>NC_053491.1:288068796-292868796 GCF_905171775.1 Rana temporaria | reverse complement strand
GCGTCGCTTTAACAGACAATTGCACGGTCGTGCGATATGGCTCCCAAACAAAATTGGCGTCCTATTTTCCCCACAAATAGTGCTTTCTTTTGGTGGTATTTGATCACCTCTGCGGTTTTTATTTTTTGCGCTATAAACAAAAATAGAGTGACAATTTTGAAAAAAAAACATTTTTTTTTACTTTTTGCTGTAATAAATATCCCCCAAAAACATATATAAACATTTTTTTTCCCTCAGTTTAGTCCGATACGTATTCTTCTACGTATTTTTGGTTAAAAAAATCGCAAAAGGGGTTTATCGATTGGTTTGCGCAAAATGTATAGCGTTTGCAAAATAGGCGATATTTTTATTGCATTTTTATTAATTATTTTTTTTTTACTACTAATGGCGGCGATCAGCGATTTTTTTCGTGACTGCGACATTATGGCGGACACTTCGGACAATTTTGACACATTTTTGGGACCATTGTCATTTTCACAGCAAAAAATGCATTTAAATTGCATTCTTTATTGTGAAAATGACAGTTGCAGTTTCGGAGTTAACCACAGGGGGCGCTGAAGGAGTTAGGCTTCACCTAGTGTGTTGTTTACAACTGTAGGGGGGTGTGGCTGTAGGTCTGACATCATCGATCGAGTCTTCCTATAAAAGGGATGACTCGATCGATGCAGCTGCCACAGTGAAGCACGGGGAAGCCGTGTTTACACACGGCTCTCCCCGTTCTTCAGCTCCGGGGAGCGATCACGGGGGGCGGCTAGAAACGAATAGCCGCACCCTCGTCCCGGATCGCTCCCCGCGGGTTTCCGACCGCCGCATGTACCGGGGGGGGGTCCCAAACAGACCCGCGGAAAGGCGGGGACGTACATGTACGCCCATATGCATGTACGTGCCATTCTGTGGACGTACATGTACATGCGGCGGTCGGCAAAAATCTAAAAAATCACTGCTCAATTAAAAATGAAGACCCTGAGCTCTATAACCATTGTATGCCCAATTACTTACATTTAAGCCTTCAAATGGGCACTTTTGATATTTGACGTTCGGGTCCCGTCGACTTTAATGGGGTTCGTTATCCGGGTCCGAACTTTCGCAGTGTTCGAAAGTTTGGGTCTGAAGCGAACAGGGGTCGGTTCGGCCCATCCCTAGTTAGGAGGTCCATGTAGGCTTTATAGAATTTAGAGGTATACCCTTTAAGGCCAGGGCTCTTGCCCACATGGGTAGAGTGGATTGTAAGTAGAAGATTGTCTTCCATAAAGGAAGATCAAGAACATTGGGGGAATCACTGTCTCCACTGCATGGTCAGCAATAAAGCAGTCTTTGTGAGACTGTCACTCATCCATGTGTAGGCCAGAGGGGTTTTAGAGATAGAAGAAGTATATATTTTAAAAAATTTGAGAGGGGGAATATAGTGTTTCACCCAAGGAGGTACTAAACAAGGGTATAAACATTTGGATGATATGAGGGTGAAGAGATCTTGCAAGGGCTGTCTGCATTTGTTATAGTGTTGGTAAATCAAAGAGGAAACCTTAGTTCTGTAAAAGGGCAGATCTGGTAGCTGAGATTTCCACAAGGATGACTGGTTTGTTCCTTGTCTTTAAACCAGAGGTCCACACAAAAATGGAATCTCTGCTTTTCGGAACCCTCCTCCCCACCGGTGTCACATTTGGCACATTTCAGGGGGGAGGGGAGTGCAGATACTTGTATAATACAGGTATTTGCACCCACTTCCGGGCATAGGCTCCCCCCCCCCGCTATCTTCTGGGAAACACACAGGTCCCAGAAGACAGCGGGGACCAGTAAGGACACGCAGCACAACTCGCGCATGCGCAGTAGGAAAATTGGGAAGTGAAGCTGCAACGCTTCACTTCCTGATTCCCTCACCAAGGATGTCGGCGGGGGCAGCCGGGAGCCGAGCGATTGATCGGCTTCGGCTGCCGACATTGCGGGCACCCTGGACAGGCAAGTGTCCATTTATTAAAAATCAGCAGCTGCAGTAATTGTAGCTGTTGGCTTTTAATATATTTTTTTTGTCGGACCTCCGCTTTAAGTAATTTAAGAAGGGCCTTAGATGTGTTTCTCATGAGCACTTTTTTTGGTGAGGATCCCTCTGAAGACAGTCTGTAATATTTTCCATTGAAATAGGAAAGAAGTGGTGTCCCTAACCTGATCACTTAAAAAAGTTGGTGATGATGTCAACTATAGCCTGGTGTCTATAGCTCGTTTTTTTTTTTTTTTTTTTTTTACTAATTCATTTTTTATTTGATTTTGAAAAGACTGGTACAACAGGCAATTATTTAAACAGGTAACCAAATTGCAGCATACACACAAGAAAGAGAAAAAAAAAAAAACAGCAAACTACAATCAATACTTAGCATATTCTTGACTTGTATGGCCGATTGTTCCTGATGTGTACTAGATCACCCAGCCCCAATTCTAATCTCCCCCCCCCTCCCTCCATCCTCCCCCCCCTAACCACCCAAGGGAGCGTACTATACCATCAGTTAAACCGGTAAGCGAGTAGGCAAGAACAGAAGAGAGGAGGCCACCGTGCCTTACATTTATCTCTTGTGTTAATATTAAAGGTCAAGTACCCTAGGACACTGAGCCCTATTGGGGCGCCCGTCAGTCCCACTCCCACCATAATCGGTGGCGGCCATTACTAGCGGGGGGGGGGTTATGTTGTCCCGGAGACCCTTTCTCTGGTATCCCCATCAAAGGTTCCCTACCACCCTCTGCCACGGCCCCCATATGCTAGTAAATTTCCCGTAGTTCCCCTGTCTAATGAAATACACTCTCTCGTTTGAGATTGTTAATTTCATGGCCGCTAACCAGTTTTCTACCGAGGGAGGAGTCTGCGCCTGCCATTTTTGGGCCATATCGTTTTTCGTGCCTGGAAGAGGCATCTCAATACAGTTTCCAGGCTGCTTTGAGGTACTCTTATATCTTCTATGCACCCCAGGAGGCAGATCCTAGCCACTGGATTAAGTGATATTCCAAATACTACGTTTATCCTCTCTATTATTTCCACCCAAAAGCCATAAAGTTTAGGGCACTTCCAGACCATATGTATTAGATCCCCTTTATCTTTACATCTCGGGCATTTGTTATTTTGTCTCCACCCCAATTTAAACATTTTATGCAGGGTATGGTATAGCTCGTTTTTTTTAGATTGAAATCATATGTATAATAACAAAGATTTTTGATTATTGTTCCCATACTGAGAGCACAGTGATGCTACTTTTATACTAAATGATTTCTTACATTGTATCTATCCATACGGATATACAGTATGTATGCCATATTTAAATTTGTAGTCTATAATGTGCGAGTGACCTAATTTGGATATTAGACTCTGTCCGACCTTTTAAAATATTTTTCAAAGTAGGAATTAGTTGAGAACTTCTAAGCTTTGACTTAGCTCAGTTTGCTGCATATATTCATCCACACATTTTAGCCTCTGACTTTGATCCCCTTTGAGTTATTTGATCATTATGGTAGTGAGAAGCAACAGCAATAGGAAATTGGAGGCACATTTCTGAAAATATAGACATAGTGAACATAGTTTCAGAATTTGGTGTTGCAGATCCTAGAATGGACAGCTACAGGAAACTTGGCACAATATTAAAAACATACCACATAAGGGCCACCCAGTTGTCAAGACATTTAAGGGATGAAAGAAAAGAACAGATGTCTGGGCATACCCATACTATATACTGTGTGTTCGTGTATATATATATATTATATATATATATATATATATATATATATATATATATATATATATATATATATATATATATATATATATATATATTGTAAGGGATTAGCTCGGGAGCGGGGGGGTGTGACCCCCTGGATGGGTTCACTACACACTAAATTTATACAGAGCAACAGCCGAAGACGGTTGAAAACAAAGAATTTGGTTTATTCTTCCATCTTGCTGGAAACAAGTGCAAGCATCCAAACAGCATAAACAGGATCAAACATAAAATAAACCCTGGCCACTTGGGGCGTCTACCTTCACCACACAGGAACCTGCTGAGCAGACACTGCTGGTCATACAGCAGAAAAACAAATAGTCTTTTTGATTTTTATCACACAGAAAAATCAACAGCACCTCACCTCTTCAGAAGTATTTCTGTTCACTGCTCTCCTTCACTCAAAAAGCCTCAGGATGCAGCATTCAGTAGTAATCCTCTGGATTACTTATATAGGCCTTAATTGCCTCATTCTTAACAGCTGAAGTTTTCCAACGCCCTTAAATCTTTCTGGCTGCTTCTGCAGCCGACACCTGATAATAATTGGTATATTGTCTAAACAAGGCAGAAATGTATCTCCCGTCTGTGACAACACCCACAGATTTACCTGACTTCCTGTCACAATATATATATATATATATATATATATATATATATATATATATATATATATATATATATATATATATATATATATATATTGATAATTTACATATTGTGACATGGGGTAGTTTGGTCTCATGGTAGATGCCTTTATACAGTGAGTCCACAGCAGACAGATATTATATTATTTTTTTTAACAGAAGGAATGTTTATTCAAATTACAAAACAGCATACATGAGAACAGTAATTTGACAGTACAAAAAGACATCAGCTCAACATTAGAGATGCTATTAGAGATGGTAACCTCTAAATAAAGCCATCCAAGTCAGAAGAACATTACTCCTCCCATTACAGTAGGACCACAATTAGCCCTGTCTCAACCTCCCAGCACCAGTGAAAATAACTGAACAGGTGGAGAATAGAACAACATACAAAGCCAACATTTCCACTGATAAGCACTGTCTAAAAACAGCAAAAAGGAAGAAGATGGGAGGGAGAGGGGGATAATTCAGGAGGAGAACGGAGAGAGGAAAGGAGGGGAGACAGGAGAGGACAATAAGGGGATGAGGAGGGGGGAGAGGAGGGAAAAAGGAGACACAGATGCTGTATGCTACATTTCAACAGATTGAAGATCTGTTGAACAGTATTTTAGACAGTATAGTTTTCCTGGCATAATAGGCCACGTAGAAGACAAATAGACCAGTGTGTTTAGTGGTATTCAGATTGTCAGCAATGCCCAGTAGAAAGATCATAGGGTCCATATACAACGACAGACCCGCAACCTTGTTCACATCAGCGACCACCCCCCTGCCAGAATTCCTGAATGAGAGGACAATCCCATACCATGTAAATAATGGTACCCACCGACCGCTTGCATTTGGGACACATATTCATTACCCCAGGGTAAATTCTAGAGAGTTTAGACGGAGTGTAATAGGCCCTGTGCAGTAACTTAAGCTGGAGAAGCGGTCTCTGGCCTATATGGTAAGGGAAAGACATTGCTGTAAGCCTTTGGCCCAGTCCTCCTCTGTCAGGGCGGGAATGTCCCTTCGCCACACATACAGCCTAGTTGTATGCAGGGCGACCTTGCAAGTAGACATGTGCAGTTTTTTAAGTTACGAATACGTTTTCCGTTATTTTTCGTTATTTTCGTTGATTCGGTAACCAACGAATGAACGAACGGCTTAGCTAAAATTATAACGAATAACGATATTTCCCTAGTTAACGAATATGGAAAACAACGAATATACGAAACTGTTAAATGTAAAAAAGCAGAAACAACGAAAGAAAAAATGAACGAAAACACAGAATTAACGAAAACACCGAACACCCCCCATAAAATCATAATTACGAAAAAATAAACGAAAATGCAAACTTACTATTACTAATAGTCGAATAACGAAATGAAAACAACTAAAATGCCGAACAAAGAATAAAATACGAAAATCGAATCTAACGAAAAATAACTTACGAATCTTCGTAAAACGTAAATGAAAACAACGAATTTTAATAAATAAGGTAATTTCAGTTTCGTTTCTCCTAAAATACTTCTGGACATTGACCAATAGCCACTAAGCCCTGTCCCTTCCCCTGAAGAGGTTTGTTCCTTCCCCCAATGAGCTTCTTTCTCATTATCTAGTGGCTCCTTGACCTTGTGTCTTTTTCTAGGCTAGACTGCATTTCATTCCATCCAGAGTCCAGATAGGGTGTCTTTGGGTAGGTTGCACCGGTTTTGTGGATCTTAGAGCTAATTTGTAGTTGTTATAGAGAACTTCTTAAGCATACTCTAGATTCTCATTCCTAGATTTGTAATTGTAAATATCTCTGACATATTTTAGTTTTCTCCTACGTCAGACTGCATTCTAGACAGGGTGTGTGTGGTGTTGGATTTGTGACTCAGTGACTCACTCATTGGTGACACTTAGAAATTATACATTTATACTTATTATGCAGTGCTCACTGATTACTATTCATTTTTTCTCATATTTTCTGCAGTTATTTTTTCCCCTTTTGTGAGACAGTGTAGGACTGTGTTTTATTATCTTGCCTATATATTTTTTTTACTTTAGCATAGCCACCAGTGCCATTATAGTCTAGTACTAGGCCAGCCCAGGCAGCAGCCAGTACTCTACTAAGATATAAATGGTGGTGGTAGAAGTTGATTAGTAGAGCTTTGTTGCATTTTAATCCTGACCAATTGTGTAAGGCCTGATAAATCAACAATCATACTCCGTCCTCAATACCTTTATTTTTCAGAATACATTATCATTTGTATTTTTTTCTGAAAAAAAACACAATAATAATATTTCTAATATAAAAAATTTTTGTACTTTTCCCACTTATTCTCACATTCTCACCATGAGGAAAGCAACAGAGGAAAAAGTTGAGTGTGACACAGCAACAACAACTTCTGAATATAGGCCAACTGTAACCCCAGATGTTTTTTACAAGACATGCCGGTCACGGGCAGTTCCTGCAAAGGTTGTTGCTAGTGTCCATAATTTTAGGCAGCCAAAACTTGAAATTTTACAGCTTGAGGAGGAGCAAATTGCTCAGCCTCCAGATGTAAAAACAGCACACAATATATTGGAAACAGATAATAGCAGCATCTTTTTTCATTCTCATAGTTCAGTATCTAATCCTAATCCAAGTAGGCACCTGGCAGAACAGGATGCTGCTAAAGTAGAATTACCTGAGAGTCTGACCCTTGAAGGCCTTGACCTTGAAGGAATTGATTTAGATTTTAATATAGAGGATAATGCACAACTTGTAAACCAAATTCATGAGGATATTATATCTATGAGTCCTTACTCCTCTGCCCCTGAGTCCCCTCTGTTATTTCCCGACTCCTCACCTTCAAAAAAAAAATTGCCTGCACCATTACAAACCTCTTCAGGCTTAGTTGTTTTGCCTAAATGTCTTTCATATCCAAGTAGTGCAACTGCCACCATTGTTAGTCCACCAAATTCCTCCAAAGACACGGAAGCTGCACATACCCATCAGCCAGAGGCAATTGTAAAACAATCCTCACCGGCCACTGGGAACCGCAGATCAAAAATATGGGAACATTTTGTTACTGTTGGTGACGGGCGCATGGTGAAATGCAAATTATGTGGCAGGGAAGTGAGCCGTGGGAGAGACATAGCCCATTTAACCAATGCCGGGATGAATTACCATTTCCGTGCACACCATACACCGGTGCTGCTGAGAGAAGAAAGTGGAGTTGCAGCTCCACCTAGTAAAAAGAGAGGAAGCAGCAACACTACTGCTGCCATTAACCCCAAAAGGCTCAACAAGGGGCAGGAAGATGAAGGGACTTCTTGTGTAGTTGACACATGTCGCCCCATTCCTTTACAGCAGCCCACGCTGCAACAATTTCCCAGTTTCCAATCAAGGGGTATGTCTCGTCAACAGTCCCTTAAAATCACCCGTCTGATAGGGGAACTTATAGCAGTTGGGGGAGCACCCTTTAATATAGTTGAAGGACATACATTTAAAAACCTCATGAAGGTGGTTGCACCTCACTATGTTCTCCCCTGCCGTACTACCTTTAGTAGGAAAATTGTACCCTCTTTATATAATTCCTGTGTTGGATTACTGAAAGAGGAGCTGGGCAGAGCAGCTGGCCAGTCTGTCCATTTTACTACAGACTTGTGGAGCGCTCCCAGTGGGCAACATGCCTTTTTGTCATTGACGGCTCACTGGTGGCAGCCCAAGGAGTCACAACCAAACAAACCAAAAGCAGGAATGAGAAGCACAGGTGCTAAGGCAGCAGAACCTCCTGAGCATGGGCAACGCACATTCTTGTTGCATGCTGAAGTCATGGACGACCAGCACACTGCTGTAAATATTTTACGTGCACTTCAGAAAATGGTGGCGCAGTGGCTTGGGGAGGAGTCAGGCACACGGGCAAAGATGGGCTTTATAGTCACTGATGCTGCAGCAAACATGCTCAAGGCAGTGCGAGATGGCAGATTTGTTGGCATTCGTTGCTCTGCACACGCCCTGCATCTCGTTGTGAAGTCTGCTTTGGACGATGAAAGTGAAACATCAAAATTGTCTGCTATCTTAGACAGTTGTAGAAAAATAGCAGCCCATTTTCATCGTAGTGTGAAAGACAGTCACATACTCAGACTTGAGCAGAGTAAGGCTTGCGTTCCACAGCACCGCTTGAAGGTAGATGTAGCCACCCGTTGGAACTCCACTTTGGAGATGCTCGAACGTATCATGGAACAGCAAAAGCCAATACACGCCATGTCAAATGAACATGTTATTGGTGTAGCAAGGCCAATAAGCAGGGAGGAGTGGAAAATAATTAGTCAGGTGGTGGCTGTGCTTAGCCACTTCCGAGATGTAACAGAAAAATTGAGCCTAGAGAATGCAAGTCTGGCTCAAGTAATCCCTCTCTACATCTATCTTATCACTAAGATGGATGGCTTTCTAAACAAAAGCGAGCCCTTGCCTGGCGGCATAGTTCAAGATGTAGCTGCAATTATAAAGAGACTGAGGGGACAATTGAATAGAAGGATGAACGAGCTCATAGAGGCATGCCCTGAGCTAATGCTTGCCTCTATGTGCGATCCACGCATTAAAGGAAAAATGGCAATAATTCAGAGTTCCCTTACCACCTATAGGGATCTATTAATTCAGAGGGTTTTTGACAGTCACCGAAAATTGTTTAGGCCGGCAGAGGGTGAAGAGGAAGAAGATCAGGAGGAGCCTGATAGTGACATTGTGCCACCATCACCTACTGTTATTAGTACAACCACTGCTGAGCATTCCACTAGAAGACCTGACGTTTGGAGTTTGGCATTACATACTTTAGTTGGACCCACAAAAATGCCCACCATGAAAAGAAGCATTGTGTCAGATCATGTTAAATTATACTTGTCTGAACCCCATTTGGCCTCCACTACAGATCCATTAGAGTATTGGGATGAGAAAAGGGGTATTTGGCCTGCTCTTTCTGTGGTGGCACAAGAGCTACTTTCTTGCCCCCCGACCTCTGTGCAAAGTGAGCGTGTATTTTCTATCACAGGAAATATTCTGTGCCCACAGAGGTCCCAGCTGGCCCCACAGCTGATGGAGCAGATGGCATTTCTGAAAGTCAATCTTCCAAAGCTGGGCTACCCAGAACTAAGCTTTACAACAGAATAATTCTAATTATACTACTTCTTAAGTTCTTATGTTTATCAAATCGATAAAGATATTGTTAATAATTTACCTGTTCCAAGTATAGATGGCGATGCCAAAAAATAAATACAACAAAACCAAATATAGTGCATGTCATGATATACTGTATGTACCAAAAGTAATGTTACATGAATACAATATACGATAAAGTATCAATCACAATGTAGATACAGCAAGCATGAGAAGCTGTGATCAGCCACAGTCTATATAATTCAAAGATTTATTTTTTGTTGGGTGGGCAACATTGATTACCTCAACATTTTATTTACTATTTTTTTTTATAATTTCCTGACCCCAGGCCCCCCCCCAAATAATTCAGAGGTTGTAAACATGAAAAAAGAGTTTATACTGTAAGGGTGATCCTAGCTTGTTAGGCTCTCAATCTCTAACTTTGAGATTTTAGCTTTTGAAATACAAATATTTAATAATGTGGTTGCAAGCCCACTTTAAATAAAATACAAAAATAAAATACGTGCAAGACAAAGGCAAATACCTGCATACTATATCATAATGAGCTAGTATGCATAGCATACTAGCTCATTATGTAATACCACTGATCGGCGAAAACCTCGCTGCGGTGGCCGACACAACGGCTGGCGACATGTAATCCCGCTGTTAAACGTGCAGGTTTAGCGTCTCTGGGCAATCACAGCGCAAAACCCCGAAGTAACTCCGGGCCTACATGCTGCTGCCCGATGATGTGTCGGCCACTGCAGCGGGGGCTTTGATCGCAGGTGAGTATTACATAATCAGCTTCTATGCTATGCACGCAGGTCTGCCAGTCCTGGCATGACCACCTTAAGAAAATGCACGATCGTTCTAAATTATCCCCTAAACCATGAATGGAGGTATTTCAAGCACCTACATACAGGTAAGCATTAATATAGTCTTCCAGGTAGCTAAAAGTACTATATATTTATTCATTTCTGTTGATATATCTATTTTGAATCCTGACATGCACTATGTTTGTTTTTGTTGATTTTATTATTTCCCATCACATCTTACAACTTGCAAACGTTTGAATTGAAGTAGATCTATGCATAAGGGTAATAATAATAATAATAATAATAATAATAATAATAATAATAATTAATAAATAATAATAGTTTTTGTTTACATTCACAAATCCAATATCTACTACCACCGTTTGCAAGAATTTTATCAACCCAAGCTGGGGTTAGTTTGTTTATTTTTCATTCGTTTTTGGAGTAATGTTTTGACTCCTTGGCTCTGAAATTAAGCCACAAAAAAAAAAAGCTACCATTCCATAAAGAAACCTACTCCACAATTCCACGGCTCGCAATACTCCCACAAACACTGGGGCTCTCCTCCTACTGTGCTCTTGCTGCAGTGCAGACTGCTGCCACCTGCCCTCAAAGAAGAAATATTACAGTTCACGTTTGGAAGACATCTCACCACACTATGGATTTAATCCTGGTTAAGTATGTTGCCTGTGGCACCCTTAAACACGTGAGTGGCTTATCAATTTTCCCCTACTCACCTTCCATCATTCCATTAATTATTTCTTCTAATTTATATCCCTCTCTCTTTTTTTGCAGTTGCAATTTACTGACGTCATGTCTCACATGCATGCCTAACATTGGACCTGGATGTGGATGAGGAGGAAGCAAATAGAAAAACACATGAGGTTTTTTCAGCACTTCATAGTAAGTATTAAGACTAAGAGTAAACCCCACTTAGGATGTTATAATGATATACTTGTATGACTTTTTTTTTTAAATAAATCACATTTATTTGTCATTGTGTGTGAGTGAGTATGGGGTTAGTCTGTGTGTTTAAGGGTCAATGTGAGTATGTCTGTGTTTTTCTGTGATTAAGTGTCTGGGTCAGTCTGGCTTTGTTTACAAGGCACTTCATTTATTGGCCAGTGTGTCTGTCAGTTAAAGTGTGTGTCGTCTTTATGGGTCAGTGTGTGTCACTGTGTATATGTATATTTTAAGTGGGTGTGAGTAAGTATATTGGTGTGTGTCATGGAATGCATAATGTGCAAAAATGTTATTTTGATGTATATATGGAATACAGTTGTGTTACTTATTTTAGGTTTTTTGACATCGAAATAATTTCTTCTATGCCATTGTCAGTGTATCACCTCCACACTTCCCAGAGCTACAAATCTAAACTCATGCTTTATCTTGGCCCTGGTATTTTGATTCCATTCTGACCACCAGGGATCTGAATGCTGCTCAGCTCCATGCAAGGTAAGAACAGGGAGACTGGGAACTGTATTATCTTTTGGAATAGTGATTAAAATTCCATTGCAGCGAAAGCAGATATTTTCTCATTAGTTTACCGATCGGCAGGGATGGACTGGCCATTGGGACTACAGGGAGTTTCCCGGTGGACCGATGGCTCAGTGGGCCGGCTTCAGTGACAGCAGACCGCCGCCCCCCTCAGCTCCTCTGTCTCTCCCTACCCACAGCGCTCACCTGGGGGGGAACAAAGAAGCAGAGGGAGGACCAGAGGAGCAAGGGGGGACGACAGAGGAGCATGGGGGAGGGGACGGACAGCTGATTTAACAGCTATGGCCTGGGAGTTTCTCACTTCTGCCTAATCTTGTCCCATAAGGGGGGGGGCACCAAACTGATTCTTTGCCCCGGGTGAAATAATGTCTAGCTTCCCCAGTGGTACTGCCTAATAAAGTAGAACGGCTAGGGGCTAGTGAAGGGGGAGAGGGGGCTTGGGTGGCCGGGGGGGGGGGGGTTGCGGGAGTTGTCCTGTCAAAGTGGGCCAGTCTGGATGAAGTCCAGGGCCAAATTTTTGTCCCAGTCCATCCCTGCCGATCGGGTACATTCTCTGCCTAACTCAGCTCTGCTGCATACCATTTGAAGATACAAAATTGCAAAATGCCTCCACGTGTCTTTACAAGATGTGATAGTGGGATACATGTTTTTCCCTAATGTCTACTTATATTGTCCTCCGCTACCTCCCTAGCCCCTCGGTCTATAATTTTTCACCCTGGCTATCTTATTCCAGTATCCACACTCCCACTGCTGTTAGTATCCCCCCCCCCCTGCTTCCTGTGTTGTTTTACTGTCCAGTGTCCACTAACAGTGGGGAAACATTAAAATATAAATGAATAGTTTAAGGTAGACTGTGTGGGCCAGATTCACATAGAAGAGCGGCGGCGTAACGTATCATCTACGTTACACCGCCGCAATTTTTCATCGCAAGTACTTGCACTTGCGATGCAAACCTACGCCGGCGGCCTCCGGCGCAAGGCGGGACAATTTAAATGGGCGTGTGCCATTTAAATTAGGCGCGCTCCCGCGCCGGACCTACCGCGCATGCTCCGTTTCCGAACTCCCGTCGTGCATTGCGCGCCGTGACGTAATTTTTTCGAACGGCGACGCGCGTAGCGTAATTCCGTATTACTGGACGGCTTACGCAAACGACGTTATTTTTAAAATTTCAACTCGGGAACGACGGCCATACTTTTAGACAGCAATACGCTTGCTGACTAAAGTTAGGGCACCAAAAAAAAAAGACTAACTTTGCGACGTGAAACTGTGGGAATGGAGTTGGGTGTATAGGATTTTACTGTGTTTTTTATTTTTGTTTTTTTATTTTTTGTGGTTGAACTGGATGGACTTGTGTCTTTTTTCAACCTGACTAACTATGTAACTATGTAACTATGTAACGCGAAAAAACCGCCGTCGATCGCCGTAACTCCTAATTTGCATACCCGGCGCTGGTTTACGACGCAAACTCCCCCCCAGCGGCGGCCGCGGTATTGCATCTTAAGATCCGACAGTGTAAAACAATTACAGCTGTCGGATCTTATGGCTATCTATAGCATAGATAGAACAACAGATACAACGGCGAATCAGCAGATACGCCGTCGTATCTACTCTGTGAATCTGGCCCTTAGAGTTTGAAGTTCGGAATAAAATACTATTGTGTGTGGGAAATGAATACATAATAATTTAGCAGATAATGTGATGATGTATATAAATAAATAATAATAATAATAATAATATTAGACCAAAAATAGTTTTATATTCACAAAAAAAAAAATATTTTCATAGAAATTACAAACACACATGCTGGGTAGGTGTAACTTGGCAGCATAAGAAAACGTTTCTACCAAAATCAAGGAACAGTAAAAAGATCGATTCTGCATAATAATTTGCGATGAGATGGGCAGAGGAAGGTCTAGCCTTCATTTTTCAAAACGTCTTTGTTGGTTATATGTTCATCGTAGCTCCCAGGCATTGGAGCAATGTGTCTGGAAATATCTTCAAGTAAACAAAATATACTCTGTCCAATGCCTAATTGTGTTGTTGGCTTGCCCGGGCCAAAATTATTTCAAAACTCTCAGTTTGCTGCCTGCTCAACTGATGGGTAAGCCGGGTAAGCCTTTTGACCTTTCGTTGTAGTTTTCGGTTGTCACACCTTAATTCTATAAGCTCCCTCAGAATGATCTCCTGCACAGTTGGGAAAGGCGGTACAGCAGTAGGTGGCATCAGGGCATGGGGTGGCTGAATGAATGAACCTTGTCCTCTGTGCTCCTCCTCTGGGCCGGGGGAGAAATCAGGAGTCTGGGGAATGATAGGGGTAATCTCTGGCTGAATCTCCAGCCTCTCCAAAAGAAGAACAGGAGAGTGCGGGCTGCACTGTACTCTCCTCTCAGGGTGGTATTGCTGATCTGAAATAGATAAGATAGGCAAAGTTTGATGAATGATGAAAGCGTTCATAGTAATGAATTTATTCAGATTAGACTTTTATGTAGTAGTAATATTGAATAATGGAGCAAATGAAAGATTGAGTTGGGGAGGGGGGATAAGTTGTATTAATGATTGAGAGAAAACAAAAAATCAATTTAAACTTATTTAGGTAAATCTACACATTGCATTTATATCCTAAAGTTAAAAAAATTTAAAAGGTTATTTAATAAAATAACCTTTATAGAAGTAAATAAATACAATATAAAAATTGCAGAAACAGAAAATGCCTTAAACAGAAAATCTTTTTTCTTTATTAGATAACATATTTATCAGCATATGACACGCACATTTAACTCCTGAAAAGCTTTCTGTTAAAGACGGAAGAAAGAGTGAAGATAATGTTGAAGATAAAGTTCTTAAAGGGTCCCAGTAGGTTGCAGGTAAAAAGGGCATATGTCTTCTAAATTTATTATCGTAGTATTTTTGATATCCTACTGCAAAAACCTTTGTAGCGCTTTTATACCCACTAAAAGATAAAAAAATACCTGTAAAGCAAAGGCATAATGAGCTAGTATGCACAGCATACTAGCTCATTATGAGCTAATAACCTTGTAAGTAATTTAGTGTGCCGTGCTAGGTTTGCAGGGCGAATATCTTCTAAACCATACAGGTTATAGAGATATTATGTATAGATATTATAGGCTTAACGGTAGTTTAAAAAAAAAGCGCAAAAGAGCTGTTGAACACCTTTCAATAAGGGCTACTAAATTCAAAATCATTAAAAGAACCAAAGGCAGAAAAAAAATTTCAACACGGTGGAGTTCAGCAAAAAATCTTTGTGATAGGAATGAATCTCTGACATCACAGCCACTCTCATTTATTTCCACAGTTTGCGCAGTCCTCCTTGATATATCAATCCCCCTTCAAATCACAGTGTCCCTTTCACAGTCACGTTCTAAAGGTATGAGGTGTCATTTTTGTACGAATTTTTAAATTGAACTTTTAGGTGTATTACATGAAAATGCCTATGTGTAAATAGGGTACATGATGATAATGGAGTTAGTGCTGTGTCCTGTTTCTTCCCAGATCATGCACTTACCCTGAGGAGGAGCAATGGTCCTGCCAGAAGCCGATGCTGGAGGGTCTTGAATGCAGCTTTCTGTTAAAGACGGAAGAAAGAGTGAAGATAATGTTGAAGATAAAGTTCTTAAAGGGTCCCAGTAGGTTGCAGGTAAAAAGGGCATATGTCTTCTAAATTTATTATCGTAGTATTTTTGATATCCTACTGCAAAAACCTTTGTAGCGCTTTTATACCCACTAAAAGATAAAAAAATACCTGTAAAGCAAAGGCATAATGAGCTAGTATGCACAGCATACTAGCTCATTATGAGCTAATAACCTTGTAAGTAATTTAGTGTGCCGTGCTAGGTTTGCAGGGCGAATATCTTCTAAACCATACAGGTTATAGAGATATTATGTATAGATATTATAGGCTTAACGGTAGTTTAAAAAAAAAGCGCAAAAGAGCTGTTGAACACCTTTCAATAAGGGCTACTAAATTCAAAATCATTAAAAGAACCAAAGGCAGAAAAAAAATTTCAACACGGTGGAGTTCAGCAAAAAATCTTTGTGATAGGAATGAATCTCTGACATCACAGCCACTCTCATTTATTTCCACAGTTTGCGCAGTCCTCCTTGATATATCAATCCCCCTTCAAATCACAGTGTCCCTTTCACAGTCACGTTCTAAAGGTATGAGGTGTCATTTTTGTACGAATTTTTAAATTGAACTTTTAGGTGTATTACATGAAAATGCCTATGTGTAAATAGGGTACATGATGATAATGGAGTTAGTGCTGTGTCCTGTTTCTTCCCAGATCATGCACTTACCCTGAGGAGGAGCAATGGTCCTGCCAGAAGCCGATGCTGGAGGGTCTTGAATGCAGCTTTCTGTTAAAGACGGAAGAAAGAGTGAAGAGTCAAGGTAATGTTCATGAAAAAGTCAACAGCTGTATTTACAATTTTTGCCTGAGATATGTCGTATAACTACAATATTTTCTACTATGAAATCAAATATTCAACCAAAAATGGACTGAGGAAATGTAAAATATAATCAGAAGTTGCTGATGTGTTAAAACAGATGTTACATTTCTGGCAATTTTTAAGATTAACAAAATATATGTAAAATATGCTATCAAGTATCTACATATCATTTACTACAACCCCCATATACATAGTACCAGGGCTAAATTAGCTACTAGCCAGGCCTCAAGGGTTACTAGCCAACAGTTAGTTGCCACACCCAACCCTTAGCTTGCCCCACCCCTAATTCAACCCCTAAACACGCCCTCATAAATTATCTCATTAAATGACACAAAATTGTTTTATGCAGAATAAAATATTAAAAAAAAATATTAACACCAACTTTATCCAAAACCACCAATGAAGCCTGCCTGTGCCCACCTATGTAGCCTGTGCCCACCAATGCACCCTGTGCCCACCATGCAGCCTACATGTGCTGCAGGTAAAGAGCGATAAACGCTTTCATTTCAATTGATGTTTTCCCGCTACTAAACAGCCCTGCCCCATGGCCAGGAAACTTTAATTTACAGATCGCCCGTCCTGGGATTGGACAGGATAAAAGTCCCGGAGGAGGGGATGTATGTGGCAGCAAGCGGCGGGGAACACGGCAATGTCAAATCAAAGCTGTTATCGATGTGTTCTCCTCTCTCTTCCCCCCCTGTGATCGATGAGAGAAGGACTCCCTTTCAAACTATGCTGTTGGCGGAGCTCTCACCCCTTTCTCGGCATCCCTCAAAATCTAGTCACAAAATGAAAGCAGGCAAGTTTGAATTTGGAAGGGTGCATACATACTACTACTATACCCACCTTTTGATTTAAAAATCACATTTCTTACATCAGCTTCCTCAGAAGCTGATGTAACCTTCAGAACCTTCAGAACCTGATCAGAACCTTCACATGACAGTTTCCCCTTCACAATTATGTTCTGATCTGAACCCCCTTCACAGTGGTAAATTTCACCCACCTTCACAGCACATGTGAACAGCTGTGTTCTCTGTCCCACCCTGCAACTTGACCCACCTTCACCTAACAGCCCCACGCAGCTCTGCCCCCGTCACAATTCAGCATCCACAGCTCTGACCTTGCTACCTTGCTTGGGCACACAGAACCGTAGACACAATAAATACTATAGTGGGTGGAGCAGAAGTTGCTGAAGTTATCCAGCATAATGTTGTTTGTTAGGGCCGCATAGCAACCAACCAATCACCTGCTGGTTAATTTTAAAAAGTTCTCTTCAGCTGCTCTATTGCTGCCCACTATTTTGCATTGCTATTTTTTCGGCTCACTGTGCATAACGAGCCTTCTGCTCTCGACTGTGATAGTGAAAGCTGAGTAGCCAGGGAGACAGAAACGGCACCTAATTGTCTCAACTGTGACGGTCTGCATGGCACAGTGACTTGGTCCAAGTAGTAAATAGCAGTTCATTAGATATCCTTTGTGTTGGGTACTCACCACCAGAATGTTGTTGATAGGATGTACTTGGAGTTGGAGCTGATCCTTCCAAGGATGATGTTTCTTGATCTGGAAAACATGAATGTAAAAAAATAAAAATAAAAGTCATACATGTGTAGTCATCATAAACAATAAGATAGCTTTACAAATATATTATAACTGCAATATATATAAATTATAATGATATATTTAATTTTCCTCACCACCAGCTCTATGATTTTGACCCCTGCTGCTGAATCCAGGGACATCCTCTGCCAGAAGGACATCTCTTAGCTCCGCCTCCCACTCTCGCAACTTGATAGGCTTTCCTCGGTTTTGTCCTAGTCGAAGCCTCTGCATCTTCTTTGTAACCGTTGCCCGACAATCATAGAACCTGCAAATGTACATAAACATTACAATTACATTAATAAAAAAACAAATACTTAGATTAATGTTTTTTGAAAACCACATTTCTTTTCACATTGTGATGGTTATATGTATACTGTTCAGCATGTGGCTGTGACAAATAAATTTTTTGGTTACGTTGAACTGTTACTTTTTTGTTATTGACTACAAAACTGTGTATTTTTTACACAAGAGTGAAAGAATATTTTAATATTAATTACCTGTGTCTGACGCCATTGGTGGGCCTGTGAAACTTGGAGACCGCATTCACGGAGTCCCGGACTCGTTCCCAGGCTGCTGACTTCTCAGATGCTGGCACGGATTGGCAGAAGAGTGTCACTTTTTCTTTTGATACTGCAGCAACCAATGCAGCATTCTCCTCTTTGGTATATATGGGTCCCCTTGATTTCTGTCTCTTGGTTCGCTTGTTCTGCTGCACATCTGAGTCCGCACTATCTGACATAGGAGGGGCCACATGTCTCCTTTCTTTGCCATGCTCCCGCTCCACTACACCTCCACATTCCCTTCCATGCCTCGGCTTCACTCCACACCAATCCTCCCCTCCCCGCCTCCTCTCCCCTCCATGCCTTTCCTCCACTACCCTCCTCTCCTCCCTTTCACGCCTCTTCTCTCCTCCACGCCTTTCCTCCACTACCCTCCTCTCCTCCCTTTCACGCCTCCTCTCTCCTCCACGCCTTTCCTCCACTACGCTCCTCTCCTCCACTCCACTACTCTCCTCCACGCCACTCCTCTCTTCCCCTCCATGCCTCCTCTTCTCTCCATGCCTCCTCTTCTCTCCATGCCTCCTCTTCCCTCCATGCCTACTCTCCCCTCCATGCCTCTCCTCGACTCTACTCCTCTCCTCTCCTCCACACCTGTCCTCCACTCCACTCCTCTCTTCCCCTCCACGCCTCCTCTTCCCTCCATGCCTCTTCTCCCCTCCATGCCTCTCCTCCACCACACTCATCTCATCTGCTCCACACCTCTCCTCCACTTCACTCTCAGTCACACCAACAAGTCTCACATCAACACACTGACTAACACCAACATTCTCACTCTCAGTCTCAACACTCACATGTCCATTCTCACTCCTATACATGATTTTAATTGCCCAAAAGATAGCAAACCAGTGAAACCACCACACAAAAACAAGTCGAAATTCGACAAGCCCACCTCTGCCCTGCTCTCTGTTCCTCCCTCGCCAAACCACGCACTCATACACCGTCTCAAAATGGAGTCCAGGGGCGGAGGCTATAAGCCGCGCATCGAAAACGAAAGTAAAGTATGACATTTTCGAATGGTTAAGATTTGCTGCGATGTACTTACGAAAGTACGAATGATTTACAACACACATTAGCAGCGTTAGCGGAGCAATTCTGACACATTGCGTAAAATAACGAATTAAGGCCCGATTACAAATTTACTCAAACAATCTTACGAAAGTAATAATCAGTCAGTATCAGTAAGACCGTCAAGTAGTCTATCGCAGCCAAGTTAGATTTACAAAATTACAATGAGTAGTGTGTTGAATCAACGTAAAATGTATTTTAACTGAATTACGAATGCACTAAGATCTACTAAAGCACGTTTTTACAATCGAATGAAACAAGACACGAAAATACGAATGATGATAAAACAACGAAGATCTATTTCCTACGAAAATACGAATGCGGCACGATGGTAAATATAATGTAAATACGAATCTAAAAAAACGAAAAATATACCAACGTAAAAACGAATAAACAAATAAATTCATTCAAAAAATACGAACGAAGCAGAATACAAAACATAACGAAAATACGAATCTCGATTCAACGAAAAATAAACTAACAAAAAAAAACGGAAACGGAAAAAAGAGTGTTACGAAAATACTAAAGAGTACGAATACGATAACTAACGTCTTACGAAATTACGACTCGTTACGAATCACGATAAACGAACAGAAACGAAACAGAAATAAACGAAAATTTTTGCTGTGCACATGTCTACTTGCAAGTAATGCCGCGTACACATGCTCGGTTCGTCCATCAGTGAAAAAACTAGGAACTTGTTTTAAAATTATCTGATGGTTAAAAAAACGATAGAAAAAAACGATCGTCTGTGGGCACGTCCATCGGTTAAAAATCCACGCATGCTCAGAATCAAGCCGATGCATGCTTGGAAGCATTGAACTTAATTTTTCTCAGCACGTCGTTGTGTTTTACATCACCGCATTCTGACACGATCGGATGGTGTGTAGGCAAGACTGATGGAAGTCAGCTTCATCGGATATCTGATGAAAAAATCCATCAGACCGTTTTCATCGGATGAACCGATCGTGTGTACAGGGCATAAGTCTCAAGTATATGGAGGACAAAGTACGGTCAATCTCAGCAGCCTCCCAAGAGGGACTCAAACGAGTGCACAGGAGAATTTGGTCCTTATGGCATGCCTGAGTTGCATGTACCTGAAGCACATCCACGGTGGTAGGTGAAATTGCAATTTAAGCTCAGCCAGGAAAAGGATGCGACCACAGGCATGACGTGACTTAACTTGGTAATCTGAAGTCTAGTCCACACCTGGAGGTCAGGTACAGACCTAAGGTGAGGTAAAGAGGGGTTGCCCCAGAGCGGGGTGTGGGGAGAAATGGTACCCGTCTCACTGATATATTGAGTAACCTGTTTCCAGGCCAGCAATGTTGTCTTCATGGGAGCAGTCACCAGGGGGCTATACTTAGGCCCACGATACACAAGATTGCTAAGCTCAGAATAGGATCTCAAGGTGGCTGCCTCTAATTTTACCGCCGGGTTGGAAAAATCTTGAGCGAACCACCAACCCACCGTAACCAGTTGTGCAGCCCAGTAATATTTTTTGAAATGTGGGAGGGACAGCCCACCCTCGATCAGAGACATATGCAACTTAGTCTTTGCCACTCGGGGGACCGAACCCGCCCAAATGAATGAGGAGATTACTTAATCTAGTAAAAAAAGCAGCAGGGATAGGGACCAGGGAGTTCCAAATGACATAAAGAAATTTGGGGAAGATAAGGTATTTTGACAAGGTTAACTCGTCCCACTGGGGTGAGAGGAAGGATCTTCCATACATTGCATTTACAAATGAGGTGTTGGAGGACAGGATAAACATTGTCATCTAAGTACTTCAGTGGGTCCCTCTGAATGTGGATACACAGGTATTTAAATTCAGAGTAAGTGAAGTTGAGGGTCCACCAATCCAATCCCCACGGACAATGGGAACAGGAGCAATTTATCCCAATTCTCCTTTACCCCTGAGAAAACCCTGAAACTATCTATAATAGCGAGAGCCACTGGAAGAGAGCAATGAGTGTCATGCAGGTACAGCAGCATGTCGTCTGCCTACAGAGACACTTTCTCGACCGGGGGGGGGGGGAAAGAGATGCCCCGGACCTCTCTCCGGAAGTCCTCAGAAGCTCTGCCCATGGCTCAATTGCCAATACAAAGGAGGAATGGAGGTCCCTGTAAAAAGAGGCAAAGCAGGCATTTATTTCTCCAGGGTCAGATACCAACCGTCCATCAGAGTTCCTAAACAGATACTATATTTAAGGGCCTGGTAGCACACTTTTATTAAAACAGCAGAAAGCAAAATGACGGCCCAACATCATGTTTCCCACACAGGGGATCTTCTTCAGCTTCAGCAGAATACAAACACTGGAAAATGTCAAGCCGCCTGGCTCAGTTTTTCGTTCAATAAGTTTTTATTTAGGACAAAATAAAGGACAAGTAACAATCATATATAACAAAATAATGAAATTACAAGAGCGATACACTTAGTTAGGCTGTTTAGGAACATAACCCTCCAAGTGCCATACACCAAGAGTAAAGGGGAAGTAACCTCAAGATACCCCGGTATCCAGTCAGACCAAGTCTGACTGGAGGGATATGTGTTCCCAGGGCGGACGTAATTATGACAGGCTAAGGGCATTAAAGGAGAATTGTATGGCCAATTGTGGGACTTACACAGTGAGTCCCAGATCATTAGGGTGGAATGTGTAAGTGGCAATGTAGACGTAGATAAAGTCCTGCTCCTTCTCGGTATCCACAGTTGTGTGCAAAGATCTGCACCACACAAGTCCTCCTCCAAGGCCACCCACAGTTTGGTATTTTTGTGAAATTTCCAATCCGAGATCCTGTTGAGAAACACAAGAAATAACCCTTAACATCTGGCAGGGCAAGGTCCCCGTCTTTCTTAGATCTAGTGAGAATGGTCCTAGCTAATCTGGTTCACTTCCTATTCCAAATGTATCTGCAAAGGAGGGATCTTGCCAACATAAAGAAACCCACAGGGATCTTGAAAGGGATCATCTGAAACAAGAACAGCAGCCTGGGCAATATGTTCATCTTCACAACACTGATCCTCCCCAACCAAGAGTGCGCAAGGTGGGACCATTTCTGCAAATCGGATCTTATTGCGTTCAATAAGGGTATGCAGGGGCGTACCTAGAACATTTGGCACCCGGGGCGGATCCAATATCTGGCCCCCCCCCCCCCCCCGGTAAAATGTAAAAACACCCCACTGTGCCCCCAGCATCCTTCAATATCTCTTTGTCACTACTGTGTACCCCCTCTCCACAACTGCACCACGGGACCCCTTTACATTTTACAGCACCCTGGACCCCTTTACATTACACTGCACTTCTGGACCCCTTTACATTACACAGCACCCTGCATCTCTGGACCCCTTACATTACACAGCACCCTGCATCACTGGACCCCTTTAAATTACACAACACCCTGCACCTCTGGACCCCTTTACATTACACATCACCTCTGGACCCCTTTACATTACACAGCACTTCTGGACCCCTTTACATTACACAGCACCCTGCACCTCTGGACCCCTTTACATTACACAGCACCCTGCATCACTAGACCCCTTACATTACACAGCACCCTGCACCTCTGGACCCCTTTACATTACACAGCACCCTGCACCTCTGGACCCCTTTACATTACACAGCACCCTGCACCTCTTTACATTAAACAGCACCCTGCACCTCTGGACCCCTTTACATTACACACCACCCTGCACCTCTGGATCCCTTTACATTACACAGCACCCTGCATCTCTGGACCCCTTTACATTACACAGCACCTCTGGACCCCTTTACATTACACATCACCTCTGGACCCCTTTACATTACACAGCACTTCTGGACCCCTTTACATTACACAGCACCCTGCACCTCTGGACCCCTTTACATTACACAGCACCCTGCATCACTGGACCCCTTACATTACACAGCACCCTGCACCTCTGGACCCCTTTACATTACACAGCACCCTGCACCTCTGGACCCCTTTACATTACACAGCACCCTGCTACTCTGGACCCCTTTACATTACACAGCACCCTGCATCTCTGGACCCCTTACATTACACAGCACCCTGCACCTCTTTACATTAAACAGCACCCTGCACCTCTGGACCCCTTTACATTACACAGCACCCTGCACCTCTGGACCCCTTTACATTACACAGCACCCTGCACCTCTGGACCCCTTTACATTACACAGCACCCTGCATCTCTGGACCCCTTTAAATTACACAGCACCCTGCATCTCTGGACCCCTTACATTACACAGCACCCTGCACCTCTGGGCCCCTTTACATTACACAGCACCCTGAATCTCTGGACCCCTTACATTACACAGCACCCTGCACCTCTGGACCCCTTTACATTACACTGCACTTCTGGACCCCTTTACATTACACAGCACCCTGCATCTCTGAACCCCTTTACATTACACTGCACCTCTTGACCCCTTTACATTGCACAGCAGCCTGCACCTCTGGACCCCTTACAGAATACAGAACCCCCTCAGAATACAGAATCCCCCCTCATATACAGAACCACCCCCTACAATACAGAACCCCCCCACAATACAGAACCCCCCCTATACAGATACCACCCGCCTACAATACAGAACACCCCCCCCAGAATACAGAACCCCCCTATACAGATACCACCCCCCTACAATACAGAACTCCCCCCACACAATACAGAACCCCCCAGAATACAGAACCCCCCTCATATACAGAACCCCCCCATACAGATACCACCCCCTACAATACACAACACCCCCCCCACAATACAGAACCCCCCAGAATACAGAACCCCTCTCATATACAGAAACCACCCCCTACAATACAGAACACCCCCCCCCCCACAATACAGAACCACCCCAGAATACAGAATACCCCCTCATATACAGAACCACCCCCTACAATACAGAACACCCCCCCCAGAATACAGAACCCCCCTATACAGATACCACCCCCTACAATACAGAACACCCCCCCCCCCACAATACAGAACCCCCCCAGAATACAGAACCCCCCCTATACAGATACCACCCCCCTACAATACAGAACTCCACCTCCTACAATACAGAACACCCCCCCCCACAATACAGAACACCCCCTCATGTACAGCACACACCCCCTCATATACAGAACACACCCCCCTTACAATAGTGCACGCACCCCCCTTGCCTTCAGACCCATAATGCCGTCAGACAGATGATCATCAGCGCGCCGCGTGTTACACTGTCTACACACACAGGCAGCACAGCACAGGGGGAGGCGGCTGCAGCTTCACGCTCCTCGGCGGTGTGACTGTCAGTGTCAGACAGTCACAGCCGTATCTATCAGAGCCGCGGGCGCTGCGCTGCCACAGAGAAAGGGATAATTGCGTTCCCGGGTATGGGTACGGCTCGCACGAGTCCCCCCCCCCCCCTGAAAAGCCACGCTTCAGCTGTGTCTTACCATAGACTGCCGCTAGCGCTGCCTCCCTGTTACCGTGCGACGCGCCATCATCATGCCGCACGCTAAGTAGTCCTCTTCATTCGCGGAGGGGTTGCGTTGGCCTGACACCCCCCCATTGTGTGGCACCCGGTGCGGCCCGCCCCCTCCGCCCCATGCTTAGTACGCCTCTGAGGTTATGTAGTTTGTGCGGAACAGAGAAGAGGGATTGGGGGTAGGATATGTACCTAAATATTTAAGACGGGTTTGCCACCTAAAAGGGAAGGACTCTTTCAAATGGGATGCGGATCGTGAGATTGAGAATTTCAGATTTTGTCATATTCATTTTGAAATTAGAAATTACGCTAAACGTTGAAAAAGCCGACATCAAGTTAGGTAGTGATATAGTGGGGTGCTGTACGTAGAACAAGATGTCGTCCTCGTAAGCAGCGTATTTACAGTATGTTCTAAGGAGCCCACCGTGATCCTGTGGATATTCGGATTATGCCTAATCGTGGAGGGGAAGGATTCAAGGGATAAGGCTAATAAAATGGGCGAAAGGGGGCAACCTTGGCGGGTGCCATTATATAGCGTGAAAGGGTCACTTAGTGGGTGGGAGAGGTGTAAAGGGCCGAGATTCGAGACAAGAGGGAGGGGCCAATACCTAAATGGGAAAGAGTTGCCATCAGGTACTCCTAGTCCACCCTGTCAAGCCCTTTTTCCGCGTCCATAGACAAAAGGAGGGTGGGCTGGGGGAACCGTCGAACATAAGACATCAGAGACAGAGTGCAAAGTGAATTATCACGCGCCTCCCTACAGGGGATAAATCCCGTTTGGTCTTTGGAGACCCATTGGGGGAGAAACGGAAGGAGCCTATTCACAATGACTTTGGCATATAACTTAGCGTCAAGATTTAGTAAAGAAATAGGCCGATAGCTACTGCAACAACATGGGACCTTACTGGGTTTAGGGATGACAGTGATATGCGCATGAAGAGTTTCGGGACGGAAAGCACCACCTTTCAAAACAGCGTTTGCATAGTTGGTCAGATGTGGAATCAAGAGATCCGCAAAGGACCGATAGTACAATACCGTAAAGCCATAAGGGCCCGATGCCTTACCATTGGCCATGGCCTTTAAAGCAACACGCATTTCAAAGGTGGTAAGCTCTCCCTCCAAGGTGGACAGGGCAACTACTGGGAGTCTAGGCAAGTTAGCTTGAGACAAATAGTCACGAATGAGCTGGGACCTAATGTCCTTATCCCCAACAGTACTGTGTACATGGTACAAAGTCTGATAGAATGAACGGAATTCCTTGGCTATGGCGGACGTCTCATGAGCCATAGAGTCATGCAAAATTTTTATCCTAGCAATAAAGGCTGCAGTTTTTTTTTGTTGCAAGGAATGGGCCAAGAGGCGACCTGGCCTATTACCCCATTTGTGCAAGCGCTGAGATACTATACGAAAGCTTTGTTTCTGCTCCAGATGAAAGAGGGCCCTCAGCTCTTCCCTCCTCTGGGTCAGAGCCTGAAAAACCACTTGTGACTGACCTTCCTTGTGTTGACATTCCAAAGCCTCAATCAGTTATAATTGTTTATGAGTTTGTTCCCTCTTTTTCCTGGATCCTAGTTCAATAAATTTCCCCTGAATAAAGGCCTTGTGGGCCTCCCATAACATACCCGGTGCCACGTCCGGGAGTGCGTTCTCCACAAAATACTGAGCCAAGTCATCATTAGTCAGTTTTTTTATCAATGTCATCTGAAAGGAGATGATCATTGAGTTTCCAGTTAGTGGTTCTACAGGGTAAAGAGGGGATGTTTAGCGTAAGAGTGATTGGAGCATGGTCCGATAAAGGAGTAGTGGCGATGCTTGAAGCTGTCGGGAGGGAGAGGTGGTGATGATCGATGAAAAAATAATCTATCCTAGAGAAGGTGTGGTGCAAGTGGGAACAATTTGTGTAATCCTTTACCCGAGGATGCATAATCCTCCACACGTCCATCAGTTGGGCTTCGTGGAAACTCTTGCGCAGAAACGTCAAACACCTCTGTGAAATACAGGAGTGCCCTAAGGACGTGTCAAGGGACGGCTCCATTGGCAAGTTAAAATCCTCAGCAGGGAGAACGCAACCTCGGGCAAATTCACGTAGCTTTTTAAGGGTAGAGGCTAAAAAGTATTAATAATGGGGGGAACTAATGCGCAAGCCACACTACAATGAGAATAGCTGATTAATTAAAACTGCATCAACCATATATTGATGCAGTGAATAAGGGGTTAAAACAACCTAGGCAGCTGCCACAACTAAGTAATGTTCGCACATTGATAATATATGAAGGATGGGGGGTGTTGGGGTGCTCACCAATAAAAAATATTTTAAGAATAAATAACTAATTAATCTATAAAATTGCGATGTGCTCATTAAAATATAAGTGATAACATCAACATTAAATAAGCAATAAATAGATCACACAATAAAAAAGTGCAGCAATAATAAATTAAAGTGCCTAAATAAATATGTGCTAATCAAGTGCATCAGAACAATGTAATAAAGTGCATAGATACACAAATTAAATAATCAATAATGTCCATAGCATAATGGTGAAAGAAAGTCTCTCATGCAAACGTGCAATATAAATCCAGGGCAGAATCCCAAACATGCAGCCCACAGATAATTAATGTCCACACAATATTTCCAAAGTGCAGTGCTCAGGAAAAACAAATCCAAAAAAACGTGCTCCACTCAAAAGTGATATTGCAACAGCAAATTTTTAATTAAAAACGCAGTAAACTCACATTTAAAAGTTCCAGAACATCAGAAAAAAACATATGTAGATACTCACACCACTTAATTGATCCTATGATTAAGTGGTGTGAGTTGCCACGTAACGCGTGAGGAACAGCTGAGCCGTCTGTGACGTCATCTCCACTCTCGGCCGGGAGCGGGGATATCTACATACGTTTTTTTCTGATGTTCTGGAACTGGAACTTTTAAATGTGAGTTTACTGCGTTTTTAATTAAAAATTTGCTGTTGCAATATCACACTATTGTGAGTCTTTCCTCCTTCATATGCACCGCATGAGAGCCTTTTGTTTGAGGAAAGAGGGATTACTGGTCAAACGTTTGGTGTGGAACTGCAAGTAACCTGCACATGGAATAGGGAAGAGAAGCTGCGGCCATGGTGATCATTATTAAGGCTTATTATAAGCCTCCTAGAGGTGAGAGGCTAGCACTACTGGTCACTTTTGAGTGGAGCACGTTTTTTTGGATTTGTTTTTCCTGAGCACTGCACTTTGGAAATATTGTGAATGAATGAATGAATGAAAAACTTATAAAGCGCGGCGCATGCGAACTGAATCGCTTCTGGGCTTGTGTGGACATTAATTATCTGTGGGCTGCATGTTTGGGATTCTGCCCTGGATTTATATTGCACATTTGCATGAGAGACTTTCTTTCACCATTATGCTATGGACATTATTGATTATTTAATTTGTGTATCTATGCACTTTATTATATTGTTCTGATGCACTTGATCAGCACATATTTATTTAGGCACTTTAATTTATTATTGCTGCACTTTTTTATTGTGTGGTCTATTTATTGCTTATTTAATGTTGATATTATCACTTATATTTTAATGAGCACATCACAATTGTATTGATTAATTCGTTA
Organism: Rana temporaria; assembly: GCF_905171775.1. Classification (NCBI taxonomy): domain Eukaryota; kingdom Metazoa; phylum Chordata; class Amphibia; order Anura; family Ranidae; genus Rana; species Rana temporaria. The sequence goes on along the minus strand of NC_053491.1, from coordinate 292,840,218 downwards.
TTTATTCTTAAAATATTTTTTATTGGTGAGCGCCCCAACACCCCCCATCCTTCAGAGGCTAAAAAGGTGACCTGATCGCGGTTGGGGGCATACAGAGTGGCGATAGTGCAAGGTATATTACCCAGACTGCCTCTTAGGAACAGGAAGCGACCCATATCATCAATAAGCATAGAATCCAACGTCAAAAAGGTCCCCCTGCGGAACCCAATGGCTACACCCTTGGTCTTGTGAACATCAGATAAGCTATAGTACCATACTGGGTATTGTAGAGAAAAAAGCCTCACAGAGGCAGTGTGTGTGAGGTGAGTCTACTGCAAGAGTACAAAATCCCCTCACAGATGACCCAGCTCTCTGTATAGATTATGTCTCTTAACTGGGGCGTGTAGACCCCGCACCTTTAGGGAGACTAAGTTCAGCGCAGCCATGGGATGCAACAGAAGGAGCTCACATTAGCATACCGATGAGAGCCGTACCTGTGGCAGGAGGGAGAAATAAGGAACAAAGAGGGGGAAGGGATTTGGAGAAGAAAACATAGACTAAGAATAGAGAGAAGAAAAGAGAGAAAAGAACAATTAGGGAGCACCTAGCGTTCGCACGCATATGATTGCTGTGCAAAGAAGGGATGCACGGGCAATCCGGCACCCACATGCACCCCGCCCCGGGTGGGACAGGGACACAAGAGCACGAGACCATGCTGCGTCCCATAAGGGGGCTCGCAAAGTCGCAGGCAACCGACAACAAGCACCTAAAATAACGTGATTGCTGCCATGTCGCCCCAGCGCCGACACCCTACATCAGTGGTCATCAACCTTGTCCTGCAGGGCCCACTAACAGGCCAGGTTTTATGTTTTACCTTGGGGAGATGCAGTTTAGAATATTGCAATCACTGAGGAGCAAATGATATCAGCTGTGATGTATTTCAGTTATCTTGCAAACCTGGCCTGTTAATGGGCCCTGCAGGACAGGGTTGATGACCACTGCCCTACATAACACAGTGTAAAGAGAACATTAACAATACTTAACCCACATACCATGACTGAAAACCAAATAAAACAAAGTTAAACAAAATAAAATAACGGATCAGTTTGTCCCTGAACAGGAGAAGGTGGCTCCTGAGATCCATAGCTTAGACATGAACATCAGAAACGGCTGAAAAATACGCAAGAACAAAAAACACTCAGCAAAGAAGGGTGGATAAGCCCAGAACAGGAACGCCCCAGACACACAGTCCAGTACCCACTCCAGCTACTTTTTGCCACTGTGAATCAGCAGAAGTAGGCAGGGTGGGAATAGTATCCTGCCAGCCAGGTAGTTCGGGGGGAGAAATATTGACATCCAAACAAAACTTTTCCAGGTCTTCCGGAAAGCGGAGAATTGCGGTCTTACCATCCCAGTGAGCAATGAGGGCCAATGGGAAGCCCCAGCGGTAGTTGATGGATGCGGCGCTGAGTTTCTCCGTCAGGGGTTTCAGGGCCCTGTGGCGGTCCAATGTCTCCTTGGCAAGGTCCGGGGAGAAAGACAGGGATGCACCATCAAAATCCAGGGAGGCAGTCTCTCTAGCTTTACGCATTATGCGCACCTTCTCCTTGTAATAGTGGACCCTGCAGATGACATCCTGCGGGGTATCTGGAGAGGTTGCGCGGTCGCAGGGCCCTGTGGACCCTGTCCAGTTTGAGCGGATGGTCGGCCGCAAGGCCCAGCAGGCCATTAAAGATGCCGCGCATGTAATGGAGGAGGTCGTCGTCACCAGTCGCCTCAGGTAAGCCTCTGATGCGTATGTTATTCCTCCTGTTGCGATTTTCCTGGTCCTCAATCTTATACAGGGCCATCCTGTGCGCAATGGTGAGGGACCTGGTGGATGCCTGCAGACTTCTAATGGCGGCTGCATGGTGGTCTAGGCGTAGCTCAGACTCCTCCACCCACTCCAACACCTGCGACAGATCCGCTCTCACCGCGGATATTTCCTTCTTAATGGACCGCTCCAGGCTCAGGAACATAGACGCAAGCTCTGTTTTGGTTGGTAAACCGTCGACCAGTGCCGCAACCTCAGAGCGTCTGGAAGTACTGCCGTCACCATCTGAACAAGCAGACGAGGCAGGGAAATGATGCCTGTGCTCTGGCTTACGGCGGGAGGTGGAGCCCGCTCCAGAGTTCGTACCACGTGGAGAGCGGCCCAGGCCATCCATGTCCTCCACATCCTCAGGTTCCGCGGCCAGGAACCTCTTTATGGAGCCCGACGTGGTTCCCGATTTGGGGAGAGACTTGCCCATTCTCTTCCGCATGATCCGTGGGTTAGAGGCTGCGAAAAGTAGCTGATAAAGCAGGTTATTGCGGTGCCGGAGCTCCAGACAAACACATCTTCACCAAAGCATGTCCAGGCCATGCCCCAAGCCGCCTGGCTCATAACCTCACATAGCTTCAATTGCAATGCCACGCTGTACCTCTTACCAGTTTCTCTAAATGTGTTGTCCAGCTCTCCTGGAATACTTGGCTCTCTAGCCTTTACTGTATTCACAGCCCCCTGCTGCATGGCCCAGCTCTGGTTTATAGATTATGGTTCTTCTGATCCCCTTATAGGAGCAAACCTGACTACTGGAACTTAGACCCTCTCTCTCGTGGCTTGAGTCCCGCCCAATGCATTTTGTCATTCAGACGTCATTTGGAGCGGCCTCTCCTGATGATGTCAGAGTGACAAAACTTGTTATTTGCTTTTAATAAAACAGATTTACACATGGGCACCTGGTCTTTATTCTCTCAACATGCACATGGAGTGGAGAGAAGAAGTAAATAAGAGGATGACACAATCTCCTATTTCATACAAGGTGCAGATATAGAATTGTTTCGGTGAGCGAAGACACATAGGAGGGGAGCACAGAGTGTGAGACCTGGAGAACTGGATTAATGTATACAGAGGCACTGAGCACATGTATATCACAGCCTATTAACTTTTATTGAATGTGGATTATTTATTGATCTTAAAATGGAAAACGTTATAGTATTTGAACTTTTTCTGATTGTATATTATTTAATAATTTTAAAGCATGGAGCACTTTATTGAAATCTGTGAATTATTCTAATGCATTATGTTTTATGTTTCTATGTTTTATGCTTGATTCATCTAACTGTTATATACCTTCATTTGGTAATGATATTTGTCAATTAGGTAGCGCTGCACAGTGCCTGATATAGTGGATACTGTATGTGAATGACCTGTCAGCAAATTGGCATCGCTACTGTTTGCATTTTTGTCCAGTCTTCATTTTCTTTTCTTTTCTACGAATCTGAGAGATGTAACCTGGCTTACTGCAATTTAGCTTGATAAGTAATAATGATGATTATTGTACACTGAGGATTAAGTAATGAATGTGCATGCATGGTGCCACTTGGTCACCAACTGCTCAGTTCTAAATGATCAGACACCCATATGTGTGGGTGATAGAGTAGAGTAGTGATGGCGAACTTTGGCACCCCAGATATTTTGGAACTACATTTTCCATGATGCTCAACTACACTGCAGAGTGCATGAGCATCATAGGAAATGTAGTTCCAAAAAATCTGGAGTGCCAAGGTTCGCCATCACTGAAGTAGAGTGTTCAGCAGTGTTTTTATTTTGTCAGATGTTACTCCTTTACCCATGTGCCATACTGGGTGCTAAAGTAGAGCACTCAGCAGTGTTTTTATATTGTCATATGTATAGCCAGCTAGAGACACCAAAAATTTCACTATAGTTAATAACAACTTTTATTGTTATGTCTCTGTGAATGCTTTATTAAAATATAATAAATGTTCCTATTATTTTAATTTAAATATGTGATGCCAAAATGCTTAACATGTCTCTGTATGGTTAAAAAACATGCACTGTGAAACACTGTTAAAAGGTTGGCAATGAGAACCATATTACACAATTCAAATTACATAGATAGCCAATCCCTAGTCATTCAAAATGTCATGGATAATGTGGAATGTGCTCCTAAATTACTCACAGCCAGAACATAACACTTATTGCAAAGTGAGTGGAAACTATTTCTCCATACTTAACCATCTAAAGTTTTAGAACCAGACAGTATCATGAAATCAGTTAAAAATAGCCATTTGACTTTTAGGTTTGGCTTGTGCATAGTTTGAGTCTACTACTTTGGGCATACTTTATAATGTCTAATTACATTGCCTGGTTAATGTTACAAGTGATAAGGGGAAGTTCAGTTTTGTTTTGCAAGCACTTCAATTTTATGAATTTGTGCTTGTTGGAATGACTGCCCAATCAAGTACTCTTTTCTTTCCTGGAATGAAGCTAGAAAAATGAATTGCTGAGGCAATATTTACAGTACCTATAGGTAAGCCTTATTGTATAGGAGTGTTTCATATTCATGTATGAGTGTTTACTCCCACTTTAAGAGGGTCTTGTTTGCGAGAGAAAAAAGAAAAAAGAAAAAATTGTTGCGCAGACCCAACCTGTAGTGCAAAAATGTGTTATCAGCAGCGTCTTAAGTGTGCCATACAGCACAAACAAACATAGTAAAAAAAGAGAAGTTGCGCTAATTAAAATTAATATAAATATAGTGAAACACCAGTGACTGATGAAATAAAACAAATCAATGTATGGTGATAGACACCATCAGTAAAGTAAGTACAAATTGTGAATATCTAACAATTGGCATAAATGTCTCTGCAGTTAATATGGACAAATTGACAGTCCAGACAGGCCAAGAGGTTATAAAGCAGTCCACAGGTGTAGTGATGAAAGGAATCTTTAGGTAACAGTGATGACGACCACGCTGTGTTCAAAACAAACAGGAGACCTCCACCACAGATAATACTGACTCTTACCAGAATTCAGTAAATGATAAGCATAAAATCAAATCCAGCAGCAGCCCACAAGATTGACTTCAACCAGCGGTATCCATACATTAGTAATCACCATTAGAATCCAGGCTTGCTGTAGTAAAGTTAAAGTTGACTGCAGGAGTCTTGGATGTCCCAACGGATGACATCTAAGTAGAATATTTATGGAGGTACCCTTTTTTGGGTACCCTTTCTTGGCCTGTCTGGACTGTCAATTTGTCCATATTAACTGCATTTATGCCAATTGTTAGATATTCACAATTTGTACTTACTTTACTGATGGTGTCTATCACCATACATTGATTTGTTTTATTTCATCAGTCACTGGTGTTTCACTATATTTATATTAATTTTAATTAGCGCGACTTCTCTTGTTTGCGAGAGCCTACAATCTAGAGGGGGAGGCTAGTGATACAAAAGGTAATAACTGTGGGGGGATACGTTGATGGTGAAAGTAGTTGTTAGGTAGAGGTGTGAATGAATTCTTTAAATATATGAGCTTTCAATGATTACCTAAAGGTAAAAAAAAATTACAAAAAACAGATGGATTTGGGGTAGGGAGTTCCAGAGAAAGTGAGAGGCACTGAAAAAGTCCACCGGAGTTGAGCATGGGAGAAGGAAACTATGTTCTAGAAAGCAGAAAGAGTGAAGAGGATGGTTTGGCTGATATTTCAAGATGAGCCTCATGATGTAGCTCGGGGAAGAGGTATTTTGCTTTGTATGGTGTACTTAGTAGTTTGATTTTTAATGTGTTGAGTGAGCTAAAGTCATTGGAAGGATTGTCAGAGCTTGAATATGTGAATGAGTCTGGCAGCAGCATTTATCATAGACTGAAGGGGGATAGTCTATGTAGAGTTAGGCCAACGAGTAGGGAGTTGCAATAGTACAGATGAGCGATAACAAGGCAGTGAATTAGAAGTTTTGTGTTTCCTGACGCATTCATGGCAGCACACACTGGGTTGTGACTCCGCCCCCACAACCTGACAGGATTGGTTAGCTATAAATTCGAAGAGGAGACACCCGGCATCATTCTCTTTTTTATCCTCACCTGACAAGGACGTGGACGTACAGCTGCCTCCTACCGCTATCGCCCCTGCAGGTTCAGCCTCTCCTGTTTGGAAGTCCCCCCTGTGCAGTCTCTAATAGAGCTTTATGGGGGGAGCCCTGCTCTGGTGGTCTCAAGGGCTAAAATCCCGGCAATATCCTGGCATATTACAAGCTTTAAACAAGCTTAGATTCGGCAGTGGGTTACTCTGTATGATCAGTATCCTTTACCATAGAGCTGCTGCTCTGCTGTGTTTCTTGCTGTGTTTTTATGCACCCTCGTTTTTGCCTGCTTAACCTTATTTATTTCTGCCCTTAGTGTACCTCCTTATGCTGGGCTTGCAGGTCCTTGTAGTCCCATGCTTCTTCCCCGCCTACCTGCGTCCTCCTGTCCATTCGGCGCTGGGCGCAGCACACTGATGACAGCGCCAGTGTCTTTCGCCCTCTTCCAAGATGGCGGCGGGATGCGCGCGGCGCTACTGCGCATGCGCGATGACGTCATCAGCGCCGCGACGGCGGCGCCGAATTTAAAAGAAAGAAAAAAAATGACATTTTTTGTTTTCCTTCCCTAGGCTGCTGCTCTGCTGTTTTTTCTCTGGATTTCTTTCCCAGGTACTCCAGCTCATATTCCCTTCCAGGCATTTCTATTCCTGCCCTTTTTTAACCTCTCTTTATGCATTTTTCCTCCAGCTTCCATATCTGCTGCTGTCCCTGTCCTCTTCATGGAACCCACTGCCCTAGCAGACCACCACCAACAAACGAGGTATGGAGGCCATCATATGACGGGTAAGTAGCGAAGAAACAAAAGAGAGCCGGCCACTGAACACTGCCTTTTTTTGCAGTCCCAGGCCAAGAGACGCAAGCCCACGACGCAGGGAGAGATCCAGGCATGCATCAAGCCGGAAGTCCCACAGAAGTCGGTCGAGGTCTTCCTCCCGTTACCATCGATCAAGGCACAGCCGATCACGCCACAGCCGCTCCCGTCGCAGTCGGTCCCACCGCAGACGGTCTCCCTCATCGCACCGTGAACATTACCATGCCCGTCCTGCAGCAAACGCCTGCTGGGTATGCGGTGCTACTGCAATGCCAGGAAAACTAGCCTGTCACTCATGCTTCAACGAAGCAACGAAGGAAAGGGAGACGGATACCAGAGTCGCTTCTGATCGCTCAGGAGAGCCTACGCAGGAAGCAGCCTGGACCATGGCCCCCCTGGCCTGCGATGAACCCACTCCGGGCACCTCTTCAGCCTTCAATCCGTATGCTCAGCCGGCAGGATCCTTTCCCGATCAGGAGGAACAGGAGATGATTTCAGGCTTTGATTTTTGCTTGGTCGAGCCCTTTGCACGCTCCGTTAAAGAGGCCATAGGATGGGAAGAGCCTGTGGCGGAACCACCAAAGGTGGGGAAATACTTTCCAGAATTAAGGAGGGACCCCGAACTGTTCCCCTTCATTGAGGAATTGGAAGACCTCATCAAGGACGAGTGGGAAAGACCAGATAAGCGGCCCGGTCTGTCTAATAAGCTCGCTAAGTTATACCCTCTGAGGGAGTCTAAGGTTTCTTCTCTCATCAACGCTCCCATCGTTGATTCATCCTTAATGCGGCTAGCCAGGCATGTCACGCTGCCTATAGAGGACGCGGTCTCGTTCCGAGACGTTCTCGACCGCAAGATTGACTTGGAGCTAAAAAAGGCATACTCTACGGCAGGGGGAGCCTGCAGACCAGCTATTACCACGGCGGCTGTTGCCAGAGCCATTTCCGCATGGGCAGCCAATGCTGAGAAGGCCCTCCTAGAAGGTACTGACCAGGCGGAGGTGGTATCCTCTTTACAGGAGATCAGGCTGGCGGGCGACTTTGTGGCGGGGGCTTCAGTAGACGCCATTCGCTCCTCGGCTAGATCCATGCTAGCCTCAGTGATGGCCCGCAGAGCCTTATGGCTGAAACCCTGGGTCGCTGACACAACATCAAAATCCAATTAGTGCAAGATACCATACGACGGCACAAACTTGTTCGGCGCTAAGTTGGATTCAGCGATCTCCAAGGTCACGGGAGGAAAGTCGGGGCTTATTCCCTCGGACAGGAGGCCCAAACCGCAGAGGGGCCCTACCTTCAGGCGAAATCTGCCTGACAGATACAGAGATGCCAGAACCTATCGCCCCGGCAGGGAGTTTAGGAGAGATTGGAGAGCTTCTCGCCCTCCCTTTGCAAGGGCTCAGAAGGCCAAAGCCGTTACCGCAGGGGAACAACCAAAATCTTTTTGAAGCTTTGCCTGCCCACCCAGCTCAGGTGGGCGCCAGGCTCAGGGCTTTCGCACAAGTGTGGTCAGAGCACATAAACGACCCATGGACTCTTTCCACGATCGATCAGGGTCACAAGTGGAACTTTATGGGGGCATTGCCTCACACCGTCTTCCAACCCACCAAGATTCCATCTTCTCCGGACAAGAGGAAGCTTCTCGTCCGATATGTTTCGGAGCTAGTCCTGAAGGGAGCAGTCGCAGAAGTTCCTTCGCACCAAAGAGGCAGGGGATTTTATTCCCCTCTATTTTTGGTCCGAAAGAAATCAGGGGACCTTCGGCCCGTTCTGGACCTCAAGCGACTCAACAGGAGAATTCAGATAGAATGGAGAGCCTCCAGTCTATTCTTCTGGCAGTAAATCTCGGGGATTGGATGCTGTCAGTGGATCTTTCCGACGCCTACCTCCATGTGCCAATCCATCCTGCCTTTCAGAAGTTTCTACGCTTTTCCATCAGCCAACATCACTTCCAATTCCGTTGCCTACCGTTCGGCATCTCTTCGGCACCCAGGACGTTCACAAAGGTCCTCCTACCTCTCATAGCCCTCCTCAGGGAGAGGGGGCTCCGGGTACATCACTACCTAGACGACATCCTGCTTTTAGCAGCAAGCCAGGAGACTCTGCTCCTCCAGCGGGAAATCCTGATCTCTACCCTTCAGAATTTCGGCTGGCTGGTCAATTGGCGGAAGAGCAGCCTTCAACCCTCACAGGTGATGACATTCCTTGGGGCAGAATTGGACACCAAACAGAACAGGGTACAGCTGCCCCTGGAGAAGGTGGAACCCCTAGTTCAGAAGGTACGGAATTTACTGAACTCCAAACTCGCGTCAGCCAGAACCTGCCTCAGCGTACTGGGCTCAATGTCTTCAACTATTCCCATGATGCAGTGGTCCCAATGGAACATGAGGACCTTCCAGAACTCCTTTCTAAGACAGTGGGACGGAGTTTCAATGCACCAACATATCAGAATCCCCAGTCAAGTGAAACAAGCTCTTGTATGGTGGACATATCCTCCCAACCTCAGGAGATCCAGACCTATAGTTCCTCCGAGTCCGGAGATCGTGACCTCGGATGCCAGCGAGAAGGGCTGGGGAGCTCACTACCGGGACCAGACTGCCCAGGGACCGTGGCACTTCCCTGCCCGGGGCACAGTTTCGAACATTTTGGAGCTCCGAGCTGCGTTCCAGGCACTCTTAGCCTTCGCGCCTCTGCTACAGGGGAAGACTGTTTTAATCCGGATGGACAACAAGGTGGCGGTAGCCTATGTCCAGAGACAGGGCGGTACACGAAGCCACACTCTATTAGAGGAGGTTCACCCCATAATGGAATGGGCACAGGCTCAACTATTAGACCTGAGAGCAGTTTACGTTCCAGCGGCACAGAACACGCTAGCCGACTTCCTGAGCAGGGAACTTCGTTCAAACAACGAGTGGTCTCTGAACCTCCGGGAGTTCTCCATTCTCACGGAGGCATGGGGGGCTCCAGAGATCGACCTGGCAGCAACACCAGCAAATGCCAAATGCGTGAGGTTTCTTTCCAGAGTTCCCTTTCCGACAGCAGAGGGGACAGATTGCCTTCTTCATCCATGGAACTTCAACCTGGGGTACATCTTTCCCCCAACTCCCTTGATAGCAAGGTTCCTATCCCGGCTCCGAAGATCATCGGCCACGGTGATCGCAATAATACCATTCTGGCCAAGGAGACCGTGGTTCACGACTCTCCTGCAACTCAATACCCGACCTCCAATCCACCTACCGGTCTCAGCAGACCTCCTTCACCAGGGTCAGCTCCTCCATCCGGCTCCGGACAGACTCCACTTAACAGCATGGAGGTTGAGAGGGCTAGGCTTAGAGAACAAGGATGTTCCCAGGCAGTTATAGCAACCTTAATGCAGGCCAGGAAGATCACCACAAACACGGTCTACACCAGAGTTTGGGAAAGATTCGCCCACTTGGCACAACTCAAAGGTTGGAATCACGCCTCTCCGGATCCTTACCAAATCCTAGAATTCCTACAGACAGGCATTGACAAAGGCCTGAGCTCAAGCACCCTGAAAGTACAGATCTCCGCTCTGTCTGCCAAGACGGGCACTAGATGGGCTCTACACCCGTTGATAATTCAGTTCATGAAGGCATGTATTAAGATTAGGCCGCCCAGAAAACCATCCTTTCCGGCCTGGGATCTTTCGGTAGTTCTGGAGGCGCTGTCCAATCCTCCCTTCTTCCCACTCAACTCTATCTCCTTATGGGACCTGACCCTGAAATTGACCTTCCTCATTGCCATTGCTTCGGCTAGGAGAGTGTCGGAGTTGCAAGCTCTCATGTCGAAAGAGCCATACTTAGTTTTCCTGCCCGACAGGGTGATACTAAGGCCTTCGGATCGCTTCCTCCCCAAGGTTACTTCGGCCTTCCATTACGGCCAGGACATCGTCTTGCCATGTCTTTCTAACGAAGAGGGTGAACCGCATGCCTTGGACATTAAGTCTGCAATTTCTAACTACCTGTCGGCCACTATCCACCTTCGGTCAACAGACACCCTTCTGATTATACCTCACGGAGCCAGACGAGGTCAGGCTGCCTCCTCTCGGACCATCGCCTCTTGGCTAGTTAAAGCGATCGGGAAAGCATATTCCACTCAACAGCTGGAGATCCCAGAAGGCATCAAAGCGCATTCAACCAGGGCAGTGGCTACCTCTTGGGCAGCTTATTGTGGAGTCTCTTCAGAGACCATCTGCAGAGCAGCAACCTGGTCCTCCAGGCATACCTTCATCACCCACTATAGGGTGGACGCCGCTCTGTTGGCAACTTCCGAATTTGGCAGATCTATCTTCAGGGCCAATTCTTCGGCTCTATAAGAAAATAAAAAACTTTTTGCATTGAACCCGCCCGACTAGCGAGTTATTTCCCAGTGTGTGCTGCCATGAATGCGTCAGGAAAACGGAAAATTGTATACTCACCTTTCCGTAATTTTCCTTTCCTGACGCATCTTCATGGCAGCACACAGCTGCCCACCCTGTTGTTCAATGATGATGATATTTACGGAGAATGATGCCGGGTGTCTCCTCTTCGAATTTATAGCTAACCAATCCTGTCAGGTTGTGGGGGCGGAGTCACAACCCAGTGTGTGCTGCCATGAAGATGCGTCAGGAAAGGAAAATTACGGAAAGGTGAGTATACAATTTTCCGTTTTTTGGTTGTTTAAAAAGGAAATGTTGCGGAGATGAATGTGTCATGATTTGGACAATGATTAGATGTGAGACTGAAAGGAGAGATCTGATTCCAAGGTTATATATCTATTTGGCCTGAGGGGAGTGGTTGATTACAGTGCTGTTGATCATGATATTATCCTTGAAACTTGGACTTCAGACAGTCATAAAAAAACTGAAATAATGCAGCTCTAAGTTCATTACTACAGCATTAAATGTATTATTGTTTCTTTAATGCATGCAGTGTAAGTGCCCACACTTGAAATCCTGTTGCAGTTCATGTACAGCAGAACTCAGACTGGTGAAGAGAGAAACAGCACAAAACGTCAATCAGTTATGCTGCAGTGCAAGTACCATGTTGATTGAGCAGAGTGACAGATGATACAAGCATATCAGTCTGCTCTTCTTCTTTTTCCAATGTCTATTTACAGGTTGGGGGTATGGAGAAGATCTGTAAGTATTACTGAACTGCAGTTGAGAAAAAACAGGTCTACTGCCCTGCTACACAGAGCTTTATAAAGCTCAGCACAAGACGAAGAGAAATGCAAAATCCTTTGACAGGTAAAACGGTTCACTTATGTATTTTATCATTGCATTTAGCTAATTACCTGGAATTACGCTTTAATATTCTTGTCCAAACAGATATAACACAAAAATAAATATATGGAAAATAATAACAATAAAAATGTTTATTACAAAACCCAAATTTATAGCACCAGAAAGAATGTTTTACTACACACGTAACATCTGCTTACGTCTTATATTCTGAAAATAATAGTTCTCTATCTCAGAAACTATGTGTGTTGCCAAAGGGCAGAATTTTCTTTCTTTGTTAGTTGAGCTCTGGTATCAGTGTCAGTTAACATGTGTCACTCCTAGTAATCCTGTGTACACAGACTGTCTTTCTAATACTCGGATCTACATTATACAACTATTAGTAAACTTATAGCAATGTAGTCTTAATAATGATGATGACCTGTGACACGAATACCTCTAATACATAAACATATTCCCGCAGGCTGTTCCTTTGACACATGCCGCAAATGGAGTACTTTATCTAAAGTAGGTTATTAGCAAGTATTTAGATGCGGTATTCTAGCAATTTCTATTTGGATATGGCTGGGGAAGTTTTTGATGTTTTTTTCAGATTATATGTATGTAAACGCCATTATCAGAGGAAAAATATAGATCCAAACCATTAGTCTCTGTAGTTTGCTGCAATTACATTTGCAAAACAACACTTCAGAAAAATAAGATCAAAATGACTGTATGATACTTTGACCAGGTAAGTTGGAAACATGCTGGATCTGATGTTTTCTGAACCTCTAAAGTTTACAATATGTTTAGTTGTAAAAATGGTATTCAATGAGTTAAGCCCTGTACACAAGATCGGATATCTGATGGAATCTAATCCGATGGATTTTTTCGTCGGATATCCGATGAAGCTGACTTTCATCGGTCTTGCCTACACACCATCAGTCAAAAATCCGACCATGTCCAAATACGGTGACGTAAAACACTACGACGTGCTGAGAAAAATGAAGTTCAATGCTCCCGAGCATGCGTCGACTTGATTCTGAGCATGCGTGGATTTTTGACCGATGGACTTCCACAAAGACGATCGTTTTTTTCTATCGTTTTTTTATCTATAGGAAAAATGTAAAACATGTTCTATTTTTTTTAACCGATGGAAAACAAACCGATGGGGCCCACACACAATCGGTTTGACCGATAAAAACAGTTCATCGGTCTGTTTTCATCGGACAAACTGATCGTGTGTACAGGGCTTTACAGAAAACTTTGGTGCACAGGTACCAGGATGGCAGTGTTGTATAATGATACACCCCAATGGGGTGTGATCTAAGTAAATTAGAACACCAAAAGAAGAATTGATTAAATGTCAAGTATTTTATAGATCCCTCTTTCTGTTAAAAAATAAGTATTTTATAGATCCCACTTATTTTTCATACCAAAGTGTCAAGGCGCACTCTCTTTATCGAGGTTTTAATCATTTAGACATACAAAATGAAACCCAGGTAAGATTACCCGGGAAAAAGGGGCTATACTAAGGCAACAATGGGCAGTGACAGAGGCTGATAAATTCAACAAATTTAATAAGTTCAAGGTAGAGGGCTAAAAATATGCACAATATCAAAAACAATTATGACATCTTCGCCGCTGCTGATCAAATAGATACCACACAGGGGGAAGGAAGTGTGTGGAAAACGAACAATGGACACAAAGACAGACAGAAAAACATACAAATAACAATAAATCAACAAAAAGAATTAGCAGAATCGGCTGGAAATTTACAAAGCGAGACTGTCAACAATCTTGGGAAATGCCACCTGGCTGAAAAATAACTTTCTGAGAAAAAATCATGTAAATCACCTAGAGTATGCTGTCTAGTTCTGGGTACCAGTCCTCAGGAAGGATGTCATTTTTTTGAAAACCGTGTCACTATAATTAATTAATAAATGTAATTTCTTCTTTAGGGTAGGCTCAGAAATAGTGTTGTTCATTTTAGCGGTGCTTTAGTGCTGTTTAAGCGGGCCTTTTCGGCTGCTAGCGGAGCGCTTTTAACCTCTGCTATCGGCCAAACAAGTGGTCAAAAACGTCTGCTTCCGAAGCACTTTTTAGGCGTTGCAATGGGCAGAGGTGTTTTGGGACCACCCCAAACATGCTGCTTGCAGGACGTTTTCTAACGTCCCACAAGCGCACCACCCCAGTGTAAAAACACTCAGGCTTTCACATTTTGGGCACACAGGATGCAGCTTTCAGGTGCTTTACAGGCGCTATTTCTAATGTTAAAACACCTTAAAACTGCATCAGTGTGAAAGAGCGCTTAAAGTGGTCCAGGGCATAATAACATCTGACTTTGAATTTATGCTTACCACTCCGCTAAATTGCAAAAACATCATACTTGCAGTATGTGCTTTATTAAGGATCACCAAAAACATAGTTGCTATAAGAAAAAATACTGGAAAATGTATTGTATTAATATGATCCACCATTTTACCTAATTAAAACCTACACAATATGATGTTCTTAAATCTCCTACAAAGCTGAAGCCCTATCAACCCTGAAAAAAAGATGTACTAGAATATACTGTAGGCAGACAGAATACAAAGCAGAAAGGTTATTTTGTTCACATCTAACACATCTGTGAAATAAATGCTGTCACCCATAAGGGTTGGTAATCAAGCTAGTGTAGCCTTCTGCTTTTAACATAACACATCATTTTATTTCTCTTTCCAATGGGATATTCTCCTTGGCATATGTAGCGCTACCCCCGAAGGAGCCGCTGATTGATTTGGGATGTACTCTCTATTGGCTCAGCTTACCCCTGTTCAACTAGCTCGAACCCTCCCTTGACACATCAGAAGTCTGGTTAATGAGATATTGTGACCTCTGCTGGGCTGGGGTCACAATAGCAGGCACACAATACACAGTGACAGTATAGCAATAAAATTACATGTGGTTATGGACGGTTGGTGCACGTTAAAATTGTAATCCACGGGTTGCAATCAGTGAAAGAAACTATGCCACAAAACGTCTGAGATAGCTGAAAGTTGGTGGATTGACCGCTCGTCAGCGTCAACCACTTCTGCGTAACACTGGAACAGTTAACTGGGCCTCTAAGCTCCAGCTACGGGCCGAACACCTGTCTGTGGCCTGTGAGAAAGCACTAGGTGTCTGTACTAAACAGAGGGTCTGAAGTTGAGCATGTGCTCTCTCAACCGACAGGCCGATCCGCCTGAGTTCTCCTCAGAAAAGGGGCGCGCTGGCAAACACTGCTCCACGGGACAAAGGATCCCGGACGGGGGGGGGGTGGTGCTCCACTGTTTCAGTCATCAGCTGGGCTGCCTCCTCAATCCCCAGGAACACGGGCCGGATGCTGGAGTCTTGCTTCCATCTGGATGGATGGTCTCTCGGTGGATAGGGCCAGGCTTCTGGCCTAACAGCACGGCTCTACTCTGTCAGCAGCTCCGCAGGGGAGAGAAGTGCAGGTCCCGAGAGAGCGAGATCAGCCACTCCCTTTCCTTAAATAACCTCCCCCCATAAGTCTGTGCTGAGGTGTCACATGTTCCAGTAACACAGGGCATTGTGGGAAGTGTAGTCTGTTTCTCCTATGAGTCAATGGAGTCCATATCTCCTGCTACTTGCAGTCCCACAATGCATAGCTTTCTTAAAGGTATCTTACATATTTACAAAATTTGGATAAAGTTCCAGCGATGGCCTGTCTTAAGGCCCTGACAGGATGACCCCGCTACACATAAAATAATAATTATGATTATAAGAAGTTAGCATACATTAAAGTATTAATAACATGAACCTGTTAAATATTTCAGCATGTAGATCAAATACGATTATTACAACCTGCAAATCACTAAACATAAGTCATTACCTGTTTCATAAATGTGGTGTTTAGAGTTGACCATTTGCCAAGTAAAGAGTTATTGAGAAATAGATTTTTTCATTAGGTTGTTTGTGATTCATGACCAAGACAGTCTTGTTTTTTTGCCCTGGGATATTGTAATTTAGAATACTTACAAATGCATTTGAATAAGCGATGAATTAGAACATTAGAACAAGTGATCTTAACCACTTAAGCCCTGGACCATTTTGTTGCTAAATGCCCAGGCCAGGTTTTGCGATTCGGCATTGCATCGCTTTAACAGACATTTGCGCGGTCGTGCAACGTGGCTCCCAAACAAAATTGGCGTCCTTTTTTCCCCACAAATAGAGTTTTATTTTGGTGGTATTTGATCACCTCTGCGGTTTTAATTTTTTTGCGCTATAAACAAAAGTAGAGCGACAATTTTGAAAAAAATGCAATATTTTTTACTTTTTGCTATAATAAATATCCCCCAAAAACATATATCATTTTTTTCCCCTCAGTTTAGGCCGATACGTATTCTTCTACCTATTTTTGGTAAAAAAAATCGCAATAAGTGTTTATCGATTGGTTTGCGCAAAATTTATAACGTTTACAAAATAGGGGATAGTTTTTTTGCATTTTTATAAAAAAAAATTTTTTTACTACTATTGGCGGCGATCAGC
This sequence comes from Rana temporaria, assembly GCF_905171775.1. NCBI lineage: Eukaryota > Metazoa > Chordata > Amphibia > Anura > Ranidae > Rana > Rana temporaria. Next base: position 292,823,770 of record NC_053491.1, on the reverse strand, counting down.
GATTTTTTTCGTGACTGCGACATTATGGCGGACACTTCGGACAATTTTGACACATTTTTGGGACCATTGTCATTTTCACAGCAAAAAATGCATTTAAATTGCATTGTTTATTGTGAAAATGACAGTTGCAGTTTGGGAGTTAACCACAGTGGGCGCTGTAGGAGTTAGGGTTCACCTAGTGTGTGTTTACAACTGTAGGGGGGTGTGGCTTTAGGACTGACGTCATCGATCGAGTCTCCCTATAAAAGGGAGCACTCGATCGATGCAGCCGCCACAGTGAAGCACGGGGAAGCCGTGTTTACATACGACTCTCCCCGTTCTTCAGCTCCGGGGATCGATTGTGACGGAGCGGCTATAAACGAATAGCCGCGCCGTCGTCCCGGATCGCTCCCCGCGGGAATCCGCCCGCCACACGCAGCGGAGGGGGTCCCGATCGGACCCCCGACCCGCTAGAAGGCGGGGACGTATATATACGCCCATCTGCCTGTACGTGCCATTCTGTGGACGTAAATAGGCGTGCGGTGGGCGTTAAGTGGTTAAAGCGAGTGTGAAAGAGGACCTGGCTGATGGTGAGTGTGATGAGGCTAAAGCATTATGGGTGGAACTGCATACAGATGTGCGTAGTTTGAAGTTAATCATTGGAGTTTGTTATAGACCACCCAATGTTAATGAGGAGGTGGAGACTCGGCTCCTTGCACAGATGGTAAGGGCTGCAAGGGCTGGGACGGTGATAATAATGGGGGATTTTAATTTCCCAGAAATTAACTGGAGTAATGGCACTGCTGGGACAGTTAAAAGACACAAATGTATAAACCTATTGCAGGACAATATTATGGTCCAGGTTATTGAGGCCCCAACTAGGAATGATGCTCTGTTGGACCTGATAATCTCAAACCATGCAGAGTGTATTACTAATGTTCAGATTATAGAACACCTGGGTAGCAGTGACCATAACATGATTTCATTTGATGTTAGCTGTAAGCAAAAAACACATACAGGAAAGATAAAAATAATTAATTTCAAGTGAGCACATTTTCCGATGAGGACTGCTCTCCAGGACTTACACTGGGAGAGAATATTGGCATCGATGGGCACAGAACAAAAGTGGGAATTCCTCAAAAAGACTGTTTGTGAACTCACTGCAAAGTATATTCCCATGGGCAATAAGTTTAAAAGGCTAAAAATAAAACCTTTATGGCTCACGGCCAAAGTTAAAAAAGCTATAAACTATAAGAAAAGAGCTTTTAAAAAATATAAAAATGAAGGAACACTAGTGTTGTTTAAATGTTGCAAAGAATATAACAGGATATGTAAAAAAGAAATCAAGGATGCAAAAATTCAAAATGAACGACAGATTGCAAAAGATAGTAGGACAAACCCCAAGAAATTCTTCAAATATATTATTAGTAAAAAGGTCAAGTCTGAGCATGTAGGTCCTTTACAAAATAATCTAGAGTGGGTGACTGGGGACAAAGAGAAGGCTAATTTATTAAATACCTTCTTCAGCTCTGTGTATACAATGGAGCAGTGGTGTATTTAGGTTTTCTGCTGCCCTAGGCCTGACTAAACTCATGCACCCCCTAATTTAAATATGACCAACGACTTTCTGTCAAGGCCACACCCCTTGCTGTTTAAAACCCACCCTGAAATTTTCGAGTGGGGACACTAGTTCTGAGGGCCTGGGGAGGGGGGGCAATGGAGTCCCTTAATTTGCATAGATTTCCTCTCTCTTCCTGTTTGGCTATGGGGCAGGAAGTGAAGGGAACTCTGCAGTGGGACAGGGATGGTAAAAACTAAACTGACAGGGGCTATCACCCTCCCTTACTCTATCCAAAATGAAAAAAAGTGTTGCCTATAGTTCTACTTTAAGCACACATTTCTGATAATTTTATGGAGAGGACTAAGAAGATATAACCATGCCAGTGGTGCAGCAGAAAACATATAGCCCAGTGAGGTTTGTGGTCCAGGATGATAAGACAGACAAAATGAGAAGCAGCACCTCTCAGCCCAGTCTGTCCCATAAGACTGGTGCTACACTAGCGGGTGGGGACTCTTTCCATGCTGCCCCCCTGCAAAGTGCTGCCCTAGGCCTGCGCCTTGTTGGCCTAGGCCAGGATACAGCATTGCAAAGGAGCATGGGGAGCTCATGTCCATAATGGGGGTGGTAGTGACAAAGCCCCAAATGATACACATGATGGCATCCACCCACATATCCTAAAAGAATTGAGCTCTGTCATTTCAAAGCCACTGTACCTAATTTTTAGGGACTCATTAATGACAGGAATAGTACCACTGGATTGGCGCAGGGCCAATGTAGTGCCCATATTTAAAAAGGGAACAAAGTCGTTACCATGTAACTATAGACCTGTTAGTTTAACTTCTATAGTTGGGAAGATACTGGAACATTTAATAAAAGAGCACATAGACGAGTTCTTGCTGGAGAAAAAAAATATTTAAGCAGCAGACAGCATGGATTCATGAAAGACAGAAGTTGTCAGACAAACCTGATTTCCTTTTATGAAGAGGTAAGTAAAACCCTGGACAGAGGAGTGGCTGTGGACCTGATATATTTGGATTTTGCAAAAGCGTTCGATACAGTTCCCCACACACGGCTCATGTGTAAGGTAAGGTCTACAGGATTGGATATATCAGTTTGTAAATGGATAGAAAACTGGCTAAAAGACAGAATTCAGAGAGTCGTGGTTAATGATTCTTACTCTGAATGGTCTAAGGTTATCAGTGGTGTACCCCAAGGTTCAGCGCTGGGACCCTTACTTTTCAATATCTTTATAAATGATATTGGGTCTGAGATCAAAAGTAACATTTCTGTCTTTGCAGATGACACCAAGCTATGCAGTGGAATAACGTCCTTGCAGGATGTCTCCAATTTACAAGCCGACCTCAATGTTCTGTCTAATTGGGCGACTAAGTGGCAGATGAGGTTTAATGTAGATAAATGTAAAGTTATGCACTTGGGGGCTAAGAATATGCATGCATCATACATACTAGGGGGAGTACAACTGGGGGGATCTGTAGTGGAGAAGGATCTGGGGGTTTTAGTTGATCATAAGCTCAATAATGGCATGCAATGCCAAGCTGCGGTTTCCAAAGCGAGCAAAGTCCTTTCTTGTATTAAGAGAGGTATGGACTCCAGAGACAGAGATATAATTTTGCCCCTGTACAAATCATTAGTAAGACCTCATCTGGAATATGCAGTTCAGTTTTGGGCACCAGTTCTCAAAAAGGATATCGGAGAACTGGAGAAAGTGCAGAGAAGGGCAACCAAACTGATAAGAGGCATGGAGGAGCTCAGCTATGAGGAAAGATTAGAGGAACTGAATGTATTCACTCTTGAGAAGAGGAGAATTAGGGGGGATATGATCAACATGTACAAATATATAAGAGGTTCATACAGTGAACTTGGTGTTGAGTTATTTACTTTACGGTCAACACTGAGGACAAGGGGACACTCTTTACATCTAGAGGAAAAGAGATTTCACCTTCAAATACGGAAAGGTTTTTTCACAGTAAGAGCTGTGAAAATGTGGAACAGACTCCCTCCAGACATGGTTCTGGCCAGCTCAGTAGATTGCTTTAAGAAAGGCCTGGATTCTTTCCTAAATGTACAGAAAATAACTGAGTACTAAGATTTGTAGGTAAAGTTGATCCAGGGTAAATCCGATTGCCTCTCGGGGAACAGGAAGGAATTTTTTCCCCTGCTGTAGCAAATTGGATCATGCTCTGCTGGGGTTTTTTGCCTTCCTCTGGATCAACTGTGGGTATAGAATTGGGTATATGTGATTGTACGATATTATTATTATTTTATTTCTTAGAGTCGGTTCACACAGGGGCAACACGACTTCCAGCACGACTTTGTGAGGCAACTTAGACACGACTTGAGTATGAATCGTCAGGCAACTTACAAGGCAACTTCAAGTTGCCTCCAGGACAGTACAAGGCAACTTCAAGTCCCCTCCAGGACAGGAGGCTTTCCAGTGGCCAATCAAACAACAATCAGCTCTGTGGGGGCGAGGGGGGAGGGGTTTGCCTGAGAAATGTATGTTATCTTCCTGTATTGTTGCTTCAGTTAAGACAGTGATCCGACTTCTGAGGCAACTTCCATTGAAATCAGTGGGTACAAGTTGCCTACAAGTCGGATTGAAGTAGTACAGGAACCTTTTCTGAAGTCGGAGCGACCTCAGTAGTGTACATAAAGACGGCTCCATTCACTTCCATTCATTTTCTCAACCACACAACTTGGGACGACTTGGGGCAACTTCAAGTTGGATCCCAGGTCGCCCCTGTGTGAACCGGCTCTTATGGTTGAACTTGATGGACTTGTGTCTTTTTTCAACCTGACTAAATATGTAACTATGTAACTATTTAGATATATTCTTATTAGGCCATGAAAATGTGGATTACACTGTCCCACTGCTACAAAATAAATATTCAACTTTCACAAATTATTTACATTACACTTTATTGCCACAATGTCAAACTGTCACACCATACTGGGAGCTCATAATAAAGCCCCTGTTTACATTTTTCATATTTTCTGTTGCTCTGTTAAATATTCTGCTTTTATTTCCACTGAATGAAATTCATCATCAGTAGCTTTGGGGTAAATTGACTTCTATTGTATGCAGTACAGCATGTGGCCAGAGGTGTGGGGGGGGGGGGGGCAAAGAGACTCAAAAATATTAATAGACCGCTCTGAGCCGCTCAGATGCACTCAGAAACCCTTTGGAAAAGCTCGGAAAATCTCTGTTCCCGAGTGTTTCTGAGCCTTTCCGAGTGTTTCTGAGTGCATCCGAGCAGCTCCGGGCGGCTCTGAATGGCTCTGAGTGTCACCGCCGCCCCCGCACCTCTGGCCAAATGCGATACTGCACTGCACACCCCAGAGACTTGAATCCTGCTCATTTTGCAAAACAACACTCGCAAACCGAGTCAGGATTTAAAGTGGAGTTCCACCCATAAATATAACATTACATCAGTAGTTTTAAAAAAAATGTCATTAGTCCTTTACGAAAAAATTTTTTTTTTAGATGCCTTCAAAGTGTTGTTGCTAGGCAGAATAGTTAATCTTCCCACTTCCTGCACCTAGGTGCTTAATGCTTCCTAACCTACACCGCACAGACTCCTGGGAATGTAGTTGGTGTAACTTTCCAGGAGTCTGTGCATTCCCCAGTCTCAAAGAATCATGTGACTTGGACAGCACAGGTGCTGAAACCTGATCTAAAACTGCTTGTGCAGCACTGAGCATGTGCGAGATTTGCAAGGCTGAAATCCAGGAAGTCATACAGTCTGGCTTCATGATGTCCACACTTAAGATGGCCCCAGTCAATTTCTATTTTATAAAGTGTCTAAATGCTGTAACAACCTAACAAAACGGATCTTAGTTTACAGACTAACTTTACTAGAATACATTAAGCTTGTGTATTACAGAGGTATTTATATTTAAAAAGTGAAATTGTGGCCGGAACTCCGCTTTAAAAAAATAATAGCTTGTATTACGAAACGCCCATTAACCGCGTTACTCGCAATCCGAGGTATTACTGTTTTGAATTTTAAAAATTATTTTCAGAGTCTATTACTTCCTATAGACCTTCTCTCAGCATTCACTTCATGTAGGTCATCTCCCAGAAGCCTTCACTGATAGGGTGATAGGGTGTGTTCACTCTGGACCACACCTCTCTCCCTCAATACCACCTTCCACCCACTTTCTATATAATCTGATTGTACAATCTCCTTTAGCTCTCCCATCAGCTATGTAGTATAAGGGCCTGTCTGATTTGATACAAATTGAATGGATTGGTTTAGGTGTGTTATCCTATTCCATAGTTCTGGTAAATCTAAAATATATTGTACAGAGATTGTACAATCAGTTTGTATAGTGCATGGTCATCTTTATACAAGTACATAGGAGGGAGTGGATTAAGACAATCAGTTGTCAGGCCTCGTTCACATCTCCATGTAGTGAAAACTCACATTCCTGCATGAGTTGTTTTTTTTTGTGGGTGTTTTGGGCTTTTTCATTCGTCACGCATAGGACAGCCCATTCACAATAACTGTGCTGTGATTTGTTACAGCACAAGCTGATTTTTGGGAAGGGAGGGTGTCCCTGAATGGTTGTTTGGAAATGTGGTCACCCTACTTGAATGGGCTGCCCTCCATGCAACAATCGCCCCAGAGAAGCTCCAGAACTTATTTTGGAGCGAAGCATGGTGTGTTACCACAGTTTTCGGTGCGTTTACTGCACTTGGGGTGTCTTTAACATGTCATGACATAACAAACAAGATGCACATTTGCAGTGTTTCTAAAACATGTGGTAAAAAGCGCATTTTCTGTGCAGTTTTCAATGCATTTGGAAACACACAGATGTGAATGGAGTCTCATTGTTCTTCACGTTTAGGCTCCATTCACACCTAGAGTAGTGGGAGCGCATGTTTTTTGGCTCATTTTTCCAGGGACACACCCATTGATTTTAATGTGCTGCACTTGACGTGGCAAAGTAGCTTATGGGATATTGTGGCATTGTGCGAGTTGCATGTTTTTTACTGCACGCTTTGCTGCGTTTGTCACCTGTTTTTTTCATGTGGCAAAATGTGTGTTTGGTGTGCCATTAACAATTAATGACACTGAAAGCGCAACTAGGTAATTTTAGGTGTATACATTTGGCCATACACTATAAAATCTGATTGTACAATCTCTGTATCCTACTCTCTTTAAGATTGCAATCTCCTTTAGATTTACCAAAACAATATAATAGGAGGACACACCGTCTATCCAATCACTCTGTATCCAATCAGGTAGGCCCTTGCATTATATCAATTGCGTCCCATGGGCTGCATGCAGCCTGAGCCCCCAACCCCTGGAGGGATGCTGGGGAAGCCGGCAAACGCATGCGTGAAGGGATGCCAGGGATGCTGTGCAAACATAGTTGATGGGTGAAGGGTGTGTGCTAATGAGGTCAGCCTATAAACTCCTTTCTGGCTTCTCTGTCCCAAATTTGCATACCATGAAGCATTCTCAGAAATACAGCAGAGGGTGAAGGTAAGGCATTGTCCTGGAAATCAAACAAAGCTTTTCTTTTTCTACAACTGATGCCGCGTACACACGATCATTTTTCGAGTTGTAAAAAACTAAGTTTTTTTTTAATGTCATTAACCACTTCATTACTGGGCACTTAAACCCCCTTCCTGCCCAGACCAATTTTCAGCTTTCAGCGCTGACGCATTTTGAATGACAATTGCGCGGTCATACAACACTGTACCCAAATGATATTTTTATAATTTTTTTCCCACATATAGAGCTTTCTTTGGTGGTATTTGATCATCTCTGTGTTTTTTATTTTTTGAGCTATAAACAAAAACAAAAAAAAAAAAAACACACAATATTTTTTACTTTTTGTTATAATAATATCCCAATTAAAAAAAATAAAAATAATAATTTTTCCTCAGTTTAGGCCGATACGTATTCTTTTTACATATTTTTGTTAAAAAAAAATTGCAATAAGTGTATATTGATTGGATTGCGCAAAAGTTATAGCACCTACAAAATAGGGGATAGATTTATGATTTTTTTTTATTTTATTTTTTTTACTAGTAATGGCGGCGATCTGTGTTTTTTTTTTGTCAGGCCTGCGATATTGCGACGGACATATCGGACACTTTTGACACTATTTTGGGACCATTCACAGTTATACAGCGATCAGTGCTATACAAATGCATTGATTACTGTATAAATGTGACTGGCAGGGAAGGGGTTAACACTAGGGGGCGAGGAAGGGATTAAATGTATTTACTGGGTGTGATTCTTACTGTGTGTGGAGTAGGGTTGCCACCTTTTCTTCAAGCCAAACCCGAACACTTGCGGCGCATTATTATTATTTTTTGCAGTAAATGTTGCATATATGCTGAAAGTATGGTCAATCATTCCAATGTGCGAAGGTGGCGGGCCGGGTGAAACCAGAAGTGTTTTTGTTAAAAAGTTTCTGCAATGACACAAACACGTGACCTTCAGAATGATAGACTGGGCAGCAACTGCCTCTGTGTTCCACCAGAAACAAAGGTCAGTCTTTTGGTTCCCCCTGCTATTAGCAATGGTTCCTTTAGAATGTGCTTTCTGTCATTCAGGCTTTTTACTCTATGCTGCCATCTACTGGTGATTTAATAGAAATGCCATGAGTTTTACTTTCCCCATTAGCAGAAATATAATCCTTTTTTATGGGTTACCTGATTTTGACATTCCTATTATCAGGGATCATCAAACTACGGCCCTCCAGCTGTTGCAGGACTACACATCCCATGAGGCATTGTAAAACTCTGACATTCACAGACATGACTAGGCATGATGGGAATTGTAGTTCCTGAACAACTGGAGGGCCATAGTTTGAAGACCCCTGAACACTATAGGATTATAAAAGACCTGGGAGACATTTGGGTGCCCCAAGGAAAGTAGTAACATAGCGCGCAAGTGGGTGTGGCCAAATTGCTCTTGCTGGCTGACATCACCACCCCACCCTTCAGTGATGCCAAACCTGCCCCCAAACAGCCGCCTGCAGCGGCAACAGTTTTGTGGATGACTATCTCGGTTACTTGGGGAGCAACAGCCTGGTCTGAATAATGTGTCCGGGTTTCAGGTAGACTAAAACCCGGACACCTGATTGAAAACCCGAACTGTCCATGTGAATCCTGGACAGGTGGCAACCCTAGTGTGGAGAGGACTGACTGGGGGAGGTGACCGATGCTGTGTCCCTATGTACAAGGGACACAGCATCGGTCTCCTCTCTCCCTGACAGGACGTGGAGCTCTGTGTTTACACACAGAGCTCCACGTCCCTGCTGTCACTGCCAATCGCGGGTACCTGGCGGACATCGCGCCTGCCAGGCACGCGCATCGGCATCTCAGCGATGCGCCGGGCACAGTTTTTCCCCGCTGCGCACCCCCAGCGGCGCACGGGGGGAATGCAAATAAAAGGACGTCCAGGGACGTCCACCCGGCAGTTGAGAGCCGCACTGTGGATGTGTTTCGTCTACAGCGCGGGTCTCAAGTGGTTAAAAACGATCGTGTGTGGGCTTCAGAGCATTTTTCGGGTTCTAAAAAACGGGCAATTTTTTATTTTATTTTTTCGAACATGCTCTATCTTTTCACAATGTTTTAAACGTTGTCATTTTTCGGGTTGTAAAAAATGGTCGCGTGTGGGCTTTAACGACGTGAAAAATCCGCGCATGCTCAGAAGCAAGTTATGAGACGGGAGCACTCGTTCTGGTAAAACTACCGTTCGTAATGCACATTCATCACGCTGTAACAGACCGAAAAGCGCAAATCGTCTTTTACTAACACAAAATCAGCTAAAGCAGCCAAAAGGGTGGCGCCATCCAAATGGAACTTCCCCTTCATAGTGCCGTTGTACGTGTTGTACGTCACCGCTCTTTGCTAGAGCATTTTTTTGTTCACGATCGTGTGTATGCAAGGCCGTTTTAATGATCAAGTTGAAAAAAACTTTGTTTTTTACAACCCGAAAAATGATCGTGTGTACGCGGCATCAGGTTCATTAATGATATATTGGTATATAGGGGAGCTGGATTTAAGAAAACAAAAATTTAACTTTTTAGTCATCCCCTGCAATATAAATGTATATTTTGGTGAGATAATCTGCAAGGGTTAATTACTAGGGGATGTAGATACTTCAGCTTTCCTCATTAAAACACAAAGTGCATCCGTTGATTATAATGAACCAGTGGAACAAGTTTTTTCTTAATAATATACAGTATATTCAATTGGTGCTATGACTGGAAAAATTCTCATATCTAGTAAATGGTTACCCTTTGGTTCTCAGGCTTCCCCAGCAATACATGTTTTATGGCCTAGGCAGGGGCATAACTATAGGGGTCGCTCATGCGGCTCCCCTGTCACTTATGTCTACCCCTGAATAGGAGGGCCTGGGGTGCAGCATATAGAAGAACTGATCCTGCTCCTGAAGCCTCTGAAAGACCTGAAGGAGCCAGGAGGAAAATTGAGAAGATCGGTTCTCCTATATGCCGCCCCGCCGGCCCTCCTATCCAGCCTGGTGCTAGCTGTATCTAGGACTGAAAGTTTCACCTTCCAGCTCCACCCCCGACTCTGGCTCCCACTTCTTGCCTCAAGGCTGTTCCTGCCGCCGGGCACGGTAGGAGAAACGCTCCCTGCCCCAAGGCCGCTCCTGGTAAGACACAAATTTCAACTTCTCTGCCACAAAGAGAGATTGTAAGAGAATGCACTGAGAGCTGTGTGCGCTCCAGGCTGGAACGCACACCGACGAACAGTCACTTCCGGGTTTCGCTGTGGCCGCAGTGCTCTGCCACGCTTCTTCCCTGGACAGCAATCAACCTTCACCAGAGAAGCCACCATCATCGGCTGACGATCCACAGTGACTACACTTCCCTTCTTATGAGCGCATTTTGTACTACTTTTTAGTGAGTAGCCATTTCGTTTTAATTAATAAATTCCATATTATCAGACATACTGCACTTAGTAGGCGCATTTTTTCTTTTTCTTTTTGCTATTAGAGTCTTGCTTCACTCTCCAAAGTGCTGCCATGGTGTATACAGTATGTCATCCTGAACTGTTTATATACAAACTTTAAATATTGGGACTTTCATTACCATTCTCTTTATTATCATTCAGTCACTGTTTTTTTTTTTGTTTCCCTTCCTCCCCTTATATATATACAGACCTCAAAAATTCCACTTGTCTGCTCGCATTTTGCGAGTGGATTTTGAGGGCTGGCGAGTGTGGGCTGCCTGGGAGGGGGCGATCGTAGGGAAAGAGAGCTGCCGCTGCCTCCGCCGCTGCCTGGTTGATCAGCATGCGGGGAATATAATTACAGCTATCATTTGAATAGCTGTGTGTTCCCCATTGCTCGCCGTCATATATGGCCCCTCCCCCTTGTCCAGGCATGTTGATAGACAGATCAACTGTCCCAGGAAAGTGCCTGAACAAGGGGGAGGGGCTATATATGATGGCACGCGGCAGGGAACACAGCTATTTAAATGAAAGCTGTTCTTATGTTCCCCGTGTGCTGATCAAACAGGCGGTTGAGGAGTCTCTCTCTTTCCTTACACAGGTAGGCCATTGGGTACGGATGCATGGCTGCAATTTGGCGACACATGGCTGCATTTTGGGGCACATGGCTGCATTTGGGACACAATTGGGGACACATGGCTGCATTTGGAGACACGGGCTGCATTTGGGGACACGGTTGTATTGGGGAAACAATTGGGGACACAAGACTGCATTGGGCACACAATTGGGGACACATGGCTGCATTGACAGGCACAGGCTGCACTGGGGGACACAGGCTGTATTGGTGTACACAGACAGGCTGCATTTTTGGGCACAGATAGGCCCCGTACACACGGCCGAGGAACTCGACGTGCTTGGCACGTCGAGTTCCTCATCGAGTTTTGGGATGAAGCCGCCGAGGAGCTCGGCGGGCCGCCTTCTCCCATAGAACATGTTCTCTATTTTCTCGTCGAGCTCCTCGGCGGCTCCATCGAGCCAAAACTGTACAGACGACAGAGTTTCTCGGCAGAATCCGGGTTTTGACCGAGTTTCTCGGTGAATTCTGCCGAGAAACTCTGTCGTGTGTACGGGGCCATACATTTGTTGTTAATATTTATTTTTAGAACTTAATTCATGCATAAAACATTTAGGTGTCAATTAATGAGATAATTTATGAGGGCGTGTTTAGAGGAGCGATTGGGGGTGTGGCATGGTAGGGGTTGGGCGGGGCAACTAGTGGTGAGTAACCCTTGAGATCTGGCTAGTAGCTCAGGACTTGAAATTTTGAGCCCTGTATATATATATATATATATATATATATATATATATATATATATATATATATATCCACTGCATTTAGTGTAGCTAGATCTTACTACTGCTGTTCCTGGTGTACTTTTTCTAATATACTTTCAGGCAGGCAGGTGATTCAGTGAGCTACAGTGCATTAAATATACCGTATATACAGTATCCTACATATATATATATCCACTGCATTCCAGTTTAGCCAAGCCTATATCTGACTGTAGGCCATTCCCGGTGTACGTTTTCAAATATACCTTCAGGCAGGCAGGTGCTTCAGTGAGCTGCAGTGCATTAAATATATATACAGTCTCCTACATATATATATCCATTGCATTCTAGTCTCGCCAAGCCTATATCTGACTGCAGGCCATTCCTGGTGTACGTTTTCAAATATACCTTCAGGCAGGCAGGTGCTTCAGTGATCTACAGTGCTTTAAATATATATACAGTCTCCTACATATATATATATATATACCCACTGCATCCAGTCTTACCAAGCCTATATCTGACTGCAGGCCATTCCTGGTGTACTTTTTCTAGTAAACTTCAGGCAGTGTTTTTTTAATCAAATTTTACAGCATGTATGGAGGGCCACCAAGGAGAGGCAGACGCTCACAGGCCACTAAAAATGGGCAAGCAGGCTCTGTGTCTACAGCCAACAGTGCTAGTCATGGACACGGTGCATCCTCAGCACATGGCTGTGGGGCACGCTTGTCCTTTTTTTCTGCAGCTAACCGTGTTATTGAGCCACAACATGCAGAAAAGCTGTTGGAGTGGATAACAAAGACGTCCTCATCCAGGCTCAGAGTACTTTGTCTGGCAATACAGCTGCCAAAGCGACCTATTCCATCGGCTCAATGTCATCAGTCACTCCTTCCCTAGCCCCAAACTGTTCGACCACAGTGACGGGTACATGCTGCAGAAGGATGTGCAGCGTTTTGAAGGCTCTGATTATGGTACCTAGGTTGAGAATGAAGGCAGTAACGTGAGCCCAGAGAGAGGGGGTGCCCAAGAAGGACAAGAAGCTGGCAGTCATGTTCCCCCAGCTGCAGCATACTGCCAAGTTTGCTCCAGTGACGAGGAGGGAGGGAAGGAGAGAGGGGATGATGAGGTGACTGACTCTGTGTGGGTGCCTGATAGAAGAGAGGAGGAGGAGGCACATCTCCAGTGAGGCAGGATGTCATCCAGGGGTCAGCTTAAGGGCAGCCACCCAACTGCATCACACCGCAGAGCTACGCATGTGCAGGGCGCTGCTGACTCTTTTGAAAAGTTCTTTGGTGTGGGCCTTTTTTGACACGTGTGCAGCAGATCGCACAATTGCTGTTTGCAACATATGTCTGAAGCGTATCAAGCGTGGCCAAAACAGCAGCTGCTTGGGCACCACATGTTTGACCAGACATATGTCGACCTCCCATGTAGTCCATTGGCAACAGTACTTAAAAGACCCACACCAAAGAACAAGACAGACCTCTCTTTGCTCCTCATCAGCTGGGATCTCCAACCCCACTATACCTTCATTCCTCTCAGAAACCTGCACTGAGAGAAATGAAGATGTAGAATTAGGTGTCCCAAGCACTTGCGGGAAATCTGCTAGCGGTACACCTAAATCCGATTGTAGTAGGCAAATTTCCCTACTCCAGTTGCTAAACCGTCAAAAAATAAATTCAGTCCCAGCCATCCACATGCTCAGCGTCTAAATGCTAGCTTGGCTAAATTGCTAGCACTCCAACTGCTGCCTTTTCAGCTGGTAGACTCTTCCCCCTTTCGTGAATTTGTGGAATGTGCGGTACCTCAGTGGCAGATTCCCAAACGCCATTTTTCTTCACGGAAGGCCATTCCGGCGCTCTACTGGTATGTGGAAGGCAATATCTTGGCCTCGTTGGACAGGGTGGTCAGTGGTAAGGTGCATATTACCGCTGACTCATGGTCCAGCAGGCATGGAAAGGGCCATATGCAAATTAAGTTATAAAAAAGAGAGGAATTTGCTTTGAACATGATTGGATATTAAAAAGTGTTGACCACTTAACATATTTACTGAGCTTTGTGAATGTTCCCTACAGTTTTAGTAAATTCAACCCATTGAGGTAATCACTTTTACCTCATGTTACTATTTAAAAAAAAGAAGCAGCATAATATAATCATGTATTTAATACCTTCTATTTAAAGCGGTTGTATACCCGCGATTAATTTATTTTTATTTTTTTCACCTGAAAGGCAAAAGCCATAATGAGCAAGTATGCACCGCATACTAGCTCATTATGAAATACTTACCTCGGAACGAGGTGAAGAGAACTTACCTGATCCACGCTGAGCGAGATGTCATCTTGACTCGGTGTGTCTTCTGGGTATCGCCGCTCCAGCACATGAGCGCGGGAGACTTCAAACCGGCAAGGTTCGGCGGCTGCCGGCCCTTTAGCCGAGGATCCCCGCTTTGCATGCGCTGCTGCAATCAGCGGCTCATTGCGGGGGGGAATATCTCCTAAACCGTACAGGTTTAGGGGATATTCTTTATACCTACAGGTAAGCCTTATTATAGGCTTACCTGTAGGTAAAAGTTACAAAAACCCCTATACAACCACTTTAAACGTTTAATGTCTTAGCTAGGTTAACCGCTTGAGGACTAGTGTTGCTCACGAATATTCGCATTGCGAATATTCGACTCGAATATAGCATATTCGAGAAATCGCGCTATATTTCGAATTTCGCGGTGAATATTCGCAATTCCGAATATTCGATTTTTTACAATTTTTTTTTTTTAAAACAGATCACATCCTAGATATCTCCATCGACGTCTAAAAGCATTGCTGGTATAATTAGAGACCCTGGGCCGAGTAGCTGAAGCGTTCATTGAATTTTCCCGAAAAATCGCAATGCGATTATTCGGCAAACGCAATATCGTGCGATTATTTTCCTCGCCCCGATCTTCCGCATCAGATCGATTTTTACAGTTTCATTTTTAAAACAGATCACATCCTAGTGATCTCCATAGACGTCTAAAAGCATTGCTGGTATGTTTAGAGACCTTGGGCCGAGTAGCTGAAGCGATCATTTTATACTGCCGAATATTCGCAATGCGAATATTCGGCAATAGGAATATTGCGCGATTATTTGCTCCGCCCTTTTGCATCAGAGCCAATCAGAGTTCTCCTTCCACACTCGTCAGAGGTTAGCAACCAATAGGAACCTGCCTGCATGGACATTATATAAGCTCACTCCCAGCACCATTTCATTGCAGATTCAGAAGCTGGCTAGAGAGTGTGGAGGCTGTTTCTGTGTTCCTGTGTCTTTGTTCCTGATTGATTTATATCATCACCAGCATTGCTATTTAGTGATTCCAGTGGATCTTTTCCAGTATATCAACTGCTTTTTTCAAAGCAATAGACCCAAGAGCTTTTTTCAAAGCTACGTTTTGTGCTGTTTTGTGCTGTTTTGTTCATTTGTGTTACTGTTTGATCCTGCATCTTCGCTGTTCAGTGATATTTGCTAGAGATTTCAGTGCACATTTTGCTGAGCTTTCTAAAAGAGCTTTTCTAAAAGCTAAGTTTTGTTCATCTTGTGTTACTGTTAGATCTTGCAGGTTCGCTGTTCAGTGATATTTGCTAGGCCTTTACAGTGCACATTTTGTTTAGTTTTTCCTAAAGAGCTTTTCTAAAAGCTAAGTTTTGTGTTCAGTTTAGTTAAATTTTGTGTAGTAAGTGTACACACTGTTAGTGTACATTTATTTCATCTAGCTTAGCTTAGTGTGTGTTTAGTGTCTGTGTTTTGTGTTTAAAAAAAAAAAAAAAAAAAAAAAAAAAAGTTAGTGTTTGTTTAGTGCTTTTTTTTTTTCTTTAATTTTGTAGTCCTTGTCTTTGGTGTACTACTTTTCTTATAGTTTAGTAGCTGTCTGTGTACGTCTTTGTCTGCGTGCCTGTCTTGTAAAAAAAACACAAAAACACATTTTGTTCACATTTCCCCCCCCCCAATAAAGTTTACCCCCCCACACACATATCAGCAATAATGAGCGGCATCCGTGGCCGTGGCAGCAGGGGTGGGGGAGTTACTCCCAGTGCTGGATCGCTGCCAGCACGGGGTACCTCTCGTGCCCCTACTAGTGTTAGAGGATCGGGTGCAAGGGGAGTACGCCTGATCCGGGAGTTCTTCCCATCGGGCAGCCGCCCGATATTGCCATCTCAGGCTGAAGTAGTGGTGGACTACATGGGGCACAGCAGTGCCACTGAGTCGTCGGTCCCGACTCACAGTAGTACCACCATTACACCGGTGCCTGTAGTACCCCCCCCCAGCCCCCAAGAGTCCAGCATCTTACTGTTCGACAGCGACAGTGAGAGGGATATCTTGGGGGAGGCCATGCATCAGGCAGACCTTCAGCTCTGTCCTGATGGACAGGACCTTTTTGAAGGGATGGATGAGGAGGATGGGATACCTGCTGGCAGTATCCCAGAGACATCCCTTCAAACTGGTGCTGCTGTTTTGATGCAGGAAACAGCAGCACCTAGTCAGACCCAGGCGTGGGTGAGGGGACAGCGGAGCCAGGCTAGAGGCTCCATGTCAGTTGGTTCCCTCAGACCAACACATTTCAGCCCTTGGTCTGACATCTCTGGGGGCGAAGAGGGTGACCCATCATGGTTGCCATCTGACGCGTCGGCTCACTACGTCAGTGACGACGGGGAAGGTAGGCACCCTGGTGAAACGGTGCGCCAGGTCACCACCAGGGAGACCATCGTCAGGGTCTCCACTGGTGATGGCAGCAGGAGGTGTCAGGAGGAGGAGCAGCAGCAGCAGCAGCAGCAGCAGCAGGCAGCTCCACCTGTGCGCACCGAGTCCCAGCAGGTGCAAGTAAGCGTCACCCCATCTGACAGGAGGGCGGTGCTGAAGTCACCTGTCTGGAATTACTTTACCCTGGTGGCAGACAACCCTACCGTGGCCATCTGCCGGATTTGTAAAGTGAGGGTGAAGAGAGGGAAGTGTTTGGCTCGGGTGGGTACCACAGCCCTGAACCAGCACCTGAGGATAAACCACTGGGCGGTGTTTGACGAGATGAAGCGTGGTGGTGGTAGCAGCGCCACCACCACAAGTGAGCAGGGTACAGCAGCCCCTGCCACATCTTCATCTCTTTCCAGCAGGTCATGCCCCCCCGCTCCCTCTAGTAGAGGTACTGGTACCGGCAGCCAGACCTCTACTTCCACAGCACCCTCCACGTCTGTGTCCCGCACTGCCGTCCGGCGCCAGGCGTCGATTTCAGACGCCTTTGACCGCACCACTCCCTTCCCCCCTGGAGACCGACGTGTGCGTTCCCTCAATGGGCTCCTGGCAAGGGTTATTGCCCAACATCTGCTGCCCTTCAACATAGTTGACAGCAACCCCTTCAGGCAGATGTTGGAGCAGGCCCAACCCCAATGGCGTGTCCCCAGCCGCCATTTCTTTGCCAGGACTGGTGTCCCTGCCCTACACCAGCACATTGTGCAGAATGTAACCCTGTCGCTGGATCACGCTGTCAGCGACAGGGTTCATCTGACAATGGATGGCTGGACCAGCAGGCATGGGCAGGGGCGCTACATCAGCTTCACGGCCCATTGGGTTTCCCTCCGAGGCGTCGGTGAGGGATCGGCGGCAACCGATCTTGTGGTGCCGCCCCGGGGTGTCCAGGGGAGAACTGCTGGTCTCCCTCAAGCCACTGTCTCCGCAGCTGCTGAGCCTCCCAGCAAGCGCCCCCGTAGCTACTCAAGTGTGGGGCACGTGCGCTGTCAGGCCGTGCTCCAGCTTGTTAGTTTAGGGGACCGGAGACACACTGGAGAAGAAGTGCTGAAAGCACTTCAGGCTCAGGTCCAGAAGTGGCTGACACCCCGAAGGCTCCAGGCAGGTATGGTTGTCTGCGATAACGGCAGCAACCTACTCGCCACCCTTAGTGCTGGCAGTCTGACCCACGTGCCCTGTCTGGCACATGTCCTCAACCTGGTGGTGCAGAAGTTCCTGCGCACTTATCCAGGGTTGAGTGACATTGTGGCAAAGGCGCGTAGGATTGCCAGCCACTTCAGGCGCTCCCCAACCGCTACCGCGTCCCTGTCCAAGTTGCAGCGGAAGTACAATCTGCCCCTTCACAGGCTGATTGTGGACAGTGTGACGCGGTGGAACTCCACCCTCCACATGCTGAAGAGGTTGTGGGAGCAGCAAAGGGTGGTGAGGGAGTACCTGATGGAACTAGGCACTGAGAGGGCTTCACCACAACTCCCTTTCATCGCCTGTGCGGAGTGGGGGCAGATAAACCAGGTCTGCCAAGTGTTGTCCTCCTTCGAGCAGGCGATCAAGATGGTCAGCAGTGAGCACATCGGCCTCAATAGCGTGCTGCCAATAGTGTTCATGCTGGAGAGGACACTAGATCGCCTGCTCGAAGTTGGGGAGAGTGCCTTGGTGGAGCAGGAGGAGTCAGCAATGCTCCACCGAGACCAGGGCCAGGACGAGGAGGAGGAGGAGGAGGAGGATGATGATGAGGAGGAGGTGGTTGCTGGTGTCGTCCCGGAGTCAGGGCCTGGTCAGGAGGGAGAGCCGGTGTTGGGGGCACCGATAGTCCGGGGGTTGGGCATCTCTGAGTTTGACCAGCAGCGCCTCAGGGATGAAGAGTCTCACCTCATTCACCTGGCCAGCATTGAGGAGTCACAGCGGGCTGTGCTCTTCCCCATGGCTGCCCACATGCTGAGATGCCTCAGGAGGGACCCCCGGGTTAAGACCATCAAGGCGAGGGATGATTTCTGGATGGCCACCCTTTTGGATCCCAGGTGCAAGGGGAAACTGGAGCAGTTCATCCCAGCCAGCTGGAGGCAGCACCGGATGGAGGAACTGCAGGCAGGCATTGTCAGACGGTTGGAGCAGGCAACTCCCCGGCCTCCAGTTGTCCCCCCTCATCTCACCCAGCAGGTGGCTGCACCCAGCAGCAGCCGAGCAGGGGACCTAATGAAAGAGATGAGGATGTTCTTCCAAACCGAGCGACCCAGTACCAGCACCAGCAGCAGCAGCAGTCACCACCAGCGGCTGGCCCACATGGTGGCAGACTACATGGCGTCCGTCGGTGCTTCTGACAGTATGAGCACCGACGACCCCATGGAGTACTGGGTTGCCAGATTGGACACCTGCCGCGAGCTCGCTCAGTATGCGCTGGAGTTATTGTCTTGCCCCCCCTCCAGCGTACTATCTGAGCGGACATTCAGCGCGGCAGGTGGGGTGGTCACGGACAAGAGGACCCGTCTGTCCACAGACTCCGTGGACAGACTCACATTCATAAAGATGAATGAGTCCTGGATCGGCGGTGACTTTCTGGCACCCGTCGTCGGTTCAGGGCGCTGAAGGGTCCCTTGTCATGCATTCCCTGATGAAGCCCCGGACCTGATGTATTTACAGTGCTGAATATAACTATTTTAACATCAGAGAAAATCAATGTTAATATTTGGTACAGTAGGCTTTCTTTGCAATTACAGCGGTCAAACCTTTCTTGTAGTTTTACACCAGCTTTGCACACACTGGAGGAGGGATTTTGGCCCACTCCTCCACACAGATCTTCTCTACATCAGTCATGTTTCTGGGCTCTCGCTGAGAAACACGGAGTTTGAGCTCCCTCCAAAGATTCTCTATTGGGTTTAGGTCTGGAGACTGGCTAGGCCACGCCAGAACCTTGATATGCTCCTTACAGAGCCAATCCTTGGTTATCCTGGCTGTGTGCTTTGGGTCATTGTCATGTTGGAAGACCCAGCCTCGACCCATCTTCAAAGCTCTAACTCAGGGAAGGAGGTTGTTGCCCAAAATCTCGCAATACATGGCCACGGTCATCCTCTCCTTAATACAGTGCAGTCACCCTGTCCCATGTGCAGAAAAACACCACCAAAGCATGATGCTACCACCCCCATGCTTCACATTAGGGATGGCGTTCTTGGCATGGTACTCATCATTATTCTTCCTCCGAACACGGTTAGTGAAATTATGATCAAAAAGTTATATTATGGTCTCATCTGACCACATGATTTTCTCCCATGACTCCTCTGGATCAGTCAAGACACCTATGTCAGCAGTTATTTCACACCCTATATACTCTTATTAATACTGCTGTTCATCATGGCACCTCCTGCCCAAGTGATATGACTCTGTGTCAACTACTACTGTTAATACTACTACTGCTGCTTCTGCTGCTGCTGCTGCCGCCCAGTCAATACACCTATGTCAGCAGTTATTTGACACTCTATATACTCCTATTCCTACTGCTGTTCATCATGGCACCTCCTGCCCATGTGATATGACTCTGTATCAACTACTACTGTTAATACTACTACTGCTGCTTCTGCTGCCCAGTCAAGACACCTATGTCAGCAGTTATTTCACACCCTATATACTCTTATTAATACTGCTGTTCATCATGGCACCTCCTGCCCAAGTGATATGACTCTGTGTCAACTACTACTGTTAATACTACTACTGCTGCTTCTGCTGCCCAGTCAAGACACCTATGTCAGCAGTTATTTCACACCCTATATACTCTTATTAATACTGCTGTTCATCATGGCACCTCCTGCCCAAGTGATATGACTCTGTGTCAACTACTACTGTTAATACTACTACTGCTGCTTCTGCTGCTGCTGCTGCCGCCCAGTCAATACACCTATGTCAGCAGTTATTTGACACTCTATATACTCCTATTCCTACTGCTGTTCATCATGGCACCTCCTGCCCAAGTGATATGACTCTGTGTCAACTACTACTGTTAATACTACTACTGCTGCTTCTGCTGCTGCTGCCGCCCAGTCAATACACCTATGTCAGCAGTTATTTGACACTCTATATACTCCTATTCCTACTGCTGTTCATCATGGCACCTCCTGCCCAAGTGATATGACTCTGTGTCAACTACTACTGTTAATACTACTACTGCTGCTTCTGCTGCTGCTGCCGCCCAGTCAATACACCTATGTCAGCAGTTATTTGACACTCTATATACTCCTATTCCTACTGCTGTTCATCATGGCACCTCCTGCCCATGTGATATGACTCTGTATCAACTACTACTGTTAATACTACTACTGCTGCTTCTGCTGCCCAGTCAAGACACCTATGTCAGCAGTTATTTCACACCCTATATACTCTTATTAATACTGCTGTTCATCATGGCACCTCCTGCCCAAGTGATATGACTCTGTGTCAACTACTACTGTTAATACTACTACTGCTGCTTCTGCTGCTGCTGCTGCCGCCCAGTCAATACACCTATGTCAGCAGTTATTTGACACTCTATATACTCCTATTCCTACTGCTGTTCATCATGGCACCTCCTGCCCAAGTGATATGACTCTGTGTCAACTACTACTGTTAATACTACTACTGCTGCTTCTGCTGCTGCTGCTGCCGCCCAGTCAATACACCTATGTCAGCAGTTATTTGACACTCTATATACTCCTATTCCTACTGCTGTTCATCATGGCACCTCCTGCCCATGTGATATGACTCTGTATCAACTACTACTGTTAATACTACTACTGCTGCTTCTGCTGCCCAGTCAAGACACCTATGTCAGCAGTTATTTCACACCCTATATACTCTTATTAAGACTGCTGTTCATCATGGCACCTCTTGCCCGAGTGATTTGACACTGTATTGTCAATGTCTACTACTACTATTACAGCTCAGTCAAGACACCTGTGTCCCAATTTTTTGGTACACTATTGACTACTATGACCACTACTGATGCTGTAAAGTATTCCCCAAGTGTTTTTATGCTATCTATTACTATTACCACTACTGCTTGTAAATCATGCCTGTGTGATACTTAGTGGGAATGCTTTAATAAGCATTCCCAGTATGGATACCCGTAAATGTATTAATCTTAATTAGTGTGAATGCTTTAATAAACATTTCCAGTATTGATATACGTAAATTTAGTAATCTTATTATTCCTTACGTTTTTTGGTTCTGCGTAACTTCGGCATACTTTCAGCTATTGAGACCATTCAACTGTAAAAATGTTCGTCTCGTTCAGCTAATGATGGGACTTCTTCAAGTTTTTTTCTACTTTTTACACTTTTATAAATTTTAAGCTTTTAGACCCTTTTTTTAACATTGAAGTCAATGAGAACATCCTTTTCCCCTTTGAATTCACATGCCATGCCAAAAGTTTCAGCTACTTCATACTTTCACTTACAGACACTGAAAAAACTTTAAAGCGGTCACAAAATATTTAGCTATCCGGCTATGACTTTTCAGATCGTTATCGTTTACAATTTTTTGGTGAAAACGCAATTTACGTTTTGCGAATTTTTCACAAAAATGCAATAGTTTATAATGTAATCCTATGGAGGGGATTTAGAGTCTGTCATGTGACCTTAACATTGGAGATCTTTGTAATTAAAAATATCTTTACAAAAAGGGGAAACAAATTGGTCTCACGCCCACAAGATCTACTTTTCATACACAATTTTTATATCAAAACGTAGCTATGCTTGTCTGGTTTATGGCAATGTGATCAATTCTGCGATACGTATTTTAGTTTTAGTTATTGGAGCAACAGCCAGAAATTATGTCTCATAGACTCTCATGTGAAATTATCTAAAAAATGTTGCTGCAGAACTCACAAAGACGCTCTTTTCTAAATCGCAGACATGGCCACATTTTTAAGTTTATCAACATAAATTTCATATCGATGCGTTTACAAGGGCCGTGTATTTCAAACGGTGTAGTCGTTGTATCAATTGCATGTACGTTTGAGGATTTATTAAGCTTTGTTTGGAGGCTTAAATCATGTATTAGATCTGTGAATTAAAAGCGTTTGTAATGTTATTTCTTTCCATAAATAACTTTCCTGACCTCAGTGCAATATTCCTCCTCACTGACCTGGGGGGAGGGGAAACCTATTGAGGGGGGAGGGGCGACCAGGAAGTCAGCATACTCTATACTTTGCAGATAGAGAAAGAAGCTGTGTGTCCTAAAGATAGTGTAGTGGTTATGGTGAATGTCTTTGGCAAGGGGCTCACCAATTAAGCTATTCAGCATTCCCACTCGCATTTTCCTCAGGAAATGTATTGTCTAGTTATATTATATTTTAATACTCCTGCTGCTGCCTCCATGCTGAGTAAAGCTTCATGACCTCTCTGGCACAGCGGATCCACCAACAGCCTCCGCTACAAGCTACCAGACCGGATCTAAACAGCAAGTGTAACTATAACAATGAACCTTATGTTAAACCCTGTTTTGCGGCATTTATACTGCAACCATTGGGCTGTCTGCAAGAGCTCATCTGCATTCTCTCTCTTTCTTGCTCTCCCTCTCTCTCTCTTTGTATATATATATATATATTGTTGCTTTTGTTATGTTCATTTTTCAACAGTTTATTTTGTGTTCGTCGTGTCTGTGTCGTGTGCTTTAGTGTCCTAGGTTACTGTTAAATAAAATAATAGTATAAAATGTTTTTGCTTATTATGAAGTTAAATGTGTTGATGTTGATTTGTTTGATGTGAAGTTAGATGTGTTGAAAAACCTACAACTCTATCTCAAAAAGAAATGAAACATTTCCAAAAAATAAGATTTTTTAATACAAAAATAAATTCAAATATAACTATCAATGCGTTTCTGAATGCGGTGCAGTTCCGCAATATGACCCGATAGCTGCTGCTCTAGCAGAGCATTTTGTTGGGTGAGGTAGCTCATCTTCCGCTGGTTTTGCAGGATCCTCTGGTGGGTCTTTTCGATGAGTCTGTTCTGCCTTCTCAGATCTCTTGATGCTTTTAGGATATAATAAAAAAACATTTGGATTTCAAATAACGTTACCAAATAAATAAAAATTTTTTTTTGCTTATTAATCAATCATTATCATGTGTATACACTTGTTATGTGTCTAACACATCCCGGGAGTGCAGAATTATTAGGCAAATGAGTATTTGGACCACATCATCCTCTTTATGCATGTTGTCTTACTCCAAGCTGTATAGGCTCGAAAGCCTACTACAGATTAGGCATATTAGGTAATGTACATCTCTGTAATGAGAAGGTGTGTGGTCTAATGACATCAACACTCTATATCAGGTGTGCATAATTATTAGTCAATTTCCTTTTCTTTGGCAAAATGGGCCAAAAGAAGGATTTGACAGACTCTGAAAAGTCCAAAATAGAGAGATATCTAGCAGAGGGATGCAGCACTCTTAAAATTGCAAAGCTTCTGAAGCGTGATCATCAAACAAAAGAAGCGTGTGGAAAAACAAAGGTGCAAAATAACTGCCCATGAACTGAGAAAAGTTAAGCGTGCAGCTGCCAAGATGCCACTTGCCACCAGATTGGCCATATTTCAGAGCTGCAACATCACTGGGGTGCCCAAAAGCACAAGGTGTGCAATACCCAGAGACATGGCCAAGGTAAGAAAGGCTGAAAGACGACGACCACTGAACAAGACACACAAGCTGCAACGTCAAGACTGTGCCAATAAATATCTCAAGAAAGATTTTTCTAAGGTTTTATGGACTGCTGAAATGAGAGTGAGTCTTGATGGGCCAGATGGAAGAGCCCGTGGCTGGATTGGTAAAGGGCAGGGAGCTCCAGTCCGACTCAGACGCCAGCAAGGTGGTGGTGGAGTACTAGTTTGGGCTGGTATCATCAAAGATGAGCTTGTGGGGCCTTTTCGGATTGAGGATGGAGTCAAGCTCAACTCCCAGTCCTACTGCCAGATTATGGAAGAGACCTTCTTCAAGCAGTGGTACAGGAAAAAGTCACCATCCTTCAAGAAAAACATGATTTTCATGCAGGACAATGCTCCATCACACGTGTCAAAGTACTCCACAGCGTGGCTGGCAAGAAAGGGTATTAAATAAAAAAAAGTAATGACATGGCCTCCTTGTTCACCTGATCTGAACCCCATTGAGAACCTGTGGTCCATCATCAAATGTGGGATTTACAAGGAGGGAAAACAGTACACCTCTCTGAACAGTGTCTGGGAGGCTGTGGTTGCTGCTGCACGCAATGTTGATGGTGAACAGATCAAAACACTGACAGAATCCATGGATGTCAGGCTTTTGAGTGTCCTTGCAAAGAAAGGTGGCTATATTGGTCACTGATTTGTTTTTGTTTTGTTTTTAAATGTCAGAAATGTGTATTTGTGAATGTTGAGATGTTATATTGGTTTCACTGTTAAAAATAAATCATTGAAATGGGTATCTATTTATTTTTTGGTTAAGTTGCCTAATAATTCTGCACAGTAATAGTAGTCACCTGCACACACAGATATCCCCCGAAAATAACTAACACTAAAAACAAACTAAAAACTACTTCCAAAAAAATTCAGCTTTGATATTAATGAGTTTTTGGGGTTCATTGAGAACATGGTTGTTGTTCAATAATAAAATGAATCCTCAAAAATACAACTTGCCTAATAATTATGCACTACCTGTATACTTCTAGCATCAATACCATATTATGGTTCTACAATCTGACAGGTGCGCTTTATATGTTGTCCATTTTTATATCTACATTTTATTGTTGAAATGTTATTAATCATTGTGCACATATTTACCTTCCTGAACGAGGCTCACAGGACCGCTCTCTTCCTCCTGCTCTTCTGCTTGAGAAGTTGGGGTGGTGGGGGGGGGGGGAAGCTCCTCAGCTTGCTCCTCAACAGGAGCTGGGGTTGGGGAGTGGGAGGGCCCTGGCTGCTCCTCCTCATCCATCTCCTCCTCTGCCGCATCCTCCTCTGCCGCATCCTCCTCCTCCTCCTCATCGGCCTGGCGCCTTCTGCGCTTGGCGCGCACAACTGGCATTGGAGCTCCTATAATAACACAATGTTCATATATTATAAAAATGTTTTCTAATGACGTATGCAAATTCTGTGTACTCTGCTGTATTGTATATGAATACAAATTGATTTATATAGACAGTTAACCAATGGGACAATGTTATATTAAAGGGTCTTGTGGGCACTACAGGGGACTGAGCGTGAGCTGGGATGCCACCATGTTAAAATGAGCTGTTTTTGTCTCCTTTGTTTTGTTCAGACGATCTCATGTTAAAAAAAGGGCCTGATGGAGCACACGGGATTACTATAACAACCCCACTCCTAACACAGGAATTTAGTGGTAATCTATATATATAAAACTCAACGTGTGTGTGCATAAATGTATGTATGTATGTATGTATGTATGTTCCAGCATCACGTACAAACGGCTAAAGATATTTATATGAAACTTGGCACACAGGTTACTTATATGTCAGCCACAAACATAGGATAGGTGGTTTAAACCTTACCCACCCCCATTTGCCATGGTCGGGGTTTTTCTTTAAAGTCCCATGCAAAGCAATGGGAAAAGTATGTTCCCACATAACTTCTGTGTTCCTGTCTGCTGTCCCATGTCTTTTTTCAACAGTACTATGAATACCTTGGCTGGTGGTGATATATGTTAGCACAACATGGCATCTTGGTTAACAACATCTGACCTTACATGAATTACATATGACCTTACATAACTGTCACCAAAGGAGCTGCGGTGGCTCCACGCGATTGCCACTGCACTGACAAGTGATTCACCTCTGCAGCTAGGGGTTCGGATCCCGCTCTCGGCTACCTGTGAATTGAGTTTGGTGGTCTCAGCCCCGCCCCTGGTGGGTGTGCTATGCGAGGTTGGGTTGGGAGGACCACCTCACACCCGCCATTGCCAACCGGGGCATGGAGAAAGGTGGCAGATTGCCTCTGGGGGAGGCCTCCCAACTCCTGCAGGCCGGCTCCTCTCTCTTTCGAGTTCACGCACAAAATACACTTTTGAAAAAAAAAACATAACTGTCAACAATAACTTACCTGGATGATATTTAGCCCGAAGACGTCTGACCTGATCCATTTGGCGCCTCTTCAGGTCAGACCACTTCTTCACAATCGCCTTGTGGTCGTGTTGGCCGCCAAAGTCAGCGATTAGGGCGCTGACCACAGCCCTTTTCTCTGGCTGCCTCCGCAGCTTATCGTATCCTGTTTCCAGGAACTTCTGCAAGATGAAGAACAAAGTATATTGTAATACTTCTGTTGACAGCCTTATGGATATATGACGTAAATGTATGCTATTCAACAATTGGAAGCATTCTCGCCTTATTAATCAATGACAGGGGTAACATGACAGATTTTATATCCTGCCATTTCGGTCGCCACCTTTTTTGCATAAATATAGCAGCCATTATCATTTGCATAATTATGAATATATTATTAACAACACAGGATACACGTATAGGGGAGATATGCGTTGCTAACTCTTTTCCCTGTCAGGAGCCTAACGCCCCGGGGGGTCAGAGACGGGACCTTTTCGGAGGACCACTGACGTATGTACCCGTCGCAGTTTTTTGTGATGTCACTCTTTAGGTGTGTGCACATTTTTCACTGCATCCGGGTGGAGTTTTTGGGTTGTGTTTTGCACGCTACAGGCTTTTCAACAGAAAAAAACCAGCTGGAGGCAGAATGGTTGCAAAACACTACGGGTTTGTTACCTAACTCTGGGTTTCAAGACCAGTCCACCTCCAGCTGTTGCAAAACTACTACTCCCATCAGCCACGGTCTGTCAGTGCATGTTAAGAATTTTACTTTTGCTGCATCTAGGGTGCCACAGTTTAGAGACCCGTGCATAAAGGCCTGAAAAACGGGGGCCTGCAGAACTTACAATACTAGAAGTGCCAGCATTCCCAGGCATGCTGGAAGTTGTAGTTCTGCAACATCTAAAGGGCAATATGTATTCGAACGTCCTTGGGCCTTGAGGACACTGAAGTCAGGACGTTCGCATACGTCCTATGTCCAAAAAAATGTTAAATTCATTATGCTAAATAACAAGGAAAAGTGCCTAAATACACATTTGCCAACCAGGGTGTCTGCAGCTGTCCAGGCATGCTGGGACTTGTAGTTTTGTAAAAGCAGGAGACACATTTTTTGTGAAATACTAATATCTGATCATATATACTAACTTTTAAACTAGACTAAAATGCAGTTGAAGATAATGAAATAACAGTGGTCGAAATACTTACACAAATCAGCAAATTTTCCTCAGATACAGTGAAATTACTTCCAACCATCTTGCTCTGCGATTGCGTTGCGATCATAAAGTTGGAAACTGGCAAGGGTCCAGGAAATGGTCGCGTGTTGTTCGCGTGTTGATTGCGCTGCTTGGACCGAGATGGGTCCATATGGCTTCGGCTGTATGGACCACAGTAACTCTTTTCCCTGTCAGGAGCCTAACGCCCCGGGGGGTCAGAGACGGGACCTTTTCGGAGGACCACTGACGTATGCAACCGTCGCAGTTTTTTGTGATGTCACTCTTTAGGTGTGTGCAAATTTTTCGTTCCACCGGGTGGAGTTTTTGGGTTGTGTTTTGCACGCCACAGGCTTTTCAACAGGAAAAAAACAGCTGGAGGCAGAATGGTTGCAAAACACTACGGGTTTGTTACCTAACTCTGGGTTTCAAGACCAGTCCACCTCCAGCTGTTGCAAAACTACTACTCCCATCAGCCACGGTCTGTCAGTGCATGCTAAGAATTTTACTTTTGCTGCATCTAGGGTGCCACAGTTTAGAGACCCGTGCATAAAGGCCTGAAAAATGGGGGCCTGCAGAACTTACAATACTAGAAGTGCCAGCATTCCCAGGCATGCTGGAAGTTGTAGTTCTGCAACATCTAAAGGGCAATATGTATTCGAACGTCCTTGGGCCTTGAGGACACTGAAGTCAGGACGTTCGCATACGTCCTATGTCCAAAAAAATGTTAAATTCATTATGCTAAATAACAAGGAAAAGTGCCTAAATACACATTTGCCAACCAGGGTGTCTGCAGCTGTCCAGGCATGCGGGGACTTGTAGTTTTGTAAAAGCAGGAGACACATTTTTTGTGAAATACTAATATCTGATCATATATACTAACTTTTAAACTAGACTAAAATGCAGTTGAAGATGATGAAATAACAGTGGTCAAAATACTTACACAAATCAGCATCTTTTCCTCAGACTTAGTGAAATTGCTTCCAACCATGTTGCTGTGTGATTGCGCTGCGATCATAAGTTGGAAACTGGCAAGGCTCCAGGAAATGGTCGCGTGCTGTTCGCGCAATTGCGCATGCGCGATCGAAAAATCGCAATCGCAATATGTTTTTTGGGTAAAATATCATAAATATTCGATTTCAGAGTGCTGCTACAGCAGTTTTCGAAATATCTGCAATCAATTTCGCATTCGCATTTTGTGAAATTGCGTTAAAATATCTCGAATATTCGATTTCAGAGTGAGCCAATCAGAGCGCTCCTCCAGCATATCTCGAAATTGCGCAATAAATATCGCATTCGCATGTTGCGATATTTCGATAAAATATCAGGAATATTCGGAGCCAATCAGAGCGCTCCTCCAGCATATCTCGAAATTGCGCAATAAATATCGCATTCGCATGTTGCTATATTTCGATAAAATATCACGAATATTCTGAGCCAATCAGAGCGCTCCTCCAGCATATATCGAAATTGCGCAATAAATATCGCATTCGCATGTTGCGATATTTCGATAAAATATCACGAATATTCTGAGCCAATCAGAGCGCTCCTACCGCAGTTATTATAAAAAAATCGCAATTATTGTCGCATTCGCAATAGCGAAAAATCGCAATCATTTAATTTCGATAAAATATCACGAATATTCGAATTTAGCGAATATATCTCGAATATTCGAATATATATTCGAGATATATCGCGAAATCGAATATGGCATATTCTGCTCAACACTATTGAGGACCGCCGCACGCAGACATAAGTCTGCAGAATGGTACGGCTTGGCACAAGGGCATACATGTACGTCCCCTTTAAGAGCCCAGCCATGGCCTCGCGACCGGGTCCTCAGCTCTGTGACCGTCCCCGCGGAAACCACAGACCAGTTTGCCTCCGGTGTCCCGTAATCGGGTCAGAGAGAGGAAGAACGGGGAGAGGTAAGTGTAAAAAAACCTCTCCCCGTGCTTCCTAGTGAGACTGACACTGATCATTTGTTCCCTGTCATAGGGAATGATGATCAGTGACATCATACGCCCAGCCACGCCCCCCCACAGTAAAAACACTCCCTTAGGGCACACTTAACCCTTACAGTGCCCCCTCCTGGTTAACTCCTTCACTGTCAGTGTCATTTTTACAATAAACAGTGCATTTTTTTTAGCACTGTTCGCTGTGAAAATGACAATGGTCCCAAAATAGTGTCAAAAGTGTCTGATGTGTCCGCCATAATGTCGCAGTCACGATAAAAATCGCTGATCGCTGCCATTACTAGAAAAAAAAATATTAATAAAAATGCAATAAAACTATCCCCTGTTTGGTAGACGCTATAAATTTTGCGCAAACCAATCAATAAACGCTTATTGCGATTTCTTTTACCAAAAATATGTAGAAGAATACATATCGGCCTAAACTGAGGGAATTTTTTTTTTTTTATATCTTTTTTGGGGATACTTATTATAGCAAAAAGTTGAAAATATTGCATTTTTTTCAAAATTGTCGCTCTATTTTGGTTTATAGCGCAAAAAATAAAAACTGCAGAGGTGATCAAATACTACCAAATGAAATCTCTATTTGTGGGGAAAAAAAGGGCGTCAATTTTGTTTGGGAGCCACATCGAACGACCGCGCAATTGTCAGTTAAAGCGATGCAGTGCCAAATCGCAAAAAGGGGCCAGGTCCTTTAGCTGCATAATGGCCTGGGGCTTAAGTGGTTAAGGCAATTGGAGACATACAGTATACTTAAATCTGCATCACTTGAAAATGTATCGGATCACCAAGAAAATTGAAGTAGCAAGTTGGTTATTTAAACAGCTAACTGCTGCATGTCAATGCACTGTTGAGACACAGGGAGTAACCTTGGTAACCTTAAAGTAAAATACCTCTTGAAAGAAATATACAGTAAAACTTTGGTTTGAGAGTAACTTGGTTTGAGAGCATTTTGCAAGACAAGGAACATTTTTAAATACATTTTGACTTGATATACAAGCGATGTCTTGATATGAGAGTAGCATCATGTCAACACTGAGTATAAAAGAGAAGAGAGGAGGCCTCTAAGTTACATAGTTAGTCAGGTTGAAAAAAGACACAAGTCCATCCAGTTCAACCATAGAAAAAAATAAACAAACAAACAAACAAAATAAAAAACACAATACAATCCCATACCCTAAACTCCATACCCACAGTTGATCCAGAGGAAGGCAAAAAAAAAAAACAGCAGAGAATGATCCAATTTGCTACAGCAGGGGAAACAATTCCTCCCTGATCCCCCGAGAGGCAAATCTGATTTTCCCCAGATCAACTTTACCTACAAATCTTAGTACTCAGTTATATTATGTACATTTAGGAAAGAATCCAGGCCTTTCTTAAAGCAATCTACTGAGCTGGCCAGAACCACCTCTGGAGGGAGTCTGTTCCACATTTTCACAGCTCTTACTGTGAAGAAACCTTTCCGTATTTGGAGATGAAATCTCTTTTCCTCTAGACGTAAAGAGTGACCCCTTGTCCTCAGTGTTGACCGTAAAGTGAATAACTCAACACCAAGTTCACTATATGGACCCCTTATATATTTGTACATGTTGATCATATCCCCCCTTATTCTCCTCTTCTCAAGAGTGAATACATTTAGTTCTTCTAATCTTTCCTCATAGCTGAGCTCCTCCATTCCTCTTATTAGTTTGGTTACTCTTCTCTGCACTTTCTCCAGTTCTCCGATATCCTTTTAGAGAACTGGGGCCCAAAACTGAACTGCATATTCCAGATGAGGTCTTACTAATGATTTGTACAGGGCCAAAATTATATCTCTCTCTCTGGAGTCCATACCTTTCTTAATACAAGAAAGGACTTTGCTCGCTTTGGAAACCGCAGCTTGGCATTGCATGCCATTATTGAGCTTATGATCTACCAAAACCCCCAGATCCTTCTCCGCTACAGATTCCCCCAGTTCTACTCCCCCTAGTATGTATGACGCAAGCATATTCTTAGCCCCCAAGTGCATAACTTTACATTTATCAACATTAAACCTCATCTGTCACATAGTCGCCCAATCAGACAGAGCATTGAGGTTGGCTTGTAAATTGGAGACATCCTGTAAGGACCTTATTCCACTGCATAGCTTGGTGTCATCTGCAAAAACAGAAATGTTACTTTTGATCTCAGACCCAATTTCATTTATAAAGATATTAAAAAGTAAGGGTCCCAGCACTGAACCTTGGGGTACACCACTGATAACCTTTGACCATTAAGTGTAACAATACAGTTACATTTAATGAAGGTACAACATTTAGAAACTCACATGGTTAATGATTAAAACGGGCACATTTAAGTATGCAGGCATCCGGGGTAAAGATGTCCACATAGACCATTCTCCTCACCACCATTGATGTTATCCCTTCCAGGCTGTGCTCCACGAGCGCTTCAAGCCTCGCTTTCAGATCGCTATACTGCAGGGTAATCTTCCCAGACACGTTTGCAGACAGCTTTACCCCGGATGTCTGCATACTTAGATGTGCCTCTTTTAATCATCAACCATGTGAGTTGCTAAATGTTGTACCTTCATTAAATGTAACCATATTGCTACACTTAGAGGTTCCTCTATTTTCTTTTATACTCTGTAGCTGCTCCTTGATTTTGCTTCTAATCCCCTTGTTGGGGCTTCCTTTTTTGGATGGACATTTTATGGTTACACAACCTATCGGATTACTATAAACTTTTTATATGGACTATAAACCCAAGGACTTATGAATAAATAACTGTGGAACAAATCATTTGAATTTCCATTATTTCTTATAGGGAAATTTGCTTTGATATTTAAGTGCTTTGGATTACAAGCATGCTTCCGTAACGAATTATGCTTGCAATTCAAGGTTTTACTGTATTTTGAGCTAATGGATTATAAAAGCCAGTTAAACTTTAAATAAGGAATTTGCCAAAACAGTTGACACACTTGGAAGAAGCAGATAAAGGTAACAGTTACTAAATAGTTATAGCTCACCAGAGCTGGTCATCCATTTCCTGATGCCATAAAGTAGCAGGAAACCTATCATATATATATGGAGTCACAAGATTTAAAAAGTTAATCACATTTATTTTACAAAGAATATATAAAACATACACTACTGCCATGGATTCACTTCCTTTCCGTCATGTAATAAAGAAAAAATATTCCAAAGTTTAAATAACATGCAAACAAATACTCTTCTTATAAAATGTTCTCATTGAAAATTAAATTTCTATAATTGGGGTGGAATAATGTTTACTTTGTGATGCTTTCAGTTTCCTATTGACAAAGGGTGTGCAGCTGTAGAGTTGTTTTGATGTTTTTTCTGTACCACTTGTACTTTGGCCTGATGAAAGTGGATATTTACTTTGCTAAATGAACAGTGTCTACTTTACTTTTATAACACAACCCTACTGAGTTCATTAATATAGCAGATTAACTGGAGGTCTATAATTTTTCAAAGGCATAGTGATTTAAAAAGAATGTACTAGAGTTTGATGAACAGTTTGGCCCGAGCATAAGTTTGGGCCAAACATTGGCCCAGATTCAGGTAGATTGGAGCAATATTTGCGTGGGCAAAGAGCAAATATTTTTCTCTGCGCCCACGCAAATATTGCGTTTTGCCCGCGATTCACGGAGCAGTTGCTCCGTAAATTGCGCGGGCGATATGCTAAACAGCCGGGCGTAAGGCTGCCTAATGTAAATGATCCCGCCGGGGGCGGGAATCATTTAAATTAGGCGCGCTCCCGCGCCGAGCGAACAGCGCATGCTCCGTCGGGAAACTTTCCCGACGTGCATTGCGGCAAATGACGTCGCAAGGACGTCATTTGCTTCTAAGTGAACGTGAATGGCGTCCAGCGCCATTCACGGTTCACTTACGTAAACGACGTAAAATTTAAATTTCACGAGCGGGAGGCGCAGCTATACTTTAGCATTGGCTGCCCCTGCTACAGCAGGAGCAGCCTTATGCTAAAGTCGCCGTACGGAAACTCCGTACCTTGCGTGCTCAGGGCCCGCGCAACTTTTGTGAATCGGTGGTAGTATGCAATTTGCATACTATACACAGATCACAATGGCCGCGCCACCTAGAATGCAAGAATGCAGCCAAAGATATGAAGGCATAAGGAGGCTTATGCCTGTCATATCTTAGGCTGCAGTCGGTGTAACGAGGTTCCTGAATCAGGAGCACTCGTTACACCGGAGCAAGTAAGCCCTTGCGCCGCGCAACCTATGGTTGCGCGGGCGCAAGTGCTTCTTGAATCTGGGCCATTGTCTGTTCGCCCTTACAATGAACACTCGAATTATCGGGGCGTTCGACCATTTCTTCGGGCCACCAAATAATCACAATGCACTGCGCCGCTGTACAGTGCATTGGAAGCCCTGATTAACTGAAGCAATGGAAGCTTTGCCCAATCAGGGGACAGAGCACTGCCAGAGCCATGATTGGAGAAAGTAGGCCATTTGCAGTGAGATATTGGCGTGGAGAGAGATAGAACAGGGCTCTGTTCAGTGCTACCAATGAGTTAATGTGTTATAGTAGACAAAAACTAGCACTAGTGTGCTATTTTTATTCTTTGTCAATGTGGAATATCAGTTAAGTGTGAATCTAGTGATAGTGCAGTGTGAGTGTAGTTTGACCATTCATTTTTCTTTACTGTTAGTTTAGTATGAATCTAGCAATAGTGCAGTGTGAGTGTAGTTTGAGCATTTACATGTATTTTTACTTTAGCTTCAGTTTATTTTGTCAGGGCAGGTTTTCTGCAGTATATTTCAGTGCATTAGTGCAGTTTAATGCAGTACATTTCAGTGTGTTAGTGCAGATTTAACGCAGTATATTTCACTACGTTACTGCATGTTTAGCGTAGCATTTTCAGTGCTTTACTGCACGTTTAACGCAGTATATTTCAGTGCATTAGTGCAAGTTTAATGCAGTATATTTCAGTGTGTTCATGCCCATTTAACACAGTATATTTCAGTGTGCTACTGCATGAACGCTATTACGGGTTTGGCGCCATTTCCCCTTTAAAAACCCACGAGCAGCACTGATGCAGTGCTGTCTGATTTGCATCTGTATACATGTATCCTGCATTCCTGTTACCTGTTTACCCTATATCGACCCGGCTCTGCCTGACTACCCGAACCTTTCCAACCCCTGACCTTTGGCGTGTTTGACCTTGCTCACCTGATTTGCCTATCTGCTGCCGGATCCTTTGCCTGAACCTGTGACTACGCTTCAGTCTTTGCATTCACTACCTGATTGCCTGTTGTGACCCGGCCTGTCTGACTCCGCTTCTGCCTGTTGTTCTTAACCCGGCTTGCCTCACCAGCTCCTGTTGCCGCTGTACCAGTATCCCCAGCTTCTGGTTGCTGATCCGCTGTTCCTGCTCCAACCCACCTCGGTTCCAGCCGTTCCTGAAGGATCACCATCCAGCGCCTGACTTCCACCATCACTCCGGCACTCCTACCTCGCTGCGCTCCTGAGCTTGCTGTCCCCACTTCAGTAACTCGCGAGCCAGGGCTGTAAGAGAGGCCTTCTCCTGCAACTAGGCTCTGATTACCAGGTACGTTCGTACATAACAGTGAGTACTCAAGTTAAAGTGCACCACACACCACTCTCCATTGATTAAAGTGCATCCACATACACATTTCCACATCTTTATTACATCTTGTTAATAATCGTCTCCCCCCATAATGTCTGGGAGGCCAACAAGGAGAGGCAGACGTTTCCTTGGCACTGTGAGGGGGCTAGCAGCTTCTGTGTCCACAGGCAAAGGTTAACGTGGTCCATCTTCAGGCAGGGCATCACTTCCTCTGTTACTGATGTTTCCCGTGCTATCCAGCCACAGAATGCAGAGAAGGTGGTGGACTGGCTTACTAAACCATCCTCATCCTCCTCATCCTCTGTCACCCAATCAGAGACTAATGCACAGTCTACTTATTTTGCCTCCTTGTCCACAATTAACCCAATCATATCCACAGCATCAGACATGGAGGAATCAGCTGAATTACATTGAAAATGCAAAGCCATTAATTGAACTTTATTCAGATCTTGGTTCTGAGGTTGAGAAAGGTGGGAACATGAGCCTACAAAGAAGGGAGAACACTGGTAAAAAACACATTGGCAGTCATGTTCTCCTAGCCGCAGTGTATTGCCAAGTTACCTTTCCATTTGACCTGGTGAATGGGCTCTTCACACTTCTTATTATACTATTATACTGTACATTCAATATATTCTAATGATTTTATCCACAGAAATGTTAGCTCACTGTCACCTTGAACATTGTCTTTGGGGAATTCACATTGCTCCCGGGTTGTCCAAATGTCTCTACCTTGGTTCCCATGCCTTACATCTCGAGCAGCTCTGATCCTCTGTTCACATCAGTGCAGTTGATGTGAGTAATTATAGGGATGCCCATTCTGTCCCTTATACCCTTATTATTTTCAACATTATTCCATATGGTTATGTCTCTTTAGAGATCACCATTGCATTTTTCCCTGAAGAGTTGGTCCTTCATAGATGCATGATGTCCATACAGATGATTTTGTATGTTTTTTTACATTGTTCCACTCAAGAACTTTACATACCATCCAGCCCTTCCAGTGGCATATGCTGTGCAGGACTTGTCTTTCACCCCATGATATGACCAAGTATCATGGTCTACATATTAACATACTTATTATGTGTTTTTTTAGCATGCCTTGCATTTATGCGATCTTGTATATCCTGTGTATGTCATTGAGCATGCTGTATAAGACCTCATAAGGTACAGTAAAATAAAGCAGGCCAGAAGAATCTGTAGCCATTTCAGGTAGTCATACACAGCCAGTGCTCAGTTGGTTGAATATCAGCGGGAATTCCACCTGCCCGTAAACCGCCTGATTTGTGACATGCCCACCAGGTGGAACTTGACTTTGGCAATGCAGTAGTGGCTGCACATCCAGCAGAGGACCGTCAATGAGTACCTGTGTGAGTATGGCACAGTAACAGGCTTCTTTTCCTCACGCCAATGGCTGCTTATAAAGGATGCATGCACTGTGCTGTCACCATTTGAGAAGGCCACAAGGATGGTGAGCAGTGACAATGCATGCATTAGTGACACAATCCCTGTTGTGTTCCTGCTGGAGCAGACTCTGTGTGGCACAATGAACAGGGCATTTGAGGCAGAGCAAGTGGGAGGAAGAGGAGGACTTCCTTTCCTCTCGAGGCCCACTTTATACAGACATCATTCTTGCCACGTCACAGAACACACAAGAGGAGAGAGAGAGAGAGGGAGGATTATGGCAGTTTTGGAGGCTTTGAAGCAGACCAAGACATACATCAAGCCTTAACAGATGGTTTTCCATCCCAGAACCCTTAGAAGTAGTATGTGGCTGGAAGGAGGCAGTTCCAGATACTGTAAACCAGCGTCTCCTTCTCATGCCTCCACAAACTTGTGATGCATGGGTTCGCTCATTCTTCAAAGCCTGCAAAAGGACCCGAGCATACGTGGCATCAAGGAGAATGATCATTATTGGTTGGCAGTCCTCCTTGACCACCGTTATAACAGTAAAGACTCAGAACTCATCCCATCCCCACAGAGGGAGCAGAAGATGAAATCTCTTGAGGACACCTTAAAGAGGAGTTTATGTGACACCTTTCCAGACTCTGATAGGTTACAGTCTAGTGGAAAACATAGTTTTGAGGCTTCTGTTAATCGATAGGAGTGGTGGAAAAGGGAGCAACCTCAGTGATGCATTTCAATTTTTTTTTAGTGCTCGGCGCCCAGGGTTGTTAGCTTCCACACCCCATCTGCAACGACTGTATCATCTGGTAGGAGATTATCTAGGGGCGAAAACAGACATGGAGAGCTTTCCAGCTGATGATCCACTGGGTTACTGAGTCATGAGAATAGACCACTGGCCAGAACTTGCCCAGTGTGGAATTGAGCTGCTGTGCTGCCCGGCATCCATTGTGCTTTCTGAACAGGCATTCAGTGCTGCCGGAGGTTTTGTGACAGATAAGAGCGTGTCTGTCCACAGACTCCGTGGACCGGCTGACATTTATCAAAATTAATCAGTCCTGGATTGGTAGCTACTATCTAACCCATGATGCTGATGATGCTGATTAAGTGCTTTCTGGATCTTGAATCTCTGAAATATAGTCTAGGCTGCCGAGCTTTGTGGGTGTTAATTTCCTTCCAGAAGAAATATTTTGGTGTAGGTTTCATGGGCACAATTAACACCCAAGGATCAATTTTTCCACACCTGTTTGATAGGTGCATATCATTTAAATTTTTGACAGCAAGGCCAATTCTTCCTTTCATCAAGAGTACCTCTATAGGGTTTTGGTGTAAAGGCACCACCGACACCCAAATACCAATTTCTCTGCACCTGTTTGACAGGCGCATATCATTTACATTTTTGACAGCAAGGCCTATTCTTGCTTTCATCAAGAGTACCTCTATAGGGTTATGGTGTGAAGCCGAATTTTTCCGCACCTGTTACTTCCATCCAAAGTCTGCGAAAGAGACACCAGAATTTATCCCAAAAATCTCTAATCTTATTCCGGGTGCACAAAATTGTGGCCTCATCATACAGCCTGGCTTCCCAAGGCATTGTTCATAAAATAAAAAAAAGCTTGAATGGAAAAAAAAAATGTTTTGCCTTTATAAATGTCATTATTGCTTCAGCAGGTTCTATACATGCAAACTAACTGGACACCCAGGCACTATATTTAAAGGAATATTTCATTTTTATTGTTGTTTCTCATTTTTTGGGGTTTAATTTTAAGCATCAGTAAATCACTGCTCATTTAAAAATGATGTTTTTTACAAAAAAAATTAATTGATAAATGTCCCCCAGGGCAGTACCCAGACCCCATTACCATTGTACGCTCAATTACTTGCATATACACATTCGAAATGGGCACTTTTGATTTTTCCCATAGACTTCAATAGTGTTCATTATTCGGTTCCGAACTTTTGCAATGTTCAAAAGTTCTGACGCAAACCGAACAGGTGGTCGTTCGGCCCATCTCTAGAATGTATTGAACACCTGCTTACTAACTTGCTTATTAATATTCTGAAAAAACATCTACACAACCAGCTAGAAGAAACTTTCTTGATTATAATTTTGTTATATTACACATTTGTGTGTATGGCAGTTGTTCTCAATATCAATTTGTTTTTGATCCAGAGAAGTTTAGTCATTCTCTTATTTGATGGTTGATTTGATGATTTTTTAGTTCAGTATGTAGGTAGAACTACAAGACGTCTTAGGCATCATCTATATGATCATCTTTATGACATCGAAAAGGATCATATGACTAACATGGCATGGCATTGGAATGAGGTCCATCACAAGGACACCTCCAGTTTAGTTATTCAGGGACTAGAAAAAATTGTAAACCACCGAGAGGTGGTGATAAGTTCAATAAAGTGTGTAAGCAAGAGGTTCGGTGGATATTTCTCTTGAATACTAGACGCCCCTCATGATTACATTTTGAGTGGGATGTATCACATTTTTATTAGTAATTTCCACCATCCTCATTTATATATTGATTATATATTATTTGCATTATACTTTTCTTTGAATGCACACAAGTTTTCTTGTTCCAGGATTAGTTTCAGGACGTATATTTGGTTTATATATAGTCCCTTTGTTTGGGATGAAATCAAAGCAGACCTTTTTTTGGTTATGAAATACACATTTACACCACGCAGACACGTCCTCTAAGGCCCCGTACACACGACCAAACATGTATGCTGAAACTGGTCCGCGGGCCAGTTTCAGCATACATGTTCGGTCGTGTGTGGGCGCGAGCGGGCCGAATTCCAGCAAACATTTGCCCGCCGGGCCTTTTCCCAGCGGGCAAATATTCCTGGACGTGTTTTAAAACCGTCCGCTGGAATCCTGCCCGCTCGGACATGTACGGTCGTCAGTACAGACCTACCGTACATGTCCAGGCGCCCGCCGTCCCTCGCATGCGTCGAATGACTTCGACGCATGCGTGGAAGCATTTAAATGGCAGGCCCGCCCACGTCTCCACGTCATCGCCGCGTCATCGTCGCGGCGACGACGCGGACACGCCCCGCGTATTGTTTACGCGCGGACTTCTGTACGATGGTGTGTACAACCATCGTACAGAAGCCCTCTGGCAGACATGTACGGTGAAAACGGTCTGACGGACCGCTTTCACCGTACATGTTTGTTCGTGTGTACCCGGCCTAATATTTAACGTTCAGTGTTTAGGGCTCGACCCACATCACACTTGTCATTTTATTCCATATATTACTTTGCTGTACATAGATAGATCTACCATTGATTGCAGTGTTGCATGAATTTTTGGATGTTATACAGCTTTGGATTTTATCCTTTGTTCATTTTGTTTCAAGAAATCGCCTATCACAGTGCGGCAGTCCAGGAACATTTCTTTTTCCATGGGCTTCCCCAGTGATGTAGCAGAGGGTGCGTCAGAGGGGGACGTGGTCACGTGACGGGTGGCCCCGCCTCACTTATATAAGAAATGTCACTATCTTAAGCAGCGTCATTCGCCGGGCTGTCTCCGGTGGAGAAAGGCGGCCGGCGATGCTGCGCTCTGGATCCCGGATGATCTGCTCATCGCTGGACTGGAGAGGAGATCACCCGTCGCTGGATACAGAAGACGTTGGAGCGGGGAGCCGGGACTGAGAGTGGATTACCACCGCTGGATTTTTTTTTCTTTTTAATAAAGGACTTTTTTCCACGGTGTGTGTGTTTTTTTTTACAACTATTTACACTTCCTTCGTGAAATAGTAGGGGTACAATGTACCCCATTACCAATTCACTTATGGGGGGCCAGGATCTGGGGGTCCCGTTTGTTAAAGGGGTCTTCCAGATTCTGATAAGCCCCCCGCCTACAGACCCCCACAACCACCGGGCAAGGGTTGTGGGGATGAGGCCCTTGTCCCCATCAACATGGGGACATCCTCCCCATGTTGAGGGCATGTGGCCTGGTATGGTCCAGGAGGGGTGCTCTCTGTCCCCCCCTCTTTTCTGCGGCCGGTCAGGTTACGTGCTCGGATAAGGGGTCTGGTGTGGATTTTTGGGTGAACCCCACGTAATTTTTTTTTTAAATTGACGGCGGGGTTCCCCTTAATATCCATACCAGACCTGAAGGTAATTGAATTTTGGGGGACCCCATGCTTTTTTTGGGGAGCCGACAATTCATTATAGCCGCAAGTCAGTTTTAAATGACTTTTTTTCTTTCAGAAATGACACTTTCTGCAGAGACAGATCTAAGTACAGGCTTACTTTACACCCCCCCTAGGTAGGAGAATTTAAAGGAATATTTCACTTTTATTGTTTCACTTTAAGCATTATTAAATTCACTGCTCCCGAAAAAAACGTTTGTTTTTAAAACTTTTTTTTGCATTTATACATGTCCCCTGGTGCAGGACCCAGGTCCCCAAACACTTTTTAGGACAATAACTTGCATATTAGGCTTTAAAATTAGCACTTTAGATTTCTCCCATAGACTTTAACAGGGTGTTCAGTGGCTTTTCGAATTTGCCGCGAACACCCCAAATTGTTTGTTGTTCACCGAACAGGCAATGTTCAGTTCGAACATGAGTTTGACTCAAACTCG
This sequence comes from Rana temporaria, assembly GCF_905171775.1. Classification (NCBI taxonomy): domain Eukaryota; kingdom Metazoa; phylum Chordata; class Amphibia; order Anura; family Ranidae; genus Rana; species Rana temporaria. The sequence goes on along the minus strand of NC_053491.1, from coordinate 292,782,323 downwards.
AAGCTCATCCCTACTCCTCAGATCCTGGCTGATGTCAGCTGGGGAATTCCAGCCCCGCCCACTGCATTTGTCAGCCACGCAGTGAAGAGAGCCTGCCCGTGATCCAGTAAAGGAGCCTTTTTTTTTTTAATAAAACAGAGAGACAGGAGCAGATGTCATTAGGGAACCAACGGGAATATGTAAATTGATATAAGTGGGTTAACAACCACTTTAACACTAATAAATTTAACATGGAATTTTTGTCATATTTTAGAGAAGAGAAACTGCTCTTTTTTACTAAAGCTGAACTATGGAGGCAGTGGGGCATTAGCTAGGTACTAAAAACATACCCCTATTGATAGAAGGTGTGCCAAATTTTTTAAATAAAATTACTAAATATCTGTTCCCCAAAATACTATATATACTGTATTCTACTGTGCAATTTAAAAAGTGATGATAAGGGGCGCTGTGAGATAAGTGTTTATCAAACATATAATACAGTATCTCACAAAAGTGAGTACACCCCTCACATTTTTGAAAATATTTTGTTATATCTTTTCATGTGACAACACTGAAGAAATTACACTTTACTACAATACAAAGTAGTGAGTGTACAGCTTGTATAACAGTATACATTTGCTGTCCCCTCAAAATAACTGAACACACAGCCATTAATGTCAAAACCGCTGGCAATGAAAGTGAGTACAACCCTAAGTGAAAATGTCCAAATTGGGCACAAAGTGTCAATATTTTGTGTGGCCACCATTATTTTCCAGCACTGCCTTAACTCTCTTGGGCATGGAGTTCACCAGGTTGCCATTGGAGTCCTCTTCCACTCCTGTGATGACATCATGGAGCTGGTGGATGTTAGAGAACTTGCGCTCCTCCACCTTACGTTTGAGGATGCCCCACAGATGCTCAATAGGGTTTAGGTCTTCTAGACATGCTTGGCTAGTCCATCACCTTTACCCTCAGCTTCTGCAAGGCAGTGGTCATCTTGGAGGGGTGTTTGGGGTCATTATCATGTTGAAATACTGCCATGTGGCCCAGTCTACTACCATACTGAAGCAGAGCATAATCCCCTCATATGAAGTGGTGGAGGACTTTCTGCACATTTTTTTTATTTTACTACGATTTATTTAAGTATTTCACTGAAGATTGATGGACTTCTAAAAATACACTTTGTTTATTATCAATTCATTGTTAATTCAATTATCAATTATATTCCATGATATATGGTCATTTATATTTATATATTTGATAACACTTATCTCACAGCGCCCCCTATCATCACTTTTTAAATACCCCTACTGATGTGTGTCCCACTCATGACTGCTCCTTATTTCCTGAAAACCGTTAGATTCATGTACTTTCTGACAGTGATGTACGAACTGAACTTTTGCCACTGAAACTGACAGTTGGAGGTGGAGCACAGTGTTACTACCAAGTGACTCAATTTGCAGCTCCTCCATTCATACATTGTTGTGTTTTCCTTTCAAAGAATAGAAGGCATTCTGTGACAGAACAGAGGGAGTTCATGACAGTCATGTGTCACTTGTCCTGTTATAGATTTTGCCTATGTTGACCTTTGTGAAAATGTATTCATAAAAAGTTAAGAGAACTACGTGCAAGAGGTTCCCTTTCTGAACTTTATGTGAAGTGTTTGTTACTCAATGACAATAAGTTAGTACTGAGACCTGCTTCCAGTTATTTGAAAAACAAGTTTGCCTTTCACTCAAGAAGAACTGTGAGTTCCATGCATATGCTTGCTATTATTACATCACAGGAACCCAGGAAGACATTGGAACATTCACTGAAAATATATGGCTGGATAGAAAATGTCTGCTCTGGTCCTTTAACCACCTTTAAGCCCCGGAATAATTTACCCCCTTCCTGACCAAGCCATTTTTTGCGATACAGCACTGCGTCGCTTTAACTGACAATTGCGCGGTCATGCGACATTGTACCCAAACAAAATGCATGTCCTTTTTCCCACAAATAGAACTTTCTTTATGGTGGTATTTTATCACCAAATAGCGTCAATTTTAAAAAAAATACAATTATTTTTTTTTTTAATTCTTATCAGTTTAGGCCAAATTTTTTTTCTTCTACATATTTTTGCAAAAAAAAATTACAATAAGCATACAGTGGGTATCGAAAGTTTGGGCAGCCCAGGTAAAAATGTGTATTAATGTGCATAACGAAGCCAAGGAAAGATGGAAAAATCTCCAAAAGGCATCAAATTACAGATTAGACATTCGTATAATATGTCAAAAAAGTTAGATTTTATTTCCATCATTTACACTTTCATAATTACTGAAAACAAAAAAATGGCGTCTGCAAAAGTTTGGGCACCCTGCAGAATTTATAGCATGCACTGCCCCCTTTGCAAAGCTGAGACCTGCCAGTGTCATGGATTGTTCTCAATCATCGTCTGGGAAGACCAGGTGATGTCAATCTCAAAGGTTTTAAATGCCCAGACTCAACTGACCTTGCCCCAACAATCAGCACCATGGGTTCTTCTAAGCAGTTGTCTAGAAAACTGAAACTGAAAATAGTTGAAGCTCACAAAGCTGGAGAAGGCTATAAGAAGATAGCAAAGCATTTTCAGATGTCAATATCCTCTGTTCGGAATTTAATTAAGAAATGGCAGTCATCAGGAACAGTGGAAGTTAAAGCAAGATCTGGAAGACCAAGAAAAATATCAGACAGAACAGCTCGCAGGATTGTGAGAAAAGCAATTCAAAACCCACGTTTGACTGCACGATCCCTGCAGAAAGATCTGGCAGACCCTGGAGTTGTGGTACACTATTCCACTATAAAGAGATACTTGTACAAATATGGTCTTCATGGAAGAGTCATCAGAAGAAAACCTCTTCTACGTCCTCACCACAAAAATCAGCGTTTGAACTTTGCAAATGAACATATAGACAAGCCTGATGCATTTTAGAAACAAGTTCTGTGGACCGATGAGGTTAAAATATACATTTTTGGCCGGAATGAGCAAAGGTACGTTTGGAGAAGAAAGGGCACAGAATTTAATGAAAAGAACCTCTGTCCAACTGTTAAGCATGGGGGTGGATCAATCATGCTTTGGGGTTGTGTTGCAGCCAGTGGTACAAGGAACATTTCACGAGTAGAAGGAAAAATGGATTCAATAAAATTTCAGCAAATTTTGGATGGTAACTTGATGCCATCTGTGAAAAAGCTGAAGTTTAAAGAGAGGATGGCTTCTACAAATGGATAATGATTCTAAACACACCTCAAAATCCACGGGGGATTACATCAAGAGGCGTAAACTGAAGGTTTTGCCATGGCCTTCACAATCTCCTGACCTCAACGTAATTGAAAATCTATGGATAGACCTTAAAAGAGCAGTGCGTGACAGACAGCCCAGAGATCTCAAAGAACTGGAAGACTTTTGTAAGGAAGAATGGGCAAAGATACCTCAAACAAGAATTGAAAGACTCTTGGCTGGCTACAAAAAGCGTTTACAAGCTGTGATACTTGCCAAAGGGGGCAGTACAAGATATTAACTCTGCAGGGTGCCCAAACTTTTGCAGACGCCATTTTTTTGTTTTCTGTAATTTTGAAAGTGTAAATGATGGAAATAAAATCTAACTTTTTTTGACATATTATAAGAATGTCTAATCTGTAATTTGATACCTTTTGGAGATTTTTTTCATCTTTCCTTGGCTTTGTTATGCACATTGATACAAATTTTTACCTGGGGTGACCAAACTTTCAATCCCCACTGTATATTAATTGGTTTGCACAAAAATTATAGCATCTACAAAATAGTAGATAGATTTGTAGTATTTTTTTTTTGTTTGTTTACTAGTAAAGGCCGTGATCAGGACTGCAACATTGCGAAGGACACATCGGACACTTTTGACACTTTTTTAGGAACACTGACATCTATCAGAGCTAAAAATAGCCACTAATTACTGTATAAATGTCACTGACAGGAAAGGGGTTAACACTAGGGGGTGCTCAAGGGGTTAAATGTGTTCCCTATGTGTGTTCTAACTGTGGGGGGAATGTGGCTAACTAGAGGAGAGAGATTGTTGTTCCTCTCCTCTTCCCTGAAAGAACCGGGATCTGTGTAAACACACAGATCCCGGTTCTCATTCTGTCACGAGCGATTGCGGGTGCCCGGGAGTCATTGCACCCGCCAGGCACGCGTGTTGGCTATAGCATCTTAAAGAGCCAATTTACAGCTATGACGACTTGTGCAGCAGTGCCATCCTGTCGCAGTACAACTGCGGCGGCTGGTCTGGAAGGGGTTAAACACTCAGCAACATTGAAGACACAACTAATCACTTTTTTATTAAAGGTCTGTACCCATGACAAGAAGATTGGGAGAAATTTTTGTACGACAAACGATAGTCCGATTATCGACAACTATTTACGACTTTTCAGACAAAAAATATCTGAAGGTATCTGAAGGTACAGGCTAGAATTTTTTTACCATAGGTGAACATGTCCGAAAAAAATCATAAGAGCAAGATAATGCATGCTTGGAAACCAAAAAATACATTAAAAAACTATTTACCAAATTACATTCCTTGTGATGATAATATTATAGCCTGTCTGCAGTATTTTTAGAAAGTAGACCAGCCTGTTGAACCAGTTACCAATTATCAAAATTTTTATTTTGGCCAGGACCTCTTCTTGCAGCAGATGGATGACAATTTGCTTCCCCCCAACCCTTTAATTTGCAATCTTTATTATAGCTAAAATAGAGGAGGAGTACTTATCTACATGCCCCACGAAACCCATGGCTACTTCTGATTCATTGATGATATTTTCATTATCTGGACTGCAACTAAGGAGGATCCCTCAAAATTTCACAGAGTTTACAAAAAAAATTATACCACAGTAAAACTTAATTTCTATTTATGAATGATTTAATTTAACTTCCAAGACACTATAATACATATTAAAAGAACAAGTTTGCAAACATCCATCTATAGAAAGCCCACATTGTCCAACATATCACCGACATGACCACTTTCATTCCAGGCACATAAAAGAATCTATCTGTAGTCAAGCCATAACATAGGTCTGTTAGGTGACCACAGGCAGACAAGCTCAACTGGAACACTTTAGTATGGATTTCATAAAACAGGGATATAATCCAGTTACAATAAATTCACAGATCAAAAAAGCAATTAACATCTCCAGAACCAGTCTTTTACACTATAAACAGACTGAAAAGGTGCATCAGTTCCCACTTGTGATCGCCTACAATCCACATCTAGAAGCTCTAAGAGAGATCACAAAAAAGTTCCAGCTTGTTCTGTACAAAGAGAGATGATAAGAAAAAGATGCATCAGTGTGCACCCCAAAGCTCAAACACACATGCCATGTCAATTACCTCCATCTGTGTGCCCCTATATCGAATCTGCATCCTATGACACATCCTTGCTAGATGGCTTAGATTTGACCTCTTTTGTATTTTCTGTGCTTGGAGTTCTAGTGTTATATATGAAGGATTCTTATATGATGAGGCTGTAAATCTCCTTTGATATAGTATATACTCAGCTCCAATAAATTACGCTGCTACTACTTATATTACCCAGCTATAATTACCAGATGGCAATCTTTTGCCGTTAAGCACGTTTGAAGCTATATGTGAAGGTCCCAGCCATAAGACTACATACACAGTACCTCTAGCCCGTAAATACTTATAAATACTTATAAAGCAATTACACACATGCTCCTAAAGAAGCGATCTTAGCGAAACATGTAGAGCTTAACATATTGCTACAATATAGTTTAGTTATACATGTGTATTAGATATGTTTTGACATCTTTGATCAGTACTGGAGAGATTTAGTTTTCACTGTAGTATTTTAATGCTTTTAAACTCCTATGTATTAATTGTTACTAATAAAATGTTTTTTTTTTCTTCTTATAATTGGTGCCTAGAAAGTCTATTCTTTTACATTCAACATTTGACTAATTGACATTTAGGACGTGGCACTGTGTTACTACAAACACCCACATTTCCATCCTTTTTTTTTTAATAACATAAAGGCAGTAAGGTAGATAAATTCTTTTGAAAAACTGTATATTATCCTCCTAATAAAAGAAGCAGCATTTTTCTGACTAGAATGATCAGTTCTGCAATTAGTCACTGCAAGTGGAGACATGCAGGTTAATATTTATTCAATAGCAGCAGGCATATGGATCATAGTGGTATTGGTTGTCTTTGTGTTATTCTGAGTAGAAATCACTTTGCTTCATTCCCCGTTTGAACTAAACTTGCTGATATTTGCAAAAGGTATATTTGGTGAGTTATCTATTTTGGAGAGAAGCCAGCTTTCAGCAGAGTTATTTTATTAATGTGTCCTGAATCCACTCACATGGCACATTGTTCCATCAGGTGCAGAATTATAAATAGAACATACGCATTGTCATTAATTGGTTGCTGTATTTTAGAACATTCTCATGCCATTGACATATTTATGAGAGTTGGGTAAATGTTTGGCTCTATTCAATTAGGTAAAGGAGTATATTAGAACTGTGCTTAGATAATATATGTATTTGCTGGCACTTCACTGGACATCTAGTGTGCATAAACATGCATAAACAATAATGCTGCGCTAAAGGATAAAAAACATATACAGATACTCCTCGTTTGACCACTTACCTGTTTAACGACCACTCAGACTTACGACCAGCTTTCCCCCTACCTGAACGACGTGCTATACATCATTGTATTGTGCAGTACAGTACAGAATTTTTGTTTGTGTTCTGTACTTATGCAAATTAAAACAACATTATTGTGCTGGAGTTTTGTGTTTAGACCTTTTTTTCACAAAAATGTACAGTATAGTCGTTAAAAATGCTTAAAATATTGATAACTTGTGGCTTCATGTTGAACAACCAATTTGTTTAATGACCCGTTGGAACGGAACCTGGTCGTTAAGCGAGGAGTACCTGTATAGAGCAAAAACTAATAGTTCAGAGATATCATTCTCAGCACTACAAAGTTATAAATAAACCACTTTGATTAATTTGATATATCTATGGTTGTTAAAATGCAATAATTAAATGGTAGTGAAATACATACAGAAAATTCATACATAGTTACATAGTTGATGAGGGCAAAAAAAGACACCAGTCCATCAAGTTCATACTGTGTGTGTACTTTTATGTCAATATTACATTGTAAACCCCTGTATGTTGTGGTCGTTTAGGTGCCCATCTAATAGTTTTTTTATTTTATCTATGCTCCCTGCTGAAACCACTGCTTGTGGAAGAGAATATCACATCCGTATTACCAGAAAGAACCCTCTACGCAGTTTAAGGTTAAACCACTTCTCTTCTAATTGTAGTGAATGACCGCGTGTCTTTTTATGTTCCCTTGCGCAGAATTGTTTTATCCCTATTGCGGGGTCACCCATATGGTATTTGTACATTGAAATCATATTTTCTCTCAAGCGTCTCTTCTCCAGAGAGAACAAGTTCAGTGCTCATACTCTTTCCTCATAACTAAGGTCCTCCAGTCCTTTAACCACTTGACAACTGGGCACTTAAACCCCCTTAATAACCAGACCAATTTTCAGCTTTCGGTGCTCTCACAATTTGAATGACAATTACTCAGTCATACAACAATGTACCCAAATGAAATTTTCGTCCTTTTTTTCACACACATAGAGCTTTCTTTGGTGGTATTTAATCACCGTTTGGGTTTTTTATTTTTTGCGCTTTAAGAGAAAAAAGACTGAAAATTCTGTAAAAAAAAATAATACATTTCTTTGTTTCTGTTATAAAATTTAGCAAAATAATTTTTTCTTTATAAATGTTGGCCAAAATGTATACTGCTACATGGCTTTGGTAAAAATAAGTACAAATTGGTGCATATTATTTGGTCTTTGTGAAAGTTATAGAGTCCACAAGCTATGGTGCCAATATCTGAAAATTGATCACACCTGAAGTACTGACGGTCTATCTAATTTCTTGAGACCCTAACATGCCAGAAAAGTACAAATACCCCCCAAATAACCCCTTTTTGGAAATAAGACATTCCAATGTATTTAGAAAGAGGCATTGTGAGTTTTTTGAAGTTGTAATTTTTTCCCACAATTCTTTGCAAAATGAAGATTTTTCTGTCTTTAATTTTTTTTTCCACAAAATTTTCATATTCGCAGGTTATTTCTCACACAGCATATGCATACCACAAATTACACCCCAAAACACATTCTGCTCTTCCTCCCGAGTATGGCGATACCACATGTGTGAGACTTTTACACAGCGTGGCCACATTCAGAGGCCCAACATGCAGGGAGCACCATCAGGCGTTCTGGAGCACCCAGGCCAATTCTGACATTTCTCTTCTACGTGTAAAAATCATCATTTATTTGCTATCAAATTACACAGAACCCCAAAACATTATATGTTTTTTTAGCATAGACCTTAGAGAATACAATGGTGGTCGTTGCAACTTTTTATCTCGCACTGTATTTGCGCAGCAATTTTTCTAACGGATTTTTTTACAAAAAAAAACCAAATCAGTAAAGTTAGCCCAATGTTTTTGCATAATGTGAAAGATGAAGTTACACAGAGTAAATAGATACCCAACATGTTACCCTTCAAAATTGCACACACTCGTGCAATGGCGCCAAACTTCGCTACTTAAAAATCCCCATAGGCGACGCTTTAAATATTTGTACTGGTTATATGTTTTTAGTTACAGAGGAGGTCTAGGGCCAAAATTATTGCTCTTGCTTTAACGTTTGCAGAGATAACTCACATGTGTGGTTTGAACAACGTTTTCATATGTGGGCGGGACTTGCGTATGCGTTCGTTTCTGAATGCGAGCACACGGGAACAGGGGTGCTTTAAAAATATATATATTTTATTGTTCATTTTACTTTTATTTATTTTAGTTTGACACGTTTTTCCGCAAAAAATAAAAAAAATTGATCACTTTTATTCCACTTACGAGGAATGTAAACATCCCTTGTAATAGGAATATGGCATGACAGGTCCTCTTCACAGTGAGATGTGGGGTCAATTAGACCCCACATCTCACCTCTAGGCTGGGAAGCCTGAAAAAAAAAAAAAACAATCCTTCGATCGTAGCGTTGAGTCGGTAGAAGCAGGAGGGGGGGCATATTGCATAGTATTGTGGGGTATTGCGGGTATTGCAGTATTGCAGAGTATTGCAGAGTATTGCTGGGATTTCACAGTATGGGGCAGAGTATTGTGTATTGCACTGTATGGGCAGAGTATTGGGCAGGGATGGCTGAGCATGGATGGATGGCTGGATTTGTGACTGCAATTGTCACAGATCCAGCCCACAGCACTGCTGCTGCCTCCGCTCTCTCCCCCTCTCCTCTCACACTGTACTGATCGGTACAGAGAGGGGAGGGAGGAACCGGCGTCATCACATGACGCCGGTTTGTTTACAAGTTGTTTACAATACAGCAAAGTCTCCAAAGGCATTAAACGACTCCACCAGTGTTCCAATACCTCAATGTTTCTCCACATGTAAAAATAAAATGGCTCCAATAGTGAAGTATATCAAAACTATTTATTAAAAACCGCACAAGAGGCCTTCACACATTGCACTCACATCTATTAAAACAAACAGAGGCACTTCAACAGTAAACTCAGTGGGCAGTGGGCTCCAACACCAGAGACAAACTTGTGGAAAAACTTGCGGAAAAACCTTGATGTGTTATGGTCTCGGCAGACACAAAGTTAACCATAAGTCTCACCCCCCCCCCGCTCCGTTCGTTCTCCTCTTCACTTCAAAGCACTGTACACTCGGTGGTCGGTGGTCCGAACATAATGGAACGCTGTGTAACCATTCTCAGACCAGTTTTGTCTCTCAGGACTTCTTCAATGGGATTGATACACTCTTTCATAGGGGTATTTTTTTACATATTTACTTTGTTCATTCATTGAACTTAGCACTGCTATTTTGTTCACTCAGAATTTTTTCATATCACTATTTATCTATTTAAAGTAGCTGCTTTGGGTTTTTTTTCAGTTTACTATTTGGCGCAATGGGGTGTGAGAAGGTAGAAGAGCGCCTTTATATTCTTTTTTTCACCATTTATTATTGTATTGTGAGCTGCCAATTTGCCACTGCGTGTCTGACTCAATACTTCTCAATAATCTGATCTCTACAGAACATTGGTACTGAGTCAGCTTTAACACCTCTTGACGATGTAATATTGAGAAGGTGTAAAAAGCCCAGAACAAAATAACTTCCACATCGCTGTTTTTTCCTGTAAATTAGTATACAATATGGGTGTGTTTAATAACATGGTACAAAACCTGTAACTAAATAACTTTTATCCACTTAGTATCACCAGAGCGTTGAAAGCAGATTTGTATTTGGTTACAACATATTTTGTGCACTATATTGTTTTATTATGCAATATTATGGTGTACAATCTTACACAATATTTTAGAAATCAGAAATAAACTGGAAGAGCTAGAAATGCAAGTTATAGATGGAAAACTTGACATAGCTATATCCTGTTATTATTGGAAAATAAATGTATGCTGACCATTTAGAACCTAGAAGAACTAAAAATCTTTTTCAAACCTGGTAGAATAAATTGCAGAAATATTGTACTTTCACCAGCTTTACTATTCAATATCCAAGTTGCTATTTCCTTGAAAGTCAGGGAGACCCATTTATCATTTACATAGGATTCAATTTGCCTTGTGATAGCTATCACCCATTACCAAAGCTGCATTTCAAGAACCACCATGGTTGGCTTCATAAACCTGCTTTTTCTTTCTTTTAATTACAACATATAGAGAATTGAATCTATATTTTATTTTATCTATTTATTATGGTCATTTACATATAAGAGAATTTCATTATTATGCTGCTAACAGGAACTACTTATCTCCTAAAGATTCTGTTAAGCTTAATAGCTAAGGCAGAAATGTAGCCACTACCCTCACTTTACTTTCTGCTATACAGCTAATTATATGTTTTAATCAAAGATACTTTAGAGTCTGAGTTGAGAAAAAAAAATTCCATTCTGGGTGATTTATGTGCATTGCAGGGATTCTAAAAAACTGTTGCAGAGTCCTACCTTTTGTTATTCTGAAGAAATAGCTAGTTTGTCTGTGTTCATGTGTAAAGTGAATCTGAATGAGAGTGACCTTAATTTTTAGGGTTCTTTCACACGGGCGGACCGTATGTCCGCTTTTTCATCCATCCGTTTACGGATGAAAAAGGGACATACATTAATCCCTATGAGATAGTGGGGGTCAGCAGATGAACATCCACTGACAACCGATCTCATCCGGGTCTGCAATCCTCCATTCTGCAGATGGAGGAAAACCCTATTTTTCCATCCTCTCTGCGGATCAGGTGAACATGGACAGACAGTTCATGTTCATCCGATCCCCCCATAGGGGAGAGCGGAGATCTGACAGGGCGGTCCCTTCACAGTGTGCGGGGACCGCCCTGTCATCTGCTGGCTCAGCGGGGATCGATCCCGCTGAGCAAGCTGAGCTGAGCAAGCAGAGGTTTACGGGGCGGGTCATCACGGATCCGTCCTGTGTGAAATAGCCCTTAATCAGCTGTTGGCCTTGCCAGGTTCTGATGAGGAAAACTGCAGGTTCTGCATCCCTTCAGAAGTGATTTCCCTTTTGGAAATATCTTACCAAAAGTTACTTTTTATGTTGCAGAGGATTTTGAAAATCTGACTTGTATCTTAGTGCAGACTTCTGGGAAAATCAGTAAAGGGCTGTACACACGATCGGTTTGTCTGATGAAAATGGACCGATGGACCGCTTTCAACGGACAAACCGATCGTGTGGGCCCATCGGTTTGTTTTCCATCGGTGAAAAAAAATAGAACATGTTTAAAATTTTCCTATGAATAAAAAAAACGATAGAAAAAAACGATTGGCTGTGTGGAACTCCATCGGAGAAAAATCCATGCATGTTCAGAATCAAGTCAACGCATGCTCGGAAGCATTGAACTTCATTTTTCTCAGCACATTGTAGTGTTTTACGTCACCGCATTGGACACGGTAGTATTTTTGACTGATGGAAAGTCAGCTTCATCGGCTATCCGACAAAAAAATCCGTCGGATTAGATTCTATCAGATATCCGATCATGTGTACAGGGCATAAGTCAACCACCCAAGCAGGAAATTACATTTCTGGTGGTTTTCCGTACACCATCTGTGTACAGAACACCTCCAGGTTCCCATATTGCAGTGAATTTTACAGTCCAGACACCCCTATGGGATCAAGCTGTGCCAGGGAGGGGGGACAACACACCGCCTGTCACCATTATCACTTCTTACGTAGCTATCCAAAATAATGTAGAAACAACAAAGCAAAACAAGGACAAGGTGAGGGAGGGAAGGGCAAAGCACAAAAATGATAAGTGTAAGATGCACCAGTTGGTAGAAGCGACAACTTAATCAATTAACCTAAAATTGCTTCGCTATAACTATCCTCAGGTACCTACACCAGGTAAGTAAGTCGGTAGGGAGGTGCCCATACAAACTGGAGGGTGGAGGGGAAGGGGGGGAGGTCACTCTATATCAGTCAGCATATATAGAAATAAGGCAATACAGAAGTACATGGACAGATTAATTGGCTCAATGTGAACTAGTAATCAGTCTTTAACTGTACATCTCGGGTTTGATAACCATCTGTCCCATTTAGCCCTAAAAGGTTTGGTCTTAAGATCCGAGATTGCTAACAGCTTCTGCATCTCACACTGGTGATTTAGAGTCAGTATGGCATCGTTGAGAGATGGGGATTCAACCGTGTTCCAAAATCTGGTGATAGTTATTTTTGCAGCTAACAAAAGTTGTATGATCACCACTCTTAGCTTAGATGGAAATTCGTCTATCGTTAGATGTAATAGAGCAAATTCAGGGATGGGATCTATGTGTCGTTCGCATATATCTGAGATCATGGAAAAGATCTTGTTCCAGAAATATTGCACCGATTTACAAGCCCATAGAATATAGTACAATGTACCCACGTCTCCACATGTTCGCCAGCATAGGGCCGTGTGGTCAGGGTAGTATTTAGATAATTTGTAGGAGGTGAGATACCAGGAGTGCACTACCCTTTGAAAAAGTTCCCAGTGATTTACACACTTGGAAGATGAGTAGGGGGCGGAGAACGCTACTTTCCAATAATTATCAGGGAAGGTCTTACCCAGGATTTTCTCCCATTTAATGATAGTGGTTGTTTTGAAAGAGGAATCTTGGTTATTGTAAATGTTGTAAAACAACGAAATTCCCTTAACCGGGATAGTAGGGTCTTGGAGGAACGTGGCAATCGGGGGTGAAAGCTCCAAGTGGACAGGTAAGGGGCGCTTTTTCAAAAAGGATGAAATCTGTAAGTAGGGAAAGTGTGCCGAGGGAGGGAGGTGAAATTGTGAGGCCAAGTATTCGAAGATGTGAAGGGATGCGTTATGATACACATCTTTTAATAGATTAAGGCCCCTTGAAATCCAGGTTTTCAGATTAAGGCAAGGTATAAAATGCTGGAGAACCGAAAGTGGTGTAGATATCTTACAAAGTGATCCGCTAATCGAGGAAGAGGTAGTGAGCTCGGACCATGTTCTAGTGGATATCTGCACTGTGGGGATAGGAGAAGCAGGGACAGGGGCTCCCAATTCAATGGCAATGAGAGTTGATCTGAGATCTTTATGTTGGGTGCTACTGGCCTCCAGAAGTGTCCACGATTTGTGTGCGGAGGGAGTCCACCAGTGTTTAAGCTGGTCTATGACACATGCTTTATAGTAGGCCATTACATTGGGGGCTCCCATTCCAGACAGTTTTCTATTTTTTAACATAAAAAGGACAGAGCATCTAGGCGGTTTTCGGTTCCATATGTACTGATTGAAAATTGTCTGTACCGAGAAAGGAAGGTATTATTATTGTGCAGAATACATAAAGGAGTTCAGGGAGTATTATCATTTTCAATGCTGCTATCTTTCCTGCTGTTGACAGATCTTGGGTGTGTAATTGGTTCAATTGTTGGGGTAAATCTTCCAGAAAAGGCTTAAAGTTATACCTATACAGTTGCAAGGTATGTCGGGTTAATTGAGTTCCTAAAAAGGGTAATGAGTGAGGGGACCAGATAAAGGGGAATTCTCTAGTTAATAAAGTTGGCAAAGAAGCAGAAATATGGGGCCAAATCCTCAAAAGGGATACGCAGGCGGAACTGCTGTTCAGCCTGCGTATCCCTGTGCCTATCTTTGGAACTGATCCTCAGAAGCAGTTTTCCAAAGATAGGCAGAAGATCTGACATCTGTAAGACACTTACACTGTCAGATCTTAGGATGCAGTACCACATCCGCCACTGGGGGCATTTCGCGTTGAAATGCCGCTTTGCGTATGCAAATGAGGACTTACGGAGATCCACAAAGCTTTTCAGCTTTGTTTTTTCTGCGTAAGTTTACGTTTGCATACGTAAAATTAGGGATGCTTTTGCAAAGTGTAAACTAGTTACACCTTGTAAAAACAGACCTTTTTTTCGATCGCCGCAATTTTTTTTTTATTTTTTATTTTTTTTTTCTGCGCGTAACTTTTTTTTTACCCGACGCAACTTTATTGTCCCGTCGCAATCCACAAAGCCCGGCGTAACGTAATTTTGCGCGCTGCCCGTCGGGAAAATGACGTCACGAGCATGCGCAGTACGGCCAGCGCGGGAGCGCGCCTCATTTAAATTGTCATCGCCCCCTGCAGAAGAGGACCGCCTTGCGCCGGAGACATTTAAGTTACACGGCCGAAAATTTCTAGGTAAGTGCTTTGTGGATCGGGCACTTAGGTAGAAATTTTCCGCCAGTGTAACTTAAATGGTAAAAGTTAAGTTAGGCTACGTTTTTGTGGATTTGCCCCATTAATGCTTAGCATTTGGGATTTGGTTGCGTTTAATTTGTAGTATGACACGGCACTAAGTTCACGTAGTATATTCTGTGTTTCAGTCAAGGATATTCGGGGATTGGAGAGCATAAGCATAACATCGTACAGCGAATAAACGTATTTTATGCTCTTTACCAGCTATAGATAGGCCTGTGATATTATGGTGGGCTCTGATATTTTCCGCTAACGGTTCCATGAGAAGTGTAAAGATTATTGGCGATAAGGGGCATCCTTGCCGTGTCCTATTGGTTATATGTATCGGTTTGGAGGTAATAGGTTTTTCACTTTAATAGTCTTTTTATTAGACATTGTTTTTTCTTTTTTTAACAAAACGATTACACATAAACACTGTAACGGAACGTCCCACACTCCGCCTGAGTGCTTCCGTCATATACCGCTTCCTATCAGTCTGGATATAGATATCAGATATCAGCTTCTCTCAAGCACACAACAAGACGATACTTGTTTTTGTGCTGAACATGGAGTGTTTAATATAACCAAGAATACAACCTTATATACAGTTTAAAGAGGGGAGGTAACCAGAACATAAATTAACATGAGCTAATTAACTAATCATTTACCCAGGCTAGGCGACTCATAGGTAGACGTCACGTCTCCTCGCTCACCTGCTATACAATGCACATTATCATAAGTGTAAACACAGGACATCTTCACACAATAGTATGGTCAATTAGCACAGACAGATGGCTAGAGGTGAGGACATTAGAATCTAACAGTATGTGTCCCAACATTATGAATGAGTCAGTCTTACAATTAACCCGTTGAGTTCAGAATCAACAAACAGTAAATAGTTCTTTACAGATATCCTGGGATATATTGTGGATAATAATTACATAATAATCCCATCTCAGGTATTCCAAGATATAATTTCTAAGTCATCCTATGCCCCTAGTGGACATATGATGATTTTAGACATAAGAGGGTCCGGGGATGTCCTGGGTGAGTCTGTCACATTTCTCCCCATCAAAAGTCTACTAACAAGGTCCCAGACCCCCACCTGGTCTGGACATGCGTTAGTTGGACAAAGTGATCTCACATAGTCTGTCCGCATGACCGCCAATCTTGGCTGCAAGGAGTAATTGACACCAGTAGGTGTGGGGCAGAGGTCATTGACTCTCTGTCCAGCTGCCAGCTCTTCAGCTTGGTGTTTTTTAACATTCCGGGGCCTGCTGCTGGGCAGAGGGGCCGACCGCCCCAGCTTCCTGAAGCTGTAGAGACACTATATGTGCTAGGCAGGGGCCAGCGGTGCTCTGCCCTTTTGCCAGCACTTCTGCTTGGGACTCCACATCATCCGCTTCGGCTAACCGTTGGGGAAGGAGGCTGGATTCCTCCACACACAAACTGTGTAGCTGCCATTGGGGAGGTGAGCTGGCTGCTTCCTTTTCCATTCCCTCATCTGGCTGCTGGGACAACATGTCTGTGGTACTGTCTCCCAGATGCACAGATCTTTGCTGGGGAGGAAAGACTACGTTACAAAACAAGGAGAGAGGCGCCTCTGGGTGCGATACTTTAAAACAATTTAATAAACAAAGCCACAGGTTAAAAACCACTCACATTTAGGTGGTCAAGTAAAGGCATGTAGGAGCAATTCTCCAGAGAGGAGTGGGTGTCATCTGGTGCGTCTGGTTGAGTATCTTCCTCGGGTCCCAGGTATGGCGCTGTGAGGTGGAGGGGATCAGTCCTGCTGCCGCTGATGGAATCCGATGATTTGCGGTGGACGGGGCGATCCTATCAGCCACTGCATGCGCGGGTATACGATGGGCGACGGGGGATGACGTCACCAGGCAAGCGACGCGTTTCCGAATGCTGGCAGCGAATGACAGGGCTGCCGCATTCCTTTCTCAAGCTAATGTCAGGGAAGCAGAAGCTAAAATTTGTATAGTGAAGAAGTGGAAGGGGCAAGTCCGGAGAAGACTGTGATAGGTTTAAAAGCTAGAGGCTGGGCGGAGAGATGTCGGGACGAAAATTAAATGTAAAAAAAGGAAGTGAAGGTGGAGTGACAGTAGAGCACAAACAACATATGGGCATGAAAAAGGAATACATATAATATAAATGCGAATGTAGGACTGTGTTATAGTGAGGGGCTGGAAGGTGTGTGTAAGGGAAAAAAGAGAGGTTGTGTGTGACTGAGGGTGGGATGGATGTATCACTAAAATGAGCGCAAGAAAAACGAGGTGACGAGGGAAAGGGAGAATAGAAATTTAAAAAGGAAAGGAAGAACGGGGGGGGGGGGGGTTATTATTTTAAGGAGGGAAAAAAAGAGAGGGGGGAAGGAAAGGGAATAAATGGGAAAGAGATAATTATAGAATGGTGGAGATTTCAATGCTCTCATTGATGCCGCCAGGCGAGAGGGTATCCAGGTTGTAGATCCAGTATGTTTCTGGAGCACACAGTTTTTTTTAATCTTTCAGCTGGGGGGGGGGGGGGAAAAAAAACGGAAAAAAATTATTTTTAGATTTTCCCGAATTTCCCAAAAAATTTTTTTTGGGCAGTGCACATGTCTAACACACATGTCTCTATCTATATTGTAATAGTCAGGGTCCCGGTCACCATAAAAACGCAGCAAAAATGGACACAGAGTCTGCATGTCAGTGGACTGCAGAACTTCACAGCATAACTTTAAAACAGAGAAAACTGTTTTGGCAGCTTTCTCCGGGTTTTGCTAAGTTTGAATGGGGCTGTGTGGTTTGGAGATCCTGCAGAGACTTGGGCGGGATGGGATCTCCGGCCCTGTGTCCAGGTCTTGGGAATAGCCAGCAGGTTGGGTGCTCAGGTGAAAACAGCCAATATAACCAGGGACTGGTAAGAACAGAGTGGAGAGGAAGGTGGAGTGTGTGCAGCTGGCTGCTGGTTCAACACAGTGTGTGTGGAAAGCTGTCTGCCCTGGAAGACTACATCCCTGGTGTGGGGGGACTTTGTGCCTGGCGGACTGGGAAGGCTGGTAGACCTGAGGTGGCTAGCGAGTCCAAGTGGGCTGGAGGAAGTCCGGAAGTCTGGGAGACAGTAAGCTGGAGAATCCTGTTGAGGCCAGGAGTGGGCCAGGTATAGCAGGTACTGCAAGGCTAAGTGAGCCTGGGAGCCAGGAGGCTTGGTATTTTTCTTTCTATGAACATTACTGGAGAAGAACCCCTGCGTGGGAATCCTGTGTGTGAACTGTTTATTTTTGCCTTTTAAATAAAAATGGGCTGCCATGCCCTAAAACCTAACATCTGACTGCTGTGGACTCGCTGAAAAATGCATTTACCATTGAGTTAACAACCCCCAATGTTTACAGTGGTGGATTCAGCAGGCATCTAGACGGTAAAATCCGGGTCCTTGCTCCGTGGTGAGTCGCAGCAGGAACTACTGCTAGCTGTGTGTGGCAGCCAGGTGAACGGCATTGCGCAGAAGTTTATTTTGACAGACTGTGTGGCATACAGGTGGTGCACCTGTGAGATTTTTTTCCTTTTTCCTGCTGTGAACTGTGTAACAAGCTGCTGTGCATGCGACTGCAAGGATGAGGCAGTCAAAACACAAGAAGTACATGTTAAA
This sequence comes from Rana temporaria, assembly GCF_905171775.1. Classification (NCBI taxonomy): domain Eukaryota; kingdom Metazoa; phylum Chordata; class Amphibia; order Anura; family Ranidae; genus Rana; species Rana temporaria. The sequence continues at coordinate 292,763,904 of NC_053491.1, read as the reverse complement.
GCAAGTTAAAGGAGAAGTGAGCTCAGTGTGGCCTGAGATGTCTCCACCTAGGAGGGCCAGTCAAAAGGGGCCAGTGATGTATGAGACTGCTAATGAGTTGTTCAAGTGAAACCAGACTAAATAGTCGGATGCGGTGCAAAGGGCTGAGATAGTGGCCTCAGATTACATGCAACCCATGCTACCTACAGAGGAGGTTGGAGACTTCCTAGAAAAATTTGAAAAAGTCGCTGTAAGGAGGAAATGGCCTAGAGATCGGTGGCCAACGTTGCTGCAAACCTTATTACGGGTAGAGTACCGATCGGTTTACCATTTGATGGACGGTGACCAGGATGACTACCGCCAGTTTAAAGAGGAAATCCTTCTTAGAGGAGAGTTCCATCGCATCATGGGCCGCCAGCAATGCTCCAGCAAAGGGAGGTCATCACCCATAGCAACGGGAGGGGCGTCCCTGCGACAGCAAAGCACCAATCAAGCAATGGCTCAGGAGAGCATGAGTGTGCATCGGTGTAGCCAACCATATTTGGAGTGCTGGTCTGCTGTTACCCTTAGCAACAGGGATCCTGTGTTACATGCAGGGGGTGTTGGGTCTGGAAAGGCTGCAGTGTTTCTCCATGACCATATGAAAAATTCAGCCTATGGAGACACCGCAGATAAGAGACAACGCACTCAAATTATTATTATTATTATTATACAGGATTTATATAGCGCCAACAGTTTGCGCAGCGCTTTAAATGAAGGCTATGACAACGGCTACAGGAAGTGGTAAGACTGTTGCAGTTTATGGGACAGAACCCAATAAAGTGAAAGTGTGTTCAGCGGGGAGATCCGCAGTACAGGTGGACTTGCTACAGTGTGCTACCCAGAGTAGGGGGGAGGCACAGGGTAAAGCCCAAATGTCAGCAGGACTAAAGACTGAAAAGGACATGGGGACTCTGTATGTACCTGGTGAAATCCAGCAGAGCGCTGGAAGAGCTGTACTAGGGGTGACCAAAGAAATCTGTATACCATGTTCCCTAGTGACAGAGACAGGTACTGTGGGGTTGCCCAGGGAAACCGCCCAAGAGCCGACAGTGTTGGAGCGGAGGGTTTCCCAGGTCAGCTGTAGAGCTTCTCTAGTGGGTAAGGGTTCACTCACAATAGCTACAGCTATATCTAAGGGTCATGATGATCTTCTAAAGATTGAGAAATGTGTTTCTGGAAATGTCATATTTGTAATAATATTGGTGATATGTTTACTAAAAAGGATGGGAGTAGGATGTCTTCCATGACCACCAGAGGCAGAGCTGCAGGGTTGTCCATGGAAACCTCCCAGGATCTCCCTGTGTTGGAACTGGAGGTTGTCCAGGACCGCTCTGGTACTACTCTGGGGGAACAAGGAGGGACTGCACCACACAATGAGAGTGTGTGGGGGCAGACCACCCGCCTGGTGTGTGACCAATTTAGTGAAAAATGTGTTCATACTGTAAAAGCTAGTAGTGTAAAGCAGGATGTGCTGGTAGCGCCACCAGAACAATCTGGTCAAAATGGGGTATTGCACCCTGTGGTTTGCGACGAAGCATCGTCCCAATGTGACATAAGTGAAACTGTGCTTGTACAATGTGATGCGTATAGCAATGACAAATGTACTGTATTGGGTAATGAGACCCAGGTTCCTTTGGTGCCTCTTGGAACAGGGGGTGCAGCGCTGCAGAATGCCTGTCAGGGAAGTATCACTGACTGGGACAGCTGGGCTAAACAATTGCTAGCCATGCTGGATAAGGCTAGGTTGGGTAACACAGATGTGGACATAACACCTGCTGTGATGGTATTGGTATGATATCCCCGTCAAACAGTCCCTTCTTCCCATAACAGAACATCACAGAATCATCCACACATGAGCCAAGGCTGAATGCTGGAACCAGACAGACTTTAATAGTATAACACACAGCTTATATGTAATTTCCAAAACTGTTACAATGACAAATCTCCGCCCCCCTCACACTGGGGCTTCCATACAGATCATGGGCAGACTTTTCGGAGCCGATTCTGAAAACACATTTTCTTTAGATAAGGACATCAGTGGAGTTAATTACTAGGTGTAACAGCCTGACCACAATGAAGCAATCAGAATAATTAACACAAGCCACTTAAACACAGATCTCCTTCACACAACACAATAGATCAATTAACCTTTAGAAATAGTGAGGGGACATTAGCACTTCAATAACCTGTTAGCCGAGGACTGAATCACACATGGCAAGCAGGGAGAATTAAACTGAGACCTATAGGCAAATGCATCACAATGGCCCCCCTTTTTCTCCCTGCTCCGGCAAACCCGGTTGGACCTTCCCTGGTCCAGTAGGGTTGACGGGTTCAGAGCTTTTAGTCCGAGGTTAACTTCGTTTGGCGTGACTGACCTCCCTTGGCAACTGCTTCAGACTCAGGTATGCCACCAGGTCGTCAGATCACACGCCGTTCAGTCCCCAAGTCTTTGTGCGATCTGCAGAGTCACCAGAAGTCCGTGTGAAGACGGCGAATGGGTCTGTGCACCGCCATCTAGGTGTCCCGCTATGGGAGGGGCAGGTTATGGCTCTGAAGTGACAATCACAGGTGATTCATAAAAAAGAAAAAGTTATATTTGTTGAAATGCTGTAGCACCGGTGCTCAGAGTTCGGGGGGGGGATCAGTGCCCCATAGGGTCAGCCACCCTCTGCTCCCTCCGCAGCCGCCAGTTCTCCTCTTTGAGCTTCTCCAGCTCCATCTCCAGCTCATGGAGCCTGGGGGGGTCAGCCTGCTGTGACCTCAGGTGGTTGTTCTCCTCCTCCATGCGGCTTATGCACTCCTCCAGCTCTATGTACTCACGGATCAGATCCTGCTTGCTCATGTCCTGCAGGCTCTCCACGTGGTCCTTCATCATCAGGAACTGGGTGGTGGTGTAAGGGGCCACCGGTGGGCCCTTGGCGAACATCTCGGCCCGCATCTGGGACGCCCGCTGCGACTCCCTCTCCTCCAGTCACTTCTTATCCTCCCAGGTCAGCTTGTTATACGGCTTCCAGGACCTCTCCTTCTTGGGGGGTAGCCGGCGGTGCCTCTTTCTGCCCAGCTCCCTCCAAGGCCCCTCCGGCTCATGGCTGTCACCCATGACCAGCTGACAATGGTGTTCCCTGTTGTCCATAATAACAGATTGTACCATGAGGGCTTCGTAAGGGGTGTCCAATGGTTCTTCCTGACCCAGCTCCTGGGGATCCCAAGCCGAGTCTACACAATGGGCTGCTCCTGTTGGGCGGTACCCAGGTTGAGACCAATTTGACCTGGTGTTGTTGTTCATGGGGCAATTCTGCTTGAAGTGACCCAGCTGTTTGCACCGGAAGCAGCGTTGTTCGTTGTCCTCCTGGCGTGGATAGCGAGGGCTAGATGTCACCGGTCTGTTAGGAGGTTGGTATCTAGCGGCTGGTGGGTGTGAGGGCACCGTTGGTCGTGGAGGTTGTACCTGTGGTGTGACCTGGTTCGTCTTGCGAGTATCCGCATATTCATCCGCCAATTTTGCGGCCTCTGGTAGAGTCATGGGCCTGCGATCTCTCACCCAGTCTTTGACGTCCGTCTGGATGTGATTGTAAAATTGCTCCAGGAGCATTAGTTGCAAAATGTCCTCTGCGGTGGTGGCCTGGCTGCTGTTAACCCAGTTAGAGGCCGACAGGGATAACTGGCATGCCCATTCCGCGTAATAGTCTTCCGTGGTTTTGCGTGAGTCCCTGAACTTCTGTCGGTGGGACTCTGGGGTTACTGCATAACGAGCCAGGAGCACTTCTTTAACCCGGGCGTAGCTATGGATATCCTGATCTGGCATGGTCCGGAAAGCATCAAAAGCTTTGCCTGACAGTTTGCCTGACAATATTGCAACCCACTCTCTTTTAGCTATTCGGTGCAGGTTACATTGTCTCTCAAAATCTGCCAGGTAGTTATCAATTTCACAGTCCTTTTAATCAAAAGCTTTAAAAGCGCTAAACGGAATCTTCCTTGCGTCTGCTGTGCTGTACTCACTGTTTGGAGAATGTGCGGCTGCTTGTTGGACTGCTGCCAGTTGTAACTGTAGTTCTGCGTCTCTTATTTGTTTATCCTTCTGTAGTTCTGCGTCTCTTATTTGTTTAGCCTTCTGTAGTTCTGCCTTTGCTAACAGGTCTATCACTTTCAGCACCACATCCGCCGTTGGGTTCGGACCGAACCATGCTAGCTTCTCTCTCATTAGCTTGTTGGCTGGCGATTCCTCTTCCTGAATCACTGGTGTCTCCATCTCTTGTACTGCTGGCGTTGCTGCAATCCCGTCCTCCTGGTCTCGCTCCATTAATTCTGCTATGATGACCCGCTTGGTTTTGTTGCTAGCAATCCTTCCACGAACTTCCAGTAGTTCTTCCAGTGTCTGCTTGGAATCCGGATGTAAAGGGGAATAGAAGGGAAAATCCCTCTGCTGCCAACCAATTGTGACGGTATTGGTATGATATCCCCGTCAAACAGTCCCTTCTTCCCATAACACAGTGTTTCTCAATTCCAGTCCTCAGGCCCCCCCAACAGGTCAGGTTTTCAGGATTTCCCTCAGATGAAAAGGCTGTGGTGATTACTAAGGCAGTGAAACTGATCAAATCACCTGTGCAAAATAATGGAAATCCTGAAAACCTGACCTGTTGGGGGGGGCCTGAGGACTGGAATTGAGAAACACTGCCATAACAGAACATCACAGAATCATCCACACATGAGCCAAGGCTGAATGCTGGAACCAGACAGACTTTAATAGTATAACACACAGCTTATATGTAATTTCCAAAACTGTTACCATGACAAATCTCCGCCCCCCTCACACTGGGGCTTCCATACAGATCATGGGCAGACTTTTCGGAGCCGATTCTGAAAACACATTTTCTTTAGATAAGGACATCAGTGGAGTTAATTACTAGGTGTAACAGCCTGACCACAATGAAGCAATCAGAATAATTAACACAAGCCACGTAAACACAGATCTCCTTCACACAACACAATAGATCAATTAACCTTTAGAAATAGTGAGGGGACATTAGCACTTCAATAACCTGTTAGCCGAGGACTGAATCACACATGGCAAGCAGGGAGAATTAAACTGAGACCTATAGGCAAATGCATCACACCTGCTATGCCCAGCGGAGGGACTACAGGCTGGCCTGTGACCAAGGACACGTTGGCCCATGCAGAGATTGATCCCCTCCAGTCAGAAGGACCGGTTAAGGGCGCATGCATGGCAGTTGTGTTATCCGAAGCTCAACCGCTGGAAAATAGTGAGTGCAAAAATGGCAATGTAACTTATGACCTGCAGCGGCTCCCTGATGCTGTGAAAGAAGGGATAAATGTGATATGTACTATATGATATCATATCATATAGTACATATATGATATGTACTATATGATACGCTATAAATGTCTCTACCTTTCCAGCTTCAGTGGATGAGCCCCTCCACGTCATTGATAATGGAAAAGTCCCTAGAAAGGTCTTGTATGTAGACGTGGGTCGCATTAAGTTGACTTATGTATTGTTGAAAATGCTTGAAGTCCAAAAAGGCAATTTGCTGTACACTTGGGTGTCTCCACTGTGGTCGGACGAGGTGGTGCTGCGTAGTACCAGTAGGTGGAGCCAAGTAGTACAGGCTATGTTTGATGTTAATCACAAGAGAAACTGGTTGGTACCATATTTGTTAGCAGTGTGGCAGATAATCTCAAGGTTCTCTGAGAGGGTGCTTCCAGTTACCGGTTTGGATGGAAGGCGCTCAGGAGAACGCTTGAAAACATCAGAAGTCTCTCCGCCTGATGCGGTGACTAGGGAAATTTCTGCTGATGCAGTCCAAAGTGCGGCTGAGCGGTGGTTAGTAGAGGGCACGGACACTGCCTCACCCGCTAGACTTCACATGAAGGAAGGGACCGAAATGGACGTGGCAATAGCAGAGATTTTTCCTGTCAGTCGCACCAAGGTACAAATTAAAGTACCCGGAGACACTGTGGGAGAAGTTGATGAAGGAATTGGTTTCTGTAGCAAGGTAATGCACACACCAGTTGGCATTGTCGCCGTAAGGAATGATTTGGACTTGGGTCAGTATAATTTGTTAGGACAGCCACCCATGGAGCGTGGGACAGCAAGTGAGGCGGAGCTTGGTGATCGTTCCGTGGAGCATAGTCACTTGCTTATGTGTGGTCTCTCCTCAGGATGGGTCCTAACAAATTATGAAAAAAGCAGTGATGGTATCGGAAGTTGGGATCTCAAAATTGGTGATCTGCTAATGGTCGGTACTGCTAACGAGGGTTTAATTGCCATGGGTAACCTCAGACAAGTTGTTAAAGCAAAAAAACCTGTTGTAATGGGAAAATCTGGTGTCACTGAGAGAAAGGGTGGTTCCCCATCAGGAAAAGTATTAGGAACAGGTTCCCTATATCAAGGAAGTGAGGGTATCAGGAAAGGCAGTGTTCCCCTGAGAAAAGCAAATAAGCCCAGGAACCCCAGAAGAGGGAGAAAGCGTAGAATAGAAAAAAGTGGGATCCCATGGAGAGTCAGGGTAGGACTTACCTGGAAGCGCACCCGAAAAAAGGGTTGGACCTACGCGGCTGACAGCCGGCACAGAGGTGTCCCAACCCCTTATGACGTGTGCTGGTGTTCCGCCCCCTTCGGGTTCGAAACAAAGGGGGGGATATGTAATAGTCAGGGTCCCGGTCACCATAAAAACGCAGCAAAAACGGACACAGAGTCTGCATGTCAGTGGACTGCAGAACTTCACAGCATAACTTTAAAACAGAGAAAACTGTTTTGGCAGCTTTCTCCGGGTTTTGCTAAGTTTGAATGGGGCTGTGTGGTTTGGAGATCCTGCAGAGACTTGATCTCCGGCCCTGTGTCCAGGTCTTGGGAATAGCCAGCAGGTTGGGTGCTCAGGTGAAAACAGCCAATATAATCAGGTACTGGTGAGAACAGAGTGGAGAGGAAGGTGGAGTGTGTGCAGCTGGCTGCTGGTTCAACACAGTGTGTGTGGAAAGCTGTCTGCCCTGGAAGACTACATCCCTGGTGTGGGGGGACTTTGTGCCTGGCGGACTGGGAAGGCTGGTAGACCTGAGGTGGCTAGCGAGTCCAAGTGGGCTGGAGGAAGTCCGGAAGTCTGGGAGACAGTAAGCTGGAGAATCCTGTTGAGGCCAGGAGTGGGCCAGGTATAGCAGGTACTGCAAGGCTGAGTTGGTATTTTTCTTTCTATGAACATTACTGGAGAAGAACCCCCTGCGTGGGAATCCTGTGTGTGAACTGTTTATTTTTGCCTTTTAAATAAAAATGGGCTGCCATGCCCTCAAACCTAACATCTGACTGCTGTGGACTCGCTGAAAAATGCATTTACCATTGAGTTAACAACCCCCAATGTTTACAATATATATGTATACACACAGTGGGGCAGATCCACAGAGAGAGTACGCCGGCGTATCTACTGATACGCCGGTGTACTTTCAAATTTCCCGCGTCGTATCGTTGTTTTGAATCCTCAAAACAAGATACAACGGCATCTGGGTTTGATCCAACAGGCGTACGTCTTCGTACGCCTCAGGATCTAAGATGCAATTCTTTGGCGTCTGCTGGGTGGTGTTCCTGTCGTTTTCCGCGTTGAGTATGCAAATTAGCTATTTCCGACGATCCACGAATTCTTTTACGTCGTCTCTAGTCGGCTTTTTCCGGCGTATAGTTAAAGCTGCTGTTTCGTGGCGTATAGTTAGACTTGCTATGTTAAGTATAGCCATCGTTCCCGCGTTTAATTTGAATTTTTTTTTAGTTTGCGCAAGTCGTCCGTGAATCGCGGGATGGACGTAATTTACGTCCAAGTCAAAACAATGACGTCCTTGCGACGTCATTTCGCGCAATGCACGGTGGGAAATTTAGGGACGGCGCATGCACTGTTCGTTCGGCGCGGGGACGCGCTTCATTAAAATGAAACACGCCCCCTACTCGCCGATTTGAATAAGGCGCCGCTACGCCACGAGAGATACACTACGCCGCCGTAACTTACGGTGCGAATTCTTTGTGGATTCAAAGCTGCCAAAAGTAAGTTACAGCGGCGTAGCGTATCTCACATACGCTGTGCCCATCTAATTGTATGTGGATCTGCCCCAGTACATGCTCAAAAGAAAAAGCAAAATCATACATACAGTGCTTTTAAAATTTATTCATACCCCTCATTTTGTCATGTTACAACCAAAAACTTAAATGTATTTTATTGGGATTTTACAAGATAGACCAACAGAAAGTGGCACATAATTGTGAAGTGGAAGGAAAATGATAAATGGTTTTCAAAATGTGTTACAAATAAATATGTGAAACGTGTGGTGTGCATTTGTATTCAGCTCCCCTAAATTAATTCTTTGTAGAACCACCTTTTACTGCAGCTGCAAGTCTTTTTGGGTATGTCTCTACCAGCTTTGCACATCTAGAGAGTGACATTGTTGCCCATTATTCTTTGCAAAATAGCTCAAGCTCTGTCAGATTGGATGGAAAGTGTCTACGAACAGCAATTTTCAAGTCTTGCAACAGATTCTCAATTGGAATCAGGTATTGACTTTGACTGGGCCATCCTAAAACAGGAATATGCTATGATCTAAACCAGGAGTTTCCAAACTTTCTAAGCAAAGAACCAGTTTACCGTCCTTTAGGCTTCAGGGGGGGCCGGACTGTGGCCAGTGGGAATGCCTGTCATTGTTGGTATCTATGGGTAGAATAGTGCCCAATTAATGTGTCGTTAGGGGGAATGGTGCCCCATGATTGGTGTCAGTTAGTAAAATAGTGCCCCAAGGGCCAGATAAAGGCAAGCAAAGGACCACATTCAGTCCCTGGGCCGCAGTTTGGAGACCACTGATTTAAACCATTCCATTGAACTAATGCCCACAGCATGGGATTGTGCCTAGCAAAAAATTTTTTTAGGTTAGTATCACTTTAAGAAGGTAGCTATCAGGCACAGGTAATGTAAGCAGGAAACATGTGACTTTAGGCGGGATTGTCACGTGGATTAGGGCTTGGATACATGTGAGGAGAAGGGTATATAAGACCCCCCTCTGACTGGTTTTGGTCACAATTATCCTGGAATGACCTGTGAGCTCCCAGGTCATTAGCTGAATTTATGAGTTTACTAACTTCTGAGGTAATGAAGACTCTGGTTATAAGAGTTCTAGAGATGGCTGAGTCACAAGGAGGTGAAGAGTGGCTTAAAAAATGCCTGGCGGAGATGGAAGCTTCAGCGGCGGGGGCCCCTGCTGAGGAGAATTCTGAGCAAGTGGCTGTCATATTGGTGGAAGGTGAGATAGCCTGGATCCCCATTTTATCAGTTCCCCTCTGACTACGCTTTTGTGTGCTTCCCAGTTGTTTAAGGGAGTCGTGTCATTGGCTGAGTTATTCGTGAAGAACGAGGAGATTGTTTGGTGTATGTCATCTTTTATTGTCTGGTCTGTAAGTAAGGACGCATTAAGCCTCCAGTTGAAAGTGAATTGTCTAGGTGGGCCAAGATGGAGGGAAATGGCTGTTGGGGCATGATCTGATAGGGAGATAATGCCTATTTCAGCCCTGTGGACACTTCCCAGGTCCCTTTGGGAAATGAAAATTAGGTCAATTCTCGAGTACCTTTTTTGGGGTGTAGAGAAGAATGTAAAATCCTTCTCAGAAGGGTGTGTTGACCTCCATGTATCCACCAGTGTGAGGGATTGTAGCATTTGTTTGATACGTTTTAGTATCTTATAGGACACGTGTGTGTATCCTGAAGATGTGTCCCTCAGTGGTGAGAGAGGAATGTTAAAATCCCCTCCAAGGACGACACACCCCTCTGCGAACCAGGTGAGTTCATCTATGATCTTTTGGCAAAATGTGATGTGTGCCTTGTTAGGGAAATAGACGTTGGCCAGGGTGATAGGTGACCCTCCCCATGTGCCTTTCAGGAAGAGGTATCTACCTTCCGGGTCTGCGAGGAGATGTTTTAGTACAAAAGGGGAGTCTCTGTTAAATAATATTGATACTCCTTTGGTTTTGGCTAGAGGATTTGTGGAATGAAAAGCTTTTGTGAAAAGGTTGTCAGTAAGTTTGGGTATGTTCTGTCCTTTAAAGTGTGTTTCTTGTAAGAAAACCACTGCAGGGCGTACTCTTTTGAGTTCACGAAACATTTTGGTTCTTTTTTCCGGAATGTTTAAGCCGTTGACGTTGTGTGAGATGAGTGCTGGTGCTTTCCCTAGAAAAGCGTAGGCCATGATGGCGGCTGTTATTCCTTAAGGATTGGTTTTGGGGGAAGGGGATTGCACCCTTTAAGTTGTGTCAGATGTGGGGGGAAGGGGGGGGATGGGGAAGAGGGGGGTGGTGAGGGGTGGGGGGGGGGTAGGGGATGTAGGATAGAGGTTGTGAGTTTACTCAAGTACACACCAAAGGTGTGGAGAGTCTGCAATATTCCTATTTACTAAGAATTGAAGTGCGCTCTTGGGGGTGGGTGGGAGGCGCACTTAGGGAATGTAACAGTTCTGGTCTAACTACTAACGTATTAGCAGAAGCTAGGATTTGTGACAGATGATTAAAGGTCACAATGTTGTTTTTAAGGAGATAGGGCCGTGGGACCCTGGGAAAGTAAGCATGAAGAAATGTCATTTTCCTTCATTATTTGTCTTTTACTAAGGCCACATCAAAATAGTATTAAAAGGGCCAGTACAACCAACATATTCTGCAAAACTTGCATAACCTTTAACTATGTGTACTGTAAGGTAAGTTTTTCCCTTCTTCTCTATCTTTTCTTTTTTCTCTCTGAACCTCTGTGTGAGTATACCCAGTCGTTCTTTCATAGTTATAAGCTAAAGATAGATTCTAACAGTATTATGAGACTACCGGAGACTAAAACAAAACAAAACAAATAGTCATCCAATTGCGGCAGTTGTATAGCATGGTTGGAGTAAAGTAAGCAGAAGAAATGTCATTTTTTTCTTCTTTATTTGTCTTTTCCTAAGGCTACATTGAGATAGTAATAAAAGGGCCAGTACGACCAACATATTCTGCAAGAGTTGCATAACTTTTAACTATGCGTACTGTGAGGTAATTCTTTTTCCTTCCTCTCTTTCCTCCCTCTCTGAACCTCTGTGTGAGTATACCTAGTCTTTCTATCATAGTTATAAGCTAAAAGTAACTTCTAACAGTACTATGAGACGACCGGAGACCAAAACAAAGTAAAACAAATAGTCATCCAGTTGCGGCAGTTGTATAGCATAGTTAGAGTAAAGTTAGCAGAATCTCATTTCTAATAGTTGCTGTAGGTCCTTTGGTATGCTTAAAATATGATAATATGCTGCTGTATTGCTTCTATGATATAAGTCTCTCCATTGGTGTGGAGTTTGTCCTTGGCTTAATTATCCCCTGTTCTCCCCTCGAGTAAGCATGTTCTCATTGAGGAATGAGGAGAAAAAATTATTAGATTACTCACGGTTAAAATAGACAGGGGGTCGGAGAGGAGTATACTTCTTTGTGCCATGGTGCATATAGCCTTTAGACAGTTCTTTTCATGTGATAGCCTATGTCTGGAGATTTTGCAAAAACGTTAGTACCAAACAGCATGAAAGTGTAAACGAGTTTATACCAGGCCTATGAGCATACAAAAAGATTCCACTATCTATATAATTTCTTTTATCGGGAACCTGTAAAAGTTAATGGTTTGTTATCTGTGCCGTTTCATAGTAGTGCGGTGGTGTAAAGAGAGAAAGGGAGAGGTAAGTAAATACAAACGGAATGGTCATTGCTGAGCATACCATCAGACAGGCAGTTCGTTCTTGTGGAGGTTCCATACATATTCCCTTTCTTCCCTGTTCTGTAATAGAGGTTTTTCTTCAGGTGGAGGTCTTCGTATCAAATGTAGCTCAGGTGCACCATCTAGTGGCGCTTCTGAGAAAGTCCTCTCTTTACTTGGAATGGAGTGAGGTGTGTAGACTTCTGAGCAAAATGGTGGACGAGGAGAGATGGCAGGAATAAAAAAATAAAAAATAAAAAATGTAAATGAGAAGAGGAAAACAGAAAAAAAAAAACGGATGCCCAGCGTGCTTTAGCCTGTTGTAAGCTGTTGGATATGTCACAGAGGTTTTGTAGTAAGGGTGTCGTTTTAGAATCTCTGCACTTCTTTCACTCTTGGGCTTTTGGCGCTCTTTGAGGTTGCTGGGGAGTCGTTGAATCGGCTGTTCGGGTTGTTGCGCGTATTCCTTTGCTGAAGCGGGGAGAACAACGCTGGAGGGCCAGGAGAGTGTTGAGGGTGGTTGATGGGGGGAGGAATGAGGAACTCTGTGTACCAGTCTGGTAAGCTGACAGGGGCGATCTGCAGGTTTTCACAGAATTTCAATAGATCCTCCGGTACCCTGAGTAGGTACTGTTTTCCCATGTAGTTAGCCTGCAGGGCAAAGGGGAATTTCCACCTGTATGTGATATTTTTCTCTCGTAGTACCGCGAGGAGGGGTTTTAGGGCTCTTCTGTTCTTCAGGGTGATGGGGGACAAGTCCTGGTACAGCTGAATCGTGACACCCTCATGGACGATTTGATCCGCGGCTCTAGCCTTGTGTAGGATCTCCTCTTTCAGACCGAAGCTGGGGAGGCAGCAAATGATGTCCCTCGGGGGGTCATTGTCCGAGGCTCTTGGTCTGAGGGCCCTATGCGCTCTGTCGAAGTCGATCGGGGACTGCTCCGGCCTATCTATCAGGTTGTTAAAGATGGCGGAGAGAGTAGGCCTCACTTGATCGGGGTTCACTGACTCTGGGACTCCCCTCACCCGAATATTGTGTCTTCTCCCCCTATTATCGAGGTCTTCGATATGCCTGTTCATGTCTATTAGATGATGGCAGTGGTTAGTTGTGATGTCGTCAAGTCTGGTTAAAGCCCTGTCTCGTCTATTCCCAGCGCGTTCTGTTACGGCCATCTGCTCTGAGAGCCGCAGGAGCTCAGTTTTGATGTCTGTGATGGCCGCTGAGAAGGAGCTTTTGATGTCTGCCACGATGTCGGTCATCATCGCGTATGTTAGAGGACCGTCAGTGGTGTCATTACCTCTGGTGGATTCCTCGGAAGCCGGGAGAGATACCTCATCATCCTCTTCCATATCTTCCTCCATGTGCAATCTGTGCGGAGGCGCCATCTTGGAGGCCTTGCTGCAGCCGTTGAAGCTGAATTTGTTGAGGTTTGTCGGTGTTATTTTCCGTTTAGGGGTGTTTAATGAGCGGAGGGATCGGTTGTGTGGCCCTCTCCTTGATTGGGAGGACATAGTCACCCAAGAACTGGCCGGTTTCAACTCCCAGGTCCCACGGGTTACCGGAGCTCCTTCACACTGCTGCCGTTCGCATCACCAGATTATCTAAACAGATAGCCAACCTAGAAGCTCAACACAAACAGTCCCTATCGATTGCGGTTGAGGAGGAACTGATAAAATGCAGATCTTCCTTGAAACTAATTTTAGACATTAAAGTTAGGAGATCTCTATTCTTCAAGAAAAATATCTTTTACGAACAAGGAGATAAGAGTGGGAAGCTCCTCGCAAAAGCCCTTAGAGATGTGAAATCAACAAACCACGTTCACGCCATTAGTGATAAGGGGGGCCACCTGAGACATGAACCCGAAAAAATAGCAGAACTTTTTCATAAGTTCTACGAAAAACTGTATAATCTACCAGATCAACATAAACCCCCTCATATAAAGAGCTCGAAAACAGAAACTATATCCAACTTCCTGAAGGACAGCGGACTACCCTCACTTGCCCAAAATGAAACTCACAATTTAGATGCTCCTATAAATATAGCGGAAATACAAGTTGCCATCAAAGATCTAAAAGCGGGGAAAAGCCCAGGCCCGGATGGCTTTACTTCCCAATATTACAAGACCTTCACCAATCTATTATGCACACCCCTACTTTCCACCTTCGACTATTTAGCGAAAAACAAAAACACCTCCAACTCATTCCTACTAGCACACATCGCTGTTGTCCCCAAACCCGACAAAGACCATACTGACTGCGCCAACTTCAGACCCATATCACTCCTAAACGTAGATCTAAAACTCCTAGCCAAAATCCTGGCTAATAGGCTGAAACCCCTACTTACCAAAATCATAGGTCCCGAACAAGTTGGCTTTATGCCAGGTAGGGAAGCCCGTGACAACATTACAAAAGCATTAAACCTAATTCATCTTACCCAGAAATCCAAATTCGAGGGATGCTCCTCTCTACTGACGCCGAAAAGGCGTTTGATAGAATTTCTTGGGACTACATGTTTGCAGCCTGCTCACACATAGGGCTAGGGGGAAACATGTTGTCCTGGATCTCAGCTTTATATCAAAGCCCCAAGGCCAGAGTTAAAGTAAATAACATACTTTCAGACCCAATAAATATTAGGAACGGAACCCGTCAAGGATGCCCACTCTCTCCAATACTTTTTATCATTTCTCTGGAACCATTGATCAGAACTATTAATCTTTCCAGAGATGTTAGAGGATTCAAAGTGAACAACATAGAATATAAAGTGGCAGCATATGCAGACGATTTGCTGCTCTTCCTTACACAACCCCACACCTCTATCCCCAATCTACAAAAAATATTTGATACTTTCGGATTCATCTCACACTTTAAAATAAACCAATCCAAATCGGAGGCACTAAACCTTACTCTGTCCCCTGAACTCCTGACACGAGTACAGTCAAACTACTCATTCAAGTGGGTCCCAAAGACGCTCAAATACCTGGGCATACATCTCACCAGCACAATTGATTCACTATTCCACGCTAACTACACCACACTACTGAAATCTATTTCGGATGACCTCAGCAAATGGACCCCAAAATTGTTCTCATGGTTTGGCAGAGCCTCGATTTTAAAAATGACTGTTCTCCCCAGGCTTCTCTACATATTTAACGCCCTCCCGGTCCGTGTCCCAGACACCTTTTTCTCCAACCTAAGTAAGATACAGAGGCGCTTCTTGTGGGCAGACAAGAATCCCAGGATCAATTTCAGAATACTTACCTTGCCCAAAAATGAAGGAGGGATAGGACTCCCAGATTATAAAAAATATCACCAGGCATCCCATATAACCAGAATCATTGACTGGCACTGCCACTCTAAGGAAAAAGATTGGGTGCAGTTAGAACAGCAGTTAGCCCCACACCAAACCAAGTTCTATCCTTGGACGCTACACTCAAAGAACAATAGGGTGACAGAACACCCCTTAATAGCTAACACCCTTACGGTATGGCACAAACTGGTAGGAAAACATGACCTCGCTTCAATACCCGGCCCTCTTACTCCAATTTTCAATAATCCAGACTTCCTTCCAGGCCTCAACAGAAAAGAAACACCTAACCTTCTAGCCACACAATGTTTTAGCGGCCCTACAGTCAAAACATTTGAAACCCTAGTAAAAGAACGGCCCAACCCGCTCCCTGGCTTCTGGTTCTACCTTCAACTAAGAGACTTCCTGGTCAATACCAAATATCGCACCTCCTTCCTTCGCCCACTCACGACTCTTGAAAAAGTTTGCATTAAAGGATCCTAGGTACCACATACCACCTCCTTAGCTTATTCATGGCTAGTTAAACCACCACCCACTGAAATCAGTAAGCATAAATTGAAATGGGAAGGCGACCTAGGCATATTGATAGAAGATGCTCACTGGGAAAAGGCATGCATTATGGCACACAAGTGCTCTTTAAGCACTAAATATCAAGAGATATCATATAAGATCCTCACCCAATGGTACATCACCCCCCAGAAAGCTAAAAAGTGGTTCCACACAACCTCTGATACATGCTGGCGTTGCGAAAGAGATGTTGGTACCTTCCTGCACATCTGGTGGGAATGCCCACTTATCCTTGATTATTGGAAGGAGGTGAGTGAGTGGATTAAACACATTACGGAAACGCCCATAACACTAGACGCTGCAGCATGCCTACTCCACATTAATGATCTCCCGATCAGCAAGTATAAGAAAACTCTCACTAGGCACCTGCTAAATGCCGCAAAAACACTTATACCATTACACTGGAAATCCAAATGTACGCCAAAGATCAGAGATTGGCTAGACAGAGTTATGTACATTTTTAAAATGGAAGAAATACTGGCTATGAAAAAAGAAAACAGTGACAGTTTCAATGTTCTTTGGCAACCATGGCTTGTGTTTACATTATCTAACGAATTTCAGATACTATATAATTAGAAATCCTGTCAATATCCTAGTTCCTCTCTACGATGTATAATGCATATTACCACTGTATACCCATTCTGTCGTTACTACGTGCTGAGATGAATGAATTTTACCATATATGAACCACTCTCCCTTACTTTCCCACCATCTCCCTCCTACCCTCATCCCCCAGCCCCTCTCCTTCACCTCCTACCCCTACCTTCCCCCTCTACTCCCTTTTCCACAATTACTAAATTAAGTTACATGATTCCAGGTCACGCATTCTTGTATGTAACCCCAACATACGATACTGAATATATTACTCTATGACATTGACACTATCTTGTACTTTCTTGCCTGTATAAGATCTTTGCAAACAATGTCATTTGTATACTATGTTTAATCTTTCAATAAATATCTTGATTGAGAAAAAAAAAAAAAAAAGAGATAGCCTCGACAGCTGAGGCTTCACCTGCAGCTATTCCCCCTTCACAGACCCGCAGGTCCAAGCGCAGCTGCCCACCGGAGCGTCCCTCCACGTCAGCTGCAGCCCGTGCAGATGAAGAGTCCTGCCGGGATGAAGAAGTAGAAATGCCTGTCAGGAGGGGTGAGTGTAACACTCAAAGTGTTACAAAGAAAAGGAAGAACGTCTCTCCATCGCCAGCTCATGGGAGAGGAAGGTCTGGTAAAGCAGCGCAATCCCCGCCTAGGGGCAGAGACATGTCTTCTGTTTTACAGGTATCTGAAGGAGACGTTTCCATGCCGACGGCGTCGTATGCCTCCAGGCTAGCACAGCTGGAAGCAGCGGTGGCCGCAAGAGAGAAGAACACTCACGCTGGAGCAGCAGCTAATACAGAACAAGCTGGTGAGTTATCACAGCAAAATTTAATTAATCAATTACTTTTTACAATTACAAAACTGACTGACTCTTTAGGTCAAGTGTCTGTGCCTGTCACTCCACATGCTAATGTATGGTCTGATAGCAATGCAATGCCTGTGGCTGCTTCTGTTTCTATGGTTACTGATAGTAATCCTAATAGTCTATTACAAGCTAATGTTCCTGAAAATTGTTACAAAGAGGTGTTGCCTTGTGAAATGTCACCATTAGGTTTTCACTTAGCAGCTAGTATACAAGACAAAATATGGAATGGTGATTTTGTAGATTTAATGTCATTATTACCAGGGCTCAAGTCCTGCGGGAACGCGTGGGAACAGAGTTCCTGCACTTTTTTCACAGCAGGAACGCAGTTCCCTTTTGCAGGACTAGAGCAGCCGAGCCGCCCGAGCCAATCCTTCACTAAGCGGTGATGCCCAGCTCGAGTCACTGTCAGGGGCAGGCGAACCTTAGTAATCCTTTGTTACTGGCCGCTTCCTGTATATGGATTCATTGGGTAGTGTGCGGGTGTTCCGTCACTTCCTCGATGCCGCAATGTCTCCTGGGAGCTTTTGTCATTGTTCCCAGGAGACATTGCGGAGGTCTGCCGCGAGTTATCGCAGGATTTCAAAAGAAGTTCTTTCTAAATCCCGCGATAACTCGCGGCAGACCTCCGCAATGTCTCCTGGGAACAGTGACAAGAGCTCTCAGGAGACTTTGAGCTATGAGCGTATCATTTTTTTTTTTTTGGTGGGGGAGTGGATCTTGGGTGGGAGTTTCCACACCCTTTTCCCCAGGACTTGACCCCTGATTATTACCCAATGTCAAAGAATTTTCAGGAAAAGTAGATAAAAAGAGTGATGAAGAGGATAGACGTCGCACAGCACCCAGGTCATTTCATAACTGGCTTCAAGCTTACTGTATATTTTCTTCTATTATGGGAGAAAAATTTCCAGAAAAATGCAGTGGCTTGTTTCAGCACTTAGAAAATATTTTGGAGGCTTATAGGAATTTTGGCGGTTTTGGCTGGTTCAATTATGACGAGTCATTCCGCCAAAAAATGGCAGTTTACAAGAACTTGAAGTGGGGAATGAAAGATGTTGGCTTATGGCTGAACCTCATTCTGCCACAGAAGCCAGTGTTTCCAAAACAAAATGTGGTTAACCAAGGTCCTTCGGCTTTAGTGTACAAGAAAGGCATATGTTATGCCTTTAATGAATCACAGTGCAGATGGACTACATCATGTCGCTATAAACACGAATGCTCATTTTGTTTCGGGACGCACCCGGTATCAAAATGTTTCAAAAGGAGTTACCAACGAAAAGACAATTCCAAAAGCACACACCCCAGTGATATTGGAAAAATGTATCCGTGGCTCCTGCTGTACCCAGACAGGGAGAGAGCGGAAATTTTAATTGAAGGTTTTGCAACAGGTTTTAAGCTTCCCAAATTTCTTGGTACTGGTTGCGAGGTGGTTGATAACCTAAAATCAGTTTTGATGCATGACCAGGTGGTGAGACAAAAGTTGATCAAAGAAATAGCAGCAGGCCGAGTAGCTGGTCCTTTTCTCTCCCCACCTTTTAAAAATTTCCGTATATCCCCGTTAGGCCTAATTCCTAAAAAAAACTGAATGCTTTTAGACTAATCCATCATCTTTCACATCCAAAAGGAAATTCATTAAATGATGAGATAGATGCTTCCTTGGCTTCGGTCTCATACGCCAGTTTCGATGACGCAGTCAATTTAATTAAACAATTTGGGATTGGCGCTTTATTACCTAAATCGGACATAGAATCTACTTTTAGGTTACTACCAATTGCCCCTGAATCATTCAACTCATTAGGTTTTTGTTTTGATAATTGTTTCTTTTATGATATGTGCCTGCCAATGGGTTGCTCTTTGTCTTGTCAATATTTTGAGACATTTGCAACCTTCTTGCAGTGGGTAGTCATTTATGAGTCAGGATGTGAAGGTATTATTCATTATCTAGATGACTTTTTATTTATAGGTCCTCCGGATTCGATGGTATGTGAACTATTATTAGGATTATTTATGGCTATGGCTAAGAATGTTGGTATTCCCATTGCTTTGGAAAAAACTTTTTTACCTACAACAGAGATATAATTTTTAGGAATTGGTATTGACACCAAGTTGTTTCATTATCAGCTCCCGGATTTAAAAATTGAGCGTATTCAGAATACAATTTGCTGTTTCTTACATAAGAAAAAAGTAGTTTTAAAAGAGCTTCAATCCTTTTTGGGTTTGTTGGCCTTTGCGTTGCGTATCATGCCTGTTGGCAGAATCTTCTCTCGGAGATAAAGCTGCTCCGCTACTTTGTGCTTTTATGCCTGAAATTGAACATTTGGGTTAAGGCGAAACATGTACCAGGTAAGCAGAACACAGTAGCTGACGCATTATCTCGTTTGCAGATGACACGTTTCAGACAACTTTTCCAGGAAGCGGATTTGATTGGTTACAAGTGCCCAAGTCAACTATGGGACTTGATTTGACCCCAATAGCGGAATCTATATAGAATTATTTGGCCTCTAAAACATGGATCGATTATTCGATTGCATCAAAGAATTGGCTGTTGTTCAATAATAAATTAGGTTGTTCTGGATTAGTACCTACGGAACACACAATTTTAGCATTTCTGGCTTCTCTGATGGAAAGAAATTTTTCTTTTACATATATTAATAAAAGGCTAGTTGGAATTTCCTTTTTCTTTAAAATGTTTAAATTACCAGCTTGTAACAGTTTTTTCTCTGTACGCCAGGCATTAAAAGGATACAAGAAAAAAACGTTTATTCCTGACACACGGAGACCTATCTCTATACATATTTTAAAGAAAATTTGCGAAACCACTTCAAAGATATGCAGGTCTGAATATGAAGCATTATTATTTCATCCGGCCTTTGTTTTAATCTTCTTTGCGGCACTTCGCATATCAGAGTTAGTGCCTCAGAACAAACAGGGTATGTCAGGTTTAAAATTTGATGAGGTAGTAGTCACTTCAGATAAGGTAGAGATTTTCATCAGTAAATCAAAAACAGATGTTAATGGTAAGGGTCATTGGCTCACTTTACATGCTTGTGGCGACTCATTCCTTTGCCCGGTTGCTGTTCTTTCTGAATATATTTCTGTTAGGCCCCCTGGCCCAGGTAATTGTTTGGTCCATTGTGATCTTGCCCCTATGACAAAATTTAAATTTTCGGCCATCTTGCATCAGTGTTTAGCTAATGTAGGCCTTTCTCATTTTAAATTCTCCTCCCACTACTTTCGAATCGGGGCCGCCACAGAGGCAGCTAGAATGGGCCTTAATGACTCTGTGATAAAAAGATTAGGAAGATGGGAATCAAAAAGGTTTAACCTTTATATCCGTCCTAATTTATCTATTTAATTCCTCAGGTTAAAAGTAAGCTATATGGATTGTTGGACATTCGTTTGTGCATTGGGCTCATAAAAGAGCTGTTCAACGATGCTACACTTCTAATTTAACATTATCTCCTAAATCTTTTCAAGTATTATGGAAAGGTATTCGTGGGCTTCAGTGGGATAATATGTTGTTTCACCTGTTTAAGTTAGCTCAACGATGGCCGTCCCCCGACATTTTAATAATCCATTTAGGTGGTAATGATGTTGGTAAGCAGTCAACTTTAGATCTCATTTTTATGATAAAGAGAGATTTACATATGATTTGTCTATCTTTTCCAGGTAATTTTCTCGGAAATAATTCCGCATTTAATTTGGTTGTCCTCAGCGAAGGTTAAACCGTTGGAAAAAATCAGGCGGCATGTAAATCATACGATTTAAAAATATATGCCGAGTTTGGATAGTTTTTCTTTAAGGCATTTTGAGTTAGAGGGAGGTTTTCCAGGCCTATACAGACGAGACAGAGTTCACTTGTCAGATATAGGCCTGGATATATTTAATCTTGGACTCCAAACCATGATCGAAAATGCCGCGGTGGTGGGGTAGGCCGTTTTTGTTTTTTCGTATTCAAAAAAAATTGGCTGGTGGGGGACTTTTTTGAATATTTATTGAATATTTTATTTACAGTTGTATTCAAAATTATTCAACCCCCACTGAAATTGATTGTTTTGGCCAGTTTGACATTGATTTTGATCATTCAGTCATCCTGCTTACAATTAAATCAAAGAGGCACGTTTAGGTCAGACAAATATAACATAACATTTATAATGAAATAACCACAAATGTATTTTCTGTGCTCACATCATTATCAATTTTATTCAACCCCCAAGTGACATTCAATCTTAGTACTTAGTACAACATCCTTTTACAGTTATAACAGCTTTTAAACGTGAAGCATAGCTTGACACAAGTGTCTTGCAGCGATCTACGGGTATCTTCGCCCATTCGTCATGGGCAAAAGCCTCCAGTTCAGTCACATTCTTAGGCTTGCGCACTGCAACTGCTTTCTTTAAGTCCCACCAGAGGTTCTCAATCGGATTTAAGTCAGGTGACTGCGATGGCCACTCCAAAATGTTCCAGCCTTTAATCTGCAACCATGCTCTAGTGGACTTGGAGGTATGCTTGGGATCATTGTCCTGTTGAAAGGTCCAACATCTCCCAAGCCACAGGTTTGTGACAGACTGCATCACATTGTCATCCAATATCTCCTGGTACTGAAGAGAATTCATAGTACCTTGCACACGCTGAAGCTTCCCTGTACCTGCAGAAGCAAAACAGCCCCAAAGCATGATTGACCCCCCGCCATGCTTCACAGTAGGCAATGTGTTCTTTTCATCATAGGCCTTGTTCTTCCTCCTTCAAACATAGCGTTGATCCATGGGCCCAAACAGTTCTAATTTTGTTTCATCAGTCCACAGAACACAATCCCAAAACTTGCGTGGTTTGTCCACATGACTTTTGGCATACTGCAGTCGACTTCTTATTCTTTGGAGACAGCAAGGGGGTGCGCCTGGGAGTTCTGGCATGGAGGCCTTCATTACGCAGTGTGCACTGTATTGTCTGAGCAGAAACTTCAGTACCCACATCTGACAAATATCTTCTCAGTTCCTCAGCAGTCACACAGGGACTTTTCTCCACTCTATGCTTCAGGTAGTCAAAGTCAGCATCTTCTTTCTGCCACGACCAGGTAGCGTTTCAACAGTGCCCTTTGCCTTGAATTTGCAAATGATGCTTCCTATGGTGTCTCTTGGTATATTTAACATCTTTGCAATCTTGTTATAGCCATTGCCCTTCCTGTGAAGAGTAATCACCTCTTCTCTTGTCTTCCTGGACCATTCTCTTGACTTCACCATGTTTGTAACCACGCCAGTAAATGTCTAGAAGGAGCTGAGTATCAGTCATTTTAAAGCTGCCTAATTGGTGCTTATTAGGCTTTTTTTTGCTGCTCCCTGACATCCACAGGTGTTTTCAATACCTGATTGAAAACACTTCAATGAACCTCTGTTCTTCAGAGTGGTAGTCTTTAAGGGGTTGAATAATTGTGTAAATGAAGAATTCACAAAATAAACATTTACTACTGCATTACAAAACCAATTGATGTCATTTTAGTTGCATATGGTTCTTTAAGAAGTCCTTGTAGGATTTCATTCTGAATACAATTACAAATGTACACTAAATTCCCTAAAACCTTTACAGCATTGGGGGTTGAATAATTTTGAACAAAACTGTATGATACTCGCTTGAGTTCTATAACTGAGTGAGATTTTTGAGTTTGATAAATATTTGAAGTAATAGAATTAATGTATTTGATATATTTAATAAAGATAAGTTTGAAATTAAATTAATGTTTATATTATAATATACCAATAAAGTTGCCGCGGCCAATTTCACCACCATTTTGAATGGTTTCTGGTTTGGTGTGTTTATTTACTTCTTTTTGTATAGCCTACATTCCCATGAATAAGGGGGCATTAGTATAGTGCCCACAGCATGGGATTGTGGCTAGCAAAAAAAAAAAAATGATTTAGGTTAGTACCACTTTAAGAAGGTAGCTATCAGGCACAGGTAATGTAAGCGGGAAACATGTGAATTTAGGCGGGATTGTCACGTGGATAAGGGCTTGGATACATGTGAGGAGAAGGGTATACAAGACCCCCCTCTGACTGGTTTTAGTCACAATTATCCTGGAATGACCTGTGAGCTGCCCTTCCCTCCCACCCTGTCGCAGCACCTGTTATGTGGTTTGTATAGCCTACATTCCCATGTAGCTCTGGCTATATAAAAGAGGAGAGTGCAATATGTAGGCCTAATATTGCACAGCCGGCGCTAGGGGGCGTTAGAGTACACTTCCAAGTGACTGTTAGAAAGTGTGTGAAAGATACCAATAATGGAAACCACACACCAAGTGATGAAAAAATGGTGTATAGGTGAAACAAGCTGCTATTTAAATTAAACGGGAGAACCCGTTTAAAAGATATGAGAATAAGAATCTATAAAATCAATGAACTGAAGTTCAAAAGATAAACAGCGCTAATAGAGTAGGTAAAATGACCAGCTCCAAGAACATGTAATATCCCGGTGAGCTCAGGTGTTGTGCAGGGATTTCAAAAACTAGAGTGTATGTGCACCTAACATCTCCAGAGTGATAAACCCTGTATGTGGGAAGAAGAACACTCCTTAAAAGGGTGAAAGCTTGCCACTGTGAAGCAAAACAAATAGTAATGCAAAAACTCACGCCAACTGGTTCTCCAGGTATTTGTAAAGGCAGAGCACTTCTTAGCCAGTTGTCATGAAAGATAAAACCAAAAACAAGCAGATAATAGTGTAATGTGTCTAAAATGACTCAAACTGGCAAAGTAAGTAGGTGACCATTAGTGGATGCCCGTACAAAAATGACTGTAAAAATGAACATAAGTAAAGCAAAGGTTTCACCGCTTCTCCAATCCTCCAGGGGCCGCGCGTGTGCTGTATGGTGTCAGCTGTAGCGAGATCCGTATGGTGGTTTAGTGGAGCGCAGTGGAACGCAGGTCTGTATCCGGGTGTTGCGTCGCTGTAGCCACGCCCTGACGCGTTTCGTCACTTCCGACTTTGACAGAGGGCGTGGCTACACAGCGCAGTCACTCTCCCTTTGTACTCCGTCAGCGGAGGCTATTGGATGAGCTCTGACCGTCCTCCGGTGCTGATTGGTGCCAAAACTGACCGGATGGACAGCGCGACTTCAGCCTCGCTGAGTGGAGTTTAATAGGGGGAAGGTGAAGCACCAGGAAATAAGCCACTGCTGTATTTTAATATGGTCATAGACCGGGGGCTATGCATCAAACGCCTGGCCACAGTGGACAAAAGCGATCGTTTGTAAACGATCACTACAAGCGATAGTGAATGCAATTATCATATAATAAAGATGATGGTAAAATCATTATAGTAAAACGAGGATTAAAAAGGATTGTTCTATGTATGGGTACAATAGCAACCCGGCTGGTCTCAAGTTTTGGGGAGTTGAACATGTAGAAGCCACTTGGAGAGGATGTAACCACGTAAGAGAACTTTCCAAAAAAGAAACGGAATGGATATACTTGGCTGGCACATTGGTGCCAAAAGGGTTAAATGTGGATCTCGACATCAATTGTTTTATTAGTGACTTTTGATCTTTACGGAACAACCATCGCCCTTTTGCATTCATTAGCAGCCAAAAAATTTCTTTCAGCTCTTTTTATTAATTCTCTGTGTATCCACCGTTTTACCGTACCTTTCATCATCAACTCCCATTTTACTGGACTTGCCTTTTATATATCGGTCTCCGCCCATTTTTGATCTTTCTAATATTTTTTAATATGTTTTAATATTTTTTAATATCTCTTAATGTCTTAACATTTTAATATTTTAATATCAAAAATTATTTTTTTTGAGTATTTTAATGTTTTAATATTTTATTACTCGTCTCCATGAACCCCTTTATGGGTCTCTCTGTAGTATTAGTTTCAGCAACAGTCTCTTTGTTGTATTAATACTAATTTTAAACAATAGCCTCCGTCCATCGAGTTCGCTGCTCACATACCTCCGCATAAGTGCCCCATTATTATTATCAAGTCGGCACAGCCTTTGTATAATATATGAGATGTCCCTTTCGCAATTATCAGTCCTCCCAGAGGTCAGAAATCTTCGGAAGAAATATCCTACATAAGATATATGTGTAAGGATACAATCCCTCCGTCCATGACCATATATGCATTGGCACAACCATACCTTAAACTTTTTTATATATTAGTCCCACATTGAATATATAACTCTCACCAAGAAATTTGGGCACTCTCTTTTGCATATGGCATAAAATAACTTCTGACTTTATCTCATCAAATGCACATATATGTGCCGCTCTTACTAAGTAGTGCACTACTGTGCATTTTTTCAATGTTTGTGCTCTGTGATTGAACAAGAGATTACCAGAATAGTTATATATATATATATTTTTTTGATACCTCCTGTAGTTTGTTTAATACTACACCATAATGTGAACACCCCTATGATAGTTTTTTACAAATGTATATCTCTCATAAGTAGATCATTAAAAGCATCTGCTTTAGCCGTCACATAACACTGTATGGTCCGATGCGTCACTAAGAAACGCCCACAATACGTGTGATTGGTTGATATAGTACCCATACATAGAACAATCCTTTTTAATCCTCGTTTTACTATAATGATTTTACCATCATCTTTATTATATGATAATTGCATTCACTATCGCTTGTAGTGATCGTTTACAAACGATCGCTTTTGTCCACTGTGGCCAGGCGTTTGATGCATAGCCCCCGGTCTATGACCATATTAAAATACAGCAGTGGCTTATTTCCTGGTGCTTCACCTTCCCCCTATTAAACTCCACTCAGCGAGGCTGAAGTCGCGCTGTCCATCCGGTCAGTTTTGGCACCAATCAGCACCGGAGGACGGTCAGAGCTCATCCAATAGCCTCCGCTGACGGAGTACAAAGGGAGAGTGACTGCGCTGTGTAGCCACGCCCTCTGTCAAAGTCGGAAGTGACGAAACGCGTCAGGGCGTGGCTACAGCGACGCAACACCCGGATACAGACCTGCGTTCCACTGCGCTCCACTAAACCACCATACGGATCTCGCTACAGCTGACACCATACAGCACACGCGCGGCCCCTGGAGGATTGGAGAAGCGGTGAAACCTTTGCTTTACTTATGTTCATTTTTACAGTCATTTTTGTACGGGCATCCACTAATGGTCACCTACTTACTTTGCCAGTTTGAGTCATTTTAGACACATTACACTATTATCTGCTTGTTTTTGGTTTTATCTTTCATGACAACTGGCTAAGAAGTGCTCTGCCTTTACAAATACCTGGAGAACCAGTTGGCGTGAGTTTTTGCATTACTATTTGTTTTGCTTCACAGTGGCAAGCTTTCACCCTTTTAAGGAGTGTTCTTCTTCCCACATACAGGGTTTATCACTCTGGAGATGTTAGGTGCACATACACTCTAGTTTTTGAAATCCCTGCACAACACCTGAGCTCACCGGGATATTACATGTTCTTGGAGCTGGTCATTTTACCTACTCTATTAGCGCTGTTTATCTTTTGAACTTCAGTTCATTGATTTTATAGATTCTTATTCTCAGCTCTGGCTATATGTTTAGGGTTGTTGTCCTGCTGGAAGGTGAACCTCCGCCTCTTACATCTTTTGCAGACATTGACAAGTTGTCCCTGTATTTGACTTCATCCATCTTCCCATCAACTCTGACCAGCTTCCCTGTCCCTGCTGAAGAAACGCATCTCCACAACATAATGCTGCCATCACCATGTTTCACAGTGGGGATGCTGTGTTCAGTGTTATGTGAAGTGTTAGTTTTCTGCCACACATTGCGTTTTGCATTTAGGCTAAAAAATATAATTTTGGTCTCATCTGACCAGAGCACCTGTTTTCTGTGTCCCCATATGGCTTCTCGCAAACTGCAAATGGAACTACTTATGGGTTTCTTTAACAATGGCTTTCTTATCACTCTTCCATAAAGGCCAGATTTGTGGTTTGCATGATGATTGGATATCTGATGGAATCTAATCCAATGGATTTGTTCGTCAGATATCCGAAGAAGCTGACTTTCATCGGTCTTGCCTACACACCATCGGTCAAAAGTTCCGACCGTGTTCAAACGCGGTGACGTAAAACACTACGACATGCTAAATAAAATGAAGTTCAATGCTTCCGAGCACGCGTCGACTTGATTCTGAGCATGCGTGGATTTTTGACCGATGGACTTCCACACAGACGATCGTTTTTTTCTATCGGTTTTTTATCTATAGGAAAAATGTAAAACATGTTCTATTTTTTAACCGATGGAAAACAAACCGATGGGGCCCACACACGATCGGTTTGACCGATAAAAACAGTCCATCGGTCTGTTTTTATCGGACAAACCGATCGTGTGTACAGGGCTTAATAGTCCTGTGGACAGATTCTCTCACCTGAGCTGTGGATCTCTACAGCTCTTCCAAAGTTACCATGGGCATCTTGGTTGCTTCTCTGATTAATGCTCTCCTTGCTCGGGCCTGTCAGTTTAGGTGGGTGGCCATGTCTTGGTAGGTTTGCAGTTGTGCCATACTCTTTCCATTTTCCGATGATGGATTGAACAGTGCTCCGTGAGATGTTCAAAGATTGGGATACATTTTTTTATAACCTAACTCTGCTTCAAAAGCTTCTCCACAACTTTATTCCTGACCTGTCTGGTGTGTTCCTTGGCCTTCATGATGCTGTTTGCTCATTAAAGTTCTCTAACAAACCCCTAAGGGGTTCACAGAACAGCTGTATTTATACTGAGACTAAATTACACACAGATGGCCTCTATGGCCTTGATTCACGTAGGGCGGTGTAAGTGTGGGCGGGCGTAGCGTATTTACGCTACACCGCCGCAACTTAGAGAGGCAAGTGCTGTATTCACATAACACTTGCATCAAAAATTACGGCGGCGTAGCGTAAATGTGCCTAATTCAAATTGTGAAGAGGTGGGCGTAAATGACGTTTTGAACGAACGGCGCATGCGCCGTCCATGGACGAATCCCAGTGCGCATGTGTCGGATAGAATGCCTAAGATACGTCGAACACTGCCTACGACGTGAAC
The DNA here is from genome assembly GCF_905171775.1 of Rana temporaria. Taxonomy (NCBI): domain Eukaryota; kingdom Metazoa; phylum Chordata; class Amphibia; order Anura; family Ranidae; genus Rana; species Rana temporaria. The sequence continues at coordinate 292,735,790 of NC_053491.1, read as the reverse complement.
ATAACTTACTCACAGCCCTATTTGCGTACGACTTACGCAAACAACGTAAAAAGATACACTTGTTCCGACATCCATACTTTGCATGGGCTGCGCCACCTAGAGACCTGCTTTATCTTTACGCCGGCGTATGTCTTACGTAAACGGCATAACTAAATGCGACAGGCGTGGGCGACCTGGATAGGTAAATGTCAATTTTTTAAAAGTCAGGAGCTGCTTTATTTGTAGCTGCTGGCTTTTAAAAAAAAAAATATTTTCTTTTGGGGTTAATACTGTTTTAACTCTACTCCTCATTTAGCAGATGTGGGATATACAAAGAAGCATCATAATGCCATTATGAGACGGGCATATTAACCACTTTTTGTGATTCGGGACTGCAATGTTTTAACTGACAATTGCACGGTCGTGCGACGTGGCTCCCAAACATAAATTGGCGTGCTTTTTTTCCCAGAAATAGAGCTTTCTTTTGGTGGTATTTGATCACCTCTGCAGTTTGTATTTTTTTGCGCTATAATCAAAAATAGAGCAAACATTTTGAAAAAATAAAAAACAATATGTTTTACTTTTTGCTATAATAAATACCCCCAAAAATATATATATATAAAAAAAAAAATTCCTCAGTTTAGGCCGATACGCATTTTTCGACATATTTTTGGGTAAAAAAAATTGCAATAAGCGTTTATTGATCGGTTTGCGCAAAAGTTATAGCGTCTACAAAATAGGGGATAGTTTTATAGCATTTGTGTTATTATTATTTTTTTACTAGTAATGGCAGTGATTTTTATCGTGACTGTGACATTACGGCGGACACATCGGACACTTTTGACACATTCTTGGGACCATTGTAATTTTTACAGCGATCAGTGAAATAAAAATGCACTGGTTACTGTGAAAATGACACTGGCAGTGAAGGGGTTAACCACTAGGTGGCGCTGTAGGGGTTAAGTGTTCCCCAAGGCGTGATTCTTACTGTAGGGGTGTGTGGCTTGCTGTGACACGTCACTGATTGTGTTCCCGATGACAGGGAACACGATCAGTGACAGTGTCAGCTAGGCAGAACGGGGAGATGTTGTATTTACACTAACATCTCCCCGTTCTATGTCTCTGTGAGACGATCGTGGGTATGCCTGCGGCGATCGAGTCCACGTGACCCGCGGGCGCGCTCACGGAGATTGCGGTGGGAACGTGCGCGCCAGCAACAACCGCTTTTTAAAGGGGATGTACAGGTACGTCCCTTTGCCTGCCCGTGCCATGCTGCAGACGTATATCTGCGTGGGGCGGGCGGCAAGCGGTTAAAGTAGTTGTATACCCCGCTTGGTGATTTTTACCCACAGGTAAGAGTATAATAAAGGTTTACCTGTAGGTAAAATGAATATCTCCTAAACTTGCACGGTTTGAGATACTCACCATGCATGCAGCTGGTGACGTCAGCAGTGCATGTGCTCTGAAGGTCCAGTGTATGCAATGCATACTAGCACATTATCCTATTGTCTTGCAGGTTTTTTTTATGTTTGTTTGTTTACTACAACTTTTTGTGTGTCACTTAAAGTGGAGTACCATCCAAAAGTGGAAGCTCTGCTTATCTGCCTCCCCCCCCCCCCACATTTGGCACCTTTCAGTGGGGAGCAAGTACCTGTTTTTGACAGGTACCAGTCCCCACTTCCAAGATCTCACTGCGACGAGAAAGCACATCACGCTTGGCCCAAGCGCAGTAGGGAACCGGCTGTGAAGCCAAAATGCTTCTCTGCCTGTTTCCTTCACCACAAACGGTGGCAGCAGCACTCGAGATCCAATGGAAATATCGTCTGGGGTGCCGACAGGGGTGGCCAGTCCATTAAGGGCGCATGGGCGCTATCCCTCCTATCTTTTGCCGCCTCCTTCAATCCGTGCGTCTGGCCCCTTTCAGGACGCCGGATGCATGGATTCCAATGCGGGGTGGGTATTTTTATGAAGCGCTGATTAGAGACAGAGGTTCTAATAGGCTTCAAAATAGGGTGGGCTCGGGGAGCAGAGAATGCGCTCACAGCCCACCCAGGTGTGTTACAACAGTGGAAGAATAATCGCTATTGTAACACTGATCCTCCTCCCGGCCAATCAGGAAGTGGGTTTTGACACCCTTCACCCAATTGGCTAAAAGGACAGACGATCCTATTGGACACCTTGGAGGAGGGTAGGAGCTACACGCTGGAAGCCGCAGATGGAGGCGAAGACAGATCCGCTGCACGCTGCTCGCTGCCCGCCTAGATGGGGTAAGTGCCGGACTGACCAGAAAACAGCGGGGGGAGGGGGGTGCCGCCGGCCCGCTCAAAGGGAGTAGTTGTTTGCTGCCCCCCCCAAAAAAAACACCAGCCCCCACTGGGTTCCAGGATAGGTAAGTGTCCGAATATTAAAAGTCAGCAGCTACAGTATGTATAACTGCTGACTTTAAATTTTTTGCAAGGGGGGGGGGGGACTCCACTTTAACTATGAGCCACCCTCAGGCACCTTTGCAGAACTGCTTAACATGCCTAAATTTCCCCAGGAGCGACCTCAGAAAAGGGTCTCCCAGGTCAGTCTTTGATAGCTTTGGAATTTTCCTAAAAGCTATACTTAAACTGATAAGCAACTTTACCCGCCTTATGTTTATTAAAACATTATGACAAGACATTTTGTACTGGATTTCTGGTAATCCCTAAGCAAGGTTAAGAATGAGTTGATATATGAAACTTGTTGAATAGAAATTGAAATGTATCTATATTGTTGATGTAGCAATATTCTTGGGCATGTCACGGAACACTAGAATGTAGGATTCTGTTGCCAGGATCTTTGTAAAAACACGTTTTCTATACAACATAGAATACCTCTAATAATAGGTGTGTGCTTAACCCGGAGGCTTCCCTATAATGTTATAATAATTCATCCATATCTAAGTTTCACAAGGCTTTTATATAAAATTACAGACTTCATATATATGATGATCCTGTAGTATTATTATTAATATCTTTGGCTAACAAAATGATTGCATGGTATAATAAATCAAAACTCTAACCACAGTTAGTTTTTCATCTTATTGCTGTTATATCTGCAGATGACTGTAAAGTGTCAGCAGACTAGATTTATTATTGATACAGCATAGGACATCTAGGGTTTATTTGAAGTTATACCAAATTCAGTCATAAAAATTGCATATACATTTTTTTAGTTTATTTTTTGAATGTTGAAAAAAATTGTTTGAATATTTGCGATAAGAAAGTACTGCAAATGTGTCTGTTTTCTACCTCATTAAAACAAATATATAATTATATAATTAAATATATATTTATTATTACTTTGCTGTATATCATCTGCAATTTGATCTGCTATTCAGACACAAACAATAAATGAAAGCCTACCCCCTCCCTCTCCAGCTTGTCTTTGGTTTGTCAAGCGAGTTTAGGGAGAGCTGACAGACTGTGTGTAAGACGAGTTAATTATACACTGCTATATATTCATATGCTGTGCTACATTAAATTGTAGCAGTAAATTGTAGTTTGGTTACTATGGCCGGGATTCACGTAGCACTTACGCCAACGTATCTCGAGATACGCCGCGTAAGTGCACAGATGCGCCGTTGTATCTATGGGCCTGACTCTGCAAGCAAGATACGCCTGAAATTAGGCTTCATCCGACCAACGTAAGTTTCCTATGCCGGCGCATATTTACGCTGGCCGCAAGGGGCGCTTCCATTGAATTACGCGTCCAATATGTAAATGACCGAGATACGCCGATTCACGAACGTACTTGCACCCGTCGCAGTATTATACGCCGTTTACAGAAGGCGTACGTCCGTTGTAAAGTTATTCCACATATAGGAGGCGAATCCCATGCCAAGGTATGGACCACGTAACAGCCGTCATATTTTACGTAGTTTACGTAGTAGTATGTGAATAGGGCTGGGCGTAGGTTACGTTCAGTGATTCGACGTATCTTAGACGTTAGATCCGACATGATTCTGAGCATGCTCAATGGGAAGCGTCCATGGGACGGCGCATGCGCCGTTCGTTCGGTCCTTCATTTGCATGGGGTCACGCTTCATTTAGATGCATCACGCCCCCACCTTCCACCTACTTTGAATTAGGCGGGCTTACGCCGACGGATTTACGTTACGCCGGCGCAACGTTGGGAGCAAGTACTTTGAGAATACTGTGCTCGCCGCTCTACACTACGTCGGCGTAGCGTATATTCCATACGCTACGCCGGCATAACTATGCACTCAGGTATGTGAATCCCGGCCATAGTGTTTAGGATGCCAGGAATGGGTTCCTGGATGGGAGATATATTTCCCCACTATTTGAGTTAAAGTCCCTTTTTAGGCCTGGTTCACACATATGCATGTTGCAGTTTGCATATTCCAGGTGCATTTTGCATTTTTCAATACACAATTTTGATCCATTGAAGTCTATGGAACAAAAAAACTGAAAAAAGTCCCTGGCCCGGTACATAAAATGTACAGATGTGAACTACATCCATAGGAAACCATGTTAAATGGACTGTAGTGTGTTTCTGCAAAACAATTGTACAGGATGCCAGGGTTGGGTCCTGGACGGGTGCTATACAGCACCACTATTTGGGCTATGGTCCCTTTAAATAGCGGTGGGAATATTCAGCGGGTCACCCAAAGTGGGTGAAGGATTCCAGGCGTGAGAGTTAATCCAGAGAGGACTGGCTCGCAGCCCTCTCTGTCTTGATAGAGTCATTTGGGGCCTGGAATTCTGGAGGCTCTAAAGCGCTATTTGGGGGGGAAGAGCCTCCACTCCTAAACACTGGGAGTCAGCACACAAGGAGTTAACACTTCCAGAGAACCACCCATAAAACAGGAAGTGGTGCTGGAGGTGTGTGAAGGAGTGTGGGGATTGCACCTGTGAAGGTGAGCTGGGAGTCTGCTATCTGCCGTTAAGAACACAGTGAGGATTTTCCTTTGAATTTTGGGGCCCGGAGACCCGTCTACAACTAAACCGTATGTGTTTTGCTTTGACTAATTTTGTGCTGAAGAAAAGCAGACTTTTATTTGATGCCGAAGATAAATGGACTTTTCTGTTATAGTTTGTTCCTTGTGTGCTGAGCAAAGCCTTGTTTTTGGTTTACCTGCGAATAAAAGCCTTTTTTTGGTCCCCCCAAACGGTTTACGCACTTAATCCCGCCGAGCTATAGCCCCCAAACGTTACACAATGCATTAAAAAAAAAAAAATTGGCACGTGCGTATGTATTTACCCCCTTTGTTATGAAGCCCATTAAAAAAAGCTCTGGTGCAACCAATAACCTTCAAACGTCACACAATTAGTGAAATTATGTCCACCTGTGTGCAATCTAAGTGTCACATGATCTGTCATCACATTTTGAAAGGCCCCAGAGGCTGCAACACCTAAGCAAGAGGCACCACTAACCAAACACTGCCACGAAGACCAAGGAACTCTCCAAACAAGTAATGGACAATGTTGTTGAAAAGTACAAGTCAGGGTTAGGTTATAAAAACAATACAAACCATTGATGATCCCTAAGAGCACCATTAAATCTATCATAACCAAATGGAGAGAACATGGCACAACAGGTTATTTTTATTCACGAATCTGTCTCATGATCCATTTAATAGCAGAAACTGTGCTACTTAAGTATAAACCAAATCAAAAGGTTTATTTCAGTAACTCAGGACCACGAGTTTCTTCATCTCCCATAGAGGGTTTGCCCAGGCCAAGGCTCTCTCTCAAAGATATCACGAAACCTACTTTGCTTCTGTCCGTGGGAAACGCTTGGGGCAGCATCTCAAAGTATATCTCAATCTGGTGGAGAAACCCTCTGCATTGAACTGGATCACCCCCAAATCGCTGGGGAAGCGGAGCAGAACCAGACATACCTCTTATAGGGGTAATACTCGAGGCGGGTGCCTGCACAGAGACTGGAGCAGCAGCACCGAAGGCCTGCAACACAGGTTGTACTGGAGCAGCCACAGTGGGAGATTCCAGGTGAGCCGTGCGACTCAGGAGCATTTGTAACGCCATGGCAAACTGATCCATGTGGTGATTATGGTCATCCAATCTGGAAAAAAATATTACCAACAAGTGGATTGACTGAATCTTCTATTCAGAAGATGCAGTCAATCCACTTGTTGGTAATATTTTTTTCATGGCCTTCACCTACTGTCAGAATCCATAAATGAGACCTAGACAGAAGTACAGTTAAATCACACTTGTTTAATAATAAAAATAATAATAAAAAGACTAACAGAATAAACATAGTCAAAACATAGCCAGAGTTCAGGAACCGGATCGGATAATCAGCCAATCTAAACGTCAGCGAACCAGATGTAAACGTAGTAGAACAGCAAGCAGAATCAGGAGCCAGAAGGAATGTCTTTAACAGGAAAGCAGGAGATAGACTCTGTGATGTTGACCAAGGTAAAGGGAGAGAACATCTGAGCTAGACGACTTAAAGCGGAGGTTCACCCAAATAACATTTTTATCAGAGCAACTTCTTTAGACTTGTAACATGTACAGCCCGCAATTTTTTTATTTTTTTTTAGGCTGTACATATCGTATAATGTATATTTCCAATCTGGCTTCCGGGTACTTCTCCCCGTGGGAGTAGGCGTTTCTATTCTGAGGCATTTTTATTCCCCCCGGCACTTAAGGCGTATTGCATAGGCGCGTCCGAGTCACAGCGTTTCCGAAAGAAGCCGAAAATGCAGAGCTGCTAGTCGGCTCTATACGGCGCATGATTGACGTCTTTCAGGAAAAAGTTCCTCCCGGCGGTTGAGGCCCTGCGCCCCGTAATGCTTAGGTGCGTCCGAGTCACGGCGTTTCCGAAAGAAGCCGAACATGCAGAGCTGCTAGTCGGCTCTTTACGGCACCTGCGCCATATAGAGCCGACTAGCAGCTCTGCACGTTCGGCTTCTTCCGGAAACGCCGTGACTCGGACATGCCTATGCAATACGGGGGGCGGGGCCTTAACCGCCGGGGGGGAACTTTTTCCTGAAAGACATCAATCATCTGGGCGACCTCCCAGATGATATGCCTCCTCAGAATAGAAAAGCCTACTCCCGCGGGGAGAAGTACCCGGAAGCCAGATTGGAAATATACATTATACGGTATGTACAGCCTAAAAGAAAAAAAAATTGCGGACTGTACATGTTACAAGTCTAAAGAAGTTAGACCTCCGCTTTAAGTAGGCAGGACTGACGAGCAGGATCATCAACAGGTGAGTCACTGTGGCGAGATAGGAGCTGGCAATTAGCCGACAGCTGAGTGGCCAGCTCAGAGAAGGAAGGGCTGAGCCCAGCCCTGATAACTCCTTCGAGAGGCAGATGAACCCAACTCTTCCGGACAGCCTAGATGGAGTGGGGCCTTAAAGGGCTGCCAACCACTGGTGTCCAGTGGCATCCAACTTTGCAGTGGATAGTAAATAAGTCAAGGGGTTGTTGTCAGTTTTCACCACAAAGGTAGCCCCATACATATAGTCACATAGCTTATCTACCACGGCCCACTTGAGGGCCAAGTACTCCAACTTATGCACAGGATAGTTCTTCTCACGGGGGGTTTAGCTGCACATAGGCCACTGGGCAAAGTTTCCCTTCTGACTCTTGATACAACTTCCCCCAATTCCATCTCTGCTGGCATCTACATGTAATTCATATGGTTTTGATGGATCAGAGTAGGCCAAAACCAGTGCTGCAACCAGGCTCTCCTTCAGATGTTCAAAAGACCTTTCAGACTTCACTGTCTATTGTACCTGGATAGATTCACAAGGCTTTCTGAGACCTCCCTACTGAGTTTTCTCCTTTTCCCCTTCCATTTACCTCGGTAACAGCTTGTTTAATGGCCAAACAATCTGTGAGAAGTTCTTCACAAATCTTCTATAGTAAGAGCAGAAACCCAAGAACAACCTCAACTCAGTGATGGTATTTGGGCGAGGCCAGGAAGTGACAGCCTCCAGCTTTTGAAGTGCTGCTCCCAGCACTCTTCATGTGTACTTTACGGTTGTAGTCCATATTGCTACATATGTTTATTCATAATTTTTCATATTTTTTTTGTTAATTTTCTTGCTCATTGATTCTATTTATATATCACACATGGGGGTTGTAATATTTAATCCAATTTAACATACTGATGTTAAAATGTAGTGTTTTATATATATAATTAATTTGTGTTAATTTTCCTTCTTTGTAGTGGTGTTTTATTGATTGTGATTACCATCTTTGATTGTATTGATCCTTGTGGGTCCTGATGAAGCGGTGTGGCCATGAAATTCTTAGACCCCATTTCAAGGATATACATCGAACCACCACAATTTGTTTTCAAATGTTTTTATTGATTGTCATTAAAATTTGTAATTTTTATACAAGTTTTATAGGATGTTATTACATTTGGTCACCACAGGTGACCCACTATTAAAGTCCCAGTATACTGCACTCTCCTATTCGCAACATTTTGGGATTATACCTTGTTAGACCATATTTATAGCTACCTTTTCAACACCCCACCCCAATTACTGTTAGTACATATTTTGTACTATTAGGAATTAATTCATCTCTTCTTTAAAACAATCTACTGAGCTTGCCAGATCTAGTTCTTGATGAAGCCTATTCCACATTTTTACAGCTCTTGCTGTAAAGTAGCCTTTCTGTATGAGGAGGTTAAATCTCTTTTCCTCCAGACGTAAATAACTCTACACCAAATTCACTATATGGACCACTTATGTATTTATACATGGTGAGCATATCCCCCCTTAACTTCCACAGCCCCAGAAGATTTTACCCCCTTCCTGACCAGAGCACTTTTTACAATTTGGTACTGCTTCACTTTACTGACAATTAGGGATGAGCCGAACACCCCCCGGTTCGGTTCGCAGCAGAACAAGCGAACAGGCAAAACATTTGTTCCGAACACCCTTAAAGTATATGGGACACGAACGTGAAAAATCAAAAGTGCTAATTTTAACGGTAAATATGCAAGTTATTGTCATAAAAAGTGTTTGGGGACCTGGGTCCTGCCCCAGGGCACATGTATCAATGCAAAAAAAAAAAAGTTTTAAAAACTGACGTTTTTTTCAGGAGCAGTGATTTTATTAATGCTTAAAGTGAAACAATAAAAGTGAAATAATCCTTTAAATGTCATACCTGGATTCTGTCTATAGTATGCCTCTAACGTAGCACATGTTTCCCATGTTTATAACAGTCTTTGCACAAAATTACATTTCTAAAGGATAAAAAAGTCATTTAAAACTACTCACGGCTATAATGAATTGTCAGGTCCCGGCAATACAGATAAAAGTCATTGAAAACAAATGACATGTCTCACTGGGTTGCACTTAATCCTTTGTTAAGTAATCCCGGGAAGTCCTCCCGGTACTGTATGTACACGATAATACTATTATATGCCATTGTATCTCCGCAACTGTTTTAAGCGGAAAATGTTTATTTTCTTTTTACTCTGTACTCTTTATTTTTGCAATAAAAAATTTGAACAGAAAACAAATGACATGGGTTCTGTCCTTAGTCCATTACAGGCCCTTTGGGTCTGGTATGAATATTAAAAGGAACCCCGAACCAAAATGAAAAAAAAAATGCGTGGGGGTCCCCCCCAAATGCCATATCAGGCCCTTCAGGTCTGGTATGGATATTAAGGGGAACCCTGCGCCAAATTAAAAACAAAATGACGTGGGGTTCCATCAAAAAATCCATACCAGACCCTTATCTGAGCACGTAACCTGGCAGGCCGCAGGAAAATATGGAGGGACACGAGAGAGTGGCCCCCCCTCCTGAACTGTACCAGGCCACATGCCCTCAACATGGGGAGGATGTTGATGGGGACAAGGGCCTCATCCCCACAACCCTTGCCTGGTGGTTGTGGGGGTCTGCGTGCAGGGGGCTTATCGAAATCTGGAAGCCCCTTTAACAAAGGTAACCTCCAGATCCACCCCCCCCCCTACGTTAATTAGTAAGGGAAAAAAATCTGTCAACATTTTGAAAAGCACAGGAGACAGCTTGGGACAAGTAATTTGTTAAAAATAAAAAAAAGATTCCAGCGATGTAATCCAGTCTTGATCTCCAGCGATGTAATCCATTCTAGATCTCCAGGTACTCATGCAAATGCTCGATATCGGCATCAATGCTAGTATCAGGGAAACCTGTGTTGCATCAAAGGGGGGCGGGGTCACCTGTACACATCAGTGGGAAATCCCGGGGTTTCCACTTGGGTCAGAGGGGGGCGGGGTCACCCGTGCACGTGATGGGTGGCCCCGCCCTCAGTTATATAAGAGCTGTCATGCTGGAGCGCATCATTCGTCGGGTACCCCCCGTGGAGGCAGAATCGCGTGTGTCGTATCCTCGCTGGAAATCGAGAATGGATTACATCGCTGGAAATCGAGAATGGATTACATCGCTGGAATCTTATTTTTTATTTTTAGTAAATGACTTGTCCCAAGCTGTCTTCTGTGGTTTTTAAAGTTTTGATTTTTTTTTGGGGTGAAATGGTAGGGGTACCATTTAAAAAAATTATCGGTACTTGTACCCGGTCTTAAAAAAGTGGTATCAGTGCAACCCTATGTAGCGCCCCCTTACTTTCCGTATGGACACTACGCTAAAGTTAGTGGGGAATGGGAGAGTCATTTTGCTCCCATTCACAATTTGCTAAATTTGGACTTCTGTCACTCCAGAAATGTCCACTGGGTCAGTCTGTGCTCCAGGGATGCGGTGCCATCCCTGGCCGGCAGTTGGCGCCAAAGGGGTTCTGGCAGAGCAACTTTTCCCCAGCAGCCAATTAGAGGAGTTTTTCCCTCGCGGGCATGCTGGGGGAGAGTATATCTGTGACAGGTGTCATGTGCTCAAAAATCTTCGCGGGGTCCCGGTTCCAGGTGTGGCATCCACCTTCAGGGTGCGCGCATCCATGGACCCCACCGGCGTGGCCCACCTGGCCAAAATTGCAAGCTACACAGAACCTCGTCCGGAGGTAAAAGGGGACTCCAGTGACTTACTGGATCCCCAGTTCTATTGAGAGGATCCCAGGCTGGGTGCCGTTCGATTGGGGGGTCGGCTTGAGGAGAACCCGGAGGCAGGTTGTCCAACAGGGCTTGAACGAACCAATCGGGGATCTGGTGACCGGAATGCTGACAGGTACGTTTTGCTGTCATCCGGTGACCTTTGTTGAAATCTACTAGGAGGATTCGCTCCATTCATCTATTCAGTTCGCTTAAAATAATAGGCTTGTGGCAGAGTGTCACGACACGCCTATCTGGGTTCTAACTGAGTGGATCACAACTGCGGAGGCTTCTCAGATTTGAACCCAGGTTTCACTCTCAATCAGTGTAGAGAGTTAGGGTTCAGTCATTACAGCCTCAGAGGAGTGATTGACACTTATTCCTTCATAAGCGTCACAAGGCTAGTAAGGGCTATGAGCGTGCATGAAAGGCTTCCTGAAACACTTGGTAAGAATAGCACAGATCAGAGGTATGTGAGAACTAGTCAGCAGGCATGAAAGACTTCCAGTAATACAAGGCAAGACAAGCACAGATCACAGGCATGAGGAAACTACTGAGCAGGCATGTGAGGTTTCCACATTACTTGGTAATGATAGCACAGTTCTTAGGCATTCAAGGACTACTAGGCAGGTTAGCCAGGCTGTGTACTTGCGGTTCAGGTGGTGGCTGACTGATGGTGCTGGAGGTCCTGGTGGTCCAGATCAGGGATGGCCTGTAGCAGGGTGCTGGCTGTGGAGGGATGGCCTGTAGAGGAATGCCGGTTGTGGTGGTGGCTGCGGACTCACAGATGACAGCTGGCGTCCTAACAAAATAGAGGAACGCCTAGCTGTCTGTCCAGAGCGTTCAAATAGAGCGCCGGGTAGGAGGGGGAGGAGCCGCCACTAACGCGGTCGCACTTCCGCGTTCCAGAGTGGAACGCACATGCCGCGCACCGGAAGTGACGCTCACGGTGCCCAAAAACGGAGCGCAGCTGCCAGGACAAGATGCAGCTGCGCCCGTTCTAATTGGAAGTAATGGCGGCGGCGTTACACAGAGGCCCTAGAGCCAGGCCTGTGAGAGAGACCTGTTCCTTCCAGTAATCTAAAGTGACACCTCGGCTGCCAGGCTTGAGATAGGGGTCTGTCCGGGGGGAATTCATCCACTCTGGCTGGAGTGGCGACAAACAATATTTTGATGCTACTGTGAGCAGGATTGCTCGGTTCATATCCAGGCCTGATACTGCAAAGTTCTCCCTCTCTCTTCTCATCAACCTTTTCTTCCCATTTGAAGTTGATGTTGGCCGTGTTGGCCTGGAAATAAAGCATTGGAAAAAACTTTTTTTTTCACTGTCTGGACCTTCGCTCATTACTTTGTTCTCCAACTACACCCCTAGACCACATCAAGGTGACTTAATATGCAGATCCCAACAACAAATCAGCGTCTCCTTCGGGGGTAGCGCTACACCTACTAATTAATACAGGTGCAAAAGTATGAAGTTCACACCTCTTTTAACCACTAGCCGACCGCGCACCGCCGTTCTACGTCGGCAGGTCGGCTCGGCTGGGCAAGAGCACGTAGTATAACGTCCTCTCTCTCAGCCGCCACTAGGGGCGCGCGCGCGCCGCCGGAGAGGCGCGCGCGCCCCCCACTCGCCCCCAACTCCCGTGCGTGTGCCCGGCGGGCGCGATTGCCGCCGGGCACACGCGATCACTCGGTACAGAGCGGGGACCGGGAGCTGTGTGTGTAAACACACAGCTCTCAGTCCTGTCAGCAGGGGAAATGCTGATCTTCTGTTCATACAATGTATGAACAGAGGATCAGTGTTTCCCCTAGTGAGGCCACCCCCCCCCACAGTAAGAACACACCCAGGCATACTTAACCCCTTCCCCGCCCCCTAGTGTTAACCCCTTCACTGCCAGTGGCATTTTTATAGTAATCCAATGCATTTTTATAGCACTGATCTCTATAAAAATGCCAATGGTCCCAAAAATGTGTCAAAAGTGTCCGAAGTGTCCGCCATAATGTCGCAATACCGAAAAAAAAAACGCTGATCGCCGCCATTACTAGTAAAAAATATATATTAATAAAAATGACATAAAAATACCCCCTATTTTGTAAACGCTATAACTTTTGCGCAAACCAATCAGCGCTTATTGCGATTTTTTTTTTTACGAAAAATATGTAGAAGAATACGTATCGGCCTAAACTGAGGAAAAAAAATGTTTTTTTATATATTTTTGGGGGATATTTATTACAGCAAAAAGTAAAAAATATTCATTTTTTTCAAAATTGTTGCTCTATTTTTGTTTATAGCGCAAAAAATAAAAAACGCAGAGGTGATCAAATACCACCAAAAGAAAGCTCTATTTGTGGGAAAAAAAGGACGCCAATTTTGTTTGGGAGCCACGTCGCACGACCGCGCAATTGTCTGTTAAAGCAACGCAGTCCCGAATCGCAAAAAGTACTCTGGTCTTTGGGCAGCAATATGGTCCGGGGGGTAAGTGGTTAAAACAAAGTTTTTTGCTTGTTTTAGAAACTGCAGCTCGATATTGTATGCTATTAAATCTATGATCTACCAGAGCACCTAGATCCTTCTTGACCATTGATTCCCCCAATTGTACTCCTCCTAGCATGTGCAATTCATGCATGTTTTTAGCCTCCAATGCATAACTTTACATTTAACTCAATTGCCCAACTAACTGCTTCACGACCACTCCATAGCAGATTTTCTTCTACATGACGGTTGCTCTGCTCTGTGCAGAAGCATATGTATATGTATATATATATATATATATATATATATATATATATATATATATATATATATATATATATTCTGCACTTGTAGGTTTTTTGGGCGCAAGCGCACACCTCCTGTGGCTCTCTTTCACTGTGATTTTACACAGCAGGTCCCACGGACCCAATGTCGAGTCGTTCATTACTCTAACAGAATGACAATCTGCGTATGTAAACAAGGCAGACTGTCATTCTGTAAATACAGAAGACATGGATCCTGTGTTTCTGTGAAGCAGAAACACCCATCCATGTCTTCCAGTAGTAAAAGCACCTCCCCCACAGTTAGTAAGCACTCCCTCGGCACGCATTTAACCATTTGATCTCCCCTGATGTTAACCCCTTCCTTGCCAGTGTCATTAGTGACAGTGAATATTTTGAGCACAGATCACTGTATAGTGTCAAAAGTGTCAGTTAGGTATCCGATTTGTCCCCCGTAATATCGCAGTCCCGCCAGATGCCAGAACTTTTGTGCAAACCATTGTGCCAATCTAGTGGTGCTAAGCCAGTCATTAAAGAGTCTTGCAAAACACTGGAAACAATAGCTTTGAAATAACAGACCTCATGTATAGCAATAGATTATGGTGCTGATGATGCTGTCCTTGTACTGTTCAACAGTGCCTTGAAAAAGTATTCATACCCCTTTGAAATTTTTCCACATTTCCTTACAACCGAAAACATAAATGTATTTTATTGGGACTTTATGTGATAGACCAACACAAAGTGGCACATAATTGTGAAGTGGAAGGAAAATGATAAATGGTTTTAATTTTATTTAATAAATATCTAAAAAGTGTGGCGTGCATTTGTGTACAGCCCTCTTTACTCTTATACCCCTAACTAAAATCTAGTGGAACTGATTGCATTCAGAAGGCACTTAATTAGTAAATATAGTCCACCTGTGTGTAATTTAATCTTGGTATACATACAGCTGTTTTGTGAAGCCCTCAGAGGTTTGTTAGAGAACCTTAGTGAACAAAAAGCATCTCGAAGGCCAAGTAACACACCAGACAGGTCAGGAATAACTTTGTGGAGATGTTTTTAAAGCAAGTTTAGGATATAAAAAAATATCCCAAGCTTTGAACATTTCACGGAGCAGTGTTCAATCCATCATCCAAAAAGAGTATGGCACAACTGCAAACCTATCAAGACATGGCCGTCCACCTAAACTGACAGACTGGGCATGCAGAGCATTAATCAGAGAAGCAGCCAAGAGGCCTATCGTAACTCTGGAGGAGCTGCATAGATCCACAGCTCAGGTGGGAGAATCTGTCTACGGGACAACTAATAGTTGTGCACGCTACAAATCTGTCCTTTATGGAAGAGTTGCAAGAGGAAAGCCATTGTTGAAAAAAAGCCATAAGAAGTCCTGTTTGCAATCTGAGGAAGCCATGTGGGGGGCACAGCAAACATGTGGAAGAAGGTGCTCTGGTCAGATGAGACCAAAATTGAACTTTTTGGTCTTAAAGAAAAACACTATGTACGGTGAAAAACTAACACTGCACATCACCTTGAATACACCATGCCAATCGTGAATCATGTTGTGGGGATGCTATTCTTCAGCAGGGACAGGGAAGATGGATGGAGCCAAATGCAAGGCAATCTTAGCAGAAAATCTGTTAGAGTCTGCAAAAGACTTGGGGTTAGAGTGGTCCAGTCAAAGTCCAGACCTAAATCCAATTGAGAATCTGTGGCAAAGACTTGATAATTGCGGTTCACAGATGCGCTCCATCCAATCTGACAGAGCTTGAGCAATTTTGCAAAGAAGAATGAGCAAAAATTTCACTTTCTAGATGTGCAAAGCTGGTAGAGACATATTCAAAAAGATTTGCAGCTGCAATTGCCGCGAAAGGTGGTTCTACAAATTGATTCAGGGGTTGTGTTTGTCTATCACAAAAAATCCCAATAAAATACATTTATGTTTTTGGTTGTAACATGATATAATGTGGAAAATTTAGAAGGGTATGAGTACTTTTTCAAGGTGCTGTATAACACTGCATGCAGCCTAAATACATTCATGTAACTTTAAAGCTTGGTGTTTTTCTCATGTCAACCTTGAAGTTGCATCAAAAGAGGACCCATTTCCTGCTATACAGTATTTGTTTTTTTTTCTTGCGGTAGTAAATGTACCTATGTACAGTTCCCAGTTCGTCCTGCTCTTCCTTGAAAATCACTTGCCTATTAGATTAGAAAATGGTCAGAACTGTTTATCAAAATGCAAACCCCGTAGACACTATGGGGTAGATCCACATACAATTAGATCGGCGCAGCGTATGTGAGATACGCTACGCCGCTGTAACTTACTTTTTGCTGGTTCGAATCCCCAAAGAATTTGCGCCGTAAGTTACGGCGGCGTAGTGTATCTCAAGCGCCGTAACGGCGCAGAATTCAAATTGGCGATTAGGGGGAGTGTTTCATTTAAATGAAGCGCGTCCCCGCACCGAATGAACTGCGCATGCGTCGTCCCGACATTTCCCGCTGTGCATTGTGCTAAATGACGTCTAAGAGACAGCAGAATTCTAAAGAAACTAGAGGGATGGACAATTAAATGTAAATGATTGTTCTGAAAACAAGAAGATGAAAATGACATCTTATAGAAAACGTGATTCCTCATTCAGATGAATGATGGCTAATTATCATGTCGGAAGTCTGTTGTCTGTATGACCTATTTGTCGATGCTGCGGTGTAAATCAATATTTGTATATTTCAGCTGTTCAACTGGGTGTTCCCAAAAGCCTACGGGCATGCTGACAAGTTGTTAATGTTTACACGCCTATATATACAGATAATGTTGGTTCTTTGTCAAGACACATTATGAAGCCTTTAAGAAGAAGGGAAATCACTCATAAGTGGGTCATGACAGGATTGAGCTTCTCAGTACTTATTCTGAATGCCTTAAATACTGACGTCAAAGATTACCCCATGGTTTTACATTTGTACATCTGAGGAAATTAGTACAACAATATCTACTTGTGCCAGTGCATCGCTGAGAGAATTTCCTGTAAAATTGGCCTCTGTACAAAGAACTAAAGCTTGACAAAAAAAAAAAAAAAATCTGTGCCAATAAATTACCATGGTACTCGTACACACGATCAGATTTTACGATGGGAATTGTGTGATGGCTTAAAACTCGACCGCCGACAAATGTTGGATGGCAGGCTTATAAATTTTCCGCAGACAGCGGTCTGTTGTCAGATTTTCCTATGTTGTGTACACAAGTCTGTCAGACAAAAGTCAAAAGTACAAACACGCATGTAAAAGAAAATACCGCTCTAAAAACTGCTGATCCCTCTGCTATGCTTCCGTCCCACTGAACCAAAAAGGGTGCTGGCTGTGCACAGGTGCATTAGATGAAGAAAATTCCTGAACTGCCGCACTCATTGAAACTCATTGAAACAATGTCTTTATTCAGCAAAAACATATTTTTTTTCAAAAACACAAAACAACCAAAAACAGTGCAGTCAAAAAGGGAGAGGTTGACAAAGGAAAAGGGGTGGCTGACATGTTTCACATCTTTCGATGCTTAGTCATAGCTTATAGCATGACATTGTTTCAAGGAGTGCGGCAGTCCAGGAATTTTCTTCATCTATTACAAACACAACATTAGCAGAAAGTGCCCAAAAGGTGGCGCTCAAGAGCTGAAATTTCACGTAGTATTTGACATTACGTTTGTGTTTGTTGGTGGACAATTGTGTGCCGTTTGTATGCAAGACAACTTCATGGCCAATACCTTTCTGACCAAAGTCTGAGGGTTTGTTTGCGGAAAACCCAATCGTGTGTACGAGGCTTTCGTTTTCAATACGGTTCTGTAATTTTTCAGGTCGCGAGTAAAAAATGTGCTCTGCCAGTAAATTTTCCATGTTTTGTCAGGAAAAAATGCTGCAGGAGGTTGGCAACCCAGCATCACATGCATTGACTTTGGCTTCTTGCTTTGTTGGTAGGGTGAAGATGTCAAAATCTGCTAGCTACCCCCCCACCCTGATGTGCACACCCAGTAATTTACTTGCAGCTGGTTTCCCACTTCCAGCCACCACCACACTTGCCTTAGCATCACTGCACAGCCCTAGGTCCACCAGTTTGTGTTTCATGTGAGCCTAAAAGTGGGCAGTGAATTTGTGGAAACTGATTGTGAATAGCGCCAGACCAGCCAGAGGCAAAACAAATTATAAGGCACATTTGATGAGCATATCTCGAAGCTTTACACAGTTGGGGAGCCCAAGCTCGGATTGGAGCAAGGGGTGCGAAAGGGGCAGGGGCTTATAGTGACTGATTTTACCTGGCTGCAATAGGATATCTGTTACCAATATTGTCCTTATGATCAAAGTGCATACATTGGCTCAGTTAACAGATGCCTCAGAATGCTGTTTTCAGAAGCAGTGTAGGCTGTAGATTTTAGCAAATTTGAGGGCAATGTGACAGGTCCTCATGTTGCTAATTCCCAACTGATACTTATCTTTTCCTCAAGTAGCCTGGTTGGTGGCTCCTTTAACTTGCTTTTAGAACATTTACCGTTTGTTGCAGTTTGTCACTACTATTTGAATTGTGAGAAGCTCACAGTGATCAGTGAAATAATGCCCCGTACACACGAGAGGATCCATCCGCTGGAATTGATCCACGGACCGGCTCCAGCGGATAGATCCACTGGTGTTTACAATCCAGCGGATCTGTTTCCGCGGATTTTTATCCCCTGGGATGGATTTCAAGCGGATACAAATTTGAAGACATGCTTTCAAATCTATCCGCTTGAATCCATCCCAACGGATTGATCGGCTGGTCTGTACAGACTCACCGGATCAATCCGTCCGAATTAATCCCCCGCATGCGTCGTAATGATTCGACGCATGCGTGGAATTCCTTATATGACAGCGTCGCGCACGTCGCCGCGTCATTATCGCGGCAACAGCGCGACACGTCATCGCGATGGGATTTCGGCGCGGATTTCGATCCGATGGTGAGTACACTCCATCGGATCAAAATCCTCGCAAATCCTCGAGAGGATTTATCCGCGGAAACGGTCCGGTGGACCGTATCCGCGGATAAATCCTCTCGTGTGTACTAGGCCTAAGAGTACCATATTTGCCGGCGTATAAGGTGACTGGGCGTATAAGACGACCCCCTAGTTTTCCAGCTAAAATTTTGGTTTTGGGATATACTCGCTGTGTAAGATGACCCCCTTCCCCCCCCTCACTGTGCCATTGCCTCACCTCACTGTGCCATTGCCTCACCTCACTGTGCCATTGCCTCACCACACTGTGCCATTGCCTCACTGCGCCATTACCTCACTGCGCCATTACCTCACTGCGCCATTACCTCACTGCGCCATTACCTCACTGTGCCATTACCTCACTGTGCCATTACCTCACTGTGCCATTGCCAAACTGTGCCATCGCCAAACTGTGCCATCGCCTTACCTCAATTTGTCGATCTTCATTCCTTTATGCCTGGCAGAAGTGAGTCAGACTGCGGGCGTCCATTTTTTAAAAGCAGCGCCTCCTCCTCGTGGTGTTCCATGATAGGCGGAATACTCAGTTTCCCAGAAGAGCCTGTGTTCAGTGTTCCGCCTATCACGGACGTCCTCTCGTCCGAGGCCGAGGACAATGTCCGTAATAGGCGGAACACTAAACACAGGCTCTTCTGGGAAACTGACTGTTCCGCCTATCACGGAACACCACGAGGAGGAGGCGTGGTTTTAAAAAAATGGACGTCTGCATTCGGCATGTAAGACGACCCCCGATTTTTGAGCCATATTTTTAGCTGTAAAAGGTCATCTTATACGCCGACAAATACGGTAAACATTTTCAGTATTGTTTATAGTGCAAAAAATAAAAACCACAGAGATGATCAAATACCACCAAAAGATAGCTCTGTTTGTAGGAAACAAAAAATTGGGGTACAGCAGCGCATGTCAGTTAACCACTTAAGACCTGGACCAATATGCAGGTTAAGGACATTGCCCCTTTTTGCCATTCGGCACTGCGTCACTTTAACTGACAATTGCGCGGTCATGCTACGTGGCTCCCAAACAAAATTGCCGTCCTTTTCTTGCCACAAATAGAGCTTTCTTTTGGTGGTATTTTATCACCTCTGCATTTTTTTTGCGCTATAAACAAAAATAGAGCGTCAATATAAAAAAAATTCAATATTTTTTACTTTTTGCTATAATAAATATTCCCCAAAAAATATATAAAAAAACATTTGTTTTCCCTAAGTTTAGGCCAATACGTATTCTTCTACATATTATTGGTAAAAAAATCGCAATAAGCGTTTATTGATTGGTTTGCGCTAAATTTATAGCGTTTACAAAATAGGCGATAGTTTTATGGCATTTTTATTAATAATTAATTTTCTTACTACTAATGGCAGCGATCAGCGGTTTTTTTTTGTGACTGCGACATAATGGCGGACACATCGGACACTTTTGGCAAATTTTTGGGACCATTGTCATTTTCACAGCGAAAAGTGCTATAAAAATGCACTGATTACTGTGAAAATGACACTGGCAGTGAATGAGGTTAACCAGGAGGGGGCGCTGTAGGGGTTAAGTGTGTACTAAGAGAGTGTTCTTACTGTGGGGGGGCGTGGCTGTGCATGTGACGTCACTGAGCGTTGTTCCCTAACACAGGGAACAGACGATCACTGACAGCCACACTAGGAAGAATGGGGAAGGTTTCTTTACACTCACCTCTCCCCATTCTTCCTCTCTGTGACCCAATCGTGGGTCCCATGTGCACGGTCACGGAGGACAGGACTGGGTCGTGAGCTTGCCGCTGGTGGCGCGCTCACGACCCATGGCTGGGCATCTTAAAGGGGACGTACCTGTACCTCCATGTGCCCAGCCGTGCCATTCTGCCAACGTAAATAGTCGTTCGGCGGTTCTTAACCGGTTAAAGCGACGCAGTGCCGTATCGCAAAAGATGGCATGGTCATTGAGCAGCCAAATCTTCCAGGGCTGAAGTGGTTAAAGAAGTAAACCCTGATGTGTTTTACTTCCTCTTTTTTCCCTTGCAAAGTAAAAGCATAATGGGCTAGTATGCATTGCATTTTGTGTTTTTTTTTTGCATTGCATACTAGCCCATGTTGCACTTACCTGCAAACAAAGTCCGCTTTGTCACCGTTGTCCCAGCTGGTGACCGCAAACGATCTTCACCCCTCTTCCTTCCAGGGGCGTGGACTCTGGCTCTGTGACTAGCCGAAGACGCGTGATGTCACTCCTGCGCATGCATGTGGGAGCCGCCGTTTGGTCGTGCCCTTTCATCTGTGAGCATGCACCGATGATGTCGGCACAACCATATATGGTAAATATCTCCTAAACCGTGCAGGTTTAGGAGATATTTCAAGTACCTACAGGTAAGCCTTATTATAGGCAAAAGTGGTGTAACTAGGTTTACAACCACTTTAACAATTTTTTATTCATGTTTCAGAGCCCAAGCAAGATGGAAAGGCAGCACACAGGGTTTGCCCCAGGAAGAGGAGTCAGGCCTCGTACACACGACAGAGTTTCTCGGCAGAATTCACAGAGAAACTCGGTCAAACCCGGATTCTGCCGAGAAACTCTGTCGTCTGTACACTTTTGGCTCGATGGAGCCGCCGAGGAACTCGTCGAGAAAATAGAGAACATGTTCTCTATTTTCTCGTTGTTCTATGGGAGAAGGCGGCCCGCCGAGCTCCTCGGCGGCTTCATCCCTGAACTCGATGTGTTTGGCACGTCGAGTTCCTCGGCCGTGTGTACGGGGCCTCAGAGGAGGCTGCTGCTTCGGAGGAGGAGGAATTCCAAGACACTGTTGACCAGGAACAGTTCTACAAACGGTCCAGTAACAAACGGTCGTTTTTTGTGATGGAAAAAAACGTAGTTTTTAAAAACGTCATTTAAAATGACCGTGTGTGGGGAAAACTTTGTTTTATGTCTTCTGAAAAACGACAAAAAAAAAATTGAGCATGCTTCAATTTTTTATGTCGTTTTTCAAAACGTTGTTTTTTGTGTCATAAAAAATGACCGCGTGTAGCTAAAACAACGTTTAAAATTACGTTTTTAAGCCCGCCCATGCTCAGAAGCAAGTTAGGACGCGAGTTTGAATGGAACAGAGTGCCGTCGTACGTGCTGAACGTAACCACGCTTTGCTAGAGCTTTTGGAAAAAACGATGGTGTGTATGCTACGTCATTTTTGAAAATTAAGTTTGAAAAATTTAGTTTTTTTCATGCTAAAAAACAGCGTTTTTTTTCATCACAAAAAACGACCGTCTGTACGCGGCATTAGATGAAACAAGGTCAACACCAAGCTCCATGAATGTTCCCCCAGTTAATGAGGAGGAGGCTGAACCAGGGCCTAGCAATGTCTATAGGCCTTGCAGAAGATCTACAAGGGTAAGTGCTAGAGTTGGGAAACCCATGGATAAAATCTTACACGTGGTCAGTGAGATGCCAGAGAAAAAATATGCACTCAGGATGGCTTTGCTCAATCCTTTATGTGTAAGGAGCCAAAAACATCCTCAGCATGTATGAGTATGCAACCCCCCCCCCCCCATATCCCCCTTATCACCAGTACCCAACCCCTCCAAGTACACAGGATGCCCCATATGTTACATGCAATTCCCGCCCCCATTACCTCCACCCTTGGCCCCCCAACCACTTACCAATCTATGCCTCCTACCTGGGTAGTCAGGTTCCACCTTTTCAGGAAAGGCAATACTATCCAGGAACATCAATGGATTGCCCATCAGGTCAACTGAACCAAAAAACTTCCAGTGGTTGTAATTTTTTTTGTGGTGTTGTTCTAATTTGTACCTGTTAATTTATGTATATTTGTTCTAGTTGCCAAAAAACAAACAAAAAAAGAATGGCATAGTTCACCGAAAAACAACTTTATTTTGTGGTGTTTTTTTCTCTCTTTTTTGTGTTGTTGTTCTAATTGGTAAATGTATGTATAATTGTGATCAAGAATAGTGAGAAGTCATCAGTATACCATTGGACAAATATCTTATAGCACCAACATCCCTATTATTAGAAAATATTGAAAGAACAGGATATAGGATTTTAAAGGTGCTAGAGATAATAGTCAATACAACATAAATTATAAAAAATAGAAAATATTGTATTAATAACAGCAATTAAAAAACTGATAAATACTATTCATTGACTGTTACAGGCATACATCTAATACCTAACATGTAACAGTGTTGGATTGTATACCGTTGAAAGTAGCGAACATTTTTGTTCGTCAGTTTCGCCGTTAAAGCTTCATCAGGACTGGACGCGAAGCTATACACATAAATATACATATTATTATTTTGCAACAAAAATATACATTACAAATATTGGTAAGGCATGCATGTGAAAAACAAGCAGTACAAACCTAAAAAGGAGGGGTGGGTGCTGTGTCCATCCATGGACGTCAGAGAAAAGGATTTTACGGTGAGTACAAAAAATTCTATTTTCTCTTATTGTCCATGGACGGACACAGCTCCTTAAATCTTGCCAAGTGGGAGGTTCACAAGCAGTGTCAAAAACGAGGAGTGGGAACAGTATCAGTTAAACCAATTTTAACTTCACCCCAAAACAAGCAGAGCTCCTCAACAGAGGAGGTGCAACAGTAAACAGCCGCCTGCTAAACCTAGCGGCCGAAAGAAGCACCAGAAGATGCACTCACAGCAACCATGTAAAATCTGGAAAAAGTGTGAACGGACGATTAAGTCGCCTCACCGCACACCTGTGAGACAGACGCATTATGTCGGAAAACCCAGGAAGCACCAATTGCCCTGGTCGAAAGTGCCGTGACCGGAAAAGGGGCGCCTGCCCCCTAAAAGTATAGGTCTGTATGACAGCCTGCCTGATCCACCGAGAAATGATGATCGACAAGACCACCAGGCCCTTTTGTGGACCAGACATCGACACAAAAGGAGCGTCAGATCTTCGAAACAGAGCCATAGCAGGCAGGTACACCCGCAAAGCGCGTACCACGTCTACAGTAGGAAACGCAACCTCGTTAGGATGCGTCGGCTGAGGACAGAAGGAATGGAAGAAGTCCTCATTCAGGCGAAACCACCTTCGGAAGCACCACCACGTAATCCTAATGGAGGATCAAGCATGGCGACTTGCAAGGCAAGACCGCCAACTCAGAAACCCTTCTGACAGGAGTAATGGCCACTAAAAATGCCACCTTCCGAGATAGTGTCAAGAGAAGAATCTCTCTGATGTTTCCAAAAAGGAAGGTTCCTGAAGAACCGAGAGCACCAGAGTTCAAACTCATGGGGGAAGAGGTGAACCAAGAGGGGGGAAGTATATGACAAACCCCTAGCACAAAAAGGTACCCACCAGGGAATGGGCCGCAAAAGGCCACAGACAAAAAACACAGCCAAGGCTGAAATCTGGCCCCAAACGGTGCTTAAGGCAACTTTTAGATCCATTCCAAGCTGTCAAAACAGCAGGACCCTGGACACTGAGTACATCCATGGACGTCACCACATCTCTTCGCACAAAGAGACGTAGGCCTTCTAGGTGCGATGGTAAATCCTCCTGGAAGGAGACTACCTTGCTTTCGGCATGGGGGAGATGACCGAGACGGACAGACCACAGACTCTTAAAGTCTGGCTTCCAACAGCCATGTCGTGCAAGCCAGCGACTGTACCACAGGAGGAAGTATGGGACCTTGAGACAGAAGGTCCTTCCCGCCCTGGCAACCACCAGTGTACATCTGCCACCAGGCGCCCGAGATTGTTGTACCAAGGACGCCGAGGCCAATCTGGAGCGATTAGAATCATCGGAATTCCCTCAGCCTCAACTCTGTGGAGCAGCCGAGGAAGCAAATACAATTGAGGAAAGACATAAAGTAGCCGATACAGACCCCACAGGGCCACCAACAGTCTGACGTGTCCATACAGGGATCACTAGACCTGGCCACGAACTCCGACACCTTGTGGTCGAGACTATGTGCACTCTGCACATAGAGGACCCCTCAACCCTGCCCATAGAGGACCCCTCAACCCTGCACTTTGCCCATAGAGGACCCCTCAAACCTGCACTCTGCACATAGAGGACCCCTCAACCCAGGACATAGAGGACCCCTCAACTCTGCACTCTGCAACATAGAGTACCCCTCAACTCTGCACTCTGCAACATAGAGGACTTCTCAAATCTGCACTCTGCACATAGAGGACCCCTCAAGCCTGTACTCTGTATGCAGTGCACTCCTCAACCCTGCACATAGCGCAAACTCCAGAACCCTGCAGTCTGTATATACTGTAGTGCTCTCCTAAAATCCTGGTATATAACAATGCCTCACTGTTTAGTGCAGTTTAGCCCCACCCACAATTTGATGCAGAGATATCATTATCTCTGCATCAAATTGTGGGTGGGGCTAAACTGCACTAAACAGTGAGGCATTGTTATATACCAGGATTTTAGGAGAGCAGTAACCTTTAGTAACCAATCAGTGAACAGTAATGATCTGCTGTAATCTCTAGCAACCAGTTAGTGAGTAGCAATAATATGCTGCAAACTCTGGTAACCAATCGCAATTGCTACCTGATCTTCTGCAGTAAACCAATTTTGAGTCTGGCTGCTATCTATTGTATTTATTAGGGAAGGGGGCCCCAAGAAAATGCTTGCCCAGGGTACAATCAATATTAGAGATGGCCCTAGACAAGGTGATATGGGGGTACCGGATATTAAGAACTATTATAATGCTATCCTAATGTCACGGTTGGTTGAATGGGTAAAAAAGAACAAAAGGCGGGTTAAAATGAAAGGCTTGGCTTCAAGTCCAGAAATTGTTAGAAAATTTGGTGGGTATTCCCGTCCCGACCCATGGGAGTATACGACCATAGGATAAACTGTCTGGGATGGACGGGTTAAATAAAACATTAATGAGGGGAGGGCAAGATGACATGAGGGGATATGTTTTGAGACATTTACGCCATACTGATAAAGTAAAGATCATAGAGGCCGTACACTGCCGTCTATAGATAGGGTCATTGTGTAGGGGGAGAGACCAGATCAGGGAGCAAGGATGAAGCGGATATAGCACTCCTTTCTCAATATCAGACCAGTGGCTAGGAGCATGTAAAGTAGACCAGGAAGCTATTGTACTAAGGTGAGTGGCGTAATCATATTTAAGAATATCCGGAGCTCCCAAGCCTCCCCTAGATCTCAGGGCAAAGACCACAAAATTTGCAATGCGGTGAGCTCTACTATTCCAGATGAAATTCAAAAAGGACCTATAGATAGATTTCAGTTGGGATAGGGGGATAGCGACTGGTAGTGTCTCAAAAAAATATAATAACCGTGCTAAAATGGACATTTTTAATACATTAATTCTCTCTAAAAGAGAGAGAGGATATTTGGACCAATTTTGCAGCGATTTATTGATGTCTAGTATTAAGGGAGGAAAATTAACTGAATATAGGGTGGAATATGTAGGGGTAAGGTGGATCCCTAGATATTTGAGGGAGGTGGAACACCATTTATAATCATAAGAGTCCACAAGTTGGCACAATAATGTGGGGGGAATGTGGATAGGGAGGGCCTCAGTTTTTGCAGTGTTAACTTTGTAACCCAATATAGCACCGAAGGAGGAGAGAAGATTGTGTAAAGAGGGGAGGGATAACAACAGGTGGGTAACAGTGAGCAGGATATCATCGGCAAACAGTGATAATTTGCATTCCCTCTGTCGCATCACCACCCAACGAATGTGAAGGAATGCCCTCAGCCAGGGGCTCCAAACATAGAATAAAAAGCAGTGGGGATAAGGGACAACCCTAGCGAGTACCATTGGTCATAGGGAAGCAAGGTGACAGAAAAGAAGACATTTGGACTTGGGGCGTGACCCGAGAGTACAACGCACGCAACACACTTAAAAAGGGACCTTTAAAGCCATAAGCCAGAAGAGTTGAGAACATATAGGGCCAAGTTAATTTATCAAATGCTTTTTACGCATCCAGGCTTAAAACTAAAGCTTGGCGTGAGGATCTTTTTAATCAAATCTATAGTACGGCGAGTGTTGTCACCAGCATGTCTAGCCTGGACAAAACCCACCTGGTCCCTGTTGATCAATTTGGGAATATATTTGGACAGTCCAGACACAAGAATTTTGGTACAGATTTTATAATATGACTTTAGGAGTGCTATAGGCCTATAGTTGTCAGGGGAAGAGGGCTCCTTTCTTGGCTTAGGTATAACAGAAATATAGGAGTGAGAAAAATGGGAATGTGGAGATTGGCCTTTAAGGAGGGTACCATAGAGGGTCAACAAATAAGGGGACAGAATATCTTCAAAAGTTTTATAATAAAAATAGGGTAATCCATAAGGGCCAGGAGATTTATGAAGCGGGAGTTCCTTAATTATGTTATGGAGTTCTTCTGTGGTTATGGGTGTATTCAGGTCAGCTAGATCCGATGAGGATATTTTAGGGAGCTTAAAATCCGTAAAAAAATGTATCAATTTTTTCTTGAGTAAAATTGAAATGGTTTTCAGGTGTAAGACAATTGTAGAGCTTCCGATAGAAGCTACCAAAGATTTTAGACATCTCAAGGGGGTAATGAGTTCTAGTTCCATCAGCCTGGAGAAGAAAGTCTGGGAAAGAGTGAAATGGGCGTGGCCTAAGTTTGTTAACCAACATCCTGTGAGTTTTGTTAGAGTACTCGTAAAACGTTTGTTTCGCCCAATATATAGATTTAGCTGCCTTTCTCAGGTGTAATGATTTAATTTGTTCTCTAAGAGATGTGACTTTGTGGAGCTTCGACACTATGTGTTTGCACAAGAGTTGATATCCAGCCAACTCTAGGGCAGCTGTCAAAGATTTCAGGAGACTGTTCCTGTCTTTCTTCAGGCGGGCACCCTCCGCAATACATGCACCATGGAAGACTGCCTTGTGTGCCTCCAACAGTGTGGAAAAATCTGCAACAGATCCCACGTTAAGTAGAAAAAATTCCCTCAGGGTAGCTGCTAACGATGTGGGGGAGGGTTCAGATTGTAGAAGGTGATCATTTAATCGCCAATGACACAACCTAGAAGGAATTTGAGACAGTATAACATCTAAAGTAATAGGGGCATGGTCTGACCATGTAATGGGGGATATGTCAGAACATTTTGTGGGCCATGGAATAGAAAGTAAACTGTTTAGCGAAAGGGTGTTTAATCCTCTACGAGTCTAATAATTGGTGAGATCTAACACATCTACGGAAAGAATTAGCTGTGGTGACAATTTTCCGCAAAGTTATACCATGAAAAACAGTTTGTCTATCTCTAGTAGAAGACATGACTAGGTTAAAATCCCGCCCCACAATCATGAAGGGTTGGGGACGACACTGAGGTAGGTCAAAGACCTTATTTAGAAAATCAACCTGACCGTTGTTAGGCGCATAAATGTTAACTAAAATAAAAGAGGAGGACATATAGGCCCCGTACACACGAGAGGATCGATCCGCTGAAATTTATCTGCGGACCGGTTTCAGCGGATAGATCCCCTGGTGTGTACAACCCAGCGGATATTTATCCACGGATATATTTCGGGCCGATGGATTTCCAGCGGATCAAAATAGTCCAGCGGATTGATCCAGCGGATTGATCCGGCGGATTGATCCGATGGTCTGTACAGACTCACCGGATCAATCCGTCCGAATCCATCCCTCGCATGCATCGTAATGATTCGACGCATGCGTGGAAGTCCTTATATTACAGCGTCGCGCACGTCGCCGCGTCATCATCGCGGCGACGGCGCGACACGTCACCGCAGAGGGAATTCAGCGGGGATTTTGATCTCATGGTTAGTACAACCATGAGATCAAAATCCGCCAGAGGATTTATCCGCGGAAACGGTCCTCCGGACCGTTTCCGCGGATCGATCCTCTCGTGTGTACTAGGCCTTAGTCACATTCCAGGATAAGGAACCTCCCATGAGGGTCAGTATGTGTACTCCTGACCCTGATGGGGTATGATTTTTTAATTAGGATAGCTACTCCTGCCTTGCCCGTGAAATCAGAGGCAAGGAAGCAGACAGGATAGAACTTAGAGGCATTTCAGTGAACCACCAGCCTTAAAATGGGTCTCCTGGAGCTTGACTACATCCGCACCTGGGGATCTGAACTCCTTCAGAGCAATCCAACGCTTCCGAACAGGCCCTTTACATTATAAGACTTAAAGAATTAAAAAAATGTCAGTGTCATAGAAGCATATGCAGCAAAATGGATAGTGATTGCATAGAAAACTCATATAGACACAATCCTAAACAACCTGGAAAAAAATGAAGTAAACAAATGAAAGCATTTCAGTCTCTCTGGTACCATAGTAAGTACCAGTACACCTTAAGCAAAGGAAAAACTATGAAATAAAAATGGTGACCTCAACCAGTAGGGCTGACATATGAGCATGAATTCAAGGAAGCAAAAACAAAAAATAAATAAACACAAACAGAGAAAAAAAAAGAAAAATCAACAATTGAGA
Source organism: Rana temporaria (assembly GCF_905171775.1). Lineage (NCBI taxonomy): Eukaryota > Metazoa > Chordata > Amphibia > Anura > Ranidae > Rana > Rana temporaria. The sequence continues at coordinate 292,706,602 of NC_053491.1, read as the reverse complement.
ACCTGAGATGTTGTCACATTTCAGGAGACCCTGAACCATGTCATGGTCCAAAAGGGGCGCACGGGGGCCTCCAGCAGGAAAGTCTGGGAATAGAATAAGGAAAAAGAAAAAAACGTAGCAATGACATCAAAAGCAGTCAAGCAAAATAAAACAACATTAAAAACAGTTTAACCAAAAAGCGTCAAAACATTGTTACCTCATGGAACTGAGAACAGAGCCCCCCACACCAGTGTGAGGTTAACTCTTCAGACCTAAAGTCCAGTTTGCAGCATTAAGCCTAATAAGGACTTAATGGAAAAACAAAACATCAGTTGGGGACCAGGAATTCCCACTGAAGTAGATCAAGGAGGTTGCTTGGAGGATCTTGGGCATTGAGCAGTGGAAAGATGTTTACTCGATTGGCCCCTCACAGGGGTCCAAAGGCGGCTGGGAGTTGACGGAAAAGGACAAGCTTGTGGAGTAGCAGAGTGGGGATCATATTCAGGCAGAGGTGAAAGTCTGAGGCTTTTCATAAAAGCATCCCACTCCTGTAGGTCACACAGGCTGTGTTGAACACCATCTTTAGACACAATGAGGCGGAAGGGGAAGCCCCAGTAGTATAGGACCTTGTTTAGCTGTAGGTGGGCCGTGATAGGGTGTAGATGTCTCCTTTTTGCCAGGGTGATGGGGGATAAGTCACTAAAAATCTGTAGCTTCGCCCCCTTATAAGAAATTTGGGATTTGTTACATGTGGCCAGGCTCAGGGCCTCTTTACTGTCATAATAATGAAACCTCGCGATGACATCTCTAGGCCTAGCGGGGGTTTTGGGCCTAGGGAGTGATGAGCCCTATCCAGATGACAATCCCCATCCACCACTGTGGGAGCTAAAACATTAAAGAGCCCCAGGAGGTATGGGTGTAGTGAGGAGTCTCCCACCATCTCGGGGATATCACGGAAACTGAGGTTCTGGTGTCTCTCCCTGTTCTCTAAATCTTCCTGCTGAAGCTGTAATTGGGTGATTTCCCCCTCCCAGTTCTGTGGGATTCTGCTCACCTCCACTGCGATGTTCAGGGTAATCTGCTGGAACAGGTGTTGCAATTTGGAGTCTAGTTTTTCATCCAAAATGTCAGGGGTGAGAACCTCCTGTGCTGGGTGGGTGGCAGAGCTTGTAATCAAAGCACTTGTAGGCACAGAGAATCCCGTATCCTCCATTCCCAATAATGGGTCCATCGCGGCAAATGGGTCAGCAGAAGAAATCGAGGCCACGGATTGAGGCCTAGTAATGAAGCGATCCGTTTCCGAACCTGCTTGCAGCCCAAACAGCGGATTGTAGTTACGCTGCTGCTGGCCAATCTTTCCCATGGGGCGCCCAGGGAGTGGAGCATGTTGTCAGGCTTACCCCCATTGCTATTTGAAGCTAATTTCGCTGTGTGAGGGTCACAGAGAGTGGCAGGGACCTGTAGCTCACTCAGAGCACGTCCGCCATGCCAGAAAGCCGCGCATACGCCCAGACTCAACCATACTTGAGGCCAAGCCTTTACCAAGACGCTATTCAACACAGGCCGCAAAGATTGTTGCCCTAACGAGAGCATGCATACTCTCCAAAGGTAAGGCAGTAACATTCTACACATACAGTCAGTATGCATTCTCCACAGTACATGTATTTGCACAACAATTGAAGAACAGGGGGAATGGTAACCTCTAGTTGAAAACCTATTACTCATAGAGATTTCATCCTCCAACTGATGGATGCCATCCAACTTCCCAAACAGTTAGCTATATGTAAATGCCAAACACATACAAATAAAACAGACACAGTCACAAAAGGGAATAGGAGGGTGGATGAGGCAGCCAAACAAGCAGCCAACTTACAATGATAAAGAGCACAAAACCTAATCGGGTTACACAAGATTACACTGTACTGAAGGAAATGCAGCAAGTTTCCCCACAAACAGAAATCACAATGTGGAAAAACAAACATTGTACACTCATCAATGGAATTTACATGTCACCGATGATAGGGATGGGCAAACGGTTCAGCCCGAGCATAAGTTCAGGCCAAATTTTTGCTGTTCGGGTGGTCTGGCGAACACCGAACAATATGCTGAGTTTGGGAAAAATTTGAAAGCAGCGGAACCCCGTTGAAGTCTATAGGACACTAACATGAAAAATCAAAAGTGCTAATTTTAAAAGCTTGACATTTTGTATTTCCAAATTTTCGTATTTCCGAATATTTTCGTATCTCCGAATTTTCGTATTTCCAAATTTTCGTATTTCGAAAATTGAAAAATTCGAAATTGAAAAATTCGAAAACTGAAAAATTAGAAAATTTAAAAATTTCGAAAATTGAAAAATTTGAAATGTCAAAAATTCGAAAATTGAAAAATTCAAAATTTGAAAATTTCGAAAATTCGTAAATTTCCGAATTTCCGAAACTTTTTTTTTTTTGTTTCATTTGTTTTTTTTCGTTTCATTCGTTTTTTCCGTTTTTTGCTTTTTCGGAAATCCGAAAATTCCCCGAATTTACGAATTTACGAAAAAAGCAAAAAAAAAATAATTTTTTTTTTCGAAATTTACGAATTTCCGAAAAAATATAAAAAACGAATGAAACAAACAAATTTTTCGAATTTCCCGAATTTACGAATTTATGAATTTACGAAAAAATAAAAAAAACGAAAATAACATAAAGGAAAAAAACGAATTTTTTGGCAGTGCACATGTCTAAGAACAGTGATAAAGAGGAGGGAAATGTTGGAATTATCAAGAACTGTTTGTGCCTGTTCTCCATCTCATAGGCTTAGTTAAGGACACTTAACTGGGCATTGCAAGATGGCGATTATATCCTGCACACACACACACAAGTGTTGTTTTTCTGTGTTATAACTATATATGGCAATATTCTAATATTGTAAGGTGTGCTGATGTAGACAATGAAGATAAGTCCAATGAGCTGCGAGGATACACTTAGAAAACTTATGACTTCTTTAACTTCCTTTTTTCACTTTTACAAAAGGCTCAGCCCGTGGTTACCGGGTGTGACTCCTGACTTGAAACTATGCATGTAAGGACCTCACCCATATGTATCGATACACATGTGGCCCGCTGAGTCCTCTCATGTGGCCCGCGGCCTCCTGCACTGGGATGGCAGATACCAGCCCAGATTGCCGGTAAACTGACCCCCCATCCCAGAGCATCAGTTTTGTGAATCAAGCCAGTGGTAGAGGAAGCAAGCAGCTTCAGAGAAGAGCTGCATAAATCGATACTTCCTGTATAGCGCTGGCTCCTGTCAAAGGCGGAGTGATACTAAATGCACTCTGCCTGAGACAGCAACAAGCCGGTGATAACTGAATTGGAAGACTGTTATTAAAGGTAAGCATATATATTATTAGGGAGCTGCGGTGGCTCAACGCGATTGGCACTGCGCTCACAAGCCATTCACCTCTGCAGCTAGGGGTTCGGATCCCGGTCCCGGCTACATGTGAATTGAGTTTGGTGGTCTCAGCCCGGCTCCCGGTGGGTGTGCTATGCGAGGTAAGCCTGCGCTTAGTACCCCCCCCCCCCCCTCCCACAAAAACCACCACACTTACACGCACTCGAAATTGGGTTAACATGCACGCACTTTGACCACGCGGTCTCTAAAAAGAGAGGCGAAGGACTAACGGGGCTGGTTGAGCGGGCAAATCCTCTCACTCCCATATAGGGAGTCCCTCTGCCCCGTTGGGCTTCAAAGCGGAGCAGGTAGGGCAGGCTGTGTGGGAGGACCCCCTCACACACCCGCCATTGCCACCCGGGGCATGGAGAAAGGTGGCAGATAGCCTCTGGGGGAGGCCTGCCTACTCCCAACTCCTGCAGTCCGGCTCCTCTCTCGAGTACACGCACAAAATACACTTTAAAAAAAAAAAAAGGTAAGCGTATTACTAAAATCACAAAGGTAGATTCACAAAGAGTTAGGCCGGCTTATCAGTATCCGTCCTATCTTAGATTGCAATGTTTTGGCTGACCGCTAGGTGGCGCTTCCATTGCGGCCGACGTAGATTATGTAAATGAGCTTTTCTGAAGATTCCCGAACGAACGCGAGCCCGCCGCAGTCGATTAACGTCGTTTCCGTAAGGCCTTAGGCGGCCTAAAGTAATTCCACCTATGAGGTATAACAATGTTAAAGTATGGCCACCGTTCCCGCCGCGAGGTTCGAATTTTTTACGTCGTTTGCATAAGTCATCCGCGAATCGGGAGTTACATCGTTTACGTCCGCGTCGAAATCAATAGGCCCGTACGGCCTACTTGGCCACAATGCGCACTGGGAAATGTAGTCGCCCGGCGCATGCGCAGTGTCAAAAAATGTCAAAAAACGTGAGGTCAAGCCTCATTTCCATACAACACGCCCCCCTCCAAGTCATTTGAATTAGGCGCCCTTACGCCCGCTCGTTTTAGGCTACACCGCCGTAGATTAGCAGGTAAGTAGATTGTGAATCACTACTAGCCTAACTAATTTACGGCGGTGTAGCCTAAAAAGGCTAGGCTAGGCCGCCCTAAATTTAGGCCAATGTGTGTGAATCTACCTAACAGTGTATATATGGGCATATCTGTTCTGCAGTGACTATTGGGCTGCTTTCAAACTGATACGCAGGTGCAGTGCAGTGTACCTGCGGGTTACCTTAATTGAATCATAGACTTCTGTTATTACCTGCGGATTTACAGAATATAATAGACGTCTATGGCAAATTGCAGCTAACCCGCAGGAAAGCCACAGGTGCACTGTGCTGCATCCGCTGTGTGGGTAAACCGCAGCACATCAGTGCTTAGGCTCCTTTTTATGCGAGTGGTCCGACCCATTCGAACCCTCCATCCACATATATGGAGCTGCAGATGTAAACAGACTTGTGTCTGATTACACCAGCCTACCTCCAATCCGATCTGCTAAAAAACAGAAGGGGATCCGTCCCCTTCCATCTGGGTGGACCGGTAGCCCCATAGAGTAGAGTGGGCTGTGTCGGTTCTGCATATGCAGAGTGGACACGGACCTGTCATCTGCCCGCTCCACTCATTGTGGCTTCCGACAAGTTACCAAGTCACTTAAGTGGCCCTTGCTCTTCAAAATAGTGTGCTTTTTTAAGGTAATTTTTACCCGCACTTATTTATTTTGAATTCTTTTTAATGAAGATATTTTTGAATACAAGTCAATCTATATGACATAGTCTATATTATGAAACTTATTCACGGAGACGTATGATCATGCAAAAAAGCTACTAGCAATGAGCCGAACACCCCCGCCCGTTCGGTTCCCACCAGAACTTTCGAACGGACCGAACGTTCGCGCGAACATTTAGAACCCCATTGAAGTCTATGGGACTCGAACGTTCGAATTCAAAAGTGCTCATTTTAAAGCCCAATATTCAAGTTATTGTTGGAAAACGTCTTTGAGAACCCAGGTCTTGCCCCAGGGAACATGTATCAATGGAAAAAAAAAATTCCTTTAAATATCGTACCTGCTGGGTGTCTATAGTAGTGGCACGTGTTCACACAGTAGTAGTGCTAGGACCATGACTGCCCCTGGCATGTTGGCACACAGATGTGTTGTCCTGCAAGTGTGGGTGCTCAGCTTGCTCAGCTCGTCTGTAACGGTGCTGCTGTAGCTGCTCTCCAGCTGACCTGTGGACGTCTGTTGCTAAGTTGCCCCTGCTTTTAGGAGGAGCAAATTTGCGCTGGGCGTACAACTTGCGCGCACTGCGCGCAGACTGCGCCTGATACGTGCATGTTTGTGAATTGGCGTATCTCCCTCATTTGCATATTTGCATAGGAAAACAATGGGAGCGCAAGATGCGCCCAGCGTAAAAATGCTCATAAAATACACTGGCGGGGACAAGTTACGTTGGTCGGAAGGAGCCTAATTTCAGGCGTATCTCTTTTTGTGGGTACGGTGCATAGTTACGACGGCGCAAATTTTGACTTACGCGGCGCATATCGAGATACGTTGGCGTAAGTCCTACCTGAATCTACCCCAGTGTTCACAATTAGGTGTAACTACACTTATTTTTTCACTTCTTTCTATTTAATAGCAGCAGCTACAGATCACTTTAATATAATTTATTTTAATTTATTTTCCAGCTGAGCGCAGTGGGGGTGGTTCAAACAGACGGCCCCTTTTTTACTACCAACTTGTTCATTTATATATTTTTAACCCATTGCTGCTATGGAAGCCATTAATTTTTTGTCGAGCAGACAAATTAATGCTGAATCTATCTTCTCCACCAACCAAGAAATGGCTGAGTGTGATGAAGATTACCCAGGTGCTCTTAAATCGTTGGAGAACCTGTTAGAGAAACAGGTGAAGGCCTGGTGGGATGTGTACACTTTTGAACATTATAATAAAGAGGGACTAATTTTTAGAAGCTTGAGGTGGGAGGTGACACCTCAAGATGGTTTAAATGACACTAAGTGCATGACTGAATGGTTAAACTTTTTTAATAAGGTAGGGAAGGAGTTACAAAACCTGGTTCTTAAGAGGAAAGAAATTAAATTGAGTCTACTGAATGAAAAAATTCAGGCATTACAAATTAAACTAGAACCAATTAAGGAAACCAGCATGATTAAAGATTTTAACAGTAATATGAAAAAGAAACTGGAAAAAGTCGACAGAGAAACCCAGAGGAGGAAAGTCAAAAAATATAACCGGGACTCTGATGACTTTAAAAATAATAGGATTTATGCTTGGCAAAGTACAGGGATTATCAATGATGACACCGAGGGAGAAAATGTTGTGAGTGCGCAACAACAACCAAGGAACCTGAATGCCATCCCCAAAAAAGAAACTAATAAACAAATTAATAAGAAAGGGAAGCCTGAACAGAGTTCATCTAATCAAGCCCACGGAGGTGGACCATATACTGTAAAGAGTGATCAATATGCCTCTCAGTAGGCATCTCCTGGACCTCCACGACAGGAGAGAGATGATCATCAATATGGCCAGTATTACCAATCTCCTCGGACTCCCCAATTGTATGGAAGGAAAGATCAATACAATTATCCTCCACAACAAGATTATCAGCAATGGCTTCACCACCCCCCCCTGGGTATTACCCAGGCTCAGACTATGGACATATGGCCAATAGATTTCAACCTTTGGCAGAGGGGTACTATGGGGGTCACCATACCTAGCAGCCTTTTTTAGGACATCGGGGGAGGGGGTACTCCGAAGAAGAACCTATACACTATGAACAACAGGGGTGGAGACAGAAATGTGACCCAAAATCCCCCATACAGAGAACACAAATTACATCCAAGAGAAGAAGGGGGTGCAGGGCAGGCCGACGGCAACAATCCCAAAAAACGGATGAGGAACATATAACCACAGGGATCTACAACTTGAGTCAGGTTACACTGAGCCCGAAAGAGCTCAATATGCTCAACACAGGTTTGAAATGTGCACCAAGAAAAACGATGAACAAGTTTGATATCTATATAGATAAACATAAGTTCATCAGAACTTTGAATATGAAGAAATACTTTCTGAGTCACCCTGTTACTTCCACTATGAAGAGCAATATTGGGACAACTAAGGTTGATAGTGGTCTCAAGAATAGATCTCTTTTTAACCCCCAGATTTCTAATAATCACTTCATCTAAGTTTTTAAACAATTAGGGCCTAATCCTCAAAAACCCGGCGCAACGTAACTTTTTCCATTTAAGTTACACCGCCGCAAAATCTCTAACTAAGTGCCCGATCCACAAAGCACTTACCTAGAAATTTTGAGCGGTGTAACTTAAATCGGGCCGGCGCAAGGCGTTCCTCTTCTCCAGGGGGCGATTCCCATTTAAATGAGGCGCGCTCCCGCGCCGGCCATACTGCGCATGCTCGTGACGTCATTTTCCCGATGTGCATAGCGCGAAAATTACGTTATGTCGGGCTTTGTGGATTGCGACGGGACAATAAAGTTGCGTCGTGTAAAAAAAAAGATACGGCGGCAAAAAAAAAAATTAAAATGTAAAAAAAATCGTGTCGCGAGCAAGAAAGTTCTGTTTTTACAAGGTGTAAACAGTTTACACCTTGTAAAAGCAGCCCTAATTTTGCGTTTGCAAAATAAAACTTACGGAGAAAAAACGAAGCTGAAAAGCTTAGTGGATCTCCGTAAGTCCTAATTTGCATACCCGAGGCGGCATTTCGACGCGAAATGCCCCCATCGGCGGATGCGGTACTGCATCCTAAGATCCGACAGTGTAATTCAATTACACATGTCGGATCTTCGTCCTAACTATGGGAAACTGATTCTGTGGATCAGTTCCATAGTTAGGACCAGGGATACGACGGAGTAACAGCAGTTACTCCGTCGTATCTCTTTTGAGGATTTGGCCCTTAGTACTCAAGGATATTGAAGAACTTCCGCTGAAGAAAGGAGTCAATCCTCACTATATTAAAGAAGCCATCAAATCGTTGGAAAATAAGAAAAACATTGTGATTCGTCCAGCGGACAAAGGAGGAGGGGTGGTGGTGGTGTTAGATAAGGAGTTTTATCACACCCAATTATTAGATCTATTGAGAGACACCACTACATACAAAAAGTTATGATCAGACCCTACTGAACCGTATAAATCACAACTTGATGCCTTGGTAGAGTGGGGATATCGAATTGGTGCCTTGAATCTCAAGGAGAAAAAATACCTGGCCCCTTCTGCTTGCAGGATACCGGTGATTTATACTTTGCCTAAAATTCATAAAAATGAAAGTACTCCACCTGCTCGTCCGATTGTTAAGGGGATTGGATCTATCTCTGCTAGACTAGGAGAATATCTTGACAAATTTCTCCAACCGAGTGTACGTGATACCAAGGCGTACCTTAAAGATACAGCCGACCTATTACAGTCCCTAGAAAGAGTGTGTATTAAACCATAAACAGAAATCTTTTTGATAACGGCGGATGTGGCATCGTTGTATACCATCATACAACATGAAGACGCTGCCTTGGCACTGAACTGGGCACTCAGTAGAAGAGAAGATATTCCTCACATTCAGAAGAAATTTTTGGGGCAGGCACTAGAGTTCTGCATGTCACATAATTACTTCGATGGCTCCTTTTTCTTCCAGCAGGTTGGCGTGGCTATGGGGGCTAAATTTGCCCCCAGCCTCGCCAACCTGTTCATGGCGGAGTGGGAGGACAGACATGTCTTTTTAAACAGTAGTCCTCAACTACTATTTTACCGGAGATTCATTGATGATATCCTATTCATATGGGAAGGATCAGAGAATGGAGCACTACAGTTTTTGGAAGAGCTTAATAATAATACCAATAATATTAGGCTAGAACATACGGTCAGCAACTGTTCGGTCAATTTTTTGGATGTAACCATACAAAAAGAAACAGAGAGCTTGAAGACCAAAGTATTTTTCAAGCCTACTGATCATAACAGTTACCTTTCAATTAACAGTGGGCACCATCCTGCCTGGATTAGAAATATTCCCAAGGGACAATTCCTTAGGATTCGACGGAATTGTACAGAAGACACTGATTATTTCATACAGGCGGAGATGTTGAAGTCAAAATATGTCCAAAAAGGATATGAGGAGCCAGAAATTAATGCAATGATTCAAGAAGTTGCTGGTATACCTAGACATCAGTGCTTTAGGAAAAAAGAGGAACAATCTAGCAATAACCAGCACCAATGGGGTTTTTTGACAGGATTCCATGCCCAATATAGGGAAGTAGTACATTTTTAAAAATCATTGGCACATTCTGGGCAAAGATAGACGTTTTGCCGACATACTACCTAGCCAACCTCGGTTTATATAAAGGAGGGCACCTAACTTTGGTGATAAGGTCCGCAAAATTCTAGATCCGCCGGATCAGCAGGTCCTAAAAATAGATTTCAATATTCATGTAGAAAATGCATCTGTTGTAGAACGGTCAAAATACACAATAGAGGCAAACAACAAGTCACGGCAAGTGATGGGAACACCTTTGCTATAAAGGAATTCATCACCTGCAATTTCTCTCATGTGGTTTATTTGATTTGGTGCCCTTGCGGGTTACTATATGTAGGGAGGACAAAAAGACTTTTGAGAATACGGGTGGCTGAACACTTGGCAAATATCAAGAAAGGTTTTGATTATCATAGTGTTTCAGTTCACTTTAAAGAGAAACATAACAAAGATCCCTCCCTTGCCCAATTTTGTGGCATAGACTGCGTTCACCCTTCTTGGAGGGGTTCGAACAGGGTGAGCGACCTGTCACAGCGCGAAACGCAGCGGATCTTCCTTTTAAAAAGTAATTTCTCTAGGGGTCTTGTAACGGCTACCCACTGGTGTGAGGGTCTCAGCCGTTGGAGACGTCCTTTTCCCTGGCAAGCTGCGATATGCAGGTACCGCCGGTATATCCCATCGAACGCCCTTCCAAGAAACGAGACGTGCTACGTTTGCAGAGTCAAGCAGACTGACTCTATTTGGCATATTTCACCTGCTTATATCTGGTTACAAACTGTACAGAAACAAATGACACTCCCCCCCCAGGGGGGACTTCAATACACACACTTTGAAACAATGACACTCCCTTGAGCCAATCAGCCGCTAGCCGTTTTGGCTCCTTAACTTGATCAGACAATAGAATTCAATTAACCTTTAAAACAATTATCACTCACACATAATCCCCATCAGCATACACCTCACAGGGGGGCTGTTACACAAGAACTCTCATTAGCTATGCGAAGGGTACATTAGCAATTAGCAGTGAAAGAGACTTGTCCAATAAACCCTTTGAGCTCAGAATACAATGTGGTGCATCCAATGGTGACAAGCCATGCAGTTCCTTGTAGTCCTCCCTGCAGGAAGATTATCGATGTCCCGGCAGCAGGCATATGTCCGTTACACTGCTCCCCTTTTGTAGAACACTCCGGCAGACCCGGATTGATCCTTTTCGGATCAACTTGGGGATGTCCGGTCTGCTGTTAGGGTAAAAGTTCCGTTTGCCTGGACAGTCCATCGGCCTTCCCATTGGCTTACCAGGTCGGTAGCTGATGGTGACGGTGAATAATAGAATTCAATTCTGGAACAGTCACTTGCTTTGCTCTCTCAATGGCTCCCAAAACCTGTTGCTGATGCTCTTGGGACAGATACGGCACCACCTGGATGCAAATCCCATTTAATCTTTTGACAATTTCCGCCTGTTTGTGCATTTCAATGTTCAAGCCACGGGACATCTCATAATACATGACATAGTGTCGTTGCATCTCTGATTTCTCACTGGCCAACTTGTCACATTCCCATTTTAGACTGTGATATTGTGCCGGATCTACAGTACATGTCGGGGAAGGTAGTCTTACCCGGTTCTCAGCAGCAAGCGGGTTGATTCCAGCAACGCGGGTGGTCACGGGACAAACAGCAGCAGGTGTAGGTAAATAAGCCGAAGTCAGAGGGCCAATGTCGTTGCCCAGCACCACCTCGGCAGGTAGGTTGTCCATGATACCAACTGTGGTCTTCCCTGACCCGGCTCCCCAGTCTAAGTGCACCCGGGTGGTGGGTACGCGAAATACAGCACCCCCTGCGACCCGGACGGCAACTGTGCGAGTGGACACGTTCTCTGGCTTTACCAGATGTTTTTGAATCAGAGTGATAGTAGTCCCGGAATCTCTTAGGCCTTGTGCTACTTGTCCATTCACTCGTACCTCCTGACGGTGATGCTGACGGTTATCCGGAGAGGCAGCTTGTATTGGGTCTGCCTCATACCAAATTCCCAGACATTCCTCAGGGCCCCCCTCGGTCTCCAGGCAGTGGGCCGCAGAGGGACGTGATGGAGTGACCTCTGTGTTGGGTGTTGTGCGTCTCCAATTGTTATTTGTAGCTCTCAAAGGGCAATAACGAGCAATATGTCCAGTGTGGCTGCAGTGATGGCACGTCACCCTAGGCGAATCCCGGGGGTAGTTGCTAGGCCCCTGAGGACGTGGTGGGACTGGAGCCCAAAACTCTGGGCGTGGGGTGACGGTTGGAGTACGCGGTTCTACCTTCTGAGCCAGCCGCATAGTACTCTGGCTTACTTTCCTTGTCTCCGCGTACTCATCTGCTAGCCGAGCCGCCTCGTTTAAGTTAGCGGGACGGCGATCTCGTACCCAGTCTTGTATGTCTGCGGCCAGGTCTTGAAAGAAATGTTCCATTAGGAACAGCTGCAATACTTCCTCCCCGGTGTTGGCCTTGGACCCAAAGGGATGCCACCCTTTGTAACTGGTTGGCCCATTCCATGTGGGAGTCCACAGCCATCTTCTTGGACTCCCGGAAGCGCCGGCGGTAGGCTTCTGGAGTTACGGCGTATCGGGTTAGCAGCGCCTTTTTAACTTGCTGGTATTGTAAAATATCCTCTGGAGCAAGAGCCCGAAAGGCTTCATTGGCTTTGCCCGACAATTTCCCCGACAAAATAGTGACCCATTGGTCTGGTGGTACCTGGTGTAGTGAGCACTGCCTCTCAAAGTCCGCCAAATATCCATCGATTTCCTCCTCACTTTCTACAAAAGCTTTAAATGCAGTGAACGGTATTTTCTTTCCTGTAGCAGCAGGTGGGGGGGTAGGAACTGCAGGTGTAATGGGCTGTCTCGCTCTTTCCAGTTCCAGTTCTTGTCCCCTCTTCGTTTGTATCTCTTCCCTTGCTTCCCGGAACAGCTGGTTGATAAGTTCCACGGACGTTTCTGGATACAAGGATAATCTCCGCTGTACAATCCCAGTAATTACATCTTCTTTGCTGACAGGTGCAAGGGGGTTCCGTTCCTTCCATGGATCCATCCATTTCGTCCAGCTCCAGCAGTTCAGCTATCAGCTCCCTCCGTGGTCTGTTGCTGGCGCTCCTACCACGACTCTCCAATAGATCTTTTAGTGTGGATCTTTTCAGCCTGGTGTACTGCGACTCCATTCAGCACTTGCTCTTTGGATAAAAGGACCATCCCACCGCTGCCAACCAATGTAACGGCTACCCACTGGTGTGAGGGTCTCAGCCGTTGGAGACGTCCTTTTCCCTGGCAACCTGCGATATGCAGGTACCGCCGGTATATCCCATCGAACGCCCTTCCAAGAAACGAGACGTGCTACGTTTGCAGAGTCAAGCAGACTGACTCTATTTGGCATATTTCACCTGCTTATATCTGGTTACAAATTGTACAGAAACAAATGACACTCCCCCCCCCCAGGGGGGACTTCAATACACACACTTTGAAACAATGACACTCCCTTGAGCCAATCAGCCGCTAGCCGTTTTGGCTCCTTAACTTGATCAGACAATAGAATTCAATTAACCTTTAAAACAATTATCACTCACACATAATCCCCATCAGCATACACCTCACAGGGGGGCTGTTACACAAGAACTCTCATTAGCTATGCGAAGGGTACATTAGCAATTAGCAGTGAAAGAGACTTGTCCAATTAACCCTTTGAGCTCAGAATACAATGTGGTGCATCCAATGGTGACAAGCCATGCAGTTCCTTGTAGTCCTCCCTGCAGGAAGATTATCGATGTCCCGGCAGCAGGCATATGCCCGTTACAGGTCTTAATATAGAACTGGACGTAAATTGCTTTATTAGCAATGCGTAATATATGACATATATGTCTTCACTGAGTTTTTGAGATTAGAAGATTGTAATATATGAAAAGAGAGATTATGGATGGGTAGTAGATTTTGATATATGTTTACACATGAGTGCCGGGCAACTGGGGCACTGATCATGATCATTAACACATCCTGACCATATGACTTTCTGATCTATGTATGTATAGATACCAAGGGACACCCACTTGGTGTAACTTACACATAGTAATTCATATATATATATATATATATATATATATATATATATATATATATATATATATATATATATATATATATATATATATATATATATATATATATATATATCTCATATATACAGTCCTTTTCAGTAGAGTTCAATATAATTTTAAATTTACATATTTTTATACTAGGTTTTTATCTAATTTTATCTAGTTTTTTTATATATAAGTTTTAGATATAGTTATGATATTAATTATGTTTAACCATTCAAGTGCTCCATATGTGAAAAAAAGGGAATTTTGTACATTGTTTTTTTGATTTGATGCCTTTATTAAATGTATCTATGTTTTAGAGGTGACACGTGGTCACAGGGACACCCAATAAGCCGATTAGCAGCTCTAGACCTGTCGTTTTCTTTCACCATTTAATATATGCAGCCGGAGCGGGTGTAATTCACTAGCGTAACCACTGGGGACTTACGTTCCGGACACACGTACGAGGATGCGGCCAGCTGATTGACACGTGATTTAGCGTCACTTTGATTGGTCATTGCTGAGTACACGCACGCATGCAAGGACGGCTGAGGGAGACATAAGTTGACTCAGCTCTTGTTTGAAATTGACGGATGGCGCGCTCCCGTATGTGAGGGTTTTGTAATTAGATGGCAGCATATTTAAGGGAGGACCTGGAACCTGGTGACCAACCCCATGACTAAGTCCACGTGACGAAACATGTCGGGGCGTGGTCATTAGGTCACTTCCATAACCTATCCTGAACTATTGGGACGTGGGACGGTTTGAGCTGAAACAGGCACCTATTACAGCAGTCGCCCCAGTACACTACAAAGGGCTGTGAGTACGCTTGGGCTGTTCGCTGGTCCGCCGTGACCACTGGTTCATCTGGAGAAGCTTTTTTCTTGTGCAACACTTTATTTGGAGTTATTCACTGCTTGATACAAAAAGATTGTTTGTGAGTGCATCTTTTGGAGGATTTTACATGGTGTTTTATTAAAGTTGCTTTACAGTATTACACTATTGTGCATTTTTTTTCATTATTTATAGTGCAACCCTCTCGTGTACGCGGGGATTTCTATCTGATGGTGTGTACAACCATCAGACAGAAATCTCCGAGGGGACATGTCCGCTGAAAATGGTCCGGCGGACCGTTTTCAGCGGACTGTCCCCTCATCTGTACGAGGCCTTAGAAATATAGCAGGAATATTAATAGCCCAAGCATGTGAGGAAGCCAAGATTCAGCAATACCAGTTAAGTTATAGTTCTCTTCAGCACACCAATGCTACAGTACCTCCATCTTACTATGGGTAGCAACTCTTCCACTTTGCAGCCTCTTCATTCGTTCTGTCTTCCGCAAACCAAAATGTTCACCAAGGTGTTAGCATACAAGCTATTCATAGTATACTCCCAGGACTTTGTCATTTTGGAATACCTGGATGATCTCTTATTGAAAAAAAAATCAGCACAGACTCTATCAGACAATGTTTTATTACAATGTTACAATGTAATCCAGACAGTTCAGACCTCATGACTGATTCCTGAAAGCTTTAGAACTGTAACTAATACATCAATTGGAGTATCATGGTCTCATCCTGGACACAGCTGAAGTCAGAGATTTTCTTCCCCTGGAAAAACCTTTACTTCCCTGTTTCCAGACTTAGACTCTGCAATTCAGGTGCCCTCTAGCTGGGTGATGTTGCATGAGAGCTGTGGTGACTTCCTTTGAGGCAGTCTCATTTACTCAGTTACACTCCAGCATCTACAACACAACACAACATTCCATCTTTGTGGAAAAAAATGGTTCAATCTCTGGACAAACAGACTTGCCAAGAACTGGCATCACAGGCTCCAGCTTCCCAACTAGTACAGAGCAGCAGCCAGAGCTGGAGGGAACCTTGTGGCTTTACCCTTGTTCCAGGGGGCAGTGGGAGTGCAAGATATATGCTGTCTATGAAAGTCCAAACCTGCAAAACTGCAGTGGATATCCCCATTTGCAGGCAGGAGCCCATTTGGAGCTGGAGGGAGCTTGTTGATCAGCACAGAGCTGCAGAAAACCCCCACATAAGTCTCCTATGGCCATTAGGCTTGGCTAAACTGCAGAGCACATAATAAGCACAAAGAAGGTTTGCAAGGAAGTGTTCAATCTACTGCTGGGATGTTTTGTGAATGTGAGACTCTGCGGTGGCCAGCTTGGGGTATGCACTCATTTTCACATTCTCCTGTTGTGCTTGTATTATCTATTGCTCTAACATCACACTACCCTCATCCTGAAAATTTGCTCTCTGCCAGGTTCAGTGCTACCCTAGTTATTGATCTTCATTTATTGATATGCAATTTGAAATAGCTTGTTGTAACCATTCTGATTGGTGTGCACATGCACATGGCAAGTCACTGTGCAAAAATGTCTGCTCCAGAAACATTACATTAAAGCTGATAATAGAAAATATGCTGAGAACTATAACCAATAGGAACTAATCAGATTTCACAATTTATTTTTTGGGAAACAATAAACAAGATTTCCATTATAGAAATTGTGTGCCATTTGTCTTCTCTGCAAGTATGAGGCCCCATACACACGACCGAGTTTCTCGGCAGAATTCAGCCAGAAACTCGGTCGTGTGTACACTTTTCAGCGAGGAAGCCGACGAGGAACTCGTCGGGCCGAAAAGAGAACATGTTCTCTATTTCCTCGTTGTTCAATGAGGAAAGTCGGCCCGCCGAGATCTCGGCGGCTTCCACACTGAACTTGACGAGGAACTCGATGTGTTTGGCACGTCGAGTTCCTCGGACGTGTGTACGGGGCCTAATGGATCAGCCCTATGGCTTTTTATGATAAAAGTTATGGATTTCAAGCGTATCTATAGCCAAAAGTTTGTATGTTATGGATAGAATAGAGATGTTTAGAATCAAGGTCAGCAACAGGTCGATCACATTCTACATTCTACTCATCGATCACAAGCAATGTTGGAGTACTAAAGGTATTGAAAGATTTTACTGGGCCCTGGTCTTCCTAAGGTTGAGAACCACTGATCTAGAGAAAAAACTCAAAGGATAAAAATTTGCATGCAGTTCCAGGAACTCAGATCTGGCATGGATTGGAATGTCTGAATAACGTGTAAGGGTATATTGCTTCCTTGGTGAATTGATGCAAGACTTTAATCTATGTGTAACGTTCAATACAATTTAATATAGTTTAGTACACCAAAGGGTTCTTGACTGAAATATTTTGTAACATCAGGGAAAGAGAGATTCATAAAATATATTTTTTGGCTGTATAACAGAAAGCTCTTTGTCATAACATTTTCTTAATAATCCAGGCTGCTTATAAATGTTTATTTTGGTCGGAAGAGGAGAAGCTTTTCTTAATCATAGACAGATGCTCAAACATCAAAACAACACAATCTTTGGTACACGATCAGCCAGCCACGTCAGTAAAAACCTACAGTAGTTTTTGTCTAGCCAGAAGAATATTTTATCTTTAAATTCCTGCACTTTTAAGGTCGACAGAAGGAAATTGTATAATGAATGTGACGTTAATGTTTAATCATCAAAAGGAATGCAGGAAGTCATGGGTATGCATTTGTCCAAGAAGCAGGATTTAGCTGTTTTATTATTGCTATCTACTAAGATCTTATCAGCAGAGGTCATGTCAGCCTTTTTCTGAGATTTATATGAATTAACCTATGATATCAATGCTAATCATTGCTTCAGAAAACAATTTTTCCTTGGTTGACTGCGGATCCAATGACATTTGTACTTTCTAAATAATTGACTCTGAAGTAATACAATTAATTAACGAAATTCATGAACTTTATAGGCACAAAAAATACAAATATATACAATTAAATCCCACCTTTACTTTACTTTACACATTTAAAAACACTGAAATCAATAAACAATGACAATGCATAAAAAGCACCCTTAATATAACATGGTAATAATATACTATTACATTTTCCTATGCCTGCTGGCTTAAAGGGTTTGTTAACCCATCTGTATAAAACTATGCCAGACCCTCTATTAGAGGCTGGCATAGCACACTACGTCAGCTCAGCAGTTTTAAAAAATGAGCAATGTAAATACCTAATTTGAGCTGTCTTCAGGCCAGTCATGTCACTCATGGCGGCTTTACAGCTCAGATAGATTGCTTCTGCGGGAGGAGCCATGATCTCCCTCTGACGTCAGCCGGGGAGATCACGTGGCCACTCGTCTCCTCCACAGAAGCCTCTAATAGGGGGGGGGGGGGGCAGGGCAGCCAATATTCAAACAATCCACAAATGCATTCACAATATATAAATATGTACATCATAAACAATATACGTATATATGCCTTGCTTAATCATATTATCAAACTGACTATTCAGGCACAGTCAAAGGGAGACTAAACATAAATGTCAATGCATAGGACAGCATAGATCAATAAATCTCACAGTCCAGAACAGCAGGGACATATATATATATATATATATATATATATATATATATATATATATATATATACCAGTCAGCAGGTAATTTGATTAAACTATATATCCGGACTCCAGTGGCGGCTGTCGCTCAAAATTTTTTGGGGGGGCGCAAACAAACGAAAAACAAAAAACAAAAATTGCAGCCTCACTGTGCCCATCAAATGCAGCCATTGTGCCCATCAAACACAGCCACTGTGCCATGCCCTCAATTGTCGTCACTGTGCCATGCCATCAATTGTCGCCACTGTGCCATCAATTGTCGACACTGTGCCATCAATTGTCTCCACTGTGCCATGCCATCAAACGCAGCCACTGTGCCATGCCATCAAACGCAGCCACTGTGCCATGCCATCAAACGTAGCCACTGTGCCATCAATTGTCGCCACTGTGCCCATTATTTGTCACCACTGTGCCAAACCAAACGCAGCTACTGTGCCATCAAACACAGCCACTGTACCATGCCATCAAAGGCAGTCACTGTGCCATCAATTGTCGCCACTGTGCCCATCAATTGTCACCACTGTGCCTGCCAAATGCAGCCACTGTGCTATGCCATCAAACACAGCCACTGTGCCATCAATTGTTACCACTGTGCCATCAATTGTCACCACTGTGCCCATCAATTGTCACCACTGTGCCCATCAATTGTCGCTATTGTGCCCATCAATTGTCACCACTGTGCCCATCAATTGTAGCCACTGTGCCCTGTAAATGCTGCCAGATTGCCCCCCGCCCGGCAATTACCTTTCTGGGGTCAACCATCCTCCTTCCCCGGTCCCTCAATGTCTTCTCCTGCCCTCGATGACACTTCAGCCAATCAGGTTACCGGTAACCAGAACCGGTGAACCTGATTGGCTGAGACGCCTGTCGGTGTTAGCCAGGGAATGCACCCCCCGTGCATCCCCTGGTTAACTATTTGGAAGCCGATTACAGCCCTCAGGCTGCATTTGGAAAGCCGATCAGAGCCGTTGGCTCATTAATTTTGAGATGTTTAGCCTTTGGACTGCAACATAATTATTTCTGGCACAACTCTGATTACTACAGGCAATTAAATGGGATTGGAATGGGTTCAAAATATGCACCGAGTGTTGCCAGAATATTTATGGCAAAATGGGAAGAACAGGCCATCTATTCCAATGTCCCTGATCAGTTGATTCTATATAGGAGGTTTATAGATGACTGTGTTGTAATTTGGAATGGTGATGAAAATAATCTGAACCAATTTTTAGAGAATTTTTAGACAATCAAAAAAATATTAAACTCACATACAAGATTAGCGATAAAACTATTCAATTTCTGGACTTGGAAATACAACAAAAAGATAACAGAATAACGACTAATACTTTTTTCAAACCCGTAGAAAGAAATAGTTATTTATCTGTAGACAGTTGCCATTATGATCCATGGCTCATTAACATACCAAAAGGTCAAATTATACGGCTTGTACGAGCAAAAGTGTTTTTTCTGGAGCAAGCAAACATGATAGTGGACAAATTCATACATAAAGGGTATAATGAACAAGTCTGATTGGACGAAACGTTGGGAGGAGGCGTGCTGACGTCACCGCGAGTGAGGAATTCGTTCCATTACCGGCCGGAACTTTTTATGCTGACTGTTTTCATATATGCTGTAAGTGCAATACTTTTTTATTCATTAAACCTCTAAATGATGTCACACTATTGTGAGTTCTCTTCCACATGCTTATTTATCGCCTGAATACCTGCTTGAGGATCGATCTGACGAGTCCCTTTCCTGCTGCACACACTTCATTTGCTGTTTGCGTTAGTCATTCCTAGGGCTCTGGTAAGGAGCAGTGTGTGCTGTGGTGGTGGTCTTATTTGTCACACTGTCGGTTTGCCAGTCACTGGGTGAAATTACCTGTAGGTGCTCCATACAGTATCACACTATTTTTGCCTATTTGTTTTTTTCTTGGACACTCTGCTGGAGAACTATTGGGAAGATCTTAAAGATCCCGATCCCCTGTGCAGTCCAGGTGTGTGGCTGCTCGCTTGGCCTGATCCATAAGGATCATTTTATCTGGTAAGGGTCAGCAATACCAGAGAGTTGGGATCCAGGTCCATTGTTTATCTTCCTTCTAGATCTTCACCATTTCTGAATAAGCTTTTCATAGACCTGATCGTTCACGGAAATGACTTTATGAATTTATGATTTCAGTTATCACATTTTTATCAAAAGACTTTTTAGTTTTTATTATTGAGAAAAATATTTAATATTTTTTTTCCTTCATCACTGGACTTTTATATTTATTCTCATCCCCCTTTTTTGATGGGATAAACACTATCACTATATTTTGTTAGCGCAACTCCACCTTTTTCCAAGGTCCTAATGATCGCAATTTATATATAGATGTGGAATTCCAGTGATTACCACATGAGGGAGTATTCATATTACAGTCTTTGAGAAGGTTTTAAACATAAATTTTAACAAGATTTAAAGTTTGTTTTGTGTTAGTTAATATTATATGATATGTATGTAAAATATCACTAAGTTGTCTAGTAAATGCAATGCTGTCAGAATACGCTTGACGGTATGATGATCCTATGATCCCTGACGTCACTATGGCAAACCGGCACAATGACTTGAGCTTAAATATCCAGCACGCTCGTCACATGGCTACCCTTGAAAAAGTCATGTGACATGTGACACAATGCGTCGGGGAGGAGCCTAGTGACGACATCTACGGTGCTTCAGCATACTAGGTGTGGAGTGAGGAGGAAATTGCTACGTGGGACTGATCGTTTTACATGCGCTGTTTGGTTTAAACAAATGTGAGTGAAATACCCTGCATTTCAGATTAACACTATCATAAGCATTGCGCAATGATTTGTTTTTCTACTTTTATTTGAGAACCATCCTACACTGAGAACCTTAGAGAAAACAGAAACAAGTCAGCTGGACACTGATTTATGGACTAATTTTAATGAAAATCTCAACACACCTATTGCCTTAGGAGGTGAACAGGCTATTCATATTCAGGTGGCGTTTTAATATTGTTTACACAGAATTAACTTATCAGTCCAATTTTTTTTACATATCATTTTGTAATTTTTAAATTTTTACTACAATATTTTTTACTGCAATATTACTACTGTGTCACAATAATAGGAGGTTCATTTTAGGTCACTATTGTTTTTTGAAGTATCACTTTTTGTATGGTGTCAGAGCACTATTTTAATGGTTGCAGCTGGAATCATTTATTTATTGTTTATTATCACTATATTTATTCTATTTATTCATATTAGCGCTTAAGTACATTCACTATAACTAAAGCAATTTTAAATGTAACACTACCCCCGGAGTAGCTCCTGGTTTGTTTTGGGTCTACGCTCTGGCTTTCAACCCCTAGAATTGGCTCGAATCCTCCCTTGGCACAACTGGTATTAATGGGGATTGTGGTCCCCAATAGATGTTGGGAAGCACAATATCTTACTGCACCACAATAAATTATTTAAACCAATGATTACCTTGAGTTGTGTTGACAGATGGACTGCACACAAATTCTACTTAACCAATGTAATTCTTTACTTGGTAGAATAAAAACAAAGGAACCAAATGTAAAACGGTAGAAAACTTCATGCAGAGCCCTGCAGGAGTCAGAATCTCTAATAGCAGATAAATATAAACTCAGTAAGCTATGCAGACCTGTGTAAGCACCAGAAAGGGGGGTCCCCTCAGTAAGGCATTCTCTCTCTCTCTCTCTCTCTCTCTCTCTCTCTCTCTCTCTCTCTCTCTCTCTCTCTCTCTCTCTCTCTCTCTCTCTCTCTCTCTCTCTCTCTCTCTCTCTCTCTCTCTCTCTCTCTCTCTCTCTCTCTCTCTCTCTCTCTCTCTCTCTCTCTCTCTCTCTCTCTCTCTCTCTCTCTCTCTCTCTCTCTCTCTCTCTCTCTCTCTCTCCATAATTACACAGTCTAATGGAACCATTTACTCAGTTAGAGAATATGAAGACAAATATCAACAGTCTTTAAAATAAGCACTTTTAATTTTTCATGTCTGTGTCCCAAAGACTTTAATAGGGTTTGCATGTTTGCACACATTTTTGGCCTGTTATTGATCTTACTTCATAAAGAATGTTTTAACAACCTCAATGCCCTGCTTGTGAGGAATGCCTCCTTATCGATAGCCATAAGCAGGACATTAATATTGTCTCCTGGTGGCCCCCTTAGAGGGCTTTGTGATGTTTGGGAGTAAGTTTGCAGTGTCAGAACTATGATGAAGAAATAAATACATTCTTATAATTTCATTTGGATGTTTCAATCTGTCAAGACAAGTTACCTAAGCTTTCAACCAGAGACATCCTGTGTTTTTCTCACTCTGAGGTATGTAAACAGGCTGTTTGCAGAACTGGGAATATAAAAGCCAAGGATAACTATATTGTATGGTCACTAAATAGAATGGATTTGAAGAGCCTTGGACCAGTGATAAAAATCTGAAACAACGAAAACTCAATTACTTTTTCTAAGATCAGAATACACCATCTTCAAACAAGGTCTAATAAGAAAGCATTGGGAGGAATGTTTACCAAGCTGGACAACTTCTAAGAGATTGGTAAACAGACCAAGGCTAGTCAAAACCTCAATTGCCACCAAGTATTGCTCTGATTTAGGAATACAGCTCAAACATAAAATATCTAAGAATAGTGACATACATACAATGTCCATGGTCCACAATACGCCAAAAGGGAACTATGGCATTTTTGTTTATGTATTTAGGGTAATATTTTGAAAGGAACCGCACCATTTCCACGTACAGTATATATATATATAAATATATATATATATATATATAATATATATTATACAGTGGGGAAAAATAGTATTTAGTCAGCCACCAATTTTGCAAGTTCTCCCACTTATAAAGATGAGAGAGGCCTGCCAATTTATTTGCAAATTATGGTGGAAAAAAAGTATTTGGTCACCTACAAACAAGGTGACCACAGATGTATGGCTCTCACAGACCTGTATCTTCTTCTTTAAGAGGCTCATCTGTCCTCCACTCATTACCTGTATTAATGGCACCTGTTTGAACTTGTTATCAGTATAAAAGACACCTGCCCACAACCTCAAACAGTCACACTCCAAACTCCAAAATGATGAAGACCAAAGAGTTGTCGAAGGACACCAGAAACCAAATTGTAGACCTACACCAGGATGGGAAGACTGAATCTGCAATAGGCAAGCAGCTTGGTGTGAAGAAATCAACTGTGGATGCAATAATTAGAAAATGGACGACATACAAGACCACTGATAATCTCTCTTGATCTGGAGCTGCACGCAAGATCTCACCCTCTAGGGTCAAAATGATCACAAGAACGGTGAGCAAAAATTCCAGAACCACATGAGGGGACCTAGTGAATGACCTGCAGAGAGCTGGGACCAGCGTAAAAAAGGCTACCATCAGTAACACACTACGCCGCCAGGGACTCAGATGCTGCAGTGCCAGATATGTCCCCCTGCTTAAGCCAGTACATGTCTGGGCCCGTCTAAGGTTTGCTAGAGAGTATTTGGATGATCCAGAAGATGATTGGGAGAATGCCATATGGTCAGATGAAACCAAAGTAGAACTGTTTGGTAGAAAAACAACTTGTCGTGTTTGGAGGAGAGAGAATGCTGAGTTGCAACCAAAGAACACCATACCTACTGTGAAGCATGGGAGTGGCAACATCATGCTTTGGGGCTGTTTCTCTGCAAAGGGAACAGGACGACTGATCCGTGTACATGAAAGAATGAATGGGGCCATGTATTGTGAGATTTTGAGTGTAAACCTACTCCCATCAGCAAGGACATTGAAGATGAAATGTGGCTGGGTCTTTCAGCATGACAATGATCCCAAACACACCGCCCGGGCAACGAAGGAGTGGCTTCGTAAGAAGCATTTCAAGGTCCTGGAACCCCATAGAAAATCTTTGGAGGGAGTTTAAAGTCTGTGTTGCCCAGCGACAGCCCCAAAACATCACTGCTCTAGAGGAGATCTGCATGGAGGAATGGGCCAACATACCAGTGTGTGACAATCTTGTGAAGACTTAAACCCTGTACACACGATCAGTTTGTCTGATGAAAACGGACCGATGGAGCGTTTTCATCTGACGAACCGATCGAGTGTCGGCCCCATCGTTTTTTTTCCATCGGTGAAAAAAAATAGAACCCGTTTTAAAATTTTCCTATGGATAAAAAACTGATCGTCTGTGTGGAAGTCCATCAGTCAAAAATCCAGGCATGCTCATAATTAAGTCGACGCTTGCTCGGAAGCATTGAACTTAATTTTTCTCAGCACGTCGTAGTGTTTTAGGTCACCGCGTTTGGACACGATCGGATTTTTGACCGATGGTGTGTAGACAAGACTGATGAAAGTCAGCTTCATTGGATATCCGATGAAAAAATCCAGCGCATTAGATTCCATCAGATATAAGATCGTGTGTACAGGGCTTTACAGAAAACGTTTGACCTCTGTCATTGCCAACAAAGGATATATAACAAAGTATTATGATGAACATTTGATATTGACCAAGTACTTATTTTCCACCATAATTTGCAAATAAATTCTTTCCAAATCAGACAATGTGATTGTCTGGATTTGTTTCCACATTTTGTCTCTCATAGTTGAGGTATACCTATGATGACAATTACAGGCCTCTCTCATCTTTTTAAGTGTGAGAACTTGCACAATTGGTGCTAGCGGCCGAAAAGCTCTTCAAAAACGACGATAAAGCACCGCTCAAAATAGCGGTGCTTTACCGCCGACGCCCGGGCGCTTTCGGTGTGAACGCAGCCTAAAGGTAGCTGGGATTGCATTTTATTTCAACCCTAGACAATGTACACTGAGATAGGAATTGCAGCAATGGAGGCATGTGTAGAGACCCTAGAGGCAAGTGACCACTGTAGATTTCCCACACTCAGTATTTTTCCTGAAGTCTTCGCCCTATCTGTATTGTATGCCAGAAGATTTCCATAGAGGTTTACAGAGAATAGTACAAAGCACAGGACAAAGGACAGGTAACAGATGGTAATGAGAATTAGGAAGAAATGCTTAGCACTAGGAATTCAAAATAAGAAAAACTGGCTCACATTTACCTCTCCTCAACTGCCTTATTAAAAATAAGCACATGAATAGTTCCCTAAATCACTTTTAAAGCTAATAAATAAAAGTCAAGGGCTTTTACCATCATAAAGCTTAATAAAACAAGATGTTTTAAGCACATTTGCATTCCTATCATATTTTCTCAGCAAAGCTTGAATGTCAAGTACACGTTTTAAATACATGTATGACTCGAGTGACAGAAAAGTTTTTGTTTTTATAAACTATACAGACAAACACAAGATTGACAGAAAACTAATTGATTAATCAATTTCCTTAGCATGCATTTCAAAATAGCTCGAAGGAGTCACATATCTTAGTCCAATTTATGTTTGTGACAGCAGAATTGGTTGCTATGAGTAGACATCACCATGAGTAGAGATTCACACTGAATTGCTGTAATTTGACTGCCCACCAGCAGTATAGAACAGACTGTGCTGTAGCTAGCAGACAAGGCAGTTTTTAGACAGCCACGAGCAGTTAGCAAAAAAAAAAATGCACTTAACGTGTATGTTAATCCAAAAACAACTTTTTAACATATTGCAGCCTACCATTTTCTAGATGAGGACGTGATGTATTATGGTGGAGAAGCGTTGTGAACCTAGGACATGAAGAAATTCTGGACTAAAGGAACACCTCTCTTTCTCATCTACAGAATGTAGTAGGCAGGTGTTCTGTAGTCTACAGAAAGAACAGGACAGGGCAGATTACATTACAAAATAGGGAAAGAGTGCTACAAGTAAATAGACTTTTGGCTGAAATAAAATACTGACAAATATAACAAAAAGTTGTAACTGTATTTAGCAGACCAAAAGGAAGAAAAAAAAGAAAAGTTCATTGTTTGGGTTAACATACATTTTAAATATCTGTAGACTGGTGGGGATGTGTTGACATGAATATTATTTGGATTGGGTTGGTGGGTGTATGTACAGTAAGGGATATGATCAATACATAAAAACATGTCCTGGAACATCAGTGTTAAAGAAAAACAGTTTTTGCATGTTATACAGTAGGAAGTCATTGTAAATGTACAACACATAACAAACACCTCCAAATGTTCAAATTCCTTTTAACATTTTCAAAAGGAAATGTGTAGGAGGCAAAGAATAGAAACTTTAAAGTATGCCTATGAATTAACTTTTGGCCTGTTTTACCTTTTTCTGAAGTGGGAGAGAATCTTAACAATTTGCTAGAAAATGAAGTGTGACTTGTTTTATGATTTCATGAAAGCTGATCACTAACAGTTATTTTTGGTGTGTTTGCTAACATCAAAGCATGCCTTCCACCTGCTCGTTTTTCTTTAAAAAAAAAATTCTCTCAGTAATAGACTGTTGTTTGGACAGTAGCACATTAAAAGAACATGGTTCCTTGGGCACTTAAAGGTGATGACACTTACTCCAAATAACTTGTGAATGAACATCCACTGGCTTAAAAGCCAAACCCAGCAGGCTCAGCAAGCACTGCACTCTCTGAAGAGAATATCACCTTCAGTACATGAGATTGCAGGCCACACCCTTCACACCACACGTCTCCCCAGATAATACCTTAATAAATAATTAGGCAGGAAACAGAACTTGGCAAAAATATGGCTGCTGTACTCTATTGGTTTAAAACACATTGATATCCTTTAATACTCTTTTATTATCAACCAAATTACATCATAAATTCAAATAAACCTCAGTTCATACTACTCAGTTTTTAGAACTCGAGCAGCAGTATCACATATTTTACATAGAAAATAACCAGTCCCCCCTAGAATACCAGGGTGACCCAACCACCTAATAGTGCTCGCGACTGGGGCAGGAAGGAGCTTCATTCTTCTTGTCTTGACTGCCGGGAAAGAGGGTGAGCCCTAATCCCACTGCCCTTAAATAGCCTCTCCCAATCCTTCCAGAGAATTCCCTGTATTCCAATTGGTTCCTAAAGAAAAAATCTAGCACACATCCTTGAAGGGGACAGCGCCCTTCAAAACTAGATATTAAATGCAAATAAAACTTAGATTTTATCAATTAAATAGGAAATAGGTGGCCACAATCTCAAGAAAGGGGGCCCATATTTACCCCCCCTTTTACATGAGATTGCAGGCCACACCCTTCTTACCACACTTCTCCCCAGAAAATACCATAATTAATAATTAGGCAGGAAACAGAACTTGGCAAAAATATGGCCGCAGTACTTTATTGGTTTTAAACACATAGATATCCTTTAATACTCTTTTATTATCAACTAAATGACATCATAAATTCAAATAAACCTCAGTTCATACTACTCAGTTTTTAGAACTCGAGCAGCAGTATCACATATTTTACATAGAAAATAACCAGTCCCCCCTAGAATACCAGGGTGACCCAACAACATAATGGTGCTCGTGACTGGGGTGGGAGGGAGCTTCCTTCTTCTTGTCTTGACTGCTGGGAAAGAGGGCGAGCCCTAATCCCACTGCCCTTAAATAGCTTCTCCTGGTCCTTTCAGAGCATTCCCTGTATTCCCATTGGTTTCTAAAGGTAAAAGCTAGCACACATCCTTAAAGGGGACAGCGCCCTTCAAAACGAGATATTAAATGCAAATAAAACTTCGATTTTATCAATTAAATAGGGAATGGGTGGCCACAATCTCAAGAAAGGGGGCCCGTATTGACCCCCGCTTTTTATATGAAATTTCAGGCCACAAGCTTCCCACCACACTTCTCCCCAGATAATACTTTAATAAATAATTAGGCAGGAAACAGAACTTGGCAAAAATAATGCCGTGGCACTTTATTGGTTTTAAACACATTGATATCCTTTAATACTCTTTTATTATCAACCAAATGATATCTTAACTTCAAATAAACCTCAGTTCATACTACTCAGTTTTTAGAACTCGAGCAGCAGTATCACATATTTTACATAGAAAATAACCAGTGCCCACAAGCTGGCCTTGACCATCAAGGCCGGCCCCACCCCACCACCACGGCCATTTCAATACTGGTTTGAATGCCTAAATTGAAAATATTAACACCCACATATGAAAGGTGGACCCCATCTCGCCTGTACAAACCTGGGATACCACCTTCCAAATAGATGTGCCGATACGATAGCCCTCTAATGGTGGGCATGAACTTCTCCGAATCTCTATTAATTCTCTTCCGCATCCTTTCCATGACCCTCCTCTGAGTCGAGAACAGCCAAACGAGATGAGGGACAATCTCAGAAAAGACAATAGTTGTACCGGGGGAGGTGACCAGAAAGCGTTGCAGGTCCCGTTTGATGGTGAACAATAAATCTAACGTTCTAACATTCCCCAGATCATTACCCCCTAAATGAACCACTAAGATAGTAGGTGGGGGCCAGACTTGACATAACATAAATAAATGAAAATAAAACTGATACCACTGAAGGCCTCTGACGCCTTTCCAATATAACTATAAGGATTCCGGCTGCAGGGACAAATTCATGGATACATTTCAGGTTTTCTGAAATGTATCCATGCGCTAACCTGATCTTTTGCTGCCAAGACACCCTGAATTGCTCCGGATGTCCTACAGAACATGGAACGGGGGAAAAGCACAGTGTGTGGAGGATATAGTCCCGAAACTGGCTCACCACGTGGCGGCCTCCTCTAGAGAGAGCGTGCAATATGGCGTCGCAGACAAACATGGAGGGTCAGGAGGCTGAGACTAGGCTTGGTTTCCAGAAGGGAATGGTAGCGATTGCTTCCTGTCAGACAGCCCTGACCACCAAAATCTAGGCTGTACAGCTAGATGTTGGTCTTATCCGACAAGATCTTGACAAGCTCCGCTCGAGAGTGTTGGAGGTGGAGCAGCATGTGGGGGCATACTGAGGACATAGTTGTGGACCATATGGCTTCTATCCACACCCTCCAGACCAGGGTCCGAGCCCTGGAATACAAGGCAGATGATGCCGAAAATAGGAACAGGAGGAACAACCTCCGGATTGTGGGTATGCCTGAAGGAGTGGAGCAGTAGAACCTGACGTTGTTCGTGGAAGAGCTCCTGAGAGGCCTGCTACCGGCCGCTCAGTTTTCACCATATTTTACTGTGGAGCACGCTCACCGGATTCCTCCTGTTCCTGGACCGCCGGGCTCTAATCCCCGCACCCTGATCTTTTGGATGCTCAACCTTAGAGACCACAATGGGATCCTCACAGCTGCTCGCAGGGCGGGTGAGTTGAAGTATCACAATGCCAGCCTACTGTTCTTTCCTGACTACTCTCTAGAGGCTCAGAAACTTTGCAGATCATTTGACCAGGTCAAAGTGGGGCTGCGGGTATGGAACATCAAGTATAGTGTTCTTTTTCCTGCCAAGCTGAGGGTCCAGGCCAGACTGTTTTTACTTTGCCTCGGGATGCTACTGCCTGGCTGGAGTCGCTGCCTCCCCTCCACTAAATGTAAGCTATCCATCCCTCTACAGTCTTCTATGTTCCTTAATTTTTAGCTTTGCTGTATGACCTGCTGTGGAATAGTGTGTACACCCCTTGGCTGCTGCATGTCTGCCGGTTTTACCATCACATAGTCCATGCTGCGGATGTTTCCAGCCTGCTGTGCCTTTTCAAGTTCCTTTGGCCACTGCTGCTGAACTGTTTTGGCCCTTGGCATTCCCTATGTGGGATATAGGGGATTGCTTGGCGTCGATCCCTATGACTCACTGCTGCCCTTTACTCTGCCGTCGCCACTGGGGTCCTGTTCTTCATATCTTGCCACTGGTCTGACTGTTTTGTATGATTCTGTGGTCACTGATGGGATGACATGCTGCAAATGGATGGAGACCCCGTCTAGATACACTTGATGCCTAACAGCTGACAATTTTCCAATCCAGGGCTCCATTGTTATTTACATCACTACTGCGAACATATTTCTGTGGGACATGCATGGAGGTGCACCTGTCCTCGGATGCACAGTTGGGCCCTGGCTCTGCAGCAGGAGTACATACCTGAGCCGCAAGTGACTGGTCTACAGATTAATGTTTTGCTATGTTCCTAAGCTATGTACCCCTGGGATCACCCGGGTGACTGTTCTATGCAATCCTTACCGGCATCTCTGTTGCCTTGTTCGGTGACACCTCTTTGCTCTACATTCACGCCTTTTTCTGTTTTGTAATTTGTTGGGGGGTTCGGCGTTACTATACATCACCAGTTTTTGCCAGGGATGTAGGGTGGGGGGGAAAGTTTTCTGCCATTGCAGAGTTTGGGGGAAATTGGTAAATTTCTATTTTTCAAGCAAGCTGCTTTTATACTATTGGAGACCCATTGGGGCTGATTTACCAAGCCTTTACTCCATGACTCATGGAGTAAAAGCAGGAGTAGCAGCCGTTTTGCCATTTACTAAAGAAATACGCTGCTAGTGCAGTGTATTTCCCTAGTTACTAATGTGCTCCGTGCGCCCAGGAGAGGGTGCATTGTGCACCAGTACAGACCTGGCGCACGGCACATTGAAATGTAAATTGTGGGGGTTTGGGCGGGAGTTTATTAGGGGGGGAGGTGGGGGGATGCAGGGGAAGTGAAGTGACATGTGTTTGAAAGTGTTTGGCGGGCCGAATTGAAAGGGAAAGTGTTTTTTGAAAACAGATCCCCGTACACTTGCACAGTGCGCCTGAACCTCGGGAGGTTCATTTGCATACTGGGCATGCGCAGAGAGAAATTTTCGGCGCTTCCCGTGCGCCTTGTCAGTACGCCGTGAAAATCTTGGTAAATACCAAGCGGCGTACCCGTGAATGCGCTATGTGGCGCGGCGCACGGGAATCTCCGAGCTGTTTTCAGCCATTAAGGGGAACTCCGCGCCAAATTTCAAACTTGAAATCGGCGCGGGTCCCCCTTCAGGGCTATATTAGGCTCTTAGGCTTGGTGCGGAACGTGAGGGGTTAAACCCGCGCCGATTCGGCGCGGGGGTCCCCCCCCGATCCAAACCAAGCCCTCATCCCAAGCACGCAGTCTGGCACGGACAGGAATGGGGGTGGGGACGAGCGAGCGCCCCCCCTCCTGAGCCGTACCAGACCGCATGCCCTCAACATGGGGGAGTGTGTGCTGTGGGGGAGGGGGGCACTGCCCCCCCACCCCACAGCACTCTTGCCCCCATGTCGATAGGGACAAGAGCCTCTTCCCGACAACCCTTGCCATTGGTTGTCGGGGTATGCGGGCGGGGCTAATCGGAATCTGCGAGCTCCCTTTAATAAGGGGACCCCCAGATGCCGGCCCCCCACCCTATGTGAATGAGTATGGGGTACATCGTACCTCTACCCATTCACATGGGGGAAAGTGTAAAGTAAAATAAAACACCACACAGAATAAAATATTTTATTAATCTGCTCCGGAGCCCCCCCTTTCTTCTTTAGCTCTCTTACAAGGGGGGGTTTCTTCTCTCCCGATCTTCCGCCGGGACCCTGGGCTTCGGTGATTTCTGCCGGGGGAGGGCGCCATCCCTCGGTCCTCTCCGGAGCCTTCCGCCGGATGCCCCCACCCCATTTAAGCTCTTTTACATTAGGGAGGGGCATCCGGACTTCGGGGTCTTCTGCCGGGGGATGGCGCCTATCCCCTGGTCTTTCCGGTGCCTTCCGCCAGGGTTCCGGTCTTCCTGGTCTTCTGCCGGGGGTGCGCCTACTCCCCGGTCTTTTCTCTTCTGTCTTCTCTGCTCCCTCTTCTGCCTGGCTCCCCCGCGGAGCCAGGGCTTTCTTCCGTCTTCTTTCTTCTCTCTTCCTTCTTCTGCCTGTCTCCTCCGGGAGCACAGGGCTTGTCTGCGCTGTCCTCTCCCTTCTCTTCCATTGGATGTTGACACGACGAGGTTCCGCGCTGACATGCCGTGTCAGCAGCGGGCATGGACTTATATAGGGTAATGCCACCATGTGACCTCAACCCATGTGACATCACATTCCCTGGGCATGATGGGAATGTGATGTCACATGGGTTGAGGTCACATGGTGGCATTGCCCTATATAAGTCCATGCCCGCTGCTCAGACAGCATTCCAGCGCCGGACCTCGTTGTGTCAACATCGAATGGAAGAGAAGGGAGAAGACAGCGGAGACAAGCCCTGTGCTCCGCGGAGGAGACAGGCAGAAGCGGAAGGCATCGCAGAAGCCCGCGGGTGTCGCCCCCCGGCGGAAGACACCGTACAAGCCCGGGACCCTCCCCCAAAGGCAGGAGCCTCACTGGTGAAGGGGGTCCCGGTGAATTACGTCGCTGAAGACGGGGGTGGGGTGCCAGAGCACCCCCCCCCGCAGAAACCGTCGTAGAAGCCCGGGACCCTCCCCCAAAGGCAGGAGCCTCACTGGTGAAGGGGGTTCCGGCAGAAGATGGCGAAGCCCGGGGCCTAATGGGGTGGTGGTGGGGGGCCCCGGCAGAAGACCCCCGGCTGACTAATAAATTAATTTTTAAATGTGTGTGGTGTATTATTTTTTTCCATTTTTTTCCCCAGGTGAATGGGTAGGGATACAATGTACCCCATACTCATTCACATAGGGTGGGGGGCCGGAATCTGGGGGCCCCTTTATTAAAGGGGCCTCTCAGATTCTGATAAGCCCTCCGCCCGCATACCCCGACAACCAACGGCCAGGGCTGTCGGGAAGAGGCTCTTGTCCCTATCGACATGGGGACAAGAGTGCTTTGGGGTGGGGGGGCAGTGCCCCCCTCCCCCACAGCACACACTCCCCCATGTTGAGGGCATGTGGTCTGGTACGGCTCAGGAGGGGGGGGGGCGCTCGCTCGTCCCCACCCCCATTCCTGTCTGACCAGACTGCGTGCCTGGGATAAGGGCTTGGTTTGGATCTTGGGGGGGACCCCACGCTGTTTTTTTTTTGCACGGGTTAACCCCTTATGTTCCAGACCAAGCCTAAGAGCCTGGTATGCACCTGGAGGGAACCCACCTTATTTTTTTTTTGGGGGGTCTGGAGTTCCCCTTCATGAACAGCGATCTGTCATTTACACATGTCAGTCCCACCCCCCCCTACAGTTAGAACACACCCAGGGAACATATTTAACCCCTCCCTCGCACCTAGTGTTAACCCCTTCCCTGCCAGTGGCATTTTTATAGTAAGCAATGCATTTTTACAGCACTGATCGCTAGAAAAATGCCAATGGTTCCAAAAAAGTGTTCGATGTGTCCGCCATAATGTCGCAGTACCGATAAAAATCGCTGATCGCCGCAATAACTAGTTAAAACAAAAAAAAGCCATATTTTGTTGACGCTATAACTTTTGCCAAAACCAAACACTAAACGCTATTTGTGGTTTTTTGGAACCAAAAAGATGTAGAATACGTATCGGCCTAAACTGAGGGGTTTTTTTTTTTTGAATATATATTTTTGGGGATATTTATTATAGCAAAAAGTAAAAATAATTTGTACATATGTGGGCGGGACTTACGCAAGTCCCGCCCACATATATAAACATCGTTCAAACCACACATGTGAGGTATTGACGTGTGCGTTAGAGCGAGAGCAATACTTTTACCACTAGACCTTCTTTGTAACTATAAACTGGTAACCTGGAAAAAAAAGAAAAAGGTCGCCTATGGGGATATTCACGGAATTAATTTTGGCCCCATTGCAGGAGTGTTTCCAATAGTAAAGCGTGACATGTAAGGTATCTATTTACTCGGTGTAACATCATCTTTCACATTATCCCCAATAATTGGGCTAACTTTTGTGTTTTGTTAATTTTTAACCACTTGAGCCCTGGACCATATTGTTGGTCAATGACCGGGCCAGGCTGGAAAGCATGAGATCAGGGGAAAAAAAAAAAAAAACTCTCATGCCATTGCAGCTTGGTTCCTACATGTGTGATGAACTGAGCATGCTCAAACACTTAGAAAAAATCCTTTCTTTTTAAAAGGTGAAAATCTCTTGGATGGTCATAGAGCGTGGGTTGGGTTAATTAACCAGGTGTAAGCTCACCCACACTAGAGACTGCAATTTGTTCATGTGATTTCAATTGCTTCATTACTAGCACATGTTATAAAAACCGTGCATCGATCAGTCCTCAGCTGCCCTCATAGGGGCAGGCAGAAATGCTGTTGTGGAACACAAATGTGGTTTGTTGCATGGGTTTTTATTTTGCCAATGGTTTTTGTTTATTTTTAAATGATGTTCACTTTGATGTATTTGTCTCTGCTGTCTTATTTTATGAAAAAATTGTGAAGATGTTGCGACTTTAAATCTGTTTATTTTGAGTTTTGAAATGTATTTTTGTTTGTGTGTGTTTGTTTTTTTTTTTTCTTTCCTTGTTTTGTTGACCAATAAAAATTACTTTAAAATTTTGAAGTTTGTTTTTTGTTACTTTTTCATGCAACATATTTTGGCAGCTGAACTAGGTTAGGGCCTAACAAATTAGGTGTGATTTTTGTCTAAGCTTCTTTCCTGGTGTGTAATCATGAAATGTTTGCCATGTTTATTCCCCATGACTTTAAAGACAAAAACTGGTAAGTATTTTCTTTTAACTGTAGTGGTCCTCAGCCCTCAAGTACCCCCGACAGGACATGTGTTGCTATTGGTGGACAGGCTTGAAGTGCTGATTTACAGCACTGTCCTTTAATCTAGCGCAAGGCAATCCTATTCTAATTGTGGGTGTTTGAGGGAAGCCAAGTGAGTGTTAGAACCCCTGCTTTTTTTTTTGTGTTGAGCTTTGTGTCCCTTTTCTTTAAATTGGCTTCACTTCCTGTCACACAGCTGAACAGGAAGTGAGGTTAAAACCCTACCAGTGTCTTTTCTTGGACACGTCAATCTAACTAGTGTCCCCATTAAGCAAATTGCACTCCAGCACTGCTGTGTACACCCCAAATCATGGGTCTTCAAACTACGGCCCTCCAGTTGTTCAGGAACTACAATTCCCATCATGCCTAGTCATGTCTGTGAATGTCAGTGCATTACAAGGCATCATGGGATGTGTAGTTCTACAACAGCTGGAGGGCTGTAGTTTGAGGATCCCTGCCCCAAATGATTATTTAGTTTGGGGTTTAGTAAAGGCAAAGCCACTCTGCAGTACAAGCATAGTTGCTGAAAATCAGAGAGGAAGCACTGATGGTTTTAACATCCAATCCTGTAGAAGCAAAGTTGTTTTGTTTTCTTCCTTGCTTTGCACTTGTAGGAGTGGATTTGCCTTTAGTAAATGGACCCCAAAGTCCAAGATCCCTAATAATTTGGGGTGTACACAGCAAAATACTAGAGTGCAATTTACATAATGGGAAACTATTTAGATTGATCTCTGTGTCCCCAAGAAAAGATATTAGTAAGGTTTTATCCTCACTTCCTGTTTGGCTATGTGACAGGAAGTGAATGAATTAGAAAGGGTGAAGACACCTCACAAATGTTGTCACTATCAGGGGTGCAGACATCCCCAAAAAATGAGCAGATAATACTTATTTGCAAATTAATAATTTTTTAGTTAACATTGGGTGGGGTGCTCTAACACACACATTCATACATATTAGCCACGCTGTATCCTGGCCTATTGGCATGGTTATATTTTCTTAGGCCTCTCAATAAAACTCTATGAAATTTGTGCTTAAACTAGAACCAGGGGCGGACTGACAACTCATGGGGCCCCTCTGGCTTACAGATGGCCACCACGCCAGGAGGTAGTGCAGAGGCGGGCAGCTAAAATCTTGGGATATTCACATTAAAAGCATGTCATTTTCGGACATATCAGGGACAGATCTAAAAAAAACACAGATTTTTACATACTGTCCCTGGTTTTACTGAGCCTGGCAACCCGGATGGGGCCCCCTAGTGGCATGGGGCCCTCGGGCAGTGCCCGAGTGACTCAATGGTCAGTCCGCCCCTGACTAGAACTATAATCAACACTTTTTATTTTCTTTAATTTTGGATAGAGTGAGGGAGGGTTATAGGCCCTGTCAGTTTATTTTGTATTATCTGTGTCAAATTGGGGAGATTTGCCTTCACTTCCTGCCCCATAGCCAAACAGGAAGTGAGAGAAAAACTATGCAAATTAACCACTTCCCGCCCAGCCTATGGCCGATTTACGTCCGGGAAGTGGTTACACAATCCTGACAGGACGTCCTGCAGGATTTCATGCCGCGCGCGCCTGTGGGGGCACGCAGCGCGGCGATCGGTGATGCGGGGTGTCAGTCTGACACCCTGCATCTCCGATCTCGGTAAAGAGTCTCTCACGGAGACGGAGACTCTTTACCACGTGATCAGCCGTGTCCAATCACGGCTGATCACGATGTAAACAGGAAGAGCCATCGATGGCTCTTCCTCACTCGCGTCTGACAGACGCGAGTATAGGAGAGCCGATTGGCGGCTCTCCTGACAGGGGGCGTTCGCGCTGATTGTTTATCAGCGCAGCCCCCCCTCGGATGACCACACTGGACCACCAGGGATGCCCACCCTGGACCACCAGGGTGGGCAAAAAAAAAAATATGGAAAAATTAAAAAAAAAGCATTAAAAAAAAGAAAAAAGATGCCAATCAGTGCCCACAAATGGGCACTGACTGGCAACCTGGGAAAATCAGTGCCACCCCACAGTGTCCATCAGTGCCACCCCACAGTGTCCATCAGTGCCACCCCACAGTGCCCATCCATGCACAGTGCCCACCTATCAGTGCCCACCTGTGCCACCCATAAGTATCCATCAGTGCCACCCATAAGTGCCGCCCATGAGTGCCCATCTGTGCCGCCCATGAGTGCCCATCAGTGCCGCCTATGAGTGCCCATCAGTGCCGCATACCAGCGCCGCCAATCAATGCCACCTCATCTGTGCCCGTCAGTACTACCTCATCGATGTCCATCAGTGCCATCTCATCGGTGCCCATCAGTGCCGCCATATCAGTGCCCGTAATTGAAAGAGAAAAACTTATTTACAAAAAAATTAACCTAAAAAAATTAAAACGTTTTTTTTTTTCAAAATTTGCAGTCTTTTTTTAGTTGTTGCGCAAAAAAAAATCGCAGAGGTGATCAAATACCAACAAAAGAAAGCTCTATTTGTGGGGGAAAAAGGACGCCAATTTTGTTTGGGTACAGTGTTGTATGACCGCGCAATTGCCATTCAAAGTGCGACAGTGCTGAAAGCTGAAAATTGGCTTGGGCGGGAAGGTGCGTAAGTGCCTGGTATGGAAGTGGTTAAGGGAATCCAGTGCCCCCCTCCCCCCCAGAACTAGTGTGTGGGTCCCCTGAAAATTCCTGGGCGGGTCATACAAAAACGGGGTGTGACCTTGACAGGAAGGGGTGGGTCATTTTTCTATTAGGAGGTGCAGATATGTAGTCAGGCCTAGGGCAGAACAAAACCTAAATATACTACTGCATATTAGGGCTTATTTAGACCGGATCCGATTTACAGCGTGTTTTTATATTGTGGGAGGAAACCCACGCAGGCACAGGGAGAACATGCAAACTCCATGCAGATGCTGTCACGGGCGGGATTCAAACCAACGACTCTTTTGCTGCTAGGTCAAAGTGCTATACACTACACCACTGTGCTGAACGAACATGATTGCAGCTGAAAGCATGAGATCTTTTTTTTTTTTTTCAATACCATGCTTTCCAGCCTTATTGACCCCGCCTCTCTCCATAAAGAGGACCTGTCACACACTAGTCCTATTACAAGGGATGTTTACATTCCTTGTAATAGGAAGAAAAGTGATCCAAAATCAAAAAAAGTGTCAAAAAAGTGCAAGAATAAAAATATGAGGTAAAAAAATTAAAAAAAAATAATAAACTAACGCCCCTGTCCCTAGAAGCTCGCACTCAGAAGCAAATATGCATGTAAGTCCCGCCCACATATGTAAACACCATTCAAACCACACATGTGAGGTATTGACGCGTGCGTTAGAGCGAGAGCAATAATTCTAGCCCTAGACCTCCTCTGTAACTCTGAACTGGTCACCTGTAAAAAAAAAACAAGCATCGCCTATGGATATTTTTATGTCCCGAAGTTTGGCGCCATTCCATGAGTGTGTACAATATTAAAGCGTGACAAGTTATGTATCTATTTACTCGGTGTAACATCATCTTTAACATTATCCATAAAAATTGGGCTAACTTTACTGTTTTTTTTTTTTTTAATTCATGAACCGTGTTTTTTTTTTTGGGCCAAAAAAAAAAGGCGTTAGGAAAATTATTGCGTAAATACCGTTGGAAATCAAATAAAAAATGACCGCTAACTTTATTCCCTAGGGTGTCTGCTAAAAAATTATATATAATGTTTGGGGGTCCTGATTAATTTCCCAGGAACAAAATATAATTTTTACATGAAGGAGAGAAGTGCCAGAATAGGCGCGGTATGGAAGTGGTTAAAGTGAAATAATAAAAGTGAAATATTCCTTTAAATTTCATACAGGGGGGGAGGGGGGGTACACGCATGTTTCCCGTGCTTAGAACTGTCCCTGTACAAGATGTCATTTCTGAAGTGAAACAAAAAAAAGGAAGTTTAAAGTACTCATGGCTATAAAGAATACAGTCATTGCTCATTAAAAATAATACACAAAAAAAAAAATGGGGGTCCCTCCAAATTAAATTACCAGGCCCTTCAGGTCTGGAATGGATATTAAGGGGAACCCCGCCGTAAAAACCCCCCAAAAAAATGGCGTGGGGTCCCCCCAAATATCCATACCAGACCCTTCAGGTCTGGTGTGGATTTTAAGGGGAACTCCACCCCAAATTGAAAAAAAAATGGCGTGGAGTCCCCCTAAAAATCCACACCAGACCCTTATCCGAGCACGTTGACCTGGCCGGCCGCAGAAAAGAGGGGGGACAGAGTGCGGCCCCCCCCCCCTCTCCTGAACCGCACCAGGCCACATGCCCTCAACATGGGGAGGATGTCCCCATGTTGATGGGGACAAGGGCCTCATCCCCACAACCCTTGCCCGGTGGTTGTGGGGGTCTGCGGGCGGGGGGCTTATCAGAATCTGGAAGACCCCTTTAACAAAGGGGACCCCCAGATCCTGGCCCCCCCTATGTGAAATGGTAATGGGGTACATTGTACCTCTACCATTTCACCCCAAAAAAAATGTCAAAAGTGTTAAAAATGACAGTAGCCGGTTTTTGACAAATCTTTTAATAAAATCTTCTTTTCTTCTTTCCTTCGGGTTTCTTCCGCTGCTTCTTTCTTGGGTCTTCTCGTCCACATCTTGCCCGACGTCTTCTTCTATCTTCTCCGTCCATCCTTCAGCCTTCTGGTCCCGCATCTTGCCCGTTGTCTTCTCCTGTCTTCTTCTCCGTCCGTCCGCCAGCCTCCTCGTCCGCATCTTGTGTCTTCTCCGGTCTTCTTCTCGGTCCGCCAGCTTTCTTGTCCACATCTTTTTCTTCCCCGGACCCAGCGTTTGAATTTGATTTGGCCGCCATGTTCCCGCTCCTGGGACCCGCCCCCCTCTGACGCCACAAGTAAACTCATATGAAAGTCCGCGTGTGGCATATGTGCGTCAGAGGGGGGCGGGGTCACATGAGTGTGACACGGCGGGAACTTCTTCTCCGGGCGGCGCGCTTGAAATTGAATTCCCCCGCTGTGTGACGCTCTGTGACCCCGCCCCCCTCTGACGCACATGACCTTCTAAGGAGTTTACTTGTGGCGTCAGAGGGGGGCGGGTCCCAGGAGCGCAACACGGCGGCCAAATCAAATTCAAACGCTGGGTCCGGGGGAGAAAAAGATGTTGACGAGAAGGCTGGCGGACCGAGAAGAAGACCGGAGAAGACACAAGATGCGGACGAGGAGGCTGGCGGACAGACGGAGAAGAAGACAGGAGAAGACAATGGGCAAGATGCGGGACCAGAAGGCTGAAGGACAGACGGAGAAGATAGAAGAAGACGTCGGGCAAGATGTGGACGAGAAGACCCAAGAAAGAAGCAGCGGAAGAAACCCGAAGGAAAGAAGAAAAGAAGATTTTATTAAAAGATTTGTCAAAAACCGGCTACTGTCATTTTTAACACTTTTGACATTTTTTTTGGGGTGAAATGGTAGAGGTACAATGTACCCCATTACCATTTCACATAGGGGGGGGGCAGGATCTTACCCTTGCCCGCAGACCCCTACAACCACCGGGCAAGGGTTGTGGGGATGAGGCCCTTGTCCCCATCAACATGGGGACATCCTCCCCATGTTGAGGGCATGTGGCCTGGTGCGGTTCAGGAGAGGGGGGGGCGCACTCTGTCCCCCCCTCTTTTCTGCGGCCGGCCAGATCAACGTGCTCGGATAAGGGTCTGGTGTGGATTTTTAGGGGGACTCCATGCCATTTTTTTTTCAATTTGGGGTGGAGTTCCCCTTAAAATCCACACCAGACCTGAAGGGCCTGGAATTGATATTTGCCGGGAACCGCACGTCTTTTTTTTTTTTGGTTTTAACGGCGGGGTTCCCCTTAATATCCATTCCAGACCTGAAGGGCCTGGTAATTTAATTTGGGGGAACCCCTACACATTTTTTTGTTTGTTTTATGAATGAATCCCTTTAGAATTGTCAGAGCCGACAATTCATTATAGCCACGTGTGAATTTTTAAATGACTTTTTTCCTTCTGAATGTCATTTTGTGCAGGGGCAGTTCTAAGTGCGGGAAAAATGCGCTATTTCACATGCTGACATTACACCCCCCCTAGGTACGAAATTTAAAGGAATATTTCACTTTTATTGTTTCACTTTAAGAATTATTAATTTCACTGCTCCCGAAAAAACGGCCGTTTTAAAAAATAAAAAAAACATTGATACATGTCCCCTGGGGCAGGACTGAGGTCCCCAAACACTTTTTAGGACAAAACTAGCAGATTAGCCTTTAAAATGAACACTTTTGATTTCTCCCATAGACTTCT
This sequence comes from Rana temporaria, assembly GCF_905171775.1. Taxonomy (NCBI): domain Eukaryota; kingdom Metazoa; phylum Chordata; class Amphibia; order Anura; family Ranidae; genus Rana; species Rana temporaria. The sequence goes on along the minus strand of NC_053491.1, from coordinate 292,665,555 downwards.
ATAGGGAGTTTGGCGCGGCTTTACATATTACTTTCAATGCGCCGGCTGCTACGCTGGTTCATGCGCCCAATTAAGCCTCCACCCGGCGCACTAATTAAGGCATGAACCAGCGCAGCGCACAGAGCATAGTAAATCAGGCCCATTGTCTCATATGTGCAATGTTTCTATGGTACGTTACTATTTGATTGGGTGTTGCTCTTAACACATGTTGTCCGATTGCAGGGTGAGTTAGCTGGGTTTGCTTTTCTGCCCCTTGGGTCTCTGCTGGCTGGGATGGGGACATGCGGATCATGACCATTTATCTATAATCAGTAACCAATGTCTAACATATCCATTACCTCATGGAATGTGAGGGGTCTAAACTCAGTTATCAAAAGATCCCTGGTGTTCAAATTTCTACAGAAACATCATCCACACATATGCATCCTCCAAGAGACTCATTTGGTAGGTTCCAGGATCCTTGGTCTCTGGAGGGCATGGGTGGGAGCCCATTATCACTCCACCTATTCTACTTATGCTAGGGGGGCAAGCATCCTGATCCATAGGTCCCTCACTTTCCAGCTATTGGATGATCTAACAGACCCTGGGGGCAAATTTGTGATCATGCACGCCCTGGTGTATGATAAACAGCTAGTGCTGGTGGGACTATACAGTACTTGCCACCTCTGGCTAATGTACAACTAACTTCTATATGATATTATGCAGATTGTGATGGGGTATAATACACCAGAAGTTTTTCTGTTTGGGGACTTTAATTTGGTGCCCTCACAGGACCTGGACAGACTGCACCCTGTGGCCTGCCCTTCGGTGGAATTACAACATTCGGCAACCACGTTTGCTCTGACAGATGTATGGCGACACTTTCAACCACAGGATAGGGAGTACACCTGTCACTCTTCCTCATATCGAACCCTGTCCAGTATAGACTTGGTGTATGCTTCCTCTGGTGCTTTACGCTGAACACGGGAGGCACAGCATTTGCCCTGTGGGATCTCGGACCATGCCCCCCTCAATCTTACTATTTCTTTAGCCAAGTCTCCTGGTCTGAAATTATGGCGTCTGTCCAGGTTCTGGGCACAAGATGATAGGTTACAGGAGCCATTATTGGAGGCCATTTGTAATTTCTGGGTGTTGAATGGAGACTTTGCTAATGCCACGACTGTGTGGGATACGTTTAAATCTTGGGTAAGGGGAGAATATATCTCCCACATCTCTTCCCTGCAGAAAGAGGCTTCTAGTTCCCTGGAGGGGCTGGAGGGGAAGGCTGCAAGATGTGAGGCACGTTACATTGCATCTTCTACTGCTACCACATCCTGACTTGGCAGATGGCCCTACGGACCTTTCCCTGTACAATGTTGAACAAACCAAAAAATCTATGCTACATTCCACGCAGAGAATTTTTTTAACATGGTAACAAAAATGGATGACTCCTGGCATGGTTAGCTAGAGGGCAGACAGCCTGCATGCACATAGCTAGCATTCGGGATGCTGAGGGGCATCTATTGTCCTCTCCTGAGGATATCAGCTCCAGATTCCTTTAATTCTTTTGGGAAGTTTATACTTCTAGGACTCAGTTTCCCCCCCGCTGAACTGCAGAACTACTTGGGGAATATCCCCTTCCCTGCTTTGTCAGATGCCCATAGGATCCAACTTGGTGAAGTCATTTCCCTGGAGGAGGTTCAAGCTGCAATTCGGGGGCTATAGAGTGGTAAGATCCCGGGTGCAGATGGACTGCTTACAGAGTTCTACTCCGAACATGTGGAACTTCTCGCCCCAAGGCCCCGTACTCACGACCAAACATGTCTGCTGAAACTGGTCTGCAGACCAGTTTGAGCAGACATGTTTGGCCGTGTGTTGGCCCGAGCGGACCATTTTCGGGCGGATCGGACAGGTTTCCAACGGACAACTGTTTCCTGGATTTGCTTTAAAACAGTCCGCTGGAAACCTGTCCGGCCGGACATGTACGGTCGTCTGTACAGACCTACCGTACATGTCCTGCCGCCCGCCATCCCTCGCATGCGTCGAATGACTTCGACGCATGCGTGGAAGCATTTTAAAGGCAGGCCGCCCACGTCATCGACGCGGCGACACCGCGGACACGCCCTGCGTATTGTTTACGCGCGGACTTCTGTTCGATGGTGTGTATAGCCGTCGAACAGAAGTCCCCGGACAGTCCCCGGCCAGACATGTCCGATGGAAACGGTCTGCAGACCGTTTTCATCGGACATGTCCTGCCGTGAGTACAAGGCCCAAGACTCACGACCCTTTTGTCTGGACTTGCAGAGGTGAATATCTTGCCCGAGTCTATGGAGGTGGCAATTATTGTCCTAATCCACAAACCCGACAAGGACCCCAGGGAATGCGCATCATACAGGCCCATTTCATTACTGAACGTGGATGCCAAGATTTTGGCCAAAGTTTTGGCCACCCATCTCTCGTTGGTTATCTCCACGCTGGTCAATATTGACCAGACTGGATTTATGCTGGGCAAGGGCATGGATATAAATATCAGATGCCTTTTCCTCAACCTGTCATTAAATCATGACAAAGTTGGTTCCCGGGTGATCGCCTCCCTGGATGCGTAGAAGGCGTTTGATTCAGTGGAGTGGGAGTATCTTTGAGGGGTACTGCAACATTTTGGCTTCGGCCCTAACTTTCTGCGCTGGATACAATTACTTTACCGGGCACCGAGGGCTAGGGTGCGCACCAATGATTGGGTTTCTGTCTCTTTCCCGCTACACAGGGGTACTCGCCAGGGGTGTCCCTTATCCCCCAGTCTGTTTGCCCTGGCACTGGAACCCATGGCGATCCTAGTTAAGGAGTCTCTGGAGGTTCAGGGGTTGCAGATTCGCTGCTTGGAAGAGAAAATATCCCTCTATAAGGATGATGCCCTCCTCTACCTGAATGATGCAGGCCCATCATTGACTGCTGCCCTCAAGCTTTTTGATAAATTTGGATCCCTGTTGGGAATCCGCATAAATTGGTCCAAATCAGTCCTTTTCCCTGTAGATAGTCAGGCCCCTATAGCAGCCGGCCCTGTGCCCTTACAATGGGTTATGAAGTTTAAATATCTTGGTGTTCGGGTGGCTAGGGACGCTGCCCAGTACTATACCCTCAATATCCTTCCCTTACTTCGTCTCCTCAGGGAGAGATGCCAATCCTGGTCCGGACTTCCGCTTAACTTACAGGGTCGTATCAGTATCCTAAAAATGGTGATATTACCTAAATTTAATGACCGCGCTTTTTGCAGGCCTTGTAAATTTTGCCATATAGGGGGGTGAGGACATATGCTGATTTACCTGCTTCAACAAAGGCAACACTACGTGTGTGGGTAGCAGCTTAACGCCATTTCTTCCAGGCAGGGCGCTGGTCCCCGGTCCAGCCTCTCTGGGGGAAACCTAATTTGCCCCACTTTAGGTCGATTCTAGACCCTCAGGTGTGGGCGAGATTCAGTATTAGGAGATATTATACCTGCAGGTACATTACTGACTTTTTTACAACTTTCCAGGGCTCACAACCTACCTGGCTGGATGTATTTCCGATACGTCCAGCTCCTTCATTCGGCTAGAGCTCAGTTTCCTACATCCCCACTTCTTTAATTGGACCCAGTAGAAGACTGCCTATACTGTAGTGATCTGGTGAAGCCTCTCTCTGCTCTATATGGTACCCTGCTAGCCACAGATTACCCTAACATAGGCTGTGGGATAGGTGGAAAATGGACGTCTCAGCCCTGGATAAGGAGGATTGGGTGGACTGCCTAGAACAGGGTCTCAGATTGGTAATCTCTGCAGCGGACAAATTAATACAAATCAAATTTCTTCACATGGTCTACTTTACCCCGATCCGGATGTCTAGAATGTATCCTGATAGGGATCCACACTGTCCCCGGTGTCGGACGCAGTTGAGTACCTATCTGCATATGTTTTGGGACTGCCCTGCACTGTCGACCTTCTGGGCGGGAATATTTGACCACTTGAATGTCTGCCTTGAATTGTCTGTTTCTATGACACCTGAATTAGCCTTACTGGGCATTTATGAGGATGAACATAGATCTCACCATAGTAAACTGCTGATTTCATACTTTCTTTTCTATGCTAAAAAATAAATCCTCTGTAAATGGACCTCCTCTAATCCTCCTTCCTTGTCATGCTGGGAAGATAGTGTCAATGCGGCTCTGCCCCTTTACAAAATAACAACGTCATGGCTGCCCATGGAAGTTTGACAAGGTGTGGTTGCCCTGGACAGCTTTCTAGGGCTGCACAGCTACCCCATGTACACAGCCTCCCTGCCTGACAGATGTGAACTGATTTGATGTACATGCTTCTTCCCCCTCTCCATCCTTTTCCACTCCCCTCTCCTCCAAACCTCTCCTCTCCCCCCCACTTCCTGGTCCTAATCCAAACGTACAACATTTTTCATTGCACGCTTACTGTATTGTCTCACTTTTCCTACTGTTGATTGGACAACGAGCATATGATGCTTTGAATTCCTTGTAATATACCATATCTGTTTCAAGTGATGATTGTGTACTGTATCGCACTGTAAATTTTCCTTCAATAAAGCACTCCTGAATGTTAAAAAAAAATGCCCAAACCCATGTGTTCCAAGCATCTCCGCAACAACACACCAAACTGGTACTTGGTAAGCGGAGCCATATTAGAGTGAATAAAGAAATGTCCTGCCTAGGAGGGCCTAATCCCCATGAATTGGCTCACAGACACTACCGGGCATACTTGTTTTCATGAGCTGACAATGATATCCACCCACCTTTACCAAATTGGTCAGTTTTGAAATTGCTCAGTAAAACATGCACCTGTTCAATGATCACTTGACTATGCAACATTCCAGAACTATCCAGCTTACTACTTGGCACTAATTCTGAGATTCGGAAAGTCCCAAAAAATGCCAGTACAAAAAAGCAATGCCTCATAGGGCAAATAACAAACCACATTCGCCACCTCACAAGATTGGCCTTCTGCTTGGTCCTCCTCTTGTAACTTTAAGCGCCTGTTTTGCCAAAAAATAAGCTGTACAGGGAGATAGTCCCCTTCACCTGAAGAAAAAAGAGATGGCAGCTAATTTACTCATCATATAACTACTTGAAAAACGCTGCTGCATTAGGAAAGACAGAAAAGACAGAATAGCTCCGTCCGATGGAGCAGCGAACTTGAAGTCTTTTACACTCGTAAAATCCAACCACAACCTCCAGGAAGCTGCATAACTTGACCAGGTTTGGGGGCTACTGAGCCCCTAATAGCTTTTGACACCATGCTCATATCACCTGCCACAGATGTTCCGGACATGGTAAGCTCTCTTCATCTGCTTCCGGAAGCAACTGACGGAAATGGTCCATCTGCAACTGAGATAATGCATCAGCAATGTTATTCAGAAATCCTGCAGTATATCCGGCTTTAAGCCAAATGTTAAATTTCAGACACAAAAACACAATTTGTCTCAAAACCTTGATAACCAACAACGAACCTGAAGAGAGGCAATTCACCGCAAACATGACTCCTCTGTATAATAGGCTCCAAAGCCACTAAAATAGGGAACAACTCCAAAAGTACCACGTTCTTTGTGGCTTGACTGTTAACCCATGAGTCGGGCCAATGGGTTTTCCACACTGCACCAAAACCGTTTTTTTCCCGCCACATCAGTGAAAAAAAAATAATCCGGGGCAAACACAAAATCCATCTGGAAAAGGGATCTCCTATTGTATATTTCCAGAAATTGTTCCCAAATCAAAAAAATCCTCCCTGAGAGCACAGGTCAGTATAATATGGACGAAAGGCCACTTCAGGCCCGCTGTAGAAAGATAGAGTCTATGGGAGAAAACCAGACCCACTGGCATAATCCTGCAAGCAAAAGCCAGGACACCCAATAGAAATTGCATCTCTTTCAAAAGTACAGTGATACCTCGGTTCACGAACTTAATTCGTGAACTGACTCTGGTCGCGAACCGAATTGGTCGCGAACCGAGGCACATTTTCCCATAGGGTTCAATGTAAATCCGATTAATCCGTGCTGACCTTTTTTTGGGGGTTTTTGAAGCACAAAAATATGAAACAAATTACAATACACATTAGTACAGTATAGTAATGTATATTTTCTTCACAACCTTGCTGTCACCTTTACTACTGCTCTGCACTTTCTTTTTGCCACCATGCTTGCGCTGCACATTCTTGTCACCTGCATTTCCACTTTGCACATTGTCACTTGCATTTCCACTTTGCACATTATCACTTGCATTTCCACTTTGCACATTATCACTTGCATTTCCACTTTGCACATTATCACTTGCATTTCCACTTTGCACATTGTCACCTGCATTGCTGTTCTTGTCACCTTCATTGCTGCTCCGCACTTACAGTACTGTATGTGCTAAAAAGCACACCAAAAATCCAAACATCACTTAAACTGTTTGCAGAGTACTCACAGTACTTCTTTCTGTGTGTCTTCTTCTCTCCACGGTCTTCCTACAGGAAGTCACGACCATGTGAGAGCCTGGAAATAGCATTAAAATGGCCGCGGCTCCTGTTCGTGAACCGAGGCGGAGTTCGTGAACCGGAGCATATTTTTATGAACTTTTCTGTTCGTGAACCGAGTTGTTCGTGAACAGAAGCGTTCGTGAACCGAGGTATCACTGTATTTGCTTTTTTTGCAATACCAAAGCCAACAATGATTTCAATTTCAACAGTTTTGCCTCCTGGTAACCGAAAATTCCATACTGCTGGTATCAATTTTGATACCTAGAAATTCCAAAGCCGTGGTAGGTAAACACGTAATTTCTTCCGCCAGTGGAATACCAAAGTCCTGGGCCATGCCACGAAAGGCTTGCAACAATTCAAAACACAAAGTGCCACCTGGCGGACCTATAAACAAGAAATCATCCAGATTTTTGCACCACACTATCTGAACCTATTTTACAACAAAACACCCAGTGAAGGAAGGTGGAAAATGCCTCAAAATATGAGCAGGACAAAGAGCATCCCATCAGGAGGCATTTGTAAAAAAAAACAATTATCGAAAAAGAAACCCAATAAATGAAAAGCCGTCGGAGAAATAGGCAGGAGGTGAAAGATGATTTTATATCTGCTTTGGACAGTAAAGCCCCAGTACTGAAAGACCTAATTTTGACGATTGCCTCCTCAAAATTTGCATATGACACCAAACACTAGAATGCATTTTCGTCAGAATTTCTGGTATTTTCGCGTTCGTTTTAACAAACGATAACGAACACACAGAATCCGAAATCGAAAGATCCGGAAATGTATGATTGCCATGTTGTATAGTTTAGCTGCTTAGGACACCATAAGCCTTCAATGACAGATTCAACCTTAATTAATTCGGATTTTCAGACTAATGCATTTTTTAATGAAACTAAATAAATAAAAACGCATTTCGGGAGTAACTAAATAAAAAAGGATCTCTCTGCTGCTAAAAAGAGTGAAATAGTTCAATGCCTTTTTTGAGAAAGGAACTTTTCTTACTCATGATTCCTTTTGTCTCAGATATACCGACTTTGAGGTTACATACCCGGATTTTGAATATATTAAACATTCTCTACTCATAGCCGAATCTCCTTCTCTGTGGTACAGGAATAAAACTCCCTTTGAAAAGCTATGTGCCGAAACAGGTCCCCAGAAACACTTGATCTCAAAAATGTATTCCCTTTTATTTTTGGATGTTAACCCTAAAAATTATGTGGCTACCAAACATTGGGAGAGAGAGCTTGACTTGGACCTCTCTCCTATGGAATGGGAAAGTATTTTTACATACATACATAAGGGTTCCCTGAAAGTCTTAGCACAAGAAAATGGATATAAATTGTACTCTAGGTGGTATAGAACACCCCACAGGATTAATAAATTTGACCCTACATCCCCACCTTTGTGTTGGCGATGCAAAACCTCTATTGGGACTCTTTTACACATTTGGTGGGAATGCCCACACATACAAACGTTTTGAAGAGAAGTTCATCGTATCATCCCAATCGTCACTACTTTTGTTCCAGAATTTGAACCAACAAATGAAAAATGTCAGTTCTTTACAACCTATAAAGTGTTTTGAAACTTACTGTGTGTAATAATTTGGAACAGTGCATTGTAAGATTTTGAAAAAAAATAAATAATAATTATCATTAGGAGGTTTGTTCAATAAAATTTGAATTGTACTCTTAATAGTTGATAACATGAGAATTATGCTGACTGTTATTTACATCAATTATTTAGTTAAATGAGAAAAATATCATTGGCACAATAATTTGGAACAGGGTGTAAACATTTACCAGTGTAAATATCACAGGGACAATTCTTAAGGTATGTATGACAAATATTTAATCTGGGTCAGTCCTTAATTGCAAAATCTCTGCTGGAAGGGACTATAGAATAGAGACCCCTCTAGAGTAGGTCGTATAGATGGCATTAAACGAATTAGCCAACATGGGCGCTTAAGGGCCCGTAACTTCGTGCCAGTGAGATGAGTTTCTTGAGGGCATATTATATGGGGTTTATGTTTTTTCAAGACAGAAAAGACCAGGGACTGCTTATGGGGTGAGTTTAAACCTCTAACATTCCAAGATATTATCTTTAGTGGCTTAGACATAGTAAATCAATCAATCAATCCATAATAACTATATAAAGGATGCAGAGCATAAGAAGAACATTGTAGGTTGTGCCATCCATAGCATACAAAAGTCAGAGCATGTGAAGCTAAATAGTTAAAAGTCAAGGGCCAGATCCACAAAGCAGATGCGCCGACTTAAATCGAGATACGCGGCATAATTAAAATTTACACGGCGCGTATCTTTGCACCTGATCCTCAAAACGAGATACGCCTTAAAATCATGTTTTTCCGTCCTACCTAAAATAATTACACCGGCGCTTTTCCGTGCGCAAATTACGCTAGACACGCCGCTGTTTTGATAGGCAAAGATGCAAATGAGGGAGATAGGGTGATCCACAAAATTAAGTGTGTGCGCCGTAGATTACGCCCTGTGCGCTTCTGTTAGTTTCAATGTGTAAATTTACACTTTATAAAAGGTGCCCTAATTTTACACATGTCGTGTAAAGGTCAGCTAAAGCAACACCATTAAGGAAGAGCTGAGCACACAAACTTGCTGGACTACAATCTGTATGCCAACATGCCAGGGGCATCCATGCGCATAGCTAGACTAGTGACTTCAGTGACCGAGGGTACCCCCTCTTCTGAGGGAACAGTAGTCAGGAGATGCCTCGCAGAATGCATCTTTGCACAGTAAACACACACATTAATTATGTCACAATGAGAATGCATGAATGCACACCCACTGTGGTCCCTAGCACAGACATATCACATGCACATCTAATTGGATTAGATTCAAGTACCCCCCCCCCCCCATTGGTACTTGGAAGCAGTAACGCCACGCCACGGCTCCAATTCTGTTACTGTGCATTCATACACCATTCAGGGACCTGGGATCACTTCTCCCTGGTCCTGGGGATCCCTTTTCCACCAAAACTGAGGGTGACACCCTTATTTAATCAGGAATGCCACCCCCCCCCCCACATTCACACATCATTCACACACATAAACCAAATCATAAGTACAGTATAATAAAAAAAATCATAAAAAAAAAAAAATCATTAAAATAAAAAGTACCCCTGCAAATTAATTGCGGCGGCAATTGCTCCGTCTGGGCTGCCCACGGACACGGGCACGGGCACGGCCAACCAGAGGATCTTCATGGGGGGGTGTTAGCAGGGGAGGGAGTATCTTCGTGGGGGGGGTGTTAGCAGGGGAGGGAGTATCTTCATAGGGGGGGTGAGCACGGGAAGGAGGTGCCTCCCCTGGTGTCTGTCCTACTGCTGGCCTGCCCTCCAAGGCCACTGCTATCCTTGTCAGACAGTTTGTGAGGGCAGCCGCATTGGCCTGGCCAGCCCGGGTATTGTCCTGGACAGCCCGGGTATTGTCCTGGACAGCCCGGGTATTGTCCTGCACAGCCTGGGTCAGGGCAGTCACCTCCTGGGCCACGCCTGTTGTGGCGGTCTGCAGCTCACACAAGCATGTGATGACCGCCAATGAGTTTGTGGCCACATCACCGAGTGACTCCTTCATTACACCCAGGCTGTGCTCCATCTGGGTCAGAGTCTCTTTTGTCTGACCCAGATGGCGGGTCTGCCGGGCATTGTCCTTCTGCAGACTGGCCGGCAGACGCTCGGCCACCCCCCTGGTCTCCTGGGTTGCCATCCTGCCTGCCCCTGAGGCTTGTGGCCTGGGAGGAGGGGGAGAGTGACCCTTGTGGGTTGCGGCCTGTTGGGGGAGGAGTGGGAGGGGCTACCCCTGATGGTGGCCTGACTGCTGCCAGCCTCTGGGGTAGGATCTGGGGTAGCCTCAGGGGTAGCCTCAAGGGTAGCCTCAAGGGTCATCATATGCGAGGCCAAAAGGACTTACCGGCCAATATCAAGATCTTCTTCCTCCACCCCCTCATCCTCCTCCCCCTCATCCTCCTCCCCCTCATCCTCCTCCCCCTCAACCTCCTCATGAGGGGAGGTTTGTCCACTCCCCTCCCCTGGGGAATCCTGCCCTTCTTGGGACTCATCAGCAGCCTCTTGTCTTTGGGGTGGTGCAGCAGCCTGGCCTGATGGCCCAGCAACCTCCTGGTCATCTGTGGAGGACACAAAACAATCACAGGTTTGAGGATCCACACACTTGGCACATCTTCCCTTCCCCCACCCACACATGCTAATCACCAGATAGAAAAACCAAAAACTTACCTGGCCTCACAGGAACACCTGACTGATATCCACGCAGGCCCACCACCTGCTCTAGCTGGAAACACCGGGCCACTGCCCATTCCTCCTCACTCAGATGGATGGGGCAGGGTCTCCCTCCTCTAGTGCCTGTGGTATGGGCAGTGATCTTTGCCACCTTATTACGGACCACGCTCTTTAGATCGTTGATCTTTTTTTGGATGCCAGGGGGGGTCCTCGTCTCCCCCCCCCGCGCCACATTGATTTGATCCGTAACCTTCTTTAGAATCGCCTTCCTTTGGGCCGGGGAGGTGTTCCGGCTATCAGGACCATGTAAATATCGGCCATATTGGACGATGGCCCGAGCAAGAATTTGCTTCTCTACCTGATTAAAATTGAGCTTCCTGCGCTTGGTGCCATCACAGACACCACTCAGCAACAAGAAGAAACTCACAGGACAAACAAACAAAAATACACACACAACAAACAAACAAAAAAACTCACAGAAGAAACACACAAAAAGCAAAACACACAAGCAGACAGCTACTACAAATTCAAAAACAAACACGCAAAAAACAAACACAAAATACAATCAGCAAAAAACAAACACAAAATACAATCAGAAAAAAAAAATACACTCCGAAAAAAACAAACAGAAAATACACTTAGCAGAAACAAACACCAACTACAATCTAATACTGCTCCAAAACTTCTCTATCACACACAACTCACCAACAAACACCGACAAACGTTCAGAGCAGAAGCAACTTGCTCTAGGAAGGGTAACATAGGGAAACACTTTTGCAAGGGAAGTGTGTTTGTCTGGGGCTATTTATACACAGGGCGATCCTCAAACTAAGTACGCTTGGCCTTTTACCTATATCACTGATTGCGCCAAGCCAAGTTCTGCACATGCCCAGTGAGAAGCAGATTCGTGCGCGCATGCACAGTATGGCCGGCCCTTCATTTGCATGGGGTCACGGCTCATTACAATGAAGCACGCCCACTTCCTTCCCACTTGCAATAACCCCTCCTTACGCCTCGGGATTTAAGTTACGCTTGCGCAATTTTGTGCGCAGATGCGCTGTGGATACGGCACTTATGACACCAAATTAGGGCACCGTAACTTAAATGACATAAGTTTTGAGTAACTTAATTTGCGGCGCTGGCTGTGGATCTGGCCCTAAGTACATGAAAACTGAACACAAAAAAACAAAACAAAAATTTGTCTTGGAAGTTAAGAATCCGTGCAATGAGGAAGCACAGAGGGGCTCCTGAGAGAGGAGGGCGCAAAGGTGTGCGGTGCGGCCATTCGATGACCAAGGAGGACGAGGTTTCATCATTGCCAAAAACATCCCGTAGCGAGGAGAGGCGAAACCGTTCAGGGTGAGATCCTTCCAAACGTTCGGTGAACCCCACAAAGCGGAGGTTGTTTCTGTGTGATTGGTTCTCCAGGTCATCTAGTTTGGCTCGAAGGGTCACCAGCTCATTTGTGGCGGGGTGCACAGTATCTTCTAAGGAGCTGATGTGTTCCTCACCTGCCAAGTTCCGTCACGCAGGTTCAATACATCCTGCTTTATTAGGGAAAAATCTATGCAGATGGATTCTATTTGGGTAGTAAGAGAGGCCTTGCAGTCCTGTATGGCAAACATAATATGTGCCAGTGTGGGTTTAGCCTGGGGACAATCAATGGCCTGTCCATTTTCCATGTAAGGAAGAGAGCTCTGAAGTGATAGAGTGTCTGCTTGGGAGGAGAAGACAGCAGGGGTCGAATCACTCACCTATAATGCAGAGTCCTGTGCAGAAAAAGGTGAAGGCTGCAGGCATGGTGATTTTAGAATGTACCACTCTTTCTCTTCTCCTTTCTTTCCATTTTATCTCTCACTATCCTAATTTCCTGTTTTTTTTCCCCACCCCTCTCTCTAGCCATCTTTCTTCTTCTTTCTCTTCTTCTTTCTCTCCCTTTTTCTTTGTTCCTCCCCCTATTTTCCTCTCCCTTCCATACATTCTCTATTTTTATTCCTTCTATTACTCCTTGGTGGGGGGGGGTGGGGGGAATGGGATGAGTGGCAGTGCTGGCAGGGAGTTGGGATGAGTGGCAGTGCTGGTAGGGAGTTGGGATGAGTGGCAGTGCTGGTGGGGGGAATAGCATGAGTGGCAGTGCAGGGGGGAGTTCTGATCAGCCAACTTAGGTGCTCTTGATCAAGGTCATCTGCTGATCTGAGAACTGTAGTGGGGACTTTCAATGGCAACTATAATCGCAGGTAGTGTTACTCACCGTGTCTCCAGCTTCACTTTGTCTCCGACTTTGTGGTGTCTTGCAGCAGTGACACCTATGCCGAAATCAGGAGATAGGGTCCCCTTCAGCCCCTCCCACTTCACATTCCTCACCAGTAAGGATGAGCCGAACCCCCCCTGGTTCGGTTCGCAGCAGAACATGTGAACAGGCAAGCTGCCTCCCTAGCCTCAGTAGCTTCTTTGGGGTATGCAGAGGAGGAAAAAACAGCCTCGCTCCCGGAAAAGGCAGCAAAACTGGACATCGCGGACAAGGCCGCAGCCGCGGCCTCGCCTAGAACTCCTGCCCAGGTGGAGAACTAGGCCTAAAATCCTGACCGGCTACTTGCCACAGCGTCCGATTTTAAAGGTCATAACTGCCCTGACTGGCAAGGTGGACCATATACAGGCTAATGTGGAGTTTATTAGAAAGGACTTTGATGCCTTCCATGGCAGAATGACTGAGGTGGAGCAAAGGGTCTCCCAGACCAAAGAGACGGTACGTGACCATGGGGCTGACATTCAAGGCCAAGGTTAAGGTGCTTGAGTCCAGCGCAGAAGAAGCAGAAAATCGCAACAGAGGAAATAATATGTGTATTCTGGGACTCCCTGAGGGAGCTGAAGGCGCAGACCCCACGGCCTTTGCTGAAAGCTTATTGCAACAGCTACTTTCTCGATTTTCTCTGTTCTTTACTGTGGAGAGGGCCCATCGCATACCCGCCACCAGAGGTCCCCAGGGAGCACCGCCTCGCACTTTTATCTTTAAACTACTTCACTTCTGGGATAGGGATACGGTGATGAAGGAAGCTACGCTTCAAAAACGCTAAGCTCCAAATCTTTCTGGAGTATTCGCTGGAAACTTAGAAACAGCGTGAATCCTATGATGCTGTAAGAGCTAGAGTTGAGCGAACCTGAACTGTAAAGTTCGGGTTCGGTAGGGACTTTGGGTTTTTCCCGAACCCGGACCCGAACCCGAATAATTGATGAAAGTTTGGGTCCGGGTTCGGAGTTCGGGGAAAAAAAATGCGCGGAGGTCCCCCCAAATTCAGTAACCAGAACCTTTAGGTCTGGTATGGATATTAAGGGGAACTCCACCCCAAAATTTAAAAAAAAATGGCGTGGAGTTCCCCCTAAAATCCACACCAGACCCCTTATCCGAGCACATTGACCTGGCCGGCCGCAGAAAAGAGGGGGGGACAGAGTGTGGCCTCCCCCTCTCCTGAACCGAACCACATGCCCTCAACATTGAGAGGGTGCTTTGGGGTGCCCCCCAAAGCACCTTGTCCCCATGTTGATGGGGACAAGGGTCTCATCCCCACAACCCTTGCCCGGTGGTTGTGGGGGTATGCGGGCAGGGGGCTTATCAGAATCTGAAAGACACCTTTAACAAAGGGGACCCCCAGATCCTGGCCCCCCCTGTGTGAAATGGTAATGGGGTACAATGTACCCCTACCATTTCACGAAGGAAGTGTAAATAGTAGTTTTCAGAAAAAAAACACACACCGTAGAACAAATTACTTTATTAATTAAACCAAATAAAAATCCAGCGGTGAAAATAGACGATCGATGCTGCTCCCTGCTCCATTGTTGTCTCTATCCACCACCGGGTGATCTCTCCAGCGACGGGTGATGTCTCCAGCGACGGACGATTGGTCCAGCGATGAGAACATCCATCCATTCAGAGCACAGCTCAGCAAATGACGCGCCAAAGCTTTGACGTTTCTTTTATAGGGGAGGCGGGCCACGCGTCACGTGACCCCGTCCCCCTCTGACGCACACTCTGCTACATCACTGGGACAGCCCTTGCGTCAGAGCGGGACGGGGTCACGCGACGGGTGGCCCGCCTCCCCTATAAAAGAAACGTCAAAGCATTGGCGCCTCATTCGCTGAGCTGTGCTCTGAATGGATGGATGTTCTCATCGCTGGACCAATCGTCCGTCGCTGGAGACATCACCCGGCGCTGGAGAGATCACCCGGCGCTGGATAGAGACAACGATGGAGCAGGGAGCAGCATCGATCGTCTATTTTCACCGCTGGATTTTTATTTGGTTTAATTAATAAAGTAATTTGTTCTATGGTGTGTGTGTTTTTTTTCTGAAAACTACTATTTACACTTCCTTCGTGAAATGGTAGGGGTACAGTGTATCCCATTACCATTTCACACAGGGGGGCCAGGATCTGGGGGTCCCCTTTGTTAAAGGGGTCTTCCAGATTCTTATAAGCCCCCTGCCCGCATACCCCCACAACCACCGGGCAAGGGTTGTGGGGATGAGACCCTTGTCCCCATCAACATGGGGACAAGGTGCTTTGGGGGGCACCCCAAAGCACCCTCCCAATGTTGAGGGCATGTGGCCTGGTGCGGTTCAGGAGAGGGGGGGCCGCACTCTGTCCCCCCCTCTTTTCTGCGGCCGGCCAGGTCAACGTGCTCGGATAAGGGGTCTGGTGTGGATTTTAGGGGGAACTCCACGCCATTTTTTTTTATTTGGGGTGGAGTTCCCCTTAAAATCCACACCAGACCTGAAGGGTCTGGTTATGGATATTTAGGGGGAACCCTACGTAATTTTTTTTTAATTGACGGCGGGGCTCCCCTTAATATCCATACCAGACCTAAAGGGTCTGGTTATTGAATTTGGGGGGACCTCCGCACATTTTTTATTTTGTTTTACTAAAAGTCTGTGTCCCATTGACTTCAATGGGGTTCGGAAATCGGGTTCGAGTTACCGAGCCCGAACTTTTTTTTTAAAGTTCGGGTTCGGGTCCGAACCCGAACATCCAGGTGTCCGCTCAACTCTAGTAAGAGCTAGTCTTCGCTCCAAACATATCAAGTACAGTATGCTGTTCCCGACCAGACTGAGGGTGGAGGACGGCAAATCTCTTTGGTTTTTCACATCCCCAAAGGAGGCCTCCATGTGGATCGATACGTACTCCATCTGATTTCACCTGCTGCCTTTTTCAACGTGCCTTCTCTCTACACACTGACCTGGATCTACCTCCTGTGTCCAACACTTCCCACGCTCTGCTGTGCTCCCCATTTCATGACCCTGGAGGCGAGGAGGCTACGCCTCAAACTATCCCCTGAGGCCTCACTGCTGGAGGATTGCCTCTGAGACTGTGTCCTGCTTCTTCCTTCCTCCTCCCCTGTGACCCAGGCCCTTGGATTTGTCAGCACATGCTGCGCTACTGTTTAAGTTTGTACCCCCGGCATAGCCAGGAGACTGCACCCACATCTATTTCCTTTTTGCTCCAGTCCCCTGAGGGGGACTGCATGCGTGTCATCTACCCGCTGGACTGTGGATGCCGTTCCGCACACGTTTCCTCATTGCAGGCGTGTTCGTCTTTCTTTCAAGTTGGGATCCTGAGGCTCCCCACAGTTGGGGTCGGGGTTGGCATTTTGGGGGGTGGGGGGTGGTTGCGAATGTTTGGTTATGTTCTGTTATTTCATTATACTTTTACAAGCAATGTTTTACTATGTGACATAGGATGTGTGGGTTTTCATGTTCTGATTTATGTGATGGTCCGGGTTCAGCTCCGGGGCCTAGTAGAAATATTCCAGCTTCATCTAGCACCACAGGGCGATTATGGCTGAGTGCACTATAATCTCATGGAACACTAGGGGTTTAAACTCCTCTGTGAAGAGATCACTGGTATTTCAGTTCCTCTCCCAGATCTGCATCCTCCAGGAGACGCATTTAACGGGCAGCAAGCTTTTAAGCCTTAGACGATCCTGGGTGGGACACCTTTACCACTCCACCTATACCAATAATTCCCGGGGAGTTAGCATTCTAGTTCACAAATCCCTACCTTTTAAGTTGTTGGAGCTGGATCCGGAGCTGGACCCGGACGGGAGATATGTCATAATGCATGCTGTAATAGATAGGATGGAGCTGGTGGTGGTGGATCTCTACCTGTCCCCCCAGCCTCCATGAGATTACTCAACCAAAGAAGCCAAGGGGAATGGGTAAGGGCTGATGGAATGTATCGGTACTAGATAAATCAGTTATACAAAAGAGTATAGTAAAGGTAAAAAAGTTCAATTTATTAAAAAATAAACATAGCATAAGGGGATTAAGGAGTACACAATGTTTTTAAAATTACAACAGTGATAGTGTAAAACAGATTATACGACCAGCCAACACATCATCGAGGTGGTATATAGGCCCTGATCTGCGGGCAGCGATGAGGCGGAGAGGGTCATATAGATCAGGATCTCTACTAGTTTCGCTACTTGTGGTAGCTTCGTCAGGAGATATTGTTCTAAAGAATGACAATGTATGGTTATTAGCATTACAGGTTGTGTACACATGGGAGCATATGCACAGGGTCAATCAGGTAAAAAACACACATATATACAATCATTGAAAAATGTTATACAAATAAAGTTCAAGGGGACAATACAAAGACTGCGCGGCTTACCTGTACAAACAAATTCACTCCTTGGGGGAGCCTGAGCCCAGCGTGGAGAAAGGGATCTCACACGGGGTATGAGATGGTAGGGATGCCCCCAGCAAGGTGAGGATCTGTGGTGACTGTATATGGAGTAGTGGTTAGTATAAATAGGATGGAATCTTATTTATGGCTAAAGTGCAAGGGCCACCGTGATGGAGGTGAAACAAGAAATATGGAAGGGGAAAAGGAAGTGAAGGGTTACATGGTGAATATGTATTATATAAGAATTATTGTCATTACCCAACGCATAATGGAAAAATTAAATACCGATTAGGACCCCACAGCAAAAAGAGGGGATTTTAATCACCAAAACAGATAAGACAGGGAGGGAAGGGAGGGTGCAGGGAAATCGTGTATGTGAACAAGGAAAGTGAAAGTGCAGGAAAAGGTTGGGAAGGCAAAAGAAAACAAAACTGGGAAGAAAGACAAGGGGGGAGAAAAAGGAGGAGGGGTGAAGGGGAGAGCCACAACCTAGAGGGGTGTGGTGACGGGAAAGAAGGTGATGAAGTGGAGGGAAAGGGAGAAAAAGAAGGGAAGATAAGGGGGGGAGAAATGACAAAAGAACATAGAAGAGCTGGAGGGAAAGAAAGAAAGAGAAGGAAACAGAAAAAGAAAGGAAGGGATGAAGGGGAAGAAGAAGGGAAGGGGAATGGGAGGGGGGAAGGGGAGGGGGGGAGAGGAGAAGGGAACAATAGAGAAGGGAAGAAGTGGGCAGAGCAAAAGAGGGGGACAGGGGGGGGAGGGGAAGGTGGAGGAAATTAAGGAAACAGTGAAGGGAGGGAAGAAGGGTTTGGGATTAGAAAGGTTGTAAGAGGCAGGGGTTGGGGGAGGTAGGAACAGGGGGGAGTGCGGGGACGGTGAGTGAAGGATTGCAAACAAGTCTATCAAGTGCTGCTAGTGAAAAATGTGGTAGTGAGGAAAATGTGTGGAAATAAATCAATTAGTCATACCTATATGAAATATTCAAAACTTTAGGGCCCTAGGACCTGACTGATAATAGGCAGGAGCCAGGAAGGAACCACCAGAAAACAGAGCTGGATTAAGTCTATCTTAGACGAAACGTCAGGAGGTGACGTGCTAACGTCAACGCACGCTGAGGACGAATTCGTTCTGACATGCCGGCCGGCTCTTACTTATGCTGATTTTAAACTTCGGAATTGTAAGTGTGTTGCTTACTTTTTTTTATTAAATTTTCTATGCGGTATCACACTATTGTGAGTTTTCTAGGCCAAGTGACTGATCTCACAGGACGGCACAGCGGCGCCTACGGATGACGTCACCGCGTCCCAACGAACCCTTTCCTTATTCAAAATTATGTTAGGATGATGGTACTTTAAGATTATGTTATTTTCTTCTACTGAGAGGTCTTCATATAAAAGATTACTCAACCAGCTAATTTCTAAGATTGCTGTATTTGATACAGATAATGTGGTGATAATTGGCGACTTTAACCTGGTCCCGGATCCTGGGTTTGACAGACTCTCCGGTGTGTGGGTCCACTTTCGGACCTGTTCTCCTGGGCGGATGCCTCCAACTTGACTGATGTGTGGAGGTGGCGTTACCCTCATCAGCGAGCCTACATGTGTCACTCAGCCTCATATAGAACCTTCTTGCACATAGACCTGGCCTATGCGGGGGAGGTATGAGATGTTTCCACCCTTCCACGGGGTGTCTCGGATCATGCTCCTCTGCTGTTGAAGCTGAGTGTGTCCACGACTGCCGGGGAGGGATTGTGGATCTGTCCAGATTCTGGCTGTCTGACTCCGGGATCTCTGAGCCATATCAAGCTGAGGTGATTCAAAACTGGCGTGACCTAGACCCTTCTATACCCCTGACCATGTCTTGGGATGTGTTCAAGGCCTTCTCTAGGGGCAGCCTGCAGACACATATCCGTAGGACTTGAAAGGACATGAGAGAGGATATAAAGAGGGCTGAGACAAATGTGACTGCACTTGAGACAGAAAACTCCGCTAATAGGGATCCTGGGGTATACTCTGACTTTCAGGCCGCATTGAGAGATGTGTTCCTGCTCCGAACATCCGCTACAAAAACTAAATTTCTACACCAATCCCAATGTATATGCAAGCATGGGGAGAAGACGGGTAGCATGTTGCCATGGCTGGCGAGGTAGAGCTCCTCACCTGTGACTATATCGGCTATAGCTGATGCCGATGGATTGCTGCTGACTGACCCTACAGCCATCAAAGGCCGTATTGCATCATTCTACCAGGAGCTGTACAGGTGTGCATGGATGGGGAGCTCGAAGCATATCTGGAGGAGACGGAGCTGCCTTGCTTGATGTCCACCTACAGAGATGCATTAGACATTCCTATTACGCTGGATGAGATTTGGCGGGAGGTGACCTCCCTGCAAAATGGTAAGACACCGAGCCCGGGTGGCATCCCTGCTGAACTATTTAAGACATATGTAAAGGAACTGCTCCCCGCATTTAAACTCATGCTACAAAAGGCTGTGAAGGAAGACTGTCTCCCCCGACCATGGCTGAGGCAGTTATCTTAGTCATTATCAAACCAGGCAAGGCCCCTGAGCAGTGTTCTTCATACAGTCCGATATCTCTCCTAAATGTCGATGCCAAGATATTGGCCAAGATTTTAGCCGGGCGCTTGAATGTTGTGATCACTGCCTTGGTGCAATCCGGGTTTATGTCGGCACGAGGGACTAATAGCAATATCCGGCATCTCCTCACACATCTCTCCAGGGGGGACGGGGATGGTCCGGGGGTGGTGACCTCTCTAGATGCTGAGAAAGCGTTTAATTCAGTGGAGTGGTGCTACCTATGGGCCATCCTGCGTAGATTTTGGTTTGGCCCCCGCTTTGTTAGATGGGTCCAAATGCTTTACCATAAACCCACGCCTTTTATTCGCATGAATAACTCTCTGTCACCTTCATTCCCCCTGTCCAGAGGCACTAGGCAGGGATGGCCACTCTCCCCTGACCTGTTTGCATTGTCCATGGAACCCATGGCGGCCCTTATTAGAGCAACCCCCTTGATTGAGGGCATCCCAGTAGGGGTGATCACAGACAATATTTTCCTTATATGCTGATGACACCCTCCTATTCCTTAAAGAAGTTTCACCCCTCCCACCGGCTCTCCACATTGTGGATGTGTTCGGCACGTTTTCTGTCAATAGGGTTAATTAGGGAAAATCCCTCCTATTCTCGCTCCATGTGTCGGGACCTCGTCCCCCTTAAACTGGATGTTGGAATTTAACTATCTGGGGATACTGATTAGAGCGACTCTGTCCTCATACATAGAATTAAATCTCATGCCACTGCTGAAGACCTTCTCGCAGAGATGCACGACCTAGAGATCTCTCCTCTTTCACCAGTAGGTAGGATGAACTTACTCCTATACTTTTTCCGCAACTTCCCGCTACTCCCCCTCGACCTCATTCTTTGCCACATTGAACGGCATCATATCCTCATTTATGTGGATTGGCAGACCCCCACGGTTGGCCATTTCCACCTTGCAACTTCCCATTGCACGAGGTGGCCTATCCCTACCGGACATTCAGGTGTACTTTTGGGCGGCAGTTTTGGTAACGGTCAGGTGGTGGTTTTCTCAGCCCAAAGACAACCCTGCAGTAACATTCGAAGCAGTGATTATGGGATCATACTCCTCACTTAGCAATCTGGTGTTCAGGGGACCGAAATCTCACCCCGGCCTTACAGAACCAATGTGTACAACAATCTCAGTGTGGCGCATGGTTAGTGCACGTAAAAGCTCCCCCAGGACATACTCCCCCCATCTGCCCCTCTGGGGTAATCCTAACCTCTTACACTTGAATAAAGTCCCAGACCCCCAGATTTGGGCAAAGAAAGGGATAGTGTACCTTAAACATATAGTTGCCGGCGGCAAATTGTGGGCATTCTCTGACCTCAGAGATACCTATCAGCTGCCAGACTGGATGCTGTTCCACTATTACCAACTATGCCATGCATACAGTAAGCAATTCCCACCTTCTATTACCCTCGAATCGGACTCCGTAGAGGGACTACTCACTGCCATATATAAACCCCTATCCTCCCTGTACTTTCGTTTGTCCTTAGCCGCCCCTGTAAAACTTGAGAAAGCCCTAACTAAATGGAGAGGGGACATCCCTGACGTATTGAAATATCTACCTCTGGCGCTAATGTTAGTACGATATAAGGATTTTGTCCTCACCCATCATGTGGTTAACATTATTGCTGTTTACTACTGTATGGCACTATGTGTATTGTTGTTCATGTGATGGATTGTGTGTTTGCATCACTTGTAATGTAAAGATCTGAATAAAAGATTTTCTCTTGTTAAAAAAAAGACTATGGGACACGAACATGAAAAATCAAAAGTGCTAATTTTAAAGCCTAATATGCAAGTTATTGTCATAAAAAGTGTTTAGGGACCTGGGTCCTGCCCCAAGGAATATGTATCAATGCAAAAAAAAATACGTTTTTTTTCGGGAGCAGTGATTTTAATAATGCTTAAAGTGAAACAATAAAAGTAAAATATTCCTTTAAATTTCATACCTGGGGATGTCTATAGCATGCCTGTAAATTAGCGCATTTTTCCTGTGCTTAGAAAAGTCCCTGCACAAAATTACATTTCTAAAGGAAAAAAGTCATTTAAAACTACTCACGGCTATAGTGAATAGCCGGGTCCCAGCAATACAGATAAAAGAAATTGAAAAAAAAACAGCATGGGTTCCCTCTTAGTCCATTACCAGGCCCTTTGGGTCTGGTATGAATATTAAGGGGAACCCTGCGCCATTTAAAAAAAATGGCATGGAGTTACCCCCAAAAATCTTTACCAGACTCATATCCAAGCACGCAACCTGTCAGGCCACAGGAAAAGAGGGGGGACGAGAGAGTGCCCCCCCTGAACCGTACCAGGCCACATGCCCTCAACATGGGGAGGATGTCCCCATGTTGATGGGGACAAGGGCCTCATCCCCACAACCCTTGTCCGGTGGTTGTGGGGGTCTGCGGGTGGGGGGCTTATCGAAATCTGGAAGCCCCCTTTAACAAAGGGAAACTCCAGATCCCAGCCCCCCCCCCCATGTGAATTGGTAATGGGGTACATTGTACCCCTACCATTTCACAAAAAAAAAGTCTCAACATTTTAAAAACCACAGGAGACAGTTTGGGACAAGTTCTTTATTAAAAAGAAAAAAGAAAAAAAAGTTCCAACGATGTAATCCTGTCTCGAGCGTTCAGAAAAAAATGCCGCTACGAACGATACCACCTCATAGGAGGCGCGGCTGGCCGAATGACGCTCTTTCGGTGTGATAGTTCTTTTATAGCTGAGGTTTCCCGTGATGAGCCAGAGGGGATGGGGTCACCCATACACATCAATGGGTAACCCCATGCTTTCTCCTTGTGTCAGAAATGGGGCTGGGTCACCCGCACACATGATGAGTGACCCCGCCCTCAGCTATAAAAAAAACTGTCACACCAAGAGAGCGTCATTCGGCCAGGCGCCTCCTATAAGGCGGTATCATTCGTAGCGGCAGGTCAGGATTACATCGTTGGAACTTTTTTTATGTAGCACTACCCCCGGAGGAGCTGCTGGATTTTTGGGCGGCACATTACCTCATGGCTCCTCCGAATTCCTAGGGGGTGATGCGTATTGCATATAGTAGAAGTAAAGGAATGTCCACGATGCTCTTTGCTGTGCTCTTTATTACCCAGCCGGGTAAAAACAGTAAACTTATGGTGAGGAAAGTAAATTTGAAGAAGAATGGAGGATAGCAGATTCAGGCGTGATAATAGGAAACAGTCCTGCTCCCAACGTAACACTTATATGCGCCACTCCCGCCGGAGTGGGTTTAGCGTACCCGGACAGGCCTCTCTCACTGACCTGGCAGCCGGAGTATCACTCGGACAATTGTAGGATAAGGTCTCTGCCACAGACCCTCCTTGGTGGACTTGAACTTGAGGAAAAGTCTCTGCCTCAGAAAGACACCTCTGCCACAGGCCCTCTCCGGATTGAATTCTTGGATATATCCCTCCTTAGATGAGTTACGCCTGGATCTCCTTCAACTTGTCGCCCAGGTACCGACTGACAGGTGATCAATCCCTCAGTGTCCGGCTACCTCAATCCCCGGTGGTTTGTCCAGGCCCTTTTGCCTCTCATTGGCGCTCCTTAGACTGACTCCCCACTGAACAGCAGTACAGCTTGGGATCCTCAAAAGTGGGAACCCAGTCACTCACTGGATTCCCGTCGCTGTTCAGATGCTCCGGGCCAACATGGTCCCGGAACCAGGAACACTGCGTGGCACGCACCCCCGGCCAGGTAGGCCATAACCCCGGGGCGGCGTGATGTGGCCACCCTAAAGGTGGGTGCCACACTGGACCAATAAGACCCAGAACCAATGGCGTCTGCCTCATAAATACCCCTCCCCAGCATGCACAGCAAGGAGAAACCCTCCTGATTGGCTGCTGGGAAAGAGCACCCAAACCTTGACACCGCTGCTGCCACCTGCAGCACCGGGGCTGGAAGAACACCCCAGTACAACAGAATAAGCCTACAGCACAGCCAAGCTAAGACAGAGACCCTGTTTTGCACTTAACAATCTTGATCAGAGATTAACTACACTCTAAACTACCTTTAAATTTAACTAGCACCAGTACCATAAAGTACACAGGCGCTACACACTCCCCCTACCTGAATAGACACTGTCCTCAGTGTCCCAAGAAAAGGTATTCACTCCTGAATACCTGACCTGAATCTGAATAACAACATAAAAGGATAGTGGTAGAAAGAAATAAAAAAACTACAAACATTTTAAAACATTATCAAATAAGAATTTATGTACAGTGATACATAGAACATTTTACAATACTGACTATCTATACTGCCCCATTCTCCGACAGTTGTTGATAGCTGGTCAAACCACCTGTAGAATAAAATTGGAAGAAAACAAAAACACATACGTACAGATATACATCAACTATTTACATTTTTAGTCCCCGAGGGGTGAACTGGAGCTGCACCTTCCACTGCTGAGGTGAAATCCCTTTTCGTCCCAGAGTGGCACATACAAATAACCATTTACATAAACAATCACTAAGATTGGAATTGAAACTGCACCCTCTCGTCAGAGAGCGAAATTTCCCTTCCTCCCAAAGAGACATCAATACGTGGTGAGGCATATAAAACCACAATAATCATATTTATGTAATTTTTTTTCTCTGCTGTAAGGCTAAAGAAGAAAACATGGTTATGTACAATAGCTCTCTGCTCTGGTAGAAGTCGCAGAACACTGCCCCTAGTGGTCAGTGCACTGGTACTACCAGGATAAGGCAGTCCATTGCTCACTTAGAACAGTTAGTAGAAAAAGGGAGATATAAAAAAAACTGTTTCTTCTCCTTCTTTCTTTCTCCTGGTACTGTGAAGAAGCCGGCAAGATCCTATCCTTACTAACTGATCAAACCCCCCGAAGTTCTGCACAAACAACAAAGTGTGGATCCGGTGGAATGAAAACAAAAACTGGAAAGAGGCAACAGTTCTTGTCCGTAACTTTTTTTAAATGAAAAATAAAGTTGACAACGTAGGCATGGGGCCTACTTATAGAACCTTGGATCCGACAGAGTGACATTGTCCCCTCGGTAATTTGTAGTGGTAACAGAGAAAACTTGATCCACTTTCCCGGGACATTTAAGAACCACTCTATCGCTGAAAATGTACTGACCAAGGCTCCAGTCTCTCAAATAATCTTCAAACCGTCGGCCAACACAGACAAATGCATACTCTGTGTTGCGGTCGGCCTTTGGTACATTCAAACGCTCCCAGATTGCATCTTGGTACCAGTCCTCCCTCTTTTGCTCAATCATGGACATGAGGTCTGGTGGCACATAGGGATATTCCCACTCATAATCATTGGCCACCTTTCTCATAAAAATGCACTGTAGGAGGGCCAGTTTCGGCAAGGTACGGAGGTCTCCATGGCCTTGTAGGATGAAAGCGTCAGAAGCTCTCTTCAGTACAGGTAGAAGAGGAGGCATAGGGTTAACTACACTAGTGCTTGACACTCCAACTTCCCATGTTAACTGGGGAAGCCCTGCAAGTGGTACGGCATGGTCGGAGCGCTCCTTGCGTCTACGGGACTTGTTGGTTCAGGAGCTTTTACCCCACTGCGACTCATGAAACTCCGGTTCGAACCATCGGTCATCCCCATCGTCAGACAAAGAGTCCAAGTCTGATGAATCACATTCAGTGGCGGTTCGTCCATAGAGGGCGCTGGAGCGCCGCCCCCTCTGGCTCTCACCGCCACTGAGTGAAATAACATAGATTCATGCATTGCACGAATCTATGTTATTTTCGCCGCTGCCGCTGTTATTCAGATGGTCGGCGCTCAATGTCCGGCCATCTGAATAACGCCAGCTGGTTGGCTGTAGGGAAATGTCTATCAAAGCCAACAGCTCTGATAGGCTTTCCCAATACAGCCCTCGGGTCCCGGAAGCTTATTCTCGGAGCGCATAGACTGTACGCCCCTTGATTAAGATGACAGGCGTCTCAGCCAATCACGTTGGCCGGTTCTGGCTACCTGTAACCTGATTGGCTGAGACGCCTGTCAGTCATCGAGGGCGGGAGAAGACATCGTGGGACGTGGATGCCTGACTCCAGTAAAGGTAAGTGCCGGGCGGGGGGGGGGGGGAAACGCAATTTACAGGGCACAGTGGGGACAATTGGCACAGCGGCGACCATTAAAAGGCACAGTGGCTGCGTATAATGGCATGGCACAGTGGTGACAATGGATGGCACAGTGGCTGCGTTTAATGGCATGGCACAGTGGTGACAATGGATGGCACAGTGGTGACAATGGATGGCACAGTGGCTGCGTTTAATGGCATGGCACAGTGGTGACAATGTATGGCACAGGGGCTGCGTTTAATGGCATGGCACAGTGGTGACAATGTATGGCACAGGGGCTGCGTTTAATGGCATGGCACAGTGGTGACAATGTATGGCACAGTGGCTGCGTTTAATGGCATGGCACAGTGGTGACAATGGATGGCACAGTGACTGCGTTTAATGGCATGGCACAGTGGTGACAATGTATGGCACAGTGGCTGCGTTTAATGGCATGGCACAGTGGTGACAATGTATGGCACAGTGGTGACAATGGATGGCACAGTGGTGACAATGGATGGCACAGTGGCTGCGTTTAATGGCATGGCACAGTGGTGACAATGTATGGCACAGTGGCTGCGTTTAATGGCATGGCACAGTGGTGACAATGGATGGCACAGTGACTGCGTTTAATGGCATGGCACAGTGGTGCGAATTGATGGCACAGTGGTGCGAATTGATGGCACAGTGACTGCATTTGATGGCATGGCACAGTGACTGCGTTTAATGGCATGGCACAGTGGTGCGAATTGATGGCACAGTGGTGCGAATTGATGGCACAGTGACTGCATTTGATGGCATGGCACAGTGACTGCGTTTAATGGCATGGCACAGTGGTGCGAATTGACGGCACAGTGGCTGCATTTGATGGCATGTAACAGTGGCTGCGTTTGGGCACAGTGAGACTGCAATTTTTTTTTTCCTTTGCGCCCCCCCAAAAATTTTGAGCACCAGCCGCCACTGATCACATTCCTCTGCAGGCAGGCATGTGCTTAAGCCTTGAATGAGTTTAGTCATTCCTTATAATGAAGGTCCCTCTGCCCCCTTATTAGCTTTATTGCCTTTCTCTGGATTTTCTCCAGTTCAAGCACATTCTTCCAGAGCATTGGGGACCAATTCAAAATGTGGATTAACCAGAGTTTTGTAAAGTAGTAGAATTTTTTTTCCTCTTGAGTAAATACTCTTTTTAATGCATGCTAACAGTCTTCTGGCATTGCTTGCATTATACGTATGTATGAGGGCCAGTAAAATGTATTCAAGACTCCCCAAACAAGGGTCCAAAACAATGCAGGGGGAGAGCGAATTGGGGTGCGGAGGAAGGAAATAATCCAACCCCCTACTTACACATTAGTGCACTAAGTGTTCAAGTGGCGCTGTACCGCAGCCCTCCCGGGAGCTGAGGGGGCAAAGACCTCAAGGGAACCTCCAACAGGATGGTATTGCCCACACTGCCACTGCTGATGATGGCAAGAAATTACCAGGAAATGTAAAAGAAAGAACGTGTTGGAGGTGTAAGATTGGGGAAGGCGAAAAAGAGTGTTGGCTCATAGCAATGAGCACTGGGATAATGGAGTAATTGTAGGTGAGATGACAGTATATGTTACACTGATAATAGATTGTGAATGAAGAAAGGAATAGAGTGTGAATATGAGATGAAGTAAAGTGTTGGGTGAAGGACCAATAAATGAAATGTACCAGAAAGTGAAGGAGGGGGATGAGTGGCAAAAAAGTTTAATAAAGAAGGAGTCACCATCTCCAGTGCTTAAGCCCTGTACACACGATCGGATATCTGATGGACTCTAATCCGATGGACTCTAATCAGTCTTGCATACACACTATAAGGCTGTGTACACACGACCGGTCCAAACCGATGAAAACGGACCGAAGTCCAGTTTCATCGGTCCAAACCAAAAGTGTGTACGGCCCATCGGACTTTTGTCCTTCAGACCAAAGTTTTGGAACTTGCTTTAAAATCGAACCGATGGAAGGCTGACCATCGGTCAAAACCTATGGTTAGTACACAAAAGCATCGGTTCAAAACCTGCGCATGCTCAGAATCAAGTCGACGCATGCTTGGAAGCATTGAACTTTGTTTTTTCAGCACGTCGTGTGTTTTATGTCACCGCGTTCTGACCCGATCGGATTTTGAACTGATGGTGTGTACGCACATCAGACCATCAGGCCTTTTCAGCTGTGGACCGATGAAAACGGTCCGTCGGACCATTCTCATCGGATGGATCGACCGTGTGTACGCGGCCTCTAAATTCCGACCATGCCAAAACGCGGTGATGTAAAACACTACGACGACCTGAAACAAATTAAAGGGGTGTTCCAGACTTTTTTTAAGTTTATTAAAAGTCAGCAGCTAAAAAAAGTGTAGCTGCTGGCTTTTAATAAAAAGACACTTACCTGCTCCACGGTTCCAGCGACGCGCCGGCCGGGGCTCCGCTCCTCGCCCCCCCTCACTGGCCGGCGTCTTCATTCCTAGTGTGGGCACCCGGCAGTGACAGCTTTCGGCTTCACGGCCGGGCACCCACTGCGCATGCGCGAGCGGCACTGCGCATGCGCGAGCGGCGCAGCGCCATCCGATTGGACAGGCGCTCGCCTACAGGGAGGGGCTGCAATAAGGCGATTAAGCTAATCGCCTTACAGCCCCTCAGCGGAAGGAGGAAGTGGGACAGGAAGTCCCACTCCTCCTGACCCCCCCACTACCCCCCAAAAAAAATTACATGCCAAATGTGGCATGTAAGGGGGAAAGGAGTGGATTAAGCGGAAGTTCAATTTTTAGGTGGAACTCCGCTTTAAGTTCAATGCTTCCGAGCATGCGTCGACTTGATTCTGAGCATGCATGGATTTTTCTCCGATGGAGTTCCACACAGACGATCGGATTTTTCTATCGTTTTTTTATCCATAGGAAAAATGTAAAACATGTTCTTTTTTTTAACACCGATGGAAAAACCGGACAAACCGATCGTGTGTACACGGCTTTAGGTTTTTCATATGTCTGCTAGGTGAACATTGTGAATATTACCAGTGTGCAGCTGAACATGAAATGAACAAAGCATGTAGATGCTGAGGAAGGCATGAGGACTAAGCATTGAGATGCAAAAGAGGGAGTGAAAACATGAAACTGGAAACCCTCAGGAATAGCTAGTACTAAGCAAGAAAACAATGGTAAAATGGTGTAATGAGGAAGGTGAGCAGGTAGATTTATGTAAAGGCTTAGGATTATGATGTTAGGAAGGAGGTAGGAGCTGAATAAATATCAGAGGTCAAACATTTTTATCATGTTACAAATGAAAATCTCACAAGGACACTCGGCTTCACCCATTTTATTTAATCGGTAGTAAAAAAAAACAATATACTTTAAAAATAGTTCAAATCCATTTAGCCAGGGACAGCGTCCCTTGCTTCCTGCAAGCTTTCTCAGTGCAATTGGATAGCCTTGATTCCATAGATAATTGTAAGCATTTTAACTAGGCCTCATTTTAATAAATAGAAACACCAGACAGCTTGTATTAAAAAAAAAACAACATTAGCAAAAATGTGTACTGAACTCAATGAACAGTATTTGCACACTTTTACTAGGCCACATTTTAACAGGGTGACAGCAAGCAGCTTTTATTCAAGAAATCAACATTAGAGTGCATTATTTCATAGAAAAAAAATATTGTACTGACACAGTATGCAAACACTTTGACCAAACCACCGTTTCTAGCAGGTTTTAATAAATAAAGTCACAATTACAGTGCACTATTTTAGAAAGGCCAATATACCGTATTTATCGCGGTATAACGCGCTCCCGCGTATACCGTTTTTGTACTTACAGTTTTGGTGTCTTGCGCGGCGTCCATCGGCGGCCTCGTCGGGTCCGGCGTTCGTCTGCGGCTTCGGGTGTCCTCTTCGGCGGGTCCGGCGTCCTTCTGCGGCTTCGGGTGTCCTTCTGCGGCTTCGGGTGTCCTTCTGTGGTGGGTCCGGTGTCCTCTTCGGCGGGTCCGGTGTCCTCTTCGGCGGGTCCGGTGTCCTTCTGCGGCGTCCCCGCGGCGTCCTCCCCGCTCGTTTCCCGCGCCAAGTTTTGAATACTGCGCCGACATATACAGAGCGCAGTACACTCGTGTATTGTCGGCAATGCTAGGCTACCCGCGCTGACGTCCTGTATGTCCAGGACGTGAGCGCGGAAGGAGCCGAGACTGCCCGACTATACCCGAGTGTACTGCGCTCGGTATATGTCGGCGCAGTATTCAAAACTCGGTGCGGGAAAGCGGGTATCGGCGTATACCGCGCACCCAGGGCAAAAAAGTGTGCGGTATACGCCGATAAATACGGTATTTTTATTGCTGGTGCAGTTGAACAAACTGCAAAACTAGGAGACGCAGTCACGCAGTCCATGAATTACCCTGCAGCAAATATTAGAATGTTTGTAGCTGAGGCCCAACTGTGAAACTTTATGGGGTGAATTTACTAATGGCAAATATTTTTGTCGACTGTATACTTTGGAAGGGCAATTGCACTCATTCTTCGCTTTGTAAAGAATACTCAACCAAGTGTAAGAAAAAAAAACAGCAGAGCTTTATCACATTTAAAAAGCTCTTGGAAAAATGTGCAACTGCACTTCAGAAAAGCCCGGAGTGACAGGACAAAAGGAAAAATAACGGAGGGCTGGCATGACTGGGGTGGAATCAGGGCAGCAGAGGGTTAAATTATCAAGAGAGCTCTCAAGGGAGTGGCTGCAGGATCATTTCAGTGGAGGGGGTGGAGTGCCATATATAGGGGGCGGGGACGGCACCAAAATCACACAGGCAGAGTGGAGAGCACTGGGAGGCAGGATTTCCCACCCACCCTCCCTTGTTTTGTTGTTTGTTGTGCATCTGTTTTCTTTTCTTTCAGGTCAAAAAGAAGAGTTGTCTCGACAGCGGAGGCGGTGTCCTTGGTCTTTGATGGTGACAGTTAACTGATGGAATGGAAATGGTTGGGGGGCTCATCGGTGGGATGGGCCCCTTATGGGGTTATTGCAGTGGAACGGTTTCTGCTGCAATACGGTTACGGTGCACTGCGGGTTAAAAAGGGGTGTCTCCGAGCTGGAGTCGGCTGGAGGCCTGGTATGGTAATGGTACCGCAGTGTGGTGGTGAAAAGGTTAATGGGGGTTACTGTCAAAGACCAATTGGGACTGGTGTTAAATATTAATAAAAGTGTTTGGTAAAAAGTGTTAATAGTTAAAGTTGGAATTGTTGGAAATTCCTATTATTAAATTTGGTTTAATATTTATTTTGGTTATAAAATAAAAAAATGGCTGTTGTGGCCAATTTTTACTCCAATTACTGTGTCGGTCTCGTTACTGGGTTAAGGTGGTAATGGGGGTGTAAAATGGGGGGTAGTATAAGGGGAAGATGTAATGGGGAGGTCAGAAAGGAATGTCGCACATTGAAACTACACTAGTCATGAACTACACAGTCTTATTTTGCAGCTGAGACCTATTTATATTTGCTTTTGAGGGCCCATATGAGTACCCATATGGTTTTGGCATTTATCTGATAAGGTTATACTTCACCAATTTTATATCAAAGGCAGAGAGTGACCTCCACCCCATCTTTGTTATTTTCATGTGTACCCCATATGTCCCATGGAAGTTTTCATGGGCTCCAGAGATATACTGTATGTTGCTCTCAGGCTTTTGGATAATGTTTTTGTTGTCAGTTTAATCTTGCCTAGATCATAATGATTTCATTAATTTTATGTTTTCTATGTTTTGATTTACAGATTGATATTGCTGTATATATTTGTGCTATATACTTACACACCAGGCAGTCCTTCCTTTTTCAGTCTGATCATTGAGAGTCTTATGAAATTATTGATTGCAAAGTCTCTACGGATAGTATCCATTAATGTGCAAAGTTGAAACTCCATCTGAAAGACGCTGCTTGCTTTAAAGGAATTTCTTAATGTCATTTTATCACAACAACACATTCCCGTGATGGGAGTTCATTTAAATTTGCAGCAAAATATTTCCCTCGTTCTTTGTTGCTTCAGATCTTTCCAGAAAGGCTGGAGTGGCATTCTTAAATAAACATACATGTCCTTTAAAGGTGGCCTACTCTACTTGACCCTTAATGTTGATTTGTTATGCTTGACTGTAGGTACACTATATTACAAAAAGTATTGGGATGCCTGCCTTTACACGCACATGAACTTTAATGGCATCCCAGTCTTAGCCCATAGGATTCAATATTGAATTGCCCCACCCTTTGGAGCTTCCACTCTTCTGGAAAGGCTGTTCACAAGGTTCTGGAGTGTAGCCCTGTACACACGGCTGGGAATCTCGTCAGGAAAAAAACAACGGTTTTCCTGACGAGATTCCTGGCAAGCTTTCTTGCTCGCCGAGTGTACACACGGGCCATTCAAAAGAACTGCCATTCTTTTGAATGGCAAGAACACTGTGACGTCATCGACTACGACGAGCATGCGCTCGTCACATTCAATGCCGTCGCCACCATCTTGCTACACCCTACACTGCCCTTGTAAGCTACCACGCATGCGTCAAAGTTTAATCGAGCATGCGCAGGCTTACCGGGGACAGGTAAGCATATACACACGCTCGGTTTTCTCGGCAGGAAAACACTGCCGAGAATCCCGACGAGAGAATAGAGATTCCCGGCAGTTTTCCCGACGGACGAGAAACCATACACACGCACGGTTTTCTCTGCAAAAAGCTCTCCCGGCAGCTTTCTTGCCGAGAAAACGGCTTTAGTCTATGGAAATGTTTGACCATTCTTCCAGAAGCACATTTGTGGGGTCAAGCACTGATGTGGACTAGAAGGCCTAGCTCGCAGTCTCCGCTCTAATTCATCCAAAAGGTGTTCTATCGGGTTGAGGTTAAGTCTCTTTATAGACTTTTCTTTGTGCACTGGTGCGCAGCCATGTTGGAATAGGAAGGGGGCGTCAAAACTGTTCTCACAAAGTTGGGAGCATGAAATTGTCCAAAATGTCTTAGTATACTGATGCCTTAAAGGGGTTGTAAAGCTAAATAAAAATTTCCCTAAATAGCTTCCTTTACCTTAGTGCAGGCCTCCTTCACTTACCTCACCCTTCGATTTTGCTTTTAAATGTCCTTATTTTTTCTGAGAAATCCTCACTTCGTGTTCTTCTGTCTGTAACTCCACACAGTAATGCAAGGCTTTCTCCCTGGTGTGGAGTATCGTGCTCGCCCACTAACACACAGCTCCTTTCTCTATCTGCAACGTAGAGAGCATCCTGACTCTCCTGCTCGCCCCCTCACCCCTCAAGGGATTGTTTAACCTATCTAAAGCCTTTCATAAATTGATTAGGGGGTTACATTTGTTTGACTCTTGGAGAATCAACCCCCTACAAAAAAAAATGGTTTATATTTGTCACTGCTGCACATAGAATGTAATCTAGATTAGATCATTTAGATAATTTATTCTTTTCTGCCCCATTACGCCAATTGCTGATCTATTCTGAGATAGATGATATTACTTGGTCAGACCACTCTCCCATAGTTGTAGACTTAATGCTGGCTAATGCCTGTCCCAAACATGCCATTGGAGGCGTAATGAGATGCTCCTTTCTCATGATGATATTCAAGAGCAACTACCTAAGGGTCTGGAAGAATACTTAAGTTTGAATACAGGAACAGTAAGCATGGTGTCCACTCTGTGGGAAACACACAAGGCATTTTTCAGAGGTCAATGCATATCTGCTGGTACTCATTTAAAATGAGTCTGTCGTACAATGAATAACTTACTGCAACAATTACTCAAGGCAGAAGCCCAGCTTATTTCGGCCCCCATAGTTGCATGCCTCTGAGTGGTCAGCTTCTTTGGAGCAAACAAATTTTATGAATATGCTAATAAAGCCTATAGGATACTGGTAAGCTTATGCTTGGCTCTACTAAGCATGACACCATTCTGATCCTCTTCCTTGCTTGATGTGCCATAAGGTCAGCTTCTTGTACTCCCTGTCACTTTGACTCCAAAATAATAATGCATACTACAATATATGAAGAAGCTCAGGTGTCCTCAAAACCCAATAAAAATGAACAATCATAATGATTATAAATGTATCAAAAATATTCAATTGACTATCTACCAGAGTTTTAACCCCGACTTTAATTAAAAACAATTAAAATTAATATTGATACCATTGGCCGCATCTCCTGGAAGAAGTAGACATACATATTCAATAACCACATTTTAGTAGTCTCTCTCTCTCTATGTACTGTATTTATACCATGGCCCATGCTGAGCCCCATATGTCTAAAGTATATGAGACAATCACTCATTAATTGCTCTTCAGGTACAACATCACTTATCTTAAAGGGTCACTAAAGGAAAACAATTTTTTTGCTGAAATGACTGTTTATTGGGTATAGAGACATAAAAGTTAACTGATTCCTTTTAAAATTGAATTTAATCTATCATATAATGTGCCTCTAGTTTCACTTTCGATTTTAAAGGTACATACATGAAGTTCCGGGTGAGAGGTGAGTCGGGAAGACTCACAGAACAAAAACAACAAATCCAGGGCAGTGTTTTGTTTTTAAAATGAATCTGATTGGTTCTGAGGAGTTTTAGACACACAGTAATGACAGCTTAGACCACCGTGAGAAAGCTCCCAGTACGATGGTTATAAGGATACAGGCAACCAGGAAGTGTGGAGATCACAGCAGAATTACAGCTACTTCAAAGCAAAAACGAACAATGAGGACATGAAACCAGTACTGCAGTAAGGTAAAGGAAGCTATTTAGCTAAAAAATGTTTTTCCTTTAGTGACCCTTTAAGTTGTATTAATGCACATTAAACAAACTGATCTCTGTATAACATAAACAGATGGAACAAAGCAATTATTCAAAAAGCATTAATATTCAGAAAAACGCAAGACACTTGTCCAAATCCCATCATTATGTATAATAAAATGAACCAAATTAAAGACGAGCTATCTTCAAAACTAGTAAAATACTGTTGATGAAACTGGTATGCATTGGCATGCACAATCATAGTAGAAGTAAATTCCAACACTGTTTGATCATTCCCACATCGCACAGGTTACGTCCATACATTTGTACTAAAAGTCATAAATCTATCAAGGCAGCCTATAGCATACATTGAAGAAACTATATAATGTCAAATCTTAGATTTGTTGTGACTGGAAGTACTTTTGCTGATTTTTAAATAACTAGTTAGTGTTTTTTTTCCATATGTTTATGTTATATCTATCAATTTCCCCATTTTTGTGTGTGCTGTTCCTTTAGAAAACACTAAAGCGCAACCCTAAAACACTGAACTGAAGGTAAAAGAAAATTAAAAAAACACAAAATAAAAGCAGCAAGGGGGGCTCACAGCTCAGCAACCAAACTTTCTGACACACAACAATTCACAATAATGAATAAAAATATAGCACAGTGAATATGGGGGTAAACACTACGTCACCCACCTCACTGCAAGTCACTGTAATGCAGCAGAATTCAGCACTATGTATAGCATTGTATACCATTGTATAGCAATAGGGGCGATTTACTAAACCTGGAGAGTGCAAAATCTGGTGCAGCCCTGCATGTTAGCCAATCAGCTTCCACATTTTTTGTCAATGCTTAAAGGGGTTGTAAAGGTTTTTTCACCATAATTCATTCTATTAGTGCCGCCCCCCCCCCCCCCCCCCCCGTTTACTTACCTGACCCCTCAAAAATCCCACGCAGCGAACATGCTGGCTTCTCGGCCGGCTTCTCAGTTCATTCATTGGTTGATTGATAGCAGCGCAGCCATTGGTTCTCGCTGCTGTCAATCAAATCAATGACGTGGCACGCCGGAGGCGGGGCCGAGTGATACAGTTGGTGGCTATAGCCACCCGCTGTATCACGGGAGCGCGCCCGCAAGGGGAGAGAGCAAGGGAAGAGAGCTTCCCATGAAGGAGGTTAGCTGATGCGGGGATGAGCCGAGACAGCAGCCGAGGGATTCCAGAAGACCAGGATCAAAACAAAACAAGCTGCACAGTGGAGGTAAGTGTGACATGTTTGTTATTTTAAAAAAAACGGGAACCTTTAGTGTCATTTTAATTGAAGAAGCTGAAGTTAGAAGCTGATTGGCTTCCATGCACAGCTGCACCAGTTTTTGCACTTTTACAGTTTTAGTAAATCAACTCCAATGTATAGAAGTAACTATCTCTCCCTGAAAACACACTCAGCTTTACCTATCTACTACAGTACATGTTGCCGAGAATGTGTTTCTAGCAAGACAGCATTGCGCTGATTCTCGGCGACATGGTGCCGACATCTCGCACTCGCACTGCGGGGCCCCCCCACCCCAGAGCACCCTGTCCCCATGTTGATAAGGACAGGGCCTCTTCCCAACAACCCTGGACGTTGGTTGTCGGGGTCTGCGGGCGGGGGGCTTATCGGAATCTGGGAGCCCCCTCAAATAAGGGGGCCCCCAGATACCGGCCCCCCACCCTAAGTGAATGGATATGGGGTACATTGTACCCCTACCCATTCACCTGGAGGCAAAGTGTTAAAGTTAATAAACACACGACACAGGGTTTTTAAAATAATTTATTATTCTGCTCCGGGGGCCCCCCCTGTCTTCTTTAGCTCTTTCACCAGGGGGGCTTCTTCTTCCGCTCTCCGGGGGGTCTTTTGCTCTCCGGGGGGTCTCCTCCGCTCTCCGGGGGTCTTCTCCGCTCTCCGGGCGGTCTTCTTCTATCTTCGCCGCTCTTCGCTGTTGACTCGGCGCACCCCGGTTCTTCTCCCGCTGTCCGGTGCCTTCTCCTTCAGGGCTGGCCGCCGCTATCTTCGTGTCTTAGCTCAGTTACTAGCAGGCCAGCTCTTCTGTGATGTCTTCTTCTTCTCTTCTCTTCTTCTCCCTTCTTCCGATGTTGACCCGACGCCTCTTCTCGCTGCAATGACAGGTGAGCGGTTTGCATCCGATTTATATAGGCCTCACAGTCCCATCATGCTCCGGTACCTACCCACATGGGTAGGTACCACGTGGGTAGGTACCGGAGCATGATTATAATAATAATAATTTCACATCTAAACTGAAAAATACACAGTCACCTCCCTCCCGATGCCCCAATCACAGGGGCAATGGGTGGCTTGGGGACTTATAGATGTGGCCATTGCGATCAGTGTCCCTGTATACGAGAAGGTATTGGATGCCCTCTGCCTAGAGGGGGTTTTCACAAGTCCAGTATGTTTGCAGACTGCAGTACCATTGGAATTTTGCAAAATGCCGCTGTGGCGCATTTTATATTGGGAAAACGAAACGTCCTTTTGCCAAAAGAATACAGGATCATTTATATTATTTGGACGCAGGTCTACTTTATACTCCAATCTGCAAACATATTGGACTAAACCATAGTTATGACCCCTCTTTTGTATCATTTTTTTCTTTGGAAGTTATTCCAATGCCTGAAAGAGGAGGTAACTTTGACAAAAAGATACTACAACATGAGGCTAAATGGATTTTTGACCAACCATCCACCCATCCACCAGACCTAAACACATCATTTATCTTTCAAACCATTTTTATAGGATCTCATAGGTGTTAGTATGATCATTGATCTATTTTCAAGCTTTTCATGTATCTTTATTTCCTTTTATTTGTATTTTTATTTTTATTTATTTATTTGTATTTTTATTTTCACTTATTTTTCCAATTTTCATTGTCTGCTTATTTTTCAGTTTAGATGTGAAATTATTATTATTAATATGTGTATTATACCTTTTGCATAATGCCATGTTATAAAGCTCTAGGAGCGGTATTTTGCAGTCCACTAAAGAAGTATTTTTACATGCCTTGGGGATTTGCATCACAGTATACCGATTAATATACCGGTATATTGCTTTACCAATATTATGATGGTGATGATATCGCAATATTCATTGGTGAACTATATTAATTTGTCACTTGTTGTATTCCGGTAAGATCATTTGTATTTAAGATGGCGCTGACGGCTCTTCTGTCAGACGCCGTCTGTAGACCAGCAGCACCAGCATCTATCAGGCATCCTACCAACAGGCTTTATGCCATCGGACTACCGAGCTTATTTAGCCGATTGCGATCTGGTACATCTTGATACAGGTATTTATTATTTTTATTCCTCTGGAGTTCCTCCAGCATATAATGCGGTACATATGCTGTATTGTTAGGGCCAAATTCTTGGTCTAACTGGCAGCTTTGTATTTGGTCATCTATTTAGGTCTGTCTGCTATCTGGCTAAGCTTCTTAACTATATACACCCCCTGCCTCTCTTTGCGGTGGGGGGATTACTCCCATCATTATATGGTACCTTTTCTTTATATTTTATATATATATATATATATATATATATATATATACCGTATTTATTCGAAAAGAATCAAAAAAAAAATCAAAGTTTTGGGTGCGCGTTATAAACGAGGACTGGAGTGGGATGGCAGTGGCGGGACCGATACCGAGTATTAGCGGGAGTACTCGTACTCCTGCTAATACCGCCGATACTAGAATACTTCCCCCCTCCCCCCGCCGCCGCTGCTACCGCCGCCGCCACCAACGCCGCTACAACGTTAATCCCCGCGGCGCGGGGAACATTACAGACAGCTTTCGTTTGAATAGCTGTTTTCCCCGCCGCGCATAGACACTCCCCCTTGGACGGATCTGTCCAATCGCGAGCAAGGGGGAGTGTCTATGCGCGGCAGGGAAAACAGCTGTTCAAACGAACGCTGTCTGATTAACAGTAGGTGGCTGCATATACAGGGGACATGGCTGCACATACGGGGGACATGGCTGGACATACAGGGGACATGGCTGCACATATGGGGGACATGGCTGGACATACAGGGGACATGGCTGCACATACAGGGGACATGGCTGGACATACAAGGGACATGGCTGGACATACGGGGGACATGGCTGGACATACGGGGGACATGGCTGGACATACGGGGGACATGGCTGGACATACAATAAATACAATAAATGATTTTTGGCAATTACAATGATTTTATACCGATTTTTAATCGAAAATTAGGGGTGCGCGTTATACACGAATAAATACGGTATATATATATATATATATATATATATATATATATATATATATATATATATATATATATATATATTTATGGTAATTTGTACTTATTTTTCTTTACTTTAAATATATTTCCTTACCCTAATTAGTCATCGGTACCATTACTTATTATCAATGGGTAATTTGGGATTGATGTCTATATGGGTATAATATAATTATACTAAGAGCCCAATTGTCCAGTATAGCCCACTAAATTGACCATAGTCTGAGTAAGCGCCTGTATGCCACCATTCTGCTGTGTTATGATACTATTTTCTTAAAATTTAACAGAGCCTGATTTTACAATGGTTGCTCAAATGATCTAATATCCACACTGTTCGACCCTGTGGACCTGACTACCACTGGGCCTTGCCACGCTGCACGTTTTTTCCTGGTGTTGGGACACACTTTAGGCCGCACCTGATGTACCCAGTTTTAAGCAGATTAGGTGAGCACAGAGCAGTTTATCTGCCAAAGTTTGCTGTTATTATGTAATATAATGGAGATATTGTATATTAATTACATTTTTTTATGTCCTATACAGACCACACGACAGTAAAGAGGGGTGTAAGGCCCTGATGAAGCACAACTGTGCGAAACTTGTTGGCCGTCTGCATCTTGAAATATTCTGTAACTACTGTGGTCTATATAAACACTTATATCTGTTGTTTTTTATGTCCATTAAATACATTTTGATACTTTTTCAAACATAAGTGTTCAGTGTGTTTACCTTCAAACGGTACTAGCATCTTCTATTAAAATCTCTTATTATGGCAGAGTTGTGTCTCTCTTATTCTCTTTCTTTTTATTTTCATTGTCAATTGGGATTGTGAGATGCCACCATCTGTTTCTGGAAACAATCCGACCCCTTTTCTTTTATACTTTATTAGTTTGCACTTTCCCGAACTGTAATGACTTGGATACATTCGACCTGAGTGATACAGAAAGCATCGTCTATGCTCTCTACTGCAGTCGTATGCTTACTCTAGCACCGGCTCCTGTCACACTGATGCTCGTGGACGGTGGGTCAGGAACAAGCCAGCAATACCCACCAACAGTACCCACCAACAGTACCCACTAGCAGTACCTGCCAGCAATACCCACCAACAGTACCTGCCAGCAGTACCATCCAGCATTACCAACCAGCAGTAACCGCCAGCAGTACCATCCAGCATTACCTACCAGCAGTACCCACTAGCAGTACCAACCAGCAGTACCAGCCAGCAATACCCGCCAGCAGTACCCACCAGCAGTACCCACTAGCAGTACCAACCAGTAGTACTCACCAGCAGTACCATCCAGCATTACCAAAAAGCAGTACCCACCAGCAGTACCAACCAGTAGTACGCACCAGCAGTATCAGCCAGTAGTAATCTCCAGAAGTACCCAGTAGCAGTACCAACAAGCAGTACTCACCAGCAGTACCAACCAGCAGTATCCACCTGCAGTGACCACCAGAAGTACTGCAACCACATGCTAACTCTAGAGCCGGCTCCTGTCACACATATGTTCGTGGATGGTGGGTCGGAAACCAACCAGTAATACCCACCAACAGTACCCACTAGCAGTACCAGCCAGCTGTATCCACCAACAGTACCCACCAGCAGTACCTGCCAACAATACCCACCAACAGTACCCACCAGCAGTACCCACCAACAGTACCTAATAGCAGAACCAGCCAGCGGTACCCACCAACAGTACCAGCTAACAGTACCCACCAGCAATACCCACCAACAGTACCCACTAGTAGTACCAGACAGCAGTACCCACCAGCAGTAACAGCCAGCAGTACCCACCAACAGTACCAGCCAGCAGTACCAACCAGCAGTACCTGCCAGAAGTACTCACCAGCAGTACCAGCCAGCAGTACCCATCAGCAGTACCCACCAGCAGTACCAGCCAGCAGTACCAACCAGCAGTACCAACCAGCAGTACCTACTAGCAGTACCAACCAGCATTACCCACCAGCAGTATCAGCCAGCAGTACCCACCAACAGTACCAGCCAGCAGTACCAACCAGCAGTACCTGCCAGAAGTACCCACCAGCAGCACCAGCCAGCAGTACCAACCAGCAGTACCAACCAGCAGTACCCGATAGTAGTACCTACTAGCAGGACCAACCAGCATTACCCACCAGCAGTATCAGCCAGCAGTACCAGACAGCAGTACCCGCCAACAGTACCAGCCAGCAGTACCCATCAGAAGTACCAGGCAACAGTACCAACCAGCAGTACATGTCAGCATTACCAACAAGAAGTGACTGCCAACAGTAACAGCAGTACCTGCCAGCAGTACCAACCAGCAGTACCAGCCAGAAGTACCCATCAGCAGTTTCCGCTAGCAGTACCAGCTAGCAGTGTCCACCAGCAGTACCAGCCAGCAGTGTCTGCAAGCAGTACCTGTCAGCAGAACCCGCCAGCAGTAACCACCAACAGTATAAGCCAGCAGCACCCACCAGCAGTACCAGCCAGCAGGACCCACCAGTAAAACCCACCAGCAGTACCAGCCAGCAGTAACCACCAGCAGTACCAGCCCTGGAGGACAGCCAGCAGCAGCCACCAGCCAAATGTGCCTGGGGGACAGCAGCAGCCAGCGATACCTGAGGAAATACTGAGGTAGAAGTGAGGACTGAGGTGAGTTGAGGTGTAGGTAAACCACAGTGCATCAGTGTGAAATCATCCTTAGGCCCCTTTTACAAAATTAGTCCGATCGGGTCTGTCTGTCTGTTTTTTCAGGTGGACCCAATCGGACCCTCAGTTCATCTCTTAGAGCATGGGTGCTCAACCTGTGGCCCTCCAGCTGTTGCAAAACTACAAGTCCCATGAGGCATTGCAAGTCACTGACAGTTACAAGCATGACTCCCAAAGGCAGAGGCATGATGGGAATTGTAGTTTTGCAACAGCTGGAGGGCCACAGGTTGGACACCCATGTCTTAGAGCAACAGATGTAAACTGACCCATTTACACCCACCTATCTCCAATCTGATCCACTTTAAAAAACAGAAGGGGATCCGTCCCCTTCTGTCTGGGCATATTGATAGATTAGAGCAGGCTGTGTCCGTGTCTGCTCTGCATATGCCGAGTGGACACGGACCTGTCATCTGGGAAATGTAGTCTAGAAGGGATTCAGAAGTACAGGGATGGTTGATTGCAGAACTAAGTCCCAAGGTCCTCTGATTTGGTCCAGGAAGAGAAACTCCCCTGCACTATAGTCAGGAAGTGAAATAAACCAAACACTAGAGGGGAACTAGTTGGTCAGTGGTCCCAAGGATTATGTCTTCTGTATTCAGCTTGCAGTAACCGTGACCTGGCTACATTTGGAATTTTGTAAGTAGAGATGTGACTTATAGATTTTTTTTTTTTTTTGCATTCATTGATATTTCCTGTATGCACACATGCATATGTAGAAAGGAGCATATTAAAGTCATATAGTAAACAGGCAAAGCAGTTAACTCTATTTTCTCATTGTCATTAGTCTAAAAGTTGTGCATAATGGGCCAGATCCACAGAAGAATTACGCCGGCGTATCTATTGATACGCCACGTAATTTCAAAGTTCCCGCGTCGTATCTTTGTTTTGTATCTACAAAACAAGATACGTCTGCATCTGGGCTCGATCCGACGGGCGTACGTCTTAGTACGCCGTCGGATCTTTGGTGCATTTTTTCGCTGGCCGCTAGGTGGCGTTTCCGTCGAATTCCGCGTCAAGTATGCAAATTAGCTAGATACGGCGATCCACGAACGTACGTCCGGCCGGCGAATTTTTTTACATCGTTTGCGTTCGGCTTTTTCCGGCGTATAGTTACCCCTGCTATATGAGGCGTATCCTATGTTAAGTATTGCCGTCGTTCCCGCGTCAAATTTTGAAAATGTTACGTCGTTTGCGTAAGTCGTTCGCGAATAGGGATTTGCGTAAAATTACGTCACCGTCGTAAGCATTGGCTTGTTCCGGTTTAATTTCGAGCATGCGCACTGGGATACCCCCACGGACGGCGCATGAGCCGTTAAAAAAACGTCATAAAACACGCCCCCATCACATAGATTTTAATTGCGCGCCCTTACACCGGGAGAATTACGCTATGCCACCGTAACTTTAGAGGCAAATGCTTTGTGAATACAGCATTTGCCTCTCAAAGTTGCGGCGGCGTAGCGTTACTAGGATCCGCTACGTGGATCTGGCCCCCTGTGTGCATGAGCCCTAAATCTATCTTTTCTGCCCCCATCAAAATTGGAACTTTCCTGGAATTCTTTCTCCCGTCAAGACAACCCAGTCTATAGAACCTTTCTTACCTTTTTTTTATATAAAACTACATATTGTAGTGTATTTTCCTGTGAGGTAAGGTTTCTTTTACCCTTTATAGACACCAGTGTCATGTGAATGGGAATACCAGGGAATTTAGTCTACGAACATAAACAGATGTTGCTGGAATGTGCATTCTGTAAATAAATGACAATTAATTGCAGCTGTTTCTATTTGGGGATGGAAAAGAAATAAGAGTGTTAAACTGCTATTAGCACTGTCTTGAATATTGGGATTAGTATACTGCATTCTAAAAAAGTTTTAATATTTCCCACATAAGAAAGACACATGTGACTTTTACTATTTGTGCTTTTTTAAAGTAAGTGTTCCCAAAAAACAGAAAATAAATAAAATAACATTTATAAAATGTTTTTCATAAAATTAGACAAGTTAGGCACAAAGTAAACCTAAAGTGGCTGTAAGCCCTTACGTGAAATGAACAGCCTCAGATGATACACAGAGATGAAACAAATCCTCCTACATACGTTTTACTTGTTCATTTGCAGCCCTCTCCCTACACCCTTTCAAAAGGGCAGAAAAGTGTTACAATCCTTCTTCATCTGTCAGGAGCACAGAGGATGGATGGGGTGGAGAGGTTGTGTGTACAGTACGTGAGAGCTGATTGGAGGAAAGGCACACTCCTCCCTTTATACAGCAGAATAACTGTGTTGTGAAAAGACAAGCTGCTTGCTGAGCTCCCTCCCCAAAACAAATTGTATCTCATATGTCAGGAACAATTCTCAGAAGTTACTGAGGAATGAAGCACCAGAGAGAAACAACACTTAGATCTTTGAAAATAGATAATTAAACACCACAGCTATATTTGCTTTGCTCAGATTTCATGACTGAGTTTAACAACCACTTTAAAACAAAACTTCACTTCCCCACTCTTATTTTCATAATGACATATTCAGTGATTCCAGCGTTGTTCTGTAGGGATCTAGTCTCGGTTTTGCAATGATATCTTCT
The DNA here is from genome assembly GCF_905171775.1 of Rana temporaria. NCBI lineage: Eukaryota > Metazoa > Chordata > Amphibia > Anura > Ranidae > Rana > Rana temporaria. The sequence goes on along the minus strand of NC_053491.1, from coordinate 292,621,142 downwards.
TCTTCTTCTTCTATCTGTCATTGGGCGCCGACTGTATTTTTCAGGCTCTTGCAGCCAGCCCCCTGATGATGTGCATCCACTACGGTGCCTCCTCAGGCGGCCACTTCAAGCATTAGGATGAGACAGCCACCTGATGTTCCATGTAACTTGAACTTTTGAGTACCCATAAGGCCTTCTGAAATGTGTGATATAAGTATTCCAGGAGGCTGCGGGGAGCTCATACATCCTTCTTGCCTCCATGAGAATCCAGGAAGTGTGGGAAGCTTTTCCTCCATAAAATGTTTTAAGAATAATGTCCAATTGTGAGAGAGGAGAGGGGTAGATGTGGAATGCTGGAAAGTGGATGGGGAGGGAGAAGGTCTATTACAAATTTTAAATAAGAAGACTTGGAGACTACAAATCTTTGGACTGGTTGGTGTAAACAAAGGAAAAAAAAAAGTTAAACTTCTTACCTCATCTCCAGGTTCACTATACAGAAAAATGTGCACTAACATGCACACTTTGTAATTGTCCATGGCTATACTTTATTTTTTAACAGTGAGCAATAAATAACATACTGTAATATTTCAGAGCCCAGAAGGATCCCACCCTAAAGTCCAAAGTGACAGAAATAAATCTGAATTAACGTAATATGAAAGGAAGGATTACCTGTACTGCAAAGTGCATGTCACATATAAAAAGCATCACACAGGAATAGGACATTTTCTAGCGACCAGCTCTTTATCCTGCTGCAAGCTATAACAATGATGGGGCATTTCTTCTGAAAAGTGCAAAAAGAATATGTAGAAAAACAATTTGCTGCTACATTTGTGGCCACAAGCGATAGGTTTTGAGAGATCAATAAAATAGTGCAGCACTCCTCTAAGTGCCTAAGTGCCGGTTCACACTGGGGCAATACAACTTCCAGCGTGATTTTACAAGGCAACTTGGAGGTGACTTGAGCGCGACTTCAGCGCTACTTGGAGTGACTTACAATGTGACTTTAAGTCGCCTCCAGGACAGGCGAATTTGCCAGTGGCCAATCACATAATAATCTGCTCTGTGGGAGGGAGAGGTTTGCCTTAAAAAACGATTTTCACTTCTGGGAAAGTCACTTCAGTTAAGACAGGGGATCCGACTTGGAGGCGACTTCTATTGAAATCAATGGGTACAAGTCACCTAGAAGTCGCCTTGAAGTAGTACAAGAACATTTTCTGAAGTCGGAGCAACTTCAGTAGTGTGCATTAAGATGGCTCTCATTCACTTCCATGTAATTTGTCATGTCGAGTGACTTGGGGTCACACAAGTCGCCCCCCAGGTCACAGTAGTGTGAACCGGCTCTAAATCAAACAGTAGAACCCTGCTAGATTAGTTCTAGGTTTTATATACATATATTTAGTTTGTGTTTTGACAAATTAAATTTAGTTGCCACACTGTAGATAGTATGGCTGTAATTGTTTGTTAGATAAAAGCATAGTTTGCTCACTGTACTTGGTCTAGCTGTGATCACTTAGTTAGATCTGTTCAGTGTGCTCTGCTGCTGCCAGACTGTCTGATATCTTCCTCTGTATCCAGGGAACCTAAGAAGTTTCTGGATGATAAGTAGAAGGCCGCATGAATATTGATACGGCCCTAGCCTATCCCAGAAAGGCAGGCTCTGATGGCATGCTGGGAGACTGTATATATTCTGTGAGCACACTGAACTCGGGGTCTTTTTCTGGAGAGGATTAGTGCAGGCTGGAGGGCATGCTGCCCATCCAGACACTGCTGCTATGTCTGTGTCATGAGGGTCTGAATGCTGAGACCCTGGAGCTAAAGAGAGCTGACTGAGGAGGGCTGTCCACTGAAGATCTGGTCTGGTATCATCGGAGTAAGGTGTCACTTGGAAGTTGGAAGGAGGAAACCAGCTGTTCCTTTGGCCTTGTGTAAGTACAGATGCTTTCAGAGATCTTTGGGACCTTTGTGCTTTCGCCAGCCCTCCGGTTCTAGAGAGTCAACTGTGGGTCTATTTAAAAGGTACCAGTGGGTGTCCTAAAGAGCTTTGTCCATGTCACGTACCTGGTAGAAGAGCATGACATGATGAGGAAGGCCTCTCTTACCCCTCTGACTCAGGTTCCCTGATGGAGCAGACAGGGGGAGAAGGAGTAAAAAGTGGCATGGGTGCCTATTGGTCTTGCTAGTAGCAAGGCTGGATAGACTTTCTGGATCAAGCAAAGGAAAACCATCAGTGAACCACAGCAGAGCCGGAGTGCCAGATGGACACCAATGCAGAAGGCAGGAGCGGTCTGGCAATGGCCACAGCATACAGGCACAGGCAGACAGGCAGCGGGCAGGTACCAGAGGAATATCGTAAGAGGCTCCCAGCAGGCAGTCCAGCAGCGATTGAGACAGGGGCAGAGCAAGACAAACTGGGTCATACACAGGCAGACAGATTAGGTGCCGATATATAGGCAGAAGTGAGGCAGGATACAAGCCAAGTTGGTAACAGATCAGTGGAGTAGCAGCAAAGGGCACAGACAAAAGTGAGTTCATAGGAAAGCCAGGGTCAGTGCAGGCGGAGTTCAGGAGTAGTCAGGACAAGCCAGGTCAGTAACAGTAGCCAGATGCAGAGTAACAGGATGCAGGCACGCACAGGAATGCTGTAGACAAAAAAGCACTGAAGCATAGCACAGGCTCAGTTTAAATAGCTCGCTTGGTGCCAATGGGAGCAACAGATGCGAGCGCAAGAGTAGTAGATGTGTGCGCACGCATATGTATACGAGCATTAGCATGTTGTGCACATTCCTGAAGTGCATGCAAAAGACCCTGTATTAGCTTGCGCCTATGCACATAATTTCATGCAGAAGAACCATGCTTAAAGACAAAAGTGCGACGCCTACTAAGCGTAGCGGTTAAACTGTTTAATGAAGAGTAAATGAATAATAAATACACTCACAAACGAGCTATAGGAATGGGCCTGTCATTTAATAACATCATCATCTGCGCTGTCCTGGGAGGCTGCCTAGTGCTAATGTCAGTGGCTGGGGGGTCTGTGAGTCATCCCTTATTCCGGTGATGGTGGTGGAACCCAGCGCTCTTGGTAATCGGGGACGAAAGTCGGCGAACACAGGAACACAACTGCAGCGATGTCGTCATTTCCTGGTACAGGGTCAGCGGCATCGCTGCAGTTGTGTTCCTGTGTTCGCTGAATTTCGTCCCCAATTACCAAGAGCGCTGGGTTCCACCACCATCACCGGAATAACGGATGACACACAGACCCCTCAGCCACTGGCATCAGGCACTAGGCAGCTTTCCGGGACAGCATGGATGATGATGATATAATTTGACATGCTCATTCCTATCGCTTGTTTGTGAGTGTTTTCATTATTCATTTACTATTCATTGAACAGTTTAACCGCTACGCTTAGAAGGCGCCGCTCTTTTGTCTTTGTTTATGTTTCAGATCACCTTCTATCTGCAAGCTGGCAGCCTTCTCTGACATAGCATTTGTTCTAGTATTCATTTGGAATAATTGTCATGGACATATTTATTGCGCCTTTTTACTGAAACGTTACTGATTTATTGCTAATTTCTGTATCATTGCACCCCCACCCAGAGTGCGCTTAATTTACCTATTTCTTTATCGTACACCACAGGACACAGAGCCTTAGTCATTACATAGTGGGTTGTGTGGTCACCAGAGATGATAGGACACTGGCACAACCAATGAGAACAATTTCCCCTCCATATAACCCCTCCCATACAGGAAGTACCTTAGTTTTTTTCGCAAGTGTCTAAGAAGATTGGATGCGATGAGGATAGTGCTAAAGGAAGCTCTGTCATAGAGGCCCCTGGGGAAAAAGAGCTATACTTTAGGTCCATCAAAGACGCTTAAATTATTACGCCACAATTGGATGGTATCCAGGCCTCGCGCACGAGGTGTCGCCTGTAATGTCTCTCTTTGGAGGACTGGGCTCTAGGGTACAGCACTTTCGCTTTTTTTAAAACGCTAAAAGTCCTGGCAGAGTCTTTTATAGGGCCCAGGGAAGAGGCATCCTTTAAAGTGGAGGTTCACCCAAAAAGTTAATTTTTAACATTAGATTAATGCTCATTTTGTCAAGGGGAATCGGGTGTTTTTTTTTTAAATCGAAGCAGTACTTACCGTTTTAGAGAGAGATCTTCTCCGCCTCTTCCGGGTATGGGCTGAGGGACTGGGTGTTCCTATTTGATTGACAGGTTTCCGACAGGCTTCTGACGGTCGCATACATCGCGTCACGATTTTCCGAAAGTAGCTGAACGTCGGTGCGCAGGCGCCGTATAGAGCCGCACCGAAGTTCGGCTTCTTTCGGCTACTCGTGACGCGATGTATGCGACCGTCGGAAGCCTGTCGGAAGCCTGTCAATCAAATAGAAATGCCCAGTCCCGAAGACCATACCCGGAAGCGGCGGAGAAGATCTATCTCTAAGACGGTAAGTACTGCTTCGATTTAAAAAAAAAACACCCGATTCCCCTTGACAAAATGAGCATCAATCTAATGTTAATTTTTTTTTTTCGGGTGAACTCCCGCTTTAATCAGGAACCCATATCCCTGAAGGTTGGCACACAATACCCGCCGTGATGGGTGAAGATTTGTTTTTGTCTGATTTTCAGCAAACCTGCGACGTGGATAAGGTAAGCAGGAAAAAAAGTATTACGTATTTACCTTAAAAACGTTTTCCTTGTAAGTGGGTGTATTCTCTATTTCCGCCACTAGAGGGAGTAAAGTGTCACGTTTTACTCACCAAGCTCCAGACAGTGTCAGGTCGGTTCAGACAAAATACAAAAATATACTTGGGGGGCACACCCTAAAAATTCTATACATCTAATATGGTGCTGCTATAAGACCAAAGACAGTACAAAACAGATTATGGGAAAAGAAAAATGTGAATCTGCGCTACAGAATATTTAAAAATAATTAGGCTCTCAGGTATTTGAAAGGTATATATTATAATGAGTATGAGGGGCTGCCCCTGCAGAAAAATCCCCAAAAAATGGAGAAAAGTATGAAATAATATAAAAAGCAGGTGGTGGCGCCAACCTAAAGTGTAGATTAATGTCAAATAATAATTAATGTTGTATGGGTGATACAATAGAACCAAAAAGGCCAAAAATGCTGCGTGGTGATCCAAATAACAAACAAAAATATCAAAATACAAATAAAATCAAAAAGTGTTCCAGTGCTAAAATCTCATTCCATCTCTGCTTCATGCAAAAAAATTGAGTGAATCAATGAATATAGATATATATATGGTGCAGTGTGCTTTCAACAAACAGTATTCATACTGTGAGTAAAAAAGTCTTTATGCAAAAAGTTCCATGCAGTAAATAAATAAATAAATAAAAGTGCTGTGTGCTTCTTCCACGTGAAATCAACGTAGATATAAATCTTCTGTGCAAAAATCGTGCTCACTCCCTGTGGTCCCGCACTCACCAGATACTTGAACCCCTGCAGGGGTAACAGGCGTTCACAGTATACTATACTGACAAATCCCTGGATCTTCCCAGAATCTAAAAAACTCCACCGCTCAGAATAGGAGACAAATAGATTGCCCAATAGCGTGATACCGTTTTTAAAGTGATGAACAATTTTTTATTCACATTTAACAGGGTACTCACATTTTAGTAGAAAGGTTAATACACATAAAACATAAAACGTGCTGTAGCTTAGAATAGCGTCTGCTCTACCGGTTTCGTCGATCTGACGTCATCTGGAGCGCGCCTCTAAGCCCCCAGCACTTCCTTATTTATATGGGACGTTTATGTCTGAAACGTCCGCCATGTTGTAGTTTTTGAGGACAGAAGTCCAGCCGCTAGAGGCCCTGTATTATAAAACCGCGTCCGCCATGTTGTAGTTTTTGAGGACAGAAGTCCAGCCGCTAGAGGCCCTATATTATAAAACCGCGTCCGCCATGTTGTAGATCATGGCAGACAGAAGACCAGCCTCTAGAGATCCTGTAATTTGCTCTTAGTGCTAAACTGAGTCCGCTCTAAAATACATCCGCCATGTTGTGGTATTATGGAGACCGGAGTCCTGAGCTAAGGTTACTCTATATATTTAAACAGCGGGATATACATCAACGAGTCTCCCTGTTATATTAATGAAAAAACGTCCGTCATGTTGTGGCTTTTTAGAGACCAGAGTCCTATTCTAAGGTTGCTCTATATATTTAAACAGCGGAGTGGATAACAATGAATCTCCCTGTTAATTAATGAATATACTTTGCGATTGTAAACAGAGCAGTAATATGGTGCAGTATTTAAAACATAAAAGCAAGTGTCTTTCAGACATAAAAGTGCTACAATAGAAATTTCATAATTCTATAGGTCATTGCAGTAAAAATACAACAAAGAAAATGTATAATTCCATAGGTCATTGCACTTAGACCATAAAGATATAAATTAAGACATATATAAATACTAGTATAAAATATCTTTAAAATATCAAAAAAGAGAATGTGATATCTTTAATAATGAATCTGTAATATAATATATGTGTATATTGGAAGTGGGGAGGGTATAAAAGGCAATAAAAATGTAATGAAGATATAAATAGAGATATAAGTAAAAATGGCAAGTATTGTAATGTGTCAGCTCACATTTCCAATGATATTAAAATAATTGTTAAAAATTGGTTAAAAAGCAGTTCAGATCTACGTCAATGTTCATACCTGCCGGCTGGAGGGTATCTAATGTATAGATCCATCGGGTTTCATTTTGGGATACTTTTTTAGTTTTGTCCTCACCCCTCCAGTGTTCTTTTATCTTATCAATCCCATAAAATGTCATACACCCAGGGTCTTTGTTGTGATAATCCCTGAAGTGCCTAGACACACTGTGTTTGTGGAAACCCTTTTTTATGTTGGCAATATGCTCTCTTATTCTAATATGTAACTCCCTTGTCGTTCTGCCCACATATTGCTTGTGGCAGGGGCATTCTAAAACATACGTCACATGTGTACTGCTACAGGTAATGAGTTCTCTTATTTTATGTGAGGATCCATTTGTTGTTGAAGAGAACTCTGTTCTTTTCTTGTTGGTTTTTTTGCTAACACGACATGGTAAACATTTTCCACATTTGTGGAAACCTTTTAGGTTTTTGAAAATTTGGATTTGTTTGGGAGGGTCTATTGCATTGTGGACTAATCTATTTCTGAGGTTAGGGGCTCTTCGGTATATAAAACTCGGTTTGTTTGGTAACAGATTCTTTAGACTTTTATCTGATTGTAGAATAGGCCAGTGTTGTTTAAAAATTCTTTCAATGTCCTTGTGCTGTATATTGTAACCTGTTAGGAATGCTGTATCCATAGATTTCTTCTTTTTCTTGTTGTGTGTGCCTGTTATAATGTTGTCTCTGTTCATTCTCATGACTTTTGTTTTCAAAATTTCTAGCTCTTTTCTTTTATAGCCTTTTTCAACAAATTTATTAATAATTTGTGTCGCCTGTGTTTCAAAGTCAGCACTGTTACTACAGTTTCTAAACAGTCTCATAAGTTGTCCCTTGGGGATATTTTGAATCCATTGCTTGTGATGACAACTATTTACAGGAATATAACTATTCCTGTCGGTTTTCTTAAAGAAAGTTCTAGTGTGGATTCTATTACCCACTTTAAATAATTGTAGGTCTAGATAATCTATAGATTCTGTATTCCAGGTCCCCGAGAACGTGATGCCATAAATGTTGTTGTTGATTTCGTCAAAAAACATCTGTAATTCCATTTCTGTGCCTCCCCATACAATTAGAATATCGTCTATGTATCTTCTGTAAAATTTCAATGGTGGTCTCGTTACTCCTTGTATTTGTTCCGCCTCCCAGTGATTCAAAAAAATATTAGCTACACTGGGGGCGTACTTAGCCCCCATTGCTACCCCTTTTGTTTGGACATAATATTGTCCCTTATTCCAAAAATAATTATGGCTCATAGCTAAAGTTAGACCCTCCAAGATGTAGTTTATTTGTTCCTGCTTCAGTTTAGAATCTCTATGTAAAGCCCATTTTACTCCTTCAATGCCGTCTTCTTGTACTATATTGGTGTACAAAGAGTTCACATCTATGGTGACTATGAGATCAGTAGGTTCTATTACCATGTCATTGAGTTCTATTATAAGCTGCCTGCTATCTTTGAGGTACGATGGTCCTTCTTTTACTAACGGTTGTAGATACTCATCAATATATGCCCCAAGTCTTGAAAAAAGCGAATCAATACCGCTTATAATTGGCCTCCCTGGAGGATGAACTTCATCTTTATGTACTTTTGGAACATAATAAATGATAGGTGTTTTTGCTGTTTTTGGAGTTAGATATTTTGCCTCTTTCTTAGTAAGGATGCCCATTTTTTTGCCTTTCTCTACGAAAGTGATCAATTTCTTATTGTATTCTTTCTTAGGATTTGTCTTCAGTTTCTTATAAGTGTTAGGGATAGTTAATAATTTGCTCATTTCCTCTTCATAGTCTTTTTTCTTAAGTATGACCAATCCTCCCCCTTTATCCGCAGGACGAATAATAATGTCTTTCTTCTTTTCAAGCTCCTTAATAGTTTTCCATATTTTATTACGTTTTGATTTATTAACTCTTAGATTTCTTATATCTTCCTCAACCATTTTTCTAAAAACTGTCAGACTTTCATTTTGTTGGCTCTTGGGATTGAAAGTTGAATTATTTCTCAAGTTGGAATGCTGATATTGTGTTGTATTATCCATTTGTTTTGGTGTTTTGTTTGCAAAGAATTTTTTTATATTCAATTTGCGCACAAATTTATGTAAATCTATGTATGCTTCAAACTTATCCAATTCTTTATCCGGTGCATACTTCAATCCTAAATCTAAAACTCTCATCTCTTCTTCCGTAAAAACTTCATTACTTAAATTAAAAATGCCTCCTCCTAATATTCTCTCCTTCTTTTTCTTGTGCCCCCCTCGTTTGCCTCGTTTGCGTATCCTCTGTCCCATCCTTGTGGTCTGTAAGTCTGGTCTCTCCTCTCTTCCCACTCGTTTTCTTCTTGGTCCCAATATTCCCCTCTCGGGTGTCTGTATGTTCTCTGGCCCCATCCTTGTTGTTCTCCGTATGGGCCTCTCCTCTGTAGGTACCTGAAAGGTTGTCTCCATCCTTGTGACCTGTAAGGTCGGTTGTCTTCTCTCATGACGGGTGGTCTGCCTCTGTATCTCCTGGGAAAAAAAAACCCTATTTTGTCCTCCTCTATATGGAGTTTCTTGTGGGTGATTCCTTAATGGGGAGAACCTATTTCTATGTCTTGGAATCCTTGGTGTGTATGGTGCTTGAGGTCTCCTTTCTTCATTTTGTGGTCTCTCTCTATATGTCTGACGTATGGGACTTATTTCTTCCCTCCTCTGTGGTGCTGTTATATTAGTGGTACGTACGGTTCTATTTGGTCTCGCTTCCACATTTGTAGTGGGTTGCCAAATATTAGTTTCCATTTCTGGGGAATTTTCTCTCGATTCTTCTTCTATAGAATTATTGTGATAGATTTCATCTGTTTGCCATTTATATACTTGTTGGTTTTTATAATCCAAAACATCTCTCTTAAATTTCTTTTGTTTCTTTTGTTGAATTTCTATATCATATTTTTTAATAATTTCTTGTAACAGGTTTTCTTTATCTTTGTATTCTTGTGATTCTGCGAATGGGATCAGTTGGTCCCTCACATGAAGAATTTCTGATTCAATCATTTTTAATTTAATTTGTCTTCTTTCTAAAATCTTGTGTAGTAAATCATTCTCCTTCTGGTTAAAAAATTTGTACCAGTCACTCATTAATTCTTTATCATTGATGGCATCATTAGGTGATATATCCCACCTTAGTCTCCTAGGTGTGATCCTTTCTGCTATATATTTCCCCAGGGTGGCTATATCCCACCACACCCTGAGTTGTTTCTCTAGGCTGTGTCTTAGCTGTTTAAAGAGTCCATCAGTGTCCTGTCTGCTCACTACCTGTTCTTGATTAAAAACTTCACCCAAATTAATGCTTCTATTGTGTATGTATTTAAAAATATCCGTTGCTGCAGTTTCTACTTGCATGTTAATATAACAGGGAGACTCGTTGATGTATATCCCGCTGTTTAAATATATAGAGTAACCTTAGCTCAGGACTCCGGTCTCCATAATACCACAACATGGCGGATGTATTTTAGAGCGGACTCAGTTTAGCACTAAGAGCAAATTACAGGATCTCTAGAGGCTGGTCTTCTGTCTGCCATGATCTACAACATGGCGGACGCGGTTTTATAATATAGGGCCTCTAGCGGCTGGACTTCTGTCCTCAAAAACTACAACATGGCGGACGCGGTTTTATAATACAGGGCCTCTAGCGGCTGGACTTCTGTCCTCAAAAACTACAACATGGCGGACGTTTCAGACATAAACGTCCCATATAAATAAGGAAGTGCTGGGGGCTTAGAGGCGCGCTCCAGATGACGTCAGATCGACGAAACCGGTAGAGCAGACGCTATTCTAAGCTACAGCACGTTTTATGTTTTATGTGTATTAACCTTTCTACTAAAATGTGAGTACCCTGTTAAATGTGAATAAAAAATTGTTCATCACTTTAAAAACGGTATCACGCTATTGGGCAATCTATTTGTCTCCTCTTCTGAGCGGTGGAGTTTTTTAGATTCTGGGAAGATCCAGGGATTTGTCAGTATAGTATACTGTGAACGCCTGTTACCCCTGCAGGGGTTCAAGTATCTGGTGAGTGCGGGACCACAGGGAGTGAGCACGATTTTTGCACAGAAGATTTATATCTACGTTGATTTCACGTGGAAGAAGCACACAGCACTTTTATTTATTTATTTATTTACTGCATGGAACTTTTTGCATAAAGACTTTTTTACTCACAGTATGAATACTGTTTGTTGAAAGCACACTGCACCATATATATATCTATATTCATTGATTCACTCAATTTTTTTGCATGAAGCAGAGATGGAATGAGATTTTAGCACTGGAACACTTTTTGATTTTATTTGTATTTTGATATTTTTGTTTGTTATTTGGATCACCACGCAGCATTTTTGGCCTTTTTGGTTCTATTGTATCACCCATACAACATTAATTATTATTTGACATTAATCTACACTTTAGGTTGGCGCCACCACCTGCTTTTTATATTATTTCATACTTTTCTCCATTTTTTGGGGATTTTTCTGCAGGGGCAGCCCCTCATACTCATTATAATATATACCTTTCAAATACCTGAGAGCCTAATTATTTTTAAATATTCTGTAGCGCAGATTCACATTTTTCTTTTCCCATTCATCTTGCATCAACATGCAAGTAGAAACTGCAGCAACGGATATTTTTAAATACATACACAATAGAAGCATTAATTTGGGTGAAGTTTTTAATCAAGAACAGGTAGTGAGCAGACAGGACACTGATGGACTCTTTAAACAGCTAAGACACAGCCTAGAGAAACAACTCAGGGTGTGGTGGGATATAGCCACCCTGGGGAAATATATAGCAGAAAAGATCACACCTAGGAGACTAAGGTGGGATATATCACCTAATGATGCCATCAATGATAAAGAATTAATGAGTGACTGGTACAAATTTTTTAACCAGAAGGAGAATGATTTACTACACAAGATTTTAGAAAGAAGACAAATTAAATTAAAAATGATTGAATCAGAAATTCTTCATGTGAGGGACCAACTGATCCCATTCGCAGAATCACAAGAATACAAAGATAAAGAAAACCTGTTACAAGAAATTATTAAAAAATATGATATAGAAATTCAACAAAAGAAACAAAAGAAATTTAAGAGAGATGTTTTGGATTATAAAAACCAACAAGTATATAAATGGCAAACAGATGAAATCTATCACAATAATTCTATAGAAGAAGAATCGAGAGAAAATTCCCCAGAAATGGAAACTAATATTTGGCAACCCACTACAAATGTGGAAGCGAGACCAAATAGAACCGTACGTACCACTAATATAACAGCACCACAGAGGAGGGAAGAAATAAGTCCCATACGTCAGACATATAGAGAGAGACCACAAAATGAAGAAAGGAGACCTCAAGCACCATACACACCAAGGATTCCAAGACATAGAAATAGGTTCTCCCCATTAAGGAATCACCCACAAGAAACTCCATATAGAGGAGGACAAAATAGGGTTTTTTTTCCCAGGAGATACAGAGGCAGACCACCCGTCATGAGAGAAGACAACCGACCTTACAGGTCACAAGGATGGAGACAACCTTTCAGGTACCCACAGAGGAGAGGCCCATACGGAGAACAACAAGGATGGGGCCAGAGAACATACAGACACCCGAGAGGGGAATATTGGGACCAAGAAGAAAACGAGTGGGAAGAGAGGAGAGACCAGACTTACAGACCACAAGGATGGGACAGAGGATACGCAAACGAGGCAAACGAGGGGGGCACAAGAAAAAGAAGGAGAGAATATTAGGAGGAGGCATTTTTAATTTAAGTAATGAAGTTTTTACGGAAGAAGAGATGAGAGTTTTAGATTTAGGATTGAAGTATGCACCGGATAAAGAATTGGATAAGTTTGAAGCATACATAGATTTACATAAATTTGTGCGCAAATTGAATATAAAAAAATTCTTTGCAAACAAAACACCAAAACAAATGGATAATACAACACAATATCAGCATTCCAACTTGAGAAATAATTCAACTTTCAATCCCAAGAGCCAACAAAATGAAAGTCTGACAGTTTTTAGAAAAATGGTTGAGGAAGATATAAGAAATCTAAGAGTTAATAAATCAAAACGTAATAAAATATGGAAAACTATTAAGGAGCTTGAAAAGAAGAAAGACATTATTATTCGTCCTGCGGATAAAGGGGGAGGATTGGTGTCATGGACTTGGTAGACCACTAGGTGGCGCTAATCGCGCACCGGCGCGCAATAGCGGCAATAGCGCATTAGCACGCACGGGAGCGCGCGTTCGCGGCACGTCGGCGCGCACGGGTGCGCGCAATAGCGGCGCGCGCGGGCACGCGCAATAGCGGCGCGCGCGGGCACGTGCTGACGCCATTTTGGCGCCACTTAGGCTATTTAATGGGGCTCTCCCCATAGCCCCCTGCTGCTCAGTCAACAGCGTTCCTGTTTACCCTACCTGATACCTGTTACCTGATTGGCTCCTGTTTCCTGTGACCTTGGCTTACCATTGACCCTGCTGTTCTCCGCCTGCCCTGACCCTTGGCTTGTCTGACTTCGCTTCTGCCTCCTCCTTCCAAACGGTCTGCTGCCCGCCTGTTACTGATCCGGCTTGAACTACGACTCTGCTTTGGCTTCCCCCTGTACCTGATCCGCCCGCCTGTGTTTGACCCGGCCTGCCTGACTCTGCCAGCATCTGTACTACAGCACACCTCCCACCTGCTGCCTGTTCCAGCCATCTGCACCAAGCTCCTGTTGTCTGCTGTCTTACCTCCAGCATCTCTGCAGTTCCTGCACAGCATCTGTGGAGTCTTCAGGAGACCACCGCAGACCTGCACGGCACCTTCCTGGCGCTTGTGCGACTCTGAACTCTAGCGCTCCCTGTCTGCTCTACCAGGGGTTCCGGAGTCAGAGGAGCAAGAGTTGCCATTCCCTGCACGCCAGGCTCTGCTCTGTACCAGGTACGTGACAGTACTGAGCAGCCATGTCTGAGCCTGCGCAGGGAATGGACCCTATGACGGAACTTTGTCGCCATCTGGATGGCCTTACCCAAGCAGTCAGGGCCCTGCAGGAAGGCTATACCCGACTTGAAAATCGTGTCCAGGAACTGTCTACTCCATCCACTTCTTCTTCGTCTGGCGCATCCGCGTCACCTTCAGTTATTATGCTGCCTCCTGAACCTAAAGTGCCCATGCCTGAAAGATTTGCAGGAGAACGAAGCAAGTTTAGAGCGTTCCGGAATGCTTGTGAGCTCTACTTTGCGCTTCAGCCACGAACTTTCTCACTAGAAGCTACCAAAGTAGGTTTTGTTATGGCCCTCCTATCGGGTGAACCGCAGGCGTGGGCCCACCGTCTGATGGAGCAAAAGGACTTATCCCTTGACCGGTTGGACACGTTCTTTCAGGCTATGTCATTGTTGTATGAAGACCCTCATCAGGCCGCTACCGCTGAAGCCGCTTTGCATGCCCTCCTGCAAGGTCGCAGACCCGTTGAGGACTATGTAGCCGAGTTCAGAAGGTGGAGTGCGGACACTACCTGGAACAATTCGGCCCTTTGTTATCAGTTCCGCTTGGGCCTCGCCGAAGCACTTAAGGATGAACTCGCACGTGTAGGGGTCCCTGACACTTTGGAGGCTCTTATCAACCTAACCATCCAGATTGACAGACGCTTGAGGGAACGCAGGACTGAACGTGCCACCGGTCTGAATCGCCCAACATGGATGCTACCCCGGGTACCCGCGTACCCTAACCCGATTCCTCCAGCCCCGACCACTGCCTCTAGAGACATTCCAGAACCCATGCAGCTGGGTTTGATCCGCCCTTCTCTCACTGCTGAGGAACGACTTCGACGCCGGACAAACAACCTTTGCCTCTACTGCGGAGAGTCCGGCCACTACGTGAGGACCTGCCCAGCAAAATTCCGTAAGTGCACCTTCATGTCATCTGTCCCCTCACCCATTGTCTTCAACAAATCTGCTCATCTGGCTGTCCCCGTTTTATTGCAGCTTCCAGGAAGGGATATACGGACCAGCGCCATACTTGATTCCGGGGCCTGCAGCTGTTTTCTGGACTCTGCCTTTGCCACTCATCACCATATTCCGTTGCGCCCAAGGGCTGTTGGACTGTCTGTACACTTGGCCGATGGGTCTATCTTGAAATCCGGGCCAGTCACCCAAGAAACCTTGCCCATCGCCACTACCATCTCGGACAGTCATCGAGAACTTTTATGCCTGGATGTTATTGAATCCCCTCTGTTCCCTATAATCCTGGGCATACCCTGGCTCCAGGCTCACAACCCTCAGATAAACTGGACTACCGGTGAGATTTGCTTTTGTTCCACCTACTGTCAACAACACTGCTTGCAGACAATCTCATCTCCCCCCTCTTTGCTTTGCATGGACTCCGACATTGACATCCGCCAATCCGTCCCCGAGGTGTACCATGAGTTCCTGGACGTCTTCAGCAAAAAGGGGGCTGACACCCTTCCCCCTCACCGACCATACGACTGCCCGATTGAGCTCCTCCCCGGGGCCGAAATCCCTTTCGGAAGAATTTTCCCCCTAACTGAACTAGAACTTGGAAATCTAAAGACTTATGTCGACGATAACCTCAAGAAGGGGTTTATCCGCCCCTCTACCTCACCAGCAGGGGCAGGAATTTTCTTTGTCGAGAAGAAGGACCATTCTCTCCGCCCCTGCGTGGATTACCGCGAGCTTAATAAGGTAACAATAAAAAATCGATACCCTCTCCCGCTGGTGCCGGAACTATTCCAAAGACTGGGAGCAGCGGTCATTTTTACGAAACTGGACTTGCGGGGGGCCTATAACTTGGTACGAATACGGGACGGCGACGAATGGAAGACTGCCTTCCGCACCCGCTTCGGCCACTTTGAGTACTTGGTGATGCCCTTCGGGCTCTGCAACGCGCCTGCCACATTCCAGCACTTCGTGAATGACATCTTTAAAGACTACCTTGACCTCTTTGTCGTGGTCTACCTTGATGACATCCTCATTTTTTCCCCTTCTGTTGTCAAACATCGGGAACACGTCAAAAGCGTACTTAAGCGACTCCGAATACACGGATTATACGCCAAACCTGAAAAATGTGAGTTTGAATGTGAAAGCATACAGTTCCTGGGACTTGTTATTTCAGTCAACGGCATTGAGATGGACCCGCAGAAGGTTACGGCAATCCTTGAGTGGCCTGCGCCCACAGATAAAAAGGGCATCCAACGCTTTATCGGGTTTGCCAATTTCTACAGAAAGTTCATTAGGGGGTTTTCCAACATCATCGCCCCCATAACTGGCCTAACCAAACAAACTGTCCGGTTCCGTTGGTCCCCTGAAGCCCAAGGAGCTTTTGAGGCGTTGAAGAAACTGTTTACGTCTGCACCGGTCCTTAGACACCCAGATGCCAGCCTGCCCTATATCTTGGAGGTGGATGCTTCGGAGACGGCAGTCGGGGCGGTGCTTTCCCAAAGACAGGGGCCAAAGGCCCTTCTCCACCCGGTTGCTTTTTTTTCCCGCAAACTATCTGACGCGGAACGGAACTATGATGTGGGTGACCGAGAACTTTTAGCGATCAAGGCAGCGCTGGAGGAGTGGCGGTACTTATTGGAAGGTGCAGCGCACCCAATTTTGATCTATACAGATCACAAGAACTTAGAATACCTGAGAGTAGCCAAGAGACTAAGACCACGTCAAGCCAGATGGGCGCTTTTTTTTACCAGGTTCACTTTCCATATAACGTACAGGCCAGGGTCGAAGAATACCAAGTCCGATGCTCTTTCCCGGATGTACTGCGATTCTGAAAACCCTGCTCCTCCGGACACTATCTTATCTTCGGGAAATTTTCTGTTGCTTCAGGATGACCTATTGTCACGGATCAAACAGGCCTCTGCAGGAATGGCCTCCTCTTCGGATACAAATTTGCAACTCAGAGATGGCTTGTTGTGGCATGAGGACAGGATTTTTGTGCCGGAAGACTTACGGGTCAGTGTCCTGAGTCTCTGTCATGACCATGAGCTGGCTGGCCATTTTGGGGTACAGAAGACCTCGGAACTCTTGCAGCGCACGTTTTGGTGGCCCCAGCTTATGAAAGACTGTAAGAGTTATGTGGAGTCGTGCACCACGTGCATCCGAAGTAAAGGGAGCAAATCCAGAGCCTGGGGACTGTTGAAGCCTTTGCCCGTACCAGAGAGACCATGGAGAATGATCTCCATGGATTTTATTGTTGAGCTCCCTCCTTCTGAGGGTTTCACCACCATTTTTGTGACAGTGGACAGACTATCCAAGATGGCACACTTTCTGCCCATGAGGGGTACACCTTCTGCTCCCGAAACTGCTAAAATCTTCATTAAGGAAATTGTGCGGTTACACGGCATCCCCGCAAATATCGTGTCAGATCGTGGAGTACAGTTTACTTCCAGGTTCTGGAGAGCGCTCTGCGAGTCCCTCAAGATTGAGCTGTCGTTCTCATCTGCTTATCACCCACAATCAAATGGCCAAACTGAGAGGACAAACCAAACTTTAGAACAATACCTACGCTGTTTCTCTTCGTTCTCCCAGGAAGATTGGGTCTCTCTACTTCCACTGGCTGAATTCGCATATAATAATTCAATTCACTCTGCTACCAAACAATCCCCTTTCTTTGCGAATTACGGCTACCACCCGCTATTTTTGTCTAATCGTGTCCCGGAATGTACGGTGCCCGCCGTCCAAGAGACATTAGACTTCTTCAGCGCTAACAACAGGCTTCTCCAGGAAACTATGGCAAAGACTCAGGAGCATAATAAGGAGGTATTTGATAAAAGGCGAAGAGGAGAACTCAACCTGGAACCTGGGGATCTGGTATGGTTGTCTACTGTGAACTTGAGACTTGCCTGTCCGTCTAAGAAACTGGGGCCTAAGTTTATGGGGCCATTTCCAATCAGAAGGAAGATCAACAGTGTGGCCTATGAACTCGAATTACCAGAGTCTTTCCGCATCCATCCGGTCTTTCATGTCACCCTCCTGAAGCCTGACGTCACCAACCCCTTTCCTGGGCGAAGCACTGATCCACCCGAACCGGTCTTGGTTAACGGTGAGGAGGAATTCGAGATTGAGTCTATCCTTGACTGCAGAAAAAGGCGCAATCAGGTTCAGTTCCTGGTGAAATGGAAGGGCTATGGCCCTGAGGAAAACTCCTGGGAACCTGAACGTAACATCCACGCTAAGAGCTTGATTCGGTCCTTCAAGAACGCTCATCCACTCAAGATGTCTCAGTTGGGCATCCGGAGGCTGCCCATTGGAGGGGGGCAATGTCATGGACTTGGTAGACCACTAGGTGGCGCTAATCGCGCACCGGCGCGCAATAGCGGCAATAGCGCATTAGCACGCACGGGAGCGCGCGTTCGCGGCACGTCGGCGCGCACGGGTGCGCGCAATAGCGGCGCGCGCGGGCACGCGCAATAGCGGCGCGCGCGGGCACGTGCTGACGCCATTTTGGCGCCACTTAGGCTATTTAATGGGGCTCTCCCCATAGCCCCCTGCTGCTCAGTCAACAGCGTTCCTGTTTACCCTACCTGATACCTGTTACCTGATTGGCTCCTGTTTCCTGTGACCTTGGCTTACCATTGACCCTGCTGTTCTCCGCCTGCCCTGACCCTTGGCTTGTCTGACTTCGCTTCTGCCTCCTCCTTCCAAACGGTCTGCTGCCCGCCTGTTACTGATCCGGCTTGAACTACGACTCTGCTTTGGCTTCCCCCTGTACCTGATCCGCCCGCCTGTGTTTGACCCGGCCTGCCTGACTCTGCCAGCATCTGTACTACAGCACACCTCCCACCTGCTGCCTGTTCCAGCCATCTGCACCAAGCTCCTGTTGTCTGCTGTCTTACCTCCAGCATCTCTGCAGTTCCTGCACAGCATCTGTGGAGTCTTCAGGAGACCACCGCAGACCTGCACGGCACCTTCCTGGCGCTTGTGCGACTCTGAACTCTAGCGCTCCCTGTCTGCTCTACCAGGGGTTCCGGAGTCAGAGGAGCAAGAGTTGCCATTCCCTGCACGCCAGGCTCTGCTCTGTACCAGGTACGTGACAATTGGTCATACTTAAGAAAAAAGACTATGAAGAGGAAATTAGCAAATTATTAACTATCCCTAACACTTATAAGAAACTGAAGACAAATCCTAAGAAAGAATACAATAAGAAATTGATCACTTTCGTAGAGAAAGGCAAAAAAATGGGCATCCTTACTAAGAAAGAGGCAAAATATCTAACTCCAAAAACAGCAAAAACACCTATCATTTATTATGTTCCAAAAGTACATAAAGATGAAGTTCATCCTCCAGGGAGGCCAATTATAAGCGGTATTGATTCGCTTTTTTCAAGACTTGGGGCATATATTGATGAGTATCTACAACCGTTAGTAAAAGAAGGACCATCGTACCTCAAAGATAGCAGGCAGCTTATAATAGAACTCAATGACATGGTAATAGAACCTACTGATCTCATAGTCACCATAGATGTGAACTCTTTGTACACCAATATAGTACAAGAAGACGGCATTGAAGGAGTAAAATGGGCTTTACATAGAGATTCTAAACTGAAGCAGGAACAAATAAACTACATCTTGGAGGGTCTAACTTTAGCTATGAGCCATAATTATTTTTGGAATAAGGGACAATATTATGTCCAAACAAAAGGGGTAGCAATGGGGGCTAAGTACGCCCCCAGTGTAGCTAATATTTTTTTGAATCACTGGGAGGCGGAACAAATACAAGGAGTAACGAGACCACCATTGAAATTTTACAGAAGATACATAGACGATATTCTAATTGTATGGGGAGGCACAGAAATGGAATTACAGATGTTTTTTGACGAAATCAACAACAACATTTATGGCATCACGTTCTCGGGGACCTGGAATACAGAATCTATAGATTATCTAGACCTACAATTATTTAAAGTGGGTAATAGAATCCACACTAGAACTTTCTTTAAGAAAACCGACAGGAATAGTTATATTCCTGTAAATAGTTGTCATCACAAGCAATGGATTCAAAATATCCCCAAGGGACAACTTATGAGACTGTTTAGAAACTGTAGTAACAGTGCTGACTTTGAAACACAGGCGACACAAATTATTAATAAATTTGTTGAAAAAGGCTATAAAAGAAAAGAGCTAGAAATTTTGAAAACAAAAGTCATGAGAATGAACAGAGACAACATTATAACAGGCACACACAACAAGAAAAAGAAGAAATCTATGGATACAGCATTCCTAACAGGTTACAATATACAGCACAAGGACATTGAAAGAATTTTTAAACAACACTGGCCTATTCTACAATCAGATAAAAGTCTAAAGAATCTGTTACCAAACAAACCGAGTTTTATATACCGAAGAGCCCCTAACCTCAGAAATAGATTAGTCCACAATGCAATAGACCCTCCCAAACAAATCCAAATTTTCAAAAACCTAAAAGGTTTCCACAAATGTGGAAAATGTTTACCATGTCGTGTTAGCAAAAAAACCAACAAGAAAAGAACAGAGTTCTCTTCAACAACAAATGGATCCTCACATAAAATAAGAGAACTCATTACCTGTAGCAGTACACATGTGACGTATGTTTTAGAATGCCCCTGCCACAAGCAATATGTGGGCAGAACGACAAGGGAGTTACATATTAGAATAAGAGAGCATATTGCCAACATAAAAAAGGGTTTCCACAAACACAGTGTGTCTAGGCACTTCAGGGATTATCACAACAAAGACCCTGGGTGTATGACATTTTATGGGATTGATAAGATAAAAGAACACTGGAGGGGTGAGGACAAAACTAAAAAAGTATCCCAAAATGAAACCCGATGGATCTATACATTAGATACCCTCCAGCCGGCAGGTATGAACATTGACGTAGATCTGAACTGCTTTTTAACCAATTTTTAACAATTATTTTAATATCATTGGAAATGTGAGCTGACACATTACAATACTTGCCATTTTTACTTATATCTCTATTTATATCTTCATTACATTTTTATTGCCTTTTATACCCTCCCCACTTCCAATATACACATATATTATATTACAGATTCATTATTAAAGATATCACATTCTCTTTTTTGATATTTTAAAGATATTTTATACTAGTATTTATATATGTCTTAATTTATATCTTTATGGTCTAAGTGCAATGACCTATGGAATTATACATTTTCTTTGTTGTATTTTTACTGCAATGACCTATAGAATTATGAAATTTCTATTGTAGCACTTTTATGTCTGAAAGACACTTGCTTTTATGTTTTAAATACTGCACCATATTACTGCTCTGTTTACAATCGCAAAGTATATTCATTAATTAACAGGGAGATTCATTGTTATCCACTCCGCTGTTTAAATATATAGAGCAACCTTAGAATAGGACTCTGGTCTCTAAAAAGCCACAACATGACGGACGTTTTTTCATTAATATAACAGGGAGACTCGTTGATGTATATCCCGCTGTTTAAATATATAGAGTAACCTTAGCTCAGGACTCCGGTCTCCATAATACCACAACATGGCGGATGTATTTTAGAGCGGACTCAGTTTAGCACTAAGAGCAAATTACAGGATCTCTAGAGGCTGGTCTTCTGTCTGCCATGATCTACAACATGGCGGACGCGGTTTTATAATATAGGGCCTCTAGCGGCTGGACTTCTGTCCTCAAAAACTACAACATGGCGGACGCGGTTTTATAATACAGGGCCTCTAGCGGCTGGACTTCTGTCCTCAAAAACTACAACATGGCGGACGTTTCAGACATAAACGTCCCATATAAATAAGGAAGTGCTGGGGGCTTAGAGGCGCGCTCCAGATGACGTCAGATCGACGAAACCGGTAGAGCAGACGCTATTCTAAGCTACAGCACGTTTTATGTTTTATGTGTATTAACCTTTCTACTAAAATGTGAGTACCCTGTTAAATGTGAATAAAAAATTGTTCATCACTTTAAAAACGGTATCACGCTATTGGGCAATCTATTTGTCTCCTCTTCTGAGCGGTGGAGTTTTTTAGATTCTGGGAAGATCCAGGGATTTGTCAGTATAGTATACTGTGAACGCCTGTTACCCCTGCAGGGGTTCAAGTATCTGGTGAGTGCGGGACCACAGGGAGTGAGCACGATTTTTGCACAGAAGATTTATATCTACGTTGATTTCACGTGGAAGAAGCACACAGCACTTTTATTTATTTATTTATTTACTGCATGGAACTTTTTGCATAAAGACTTTTTTACTCACAGTATGAATACTGTTTGTTGAAAGCACACTGCACCATATATATATCTATATTCATTGATTCACTCAATTTTTTTGCATGAAGCAGAGATGGAATGAGATTTTAGCACTGGAACACTTTTTGATTTTATTTGTATTTTGATATTTTTGTTTGTTATTTGGATCACCACGCAGCATTTTTGGCCTTTTTGGTTCTATTGTATCACCCATACAACATTAATTATTATTTGACATTAATCTACACTTTAGGTTGGCGCCACCACCTGCTTTTTATATTATTTCATACAAAACAGATTATAGCGCACACAAAATGACAGGTCGGTTCAGACAGCACACTCTCCACTGCAAAGCTCTGCCATGGATCGATCAGGTCCCTTTTTCCTCACTGCCATGATGCAGGAGACTCCTGCTTCCTCTCAGAGACGACAGACCCCCCCGGGGTTGCGCGTGCATGGGGCACACTTTATGGGAGCCAGGAGGAAGGGGCAGATCGCATCGCGAGTGTGCACAGGCTCTTATATAGGTGAAGCGGGGCCACCCATCACGTGACCCCGCCCCCCTCTGACGCAAGGGAGAGCCTGTAACCGGTAGAGCAGACGCTATTCTAAGCTACAGCACGTTTTATGTTTTATGTGTATTAACCTTTCTACTAAAATGTGAGTACCCTGTTAAATGTGAATAAAAAATTGTTCATCACTTTAAAAACGGTATCACGCTATTGGGCAATCTATTTGTCTCCTCTTCTGAGCGGTGGAGTTTTTTAGATTCTGGGAAGATCCAGGGATTTGTCAGTATAGTATACTGTGAACGCCTGTTACCCCTGCAGGGGTTCAAGTATCTGGTGAGTGCGGGACCACAGGGAGTGAGCACGATTTTTGCACAGAAGATTTATATCTACGTTGATTTCACGTGGAAGAAGCACACAGCACTTTTATTTATTTATTTATTTATTTACTGCATGGAACTTTTTGCATAAAGACTTTTTTACTCACAGTATGAATACTGTTTGTTGAAAGCACACTGCACCATATATATATCTATATTCATTGATTCACTCAATTTTTTTGCATGAAGCAGAGATGGAATGAGATTTTAGCACTGGAACACTTTTTGATTTTATTTGTATTTTGATATTTTTGTTTGTTATTTGGATCACCACGCAGCATTTTTGGCCTTTTTGGTTCTATTGTATCACCCATACAACATTAATTATTATTTGACATTAATCTACACTTTAGGTTGGCGCCACCACCTGCTTTTTATATTATTTCATACAAAACAGATTATAGCGCACACAAAATGACAGGTCGGTTCAGACAGCACACTCTCCACTGCAAAGCTCTGCCATGGATCGATCAGGTCCCTTTTTCCTCACTGCCATGATGCAGGAGACTCCTGCTTCCTCTCAGAGACGACAGACCCCCCCGGGGTTGCGCGTGCATGGGGCACACTTTATGGGAGCCAGGAGGAAGGGGCAGATCGCATCGCGAGTGTGCACAGGCTCTTATATAGGTGAAGCGGGGCCACCCATCACGTGACCCCGCCCCCCTCTGACGCAAGGGAGAGCCTGGGCTTCCCCAGTGACGTAGTCAGAGGGTGCGTCAGAGGGGGACGGGGTCACGTGATGGGTGGCCCCGCCTCACCTATATAAGAGCTGTCACTGGCTCAAGCCACATCATTCGCCGGGCTGTCTCCAGTGTAGACAGGCGAGCCGGCCGGCGATGCATGCGCTCTGGATCCCAGACCTGGATGAAGAGATCTTCTCATCGCTGGACCCCGGCGGAGAGGAGATCACCCATCAACGGGATACCGAAAAACTTGGAGCAGGGACCGAGAGTGGTTTGCCACTGCTGGATTTTTTATTTAATTTTTTAATAAAGGACTTTTTCCACGGTGTGTGTGTTTTATTTTTACAATTGTTTACACTTTCTTAGTGAAATGGTAGAGGTACAATGTACCCCATTACCAATTCACATGGGGGGGCCGGGATCTGGGGGTCCCCTTTGTTAAAGCGGTCTTCCAGATTCCGATCAACCCCCTGCCCGCAGATCCCCACAACCACCGGGCAAGGGTTGTGGGGATGAGGCCCTTGTCCCCATCAACATGGGAACATGGTGCTTTGAGGGGTCACAGACCCCCAAAGCATCCTCCCAATGTTGAGGGCATGTGGCCTGGTACGGTTCAGGAGGGGGGGCCATCTCGTCCCCCCCTCTTTTCCTGTGGCCGGCCAGGTTGCATGCTCGGATAAGGGGTCTGGTGTGAATTTTTGGGGGAACTCCACGCCATGTTTTTTTTTTTAATTTGGGGCGGAGTTCCCCTTAAAATCCACACCAGACCTGAAGGGTCTGGAATGGATATTTGGGGGAACCCCCTCGTAATTTCTTTTTTAAATTGGTTCCCCTAATATGCATACCAGACCTGAAGGGCCTGGTAATTGAATTTGGCGGGACCCCCACGCTTTTTTTTTTAATGACTTTTCTTTGAATTGCCGGGAGCCGACAATTCATTATAGCCGCGATGACTTTTTTTCCTTCAGAAATGACACTATGTGCAGGGACAGTTCTAGGCACGGGAAACATGCGCTGCTTCACAGGCATACTATATACCCCCCTAGGTACGAAATTTAAAGGAATATTTCACTTTTGTTGTTTCACTTTAAGCATTATTAAAATCACTGCTCCCAAAAAAACAGCCGTTTTTAAAACTTTATTTTGCATTGATACAAATCCTCTGGGGCAGGACCCAGGTCCCCAAACACTTTTTAGGACAATAACTTGCATATTAGCCTTTAAAATTAGAACTTTAGATTTCTCCCATAGACTATAACAGGGTGTTCCGCGGCTTTTCGAATTTGCTGCGAACACCCAAATTGTTCGCCGATGAGGCGAACAGGCAATGTTCGAGTCAAACATGAGTTCGACTCGAACTCGAACCTCATCCCTACTGGTGACACTAGCACTGGTGTGGACAGTGACAATGTACTTAATTGTTAGTGATCAGGGAGTGTTTCCTGTAGTGCTGATCACTGTAGGAAACTTGATGGCCCGGATTCACAGACATCGGCGCATATTTATGCCGCCGTATCTCCTTTACGCTACGCCGACGCAGCGCAGAGAGGCAAGCATGGAATTCAGGAAGCCAGTGCTCCCAAAGCTGCATTGGCGTGGCGTGGATTTCGAAGGCGCAGACCGGCGTAGGTGGAAGTGGGTGTGACCTAATGCAAATGAAGGTCCGAGCGTGGTGTAATGTTTTACGCCCGGCGTATCATGAACGGCGCATGCGCCGTGACGTGGACGTATGCCCAGCACCCCTATGCTCATGCTCACAACTACGCAGGCTCAACTTCCTGAGATACGCCGGCCCACCGGCTTATGCCGATCGCATAAATACGCCCAGCCATACGCCCGTCCAGCACAAAAGTACATCCGTTTGCTTGTTTCCCCTCTGGAGCATAGTACTTTTGTTGAGCCATGGCAGCTGCTAAGATGGATAAGGAGAGGAGGAAGAAAAATGTCTCCATGGAAGAGAGGGCTATCCTGACCTCTGCAATAGGCCAGTACGATGTCTACCTCCATGGTGCACAGAGTGCCAAGACCAGCAAGGTACGGAAGAGGGAGATCTATGAGAAGATCACATTGGCGGTCAATGCTCTTGGGCATGAGACCAGGACCTCCAACGATATTCAGAAGAAAATCAACGATATGAGACGTCGGGTCTGGAATAACCTGGCCAGCATGAGAAGGCACCTCAGGGGCTCGGGAGGAGGACCAGCTTCATCTCTGAGGTTGACATTGGAGGAGGAGGTGATCGCCAGCTGTCTGGAGCGGGAGCAGGTGTAGGGCATGGAGGGCTTTGACTCCAGTGACCAGGACTTGAGGAGAGGTAAGTGTGTTGTATCCCCCATTCTGTGTGTAGCATGTGAGGGGTGCAAGGTAACATGTGACAAGTGTGTGGGTCCACCAACATGTGAATGTTTTGTGTCATCCACAGATGTGCTGGATGGAGCTGTGCCGTCGTCTGCCGGTGTCCGACCCATGCCATCCCCGGAACATACTCTGCCTCAGCCTGACCCCCTGGGAAGCCCGGTAATATCAGTGGAGGGGAGTGCCCACACCTCTCCTCTAGAGGTTGTTGTGGAGGAGCCGGTTATTCTCCACCAGGAGGAATGCCTCTATTTTCCCCGGACCCTCAGACACCTCCCCGCCCATCAGGGGAACCCCCTCCTGGGCTACCCCATCCAGGGGAACCCCCTCCAGGGCTACCCCATCCAGGGGAACCCCCTCCAGGGCTACCCCATCCAGGGGAACCCCCTCCAGGGCTACCCCATCCAGGGGAACCCCCTCCAGGGCTACCCCCTTCAGGCTACTCCGTCCGGACGGGCACAAGCCTCTCCATCCCCCAGGAAGGCTTTAAGAAAGACCATGGGTGTAGCAGGATCCCTCCAAGAAGGGCTGCAGAGGGAGCAGGCAAGGCAGACACGCCACATGGGTGATCTTGCCTGTGACCTGCGCCGTGTGACTGACAGCCTGGCCTTCTCTGCCAAGACCCAGGCTGAATGCACAGTGGCTGTTTAGGGCACCACAGCCACTATGCAGCAGTGCCTCGCTCACCATACCAGCTCGAAGTCGGACTGCCTGCAGGAAGTGAGCGCTAACTGCGCAGCCATGGTCACAGTTCTGGGAGACCAAACCAAGACCCTTGAGGCCATGCGGCACCACATGGTGGCAGGGGGTCCCTCACCATCTGGGGACCATGGCTCGGCACGGGAAACATGCGCTGCTTCACAGGCATACTATATACCCCCCTAGGTACGAAATTTAAAGGAATATTTCACTTTTGTTGTTTCACTTTAAGCATTATTAAAATCACTGCTCCCAAAAAAACAGCCGTTTTTAAAACTTTATTTTGCATTGATACAAATCCTCTGGGGCAGGACCCAGGTCCCCAAACACTTTTTAGGACAATAACTTGCATATTAGCCTTTAAAATTAGAACTTTAGATTTCTCCCATAGACTATAACAGGGTGTTCCGCGGCTTTTCGAATTTGCTGCGAACACCCAAATTGTTCGCCGATGAGGCGAACAGGCAATGTTCGAGTCAAACATGAGTTCGACTCGAACTCGAACCTCATCCCTACTGGTGACACTAGCACTGGTGTGGACAGTGACAATGTACTTAATTGTTAGTGATCAGGGAGTGTTTCCTGTAGTGCTGATCACTGTAGGAAACTTGATGGCCCGGATTCACAGACATCGGCGCATATTTATGCCGCCGTATCTCCTTTACGCTACGCCGACGCAGCGCAGAGAGGCAAGCATGGAATTCAGGAAGCCAGTGCTCCCAAAGCTGCATTGGCGTGGCGTGGATTTCGAAGGCGCAGACCGGCGTAGGTGGAAGTGGGTGTGACCTAATGCAAATGAAGGTCCGAGCGTGGTGTAATGTTTTACGCCCGGCGTATCATGAACGGCGCATGCGCCGTGACGTGGACGTATGCCCAGCACCCCTATGCTCATGCTCACAACTACGCAGGCTCAACTTCCTGAGATACGCCGGCCCACCGGCTTATGCCGATCGCATAAATACGCCCAGCCATACGCCCGTCCAGCACAAAAGTACATCCGTTTGCTTGTTTCCCCTCTGGAGCATAGTACTTTTGTTGAGCCATGGCAGCTGCTAAGATGGATAAGGAGAGGAGGAAGAAAAATGTCTCCATGGAAGAGAGGGCTATCCTGACCTCTGCAATAGGCCAGTACGATGTCTACCTCCATGGTGCACAGAGTGCCAAGACCAGCAAGGTACGGAAGAGGGAGATCTATGAGAAGATCACATTGGCGGTCAATGCTCTTGGGCATGAGACCAGGACCTCCAACGATATTCAGAAGAAAATCAACGATATGAGACGTCGGGTCTGGAATAACCTGGCCAGCATGAGAAGGCACCTCAGGGGCTCGGGAGGAGGACCAGCTTCATCTCTGAGGTTGACATTGGAGGAGGAGGTGATCGCCAGCTGTCTGGAGCGGGAGCAGGTGTAGGGCATGGAGGGCTTTGACTCCAGTGACCAGGACTTGAGGAGAGGTAAGTGTGTTGTATCCCCCATTCTGTGTGTAGCATGTGAGGGGTGCAAGGTAACATGTGACAAGTGTGTGGGTCCACCAACATGTGAATGTTTTGTGTCATCCACAGATGTGCTGGATGGAGCTGTGCCGTCGTCTGCCGGTGTCCGACCCATGCCATCCCCGGAACATACTCTGCCTCAGCCTGACCCCCTGGGAAGCCCGGTAATATCAGTGGAGGGGAGTGCCCACACCTCTCCTCTAGAGGTTGTTGTGGAGGAGCCGGTGGATCTCCACCAGGAGGAATGCCTCTATTTTCCCCGGACCCTCAGACACCTCCCCGCCCATCAGGGGAACCCCCTCCTGGGCTACCCCATCCAGGGGAACCCCCTCCAGGGCTACCCCATCCAGGGGAACCCCCTCCAGGGCTACCCCATCCAGGGGAACCCCCTCCAGGGCTACCCCATCCAGGGGAACCCCCTCCAGGGCTACCCCCTTCAGGCTACTCCGTCCGGACGGGCACAAGCCTCTCCATCCCCCAGGAAGGCTTTAAGAAAGACCATGGGTGTAGCAGGATCCCTCCAAGAAGGGCTGCAGAGGGAGCAGGCAAGGCAGACACGCCACATGGGTGATCTTGCCTGTGACCTGCGCCGTGTGACTGACAGCCTGGCCTTCTCTGCCAAGACCCAGGCTGAATGCACAGTGGCTGTTTAGGGCACCACAGCCACTATGCAGCAGTGCCTCGCTCACCATACCAGCTCGAAGTCGGACTGCCTGCAGGAAGTGAGCGCTAACTGCGCAGCCATGGTCACAGTTCTGGGAGACCAAACCAAGACCCTTGAGGCCATGCGGCACCACATGGTGGCAGGGGGTCCCTCACCATCTGGGGACCATGGCTCGGTTGTGCAGGCCAGCCTGGAGCGACATACCCTGGCCATTGGGGAGCTGCAGGCCACAACAGCAGGCCTCATGGTGGAGGTGAAGAGTCTGGGGGAGGTTATCCAGGCAAACACTGCTGCCATCCAGGCAGAGGGTCGGCACAACAGGCGACTCCAGCGGCAGACCACCACCCGCCAGCTGCGGATGCAGGCGGATAATAACTTGTTTCTCAGACGCATTGCCGTAGCGTTGGAGGGCATGCAGGCTTCATCTGCCATCAGACCAGGGGAGAAACCTCATCCTGATGCGCCACCACCCCCCCACCCGAGTCTCCTCCCAGATAATTGAGACCCCGGACCCGTGGCCCCAGGCCTGGCCCACGAGAGGGTAAATGACTGCTCTTTGATTTATTTTTACTCAGAGTATGAGCTTTTTTTTTTTTTTTTTTTTGGACGTGCACAGAGGTATGTGCCGTTCTTCTGTGAGGGCATGATCCCTTTTTTTTTTTTTTGCACACAGTGAGGAGTGCAGAAGTGGTGCCCGGACACCCGTTTGCAGGGGAAGGGTTTGCCCAGTGCTGCTACAGTGTGACTGGTGTGTGAGTGTGTGTATGTGTGTGTGGGTGACATTCCTGCCAGCAGGGTGTGTCACCTTGGTTCATCAGGGAGAGGTTATCCCCACGACCGTGTGAATGTGGTATGAATGGACAGCAACATCATTGGGGCCGTGGCGTTGCTGCTCCCAAGTCCTGCATGGTGGACTTGGGCTAAACCAATGTGAGGTGGATGTGGTGTGTGTGAGCTAGGGACCACAGTGGTGTGCATGCATGCATTCTCCTTGTGCCATGATAAATGTGCGTGTTTAACGTGCAAAGATGCGTTCCACGAGGCAACTCCTGACTGCTGTTCCCTCAGCAGACAGGGTAGCCTCGGGCAGGGGGGGACTGTCTGGTTCGGGGGTCAGGACATCACATATGTCAATCTCCAGGCCCTTTCTCATGGCGTAGTTGTGCAGCACACAACATGCACCGATGATCTGGCACACAAAGTTTGGGGAATACAACAGGGCCCCCCGGATGTATCCAGGCATCGGAAACGGGACTTCAAGATGCCAAATGTGCGCTCCACCACTGCACGGTTGCGTATGTGTGCAGCATTGTATCTTCTCTCGCCTCTGGTTTGGGGATTCCGGTATGGAGTTAGGAGATGGGGCCCAAGTGCATATGCAGAGTCACCTGGAAGGGAAAAGACAGGAGGATGTTAGTCGTGCATGTGGCCCTCGTGATGTCTGCATCATGGGGTCGGACAGTCATGCCTGACACCCATGTCACTTACCAACCAGCCAGCTGTCCCTGTACACGTTCTGTTCGAATTCTGTTGGGATGTTGCTTTGACGGTATATGTAGCTGTCGTGGCTGGCCCCTGGGTGTTTGGCACGGACGTGCCAAATGAGGCATTGGGCATCGGCTATCACCTGTACGTTGATGGAATGCCACTGCTTACGATTGCGGTATATGTGCTCTGTGGCACGGGGGGGGGGCTGTAGTGCCACACGTGTGCAATCAATGGCCCCCACGGTGCGTGGGAATCTGGCAATTCTATAGAAATCCTGCATTGCCTTCTGCTGCAGATGCTCATGGGTGGGTTTGATGATGTGGTGGGACATGCATGTGAGGATTGCGGGGACAACCTGGTGCACGCACCTGGTGGATTGTGACATCCCAGACACGACTCCACTTGTACGTTGGAACGATCCACTGGCAAGGAAATGGAGTGTTGCCAGTACCTTGACCAGTGGCTGCACTGCATGTGAGCGTTGTGTCTGGCTGGTGATTTCATCATGCAGGGCTGTGGCTAATTCCAGGATGGCATCAGGGCTGAATCTGAAGATGCGATACACCTCCGATTCCCCCATGCCTAAGACGTTCATGCACATTTGGTATATCCTCTCCCGTGCCCTCCTCCGTGCCTGTGGACGCAGTAGTGCTATGACCATGGCTGCCCCTGGCATGTTGGCATACAGATGTGTTGTCTTGCAAGTGTGGTTGCTCAGCTCGTCTGTAACGGTGCTGCTGCAGCTGCTCTCCACCTGACCTGTGCACGTCTGTTACTGAGTTACACCTGCTTTATGAGTAATAACTTTAGGCCGGACGTACAGCTTACGCACACATCGCGTAGCCTGCGTCGGGCGCATGTACGTTCGTGAATCGCCGTATCTCCCTCATTTGCATATGTGAATAGAAAATCAATGGGAGTGCCAAATACGTCCAGCGTAAATATGCGCCCGCGATACGCCGGCGTAGGCAAGTTACGTCGGATTAAGCCTATTTTCAGGCGTATCTTGGTTTCTGAGTCCGGCACATAGATATGGCGGCGCATATTTGCACTTACGCGGCGTATCTGTAGATACGTCGGCGTAAGTGCTTTGTGCATCCGGGCCAATGTGTCTTTTTTCAACATTACTTTAGGAGTCTTTTACAGAGATCCTCCTAGCCATATCATAGTTACAGGGGTTGTAAAGGTAAAAAAAAAATCCTCTAAATAGCTTCCTTTACCTTAATGCAGTCCTCCTTCACTTATCCTTCGATTTTGCTTTTAAATGTCCTTATTTCTTCTGAGAAATCCTCACTTCCTGTTCTTCTGTCTGTAACTACACACCGTAATGCAAGGCTTTCTCCCTGGTGTGGAGAAAGCCTCTTGAGGGAGGAGGGGGCGTGCAAGAGTGTCAGGACGCCCACTAACACACAGCTCCTTTCTCTATCTGCAAAGTAGAGAGCGTCCTGACCCTCCTGCTTGCCCCCTCCCACCTCAAGAGGCTTTCTCCACACCAGGGAGAAAGCCTCGCATTACGGTGTGTAGTTACAGACAGAAGAACAGGAAGTGAGGATTTACCAGAAGAAATTAAGACATTTAAAAGCAAAATCGAAGGATGAGGTAAGTGAAGGAGGACTGCACTAAGGTAAAGGAAGCTATTTAGGGAAAAACATGTTTACCTTTACAACCCCTTTAAGTGAATTTGAAAACAGTAGGAAGGAATGTTAGAGAACAGAGTTAAAAGTAGAGTTCTTTAGACCCTTTGGCATCTTACATATTGATTGCAAATGAGGGGCCTTTCAGGGTCCCGCAGGAGCTTCCAGAGGCAGCTGCAGTCATTGTTAGCCATGTTACTCCACTTGGCAATATTAATTTTTCTTTCTTTCACCCATGATGTAGAAACACATCCTGATATGCTTTTCTTTTTTTTCACACTACATGTTATGTTACGGCACTGCAAAATTAACACTGTCTTGACTTTTTCAGAATGGGTATTGTCTTGATCTGAATATATGATTAAAAAGAGTGCTATGTGTGGGCAATAAAAATTAGAAGTTCGTCATACTCCTGCTGAACATTTTCAAATGCCTTTGAGAATATTAGGACAAAGAAATCTATTTATCAGAAACTTTTGTTAGAGATTCATGAGTCTCAAGAGATTGTATGTATCATCATCTAAGTTCAACATGTTCTTAACTGTCCTGCACCCCTTTCCCCTTCCTTCATATGCCTTGAGGGCAGGAAATTCAATGACACAGGACATTCATAGCATACAGAAGCCTAATCTGCTACGTAACCATTAGCCAAAATAAAAAATATATATATATAACTGTATAAAGCATTAAATATTCATTATGGAAATATGAAACGTGAAATAATCCTTAATGTAAGCCTGTAATTAAAAAAAACACACACTAAACCTGCCTATAATGGGGATAGAAGACACGTTCCCCTGCCTGCAGATTCCTCTAACTAATCTAATAATGCCTCATTTACATCCTTGGAATACCTGAATCTTTATTGGCAGATTCCATGCATCCCACAATGCACCTAGTCTTTGGAACCTAAAGCTGTGTAGACACGATCGGTTTGTCCGATGAAAACAGACCGATGGACTGTTTTCATCGGACAAATCGATTGTGTGTGGGCCCCATCTGTAACTTTTCCATCAGTGTTAAAAAATAGAACATGTTTTAAATTTTTACCTATGGATAGAAAACCGATAGAAAAATCTGATCGTCTGTGTGGAACTCCATCGGAGAAAAATCCACGCATGCTCAGAATTAGGAGAAGGGAGCGCTCGTTCTGGTAAAACTAGCATTCGTAAAGGAGATAGCACATTCGTCATTCTGCAAATTATTGAATCTTTTAATGCAGCGCATTGTTTTCTTCTTTCTAATGCTAGAAAAAATAAGTTTTGCTGCTGATATTTATACAGAGTTCTAACAAACGTATTTATTTATTGTTTCTTGTGATCTCATGAATATTCGTATTTGATTTTAAAGCCAGATCTCCATAATAATGTGTTCATTAACAAAAAATGTTTTTGTTGTGATTTTAATAAAGATCTAATTTTTTAAATTTTTTTTTGCTTTTAATGTTTTCTTGTGATCTCCATATTATTTTTTTGGTCAAGTTATCACAACAACATTATTATCTTGTATTTTTTTTCCCTCAAGGAGGTTGGTATGCCTTGTTAATTACACATTGTATTTATGAAATGTAATGCCTACTCACAAGAAAAATACATAGGCAAGTATTAAAATTAAATCAAATATCCATTTATTATGGATAACAAAATAAAGAGGAAGAGCAACAATTGAGAAATTAGTTGAATTTACAGTTGTATTCAAAATTATTCAACCCTCACTGAAATTGATTGTTTTGCCCAGTTTGACATTGATTTTGATCATCCTGTCATCCTGCTTACAATTAAATCAAAGAGGCACGTGTAGGTCAGACAAATATAACATAACATTTATAATGAAATAACCACAAATGTCTTTTCTGTGCTCACATCATTATCAGTTTTATTCAACCCCCAATTGACATTCAATCTTAGTACTTAGTACAACATCCTTTTACAGTTATAACAGCTTTTAAACTTGAAGCATAGCTTGACACAAGTGTCTTGCAGCGATCTACGGGTATCTTCGCCCATTCGTCATGGGCAAAAGCCTCCAGTTCAGTCACATTCTTAGGCTTGCGCACTGCAACTGCTTTCTTTAAGTCCCACCAGAGGTTCTCAATCGGATTTAAGTCTGGTGACTGCGATGGCCACTCCAAAATGTTCCAGCCTTTAATCTGCAACCATGCTCTAGTGGACTTGGAGGTATGCTTGGGATCATTGTCCTGTTGAAAGGTCCAACGTCTCCCAAGCCTCAGGTTTGTGACGGACTGCATCACATTGTTATCCACTGTCTCCTGGTACTGAAGAGAATTCATGGTACCTTGCACACGCTGAAGCTTCCCTGTACCTGCAGAAGCAAAACAGCCCCAAAGCATGATTGACCCCCGCCATGCTTCACAGTAGGCAAGGTGTTCTTTTCATCATAGGCCTTGTTCTTCCTCCTCCAAACATAGCGTTGATCCATGGGCCCAAACACTTCTAATTTTGTTTCATCAGTCCACAGAACACAATCCCAAAACTTCTGTGGTTTGTCCACATGATTTTTGCATACTGCAGTCGACTCTTCTTATTCTTTGGAGACAGCAAGGGGGTGCGCCTGGGAGTTCTGGCATGGAGGCCTTCATTATGCAGTGTGCGCCGTATTGTCTGAGCAGAAACTTCAGTACCCACATCTGACAAATCTTTTGTCAGTTCCTCAGCAGTCACAAGGGGACTTTTCTCCACTCTAAGCTTCAGGTAGTGCTCAGCAGTCGAAGTCAGCATCTTCTTTCTGCCCCGACCAGGTAGCGTTTCAACAGTGCCCTTTGGCTTGAATTTGCGAATGATGCTTCCTATGGTGTCTCTTGGTATGTTTAACATCTTTGCAATATTCTTATAGCCATTGCCCTTCCTGTGAAGAGTAATCACCTCTTCTCTTGTCTTCCCAGACCATTCTCTTGACGTCACCATGTTTGTAACCACATCAGTAAATGTCTAGAAGGAGCTGAGTATCACAGTCATTTTAAAGCTGCCTGATTGGTGCTTATTAGGCTTTATTGCTGCTCCCTGACATCCACAGGTGTTTTCAATACCTGGTTACACATCTGGACTCAGGATCACTAGTGTGGGCCATCAGAAGAACCTTTTTAGGGTGTCCCACACAGGTGCTACAGTGTATACTTTGGGGTGTCTCCATGTGTGTAACTTGGAAAAAAAGGTACGTATTCCAGCTTTGTTAAAATCCAAAAATCTCATGTGTTCATCTTGGGACAGACAATTGGTACAAAACCAACAATTGTACCCCACTTCCTAACAATGTTAGCAATTTCTGCCCTCAAAATTGTGTGCAGAGTATACCTTTTGTTTCATTTAAATAGGGGGTAGAAGACTGGGAGGACAGCAATCTGAGAGGGCTAGGAACCCCACACCTCAGCATGTGGAGGAAACAGAGGTGGAGGAAACAGAGGTGGAGGAAGCAGAGGTGGAGGAAGCAGAGGTGGATATTTTCACCACAACAGGTCAGTGTCTGTCACCACAGCTTCAGGTAAAGAGATGTAGGCCTGCATATATTTATACCGTTTTTCTTTCTTTTTTTTTATGGGATGAACATGGTGGTGTAGCAGAAACTACTACTACTCCTTTCTCAAGTGCTAGTGCACAAATATTAATTCAAGAAATAATGGAATGTAGTTGTGAACTGGACATTATGAGGAACAGGATGAATGTGATTGAGCAAAAATTTAATAACATCATAGATTTTTTGGGGCGAATAGACTGAACCCCACCCCCCCCCCCCCCCGTTTTTTTTTTTCCTCTAAAATGTTGCACTTGATATTCCACAAGCCAACATTTGAAGATGCACACAGTGGGGCTGATTTACTAAGCCTTTGCACCATGATTCATTCAGTTCCTTTCTCCCCTCTCTGTACCGATCAGTACAGTGTGAGCGGAGAGGGGAAGAGATCAGTTGTAGCAGCGCTGTGGGCAAGATCTGTAGTGCCTATTGCAGCCACATCCATCCATGCTCAGCCATCCCTTAGCAATACTCAACCAGCCATGCTCAGCCATCCCATCCACACTCAGCGATACTCAGCAGTACCCAGCCATACTCAGCAGTACCAAGCAGTAGGGATGAGCCGAACACCCCCCCGGTTCGGTTCACACCAGAACATGCAAAACATTTGTTCGAACACCGTTAAAATCTATGGGACACGAACATGAAAAAAGTGCTAATTTTAAAGGTTAATATGCAAGTTATTATCATAAAAAGTGTTTGGGGACCTGGGTCCTGCCCCAGGGGACATGTATCAATGTAAAACAAGTTTTAAAAACGGGCGTTTTTTCGGGAGCAGTGATTTTAATAATGCTTAAAGTGAAACAATTAAAGTGAAATATTCCATTAAATTTCGTACCTGGGGTGTGTGTCTAGTATGCCTGTAAATTAGCACATGTTTCCTGTGTTTAGAACTGTCCCTGCACAAAATGTAATTTCTAAAAGGAAAAAAAGTTATTTAAAACTACTCATGGCTATTCATGAATTGTCGGGTCTGGTATGAATATTAAGGGGAAGCCCAAACCAAACAAAAAAAAAGCGTGGGGTCCCCCCCAAATTCCATATCAGGCCCTTCAGGTCTGGTACGGATTTTAAGGGGAACCCCACATCAAAATATAAAAAAATGGCGTGGGCCCCCTCAAAAATCGATACCAGACCCTTATCTGAGCACGCAACCTGGCAGACCGCAGGAAAAGAGGGGGGACGAGAAAGCGCCCCCATCCTGAACTGTACCAGGTCACATGCCATCAACACGGGGAGGATGTCCCCATGTTGATGGGGACAAGGGCCTCATCCCCACAACCCTTGCCCGGTGCTTGTGGGGGTCTGCGGACGGGGGGCTTATCGGAATCTGGAAGCCCCCTTTAATAAAGGGGACCCACAGATTCCGGTCCCCTCTATGTGAATTGGTAATAGGGTATATTGTACCCCTACCATTTCACAAAAGAAAGTGTAATTTTTTTTAAAAACACACAGTTAACAACCACTCCAGCGATGCTCCAGTCTCCACTCCACACGAAACCCTCATGACGCATAAGAGGGGGCAGGGTCATCCATCCAAGTCATTGGGTAACCCCCGGCTTTCTCCAGCAAGCGGGAGTTACCCAATGACGTGGACGGGTGACCCCGCCCAGTGACGTCACAGATAATTGGGTAACCCCCGCTTGCCAGAAAAAGCCGGGGTTTCCCAATAATGTGAATGGGTGACCCCATCCCCTCTTACGCATCATGGGGGTTTTGTGTGGAGTGGAGACTGGAGTATCGCTGGAAAATGGATCACCGCGGGACATAGAGAATGGACTACAACGCTGGACAGACTGGATTACATCGCTGGAATGTTTTTTTAATTTATTTTTATTTTATTTTTTTAATGAAGAATTTATCCCAACTGTGTCTGTGTGGTTTTTAAATTTTGACACTTACTTTTGTGAAATGGTAGGGATACAATGTTCCTTGTTACCAATTCACATAGGGGGGGCAGAATCTGGGGGTCCCCTTTGTTAAAGGGGGCTTCCAGATTCCGATAAGCCCCCCGCCCGCAGACCCCCACAACCACCGGGCAAGGGTTGTGGGGATGAGACCCTTGTCCCCATCAACATGGGGACATCCTCCCCACATTGAAGGCATGTGGCCTGGTACAGTTCAGGAGGGGGGTGCTCTCTCGTCTCCCCTCTTTTTCTGCAGCCTGCGAGGTTGCATGCAAGGATAAGGGTCTAGTATAGATTTGGGGGGGACCCCACGCCATTTTTTTATTTTGGTGCAGGGTTCCCCTTAAAATCCATACCAGACCTGAAGGGCCTGGTGGGTGGGTGAGAAAGTGCTTGGGAACACTGTGATGGTCATGATCCTTTACCATAAACCGCCTGTGCTCACCGAAACGTGCCCTAATAGTCCTGTCGACATAGTAAGTCAGTACACGAGTCTGTGGAACAGTTATAAAATTCTTTCAAGGTGTAATTTTTCTTTTTCACTAACAGTTACCTTTTCCATTGTACGCCTATTATCCTCAACTTGCCCATAGTTCTATAAAAGATCAGTGTCCTCCTATTTGTACATAGTTTTGGAGCATCTCACTCAATTCCCTAACCCCATCCAAGTTACCCAAAAATAAAAACACCAAAAATAAAACCCCTGGACTGTTCATTGAGGTGAAGAGTGACTGTGACCATGTGCCTCGCTGCGAGGCAAATTTGGGGAAAAGGAACCCTGGGAAACTTCGTAGCGGCTCCTTCGGGGGTAGCACAAGTATGCCATAGGGTTGATGTATAAAGAGGCCACCCACAGCAGGAAATGGGGGCCAAAACACAAAAGGCACAAGGCATACTGAAATTATGACCAAGATACTGTATCAAATACTTTCCTGATATCCAAAGAAAGAAGACAAGTTGGTATACGTTGAGTGTGTGTTGCATGGGTAGTCTTTCCAAATCCAGAATTAATTTTTATTAAAAATGAAAAACAATCATGTTACCTTTAGTGCTTGAATTGTATATTCATAGCTAGTTAATTTAGAAGACAGCTGTTATTTATAACCCGAAGGACAAATACATTCTCAAAAAAAATTACATGTAAACCAGTGTTAAAATAAATACATTGTTATACAGCAACTTTTATCATTATGATGGAATAAATAGGATTTTTTGACATGTGAATATACGGATCAAAGCAAAATAAGTAATTTAAGTTGATCAAGTCATCCATCTCAAAACCATTGACGTCACTGAAATCAGGTGCTTATAAATCATTATGAAGCCACCCAGCTGTTTTGTTACAGCTACGGAGGATGAGATATATTTTCAATTTATCTTGCTGTATGGTAGAAAAAAATGTTGACATATTGACTTCAATGTAATTAGAATTTTTGTTTTCCAATTAATATTTATCTATGAATGTGCATTCAACTGCAAAAGGAACATTCAAAGAACAAGAAATAAGGAAAATGGCAAAATAATTACATTAAAATAAAAATACAAAAAGTAAACTGTTTAACAGCTTTTAAGTTGATTTCTTTAGATGTGCATCTAAACAAAACTTTTAAAAGACTACAGTTCCTCTTTAAAAAACAGCAGTGTCTCTCCCGACTTTCAGCTCTCTGTTTGGACACAAAGCCCTTCCCTGTACATTAGATATAACCCCGCTGGCGGCCGAGAAAGGGTTAAAACCGCCCACAAAGCGCCGTTGTATATTCACCGCTCCTACAGCACCTTAAAGATGCTGCTAGCAGGACTTTTTTACCATCCTGCTAGAACACCGCTCCAGTGTGAAAGCCCTTGGGCTTTCACACTGGAATGAAAGGAGACACTTTTTAGGGCACTTTGCAGGTGCTATTTTTAGCATTATAGCGCATGCAAAGTGCCTAGGTGTGAAACAGGGCTGGACTGGGACAAAAATGTGGCCCTGGACATCATCAAGACCGGCCCACTTAAATTTTGAGTGTCCCCATCACCAGTCCCCTTACATCAGAGTGTCCCATCACAAGCCCCTTACATCAGAGTGTCCCATCTCAAGCCCCTTACATCAGATTGTCCCATCACAAGCCCCTTACATCAGAGTGTCCCATCACAAGCCCCTTACATCAGAGTGTCCCATCACAAACCCCCTTACATCAGAGTGTCCCTATCACAAGCCCTCTTACATCAGAGTGTCCCCATCAACAGCCCCCTTACATCAGAGTGTCCCCATCACAAGCCACTTACATCAGTGTCCCCATCACAAGCCCCTTACATCAGAGTGTCCCATCATAAGCCCCTTACTGACACTGTGTTCTGCTGTCTGAAGTTCATTTGTACTTGTACAGTTGAAGATGAAGTTGGTTCGTTCTCGTTCCTCCTCTTGGAACTTGCACAGCACAGGAACTCTCTTTGCGCTCGGCTCCTCCCATGTCCCATGATAATTTGGCCAGGCAGCTCGCTCTCCTCGGCTCCTTCTCCCATCCCCTCCCGTCTACAGTAATGACCTATGATACACGTCACGCCACTGGGAGGGGGCCAGGGCCGCTGTAAACATAGGAGGAGCCGGAGGGAAGTGTTTTGGTGGCAGCATAGCGCTGCGGTGATGCGTGCAGAGCGTAATTCGCGTAAATACTGACATCATTACTCAGAGAGACACTGACAGCCTGCCCACAGCCGATCAGCCCACCGGAACCTCCCGGTACTCCCGATTGGCCAGTCCATCGCTGGTGTGAAAGGGGTCTTTGGAGAAAAGGCCTATGACCACACCACACTATGTCTATTGTTAAAAGAGAAGTAAGGTTGTTTGTTTGTTTTTCCCCTTTTATACTTACCTAGGTGGATGCAGCATCAGTCTGATGCTGCATCTGTGTCCCACCGACTCTGCACTGAGAACCGAGCAATCGAACACCGCCGATGGCTTGGTTCTCACAGATCCCAGAAAGAGCTGCTGACTGTCAATTAGCAGCTCTCCTCTTTGCTCCTCCTTGCTCACTGGAGCGTTGAGCTGTGGAGGAGCAGGGAGTGGCTGTCTCAGTCTCTCAGCGGCTCGCTGAAAGGCTGAGACAGGCATCAGTCCAGGTGCCTGGTGGATCCAGACTTTATTGTCATAATGACGCAGTTCCTGGTCTGATTCCAGTGCCGTCAACAGAAAGCAGACTTCAGACCACTCTCTGCTGAAAATGGGTCACAGGAGTGCAAAACGAATTGCACTCCTGTGACCCATAGTAGAAGGCCAGCCAAACAAGCTCAGGCTGGACTTCTCCATTCAAAAATGTGCTTAAATCCAGGAATTAATATGGGTCATATACAGTAGAAAATACACTAGGACAGGATAAAAGAGCCCTGCAAGCCATGGTGAACTCCTCAGGCTGTCACTCAGGGCCCTGTGCTCCTGATGATATTTGTGACAAAACTGGTAGGGCGGACCTGGATACATGCTACTGAGCATGTGCGATACCATCTTTGATGCTGGAATTCAGTGTTGCTGTAGCATGTGTTCTGTCCACCAGACTTATATTCTGATTACCTGTATCTGAATATGTGAAGTGCAGGCTCCATCTAGTGTTCTTTTTTGGTATTGCTTCAGTTCTGTTATTTGATTACACAAGTGGGGGAAAAAAGTTGCACTACTAAATTTTAAAGGTGAAGCAGCCAGCATTAACAATATGACAATATTGCAATAAAAATAAAAAATAAATAAATGCAGCGCTAACAACAATGTAACACTAGTTAGTGACCACCGTGTAAGAGGAAAACACAAAAGTATCCAACAGCAACCTATAAGTGCTAAGCAGCAAGAAGCCCCAAAGGGCACACACGCAACGGTATGTCAATCGAGCATTGACAGAATCTCCTGTACTTGGCCTCCAAGGAATAGTGGTGGTAAAAAATGTTGAATGCCTCAAAAAACGCTGTCACGATCCAGTGTTGGCAATTCCTGATGTAAAAATCAGGATGTAGTAGGCAGGGTCTCAGCAGATCCAGGTAGACAAGGTTCCAAAAAGGAGAATGCCATGGAAAGAGATAAAAAAGCTCCACATAGTGCAGATGGTACACAAATGTAAAGTGTAAAAAAAGCCTTTATTGGCATAAAATCATGGATTAAAAATGAATTGAAAAATGCAGCAGCTGGAAGATGCATGTACAAAATGATCATTCGAAAAACAAGTGTGGCATAAAGGGCTATTGCAGGCTACGATCCCAACTTTAATATTTAACTACAACATATATGTGTTTTCCACCATATAGGGGTTGCCTTTCTGTTTTTTGTGTCACATGCTTTGTTCACTGTTATT
Organism: Rana temporaria; assembly: GCF_905171775.1. Taxonomy (NCBI): domain Eukaryota; kingdom Metazoa; phylum Chordata; class Amphibia; order Anura; family Ranidae; genus Rana; species Rana temporaria. The sequence goes on along the minus strand of NC_053491.1, from coordinate 292,579,584 downwards.
TGATTCACTGTGTGTGTAGTTAAGGAAGTTGTTAGTAAGCAGGGAATTCTGGGTAGAATCTTCACAGGAAGTGAAAACAGCCACCATGCTTTGAGAAGACACTGCAGGGAGCAGGACATGTCCTGCTCAATCTATCCGCATCACCCCTTAGAGAACTTAAAAAGTAAGTTTTTACTATCTCATCTTGTTTTGTATGTTGTTTTTTCTGCTTTGTTTGCTGTATTGTGTGCAATAGTGTACTTATTGAGGTAAGTAAGCAAGCTCATATAAGCTCATCTAAGGCCCCATACACACGAGAGGATTTATCCGCGGATACGGTCCAGCGGACCGTATCCACGGATAAATCCTCTCGAGGATTTGCGCGGATTTCCATGCGATGGAGTGTACTCACCATCGAATCGAAATCCGCGCCAAAATCCTCTGGCGATGACGTGTCGCGCCGTCGCCACGATTATGACGCGGCGACGTGCACGACGCTGTCATATAAGGAATTCCACGCATGCGTCGAATCATTACGACGCATGCGGGGGATCCCTTCGGACGGATGGATCCGGTGAGTCTATACAGACCAGTGGATCCATCCGTTGGGATGGATTCCAGCGGATAGATTTGATAGCATGTCATCAAATATTTATCCGCTGGAAATCCATCCCAGGGGATAAATATCTGTGGAAACAGATCCGCTGGAGTGTACACACCATAGGATCTATCCGCTGAAACCCATTCGCTGGGATTTTTCAGCGGATGGATTCTATCGTGTGTATGGGGCCTAAGTCATCTGTCATCGCCCGTTCAAAAGCTTAAGCAGCAAGAGCAATGGCCACATTCAGAGACCAAGAGCTGCAGATGAAAAAAGAAAAGGCCCACCTTGAAGCAAAAAGGGTGAGACAGGAACAAAATAAAGAGAGAAGGAAAGAGTACACATGGAGGACGAGCTAGCTAAGCAAGAGGCATCTCTGAAATTGCAGCAAGCTATCCTAGAAGCTAACATGGAAAGGCTGGCAGTGGACCGAGATGCTTGCAGAAGCAGAAGCTTTAGAAGCGGTCATCTATGATGAGCCAGGAGTAGGCAGCAGCATACCAGGCCTAGAGAAGGACCAACAAGATTCCTCGCAATGCACGTCAGATTATGTCTACCAGCACTGTGACCCAAGCAGCATCCCACAACAAGAAATTAAACATGACGTCAGTGAGTCACATCAAATAAAGAAGCAATAAGATGACCTTGGACCCCAGTGCTACAAGCAAGAAAAATATGATGGAGATCCAGACTATCCAGTCCCAACCAAACCGTCTACTCCACAAGGTACCCGGCCTCCATACAAACATTAAACACCTGTCTTCACTTCAAAGGGGTATGCAACGAGCCGGTACGAACTGTCAACCTTATGCAAGTATGAGCCCAGCATGCCTAAAGAAGAGACTTCTATCAGGTATGCCTATACACCGCAGCACAATGCACCAGCAGCCTACCCTAATGCCAATAAGGCTACTGTAGACTTTGCCAAGTTTCTTGCCAAACGTGAGTTAGTTACCCAAGGACTTGTCAAATTTAGTGATCGCCCTCAACACTACAGGGCGTGGCGATCCTCTTTCCAGAGTGTTATTCATGGTCTAGATTTATCCTGCAGGAAACAGATAGAACTCCTTGTAAAGTGGCTTGGCAATGATTCTGCTGAACATGCCAAAAGGATCAGAGACAATAATATAAACCACCCTGAGATAGGCCTTACAAACATCTGGAACAGACTGGATAGATGTTATGGCTCACCAGAGGCTTTAGAGAGTACACTGTTTAAAAGGATAGAGGACTTCCCAAAAATACCTAGCATAGGTTCTCAAAGACTCAACAATTCAGTGACCTGTGTATGGAGTTACAAGTTGCTTAAGTAGAAGGGGACTTACCTGGCCTTTCTTATATTGACTCTGCTAGAGGTATTAATAGTGTTGAGCAGAATATGCCATATTCGATTTCGCGATATATCTCGAATATATATTCGAATATTCGAGATATATTCGCTAAATTCGAATATTCGTGATATTTTATCGAAATTAAATGATTGCGATTTTTCGCTATTGCGAATGCGAAAATAATTGCGATTTTTTGATAACTGCGGTAGGAGCACTCTGATTGGCTCAGAATATTCGTGATATTTTATCGAAATATCGCAACATGCGAATGCGATATTTATTGCGCAATTTCGAGAAATGCTGGAGGAGCGCTCTGATTGGCTCAGAATATTCGTGATATTTTATCGAAATATCGCAACATGCGAATGCGATATTTACTGCGCAATTTCGACAAATGCTGTAGGAGCACTCTGATTGGCTCAGAATATTCGTGATATTTTACAATACAAAATAATTGCGAATATTCGGCAAATGCGGAAGGAGCACTCTGATTGGCTCAGAATATTCTTGATATTTTACAATACAAAATAATTGCGAATATTCGGCAAATGCGGAAGGAGCACTCTGATTGGCTCAGAATATTCTTGATATTTTACAATACAAAATAATTGCGAATATTCGGCAAATGCGGAAGGAGCACTCTGATTGGCTCAGAATATTCTTGATATTTTACAATACAAAATAATTGCGAATATTCGGCAAATGCAGAAGGAGCACTCTGATTGGCTCAGAATATTCTTGATATTTTACAATAGAAAATAAAAAGTGTTTTGCATTGGTGGTGATTCTTTACTCTATCCATCTGTCACAGCCGTTTGTCAATCAAACACCTTGAAGATTGAACACGTTCATGCTGCATGCTTTGGACTTTTTTTCACTTCACATATCAAAGACATTTTTATGAAAGATTATTTTTCTATTATTGGGACTATATTTCTTTATATATTTGTTTCACTGTGTATTTCACAAGTTATTTGCGCTTGCTTATTTTATAATTTGCCCACATGTCTTGTCACTAGACATATTTTTTATTCTTGTAGAGCGACTCCATTTTCTGTCTTGTATTAAATTATGTTGTATAACATTTTTGAGTTGCTGCTGTATTCTCCCCTTTTTTTAAGGTATGCGCAATTTTTTCCTTCTTACAAAAAAAAATAATATCAAACATACAAATATTCATAACAGAAACATACACAAAGCCCCCCCCTTTTGCATCAGAGACAATCAGAGTTCTCCTACCACAGTTATCGAAAATTCGCAATCATTTTCGCATTCGCAATAGCGAAAAATCGCAATTTTTTTTTTTTCAATTTGGCAACATAAAAGGATCGCCTCAGCTTAGCTACTCGGCCCAGGGTCTCTAATCATACCAGCAATGCTTTTAGACGTCGATAGGATGTGATCTGTTTTAAAAATCAAATTGAAAAAATGTGAATATTCGGAATTGCGAATATTCACCGCGAAATTCGAAATATATCGCGAATACTCGAATATGCCATATTCGAGCCGAATATTCGCAATACGAATATTCGTGAGCAACACTAGGTATTAACTCCTTAGCACAAAAACTTCCTTATGAGTTGCACGAAAGATGGATCCCTCATGGCTGTGACTACAAACGAAAAAACACAATGTACCTTTTCCACCCTTTAGTGAGTTTGTGGACTTTGTAGACAGACAAGCAGCAATGAAGGATGACCCCAGCTTAATTTTTCCAGTGTCTTATACCACTTCTTCTGGCCCCAAACAATTCAGTAGCAGTGCACAAAACTAACATTTCTTCCCACAGATTTGCAGAGTCAAAGCCAGAGGATCAAGACAGCGACCCTACTAAGTTTTACCCTCTACATAAGATGCCACATCCTCTTCTGAAATGCAGAGCCTTCAGAACAAAGACCATCCTGGATCGCAAGGCTTTCCTCAAAGAGAACATCTGTTCCAAGCGCTGCTCTTCGTCCACACACTTCACCAAGGACTGTAAGGTCAGTGTCAAATGAACAGAGGGTGACAGCACAGAGCACAACACAGCTTTACACCCAAGGCCTACTCCAAGAACCTTCTTACTTGTCTATGGTGACAAGGAGCAAGGCAGGGAGACCAAAGACTCTAGTATAGCAATCACTTCACAGTGCACTGAAGTCTGCAAAGGAAGTACAGGTGGCAGATCCTGCTTCAAAATCTGTCTAATGAGAGTTTACCCAAAAGGACGCAGACAAAGCAGTCAAGCTCTATGTCATCTTGGATGATCAGAGTAATAAGTTAATAGCTAGATCTGTGTTTTTTGACATTCTAAACCTTAAAGGCCCCAACAGCCCTTACTCCCTTAGGACCTGTGCAGGGGAGAAGAGCTGACGGCCTACAAATTGAGTCTATGGATGGTTAGACATGCCTACCCTTACTGACCATAATAGAGTGCAATCAGATCCCAGACAACAGATTGGAGATTCCCACACCAGATGCAGCAGCTCACCAGACTTATGCCACGTACACACGATCGGTCAAACCGATGAGAACGGTCTGATGGACATTTCATCGGACCAAACCGATCGTGTGTAGGCCCCATCGGTTATTTATCCATAGGTTAAAAAAAAGCAATCTTGTTTTAAATTTAACGGATGGATACCTAACCGTTCGAACAAAAGGATCGTTTGTAGGCACGTCCATCGGTTAAAAATCCACGCATGCTCAGAATCAAGTTGACGCATGCTTGGAATCATTGAACTTCATTTTTTTCAGCACGTCATTGTGTTTTACGTCACCGCGTTCTGACACAATCGTTTTTTTTAACTGATGGTGTGTAGGCACGACTGACCATCAGTCAGCTTCATCGGTTAACCGATGAAAACGGTCCATCAGACCGTTTTCATCGGATGGACCGATCGTGTGTACAGGTCATTACTTGAATCACATAGCACATCTCATACCAGAACTAGATGATCAGGCTCATATAATCTTACTCCTAGGGAGGGATATCTTGCAAGCCCACAAAGTAAGAAAACTGATCAACGGTCCTCAAATGCCCCAAATGCCCAAAAACTGGATCTCGGATGGATCATTATAGGTGATGTTTTCCTGGGAGGTGCACACAAACCGGCATCTGTTAACCTGCTCACTAGTACCCTCGAAAATGGTCGTCCTTCTCTTTTTCAACCCTGTCAAAATCACATCCTCAATGAACTACCACACAACAACCCTGTACCTCTTCCCTGCCTAAGTCCCCTCTGGGACAGCAATACCTAAGATGACGACCAAAGCGACATAGGAAGCACAGTGTTCAAGAGAACAAAGGAAGATAACCAGGTAGCAATGTCCATTGAGGTTAGGCTCTTCTTAGAAGTTATGGAAAGGAGTATGGAGAAAGACGTGACTAAAAGCTGGGTTGTACCACTTCCCTTTAGGCCACAAAGATGGTGTTTGCCTAACAACAGAGAACTAGCATATAAACGCCTCACTTTCCTAAGACACAATTATCAAAGGAAACCAGAGATGGGAAAACATTTATTTTCCTTCATGGAGAAAATATTCCAGAATGGTCATGCTGAGATAGCCCCAAACCTCAAAGACTCAGAGGAATGTTGGTACTTACCCATATTTGGGGTCTATTACCCCAAGAAGCCAGGACAGATTAGAGTGGTGTTAGATTCCAGCGCTAAGCATGAGAGTGTCTCTGTAAATTATGTCCTCTCTGGCCCTGACCTTAACAGACTATTAGGAGCACTTTTCCAAGGATCCAGTCTTATTCATGGCAGACATACAGCAAATGTTCTATTGCTTTCTTGTTAAAGAAGAACACCAAAACTTTCTGAGGTTTTTCTTGTTCAGGGACAACAACCCCTCTGGAAACATCACAGAATACCACATGAGGGTGCACATATTTGGCAACAGTCCTTCCCATGCAGTTGCTATATATGGCCTCAGACACTCTACTAGAGTGGGAGAGTCAGAGTTTGGGTCAGATGTCAGACACTTTGTGGACAAGGATTTCTATGTAGACGATTGCTTGAAATCACTACCCACAAATGATGCTGCAATCAATCTCCTCAAAAGAACTCAGGCAATGCTTGCTTGTTCCAATTTAAGACTCCACAAGATTGCTTCCAACAGTAGAGAAGATTTAGAAGCCTTTCCTGTCCAAGATAATTCTAACGAGTTAAAGGACTTAGATCTAGGCACAGACTCACTTTCCATGCAACACAGCCTTGGTTTGCTTTGGGACTTAAGATCTGACACCTTTACTTTCCAAGTAAACACAGAAGAAAAACCCTTTACCCGTAGAGGTGTCCTGTCTACCATAAACAGCCTGTATGATCCTTTAGGCTTTGCAGCGCCTGTTATCATCCAGGGTAAGGCGCTACTCAGAGACTTAACCTGTGAATCGTTAGATTGGGACCACCCTCTCCCCACTGACAGGAAGAACCTATGGCTAGAGTGGAAGGACTCACTAACAGCTCTATCCAACCTTAAACCTCCACGCCCATATGCTCCTCTCTCATCTGCAGACGTTCAGATGCAAAGACTTTGTGTGTTTTCGGATGCTTCTGTTAAAGCAATTGCTGCTGTAGCTTACCAGAAAACCATGGACACTAAAGGACACTAAAGGAAAATGCCACATAGGGTTTGTAATGGGGAAAGCAAAACTTACACCATACCCAGGCTGGAACTCTGTGCTGCAGTATTGGCTACAGAGCTAGCTGAACTAATTACGATCAGAGGTCCAGTGAAACTCATTCACTCTGACAGAGGGTCTAACTTTGTAGAAGCAGTAAAAGAACTTCAAATTCCTTCTAACTTGGACATTCTCAGAGTAGAAAGATACTTGAGTGAACAAGACTGCACGTGGATCTTCAACCCACCTCACTCTTCTCACATGGGAGGTGTTTGGGAGAGGATGATAGGCATAGCTTGCAGAATTCTTGACCAGGGGAGTACTAAGTGGGGGCCAGGGGGGGGCCACCCCGTGCACCACACACTGGGGGGGTGTATGGCCAGCACCCCCCTCAGCGATTATATCAATGACAGCACTGCAGGATTTGGCAGCGGCACAGTGAAAAGCACAGGCAGGGAGAGGCAAGCTATAGTGGTGATGTAGGGTGACACACGGCTGCACGTACCATCCCCTCCTCTCGTGGCCGAGGCTGTGTGTGTTTTTGGATGCTTCTGTTAAAGCAATTGCTGCTGTAGCTTACCTGAAAACCATAGACACTAAAGGACAATGCCACATAGGGTTTGTAATGGGGAAAGCAAAACTTGCACCACTTCCTGAACACACCATACCCAGGCTGGAAGTTTGTGATGGACTAATTGCAACAGAGACAAACCTAGAAATTCAAGAAGCTGAGTTTTACAAATTCGCCCTCAGGTTTCTACAGCCATCACAACAACTTCTCTCAACCAGTTTAAAACCCACCAAAATTTCCTCTGATGTATAGCCTCTAGTGTTGCTGGAAGGTTACATTGCCCACTTTGAGGAAGAGTCAAAGTCTTAATATACTTTAATATAAACACTTGTTTACTGCAATTATTGTTTGAGTTTTGTGACTAATGTTATTCATTTGCTCATTTTGAGAATGTTGAGACTGCCAAGTCTCTAAAGGAAACAAAACATCAGTTTCCTGCACCTCTCTGACAGTCCACATCGTCCACCTTCTCAGCAGGGACATAAGGATCAGAGGAAGGAACTACGGCATGCAGCAGGAGACACAGGTATTTGACACTTCTAGAAGTTTTTAATGTTGAAGAGAATGATGAGGGCTGCAGCCCTGACGGAAAGTCGGAGTTCCAGAATAGTAAGTATACTAACTCCTCTATTGCAGACACCTGATGTTTTCTTTTCATTATTTAACTTCATCCCTCTTCCTGCCCAGGCCTATCTTCAGCTTTTAGGGCTGTCGCACTTAAAATGACAATTGCACAGTCATTCAACACTGTAAATTTGTATTATTTTTTGAGACAGATATAGCTGTCTTTTGGTGGTATTTAATGACCACTGGGGTGTTTATTTTTTGCTAAACCAATGAAAAAAAACTCAAAATTTGTTATATGATTTTGCAAATAAGTCATTTTCTTCTCCACTGAAGTGTGCTGGTATGGCTGCACTGATGGACACTGATAGGTGGCACTAATGGACACTTATGTGCTGCACTGAAGAGGCTACACTGATGGGCACTGATAATCTGCACTGATGAGGCAGCACTAGCAGGCGGTACTGATATGGTCCACTGATATGCTGCACTAATGGACACTAATGATCAGTGCCCTGATTATCAGTGTAAATGTCCACTGTAACTGGAAAGCTGATTATTGTCATTTGTTTACATGTGATCAGCTGATCACACGGTAAAGAGCCTACGTCATCGACTCTTTACTCTGATCGATGTTGTGCTGTGTCCAAAGGACACAGCTCACCACCAATCGCCAAATGATGTGAAAGACCCCCGCCCGGGCACCATCTGCTATAGGCAGGGTAGGTTAAAGACATGTCATGGCTTTTTTTTTAAGCCACATAATGTTTTTCACTGTTGATATTTGATAAAATGTTTTACCATCAAGGTTTTTAAAACGCCAACTGCTATTTATTTATCTGTAATGTTGGTGTCATTTTTAAACAATAGGTTCACCTTTAGTAACAAGTTACATGTTACGTCTGTACTGTAAAATGAAACATGCTATGCAGCAGCCCCCTCACACCTTAAACCCCCCGTGACAGTGGGTGAGGGTTCTTCTCCCCCGCAGCTGCTGTCACATTTTAAAATTAGCACAGCTCTGTATGCTTCTAAAAAAAAAATGCACTTTTTTTTTTTTTTTTTTTTACCTCCAAACCTATGTGTATTTATTTTTGGTTGAACAAAGAAACATTCTGAAAAACTTAAATTCAAAGACTATGTGATCCTCCATACTTGGAATGATCAAATCAACAGACTTTTTGATACAATCTGCATTTTGATTCAATACAGATCTACACAAACTGTACAATTTAGGAATTCAGGCAATGATTTGTTAATGGTACAGTTCTGCAGCTAAGTTGGGCCCATCTTAAAGGGGTTGTAAAGACAAAAATATTTTCCTCTTAAATTAAAGTCTGACAGTAGCTGATAAAGTAAAAAGTAATGTTTTGCATTATAACTAGTTTGATACTTGTTTAAATCAAGCTGTTTTATTCACCTCCAGCACTCCTGAATCGTTATTCTCACTGACTTCCTGGTTTGCGGTGCGCATTCATTCTTGCTACATCACGGCCTAATGGGAACTACAGTTCCCATTAGGCTTAGCCTCCATGCCTGTGAGGGATAAAAGAGCATCTTCACGCAGGGCTGTAGTCATAGGGAGGGGGTGAGCACATTCTGCTTTCCACCATTCAAAACAGCTCAGATGCTGGTGGAAAGAAAGAAGAGGAGAGACAGGAAATGGCATTTTCAAACCTGGATTACTGTATTTTGGAGGTCAAAAGGAAAAACAAGGTAAGTGATATTTAAATGCTCTAGCTTACAGCAATCAAGTGATCTAATAAAAAACGAACCTTTAGTGTTCCTTTAAGGCTGGATGTATATCAGCCGATTCAACAGAAACTGTCCAACATTCAGCCCTTGTGTACGGCAGGCAACCTGTCTGATAGAAGCCGGTCTAATGACCGGGTTTTCTGAACAAGTATGCTAGAAAACCAGCATCCGATCATTGCTCGCAGCCAATAGCTGTGAGCGTTTATCAGTATGTTCTGGCAGGGGGCAGTCCTACTGTCAGAACATAATAGCTCAGTGGGGGGAGATTGATGTACTAACAAAATGAATGTTAGTACATCAATCTGTCAGTTTTTTTTTTCATTCAGCCCGCTGGGTTAAATGAATAAAACTCCCTGTGTGTTCTAGACATTACAATGCTTGCATTTAAATTAAGTATGATTAATGATGTATTGTATGTAGTGAATCTAGAGCCTCATTAATGTGTCTTTTAGAGCTGCCTGGAGTTCAGTATTAAGTAAAATGTTTTTCAGGCCTTTAGAGGAACATTATAGATGCATTAGTCATCATCAGTGTATAATCAGCTACACAACTTTAATAGTATTGCTGTCACTCTGTGCATGTACATCTCCATACACATGCTAGTCCAAGATTTAAGTACTCTAAGAAATTGTCCCTTCTAGTTTGCTGTAGTAAATCGGGATCAATTTACATAATGATTAAAATAAAGTGAAATTGAAAATGCAGTTTGAGTAAGAGCCAAAGAAAATATGCAGTTACTTAACAGAGCTTGTAATATGGTCTGCTACTTATAATTTGCTTCCAGATTTCAGGGCTTGTAGTCATCTCCTTCTTTGGTTAAAATACATTAAAAATACATTAAAATACATTAAATACTAAATTCGTAATGTCATTGGCAAAATGTTATTCCCAATAGGACTACAGATATTTTTAACAAGGATTTGCAACCTTGCCATGCAGCTGTTGAATCTGATTAATCATGCTTGCTATGAACCTCATTAAGACTGACCTGCAAAGGATTATGGGAGATTCAATTATTAGCATGTGCCTGTACTTTTTTTTTTTTTTATTAGTGAATCAAGTTTTTTTTAACAAATTAAACAAAATAGGAAAGAAATTGCGAGGAAGAAATGAGAGGCTTACTAAGAAGTTAAACTATTTTGTAGCTGCACCAATTAAACAAGACAGGTAGTGGTACTATACATTCATGCAAGGGAAGCTATATTGACAACAGGTTCTTATATTCAAATACTATAAACACTGATGGACACATATGACTATTCTAAGTATTATGACAGGGCCCCTAGCCTTCAGCGGGACCCCCATGGGATGGAACAAAGGGCTGGGTATTTCTTTCCCCCCTTCCCACCTCTCTTGCAGGTTGCTATTGCATACCTCCCAACATTTTGAGATGGGAATGAGGGACACCTACTAACAAATGTATGTAGGCATAGGGCATGCCCCCTGCCACACCCTCTTAAAGGAGAATTAACCAAAAAAAAGGGTTAATTAAATCCACAAGGACTTTTTTTACCACTGCTATTCCATTATATTGACTTTTGTAAATGTAAAAATGCAGCAATTTAGAATTTGGATGAAAAGTTTAGCACTGGGAAACCTTTTGAAAGAGAGTGCATTTTATATACAACTAAATAGATCAGACCAAAATGAGGGGGATACAGAAAAACGCTGCGCTAAACCAAGTGACTAAACAAAGATCCCGCTTAGAGGGAAAAGGTTAATAAATACAGTATTGACACATTAAGGACATACTAATGACACACTCAATAAGTGTGAATATTGTTAAACCTAGAAATATAATAATCTAGGTCAAAAAATTCAATTATATATGTGAACTATGTAAACAAGAGTGCTAAGAGCATAAATTAAAAATGAATGAACTTAACAACCCAGTGACATGTGAACAGTATAAACAAAGTCCAAATGTAAAGTCCAAAAGGTTAACTGCAAATTCGCAAAACAACAGCAACGTCTTGGAACTGAGGAGGTTCAGGGAAAATCCCAAAATCCAGAAAAAATGTGTAGATAGGAAAGCCACCACCTAAGATAATACTGTCTCTTACCAGCTGAATTGATCTCTGTTTTAAGGAGATCAAAAGTGCATGAGACAGAAGCCTCTCAATGACCATCCACCAGGGTCCACTTTAGTGAATTCACAAGCAGGATGAACCATGAAAGAGAAGGACTTGCATAGTGTAAAATCCCAGATGATTTATTGTAAAAAACATAAAAATGTGCACTTACAATCATCCAATTGTTAAAGGGCATAAAGATAAGATCGAGCCGGCCGGCTCCTCGATGTGCCTGCCCGTGTCTTCCGGGTACAGCTGGTGTCGCGGTGACATCAGAAAGGTGCGAACCAAATGCGGGTATGTTCAGCTCATCCCTAATCACTACCCCTCCAGTGGGAGGTGAACTTGTCAATACCAAGAAAAACGGTATTGGTTGGATCTCTTTTATGAACAGCCAAATAATGTTTGGAAACTGAATGCTTCATATAACCTTGTCTAATGTTGTTGATATGTTCATTAAGGCGCACCTAAAGTGGGCGTTTGGTCCTGCCCACATATTGCAGGCCACAAGGGCACTGCAACATGTAAACAACCCCTACTGTGGAGCAGGTAATGAATGGCTCAATAGTGTGACTCTTAGGCCCCATACAGACGACCGAACATGTCCGCGGACCAGTTTCAGCAGACATGTTCGGTCGTCTGTACAGCCGAGCGGACAGGATTCCACTGTACATTTGCCCGCCGGGCCTTTTTCGAGTGGGCAAATATTTCTAAACATGTTTAGAAACATGCCCGCTGGAATCCTGTCCGTCGGACATGTTCGGTCGTCTGTACAGACCTACCGTACATGTCCGAGCGGCCGCCATACCTCGCATGCGTCGAATGACTTAGACGCATGCGTGGAAGCATTGAACTGCCAGGGCCGCACACGTCGCCGCGTCATCGTCGCGGCGACGGCACGGCCTCGTCGCCGCGTATCGAGTACGCGCGGATTTCTGTATGATGGCGGCGGACCGTTTTCATCGTACATGTTTGCTCGTCTGTACGAGGCCTTAGAAGTGCATCTAGATGTGAGGCCCCGTACACACGACCAAGTTTCTCGGCAGAATTCAGCCAGAAACTCGATGGGAGTCGTATTCTGCCGAGAAACTCAGTCGTGTGTACACTTTTCATCGAGGAACTCGTCGAGCCAAAAAGAGAGCAGGTTCTCTATTTTCTCAATGGGAGTCGAATTTGGATCGACGAGTTCCTCGTCGGGCTGTTTTCTCAACGAGAAACTCGGTCGTGTGTATGCTAAGAAACCCGTGAAAAAGTAGGAGACTGGAGAACACCCTCGGTAAAAGTAGCGTTTGGAATGGAGATAGCACATTCGTCAACGCTTCCAACATTATTGTATCGTTTATTTGCAGCGCTTTACCCAGAAATTTAGAAGGGCACAAAACACCACTATTCTTTTTTGTTTTTGTTACTGATATTCACACAGAGTTGTGACAAAGTTTGTGAAACCTTTTTCTTACTGATCTCAATTCTATTCTCTTAGAAAATGTTCGCCTTATTTTGTTCCTGTGTTTTAAATTGTGCTCTTAATTTTCCCCTTTAATTTTTTAAACCAAAAATGCAAATCCAATTTTTTTTGGGAATGTCAAGTTCCCCCCATTGAAACCTTATTCCTTTGTCTTATCTCATCTGTCCCTTTCAAATTACACCTTATACCATTTGGTTTTAAACATAACCTGCCTTCTCACAAGCTACATTATTTCCCAAAAAAAATACAAGGACAAGTATGAACTGTAAACTCAAAAATGACCATTTATTTTGGTTAGAAAACAAAAGTAAATAAGCAAAAGGCAGCACTGGAGAGCTTGCTGCCATTTGTGCACAGCCAGGTGGGGCCTGATGTGACTGGTGAGCAGTTGGAGGCCAAAATGGGGACTTGAGAGGTTCATTCAGGAAGGAACACATCAAGGTCTTGGACTCGCAGAGGTCACAAACTGGAGCAGGGCAGGCAGATGTCACCAGGTTGTGGTACTATAGCAGACTGACCTCTGGTACACCACATGGAAGTAAGGGAGTCACTTTTTAGATTTCTTCAAGGCCTTCCTTGGTGGCTTCCCTGCAGCCTGCTCTTTCACCTTCTCTGCAGCCTTCTCAGCAGCCTTCCTCTTCTGCCTGGCTGGAGGCGGTGCCACAGGGGTAGTACTCGTGCCAAGAGGAGGAGTAGAAGAAGGTGGTGGTGTAGGAGGAGGAGGAGCAGTAGAAGAAGGTGGTGGTGTAGGAGGAGGAGGAGCAGTAGAAGAAGGTGCTGGTGTAGGAGGAGGAGGAGGAGGAGCAGTAGAAGAAGGTGGTGGTGTAGGAGGAGGAGGAGCAGTAGAAGAAGGTGCTGGTGTAGGAGGAGGAGGAGAAGGAACAGTAGAAGAAGGTGCTGGTGTAGGAGGAGGAGGAGGAGCAGTAGAAGACGGTGCTGGTGTAGGAGGAGGAGGAGGAGGAGGAGCAGTAGAAGAAGGTGGAGTAGGAGTAGTAGAAGAAGAAGAGGAAGAAGAATGTTGAGTGGGAGCAGGAGAAGAAGAGGAAGAAGAATGTTGAGTGGGAGCAGGAGAAGAAGAGGAAGAAGAATGTTGAGTGGGAGCAGGAGAAGAAGATGAAGAAGAATGTTGAGTGGGAGCAGGAGAAGAAGAGGAAGAAGAATGTTGAGTGGGAGCAGGAGAAGAAGAAGTTGGAGGAGGTTGAGTGGGAGCAGGAGAAGAAGAAGTTGGAGGAGGTTGAGTGGGAGCAGGAGAAGAAGAAGTTGGAGGAGGTTGTGAATTAGCTGGTGGGTGAGGATGGGCATGTGAGCAAATAACAGTCTCCTCAGTGAGAAGACCCCTCACCGCCTTATTGGCCAGGGTGATGAGGAGTCCCTCAAAGAGGAGGCGCTGGTCATCCCTCATTTGGTCCATTTTGGCCAAAATCACCGTTACAAAGCCCTCCTGAGCGGTGGCAGGCTGCTGAAGGCAGGCATGGGTGTCCCGAATGAGGGCCAGTGAGGCATCATGCACCCTCGTATCCCTCACCTGCCTTCTTGGACGAAGGGGAAGTGGAGGCACCTGACACCTGGTACTCCGACTTCGCTCAGCCACCTCCTCCAAGCGACTTGGGCCTGCCACCTCGTCCAAGCCACTTGGGCCTGCCACCTCGTCCAAGCCACTTGGGCCTGCAACCTCCTCCAAGCCACTCACCCTGCCCTCCTCCTGCCTGGCATTTTCCAGATCCTCCTGCTGGCTGGTCTCCTCCTGTGTAGTTAAAAAAGGTACAGTTTTACTTTTGTGTTCAAAAATAACACCCATTTGTCAGCTCCTGACTGTTGCAAACTGTTTTTCACGAATTAGCTAAGCCAATCATTCTGACCCATGTATTTTTTTAAATCTCCGAAAATAAATTCCTGGCCAATACTGACAAATGATATGTATAACACATTTTTCTTTCCCTTTTTTTTACCTTTAACATCTTAATCTACATCTATTTAACAACATTTAAACACCACACATTTGCACATTGTAAGTACTATACCTGGCTCCAGCCTGGCAAATCCGGATCTTCATCCAGGATGCTGAGAGGGCTCATCTGCAGAGTTAGCAGCAGGTTGGCTTGAGGGAAGGCTGGAGGGAAGGCTGGAGGGAAGGCTGGACCTTCTGTTTCTTCTGAGGGGAAGGCTTGAAAGTGACTCCCTTACCTCCAGGTGTTCATCCAGGAAGCTCAGTCTACTATAGTACCACAACTTGGGTACAAATACCTGCCCTGCTTCAGCTCCAGACCTCATCGAATGCAAGACTTTGGTGCGTGCCTTCCTGTAGGTGCCTCTCAAGGTCCCAATTTTGACCTCCAATTGCTCAGTTGTCACATCACGCCCCATCTGTCTCCGCACAAGTGGGAGCAGGCTCTCCAGTGCTGCTTTCCGCAACTCCCTATTCCGGGATATGGGGTCTTTGGTGGCCCACAGAACTGGCAGTTCTCTCCACCGGTCTATAAAGATGTCTAAAAATTCCGGCTTATTGAATTGGTTCATATTTTCCTGTCCAAAACCAAGGAGAAATAAATAATGTCAATCCACAGTCTAGAAAGGTAATTACTCTTTATCACCAGCTATCCCTTAAATGTCTGTCTTTCCTGAATAGGCCACTGATGTCCCAAGTTCTAAGCATACCTACACGCTTGTCGTTCAAACGTCTTTCTTCCGCACCCCGGTCGGACGGACGCCACGTGTGTTCAAGCTTTATATACACTCCGCACACGTCGCCCGCCCATGCTTAAAGAATTAGATGTTTCCCCCCGCCCCTTATCTTCCGTCGCGCAAACGACAAGGAGGAATTAGCAGCAGATCATGTTGGGTCAGATCGTATGAAAAAGATGACCAGTTGTGTGTAACTAATAAGGCCTATATCCTCCTCATTTGTGTATGAAACGTTAATAGAAAAGCACTCCGATCTAGTTTGGTCAAGACATAAAAGCGACCATTTGCATCATGTGTAAAACTACGTGGTTTCAAAAAACATCCTGAGAAAGTAGATTGCCCACACACCAATAGTTGTATCAAAATGCTGAAGCAAAGCGTGGGTTACGTACGACAGCACTATAGCGGGCCATTTCCTTCAATTTTATAACTAGCTTTGTCTTAGCTTATCACCATAATATGTAGCCCATAAAAGCATTCGATCACTAATAACATTTAAAATGTAGTTACATACCGGTGTTTTAACCCGATCGATATCTCCGCCGTCTTCCACAAACTGTGAACGCCCCTTTTACTCACGTGGTATCCCTTTATACACGCGCATGTGTGACTCTACGCACGTCTCCCCACCCCTGACGTTCGCGGTGTAGTCCTTTCCCCGCCCCTTTTCATTCTCGTTTTATGGTGGGAGCACATGTTGAAAAATATGGCAGCATTACAGGAGCCAGGCCGGGCGGGACGAGAGATCACCAGGAGGAGAAGATTTAAGGCCACCAACATGAGCTTCGATGAAATGGTGGAGATGGTCCTCATCTTCAAAGCGGAGGACTATGATGGGAGGCATGGGCCATACAAGTACCCGAACAAGGTCAAGGCCCAAATAATGGAGAAGGTGAGGAGGAGTCTCCATCGCAAATTTGGGGTCAAAAGAGCGAAAGAACAGATCAGAAAAAGGTGGTCGGACCTCAAAAAGCGGGAGCCGGAACAAATGAACAGGATCAGGAGAGTTATTAGAAGAAGTAAGTAATTTTCATGTTGATATTTTTTTTTTTTTTCGGCAAAGTCGTCGTACATTCGGAACGACAACTCATACGCCAAAATATTGTGCCCAAAACCATGACAATTGTGACATTGCAGATAATTTTAAGTGAGATCAATAGTGGAATTATTGTAGATGTGCTATTAACTAAATTCTATTACTGTCAAATTACAATATATACAGTAAAAGGAGACTCTGCTCAGCAGTTGGTGACACATGTGGACTCCTTTGCATAATTGTTGGCCCCTTTAATAACCCATTTTGGGGTTCATACAGAGGTGAGGTGATCCAGTGTATACTTGTTTTGCCTACATGTTTAAAACTAGACCAAAGGGACAAGAAATGTCATGAGCTTTGGGAATGCCTACAATCCTTTGTTCTGGCCAGAGGGGTTGTTAGAAACATCAATAGTCCCCCAAAATGAATAAAGTGAATCATATTCCTCTTTCAGGCCTATAAGCTTAGAAAATCATGTTTACATTTTCTTCATTCTCGTAGTGCGTCATGAAGCTTCAACACGGGAGCAGCAAGTCAGCAGGCAAGCCACACCCCTGAGGGATGGTGATGATGCACAGCCTGCCACCACATCCGGTAAAGTAACATATAACTATTCCAGCTTCAGGTAATGTAGATGTAGGCCTGCCTAATTGTAATAAATGGTTTTGTCCCACATTTCAGGAGCAGGTGGTGCTGTCCGAAATCTGGGCCGCAAGAGAAGAGGTGGAGGAAATTAATGTGGCCAGCCGAGAGATACAGAAAAGAACAAGGAGGGTTGAAAATACCCTCAAAAATGTAATCGACGTTTTGGGGAGAGTCTGAATCCCAAAAAAATCTAATTAAAAATATATCTGATTGTATTTTTCTAATCAACAAAAAAAAAGACAAAAAAATAACAAAATTTGATTTTATTTTTCTAATCAAAAAAAGACAAAAAAATAACAAAATTTGATTTTATTTTTCTAATAACAAAAAAGACAAAAAAATAACAAAATTTGATTGTATTTTTCTAATAAAAAAAAGACAAAAAAATAACAAAATTTGATTGTATTTTTCTAATCAACAAAAAAAAGACAAAAAAAGAACAAAATTTGATTGTATTTTACTAATCAAAAAAAATAATAATAAATAAAAAAAATGTGATTCTATTTTTTGAATCAAAAAAAGAAAAAAAAGAAAAGAAAATTTGATTTGTATTTTCTAAGCAAAAAAAAAAATTATTAGACATCTTTTGGCAATCAAAAATATACATCTGTGAAATGTTGGTGTCAAAAATAAAGATTATGTGCAAGAATAAAGCAACTTGGAAATTACAAAAAGTGTGTGGGGTTTTGCTTCAAAAACTTCAAAGTTTATATGTGTTTTGTTTTGGGGTCACCTGGAAATGTTTGATAGTTGATAAGGAAAATACACTTGACACTACATGTAGAACAATAGTTAAAATTAGTAAACATCTACAAGCTATACAAACGAGACATAACAAGTTTTAGCAAAAAAGTTGAATTTATTTTTCCAGCCAAAAATAATTAGGGCAAATTGGCTTGCGATGGTATGGCCCTCCTACCCATGAAATATTCTAAATATTTGTCCCACACTTCACGGGCACTCTGGGGGGGGGCAGTCCTGTGTGGCCAGGTTCTAGGCCCGGCAAAGTTTCTGCTGGTGTCAAATGTTGTGCCTCGGGGCCAGATAGGTAGTAGATTGTCTCCGCAAATAATTGTGAAGTATGCAGCATGCAAAAATTATAGTATTCCACTTATATTCGGCCATGTGGAGAGACGTGAGAAAAAGCCGGAACCGGCTGGCCATGATGCCAAAAGTGTTCTCCACCACTCTGCGGGCTCGGCCCAGCCTGAAATTAAACACCCTCCTCTCTGGGGTGAGGGTGCGCTGAGGGAATGGCCTCATAAGATGGGGTCCCAGGGCAAACGCTTCATCAGCCAGGAAAACAAATGGCAGGCCTTCTACATTCTGGTCATCCGGTGGCAATGACAGATCATCATCCTGAAGGCGAAGCGCAAACTCCGTCTGCCTGAAGGCTCCCCCATCCGATATCCGTCCGTTCATCCCGACATCCACAAAAAGGAATTCTGTTGAACCCCTTATAATTAAAGAACTGGGATCCCGAACGGGGTGGAGGCACGATGTGGACGTGCTTCCCGTCAATGGCTCCCCCGCAGTTGGGGAAGTTCCAACGGGTCTGGAAGTCCAAAGCCACAGACTGCCACTCCTGTGGTGTGGACGGAAGCTGGGGAAGAAAAAAAAATAATTAGCCACATAACCTTGCAAGCAGATTAGACAAAGACATTATAAGCATTCTAACATTTCTTGGAACTAGCATATTATATCTAAATATATTTAGACAATTAGCACATTAAACACCCCCTCTGATAGGCCAGTGCCCAAGTTTGGGGGAGGGCTAGATGAGTTTGGGAGTCCAAAAATGTGAAAAAAATAAAATTTAATATTGGTGAACATAGACTTTACAACACATTTGGGAGGGGAGGGCTAGATGAGTTTGGGAGTCCTAAAATGTGAAAAAAATAAAATTTTATATTGGTGAACATAGACTTTACAACACATTTGGGAGGGGAGGGCTAGATGAGTTTGGGAGTCCTAAAATGTGAAAAAAAATAAAATTTAATATTGGTGAACATAGACTTTACAACACATTTGGGAGGGGAGGGCTAGATGAGTTTGGGAGTCCTAAAATGTGAAAAAAATTAAATTTAAGATTGGTGAACATAGACTTTACAACACATTTGGGAGGGGAGGGGGGGGGGCATTACAATGAATATAACACAATACATTGGGAAGTGACTAGGCTAGGTAGGTTGGGGCCCAGGATAGCATGCTGGGGAGGTAAGTGATGGGAAATATGCATTTAGGCCAAAAAAGGGGCATCAATAAAGTTTACAGTATGCATGGGGGCAAAGGGAACATTCACAGCATATGCCAAACATGGTAATTAGGGAAGGAGGAGATAACTACAAGACATTAGCATACATTATAGACATAAAATGGGATAATAAAGGAGAAAACTTACCCTCATATATTCCTCCTGCAGAACCTGGATGATGGCAGAGCAGGTGTCAGGAATGATGAGGCCCAGAGCCTGGGGGGAGATGCCAGTCGAGAACTTTAAGTCCTGAAGGCTTCTCCCAGTTGCCAGATAACGGAGGGTGGCAACTAGCCTCTGCTCAGCACTGATGGCTTCCCGCATAACGGTGTCCTGCCTAGTAATATAGGGGGATACCAAAGCCAACAGGTGCTGAAAGACGGGATCAGACATCCTCAGGAAATTCCTGTAATCAACAGGATTATTTTCCTGAAGCTCCCGCAGCAAAGGCATGTGAGAGAATTGGTTCCTACGGAGCAACCAATTCTTGGTCCATGAACGCGTCCTCCTCCTGTTCATGAACTCATTATCGTCTAGGTCATAAACAAACAGACCTACACACATAAGATGCTGAGCACGAAGTCGGCGACGACGAGGTGCCTGCAACATGGCTACAAGGCTAGGAACAAACGACAAATCAGAATTGCACTAAACAGACCGCAGTGAAGAACAGCAAGACCTATGAAGAACGACCTGAAAATCAAAAACGCGGGGACAGGACCGCAATGTAAAACAATACGACCTGACCGCACGTCCCGATTGCCTAGATACGACCCCACAAGTACAAACTGAACGGCAGAGATCAATCTGAAAGCACAAAGACTGAAAAGCACGAACCGTCACTCACCAAACTTTTACTAACACGCGGAAACACGGAATCAGCAAAAGGAGCCCCAAGGGTGGCGCCCAAGATTTCAAACCTCCCCTTTATAGTCGCGTCATACGTGGTGAGCGTCACCACGCTGGAGAACGAGCAAATGGTTGTCTGTTACGTGTGTACGCAAAGCAAGCCTGTCGAGTTTCTGCACAAGTCCAACACAGAACTCGACGAGGAACTCGATGTGTTTGGCACGTCGAGTTCCTCGGTCGTGTGTACGGGGCCTGACACTCGTGGTTCTTCTGGTAGTGCATCCATTCAAGGAGCAAACCTGGCATCTCCTGCACTGATAATAACCAGTCAAGCCAGAAATAAACATAGAATTGATAGCCGGAGGGTTAAGGATGTTGGGGGCTAGCATGTCCCTCAGAGAGGGAACCCCTCTAAAAACCACCTGAGGCTTCTCTGGTAGAATGCCAGCAAGAATCATGTCATTCCTTAGAACATGCCTGTGTTCGTTCAAAATGTTCTTGACACTGGGATGTTGACAAGAATAGCCTGTAACGAAGGGACTCCTAAAGGAATTGTCTCCACCTCTACCTGTCTTCTCTTTCTTCTCTTTCAACAGACCTGTCCTATCCGTTTTAAGAACCAAGTCCAGGGTGTTAGACAAATAGTAACCCTTCTCAACAAATCTCTGTGTAAGGTTCTGTGCCTGTTCTAAAAAAGTTGTCTGGTTAGTACAGTTCCGCTTAAGTCTCAAATACTGACTTTTGGGTACCGACTTCAACCATGAAGCATGATGGCAGCTATCAATCGGTATAAATGAGTTGCGGTCAGTATCTTTGAAAAAAGTGAAAGTGATGAATTCTTCATTCCCCACAGAGATATTTAGGTCAAGAAAATGAATGGTTTCCTGACTGGCCTCATATCTCAAATGAATGCCTCTATTGTTATCATTAAGTAAGTTCATGAATTGCCTAAGTTCTCCCTCACTGCCACTCCACGGGAGGAGGATGTTGTCGATGTACCGCCCCCAGAACACCACCTGGGGTCTGGTTTGAACACAGACGACATCCTCCTCCCATTTGGCCATGAACAGGTTTGCCAAACTAAGGGCATACTTAGCCCCCATAGCGGCGCCCCTGTCCTGCCTGTAAAAACAACCGTCAAACCAGAAAAAGTTATGGGTTGCCGCAAATTCAAGCAGTTCCATGCTGTGATCCATCTGACTGGACGGAAGGCCAGAGTCCCTCCTTAAATAATACGAAACCGCCTCAAGGCCCAACTGATGTGATATGACCGTGTATAAGGAAGTGACGTCTGCGGTCACCATCCATAAGTCGGCTGTAGGTTTAATGGAAGCCAAACTATTTAATGACATGACGAGTGTCTTTATTGTAGGAAGGTATCTGACGTACTAAAGGCTGCAAAAAGAAATCAATTTACTTGCCCACCCGGGAAGTAATGGAGTCAATTCAACTTACTATGGGTCGTCCCGGGGGGCAAGTCAGACTCTTATGCACCTTGGGCAGGTAATATATGATTGGAATTCTAGGAGATTTTGGGATCAAAAAGGATTTTTCTTTTTTATTAAGAATGTTGAGATCAAAACCTCTTTTCACAATCCTTTCCAAGATATTTTTATATTTATCACCTGGATTTAATATCAAAGGGGTATAGGTGGCTGAATCGGAAAGAATCCGATGCATTTCGGTCATGTAGTCATCCTTATTAAGGACCACTATTCCGCCCCCTTTATCGGCGGGGCGCATGACTAAATGTTTATTGGAACATAATGATTCAATGCCCACTTCTATATCTCTTTTACTTTTCTTTCATTTAAATTGTAACTCATCTAAATCCTTCAGGGAGAAATCCCTAAAGACCCGAAGTGAGGGGGGAAGGTGATTAGGGGGATTGAACACAGAAGCATTAGAGAGGCCAAAGTGAACATGGTCTGAGGTAACACTTCTAGATGAAAAAGTGTTGGAAGCCATATATCGTTGCATATTTAGTTTGCGAAAGTATTTATGTATGTCCATGTATGTGTTGAATTTATTTTCATTTTTTGGTGGTGTATATTTAAGTCCTCTATCGAGAACTGCTAATTCAGGACCTGTTAAGGGGTGCAAGCTCAAATTGAAAATACCAGTGCCTGCTATGTCCTTGGTCTTTTTGGACTGAGCGAGCCTCCCCCCTCTAGTTCCTCTCTTAACTCTACCACTCTTTTTATTCCTTGGCCCAGCCTGGGAAAACCCCACTGTGGATGCCCATACTGGTCCTTGGAATTGCCCCCATTCATATTGCCATAGTTAAAACCATAGATGTTTCCTCTAGGGCCTTCAACACCCCCGTCTCAGGTGGCATCCGGTAGGTATCAGGATCCTGACCAGATACACCTGTCAGGGGGAAAAAAATGTTCTGGGTAGAGACATTATAACCCAGTTCATAATCGCCATCATAAGGAGTGATTTCATTGGCTCTATAAGTCTGGGGTTGACTAAAGTTTTGTCCTCTAGGTAAAAAGAAACCTCGATTGTTATGGTTTGAGTTAATAGGATCCATGACAAATCCACAGCCATACGATGACGGTGGACCCTGTTGCCAGCCTCGTCTCCGTGATCTACCTGAATCTGGATGGCCCTGTTGGTGCTGACCATATCCTTGGGGACGAAAAGAGGGAGGGGGGGCATGTGAATGGTTGCCACCTCCTCTACTCATATTTCCCTTATTGGAAATAGACAAACGTCTAGCGCTTTTAGATGAACCAGACTTGGCCCCTCTAACTGGGGAGTGTCCTTGTACACCACTTGGTGGAACAGGATTATTTACCGTACCCGAGGTACCAACAGTATCTGGGTTGACCCCACTCTGTGAGATGAGGGGAAAAGAGAGACAGAGGGACATTGCTCCAAATCGGGGACAGTCTCTCAAAATCAATGACAGTTGGGAGCTATGCTTTTGGCAATTACAGCAGAGAATCTGTGTGACAACAAGTGGTGGATTGGTCTAATTTGGTGGGTAGCTGCAGCCTGCGCTTCCTGCTCTCATAAAAGCCAGCTGCTCACACGCTGCTGCCGCCTCAGAAGGACCAGACCGCAGCTTACGGAAGACAAACACCTGCAGCATGAAGGACTTCCTGCGCTGCCTCATAGAAAAAGCCTAGAGCTCAGGCAGGGAAGAATGGCTGAGGCGGTGCCTAGAGATAGAGTCCTGCACCTAGCACCTCCTGCACAGACACAAGTCGGCTCTGAAAATGTGGCTGAAGAAGCTTCAGGCATACGTGGTACAGGCAGCCTGGTAGAAAAATACAGGGGAAGGATGCTGTTCTCCTTCTCTCAATAATGTCTGTGCTCCCTCAGTGCTGGCTCAGACAGAGGCACTTCTTCACATATGGCTCAAGCTGCCATGCTGCAGGCTTTAGCAGCAGCCTCTAATGGGCATTCTAATGTTATGAATACTGGCGAGAATTGGTCTGTGTCTAATATTAATGAATTGAGTTTAGTGTGTATTGCTCTTTATAATATTTTAGTTGGTGTTAAAAATGCTCAAAGTTCTGCGGTATTGCATGATAAAGTTTTAGGGGCACCGTCTTCTGGTGCTATTGGTGTTAATTTTGATATGTTTCCAGACAAAAGTTCAGGGGTACAGTTTTCTGGTGCTTGTGATAATTCTATAAAAAAATTTGACTCTCAGAAATTTACAGGTCCTTTTTTGCCCCAGCAAGGGGTTGTAAATCTCAAAATTTAGAATGTCGGGTCAATTTGGCAGGGGGAAGTTAACACTTCTTCTGGTGGTATTAATTTACCTGATTGTAAGCCATCCTATTTTCCTGTCATCGCTTCTCCAATTCCATTAACTGTTCCCTTGCCTAATGCAAATGTCATTGCTCCTGACACTTTGGTGGCTAAAACATGTCTTAAAGCAGATCTCCACCCAAAAGTGAAGTCGTGCTGATCGGCACCCTCCCCCCCTCCGGTTTCACATTTGACACCTTTCAGGGGGAGGAGGGTGCAGATACCTGTCTAAAGACAGGTATTTGCACCCACTTCCGGCCACATGTCACGGGCAAAAGACGTTTTTTTTCTGACATCCCGTCTGTCCCCCGTTGTGTGCTGGGAACACTCGGCTCCCAGCACACAGCGGGAGCCAATCGGCGGGCGCAGCGCGACTCGCGAATGCGCCGTAGGGAACCGGGCAGTGAAGCCGGAGCGCTTCACTTCCTGGTTCCCTCACCGTGGATGGAGGGGGGAGCAGCAGGGTGATGAGCGATCGCTCGTCCTCTGCTGCGGACGCCGCTGGACTCCAGGACAGGTAAGTGTCCTAATATTAAAAGTCAGCAGCTGCAGTATTTGTAGCTGCTGGCTTTTAATATTTTTTTTAGTGGCACATCCGCTTTTTTAAGGAGGCTCTCCCATGTGAATAATACCCCATCAGTTTTCCTTTAGCTCCTGCAGTAAAAGAAAAAGTTTTGTTAATTTGCTGTCTTTATTGCCAGCATCTAAAGAATTTCTGGTTAAAACTGATAAAAAGGGGGGAAAAATAACTGAGGAAGATGGGAGGGCCATACCAAAAACTTTTCAGAATTGGCGTCAAGCCTTCTGTATTTAAGCTGCGATTTTGGGTGAACGCTTTTCAGAAAAATGCTCAGGCATATTTCAGCATTTGGATATCGTAGCAGAGGCGTTTTGTTCTTTTGGTGGTACTGCTTGATACACATATAATGAAAATTTCTGGCAAAAGCTGTTGGCCCACCCTTCTTTACATTGGGGAATTAAAGATGCGGGACTGTGGTTGAACCTGATGTTACCACAAAGACCCTTCATTCCACAAAAGCCCAGCCTTATTCAAAATAAATTTTGTAAAGGTTTTTGCCTTGCCAGTGTCGGTTCTTATCAAACTGCAAATACAAACATGAGTGTTCGTACTGGATGGCGGATCTATTGAAGGGAGATTTCAGTGAGGGATTTCTGGTTCCTTTCTTTTAAAGGTTGCTCACTTGTCAAAAATGCCTCACCCCAGTGTTGTGGAAGATAAGATTAAAAAATTTAGGTGGGTAGGACAGCCCCCCCTTTTCAGATTTTAGACTTTCTCCTTTAGGTCTAGTTCCAAAAAAGGAGACAGAGGCCTTTTGTCTAACATAATCTTTCACATGATACAAAGTTTGTTTGATGTCTGTAGGTGAAAGTATGAAGGAGCTGAAACTTTCCATAGCGGTCGAATGTTTTAAAGATTTTAAGCATGTTCAAATTCGAATTTTTCACATTTGGAATTTTTCAAATTTCGAATTTTTCACATTTCAAATTTTCAAATTTCGAATTTGGAATTTTTCCATTTTCGATTTTTTTTTAGATTATTTTAATTTTCAAATTTCGAAAAATCAAAATTTAGAAAATTGAGAAATTCGAAAATTGAAAAAAATCGAAGTTCGTTTTTCAAATTTCGAATTATTTAAATTTCGAATTTTTAAATTTTTGAATTTCGAATTTTTGAATTTTTCAATTTTCGCATTTACAAATTTCGGAAGTACGAAAATTCGCTACTAACTCCATTGTGCTATACCATGACAGGGTCCCTAGCCTTTAGTGGGACCCCCATGGGATGGCACAGAGGGCTGGGTATTTTTTCCTAGACATGTGCAATTTGTTTTGTTTCTAATTTGTTTTTACGAAAATTCGGAAATTCGTTAATTACGAATTTTCGTATTTCCAAATTTTTTTATTTCTGAATTTTCGGAATTTACGAATTTATGAATTTTCGTATTTTCTGAAATTCGAATTTACGAATTTTCGTATTTACGAATTTTTCAATTTTCGGACTTCGGAAATTTTGAATTTAAGAATTTTCGTATTTCCGAAAATTCGTATTTCCGAATTTTCGTATTTCTAATTTTTTTTTTCGGAATTTTCGTATTTTCGAATTTCGGAAATACAACATTTTTGGGAATTTTTGAATTTTGCAAGTTTCGAATTTTTGAATTTTTCAAGTTTCGAATTTTTCAAATTTCGAATTTTTCAATTTTCAAATTTTCGTATTTCCAAATTTTTTTTTTATTTCCGAATTTTCGTATTTTCGAATTTCGAAAACTCGGAAATACGATTTTTTTTCGAATTTTCCGAATTTTCGAACTTCGAATTTTTCGAACTTCGAATTTTTCGAACTTCGAATTTTTCGAACTTCGAATTTTTCGAACTTCGAATTTTTCGAACTTCGAATTTTTCGAACTTCGAATTTTTCGAACTTCGAATTTTTCGAACTTCGAATTTTTCGAACTTCGAATTTTTCGAACTTCGAATTTTTCGAACTTCGAATTTTTCGAACTTCGAATTTTTCGAACTTCGAATTTTTCGAACTTCGAATTTTTCGAACTTCGAATTTTTCAACTTTTTCTAATTTTCGTATTTCCGAATTTAGAAAAATCGAAATTTCGAAAATTGAAAAATTCGAAATTCGAAAAATTCGAAGCTCGTTTTTAAAATTTCGAATTACTTAAATTTCAAATTTTTCAATTTTTGAATT
Organism: Rana temporaria; assembly: GCF_905171775.1. Lineage (NCBI taxonomy): Eukaryota > Metazoa > Chordata > Amphibia > Anura > Ranidae > Rana > Rana temporaria. The sequence continues at coordinate 292,552,684 of NC_053491.1, read as the reverse complement.
TCGAATTTTCGAATTTCGAAAATAGGAGAATTGAAAAATTCGAAAATTGAAACATTTAACATTTTTCAATTTTCGAATTTCGAATTTTTCAATTTTCGATTTTTTCAATTTTCGAATTTTCACATTTTCGTATTTCCAAATTTCGAAAATTCGAAATTTCGAAAATTGAAAAATTCGAAATTCGCAAATTGAAAAAATCAAAGTTTGTTTTTCGAATTTCGAATTTTTTCAATTTCGAATTTTTCAATTTTTCCCCCGGCTCCCAGCACACAGCGGGAGCCAATCGGCGGGCGCAGCGCGACTCGCGAATGCGCCGTAGGGAACCGGGCAGTGAAGCCGGAGCGCTTCACTTCCTGGTTCCCTCACCGTGGATGGAGGGGGGAGCAGCAGGGTGATGAGCGATCGCTCGTCCTCTGCTGCGGACGCCGCTGGACTCCAGGACAGGTAAGTGTCCTAATATTAAAAGTCAGCAGCTGCAGTATTTGTAGCTGCTGGCTTTTAATATTTTTTTTAGTGGCACATCCGCTTTTTTAAGGAGGCTCTCCCATGTGAATAATACCCCATCAGTTTTCCTTTAGCTCCTGCAGTAAAAGAAAAAGTTTTGTTAATTTGCTGTCTTTATTGCCAGCATCTAAAGAATTTCTGGTTAAAACTGATAAAAAGGGGGGAAAAATAACTGAGGAAGATGGGAGGGCCATACCAAAAACTTTTCAGAATTGGCGTCAAGCCTTCTGTATTTAAGCTGCGATTTTGGGTGAACGCTTTTCAGAAAAATGCTCAGGCATATTTCAGCATTTGGATATCGTAGCAGAGGCGTTTTGTTCTTTTGGTGGTACTGCTTGATACACATATAATGAAAATTTCTGGCAAAAGCTGTTGGCCCACCCTTCTTTACATTGGGGAATTAAAGATGCGGGACTGTGGTTGAACCTGATGTTACCACAAAGACCCTTCATTCCACAAAAGCCCAGCCTTATTCAAAATAAATTTTGTAAAGGTTTTTGCCTTGCCAGTGTCGGTTCTTATCAAACTGCAAATACAAACATGAGTGTTCGTACTGGATGGCGGATCTATTGAAGGGAGATTTCAGTGAGGGATTTCTGGTTCCTTTCTTTTAAAGGTTGCTCACTTGTCAAAAATGCCTCACCCCAGTGTTGTGGAAGATAAGATTAAAAAATTTAGGTGGGTAGGACAGCCCCCCCTTTTCAGATTTTAGACTTTCTCCTTTAGGTCTAGTTCCAAAAAAGGAGACAGAGGCCTTTTGTCTAACATAATCTTTCACATGATACAAAGTTTGTTTGATGTCTGTAGGTGAAAGTATGAAGGAGCTGAAACTTTCCATAGCGGTCGAATGTTTTAAAGATTTTAAGCATGTTCAAATTCGAATTTTTCACATTTGGAATTTTTCAAATTTCGAATTTTTCACATTTCAAATTTTCAAATTTCGAATTTGGAATTTTTCCATTTTCGATTTTTTTTTAGATTATTTTAATTTTCAAATTTCGAAAAATCAAAATTTAGAAAATTGAGAAATTCGAAAATTGAAAAAAATCGAAGTTCGTTTTTCAAATTTCGAATTATTTAAATTTCGAATTTTTAAATTTTTGAATTTCGAATTTTTGAATTTTTCAATTTTCGCATTTACAAATTTCGGAAGTACGAAAATTCGCTACTAACTCCATTGTGCTATACCATGACAGGGTCCCTAGCCTTTAGTGGGACCCCCATGGGATGGCACAGAGGGCTGGGTATTTTTTCCTAGACATGTGCAATTTGTTTTGTTTCTAATTTGTTTTTACGAAAATTCGGAAATTCGTTAATTACGAATTTTCGTATTTCCAAATTTTTTTATTTCTGAATTTTCGGAATTTACGAATTTATGAATTTTCGTATTTTCTGAAATTCGAATTTACGAATTTTCGTATTTCCGAATTTTTCAATTTTCGGACTTCGGAAATTTTGAATTTAAGAATTTTCGTATTTCCGAAAATTCGTATTTCCGAATTTTCGTATTTCTAATTTTTTTTTTCGGAATTTTCGTATTTTCGAATTTCGGAAATACAACATTTTTGGGAATTTTTGAATTTTGCAAGTTTCGAATTTTTGAATTTTTCAAGTTTCGAATTTTTCAAATTTCGAATTTTTCAATTTTCAAATTTTCGTATTTCCAAATTTTTTTTTTATTTCCGAATTTTCGTATTTTCGAATTTCGAAAACTCGGAAATACGATTTTTTTTCGAATTTTCCGAATTTTCGAACTTCGAATTTTTCGAACTTCGAATTTTTCGAACTTCGAATTTTTCGAACTTCGAATTTTTCGAACTTCGAATTTTTCGAACTTCGAATTTTTCGAACTTCGAATTTTTCGAACTTCGAATTTTTCGAACTTCGAATTTTTCGAACTTCGAATTTTTCGAACTTCGAATTTTTCGAACTTCGAATTTTTCGAACTTCGAATTTTTCGAACTTCGAATTTTTCGAACTTCGAATTTTTCAACTTTTTCTAATTTTCGTATTTCCGAATTTAGAAAAATCGAAATTTCGAAAATTGAAAAATTCGAAATTCGAAAAATTCGAAGCTCGTTTTTAAAATTTCGAATTACTTAAATTTCAAATTTTTCAATTTTTGAATTTCGAATTTTCGAATTTCGAAAATAGGAGAATTGAAAAATTCGAAAATTGAAACATTTAACATTTTTCAATTTTCGAATTTCGAATTTTTCAATTTTCGATTTTTTCAATTTTCGAATTTTCACATTTTCGTATTTCCAAATTTCGAAAATTCGAAATTTCGAAAATTGAAAAATTCGAAATTCGCAAATTGAAAAAATCAAAGTTTGTTTTTCGAATTTCGAATTTTTTCAATTTCGAATTTTTCAATTTTTCAATTTCGAATTTTCGATTTTTTCAATTTTTGGATTTTCGAAATTCGGAAATACAAAAATTCGGAATTTTCGTATTTACGAATTTCGAAAATTGGAAATGGAAAATCGAAATTCGATAATTGAAAAAAACGAAATTCGAAAATTGAAAAATTTGAAATTTTTCAATTTTTGAATTTCGAATTTTTCAATTTTCGAAATTTCGAATATAGATTTTTTTAAATTTCGAATTTTTCAATTTTCGAAATTTTCATTTTCGATCTTCGAATTTTTCAATTTTCGAAATTTCGTATTTCCGAAAATTCGAAAATCGAAATTTCGAAAATTGAAAAATTCGAAATTCGGAATTTCGAAAATTGAAAAATTCGAAAACTGAAAAATTCGAAATTCGATAATTGAAAAATTTGAAAACTGAAAAATTCAAAATATGAAATTTCAAAAATGCGAAATTTTGAAACACTAATTGATTTTAATTAAGGGAACCCCATAAATAGCACCGTGGCCAAAATAAATTCCAATAAAGTGTTTAAACTGAATTAATTACTGTGTGCTGTGTGTTATTTGCTAACTCCTTTGTGCTATCCCATGATAGTTGAGGCAGAGTTCAAAGATGACTACCTGGCATGCACATACTTGTAATATTAGACAAAGGCCAAAAGTCTAACTTTTCAATCTTTCTTATATGGACAACATAGCCATATAATATATTTTTACTCATACATTAGACAGACTGATATAGTTACAGTAAACCTGTGTAGTCTAATCGTGCTAAAAAGAACCACGATTATACAGCTCCCTATCTGTGACCCCTGATGACGGTTGAATACCAGAAACGCGTCGGCACTTAGGAAACATCTTTTTTAGGAGAGCTCTGTTATTAATATACATTGTGGTATATGTGTTGTTTTCTGTATTTTATGTCCATTTGTCTGATACATGCACATTGTTTGCTTGATGCATGTTTTATTCTGCCTGTATTCATGTGTACTATTTCTAATTTAAATATTTTTATATACATCAACGTTTGGCCTATCAAAGTCCCACTATAGGGGGAATTTTCCTTTTTGTCCGTCATATAAAGCCCAGTGTACAGAAAGCATTTTTTTCAGAAGCATGAAGTATACAATAAAGTGTATATAGTGCACGTCTCAGGAGTGACACAGGGCTCAGGATGTCCCCTTTAAGCTAGTGATGCTAGAGAGTCTTGTGACTCTTCTCACTCATGTGTAATTGCAGCAGCAGAACAGAAGGAGAAAGTGTTTCTCCTTCTGTTCTGCTGCTGCAATTACACATGAGTGTCCAGAGGTTTCTACTGCAATGCAATATAATAAAAAAAACGAATTAAATGCGTAAACAGATCCATGTATGGTTGAAAGCCAGCCAATCCACTGCTTTTTCAACACTAAGGAAGCTTGGGATCGCTGCTGTTACAGCCACTGCTTTTCTTATTCATCATGTTGCTGTAGATGGGGACTGGAATCTCCGCCCCCCGTACCTCCCCCACCTCACTCCTTCAGCACGGCCACTGTCCTGCATGAATACAGTGACATCCCTGAGGCGGAGTCTCCTTGCCTCTGCTGTTTGAGTGGGCAGGATGGGCATTCACCTGACCTACAAGATCGTGCCCGTCTGGTGTCAGAGGGAGACAAGTCAGTGTGTGGAGGTAAATCATCTTGCAGTTCCTTGTGTAGCTTGCATGCACCTCTATGCTAAATCTGCTGTATTACTGCAGATTAGCATGGAAGTGCTGCCTACTAGCAGACAATTGGACTTAAAGGGTTTGTAAAGGATTTTTTTTTTATCTTAATAGCTTCCTTTACCTTAATGCAGTGCTTTTTTCATGTCCTCATTGTTCGTTTTTGCTCTCAAGTTGCTGTAATTCTTCTCTGATCTCCACACTTCCTGGTTGTCTGTTTCCTGATAACCACAGTGTTGGGAGCTTTCTCTCTGTGGTCACTAACTTCAAGGAGGTGTGATTACTGTGTGTCTAAAACCCCTCAGCTCCAATCAGTTTTGTTTTCCAAACCATCACTGCCCTGTATTGGCTCTGTGGCTCTGTACAGCAGAGAGGCAGGAAACAACATGCAAAAACAAAACTAGAAACTACAGGTACATTATATGATCGATTTTTATCTATTTTAATCGTTTTTAAAAGGAATAAATTAACTATTATGTCTCTATACCCTGTAAACAGTCATTTCAGCATAATTTTTTTTTTATCTACAAATCCTTTAATGATTGTCACTGTCTCCAGGTTTTCACTCCCCCTTGGTGCATTCCCCCCTGACCCCTCCCTGCTGTATACCCTCCTGACCCCTCCCTGCTGTATACTCTCCCTGGTGTACACCCTTCTCACCCTCCCTGGTGTATACCCTCCTGACCCTCCCTGGTGTATACCCTTCTCACCCTACCTGGTGTATACCCTCCTGACCGCTCCCTGGTTTATACCCTCCCGACCGCTCCCTGGTGTATACCCTCCTGACCCCTCCCTGGTTTATACCCTCCCAACCCCTCCATGGTGTATACCCTCCTGACCCCTACACCAGGGGGGGTGTGCCTTCTTGACCCTCTCTAGTACCCTCCTAACCATCCCTGGTTTATTCCCTTCTGACCCCTCCCTGGTGTGTGCCCTCCTGATCCTCCCTGCCTCTGACTGAACCCCCACACCACCACTGCTGCCTCTGACTGAACCCCCCCACCACCACTGCTTCCTCTGACTGAACCCCCCCATCACCGCTGCCTCTGACTGAACCCCCCGCACCACCACCCCCGCTGCCTCTGACTGAATCCCCCCACCACCACCGCTGCCTCTGACTGAACCCCCCCACCACCACCGCTGCCTCTGACTGAACCCCCCCACCACCACTGCTGCCTCTGACTGAACCCCCCACTATCACCACAGCTGCCTCTGACTGAACCTCTCCACCACCACCGCTGCCTCTTACTGAACCCTCAGACCACCACCGCTGCCTCTAAATGAACCCCCGCACCACCACCGCTGCCTCTGACTGAAACCCCTGCACCACCACCGCTGCCTCTGACTGAACCCCCGCACCACCACCGCTGCCTCTGACTGAACCCCCCGCACCACCACCACTGCCTCTGACTGAACCCCCGCACCACCACCGCTGCCTATGACTGAACCCCCCCACCACCACCGCTGCCTCTGACTGAACCTCTCCACCACCACCGCTGCCTCTTACTGAACCCTCAGACCACCACCGCTGCCTCTAAATGAACCCCCGCACCACCACCGCTGCCTCTGACTGAAACCCCCGCACCACCACCGCTGCCTCTGACTGAACCCCCGCACCACCACCGCTGCCTCTGACTGAACCCCCGCACCACCACCACTGCCTCTGACTGAACCCCCGCACCAGCACCGCTGCCTATGACTGAACCCCCCCACCACCACCGCTGCCTCTGACTGAACCCCCGCACCACCACCGCTGCCTGTGACTGAACCCCCTGCACCACCGCTGCCTCTCACTGAACCCCCCCACCACCACCGCTGCCTCTGACTGAACCCCCCCACCACCACCGCTGCCTCTGACTGACCCCCCCCACCACCACTGCTGCCTCTGACTGAACCCCCCCACCACCACCGCTGCCTCTGACTGAACCTCCCCACCACCACCGCTGCCTCTGACTGAACCCCCACACCACCACCACTGCCTCTGACTGAACCCCCGCACCAGCACCGCTGCCTATGACTGAACCCCCCCACCACCACCGCTGCCTCTGACTGAACCCCCGCACCACCACCGCTGCCTGTGACTGAACCCCCTGCACCACCGCTGCCTCTCACTGAACCCCCCCACCACCACCGCTGCCTCTGACTGAACCCCCCCACCACCACCGCTGCCTCTGACTGAACCCCCCCACCACCACCGCTGCCTCTGACTGAACCCCCCCACCACCACTGCTGCCTCTGACTGAACCCCCCCACCACCACCGCTGCCTCTGACTGAACCTCCCCACCACCACCGCTGCCTCTGACTGAACCCCCACACCACCACCGCTGCCTCTGACTGAACCCCCACACCACCACTGCTGCCTCTGACTGAACCCCCCCACCACCACTGCTTCCTCTGACTGAACCCCCGCACCACCACCGCTGCCTCTGACTGAACCCCCACACCACCACCGCTGCCTCTGACTGAACCCCCACACCACCACTGCTGCCTCTGACTGAACCCCCCCACCACCACTGCTTCCTCTGACTGAACCCCCCCACCACCACCGCTGCCTCTGACTGAACCCCCGCACCACCACCGCTGCCTGTGACTGAACCCCCTGCACCACCGCTGCCTCTCACTGAACCCCACCATCACCACCGCTGCCTCTGACTGAACCCCCCCACCACCACTGCTGCCTCTGACTGAACCCCCTCCACCACCACCGCTGCCTCTGACTGAACCTCTCCACCACCACCGCTGCCTCTTACTGAACCCTCAGACCATCACCGCTGCCTCTAAATGAACCCCCGCACCACCACCGCTGCCTCTGACTGAAACCCCCGCACCACCACCGCTGCCTCTGACTGAACCTCTCCACCACCACCGCTGCCTCTGACTGAACCCCCCGCACCACCACCACTGCCTCTGACTGAACCCCCGCACCACCACCGCTGCCTATGACTGAACCCCCCCACCACCACCGCTGCCTCTGACTGAACCCCCGCACCACCACCGCTGCCTGTGACTGAACCCCCTGCACCACCGCTGCCTCTCACTGATCCCCCCCACCACCACCGCTGCCTCTGACTGAACCCCCCCACCACCACCGCTGCCTCTGACTGAACCCCCCCACCACCACTGCTGCCTCCGACTGAACCCCCCCACCACCACCGCTGCCTCTGACTGGGGGGCAGCATTTAAATCTTGGGCCCAGGCAGCACAATGTCTTGGGCCAGCCCTGTGAATACTTAACATAGAACCACTACAGAGACCTATGTAGACAGGTGAGCAGAAGAGTAAACACTTGGCACAATATCTCTCGTGTCAGATCTCTCCCCTCTGCCTCCTCAGCACACAGACCAGCAAACTGTAAAATATCAACAACAGTATTAACCCAAATAGTATCTTATAGGGTGGCTCCCTGTACTAGTTCAATACTATTTATGCAAATGAGCAGAGGAAGTTGTGCACAAAAAAGGAAAAAGAATTGTTCCTTCAGTTTGGGAAATCTTCAGCTAGCCTGTGTTCTTAGTAGTAAAGAAATTAGTAATCCATAGGGTAAAATGCAACATGAATGAACTAAGCTGTAGTTTATCCAAAGCAATGGTAAATGGTGTATATTCCTCCTCTATTATGATACTAAGGATGTCCTCAATTCTGATTATAAGAAACAGCAATGTGTATTGAACAGATGCATCTTCTGTTTGTGGCCTGTATAGCAGTAAGTTTTTCTTCCGTGGAGCTACAAGTACCACAAGCCAGTTTGTGTAAGTGTTATTCAGCAGTACTATACTTATCTATCACAAGGGCTGTAAAGATGTTGGCGCCGTGCCATGCTGCAGGCTTCCTGTAAACTGGATTGCAGGTACCTCTGGATGTTTCCGGAACACACGCCGGTCCGCTGCACAGTAGTGATGCTCTGGGTCTAGCTGTAGACTGAAGATTTGTCAGCACTCCCTGTCAAACAGGCCTCAAAATGGCGTCCAGAGAGAGAGATAGGCCTCCAACATCCCTCTTATGGTCTCTCCCAGCAGTCCCCTTGATTCTCTGCAGTGCAGCCTGAAATTTGCAGTCCTGCCCCCCACCAGTCAATCAGGATGTCCTGGAACTTCATATTCCACAGTGCTTTGCTGCTGCTCCCTGATGATTGGCTCTCCAATAGGGAGACTACAAAGCAAGCAGTTCTGTGTGTCTCTGTGTGTGAGAGAGGAAGGGGGTAAAAAGCCCACACAGCTGCTAGCAGGCAGCTCTCTCCCTTGTTGATTCAATCAGCCTGGAGAGGTACCTGCTACACACTCCCCCCACCAAAGAACCTTTGGTCCCCGAGGGAAGTAAAAAAAAAAAAATATCGGTTACCTGTTACATTCTTTTTATACACAAGCAGGGAAAATAGGTTAATGCACACATGACAACAAACAATTATCATTTTTATAAGAAGAGCCCAAACTCAAGCAGCTCATATCATGACACAGAGTTGACAGAGGAGCCTCCCATCAATTGTCATAAGAAGGGAGGCTGTTCTGTCCACACGCCACTGACATTGGAGTGTCCTGTATAGATGTGCCAGGGGGTGAGTTGGGGTTGTCCTCCACCAAATCAGCAGTGGAAGGACCAGGCACTTTAGGAGTCTTTTTTGAAGTGAGAAAGATCTCCTCAGAGCTTTCATCCAGAGCTTTATAGGTTAGTCTCTTGGGTGGGTGAATAACCCTCCGCTCTCTCTGTTCTTTATGTTCTGGTGTTACAGGCTCACTGGTATCGTCTCCATCCAGAGCCACTTCTTCCTCCTCCACATCCACTTCAGCTTCCTGCGTTTCAGCTTCAATGAAGGAAGAAAATTCCTCAGAATCTGCTGCCAGCAAGGAAGATTGAGGGTCTTTCAACTCTTCAGAAGGTGGACTTTGAGGCACAAACTCAGGAGCCTCTGGTCTGAAGATCCCAGCGTCTGTCACTGTAGGAGGAGATGAAGGGGGGGTGGCAAACCTTGCATTTGAGGTGGCCATAACCAGTATATCCCTATCTCTTCATCTTCGCTGTCCTCCTCGTCTACAGTATGGGGTACAGACTGAGATCTACTGACCGGCCTGGGATCTCTGAAAGGCCGTGGGTGTGGACTGCGTATCTAGCTGTGGTGGCAAACAAACTGCTTCTGACAGAGGCAGTAGATGGTTGCAGTGCCAAATCTTCAGCGGGCCTGTTCTCCCCTCTTGTTGGATTTGATACACTGGGAGTCTTGGCAGCTGTTTGAAAATTACATAGGGCTGCGACTTCCAGTGGTCAGCCAACTTGTGCTTTCCCAGGACACCCTCAACGGCACCCTGTCACCTGGTTGCAAGTCTTGCACTCGTACTCTGAGGTCAAAGTTTCCTTTATTCCTTTGTCCTCGGGCATCTGAGGTAGTTTGGGGATTGTCATAGGCGGTCTTCAGTCTTTTCGGCAGGCGGTCCTCGTACCCTCTGTGGGATGTTGTTGAGGTATGATCTTAGGATGTGCCAAAGACCAAGTCTACTGGCAAATGGGCCTTCCGTCCAAACACCAGACGATAAGGGGAGTATCCTGTGGCATTGTTTGTGGTGCTGTTATAAGCGTGCACAATAGCGGCTATATGCTTACTCCAGTGCTGCTTTTGTTCTGAATTCAAGGTCCTGTCATAGACGTGGCCGGCCACTAGGTGGCGCTAACGGCGCAGTGGCGTGCACGGGCGCGCGCAATGGCGCACCAGCACGCACGGGAGCACGCGTTCGCGGCAGATCGGCGGGCACGCGTAATAGCGGCAACGGCGCGAGGGCACGTACTGACGCCATTTTGGCGCCAGTTCAGGCTATTTAATGGGGCTCATCCCATAGCCTCTTGCTGCTCGGTCTTCAGCGTTCCTGTTACCCTTCTGTTACCCATTACCTGATTGACTTCTGTTCCTGTGAACCCGGCTTGTCTCTGATACTCCTGACCTCCGCCTGCCCTGACCTCTGGCTTGTCTGACGCTGCTCCTGCCTTACCCTTCAAGTTAGTCGCTGCCCGCCTGTTACCGATCCGGCCTGAACCACGACTCCGCTACTGCCTCCGCCTTGTACCTGATCTGCCCGCCTGTGTTCGACCCGGCCTGCCTGACCCTGTCTGTACCAGTACTACAGTACACCTCCCTCCTGCTGACTGGTTCCAGTTACCTGCACCACGCTCCTGCTACCTGTCACCTTGCTGCTTCCGGTTACCTGCACCAAGCTCCAGCTGTCTGCTGTCCTGCTGTCCTAGCACCGTTGACATCTTCCTGGAGTCTACGGGAGACCTCTGCAGTTCCTGCACAGCATCCTTGCCAGGCACTCGTGCGACTCTGTACCACGGCGCTTCCTGTCTACCCTACCAGGGGTTCCGGGGTCAGAGGAGCAAGAGAGGCCATTCCCTGCACGTCAGGCTCTGCCCTGTACCAGGTACGTGACAGTACCGAGCAGCCATGTCTGAGCCTGCACAGGGAGTGGACCCAATGACTGAACTTTTTCGCCACCTGGACGGTCTAACCCAAGCAGTCAGAAACCCGACTTGAAAACCGCGTCCAGGCCTTGTCCGCGCCATCCACTTCTTCCGCTCCTGGCACAACCACTTCACCCTCAGTCATCATGCTGCCACCAGAACCCAAGGTGCCCATGCCAGAGAGATTCTCAGGGGAGCGAAGCAAGTATAGAGTGTTCCGGAATGCTTGTGAGCTCTATTTCGCACTCCAGCCACAGACTTTTTCATTAGAGGCCACCAAAGTAGGCTTCGTTATTTCCCTTCTAACTGGTGAAACGCAGGCGTGGGCCCACCGCCTCATGGAGCAAAAGGACTTATCCCTCGATCGGCTGGACACCTTCTTTCAGGCCATGTCCTTGCTGTACGAGGAACCCCACCTGGCCGCTACCGCAGAGGCCGCCTTCCATGCTCTCCAGCAAGGTCGTAGACCCGCGGAGGACTATGTATCCGAGTTTAGAAGGTGGAGTGCGGACACTAATTGGAATAATGCAGCCCTCGGTTACCAGTTCCGTTTAGGCCTCTCAGAGACACTTAAAGACGAACTTGCTCGAGTGGGGGTCCCCGAAACTCTGGAGGCGCTCATTAATCTGACTATTCAAATTGACAGACGTTTGAGAGAGCGCAGGACTGAATGTGCCGCTGGTCCGACTCGCCCAGCGTGGATGCTGCCTCGGGTACCTACCTTTCATAGCCCGACACCACCAACTCCGACTACCACCCCTAGAGACATTCCAGAACCCATGCAGCTGGGTCTGATCCGCCCTTCCCTCACGCCTGAGGAACGACTCCACCGCCGAACCAACAACCTGTGCCTCTACTGCGGTGAGCCCGGCCACTATGTGAGGACCTGCCCGGCGAAATCTCGTAAGTCCACTTCCTTGTCTTCTGTCCATACACCCGTTGTCTTCAACAATTCCACTCATCTGGCTGTTCCTGTTTTGTTGCAGCTTCCAGGAAGGGCTATCTGAACCAGCGCCATACTTGATTCCGGGGCTTGCAGCTGCTTCCTGGACTCTTCCTTTGCCACCCAACACCATATCCCGTTACGCCCGAGGGCTATTGGACTGTCTGTGCACTTGGCCGATGGGTCTGTTCTAAAGTCTGGACCAGTTACCCAAGAAACCTTGCCCATTGCCACCACTATCTCGGACATTCATCGAGAACTCCTGTGCCTGGACGTTATTGATTCTCCTCTATTCCCTATAATCCTGGGCATACCCTGGCTCCAGGCTCACAACCCTCAAATAAATTGGACTACCGGTGAGATCCGCTTTTGTTCTTCTTACTGCCTACAACACTGCTTGAAAGTCATCTCATGTCCCCCCTCTTTGCTCTGCATGGACTCTGACACTGAAACTCGCCAATCCGTCCCTGAGGTGTACCATGAATTCCTGGATGTCTTTAGCAAAAAGGGGGCTGACACCCTTCATCCGCACAGGCCGTATGACTGCCCGATCGAGCTCCTCCCTGGGGCTGAAATCCCCTTCGGCAGAATTTTCCCTTTAACTGAACTGGAGCTGGAGAACTTGAAAACATATGTCGACGATAATCTCAAGAAGGGGTTCATTCGCCCCTCCACCTCGCCAGCAGGAGCGGGAATCTTCTTCGTCGAAAAGAAGGACCATACTCTTCGCCCCTGCGTGGATTACCGCGCGCTTAACAAGGTGACGATCAAGAACCAGTATCCCCTTCCTCTAGTGCCAGAACTATTCCAAAGACTCGGAGCAGCCATCTTTTTCACAAAACTAGACCTGCGGGGGGCTTACAATTTGGTGCGCATCCGGGACGGCGACGAGTGGAAGACTGCGTTCCGCACCCGCTTCGGCCACTTTCAGTATCTGGTGATGCCCTTTGGGCTCTGTAATGCCCCTGCCACATTCCAGCACTTTGTGAATGACATTTTCAAAGACTATCTCGACCTTTTTGTTGTGGTTTATCTCGATGACATCCTCATTTTTTCTTCCTCTATTGACAAACATAGGGAACACGTCAAAAACGTGCTCAAACGACTCCGAATTCACGGATTATACGCCAAGCCTGAGAAGTGTGAATTTGAACGCAAAAGCATACAGTTTCTGGGACTTATTATTTCCGTAAACGGCATCGAGATGGACCCACAAAAAGTTACGGCAATTCTTGACTGGCCGGCGCCCATGGATAAAAAGGGCGTGCAGCGTTTTGTAGGGTTCGCTAATTTCTACAGGAAGTTCATCAGGGTGTTCTCCAACATCATCTCCCCCATAACCAGCCTGACCAAACAGACTGTCCGGTTCCATTGGTCGCCCGAAGCCAAAAGAGCTTTTGAAGCCTTGAAAAAGTTGTTCACATCGGCATCTGTTCTTAAACACCCTGACCCCAGCCTGCCCTACATCCTGGAGGTGGATGCTTCAGAGACGGCTGTGGGAGCAGTCCTCTCCCAGAGACAAGGGCCGAAAGCTCTCCTGCACCCGGTTGCTTTCTTTTCCCGTAAACTATCTGACGCGGAAAGGAATTACGATGTGGGTGACCGAGAACTCTTAGTGATCAAGGCCGCACTGGAGGAGTGGCGTTACCTATTGGAAGGCGCAGCTCACCCAATCTTGATCTACACAGATCACAAGAACTTAGAGTACCTGAAAATAGCCAAGAGATTGAGACCACGACAGGCCAGATGGGCGCTTTTTTTTACAAGGTTCACCTTCCACATAACATACAGGCCAGGGTCTAAGAACGTCAAACCCGATGCCCTTTCACGGATGTACTGCGATACTGGAACTCCTGCTCCTCCGGACACTATCCTTTCCGCTGGGAATTTTCTGTTGTTACAAGGCGATCTACTGTCTCGGATCAAGCAAGCCTCTGCAGGTATTTCCTCGTTCCCGGATACAGAGTTACAACCTAGGGATGGTCTGTTGTGGCATGAGAACAGGATCTTTGTGCCAGAAGACTTACGGGTCAGTGTCTTGAGTCTCTGTCACGATCACAAACTGGCTGGTCATTTTGGGGTATAGAAGACCTCGGAACTTCTGCAACGCACGTTTTGGTGGCCCCGGCCTGTGAGGGACTGTAAAAGTTACGTGGAGTCATGCACCACGTGCATTCGAAATAAGGGGAGCAGATCCAGAGCCTGGGGACTGTTGAAACCTTTGCCCGTTCCAGAGAGACCATGGAAAATGATCTCTATGGATTTTATCGTTTCACCACCATCTTTGTGACGGTGGACAGACTGTCTAAGATGGCACACTTTTTACCCATGAAGGGTATGCCCTCTGCACCTGAAACTGCCAAGATCTTTGTTAAAGAGATCGTGCGGCTCCACGGCATCCCCACAAATATCGTATCAGATCGTGGGGTGCAATTCACCTCCAGGTTTTGGAAAGCGCTCTGTGAGTCTCTCAAGATCGAGCTGTCGTTTTCTTCTGCTTACCATCCGCAGTGAAATGGCCAAACCGAGAGAACAAACTTTGGAACAGTATCTACGCTGCTTCTCGTCGTTCTCTCAGGAAGATTGGGTCTCTCTGCTTCCACTGGCTGAATTTGCATATAATAACTCAATTCACTCTGCTACCAAACAATCTCCATTTTATGCAAACTACGGCTACCACCCGCTTTTCCTGCCTAATTGTGTCCCGGAATGTACGGTGCCCGCTGTCCAAGACACATTGAACTTCTTTAGCACTAACAACAAGCTACTTCAAGAAACCATGGCAAAGACTCAGGAGCATAATAAGGAGGTCTTTGACAAGAAGCGGAGAGGAGAACTCAATCTAGAACCAGGAGACCTGGTGTGGTTGTCTACCGTCAACCTGAGACTTGCCTGCCCGTCCAGGAAATTGGGGCCTAAGTTTTTGGGGCCGTTCCCAATCAAAAGAAGGATCAATAGTGTGGCCTATGAACTTGAATTGCCAGATTCATTTCGCATCCATCCGGTCTTTCATGTCACCCTCCTTAAGCCTGATGTCGCTAACCCCTTTCCGGGGCGAAGCACTGATCCACCCGAACCGGTCTTGGTCAACGGCGAGGAAGAATTTGAGATCGAGTCCATCCTAGACTGTAGACGGAGGCGCAATCAGGTTCAGTTTTTGGTGAAATGGCCCTGAGGAAAATTCGTGGGAACCTGAACGCAACATCCACGCTAAGAGATTGATTCGGTCCTTCAAGAACTCTCATCCACTCAAGATGACTCGGTTGGGCATCCGGAGGCTGCCCATTGGAGGGGGGCAATGTCATAGACGTGGCCGGCCACTAGGTGGCGCTAACGGCGCAGTGGCGCGCATGGGCGCGCGCAATGGCGCACCAGCACGCACGGGAGCGTGCGTTCACGGCAGATCGGCGCGCACACGCAATAGCGGCAACGGCGCGCAGGCACGTACCGACGCCATTTTGGCGCCAGTTCAGGCTATTTAATGGGGCTCATCCCATAGCCTCTTGCTGCTCGGTCTTCAGCGTTCCTGTTACCCTTCTGTTACCCATTACCTGATTGACTTCTGTTCCTGTGAACCCGGCTTGTCTCTGATACTCCTGACCTCCACCTGCCCTGACCTCTGGCTTGTCTGACGCTGCTCCTGCCTTACCCTTCAAGTTAGTCGCTGCCCGCCTGTTACCGATCCGGCCTGAACCATGACTCCGCTACTGCCTCCGCCTTGTACCTGATCTGCCCGCCTGTGTCCGACCCGGCCTGCCTGACCCTGTCTGTACCGGTACTACAGTACACCTCCCTCCTGCTGACTGGTTCCAGTTACCTGCACCACGCTCCTGCTACCTGTCACCTTGCTGCTTCCGGTTACCTGCACCAAGCTCCAGCTGTCTGCTGTCCTGCTGTCCTAGCACCGTTGACATCTTCCTGGAGTCTACGGGAGACCTCCGCAGTTCCTGCACAGCATCCTTGCCAGGCGCTCGTGCGACTCTGTACCACGGCGCTCCCTGTCTACCCTACCAGGGGTTCTGGGGTCAGAGGAGCAAGAGAGGCCATTCCCTGCACGTCAGGCTCTGCCCTGTACCAGGTACGTGACAGGTCCCAAGAATATCTAGGAGGGTTCGGTTTAACCTCTGTGGCTGAGGATCCCCTTGAGCAGGCCCGGACTGGCCATCGGGCAAACCGGGCATACGCCCGGTGGGCCGCGGCCACCGAGATGCCGCCAGGCTGCAAGCTGCGGGGCACAAGCCGCGCCGCTCATCTAGCCTCTCCGCGGCCGCCCGGGTGGAAGTAAACACCGAGGGGGAGGAGCTAGATGAGAAGCCTTCGGCCCCTCCACGGCCGGGGGGTGTGACTGCGAGGGGGAGGAGCCAGAGCCGACACCTGCTGGCTGCTGCTACAACACCGGACCGGATTCAAGAAAACGTGAGTGCAGCTCCCCCCCCCCCCGCTCCTGTAATCTGGATAGGAGGAGCAGTGGGGGCGGCTGCATATAAAAATCTTTTTCTCAATCTCCCTTCTGCTGTATTGGAATGCCTGAGGCTGCGAGAGGTACAGTAAAAGCAGCAGGCATTCCAATACTGCAGAAGGGAGAAAAAGATTTTTATATGCAGACGCCCCCACTGCTCCTCCTCCACCCACCATACACTTTGCCTCCTCGTGATCTCCATCTCCACCTCCCCCCAGTGCTCTCTGCCACCCCCCCCCAGGGCTCTCCAAGACCCCCCCCAGGGCTCTCCACCTCCCCCCAGTGCTCTCTGCCACCCCCCCAGGGCTCTCCAAGACCCCCCCCAGGGCTCTCCACCTCCCCCCAGGACTCTCTGCCACCCCCAGTGCTCTCACCCTCCCCCAGGGCTCTCTGCCACCCCCCAGAGCTCTCCACCTCCCTCCATGCTCTCTGCCACCCCCGAGTGCTCTCTGCCACCCCCGAGTGCTCTCTGCCACCCCCAGTTCTCTTTGCCCCCCCCCCCCAGGGCTCTCCAAGACCCCCCCAGGGCTCTCCACCTCCCCCCAGTGCTCTCTGCCACCCCCCCCCTGGGCTCTCCAAGACCCCCCCCCCAGGGCTCTCCACCTCCCCCCAGGACTCTCTGCCACCCCCAGTGCTCTCACCCTCCCCCAGGGCTCTCTGCCACCCCCCAGAGCTCTCCACCTCCCTCCATGCTCTCTGCCACCCCCGAGTGCTCTCTGCCACCCCCGAGTGCTCTCTGCCACCCCCCAGAGCTCTCCACCTCCCTCCATGCTCTCTGCCACCCCCGAGTGCTCTCTGCCACCCCCGAGTGCTCTCTGCCCCCCCCAGTTCTCTTTGCCACCCCCCCCCAGGGCTCTCCAAGACCCCCCCGGGGCTCTCCACCTCCCCCCAGTGCTCTCTGCCACCCCCCCCTGGGCTCTCCAAGACCCCCCCCCCAGGGCTCTCCACCTCCCCCCAGGACTCTCTGCCACCCCCAGTGCTCTCACCCTCCCCCAGGGCTCTCTGCCACCCCCCAGAGCTCTCCACCTCCCTCCATGCTCTCTGCCACCCCCGAGTGCTCTCTGCCACCCCCGAGTGCTCTCTGCCACCCCCAGTTCTCTTTGCCACCCCCCAGTGCTCTTTGCCACCCCCCATGGCTCTCAACCTCCCGCCCAGTGCTCTCCACCTCCTTCGATGCTCTCTGCTACCCCTCAGTGCTCTCAACCTCCCCCAGGGCTCTCCAACACCCCCCAGGGCTCTCCACCACCCCCCAGGGCTCTCCGCCTTCCCCCCCAGGGCTCTCCGCCTTCCCCCCCAGTGCTCTTTGCCACCCCCCCAGTGCTCTCAACCTCCCCCCAGTGCTCTCAACCTCCCCTCCAGTGCTCTCAACCTTCCCCCCAGTGCTCTCTGCCACGCCACCCCCCAGTGCTCTCTGCCACCCCCAGGGCTCTCTGTCACCCCCAGGGGTTCTCCACCTCTCCCCAGTGCTCTCAACCTCCCCCCAGGGCTCTCTGCCACCCCCCAGGGCTCTCTGCCACCCCCCAGGGCTCTCCACTTCCCTCCATGCTCTCTGCCACCCCCCAGGGCTCTCTGCCACCCCCCAGGGTTCTCCACCTCCCCCAGTGCTCTCAACCTCCCCCCAGTGCTCTCTGCCACCCCCAGTGCTCTCCACCTCCCTCCATGCTCTCTGCCACCCCCAGTGCTCTCTGCCACACCCCCCCAGTGCTCTCTGCCACCCCCGCAGTGCTCTCCGCCACCCCCCTCAGTGCTCTCTGCCACCCCCCAGGGCTCTCTGCCATCCTCCAGTGTTCTCAACCTCCCCTCCAGTGCTCTCAACTCCCCCCCAGTGCTCTCTGCTACCCTCCGGTTCTCTTTGCCACCCCCCAGGGCTCTCAACCTCCCCTAGGGCTCTCCGCCACCCCCTAGGGCTCTCCGCCACCCCCCCCAGGGCTCTCCGCCACCCCCTAGGGCTCTTTTCCGCCACCCCCCAGTGCTCTCTGCCACCCCCCATGCTCTCTGCCACCCCCCTAGTGCTCTTTGCCACCCCCTCCAGTGTTATCCACCACCCCCATGCCACCCCCCAGTGCTCTCCAACTCCCTCCATGCTCTCTGCCACCCCCCAGTGCTCTCCACCTCCCCCGAGGGCTCTCTGCCACCCCCCGAGGGCTCTCTGCCACCCCCCAGGGCTCTCTGACACCCCCCCAGGGCTCTCTGACACGCCCCCCCAGTGCTCTACACCTCCCTCCATGCTCTCCGCTACCACCCCAGTGCTCTCCGCCACCCCCCGCAGTGCTCTCTGCCACCCCCCGCAGTGCTTTTTGCCACCCCCCAGGGCTCTCTGCCATCCTCCAGTGCTCTCAACCTCCCCTCCAGTGCTCTCTTCTACCCCCCCCAGTGCTCTCTGCTACCCTCCAGTTCTCTTTGCCACCCCCCAGTGCTCTCTGCCACCCCCCCAGTGCTCTGCCACCCCCCCAGGGCTCTACACCTCCCTCCATGCTCTCCGCTGCCACCCCCCAGTGCTCTCTGCCACCCCCTGCAGTGCTCTCTGCCACCCCCGCAGTGCTCTCTGCCACCCCCCGCAGTGCTTTTTGCCACCCCCCAGGGCTCTCTGCCATCCTCCAGTGCTCTCAACCTCCCCTCCAGTGCTCTCAACTTCCCCCCAGTGCTCTATTCTACCCCCCCAGTGCTCTCTGCTACCCTCCAGTTCTCTTTGCCACCCCCCAGTGCTCTCTTCCACCCCCCAGGGCTCTCAACCTCCCCCAGGGCTCTCCGCCACCCCCTAGGGCTCTCTGCCACCCCCCAGGGCTCTCAACCTCCCCCCAGGGCTCTTTTCCACCACCCCCAGTGCTCTCTGCCACCCCCCAGTGCTCTCTGCCACCCTCCCCCCCAGTGCTCTCTGCCACCCTCCCCCCCAGTGCTCTCAACCTCCCCTCCAGTGCTCTCAACACCCCCCCAGTGCTCTCTGCCACCCCCCAGGGCTCTCTGCCACCCCCTAGTGCTCCCTGTCACCCCCTAGTGCTCTCCACCTCCCCCATGCTCTCTGCCACCCCCCTAGTGCTCTTTGCCACCCCCCTCCAGTGTTCTCCACCCCCCCAATGCTCTCTGCCACCCCCCCCCAGTGCTCTCCAACTCCCTCCATGCTCTCTGCCACCCCCCAGTGCTCTCAACCACCCACCAGTGCTCTCCACCTCCCCGCATGTTCTCAGCCGGAGGTGCCGGTTAGCATGTCATGGGCTGCTCAATCAAAAATGCCCGGGCCTATTTTTTGTCCCAGTCCGGGCCTGCCCTTGAGGACGGTATGGGGTGGTTCTGAACTTCTTAATGCCTAACAAGTCTAAAAGCCTCTTGATGAGGCTGCCTTCAAAATCTCTTCCTTGAGTAGATACGTTGAGGTAGGTCATAGTGTACAAAAAACTTCCCCACTAAGATCTTGGCCACCGTGGATGCTTGTTGGGCCTTTGTGAGAAATGCCTGGGCATACCTAGTGAAGTGGTCAGTTACAACCAGGAAATTTCCCTGTCCACTCAGATCAGGCTCCAAGCACAGAAAGGCAATGCACACCAGCTCCATGGGTCCCTGATTCTGAAGATTGCCCATTGGATACATCTGACGCAAGAGTGGCAATAGTACTTGACTTCAGTCCACATGCAGGGCCAGTAGAATCGGTCCCTCACCAGGTGGAAAGTCCTGTTGGGCC
This sequence comes from Rana temporaria, assembly GCF_905171775.1. NCBI lineage: Eukaryota > Metazoa > Chordata > Amphibia > Anura > Ranidae > Rana > Rana temporaria. Next base: position 292,532,583 of record NC_053491.1, on the reverse strand, counting down.
TTAGGTGGCTATGGTTGTCGTGAAGGGAAGTTAGTATTGTCTCCCTGTGTTTTTCCGGTAGAAATACTGTAACTGCCATTTTTCTTTAAGATCATCAGAGGGGCCTGTAACGGGAGTCACTTTTGGCCACAGATTGAGCCAGGAAATAATGGACAGATCTCGGATTACATGAGATGGGACAGTAATGATAATTCACAATGTATTGCAGGATATCTTGAAATATTAGAAAGTTGATTCTGAACCCAACAGGTCAATAGGAGAGTGATTCATTCAATGTGGAACATAGACTGTTAAGGGGGTAATTAAGTCTGCTACTGTCATGTAAACTAACCTCAGTCTGGCTTCTAAAGACATTTTCATTGTGTGATGCTAATTAACACTGTATTGTGTGAAAGTGCTAATGATAAATGTGTATTGTATAACAAGTGATAAAAGCCGGAGTCTTAATGTCTGACTTGTCAGCTGTAGCTAATTAACTAATGTGGATTATATCGGTGCCAGAAAGTCTGACTAAAAATGTGTATTGGGCTTCTTGTGTCATGTTGTGGGTGGAGTTGATTCATTGTTCACTCTTGGTTTCTACTGTATAAAAACCTGAGTTTACCATTAAAGTATCTATCCGTTTTGAACCAGAGAACAGAGCTGTGTCTCGTCTCTGGGAAATCTGTATGGGCCATGTTCATCTGCTGGATTGTGGAGTGTCGATAAGCTGTCGTGGGTTGGTGGAATGGAATATTGTAAACAGCGTTAACCCCTGACCATTACAGGGCCCCTTCGGTAGACCACCCCTTGATGCAGCTGGAACCAATCCCAATAGACGAGGCTCCTTCGGGGAGTCAGTGAGGAGCATGTCAGGGCGTTGTCTCTCCAAGGCCTTCAATGCCATCCTACAGAGAGGATCTTCCAACTGGTCCCTTTGCAAGTCCTTCTTAGAAAGCTTTGGCAGACCTTCATCCCTGACTTGAGTGACATTGCAATAACATTTGGGGACACCAGCAGCTGAGACTCCAATGTCTTCGGCCCTGGATCCTCCTCCAACTTAGTGTTCTGCTCCTTGACACAAGGCTTTCACCGCTTCAGGTGTCAGCCGGGCCCATTCTTCTGGAGGATCACTGGAGCAATAGGGCCTTCTTGACAGAGCATCTGCGTCTTTGTTCCCGACCCCGGTCGATACTCAAGACTGAAAGTAAACCCTGATAGGGCAGCCAACTATCTGTGACCTATGGCATCCACCTTGGCAGTGGTGAGGATGTAGGTGAGAGTATTATTGTCCGTCTTATTCACGAACTCCGCTCCATATAGATAATCCCTAAGTTTATCCACTACTGCCCACTTCAAAAATAGAAACTCGAGTTTGTGTGTGGGGTAGTTCTTCTCGGCGGGTGCCAAGCTCTGACTCACATAGGCAACAGGCCATAGGTGGCCGTCGTGTTCTTGATACAGCACCCTGCCTAACCCTTCTCGACTGGCATCAACGTGCAGTTCATAGGACTTTGTTGTATCTGCATAGGCCAGAACTGGAGCAGTTGTTAGGCTCCATTTCAGCTGCCTAAAGGCCTCTTCACATTGGGCAGTCCACTGTTCCTGAATGGACTCTCTGGGTTTTCTGGGCCCTCCAGCTGGTCTGACAGGCTTTTTTGGGTCATCGTCTTCCTCCTCACTTTTCAGTAGCTCATTAAGTGGGCGGGCTATCTTAGCGACTCCCTCTACAAATCTTCAGTAATAGGAGCAGAATCCCAGAACTGACCTGAGTTCAGTCACATTAGTGGGCTTCAGCCAGGAGGTGACGGCTTCCAGCTTCTGGGGGTCAGTGGCCACTTTGTTGGCAGATACGATGTGACCAAGGTTGTTGACCGAGGGTTGATAAAACTGGCACTTTTCCAGGGACAGCTTCAACCCCTCATCATAGAGCCTTTTCAGGACCTTTTCCAGATGCTCTTCATGCTCTTCCAAGGTCTTCCCAAATATGATGATGTCATCTAAATACACCAACACCTCTATCAGGTTCATGTCACCCAAGGTCTTCTCCATGAGCCTTTGGAAAGTGGCTGGGGCACCGGAAAAACCCTGCGGTCAACCTCAAAGAACCCCACCGGGGTAATGAAGGCAGTATTCTATCCGTGGGGTGGTGTACTGGTCTTGAATGGTCCTTCTGTTCAGCGTTCTGTAGACTATACAAAGCCTCACTGACCCATTCTTCTTCCGTATCCCCACTATTGGGGAAGCATGTGGACTCTTGGTTGATACCAGTTCTCTTCAATTCTGTCAATTGTTCACGCAGGTCTTCCAAGTCCCCTAAAGGAATCTGACGGACTCTCTCTCTGAACGGTTTGTCTTCTTGCAGACGGATCCGATGTTAGGCGCTCTTTGCACACCCCACATCAAATTCACTCTTTGAGAATGCGGACTGCCATCTCAAGAGCTGAGTCTTTGCTCTTTCTTTGCATTCCAGTGATAGAGTAGTGTTCTTCAGACAGAACTCCTTGACGGGGATCCCATCCCTTCCCCCCCCCCCCAAATCAGATGGTAAAACTGGGGTAGCTGGATTCACTTGTCCCAGCAACATCCGAGTCGGCATCTTTACTGGTGAGACCGTTATGTTGCGGACACTTACCAAGATCCTCCGTGGCTTTTTTGCAATGCTTTGGTTGAAATCACTTTGGGAATCATCTCCACTCCCATGTCTCCCTTCTGTCTGTCTGCTTCAAGGACGATGAAAGGGCCAGGTCACTTCACCAGGCTGTAATACCTTCTCACTCTGGATTCAAAGCTCTTCTAACTTCTGTACTGGCAGGTTTTTGAGGTGCCTGTCATAGAAGTCTCTGTAGAGGAAGGTCACTTGAGCTTCAGTATCCAGGAGGGCCTTGGTGTAGATTCCCTCCACTTGAATGGAGTCAACTGGAGAAGGTCCCACTAGCTTGGCAGGGAATTTGTGGGAAGTGGCAGGCTTGGCCTGTTCAGTGGCTTGTATCTGCACTCCCTTCTTGTGGAAGTTCTGATCTGGCTTGAGTCTCCGTAGAGCTCTGGAGTCTGGTATGCATTGACTCTGACGTCGGGTAGCATGGGTCAAAGGGAGTGGGACACTGTGTCGCTCAGAGGCAACAACGGGAGCCCTCTTCCACTGCTATCTTCTTGTGGATTTGCTTTGGGAGCTAGATACTGTAGAGGAGCACCCAGATGACTCCTTCACTGGGGCCTTCTCAAGTTTCCTGACGGTTTGCTGTGGTGGACTCGTGCAGACGTTTTGGTAATGACCCACTCCTCCGAAGTTGAGACAGACCACTGGGTCCATAGACTTCTCTGCTTGAACAACTGTAGGGCTCGAAGTCTGTGTGGATCCTGAGGCACCTTTGCTAGGCAATGTGGTGAATCTAGCTGCCAGCAGATTCAGCATTTCCATCATTTGGGACATCTGCGACTTCAGGATGGCTATTACTAAACTGAGCTTGGTTACTCCCATGGACCCAACATCGACTAAAAGTGTTCATGCTGGCCTAGCTACAGCCTCCTTGTCCCCAAACAATCTCTCACTAATTTGATGAGCTCAGAATACTTTAATGACATGGCACCAGCTAACGTCTTCAGCTAATTCCAAGCTGGATCAGAGCGTAGAGTGCCTCCAAGGCAGAAGGGGATATCCCTTTCTTTAACACAATCTGATGCAACACCCTATTCAAACGTCTGATGTATTAAGGCAAGCGTTTACCTTGGCATTGGAGAGCGTGCTTGAATTGGTAAATGAAGTCTGCTGCTGTCTCCATTGGTCCAAACTCCTCCTGTAGCATAGTGAGGTAGTCAGAGGCAGTGTATTTTAAATTCTGGATGGCTTCTGCAGCAACCCTTCGCAAACTCTCACTGATGCTCTGTTTCTTTTGGACTTCTGGTGCATCCCACTCCTCTAGGGCCTGCACGGCTTGCTCCATCCATGTCTCATGCTCTTCTTCTGCAGGCACAGGTTGTTTCCCAGAGAACGGTCTTAGCTCTCAGTACTGAATCCCAATACAGGTGGGGTTGTTCTTTGAGCATTTGACCATGAACTCTCCCAAGGCTGTGATTAAGTCTGGCCCAATCATGGCTGTAGGTGTCAGTGAGATAGCCTCTTCAGACGGGGCCGCCTGGCTTGAACCTTCTGGGTTGTCATCGACAGGACCCATCTTGACACTTGTTGGGGTGCTGTTTTGAGAAGTTGATTGCAGAGTAGCGGTAAACATCCCGGACGAGCCTCCACATGTAGCGCTACCCCCGGAGGACCTGCTTAATGTATGTTTGGTTTGATACTCTACCTCTCAACCACAAGAATGGTCCCAACCCTTCTGGCACACCTACTTGGCAATATTAGTGCAAAACACAGCAATAGAAAGGAAACACAATTGTGATAAACCAGGAAGTATATTTACCGAGACCCTGGGTTTCATTATGTCACCAGCTGTAATATTAAATAGAGACTCACACAATATCACTGAAGCAAACCAGATATATTTACTGAGATGAAAAAACACAGAAAATCGCACAAGTAACTCAGCTTTAGATTACCAAATGAATATGCTCCCATGTATTATTATTCATGAATAGGTAACATAGACACACTACAGAGACCTATGTGTAAAGGTGAGCAGAAGAGAACACCTGGCACAATATCTCTTGTGTCAGATCTCTCCCCTCTGCCTCCTCAGCACACAGACCAGCAAACTGTAACTTGTGCACAAAAAAGGAAAAATAAAATGTTCCTTCAGTTCGTGATATCTTCAGCTAGCATGTGTTAAAAGTAGTAATAAAAATAGTAATCCAAAGGGTAAAAGGCAATAAGAATGAACTAAGCTGTGGTTTATCCAAAAAAAAGGGTAAATGGTGTATATTCCTCTTCTATGATACTTAGGATATCCTCAAATCAGATTATAAGAAACAGTAATGTGTATTGAACAAATGCATCTGCTGTTTGTGGCCTGTATAGCAGTAAGTTTCACTTCCGTGAAACTATAAGTGCCACCAGCCAGTTTGTGTAAGTGTTATTCAGCAGTACTGTCCTTATCAATCACAAGGGCTATTCCCGCTTACCACCACGAACTTCAGATGGATGGATCAGATGAGGAGAAGGTTCCAGACAGAAGTCTTTGTATCTGTATCCTTGTTCTATAAAGATGGCAGCTCCACGCCACACTGCAGGCTCCCTGTATACTGGATTGCAGGTACCTCTGGATGTTTCTGGAACACACGCTGGTCCGTTTGCAAAGAAGTAGCAATTACATCCTCAAAGATACCTCTGGGTCTAGCTCAGGGCCGGCCTTTGGGGTGTGCGAGCTGTGCGGCCACACAGGGCGCCATGGGCAACAGGGGCACCATGCGTCATCACAGCTCACAGAATGTGAGTCGCAGTCAGTTACTCACATGTTCATCACAGGAGTCCGACTCCTACGAGTCACAGCAGCAGGCGCTGCCAGGTCCTGCCAGCAGCCAGCCTACACACAGAAGGGGAGGAGGATATATGGGACTTAAATAAACACTAAAGGCAATTTTTTTTTTTTTCAAATAAAAAACATGTTATACTTACCTCCACTGTGCAGCTCGTTTTGCACAGATTGTCCCCGAACCCTGTCTTCTGGGGTCCTTCGGCGGCTGTTTCGGCTCTTCCTCGCAAAAGCTTTCCACCTTCATGCGAGCGAGCTCCCATGATACAGCGGCGGGCTGTATGACTCGGCCCGGCCCCCACCGCGCCGTGTCATCCGCTGTGATTTCAAGCAGCGCCAGCCAATGGCTGCGCTGCTATCAATCCGTCCAGCCTAGCCAATCAATGGCCAGGCTGGAAACCGAAGAGGATCACATGGAGGCGCACGGGACTTTTGAGGGGTCAGGTAAGTAAAACGGGGGTTCGGGGGGGGGGGGGGGGGGGGGCGGTACCGTCGGATGTTTTTTCACCTAAATGCATAGGATGCATTAAGGTGAAAAAACATTTACCTTTACAACCCCTTTAAAGGAACACTAAAGTTAAAAAAAAAAATTGTAAAATAACAAACATGTTATGCTTACCTCCACTGCGCAGCTCGTTTTGCATAGAGTGTCCCCGAACCCGGTCTTCTGGGGTCCCTCGGCGGCTGTCTTGGCTCCTCCTCACAAAAGCTTTCCACCTTCATGCGAGCTCCCTCGCATGGTGGAAAGCTCTTGCGGGCGCGCTCCCATGATACAGCGGCGGGCATAGCCACCGACTGTATCACTCAACCCTGGCCCCCGGCGCACCGCGTCATCGGATGTAATTGACAGCAGCGCCAGCCAATCGCTGCGCTGCTATCAATCCGTCCAGCCTAGCCAATCAACGGCCAGGCTGGGAACCAAAGAGGATCACAAGGACGTGTGCGGGACTTTCGAGGGGTAAGGTAAGTAAAACGGGGGTTGGGGGGGGGGGGGGCGTTACCGTCGGATATTTTTTCACCTTAATGTATAGGATGCATTAAGGTGAAAAAACATTTGCCTTTACAACCCCTTTAACATAAGAAGAAAAAAAAAAAGAAGTAAAATACAATAAAATAATATATAAAAATAACATGTTTACTACATAATTGCATTGGTAATGGCAATTACATACATGTATGTCATGTATGTAATTGCCATTACCAATGCAATTATGTAATAAACATATTATTATTTTTATTAATTCTATTATTCTATTTTACTCCTTTGAGAAAAAAGAAAAACTTGGGGCAAGTTTTTGGACTTTTCAGGCACTGTATGCTGGTAAGAATATCTCCCAGGAGGCTTATGGAGTACACCCGCTGCCATCTGTATCATTAGAACAAATACTGCCTCCTGGGCCACAAGCCCCTTAAGGCCTAAACTTTGGCACAAACCCCCAAATGTTTGTACATTACAATAGGGTTGGGAGCCACGGCGGGCCCCCTCCCTCTCTCTGGCAGTGCAACACTCCATCTAAGATCATACTACCCAAAAGGGTTCATTTCCATCCATCTAGTGTCCAGCAGCCCGGACCTAGTTATTAAGCCTCTACAAGAAGTTTTCTTCTTCTATGCTGTATACTTATTATTGAAATTTACTGATATTATATCAAACTACACCTAAGAGACTCTGTGAAGAAGCGCTGGAAGATGCGCAAAAGCGGTCAAGTCACTACATTGCAAGTTCCATCTTTCAGACAACCCATGTCTGAACCTCCTTCATTTATACAGGATATTCTAATTGTCTAAACTAAAAAATATTTTTTTATAGTTTATACTTCATCTTTGAAATTCTGTATCATCATGTTTGATCATTAGTATACAATTTCCTGTTATATGTTGGAGGTATTTTGCAATGTCTAGCTAGTTTGTTAGGTAGTTCCGTTGGAACGTCAAGTTTTTAATATATGAACGAAAAACATTTTTTATGTTCAAATAAACTCGATTTACAGAATTTCTCTGTACGACTATATTCTTACCAGCATACAGTGCCTGAAAAGTCCAAAAACGTGCCCCTAGTTTTTCTTTTTTCTCATACTCATTAGGACGTGGCACCCTTTTATACTAGTAAGTATCCACTTGCTCACTACATGTGAGGATACTGTTTCCCCTCCTTATTCATTTATTTTACTCCTTTGTTTTTTGTCTTATGTTAACCACTTCTGGCCCGGAAGAATTTGCTGCTTAATGACCAGGCCCTATTTTGCGATTCGGCACTGCGTTATTTTAATGGACAATTGCGCGGCCGTGCAACGTGGCTCCCAAACAAAATTGATGTCATTTTCCCCCCACAAATAGAGCTTTCTTTTGGTGGTATTTGATCACCTGTGCTATAAAAAAAAAAGAGCAAAAATTTTAAAAAAAATATATACATATTTTTTTCCACTTTCTGCTATAAAACATTACCCCCCAAAAAAATTTAAAAATCTTTTTTTTTTTTTTACCATTTTAGGCCAATTTGTTTTCTGCTACAAATTTTTGGTAAAAAACAATGTTAAAAAGATTTCACTGTTAGCAGTTTTTTTCTGTGTTTAATGTACACACGTGTTTAATGTACACACGAGAGGATTTATCCGCGGATAAATCCTCTGGCGGATTTTGATCTCATGGTTGTACTAACCATGAGATCAAAATCCCCGCAGAATTCTGTCCGCGGTGACGTGTCGCGCCGTCGCCGCGATGATGACGCGGCGACGTGCGCGACGCTGTCATATAAGGAATTCCACGCATGCGTCGAATCATTACGATGCATGCAGGGGATGGATTCGGACGGATTGATCCGGTGAGTCTGTACAGACCAGCGGATCAATCCGTTGGACTGGATTCCAGCGGATCGATTTCTTAGCATGTCAAGAAATTTTGATCTGCTGGAAATCCATCCCCGGGGACAAAAATCCGCGGAAACAGATCCGCTGGATCGTACACACCAGGGGATCTATCCACTGGAGCCGGTCCGTGGATCAATTCCAGCGGATCGATCCTCTCGTGTGTACGGGGCCTAGGTCTCCTCCAATAGGGAGGCTACAAAGCAAGCAGTTATGTGTGTCTGTGTGTATGAGAGAGGAGAGGAAGAGGGGTGAAAAGCCCACGCAGCTGCTAGCAGACAGCTCTCTCCCTTGTGGATTCAATCAGCCTGAAGAGGTACCTGCTACATGTATTTGACCTTATAAGCTGAGTTTACTGTTAAAAATAAGTGTGAAATACAAAACTCCAGTGGGTGTAACAAGATGTCCGCTGGCCATCTTCTCAGTGTATCCTTACTGTGAAGGAGTGCGGGGTATAGCAAGATGGCGGCGAAGGAACGTGACCTCTGTTACAAATTCTTACGGGTCGTCTAATCTGATGAAACACAGGCAGCCACAGAGGAGGTCTTTTACTACTCACTTCCTCTGCCAGGATCTGCAATAGATAATATCATCTTGCAAAACAAAAGAACGGATTCTTCTGGACAGCTGCACTCCGAGTAAAAATTGCCTTTATTGTAAATCCAAATAGAAAAACAGCACTATATGTCACAGTACACCGGCAGAGCTGACGCGTTTCACACTACACTTGGTTTTTAAGATTAAACACTAAGTATAGTGTGAAACGCGTCAGCTCTGCCAGTGTGCTGTGACATGTAGTGCTGTTTTTCTATTTGGATTTACAATAAAGGCAATTTTTATTCGGAGTGCAGCTGTCCAGAAAAATCCGTTCTTTTTTTTTGCAATCTCACATGCATTGCCTGCACCCGTGGTCCTGGGAGAAGCAATTATTTGGAAGATTTCCACACCTGAGCGGCATCTTTCTCTTTAGATAATATCATCTGTCAGAAGAGCAGTGAAAGACCTCCTCTGTGACTGCCAGCTCTGTTTATATCAGTGAGAGGTGAAAATACCATACCTCCCAACTTTTTGAGATGGGAGCAAAGGACACCTAATAGCAAATGCATGTAGGCATAGGACACACACCCTGACACGCCCCCTTAAAGGAGAATTATACAAAAAATGATTGGTTAAACCCACAAGTGCTTTATTTTTGTACCACTACTATTCCTTTATACTGACTTTTGAAATTTATAAATGCAGCAATTTAATAATTGGGTGAAAGGTATAGCACCGGGAAAAACTTTTTGAAAGAAAAATAGTGCATTTTATATACAACTATATAGATCAGACCAAAATGAGGGACACATGAGGAGGAATGAGGGACATTGCTCCAAATCAGGGACAGTCCCTCCAAATCAGGGACAGTTGGGAGGTATGAAATACAGCAGCCAATGGTGAACTTCTGTATAATGTTCAGGGCCATGTTGACAAAGGTCTGTGGGTGCCATGTGGGGGTGCTTGTTCAGGACATCATTCCACCGCCCTGTTGATGCTAATATGCCCCCCCCTCACATGAAAACATTGCACCCAGGGCAACTGACTCCCTTTCCCTCATCCCGTTCTGCCGGAGGTGACGATATTAAGTCCCAGCTCATTCCAACTGGAAAAAAGCCCTGATCAGGGCATTCTGTATCTAACTGTCTCACTTAACCATAGAAGCCAAATCTGACCATTGCCATGTATTGCCAAATCTGTTGCAAATAACATCATCCAAGATGGAGGAGTGTCAGGCAGCCTGATTTGTGTGGGCAGCTATACATTACACTGCTGGTCTTTGTTACTGGAGTTCATATATAAGCTCTGCTTCCCTACAAATATATTTACACAAACACATACTAATTAATATAGGAAAGTGTTAATTAATTAATGTGCTTTTGAATTATGGGAGGAATTCAGAGCACCAGAAAAAAAAAATCGGGACTATATACAAACTCCATGCAGAGAGTACCCTAAGTGGAATTTAACCCCAGGACCCAGGGCTATAAGAGAAGAATTTGAAAGATTTATGTCTTTAGAATGTACTGTAAACAGGCATCCGTAATCAGGGCCAGATTAAGAACATCATGGGCCTGGTGCTGAGGATTTTGGTGGGGCCTTTTAGGCTGCATTCACACCTCCGCGACAAGTAACGCCGCGTACGCGGCGTATTTTGCCGCGAATAGTGTAACTTTTTTTTTACAAATCCTTCCTATTGCTTTGTATGGCTGAACGCCAATGCCGCCTGAAAAAAAGGGTCCGGGACTTTTTTTTCATGCCGCAGGTGTACGGCGTCTATGAGATGTGAACCATCTCATAGACAGCAATGGGAATTCTCCCCTCCAGCGGCACGAGCGGCCGGCGTCGGGCGTTTTGTCGCGGAGGTGTGAATGGGGTGTAATAAATAATAAATAAATGCGTGGGAATGACATGAACGCAGCCCAGCCTAGGCAAGTGACCAAAGGCACAGAACCCAGAAGGAAGACCGGGTGAAGATAGAAGTGTCCAGGCCCCGCCTGATTCATCGCAGCACTGGAGGGCTCAGTCTGAAAATGTAAGTGTACACTAATGTGCTAATATGCTGTGCATACTTGTACATTGTGGCTTAACCTACCCCAGGGCCTCTAAAAAGTAGTAATGTCAGGAAAGTTTACTACCGCTTTATTATCACAGGATCCCAGGAGCCTCTCATGGGGCCCCCAACTGACCCGGTGGACGGTGGCCCTTGGGCAGTGCCTAAGTGCACAGTTGCCAACATTTAAAAAATATTTTCAGGGCCACTTTTTTATATAAGTGCTATATTTAGAGTAGCTGAGATCCCCGATGTTCCTCTATACATCATAGTAGTAATCACAAAATTAAATGAGTACTAATAATGGGGCAGAACAAATATGAGAACTGAGATTTCCTTTAGTTGAACTAACAAAAGTGTGTCTATTCTAGAGCTGGTAACATTGAGGATATTCCGTATAATTTTAAAGAACTGTTTTTGTGGGTAAGCGACATAGGGGAGGAGTATGGACGGTATATAAGTGGGAAGTATGTGCAGGTGAGGGAGAGGAATGTGGAGGGTCTAACAGTGGGCACTATGTACAGGAGAGGAGTACAAAGGGTACGGAAAAAAGCACTATGTACAGGAGAGGAGTGTGAAGGGTATGACAATGGGCAGTATGTAGAGTGAGGGGGTATGACAGATGGTAGTACGTACCAAAGAGAAGTGTGGAGGGTATGATGGGGCAGTATGTACAGGAGAGGAGTGTGGAGGGTATGACAGTGGGCAGTATGTACAGGAGAGGAATGTAGACGGTATGATATTGGGCTCTATGTATAGGAGAGGAGTGTGGAGGGTATGACAGTGAACACTATGTATAGGAGAGGAGTGTGGAGGGTATGACAGTGGGCACTATGTATAGGAGAGGAGTGTGGAGGGCATGACAGTGAGCAGTATGTACAGGAGAGGAGTGTGGAGGGTGCGACAGTGGGCACTAAGTACAGGAGAGAAGTGTATGACAGCAGGCACTATGTACAGGAGAGGAGTGTGGAGGGTATGACAGTGGGCACTATGTATAGGAGAGGAGTGTGTAGGGTATGACAGTGGGTACTATGTATAGGAGAGAAGTGTGGAGAGTATGACAGTGGGCACTATGTACAGGAGAGGAGTACAAAGGGTACGGAAAAAAGCACTATGTACAGGAGAGGAGTGTGAAGGGTATGACAATGGGCAGTATGTACAGGAAGAGTGAGGGGGTATGACAGAGGGTAGTAAGTACCAGAGAGAAGTGTGGAGGGTATGATGGGGCAGTATGTACAGGAGAGGAGTGTGGAGGGTATGACAGTGGGCAGTATGTACAGGAGAGGAGTGTAGACAGTATGATAGTGGGCTCTATGTATAGGAGAGGAGTGTGGAGGGTATGACAGTGAACACTATGTATAGGAGAGGAGTGTGGAGGGTATGACAGTGGGCACTATGTATAGGAGAGGAGTGTGGAGGGTATGACAGTGAGCAGTATGTACAGGAGAGGAGTGTGGAGGGTGGGACAGTGGGCACTAAGTACAGGATAGAAGTGTATGACAGCAGGCACTATGTACATGAGAGGAGTGTGAAGGGCATGACAGTGGGTGCTATGTATAGGAGAGGAGTGTGGAGGGTATGACAGTGGGCACTATGTACAGGAGAGGAGTGTGTAGGGTATGACAGTGGGTACTATGTATAGGAGAGAAGTGTGGAGAGTATGACAGTTGGCACTATGTACAGGAGAGGAGTGTGGAGAGTATGACAGTGAGCACTATGTACAGGAGTGGAAGGATATTTAGGGACTGAGTAGTGGTTAAGCGGGTCATACATGGATTGAAATTACGCCAATTATGCAGAGACCAGCCATAGTCAATCTATGTATGGGCTAGCTGGTTTTACACAAGTCAATCTATTAATCAACTTGAGTACAACCAGCCTGTTTTTTTTTTCTTAAAACAATCAGTGCTGCCAGCTAAAGTTAGCAACACTGATCATTGTACGCACTGGCAGAACACAATAACACTGCAGGAGTGATTCCCCCATCCACAGGTCAGCAGGTGAGAGGGTGTGTGGGGACAGGCTGGGGAGAGATACTAGTCAGTGGCTGGGTAGGCACTGGTAGTATCAGAGCCAGATACACACAGGTTACATACGCCACGATCGTTAGAGCGAGAACAATAATTCTAGTACTAGACCTCCTCTGTAACTCTAAACATGTAACCTAAAAAAATGTAAAGCATCGCTTAGGATACCAAAAAAAAGTGTGCTAACTTAACTAACTAACTGTTTTTTAAATGAATGAAATTTTTTTTTCCAAAAAAACATGTTTGAAAAATTGCTGCGCAAATACCGTGCTAGAGCTGCACAATTAATCGTAAAAAAAATCGTGATCTCGATTCAACCCCCCTGACGATCTTCAATGCAGAGTTTGCTGATTCTTTCATATAACAAGTGGAGAGACTTTCAGCTGTCAAAAGAAAATATCCGGGCAGTCTGCCAAGTTTTTAACAGGAAACATTGTAACTAACACTTCCTTCTTAGATCAAAGGTATACACTTCTGTGTGTAAAGAACAAATCTGGGCAGTCTGCCAAGTTTGTAAACAAAATGAAACATTGTAACTAACTAACACTGTAACTAAATTTAACCACTTAAAGTCCAACACTTGTTTCTTAAGTTAGAAAGCAATATTATTTGCTAGAAAATTACTTGGAACTGCCAAACATTATATATATTTTAGCAGAGACTCTAGGGAATACAATGGCTATTGCTGCAATATGTTATGTCACACTGCATTTTCCCACTTCAATGAATAATAAAAACCATAAAAACAAAACAGTGAAGTTAGCCCATTTTTTTTTTTTTTATGTGAAAGATGATGTTACGCCGCAACAATCGTGAGAGAATCGTGATCTATCTTCTAAGCAAAAAAATTGCAATTCTCATTTTAGCCAGAATCGTGCAGCTCTGTACCCTGCAACATAAAAAGTGCAAAGACCACCATAGAGTCATTTTCTAGCAAAAAACAAATGATGATTTTTACATGTAGTAGAGAAGTGTCAGAATTGGCCTGGGTGGCAAGGGGTTAATTACCATGAGTAATATACAAATAATTATTATAAGCCCTGTGATCCTATCAGTTTGCTGCAGTGTGTCAGCTTGTATTTATATTGGCCGCTCTGAATGTAGCTTCTGACAGGCTGTGCAAGCAGGCCCGTATCTCCGGAACCATAAATGATAGCCGTCCCATATTTTAACCAGTTGTGGGGTAGCTCTTCCCATGCCTACCCCCAAATGTGGGGTTTCTGTGACCTTTGGTCATCGAGCTACAACCCCCCAAATTCGATCTTAGAAAAAAAAAATTCTTAAAAAAAAAAAAAAAAAAATTGTTTTTTTTTTTTTTTTTGGGCAAATGGGCCTATCTTGAGAAAGGGGCCTGGAGCTGCAGCTCCATCAGCCCCATTGTTAATCCGGCCCTGTCCGTAATGCATTTGCTGTGATGCAACATATTCTAACTGTGCAAGACACCAAGGATATTTATGTTGGTTTCCTTGGTTACTTTTCACATTGTAGAAATCCAGGGAACGTTAAAGCTCTCCCTCTTCTCTCTCATGAAATGTATTACTTTAGGTAGGCAATACTGACATCTAATGGCACTTTAAATAATTGCATTCTTTGTAAAAGTTAACCTTTTGTCTTTTTTCTCAGAAAAAGTTATACATTTCACTTTTCTTTTGTAAGGAAATATACTGTACATCCTTGTACACAAATTAACCATTTAATCTCTCGCACCTATATACATTTTAGTTAACACTTATGTTTATATGAGGTATGTTATTCTTTATTGTACTTGTAAATAACTTCTCTGTGCTTTGTTATTATAAAAGGTACATTAAAGAATCAAATGTTCACAGTAACACTACCTGTTTTAAAACTAACACTGGCTAAACTATAAAAGTAAAGTTGCTCTGGTTTAAAAGGGATATATGGACACTGCCCTGTTTTTATCAGATACCAAAATGCCGTCCTGCTCAGATACATGATTTGCTTTAGCAGACATCCCAACCTGCAATAACGAATTTCAGGGAGGTGAAGCTTCATGCCAGCGACGACCCCCCCCCCCCAATTAAATGCAGCCTTACCAGTGCCAACGAAATGCAGCCTTACCAGTGCCAATGAAATGCAACCTTACCAGGGACAATAAATGCAGCCTGATCGGTGCCAATTAAATGCAGCCTTACCAGTGCCAATGAAATGCAGCCTTACCAGTGCCAATGAAATGCAGCCTTACCAGTGCCAATAAAATGCAACCTTACCAGTGCCAATGAAATGCAACCTTACCAGGGACAATAAATGCAGCCTGATCGGTGCCAATTAAATGCAGCCTTACCAGTGCCAATTAAATGCAGCCTTACCAGTGCCCATGCAATACATACCAGTGCCCATGACATAAAGCCTTACCAGTGCCCATAGAATACAGCCTGATCACACAGAGCTCTGAAACCGATTCAAATATCCTGGCGGCATCTGTAACAAATTCCCACCTCCTATGATGCACGTCACACTGATTCAATGTATCATTGGATCAGTGTTCCATCTATCCAGGATGTCTTTTGTCTGCCCATTGCTCGAGGGTGTCTCGCGAGAGACTTGGGATGTCTGCTTTATTTTATTCACAAAAAAATGAGGAGCATGGTTGTTCTGTTTCAAATGCCACTTTATGCATTGAAATTAGTTTTCCCCATCAAAATAGGTCCCTTGGGTTTACCAACTCCTTCGCCATTGCTCTTGACCACCAGCTCCCCAGAGCTCAACATCTGTGTATCAGGCTAATTCTCCAAGAAATTATTCATTTTCAAATCCAGGCCATTATTTACATTATCATTCAGTAATAAATAAGGGCCCTTTCACACGTGTGTCCGCAAAAGCGCAGCGGGGATCCTCCGTAAAATCCCAGCTGAGCTGGCAGCTGACAGGGCGGTCCCCGCACACTGTGCAGGGACCACCCTGTCATTCCTCCGCTCTCCCCTATGGGGGATCGGATGAACACGGACAGTATGTCCGTGTTCATCCGATCCGATCCGCCAGACGGAAGAAAAATAGGATTTTCTTCCGTCCGCAAATGCAGATCTTTGCGGAGGCGGACAATTACGGGTGTCAGCGGATGGTCATCCGCTGACACCCGTAATCACATAGGGACACATGTATGTCCCGTTTTCATTCGCAACGGACGGATGAAAATGCGGACATACGGTCCGTACATGTGAAAGGGCCCTAAGTCACCATTTCTCCAATTACCAATACCGTCAGTTATTTCTTGCTCAGGGTTTGTTAGGGCCAGGCCCAAGGAGGGACAACACACAGGTGAGCAGCTATCCCCTATGGGACCTTCACCTGTTGTCCAAATCTCTGTGGGCCGTTGTCCTAATAACTGTCAACGTATGACCCATTTCTAGCAGTATCAATCTTTGCCAGCTCACACTTTTCCATGTTACAATTTTTGTTCCTCTCCATACTATATTTGAGAGTGTCTCTGGGTACCTCAACTTGTACCTCTTTGCAGGTGACAGACAGAATCTCTGCTTTTGCCGCGTCCATATCTGGCCCTTCCTTCTTAGGAGGTCTAGCGGGTGAGGCAGTATCCGCGCCATTTACTAATCCCTGCTCAGCCGCACCTCGGTCTGCACTTGCAGACATGTCCATCACCGCATCAGGCTGAGAGACATCTGATGTCTCCAACAGCCCCCCAGAGCACCTTCTGTACTGAACCGTATCCGGAAGCACCCTCACAGGAAATCGGGTGATCATTTGCCACATTACAAAGCACCGGACCAACCAGTTCCACTGGTGATTAATTTTAACCAGCACAGGTCGTACTACCTGGCTCCATCCACTAGTACCAGGCAGCACCATCACATCCGACTGTAATGGAGGCAGTCAGGTATACAAGGACTGTGCTTTCACCAGTTCAAGCAGTTCCTAGCATATCTGTAATTTCTACACACTCCACATCGATATGCAAAACATTTTTGGGGACCATTCCCTTTTTAGAGACATGGAGGGGCTCATTCACTGCAGCTTGAGGGGCCAAGACATTTAAAGGGGCCTCCACCTCACTGGTGGTGCCCATCACAGCCGGATGCTCCTCTGGAACACTGTCAGACTCATGTCTCCCACTCATGCCTTCCAACTCAACCATGAGCCTCTGCAAGTCAACTTTTACTACATTGTCACTTTGACACTTGACATTCGGTGGCTGGGCTGTGAACACCACATCTGCCATGCATGTGCCCTGATCTGGTCCTTCTGACTGGAGGGAAACAACCACTGCAGGGACCAACGCACCCTCAACCATCGGTCGCTCTGCAATCTCCCTGTCTGGCATAGCAGTTGTTGTATTCACACACCTGTCGCCCAACATAGCCTTGTCTAACATAGCTAGTAATTGTTTGCCCAACTGTCCCAATCCGTTGTGCTTCCATTATGAGGGCTCAGGAGCACCTCATCATCTGCTCTAGGAGGCACCTGGGATTCTACAGCACAAACAGTAACTTTGTCAGTTCTATATAAATCACATTTTGACAACATGCTATAACTCTTTGCTAATGCTTCATCAAACAAGGCAGGCTGCAATACACCATCACCACCTTGCTCTGGGAGCGCTAACACACTCAGCTGTGCACCTTCAGCTTTGGCCAGCTGACTTAACCCCTCACCAGCTGGTTTCCACATAGGGTGAGTTGACTGCTCACACAAACTCTCATTGCATGGTGTAGACTCAGTCTGTTCCACCAGAGCAATATCAGGGCTGTCCTGGACAATCTCTGGCTCCAACATCTGGAGACCCCCAGAGATTTCCATGGGCAACACTGTGGTTCTGCTTCTGGTTGCCAAGGTAGACATCTCCTTTCCTCATTACTAGTGAACACATCACAATAAGTACATGTATCATCAGCAATATCTTCATCATCAGCATTCATAAACATAGCAGTTTTATAATCTCCATCAGATTGTCTTTTGTCATAACACATGGCACCCTGCGTGCCACTCAGCACACCACCCTTCCTCTCCAAAGAAATTATTTTGCCCACTAGGGTGGCTTCACAGTTGTCCTAGGAAACCACTTGCCTCACCACTGCAGGCTCCTTGGCGGTTTCCCTTGGCAACTCTGCAGCACCTGTCATTGTCACTAGGGAACATGGCACACCAACTGATTTGGTCACCCCTAGCACATCTCTCCCAGCACTCTGCTGGATTACCTTAGGTGCACACAGAGTCCATATGTCCTTTTCAGTCCTTGGCCTTGCTGCAAGCAGGGTTTTAACCTGTGTCTCCCCATTGCTCTGGGTAGCATACTGCAGCAAGTCCATTTTTACACCTTCTGCAGATCTCCCCACCAGACACACTGCCACTTTACTGGGATCAGTCCCACAAACTGCAACAGTCTTACCATATCCTGTAGCAGGTAACTCTGGCTTCATTTGAGTGTGCTGTCTCTCAGCTGCATCCACACAAACTACTGCCTCTTTGTGGCCACAAGGCAACACTGCAGCCTTTCCAGACTCGCTGGGGTGTTCCAGAGCCTTGGCCAAGTAAATATCTCATGCCCCACTTGACCACACTCCCAACACGGCACTGGACGCTGAATTTTATCTCCTTGGCATCTCCTCAATGACTGTCTCTCTGGATTTCCAAAACCTAGGTCTTCTGGTGACACTTCTCCCATCCTGGAGCATTACTGGCGGCCCATGATACGATGGAACTCTCCTCTGAGAAGGATTTCCTCTTTAAACTTGCGGTAGTCATCCTGGTCCCCATCCATAAAATGGTAAACCAGAACTCTATCCGTAATAAGGTTTGCAGCAATTTTGGCCACCGATTCCTAGGCCATTTTCTCTTTACAGCAACTTTTTCAAATCTTAGCAGGAAGTCCCCAACCTCCTCTGTAGGCAGCATGAGTTACATATAGTCAGGGGCCACAATCACTAGAGATGGCCTGCCGGTTCACCCGGCAGTCGTTTGCGGGCAAACTTTGCGTGTTCGCGGTACGCCAAACCGGCAGACATCTGGCGATGTTCGGGGCAGTCCGCAATGTTACATGGGTAAGAACTTTGACCTGTGACACATCCATCAGGTGGTGCAGGACAGCCAATTGAGACATTTCAGCACATGGACATACCCCCTACCTTATAAATAGACCTGATCTGGTGGCCATCTTACATTCTGCTTTTTGTCAGTGTATGGAGAGGGTGCCATTTGGAGCAGGGACAGGCTGTATTCTATCAAATAGCTATCTAAAAGGTCCACACAAGTCCTTTCAAGGACTGGTATAGGTGTGCTACTTGCTCTGCAGTATATAGGTGTCTAATACATTCATATACTTTTTGTCAGTGTAGGGAGAGGGTGCTGTTTGGAGCAGGGACAGGCTGTATTCTATCAAATAGCTATCTAAAAGGTCCACAAAAGTCCTTTTAATGACTGGTATAGGTGTGCTACTTGCTGTGCAGTATATAGGTGTCTAATACATTCATATACTTTTTGTCAGTGTAGGGAGAGGTTGGCGTTTCCAGCAGTGACAGACTTTAGCGAAACAAATTGCTACCTAACAGGTCCACAAAAGTCCTTTCAAGCACTGGTATAGGTGTGCTACTTGCTCTGCAGAACATGATAGTGTGTAATACATTCATATACTTTTTGTCAGTGTAGGGCGAGGTTGGCGTTTCCAGCAGTATATAGGTGTAATATACACTTATAATATACTTTCGAATATAGAAAGCATATTATAGTGGATTTGTATTGTGCAGCATTGTGACTGGCGGTGTATTTGGTTACTGATGAATTTTTGCCTCTTTTGCTGCGTTACCTCTGCTACACACATTAAAAAAAATTCCTGAAAAAAAGTTTCATAACTGGTGCGATAAACCAGTGGCCCCCCAAAATGACAGATTTTGTTATATACCTTCTTCCACATATACTGCGCTTCTCTAGAGACTTTTGTTGTCACAGGGTCATTTAAAAAATGACAGGCAGAGGAAGAGGCAGGCCCTTCCACAGGGGTGGTAGGGGTAGGGCAGGAGCACCAGGCCAGAGCCAAAGTGGGAAGTGGCACAATGTTCGTTCCATTACGTAAAAGGACGCACCAGACTTGATTGAGTGGCTCGCCACCAACACCACCACCACCACCGCCATATACCCTCCACTTGAGTCACATGAATTATTTTCCGATCCATCAGAAGACAATTTTAGATGCGCAGCCATTCTTGGCATTGGATCAGGAAGAGGAGGTAGCAACAGCCGGGCACTCAGCAGTCTGACGACAGTACTCAGATCAGCCCAAGGAGGTTGGTGCCCGCTGTTGCTGCCTACTCCGAGATCTCTACTGTTAGTGATGGGGAAGGTGACGTCGATGATGACGTGTCTACAGACGTCACATGGGTGCCCACAAGAGAGGAAGAGGAGGGGAGTTCAGAGGGAGAGATGGACCAGCAAATAGGGAGGAGAAGCAGGCCGAACTTACATTGCACAGGAGGGACAAACCAGACTCCTAATGTATAAGGAGCGAGTCATCAACCATGTACGGTCACATCTGGCGCTCCCAGGACGCCGGCCCATGGCTCCGCAGTGTGGGCTTTTTTTATCGTGTCTGCTGCAGACAATAGTGTTGCCATCTGCCACCTTTGCAGTCAACGCATAAGTCGTAGTAAGCCCAACACTCACCTAAGGACGACTGCCTTAAGAAGGCACCTGGCCTCCCATCACCGAGCCCAGTGGGAGCAACGCCATCAGAACCCACAAAGCCACACTCCAGGTTCTCACCGTCCAGCCTCTTCTCCTTCTCCTTCTCCTTCCCCTCTATGCTCACAATTGTCCTCCACTCCACCTTCCATCATGCCTTCCTCACGTTTTTCTGCAAAAAGGTAGGCTTCCGTGGCCCAAATGTTCGATCGTAAAAAAACGATGACGCTGGATAACCCTCTTGCCCTACAGCTGACCGCTGGCTTGTCGGAACTGATAGCCCGCCAACTACTGCCATATAAACTGGTGGACTCTGAGGCCTTTCGAAAATGTGTGGCCATTGGAACACTACAATGGAAGGTCCCAGGAAGAAATGTTTTTTCACAGAAGGGCATCCCAGAGCTATATGGCCATGTTCAGCGGCAAGTGAATGTATCTCTGGCACACAGTGTCGGTGCCAAGATACATCTGACCACAGACACGTGGTCTAGCAAACACGGGCGGGGAAGGTATATAACTTTCACTGCCCACTGGGTGAACCTTCTGACGGCTGTCAAGCATGTAACCCGTGGCACCCATGTAGATTTGGTTTTACCGCCATGGATTACATGCAGGTCTGCCTCTTCTTTTCCTCCTCCTCCTACTCCATCCTCCCTCTCCTCCTCGGCTGACTCCTGATTTTCCAATTCTACCGTCTCTTCCGCTGCGCCACCCAAGATCCCCAGAAGCTATTCAACATGCCAGGTGAGACGTTGCCATGCTGTGCTGCGTCTGTGGTGCCTGGAAGACAAGAGCCACACTGGTCCTACACTCCTTTCAGCTTTGCGTTCACAGGCAGATCAGTGGCTAACACTGCTCAATTTGACAGTTGGTAAAGTGGTGTGCGACAACGGTGCCAATCTGCTGAGCGCTCTGAAAAAGGGCAAAATTACACACGTGCCATGCATGGCACACGTCCTGAACTTGGTCGTGCAGCGATTCGTTGCCAAATACCCTGGGCTCCAGGACTCCTTGCAGCAGGCCAGGAAAATCTCGGCCCATTTCAGAAGATCTTACACGGCCATGGCTCGCCTTGCTGACATTCAGCGGTGACACAACCTGCCCGTCAGACGTCTTATTTGTGACTGCCTGACGCGATGGTACTCAACATTGTATATGCTTGATAGGCTGCTCCAGCAGAAACGTGCAGTTAACGACTACCTGTATGAACTCTGCGGCAGGACAGGTTCTGGGGAGCTTGTTTTTTTTGCACCGCACCAGTGGCTGCTCATGCGCGACTCATGTAGACTTCTGCGGCCATTTGATGAGATCACCAAACTGGTCAGTCACAACCAGGGTGCCATCAGTGACATCGTACCTTACGCCTTCTTTCTGGAGCGTGCATTGCATTGTGTCATTGATCAAGCCGTCGAGGAGCAGGAGCAGGAAAATGAGGAAGTCGCAATGCTGGATGAATTCCCAGGGGGGGCTACTCCACCTGAGACAAGTCAACAACGGGAGTCTGAAGAGGAGTCAGAGGAGGATGGCAGAGGAGGAGGAGGAGCAGGAAGAGCATGCTTTAAACCTTTCTGGGATCCCTGGTGTTGTCTGTGGATGGGGGGAGGAGAACGAGGACGACATTATCCTGGATGATGAGCAGGAGCCAGGCCAGTACAGCGCTTCCAGTTTAGTGCAAATGGGGGCCTTCATGCTCCAGTGTTTTAAGAGGGACCCCCGTATAAAAAGCATAAAGGACAAGGACCAGTACTGGGTGGCAACGTACTAAGACCCCCGGTACAAACAAAAAATGGCGGAAATGTTACCACCATCATAGAGGGCCATCAGAATGCAGCACTTCCAGGCCCTGCTTTGAGAAATGCTGCATTCTGCTTTTGCGTCCACTGGCAGAGGAATTTCCACTCACAGAGAAACAGTTTTGGGTACCAATCCAACAGCGCCTGCAAGAAGAGGGCGATTTGAAGATGTCTTGGTCACTAATGATATGAGATCATTCTTTCAGCCGACCCATCGACAGCTGTCCTCTGGATCCAGCATCAGGGAACGCCTAGACCGACAGGTGCCTGACTACATTGGGTTAATGGCCGATGTGGACGTACTGAGAAGTGATGAACCCCTGGACTACTGGGTGGGCAGGCTTGACCTCTGGCCAGAGCTTGCACAATTTGCAATGGAACTGTTGGCTTGCCCCTCATCCAGTGTCCTGCCTGAAAGGACATTCAGCGCAGCAGGGGGGGGTCGTGACTGATAAGCGCACTCGCCTAGCTCACAACTGTTTTGACTACCTCACATTTATAAAAATGAATGAAGCATGGATCTCGGAGAAATTCAACACATGTGACCAGTAGACCATGTTTCATTCAAATTCAGGTGAACGCCTGTGGGCTAATTTTTTGGGCCTGTACTGGCCGACACTTATTTCTGTATCCGTAGAATGCCTAATGTACCACCAGCCACAGAATACAAATGTATTTGTTGTCCGGTGAACGCCTGTGGCCGTGGGCTAATTTTTGGGGCCTGTAATGGCCGACACTTACTTCTGTATCCGGTGAATGTCTAATGTACCACCAGCCACAGAATACAAGGTTGTTTGCTGTCAGGTGAACGCCTGTGTGCAAATTTTTGGGGTATGTAATGGCCGACACTTATGCCGCGTACACACGATCTTTTTTCGGCTTGTAAAAAACGAAGTTTTTTAGCCTCTAAAAAAAACAATTTTTTTCCAACTTCATCATTAAAAAAGATGTTGCCCACACACGATCGTTAAAAAAATGCTCTAGCAAAGCGCGGTGACGTACAACACGTACAACGGCACTATAAAGGGGAAGTTCCATGCGGATGACGCCACCCTTTGGGCTGCTTTAGCTGATTTTGTTTTAGTAAAAGACGATTTGCGCTGTTCTGTCTGTTACAGTGTGATGAATGTGCTTACTCTATTACGAACGCTAGTTTTACCAGAAAACTATCAATCTATTTCTGTAACTCCTCCGGAGACGCGCTGTGCCGTAATCGCGCGAGATCTTAGTTTTCTATGTGAATGCGAATAATGCGATCGAGCGGTGAATGCTGGGAGGCCAGCATTAGCCGTATCCTGGAAGAAAACCCTGTCGGCTTCACAGTGCCAACAGGTAAGATGGAAACGTCCATCGCCTAAGAATATAAAATATACTTTACTGAATTACAGCGCTTAGGCCGGCTTAAGGAGTGGGACACCCTGTTAGTGCGGGAGTAAAGGTAAGCCCTGTGGATTAGTACAAAAAAAAACGATATCCCGCGGAACCCCCGCTTTAATGTACCTCCAGTCAAAGAATACAACGCTGTTTGCTGTCAGGTGAACGCCTGTCGGCTAATTTTTGGGGCTTGTAATGGCCGGCACTTAATTATGTATCCGAATTTTCACTTAATACTTCTGGTAGGTCAGTGTCCATGTTGTGGGACTATTTGTGCACAGCTCGTAAGTATTTTGTGGCTGCAAATATGACCTGCAGGTTTTTAATATTCGCCTGCCATTAAAGTCAATGGGGCCCGCCGCGAACTTGCATTTGCGAAAGTTTGCGGTTAGCGTTCGCGAACCGTCCCTTCGGATGTTCGTCCATCACTAACAATCACAGCACCTTGCACTGCATCCCACTCTTTGCGATTCCGCTTGAACATCCATTCACTGTCTCACACATCACCAGGCCTTCTGGACTGGCCCTCCTAGGTGGAGACATCTTCTCAGGCCACGCTGAGCTCACTTCCACAGGTATACCAACTGTATGCAACACAGTCCATCAATTGAACTCCTGTGCAATGTAGTTCACCTGGCTGCCACACAGGGCTAGCAGCAGTTCACCACAGATTTTTTTTTTTACTTTTCGTTCACAGGTACACCACCTGCAACACGCAATGCCTTTTGCCTGGCTGCACCTCCACACACAGCCAACAGTTCCTGACCTGAACTCACTGTGGAGCAAGGACCCAGATTCCACTGTCTTGTGCCCACTGAATCCACCACTTATGTGGGGGTTGTTTAGCTCTCGTGGTAGATGCATTTTTCCAGTGATTCAAGCCAGTCAGGAACTATATTAAACTACTTGCCGACCAGCCGCCGCAGTTATACAGCGGCAGGTCGGCTCCCCTGCGCGAGAGCACGTAGCTCAACGTCACCTTGCGAATCGACCACTAGGGGCACACGCCCCTGATCCTGACGTGCGTGTCGCCGCCGGGCACCCGCGATCGTTTGTTACAGAACGAGGACCGGGAGCTGTGTGTGTAAACACACAGCTCCCGGTCCTGTCAGGGGGAGAAATGCCTGACCGTCTGTTCATACAATGTATAAACAGCGATCAGTCATTTCCCCTAGTGAGTCCACCCCCTCCTACAGTTAGAACACACTCATGGAACATACTTAACCCCTTCCCTTGCCCCATAGTGTTAACCCCTTCCCTGCCAGTGGAATTTTTAAAGTAATCAATGCATTTTTATAGCACAGCTATAAAAATGCCAATGGTCCCAAAAATGTGTCAAAAGTGTCCGAAGTGTCCGCCATAATGTCGCAGTACCGAAAAAAAATTGCTGATCGCCGCCATTACTAGTAAAAAAAAATATTAATAAAAATGCCATAAAACTACCCCCTATCTTGTAAATGCTATGGGCCGGATTCACAAAGAGTGACGCCGGCGTATCACTAGATACGCAGACGTAACTCGGAATCTAAGCCCGTCGTAAGTTTAAGTGTATGTTCAAACTGAGATACACTTAAACCTAGCTAAGATACGACGGTCTGTGCCGTCGTATCTTAGGGTGTAATTTTTTAGCTGGCCGCTAGGTGGCGCTTCCGTTGATTTCGGCGTAGAATATGTAAATGACTAGATACGCCGATTCACGAACGTACGCATGCCCGTCGCAGTAAAGATACGCCGTTTCCGTAAGAGATACGCCGCGTAAAGATAAACCTGCCCCCTAGGTGGCGTAGCCAATGTTAAGTATGGCCGTCGTTCCCGCATCGAAATTTGAAAATTTTATGGCGTTTGCGTAAGTCGTCCGTGAATGGGGCTGGACGTAATTTACGTTCACGTCGAAACCAATGACGTCCTTGCGGCGTAATTTGGAGCAATGCACACTAGGATATGTACACGGACGGCGCATGCGCCGTTCGTAAAAAACGTCAATCATGTTGGGTCACCAAACATTTACATAAAACACGCCCCCTCATCCTCATTTGAATTAGGCGCGCTTACGCCGGCCCCATTTACGATACGCTGCCGTAACTTAGGAGGCAAGTGCTTTGTGAATACAGCACTTGCCTCTCTGACTTACGGCGGCGTAGCGTAAATACGATACGCTACGCCGCCGTAAAAATGCGCGGAACTACGTGAATCCGGGCCTATGACTTTTGCGCAAACCAATCAATAAACGTTTATTGAGATTTTTTTTTACGGAAAATATGTAGAAGAATACGTATCGGCCTAAACTGAGTAAAAAAAATTAGTTTTTATATATTTTTGGGGGATATTTATTATAGCAAAAAGTAAAAAATATGTTTTTTTTTCAAAATTGTTGCTCTATTTTTGTTTATAGCGCAAAAACTAAAAAGGTGATCAAATACCACCAAAAGAAAGCTCTATTTGTGGGGAAAAAAGTACGCCAATTTTATTTGGGAGCCACGTCGCACGACCACGCAATTGTCAGTTAAAGCGACGCAGTGCTGAATCGCAAAAAGTGCTCTGGTCTTTGACCAGCAATATGGTCCGGGAGTTAAGTGGTTAAGGGCATGGTAGCCCATTTTTATTAAAAAGGCAAAATAAAAGTCCAAACGAAGGTTCTGCAGGGGTTCTTCTCCATCAAATACACAGAACAGAAAATGCTAGCCCACCTGACTTTCTCTAGCAGTATCTGTAGCAGTGCTTCTGCACTTTATCCCTTTATCCGGGTCACCCAGACCACCGGACTCCTCAAAGTAGACGGCTTCCCTTTAGCATCCACAGCTCTGCCTCTTGCAGTCACCAACGTTCTGGCTGTCTCCTACAGCCTTTCTGACTCCTGAAGACCTCCTGTCTCTTTTTGTGGAGCCGTCTCCAACTGGGAGCCATGAGGTCTTCCCACACACTCAATATAAGGACTGTGCTCACCTGAACACACACTTGCTGCTCATCCACAAAATCTGGACACAGGGTTGAAGATCCCGTCCCACCCAAGACATTATGGAATCCCCCATGACGAAATACCAAAACCTGGAGAAAGCTGCAAAAGCAGTTTTCTCCAGTCCACATCTACGCAATGTAGTCTTGCACCCAGCAAATGTGTATACCCTGTGTCCAGCAAACTGTCCATTTTACCTTGACAGTAGCTCTTAGGCCCCGTACTCACGACCAAACATGTCTGCTGAAACTGGTCCGCAGGCCAGTTTCAGCAGACATGTTTGGTCGTGTGTGGGCGCGAGCGGGCCGAATTCCAGGAAACATTTGCCCGCCGGGCCTTTTCCCAGCAGACAAATATTCCTGGACTTGTTTTAAAACAGTCCGCTGGAATTCTGCCCGCTCGGACATGTACGGTCGTCAGTACAGACCTACCGTACATGTCCAGGCGCCCGCCGTCCCTCGCATGCGTCGAATGACTTCGACGCATGCGTGGAAGCATTTTAAAGGCGGGCCGCCCACGTCGCTGCGTCATTGTCGCGGCGACACCGCGTCATCGACGCGGCGACACCGCGGACACGCCCCGCGTATTGTTTACGCGCGGACTTCTGTACGATGGTGTGTACAACCATCGTACAGAAGCCCTCTGGCAGACATGTATGGTGAAAACGGTCCGACGGACCGCTTTCACCATACATGTTTGGTCGTGAGTACCCGGCCTTACTGTCACAATATATATATATATATATATATATATATATATATATATCTATATATATATATATATATATATATATATATATATATATACTCTAAACTGCCTGCATGCAATTAACCAGTTCCCGACCCCCGCATGTACATATACGTCCACAATATGGCACGTACAGGCACATGGGCGTACACGTACGTCCTCGCCTATTAGCGGGTGGGGGGTCCGATCGGGACCCCCCCCCGCTACATGCGGAGGTCGGGTCCGCTCGGGGGTGATCCGGGACCACGGCGCGGCTATTTGTTTATAGCCGCTCCGTCGCGATCGCTCCCCGGAGCTGAAGAACGGGGAGAGCCGTGTGTAAACACGGCTTCCCCGTCCTTCACTATGGCGGCGCATCGATCGCATCATTCCCTTTATAGGGAAGACACGATCGATGACGTCATTCCTACAGCCACACCCCCAAACAGTTGTAAACACATACTAGGTGCACCCTAACTCCTACAGCGCCACCTGTGGTTAACTCCCAAACTGCAACTGTCATTTTCACAATAAAGAATGCAATTTAAATGCATTTTTTGCTGTGAAAATGACAATGGTCCCAAAAATGTGTCAAAATTGTCTGAAGTGTCCGCCATAATGTCGCAGTCACGAAAAAAATTGCTGATCGCCGCCATTAGTAGTAAAAAAAAAATAAAAAATAAAAATGCAATAAAACTATCCCCTATTTTGTAAACACTATAAATTTTGCGCAAACCAATCGATAAACGTTTATTGCGATTTTTTTTACTAAAAATAGGTAGAAGAATACGTATCGGCCTAAACTGAGGAAAAAAAATGTTTTTATATATGTTTTTGGGGGATATTTATTACAGCAAAAAGTAAAAAATATTGCTTTTTTTTCAAAATTGTCGCTCTATTTTTGTTTATAGCGCAAAAACTAAAAACCGCAGATGTGATCGAATACCACCAAAAGAAAGCTCTATTTGTGGGGAAAAAAGGACGCCAATTTTGTTTGGGAGCCACGTCGCACGACCGCGCAATTGTCTGTTAAAGCGACGCAGTCCCGAACTGTAAAAACACCTTGGGTCTTTAGGCTGCATATTGGTCCGGGGCTTAAGTGGTTAACTAACCTGCCTCCAGCTAACTTCCTCATTCATAACACTATATACGGCCGCTGTGTAAGCAGCTTTATATAGTGCAAGGCGTGGACTTGATTGGCTAAAGGTACCCTGTGCGCTGTGACTGGCTAAAGGCACCCTGTGCGCTGTGATTGGCCAAAGCATGCGGGTCAGATGCATACTTTGGCCAATAATCAGACATCATCTCGCGGACGCCCCTCAATGTTCGGTATTCGCCGAATGGGTAAACAACGGATGTTCGAGTCTAACTTACGTTCGACTCAAATATCGGGCTCATCCCTAAAGGAGAGGACTATTTATGATGATTATTGGGGCTGTAGATTTGCCTATAGAGATGTGGGGATATCTAATGGTGGGGGTTTAACCCCTGGTTGGATACCTCAGGCTAAGTAACATCAATGCAAATAATTTATGCAGATTGTGAGAAATAGTCTGCAAAAGAATAATATTTAAATCAAGGATAAGACCAGTGGCAGCTGGTGCTCCATTTTTTTTTTGGGGGGGGGGGCAAACAAACCAAATGCCCCACCCGGCCAGTCCCTCAGTCAAACCCTTCACCCCCTTCCCCTGTCACTCGCCAATCTGCCCACCAGCCCCGCACTTAGCCCATCTAGGTCGTGCTTAAAAAAGAGTTCCACCCGTTTTTTAGTTTATTAAAAGTCAGCAGCTACAAAAAGTGTAGCTGCTGACTTTTAATAAGCTGACACTTACCTGCCCCACGGTCCAGCGATGCGGCTGCCTGGAGGTTTGCTCCTCTCCCCCTCCTCTTCTCTGCGCCATCATCAGTGCCGGCCCAAGACATTGTGCTGCCTGGGACCAAGAATGAAACGCTGCCCCCCCCCCCCCCCCCGAAAAAAAATCATGCCAACCAAAAGGCCCTCACATTCATTATTTTATATCATGATAACTAAAGGGGACCCGTCATGGCTCTATACATGTATAGGAGTATAAAGAGGACCTGTCATGGCTCTATACATGTATATAGAGGACCTGTCATTACTCTTTACATGTAAAGGAATATCAAGAGGATCTGTCATGGCTCTATAAATGTATATAGGACTATAAAGAGTACTTGATATGGCTCTATACATGTATTAAGGAGTATAACGAGGGCCTGTCATGGCTCTATAGATGTATAAAGAGAACCTGTCATGGCTCTATACATGTATAAAGAAGTATAAAGAGGACCTGTCATGGCTCTATACATGTATATAGAGGACCTGTCAAGACTCTTTACATGTAAAGGAATATAACGAAGACCTGCCATGGCTCTATAAATGTATATAGGAGTATAAAGAGGACCTGTCGTGGCTCTATACATGTATAAAGGAGTATAACGAGGGCCTGTCATGGCTCTATAGATGTATAAAGAGGGCCTGTCATGGCTCTATGCATGCATATAGGCGTATAAAAGGACCTGCCATGGCTCTATACATGTATCCAGGAGTATAATGGGACCTGTGAATTGCCGGCGGCCACAATGTCTTTTGCGCAAACTAATCAATGTACGCTAATTGTGTTATTTTTTTAGTACCAAAAATATGTAGAAGAATACATATTGGCCTTAACTGAAGAAAATAGTTTATTTTTCAAAATTTTGGGGATATTTACTATAGCAAAAAGTAAAAAAATATATATATTTATAGCACAAAAAATAAAAACCGCAGAGGTGATCAAATATCACCAAAAGAAAGCTCTATTTGTGGGAAAAAAAGGACATCAATTTTATTTGGGTAGCGGAGCTGGCGGAACAGGCTGGCAGGCATCAGTATGCTGCCCCCCTAAAAGTTCTGCCTGGTACCCATGGTACAACGCGGTCCCATCATAGGGCCGGCCCTGGCCGTCATAGTAACTAGGGGCACCCAGCCATGACAGCTTATGGCTTCACGGCTGGGCATGCACTGCGCACACGTGAGTTGTGCTGTGCTATGCTATTGGCCAGTCAATCTTCTGGGACCTGTGTTGTGTCCCCGAAGATCCCTGGCAGAGAGGGGTCGCCTAGGGCGAGAGGAGGAGCCGCCTAGGTGGCCAAAAAGATTAAGGAGGAAGTGGGACAGGAAGTCCCACTAAAAATAAGGTAAACACTCCCCCCCAAAAAAATGACATGCCAAATGTGGCATGTCAGGGGACGAGGAGTGTTTTAATCGGAAGTTCCGTTAAAAAAAAAAAAAAAACGTTGAAACCCATGCGTCCAGTGCCCTGCATGTAGATCAGGGGCCAGGCACATAGATTAGGGGAGAGGCACCCCTGTGCCCCTAATGGAGTGGCTGCCACTGGACAAGACACTATGTATGTTTATTTTTCTGCATATGAAATTAGCGGAGGTCAGAGTGAGAGGAGAATTTAAAGGGACCGAACCAGTTGTCTGATAATGAGCGAAAGGTCACTTAAATAGAGTGAAGATTTTTCCCTGGAGACATTGGGCTAGATTCAGATAGAATCATCTATCTTTATGCCCGGCGTAACGTATCTCAGATACGTTACACCGCCGTAATTTAGGGCGCAAGTTCTGTATTCATAAAGAACTTGCGCCCTTAGTTACGGCGTAACGTATCTGTGTCGGCGTAAGCCTGCTTAATTCAAATGTGGATGATGTGGGCATGTTTTATGTATATTAACTGTGACCCCGCGTATTTGACGTTTTTTACGAACGGCACATCCCAGTGCGCATGCTCGAAAATCCGCCACAAAACGTCATTGCTTTCGACGTGAACGTAAATTACGAACGTAAATTACGACTTACGCAAACGACGTAAAATTTTCAAAACTCGACGCGGGAACGACGGCCATACTTAACATAGGATATGCCTCATATAGCAGGGGTAACTATATGCCGAAAAAAGCCTAACGTAAACGACGTAAAAAAATGCGCCGGCCGGACGGACGTTTCTGAATCGGCGTATCTAGCTCATTTGCATATTCCTCGCTTAACTATACGGAAGCGCCACCTAGCGGCCAGCGTAAATATGCAGCCTAAGATACGACCCGGTAAAACACTTACGCCGGTCGTATCTTAGGGAAATCTATGCGTAACTGATTCTATGAATCAGGCGCATAGATACGACCGGCCAGGCTCAGAGATACGATGGCGTATCTGGAGATACGATGGCGTATCTGGTGAAAAGCCGGCGTATCTCCTCTCTGAATCTAGCCCATTATGTATATGGTTGATCCCTATAAGTGACCAGGTGACAGTACATCTGGTGAAGGTGGCACCTGTAATAAATTTAAAGGCACAGAGCGCACTTTTATGTAAGTAGATTATATGAATGAACACAATATTTACTTTACGAATAGGGTACTATGTGGTCTTCCTCTTTTCCGATCGTTCTATCAACAGGGACAAGCACAGCAGCTCCAGCCGCTGTCTCGGGTCCTCAATGGATAGATTTATAGCAGCAGGAGCCATTGGCTTCCACTGCTGTCATTCAAATCCAGTGAACAGAAGCCAGGGCTGAGTCCTGCTGTTACATAGTTACATAGTTAGTCAGGTTGAAAAAAGACACAAGTCCATCTAATTCAACCATAAAGTAAATAAAATAAAAAATATCGTACATATCCAATATACCCATTTCTATACCCACAGTTGATCCAGAGGAAGGCGAAAGACCCCATCAGAGCATGCTCCATTTTGCTACAGCAGGGGAAAAAATTCCTTCCTGATCCCCCGAGAGGCAATCAGATTTTCCCTGGATCAACTTTACCTATAAATATTAGTACCCAGTTATGTTATGTACATTTAGGAAAGTATTCAGGTCTTTCTTAAAGCAATCTACTGAGCTGGCCAGAACCACCTCTGGAAGAAGTCTATTCTACATTTTCACAGCTCTTACTGTGAAGAAAGCTTTATGTATTTGGAGGTGAAATCTCTTTTTCTCTAGATGTAAAGAGTGCCCTCTTGTCCTTTGTGTTGACCGTAAAGTGAATAACTCAACACCAAGTTCACTATATGGACCCCTTATTTATTTGTACATGTTGATCATATCCCCCCTTAATCTCCTCTTCTCAAGAGTCAAATTCAGTTCCTCTAATCTTTCCCCATAGCTGAGCTCCTCCATGCCTCTTATCAGTTTGGTTGACCTTCTCTGCGCTTTCTCCAGTTCCACAAAATCTTTTTTGAAAACTGGTGTCCAAAACTGAACTGCATATTCCAAATGGGGTCTTACTAATGATTTGAACAGGGCAACATTATCTCTCTCTCTGGAGTCCATACCTCTCTTAATACAAGAAAGGACTTTGCTCGCTTTGGAAACCGCAGCTTGGCATGGCATACCATTATTGAGCTTATGATCTACCAAAACCCCCAGATCCTTCTCCACTACGGATCTCCCCCAGTTGTTCTCCCCCTAGTATGTATGATGCATGCATATTCTTAGCCCCCAAGTGCATAACTTTACATTTTTCAACATTAAGCCTCATCTGCCACATAGTCACCCAATTAGACAGCGTATTGAGGTTGGCTTGTAAATTGGAGATATCCTGTAAGGACATTATTCCACTGCATAGCTTGGTGTCATCTGCAAAGACAAAAATGTTACTTTTGATCCCAGACCCAATATCATTTATAAAGATATTAAAAAGTAAGGGTCCCAGCACTGAACTTTGGGGTACACCACTGATAACCTTAGACCATTCAGAGTTAAGGCCCATACACACTCTCTGACTTTTTGACAACAACGGTCTGACTGACGTGTTAAATCGGACAAAACCGACCATTTGTATGCTCCATCGGACAATTGTTTTCGGTTTTTCAATGGACAAATGTTCGCTGTGAATGCTCTCAAACTTTATGCCAAAAAATGGCCAATGGAGGATCATCTGATCGTGTGTACACAAGTCCATCGGACTAAAATCCAAAGTTCAAACGTGTATGCTCAAAACTAATGCTAAATATCAGACAACAATAGCAGAAGTTGCCCAAAGGGTTGGCGGTAAAGAGCTGAAAAAACACTTGGTTTAGTAAACATTGGCTGAAAAAGTTCTGCTGTGTGTGTATACCAAGTTCACGGCCAACGCCCCTTCGGGCCAAAAATCCACGTAAAAGTCAGATGGAAGTCTGATCGTGTGTATGAGGCTTCAGAATCATTAACCACTACTCTCTGAATTCTGTCTTTTAGAAAATTTTCTATCCATTTACAAACTGATATTTCCAAACCTGTAGACTTTACCTTACACATGAGTCGTGTGTGCGGAACTGTATTGAATGCTTTTGCAAAATCCAAGTATACCACATCCACCGGCACTCCTCTGTCCAAGGTTTTACTTACCTCTTCATAAAAAGAAATCAGATTTGTGTGACAACTTCTGTCTTTCATGCATCCATGCTGTCTGTTGCTTAAATAGTTTTTTTTCCAGCAAGAATTTATCTATGTGGTCTGTGACGGACCACCATACTCAAGATGAGTCTGTCTGCCTTATCGCTTCTCTGTCCAACACCACACACTCAAGACACCTTAGCTTTCCCATTCACTAGTCGTAGATCAGTGTAGGGTACAAACATCAGACAGTTTATTAGAACCAGAATACAAGTCTTATATACAGTTTAACCACTTACCCCCCGGACCATATTGCTGCCCAAAGACCAGAGTACTTTTTGCGATTCGGGACTCTGTCGCTTTAACAGACAATTGCGCGGTCGTGCGACGTGGCTCCCAAACAAAATTGGCGTCCTTTTTTTCCCACAAATAGAGCTTACTTTTGGTGGTATTTGATCACCTCTGCGGTTTTTAGTTTTTGCGCTATAAACAAAAATAGAGCGACAATTTTGAAAAAAATGAATATTTTTTACATTTTGCTATAATAAATATCCCCCAAAAATATATAAAAAAACATTTTTTTTCCTCAGTTTAGGCCGATACGTTTTCTTCTACATATTTTTCGTAAAAAAAAATCGCAATAAGCGTTTATTGATTGGTTTGCGCAAAAGTTATAGCGTTTACAAAATAGGGGGTAGTTTTATGTCATTTTTATTATATTTTTTTTACTAGTAATGGCGGCGATCAGCGATTTTTTTTTCGGTACTGCGACATTATGGCGGACACTTCGGACACTTTTGACACATTTTTGGGACCATTGGCATTTTTATAGCGATCAGTGCTATAAAAATGCATTGGATTACTATAAAAATGCCACTGGCAGTGAAGGGGTTAACACTAGGGGGCGGGGAAGGGGTTAAGTATGCCTGGGTGTGTTCTTACTGTGGGGGGGGGGGTGGCCTCACTAGGGGAAACACTGATCCTCGGTTCATACATTGTATGAACCGAAGATCAGCATTTCCCCTGCTGACAGGACCGGGAGCTGTGTGTTTACACACACAGCTCCCGGTCCCCGCTCTGTACCGAGCGATCGCGTGTGCCCGGCGGCGATCGCGCCCGCCAGGCACACGCACGGGAGTCGGGGGCGAGCGGGCGGCGCGCGCGCGTGCCCCTAGTGGCGGCTGGGAGAGAGGACGTCATATTACGTGCTCTCGCCCAGCAGAGCCACCTTGTGGACGTATTTCGACGGTGCGGCGACGGCAAGTGGTTAAATAGAAAAAAAGCTGTGCCACATTTTAAAACTAATAACCAATTAATTAGCAAGCATAAGAGGATAAATGCACTGGGTATACTCCTATCGGAGCAAAAAACAACAGTTCATTTCATATGCTGGTCTTCTAAATATTGATTAGACAACACCGCAGTGACTCCATAGGCAATCCATCAATGAGTGAGAAGCCCACCACCGAATACAATGGCCGCTTACCAGAGGGCAAGCCCAATATGACAGTCGGCTAAAGCCCAGCCGCGGCCTTTAATTTCCGGAAAGGATAGGACACCAAGATGGTTTCACATAAATTAGGTGAAAATGTGTTAATGAGTGAAAAACCTTAAATGAGAGAATATCTAGAAAAATAGATACAATGTCCTAAACAAGCAATTAGGGATCCAAAAAATTTGTAGTAGCTTCACAATTCCCGGTATCGACAATTACAACAGAATGAAAACTTGTCTGCAGGTAAGATTTTCTGTTCATCAAAGAAAATAAGGCAATCACTGCCGCTCACCAAATCTGTTGGATCTCAGGTAATAGAGATCAAATAGGCACTGAAGTTTCCAATGAAGGTGCAGATATCCCGTCCGAGCTATGCAAAACTCCTTTTTCAATGGATTTTACACATCAAATGGATATCCAAACTTGCTCACCATACCGGTATCGTTAATAGGGGCAGAAAGAGAAAGGCTTCATGGTGCAGTTTGTTTAAAAGATTTATTACTCCAAATCAGAACATAACATCAAGCTAAAAACAAAGTTCCACACAAAAAATCAAAAAAGCACAACCACAGCACATAGCCTGACTGGCTCAAGTATGATAGCGTCTAGGATAGTGACTCCACCCAATGCATTTCCCCACATAAGGATTCTTCAGGGAAAGGAGATCACATCCAGACGCCAAGCACCACACCGTTTAAATTTCAAAAGAGGGTGTGGACCACAAGAGAGACACAGGAAACAACAAAAGGAGTAAATGCAATTGTGTCACCGGTGTGCCCCATGCACAAATGCGTGCAGTCGGAACCTAATAAGCAAATAATTAGCTCACTATATAAAGGATCCAAGCTGCTCTTGTAACAATAAGAAGGGAGACCATAGCGTAACTCTGCGATAATAACATTTGTTAAAAAAGGAATCGTACCTACAAAATTTCCAAATAAAAAACAGCATCTAAAAGTTGCCGGCCAGCATACGAGAACCCTTCCTCCTCACTTCAGCGTGTTGATGTCACTGCGCTGGGAGGACGCGCAGTGACGTCACCATGCTGAAGTGAGGAAGAAGGGTTTCTCGTATGCCATACCCTGTGTGAATCCATCCTGGTGTCCTATCCTTTCCGAAGATTAAAGGCCGCGGCTGGGCTACAGCTGACTGTCATATTGGGCTTGCCCTCTGGTAAGTGGCCATTGTATTCGGTGGTGGGCTTTTCACTCATTGATGGATTGCCTATGGAGTCACTGGGGTGTTGTTTAATCAATATTTAGAAGACCAGCATATGAAATTAACTGTTGTTTTTTGCTCTGATAGGAGTATACCCAGTGCATTTATCCTCGTATGCTTGCTAATTAATTGGTTATTAGTTTTAACATTTGCTGCAGCTTTTTTTCTATTTATTGTTGTTTTGTGCTTATCCCACTTAAGCTGCTGCCTCTAGCATTCTTTACTTAATTTTGAGTCAGCGTGATTTTTCCTTTTTTATACACAGTTTAGGAGGAGGAGGAGTTTCCTAACAATACACAGAAACATAAATTAACATGAGCTAATTATCTAATCCTTTAGACAGTCTAGATGACTCATAGGCATGAACTTTGAGTTCCTAGCCTGGCTGTCTCCTAGCTCCCTAACTACAATACACATTATCATAAATCAATACAGAACTCCTACACACAATAGCAGAGTTAATTAACACAAACAAGAATGGGTGAAAGACTTAGATCCCACACTAGCCTTATTTACAATAAGCACATTATAGCAGACAACATACAGACAGGTGGCTGGAGTTGACATCAGCATCTCCTAACAGTATGTGTCCCAACAGTATGAATCGGTCACTCTTTCTAACATGGCATATACAGGGTTCCCAGAGTCTGTGTGTCTTGGGGGGGCATGGACCTGAATACAAAGTAACAACACCTCAAGGGTCCCCAGGCATACAGCTCACAAAGAGCACCATTCCCCCAAATGCCAGGGCCCATGATCACAAGGCAAGAGGCTAGGATTCAGTCCTCTCCAAAAGCATCTGTCCCGACAAGTTCTGTCACATGGTCTTTTATTAAACTCTCCAGTATCTTCCCAACTATAGAAGTTAAACTAACAGGTCTATAGTTACTTGGTAACGACTATAGGCAACACATTGGCCCTGCGCCAATCCAGTGGTACTATTCCCATCATTAATGAGTGGTACTATTACCATCTGCCATCTGGTCCAGGTGATTTATCCACCTTTATTCTGTCTAAATATTTCTGGACCATTTCACTTTTGAGCCATTGTGGATCATTTGGGGCTGTGTCAATACCACCCCCATTATGGACATGAGCTTCCCCATACTCCTTTGTATACACAGAGATAAAGAAAGTATTTAATCAATTAGCCTTCTAAATGTCCCCAGTCACCCTCTCTAGATTATTTTGTAAAGGGCCTAGATGCTCAGACATGACCTTTTTACTATTAATAATATATTTGAAGAATTTTTGGGGGTTTGTTCTGTGTCCTTTGTTTTGAGTTTTTGCATGCTTGATTTCCTTTTTACATATTCTGTTATATTCTTTGTAACATTTAAACGACACAAGTGTTCCTTAATTTTTATGTTTTTTAAAAGCTCTTTTCTTATTGTTTATAGCTTTTTTAACTTTCGCCGTGAGCCACATAGATTTTATTTTTAGCCTTTTAAACGTATTGCCCATGGGAATATACTTTGCAGTGAGTTCACAAACAGTCTTTTTGAAGAATTTATATTTCTGTTCTGTGTTTATCAATGTCAATATTCCCTCCCAGTCTAAGTCCTGGAGAGCAACCCTCATCCTTGGAAAATTTGCTCTCTTGAAGTTAAATGTTTTATCTTTCCTGTATGTGTTTTTTGCTTACAGCTAACATCAAATGAAATCATGTTATAAATTCTGCTACCCAGATGTTTTTTTATGTGAACATTAGTAATAAGCTCTGCATGGTTTGAGATTACCAGGTCCAACAGAGCATCATTCCTAGTTGGGGCCTCAATAAACTGGACCATAAAATTGTCCTGTAATAGGTTTATAAATGTTTGTCCTTTAACTGTCCCAGCAGTGTCATTACTCCCTTGCAGCTCTTTCCATCTGTGCAATGAGCTGAGTCTCCACCCCCACCTTAACATTGGGTGGTCTATAACAAAGTCCAATGAGTAACTACACACATCTATATGCAGTTCCACCCATAATGCTTCAGACTCATCACACTCTCTATCAACCAGCAGAGCAGGAGCCAGGAGCGCAGCTGAGGGACCCCAGAAGAGAAGGATCAGGCCTGCTCTTTGCAAACCATTGCACAGAGGAGGTATGACATTTTTGTTATTAATAAAAAAACAACTTTACAATCACTTTAAGTACATTTTAATACTGGAAAATAATTAATGAATAAGCTGCAAAATGTGTACTTGGCATAAGCTAGTTCAAAAGCATTTTTTTTGTGCAACAATTTTACAAATGCAAAAATATTTTGCACATTACTTCATCAGAATGCTAAAGTATTAGTCAATGAGGTTCAATTAAGAGTAAACATCTAAAAACAGGTTAAAATAAACCACATATGTTATACTGAAGCTCCAGAAGGATGGGAGATTAATAGGCACAGTGGCCCAGATTCTCGTACAATTGCATTAAACTGGGCGGGCGTAACGTATCTGATTTACGTTACGCCGCCGCAAGTTTTACAGGCAAGTGCTTTATTCTCAAAGAACTTGCCTGTAAAGTTGCGGCGGCGTAGCGTAAATCACCCGGCGCAAGCCCGCCTAATTCAAATTAGCCGGGTAGGGGGCGTGGAGCATTTAAATTAAGCGTGTTCCCGCGCCGAACGTACTGCGCATGCGCCGTCCCTAAAATATCCCAGGGTGCATTGCTCCAAATGACGTCGCTAGAACGTCATTGGTTTCGACGTGAACATAAATGGCGTCAAGCCCCATTCACAGACGACTTACGCAAACGACGTACATTTTTAAATTTCGGCGCGTGAACGACGGCCATACTTAACATTGGTTGCCCCTCATATAGCAGGGGCAACTTTACGCCGGGACAAGCCTAACATAAACGTTGTAACTTCACTGCGTCGGCCGCGCGTACGTTCGGGAATTCGCGTATCTAGCTAATTTGCATACTCAATGGGGAAAACGACGGAGGCGACACCTAGCGGCCAAAAAAAAAATTGTATTTAAGATCCGACGGCGTAAGAGCCTTACGCCTGTCGGATCTAATGGTTATCTATGCGTAACTGATTCTAAGAATCAGTCGCATAGATATGACGGCCCAGATTAGGACTTACGGCGGCGTACATGGCGTTGCGCCATCGTAAGCCCTTTGAGAATCTCGGCCAGTGTGTCCATTCTGCACCAGGTCACCTAGAACTGATAACATTGAGAGTACAGCAAATTGTTCCCCAATTCATCTAGCAGTACAATGATCTAACAACAAAGATGTACAACCTGTGAAAAGTCAGAAACAATGCTGGGTCGCTATGGAAAACAAAGTGTGATTTTGGAGCCTTTAACCGCTTGCCGGCCGCGCCATAGCCGAATGACGACTACAGCGCGGCTCGATAACTCTGGGAGGGCGTACATTGATGTCCTCCAAGAATCATGCTCCTGCGCACCCCCTGGGCCGCACACATGGGAATATCCGTAACCGCCAGGTCCTCTGGACAGAGGCCGTTTACCACGGGATAATCAGGGGCGTCTTTACCACAGGGCAAACGGGGAAGCTGCCCAGGGCCCTGTCACTGTTGGGGGCCCAAAGCAACCCCCTTTTTTTTTAGGGGTCCGGAGGCCCCCAGGGCCCCAGATGGCAACCCCCCTTTTTTTATTTATTTTTAAATATTTTTTTTTAATATATTTTTATTTTTTATTAAAGGGACAATTTTTTTTCTTTAGGGGTATATATATATATATAATATAAATATTATTATTATTATTATTATTATTATTATTATTATTATTATTAAAGGACCCAGAGGTCCCCAGGGCCCCGGATGGCAACCCCCCTTTTTTTTTATAAAAAACATTTTTTTTATATTATTTTATTTCCTTTTTTTTCTTTTATTTCTTTTTTATATATATATATATATATATATATATATATATATATATATATATATATATATATATATATATATATATATATATATATATATATATATATATAAAAAGAAATAAAAGAAAAAAAAGAAATAAAATAATTTATTAAAGGGCTCAGAGGTCCCCAGGGCCCCATGTGGCAAACACCCTTTTTTATTTTTTTATAAATGTTTATTTTTTTATTTTTGTTTATATATTTTTTTTATTTTTTTTTATTAAAGGGCCCAGAGGTCCCCATGGCCCTGGATGGCAACCCCCCCTTTTTTTTATAAATGTTTATTTTTTATATATATATTTTTTATTTTTTAATAAAGGGCCCAGAGGTCCCGGATGGCAACCCCCTTTTTTTTGTAATTTATTTTTATTAAAAAAAATTATTAAAGGGCCCAGAGGTCCCCAGGGCCCCAGATGGCAACCCCCTTTTTAAAATATATTTTTTATATATATTTTTTATTTCTTTTTTTCTTTTTATTAAAGGGCCCAGAGGTCCCCAGGACCCCGGATGGCTACACCCCTTTTTTATATATATTTTTCTTTATTTCTTTCTTTATTTCTTTTTTTTGTAAAGGGCCCCCCGCTTCTAAATTTGTGGCAGCCCCCCCCCCTGCTTCTCAATTTCAGGCGGCAGCACCCCCCCATCCCGGTTCTCTGCTCCAGGGGGCCCATGCCTGAAGCTGTGTAAGTGGCCCCATAATTCCTGCCGCCCGTTAAGCCCCTGTGCTGCCCACAAATCAGGCTGAAAATCATCAGCGGCACGCAGCCAGTGACAGTACTGCTTCCTTTCCCAGTGTTTTAAAATGTACAACACCCCTGGCTTCCCTTTAGACGTGCACTTCTCCCTTCCTGCCACTGGGTGCTGCTTGTATATAAAAGTGAATTTGAATGTGATTTTATAACATCCCCAGTTTGCTCTTCCCGAGGCTGACTTCTTCATGTCCTGCTCCTCAAGGTATGTCACTGTTTGCTAATCTATATTGTAAATAGAAGTTTTCTGTAGAGTGTGCCCAAAGTCTTTATAATATTTAATGATTCACTGCAGGTCTGGTCAGTGTTTCAAAAAGTTCCTCTATTTTACACATGGCATGGCATGGGGGTCACAGCACCGTCTGTCCATTCTGCTTTAGCACCATGGGACCCCATGCCATGCCATGTGTAAAATAGAGGAACTCTTTAAATCACAAACCAGACCTGCAGTCCAGGCTGAGTAAGGCCTCAGAGCCCATGGCATTACTGTCTGTATTTAACTGCTTGATGGGCTTATTTTGGGCCTGGCTGGTTCACATGTATGTGTTTTGGCGGCCCACATTTGCGCAGGCACAGCAGCCCATTCATTTGAATGGGCCACCATGCCTGCGTTTCCTGCAAAGAAAAGCGCATGCCTCATGTAACAGGCTGTGCACACGGCACGCCTATGCCCATCAAGCACTGAAATACAGCACTGTCTGTCCATTCTGCTGTCTGCTGTGACTTATCTGCAGTTCCCGCACTGTCAAACTTGCTGCATTTTTAGACGTTTAGGTCACGCTTTTAAAAACACAGTGCGTTTGTGTGTGCAAGAACTGCAGGTAAGTAGCATGGTGCAAAAGCAGAATGGATTTCAAGGCAACTGTATTTTTAAAATGCTGAATGCACCTTTTTTCTGCAGGAAACAAAGGCATGGCAGCCCATTCAAATCAATGGGCTGCTGTGCCTGCACAAATGAGGACCGCCAAAACATACATGTGAACCAGCCAGGCCCAAAAAAAGGCTGGAGGGGGGCCCAAAAAAAATGTTTGCCCAGGGCCCAAACCATATTAAAGACGGCCCTGGTCATAATGACAGAGCGATCACTTGTAATCAAACCGGTGTCATGTCCGGTACAGTGTGAGGGGAGAGAACGGATGCAGCAGCGCTGTGGGCTGGATCTGTAGTGCCTACAGTGCTGCTCCTTGACAATTGCAGCCTCTGCCATCCCTCCATACTAAGCCTGTCATCCCTCAGCCATCCCTCAGCCATCCCTCTATACTAAGCCTGCCATTCTGCCATCCCTCTGCCATCCTGCCATCCCTCCACCATACTCTGCCATCCAGCCATCCCTCTGCCATCCTGCCATCCCTCTGCCATCCCTCCACCATACTCTGCCATCCTGCCATCCCGCAATTCCCTCTGCCATCCCTCTGCCATCCCTCCGCCATACTCTGCAATCCCTCCACCATACTCTGCCATCCTGCCATCCCTCCACCATATTCTGCCATCCCTCTGCCATCATGCCATCCCTCTGCCATCCTGCCATCCCTCCTCCATACTCTGCCATCCCTCTGCCATCCCGCCATCCCTCTGCCATCCTGCCATCCCTCTGCCATCTGCTATCCCTCCACCATACTCTGCCATCCCTCCATACTCTGCCATTCTCAGCCATCCATCCCCAGCCATACTCGGTGATACCCAGCCATACCCGGCCATACTCGGTGATACCCAGTCATACTCATCCATACCTAGGCATACTCTGATACCCAGCCGTACCTGGCCATACTCAGTGATACCCAGCCATACTCAGCCATCCCCAGGCATACTCAGTGTTACCCAGCGATACCCAGCCATACTCGGCAATACCCAGCCATACCCAACCATACCCAGCTGTACTCAGTCATACTTGGCAATACCCAGCCGTACTCAGCAGTACCCAGCCTTATTCAGCAGTACCCAACCATACTCAGCAGTACCCAGCCGTACCCAGCCTCTGGATGTGGCCAAGCTGTGGAAGTCTCCCACATGTGGCATCACCATACTTAGGAGGAGTAGGGAGAATCTCTTTTGGGATGTAATTTTTGATATCTACATGCTATGTGTTAGAAATATTGTATGAATAGACAACTTTGTGTAAAAAAAAATGCGTTTTTATTTTATTTCCACATTTTCCAAAAACTTTTAGAAAAAAATGGCATGTTCAAAAGACTAATTAAGCCTCATATACTATACATTGGGGTGTTTTCTTTGCAAAATGGGGTAATTTTGGGGCATTTCTATTGTCCTGGTGCTCCAG
Source organism: Rana temporaria (assembly GCF_905171775.1). NCBI lineage: Eukaryota > Metazoa > Chordata > Amphibia > Anura > Ranidae > Rana > Rana temporaria. Next base: position 292,489,212 of record NC_053491.1, on the reverse strand, counting down.
GGCCTTCAAAAGTGTAAGAGGTAGTCGGGAAATTAGATGTGTAATTTATGCTCCAGAACGCCTGATGATGCTCCCTGCATGTTGGGCCTCTGTATGTGGCCACGCTGTGTAAAAGTCTCACACATGTGGTAGAATGTGTTTTGGGGTGTAATTTGTGGTATATATGCGCTGTGTGTTAGAAATAACCTGCTAATATGACAATTTTGTGAGAAAAAAAATAGATTTTGCAAAGAATTGAGGGAAGAAATTACAACTTCAAAAAACTCAGCATGCCTCTTACTAAATACCTTGGAATGTCTACTTTACAAAAAATAGTAATTTGGGGGGTATTTGTATTTTCCTGGCATGTTAGGGTCTCAAGAAATGAGATAGGCCATCAGTACTTCAGGTGTAATACATTTTCAGAGATTGGCACCATAGCTTGTGGACTCTATTAGCCGGATTCACTATTACTTACGACGGCGTCACGATTCATTAACATACAACACGCCCCCTACCTGCCTATTTTGAATTAGGCGGGGTTACGCCGGGCCATTTGCGCTACGCCGACGTAACTTAGGAGGCAAGTGCTTTGTGAATACAGTACTTGCCTCACTAAGTTACGTAGGTGTAGTGCAAATGGGATGCGCTACGCCGGCATAAAGATACGCCGCCGTACGTGAATCTAGCTATATAACTTTCACAAAGACCAAATAATATACACCGATTTGGGTTATTTTTTACCAAAGATATGTAGCAGTATAAATTTTGGCCAAAATTTATGAAGAAAAATTACAAATTTTCTAAATTTTATAACAGAAACAAAGAAAATTAAATTTTTTTACAGAATTTTCTGTATTTTTTCTTTTATAGCGCAAAAAATAAAAAAAACAGCTGTGATTAAATACCACAAAAAAAAGCTCTATTTGTGGGGGGGAAATGACAAAAATGTTATATGGGTAAAGTGTTGCATGACTAAGTAATTGTCATTCAAAATGTGAGAGCACTGAAAGCTGAAAATTGGTCTGGTTAAGAAGGGGGTTTAAGTGTCCAATAAGGAACATAAATTTGTTATACAAAGGATATGTGGGTGGTTTTGTGCTGCCTCTATTTATCCTATGCCATAGCCTATGCTGGCTATGCAGAAAACCAGACCTGACATTCAATCACTGAGCTGAACTAATAATCATAAGTAATAATAAGTTAGTGCAAATAAAAAAAGTATCACGGACAGTACTCAAATGTCTCTAACATTCTGAAAACATTTGTGCCTGTTCCAACCCCTCCAGCCATGATGTCAAAAATGTTGCAACATAGGAACAGGGTTTTATCTTCATTGGTTCATTCCTACTAAGAAGGAAGAACGGACATACACAGGTCTTTATCAGGGATAAGCAAATTTGTCTGGGTTCTGGTCACAGGGGACCAAAACTGAACCTCACTGAAGTCGAAGACCATTTTCAAGGGGTATTGTTTAAAACAGCACGGGGAGCTGGACATTACAATTAGACATGTACGAATGCAAGAAATAATAAAAAAAAAGAGACTACAGAATGGAGAAAGTCCTCCTTTAAATCCAACTTTGAGGGCAACATGGAAAAACAGTGCAAAAATGTTTTAACAGCGCCACAAATGTATATGTAACAACTAAACTAATCGAACCGCAGCTTTATCAATGTTAAAACATGAAAGGTGATAGGAAATTGCATTATAGCGGTGCCTAAGCAATGGAAATTAACGATAGTACTTAAAAGATTTTTATAGTTATATTACACAAATATTTCTGACATACAATACATTCATAGGTGCATAAAAACAACAGAGCAGTAATGAACATTTAATACTGGCCAAGATGTTACAGATCGAAAGAAGGTTACAGGTCAATAGTCCCTACATGTTTTGCCAAGCATTAGCTTCTTCAGGGGAAATAGTAGTGACCAGTATTGTAAAATTGGCCCTAGAAAGACAAGAATACAGCAAGTTAAATAATCATACAGGACAATCATAATAAATGTAATCATTTCTTTTTATCAATGTATTAGGCTGGCAGCATGATAGGGCCCATATTATATCCCAACCAGAAATTACCCCCCGACACATGGAAACCCCACTACCTACCCAGGTGCCTCAGAGAGGCTGAGCCGACACCGGGACCTCCCACAGCCGCAACCCAGCCCTGCTACAGTGTGGCTGCAGGGGGCAGATAGAGACCTATGAAGTATACAAAAATAAGAAGCCATTTATAAAGTAAAAAATAAAAAGAGCGAAAAGGACACAGTCTGTCCAAAGAAGGAGGGCTAGCATAGCCTTAATACTTACAATTATATCGTTAAAACTGTGTTAGGGTACAGGGGTGCCAAAATTTACCAAAAAAAGGACAGGGCTAGCAAGTGTCGATATGATAGGAACAAAACCCTATCAGGTTAACTAAATGGAGAAAAGGGTATTATCAGGCAGAGAAAAAGTAAGATATCCACCTAATAAAAAGGAGACAGATGGTATGGCAGCATGATGGTAGGCCTAGACAGTTGGTGGTAATAGGGGATTCTATAATTATAAGGACTAATAGAATAATTTGTCGCCAGGATGGCCTTAACCGAATGGTTTGCTGTCTCCCTGGTGCCAGGGTTTGGCATGTGGTGTACCGGGTGGATAAATTACTGGGAGGGGCTGGGCATGACCCAGCTGTCTTGGAACCAATGACAGTATACATGGAAGGTGGAGGCTCCTTAATAATCAATTTAAAGAACTAGGCTGCAAGCTGAAGGGAAGGACCTCCAAGGTGATATTCTCTAAAAAATTGCCTGTGCCATGCACAACACAAGTAAGGCAGGGGGGAGATGTAAGTGCTGAATGCATGGCTAAAGACTTGGTATAGGAAGGAGGGATTTGGGTTTCTAGAGCACTGGGCTGACTTTTCATTGGGGTGCAGCCTATATGCTAAAGACGGTTTGCACTTGAATGGAAGAGGGTCTGCTGTGCTGGGGGAGAGGTTTATGGGAATGCTGGAGGAGTATTTAAACTAGACTTGAGGGGGGAGGGTGAACTAGAATTACATTGGGCACACAGGTCAGTTAGGGGTCAGACATTAATGGAGAGTGGAATGGGGATAGATGGGGGAGGGTTATGGCAGGTGACAAGAAAGTTCCCATCTTGCAAACAGCCATTGGAAACTATAGTACCATTTGTACTACTAAAAATTATATGAAAAATACCAGAGAAAAACGTAACAATACATTTAAGTGTTTGTTCACCAATGCCAGAATTCTGCCAAGCAAAACAGGTGAGTTGGAAGCTCTGGTGCATGAGGAGAGCTATGACGTAATCGGTATTGCTGAAACTTGGCTTCAATCCTCACATGACTGGGCTATTAATATTCCTGGCTATGCTCTCTTTCGGAAAGACAGGGTAAAAAGGAAAGGTGGAAGGGTCTGTCTCTATGTGAGAAGTGAACTCAAAGCATGCGTGAAAGAGGACCTGGTTGATGGAGAGTGTGGTGAGGCTGAAGCATTATGGGTGGAAGTGCATACAGATGTGCGTAGTTCAAAGTTAATCATTTGAGTTTGTTATAGACCACCCAATGTTAATGAGGAGGTGGAGACTCAGCTCCTTGCACAGATGGAAAGGGCTGCAAGGGCTGGGACGGTGATAATAATGGGGGATTTTAACTACCCAGAAATTGACTGGAATAATGGCACTGTTGGGACAGTGAGGCCTCGTACAGACGAGCGGACATGTCCGATGAAAACAGTCCGTGGACCGTTTTCATCGGACATGTCTGCTAGCAGATTTTGGTCTGATGGTTGTACACACCATCAAACCAAATTCCCCACGGAAAGACAACGCGGTGACGACGCGGTGACGTGGCGGCGACGTGGCGGCGACGTGCGCGAACCCGGAAGTTCAATGCTTCCACGCATGCGTCGAATCACTTCGACGCCATGCGCGGGTTCTCGGGCCAGCGGACATGTCCGATGAGTCGTACTGACCATCGGACATGTCCGACGGACAGGCTTCCAGCGGACATGTTTCTTAGCATGCTAAGAAACGTTTGTCCGCTGGAAACCTGTCTGGTCGGCCGGAAAATTGTCCGGTCGGCCCTACACATGACCAAACATGTCCTGTTTCAGCAGACATGTTCAGTTGTGTGTACGAGGCCTTAAAGGACACAAATTTAAAAACCTATTGCAGGACAATTTTATGGTCCAGTTTATTGAGGCCCCAACTAGGAATGATGGTCTGTTGGACCTGGTAATCTTAAACCATGCAGAGCTTATTACTAATGTTCAGATAAAAGAACACCTGGGTAGCAGTGATCATAACATGATTTCATTTAATGTTAACTATAAGCAAGAAATACATACAGGAAAGATAAAAACACTAAATTTTAAGAGAGCAAATTTTCCAAGGATGAGGGCTTCTCTCCAGGACTTGGACTGGGAGGGAATATTGGCACCGATGAACACGGAACAGAAATGGAAATTCTTCAAAAAGACTGTTTGGAGCCTCACTGCAAAGTATATTCCCATGGGCAATAAGTTTAAAGGGCTCACGGTCAAAGTTAAAAAAGCTATAAACAATAAGAAAATAGCTTTTAAAAAATATAAAAATGAAGAAACACTAGTGTCGTTTAAATGTTACAAAGAATATAATGTATAATGTATAGGATATGTAAAAAGGAAATGAAGGATGCAAAAATTCAAAACGAACGACAGATTGCAAAAGATAGTAGGACAAACTCCAAAAAATTATTTAAATATATTAATAGTAAAAAGGTGAAGTCTGAGCATGTAGGCCCCTTACAAAATAATCTAGAGTGGGTGACTGAGGACAAAGTGAAGGCAAATTTATTAAAAGCTTTCTTCAGCTCTGTGTATACAATGGAGCATGGGGGAGCTCATGACCATAATGGGGGTGGGAGTGACACAGTCCCAAATGATCCACAATGGCTCAAAAGTGATATGGTCCAGAAATATTTAGACAGAATAAAGGTGGATGAAGCACCTGGACCAGATGGCATCCACCCACGGATCCTAAAAGAATTGAGCTCTGTAATTTCAAAGCCACTGTATCTAATATTTAGGGACTCATTAATGACAGTACTATTCGTACCACTGGATTGGCGCAGGGCCAATGTGGTGCCCATATTTAAAAAGGGAACAAAGTCTTTACCAAGTAACTATAGACCTGTTAGTTTAACTTCTATAGTTGGGAAGATACTGGAACGTTTATTAAAAGACCACATAGACGAGTTCTTGCTGGAAAAAACTATTTAAGCAACAGACAGCATGGATTCATGAAAGACAGAAGTTGTCAGACAAACCTGATTTCTTTTTATGAAGAGGTAAGTAAAACCTTGGACAGAGGCGTGGCTGTGGACGTGGTATACTTGGATTTTGCAAAAGCGTTCGATACAGTTCTGCACACACGGCTCATATGTAAGGTAAGGTCTACAGGATTGGATATATCAGTTTGTAAATGGATAGAAAACTGTCTAAAAGACATAATTCAGAGAGTCGTGGTTAATGATTCTTACTCTGAATGGTCTACGGTTATCAGTGGTGTACCCCAAGGTTCAGTGTTGGAACCCTTACTTTTTAATTGATTTATAAATGATATTGGGTCTGAGATGAAAAGTAACATTTCTGTCTTTGCAGATGACATCAAGCTATGCAGTGGAATAACATCCTTACAGGATGTCTCCAATTTACAAGCCGACCTCAATGCTCTGTCCAATTGGGCAACTAAGTGGCAGATGAGGTTTAATGTTGATAAATGTAAAGTTATGCACTTGGGGGCTAAGAATATGCATGCATCATACATACTAGGGGGAGTACAACTGGGGGGATCCGTAGTGGAGAAGGATCTGGGGGTTTTGGTTGATCTTAAGCTCAATAATGGCATGCAATGCCAAGCTGTGGTTTCCAAAGCGAGCAAAGTTCTTTCTTGTATTAAGAGAGGTATGGACTCCAGAGACAGAGATATAATGTTGCCCCTGTACAAATCATTAGTAAGACCTCATCTGGAATATGCAGTTCAGTTTTGGGCACCAGTTCTCAAAAAGGATATCGGAGAACTGGAGAAAGTGCAGAGAAGGGCAACCAAAATGATAAAAGGCATGGAGGAGCTCAGCTATGAGGAAAGATTAGAAGAACTAAATGTATTCACTCTTGAGAAGAGGAGAATATGGGGGGATATAATCAACATGTACAAATATATAAGGGGATCCATATAGTGAACTTGGTGTTGAGTTATTTACTTTACGGTCAACACTGAGGACAAGGGGGCACTCTTTACGTCTAGAGGAAAAGAGATTTCATCTCCAAATACAGAAAGGTTTCTTCACAGTAAGAGCTGTGAAAATGTGGACCAGACTCCCTCCAGACGTGGTTCTGGCCAGCTCAGTAGATTGCTTTCAGAAAGGCCTAGATTCTTTCCTAAATGTACATAATATAACTGAGTACTAAGATTTGTAGGTAAAGTTGATCCAGGGTAAATCCGATTGCCTCTCAGGGAAAAGGGAAGGAATTTTTTCCCCTGCTGTAGCAAATTGGATCATGCTCTGCTGTTTTTTTTTTGCCTTCCTCTGGATCAACTGTGGGTATGAAGTTGGGTGTATGGGATTGTACTGTGTTTTTTATTTTGTTTGTTTATTTTTTTGTGGTTGAACTGGATGGACTTGTGTCTTTTTTTTCAACCTGACTAACTATGTAACTATGTAACTATGTATGCCTAATAGAGACAGGGCCAGATTAAGAACATCATGGGCCTGGTGCTGAGGATTTTGGTGGGGCCTTTTAGGCTGCATTCACACCTCCGCGACAAGTAACGCCGCGTACGCGGCGTATTTTGCCGCGAATAGTGTAACTTTTTTTTTACAAATCCTTCCTATTGCTTTGTATGGCTGAACGCCAATGCCGCCTGAAAAAAAGGGTCCGGGACTTTTTTTTCATGCCGCAGGTGTACGGCGTCTATGAGATGTGAACCATCTCATAGACAGCAATGGGAATTCTCCCCTCCAGCGGCACGAGCGGCCGGCGTCGGGCGTTTTGTCGCGGAGGTGTGAATGGGGTGTAATAAATAATAAATAAATGCGTGGGAATGACATGAACGCAGCCCAGCCTAGGCAAGTGACCAAAGGCACAGAACCCAGAAGGAAGACCGGGTGAAGATGGAAGTGTCCAGGCCCCGCCTGATTCATCGCAGCACTGGAGGGCTCAGTCTGAAAATGTAAGTGTACACTAATGTGCTAATATGCTGTGCATACTTGTACATTGTGGCTTAACCTACCCCAGGGCCTCTAAAAAGTAGTAATGTCAGGAAAGTTTACTACCGCTTTATTATCACAGGATCCCAGGAGCCTCTCATGGGGCCCCCAACTGACCCGGTGGACGGTGGCCCTTGGGCAGTGCCTAAGTGCACAGTTGCCAACATTTAAAAAATATTTTCAGGGCCACTTTTTTATATAAGTGCTATATTTAGAGTAGCTGAGATCCCCGATGTTCCTCTATACATCATAGTAGTAATCACAAAATTAAATGAGTACTAATAATGGGGCAGAACAAATATGAGAACTGAGATTTCCTTTAGTTGAACTAACAAAAGTGTGTCTATTCTAGAGCTGGTAACATTGAGGATATTCCGTATAATTTTAAAGAACTGTTTTTGTGGGTAAGCGACATAGGGGAGGAGTATGGACGGTATATAAGTGGGAAGTATGTGCAGGTGAGGGAGAGGAATGTGGAGGGTCTAACAGTGGGCACTATGTACAGGAGAGGAGTACAAAGGGTACGGAAAAAAGCACTATGTACAGGAGAGGAGTGTGAAGGGTATGACAATGGGCAGTATGTAGAGTGAGGGGGTATGACAGATGGTAGTACGTACCAAAGAGAAGTGTGGAGGGTATGATGGGGCAGTATGTACAGGAGAGGAGTGTGGAGGGTATGACAGTGGGCAGTATGTACAGGAGAGGAATGTAGACGGTATGATATTGGGCTCTATGTATAGGAGAGGAGTGTGGAGGGTATGACAGTGAACACTATGTATAGGAGAGGAGTGTGGAGGGTATGACAGTGGGCACTATGTATAGGAGAGGAGTGTGGAGGGCATGACAGTGAGCAGTATGTACAGGAGAGGAGTGTGGAGGGTGCGACAGTGGGCACTAAGTACAGGAGAGAAGTGTATGACAGCAGGCACTATGTACAGGAGAGGAGTGTGAAGGGTATGACAGTGGGCGCTATGTATAGGAGAGGAGTGTGTAGGGTATGACAGTGGGTACTATGTATAGGAGAGAAGTGTGGAGAGTATGACAGTGGGCACTATGTACAGGAGAGGAGTACAAAGGGTACGGAAAAAAGCACTATGTACAGGAGAGGAGTGTGAAGGGTATGACAATGGGCAGTATGTACAGGAAGAGTGAGGGGGTATGACAGAGGGTAGTAAGTACCAGAGAGAAGTGTGGAGGGTATGATGGGGCAGTATGTACAGGAGAGGAGTGTGGAGGGTATGACAGTGGGCAGTATGTACAGGAGAGGAGTGTAGACAGTATGATAGTGGGCTCTATGTATAGGAGAGGAGTGTGGAGGGTATGACAGTGAACACTATGTATAGGAGAGGAGTGTGGAGGGTATGACAGTGGGCACTATGTATAGGAGAGGAGTGTGGAGGGTATGACAGTGAGCAGTATGTACAGGAGAGGAGTGTGGAGGGTGGGACAGTGGGCACTAAGTACAGGATAGAAGTGTATGACAGCAGGCACTATGTACATGAGAGGAGTGTGAAGGGCATGACAGTGGGTGCTATGTATAGGAGAGGAGTGTGGAGGGTATGACAGTGGGCACTATGTACAGGAGAGGAGTGTGTAGGGTATGACAGTGGGTACTATGTATAGGAGAGAAGTGTGGAGAGTATGACAGTGGGCACTATGTACAGGAGAGGAGTGTGGAGAGTATGACAGTGAGCACTATGTACAGGAGTGGAAGGATATTTAGGGACTGAGTAGTGGTTAAGCGGGTCATACATGGATTGAAATTACGCCAATTATGCAGAGACCAGCCATAGTCAATCTATGTATGGGCTAGCTGGTTTTACACAAGTCAATCTATTAATCAACTTGAGTACAACCAGCCTGTTTTTTTTTTCTTAAAACAATCAGTGCTGCCAGCTAAAGTTAGCAACACTGATCATTGTACGCACTGGCAGAACACAATAACACTGCAGGAGTGATTCCCCCATCCACAGGTCAGCAGGTGAGAGGGTGTGTGGGGACAGGCTGGGGAGAGATACTAGTCAGTGGCTGGGTAGGCACTGGTAGTATCAGAGCCAGATACACACAGGTTACATACGCCACGATCGTTAGAGCGAGAACAATAATTCTAGTACTAGACCTCCTCTGTAACTCTAAACATGTAACCTAAAAAAATGTAAAGCATCGCTTAGGATACCAAAAAAAAGTGTGCTAACTTAACTAACTAACTGTTTTTTTTAATGAATGAAATTTTTTTTTCCAAAAAAACATGTTTGAAAAATTGCTGCGCAAATACCGTGCTAGAGCTGCACAATTAATCGTAAAAAAAATTGTGATCTCGATTCAACCCCCCTGACGATCTTCAATGCAGAGTTTGCTGATTCTTTCATATAACAAGTGGAGAGACTTTCAGCTGTCAAAAGAAAATATCCGGGCAGTCTGCCAAGTTTTTAACAGGAAACATTGTAACTAACACTTCCTTCTTAGATCAAAGGTATACACTTCTGTGTGTAAAGAACAAATCTGGGCAGTCTGCCAAGTTTGTAAACAAAATGAAACATTGTAACTAACTAACATTGTAACTAAATTTAACCACTTAAAGTCCAACACTTGTTTCTTAAGTTAGAAAGCAATATTATTTGCTAGAAAATTACTTGGAACTGCCAAACATTATATATATTTTAGCAGAGACTCTAGGGAATACAATGGCTATTGCTGCAATATGTTATGTCACACTGCATTTTCCCACTTCAATGAATAATAAAAACCATAAAAACAAAACAGTGAAGTTAGCCCATTTTTTTTTTTTTTATGTGAAAGATGATGTTACGCCGCAACAATCGTGAGAGAATCGTGATCTATCTTCTAAGCAAAAAAATTGCAATTCTCATTTTAGCCAGAATCGTGCAGCTCTGTACCCTGCAACATAAAAAGTGCAAAGACCACCATAGAGTCATTTTCTAGCAAAAAACAAATGATGATTTTTACATGTAGTAGAGAAGTGTCAGAATTGGCCTGGGTGGCAAGGGGTTAATTACCATGAGTAATATACAAATAATTATTATAAGCCCTGTGATCCTATCAGTTTGCTGCAGTGTGTCAGCTTGTATTTATATTGGCCGCTCTGAATGTAGCTTCTGACAGGCTGTGCAAGCAGGCCCGTATCTCCGGAACCATAAATGATAGCCGTCCCATATTTTAACCAGTTGTGGGGTAGCTCTTCCCATGCCTACCCCCAAATGTGGGGTTTCTGTGACCTTTGGTCATCGAGCTACAACCCCCCAAATTCGATCTTAGAAAAAAAAAATCTTTTTTGGGCAAATGGGCCTATCTTGAGAAAGGGGCCTGGAGCTGCAGCTCCATCAGCCCCATTGTTAATCCGGCCCTGAATAGAGACTAATATGAAAATGCTGGCACTCATCTAAGGTGTCCTAAGTACACAGTTTTGTGTCTGGGTGTTACACCAAGCTGAAAAAAAAAACACATAGTATGGTAGATCTCCGTAGGAAACTGAGACAGAAGTTAGGTTTCTGCTCAAAGCAGCCTAGAGAATGTTAAATTAAAAAGCATGAAGAAAATTGTCAGTAGCTGCTAGAGCTCAGAAATTAGATCTAGGGTAAAAAAAGGGTACACACACCGAGTCAGTCAATAGGTAAAGTAAGGGTGCCCCTGGAGTCCAGCAAGAAAAGGCTGGACATGCCAGCCCTATATTCCCCCCACCCGATCGGCATCTGACGTCACCGATTGGAAGTGAACGGAAAAAGGCCAGTGCGCATGCGCTCGACATGATGCCGCAGGCCTACAGTTCCCATAGTGCCGGGCGGGAAATCTCACGAAAAATTACGTATGGTGCCAATCAGGTGGCAACACAAGGGGAATGCAACAGGGGGTCAATGGTTGTAGGTCACCCATTACGGCCCGCCCACCACCGAGGCAGATGGAGTGTATAAATGGGAGGGACCTTGGAAAATGACAAGGGCAAAAATGAGCAGAGGCCAGTGGACAGGCTGGGGCCCACACATACACAACAAGGCCACGAAGGGAGGGCGTGTTGGAACCGACCCCCATGGGCCAATGCATACAGCCAGCTAAGGTGTAGGGATGAGCTTCGTGTTCGAGCCGAACTCACGTTCGACTCAAACATCGTATGTTTGACTGTTCGTCGAAATACAAACGTTACGGGCCAAATTCGAGTGGCGTGTCACGGCGGCACTGCGGCATCACAGTGCATTGCTGGCTGATGATTGGCCAAGCATGCACTATGACCCGCATGCTTGGCCAATCACAGCTTGCAAAAAACGGAGAGACATAATTGGCCAAAAACAGGGTGGCTTTGGCCAATTATGGCTCAGGGGGTTTAGTACACACCCCACACGAGAGAGAGAGAGTGTCATTTTTTGTAGGTAGATAGAGCAGGCAGGCTAGTCAGTTAAAGTTACAGTGTGTAGAGGATATATATGCATCCCAGGTGTTGTATATATATTTATACACTCTATAGTTTAGCTAGATCCTCTCTTCCTAATTTACTGGTAGGCAGGTGATTATGCTAGCTGCAGTATTATCATGTGGTGTACTGCCTGTGTCCTCTGCAGTGTGCACCTAAAGCTATGTGGTGTGTGTACTGCCTGTGTCCTCTGCAGTGTGCACCTAAAGCTACGTGGTCTGTACTGCCTGTGTCCTCTGCAGTGTGCACCTAAAGCTACGTGGTGTGTGTCCTGCCTGTGTCCTCTGCAGTGTGCACCTAAAGCTACGTGAAGTGTGTACTGCCTGTGTCATCTTCAGTGTGCACCTAAAGCTATGTGGTGTGCGTACTGCCTGTGTCCTCTGCAGTGTGCACCTAAAGCTATGTGGTGTGTACTGCCCCAGTCCTCTGCAGTTTGCACCTAAATCTATGTGGTGTGTACTGCCTGTGTCCTCTGCAGTGTGCACCTAAAGCTACGTGGTGTGTGTACTGCCTGTGTCCTCTGCAGTGTGCACCTAAAGCTCTGTGGTGTGTACTGCCTGTGTCCTCTGCAGTGTGCACCTAAAGCTACATGGTGTGTGTACTGCCTGTGTCCTCTGCAGTGTGCACCTAAAGCTACGTGGTGTGTGTAATGCCTGTGTCCTCTGCAGTGTGCACCTTAAGCTACGTGGTGTGTACTGCCTGTGTCCTCTGTAGTGTGCACCTAAAGCTACGTGGTGTGTACTGCCTGTGTCCTCTGCAGTGTGCACCTAAAGCTACATGGTGTGTGTACTGCCTGTGTCCTCTGCAGTGTGCACCTAAAGCTACGTGGTGTGTGTAATGCCTGTGTCCTCTGCAGTGTGCACCTTAAGCTACGTGGTGTGTACTGCCTGTGTCCTCTGCAGTGTGCACCTAAAGCTACGTGGTGTGTGTAATGCCTGTGTCCTCTGCAGTGTGCACCTTAAGCTACGTGGTGTGTACTGCCTGTGTCCTCTGTAGTGTGCACCTAAAGCTACGTGGTGTGTACTGCCTGTGTCCTCTGTAGTGTGCACCTAAAGCTATGTGGTGTGTACTGCCTGTGTCCTCTGCAGTGTGCACCTAAAGCTACATGGTGTGTACTGCCTGTGTCCTCTGCAGTGTGCACCTAAAGCTACGTGGTGTGTACTGCCTGTGTCCTCTGCAGTTTGCACCTAAAGCTACGTGGTGTGTACTGCCTGTGTCCTCTGCAGTGTGCACCTAAAGCCACGTGGTGTGTACTGCCCGTGCCCTCTGCAGTTTGCACCTAAATCTACATGGTGTGTGCTGCCTGTGTCCTCTGCAGTGTGCACCTAAAGCTACGTGGTGTGTACTGCCTGTGTCCTCTGCAGTGTGCACCTAAAGCTACATGGTGTGTACTGCCCGTGTCCTCTGTAGTGTGCACCTAAAGCTACGTGGTGTATACTGCCCGTGTCCTCTGCAGTGTGCACCTAAAGCTACGTGGTGTGTACTGCCTGTGTCCTCTGTAGTGTGCACCTAACGCTACGTGGTGTGTACTGCCCGTGTCCTCTGCAGTGTGCACCTAAAGCTACGTGGTGTGTACTGCCTGTGTCCTCTGCAGTGTGCACCTAAAGCTACGTGGTGTGTGTACTGCCTGTGTCCTCTGCAGTGTGCACCTAAATCTACTTGGTGTGTACTGCCTGTGTCCTCTGCAGTGTGCACCTAAAGCTACGTGGTGTGTACTGCCTGTGTCCTCTGTAGTGTGCACCCAAAGCTACGTGGTGAGACCGGCTAATGTAATAGGCAGAACACCGATTCAATCTACTATCACATTAGCTGGGGGGCGAGACCTTGTCACATCGCGCCGCCAAACACAAACCCCCAGTGGCGTCACTAGGGTTGGTGTCACCTGGTGCGGTAAAACATGGTGTCACCCCACCCCTCCCCCCATCCTCTAAAGAACTATGTTCAGAGTGCCCCTCACCCCCATATACCCCCTCCTAGCACAATTCCTCTTTCTCATTCCCTCATCCCCCCTCTCAGCACAAATCCCCCCCAATATTCCCCCTCTTAAAAATCTTCACCCCATATGCCCCCTTCCAGTACAAATACCCCCTCTCAGTACATTACTTCCCCTTCATTTCCCCCTACCAGCACAAGTCATCACCCTCATATACCCCCTTTCAGCACAAATCTTCTCAGTACAAAATGCCCCCCCATATCCCTCGTCCCAGTATAAATCCCCCCAAACCCCTCCTTATACAAATTATGTTACCCCCAAAATCCCCCCTCTCAGCACAAATCATTCCCCCATCTCCCTGCACAGATCCCCCCTCTCAGCCCAAATCATCCAAATCATCTCCCTGCACAGATTTCCCTCAGCATAAATCATCCCCCATATCCCCCTCCCTGCACAGACCCCCCCTCTCAGCACAAATAATCCCCACATCTCCCCTCTTTCAGTATTAAACCCCTCTTCTTGCCCAAATTCTCTTATTCCCCCAACCAAGCCACCCTCAGCAGAAGACTTACCGGTTATCAGTTACCGGGTCCTCAGCGATTAATGGCTGACACTTTAGCAGCTCCCATCTGTCCCAGCCGGCTGCCTGTATGTTAGCAGTGTCAGAGCGCCGGGAGATCTGCTTCGAGTGTATGTCGGCATTTGCTGACATCTCCTGCGGGGTGTCGCCGGGTCTCCAGCGCAGTGATGGCTGACACTTTAGCAGCTCCTATCTGTCCCAGCCAGCCGCATGTTAGCCGTGTCAGGGCGCCAGGAGATCTCCTTCCCAGGTTCCTCCTCCCGTCCCATCAGAAGACACGCCAAAGCAGAGGAGGAACCTGGGAAGGAGATCTCCTGGCGCCCTGACACGGCTGACATGGGACAGATAGGAGCTGCTAAAGTGTCAGCCATCCTTGCGCTGGAGACCCGGGGACACCGCGCAGGAGATATCGGCAAATGCCGGCACACACTCGAAGGAGATCTCCCGGCGCTCTGACACTGCTAACATGCAGGCAGCCGGCTGGGACAGATGGGAGCTGCTAAAGTGTCGGCCGTCGCGATCGCTGCGCTGGGGACCCGGGGACACCCTGCAGGAGATGTCGGCAAATGCCGACACACACTGTAGTAGCCCACTCACTATCACACCCGAGACTGAAGCCCCGCTCTTGCCCCTGCAGTCCCGGCCCCTGGTGTCACTCCTCTGGCGGGTGTCACCTGGTGCGGTCCGCACCCCCATAGCAATGCCGCTGCAAACCTCACTCCATGACACACAGCGGAAGATGCCCGCTGTGTGTGCTACAAGAGGGGGAGAAGGAAAGAGCTGCAGCCTCGAGTTATCGCGGGATTTAGAAAGAAGCACGTTCTTTCTAAATCCCGCGGCAGACCTCCGCAATGTCTACTGGGAACAATGACAAAAGCTCCCAGGAGACATTGCGGCTTCGAGGAAGTGAGGGAATACCCGCACACTACCTGATGAATCCATATACAGGAAGCGGCCAGTAATATAAAGGATTACCAAGGTTCGCCTGCCCCTGACAGTGACTCGAGCTAGGCATCGACGCTTAGTGAAGGATTGGCTCGGGCGGCTCGGCTGCTCTCGGCTGCTCTAGTCCTGCAAAGGGAACTGAGTTCCTGCTGTGAAAAAAGTGCAGGAACTCCGTTCCCACGCATTCCCGCATGACTTGAGCCCTGAACAAAAGACATTTCGACCTCAGGGTGCGAGTACAGGGCATACAACCAGGTGATAGAGTGCTGCTGAGAAATCTAGGTATACCTTGGAAATTGGCTGATCGTTGGAAGTCACAGCTCTATATTATCAGCAAACAACTCCCAGGACTGCCAGTGTACCAGATTTGGCCAGAGGGATGCACGGGCCCAATAAAGATTTGGCATCGCAATCATCTCTTGCCTTTGTCGGAGGCAGTTTGTGTACCACCGCAGCAAGATTCACCATCCACATCCACTACCTCTCAGAGACCCCAACCAGTGACAAGATCTCAGTCTCTGTCTCTTGCTGTAAATGATGAGGACAGCGATGATGAAGAGATGAGATTAGACTGGTTGTGGCCATCTCACACGCCAGAGACTACTACCACCCCTTTTTCTCATCCCACGGTGGCAGACAGTGGGATTCTCCGACCAGAGGCCCCCAAGTTTGTGCCTGAGGTTAAGTCTCCGGAAGATCTGGAGGACCACCTATCTTCCTTGATGGAAACAGATTCTGACGATTCCTCTTCATTCATTGAAGCTGAAACACAGGAAGTTGAAGTGGATGTGCAGGAGGAAGTAGTGGTCGAGGATGAAGATGACACCAGTGTGCCTGTAACACCAGAACCTAAAGAACAGAGAGCGAAGAGAGTTATTCACCCACCCAAGTTACTAAGCTATGACATTCTGGTTGAAAGCTCAGAGCAGATTTGTCTTACTTCAAAAAGGACTCATGAAGCGCCTGATCCTTCCACCGCTGATTTGGTGGAGGACAACCCCATCTCACCCCTGGCACATCTATACAAGACACTTTGGTGTAAGTTGCAAGTGGACAGATCAGCCTCCTTTCTTATGATAATTGGTGGGAAGCTCCTCTGTCAGCTCTGTGTCATGATATGAGCTGTTTGAGTTTGAACTTTTCTTATGCAGATGCAAATTGTTTGTTTTCCTATGTATATTAACCTGTTTTTCTCTGCGTGTATTCTTAACCCCCCTGGCGGTATTCTCGAGTCTGGCTCGGAGTGGAATTTCAGGACCAAAAGCGGTAACCCCGAGCCAGACTCGGGACCGCCTCGCAGAGTCCACAGGCACAAGTTACTTACCTTGTCCCTGGATCCTGCGATGCCACCCTGCTGTGTGATCGAGCGGTGTCCTCATCGCTCGATTCACAGTGCCGAGTGCCGCTGAGCTTCGTTCCCTGCAACGTTACGACGCACAGGGGCGGAGATCGGCGGAAAATTTAAAAAAGTTAATAAACACAATACATACAATATACTGTAACCTTATAGAAACCAAAAAGTGTCCCTTTATGTCAAAAGTGGTTTTAGACCAGCTAAAAAACAGTGATAATAAATTAGAATCACTTACAGAATTGAGCGATAGCGATTTGTGGGGAAATTCGTCATCAAAAAATTAAAAGTAATATTTTTTATTATTATTATTATTATATTATTTGTTATAATTATTTATATTTATTTATTGTATTATAATTTATGATTTTGTGTTTCAAATTTTATCATACCCGGGATGTCTACTAGACTCTTGTTTGGACAAATTTAACCACTTAAGCCCCGGACCAAAATGCAGCTAAAGGACCAGGTCCCTTTTTGCAAATCAGGACTGCGTCGCTTTAACTGACAATTGCGCGGTCGTGCAACATGGCGCCCAAACAAAATTAGCGTCCTTTTTTTCCCACAAATAGAGCTTTATTTTAGTGGTATTTGATCACCTCTGCGGTTTTTATTTTTTGCACTATAAACAAAAATAGAGCGACAATTTTGAAAAAAAAACAATATTTTTTACTTTTTGCTATAATAAATATCCCCCAAAAATATATAAAAAAAAAATGTTTTCCTCAGTTTAGGCTGATATGTATTCTAATACCTATTTTTGGTAAAAAAAAAATCGCAATAAGCGTTTATCGATTGGTTTGTGCAAAATTTATAGCTTTAACAAAATAGGGGATAGTTTTAGTGTATTTTTATTAATTATTATTTTTTTACTACTAATGGCGGCGATCAGCTATGTTTTTCGTGACAGTAACATTATGGCGGACACTTCGAACAATTTTGATACATTTTTGGGACCATTGTCATTTTCACAGCAAAAAATGCATTTAAAATGCATTGTTTATTATGAAAATGACAATTGCAGTTTGGGAGTTAACCACAGGGGGCGCTGATGGGGTTATGTGTGACCTGAAGTGTGTTTACAACTGTAGGGGGGTGTGGCTGTAGGTGTGACATCATCGATTGTGTCCCCCTATAAAAGGGATGACACGATCGATGCTGCCGCCACAGTGAATAACGGGGAAGCCGTGTTTACACACGGCTCTCCCTGTTCTTCAGCCCGTGACCCACGGCTGGGTACTAGTACAGGACGTACCTGTACGTGGATGTGCCCAGCCGTACCATTCTGCCGACGTATATGTGCAGGAGGCGGTCCTTAAGTGGTTAAGTGAGTTATTTCTAAGAATTACAGGCCTACAAAATGAAACGCCAAATTTCCATGCAAAATAATGGTACCGCTTTCAGCACCTAAAATATTAATTAATCATACCTCCAGGGAGGTTAAAGCATGTAACAGATCACAAACTTCTACTGTCTTTGAGGACCAATGATTTCAAGTGTGGGAAGTGTGTAGCACAGGTCTACTACCAAAGGTATTATTTAAGAAATGTATTGTTCTTTAGAAAGGGTTTGGCTCCCTCTAGTGGCCATTGAAACTTTATCGGGATATTTCCTTCTGGTTAAGAAAAACAGTGATGCATTGTGGGATATTTAGGACAATGAGGAAGTACTAAATCAGGCTGGGAACTACAAACCTCAGTGTGGAGGTGCTTTAATACGGGTATTAAAGAATTGAGGATCTATTCCACTGTGCACCTGTATACATATTCCCTTATCATGTTATTCTTCACTATTTTTCATTATAGTACATTTTTACAAGTTGTTCAATGATATCTTGTGTGAGTCTCTATTTACTGGCACAATTGATGAAGTGACGGAACCCAGGGTCGCGGTAAATATACTATATGCTCTTTCATTATTGTGTCACTTTCTGTTGCTGGGTTCTACACTTATGCCTTGTACACACGATCAGAATTTCCGATGAAAAAAGTCAGACGGAATTTTTTCATCGGATATTCCGACCGTGTGTGGGCCCCATCTGACTTTTTTCTGTCGGAGTTTAGAAATAGAACATGTTTTATTTTTTTTCCGATGGAAAAAAATCCTATCAGAAATTCCAATTCTCAGAATCAAGTCGACGCATGCTCGGAAGCATTGAACTTCATTTTTCTTGGCTCATCGTAGTGTTTTACGTCACTGTATTTTGGAAGGTCAGAATTTGGTCTGACAGTGTGTATGCAAGACAGCTAAAATGGATTTCCGATGGAAAATTCCATTGTGTTTTATCTCATCGGAAATTCCGATCGTGTGTACAGGGCATAACATTGTTAAGAAAGTGTGCCAGAGGGGTTGAGACAGTTCTTGGGGTTGAGTGGCAGAGTGCAGAACCGAACAAATATTAAGCAGCTCCTACGGGGAGTCCAAAGAGAGTCCAAACCTGACTCCAGATCCTTCTGCATTTTGGCGTTTTTTACCTTGATCTGTTCAAGATCACGTAAAACGGCATCCCTAAAAACCCTAATAGGGGGCGCTAGTGATCCTGGAGGGTTAAATAAAGAAGCATTAGAGAGCTTAGAATGTTGATATTCTGAAATTGCAGCCCCACTCCCTTTAATAGGGTTAGACAAAAAATGACGTTTAATGTTGAGCTTGCGCACATACTTATGCACGTCCATAAAGGTCTGAAATGTGCTCAATTTCCTAGGAGGAGAACATTTCAGACCCTTATCTAATAACCTTTTCTCTGAATCTGTCAAAATTAGTTTGCTTAGGTTTTTTCGTTTTGGTTGCTTGAACCCGCCTCCCCCTCTAGTTCCTCTTGTTGTTCTACGGGTCTCTTTATACCTTGATGGTTTCTGGGAAAACCCCATCTTTGGTTACCATGGTTTCTTGGGGGCCCTTGATGGTAGCCCGGGCCAGACTGATTATCATTGGGTCTAAAGGGGCCTTGGTAATAGGTTCCTGGGATACCTCTAGGAGCCCCATAACCACGTCCTCCATCATTCATATCATATCCATCCGGAGTCATTTAATCCAAAAGTGGAAAGAACCGATTTTGGGTAGGGACATTATATCCCTGCTTCCTATTATCCTCCATATAGTCATATGACGTACTCTGCGGATTATATCCCTATGAGTGTGTAGAAGGACTCTGTGTATCATAGTTATTACTCTGAGGGTACCTAGGGTGCCCTGAATTGCATTGAATACGTGGGCCATGCCATTGGTTGATCCTAGTTTTATTTTTATTTTTGTTGTTGTTAAAGGGTGCCCTATGAGGAGTCCCTTGATACGGTTAAGGACCATTTTTGTTGGAATTGGATTTATTCTGAGGGGTACCTCTCCTGGGTGAGTGGTATATTTCTCTTTGGATTTGAACAACAGTAGGGTTCTGCCCAATACCATTATTCTCTATCTTTTGGGTGGTCAAATCCATCAAGGGTTCACCTTCTAGCTGACTCTGAGGCCATTTTTTTCTGCCAAGTGAATACAAACCTGATTGATAGTCCTCCTTATGCCTCATACATTTTTTCTTTTTGTTAATTTTTTGATCCTTTTCCTTTCTCTAATATCTTTTGCAAGTTTTTAGAGCATTCCTTATATTCCTCACTAGTATTCAAATGCACCAATTTTTCTTTGATGCCCTTGATTCCCTTATACATAGGTTTCCAAAAAGGCAATGTCCCACTGAGTGTGAATCTCAGATCTTGTGAGGTTTTTCAGTCTAAGAAATAAACCATTTAAATCATTGTCTGTGGATACTCGCCTTAACATAGACACAGATGTAAATGCGTTTATTAACAATGCGTAAATGTTTATATTTTATGAGTAATGAAAGGGGATGCGGTTGCTTATTAATCTGCATCCATCATCTCCCTTTTCTATGAGGAAAAAACTTTTGAAGTAAGTTTTTCGAATATGGGGGTATGGATATGTGATGGTATCTGTATAGGTTTTGCCTGGTTCTGAGCCTCACGTTGCCAGTTATCATACAGATTTTTATGAATAGAGTTTTAGATTAATCTCTCCTTCTTTTAGCCAATTTAGGTATTATATTGTTTAGGCCCAGTAGCTTGGGTTTAATTAATTTAATATGTGTTTTTTAACTTTACTGCTAGATGTCAGCATAACATGGATTGGTGTTTATACCGTTATGTAGGTCTGATTGACTTCCGGGTTTTCAAGTAAAAAAGTAATCGGGAGTTAATATATTAAATACCATAGTTAGTATTTGAACGAATTATTATTCTGAGAATTTGAACCAATGAGGTACTATATATTTAGACCAATTGTAGTTTTTTATTATATATTGTTTACTGCGGTGACTGAACTCGCGTTAGTGCGCATGCTCATAATATGGGTTTGCGACCCAGACCAAGGCTTAGTTTTGTTGTTAAGACCGGATTGTACTGGTGACAGTATGTAAAAAACAAAAAAATTGAAATTAATTTTTATTTATTTTTAGTTATTTTTGAATTTCTTAATTTTCCCCAAAATTGTGGGAAAAAAATTACAACTTCAAAAAAACTTGCCATGCCTCTTACTAAATACCTTGGACTTGCTACTTTCAAAAATTGGTAATTTGGGTGATATCTGTACTGTCCTGGTATCAAGAAATACCGGAGCTATATCGTAATTGATCAGTACATCAGGACTGGTCGATTTTGATATAAACAAACAAACATTCTCCTTTGCTTGCAGTGGTTAACCCAGAGGTACACAGTGCAAAATCCCTTTTTAGCGCCAATGGCCTTGCTGCCCTCTCAGGACAATGGGTATCCTCAGACTGAAAAACTACAAAAAATAAAAGGGTGCACCAACCTAGCGCATTACCTCAATAAAATATATTCAAAGATAATAACAGCAATAAATATATTCACAAATTTGAATTAAGTAAACACATGTCATAGCAAGTGACATACACTGCCTAAAGGTTTAATCATGTCCATCAGTACTGCCAAAAGACCAGGAGGCATCCAAAAATGGCTAACGCATTTCAAGGGCGAACCCTCTTCCTCAGAGCCAGGGTAGTGAATTATCTTGGAATACATTTTGTTGAGATAATGCGCTAGGTCGTGCATCCCATTCATTTTTGTTGATTTTCAGATATATACCATAGTTTGTGGACTCTATACATTTCCTATAGACTAAATAATATACACTGATTTCAGTTACTTTCACCAGAAAAAATATAGCAGAATACATTTCAGCCTAAATTTATGAAGAAAGCTTATCTATTTGCTACATTTTATAACAGAAACGAAAAACATAAAAAAAAATGTATTTTTTTGTTTCTTTATCAAAAAATAAAAAACTGTGGTTATTAAATACCACCAAAAGAAAGCGCTATTTGTGTGATTTTTTTATTTCATATGGGTACAGTGGTACATGACCACGCAATTGTCATTCAAAGTGCTCCAGCGCTGAAAGCTGAAAATTGGTCTGGGCAGGAAGGGGGTAAAAGACCTAGGCATTGAAGTGATAATTTAACAGACTTCATTGGAAAGTAGGCATAAACAAGATAAAGTATAATCTGGCCTTTTACTGAAATCAGCCCTGTCACATTGTTGGATAGCCTATAATCCCATGAGAGCTTCATTTATTATCTATCCCAATAGGCGGAGAGAGAAAGAAAAAGATATACATGTACTGTATGTGTTTTTGTGTTGTGTTTGTAACATAAACCTTAAGGCTTTTTTTTTTAGAACTGCTTGTAACTGTTTTGCATTTTCCCCCATCCTCCATTTTACAGAACACACACTGAATTCATTTGCTAGAAAATGTTCTGCCAGAATTTCTGTTCTTGGAAAGGGTGAGGCTACAACTTTTTACCGTATCCCTGAAAGATTTATCTGCAATAAAGAAACAAACAACATAATAATGAAGGATTTGTCTCACAGCTGCATAATGGTTGTTTTCAGCTTGCTTTTTTGTTGGTGGCATCATTAGTTGCTATGGGTATTGTATTGTGGTAATTTTTAGCTCCAAAATTTGCCATTCAAGATCAGCAGTTAAAATGCATTACCATTTATCTCACTGTAGAGTAAAAACAGTATGCTAAATGGACATCATTGACAAGTCAACAGTGGTAGGATGAAAAATGTATTGTTCTTGTATAGTGCAGTTCCACAGTTTTATACTATTTCAGTACAAAAATAAAAACAAATACAGTGCTAGCTACCTACCATAGTCACATTTCTTGTCAAATTACATTATTGTGTGTTATTAAATATGGTAGATAACATCATTCCCCAATAATGAAGCACTGTCAGGCCTCGTACACACGACCGAGGAACTTGGCGGGCGAAACACATCGTTTTTCTCGTCGAGTTCTTGTTAGGCTTGTCGAGGAACTCGACGAGCCAATTTTCTCCATTCCTGTCAAGGAAAAAGAGAACATGCTCTCTTTTTGGCTCGACGAGTTCCTCGACAGTTTCCTCGATGAAAA
Source organism: Rana temporaria (assembly GCF_905171775.1). NCBI lineage: Eukaryota > Metazoa > Chordata > Amphibia > Anura > Ranidae > Rana > Rana temporaria. The sequence continues at coordinate 292,466,286 of NC_053491.1, read as the reverse complement.
ATGTACACACGACCGGTTTCCTCTGCAAAAAATCTCTCCCACCAAGTTTCTTGATGGATTCTGCCGAGGAAAACGGTCGTGTGTACGAGGCCTCAGGTTTTTTACTGCTGTCTTGGGCTCCATTAGAGAGATTTATCCTCACTTACTAATAGAACATATGTGGAAAAGTGTAGCGCTAACAATAAAACAAATTGTGATAATACAATAGAAATTAAATCGTGCAACACCACATGTGAATGAATGATGTTTAGAAAGTCCATATGTTGATGGATGAATCGGTGAATCAGTTCCACTAAATAAAACAGATACACAAAATCCAATATATGAAAAAGTGAGAAGTCCACCACCACTTATGACAAGGGGCTTACCGGATCGATTGGACCTAGACAGGCATATACCCACTAGGCCAATCAGGCTTTGTTAAAGTTGATATACTGAAGCGGGTACACCATACACGTCATGCGATTCGGTATCAATGAAGGCAAACCTCAGACAGATAATTCAAAAATGGTTCCCAGCAGGCAGCGATTTTCAACAGATCACACAGAGGGCATATCAGTAATCCAACCGATAAGCATGAAAAAGAAAAAGCAGGGCGCACATAGCATAATTCCGTAAAAAAGTTGATATTTATTTTAAAAGAGAGTAACTCACATTTTGCAATGGTCAATTGAGCTCATAGAAAAAGGGTAGCAGGAACAACAGCAGTCCATCCCGACATGTTTCGTTACAAAAAGAACATCATCAGTAGTTTTTCTTTCTTTTTTTGATTTTATCCTCACTTACTGTCTGTCACAACATTATTCATACAAGAGATGAGGGTCCATCCTCACAGCACCACAGACAGAAATATAAATGCATTTTTCTGGTACAATAGTTTTTATTGAGAAAACAATATAACATACTACGAGCTGAACATGTGCCGTAAATCCCATGCAGGGGATTGGAACAGATAAAGGAACATATAAAGGTAGAAGGAACACACTTGTTTCAGGTTACTCAAAGCAAAAGTGCAAAAACATCCGGTGACAGAAATGGCAACAAGTTTCCTGGCACTTTGGCCCAGAACTGAGTGGAGCAGAAGGGGTCTGAGTTCAAGTCAGGAGGGAGGGAAAGAAAAAATGGGGGGTGGTTCGGGGAGTTGAATGGAGTAGGGGAAAAGGAGGTAGGCAAGTGCACCTGAGAAAGAGAAGGAAAGTATAAACAGGACAGAGAAGAAGGAAGAACCTGCCGGCTGGGCTGCAGTCTACAGCAGTCTGGAATACCTAGGCTGGACAGGGGCAGAGTTGGGAGAGCATAGGACCACCATGGGCTCCACACAAGAAAATTTGGAGTGGGAGTAGTAGAGAATGCTGTTCATTTTCCTGTGGATCACGAGGGCAGTCTAATTCTTCCCCACTATCCAAAACTAAAAAGTTTTTGTCTCAGCATACAATTTAAAGCACCCATACCTAAGTCAGTATTTGAAAGTGATGCAACATATTTAAAGTGATTGTAAAGTCTATTTTTTTAATAAAAAATAACAAACATGTTATAATTACCTCCTCTGTGCAGTGGATTTGCACAGAGAAGCCGGGATCCTCCTTCTCTGGGCCCTCTTCTGTGCTCCTGGCCCCTCCCTCCTGTTGAGTGCCCCCACAGCAATCAGCTTGCTTTGGGGACACCCGAGCCAAGTCACAGCTCCCTATGTTCATTCAGACACAGAGCTGCGGCCCAGCCCTGCCCCCTTTCTATTCTCATTGGCTGACTGACTTTGATTCTCAGCCAATGAGGAGAGGAGTCCCGGAAGGGCCGAGACATTCCTACAACATCACTGGAGCTAGAGAGGAATCTCAAGTGAGAATTAGAAAAACACTCTTAAAGCCACATCCGTATTTGAGGGTAAATATTAGAGAAAATAGGGGGCCAATACTTTGCCCCCCCCTTTTTCTAATATTGAGTCTCAAGTAAGTATTAGGGGGGCTGAGGAGGGCTGCTGCACTCAGAATGCATAGAATACATTAAGAACTGAGAAATATATTATAGCACAGTACAGTGTTTGCTATCTCCCATTCACATTTTACAGGGTTTTGCTTGAAGATGTTTTTTTAACTACAGTTTAATTAAGGACTAGTTCGGGGGTTATGGGTTGAGGTTTGGTGGAGGGATTGGGCTTAGAGGGTTAGCATCATGTTAATATTGTAAAGGTTAACCCAAACTAGAACCACACTTATTTATTACAGCGTTATGGATCACTTTTTAGACTTAAATTAAGGGTTAAGTTAAAGGGGTTGTAAACCTTGGTGTTTTTTCACCTTAGTGCATTAAGGTGAAAAAACACCTTCCAGTGTCTGGCCCCCCGAGCCCCCGTTTTACTTACCTGAGCCAAGAATTTCCGAGGGCGCGATCCCACGCCATTCTCTCCATGGCTGATCGGCTCCTCATTGGATGTATTGATAGCAGTGCAGCCATTGGCTCCCTCTGCTGTCTATTTAAATCCAATGACGTAGCCGCCGGGGGGCGGGGCCAAGTCATACACTCAGAGGCTATGCACGCCGAGGGTATAACACGGGAGCGCGCCCGTAAGGTAACCTCCTTGGGAGAGAGCTTCCCAGAGGGGGTTAGCTCTTGCGGGAAGGAGCCGAGACAGCTGCCGTGGGACCCCAGAAGAGGAGGTTCGGGGCCACTCTGTGCAAAATGAACTGCACAGTGAAGGTACTATGATATGTTTGTTATTTAAAAAAACAAACCCATAGTATCACTTTAAAGGGTTTTCTCACACCAGTGGGCTATTGTCGTGATGTGCATTGAATAGGGGGGTGTGATGTTTTGTTACAATGCATTGCAGTGTTTAAATTTTTTACCTGATTGACAGGTCCCAAAATGATATTTCAATCAGCCCAATTGTACAATGCACTGCGTAAAAACATGCTGCAATTTTTTGCAAATCAAACCAGCACATAAGTAGGGTGTGAACAGGGCACATAAAAAAACAATTGTTCTCTCTATGTCCTTGCACTGAGCCTGTGTTGTTTAACGCAGCTGAGTGCACCTTGTACTGTACAGTAAAATGCTGTAGTTACTTACCTGACAGAGGAGAGGCTTCACTGATGCAGCACCACAGATTCTTTCATTCATTTATTCATTAGCACTGTAACTTAAGAGGCACTGCTGGCGGGCACCCTTGGCAAAATGAAGAGAGAAATGTTGTGGTGCAGCGCATGTAGCATGCTATGCCAAATGGTGCACATAGTCACATTGCATGGAACAGTGGACTTAAAGGTTAACCGGAGGCAATTTTATTTATTTATTTTTCATTCTGGATAGAGTAAGGGAGAGTTATAACTCTCATCAGTTTTTTTCTTTGCCATCTGTGTCCGATTGGGGAGATTTCCCTTTACTTCCTTTGCAAAGGCCAAAACAGGAAATGAGAGAAAATCCCTTCAAAGTGAGGGAATCCTGGTGTGTCACTAGGATCACCAGAATTATTGGTCAGAATTCCCATCCATTAGTATTCTGATGTCAACCCAAAATGTGGTATTTTCTTTTACGTTCCCTTGCAATGATAATGGTAAACATGACAAATAGAGAGGGTGAATTTCTTTACGTTGTACTCCTTACGTTGTACTCCATCTAAAACTAAAAAAAAGTTTAGCCTTTAGTCAAACCTCACCCCTTACACTTTACATGGCAATGGTTACATTTTGGCTAAGCCTACTAGCTAACCCTACGTACATATGCTGTATCCCTTGTAACAAAAATAAATAAATAGCAAGAGACACATGGGGGGTGTCCATTGAGGCGTGCAAAATCTGGTGTCACACTACATAGAAACCAATACATTTCTAGGTTTAAGGGCCCTTTCACACGTGCGGACCGTATGTCTGCATTTTCATCCGTACGTTGCAGATGAAAACGGGACATACATGGGTCCCTATGTGATTACGGGTGTCAGCGGATGACCATCCGCTGACACCCGTAATCGCCCGCTTCCGCAAAGATCCGCATTTGCGGACGGAAGAAAATCCTATTTTCTTTCGTCTGCCGGATCGGATCGGATGAACACGGACATACGGTCCGTGTTCATCCGATCCCCCATAGGGAGGAAAGACAGGGCGGTCCCTGCACAGTGTGCAGGAACCACCCTGTCAGCTGCCAGCTCAGCGGGGATTTTACAGAGGATCCCCGCTGAGCTTTTGCGGACACACAGATGTCTTCCGCCCGCATACCCCCACAACCACCGAGCAAGGGTTGTGGGGATGAGACCCTTGTCCCCATCAACATGGGGACAAGGTGCTTTGGGGGGCACCCCAAAGCACCCTCCCAATGTTGAGGGCATGTGGCCTGGTGCAGTTCAGGAGAGGGGTGGCCGCACTCTGTCCCCCCTCTTTTCAGCGGCCGGCCAGGTCAATGTGCTCGGATAACGGGTCTTGTTATGGATATTTAGGGGAAACCGCACATCATTTTTTTTTTAAATTGACGGCGGGGTTCCCCTTAATATCCATACCAGACCTGAAGGGTCTGGTTATGAATATTTAGGGGGAACCGCACGTCATTTTTTTTTAAATTGACGGCGGGGTTCCCCTTAATATCCATACCAGACCTAAAGGGTCTGGTTATTGAATTTGCAGGGACCTCCGCACATTTTTTTTCTAAAAGTCCGTGTCCCATTGACTACAATGGGGTTCGGAGTTTGGGTTCGGGTTTCCGAACCCGAACTTTTTTTTTTAAAGTTCCGGTTCGGACCCGAACCCGAACATCCAGTTGTCCGCTCAACTCTACTGCTGAGTGAATGACAGAATAGAGCCCTGTTTAGGTAAACAACACAGTGGGGGTTATTTACAAAAGGCAAATCCACTTTGCACTAAGTGCAAACTACAAGTGCAAAGTGCACTTGAAAAATTGCACTGAAAGTGCACTTGGAAGTGCAGTCGCTGTAGATCTGAGGGGGACATGCTTGGAAAATAAAAAACAGCATTTTAGCTTGCACATGATTGGATGATAAAATCAGCAGAGCTTCCCCTCATGTCAGATCTACCCCTCAGATTTCCAGTGACTGCACTTCCAAGTGCACTTTCAGTGCAATTTCAAGTATAATTTGCACTTGTAGTTTGCACTTGTAGTGCAAAGTGGATTTGCCTTTCGCAAATAACCCCCAATGTGTCAGTTTTCTTCCTAGCATACGGGGGTAAAAACCAGCACATTGCTTAGTAAAAACAGCACACAGTACACACAGTAAACATTGCTAGGCACACAGTTAAGCCCTTGATTGCCCTTAAATGTTAACCCCTTCCCAGCTAGTGTCATTCGTACAGTGACAGTGTATATTATTAGCACTGATCACTGTATTAGTGTCACTGGTGATGTCAGTAGCAGTTAGTTCCCACAAAGGGGGTTATTTGCAAAAGGCAAATCCACTTTGCACTACAAGTGCAAAGTGCACCAGAAAGTGCAGTCACTGTAGATCTGAGGGGACATGCAAGGAAAATAAAAAACAGCATTTTAGCTTGCACATGATTGGATGGTAAAATCATCAGAGCTTCCCCTCATTTCAGATCTACACCTCAGATTTACAGCGACTGCATTTCCAAGTGCACTTTCAGTTCAATTTCAGTTTGTAGTTTGCACTTGTAGTGCAAAGTGGATTTGCCTTTTGTAAATAGCCCCCAAATGTCAGTTGGTGTCAGATTTCCCATTACATTATCACAGTCCCACTATAAGTTGCTGATCACCGCCATTAGTAGTATAAAAAAAATAATAATAACAATTTCAGCATATATATATATACACCATAGTTTGTAGACTCTATAACTTTTATGCAAACAAATAGCAGAAAGTAAAAAATATTGTTTTTCAATATGTTTGGTGGTCTTTTTCCGTTTATATGATAAAAATAAAAAAACAAGTGGTTACCAAATATAGTAAAACCTTGGTTTGAGAGGGTTTTGGAAAAAAAAGAAAAATGTTTTAATACATTTTGATATACAAGCGATGTCTTGATATACAAGTAGAGTCATGTCACAACTGAGTATAAAAGAGAAGAAAGGCGCCTCTAAGTGTAGCAATATGGTTACATTTAATAAAGGTACAACATTTAGCAACATATTGCTACATTTGGAGGCGCCACTCTTCTCTTTAATACTCTGTAGCTCCTGCTGGATTTTGCTTCTAATCCCCGTGTGGAGGATTGAATTTGCGGATGGACATTGTATGGTTACACAATCTGGTCACATTGCTTTAATCTTTTTATATGGACTATAAACTGAAGGACCTATAAATAAATGGTTGTGGAACTAATCATTTACGTTTCCATTATTTCTTAAGGGGAAATTTGCTTTGATATACAAGTGCCTTGGATTACAAGCATGCTCGCAATCCAAGGTTTCACTGTACCACTCTATTTCTGTGGGGAAAAAAAGATACACATTTTGTTTGGGTACAGCATTGCATGACCACGCAATTACAAGTTAAAGTAGTGTACTGCTAATAGCAAAAAATGACCTGATTATAAAGGGGGTAAAATCTTCTAGAGCTGAAGTGGTTGAAGAAGATTTTAATTAAAATAGTTGGCAATTACTTAAAGCGGAGTTTCACCCGCACAGGACACTTTTTCCCCTTAGCTTCATGCTTCGTTTTGACTAGGTGTCCCATGTTCCCATCTCACAAAGTTGGGAGGTATGCCAAAGTGTTCATTGTCCCAAGCTGCTAGTTGTTAAAGCGGGAGTTCACCCAATTAATTTTTTTTTTCTCTTTTCCCCTTAGATTCCTGCTCGTTTTGTCTAGGGGAATCGGCTAGTTGTTTTAAAATATGATCCGTACTTACCGTTTACGAGATGCATCTTCTCCGCCGCTTCCGGGTATGGGCTGCGGGACTGGGCGTTCCTATCTTGATTGACAGTCTTCCGAGAGGCTTCCGACGGTCGCATCCATCGCGTCACGATTTTCCGAAAGAAGCCGAACGTCGGTGCGCAGGCGCAGTATAGAGCCGCACCGACGTTCGGCTTCTTTCGGCTACTAGTGACGCGATGAATGCGACCGTCGGAAGCCTCTCGGAAGACTGTCAATCAAGAAGGAACGCCCGCTCCCGAAGACCCATACCCGGAAGCGACGGAGAAGATGCATCTCGAAAACGGTAAGTACGGATCATATTTTAAAACAACTAGCCGATTCCCCTAGACAAAACGAGCAGGAATCTAAGGGGAAAAGAGAAAAAAAAAATTAATTGGGTGAACTCCCGCTTTAACAACTAGCAGCTTGGGACAATGAACACTTTGGCATACCTCCCAACTTTGTGAGATGGGAACATGGGACACCTAGTAGCAAAACTATGTAGGCATAGGGAACACCCCCTGCCATGCCCCCCTTAAAGGAGAATTGTTACCACTACTATTCCTCTATACTGGCTTTTGAAATTTATAAATGCAGCAATTTAAAAATTGGATGAAAGGTTTAGCACTGGGAAACAATTTTTTTTATAAATAAAGGGTGCATTTTATATACAACTATATAGATCATCAGACGTTAGTGAAGGACAAATGAGGAAGAAAGAGTGACAGATGGACTTTGTTCCAAATCAGGGACAGTCCCTCGAAATCAGGGACAGTTGGGAGCTATGACTTTGGTCAAGACTATGTATTATACAGTGCAGCTAACATAGTACAGCAGTCAGAAATATGTAATGTACTACATAATGTATAGAGTGCTGCAGTCTGGATTATGTAACATATGGCATAGGTTGTTAAGTGCAGCAATTTGGAATAGGTCTAGTATGCTAAGTGTAAAAAGAAGATGCATCCCCTTACACTAGTGATCAGTGAGAACTCGGCTGAAAAGATCATTGGTGTCAGGTCATAGTTTCTTACAAATTCATCCAACATTTTCTGGGTGTAGCTAGAGCTGAGGCACCGAACAAGGGGACCAGGGTTATGTGCCCCAAGTGCTGGGGCCTACAAAGTCCATCAAAGCACATTAAAGGAATACTGATGGCTACAACAGCACACGAAGAATCATTCCATGAAATGCATCTCTAATTTGCAGCTTTCTTTAGCTATAGGCTCAAATATAATTTACACAAATCAAATAAGAATTCGGACAATGAAAATCAAAGACCTGCCAGCAAAAAAACAATTCCGTAACAAGATATTGTTCAGAGCAAAAGTTTAATTTTGTTAATTAATAACATATAAAGCTCAGCACAAACACTTGTCACTTATTGCAGTTTAATGTTAATCTGTAAATGATAAACCAAAATTAAAGTATAACTTTATAAAGGCAAAACTTTTTTTATTAGTTTTGGATAGAGTGAAGAGGGATTAGAACACCTATTATGCCGCGTACACACGACCGTTTTTCGCGATGTAATTTTTTTTTTTAATGTCATTAAAAACGATCGTGTGTGGGCTCCAGAGCATTTTTCGCAACATTAAAAATGGCCATTAAAAATTTAGAACATGCTCTAAATGTTCGCATTGTTTTTAACGTCGTAAAAAATGGTCGTGTGTGGGCTTTAACGACGTGAAAAAACGTGTGTGCTCAGAAGCAAGTTATGAGACGGGAACGCTCATTCTGGTAAAACTACCGTTCGTAATGGAGATAGCACATTCGTCACGCTGTAACAGACTGAAAATCGCGAATCGTCTCTCACCAAAATTTTACTAACACAAAATCAGCAAAAGCAGCCCCAAGGGTGGCGCCATCCGAATGGTACTTCTCCTTTATAGTGCCGTCGTACGTGTTGTACGTCATCGCGCTTTGCTAGAGCATTTTTTTTCACAATCGTGTGTATGCAAGGCCGGCTTAACAATAATTGGGATGAAAAAAAGTTTTTTCTAGACTATTAAAAATAGTCATGTGTACATGGCATTAGGCTTTTTTCTGCTGTCTTGTCACCGATAGGGAAATTTACTCTCTTTATTTGTCCTGTTTACCATTTTCATTGAAAGTGAAAGCAAAACAAAATACCAAATTATGGGTTGTCCCCAGAAAAGTAATAGATGTGATATCTTCCAATTGACACACTAGATCTGGTGACCTGGGGGGCTCCAAGAGTTTACTTAAATTTTTAGGGATTTCCTCTCACTTCCTGTTTTTGCATGGAACAGGAAGTGAAGGTAAATCTCTCAAATGGGACACAGATGGCAAAAATAAATAATAGAAGTTATAATCATCCCATACTCTATCCAAATTGAAAAAAATTGACCTTAAGCACGTGACTCTGCAAGGTATCATTAAAGGAGAACTGAACTGAGTTTAGTACATATACAGTTTGTACAGTAAAACATTGGATTGAGGGTAATTTGGTCTGAGAGTGATTTGCAAGACAAGCTATTTTTTTAAAATACATTTTGACTTGATAAATGAGCAATGTCTTGATATACAAGTAGCGTCATATCAGAACTGAGTATAAATAGAAGAGAGATGCCTCTGAGGCCTCGTACACACGACCAAGGAACTCGACGGGCGAAACACATCGTTTTGCTCGTCTAGTTCCCTGTTAGGCTGTCGAGGAACTCGACAAGCCAATTTTCTCCATTCCCGTCAAGGAAATAGAGAACATGCTCTCTTTTTGGCTCGTCGAGTTTCTCGGCAGTTTCCTGGACGAAAATGTACACACGACCGGTGTGTACGAGGCCTGAGTGTAGCAATATGGTTACATTTAATGAAGGTACAACATTTAGCAAGTCACATGGTTGATGAATAAAACCGGCACATCTAAGTATGCAGGCATCCGGGGTAAAGCTGTCCACATAGACCATCCTCCACACCACCATCGTCATCATCCCTTCCATGCTGTGCTCCACGAGCGCTTAAAGCCTCACTTTCAGATCACTCTACTGCAGGGTAGTCTTCCTGGTCCTGAAAGAACAGTTTTTATTATATACAGTAAAGGTGCATGTATAACACTGGGCAGACCACTAGGGACAAAGGGTGTGTGTATTTTTTTTATACAGTACTGTAATCTATAACATTACAGTATACTGTATGTATTGTGTTTATTTACTTTTTTAAATTTGGCGCTGATCTCCACCGCCGTGCGTCGTAACGTTGCAGGGAACGGAGCTCGGCGTCACTCGGCACTGTGAATCGAGCGAGGAGGACACCGCTCGATCACACAGTGGGGAGGCATCGCAGGATCCAGGGACAAGGTAAGTAACTTGTGCCTGTGGACACTGCAAGGCGATCCCGAGTCTGGCTCGGGGTTACCGCTTTTGGTCCTGAAATTCCACCCCGAGCCAGACTCAGGAATACCGCCAGGGGGGTTAGGCACCCTGGTCTGTGGTAAATGGTTTGTCGCAATTTAAATGATACATTTTCAGGAGAGCTTGTTCTGTTGAAAAACAACAGACTTATACCCTGTACACAAGATCGGACCTTTGTCCGACCAAATTCACATTGGAATTCCGACGGAATTCCATCGGAGGAAAAGAGAACATATTCTCTATGTAAACTCTGATGTAATTAATCGGAATTTCCGATGGGGCATACACAGGGTCGGAATCTCCAATGGAAAAAGTCAGTCAGACTTTTTCCATCTGAAATTCCGATCGTGTGTACGGAGCATTACTGGCTGATGATTTACTGAAAACAACCCATGCTACAGTTTGAGCAACAGATCGTGGGACAACAAATCCCAGCTATCCTTAAAGCGCTTATGACTCCTGTCATGGATGATTGAACTACCTACACCATAGCCTGAGGAACACACCATGGGACAACAAATCCCAGCCATCCTTACAGCGCTTATGACTTCTGTCATGGGAGTTATGGATATCTGGTGAGTAAGAGGGCACACAGAGGGAAGCACGGACAACACAGTTTGTTTTTTCTAGCACTTGGCACTGTTACTGCACTGGAAAATTTGAAATGTATTAACTTTTTAAAGATTTAGAATTTGTATAGACTTTAAATAGTTATGGTTATGTATTATTGCAACTTATATGGAATAATGTATTGCACTGTGGTAATGATATGTTAGCATTCAGCACTGGGTAGCCCTCTTACATGTTTATTTCACATTATAAGGCAGCTGTCTCCTTCCTAGTTGTTGTCAAATCAGCCACAGCAGAAGGGAGAAAGGCAGATCGAATCTCGTAGCTACTGTAAAGCCTCATACACATGATCAGATTTCTATCGGACAAATCGTAGGACTTTTGTCCGAAGGGCATTGGCCGTGAACTTGCATACAAATGACAAAGAATTGTCAGCCAACAAACATGAAACTACGTGTTTTTTCAGCTCTTTAGCGCCACCCTTTGGGCAACTTCTGCTAATGTTGTGTAATGGTTAGCATTGCCTCTGAGCATGCGTGTTTGTACTTTGGATTTGTGTCCAACGGACTTGTGTACACACGATCGGAAAATCCGACAAGACACATTTGTTGTCGGAAAATTTTAAAGCATGCTATCCAACATCTGTTGGCGAAAAATCCGACAACAATTGTCCGATGGAGCATACAAATGGTCGGATTTTCCGACAACAGCCTACCATCACACAATTCCTGTCGAAAAATCCAATCGTGTGTATGAGGCTTCAGAAAGCACCCAGCAACATGGGGCAAAGTATTATGGGGTTGATTTACTAAAACTGGAGAGTGCAAAATCTGACGCAGCTGTGCATGGTAGCCAATCAGCTTCTAACTTCAGCTTGTTCAATTAAGCTTTGACAAAATTAAAACTGGAAGCTGAGAGTAAATCAATGCCTAATGGATAAAATACATTTTTACATTTATTTTGACATGTTATTTAATGTTCAGCATTAATAGTTTTAATTATTTGTTTTACAATTTTGAGGCACACACAAAAGACCCATTACTAAATGGTCTGTCACAAACTATAGACCTATTACTAAATGGTCTGTCACAAACTATAGACCCATTACTAAATGGTCTGTCACAAACTATAGACCCATTACTACATGGTCTGTCACAAACTATAGACCCATTACTAAATGGTCTGTCACAAACTATAGACCCATTACTAAATGGTCTGTCTATAATACTCTGCAGTTTTAGTAAATCAACACCTATTTGTACTTTGTCCCATAAAGAACATAACAGTAAAAAAAATATATAATGATATACATTCTTAACTACTTGCCGACCTCCCGCCGTCATTCTATGGCGGCAGGTTGGCTCTCCTGCGCGAGAGCCCGGCATACTACGTCGGCTCTCTCGCAGGCTACCAGGGGCCGGCGTGCGCGCGCCCCCCGCTCGCCCCCGACTCTCGTGCCCGGCGGGCGCGATCGCCGCTGGGCGTATACGCGATCGCTCGTTACAGAGCGGGGACCGGGAGCTGTGTGTGTAAACACACAGCTCCCGGTCCTGTCAGGGGGGGAAATGCTGATCTTCTGGTTATACAATGTATGAACAGAAGATCAGTGGTTTCCCCTAGTGAGGCCACCCCCCCACAGTAAGAACACACCCAGGGACATACTTAACCCCTTCCCCGCCCCCTAGTGTTAACCCCTTTACTGCCAGTGGCATTTTTATAGTAATCCAATGCATTTTTATAGCACTGATCGCTATAAAAATGCCAATGGTCCCAAAAATGTCAAAAGTGTCCGAAGTGTCCGCCATAATGTCGCAGTACCGGAAAAAAACGTTGATCGCCGCCATTACTAGTAAAAACAAAATATTAATAAAAATGACATAAAAATACCCTCTATTTTGTAAACGCTATAACTTTTGCGCAAACCAATCAATAAACGCTTATTGCGATTTTTTTTACGAAAAATATGTAGAAGAATACGTATCGGCCTAAACTGAGGAATGTTTATAAAAAAAAAAATTCAAAATTGTCACTCTATTTTTGTTTATAGCGCAAAAACTAAAAACCCGCAGAGGTGATCAAATACCACCAAAAGAAAGCTCTATTTGTGGGGAAAAAAAGGCCGCCAATTTTGTTTGGGAGCCATGTCGCACGACCGTGCAATTGTCAGTTAAAGCGACGCAGTGCCGAATCGCAAAAAGTACTCTGGTCTTTGACCAGCAATATGGTCCGGGGGTTAACCCCCCTGGCGGTATTCCCGAGTCTGACTCGGGGTGAGATTTTCATACCAAAAGCGGTAACCCCGAGTCAGACTCGGGCTCGCCTCGCTGGATTCACAGACTGTGTTTACTTACCTTGTCCCTGGATCCAGCGATGCCACCGCGCTGTGTGAGCGAGCGGGACCTCACCCGATTCACACAGCGTCCTCCTGTGCCGCCGATCTCCATTCCCTGCGACGTTACGATGCACGGGGGCGGAGATCGGCGCCAAATTAAAAAACGTAAACAAACACAATACATACAGTATACTGTAATCTTATAGATTACAGTACTGTATGTAAAAAATACACACACCCCTTGTCCCTAGTGGTCTGCCCAGTGTCCTGCATGTACTTTTATATAATAAAAACCTTTCTTTCTCCCTGCAAACTGTAGATTGTCCATAGCAACCAAAAGTGTCCCTTTATGTCAAAAATGGTTTTAGATCAGCTAGAAAACAGCGATAATAAATTATAATCACTTGCAGAATTGAGTGATAGCGATTTGTGGGGAAATTCGTCATAAAAAAATAATAATAATGACAGCAACAATTCTGCAACTGAGCAAATTTCAGTGATTTTGAGTTGATTACATTATTGAATAATTTTTATTAGAATTATATTATTATTTGTTATAATTATTTATAATTATTTATTATATTATAATTTATAATTTTGTTTTTAAAAAAATGTCATACCCGGGATGCCTACTAGACTCTTGTTTGGTCAGATTTAAGTGAGTTATTCCTAAAAATTACAGGCCTACAGTATAAAACACCAAATTTCCTTGCAAATAATGGTAAGGCTTTCAGCATCTTTTTCTGAAAGAATCATACCGCCAGGGAGGTTAAGTGGTTAAAGACCGGAAGTTATTATTACATATTTCAGGAACTGGATGGATGAATATGTTTATTAAACAAAAATACAGCCAATAAAGTTTAAACGTGCAAGGAAGCCGACATATAACACAATGTGAAAAGATTGTAAGAAAATATGGTCTCATTCTTATCAGAGCCAAAATAAACTCAGTGGCCAATATGTTAAAAAAGATAATCAAGGGTTGCTTTAAATAATCATCATATTTTTGGAATAATTAATTATCTTTTAAAACGAATTCTGCTTTTATGGTCACTGAAAAAAAGTAGAAAATGTTGTGCAAATGTCTCTTATAAAAATGTGACATATTTTTTCAAACATTTGAATTTGATGCATTTGTGGACTGATAGGAATGTGGACTAGACATGGCAGATCCACAGTGACAGTTTTCAGCCCTCCAGACTCCACGTAAAGCACATTATTTTAACACTAGGGATGAAAAGATCGAAGTTGGAAACTGTTACTGACAGTGGTAGAAAAAATCTGATGACACGAGATACTGCTGCATCTGCCAGGAGAACACATTTGTTATGTGTATTAAAAACCTTTGGACTGGAAGAAAGCAAATACACTTTGACAGGACATGCGGTTGTGTGTAAAAACACTGCATTTGCAAAGGAGAATAAACTACGGAACCAAATTCCATTATGGGAAGAGTCCAGATAGATGATTTTGTAGCTGGATATCTTGGGGGTAAGCACATTTCTTTCTTTGCACTATTTTTCACAATGATATCCTCTTATACATTTCACAGATTTTTAGGATTATACATTTTCCACTGTGTGACAGTCATAATAATGTCAGATCATTTTGTGTTTCCAAATTACTTTTTGATGAACAGTATTATAAATTTATACTGTGTTTTTTTATATATATATATATATATACAGGCGCTGCTAGTGTTATTGTCGGACATCCTTTGGACACTGTTAAGGTATGTGATTTCCTTATGTTTGGCAGTGTTTTTAGACAGTTTTTATATTCCTATGCAGACTGCATTTCTCTGGTGGTAATCATATTTTGTTGATGTTATAATGTTATTATAGTATGACAAAAAGAACAGGATACAAAATCAAATATTGTATTTCTTATTATGTATAGAAAAGAAAATAACAATATTTTAACTTTAAGATTCCCTGTCTGCTACACTATATTGTCAGTCACATCTCAAGTACGATTATTGTAATACCAATAAATCAGGGCAGAAGCGAAGGCATTAATAACATTGTGTTCACAGATGATCAAACTTAACAGCCATTCTTGTAACAAAGAAAGCTTGATTAATTCATAGGACCTGGTTAGCAGACTGAAAATCTGCCATAGATCAAAGTAGTCAACCATCAGTAAATTTATGGAGAGTTTGTAAAAATCTGTGATTTTTACAACTCTGTGAATATCAGGAGCTGGTTATTTTTTACACTGTGTTGACTTTTTAAGTGTAACCCAGGCATATTATTTGTTATGGGTATTCTCAGTTTTTCCATATTGCGTGTATATTGTTTAAATATCAACTGTCTTAATTTTTTATAGGAGATTGAAAATCTGCCATAGATCAGGGTTGCCAACCATCAGTAATATTGATTGTCTTAATATTTAATAGGAGTTCTGTCATTTTTCTGGTTGTCAATAAAATAAAGTGCTCTGTCAGTAAATTCCCCATGTTTTGTCAGTAAAAAATGCTGCAGGAAGTTGACAACACTGCCGTAGATTGTCTATTATTCCCGAAAAATATGAGAATATTTTTCTTCCCTGTTATATATTCCTTGTCATCTGTCTTTGACCTGCATGTTGAAGAGAACAGCCCTTTGTTGAGCTATGGACCCCTTTAAGAATCCAATGAAAGCTATGGACCCCTCCTAGAGAACACAAATTAATAGGCATGACAGATCGACTGACAAAAATATATCAACTCAACCTAACCCAGCCTAGCCTAACCTATTTTGGTCTTTCATGTCTGTCATGCACCTGTCTTTTGGTGTTTTTCGATGCTTTTCATTTAGTCTGGTTTTTCACAATACTTACATGCACATTTTTTTCTATTGCACCCACATGCACAAACGCACTCTGCATATATCACTCTTCATCCACACTGTGAAAGAAATTGTGGTCAATTAAGTCTCACCAGTATGTGAGAAGATGATCAAGCCATTAATTTTTCTGACGCCAGCATGGCAGCATACATGTGATATAGCTCCGCCCCTATATCCACCCACAAGACCTGTTAAAATCTATAAAAGTCTGTCTGAGAGCAAGCTCCCTCCTTTTTGTCCTCAAGATATACACAAGGCCATGATGTTGAGCTGGTGTTTGGTGGCTGGAGTACATGCTGCATGTGTTTCTATGCAGAGCACACCTGAACTGAATCCTGGTGCTGAAGTTAGTGTTGCCTTTTCTTTCTCCCCTAGGTTTGTGCTATCCATTTTTGTTTTTCCTCCCTTGCCTCTAATTTTATTAGGCTTCCTCATTTTCCCTACGTGGGAGCGATTTTTTTTTTCTTTTGTCTGCAGTTTTTTTCTTTCATCTGTGTTTTTTTCCCATGACCAGCATGCATTAAAGATCCGTTCCAGGTTTGGTGGCTGTTTCGAGTTTTAGGGCTGGCTATGATATCCACGCATGCACTGTGCAGAGGGTCTCATGTGGCAGCTATCTTTGCTATGGCATATCTAGGCTCACGCATGTGTGAAGTAGTTTTTACACAGGAAACATTTTATTTTTTCCCATGCTTATGCTGCAGGTGAATAGGGGGGGGAGGTCATGTCTATGATCTGTTTGCTTCTTTCTCTGCGCAGTGCTGACATCCTTGCTCCAATAGGAACTTTCAGCCACATAACCAAGACCTTCATGTGCTGAGGTAGGGACCATTAGTTTGGTTAGTAAGAAGAGGGAAAAGAGTGCCTTTCCATGAGTTTGGCCTTTGTCTTCTGATGCAACCTCGCTCGCTCCTGTTTAAGGTCAAGCAAAAGAGCATTGCCATGTCATGACAAGTCCAATGAGACTCGCAGGTCTCGCCCAGGAGGTACAGAAATGTACCAGTGAGTGTCTGCATTTCTCCTCCTCTGAGCAATAACAGCGACAAAAGTATAAGAAATGCTGGGCCTTTGACACGGACCTAACATGTCTGTGGATATTGCCGCCAAAACCTCTCTATGGGCAAAGGACGCTGTGAGTCAGCAAGTCATTGCTCTTCATCTATGCCACTTTACTCCAGGCACAACACCCTGCAGAGGAGTTAAGGGCATCACAGTTAGCCCCCCTAACAAAGGAGGCCCCAAGCCTATCACAGACAACTTTATTCCTGGCTCTAAGGGCACCTTTATCCAAACGATTCACTCCTGTCTTACAACTGGTTTTACCAGACGTAGAAGAGGGTCGGTTGCCCTCCTTGAAGAGGCTCAGCAGATTTTGAGTGCCTCTAGGGTCCAGTCATTCATTATGGAAGTTGACCAGGCCCAGAATGGGATGACCCAGATGACTGCCTTCGATGTCAGTACATACTTCACATTTTCAATGCACGGCCTTCCATACACCCTAGTGAATGGAAAGGTGAAGAGGTTGATTCAAGAGGAGTGGAAGTAGTGATATGAAGTTTTACATAAGTAAGCAGCAGTAAAATTATACCTTACCCCAGAGGGAAATGTTGATTTTCTGACCAAAAGACTGCCACTGCAATGTGTTAACACACTTAACATGCGTTGCAGTAACACATACTTTACAGTACTGCAAAGGTATGGACATGACAATTATGCATTTTTGTCAGGAGTGTTATTCATCCCAGGAAAGAGGCTGTAAGCCAGTGATTGCAGGAGTGTGTGGCAAGCGCAGTACAGTTGGGACCCAAAGTCTCAAGGTCACCATCACCAATGAATCGCTGAAATGTATTTTCTGATAATGTTCTTTTCCAGGTGGGCATTGATGCTGGTGAATTCAATCACTTGTGGATGAGACCCAATGTTAAGGATCGTATCTGTCTGAACTGCATGACTAGGAGTGACTACCTATTATATGCTGTTCATGATCCCCTGTCATAAGGGATCATGGCGATTTGGTAAGGAGCCAATTCATAGTTTGGTGGAGGATACATCACTTTTTCTTTGGACATGTTTTCAACTGATTTTGGAATTTGGCACAGAGCACGGGTGTTTGGCATTTCATGTGTAAAACATTTATAGACTTTATTTACTAGGGAATTTTTTTTGTTTTTGATAAATATTTTTTAAGAAGATTGATTTAAAAGCATCATTTTGATTTAATCTTTTTTTGACATTATTAATATCATCACTGTTTTACTGATATTGAGGGGTTTGAGAGTGCTACATAGTGCTCTCTAGTGGCTATCAACCTCCTTTTTTTGGTATATTAGTGATTTATATATACCATTGTATATCACTTACAGTAGGTGACTGAGATATTGTGTCAATCTCGCTCCCTTTCTCTGCGAGATTAACCACCTACGAGCCCCATTGCGGGAGCCAGCGCCGAGCCGGCTCGCCGCGATGGGAAAAAGTCATCATAGAAGCGACGGGGATCCGACTTGGATTCCTGCCAATTCTAGCTGTGGCGTTTGGTATGAATCATGAGGGGGAACTCCAAGCCAAATTTTAAATAAAAAACCTGCATGGGTTCCCCCCCAGGGGCATACCAGGCCCTTAGGTCTGGTATGGATTGTGGATCGAAAAAACGGTGTGGGGGTTCCCCCACAATCCATACCAGACCCGTATCCAAGCACACCGCCTGGCCGGTCAGGAAAGGAGTGGAAACGAGTGAGTGCCCTCCCTCCTGAGCCCCAGAGGGGGGGTCCCGGAGCATGATGGGACTGTGACATCATAAGAGGCCTATATAAATCGGTGCAAGCCGCGTACCCAGCATTACAGCGGGAGGAAGCGACGCGTCAACATCTGAAGAAAAGAAGAAGGCGGAAGACAGCAAAGAAGAGCGGGCTGCGCCGCTGCTAGTAGTGGGTGCTTTGGGGTGGGGGGCCTCAGGGTGCCCCCCTGCCCCAGAGCACCCAAGCCCCTGGGGGGAACCCATGCCATTTTTTTATTAACAATTTGGCATGGAGTTCCCCCTTATGATTCATACCAAACTCTGCGGCTAGAATTGGCGGGAATCCAAGTCGGATCCCCGTCGCTTCTATGACGCGCTCGCTGGAATGTGCTTTTCCTATTCCAGCGAGTGCGAGATGTCGGCACCATGTCGCCGAGAATCAGCGCGATGCCGTCGTGCTGGAAACACATTCTCGGAGACAGGTACTGTATGTGTATTTTGAATGTTTTGTTATTTAAACACTTGTTTCACATGGTTTAGAGGTAGCGTGATTTATATTTTTCTCACATTTTGTTTTTGTATTTATTGTTTACATGGTAATCGCAGCTCTCGGATTGAATAGGCTGTAACTGTGTTGCAGCTCTCCTTTCTTTCCTTTTTCCAGTATTTTATTGCAGTTTCTTTCCAATTTCCCATAACACTTCATTGACCTGAGCCTGTAAAGTAATCCAAGACCCCTTACCACACTGATCCATCTTCGAACGCTGCAGCCATATGTGCACCGCAGAATGCTCCAACACTACATTCTCCGAGCGGATGCCCGAGCAACCATACTTAGAATCCGGCACCAGCTCTGAAATCCAGAATGCCCCAAAAAATCCTAGTACAAATGCTGTTTTAAACAATAGTGCTTTGTATTCTGAGTAACAAACAATGGCAGGCCCAGCACACAAACCGGACAGTATGTCAAAAGAAATTGGTCTTCTGTCATCTGACACAAAGGTTCTTTTGCTGTAGTCTTTGATTGCCTGTTTCACAGAGAAGTATGATGTACAAGATGGCAAACCTTTTAGGCAACAGAAAAAGGAGATGCCTGCCAGTGACCTCACTATATGACTGCAGGAAAAACCTTCCCCCATGAGGGATGCTACAAAAGCTAGCAGCCCACCTTCCGACGGCGTTTCGCCAATGAAACCTGAAGTACTGGCAAATGCCAGCCAATTCCGCCTGGAAACAGAATAGCCTGCCCAAGTCTTGGGTGCCACCGAACCCTTGATTGCCTCAGCGGCCAAACTTAAACCAGTGACCATAAGTGATCCGGGCACCTGGCGCCCTCCTCGTCCGCCTCTGGCAGCAAGCTCCGGAAACGGTCCGTCTGAGAATGGGACAAAGAGTCAGCGATTGTGTTCAATATCCAGGGCGTGTACTTACTACCTTTAGCCAAATATTGTGTTTGAGACACAGAAATACAATTTGACACAATGCTTTAACAACACATAACGAGCTGGATGAAAGACAGTTCAAAGCAAATAGCACACCCCTGTTGTCTGTCTCAACCAAAATGTGCCGATTCGCAAAAGACTCGCCCCACAACTCTAATGCTACCAAAACAGGGAATAGCTCTAGCAGTACTATATTCTTGGTAGCACCCAGGCGTATCCAGGAATCTGGCCAAGCTGCACAGCACCAATGGGATCTCCAAATGGCCCTGAACCCTTTGGAACCTGCTGCGTCAGTAAACCTAAAGTCTGGGGCAAAAACAAAATCATGTTGAAACAAAGATTGCCCATTGTAGGTTTCCAGAAACTGAGCCCACACCTGTAAATCCTCTTTCAAAGAACATGTCAAACGGATGTGAGCAAATGGGGATTTCATACATGAAATAGTCATTGAAAGCCATCGTGAAAAAATGCGACCAAACGGCATGATCCGACAGGCAAAAGCCAAAATACCTAACAATGACTGTAGTTCTTAAAAGCAACTTCCTTTTCCACAGGAAACCCACCAACAAAAATCTCAGCTTCTTAATCTTTGCTTCAGGCAGACTGAACTCCATCCTGAACGTGTCAATATGGATCCCCAGAAATTCCAAGGAAGAAGCTGGTACAAATGTTTTTTTCTCCGCTAACGGTACGCCAAATGACTGTGATAATGACCGAAAATCGTTAAACAAATTTGCACACCACATATCATCCGCCGGCCCAACAAATAAAAAATCATCCAGGTAGTGCACCACACTGTGCACTCCCGACTGAAAACAAACTACCCAATGAAGAAACTTGGAAAAATCTTCAAAATAAGCACGCGATAAAGAACAACCCATGGGAAGACATTTGTCAAAAAAGAAACACCCGTCAAATTGAAAACCCAGGGAGTTAAAAGCCGCAGGGTAAATGGGCAAAAGGCGGAAAGCCAACTTTATATCTGCTTTGGCTAGCAAAGCCCCTGGACCACACAACCTAATTTTCTCAATTGCATCCTCAAAAGTGGCATATGAAACTGAACATAATGACATGTCTATGTCATCATTCAAAGATTGTCCTTTCAGAAATACCAGGTGATGAATAAGGCGTAAAGAATTGTGTTCTTTTTTAGGAACCACCCCTAGTGGTGACAAACGGAAATGTTTAAATGGGGGTTCCCTAAAAGGTCCTTCCACCCACCCTTCATCAATCTCCTTCCAAACCTTGTCTCTCACCACCTGGGGATACTCGGAAACTGATTTAAGGTTGTTCACCACCATGCAACACCCCTGCAAAGGGGGGCAACGGGAAACCCTGCGAAAAACCCTCAATGAGGGCATGAGCCTTCTCCCTGTTTGGGTATAAGTCCAGAATAACAAATTACCTAGGGAGCCATCAGGTTCTATGAAAATCAGATTTTTTTTAAATAGATTTTTTTTATCACATAACATCGTAAACTTGAGGTTATAATTATTGTTGCCCAAGATATTCATAAATGTAATCAACCCTTGATAGGTACCTGACCATATCATGAATACATCATAAATGTAGCGATGGAATGTCACCACATGGGCTAAATATTTTTTAATATCTTCCCTTGCAAAAAGTTTCCTCTCCCAACCCCCCAGGATTGGCATACGATGGGGCACAACGCTACCCCCTGAACCTTAAGATAGTGGGAGAGACCAAACATAAACCCATTTCTCATGAGGATAAATTTCAACAGTTCCAGTATAAACTCATTGTATTTTTCAGCAGTCTGGCCACGTTCATATAGATGCTCTGCCACAACCCTCAATCCCATCTCATGTGGGATTGCGTTGTAGAGGCTGTCCACATCAATGGTAACAAGCCATGCATCTTCTGGAACAGAGATGCTCTCAATTTTTAATAAGGTCAATTGTGTCTTGTGTCTACATATGAGAACAATGATTTTACATGAGGACCCAAATAGGTGTCAATTAGACTACTCGCATTTTCAGTGAGACATCCACATCCAGAGATGATGGGTTGGCCAGGAGGGTTAGTTAAAGACTTGTGGACCTTGGGTAAGTGATAAAAGGTTGGAACTTTAGGTTCCTGGACATTTAAAAAGGTCCAGGTTTGTTTGTCAATCAGATTTCTAGAATGGGGTTTAGCAATAATATTTCTATATTCTCTACAGTAGGATTCGATAACTGTTCGTGAAATTGGTCTATACCATTCTCGATTTTGGAAAATGTGTAGACATATTTGTTCTTAGTTGCCACGGTTCATTACTACGAGATTTCCGCCTTTGTTGGCTGATTTAATTATAAGTTCAGTATTTTTTTTGCAGGGATATTAATACCTTTTTCAATGGAGGAGATAAATTGTCAAATGAAGATTTGGACCAAGTCATTTCCTCCACTTCTTTTGTTATTTGTTGCACAAAGGCCCAGATGGTATGCCGCGTACACACGACCGTTTTTCATGACGTGAAAAATGCAATTTTTTTAAATGGTCATTAAAAACGATCGTGTGTAGGCTCCAGAGCATTTTTCTCGATGTGAAAAATGGGCATTAAAAATTTAGAATGTGCTCTAAATGTCCTCGTCGTTTTTCACATTGTCGTTTTTCACGTCGTGAAAAACGGTCGCGTGTAGGCTTTAACAACATGAAAAAAACGCGCATGCTCAGAAGCAAGTTATGAGATGGGAGCACTCGTTCTGGTAAAACTAGCGTTTGTAATGGAGATAGCACATTCCTCACGCTGTAAAAGACTGAAAAGCTGGAATCGTCTCTCACCAAACTTTTACTAACACAAAATCAGCAAAAGCAGCCCAAAGGATGTCGCCATCTGAATGGAACTTCCCCTTTATAGTGCCGTCGTATGTGTTGTACGTCACAGCGCTTTGCTCGAGCATTTTTTTTTTTTTCACGATCATGTGTATGCAAAACAGGCTTGACAAGAATCACGTCGAAAAAAACATTGTTTTTTCTAGGACATTAACCACTTGCTTACTGGGCACATATACCCCCTTCCTGCCCAGGCAAAATTTCAGCTTTCAGCACTGCGTCGCTTTAAATTAAAATTGCGCGGTCGTGCGACGTGCCTCCCAAACAAAATTGACGTCCTGTTTTTTTCCCACAAATAGAGCTTTCTTTTGGTGGTATTTGATCACCTCTGTGGTTTTTATTTTTTGCGCTATAAACAAAAAAAGAGCGAAAATTTTGAAAAAAAAACACAATATTTTTAACTTTTTGCTATAATAAATATCCAATTTAAAAAAAAAAAAACTATTTTTTTTCTCAGTTTAGGCCGATATGTATTCTACATATTTTTGGTAAACAAAATAATAATAAAAAAATCACAATAAGCGTATAGTGATTGGTTTGCGCAAAAGTTATAGTGGCTACAAAATAGGGGATAGAATTCTGACATTTTTTTTTTATTATTTTTTTTTTTACTAGTAATACGGCGATCTGCAAATTTTGTCAGGACTGTTATATTATGGCAAACACATCGGACACTTTCGACACATTTTTGGGACCATTCACATTTATATAGCGAACAGTGCTATAAAAATGCACGGATTACTGTATAAATGTGACTGGCAGGGAAGGGGTTAACACTAGGGGGCGAGGAAGGGGTTAAATGTGTATCCTGAGAGTGATTCTTACTGTGGGGGGAGGGAACTGACTGGGGGAGGTGACCGATGCTGTGTCCCTATGTACAAGGGACACAGCATCACTCTCCTCTCCCTGACAGGACGTGGAGCTCTGTGTTTACACACAGAGCTCCATGTCCCTGCTCTAAAACTGCCAATAGCGGGTACCTGGTGGACATCGCGGCCGCCAGGCACGCGCATCATATACTATATCACTGAAACTTACGGATTTACCCGATTTCGGTGTTCCGGTGTTCCCAGTGGTAAAAAAATAGATGCTACTTTGGAATCAACTTTGTTATTTATTGACGTTGTCAAATCATTTACCTTAGTAGATCTTATTGTGGGTGCTAAAGTTGAGGAAGAGGAGATAGGGATAGATAAAGGACCTATTAGACCACTAGTTTTACACCCTTGAGTGCCATGTGAACTTTTCATAGAAAGATGAGGCATGTTAAGACGTGAAGACGTTAAGAAGTGAGTTTTTGGGACGAACCACAGGTGATTCATGTTCGCGCGTTAAAACCGGTGCGTTTTTCACATTGTCCGAAACGGATAATTTCGAATCTCTTTTGCGTTTTTTAGAAGATCTCTCATTCGCGATAATATTCATTGAGTTCGGTCTCATATTGATAACACAATAGAGACATCATCTCAAAGGAGCATGATTGTAAATTTGATTCCCATTTGTTTTTCAAAGTGCCATCTATCTTTTTTAAATTAGGAAATATTTGGATCCTTAGTCCCCAAGGGGTAATTTTATTCTCAAAATATTCTGACTTTCTTTTCTACTGATCTCTGAAGTTTAACAAAGGATTTATCCAAATTTACTTTCATAAGGTGTTTAGATGGGATGTCATTCAAGCACTCTCTTGAAGAGTAGGGATGCGCCAATGGTTTTGTCTGAATCCAGTAGCAGTGACATCAGAAGTATAGGAGGATACTTCAGGTTTACTATAGGGACAAGTCTACTGTGCAGTAGGGATAAGTCTGCCTAAGTAATTAAAGGGGCAAGAATGGTGGTGACGTCACTACTCAAAT
Organism: Rana temporaria; assembly: GCF_905171775.1. Taxonomy (NCBI): domain Eukaryota; kingdom Metazoa; phylum Chordata; class Amphibia; order Anura; family Ranidae; genus Rana; species Rana temporaria. The sequence goes on along the minus strand of NC_053491.1, from coordinate 292,441,511 downwards.
ATAGTCACTAACCATATTTAGGCAATAATGTCACCACTATCCTCCCCCCTTCCATCATATTGCTGATGGCAGCTTGGGGAGCTGTCATTTAGTTGGTGGTGTGTGTCAGATCGTCTTCTTTTTTCAGTGAGTTGTTGGGTGGCAGGCATCATGATTGACAAGGGATGTACAATAAGGAACATTGTTGGGTATTTTTATTTTTATAATAAAGGACCTTTAAAATGTCTGAGTGTCTTATTTCTAGGTTACATCTTTTTTTTTTTTATGAGTAAGGGTACTATGTACTGCATACTCATTCACATGGTAGAGGTGGTATTTGGTAAGATAACCCCAATGTTGAGGCATGTGGCCTTGTATGGATTAGGAAGAAAAGGGGGGGCACATGATCATCCCCCTCTTTTCTGGCCAGCCAGGATCCATGCTTGGAGGATTCCTCCTGATCCCAAAAATAAGTACCGTAAGTAGTTCCCCCTTCTGTCCCCATTGTATGTAATTCAGGAAGACACAGCTGCCAGGATTACTGTGCATGCACAAAGGGGTATTTAACATCTCTTCTATGACAGGCTATACGGGGCCCCACAGTTTCTATCATAAGCTCTGCATGTGCAAACTTGACATTTTTCAAGAATATTGGATGTGGGAATTACTTTCACCACAACACACCACATCACATCACAAAATTGTGAGTTAACCCTGAAACACAGTGGTTTCTCTAAACAAAAATTGTACTTTCATTTATTCTTTCCTGGTAAGGTTGGCATTGTTTGTATGCTTTTACCACTCTGTAAATTTCAACATCTACTTGACTTTGTTCTACATTAGACCCAATATAATTTATTAGTGCAATAAGGAATGCAGACAGCAATAAAGCTCAGAAGTATATAATTTAGTGGAATCTGATGAAAGTTATTTAAGTGAGTTTGGGGGAACTGTAACATTACAAATACCCTACTCAAATTGCTGCAATAGAGGCCAATAAACCATTTGTCATCCACATTATGTGGACAGTGGTAGTCTTTTATGATATACAGTGCTATAAGCTTGCCGTTTATGCCCACATCAACTATTACCTTATTAGCGCTATGACTGACATTATAGAATATTTAGGGCCCACTGATTCCTCCTGTATTGAATTGTATTGTAACTATACTGTCTGCCCTCATGTTTTAAAGTGCTGCGCAACCTTGCGCTATATAAATCTTCTTGTATAATAATAATTTACTATTGACTGTCATAGAAACTAATAACAGTATAACGTGTGAAACAAGCTATCCCAAAAATAAGCAAATATTAATTTGTACCTTTGTATTTAAAGGCTCGATTACAAGCTGGCCATGGATATGGCAATACATTTAAATGTATTCTTAGAATTTACAGAAATGAAAATGTAAGTACTTTTCAATTATCATCTACCTTCATTTGAAATACCATTGTATACATCAGTGTATTTCCTATAATAAACCTGAGATTTTAAAACTGACAAAAAAACTAACCTGGTGATGCAGTAAATAAAAAGATCTATTTTAGCAAGCCCAGAACCCATGCTTGTGATGTTTGTAAATTTCAAGTTTATCCACAGGTCAGAGTTAAGATACTCCTTACCTCTTCAACATGATATATTACATTGTATGGACTTCATAGACAGATGTATGCAGTGTACTATGTTATGCAAGGGATGGGCTTAAGTCCTGTTCCACAGTTCTAATACATTTTTTCAAAGCAATGCCTGACTTTGTGGGCTCTTGGGCCACATAGGATGCTGGGAGGTTCAACGTATTGTCTATAGGGGTCACAGTGGGGAACTGCAAGCAAATTCAGTTGTACATTTAAGTTACTTACCGGTACTTCCTGTGTGTGGACAGTAGCCCAGAGGCTACTTGACATTTTAGGCCCTACACATACTTACAGAAGGACCATGTCTCTTTTTAGTCCACCAGCCTATTAGAGTTTCCACCCGGGGAGGAACATAGACTAGTGTTCATCAGGCACAGGTTCCAACAATTTAATCAGAGTCCCGATGCCCACTTCTATAGTATCCACCAGTAATGTAAGTGCCAGGAACCCACAGCACAAAGAGTACTCCGCCCGGACTATTTAATGATTTTCGCACTGTACTCCATGGCTTTTTTTCTGGCAGAACTACTGAAATTCTTAGACAATGCACAGGATCCTACAGGAGGAGAAGAGGTTCCCGGCAGACACTGAAGGCACTCCAGCCCTGGACAACTTTACAGAGAGGAAGAGGCCGCTAAAGAAGAAAGAGTTTAGCTGGCAGTCCAATCTGGCCAGCACCTTGTCAGTGGAGAATTGGAGGACAGCGCGCTGGATCAGGGATGTGAGGTCCATGGTCGGCTGATCAGCATGTATGTAGCTTATCACACAGACAGCTGATCGGGAATAGATCCTGCAGGAGACCAGCCGCAGAGTCAGCCACATACACAGTACTTGTCTGGATAAGAAAAACACTGACCTAGAGAAGGAGTACAAGGGTTCACTGTCCCCTCATTTATTGAACGCAGCGAAACGATTGATCCCCATTAAATGGAGAGACGCGAAAAGTCCGCAAATGTGGGAGTGGATCGACTCCGTAGAGGACACTTATAGGAGAGAGAAATTAAAATACGGGAGCTATAAATACAAGGAAGGGGAAAAGGATATATGGGTACCCTGGTTGGAATTTAAAAAGTCCTGGAGGTTCGCAGAAATCCTGAGAGAGGAATAGGAACGCATTTTTCAATTAAGGGAAGGAGTTCTTATAGTGGAGTCGTGGGATGGTCAAGGGAGGGGGTGGGTAGGGGGGGGAGGGGGGATTTAGTTGGGGAGGGGGGAGATGGGGTGCTGGGTATTTCTTTGTCACGCAGATAAAACTTTTTAAAAATTCCGTACTTACTATAAAAGAGTGAGTTTTAAACGGTGGAAAAAAAAAAAAAAAAAAAACGAAAAAAAAAAAAAAGAAAAAAAAAAAAAAAAAAAAAAAAAAAGATGATAATACAAAAACAAACAAATAAATAAAATAAAATTAACAAGTACAAAAATTGGCATAAGAAATGCACCACAAATGATGCTAAACCAGATGTAGAGACGGAATTATGAATAAAATCATGAGCAAGTCTCTCGCTGTGGTGAAGTCTGAAGTGGCAAAAGAAAGAAAAACAAAAAAAAAAAAAGAAAAAAAAAAAAAAAGAAAAACACTGACCTGAGGGGAGGGGGGATTCTTAGGATTCTTTGCCATCACCTTTGTGTTGTATGTGATGATCGGGAGTCAGGGCCGGAGCCAGCAAAACAATGTCCTGTATATGAACAATAATAGCGTGTCCACTTCATATGTCCTGTCACACTGCCCCCATCATGTCACCCTGCCTGCACCCTGTCACTCTGCCCCCCTCCTGTCACCCTGACTGCCCCCTCCAGTCACCCTGAATACCCCCTCCTGTCACTGATCTGGCCCCTCCCTGTCACTCTGCCTGCCCCTCCTGTCACTCTGCCCCCCCTGTCACCCTGAATGCACCTCCTGTCACACTGCCCCCTCCTATCACCCTGCCTGCCCCCTCCTGTCACTCTGGCCCCTCCCTGTCACCCTGTCTGCCCTTCCTGTCACTCTGCCCCTACTGTTCCATATATATATATATATATATATACACATACATATACACACCCATATGTATTTGAGCTTTGATTTGGGGTGCACAGCCTAATGCAACAGGCTGCACACACCTATGAAGTGGACATTGGGTCTCTGATTAAAGTGTCTGAACCACTTCATAAGCATTAGACTACTGGTGCCAGATAAACATGGAACGGTGCAGAGAAACACAGAAGGTAAATGCTTGAGCACAGGGGTTAAATAGCCCTCTTCCTTCTCTTGGCCCCCAGCTGATTCCACAGAATATACTGGAATGGCTGAACAGCCTTAGGGCTCCTTTACACATGTGGTGCCCTCTGAGGAGCAATCCACATTTGGATCGCTCTTCAGATGGCATTTGACAGGCAGTGAGGAGGTGTTATATCACCTCCTCACCACCTGTTTAACCACTTCCCGACCTCCTCATGTACATATACGTCAGCAGAATGGCACGGACAGGCACATGTACGTACCTGTACGTCCTCTGCTAGACGTGGGTGGGGGGTCCGATCGGGACCCCCCCGGTACATGCGGAGGTCGGGTCCGCTCGGGGAGCGATCCGGGACGACGGCACGGCTATTTGTTTATAGCCGCTCCTTCGCGATCCCGTGCTTCACTGTGTCGGCGCATCGATCGCGTCATTCCCTTTATAGGGAAGACACGATCGATGACGTCATTCCTACAGCCACACCCCCCTACACTAGTAAACACACACAAAGTAAACCCTAACTCCTACAGCGCCCCCTGTGGTTAACTCCCAAACTGCAACTGTCATTTTCACAATAAACAATGCAATTTAAATGCATTTTTTGCTGTGAAAATGACAATTGTCCCAAAAATGTGTCAAAATTGTCCGAAGTGTCCGCCATAATGTCGCAGTCACGAAAAAAATCACTGATCGCAGCCATTAGTAGTAAAAAAAATAAAAAAAATAAAAATGCAAAAAAACTATCCCCTATTTTGTAAACGCTATAAATTTTGCGCAAACCAACCGATAAACGATTATTGCGATTTTTTTTACCAAAAATAGGTAGAAGAATACGTATCGGCCTAAACTGAGGAAAAAAAATGTTTATATATATGTTTTTGGGGATATTTATTACAGCAAAAAGTAAAAAATATTGCATTTTTTTCAAAATTGTCGCTCTATTTTTGTTTATAGCGCAAAAAATAAAAACCGCAGAGGTGATCAAATACCACCAAAAGAAAGCTCTATTTGTGGGGAAAAAAGGACGCCAATTTTGTTTGGGAGCCACGTCGCACGACCGCGCAATTGTCTGTTAAAGCGACGCAGTCCCGAACTGTAAAAACCCCTTGGGTCTTTAGGCAGCAATATGGTCTGGGGCTTAAGTGGTTAAACCCCACAGAATCGCCCTGCAATTTAATGCATTGCACACGGATGCATGTTTTGCCACACTGTGATGCAAAGCATTTTGGCTGTGGCAAGTGTACATCCCCCTCTGCTGCCTTTTCAACTTAAGGGCCCTTTCACCCGGAGCGGATCAGTAATGATCCGCTCCGTGTGTCCGCAAAGCTCAGCGGGGATCCTCCGTAAAATCCCCGCTGAGCTGGCAGCTGACAGGGCGGTCCCCGCACACTGTGCAGGGACCGCCCTGTGTTTCCTCCGCTCTCCCCTATGGGGGATCGGATGAACACGGACCGTATGTCTGTGTTCATCCGATCCGGCAGACGGAAGAAAAATAGGATTTCTTCCGTCTGCAAATGCGGATCTTTGTGGAGGCGGACAAATTACGGGTGTCAGCGGATGTTCATCCGCTGGCACCCGTAATCACATAGGAACCCATGTATGTCCCATTTTCATCCGCAAACGGACGGAGGAAAATGCAAACATACGGTCCTTATGTGTGAAAGGGCCCTAAGAGGAATGGTTGGGTAGCAGTTAAAACACAGCTTAACCTCTAGATTTCTAGATTTCACTCTCCCCAACCACATGTGTAAACTCTGAAGAGTTGGGTAAAGTAGTTATTCCTGCGCTACAGTGGAAACCATGGCCGGGATTCACGTAGAGCGGCGTATATTTGAGCGGGCGTAGCGCACCTCATATGCGCTACGCCGACGTAACATAGAGAGGCAAGAACAGTGTTCACAGAGCACTTGCTCACTAAGTTACGGCGGCGTAGCGTAAATGGGCCGGCGTAAGCCCACCTAATTCAAAGTAGCAAGGAAGTGGGCGTGTTGTATAAAAATGAAGCGTGACCCCATGTAAATGAAGGGCCGAACGGCACATGCGCGCGCATGCTTAGAACTTACGTCGCATATACTCCCTAAGATACGACGGCTCAATGCGTACGACGTGAACGTAACCTACGCCCAGCCCCATTCACGTACAACTTACGTAAACTACGTAAAATACGATGCTGTTCCCGCGCCCATACCTTAACATGACTTACCCCTGCTTTATGAGGGGTAAACTTACGCCGGACGTACGCCTTTCGTAAACGGTGTAGATTACTGCGACGGGCATAAGTACGTTCGTGAATCGGCGTATCTTGCTCATTTACATATTCCACGCGTAAATCAATGGAAGCGCCCCTTGAGGCTAGCGTAAATATGCGCCCAAGACGGCGTAGGAGACTTACGTCGGTCAGATGGAGCCAGAATTTAGGCGTATCTTGTTTCAAGAATACGGCGCATAGATACGACGGCACATCCGTGGACTTACGCAGCGTATCAATATATACGTCAGCGTAAGTCCTTTCTGAATCCCGGCCTATGTGTCCAGAGGGTAAAGGTGCGACAACTACCGTATGGGCCAACCACTACCCACAGTAAGACATGGAAAAAAACAAAAATGGTGTTGCGCTCCAATAGCATAGAATGGTGTATTTTGTAAAATGTATAAATAACCAGAATAGTATAATTGATAAATGAATGTGCAAATATGCAAATAGACTGACTGAAAGATAAAAATCGCTATAAATGCTAAGATAAGGTGCATCCAAAGGTGTACTGAATGAATGTGCAAACAGTGCAGATAAGGGGACTCATAAAATGCATAAATAAAATCACAACGTAAAGATAATAGTATATGCAGTCGCAGAGGAAATCGCAGGATGGTGTTATGCTCAGATCAAAATGAATGACTGGACATAACTGATATACAACAATGATGGATGAATAAAACAGTGAACTGAATAAGAGTGCAAATACATACAAATAGGTGACTGCATAATGTAAGTAAAATCACATCATATGAATGGTGGATGGAACCGCAAGATTGTCCAATTGCAAATTACCTTACGGCTGCAAGGTAAGCAGCTTTCAATAAAACCAATGGAATCACTCGGGGGTAGAGGGGATAGCTCCTATCCGTCCTTCCTGTGGTATGGCGCCTAGGGGGTTAAGGCTTCCTTCCAGGCTGGGTGGTCAGCAAGGTAAGACAGCTCCAAAGTGTGTCACCAGGCAGGGTAGAGAAAACATAAAGGAAGCTCTCCAGTGTAATATGTTTTAAACACTCAGCGGTTTATTCAAACATATAACAAACAGGGTACTCACATTTAAAACAGTAATGCAGTGTATATCAGAAACGAGCAGTGAGCTCACAATGTGCAAACGTCACTTCCGGTGTCCTAGTGTCTGACGCGTATCGTCACTGTCACATGACTTCATCGGAGATGTTTTCTCTACCCTGCCTGGTGACTAGGGATGAGCTTCGAGTTCGAGTCGAACTCACGTTCGACTCGAACATTGCCTGTTCACCTGTTCGGCGAACAACGAACAATTTGGGATGTTCGCGGCAAATTCGAAAAGCCGAAGAACACCCTGTTAAAGTCTATGGGAGAAATCTAAAGTGCTAATTTTAAAGGCTAATATGCAAGTTATTGTCCTAAAAAGTGTTTGGGAACCTGGGTCCTGTCCCAGGGGACATGTATCAATGCAAAAAAAAGTTTTAAAAACTGACGTTTTTTCGGGAGCAGTGAATTTAATAATGCTAAAAGTGAAACAATAAAAGTGAAATATTCCTTTAAATTTCGTACCTAGGGGGGGAGTGTGAAGTTAGCATGTGAAATATTGCATGTTTCCCAGACTTAGAACTGTCTCTGCACAAAGTGTCATTTCTGAAAGAAAAAAAAGACATTTAAAACTGACTTGCGGCTATAATAAATTGTCGGCTCTGGCAATTCAGAGAGAATTCGTTCATAAAAAAAAAAGCGTGGGGGTCCCCCCAAATTCCATTACCAGGCCCTTCAGGTCTGGAATGGATATTAAGGGGAACCCCGCCGTCAATTAAAAAAAAATGACATGGGGTTCCCCCCAAATATCCATTCCAGACCCTTCAGGTCTGGTGTGGATTTTAAGGGGAACTCCACCCCAAATTAAAAACAATGGTGTGGAGTTCCCCCAAAAATCCACACCAGACCCCTTATCCGAGCACGTTAACCTGGCCGGCCGCAGAAAAGAGGGGGGGACAGAGAGCACCCCCCCCTCTCCTGAACGGTACCAGGCCACATGCCCTCAACATGGGGAGGATGTCCCCATGTTGATGGGGACAAGGGCCTCATCCCCACAACCCTTGCCTGGTGGTTGTGGGGGTCTGCGGGCAGGGGGCTTATCAGAATCTGGAAGACCCCTTTAACAAAGGGGACCCCCAGATTCTGCCCCCCCATGTGAATTAGTAATGGGGTACCAATTGACGCAAGGGGGAAGACTGGGCTTCCCCAGTGACGTAGCAGAGGGTCCGGGGTCACATGACGGGTGGCCCCACCTCCCCTATATAAGAAATGTCAAAGCTCCAGCCACGTCATTCCGCTGGGCTGTGTCCGGCGGAGAGAGGCGGCCTCCGATGCTGTGCTCTGGAGCTCTGGATGCCAGATGATCTTCTCATCGCTGGACCGGAGAGGAGATCACCCGTCGCTGGATACAGACAACGTTGGAGCAGGAAGCCGGGACCGAGTGGATTACCACCGCTGGATTTTTTTCTTTTTTCTTAATAAAAGACCATTTTCTACGGTGTGTGTTTTTTCCAACTATTTACACTTTCTTCGTGAAATGGTAGGGGTACAATGTACCCCATTACCAATTCACATAGGGGGGCCAGGATCTGGGGGTCCCCTTTGTTAAAGGGGTCTTCCAGATTCTGATAAGCCCCCCCGCCTCCAGACCCCCACAACCACCGGGCAAGGGTTGTGGGGATGAGGCCCTTGTCCCCATCAACATGGGGACATCCTTCCCATGTTGATGACATGTGGCCTGGTACGGTTCAGGAGAGGGGGGGCGCACTCTGTCCCCCCCTCTTTTCTGCGGCCGGCCAGGTTAACGTGCTCGGATAAGGGGTCTGGTGTGGATTTTTGGAGGAACTCCACGCCATTTTTTTTTTAAATTTGGGGTGGAGTTCCCCTTAAGATCCACACCAGATCTGAAGGGCCTGGTAATTGAATTTGGGGGGACCCCTACGCTTTTTTTTATTTTTTACGAATGAATCCTCTCTGAATTGCCAGAGCCGACAATTTATTATAGCCGCAAGTCCGGTTTTAAATGTCTTTTTTTCTTTCAGAAATGACACTTTGTGCAGGGACAGTTCTAAGTACGGGAAACATGCGATATTTCACATGCTAACTTTACACCCCCCCTAGGTACGAAGGGCCAGATTCACTTTCCGTGAGCGTATCTTTAGTCGGGCGTAGCGCATCTCATATGCGCTATGCCAACGTAACTTAGAGAGGCAAGTACTGTATTCACAAAGCACTTGCTCCCTAGGTTACGGCGGGGTAGCGTAAATGGGCCGGCGTAAGCCCGCCCAATTCAAATTTGGAAGCAGGTGGGCGTGTTGTATTACAATGAGCAATGACCCATGTAAATGAGGGGCCGAACGAATGGCGCATGCGCCGTCCGTGGACGTATCCCAGTGTGCAAGCTCAAAATCACGTCGGCTAGAATGCCTAAGATATGTCGAACACTGCCTACGACGTAAACGTCACTTACGCACAGCCCTATTCACGTATGAGTTACGTAAACTACGTAAATTTCGACGGTCGTTCCGATGTCCATACCTTAACATGACTTACCCCTGCTTTATGAGGGGTAAAGTTACACCGGACTTACGCCTTATGTAAACAGCGCATATTAATACGCCGGGCACAAGTACGTTCGTGAATCGGCGTATCTAGGTTATTTGCATATTTTTAATGGGAACGCCGAATGCGTCCAGCGTAACTATGCGCCTATGATACGCCGGCGTAGGCAAGTTACGTCGGACGGCTGAAGCCATGTTTTTGGACGTATCTCGCTTTGTGAATCGGCGACGGGGCACATTTGAAATTACGGCGGCGTATCTGGAGATACGCCGACGTAAATGCTTTATGAATCTGGCCCAGAATTTAAAGGAATATTTCACTTTTATTGTTTCACTTTTAGCATTATTAAAATCACTGCTCCTGAAAAAAATGCAGTTTTTAAAACTTTTTTTTGCATTGATACATGTCCCCTGGGACAGGACCCAGGTCTCCAAACACTTTTTAGGACAATAACTTGCATATTAGCCTTTAAAATTAGCATATTCGATTTCAAACATTCGAGTCCCATAGACTTTAATAGGGTTCCAAAGTTCACACAAACGTTTGGTGTGTTCGCAAGTTCTGGTGCGAACCGAACAGGGGGGTGTTCGGCTCATCCCAACTGGTGACACACTTTGGAGCTGTCTTACCTTGCTGACCACCCAGCCTGGAAGGAAGCCTTAAGGGAGTTGTAAAGGAAAATGTTTTTTCACCTTAATGCAATCTATGCATTAAGGTGAAAAAACATCTGATACTGCCAGCCCCCCCCCCCCCAGAGCCCCCCTTATACTTACCTGACCCTTCGAAAGTCCCGCACGCGGTCCCGTGATCCTTTTTGCCGCTCAGCCTGGCTGCTGATTGGCTAGAGCGGATGGATTAAGAGCAGCGCAGCCATTGGCTGGCGCTGGTGTCAATCACATCCAGTGATGCGGCGCGCCGAGGGGCGGGGCCGAGTAATACAGAGAGCGGCTATGGCCGCTCGCTGTATCACGGGAGCGTGCCCGCAATTAGTGATTACCATGGCAGCTATCACATGACTGTGGTGGCTATTTGCGCGGAGGACCAGAGACAGCCGCCGAGGGACCCCAGAAGACATGGATCAGGGTCATTTTACTAACTCCTCCCCTTTACAAATGTTTCTTTGGCAATAACTCAACCACAGAGATGATCCCCCACAAAGTTTTCTATAACCTGGGATCCTTACATGATCTATTAACAATAAACAAAATACAGGAAGAGAAGCAGAGTACTTTTTTGGGACCTGGAGGGGGGCCTCTCTGATAGACACAGAGAGGGCTTCTGCTAGAGAGTCTGTTAGAAAGAGCCCCCAGACATACTACAGACATGATACAGGAGATCGTCAGAGACTGCAGACATGATACAGGAGACAGTCAGAGACTGCAGACATGGTACAGGAGACGATCAGAGACTGCAGACATGGTACAGGAGAGGATCAGAGACTGCAGACATGGTACAGGAGATGGTCAGAGACTGCAGACATGATACAGGAGACGATCAGAGCCTGCAGACATAGTACAGGAGATGGTCAGAGACTTCAGACATGATATAGGAGACGGACAGAGACTGCAGATATGGTACATGAGATGGTCCATCAGACCCCTTTCACACTGGAGGCATTTCTCAGGTGCTTTAGCGTTAAAAATAGCGCCTGAAAAAAGCATCATCTGCAATCCCAGTGTGAGAGCCCGAATGCTTTCACACTGGGACAGTGCAATGGCAGGACGTTAAAAAAAATTGAGGCGCTTTAGGAGCGGTGTATACGCCGCTCATAAAGTGCCTCTGCTCATCGAAATCAATGGGCAGTGCCTGTAAAGCACTTCAGCACTGGCGCCTCTGAACCCTTTATTTGGCTGCTAGTGGGGGTTAAATGTACCTCTAAAATGACGGTAAAGCGCCGCTAAAACTAGCAGCGCTTTACCACAGACGCCCCACACTGTCAGTGTGAAAGGGCTCTTGGTACATCTCAATAAACATCACATCTGTAGATGGACTACTGAGGCGCAAGAATGGGCAGGGGCAATCTATCATGTCATAAAACATCTAGAGCAGGGGCAGCCCAGAGCTCGTGTAAAGGGATGCTGGGGATGCCATCCCCCAGCACACTGAACACTGTGACAAGGAGAGAAGGAGGGAGGGGAGAACCCCCACCTCTGCAGGCACCTGGGTGCAAAGCACCCTGTGCACCCTGCCTAGGATCGGCCCTGCATGGAGCGCTCGACAACAGCTGAGAGTTTCTGGAGCCCTGAAGTCACCCACAGGCTCACATGGCCCAGTTGTTGTTGGTGCACCCATCTTTCTGATGAAGACACCACTTACTGAAATGGGGGAGCTGGAGGATCATGTGACCAGACTTGAGCAGACAAAAAAAAGGAAAGTATACAGATATTTTTTAAACAGGGTAGGCAGGATAGGTAGGAGGAGGGGGAGGGAACATTTTTAGGAATAGTTAGTGTTATGCCGCGTACACACGACGTGAAAAATGATTTTTTTTTATGTCATTAAAAACGATCGTGTGTGGGCTCCAAAGCATTTTTTGCGATGTTAAAAATGGCCATTAAAAATTTAGAACATACTCTAAATGTTCGCGTCGTTTTTCACGTTGTCGTTATTAACGTCGTAAAAAATGGTCGTGTGTAGGCATTAACGACGTGAAAATAACGCGCATGCTCAGAAGCAAGTTATGAGACAGGAGCGAGGGGAAAGGGTATATCCGCTCCAGGTGAGAACCCAGACGAACATCCACCGTTGCAGATAACTCAGGTGCAGGCAATGCACTTAGCAAAGCAGGAACAAAGATTGTCTGTGGACAGCCGCACTCTGAACAAATTGTAGCCTTTATTAAAAGAAGGACAGCACTACAAGTCACAGCAAAGTAAAATAAAACCCAACTGCTGACGCAATTCGCACTGGAACTAGTGCTTAGTCATAGCTCAGCTATGACTAAGCACTAGTTTCAGTGCGAAACGCGTCAGTGGTTGGGTTTTATTTTACTTTGCTGTGACTTGTAGTGCTGTCCTTCTTTTAATAAAGGCTACAATTTGTTCAGAGTGCGGCTGTCCAGAGACAATTTTTGTTCCTGATTTTCATGAGACGGGAGCGCTCGTTCTGGTAAAAATAGCATTCGTAATGGAGATAGCACATTCATCACACTGTAACAGACTGAAAAGCGCAAATCGTCTCTCACCAAACTTTTACTAACACGAAATCAGCAAAAGCAGCCCCAAGGGTGGCGCCATGGAACTTCCCCTTTATAGTGTTGTTGTACGTGTTGTAGGTCGCCTTACTTTGCTAGAGCATTTTTTTTCACGATCGTGTGTAGGCAAGGCAGGCTTAACAATAATTGGGTTGAAAAAAACGTTGTTTTTTCTAGACCATTAAAAATGGTCGTGTCTACGCAGCATTAGTCTTGAATTCCACTTTAATTATAAGTACATTTGCACTTACAGTTTTCTATAGTCCCCTGAAAAGTCCTACAAATACAAATGTCACTAACGTCCACCTAATAAGCTTTCTGTGATGGTGTGGCACACCCATTGTAGGCTTTGCATGCTTGCACAATATTGGGATGAAAATTTTAAAAAAATGTTGGAGGGGAAAGGCTATAAGCATTGTCACTGCTGATTCACTAGCCTGTAGCTTGTCAATTATCATCAGGCCACATCTGGTCCTGCTAACTGCTTTCTTGACAAATCTGCCTATGTTACTGAAACCCTCCTACTGTGAGCTGCAGTGTCTGGGAGGGTGAACAAGTGAGAGACAAATGAGGAGGACTTGGCTCAATCAAGGAAGGAAAAGGAAGTTTTTATTTACTTTATGATCCATCCCATAGTAACTGGATCTGGCAGCTCCACAAGCCAAAAAAAGCTTTAAATATTTAAAGTTACCTTACCCATCTATCCATGTCTCTGTGATGTATTTTGTTGAGAAATCTCTGTGAAAAACACCCCTAGCAGTTCTAGCCATGGTGATCTTGAGTAGGGCCGGTGATTTGTGCAGAATTTACTTCCTAGAATCTATATCTATATGCTCCTATGCAATAAGCTGAGAATGCCCCTCTTCCCCTCCTCCAGATGAAAGATGAGAGAAATGCCCATGAAGACTCATGGGATGTATAATGTTATTTTGGCCTAGACCAGAAACCAGGAAGCAACTGAAATGTAAAAAAAAAAAAAAAAAAAAGTTAAAACAAGTAAATATAATATGCCTATTTACTAATGCTAGTAGCATAAGGATGTAAAATAGTTAATGTTGATTTAGAGAATAAAGTTCAACTTTAAAATGTAATAGTATGTTATGTGTGATCAGTGTTTTTTTTTTTTTTTTAACTACTGTGACACTGTCAACTATACAACTAGAGTTTTGATAAGTTATAGCATCTACAGTATCTGTAATACAGAAAGCATATTACTAACATAAGCATATCACAAGAACGGGTATATATATTTTTTTTGGCAAATAAATTAAAAAGCAAAAGTTGATTCATGTTGTAGTATTGTATAGGGGCATTTACTAAAGCGGACCATAGATGGATTCCCCCAACAATGTAGTCAGTGTTGATGGGGGAATCCTTCCCTTGGAGCCATTGTGTTTTTATTGGGGGGCGGGGGAGGTGGGTGCAGCCATTCCTGCTGGGAGTACACAGTGGTTATTGCAATAGTCGTGTGTAAAATCCGACAGGCTGATTGTGCCCAAGTTGATCGATCGGTCAACTTGGGTACATTTAGGTAGATTCAGGTAGATTGGAATATTTTTAGGGCGGCGTAGCCTAGCCTGTTTAGGCTACACCGCCGTAAATTAACCAGGCTAGTAGTGATTTTCAATCTACTTACCTGCTAATCTACGGCGGCGTAGCCTCAAACGAGCGGGCGTAAGGGCGCCTAATTCAAATGACTTGGAGGGGGGCGTGTATCATGGTAATGAGGCTTGACCTCACGTTTTTGACGTTTTTTTACACTGCGCATGCGCCGGCCGACTACATTTCCCAGTGCGCATTGCGGCTAAGTACGCCGTACGTGCTTATTGATTTTGACGTGGACGTAAACGACGTAAATCCCAATTTGCGGACGACTTACGCAAACAACGTAAAAATTTTGAATTTCGTGGCGGGAATGGCAGCCATACTTAACATTACTATTCCACTAGAGCATAGCTCTAACTTTAGGCAGCCTATCTCTTACGGAAACAACGTAATTCGACTGCGTCGGCCTGGCGTTCATTAGTGAATCAGCGTATCCCCTCATTTACATAATCTACGCCGGCCGCAATGGAAGCGCCATCTAGCGGCCATCAACAACATTGCAATCTAAGATAGGACGGCGCAAGCCGTCGTATCTTAGATATGTTTAAGTGTATCTCTGTTAGAGAATACACTTAAACATAGGTCGGTGCAGATTCAGAGTTAGGTCGGCTTATCTGTAGATAAGCCGGCCTAACTCTTTCTGATACTACCTAATTGAGCCTGTCCATACATACTGAACCGGCTGAGATTCAAACTGTCTATGGTCGGCTTAAGTTGGAGCAGGCAATCAATCCGTTTTCTAGCTTTCATTTTCAAAGCTTGAAGTTGAACAAGTTGAAGTTAGAAGCTGATGAGGTTACTATGCACAGCTGCACCAGTGTCTGTCTGCTCTAGTTCTAGTAAATCCTCCATATTGTCTTTGTATTTGTTAGATGTACTTATGTCTGTTATCTGATTTCCAAGACACAGTCAAGTAAAAGTTATTTATATTGCTTTTCTGACAGGTTGCTGGATTCTTTAAAGGAATGTCATTCCCTTTGGCAAGCATAGCAATTTACAACTCTGTAGTTTTTGGTGTTTTCAGTAATGCACAAAGATTTATTAGCCAGCATCGACCTACAGACAGAAAACGCTCCCCGGACATCATAGACTTAACTATCGCCAGCATGTTAGCAGGACTGGTTTCTGTTGGGATTGGTGGACCTGTTGACCTGGTAAAGATAAAACTACAAATGCAAACACAAACATCCCTCCCAGGTAGGATAATTGGTAATTAATGTTGTCTCTAAACTGAAATAAAAATAGCTTTGTATTATTAATAATATAAAACACTGAAATCATAAATTGTTGCAATACAAGTGAAGGCTTTAATATGACAACATGAATTTTAAACAATCAAGGCATTTAGTTGACTTGAAGTCAATACTTATTCTACTTTGAACTTCAAGCACAATCAAATTGTTGGTAGCATAGATATACTGTTGGTGCAGGATGGGCTTGGCTTGGACCTACAAAGGATTTATAAGAAAACCTATTAACTGTTGAATTTATTGTCTTATCCTTTCTACTATGTTTGCTGGCTTTAAAAAGGTTTTTTGTTTTGCTATTCATACTTACCTAGGTGGATGCAGAATCAGACTGATGCTGCATCTTCCACCCGTCACCTCTTCACTGAGAACCAAGCCACTGAACACTGCCGATGGCTCGGTTTTCTCACCTCCCCAAGCAGAGAGCTGCTGATTTTCAGTCAGCAGCTCATCTGCTCTGCCCCCTACGCTCACTGGAGCGCTGAGCTGTGAAGGGGCAGGGAGCGGCTGTTTTCAGCGGTTCACTGAGCCGCTGAGACTGCCATCAGTCCAGGCAGCTGACGGATCCAGACTTCAGAAGTCTGGATGACACGATGCCTCGACTGATCCTGGTGACGTTACCAGAGAGCGAACTTCAGACCGCTCTCAGCTCAAAACGGGTCACAGGAGTGCAAAACAAATTGCACTCCTGTGGCCCTTAGGAGAAGCCCAGCCTAAAAAGCTTAGGCTGCACTTCTCCCTTAAATAATAATTCCAGGTATGCCATGTTTTACAGCTTGATCCAGCTTGGACCAATGTAACTATGCATATACCCTACCTGTGAGGTCCCTCTAGAAGCTATAAATCACTTTAATGAAAACTACTTTACCAGTGATCTCCACTAATTTACGAGTCTCATGCCAAGCGGCCGTCCTGCTGCATTCTGAACACAGGAGGTAGACCGCTCAGCACGGGCACCAATCAGAGAATGCTTTGAATGAAGTGCAAAGTGTGATATCATCCCCCCCCCCTAAAGCTCCTCCAATCAGTTTTTTTTTTGCATTTGTTGAGAAATTGCAAAGCATTCTCTGATGCCCGTGCCAAGTGGCTGAACTCCTGTGTTCACTATGCAGCAGGACAGCTGCTTGGCATGGGACCCAGAAGTAAGTGGAAGTTACTGAAGTAGTGGTATGTACTATAGTGCTTTCCAGCTTCTAGAACGATCACACGGGTATACTATATGCATTGGTATTTTGGTACAATCTGAACCCATTTAACTATGTAAAATATGCCATACCTGGAAAAAAAATGTAAGACTTATTTTTCTCCATCTGTCCAAGAGTAAGAAGCATCAGTGCTCATCAAAAGAAAATTGAGCCTATGTGGATTTTTCAGTCTTTCCCTGATCAGGTTCATCCCTAAACCTGGTGGCTGATTGCTTCTGCCTGCCTCTGAAAGAATGTTCCAGAAATAGTGTATTTTTTTGTTTACAAAAGCTTTATTTGGAAGACAATGACAAGACAGAGTAACTTTGCTTACAATATGAAACCATTAGAGGGGTATAGCATTATACATGGATTATACAGTTGTGGGGTAGCAATCATATGGCAATCAGTGTCATACAGAGTTGGAGGTAAGGACAGTATACTCTTTAATGATGATTGAATATTACTGGTCTGAAGGCATTCAGTAGTGTAAACAAGCATTTATTTTCTAAGGCAGTGACCAATAGTTCCATTTATTGTTGTATGTTTGCATACTATCCAAGAGAGTGTGATGGATTCTCTCAGACAGTCTGAGTGCATCCATTCTGGATAAAACTTGGGACCATGGCAGGTTATCTGATTTCCAGTTGCATGCTATCATCCATTGAATAGATCCAACTAGTGAGTGGAGCAATCTATTACAAGGTTGGGGGATATTAGGAGCATCTGCAAACAGTAAGCAAATCAGAGGTGAAAGCGTAACATTACATCCTGAGGAGGATTCTAGTCTGTTGGTGGCAGCTTGCCATATGGGTTTTAGGAGACTACAGCTCCAAAATATGTGAAGGTATGAGCCCTCCTCTGGACATCCTCTGAAACAGGCGGGGGAGGTGGAGGGATATAAGGTGTGAATTTTTGCGGGTGTCATATACCACCTAGTGAAGAGCTTCAACGGGGATTCCCTAAAGTTAGTAGAAATGTTACTTTTGCGTAAGTTGTCAATCATTTTATACCACGATTCTATGGGGAGAGTGCAGACTAAGGGCCAAATACACAAAGCAGATGCGCCGACTTATCTCGAGATTTCTAATTTTACACCACGCGTATCTTTGCGCCCGATCCTCAAAACGAGATACGCCTTAAAATACGTTTTTTCCGTCCTACCTAAAATAATTACACCAGCGCATCCTCGGACGCAAATTACGCTAGTCACGCCGCTGTTTTTGATAGGCAAAGATGCAAATGAGGGAGATAGGGCGATCCACATAATTAAGTGTGTGCGCCGTAGATTACGCCCTGTGCGCACCTGTTAGTTTCCCTGCGCAAATTTACACGTTATAAAAGCAGCCCTAATTTTACACATGCTGTGTAAAGGTCTGCTGAAGCAACAGCATTGAGGAAGAGCTGAGAACACATATTTGCTGGACTTCAATCTGTCTGCCAACATGCCCGGGCCATCCATGATCCTAACGGCACTCGCTACTTTAGAGGCGCAAAGAAGGAGGAGGGCACAGGAGAGGGTATACCGCCCACGCCGAGATCTCTTTGGCATGCCTGCTTCTGAGGTCTATGGCAACTTCCATTTCAACCGGGAAGCCATCCTTGAATTAACCCGAATCCTGCAGGATGATCTCACCACCCCAACCCAACGATCCCATGCCCTGCCACCTCTCATCAAAGTAATGGCAACACTGCAGTTTCTTGCCACTGGGTCTTTCCAACGAACATGTGGAGGTCTGGCTGGGATGGCACAATCCTCCATGAGCAGGTGTGTCCATCAAGTAGTCCCTGCAATACTGCGGCGCATGGGCAATCAATTTCAAAAACCCACCCAGGAGGACCAGCGATTGAAAACCATGAGGGACTTTTACTACATTGCCCGATTCCCACGGACCATCGGGGCCATTGATTGTACCCATGTGGCACTACAGCCCCCCCATGAGACAGAGCACCTGTTCCAGAATCGGAAGCACTGGCATTCCATAAATGTCCAGGTAATCGTAGATGCCCATGGCCTCATCTGGCACGTATGTGCAAAATTCCCTGGATCCTGCCATGACAGCTATATATTCCGGCAGACCAACATCTCCAGAGATTTGGAGTTGAGTGTGTATGGAGACAGCTGGCTGATTGGTGAGTGACATGGGTGTCAGGTATGTCCCCCCCCATGATGCAGACATCACGAGGGGCACATGCATGACTAACATCCTCCTGTTTTTTCCCTTCCAGGTGACTCTGGATATGCCCTGGGACCACATATGATGAACCCATTCAGGAACCCCCAAACCCCAGGAGAGCAACGCTACAACGAGGCTCACATACGCACCCGGGCAGTTGTGGAACGCACATTTGGGCTGCTGAAGTCCCGCTTCAGATGCCTGGATAAGTCTGGGGGTACACTGTTGTATTCCCCAGACTTTGTGTGCCAGATCATCGGTGCATGTTGTATTCTGCACAACTTTGCCATGAGAAGGGGACTGGAGATTGGCATACGTGCTGACCTGACCCCCGACCCAGGCAATCCCCCCCTAACCAACTCTACCCGGTCTGCTGAGGGCACAGCAGCCAGGAGACGCCTCGCAGAAGGCATCTTTTCACAGTAAACGCACATGAATAATGTCACAATGAGAATGTTTCTTTTCACAGTAAACGCACATGAATAATGTCACGATGAGAATGTTTCTTTTCACAGTAAACGCACATTAATTATGTCACAATGAGAATGCATGAATGCACACCACTGTGGTCCCTCACATGCACATCGAATTGGATTAGATCCAAGTACCCCCCCCCCTTTGGTACTTGGGAGCAGTAACGCCACGCCACGGCTCCAATTATGTCACTTTGTATTCATACACCATTCAGGAACCTGGGATCACTTCTCCCTGGTCCTGGGGATCCCTTCTCCACCAAAACTGAGGGTGACACCCTTATTTTATTAGGAATGCCACCCCCCCACATTCACACATCATTCACACACATAAACCAAATCATAAGTACAGTATAATAAACAAAATCATAAAAATACATTTAAAAAAATAAATAAATCAAAAGTACCCCTGCAAATTAATTCCGGCTGCGAGTGCTCCGTCTGGGCTGCTCAAGGGCACGGCCACGGCCACGGCCACGGGCACGGGCAACTAGAGGATCTTCACGGGGGGGTGTTAGCAGGGGAGGGAGGATCTTCACGGGGGGGGTGTTAGCAGGGGAAGAAGGAGCCTCCCCTGGTGTCTGTCCTCCTGCTGGCCTGCCCTCCAAGGCCACTGCTATCCTGTTCAGACAGACAGTGATGGCAGCTGTATTGACCTGGCCAGCCCGGGTATTGTCCTGCACAGCCTGGGTCAGGGCAGTCACCTCCTGGGCCACGCCTGTTGTGGCGGTCTGCAGGGACCACAAACATGTGATGACCCCCAAAGAGTTTGTGGCCACATCACCGAGTGACTCCCTCATTGCACCCAGGCTGTGCTCCATCTTGGTCAGAGTTTTTTTTATCTCACCCAGTCTGCAGACTGGCCGGCAGACGCTCAAACACCCCCCTGGTCTCCTGGGTCGCCATCCTGCCTGCCCCTGAGGCTTGTGGCTCTGGAGGAGGGGAGAGAGTGACCCTTGTGGTTTGCAGCCTGTTGGGGGAGGAGTGGGAGGGGCTACCCCTGATGGTGGCCTGACTGCTGCCAGCCTCTGGGGTAGGCTCTGGGGTAGCCTCAAGGGTATCCTCAAATGTCATTATATCAGAGGCCAGAAGGATTTCCCTGCCAAGCTGCAGATCTTCTTCTTCCACCCCCTCATCCTCCTCCCCCTCAACCTCCTCCCCCTCATCCTCCTCATGAGGGGAGGTTTGGCCACTCCCCTCCCCTGGGGACTCCTCAGCAGCCTCTTGTCCTTGGGGTGGTGCAGCAGCCTGGCCTGATGGCCCAGCATCCTCCTGGCCTGATGGGCCAGCAACCTCCTGGTCATCTGTGGAGGACACCAAACAATCACAGGTTTGAGGATCCACACACTTGGCACATCTTCCCTTCCCCCACCCACACATGCTAATCACCAGATAGAAAATCAAAAAACTTACCTGGCCTCACAGGAACATCAGAGTCAAAGCCACGCAGGCCCACCACCTGCTCTGGCTGAAAACACCAGGCCACTGCCCATTCCTCCTCAGTCAGCCAGATGGGGCATGGTCCCCCTCCTCCAGTGCCCCTCCTATGGGCAGTGAGCTTTGCCACCTTATTGCGGACCACGCTCCTCAGATCATTGATCTTTTTCTGGATGCCAGCGGGGGTCCTCGCCTCCCCCCCCCGCCGCATTTATGTGATCCGTAATTTTTTTATATATCTTCTTCCTTTGGGCCGGGGAGGTGTTCCGGCTCTCAGGCCCATGTAAATATCGCCCGTATTGGATGATATACCTGGCAAGGATTTGCTTCTCAACATGTGTAAAATTAAGCTTCCTGCGCTTGGGAGCCATCACAGACACCACCCAGCAACAAGAAAACTCACAGGACAAACAAACAAAAATACACACACAACAAACAAACAAAAATACACACACAACAAACAAACAAAAAGCAAAACACACAAGCAGACAGCTACTACAAAGTCAAAAACAAACACCCAAAAAACAAACACAAAATCCAAGCAGAAAAAAAAAACACTTAGCAGAAACAATCAAACAAAAAATACACTTAACAGAAACAAACAACAATTACAATCTAATACTCCTCCAAAACTTCTCTATCACACACAACTCACCAACAAACACCGACAAACATTCAGAGCAGAAGCAACTTGCTCTAGGAAGGGAACACAGGGAAATACTTTTGCAAGGGAAGTGTGTTTGACTGGGGCTATTTATACACAGGGCGATCCTCAAACTAAGTATGCTTGGCCTTTTACCTATCTCACTGATTGCGCCGAGCAAAGTTCTGCACATGCCCAGTGAGCAGCAGATTTGTGCGCGCATGCGCAGTACGGCCGGCCCTTCATTTGCATGGGGTCACGGCTCACTACAATGAAGCACGCCCACTTCCTTCCCACTTGCAATAACCCCGCCTTACGCCTCGGAATTTAAGTTACGTAAGCGCAATTTTGTGCGCAAATGCGCTGTGGATACGGCACTTACGACACCAACTTAGGGCGCCGTAACTTAAATGACATAAGTTTGGAAAAACTTCTTTTTCGCCGCTGGCTGTGGATTTGGCCCTAAATCCTTTTCCCAGCGGTGCATGGGAGCAGTTTTTTCAGGTTGGTGAAGATTGTTCAGGGATTTATATATACAAGAAATAAGTCCCTTTTCTCTGGGTGTATTGAGGCAAATGTCCTCAAAGGTGGTGTGGGGGGATGTAATGGAAAGGGAGTAATATTCAGCGTAGTAGTTCTTAATCAAATTATATTGATTGAGCTCGGAGGAGGGAAGTTTAAATCTTGATTGTAGTGAAGTGAAAGAGGACAGAAATAGTGTATTAAGATAAGTCCTTGTATTATGAATATTTATCTGACCTTTTCCTTTAACCAATTCCTGGGAGGTTTGCCCACCAGAAGGTGTGGCTGGGGAGAGAATAAATGTTTGGGAGGGTCTGATCAGAGGTCTCTCTCTCCTGGGGTCCAACCTCTACCCCTCCCCCCTCAGTAGGTGCTATGGCTGAGCAGTATGATGGCACTTGGTGAAAAGACATTATTTGGAAATCAGAAACTTCTTGTAATAAACAACAGTCACTGATGCTCTCTCTCCTTGATCAGGGTGACTGGTCTTGTATCCACTCCCTTCTGTATTTTTCTTCAGGCGGGCTGCCCTACTGGGTCCCTCCCACAGTTCAGTTTACCGCACATGCTAAATGCAGCACATTGAGGAAATTGTGGGGGGTGAGGGGGGGGGGGGCTGTTGCTACTGGGAGAGGAAGGTACAGACAGCAAGAAAAACTTTTCTGGATGTTCTTATTTAAGTTTTGAACTACATACAAAGGGGTTGACGTACCCTATTCTATTGATTTTACAGTGTTTTGTCTGCGATAATTTGAAGTGATGTAAATTGTAGAGATTATAGACCAAGGTCTCATATTGATGATTAACAGGAGTATGGCTAGTATTTTGCTAGAACAGGAAGGACAAAATCCACTGAATTTACATGTTCTTGTATGTACAGTATGGGCAGGTAGTTCCCCATCAATTGTATATACAGTAGTTAAGACGAGTGTATTATTTTGTGTTTATAAATGCCTGGTATTTTTATGTGTACATTTTGGACTGAACACATTCAAATGGAAACTCAGCCTTTTATTGATATGTCTAAATATGACAGTTTTACTTCCACCTTTGTGCTTATGTACATGCACAGTTCCAGGTGCTTTGTATGAAGTAATTAGGCTGTAATGTATGTACTCACATAGTTTCAAGCTTACATAGAAAACAAATGCAATAAATGAAATGTGTCAGACTGCTAATGTGAGCTTTTCAGGAAATAAGACCTGACTGTTTAGAAGACTATTAGATGAACTCCAGCCTTACCTTCAATCTTGCAATCAGGCTCTTCTCCTTTACTGAAATTACTTACTTGGTTTGCTTATAAACTGTGTGCTTCTCACAGTGTGCAATAGAAAATAAGTTAGATATAGCCTGGCTCATTTCCTGACTAGTGTTGCTCACGAATATTCGCATTGCGAATATTCGACTCGAATATAGCATATTCGAGAAATCGCGCTATATTTCGAAATTCGCGGTGAATATTCGCAATTCCGAATATTCGATTTTTTACAATTTTTTTTTTAAAACAGATCACATCCTAGATATCTCCATCGACGTCTAAAAGCATTGCTGGTATCATTAGAGACCCTGGGCCGAGTAGCTGAAGCGTTCATTGAATTTTCCAGAAAGATCGCAATGCGATTATTCGGCAAACGCAATATCGCGCGATTACTTTCCTCGCCCCGATCTTCCGCATCAGAGCGATTTTTACAGTTTCATTTTTAAAACAGATCACATCCTAGTGATCTCCATAGACGTCTAAAAGCATTGCTGGTATGATTAGAGACCTTGGGCCGAGTAGCTGAAGCGATCATTTTATATTGCCGAATAATCGCAATGCGAATATTCGGCAATAGGAATATTGCGCGATTATTTGCTCCGCCCTTTTGCATCAGAGCCAATCAGAGTTCTCCTTCCACACTCGTCAGAGGTTAGCAACCAATAGGAACCTGCCTGCATGGACATTATATAAGCTCACTCCCAGCACCATTTCATTGCAGATTCAGAAGCTGGCTATAGAGTGTGGAGGCTGTTTCTGTGTTCCTGTGTCTTTGTTCCTGATTGATTTAGATCATGGGTCTTCAAACTATGGCCCTCCAGGTGTTCAGGAACTACAATTCCCATCATGCCTAGTCATGTCTGTGAATGTCAATGTGTTCCAATGCCTCATGGGATGTGTAGTTTTGCAACAGCTGGAGGGCCGTAGTTTGAGGATCCCTAATTTAGATCATCACCAGCATTGCTATTTAGTGATTCCAGTGGATCTTTTCCAGAATATCAACTGCTTTTTTCAAAGCAATAGACCCAAGAGCTTTTTTCAAAGCTACGTTTTGTGCTGTTTTGTGCTGTTTTTTTCTGTTACTGTTTGATCCTGCATCCTCGCTGTTCAGTGATATTTGCTAGAGATTTCAGTACACATTTTGCTGAGCTTTATAAAAGAGCTTTTCTAAAAGCTAAGTTTTGTTCATCTTGTGTTACTGTTAGATCTTGCAGGTTCGCTGTTCAGTGATATTTGCTAGGCATCTCAGTTCACATTTTGTTTAGTTTTTCCTAAAGAGCTTTTCTAAAAGCTAAGTTTTGTGTTCAGTTTAGTTAAATTTTGTGTAGTAAGTGTACACACTGTTAGTGTACATTTATTTCATCTAGCTTAGCTTAGTGTGTGTTTAGTGTCTGTGTTTTGTGTTTAAAAAAAAAAAAAAAAAAGTTAGTGTTTGTTTAGTGCTTTTTTTTTTTCTTTAATTTTGTAGTCCTTGTCTTTGGTGTACTACTTTTCTTATAGTTTAGTAGCTGTCTGTGTACGTCTTTGTCTGCGTGCCTGTCTTGTAAAAAATACACAAAAACACATTTTGTTCACATTTCCCCCCCCAATAAAGTTTACCCCCCCCACACACATATCAGCAATAATGAGCGGCATCCGTGGCCGTGGCAGCAGGGGTAGGGGAGTTACTCCCAGTGCTGGATCGCTGCCAGCACGGGGTACCTCTCGTGCCCCTACTAGTGTTAGAGGATCGGGTGCAAGGGGAGTACGCCTGATCCGGGAGTTCTTCCCATCGGGCAGCTGCCCGATATTGCCATCTCAGGCTGAAGTAGTGGTGGACTACATGGGGCACAGCAGTGCCACTGAGTCGTCGGTCCCGACTCACAGTAGTACCACCATTACACCGGTGCCTGTAGTACGCCCCCCCAGCCCCCAAGAGTCCAGCATCTTACTGTTCGACAGCGACAGTGAGAGGGATCTCTTGGGGGAGGCCATGCATCAGGCAGACCTCCAGCTCTGTCCTGATGGTCAGGACCTTTTTGAAGGGATGGATGAGGAGGATGGGATACCTGCTGGCAGTATCCCAGAGACATCCCTTCAAACTGGTGCTGCTGTTTTGGTGCAGGAAACAGCAGCACCTAGTCAGACCCAGGCGTGGGTGAGGGGACAGCGGAGCCAGGCTAGAGGCTCCATGTCAGTTGGTTCCCTCAGACCAACACATTTCAGCCCTTGGTCTGACATCTCTGGGGGCGAAGAGGGTGACCCATCATGGTTGCCATCTGACGCGTCGGCTCACTACGTCAGTGACGACGGGGAAGGTAGGCACCCTGGTGAAACGGTGCGCCAGGTCACCACCAGGGAGACCATCGTCAGGGTCTCCACTGGTGATGGCAGCAGGAGGTGTCAGGAGGAGGAGCAGCAGCAGCAGCAGCAGCAGCAGGCAGCTCCACCTGTGCGCACCGAGTCCCAGCAGGTGCAAGTAAGCGTCACCCCATCTGACAGGAGGGCGGTGCTGAAGTCACCTGTCTGGAATTACTTTACCCTGGTGGCAGACAACCCTACCGTGGCCATCTGCCGGATTTGTAAAGTGAGGGTGAAGAGAGGGAAGTGTTTGGCTCGGGTGGGTACCACAGCCCTGAACCAGCACCTGAGGATAAACCACTGGGCGGTGTTTGACGAGATGAAGCGTGGTGGTGGTAGCAGCGCCACCACCACAAGTGAGCAGGGTACAGCAGCCCCTGCCACATCTTCATCTCTTTCCAGCAGGTCATGCCCCCCCGCTCCCTCTAGTAGAGGTACTGGTACTGGCAGCCAGACCTCTACTTCCACAGCACCCTCCACGTCTGTGTCCCGCACTGCCGTCCGGCGCCAGGCGTCGATTTCAGACGCCTTTGACCGCACCACTCCCTTCCCCCCTGGAGACCGACGTGTGCGTTCCCTCAATGGGCTCCTGGCAAGGGTTATTGCCCAACATCTGCTGCCCTTCAACATAGTTGACAGCAACCCCTTCAGGCAGATGTTGGAGCAGGCCCAACCCCAATGGCGTGTCCCCAGCCGCCATTTCTTTGCCAGGACTGGTGTCCCTGCCCTACACCAGCACATTGTGCAGAATGTAACCCTGTCGCTGGATCACGCTGTCAGCGACAGGGTTCATCTGACAATGGATGGCTGGACCAGCAGGCATGGGCAGGGATGCTACATCAGCTTCACGGCCCATTGGGTTTCCCTCCGAGGCGTTGGTGAGGGATCGGCGGCAACGGATCTTGTGGTGCCGCCCCGGGGTGTCCAGGGGAGAACTGCTGGTCTCCCTCAAGCCACTGTCTCCGCAGCTGCTGAGCCTCCCAGCAAGCGCCCCCGTAGCTACTCAAGTGTGGGGCACGTGCGCTGTCAGGCCGTGCTCCAGCTTGTTAGTTTAGGGGACCGGAGACACACTGGAGAAGAAGTGCTGAAAGCACTTCAGGCTCAGGTCCAGAAGTGGCTGACACCCCGAAGGCTCCAGGCAGGTATGGTTGTCTGCGATAACGGCAGCAACCTACTCGCCGCCCTTAGTGCTGGCAGTCTGACCCACGTGCCCTGTCTGGCACATGTCCTCAACCTGGTGGTGCAGAAGTTCCTGCGCACTTATCCAGGGTTGAGTGACATTGTGGCAAAGGCGCGTAGGATTGCCAGCCACTTCAGGCGCTCCCCAACCGCTACCGCGTCCCTGTCCAAGTTGCAGCGGAAGTACAATCTGCCCCTTCACAGGCTGATTGTGGACAGTGTGACGCGGTGGAACTCCACCCTCCACATGCTGAAGAGGTTGTGGGAGCAGCAAAGGGCGGTGAGGGAGTACCTGATGGAACTAGGCACTGAGAGGGCTTCACCACAACTCCCTTTCATCGCCTGTGCGGAGTGGGGGCAGATAAACCAGGTCTGCCAAGTGTTGTCCTCCTTCGAGCAGGCGACCAAGATGGTCAGCAGTGAGCAAATCGGCCTCAATAGCGTGCTGCCAATAGTGTTCATGCTGGAGAGGACACTAGATCGCCTGCTCGAAGCTGGGGAGAGTGCCTTGGTGGAGCAGGAGGAGTCAGCAATGCTCCACCGAGACCAGGGCCAGGACGAGGAGGAGGAGGAGGAGGATGATGATGAAGAGGAGGAGGAGGTGGTTGCTGGTGTCGTCCCGGAGTCAGGGCCTGGTCAGGAGGGAGAGCCGGTGTTGGGGGCACCGATAGTCCGGGGGTTGGGCATCTCTGAGTTTGACCAGCAGCGCCTCAGGGATGAAGAGTCGCACCTCATTCACCTGGCCAGCATTGAGGAGTCACAGCGGGCTGTGCTCTTCCCCATGGCTGCCCACATGCTGAGATGCCTCAGGAGGGACCCCCGGGTTAAGACCATCAAGACGAGGGATGATTTCTGGATGGCCACCCTTTTGGATCCCAGGTGCAAGGGGAAACTGGAGCAGTTCATCCCAGCCAGCCGGAGGCAGCACCGGATGGAGGAACTGCAGGCAGGCATTGTCAGACGGTTGGAGCAGGCAACTCCCCGGCCTCCAGTTGTCCCACCTCATCTCACCCAGCAGGTGGCTGCACCCAGCAGCAGCCGAGCAGGGGACCTAATGGAAGAGATGAGGATGTTCTTCCAAACCGAGCGACCCAGTACCAGCACCAGCAGCAGCAGCAGTCACCACCAGCGGCTGGCCCACATGGTGGCAGACTACATGGCGTCCGTCGGTGCTTCTGACAGTATGAGCACCGACGACCCCATGGAGTACTGGGTTGCCAGATTGGACACCTGCCGCGAGCTCGCTCAGTATGCGCTGGAGTTATTGTCTTGCCCCCCCTCCAGCGTACTATCTGAGCGGACATTCAGCGCGGCAGGTGGGGTGGTCACGGACAAGAGGACCCGTCTGTCCACAGACTCCGTGGACAGACTCACATTCATAAAGATGAATGAGTCCTGGATCGGCGGTGACTTTCTGGCACCCGTCGTCGGTTCAGGGCGCTGAAGGGTCCCTTGTCATGCATTCCCTGATAAAGCCCCGGACCTGATGTATTTACAGTGCTGAATATAACTATTTTAACATCAGAGAAAATCAATGTTAATATTTGGTACAGTAGGCTTTCTTTGCAATTACAGCGGTCAAACCTTTCTTGTAGTTTTACACCAGCTTTGCACACACTGGAGGAGGGATTTTGGCCCACTCCTCCACACAGATCTTCTCTACATCAGTCATGTTTCTGGGCTCTCGCTGAGAAACACGGAGTTTGAGCTCCCTCCAAAGATTCTCTATTGGGTTTAGGT
This sequence comes from Rana temporaria, assembly GCF_905171775.1. Lineage (NCBI taxonomy): Eukaryota > Metazoa > Chordata > Amphibia > Anura > Ranidae > Rana > Rana temporaria. The sequence goes on along the minus strand of NC_053491.1, from coordinate 292,412,856 downwards.
CTGGAGACTGGCTAGGCCACGCCAGAACCTTGATATGCTCCTTACAGAGCCAATCCTTGGTTATCCTGGCTGTGTGCTTTGGGTCATTGTCATGTTGGAAGACCCAGCCTCGACCCATCTTCAAAGCTCTAACTCAGGGAAGGAGGTTGTTGCCCAAAATCTCGCAATACATGGCCACGGTCATCCTCTCCTTAATACAGTGCAGTCACCCTGTCCCATGTGCAGAAAAACACCACCAAAGCATGATGCTACCACCCCCATGCTTCACATTAGGGATGGCGTTCTTGGCATGGTACTCATCATTATTCTTCCTCCGAACACGGTTAGTGAAATTATGATCAAAAAGTTATATTATGGTCTCATCTGACCACATGATTTTCTCCCATGACTCCTCTGGATCAGTCAAGACACCTATGTCAGCAGTTATTTCACACCCTATATACTCTTATTAATACTGCTGTTCATCATGGCACCTCCTGCCCAAGTGATATGACTCTGTATCAACTACTACTGCTAATACTACTACTGCTGCTTCTGCTGCTGCTGCCCAGTCAAGACACCTATGTCAGCAGTTATTTCACACTCTATATACTTCTATTCCTACTGCTGTTCATCATGGCACCTCCTGCCCATGTGATATGACTCTGTATCAACTACTACTGTTAATACTACTACTGCTGCTTCTGCTGCTGCTGCCGCCCAGTCAATACACCTATGTCAGCAGTTATTTGACACTCTATATACTCCTATTCCTACTGCTGTTCATCATGGCACCTCCTGCCCATGTGATATGACTCTGTATCAACTACTACTGTTAATACTACTACTGCTGCTTCTGCTGCCCAGTCAAGACACCTATGTCAGCAGTTATTTCACACCCTATATACTCTTATTAATACTGCTGTTCATCATGGCACCTCCTGCCCAAGTGATATGACTCTGTGTCAACTACTACTGTTAATACTACTACTGCTGCTTCTGCTGCTGCTGCCGCCCAGTCAAGACACCTATGTCAGCAGTTATTTGACACTCTATATACTCCTATTCCTACTGCTGTTCATCATGGCACCTCCTGCCCATGTGATATGACTCTGTATCAACTACTACTGTTAATACTACTACTGCTGCTTCTGCTGCTGCTGCTGCCCAGTCAAGACACCTATGTCAGCAGTTATTTGACACTCTATATACTCCTATTCCTACTGCTGTTCATCATGGCACCTCCTGCCCATGTGATATGACTCTGTATCAACTACTACTGTTAATACTACTACTGCTGCTTCTGCTGCCCAGTCAAGACACCTATGTCAGCAGTTATTTCACACCCTATATACTCTTATTAATACTGCTGTTCATCATGGCACCTCCTGCCCAAGTGATATGACTCTGTGTCAACTACTACTGTTAATACTACTACTGCTGCTTCTGCTGCTGCTGCCGCCCAGTCAAGACACCTATGTCAGCAGTTATTTGACACTCTATATACTCCTATTCCTACTGCTGTTCATCATGGCACCTCCTGCCCATGTGATATGACTCTGTATCAACTACTACTTTTAATACTACTACTGCTGCTTCTGCTGCTGCTGCTGCCCAGTCAAGACACCTATGTCAGCAGTTATTTGACACTCTATATACTCCTATTCCTACTGCTGTTCATCATGGCACCTCCTGCCCATGTGATATGACTTTGTATCAACTACTACTGTTAATACTACTACTGCTGCTTCTGCTGCCCAGTCAAGACACCTATGTCAGCAGTTATTTCACACCCTATATACTCTTATTAATACTGCTGTTCATCATGGCACCTCCTGCCCAAGTGATATGACTCTGTATCAACTACTACTGCTAATACTACTACTGCTGCTTCTGCTGCTGCTGCCGCCCAGTCAATACACCTATGTCAGCAGTTATTTGACACTCTATATACTCCTATTCCTACTGCTGTTCATCATGGCACCTCCTGCCCATGTGATATGACTCTGTATCAACTACTACTGTTAATACTACTACTGCTGCTTCTGCTGCTGCTGCTGCCCAGTCAAGACACCTATGTCAGCAGTTATTTGACACTCTATATACTCCTATTCCTACTGCTGTTCATCATGGCACCTCCTGCCCATGTGATATGACTCTGTATCAACTACTACTGTTAATACTACTACTGCTGCTTCTGCTGCCCAGTCAAGACACCTATGTCAGCAGTTATTTCACACCCTATATACTCTTATTAATACTGCTGTTCATCATGGCACCTCCTGCCCAAGTGATATGACTCTGTATAAACTACTACTGCTAATACTATTACTGCTGCTTCTGCTGCCCAGTCAAGACACCTATGTCGGCAATTATTTCACACCCTATATACTCTTATTAAGACTGCTGTTCATCATGGCACCTCTTGCCCGAGTGATTTGACACTGTATTGTCAATGTCTACTACTACTATTACAGCTCAGTCAAGACACCTGTGTCCCAATTTTTTGGTACACTATTGACTACTATGACCACTACTGATGCTGTAAAGTATTCCCCAAGTGTTTTTATGCTATGTATTACTATTACCACTACTGCTTGTAAATCATGCCTGTGTGATACTTAGTGGGAATGCTTTAATAAGCATTCCCAGTATGGATACCCGTAAATGTATTAATCTTAATTAGTGTGAATGCTTTAATAAACATTTCCAGTATTGATATACGTAAATTTAGTAATCTTATTATTCCTTACGTTTTTTGGTTCTGCGTAACTTCGGCATACTTTCAGCTATTGAGACCATTCAACTGTAAAAATGTTCGTCTCGTTCAGCTAATGATGGGACTTCTTCAAGTTTTTTTCTACTTTTTACACTTTTATAAATTTTAAGCTTTTAGACCCTTTTTTTTAACATTGAAGTCAATGAGAACATCCTTTTCCCCTTTGAATTCACATGCCCTGCCAAAGGTTTCAGCTACTTCATACTTTCACTTACAGACACTGAAAAAACTTTAAAGCGGTCACAAAATATTTAGCTATCCGGCTATGACTTTTCAGATCGTTATCGTTTACAATTTTTTGGTGAAAACGCAATTTACGTTTTGCGAATTTTTCACAAAAATGCAATAGGTTATAATGTAATCCTATGGAGGGGATTTAGAGTCTGTCATGTGACCTTAACATTGGAGATCTTTGTAATTAAAAATATCTTTACAAAAAGGGGAAACAAATTGGTCTCACGCCCACAAGATCTACTTTTCATACACAATTTTTATATCAAAACGTAGCTATGCTTGTCTGGTTTATGGCAATGTGACCAATTCTGCGATACGTATTTTAGTTTTAGTTATTGGAGCAACAGCCAGAAATTATGTCTCATAGACTCTCATGTGAAATTATCTAAAAAATGTTGCTGCAGAACTCACAAAGACGCTCTTTTCTAAATCGCAGACATGGCCACATTTTTAAGTTTATCTACATAAATTTCATATCGATGCGTTTACAAGGGCCGTGTATTTCAAACGGTGTAGTCGTTGTATCAATTGCATGTACGTTTGAGGATTTATTAAGCTTTGTTTGGAGGCTTAAATCATGTATTAGATCTGTGAATTAAAAGCGTTTGTAATGTTATTTCTTTCCATAAATAACTTTCCTGACCTCAGTGCAATATTCCTCCTCACTGACCTGGGGGGGAGGGGAAACCTATTGAGGGGGGAGGGGCGACCAGGAAGTCAGCATACTCTATACTTTGCAGATAGAGAAAGAAGCTGTGTGTCCTAAAGATAGTGTAGTGGTTATGGTGAATGTCTTTAGCAAGGGGCTCACCAATTAAGCTATTCAGCATTCCCACTCGCATTTTCCTCAGGAAATGCATTGTCTAGTTATATTATATTTTAATACTCCTGCTGCTGCCTCCATGCTGAGTAAAGCTTCATGACCTCTCTGGCACAGCGGATCCACCAACAGCCTCCGCTACAAGCTACCAGACCGGATCTAAACAGCAAGTGTAACTATAACAATGAACCTTATGTTAAACCCTGTTTTGCGGCATTTATACTGCAACCATTGGGCTGTCTGCAAGAGCTCATCTGCATTCTCTCTCTTTCTTGCTCTCCCTCTCTCTCTCTTTGTATATATATATATATATATATTGTTGCTTTTGTTATGTTCATTTTTCAACAGTTTATTTTGTGTTCGTCGTGTCTGTGTCGTGTGCTTTAGTTTGTCCTAGGTTAATGTTAAATAAAATAATAGTATAAAATGTTTTTGCTTATTATGAAGTTAAATGTGTTGATGTTGATTTGTTTGATGTGAAGTTAGATGTGTTGAAAAACCTACAACTCTATCTCAAAAAGAAATGAAACATTTCCAAAAAATAAGATTTTTTAATACAAAAATAAATTTAAATATAGCTATCAATGCGTTTCTGAATGCGGTGCAGTTCCGCAATATGACCCGATAGCTGCTGCTCTAGCAGAGCATTTTGTTGGGTGAGGTAGCTCATCTTCCGCTGGTTTTGCAGGATCCTCTGGTGGGTCTTTTCGATGAGTCTGTTCTGCCTCCTCAGATCTCTTGATGCTTTTAGGATATAATAAAAAAAAATTTGGATTTCAAATAACGTTACCAAATAAATAAAATATTTTTTTTGCTTATTAATCAATCATTATCATGTGTATACACTTGTTATGTGTCTAACACATCCCGGGAGTGCAGAATTATTAGGCAAATGAGTATTTGGACCACATCATCCTCTTTATGCATGTTGTCTTACTCCAAGCTGTATAGGCTCGAAAGCATACTACAGATTAGGCATATTAGGTAATGTACATCTCTGTAATGAGAAGGTGTGTGGTCTAATGACATCAACACTCTATATCAGGTGTGCATAATTATTAGTCAATTTCCTTTTCTTTGGCAAAATGGGCCAAAAGAAGGATTTGACAGACTCTGAAAAGTCCAAAATAGAGAGATATCTAGCAGAGGGATGCAGCACTCTTAAAGTTGCAAAGCTTCTGAAGCGTGATCATCAAACAAAAGAAGCGTGTGGAAAAACAAAGGTGCAAAATAACTGCCCATGAACTGAGAAAAGTTAAGCGTGCAGCTGCCAAGATGCCACTTGCCACAAGATTGGCCATATTTCAGAGCTGCAACATCACTGGGGTGCCCAAAAGCACAAGGTGTGCAATACCCAGAGACATGGCCAAGGTAAGAAAGGCTGAAAGACGATGACCACTGAACAAGACACACAAGCTGCAACGTCAAGACTGTGCCAATAAATATCTCAAGAAAGATTTTTCTAAGGTTTTATGGACTGCTGAAATGAGAGTGAGTCTTGATGGGCCAGATGGAAGAGCCCGTGGCTGGATTGGTAAAGGGCAGGGAGCTCCAGTCCGACTCAGACGCCAGCAAGGTGGTGGTGGAGTACTGGTTTGGGCTGGTATCATCAAAGATGAGCTTGTGGGGCCTTTTCGGATTGAGGATGGAGTCAAGCTCAACTCCCAGTCCTACTGCCAGATTATGGAAGAGACCTTCTTCAAGCAGTGGTACAGGAAAAAGTCACCATCCTTCAAGAAAAACATGATTTTCATGCAGGACAATGCTCCATCACACGTGTCAAAGTACTCCACAGCGTGGCTGGCAAGAAAGGGTATTAAATAAAAAAAAGTAATGACATGGCCTCCTTGTTCACCTGATCTGAACCCCATTGAGAACCTGTGGTCCATCATCAAATGTGGGATTTACAAGGAGTGAAAACAGTACAACTCTCTGAACAGTGTCTGGGAGGCTGTGGTTGCTGCTGCACGCAATGTTGATGGTGAACAGATCAAAACACTGACAGAATCCATGGATGTCAGGCTTTTGAGTGTCCTTGCAAATAAAGGTGGCTATATTGGTCACTGATTTGTTTTTGTTTTGTTTTTAAATGTCAGAAATGTGTATTTGTGAATGTTGAGATGTTATATTGGTTTCACTGTTAAAAATAAATCATTGAAATGGGTATCTATTTATTTTTTGGTTAAGTTGCCTAATAATTCTGCACAGTAATAGTAGTCACCTGCACACACAGATATCCCCCGAAAATAACTAACACTAAAAACAAACTAAAAACTACTTCCAAAAAAATTCAGCTTTGATATTAATGAGTTTTTGGGGTTCATTGAGAACATGGTTGTTGTTCAATAATAAAATGAATCCTCAAAAATACAACTTGCCTAATAATTATGCACTACCTGTATACTTCTAGCATCAATACCATATTATGGTTCTACAATCTGACAGGTGCGCTTTATATGTTGTCCATTTTTATATCTACATTTTATTGTTGAAATGTTATTAATCATTGTGCACATATTTACCTTCCTGAACGAGGCTCACAGGACCGCTCTCTTCCTCCTGCTCTTCTGCTTGAGAAGTTGGGGTGGTGGGGGGGGGGAAGCTCCTCAGCTTGCTCCTCAACAGGAGCTGGGGTTGGGGAGTGGGAGGGCCCTGGCTGCTCCTCCTCATCCATCTCCTCCTCTGCCGCATCCTCCTCTGCCGCATCCTCCTCCTCCTCCTCATCGGCCTGGCGCCTTCTGCGCTTGGCGCGCACAACTGGCATTGGAGCTCCTATAGTAACACAATGTTCATATATTATAAAAATGTTTTCTAATGACGTATGCAAATTCTGTGTACTCTGCTGTATTGTATATGAATACAAATTGATTTATATAGACAGTTAACCAATGGGACAATGTTATATTAAAGGGTCTTGTGGGCACTACAGGGGACTGAGCGTGAGCTGGGATGCCACCATGTTAAAATGAGCTGTTTTTGTCTCCTTTGTTTTGTTCAGACGATCTCATGTTAAAAAAAGGGCCTGATGGAGCACACGGGATTACTATAACAACCCCACTCCTAACACAGGAATTTAGTGGTAATCTATATATATAAAACTCAACGTGTGTGTGCATAAATGTATGTATGTATGTATGTATGTATGTTCCAGCATCACGTACAAACGGCTAAAGATATTTATATGAAACTTGGCACACAGGTTACTTATATGTCAGCCACAAACATAGGATAGGTGGTTTAAACCTTACCCACCCCCATTTGCCATGGTCGGGGTTTTTCTTTAAAGTCCCATGCAAAGCAATGGGAAAAGTATGTTCCCACATAACTTCTGTGTTCCTGTCTGCTGTCCCATGTCTTTTTTCAACAGTACTATGAATACCTTGGCTGGTGGTGATATATGTTAGCACAACATGGCATCTTGGTTAACAACATCTGACCTTACATGAATTACATATGACCTTACATAACTGTCACCAAAGGAGCTGTGGTGGCTCCACGCGATTGCCACTGCACTGACAAGTGATTCACCTCTGCAGCTAGGGGTTCGGATCCCGCTCTCGGCTACCTGTGAATTGAGTTTGGTGGTCTCAGCCCCGCCCCTGGTGGGTGTGCTATGCGAGGTTGGGTTGGGAGGACCCCCTCACACCCGCCATTGCCAACCGGGGCATGGAGAAAGGTGGCAGATTGCCTCTGGGGGAGGCCTCCCAACTCCTGCAGGCCGGCTCCTCTCTCTTTCGAGTTCACGCACAAAATACACTTTTTAAAAAAAAAACATAACTGTCAACAATAACTTACCTGGATGATATTTAGCCCGAAGACGTCTGACCTGATCCATTTGGCGCCTCTTCAGGTCAGACCACTTCTTCACAATCGCCTTGTGGTCGTGTTGGCCGCCAAAGTCAGCGATTAGGGCGCTGACCACAGCCCTTTTCTCTGGCTGCCTCCGCAGCTTATCGTATCCTGTTTCCAGGAACTTCTGCAAGATGAAGAACAAAGTATATTGTAATACTTCTGTTGACAGCCTTATGGATATATGACGTAAATGTATGCTATTCAACAATTGGAAGCATTCTCGCCTTATTAATCAATGACAGGGGTAACATGACAGATTTTATATCCTGCCATTTCGGTCGCCACCTTTTTTGCATAAATATAGCAGCCATTATCATTTGCATAATTATGAATATATTATTAACAACACAGGATACACGTATAGGGGAGATATGCGTTGCTAACTCTTTTCCCTGTCAGGAGCCTAACGCCCCGGGGGGTCAGAGACGGGACCTTTTAGGAGGACCACTGACGTATGTACCCGTCGCAGTTTTTTGTGATGTCACTCTTTAGGTGTGTGCACATTTTTCACTGCATCCGGGTGGAGTTTTTGGGTTGTGTTTTGCACGCTACAGGCTTTTCAACAGAAAAAAACCAGCTGGAGGCAGAATGGTTGCAAAACACTACGGGTTTGTTACCTAACTCTGGGTTTCAAGACCAGTCCACCTCCAGCTGTTGCAAAACTACTACTCCCATCAGCCACGGTCTGTCAGTGCATGTTAAGAATTTTACTTTTGCTGCATCTAGGGTGCCACAGTTTAGAGACCCGTGCATAAAGGCCTGAAAAACGGGGGCCTGCAGAACTTACAATACTAGAAGTGCCAGCATTCCCAGGCATGCTGGAAGTTGTAGTTCTGCAACATCTAAAGGGCAATATGTATTCGAACGTCCTTGGGCCTTGAGGACACTGAAGTCAGGACGTTCGCATACGTCCTATGTCCAAAAAAATGTTAAATTCATTATGCTAAATAACAAGGAAAAGTGCCTAAATACACATTTGCCAACCAGGGTGTCTGCAGCTGTCCAGGCATGCTGGGACTTGTAGTTTTGTAAAAGCAGGAGACACATTTTTTGTGAAATACTAATATCTGATCATATATACTAACTTTTAAACTAGACTAAAATGCAGTTGAAGATAATGAAATAACAGTGGTCGAAATACTTACACAAATCAGCAAATTTTCCTCAGATACAGTGAAATTACTTCCAACCATCTTGCTCTGCGATTGCGTTGCGATCATAAAGTTGGAAACTGGCAAGGGTCCAGGAAATGGTCGCGTGTTGTTCGCGTGTTGATTGCGCTGCTTGGACCGAGATGGGTCCATATGGCTTCGGCTGTATGGACCACAGTAACTCTTTTCCCTGTCAGGAGCCTAACGCCCCGGGGGGTCAGAGACGGGACCTTTTCGGAGGACCACTGACGTATGCAACGTCGCAGTTTTTTGTGATGTCACTCTTTAGGTGTGTGCAAATTTTTCCTTGCACCGGGTGGAGTTTTTGGGTTGTGTTTTGCACGCCACAGGCTTTTCAACAGGAAAAAAACAGCTGGAGGCAGAATGGTTGCAAAACACTACGGGTTTGTTACCTAACTCTGGGTTTCAAGACCAGTCCACCTCCAGCTGTTGCAAAACTACTACTCCCATCAGCCACGGTCTGTCAGTGCATGCTAAGAATTTTACTTTTGCTGCATCTAGGGTGCCACAGTTTAGAGACCCGTGCATAAAGGCCTGAAAAATGGGGGCCTGCAGAACTTACAATACTAGAAGTGCCAGCATTCCCAGGCATGCTGGAAGTTGTAGTTCTGCAACATCTAAAGGGCAATATGTATTCGAACGTCCTTGGGCCTTGAGGACACTGAAGTCAGGACGTTCGCATACGTCCTATGTCCAAAAAAATGTTAAATTCATTATGCTAAATAACAAGGAAAAGTGCCTAAATACACATTTGCCAACCAGGGTGTCTGCAGCTGTCCAGGCATGCTGGGACTTGTAGTTTTGTAAAAGCAGGAGACACATTTTTTGTGAAATACTAATATCTGATCATATATACTAACTTTTAAACTAGACTAAAATGCAGTTGAAGATGATGAAATAACAGTGGTCGAAATACTTACACAAATCAGCAACTTTTCCTCAGATTTACTGAAATTGCTTCCAACCATGTTGCTGTGTGATTGCGCTGCGATCATAAGTTGGAAACTGGCAAGGCTCCAGGAAATGGTCGCGTGTTGTTCGCGCAATTGCGCATGCGCGATCGAAAAATCGCAATCGCAATATGTTTTTTGGTTAAAATATCATACATATTCGATTTCAGAGTGCTGCTACAGCAGTTTTCGAAATATCTGCAATCAATTTCGCATTCGCATTTTGTGAAATTGCGTTAAAATATCTCGAATATTCGATTTCAGAGTGAGCCAATCAGAGCGCTCCTCCAGCATTTCTCGAAATTGCGCAATAAATATCGCATTCGCATGTTGCGATATTTCGATAAAATATCAGGAATATTCTGAGCCAATCAGAGCGCTCCTCCAGCATATCTCGAAATTGCGCAATAAATATCGCATTCGCATGTTGCGATATTTCGATAAAATATCACGAATATTCTGAGCCAATCAGAGCGCTCCTCCAGCATATCTCGAAATTGCGCAATAAATATCGCATTCGCATGTTGCGATATTTCGATAAAATATCACGAATATTCTGAGCCAATCAGAGCGCTCCTCCAGCATATCTCGAAATTGCGCAATAAATATCGCATTCGCATGTTGCGATATTTCGATAAAATATCACGAATATTCTGAGCCAATCAGAGTGCTCCTACCGCAGTTATTAAAAAATCGCAATTATTTTCGCATTCGCAATAGCGAAAAATCGCAATCAATTAATTTCGATAAAATATCACGAATATTCGAATTTAGCGAATATATCTCGAATATTCGAATATATATTCGAGATATATCGCGAAATCGAATATGGCATATTCTGCTCAACACTATTCCTGACTGGAGGATTTACAAAATCATCTAGTTCCTACCCAGCTTTACTCACACTGGTATGCTCCTTTTTATTTGATTTTAGTTCTTCTGTTCACTGAGTAAAGGTCTCTGTGCTTGTCACACAGGGAGACACAGTGGATGGCAGCACTGTTCTCAGTGATTCTGAATCTACACTGTTAACCGGCATCTTGTCACTGAAGAGGCTCGGCCGCTGCACCTGCCTGGCAGGGACCTCAGTAATGCTGAGCATGTGATTTTTATAAATACATTTTTTTGGAGGGATTTTTAAGATAAGGTATCTCCAGAAAACAGAGCTTATTCATAGAAATACAAAATATAAGTGCAGGACGTAGAAAACAGGGCTTATACCAAATGGGCAAGTGAAAAAATATAGGAAACACTAATGTAGGACTTAGAAACCAGTATGGGGAAAGGGAGTAGGGAATTAACAGGAAGGGGTGAGGAGAAATGAGGTGGGGGGTAAACCAGGGGGTACACATCATATATAGAGACCAAAAAAATGTATAAGCATGGTTAGAGAGAAATATTAGGCATAAACATTGTAGAATGGTAGCATCTGAATACCTGTATTTCAAAAGTAGTAAATAAAACAAGTAGATACCCCTAAAGAACGAAGAGTAATTTGCCTCTTCATTATAGAATCTATGAGGGCGTGTTTACGGGTGCAATTAGGCGCAGGGCAGTGTATGAATTAGGTGGGGCAACTGGTGGCGAGTAACTTTCAAGGCCTGGCTAGTAGCTCAGCACTTGAAATTTTGAGCCCTGCCGCTAAGTATGCGCCCAGCGTAGCAAACGTCTTTATGGCAGAGTGGGAGGAATCTGCAGTTTATGACAACAAGCCGAATCAGCTGGTACTCTACAGGCGATTCATTGACGACTGTATACTTATCTGGGATGGGGACAAAATATCCCTGATTGAGTTTTTTGAGAGGTTAAATTTGAACCAAAAATATATCAAATTAACCTATACGATAAGTGAGAGGATTATTCAGTTTTTGGATCTAGAAATCATTTTGACAAATCAACAAATTATGACCAAAACGTTTTTTAAACCTGTCGACAGAAATAGCTACATTCCAGTTGATAGCTGCCATTTTGAACCATGGTTAATTAATATTCCGAAGGGCCAAATGATGTGGATACAGAGAAATTGCACGGATCCAGAGGTCTATCTACAATAGGCTAATGAAATCGGGAGGAAGTTTGTAAATTAAGGTTACGACAGACAGTTCATTCAGGACCACATGAACAAAGTATATGAAACTCCTAGAAATACCCTTATAGAGGACAAACTAAAAGCAATGGCAATGGAAAATGATTAACCCATAATTTTAAACTTTACTGTACAACACAAACAATTAAAGGCAATATTTAAGAAACATTGGCCGATCCTTCAGGCGGAATCGCCAATTGCAGGGGACTCTACCAAGGCAACCTAGGGTGGTATATAGGAAAGCACCCACTCTGAGGGACCTAGTGGCCAAAAATGTTCCTGATCCTCCCCAGAGGGGTAATCTGCTAACCTTCTTTCAGGGGAAAGGATTCTTTCCATGCAAAAGGTGTTTTGCTTGTAAACACACAAATTTTATGGGCCAAAAATGCTCGAATTTTATCTCCAGTGTGACTAAAAAGGAATATAAAATTGATGATCTCATCACGTGTCGAACTGAAGGGGTTGTATATATTCTGGAATGTCCATGCTCCCTACAATATGTAGGGCGCACAAAACGCCCTATGTGGAAGCGAATGAGGGTGCATGTTCAGAACATAGAAAAGGGTTTTCCAAAACATAGTGTGTCGCGCCATTTCGAAGTATGCCACCAAAAAAACCCTAAGGGGATGAAATTCTGGGCAATACAGAAATACAATCCCCATTGGCGAGGAAGTAATAAAGTAAGGGAACTCAGCAAATCCGAATCTCGTTGGATTTTTGAGATCAAATCTTTATCGCCTAATGGTCTAAACATTGATTTTGACCTTAATTGTTTTATTTCTGATTATTAATATTTTCAAGATTACTATAGTTCTACATATTGCCAGTGATTTTATAAATATGGGTGTTTGCTATTTATAGCTATGTAATGGTCTACACATTTGTTGAGTATATTGCACTTTAATTTATATGTGTATACTATTCATTATCTATTTTTACTTAATATGGTTTTAATTGTATTTTAATGTTTTATCCTGATGGTCTTAAGTCCTTTGTCTATGTGCAGGAAGAGACCTTTTTTAACTTATTTGTTTTTTAACTTATCTGTTTTTAACATATTTGTTTTAAACATTATATTATAAGCTGTAACATCCTTTTTATGGATGTAAGTGGTGAAATGATTCATACTGTTTTTTGACCACTAGAGGGATGTAGGAAGCAGTGTAATGCTAATCTTATCCTTTCGTATTGAGAATTTGCTCAGCTTATGATTGTATAGTGATAAGTATGTGTACTTGTTCATTAATTAAAGTTTGTTCAATGGTATTGATTTTAAACCCGCTTTGCTGCCCCAATGATGTAACACTTAGTGCGCTCTCCCTGGCCGGTCACTTCCAGCAACACGTTCTGTCTGGGCACTATAAATTACAGCTGGCAATGTTCACGGACATTACCCATGAATAAGTCACGTGGCAAGTGACCAACGCGTGGGGGAGGAGCCTACCGTGACGAGACCTGTCGGAGTTCCCGAGTGAGGATCTCATTACTTTGTTACTGAGCGGCTTACACAAAGAGGGGAAAATCGTGAGTGTATCGGAGCACAGCTTTGTATTGATGTTGCATTGAAGTTTGCAGTATTACATAGTTACATAGTTACATAGTTAGTCAGGTTGAAAAAAGACACAAGTCCATCCAGTTCAACCACAAAAAACAAAATAAAAAAACACAGTAAAATCCTATACACCCAACTCCATACCCACAGTTGATCCAGAGGAAGGCAAAAAACCCCAGCGGAGCATGATCCAATTTGCTACAGCAGGGGAAAAAATTCCTTCCTGATCCCCCAAGAGGCAATCGGATTTACCCTGGATCAACTATACCTACAAATCTTAGTACTCAGTTATATTCTGTACATTTAGGAAATAATCCAGACCTTTCTTAAAGCAATCTACTGAGGTGGCCAGAACCACCTCTGGAGGGAGTCTGTTCCACATTTTCACAGCTCTTACTGTGAAAAAACCTTTCCGTATTTGGAGGTGAAATCTCTTTTCCTCTAGACGTAAAGAGTGCCCCCTTGTCCTCAGTGATGACCGTAAAGTGAATAACTCAACACCAAGTTCACTGTATGGACCTCTTATATATTTGTACATGTTGATCATATCCCCCCTTATTCTCCTCTTCTCAAGAGTGAATAAATTTAGTTCCTCTAATCTTTCCTCATAGCTGAGCTCCTCCATGCCTCTTATCAGTTTGGTTGCTCTTCTCTGCACTTTCTCCAGTTCTCCTATATCCTTTTTGATAACTGGTGCCCAAAACTGAACTGCATATTCCAGATGAGGTCTTACTAATGATTTGTACAGGGGCAAAATTATATCTCTGTCTCTGGAGTCCATACCTCTCTTAATACAAGAAAGGACTTTGCTCGCTTTGGAAACCGCAGCTTGGCATTGCATGCCATTATTGAGCTTATGATCAACTAAAACCCCCAGATCCTTCTCCACTACAGACCCCCCCAGTTGTACTCCCCCTAGTATGTATGATGCATGCATATTCTTAGCCCCCAAGTGCATAACTTTACATTTATCTACATTAACCCTCATCTGCCACTTAGTCGCCCAATCAGACAGAGCATTGAGGTCGGCTTGTAAATTGGAGACATCCTGTAAGGACGTTATTCCACTGCATAGCTTGGTGTCATCTGCAAAGACAGAAATGTTACTTTTGATCTCAGACCCAATATCATTTATAAATATATTCAAAAGTAAGAGTCCCAGCACTGAACCTTGGGGTACACCACTCATAACATTGGACCATTCAGAGTAAGAATCATTAACCACGACTCTCTGAATTCTGTCTTTCAGCCAGTTTTCTATCCATTTACAAACTGATATATCCAATCCTGTAGACCTTACCTTACACATGAGCCGTGTGTGCGGAACTGTATCGAACGCTTTTGCAAAATCCAAATATATCACGTCCACAGCCACGCCTCTGTCCAGGGTTTTACTTACCTCTTCATAAAAGGAAATCAGGTTTGTCTGACAACTTCTGTCTTTCATGAATCCATGTTGTCTGCTGCTTAAATAGTTTTTTTCCAGCAAGAACTCATCCATGTGGTCTTTTATTAAACGTTCCAGTATCTTCCCAACTATAGAAGTTAAACTAACAGGTCTATAGTTACTTGGTAAAGACTTTGTTCCCTTTTTAAATATGGGCACCACATTGGCCCTGCGCCAATCCAGTGGTACTATTCCTGTCTTTAATGAGTCCCTAAATATTAGATACAGTGGCTTTGAAATGACAGAGCTCAACTCACCTAGCATCCGTGGATGGATGCCATCAGGTCCAGGTGCTTTATCCACCTTTATTCTGTCTAAATATTTCTGGACCATATCACTTTTGAGCCATTGTGGATTTGGGGCTGTGTCACTCCCACCCCCATTTTGGACATGAGCTCCCCCATGCTCCATTGTATACACAGAGCTGAAGAAAACATTTAATAAATTTGCCTTCTCTTTGTCCCCAGTCACCCACTCTAGATTATTTTGTAAGGGGCCTACATGCTCAGACTTCACCTTTTTACTATTAATATATTTAAAGAATTTTTTGGGGTTTGTCCTACTATCTTTTGCAATCTGTCGTTCGTTTTGAATTTTTGCATCCTTGATTTCCTTTTTGCATATCCTGTTATATTCTTTGTAACATTTAAACAACACTAGTGTTCCTTCATTTTTATATTTTTTAAAAGCTACTTTCTTATTGTTTATAGCTTTTTTAACTTTGACCGTGAGCCACATAGGTTTTATTTTTAGCCGTTTAAACTTATTGCCCATGGGAACATACTTTGCAGTGAGGTTCCACACAGTCTTTTTGAAGAATTCCCATTTCTGTTCTGTGTTCATCTTAGCCAATAGTCCCTCCCAGTCCAAGTCCTGGAGAGCAGCCCTCTCTTAAAATTTAGTGTTTTAATATTTCCTGTATGTATTTCTTGCTTATAGTTAACATTAAATGAAATCATGTTATGATCACTGCTACCCAGGTGTTCCTTTATCTGAACATTAGTAATAAGCTCTGCATGGTTTGAAATTATCAGGTCCAACAGGGCATCATTCCTAGTTGGGGCCTCAATAAACTGCACCATAAAATTGTCCTGCAATAGGTTTTTAAATTTTTGTCCTTTAACTGTCCCAGAAGTGCCATTAATCCAGTCAATTTCTGGGTAGTTAAAATCCCCCATTATTATCACCGTCCCAGACCTTGCAGCCCTTTCCATCTGTGCAAGGAGCTGAGTCTCCACCTCCTCATTAAGATTGGGTGGTTTATAACAAACTCCAATGATTAATTTTGAACTACGCACATCTGTATGCAGTTCCACCCATAATGCTTACACTATTGTGTGTTTCTCTCTCCCTATTTTTTCACATCCTGCCGTGAATTGTGTGGAGCGGGTTTGGAGCTGTCGTATTGCCTATCATCAAGGCTGTTTGTTTCTGATCACTTGGACTTTGAATTTTTCTGCTGTCAATTACTTACCTTAACCCATTGGTGGCATCATCCTATTAGTATAGGGACTGTTATGTGGAAAGCAGTGTGTAGGTGATTGCTTCTTATGGACTGAACAATTCACTTATATTTTATTTTATTTTCACATATATGTTAGTGTTATTGTGTTAATGTTTCATGGTTAATCATACACTTTTCATTTGTATCCGCCTTTGGATGCATCATTATAATTAATTTTTGTTTGATTGCACTTGATCTTATGTACCTGGTATCACATTAATTAGTTGTTTTTAGCGCAATTTGTATATTATTTCATAAAGCGTGTCACGCCTTCCGAAAATACTCAAAGTCACACTCGGGTGTTTACGGCGCCTGCGCAGTCAGCTCTACACGGCAGGCGTAGGCGCCGTAAACGCTCGACTGTCACTTCGGGTATTTTCGGCAGGCGTGACGCGCCTTAGCAGCCGTCAATCAACTCCTCTTCGCTTAGAAACGCCCATTCCCCGCAGGATTCCCCGCTCGGTGCTGGATAACAAGGGCTTATATAACGATAAGTACAAGAAAAAAAGAAACAGCATACCGCAGATGTTAGCAGTATGCTGGAGCTAATGTCAAAAAGTGGATTTTTGGGTGAACCTCCGCTTTAAGGTTAGGCAGACACCGGTTCGATAGACACTACTGAGACAAATGAAAATATAAATTACACCACTGAAGACCCACTATTCCCTTTAAAAAAAACTGAAAATGGTCAGGATACAAGCCAAGATTTTCAGTATAGCATCACTGTGAAGCTCTTTTACTAGCTCAGTAAATAAAGGAGTGTCCAATAATCCAAATGAGAGGTTTTTTACCTGAAAAATCAAAGAGACAAGTTAGGGCAAATATACAGATTAATAGCTAGATTCAGGTAGCTGTGTGTATCTTTGCGGCGGCTTAAGTAAGTGAGGCAAGTGCTGTATTCACAAAGCACTTGCCTCCTAAGTTACGGCGGCGTAGCGTAAATGGGGCCGGCGTAAGCGCGCCTAATTCAAATGAGGATGAGGGGGGCGTGTTTTATGTAAATGGGTGGTCACCCGACGTGATTGACGTTTTTTACGAACGGCGCATTCGCCGTCTGTGTACATATCCCAGTGTGCATTGCTCCAAAGTATGCCACAAAGACGTATTGGTTTCGACGTGAACGTAAATTACCTCCAGCCCCATTCACGGACGACTTACGCAAAGGACGTTAAAATTTCAAATTTCGACGCGGGAACGACGGCCATACTTAACATTGACTAGGCCAGCTATTTGTTGGAATAACTTTACGCCGGAAAACGCCTTACGTAAGCGGCATATCTTTACTGCGACGGGCGCACGTACTTTTGTGAATCGGCGTATCTAGGCATTTGCACATTCTACGTCAAACTCAACGGAAGCGCCACCTAGCGGCCAGCGTAAATATTGCACCCTAAGATACGACGGCGTAGGAGACTTACGCCGCTTGTATCTTAGCCAAATTTAAGCGTATCTGGTTACCAGAATACGCTTAAATTTAGGACGGCGTAGATTCAGAGTTACGTCGGCGTATCTATTGATACGCCGGCGTAAACCTTTCTGAATCTAGCTATAAATCTCTAAGAATCGCATCTCCCCAGCTTTTTTTATAATTGAATCTTTAAGGCCCAATCTAGCAGCTTCAGTGGCTGTGCCTATGTGAAAAGAATGGGATGAAAATTTGAAACCCTGAAGGCCTAATTTAGCCAAACATTTTCTAAAAACAGTATTAGTTTGTGACCGGAGAGATATCTTCATGAATGAAAAAATTATCCGTACCAAGAGGTCTGGATTTAATAAAATTGGAGATAAATTTAACTGGGTAGATGTCAGGATCAGCACAAGCTTGAGGATTGAGCCAAAGACCTTTTTTTACAGCTGCTCAGTTTTGGATTTTTTGATCAGAATATTGACACTAGAGGGTAAAAGAACTATATCCCTAAAACCCAATTCTGACCTGCCTTTTTTGTTCTTTGGTACTAATTTTGATATCCTTAATGCTGCAAAAAAAGGCCACAACAAAAGCAGTTTTAAATAACAAGGCTTTATAAGAAAAGATGCAAACTAAATGAGTAGATGAGCAAAGTGTTTTCAAAATATCCAAAGAAATGGGTTGCCTATCATCAGTCACAAAGCATGCCTTTCTATATCCTTTCAGTGCTTGTTTAATGGAGAAATAGCTGCTACAAGCAGGAAATTGTTTGAAGAAAAATGAAATTTCTGCTAGATTTTTTACCACCTGACTATGAGATAGATTTTTCTGCATTAAAGAACATGGAAAGGCATATTGGCTGTTATAGAACTTTGTATTGCCTTGCTGACAATGGTCATATCAAGTCCCACAGATGTTTCGGGTATACAACACCCTCCAGATCTGCACTTGGTAGCAGCTGCCTGAACTGCAAAATCTGTAAGCGAGACAGAGCATCTGCCATGTTGTTCAATTTTCCAGGGATAAACGTTGCTTTTACCCAAATTTTATGTTTTAGGCAAAGAAAAACAACGCAATAATTTGATGACAAAGACTAATTTGTAAACTAAACAATTTATTGCAAATATATTGCATTTATTATCCGATTGGACAATAATGCGTTTGTTAGCAAACAAATGACCCCACACTTTCAAAGCTACAATTTTTAGAAATAACTCCCATAGCGCAATACACTTTGTAGCTTTTTTAACTATCCAAGAATGGGGCCAGACGCCACAGTACCAGTGTGTTTTAAAGATTTCTGTGAAGCCCTTGGACCCCGCTGCTTCTGTATTAAGTTGCAATTCTGAGTCAAAAACGTAATCTGTTTGAAAATATGACCTACCACTGTAGTCATCAAGGAACTCTGACCAGATGGTCCAGAAGAGGCCAGGGAAAGACATCTGGAAAAAAATTCTCCCTACTGACATAATGAAGTAGTGGGAACAACAGTTTTCCCAAAAGCTAAAGGAATTCCAAAATGATTTGATATATAATAGAAAAACTTTAGTAAATAAAAAAAAAAAAAGAATCAGGAGGGCCAAAAAATCGTCTAAATAATGGATTATATTATCAAAACTGGATTAATGAACAATGACCCATTGCAGAAAAGATGCAAAGGTTTCAAAATAGGAGCAAGACAGCAAGCAGCCTATGGGCTAACACCTGTCAAAGAAAAATTGCCCTTCAAAGTAAAAACAAAGGGAGTTAAAATATTCAGGTGCAATGGGTAACAACCGGAAGGCTGATTTGATATCTGCCTTAGCAAGCAAGGTACCAGAACTACATTTCCTTATCTTTCTAATGGCGTCATCAAATTCTGAATGAAAGATGAAAGTGAGCTATCAATTTGATCATTTAAAGAGTCCCCTTTGGGGAATGAAAGATAAAAGATGAGCCTAAAGGAGTTTGGCTCTTTTTTGGAGACTATACCCAGAGGTAGACTAAAGAACAACCATAAACTTCAAAAATAGGGAGATGAAAACCTTCAGCAAAACCCTTAAGGCCGCATACACACGGTCGATCCATCCGACAACTGTGTTGTTCAAGAGTGGAATCTTCCCTGAACTGGCTGTCTTGTCCCTCATCAGTCTCCAGGTACCAACGTAGTCATTCTTCCCCACCTTTCAGCTTTCTCAAGCAGTCTTCTTAGTTATCAGGGTCTTCATTATACAAACAAGCAGGAGATGAGTACGCCCAAGCTTGTAGTTTTTGCTGATGACCACT
Source organism: Rana temporaria (assembly GCF_905171775.1). Taxonomy (NCBI): domain Eukaryota; kingdom Metazoa; phylum Chordata; class Amphibia; order Anura; family Ranidae; genus Rana; species Rana temporaria. The sequence goes on along the minus strand of NC_053491.1, from coordinate 292,392,808 downwards.
CTGAGGGAAGTCTGCTGAGAGAAGCCCCTTTTATAGGTACTTCCAAGATTATGGAAAGTCCTGGAAAAAAATAGAAGCTTTCTTAAATTAGATAATAGAAATAATATAGTACAACTGAGGCAGAAGGTTGTTGCCGCCTTAAGCTTTAGAAAGCACAATTAAAGAGGCAATATAAAGTACATTAATGCTGAGGCAAAAATGCTGTTGAAGTTTTAAGCAATAGGAAAGCAGCCGCAAGCCCATGAAAAGTGGGCCCAAATGAATTGAGCCTCCCTTTTGCCATTTCCTATTCTTGAGGGCAAACGTAAATTTAAATTGGCTTTGTAAATTTAGGGCTTAGGATCAGGCGGAACCTTTTGCTTCCATGATGTTGCTATATTCTTCCTGACGGCTATTATACAGTGTGTGATAAAAGGGTCATGTTGGCAAGGCCACTGAGTTCAAAAGAAGGAAGGTCCATAGCTGGGTTTGGTTGAATTATAATTCCCATTACTGAAGAAATTAAGGAAAAGGTGAAAGCCCAGAAACAAGATTTTGGCACGACCACCAAATATGTAATTACTTTGTTTCCCTGGAGCCACAGTCTCTCTAGCATGTCGAGGAGGATGTAGGGTAGGAGAGTTTGTTGTTTGAAGAAGGAATGGACTTTCTAGGCACCAATCGTTAACACAGAATAAAAAATTGTTATTGATGCAATCCCAAAGGTGGGTAATTGAATCAACATTACAGTAAATATTCGTAGAAATACATTAAAAAGACATAAATTATCACAGAATATCTTTGTAATAATAAAACAAATCAAAAAGATTTTTAAAACCAATACTGGTCCAATAGAGACATCAACATTGGTCGATGGCTAGCGTAAATATTGGTAGACGTTTTTGCATGAGCTCTACATGTTTCGCAGTTGAATGCTTCTTCAGTAGCTATAAATTTTCTAAAAGGAAAAAATAGACTATTATTGGTTTACAGATATAGAATAATATAACGCTAAGCATTTGTAAATAACAATAAATCGTATCATGGGTGCACTAAGGCACCGTAACGATAGAAATGCACCAATGACCAGAATTGCCGTAATGTCACCTGATAGGACAGCACAGTGAGGGACCACAAACAGGAAATGTAGGGACACACCAAGAAGGAAATTGTAATATCAAAGGAATGGGTTCATGCAAAGACATGAGGGCAAAGACATGAGGATGCAGAGGGTACCAAAAAGGTAATCCAGGAAGGGTAATAGTGGTAGGGATAAGTATAGAGATCAGAGGCACTCCAATAGAAACTGAAACGGTGATAGGAAGACCTATATGTGGTGGCAAAGAAAAATAAGCCAAGAAGCAATGATTGTGCCTACCATCCACGGTAATGGATAGAATTAAATACGAAATCCGGTAGGAGGAGCTGGATATGATAGTAAGATGTCCAGATTTCACAAACGGTCCTGATGGGAATATGGCTAATGGATCAATCTAATGGGACCATAAAGAAAATAATAATAATGATAAGGGCTCGGTAAGTGACCAGAGGGGGTACCCCATCTGGGCAACGGATCAGTAAACACTGATAATAACTGAGTTTAAATAAGGTGAAGTAAAAATGTCAGTGGATGCCAGAGATAAAAAATATATATACATACCCAAATGCATACACCACGGCAGGTAACAAGCTGGTCAACTTCATAGGTAAGTACAATATTGCAGACAACAAGCTGCATATGTAGGGATGAGGGAGAATAGTCCCATAGGAGTGGGGAAGTAGATTCCGAACAAGTGGGAGACGAGGAGGTATTTGGAAGGCTGCAATGTGGTGGAGGGGTATCTGGACAAAGAGACATGAAAATACCGGGAATAAAGAGCGTCCATTGGAGACAGTATATTACCCAAACAGGGGTAAGAAAATGGCCCAAATAGAGCCGTAGGGGTACTCACCAGCTGGACCGTTGTGCCGTTGACCGCACCGTTAACGTTGGGGAGATAGCCTTTGTCTAATTGGGCTAGATATCTCACTATATATTTGTGTGTCTCCGGTCACGTGTGCAGATGGGACTTCCGCATCACGTGACCCGGCCGGGATCCCGACGGTCCAATCACTAGGATATAGGGTAGATGCTGGTGAGACTAGCAGGGGATGAGCAGTTTGAGTTTGTTATCAGAAGACATGTAGCTCTGCTGCACTATGAGGCAAGCAAGAGATCTTGTTCCCACTTAAGCATGGAGTGGGTTTTAGTCATATTTTGAGAGCAGTTCCAAATGCGGTAAAAGAAGGAAACGCCTTTGATGTTATTGTTGGTTGTCATTGTAGAATGCCAAAAGCTCCATCAGCAGAGAGTTTAAAATGCATCTGACGCATATATATTTAAAGAAATCCTGCCTTAGAAGGTCAAACCATTGTTGCAATTCCCGAAAAGATACAAAATGTCCTACCATATGTGCCAAATAGAGGGCAGGCCAAAGGATACCCAGTTGCTAAACAATAGATCATCGTGAAGGGTTCCAGAGAGGGTATAATAAAAGAGAAGGCATCAGAGTTGGTAGACATGGAGTGGTGTCATTGGACATGGGATCAGACCTTGATTACAGCTTTAAAGTCAAGTAAGGGGTACTCAAAGTTTAGAGGCCATGCGTTATAGCTCCAATCATTCCCTGGAAAGCATTTACAAACATAGGGCCAAATTCTCAAAAACTGTGCGTAACTTAAATTTCAGCAGTTAAGTTACACTGACTTAAAATTTCTACCTAAGTACCTGATCGTCAAAGCACTTAGGTAGAAATTACACGCAGTGTAACTTAAGTGCCGCCGTCGTAAGGCGGTCCTCCTCTCCTGGGGGCGTTTAAAATTTAAATGAGGCGCGCTCCCGCGCCGGCCGTACTGCGCATGCGTGTGACGTCATTTTCCCGACGTGCAGCGCGCGAACGTAATTAACGCCGGTCGGCTTTGAGAATTTCGACGGGACACTAAAGTTGCGACGGGTGAAAAAAAAAGACGCGCCGGGAAAACAAATAATTATAAAAAAAAATGACAGCGTCGCTCAGCATGCATTCCTGAGAGGGTGAACTCCATGCCAATTTTCAAAGAAAAAACCGGCATGGGTTCCCCCCCCAGGAGCATACCAGGCCCTTAGGTCTGGTATGGGTTGTAAGGAGACCCCCCCACGCCGAAAAATTGACGTAGGGGGTCCCCCTACAATCCATACCAGACCCGTATCCAAAGCACGCTACCCGGCCGGCCAGGAATGGGAGTGGGGACGAGCGAGCGCCCCCCCCCCCCCTCCTGAGCCGTGCCAGGCCGCATGCCCTCAACATGGGGGGGTTGGGTGCTCTGGGGCAGGGGGGCGCACTGCGGGCCCCCCCACCTCAGAGCACCCTGTCCCCATGTTGATGAGGACAGGACCTCTTCCCGACAACCCTTGCCATTGGTTGTCGGGGTCTGCGGGCGGAGGCTTATCGGAATCTGGGAGTCCCCTCAAATAAGGGGGCCCCCAGATACCGGCCCCCCACCCTAAGTGAATGGATATGGGGTACATCGTACCCCTATCCATTCACCTGGAGGCAAAAAGTAAAATGTAGTAAACACACAACACAAGGCTTTTTAAAATATTTTATTATTCTGCTCCGGATGCCCCCCCTGTCTTCGTTATTAGCTCAATTACCAGGGGGGGCTTCTTCTTCCGCTCTCCGGGGGTCTTCTCCGCTCTCCGGGGGGGGCTTCTCCGGACTCCGGGGGGCTTCTTCCATCTTCTCCCCTCTTCCGCTCTTGACTTGGCGAACCCCGGTTCTTCTGCAGCTCTCCGGTGCCTTCTTCTTCAGCGCTGGCTGCCTGCTATGTTTGTGTGTTAGCTCGATTTCAAACAGGCAGCCAGCGCGGTCTTCTGTGGCGTCAGGGTCTTCTGGTCTTCTGTTCTTCCGATGTTGCCTCGTCGCCGGTTGTCGCTGTAATGATGGAAGCGCGCCTTGCATCCCATTTATATAGGCATCGCCGTCCCATCATGCTCCGGTAGGTACCCACGTGGTGGGTGCCTACCCACGTGCACCCACCACGTGGGTACCTACCGGAGCATGATGGGACGGCGATGCCTATATAAATGGGATGCAAGGCGCGCTTCCATCATTACAGCGACAACCGGCGACGAGGCAACATCGGAAGAACAGAAGACCAGAAGACCCTGACGCCACAGAAGACCGCGCTGGCTGCCTGTTTGAAATCGAGCTAACACACAAACATAGCAGGCAGCCAGCGCTGAAGAAGAAGGCACCGGAGAGCTGCAGAAGAACCGGGGTTCGCCGAGTCAAGAGCGGAAGAGGGGAGAAGATGGAAGAAGCCCCCCGGAGTCCGGAGAAGCCCCCCCCGGAGAGCGGAGAAGACCCCCGGAGAGCGGAAGAAGAAGCCCCCCCTGGTAATTGAGCTAATAACGAAGACAGGGGGGGCATCCGGAGCAGAATAATAAAATATTTTAAAAAGCCTTGTGTTGTGTGTTTACTACATTTTACTTTTTGCCTCCAGGTGAATGGATAGGGGTACGATGTACCCCATATCCATTCACTTAGGGTGGGGGGCCGGTATCTGGGGGCCCCCTTATTTGAGGGGACTCCCAGATTCCGATAAGCCTCCGCCCGCAGACCCCGACAACCAATGGCAAGGGTTGTCGGGAAGAGGTCCTGTCCTCATCAACATGGGGACAGGGTGCTCTGGGGTGGGGGGGCCCGCAGTGCGCCCCCCTGCCCCAGAGCACCCAACCCCCCCATGTTGAGGGCATGCGGCCTGGCACGGCTCAGGAGGGGGGGGGCGCTCGCTCGTCCCCACTCCCATTCCTGGCCGGCCGGGTAGCGTGCTTTGGATACGGGTCTGGTATGGATTGTAGGGGGACCCCCTACGTCAATTTTTCGGCGTGGGGGGGTCTCCTTACAACCCATACCAGACCTAAGGGCCTGGTATGCTCCTGGGGGGGGAACCCATGCCGGTTTTGAATTTAAAAATTGCCGTGGAGTTCTCCCTCAGGAATGCATACCAAATGCCGTCGCTGGAATGGGCCTTTACAAGGTTTGGCTAACTTTCCACATTGTAAACCCAGCCCTAATTTTGCGCCGGCAAATTCGGAACTTAGGCAGAAATCAAAGTGCTGAAATGCTTTGAAAATCTACTTAAGTCCTCATTTGCATACGCAAAGCTGGATTTCAATGAGAAATGCCCCCAGTGGCGGATGCGGTACTGCATCCTAAAATCTGACCGTGTAAGTGTCTTACACATGCCGGATTTTCTGCCTAACTTTGGAAAAAGCCTTTTGAGAATCGTTTCCAAAGTTAGGCACAGAGATACGCAGGCTGAACAGCAGTTAAGTCTGCGTATCTCTTTTGAGAATTTGGCCCATAGTTTGCACCATGCATGCTCAGGTTTTTTCCACGGACGGAAACCACCAGAAGTGTAATTGATCCAGGATAATTGTATAGTAATAGGATGGTAGGTTGGGAATTCTCATACTGGTCATATTTTTGATCTGTAGAGAAAGTGATTTTTGAAAAGACAAAATGCATTACCAATGACATTTATTAAATGGTAAAATCAATAAAATGTGGGTACTCACAAAATGCAACTCTTAATGAGCAATAAAATTACAAAGTATGGAAACATGTGCTAAATCACATCAGGGGTAAAATCTGACGTGTTTTGGTGGTGCACCCTTTTCCTCAGAGCTAGGCATCCACCTAGTCCTGGAATACTTATTCCCCTGTTGCCCTTTATTACAGAAGATCCCTTAGCATTGGAAGTGACTGTCTTTTTTAGTGTGATTTTTGAACCTAGGTCTCTTCCTGCCCAGATGTATGAGTTAAAAGTAGACTGTAGTTTGAAATAGTACTTATAGGGGATAGCACAGCACCTCCTCTGTCTATTATTTATGTATTAAATGACAAACGATCCTCTGCCACTCCCTATAGGGTTACTACCATAGCCAAAGAAACTGCATAAAACATATAGATATTCCCTATTGGAAACCAAAGAACCGGTTTCCTTAGGGAAATGAAGACGGCTACTATCGGTAATATTGGGCAATAATGGATCAATGTAATAAAATTTACAAATATTTATTAATGTATCAAAAAGATGTCATATACAAAAATGATGTAAAAATTATTGCTCTATGAATGAGCTATTAATGACCAATGTGCCAAAATAACAATCAAACATTGCACCTTGTATAAAAAATACAGTTGGTGCAAATAACAATGTAACATAAGGACAAATACAAACATTTATACAAACATAAAACAACTAAGGTCCGGACGCCTATTAAGCCGCATATATTAGAAAGTCCAGCGGTAATACGCCACTATGTATACATTTAATATCAATAATATTGTATTAAGGACTTATCAAAATATAAGTGGCCCCTGGGGGTGTGATGGGAGTAGCAGTTGCAGGGTAGAGTTAGTGTTGGGTGTTACTGGTTAAATACTGGTAACTTATAAAGAGATTCTAAGTATGCCGATATGAATTTTTTTGTTTAATCTCTTCTTTATTGAATGTTTTCTTTACATATAACATTTAACATGCCTTGACACTTAAAAGGCAGCTCGATACTACCTTCCTTTAACATATGGTGGTTTCCAATCCTCCCCCCCCCCCCCCCAGAAAAAAAAAAGGGTCGGGAGGGTTTAAGGGAGAACGTAAGAAAGCGTTTGTGACTATAAAGAATGTATTAGTATATATGTATTCCTAGTGTTATATACCTGTGATATTTATTATGTTTTCTCTGTGCCTTCTTATATTTATTTATCTGTGATTCAGGATTACCTCCCTTATTGAGGGGTAAACACCCAACAAAAAAAAAAAAAAGTTGTGTTTAAGATGTTATATATGTGCATTATTATTTATAATTGTAGTATTCCCTTCTATACCATATGTGTTTTTGGATCAGAGACAACAGAGACACAGATCTCTGGCTATAATTAGCACTCGTTAACCTCAGTACTCTGATTAGAGATCCAGCTAACCAAGGAGACACACTATTGAACCATTAGGTTTAGAAATCATCCTAATTCGTATTTACCCAGTAACACCCAACACTAAGGCCTCGTACACACGATCGGTTAACCAGAGGATAACGGTCTGATGGACCGTTTTCATTGGTCCAAACCAGGGATCCTCAAACTACGGCCCTCCAGCTGTTGTAGAACTACACATCCCATGAGGCATTGCAACACACTGACATTCACAGACATGACTAGGTATGATGGAAATTGTAGTTCCTGAATAACTGGAGGGCCGTAGTTTGAAGAACCCTGGTCCAAACCGATCGTGTGTAGGCCCCATAGGTTATCTAACCTTTGGTTAAAAAAAAGACAACTTGCTTTAAAATTTAATCGATGGATTGCTAACCGATAGGTTAAAACCGATCGTTAGTAGGCACAACCATCGGTTAAAAATCCATGCATGCTCAGAATCAAGTCCACGCATGCTTGGAAGCATTGAACTCCGTTTTTTTCAGCACGTCGTTGTGTTTTACGTCACCGCGTTCTGACACGATTGTTTTTTTAACCGATGGTGTGTAGGCGCGACAGACCATTAGTCAGCTTCATCGGTTAACCTATGACAACGGTCCGTCTGTCCATTCTCATTGGATGGACTGATCGTGTGTATGCGGCTTAACTCTACCGAATTTTGCAAGATCCTGAGTTTGCTTACAAATGATATGCAACAGAACATCATGATTATGCTGGCATACGGTTGACCTCAGGCTGATCTTGTGACTTTATCAGTCTCAGACTTACTAAGAAGCACTGACGATGGTATGCATGGACACCCCAGCCTCACTGCCACATCCTACCATGCCTTTATGAGTACTGCCTGAGGTGACCACCTTACTTGACCTCTTTGGCAGCACAGCTGTGCTTAGGGTAGTCTGCAGGAAAATACAGTCTGCCGAGGAATACCCTTTCCTCCAAACTGACATCCACCCATCAAGGTTTCTTGATATTTACATAACTTCTAAAGTCATCAAGACTAATGCATGGGTCCTTAGCCTTGCATTATATGTAATTACATTGAGGGACAGTACAGATTGTGTAGGGAAGCACCATTTGCCAGGGGAACACAGAATCGGTTAGTTAAAGTGCTTTTACTCTCCAATAGACTAAACAATCAGTTAACCTTTGCAGTGTGGGCATAGCCCACTGTAAGGGAGATTGTTTTTGTTTACTGGAGTTGGACTTTAAACATTTCATTAGCACATTGATGAGAGGGAAAGAAAGGAACCAATAAAGGTCCTCAGCTTTGTAAAAAGGACAGAAGAATTAGGCATCCCTTAGTCATCCAATAGTTCCTTATTTGGATTGACTAGCAAACTTTTTTAGTAGAGCAAAAACCCCAAAAAATGTACACCGCTCAAAATCCCTAAGCAGAGCTGTGCTGCCAAAGAGGCCAAGTAAGGGGGCCGCCTCAGGCATAAAGTCTCATAAAGGTGGGATGTGACAGTGAGGCCGGGGTGTCCATGCATACCATCGTCAGCCGACTGGCCACAATGTTTGCAGGTGCTGGTGTTGAATACTGGCTCATCAGACACATCAAAGACTACAACTAAATGTCGGCCATCTGCACACTTTCCTGGCATGTAGTATAATCCTCTTAGTAAAAAATGGCTTCAGCTTGGTCACCTACCTATGGAAGAACCCCCTCTAACATGTTTCACCCAGTAAGGGCTTAAACGTAGAGGTCACATATGATTATGCCCCTACTGGGCAAAACACATTATAAGGGGTTCTCCCATGGGAATGAGACCAAGCTAATGCCATTTTTTTAAGAGGGGGGCACTACATCCTAGGCAGTGTGCAGACAGGCACCATTTTGTTGTAGTATCAAAGCACTCTGTCTCCCTTTCCTCCTGAATTTTCTCTTGTTTTGGTCTGATGTATATTAATCTCTATAAAAAGTATTTTTAAACTACCAAAAGGTTTTTTACTGCACTAAATCTTTAATCTAAATCAAATCCTAATCAAAGTGCAAAGCTTCATATGTCTAAACAAGGGTCGCTGTGTGGTCCCAAAACATTGCTTTTCTATGTGATCATACAAAAATAAATTGCTTTGCACTTTGGAACAAGCTGGTTGGTGTACTGGTGATATATTTAGTCCCTGTGCTAAAAGGTCTCTCTTTTTACATAGTTACATAGTTAGTCAGGTTGAAAAAAACACAAGTCTATCCAGTTCAACCATAAAAAAAAAATAAAAAAAATATCGTACAATCCCATATACCCAATTCTATACCCACAGTTGATCCAGAGGAAGGCAAAAAACCCCAGCAGAGCATGATCCAATTTGCTACAGCTGGGAAAAAAATTCCTTCCTGATCCCCCGGGAGGCAATCGGATTTTCCCCGGATCAACTTTACCTATAAATGTTAGTACCCAGTTATATTATGTACATTTAGGAAAGAATCCAGGCCTTTCTTAAAGCAATCTACTAAGTTGGAAAGAAACACCTCTGGAAGGACCTTTCCGTATTTGGAGGTGAAATCTCTTTTCCTCTAGACATAAAGAGTGTCCCCTTGTCATTTGTGTTGACCGTAAAGTGAATAACTCAACACCAAGTTCACTATATGGACCCCTTATATATTTGTACATGTTGATTATATCCCCTCTTAATCTCCTCTTCTCAAGAGTGAATACATTCAGTTCCTCTAATCTTTCCTCATAGCTGAGCTCCTCCATGCCTCTTATCAGTTTGGTTGCCCTTCTCTGCACTTTCTCCAGTTCCCCGATATTCTTTTTGAGAACTGATGCCCAAAACTGAACTGCATATTCCAGATGAGGTCTTACTAATGATTTTTACAGGGGCAAAATTATATCTCTCTCTCTGGTGTCCATACCTCTCTTAATACAAGAAAGGACTTTGCTCACTTTGGAAACCGCAGCTTGGCATTGCATGCCATTATTGAGCTTATGATCAACTAAAACCCCCAGATCCTTCTCGACTACGGATTCCCCCAGTTGTACTCCCCCTAGTATGTATGATGCATGCATATTCTTAGCCCCCAAGTGCATAACTTTACATTTATCAACATCACTGTAGTTGTCCAATTAGACAGAGCATTGAGGTCGGCTTGTAAATTGGAGGATCCTGTAAGGACGTAATTCCACTGCATAGCTTGGTGTCATCTGCAAAGACAGAAATGTTACTTTTGTTCTCAGACCCAATATCATTTATAAAGATATTAAAAAGTAAGGGTCTCAGCACTGAACCTTGGAGTACACCACTGATAACCTTAGACCATTCAGAGTAAGAATCATTAACCACTACTCTCTGAATTCTGTCTTTTAGCCAGTTTTTTATCCATTTACAAACTGATATTTCCAAATCTGTAGACCTTACCTTACACATGAGCCGTGTGTGGGGAACTGAATCGAACGCTTTTGCAAAATCCAAGTATATCACGTCCACTGCCACCCCTCTGTCCAAGGTTATACTTACCTCTTCATAAAAAGAAATCAGGTTTGTCTGACTACTTCTGTCTTTCATGAATCCATGCTGTCTGTTGCTTAAAGGAGTTGTAAAGGAAAACATTTCTTTGCCTAAAATTAATGTCTGCAAGGTAGACAGACAGAATAGTGTAATAAATCTGTTAAAAAACAAGTAAATACCTATTAAATTCCTTCATCTATATCACCTCCTGCATTCTAGTTTCTGTTCTCTCATTCACTTCCTGGTTTGCATCGTTCGTTCATGTAAGAACTACATTTCCCAGTATGAATTCCTTGAGGTCTCTAACACGTAGAGAGCGTCCTGCCGCACAGATGTAGTTCCCAGGAGGGGGTGAGCACGTCACTGACCACCGCAGTAAACCCTCCCGTCCCGGTGGTCAGTAAAATCAGACAAGCAGGAAGTGAACAGAACAGAGAACAAATAGAGCAACTTCTGAGCAAAAACGAACAATGAGGAAGTGAAAAGAGGAATGTCTGCAGGTAAAGGATGCTCATTATGAAAAAAGATTTTTTTCCTTTACAACCCCATTAACCTCTTCCTTACCGGGCCATTGTAAAATGATGCCTGCAGGAACCCTCCCTCATATGACGTCCTTTCTTCCCAGCAATCTAGGGTGCGCGCTCCCGCGGCACCGCCCGTAACCCGGCCCGCATGCCCGGTGGCCGCAATGTCCGCCGGGCACCCGCGATTGCCGGTTATCACGGCAGGAGTGTGGATCTGTGTGTGTAAACACACAGATCCACCTCCTGTCAGAGGTGAGGAGACCATTGCTGTGTTCCCAGTACAGAGGAACACACATCGGTCTCCTTCCCTTGTGTGTCCCCTCCTCCCTACAGTTAGAACACACTTTAGGGAACATATTAACCCCTTACGCGCCCCCTAGTGTTAATCCCCTTCCCTGCCAGTCACATTTACACAGTAATCAGTTCAGTTTTATAGCACTAATCGCTGTATAAATGTGAATGGTCCCAAAAACGTGTCAAAATGTGTCCGCCGCAATGTCACGGTCACAATAAAAATCGCAGATCGCCGCCATTACTAGTAAAAAAAAAGTAATAAATAAAAATGCCAGAAATCTATCCCCTATTTTGTAGACGCTATAATTTTTGTGCAAACCAATCAATATATATTTATTGCGATTTTTTTACCAAAAATATGTAGAAGAATATGTATCGGTCTAAACTGAGGAAAACATTTTTTCTTTTTTTTAAATTGTGGTATTTATTAAATCAAAAATGAAAAAATATTGTGTTTTTTTTTTTAATTGTCGCTCTTCTCAAAGATATTAGTAAATATTTGTTTCTGTCACATCCCCTTTCTTCTCTGTCCTACACAGACACCAAAGTAAAAAAAAAATATGAACTTTAAATTAGCTAGTGTACGATAATAAAAGGTATGTTGAAGTTTTGCAATATTTACACTCTTCTGTTCAGAAAGGCTTATCTTTGTTGTTATGGTCCATGTTTTGGTTGACGTAATCACAGTACATATAGTTAAATAACAAGGTCATGCAAGTAACTTCCCATCTGATCATTAGCTACAGTCTACCTTATAATTCCATTAAGCCAAGGAAAGCAGTTCACAAAGTGGAGTGGAAAGTAACAGTTGTTAAATTGGAACCTCGCCCAGAAGGAGAAGTTATACTTTGAGGCCTCGTACACACGATCGTTTTCCTCGGCAAAAAGCATAAAAAAAAATGCTGGCAGAGCCTTTTTTCCCAAGAAAAACGGTTGTGTGTATATTTTTCGTCAAGAAATCTGTCATGGATCTCGACGAGAAAAAAAGAGAACATGCTCTCTTTTTTCTCGTCGGGGGTCTTATTTTCCTCGTTGTGTTTCTCGTCGGGCTGGTTTACGACGAGAAACGCATTTGTGTGTATGCTTAGAAACCCGCGCATGCTCAGAATAAAGTATGAGACGGGAGCGCACCTTCTGTAAAAGTAGCGTTCGTAATGAAGATAGCACATTGGTCACGCTGAAAAAATTATTTAAATCTCTTTGTTTTGTTTTTTCTTTCTCATATACAAATATACAATTATACATTTCACATTTCACATTTTCATTAAAATCACATCAATACAAACATTCCATTACATGCTTCACATTTAAAAAATATTGCATCGTTTAAATGCTGCGCATTTAAATCATCTTTAGAATGGTAGAAAAATGAACAATAATGAACTTCTTTTGCTGCTAATATTCACACAGAGTTCTGACTAACTTTTTGTAAAATTTTTCATGCTGATCTCATGAATATTTTTGATTAATTTATATAGCAAGAGATATATATATATATATATATATATATATATATATATATATATATATATATATATATATATATATATATATATATATATTTTTTTTAAATACAGATATGCATTTTTAATTATTATTTAATTTCTAGTCATCTCCATTATTTATGTTTTCATTTTGTTGTGTCAAGTTACCACAATTTTAACATTATTGTTTGGTGTTATCTGATCTGTCCCTTTATAACTACACCTTTTGTATTTTTTTTTAAAGTTAACCTGCCTACTCACAAGCTAAATTTTTGGATTGATTAAAAACACATAGGCAAATATGAACTGCAAAACAAAATTACCATTTATTCTGGTAAAGAATATAAATAAAATAAATAGAAGGCAGCTCTGGAGAACCTGCTGCCATTTGTGCAACTCTGTGTGGACACTAAAATTGGGACATTGAGAAGCACATACAGGAGGGAGGCCAATCTGGTCCTGGACTCCCAGAGGTCAGGAACAGTAGCAGGTCAGATATATGTCCCAAGTTTGTGGTACTACAACAGGCTGCCTTGTGTCAGACCACCATGAAGCAAGGCCATCACTTTCTGGTCTTCCTGGTAGACTTCCCTGCAGTCTTTTTTGCTGCCTTCCTTGCAGCCTTCTTTGCTGCTTTCTCTGCAGCCTTCCTTCTCCGCTTGCCTGGAGCCTGTGCCTCTGGAGGTGTACTTGTGCCAAGAGGAGGAGAAGAAGGTGGAGGAGATGAAGGTGGAGGAGAAGAAGGTGGAGGAGATGAAGGTGGAGGAGAAGAAGGTGGATGAGAAGAAGGTGGAGGAGATGAAGGTGGGGGAGAAGAAGGTGGAGGAGAAGAAGGTGGAGGAGGATGAGGTTGAGAAGAAGCAGGTGGAGGAGGATGGCCGTGGCTACAAATTACTGTGTCCTTAGTAAGTGTCCCCTTCACCCCCTTATTGAGCAAACTAATTAGGAGGGGCTCAAATATGAGGCGTTGGTCCATAGACATCTGGCTCATTTTGGCCATTACTAGGGTGCCATAGCCCTCTTCAGGGGTGGTAGGCTGCTGGAGTGTGGCCTGTGCCTCTTAATCAGGGCCAGTGCTGCCTCGCTCACACTCCTATCCCTCCTGGCCCTTCTTGTTGGAAGGCGGATGGGAGGCACCTGGCACCTTGTTCTGCCACTTGGCCCTGCCACCTCCTCTTTGCCACTCACTTCTGCCACCTCCTCTCTGCCACTCACCCCGGCCTCCTCCTGCCTGACACTTTCCAGACCCTCATCCTGGCTGATGTCCTCCTGTGTATAAAAAAGGGATAGTTTGAGTTTTGGGTTCATCAATGACACACAATTTTGACTGTTGCAAATTGATTGAAAATAAATAGAAAAGACAATCATTCTGACCCCAGCAGATTTCATTATTTTCTCCCCAACTTTTTGGGCCACTACTGTCTATTGATATGGAAAACACTTTTAGATCAAACATTATATATTTTTTACATATTAACATCTATTTTACATAATTTTGGTTTTTATCTGGCAGTCTGATTTATTTCCCTGAACAATAAAAAGAGGATTGCTCAGAGCTGGATTAACTCTGTGTGGCAAGACTGTGCACAGATGATAGGAAATCGTATTCTCTACATTGTGACATCAAAAAAAAAATAAAAAAAATGGGGGTTTACATCCACTTTAAGAGAATGCTTGAAAAAAGTAAGTACAAACCTCACCAACCACCTCACCAGAAACCCAAACCTCACCAACCACCTCGCCAGGAACCCAAACCTCACCAACCACCTCGCCAGGAACCCAGACCTCAGGATGTGGAGGAAGGAGAGGTGGAGGAAGGAGAAGTGGAGGAAGGAGAAGTGGAGGAAGGAGAAGTGGAGGAAGGAGAAGTGAAGAAGTGGAGGACGTGGTGGAAATGATCACAACAGGTCAGTATCTGTCACCACAGCTTTAGGTAATAAGAGATGTAGGCCTGCAGATTTCCTAATACCTTTTTTTTTTTTGGCTTTGGTTTAGGGGATGAACATGTGGCTGAAGAAAGGCCTTGATTCTCCCGTTCGAGGGCCCAAAACATCCTCCTCCAAATCAAGGCATGCAGTAGGGAGATGTACATCATCCAAAAAAATGGCCTTTATTGAGCAAACATTTAAGGACATAATTGATGACTTGGGGGGAAACTAATAAAACCCCCTTTTTTTTCACAGTTTAAATTTTTTTTTTTGCACTTTTTTAAACAAGCCAGAATTTGAAGATGCACACAGTGGGTCAACATGTGCTATCTGCCATCTCGGGATATCTATGGACGTGTTTTGTGGGTGCAACCCCTTCCTCGCTACTCAAGTAGGTGAAAGGAAGAAGGGGTTGCACCCACAAAACACGTCCATTGATCACCCATGATGGCAGATAGCACATGTTGGCAATAGGGATCAGGAGAAAAATACAAATTTTTAACCCTGAAAAGACTGTGTGCATCTTCAAATTTTGGCTTGTCCAGGGGTGACAACACCCCATCTTATTATGGGCAGTTAGACAATTTAATAAAAATTTGAATGTCTGAGATATTGCCTAGAGGTTTACATTGTTGTATTTTGTGGTATGTTATTTAAATTTTTTAATTTTCATTAAAAAAATGCCAGTTTATGGCAAATAAAAAGAAAAAAAATTATACACCTCAAATATTTTTAAGACCATGTGTGTGAATATGCACTAAGTAATTTTTTTTTTTAAAAACAACAACAAAGTGTGGCTTGTTTTTCTCAAATCCCCTATAACTTTTTGTTGTGTTTAGTTTTGATGTTACCAGTGAAATGGTTGTTAGTTCATAAGGAAAATACACTTGACACTACAAGTAGTACACTAGGAAAAACTAGGAGATAGCTAAAATCAACACAAGCAAGACATCAAAAATGTAATTTAAACTGTTTTTTTTTTTTTCTTAAAATAATGAATTTACATATGGGCTGGCATAGGAATGGCCCCCCTACCTGTGAAATATTGCACATACTTATCCCGGACTGCACGGGGACTTTGGGGGGGCAAGCCAGTACGGGCATGTTCTAGGCTCGGCAAGGCGATTTCATCTGAGGTAAGTCCGGCCTCTGGCCCAACTGTGGCCATATAAGTTAGAGACTGTCTCCTTAGAAGATTATGGAGAACACAAAAAATTATATAGTTCCATTTATATTCCGCCATATGCATCAAAGTTAAAAATAGGTGGAACCGGCTGACCATTATCCCGAAGGCATTCTCCACAACTCTTCGGCCTCTGGCCAGCCGATAGTTGAACACCCTCCTCTCTGGGGTAAGGGTCCTTTGGGGGAATGGCCTCATTAGATGCTGTCCCAGGCTAAATACTTCATCAGCCAGAAACACAAAGGGGAGTCCTTCCACATTCTCTGCACCCAATGGCAATGGCTCATCACTCTGGAGACGAAGCACAAACTCTGTCTGCCTGAAGGCTCCCCCATCCGACATCCGTCCGTTCTTCCCCACGTCAACATATAGGAATTCATACTGTGCTGACACCACCGCCATCAGCACAATGCTATGAAACCCCTTATAGTTATAATAAAAGGAACCAGAACGGGGTGGTGGCACGATGCGGACATGCTTCCCGTCAATGGCTCCACCGCAGTTGGGGAAGTCCCACCGCGTAGCAAACTCTGATGCCACAGTCTGCTATTCCTGTGGCGTGGAAGGAAGCTGTGGAATCAAACAAGATAGAAAAAATGTGTACTTTTGCACATAACATTGCAAGCAGATTATACAAAAACATTATTGGCCAACATCATTATAACATTTCTTTTAAGGAGTATTTAAATACAAAAATATAAGGCCCAATTGTCACATTCCTCACAAAAGTGAAGCTATACGTTAAACCACATTTTAGGGGGGTATAAGGCACTACAATGGATCTTACAAAATACATTGGGAAGTGACTAGGCTAGGTGTGTTTGGGCCCAGGATAGCATGCTGGGGAGGTTAGTGAAGGGAAATATGCATGTAGGCCAAAAAAGGAGCATTAAAAACGTACAGCTTGCATGTGGGCAAAGGGGACATTCACAGCATATTACAATAATGGTAATTAGGGAAGGAGGAAATAAATACAATACATTAGCATACATTAAATACATTGAATGTGATATTAAAGGAGAAAACTTACCCTCATATATATAGTCCTCCTGCAGGACTTGTAAAATGGCAGAACAGGTGTCTGGGATTATGAGGCCCAGAGCCTGGGGGGAGATGCCTGTCGTGAACTTCAAGTCCTGTAAGCTTCTCCCAGTTGCCAGATAGCAAAACGTGGCAACTAGCCTCTGCTCAGCGCTGATGGCTTCCCGCAAATGGCCTGGTGATATAGGGCGACACCAAAGCAAAGAGCTGCTGAAAAACGGGGTCAGACATCCTAAGGAAATTCCTGTAATCATCAGGATTATTCTCCTGGATCTCCCTCAGCAGAGGCATATGACAGAATTGGTCCCTACAGAGCAACCAATTCTTGGTCCATGAATACCTCCTCACCCTGTTCATGGCTTCGTCTTGGTCTAAAACAATAAGACCAACACACACTGACTGCACAACACGAACTCTACAATGACCAGGTGCCTGCAACATGGCTAGAAAACAAACGTCTAATCAGAACGAACAAACTAAACAGAACACACTGAACAGCAAGTCCTATGAAGAACGACCTGAAAATCAGAAACAAGCGGACAGGAACGCACTGTAAAACAAATACGACCTGACTACACGCCCTGAAAGACAAGATATGAACCCACAAGCACAAACTGAACCGCAGAAAACGATCTGAAAGCACGAAGACTGAAAAGCGTGAATTGTCTCTCACCAAATTTTTACTAACACACGGTAACACGAGATTAGCAAAAGCAGCCCCAAGGGTGGCGCCAGTGGAACTTGCCCTTTATAGTGCCGTCGTACGTGTTGTACGTCACTGCGTTTGAGAACAACCAGATTTTGTCTTGACAGTGTGTATGCAAGGAAAGCTTGACAAGAATCTCGTCGAGGAAAACAAAGTTTCTTTTACGACGAGATTCTCGGTCGTGTACACAAGGCCTAAGTTCTCCTCCACCCCCTTACTCTGCCACATTTGGGATGTCATTACATTTTTTGGGGAAGGGGGGGGTAAGTGGGTTGCTAGTTTTGATAGATACCTAGTTCTGCTCAGATTTTCCATAAATATAAAATGGTATACATTTTATTACAACTATCAATAAAAATAATAAAGTACAATGGCTGACAATATTGTTTAAATCCTCAATTTTGTTCACAAAGTCTAATATAACGTGACTACTCCTCTTGATCATGGGTCATAAATTTATATTGCCATAATGTGTCAAATTTTGGCAGATCGCATGTGGAAACTAATGCATTTCAATTATTTAATTTTCTTCAAGGTAGAGCAGTGGATTTTATTTAATACAGACAGATGTTTCAACAATAGTATTTACAACATCAAAATTGTACATTTAACATCATCTTATATTATACAGAATTACCAAAAAAGGACTTACATCACAGTGTAAGTAAACATATATTGAATATATACATTATATTGTCAAAAGTATGGGTACGCCTGTCTTTATACGCACATGAACTGTAATGACATGCCAGTCTTAGTACATGGGACTCAATATTACGTTGGCCCACCCTTTGCAGCTATAACAGCTTTAACTCTTCTAGCAAGGCTGTTGACAAGGTTTGGGAGTGTGTCTATGGGAATGTTTGACCATTCTTCCTGCGCATTTGTGAGGTCAGGCACTGATGTTGGATGAGAAGGCCTGGCTTGCAGTCTCTGCTCAAATTTCGACCCAAAGGTGTTCTTTCGGGTTGCAGGCCAGTCAAGAGCACCTTTGGGATGAATTAGAGCAAAGATTACGAGCCAAGCCTTCTTGTCCAACATCAGTAGGAAAATAAACTGTAAGAGCAGGGTTGAAGTGACTGTGAACATATGATAGTGAACCAATAGTCACATAATAATACAAGTCCATTAGTCCTTGAAAGGATCAGTTCTTAGAATGAATGGCGGCAGCTATCCTCAGAGATCGCCAACTCATATGTGGACACATAAGGAGGAAGGGACGACACAGGAAGCGCCACCTCAGTGTAGTATTAAAGCAAAGTTTTAATCACAAAGTATATGTAACACTCACAAGATGGAAATAAATATCAAGCTCATCTGTGTGATGAAATGAAAAGAGTATTTCTCCAGGTGTCCAAGACCATCATCCAGGCATCAGAGAGATGGCATGGGATCCATTTGGGCAGTCCTGTGGCCACCAGGAAGTTGGCCTGGAAACCAGTGTGGAACGCAAGGAAGTGACGTCACCAGAAGTGATCGGAAACCACTGAGAGACCGTTCTAGGTGATCAGAATAGACAGGCTACAGAGCTCAGCTCCTTCTATAGGCCTAAAATTGTAGTGCTGGGATGGCGCTATTTATGTGCCCAGGAACGCAGTGGGACAACAAGCTCCAGCGCACACAGTGCACATAAAGCTCCCACACGGGGATAGTGATAAAGGTTGGGCCACAACCTGTAAACATTAATAGCATTGCACAACCAGATAAATGTTGAGATGTAAGCATTTAAAACGGCAGATATAAGAATCATAAAAATCTGCATCATGCGTAAAGAATATGTGCATACACAGATCGGTATATATATATATCTATAAAAAAAAATCATGTATGTACATATAAATGATTACATTTTTCCACATTAAACCTGATTTGCCATGTAGTTGCCCACCCCATTAATTTGTGCAAGTTTCCACATACTGCAGAGAAGTTATTGCCCTGCTTAGCTTAGTATTGTCCCAAATACAGAGATTGAACTGTTTACCCCATCCTCTAGGTCGTTTATGAACAGATTAAATAGAATTGGTCCCAGGACAGAACCCTGGGGGACCCCACTTACCACCCCTGACCAATACGAGTACTCTCCATTTATCATAACCCTCTGAACTCACCCTTGTAGCCAGTTTTCAATCAATGTACTCACCCTACGGTCCATGCCAATGGACCTTTTTTTTGTACAGTAAACGTTTATGGGGAACTGTGTCAAATGCTTTTGCAAAATCCAAATACACCACATCTACTGCCATAATTTTATCTAGATGGCAACTCGCATCCTCATAGAAGTTTAACCCTTCTCGACCAGCCACCGCAGTTTTACTGCGGAAGGTTGGCTCCCCTGAGCGAAACAACGTTACCTTACGTCGCTTTGCCTTTTGGCCACTAGGAGGCGTGCATGTGCTCGCAGCTCACCGCCGGAGCTGATGCGAGTGGCAGCGATGACCGCCGGGCACCTGCGATCGCTGGTGACAGAGTGAAAACTAGGATCTGTGTGTATAAACCCTGGTTCTCTTAGGGGTGAAGAGATTGATCATGTGTTCATACTCTCTCTCCTCCTAGTCACTCCCATCCCCCCACAGTTATAACACACCTAGGGAACACAGTTAACCCCTTGATCACCCCCTAGTGTTAACCCCTTCCCTATCAGTGACATTTATACAGTAATCAGTGCATTTTTATAGCACTGATCACTGTATAGTTGTCGGTGTCCGATCTGTCTGCTGCAATATCGCAATCCCGTAAAAAAATCGCTGATCACTGCCATTACTAGTAAAAATAATAATAATAAATATTACATAAATCTATCTTCTATTTTTTTAGACTGTAACTTTTGCGCAAACCAATCAATATACGCTTATTGTGATTGTTTTTCCAATTGAGATATTTATTATAGCAAAAATTAAGATATTGTGTTTTATTCAAAATTGTCGCTCTTTTGTTTATAGCGCAAAAAATAAAAACCGCAGAGGTGATCAAATACCAGCAAAAGAAAGCTTATTTGTGGGAAAAAAAGGACATCAAGTTCGTTTGGGTACAGCGTCGCACGACTACGCAATTGTCATTTAAAGTGACGCAGTGCCGTATCGCAAAAAATGGCCTGGTCATTGAGCAGCCAAATCTTCTGGGGCTGAAGTGGTTAATAGATTGTTTTGGCAAGAACGATTCTTCATTAATCCATGCTGATTGCTGCTAATGATACCGTTTTCATTACTAAAATCTTGTATATAGTCCCTTATCATCCCCTCCAAGAGCTTACATACTATTGATGTTAGGCTAACTGGTCTGTAATTACATAATTATTATTATGACCCTTTTTTAAATATTGGTGCTACATTAGCTTTTCTCCAATCAGCTGGTACCATTCCAGTCAATAGACTGTCAGTAAAAAGTAGGAACAATGGTCTGGCAATTACTTGGCTGAGTTCCCTAAGTACCCTCGGGTAAAAGTCATCTGGTCCCGGTGATTTATTAATGTTAAGTTTCCCAAGTCCAATTTTAATTCTGGCTTTGGATTTTTTTGCTCCCCTTGTGTCTTTCGTGTTCTTTTTTTTTTTTTTTTTTTACGTAAAAACATTTGTCATAACATGTGCTCATATAAGAAAGAGACACACAAATGTTATAGTTCAACAGAAATCGAGGGCAAACTCCCTCATGAACTTTTGTGCTGTGCGCTGCTCTCCATCCAATACCAAGATTTTGCAGGTTTCACTCGCAATGTGTACCAATCCCCCTCCTATTGTCATACAAGAAGCATGTTAAATGTCAGCTTGCACAGTATCTCTAGATTCAATCCATTTCCCCCAAACTTTTTTTTTTATAATTGTTTATTTATAATTTTTGCAAGTCATACAGAAGATAAAACATTTGAAACATTTTTAAGTAATGCAGTCATACACTGTCTTAAAGAACTACAAGGCACGCATAGATTGTACCAATAAAGGAATAGCGATGTGATTAATCAGTTGACTTGAGTGGGAGATAAATAGTCAAATCTAAACTAATGAAAAAAGAGAAAGGATATAAAGAAAATTGAAACAACCTCCTATTTCGACCGTAAAAAAGTGATAGAGGCAATATAAACGTACTGTACAACTTCACACAAAGATCTGTACAAAAAGAAAGGTAATTAGCGAACACACATAAAAGATTATGTAAGTACCTGGTAACTAGTTTCATTCCTTGTAACACTGTATACAGATACATCCCATGCTGACCATGTTTCAGAAAATTTCCGCTCTGTACCCTCCACTGTAGCCGTTAGTTGCTCCATTCTACGTATGTCAGCCACAGTGGTGAGTAATTGTGGGAGTGTTGGGGGTGAGGAGGTTCTCCATAACCTAGGAATGACCCGTTTGGCAGCCAATAAAATAAAAGATAACAATCGGCGCTGGACCTTAGAAGCACCAGGAAAAGGGAGACCTAACAGATAATGTATGGGCGTCAGAGGGACGGGAGTACCAACCAGAATTTCCAACAGCTTCTGGACTTGAAACGGGGGGACACTCCCAAAAGATATGGTAGTGAGAGCCCATAGCATTATTACATCTCCAACATTGTTTTTGAGATTAAGCGATTGCGGGCATGCAGAATATCTGGGGTCCTATACCAGTGCATCAGGACTTTGTATGCTGTTTCCTTATGGGTCACACATCGAGAAATCTTGGAAGTGTGCTTCCAGATGCTCTCCCAATCCAACAAGGTGATGTCATGCTGAAAGATCTGAGACCATTTTCTCATATAGTGGGGAGTGTTTACCGTCATGGGCACAGCCTCATGCAATATCTTATAGATGGTGGAGATCATTTGGGGCTCATAGGGACCTCTAGCGCATAGGGACTCAAAGTCTGTCGGCTTCTCAAGAGTCAAAGATGGAGATCTGGTGAGGAAAAAATGTCTAATCTGTAAATAGGAGTGTCGAAGCTTTAGAGGTATCTGATGCTACTTTTGCAATTTGGGAAAGGTCAGTAAATGTCGAGTCACTGAGTTAACAAAATGTCGTAGTTGGAAAAGTCCTGCCTGGGTCCAAGGTAGCATACAATCATAAGAGAGGCTATCTGGTATTTCTGGGTTGAATAGAATATTCAAGAGTGGTGGGCTCGGTGAGAACAGGGAATAACGCTCAGAACATCTTTTCCAAATAGACAACGTGAACAGCATTGGAGCCAAACAGATTTTCCGTAATTGGGGCATATAAAGGGCAGTAGAAGGCCAAAGTATATAGCAAGGATGGACGGGGGACGTGACACTCATTTCAATTTCCGCCCACCTATTTGGGGCTTTCCGGGAGGTCTGGGAGGTTAGAACTCTCAGATGTGAGGCATAATAGTATTTGATGAAGTCTGGGCCTTCCAATCCCCCCCTACTCTTCCAGGCTAGGACCACCGTCCCTGCCATGCTGTGGGAGGCATTATTCCAGATAAAGCGGAGGCTCCGCCTTTGAAGGGATTTCAGCTGCGTCAGAGGGACTGCCACTGGCAGTGTTTCAAACAAATATAACATTTTGGGAGGATGGACATTTTAAGGACATTAATTCGCCCCAACAGGGATAGGGGGAGGGTGGTCCAATGGGTTAGTAAACGATTAATTTCCGAAAACAGGGGACGAAAGTTGGCCTTATACAAGGTGTCATAAGAGGCAGTGAGTTGAACCCCCAAATATTTAAGCGACTGAGAACACCAATGATATTTATACTGACTTTGGAGGGAAGATAGGAAAGAGGGGGGAATGTTTATGGGTAATGCGTTCATTTTAAAACCTGAGAGACCACTAAAGGTAGATAATACGTTATGTAGGTGTGGCAGAGAGGTGTGTGGGTGTGTGAGAGTGAGAAGAACGTAATCTGCAAATATGGATAATTTATATTCTGTGGGCTAGATTCACATAGATTAGCGGATCTTTGTGAAGTGTACAGAAGGAAGTGACTGGGCTTAAAAGCTTCTGCCTGGAGACAACGAGCAACTGATCGATACTTAATTGATGTGCTGAGCAGTGATCAAAAAACAGGGATAATTTACTCATGCAATTAAAAGTATATATAAAAAACACAGATATTTAAAAATTACATATTAAAGAATGGCATATTAAAAGAGCATATACAGGCACTATTGCGAAGCGTGAATGTACAGCATATATATGTGCACATACACGCACTCTATAGGGAAAAAAGAAAGAAAATATGTATCTTTATACCCCAAAAAAATAAAATAATGGTATGAAAATGATTATTATTCAAGAAAAATGTAATTAAGAAAATAATAATTAAGAAAACTAATGAAAAATAAAATTAAAATAAAAAGCTATCATGGAAGTTGATTGGTTATTCTTAAAGGTATATACCCACTAATGATTATAGGAGGTATAAATATAAAAAAAGATACATACATATGTATATACATAAAAAAACTATGGGCCAGATTCACGTACAAGAGCGCCGGTGTAACGTAACCCGTTTACGATACACCGCCGCAAGTTTCCAGTTTTAGTGCCCGATCCACAAAGCACTTACCTGGAAACTTGCGGCGGTGTATCGTAAAGACGTCCGGCGCAAGGCGGGCCAATTCAAATGGGCGTGTGCCATTTAAATTAGGCGCGCTCCCACGCCGGACCTACTGCCCATGCTCCGGTTCGTAATTCCCGCCGTGCTTTGTGCGCAGTGACGTCATTTTTTCGAACGGCGACGCGCGTAGCGTAATTCCGCATTCCCGGACGGCTTACACAAACGACGTTAATTTTTACATTTCGACGCGGGAACGACGGCCATACTTTATACAGCAATACGATTGCTGTGTAAAGTTAGGGCAGGTCAAATAACGACTAACTTTGCGAGGGGAAACTAGACTAGCGGCGACGTAGCGAACGCGAAAATCCGCCGTGGATCGCCGTAACTCCTAATTTGCATACCTGACGCTGGTTTACGACGCGAACTCCCCCCAGCGGTGGCCGCGGTACTGCATCCTAAGATCCAACAGTGTAAAACAATTACACCTGTCAGATCTTATGGATATCTATGCGTAACTGATTCTATGAATCAGTTGCATAGATACTCTGAGAGATACGACGGAGTATCTGAGATACTCCGTCGTATCTCGACTGTGAATCTGGCCCTATACGTATAACACATATATATATATATATATATATATATATATATATATATATATATATATACTGTATATACTGTATATATATATATATATATATATATATATATATATATATATATATATATATATACACATATATACTACACCAACACAGTAGGACAGTATTTTTGCTTAAAGGGGAACAATGATAAAAAATGATAAATAAATTATTAAAAATAATAATAATGACAACTGGAAGTTATGATTAATGACTATCAGTAAAGCTTGGTGTTGTGGAAAGATAGTAATATAATTTGTAGTGGGAGTAAAATACAAAAGTGTCAGTAATCAGCAAAAGAAAAATTAATGAAATAAATTAAAAGTGGCTAATCTAAAGAATGGTGTTTACTTCCAGTTCCTCATTGAGTCCATTGGGCGCAAGAGTATCCAAAGTAAAAATCCAAAAAGTTTTGCGCTCGCAAATTCCAGAGAAGCGCTCGGCCTCAGATAGGCCCCTGGGTATGGCTTCAATGACCCATAATCGTAGGCCCACTGTAGACCAATCATGGTATTCCAAGAAGTGGCGCTTTGTGGATGGTGGTTGCGATGAACATAGTGTACCACGCCATTTCTTGGAACACCCTGATCAGTCTACAGTGGGCCTATGAGTATGGGTCATTGAAGCCATACCCAGGGGTATGGGTCATTGAAGCCATACCCATACTCTGAGGCCGCGTGCTTCTCTAGACTTTGCGAGCGTGAAACTTGGATTTTTACTTTGGATACTCTTGCACCAAATGGACTCAATGAGGAACTGGAAGTAAACACCATCCTTTAGATTAGCCACTTTTAATTTATTTCATTCATTTTTCTTTTGCTGATTACTGACACTTTTGTATTTTACTCCTACTACAAATTATATTACTATCTTTCCACGACACCAAGCTTTATTGATAGCCATTAATCATAACTTCCAGTTGTCATTATTATTATTTTTAATAATTTGTTATTTATAATTTTTTATTATTATTCCCCTTTAAAGCGGTGGTTCACCCTGTTTTATAACATGCTGTCTATTCAAATGCTCTGAAAAAATAAACACCAAACGATTTTTTTTTTTTTTTTTTTGAGTCCTCCTTACCTGTTTCCTGCTCGATGTTTCGACCTGTCAATCAATATCTCCCGCGGGGAATGGGCGTGTAAGTCCATTCTCCCCCGTCCTGTCACTCCAATTTAGCAACTCCTCCGTCGACACGCTGTCATGTAATCGCGCGACATCTAACCATGTATTGTTGACGGCGACGCTCGCCGTCAACACTGCGCATGCGTAGGATCGAGCGGTGAATGCTGGGAGGCCAGCATTCGCCCTATCCCGGAAGAAGACCCTGTCGGCTTCAGTTTGCCCACAGGCAAGATGGAAACGTCCATCGGATCAGGATCAAATATATAATTTATCTAAATACAGAGCATCGGATGGCTTAAAGAGTGGGACACATTGTTAGTGCGGGATTAAAGGTAAGACCCGCTGATTAGAGGAAAAAAAAAAAAAACGATATCCCGCGGAACCCCCGCTTTAAGCAAAAATACTGCACTACTGTGTTGGTGTAGTGTATATGTGTATATATATGTAGCGCCCTGCTCCCAAATATGGCGGTACTATTTCAAATTTACTTGATGTCTGGGCCAATAGTCGGGCCCAGACCTGTTGAATTATATACAAATTTGCCTCTGTTCTGGCTGTGGCACTGCCTGGTAGTATTTTCTCTTGTTGCCTGTGGGTGGCCTTACCACTTCAGGCCCATGTTGGAACGCAGGTGTACCATGGTGTATTGGGTGTCCCTCTTCAGCAGAGGTACAGTGGGAGTGATGACACCGCTGTGCATGCTGGGAGGGGATACTTTATCTCTTGGCCCTCCTAGCGCGAGGTGATTGTGCGTGATTTCAGTCTTGGGACCACGCTAGTCTGAGGCTGTGTTCCTGTCAAGTAGGCCCAAGTGTCCTGGCTGGGGCCTACGCTTTGAAGGTGATCCTGTGCTGTCTTTCCTGTGGGAAGAAGCCACTCAATAAAGGAAGCCAGGGGAGGACCTGTCCCGGAAAGGACCGAGCGGAAGGCTGGTACTTTGGGAGAGGCCTGGTAACTTATTGAAGGATGCATCGTAACCTACAACACCTTACAGTCCGCCGGGTTGGCTTAAAGGCTCTTTGGCTGTAAGGCAGGAAATTCGGGACTTTAAAATCCTGTGGCAGAGGATTCCTGACTATCCATTCTCAGACGGTCTGTTGCAGAGACTGTTTTACTATTGTCCGTGCATCATTCCGGCTGCTAGGCCATGTGAGAGGGACCTATCCGGGTGAGCAATACTCACTCAGGAGTGAGTGGCGATTATTGGAACTTTGACGACTATTGTGCATTCTGTACTGCGTACCTTCCCCTTCTCTCTATTCTCTCTACTTCCTTCACAAGTTTTATCCAACAAAATAAAGCCTACAGTTGAAGGTTTTACATCTTGTGTGGACATTGCAGTTTCTACAGACTTCTTCCCCTGGACAACGAATTTAGAGGTAACGTGCAAAACCCAAAATATAAACCAGCAGCTCCTTTGGGGGTAGTGCTACATATATATATATATATATATGTATGTATGTTATACGTATAGTTTATATATATATATATATATATATATATATATATATATATATATGTGTATATACATATGTATGCATCTTTTTATATATATATATATATATATATATATATATCGCCTATTACCATTAGTGGGTATGTCCCTTTAAGAATAACCAATCAACTTCAATGATAGCCTTTTCTTTAGAGTTTATTTAAATTTTATTTTTCTTTATTAGTTTTCTTAATTATTATTTTTCTTAATTTAATTTTTCTTGATTAATAATCATCGTTCCATTCATTTTTTTAGGTATAAAGATACATATGTTCTTTGTTTTTTCCCTATAGAGTATAGAGCATATATATGCTGTACATGCACCCTTCGCAATATGATCTGTATATGATCTTTTAATATGTCATTTTTAAACATCTGGGTTTTTTATATATACTTTTTATTGCATGAGTAGATTATCCCCGTTTTTTGATCACTGCTCAGCACATCAATTAAGTATCGATCAGTTGCTCGTTGTCTCCAGGCAGAAGCTTTTAAGCCCAGTCACTTCCTTCCTTCTGTACACTTGACAAAGGAGCACGCATGCTCCATTACGACCGCTGCCACCCCCCCTCAACACCAGCACTTCCACTGATCCCATCCCTCTTCCCAACCAGCACTGTTACTGATCCCATTTCCCAGGTCAGATTTAATTGATCCTATGAATTCTTTATAGGATTAGAAACCGATGTATTGCTTCATTTATGTGAAATCCATGGTGATATGGCCAGTCCCTCTGCTTTCCTATTAAAAACTTGCCACACTAGGCAGGAGAGCACAGCATGGTCAGTTCTCTAGTTAGGCTGGTAACTGATAGGCTGATTACCCATCCCAGAAAACATGAATCAAAACAAACCAATGAAGGTAGGGAGAAGAATGAAAACCATTACATCTACAGTAGTTTGGCAAAGATTACCCAAGACTATGAGAGTGATAACATGGGAAGACCAAGAAAAAAACTCCCACGATAAAGCCTATGCACTCGTAATCTCCTGGAGGGGTTTACAAAAAGGGGCGTTTGCGGTTTGTTCCACTGCCAGATTTTCTAAAAGACAAAAAACAAACAAACGAAAAGGGAGGGTTCAGTGTTCATTACTGGACAGAGCAGTGACAGAAGGGAAAACTGGAGGTGAGGAACAACATGTAGCCGGAAAATACATGAAAAGAAGAAGGGAGGGAAATAGAGAGAGTGAGGAGCGGTTGAAGGGGGAGGAAAAAAGAAAGGGAGGGGGAGAAACTCCTATCCTGCTCCTCCTCCTGGAGGCCTGTTAAGTAACCACCAGGTTTAGCATTTCATTTATAAGAGTGCCCTGTATCCTGTTCTTAACCCCTTCAAAGCTAAGCACCAGCGGTTTCTATGATCTCGCTAAAGTCTGTTTAGTGTTCATAAAAATGTGAGTAATTAATGCACACTCCCTGCACAAAATATTTAGAATTGGTTGATGTGAAAATGCAGGTTAATATGAAGGATTGTTTTGACCAACCCGTACACCCAAAACCACAACCTTTTAACTTTTAAACAGGTCTACCAAATATGCTTCCTAAAACAGGCAGTCAGGTAAGCCAGAAGGCAGTGGGCTAACCTTGAGGAGTTCTCAAGTGTCCGTATGTTAAAGGAAGACTTGTGGAGTGACTCGCATATCTTGCTTTTTCCTCCGGGGCCTAAAAATTTCCGTGTTTTTGTATTTCCGAAACTTCGAATTTTAAAATTTGTTATTTTCTGAAAATTTAGAATTTTTCGAGATTTTGAATTTTGAATTTTTGTACTTCGAATATTCTTATTTTCGAAATTTCGAATTTTAGAATTTTTCATTTTCGAAATTTCGAATTTTTGAAAATGAAAAATTCGAAAATTTAGAAAAATTTAAAAATTGAAGATTCGAAAATGAAAAACATCGAAAATTCGAAAATGAAAAAAATCGGAAATTTTCGAATTTCGAAATTCGGAATTTTCGAAATTGTGGAATTTTCGAAATTGTGGAATTTTCAAAAATGTGGAGTTTTCGATTTTTTAAATTTTCGAATTTTAGAAATTCTGAAATCCCGAATTTTCGAATAAAATTTTTTCGTATTTCCAAATTTTTTCATTTTCAAATTTTCGGAAATTTCGGAAATTCGGATTTATGGAAATTTGGATTTCGAATTTTGAAAATTTGAAGATTAGAAATTCGAAAATTTGAATACTCGAAAATTACAAATTCGAAAATTCGAAAAATAAAAGATTAGAAAATTCGAAAATTGAAAAATTTGAAAATTCGAAAATTATAAAAACCTGAATTTTTGAAAATCTAAAGTTCGAAAATCTAAAATTCGAAAATGGGAAATTTCCGAATTTTTAGAATTTCCGGGGAAAAAATCATTTTCGTTTCATTTGTTTTTTTCGGAAATTTAGTTTTTTCCGTTTTATTCGTTTTTTGCTTTTTCGTAAATCCGAAAATTCGGAATTCCGAATTTTTCGAATATCAGAATTCCGAATTTTTGAATTTCCCGAACTTACGAATTTCAGAATTTCCGAAAAAAGCAAAAAAACGAATAGTACGAAAAAAAATTTTTTTTCGATTTTCCCGAATTTCCGAAAAAAATAAACAAATGAAACAAAACGAAAAAAATATTTTTTTATGAATTTCCGAAAAAATAAATAAAAATAAAATAACATAAACGAAAAAAACGAATTTTCTGGCAGTGCACATGTCTACTTAACCCCTTAACGCCAGCCGCACGACTATTTACATCCACAGAATGGCACGTACAGGCAGAAGGACGTATATATACGTCCTTGCCCTCTAGCGGGTGGGGGGTCCAATCGGGACCCCCTCCGCTGCGTGCGGCAGGCGGATTCCCTCGGGGAGTGATCCGGGACGACGGCGCGGCTATTCGTTTATAGTCGCTCCGTCGCGATCGCTCCCCGGAGCTGAAGAACGGGGAGAGCCGTATGTAAACACGGCTTCCCGTGCTTCACTGTGGCGGCGTATCGATCGAGTGACCCTTTTTATAAGGGAGACTCGATCGATGACATCAGTCCTACAGCCACACCCCCCTACAGTTGTAAACACACACTAGGTGAACCCTAACTCCTACAGCGCCCCCTGTGGTTAACTCCCAAACTGCAACTGTCATTTTCACAATAAACAATGCAATTTAAATGCATTTTTTGCTGTGAAAATGACAATGGTCCCAAAAATGTGTCAAAATTGTCCGAAGTGTCCGCCATAATGTCGCAGTCACGAAAAAAATCACTGATCGCCGCCAATAGTAGTAAAAAAAAAAAAATTAATAAAAATGCAATAAAACTATCCCCTATTTTGTAAACGCTATAAATTTTTCGCAAACCAATCGATAAACGCTTATTGCGATTTTTTTTACCAAAAATAGGTAGAAGAATACGTATCGGCCTAAACTGAGGAAAAAAAAAATTTTATATATGTTTTTGGGGGCTATTTATTATAGCAAAAAATAAAAAATATTGCATTTTTTTCAAAATTGTCGCTCTATTTTTGTTTATAGCGCAAAAAATAAAAACCGCAGAGGTGATCAAATACCACCAAAAGAAAACTCTATTTGTGGGGAAAAAAGGATGCCAATTTTGTTTGGGAGCCACGTCGCACGACCGCGCAATTGTCTGTTAAAGCGACGCAGTGCCGAACCGCAAAACCTGGCCTGGGCATTTAGCTGCCTAAAGGTCCGGGGCTTAAGTGGTTAAATGTACAGTATTGCATCTGTGTATAGATATATGTCTACAGTTAAAGTTTCATGGGACATCAGGGTAAAGTGACAAGGCCTCCTGACCGTCCAACCCTACCAAACACGGCATGCCAGACTTCTCTGCTCCATAAGTGCCATATTTTCATTGCTCTGGAGCTTGGATTCAGGGTATAAGGATTTCAGTGGGAAATCAAAACCATGGTGTCGTCACACTCAAGTAGCTCTAATCATTCCAGCAGTCTTGGAGCTGCTCTATTTTATTTATTTTTTGACACAACTCCATTAAAGCAAAATATGTTGGATACTAAATACACATTGAATGCAAAAAATATACAGGCTTGTTACATAAAAGACAAGGAGCAAAATTGTGCTAAGTACATTGGGCCAGATTCACAAAAGAGATACGACGGCGTTTCTCCTGATACGCCGTTGTATCCCTGTTTCTATCTATGCGACTGATTCATAGAATCAGTTACGCATAGATATCCCTAAGATCCGACAGGTGTAATAGTTTTACACTGTCGGATCTTAGGATGCAGTACCGCGGCCGCCGCTGGGGATAGTTTGCGTCGTAAATCAGCATTGGGTATGCAAATTTGGAGTTACGGCGGATCCCCGACGGATTTTCGCGTTCGCTACATCGCCGCTAGTCTAGTTTCCTGTCGCAAAGTTAGTCGTCGTTTTAGGTGCCTAACTTTAGTCAGCAAACGTATTGCTGTCTAAAGTATGGCCGTCGTTCCCGCGTCAAAATTTAAAATTTTACGTCGTTTGCGTAACACGTCCAGGAATACGGAAGTACGCTACACGCGTCACCGTTCGAAAAAATGATGTCACGGCGCGCAAAGCACGGCGGGAGTTAGGAAACGGAGCATGCGGGGTAGTAATTTAAATGGCACACGCCCATTGGAATTGGCCCACTTTGCGCCGGAGGCCGCGGGCGTAGTTTTCATCGCAAGTGCTTTGTGAATCAGGCACTTGCAATGAAAACTTGCGGCGGTGTAACGTATCTACGATACGTTACGCCGCCGCGATTCTACGTGAATCTGGCCCATTATCCTTTGCATTGAACTGGCTTTCAACTTACTATAGTCTGTTAATTTAATTGATTATTAATCTTGTTGCTGTGTGTTTGTACAATGTATTGAATAAGCTCATGCTAGTATTATAATTGTAAGAAACACATTCTACCAGCAGAGGACTCACCATCACACAACAAGCGAGACATTCATCCTGTTATAATAAAGACAAAAAATAATGACATTTAGGCGTCATGTACACTCTGCTTTTAGCCTCAATGCATGAGATCCTGACATTTATATGTGGGCAGAAGGCAAAGGCGCCTCATTGCCCACAGCCTGTTAAAGCCTAAGTGTAGTAATTTTTTTAATATAAATCAGCACAAGGGACATTACTGATGTAGCACCCTCTTGGTTGGCTGCAAGGTGGTAGATACAGTTAGTTGTTCTTTTTGTCTCACTGTATTTAGGGAATTGGGATGTTCTGGAGTTCACAGGCTGCAGATTTGATTAGTCCCTCCTGATTTTCGGAACATAGGGTAGGTAAAGTCAAATAGGTTGCCAGAATATTTATTGAGGTCCAGCAAATCCCTCGGTGAGGGTGGCCCAGCAGGTGGCTGGAGAGGCTGATCCCTGGCCATGTGAATACTGAATGTTCTGCAAGATCCTGGTAACTGAGTACTATTAAGATACCTGAGCCGAGTAGTTGATCTTTTTGAGGCCCCTACCTCTGGCCTTCCCTTAGTCTCTTGTAGGGAACTGTATACTGAAATTTAGCAGAAAATATATCTCTAAGGAGTGTAGCACAAAGGAGGGAGAGAGGCCTCTTATTGAATTACGCAGTTCGGTGTATCTCATATCCTGCACCATCTCCTACTGTTTAAGCGCGAGCAAAAAAACATAAAAAGACATTCCCCTAGACTGCTTACTTGTGTCAACGTGCATTGGACTGTGCTTTGGTGGGCTGGCGGCCTCTGTACAAGTAGGGGAGAACAAAAGTCACTATGAATTCGGTGGGAACCTTTTTGGGGTTCTGCCACACTTATAATCAGTTGGATGTGTCCCTTGTGCTGATGTCTCTTCTGTAGGGGTTAATAGAACAGAGGGAGCAGTGATGGGCACACATCAAAAGTGCCTGACTATGCCTGTCCTTTCCACCCAGCTCCGCCACTCATAGAAGCTGTACCGCAGCTGTAAAGATTGGCCAATCACAAGACCACATGTCACATGATTAGCAGCCAATCCGGCTGGCTTCGGATCATTAGTGGGGACCTAGAGCTGTCTTTCACAGCTTGATCTCTGTACTGGAGCACTCTCTCAGGAAAGAAACAACGGTCACCCAGCTACACAATTATGCCGTTTGTGGGTACTAAAACCCACTCTTTTGCCACCACACATATGGCTTGCATGGGTGGCAAGAGTAAAAGTCACTTCACTCAGTACAAGAGAAAAAATATAATTGTTTACATATTTTTTTAAACAAACTATATAAAAAAAATACATTTGCAAATTCTGATAATTTATATCTTTTTTTAATGTTAGCGTTAGATGTTACCCTATTAGTTTAAGATGCAAAAAACAGCAGTTAAAAATAATAGTTCTGTTTAGAGGAGCTATGGGCCAGATTCAGATACAATCTCAGATACACTACGCCGCCGTACCTTAGTGAGGCAGGTCACGTATTCTGAAAGAACTTGCGCCCTAAGTTACGGCGGCATAGTGTAAATGGGTCGGCGTAAGCCCGCCTAATTCAAAGTAGGCATGTAGTGGGCGTGTTGTATGTTAATGACTCGTGACCCCACGTAATTGACGCTCCTAACGAACGGCGCAAGCGCCATTCGTGAAAGTATCGCAGTGCGCATGCTCCAAATTACGCCGCAAATGGTCAATGCTTTAGACGTGAACGTAACTTACGCACAGCCCTATTCGCGTACGACTTATGCAAATGACGTAAACGACGCAAAATTCTACGCTGTCCCGACGTCCATACTTAACATTGGCTACGCTTCATATAGCAGGGGTAACTATACGCTGAAAAAAGCCTTACGTAAACAACGTAAATCAATGCGCCGAGCACACGTATGTTTCTGAATCGGCGTATCTAGCTCATTTGCATATTCTACGCGTAAATCTACGGAAGCGACCCTAGCGGCCAGTGTAAATATGCACCAAAAGATACGACGGCGTAGGAGACTTACGCCGCTCGTATCTAGGCAACAGTGAGGCGTATCTGATTCTATGAATCAAGCGCTGAGATGCGACGCCTCACACTCAGAGTTACATTGGCGTATCTGGAGATATGCCGTCGTAACTCCTTTGTGTATCTGGCCCAATGACTTTATCCCAGTCAGACCTCCACACATTAGGATCAGAGTCCAGTGAACTGCCAGTGTGTTAAACAAGTTAGCAGATATGGTTATTTGAAGTAAAGCAGCCAAAGTTTTGTCTTCATATTTTCACTACACTGCCACAATGGCGTAGACAGCCATAGGGTTGAAAAAGCACATCATTTAATCAGGATTACTCAGAGTGTTACCAGCAAAATATTCCAGCACACCCAAAGTGGTAGCTCCTTCTGGAGATCACAGCAATCTCTGGAGGGCATGGCAACTGTAACAATAAAGGTATACAAATGTACCCCCAGCACTAGGAGAACATATACAGTATATATAGGTGGCTGGTGGGAAGAGATTAATAAAATTTGCTGCTAAATTGTATTCTACAATTTTAAAATACACAAACTTCTTACGTTTTCTGGAAACTCCAATAACATTATAATCTAGGGCTCTGCTACTTCAGCCATTTGGTTTTCATTCCCTTGCTGCAAAATATCAAATAAATAAAACATCCAGTAGAAAGAATGATCACTATATTGGAATTGTAAAAATCTACGGGATCTGTAATTTTTTTTTTTAGAACAGGCACATTTTTGACCTAATATACACTTCCACCTGGATTATGACATGATCATTAAAAATAACAGGCCCAAATCAAATATGTGAAGCTTCTCTTGTCCAGGGCTGAACTCCTGTTATTTGGGGTTCCCATCAATCTCAAAAAATGTCACCAGATAGATAGTGGCATCATGGCCAGCAATGTGAAAGAGTAGGGTTAGTTATTTATTCGAACTTTTTTTTTTATACAGTTCTTGCATTTTATTGCAATATATATTAACTTTTCTGTCTTGAAACTCCAGGCTGATGCTCTCTATGTCCACAAGCCAGTAAGATCTGCATTATTGGCATTTGAGGTGCTCTCATTGGTTAGTGCTGGTGGAAGGGCCAGGGAGAGATCTCCAGGACTAGAAGATTGAGGCTTTTAGTAGATGTTATGCCGCGTACACACAGTCGTTTTTTGTGATGAAATAAAACAAAGTTTTTCATCATGAAAAAAAACTATGTTTTTCCAACTTCATCATAAAAAACGACGCATGCACGCATGCGCGGGTTTAAAACGTAGTTTAAAATGTCGTTTTAGCCCACATACGATCATTTTTTATGACACAAAAAAAGACATTTTGAAAAACGACATAAAAAATTTAAGCATGTTCGAAAAAAAATTTGGTTGTTTTTTTTTTAAGACAAAAAACGATGTGAAGCCCACACACGATCATTTTAAATGACGTTTTTAAAAACGTTGTTTTATTTCATCACAAAAAACGACCGTGTGTACGCCGTATTAGACTGAGATTCAAAGTACACATATGGGACTTTTGGAACAAAGATGGCTTGTGGTCCCTGAACTTAAGCAATTCTGGTATATTTTTAAACGCTGTAAAATTTGAAAGGGTTACTTGTACTTTATGTACTGATGTTCAATTTACTAAAATATACCAACTGCATCAAAATAACCACTTACTTTTAATATATACTATTTATTTTCTTATGTGTTTAAGAAGGCATGTCACTTAACCAGAAGACATCACTCCTTTATTATCAAGCAACCTACAGAGGACCAATACATTGTGTGTACTGCATACTGAAGAAAGAGGGCTTCACTGGAATGTATCGTGGAGCTGGAGCAATGATTCTAAGAGATGTTCCAGGTTACTGTGTATACTTTATCCCCTACACATATATCTGTGGGTGGCTGACCTTAGATCATCACAGCACCCCAAGTGCATTCTCAGTGTGGCTAGCAGGTGGGATTGCAGGTACGCATTTTCTGTATTCTTTATAACCACATACTGTAGGCATAATTTTGCTGCATTATTGTATAAGAACCTACGCACCCCAGCAGTTTATTTTTATCACAATTGCTTTTCATCAGTCAATAGGAAGGCAAAGGCAACGTAAAGTCATAAACAGATCAGCAGGAACTCAGAAGCATCTCACACACAAGCTGATTGCCCATCTACATGTTAAAAAATTGTCTCATATAGAAATTCAGCAAAGGGGGGGAAATAGCAAATCAAGGGTGATCTTTTTTTTTTTTTAAAAAAACTTAAAAATAAATCCAGTTAAAGACAGAAATTCAATATTGCCCTCCCCCATAACTTTTTGTTGTGCTTTTACAGTGTATAATGCTACAGAATACAAAGAAACAGTAAATTACAAATCACAAATTCAGTATGTATACTCCCAATGACTGTGTAAATTGCTCTCGGAATTCTGTCAGAAAAGGGTAACAGAGAGCTCAGATTAGAATAAATTGGGTGATTTTGGCACCACTCCAGTTTTTGGTGCATAGCAATGACTCACGTCTTTTCATTGATTTACATTAATGATTTAATGTTCAGTGACTTGTTGCCTACAATTGCTCTTTAAAGGGAATCTGAATTTAAAAAGTGAAGATTTGCTTTGTTACAGAAAATAAAAACCTATAAATGTGCCTAAGCAGTAACCTGAAAATGTACACTTTTTGCCTTGAGATCCTACTGAAATAACAGTGCATTTCCTGGTATTTGAGGGTGCTTAGTCACTCCTGTGTCTGACTCTTGAACACCATAGCTGTATATCTGTAGTGTAAGGTGGGCACTGGTGCATCTGGCTGTTAATTATTATTATTAGACAGGATTTATATAGCGCCAATAGTTTGCACTGCGCTTTACAACATCGGGGAAGACAGTACAATTATCATACAATACAATATAGGAGGAATCGGAGGGCCTTGCTTGTTAGAGCTTACAATCTAGAAGATTCAACCAGATTTAGAGTAAGCTTTGGTGGAGGATTCAGGACAAAATTCTGAATAGGCCCCGTACACACGACTGAGTTTCTCGGCAGAATTCAGCCAGAAACTCGATCGGAGCCGTATTCTGCCGAGAAACCCGGTCGTGTGTTCACTTTTGGCTGAGGAAACCGGCGAGGAACTCGTCGAGCCAAATAGAGAACATGTTCTCTATTTCCTCGTTAGTCAATGCGGAAACTTGGCTCGCCGAGATCCTCGGCGGCTTCACAAGGAACTCGACGAGCAAAACTATGTGTTTTGCCCGTCGAGTTTCTCGGACGTGTGTACGGGGCCGTAGACTTGTGCCTCCAGGAGGCCGACATACAAAGGGGCAGCTTCACCCTGTATAGTTATTGTCTAAAATAATTTATCATGATAAGTAGGAATATAGGCATTTCCTATGAGCTTATTTACTAATTCATTCTATTTAACCACTTCAATACCAGGCTTTTATACCACCTCAATACCGGCCTATTCTGGCACTTCTCTCCTACATGTACAAATCATCATTCTTTTGCTAGAAAATTACTCAGAACCCCCAAACATTATATATGTGTTTTTAGCAGACACCCTAGGGAATAAAATGACGGTCATTGCAACATTTGATCTTGCACGGTATTTGCGCAATCATTTTTTTAACGCCTTTTTGGGATAAAAATGGTTTCATGAATTAAAAAATAACAAAACAGTAAAGTTAGCCCAATTTTTTTGTAAAATATAAAAAATATGATGTTACACCAAGTAAATAGATACCTAACATGTCACGCTTTAAAATTGCGCACACTCATGGAATGGCGCCAAACTTCGGTACTTAAAAATCTCTATAGGTGATGCTTTGAAGTTTTTTACAGGTTACCAGTTTAGAGTTACAGAGGAGGTCTATTGCTAGAATTGTTGCACATGCTATACCTCACATATGTGGTTTGAAGGGCATTTACATATGTGTGCGGGACTTACGTGTGCGTTCGCTTCTCGGTGCGAGCTACAGGGGACAGGGGCGTTTTTTTTTTAATTATTATTATTATTTTTTATTTTACTTATTTTTTTATTTTAACCACTTGGCGTCCTTTTTTTCCCACAAATAGAGCTTTCTTTTGGTGGTATTTGATCACCTCTGCGGTTTTTATTTTTTGCGCTATAAACAAAAATGGAGCGACAATTTTGAAAAAAATTAATATTTTTTTACTTTTTGCTGTAATAAATATCCCCCAAAAATATATAAAAAAACATTTTTTTTCCTCAGTTTAGGCCGAGACGTATTCTTCTACGTATTTTTCGTAAAAAAAAATTGCAATAAGCGTTTATTGATTGGTTTGCGCAAAAGTTATAGCGTTTACAAAACAGGGGGTATTTTTATGTAATTTTTATTAATATATTTTTTTTACTACTAATGGCGGCGATCAGCGATTTTTTCCGGTACTGCGACATTATGGCGGACACTTCGGACACTTTTGACACATTTTTGGGACCAGTGGCATTTTTATAGCGATCAGTGCTATAAAAATGAATTGGATTACTATAAAAATGCCACTGGCAGTGAAGGGGTTAACACTAGGGGGCGGGGAAGGGGTTAAGTATGTCCCTGGGTGTGTTCTTACTGTGGGGGGGTGGCCTCACTAGGGGAAACACTGATCCTCTGTTCATACATTGTATGAACAGAATATCAGCATTTCCCCTGCTGACAGGACCGAGAGCTGTGTGTTTACACACACAGCTCCCGGTCCCCGCTCTGTAACGAGCGATCGCGTGTGCCCGGCGGCGATCGCGCCCGCCGGGCACACGCACGGGAGTCGGGGGCCCTCCGGCGGCGTGCACGCGCCCCTAGTGGCCGCTCAGAGAGCTGACGTTATACTACGTGCTCTCGCCCAGGAGAGCCGACCTGCCGCCGTAGAATGACGGCGGCTGGTCGGCAAGTAGTTAACACTTTTTTTTAAAAAAAAATGTATCACTTTTATTCATATTACAAGGAATGTAAACATCCCTTGTAATAGGAATGGTGTGTGACAGGTCCTCTTTATGAAGAGATGCGGGGTCAATAAGACCCCACATCTCTCCTCCAGGCTGGAAAGCATGAGATTGGGAACAAAAATGTCACTGATCTCATGCTTACTAGCCGCAACCGCGGCTTTGTTTACTTCTGGGAACCCGGGCGTGACGTCATCACATCGGGCTTCCAATGGTCATAAGGATGTCTGGTGACCATCTGGACACCAGTCATCTCTATGTTTGCCATCCGGCACTGGACGATTCTTTCTCCGGGCCCAGATGGCACGGGAGAGCCTGGAGAAGCACCGGATGGCGGCGGGAGGGGGGGATGTCCCCTCCCGCCGCCTATAAGAACGATCAAGCGGCGGAACTGCCGCTATGATCATTCTTATCGTGCACAGAATTGCCGGCACGAAAGAATGATACAGTATCTAAATGATGCCTCTAGCTGCACCCATCATTGCAGATATCCCCCCACAAAGCCCAGGACGTAATATGACGTCCACCCAGGATGGTAGATCCCATCTGTGGACGTCATATTACTATGGCTGGGTAATGAAGTGGTTAAAGCTAAGTTAGAAGCAGTTAAATCAGAAAATTGACTGTGTAAAAAGATAATCCTACCTGATGAGTGTTTTTTTGGGTGCCAATAATGTTCTGCATATACTGTAGGTTCCAGCTATACAAATTTGGCAACAACAACTTATAGCAACTAGCTAAAGTTTTTACTTTTCCTTAGTTCACCATTCCGAACAATGAAAGATGATGGGTGTTTTGGATTACTACAGTATATGTGTTTGCTTCTTGCTTAATCAAAAAAACTTGTTTGCGTACATTTTTATTTGGTATAAGAAGCTATAAAAAAAAACTGACTAAAAACGTCACCACCCACTACAACGAAGACTTGTGAAGATGTTTCCAATATTTCTTTACAGCTAAAGATATCGCAAATAAAGAAGCTAAACCCCCTAGCCATTCTCTCTGACTCAAGAAAGCAAAGTCTACATTAACTGTATTGTTAATGTGTACTGTTGTTTTTGTCTGTAGCAGAATGTTTTAGGCAAATGTAGACGTGCTCCGCGTGCATAGAGTTGATTTATGTTTTTTTGGTCTTAAGAAGACAAATATTTGTTGAATAAAAATATATATATAAAAGTTTACATATCACAAACAATGATGTATGCTGGAATAGAATGCTAACAACTTTCCTATTGCAATTGCTTAACCACATCATGTCTGTGGTTAACATCCAAAATCAGACAAAATTGTGCATGGTTTTGTGTCTTCGGTAATAGCTATAACTAATGTGTGTCAAATCAGATAAACTAAAAAATAAATAAAAAAAAAGCTCTAACATATAAGAATACATTTACATTAAATATCAAATTTATTGAGGTAAAATAGCTAACTTACCGTATATACTCAAGTATAAGCCAACCCGAATATAAGCCGAGGCACCTGCTTTTACCACAAAAAAATGGGAAAAATAATTGACTCAAGTATAAGCCTAGGGTGAGAATGCAGCAGCTACTGTAAGACTGGCCATACAAGAGCAAAGATAAGGTATTTACAGTCATCATTTAAAAAAAGCAATTACACAGTGTAGGGGAGATTAAAAGAAAAGAGGAGCTGGTTGTATCTAGTTCTTTACCTTTACAACCACTTTAAGTTTAATCTACTGTTCTTTTAGGATAGCCTCACACTTTTTCTGCAAGTTGATTTACATTTCGGTCAGCTGCTGCTGAACTCGAGGAAACCCCCTCCACAACCAGGGATTATTGAATGAGATGCTGGTCTTGCCCGGTGACCTCTCGATTTTACTCCTCCCACCTACCGGCCTCCAGTGAGCCTCTGAGCTGCAGTGGTTGAGGGGGCCTTGTCTGAGGAAACACTGAGGTGCAAGCCATCTGTAGAGACTCTAAGGACGGGCGATGATTGCGGAGGCGAGGAACAGTGAGAGCGGGGAGCGCCTCCAATCACTAGCCAGAATGCCGGAGTAGCAAAGATCGAGTCTGCGGCATGCAGTGAGGCGTGGAGCCAGGGGAGAGAGGGGGCAAGTGAGAGGAGGGAGTCTTAGGTTTCAGTCTGGAGAACGAAAATGGCTTAGTGAGAGAGCCGACTCTGACACCCATCTTCCGGATCAAGGATTAGACCTATGCCTAGTCCCTGACTCTATCACTGCTGCAGATGGGCACAGCGCAGGACGGACTCGAGTATAAGCCGAGGGGGGCATTTTCAGCACAAAAAATGTGCTGAAAAACTTGGCTTATACTTAAGTATATACTGTAATTTTTTCTTAGCATTTTAAATTGTCATAAGGTCATTTTTATCTATAACATCCCTTGAGCTGTTACAGTTATTACTCAGGATAGGTAGATCCATGTGATACTATTACCTTTACTGCCTACAATGTTTACTTATACTGCTTCAAATTAACCAGTTGCCTATCGGGCCATATCTGACATTTCTCTCATCCATATAAAAATAAGCATTTTTCTTTTTCTAGAAAGTTACTTAGAACCCCCAAACGGTATATATTTATTTTTAACACATCCAGAGTTCTCTGTAAAGCACCTAGGACATGTGCCTAGCATGAAATTGTGATTTTTCTGATTAAGCAATGTCTTAGATGAATTATCAGCAGTTCACACAGAGGGATAAAAAAAGATTGATAAAAATGATTAGTATGATAAGAATAATCAAATTATAACTGGGCGGTTCAATAGGTAACCAGATGCCAACCTACAAAAAGCCCTAAGCACAGCTGTGTCAGCCTACTTGTCCACAGATGAAGATGTTGGGGGATAAATCCTTGGCTCTTATAGAGTGCACTGCAAGGGATTCCGTCTGTTAGCACCCACTGATAGACTAAAAATTGTAGATGGCCCTCGTCTACTGTGGCGTCGATAGTGAGTTTGGTCGGA
The DNA here is from genome assembly GCF_905171775.1 of Rana temporaria. Lineage (NCBI taxonomy): Eukaryota > Metazoa > Chordata > Amphibia > Anura > Ranidae > Rana > Rana temporaria. The sequence goes on along the minus strand of NC_053491.1, from coordinate 292,350,649 downwards.
AGAAACTATAATATTGCATTAAGTAGGGACACAGCATCTGGGTAGGGCAGCCGGAGAGGACGTCACAGAGCCACACTGGAAGATGGACCCTGCCAAACAGAAGACCACTGTGGGTGGTTAGAGGGTGGAATGCAACCCAGTGTATCAGTCAGTCTCATGACAACATGTTTCACGTGCCTGTGTGCCTTCTCAAGTCTCAGAAAATTACAGTTTTTTGTCCTAAGCGCTCTACAGAGAATTTTGGATGTGTTTTTTATGGCTACTCCCCCACGAGGGTTATCTCTAGCAGCTACGGATGGTTTGCTGTTACAAGGATGTCTGTATACCCCAAGTGGCGCCTGATCCTGTTGATGTGTTTTTTTGTTTTGTTTTTAAGCAGAGACCCTATAGAATAACATGGTGGATATTGCAATCTTTTATGTCACACAGTATTTGCACAGTGGTTTTTCAAATGCAAAATTTGGGGAAAAATACGATTTAATGAGTTTTAGTAAACACAAAAACAATATACTATCCAATTTTTGGGTAAAATAGAAAAGATGATGTCATGCTTTAAAATGACGCATGCCGGTGGAATGGCGACAAACTACAGTACATTAAACTATCCATAGGCAACGCTTTAAAAGCTTTTACAGGTTACCAGTTTTTAGTTACACAAGAAGTCTGGTGCTAGAATTATTGCTCTCACTTTGATGTTTGTGGCAATACCTCATAGGTGTGGTGTGATCACCGTTTATATATGTGTGCGGGGCTTATGTGCGTGTTTGCATTTGTGCCTGAGCACGGGGGAGATGAGGGCACTTTAAAGTGGTTGCAAAGCCTACCTTGTTTACTTGTACCTACAGGGAAGCCTAAAATAAGGCTTACCAGTTGGTACAGGAAGTGTCTCCAAAACGTGCACCTTTTAAGAGATATTTACTATTATAGCAGCCGTTGACATCACCGACACATGAGCACTGTGCTCTCAATGGACGAAGAGCCATCCATTAAGAGAGCCGTGCCTCAGCCATGACTCCCACATGCATACACAGTGACCTCATCGTGGCTCGGCCAGTCAAACTGCTGAAGCCCTTAAACCCAGAAGGAAGACTAGGTGAAGATGCAAGCCCTGTCAACTGTCACAGCGCGCCGCTGTAGGGCTTCATTCTAAGATAAGTCTTTCGTAATGTGCTAGTATGCAATGCACATTATGCTATTATTTTGCAAGAGGCTTTTTTTATTTGCTGGTTTACTACTGCCTTTACATTTATTTATTTATTATATATATTTTTTTTTTTTTATTTTTTTGTTTTTTTTTTCCGCCTCAGAGAACTATCAGGATAATCAATCAATTTGCGTTCATTTCGCAGTCTCCTTAGTTCGCATCATGGTTGGAAAATTTATTTATCTATTCATTTCATTTTCTTCCCCTTTTTTTTTTTTAATATATATCAGTTAATATACAAAAGAAGAGGGAGGAAAAAAAAATACTTAAATACAAAAATAGGTACATTAGTTTCCCCAAGCCAAACAAACCCTCATCCCACCCTCATGTCACCCCCAGCCCTTCTCCCCGCCTACCCACCCTCCCCTACCTCCGGAAGTCAGTCTCCTATTGAATCACTCTTTGCCCGATAATCTTCCTACTCTATGTCAAATCATCTGATCATCCTGTCAATATACCTTGGTGTAAGTTTAAAGTTGGCCCAGTCCTGCCATTTTCGTTTAAATCCGCCTTCTCCTTCCTCTCCCATAAACCTGAGCTGTTCAGCATAATATATGTCATTGATTCTGCAAAACCAACTCTTCTCTGTCGGGCTCATAGGGTCCTTCCATTGTTTGGGAATCAGACTCTTTGCTGCATCTAGTACGTGAGGAAGTAAAGTTCTCATGTACTGTTTAGTTGACATTTCTGTCCCATGGAACAAGCAGACCCATGGATCAGGAGGTATTTTAATTCCGGTTATCTCCTCAATTACCAATAATATATTATTCCAGTATGTTTTAATTTTTGGGCAGGTCCACCATATATGTGACATAGTTCCCACTTCAAGACAGCCCCTCCAGCAATTTTTGGAGGTGTCGTCTTGATAACGGTGTGCTATGGCCGGGGTTATATACCATCGTGCTAAACACTTGAAATTCATTTCGATCAGTGCACAATTAAATGAGGTCGTATGGGTCCTTTCTATTATATTTTTTTTAACACTGTACCTTACATTTTTTTGATCAACTTTATTGCTTTCAGATAGCATGGGCCATAACAGGTCCTCTTTATGGAAAAATCTGGGGTAATTAGACCAGATCTCTCCTTTGGCCTCGAAAGTATATGATTATAAAAATAATAGTTTGATTAGATGCTTTCAGAAGCCAGTAGTGGCTTGTTTACAAAACTGTAAGTGTCTCAATCCTTGTTGCTTCCACTTTCTGATCTCACGTAAGTTCCTCTCTCTGTTAATGCGCTGAATGCCACCGGTCAAATCTCTCCCAGGCTCCCCGATGGGATGGAAGAGCCTGGGAAAGGTGGCAGCAGGAGTGACCCCTTCCGCTTGCTGTAGAAGTAATTAAATAGTTGTATAGCTTCTTTAATCACTTCTACAAAAAAGAGAATTGCTGCCTAAAAATTTTGATACCAGAATGATGCCTGTAGCTGCAGACATAATCCCAGTATAACCACTTAAAACTGAGAATGTCATACAACATCCTTTAGGCAGGAAGTGGTTAAGGATTTGTCATGGTCATGAGCAGCTACACTGGAGAATATGTGAAACTACTGAAGCTGGTGATTCTGTAACTTGCTCCAAACACTGCAAAAAAAGTCAGTTTCTTAGCAACCAAGCTATGAAATCACGCTTGAATTTTTTGCAATGCAAAACCTTTTATGCCTAGTACACATGACCGGTTTTTCCGACAGAATTCCTCTCAGCCTGCCTTGCATACACATGCTCAGACAAAAGTCCGCCCGTCCAAATCGTGGTAACGTACAACACGTACGACGGCACTATAAAGGGGAATTTCCATTCCAACAGCAGCACCCTTTGGGCTGATTTTGCTGATCCTCGTGTTAGTTTGTGAGAGACGATTCGCACCTTTCAGTCTTCATGCTTTTCAGTCCGTTACAATGTGACGAATGTGATATCTCCATTACAAACGCTAGTTTTACGAGAAAGATTCTGAGCAAGCGCGGTTTTCTGCCTGTCGGAAAACCATACAGACAAACGGTTTTCCCACTTGGATATTTGGTCCGACGGGAAAAAAAGAGATCCTGGTTTCTTTTTTTGTCCGGCAGTTTTTCCATTGAAAAACTGCGATGTAGCATACACACGGCCGGGATTCCTGACGAAAAGCTCTCATAGCAGTTTTCCCGTCTGAAAAAACGCTTGTGTGTACGAGGCATTATTGATTCAAACTAGGGTTGTCCCGATACCACTTTTTTAGGACTAAGTACAAGTACCGATACTTTTTTTCAAGTACTCGCCGATACTGAATACCGATACTTTTGTTTAAATGTGTCCCCAAATGCAGCCATGTCCCCCAACAAATGCAGCCATGTCCCCCCACAAATGCAGCCATGTCCCCCCACAAATGCAGCCATGTCCCCCACAGATGCAGCCATGTCCCCCCACAGATGCAGCCATGTCCCCCCCATATATGCAGCCATGTCCCCCCCATATATGCAGCCATGTCCCCCCCCCATATGCAGCCATGTCCCCCCATATGCAGCCATGTCCCCCCCATATCCAGCCATGCCCCCCCATATCCAGCCATGTCCCCCCATATCCAGCCATGTCCCCCCCATATCCAGCCATGTCCCCCCATATGCAGCCATGTCCCCCCATATGCAGCCATGGCCCCCCCATATCCAGCCATGTCCCCCCATATCCAGCCATGTCCCCCCATATCCAGCCATGTCCCTCCCATATGCAGCTATGTCCCCCCATATCCAGCCATGTCCCCCCTATATGCAGCCATGTCCCCCCATATGCAGCCATGTCCCCCCCATATCCAGCCATGTCCCCCCATATGCAGCCATGTCCCCCCATATATGCAGCCATGTCCCCCTTACCTACATGCTGCCGTGCCGCGCCGCTTGGTTAATACGGGCGGGGAACATTACAGCTTTCATTTGAATAGCTGTAGTCTTTCGCGCCGCGCTGCATATAGACACTCCCCCTTGCTCGGGATTGGACAGTTCACCCGAGCAAGGGGGAGTGTCTATACGCGGCGCGGCGGGAAACACTACAGCTATTCAAATGAAAGCTGTAATGTTCCCCGCCCGTATTACCCAAGCGGCGGCGGCAGCAGGGATGCGGCGGGATGCGGCGTGGCATTGGCGGCGGCGGCGGGGGGGAAGTATTCTATTTAGGTATCAGGGGTATTTGCGGGAGTACAAGTACTCCCGCAAATACTCGGATTCGGTCCCGATACCTATACTAGTATCGGTATCGGGACAACCCTAATATATATATATATATATACACGTTTATATTCACATATTTATCAATTTATTGCAGTTTTTGCGCACTCGCATATCAACAATTCATTATTGTTATGTCTTGTTTCCAACACAGATCAGCACCATATTTACGAACAACTCCATATTCACACATTGCCTCCACATTTTATTACCACGATATTATTTATATCAGTTTTCATTTATATTTATTTAATAGCACTTTATTTTTGCAGTATATTTATATATATTTATTCATTTATTGCATTTCTTTGTATGTTTTTACATACACTTATAAAGTCTATATCATAAAATGTGTTTTAGGTTAGAATGTCACATACACATGTGTGTTTTTGTTTTTGATCGTTTTTGATTGTGCAGATGCTGTTCTGATCATGGGTTGTGTCAGTTTCAATCAGGTATCTAATGTTCTAATGCTGTGCAGACCAGCTCTAATTGGTTTGGATGCATTCAAAGTTTTCTATATAAATCCTTTTAGATCCTCACACAACCCAGCTATGAGTAAGCATCTATTCATGTTGTGAAACATGTTAGCTTTTTTGTCCCCTATGTCCACTTTCTACCTTTGATTGCAATGTTGCATGAATTTTTGGATGTCATACAGCTTTGGATTTTATCCTTTGTTCATTTTGTTTCAATAAATCAGAGTGCTGCAGTCCAGGATAATTTCTTTTTTCCACGGATTAGCGCAGAGTCTGCACCTGTCAGTACTACAGGGCGGGAGCACAGCATAGGTCGCAGGGCATGGAGCGGTACTCTTTTCCACCGATCACTGAGTCCCGAAACTGAAAGAGGGCATTCTGTTGGTGGACTTCCATACCCAGAATACGGTTAAGAAATTTTCCAAAGTTGTTATAATCTTTATCAAGAGTCAAAATTCCTGAATGGTCTTCAACATTTATAAGCCCAACACCAATTAACTCTTGATGAACAGTATGCCTCTTTTCCCATATAATCAATGGTCTCATGCACCCTCAACCATTCTTAGGGCTAGAGAAGTTACAATAGCTGTACACAAACCATGTTCCCTAGTACCCACAGAAATACGAGTAGATCTTGAGGTCCACTTTCTTTTTGTTAAAGGAAAGATCCGGGGCCAGTGTTATACCCTAGCTACTATATATGCCCCTGATAGCCAAACCGTTAAATTTCTAAAACTTTGGATATCCTGGGGAAGTTTCAGGAAGGTCTATTGGTTATGGGAGGGGATTTTAACATTACCTTGGACCCCAGTCTAGACACCTTTTCAGTTATTACTCCAAAATACACAATGTATATTCAAGGATCAATATCTTGTTGATCGATCAATATTATCTGAATTATGAAAACTCATCAACTATTGAGTCAATCACCATGTCAGACCATGCTCCAAAAAGTTTAACGATAAGTCCGGCATCGATTGGGTACCTCGAAAGAACATGACGATTGAATGAATCTGTTTTGGATGATAAACAGAATGTGGAATCCTTGTCCCGCACACTAGCACTATACTTTGAGACCGATATATCAGAGGAGGTGTCTGACCAAGTGGTATGGGAAGCCCACAAGGCGGTCATCAGAGGGGAGTTTATTTCAATGGGTTCACATAATGAAAAAGAGAGACAGAAGGAAATGGTCGTGCTCTTAGAGGAAATACATAAACTTGAAATGAAACATGAGGCCCATTTAAAACCTGGGGACGCGCAGAGACTGGAAAAACTGCGGGCAGACTTAAAACAGCTTCTCGATCGAAAAATTCTAAATAAACACAGATAGTTTGCCCACCGGTTCTATGAACAGGGGAATAAGGTTGGGAGACTATTGGCTAGACAACTAAAGAAACAACAGTATTCACGCCATGTGCACATTATAAAGACAAGCGATAAGCAGATAGTGGACTCCCAAGCAATAGCAGCTGAGTTTTACTGCTTTTATGAGTCTCTATATAACAGACTCAGTTCCTGTGGGGGCGGAGGAGGGTGGACGTTTGGATAGAATTCGGGAATATCTTGAGGCCTCAGGGCTACAGGCCATTTCATCTGCGGCCTTGGAGAAAATGCAAAAAGCAATCTCCATTAAAGAGATGGGCTAAACAATTGCGGCTTTACCAATAGGTAAAAGCAAGGGACCTGATGGTTTTACAAATATGTATTATAAAAAGTTTTGCTCAATCCTGTTGGTTCCTCTTTGCAGATACCTTAATTCTATCTATGTGACGGTTCTCCCGAAGGTAGGTAAAGACCCCCAGTGTTGTGCCAGCTACAGACCCATCTCCCTCCTTAACTCTGACACTAAGCTCCTAGCTAAAATTCTGGCCTTAAGGTTACAAGAACATATAGTTACATTGATTCACCCAGACCAAACATGGTTTATGAAGGGCCGAGAGACTAGAGATAATACTATTCAGGCCCTGCACGTATTGCATTGGATGCATAATGGATCTAACTAGACCCCAAATGTAGTAATTTCAATGGATGCTGAAAAAGCATTCGATAGGGTGTGGTGGGAGTTTATGGTCTGAGTTTTGAGTGCGATGGGTCTGAGAGTGCAGATGATGGGAAGGGTGACGGAACTGTATGCAGATCCTAGAGCAAGGGTTAAAGTTAATGGTTGACTATTTTAACATACAGAATGGGACTAGGCAGGGATGCCCACTGTCCCCATTGTTATTTGCTATGGTCTTGGAGCCCTTTCTGCACACGATTAAAGTGGTTGTAAACCTTGTGGTAGTGTGGTACCCCACCAGTGTCTGAATACAGGATTCTCAACCAGGCAGGTTGAGGGGCTCCAGTGTATTTGCTTGTTTGGGAGGAAACTGGCTTTTCAGTTTCCTTGTTATTTACTAAAGTCCACTTTGGGACCTGGAGCCTGGGGATTTCTTAGAGATCCGGGTGGGATGAAATCCCTAGTTCTGGGGTCAGTTTTTGAGACTCAACGGCACACTGATTGTTCAGGTGTGTGTGGGCCTGATAGTAGAGTCAGGACCAGCATTCTGGGCTCCACCCTCCCAACAAATGCAGGTGTGCACTGGAGAAGCCAGAGAGTGCTTGTGTGCACAGTGGAAGCCAGAGACCCAAGTCTGAGGATCAGAGCAGTGAGGGGCTGCTATCTAAATGTATGGTGTTGGCAAGAGTATAGTCTGTAGCAGACATACAAGAGCCTGAAGTGGAAGACTTGAGCAGCACTGCTGTAAGTATAAGCCAGGAGGCTGAATTTATCATTACCAGTATGGACGGTGAAAACCCCCTGCGATGGGAAACCTTTGATTTTGTTTTGAACTCCTTTTAATAAAAATGGGCAAACAAAGCCCTCAAAAAGAAGAACCAGCGAGTGGTGGTGTCCTTCAAGTTCTACATTTGATGTTAGTCCTTCACACTCTGCTAGTAAAATTTGGATGCCCTTGGAGAAAACCTTAGCAGGTAGGAACTTGGCCAGAGCCCCCTGCGTTCTGGTTTCTTATATGGGGTTGTCGGAATATCCATTGCCATTGACAAAGACAACACTATCTATTTGGAATAGAATGAACAGTACAGGAAAGTTTGCCCCTCAACATCCCCTATAACACCACTGGAAGGATTTCCCTGTTTTTCCCTGGGGGAAGCAAAAGGGAGTTTAGATATCACTGGGGAATTAACAGGAGGGGTAAATGCGCTTTCGTGGCACCCCCCGGGTTAATTGCTTCCATTGGTGGATTTGGTTTGAATACTGGGGGAAGTACCATTGGCTTTATGGAAATACCATCAACTGACAGATTTGTTCAAAAAGTGGAAGCTCCAGATCATGCCAGCAAACCCGCTTACTGTTTTTAAGGAATGGTGTGTTAACTTATCAGTGCCGGGTCATATGTTGTCTCGAATGTATAAGTTGGTTCTGAGCACCCAAAATATGACAACTGCCTATTTCATTCGAGGATGGGAAAGAGAACTGGGCTATAATTTTACATCAGAGCAAATTAAAAGGCTGATGGGAGCAACACACCATACTTCAATAAGTTCCCATGTACAGGAGAGCCCGGATTCACAAAGCACTTGCGCCGACGTATCTCGAGATACGCCGCGTAAGTGCAAATATTCGCCGTCGTATCTGTGCGCCGTGCCCACAAAACTAAGATACGCCAGAAAATAGGCTTCATCCGACCGACGTAACTTGCCTACGCCGGCGTAGAGTGGGCGCATTTTTTACGCTGGACGTATTTGGCGCTCCCATTGATTTTCTATTCACATATGCAAATGAGGGAGATACGCCGATTCATGAACGTCCGTCTGTCCGACGCAGTGCGCGTAGTCATACGTCCGGCGTAAAGTTATGCCCCATAAAGGAGGTGTAACTCAGCAGCATCCATGCAAAGGGCTGCACCAGGGAACTCAAGCCGACGTATTTTTTTTTTTTATTTATGAACAGAGGAACCTGCCCGTCCCGGGCCATAGAATTTACAGACAGTACGACATTGATAACACAGTCAACACAGGCATTAAAGAGGCATCAAGAGAAATAAAAATAATATCATAGCAGGGCCTCGCATAAACTTTTATCGGTAATGTTTCCTCCTCGGAACCATGCCCCTCCGAAATGACGGAAGAGACGCAGCTCGCGGGCCAGTACGGCTCACCCCTAGACCACGAGTGGTGGCCTTGAGAGGTCTCCAGCTGCCTTTCGTCACTAAGCAGGTACAGTCGTAAGGGTGCATGTTTGGAATGGGGCTGTAGGCCCGAGAGGTCCAGCCCTCCTTCCTAATTTTCGCGTTTTCTTTAAGGAGATGTGGGAAAGTTAGATTATCAAAGGTAGGAAGGGAAAGAGAGAAAAAGTTGGGGAAAGAGTAGAGACTTGGGGGTGGGGGGGGGGGGCTGCACAGGCAGGGACGTCCAAGAGTGTCCCTAGGGGGGCCCAGTGTATCCACTGGGTTTTACTGAGTCGGGGGATCAGTGGGTTAATCTTATATGGTCGGGCTGAAGTCAGTCTGCCTCTCTGAGGGATTGTCCTTCCTCCGAATATTTGAACATATTCCAGAGTTGCCATGTTTTGGTGTATGCTTCCTGTCGTTGTTGGCCCGAGAGGACTAAGTCCTCCATGCGGCTGATCTCGTCTACCTTCCTGAGCCATGTCGCTGTCGTCGGCGGACGGGGGGATTTCCAGTGGAGGGGGACGCATGCCCTAGCCGCGTCCAGGAGGTGGCGGACAATCGATTTTTTATAGGCTCCAGCCGGCCATTCCGTTGCGTGGAGCAGAAAGAACGCCGGATCATCTGGCACCGTTCTCTCTGTAAATTTCTGGACAATGCGGCGTACCTCCTCCCAGAATCCCCCAATCCGGGGACAAGACCAAAAAATATGAAGGATTGTACCTCTGTCCTGTTTGCATCTCCAGCAAGTGGCGTCGGAGGCAGGGAAGATTTTGTTCAGCAGATCAGGGGTTTTATACCAGCGCATGAGGATCTTATAATTCGTCTCCTGTGTTTTGGAACATATTGATGACTTGTGCGTAAATCGCAGCATGTTTTGCCTTTTGAGTGGAGAGAATTGAGTGTTTAGGTCTTTTTCCCATTTAACAAGGGCCGGGATCCGGTGTCCGTCTGGGGGGGTGTTCAGCAAGGAGTACATCAAAAAAAAGTGCATGGGGCAGTGTTACAGTCTCTGTGCAGAGTTCCTCTAGAGTTGTGAGAGGGGCCTGTGGGTCTGTATGAGGGGGAGGGAGGCTACCTAGGAAGTGGCTCAGTTGGTTCGCCCTTAGGAAGTCGAGTCTGAACATCCCGTCAGGGTCTGCTAATTCCGTTGCTGTTTTCCACCTCCCGTTCGTGTGGAAATGTGATACCTGGAAAAGCCCCGTTTTGCTAAGGTCCAGAAATCTACGGTCCCCTAGTCCAGGGTCAAATTTGGGGTGTCCGATAACGGGGCAGAGGGGGGAGTTCTGACCGGATAGAGAGTATTGTGTGAATAAACGCGTGCAGATTTTAGCCGTGTTCCCCATCAATGGGTGTCTCGCGAACCGCGTGGGCAGATCTTTCAGGCACCAGGGAGCTCCTCTAGGTGGTATGTCAGATTGCTCCTGTTCTATCCGAACCCAGAGTTTGGAGCCACCATGGCGGCACCAGTCTAGGAGGCGTACCAGTTGTGCTGCGTGGTAGTACTTCCGTACATCCGGGAGAGCTAGTCCCCCGTGGAGCTTCGGTAGGGAGAGTGTATTTCTCTGTATACGAGGCCTTTTTCCCGCCCACAAGAACCGAGTAAATGCCGCGTGCACTAGTTTAAAGTAGCTACCCGGGATATAGATCGGGAGTGCCTGTAGTAGGTACAGGAATTTGGGAAGCACCGTCATTTTAAGGATGTTGCAGCGTCCTACCCACGAATGGAGGTCTCCTGTCCACTGGAGAAGTAGCCTCTGGACCTCCCTCAGTAGGGGGGGGAAGTTAAGTCTGTACACCTGGGAGAAGGAGGGGGGTATAAACGTTCCCAGGTATTTCAACGCCACTGCCGTCCAGCTAAAACGGAAGTTATCTTTAAGGTGTGACAGTAGTTCCCGTGAGATTCCCACCCCCATGGCCTCTGACTTGGTCAAGTTTATCTTCAAGTTAGATAGGCGACCGTAGATATCAAATTCTCTCAGCAAGTTCGGTAGGGAGGTGTCTGGTTTGGAGAGAGTGAATAGCAAGTCGTCCGCATATGCGGCGACCTTGTGTTGCGTGCTTCTGGTTTGTATGCCAGTGATGTCAGGGTTCAGTCTCACGTGGCATAAGAAGGGTTCTAATGAGAGCGCGAACAAAAGGGGGGACAGGGGGCATCCCTGCCTTGTTCCGTTGGTGATGGTGAATAGCTCGGAGACCACCCCGTTGGCCCTAACTCTTGCCGTCGGGTCTTTGTAAACAGCTGTGACCCAGTTCCGCATCTTGTCTCCCACCCCTATGTAGGATAGAGTTGACAGCATAAACTGCCAATCAACCCGATCAAACGCCTTTTCGACGTCTGTCCCTAGAAAGAGACAGGGTATACCCTCACTATTTGCCAGGTGCAGTAGGTTGAGAACCTTCGCGGTATTGTCTCGGGCCTCTCTGGACGGCACGAACCCTACCTGGTCTAAATGGACCAGGTGTGGCAGGTGCTGCTGCAGCCTGTTTGCCAGAATTTTCGTGAATAACTTGAGGTCTGTGTTTAGGAGAGAGATCGGGCGGTAACTCCCACAGTGGGTCAGGTCCTTGCCCTCCTTGGGAATCACCGAGATTTGGGCCTGTAGTGTGGCGGTGTGGAACGTCCCTCCTGAGCCTATCTCATTAAATAGTTTGACCATGTGGTGGCCCAAGGAGGGGAGCAGGGTCTTGTAATAGGCGATGGTTAGACCATCTGGGCCGGGGGCTTTACCTGGTTTGGCGCCCTTCAGAGCCATCTGTAATTCGGACAGAGTAATAGGGGCCTCAAGGCTCTCTCTTGCATCTTCCGGTAAGGAAGGCATTAGGGATGACGAAAGGTAATCCGCTACTGTGTCAAGATCAGTTGGGGTCTTGTCGAGATTATACAGAGAACTATAAAAGTTCCTGAATTCCTGAGTGATCATTTGGGGCGTTGATTGCTTCCCCCCCGGTCTTAGACATAATACAAGGTATATAGGTTGCTAACCGCTGTGATTTTAGAGAGTTGGCCAGCATCTTGCCGCACTTGCCTCCCGACATGTAGGTCTTCTGTCTACATATTTGTAGCGCTGATTTGGCTTTGAACTGCAGGAGGTCTTTCACTTGTGAACGTACGGTGTCAAGGTCTATACCTAGCTGTCTAGTGGGGGACTGTTTGTGGGCTGTCTCCAGGTCGTGTAGTTTAGTGAGGAGCTTGGTCAATTGTTCTGTTCTTTCACGTTTTAGGCGAGCGCCGTGTTTCATGAGTATCCCTCGGACCACCACCTTGTGGGCCTCCCATATCACTCCACACGTACTCTCTGGGGTGGTGTTGGTCGTGAAGTAATGGCCCAATTCCCTGACCACGTCTCCCATAACCTCAGCGTCTTGCAGAAGGCTTTCATTAAGCCTCCACATTGACCTCCGGCCCCCGGTAGGGTCAGAGAGGGTATAGGTCAGTGTAATCGGTGCATGGTCCGACCAGGTGATTGATCCTATTGTGACACTTTGGATCGCGTGGAGCTGTCGATGGGGTAGTAGAAAGTAATCAATACGTGAGTAGGATTGGTGTGGCTTAGAGAAGAAGGTGTAGTCTCGTTCTCCCGTATGGAGTAGGCGCCAGGCATCTACCAGTTGTAGGGAGTGAAGGGTCGTGCCTATGCGTTTACGTAGGTCGCGGGTTGTGGACGATTTCCCCGAGGAAGTATCCTCCTGGGGGATCAAGGGCACATTAAGGTCACCTCCCACAATCCAGTGGCCTTCCGCAAAGCGCTGGAATTTTCCCAGCTGTTTTTTAAGGAAGAAACTGCATATCCGGCTAATCCCCCGTAGAAGTCCCTTCGTGACGAAACGATTGTTGGGTGCCGTGACGTCATCGCGTTCCGTCCTGAACGCTGGCCGTGGTTGCAGACTGAGTAGCGAGGAGCATCGGAACACTACAGCTGAAGCGCCCTTTTTTATCCTTGTCCACTGTTATGCAGTTTTTTGGCAACTTAACTGTAAGTGCATTACCTATATTAAATATAACCTCATGGTTTAAATGTTATGCACTATGAGAAGTTTCTTTTGTTCCATTTTATGACACCCGGATCGAATGCTGAGTTTTATTATTACTGAAAAGGTATTGGGAGACCTGACTTCCCATAGGCTCTATAAGACTGGTGGAAAACAGTCTTTACCTCTGTTAAGCGGTTAATCCTATTTTCACGAATTGCATGGGTGAACACCATTTCACAGCAATCAAGATCTCATCACATCTTGTTAATTAAGGAACTTCCTTATAGATGAAACTACACCGGATTGAGACACTCTTTAATTTTTGGGTTTCAAACGGACTTTGCTGTTTCTTCTTCACTTATTCATTTATTTATTCGGACTCTTTTTTACTAAGGGTTTTTTTGTCTACACTGTTTTTACTCAATTGTATTTAAGTATTTAATTATTAATATCAGCGCTGCACTGTCTTTTATATTTATGCCTTTTTAATTTGTTGTACACATTTTAGTGCTAGCTGCTCACTTGTTTTTTTGTTTGTTCACAACATTATTCATCACTTTTCATCACTAATTTATTAGCGCAGCGCCAACCTTTGTTTTTTTTTTTCATTTACTGTTTTTTAAGGAAGGCATCTTGGTGGGTGTTGGGGGCGTATAAATTTGCAAAGGATACTTTCCTGTCTCCTATTAGGCCTTTTAGAAATAGAAAACGGCCGTTTTCGTCCGTCTGGACATCGAGTAGCCGCCACGGGACTTTAGCAGAAATGAGGATGGAAACCCCCCTGGACTTAGCCTCAGTGTACTGCGAGTGGTATGCGACCGGGAAATACCTTGTTTTCAAAAGGGGCAGGTTGCTGGCCCTAAAGTGGGTCTCCTGCAACATCACTATGTCGGCCTTCATGCGGCGCATGTCTTGTTGTAGCATGCGTCTCTTTTCTGGTGTATTAAGGCCTTTGGAATTCATCGAGACTACTCTGAGAACCTCCATGCCTGCACAGCTGGGGGGGGGTGCGGGCAGGAAGTAGGGGCGGGGGCAGGGGGAGGAGGGGGGGGGCGCGGTAAAGGTGGAGGAGAGGGCTGAGAGGGGATTAAAGAGAGGGATGTAGGGTGGGAAAGGGGTTAGAGTAGAAAGGAAAAGATGTAAGGGGGCGAGCACTAGAGTGTGCAGCCCAAAAGGTGTCTATTAAAGTAGCCTACAAACGGCTAATACGCTCACCGGGGAGTCCCGGTAATCGAGCGTAGTCCTATGTGGGGGAGAGACTGGGCAGGGTCAGGAAGCGAGCTCCCGGCCCTCCCCTCCCAATCCCGGCAAACATAACTAGTAAAACATCAAAGTGCATATAACATAGCAGTACTCAATACACATTATAAAGGCAAGAAAAATCAAAATCAAAAACGGCAGAACATAACATAATATCACTCTCGGTAATGGAGGTAATATGGTAAGTGCAATCAAACAAATGAACATAACATGGGCAATTACAACCCTTTTTGGCAGAGGGTGCTTATCTAGGGCGAGAGTCACTGTAGACAGGGTCTCCGCCACACATCCCCCTCCCCCGCCCGCCAGGAGATCTCAGGTGCCAAAAAAGGAAGGGTGGCAGCGTTCCCCTTCCTCTCCCCCCTCCACCAGCTCACGGAGCTGTAAAGTGCAGCCACTAAAAGTCTGTGTCCGCGTGGGGTCCCGGCCTCCGTAGCTCCCGGGGCTCCAGCATGTATCAGTCACCAGGTTCGGTCCCACCAAGTCCCCGGGAACCCACCCCCCCCCAAGCCCCCATCGGGGAGTCTCGCCAGCGATCCCAGGGAGGACCTCCAAATCCGGAGGGAACAACGGTTGGGCTCCAGGGGGTGATCCCTCGTCCTGGGATCTGTAATGTAGTGAGGCGGTCCCCCATATGGCTCCCCAATCTAAAACGTTGGCCAGGGTCATGGAGGCCCACACAAATCTACAATGGTTCGTGTCGTATGACCGCAGTGCGCGGGCCAAATGCCGCAAAGGAGCCGGCCTCTAATTGGGGTGATTCCGGGGTGGGTGACCCTGGCAGTCCGAGGGGGGGATCCTCTCTGTGCGCTGTTCCAGTAAGGAAGAGGGGAGAGGGGGAGGGGGTCAGCCGGAGCGGAGCCAGGAAGCACGGCGGGGAAGCGTCAGCAGCACCGGGGTAGCAGCTGCGGGGAGACGGGGGGCACCGCCACGCGGGGGGGGTAACTTGTGCATGGGTCGGGAATGGCATGGCGGGGGGTCAGGGATACACGGCCCAGGGCCTACTCACGTGGCGCTTCTCCTCTAACCGACTGGCGCCTTCGTCTGCCCCGCTGTTGACGTGGCTGCAGAGGATCACGATAGGGTGCTGCGCCGGGCCGGCCAAATTGTCGGGGAAGGAGCTGGAGCCAGTCGGGAACTGGGATGGGCTCTGCTTCCATGAACCGGAATAGCGCCAGGAGGTCCGCTGTCGTCTGTAGCGTGAATGCCTTGGATTCCTTGCGAAAGGTAACGGCGAAAGGATAGCCCCATCTGTAGGTGTGGTCTGTCTGGCGGGCTAGCTCCAGGAGAGGTCGCAGCAGCGCCCTGCGCCGCAGCGTGGCCCTGGAGAGGTCTGGCATGATCTTAACGCGCGAACCCTCCACTTCCAATTCCTCCTGGTCCCATGCGCTGCGTAAGATAGCTTCCCTCATTAGATAGCGGTGTACGCGGCACACGATGTCCCGTGGTCTGTAAGGATCTGTCGACTTGGGGCCCAGCGCTCTATGCGCTCTGTCGAGCTCAATGGTCACGTCAGGTTCGCCCAGGACTCTCCGGAAGATACCCGTGACTTTTTCCTCTACGTCCTCTCGGTCTGGGGATTCCGGCACTCCCCGGAGCCGCAGGTTGTTACGGCGGCTCCGGTCCTCGACATCTTCCAGATGTAGTTGGAGGGAGATGGCCGCGTCACGGTGCTGGTCCCGGGAATGTTCTAGGGCCGTTACCCGTGCTTCCAAGGAGGAAACCAATTCCTCTCCTGTTGTCACTCGGTCTGCTAGGCCGGACACCTCTCCCCTCACCTCCTGGATGTCCCGCCTGTGTGTCTCCTCCAGGCGCAGGATCAGGGTTTCGATGTCGCTCCTGGTGGGGAGAGCCTGTAGAAATGTTCTAATGTCCGGGTCCAGGTCTCCCATCGCCATTAGCTGCGGGGCCGACATCGCCGCTATCGGGTTCTCCGGGGATAAGGTCCGGGTCGGTGGTAGTTGGGACGGAGACCACTCAGGGTCCGGTGCTTGGGCCTCCTCTCCTGCCGCACGTGGAGTGCCTCGTGGCATCGGTAGATCGCCTCCGGGGGAAAGCTCTTGAATGAGCTTGAAATACTTCTGTATTTTCCCTGAGTTCTTGCCAGCTGGGGTCCCCCGGGAAGTCGCCCTTGTTTTGTATTTTCTGGCAGAGTACATGCCGGTATAAAAGATGGATTTTGCCTAGAATTGGGGGATCAGGCCAGGAGCTCCTAGGAAACGTGTCTTCACTCGGCCATGTCCAGGCCACGCCCCAAGCCGACGTATTTTACGTAATTTACGTAGGATGTGAATATGACTAGGCGTAGGTTACGTTCACGCCTTAAGGCAGTGATCCAACGTATCTTAGGCAGTTGTTCCGACGTGATTGTGAGCATGCGCACTGAGATGCGCCCAAGGAACAGCGCATGCGCAGTTGGCAATACGTATCTGTCTGGCGCTCGGCCCATCATTTGCATGGGGTCACGTCTCATTAGCATGGCTCATGCCCACTTCCACTTACGCCAACTTACGATTTGGAAGCACTGGCTTTGTGAATTCAGTGCTTGCCTCTCTGCGCTGCGTCAGCGTAGCGTAAAGGAGATACGCTACGGCGACATTAATATGCGCCAGTGTCTGTGAATCCGGGCCGAGATGTCTTACAAGTTCCTGACAAGATGGAATCATACACCGGCTTGATTGACTCAGATATATCCATGGGCGGATCTAATTGCTGGAGGGGATGTAACCAAAGGGGTTAATTTCTGCATCTATGGTGGCATTGCCAAAAGATTAAAGTTTTCTGGGAGGAGATAGCTCCTTGGATTAAGAAAATTACACTTATGCCGCACACACAGTCGTTTTTTCGGCATGAAAAAAAACGATGTTTTTAAAAATCATCGTGTGTGGGCTTCACATAGTTTTTCGGCTTCTGAAAAAATTACATTTTTCGGGTTGTAAAAAATGATCGTCTGTGGGCTAAAACAATGTTTTAAACCCGCACATGCCTAGAAGAAAGTTATGAGATGGGAGCGCTCCTTCAGGTAAAACTACCATTCATAATGAAGTAAGCACATTCATCACGCTGTAACAGACAAAAAAGCGCGAATCGTCTTTTACTAACAAGGAATCAGCTAAAAGCAGCCCAAAGGCGAATAGAACTTCCCCTTCAGAGTGCCGTCGTACGTGTTGTACGTCACCGCGCTTTGTTCATGTTTGGGCAACATCGTTTTTAATGATGAAGTTGGAAAAACTTCGTTTTTTGGACATGCTGAAAAACGTCGTTTTTTTTTCATGCCGAAAAACGACCGTGTGTACGCGGCATTAGACCTATATAATTCTCTCCATTACATTTTCTTTTTACTAGGATGCCATCATCTGCTAGGTTTTATAAGAGAAGCGTTACTCCACATTTGCTAAATGCAGCCAAAATATTGATACCTAGGGGTAGATCCACGTACATCGGCACATATGTAGACCGGCGCAACGCATCTCATTTACGTTACGCCGGCTCAATTTAGAGAGGCAAGTACCGTATCCACAGAGTATTTGCGTCCATATATGCGCCAGCGTAAAGTAAATTACGAGGCGTAAGGCGGTGTAATTGAAAGTGGGAAGGAAGTGGGCGTGTTCCATTGAAATGAGTCGTGACCCCATGCAAATGAAGGGCCGGCCGGACTGCGCATGCGCGCATGACGCTGACTATGTTCAGCGCCTCTCTGCCCATGCTCAGAACTCGGCCTGGCGTAATCAGTGAGATATGAACTAGGCCTGGCGTAATTAGTGAGATACGCCCAGTGCATAAATACGCCCAAACATACGCCCTTTCATTGCAAAAGTACATCTATTTGTTTCCCCCCCTGAAGCAAGGTGCTTTTGTTCCGTTGTCTGTTGCTGTTTGTTGGTTTGTGTCGGTGTGTTATTGGAGAGTGTTATTGGAGAGTGTTATTGGAGAGTGTTATTGGTGATTGTTTTTGGTGATTGTTTTTGGTGATTGTATTTGGTGATTGTTTTTGGTGAGTGTTTGTTGCAGAGATGACAACGAGGAAGAGGAAGTTGAACTTCTCTTCGGCGGGAGAAGGAAATCATCGTGAGGGCCATTACCCAATTTGGTCGTTTCCTGCATGGCCCTGAGAGTGCCAACACCACCCCGGCCAGGAGGAGGCAGATCCTTCAAGACATCGCAGATGATGTCAATGCGTTGGGGGTGAAAGCCGCAGTGGGATCCAAAAAAAGATCAATGATCTCAGGCGCGTGGTCCGTGGGAAGCTGGCAAAGATGTCAAGTCATGCCAGGGGCATTGGAGGGGGACCTGCATGCAATATTAGGCTCACTGCTGAGGAGTGTGCAGTGGCCCAGTGCTTCCACAGGCAGCAAGTGGAGGGGCTGCCTGGCTTTGACTCCATTGAGGAGGCCGTGAGTACAGGTAAGTGTTTTTTTTTTCTATCTGGTGTGTAGCATGTGTGGGGGGGGGAGGGAATATGTGACAAGTGTGTGGATCCTCCAACCTGTGTATGTTTTGTGTCATCCACAGATGTGCAGGAGGGTGCTGGGCCATCTGGCCAGTCCGCAGCCTCTACCGGACATGAGTCTGAGGAAGACCCACAGGCAAGCCGGGAGTCCTCTGTGCAGGGGAGTGGCCCCAGCTCACCTCATGAGGAGGTTGAGGAGGAGGAGGTTGAGGAGGAGGAGGTGATGTCGGGGAATGAATTACTTCTCCATTTGGAGGAGGCTCCCCCTGTGGCTGGCAGCAGTCAGGCCTCCATCAGGGGTAGCCCCTCCCACTCCTCCCCCAACAGGGCTCCCCCCCAGGGGTCTCCCCTACTCCCAGGCCACAAACCGCATCAGGAGGCAGGAAGGCGACCCGCAAGACAAGGGGGTGGCAGAGGTTCTGCCGGAAAATCTCCGGAGGGACCAGGCCCGTCAGACCCGCCATCTGGGTCAGGTCACCCAGACTTTGGACCGGATGGAGGAGAGCCTGGCCTCCTTCAAGGATTCCGTGCAGGACATGTCATGCAACACCCTGGCTGTGATTAACTGCCTCAATGACCTGCAGACTGCCACAGCAGGCATGGGTCAGGAGGTGAGTGCCCTGACCCAGGCTGTCCAGGCCAATACGGCAACCCTCAATGTGGCCCTCACGCGCATTGCCGTGGCCTTGGAGGGCAGGCCGCCAGGTGGGCTGAGACCAGGGGATGCTCCTCCTTCCCCTGATTCCCCCCCCCATGAGTCTCCCCTGAGGAGCCGGGGGCCGTGGCCGCCCCAGGCGTGGGTCACGCCAGCGGCGTTATGTTTTTGTCTTTTTGTTTATTCAGTGTTTTATGTTTATTTGTTATTTTTTACTGTGATTATGATTTGTTTTATTTTTGTGAATGATGTTTGATTGTGGGGGTGACATTCCTGTCGGAAAAGGGGTGTCACCCTCAGTTGTGGTGGAGAAGGGTTCCCCAGGACCAGGGAGAAGTGATCCCAGGTCCGTGTGAATGGTGTATGTATGTACAGTGACATAATTGGAGCCTTGGCGTGGCGTTGCTGCTCCCAAGTCCCGTGTGGTGTACTTTGGTCTAATCCAATTTGATGAGGATATGGTGTGTGTGTGTGTGTGTGTGTGTGTGCTAGGGACCACAGTGGTGTGCATGCATGCATTCTCATTGTGTCATGATTAATGTGTGGGTTTAACGTGCAAAGATGCCTACTGCGAGGCTGCTCCTGACTGCTGCTCCCTCAGAAGACGGGGTACCCTCGGTTAGGGGGGGATTGCGTGGTTCGGGGGTCAGGTCATCACGTATGTCAATCTCCAGGCCCCTTCTCACGGCGAAGTTGTGCAGCATGCAACATGCCTTGATGATCTGGCACACAAAGTTTGGGGAATACAACAGGGTACCCCCAGACTTATCCAGGCATCGGAAACAGGACTTCAGGAGGCCAAAGGTGCGTTCCACCACTCCACGGGTACGTGCATGTGCTTCATTGTATCTTTCCTCTCCTGGGGTTTGGGTATTCCGGAATGGAGTCATGAGATGGGGTCCAAGTGCATATGCCACATCACCTGGAAGGGAAAAGACAGGAGGATGTTAGCCGTGCATGTGCCCCTTGTGATGTGTGCATCATGGGGGCGGACGGTCATGCCTGACACCAATGTCACTCACCAACCAGCCAGCTGTCCCCATACATGTTCTGTTCGAATTCCATTGGGATGGGGCTCTGACGGTATATGTAGCTGTCATGGCTGGACCCAGGGTGTTTGGCACGGACGTGCCATATGAGGCATTGGGCATCGGCTATCACCTGTATGTTGATGGAATGCCAGTGCTTCCGATTGCGGTATAGGTGCTCTGTGTCACGGGGGGGCTGTAGTGCCACATGTGTGCAATCAATGGCCCCCACGGTGTGTGGGAATCTGGCAATTCTGTAGAAATCACGCATTGCCTTCATCTGCAGGTCCTCCTGGGTGGGTCTGATGATTTGGTTGGCCATGCGTCTGAGGATTGCGGGGATAACCTGGTGCACACATCTGCTAATGGAGGATTGTGCCATCCCAGCCACCACTCCACTTGTACGAGCCACTGGCAAGGAAATGGAGTGTTGCCAGTACCTTGACCAGTGGCTCCACTGCATGTGAGCGTTTTGTCTTGCTTGTGATGTCATCTTTCAGGGTTGTGGTTAATTCCAGGATGGCAGTAGGGGTGAATCTGAAGTTGCAAAACACCTCCGAATCAGCCATGACAAAGACGTTTATGCGCGGTCGGTATATCCTCTCCCGTGCCCTCCTCTCCCGTGTCCTCCTCGTACTCCGTTCCCTCCTCCTTCTGTGCGCATCTAAAGCCAGTAGTATAGCTATGACCATGGATGCCCCTGGCATGTTGGCATACAGATTGTTGTCCTGCAAGTGTGTGTGCTCAGCTCATCCCTAACGGTGTTGCTTTAGCTGACCTGCACACGTCTGGTGCAAAGTTAAAGCTGCTTTTATAAGGGGTAACTTTAGACCGGACGTACAGCTAATGCGTACTGCGCGCGATCCACAAAAGTACAAATGTACTTTTGTGGATCGCCGTATCTCCCTCATTTGCATATTTGCATAGCAAAACAATGGTGCGTCTAGCGTATATTTGTGCCCACTCTGGTTTTCAGGCGTATCTGGTTTTGGGGATACGGCGCATAGATACGACGGTGGAATATTTACACTTACGCCGCGCATCTCGAGATACGCCGGCGTAAGTGCTTTGTGGATCTTCCCCCTAGATTTTGGAAACAGTCTGGATGTCCCACTATAATGGATTGGAAAAGCGAGGTAGAAAAAATAATGGAAGCAGAGAGAGGGATACAAACGGTTAAAAACCAACAAAATACATTTAAAGATACATGGGCAGGATGGCTGTATTGCTCCTTAGAAATAGGGGTGGATTAAACCCTTTTGGGGGCAATGCTGTGTAATAGATCAGATAGTCTGAGGGATGCATCTGGTGGGAGGAAATTGGGAAGAGGTGTGTTTTTTTTTTGTTTTGTTTTTTTGTTTCTTTTTTCTTCCTCTGGGAGGCACAGTAGAGAGATGATTGATGTCATTAAAGGAGGAGGAAAAGTTAGAATAGTAAATTAGGCACATGATGGGCAACATGTAATGAAATCACATTAAGAAGGGTAGATTGAAATGAAAGGGGGAGAGGTATAAAAATGAAATTGTAGAGTGAGATTATATTGAATTAAAACGCTAAACATAATAGGACACGAAAATAGTAATTCTAAATTATACACTTTTTTTGTATTGTTTTTCTATTTTGTCACATATAATAGGCCCCTTCTTAACCACTTAAGCCCCGGACCTTTAGGCAGCTAAAGGACCTGGACAGTTTTTGCGATTCGGCACTGCGTCGCTTTAACTAACAATTGCGCGGTCATGCGACATGGCTTCCAAACAAAATTGGCGTCCTTTTTTTCCCACAAATAGAGCTTTCTTTTGGTGGTATTTGATCACCTCTTCGGTTTTTATTTTTTGCGCTATAAACAAAAATAGAGCGACAATTTTGAAGCGACTTTTTTCTATAATAAATATCCCCCAAAAATATATAAAACACTATTTTTTTTCCTCAGTTTAGGCCGATATGTATTCTTCTACCTATTTTTGGTAAAAAAAATCACAATAAGCGTTTATCGATTGGTTTGCGCGAAATTTATAGCGTTTACAAAAAAAGGGATAGTTTTATTGCATTTTTATTTATTTTATTTTTTTACTACTAATGGCGGCGATCAGCGATTTTTTTCGTGACTGCGACATTATGGCGGACACTTCGGACAATTTTGACACATTTTTGGGACCATTGTCATTTTCACAGCAAAAAATGCATTTGAAATGCATTGTTTACGGTGAAAATGACAGTTGCAGTTTCGGAGTTAACCACAAGGGGGCGCTGATGGGGTTATGTATGACCTCATTTGTGTTTCTAACTGTAGGGGAGTGTGGCTGTAGGTGTGACGTCATCAATTGTGGTTCCCTATAAAAGGGAACACACGATCGATGACAGCGCCACAGTGAGTAACAGGGAAGCTGTGTTTACACACAGCTCTCCCCATTCTTCAGCTCCGGGGACCGATCACGGGACTCCAGCGGCGATCGGGTCCGCGAGTCCCGCGACCACGGTCACGGAGCTTCGGACCGGGTCGCGTGCACGCGCCCATGGCGTGCACGCGTGACCCCACGGCTGGGTTTAAAGAGCCACGTACATGTACGTGGATGTGCCCAGCCGTGCCATGCTGCCGACGTATATCGGCGTGAATGGGTCCTTAAGTGGTTAAAGTGGTAGTAAACTCTGTACTACCACTTTAACCTACAGGTAAGCCTATAATAAGTCTTACCTGTAAGTATAAAGAACATCTCCTAAACCTGTAAGGTTTAGGAGATATTCCCCTCGCAATGCGCTGCTGACTGCAGAGGCGCATGCGCATCGGAGATCCTCGGCTAAACGCCCGGCAGCCGCCGGACCTTGCCGGGGAGATGTCTACTGCGCGCATGCGTGGGAATGACGACACCGCCGCTCCAGCCAATCACAGCGCTGAAGCGGCGATACCCGGAAGACACGCCGAGGCAAGATGACATCTCCCTCGGCGTGGACCAGGTAAGTTCCTCACACCTCGTTTCAAGGTAAGTATTTCATATTGAGCTAGTATGCGGTGCATACTAGCTCATTATGGCTTTTGCTTTTCAGGTGTTAAAAAAAAAAACGGCAGCGGGTTTACTACCGCTTTAATTATACTTTGAATAATGTTTTGCACAAATTGAGTTTTGGATATGGGTTGGTAAGTGGGTAAGCTTTTTCCTTTTTTTTTCTCTCTCTCTTTCTCTCTTTTAAAGAGGACATGATCAAGGTGCCGGTGTGTATTCTTGGGGTGGGGGTTAGATTGATATATGTTAATGAAGGATTTATATAGATAATTTGCCAATGTGTATTTCTATGTTGTATGTTGGAATTTGTCTTAATAAAGAAAAAGTGATTATAAATAAAAACTCTTGACGAACATCTGAATAAATCGCCAGAATAATCTGAAGGTAGAGAGACCAAAAGAGCATCTAAACTCACAATTGATTTCATGACTATCTCTAAAACATTTTTTCCATACTTGTTATCAAAGTTAAAGCGGCTCAGATCTTAATTCTGTTGCTCTCCTGTCACCCAAACTTTCAAATCTTTGTGCAACAATTGAAGCAAATCTTTGTTCTCCAGCTAATTCAGAAATAAGTAAGGTTTACACTGCTGCAAATTCAAAATCGCGGTAAAATCGCGATTTTACCGCGATTTCGCGGCTGCGGTTTTGCCACGATTTCGGCCGCGATTTAAAAAACATCTGTGCAGGTTTCTGCACAGATGTCAATGTAAATCGCGTCTCGAAATCGCAAAAAGTAGTACAGGAACTACTTTTTGAAATCGGTGCAGCTCCGCAGATGCGGCGTCGCACCGATTAGGACGGTACCATTGCCGACAATTGCCAGCAAATGCGGCTGATTTGGGATGCGATTTGACATGTGAAATCGCATCTCAAATCGTACCAAATCGTACCCAGTGTGAACCTGGGCTAAGACATATTCTGGAGCGGTACCTTGATTCAATCTATGCGTTCTACTAAACTGCTGAATTGCATGGTCTGCACTCCAAGGCAATTCCAGGGTCATGTGTACCCTTCTTCTCTGTTTTTTTAGCTCTGCAGTCAGCTTGTAATGGTATTTCTGAACTGGCAGCTTCTGAGAAGATTGCTATATTCTTTTCACCATCCATAAACCTTGGCTTTTCAGTGATATGGAGAATTTCTACAGGGACATAAAGCTCCATCCATGGAGATAAGTGATGGCAAGATGGCCACCACTCATCTCTATGTCCTTGGAGGACTGGAGCGACGTTGTGTTCCCCGGCCATGTAAACATGTTTTTTCTTTCTTAAGGCAAAAGATAATTGTTTATTTTATTGTAGCACTACCCCCAAAGGAGCTGCTGGTTTAGATTTGGGCCTGCCGTTACCTTACTATTCCTTGAACTCGTCTCAGGGGTTCTCCTTGGAGAGGTGGTTAAAGAAAGAAATGTCTCCACCAATCACCCAGTCTCTTTTTTTCCCTCCTGCAGAAAGCAAACTTCAGAAAAGAGGGATGAAGGGTTAGGCTAGATTCAGGTATTTTACATGCGAATCACGAATATTCTCCTAGGTCCAGAGGAACAACTGTATCCATGATGGATTCAGCGACCACCGGACAGGCTCACTCTCACTGGCCTAGCAACGGTGTAAAGCTCGATGAAAAGATAGTCTCTGCCACAGACTTGGTGAAAGTAGAACTGTTCAATGATCTCTGCCACAGACCTGGTGAAAGTAGAACTGTTCAATGGTCTCTGCCACAGACCTGTGTAACCGCGCTCTGGGTTAACTTCTGAAGGAAAGAACACCGCTCACAGTGCCAGGATCTCTCATCCATCCCGGCAGCACTGTGAGGTAAATGTTGATCTGGATGCATCCTCCAATTGAGTCCTCAATTGCTCTGTCTTTTTCAGCAGGCAAGGCGACACAGGACCATCCCTGGATCAGTAGGCCCCAGCAACTCCTGGGCCTACATCTCAGTAACGGAGCCTCAGCCCAACGTGGCCCCAAGGCGGGAACCGCCAATACATCCCTGAGGCCAGGAGGACCCTCAGGTCTGGATCAGGCAAAACAGACCTCACAAAATGGTGTCTGCCCCTTAAGTACCCTCTCCCAGAATGCACAGCGCGTTGACCATGCCCTCTGAGACACTTCTGAAAAAGGAGTACCCAATACATTCAACCTGTTGCATTTCCAACCTTGACCAATGGTGACAGCGACACCCACTGTCAAGTGGAAAAACGTGCAACCCAGCTGAACTGAAGCAGAACCCCAATTTAAATACAATCTTTCTGAGCCAAACTATTGCTCAGGCAAACTATAATTTTAACATATAGCACCCACTCATTGGGAGCAGGGTGCTACATTATTTTTTATCTTCTGCTTTTAAGGGTAGAGGAGAGATCTGGTGTCTTTTAGACCACAACTCTATCCAGAAAGAGTACCTGTCATTCTGTATTTTTTTTTTTTTAAGGTGTAAAAATTTGAAAAATTTAATAAAATCCCCCCTAAAAAAAAAAAAGATTTTTAAAGCACCTCCATCCCTGCGTGCTCGCGCTCAGTAGTGAACACGCTGACATATATAAACGGTGTTTGCACCACACATGTGAGGCATCACCACGAACATCTGAGCGAGAGCAATAAGACCTGCTCTGTAACTCTAAACTGGTAACCTGTAGACATTTTTAAAGCGTCCCCTATTGAGATTTCTGAATACCACAGTTTGGCGCCATTCCATGAGCGTGCACAGTTTAAAAGTATGTCAGGTTAGGTATCTCTTTACTCAGCCTAACATCATCTTTCATATTATATAAAAAAATGGTGTATATACAGTGATACTTCAGTTCAGAGACACTGAAAATTTACTGTGAAGACACTTTTTTTGTGTGCTTTTTAGCACATACTGTACATCCCTGTGCACACTTGCTGCAAAGCTTTTTTGTGTGCTTTTTATCACATACTGTACTGTACCATACATCCATTATGGCTCCAAAGAAAATTCAGAGCAAGCATGGTGGTAAGAAGAAAGTGCAGAGCAGTAATGAAGGTGACGAGACTGTTCAGAGCAAGCATGTTGTTGAAAATAATGTGCAGAGCGGTAATGAAGGTGACAAGAATGTGCAGAGCGGTAATGAAGGTGACAGGAACCCACCTTCCTCCATATCAGTCATCTCAAGCAAGGTTAGTTTTCGTGTTCTCTCTTTTCATACTGTACTTTGTTTCATATTTTTGTGGTTCAAAAACAAAAAAAAGTTCAAAACGGATTTACCTGATTTACATTGAACCCTATGGGAAAATTTGCCTCGGTTTGCGACCAGAGTCGTGGATTGTATTAAGTTTGTGAACCGAGGTATCACTGTATTATGTTTTTTTTTATTATTAATTAAAGTGTATTTTTTTGCAAAAAAAAATCATATAAAAAATCACTGCACAAAACTCGTGTGACCAAAAAAAAATGCAATAACCATAATTTTATTCTCTAGGGTCTCTGCTAAAAAATATATATATAATGTTTGTGGGTTAATTTAAAGTCATTTTCTAGCAAAAAAATACATCAAAAGTCAGAAAAAGGCTGGATCTTAAGGGGTTAAAGGATAAATTCACCTTTTACAAATGCACCAGCCCCCTCGCCACCCGAGTCACCTCTGGCAGCAATCTTCTCCCCCCTGCTTGCTGCCACAATCTAAAAAAAATGTGTTCATTCACAGTGTTCTGTAAATTGGCAAACTACAAGTACCAACATCCTTTACAGCTGCCCGGCTTGTAGTTCTCAATGAACTACCAGGGTGCTATTGATCACTGCAGTTGATTGACAGTCTGCAGGACCGTGGCACTACACCCACAATCTGCTGGGTGAAATGCTTTACAGGTCCCCAACAACAACAATAAAGTGAATTTATCGTTTAAGGGTCTGGTATGGATTTTTAGGGGGACCTCACACAGTTTTTTTTTTTCGTATGAGGTACCCCCTTAACATCCATACCAGGGTCTGAAAGAAGCAGGCAGGAGATTGCCAGCAATTTAAAACCATCTTTTCCTTTGTAAATGCCAGTGCTATAAAAATCACTGCTCCCACCTGCAATAAATTAAAACTATATATATTTTTGCAGTTTTACATGTTATGTTCCACACGGTCGTGACCATCACCCCACCCCCCAGCTAAAGCTAAAACTGAAACAGAACCAGTTCAGGCAGGGGAAATATTGTGACCATATGGATTGGGAACTGCCCTGAACCCTGGAACTGCACCTGGCCAAGCCTTTCAGTGTGAGAGTACGAGCCAGCTGCTCCCATGCCCTCCACAGCCTAGCACTCCAGTGAGCAGGGGGGGGGAGTGGCGGGGGGCAGAGAAGACCACAGTGACTGATAGTCACCAGCTCTCTGCTCACGGAGCACTGAGAACTGAGCGATCAGGGTTGTTTAATTGCTTGGTTCTCAGTCTTAGAGCCAGCAAGGGGACAGATGCAGCAATGGACTGATGCTGCATCCATCTAGGTAGGTATGATTAAAAAAATCCCAACTTCTCTTTTAAGGCAGCACATTTATTATGAATGACCTGCCGATGCGTGGTGCATTGGCAGGTCATTCATAATAAATGTGCTGCCTTAAAAGAGAAGTTAGGATTTTTTTTAATCATACCTACCAAATGGATGCAGAATCAGTCCATTGCTGCTTCTGTCCCCTGCCTGCTCTAAGACTGAGAACCAAGCAATTAAACAACCAACTTGGCAATGCAGCGCACCACACTACACAGTATATTAACATGCAGTGCAATCTACTTTACAATGCTTAGGTTGTTCTTCACAATGAATATCACCAAAATACATACATACATTGCGCAGGTGTGTTGCAATGCATTGCAGAAACATGCATCATGGTACATGTTGTTATAATGCACATGTGTGAATGGATCATTAATGTATGTCAGAGTAACTGTACTCCTCTGTGTCAATATAACTGTATCCCTCCACAATGACAGCATTGCCGACACTACATACATACAGGAAATGTATGGGAGGTTTCCTGACCACACTAAAGTTTGCACAGCACCTGGGAAAACTCTCAGAATAACAATTCCGTTTGTTCTTCTCCCCTGATAATTAGATGTTTATGGCTTTACATGTTTAAGTTATTGACTGTTCTTTCATTTAGGTTAGTACAGGATTCACGTTCCCTCTCAGAAGACATAAGTATACAGTTCTTTGAAATCAATTTATGATGATAGCAAAGCTTGCAGTGTGTTAATTTTTTTTATAAAAATGTCATCCACCACGTAAACTTATATCCCATTCTAGTTGCCTTTAATACCTTGTTTCGGGGGGAAATTTAAAAGTAAAAGCAGGGGCACAGAAATCTGAATACATCTAAAATACACAAAGCCCTTACTGCTACATTGGAATGGTAAAAAAAAGTTTTGACAAATTGACTTTAATTGTTATATATAGCCAGAACAGGGCTGGCCCTACCATGGGTCTCGGTGGGTCCCAGTGGGCCCATGGGACCCAAGCAGCAGCTTAAGCAGGGGTGGCCGCAGCCAGGACAGGTGATGGCTGCTTGTCAGTGCTGAATACCTAACCTAAGAGCCGATGGAGCCTAGCCTCCTCCAGTCTGACATTACATCCACAAGAGGAAGAGTAGGAGACTAAGCAGAGGGATATCTGTTGGGAGAGTCACGTTGATCTGAGGTCTGTAATAGGGGAGATGTAAACTGAGCATGGCATTGCATGCCATTGCTGAGCCTATCATCTACTAGGACCCCCAGATCCTTTTCCATCCTAGATTCCCCCAGAGGTTCTCCCCCCAGTGTATAAATTGCATTTGTATTTTTGCCGCCCAAATGCATTATTTATTTTTCGTACATCACGAGACACAGAGGCTTGTTAATTACTTAATGGGTTATATCTCACCTTCAGGTGCTGGACACTGGTGTAATCAATTAGACAGGTAGTTTCCTCCCTATATAATCCCTCCCATACCAGGAGCACCTCAGGTTTTTCGCCAGTGTCTAAGGTGTTCGTTCACGGTTAAGGATGTGCTAAGAAGAAAGCTCTACTGAAAGATCCCTCCGGGGGTCAAGGAGCTATACAACTGGATCCACCCAAAAAGGCCAAAAAAACACCAAAATGGATGGTACCCGGGCCTTGTGGAAAAGCAAGGTTTTGCCTGTAATGTCTCTCTTGTAGAACTGGGCTCTGGGATCCAGCACTTTGGACACATATTAAAAATGCACAAAGGTTTCTGGCAGAGTCTTCTACGGATCAATAAAATCCCTGCAGGCTGCATATCCTGTTCCGGTCCATCCTTTATTGGAAAAACGTATTTATAATGACTGGGAGTACCCAGATAAGCTGTTTTCTCCTTTCAAGAAATTCACCAAGAAGTGGAGCTTGCCGGCAATAGATGCGGCTATTTCTTGTGTGAATAAAAATCTGACTTGTCCTGAGACAATGCTCAAGTATTTAGAGGTCCAACTGAGAAAAAGCTGTCGTCTTTATTCAGTATGGTTGGCGCTATAACCCAACCTGCTGTGGCAGTGATTTTCGTGTGTCAGGTTCTAAAGGGGCAGATGAAGCAGGTCCTCAAAGTTCTCCCTGCTGATCAGGTCAAAGTGTGGGCGGACCTGCCTAAGGCCCTATGTTTTGCGGTAGATGCCATTTAAGATTCTATTCAACAGGCATCCCGCCTTACTCTCCTACTAGTACACATGTGCAGGATTTTGTGGCTAAAGCATTGGTCAGCTGAAGCTCCATGCAAAGAACTTTTGACCAGTTTCCCCTTTCTGGGGAGCACTAGTTTAGGGATCATCTGGATAAATACATCCAGAAGATTTCTGGTGGTAAAACCCACCCTTTTTGCTAGCTAAGAAAAAGAGTAAACGTCCTTCCTTTAATTGTTCTCTCTCCTCAATCCCGGGGAGGCTACGGCCTCCAGGCAGTGGCGGCGACCTCCTCAGCCAAGGGCAAGTGGTAAGGCCAAGGTCAAGCCCAAGGACAAAAGAAGCCGGGGGTCATAAATCTGCTAAGCAGAACACCAAAAGCCACCTTATGAAGGGGTGACCCCGCTCGGCCGAGTGGGGGGGGCGACTTTTGTGATTTTTCAAGGGCTTGGCAGGAGGAAATTCAAGACAAGTGGGTAATTTACACAGTGTCCCTGGGTTACATAGTTACATAGTTACATAGTTAGTCAGGTTGAAAAAAGACACAAGTCCATCCAGTTCAACCACAAAAAAATAAACAAACAAAATAAAAAACACAATACAATCCCATACACCCAACTCCATACCCACAGTTGATCCAGAGGAAGGCAAAAAACCCCAGCAGAGCATGATCCAATTTGCTACAGCAGGTGAAAAAATTCCCTCCTGATCCCCCGAGAGGCAATCGGATTTACCCTGGATCAACTTTACCTACAAATCTTAGTACTCAGTTATTTTATGTACATTTAGGAAAGAATCCAGGCCCTTCTTAAAGCAATCTACTGAGCTGGCCAGAACCACCTCTGGAGGGAGTCTGTTCCACATTTTCACAGCTCTTAGGCCCCATACACACCATAGAATCCATCCGCAGATAAATCCCAGCAAATGGGTTTCAGCGGATAGATCCTATCTTTATCCGCGGATATATCTCCCCTGGGATGGATTCCAGCAGATCGGATATTCGCTGACATGCAGAACAAATCCATCTGCTGGAATCCATCCCAACGGATGGATCCGCAGGTCTGTACAGACTCACCGAATCCATCCGTCCGAAGGGATCCCCCGCATGCGTCGCAATGATTCAACGCATGCGTGGAATTCCTTATATGACAGCGTCGCGCATGTCGCCGCGTCATAATCGCGGCGACGACGCGACACGTCATCGCCAGAGGATTTTGGCGCGGATTTCAATGCGATGGTGAGTACACTCCATCGCATTAAAATCTGCTGAAATCCTCGAGAGGATTTATCCGCGGAAACGGTCCGCTGGACCGTATCCGCGGATAAATACTCCCGTGTGTATGGGGCCTTACTGTGAAAAAACCTTTCCGTATTTGGAGGTGAAATCTCTTTTCCTCTAGACGTAAAGAGTGCCCCCTTGTCCTGAGTGTTGACCGTAAAGTGAATAACTCAACACCAAGTACACTGTATGGACCTCTTATATATTTGTACATGTTGATCATATCCCCCCTTATTCTCCTCTTCTCAAGAGTGAATAGATTTAGTTCTTCTAATCTTTCCTCATAGCTGAGCTCCTCCATGCCTCTTATCAGTTTGGTTGCTCTTCTCTGCACTTTCTCCAGTTCTCCAATATCCTTTTTGAGAACTGGTGCCCAAAACTGAACTGCATATTCCAGATGAGGTCTTACTAATGATTTGTACAGGGGCAAAATTATATCTCTGTCTCTGGAGTCCATACCTCTCTTATTACAAGAAAGGACTTTGCTCGCTTTGGAAACCGCAGCTTGGCATTGCATGCCATTATTGAGCTTATGATCAACTAAAACCCCCAGATCCTTCTCCACTACAGATCCCCCCAGTTGTACTCCCCCTAGTATGTATGATGCATGCATATTCTTAGTCCCTAAGTGCATAACTTTACATTTATCAACATTAAACCTCATCTGCCACTCAGGCCGAGTACTCACGGCAGGACATGTCCGATGAAAACGGTCTGCAGACCGTTTCCATCGGACATGTCTGGCCGGGGACTGCCCGGGGACTTCTGTTCGATGGCTATACACACCATCGAACAGAAGCCCGCGCGTAAACATTACGCGGGGCGTGTCCGCGGTGTCGCCGCGTCGATGACGCGGTGTCGCCGCGACAATGACGCGGCGACGTGGGCGGGCCGCCTTAAAAATGCTTCCACGCATGCGTCAAAGTCATTCGACGCATGCGAGGGATGCGGGCGGCAGGACATGTACGGTAGGTCTGTACAGACGACCGTACATGTCCGGGCGGACAGGTTTCCAGCGGACTGTTTTAAAACAAGTCCGGGAAACAGTTGTCCGCTGGAAACCTGTCCGATCCGTCCCAAAATGGTCCGCTCGGGCCAACACACGGCCAAACATGTCTGCTGAAACTGGTCTGCGGACCAGTTTCAGCAGACATGTTTAGTCGTGAGTACGGGGCCTCAGTCGCCCAATTAGACAGAGTATTGAGGTCGGTTTGTAAATTGGAGACATCCTGCAAGGACGTTATTCCACTGCATAGCTTGGTGTCATCTGCAAAGACAGAAATGTTACTTTTGATCTCAGACCCAATATCATTTATAAATATATTGAAAAGTAAGGGTCCCAGCACTGAACCTTGGGGTACACCACTGATAACATTGGACCATTCAGAGTAAGAATCATTAACCACGACTCTCTGAATTCTGTCTTTCAGCCAGTTTTCTATCCATTTACAAACTGATATATCCAATCCTGTAGACCTTACCTTACACATGAGCCGTGTATGCGGAACTGTATCGAACGCTTTTGCAAAATCCAAATATATCACGTCCACAGCCACCCCTCTGTCCAGGGTTTTACTTACCTCTTCATAAAAGGAAATCAGGTTTGTCTGACAACTTCTGTCTTTCATGAATCCATGTTGTCTGCTGCTTAAATAGTTTTTTCCAGCAAGAACTCATCCATGTGGTCTTTTATTAAACGTTCTTCCCAACTATAGAAGTTAGACTAACAGGTCTATAGTTACTTGGTAAAGACTTTGGGCCAAATCCACAGCCAGCGGCGCAAAATAAGTTTTTACTAACTTATGTCATTTAAGTTACGGCGCCCTAAGTTGGTGTCGTAATTGCCGTATCCACAGCGCATTTGCGCCCAAAAGTGCGCCTGCCGTAACGTAAATACGGAGGCGTAAGGCGGGGTTATGGCAAGTGGGAAGGAAGTGGGCGTGCTTCATTGTAATGAGCCGTGACCCCATGCAAATGAAGGTCCGGCCGTACTGCGCATGCGCGCACGAATCTGCTGCTCACTGCGCATGTGCAGAACTTTGCTTGGCGCAATCAGTGAGATAGGTAAAAGGCCAAGTGTACTTAGTTTGAGGATCGCACTGTGCTTAACTAGCTCCAGTCAAACACACTTCATTTGCAAAAGTATTTCCCTGTGTTCCCTTCCATGAGCAATTTGCTTCTGCTCTTAGTTTGTCAGTGTTTGTTGGTAAGTTGTGTTTGATAGAGAAGTGTTGGAGGAGTAGTAGATAGTAGTTGTTGTTTGTTTGTGATAAGTGTAATTTTTGTTTGATTGTTTCTGCTAATTTTTTTGTTTGTTTTTTTTCTGCTTGGATTTTGTGTTTGGTTTTTGTGTGTTTGTATTTGACTTTGTAGTAGCTGTCTGTGTGTATTTTTGTGTATTTGTTTGGTGTGTATTTTTGTGTGTTTGTATTTGACTTTGTAGTAGCTGTCTGCTTGTGTGTGTATTTTTGTGTGTTTGTCCTGTTTGGCTTCTTGTTGCTGGGTGGTGTCTGTGATGGCCCCCAAACGCAGGAAGCTGAATTTTTCACATGTTGAAAAGCAAATCCTAGCCAGGTATGTCATACAATATGGAAGATATCTACATGGGCCTGATAGCCGGAACACCTCCCCGGCCCAAAGGAAGAGGATATATGCCAAAATCACAGATCACATAAATGCGGCGGGGGGAGGGGAGACGAGGACCCCCGCTGGCATTAAGAAAAAGATCAATGATCTGAGGAGCGTGGTCCGCAATAAGGTGGCCAAGCTCACTGCGCATAGGAGGGGCACTGGAGGAGGGGGACCATGCCCCATCCGGCTGACTGAGGAGGAATGGGCAGTGGCCCGGTGTTTCGAGCCAGAGCAGGTGGTGGGCCTGCCTGGTTATCAGTCTGATGTTCCTGTGAGGCCAGGTAAGGTTTTTTTTTTTGTTTTTTTTGGTGATTAGCATGTGTGGGTGGGGGAAGGGAACATGTGGCAAGTGTGTGGATCCTCAAACCTGTGATTGTTTGGTGTCTTCCACAGATGACCAGGAGATTGCTGGGCCATCAGGCCAGGCTGCTGCACCACCCCAAAGACAGGAGCCTGCTGAGGAGTCCCCAGGGGAGGGGAGTGGCCAAACCTCCCCTCATGAGGAGGCTGAGGGGGAGGAGGATGAGGGGGAGGAGGATGAGGGGGAGGAGGAAGAAGATCTCCAGATTGGCCGGGAAATCATTATTGCCACAGATCTGATGACCTTTGATGATACCCTTGAGGCTAGCCTTGAGGCTCCCCTTGAGGCTACCCCAGAGGCTCCCCTTGAGGCTACCCCAGAGGCTCCCCTTGAGGCTACCCCAGAGGATCCCCCAGAGGCTGGCACCAGTCAGGCCACCATCAGGGGTAGCCCCTCCCACTCCTCCCACAACATGCCGCAACCCACAAGGGTCACTCTATCCCCTCCTACCTGGCCACAAGCCTCAGGGGCAGGCAGGATGGCGACCCAGGACACCAGGGTGGGGTCTGAGCATATGCCGGCCAGTCTGCTGAGGGACAATGCCAAGCAGACCCGCAGTCTGGGTGACATCAAAAAAACTATGGCCAAGATGGAGCACAGCCTGGATGTAATGAGGGAGTCACTCAGTGATGTGGCCACCAATTCATTGGGTGTCATCACCTGTTTGTGGTCCCTGCATACCGCCACAACAGGCGTGGGCCAGGAGGTGACTGCCCTCACCCGGGCTGTGCAGGACAACACCCGGGCTGTGCAGGAGAACACCCGGGCTGGCCAGGCCAATACGGCTGCCATCACTGCCTGCCTGACCAGGATAGCAGTGGCCTTGGAGGGCAGGCCAGCCGGAGGTCAGACACCAGGGGAGGCTCCTCCCTCCCCTGTTCCCCCCCCCAATGAAGATACTCCCTCCCCTGCTCCCCCCCCCCGTGAAGATCCTCCAGGTGGCCGTGCCCGTGGCCGTGCCCGTGCCCGTGCCCCTGCCCGTGGGCAGCCTAGACGGAGCACTCGCCGCCGGACTTAAATACCAGGGGTACTTTTTTTTTTTTTTTTTTTTGATTTAAAACTTTTGGTTATTATACTGTACTTATGATTTGGTTTATGTGTGTGAATGATGTGTGAATGTGGGGGGGTGGCATTCCTGACAAAATAAGGGTGTCCCCCTCAGTTTTGGTGGAGAAGGGATCCCCAGGACCAGGGAAAAGTCATCCTAGGTTCCTGAATGGTGTATGAATGCACAGTGACATAATTGGAGCCGTGGCGGGGCGTTACTGCTCCCAAGTACCAAAGGGGGGGGGGGTACTTGGATCTAATCCAATTCGATGTGCATGTGATGTGTTTGTGCTAGGGACCACAGTGGTGTGCATTCATGCATTCTCATTGTGACATAAATCATGTGCGTTTCCAGAGACAAAAACATTCTCAATGTGTCATTAAACATGTGCGTTTACT
Organism: Rana temporaria; assembly: GCF_905171775.1. Classification (NCBI taxonomy): domain Eukaryota; kingdom Metazoa; phylum Chordata; class Amphibia; order Anura; family Ranidae; genus Rana; species Rana temporaria. Next base: position 292,314,901 of record NC_053491.1, on the reverse strand, counting down.
GTGCAAAGCAACATTCTCATTGTCACATAATTCATGTGCGTTTGCAGTGAAAACAAATAATAACATTGTCACATAATTCATGTGCGTTTGCATTGAAAACAAATAATAACATTGTCACATAATTCATGTGCGTTTGCATCGGAAAAAAATAAACACATTGTGACATTTTTTCTGGCCATTTACTGAGAAAATATGCCTTCTGTCAGGCGTCTCCTGGCTACTGTGCCCTCAGTAGACCGGGTAGAGTGGGCTAGGGGGGGATTGCCTGGGTGGGGGGTCAGGTCAGCACGTAAGTTAATCTCCAGTCCCCTTCTCGTTGCAAAGTTATGAAGAATGCAACAAGCCCCTATTATTTGGCACACAAAGTCTGGGGAATACAGCAGTGTACCCCCAGTCTTGTCCAGGCATCTGAAGCGGGACTTCAGCAGGCCAAAAGTACGCTCCACTACTGCCCGGGTGCGAATATGAGCCTCGTTGTAGCGTTGCTCTCCTGGGGTTTGGGGGTTCCGGAATGGGGTCATCATGTGAGGGCCCAGGGCATATCCAGAGTCACCTGGAAGGCAAAAGACAGGAGGATATTAGTCATGCATGTGCCCCATGTGATGTCTGCATCATGGGGGGGACATACCTGACACACATGTCACTCACCAACCAGCCAGCTGTCTCCATACACGTTCTGCTCCAATTCACGTGCTATGTTGGTCTGCCTAAAGATGTAGCTGTCATGGCACGAACCTGGAAATTTGGCACACACATGCCAGATGAGGCCATGGGCATCCACGATTACCTGGACATTGATGGAATGCCAGTTTTTTCGATTCCTGAACAGGTGCTCTGTATCATGGGGGGGCTGTAGTGCCACATGGGTACAGTCAATGGCCCCGATGGTCCGTGGGAATCGTGCAATCTGATAGAAATCAGCCATGCTCTTTATTCGCTGGTCCTCCTGGGTGGGCTTTTCAAATTGACTGCCCATGCGTCTCAGTATTGCAGGGACAACCTGGTGCACACACCTGCTCATCGAGGACTGTACCATCCCAGCCAGACCTCCACATGTTCTCTGAAAAGACCCAGTGGCCAGAAAATGCAGGGTGGCCATAACTTTAATATGAGCTGGCAGGGCATGGGATCGTTGGGTTGGGGTGTTCAGATCATCCTGCAGGATCCTGGTTAAGTCCAGGATGGCTTCCTGGTTTAATCTGAAGTGGCCAATGACCTCAGACGCAGTCATGCCAAAGAGATCTTGGCGTGGCCGGTAGATCCTCTCCTGTGCCCTCCTCCTCCTCCTCTGTGCCCTCCTCCTTCTCTGCGCCTGTAAAGTGGCGAGTGCCGTTATTATCATTGATGGCCCAGGCATTTTGGCAGTCACAATGAAGTGTTGGCAGCTCTTCCTAAATCGTGTTGCTTCAACAGACCTTTACAGGGCTGGTGTAAAATTAGGGCTGCTTTTATAAAGTCTAATTTTGCTCCAGAAAACTAACAGGTGCGCACAGGGCGTTATCTACGGCGCACAGGGCGTAATCTACGGCGCACACACTTAATTTTGAGGATCGCCCTATCTCCCTCATTTGCATCTTTGCCTATCAAATAAAGCGGCGTGACTAGCGTAATTTGCGTCAGAGGATGCGCCAGAGTAATTATTTTAAGTAGGACGTAAAAACCGGATTTTTCGTTTTGAGGATCGGGCGCAAAGATACGCGCGGAGTAAAATTAGAAATCTCGAGTTAAGTCGGCGCATCTGCTTTGTGGATTTGCCCCTTTGTTCCCTTTTTAAATATAGGCACCACATTGGCTCTACGCCAATCCAGTGGTACTATTCCTGTCATTAATGAGTCCCTAAATATTAGATACAGTGGCTTTGAAATGACAGAGCTCAACTCACCTAGGATCCGTGGGTGGATGCCATCATGTCCAGGTGCTTTATCCACCTTTATTCTGTCTAAATATTTCTGGACCATATCACTTTTGAGCCATTGTGGATTTGGGGCTGTGTCACTCCCACCCCCATTTTGGACATGAGCTCCCCCATGCTCCACTGTATACACAGAGCTGAAGAAAGCATTTAATACATTTGCCTTCTCTTTGTTACAAGCTGTAACATGATTCCTGCCTTCCCGTTTTCTAAGGTCAAACCTCTTTAAGGTTCCAAAACCAAACTGAGATGTCAGGCCTATTCTAGGTCTGAATCAATTCCTGAACATTCGCTCTTTTCGCATGGAGTCAATCCGCTCAGTAGTCTTCACCCTACAAGGGGGAGACTTTATTGGCTTCAATAGACATCAAAGATGAATATATACATGTGCCAATTCTTCCCACTCACCAAAGATTCCTAAGGTTCGCAGTAGAACAGCGCCACTTCCAGTTGTAGCTCTACCCTTTGATCTGGCTTCTGCACCTCGGGTGTTTACGAAAGTTCTAGCCCCACTCCTGACAAATCTAAGGGCGCAGGGCATAGCGGTAACGGCATATCTAGACGACCTGCTACTGGAGAGCAGTCAGTAGCATGATTTAACCACAGTGTGCTCAACACGGTAAAATACCTAGAGCACATAGAAAAATACGTCCTTGCAGCCCCTAAGGGGGTTGGAGTATTTGGGCATGGTCATAGACACAGCCCAAAGCAGGATATTCTTACCCGAGTCAAAAGTCAAATCTATAAGAGAATTTTATCCAAGTAGTAAAAGCAAGGAAAACTAAACAAACTGCAGTTATCCTAAGCCTAGATGCGCAAAAAGCGTTTGATCGCCTTAGTTGGCCTTTCATGTTTGCAGTCCTTGCCAGATATGGGTTCTCGGGTCCTTTTATTCAAGCCTTGCAGGCTATTTATTCTACTCCTTCGTCTCAGGTTCAGCTTTCTTTGTGTCTGTCGCAGCGGTTCCCCCTTAGTAAGGGTACCAGGCAGGGGTGCCCTTTGTCACCCTTGCTGTTTATTTTGAGTCTGGAACCTTTGGCAGTGGCCATTAGGTTGCATCCGGATATTCGGGGGGTCCCGTTGCGACAGCGGGACTATAAGCTATCACTTTTCGCTGACGACATCTTGCTGACTCTCACCCACCCTTCTACCTCCTTACCCGCCCTACACAACACTCTCTCTATGTTTGGTGTTCTTTCAGGGTTTAAGATTAACCAGTCAAAAACGGAGGCTTTACCAATTAATGTCTCACCAGACATGCTTAGATCTCTCCAAGACACCTTCAACTACCATTGGTGCTCTTCTTCACTGAAATATTTCGGAGTGTATATCACATCCTCGTACTCTACTCTATATCAAGCTAATTTCCCCCCTATGTTTGCAGAGATAACTCGTCTCTTGAATCTTTGGACCTCTCCCCCGATCTCTCTCTTAGGTAGGTATAACGTTCTTAAGATGTTGATACTTCCTAAGTTTTTGTACCTTTTTGAAACACTCCCAACCTCGGTCCTAATGTCGCAGTTGAAACTTCTTCAGAGGCGATGCCTCAAGTTTATATGGAATAATGCCTCCCATAGGATTGCGCGGTCAGTAGTTTATGCTCTTAAAAATAGGGGGGGTCTGGCTGCGGCAGATATTATTAAATATTATTATGCCTCTCACCTTCGAGCACTAACTTCCTGAATTTCTAGAAAGGCTCCTTCCAGATGGGCTGAGATAGAGATGGGGATTACTACCCCAGTACACCCCTGTTATATGCTATGGCCTTCCTCTACTAAATGTATACCTCAGCTGAGATCCCTTTGTTTGGCTCCGATGCTTTTTACCCTTGCTATTTGGAGGAAGTGTGCAGAACGGTTCTCTCTTTCCTCCAAGTGCTCTCCCCTAATGAATGTGCTATTCAATTTCGGATATACCTGATGGTATGTCCTATGGGAGGATGTATCCATGGACTCAGGCAGGAATCTTTCAACTGCGACATCTTGTTCACCCGGTCACGCGTAGTTTCTTGTCTTTTCCAGACTTACAAGCAAAACATGAGCTTCCAGCCTCCCTTCTGTACTCTTACTTACAATTCAAACATTTTTTTCTTTCTAAATCCCCCTCACTCTCACTGGAGAAGCCCACAGATTTTGAAATCTTTTGTGCCGCTGGTCCCTATGAACCCAAACAGATTTCATCCATATATAAAATCTTACACAAAACACCCTTCCTAATGGAATTTACACATGGCTACATGAAAAATGGTAAATTATATTACAACGTCCAATCTCATTATTGGATTGGGGGAAAATATGGGCCACTACGTCTAAAATCTCACGCTGTGTAGTGCAGAGGGAAACTGCCTTTAAAATCTTGTTATTTTGGTACAGGACCCCGGATTTGTTGCATGCCCGTGACCCCACCCTTTCTAAACTCTGATGGAGATGCAACAGGTCTGGAGGTTCCCTTTTTCATATTTTTTGGGAATGCCCTCTCATTGGCCCTTTTTGGACTAAGATTCAAGAGCTTCTACAAAAGTTGTTACCCATCCCTATAGCTTTGTCGCCTTTACATTTCCTTTTGGGCCTGCCAATCTCAGGATTGCCTAAAGCTTTGCAGAAACTTATGTCCTTCATTCTTTTGGCCGCAAAGAGAGCAATCCCTAGGCATTGGCTCTCCACTTCCCCTCCCGCACTCCATCACGTTCTTTCAATCATAGCTGATACACGTAGGATGGAACATTTGACCGATAAGATTGAAGACACATCACCTCTTTTTAATAAAATATGGAAATTATGGGACGATTCAGAGCTTACATCTGACTCTATATATGAATCTTTTCATGATACTTGACTCTCATGGTGCCACCATCTGATTGTACTTTGTTTTTGTTTTCTTTTTCTCTTATTCAGAGCTAATAACTCTCTCCAAGATATGTTTACCTTAGGATACAGTTTGTTAAAAATGCTTTGATGATCCCTTGCTAAACATTGTTTTGCCTGAATATACCTGTATCCATGATATGTTTTACGTGTGCTCTGCTATGTATTACCGAAAGTTGAAATGCCTTTTCTTTTGTAATACGCTGTATGATGTTCACAAACTTCTATAAATAAACAATTAGAAAAAAAAAAAAAGTGAGGAAAGAACCGTCCATTTGTCTTTGCATAAAGTTGTTAGGGAAGATGGTGGCCTCTTTTGAGGCTGTTCCTTACGCCCAGTTTCATTTGAGACCGTTGCAAAACAGCATCCTGTCTGCTTGGAACAGGAGAGTCCAAGCCTTGGACTTACCAATGCAGCTGGCGTTGGGAGTGCGCCAAAGCCTCAGTTTGCAGAAGGGAAAATCCTTTATCCCAGTCACCTGGAAGGTGGTATCAACAGATGCCTGCCTTATGGGCTGAGGGGCAGTTCTGGAAGAGGCTACGGTCCAAGGAAAATGGTCCAAGGCTGAAAGGATCCTGCCCATCAATATTCTGGAGATCAGGGCAGTGCGTTTAGCCCTCAGGGCCTGGACATACAGGTTACAGGGTTGTCCTGTCTGGATACAGTTCGACAACGCTACAGCAGTGGCTTATATCAATCAAGGGGGTACCCGGAGTCGGGATGCCCAGAGGGAGGTGAACCAAGTTCTGGTTTGGGCAGAAAAACATGTTCCTTGCCTTTCTGCAGTCTTCATTCTGGGGGTGGAGAATTGGCAGGCATACTATCTGAGCTGCCAGCAGCTGTTTCCAGGAGAGTGGTCTCTGCACTCCGAGATTTTTCTGGCCATATGCCAGAGATGGGGTACCCCAGATGTGTATCTACTAGCCTCCAGGTTCAACAGGAAGCTGTACAACTTTGTGTCAAGAACAAGGGATCCACTAGCATGCGGATCAGATGTGTTGCTAATTCCTTGGGATCAATTTTCTCTGATCTATGCGTTCCCGGTTCTGCTCTTACCGCAAATTCTTCAGAGGGTCAAGAAGTAAAATAAACTGGTGATTCTGGTGGCTCCATTTCGGCCCAGAAGATCCTGGTACACAGAGTCGTAAGGATGGCGGTGGGAAAGCCTTGGGTTCTTCCACTACGCTCAGACCTGCTCTCGCAGGGACCAATATTCCGTTCTTCCTTACAAAGTCTAAATATGATGGTTTGGCTGTTGAGACCTACGTCTTGAAGAAGCGTGGACTTTCGGGTCCAGTTCTCTCCACTTTGGTTAATGCTAGGAAGCCGACCTCTAGGCTCATTTATTACAGAATCTGGAAGGCCTATGTTTCCTGGTACGAATCCAGGGGGTGGCATCCACAAAAGTATGTCATTGGTAGGATTGTTGCATTTCCACAGTTGGGGGTAGAAATTAAACTGGCCTTGAGCATCATCAAGGGTCAGATCTCGGCCTCAGTTTTCTTTTCTTTTTTTTTTCTTCAAAGACCAGTTGCTTCTCATTCCCTGGTCCGGGCATTTATTCAGGGGGTATTGCGTTTAAATCCGCCAGTCAAATCTCAACTGTGTCTGTGGCATTTGAAATGAGTTTTGTCTGTTTTACAAAAACAGTCCTTTGAACCTATATGCCATATTCCGTTGGCCCTCCTGGTATGGGAGGAGTTATATAGGGAGCAAACTTCCTGTTGAATTGATTACACCAGTGTCCAGCACCCGACAGTGAGATATAACCCATTAAGTAATTAACAAGCCTCTGTGTCCCGTGATGTACTCCAAGAAAAGGATTTTACAGGTAAGCTGTTATTAAAAATCCTGTTTTAAAAAAATGTCTACATTGAACCTCATTTGCAATGTAGTTGCCCACCCCATTAATTTGTTCAGATCTTTTTGCAAGGTTTCCACTTCCTGCGGAGAAGTTATTGCCCTGCTTAGCTTAGTATCGTCCACAAATACAGAGATTGCACTGCTTACCCAATCCTGCAGGTCGTTTAGGAACAAATTAAACAGAATTGGTCCCAGCACAGAACCCTGGGGGGGCCCCACTACCCACCCCTGACCACCCACCCCTGACCATTCCGAGTACTCCCCATTTATCACCAAACTCTGAACTCGCCCTTGTAGCCAGTTTTCAATCCATGTACTCACCCTATGGTCCATGCCAATGGACTTTATTTTGTACAGTAAACGTTTATGGGGAACTGTGTCAAATGCTTTTGCAAAATTCAGATACACCACGTCTACGGGCCTTCCTTTATCTAGATGGCAACTCACCTCCTCATATAAGGTTAATAGATTGGTTTGGAAAGAAGGATTCTTAATGAATCCATGCCGATTACTGCGAATGATATTGTTCTCATTACTAAAATCTTGTATATAGTCCCTTATCATCCCCTCCAAGAGCTTACATACTATTGATGTTAAGCTAACTGGTCTGTATTTCCCAGGGATGTATGTTGGGCCCTTTTTAAATATTGGTGCTACATTGGCTTTTTTCCAATCAGCTGGTACCATTCCAGTCAGACTGTCAGTAAAGATTAGGAACAATGGTCTGGTAATTACTTGACTGAGTTCCCTAAGTACCCTCGGCTGCAAGCCATCTGGTCCCGGTGATTTATTAATGTTAGGTTTCCAAGCCTAAATTTTAATTCTGTCATGTGTTAACCATGGAGGTGCTTCCTGTGATGTGTCATGAGGAAAGACACTGCAGTTTTGGTTACTGGAGCCCCCCTATTCCCTTGTGAAGACTGAGGAGAATAATAAATTCAATACCTTTGCCATATCCCCATCCTTTGTAACCAGATGTCCTTCCTCATTCTTTATGGGGCCAATGTGGTCTGTCCTTCCTTTTTTACTGTTTACATACGTTATGAATTTCTTGGGATTTTATTTGCGCTCCTCTGCTATATGTCCTTCATATTCTATCTTAGCCGCCCTAATTGCACCCTTGCATTTCTTGTTGCATTCTTTATAAAGTCTGAATGCCGATGATGATCCCTCCACCTTGTATTTTTTTAAGGCTTTCTCTTTTGCTTTTATATGCTATTTTAATATGCTCTTAAAGCATTGTGTTTGGGGGACTACACTGCGGGGGATTACACTGTGAGGATTACATTAGGGGCATTACACAGTGGGAAATTACATGGGGGGGGGTTGCACTGAGGGATTTACACTTAGGGGATTTACACAGGGGAAGGGGATATACTCCGGGGCATTTACACTGGGAGGATTAACGGCACCACTATTACCATTATATGCAGTGTTATATGGGGGAAAAAATATTGGGGGGGGTGACACTGGTTGTCACACAGGTTGCACTTTAAACAGGACCATCTTTGTTCATCTCAATTACATGGCGGATTGATTGGACTAGTAGTCAAATCAATGAAATAGATATAACATTGTGTATGCCATCTTTTCAGCTCACAGTGACAAGAACATTGCATTTTTAGCAAGATTTCTGTACTTGCTGAAAAAGTTCTTAGCCTGAAAAACAGGATACAAATGCAGCCACCATGACAAGCTGCATTATAAAAAAAAGATTAAGATTAAATACACTTTAGACAATCTAATATTTAAAAAAAATAAGTGAATCTTGGATGAAAGTTGTATAAATCTTGGGCAAAAACATTGATAAAAACAAAGCCTGCGATTTATGTTGGGACAGTGGTCCGGTACAGAGAACTCACAAGTGTGGAGCCAGTGCTCCCCGAGAGAGCTGGCTAAGGTCGGTTGAGCTTTTTTAGTTATCTCCAATGACATATCCCCAACAAAGACCTAGTGGAGAGTTAAGACCAAGGCACATAAGGGAGAGAGATAGTGAATGACACATGTGAGGAGCAGAAGAATGTTGCTTATCAATCTTTGGATGTGAAGTCATCAGAACCTGGGGTTCACCCCAAAGCCACCAGCCCTAAAGGAATGCCTTTGATGGACTTTGTATTGCACGGACACTACTGTAACTTTTTGCAGGTATGCTGGGGAAGCACACAGCCTGTAATAAGAATAGGGAATTGGGGCCTACTGAGTGGGTCTTAAACACATTTAGGTATGAAGACATCAGTGTGGAGTTGTTACCCAGGATAGCAGAAGTTTTACAGCAGCCTGTCGGTAGCATGTACTTATATAGGTAAAATGGCTTCTAGCAGTGAGGGAGATGTTGGAACCCCTTCCCCCAGTGGTCTGTCTCCTAACTGGGAATGGTAGTGAAAAACACTGGACAGGTGGATGTGGACAATGCTCAGTATGTCCCTCCTGGATGCAAGTGACAGAGAAGATGTACACTGTCACGTGGGACTCAGAGAATTACTGGAGTTACAGTGCAAATGTACATGGTGTACATTCATCTTTGAAAGTCCTTAAAGAGGAACTGCAGTCTGCTCACATAATTTGTAATAAAAACATCTTTGCCATTCTGAAGCTTCCCTCCAACCACTTTGCATATTATATTATATATATTGTGATTTTGTACTTGCCAAATATGCTGCAGGAATCTCCCTCCACTGAGTCTAGCTGCAACCATTTTAACTGTGGGCAGCTGAAGCTGCTGTCTGTTCATTTCCTGGATTTACACAGACACACAGAGGCACATTTCCAGCTCTGTAGCCTTCAGCTCTCATTGGCCCTCTTATGACTAATCCCCCCTCCCTTCCTATCAAACTTTCATGAGAGTGAGAGACAGAGCTTTTCATGATGTCATAAGCCTAGGCTTTTTACCAGACAAGAAATGGGAAGTATGTATAAGGCATTTGGGACAGAACCCCCTGTCACTGTGTGTGTTTTGGAGGGGGCTGTGGGCTGGCCTTCAACCCAAAGACTATGGCCCAGCAGAAAATGAGCGATTTAGGGACAAAATGGCGTTGGAATAATGTAATGGTGTCTCCATATACATTCTATCCCTTCTCCCCATCCCCCCTCTTGTTATTGTGTTTAATTATGTTAGGTCATGGCATGTAGACAAAAGATGTGGCGAAACATCCCAGTGGGGGATGTGTAAGGAGGGGCTGACAGCTTATCATAATCCCTTTTTGTGTTTCAACTGTAGTTCTGTTTGCATTTACAAGTATCAAGTTCCCATGGTTCTTCCTTGTCACCTACCCCCTCTATGACTAAGAGGAGTGTCCCTAACTGTGTTTAAAGGTGTATGTTTTGTACTTAATAAAGAGTTTATGCTTTGCATGTTTACCCCTCAACACTAGTGTGGTTTGCCTTGTAAATCCCCTCCCCCTGCTTCCTGCCAACCTCATTTCCTGTTGCCTGAGCATCATGAACCAATCCAACAAGTTAATTAGCATGTGGATAGGGGAAGGCTAGCTTCATTTATGAATTTTTGGGTTTTTGGCAGTGATGGAGATGTTGGAACCCCTTCCCCCAGTGGTCTGTCTCCTAACTGGGAATGGTAGTGAAAAACACTGGACAGGTGGATGTGGACAATGCTCAGTATGTCCCTCCTGGATGCAAGTGACAGAGAAGATGTACACTGTCACGTGGGACTCAGAGAATTACTGGAGTTACAGTGCAAATGTACATGGTGTACATTCATCTTTGAAAGTCCTTAAAGAGGAACTGCAGTCTGCTCACATAATTTGTAATAAAAACATCTTTGCCATTCTGAAGCTTCCCTCCAACCACTTTGCATATTATATTATATATATTGTGATTTTGTACTTGCCAAATATGCTGCAGGAATCTCCCTCCACTGAGTCTAGCTGCAACCATTTTAACTGTGGGCAGCTGAAGCTGCTGTCTGTTCATTTCCTGGATTTACACAGACACACAGAGGCACATTTCCAGCTCTGTAGCCTTCAGCTCTCATTGGCCCTCTTATGACTAATCCCCCCTCCCTTCCTATCAAACTTTCATGAGAGTGAGAGAGAGAGCTTTTCATGATGTCATAAGCCTAGGCTTTTTACCAGACAAGAAATGGGAAGTATGTATAAGGCATTTGGGACAGAACCCCCTGTCACTGTGTGTGTTTTGGAGGGGGCTGTGGGCTGGCCTTCTACCCAAAGACTATGGCCCAGCAGAAAATGAGCGATTTAGGGACAAAATGGCGTTGGAATAATGTAATGGTGTCTCCATATACATTCTATCCCTTCTCCCCATCCCCCCTCTTGTTATTGTGTTTAATTATGTTAGGTCATGGCATGTAGACAAAAGATGTGGCGAAACATCCCAGTGGGGGATGTGTAAGGAGGGGCTGACAGCTTATCATAATCCCTTTTTGTGTTTCAACTGTAGTTCTGTTTGCATTTACAAGTATCAAGTTCCCATGGTTCTTCCTTGTCACCTACCCCCTCTATGACTAAGAGGAGTGTCCCTAACTGTGTTTAAAGGTGTATGTTTTGTACTTAATAAAGAGTTTATGCTTTGCATGTTTACCCCTCAACACTAGTGTGGTTTGCCTTGTAAATCCCCTCCCCCTGCTTCCTGCCAACCTCATTTCCTGTTGCCTGAGCATCATGAACCAATCCAACAAGTTAATTAGCATGTGGATAGGGGAAGGCTAGCTTCATTTATGAATTTTTGGGTTTTTGGCAGTGATGGAGATGTTGGAACCCCTTCCCCCAGTGGTCTGTCTCCTAACTGGGAATGGTAGTGAAAAACACTGGACAGGTGGATGTGGACAATGCTCAGTATGTCCCTCCTGGATGCAAGTGACAGAGAAGATGTACACTGTCACGTGGGACTCAGAGAATTACTGGAGTTACAGTGCAAATGTACATGGTGTACATTCATCTTTGAAAGTCCTTAAAGAGGAACTGCAGTCTGCTCACATAATTTGTAATAAAAACATCTTTGCCATTCTGAAGCTTCCCTCCAACCACTTTGCATATTATATTATATATATTGTGATTTTGTACTTGCCAAATATGCTGCAGGAATCTCCCTCCACTGAGTCTAGCTGCAACCATTTTAACTGTGGGCAGCTGAAGCTGCTGTCTGTTCATTTCCTGGATTTACACAGACACACAGAGGCACATTTCCAGCTCTGTAGCCTTCAGCTCTCATTGGCCCTCTTATGACTAATCCCCCCTCCCTTCCTATCAAACTTTCATGAGAGTGAGAGAGAGAGCTTTTCATGATGTCATAAGCCTAGGCTTTTTACCAGACAAGAACGGGAAAAATGCTATAAAAATCACCCTTTTTTTTTATTTTAGGAGCCATCTCTTGGGGAACTGCTACTCCCATGGATGTTGTTAAGACTCGTCTTCAAGCTGATAACTTATATAAACAAAAATATAAAGGATTTAAAGACTGTATTTCACAAAGTTATCAAAATGAAGGTCTTCAGGTAAAGTACATTAGAAATCCTGTATTAATGTTACATCAGTGCTCTTGCAGAACTTGAAGATTGTATACATGTAGCATTTGAAGAGTTATTTGAACATACAACTGTCCCCCCCCCCTTCATTTTCTGTGACCTCCCAGAAAATGACAGCAGACCACATGCTGAAAACTATCAGGTTTGTATTGGTTTTCGTTCCCCAATCCATGCACTCAACAGATTGTCACACCTACCCCAACGCAGGTGTTCTTGCATATAGAAGCCCCCTTTCCCATAAGGCAAACAGGCCTGCCGGCACTCGGTTTCCCTCAGGTCTTGTACACAGTGCCTGGCCACCATGCCAGGGCAGGAGCAAACTGAGCAAAGAAACCAGGTACTTGTGGTTGTCAGACAGGCAAGTGGTTCTATGACAGTCCAGGTAAAAGGCAGGATGAGTTCAGGGAATAGTCCAATATCTGGTCCAATGTCAAACACAGGGAAATCCAAACTATTAGGGCAGACAGATGGGGGGGGGGGGCTTGATCAGGAATTACACACTTATCACGCTATCACAAGCATCAGACTGAAGGTTTAGCTTGCTTATAACAGGTTTGGTTTCCACCCAGAGACTGACCACATCAATCACCTTGCAGGGAGGAGCAAGAGCGCTAGATGCTCCTGACACAGATCATTTCTAATAATGATCTATTGATGTTGGGAGAATTGAGGTCTGGAGTACAGCCTTTTGTTAGTCACCATTGATTTAGACCTTCACTGATACCCATGGGCGTCCGCTCCATAGGGCAAGGGAGGGTGGTTGCCCCCCCCTGGAATCGCCAGGAGCAGGGCTGGACTGGCCCTGGGGCCGCTTTAAGCACTGCAGTGCTCTCCTCCCTCTGTCCTCGGCGCTTGTATTGTATGTCACAGAGCTGGGTCTGTGTGCAAGGTCCCGCCCCCCTAGTTCGGCTCCTCTGATATTTTTCTAGTGTTCCACATGAGGTTGGGAAGGTATCAGCGCTTTCCTGATTCAGTCTGCATGTATACAACGTTCCCTCTCCTGGACAGCGTCTTCCCTCCCCCCTCTCCAGTCATTTCTATCCTGCTTTCACTTTCACAGTGTCCCGATGTTTGTGGGAGATCACCACCTCGGCCCCCCCTCCCCCAGCCTCCTGTTATCTCTCCTGCTTTAGACAATCTATTCCTGCTCTGTATAGTGACCCCCCCCTCCTGTCCTGTGCTCTTCTCTCGTACCCCCTCCTCTCTCTACCTGCACAGCAAAACGGAGTGATGTTTTCTCCTGTCTCTGTGCTGCTGAACCTTCCTCTACTCAGCCCAGCCAACAGGTAATAACAGTGACACTTTCAGGCTTCATATCAATGCTAATTGTGAAGACAAGACAACTGTTATTTCAGATTCTATTTTTAGTAGGGGCCCATTCACAAGGGGTGCAAACATGCATCTCCCATGCAGGGCTGGCATTTATCAGCAGGGGGGTACATAGGTGTTGTGCACATCCCTGTGTCATCACCCCATTCATATCTACTAGGATGTGAGTCTGCATGGACACAGCCTATATGTATCCTAATATGACATGCAGGTGCTGGTCCCTATAGAAGTGAATGGGATGCTGGCACAGAGATGGCACACAATGCCCGTACATCCCTGTGCTGAAAAGAGAGGACACAGGACACACATGTCTGCACCACATGTGAGTGTGGGCCCTAAAGAATTAGTGTGCACGGAGGCTAGCTCCCCAGGCATACGAAGACAGGAGCTACTAAACCTGCCCATTGATGGATGGAAATGTAACGGGTCCAGCAAGGACCGGACAAGTTTTAATCCTTCTGTAGTCATTCTTGCTAAAGAGACATCAATTTAATGATCAACTTCTCTCAAGCCAGCAGAAATGTTTCTTTAGATTTGTAGCTCCGACATCGATGTCTCAGCGGAAAGGGTTCCCTTACCCACCTTAGTTGTGTGGATTGGGGGATCCATTCAATTTTTCAGACAAAAATAAAAACGTTTTTATCTATGGCCGGCCTCGAGCTTACCATACGTTATACAATCTGATTGTACAATATCTTTTGGATCTACCACCAACTATGTAGTACAAAGGCCTGCCTGATTGGATACTACTTAAATGAATTGTTTAGGTTGTCCATATATTAAATAGTTTTTGTAAATCTAAAGGAGATTGTGCAGAGATTGTACAATCAGATTGTATAGTGTATGCTATACCTACAGTATAGTGTTCTTGTGCATGAGTACTAACAGTGACAAATGTTTTCCCTGTTATCTTTATTCTCACCTATGCAGATTTGTTTGCCCAGGAACTTGGTCTTTGTGTCTAGGGTTGCACCAATACCTGTTTTGTACCAACAATACTTGTGCTCAAGTACTCGCTGATACCAGTTGCCAATACCTGCGATTTGAGCCCATACGAAATTACTGGGCTTAAATCGCAAAGAATCACATGTGATTTGAACAGGAATGTGGTGCGATTCCTGTCTGAATCACATGTGGTTTCCTGCACCACTCCTGTGTGAACCCTGGCTAAAGTCATTATGACAAGCCAGGGTTAACACAGGAGCAGTGTGAGAAAGAGCATGTGATTCAGACAGGAATCGCACCACATTCCTGTTCAAATCACATGTGATTCTTTACAGTGCGATTTAAGCCCAGTCATTTCGTATGGGCTCAAATCGCACCGCAAAGGTATTGGCAACTGGTATCAGCGAGTACTTGAGCACAAGTATTGTTGGTACAAAACAGGTATTGGTGCAACCCTAGTGTGTACCCAGCTTTAGACAATGTGTCCGTAGACTAGAGTTGTAGCCTACAGCATAGTTTCTAGTTGTCCCTTATTTAGAGTGCCTGTCCCTCTTCTGGAATCAAATCTATTTGTCCCTCATTCCGAAAGGTTCCTCTTAAATAAATATAAAATATAGTGTAGTGTTTCAGTAAAGGGAAAGGGGTGCTGTGTAATATAAAGGGGGCCAGTGTTGCAGGGTGCTGTGTAACGTAAAGGGGGCCAGTGATGCAGGGTGCTGTGTAATGTAAAGGGGGCCAGTGTTGCAGGGTGCTGTGTAACGTAAAGGGGGCCAGTGATGCAGGGTGCTGTGTAATGTAAAGGGGGCCAGTGATGCAGGGTGCTGTGTAATGTAAAGGGGGCCAGTGATGCAGGGTGCTGTGTAACGTAAAGGGGGCCAGTGATGCAGGGTGCTGTGTAATGTAAAGGGGGCCAGTGATGCAGGGTGCTGTGTAATGTAAAGGGGTCCAGTGATGCAGGGGGCTGTGTAATGTAAAGGGGGCCAGTGATGCACGGTGCTGTGTAATGTAAAGGGGGCCAGTGATGCAGGGTGCTGTGTAATGTAAAGGGGGCCAGTGATGCAGGGTGCTGTGTAATGTAAAGGGGGCCAGTGATGCAGGGGGCTGTGTAACGTAAAGGGGGCCAGTGATGCAGGGTGCTGTGTAATGTAAAGGGGGCCAGTGATGCAGGGTGCTGTGTAATGTAAAGGGGGCCAGTGATGCAGGGTGCTGTGTAATGTAAAGGGGGCCAGTGATGCAGGGGGCTGTGTAACGTAAAGGGGGCCAGTGATGCAGGGTGCTGTGTAATGTAAAGGGGGCCAGTGATGCAGGGTGCTGTGTAATGTAAAGGGGGCCAGTGATGCAGGGTGCTGTGTAACGTAAAGGGGGCCAGTGATGCAGGGTGCTGTGTAATGTAAAGGGGGCCAGTGATGCAGGGTGCTGTGTAATGTAAAGGGGTCCAGTGATGCAGGGGGCTGTGTAATGTAAAGGGGGCCAGTGATGCAGGGTGCTGTGTAATGTAAAGGGGGCCAGTGATGCAGGGGGCTGTGTAATGTAAAGGGGTCCAGTGATGCAGGGGGCTGTGTAATGTAAAGGGGGCCAGTGATGCAGGGGGCTGTGTAATGTAAAGGGGGCCAGTGATGCAGGGTGCTGTGTAATGTAAAGGGGGCCAGTGATGCAGGGGGCTGTGTAATGTAAAGGGGGCCAGTGATGCAGGGGGCTGTGTAATGTAAAGGGGGCCAGTGATGCAGGGGGCTGTGTAATGTAAAGGGGGCCAGTGATGCAGGGGGCTGTGTAATGTAAAGGGGGCCAGTGATGCAGGGTGCTGTGTAATGTAAAGGGGGCCAGAGGTGCAGTTGTGGAGACAAAAGAGATATTAAAAATATGCAGGGGGCACAGTGGGGTGTTTTTTACATTTTAACATGGGGGGTCGCTTCTAACCCCTGCCATCGGTCAAAGAAAGGGTAAAATGCGACTGTGTATTACCGCTGCCGAAGCGCCCCCCTCTGAAAATATTTCAGCGGACGCCCATGCTGATACCCATGACCTTTGCTTTACAAATGTTCTAATACTTTTCAGGGGATTACATTTTTGCATATGGGGTGTGGAAATGCCACAAGTATTATAAGCATTTACATTTTTAAAAAAGTTTTCATGATTTCTTATCTTTTATTGCATCACCTGCAGTCTTATTGCTGCCATGCCTGTCTATCTGCATGCACTTCAGTGATTGCTGCATTGTATTTCCATACTTCCCCCCTTCCACGCCCCCTTAAATGGGAATTATACAAAAAAATGATTAGTAAAACCCACAAGTGCTTTATTTAACACTACTATTCCTTTACTCTGGCTATTGAAATTTACAAATCTTTACACTATTTTAGAAACTCGATGAAAGATTTAGCACTGGGAAACACTTTTAAAAGATAAATATTGGATTTTTATATACTTTTTTATATAACTATATAGATTAGACAAAAATGAGGGGCAGATAAGGAGGGACTGAGGGTCTTTGTTCAAAATCAGGGACAGTCCCTCGAAATCAGGGACATTTGGGAGTTACGTATTTTTCACAGCAGGTTTCCAGTTGGTTACAACAGTGAACCATATATGCATTATGTGAGAAGCCGATATAGCAGGGTGGCAACACTGAAATACAGTCATGAGATGGGGACAGAGTTTTGTCCCAATATAACAGATACCTAAATGAGGACCTTCAATGCAGTGTCATCTGATTATATTTTAACCACTTACCCCCCGGAACATATTGCTGCCTAAAGACCAGAGTACTTTTTGCGATTCGGGACTGCGTCGCTTTAACAGACAATTGCGCGGTCGTGCGACGTGGCTCCCAAACAAAATTGGCGTCCTTTTTTTCCCACAAATAGAGCTTTCTTTTGGTGGTATTTGATCACCTCTGCGTTTTTTATTTTTTGCGCTATAAACAAAAATAGAGCGACAATTTTGAAAAAAATGAATATTTTTTACTTTTTGCTGTAATAAATATCCCCCAAAAATATATAAAAAAACATTTTTTTTCCTCAGTTTAGGCCGATACGTATTCTTCTACATATTTTTCGTAAAAAAAATCGCAATAAGCGTTTATTGATTGGTTTGCGCAAAAGTTATAGCGTTTACAAAATAGGGGGTATTTTTATGGCATTTTTATTAATATTTTTTTTACTAGTAATGGCGGCGATCAGCGATTTTTTTTTCGGTATTTCGACATTATGGCGGACACTTCGGACATTTTTGACACATTTTTGGGACCATTGGCATTTTTATAGCGATCAGTGCTATAAAAATGCATTAGATTACTATAAAAATGCCACTGGCAGTGAAGGGGTTAACACTAGGGGGCGGGGAAGGGGTTAAGTATGCCTGGGTGTGTTCTTACTGTGGGGGGGGGGGTGGCCTCACTAGGGGAAACACTGATTTTCTGTTCATACATTGTATGAACAGAAAATCAGCATTTCCCCTGCTGACAGGAACGAGAGCTGTGTGTTTACACACACAGCTCCCGTTCCCCGCTCTGTACCGAGCGATCGCGTGTGCCCGGCGGCGATCGCGCCCGCCGGGCACACGCACGGGAGTCGGGGGCGAGCGGGGAGCGCGCGCGCGCGCCTCCGGCGGCGCGCACGCGCCCCCTAGTGGCGGCTATACGATAGGACGTATAGCTACGGGCTCTCGCCCAGGAGTGCCGACCTGCCGCCGTATAATGACGGTGCGCGGTCGGCTACTAGTTAAAGACTACTTTCAGTTATGGACATCCAGTAGTGTTAGGTTAATCTATGCATAAGTAGCATAATTGTGAGAATGAAAAAGACATTAGCTGGTGGATCTAGACTTCCTAAGTTGGGATGATGCGCTGCCTGGACTGATTCCAGTGAGGTCAGCGAAGCGCCGACTTCAGTCCACTCTCCCCTGAAAACGGGTCACAGGAGTGAAAAATGAATTGCACTCTTGTGACTCATAGAAGAAACCCAGCCTAAAAAGCTCAGGCTGGACTTCTCCTTTAATAAGCATGCCTAAAGATATCACATTTTTAGTAAGGGGCATATTTTCCTGCTGAGGCTATAGCTGTTTATTAAAAAATTAAACTGAAAGACACTGTAAACCTTTTGGTTTTAGCACACCCAAAATGTATTTAGCTCTTTCAAACTAAGTGTTTGATTGAGATTTACATTAGAAATGTAAGTCTGGTGGTAGGGTCGCTCTAATTGCAGTTGAGGCAATTCTCAACAAGGGCTTAAATCTCTTACTAATAAACAATTGCTATCTCATGTGTAGCCCCCAGCTTTAATGTGGTTATTATCGCTACACTATCACACTTGCAGACATGCAGGAAATACTGACAGATAATGTGATTACAGGTATTTCCTGTACAAGAAAGAAGGCCTGTTCCATCAGTTCTTATATTACCTTTAACACATTGGCCACAGCAGTACACCATCCTAAAGTTTTATAAATGTTTTGTAATAAGAGTTGTATAATTAGAGTTTGCATATATACTGATGAGTCCTTGGTGAATATGCCAAATGTGAGCTTGCAAGCCCCAACTCAAATGGTAATACACTATGCTCATAAGAGTTACACTGTAACAAGGTATGAGAGAATGCTAGTTCAATGCAATTGAATGTATTCAGTAGTACTCAATGACAATTGTATTGAAGGATGCCCTAAAAATGCCTGCCTGACATGGGCTTTAACACTTCCACAGCCAGACTGCCAGATCTTTTTTTGCAATTTTCAGTTTTTTTTAGCTATTCTTCACTAATTTGCTGTGCAAGCTTCTAAAAGCCTCTGAAGCAGTATACACCAACCTGAGCATGTGCCAGTGCCTCCTAGGGCTCTGTACTATCAGTAGATGGACTGGGGACAGTAAAAGAAGGGGAGTATCAGAGAAGACATGATAAAACTGCCCTTTTACACAATGCAAAAGATTAACCCCTTAGGT
Source organism: Rana temporaria (assembly GCF_905171775.1). NCBI lineage: Eukaryota > Metazoa > Chordata > Amphibia > Anura > Ranidae > Rana > Rana temporaria. The sequence goes on along the minus strand of NC_053491.1, from coordinate 292,295,557 downwards.
TCCACAGTGAGTATAACAAGCATGCTTTACTGCATATACAAACAGATTTTATTGTTGTGGGATTAGTCACACTTTAAGGTTGTCATTACATCTATGTGTTGTGGTAACACACAATCCACAGTGTATTGCAGTGCTGTTCATTTTGAATAGCACCCCAATGCACCTTGCTAGCACACCTCATGTCAGCAAGGTGCAACCTTTATGTCAGCAGCAGTAAAAGGCTTTCCTTTTTTTTTACTTTTTTGAACTTCTTTTGAAACTTGTATTTTTGCTGTCACGTGAAGACTGATAACTCCCTATGTGACAGGAATCATGGGATATCATCAAAGAGGCTTAGGGTTCTCTGGATTCCATGAAGTGAATAGATGGCTCTAAAATGATCTTATTAATTTCAGCAAGGAACAGATTAGCTTTGTAAAGACAGAGATCTAAATAAAACCCTGATGCCAACTTGTGCTAAATATGTAGGTCAGGAGCTTGGAGATGGAAAACTGAGCATGAATGCGGAACAGAGAAACAAGTATGTAGGTGAATGAATGACTTCCTCTCGAGCAACAGTCACTCACAATCCCATCAAAATTGTAGAAATAAAAGAGTTGGCATATATCAGGGGAAGAAAACCAGTTCCTCTCCAAATATAGGGATTTTTAATGTGAGGTGTGTTGCTCTTAGTATCAAAGGTAGGCGCACAAAACACAAGGTTTTTAGTAGTATCAAAAATAGTTTAATTATATAAATATAAAATTTCAAATTTCATAAAATTATTAACATAATGGAATATACATGATCAGGACCACATTTTCATGATTCACAAAATAAAGGAGAAAAGGTTATTTTTAGAGGAAAAGCAGATGCGATTTTGCCAACTAGTTTCGCACTAGATGTGCTTCATCAGGGCTTGCATAATACCCTGTTCCTTTATTACATGTAGTGGTCTGTGTATGACATAGAAATTCATCATTAATGCAGGTATAATACAGTAATTTAATGTCTTAAACTTTGTAAATAGGTGTATAACACATGTACATACAAAGAGGGTATAATGCGCTTACCACTTCCGTTAAAAAGCTCTAGGAACCAGGCAGAAAAAAGACTGCCTAGGAATCAGCGAAAGAGAACTTGATGCGATCAGGAGATTGGCTACTACACTTTTAATCAGTGGAAGCCAGATCCACTTGATTTGAGCAGGTGCGGACAATGAGATGTTTGTGAGGGGTTCACCACAAGTAAAGAGGAAGAGATACAAATATCTGTACGTTGTATCTACTTCTCTCCTAAAGGAAGGGGACACAAAATTGAAGGAATAATGAAAAAGTATTGAAAAAGTATATATATATATATTTTTAAACAGAGTAGATATCTATGTGTTTAATAAGTATAGATATAGTGTCAAAAGTATACTTAAAGAATGTTACCTCGATAGCAGTGAGGTTTGAATTAATGCTGCCAGTGGGGTCCAATGGAATTCCTAGTAGGTTTGCAATCAGTTCTATAAATAAAAGGTATGTATACATATATATATATCAATGAATTCAATTAAAATAAATGAACTCAGTGCCGGTGGCTAATTCGTTACACTACAGCACCTGTCTATTTATAAGTAAATAGAGAAGGAAGAGGGTTTACCTTAAGTAACCAGCAACAGGAAGCATATAGTGGCATATGCTGTTGTCCTAGAAGGGTATATTATCTCAATTGTATTGAGGTTAAAGGTAATGTTGCCAAAATGGTCCAAGGGCAATACTATGTATTTCCACTTCAATTCTATAAATGAACAACAAGGATAAATGAATTGAACTGGTGCATGTGGCTAAATAGCCTAAATAGAGCACTAAATCTTAGGGAAACAGACCAAAGAGTAATTACCTTGGCTGGATAGTGACAGCGTAAGAATAGGTGAAGCAGTATACTGGCGTCCCGCATGTGGTGTGTTGTCCTCCCTCAAGCCGTCCAGGTCAGCGTCTGACATGTGTATCGTCAGCGCTGACCTTAATAGCAACATCTCTACCGGAAGTGAAAAGAGTCATCGCTGACCCCTGGCATCACTTCCGGTCCACGTGTCCCAAAATGATAGCGCGCGCAGGTAATGCGCTCCAGCATGATGACGTAAGCCGGAGCGCATACAGAAGAGACATGTCCTAACAGTCTCTAACCAGCCAGATACGAAGAGTTGGCTGGGTGTGCGCGCGCATCCCATATGTTGATACTGATGGGAACGAGAGGCGTCGGAAGAACCGCGCCCCCTGTGTTGGGACCTGTGATTGGCCACACCAAGGTTGTGCAGAGTCCAACCTCCCTTCGCATCAAGGAGCCCTCCGCACATTGAATAGAACGGTTCAGAGCTCAAAAAACGGAAATAAATAATTTAATAAAGAATAATAACTCATACACAGTAAAACGTGTATTTAACTGTAAAGAAGCATATTAGAATGTACTACTGATTTCTCCCAGCTAAACATCCAAAGAGGTCCATTTATGCATTGCCTTATCTGAGGAAGGATTGATAGAGGCAGTATCCATAATGGTAAGTATTTTTAAAGGTTTTGGTGCTATCCAGCTATTTAATCATAAAGCTGGACAGGGCAAGATAAAACAAAACAAAACAGAACAAAACAAAATAAAGCAAAACAAGGCAAGGCAAAATAAATACAGAAATACACGCTAAAGGCAAAAGGCAGAACAATAGAGCCATGAATCCTCAAAGAGATGAAAAGTCATATAATTATCAGAGGATGATTCATTGAATATATGCAGGACCAATATACAAACAGACCTATAGTCAACCCCTATAGGGCGACCCATATTGAGTTATGTATATAGGGTCTGTAAATAGCATCTCTGTGATTCAAGCCAATAATAAACAATTATATATAAAACAAAGAATAATAAACCGCGGCCAATAAGCCTCCCTATAAAAAGGGTTTGAATGACAGAGATGTGTTAAGCCCTGGTGAATAGGTGGCTCGTTGGTCAAAGATCCAACGGGCCTCGCGTTGGAGGATCCCCACCTCTTTCTGGAAGGGGGATGACTTCCAACGCAAAGAAAGAAATAAAAGATGGGTCATAGCTGTGGTGCAACCCCACGTGTTTACAGATAGGGGTGTAGAGCAGTCCTGCATCTAAATAATAAAGATGATCCTTAATTCTTCTAGAAAATGCTCTTTTCGTCTTTCCTATATAAAATGCGCCGCAGCGACACTTTACAAGGTATACAATGCCTATAGTAGTGCAGTTAGCATGCTTCTTAGACTTAAGGAAACCTCCTCTAGGGAGGAGACAACCGTCCCCTTCTTCAATCCAGGGGCAAACATCACAGTGTCCACATTTATAGGTACCCGGTATCTCAGGCTCCTGTAAAGTAGGAGCGTCAGGTACCAGGTGACTATGTGTAAGGCCATCTTTGATGGACCTACACTTTCTATAAATAATTTCAGGTCTTTGTGAAATGTATTTTGAAATAATAGGGTCCTCAGCAAGAAAATGCCAATTATGATTGATCAATTGGCGAAAGATGTTCTGATCAGAGCTGAACGTGGTTATAAGTTTAGTTGTAGGATTAGGCTCTTTTTCCTTCTGCTTAAATAGTAATGTATCTCTTGTATTTATCTTGGACTTTACATATGCTTGTTTAAGAACTTTTTTGCTATATCCTCTCAATAAGAGGCGTGAATAAAGGGCAAATGCCTCTTTTTCAAAATCTTCCTCCTTTGCACAATTACGCCGAAGTCTTAGGTACTGACTGTAGGGGATGCTTTGCACCAAAGATCTTGGATGAGAGCTGGAGTAATGTAGAATAGTGTTTCCTGCTGTTTCTTTTCTATACAGGTTAGTTTATAGAGTACCATCATCATTTACCGAGATTTTTAAGTCAAGGAAAGGGATACTTTTAGTATCCGACTGGATAGTAAATTTTAAATTATAATCGTTAACGGATAAATATTCCATAAATTTACCCAATAGGTCCGCACCACCAGTCCAGATGACCAAAACATCGTCAATATACCTCCGCCACAATAGGATATGGCGGAGGTATATCACGGCGGAGTCATCTGAAAAGATGGCTCTTTCCCAACCCCCCAGGTACAGGGTGGCATACGATGGGGCACAAGAAGTCCCCATCGCCACACCCTGTACCTGGAGGTAGGTTGAGCCATTAAAGACAAAAACATTGTTAGTCAGAATGTGCTCAAGTAAAGCCGTAACGAAATTGCAAAGTTTCCAGTTATTGTGATCTTGTTCACGCAAAAACTGAGAAATAACCTGGATCCCCTTTGTATGAGGGATACTAGAGTAGAGGGCCTCCACGTCTATTGCTGCCAAAATTGATCCTGGGGGTACACTCATACCTTCGACTATTTTTAGAAGTTCCAATGTATCTTTTAGATATGATGGCAATGCCATTACATGGGGTCTCAGTTGCATGTCTACATACTTGCTTGCAGTTTCCGTGTGACTGCCTATACCCGAAATGATAGGGCGACCAGGTGGGTCCCTGATGTCCTTATGTATTTTGGGCAATGATCAAAACGTAGGAGTTATGGGCCACTTAATCTCTAGATATTCCCTCAGGTCTTGATCAATTAGACCCTGCTGGAATGCTAGTGAAATCAACGAGATATAGTTAGATCTGGCTTTTGGAACATCATCTTCAGATATTATTTTGTACCAGTTGCTATTACATAAGATTTTGTCACACATTCTGATATATTGAATCTTTGTCATTACTACCACGTTACCCCCTTTGTCGGAAGGTTTTATCACCAACTCACTATTGCTAGTGAGTTGGGTGAGTGCTTTTTGTTGTTTTTTTGATAGGTTGTTATCAGAGATTTTAGGGATTACTAGATTTTCAATTTGTTTCCTTGTTTGCTTAAGAAAAGCCCATACTGCTGGGGAAGTTTGTAAATTAGGAAATTTTTGTGATTTTGTCTTAAACTTGCATGGTTCTGGGATCGGTTCTGTTTCTAGTTCTACTTCATCAGAGAGGTCAATTAGATCTTCAGAGCTCTCGTTTTCATCCAACAGTTGGATCAAGATTTTCAAGGCTCTAAAGTCCTGTACTTTGAAATCTTTATATAATTCTTCTTCCCTACAGGCTATACGTCCCCTGTCGGTGTCAAACATAAATTTATATGTAAGGTTTCTAGCAAATAAATGTAAATCTTTAATTAAGGTAAATTTATCCACTTTTTGTGAGGGGCAGAAACTTAGACCCAGCCTCAGCACCTCAATCTCAGTGGGGGAGAGATTGTATGTCGAGAGGTTTACAATATCTAATCTTGAGTCAGCTGTATCTGTTTGACTACAAACGGATCCATTTTTCCCAGTTTCATTATGGGTAGTGGTGTTGATGGAATTAGGCAGGGTCCTAAAGGGATATTACCTGAGTTGGTTGATCTATTGCTTGTTTTGGGAATTGCTCCCTGTTCTTTTAAACTTGTAGTTTCCTTCTCAATAGAGAACATTACCAAAGGAGTGTTGCCCACCACCAGGTCACCACTTGTGTCTATTCCCAGTTCTTGGTTCTTTTTAGGTTGGTCAATGGGAACCTGAGGAGAGACCATACGTTTTTTAAGTGTCCCCCCTTGTGCATTATGCCCACCACCGTTACCGCGTTTTGGTGCGCGTCCTCTTCCTGCTGGTCCTCGAAAGGGTTTGGAGGTAGTTCTCTGTGAAGAAATAGAAGAAGATGAAGCTGATACATCTGAGTCAGACTTATATGCAGTGGATTCATGTTGATTATTACGTCTAAAGGTTTTCTTTCCCTTCTGGTTGGGATTATGATGCCATTTATATGCGTAACCTCCTGCAAATGCTAGTTGGTCCTTATAGAACTTTTGATCTTTCCTCATAATGACGTTCTTGTTATATTTCTCTAGATGTTCAAACAGATCTGATTCTTTTTTCTGATATTCACTACTGGAAGTTAAATGATTACTTGAACTACGTAGGTTCTCAATTTCCCTATCTAGTTCTGCAAGATCAATGGTGTGTTTATCCCTCAACATTATCATCATATTAGAAGAGCATATGTTTAAATTTTCCTCCCATTTGTCTTTTAGTGCCGATTCAGTCATTTCAAACGTGGGGAAAATTTGCACTCTTAATCCTTGAGGATTGACCTTTTCTTTAAGATATCGGTCAAAAAATCGAATGTGCCACCCTAAGTTGGATTTCCTTTCCATTAGTTTTTTAAGTTTTTTAAGTTTCAGGAAAAAGACGTTTTCCGTTTTCGCTTGGGAGGTATAAGAATTTTGGATAGTATCCAAAAACTTTTCCCAGTCCAAGCCGGAAAACTGTGACATTGTAAGGAAATATAGGGAGCAAAGAGGGGGAGGGGCAAAAAAGAAAAGAAAGTTCTCTCCCTTCAGTACCTATGTGTGAATCAAACCAAAATTGTGCAATTAGACAATGTTGAACCTAGGATGTCTCTGAGAGTTTCATAAATAATTCAAATAGTAAATCAAAAAGTAAATCAAAAGTTTTTGTTGTCACCTTAGTACTGGAGGTCATTCATCACCCCGTAGCGGGTTTTGCACCCAAGATAAAAAACAGAGAAACAAGTATGTAGGTGAATGAATGACTTCCTCTCGAGCAACAGTCACTCACAATCCCATCAAAATTGTAGAAATAAAAGAGTTGGCATATATCAGGGGAAGAAAACCAGTTCCTCTCCAAATATAGGGATTTTTAATGTGAGGTGCGTTGCTCTTAGTATCAAAGGTAGGCGCACAAAACACAAGGTTTTTAGTAGTATCAAAAATAGTTTAATTATATAAATATAAAATTTCAAATTTCATAAAATTATTAACATAATGGAATATACATGATCAGGACCACATTTTCATGATTCACAAAATAAAGGAGAAAAGGTTATTTTTAGAGGAAAAGCAGATGCGATTTTGCCAACTAGTTTCGCACTAGATGTGCTTCATCAGGGCTTGCATAATACTCCTGTTCCTTTATTACATGTAGTGGTCTGTGTATGACATAGAAATTCATCATTAATGCAGGTATAATACAGTAATTTAATGTCTTAAACTTTGTAAATAGGTGTATAACACATGTACATACAAAGAGGGTATAATGCGCTTACCACTTCCGTTAAAAAGCTCTAGGAACCAGGCAGAAAAAAGACTGCCTAGGAATCAGCGAAAGAGAACTTGATGCGATCAGGAGATTGGCTACTACACTTTTAATCAGTGGAAGCCAGATCCACTTGATTTGAGCAGGTGCGTACAATGAGATGTTTGTGAGGGGTTCACCACAAGTAAAGAGGAAGAGATACAAATATCTGTACATTGTATCTACTTCTCTCCTAAAGGAAGGGGACACAAAATTGAAGGAATAATGAAAAAGTATTGAAAAAGTATATATATATATATTTTTAAACAGAGTAGATATCTATGTGTTTAATAAGTATAGATATAGTGTCAAAAGTATACTTAAAGAATGTTACCTCGATAGCAGTGAGGTTTGAATTAATGCTGCCAGTGGGGTCCAATGGAATTCCTAGTAGGTTTGCAATCAGTTCTATAAATAAAAGGTATGTATACATATATATATATCAATGAATTCAATTAAAATAAATGAACTCAGTGCCGGTGGCTAATTCGTTACACTACAGCACCTGTCTATTTATAAGTAAATAGAGAAGGAAGAGGGTTTACCTTAAGTAACCAGCAACAGGAAGCATATAGTGGCATATGCTGTTGTCCTAGAAGGGTATATTATCTCAATTGTATTGAGGTTAAAGGTAATGTTGCCAAAATGGTCCAAGGGCAATACTATGTATTTCCACTTCAATTCTATAAATGAACAACAAGGATAAATGAATTGAACTGGTGCATGTGGCTAAATAGCCTAAATAGAGCACTAAATCTTAGGGAAACAGACCAAAGAGTAATTACCTTGGCTGGATAGTGACAGCGTAAGAATAGGTGAAGCAGTATACTGGCGTCCCGCATGTGGTGTGTTGTCCTCCCTCAAGCCGTCCAGGTCAGCGTCTGACATGTGTATCGTCAGCGCTGACCTTAATAGCAACATCTCTACCGGAAGTGAAAAGAGTCATCGCTGACCCCTGGCATCACTTCCGGTCCACGTGTCCCAAAATGATAGCGCGCGCAGGTAATGCGCTCCAGCATGATGACGTAAGCCGGAGCGCATACAGAAGAGACATGTCCTAACAGTCTCTAACCAGCCAGATACGAAGAGTTGGCTGGGTGTGCGCGCGCATCCCATATGTTGATACTGATGGGAACGAGAGGCGTCGGAAGAACCGCGCCCCCTGTGTTGGGACCTGTGATTGGCCACACCAAGGTTGTGCAGAGTCCAACCTCCCTTCGCATCAAGGAGCCCTCCGCACATTGAATAGAACGGTTCAGAGCTCAAAAAACGGAAATAAATAATTTAATAAAGAATAATAACTCATACACAGTAAAACGTGTATTTAACTGTAAAGAAGCATATTAGAATGTACTACTGATTTCTCCCAGCTAAACATCCAAAGAGGTCCATTTATGCATTGCCTTATCTGAGGAAGGATTGATAGAGGCAGTATCCATAATGGTAAGTATTTTTAAAGGTTTTGGTGCTATCCAGCTATTTAATCATAAAGCTGGACAGGGCAAGATAAAACAAAACAAAACAGAACAAAACAAAATAAAGCAAAACAAGGCAAGGCAAAATAAATACAGAAATACACGCTAAAGGCAAAAGGCAGAACAATAGAGCCATGAATCCTCAAAGAGATGAAAAGTCATATAATTATCAGAGGATGATTCATTGAATATATGCAGGACCAATATACAAACAGACCTATAGTCAACCCCTATAGGGCGACCCATATTGAGTTATGTATATAGGGTCTGTAAATAGCATCTCTGTGATTCAAGCCAATAATAAACAATTATATATAAAACAAAGAATAATAAACCGCGGCCAATAAGCCTCCCTATAAAAAGGGTTTGAATGACAGAGATGTGTTAAGCCCTGGTGAATAGGTGGCTCGTTGGTCAAAGATCCAACGGGCCTCGCGTTGGAGGATCCCCACCTCTTTCTGGAAGGGGGATGACTTCCAACGCAAAGAAAGAAATAAAAGATGGGTCATAGCTGTGGTGCAACCCCACGTGTTTACAGATAGGGGTGTAGAGCAGTCCTGCATCTAAATAATAAAGATGATCCTTAATTCTTCTAGAAAATGCTCTTTTCGTCTTTCCTATATAAAATGCGCCGCAGCGACACTTTACAAGGTATACAATGCCTATAGTAGTGCAGTTAGCATGCTTCTTAGACTTAAGGAAACCTCCTCTAGGGAGGAGACAACCGTCCCCTTCTTCAATCCAGGGGCAAACATCACAGTGTCCACATTTATAGGTACCCGGTATCTCAGGCTCCTGTAAAGTAGGAGCGTCAGGTACCAGGTGACTATGTGTAAGGCCATCTTTGATGGACCTACACTTTCTATAAATAATTTCAGGTCTTTGTGAAATGTATTTTGAAATAATAGGGTCCTCAGCAAGAAAATGCCAATTATGATTGATCAATTGGCGAAAGATGTTCTGATCAGAGCTGAACGTGGTTATAAGTTTAGTTGTAGGATTAGGCTCTTTTTCCTTCTGCTTAAATAGTAATGTATCTCTTGTATTTATCTTGGACTTTACATATGCTTGTTTAAGAACTTTTTTGCTATATCCTCTCAATAAGAGGCGTGAATAAAGGGCAAATGCCTCTTTTTCAAAATCTTCCTCCTTTGCACAATTACGCCGAAGTCTTAGGTACTGACTGTAGGGGATGCTTTGCACCAAAGATCTTGGATGAGAGCTGGAGTAATGTAGAATAGTGTTTCCTGCTGTTTCTTTTCTATACAGGTTAGTTTATAGAGTACCATCATCATTTACCGAGATTTTTAAGTCAAGGAAAGGGATACTTTTAGTATCCGACTGGATAGTAAATTTTAAATTATAATCGTTAACGGATAAATATTCCATAAATTTACCCAATAGGTCCGCACCACCAGTCCAGATGACCAAAACATCGTCAATATACCTCCGCCACAATAGGATATGGCGGAGGTATATCACGGCGGAGTCATCTGAAAAGATGGCTCTTTCCCAACCCCCCAGGTACAGGGTGGCATACGATGGGGCACAAGAAGTCCCCATCGCCACACCCTGTACCTGGAGGTAGGTTGAGCCATTAAAGACAAAAACATTGTTAGTCAGAATGTGCTCAAGTAAAGCCGTAACGAAATTGCAAAGTTTCCAGTTATTGTGATCTTGTTCACGCAAAAACTGAGAAATAACCTGGATCCCCTTTGTATGAGGGATACTAGAGTAGAGGGCCTCCACGTCTATTGCTGCCAAAATTGATCCTGGGGGTACACTCATACCTTCGACTATTTTTAGAAGTTCCAATGTATCTTTTAGATATGATGGCAATGCCATTACATGGGGTCTCAGTTGCATGTCTACATACTTGCTTGCAGTTTCCGTGTGACTGCCTATACCCGAAATGATAGGGCGACCAGGTGGGTCCCTGATGTCCTTATGTATTTTGGGCAATGATCAAAACGTAGGAGTTATGGGCCACTTAATCTCTAGATATTCCCTCAGGTCTTGATCAATTAGACCCTGCTGGAATGCTAGTGAAATCAACGAGATATAGTTAGATCTGGCTTTTGGAACATCATCTTCAGATATTATTTTGTACCAGTTGCTATTACATAAGATTTTGTCACACATTCTGATATATTGAATCTTTGTCATTACTACCACGTTACCCCCTTTGTCGGAAGGTTTTATCACCAACTCACTATTGCTAGTGAGTTGGGTGAGTGCTTTTTGTTGTTTTTTTGATAGGTTGTTATCAGAGATTTTAGGGATTACTAGATTTTCAATTTGTTTCCTTGTTTGCTTAAGAAAAGCCCATACTGCTGGGGAAGTTTGTAAATTAGGAAATTTTTGTGATTTTGTCTTAAACTTGCATGGTTCTGGGATCGGTTCTGTTTCTAGTTCTACTTCATCAGAGAGGTCAATTAGATCTTCAGAGCTCTCGTTTTCATCCAACAGTTGGATCAAGATTTTCAAGGCTCTAAAGTCCTGTACTTTGAAATCTTTATATAATTCTTCTTCCCTACAGGCTATACGTCCCCTGTCGGTGTCAAACATAAATTTATATGTAAGGTTTCTAGCAAATAAATGTAAATCTTTAATTAAGGTAAATTTATCCACTTTTTGTGAGGGGCAGAAACTTAGACCCAGCCTCAGCACCTCAATCTCAGTGGGGGAGAGATTGTATGTCGAGAGGTTTACAATATCTAATCTTGAGTCAGCTGTATCTGTTTGACTACAAACGGATCCATTTTTCCCAGTTTCATTATGGGTAGTGGTGTTGATGGAATTAGGCAGGGTCCTAAAGGGATATTACCTGAGTTGGTTGATCTATTGCTTGTTTTGGGAATTGCTCCCTGTTCTTTTAAACTTGTAGTTTCCTTCTCAATAGAGAACATTACCAAAGGAGTGTTGCCCACCACCAGGTCACCACTTGTGTCTATTCCCAGTTCTTGGTTCTTTTTAGGTTGGTCAATGGGAACCTGAGGAGAGACCATACGTTTTTTAAGTGTCCCCCCTTGTGCATTATGCCCACCACCGTTACCGCGTTTTGGTGCGCGTCCTCTTCCTGCTGGTCCTCGAAAGGGTTTGGAGGTAGTTCTCTGTGAAGAAATAGAAGAAGATGAAGCTGATACATCTGAGTCAGACTTATATGCAGTGGATTCATGTTGATTATTACGTCTAAAGGTTTTCTTTCCCTTCTGGTTGGGATTATGATGCCATTTATATGCGTAACCTCCTGCAAATGCTAGTTGGTCCTTATAGAACTTTTGATCTTTCCTCATAATGACGTTCTTGTTATATTTCTCTAGATGTTCAAACAGATCTGATTCTTTTTTCTGATATTCACTACTGGAAGTTAAATGATTACTTGAACTACGTAGGTTCTCAATTTCCCTATCTAGTTCTGCAAGATCAATGGTGTGTTTATCCCTCAACATTATCATCATATTAGAAGAGCATATGTTTAAATTTTCCTCCCATTTGTCTTTTAGTGCCGATTCAGTCATTTCAAACGTGGGGAAAATTTGCACTCTTAATCCTTGAGGATTGACCTTTTCTTTAAGATATCGGTCAAAAAATCGAATGTGCCACCCTAAGTTGGATTTCCTTTCCATTAGTTTTTTAAGTTTCAGGAAAAAGACGTTGAGTCCGACTTCCGTTTTCGCTTGGGAGGTATAAGAATTTTGGATAGTATCCAAAAACTTTTCCCAGTCCAAGCCGGAAAACTGTGACATTGTAATGAAATATAGGGAGCAAAGAGGGGGAGGGGCAAAAAAGAAAAGAAAGTTCTCTCCCTTTAGTACCTATGTGTGAATCAAACCAAAATTGTGCAATTAGACAATGTTGAACCTAGGATGTCTCTGAGAGTTTCATAAATAATTCAAATAGTAAATCAAAAAGTAAATCAAAAGTTTTTGTTGTCACCTTAGTACTGGAGGTCATTCATCACCCCGTAGCGGGTTTTGCACCCAAGATAAAAAACAGAGAAACAAGTATGTAGGTGAATGAATGACTTCCTCTCGAGCAACAGTCACTCACAATCCCATCAAAATTGTAGAAATAAAAGAGTTGGCATATATCAGGGGAAGAAAACCAGTTCCTCTCCAAATATAGGGATTTTTAATGTGAGGTGTGTTGCTCTTAGTATCAAAGGTAGGCGCACAAAACACAAGGTTTTTAGTAGTATCAAAAATAGTTTAATTATATAAATATAAAATTTCAAATTTCATAAAATTATTAACATAATGGAATATACATGATCAGGACCACATTTTCATGATTCACAAAATAAAGGAGAAAAGGTTATTTTTAGAGGAAAAGCAGATGCGATTTTGCCAACTAGTTTCGCACTAGATGTGCTTCATCAGGGCTTGCATAATACTCCTGTTCCTTTATTACATGTAGTGGTCTGTGTATGACATAGAAATTCATCATTAATGCAGGTATAATACAGTAATTTAATGTCTTAAACTTTGTAAATAGGTGTATAACACATGTACATACAAAGAGGGTATAATGCGCTTACCACTTCCGTTAAAAAGCTCTAGGAACCAGGCAGAAAAAAGACTGCCTAGGAATCAGCGAAGGAGAACTTGATGCGATCAGGAGATTGGCTACTACACTTTTAATCAGTGGAAGCCAGATCCACTTGAATTGAGCAGGTGCGGACAATGAGATGTTTGTGAGGGGTTCACCACAAGTAAAGAGGAAGAGATACAAATATCTGTACGTTGTATCTACTTCTCTCCTAAAGGAAGGGGACACAAAATTGAAGGAATAATGAAAAAGTATTGAAAAAGTATATATATATATATTTTTAAACAGAGTAGATATCTATGTGTTTAATAAGTATAGATATAGTGTCAAAAGTATACTTAAAGAATGTTACCTCGATAGCAGTGAGGTTTGAATTAATGCTGCCAGTGGGGTCCAATGGAATTCCTAGTAGGTTTGCAATCAGTTCTATAAATAAAAGGTATGTATACATATATATATCAATGAATTCAATTAAAATAAATGAACTCAGTGCCGGTGGCTAATTCGTTACACTACAGCACCTGTCTATTTATAAGTAAATAGAGAAGGAAGAGGGTTTACCTTAAGTAACCAGCAACAGGAAGCATATAGTGGCATATGCTGTTGTCCTAGAAGGGTATATTATCTCAATTGTATTGAGGTTAAAGGTAATGTTGCCAAAATGGTCCAAGGGCAATACTATGTATTTCCACTTCAATTCTATAAATGAACAACAAGGATAAATGAATTGAACTGGTGCATGTGGCTAAATAGCCTAAATAGAGCACTAAATCTTAGGGAAACAGACCAAAGAGTAATTACCTTGGCTGGATAGTGACAGCGTAAGAATAGGTGAAGCAGTATACTGGCGTCCCGCATGTGGTGTGTTGTCCTCCCTCAAGCTGTCCAGGTCAGCGTCTGACATGTGTATCGTCAGCGCTGACCTTAATAGCAACATCTCTACCGGAAGTGAAAAGAGTCATCGCTGACCCCTGGCATCACTTCCGGTCCACGTGTCCCAAAATGATAGCGCGCGCAGGTAATGCGCTCCAGCATGATGACGTAAGCCGGAGCGCATACAGAAGAGACATGTCCTAACAGTCTCTAACCAGCCAGATACGAAGAGTTGGCTGGGTGTGCGCGCGCATCCCATATGTTGATACTGATGGGAACGAGAGGCGTCGGAAGAACCGCGCCCCCTGTGTTGGGACCTGTGATTGGCCACACCAAGGTTGTGCAGAGTCCAACCTCCCTTCGCATCAAGGAGCCCTCCGCACATTGAATAGAACGGTTCAGAGCTCAAAAAACGGAAATAAATAATTTAATAAAGAATAATAAATCATACACAGTAAATCATGCACAGCATGAATGCGGAAGTACTCAGGAGTGAGCACTTTCAGTTTCAATTGTCGAAAAGGAGATTGATGAATGACCTCATTTTAGCAAAGTTTTAATATTTGCTGCAAAATTATAGTAGTTCAGGGATTGTTTTTTCTTGTTGCCTAGAATTAGTTTTTTAACCTGTCTAGATGCCTAAAGTAAACACAGTTTTCCTGGGCCTAGGCAGGAATTCCTTCAATAGTAACTTTTCCCTCAATATTTTTTTCCATTTTTCTATTTAGTCCATAATTCCAGTCATTACAAAAACCTTAACAAACATTTCAAAGTAGAGGTTGAATGTTACTTTTTCAAATTCATGGAGGTATTGTAAGTTTCAATATCAGGCTAGTGTTATTTTTTTCATTTGAAGCATTGCATACCTACCTATTCAACTACTATAATATGTTAAAAAATTACCTTACAATCAAATATCCGAAAGTGCTAGTGCAAACAATCAAAATATGTCATCACACATATAATATGCAAAATGCATGTGTCAAAAAAATGCCAACGTGCATAATATGCACAAATACTATGTCAAAAAGTGAAAATGTGTAAAATTGTGCAATTAATTCATAGAGCAAAGAATGTAAATATCCGATGAACAATAAAAAAAAAAATCCCCGTTAATCAAAAGAGAGGAAAGTCCCAGAAACAGTTCAATCCTGTGCTGTGCGAGCTTCTCAAAAATATTCCTTCTGCCACTGTGTATACCACACCCAGTGTAATTCACCACTGAACGAAATGAACTCACCAGAAGCAATAGCTGGTCAGATTATAAACCAGCTGAAATGCAAAATGCTGATCTCTTCAATAGTTAATGGCTCCACATCACTTGCTTAAGACACGATTTCACACAGTAAAACCACTTCATTGCGATCATGCATGAAAGGAGGATAGAAGAAAGGAGACTTCCATAGTGTAATTAAGTCTAAAAACAGGTTTTATAATAAAACAATCCAAGCCAGTCACATTTTCAAAGCAACATTTTCGACACTAGGGTCAGCGCTTAAAGTGGTTGTAAACCCACTTTTTCACTTTTACCTACAGGTAAGCCTATAATAAGGCTTACCTGTAGGTATAAAGAATATCTCCTAAACCTGTACGGTTTAGGAGATATTCCCCCCGCAATGCGGGCGGCGCATGCGCAGGGGGGGAATCCACAGCGAAAGGACCGGCATCCGCCGGACCCTGCCGATTTTAAATCTCCCGCACGCACGCGCGGGAGTGACGTCATCCGCGCTCCAGCCAATTACAGCGCTGGAGCGGCGATACCCGGAAGACACGCCGGAGCAAGATGACATCCTGCTCGGTGTGGACCAGGTAAGTGGTGGTCACCTCGTTCCGAGGTAAGTATTTCATAATCGGCTAGTATTCACGTAGCACTTACGCCGACATATCTCGAGATACGCCGCGTAAGTGTCAATGTGCGCCGTCGTATCTATGCGCCGTGCCCATAGAACTAGATACGGCTGAAATTAGGCTTCATCCGACCGACGTAAGTTTCCTACGCTGTCGTATCGTCGGCGCATATTTACGCTGGCCGCAAGAGGCGCTTCCATTGATTCACAATTCGAATACGCAAATGAGGGAGATATGCCGATTCACGAACGTACTTGCGGCCGGCGCATTCATATACGCGTTTTTTTTTTTATAGGCAGTGATTCGATGTATCTTATTGAGTATTTTAGACGTGATTCTGAGCATGCGCACTGGGATGCGTCCACGGGACGGCGCATGCGCCGTTCGTTCGGCCCATCATTTGCATGGGGTCACGGTTCATTTAAATGTAGCACGCCCACTTCCACCTACTTTAAATTAGGCCGGCGCACGCCTAGGAATTTATGTTACGCCGGCGCAACGTTGGGAGCAAGTGCTTTGTGAATACTGTGCTTGCCTCTCTGTGTTACGTCGGCGTAGCGCATATGAGATGCGCTACGCCCGCATAAAGATGTGCTCAGGTATGTGAATCCGGGCCTATAGGTTTACAATTAAGTGTATGACACTTTGGAAATGTGAGTGGTGTGGATTGTTTTAAAATATATATATATATTTTTTTTTAATTCTTTATTTTATATACTTTTTCTTCCACTTCTCCGTAATTCATTCACAGAAAAAAAGAAAAGAATAGGTACAGTATAATACATTCCAACAATCTTGTTCTTAATTTTAACTATACATTTTCCTTCCTTTAATTGTAACAAAACCTTAATTCAACTTGTATTATTAACCATTCCATAATAGCTACCCCCTTCCCCTTCCCCGAGCTCAAACCCTGATTGTCTGAGCCACAGACTAAACCCAACAGAAAACTAAACAAACCAAAAAAAAAAAGAATGGGGGAACCTCTGTCTCTCCCCCTCCCCCCCAGCCCCCCCCCCCCCGCCTCAGGGGTTCTGCTCCCTATAGCCGATGTATGGCGCCCAAACCTGTCTATATTTCTCTTCCTGCTCTCTCATTCCCATTGTCAGGTTTTCCATCTGCTGTATTTCAGTTACCCAGCCATTGTTGTCTTGTCGGCGGACTCGTACTTTTCCACAGAATTGGGATACAGGCTTTTGCTGCTGTAAGTAGATGTCTAAGCAATGAGTTTTTTTATTTTGCCATGGAGATTGGAAATACATTTAGCAGAAGTGCTGCCGGATTATCTCCTAGATCTACCCCCGTAATTTCTTTTGTTGTATTGACTACCATTTTCCAAAAATCCTTGAGTCTAGAGCATTCCCAAAATAGATGTGTCATGGTGCCTTCCACTTCCCCGCATCTCCAGCATAGATCTGATACCTGGGGAAATATTCGCTTCAACGCTACCGGGGTCCTATACCATCTGGTTAGGATTTTATACCCAGTTTCCTGATATCTAGTGGCCAACGAGGCCTTATGTATAAATCCAAAAATTTTTGTTTTTTGACTCTCCGAGAATGTAGTCCCCAGGTCTCTTTCCCATGCTTGGATAAATGTTAGGTCTTGCGGTGCTTCTGACTCCACTAAGAGACTGTACATTATTGATAGGCCATGTCTCACTGGTTCTCCCTTATAACATATTCCCTCAAAGTCTGTCAGTTCTTGGTTCACTTCCCCTTGTTGGCTCATTGTTCGAATAGCGTCTTTTAATTGTATTTGTCTCATTGGGTCTAGTTCCCTCATGATTCTCTCTTCGCGTTCTTCACTATTTGTTCTTTGAGTATCATTCCTAAAATGTATGATTCTACTCATTCCTAATCGTCTTAACTTATTAAAATAAAGGTCTGTTAGACCTAATTCGAAGCTCGGGTTCCCAAGGACCGGTGACATCGGACTTGGGTATTTTGAAATTTTAGTTTTCTTGAATAGCCTTTTTATAACTCTTACCGTTGCGCCCACTGTAGGGTGTTTTTTCACTTCCTGTGGGATGTCCCCGTCTAAGATCCACGCCATACCCTCTAAGGGAATATTCGTTATCTTTTGTTCTATTTGAATCCATGGTTTTTCCTTTTGATGGATGCACCACTCTGCCACCCGTGCCATATGAGTGGCAACATGGTAGCTCATTGGGTCTTGGAAACCCACTCCTCCCTTCTCTTTCGGTAATGTCAAGACTTCCCTCCTTAATCTCGCTGGTTTTCCTGCCCAGACAAACTTTGTGAATCTAGATCTCAACTCTCTCAGAAAACCCAGCGGGATCCTTATCGGTAAAATCTGAAATAGGTAGAGAAGTCTCGACATTACGTTCATTTTAATAATATTGATTCTTCCGAACCATGTGAAAATCTCCCTGTCCCATCGTTGAAAGTCTGCTTTGATCGATCTCACCAGTGGTATAAAATTTAATTCAAAGGTTCTATTCTATTAAACTTTTTTGGTATTTTCGTTCCCAAATAAGATATATGAGAGCCCGTCCACTTAAAAGGGAAATTTGCTGCCAATAACTGCTGCGTATGTTCATCTACCTCCACCCCCATCGCCTCTGATTTACTATAGTTTACCTTAAAATTAGACAGGCTGCCATAGTCTCCTATTTCCTTCAACAACGCTGGTAGAGATAGCGCTGGGGTCGGTAATGAAAAAAGTAAGTCATCTGCAAATGCAGCGACCTTATATTCTTCCCCTTTGATCCGGATGCCTCTAACATCCGTATTTGCTCGTACCATTCTCAAAAATGGTTCAAGGGCAAGAGTAAAGATTAACGGAGAGAGTGGGCATCCCTGCCTTGTTCCGTTTCTTATTGGGAAGGGATCAGACATTACTTCATTTACCTTTACTCTGGCCATCGGGCATGAGTAAAGGCTTGTAATCCAATTTTGCATTCCTTCCCCTAGGCCTATATGTTGTAAAATGTCTCTCAGGAATCCCCAATCAACTCTATCAAAAGCTTTCTCTGCGTCAGTCGATACTAGAACTAATGGATTTTGGTGACGTTGGGATAGGTAGATAGAGCTCAGCACTCTTTGTGTATTTTCCCTCCCCTCTCTACCAGGCGTAAACCCTACTTGATCAGGATGTATTAAGGCGGGGATATATGACACTAATCTATTAGCAAGTATTTTTGAGAAAATCCTCAGGTCGACATTCAACAGGGAAATTGGGCGATAACTAGTACATTGGGAGGGGTCTTTCCCTTCTTTAGGGATTACTGCTATGTGGGCCATTAGTGTTTCCCTTAACATCGGTTGTCCTTCTCTTAGTGAATTAAATGCAATCAAAAATTTTGATGGCAACTTTTCAAAAAAAAAATTATAGTAAAGTAGAGTATATCCATCTGGTCCCGGGGATTTGCCTGGTTTCATTGCTTTAATTGCTTCTAATAATTCCTTAGCTGTAATTGGTTCCTCTATACTCCGAATACTTTCTTCTGGTATCTTGGGCATCCCTGAGTCCCTTATATATTCTTTTATTTGTTCTTCTCTACTCTGTCTCGTCCCCGTTACTGGTTGCTTCTCTAATTGATACAATCTACTATAAAAATCCCTAAAGGCTTTCGCTATTTGCTGTGATGAGCTAACTATATTATCCCCCTGAGTTTTTATCACAATAAACCACACAATTGAGCGTCTCCGACTTCCCTCCACCAGGAGGAGAGGCGCTCTAGTGGGGGTAGGTATGAAAGCACTACGGAGAGCTTCACCTGGCTATTGCTCCGGGTGCGCCGCTTCAATATATGGGAGGAGAAAAAAAAATGGTTCCACCACCCCTTTTCATCAAGGAGATCCCCCCTCCCCCCCACCCCCTAAGGGGGGAGGGGGGGAGGGTATGGATTAGAAGGGAGATTAAATCCCCACCCCAATTCCTGCCCTATAATACATTTATAATACATTTATATAATTTTCAAACATTTTCAAACATTTTAAGAACATGACAATCCCCACAGGCAAAGGTGTGAGAGAGATCCTCCCCCTCCCCCACCCCACCCTCCCTTCGCTTTAACATAACTTTCTCTTTAAACTAATTAATTTTAGATGGTATTCTCATACATTGTTATTATCCCTCCCTCCAGTATACTCCCCTGATACCCTTGATTAATGTTTCCTTAACTGGGCACATCTTATGGGGACCCTTGTCTTCTTCATGGCCCCCAGCTGCTCCCTCATCTTTCGCTTCCCACTCGGCCTCCTCAGAGACCTTAACCCTTGAAACATTGTAGTACTCACTCCCCTCACCCCCCCCCCCCCTAGAAGGAAAAAATAAGCTAAGAATCCCAAAAGAAAAGAAGAACCCTAATCCAAACTGTCTCAAATCTTATGGTGATTCAATATGTGATGTGTATTTAATATTTAGTGTAATATTTAATATAGTGCTAATTATTATGTGTATAATTAATTAAAATGTGAAATGTGTTATGTGTCTGACTCTTGTGGCCATTCATTATGTAATATGCAATATAAAAAATAAAATATGTAGTATACATATACGTGTTCGTGTTATATTGTTATATTATTATTGTGTCTAAAAATTAAAAATTAATTAAAGTATATAGTAAATACACAGTGAAAATATATAGTGTATCAAAATGTGTCTAGTGTAGTATATTAAGTTATTATATTATTATGTTACATTATAAAAAATAGAGAAGTCTTCCCAACCCCCCCCCCCCCCCCCCCCCTAAAAAAAAAAAAAGAAAAAACAATTTTACCTACCCCTACTCCCTCCCTACTCCCTCCCCCTCCCTCTCCCTTTAAAAAAAAAAAAAACAGAACACCCAAACTACCAAAACAAAAAAAAAAGAAAACCCCTAAAAAAGGGGAGGGCAAAAGAATGTGTTTTCCCCATGCCTCTCCAACTTCAACACTACCTCCATACCACCTCTATTGGGCCTCGGGACTCTGCGGAAAGCCTGTTACAATTCTTAATAGAATATTTGTATTACAATTATTATTATATTGCTGTATTGTAGCTTCTTATGATTCGAAACCCAAAAATGTTCAAACATACGTTATACAATATTCAGCTAGAGAAAAAAAAAAGAAAAGATTGGAGCACAGCAATAAAAAAAAAAGCACCGCTTCTTTTTGTAAAGCCCGAAATATCGCCCTTTATAATGTGTCCCTTTCGCATGGGGCCAAAAAAAAAAAAAAATGGGCCCAGTAAAAAAAAAAAAAGGGTGACGAGGTTAGGCCACGTTCTTCTCTCCCGGCCTCCTCTGTATTAATTTTGGCCAGCTGCCTCTTATTCACTCACTTATGTTGGGGTACGTTGGGTATCCTCTGGGGGGACTGTCCTCTGTGCTGCCATGAAAAAATTCCTATTATCATTTATCTATATGTGTTTTTCTTTTCCCTCTGTGTTTGCTCCTTTTCTTCACCCCGCCCTCTTCTTCGCTATTTATCTGGGGCTTTTCTCCATTGACCTATTACTTCGGGTAGTTCCAGCCAGTTGGGGACCTCTATGGGCTCTGTTTCTAAAAACTCAAAAAATGCAGGGAGCTGTACGGGCTCTTTCAGATTAAAGCTCCTCCCCTCTTTTTTCACGAACACAGCCAATGGGTACCCCCATCGATATGTGGCCCCCTTACCACGGATACAATCCAATAAAGGTTTAAGCAAACGTCGCCGAGCTTTAGTCTGCCAACAAAGATCCGGGAATATCTGTATATCCATCCCCTCCCAGGTTATTACCCCCTCCTTCCACGCCACTCTGAGTATCTCCTCTTTTACTCTGTAGAAATGTATTCTGCATAATACGTCCCGGGGGTTGATCTGGGCAGGATTCCGTGTCGTTGGGACCTTATGAACTCTGTCCAGTTCAAGTGGGGTATCTAGTTTTTTTTTTTTTTTTTTATTCAGGATGGATGTGACCACCTCTCTAAGTGCTGGCCCTTCAAAGTTCTCGGGTATCCCCTTAATACGCAGATTGTTTCTTCTGGCCCTGTTGTCTGCCTCTTCTGAATACAATTGTAGCTTGATTATATGCTGCTGCTGTTTTTCCAATTTTTCCTCCAGGTCTAGTAGTCTGGAGTCTGTTAATTCTTGTTGCTTCTCCAACCCGTTCAGTTTTTGTTCATCCCCCACCACTTTTCTGTGCACTTCCTCAATTTCCCCCCTCAGTGTGCCTGTTATGTCCTTTAGCATAGTCTGAATATCCTCCTTAGTTGGGAGAGCCTGTATAAGCCTACTAAGCTGGCTGATATCTGGGGCCGATACTTGGGGGAGTTGTTGTATAGTCCCTTGTGTGTCCTGGATACTGTCTGGGCTGTGTCTATTATGCAAACACACCTGGCCTTCTTCATCCGTCCCAGACACAGCTCCCCAGCCTTGAGGCATCTCACCCCCTTGAACAAGGCCCTCCCTGCTTAACATTGGCGTTATTAGTGTACCTGCTGGGTCCTGAAGAGGACCCATAAACCGCTCCTCTAAGTCCATCACTGAGGGGGGGTTGGGGGCGCCTCTGCCTCTACCTGCATTCGTTCCACTGCAGGGGGGGGGGGCCGGGCTCACCTCCAGAGTTTGCACAGAACCTGCTGTCCACTCCCACATCTCAGCCTTCGTTGTAGTCACCGCTATCATTGGTGTTTGAGGTGGAACCGCTGTTATGGTTATCGATGAGGGTGTAGTTAGAGTCACTGCTGCAGCGGGGTGGGAACTCTCCGTCAGTGATTCTCTCCTTAGCGATCTGTCAGCTACAGCGTCTCCTTGCTGTGTTTTCACCGTCATATATCTGGTAATGTATGAGTGACTGGGCTGATGCTTCCCCCCCGTGCTTCTTCCTGCTCTCCTGCCGCCTTGCCGCGACATCGGCTTTTTTTTTTCTTTCAAGCGCTGGGGTTACTAAACTGCCGCTCTCCTGACCGGTGCGCCCCGGGCTTGAGCTAAGCTCTCCTTCTCAGCGTGAGCTCACTCCGCCATGCTCCTCACACTCCCCCCTAAAAATATTATTTTTTGATTAACACTGACTTTTTTCTTTATTGTTTTTCATATAAATTGATTGGATATATGCATTCT
This sequence comes from Rana temporaria, assembly GCF_905171775.1. NCBI lineage: Eukaryota > Metazoa > Chordata > Amphibia > Anura > Ranidae > Rana > Rana temporaria. The sequence continues at coordinate 292,272,633 of NC_053491.1, read as the reverse complement.
TTCGCTATGTATTAATTGCACTATTGTGCATTTTTTTATATACTATTTGTGCATTTTATGCATGTTAGCACTTTTTTGACACATGTATTTTGCATATTATATGTGTGATGAAATATTTTGATTGTTTGCACTAGCATTTTGGGTATTTGACTGTGAAGTAAATGTTTTCATGTATTATAGTAGTTAAATAGGTAGGTATTGACCAGCGCTAGCCATGTAATTATTCAGCACTTTATGGAATTTATAGTTAGGTTGGCAGCGGTCTGTTCTATTAGCAATAAGCCACCCCCCCCTCCTCCTGTATCTGTTGCGCTGTTGTTTTTATGAATCATCGGAAGCATTACATATCATACGGTACATTCATAATTTATAAAAAAATGCATTATTTTGTTTTAATCTGCTATTTCTAGATAGTGTTTAGTAGGATTATTACACAGGGGCAGGACGTTGTGGTTAATACATGGGGTGTTGTAATATTTTTACTGTGCAATTGTGGCACATTTTGTGCAGATATATTTATTTATATAAATGTTCAATGACTCTCTAGTAATAGAGTACCATGTAATTTATTAAAATGTATTTTCTGTTGTATGTAGGGTTGAGCGAACCCGAACGGTAAAGTTCGGGTTCGGTACGGACTTTGGGTTTTTCCCGAACCCGGACCTGAACCCGAATAATTGAAAGTTCGGGTCCGGGATCGGAGTTCGGGAAAAAAAATGCTCAGAGGTCCCCGCAAATTCAATAACCAGACCCTTTAGGTCTGGTATGGATATTAAGGGGAACCCCGCTGTCAATTTTATAAAAAAAATGACGTGCGGTTCCCCCTAAATATCCATAACCAGACCCTTCAGGTCTGGTATAGATATTAAGGGGAACCCCGCCGTCAATTTAAAACAAAAATGACGTGCGGTTCCCCCTAAATATCCATAACCAGACCCGTTATCCGAGCACGTTGACCTGGCCGGCCGCAGAAAAGAGGGGGGGACAGAGTGCGCCCCCCCCCTCAGCTGAACCGCACCAGGCCACATGCCCTCAACATGGGGAGGATGTCCCCATGTTGATGGGGACAAGGGTCTCATCCCCACAACCCTTGCACGGTGGTTGTGGGGGTATGCGGGCGGGAGGTTTATCAGAATCTGGAAGACCCCTTTAACAAAGGGGACCCCCAGATCCTGACCCCCCCCCTGTGTGAAATGGTAATGGGGTACACTGTACCCCTACCATTTCACGAAGGAAGTGTAAAGTCTTGTTAAAAAAAAACACACTGACACCGTAGAATAAAGTCCTTTATTAATATAAAAAAAAAAAAAAACTCCAGCGGTGATAATCCACTCGTTCCCGGCTTCCTGCATTGTCCTGATCCTGCGACGGCTGCGGGTGATCTCCAGCGATGAGAAGATCCTGCGTCGGGTGACCTCCGCTCCAGCGATGAGAAGATCCATCCATCTAGCGCAGCAGCATCCCCGACCTCCTGTCACCGCTGGACACAGCCCAGCGAATGACGCGCTGCAGCTGTGACATTTTTTTCTTTATTAATAAAGGACTTTATTCTACGGTGTCAGTGTGTTTTTTTTAACAAGACTTTACACTTCCTTCGTGAAATGGTAGGGGTACAGTGTACCCCATTACCATTTCACACAGGGGGGGGTCAGGATCTGGGGGTCCCCTTTGTTAAAGGGGTCTTCCAGATTCTGATAAACCTCCCTCCCACATACCCCCACAACCACCGGGCAAGGGTTGTGGTGATGAGACCCTTGTCCCCATCAACATGGGGACATCCTCCCCATGTTGAGGGCATGTGGCCTGGTGCGGTTCAGGAGAGGGGGGGGGCGCACTCTTTCTGCGGCCGGCCAGGTCAACGTGCTCGGATAACGGATCTGGTTATGGATATTTAGGGGGAACCGCACGTCATTTTTGTTTTAAATTGACGGCGGGGTTCCCCTGAATATCCATACCGGACCTGAAGGGTCTGGTTATGGATATTTAGGGGGAACCGCACGTCATTTTTTTTTAAATTGACGGCGGGGTTCCCCTTAGTATCCATACCAGACCTAAAGGGTCTGGTTATTGAATTTGCGGGGACCTCCGCGCATTTTTCTTTCTAAAAGTCTGTGTCCCATTGACTACAATGGGGTTCGGAGTTCGGGTTCGGGTTCGGGTTCCCGAACCTGAACTTTTTTTTTAAAGTTCGGGTTCGGACCCGAACTCGAACTCGAACATCCAGGTGTCCACTCAACTCTAGTTGTATGTACAGTTGACTTTTCTTTGTTCAAAGTACACATTAGAAGCCTATTTAAAAGAGAGCTGCTATATGTTATCTGTGCTTTGCTGGACACTGCAGTGTGCCTTCATTTTATGAGGACTGTAGCATAATGCTGAATAGGATTCTCTGTAATGGTAGCAGATGCTGCTGGCATGACTTTCACAGGTCATGTGACTGGTCTCTCATCTCAGAGCACTGTTTTCCCATTCATGAAAATGAAGAAAGATATGCTTGCTCTAACGTCCCAAAACAAGCAAATCGTTGAACACATTTGTAAAGCACACCATAAATGTTCTGCTGTGTTTTTTTAGCTTTTTTATTATGGCTATAGTAAAGCCATACTGCTGTTTTGTAAATGAGACCCTTAGTGCGCATATCCTTTTCTGCCCCTCCCCTGCCTCCAGCACACTTACAATAGATCAGGTCATACTTACCTACAGCCATTCCCATGTGAGATCTCAGTCTGTGGCCCTCCTCACATCACATGGCCATCTTCAGCCTGCTGTGGTCACTATTCAGTTCAACAGAGAGCTCATCTGTTGGCCCACCAGGCCAGTATAAAAAAAGCTAGTCTTTCATGTCCTACTAAATAAAGTATAATCAGGCTGTAACAAATTACCGGTATTATAAACTATAATCAAGTGAGATGTCTATGGAGTGTCCCAGACAAAGTCAACAGAACTTTCTCAGTAAACAAATGTTTATTGGGTAGATTGAATTATTTTTAGCAACCCTACGGTAGGAAGCTGTAGTGAATATGTGAAATATTGCACGGTTTAACTAGTTGTAAAAATCGTTTTATGAATTTCACATATAACACATACCTATGTATTATTTTAGGTCTTTTTTAGGGGAATCACAGTCAATGCCGTACGTGGATTTCCAATGAGTGCTGCTATGTTTCTGACCTATGAACTTTCGTTGAAAGCTTTGAAGACTAGAAAGGAATCTGACTAGTAGAAACATAGGCATGAAGAGGTTGAATACTACGAGTTGCATGCTGACTGTTTGTTAGTTTCTTATTGCCAAGAAAACTCCCTTGTTTGTTAAGGTATTTAGCAAGGAAGCCATATAGAAGAACTTATTCCTACCACACACTTAATGATAGTGAAAAAGGAAGGAAAGTTTTGAGTCGTTGCGTCACAGAGATGAGGTCAAGATCCTAATCACACATCTACAATCAGATATCAGGAATGTACTGTAGTCTTGTTCCATTACTTTGTATGTTACCAAAAATAAAGAGGCTTATGAAACATGTGGGTTAATAGTATTTGTCTGTAATTTCAGTGAACCTGAAATAATAAGAATACCTTTTTATGTCATGGGTTTACCAATAAATTTTTTGCAATGCTCTAATTTTATTTCCCAAATGTATTGTGACTCAACTGATTTCTAGTTACTTGGGAAAATGTATGGCTTTTAACTAATTTCGGAATTGTATAGCTAGATAAATGCCCAATTTAGTGAACAGGCTAAATAGGTCTCTGCATGGGTAGAAAGACTACTAGTCTACCACTACAAGGCTTGCTTCAATTATCTGTCCATAAAACAAGCAGCTGAAGTGTAATGCCGCATACACACGATAATTTTTTGGGTTGTAAAAAATGACGTTTTTCAGGCTCTAGAAAAAAATAAGTTTTTTTCAACTTGATCATTAAAACGGCCTTGCCTACACATGATCGTAAAAAAAAAAATGCTCTAGCAAAGCGCGGTGACGTACAACCCTTACAACGGCACTATAAAGGGGAAGTTCCATTTGGATGACGCCACCCTTTGGGCTGCTTTAGCTGATTTTGTGTTAGTAAAAGACGATTCGCGCTTTTCTGTACTGTAGATCTTAGCAACCAATCATATGTAAGTCTATGATGAAGCGTTGTTATAAAAACGGACTGTGTGCCTTCTTTTTTTGAGCAAGTAATTATGAACTTGCTCCCAGCTGCAGCTGATGTTAATAAATCCTCTTGTTCTTTTCGAAATTCACTGCCTGATTGTTTTTTACTTTCCCCATCACAAGCATGATGGATAAACCTAGATATGTTCAGAGGATTCCACAAGACCATTCTTCATTAACATTTAACATCATTACATTTTTATAAATATATTGGATTGGATATACTTTAGTTAAAATAAGTAGAATGTGTGGCCACATTGTGTATGCACAGCTAGCTTGGTCTTCACCACAACTGCTAACCTTTCACCTTTAAAATCCACATCCAACTTAAAAGCCAGATGCCCAACCAGCAAAGCATCCTTTTTGCTATGTTGATGGGGACAATGGCCTCTTGTCCACATCCTTGGCCCAGTGAATGTAAGGGTCTGTGGGGTACATAGTATCCCTGGTTACTTATTCATAAAAAGTAAAATAGTAATTAAATACACAAAACCATGGCAATGTCCTGATGTCACTTCTGCCTCCCCAACGCCACTTTCGGGTTTTTGAAATGCTCTCCGGCTCTGCACATTGTGAGCAGCATTGCAGGGTTGTGCCTGTCAACCCTTAAGCTGTTTGTGTTGGTGCCTGCAGTCGGCACCTTAACATATAAGTGAAATAATTTGTATACATTACCTGGCCATTTTTATTAGAGATTACTACACTATGAGAGCACAATCCTTAAAATGTATTTAAATTAAAGTGACAATAAAGGTTCACTTAAAAAAAAATAATAACATACATGTCATACTTACCTCCACTGTGCAGTTCGTTTTGCACAGAGTGGCCATGATCGTCTGCTTCTGGGGTCCCACGGCTGCTCTTGCGGCTCCTCCCCGCAAGAGATTACCCCCTCTGGGAAGCTCTCTCCCGAGGGGGTTACCTTGCGGGTGTGCTCCCGTGTCATACAATCAGCGTTCATAGCTGACGAATGTATGACTCGGCCCCATCCCCCGGTGGCCACGGCCTTGGATTTGATTGACAGCAGCGGGAGCCAATGGCTGTGTTGCTATCAATCTATACAATGAAGAGGCGATCAGCCATGATGAGAACAACGCAGGATTGCGCCCTCGAAAATTTGGGGCTCGGGTAAGTAAAACTGGGGCTCAGTGGGGCCGGACACTGCAAGGTGAAAAAACATGAAGCTTTACAACCCCTTTAAATTTAAAGGATAAGTTCTCCTTTGGGAACATATTACATGTTTCACCCCCAATGCTGTAGCTCCGCCCATGTGGCCCCGTCATTCATTTACACAGCTCTGTGTGTGAATGACCTACAAGCCCAGACATCCTGTGTGGTTGTCAGCTTGTAGTTTTCAATGAACTACCATGGCGCTGTGGAGCGCTGTGGTAGTTCATTTATTTCTTCCTGTCTTCACACAGATATACTGACAGATCTTAAGGAGACTTGCATAGCACTAGCTGACCGCTGGTGCAATGCTTTACAGGCTCCAAAAGAAATAAATCATAAATGCACATTTTTTTTTTTTTTTTGAACTTATACTTTAACCCTGCTGGAAATGCCCCAGTGTAGAAACAACAACCTTTATTCCTCCTTATTTCACCTTTACTGTGCCCTGTTGAAAAATGTGAACATTTCTAAAACCTATGACTGTGTGACCAACCTGCTGTTGTCTGTACACTTACTTAGCTCCATACTCCAACATTGTCTGATTGTTGTAATTATATTGTTTTATAAACAGCCTCTCCACATTCTACCAAATGGTAAGTAAGGGGAACTCTATAAAAGCAACACAGTCAGAAATAAATATGCTTCTATTTAGTATCAAAGAGAAAGACTAGAACTTCTTTCAGAAGTGATTTATGTCTTTGTCCCCGTTGCAGATTTTCACTGACTTCCCGTCTGATAAAGCATCAGGAGGACAGGAAGTGATAGTAAATCTTTATAACAGACCCCCAGACAGAAGTATAAATGCAATAGGGGTTTTAATCCTTCCTCACTCTAGACTCTAAAACTAGAATCAAAGTTGAGAAAAAATAGCTAAAATAAATGATGTTAAAGTGTGTATCCAGTGTTTATGTAAATCTAACAAACTGGATCCAATCAATGTTTCATTTAACCTCAAAAAATGTGTAAAAATACATTGGATTGGATCTTATGTGATCTCACATACCTTTATACCTTTTATATATACTTTAGTTAAAATAAGTAGAATGTGCAGTCACTTCACCCCAACTGCTTTCACCTTTAAAATCCACATCCAACTTAAAAACCAGATGCCAAAGCATCCTTGTCGCTATGTTGATGGGCACAAAGGCCTCTTGCCCACCTCCTTGGCCAAGTGAATGTAATGGCCTTTGAGGTGGACTTTTTTAGAATCTAGAAGCCACCAGGAGTACATAGTAACACAGTACCCCTGGTTTCGTATTAATTAAAAGTAAAATAGTAAATAAATACACAAAACCTTGACAATGTTCAAACCGCCCATCCCCCCCATCCCCCCCCAACCTAAAAAAATATTTCCCGCGATAGTCAATGATGACATCTGAAATTTGTGAAAGTCCCCCCCCCCCTCCTTAAAATCCATACCAAAGTCTGTTTTTTTTTTTTTTGGGGGGGGGGGGTCCTGCTTCATTTTATTTTAATGGGATCCCACCTTACTATTTATGCCAGACCCTCATCTAGGAAAAGTGTCCATTATAGATATTGAAAGGAATTCCCAGCCTCTCTGTTAGAACAAAATAGACAATGACAATTCAAATGTTAATGTAACTTTTGCTTTAGTACATCCAATAGGTGTGCCATTTTACAAGCAAGTTTAAATCAGGTTATTTTAAGGTGACCTAAAAATATGCCATTTCAAGCAAGAGAACACTCTTCTTCCCTGGCCCTCAGGTTTGGGGGTGTCGGTGTCCAAACTAACTCATGCAGTTGTAGCGTTATGCAGCATCCAGGGTGCCTACATGGGGGTTACTGATAGTGGAGTAGTGCAGGCTGAGGCTGCCTAACACCTTACACTGGTCGGGTCAGGAGAGCAACATCCTGGAGGCTGTATATTGTTACCACTGGATGTTTAAGGAATTTGTATTTTTTTTTAATGTTGTCCTGTAAGCCTTTTTAAAAGCACTGCTCCCTGTTTAAAGAGATTCTTAAAAGCACATTTTATTTTGGTATGGCAGTGCAGGACTACTAATGCTTTTTCCCCCCAAAAACTTGAAAATTGCCCATAAAAAAAGCTAAGAATCATCTCCCGTAAACTTCAGTGGGGTTGGCCACTATGTTCGGGATTTAGCAAACACCAGTCAGCCAAAATTTGCTTGGTTCACTCAACAATCCTCAGCAAAAAAAAAATCCTTCCAGACAACCTGCAAGTAATCAGATCAGTTACATTCATCAGAAAATGTCTCTGTTAGCCCTAAGTAATAATAACGTTAGCTTCTCCAATGCTTCCTCAGATTGGCTTAGGTGGTGGGGCAGGCTGATGACATTACAATCTCCACCTTAACTTGTCAGAGGAAGCTTTGTATTCATTGACAGAATACAAAGCTGCCTATGAATGGCTGAGCTTCACTCAGCACAAATCTATTGTGTTCCAGATGTGAGACAGGAAGTTCTAATCTCATAGCTGGAATACAGCTGCATACAGCTCATACAGTGCTGAGAGCCACTTCAGCAGTTACTGAGGGAAATATTTAATTTGGACTAGCTTTAATTAAAGTTGCAGTAACAGAGAGATCAGCTTTGCAATTGAATGTTATTAAAAATTACCTTTCCCTTTCAATCTGCAGCCACTGTAATTTTCTGAGAATGCGTGGCAATATGGCTACCTGGAGTTGTTCTGTTCACAGAGTTTGTATTGACCACTCCCCAGAAACATAATTTCCTTCTTGTGTGATTGGCTCACCAATTTTCCCAAAAGTCTGCCTAAGATGCAAGTCAGATTTCAGGCATCCCCTGCAACATGTCATTTTTGGAGAGATACTTTCAATAGGAACATGTCTAAAGGGACACAGGTCCAGCAGATTTCCTTATCTCATTAGTGCCCTGCAGCTGCATACCTGACAGTTAATTATGAAACCACTCCCATTAGACCCACTAAGTACAGAGGCACAAACAAATACACATGGATTTTTTTTAATAAAAAAGGTAGGAATCTGCAACAAAGGTTGTTATAATCCTTGCAATGTATATCGATCATCCAGAGGGAAATGGGTTTTTGTTTTCAACAAAAGTGGAATTAAGTTTTAAGTAGCAGAGGGGGTTGTTAATCAGTTTCAGCTGCTTTGGTGTTAATAAAATTAAACAGGTGCACTAGATGAGCAACAATGAGACGACCTGTGAAGACCAGTGAAGACCACTGAATTTTTTTTCCCCTACTCCTCTTTGACTGTTTTTCCACTAGTTTTGCATTTGGCTAGGGTCAGTGTCACTACTGGTAACATGAGGCGATACCTGGACCCTATAGAGGTTGCACAGGCAGTCCAACTCCAGTCCAACTCCAGGATGGCACATCAATACGTGCCATTGCCGGAAGGTTTGCTGTGTCTCCCAACACAGTCTAAAGAACATGGAGGAGATTCCAGGAGACTGGCAGTTAATCTAGGAGATCTGGGCAGGGCTGTAGAAGGTTCTTAACCCATCAGCAGGACCAGTATCTGCCCCTTTGTGCAAAGAGGAACAGGATGAGAAGCCTGGCCATCAACAGGCGAGTGCGCACGGCCTGATTGCCTGGCTGTCAGCAGGCAGCCATTATCTGCCATGAAGCCCGATGTGTGTAGCGGGGTATCACTTTTTTTACGTGATATAAAAGAATACCATTGCTGATCGTGAAGGATCTCAGCTCCCTCCTGCGGTCGAGATGGGTTAGAGCCACCTGTTGTTTACATTTTGTTCTGGTTCCCGCAGAGAATGTTGGGAAATTGAGTACAGGGAGAGAAGAGACTCCATTTGTCCTGGCCTGTAATAGACTACATTACCCAGAGAGCAGCTGTACTACCCCAGGATGCTTTGCCTTCCACGCAGCCTGCTGGGGGAGGTAATTTAAGGGGAGGACGTGTTTAGCGCACTCTCTCTGGACCGCCTCTTCAACCCAGGAGGACACTGTCAGAAGTGTCTCAGCGGGAAATAGGCCGTAGTTGAGGCCTACATACGCCCGGGGGGAGTGCCTTTGAGAAGGAGAGACGGAACCTCTGATGGAGTGATCGGACGGGCTTCCAGTATCCCTGCGACCTGTCTGAGAACTGGAGGCTGCCATCTAGCAGGACTGTGACCGAGATTGTGGACGAAGTACCACAGAAGGATGGGGCCTGAATCATTTGGGTGAGACGGGCACCTGCCCAAGCGTACTGACTGTCTTGCAAGAGGGTGGATTGTTGATATTCATCAGTTGTGGTTCGACTGTTCAGGAAGTTCTTACCAGATACTATTTTTCTTCTTTTCCCTTTGGACTACAAATTTTGTTCTTTCCTTCTTTGCGTGCCAACGCATGCCAACGCATACTTGGACAAACTCTTAAGTTAAATTATATTAAGGTTTGGCCTGGCCCGCCAAACCACATTGGTTAGCTATATTGCTTAAAGACTACCTATTTAGTGTTGCATATTGTTGATACTCATTTTATTACTCGTTGATCGAGTAATTGGTTATATTACATTGTACAGTACTGTAGAGAGACATACAGCTGGGCTTGGCAAGGGGGTGCTTCAATGTGTATGTCTTGTTGAGGGAATCCTCTTTCTGTGTGTTTGCACAGGTCTGTGTGATATTATAGTTTAGCCTACATCCATGTGTTACCATGTGTTACTATTGTTACTATTGTTATTGATTCTGCAGGGCTCTGCAGATAGTTATCACTGTTTTACCCTTGTTCTTTTGTTTTCATCTCACAAGTAAAGTACCACTTTGGATACTCTGAGGTCTGTGTACAGTCTGTCTTTCATACTGCAGGATCCATTCCATTCAAGGTAATCTCTAATTTGCATAATCTGTTGCAGTGTAATGGGATATTGTGCTCCCCAACGAGTTACTGTGGTCCACAACCCCCATATTACCAGTTGTGTCAAGGGAGGGTTTTGAGCCACTTTCAGGGGTTGATCACAGAGCGTAGACCCCAAACAATCCAGCAGCTCCTCCTGGGGTAATGCTACATGTGTATGGGTTCCCTCGGCCTAGGCGTCGTAAGGTGGAGTGGTAAGATGGACTTCATCATACATGGCAGCAGTGTTTGTATTTATATCAATTGTATTCTACCTTTCTGGTCCTGTTTTCACTGCTCTCTGCTCTCCGCTAACTTTCCCCTAAGCTGGTTTCTCCTGTGCTCCAGCCGCTGCTATCTCTCTTCCGGGTCCCAGGAATCGCTTTATACATGCGTGGACCATGAACAAAAATGAGGCTTGGTTCGTGCATGTGCACGAGTGTCTTATACCTGGTGCTGGTGGTGACATCACGCGGCGCCACTTTTAAATCCTGGGGGATGCCTGCAGAGCCTCAGGAATGATTGTGGTCATTGGGGAAACTTCCCTTGGCCTCTGGTTCAGCTCCCCCAGGTAAATACTGGTTCTGTGGGGGAATGGATAAGTTCCTTGACTGGCAGCTGATCTGTATCTTTCCCTGCAGTGACCTAATTGTGATATCATGGATCTTTCACTGCCTCCTGTTGGGCGGCCCTCTCGCAGCAGGTATACATTGGGATTTTCTCTGTGTTCTGCCTGCTGGGGAGGAGGAGAGTGGGGTACTAGGGCAAAAGTTTTATTGCTTTTTTCCTTTTCTTTTCTTTCTGCTCTCTTTCTCACAGCCCTTCCAGGTCTGATCCACAACTTAGTTCCCGAAGAGGAAGCGGATCTTCAAAGTCACACCGCCAATACTCTCCCTCTAGATCCGGACATCACAGTAGAGATCCTCCTCACCCCCCCATCTCGCCACAGCTGGGGATAGAGAAATCATGTTGGGGGTGTAGGGCTCCAGTCCCTGCCAGGAAAGTCTCGCTTTTTTCAGAAGCAGCAGACGAGAGGGAGGGTGCGCACCAGCACCTTGAATCTTTAGTCAAGCAGATCGTAAGAGAATCCCTGCAGGTGAAGGCGGCTGGTCAGCCTTGTGACCCCCCCCCCCCACTGGTCCACTCTACATGGGAATCTTCCCAGTCAAGCCACCCATCTGCTCCTCCCTCGGACAGTGAGTCGAAAGTAGAGGATCCGGGGATGGGTTTTGAGTACGCCCTGGTTCCCTTATTGGTGAAAGCAGAAAGGGAAGCCCTGAATTGGAAAGATCCTGTAACTTCTCCACCTGAGCAGAGGAAATTCTTCAAGTAGCTCAAAAAGGAGCTTCAATATTTTCACTTTCTCACTGAACTGGGCGACATCATCTCTGATGAGTGGGGAAAAATGGACAAGAAGAGTTCCATGCAATCTAAAATCCTGAAGCTGTATCCTGAAGCCCTCGCATTGTCTCATTTCTATGCCCGCCAGTGTCTGAAGTTGATTGGCACCATGGCGGCCACAATTCACCATGGTGTAGTGGGAACAGTGGCGCATATGACCCTTCCAGAAAGGGTTCCTCCAACAATGGAGGTCCGACAACAAGAGCCAGTGCATCTACCTTACTCCGGCTATGAGACTACATACCCAGGATCCAAAATTTTCAGGCAGACTTCCTTTCTCGTGTTCAGATGAACAACAACGAGTGGTCTCTCCACAAAGAAGTGTTCGAGTGGCTTTTGACTAGGCATGTGCAATTTTTTAAGTTACGAATACGTTTTCCGTCATTTTTCGTTATTTTAGTTGATTCGTTAACATACGAATGAACGAATGGTTTAGCGCAATTAATAACGAATAACGATATTTTCAAAATAACGAATATGGAAAACAACGAAGATACGAAAGAAGAAAGAAACGAAAACATAGAAACAACGAAAATACCGAACCCAAAAAAAAAAAATAATTACGAAAAACAAAATGAACGAAAATGCAAACTTACTAATATTCGAAGACCGAAAAGAAAACGAAATGCCGAACAAAGACTAAAAAACGAAAATCAAAACTAACGAAAAATAAATTACGGATCTTCGGAAAACTGAAATGAAAACAACGAAAATACAAAATAATGTAAATTAGCTTTCGTTAGTACTGAAATATTTCTGACCAATAGCCACTGAGCGCTGTCCCTTTCCTCTGAAGAGGTTTGTTCCTTCCCCCAATGAGCTTCTTTCTCATTACCTCCTGGCTCATTGTGTCTTTTTCTGTGTTAGACTGCAGTGCATCTACTTTCTAGATTTGTATTTGTAATATCTGACATATTTTAGTTTTCTTCTACGTCAGACTTCATTCTAGACAGGGTGTGTGTGCTAACTAAGACAGTCAAGTCAATCACAGTAAAATCCGAATTACAAAATTACGACGAGTAGTGTGTCGAATAAACGTAAAATGTATTCTAACAGAATTACGAATGCAATAAAATCTACAAAAGTACGTTTTTACAATCAAAGGAAATTAGACATGAAAATACGAATGATCATAAAGCAACGAAAATATATTTCTTTACGAAAATACGAATGCGGCATGATGGAAAATATAATATAAATACGAATAACAAAACAACGAAAATTAAACTAACGTAAAAACGAAGGAACGAATAAAATCATTTTAAAAATACGAACGCGGCAGAATACAAAATATAACGAAAATACGAATCTCGATTCAACGAAAAATAAACTAACAGAAAAAAACAGAAAACGGAAAAAAGAGTGTTACGAAAATACTAAAGAGTACGAATACGATAACTAACGTCTTACGAAATTACGACTCGTTACGAATCACGATAAACGAACAGAAACGAAACAGAAATAAACGAAAATTTTTGCTGTGCACATGTCTACTTTTGACCCTGGGAGTTTTGCCAGAAGTCGACCTCTTTGCATCCCCATACAAGTTGGCCAAATACTACCGAAATCCCCTCCCAATGCCTGGAGTATTCTGGCTACGGATCACGGCCGGTAGCCCAGAGCAAATATTTCCTATAGATGTCCTATAGGGTAGTTATGGTGGTAGGGCTAACCCACACGTATGCTGCCATGGAGTCTATCAAGAAAGGAAAATTACAGTAAGTACTTGATAGGAAATTTTCCGTTTACGGTAATGCACAAGGCTGATGCGCCCTCTCCTTTTTGTTATAGTAATAGTAAATCTGGTCTTGATTGTAAAAAAAAATTGATGTGTGGTACAGTGCTCTCTTCGGGGGCAGGGCCTGGTGACGTCAGCGATTTTAGAGGAAGATTTCACCCTGTTTGGTGGTTGCCAGTACTACATCCAAGTGATCCAGGGGGCTTCACACACTTATTGTGCTTCGCATGCTCTCTGAGGGCACCAGAGCTAGTGAACTAAAAAATGTGAGTTGTCATTTCTTATGGTTTTTATTAAAGTGGTTTTTAAATAATTCAGCACTGTGCCAGTTTTATGATTTCTTTATGAGTTATACCGATAAGGATTGTCGCAGGAGATAGATGATTTACTTACCACTAAGTATCCAACCACCCATCAGAGGTTTCTTTAGCCCCTTAAAGGGGAAGGAGCATATTGATCTGTGGAAGGTCAGTAATGGAGGTGAGTGCATATTTTTGAAGGTAGTGGGCACTGTAAATTGCTGTGAATCTTTTATGGGACCCATGGACTAGCCTCTTCCTTATATTGGACTTTTTGTGTTTCGAGCTTACTTTATATTACTGGAAACGCCTATCAGTGATTATCACTGGTTTAGACATCACAGTGGTATTTTATGTGTGATGGTGTTTATATACATTTCCACACAATGTTTTTGGTAGGGTTGAGCGAACCCGAACTGTAAAGTTTGGGTTCGGTACGGACTTTGTTTTTTTTTGGGACCCAAACCCGAACCCGAATAATTGAAAAAAGTTTGGGTTCGGGTTCGGAGTTCGGGTATGTTTTGGTGCGCTGCACGGCAGCCAATCGCCATTTGTTTTACTACTGTGACTGGAAACTGATCACAGCCATGCCTACTTATGGCATGGCTGTGATTGGCCAGTGTAGCATGTGACCCAGCATGTGACCAGCCTCTATATCACATAGAGGCACACAGCACAGATCGTCACTCTGCTTTAATTATGATAGGGCGAGGCTGTGCTGCTGCTGCTTAGGGACAGTGTTCAGATAGCTTTATACTGCTTCAAGTGTGCTCTAGCTATGTAATAGGGACAGTCTGCTGCTGAATCAGAGACAGTGTCAGATAGCTTTTTCCTGCTTCAAGTGTGCTCTAGCTATGTAATAGGGACAGTCTGCTGCTGAATCAGGGACAGTGTCAGATAGCTTTATACTGCTTCACTAATCGAAAACAGCACTGTGTATTTCTGTGAGATCTGCATCTTATAGTTTAGGGACAGGTTCCAGCTTGTTTCTATAGGGACAGTAATATATAGGTGACTCTGCGTATTTCACCAGCACTGCAACTCTCTCCTGTGATGCACTGTGTGTGTCCAGTACATAGTTCAAGGACAGGTTCCAGCTTGTTTCTATAGGGACAGCAATCTATAGGTGACTCTGCCTATTTCACCAGCACTGCAACTCTCTCCTGTGATCTGCTGTGTGTGTCCAGTACATAGTTCAGGGACAGGTTCCAGCTTGTTTCTATAGGGACAGCAATCTATAGGTGACTCTGCCTATTTCACCAGCACTTCAACTCCCTCCTGTGATGTACTGTGTGTGTCCAGTACATAGTTCAGGGACAGGTCCCAGCTTGTTTCTATAGGGACCGTAATATATAGGCGACTCTGCCTATTTCACCAGCACTGCAACTCTCTCCTGTGATCCACTGTGTGTGTCCAGTACATAGTTCAGGGACAGGTTCCAGCTTGTTTCTATAGGGACAGCAATCTATAGGTGACTCTGCCTATTTCACCAGCACTGCAACTCTCTCCTGTGATCTACTGTGTGTGTCCAGTACATCGTTCAGGGACAGGTTCCAGCTTGTTTCTATAGGGACCATAATATATAGGTGACTCTGCCTATTTTACCAGCACTGCAACTCTCTCCTGTGATCCACTGTGTGTGTCCAGTACATAGTTTAGGGACAGGTTCCAGCTTGTTTCTATAGGGGCAGCAATCTATAGGTGACTCTCTGTATATTTCAACAGCACTGCACCTGTCACCACCTGTGATATACTGTGTGTGTCCAGTACATAGTTGAGGGAGAGGTTCCAGCTATTTGCTATAGGGACAGCAATCTATAGGTGAATCTCTGCCTATTTCACCAGCACTCCACCTGTCCCCTGTGATATACTGTCTGTGCAGTACATTGTTTAGGGCTAGGTTCCTGCTTCTTGCTATAGGTAGAGAAATATATAGGTGAAACTCTGCCTATTTCACCATATTACACTATTGTTGTATTTAAATATTTAAATCCATATTTTGAGAAATATGAAGAAAACGTCAAATAAGGGACGTGGCCGCGGTCGTGGTGCTGCTGGTGGAGCTCCTGTTACAGGGAGAGGACGTGGTCGATCTGTGCCAGCTACACGCACAAGTGAAACACCTTTCTCAGGTGCGAGTAGCCGACAGAGCCTGCAGCGGTATTTGGTCGGGCCTAATCCAGCTCTATGAATGTTGAGGCCAGGAGCAGAACAGGCGGTAGTAGATTGGGTTGCTGACAGTGCCTCCAGTTCCTTCACATTGTTTTCCAACCAGTCTTGTGCTGAAAGCTCAGAGTTGGCGCCTGCAGCCGATGTCCACCATCAGTCTTTCACCTCACCCCCTTGCAAATCAGCCAAGCAGTCTGAGCCCCAAAGCATGCAGCAGTCAATGCTTCTTTTTGATGAGTCTGTTAGTATGTGTTCCCAGGGCCATCCACCTAGCCCAGCTCCAGAAGGGGAAGAGATTGAGTGCACCGATGCCCAACCACTTATATTTCAAGATGAGTACATGGGGGGACCATCACAGCACGTCTTGGATGATGATGAAACACAGTTGCCAACTACTGGTGCTTTTGCAATTGTGCAGACCGACAAGGAGGGCAGTGGTGAAGACTGGGTGGAAGATGATGCGCAGGACAATGAGGTCCTCGACCCGTCATGGAATCAACCTCATGCAGGTGACCCGTGTAGTTCGGAGGAATAGGCGGTGGTCGCACAGAGCCACCAGCACAGCAGAAGAGGGAGCAGGGTGCCAAAGCAGAGCATCCGTCCCCTAGACAGTACGCCTGCTACTGCCCAACGCAGCAAGGGACCGAGCACACCAAAGCCAGGTCCAAGGAGTTCCCTAGCGTGGCAGTTCTTCACACAATGTGCTGATGACAAGACACGCGTGGTGTGCACGTTGTGCAATCAGAGCCTGAAGCGAGGCATAAATGTTCTCAACCTGAGCACAACCTGCATGACCAGGCATCTAAGTGCAAAGCACGAGCTGCAGTGAAGTAGACACCTCAAAAACCAAGAAAGGTCTCTGGCTCCTCCTGCTTCCTCTTCTGCATCAGTCTCGGGCCTCTCTGCCTCCTCATCCACCTCTGTAGTGACAGTGCCACCTGCCACCCCTCAATTAGAGGACCGGCAAGCAACACTACCACCTGGGTCACCAAACATCTCCACAATGTCCCATGGAAGCATTCAGCTCTCCATCTCCCAAACACTGGAGCGTAAGAGGAAGTAACCCTCTACCCACCCGCGATCCCTGGCCCTGAATGCCAGCATTTCAAAATTACTGGCCTTTGAAATGCTGTCATTCTGTCTGGTGGAGACGCAGAGTTTTAAAAGCCTGATGGCATTGGCTGTCCCACAGTACGTCGTGCCCAGCCGCCACTACTTTTCCAGGCGAGCCATCCCTTCCCTGCACAACCAAGTGGGGGACAAAATCAGGTGTGCACTGCACAACGCCATCTGTGCCAAGGTCCACCTAACTACGGATACGTGGACCAGTAAGCACGGTCAGGGACGTTATATCTCCCTAACAGCGCACTGGGTAAATGTAGTGGCGGCTGGGCCTGAGGCGGATAGCAGTTTGGCGCATGAGGATTCCAGGGCGCTTCAGTTTGCCTCCTGTTCCTAAGTCCTTCTACTCCGCTTCCTCATCCTCTACCGCCTCCTCATCCAGTCAGCGTAACAAATTCACCACCAACTTCAGCACAGCCATGGGTAAACGCCAGCAGGCAGTTTTAAAACTTTCCTGTTTGGTGGAAAAACCACACACCGTGCAGGAGTTGTGGAGGGACATGGAACAACAGACCGATGAGTGGTTGGCGTCAGTGAGCCTCAAGCCGGGCCTGGTGGTGTGCGATAACGGGCGAAATCTCGTAGCAGCTCTGGGCCTAGCCGGTTTGACGCACATCCCTTGCCTGGCGCATGTGCTGAATTTGGTGGTGCAGAGTTTCCTGAAAACTTACCCCGATACGCCACAGCTGCTGCAGAAAGTGCGGGCCGTCTGTGCGCACTTTCGGCGTTCTCACCCTGCTGCTGCTCGCCTGGCAGCGCTGCAGCGTAACTTCGGACTTCCCGCTCACCGCCTCATATGTGATGTGCCCACAAGGTGGAACTCCACCTTGCACATGCTGGCCAGACTGTGCGAGCAGCAGCAGGCGATAGTGGAGTTCCAACTGCTGCACGCACGCGTGAGTCGCTCTGCGGAACAGAACCACTTTACCACCAATAACTGGGCCTCCATGCGAGACCTGTGTGCCTTGTTGCGCTGTTTTGAGTACTCCACCAACATGGCCAGTGCCGATGACGCCGTGACTATCCCAGTTCTATGCCTCCTTGAAAAAACGCTACGGGCGATGATGGAAGAGGATGTGGTACAGGAGGAGGAGGAGGAGGAATCGGGATCATTTCCAAGGCTTTCAGGGCAGTCATTCAAAAGTGGCTCCGAGGGTGGGTTCATGCACCAACAAAGGCCAGGTACACAATTGTCCAACAAGGGCACAGTTCTGGAGGATGACATGGTGGAAGATGAGGAGGAGGAAGACATGGAGGAGGAGGAGGAGGAACCATGTTCACAGCAGGATGGCATCCAGACCAGCTCATGGCCATTACTGGTGCGTGGCTGGGGGGATACAGAGGACACAGATGATACACCTCCCACAGAGGACAGCTGTTCGTTGCCTCTGGGCAGCCTGGCACACATGAGCAATTACATGCTGCAGTGTCTCCGCAACGACGGCGTGTTTCGCACATTATAACAGGTGCTGATTACTGGGTGGCCACGCTGCTGGATCCCCGTTACAAGGACAATGTACCGTCCTTAATCCCCTCACTGGAGCGTGAACGCAAGATGCGCGAGTACAAGCACACGCTGGTAGACACGCTGCTGGTGCAATTCCCACCTGGCAGCGGGGGCACAGTGGAAGCAGAAGGCGAAGGCAGAGGAGGAGGAAGAGGTCGCCAACGCAGCAGGGGCACTGCCAGCACCTCAGAAGGCAGGGTTAGCATGACCGAAATGTGGAAAAGCTTTGTCAGCACGCCACAACAAACAGCACCACCAGCTGATATGGAACGTTTTAGCAGGAGGCAGCATTTCAGCAACATGGTGGAGCAGTATGTGTGCACACGCCTACACGTACTGAATGACGGCTATGCCCCCTTAAACTTCTGGGTCTCCAAATTGGGCACATGGCCTGAGCTTGCCCTCTTTACGCCTTGGAGGTGCTGGCCTGCCCTGCGGCCAGTGTATTGTCTGAACGTGTATTTAGCATGGCAGGAGGCGTTATCACAGACAAGCGCAGCCGCCTGTCCAGAGCCAATGTGGACAAGCTCACGTTCATTAAAATGAACCAGGCATGGATCCCACAGGACTTGTCCATACCTTGTGCAGAATAGACACCGGGCCGGCCTTACCCAGCCATTGTTTTTTCTCTGATCTTTCTAGGGTTGCCATCTCATCCCTTTAAAAGCAAAAACATATTAATTATACAGGTTCTCTGGCTGATTAAGTTGCTGCTAATTAAACTCACTTGGTGCCTTGTCAACAGTAAATTAGCCCCAGAACCTGTGTAATTACTCTGTGTTCTGGTTTAAAGGGATAAGGTAGCAACCCTAGATCTTTCTCACTCTTTTGGGGTTTACCCTAATTTAAAAAATACATATATTAAAAACCAAAACCTGCTGTGTTGGCTACCTCCTCCTCCTCCACCGCCGCTTCCACCTACACCGCCACACCCACCTCAACCTCCTAATACATATGGACCTCGTCCTACTAGGTCAAAATGATTTTATTTTTTATTTTAATTTTTTTTATGTTATTTTATGTTATTTTGAGTTATTTCCCTATCCACATTTATTTTGTGCCATGCTGTTCCCGACATTTTGCTGCCATTTGCAGCCCTCCAGCCCTTTCCCTTCGTTTTTTAGAGACATTTTTTAAGTCAAAAGTCCGGGTCCCCATTGACTTCAATGGGGTTCGTGTTCGGGTCAAAGTCCGGGTTCGGGTTCGGTCCCGAAACCCGAACTTTTTTTTCAAAGTCCGGGTTCGGGTCCGAACCCGAACATCCAGGTGTCCGCTCAACTGTAGTCTTGCAACAAATCTAGAACTGTTAAAATATATTTTGTGGTTCTTGATTTTAAATCATATTATCTTATGTTTCTTTAATTATACCAAATTCCCTTGTCTCTTAAAAATATAGAAAACCTTGCTCCCACAATAAGGTGGTACTATGTTGCTTATCAGCCCTTGAATATGTTTGGAGGGCTGCCAGAAAACTCTAAACTTCTACCAAGCATACGATTCATAAAACCTTCAAAGTAGGGGTTTTCCCTTTTTGCTAAAAGTGAGAAAACATACAAAATCCTATCTTTACAGCTATTTTTATATTTTTGAGTGGAATATGTCATTAACAACTCTGTTAGATGCCTGCCTACCTGTATTTTTTCTTAGTTGCAAAATATTGCAGATTTTTAGCAGATTTGTGGTTTACATAGTTCAGTTGTAGCCTGTGAGTTATTACTTTACTGCACCTGATGTTATGAAATTATCTAAATGAATGCTGCAAACAGAATATTTCCTATAATTTTTGCAAAGGTCAACCATTTTTCCAGGAAATATATTTCTACATTTTGTTAAATCATGTGAGCTGGCTGTAATTTTTTTCACCTACTATTTTACCTCTTAAAGGGGTTTTCTTGTCTCCCCAAAAATCAGGAAGCTCCTTTGCTATGAACATACATGAAAATACATGTTTGCCCCATTTAGAATATTATGCAACTTACAATAATAAATCAGTATTAGTAAATCTATGCATACTAATTGAACTATACATATTTACTTCTAGGTGAAATTTGAACCCAGAACCCACAAAGGACAGTCGGCCATACATGGATTGAAATTTGTCTGATTCAGCAGGGTCTGGACAAATTTTGATCCATGTATGGGCAGACTGGTTGTACAGTAGGGATGATCAAATCAAACCCATGTTCAACTCGAAACATCGTCTGTTCGGCCGTTTGCCGAATTTCAAACATTATGGGCCGTTTGCGCTCGAATTTGGCGCGTCACAACCCATAATTCGCTGCGGCATCGCAGTGCATTGCTGGATGATGATTGGCTAAGCATGCACTATGACCCGCATGCTTGGCCATTCACAGCGCCGTAAGCAAAGAGAGACATAATTGGCCAAAACCAGGGTGGTGCTGCGTGGCGGCCTTGTGTTGTGTGTTGCGGTGTTGGTGAAAGACAGACAGAGAGAGAGACAGTGTCATTTCATTTGAGTTAGATAGAGCAGGAAGGTGAATCAGTTAGCTGTAGTTACAGTGTGTAGAGGATATATATGCATCCCAGGTGTTGTATATATGTTTATACACTGTATTCAGTTTAGCTAGATCCATTCCTGTATTCTCTTTCTAATATACTGACAGGCAGGCAGGTGATTGTGCTAGCTGCAGTATTTTCACTTAGTGTACTGTGTCCTTTGCACAGTGTGCACCTGTAACAAGACCTGCTGCGCTACTGCTCCTCTCCCTCTATGGGCGCTTCAGCGCCGTAGTGTGTTCCACGGTGGAACGCATACGGCGTTTGTGCAATGACATCATCGCCTGGCGCCGTGATGCGTTCCAGCCTGGAACGCGGAAGTGCGTCTTATACGGCACTCTATTTTGAATCCGACTGCAATGTGTTACACCTGATCTCCTGCCTATAAAGGCCTGCATAGGAGATACAGGTGTTGTTCTATTATTGCCAGCCGTATCCCAGCCATTGCCAGCCATATGCCAGACGTGGAGCAGTGCTAGAGTGAGCTACAGCTTGTCAGCATGGAGGCCCTGTTACACCAGCCCTTTCCTGAGCTCCCTATGCTGCAACACCGTTCCTGGAAACCACTACTCCTTTGCTGCTGATCTCTTTTCTGCAATACAGCTCTCTGCAAACCAACTACAGGACATTTGGCAATCATCCTCTTTCATGAGAACTTCTCTCCTATCCTTAGAAGCTACAAACACATATGTAACCCTTGCTACATTTATAGTCATATAGAAGATCTACTATGAGTGTTTCAACTACTATTACATATGCCGTCTGCTTATCAACATGTTATATGGGAGATACTACTATGCAAAATCCTGCTTGCTAAATACTAACTAAAAGGCTCAGCAACCTACAACATACCAATGCTATGTCTATCTGATATATACAGACATAAATACCTCATCTATGCATACTACATACCTGAGCTAAACTGCTTCCCTCTTGCAACTAATAATGAGCTATACTGCCTCTCTCAAGCAATACTAATGTCTCAATAGGAATTACTTCAAGTATGCTACTGTAATTACCTAAACTACTTTACTACGTATACGCAGGTGCTATTACATTACTATAGGACATGCAGTATACAAGTACCCAGTTGTTACTACAACTCTTATATAATACGAGCTTGGCATAAGTGTCTTATAGGCCTCGGCCTAATAGTTTGAACTTGTTCTCCTTAAAACTTTTCTTGGCTAAGGGTTGATGCTATTTCGTGGCATCTCCCTTAGTAACCTAATACATCCCTGCATGCTGCAGGTGATATCATGTAGAGAACCTCCAAACTCCTGTTGCTAGGAGCGACGCCTGGGGTTCCTTACTGTAATCACGCGCATGTAGAGGTGTATTGGAATATAGTCCTTGAAACTAAAATATATATTTTAATCGCTAAGGTCTGGTCACATGTTGTAATGCTTCCATCCTTAGTAAATCAACGCCCTTCCATATGTGACAGGAAGATGATGTAGAGACCCCCGAAACTCCTGTTGCTAGGAGTGACGCCTGGGGCTAACACTGAGTTGTCACATACAGAAGCGCATTGAGGTCCTTGTATCCGCAGTTGTGATTCACTCAGTTTCTCCAGTGCTGTTACAGCACCTAAAGCTACCTGAATACAATTGCTGGTGTTCTCATACTAATACCACAGGCAGGGAGCTGCAAGTATTTTCACTTAGTGTACTGTGTCCTTTGCACAGTGTGCACCTAAAGCTACCTGAATACAATTGCTGGTGTTCTCATACTAATACCACAGGCAGGGAGCTGCAGTATTTTCACTTAGCGTACTGTGTCCTTTGCACAGTATGCACCTAAAGCTACCTGAATACAATTGCTGGTGTTCTCATACTAATACCACAGGCGGGGAGCTGCAAGTATTTTCACTTAGTGTACTGTGTCCTTTGCACAGTGTGCACCTAAAGCTACCTGAATACAATTGCTGGTGTTCTCATACTAATACCACAGGGAGGGAGCTGCAAGTATTTTCATTTAGTGTACTGTGTCCTCTGCATAGTCTGCACCTAAAGCTACCTGAATAAAATTTCTGGTGTTCTCATACTAATACCACAGGCAGGGAGCTGCAAGTATTGTCAGTTAGTGTACTGTATCCTTTGCACAGTGTGCAACTAAAGCTAACTGAAGATAATTGCTGGTGTTTTCTTACTAATAATACTACCGGCAGGCAGTTTATTCTTCTAGCTGCAGTATAATCAGTATATATATACATCGCAGTTTTGTGCAGCTACATCTCCCTGAAGGCCATTAGTATGTCTGGAAGGACAAAAATGAGAGGCAGACAGTCACTAGGCGATAAAAGAGGGCAAGCAGGCTCTGCATCTAGAGGCAACAGTGCTGGTAGTGGACACGGTGCATCCTCATCAGCATGTGGCCGGGGGACACGCTTGTCCTTTTTTTTTCGGCAGCTGGCGGTGTTGAGCAGCAACATATCGAAGACTTGGTAGAGTGGATGACCAAGCTGTCCTCATTCTCCTCATCCTCTCTCACCCAGGCTCAGGGTACTTTCTCTGGCAAAGCAGCTGCCAACGCGGCCTCTTTCCTCGGCTCAATGGCATTAGTCACTCTTTCCCTAGCCCCACCATGTCCTCCTGAGGAGTCCCCCAAACTGTTTGACCACAGTGTTGGGTACATGCTGCAGGAGGATGCACAGAGTTTTGAAGGCTCCGATGATGGTACCCAGCTAGAGGAAGGTAGTAACGTGAGCCCAGAGAGAGGGGGTGCCCAAGAAGGACAGCAATCTGGCAGTCATGTTCCCCCAGCTGTAGCATACTGCCTGGCTTGCTCCAGTGATGAGGAGGGAGGGGATGATGAGGTCACTGACTTCACATTGGTGCCTGATAGGAGAGAGGAGAAGGAGGAGGCACATCTCCAACGAGGCAGGATGCCCTCCAGGGGCCAGCTTAAGGGCAACACACCACAGGTGTCCACCGCCCCATCTATAGCTGGCCATAGCAGTAAGTAGCATTGGAAGGCTAAAGCAGATAACAACAAAACCTGAGGAATGCCCAAGGAAAATCCAAGCCTACTTACAGACCAGCTCGCAGATCAGCCAATTAACCTGTCTAACAGTATGCGTTAAAAACAGGGGTTTTGTCCGCACACATTTGCAAACGCATGCGTGAGCCACAGAGCCGCGCCAAGGCATCCTGTAATCTGTGGTCCTAACACTAAACAATGAGTGTCCCCACAATGGAGGCACATGCATTCTAATGGATAGATGAGGGCAGGTGGACTGAAGGGGAGCCACCCCTCCTTAAAGGTGCTGGAGCACACCAAACACCCAGCATGTAGCACAATGGCTGCAAAGGTGTTGGTGCGCTGCTGGACCAATACAAGCACCAAAGGTGAAACATAAACATGTCCACCGCCCCATCTATAGCTGGCCATAGCAGTAAGAAGCATTGGAAGGCTACTGCTTGGTGCTTGTATTGGTAAAATGGCCAATAGAACACATATGTAAACCAAACCCGGGTGTCTAACTGGAGAGATTAAAAGGAGGAGGGGATATGATGTAAAGATGGATTTATACCATCCAGTTTAATAAATAGATGATACTGGCAGCTGCAGGCCAGTACAAGGAAGGGAGAGGGACAAGTAAAATGGCGGTGATGCAGCTTCCGGCCGGGCGGAGTGACGACTTCCGGCCGGATGGAGGCAGCGGCTTCCGTCTATTGTAAACAAAGGCCTAGGGAGTACAAAGATGGCGGAAGCGCTGCATCCGTTCTGGCGGGATAACAACATCCAGCCAGATGTGGACGGCGATTTTCGGACCACAGAATATCTAGAGCATATTCAGATAGCTAACATATATTAAACAAACAAGGGGAACAACAGGGAAAGATATGAACATTAGAGCGGTGGTTCCAGGGAGTAAAATGGCGGCGGAACCACTTCCGGTCCGCGCATTTCCGGGAGGAAGCAGGGGCGGGAATTTCAAACCACAAACAATTTAGAGGGCTATAAATACAGAAGCATAACAGAAGTACAGCAGCTTCCTGAGGACGCAATATACTTTGCGAAATGCGTAGAGGCTGCTGATACCTACGGAACCACGCGCTGATCGCGAGATAGGCGCCAGGAGAACTCGAGAGGAACGGCTTTTATCTTTCAACTGTTTTTGCATACATGGCTGGAGAAGCTTGGTGCCGGCATACGGGCACAACCTAATGTGAGTGCAATACTTACCTGTTTTTAAGTAACCAATACATTTTTTACGTACTACACCATGAGGGGCACTCCTCTTTTTTATGAGCTATTGTAGGAGGGAAAGAGACCCCACTAGTACATCCAAGGCATCTGGCAGTTGGTGAAAATACGTGTAAGAGGAGTGGTTATCCTGGGAATGAACCAAAGGCATTTATTGAATGAGATCTGGTGAGTGGCCATTTCTAGCGGTGACGGGAATATCACTGAAGTGGTGACATTTCGTTGTGTTATAACACCTCACGGGAGAAGCATCCATATAAGCACCTGATTAGCGTATTGGGACTTTAATGAGCAGAGGACCAATTTAGAAATCCTCTATTTAATTGTCACATATATATTTTTTTTCCACTATATTTTTTCATATATTTTTATATATTTTTTAATATATTTTCTCATATATATTTTTTCGCATATATATTTCTATTATAATACTTTTTTGTTTTTGAGGTAGTGATCCTTTGAATTTGGCATAGGGGCACATATGCTTTATAAGAGCACTATTTTATAAGTGTATAAGCAGATATATGCATTTTTTTTGTGGTTCTGGGTTTTCTTGTGTTTTTACAATTTTTTCTGAGAAGAATATCTGTATTTAAGCACTTGGCACTTGGCCCATATTTATACACATTTATATTTATTCGGTGTATTACCAAATGGAGGTGATATGTATTGGGGGCTAATAACTAAAACTATTGCCCAGAAGTAGGTGGCGATAGATGAACCACTAGGGGAGCGCAATTCACATACCACATCCATTTTTAAGGACCAGGCACCACTGGGTGTCTTGCCCCTTTTTTTCTGATTGCAGCATACCCACTATTATAGTATATTTTCACTTGCGCCAGCAACACTTTTACTGTAAAATTATGGGTATGATTGCATCGTGGGTATCCCCTTCTACCGGGGTTTTTTCCAGACCACTTATAGGGGTAGCCTTCAGAGAAGGCTAATTGTCTTTACTGAATTTGCCCTGTTTTTGACTATTATCTCCTTGTTCATTAATTCCAAATGATCTTTTAATTCCTTCCATTTATTTGAGAAGGTAGTGATGCTAGTTAAATGTGTGTATTGGGTATTGAGCCGTTCAATTTTACTATCTAATAAAGTCATATCATTGGTATACTGTATGATGAGCAATCTCATCATTTCAAGACTACTGTTAGTAAGTGTATTCTCCCAGGATGTTTTGAAATCCGGGGATAGATCTTTAATGGTAGAAAATATCTGGACTCTTAACCTCATAGGACAGGTGTTTTCAGTGATATACAATTTAAAATATTCAATATGCCAATGTAAATGGGATTTACGTTTCAATAAACTAGACATTCTATTGAAAAACAGTTTAACATCCTCGTCTATTTTATGGCCATTCAGAAAAGAGGTCATAAATCCTGTCCAGTCAGTATCGAGAACATCCATCCTGTCAAAACAATGAGCCAAAGAGCAAATTTCAAAGAATAATGAACGTTTTAGGTAAATCAAAAAACATATAACACAGAGTAGTATTGAGTGTACCATTTTCCTGTATTATAATTTTAATGTCCAAGTAGCTCATTTTCAAGGACAATGTCTGTTGTTTTTTACACCAGAAGTGCAGGATCAGCTACAGCTTTTACACATCCAATTCAGACATGACAGGGTCCAACTTGTCAATAAAATAAAAATACTGGGCCAGATTCAGGTAGCTTGGTGTATCGTTGAGCGGGCGTAGCGCATCTCATATGCGCTACGCAGACATAAGATTGAGAGGCAAGCTGAGTATTCACAAAACACTTGCTCCCATATTTACGCCAGCGTAACGTAAATAGGCCGGCATAAGCCCGCCTAATTCAAAGTAGGCAGGTATTAAAATTAATCATGACCTCATGTAAATGAATGACCGTACGAATGGCGCATGTGCGCATGCTCAGAATCACGTCGCATATCCTCCCTATGATACGACGGCTCAATGCGTACGACATGAACGTAACCTACGCCCAGCCCCATTCACGTACGACTTACGTAAACGATGTAAAATATGACGCTGTTCCCGCGCCCATATCTTAACATGACTTACCCCTGCTTTAGGTGGGATAACTTTACGCCGGACGTACGCCTTACGTAAATGGCGTAGCTTACTGCGACGGGCGCAAGTACGTTCGTGAATCGGCGTATCAAGGTCATTTACATATTCAACGCGTAAATCAACGGAAGCGCCCCTAGCGGCCAGCGTAAATATGCACCCAAGATACGACGGCGTAGGAGACTTACGTCGGTCGTATTAAGCCAAAATTCAGGCGTATCTTGTTTCCTGAATACGGCGCATAGATACGACAGCGCATCCTAGAACTTACGCGGCGTATCAATTGATGCGTCGGCGTAAGCTGTCTGTGAATCCGTTTTTTGTTTTTCCATATTATTGGGTCAGTACCCCCAGAAGCTTAGTCTTCCTGCTCATGACATAATAGGAAAGAGGGCTTCTTGAAGTCTGGCAAAGATGGGGATTGCAATAGAATTTCCTTTAACCACTTGCTGACCTGAGCGAATTGACAAACCTGTACGTTGGTCCGTGCATGCAAATTTGCATGTGAGAGCACGCCCGTGGGTCTGACGGACTGGAAGTCCACCAGCCGCCCATGATCGCTGTATATAGGGGCAGAACGGGGATCTGCCATTGTAAACAAGGTGGATCCCCGTTTCTGAGAGGGGACCTTTTAGAGATCTGCTGTTTCTAGTGATCGGGAACATCTATCTCTGTCCAAGGCAGCCCATCCCCCTACAGTTAGAACACGCTGAAGAAACACATTTAACCCCTTGATTGCCCCTAGTGTTAAACCCTTTTAATGCCAGTGTCATTTATACATTGTACAGTGCATTTTTATAGCACTGATCAATGTAATAATGTCACTGGTCCCCAAAAAAGTCTCACTTGGGGTCAGATTCGTTCCCCGCAATTTCGCAGTTTTGTTTATAGCGCAAAGAATAAAATAAAATAAAATACCACCAAAAGAAAGCTATATTTGTGGGAAAAAAATAGTTTGGGTACAGTGTCGCATGACTGCGTAATTGTCAGTTTAAGTGACACAGTGCCGTATCACAAAAAATGGCCTGGTCATAAAGTGGTTAAAGTGGTCTTAAATCCAAAATCAGAAAAATTATAAAATTATATATTGCAGCTTACCAATCCTTTGATGTTATGGCTGCATTCATTTTCTTTTTTTAGTCTTTTTCTCCTCTGTTTTCATTTGGTGATCTGGCCAGTAGTAAGGCCACCCCTGACCCGAGGTAGTTTGGCACCCTGAAGGTTTTTTTTTCACATTCTTGTAGCTACTCTGTTTGGACTGTGATGGTCCTGTTACAGGTCAAGTTATAAACGTGGTGGAATCTGCATTGCATTAAACTATTTTCCTGATGCCAACATGGCAGCATACTAGTAATAGAACTCTGCCTCTTGTACACTGCCTCAGGACCAGTAAATAGCATAAAAGTCATGGTTAGCGCCCCCCCCATTCTCCTTTTTTTTCCTTAAACCTCAACGCACCAATGATGAAGTAAGCAGTGTTATGTCCCCACCTCTGCCTCTGTGCAGCATCAGGCTGGGTTCCGCCCAGTGGCGTAACCAGAGTTATGGGCGCCCGGGGCAGAGTTATTTTTTTTTTCGCCCGCCCCATCCCCTTATATAAACATCCACTCTGGTTATAAGGATAATTAAACACATGTAAAGGGCATTACATTTTTAATGTTGATAAAGAGCATTACATTTTTAATGGTGGTAAAGAGCAATACATTTTTTATGAAAAAACACTTTTATGAAAAAACAATAGAAACAAAATGACTGATGACGACTTTATTAATGTTTTAGGAAGTTATGAAAATTCAAACCACTGATGTGATACATGTGTTGCTACATACTAGATTGCCGCCATCACCTCCTGCTCCCACCACCACCACCTCCTGCCAGCTCTTGCCGCCATCACCTCCTGCTCTCACCACCACCTCCTGCACCCACCACCCCCACCTCCTGCCACAATCGGCTCTTGCCACCATCACCTCCTGCCCCACCACCTCCTGCCAGCATTACCTTCTGCCACCATCACCTCACCCACCTCCTGCCACTGTGCCACCATTACCTTTTCCACCATCACCTCATGCCCCCACCACCTCCTGCCAGCATTACCTTCTGCCACCATCAACTCACCCACCTCCTGCCACAGTGCCAGCATAACCTTCTTCCACCATCACCTACTGCCACCACCAGCTTCTTTATTACCTTAAAGCTGGGCTGTGCTGTGCTGGACTTGGCTGGACATGGCTGTGCTGGGCTGGGCTCAGGGCTGTGCTGGGCTGGGCTGGACAGGACTGGGCTGGACTGTGCTGGGCTGTCACGGCTCCGTCCTCTGCATATTGTGAGTGCTAGAGCATTTTTTTTAACGATCGTGTGTGGGCAACGTAGTTTTAATGATGAAGTTGAAAAAAATCGTTTTTTTTCTAGAGGCCGAAAAATGATCGTGTATACGCGGCATTAGAGAACTTAAAAAGTATGTTTTTACTATCTCATCCTATATTGCAGATCATTGTTTCTGTAATGTATGCTGTAATGCATGCAATATTGTACTTATTGAGGCCTATTTCTGTTATTTTGCAGTTTCACCTGGCTTGTTCTAATAAAACTGAGATCAAAGAAATATGGTATCTGAAGTTTATGGAACAAGAAGGTTTAGCTGTCTGCCCTAGGGACAGAACAATACCCCCTACAGCTACAGAGGCCTAACTTGTCTCCCCTTCAGCTGTGGGCACCGCGGTGGTCCGACTAGCCAAGAAGGTTACACTCCCAATGAAAGATTTAGCCTCCTTTAGGAACACAATGGACAGAAGGATAGATCTGGACCTGAAGAGAGTCTATCAAGCGTCCGGAGCAGCCTGTTGCCCAGCCGTAACCTTCACCTCAGTGGCCAGTGCCTTGAAGGTCTGGACTCGGAACATTCAGGCAGCAATAAAGGAAGGGGTACCAAGAGCAGATATTGTTCAGGCTCTAGTAGAACTCAAGGTGTCTTCAGATTTCATGGCAGCCAGATGGGAAGTCCCCATTTGGCAGAAAGATGGAGACGGCCATCCCGAGAGTGCCGGGGGGGCAGGTCAGGCCTGCTTCCACAAAACAGGAGGCAAGCAAAATATTTCCACAGTAGATTTAATTTCTCCAGGTCCAGGGAGCCGAGATCCAGCAGACATGCCAGAGGATCAGGTAGCAAATGGAAGCGTACCTGGGCAACCGTCCTCATGGAGCACAAGAAAAAGGCCATAAATGTCCCGCAAGAGCCTAGAAAGCCCTTTTGATGGTATGCGGCCCCAGGCATTCATGGTAGGGTCCAGGTTGACACATGTTGTGGATGCCTGGGCAAAAAATTATACAGACCTTTGGGTGAAGGCAACAGTCACACTTTAAACCCAGCAAGCTGTGATACCGATTCCGTCTTCAGAACGATATAACAGGGTTTTACTTCACCCTGTTCATGGTAAAAAGGATGGAGGCTGGTATCCAGTCATAGATCTAAAAAGGCTAAACCGCTTTATCCTTCTGGATAGGTTCAAAATAGAGTATATCCACACAGTCATCCAAGCAGTGCGGCGGAGCAACTGGATGCTTTTATTTGAATCTGTCAGATGCCTATCTTCATGTCCCAATCTTGCCCTCTTTTTCAAAGGTACATCAGGGTTGTAGTCTGCCACATGCATCTGCAGTTCACCAGCCTTCCTTTCGCCCTGAGAACATTCACGAACATTCCTTATCGCAGTATCCTCGGGTCTATCATTACCTAGTTGATGTCCTCCTGTTGGCCGGGGGAGCTCTTGACACACAGGGAGATCCTTACCCATATTTTTCAGAAATTCAATTGGATCATAAACTTCAAGAAGAGCCAACTTGCCCCAACCCAGCAGTTGATATACCTGGGGGCACTCTTCAACACAGCCGACACACAATTCTCTCAATTTCGCCAGCAAAGGAGTGGATAGTCAGGAAGAGAGTCTTGATGGCAGCAACTTCCACTCATTTGTCAGCATCCCAGTATCTAAGCCTGTTGGACGCCATGTCTTCTTGCATTCCAATGCCCCCTTGGGCACATTGGCACATGCAGCAATTCCAGCTAGGTTTCTCGCAAAGTGGAGAAATCAGTACCTGGCACAACTAAAAGCAGTGGCTCTCAGTATGAGGAGGAGCCTGCAGTGGTGGCTGATGGAGACCTTGAAGAACTCTCACCCTTTAGGATCATTAGACTGGACCATTGTTACAATGGGTGCCAGCGAGACAGGCTGGGGGGGAACCCTGCGAAGGACAATCAGTCCAGGGCAGAGGGAGATTCCTGGCAAAGGCATAGTTTTAAATGTGCTAGAGATTCGAGCAGCACTTCTGACTCAAGATCCAGGAAAATCCAGTCACTATGCAGATGGACAATAGGGCAGCAGTCGCTTATAAATGACGCCAGGCAGGAACCCACAGCAGTATCCCACTGAAGAAAGTGGAGCCAATGTCCTGGGCAGAAAATTCTGTTCAGGCCCTAAGGTCAGTCTATCTCCCAGGGAGGTTAAACATGCAGGCGGACCGTCTCTCTCTCTGGAACATTTCCAAACCACAACTGGTGGGCTCTACACCCCAAGTCTTTTCCAATTGGTTCACATGCTGGGTGCACCCCAAATGGTTCTTGTTTGCTTCTCCTAGCAATTGCAAACTTCCAAGATTCCTGTCTAGGTTTCTGCATCCATAGGCAGAGGGGACGGATGCTCTTGTTGCATTTTGCTGATCTATGCCCTAGCCTACGCCTTTCCATTGGTTCTTCTAATAATGAGGTTCCTTTGGAGGCTGTTAAAGGAGAACATGAGGGTCATGCCAGTTCTTCCATTCTGGCCATGGAGGCCCTGGTTTCTGCTGTTAATCCACCTCAGTGTACAACAACCAGTTCACCTCCCAGTATTCCCACACCTTCTGGTTCAGAAAGACTTCCTACATCCAAGCATACGCAAACTGGAGCTACAAGCATGGGTGTTGAGAGAGGGATGCTGGAGAGCTTAGGGTGCTCTTTTAGTGTGATCTCTACTTTTTAACATCCAGAAAAGTGTAAGGTACCTGTGATAGGTACTGTCCGAAGTGGAACTTGTGTGCTGAGGATTCAGGCGAAAACGTAGTCAGGCAGATTAGGTTGGCAACAGGTCAGGCAAAATGGTACACGATCGAAATCCAGAGAGTGGTCAGGCAGGCAAAGGTCACACATGAGCTGGCGGTGAAGTACAAAATCAGCAGGCTAGAGAGTAGTCAGGGATTGGGGCAGAAGTTCAACATGATAATCAAGATCACAAGCAGTCAGGGCGCTGAGAGATAGCATAATTTCCTATTTATGGGCTGCATTGATTGAAAATTGTCCACAGCTGGCAGCGGGTGGGGCTAGTGAGTCCAAGGTAAGGCTTAATACTGCAAGGACATTTCCAAAAGTCCAGATCTCCTCTGTAGCACAACAGGTAAGGCTGCAGCTGTAGGACCAGAAAGATCCCGGTTCAAACACACCTACTGTAGGTGAACGCGATATTGTGTCAATCTCGCTCCCTTTCTCGGCGAGATTGACCACCTATGAGCCCCGTCTTGGGAGCCAGCGCCGAGCCGGCTCACCGCGATAGGGAAAAAGACGTCATAGAAGCGACGGGGATCCGACTTCCATTCCCGCCCATGCTAGCCGCGGCGTTTGGTATGAATCATGAGGGGGGAACTCCACGCCAAATTTAAATTAAAAAACAGCATGGGTTCCCCCCCCAGAGGCATACCAGGCCCTTAGGTCTGGTATGGGTTGTAAGGAGAACCCCCCTACACCGAAAAAACGGCGTGGGGGTCCCCCTACAATCCATACCAGACCCGTATCCAAAGCACGCCGCCCGGCCGGTCAGGAAAGGAGTGGGGACGAGCGAGCGCCCCCCCCCTGAGCCGTACCAGGCCGCATGCCCTCAACATGGGGGGGTTAGGTGCTCTGGGGCAGGGGGCACCCTGTCCCCATGTTGATAAGGACAG
Organism: Rana temporaria; assembly: GCF_905171775.1. Classification (NCBI taxonomy): domain Eukaryota; kingdom Metazoa; phylum Chordata; class Amphibia; order Anura; family Ranidae; genus Rana; species Rana temporaria. Next base: position 292,239,511 of record NC_053491.1, on the reverse strand, counting down.
GACCTCTTCCCGTCAACCCTGGCCGTTGGTTGTCGGGGGTCTGCGGGCGGGGGGCTTATCGGAATCTGGGAGCCCCCTTTAATAAGGGGGCCCCCAGATACCTGCCCCCCACCCTAGGTGAATGAATATGGGGTAAATTGTACCCCTACCCATTCACCTGGAGGCAAAGTGTCAATAAAAATAAACACACAACACAGGGTTTTAAAATAATTTATTAGTCAGCTCCGTGGGTCTTCTCCACTCTCTTCTTCTTCCATCTTCTCCGCTCTTTGCTGTCATCTCGCTGCCATCTTCTCCCGCTCGCTCTCCGGTGCCTTCTTCGGGGCTGGCCGCCACTTTCTTCTTTCTAGCTCAATTACTAGCCGCGGCACAAGCCCGCTCTTCTTTGCCTTCTTCCGCCTTTGCCGTCTTTCCGGGACCGGGACCGGAGCATGATGGGACTGTGACGTCATGAGAGGCCTATATAAATCATCACGCACCAGACACCCGGCATTACATCGGGAAGAAGTGACGCGTCAATATCTGAAGAAAAGAAGAAGGCGGAAGATGGCAAAGAAGTCTGGAGAGAAGCCATAAATTTGTCAGCATCTTGCAGCACAGGATCATTGCGTTCCAGATAAGGAGAGACCCAGGCCAGGGCCTTCCCCTTTAACAAGGAAATTACAAAAGTCACCTTGGCAGATGAAGTGCTAAAAGTCCCAGGGTTGTTGCGGAAATGCATACGGCAAACATTTAAAAAGCCTCCGCAGTCCTCAGTATCACCACAAAACTTGTCAGGCAAGGGAAGTTTGGGTGGTACAGAAGAGGCGGGTTGGATCGTAGCAAGAGAAGAATCCGGAGTCTGGACCGTTGCAGTGGAACCAGGCAAACAAGATTTAAGCATAGTATAAAGTTCATCTAACTTGGCGTCCAGGGAAAAAAGATGATGTTCATGAGCTCCAATCAATTGTCCCTGATTTGAAATCGCCTTAACAATCTCAGCAGGGTCCACTGCCATTGTGGCCCGTTTGTAATGTAAGGTACCTGTGATAGGTACTGTCCAAAGTGGAACTTGTGTGCTGAGGATTCAGGTGAAAACGTAGTCAGGCAGATTAGGTTGGCAACAGGTCAGGCAAAATGGTACACGATCGAAATCCAGAGAGTGGTCAGGCAGGCAAAGGTCATACACGAGCTGGCGGCGAAGTACAAAATCAGCAGGCTAGAGAGTAGTCAGGGATTCAGGCAGAGGTTCAAGACGATAATCAAGATCACAAGCAGTCAGAACACCCAGGGAGCTAATCCACACAAACGGGCGCTGAGAGATAGCATCACTTCCTATTTATGGGCTGCATTGATTGAAAATTGTCCACAGCTGGCAGCAGGTGGGGCTAGTGAGTCCAAGGTAAGGCTTAATACTGCAAGGACATTTCTGAAAGTCCATATCTTCTCTGTAGCACAACAGGTAAGGCTGCAGCTGTAGGACCAGAAAGATCCTGGTTCAAGCACACCCGGGTATATGACAAAAACCTTTCACAATCCAAGCTTGCACAAAAGTTTGGGACAAGTTTTTAAATTTCCTGGCTGGTAATCCTTGTGCGCCGGATTGGGCATGACCCTTAACCTGAGTTTCCTGAAAGTACAAGTTTCCGCCATCTCAGTAGTAACAAAAAACAAAGGGGCGGGAGATCCGTTGGTAGTGCTTTTTCTAAGGGTGGTCATTAAAACTTGACCACCTGAGAAGAGAGTCTTTCCCCAATGAGATCTGTCTGTAGTGCTGGACTTCTTATCTGTTCACCCTTTTGCTCCAACTGAATAAGGTTCACTAGAGGACATTACTTATAAAGTTGTCTTTTTGACCGCGATAACCTCAGGCAGAAACGTTTCTGAACTTTAGGCCCAGGGGGACTCAAAGAGGCATATTACCTTTTTCCAGATCAAGTGGAACATTTAATTCCAAAAGTAGCCACTTCATTTCACCAGACAGGCATCTGGGGCTTTATCTAACTTCCCAGAAGAGGACTCGGGCAGGCTACATGAGCTGGATGTTTCCAGAGCATTAAGAAAATACCGTTCGACCACCACTCTCTTCAGATGCTCAGCACTTTATAATTCCAGCAGGGAAACACAAAGAAAAGGAGGCTACCTCAAGGATCTTGGTCAAGCTAGATCGTCACGCTTATTCGCAGAGTTTACGGAGCAAGAGGGTGTGAACTTTCCTCAATGGTGACCGCACACTATTCTAGGGTAGTAGCAGCCTTGTGTGTATTGATGGAGACCATCTCATCTGATGAGTCGCATCATGGTCTTTCCAAGATGCTTTCAAGACATTATAGGGTAGATCCGGGTGCCTTATCATCTATAGACTTTGAGAGTAGGACAATCCAATCTTCTCTTGCATTGTAAATACAACTGATGTTGTTTAAAGAAGTACCCACCCTGTCAGCTAGTTATTTATCACTAGTATGCTGCAATGTTGGCGTCAGGAAAGTTGAAAATTGTATCAAATACTTACCGTAATTTTCCATTCCCGACGCCAACATACATTGTACATCTCGGTATGTGGCTTGTTACAAAGAATGGGGGGGCTAACCACGCCTTTTTTGTGCTATTAACTGGTCCTGCGGGAGTGGATGAGAGGCGGAGCTCTATCACTAGTATGCCACCATGGTTTGGCATCATGAAATAACCTTGTTTTTGTTGACTTCAATATACTCAAGGTCATTTTAAACTGGTGTGGTTTATATGTGTAAAGGGTGTGTCAAAGTGGTCGAGGTATTACACCACTGAGTTTAGTGAAAGAAAAATAACTACAGAGGGATTATCAAACTAGAAACTCCTGCGGGGGCTCCGCTACATGTGTGAATGGAGCAAAAAACGAATTAGGCTAAAACTAAAAAAATACAACATATAGGGCCAAATCCACAAAGCAGATGCGCCGACTTAACTCGAGATTTCTAATTTTACTCCGCGCGTATCTTTGCGCCCGATCCTCAAAACGAAAAATCCGGTTTTTCCGTCCTACCTAAAATAATTACTCCGGCGCATCCTCTGACGCAAATTACGCTAGTCACGCCGCTTTATTTGATAGGCAAAGATGCAAATGAGGGAGATAGGGCGATCCTCAAAATTAAGTGTGTGCGCCGTAGATTACGCCCTGTGCGCCGTAGATTACGCCCTGTATGCACCTGTTAGTTTTCTGGAGCAAAATTAGACTTTATAAAAGCAGCCCTAATTTTACACCAGCCCTGCAAAGGTCTGCTGAAGCAACACCATTGAGGAAGAGCTGCCAAAACTTCTTTGCTGGACTTCATTCTGACTGCCAAAATGCCCGGCCCATCCATGATTATAACGGCACTAGCAACTTTACAGGCGCAGAGAAGGAGGAGGGCACAGAGGAGGAGGAGGAGGGCACAGGAGAGGGTATACCGCCCACGCCAAGATCTCTTTGGCATGACTGCGTCTGAGGTCTTTGGCAACTTCAGATTTAACCAGGAAGCCATCCTGGAATTAACCAGGATCCTGCAGGATGATCTGAACACCCCAACCCAACGATCTCATGCCCTGCCACCTCACATCAAAGTTATGGCCACCCTGCATTTTCTTGCCACTGGGTCTTTTCAAAGAACATGTGGAGGTCTGGCTGGGATGGTACAGTCCTCGATGAGCAGGTGTGTGCACCAGGTTGTCCCTGCAATACTGAGACGCATGGGCAGTCAATTTGAAAAGCCCACCCAGGAGGACCAGCGAATGAAGAGCATGGCCGACTTTTATCAGATTGCCCGATTCCCACGGACCATCGGAGCCATTGACTGTACCCATGTGGCACTACAGCCCCCCCATGATACAGAGCACCTGTTCAGGAATCGCAAAAACTGGCATTCCATAAATGTGCAGGTAATCGTAGATGCCCATGGCCTCATCTGGCATGTCTGTGCAAAATTTCCGGGTTCGTGCCATGACAGCTATATCTTCAGGCAGACCAACATATCACGTGAATTGGAGCTGAACGTGTATGGAGACAGCTGGCTGATTGGTGAGTGACATGGGTGTCAGGTATGACTGTCCCCCCCCATGATGCAGACATCACAAGGGGCACATGCATGACTAATATCCTCCTGTCTTTTCCCTTCCAGGTGACTCTGGATATGCCCTGGGACCTCACATGATGACCCCCTTCAGGAACCCCCAAACCCCAGGAGAGCAACGCTACAACGAGGCTCATATTCGCACCCGGGCAGTAGTGGAGCGCACATTTGGGCTGCTGAAGTCCCGCTTCAGATGCCTGGATAAGTCTGGGGGTACACTGTTGTATTCCCCAGACTTTGTGTGCCAAATAACAGGGGCTGGTTGTATTCTTCACAACTTTGCAATGAGAAGGGGACTGGAGATTAACTTACGTGCTGACCTGACCCCCCACCCAGGCAATCCCCCCCTAGCCCACTCTACCCGGTCTACTGAGGGCACAGTAGCCAGGAGACGCCTCGCAGAAGGCATCTTTTCACAGTAAATGGCCATAAATCATGTCACAATGATATTATTTGTTTTCACTGCAAACGCACATGAATTATGTCACAATGATATTATTTGTTTTCACTGCAAACGCACATGAATTATGTCACAATGAGAATGTTGCTTTGCACAGTAAACGCACATGAATAATGACACATTGAGAATGTTTTTGTCTCTGGAAACGCACATGATTTATGTCACAATGAGAATGCATGAATGCACACCACTGTGGTCCCTAGCACAGACACATCACATGCACATCGAATTGGATTAGATCCAAGTACCCCCCCCCCCTTTGGTACTTGGGAGCAGTAACGCCACGCCGCGGCTCCAATTATGTCACTGTGCATTCATACACCATTCAGGAACCTAGGATCACTTCTCCCTGGTCCTGGGGATCCCTTCTCCACCAAAACTGAGGGTGACACCCTTATTTTGTCAGGAATGCCACCCCCCCACATTCACACATCATTCACACACATAAACCAAATCATAAGTACAGTATAATAAACAAAATTATAAAACCAAAAAAAAAAAAAAAGTACCCCTGGTATTTAAGTCCGGCGGCGAGTGCTCCGTCTGGGCTGCCCACGGGCAGGGGCACGGCCACGGGCACCTGGAGGATCTTCACGGGGGGGGAGCAGGGGAGGGAGTATCTTCATGGGGGGGGAGCAGGGGAGGGAGTATCTTCATGGGGGGGAGCAGTGGAGGGAGTATCTTCATGGGGGGGGAGGAGTGGAGGGAGTATCTTCATGGGGGGGGAGCAGGGGAGGGAGGAGCCTCCCCTGGTGTCTGACCTCCGGCTGGCCTGCCCTCCAAGGCCACTGCTATCCTGTTCAGGCAGACAGTGATGGCAGCCATATTGGCCTGGCCAGCCCGGGTGTTGTCCTGCACAGCCCGGGTGTTGTCCTGCACAGCCCGGGTGAGGGCAGTCACCTTCTGGGCCACGCCTGTTGTGGCGGTATACAGGGACCACAAACAGGTGATGACACCCAATGAATTGGTGGCCACATCACTGAGTGACTCCCTCATTACATCCAGGCTGTGCTCCATCTTGGCCATAGTTTTTTTGATGTCACCCAGACTGCGGGTCTGCTGGGCATTGTCCCTCAGCAGACTGGCCGGCATATGCTCAGACCCCCCCCTGGTCTCCTGGGTCGCCATCCTGCCTGCCCCTGAGGCTTGTGGCCAGGGAGGAGGGGATAGAGTGACCCTTGTGGGTTGCGGCATGTTGTGGGAGGAGTGGGAGGGGCTACCCCTGATGGTGGCGTGACTGGTGCCAGCCTCTGGGGTAGCCTCTGGGGTAGCCTCTGGGGTAGCCTCTGGGGGAGCCTCAAGGGGAGCCTCAAGGCTAGCCTCAAGGGTATCGTCAAATGTCATGAGATCAGTGGCAATAATGATTTCCCGGCCAATCTGGAGATCTTCTTCCTCCTCCCCCTCATCCTCCTCCCCCTCATCCTCCTCCCCCTCAGCCTCCTCATGAGGGGAGGTTTGGCCACTCCCCTCCCCTGGGGACTCCTCAGCAGCCTCCTGTCTTTGGGGTGGTGCAGCAGCCTGGCCTGATGGGCCAGCAATCTCCTGGTCATCTGTGGAAGACACCAAACAATCACAGGTTTGAGGATCCACACACTTGGCACATGTTCCCTTCCCCCACCCACACATGCTAATCACCAACTAGAAAAAAAAACCTTACCTGGCCTCACAGGAACATCAGACTGATAACCAGGCAGGCCCACCACCTGCTCTGGCTCGAAACACCGGGCCACTGCCCATTCCTCCTCAGTCAGCCGGATGGGGCATGGTCCCCCTCCTCCAGTGCCCCTCCTATGCGCAGTGAGCTTGGCCACCTTATTGCGGACCACGCTCCTCAGATCATTGATCTTTTTCTTAATGCCAGCGGGGGTCCTCGTCTCCCCTCCCCCCGCCGCATTTATGTGATCTGTAATTTTGGCATAGATCCTCTTCCTTTGGGACGGGGAGGTGTTCCGGCTATCAAGCCCATGTAAATATCTTCCATATTGGATGATATACCTGGCAAGGATTTGCTTTTCAACATGGGAAAAATTCAGCTTCCTGCGTTTGGGAGCCATCACAAACACCACACAGCAACAAGAAAACAAACAGGACAAACACACAAAAATACACACCAAACAAATACACAAAAATACACACACAAGCAGACAGCTACTACAAAGGCAAATACAAACACACAAAAACCAAACACAAAATCCAAGCAGAAAAAAAAAAAAATAAACTTAGCAGAAACAATCAAACAAAAAATACACTTATCACAAACAAACAACAACTACTATCTACTACTCCTCCAACACTTCTCTATCACACACAACTTACCAACAAACACTGACAAACTAAGAGAAGAAGCAAATTGCTCATGGAAGGGAACACAGGGAAATACTTTTGCAAATGAAGTGTGTTTGACTGGGGCTAGTTAAGCACAGGGCGATCCTCAAACTAAGTACACTTGGCCTTTTACCTATCTCACTGATTGCGCCAAGCAAAGTTCTGCACATGCGCAGTGAGCAGCAGATTCCTGCGCGCATGCGCAGTACAGCCGGACCTTCATTTGCATGGGGTCACGGCTCATTACAATGAAGCACGCCCACTTCCTTCCCACTTGCCATAACCCCGCCTTACGCCTCCGAATTTAGGTTACGGCTGGCGCAATTTTGTGCGCAAATGCGCTGTGGATACGGCACTTACGACACCAACTTAGGGCGCCGTAACTTAAATGACATAAGTTTTAAAAAACTTATTTTGCGCCGCTGGCTGTGGATTTGGCCCATAGTCACTAAATAGCACAAAGCAAAATAGGAATTTCCTAGTCTAGTGGTAAAATGTGGTATTTTCCAGTTTAAATAAATGCCCAATTCACACAAACAAACGTAAGTGTACTTTCACTGGTCAAATGTCTATGGAATTTTTTGTAAATAAACAAAACAAACAAAAATGTTTGTTTTTTCAGGCCCGTCCGTACACACGATCAGAAAACCTGTACGAAAAATACCACTTTTGAAGCGATCGTACAATAGTCTGATAGTTAGTATGCTGCTTTCGAGAGATGATTACAATAATTCATGTGAAATTACCTGATGGGACAAGCACAAAAAAGTTTCTCGTACAATACCAGGTCGTACGATTTTAGTTTAATCCGTACGGCTGTCGTCCGAAAATACAATACATGACATTACTTCCGAATTTTCGTGTGAGAATTTTCATAACATTAGTAACCTCTTCATTTGTTCTGTATGTGCCCTTTTCTGCGCAGGAATCTGCAGTGTGTATGACATTTTCTGCTTAGAAAAAAAGCTGACTTGACATCAACACTGTGGCGTGAACAGGCCACAGAGCTGACGTGCATAAAAACTCACTGAAACGTGAATGAAAACTGCCTCTGCCTCTGCAAGTGAAATGTGTGGTTTTCCCATTACTTTTTATGCACGTATGGTGTGATTGAGCCCTTAGTGGAGGTGTGGAGTGTCACTATTGTATCCTGAACTTCCTGTATGAATTGCTCAAGTGCTTCCTCTTTATTTTCCTCTGTGTCATTGGGTTTTGCCTTTGTTTTGATTCTGTCATCCATAGATCCCATTCAACCTTCTTTTATGGCTCCCCCATTCTGAAATTTAAGTTTTCATAGAGGCATTCTCACTGAGCTTCCACCACAGTTCCTGTTATTTGGGCAGTGGCGGCTGGTGCTCCATTTTTTTTGGGGGGCGCAAACAAAACCCCAGTCACCCCCCCCCGCAGACAATGGGACCTGCAGACAGACAGAGAGACAGATATTCCGATAGATCGATAATTAGATAGACAGATAGATAGATAGATAGATAGATAGATAGATAGATAGATAGATAGATAGATAGATAGATAGATAGATAGATAGATAGATAGATAGATAGATAGATAGATAGAGCTATAGATAAATAGATAATTAAACAGATAGGTAGATGGAGGGAGGGGGAGAGAGATAGAGCTATAGATAATTAGACATACAGATAGATATAGATAATTAGATAGATAGATAGATAGATAGATAGATAGATAGATAGATAGATAGATAGATAGATAGATAATTAGATAGATATATAAATAGACAGACAGATAGATATAGATAGATAGATAGATAGATAGATAGATAGATAGATAGATAGATAGATAGATAGATAGATAGATAGATAGATAGATAATTAGATAGATATATAAATAGACAGACAGATAGATATAGATAGATAGATAGATAGATAGATAGATAGATAGATAGATAGATAGATAGATAGATAGATAGATAGATAGACAGACAGACAATTAAGCAGATAGAGAGAGACAGAGAAAGAGAGAGAGGGAGAGAGATAGAGCGATAGATAGATAATAAAATAGATAATTAAACAGATAGATAGATAGATAGATAGATAGATAGATAGATAGATAGATAGATAGATAGATAGATAGATAGATAGATAGATAGATAGATAGATAGATAGATAGATAGATAGATAGATAATTAAACAGACAGGTAGATATAGATAGATAATTAGGCAGATAGCTATAGATAGATAGATAGATGGATAGGTAGATAATTAGACAGAGGTAGCTAATAGATAGATAGAGAGATAGATAGATAGATAGATAGATAGATAGATAGATAGATAGATAGATAGATAGATAGATAGATAGATAGATAGATAGATAGATAATTAGACAGAGGTAGCTAATAGATAGATAGATAAATAGATAATTAGACAGATAGAGAGAGAGAGAGAGAGAGAGAGAGAGAGAGAGGACAGTCAGATAGATAGACAGACAGAGATAAGAGAGTTGTACAGCACAGCTACAGGACGTAGTACTCTAAGCCCTCACACACAGACAGGAGATGTGAAGCACGGCACCCTCCCTCCTCCTGTCCACACTCAGTCCGATCACAGTACAGGCTGAGCATACAGCATAAGATGCTGCTGGACATGATGGGGTGGACAGGGACTCTGGACAGGACAGACAATGAGACTCAGACAAATAAAGTGTTTTAATAAGTTATTTACCTTAGAGTCCTCCTGAAGCCAAAACCGAAAGTTAAACACTGCCCAGTGCCCTGGGAAAGCACCGCCCATTTCCTCCTGCAGTGAGGAAGCAGCAGGATCCAATTAGAGTGGAGACTGTGGAGACACTGGAGAGTGATTGGCTCGTGGCGCACAGCACATAGCCACAGAGCTTAAAAAAAACTGCAAATGAAGCGTCTTGCCTGCTTGCATTGGCATGACGCTTCAATGATGCTATAGCAGTGGACTGAGTCTGTGGCCGGCGCCCACCCTGAACATGCACTGTCTTAAAGGACCTTTTTTTTTTCTTAAAGGGCCCCTATGGACGGGCCGCCACTGTATTTGGGATAACTAAATCCATTCACCTAGCTATTCTATGCTGTTTCTTTAAAAACTCAGTAACCCACTTGCCATAATTGGTACTCTCTGGTATCTGGAGATATTTGGAATCTTCAAAGGGGTGGTCTCTCAGAAGATTCTTTCTTTCTGCCAAGTTATCAGCCAGGGGGGTCACTTGCAGCATCACAATCACTACTTACATTTTGAAAATTGTTTCCCATAGATACTGCTCTGATGTAGGAGACTCGTACCTTTCTCACTTAATAGAAATCCTCAATTAATTGCAGCTGTCAGGGAAGTTACTGGAAAGCCCAACTGTATTCTTCCAAATTTGACAAAAGAGACAAAAGTACATCACAACAACAGCTTTGATGGGGGCAAAAATATCCTCCACTAATGTGGATGTAGTAATGGTGTTGCTTGTGTTTGTTAAAATCATGCAGAGGGGGACAAGCCATCCTACAGCTGGGACACGCCTTAAGTGAACAATGCTAAATGCTAAACGTACTTTAATTTTCTAGTCCTCTGCTGACAGACAGCCGTTAGAAACACCTTGTTGTGGAATTACACAAAACCAAAAATGTAACATATTAGATGTTATGGCTATATTCATTTTTCTTTTTTAGATCTGGCCAGTAACATACCTCCTGTATTAGGGTGCCCTCACTCTGGATGAAGTACAAACAGAGACACCGTCAGCATTGTCAATCTCGGGAGAAGTGAGTGTTAGATGTACTAGCAGATTTAAATACACTAATCGGTCCAAACTGACCATGTGTATAGCCCATCGGTCTGTTTTCCTTCGGTCCAAAATTTTAAAACATGCTTTAAAACCGAACCGATGGACCACTGCCCGATCGGTCCAAACCGATGGTTAGTACAGAAAAGCATCGGTTCAAAACCCGCACATGCTCAGAATCAAGTCGACGCATGCTTGGAAGCACCGAACTTCATTTTTTTCAGCACGTTGTGTGTTTTACATCACCGCGTTCTGACCCAATCGGATTTTGAACTGATGGTGTGTACGCCCATCAGACCATCATGCCACCTCATCGGTTTTGTCAGACCGTGTGTACAATGCCTAAGACTACTTTTCCAACATTCAGTGGGTCCCACTGTGGCTGTTGGACTGTTTCTCAGGGGGGAGTATTGTCATGAACCTTGGAATACTGAAGTATTTCTCCTTTGAATCAGTTACACAGTGGGGGGTCCTCTGCCCTGTGTCAAGGCTAACCCCCCCCCCCTCCAGACGGCTCCATGGTCTGGAAGAAAAGCATTGTTCTGTGTTTGCCTGTTTATGTACTTTAATTACCCCCTGAGGCTTCTGTGTCATTACACATATCAATCAACCTATTCAAACTATCTGACCAATCCCTGCTGACCTTGGTTCAAGTCCTCATTTGCATGGACAAGAGGACCTAATTGAGTACTACAATGTACTTTACAATTGACCAATAGGAAAGTGGTTGTTGGGGGCAGGGTGTTCAAACTGCTATGTATAAAACTGTGTTGTGTGCAGCCAATAAAAGAGATTCCTGTTTGAACTTACATACAGCCTGCCTGGTGTTTTTTCTGAGCTAACACAAATGGATTTGAACGGCACATAGCTGTAGTTCGAATCCCGGAGCATCGGATGGCCGAACCATCAGACGTTGCGATCTGCAATCTGATTCAATAGTAGCAGAGGAGTGACGGGAGAGTAGAACCGAGCGAGTAGGGGCTTGTTACAAAGATATACTAAGTAAATTTACAAGTATTTTATATCTGTCCTGATTGATATTCACAACCCCTACTTTATATTTAGTGTTGTTTGTGGCCTGGTTGGGGATCAGACCAGGCTCATCATTTAAAGCTAAACTCCAGGTTTGGTTACACTCGTTTATGCCAAGCTGGAAATGTGTGCACTAACATAAACTAACGTAAGGCCGCTGGATGTGCTGTATAAACTGTATGTAGGTGAGGCTACATACAACATACAGCACTGTGTTCTGGCACGAGTCAAGACTTCCTGTCTCGTACACAAAACAAAATAAAGTCTATTACAGCAGCACTAAGCCATTCACAGAAAGCAATATAGTCTATCAAGAGGTTGAGTCAGAGGTTGTGACATCACCAGCCCACCTCTCTGACTCAGCCAATAAGAGAAAGCTTTGTATTCATTGATAGAATACATTGCTTTCTATGAATGGCTGAGCGCCACTCAGACTCTATTGTGTTCCGGGTACGAGACAGGCTCGCACCCAGAGCACAGTGCTGTATGCTGTAGTTAGCCTCAGCTACTTACAGTTTATAAAGCACATCCATCGGTGTGACATGTTAGTGAGGTTTATAGTTCATTTGGGCCAGCTTGGCTCAAACAAACTATGTAAAGTGTAATTAAAGCTGGAGTTTAGCATTAAAGGGGTTGTAAAGGTTTGTTTTTTTATTTTCTAAATAGGTTCCTTTAAGCTAGTGCATTGTTGCTTCCCTTACCTTTTCCTTCGATTTCCCTTCTAAATGTTTTTTTTCTTTGTCTGAATTTCTCACTTCCTGTTTCTCCTCAGTAAGCTTGCCACCATCATCTGAGCAGTGGTTAGTCAGCCAGAACAGCTTACGGAACAGCTTACTGAGGAGGAACGGGAAGTGAGAAATTCAGACAAAGAAAACAAAGAAAAAAAACATTTAGAAGGGAAATTGAAGGAAAAGGTAAGTGAACCAACAATGCACTGGCTTAACCACTAGCCGACCGCGCACCGCCGTTCTACGTCGGCAGGTCGGCTCGGCTGGGCGAGAGCACGTAGTATAACGTCCTCTCTCTCAGCCGCCACTAGGGGCGCGGGCCGGCGGAGGCGCGCGCGCCCCCCGCTCGCCCCCGACTGGGCACACGCGATCGCTCTGTACAGAGCAGGGACTGGGAGCTGTGTGTGTAAACACACAGCTCCCGGTCCTGTCAGCGGGGGAAACGCTGATCTTCTGTTCACACAATGTATGAACAGAAGATCAGTGTTTCCCCTAGTGAGGCCACCCCCCCCCCCCCCACAGTAAGAACACACAAGGGACATACTTAACCCCTTCCCCGCCCCCTAGTGTTAACCCCTTCACTGCCAGTGGCATTTTTATAGTAATTCAATGCATTTTTATAGCACTGATCGCTATAAAAATGCCAATGGTCCCAAAAATGTGTCAAAAATGTCCGAAGTGTCCGCCATAATGTCGCAATACCGAAAAAAAATCGCTGATCGCCGCCATTACTAGTAAAAAAAAATATATTAATAAAAATTACATAAAAATACCCCCTATTTTGTAAACGCTATAACTTTTGCGCAAACCAATCAATAAACTGAGGAAAAAAAATGTTTTTTTATATATTTTTGGGGGATATTTATTACAGCAAAAAGTAAAAAATATAATTTTTTTTCAAAATTGTTGCTATTTTTGTTTATAGCGCAAAAAATAAAAAACGCAGAGGTGATCAAATACCACCAAAAGAAAGCTCTATTTGTGTGAAAAAAAGGACGCCAATTTTGTTTGGGAGCCACGTCGCACGACCGCGCAATTGTCTGTTAAAGCGACGCAGTCCCGAATCGCAAAAAGTACTCTGGTCTTTGGGCAGCAATATGGTCCGGGGGTTAAGTAGTTAAAGAAATCTATTTAGAAAATAAAAAAATAACCTTTACAACCCCTTTAAGCAGCTGAAATAGGGCTTTCAATTACACACACATGCATCCAAAAATGTTTGTAGGTGAACTTTAGCTTCTTGCCTATATAACGCTCGAGCTAATTTCTGATCTCGGTCAATGTCTGGACCTATCCAAATTCATCTTTAGATCCTGAGTTTGACACCAAATTGTTAAATGAGATCTATGGTCACAGAATACACTTTATTTCTGTGACAGCAGCATTGTGATAGCAATAGAACCAAAATATACTTTTGACAAACCAATATAAGCTAAAAAAAACGTTGTGTTGTGAGTTCTGCCTGTCTACTGACCATCTGCTTTGTCTTTGATGGAAATAAAGGTATCCACCAACAACAGAGCAGACTCAAGTGGTTCCTCTGAATGTTAGTGAGTTTTGCATCCATTGGTAAAAAAGGAAATGTGTGTATTCTTTACTTTCTGTAATTCTGTCGACCGAAGATCCCATGCATAGCAAGGCTCTTCATATCTTTAGGCATATGAGCGGACATTCCAGGGAATATGGCCCAAGTTAAAGTTTGGGCAAAGGCTTAGGTTTAGGGCATTACTGTTTTTTTGTCAAAAAAAAAATCTCTCACAGGGATGATTGCTAGGGAATGCAAATCTGGAAAAATCGCACAAAAAGACTGCAAGAACTCAAGAGCATTAAAATGAATGGGCAACACAAGCGCTTTTAACCCTTTCTTCGGCTGCTATCAGTGGTTAAAAGCACCCCTGGGGCGACCACGGTCCACATTTGGAAAGGATCCTGTGCTTCTTTGGTTCTGATTCAGGTCAGAATTCAGGCAAAAATTTGGACCTGACTTGCATCTGAATTGGTGAACAGAGAGACACTGGACCCCTGCTGTAAGCCGCGGCCACAGCATGTGTGAACCCAGCCACTTCAGCTCTGGACCATTTGGATGGCCAAAGACCAGAGCACTTTTTGCGTTTCGGCACTGCGTCTCTTTAACTGACAATTGCGCCGTCGTGCGACGTGGCTCCCAAACAAAATTGACGTCCTTTTTTCCCCACAAATAGAGCTTTCTTTTGGTGGTATATGATCACCTCTGCGGTTTTTATTTTTTGCGCTATAAACAAAAATAGAGCGACAGTTTTGAAAAAAATCTATATTTTTAACTTTTTGCTATAATAAATATCCCCAAAAAATCTATAAAAAAAATTACACAGTTTAGGCCGATATGTATTTTTCTACATATTTTTGTTAAAAAAAAATCGCAATAAGCATTTATTGATTGGTTTGCGCAAAAGTTATAGCATCTACAAAATAGGGGATAGTTTATGGCATTTTTATTAATATGTTTTACTTGTTATGGCAGCGATCATCAATTTTTATCGTGACTGCGTCATTATGGCGGACACATCGGACACTTTTGACACTTTTTGGGAACATTCACATTTATACAGCGATCAGTGCTATAAAAACGCACTGATTACTGTGTAAATGTGACTGGCAGTGAAGGGGTTAACCAGTAGGAGGCAGGGAAGGGGTTAAGTGTGTCCTAGGGAGTGATTCTAACTGTTAGGGGGCGTGGCTACGAGTGACACATCACTGATCGCTGCTCCAGATGAGAGGGAACAAACGATTAGTGACAGTGTCACTAGGCAGAACAGGGAGATGCTTGTTTGCACTTGCCTCTCCCTGTTCTGCAGCTCTGTAACCCGATCGCAGGACATCGGCAGACATAGAGTCCGCGGGACCCGCGGGCACGAAGCTTGCAGCCGTGCCATTCTGCCAATGTATATGTACAGGAGCCGGTCGGGAACTGGTTAACACTCATTGAGCAAATAAGGATACTGTTTGTCTGATAAAGGTGGCTAATCTAAAGGGCTTTGAAATATTGCTTATCGTTGACAATTAAAAAGCTCTGGTTGAGAATTCAATGTGTAGTACATATTGTTTTTTCCTAGCGTATTTTACTACTAACATCAGCTAACTTTTTTACTTTATTCTTAGTATATGCGAACCTTGCATTTTACTGCAAGGTCTGCTTTGTGTTTTTTTTTTTTAGAAAGGTGGGACTGCCTTGTTTGCTCTGCTTTTAACATAGCTAATATTTAAAAGGTGTTTTACAGTTATCGAATATATGGATGCAATAGATTAAAAAAAAAAAAAAAATCAAATTAAAAGCTCCTTTTAATTATACATTGTGAAACAATATTACAAAATTATGAATAAAAGGTAGTTGAATGGTTAATATACATACAGGATAATGTATGTAAACTAGAGCAAAACAAATCTATGAGCTGAAATTTTAAAATCCCCAGCGTTTCCTGTACTATATTTCTAAGGTCTGTTAGGTGTTAACTATGCATGCACTGCAAATTTCCCAGGCCAGAAGGATATATTATCTGCGTAAATGACTAAAATTACATTGTAAAAAGGATGCATGACTCCTAAAAAAAAGTGGGCACAGTTTCAGTTGTTAAAGGATTTCCCCTTTTTGATGATCTTTACTAGTGCTTTCCAGCAAGGTAAAAACCATTAGTGATTTCCACACGAAAACCATACCTGGAAAATCTTGCACCTAGGAATTGTGGGTAGGACTATGCAAATTACAAACGAAGAGTTGAATTTAAAGCCACTTCAGACAAACTGGAAAACTATCACTGGACCTGTACTACAACCTAAAGATGCAAGCTTTTTGTGTTCTGTTAGAATTTCTTGTTCTATTTTCTATTGTATCCACTGCTGACGGAGCGTGTGCTACAAAAATGCCATTAAAACATATAGACATCTTAAAGGTATATCTATATTTACTACATTTATAAAAAATGTCTTAACATAGAATGCTTGAAAGTATAACAAATTATGCTTTTTTTTTTTCAGAAGGAAATAACATGCACCTGTAAGAAAACTTCTGCTGATTACCAGGTAAGTTCATAAAACTGTTTGTTTATATGCATTTGTCTTTCTTCGTGCATTTGAAAGCAAGTACCGTAGTTGCATTAACTATTCTAGAACTGAATCACAATTTAAAACATTTTGTTGACAAGGCAATATTTTGGCAATATTTTCAGTGGAACTAAGAGTTCTGAAACTAGTATTCGTAGTTTGCATCAGTGCATGTTCCTTTTTAATTAGGGAAATATTGTGAGAATTATTGATGTTAATTCTAAAGTGCAATGACTCATACCAACCATACCAACCAAAAAGTGTTCATTCTTCATTAACCTGACAGGTACAAAATTCACTTTGAATATCCAATCATGTGCAAGAGAACTGAGAACAAAGTGGAAATATTCCTTGCACACGATTAGATGGTTGATGTGAATGGAGCATTGCTGGGGCATTCTCCTCCTTTAGTAAATCAAACCAAGAGAATAAGGTGTTCATTTTGTAGGATTACTTGTGGTGTGTTTTAAATAACTAATTTAGACAGTGAACCTTTGACATACAGCTGTCACCAAAGGCGGACTGACAACTCATGGGGTCCCCGGGCAATAGAAGATTATGGGGCCCCCGGGCTTACAGATGGCCACCATGCCAGGAGGCATTACAGAGGTGGGGCAGCTAAAATCTCAGGATTTTCACATCAAAAGCATGTTGGTTTTGGACATATCAGGGGCAGATGTAAAAAAAAACACAGATTTTTACATACTGTCTCTGGTTTTAATAAGCCTGGCAACCCTGGTGGGGCCCCCTAGTGGCATGGGGCCCATGGGCAGTGCCCGAGTGCCTCAATGGTCAGTCCGCCCCTGGCAGTCACCTGCAAGTGGCTGGTCTAAAAAAGGAAATTTTGTTTTACCATCCCTCATTATCAGACCAATATTTTTTTGTCGTTCTAGAAAAGGTTCCAAAATTATTATTTGTTTCCAAAAAGCAATAGAAAGCATGTAAAAAAATAAAAATAAATGATTAGCAGGAGTAGCTTGCTTGTGGTCCATGGTAGCTAGTCAGATGTATATTAAAGAATATTACTATCTAGTTGGATTCTATGGGTTTCATCAGTTTTAAATCTTTTTGCAGTTATTAAAAATCTTGATCATTGCTGTGTGTGTGTGAGCAGTGATGTGCCAATAAATGTATGTTTATGATATATATATACAGTATCTCACAAAAGTGATTATACCCCTCACATTTTGGTAAATATTTTATTATATCTTTTCATGTGACAACACTGAAAAAATTACACTTTGCTACAATGAAAAGTAGTGAGTATACAGCTTGTAAAAAAAAGTGTAAATTTGCTGTCCCCTCAAAATAACTCAACAAACAGCCATTAATGTCTAAACCGCTGGCAACAAAAATGAGTACAACTCTCAGTGAAAATGTCCAAATTGGGCCCAACTAGCCATTTTCCATCCCCGATGTTATGTGACTCGTTAGTGTTACGAGGTCTCAGGTGTAAATGGGGAGCAGGTATGTTAAATTTGGTGTTATCGCTCTCACTCTCTCATACTGGTCACTGAAAGTTCAACATGGCACCTCATGGCAAAGAACTCTCTGTGGATCTGAAAAAAACAATTGTTCCTCTACATAAAGATGGCCTAGGCCAAGACCCTCAAACTGAGCTGCAGCACAGTGGCTAAGACCATACAGCGGTTTAACAGGACAGGTTTCACTCAGAACAGGCTTTGCCATGGTCGACCAAAGAAGTTGAGTGCACATGCTCAGCGTCATATCCAGAGGTTGTCTTTGGGAAATAGATGTATGAGTGCTGCCAGCATTGCTACAAAGGTTGAAGAGGTCAGCCTGTCAATGCTCAGACCATACACCTCACACTGCATCAAATTGGTCTGCATGGCTGTCGTCCCAGAAGGAAGCCTCTTCTAAAGATGACGCACAAAAAAGCTCAAAAACAGTTTGCTAAAGACAAGCAGACTAAGGACATGGATTACTGGAACCATGTCCTGTGGTCTGATTAGACAAAGATAAACCTATTGGGTTCAGATGGTGTCAAGCATGTGTGGCAGCAACCAGGTGAGGAGTACAAAGCAAGTGTGTCTTGCCTACAGTCAAGCATGGTGGTGGGAGCATCATAGTCTGGGGCTGCATGAGTGCTGCTGGGACTGGGAAGCTACAGTTCATTGAGGGAACCATGAAGGCCAACATGTAAAGTGATTTACTAAAGCAGAACACGATCCCCTCCCTTCAGAGACTGGGCTGCATGGCAGTATTTCAACATGATAACGACTCCAAACACACCTACAAGATGACCACTGCCTTGCTAAAGAATCTGAGGGTAAAGGTGATGGACTGGCCAAACATGTCTCTAGACCTAAACCCTATTGAGCATCCTCAAACAGAAGGTGGAGGAGCGCAAGGTCTCTAACATCCACCAGCTCCGTGATGTCGTCATAGAGAAGCAGAGAGGACTCCATGCCCAAGAGGGTTAAGGCCATGCTGGAAAATAATGGTGGCCACACAAAATAGACACTTTGGGCCCAATTTGAACATTTTCATATAGGGGTGTACTCAATTTTGTTGCCAGCGGTTTAGACATTAATAGCTGTGTGTTGAGTTATTTTGATGCGACAGCAAATTTACACTGTTATACAAGCTGTACACTCACTACATTACATTGTAGCAAAGTGTCATTTCTTCAGTGTTGTCACATGAAAATATTCACTCACTTTTTTGAGATACTGTTTATATGTGTGTGTATATAAATATATTATGTAGATATATTTAGATATATATTTATTTATTTATTTCTGAATGCAGAGGAATTTAAAAAGGTAATTGCAATTTTATAGGTCACACAATATTTGTGCAACTGCTTGTCAAATCTATATTTTCAGGAAATAAATTAATTAAATATTGCATATTTAGTCCCCCTTTTTGTACAAAATAAAATATGAGGTAGTGTCGAGCCTTATAGCTGCACATGCTTGCAAACCGGCCAAACAATTTGAATACCCTAATACCCCAAATTTTGAATAGCTGATGATTTAAGTGCCTTTGCAACTCTGCTTTAGTGTAAACCATAAATGAGGGACCTAAAATTATTTTATATAACATGTATGGCAAAATCTCTGGTTTCTAAATGTGCATGCCCTATGCACGCGTTTCTATTTTGGGGATGTGCCCAGGCGATGGAGGTGCTTTAAAAAATGTTTTATTAATAATAATTTTATTACATTTTTTTCCATTTACCTTTATTGCTAACAAGTGACAGCCAGACAACCAGCATATTTAGAAGTTGAATTTAGAAACGGCAGCTTTTCTGTCTTTCTCATGACATGTTTCCCTAATCTATAAAATGTATAGTAACCTGTGATAGGCAACTTGAAATGTTCTTGCAACAACACAAGCTGAATTCCAATTAGATGTTATAGATTGCTGCATATTACTGTAATATTAAAACAATCCACTGTTATAACCCTTCAACTTCCAAAATGGTCCTTCTTTTCAGTGTTACAAGTATAAATAGCATTTTTATGCCATCAGTAACAACCCCACCATCTTGGAACCATCTATTGAATTCTAGGTTGTTGCAACAAAATGATGTCTTACTAAGAATTACATCCCAAGTTAACCCCAGATGGGTTCTCACTGTGGTTTCTTTAGGTCTGCATATTACTAGTCTTTATACAGTATTTATAAAAAAAAAGCTGTTAGTGTTTAACATTAGTGTCACAATATTCATTTGGGAACATATATGTAACTAGCTATAAGATGGATTAACACCACTGAAGTATACATTATTACCTGCAACAATGGTATAGATTTGGTTTGTTTGCCCTAAGACAGTGATTCTCAAGCCTGTCCTGAAGTACCCCCAACAGGCCATGTTTTGGGAATTTCTAGATAAAATAGCTGTCCAAAATACCAAGCCATTGACTCTGATTTAAAGCACCTGTGCAAGATAAAGGAAAACTTGCAAACATGGCCTGAGGGGGTTCTTGGGGGACACGGTTGAGAACCACTGTCCTAAGAGACTTCCTCTGCTTTAAAGACTGCCTTCATGCCTTAAAGTTGTAAATCCAGAGAAAGATGATGATTGATTGATTGAAGGTGTGTAAGAGGTCACATCAAAACAACAGTAAACACTATGGTAGTGGTCAACTTATGATGTATAGGGAGTGTCTCAGTGAGATTCAGGAGATCATATTCAGCTTAGTTGAGTTTATTTCTCTGTAGAATTCTGCTTAAAGTGGAGTTCCACCCATAAATAAAACATTACATCAGTATTTTTAAAAAAATGTCATTAGTCCTTTACAAAATATTTTTTTTTTTTTTTTAGATGCCTGCAAAGTGTTGTTGCTAGGCAGAATAGTTAATCTTCCCACTTCCTGCACCTAGGTGCTTAATGCTTCCTAACCTACACCGCACAGACTCCTGGGAATGTAGTGGGTGTAACTTTCCAGGAGTCTGTGCACTCCCCAGTCTCAAAGAATCATGTGACTTGGACAGCACAGGTGCTGAAACCTGATTAGACACTGCTTGTGCAGCACTGAGCATGTGCGAGATCTGCAAGGCTGAAATCCAGGAAGTCATACAGTCTGGCTTCATGATGCCCACACTTAAGATGGCCCCAGTCAATTTCTATTTTATAAAGTGTCTAAATGCTGTAACAACCTAACAAAACGGACCTTAGTTTACAGACTAACTTTACTAGAATACATTAAGCTTGTGTATTACAGGGGTTAAAAAGTGAAATTGTGGCCGGAACTCCGCTTTAAACACTGGTTTTTAGCCATACACTTTTACTATGTACTTGAAAAGTAACCAATATTTCTATATGTGTTTCTATAATTAATTTTCAATTGTGAATTGAAAATTAAATTAAGTTGTATGATCATAACTACCAACTTTTTTTTTTTTTAGAATTCATGTGACTGTTTTGAAATGCCTAAGGTAAGAAAGTGCTGAATGCACATTAATAATATTGTAGTAAAATATTAAAGTAGTGTATTTATACTCCAAATAGCAAGCCAATATTGAACAAACACCATGATAAATTCCCTTTCAGAAACGTTGGCCAAAGTTTTAATCATCCACATTTTGGCCACCATTATCTTTTTTGGAACTATGCTGCATTAGGACATTAAAGCTCCACCTGGTAAACTGTCTAGAACATCTATTTAGTGAATAAAGAATCTAGTTAGTGCAAGTACGGATGGCATAGGTGTAGTGAGTTGAATGAGGCAATCTAGGTACTCAAACCTTAAACCTTTACATTTGTTAGTAAATGCCTATAATGCAGTTTCCCACCCCTGAAGATGATCTGTTTTGAGTGACTTGCTTCCTACTAGCTAATAGAAATGATTCTTTATAGTCATTGCTACATGACATTAATTGGGACCAAATTCTGGGGACATTGAACACAGAAAAGAAATGGGGATGCTTTAGGAGCATATTAAATAAAGGTATCAAGCAGTGCATTCCAGTTGGCAATAAATGTAGAAGAGCAAAAATTAAACCTGGGTGGTTAAACCTTAATGTGAGTAGCCTCATCAAGAAGAAAAGTCTGGCCTTTAAAAAATATAAAGGGAATGGGTCAACGCCAACATTTCTGCACTATAAGAAATGCAACAAGAAATGTAAAATCGCAACCAAGGCGGTTAAAAAACATATTTTTTAGATATATTAACAGTAAAAAGTCAAAAACGGAGCAAATTGCACACTTAAAAGATGAGGAGGGGAGGATGTTTACAGATGACACAAAGAAGACAACTGTACTAAATGCCTTCTTCTCCACAGTTTTTACACAAAAAAAAAGAAGGGTTTACCGACAGCGACTATACTGTTAGTGGCACAACATAAGACATACCCATGTGGCCAACAGAGGCCGGAGTCAAAGATAGACTTAGTAAGCTCAACACAAATATATCACCGGGACCAGATGGCTTACACCTGCGAGTCCTCAGAGAAATTAGTCAAATTATAGCCAGACAAACAGGACAGAGACATATTCCTAGGATTTATAGGCCAGTCAGCCTAACATCAGTAGTGGGTAAATTATTGGAGGGGATGATTAGGGACTACATCAAAAGTTTTACAGAGGAGAAGGGTATCGTCAGTGGTAATCAGCATGGGTTTATGAGGGGACATTCCTACCAGACCAATCTGATAACAATCTACCAGGAAGTGAGCAGCCATCTAGATATGGGGAGGGCTGTGGATATGGTGGATCTGGGTTTCTGCAAAAGCATTTGATACAGTCCCCCATAAACGCTTAGGGCCAGATTCACAAAAGAGATACGATGGCGTATCTTCTGATACGCCGTCGTATCTCTGTGATCCGCCCGTCGTAACTATGCGGCTGATTCATAGAATCAGTTACGCATAGATAGCCCTAAGATCCGACAGGTGTAATTGACTTACACCGTCGGATCTTAGGATGCAATTCTAGGCCGGCCGCTAGGTGGCGATTCCATTGCGGTCGGCGTAGAATATGCAAATGATTCGTTATGGCGATTCACGAACGTACGCTTTACCCGTCGCTCTAAATTTACGTTGTTTCCGTCGAGATACGCCTTGTAAAACTAAGGCTGCCCTCTAGGTGGTGTAACCCATGTTAAGTATGGCCGTCGTTCCCGCGTCAAAATTTTAAATTTCACGTCATAAGTCGTCCGTGAATGGCGCTGGACGCCATTTACGTTAACGTTGAAACCAATGACGTCCTTGCGACGTCATTTAGTGCAATGCACATTGGCTAATTTGACGGACGGAGCATGCGCAGTACGTTCGGCGTGGGAACGCGCTTAATTTAAATGGTGCCCACCCCATTTGAATTAGGCGGGCTTGCGCCGAGCGGATTTACATTGCAAGTTTACAGGTAAGAGCTTTGTGAATCAGGCACTTACGCTGTAAACCTGCAGCGGTGTAACGTAAATGGGATACATTACGCCGCCGCAGCGTAACGTAATTGTACCTGAATCTGGCCCTTAGTTTACAAGCTAAGGTCTGCAGGCTTAGACCATAGGGTTTGTGCTTGGGTAAAAAAATGGTTACAGGGATGGGTCCAAAGGGTAGTCATAAATAACATGTACTCAGACTGGTCTGGAGTAGTGAGTAGGGTACCCCAAAGTTCTGTCTTGGGACCAATTCTATTCAACATATTCATAAACATAGAGGATGGGATAAATAGTTCAGTCTCAGTTTTTGTGGATGACACAAAGTTAAACTCTCATCAGGACATGGGGATTTTGCAGAATGGTCTGAATAAAATAAAGGAGTGGGCAGACAAATAGCAAATGAGGTTTAGTGTGGAGAAATGTAAAGTAATGCTCTTGGAGTCAAAAAACATAAATGTAAAATATTTGCTAGGTGGAGTACAGCTGTGGGGAGTCAAGGATGGAGAAGAATCTATGGGTACTAGTAGATGACAGGTTGTGCAACAGCATGCAGTGCCAAGCTGCAGCTATCAAAGTCGGCAGAATATTAGCATGCAACAAAAAAAAGGGATATACTCCAGGGACAAAACCATAATTCTGCCATTTTATAAAACTCTGGTCAGACCTCATCTGGAGTTTTCGGTCCAGTTCTGGTCACCAGTCCTTTGAAATTATGTGCTGGAGCTGGAGAGAGTCCAAAAAAGGGCAACAAAACTAATAAGGTGACTGAAGGACCTCAATTACGAGGAGTGGCTGCAAACACTAAATTTATTCTCGCTGGAGAAAAGACGCTTGAGAGGAGATATGATAGCGATCTACAGATATCTCGATGGGGATCCCAGCATAGGAAATAAACTATCCAGTCATAGGGAGTATAAAAGGACATGGGGCCACACAATGAGACTGGAGAAGAATTGATTTTTTTTTATAATTTCTTTATTTTTCAACTTTTTTTTTCCCTTTATACAGGGAAAGCAATAAAGAAAACAGACACAAAAAATAAATCGGCTTTACATATTTTAACATATCCTCCTTCGATATATACAACAAAAAGTAAATTGGTACATATGATTGCCCCTAGTCCCACCAACTCCTACTTTCTAGGGTAATATCCACTAGGGGTAGGGAGGACAAAGTGAGACATTTAATCTAAACCATAGTAAGGTGAAAAAAGAAACAACAATAAAGTAATGAAAGAAAAAGGAGGAGAGTTCTTTCCTTCTAAATTTCACCTCTCATATTATTTCCCTGTGTCTAATCGTGGGACGACACTATCCCATGGCCCTGCCTGTTTGGCTACTATCTCACAATATTCCATCCATCCCCCTTATTTATAGTCCATTTCCGTTCCCTTCCCTATCCCCCCTCCCCCAAAAAAAAACAGATGTTCCCCTCCACTCTTCAAATACATTTCTGCTTTTTTCCTGTTTGTCCATACTAGAGAAGAAGCGTTTTAACCTTAAACTGCGTAGGGTATTATTCATTGTAAGGGCAATAAGGATATGGAGCTCTCTCCCGCAAGTGGCAGTGACTGCAGAGAGTATGGATATCTTTAAAATACTTTTAGATGTACATCTAAGGCCCCGTACTCACGACCAAACATGTCTGCTGAAACTGGTCCGCAGGCCAGTTTCAGCAGACATGTTTGGTCGTGTGTGGGCGCGAGCGGGCCGAATTCCAGCAAACATTTGCCCGCCGGGCCTTTTCCCAGCGGACAAATATTCCTGGACTTGTTTTAAAACAGCCCGCTGGAATTCAGCCCGCTCGGACATGTACGGTCGTCAGTACAGACCTACCGTACATGTCCAGGCGCCCGCCGTCCCTCGCATGCGTCGAATGACTTCGACGCATGCGTGGAAGCATTTTAAAGGCGGGCCGCCCACGTCGCTGCGTCATTGTCGCGGCGACACCGCGGACACGCCCCGCGTATTGTTTACGCGCGGACTTCTGTACGATGGTGTGTACAACCATCGTACAGAAGCCCTCTGGCAGACATGTATGGTGAAAACGGTCCGACGGACCGCTTTCACCATACATGTTTGTTCGTGTGTACCCGGCCTTAAAGGACACAACATACCAGGATATGGAAAAGCATTACAGACACTGCCCATGCACCCACACTGGTTGAACTGGATGGACTATTGTCTTTTTTCAGCCTTACCTACTATTTAAATATGTAACTATGTTAGTTGGGGTTGATATCTCTCCTATAGTATTCCTGTCTCTGTCCCTCTACTATCATGTCTCATGTGACCTGACGATGAAGAATTCTTGCATGTGGAAATGTCCTCAGCTAGTGGGTGGATCTAGAGATTTAAGTAAAGTAAACTCTTGCATAAAAAAAGAAAGAAAAACTTCTTCCTGTAGGTTAATGTCATAATGTGCTAGTATGCATCTTTAATTATGCTCTGTAAAATACATTTTATTTTAGCATTGCATGCAGAGGCAACGTAAGAATTCAAATGTATTATCTTTTATTCAGAGTTCTGTTAAATGGAAAGGGTAAGAAATTAAACATTTGCTGCTTTTATTAAACCAAAACTATTATACATTGTCAACAAACCCTTTCCGCATATTTTTTTAAATAAACTGTTTTGATAATTTGTATAAAAAAAATCACAGTTTGAATGAAAATTGTATTCAGATTTGCTTCCATTTATTTAGGCCTCTAATTATAATCTGACCTGCTATCAAGAATCTTTTGACGGTATGACTAAGCGCCTTCAAAATTACACTATATACACTCGACAATTTCTAAAGAAAACATTTCCTAACTTGGTTAATTCATGTGTAAGTTTTTTATATTTTTTATTGTAGATGCTATATGCTGAACTAGATTTTTTATGGTTTATATTATTATTACTTTTATTATTACTTGTATTATGACTCTTGTTCTTGCTGTTGTTATATTTTCTATGCACACTTGAAAAACAAAAAATAGTTCTAACAAATAAATACAAAGTCTGAAACACCAATATGGATAGAATAAATGTAAAATTACATTATAAGGTTGATTTTTTTACTTAAAATTTTAGACAAACTACCCTGCACATATTAATTATTTGCATTCTGCTTCATATAAATATTATAACCTCATCAGAGAAAATTAGATAAATCATACAATAAGTTTATCATTTTGTATCTTTATCTTTGATAGTAGAACATTTTTATGTGAAAGCCAGAAATACACAATATTACCAAAAGTATTGGGAGGCCTGCCTTTGCACGTACATGAACTTTAATGGCATCCCAGTCTTATTCCATAGGGTTCAATATTGAGTTGGACCACCAGTTTGCAGCATAAATCACCTTTAGAATGAATTAGAGCGAAGACTGCGAGCCAGGCCTTCTCGTCCACATCAGTGCTTGTCCTCACAAATGCGCTTCTAGAAGAATGGTCAAACATTCCCATAGACACACTCTTAAAATTTGTGGACAGTCTTTCCAGAAGAGTTGAAGCTGTTATAGATGCAAAGGGGGAGCCTACTCAATATTGAACCCTACGGACTAAGACGGGGATGCCATTAAAGTACATGTGCGTGTAAAGGTAGGTATCCCAATATTTTTTTGTAATATAGTGTATATAAAAATGCCAGGTACATACATGAATCAAAATGTTAAATGTATTATTAAATGCTAGTATAAGTAGCAGTGTAGTATAACTATTTAGTTTTAGTTTTAGTTTTTTTGTAAGGCCTCATTCTCAGGGCCGGATTCCTGACAAGGCCACTGAGGCCAGGCCTCGGGGCGGCAGTGGGTACAGGGGCGGCGCCGGTTGTAACACACAACGGGAGACTGCTGTGTCACGGAGCTCACTGTGAAAAGTTTGGGCGCGCTGTGATAAAAGTCCCGCCCTCCTCCTAGACCAGCTCATGTGATAGAGGCGGAGTTTTGTCTATCACACAGGCTGGTCTAGGAGGAGGGCGGGACTTTTATCACAGCGCGCCCACACTTTTCACAGTGAGCTCTGTGATACAGCAGGAGCAGGAGATGCCCGATGCGCGTAATGCACACACTGACTGGTGAGGCTATATTGTTTGGTACAGTAAGGCTGCAATGATGGTGAAGGGGGCTGCAATGATGGTGAGGGGGCTGTAATGATGGTGAGGGGGGCTGCAATGATGGCACAGTAAGGCAGCAATAATGGTGAGGGAGGCTGCAATGAGGGCACAGTAAGGCGGCAGTGATGGTGAGGCTGCAATGAGGGCACGGTGAGGCAGCAATGATGGGCATGGATTGGGGGACTTTCAGTTTTTTTTGGCGGGGGGGCGGCATTGAAGGACCTGGCCTTAGGGTTGCAAAGGGAGTAAATCCGGGCCTGTTCACACTTTGGTGTTTCATGAACAATTGTAAAAGAGCATGATTCCACTCATATTTACGAAATGAAACAAAAATGCCTGTCACACTCGCATTGCAATTAATGGTTAATGGCACCCCAAACATGGCAAAAAAAGATGCACGTTTGTTGTGCTCATTGTTCAAAAAAGGACATTAGCTACTTTGCTGTGTTTGTTCTACGTAGGGCAGCCCATTGAAATCAATAGGCTGCCCTATGCCTGTGGCGTAAAAACGAGCACAAACATGTTCACAGAAACTCAAAATGTGTATGCAGCCGAATCCTCAGAAGAGTATAATTCTGAGCCCTGCAGATTTACTTAGGTTATGTTGCTTTGCAAAGTCCTTTCTGAACATGTTTATAGGGTAGGGAGGCAGAGAAACGGGCTCATCAATTCAGTGTTACGATTTTCTTGGTCACACATTCATTCACATGTCTTTTAGCTCTGTGTAATGATCTGCATAATAAAAGTACTATTTTACTGACAAGTTTTTTTCTTACGCTATACTTTAATCCTTTATTCCGATTTTTGTATTGTTTTATTTTTTTTAATTCTAATACTGTATAAAGAAAAAATATAGGGCCAGATTCAGGTACTTGCGCTGCGGCGTAACGTATCTCATTTACGTTACACCGCCGCAAGTTTTAAGCGCAAGTGCTTGATTCACAAAGCACTTGCCTGTAAACTTGCAGCGGCATAGCGTAAATCTGTCCGGCGCAAGCCCGCCTAATTCAAATGGGGCGTGTATCATTTAAATTAGGCGCGTTCCCGCGCCGAACGTTCTGCGCATGCTCCGTTTGGAAATTTCCCGCCGTGCTTTGCGCGAAATTACGGCGCCCCGACGTTTTTTTTGAACGGCGACGTGCGTTACGTCCTTTCGTATTCCCGGACGTCTTACGCAAAAAAAATAATTGAAATTCGACGCGGGAATGACGGCCATACTTTAACATGCTGGTCTAATTTTACACCACCTAAATAGCAGCCGTAACTTTGCGACGGGAAAAGCCGACTAGCGACGACGTAAGAGAATGCGACGAACACGCGTACCTTCGTGGATTGCCGTAAACAGCTAATTTGTATACCCGACGCGGAAAACGACGAGAACTCCACCCAGCGGGCGCCGAAGAATTACACCTACGATCGAAAAGGCGTACGAAGCTGTCGGATCGATGCCAAAAGCCGTCGTATCTTGGTTTGAGAATTCCAAATCAAGATACGACGCAGCAAATTTGAAAGTACGCCGGAGTATCAGCAGATACTCCGGCGTACTTTTTCTGTGAATCTGGCCCATAGAATACAATTTAGTTTGTCATTGGCTGTGTCATCAGGGGTGTGGAGAGGTTTATGTCTTTTGTCAAAATATTTTGTGCTAAAGGTGTCTATCTCTCTTATTTCAGAAGGTTGGGAAGATATGTTTCACTGTTTAATTAGCAGGCAGATGTATGTGCTAGAACAATATCTATCGCACAACTGCAGTTTAGATAGGAAAGGTCCTGGCTAGACCATCTGGTAGGAATTCCGGGATAACAAAATTGGCTGCACAGAATAAAAAAATCCTAAAAAATGCAAAACAGATCACATATACAGAATGTATTTCAACTACGTATTTATTGTAGCTGCTTGCCTGGCATTCAATCAGAAAAGTAACGTAACATGTCAAGCAGTTATATTTAATATATATTTATTATGTATCAGAATTTGTTTTATTCCAAGATACAATTTCTATACTGTTTTTTACTTCTAGAAATCTGCATACCAGCCCTGTGGACAAATGACAAAAGTGAATGCGACTGTGTTCTGGGACAGACTGACAGATATTTTCCAATATTTTTTGATTCATCACAAAAAAGCCTAAATCCCCTATAAATATATATATGTGTTATTTATATCTTTTTCACAGTATTTATTTATACGTATATGTATCTATTTTTTTAAATGTTATATTTATTAAAAATTTGATATGAATGATAAACAAGTCCTTCTGCAGTTACTCTTAAAGCCTTTTGCCTATGCATAATATTTTTATTATCGTAATATTTTTTTGTTAATCACATAAGTGCCAGAACCTTTTTTCCTGTTTCCACAAGATACTTTTTTCAGATATTTCTCATTTCCCTGCCTAATATTTTTTTTTTTTATTCAATAGATTCTACTTGTATTTTTTGGGGTAACGATTAGGTTTTGAATTGGTAGCAAGTTTAAATGTATATATTTTAAATAACTGGGTTTTAAGTAGTTAAAAATAGAGGACAAATAGAAATAAAATGCATGTTATTTTAGTTTTCCAAAACTCACACATCCCCAAAACAGAATCAATATCCAGTGTATCCAACTTATTTGTAGGAACCTGGGGGGTTTATGGCAAGAGGGAATATTTATTCAGGGATTTATTGATTTATATTTACATTTTTTAACCATTTTTTTCTACTGGGGCCTGGATTAGCACTGATGAGCCAATCTGACAAGATTCAAATCCCCAAAAATAGGCAGACACCAAAAACAATTCTTGGAATCTGAATTTCAAGACAATTGCATTGCAGTCAACAATACTGATTGTCAATTATGGCCATTTATAAGGCTACTAATCAAGCTATTATTAACAAAAAAAGGTTTGTAAGATCAGACACTATCATTGTAAACCCAAAAAAGTATAGCAAAGAGAGGGTTTTCTTATGACTTTGAGAGGGACCTATAAAAAAGGTTAGGGGGATGACTTAATGCTTTATGTAATGTTATATTTTGACCGCCAGGGGTTGCAGTCTCAACAAACCTAAATGTAAAGTGGGATATGCCATAAGGTTGTGTTAATCTGACATGAAAATCACACGACTTTAGTTTTTTTCGACTTTGCCCTGCAACTTCAGGTCCGACTTCAAAGAATGGGACCCTTTGGTCTGGTATGGATTTTAAGGGGAAACCCAATGCCAAAATAAAAATGGCGTGTGCTCCCCCCAAAAATCCATACCAGACCCTTATCTGAGCATGCAGCCTGGCAGGTCAGGAAAGGGGGGATGAGCAAGCCCCCCCTTCTTGAACCATGCCAGCTCACATGCCCTCAACATAGAGGATAGGTGCTTTAGGGCAGGGGGGGCCCAGATCTCAGCCCCCCATGTGAATAGGTATGGGGTACATAGTACCCCTACCCATTCACTCAGAAAAAAACTGTGTAGTGTAATAAAAACATGAGACGGTTTATTGTCCCCCTGCATGTAGATCCATCCAGATTTGCTTTGCTGGTTGGAAGCTGAAGAATGGGGACTTTGAGTGGAGAGTAAAAACCAGGTTTGCTTTTAACTTCTGGTGATTGCTGTGTTTGCATTTGTAGGCTCTTTTTGGGGCCTTTCCTTGCAGCTTTTAACACAATTTCTGTCACTTTTTAAACATCTTTTTTTTTCTTTCCTTCATTAAAACTAATAATTAAGGGGAGTGATTAATTGGTCACAGGTGCTTAAGGTCCTATATAACTTTCTGTAAAACTCATTCCTGAGCCTGCTCATCCTTGAGCTTAACACCTTTTTGCTTGCTGGAACTCAAACAAAGTAAAACTGGACTAAGTGATGAGTGTAAGGTACCTGTGGTAGGTAGTTTCCGAGGTGGAGCTTGTATGCTGAGGATTCAGGCCAAAACGTAGTCAGGTAGGTCAGGTCGGCAATAGATCAGGCAAAGCAGTACACAATCGAAATCCAGAGAGTGGTCAGGCAGGCAGAGGTCATACACGAGCTAGCGGTGCAGTACAAAATCAGCAGGCTAGAGAATAGTCAAAAATTCAGGCAGAAGTCCATACTCGGAAATCAGAGTCACAAAGCTTATCACAACACCCATGGAGCTAGTCCACACAAATGGGCACTGAGAGAGAGGAAGTGCTGCTATTTATGGGCTGCTTTGTTTGAACATTGTCCACAGCTGGCAGCAGGTGGGGCTAGTGGGTACAAGGCAATGCATCACACTGAGAGAACCTTGTCATAACTCTAGAGCTCCTCTGTTGCACAACAGGTAAAACTGCAGCTTTGGGACCAGGAACATCCCGGTTTGAGAACACCCAGGTACATGACAGTAAGTTAAAAACAGGAGGTTAGAACAGGCGTTATCAAACCTGTAAGTAACATCTGAAATGTCCTGTTAGAAATATTATTGTAACTGGGAAAATGGGGGTTAACAAGATTGAAGGCTTTGTGTAGTGCACAGTGTGCCACATGTATACAACAATAGATCAACAGCTCTTCTTCCTTTCTGCCCTTCTGGAAGCTCGCATTAGAGATCTGGAGGAGCAAATTCCAACACTGGGCAGAACTGACAGCCTTGCTCACTGAGAAGGTGGCTAGTGGGGTTAATGGGAAGGGTGGAGGGGTAAGTCAGAATTATCAGGTAGGAAGATTGGTTAATACAGTTAGAGGGCTCACAGAAAATGACCAGCCCTGGATTTGAGCACCCGAACAGATTTGTGAAGTTGGGTGAAGATGTGGGGGTATCAAGCTCAGAGATGGCAGCCCTAGAGGTTACTGCTCCCCCTAACAGCTGGGAGAGCAGCCCATCTAGTAGGGGTGCAGTTAGGCCTAGACAGTTGGTGGTAATAAGGGATTCTGTAATCAAAAGGACCGATAGAAAAATTTGTCGCCAGGATCACCTCAACCGAATGGTTTGCTGTCTCCCTAGTGCCAGGGTTCAGCATGTGGTGGACCGGGTTGATAAATTACTGGGAGGGGCTGGGCATGACCCAGCTGTCTTGATCCAATGACAGAATATTTGAAGGTGGAGGCTCCTCATGAACCAATTTAAAGAACTAGGCTGCAAGTTGAATGGAAGGACCTCCAAGGTGATATTCTCTGAAATATTGCCTGTGCCATGCGCAACACAGGAAAGGCAGGGAGTTATTAGAGAGTTGAATGCATGGCTAAAGACCTGGTGTAAAGAGGAGGGATTTGGATTTTTAGAGCACTGGGCTGACTTTTTATTGGGGTGCAACCTATATACTAAAGATGGTTTGCATCTAAATGAAAGGGGTCTACTATGCTGGGGTAGAGGTTTTTGGGAAGGCTGGAGGAGTATTTAAACTAGGATTGTAGGGGAGGGTGAATTCGATTATAATGGGGCAGACATGTCAGACAGGGGTCAGCCCCTATTGGTGGGTGGAATGGGGAAAGATGGGGAGGGCTATGGCAGATGATATGAATGTTACAAACAACCATTGGAAATTGTACTATTTTTACTAAAATAAAAAATATGCAACATACGTTTGCAAAATGTGATAATGAATTAAAGTGTTTGTTCACCAATGCCAGAAGTCTGTCAAGCAAAATAGGTGAGTTTGAAGCTCTGGTGCACAAGAAGAGCTATGATCTAATTGGTATTGCTGAATCTTGGCTTCATTCTTCTCATGACTGGGGTATTAATATTCCTGGCTATGCTCTCTTTCGGAAAGACATGGTAAAACGGAGGGGTGGTGGTGTCTGTGAAGTGATCTCAAAGTGAGTGTGAAAGAGGACCCAGTTGATGGAGAGTGTGATGAGTCTGAAGCATCATGGGTGGAACTGTACATGGGTGTGAGTACTACAAAGGTTGTCATTGGAGTTTGTTATAGGCCACCCAGTGTTAGTGAGGAGGTGGAGACTCAGCTCCTTGCACAGATGGAAAGGGCTGCAATGGCTGGGACAGTTAAAGGGCAAAAATGTATAAACCTATTACAAGACAATTTTATGGTCCAGTTTATTGAGGCCCCAACTAGGAATGACGCTCTGCTGGACCTGGCAATCTCAAAACATGCAGAGCTTATTACCAATATTAATATACAAGAACATCTGGGTAGCAGTGATCATTACATGATTCCATTTAATGTTAGCTGTAAGCAACAAACACATACAGGTAAGATAAAAACACTTAACTTTAAGAGAGCAAATTTTCCAAGGATGAGGGCTGCTCTCCAGGACTTTTGGCATCAATGTACGCAGAACGGAAATGGGAATTCTTCAAATTGACTGTATGTATCCTCACTGCAAAATATATTCATATGGGCAATAAGTTTAAAAGGCAAAAAAAAAAGGCTATAAAATAAATAAATAAAAAAAGAGCCTTTAAAAAATACAAAAATAAAAGGAACCCTATCAAATTTTTATTGTTACAACGAATATAACAGAATATGTAAAAAAGAAATCAAGGATGCAAAAATTCATAACGAATGACAGATTGCAAAAGATAGTAGGACAAACCCCCAAAAATACTTCAAATATATTAATAGTAAAAAGGTCAGGTCTAAGCAAGTAGGCCCTTTACCAAAAAACCTAGAATGGGTGAGGTGGGACAAAGAGAAGGCAAATTTATGAATTACTTTCTTCAGCTCTATGTATACGAAGTAGCATGGGGGAGCTCATGTCCATAATGGGGGTGGTAGTGACACATTTAGACAGAATAAAGGTGGATAAAGCACCTGGACCAGATGGCATCCACCCACGGATCCTAAAAGAATTGAGCTCTGTCATCAAGATCAATTTGTAAATGGATAGAAAACTGGCTAAAAGACAGAATTCAGAGAGTCGTGGTTAATGATTCTTACTCTGAATGGTCCAAGGTTATCAGTGGTGTACCCCAAGGTTCAGTGCTGGGACCCTTACTGTTTAATATCTTTATAAATGATATTGGGTCTGAGATCAAAAGTAACATTTCTGTCTTTGCAGATGAAACCAAGCTATGCAGTGGAATAACGTCCTTACAGGATGTCTCCAATTTACAAGCCGACCACAATGCTCTGTCTAATTGGGCGACTGAGTGGCAGATGAGGTTTAATGTTGATAAATGTAAAGTTATGCACTTGGGGGGTAAGAATATGCATGCATCATACATACTAGGAGGAGTAGAACTGGGGGGATCTGTAATGGAGAAGGATCTGGGGGTTTTGGTAGATCATAAGCTCAATAATAACATGCAATGCCAAGCTGCGGTTTCCAAAGCGAGCAAAGTCCTTTCTTGTATTAAGAGAGGTATGGACTCCAGAGAGAGAGATAATTTTGCCCCTGTACACTCCTCCTCTGATGCTGGCTCCCACTATTCTGTCAGCTCCGGTGTCTGACAGTTCTCATATAACTTTGGGGCACATCCCCTTGTGACATCACGGACCCATCATGTACATGTATGTTACATCACAAGGGGCGGAGTCTCTGGGTTACATCACTGCATGGTCACACCCTATAGCCATATAAGAACTGTCAGACATGGGAGCTGACAGAATGGCAAGAGCCATAAAGGGGGCTTTAGACCCATAGAACCACTGCCCAGGGTTGTGGGGAAGAAACCCTTGTTCCCATCTACACTGGAGAAAAGGTGCTTTTGGGTGCGCCCCCCCTTTCCCAAAGCACCCAGCCCCCATGTTGAGGGCATGTGGCATTGTATGGTTCAGCTGGTGGCATTATCTTGCAAGGAACCCATTGTTTAATTCTTGCATAGGGACAAGGTGGTATTAAGTACAGTAATTTATAGTTAGTCAGGTTGAAAAAAGACACAAGTCCATCCAGTTCAACCATAAAATAATAATAGTAATATAAAATCCCATATACCCAATACTTTCATTGCTATATTCATTAGCAAAATCCTGGATATAGTCCTTTATCATCCCCTCCTTTAGCTTACTTTACCTACTATCGACGTTAGGCTAACTGGCCTATAGTTTCCAGTAGACATGTCCACTGCCAAAAAATTCGTTTTTTTCCTTTATGTTATTTTAATTTTTTTTCATTTTTTCGTAAAT
The DNA here is from genome assembly GCF_905171775.1 of Rana temporaria. Taxonomy (NCBI): domain Eukaryota; kingdom Metazoa; phylum Chordata; class Amphibia; order Anura; family Ranidae; genus Rana; species Rana temporaria. Next base: position 292,204,095 of record NC_053491.1, on the reverse strand, counting down.
TCGGGAAATTTGAAAAATTCGTTTTGTCCGTTTTTGTTTCATTCGTTTTTTATATTTTTTCTGAAATTCGTAAATTTCGAAAAAAAAAATTCTGTTTTTTTGCTTTTTTTGGAAATTCGGGAAATTTTCGCATTTCCGAAAAAGCAAAAAAAGGAAAAAACTAATGAAACGAAAAAAAACTAATGAAACGAAAAAAAAAAGTTTCGGAAATTCGGAAATTTACCAATTGTCGAAATTTCAAATTTTCGAATTTCGAATTTTAAAATTTTTTGACATTTCGAATTTTTCAATTTTCGAAATTTCGAATTTCGTATTTTTTTTAATTTTCGAATTTTCGAATTTTCGTATTTTCGAAATTTCATATTTCAAATTTTTCAGTTTTCGAATTTTTCAATTTTTGAATTTCGAATTTTTCAGTTTTCGAATTTCCGATGTTCGAATTTTTCAATTTTCGAAATTTCGAAATACGAAAATTCGGAAATACGAAAATATTCGGAAATACGAAATTTCAACATTTCGAAAATTGAACAATTTGAAAATCGAAGTTTCGAAAATTGAAAAATTCGAAAATCTAAAAATTAGAATTTTCGAATTTTTCAATTTTCGAATTTTTCACTTTTCCAATTTGAAATTTTTCAATTTTCGAATTTTTCTATTTTCGAATTTTCGAAATTCGTAAATAAGAAAATTCGGAAATACGAAAATTCTAAAATTGAAACATTTTTTTCAATTTTCGAATTTTTCAATTTTCGAAATTCGGAAAATTGAAAAATTCGAAAATTGAAAAATTTCGAAATTTCTGAAAAATTCGAAATTGGAAAAGTGAAAAATTCGAAAATTCGAAATTTTCGAATTTTCAAATATTCGAAATTTCGATTTTCGAATTTTCAAATATTCGAAATTTCGATTTTCAAATTTTTCAATTTTCAAAATTTCGATTTTTTCAATTTTCGAAATTTCGATTTTCGAATTTTTCAATTTTTGAAATTTCGTATTTCCGAATTTCGAAAATTCGAAATTTCGAAAATAGAAAATTTCGAAATTCGAAAATGAAAAAAATTGCATTTTTCAATTTTCTTCAAATTTCGAATTTTTCAACTTTCGAATTTATACGAAAATTCGGAAATACGAAAATTCGAAAATCTAAAAATTAGAATTTTCGAATTTTTCAATTTTCGAATTTTTCACTTTTCCAATTTGAAATTTTTCAATTTTCGAATTTTTCTATTTTCGAATTTTCGAAATTCGTAAATAAGAAAATTCGGAAATACGAAAATTCTAAAATTGAAACATTTTTTTCAATTTTCGAATTTTTCAATTTTCGAAATTCGGAAAATTGAAAAATTCGAAAATTGAAAAATTTCGAAATTTCTGAAAAATTTGAAATTGGAAAAGTGAAAAATTCGAAAATTCGAAATTTTCGAATTTTCAAATATTCGAAATTTCGATTTTCGAATTTTCAAATATTCGAAATTTCGATTTTCAAATTTTTCAATTTTCAAAATTTCGATTTTTTCAATTTTCGAAATTTCGATTTTCGAATTTTTCAATTTTTGAAATTTCGTATTTCCGAATTTCGAAAATTCGAAATTTCGAAAATAGAAAATTTCGAAATTCGAAAATGAAAAAAATTGCATTTTTCAATTTTCTTCAAATTTCGAATTTTTCAACTTTCGAATTTATACGAAAATTCGGAAATACGAAAATTCGAAAATTGAAACATTTTTTTCAATTTCCGATTTTTTCAATTTTCGAATTTTTCAATTTTCGAAATTCAGAAAATTGAAAAATTCGAAAATTGAAAAATTTCGAAATGTCAGAAAAATTCGAAATTGGAAAAGTGAAAAATTCTAAAATTCGAATTTTTCGATTTTCGAATTTTCCAATATTCGAAATTTCGATTTTCGAATTTTTCAATTTTCGAAATTTCGATTTTCGAATTTTTTAATTTTCGAAATTTCGATTTTCGAATTTTTCAATTTTCGTATTTCCGAATTTTCGAAATTCGTAAATACGAAAATTTGGAAATACGATAATTCGAAAATTCGAAATTCGGAAATTGAAAAATTCAAAAAATTCGAAAATCTATCGGTTAGGTATCCATCAGATAATTTTAAAGCAAGTTACATTTTTTTTAACCGATGGATAAATAACCTATGGGGCCTACACACGATCGGTTTGGACCGATGAAAACGGTCCATCAGACCGTTGTCCTCTGGTTAACCTATCATGTGTACGAGGCCTTACTCTCCTCCACTATGCGCCTTTCATGGTCTATTTTAGCTGCTCTGATTGCACTCTTATACTTTTTATTGCTTTCCTTATAATTCTTGGAATACTGACACAGACCCTTCAGCCTTATAATTTTTGAAGGCCTTTTTTTTCACTTTTATATGCATTTTCTATGCACTTTATAGTTTAGCCACCCAGGTTTAATCTTAGCTCATTTATATGTATTGCTCATTGGAATACACTGGCCAATACCTTTATTTAGTATGCTCTTAAAGCACTCCCATTTTTTCTCTGTGTTCCATGTTCCTGGGATTTTATTCCATTTACTATCATGTAGCATTGAGCATAGTTTATGGAAGTTGGCTCTTTTACAATTTAGTGTACTTGTATTTACCTTGTATTTCCTATTCTTGTGGTTTATACTGCATGTACTTAACCTGTGATTGCTGTTTGCTAAGTTGCCCTATATTTCCACATCCATGATCAGTTCTATGTTGTGTTTGTAACCAGTAGGTCTAGCAATCAATTGTCTCTTGTCGGTGCTTTCACCAACTTACCCATGAATATGTCCTGCAAGACATTTAGGATGAGTGAGCGGTATCTTCTGCCCAGTCTATATCTGGAAAATTGAAATCCCCCATTACAATAACACTGCCTTGCCTTGCCTTGCTGCTATTTCTAGTTGTGATAGGAAGTCAGACTCCTCCTCCCTCAGGTTAGGAGGCCTGTAGTTTATGCCCACTATTACATTCCCATTAGTTTCCTCCCTTTGGAGCTCCACCCACAAGGATTCCACCCCTTCCTTTACTCCATTAGTAATGTAATGCCTCACATTCACTTGCAAATCATGTGAGCTGTCAAACCAAGTTTCTAAAATTCCCACAAAATCAAAATCCTCCTTATCCACTTGAGATCCGCGCTTTAGACAAAAGACGTCCACAACGCGGCTCTCAAGTGCCGAGTGGACGTCTTTGGACGTCTTTTTCTGTGCATTACCCGAGCGCGCTGCTGGGGGGCGCGCAGCGGGTAAACACTGTACAGGCGCATCGCTGGAAAGCCGATGCATGTACCTGGCGGCCGCGATGTCCGCCGGGTACACGAGATCGGTGGTGACAGCAGGGACGTGGAGCTCTGTGTGTAAACACAGAGCTCCACGTCTTGTCAGGGAGAGAGGAGACCGATCTGTGTCTCTTGTACATAGGGACACAGCATCGGTCACCTCCCCCAGTCAGTCCCCTCCCCCCACACAGTTAGAACACACCCAGGGAATACATTTTAACCCCTTCCTCACCCCCTAGTGTTAACCCCTTTATACAGTAATCAGTGCATTTTTATAGCACTGATTGCTGTATAAATTTGAATGGTCCCAAATTTGTGTCAAAAGTGTCCGATATGTCCGTCGCAATATAGGCCTGACAAAAAAAAAATCGCAGATCGTCGCCATTACTAGTAAAAAATAAAAAATAAATCATAAATCTATCCCCTATTTTGTAGGTGCTATAACTTTTGCGCAAACAGGCAACTCTTATTGCGATTTTTTTTAACAAAAATATGTAGAAGAATACGTATCGGCCTAAACCGAGGAAAAAAAAAATTGGGATATTATTATAACAAAAAGTAAAAAATATTGGGCTAGATTCAGCAAAGAATTACGCTGGCGTATCCATAGATACGCCGCGTTAATTCAAAGCTGCGCCGGCATATCTACTTTCTGTATTCAGAAAGCTAGATACGCCGACATTAGCCTAAGATCCTACTGGCGTAATTCTATTACGTCGTCGTATCTTAGGGTGCATTCTCACGCTGGCCGCTAGGTGGCGCTTCCGTTGTTTTCGGTGTAGAATATGCAAATTACCTAGTTACGTTGATTCACGAGTGTACGTGCGCCCGGCGGTAGTTTTTTACGTCATTTGCGTAAGGCTTTTTCGGCGTAACGTTGGTCCTGCTATTAGGTGGCGCAGCCAATGTTAAGTATGGACGTCGTTCCCGCTTTGAAATTTGAATTTATTACGTAGTTTGCGTAAGTCGTTCGCGAATAGGGCTGGACGTCATTTACGTTCACGTCGAAAGCAATGACGATTTGCGTTGGAATTTCGAGCATGCGCACTGGGATTTTTTCACGAACGGTGCATGCGCCGTTCGTAAAAAAATTAAAATACGTGGGGTCAACCAAATTTAAATAAAACACGCCCCCCTCAACATCATTTGAATGCCGGCCGTAAGTTAGGAGGCAAGTGCTTTGTGAACACAATGGGCTAGATTCACGTAGCTGCGCCCCTTCTTACGGCGGCGCAGTGTATCGTATTTACGCTGCGCCGCCGTAAGAAGGGGCGCAGCTACGTGAATCTAGCCCATTGTGTTTTTTTTTTTAATTTTCTGTCTTTTTATGTTTATAGCGCAAAAAAAAAAATCGCAGAGATAATCAAATACCACCAAAATAAAGCTCTATTTGTGGGAAAAAAATGATAAAAATATAATTTGGGTACAGTGTTGTATGACCGCGCAATTGTCATTCAAAATGCGTCAGCGCTGAAAGCTGAAAATTGGTCTGGGCACAAAGGGGGTTTAAGTGCCCAGTAATGAAGTGGTTAAACATTATCAGCTCCATTTACCCCATTTTATTAGCTAGACTTCTAGCACGGGTGTGCAAGCATCATAATTGTGTCCTGTCACATGCTTCTTCCTTCGTTAGTTGCTATTAGGCTGCAATTTCGATTTTCAAACTTATTTACTATGGGCCAGATTCTTAAAAGGCTTACGACGGCGCAGCGCCATTTGCACCGTCGTAAGTCCTAATCTGGCCCGGCATATCTATGCGACTGATTCTTAGAATCAGTTATGCATAGATATCCCTTAGATCTGACAGGCGTAAGGCTCTTACGCTGTCAGATCTTAAATGCTATTTTTTTTCCCGCCGCTAGGTGTCGCCTCGTCGTTTTCCCTGTCGTCTATGCAAATTAGCTATTTACGCCGATTCCCGAACGTACGCGCGGACGACGCAGTGAATTTACGACATTTCCGTAAGTGTAAACTTACCCCTGCTATATGAGGGGCAAGTTTACGAAGGTCCGTCGTAAGCCATGTTAAGTATGGCGTCGGGTCAGCGTCGTCTTTTTCAGTCGTTTACGTCGTTTTCGTAAGTCGTTCGCGAATACGACTTTACGTCAATGACGCTCACGTCGGCGTCATTGAAGTTTTCCGTCGTGAGCTGGAGCATGCGCACTGGGCTATTTTTATGCCCGGCGCATGCGTAGTTCGATCGTCGCGGGGGCGCGCTTAATTTAAATACAAGCCACCCCCTTTGAATTACGCGGCCTTACGCCGGGCCATTTACACTACGCCACCGCAAATTACGGAGCAAGTGCTTGGAGAATACGGCACTTGCTCCAGTAATTTGCGGCGGCGTAGTGTAAGCGGCTTACGCTACGCCACCGCAGATTCTACCAGAATCTGGCCCCTTGTGTTTAGGTATACTAGTCACCCTACCGCTAATGCTCCCAATATTACCTGCTGAACCTTGCTCATTGCTGGCTAACACTCCATCTGGCCCCTTCCCCCCCAACACTAGTTTAAAAGCCCCTCTAACTTTTGGGCTATCTCCCTGCACAGGTTCACCAAATTTGGACAATAGAAGATTGGAAAAACATTGTCTGGTCTGATGAGTCTCAATTTTAGCTGCGACATTCAGATGGTAGAGTCAGATTTTGGCATTAACAACATGAAAGCATGGATACATCCTGTAACAACTGCGTGATGCTATCATGTCAATAGGGACCAAAATCTCTGAGGAAAGTTTCCAACATCCTGTTGAATCTATGCCATGAAGAATATAGGTAGTTCTGAAGGCAAAAGGGGGTCCAACCCAGTACTAGCAAGGTGTACCTAATAATAAAGTGGCCGGTCAGTGAATATATCAGTATCTTTCATACAGTACACATCCTACACAGTATAAAAACCCCAGTGCAGAAAAGACACCCCCTCAACCGTCTTTATTCCTCTCACCTCTCACCTCTCCCCTCTGTCCACCCTCACACTTCTCATTCCTATTCTTATCAGCAGGACCTCCAGTACCCAGATAGCAATGATAACTTGCCATAAATTTGTTGCAGTGTTGAATTGTAAGTCTGTTAACTTGCTGCATATTTTCACTGGGAGGTTGCATACTTGCAGAGCACTTGAAGCACAAGTTCTAGTTGACACTTTTACAAATTGTAGCAAATTTGCATAGCAACTCTCTAGCAAGAGCAAAGTTGCAGTGGTGGTGAGTCTACAGCAAGAACTCTGCAAGTTTACAGCATTAAAATTCAGCCACAGTGACCCCTATTGTGGGATGACGATTGCACAACATAACTGAACCAGAACTTGCAGCAGACTTGCAGAATGTTTGCAAAGAAAGTTGATCTGGAGTAATGCAATGCAGACTTGCCATGTTTCACAAGTTTGTTGCACAATTGCAGCAAGTCTAACAATAGATTAGCAAGTAATTTTCCAACTTGCAGCACAATTGCTTGATATCTGGGTAATGGTGAGAGCCCAGAACCGGAAGCGTCACCACTACATAGTGCAGCACACCATCATGTTGGGTATCAATCTTAAAGGGGTTGTAAAGGTTATTTTTTTTTTTTCTAAATAGGTTCCTTTAAGCTAGTACATTGTTGGTTCACTTACCTTTTCCTTCAATTTCCCTTCTAAATGTTTTTTTTCTTTGTTTTCTTTGTTTGAATTTCTCAACTTCCTGTTTCTCCTCAGTAAGGTGTTCAGTAAGCTGTTCTAAATGACTTTCCACCGCTCAGATGATGGTGGAAAGAATACTGAGGCGAAACAGGAAGTGAGAAATTCAAACAAAGAAAAAAAACATTTAGAAGGGAAATCAAAGGAAAAGGTAAGTGAAACAACAATGCACTAGCTTAAAGAAACCAATTTAGAAAATAAAAGCCGAATGTTTACAACTCCTTTAAACACTTGTGTGTGAGCAACAGAATGGCCGCGGTGTTATACAATGGCAACCTTTCCTTTTCTGTACACACACCTTTTCTAGAGGCTCCACTGATAGGAATAAGTGTGAGGGCGGATACATATAGATCAGGTCTGCCAAGGGGGGGCTATACAGGCCCCCTGGAGCAGGGCCGATCCTAGGGTCACAGACGCCTGGGTGCAGAAATGTTTCTGGCACCTCTACATGGGCATGGTCATCTTACCAACTCCTCCCCTTTACAAATGTTTCTATGGAAACGACTCAAACACAGAGATGCTCCCCTAACATGGACAATGAGAACACGTTAGGCACGGACACCCCCTCCCTGCGACTTCATTGCACGGCTGGTCTCTCTCCACACAGAAACAGCCGCTGCTTCACTCTCCTCCTCTGACAGTAGGAGGGAGGCTGGACGGACTTGAGCAGGAAACACAGTGCTGGCGGCGGTGACGCCGGAGAGAGACGCTTCTGGACACGGACAAGGAGAGGAGGAGCGAGGGGAGCACTCTGGTGCTTCAGTGCCCCCACCTTTGTGGCGCCTGGGTGCTCTGCACCCCACGCACCTGCCTAGGATCAGCCCTGCCCTGGAGCATGGCCAGGGTCACCATTGTGACCCCTGCAACCCCTAAAGCTATGCTAATGCCTTCACCTATACAGTTTTACCTTCCTCTGGATTGACTCTGTGTATAGGACTATGTATATGTTTTTCTATTTGTGTATGTGTGTCTGTTATTTATTTTTTTGCTATTGGTTATACTAGATGGACTTGTGTCATTTTTCAACCAGACTAACTATGTAAGTATGTGTGCTGGATCTTTACGTGTGTGTGTATGTTCAGGGGGGGAGGTGCTTTTACATTTTTTTTTTCCTTTTTTTTATTTATTTAAAGTTACTTTTTTCACACCTTTTAATTTTTGTTTCATTTAACTTTCATTTAACTGTATGACAAACAAGCCCTTTATGTGATAACTGTGCGCAGTGAAAGGAACTCTTTATGGAAACATTAGGGGTCTAAACCCCCAGTGTCTAACCTGCTTTCTAAAGCAGCTAATTAAGCCAGATGCACTGGCTGTAACAATTCTTTTTTTCATTCAATTTTAAGTTTATTTTCAATAAAAGTACATACATTTGTACTATAACAGCAGTATACAAGTCAATAATATACAAAAAAAACAATAAAGCAAGTGCATTACTCCACATATTAGACATTCTTGTCGTAGTAACTGTCCATCATATCTATCCATTTCTTATGTTCATCACCATACGGTGAGAGTAAAACAGTTTGTATAAACAAAGAAGAAAAATTAGGTGCAACTAATAATTTATAATTAAATAAAAGAATAATTCAATATGCTATAGGATCCCTTAGGGCTACCGTTGCCACACAATAAATTATATATAAGAAAAAACCCCCATGGGTGTACTAGACCTAAGTTCACGAAACGAAAAAAGGATACGATTTCTGGAGAACAATAACCCCTCTAACACCCCCAACGGGAACTGTCTGTGTCCAAGAGGTCAAGCAACCCCTTCAATCCCCCCTCCCTCCCTCCATTAGTTATTACTAAAACCCACCGGTTTCTGTAATCATATATTCTCAAAACCCTCATCAAACCTAATATCCCCAAAAGTTTGGTGTAATCCTTTAATAACCTAAACATAGGCAAATACAAATGTTTATAATATTTTTTTTTTCCTAAACATAACACACTGAGAATGAGAAATAGCGAGGATTCCGTCCTCATAGATAAGACAACGAGATATAATCAAAGAAAAATCAAAGAAAGGAAGAGAAAAGAGAAAAAGAAAAAGATATGGCAGCCTGCCTGCCAATGAACATCATCATCCTCAGGATATAAATGTCATCACAGCCTTCACGGGGTAAACGATATTCCCATAAATTTCATCCAAGGTTCCCATATTTCATGGAAAAGAGTAGACATATCCAACATGGAACAAACCCTCTTTTCTTGTTCCATAATCCATGTAACCTTTTGTTTCATATACCGGATGGAGACAGTAGTCTTTTTCCACGCAGCTGCTATTGTGATCCTGGCACCCGTCAGAATGTATAAGATGAGTTTTCTAGTAACCTTGGAGGTCTGGGGTAACATTCCGTTAAGTAAAGCAATAGTGGGGGATTGATGTAAGTTACAGCCTGTGACTCGTCTTATTATGTTAAACACCTTATTCCAGTATCCCCGTATTTTGGGACATTCCCACCATATATGTACCATAGACCCCAATCCCTGACAACCTCTGAAGCATAGGGGCGAAGTTGACGGATACATGGAAGCCAGTTTAACAGGAACTAAATACCACCTAGTATAAATTTTTACATTAGCCTCTACAAGGGATATATTCACATATCCTTTAATGGATCTAGTATAGTTATTACACCAGTCAGATAAATCCCACGTGTTATTAAGTTCCTTTTCCCAGGCCAGCATATGAGGTAATTTGGTACAATTATTAGCAAGCGATTGATATATGATGGAAATATTTCCCTTCCTGATCAAACTCTGATCACAATTACTTTCATAAGGTGTCAATAGTCCAGAGATCGAGTCACTATCCCATAGGCTTTGGGCTGTAACAATTCTAACTTCATTCATCACAGAGGAGATGGGGAATGGATTTTCCTCCATTTCTCCTGAGTAAAGGGATCCTGGCCATTTACCATGGTCCCAGGCTGCACAGAGGAGCAGGACAGCCAAAGAACAACCCAGGGGGACGGTGCTGGGATAGAGGGAAGGCAGCCCTTCTTGGTCCTGTAATAGTGATCTACTCTACAATGGCTAAAAAGTGATCTAAAATGTCTCAACAGCTACCCAGATCATACAAGACAGCTGATTGCTGGCTGTAATAAGAGGGTGCAAGGATCCTGGATGTACCTGCAGCCATAATCTTGTAATTAGGGATGAGCTTCGAGTCAAACTCATGTTCGACTCGAACATTGCCTGTTCGCCTGTTCGCGGAACAACAAACAATTAGGGGTGTTCGCGGCAAATTAGAAAAGCCGCAGAACACCCTGTTAAAGTCTATGTGAGAAATCTAAAGTGCTAATTTTAAAGGCTAATATGCAAGTTATTGTCCTAAAAAGTGTTTGGGGACCTGGGTCCTGTCCCAGGGGACATGTATCAATGCAAAAAAAAGTTTTAAAAACAGACGTTTTTTCGGGAGCAGTGAATTTAATAATGCTAAAAGTGAAACAATAAAAGTGAAATATTCCTTTAAATTTCGTACGCAAATTCATTTATAAAAAAAAAATAGCGTGGGGTCCCCCCAAATTCCATTACCAGGCCCTTCAGGTCTGGAATGCATATTAAGGGGAACCCCGCCGTCAATTTAAAAACAAATGACGTGGGGTTCCCCCCAAATATCCATTCCAGACCCTTCAGGTCTGGTGTGGATTTTAAGGAGAACTCCACCCCAAATTTAAAAAAAATTGCATGGAGTTCCCCCAAAAATTCACACCAGACCCCTTATCCGAGCACGTTAACCTGGCCGGCTGCAGAAAAGAGGGGGGGACAGAGTGCGGCCCCCCCCTCTCCTGAACTGTACCAGGCCTCATGCAAGGGCCTCATCCCCACAACCCTTGCCCGGTGGTTGTGGGGGTCTGCGGGCGGGGGGCTTATAAGAATCTGGAAGACCCCTTTAACAAAGGGGACCCCCAGATCCTATGTGAATTGGTAATGGGGTTGTACCCCTACCATTTCACGAAACAAGTGTAAATAGTTTAAAAAAAACACACACACACACCGTAGAAAAAAGTCCTTTATTAATAAAAAATGAATTAAAAAAATCCAGCGGTGACACTCGTTCCCGGTTTCCTGCTCCAACGTTGTCTGTATCCAGCGATGTCTGTATCCAGCGATGGGTGCGGGGGATTTAGGCAAAACTAACAATGACTTTATTATTCCAAAGAAATTCAGGTAACAATGTCCGACACAAGCAAAAAAAGGCTTAAGGTAATTTAATAAGTATTGCTTGCATTAGATATAAAATCTGTGGGAGTAATGTCATCTTTAAAGCATTACACCTCCCGAACCATGTAAGGGTAAGAGTTTGCCAAAGTTGGAGATGTGATCGTATTTTAGCTAGTAGTGGACGAAAATGTATCTCATATAGTGACCCTGTATCCGGTGTTAATTTAACCCCCAGATATTTAAAAAAAGACTGAACCCATTTAAACCGGTAAAGACCATGTAGCTTTTTAATACACTCTTTAGGGAGGAGGATACTCATCGCCTCATTTTTAAGATCATTTATAGAAAAATTTAAAATAAATGTGGTAGTGAGACCTCCGGATCAGTGAGAAAAAATAAAAGATCGTCTGCACACGCCGCGATTTTATGCTCCCTACTTGATACCTGTATTCCACTGATCAAGGGGTCTGATCTAACTTTTCACAGAAAAGGTTTGAGGGTTAACATGAAGATTAATGGGGAAAGGGGGCAGCCCTGTCACGTCCCATTGGACAGAGTACTTTGATCGGGCCCCATTCACCAACACAGCAGCTGTAGGGCCAGTATATAATGCTTGAATCCAAGTCTGCATTTGTAGCCCCAGACCTATATGTCTAAGGGTGGATCGTAGAAACTGCCAGTCTACCCGATCAAAGGCCTTTTTGGCATCTGTTGTGAAAAGCAAACAATTCTAATTTCTCGTGTCTTTATTGAATACATCCATTAAACATCCACAGTGGTGGAGGAAAAGTAAGTGAACCAGTGAACACATAGACAAATTACTTATTATTTCAACAAAAGCTTGCACACTGGGAGTCCAATTAATGAAATGAGTTTGGAGGTGTTGTTTAGAGCTACTTTGCTTGATAAAAGACACTCTAGCATTTTAAGATTGCTGTTAATAAGTAGCCTTAGCTAATGTGAACCATGTCTTGCAAAAAGGAGCTCTCTGAAGATATAATTTCAAGAATAGTTGGTCTGCATAAGGCTGGAAAGGGATACAAAGTCATTTGAAGTGTTTAGGCATTCATCAGTCATCAGTTAGACAAACTGTCTACAAATGGATACAGTTTAGTACTAACCCTAGCCAATGTAACTCCCAAGACACAATGCAGAATGATCAATGAGATAAAAATAACCCATGAGTGAGAGCTAAAGGCTTGAAGACATCGCTGCAACTGACAAACATCCCTGTTCATGAGTCTACCATATGTAAGTCTTTGAGTAGGCAGGGTGTCCATGGCAGAACACCTCTGCAAATAAAATATTTTGTGGACTGAAGAAACGAAAGTGAAATAATTCGGGAAGAATACTCAGCACTTTGTATGATGTAAAAAGGGCACATCTTACCAATATCAAAGCATCATCTCAATTTGGGCTTCCTTGGCTGCCTCAGGGCGTGGACCACTTGCCATCATTGAAAGGAAGGGTGGGACTTTAAGGAAGAACATCACTGGCATATGAACCAAAAACATATGGTAAAAAATATTTATTATACAAACAAAGGAGGTATGACAAATACACATTCAGATGATAAAATGGTACAATTAGTAACCACCTAGAAATTATATAATAGTACAAATTAGTCCAACAAAACATACATGGTAATGCATAATAGTAATGGGTCTAAGTACATAATTCTAGAGGAAACAAGAGGGTACATGATGGTCTATGATAGGTACTCATAGTGGGGCATCTGGTACATGAGAACCGGCTTTGTAGGGGTAGCATAGAAAAAATAAATAAAAATGAGTTGGTTCATAAAATTGCAATGTTAGAGGGTAAATATTATACATGTACACTGTGACATATCATCGTATAATGGCTCTACGCGTTTCGTGTTCACTTTAACACTCATCAGGAGCAGATACACAGTGTACGGGTATCTATAATAGAGAAAGAAATGCCATAGTAAAGTAATGGACATAATAGGGAACATAGAAAAGAGGGGAACAAAAATAGTCCCAAACACTCTCACCTAGTTATAGTAAAATGGGTAGAATCATAAGATGGTACTGTAAGAGAGGGGCAGCTAAAAATGGCATCATCCCCGGGAGCTGAATTGGTGGCACTTTGGCACGGCAGGAGTAACAACAGTAAACAGTATTGGCCATGAGCATCGGATAGTGGATGTCAACAGTGGTAGAATTGATAAAGTCTGTGGTGAAACCCAGAGGTATCTGTGGGGTAAATAATAAATAATTGAAAAATAATAAGTGAGAAGTGTAGTGTAGGGTTAAAGAGTTAGACATATGAATGAAGACATGCACCAGGATGTCCAAAGTGGACATGAATCAAAAAGTAGTAAGGGTGCAGATATAATGATGGAAGCACTGCACCAAAAATAGTGGGTAGGAAGTGAAGTGTAAAGTTAGAAAAGTAAACATGTGAATAAAGACATGCACCAGCATGTTCAAAGTAAGCATAAGTCAAAAAGATAATGAGGGTGCAGGTGTGATAGTGAAAGCACTGCACCGTAGGTACCTACCCAGCGAGGGTGGATCAAGAGGTGGCACCATAAAATGTGTAGGGTCCCATGAGGATGATACAATCCGAAGTGATGGCTCAATATGGGTAAGTATATATAGCGGCCGTATACCAAGAGTGGCCAATAAACGCCACGCAGCGTAAATAGGGGGGAAGGCCCGCATCGCCGTCCAGGCAGTAGCGTGCCTGGCGTTGGCGCGCAAACCCTCCTCGTACTAGCCGCAGATGGATAGTCCACGCCCGCATCGCGGCGTCACAAGTGACGTCACCTGTCGAGCGTGGAAGCGTGGCGTCGACACGCAGTGAGAGCCCGACCAACCCTCCCTAAAGGGGAGGGGAGGGGGGGTACCAGAGCGAGTCGCAGCTCCCGGGGATAATGAGAAAGCCAGCCCCAACTGGCAGAGCTGATCTAGGAGGGGAAAAGTTGTAAATAGGATAAAGAAACGTATGGCAAAAGACAGTCACAGTGATATAGGTCATGTTTAAAATAATATGGTAATGTACTTCCATCCCCGATACATTGAAAAATGGGGCCTAAAACTAAGATTGGGACTTTCAATTGAGGCAATAACTAGCATGCCTCCATCCCCGATAGGTTGAATGAGAGAAACTAAGGGTGGGACTTTAAGGAAGAACATCACTGGCATATGAACCAAAAACATATGGTAAAAAATATTTATTATACAAACAAAGGAGGTATGACAAATACACATTCAGATGATAAAATGGTACAATTAGTAACCACCTAGAAATTATATAATAGTACAAATTAGTCCAACAAAACATACATGGTAATGCATAATAGTAATGGGTCTAAGTACATAATTCTAGAGGAAACAAGAGGGTACATGATGGTCTATGATAGGTACTCATAGTGGGGCATCTGGTACATGAGAACCGGCTTTGTAGGGGTAGCATAGAAAAAATAAATAAAAATGAGTTGGTTCATAAAATTGCAATGTTAGAGGGTAAATATTATACATGTACACTGTGACATATCATCGTATAATGGCTCTACGCGTTTCGTGTTCACTTTAACACTCATCAGGAGCAGATACACAGTGTACGGGTATCTATAATAGAGAAAGAAATGCCATAGTAAAGTAATGGACATAATAGGGAACATAGAAAAGAGGGGAACAAAAATAGTCCCAAACACTCTCACCTAGTTATAGTAAAATGGGTAGAATCATAAGATGGTACTGTAAGAGAGGGGCAGCTATAAATGGCATCATCCCCGGGAGCTGAATTGGTGGCACTTTGGCACGGCAGGAGTAACAACAGTAAACAGTATTGGCCATGAGCATCGGATAGTGGATGTCAACAGTGGTAGAATTGATAAAGTCTGTGGTGAAACCCAGAGGTATCTGTGGGGTAAATAATAAATAATTGAAAAATAATAAGTGAGAAGTGTAGTGTAGGGTTAAAGAGTTAGACATATGAATGAAGACATGCACCAGGATGTCCAAAGTGGACATGAATCAAAAAGTAGTAAGGGTGCAGATATAATGATGGAAGCACTGCACCAAAAATAGTGGGTAGGAAGTGAAGTGTAAAGTTAGAAAAGTAAACATGTGAATAAAGACATGCACCAGCATGTTCAAAGTAAGCATAAGTCAAAAAGATAATGAGGGTGCAGGTGTGATAGTGAAAGCACTGCACCGTAGGTACCTACCCAGCGAGGGTGGATCAAGAGGTGGCACCATAAAATGTGTAGGGTCCCATGAGGATGATACAATCCGAAGTGATGGCTCAATATGGGTAAGTATATATAGCGGCCGTATACCAAGAGTGGCCAATAAACGCCACGCAGCGTAAATAGGGGGGAAGGCCCGCATCGCCGTCCAGGCAGTAGCGTGCCTGGCGTTGGCGCGCAAACCCTCCTCGTACTAGCCGCAGATGGATAGTCCACGCCCGCATCGCGGCGTCACAAGTGACGTCACCTGTCGAGCGTGGAAGCGTGGCGTCGACACGCAGTGAGAGCCCGACCAACCCTCCCTAAAGGGGAGGGGAGGGGGGGTACCAGAGCGAGTCGCAGCTCCCGGGGATAATGAGAAAGCCAGCCCCAACTGGCAGAGCTGATCTAGGAGGGGAAAAGTTGTAAATAGGATAAAGAAACGTATGGCAAAAGACAGTCACAGTGATATAGGTCATGTTTAAAATAATATGGTAATGTACTTCCATCCCCGATACATTGAAAAATGGGGCCTAAAACTAAGATTGGGACTTTCAATTGAGGCAATAACTAGCATGCCTCCATCCCCGATAGGTTGAATGAGAGAAACTAAGGGTGGGACTTTAAGGAAGAACATCACTGGCATATGAACCAAAAACATATGGTAAAAAATATTTATTATACAAACAAAGGAGGTATGACAAATACACATTCAGATGATAAAATGGTACAATTAGTAACCACCTAGAAATTATATAATAGTACAAATTAGTCCAACAAAACATACATGGTAATGCATAATAGTAATGGGTCTAAGTACATAATTCTAGAGGAAACAAGAGGGTACATGATGGTCTATGATAGGTACTCATAGTGGGGCATCTGGTACATGAGAACCGGCTTTGTAGGGGTAGCATAGAAAAAATAAATAAAAATGAGTTGGTTCATAAAATTGCAATGTTAGAGGGTAAATATTATACATGTACACTGTGACATATCATCGTATAATGGCTCTACGCGTTTCGTGTTCACTTTAACACTCATCAGGAGCAGATACACAGTGTACGGGTATCTATAATAGAGAAAGAAATGCCATAGTAAAGTAATGGACATAATAGGGAACATAGAAAAGAGGGGAACAAAAATAGTCCCAAACACTCTCACCTAGTTATAGTAAAATGGGTAGAATCATAAGATGGTACTGTAAGAGAGGGGCAGCTATAAATGGCATCATCCCCGGGAGCTGAATTGGTGGCACTTTGGCACGGCAGGAGTAACAACAGTAAACAGTATTGGCCATGAGCATCGGATAGTGGATGTCAACAGTGGTAGAATTGATAAAGTCTGTGGTGAAACCCAGAGGTATCTGTGGCTTTCTCATTATCCCCGGGAGCTGCGACTCGCTCTGGTACCCCCCCTCCCCTCCCCTTTAGGGAGGGTTGGTCGGGCTCTCACTGCGTGTCGACGCCACGCTTCCACGCTCGACAGGTGACGTCACTTGTGACGCCGCGATGCGGGCGTGGACTATCCATCTGCGGCTAGTACGAGGAGGGTTTGCGCGCCAACGCCAGGCACGCTACTGCCTGGACGGCGATGCGGGCCTTCCCCCCTATTTACGCTGCGTGGCGTTTATTGGCCACTCTTGGTATACGGCCGCTATATATACTTACCCATATTGAGCCATCACTTCGGATTGTATCATCCTCATGGGACCCTACACATTTTATGGTGCCACCTCTTGATCCACCCTCGCTGGGTAGGTACCTACGGTGCAGTGCTTTCACTATCACACCTGCACCCTCATTATCTTTTTGACTTATGCTTACTTTGAACATGCTGGTGCATGTCTTTATTCACATGTTTACTTTTCTAACTTTACACTTCACTTCCTACCCACTATTTTTGGTGCAGTGCTTCCATCATTATATCTGCACCCTTACTACTTTTTGATTCATGTCCACTTTGGACATCCTGGTGCATGTCTTCATTCATATGTCTAACTCTTTAACCCTACACTACACTTCTCACTTATTATTTTTCAATTATTTATTATTTACCCCACAGATACCTCTGGGTTTCACCACAGACTTTATCAATTCTACCACTGTTGACATCCACTATCCGATGCTCATGGCCAATACTGTTTACTGTTGTTACTCCTGCCGTGCCAAAGTGCCACCAATTCAGCTCCCGGGGATGATGCCATTTTTAGCTGCCCCTCTCTTACAGTACCATCTTATGATTCTACCCATTTTACTATAACTAGGTGAGAGTGTTTGGGACTATTTTTGTTCCCCTCTTTTCTATGTTCCCTATTATGTCCATTACTTTACTATGGCATTTCTTTCTCTATTATAGATACCCGTACACTGTGTATCTGCTCCTGATGAGTGTTAAAGTGAACACGAAACGCGTAGAGCCATTATACGATGATATGTCACAGTGTACATGTATAATATTTACCCTCTAACATTGCAATTTTATGAACCAACTCATTTTTATTTATTTTTTCTATGCTACCCCTACAAAGCCGGTTCTCATGTACCAGATGCCCCACTATGAGTACCTATCATAGACCATCATGTACCCTCTTGTTTCCTCTAGAATTATGTACTTAGACCCATTACTATTATGCATTACCATGTATGTTTTGTTGGACTAATTTGTACTATTATATAATTTCTAGGTGGTTACTAATTGTACCATTTTATCATCTGAATGTGTATTTGTCATACCTCCTTTGTTTGTATAATAAATATTTTTTACCATATGTTTTTGGTTCATATGCCAGTGATGTTCTTCCTTAAAGTCCCACCCTTAGTTTCTCTCATTCAACCTATCGGGGATGGAGGCATGCTAGTTATTGCCTCAATTGAAAGTCCCAATCTTAGTTTTAGGCCCCATTTTTCAATGTATCGGGGATGGAAGTACATTACCATATTATTTTAAACATGACCTATATCACTGTGACTGTCTTTTGCCATACGTTTCTTTATCCTATTTACAACTTTTCCCCTCCTAGATCAGCTCTGCCAGTTGGGGCTGGCTTTCTCATTATCCCCGGGAGCTGCGACTCGCTCTGGTACCCCCCCTCCCCTCCCCTTTAGGGAGGGTTGGTCGGGCTCTCACTGCGTGTCGACGCCACGCTTCCACGCTCGACAGGTGACGTCACTTGTGACGCCGCGATGCGGGCGTGGACTATCCATCTGCGGCTAGTACGAGGAGGGTTTGCGCGCCAACGCCAGGCACGCTACTGCCTGGACGGCGATGCGGGCCTTCCCCCCTATTTACGCTGCGTGGCGTTTATTGGCCACTCTTGGTATACGGCCGCTATATATACTTACCCATATTGAGCCATCACTTCGGATTGTATCATCCTCATGGGACCCTACACATTTTATGGTGCCACCTCTTGATCCACCCTCGCTGGGTAGGTACCTACGGTGCAGTGCTTTCACTATCACACCTGCACCCTCATTATCTTTTTGACTTATGCTTACTTTGAACATGCTGGTGCATGTCTTTATTCACATGTTTACTTTTCTAACTTTACACTTCACTTCCTACCCACTATTTTTGGTGCAGTGCTTCCATCATTATATCTGCACCCTTACTACTTTTTGATTCATGTCCACTTTGGACATCCTGGTGCATGTCTTCATTCATATGTCTAACTCTTTAACCCTACACTACACTTCTCACTTATTATTTTTCAATTATTTATTATTTACCCCACAGATACCTCTGGGTTTCACCACAGACTTTATCAATTCTACCACTGTTGACATCCACTATCCGATGCTCATGGCCAATACTGTTTACTGTTGTTACTCCTGCCGTGCCAAAGTGCCACCAATTCAGCTCCCGGGGATGATGCCATTTATAGCTGCCCCTCTCTTACAGTACCATCTTATGATTCTACCCATTTTACTATAACTAGGTGAGAGTGTTTGGGACTATTTTTGTTCCCCTCTTTTCTATGTTCCCTATTATGTCCATTACTTTACTATGGCATTTCTTTCTCTATTATAGATACCCGTACACTGTGTATCTGCTCCTGATGAGTGTTAAAGTGAACACGAAACGCGTAGAGCCATTATACGATGATATGTCACAGTGTACATGTATAATATTTACCCTCTAACATTGCAATTTTATGAACCAACTCATTTTTATTTATTTTTTCTATGCTACCCCTACAAAGCCGGTTCTCATGTACCAGATGCCCCACTATGAGTACCTATCATAGACCATCATGTACCCTCTTGTTTCCTCTAGAATTATGTACTTAGACCCATTACTATTATGCATTACCATGTATGTTTTGTTGGACTAATTTGTACTATTATATAATTTCTAGGTGGTTACTAATTGTACCATTTTATCATCTGAATGTGTATTTGTCATACCTCCTTTGTTTGTATAATAAATATTTTTTACCATATGTTTTTGGTTCATATGCCAGTGATGTTCTTCCTTAAAGTCCCACCCTTAGTTTCTCTCATTCAACCTATCGGGGATGGAGGCATGCTAGTTATTGCCTCAATTGAAAGTCCCAATCTTAGTTTTAGGCCCCATTTTTCAATGTATCGGGGATGGAAGTACATTACCATATTATTTTAAACATGACCTATATCACTGTGACTGTCTTTTGCCATACGTTTCTTTATCCTATTTACAACTTTTCCCCTCCTAGATCAGCTCTGCCAGTTGGGGCTGGCTTTCTCATTATCCCCGGGAGCTGCGACTCGCTCTGGTACCCCCCCTCCCCTCCCCTTTAGGGAGGGTTGGTCGGGCTCTCACTGCGTGTCGACGCCACGCTTCCACGCTCGACAGGTGACGTCACTTGTGACGCCGCGATGCGGGCGTGGACTATCCATCTGCGGCTAGTACGAGGAGGGTTTGCGCGCCAACGCCAGGCACGCTACTGCCTGGACGGCGATGCGGGCCTTCCCCCCTATTTACGCTGCGTGGCGTTTATTGGCCACTCTTGGTATACGGCCGCTATATATACTTACCCATATTGAGCCATCACTTCGGATTGTATCATCCTCATGGGACCCTACACATTTTATGGTGCCACCTCTTGATCCACCCTCGCTGGGTAGGTACCTACGGTGCAGTGCTTTCACTATCACACCTGCACCCTCATTATCTTTTTGACTTATGCTTACTTTGAACATGCTGGTGCATGTCTTTATTCACATGTTTACTTTTCTAACTTTACACTTCACTTCCTACCCACTATTTTTGGTGCAGTGCTTCCATCATTATATCTGCACCCTTACTACTTTTTGATTCATGTCCACTTTGGACATCCTGGTGCATGTCTTCATTCATATGTCTAACTCTTTAACCCTACACTACACTTCTCACTTATTATTTTTCAATTATTTATTATTTACCCCACAGATACCTCTGGGTTTCACCACAGACTTTATCAATTCTACCACTGTTGACATCCACTATCCGATGCTCATGGCCAATACTGTTTACTGTTGTTACTCCTGCCGTGCCAAAGTGCCACCAATTCAGCTCCCGGGGATGATGCCATTTATAGCTGCCCCTCTCTTACAGTACCATCTTATGATTCTACCCATTTTACTATAACTAGGTGAGAGTGTTTGGGACTATTTTTGTTCCCCTCTTTTCTATGTTCCCTATTATGTCCATTACTTTACTATGGCATTTCTTTCTCTATTATAGATACCCGTACACTGTGTATCTGCTCCTGATGAGTGTTAAAGTGAACACGAAACGCGTAGAGCCATTATACGATGATATGTCACAGTGTACATGTATAATATTTACCCTCTAACATTGCAATTTTATGAACCAACTCATTTTTATTTATTTTTTCTATGCTACCCCTACAAAGCCGGTTCTCATGTACCAGATGCCCCACTATGAGTACCTATCATAGACCATCATGTACCCTCTTGTTTCCTCTAGAATTATGTACTTAGACCCATTACTATTATGCATTACCATGTATGTTTTGTTGGACTAATTTGTACTATTATATAATTTCTAGGTGGTTACTAATTGTACCATTTTATCATCTGAATGTGTATTTGTCATACCTCCTTTGTTTGTATAATAAATATTTTTTACCATATGTTTTTGGTTCATATGCCAGTGATGTTCTTCCTTAAAGTCCCACCCTTAGTTTCTCTCATTCAACCTATCGGGGATGGAGGCATGCTAGTTATTGCCTCAATTGAAAGTCCCAATCTTAGTTTTAGGCCCCATTTTTCAATGTATCGGGGATGGAAGTACATTACCATATTATTTTAAACATGACCTATATCACTGTGACTGTCTTTTGCCATACGTTTCTTTATCCTATTTACAACTTTTCCCCTCCTAGATCAGCTCTGCCAGTTGGGGCTGGCTTTCTCATTATCCCCGGGAGCTGCGACTCGCTCTGGTACCCCCCCTCCCCTCCCCTTTAGGGAGGGTTGGTCGGGCTCTCACTGCGTGTCGACGCCACGCTTCCACGCTCGACAGGTGACGTCACTTGTGACGCCGCGATGCGGGCGTGGACTATCCATCTGCGGCTAGTACGAGGAGGGTTTGCGCGCCAACGCCAGGCACGCTACTGCCTGGACGGCGATGCGGGCCTTCCCCCCTATTTACGCTGCGTGGCGTTTATTGGCCACTCTTGGTATACGGCCGCTATATATACTTACCCATATTGAGCCATCACTTCGGATTGTATCATCCTCATGGGACCCTACACATTTTATGGTGCCACCTCTTGATCCACCCTCGCTGGGTAGGTACCTACGGTGCAGTGCTTTCACTATCACACCTGCACCCTCATTATCTTTTTGACTTATGCTTACTTTGAACATGCTGGTGCATGTCTTTATTCACATGTTTACTTTTCTAACTTTACACTTCACTTCCTACCCACTATTTTTGGTGCAGTGCTTCCATCATTATATCTGCACCCTTACTACTTTTTGATTCATGTCCACTTTGGACATCCTGGTGCATGTCTTCATTCATATGTCTAACTCTTTAACCCTACACTACACTTCTCACTTATTATTTTTCAATTATTTATTATTTACCCCACAGATACCTCTGGGTTTCACCACAGACTTTATCAATTCTACCACTGTTGACATCCACTATCCGATGCTCATGGCCAATACTGTTTACTGTTGTTACTCCTGCCGTGCCAAAGTGCCACCAATTCAGCTCCCGGGGATGATGCCATTTATAGCTGCCCCTCTCTTACAGTACCATCTTATGATTCTACCCATTTTACTATAACTAGGTGAGAGTGTTTGGGACTATTTTTGTTCCCCTCTTTTCTATGTTCCCTATTATGTCCATTACTTTACTATGGCATTTCTTTCTCTATTATAGATACCCGTACACTGTGTATCTGCTCCTGATGAGTGTTAAAGTGAACACGAAACGCGTAGAGCCATTATACGATGATATGTCACAGTGTACATGTATAATATTTACCCTCTAACATTGCAATTTTATGAACCAACTCATTTTTATTTATTTTTTCTATGCTACCCCTACAAAGCCGGTTCTCATGTACCAGATGCCCCACTATGAGTACCTATCATAGACCATCATGTACCCTCTTGTTTCCTCTAGAATTATGTACTTAGACCCATTACTATTATGCATTACCATGTATGTTTTGTTGGACTAATTTGTACTATTATATAATTTCTAGGTGGTTACTAATTGTACCATTTTATCATCCGAATGTGTATTTGTCATACCTCCTTTATTTGTATAATAAATATTTTTTACCATATGTTTTTGGTTCATATGCCAGTGATGTTCTTCCTTAAAGTCCCACCCTTAGTTTCTCTCATTCAACCTATCGGGGATGGAGGCATGCTAGTTATTGCCTCAATTGAAAGTCCCAATCTTAGTTTTAGGCCCCATTTTTCATCATTGAAAGGAAGTTTAGTTCCCAAATTTAACAAAATATCCTACTGGATAATGTCAGGGTGGCTGTCCGCTAGCTGGATCTTAGTAGAAGTTGGTTGATGCAGCATGAACCTTAACCATTGAAGTAAATCCATCACAGACTGGCTTCAGAAAAAGAAAATTAACATTTTGGAGTTGCCCAGTCAGAGCCCAGGTGCCAGCTGTCAGAGGCGTTGCTAGGGGGGTGCGGGGGGTGCGGTCCGCACCGGGTGGCACCCGCTAGAGGGGTTACACATAATCCCGTTTTTTTTTTTTTAGCTGACATGCCCAGCCTGCCCTGTTGAATCCCAGCCTGCCCTGTACCACCCCCAGCCTGCTCTGTGCCACCCCAGCCTGCCCTGTACCACCCCTGCCTGCCCTGTATCACCCAGCCTGCCATGTACCACCCCAAACAGCCCTATACCACCCCAGCCTGCCCTGTACCCCCCCCAAACAGCCCTGTACCACCCTGCCTGCCCTGTACCACCCCAGCCTGCCCTGTACCACCCAGCCTGCCCTGTGCCACCACAGTCTGCCCTGTACCACCCCAAACTTTCCCATGCCACCCCAACTTGCCATGTGCCACCCTATCTTGCCCTGTACCACCCCAATCTGCCCTATGCCACCATAACTTGCCCTATACCACTCCAACCTGCCCAATTTCCCATGCCATCCCAACTTGCCCTATGCCACCCTAACTTGCACTATACCACCCCAACCTGCCCTGTACCACCCTAACTTGCCCTACACCACCCCAACCTGCCCTATGCAACCCTAACTTGCCCTATACCACCCCAAACTACCCTATATCACCCCAACATGCCCTATACCACCTTAACCTGTCCTATACCACCCCACTACACCAACCTGCCACTATACCACTCTATACTACCCTAACCTGCCACTATACTGCCTTATACTATCATTTACAGGGGTTGTTTGGGGTGCGCCCCGTGCCCGTGCGCTGCCTGCTTGGTGCTGGGCAGCCTAGACAGAGGGGGGGGTGACACCATGTTTTACCGCACCGGGTGACACCAACCCTAGTGACGCCACTGGCAGCTGTCACTATTTGAAAACACAAGATTTTCACAACTTCTCACTCGGGATTCACAAATTTATTTTTGTGTGAATTAAAAAGTTCTAAACCTCTAAGTTATATTGTATAAGTTGTTCATTAGCCTATGTGCAATTTACAATGATCATGTGGACCTGTTGCTTTTTTGCAGTGAATATAGATATTTGTGGCTTGGTCACTATTTATTAAAGCAACAAAATGCCTTTTTCTCTGCATGTGATGGGTTGAAATCAGACTTTCTTTTTTTTCCTTCAAATTTTGTGTAAAAACACATGGTTGTCTAACCTGGTCAGTAACACAACAACTTGTGCAAAAGCTCACTTGCTTCACCACTCCCTAGTGATGAATATCTGTAATTTTCACTTGATAAGCTGTAAGGCCCCGTACACACGAGGGGATATCCGCTGGAAACGGTCCGCCGGACCGTTTCCAGTGGACATTCCTCCTCCGGATTTTGATCCGATGGCTTGTACACGCCGCAACGATAATGCGGCGACGTGAGCGACGCTGGAGGGTAACTACTTCCACGCATGCGTCGAATCATTACGACGCATGCGAGGGATGGGAGCGGACGGATTGATCCGGTGAGTCTGTACAGACGACCGGATCAGTCCACTGGAAACGATTCAAGCGGATAGATTTCTTAGCATGCTAAGAAATTTCTATCCGCTTGAAATCGATCGGCCGGACGAATCTCCGTGGAAAAATATCCGCTAGGCCGTACAGACGACCGGATTTGTCCGCTGGAACTGATCCGCGGATCAATCCCAGCGGATAGATCCGGTCGTCTGTACGAGGCCTAAGTGATCACCTTTTCCTCTGTATTTTTAACGATCTACCTTTTGGGTTGGGATTGCATATTGGCGCAGTCTATTTTTTATCTCTGTTTTTTTAGTATTCAATAAAAATTCTCAAATTTTGCAAAAAAAAGAAAATAACAAGGTTGTGCGGTGCTCTGGCTGCCCAGCCATATCATCCATTCATTCACAGTCCTCTGTGAATGAGAAACTACAAGTCCCATCAGCCGCAAAGGCTGCCGGCTTGTAGTTTCATTAAACCACTAGAGCGTTGTTAATCTCCGGCATAGTTCATTCATTCTTCCTAGCAGCTATATCTGCCTAGCCATATGAGGTACGAGCAGACAGATACACTGAGAAGTCTGCAGGAGTCCTGCATGGCACCCGCGATCTGCTAATCACAGGTACAATGCTTTCCAGACTCCAAGTAAAAAAATAATAAATTCACATTTAATTACCTGCAAAAAGATGTGCATTTATTTTTATTTTTTTTAAAGGTGAACTTATCCTTTAACTCCATAGAGATGCTGTGGAATGACCTCAAGAGATCTGTTCACACCAGACATTCTACAAATGTGTCTGAACTCCAAAGTTCACTTACTTTTTCCTCCAGCGATGTGGATATTTAATGGGTGTGTTCCGTATAAGACACGAGAAATTAGAATTGTTGAGTGAGCTTAAAGCGGAGGTTCCGCCGATTTTGTTTTTTACAAATACTGCAGCTGCTGACTTTTAAAAAATGGACACTTACCTGTCCAGCGCGCCCGCAATGTCAGCAGCCGAGGCTGAGCAATCACTCGGTCCTCGGCTGCTTCTGCCGCCATCCTCGGTGAGGGAATCAGGAAGTGAAGCCTGACGGCTTCACTGCCTGATTCCCTACCACGCATGCGCAAAAATCGTGGCGCGCTGTCACTGGTCCCCGCTCTCTCCTAGGAACAGTGTTTCCCCGAAGACAGCAGGGGGGGGGGCGGTGATGTCACAGGCTGGATTCCCCGCAGAGATCAGACCCGGAAGTGGTAAAAATACCTGTCTCAGACATTTATCTGCACCCCCCTCCCCCCTGAAAGGTGCCAAATGTGTCACCAGAGGGGGGGAGGGATCCAAAAAGCGGAGGTTCACTTTTTGTGTGAACCTCCGCATTAAGCACATTGGCCCGGATTCACGTACCTCGGCGCATAGTTATGCCGGTGTAGCGTATCGAATATACAATACGCCGACGTATCGCAGAGCGGCGAGCACAGTATTCACAAAGCACTTGCTCCCAACGTTGCGCCAGCGTAACGTAAATTTGTCGGCGTAAGCCGGCCTAATTCAAAGTAGGTGGAAGTGGGCGTGATCCATTTAAATGAAGCGTGACCCCAATCATGGGCCGAACAAACGGCGCCTGCCCCGTCCCGTGGACGCAACCCAGTACGCATGGTCAGAATAACGTCGGAAATACTCCCTAAGATACGTCGAATCACTGCCCAGCCCAATTCACGTACTACTACATAAACAGCGTAAAATACGACGGCTGTTCCCTGGTCCATACCCTAGCATGACTTACACCTGCTTTATGAGGCTTAACTTTACGCCGGACGTACGACTTACATAAACCGCGTATATGAATGAGCCGGGCGCAAGTACGTTCGTGAATCGGCGTATCTCCCTCATTTGCATATTCGAATCGTAAATCAATGGAAGCGCCCCTTGCGGCCAGCGTAAATATGCGCCCAAGATACGACGGCGTAGGAAACTTACGTCGGTCGGATGAAGCCTAATTTCAGACGTATCTAGTTCTATGGGCACGGCGCATAGATACAACGGTGCACATTTACACTTACGCGGCGTATCTCGAGCCGGGCCATTGTGTTTGTCTATTGCTGTGACTTAGATGAGGAGCAGGTCTCAGTTTATAGCCAATTACTGCAGAAAGCCAATTAATTTTTAAAAGAAATACATACTTTTCCAAGGGATTTACATACGTTTTCTTGCAATGGTACCTTCTGGAAAATGATGACATTAACATTTAATTTTCATGCAACTGCTTCATTATGGGATCGTTAGAGAATGAAGCTAGAAATGTTAGCCTCAAATGTATATAATGTGCTGTTTCATTTATACATTTCATTTATACATAGTCACCACAAGATGGCAAACAAAACATCTTTGACTGTAATCCTTTTAATGATTTTTAGGTATACAACTCATTGGGATCACCTGACAGTCCTATTGTGTTTTAGTATCCTTAAATTGGTTGTAAAGGCAGAAAGTCTTTTATCCTAATGCAAATAGGTCTATTTAGTTATGATTGGCTCTATTTGGTTATGATTGTCAGCCAGCCTTTAAAGGAAACCTGTATGGAAGCAGCCACTAAATTCTTGGACTGCTCATATAAAAGAGAACATGCAACCACTGCGAGTCTAATGTATGCTGCAACCCAGGCCCGGACTGGCCATAGGGCAAACCGGGCAAATGCCCGGTGGGCCGCGGCGGCCCGCGAACGGCCCTCGGAGGGCCGCAGGTCACATCTCCCAGGGATGTACCTAGGGTTGCCACCTGTGTGCCGGAAATTCTGGGTTTTGACACATTTGTCCGGTTTTCAGTGTGCCCGACACCCGGACACACTGCTGTCAGTCGGGAGGGAAGGTGGGGGAAGTGTCATTCAGAGGAAGGTGGGATGAGCTGCTGGATGATGAAGGCTGGGTGGGAATTGAGTGGTTTGTGTGGGTGGTGCTTTTCTATACTGTGTAAGCGCTTCAGCCTATACGATACTTGCTTGCAGCATATTCTCTCCAGTGTCTCCACACTGCACCTCTCCGCACAGAGCAGCTCCGCCTTCCATCTCCACCCCCGACTTCGGCTCCTGCGTCTTGCCTTTAGCCATGCTGCTCCTGTCTGCTAGACTGCGCCTCTCATCTTCTGCACCTCTGTGCAAAGCATCTCAGAGTCCGCGTCCCAACATCTGGCTCTCATGTCTTTCCTTTAGCCATGCTGGTTCTGTCAAGCTTGCAAGGTAAGAGTCCCCTCCCCCGGCTGCTCTTGGGCAGCTCCCGTCCGGTAGCCAGAACTATATACACTGACTCTTCTACACAGTGCCCAGTCAGTGTATAGTATAGTGTGTCCTACAGTCACTCTTCCCCCTTCTCTGTCAACTCTGCCCCCTCCTGTCACACTCTGCCCCCTCCTGTCACACTCTGTCCCCTCCTGTCACACTCTGCCCCCTCTTCTTCCTCACTGCCCCCTTCTGTCACACTCTGCCCCCTTCTGTCACACTCTGCTCCCTCCTGTCACACTCTGCCCCCTCCTGTCATACTCTGCCCCCTCCTGTCACACTCTGCCCCCTCCTGTCACACTCTGCCCCCTCCTTTTACACTCTGCCCCCTCCTGTCACACTCTGCCTCCTTCTGCCCCCTTCTATCAACTCTGCCCTCTCCTTTCACACCCTGCCCCCTCCTGTCACACTCTGCCCCCTCCTGTCACACTCTGCCGCCTTCTGCCCCCTTCTGTCAACTCTGCCCTTTCCTTTCACACTCTGCCCCCTCCTGTTACACTCTGCTCCCTCCTCTCACACTCTGCACCCTCCTCTCACACTCTGCTCCCTCCTCTCACACTCTGCACCCTCCTCTCACACTATGCTCCCTCCCGTCACACTCTGCCCCCTCTTGTCACACTCTGCTCCCTCCTGTCACACTCTGCTCCCTCCTGTCACACTCTGCCCTCTCCTTTCACACTCTGCCCCCTCCTGTCACACTCTGCTCCCTCCTCTCACACTCTGCACCCTCCTGTCACACTCTGCCCCCTCCTGTCAAACTCTGCCCCCTCCTGTCACACTCTGATCCATCCTCTCACACTCTGCTCCGTCCTGTCACACTCTGCCCCCTCCTGTCACACTCTGCTCCCTCCTCTCACACTCTGCTCCCTCCTGTCACACTCTGCTCCCTCCTGTCACACTCTGCTCCCTCCTCTCACACTCTGCACCCTCCTGTCACACTCTGCCCCCTCCTGTCACACTCTGCCCCCTCCTGTCACACTCTGATCCCTCCTCTCACACTCTGCTCCGTCCTGTCACACTCTGCTCCCTCCTGTCACACTCTGCTCCCTCCTGTCACACTCTGCTCCGTCCTGTCACACTCTGCTCCCTCCTCTCACACTCTGCTCCCTCCTCTCACACTCTGCTCCCTCCTCTCACACTCTGCTCCCTCCTCTCACACTCTGCCCCCTCCTGTCACACTCTGCTCCCTCCTGTCACACTCTGCCCCCTCCTGTCACACTCTGCTTCCTCCTGTCACACTCTGCTCCCTCCTGTCACACTCTGCTCCCTCCTCTCACACTCTGCCCCCTCCTCTCACACTCTGCTCCCTCCTCTCACACTCTGTCCCCTCCTCTCACACTCTGCTCCCTCCTGTCACACTCTGCCCCCTCCTGTCACACTCTGCTCCCTCCTGTCACACTCTGCTCCCTCCTGTCACACTCTGCTCCCTCCTCTCACACTCTGCTCCCTCCTGTCACACTCTGCTCCCTCCTCTCACACTCTGCTCACTCCTGTCACACTCTGCCCCCTCCTGTCACACTCTGCCCCCTCCTGTCACACTCTGCTCCCTCCTGTCACACTCTGCTCCCTCCTGTCACACTCTGCTCCCTCTGCCCCCATCCTGTCACACTCTGCCCCCTCCTGTCACACTCTGCCCCCTCCTGTCACACTCTGTTCCCTCCTCTCACACTCTGCTCCCTCCTGTCACACTCTGCTCCCTCCTGTCACACTCTGCTCCCTCCTGTCACATTCTGCCCCCTCCTGTCACACTCTGCTCCCTCCTGTCACACTCTGCTCCCTCCTGCCACATTGGGATACTGATGTAAAGAAGACTACTAATGTAAAGGGAGATTTGAAAGAGGGACTCTTGATTTAAGGAGGGCTCCTGATGTAAAGGGGCCCTTGATGTTAGAGGAGTTACTGATATAAAGGGTCCCTGCTGATGTGAGGGAGAACTCTGATGTGAAGGGGGGAGCTCCTGATGTAAAGGGGGACTCTGGCCTAATAAGGGGACCATTGATGCTCAGTACAGTAATATCATCAGGGGACACCACACGCTGACGGCTTGTTTAAGCTGTCTACTTTGTGTTCTTTCTCCCCTTTACACTAGTTGTAAAATGCAACGTGCTGACGATGCGGTTAATTTTCCCCGTCAGTGCGCCCACTGCTATAGGTCCAACCCACGTCTGCCATATGCAGTTCCCTCCCTGATCTCTGGCGACTAATTACAGCCAGCCAGAGCGGGAGATGTGCTCTCTGTGCTCCTATATTCCCCATACATCGGAACACACAAGACTTGGATAAGAACCAGGGGAACTAAATGCATGCACGTTTAAGTATGTACCCCACGCGGCATACAGTGGGCAGATGGGATTGCTCCGGTCCCTCCAGATCCCTGGGATCCACTTCGGTGTTTCCTTGTGATCTAGGTGATTGGAGCGATCCCAAGGATTTTCCCCCCTCCCCCTGCTAGCAGGAGTGTGGTAAGGCAGTTCTCCCTATATTAAGCACACTTTCACACTCTCTCCTCAGCAGCACACCTCTCTATAGGAGAGGTACTAAGAGGAGAGACGTTTCCCCTAAACTGAAGGTATGTCGGTACAGGAAACTTTTCCTGTCTGTTTTTTTAACTTTGGACTTCTCCATTTGCTCTGTACACTTACACACTGGTTTGTTGTATCTTTGCCTAGATCCCTGCTGATCTTGGATTTGAATTTCCCTCTATATTTAGAGGTGCTTTGCGGGCCCTTCCATCATCCCGGCATCTGTATACATTATATCCATGGACTAGTGAGATATATTACCTCACCTTCACCTTTTTGGCATTCTCACAACATTAGCGTTTTTCTATTTTTCTATTTTGCTAAGCAACTTAACACACTCCCAGTTCTATCCCATTTTTTTTCCTCCCCTGGCACCTCCCCCCCTCCATTCCCCATTCTTTGCCTCTCTTTAGGGCCTACTTCCATTGAGTGTCCACCACCATCATGACACACAACAAGCTACTTTTGTACACTTAGTAATCATGTCGCCTAATTTTCAGTTTTTAAAAGAGAGTGAACTTTTTTATTTATTTTTTTTGGGCACTTTTATCAGGGTGTTGAGCAAGTGACTCCATCCTGGACCCATGTTACTGTGCATATACCATAAACTGAAAAAGTACCAGAATTTCAAAGGTGACAAATCAACACTCACAACATTTTTATGTATAATAAAATGACAATTGTATTGTATTACAAAATATTAAAAACAGCACTATCATAGTATTGATCTTTATACCATCACAGAAAATCCATGCGGCTTCAGCACTGTTGCAGTAACTTCAGCTCTACGTGTTACACAAAAATATGACTTCCTCAGGAGTCTTATGATTATTGCATGAGATATCACTATATCTCACAAGATCTCACTATATCACTATTTTCTTAAGGTAATGTGTCAAATGAATTTGCTCCCTTTCTAATCACTGTGTTTGTTCAGATATGAATTTAAACTGTTGTATGTGTACATATTATTGTCCTTCCTATGTTTACTGATATCTTCCTAGGTTGACCCTGTTGATGCACAAGCTTTCTCATTTATTTGGCACTTCTTAGCACCCCGGTACAACATTCTTTCAAATGTTCTATAATATGTCTATGTAAAATGGCTACTCCCTGTCATTACACCCTGTTCCAAAAAGCCTTTGATTGGCTATCATAATGATCAATAACTGTGCTGTCTGCCCCTGTGTTTTCTTTCTCTCTGAATGAAGGGAGAGATGCATTGGGGGTTATTTACGAAAGGCAAATCCACTTTGCACTACAAGTGCAAAGTGCACTTGGAAGTACAGTCACTGTAAATCTGATGGGTAAATCAGAAATGAGGGGATCTCTGCTGATCCAATCATGTGCAAGCTAAAATGCTGTTTTTTTTTTTTCCTTGCATGTCCCCCTCGGACCTACAGCGACTGCACTTCCAATTGCACTTTCAATGCACTTTCAAGTGCAATTTACACTTGAAGTGCAAAGTGGATTTGCCTTTAGTAAATAACCCCCATTGCATCCCTCTCTCCTTGCAGGGATAAAGAAACAAACACAAGTGTGTAAAAAAATATAAAAACTTGCCTTTAGTAAATAACTCCCTTAGTGTCAGTATGTTTTAGGTAGGATAAAAAAAAGCAAAATGTGCACATTTGTTTCTGGGCTGTACTATGGGTACATGCAACACTAACACCCAAAAATATGTGGTATCACTGTAATCATCACGAACAGGGAAAACAAATTGGGTTGTTCTTTGGAGGTAGGTTATGATAGTAGCAAAAAAATTACAGCAAAATTGTTTTGTGCCAGGTTTCCTTTGATAATAAAAAAATTAATCAGGAGATATCCATTACCATTTACCACCAAATGCAAGCACAACTTGTTTTGAAAAAAACCCAAGGTATAATCCACCTGAATGCACATAGTACGATTTTACTAACACATGTCGAAGTTGCAAAATTGTGTTCAGGCATTAACCTTTATTTTACCCTCAGGCAAGAAGGGGTTAAAAAAGATGCTCCACTTCTTTCACCAACATCTCAGGGGGTCTTTCGCCCCATGAAAACGTCTGAAGCATACGTAGACTGTAGGACGGATACAGGGATCATTGGTATCCCTTTTCTGCCTATACCAGTCTGAACAGGTGAACAGTCTGACAACTGTCATCAACGTAATTATGGCATCCTGTAGCTCCCGAGCAAGGGCACAAATGGATCATGCTAGGGTGGATCTGCTTCCATGCCTTGCGCTCTCAGTAACAAAGAAGAAGAGGGTCATTAAAAGGGGACTATAATGATCACCAGATAATTAAAGACTTTTAAAGACTTTTAAATATCAACAATGTTGAGCTCTAAGAAAAGCAAAGTAGCCCTGAACTTTAAAATGTATATTTAATTTTTTTAAATCCACTTGACCTAAGCTATTGGCATGGGCTTGCACAAGGTGCACTACTGTACTGTGTACTGATCCGCATACCTGTGCCAGGAAAGTTCTGAGAGGACAAAACTTGTAGTGAAAGAGCCTTCGTCTCTCAGCATCACCATCAGTAGTGTATCGCAATGTGTCAGCATCTATTCTCTAAATGATTGACCTCACCACTCTCTCTGAACTTTCACTTTATGGAGAACTATTAAAAAAAAATGACTAGTCAAATCTACAAGTGTTTATTTTTATCACTATTATTCCTTTATTTTAGCTTTTTGAAATATACAAATGCAGCGGTTTAGAAATTGGAGAAAAGGTTTAGCACTGGGAAACACTTTTTTAAAGAAACAAAGTCCATTTTATATACAACTATATAGATCAGACCAAAATGAGGGACACATGAGGAGGAAAGAGGGACAGAAGGTTCCAAAGCAGGGACAGTCTCTCGAAATCAGGGACAGTTGGGAGCTATGCTAATGGTACATTTGTCTAATGGCCATTAATTTGAATAGGGCATTTACACAGACCCCTATTGTAAAGAAGGCATTTATACTGACGAATATTTTGAATGTCCACCAATGTAAAAAAACATTGACACTAACTATCAGGAAACTTTTTTAGGTAGAGGTTCTTCACTGAGAATTTTTGGGAAGAGGTGACGGGGCTCAACAAAATAGGAAATAAATAAATGAATAGTAAGTTAGCAATATCCTAAGCAAAATACAATTCCCTGTTATTTTCATGTGGACTCCTTTCAAATTGTATTTTAAAGTGGAGTTCCACCAAAAAGTAGAAAACTTCCGCTTTAAGGACTCGTCCCCAGCTCCTGATGGTGAAACTGAGCTTTTGGGGGAAGGGGGGAGTGGGAACATAATTTTGACAGGTACCTGCAGCCACCTCTGTTCCGGTCGCCTTAGGTAATTGGAAATTAAAGTTCTCCCTCCTCCCTCCGAAGTCTTCTGGGACACCAACCAGGTCCTAGAAGACTTCGAGAATAATCACAGAGCTAAGCGCCTGCTCGTGCATGAGCAGTGGGCACCCGGCTGTGAAGCCACAAGATGTCACAGCTGGGTTCCCATAGTAGAGATGCCGGCGCTGCTGAGGGAGGAGAGAGGAAGAAAATTGCTGGGGTGAGTGCACCACTGGACCGTGGAACGGGTAAGTGAGTGTTTATTCAGAGTTTATTAAACACACAAATGACTGGAACTCCACTTTAAGTAAGATTAAAAAAAAGTGGTGTGTTTTGTATTTTTTCTTTTTTTCCTTTTTTTTGTGTCTCTGCTTGAAAAATTCAATACAACACTGTAAAATCCCATAATGGGGAAATCTGCAATTGGTTTATGATGACAGTGTTGTGAATAGGATTGTGTAGCCAACTCACACAAATCGTCATTAAAGATCTTTTTTTAGAACTTCAATAATCTCTGTGTATAATATATGCCCCTTGTTTCTGGAAATAGGATGCTGAGGCTGCCTGCATATCTTTATAAAGCATGACACACTGACCTACTTTTAGCTGCCTGATGAAATTCATTCTTCAGACTAAGAGCTTGATCTGCTTCATTAGATTAACTGTGCTTTGTCATACTCCGTGGGAGTGCCCGCTCATGTAAATTAAGTCATTTTATTAAGAGCCTAGGCAGGAAAAACCTTGCTCTATAATACTTACCTGGTTTCTATAATAAGGAGAAGAGCTATGTGCAAAGTGCACTAGTCCACAACATCACCAAGCTCAATCATCTTTAAATATCCTGGACGCTTGTCAAGTAATGAGGGTGAAATCTGTGCAATGTTTTGTACATTGTCGTTGTGACCCATAGCAATCCGTCCAATTTTAGTACATTGCATTCTAAGTGAGAGTGGGATTATAGTGAATTACTACAGGCTGCTTCACTTTCTACATCAACACTGCTATTTGGCTTGGTTGACAGTTCGATAAAGCTGGCCATAGAAAGTATTACCAAGTTGGATGGGCAGTGAGGCATCTTCCCAAAGTAAATTGTGTTGCTGAGGCCCTAAGAGTACACTCACTCTGGTAGTTATCAATCCTTGGTCCAGTCCATTTGTTCAGTGTGCAGGGGCGGACTGACAACTCATGGGGCCCCCGGGCAACAGGAGATCATGGGGCCCCCTGTGTCCCCGCCCACAGTCAAGCCACACCCTTACAAAGCCCCACCCCCAGCTTGCCCTGCGGGGACGCCTCAATTCTGGGTTGAACCTGATATAAACAGTGCACAGGGGGCAGCAGGGCAGAGCATTCGGTAACGGTGGCAAAGTATAGAATTCAGCAGGTCATAGCACAGGGGGTCAGGGGGGCACAATATGTGTGTGTGGAGGGCAAGAGGGCACACTACATGGAGAGTAGCAGGACACATTATGGAGCATACCAGGGAACATTACAGGTTGGGGGGGGGGGGGGGCACAGTAGGACACATTACATGGGGGAGCAGCAGGGAACATTATAGGGCACATTACATGGAGGGAGG
Organism: Rana temporaria; assembly: GCF_905171775.1. Lineage (NCBI taxonomy): Eukaryota > Metazoa > Chordata > Amphibia > Anura > Ranidae > Rana > Rana temporaria. The sequence continues at coordinate 292,168,491 of NC_053491.1, read as the reverse complement.
CAGAGGGGCACAGCATGGAACATTACATGGGGCAGGAGGGCACATTATGGGGTACAGCAGAGTATATTACATAGGGGTATGAGGGCACATTATGGGGCACAACAGTGCACATTATGGGGCATATTACATGGGGACAAGAGGGCACATAATGGGACACAGCAGGGCATATTACACAAGGGCAAATTAAGGGGCACAGCAGAGCACATTGGGAGGGATAAAATCTCATATTATGGGTCACGGCAGGGCACATTATGAGGCAGAGCAGGGCATATTACATGGGGGCAAGAGGATACATTATGGGGCACAGCAGGGGATATTACATGGAGCAAACTAGTGTGAGTGCTATGAACCGTGCCTAGAAATGACTAAGAATGCTGAAAGAGGTGGTCCTGGGCACGGTTCACTTGTGGTCCAGTACGGTTCACTTTAGTGCAGGTGTAAGGGTCGGTTCACACAGCTGTGAATTCTATTGCGAATTTGATCCGTTGCGATTGCGCAAATCTGCAAGTCATTTTACTAACATAGTTTTCCATGAGTGCCGTTCACATCAATGCGTTGAAAATCTAAGCTGCATTAAAAAAGGGTCCTGTGCGAGTTTGATCCATGTGCGATGCGAATTCAGCTCTATAGACTGGCATTCCCTGAAATTGTGGGCGTGAATCGTGGCAAAATTGTGTCCGCGAAATCGCGGTAAAATCGTGCGATTTTGAAGTCGCAGTAGTGTGAACCAGCCCTAAACCGTGCCTGAGTACAGAACTCTCCACAGATTATTAGCTGCTAGGCTGTCTGAGGGCCTATCCAGAAGCAAGAGAGCAGTGCAGGGTTGGAATTGCGTCTTGCAGTCCAACCAAAAGTGACGGTTCTGCCGGCCGGAGAACCTGTCATGGTCGGAGGTAGAGGGGAAGCTGTCGCCAGGATGGGACTATCCACCTTATTACCAGGGACCCACAATGAGTAACTGAAGCAAATACCGGAGCAGCATTTTCACCAGAAAGAGACGGTGAGGAATCAGGAAACTTCAGTGCGAATCAAGCCAGGGACCCAGCAAGTAGAGGTGAAGCTTGCATGCAGAGCAGCCTTGTGTGTCAAGCTAGGGACCAAGTGGGCCAGCATGGGTGAAGCTTGAGAGGTATCTAGAGTGCCAAGCTAGGGACCCAGCAGAGAAGCAAGGGTGATGCTTGAGGAAGATACCACTGTGAAGATTGGAGGAACATAAGGGATTCAGTGGCAGTGAATAAGAATGTCTAGTGAGAGACCGGGAGCTCAGTGTATGGAAGAACTACAAGGAGAAGTTGTAGTGAAGCTAAAGGAACTGTTACGCTTTGTGTTATCAACTTTTAAAGACTGTTGCCATAGGAGACAGCATTCCTGCACGTGCAAATGTGACACTTTGCTAGGGGCCTTTACTTGCCTTATACAGAAATTACCAGTATACTGTGTCCAAAGTAAGAGTATTTATTCAGTTTGGGACATAATGTCTGCATATGCAGAGGAGAATGTGAAGACGAAACCAGTGGGCCCATATCGTATGTGATGTAGAGGCCTGATCTTTAAATTCAAATGTAAGATCTTCCATATGATAAATATGATCCACAACTTGCAGCCATTGTCTTATTGCTGGGACACTAGTCTGTTTCCAATATCTAGGTATGAGCGATTTAGCCACACTCAAAAGGTGCAGAGTGATTGACTTTTTATATCGGCCTACTGATTTGACTGTACAATTGAATAAAACAACCCATGGTTCATTAACATCAGATGAACCTTGCATCACTTTAATCCAGTATAATACAGATGACCGATAGGGGCGAATGAGTGGACATTGCCACTAAATATTAGTAAATATGTGCATGAGTGGCTACCGCACCGTAACCTCTCCAACATAGAGCAGAGGTGTCTGGAAAAGCTTTATGAAGAGCAGCAGGGGTATAGTGCCATCTGGGCATAAGTTTATAATTGATCTCTGTAACTTTAGAGGAGATGGAGGAAGTGTGTGCTAGTTTAAAGATGATGGAACATTGGTTATCCGTTAAAGGATATTGTAGATCCTTTTTCCAGCTTGTTAGAAAAGTAGGCCAATATTTGGGCTTTAGCAATAGTAAAGCTTTGTAGAGTAGAGAGATGATTTTCTGCGGAGATTGTGTGTAGGCACAGTATGCTTTCCAGTGGAGTTAGATCTGCGATAGTGTGTTTCGGTAGAAACTTAATGAACATGACAAGTTGTTGGTATCTTCATTGGTCTATAGAAGAAGTCCGCTAGCTCATAAGACATGATGAAGAAGAATAGGCTTTGTTTGGGGGATCCAAGTGCGGAATTGTGGATTTAGCTACCCCGGTGGAAAAATAGAGTGACCTGTTAGGTGCACCAAGGGTGGGCACCAATGTGTTATTATGTAACAATGTTGCTTAATCTGGTTATGTGATGATTCTTAATTATATAAGCCATACAAATTAAAAATGTGTATTTTATTAATTGCAGGTATGCCAACAATGTACTCAGTAAGATACATATACAGTATATTGTACATTCACATTTACGCTTACAATTAACAGGTCCCTAACTCACATTCATGCATATGCATACTAGGGCCAATTTACAAAGGAGCCGGTTAACCTACAAGCAGGTATTTGGAGTGTGGGAGGGAATCAGAGTACCTGGAGGAATCCCACACAGGCACAAGGAGAACATGCAATCTCTAGGCAGCTGGTGCCATGGTTGGCATTTAAATCAATGACCTTAGCTCTACCAGGCGGACGTGCTAACCAATTAACCACTGTGCTGCTGCAATAGTCTATAACTCATATTTAAAGCTGAAAAACATAGGAATTAATAGAGTTTTTTAGTGCAGAAGTAGGAACAGCCAAGAGTTTATTTTTTGTGGCAATACCTTGTATGTGTATATTATTTGTTATTTGTACCTGTAGTAGGGTCGAGAAACAATAGTCATTTGTTTTATTTTTTATTTTTATTCTACCCTGCATCCGGGGATGATCCTTAGCAGGCAATTGCTGCTTAAAGAGGAACTGCAGTCTGCTCACATAATTTGTAATAAAAACATATTTTCCATTTTGAAGCTTACCTCCAAAAATTTTGCGTATCACTTTATATATACTGTGATTCTGTACTTGCCAAATATGCTGCAGAAATCTCCCTCCACTGAGTCTGGCTGCATCTGCATTTAACTGTGGGCAGCTGAAGCTGCTGCCTGTTCACTTCCTGGATTTACACAGCTCTGCAGCCCTGTAGCTCTCATTGGCCCTCTTACTCATCCCCCTCCCTTCCTGGCAAACTCTCACGAGAGTGAGAGAGACAGAGCTGTGCATAATGTCATAAGCCTAGGCTAATGACCAGACAAGAAAGAGGAAGTGAGCTGTATAGAGATATCCAACTGCACTTGACCCTACTGCTGCCACCTGTCGGCCTGGGGCGGGACTCACTCCCCAGACAACGACAGTATGCACAAACAGTACAGCCAAAGCTGGAGCAGAGGCCCTAAATTTAACCAAAAAAACAGGTTCAGAGCCAACTACCTCTCTGAACTCCCTCTAAATTTACAATAGCACTGGCTCTGAAAATAGCCAGGTGCTACAACTGTATTATCGCATTCTCTCATATGCGTAAAGGCACAATTCAAGATTAATGACTGGTCACATGTGGTCAAGGTGCAAAAGGTATGTTTTTTTTAAAGACCGTGTGACCATACTGCTGCATGCTGTCACAAGAAGATGAAAGGCCAGAGTGGAGGGCCCTGCTATTATGAAGTTGACTAGAAACGATGAGAAAGATATTGGTGAGTAGGGATGAGCTTCGTGTTCGAGTCGAACCCACGTTCAAAACGAACATCGTATGTTTGATCGTTCGTCGAATAATGAACTGTATGGGCCGTTCGCGCCAAATTCGAGTGGCGTGTCACGGCCCATTATTCACTGCGGCATCGCAGTGCATTGATGGCTGATGATTGGCCAAGCATGCACTATGACCCGCATGCTTGGCCAATCACAGCTTGCAAAAAATGGAGAGCCATAATTGGCCAAAGCCAGGGTGGCTTTGGCCAATTATGGCTCAGGGGGTTTAGTACACGCCCCACCTTATAAAAGGCCACCTGCAGGTCGGCCTTGTGTAGTGTGTTGCGGAGGTTAAGAGAGAGAAGACAGAAAGAGAGAGAGAGTGTCATTTTTTGTAGGTAGATAGAGCAGGCAAGTTAGTCAGTTAAAGTTACAGTGTGTAGAGGATATATATGCATCCCAGGTGTTGTATATATATTTATACACTGTATAGTATAGCTAGATCCGCACTTCCTAATTTACTGGCAGGCAGGTGATTGTGCTAACTGCAGTATTCTCATGTGGTGTACTGCCTGTGTCCTCTGCAGTGTGCACATAAAGCTACGTGGTGTGTGTACTGCCTGTGTCCTCTGCAGTGTGCACCTAAAGCTACGTGGTGTGTACTGCCCATGTCCTCTGCAGTTTGCACCTAAAGCTACGTGGTGTGTGTACTGCCTGTGTCCTCTGCAGTTTGCACCTAAAGCTACGTGGTGTGTACTGTCTGTGTCCTCTGCAGTTTGCACCTAAAGCTACGTGGTGTGTGTACTGCCTGTGTCCTCTGCAGTGTGCACCTAAAGCTAGGTGGTGTGTACTGCCCGTGTCCTCTGCAGTTTGCACCTAAATCTACGTGGTGTGTGTACTGCCTGTGTCCTCTGCAGTGTGCACCTAAAGCTAGGTGATGTGTACTGCCCGTGTCCTCTGCAGTTTGCACCTAAAGCTACGTTGTGTGTACTGTCTGTGTCCGCTGCAGTGTGCACCTAAAGCTACGTGGTGTGTACTGCCTGTGTCCTCTGCAATTTTCACCTAAAGCTACGTGGTGTGTACTGCCTGTGTCCTCTGCAATTTGCACCTTAAGCTACGTGGTGTGTACTGCCCGTGTCCTCTGCAGTTTGCACCTAAAGCTACGTGGTGTGTACTGCCTGTGTCCTCTGCAGTTTGCACCTAAAGCTACGTGGTGTGTACTGCCGTGTCCTCTGCAGTTTGCACCTAAAGCTATGTGGTGTGACTGCCCGTGTCCTCTGCAGTTTGCACCTAAAGCTACGTGTTGTGTACTGCCTGTGTCCTCTGCAGTTTGCACCTTAAGCTACGTGGTGTGTACCTCCCGTGTCCTCTGCAGTTTGCACCTAAAGCTACATGATGTGTACTGCCTGTGTCCTCTGCAGTTTGCACCTAAAGCTATGTGGTCCTCTGCAGTGTGCAGGCCATTAGTATGTCTGGAGGGACAACATGGAGAGATAGAGAGTCACAAGCCGATAAAAGAGGGCAAGCAGGCTCTGCGTCTAGAGGCAACAGTGCTGGTCATGGACACGGTGCATCCTCATCAGCACGTGGCCGTGGGACACGCTCGTCCTTTTTTTCGGCAGCTGGCCGCGTTGAGCCGCAACATGCCTATGACTTGGTAGAGTGGATGACCAAGCCGTCCTCATCCTCCTCATCCTCTCTCACCCAGGCTTAGGCTACTCTGTCCGGCAAAGCAGCTGCCAAGGCGGCCTCTTCCATCTGCTCAATGGCATCAGTCACCGCTTCGTATGTACTGCCTGTGTCCTCTGCAGTTTGCACCTAAAGCTACGTGGTGTGTACTGCCTGTGTCCTCTGCAGTTTGCACCTAAAGCTACATGGTGTGTACTGCCCGTGTCCTCTTCAGTTTGCACCTAAAGCTACGTGGTGTGTACTGCCTGTGTCCTCTGCAGTTTGCACCTAAAGCTATGTAGTGTGTGTACTGCCTGTGTCCCCTGCAGTGTGCACCTAAAGCTATGTGGTCCTCTGCAGTGTTAAGGCCATTAGTATGTCTGGAAGGACAACAAGGAGAGCCAGAGAGTCACAAGCCGATAAAAGAGGGCAAGCAGGCTCTGCGTCTAGAGGCACCAGTGCTGGTTGTGGACACGGTACATCCTCATCAGCACGTGGCCGTGGGACACACTCGTCCTTTTTTTCGGCAGCTGGCCGTGTTGAGCCGCAACATGCCGAAGACTTGGTAGAGTGGATGACCAAGCCGTCCTCATCCTCCTCATCCTCTCTCACCCAGGCTCAGGCTACTCTGTCTGGCAAAGCAGCTGCCAAGGCGGCCTCTTCCCTCTGCTCAATGGCATCAGTCACTCCTTCCCTAGCGCCACCATGTCCTCCTGAGGAGTCCCCCGAACTGTTTGACCACAGTGTTGGGTACATGCTGCATGAGGATGCGCAGCGTTTTGAAGGCTCCGATGATGGTACACAGCTAGAGGAAGGCAGTAACGTAAGCCCAGAGAGAGAGGGGGTGCCCAAGAAGGACAGCAATCTGGCAGTCATGTTCCCCCAGCTGCAGCATACTGCCAGGTTTTCTACAGTGATGAGGAGGGAGGGGATGATGAGGTCACTGACTCTACATGGGTGCCTGATAGGAGAGAGGAGGAGGAGGAGGAGGCACATCTCCAACGAGGCAGGATGCCCTCCAGGGGCCAGCTTAGGGGCAGCACACCGACTGCATCACAACGCAGAGCTACGCATGTGCAGGGCGCTGATGTCTCTCAGCGTTATTCCAAAAGTTCTTTGGTGTGGGCCTTTTTTGAGACGAGTGCATCAGATCGCACCGCTGCTTTTTGCAACATATTGAGTGTGCGTAAATAAATTATGAAAAAAATCAATCAAAATAGGTAATGAAATATATACTCCAACTGAGAATAATAATATGTGGATAATACGTATAGGTAATTAATAACAGTCCTTAAATGATCTGAATTAATCACACCAAGGGTAAAAAACATATGTTTAAATATACCAATTAAAAAATATGTGATTAAAGACAATCCCTAGAGGGTTAAACTAATACCCTGAAGGATTTGGTTTAGTCCCCAAAAAGTACATATATAAATAAACCATATATCAATACATAAGTGAATAAATTAATTAATTGTCCAAATCCAGAAAGCATCCAAGGTAGAAAAATGAAGAGATGTAAAGAAATCCACCACCGGTTTCAGATTGAAGTTGATTAGGAAGGAGGAAATTCTTAAAATCACGCCGGGAGAAGGGTAAGTGTGTACTCTTACCAGTAACAAGATCAAACGGGCATATCGATCCACTCGATCCAAGGTTAAGGGAACTCATAGATTGCGGACTCCCCAGCTTCCAGCTGTTCCTTGCAGGGTCAGTGCAGATAGCTGTCTCCGCTCAGGACACTCCGCTCTAAGGCTCCATATCCCAATGGGGTACCCAGGAGAAAAAACAAGGGCTCAAAATGGTGAAGTACCGTAAAAACTAATTTATTAAAAACGTGTAGCCATATACACTCGAGATTTAAAATTGTCAGATCAAACAACGTACGCCCGTGCTTCCAGGGTCACGTAAAACGCGGTGACGTCAGTGCGTGGCTCCGCCCTGACATGTTTCGTCATACATGACGTTATCAAAGGGCACGGGCGACACACTGAACAGTCACCTTTCTTATACTCACGGAGGAGCAACCAAACCTCACTCTCGTATCATTACGGCCAATGGAACCGGCCTTAATGCATCCCTTTACACAAATCGGAGACGCAGGGAGTGTAAAGGAGCGGGAGGGAGAAACAGGAACCCCGGACGTAACAAGAAAGCTGATCACTATAACTCAGATATCTAAATCTCGTGCCATATGTCAAGTCTAACTTCACCATAAAGGGGATAGTCTCCACCCAATCTCCAAACTCCAAGCGTCAACAGATTTGTGAAACAGCCTAACCACATTTAAACTACCTATCACAATATATGCAAGTATTCAAATATTACACATAAACAGATAAAGACCATACGTCTATTCCGTATTAAAGTGGTAGTGGACAAGGCACAAAAATATTACATAACATTTCATAAATTAATAAAATTAGATAAATTACGATCCATACACGCTGAATGAACAAACACTCAATAGAGCCATCTAGTGGATAAAAAGTAAAAGAGCATACACAGTATTCCATCATATAGGAAATACTGTCTACATCTCACTCTATACAATGGACTCCAAAAATTTTTTTTTTTTTAAATCAATTGGACCTAGAATTGTTGTATTATCAATTACTATATCATGTAAACCCATCAACAGGTGGATTGAAACACTCCTCAAGAGCTGAAGGTGATATTGGTTGAATCAGCTTCGATAATAAAGAGTCACTACTAATCAGAGAGTGTAATTCATACCACATCTATAGATTATCTTAGGACCCAAAAGTGTCATAAATCATAAAAGAGGAGCAACATCTCAGGAGTTATCCAAAAAGGCGTTAACCTCAATGTCTACATTTAGGCCATGAGGCTTAAGACACCTGACTCGATAAATCCAGCTCATCTCAAGCTTAGAGATGGCTCTTCTTTTAGGTCCCCCTCTCCAATGGGGTTTCAAAATGTCAATCGCCACAAAGGAAGTACCGCCAGGATCTCTTGCGTGTACCTCTCTATAATGGCGGGACACAGAATGCTTTCTGTAGCCTCTTCTGATATTTCCTATATGTTCATTAACCCTTATTTGGAAAGATCTGATTGTGCGTCCAATATATTGTAGTCCGCATGGACAGGTCAAAAGATACACCACATGAGTGGAATAACAAGTAATAAAGGATCTTATGTTAAATACTTGAGAGGTACTGTTGGAAGTAAAGCTCAAAGTTTTACGCTCGCTAATTGCATTGATTTTGCATACTGCGCATTTTTTGCATTTATGATACCCAATTATATTTTGAAAAAACATAGGTTTATTTGATGGAGGATTATAAACTCCAGGGGCCAGGGTGTCTCTCAGTTAAGGGACTCCTCTGAAGACAACTTGGGGCTGTTCTGGGAGAGCAGGGACTAATATTGAGTCTTCTTTAATAAGATGCCAATGTTTTTGAATCAGTTTTTTTATCGCAAAGTGTTGATTCGAGTAGCCAGTAATGAAAGGCCATGTGTAGTGATTCTGATCAGTTCCTTGATTCTGTTTGTCAATCAGTAACGTACTTCTATCTACCTTTTCTATTTCACAACTATGCCTATGAAGGTCTTCTGCAAGGTAACCTTTATCCAGAAACCTAGAGGTCAGAACTTTAGCCTGTTCATTGTAGTCCTCCACCTTACTACAATTTCGCCTCAGGTGCAAGTATTGGCTCTTAGGGACTGAGTCAAGCCAGGCTCGGTGGTGGCAGCTATCACGGGGAATAAAAGAGTTCCTATAAGTGGACTTGAAGGAAGTGGAGGTCACAAATTGACCCTCCTCCACTCGTATCTCCAAGTCCAAAAAGTTGACACTCCTTTGATCTGCCTCAAATTTAAATCTAATCCCCCTATCATTAGTATTTAAATCTTCCATGAAAGTGTCCAAGGACACGTGTTTTAGGTGTTCTAGGTGTTGCAGCTGGAGTTATTAATTTAACATATATTTTTCATTAATTATTTATGCACATCAATTTAATTTAATATTTCACTTTCTCTTAGCACAATATATTTACCCTCTGTTGCTTACCTATTTGCAACATATGTCTCAAGCGTATCCCGCGTGGCCAAAACATCACCCGCTTGGGCACCACATGCTTGACCAGACATATGTCGACATGCCATGCAGTTTGTTGGCAAGCGTACCTCAAAGACCCACACCAAAGAAAAAAGAGGACCTTCCCATGCTCCTCATCAGCTGGGATCTACAGCCCCACTATACCCTTAGTCCTCTCTGAAGCCTGCACTGATAGGACTGAAGGTGTAGAATTAGGTGTGTCACAGCCAAGTTCTTGCGGGCAATCTACTGTCGGTACACCAATGGCAGATTGTACCAGGCAAATTTCCCTGCTGCAGCGCCAAAAGAAGTTCTCTCCCAGCCATCCACATGCCCAGCGGTTGAATGCTAGCTTAGCTAAATTGCTAGCACTTCAACTGCTGCCTTTTCAGTTGGTAGATTCTGCCCCCTTCCGTGAGTTTGTGGAATGTGCGGTACCTCAGTGGCAAGTTCCCAAACGCCACTTTTTCTCACGGAAGGCGATTCCGGCTCTCTACCGGCATGTGGAATGCAATGTCCATGCCTCGCAGGACAGGGCGGTCAGTGGTAAGGTGCATATTAACGCTGACTCATGGTCCAGCAGGCATGGACAGGGACGTTACCTATCTTTCACGGCGTATTGGGTGACTCTGCTGGCAGCTGGGAAGGACGCAGGACAAGGTACAGCAGTGTTGGAGGTTGTTCCGCCACCACGCCTCCAAAATGCTACTACAGGTTGTGACACACCTCTCTCCTCCACCCCCTCCTCTTCTTCTTGCTCTGTGGCCTCTTCCTGTGCTGATGTGTCCTAGGAACCAGCGGTGCTCCGTAGGCGTTCAAGGGGCTACGCAGGGATGCAGGCAAAGAGATGCCATGCGGTGCTTGAGCTGGTGTGCTTGGGGGACAGGAGCCACACTGGGCCAGAGGTTCTGTCAGCTCTGCAGGGGCAGGCTCAGAGGTGGTTGACGCCACGCCAGCTTAAAGCGGGAGTTCACCCATTTGTAAAAAAAAAAAAAATTCTCCCCTTAGCTTCCTGCTCGTTCGGTCTAGGGGAATCGGCTATTTGTATTAAAATATGAGCAGTACTTACCCGTTTTCGAGCTGCATCTTCTTCCGTCGCTTCCGGGTATGGGTCTTCGGGAATGGGCGTTCCTTCTTGATTGACAGCCTTCCGAGAGGCTTCCGACGGTCGCATGCATCGCGTCACTCGTAGCCGAAAGAAGCCGAACGTCGGTGCGGCTCTATACTGCGCCTGCGCACCGACGTTCGGCTTCTTTCGGAAAATCGTGACGCGATGGATGCGACCGTCGGAAGCCTCTCGGAAGCCTGTCAATCAAGAAGGAACGCCCATTCCCGAAGCCCATACCCGGAAGCGACGGAGAGGATGCATCTCGTAAACGGGTAAGTACTGCACATATTTTAAAATAAATAGCCGATTCCCCTAGTAAAAACGAGCAGGAATCTAAGGGGGAAAAGTGCCCTCTAAGGGTGAACCCCCGCTTTAAGCCAGGAATGGTAGTTTGCGACAATGGCACCAACCTCCTCTCCGCCCTGCGACAGGGACAACTGACCCATATGCCCTGTTTTGCTCATGTCCTTAACTTGGTGGTGCAGCCGTTCTTGGGCAGGTACCCGGGCTTACAGGATGTCCTGAAGCAGGCCAGGAAAGTCTGTGTGCATTTCTGACAGTCATATAATGCCAGTGCTCGGCTGACAGACCTCCAAAAGGAATACAACCTGCCCAAGAACCGCCTAATCTGTGACATGCCCACCAGATGGAACTCTACGTTGGCCATGCGGCAGCGGCTGCACATGCAGCAGAGGGCCATCAATGAGTATTTGTGCCAATATGGCAGCAGGACAGGGTCAGGGGAGCTTGTTTTTTTTCCCCACGCCAGTGGGCCATGATCAGGGATGCATGCACTGTCCTGTCACCATTTGAGGAGGCCACGAGGATGGTGAGCAGTGACAGTGCATGCATCAGTGAGACTGTCCCTCTTATTCACCTGTTGGAGCACACGCTGCATGGAATAATGGACAGGGTCCTTGAGGCAGAACAAAGGGAGAAAGAGGAGGACTTCCTTACCTCTCAAGGCCCCCTTTATCCAGACAGTGTTCCTGCTTGCCCGCCTATCACACAGGAAAAGGATGAGGAGGAGGAGGAGGAGAAGGATTGTGTCAGCATGGAGGTGGAGCCTAGCACTCAGCATCAGCAGCAGTCTTCAAGGGATCAATTACAGTCCCAAGGAACCCATGGACTTGTACTTGGCTGGGACGATGTGGCTGTGGATCATGTCGTCCTCAGTGACCCAGAGGACTCTGCACAGAATGCCTCAGCAAACCTACGTTGTATGGCCTCCGTGATCCTGCAAAGCCTGCGGAAGGATCCTTGTATTCGTGCTATCAAGGAGAGGGATCATTACTGGCTGGCAACCCTCCTTGAACCACGTTACAAGAGTAAGGTTGCGGACCTTATCTTGCCGGCACAGAGGGAGCAGAAGATGAAACATCTTCGGGAGGCCTTGTAGAAAGGTCTGTGAAACGCGTTCCCAGATACTGGGAGGTTCCAAAATCCTGGTCCTGGACAACGTGTTGCTGAGGCTTCGGTCAGTCACAGAAGGAGCGCTGGAGAAGGTGGCCGCCTGAGCGATGCGTTTAGACAATTTTTTAGTCCGCAGCCCCAAGGTATGACCGGTTCCAGCAACCATCGCCAGCGTCTGTTTTACATGTTGCGGGAATAACTAGGGGCAAGATCAGACTTGGACACCTTTCCCACTGAAAATCCTCTGGCTTACTGGGTCTTGAGGATGGATCACTGGCCAGAGCTTGCACAGTACGCAATTGAGCTACTGGCTTGTCCTTCATCCAGCGTTCTTTCAGAACGCACATTCAGTGCTGCTGGAGGCTTTGTAACCGATCACAGGGTGCGTCTCTCCACCGACTCGGTCGATCGACTGTGACTAACCTTTTCCTCCTCAATGATCATGCTGATAGCTTGTAAGAACATTTTTGGTTCTGGGCACCAGCACCAGTGCTTGAGGCCCAATTTTTCTGCTCCTGTTTAACAGGGGCGTGTAATTACAATTTTTGATGCAATACTTTGCAGCGGGCTCATTCCTGTGCTCCAACTAGAGTATCTGTGAGGAGTTGCAGTGTTGTGGCACCAGTGCCTAAGGCCCAATTTTTCTGCCCCTGTTAGGGGCGTGTTATTATAATTTTTGATGCAATACTTTGAGGTGGGCTCATTCCTGCTCTCCAACTAGAGTATCTGTGAGGGGTTGCAGTGTTGTGGCACCAGCACCACCACCAACAAAGGCCCAATTCAACAGGGGAATGTAATTACAATTATTGATCTAATATTTCACAGCAGAGCCCATTCTTGTGCCCACCAAGAGTAACTGTGAGGGCTTACAGAATTGTGGCACCAGCGCCAGCACCAAAGGCCCAATTTTTCTACCACTGTTCAACAATGGCATGTAATTACAGTTCTTGATATAATAGTTCACACAGCAGGGCGTTCCAGCGCCCACCAAGACTAACTGTGAGGGCTTACAGTGTTTTGGCAACACCAACACCTAGGGCCCAAATTTATGCAGAGTATATACGGCAGGCCCCTACTTTCAAACATCCAACTTACAAACGACTCCTACTTGAAAACGGAAGGAGACAACAGGAAGTGAAAGGAAATCTACCCCTAGGAAGGAAATTTTTCTTCTATAAGAGGTGTCTCCTGTCCCCTGATGCTTTATCACAATCCTTGTTTCACAAAAAAAATAAAAAAATTCAAAAAAAATTAATTTGTCATTGGGACAGAAAGTGATATGCAACCTTCTGAACAGATGCACACAGACAGCAAAACAAATGTTACAGTAGTGATAACTGTCATGGACCTTGGAGTACTGGAGTGTTTCTACTTGAAATCCTAATTCCTGTATTACAGGATATAATGAGACATTTCATTGTCCATTATGTGATAACCCTGTTTTAAAGCCTCTGGCTAAAAACTGTGGATTGAAGGTTAATTGAATCTATTATGTGTGTTTGAAGATGTATGTGTTTACGCTAAAAGACTTTGTATTGTTCTAAAGGTCAGAAGTCTCCTGTCAGGAGTATTGAATTAGCATGTTATTATCTAAAGGAATGTAACCTCTCAGAGGTAGTAATTAAGTTCTGTTAAATAGACCGGGCTATTGTGTACATTGATTACCCCCTGGGGCTTCTGTCTCAATACACATAACAGTCTTTCTATCCAAGCTATTGGACCAATCCCTGTGGACTATTCCAAGCCCTCATTTGCATGGTTAAGGAGGACCTGAGTGAGGACTGCATATACTTTACAATTGACCAATAGGAAAGCGGTTGTTGGGGGTGGGATGTTCCAAATTCTGTATAAAAGTGTGCTGTGTACTTGAAAATAAAGAGTCCTGTTTGAACTTACATACAGCCTGCCTGGTGTTTGTTCTTAATGGGTCTGAACGGCACATAGCTGTAGTTCGGATCCCGGAACCTTGGATGACTGGACCATCAGACGTTGCAATCTGCAAGCTGACTCAATAGTAGCAGAGGAGTGTCGGGAGAGCAGAACCGGGCGAGCAAAGGGTCTCGTCACAATAACCCTTCTCTATGTTTTCAGAAAAGCTTAAAAAAAGATTTTATGGCTGAAGCTACACTTTAAAGAAGTACCAGTTGAAAATTACAAACAGATTCTACTTAACAACAAACCTACAGTCCCTGTCTTGTTTGCACCACCTGTATACTGCTGTTCAAAGTATATAGGGCCAAAGGGGCTTGTAATGACCTGGGGGGAGGAGGGCGGGGAAACCCATGCCATTTTTCTCAGTGATTTTCATCCATATTGTAGGGACCAAACATTACATTAAAGCCGCAAGCAGTCTTAAATTACTTTTTTCTTATAGTAATCTCATTTTGTGCAGGGACACTTCTAAACACGTGCCACTACTATAGACACCCAGCAGGTACGATATTTAAAGGAATGTTTCATTATTTTCTTTTCACTTTAAGCATCATTACAATCGCTGCTCCAGAAAAAACTGATACATGTTCCCTGGGGCAAGACCCGGGTCCCCAAACCCGTTTTCCGACAATAACTTGCATATAAGGCTTTAAAATGAGCACTTTTGAATTTGAACGTTCGAGTCCCACTGACGTCAATGGGGTTCTAAATGTTCACGCGAACGTTCGGTCCGTTCGAAGGTTCTGGTGCGAACCGAACGGGGGGGGGGGGGTGTTCGGCTCATCCCTATCGCCTACCTAGGAATCACATTTACAGCCAATCAAGCAAATCTATACTTGGAAAATTGCCCACCTATGCTAACTCACCACCCTAATGAAGAATTGGTCTTCCCTGCAATTAGCATGGATGGGCAGAATCACAGTGGTCAAGATGTCTATACTGCCTAAGATCCTATATCTTTTTAGAGGGCTCCTGATACAGGTCCCAGCTTACTTCCTACAAATCCTTCAACGCAAAGCCTCCCAGTCAATTTTTTTCCCAAAAAAACTATCCAAATACCACGCCACTAAGGAAATTACCCTTTGGATCGTGATTGAGTTGGTTGATTGTGCCCACTTTCCAAAGCAGATCTCATGAATGAATGAATGAATGAATGAAAACTTATATAGCGCAGCACATGCGAACTTAATCGCCTCTGGGCGCTTGTTGTTCCTGTCTCCGTTGGTATCAAAAGAGATGAGTCTTGATCTTTCTCCTGAACGTCAAGTGGTTCTCCTCCAACCGAATGCTGGTTGGTAAAGCGTTCCATAGTCTAGGCCCTTGGACTGCGAATCTCCTTTCTCCTTTGGACTTGTATCTGGCTTTGGGTATCTGGAGGAAATTTTGATTGGTGGATCGCAGAACGCGATTGGGATTATGAGCTTTTATTTTTTCGCATAGATAATGGGGAGCATTCCCATAGATACATCTATGCGTTAGGCCCCGTACTCACGACCAAACATGTCTGCTGAAACTGGTCCGCGGACCAGTTTCAGCAGACATGTTTGGCCGTGTGTAGGCCCGAGCGGACCATTTTCGGGCGGATCGGACAGGTAAACCTGTCCCCCCGACATGTACGGTCGTCTGTACAGACCTACCGTACATGTCCGGCCGCCCGCCATCCCTCGAATGCGTCGAATGACTTTGACGCATGCGTGGAAGCATTTTAAAGGCAGGCCGCCCACATCGCCGCGTCATTGTCGCGGCGACACCGCGTCATCGACGCGGCGACACCGCGGACACGCCCCGCGTATTGTTTACGCGCGGACTTCTGTTCGATGGTGTGTACAGCCATCGAACGGAAGTCCCCGGGCAGACATGTCCGATGAAAACGGTCCGTGGACCGGTTTCATCGGACATGTCTGCTCGTGAGTACTCGACCTTAGACAGAGTGCTTTAAAAGTGATTCTGTCTTTTACTGGTAACCAGTGAAGGGTTCTCAGTGAAGGTGAGATTGATTCCCAAGGTTTTTTCCCAGTCACAAGTCTAGCGGCCGTATTTTGAATGACTTGTAGACGAGCGATTTGGTACTTGGGGAGTCCGAGGTAAAGGGCATTTGCATAGTCCAATCTTGAGTTTATAATAGCTCCCACCACGACCGCTATGTCTTCCTTGGGAATAAAAGGAGTAAGTCTGCGTAGTAGGCGCAGCAGATGGTGAGATACACTGACTACTGACCCTATTTGTGCGTCCAATGTCATGTGAGAGTCAAAGATGACCCAGAGACTTTTGACTTTGGCGCTAGGGGTGATGATTTTGCCCAGAATGGGCGGGGGGGGGTCCAAGTTGTTGTAGGTTGATTCATACGCTTGGCTCGAAACAGGAGAAGTTCTGTTTTCTCTCCGTTGAGTTTAAGATAACTCTTTGTCATCCAGTCCTCTATCAAAGAGATGCATGTCTCTAGATTGAGGTGATGATCCTTTTTATTGCAAATGCGGAAATATAGTTGCGTGTCGTCTGCATATGAGTGGTAGAGAAGTTTTTGACTGCTAATAATCTCAAAAGAGGGCGAAGATAGATGTTGAATAACACCGGCGACAGGGGGGATCCTTGAGGGACTCCGCACAATAATGTGCGTTTCTCAGAGGTGAAAGGTCCTAACTTCACTATTTGCGATCGGTTTTCCAAAAAAGAGGAGAACCAAGATAAATCACCTTCTGCGACTCTGGCTACTTCAGCTAGCCGAGTCAATAAAAGCTTGTGGTCTACTGTGTCGAAGGCTGCGCTTAGGTCCAACAGAACCAGAAGACAAGATTCTTCTTCGTCTGCGGCCTCGACAGCGTCGTCCCATATTTTGAGCAATGCGGTTTCTGTCCCGTGTCCAGGCCGCAATCCCGATTGAAATGGGTCAAGTAGGTTGTGGGTATCTAGATGCTTTTGCAGCTGTTGTACCACTACTTTTTCCATTACCTTTGAGAGTACATTTAGGCCTGTTATTGGACGACGGTGGAGTGGGTCCTTGGGGTCCAGGTTGGGTTTCTTCAAGATGGGTCGAATTATACCCTCCTTCAACTGGGAGGGCACTATGCCTTCCATGAAGGATTGGTTGATAAGCTGCGTGATAGGAGGTGCCAGGATGTCGGCGCATTCCTTCAGCAGTTTAGTGGGGATGATATCATTCGGCGCGGTGCTGTTACGCAGAGTACCGATGATATTTTTAGTGGCATGGATAGAGATAGGTTCCAGCATGAACTTACCTGGTTGTGGTGAATTACTGCAGGTATTGTGTAAATCATTACGGGGAGGGTTGAGGGGGGAATTATTTTGCTGAATGCTTTGTCGGATCCCCTCGATTTTATTAATGAAGTAATCCGACAATTCACTGCAAAATTCTTGTGAGTCCGAATTGGGGGCTTCAAGACATCCTGGATTCATGGTCTGAGTGACCAATTTGAAGAGTTCGCGTGGGCGATTAAGGGCACTGTTGATAGCCTCGGAAAAATATTTTTTCTTGGCTTTGAAGATTTCCTTGTGGTATTTTCTTGTTGTTGCTTTGTAGACAATGAGGTTCTCATCTGAAGAGCTTCTTTTCCAGGCGGCTTCCGCCCTTCTATGCTCTTGCTTCAGTAATGCCAGTTGGTTGTTGAACCAGCTGGAGTTATTTTTCCTGATGCAGGTTTTACGTTTCGGCGCTATTAAGTCGGCTGACTGTAATAGGGCTGTGTTTATGGTATCCAGCGTTTTTTCAGCCGTTTGATGCGGCTGAATTGTATTTATTTATTTCCTTAACGTGGCTTTGAAGAGTTCCGAGTGGAGCTTCTTCTGACATCTAGTCCAGTGTGTTGTCACTAGATTTGATGTTTTAGTTAAGGGTGGGGAATCGGAAATAATGAATTTAATTGCATGGTGATCTGTCCATGGCAATGGTTCATTTTCCAAGATTTTTATTTCCAGATCTTGTCTGAAAATAAGATCGAGTGTGTGTGACCTGAAGCATGTGTGGGCCCACATACTAGTTGTTGTAGCCCTAATCCTTCAAAATTATCAATGCAGGCGTCGGCAACAGGGTCTTCTGGGGAGTTGGCCCAGAGATTGAAGTCCCCGAGCAGCAAAAGGTGTTTGCTGTTAAGGCTATAGGTGGAGAAAAAGTCCGTCAATGATGGGAGAAACTGCGATTTTGGGCCAGGTGGCCTATAGCAGAGTAGAATCCGGACGGTCTCCTGGGAGTTTGTTTGTAGTTGCAGGGTAAGGGTTTCCATGAATGGAAGAGGGTTTTGAAGGACAGGTTTAGTGATTGCAAGATGAGTCCTTTGGATCACCGCCAGTCCTCCTCCTCTTTGCCCTATTCTGTTTTCAGTTATGATACGATAGTTTTCTGGCACCAGTTCTCCTAAAATGGTGTTGCAGTCGGCTGTAAGCCAGCTCTCTGTAATTAAGAGGCAGTCTAAATCATATTGTAGAATAAAATCATGGATTTCCAGTCAGTGTTTTACTGCCGATCTTGTGTTGATCAAAGCACATGATATATGCTTAGGCTGGGGTAAACGGCTGAGATTTTTGATAGTCGATCGATCGATTCTCAAAAGTCGCTCAGTTCTTAGGGCTTTTTTAGTGATGGCTGGTAGTATTGCGGCAAATTGCCTCAGATCCCCAATGGTTTCTGCAGAATATTGCAGATTAACCATAGTCGCCAAACACCAGGGGGAGGAGGGAGGGGGGGATTATCAAGGATTAACTTAATCCTCGATCCTGACTTGGTCCAGAGGAAGGCGAAAAAACCCTGGTTGTGCTACGCCAATATGCTACGATAGGGAAAAAAATTCCTTCCTGACCCCTTGAGAGGCGATCGGGCGAACCCTGGATCAAGTACAAATGGTATTTGAGAAAGGGGGAGTGGGGCTAGGGTGTTGCAAGATGGCCACCACTCCGGCTGAAAAAAGCCAAGGTGGTGACCTCGAGGGGGGGGAGCAGGGGGGGATTGCCAACTGGTAGTTATTGAGTCAGGAGATGGTGGTAGGTGACCCAATTACAAGGGGGTAGCAGGCTGGTATCTGGAGGGGAGGAGCGGGGAGCCACTCGGTCACGGCGATGAAAGGGGGGGATGGGGCCCTTCCTATCTACATCCCGTGGGCCACACTTCCTACTCCTAGGAAGCGTGCGCCGGTAGCTGCCGGGATGCAGTTCTAGCCCTAGGGAAGAGGGGGGTCCAGCTGGTGTCCGGGGGGGGTTGATGAACAGCTGGTAGGTCGCGGCGATGAATCGGGGGGGTGGAGGGGGCCCTACCTATCTACATCCCGTGGGCCACACGTCCTACTCCTAGGAGGCGTGCACCGGTAGCTACCAGGATGCAGTTCAAGCCCTAGGGAAGAGGGGGGTCCTGCTGGTGTCAGGGGGTATTGATGTGCAGCTGGCAGGTGAATGGTGTATCAGGGGGGGGTGGGCGCCAAGCCGGGGAATACCGAGTTGCCGCCAGGGGGTCTCGGTATATCAAGAGTTCCAACTTTATTAGCTGCAAGCTTGTTCTGGATCAGTGATTGAAAAAAATAATGAAGACTCCTGTCTTACCTCCTGTTTCAAACTCCATGTTTTTAACTCAGGCACTTTTGGTCAAATAATGCACTTCTGGTCAGAGAAACCACATGTGAAGCCACCATCAACTGGGAGCCAGCTCCTCTGGGAGCTTGTACAGCCACTTTATACTCACCTGTGAAGACCTGTGAACAAACCCAAACCTGTGAACAATTAAACCCTCCCCTTAATTAGCAGAAAGGAGAAAGAAAAAAAAGCTGTTTAAAAAGTGTCAGAGAAAAAGAGGGGGAAAAAATCAACCCTTGCAAACAGAAGCAGTTGATAGCAAACTCCAGGTTTTTAACTCAGGCACTTTTGGTCAAAGAATGCACTTCTGGTCAGAGAAACCACATGTGAAGCCACCATCAACTGGGAGTCATATGACTCACACCTGCTCAACGCCGAACAATCACGAACCCTGTTACTAAATATAGCCTCTCAATTTGGGATAGGCTAAGAACTGCCTTCTCCAATCGCAACACAATCCCCTCCTCTCCTTCCTAAGCAACCCCTCCTTATACACAGCTTGGTCATCTTCATACTCCTTCTCTGCATGGTCAAATGCAGGACTAATACGGGTCCATCACTTCTACAAATCCACTGCAATCATGCATTTTCCTAAACTTCGCGAAACACATGATCTACCACATTAGGAAACTTTTAGATACCTACAAATAAAACACTTCCTGTCCCAAAATGCTCCCCCAAACTCACAACCTTTGAGCAAACTTGCAAGTCTGACCTATAGATGTGAACTCAGATTTGTACGCCAGCTACTCTCACACACAACCTCTTCTCCTCATCCTATACTACCAAATAGGAGATGGACCTGAACCTCAAATCATACACATTGGACTGGGCTCAAATCTGGCAGGCTACCAAATCGGCTAAACCAAACATAGCAGCCCTTGAAACCAATTACAAGGTACTTTACAAGGTGACTGTCCCATAGCCCACACCTTTTGTTCAAAAGTGTTCAACATTCTCTTTACCATGTTCGAAACCACCTTGACACCTGACCCAATGAAGCGCTCCTAAATAGCAAACCACAAGCTATAACACACTGTCAATTCAAACTCCTACTCCTTGTAAACACAGCAGCAAAACAATCTGTTTTGAAACCATTGAAAACATCCACACTAGCACTTTTGGGTGTCGATCGTTTAAGTACCATGGTGAAGGAGCACTAAAAGCACTATTTGAATAAGAAGATACTTATCAAGCACATCAAGATCTACACAGTGGCACTAAATAAATAGCTCAGTGATCCATATATATTTTTAAGTTCCACTATTGGCAAGGAATCCACCATTTGTTTTGGACTTTGCCTTTTGGGTTTTATTGTTTGCAATTTTTGGTTAATTTGTGACTCATTAGGTTTACCAATTCATGGTGACATATGGTCAACTGATTTGACATTATTGATCAATTGGCACTCACATTAGTGGTGAATTATTATCTTTGTATATTTATTCACATTTAAATTTTCCACTGGCAACAAGCAACTTACCATATATTTGGAATACTTGTTTGGGATCAAATAGTTTATATCTTGTATTACACCCATTTATCACTTATATCTATCACCTTTGCTTTATAGCCACCAGATTTCTACAGTGACTAACACATATTTATCACACAGCGCCCCCTATCACTTACCACACTATGCATAGTGTTGGTTAATCAACGAGGCAATCTTACTAGATTAACTATACAAATTCGAATCACTGTGGCTCCCATGGTTCAGACACCACCTACCACCGGGCTTTGATTGCTCACTTCTATTACCCTGAGGGTACATACCACCAACCACATCATTAGCCATATACCATACCTGGTTCGCTGAACCACTGATTTCCTCTGGAGACGCCTCCTTTCCTTCAACTTCCCTCCAAACCTCTCTCCCCTCACCTTTTTTTTTTCCTCCCCACACTCCTGTTATACCTTTTTGTTCTTAAACCTCACACTACCTGTGACCTATCGGTTCCCCTGTACATAAGAACCCAAGACAGTAAAGGTCACCTACACATAGTTTAATGATAAACCTACAGAACACAAACTTATGCTTGGTTCGAACTGCTCTCCCAACAATATATGCTACGAAAAATTAAGGCCATTCTGAAGACAAAAGGGGGTTCAACTCGGTACTAGCAAGGTGTGTAAAGTGGTCGGGGAGTGTATATTAGGCTACCTTCAATCCATCACAGTTCGGGCCAGAAAAAGCAGGAAAGAATACAGTGCTTTTTTGTTTTTTGTTTTCCAAACCTGTAGGTAGATGGCTGTAAACAAAAACAATCTGTTTACACCCGCCATTCCACCTGAAAAACTGACAGGCAGACCTGGTCGGAATGTCCATGTGAAAAGGCCTTAAGAGTATAGTATAAAGGAAAATAAAACTTTGCTAAAAATCCTAAAAATAATAAAAGCAGCAGCTCTTGCTGCCAGATACACACAGTACATGTATAGAGTTAAAAAACAAATGTGATTTGGAAGGGCAAAATTCCATCTTCAAAAATTTAGATTTTGTTGCTGAATGACGGAGGCTATGATCGAGGTGTGGTTTCCAATGTTTGGGGTATTTAAGCGCTAAGTCAGCATGACATCCATGCCCCTGGACATGCTGACGTCATCACACTGTTATGTTTCCAGAAGGAGGGGCGATTGCCAGCCATAACTTTACACGTTTTACATATTTGCTGATCTATGTACTTCCAATGTAAGTGCAACATTGGTTTTACACTATGGCAAGCCTTTGTTCTTTTAGTTATCCCTGTGAGCGCATCCACTTTGAGTGATTTCAGGTCCTTCAGATCCCTGGAAGGGCTTGGACCATCCAGATATTTCTACTACATGTGAAGCTTCATGGTACGAGTGACCATTGGTTCCTATCTTGAGGACAAAGGCCCTGGATTGGTATATACAATGCATGTGAAAAAGTATTTTTATTTTTATTTTGCATATTTCTCCCATTTATATGATTCAGATCATCAAAATAATTTTAATATTACGCAAAGATAACCAGAGTAAATCCAAGATGCAGTTTTTTTCATTATTTCATTTATTAAGGGAAAAAAGATGTTCAAACCTGTCTGGCCCTATGTGAAAAAGTAATTGCCCCCTCCCATGCTGAATCATAAATGAACTGTTATTAACTACAAGTTACATTTCACTTGCCACACCCAGGCCTGGTTACTGCCAGGCCTGTTCATTTAAGAAATCACATAAACAGAAGTTGTCTGACAAAGTGATGCACGCTAACAGATCAAAAAAAAAACACACACACACACATCATGCCACAATCTAAAAAAGTACAGATTAGAAACAAACATGTATCGGTCCAAGAAGGGTTTCAAAACCATTTCTAAGGCTGTGGAATGCCAGTGAACCACGGAGAGAGCCATTATTCACAAAAGGAGATAAACTGGAACAGTGGTGAACCTTCCCAATAGTGGCTGGCTTACAAAAATGACTCCAAGAGCATGACAACGATGAGTCATGTCCCAGTCTCTTTCTTATTGTTGAATCATGATCACTGATCTTACCTTAGGCAAGTGAGGACTGCAGCTCTCTAGATGTTGTTCTGGGTTCTTTTATGACCTCTTGGATGAGTCCAAGAGGTCATAAAAGAACCCAGAACAACATCTAGAGAGCTGCAGTCCTCACTTGCCTAAGGTAAGATCAGTGATCATGATTCAACAATAAGAAAGAGACTGGGCAAAAATGGCATCCGTGGGAGAGTTCCAAGGCCAAAGCCACTGTTGACCAAAAAGAACACAAAGGCTCATCTCCCATTTACCAAAAAACTTCTTGATTATCCCCAAGACTTTTAGACAAATATTCTGTGGACTGACTAGAAAACAATTTAACTTTTTGGAAGGTGTGTGACCCGTTACATCTGGCATAAAACGAATACAGCATTTCATAACAAGAACATCGTACCAACAATCAGACATGGTAGTGGTAGCGTGATTTGCAGCTTCAGGACCTGGACGACTTGCCATAATTGATGGAACCAGGAATTCTGAGCTCTACCAGAAAATGCTTAAGGAGAATGTCTGGCCATCAGTTCGTGACCTCAAGCTCAAGTGCACTTATGCAGCAGGACAATCATCCGAAATACAACAGCAAGTCCACCTCAAAATGGTTCAAAGAACCAGATGAGATGCTTTACCATGACCTTACACGGGCTGTTCATGCTGAAAAACCCTCCAATGTGGCTGAATTAAAACAATTTTGCAAAGAAGAATGGGCCAAAATTGCTCCACAGCAATGCGAAAGGCTCATTGCCAGTTATGCAAACTTTTGATTGCAGTTGTTGTTGCCAAGGGTGACACAACCAGTTAGGTTTGGGGGGCAATTACTTTTTTGCATAAAGCCAGGCAGGTTTGGACAGCTTTTTTGCCTTAATAAATGAAACCATCATTAAACTGCATTTTGTATTTACATGGGTTTTCTTTGTGCAGTAATAACATTTTTTGATCTAAGTCATTTAAGTGTGACAAATATGCAAAAAAAAAAGAAAAATCAGAAAAGGGGCAAATACAAGCATTCGAATGCTTGCTATTTGGTAAGCGTGCATTTTATGTGGTGGAGGTGTACCTTTTGTTATGTGTGAATCACTAACAACACAAAGGGGACTTTTAAAGTGTTATTATTTTCCAATTTCCTTCCACAGGTGGTGTCAATATTACTTTGGACAAAAATAATTATTGCAACTCTATATATGTAGATGTGTAGCCCAGCTCTATTTTTTCCTTAAGAATATATTGCAATTCTGCAGGCTGCCGTGTTGAAGTTAGGTTTTTTAATTTTGCATTGGAGGTCAACAAAAAGCCATGTTCTGTTTATGTTTATGATTTCAGTTTTCATTTATTAAAGTGGATAATTGAAAACATTTAAAATCGTGTCTAGGTAAAATGTTTCCTTATTTTCAGCATGTACTAGTATCAACAAAGCTACTAGTTTGCTTTGTTTTAGTGATCTCTGTGCCTGTGTTGGAGCTTTGCCAGGCCTCCTCCTTCCCAGAACGCAGCGACACGGTGACCTACTTTCATGGCAGAGAAACACAAGCAGGCTGGGGTGGGAGGGGGATAGACATAAAAGCTATACGTATCAAGTCACAAACACATAGACAGCTTACAGTCTACAGAGATATTAACAAGCATTGCAGTATCCTGAATGTTCCTGGCTAAGGAAGTTAGAGGTAAAAAAAAATCCTTTATTATTACTATTTTCTGTTTTTCCTGGGTGGAAATGTGCCATGTAAAAGGTAGATTATCTGTGAGTTTGGTTACTATTTAACTCACTGGCTCCCAGAGAGCAAGAAAACATATATTATGGCTTGACTGTTTGGCCTGGTATTCAGCCATAGACATTAGACGGCAGTTGACAGCAGTATTTACTGTATTTCTAATCAACTATTGCTTAAACCTATTTGCTTATAAATAATATGCATGCTATCGAAGTATTGATCATGTTCTCATGGTACCAGCTTTGTTTTGGGGCAACATTAGGTACTGAAAAATCCAATCCAAAGGAGTTGGAGGTTTGTGCATCTGAAGGTTCTCATACGTTTTAACTTGTAGTGTCATTTGGTAAGGTCTTGGCTTAGTGAAAAGACTGTTTACAATCAGTTCTCCAACAGACTGAAAAAGCGATTGGAGATCAGACAGAATAATGCCAACACTATTGCATTTAAATCTAGACACCATCACTTGTCCTTCAAACCTCTTTACGCATCCTACATTTTCCCTGAATAGTACTGTTAGGATTTCGCTGAATTTAATTTATAACTGGCTGTATGTATTATAGTGCAAAGAATACCGATAATAATGTGCAGGAACAATAATGCACAGTAAATCAGCTTTAATCAGTATATTGTAAACATACTGGCCCGGATTCACAAAGAAGATACGACGGCGTATCTCCTGATACGCCGTCGTATCTCTGAGTCCGGCCATCTTATCTATGCGCCTGATTCATAGAATCAGGTTACGCATAGATCTCCCTAAGATCCGACAGGTGTAAGTGACTTACACCGTCGGATCTTAGGCTGCAATCTCACGCTGGCCGCTAGGTGGCGCTTCCGTTTGTATACGCAAGGAATATGCAAATGTTACGCCGATTCAGAAACGAACAACCGCCCGGCGCTTTTTTTTTACGTCGTTTGCGTTTGGCTTTTTCCGGCGTATAGTTACCCCTGCTATATGCGGCGTATCCTATGTTAAGTATGGCCGTCGTTTCCGGGTCGAATTTTGAATTTTTTACGTTGTTTGCGTAAGTCGTTCGCGAATACGGATGGACGTAATTTACATTCACGTCGAAACCAATGACGTCCTAGCGACGTCATTTAGAGCAATGCACGCTAAAAATTTTACAGACGGCGCATGCGCAGTTTGTTTGGCGCGGGGACGCGCCTGATTTAAATTTTACACGCCCCCTAGCCGCCGCAAGTTTACAGGCAAGTGCTTTCTGAATAAAGCACTTGCCTCAAAAACTTGCGGCGGCGTAACGTAAATCAGATAGGTTACGCGGATCTAAAGATCCGCTAACCTATCTGAATCTACCCCACTGTTGTAAGCTTGTGTATGATGGGTCCTTATAGGACATCATTGTAGTTTGCACTGTTTACTCAAAGTGGTTGTATACTTACCTTAGAACGAGGCGTTGGTAACTCACCTGGTGCATGCCGAGGTAGCTGACATGTTGCCTCGGCCTGTCTTCCGGGTATCACGGCTCCAGCGCTGTGAGTGGCTGGAGCCGCGATGTCGTCACTCCCACGCACGCGCGCTGGAGACTCCTTTCCGGCAAGGTCCGGCGTTTTCCGGGCCTTCAGCCGAGAATCCCCTTTGCGCATGCGCCGCTGCAGTCAGCGGCTCATTGGAAGGGGAATATCTCCTAAACCGTAAAGGCTTAGGAGATTTTTTTTTACCTACAGGTAAGTCTTATTATAGGCTTACCTGTACGTAAAAGTGCAAAAAAATTACTATACAACCACTTTAACTACTTGCCTACCGCCCACCATCATATGATGGCGGGACAATAAG
Source organism: Rana temporaria (assembly GCF_905171775.1). Lineage (NCBI taxonomy): Eukaryota > Metazoa > Chordata > Amphibia > Anura > Ranidae > Rana > Rana temporaria. The sequence continues at coordinate 292,141,928 of NC_053491.1, read as the reverse complement.
GCTTTTGTTCTAGGAAGACATCATATGACATCTTCTACTTCTCAGGCCAGTAGGGGGTGCACTCGCGCCGCCGACGGTTTGTGGGCATGCACACGCCGCATCACTGGGGACCCGATGCACGTGCCCGGCGGCCACGATGTCAGCCGGCCACCAGCAATTGCCCAGTAACTGAGCAGGATCGTGGATCTCTGTGTGAAAACACAGATATACATCCTGTCAGGGAGAGGAGACCGATGGTGAATGAATGAATGAATGAATGAAAAATTTATATAGCGCGGCACATGCGAACTGAATCGCCTCTGGGCGCTTGTTGATTAAGTCTCATGCCTTTCAAAAAAGCAGGGTTTTGATCTGCCTTCTGAAAGACAGGTGGTTTTGCTCCAACCGAATGCTGGTTGGTAAGGCATTCCAAAGCCTGGGGCCCTGGAAAGCAAACCTTCTTTCTCCTTTGGACTTGTATTTGGTTATAGGAACCTTGACCAGATTTTGGTCGGTGGAACGCAAAATGCGACTGCAATTGTGCAGTTTGATCTTGTCGCATAGATATCTAGGAGCCTTCCCATGGATGCACTTATGTGTCAGGCAGAGTGCTTTGAATGCAATTCTGTCCTTCACTGGCAGCCAGTGAAGGGATCTCAGTGAAGGTGAGATTGATTCCCAAGATTTTTTCCCAGTCACCAGTCTGGCGGCCGTATTCTGTACGACTTGGAGACGAGCGATTTGGTACTTGGGTAGCCCGAGGTAAAGGGCATTTGCATAGTCCAGTCTGGAATTCACGATTGTTCCCACCACGACAGCTACGTCTTCTTTAGGAATAAATGGAATCAGTCTGCGTAGTAGGCGCATCAAATGGTGCGCCCCGCTGACTACGGACCCTATTTGTGCGTCCATTGTCATGAAGGTGTCAAACGTGACTCCCAGACTTTTGACTTTGGAGCTAGGTGCGATGATTTGTCCCAGAATGGGAGATGGTGTCCAGTTTGTTGTCGGTGGTTTCTTCCGCCTGGCATCAAAGATAAAGAGTTCTGTTTTAGCATTATTGAGTTCGAGATAACTCTTAGACATCCAGTTTTCTATTGAAGAGAGACATTTCTCTAATCTTAGATGATGATCCTTTTTGTGGCAGATGCGAAAATACAACTGCGTGTCGTCTGCATAAGAGTGATAAAGTAGTTCATGGCTACTGATTATATCAAAGAGAGGACGAAGATAGATATTAAACAGCACTGGAGACAAGGGGGATCCTTGGGGGACCCCACATGTCACCGTGCGTTTTTCAGATGTGAAGGATCCCAGTTTCACTGTTTGTGATCGGTTTCCAAGAAACGAGGAGAACCATGGTAAGGCATCTTCTGAGACTCCGGCGACTTCTGTTAGTCGTCTCAGTAGCAATTTGTGGTCTACTGTGTCAAAAGCCGCGCTTAGGTCCAGCAGAACCAGGAGACATGATTCTCCTTCGTCTGCGGCCTCAAGCGCATCGTCCCATATTTTCAGTAAGGCCGTTTCTGTCCCGTGTCCGGGACGGAACCCGGATTGAAATGGATCGAGTAGATTGTGGGTGTCCAGATGCTGTTGCAGCTGATTTACCACCACTTTCTCCATTATCTTGGACAGAGCATTTAGACCTGTTATGGGACGGCGGTGAGTTGGGTCCATAGGATCCAAATTAGGTTTTTTCAAGATCGGCAGAATTGTGCCCTCTTTCAGCAGGGAAGGCACTATGCCTTCCTTAAATGACTGATTTATAAGCTGCGTGATCGGAGGCGCCAGGATGTCGGCACATTCCTTCAGTAGCTTGGTGGGAATGATGTCATTCGGTGCTGTGCTGTTGCGCAGCAGGCCAATAAATTTTTTTGTTGTATCGATGGAGATGGGTTCCAAAGTGAACTTAGTTGATTGTAGAGGCGTTCGGTCGTTGTTTTGATTGAAGACGGGGCTGAGTGGAGAATTGTTTTGCCGAATACTTACCCGAATTTTCTCGATTTTGTCGATGAAGAAATCCGATAGTTCATTGCAGAACTCTTGGGTGTCTGAAGTGGGGACTTCTAGACATCCCGGATTCAAGGTCTGGGTGACCATCCTGAAGAGTTCGCGAGGGCGATTCATTGCGCTGTTAATCACCCTGGAGAAGTGAAATTTTTTGGCTTTGAAAATTTCCTTGTGGTAGCGCGTAGTTACTGCTTTGTAGATGTTGAGATGGTCTTCTGACGGACTTCTTTTCCAGGAGGCTTCCGCTCTCCTGCGCTCTTGCTTCAATAGCGACAGTTGGTTATTGAACCAGCTGGACTTTTTTTCCCGGCTGCGGAGTTTGCGCTTTGGTGCTGCTAAGTCGGCTGACTGTAGCAGAGCTGCATTAATGGCATCCAAAGTATCTGAGGCTGCTAATTGAGGAGGAATAGCCCCAATTCGGTTTCCCAGGGTAGATCTGAAGAGTTCCGAGTGGAGCTTCCTCTGAGATCTAGCCCAGTGTATTGTCACCGGCTTGGGTACTTTCCTGACTAATGGAGTTCTGGGGATTATGAAGCTGATTGCATGGTGGTCTGTCCATGGCAAAGGTTCATTTCCCACAATGTTAATTTTCAGATTTTGTCTGAAAATTAGGTCGAGTGTGTGACCTGAAACATGCGTTGGTCCGTGTATAAGTTGTTGAAGTCCAAATCCTTCCAGGTGGTTGATGCAGGCATCCGCGATGGGATCCTGTGAGGAGTTAGCCCACAAATTAAAATCCCCGAGCAGCAAAAGGTGCTTACCGCTAAGGGTGTAGGTGGAAATGAACTCCGTTAATGCTGATATCAACTGCGATTTTGGCCCAGGGGGCCTATAGCAGAGGAGAATATGAACAGTCTCCTGAGAGTGAGCTTGAAGTTGAAGCGTAAGGGTTTCCATAAAAGGTAGAGGATTTTGGAGGACCGGTTTAATGATTGCAATATGCGACTTATGAATCACCGCCAGTCCTCCCCCCCTTTGCCCTATTCTATTTTCCGTTAAGATGCGATAGTTTGCAGGCACCATTTCTCCGAGAATGGTGTTGCAATCGTCCGATAGCCAACTTTCCGTAATAAAGAGGCAGTCTAGATCGTATTGAAGTAAGAAATCATGGATTTCTGATCGGTGTTTAACTGCTGATCTAGTGTTAAGCAAAGCACATGATATGTGCTTGAGCTGTGTTGAATGATTGAAATATTTGATGATCGATCGATGATCGAACCTCAAAAGTTGATCTGATTTTAAAGCTATTGTGGTGGCGGCAGGCAATGTAGTAGCGAATTGTCTCAGACCCCAAATGGTTTCTGGAGAGTAACGCAACTTAACCATTGCTGCCAGTCACCAAGGGCTGGGGTGCGGGCGTAGGGTGAGAGAGGATTCGAGAATCCTAGCTCAAGGGGATTGGGATTTGGTTTTTGGTCCAGAGGAAGGCAAAAAAACCCTGGGCAAGCTGGCCAATGTGCTGCGGCAGGGAAAAAAAATTCCTTCCTGATCCCTGACGGCGATCGGCACAAAACCCTGGATCAAAAAACTAACGGCTTGTGGAGGGGAAAAAAAGGGGGGGTCACTGCTGCTGGGGTGTACCAAAATAATGGCTGCCAGGCAAAGCACAGGACCCGGGCTGTCAGCGTGGTAAAAAAGCTATTTACCGATAAAGTTGCTGAACAGGGGGCCTCTGGGGATGTGGGGGTGAATAGCCAAAGCAAACTGTGCTTAGGAATTAAGGGTAAGGTAAAAACGAGCGGTGCGCCGGTAGGCCGCGGCTGAAGCCGCGGACTTTCCTAAGGTGCGGCGGCCGCGCGATGAAGCAGGCTGGCGCGGGGGTGAAAAAACACCCAAAAAACGCCGGAAATACACCCAGGGGGGGTGATTTGGGACCACCAGAAAGCGGGTGGCCGTGCGGGCGATAGATGCCGGCGAAAAGTAGTCTAGAAAGCCGCAGTGTGGGGTCTGTGTGACGGCTGCCCTGATAAGGACGGCCGTCAGAGGATCCCCAGGATATCAGGCCCTGAGAGGCAGGGTCTTACCTGCGGAGGAGAGGAGTCCTTGTGGAGAGCGAGATGCTGATTCCAGGTTCCAGGGAGCTTGTATCATGGAGCGTCTAGCCTAGCAGCTGCCTGGTCTCTGACTGCCAGGTCTGGGTGGAAGCAGGCTCGTAAGCGGAAGGTCCGAAGCGCCCTACTCCACCGCTGACACTGACTGACTGATCTGACTGACTGACTGACTGACTGACCTTGTACATAGGGACACCGATCGGTCACCTCCCCCAGTCAGTCCCCTCCCCACACAGTAAGAATCACTCCCTAGGGAACACATTAACCCTTTGATCGCCCCTAGCGTTAACCCCTTCCCTGCCAGTCCAATTTACACAGTAATCAATGCATTTTTATAGCACTAATCGCTGTATAAATGTGAATGGTCGCAAAATGTGTCAAAAGTGTCCGATATGTCCGCCGCAATGTCGCAGTCATGATAAAAATCGCAGATCGCCGCCATTATTATAAAAAAAAATGCTATAAATCTATCCCCTATTTTGTAGACGCTATAACTTTTGCGTAAACCATTCAATATACGCTCATTGCGATTTTATTACCAAAAATATGTAGAAGAATACGTATCGGCCTAAACTGAGGAAAAAACGTTTTTTTTTTATATTTATTTTGGGATATTTATTTAAGCATAAAGTAAAAAAAATGTAATTTTTTTTAAAAAAGGGCACTGTATTTTTGTTTATAGCACAAAAAATAAAAACCGCAGAGGTGATCAAATACCACCAAAAGAAAGCTCTATTTGTGGGGGAAAAATTATAAAAATGTTGTGTTGCATGACCGCGCAATTGTCATTCAAAGTGTGACAGCGCTGAAAGCTGAAAAATGGCTTGGGCAGGAAGGGGGTGAAAGTGCCCAGTATTGAGGTGGATAAAACAGAACTCCTAATATGAAAAAATAACTTTAATCAATATGTTTATTCATTAAAGAATTTATATAGCCCACAGTTCTTATTTTTTATTAATTTTTTGGTTAGTTTTGAATTGAGTTTTCAAGGGGTAAAACCTGTCTGTGTCACTTTGGAGAGATTATCCTTCATTTTCTGTGCCATGTGACACAGGTTTTACTAACACTGGGACAAAAAAAAGCATGGATCTCCTCAAGGAAGACCATACAGTAATAAAACAGTGAGAGGGTTCCACCTCCCTTTCCATGCTCTATCCAAACTGTATTGCATAATATAACATAAAGCGTGCAAGGGTCAGCAGTGCAGGTGCATCTCATAAAACTAGAATATCATCAAAAAGTTAATTTATTTCAGTAATTCAATTAAAAAATTAAAACTCATATATTTTATATAGATGCGTTACACACAGAGTGATATACTTCAAGCATTTCTTTCTTTCTTTTAATTTTGATGATTATGGACAGCCAGTGAAAACCCAAAATTCAGTATCTCAGAAAATTTGAATATTACATAAGACCAATAAACAAAAGGATTTTTAATACAGAAATGTTGGCTTGCAGAAGTGTATGTTCATGTACAGTATAGTATCCACTCAATATTTGGTCGGGCTCCTTTTGCATGAATTACTGTGGCACTGCTGACGTATTATGGAAGTCAAAGTTTCTTTGATAGCAGTGTTCAGCTTGTTTGCATTGCTGGGTCTGGTGTCTCTCATCTTCCTCTTGACAATACCCCATAGATTCCCTATGGGGTTTAGGTCAGGCAAGTTTGCTGGCCAATAAAGCAAAGTGATACCTGATCATTAATCCAGGTATTGGTACTTTTGGCAGTGTGGGCAGGTGCCAAGACCTGCTGGAAAATGAAATCAGCATCTCCATAAAGCTGGCATGGGCATCCGCTGAAATTTTTTCAAAGGGGCGCTTCGGCAGCGGCGATACACAGTCGCATTTTACCCTTTCTTCGACCGCTAGCGGGGGTTAAAAGCACCCCCCCACGTTAAAATGTAAAAACACCCCACTGTGTCCACTGCATCTTTCAATATCTCTTTGTCACTACTGTGTACCCCCTCTCCACAACTGCACCTCTGGACCCCTTTACATTGCACAGCACCTCACAGCTCTGGCCCCCTTTACATTACACAGCACCCTGCATCACTGGCCCCCTTTACATTACACAGCACCCTGCATCACTGGACCCCTTCACATTACAGAGCACCTCTTTCCCTTGACTGAAACACTACACTATATTGACAGTATATTTATTTTTTAGGTCTAAAAGAGGAACCTTTCGGAATGAGGGACAAATGTTTTTGATTCCAGAAGAGGGACAGGCACTCTTAAGTAGAGGGGAGGGGAGCGCTGCAGTCACCGCTTAAATCGTCCCCAGGTCCAGTTCGGCCCTGCTCCTGGCTCTCCCTGGCAATTTCAGGGGGGGCAAACAACCCCCCTTGCCCTATGGAGCGGACGCCCATTAAAGCTGGTCAGTGGGAAGCATTAGGTGCTCTAGAATTTCCTGTTAACCAGTTCCCAACGGCTGTACGACTTTGTACGGCCGCCGGGTGGCTCTGAATCTCTGGGAGGCCGTGTTTTTACGGCCGCCCCTTTCCTCGTTCCCCGCGCGCGCTCCCGAGCGCGCATCGGGGAACTCCTGTACTGGCCGTGTCCCTTGGACACAGCCAATTACAGATCGCGGTAAATAGCCAATCACAGCGGCCATTTACAGCGCGATTCTGTGGCCAATGAGAGATGATCTCAAATGTAAACATATGAGATCATCTCTCATTGCCGGCTCTCCCTCCTCACACAGACAGCGCGTGTGAGGAGAGAGAGCAATCTGTAAATGAAAAAGTATGAATGTATAAAAAAAAACAGTACCCAATCAGTGCCCAGTGATACCAGTGTCCATCTGTGCCACCAGTGTCCACCTGTGCCACCAGTGCCCAGTTCCCACCTGTGCCCAGTGCCCACCTGTGCCAAGTGCCCACCTGTGCCAAGTGTCCACCTGCCACCTCAGAACCCAATCAGTGCCCAGTGATACCTGTGCCACCAGTGTCCACCTGTGCCACCAGTGCCCACCTGTGCCCAGTGCCCACCTGTGCCAAGTGCCCACCTGTGCCAAGTGCCCACCTGCCACCTCAGTACTTTTCAGTGCCCACCTGTGCCACCTCATCAGTGCCTACCTGTGCCACCTCATCAGTGCCTACCTGTGCCACCTCATCAGTGCCTACCTGTGCCACCTCATCAGTGCCTACCTGTGCCACCTCATCAGTGCACATCTGTGCCGCCTCATCGGTGCACATCAGTACCCATCTCAATGCCCACCTGTTTCGCCACATTAGTGCCATCTGTGCCGCCTCATCAGTGCCATCTGTGCCGCCTCATTAGTGCACATCTGTGCAATCAATCAGTGCACATCTGTGCCGCCTCATCAGTGCACATCTGTGCAATCAATCAGTGCACATCTGTGCCGCCTCATCAGTGCACATCTATTCCACCCCATCTCTGCCACCTCAGTACCCATCTCTGCCACCTCAGTACCCATCTCTGCCACCTCAGTACCCATCTCTGCCCATCTGTGCCGCCTCAGTGCACATCTGTGCCACACATCTGTGTGAAGTCGCCAGCAACAATGTCTAAGCGTCTCTATTCCACCGAGCAGGCATTTGCAATTATTGCCGCAAGTGACGAGAGCAACGGGGAGCTCTCGTCTTCCGATTCCCAGCTGGATTCCGATTCGGATGTAGACTACGAGCCAGTCTACAGCAGTGGAACCGATACAGGCTCAGAGGGGGAAGATAATCAGCCCGCCAAAAGAAGGCGCTCTGGTGAGGCAGTGCCATCCACCAGCACCGTCATGCCATCCACCAGCCCCGTCATGCCATCCACCAGCCCCGTCATGCCATCCACCAGCCCCGTCATGCCATCCACCAGCCCCGTCGTGCCATCCACAAGCCCCGTCGTGCCATCCACCAGCCCCGTCATGCCATCCACCAGCACTGCAGTACCTCGGCAGCAAAGGCCAAGGACCCATGCAAGCCTTCCCTATGCCCTTCAGTACCCCTTGTGGCTTCCTCCAAATTCTGGAGAAGCCAACATTCCCCCTTTTACTGCCCATCCAGGAGTCCAGGTGGACATGGACAATTTTTCACCAATACATTTTTTCAATTTATTTTTTACTGAGGAACTGCTTTCTAGCATTGTGGCCCAGTGCAACCTATATGCCCAACAGTTTATCACCAACAACCCCACATCGTCTTATGCCCGTCCCTACAATTGGAGAGATCTAACAGTGGAGGATTTCAGGATTTTTTTAGGCCTCACCTTTTGTATGGGACTCAACCCAAAAAACGAAAAACATTAATTTTGGTCCAAACGCCCCATTTATCATATGCCCATCTTTTCTGCATCAATGCCCAGAAACCGATATTTCACGATCATGAGGTTCCTCCACTTCAATGATAACACCCAGTGCCTTCCCCGAAATGACCCAAATTTTGACAGGCTTTTCAAAATTCGCCCCTTATTAGATTATTTTTCAGAATTATTCCCCCAAATATATACCCCGGAACAACACATTTGTGTCGACGAGTCCCTAGTAAAATTTTGTGGCCGACTTAAAATCAAACAGTTCAATCCAAGCAAAAGAGCCCGCTATGGGGTGAAGATGTACAAGTTATGTGAACGAGCCACAGGGTACTTGTATTCCTTTTTGGTGTACGAAGGGAAAGACACCCAGCTGAATCCCCCCGATTGCCCATACTACTTGGGATCAAGTGCAAAAGTTGTCTGGCAACTTATCACCCCCCTCCTCGATAAAGGATACCACCTGTACGTGGACAACTTCTATACGTCTCTTCCTCTGTTCCACAACCTGCACCGAAAGAAGACGCCAGCATGTGGCACTGCCAGAAAGAACCGGAAAGGCTTTCCTCAAAGCCTTGTGAATACAAAGCTGAAGAAAGGGGAATCGGCGAGTCTGCGCAACAAGGAGGTTCTGGCAGTGAAGTGGAGGGACAGAAGAGACGTGTACATGTTGTCGTCCATCCACAACGATTCCTTTGTAGAAACCCGCAGAAGGCGTGGCACCACCATCCAAAAGCCCACCTGTATCCGGGACTACAATTCGTTCATGGGGGGAGTCGACTTAAATGATCAAATGATGGAACCATATCTACCCACAAGACGCACGTACCATTGGTACAAGAAAGTAGCTATTTATTTTTTTCATTTGGCCGTCTACAACTCCCATATTATTTACCGCAAATCCACCCAAAACCCCCTACACTTCCTTGGCTACCTGGAGGAAATTACCACTTCCCTGATATTCCCGAACGACCTGCCCCAACACATCCGATCAGATGTTCTAAGTCGGCTCTCCGAACGGCACTTCCCGGATAAGATCCCTCCCACAGCATCAGGCCGACGAGCTCAAAAAAAATTTAAAGTGTGTGCCAGTGGAGGAGTCAGACGGGACACAGTTTATTATTGTGCAGAGTGTCCTTCACAACCAGGCCTCTGTGTAACTGACTGTTTCAAACGTTACCATACTAAACTAAAGTATTAGTTTAGTATGGTAAACGTAATCCTCCGTTCCTGCCTTCTCACCCTTTATGCCACTGCCTGCTTTGTAACTGACCCCGGCTTGTTATTGGACCACGCTTCTGCCTAATGATTTTGCAATACCGCTGCCTGATTTGGAATTGACCCTGGACTGTTTTTCGACCATTCTTCTGCCCAACGATTTTGTAATACCTCTGCCCGATTTGGAATTGACCCTGGACTGTTTTTCGACCATTCTTCTGCCTAACGATTCTGTAATGCCTCTGCCTGATCTGGAACTGACCTCGGACTGTTTGACCATGCCTTTTGCCTGCCTCTTGGACTGATCTTGTACCCTGCTACTGGACTAGTGGGATTCAACACAGGGGTCTCACATATGTGAGGGGCACCAGAAAAGTTTTTCTAGATGAAGAAAACAATTGTTTTTGTTTTTTCATCCTAGATTAGGGTCTGGTTGCCCAGAGGCTTCAAAGAGATTTGGGTGGGAGAAGCCTCTACCCCTGTCCCCATTCTGTCCTGAACGAGGCCCTCCTTCTGCCTGTAGGACCTATGCCATCATGCCTCTGCCTGTTGCATGAACTGACCACCTGCAGTATCCCTGCCTGGACAATTGTGTATGCCGTTGCTGACCAAGTCCCTGCCTGCTGCCTGGACCAGTGCTATCCTGCTGTGTAGAACTGCGCTACTATTACCACAGGTAATCTTTTGTTTACGCTTTGCTCAGCATAATGTATTTTGGGGTGTAATTCTTGGTATGTGCATGCTATGTGTCTCTGGAACACCTGACAGTGTTCCTTGCATGTTGGATCTCTATATGTGGTCAGGCTGTGTAGAAGTCTCACACATGGGGTATCGTTTTACTCAGGAGGAGTAGCAGAATGTATTTTGGGGTGTCATTTTTGCTATGTACATGCTATGTGTTGGAAATATCTTATCAATGGACAACTTTGTGTAAAAAATATGCAATTTAATTTTTTTTCCACATATTCCAAAAAATTCTGGAAAAAAATTAACCATTCAAAAGACTCATTATGCCTCATAGATTATACGTTGGGGTGTTAGCTTTCCAAAATGGGGTCATTTTGTGGGTAATTCCATTGTCCTGGTGTTCCAGGGCCTTCAAAAGTGTAATAGGTTGTCAACTAGTTAGATGTGCAATTTATGCTCCTAAAACCCCTGATGGCGCTCCCTGCATGTTGGGCATCTGTATGTGGCCAGGCAGTGAAAAAGTCTCACACATGGGGTATCGTTTTACTCAGGAGGAGTAGCAGAATGTATTTTGGGGTGTCATTTTTGCTATGTATATGCTATGTGTTGGAAATATCTTATCAATGGACAACTTTGTGTAAAAAATATGCGATTTCATTTTTTTCCCACATTTTCCAAAAAATTCTGGAAAAAAATGAACCGTTCAAAAGACTCATTATGCCTCATAGATTATACGTTAGGGTGTTAGCTTTCCAAAATGGGGTCATTTTGTGGGTAATTCCATTGTCCTGGTGTTCCAGGGCCTTCTAAATTGTAATAGGTTGTCAACTAGTTAGATGTGCAATTTATGCTCCTAAAACCCCTGATGGCGCTCCCTGCATGTTGGGCATCGGTATGTGGCCAGGCAGTGAAAAAGTCTCACACATGGGGTATCGTTTTACTCAGGAGGAGTAGCAGAATGTATTTTGGGGTGTCATTTGTGGTATGCACATGCCATGTGAGAGAAATAAGCTATTACAATAACACTTTTGAGAATTTTTTTAAATAAAAAATAAAAATCTTAATTTTGCAAAGTGTTTTGGGAAAAAATTACAACTTCAAATAACTCACCATGCCTCTTACTAAATACCTTGGGATGTCTACTTTCCAAAAAGGGGTTATTTGGGGGGCATTTGTACTTTCCTGGCTTGTTAGGGTCTCAAGAAATGAGATAGGCCTTCAATACATCAGGTGTGATCATATGTGATAATTTATTATGATTTGCACTATAGCTTGTAGACTCTAATGCCCCGTACACACCATCACTTTATGTGATGAAAAAAAAACGACACTTTCTGTGAAGTAAAAAATGACGTTTTTGAAACTTCAATTTTCAAAGACGAAGTTGCCTACACACCATCGTTTTCTCACAATGATCTTGCAAAGTGAGGTTACGTTCCACCACGTTTTACCATTGAAGCTTGCTTCATAAGTAGCTTCTGGGCATGCGTGGATGAAAAAACGTCTTAGAAAACAAAGTTTTTTGCTACACACGGTCAATTTCTGTGAAGTAAAAAGTGCACTTTTGAAAAATGACACATAAAATTGAAGCATGCTTCAATTTTTTTTGGTCGTTTTTTACAAGACATAAAACAACGTTTTCCCCCACACACAGTCAATTAAAGTGACGTTTTTAAAAACGTCATTTTTTTTCATCACATAAAGTGATGGTGTGTACGCGGCATAAAACTTTCACACAGACCAAATAATTTCCCAAAAATTTGGGTTATTTTTATCAAAGACATGTAGCAGTATAAATTGTGGCCAAAATTTATGAAGAAAAATTAATATTTTGCAAAATTTTATCACAGAAACTAAGAAAAATAAAAAAAAATTCAAAATTTTCGGTCTTTTTTCATTAATAGCGCAAAAAATAAAAAACCCAGAGGTGATCAAATACCACCAAAAGAAAGCTCTATTTGTGGGGAAAAAAAGGACAAAAAAATCATTTGGGTACAGTGTTGCATGACTGAGTAATTGTCATTCAAAGTGTGAGAGCCCTGAAAGCTGAAAATTGGTCTGGTCAGGAGAGTGTTTAAGTGCCCAGTATGGAAGTGGTTAAAGGGCTGCGCAAGAAAGAAATGCTGAAATATATCACTCTGTGTGTAAGTTTTTGAATTGAATTACTAAAATAAATGAGCTTTTTGATGATATTCTAATTTTATGAGATGTACCTGCATGTAACTTACAAAGTGCAGAGGTCTGAAGTATGTACCACACAGAGTACAGGAGTCAAGAGTATGAAAAATACTTCTCACAAAGGTGAGGAGAATGCAACACACACAGCACAAGGGTCAGAAGAACGCAAGGCACAGGGTTCAGTGGATAGGTGTGCATATAGCATTGGGTGAGATGTATGTAATGCACAAGTGCAGGGATGAGAAGTACTCAACACACACACAGCACAAGGGTCAGGAGTCCAGGTGTCAGAAGTACATAGGGCACACAGCTCAGAACATAATGTAGAGAATGCAGGGGTCAAAAATGTGTAAGGAACAGAGAGCAGTTGTTAGGAGTATGCAGGCCATAGAGTGCAGAGGTCAGGAGTATATACAGTACAGACCAAAAGTTTGGACACACCTTCTCATTCAAAGAGTTTTCTTTATTTTCATGACTATGAAAATTGTAGATTCACACTGAAGGCATCAAAACTATGAATTAACGCATGTGGAATTATACATAACAAAAAAGTGTGAAACAACTGAAAATATATTTCATATTCTAGGTTCTTCAAAGTAGCCACCTTTTGCAGTAGACACATCTCTAGAACTGTTAAGAGGAGACTGTGTGAATCAGGCCTTCATGGTAGAATATCTGCTAGGAAATCACTGCTAAAGAAAGGCAACAAGCAGAAGAGACTTGTTTGGGCTAAAGAACACAAGGAATGGACATTAGACCAGTGGAAATCTGTGCTTTGGTCTGATGAGTCCAAACTTGAGATCTTTGGTTCCAACCCCCGTGTCTTTGTGCAACGCAGAAAAGGTGAACGGATAGACTCTACATGCCTGGTTCCCACCGTGAAGCATGGCGGAGGAGGTGTGATGGTGTGGGGGTGCTTTGCTAGTGACACTGTTGGGGATTTAATCAAAATTGAAGGCATACTGAGCCAGCATGGCTACCACAGCATCTTGCAGCGGCATGCTATTCCATCCGGTTTGCGTTTAGTTGGACCATCATTTATTTTTCAACAGGACAATGACCCCAAACACACCTCCAGGCTGTGTAAGGGCTATTTGACCAAGAAGGAGAGTGATGGGGTGCTGTGCCAGGTGACTACCTCTTGAAGCTCATCAAGAGAATGCCAAGAGTGTGCCAAGCAGTAATCAAAGCAAAAGGTGGCTACTTTGAAGAACCTAGAATATAAAAATATATTTTCAGTTGTTTCACACTTTTTTGTTATGTATAATTCCACATGTGTTAATTCATAGTTTTGATGCCTTCAGTGTGAATCTACAATTTTCATAGTCATAAAAATAAAGAAAACTCTTTGAATGAGAAGGTGTGTCCAAACTTTTGGTCTGTACTGTAAATCAAATGTGTAATGCACAAAGCACAAGAATGAAGAGTACGTAATGCACAAAGCATAGGGGCCAGGAGTACATAAGGCACTGAGTGAAGGTGTCAGCAGTATGTACAGCAGGGGACAGGGGTGTTCACAGCACAGGGTGCAGGGGTCAGGACTATGTAACTCATAAAGTAAAGGGGTGAGTACTTAAGGCACATGAGTACTTAAGGCACAGAGTGTAGGGGTCAGGACTGTGTAATGTACAAAGGGCAGGGGTCAGGAGTATTTAAGGCACAGAATTTAGAGGTAAGGCATATGGAGCGTACAAAGTGCAGGGGTCAGGAGTACATAAGGCACAGAGCACAGTGGTTAGTGGTATGTATCACACAGGGGTAAGTAGTATGGATATATGTGGGATGCTGAAATACCGCTTTAACCACCAGATTGCTGTTTACTTATATGTTCTTTATATATATTTTTTCTGTGATTCTTTGTACAAAGCTGAAACTGTATATAAGATAATCTGAAATGCCAGACCATTGTTCCTAATTTTTACGAACAGTCTACTGACTGGAATGGTACCAGCGCATTGGAGAAAAGCCAATGTAGCACCAATATTTAAAAAGAGCCCAAAATACATCCCTGGGAATTGCAGACCAGTTAGCCTAACATTAATAATATGCAAGTTCTTGGAGGGGACGATAAGGGATTATATGCAAGATTTTATTAATGAAAACTGTATCATTAGTAGTAATCAGCATAGATTCATAAAGAATCGTTCTTGCCAAACCAATCTATCAACCTTCTATGAGGATGTGAGTTGGCATCTAGATAAAGGAAGGCCCGTGGACGTGGTGTATCTGGATTTTGCAAAAGTATTTGACACAGTTCCCCATAAACGTTTACTGTATAAAATAAGATCCGTTGGCATGGACCATAGGGTGAGTACATGGATTGAAAACTGGCTACAAGGGCATGTTCAGAGGGTGGGGATAAATGGGGAATACTCGGAATGGTCAGGGGTAGTGGGGTCCCCCAGGGTTCTGTGCTTGGACCAATTCTATTTAATTTATTCATAAACGACCTGGAGGATGGGGTAAACAGTTCAATCTCTGTATTTGCGGATGATACTAAGCTAAGCAGGGCAATAACTCTTGCAAGAAGTCTTGCAAGAAGATCTGAACGAATGAATGGGGTGGGCAACTACATGGCAAATTAGGTTTAATGTAAAAAAAAATTAAATAATGCATTTGGGTGGCAAAAATATGAATGCAATCTATACACTAGGGCAGCAGTGTCAAACTCAAATTCATCAGGGGCCACATTAGCAGTATGGTTGCCCTCAGAGGGCCGGTTGTATGTGTAGGACTATGTGATGGGGACGAATGGGGTGGGGTGGGGATGGGATGGGGATGGATGGGATAGGGTAGGATAGGGTGGAGTGGGGACGGGATGGATGGGATGGGGTAGGATGGGGTGGGGTGGGGTGGGATGAGGGCGGGATGGGATGGTGATGGAATGGGGGTGGGTAGGATGGGGTCACCTACACTGACCTGACACCTACACTGACTACTACAATGACTGACACCTACACTGACCCCCCTTCCTGACACCTACACTGACCCACCCTGACTCCTACTTTCTGCACTACTCACACACACCACCCTCCACACAGCTTGGTGCAGATCCATCCTCCTCCTTACCTCTGCTCTTTTGGCTTCCCCTCCATCGCCATCCACCCGCTCGCTCCATGGTGTCCCCGCCGGGGGCCAGGCCAGAGCCATCCACCCGCTCCACGATGTCCCTGCCGGGCGGGAGCCGAAGGTCAGCTATCAGACCCTAGCTGCGCCTCCATGCTCCCATCTCCACCGAGCCCCGCCCCTCCGCCCGCTGTACACACAGCGCCACACCAGAGGGATAGGCAGAGGAGTCCCGTCGCCATTTTCAGTGTTTCCCGCCGCACTGTGATTGGGCGTTTAGGGGTCTTGTGCGGAGGCAGGACTTCAGGAGCAACCGTGATAGGCCAGCCCCATGCCGCACATGACCCCCATACGCCCAATCACAGGGTGCCTGATGTCAAAGGATGTTTACTCGTGTTGCCTGGGAGACAAAAGAGGTGGCGACCTGCCGATTGTTGCGCGGGCCACATGGCAAGGTCTGGCGGGCCGAATTCAGCCCGCGGGCCTTGTGTTTGCCACCTCTGCACTAGGGGGTGAAACACTGGGGGAATCTAGGATGGAAAGGGACCTGGGGGTCCTAGTACATTAAAGGCTAAGCAATGGCATGCAATACCAATCTGCTGCTAACAAAGCAAACAGAATAATGGCATGCATTAAAAAAGGGATAAAGTGATAATTCTCCCACTCTACAAGACTCTGGTCCGGCCGAACCTGGAGTATGCTGTCCAAGTCTGGGCATCAGTCCAGACTTGGACCTATTTCCAGTACATCAGGAAGATGTACTGGAAATAGCGTGAGTACAAAGAAGGGCGACAAAGTTAATAAAGGGTCTGGAGGACATTAGTTATGAAGAAAGGTTGCGAGCACTGAACTTATTCTCTCTGGAGAAGAGATGCTTAAGAGGGGATATGATTTCAATTTACAAATACATTACTGGTGACCTCACAATAGAGATAAAACCTTTTTTGTGGAAGGGAGTTTAACAAGACACGTGGCCACGCATTAAAATTAGAAGAAAAGAGGTTTAACCTTAAACTACATAGAGGGTTCTTTACTGTAAGAGCGGCAAGGATGTGGAATTCCCTCCCACAGGCGGTGGTCTCAGCGGGGGACATCAATAGTTTCAAAATACTATTAGATAAATACCTGAACGACCACAACATACAGGGATATACAATGTAATACTGACATATAATCACACACATATGTTGGACTTGAGTCTTTTTACAACCTCACCTACTATGTAACTATATGTAGCGCCTATGTACTTTATAGTGTTGGTGCTAGTCAAATTTAAGGGTAGATCAGAGTATAGTTAGACTCTGATCCTGATTATTAGGTGTGAGAATAGGGCCTCTGTCTCAGCTTGGCTGTGCTGTGGGCCATTCTGCTGTATCGGGGTGTTCTTTCGGTACTGCAGGTGGAAGCAGTGGAGTCAAGGTTTTTGGTGCTTTTCCCAGCAGTCAATCACGTGGGTTCTTCTTCGTCCAGTGTGGCACCCACCTTTAGGGTGGCCACATCACGGCGCCCCGGCGTTATGGCCTACCTGGCCGGAGCGTGCGTGCCACGCAGTGTTCCTGGCTCTGGGACCATGTTGGCCCGGAGCACCTGAACCAGCGATGGGGATCCAGTGAGCGACTGGGTTCCCTTGTTTGAAGATCCCAAGCTGTGTGGGGAGTCGGTCTGAGGAGCGCCATTGAGAGGCTGGTGGTCCAATAGGGCTTGGACGAAACCACCGGGGATCACAGGTAGCCGGACACTGCGGGACTGATCACCTGTCAGTCGGTACCTGGGCGACAAGTTGAAGGAGATCCAGACGTAACTCAACCAAGGAGGCATATCTCCAAGAATTCTACCCAGAGGGGACCTGTTTCAGAGGTATCTTTTGAGGCTCTTTGAGAGGGGTCTGTGGCAGAGACTTTCTCCCAAGTTCAAGTTCACCAAGGAGGGTCTGTGGCAGATACTTTGGCTGCCAGATCAGTGAGAGAGGCCTGTCCGGGTACACTGAACCCACTCCAGCGAGAGTGGCGCAGAGAAGTGTTACGTTTGGGAGCAGGACTGTTTCTTATCATTACGCCTGAATCTGCTATCCTTCCTCCTTTCAACTTTACTTTCCTCACCACAAGTTTATTGTTTTTACCCGGCTGGGTAAAAAAGAGGACAGCAAAAGAGCACCTGTCGTGGACATTCCTTTACTTCTGTTTATGCACATACGCATCACTCGCCCCTAGAGAATTCGGAGGAGCCACGAGGTAACACGCCACCCAAAAATTCAGCAGCTCCAATGGGGGTAATGCTACATATATGTAACCATGTAACTATGAAATCTGGACACTGTATGATGACAGCTCCAGCCCAGTGTAGTCTGCTTCGAGGCAGTGTGGCTGTGTTTAGGCTGGGGTTGTCATAAAAGAAGGGAGGATGAAACTCTTGAAGCCTTCTGTAAATCTCATCTATATAGTGTAATACTGGTGCAGACCCATGACTTTGGCAGCTATTAGCTTCTGTGTCTGCCCACCACCTGTCATACGTGCCGCACAGAGCTAATGGAGGTGGTCCAAATAAACATTACAGTTATACAGTATATTGAAAAAGAAAATGCAGGTGGTCAAGGCACAGGGACCTTTGCCCTTCACTAGTGACACCCACACATATTGCTCTTTTTCTACAGGAGGACATAAAGATGATCTTATTAGCATGTCCTGAAAGCTATGGAAGGAGAGGTGACAGGTACTAGAACTTCAGCAGCCACTTTTTTCTGTAGTCACACATGAGAAGGATGAACTCCTATATTCATTTAGGCTGCATTCATACCTGAGCGTCGGCCGTTTGGTCGTTTTTTCTGGCGTTTTTTTCCGGCGTTTTGTCGCGCGTATTCATGCTTATTTGTGCATTTGCATACAGCGTCGTCCGACGTTTTTGTACTTTGACGTTTTTTATTTTAGCCAATAGGAAAAATGATAATCTTTTCATCACTTGTTAATATGTTGGTAGATTTTTTTATCTTCTGCCTGGGTGAAATGTTCTATTGATTAAAGCGAGGAAACACTCGTAGCGAACGCTCGTTGTCGCACTTGTCGCTTGAATCGAGCGTTTTCATTACTTTCTATGGGAAATGGAAACGCTCAAAAACGACCAAACCGCCCGATACGCAGGACAAAAAAGGGTCCGGAACTTGTTTGAGCTTCAGGCGTTCGGCGTCAGGCGTATTGGAGTGGAGATGTGAACCATCTACATAGGGAATAATGTATTTTTTCCCCTCAAGCGTTTTTGAGCGTCGCGCTTCAGGCGACAAAACACTCAGGTGTGAATGCAGCCTTAAAGCCAGGAGTATCTGAAGGATGTTTGCATTTTGCAAAAGTAATGCAGAACGTATCTTGAAATATAACAGGCCTTGAGATTACATTTTTGTTTGGATTTTTACTTGTAAACACTAATTTAGCCCAGGTTCACACTGAGCAGCGGGAATGAAGCCGTGCGAGTTCAGCTCGATTTCACTCCCACATGTCAGTCTCGATTTCAGTCGTGATTTCAGAGACATCTGTGCAGGTTTCTGTAAATCACAGCCTGAAATTGCAAAAAGTAGTGCAAAAACAACTTTTTGAAATCGGTGCAGGGCCACAGATGCAGCATAGCACCGATTAGGACGGTGCCATTGACGCCAATTGCCACCGATTTGACATGTGAACCAGCGCTAAAACACATAATACGTCCTGAATTGCTGTATGTCAAGGCAACCCAATTAAATGTAATTGTATTTTACAAACAAATAGCCATGTAGTATATTTTCTGCTAATATTTAAATTTTAGGACTTTTTTCAAAATGCTCATTATTTGCAGCTAATCATTTTTAGTTTTCAGGAGTATGCCCACTTTAGACAAATAAACATTGACCGCTATGGGCTATTTTAGGTCATAGTCCTTTGCGCAGTTAAATAAGACCATATAGAGTAAAAGGTGATATTATGTATTTTTAATGGACCCTACTATTTATATGATTCAAGGGGTTAACACAATAATGTTATTTTTGTGTGATTAAAAATTCTCTTTGCATTGTAATCTGCAGCCAGCTATAATTTTTTGAAAGTTGTAAAAATGCAAATGATGCTTCTTTGCAATATGCCAAATTGTGACATGTTGTATACAATTTGTGTACACAAATTGCCAAATTTCTTGCTTATTGAATTTTTCAAAGGGTGAAGTAAATTGGAGGTATCCCCATCTATAGGAATATCATTTTTGCTGACATGCTGGGGTTGATTTATGTACTAAAGTAGCTGAGAATCTTCACACATCAAATTGTCTAAATACTCAATTATTCCAATAACTTTCAGATAAAATTTGTAAATGCTTTAAGCATGACTAAAACTATTCCTATCCAAACAACATTTTTTTAAGCCCTGGTTCACATTGATGCTACTTTGAAATCGTGCTACTTCACTTGAAGTAGCGCAATTTCAAAGTAGCAAGATCAGCTTGATTTTAGGTGCTACTTGATAGACATTCCTTTTGAAGTCGCACCTGAAATCGGCAAAAGTAGTGCAGGAACTACTTTTTCAAATCGGGGCGGCGCCGCAAAATCAGTGTCGCACTGATTGGAACAGTGCCATTGCTGCCAATTGGCTGCAACTTGTCATGCGATTTGATCTCTCAAACCGCATGACAAATCGCTACAATGTAAACCTAGGCTTAATTTTCTTTTCTTTTGGTACCTGTTCCCCAGGGTCGTGCCCGGCCCCATGCCATTTGCTTGACAACCCCTAGCCTTTTAGCCAAGAAAATTCCCATTACTGTTTAACATTTAGCTCCTGTTGACTTTAATAGGTTTTGTATTCGGCAACTGCACTTTACACATGTTCGCCGAACCCCGATCAACCCAAACCCAGGTGTGTTTGGATCATCACCTATCAGGAATATATCTCCCTTTGTTCGTAGTGCCAGTATGAATGCGTGCCTGTCATCAACCAAATATACATAATATACATAATAGACAAACCTTCTTGACATTTGAAATAGCAGACATGTACAAAATGTACTAGGGCTGTGGGTGAAGTCCCTCGTTTAGCTGAGTCATCAATGTTCAGTTCTTGTACAGTCCCACTAATTTCTTGTACAGTCTCACCTTGCCAGCTCATCGGTGCCTAATGTTAGGATGCTGCCTGCACTAACACAAACAGGCAGCCCAAGAAGGCAACACATTGAAGACACACCTCTACTTGTCCTCCAGAGGAAGTGATTGAAATTGGCTTTGTTTTTGTCCTGGGCTGCCTGCGCATACAGCACAACATAGCGCTGTAGTCTTACCAAGAGAGCATGAACAAATGGCTCTATGGGACCCTGCTAGGCAAAGGAGCAACTCTTAAAAAGGAAGGTGGAGCAACGATAATTGGACTGGCCAAATGAGGAAGAAAGGAAAAAAGGAGAGAGGCAGAAACTAATGTAAGTGTGCTAAAATAAACTAAAATAATATTAGGGTTCAGTGTCACTTTTTTTTTAATTCCCCTTTCTCTCTTAATTATCATGTCACTGACAAGTTATGCCTAGCAACAGAATCTCTAGTGAGATACCCTTCTGTGTTTGGTGTTGCGCTGCACTGAACATCCATGGAAATTACTTTATTCTCTATGGTGCCTGTTTAAATCAATGCAGCGCAGCTGAGCAAGTTTTTTGAATAGATGCAAGCACTTCTTTTGATGCAGTACAGCATGTTTTTTGCATCTCAGACTTCAAAGGAAACTCTCCAAAAATGCATGTAAAATATATGTACATGCGTTTTTAGTGCATTTGTGGCAAAGTTTTGTGTATAAAATTCCTCTCCTACAAAAAAAACAAATGAAGCATGAAAAACTCATCGAAAACACACAAGGTCGCACTACAAAAGTGCACTGCAAAAATGTTTCGTCATAAAGAAGCGCTAGTGTGAACATGCACTAGAGCAGTGGTTCTCAACTCCTGTCCTCAGGACCCACTAACAGGCCAGGTTTGATGTATTAGGCTTCATTTCCACTGGCGTTTTTACAGCCACTTTTCTGAGCGTTTTTTACAGCTTAAAAACGCCTGTCCATGTTATTCTATGGCATCATGCCCACATAGGCGTTTTTGAGCTGCAAATGACATAGGCGTTTTTGAGCTGTAAAAAAAACGCAGGACCAGGGCGTTCTGAAGCTCCAGAGTAGAGCTGTAAAAACGCCAGACGTTAAAAAACGCTCAAAAACGCTCAAAAACGCGACTGCAGCATTTTTAAAGCTGCAGCTCACAAAAAATTTTTTTTTTTTTTTTTTTTTTACAAAATAAACATGGACAGGCGTTTTTAAGCTGTAAAAAAGGCTAACAACAGTGGCTGTAAAAACGCCAGTGGAAATGAAGCCTTACCTTGGGGAGATGCAGACTAGAATACTGCAATCACTGAGCAGCAATTGATATCACCTGTTATGTTTTTCAGTTACCGGTATCTTGCAAACCTGGCCTGTTAGTGGGTCCTGAGGACAGGAGTTGAGAACCACTGCGCTAGAGTAAGGAGAATTTGATTTGCTATTAGCTACTGTGCTTAAGAATGACCACTCTCTAGTGAAGGTGGACCTTCTATGAATTACAATGACATCCATTTTACACATAGATACCATGTTGTGTTTACACTGTGTATACAGTACATGTATTTGTGCATATGTGTGTGTATATATATGTAGCGGGGTATTGCCCTTTCTTTTTTTTTTGAAAAATATTTTTATTGGATTTTTACAGTACATTGGAAGTAAATAAAGTAAGTTTGATTCATATACAGTCATGTATACATTAAACCAGGGGTGCCCAACCAGTGGCCCGGGGGCCACATGTGGCCCGCTGAGCCCTTTGATGTGGCCCACGACCTCCTGATCTGGGATGGAATAGAAAACTGTTATTAAAGGTCAGTTTTATTACTAAAATCTGTGTATATATGGGCATATCTTTTCTACAGTAGTTACTGGGCTGCTTTTAAACTGATCCACAGGTGCAGAGCAGTTTACCTGCGGGTTACCTGCACTGAGCCATAGACTTCTGTTATTACCTGCGAGTTTGGTGAGCTTTCTGAAAGTGCACCAAACCTACAGAATATAATAGAAGTCTATTGCAAAGTGCAGGAAAGCCAACGGTACACTGCATTGTACCCGTGGTGCGGGTAAACCACAGCACATCAGTGTGAAAGCAGCCTTGGGCCCCTTTCACATGGTCAGTCCAACAATCTGACCAATTGGACCCTCCATTCACCTCTAAGGCCCTGTACACACGATCGAACATGTCTGCTGAAACTGGTCCGGAGAACAGTTTCAGCGGACAGATCCGACCGTGTGTACAGCCTAGCAGACAGGTTTCCAGCAGACAAAAGTTTTAAAGCATGCTTTAAAACTTATCTGCTGGAAACCCGTCTGTCCGACATGTCCGCTGGTTAGTACGCTTAACCAGCGGACCGAAATCTCCCGCATTTTACTTCCTGGTTTGCGGACGTGGCGGCGTCAACGTCACCGCTACATCACCACGCTGTCTGTCCGCGGGGATTTTGGTTTGATGGTGTGTACAACCATCAGACCAAAATCTCCTAGCAGACATGTCAGATGAAAACGGTCCGCGGACCGTTTTCATCAGACATGTTCGAGCGTGTGTACAGGGCCTCAGAATTGGCATGCATAAACCGACTTGTGTTTTACCTCCAATACGATCCTCTAAAAAGTAACGTGGGCTGTGTCCGTGTCCGCTCTGCATATGCAGAGCGGACATGGACATGCCATCCACCCGCTCCGCTCATTGCGCCCACGACCGATTACCAAGTCGCTTAAGTGGCCCTCGCTCTTCAAAAGGTTGGGCACCCCTGGATTAAACTAACAAAATACAAAAACAATAAAACAAAGGAGGTTAGAGCGCATGGCAGAGCCCCTGCCGTATGCCCGCTCCCTTCCTAAGAATGAAGTGTGAGCTTCAAAGGAGGAAAGGTAAGGGGAGGGAAGAAAGAGTGGAGGGGGAAAAGGGAGGGTAAAGGGGTGATTGCTTGCTGAGTGGGGATTAGTTGCTAATCAGTGTAGAGAAGGGCGGAGGGAGTAGGTTCTGGAAGGTTGCAGTACATGTAAATGGTCATCCCAAGAAGGGAGAAAGAGTGATGATAGCACCACCCGTCTCCCATGGGCCTCCGCCGTTAGGTAGTCTCTGAGAATTGCTTTCAGTGACTGCCAGAACGATCCGCCCGATGAGTAAAGCGACTTCGCTTGTATGGTGGCTTAGTCGGGCTGCCGGGTTGTTTGCGGGATGCAGAAGAAGTAGCCGGAGACGAGGAGGAGTCCTCCGCAGAGTTGGTGTGGTCCATTCCTGTGCCAGCTGATGCAAGGTATCGATCCGCTTCATCAGGCGAGGTAAAAGTGAGGTGTTCCCCTGACTGCGTTTGGATGCGCAGGGTGGCCGGATATGCCAGGGAGAATTTCACTTGATCGCGGTGCAAAGTTGAGCAGATTGTGGAAATCTGCAGGATCAACTGCCTGTATTTCTGGAGCAGCATGCGGCTGAGAGAAATCCCCTGTGTATGGAGCGGCCGCCATTTTGACTGGGTCTGGAGCCGCGTCTCCCGCGGGGGGTGCAGAGGAGACCACTCAAGCGTACGATCGCTCCACAAAGCGGTCCATGTGTGCCCGCTATGTAGCGGTAGTGGATGGGGGTTACCCTGAAGCTCTGGCCGGCTCTTTGGCAGAATTTGGGAGGATGGCGGCGGGCGCTGTGTCTGGCTACCGCTGTCTCATGTGGCGCCGGAACCGGAAGTATCGCCCTTTCTGATGTGAAACAAAAGACTACCATTGCTGATCGTGAAGGATCTCAGCTCCCTCCGGTGGCCGAGTTGGGTTAGAGCCACCTGTTGTTTACACTTCATTCTAGTACCGCAGTCAATGTTGGGGGATTGAGTTCAGAAGGAGAAGAGACTCCATTTGCCCTGGCCTGTAATGAACTACATTACCCAGAGAGCAGTTGTGCAACCCCAAGATGCTTTGCCTTCCGCACCACCTGCTGAGGGAGGTAATTTAAGGGAGAGGACCTGTTTGGCGTGCTCTCTTGGGACCGCCTCTTCAACCCAGGAGGACACTGTTAGTAGTGTCTCCACGGGGAGTAGGCCGCAGTTGTGCCCGGGCGAAGTGGCTTTGAGAGGGAGAGACAGAGATTCTGCCGGAGTCATCGGAAGAGATCCCTGTAACCCTACGGAAGGGCGGATCGTTGATATCCATCTTTGTGGTTTGACTATTCAGGAAACTTTTACTATTACCCTTTTGGATTATAAATTCCTTGAACAGTGCACGAACTGTTAGCAGGAGACTGTATTGAAGTTTGGCCTGGGACGCCAGGCCATCGTGATTAGTTATAGCTGTAGTACCCAAGGGTTATCTATTTAGAGTTGTATATTCACTATATTCATTGCATTGCTCGTTGACTGAGTAATCAGTTCTATAACTTTATATGGTATTGTAGAGAGGCAGAGAGCAGGGTGAGGTCTGGCAAGAGGGCGTTTCAATGTATGTGTTTTGTTGAAGGGGTCCCTCTTGCTGTGTGCTCACACAGGTCTATTTGACATTATAGCCTAGCTCACACTTAAACCTTAATATTGTTACTGATGCTGCAGGGATCTGCAAATAGAGTATCACTGTTTTACTCATGTTCCTTTGTTTGTTCTTTAAGTAAAGCATTATTTTGGTTATCTTGAAGTCTGTGTGCAGCCTATCTTTCATACTGCAAGATCCCCTTCATTTAAGGCAGGGGTGCCCAACCAGTGGCCCGGGGGCCACATGTGGCCCGCGGAGCCCTCTGATGTGGCCCCTGACCTCCTGCTCTGGGATGGAAAAAAATAGAATATAACACTGTTATTAAAGGTAAGTTTATTACTAAAATCACAGTGTATATATGGGCATATCTGTTCTGCAGTGGTTACTGGGCTGCTTTCAAACTGATCCCCAGGTGCAGAGAAGTGCACTTGTGGGTTACCTGCACTGATCCATAGACTTCTATTACTTGCGAGTTTGGTGTGCTGAGAGCAGAGTGGGCTCTATAGAGCCAAGTGGGCTGCCATCCACCCACTGCTCTCATTGTGGCCCGCAACCGGTTACCAACTCGCTTAAGTGGCCCTTGCTCTTCAAAAGGTTGGGCACCCCTGATTTAAGGTAACCCCTTTTATTTGAATAATCTGTTGTAGTGTAACGGGATATTGTGCTTCTCCACAAGTTACTGGTGCCCACAACTCCCATATAACCAGGTGCGTCAAGGGAGGGTTTTGAGCCACTTTAAGGGGTTAATCATAGAGCGTAGACCCAAAACAACCAGCAGCTCCTCCGGGGGTAGTGCTACATATATATGTGTGTGTGTGTGTGTGTCTCACCCAGCACTTATTGTGATGAGATTGTTTTTTCGGGTCATATATGACGCACATGGGGAGGATACACTGATTAAAAGAACAGAGATCCCTTCTAAGTATCTGGAGCATGGTGACTCCAGGTCATGAGGACAAAGGGGATTTGTAAAGAAGATGCATGCTTAAAAACGTGGTGCAAAATTATAACTCAGCAATGACAATAAAAACAGAGTGACACGTGAGTAGGAATTTTAGGTGTAAATACTGCAATATCAGATATCTAAAGCATTTGTGTCACTCCGCCGCTAAATTCAGTTTACATGAGTTAATCCTCATTCAATTAATGGATAACATTGTATCTTTATATTACATTGCTCCTTTGGGTCAGAGGGATGATTTTTCATGCATCCCTTTCAAATGGGATTTATTTCAAAGACATAGACAGTAATGTTCATTATTATAATTTTCCTTAAATGGGTTGTAAAGGTTTGTTTTTTTATTTTCTAAATAGGTTCCTTTAAGCTAGTGCAATTTGGTTCACTTACCTTTTCCTTCGACTTCCCTTCTAAATGTTTTTTTTTCTTTGTTTTCTTTGTCTGAATTTCTCACTTCCTGTTCCTCCTCAGTAAGCTGTTCTGGCTGACTAACCACCGCTCAGATGATGGGGGAAATCTTACTGAGGAGAAACAGGAAGTGAGAAATTCAGACAAAGAAAAAAAACATATAGAAGGGAAATCGAAGGAAAAGGTTAGTGAACCAACAACGCACTAGCTTAAAGGAACCTATTTAGAAAATAAAAAAACCTTTACAACCCCTTTAACTCGGCAGAAAACCAACTAATATAGACCTAAACTGACTATTTCCAAATTTTAAGCATGTTCATATTGTGATACGATCACAACCTGCTCATCAGCTGTTTCAAATCTGAACCAAATAGGACTGGGCTTTAAATGAAAATGTTTGACTTGTCAAAAGTCAGTAGTTGAGGACCTCATCTATGCTGCGCAAGAGGTAGAATGAACGAAGGCTAAGCAGGAGGGATTCCCCCATCCCAACGCTGTATCCTGGCTAAGGCCAACAAGGCCCAGGCCTAGAGCAGCCCTTTGCAGGGGGGCAGCATGGAAAGAGTCCCCGCCGTCTTGCGCTACACTGTTGGTGTAACACCAGTCTGATGAGGCGGACTGGGCTGAGAGCCAAATTGTGGGGGGGGGGGGGGGGGGGATTGCTTCTGATTTTGACTGTCCTATCATCCTGGACCATAAGCCTTCCTCACTGTGCTATATGTTTTCTTCTGCACCATTGGCATGGTTATTTCTTCTTAGTCCTCTCTAGGAATGAGCTGAACACCCCCCCGTTCGGTTCGCACCAGAACCTTCGAACAGACCGACCGTTCGCGCGAACATTTAGAACCCCATTGATGTCTATGGGACTCGAATGTTCGAATTCAAAAGTGCTCATTTTAAAGCCTAATATTCAAGTTATTGTCGTAAATGTCTTTGAATACCCAGGTCTTGCCCCATGGAACATGTATCAATGGAAATAAAGTTTTAAAAACGGTCGTTTTTTTCAGGAGCAGTGATTTTAATGATGCTTAAATAAAAAAATAAAAAAATGAAAAATTCCTTTAAATATCGTACCTGCTGGGTGTCTATAGTATGCCTGTGAAGTGGCACGTGTTTAGAACTGTCCCTGCACAAAATGAGATTACTATAAGAAAAAAGTAATTTAAAACTGCTTGCGGCTTTAATGTAATGTCTGGTCCCTGCAATATGGATGAAAATCATTGCGAAAAATAGCACAGACACAGACAGTACACACACCACATAGCTTTAGGTGCAAACTACAGAGCACACGGCCAGTACACACCAAGTAGCTTTAGGTGCAAACTACAGAGGACGCAGACAATAAACCACGTAAGAATACTGCAGCTAGCACAATCACCTGCCTGCCAGTAAATTAGGAAGAACTGATCTAGCTAAACTATACAGTGTATAAATATATGTACAACACCTGGGATGTATATATATCCTCTACACACTGTAACATTAACTGACTAGCCTGCCTGCCTGCCTGCTCTATCTACCTGCAAAAAATGACACTCTCTCTGTCTCTCTAACCACCGCCGCAACACACTACACAAGGCCGACCTGTGGGCGGCCTTTTATAGTGTGGGGCGTGTACTAAACCCCCTGAGCCATAATTGGCCAAAGCCACCCTGGCTTTGGCCAATTATGGCTCTCCGTTTTTTGCAAGCTGTGATTGGCCAAGCATGCGGGTCATAGTGCATGCTTGGCCAATCATCAGCCAGCGATGCCGCAGTGAATTATGGTCTGTGAAACGTAACTCGAATTTGACGCGAACGGCGAACGATCGAACATACGATGTTTGAGTCGAACATGAGTTCGAATACGAAGCTCATCCCTAGTCCTCTCCAAAAAATTATCAGAAATTTGTGCTTAACCACTTGCCGCCCGCCAATGACAAATTGACGTCAGCAAAGTGGTTGTAGAATCCTGACTGGACGACATATGACGTCCTCAGGATTCTGAGCCGCTGCGCGCCCCCGGGGGCGCGCATCGCGGCGATCGTTGTTGCGGTGTTGCGGGGGTGTCAGATCGCAACAACGATCGCGGCGATCGTTGTTGCGGTGTTGCGGGGGGGTCAGACTGACACGGTGGCTCTCCTGACAGGGGGGGGTCGCGCTGATTGTTTATCAGCGCAGCCCCCCCTCGGATCGCCACATGGACCACCAGGGAAGCCCACCCTGGACCACCAGGGAAGGGCAGGAAGAAAAAAAAAAACGGGGCAAAAAAAAAGTCTAAAAAAAAAAAAAGTTAAAAAAAAAAAAAATAAGTCTGGAAAAAAAAATAAAGATGCCAATCAGTGCCCACAAATGGGCACTGACTGGCAACAAAAGGAAAACAGTGCCGCCCCACAGTGTCCATCAGTGCCGCCCCACAGTGTCCATCAGTGCCGCCCCACAGTGTCCATCAGTGCCGCCCCACAGTGTCCATCAGTGCCGCCCCACAGTGCCCATCTGTGCCACCCCACAGTGCCCATCTGTGCCACCCCACAGTGCCCATCAGTGCCGCCCATGAGTGCCCATCAGTGCCGCCCATGTGTGCCCATCAGTGTCGCCCATGTGTGCCCATCAGTGCCGCCTATGTGTGCCCATCAGTGCCGCCTATGTGTGCCCATCAGTGCCGCCTATGGGTGCCCATCAGTGCCGCATATCAGCGCCCATCAGTGCCGCATACCAGCGCCGCCAATCAGTGCCACCTCATCTGTGCCCGTCAGTACTACCTCATCGATGTCCATCAGTGCCATCTCATCTGTGCCCATCAGTGCCGCCATATCAGTGCCCATAATTGAAAGAGAAAACTTACTTATTTACAAAAAAATGTACAGAAAAAAATAAAAACGTAATTTTTTTTCAAAATTTCCAGTCTTTTTTTAGTTGTTGCGCAAAAAAAAAAATCGCAGAGGTGATAAAATACCACCAAAAGAAAGCTCTATTTGTGGGGGAAAAAGGGCGCCAATTTTGTTTGGTTACAGTGTAGCACGACCGCGCAATTGCCATTCAAAATGCGACAGTGCTGAAAGCTGAAAATTGGCTTGGGCGGGAAGGTGTATACGTGCCCTGTATGAAAGTGGTTAAAGTAGACCTAAAGGCAACATTTTTGGATAGAGTAAGGGAGGGTTATAGCCCCTGACATTTTACGTTTTACCATCCCTGCCCCATTGCAGAGATTTCCCTTCACTTCCTGCCCCATAGTCAAACAGGAAATGAGAGGAAATCTATGAAAATTACGGGAAACCATTGCCTCAGGCTCTCAGAACTAGTGTCCCCACTCGAAAATTTCAGGGTGGCTCTTAAACATAATGGGGTGTGGCTTTGACAGGAAGGGGTGGGTCATATTTAAATTAGGGGGTGCATGAGTTTAGTCAGGCCTAGGGCAGCACAAACTTAAATACACTACTGCTTCATCCGCACACTCGACTCATGTATGGCCAGCCATAGTTCCTTGCAGGGTACATTACAGGGTACCTGCCTGACCTCTGGATAATGTCATATGTTATATACATTTAATGGGCAGCCTGCTGCTGAACTTTTTACAAAGGTGTTACTATTATTTCTAAATTGAATGTACAGTAACTCAACACTCAACCATTAATCACTTACATGTGGGTGAGTGAGTGAAAAATGTATATAGCGCTACGCATGCGAACTGAATCGCCTCTGGGCGCTTGTTTGACCACTTCTCCCTTGAGCTCAGAAGAGGTGGGTTTTGATCTTTCTCCTAAAGGCCAGTGGTTCTCCTCCAACCGAATGGAGGTTGGCAAAGTGTTCCAAAGTCGAGGGCCTTGGACAGTAAATCTTCTTTCTCCTTTGGACTTGTATCTGGTTTTGGGGATTTGGAGTAAACTTTGGTTGGAGGATCACAGAGCGCGATTGGGGTTGTAGGCTTTTATTTTGTCGCATAGGTATTGGGGGGCATTACCCCAAATACATTTATGCGTTAGACAGAGTGCTTTGAAAGTGATTCTGTCTTTCACTGGTAGCCAGTGAAGGCTTCTCAGTGATGGGGAGATTGATTCCCATGGTTTTTTTCCAGTCACCAGACGCGCGGCCGTGTTCTGAACGACCTGCAGGCACGTGATTTGGTACTTTGGGAGTCCGAGATAGAGGGCATTTGCATAGTCCAGCCTGGAGTTAACAATTGTTCCCACCACGACTGCTATGTCTTCTTTAGGAATAAATGGGATTAGTCTGCGTAATAAGCGTAGCAGATGGTGTGATCCGCTGACTACTGACCCTATTTGTCATGTAGGTGTCAAAGAAGACCCCGAGACTTTTGACTTTGTTGCTAGGGGTGATGATTTTTCCTAGAATGGGCGGAGGTGTCCAGGTTGTTGCCAGTTGATTCTTCCGATTGGCGCGAAACAGGAGAAGTTCTGTTTTTGAGCCGTTGAGTTTGAGATAACTCTTTGTCATCCAGTTCTCTATCAAAGAGAGACATTTCTCTAGATTGAGATGGTGATCCTTTTTGTTGCAAATATGAAAATACAATTGTGTGTCATCCGCATAGGAATGGTAGAGCAGCTTTTGGCTGCTGATAATTTCAAAAAGAGGGCGAAGATAGATATTAAACAGCACCAGCAACAGAGGTGATCCTTGAGGGACTTCGCATGACACCGTGCGTTTTTCAGAAGTGAATGGTCCCAGTTTCACTACTTGTGATCGGTTTTCCAAAAAGTAGGAGAACCAGGGTAAGTCACATTCCGCGATCTTGGCTACTTCAGCTAGCCGAATTAGCAATAGTTTGTGGTCAACCGTATCAAAAGCTGCACTAAGGTCCAACAGTACTAGAAGACAAGGTTCTCCTTCGTTTCCGTCCCGTACCCTGGACGGAAACCCGATTGATAAGGATCGAGCAAATTATGGGTGTCTAAATGCTGTTGCAGCTGTTGTACCACCACTTTCTCCATTACCTTGGAGAAAACGTTCAGGCCTGTTATGGGACGACGATGTTCAGGGTCTTTGGGGTCAAGGGTGGGTTTCTTTAAGATGGGTTTGATTATCCCTTCCCTGAATGACTGGTTAATCAGCTGCTTGATGGGTGGTGCCAAAATATCGGCACATTCCTTCAGCAGTTTGGTGGGGATAATATCGTTAGGCGCTGTGCTATTTCGCAGAGTGCCGATGATATTTTTAGTGGCATCCAGGGAGACGGGTTTTAGAGTAAACATTGTTACTTGGGCCTGATTCCTGTGGTGATTGGGCTGGGGACTGCTGAGGGGGTTGAGGGGGATACTGTTTTGCAGAATGCTTACGCGGATCCTTTCAATTTTGTGCACGAAATGGTCCGATAATTCATTGCAAAATTTTTGGGTATCAGAATTGGGGGCTTCTAGACAGGCTGGGTTCATGGACTGACTAACCAACTTGAAGAGTTTGCGAGGATGGTTTAGGGCATTGGTGATGATCTTGGAGAAATGATTTTTTTTGACTAGGAAAATTTCTTTGTGGTATTTCTTTGTTGTTTCGTTGTAGATGGCGCGGTTTTCGTCTGTGGTGCTTCTTTTCCAAGCTGCTTCCGCTCTTCTACGTTCTTGCTTAAGGGACAATAGCTGGTCGTTAAACCAACTGGAGTTGTTTACTTACAGATCTGCCCTTTTGGAACAATATATACGGTATTGAAGTACGCTGTTTAACATTAGTCCCAGGGCTGGGATGAGGTTACTGTCTACTCCCCCTTCACTGTTGGTCATTTGCAATGCTCTTAAATTCCACCCCACCCCCTCCCTTCCTTGCAATGCTGGTCAGTGGCAGTGCTGTTAAACTCCCCTTTGATTGTTTGTCAGTGGCAGTGATTTTACCACCCCTCTTTGGGGGTAAACCACAATTTAGCATCTTCCGCCCGGGCACATGATGATCTTGTACTAAACCTAGTTAGTCCATCCAAACTGATATTGCAATATTTAATTGAATCTACTGGGCAAAGTAATCTGCCAGCTTATTTTATCTGTTGAGGATACTCCTAGTGCCAAATACCATTTGAAAACTGACTGCAGCCTGCTGCTGAACTTTTTACAAAGGTGTTACTATTATTTCTAAATTGAATGTACAGTAACTCAACACTCAACCATTAATGTCTAAACCGCTGGCAACAAAAGTGAGTGCACCCCTAAATGAAAAGGTATAATAAAATATTTACAAAAATGTGAAGGGTGTACTCACTTTTGTGAGAGACTGTATTTGTTATTTTATACATGATTGGGCACATGTCTTTATAATGACCATGCTTGGAAGATCAACATTTCCAGAAGATTATTTACATACAAGTTCCCAGTTTGCAAAACTTAAATATCTGAATACCTCCAGGGGGGATCAAGAAGGTTTTTTTTTCCCTGTGAAGCAAATTGGACCATGCTTTACTGGGTTTTGCCTTCCTCTGGATTGACTGTGTGTAAAGGATTTTGTATATGGAGGTTTTCCATTTTTTTTGTTTACTTTCTATTGATTGAACTAATGGGTGCTCAACCTGTGGCCATCCAGCTGTTGTAGAACTATAAGCCCCATCCTGCCTCTGCCCTTGGGAGTCATGCTTTTACCTGTCAGCCCTGAAATGCCTAGTGGGACTTGTAGTTCCACAACAGCTGGAGGGCCACAGCTTGAGCACCCATGAAAGATGGACTTGTGTCTTTTTTTATCTATGTCTTTTATCTATGTCTATGTTACTAAGTAACTATGAGATTTCAGTTTGAGGTGAGCTTGGATTTTAATCTGCTCAATGATGTTTGGGGATTTAGTTATAATGACAACCTGTAGAAAATCATCCCCAGTACAAAAGAGCAGTAGCCCAATTGGGCTCCTAGTGGAGCACAGTTCTGTAGGCTCTTTGTACAGTACCTTGAAAAAGTATTCACTTTGTGTCTAGACCAACACAAAGTGGCACATAATTGAGAAGTGGAAGTAAAATGATAAATGTTTTTTAACACTTTTTTTTACAAATAAATATCTGTGCATTTTGTATTCAGCCCCCTTTACTCTGATACCCCTCATTAAAATCTAGTGGAACCAATTGCCTGCAGAAGTCACATAATTAGTAAATAGAGTCCCCCTGTGTGTAATTTAGTCTCAGTATAAATACAGCTGTTTTGTGAAGCCCTCAGAAGTTTGTTAGAGAACCTTAGTGAACAAACAGCATCATGAAGGCCAAGGAACACACCAGACTGATCAGGGATAAAGTTGTGGAGAAGTTTAAAGCAGGGTTAGGTTATAAATAGGGTTGTCCCGATACCACTTTTTTAGGACCGAGTACAAGTACCGATACTTTTTTTCAAGTAGTCGCCGATACCGAATACCGATACTTTTTTTTAATGTCATGTGACCGTTTTCAAACCACAATACAGACCAAAGATATTTTCTTTAGAATTATGAAGAACTGGTACATCATGGTGTGGGGCTGTTTTTTAGCATACGGTACTGGAAAACTACATATCATTGAAGGAGTGATCACTGTCAGTGCAGCTCATCGGTGCCAGTGCCCAAAAGTGCAGCTAGCCAGTGCCACCTATCAGTGCAGATCAGTGCCCATTAGTGCATCAGTGCAGGGAGGCAGCTTATTAGTGCATCTCATCAGTGCCACCCAATCAATGCCAGTGCCACCTATCAGTGCCATCCATTTATGAGTGCCATTCAATCAATGCCAGTGCCACCTATCAGTGCCATCCAATTTGTGTTCGATGTCACAAAAAAAAAGTATTCTATTTTGGTATCGGGAGTATTTGCGCGAGTACGAGTACTAGCGCAAATACTCGGTATCGGTCCCGATACCGATACTGGTATCGGTATCTGGACAACCCTAGTTATAAAAAAAATACCCCAAGCTTTGAACATCCCATCAAGCACTGTTCAATCCATCATCTGAAAATGGAGAGAGTTTGCACAACTGCAAACCTACCAAGACATGGCCACCCACCTAAACTGCAAGGCCTGGCAGGGAAAGCATTAATAAGAGAAGCAGCCAAGATGCCCATGATAACTCTGCAGAGATCTCCAGCTTAGGTAGCAGAATCTGTCCACATGACAACTATTATGCCACGTACACACGATCGGAAATTCCAACAAGAAAAGTCCGATGTGAGCTTTTGGACGGAAATTTCCGACCGTGTATATGCTCCATCTGACATTTGCTGTCGGAATTTCCACCAACAAAAGATTGAGAGCAGGTTCTCTATTTTTCCGATGGAAAAAATTCCTATCGGAAAATCTGCTCTTCTGTATGCAATTCCGACGTGCAAAAAAAACAAGCATACTCAGAATCAAGCAGAAGAGCTGAACTGCTTATTGAACTTCATTGATCTCGGCTCGTCGTACGTCTTATACGTCACCGCGTTCTTGACATTTGAAATTCCTGACAAGATTTGTGTGGCCGTGTGTATGAAACACAAGATTGAGCTAACATCCCGTCAGAAAAAATCCACGGTTTTCTTGTCGGAATTTCCGATCATGTGCATGCGACATTAGTTGTGCACTCCACAAATCTGGCCTTTATGAAAGAGT
This sequence comes from Rana temporaria, assembly GCF_905171775.1. Taxonomy (NCBI): domain Eukaryota; kingdom Metazoa; phylum Chordata; class Amphibia; order Anura; family Ranidae; genus Rana; species Rana temporaria. The sequence continues at coordinate 292,107,076 of NC_053491.1, read as the reverse complement.
GATAAGAGAAAGATATTGTTGAAAGAAAGCCATAAGAAGTCCCGTTTGCAGTTTGCGAGAAGCCATGTGGGGGACACAGCAGACATGTTGAAGAAGGTGCTCTGGTCAGATGAGACCAAAATTGAACTTTTTGTCCTAAAAGCAAAATGTAACATGACAAAATGTGGAAAATTTCAAGGGGTGTGAAAACTTTTTCAAGGCACTGTATATTACCGTATTTATTGGGGTATAGCGCGCTCCCGCGTATAGCGCGCACCCCTAAAGTTGCCCCGAAATTCCTGTGGAAAATAGTTTTTTGTACTTACAGTTTGGTGTCTTGTGCGGCGTCCATCGGCGGCCTCGTCGGGTCCGGCGTCCGTCTGCGGCTTCCGGTGTCCTCTTCGTCGGGTCCGGCGTCCTTCTGCGGCGTCCTCTCTGTTCGTTTCCCGCTTTCCCGCGCCGAGTTTGAATACTGCGCCGGCATATACCGAGCGCAGTACACTCGTGTATAGTCGGCAATGCTCGGCTACTCTCGCGCTCACGTCCTGTACGTCCAGGACGTGAGCGCGAGAGGAGCCGAGACTGCCCGACTATACACGAGTGTACTGCGCTCGGTATATGCCGGCGCAGTATTCAAACTCGGTATATGCCGGCGCAGTATTCAAACACGGCGCGGGAAAGCGGGTATCGGCGAGTGTACTGCGCTCGGTATATGCTGGCGCAGTATTCCACTTCTCGGTATATGCCGGCGCAGTATTCAAACACGGCGCGGGAAAGCGGGTATCGGCGTATATCGCGCACCCACGATTTTGCCCTGATCGTGGGTGCGCAAAAAAGTGCAAAAAAGTGTGCGGTATACGCCGATAAATACGGTATTTGCTTTCATTGTAGCATAATATAAGTATGCATTTTTAAAAAGCCCACCTGCTCTATATGTTTATTTCTGTCCTGACTCACTCTGAATTGTTCCTTGCAGAAACAATCTTGAAAACAGTTGGGATCGTAAATGGAAAGCACATCGGCAGTGCACTCACTGGTAAGCATCTTGTCATAATCTTCTGTCTGTAATATTGTGTTTATTTGTAAGCAAGCTTTAATGACTAGGATGTGATAGAGCCTTATGCCCCGTACGATCGTCTGTACGGGGGGAAAAGTAAAGAGCAGGTTCTCGGTTTTCCCCTCTGGATTTCCGACTGACCTTTTCCCGGTCGTGTGTACTAGGCGTTTGTTGTGTTTCCATGTATGCTTTGCATTCCATATAAGATTAATGCTTTCACAGAAATATCAATTTTGGGTGGATATCCATTAGTAAAAAAAAAAAAAAGCAGCTTTTTGTTAAATCTCTAATCTACTTCAGCCACAAAATAATCCTGTTGGATTTCATGACTCACCCCAGTTGTAAACATTGTGAAGCTTTGCAAGGATATTTCACTAACATAACTGGCTTTTCCAAGCTGTGCAATAAAGGTATCGATGTGTGTAACAGTCATAAAACTTTAAGTACAGAGACAACATGGAGATCTTGAAGATTGCCCTGAATATAAAATAAAACTCCCCAGACTAGACACCTCCTAAAAACTGAAATTTCATCTCTAATGCCACATGGTCGGAATTTCCGACAACAAATGTTCGATGTGAGCTTGTTGTCGGAAAATCCGACCGTGTGTAGGCTCCATCAAAAGTTCTTGTCGGAAATTCCGACCGTCTGTAGCAAATTCCGACGCACAAAAATCCTACGCATGCTCATAATCAGTTCGACGCATGCTCGGAATCATTGAACTTCATTTTTCTCAGCTCGTCGTAGTTTTGTACGTTCTTGACGTGTGTATGCAAGACAAGTTTGAGCGAACAATCCATCAAAAAAAAATCCACGGTTTTGATGTCGGAATGTCCGATCGTGTGTATGCGGCATTAGAGTCCATGCACACTGTCCAAAAAAAAAAGCCAGTTACTTTGCCAAAAAATGCATCATGAAAAAAAAAACTCAATATGAGCATTTTTTTGCTGGAGTTTAGAAGTGTTTAGGAGCGTTAATGTTTATAGCTGTTTTTACAGCAAAACACTCCCCACATATTATCAGGGGCCATTTTGGACAAAGAGGATTATGAGAGCAGAGCAGAAGTATACTGAGAAATCGGAGAGCCAGGCCTTTCTCTTCTAGCCTAAGCTTTCATTTCAAAATCGAGGAATTCCTCATCCTGATTTTGTTGCGGAGGGAATTGGAAAACAAGAGATCCAGATGTCAATATTGGATGCATCCTTTGATGTCTCAGCAGTTTTCTTCTGGATATTTTTCAACTTTGTATGGAGATCTGCGAAAAAACCTGATAAATGTTTTCATTTCACATGGGTGTCTATTGCCACATTTGAAGACCTTTTGGAATGCTTAATACCCAGGCTCACCCACATGGACCAACACCTGCAGATTAGTGTGTCACCAGAGGAATGAGGCCTCGTTACAGGCTGGTAGGTTGCTATGCAAATAAAAAAAATCACTGATATTTTTATAATTTTTTTATTTATTTGTTGCTTGCTGTAAACCAAGAATTTTATTTAAAAAAAAAATGTTATTTATTTTTTGTGATAGCTTTTTTTTATAATAAAAACTATTTGTTACATTTTTTTTTAATTAATATTATTATATATAAAAAAAACATTTTTTTATTATTATTTTTTCTTGGTTAACAAGCTAACAATATTTTTATTATAGGTTTCTGGCAACATGACAGAGTTTTGTGTCTCTCCACCACTACTTTCTACTGGGGGTGAGCACAGTGGCAAAGATTACCAGGGAGACATGCTTAGCTCCAGGGCTTTTTTTCTCAGAGAATAGGTGCAGGAACTCCTCCTTTCTGAGTCACCTCTTGACCCCACCCCTTACCCACCTCCAAGCACTGTTTCTTGGTTCCACCTCCTAGTACCACCCCTTTTAGAGAATACAGAACCAAGTATCATTTTATAATGCTAAGTATTTTGTATGGAATTTGTTAATGATAACAAGAAAAGCAGTAAAATGGATTTTGCAACAATGGACACCCCAGTGACAATACACTACCAACAGCCAGCATCAATAGACCCTCAAGCAGCCAGCAATACTAGACCCATCCCTCCATCAATGATTGCCCCCCTCTAACATACCCACCCCAGCAACAATACAACAACAGACCTCCACAGCAACAATAACCCTCCCCCCCCTGCAAAAATAAGTCCACTCCAGCAACAAAAGATTTCCCAGTAGCCAGCATGAATAGACCCCTTCTTCAACAGTAAATCCCTCCCAGCAACATTAGACTCACCCAGCAACAATAGATCCCCCATCCTCAGCAAATAGATTCACTCCAGCAACAACAGATTTCCCAGCAACCCTTGCCATTACATATATTCAGTTCTGGAGGTGCCGGAACTGCGTTCCCCCGCGTTCCCGCTGAAAAAAAGCCCTGCTTAGCTCTGTGGGAGGAATTAGACCATATTGTAATGCCTGAGCCAACAGACAATGTGGGAACAGGTGGCTGCTGAATTCTGTGAGAAGATGCATTTTCTCAACTGTATCCGAGCCCTTGATGGCAAACACGGAAGGGTGAAAATTCCTCCCAATTCTGTATCCTTATATTATACCTACAAGAAACATTTTTCAATAGTGCTCTTGGGATTGGTGGATGCACACCTCAGATTCAGACGTGGGAGCCTTTGGCAGCCCTGGTGATGCTAGAATTTACCATAAGTCTAGTTTTGGTCGTTGGCTTCATCAGGGATTCCCTCGAAAAGACCTCTCCCAGGCACAACAGAGCCTAGTCTCCGCTAGTAATCATGGCAGGTTAGGCTTTTGGACTGTCTGAGAACTTAATGAGACCGGTCAGTGGCCATGGATTTAGCCACAAACAAAAAAAAAATTTAACCAATAGGGAGAGAGCCCACTGTAAACCTGCGCCAAGAAACCCAGGTCGACGTGTCCAGTTGATGGACCTACAGATTCCACTGAAGAGGTCATAAACAATAGAAACCAATTTGCAGACTTTTTTGTTTCCCCAGAAGGTCAAGTGACTTGGCAGGATGCACATGTTTAATTTAGTTTGTAATTATCACTTACATTTTTATTCACTTGTTTATAAAGTTTTTTTCTGGCAATTTTTAATAAAGGTTTTCTAGTTAACGTCTGTGTGTTTTTCTCAATTGTTATCTCAGCATTTGATTTCAGTACTTAGCTAGGCACAGTTCAGTTCTTTGTAATGCACAAAAAAGTGTGTTACAAAGAACTGAGCTGTGCCTAGCAAAGTGCTGAACCATGCGTTCCCAGTTCAGGAGTTTGTAAGGCACAGTTGGTACATTCTATCGCACAAAAGAGTGCATAAAAATATCTGAACTCTGCCTAACAAACTCCCAATCTGTGTGTTCACAGTTTAGTGGTTTGTAAGCCAGAGTCCTGATTGTAACGCACAAAACTGTGTGGTGCAAAGAACAGAACTCTGCCTTAACCACTTGCTTACTGGGCACATATACCCCCTTCCTGCCCAGGTGAAATTTAATCTTTCAGCACTGTCACGCTTTGAATGACATTTGTGCGGTCGTGCGACGTGGCTCCCAAACAAAATTGATATCCTCTTTTTCCCACAAATAGAGCTTTCTTTTGGTGGTATTTGATCACCTCTGCGGTTTTAATTTTTTGCGCTATAAACAAAGATAGAGCGTCAATTTTGAAAAAAAAAAACATTTTTTTTTTATTTTTTGTTATAATAAATATCCAAAAAAAATAAAAAATTCTCAGTTTAGTCTGATGCGTATTCTTCTACATATTTTTGGTAAAATTTAAAATCGCAATAAGCATATAGGGATTGGTTTGCGCAAACGTTATAGCGTCTACAAAATAGGGGATAGAATTATGACATTTTTTTTTATTATTATTTTATTTTTTTACTAGTAATGGCGGCGATCTGCGATTTTTATCAGGACTGCGATATTGCGGCGGACACATCGGACACTTTTGACACATTTTTGTGACCATTCACATTTATACAGCGAACAATGATATAAATATGCACTGATTACTGTATAAATGTGACTGGCAGGGAAGGGCTTAACACTAGGGGGCAAGGAAGGGGTTAATGTATTCCCTAATTAGCGATTCTTACTGTGGGGGGTGACTGGGGGAGGTGACCGATGGTTGTCCCTATATACAAGGGACACACCATCAGTCTCATCTCTCTGACAGGACTTGGAACTCTGTGTTTACACACAGAGCTCCACGTCCCTGTCTCCGTGACGGCCGATAGCGGGTGCCTGGCGAACATCGCACCTGACATCGGCACCTGACTGATGCGGCCGGCGTGCGCCCCCCAGTGGCCTGGAGGCCGTATATAGACGGCCTCCCGGCAATTAAGAGCCGCATTGTGGCCGCAAAAACCCGGGCGGGAAGAGGTTAAAAACGTCTGAACTGTGTGTTTATAGTTCACTGTTTTGTCAGGCACAGTTCAGTCCTTTTGTAAAGCCCTGTTTTTTTGTGCATTAGAAGGGACTGAACTGTGTCTAACAAAGTATTGAACTGCGAACACACTGTTCAGTTGTTTGTTGGGCACAGTTCAGTTCTTTGTAATGCACTCTTTTGTGTGTTACAAAGGACTGAACTCTGTGTTCACAGTTGATTAGTTTGTAAGGCATAGTTTGTTAAAGATGTGCTTTAACAAAACATGAACTCTGCACAATAAACTACTCAACTGCAGCTGATATATATATATATTTATTAAATAAATGGAAGACAGGAGTGCGTGTGAGCAGCTCAGTTGAGTGGGCCTGCCACGCTGGGATTACAGAGGCATAGCTCCAACCTGCCAACCTGAATTTTGCCACCTTAGCAGCATTCTAGTTGCCCCACCAGTGCAGAAGGTCGCCATGGTGTCCACAAGCCTAAAACTAAGCCAAAGCAAAAGGACAATCTGAGAAGCCCAGGCATGGGCTACTTCCAAAATGGGACCGCTTTGTCTCCTCTGCCCTCTTCAGCTCAAGCAAGAACACAACCTGCACAGGACAATGCCAAGAACGATGATACCCTCTCTCACGTCAGTAGTGGCATTGACCTCCCTTTATCTGGACTTTCCCAACAAGATGTTTTTAAGCAAATTGGAACAATGCTACAGTCAGCATTGCATTCCACCTCTGAGAATATTTCTGACTGCCTATCCCGAGAATAGGGAGCTAGGGCAGAGAACAGTCAACATCACCTCACACCCCTAGCGGTTGCCCTCTGGTCCATACAACACCACACTGCAGCGTACCTCCAAGCAATCTACTCCCAAGACAAAGGACACCCCAGCCTAGATCTCCATCTCACCCCTCCTCTGAATTGGCTTCTGTATGAGGACTCCTACATACAGCAAGTTAGTTTAGTATGTTCTTCAATCCAGGTTGCCTTCTTACAAGGCCACTGTTTTCAGTAATTTTATGGAACTATGCTCTTCTGCCTATTTAGTGTGAGCTATAGTTAATAGTTTAAATTCTCAAGGGGTGACTATACCGCGCTAAAAGTGAAATAAGTGAGTGAAAAATCTCTGAAGAAAGAGCTGCGACACCTGCAAACATGCGATACTCATGTATAGAAAATGTAAAGTGGGGGGAGAAGGTCCCGCTAATGTTGAACAGTACAGTGAACTGATAAATAGTGCAAACAAAATGATCATATACAATTGCATAAAGCAAACAAATAGTGCTCTGTATACTCAAAATGTGTGTGCTGGTTGTTGTTGGGATCGGCATATTAAGTTACCTCTCAATGTTGTCTAGGGGTGTAGTTGATGAGTAGAATAGTGAGCGAATGTCCAGTCAATAAATGAAGGTTTTCAAATGCTTTATTTACAGGCCCAACATGGCCAACATCAACATGACGTAGCGAGAAAGGTTGATGAAGCGATAGAGAACTTTGCGGTATCAGGCCTGGATATGAAAGGAGCAATCCTGCTCTCAACAGCACAGTAGTAGTAGGTTACAGTTCGTCGCCACTCTAGCCAGAGTGGGTGAAGTGCCCCCAGACAGACTCCTGCCACGAGCCTGGCAGCCGAAGTGTCACTTTAGATTGCTGGGAGGAACAGGCCTCTGCCACAGGCCTGGCTCTAGGGCCTCTGCCACAGGCCTAGTACTTTAAGTGAACCGAACGGATTAAGCGAATCCTCCCAGTAGATTAAGTAAGGGTCACCGGGTGACAGCTGAAGTGTACCTGTCAATGTCCCGGTCACCAGATCCCTGATGGTTCGTTCAAGCTCTGTTGGACAACCTGCCTCCGGGTTCTCCTCAAGCCGACCCCCCATCGAACGACACACAGCCTGGGATCTCCTCAGTAGAGCTGGGGACCCAGCAAGTCACCGTTGCCCCTCTCAGCAACATGGAACTCTGCGTAGCGTGTGACCCCGGCCTGGTAGGGCATCGCGGGGGTCCGTTGGATGCGCACACCCTGAAGGTGGATGCCGCACCTGGAACCTGGAACCCGCGAAGAACAACACAAAATGGCGTCTGCCACAGATATACTCTCCCCCAGCATGCCCTGCGAGGGAAAACTCCTCTAATTGGCTGCTGGGGAAAAGTGCCTCTGCCAGAACCCCTCTAGTGCCACCTGTCCCCCAGGGGTGCAATCAGCACCCCTGGAGCGCAGACTGACCTACAGGACAGTTCAGGAATGACAGCAGCCCGGAATTTAGCAAATTGTGAATGGGAGCAAAATAACTCTCCCATTCCCCACTAACTTTAGCGTAGTGCCCATACTGAAAGTAAGCGGGCGCTAAATGTGTGTATGTATATATATATATATATATATATATATATATATATATAAGATAAGTCCAAATAATAAAGATATGAGTCCACATATTGTGGTGAATAAAAATAAGATGTGAAGATAAACATTGAAAAGTAGATCCACCGCCACCAAGAGGATAAGGGAAAGCCACTCCTTGAGGGATACACCAGAAAAAATGGACATCCTTACCAGACAAGATGGACCTCCTATAATAGCAAGGTCATGTGGGCCTGCAGATATAACCCTCTGCGGGGTCTTGGTAGGTCACAGATGTGTGTGACGCTCAGCTCCTACCGTCTTCCTTGCTTCAGTCCTCTGTCCCTAAGAGAGGATCCCTCCCTCTGATGGAGCCTGGAACCCGCTCACGGACTCGGACTCGGCATGTTTAGGGAAAACGAAAGAAGACTCGAGATAGTGTGTTATCCTTAACCACTTCATTGCTTGCATTAAAAGTCATTTTTCCTTGTCAGCATATGAACCAATTGGCTTCTTGTGCTGCTACTTTCTCTTACACTCCAGCCCTGCTGTACAGGGACTGCAAGAGACTACTAGTCAAATTGCGCTGCCGTCATCAACTTCCCTGACAAATATAGTTCTCTGAATACCGATAACGGCTGAATTAATTCCCTAACGCACGCATCGATCAGAGTTCTAATTTAGTTTTATCGCAGGCAATGAGAGAGGAAGAGGGATAAATAGCCCTCAGACTCCTCCTACAAATCCAGGCTAGCCTGCGGCCAGGCTTCACACTTATATATATATATATATATATATATATATATATATATATATATATATATATACACACACACATTTTGAGTATAAAGAGCACTATTTGTTTGCTTTATGCAATTGTATATGATCATTTTGTTTGCACTATTTATCAGTTCACTGTACTGTTCAACATTAGCGGGACCTTCTCCCCCCCCACTTTATAGCTAATAGTTACCTGTTATTCACAGTCTTCTTCCTTGTGGGTTCATACCCTTGACTCATTCACCTTTCCTTGCATTGTTTTTTGTTTAATGATTCTATTGCACAAATCATGTTCTTATGTGCTTGCTACATTCTTATTTCATATTGCTGCTTTTTTAGGGAGGGGTGCTTGTTTGCGGGGTTTTTATATCAGGGCTCCTATTTGCCTATTTCCTCACTTTTGTGGCTACAAGCATCTTGTATCTGCCAATTTAGCTTACCTTAAACCTCGTACACACGATCAGTCCATCCGATGAGAACGGTCTGATGGACCGTTGTCATCGGTTAACCGATGAAGCTGACTGATGGTTCGTCGCGCCTATACACCATCGGTTAAAAAAACGATCGTGTCAGAACGCGGTGAAGTAAAACACAACGACGTGCTGAAAAAAACGAAGTTCAATGCTTCCAAGCATACGTCGACTTGATTCTGAGCATGCATGGATTTTTAACCGATGGTTGTGCCTACTAACGATCGTTTTTTTCCCATCGGTTAGGAATCCATCAGTTGAATTTAAAGCAAGTTGGCTTTTTTTTAACCGATGGTTAAATAACCTATGGGGCCCACACACGATCGGTTTTGACCGATTAAAACGGTCTATCAGACCGTTGTCCTCTGGTTAACCTATCGTGTGTACGAGGCCTTAGTCTCCAGGTCCTAACCTCTACCTCTGACCCCCATTTATTAGTAACATTTATACTATTAAACATTTGATTGACCAGGTGATTTTTTTTATCCATTCACACATTCCTTTCTTCTCCTTCTTTTTCATCACCTTTCCCCAGTCACCGCTCCCATTTTGCCCTTTTCTTACTTTCTTTACCTACTTCTACTGTATTGCCATTTGAATGCTGCTAAGCTTAGTCTCACTGTTCTCACAGAGGGCCGACGGGTTATATTACATTTACAATGTTGATTTTTTTTTTTTATGTGTCTTTGTTCCCTCGGGAAGTTGTCACTGCACTCCCACTTAATTTCTTCTTTTGGGTATTTTAATCCTGGAGACGGAATGTTTTATCTGGGTATGTATACTTGGCAGGTATAACTACTCTTTCCTCCTTAATCTCTAAATCTATGGACATAATGTAGATTATGTCCAGTGGCACCGTAAAAAAAGGTCCTGCTGCCTTGGATCAGCTTGTGAAAAAGTCGATGAAACACGGATTGAATCAGTGTTCCGCCTATAGCACAAGCCGGTCTAGGTGGGTAGGACCTTATTATAGTGCCGCCGAACACAGACTGCTTTGTAACACACAACAGGAGATGCCCACTCTGTGTGTGTGATCCAGAAAAAGGTGAGTCTGTATTGATGGGCAGAGTGAGGCTGCATTCATGAGCAGTGAGACTGCATTCATGAGCAGCGAGGCTGCATTCATGGGCAGTGAAGCTGCATTCATGGGCAGTGAGGCTGCATCCATGGGGAGTGAAGCTGCATTCATGGGTACAGTGAGGCTGCATTGAGACAGAGACAGTGCAGAGACCGCCCTGTCTCTGCTCCGCTCTCCCCTATGGGGGATCGGATGCAGACGGACCGTCTGTCCGTCTGCATCCGATCCGTTCCGCCGAACAGAAGAAAAATAGGGTTTCTTCCGTTCGCAAAAGCGGATCCCGACGGACGCGGACGCTAGCGCATACTCCATCCGCTAACGGACGCGAACCTATAGGGATTCATTACAAGTCCGTTAACGTCTAGTTCTTAGGAGTTTTTGGACGAGGCCCATAAGCAGGAGGAAGCTGTCTCCTTTGCCAAGGTGGGGGGGGGGGGATATGATCAACATGTACAAATATATAAGAGGTCCATACAGTGAACTTGGTGTTGAGTTATTCACTTTACGGTCATCACTGAGGACAAGGGGGCACTCTTTACGTCTAGAGGAAAAGAGATTTCACCTCCAAATACGGAAAGGTTTTTTCACAGTAAGAGCTGTGAAAATGTGGAACAGACTCCCTCCAGAGGTGGTTCTGGCCAGCTCAGTAGATTGCTTTAAGAAAGGTCTGGATTCTTTCCTAAATGTACAGAATATAACTGAGTACTAAGATTTGTAGGTATAGTTGATCCAGGGTAAATCCGATTTTTTCCCCTGCTGTAGCAAATTGGATCATGCTCCGCTGGGGATTTTTGCCTTCCTCTGGATCAACTGTGGGTATGGAGTTGGGTGTATAGGATTTTACTGTGTTTTTTTATTTTGTTTTTTGTGGTTGAACTGGATGGACTTGTGTCTTTTTTCAACCTGACTAACTATGTAACTATGTAAGACACAGGGCCAAAGCTCTAGTGCCATCCTACAAAGTAACTAGCATTTTTACCCAGTGGACCATAAGGGAGATTTAATGTCTATGCCTGTACTTCCTAAACAACATGTGGACCATGCTGATGACCATGTGGTCCAGAAACATGGAGACCATTCTAATGGAAGGCAGGGATGTATTCTGGGCAAAAGAATGGCATCTGAGTATTGTAGCGTAGCACCGGCCATAAATGTGCAAAAAGGGGGCCAATTCCACCAGCTGAAAGCAGATGTACACCCAGTTGTTTTGCCAAACTGGCATTGAGATCTTAGACATGGGGGGTGTCAATGAGCATTTTTACAATGACTTGCTAACTGAAATTAGGAGAGCTGACTTTGGAAAGTAAACCATTTTATAAATAATTATCACAGCCTGCAATACTGCTAGCCACTACTAGGTGGAGACTCACCCATATCTAGCTAGCTGGACAGACAAGCAGATACACAAATCTGATGCACTCAAATGGTATTTGGCAGCTAGATGGTTCTCAAATGTTTCTGAGATTCCAAACTCCCCATACACACCATCAGATTTTCTTAAGATTTTTGTCTTCAGATTTACCAAAACCATGTAGTGCAAGGGCATTCCTGATTGCATACAAATTGAGATTGATCTGCAGAAAATCTGATGGTGTGTATGGGGCTCTATCCTGTGAGCTGGAATCCTGGTGCACTTTCACTTTTTCCACTGCCCCTGGATTTGGGCAGGCTCTAACCTCCGGCCAAACACCTTTGAGGTGGTACCTCATGTTGGACGAAGAGAGATTTTGCCTTTTTAACGTCCTCCACTTTGTGCAGCTACAGGCATCATTCAGATATCGCCGTCTTCAGCCGCCGATTCTGTGCACGATAAGAATGATCAAAGTGGCGCTTCTCCGGGCTCTCCCGTGCCATCGGGGGCCCGGAGAGCGAATCGGTCAGCGCTGCCTGGAAAGCATAGAGATGACTGGTGACCAGATGGTCACCAGTCATCTCTATGATCGTCGGAGGCCCGGGTGCGATGTTATGATGTCACGCCCGGTACCTGGAAGTAAACAAAGCCGCAATCGCGGCTGTCGGCATGTGATCGGTGACTTTTTTTTCACCGATTTCATGCTTGTAAGCCTGGAGGAGAGATGTGGGGTCTATTGACCCCACATCTCTCCATAAAGAGGACCTGTCACACTGATTCCTATTACAAGGGATGTTTACATTCCTTGTAATAGGAATAAAAGTGATAAAAAAAAAATGTAAAAAAAAGTGTGAAAATAAAAAAAAGTTAAGTAAAATAAAATTAAATTTTTTTTTTTCAAAACGCCCCTGTCCCCGTTATCTCGTGCGCAGAAGCAAACACGCATGCAAGTCCCACCCACATGTGTAAACGCCGTTCAAACCCCACATGTGAGGTATCGTCACGTGCGTTAGAGCGTGTGCAAAAATTCTAGCACTAGACCTCCTCTGTAACTCAAAAATAGTAACCTGTAAAAAATGTTAAAGCGTCACCTATGGAGATTTTTAAGTACCGAAGTTTGGCACCATTCCATGAGTGTGCGCAATTTTAAAGCGTGACATATTAGGTATCTATTTACTCGGCGTAACATCATCTTTCACATTATACAAAAAAATTGGGCTAACTTTACTGTTTTGTTATTTTTTAATTAGTGAAACCGTTTTTTTTCCCAAAAAAAGGCGTTTGAAAAATTATTGCGCAAATACTGTGCAAGAAAAAAAGTTGCAATGACCGCCATTTTATTCCCTAGGGTGTCTGCTAAAAAAATATATAATGTTTGGGGGTTCTGATTAATTTTCTAGCAAAAAAAATTGATTTTTACATGAAGGAGAGAAGTGCCAAAATAGGCCCGGTGGACAAGTGGTTAAGTGGCCATAGGAAAAATGCACCACCCTGTTCTAATGACTAAGTTGAGATTAGGATTCCTGACACCAGCAGATCATCGCAATCACAGCTAGTGCAAAACACCAGGTGGCTGCCATGAGCAGGTTCCATACAACTGCTTTGTCAGTCCCTAGGGTGTTCTATAAGACCAGATGTTAGCATTTTACTTACTTCTATAAAACCAGGACATTCCATTTTGCAATCCCATGCAAGTCATATTGAGAGATGGAACATATTCCTTCTAAGAAAAAGACAAATGATTGCAGAGGGCTCAGGCCGCTGTTTGTGAAGATCTCTGTTCCTGCTGAGTTGTAGTCACAGAGTCTGTGAGCATTCTTTGATGGTTTGTGAGGCGACAGTTGGATAACTTTATATACTGCATAGGATGCATTAAGGTGAAAAAACATTAACCTTTACAACCCCTTTAATCTTCTCTCAAGAGTGAATAAATTCAGTTCCTCTCCAGGCATATGCAATTAGCGGACCTCCAGCTGTTGCAAAACTACAAGTCCCATCATGCCTCTGCCTCTGGGTGTCATGCTTGTGGCTGTCAGAGTCTTGCTATGCCTCATGGGATTTGTAGTTCTGCAACAGCTGGAGGTCCGCTAATTGCATATCCCTTCTCTAATCTTTCCTCATAGCTGAGCTCCTCCATGCCTCTTATCAGTTTGGTTGTCCTTCTCTGCACTTTCTCCAGTTCTCCAATATCCTTTTTGAGAACTGGAGCCCAAAACTGAACTGTATATTCCAGATGAGATCTTACTAATGATTTGAACAGGGGCAAAATGATATCTTTCTCTCTTTCTGCAGGCCATACCTCTTTTAATAATAGTTGCTACACCCAAGCTTTGTAGTGCATATGAATGTGCTGCAGCAATATGGGGTGCCTGCTCCTTCCTCTGCAAGCTGTCCCCCCCTTGAAGAAAATCCTATCTTGTTGTTGTTTTGTCTTCACCTCATTTTTCTCCTCTACAAAATGTGGTACCTCATCATCCCCACCCTCCTCATCACTCAAGCTCACTTGGCAGTAAGCTGCAGTTGTAAGAACATCACAGCTAATTGCTGCTTACTGCCTGGTGTACCCGCCACCAAAACACTGGGTAAAATATACCTCCCCACCAAAAAAAGAAACACGCTAAACACTAAGGCTGGGTTTACACTACAGAACGGAGCGGCTCACAGCAGAGGGTCTGATGCGTCTTCATTCACCCGTTCAGGTCCGATTTCAGCCCGAATTTTGAAACGGACCAATTTGCATCAGAGCTGCTCTGGAGATGTGTGAACCGGCTCCACAGACAGCCTGTCACAATCTCCTGCAATGCGAATTGGATGAGGGGAAATCCAATTCGCAATAGTGTGATCCCAACCCAAAAACCCTAACCCTGTTTTTGTGTGTATGTGTTTTTTTTTTAACCAATCCCAATAAAAATAAAAATAAAAAAAAAACACAAAAAAATGTGTTGTTGCAGCAGCTAAACAGCAACTGAAGTTGTTGCCAACACACACAAAAAAGATAATCCTGAAAAGGACTGTTGGACCTTAGCACTGTGAACACAGAAGAGTACACACTAATATTTGCCCTTTTTCTCTGACACCTATAAAAAGAAAAGGGGCAAACAGTTATCACTGGGACATGAAGGCACAGAGATACTGTATAACATTTGGGGCTATTTACTAAAACTGGAGTGTGCAAAATCTGGTGCAATTCTGCATAGAAACCAATCAGCTTCCAGTTTTTATTGCCAAAGCGTAACTGAACAAGCTTAGAAGATGCACAGCTGCACCAAATTCTGGGTGCTCCAGTTTTAGTAAACCTACTCCTTTGTGAGAAGTTCTAACTCTTCTCTTCTCTTTACATTAGAGCTGCTATTTAAGCCTCGTTCACACAGTATGATTGTTGGCCAACCGAACATCTGATTTTTGTCAAAAGGGCGTGTGCCAGGATCTGGTTTTGCATACTAACGTTACACAACTGTCCCACAAACACGAACGTAGTGATGTCCTACGAGGAATTTCAGTTCTTGAGCGCCACCATTTGGGCCCCTTCGTTTTTGGTGAGCATTGATTCCGAGCATGTGTGTTTGTACTTTTGACTTTTGTGTGATGGTTTTCTGTACTGACCATCAGAAAATCCACCGAAAATTTACTAGCCTGTCATCCAACATTTGTTGGTGGAAAATTGGACAACAATTGTCAAAAGGAGAATACTAACGATAAGATTTTAGGACAAATGTCTGACTTACAGATAATACCTTGCCAACAATCGTATCCTGTGTACGAGGCTTAACTCTCAAAGCTGACAGATATATACTTGGATATAGAACTCCCAAGACAGAATATGCAGTCATTCAAGCGTCA
This sequence comes from Rana temporaria, assembly GCF_905171775.1. Lineage (NCBI taxonomy): Eukaryota > Metazoa > Chordata > Amphibia > Anura > Ranidae > Rana > Rana temporaria. The sequence goes on along the minus strand of NC_053491.1, from coordinate 292,091,825 downwards.
CTTATAAAAGCGTGCATCCCAAAAGGTCATATCTTAATGCATAATGTGCCATATGTTACCATCATCATGTATATAGCCATAGGTGTGCACAGCCTAATGCATTAGGGTGTGCACCCCAAAGCACAAATACTGACAGTGTCAATAGGGAAGAAATTGCTGTCAGTAGGGGAGAGGATGGCGTCAGTATTTTTTATTTTTTTATATTTTAAAATAGTTCTTTTTGCAAAAACAAAATTCGTAGACCCATTAGGGGGCATTGGTGAAATATTAGGGGTCCAAACAGGGTCAATCTGTGCCACACGGGGTGCTTAGGGTGTGCCCACACTTGACACACGACTATGTATATAGGCAAATCTGCATAAGAGTGCATTAATGTCAAGTAGTCTGATTTGTCCATTTATGGCCAGCTGTACCTTTTCCAGCTTTCTGTCCTTTTGTTTATGTTTTTCTTGCCCCAGACCATCCAATGCCACTTTCTATCTCTTTCTATGTCAGAACAGAGTTAACAGAAACTATACTTTGTGCTCACAGATGCAAATATTATGTAAAATGGCAAACACAAGGCCAAAAATACATGGGGATGCCATGACGCAGAAATCGTGTTTTCCTCTCAGGCTGTTAAATAGATGCTGCTCACGAAACATGCGTCGGTGCAGCTGTGCTTTTGTTCCACTGCATTTTTTATACTTTCTATCATTACAGCATGAAAAACACTTTAGCTGTTAAATCACTACTAAAGGTCCTCAAACAGATCCACATCATAAAAATTGAAACCTTTGATGGAGGATTTAGGACATTATGTTCTGTATTTTTTCTTCCATATAATTGGCCTTGTGCTGCACCCATTTGTTTAAGGGCACACTTCATTGTGCTAAGCATCCCTAGGACACAGGGAGCTCAGTCACGTCTTTACATTTTCAAACACGATTTCTAAGCAGTACACGGTTTTATGTGTCACATTTCTTTTCTGAAAAGTACAATTTGATTAGAATGGAGGCAGAGGTTCTACAAGATAAAAGATAGACAGATAGATGGTGGTAGGACATGTTTTAATAAGCATTAAAAAAATTAACACATTTCCATTCTTTTTAAGAATTATTGGATAAAATGTTATATCAAATATTTACTTTTGACATTTTTTTGCAAAACATTGAAATCTTGAGTTTCCTTAGAAGCTTGTAGTTATAAAAATATTAATAGAAAATTGGCTTAGGGGACCTGTATATTATATTAGGCTATAGGGCACAGTAAAAAAATATTCTATAGTAGAAATTAAATGGAAATTTATTGTTCCGCACCCTCCCGACAGAGCTGCTGTTTCACAGGTCCTTTATTACCAGTTCCCACAACACTAGAAAGAAGCACCACGCTCCCTGGCACACCTTTGGCTTCAGATAGGATTTAAAGAGGTATTAACTATGGTATTTGAGTTACTTACTATTTATGTCAATAAAAAGGTTTTGATTAAAAAAAATAAAAGCAGTTTCAAACCCAAAACCCCCAAAAATGTATATACTACCGCTTACCAATCATTAGATGTGGTGGCTGTGTCAGTTATCTTTTCTAAAAGGAGTTGTAAAGATACAATTTTTTTCCCCCTAAATAGCTTCCTTTACCTTAGTGCAGTCCTCCTTCACTTACCTCATCCTTCTATTTTGCTTTTAAATGTCCTTATTTCTTCTGAGAAATCCTCACTTCCTGTTCTTCTGTATGTAACTCCACACAGTAATGCGAGGCTTTCTCCCTGGTGTGGAGTGTCGTGCTCGCCACCTCCTTGGATTACAGGAGAGTCAGGACGCTCTCTACATTGCACATATAGAAAGAAGCTGTGTTAGTGGGCGACACTCCTCACCAGGGAGAAAGCCTTGCATTACTTTGTGGAGTTACAGACAGAAGAACAGGTAGTGAGGATTTCTCAGAAGAAATAAGGACATTTAAAAGCAAAATCGAAGGATGAGGTAAGTGAAGGAGGACTGCACTAAGGTAAAGGAAGCTATTTAGGAAAGAAAATTGTACCTTTACAACCCCTTTAAGCCTCGTACACACGATCGGATTTTTCAACGGGAATTTTGTGATGACAAGCTGTTGTCGGGAAATCCAACCGCTTGTATGCTCCATTGGACAATTGTCATCTTTTACGGGGGACAAATGTGGGATGCATGCTTTAAAATTATGGGCCAACTATTGTGTGTTGTCAGATTTTCTAATCGTTTGTACACAAGTTCGTCGGACAAAACTCCAAAGTACAAACAGGCATGCTCGGAAGCAATGCACACCATAACACAACATTAGCAGAAGTTGCCCAAAGGGTGGCGCTAAAGAGCTGAAAAACCACATAGTTTTGTGTTTGGTAGCTGACAATTCTTTGTCGTTTGTATGCAAGACAAGTTCCTGGCCAACGCCCTTCGGACAAAAGTCCTACGCTTTGTCCGATGAAAATTCGATTGTGTGTACGAGGCTTTAGTATTTTTTCTTTCTGTTTCTCTGTTTGGTAGTCTGGTTAGTAACACACTTCCTGTATTAGAGTGTCCCCCCCCCCCACTCTGGATGAAGGAGAACATGAGGCATATTTGGACAGCAGCATTGCCAGCCTTGGGGGGAAGGGAGTGTTAGATGCTAGCAGATTTAAATACACTAACAAAATTGAAGCCAAACTTCAGTAAACACTTTATAATCGGTTACAGCAGACAGTTTTTCCCTTTTGGGATAAAGGTTTTACATAAATAAATAAAATCTGATCATTGCAAGCTCTCCCGCAAGTGTTAAATGGTTTGTCTCATCCCTGTAACTGATTCTGCTCGAGATAATGTTCTTTTGATAAACAGCAGACTAAGGGCCCTTTCACGCGGTCTGTGCCTGGGTGAGGGCTCCTCTTTGCTCAGCGGGGATTGCTCCGTCAATCCCCACTGAGCTGGCAGATGACAAGTCTGTCTCTGCACACTATGCAGGGACCGACCTGTCAAAGCGCCGCTCTCCCTTTGGGGGATCGGATGACGACGGACCATAGAGTCCATTGTCATCCGATCCGCAGACGGATGGAAAAATAGGGTTTTCCTCCGTCACACTTTGGCGGATCGGAGCGGGTCAGATGTCAGCGGGCATGTCACCGCTAACATCCATGGCTCCATAGATCTCTATGAAGTGCCCGTTCAGGTCCGCCTAAAAATCTTACAGGCGGACCTGAACGGTCCGTCCGTGTGAAAGAGGCCTTACTGACAGGATCACCTAATAAAAATAGAAGAAAGATTAAAAAACAAAACAAATGCAGCCATTTCAACTAAGAAAATTGTAAGCTGCAATAGAATAATTGTTTGCTTTTGGGTTCAATACTACTTTAATGGACAGACAAAAGCCCTGCAGGGAAGAAACAAGTGGAGCAATTATATTACAATTTAATAATAGAGCATCTAAAGCAACACAAAATTGTGGCAAGAAACACAATATACAAATCTTATAAAGAATAACAAACTGTCTAGGTGTCCTGACTGAGATGGAAAACACTATCTAAACCACTGACCAGTGGGTCTAAGTACAGTTAGCCGGTGCTGGGGCCCTGGATCTCCCATTGAGAGTGCTCAGTCTCTGTCAGTTCTTTTTTTAAGTGCCTGTAAAGCTGAAAATGCAGCTTTAAATTGGGCTTTTTATAATTAGTTTGCGTTGTGCTAGACTCTTTAAGCCCAATCAGTTCTTTCTCAATGAGACTCTGATAAACATCAACCGCCCTGCTTCTGGCCTGGATGGGATAAAAATATTTATCACTCATAATAATCAATAGGGGCTAAATTTTCCCCATCTTTAGCCAATCTTTATATAGGCTGATGAGAGGAAATGGTTTTGTTTTCATTGAGCAATCCTTTTAGTGACAGCATTGCATGGTTTGGTTGCTTTGTAGACCACCTGATCTTTGTATGAACTAACACCGAACAATCTTTCATTTCCTTTTTGACGTACTTAAATCATAATTACTGCAACCTGGAATTTACCAGAAAATTTTATCCTGAACAGATCCATTAATTAGATCTGGTCCTTACAGGTGAAGCAGTACAGAAACAGTTGGGCTACTTTCACACTGAGGGCCTTATAACGCTAAAAATAGCTCCTGCAAAGCGCCTTGAACGGTGCGTCTCTTTTCTCTGAAATGTGAAAACCTGAGGGCTTTCACACTGGAGCGGTGCGCTAACAGGAAGGTAAACAAAGTTCTGTTAGCAGCATCTTTGAGGCGCTGTAGGAGCGGTGTATACACCACTCCTACAGCGCCCCTGCCCATTAAAATCAATGGACAAGGCCTCCAAACCGCCAGCAAAGCGCCGCTGTAGCGGCACTTTGCAGGTGGTTTTAACCCTTTTCAGACGGATGTGGATTAAGAGCGCCCTGCTAGGGGCCGAAATGCTCCGCAAAAATGACGGTAAAGCGCCACTAAAAATATTGGCGCTTTCCCACCAACACCCGCGACGCCCCTTCATTCTCCCTTCATTCAACAAACTTCCCTCCCAGAAGAAAATCGCTACCCTTAACCAGCCCTATAAACTTCTCTACAAGAAACTTACCGGGGGGTGGGGGTGGGTTTTTCTCCAAAAGCAAACCCACCCCCTTTTTCCTTAAAGTGGAGGTCTGCCTGAAATATATATATATTTTTTTAAGTCAGCAGCTACAAATACTGCTTTTAAGTAGGACACTTACCTGTCCAGGGAGCCCGTGATGTCTTCACCCTAAGCTGACCCATCCCTCGGCTCCGGCTGGAGGTGTCGGCATCTTAAGTAAGGGAATCAGGAAGTAAAGCCTTTGTGACTTCACAGCCTTGTTCTCTACTGCCCATGCGCTAGTCGAGCTGCACGTTTTGAGTGGTCCCTGCTGTCTTTTGGGACCTGTGTGTCTCCCAGAAGACAGTGGGGGGACAGAGGAGGGGCTGGACATGGCGTAGCTTGCCGTGGTGATCGTTTGCCGGAAGTGGGAGCAAATACCAGTATTATACAGATATCTGCTCCCCTCTTAAATGTGACACCGGGGGGGGGGAATTCCCTCGGCAGTGCGCTGTCAGTTGCCGGTGTTCTGCCGAATAAGTTCCCCCTCAGCGTATAGGGACCCTCCTGTACTGCGCAGGCGTGGCGCTTGCGCAGTACGAACTCAACTGAGCCTCAGAAAATAGCCGAAAATGTAGAGCTCAGAGTCAGCTCTACACGGCGCCTATGCCACACGCTCCCGATGCTAGTGCTACTCTGCAAGGGGCGGGGGTGATTTTTGCAATAAAGTACACGTCTTAGGCTTGTGATAGAGTGTCACTGTTTGATCAGCTGAGAGCTGCTCTGTGTTCTTTGTGTAAGACCCAGCATGCTCGCTTCTGATTGGGTACCGTTTGGACTCTGATCTACCTGTGTATGACTCGGCTTGCCTAGACTACCCTTTATCTGCAGCGGTGAACTACAAGTCCCAGCTGACCTGCTCATGCTGACATCCATCCAGAGTTCTTGAGGAAACAAGCAGAGATCCAGGATTTATTATGCTGTCTTTCACCTAATATGTGGTGAGTACATTACCTATAGGGGGAAGATATCAGTGTGAAGCATACAGCCCTGTAGTGCTTGGAGAAGTTTTTATCTACAATTTCTGCTTTGGTAGCATTATGTGAATGGACACTTCATCACACATACAGTTTGGGTTTTGGACTGAGCTGTTTATATAAAGAGATTGATAGGAGCCGCCAAACAAATGTTTTGACCCTGAGAGCTTTTTTATCATCTCATTTAAGGTTATGAGATTCCTTTGAACTCATTAGTCACGCCAGTGACTTGAAAGCGCTGTTAATGTTTTATTAAGTTTTTACCTCTGATAACACATATATTTTTTTAGTAAAAGTACACGTCTTAGCGGGGAGTGTTAAAATAAATAAAGGGCAGGTTTTGCACTGTTGATGGGAGGTTTTGCGATGTGCCCCGCTAAGACGTTTACTTTATTGCTAAAATCACCCCCACCCCTTGGAGAGTAGCACTAGCATTGGGAGCGTGCGGCATGTGTCATAGTCAGTGCGCAGGCGCCGTGTAGAGCTGACTCTCAACTTTACATCTTCGGCTATTTTCGGAGGCTCAGTGCCTGGGCAGTACATAAGGGTCCTTATCCGCCGGGGGAGCTCATTAGATATTGACAACAGTCCTGCAAGTGTGTCCTGCAAGTGTACCACTCCAGTGTGAAAGCACTCGGGCTTTCACACTGGAGTGACAGGAGAGGCGCTTTACAGGCGCTTTGCAGGCGCTATTTTTAAAGCGCCTGTAAAGCGCCTCAGTGTAAAGGTGGCCTCAGGCCTCGTACACACGACCGAGAATCTCGTCGTAAAAGAAACATCATTTTCCTCGACGAGTTTCTTGTCAGGCTTGTCGAGAATCTTGTCAAGCTTTTTTTGTGTACACACTGTCAAGACAAAATCTCGTCGTTCTCAAACGCGGTGATGTACAACACATACGAAGGCACTATAAAGGGGAAGTTCGATTCCACTGGCACAACCCTTGGGGCTGCTTTTGCTAATCTCATGTTACTGCGTGTTAAGTAAAAGTTTGGTAAGAGATGATTCGCGCTATACAGTCTGTTACAGCGTGACAAATGTGCTATCTCCATTACGAACGATACTTTTACCGAAGGCGCGCTCCCGTCTCATACTTTATTCTGAGCATACGCGGGTTTCTAAGCATACACACAAACGTGTTTCTCGTCGTAAACCAGCCCGACGAGAAACACAACGAGGAAATTGAGACTCCCGACAAGAAAAAAGAGAACTTGTTCTCTTTTTTTCTCGTCGAGATCCATGACAGTTTTCTCGACGAAAAACATACACACGACCGTTTTCCTCGGCAAAAAAGCTCTGCCACCAATTTTCTTGATGGATTCTGTTGAGGAAAACGGTCGTGTGTATGAGGCCCTACACATGTGACACTGTTGGGGAGATTTTTATTGACTTTCATGTGAGAAATAAATTCACTGTCAAAATTTCCCATCTCTACTAATGTATTTTTGGTTTTGTCTGTATCCCAGTTAAAAAGACTTTACCAAGCTGTATTGCTTTAAGTATGACATTGTTGCAGGATGACTGGAGACTGAATAGCAACCCACATGGTAAAATAATGAGTGAATGAAAAACAAAGCGATAACTCATCTGTGATAATTTTGGATCTTCTTACATTCCTCTGACTGTCTTGGTTACCATGGTTTCCATGTTCTTCTTTGTATAATTAGCAGCAAGGCAAAACTAACAAAAATAAGCTGCTTTTTTTTTTTTGTAAAAATCATTTTAATTTTCATATGACCTTCAAATCGATTCCCACCAGTCAATGTTATTGTGTACATTGGATGTAATGCTGTCAGTATACTAGTGCTAGACGCATAGTCGCCAACTCGTGATAGTTATTTTATTTTATTATTATTATTATTATTATCTTATTGCATTCACCAAAGAATATTTACAGCTATTTGTTGTACAACTGGTCTGGGGTGAGGGAACTTTTTAACCTACAAAGTATGGCTTTGTCCCTTGATGTCCAGTACAGTTGGCAACTATGTGTCAGTGCTCGATGTGTTGTTTCTATCACAATCTTTTCTGATGCATTTATTCTTATGGTGTTCTGCTGAGGTAGGAAGCCAAAGTGGACGGATGCTGGTGAATGCCCCATGGCAGCGGTTACCTCAGTCCATACATCAAGTACAAGCTATAACTTGGAAGCATTTTTTAGGTAAGAAATAATTTCCTTAAATAGAAATGATCTTACATAGTTACATAGTTAGTCAGGTTGAAAAAGGTCCATCAAGTTCAACCATAAGAAATAAAATAATATTAATATCATACAATCACATATACCCAATTCTATACCCACCGTTGATCCAGAGGAAGGCAAAAAAAACCAGCAAAGCATGAGATCCAATTTGCTACAGCAGGGGAAAAAATTCCTTCCTGATCCCCCATGAGGCAATCGGATATTCCCCGGATCAACTTTACCTATAAATGTTAGTACCCAGTTATATTATGTACATTTAGGAAAGTATCCAGGCCTTTACTGAGCTGGCCAGAACCATGTCTGGAGGGAGTCTGTTCCACATTTTCACAGCTTTTACTGTGAAGAAACCTTTCCGTATTTGGAGGTGAAATCTCTTTTCCTCTAGACGTAAAGAGTGTCCCCTTGTCCTCAGTGTTGACCGTAAAGTGAATAAATCAACACCAAGTTCACTGTATGGACCCCTTATACATTTGTACATGTTGATCATATCCCCCCTTATTCTCCTCTTCTCAAGAGTGAATAAATTCAGATCCTCTAATATTTCCTCATAGCTGAGCTCCTCCATGCCTCTTATCAGTTTGGTTGCCCTTCTCTGTACTTTCTCCAGTTCCCCAATATCCTTCTTGAGAACTGGAGCCCAAAACTGAACTGCATATTCCAGATGAGGTCTTACTAATGATTTCTACAGGGGCAAAATTATATCTCTGTCTCTGGAGTCCATACCTCTCTTAATACAAGAAAGGACTTTGCTCGCTTTGCAAACCACAGCTTGGCATTGCATGCCATTATTGAGCTTATGATCTACCAAAAGGTCTCACATTTCTCTTAAAGCAGTCTGAGCCATAGCTTTAGGGCACTTGAATCTGAATTTAAAGTTGGAAACCTGTGTTCCCTTGTGTCATCATCAGACTGGCTAAAAAATGTCCAAAGATTTCTTCTGCTCACCACCCACTCATGATTGTCCAAAAAAAATGCAATCTGCCAGCAGGTTCTCTGTGTTCAGCAGGTTGGCCACTTTCAAGCCTTCAGGTGTGTCTCCGCCCATTGGTAAATTTCAGCTGGGATCTACAGATGAGGGATGCTTCTGGTGCCAAATTGTTTTGCAACATAAGAAACATCTTGTTGTCTATCAGAATATGGACCTGGCAACCTTGGAAGAGAAGGGCAAACATCTAGATTGGACTGTCTAGACACCGGTCCCTTCCACATGCCCTGGGCTTGCCTTCGCAAGCAGTGAGCTCTCCAGCCCTACAGGTCTTGACAAATAGGTAAAGGTATTCTGATCATCTGGTCTATGGGATCAGATTGGTTGGAGTTGATAGATTTTTTTTTTTTTTGTATTAAATTTATTTTGTGCGTGTACTCGAGAGAGGAGCCGGACTGCAGGAGCTGGGAGTAGGCAGGCCTCCCCCAGAGGCAATCTGCCACCTTTCTCCATGCCCCGGGTGGCAATGGCGGGTGTGTGAGGGGGTCCTCCCACACAGCCCGCCCTACCTGCTCCGCTTTGAAGCCCAACTGGGCAGAGGGACTCCCTATAAGGGAGTGAGAGGATCTAGCCCACTCAACCAGCCCTGTTAGTCCTTCGCCTCTCTTTTTTAGAGACCGCGAGGTCAAAGTGCGTGCATGTTAACCCAATTTCGAGTGCGTGTAAGTGTGGTGTTTTTTTTGTGGGAGGGGGGTGGGTATACTAAGCGCAGGCTTACCTCACATAGCACACCCACCGGGAGCCGGGCTGAGACCACCAAACTCAATTCACATGTAGCCGAGACCGGGATCCGAACCCATAGCTGCAGAGGTGAATGGCTTATCAGCGCAGGTTGGAGTTGATTGATGACATGAGGTGATCCAGGAAACAAATTTTACTGAAAGGTCATCCATCACCTGGTATGTAAAATTCTTGCAGGGAAAGTCTTTCCTTTTAACATAGACACTCTCCCAGTTAAACATCCCAAGAGTCCTTTTGCATACATTACATAAAGTGGGCTTTTGGGATGGAACAAAGAGGGGTGGGGATAGGTGGAGTTCTGGAGTCCAGTAGGCATAGTTAACAATGTTGCTTGGGATTTCAGTGCAGCAAACTCGCTCATCCATGTCTTAATGGACCTTGTTTGTGCACTGAAACAGGAAGGGGCCATCCCCAAACTGTTCCCACAAAGTTGGGAGCATGAAATTGTCAAACATGTCTTGGTATGATGATGATGCTGATGCCTTAAGAGTTCCCTTTACTGCAGGGGTCTTCAAACTACGGCCCTCCAGTTGTTCAGGAAATACAATTCACATCATTCCTAATCATGTCTGTGAATGTCAGAGCTTTACAATGCCTCATGGGATGTGTAGTTCTGCAACAGGAGGGCTGTAGTTTGAGGATCCCTGCTTTACTGGAACTAAGGGGCCAAGCCCAACCCCTGAAAAACAACCACACACTATAATCCCCCCTCCACCAAATGATTTTGACCTGTGCACAAAGTAAGGGATGCCATTAAAGTTCATGTGAGTGTAAAGGAAGGTGCCCCAATACTTTTGGTAATATAGTGTGTGTGTGTGTGTGTATATATATATATATATATATATATATATATATATATATATATATATATATATATATTGTACAGGACGCCATGGCTGGGTCCTGGAAGGACGTTATATTTCCCCTCTGTTTGGACTGTGGTGCCTTTAAGGGAATGGAAAGGGTTAACGCACCTGTATAAGGAAGTAGTTTAAAGCAGACAGGAAGTGCAGGTGAGAGGGAAGGAGTGTAGGAGAGTCCAATGCATGGTGAATGGTGGACAAGGAAAGCTGTGGAAGCTATGAAAAGCTATGAAAAGCTGTGAAAGGACTTGGCAGTGTCCTGCCTAAAAACCTGCTACTGAAGGACTTACCTGGAAGGACTGTTTAACTGCGATAGCAGTTCTGAGCTGTACAAGTCGGTGAGACTGTTATTTCTTTTGTTTTTGCTGCTGCTAAGCCATTTAAGTTTAATAAACCATAGTTTTGATTTAAGAAGCCTGTGTCCTGCGATCAAGCTGGTCCCCCAAACATTACACTGGTGGAGAATGCGGGCAGGACTGAATAACAGGCATAAGAAGAAAAAAAAAAAAAAAAAAAAAAACGTTTTTTTTTCTGTTGCATTGGACTTTATATTGAACTAACATTTAAAGGGACAGTACATTGAATTTATGTCCTGGGTTAAAGCTGCACAAACATTGAAAGTTGAAGCAATGGAGGAGCTAATTAAACAGCTGACCCTGGCTAACATACAAGCGCAAACTTACAACAAAGAGGCGCTGGCTCTGCAGCAAGAAAATACTCGCCTGTTGGTGGCCCAGTTAGCAGCCCAGCAAGCAGCCCAGCAAGGGGTTATGCAGGCTCAGGTGACTGCCTTAAAGGAAGCGGTGCAACAGCTGTCTCAGGTTCAGGAGCCAGCGGCTGTTGCCCCTGGCAACCAGGTGACTGTGAGGGCAAGCCATTTTTTACAGAAGTTGTCCCTGAGCGATGATGTAGAGGCATTTCTTGCTACGTTTGAGAGGACAGCGGAGAGAGAAGGATGGTCTCAGGACCAATGGGCCGGCCTCATTGCTCCTTTTCTCACTGGAGATCCTCAAAAAGCCTACTTTGACCTGCCATCAGATGATGCTAAAGACTATCAAAAGCTAAAGGCAGAAATTCTGGCTCGTCTGGGGGTGACTACGGCCGTTCGGGCCCAACGTGTACACCAATGGAAATATCGTCCAGATCGGCCACCCCGGTCTCAAATGCATGACCTGGTGCAACTAGTAAAAAAATGGCTGCAGCCTGAGGTGTTGTCTGGCCCCCAAATTGTGGAGCGGGTCGTGCTGGACCGATACCTGAGGTCCCTGCCAGATGACCTCCAACGGTGGGTCAGCCATGGAGACCCCAAAACAGCAAACCTCCTTGTTGAGATGGTGGAACGATATACAGTGGTGGAGGACCTGCTCGGACCTACCAAGCGCATAGGGCCTAGTCTGCCACGGCCTGTTCGACCAACTGCTGCCCTTCGAAAGGATGTTCCAAGGAGCCCTGGGACAAACACCCCGGAAGGCCAAGAGACACTCCCGGTACCTTCGCAGCGTTCTGTTCCTGTTCGGAGAGGAGGGGATGTACAATGTTGGCGATGTCATTCCTGGGGTCATACCCGGGCACACTGCCCACTGCAAGAGGAGCCCATGGAATGCGGGGTTCTTCGGAGGGGGTCTTTTTGTGCCCACAAAGTGTGCACCACACACCTCGACCTGGATGAGGAAAAGTTTGAGTGTGAAGTCCAAGTGAACCACCTCCCTGCCCGGGCTTTGTTGGACTCTGGAAGCATGGTAACCCTGGTTCATCCTAGAGTGATTGGGAAGATCGGTCCGGTAAGAAAAACTTTACGGGTGGTATGCATTCACGGGGACACTAGAGAGTACCCGCTCATCACGTTGTCTATCTCCTCAGCATGTGGCACTGTTACTCAAGAGGTGGGGGTGATAAAGAACTTGGTGCATGATGTTATAATAGGACGAGACTGTCCATTGTTTACAAAACTGTGGGAACAAGGAGAACAGTTCAGAGACTGGGGAGAAACTAGCCCCCCTGTTCCTGCTGCTGAGAGGGATAACCCTGAACTGCCAAACGTTAATGTGGACCCAGATGGGGAAAATGCTAATGATTGGGTTAATGGTGATGAAAGTAGTATTGATACTATTGAGGATGTCAAGATATGTGGTCCACAGACCTACCAAAACACTAAGGGGGAGGAGCCTTTCCCACTTCAGGTAATGCTGGGGGGAAGAGGATGAGGAAGTGGCCTCTACCCCTGCGCTGCCGGATTTGGGTGTTCCCCATGGGGCATTTGGGACTGCTCAGATGCAGGACCCCACTTTGGCCCATGCACGGGAACAAGTGGTAGTAGTAAATGGGGTTCCCCAAGAGCCAGGTGCGAATGAGAGGTGGCCACACTTTGCAATATATAATGAATTGCTGTATCGGGTTACCAAGGAGAGAGAAAATGTGGTAGAGCAATTGTTGGTACCCCAACAATATAGACGAAAGGTTCTGGACCTGGCCCATAACGATGTGTTAGGGGGACACCTGGGAGTTGAAAAAACGGAGGCACGGATCACCGACCGGTTTTACTGGCCAGGTCTGAAAGCAGAGGTAAAGAGATACTGTACCTCTTGTCCGACCTGTCAGTTGACCGCTCCGGTGACTCATTTTCGGAGCCCTTTGGTCCCTCTGCCCATAATTGAGGTCCCATTCGAGAGGATAGCCATGGATATAGTGGGTCCCTTGGTAAAGTCAGCTCGAGGTCACTCCTACATATTGGTGATTCTTGACTATGCCACCCGATATCCTGAGGCGCTACCCCTGCGGAATACCTCCTCAAAGGCCATTGCCCGGGAATTATTCCAGATGTTTACATGGACTGGTTTCCCCAAGGAAATACTCACAGACCAGGGTACCCCGTTTATGTCAAGGGTTATGGCCGATGTGTGTAAGCTGTTCCGGATTAAACAGCTACGCACATCGGTCTACCATCCCCAAACGGACGGGTTGGTGGAACGCTTTAATAAGACCCTTAAATCTATGCTCAAGAAAGTGGTACAAAGGGATGGGAAAGATTGGGACTGCCTGTTACCAGCTCTCCTGTTTGCTATCCGGGAAGTGCCCCAGGCCTCCACGGGTTTTTCGCCCTTTGAGTTGGTATATGGGCGGAGACCTCGCGGACTTCTTGACGTGGTTAAAGAGGAGTGGGAAAGTGAACTGCTGAACAGCAGCATAAGAGTGTCCTGGAATATGTCTCCCAAATGCAGGAAAGGATCCAAACTGTGATGCCGCTAGTCAAAGAGCATTTGCAAAAAGCCCAGGAGGCTCAACGACGGGTCTATAACAGGGCTGCTAAAATAAGGCACTTCCAAGTGGGGGATCGAGTAGCGGTGCTAATTCCCACTGTGGAAAGTAAGTTCTTAGCCAGGTGGCAAGGACCCTTTGAAGTTGTGGAAAAAGTGGGAGAGGTCAATTATAGAGTCCACCAGCCAGGCAAGAGGAAACCGTATCAGATATATCATGTCAACTTGTTAAAGCCCTGGACAGACAGGGAACCGGTGACCTCCCTGGCTAGTGCAAGGCTTGAGCCACAGGTTGGGGTGGAGAGTGTCCAAGTAGCAAATACCCTATCTAAATACCAAAGTCAGCAGGCAAAGGAGTTCTTGCAGAGAAATAAAGAGAAGTTTTCAGACTTGCCGGGGCTAACTAGTATCATAGAGCATGATATTATCACGGAACCTGGAGTCAAAGTTTTTGTCAGGCCCTACCGCATCCCAGAGGCTCAAAGGAAGGCCGTTTCAGAGGAAGTAAAGAAGATGCTGGACCTGGAGATCATTGAGGAATCGCAGAGTGAGTGGTCGAGCCCGATTGTGTTGGTACCAAAGCCCAACGGGACTCTGCGATTCTGCAATGATTTCCGGAAGCTTAATGAAGTTTCACGGTTTGATGCCTACCCCATGCCCCGGGTAGATGAACTTATTGAGAGACTAGGTCCAGCTAGGTATATCACAACATTAGACCTTACCAAGGGGTATTGGCAAATCCCATTAACTAAGGCTGCTAAAAAGAAAACTGCTTTTTCTACTCCAGAGGGGAGTTTTCAGTACAAAAGAATGCCTTTGGACTGCAAACTGCTCCAGCCACGTTCCAGCGAGCAATGGATAGGATTTTACGACCTCATCGGGAGTATGCCTCAGTGTACTTGGACGACATAGTCATTTTTAGCAGAGACTGGGAGTCACACTTGCCCAAAGTCCAGGCAGTACTGGACTCTCTCTGGAAAGAGGGGTTTACAATAAACCCTGAAAAATGTGCTTTGGGAATGGAGGAGGTGAAATACCTGGGCTATATTGTGGGTAGAGGGGTGGTGAAACCTCAGGTCAGCAAGGTAGAGGCTATAAAGAGTTGGCCCCGCCCCCTCACAAAAAAGCAGGTACGTGCATTCCTGGGCATGGTGGGATACTACAGGAGGTTTGTACCCAACTTTGCCACATTGGCGGCTCCATTGACCGATCTGACTAAGGGTCGGAAATCGGTCATGGTGGAGTGGAATGCAGACGCTGAGAAGGCTTTTTTGGTGCTCAAGTCAGCACTGTGCCAACACCCTGTCTTGATAGCGCCCAATTTTTCAGAAGAGTTTGTTGTCCAAACTGATGCTTCCGATGTAGGATTGGGAGCTGTGTTGTCACAGGTTGTTTGTGGTGAGGAACACCCAGTAGTCTTCCTCAGTAGAAAGTTGACACCAGCGGAGAAAAACTACGCTATTATTGAAAGAGAGTGTCTGGCCATTAAGTGGGCTCTGGATTCCCTCAGGTATTACCTCTTGGGGAGGAAGTTTAGGCTCATTTCTGATCATGCCCCTTTAACATGGATGAGGCAGGGTAAAGGGACTAATGCCAGGATTACACGTTGGTTCCTGGCGCTCCAAGAATTTAAGTTTGTAGTGGAGCATAGGCCCGGGAGACTGCATCAAAATGCAGATGCCCTCTCCCGAGTCCATTGTTTGAGCTCCACTGTTGCCTCCACCTCCTTGGCGTTGGGGCACAGGGGGGGATATGTACAGGACGCCATGGCTGGGTCCTGGAAGGACGTTATATTTCCCCTCTGTTTGGACTGTGGTGCCTTTAAGGGAATGGAAAGGGTTAACGCACCTGTATAAGGAAGTAGTTTAAAGCAGACAGGAAGTAAAGGTGAGAGGGAAGGAGTGTAGGAGAGTCCAATGCATGGTGAATGGTGGACAAGGAAAGCTGTGGAAGCTATGAAAAGCTATGAAAAGCTGTGAAAGGACTTGGCAGTGTCCTGCCTAAAAACCTGCTACTGAAGGACTTACCTGGAAGGACTGTTTAACTGCGATAGCAGTTCTGAGCTGTACAAGTCGGTGAGACTGTTATTTCTTTTGTTTTTGCTGCTGCTAAGCCATTTAAGTTTAATAAACCATAGTTTTGATTTAAGAAGCCTGTGTCCTGCGATCAAGCTGGTCCCCCAAACATTACAATATATATATATATATATTTTTTTTTTTTTTTAAATACTGCCACCAGTGAATGCTCTCATAATAGTATATAAAATGGCCTCATGGAATAGGGGGGGAGGGGGGTGTTTAGACAATTTAATTGCTTGCCAACCAACTGCCACAGTTATACGACAATTTTTTTGGGGAGCCACGATGCAGTGCCAAATCGCAAAAAGTGGCCTGGTCTTTGACCAGCAATATGGTCCGGGGCTTAAGTGGTTAAAGAAAAAGAAAAGAAAATGGAAATACCACATACTGTATGCATCACCTTATTTTTAAGGATTGCAGCGGTGGTTGTTGACACTGACCCTGTAACTTCTGTGACATTTTCCAATCCAGGAGAGGTGATGTCAGATGTACAAGAAGAAACTTCAGAATTACTGTCACTAGTCTCCACAGACCCCACCCCCTTTGCAGTCTGTGCAGTAAGGATTTTTTTTTTTTTTGCTCTTTTAGTAATGTAGATCTATTGCCTTCAGAGCTCCTTGTCATCCTGGCTAGAAATAAAATTAACCCTGTATGCCCAACTCCTCAGCTAAATACTGACAGATGTTTTTAGTTCTATCTGATAACCTGTCCTTGGTTTAGACCAGTGGTTCTCAACCTGGGGGTCGGGACCCCCTTGGGGGTCAAATGACAATTTGCCAGGGGTCACCAAATCCTGGGCTGTTCCTGAAGCCCGCAGCGCACTCAGCCTTTTCGCAGATGCCCAGCAGGGCAGTTCCTGGAGCCTGTGGCCGCCCATTCAGTTCACAACATGGCTGTGGGGCAGGCAGAGACTAGAGGTCAGCTGACTGGTGAGGAATGTGAAGTGGGAGGGGCTGGAGAAGACCCTATCTTCTGATTTCAGCATAGGGGTCACTTCTGCGAGACACTACAGAGCTGGAGACACAGTGGGTAACACTACCTGTGATGATAGTTGCCATTTAAAGCCCCTACTGCAGTTCTCAGGTCAGCAGGTGATCTTGATCAAGAGCACCCAAGTTGGCTAATCAGAACTCCCCGCCAGCATTGCCACTCATCCCAACTCCCCCCCAAGGAGTAAGAGAAGGCAAAAAATAGAGAATACATAGAAGGTAGAGGGAGAGAAGGAATAAGAGAACAGGAAAGACAGCTAGAGGGGATGGGGGGGTGGGGGGAATTAAAAATAAATTAAGATAGAGAGATAAAAGGGAGAGAAATAAGAACATAAAGAGAATGTAACATCCTAAAATTTACCAGAAGGGGTTTTAATATGGTACGAGTGGAAGGGACTCCTAAATGTCCGAGGGTTAGGGGCGCTGACAACCCACGCTACGAAAATTCTACCGTTGGGGGTCCCAACCGCTTGGGAAATTTTATCAAGCGGTCACGGCACTAGAGGGGTTGAGAACCACTGGTTTAGACAAAGACAATTTATGTTAGGATCAATGACAGCAAGCAGGTCCCAGGGGCCCCATTAAAATATTTATTCGGGGCCCCATGATCTGTACTTACACCCCTGCATCATGTAACAGTACCAACCAGTAGAGCTGTTTCTGTTTCTGTTTCTTGGACAAGGTTTACCAACCTGTTTGATTCCTTTCTTCTCAGAGAACTGTTGGACAGGAATGTCAGAGAGTCTTATGCCCTGTACACACGACCGTTTTTCCGTCTGAATAAACTCAGATGTATTTTCCGACGGAATTCCGCTCAAGCTGTTTTGCATACACACGGTCACACCAAATTCCGACCGTCAAGAACGCGGTGGCGTACAACACTACGACGAGCCGAGAAAAATTAAGTTCAATGCTTCTGAGCATGCGTCAACTTGATTCTGAGCATGTGTGGTTTTTAGTGCGTCGGAATTCTATACAGACGAACAGATTTTCCAATAGGATTTTTTTCCGTCTGAAAAAAAGAGAACATGTTCTCTAGCTAAGTCCGTCGGAATTTCGGACACAAAAAGTCAGATTGGGCATACATACGGTCGGAATATCCAATGAAAAGCTCCCATCAGACTTTTTCCATCGGAAATTCCGACCGTGTGTACAGGGCATTAGAGATATAAGATTGTGAAGCCTCGTACACACTTCCGAGGAACTCGACGGGGCGAAACACATAGTTTTGCTCGTCGAGTTCCTTGTGAAGCCGCCGAGGATCTCGGCGAGCCAAATTTTCCCATTCCCGTCGAGGAAAAAGAAGACATGCTTTCTTTTTGGCCCGACGAGATCCTCGACGGTTTCCTCATCAAAAAGTGTACACACGACCGGTTTCCTCGGCAAAAAAAAAACCCAGCAAGCTTCTTGCTGGTTTTTGCCGAGAAACTCGGTCGTGTGTACGAGGCCTTACTCAGCCTGGTGGAGAACATTAAATGGTCACTCTTCGAGATGATTTTTTTTGGAGGTGGTAATTGAAGGATTCGCTGTTTCCAAATCTATTTATTGGTCTGTGCTATTTCAAATGCAGGTGATGATTGTTGTTATCAAAATGTGTAAATATTTACGCACAATTTGTATATCACCTGTCCAGTTAAGTTGACATGGAAAACATGTTCAGCTTAAAGTAATAGACTGTAATATGTAATTTGCAAGCTGAAATTCCCAGATGTATCTGTTGACAAGCAAAGCTAAACCTCTATCTACATACTTTACTAATGACTACATATATTTTGTCCATCAACATGGCTAGATTAAGCAGACCTGCTTAATGTGGCCGACACTCTCCAAACCTTCAGTCAGGATTCACAGTGTGAATTTCAGCTCTCTTATCTCTGCAGAGAGATACAAGAACTGTTCAGCAGATTATCTCAGTTTTAGCTGCGAATTTGGAGACCTGGGAGAGGGGAGGGGGAGGGGGGAAGTGTATTGAGGTGAATGAGAGAAATCCTGAAGAGAAATTAACACATCTGTGAATTAGATGCGTGCCCATAGAAGATAATGGGCCTGAATTCGCACCTGAGCCACACCGTAATGCCTAGAAAACGCACATGTTTTTTCGCCAATGCGCAGTGCGAATTCATCGCACATATGTGAACCAGCCTCATTGAAAACGATGTATTTTATAATGTTAATGCAAATTGGATGCGGTTTAAGCCGCAAACAATTCGCATAGGTGTGAACCCGGCCTCAGGGATGAAGCTTCTGCCAGATCTTTTGCCCTGTGAGTAGTAGATTGGAGCAGTATTTATGGCTCCAGAGATGCCCACTTTTAAACTTCCTAGCTGACAGATAAATTTCTCTTTTTGGTAATATATTGGACATTGGAGAGGTTAAACATATTCCCAAGCCATCCCACCCTTTACTATTTTTGGTTTGTACCTGTGAGGACACCATGCTATCTATCTATTATGTGATTTATGTCTTAATATGGGGTGGTGATGGATGAAAGCATGGTATTTGTTTATAAATGTGGATACTTATATGTTGCACTGCACTGTGTTATGAAGCGCATCAGATTTTTACCATTATATAATAAATGGATAGTTTTTTTAATCTTAATTCTGTATGAATATCTATTTCCTGTTAAAGTGTTTAGCACCTTTAAAGTCCTATTTTCTGCTCTATAGTTTGAATTTACATAATCTGCATAAAATCCTGATTGCTCATCTCTGTAAACAACTAGAGTGAAAACATCAAAACACTTTTAGAATGGTGAACTCATTGTGGCTAAAATGTTTATTTTTATTTTTTTAGTAAAGTGTAGCAGTTGTGATTAGGCCTATACAGGAATATGAATTTTCAGCCTGTTATTTTAATAATTGTGTAGTCTTACTTATAAAATGTATCTAAACTAGACTGCTTTAGCTGGAGTGTTAGGCCCCGTACACACGGTCGGACCGAACCGATGAGAATGGTCCGACGGACCGTTTTCATCGGTTCAGCGCAGAAGTGGCCTGATGGTCTGATGTGCGTACACACCATCAGTTCAAAAAACGATCGGGTCAGAACGCGGTGACGTAAAACACACGACGTGCTGAATAAAACGAAGTTCAATGCTTCCAAGCATGCGTCGACTTGATTTTGAGCATGCGCGGGTTTTGAACCAATGCTTTTCTGTACTAACCACCGGTTTGGTCCGATCGGGCAGCCGTCCATCGGTTCGGTTTTGAAGCATGTTTTAAAATTTTGGACCGAAGGAAAACAGACCGATGGGCCATACACACGGTCGGTTTGGTCCGATGAAACTGAACTTCGGTCCATTCTCATCGGTTCGGTCCGACCGTGTGTACGGGGCCTTAGAGGTCTGACATTTGAAGTCTGTCATTTGATTTCCTGTCAAATGACTTTACATACTCTGGGCAGGTACCAATGCTGTCAAATGGGATCAGCATAGGTGTACGCAGCCTCTTCCATTGGGGTGTGCACCCCAAATCTTAACGACACTTTCTCTGCAACCTCAGCTGCACTGGACAGTGAATGAATGGGAAGTGCTCTGTGCTGAGCGACTTCATGTTTATTCACAAACTGAAGCATAGTAAACAGTTTACTATGCTTTATTTATGAATAAACATCGTGAGTGTGTTATTTTAGAAAAGGAACGGACCAGTAATTGACATTTACCAGCCCTCTCTCCCGCTCTCCATTCTGAAACACCCCCCGCAAGAGCTGGGGGGAGAGGAAAGGACAGAAGCCAGCAGCTGGCACACGCCTATGGGGATCAGGAAGAAAGTCATTGGCCCTGTGTAAGCTCCAACCAGAGAATTTGTGGAGCTTACATTTTGACTCTCTTACCCTGCTGCATTTGCCTATGGGGTATGGCCAGCTTAGTGAGCCTGTTGTTTTGCCCTGGATGGGACTTTTTTTTAGAAAGACATGTCATATAACCTAGAATAACCTGCTATAAATGCTACAAAACTGGTTAAAAAACTGACATACAGTGCATAGCTACTTCCGCACAAACATTTCAAGACTAAAATCTACAGTAAGATTGTCCCTTTTTAGCTATGTGTAAAATTCCATTGCATATAATCCAGATGTCACATCTTTGTAAACAACTAAAGTGATAACATCAAAATACTTTAAAATTATGAACTCGCTGTGGCTAAAATGTTTATAATATTTTATTTTTAAAAATAAGCTGTTGTGATTCAAGAATAACATTTACTGTAAGATTTCCCCCCTCACGCTGTGTGTAAAATTCCATTGCAACAACTGTTATGAACTGCATGTAAACCATCAGGAGTCTTTGGTGAATGCTGGAACATGTTTGAAATAGTGATTATGATAGCTTAATTGAAATAGTTCCTCATAAACCCAGTGACACATATACACAGCACATACTCTGTGAAAATCTAGATTACGCCAATATTGTTTGTATTTACAAAGACAGTGTCGGATCCCACCACGCTGTCCCCAATATGTGATGATCACACTCTCAGCCTCACCCTTCACAGAGATTTTCCAGCTTGCACGCCAATAATCTAGGGTCAGTTAACTATACCTGCCACCACATACACTGTATTTAAAAGAAACACGCACTGTTCACAGTGTCTACTATAATAATTTGAACTTTTAATAAACATCTGTAATAAACACTTTGACACCAGACAGTAAAATGACAGAGGTTCAAATATAGTAGGGCTTTTCACAGAGACAAGGGGCCAGATCCACAGCCGCCGAGCGCAACTTAACTTTACACTGCCGCAAATCTCCCAAGTTAGGTGCCGATCCACAAAGCACTTACCTGGAAATTTGCGGCGGTGTAACTTAACTCTGTCCGGCGCAAGGCGTTCCTAATACAAATGGGCGATTCCCATTTAAATTAGGCGCTCTCCCGCGCCGGACGTACTGCGCATGCTCCGTCGGGTAAATTACCCGACGTGCATTGCGCTAACAGACGTCGCTCCGACGTCATTTGCTTAGACGGTAACGTAAATGGCGTCCAGCGCCATTCACGGACGTCTTACGCAAACGACGTAGAGTTTGAATCTTCGACGCGGGAACGACGGCCATACTTAATAGGGCTTAGTCAAATAGGACTCAGCCCTATTTTTACGCGGCGTAACTCGACGTAAACGACGTAGAATTAGCGCGACGGGCCCGTCGGAACGTTCGTGGATCGCCGTAAGTGTTCATTTGCATATTCTAGGCTGGCCGCAATGGCCTCGCCACCTAGCGGCCAGCCTAGAATTGCATCCTTAAGATCCGACAGTGTAATTCAATTACACATGTCGGATCTTCTGTCTATCTATGGTAAACTGATTCTGTGGATCAGTTCCAAAGATAGAAACAGGGATACGACGGCGTATCAGTAGAT
Organism: Rana temporaria; assembly: GCF_905171775.1. Lineage (NCBI taxonomy): Eukaryota > Metazoa > Chordata > Amphibia > Anura > Ranidae > Rana > Rana temporaria. The sequence goes on along the minus strand of NC_053491.1, from coordinate 292,069,799 downwards.
ACGCCGGCGTATCCATTTTGTGGATTACCCCCAATAATTCTTTAATCACTTTAATCACTTGCTGACCATGTAGATTTATATCCTGTCAGCAAGTGGTTATACAAAGCTCACTTGATGTATTTTTATATTTTTTTTACTGCCAGCAATAAGTTGTGTAGCAGAAAATAATGCAAGTGGCTCTACACCAGCCAGATCACTTTTACAGTACTGAGAAGGGATGCCCTCCCTCCTGTTGCTGCCCGCCATGGTTCCCAGGCTCTCCTGTTCCTGTCCCACCTGGGACCACTGTAAATGGCCGGGATCACCGTAAAAAAGGCCCCAGTCTCCTCTGTGACAATGATTTTTTCACCTCTGGTTTCATTTATTTTTTTCTGTCATTTACTGACTGCTACAGTCAGTGAAGCATTTAAATAAGCACATTCTGTGCTGGTGTAGATGCTTTGGAGGGCGGGGGAGACGTTGGGGGTCTAATAGAGCTTGTTAGACCCCTTGTCTAAGGGGTTACAGCTCATGAAAACCTCAAATCCACAATCTCAGAAAATTCGAATTTTACATGCAATTGGGGCTGAGCGAACCCGAACTGAACAATTTACTTGTAAGTTCGGGTTCGAGTTCGGGTTCGGCAATGTAATGGCACACTGCAGGGCAGCCAATCAACATTTGTTTAACTTGTGTGACCTAGAAGCCATCATAGCCATGCCTACTAATGGCATGGCTGTGATTGGCCAGTGCAGCATGTGACCCAGCATGTGACCCAGCCTCTATATAAGCTAGAGGCACATAGCACAGCACGTCACTCTGCTTTAGATAGGGTAGGGAAAGGCTGCTGCTGCTGCTGCTGCTGCTGCTGCTGCTGCTGCTGCTGCTGCTGCTGCTGCTGCTGCTGCTGCTCTGAGGGAGAGAATTAGATAGGAGTCAGACTGTCCTGCTTCAGAAATCAAATTACTCAGTGATCTACATATGTGCAAGTCACTCTGCATTAGATACTTTAGGGAAAGGTTCCTGGTTTTGCTTATAGGGAGAGAAATATATAGGAGTCAGTCCTGCTTCAGAAATAAAATTACACCAGCACTGCATATGTTACTGTAAGATACTCTGCATTACATACTTTAGGGAAAGGTTCCTGGTTTTTCTTGTAGGGAGAGAAATATATAGGAGTCAGTCCTTCTTCAGAAATCAAATTACACCAGCACTGCATATGTTATTGTGAGATACACCCTTTAGATACTTTTCTTCAATTGTGTAATTCAAAAAACATCCATTTAGGGCAAAAAAAAATAAAAAAATAATAACCTGCACTCCTGAGATCCATAGGAGAAGTACAGTGCAAAATAGCTTAAGCTCTGTCAGGATTAGGGATGAGCCAAACACCCCCCGGTTTGGGTCGCACCAGAACTTGCGGTCGGACAAAAAGTTTGTGCGAACATTCGAACACCGTTAAAGTCTAGTTTTTAAAACGGCCGTTTGTTCGGAAGTAGTGATTTTAAGAATTCTTAAAGTGAAACAAAAAAGATTAAATATTCCTTTAAATATCGTGCTTAGGGACTGTCCTTAGTATGTCTGTAAAGTAGAAAATGTTTCCCATGTTTAGAAAAGTAACGCAGCAAAATTACATTTCTAAAGGAAAATAATTCATTTAAAATTGCTCACGGCTGTAATGTATTGCCATATACATAAAAACATTATTAAAAAAAACAGAGTGGGTCCCCCCCCTCCAGTCCATACCAGGCCCTTCGGGTCTGGTATGGATATTAAGGTGAACTCCGCGCCATTTTTCTTTTTTTTTAATGGCGTGGTGCCCCCCCCCCCAAATTCCATACCAGACCCAAATGGCCTGGTATGGAGGGGGGAAACCAAGCAGTTTTTTTCTTAATTCTGTCATAGGGCTCCCCTTAACCACTTCAATACACTATATTATATATTGTACACTGCACTATATACCCTGCACTGTATTATATATACTACACTGATAGCGCTATATACTCTGAACTGCAGTATATATACTATACAGACTGCACCATATACTCTGCTAAAAAATTGGGCCTTAGGTGTTTGTGGTGCCAGTTGACACTGTAACCCCTCACAGTTACTCTTGTTGGGTGCAGAAAGAGTCCCTGCTGTTAATATTATTTCAGAGGCTGCTTGCCCTCTTTTAGTGGCCTGTGAGCGTCTGCCTCTCCTTGGAGGCCTTCCTGATACGATGGGTATTTTTAACACCGCACTACACTGTATTATATACTGTGTACACCGCCTGATGTGTATTTTAAGCTGTACACCGATAAATGCAGAATATATAGGAGGAGGATTTGCATATACATTTTTTTTATACTTTAGTATCACTTTAAGCTCCCTGGCGGTATGATTATGTCAGATTTTTGCGTCTCAAAGCGCTTCATTGTTTCACAGGGAAATTTGGTGTTTTATATTGTAGGCCTGTAATTCTTTGTAAGATTACAGTGAACTGTATGGGCCAGATTCACAGAGCAAGTACGCCGGCGTATCTACTGATACGCCGGCGTACTTTTTAAATTTCCCACATCGTATATTTAGTTTGAATCCTCAAACCAAGATACGACGGCATTTGGGTAAGATCCGACAGGCGTACGGCTTCGTACGCCTTCGGATCTTAGATGCAATACTTCGGCGCCCGCTGGGTGGAGTTTGCGTTGTTTTCCGCGTCGGGTATGCAAATTAGCGATTTACGACGATCCACGAACGTACACGCGGCCGTCGCATTTTCTAACGTCGTCTGTAGTCGGCTTTTTCCGGCGTATAGTTAAAACTGGTATTTTGCTGCGTATAGATAGACTTGTCATGTTAAGTATGGCCGTCGAAATTTGAATTTTTTTTTTTTTTGCGTAAGTCTTCCGTGAATAGGGATGGACGTAACTCATGTCTAAGTTAAAAAAATTACGCCGTTGCAACGTCATTTCGTGCAAAGCACGGCTGGAAATTTCTGGACGACGCATGCGCAGTTTATTCGGCGCGGGGACGCGCTTCAAGGTAAGTAACTTTCCCAGGATACTGCGATGCAATCCCAAATGTGGCTCGGGGTTACCACTTTTGATGAATGAAAATTCCCCTCAAGCCACACTCGGCATTACCGCCATGGAGGAGAAGTACAGACAAAGCTTGTTTCTCTGTACTTCTCCTATGAATCTCAGGAGTGCAGATTATTTTGCACTCCTGTGATCCTTTTTCAGCAGAGAGCAGGCTGAAGTCCGCTTTCTGCTGATGTCACAGAATTGGTCCAGACTCTGCGTCATCACGACCATTGGGGTTGGAATCCGACCAGATCTCAGCGAGAGAGGCTGAGCCAGCCCCTCCCGCCTCCCTCACAGCCCAGCGCTCCGGTGAGCGAGGAGGGGACAGAGCAGAGAGCTGTGACTGACAGTCATCAGCTCTCTGCTCTGGGAGCTGTGAGAACCGAGTGATTGACGGTGTTCGATCACTCGGCTCTCAGTGTTAGAGGCGTCGCAAGACAGATGCAGCATCGGACCGACCTAGGTAAGTATGAATCAAAGAAAAAAAAACACTGCTTGCTAAAACATTTACGGCATGCCGTAATGCCTCAGGTAATGAGATATGCAATGCCATTATTAGGCTGTTGGTTTGAGAAATGTCGTTTAATTACTATGCCCTAGATTGTGCTAGAAATGCTGTAAACTGGAATGTTTTAAATACATCCTTTTGGATAGCCATTACAAATCTCTGGGGTTCAGTGTGATTATCTATGTTCTGAAAAGAAGTGTGTAGGATTCTGCTAAACTTCTTAATGGCACTGCTATAAGGGTTAATAGAAGGTCTCTGCTGGATGGTTTGTGTATTCCATCTAAATGATTTAGAGCCGGTTCACACTGGGGCGACTTGGGATCCGACTTGAAGTCGCCTCAAGTCGTCCCAAGAAAAACAATGCAAGTGAATGGGAGCGGTGTTAATACACACGACTCGAGTCGCTCCGACTTCAAAAGAAGTTCCTGTACTACTTCAATCCGACTTGTAGGTGATTTGTACCCATTGATTTCAATGGAAGTCGCCTCCAAGTCTGATCACTGTCTTAACTGAAGCGACTTTCCAGGAAGATAACATACATTTCTCAGGCAAACCTCTCCCTCCCCTAGAGCTGATTGTTGTTTGATTGGCCACTGGAAAGTCTCTTGTCCTGGAGACGACTTCAAGTCGTGTTGTAAATCGCCCCAGATCGCCCTGTGGTTCATGCTCAAGTCGTGTCGGAGTCGCCTCTGAAAGTCGCGCTGGAAGTGGTGTCGTCCTAGTGTGAACCGTCAGTTAGCATTGGCTTGCAAATTTTGGAGACATGATGGTGACATTGTATGCAACCCAACTTCTCCTCCCCAGTCTGGGGGTCTTCAGACCCCATTATCATGCTGTTACCTAATTAAAAAAAAAAACGTAATTATATTATTTAATTAGGAAATGTTATATAGTTGTAATATTATTTATAATCTGTTTGTGTTGGGTTTGTGCAAGAGGTCCATTATTAATGCACTAATTTTTTATTTATTTTTTTAGAATGAAACGAGGTAGACTAACTGTTACAATTGATAGCCAGGTTGTGAAAGGACTGCAGAGGAATAAAAAACAAAAAAAAGATACTCAATCATCTAAGCTTCAAAAATTTCAAATGCAATCCTGCCAACTTGACTGGGGAAGTCTGCCGCACCATGTAGTACTGCATATCTTTCAGTACCTTCCTCTTGTGGACAGAGCACGTGCATCATCTGTTTGCCGCCGATGGAATGAGGTTTTTCATATCCCTGAGCTATGGAGAAAGTTTGAGTTTGAGCTTAATCAGCCAGCTACATCATATCTGAAGTCTACTCATCCTGATCTCATTCAGCAAATCATTAAAAGGCATGCTGGCCATCTTCAGTATGTTAGCTTCAAGGTACAGCATACAACCTAATTTAGTTCTATAATTTCACAAAATAACAGAACTTTACGTATCTGCTTCTTTTATATTACATAATATCCACCCAGTTTAATTTACTGCATTTGGCTGGACAACAGCCACAGGAAATTGTACAAAATGTGTTAGGAGACTTGTACTGGGAAAATCTAGGGAATGCAATTTGTGACCTTCTTCTGAATATGCTAGTGGCTAGGTTGTCATGCTCACACAGTAGCTACAACACTCCAGTATGCAGATCAGGAACTCAACATTTTCTGTGACATTCTTGACCTCCACGCTTGTTCCAGGCCAGTGACTTGCTGTAAAGTAAGGTAGCCTGAGTTAGCAGCAAGAGCAGCCTGCACAACTTGTAACTAGTCTAGTAGTAAGAAACTGCTTAGACTTTTTAAGGGTCACTAAAGGATTTTTTTTTTTAGCTAAATAGCTTCCTTTACCTTACTGCAGTCCTGGTTTCATGTCCTCATTGTTCGTTTTTGCTTTGATGTTGCTGTAAATCCTCTCTGTTCTGGACACTTCCTGGTTGTCTGTTTCCTGATCACCACAGTACTGGGAGATTTCTCACGGTGGTGACTAATCAAGGAGGTGTGATTACTGTGTGTAAAACAAAACTGGATTGGTGCTGAGGAGTTTTAGACAAAGTATCACTGCCATCTATTGGCTGACTGCCCTCTATTGGCTCTCTGTACTTCAGAGAACCAGCAAACAACAGCAAAAACGAAACTAAACTGTAGGTACATTATATGATTGTTTTTTTATCTATTTTTAATCACTTTTAAAAGGAATCAGTTAACTATTGTGTCTCTATACCCTGTAAACAGTCATTTCAGCTAAAAAAAAAAAAAAAAATCCTTTAGTGACCCTTTAAGCAAGGTCATTTTTTTAATGTAATTTGTATCTGTTATTATAGAAAACTTTAAATATTCACTTTACTCAAAATTCATTAAGTTTAAAAAAACATGTTTAGATTTTAGAGCCACTTTAATTTTGGTTTCCAAATTTAGGCAGTTTGAGACTGGTAAAGTTTAACCTCCCTGGCGGTATGATTATGTCAGATTTTAGGTGCTGAAAGCGGTACAATTATTTTGCATGGAAATTTGGCGTTTTATATTTTAGGCCTGTAATTCTTAGGAATAACTCACTTAAATATGTCCAAACAAGAGTCTAGTAGACATCTCGGGTATGATAAAGTTTAAAAAACAAAATCATAAATTATAATATAATAAATAACTATAAATAATTATAACAAATAATAATATAATAATAATAAAAATTAATCAATAATGTAATCAAATCAAAAACACTGAAATTTGCTTAGTTGCAGAATTGTCGCTGTCATTACTTTCAGTGTTTGATGACGAATTTCCCCACAAATCGCTATCGCTCAATTCTGCAAGTGATTTTAATTTATTATCGCTGTTTTCTAGCTGACTTTTGACGTAAAGGGACACTTTTTGGTTGCTATGGACAATCTACAGTTTCCAGGCAGAAAGAACAGTATTTATTATATAAACGTGCATGCAGAACACTGAGCAGACCACTAGGGACAAAGGTGGTGTATATTGATTTTATACAGTATACTTTATGTATACTGTGTATTTTTTTATTTGAATTTGCCGCCGATCTCTGCCCCTGTGCGTCGTAACGTCGCAGGGAACAGAGCTCGGCGGCACATGGGCACTGTGTGAATCGAGCGAAGAGACAGCCCGATCACACAGCAGGGAGACATCACAGGATCCAGGGGACAAGGTAAGTAAACTCCGCCTGGATACTGCAAAGCGATCCCGAGTCTGGCTCAGGGATACCGCTAATGGTACTGGATTTTTGCAGGGGATTATATTTTGGAAGGGGTGGGGAAAGGTAAAACCCCTATCAGGTTATTTTTTGCTGTGTCTCACTAGGGAGATTTACTATAACTTCCTGTCCTAGAGATGTAACAGGAAATAGGAGGAAATCTCAAAGTGCTGGGAATTCCCATCCTAGAAATCTACCATCAGAACATTTGTCCCCATTGATTGAATAACGTTTACCTTTTGCTCTGGTAAAAAGTAAAAATTTGGATTTCTCTTGACCTTATGTCTCAGTGAAAATGATCACGAGGACAAATAAAGGGGTGACTCTCCAAATCATGAATACAGACATCAACAAAAGCTCTACAAAAGGTAGAACTCTTTTCCTACTCTATCCAAAACTAAAACAAAAACTATACCAAATGCACTTTTAAGGGCTTGTTCACAATATGTGCATAAAAATACATGAAGAAAAAAATTGACATATTGGGTTAAGGTTGCAGTGGAGGTATGTGTTTTTGTAAAAAAATTGGGGAAAATTAAGAAATGTAATAAAAAAAATTCCACTTCCACTAATTTCTCATTAACCACTTCAGCCCCGGAAGGTTTTACCCACTTCCTGACCAGGCAATTTTTTGCTATACGGCGCTGCATTGTTAACAAACGGTTGCGCGGTTGTGCAACGCTGTACCCAAAAAAAATGATGTCCTTTTTTCCCACAAATAGAGCTTTCTTTTGGTGGTATTTGATCACTGCAGTTTTTATTTTTTGCGCTACAAAACAAAAAAAGACAATTTTGAAAAAAGAACAATATTATTTACTTTCTGCTATAAAACACTCCCAATAAAAAAAAAAAACGTTAAAATCAAATTTATTCATCAGTTTAGGTCAATATGTATTCTGCTACATATTTGTGATAAAAATCCCTATAATCATATATTGATTGGTTTGCGCAAAAGTTATTGCGTCTTCAAATTCTGGGTTATTTTTATCATTTTTTTTTACTTGTAATGCCGGCATTTTTTTTTTCAACGATGGGAAAAATATTGATGGGGCCCACACACGATCGGTTTGTCCGATGAAAATGGTCCATCGGTTCGTTTTCATCAGACCACAGGGCATTAGTGACACTTTTTGAGGACCAGTGACATCAATACAGTGATCAGTGCTTAAAAAAATGCACTGATCCCTGTATGAATGACACTGGCAGGGAAAGGGTTAACACTAGGGGGCAATCAAGGGGTAAAATGTTTTTAGGGAGTGATTTCTAACTGTGTTATTCTGGAGGAAAACAGAGATCGTGTTTCAGCTTAGCTAAAACAGAAGATCTCTCTTTTACTCACTGACAGATCAGCGTGCCTTGTTTACATGTTCCACGTCTCCTGTCTCGGTGGTTAGCTGCAGCCATAACGGCCACTGGACCCACTGATTGTCTCCCGCTGTGTCCAATCATGGCGATGCATGCACGTGCCCCCTACACCGTGTGCACAAAATCACATCCAGGTACGTGTTTTTGTGCATCCGGGCTGCCCTGCCACGGTATATGTATGGTGGCCGGTCCGGAATCGGTTAAAGGTTTAACCAGTTCCAGGGGCAAACACTCATATCCACATCCCAATGTATCTCGTAAAGTAAAAAAGTCTGGATGACTGGTGACAGTATGTTAAAAAAATATGGTGTTCTGCCCAAAAAAAAAATTTAAAGCCAGGACACTTGCCTGTCCTGGAGTCCAGCAATGTGGGCACCGAAGCTGATGTTTCCATCACCTGTCGGGTGCTGCCGCTGCCATTGCAGGTAAGGGTACCCGGCAGTGTAGCCTTTCGGGTTCACGCCGGGTACCCTACTGCGCATGCGCGAGGCCTGCTTCTTTTTCCTACTGGCCTGGCGGCCAGGGGAGGGAGGAGGGGGAAGGGAGGAGGAGGGAGCCCCAGCCGTGACGTCACCACCCGTGGCTGAGGCTCCTGGATGTGGGAAAGGGTATCCTGTTCCCCCTCCCTCCGAAAGGTGCCAATTGTGGCACCGGAGGGGGGGGGGAATCAGATGAGCGGAAGTTCCACTTTAGGGCGAAACTGTGCTTTAGTAAATAAATCATTTTTAATTACTTTTTTTGTTTTTATTTTATTTAAAGTGTACTACTCTGGGGGTGAAGGTGATCATTTTTTTTTTTACACTGTTATTGTTCATACAGTGAATATTACAGTAAAATACATAGTTTTAGCTGAACAGCTTGCTTTTGGTTGTGATCTGTGATTGGCTAGAGCTAATCACATGGTACAGGTAGCCAGGTACCATGTGGTTTCTGCGGACCAATCACAGATTACAACCAAAAGAAACTTGTTCATTAAAAATGTAACCATTTATGACAGCTAAAACTATGTCTTATACAGTGATCTTCATTGTATAAACAATAACAGTGTAAAAAAAAGGCAAACAGTAAGCAAGCTGTTCATAAATCGAAAGCCATTCATGACAGGTTGTTTACATGTTTACAGGTTGTTTGACCAATCATAGCGATCACATGATACCCAGTTACCGATTACCAGTAACTGTAATCTCCTGTGTTTGGTGGACACCGCAGTCACAGGAGGGGCACGCTGCATGCTCCTAACCTGGAGCAGGCACAATCACATACAGGTACGTAATTGTGCCTGCACGTGCCGCCCCACCGCAGTATAATTACTATGGCGCGTCAGCAAGTTGTGAAAACGATCTGTTTTGTTTATATAGTTTAAATGGGGAGATATAGTCAATAAAGTTATGTGTTAAACCTATCTTTCTTTATTATTTAGGTTGATAGCTGCACAGAGTCAGCTGAAGCAGCATGTGACATCCTGTCACAGCTCGTAAACTGCTCCATTAAAACTCTTGGACTGATATCAACAGCAAAACCAAGTTTTATGAATGTTTCTAAGGTATGACAAGGAGTGCTAAAATGTCTAATCTAAAGCACAAATTAACTTTCTGTTTAAATTGCCTAAATACATTTCAGGCCCGCGTATAGCGTGCACCCCTAATGTGGCCTTGAAATTCCTGAAAACATTTTTTTTATTACTTACACTCGGGCATGCTCGGCCACGCTCGGCTTCTCTCGCATAACCGCAAGGGGAGCTGAGTATACCCAAGTGTACTGCTCTCGGTATATGTCGGCGGCGCAGTTCAAACTCAGCGTGGGAAGCGGGTATCGGCGTATATCGTGCACCCACGATTTTACCCTGATTTTAAGGGCAAAAAAGTGCGCGGTATACGCAGATAAATACGGTACTTTCCTATCTATTTACTAATGCTAGCAGAATCATGTTTAAAAATAGTCAACATTGATTGAGAGAGTGAAGTTCTGCTTTAAATTAGTGTTTTCTGCCCAGACGTAATTTTTAAAACCAGAGTCGGTAAAGTAATGCCAGTAAAGTCAGCAATGGAATCCCCCATATTTTTCTGCAATGCCCAGAACAAACTTTCTATTCCATTTGGGGAATTTTTTTATTCATTAGCTATTATACAGTACTTTTATTTTAAACAGTATTTGTGTACAGTAAACCAAATAAATTAAATAATACCGATTTTTTTTTTTTTGTAGTCTCACTTCGTAGCAGCACTGACTGTTGTCTTTGTCAACTCAAAGTCATTGTCTTCAATAAAGATCGATGACACACCAGTGGATGATCCTTCACTGAAAGTTTTGGTGGCAAATAATAGTGATACTCTGAAGCTACTTAAAATGAGCAGTTGTCCCCACGTTTCACCTGCAGGTAAGAAACATTTAAAAAACAAAACCATTAAGTAAACATCCCAGTGAATCAAGCAAATAAATAATGTCTGGTCAGCCATTCTAATTGGCCAGCCATTTTGTTATATCTGAAGTCTTCAAATGTACTACCCTTCACATGTCAGTAAAACATCTAGTCTCGTCTACACTTGCGGTTGGGGTGGATAAAACGATGTGGCTGCCGGGGGTTTTCTAATGCCATGGCCATCGCTTTACAGCAAAAATTATACCCACTGTCACACTTGGGGGGGCAGTACTGCATACAGAACACAAACCAGTCATCTGAATAAGGCCGCCCAACAGCCGCGTATAACCATGTGGTTGGGGAACGGAGGTGCAGGTGTTTACTGGTTAAAACAGGCTATAAGGAGGTGACCTAATGCCTCCTCAACACCTTTCAAACACACTCTAAAGAGCTATACACAACAGATAGCTATTCAGAGGGCCAACGTGTGTGTAAACAAGCCCTTGGGGCCCTTTCACACATACGGACAAACGGTCCGTTTAATACAAGTCCGTTTACGGACTTGTAATGTATCCCTATGGGATTGCAGACGTTAGCGGATGATGCATCTGCTAACATCCGCAACCATCCGCGTCCGCAAAGATCCGCTTTTGCGGACGGAAGAAAACCCTATTTTTCTTCCGTCCGGCGGAACGGATCGGATGAATACGGACAGACGGTCTGTATTCATCCGATTCCCCATAGGGGAGAGCGGAGGAGAGACAGGGTGGTCTCTGCACAGTGTGCGAGGACCGCCCTGTCCGCCGACAGCTCAGCGGGGATTTACGGAGGAATCCCCGCTGAGCCAAACGGGCTAACGGAGCGGATCAATTACGGATCCGCTCCATGTGAAAGAGCCCTTAGAGGTTTAACAGGATGAAATGTAATTTCAAATTGTTTCCCTTTAAACAATTCCCCAATGCTTATACAGACTATACAGACTATTCATATACAGTGAGGGAAAAAAGTATTTGATCCCCTGCTGATTTTGTACGTTTTTTTTTTTTGTACGATTTTTTTATGGTAGGTTTCGTTTCTTTTAACAGTGAGAGACAGAATAACCACAAAAAAATACAGAAAAGAGCATTTTAAAAAGGTTATAAATTGATTTGCATTTTAATGAGTGAAACAAATATTTGACCCCTTCGCAAAACATGACTTAATACTTGGTGGCAAAACCCTTGTTGACAATCACAGAGGCCAGATGTTTCTTGTAGTTGGTCATCAGGTTTGCACACATGTCAGGAGGGATTTTGTCCCACTTCTCTTCTACATATCCTCTCCGAGTCATTAAGGTTTTGAGGCTGTCCTTTGGTAACTCCCTCCACATATTTTCTATGAAATTCAGGTCTTGAGATTGGCTAGGCCACTCCAGGACCTTAATGTGCTTCTTCTTGAGCCACTCCTTTGTTGCCTTGGCCGTGTGTTTTGGGTCATTGTCATGCTGGAATACCCATCCGCGCCCCTTTTCAATGCCCTGAATGAGGGAAGGAGGTTCTCACCCAATGTTTGACGGCACATGACCCCATCCATTGTCCCTTTGATGCAGTGATGTTGTCCTGTCCCCTTAGCAGAAAAACAGCCCCAAAGCATAATGTTTTCACCTCCATGTTTGACGGTGGGAATGGTGTTTTTGGGGTCATAAGCAGCATTCCTCCTCCTCCAAACATGGCGAGTTGAGTTGATGCCAAAGAGCTTGATTTTGGTCTCATCTGACCACAACACTTTCACCCAGTTCTCCTCTGAATCATTCAGATGTTCATTAGCAAACTTCAGATGGGCCTGTATGTGTGCTTTCTTGAGCAGGGGGACCTGGCAGGCGATGCAGGATTTCAGTCCTTCACGGTGTAGATTGTCACAAATTGTCTTTTTGGTGACTATGATCCCAGATGCCTTGAGATCATTGACAAGATTCTCCCATGTAGTTCTGGGCTGATTCCTCACTATTCTCATGATCATTGAAATGCACATATTCTATTCAATTCAGGTTTATCCATTTTAGATTAAATAGTTGGCCATGCCTTTGCCTGGGTTCACACTTGTACGACAAATGCTCAGAGTCCGACATTGGGAGCTCATGTCTCATGATGTGTGAAAATCAATGTTTCCCTATGAGAACCGTCTTAACTGGTCCAACACAAGTCGGTCTGACTTTGAAAATGCTCCCTGTAGTACTTTGGTCCGACTTTAGTCCTACTTCAGCCCATTGAATATCATTGAAGTCGGATCAAAGTAGGAGCCTTGTCCTAATTATCAAACTTGTGACATCCAACATGGTGATTACAGCAGCAGTAAAAAGAATTTATGTCACTCTGGGATTGTTTTGATTGGTCAAGGGACAAGTCGTACTATCTTAAAGTCAGGGCAAAATCTTATCTTATTCATTCAAGTGGGTTGGAAGTAGGACCGATGTAAGACAGATATAGCAGGGCAAAGTAGGATGATAGTCCTACAACAGTTGTGTCGTATCAGTGTGAACCCAGCCTTCCTTCACTGTCCAGTTTAGTAAATATTTTTTTAATTCCTACTGCATCTTTTTTTTTTAACTATCTGACGCCTCCTAACAAAACTACCTTCCCAATATGAAGTACCTTTAAAGGGTAAGTTCACCTTTTTTACACTTTTTTTTTTCTTTCTAAATTCCAGCTTCCCTATGCACCAACAAAGCATTCATGTACTTTGTTTGCAAAAATATTAAAGCTTTCGATTAAATCTACAGTCACTTACTTTTCTTGTCCTAATCCACGTTTCCATTAGTAATATCTTTCTTCCTTACAGACTGTAGGTCATGACACAGGAAGGAGTTGACCAGGTGACCTTATTAGCACACACCCTGCATCATCCACCCGCCCATCTCCAGGTGGACATTTTTTTTAAATGAAATGCAATCAATCAGTGATTACCTATCTCACTAAATACACAATCATATTGCATAGTGTATGGCCATCTTTATACAAGTACATAGGAAGGAGTGGACAGAAACACTCAGCTGTCAAGCCCCGTTTACAACTCTGCATAGTGGAAACTGGCATTTTTTTTTGTGACGGGGAAGGTGTTTTGGAGCATTTTCACTCATCGCACATAGGGCAGCCCATTTACCTGAATGGGCTGCCCTGCACACAGCCATCGCCCCAAAGAATTTTCAGATTTTTTTTTTTTTTTTTTTAGAGTGGAGCTTGGTGTGTTTTTTTTCTGCAATTTTTGGTGCAGCACATTCCGGAAATGCAAGGAAACGCACAGATGTGAAAGGAGCCTCATTGTTTTTGTGTTTTCATGTGGTTAATGGGACATTTTGGCGTTTTGTGGGTTGTGTGTTTTTTACTGTGTGTTTTGCAGCATTTGTCCCTCGTTTTTCCACATGGCAAAATGTGTGTTTGCTTCTGTGTTTGGTGTGCCGTTAACAATTTATGGCACTGAAAGCGCAACTAGTAATTTTAGGTGTATAAAGATGGCCATACACTATGCAATTCCATTGTATATTGTGTATTTAGTGCGAAGGGTGATCACTGATTGAATGCATTTCATTTAAAAAACTGCACTTGGAGATGGGCAGGTGCATAATGCAGGGTGTGTGCTAATGAGGTCAGCTGGTCAACTCCTTCCTGTGTCATGACCTACAGTCTGCAAGGAAGAAAGACATTACTAATGGAAATGTCTGGAAACGTGGATAAGGACAAGGAAAGTAAGTGACTGTAGATGTAATGGGAATCTTTGATATTTTTGCAAAAAAAAGTACATGAATGCTATATTGGTGCATAGGGGAGCTGAAATTTAGAAGGAAAAAAAGTGTACAAAGGTGAATTTACCCTTTAACTTTACACTTGTCATGAGAGAATTGTAAAATAAAGAAGGGAAGGATGGAACAACAATACTGGTCCTTAGAGCCCAAACTAAAAGCCCTTTAATTCATAAGCAAGATGACATGAAACAAAACCACCAACTTGTTTCAGGATTAAGAGAAGTCCCCCTTCATCAGGACTTAAAGTACTACATATACAATAAAGTTTGAACTCTGGGCTCTTTAAGATGAGTTAGGCCCGGTACACACACCCGAGGAACTCGACGTGCCAAACACATCAAGTTCCTCTTCGAGTTCAGTGTTGAAGCCGCCGAGGATCTCGGCGGGCCGACTTTCCTCATTGAACAACGAGGAAATAGAGAACATGTTCTCTATTCGGCCGGACGAGTTCCTCGTCGGCTTCCTCGCTGAAAAGTGTACACACGACCGAGTTTCTCGGCAGAATCCAGCTCCGATCGAGTTTCTGGCTGAATTCTGCCGAGAAACTCGGTCGTGTGTACGGGGCCTGATATGTACTCATAATGTAATCAGAAGATGTAGCATCTGCCTGCGTAAGGTATACAAACAATTTATTCATATTCATTAATTCAAAGAGCAAACCTAAAACATTTTCGTGAAATATGCAATTTTATCCTCTGCACAGTAACCCCACTCCGCCAAAGTTAGGCAATGTCATATTGGGAAGGAGTGGAGGAGGAAATTAATAAATTCAAAGGCATATATCTAATACAATTTTTGTAATGCTTGTAATAATCTATTGTTTACTATCTTTACTGCCAACAGGAATTTTGTGTGTAGCTGATCAGTGTCATGGCCTTCGAGAACTTGCCCTGAACTACCATCTTCTAAGTGATGAATTGCTATTGGCTCTTTCCTCAGAAAAACATGTGCGTCTCGAGCATCTTCGTATTGATGTTGTAAGTGAAAACCCTGGCCAGACACAGTTTCACACAATAAAAAAGCAAAGCTGGGATGCACTCATCAAGCATTCACCCAAGGTCAATATTGTTATGTACTTCTTTCTGTATGAAGACGAATTTGATGCATTTTTCCGAGAAGAGACTCCGGTAACGCATCTTTACTTTGGTCGTGCTGTAAGTAAGGCTATGTTGGGCCGTATAGGTATGAACTGTCCTCGCTTGATTGAGCTGGTGGTTTGTGCGAATGGACTTCAGCCTTTGGACGATGAGCTCATCCGCATTGCTGACCGTTGCAAAAATTTGACGGCCATTGGCCTCGGAGAGTGTGAAGTTTCCTGCAGTGCATTTGTTGAGTTTGTAAAAATGTGTGGAAGGAGACTAACTCAACTGTCCATTATGGAAGAAGTGCTCATTCCAGACAACAAATACAACTTGGAGCAAATCCATTTTGAAGTTTCAAAGCATCTTGGGAGAATGTGGTTTCCAGATATGATGCCTACTTGGTAGACTAACAGGACATCGTTTCTAGGATGCTTGTTGCTTTAGCTTACTATGCAATAATTCTTTGATACATAGATAAGTTGGCACAAACGATGAAATACAATTATACATTTACATAATCCTTACAAAGTAGAAGGCCAGTCAGCATTAATAAATGCAGGAACTGATTCTATTCTGGTATCAAAAATCAAGCAGTTTATTATTTAGGAATGTGCTAGCCATCTCCTTTGTAAATTTATACAAACCAAAAACAATCTTTGCTAATTGCTTAGCATTAAGGCACTTTATGACTGTCAGTTGTTTATAATATAGTTAGTGTACTTATAAATGTTTATTGTATGTTCATGTAACATTTTATATAAAAAATAACTATTCAGGTCTACAAGATTAAGGCATTTGGACCATAAGGTTACGTTGAGGTGTTATTAAACTTAATTTATAATCTGTAAATCACACTTACTGTACACGCTGTCAGACCTTTTGATTGTCTTCCTTTTTAGGGCATGTGTCAGCCAGAAGCTAAAATTCAGTATATGGGAAAGGACACGTCTTTCTATGGGTTGACTATGTTGCCCTGCAGGGTTTTTCCTGGAAAGCCAGTGTAGCAACTTCCACATGCATGATACGTTCTCTGGACTGAGACACCACAAGCAGACATGCACAGGTGGCATCCACCAGCTTGTGATTGATAGCTGGTGTCCTAATCTTGGTTCTAGCTTGTTTACTTATGTTTACTTTTAGGGAAATGCTGAGCAAGGGACAGCAACACCTCCAGTTTTGTAAAGTAAAATAAGTATTTGCAAGCATAATAAAAACAAGACTGGCTTAAAATAAGAGCTGCTTAAAAATTGGATCTAGTGGAAACATTTATTTGAATGATAAAGGTTTAATATGACTTTACATTTTAGAGCATATTGTACATAGTTTTCCCTGACCCAGAATGGAAATCACAGACAACATTATATAAATAATTCATCACATTGCTCTAAAGTTCAAATCTGAATTTGTTGTTGCTGAGCTAATTTGTAAGGCTCTAGTTTGCACTTTTAAATAATAATACATTCAAAATAATCCACCAGAAATGTACCCAAACCTAGAGCAACTCCACCACCCCTATCCACATATACTGTAAGTCCACTGTCCCATACAATAGGGTCGGACATGGCCTCCTCATTTTGGGAACAGGCTGTATTAACATTTTAGACTATATGGAAAACCCTATAAATTACTCGCCAATGTCTTGTTTTTATTTTTAGGTTTGGATAGGATGGGCAATATCAGAATCAAGGGCCAGATTCACCAAAGAGATATGACGGCGTATCTCCTGATACGCCGTCGTATCTCTGTTTCTATCTATGCGACTGATTCATAGAATCAGTTACGCATAGATATCCATAAGATCCGACAGGTGTAATTGTTTAACACTGTCGGATCTTAGGATGCAGTACCGCGGCCGCCGCTGGGGGGAGTTTGCGTCGTAAACCAGCATCGGGTATGCAAATTAGGAGTTACGGCGATTCCCGACGGATTTTCGAGTTCGCTACGTCGCTGCTAGTCTAGTTTCCTGTCGCAAAGTTAGTCGTCGTTTTACCCGCCCTAACTTTACTCAGCAATCGTATTGCTGTTTAAAGTATGGCCGTCGTTCCTGCGTCGAAATTTAAAATTTAACGTTGTTTGCGTAACACGTCCGGGAATACGGTAGTACGTCGCCGTTCGAAAAAATGACGTCACGGCGCGCAAAGCACGATGGGAATTGCGAAACTGAGCATGCGCAGTAGGTCCGGCGCGGGAGCGTGCCTAATTTAAATGGCACACGCCCATTTGAATTGGCCCGCCTTGTGCCGGAGGCCACCGGCGTAGGTTTTCATTGCAAGTGCTCTGTGAATCAGGCACTTGCGATGAAAACTTGCGGCTGTTACGCCGCCGCTCACCTACGTGAATCTGGCCCCAAATTCTTATTGCAATCTGTGTTATTAATGGGAAAAATGCTATTTTCAGACCTCTTCATTACCATATCCAGCCTATGGATAGAACTAAAAGGGTCCAGATACTTAACTGGCTGGAGTAGTAACCTACTTCTAGGTCAGGTTGCAGGAAAGAACACATGATGTGTAAAGCAAAAGTATTCACTGGGTATTTAGTCAGAGCCAGTCAACTCTTGCCTCCACTTTACTATGAATCTGCATGCCATTCCCTCCAGATGCAGAGGTTTTTCAGAGAATAGGACTTCTGTGCCCTAGGGAGACCACTTTGACTATCAGGCATTTGGAGGCTCTTATTTTAATGGACAAGTAGTTTGCAGCAAAAATCAGAATGGTTAAGACCCTTTAAGAAGGATTTTGTTTGCATACAGTTATTGGATACAGTCCAATTTGATTAAATTATGATGAGATCTTGTTAATTGTTATAGAAGCAAAGTTTGTGAAGCCAGTTGATGTACATAACTGCGAATGCTTTCACATATTTATGACACTGATCCATGGAATGTTTAAAAAACCCACTAGACATTTTTGCAGGCCTAATGATACAATATGTAACTATTTTCATAGTTCTGTCTTATATGTATCTCAGTGGTTTTCCATGCCCTAATACCCAGAAGAGCGACGGAGCAGTGCAAAACTGGTTTTATGGGTGGAAACAGGATGCATAGTGGGCGCTAATACTATAAGATTGCTGTTCATCAGCAGTTCAGCCTCTAGCTACTAGCACCACCCCCTGATGGGCTGTCAAGTGGGTATGCAAGTGAAAAAAAGGTTGGAACAACTAGGCTATCTCATTCTTTTGTACATCTTTCAATGGATTTATCAAGCTAATAATTCATATTTGAATTGGCGGAACTGTAGACTGGAGGCTTTTTATAGAAAATATAAATTCTAGAAGGAAGAAATCTCTGGGATAATACACCTACCAGTATCCTAAAATATATTGCAAAATTTTCAATGTATTTATTTAGCAGCCAAATCACTTGAGGTTTCAGTGCAGCAACACGCCAGCTCCTTGTATTTATAACCTGGAAAAAAGTTTTAGTGTCACTAATCTATGTCATTTGAGAACCACTGGGAGGGATTTCCATAGAGCATAAAAAAAAAAAGATTGCCCCTTGGCCGAAAATAAAATTTCGACATTGTATAAGCATATGTTGACTAACCTTGTGACGCATTGTACTAATTGCTATATAAAATACGTGGTCTTCAAAATGTACACTATGGCCCAGATTCTGAAAAGGCTTACGACGGCGCAATGCAATGTGCGCCATCCTAAGTCCTAATCTGGGCCGTCGTATCTATTCAACTGATTCTTAGAATCAGTTACGCATAGATAACCATTAGATCCGACAGGCGTAAGGCTCTTACGCTGTCGGATCTTAAATGCAATTTTTTTTTTCACTGCTAGGTGTCGCCTCTGTCGTTTTCCCCGTCGTGTATGCAAATTAGCAAAATACGCGAATTTCCGAACGTACGCGCGGTCGACGCAGTGAAGTTACGACGTTTACGTTAGATTTGCGACGCGTAAAGTTGCCCCTGCTATATGAGGGGCAACCAATTTTAAGTATGGCCATCGTTCCCGTTTGTGTAAGTCGTCCGTGAATGGGGCTGTACGCCATTTACGTTCACATCGAAACCAATGACGTCCTTGCGACGTCATTTAGCGCAATGCACGTCGGGAAATTTTAGGGACGGCACATGCGCAGTACGTTCGGCGCGGGAACGCGCCTAATTTAAATGATCCATGCCCCCTACCCGGCTCATTTGAATTAGGCGGGCTTGCGCCGGGGGATTTACGCTACGCCGCTGCAACTTTACAGGCAAGTTCTTTGTGAATAAAGCACTTGCCTGTAAAACTTGCGGCGGCGTAACATAAATGACATACGTTACGCCGCCGCAGTATTACGCCCATCTACGAGAATCTGGGCCTTTATTGTCAAAAGTATTGGGATGCCTACCTTTACCCACACCTGAACTTGAATGGCATTCCAGTTTTTGTCCATGGTGTTCAATATTGAGTTGGTCCACCCTTTGCAGCTATAACTGCTTCAATTCTTCTGAGAAGGCTGTCCACAAGGTTTAGGAGTGTACCTTTGGGAATGTTTGACCATTCTTCCAGAAGCGCATTTGTGAGGTCAGGCACTGATGTTGGACAAGAAGGCCTAGCTCGCAGTCTCTGCTCTAATTCATCCCAAAGGTATTCTATCGGGTTTAGATCAGGATTCTGTGCAGGCCAGTCAAGTTCCTCCACCCCAAACTCGCTCATCCATGTCTTTATGTACCTTATTTTGTGCACTGGTCCAAATCATTTGGTGGAGAGTGGATTATGGTGTGGGGTTGTTTTTCAGTTGTTGGGCTTGGCCCTTTAGTTCCAGTGAAGGGAACATTTAAGGCCTTGTACACACGGTCGGACCAAACCGATGTGACTGGTCCGTCGCACCGTTTTCATCGGTTCACCTCTGAAGTGGCCATACGGCCTGATATGTGTACACACCGTCAGTCCAAAATCCGATCGGGTCAGAACGCGGTGACGTCAAACACACGACGTGCTGAATAAAACGAAGTTCAATGCTTCCAAGCATGCGTCGACTTGATTCTGAGAATGCGTGGGTTTTGAACCGATGCTTTTCTGTACTAACCATCGGTTTGGTCCATCGGTTCGGTTTTGAAGCATGTTTTAAAATTTTGGACCGAAGGAAAACAGACCGATGGCCTATACACACGGTCGGTTTGGTCCGATGAAACTGAACTTCGGTTCATTCTCATCGGTTTGGTCCGACCGTGTGTACAAGGCCTAAGGAGTCAGCATACCAAGACATTTTGGACAATTTCATGCTCCCAGCTTTGTGGGAACAGTTTGGGAATGGCTCCTTCCTGTTCCAACATTACTGTGCACCAGTACACAAAGCAAGGTCCATAAAGACATGGATGAGTGAGTTTGGGGTGGAGGAAATTGACTGGCCAGAGTCCTGACATCAACCCGATAGAACACCTTTGGGAAGAATTAGATCGGAGACTGCGAGCCAGGCCTTCTCCTCCAACATCAGTGCCTGACCTCGCAAATGTGCTTCTGGAAGAATGGTCAAACATTCCCATAGACACACTCCTAAACATTGTAGGCAGCCTTTTCAGTAGAGTTAAAGCTGTTATAGTTGCAAAGGGTGGGCCAACTCAATATTGAACCCTATGGACTAAGACTGGGATGCCCTTAATGTTCATGTGCGTGTAAAGGCAGATGTCCCAATACTTTTGACAATATAGTGTATGTTGTGGACCCTCAGTTGTAGGTGGAGGTTGTCACCATCCCTAACAATTGCATACTATAAGCATACTATATTCCTCTAATGGGACTTTAAGGTCAACCAAAAAACTTTAAGTCAATTTCTCATAAAAAATAATTTTATTACAATCCTTAAAATTACATTAATGAAATGAATTGTTACAATTATTTGCAGACCAATGCATGCAGATATCCAAGCAAATATAAAACATAACAAATCCACTCTGGACAGTGATAATCGCCATTTCATCCATGTCTCATCAACCATTATTTGTAGCTAGTGACTTGTATTGTCTCCCTGTTTCAAACAATTTAGAGCAGTCTATTGATTACCTGAAAATAAAGCTTTGAGTATGTAATTTCCTTTCCTCCAGTTTTTGTATGGGGCTTGATATGTGGTACAAAGCCTACATATTTTCTGTGAAAGCCATGTTTACCAGAAGGCACAGTAAGCACTGTTCCAGTAGTTGGTATTATTTTTTTAACTTTTAGGTAAATTCTTGTTTCATCACTAGAAATAATAATAACAATAAAAAAAAACAAAGTCTGGTGAAGCTACATGAACTTAAAATTAGATACGGTTGGGTGCACAAAGTGAAAAAAAAAATAACTTTATTTTGAGGTATCTAAAAGCAAGTTGTTTAATACTCATACTTTATGAGCAAAGGTCACTATGTCATCAGAATTCCATACAAAACAGTTATTACATTTTAGGATAAACAGATGGGTTGCAGCACTCACTGGCTTCTCGGCTTCTCCAGTGTTTGTTACTGAGGCCTGACTTCCAAGCAAAGCTTCATCAACTTTTTTTCTGGGTAAATAAAAAGGAATAGTAGGCAGTTTGTGGTGCCTGATTTTAGATAATTGTTTAAAATGGTGGACAGGCTCCCCTTATTTGGTGAAATCTCTAAAGCAGAATTACCAGTCTAACTTGCATGAAGGAGATGTCTCCTTCACTTTGATTTTTATTTATTACATGTACTATTTCTTTAGACAACACTGTGCAATTGTTATTTTGTGCATGTATATTAAAATTGGTTTACATTGTCATATCTTTACCTAGCCTAAAGTTTTTTTTCCCCCTTTTCAACTTGAAGCCAAGGAAAGCCTACTGGCAACCAAAGGCCCAGATTCACAGAGAGCAGGGTGCACATTACGCCGCCATACAGCACACACTGTACGCTACACCAACGCAGCGAGGCAAGCATTGCATTCAGCAAGCCAGTGCTCCCAACGCTGCGCCAGCGAGGCGTAGGTTTCGAAGGCGCGCGTTGGCGTAGGTGGAAGTGAACCCATGCAAATGAGGCGTGACCCCATGCAAATGATGGGCCGAGCGCCAGACAGGTACGTATCACGAACTAGGCACGCACCGTGACGTGGACGCACCCATATGCGCCTGCTCACAACCACGCCGGGAAAACTGCCTAAGCTACGCCGGATCACTGCGTACGCCGTGAACATAATGTACGCCCAGCCCACATGTCCAACGCACAATATGCCGGCTTGTGTTCCCTGGTGCAGACCTGAGCATGTCTGTTGCTGGGTTGCACCTTTATGGGGAATACCTTTACGCCGGACGTACAATTTACGCGCATCTCGCGAAGCATGTGCCGGGCACACACACGTTCGTGAATTGCCGTATTTCCCTCATTTGCATGTTTGAATGGCTAATCAATGTGAGCGGCACCATGCTCCCAGCCTAAATTCTGCGCCCACTCTACGCCGGCGTAAGCAAGATACGTCGGCGGGGTGTAGCCTGTTTTTAGGCGCATATTAGTTTGTGGGTCTGGCGCACAGATACGACGGTGCACATTTGCACTTACGTTGGCGTAACTTGTTCTACATCGGCCTAAGTGCTTTGTGAATCTGGGCCAAAGTATCTAGTAATAACCACTTTTAAACCGGACTTTGAAAATTACTCAGTATGGCTAAGAAAAAAAAATATCTACTGTATCTCATTCATTGAAGGATTCAGATAGTTGGTATGTCCAATAGCAGTCCAATAGTGGGGTTGGCAACAGAGGAAAAAAAAAAAAGGAAATAAGCCTCACTAAAGGCCCATACACACGGTCAGAAAATCTGAAGATAAATTTTGCATTACGTCCCTGTGGGCGGGGACTTCTTCAGCGGATACGGAAGCTACGTGACGCCCGCTGTTAAATAGAGTAGACGGAGAATTGCCATAGCAACCTGACGCAGAGTCATGTGAGTGATCATGAGTAATCATCCACATCCCGCACGGCGTCACATGACTACGCGTCGGGTTGCTATGGCAATTCTCCGTCTACTCTATTTAACAACGGGCGTCACGTAGCTTCGGTATCCACTAAAGTAGTCCCTGCCCACAGGGATGTAACGCGTACGGAGCTTAGGATAGCACAGTGACGTCACCCGTGACCATCGCTCATCTGTTTTTACATGCTGATCAAGCTAGCACTGGCCGAGTGCCTTGTTTTGTAAGTTTTTTACTGTTCTTATTCATTAAATGTTCTTTCGTTTCGGAGAGCACTATGGTACTGTCATTTGTCATTACATGATTTATGCCATACTGAGAGATTCTCATCGTTTGAGACACCGCTGCCTATGCCAAAGGGATTTGACTCATTACATCACCCATTATACCCGTAAGGGAAGGCTGATTTGACCGTTTCTATTGTGGGGTGCATGCTGTGAGGTGAGCGGCCATTTGATCTATACTGGTGGAGGTGTTTTCACATATCACGAAGATCTCTGCATGCTCTATTATTTACACTGAAGATCCCACAGAGGGTGCTTTATTGTTTATACTATGGACTTGTTCTTCTAGCGCTGCACCATCTGTTTTATATTTACAGATAGAGGAGGTCACTACCAGACGTCAATGACAAATGTAAGGGAATAATGAACCAAAGCCAGCGAGAAGACAATAAAACTATGAAAGAACAGGCAAGAGAAAAACCTGAGGTGGTCAGCAGAAAAAGTGGGAAAGCCTTCCAGATGGAACAGGTCCCAAAGGGAATCCAGTTCAGAAAACAGGCCACAGAAAGAAAGACCAACCAGTCTATATAGGAAGGGCCAAGGCCTAACATTCAAGTGGATAGAATTCCACTTTCACGCGGATAAGCCCACGTTCACACTGAAATAGATTCAGCTGAACTCGCACGATTTCAACAAGCATTTCAGTCCAACTTGGGGGGCGATTTGACAGACATCTGTGCATGAACCCGCACAGATGTCCATTGAAATCGCCCCCAAAGTCACCAAAAGTAATGCAGAAACTACTTTCGGGAATCAATGCAACGTCGCAAAGTTGGTGACGCACCTTTTCAGACAGTGCCATTGCCAGCAATAGGCTCTGATTTGGCATGTGATTTGACATGTCAAACCCGGCCGATGTGAACGGGGGCTTAAAGCGGATGTAAACCCAAAACATTTTTTTTTTTTTGCTGTCACAATGTAGAGTATAAGATTTCCTATCATCTGTGCCCAGTCTTGCCACACAGAGTTAATCCAGCTCTGAGCAATCCTCTTTTATTGTTCAGTGAAATAAAACAGACTTCCAGATAAAAACCTGTCTAATTAAAAAGTCCTTCCCGCCCCCTTGCTTCGAGTGACAGGTTACTTACATATCTCTCCTGGATGTTATCATAATATGAGGTGATCCACAGTTCATAGACAAGTGACCAGGATGTGTTATGTCACCGCTTCACTTCCTGATTCCCTCACCGAGGATGGCGGCGGGGCAGCCGAGACCCAAGCGATTATTCGGCTTCGGCTGCCAACATCGCGGCCACCCTGGACAGGTAAGTATCCTTATTAAAAGTCAGCAACTACAGTGTTTGTAGCTGCTGACTTGTATTTATTTTTAAGCCAGACCTCCGCTTTAACAGATAAATACAGGGTACTTATCTGTATCCATGGTATCTGGAGGACCACTGACAATCCGAGGGGGCCTCCAACGATGATATATGCCTGCCCTGTAGAAAGGGGCCCCCAGCAATAATCTCCACCATCCCATTAGAATCTGAGGTATACCTAGATGCACTAACCACTCCTTTTAATGCTGATGCTACAGGTAGATGGGGGCCAGTTTCCAAAGTAATGTACTTAGGAAGGGAAATGTGAGCGAGGCTAATGCCCTCAGCATCCTCCAAGACAGGGGTCAAACACATTTCCCCATCACACCACTCCTTCCAAAAAGCACTGCAACACCTAGATGGTGTTCAAAATACGATTCGCTCACAAAAAGGGAACTATTTCAGCAGAAGATAGTCCCAGCAAGAAGAAACTACTCTAGTTGCTTAAAAATGCTGAAGGATTACAGCAGGAACTACCTGGTCCACAGAGATCTAGGCTTATTTAGAAACCAAACCAAAAACTGCAGAGGAGATGGAAAAAAAATATGAAAGGTGGAGGCCAATGCAAAGGGGGATTCTCTCAACATCCTACATACTCTTTTTTTTTTTTTTTACATCAAAAGAGATGAACTCCCTCCATGAAAAGGAGCTAAAGGCACACAAGGTGTGAGCTTCTTTAGAGGGCTTAAGCTGAACCACCTTGCCCCATTTGTGATAGGTAGCTGCCAACCATGGAAGCTATGAGACCCAACTGGGCCAGATCTTGCAGGAGTTAGGCTCTTCAGGAAGGTGCCAAATACAAGCAGCCATCAAGCTGACTATGCAGGATGTTGTGTGAGCATCCCACAATGGGGATGCCCCAGGAAGGCTGACTGAACACAAACTCCAATCTCAAAAGTAGCAGGTGTACCTCTGCGACGCTAGAGGTTCAGGACCCTATTTAGGTCCTATTTTCCTGTGGGCTAAAAATGAGGTTAGTGGGAGAGAAGCTATTCAAAAGGACCTAACAGAATCAGCCCTTTACTTGTAGAAATGGGGACACATCTTCAGACAGGCTTTTCAGAGGGGTTAGTCTGGCTCTGATTTTGAGCCCTA
The DNA here is from genome assembly GCF_905171775.1 of Rana temporaria. Taxonomy (NCBI): domain Eukaryota; kingdom Metazoa; phylum Chordata; class Amphibia; order Anura; family Ranidae; genus Rana; species Rana temporaria. The sequence continues at coordinate 292,043,899 of NC_053491.1, read as the reverse complement.
ACGGCTAAATGGGAGTCTCAATGCCACCAACTACAGAAGAAGAATGGTGGGATTCATCTGACCCCTCCCAAAACCTTCTATGTTGCCGCTGGAGCAAACTGTGACTTCCCATGGCATTACCAATTAAGGTATCAAGTGAAAGAATATCGAGTCGGATGCCAGTCAGTAGAATATTTAAAGGAAAGTACACCTTCCACATGTATAGTGGGGATTAATTTAATGGAGTACACTAATGGATCTACGTGGGAACAGTCCACCATTTAACAATTTCCTTCTCAATCGTGAACATTTCCTGCACACTCAGGTGAGGCCAAGGACACTTCAGTCTTTCCAAAAAGAGGAATGCCTTGGATTGCATGTGTAAAGAGAAGATCTTCATAGTTGTAGAAAGCACTAAATAAAGACCCAAAGCTGAAGCCAGCAGGCTGATTCTCCAAATGCATGGCAGAACGCACGTCATGAATAAGGTCTGACTCGACCCCTTGTAATTCTGAGATGACAGTAGTATATTGCAGTTCCTCAAACACTTTCTTCAGAAATAGACTGTTGTGACCATGAGTCATAAATCACAGGAACCAAGGGCCTGGCCTAAAGCTAAGAGCTCTGGGGGGGTCGGAGATCTATTTTTGCAGAGATGGCACCTGAGTGTATTCAGGGCTTCTGCGGGCAGTGTGCATGAAGATTTGACACATGTGGCTAAAAAATTGTAAATGGGAATGTAGATCACCAAATTTTGCCCACATATACACAGTGGGGACAGTCCTGCTACTACAGACGACCCAAACACATATTTAGAAATTTGGTGTATAATGCGCTGACATATCTAGTAGCAACCAGCACAACACTAGGACAAGTGTAAAACAAGGAATAAGTAAAAAGTGAAATTATGTGCAGCGCTCGAAACATGAAAAAATATATGTGTACACTGTGCAATGACCACAAAAACTAATAATGAAAATTAGTTTGGGTGTGAATTTCACATCTTTCGTCCATGTGCCATCATACATCATACAAAAGTTGTTTTAAAACCTAAACAAAGCAGTCTTTAAATAAACTGTGAAAACAAATTGTGTAACTAGAAGTGGGATTCCACGTGACATTAATGTTGAGGTGAGTACACAGACAATCCAATTGGTCAAGAAATGTCATCAAGAAGCAGCCAACTTGTCAAACCTGTTGTGCTTTTTTAAGGTCATTTTTACCCGCACAGTATTTATTTTTAATTCTTTTTAATGAAGATATTTTTGAATACAAGTCAATCTATATGATATGAAACGTATTCACGGAGACGTATGATCATACAAAATAGCTACATTTATTGGTTGTAATTGGGTGAATCTCGCGTCACAGGTAAAATGTATTAATAAAATTTAATAAATATTAATAAAGATAATTTGACAAAGGTATTTAAACCATTAATTTGAGCTGCTCCCCAAAAAATCAGTGACCTGAATTAAGAAGTGAAATTGGAGGCGAGGGTAGGGGGCGCTGTATAGTTATTCATTAACGTGTTAACTAAATAACCATAAGTGTATACCTCTAACAATACATATAGTGAGCATATAAATAAAATCCATACATAAATCCAAAATGAAGTGAAAAAAATGCATGCAAAATTCCAATGAGTCCACCACTCTGTATCCAAAAGAATTGCCTTAGTGGTTGATTGTGAATATAAACAAGTTGCGTGATGAAGATAAATATTCAAGATAAGTATTCAAGATAAAGAGTCCACCTTCACCAACTAAGTATAGCAGTTCACCCGATGTGATCAAGTAAAGGATGGCACCTTACCAATAGTAGTTCAGGAAGCGCTTCCTGATGACGTAATTTACAAAACGTACGTCGAGGCGCAATCTGGTCACGCAACTTCCACATCCGGTTCAGCTGGTTTCTGAACGTGGAATGCACGCCGAACCCTTCAGCGACGGAGGCCATCTATCCTACACTGCTACACGCTCACAGCCTCAGTGCCGGGACTAAGGCACCGCTACAGTAAGGAGCCATTTGGCAGTTTTTGTTTTTTATTCATTTTAAATAAAAAGTATTACACTATTGCGGTCCTCTCTTTCATCCCATATATCCCATGATATACTGTTGGAAAACGGCTGTTTGATCGAGAATCCTTGGTGCTGCGAGATTCATTACACGATTTGTAAACAGGCTTTATTTGACTTCTTTTTAATTAAAGGGTCAACTACTATTGGTAAGGTGCCATCCTTTACTTGATCACGTCGGGTGAACTGCTATACTTAGATGGAGAAGGTGGACTCTTTATCTTTATCTATCATCACGCAACTTGTTTATATTCACAATCAACCACTAAGGCAACTCTTTTGGATACAGAGTGGTGGACTCATTGGAATTTTGCACAATTTTGCATGCATTTTTTTCACTTCATTTTGGATTTATGTATGGATTTTATTTATATGCTCACTATATGTATTGTTAGAGGTAAACACTTATGGTTATTTATTTAATTCTTATCAGTTAACACATTAATGAATAACTATACAGCGCCCCCTACCCTCCAATTTACATTTATTGGTTGACAAAAATATGAATATTTACATGAAATTAAAATACCAATTGCGTTACATGAACGACTTGAAAATCAATAAAAATCCCCCCAAAATGGGCATGCAGTACACTTGACATTTGTGCCATGATATATTCTCAATGTGCTTCAATAACCTTGTGTAAATGACAATGAAACCGAACGTCGATTTCACACGTCCAACCGTTACTATACTGCAGGTAAGTAAGTGGTTAACAATGTGAAATAAATTGGGCGTTTGTTTTAAATGTAATGAAAAATGTACTCTTTAGAGAAAAATCTACCAGTTATTGATTAATGAGAATAAATAATAATTGCAAAATATTCAATACTTCAATATTTGAGAACACCATCAATATTTTAGAGAACAACATCAATAATTCAATATTTTAGAGAACAACAAAAAAATTCAAGATAAAATCAAAAATCACATAAATTAATTACCCATTCCAAAATGGCTATTTCCTACTTGCAAGTAACCAGAGTTAAATGGCTACAGTGGCTTTCTATGGATCTTAATGGGATAAGAATATGTCCTCATGCATTGTGCTAGTGTGCCTGTGTTCCCCTCCCTGTCAGAGTCAGCCCTGCGTCATCCCTCCATGGGTCTCTCCCTCTTCTCGAGTCATCGTGATCGTTTCTTATTGATCCCTCTGATCTAATTTTCCTCCATTTAAGTACCCCTCTGGACAATAAGACTATATAGTTATACTCTGTTCTGTCCAACTGGTATGTGTCCTTATCTCATAGGTTGGTTGCACATATGGGAGTTACTGTCAAGAAGTGTCTGGTTTCTATTGGTTGACCACTTAATGATTAAAGTGGTTGTATAGGGGGTTTTGTAACTTTTACCTACAGGTAAGCCTATAATAAGGCTTACCTGTAGGTATAAAGAATATCTCCTAAACCTGTACAGTTTAGGAGATATTCCCCCCGCAATGCGTCGCTGATTGCAGCGGCGCATGCGCAGCAGGGATCCTCGGCTAAAGGGCTGGCAGCCGCCGGACCTTGCAGGTTTGAAGTCTCCCGGAAGACACGCGGAGTCAAGATGACATCTCGCTCGGCGTGGACCAGGTAAGTTCTCTTCACCTCGTTCCGAGGTAAGTATTTCATCATAATGAGCTAATATGCGGTGCATACTAGCTCATTATGGCTTTTGCCTTTCAGGTGAAAAAATAAATAAAAAATTAATCGCGGGTATACAACCGCTTTAACTGTTCTCTGGACTTTGAGATCCTCAAGTAATATCACGTTCAACCACCAGGTATCTCACCTTTTGAGTTCAACTCTTTTAAGTTAATATTTATATTATGCTGGGGCAACTATATATATATATATATATATATATATATATATATATATATGTATATATATTGAACATTCTGGTAACTTTATATTACATAAAATACAATAAGTATACTTTTGATTACACATGCTTCTATATTCCTGTGTATCTTTGAAAAAAAAAAAATTCTAAACATGCACAAATGATATCTCTCAATCTACGCAAAATAATTATTAATGTGGATACATAAACCTTTGTGATATGTGTTCGATGAATATGTGTTACTCTAAGTATAGGTTCATTCATATCCTTTTATAATCACAATTTGACATCTTTCATAATGTTGGTTAGCTTCTATAAAATACTTCTATTTAAACTCACGTTCATATATATATATTTATATATATATTTCTTTCTTCTAACAAAGTCTCTAAATCAACAGGTGCTATAATCATACTTTTCCCTCTGACCTAAGATGTCATTGATAATCTAAACATTATTTTTCATTTATCCCATGTCAACATATATTCTTACTTTATATCATGGGGCAGATCCACAAAGAGAGTATGCCGGCGTATCTACTGATACGCCGGCATACTTTCAAATTTCCTGCGTCGTATCTTTGGTTTGAATCCTTAAACCAAGATACAACGGCATCTGGGTTAGATCCGACAGGCGTATGGCTTCGTACGCCTTCGGATCTTAGATGCAATACTTCGGCGTCCGCTGTTTCCGACGATCCACGAACGTACGCGCGGCCGTCGCATTCTCTTATGTCGTCTCTAGTCGGCTTTTTCCGGGTATAGTTAAAGCTGCTATTTTGCGGCGTATAGTTAGACTTGCCATGTTAAGTATGGCCGTCGTTCCCACGTTTTTTTTTTTTTTTGCGTAAGTCGTCCGTGAATCGGGATGGACGTAATTCATGTCTAAGTTAAAAAAAATTACGTCATTTAGCGCAATGAACGGCGGGAAATTTAGGGACGGTGCATGCGCAGTTCGTTCGGCGCGGGGACGCGCTTCATTTAAATGAAACACGCCCCCCTACTCGCCGATTTGAATTAGGCGCCCTTACGCCACAAGAGATACACTACGCCGCCGTAACTTACGGAGCGAATTCTTTCTGGATTCAAAACAACAAAAAGTAAGTTACAGCGGCGTAGCGTATGTCCCATACGCTGCGCCAGTGCAGATCTCTGTGGATCTGCCCCCATGTGTATTTATAATGCAAAAATAATAAAGAAATTCAGCGCTGGAAAAATTACACTAAATAAACCTAAAAAATGCAAGCCAGCACTGGAGGATAAATTCAAATAGAAATCCCAATAGTGATCAATAGTAATAAAGTGCAGCGCAAAGACATATAAATTAAGCAATAACAGAAATAGTGATCAAATAAAATATGTAAAAATATATAACTCTGATAATAACACAAAAAAATCCATAAAGTGCATCAGTGAAAAAAGTCCAAAAGGTGCTCCAAATAATGAAGTGACTAATTGTGATAAATATCAGAATCGGTGATCAACAGGAAGGTTCCTCCACCAATAGCTAAAGATGGCCCCTCACCTCAGCCATTCGACCATGGCTAGGTCACAAAACTTTTGAAAACCTCCAAGGTAAGTATAAGGACGCTTCCAAACTTTAAAAGGTGTACAGCAGGCAGCAGACGGCTCAGCAATTCCAAAGACCACGGTGAAAATATATAAGACAAAAAGGGGACAGACTAGTGCTCTCTGTCTTAAAACTGGATTTAATAAGTAAAAAATCAAAATAAACTCACATAATACAACACTCAGAGCCGAGTGTAGAGCGTAGCAGCACAGCACGGAGCTCCAGGGCTTCCGAATCTTACACAGCTCACACGTCAGCGTTGGGTCGGCGAGCGCGGGTGACGTCACAAAGCTCCTCCCCCTCGTACGCGTTACATTCCTAATTTTTTAGCATTTTATTCAATTTTTATTCATTTTTTATTAATCTTAATAATTATGCAAAAACATATATCTCTATCTTTTACATTTCTATATGACTAGATTTTGTACACACAATTTTAATTATATATACCCATTGCAGACTCTTTCTGTATATAAAGGTATTAAAATTGAATATATTTCTAATGTTTTAAAATGTGTGTTTTGAATATGTTATAAATTACACTGGATTTATCTGCTAATTTTAGTGGTATCCTTTTTTGTAATGGTGAGGCGATCGTGGCTGACGTCACGTTTAAAATGATTTTTTTTAAATTATTTATTCATGTTTTTGAAACCTGCTGGTCCTTCTTTAGTTAGGTGGACCGTTTACCCTGTGCATTATGCTACAGCTTACTAGTTGCCTTTTGTTAATTAGACACTAGATGGCGCAGGATAGCAGGTAACTGGTGTGGTGTGTTGCGATGGCAACCACACACTATATATGATGCCGCGGGACGTTCACGTTAGCCTCTCTACCCCACGCTGAGGAAGTTCCGCCCATAGGAATGTAACGCGTACGAGGGGGAGGAGCTTCGTGACGTCACCCGCGCTCGCCGACCCAACGCTGACGTGTGAGCTGTGTAAGATTCGGAAGCCCTGGAGCTCCGTGCTGTGCTGCTACGCTCTACACTCGGCTCTGAGTGTTGTATTATGTGAGTTTATTTTGATTTTTTACTTATTAAATCCAGTTTTAAGACAGAGAGCACTAGTCTGTCCCCTTTTTGTCTTATATATTTTCACCGTGGTCTTTGGAATTGCTGAGCCGTCTGCTGCCTGCTGTACACCTTTTAAAGTTTGGAAGCGTCCTTATACTTACCTTGGAGGTTTTCAAAAGTTTTGTGACCTAGCCATGGTCGAATGGCTGAGGTGAGGGGCCATCTTTAGCTATTGGTGGAGGAACCTTCCTGTTGATCACCGATTCTGATATTTATCACAATTAGTCACTTCATTATTTGGAGCACCTTTTGGACTTTTTTCACTGATGCACTTTATGGATTTTTTTGTGTTATTATCAGAGTTATATATTTATAATGAAACCTGCATACAGAGGTTTTCTTGAAAGGTCTGGGAAATGGAATATGCATCACTTATGATCAGATATCTATAGTGTATGTGTACAGAGATATGAGTCAAATTTCATACATGACAGGGTTTGTGAAAATCGGACTTTAGACTGTCTCTAAATGAAGACAGGATACTAACCCAGCTGTATCAACAAATTCTTCTTAGGGACTCTTCTTGGTCAACATCATCCATTGTTTTTAGGACAGCTAGAGTCAACATTAGTGTCTACTAAAAACTACCCCACAATGGGTATATCTCTGCACTTGAAACCAGTTCAAACTTCTTGTTTGGTGAGATAGCTACTATTATTGTTCTAAACTCTCAACCCAAGCTTGTAAACGTTAGAGATAGCTAATCCAATTGTTAATGTCTTGGACACTTCGAAAACATGTGTTAAGGTTTTTTTTTTTCTTTTCTGGAAGGTTTTCATTTGCAATAGTTCACTTCAATTTTGAGGCCTACTGGACTTTCATATTTCTGCCAGTAAATATTAAATTATTATTTTCCTAATAACCCACGACAAACCAAATCCTCTCAAGTGTTCAAAATAGAATGACCAAAAAAGAAAACACTCCACATAGTGTGAATCCGTATAAACGTAATAAATAAATACATTTTACGTTTATATGGATTCACACTATTAGGGATGAGCCGAAACGCCCCCCCCCCCCGGTTCGCGGCAGAACATGCAAATGGACCGAAAGGGGTGTCTATAGTATGCCTGTAAAGTGGAGCATGTTTCCCGTGTTTAGAACAGTCCCTGCACAAAATTACATTTCTAAAGGAATAAAAGTAATTTAAAACTACTCGCGGCTGTAATGTAATGTTGGGTCCCAGCAATATAGATGAAAAATATTGAGAAAAACGGCATGGGCAACCCCCAGCCCATTACCAGGCCCTTTGGGTCTTTTATGGATATTAACCACTTCCTGCCCGGCCTATGGCCGATTTACGTCCGGGAAGTGGTTATGAAATCCTGACAGGACGTTCCAGAACGTCCTGCAGGATTTCATGCCGCGCGCGCCCGTGGGGGCGCGCATCGCGGCGATCGGTGATGCGGGGTGTCAGTCTGACACCCTGCATCTCCGATCTCGGTAAAGAGCCTCCGGCGGAGACTCTTTACCACGTGATCAGCCGTGTCCAACCACGGCTGATCACGATGTAAACAGGAAGAGCCGTTGATGGCTCTTCCTCCTCGCGTCTGACAGACGCGAGTAGAGGATAGCCGATCGGCGGCTCTCCTGACAGGGGGGGTTCGCGCTGATTGGTTATCAGCGCAGCCCCCCCTCGGATCGCCACACTGGACCACCAGGGATGCCCACCCTGGACCACCAGGGTGGGGAAAAAAAAAAAAAGAAAAAAAAAAAAGTTTAAAAAAAAAAAAAAAAAAAGCATAAAGAAAAAAGATGCCAGTCAGTGCCCACAAATGGGCACTGACTGGCAACAATCAGTGCTGCCACCCCAGTGTCCATCAGCGCCACCCCAGTGTCCATCAGCGCCACCCCACAGTGCCCATCCATGCCCAGTGCCCACCTAGCAGTGCCCATCTGTGCCACCCATAAGTATACATCAGTGCCGCCCATGAGTGCCCATCTGTGCCGCCTATGTGTGCCCATCAGTGCCGCCTATGTGTGCCCATCAGTGCTGCCTATGTGTGCCCATCAGTGCCGCCTATGTGTGCCCATCAGTGCCGCCTGTGTGCCCATCAGTGCCGCCTATGTGTGCCCATCAGTGCCGCCTATGTGTGCCCATCAGTGTCGCATACCAGCGCCGCCAATCAGTGCCACCTCATCTGTGCCCGTCAGTACTACCTCATCGATGTCCATCAGTGCCATCTCATCGGTGCCCATTAGTGCCGCCATATCAGTGCCCGTAATTGAAAGAGAAAACTTATTTACAAAAAAATTAACAGAAAAAAATAAAAACGTATTTTTTTTTCCAAATTTTCAGCCTTTTTTTAGTTGTTGCGCAAAAAAAAAAAAATCGCAGAGGTGATCAAATACCACCAAAAGAAAGCTATATTTGTGGGGGAAAAAAGGACGCCAATTTTGTTTGGGTACAGTGTAGCATGACCGCGCAATTGCCATTCAAAGTGCGACAGTGCTGAAAGCTGAAAATTGGCTTGGGCGGGAAGCTGCGTAAGTACCTGGTATGGAAGTGGTTAAGGGGAACCCCCGCACCCAAATAAAAAAAAAGAAAAGGCGTGGGGGCCCCCAGGCCCTATATACTCTGAACAGCAGTATACAAGTGGTCCCCGTGTTACAAACAAGATAGGGAAAGTAGGTTTGTTCTCAAGTTGAATCGGTTTGTAATTTGGAACAGGTACATTTTGTAAGTGTATCTCCAGCCAAAACATCTATTTTTAAGATTTTTGGATAACATAGGGAAGGGTTATCACCCCTGTAACATTTGTTTTTCTGTCTGTGCCCCTGTTCAGAAGATTTCACCTCACTTTCTGTCCCAATGACAATTGGATTTAGAACATTTGGGGTTTTTAGGGTAACAAGGATTGGTGAGAAAATATCAGCGGAGACACCTTTTCCTCATATTAACTCTTACGGGAGAGAATTTCCCTTCCCAGGGGTAGATTTCCTCTAACTTCCTGTTGTCTACCTCCGTTTGTAAGTAGGAGTCATTTGTAAGTTGGATGTTTGAAAGTAGGGGACTGCCTGTATATACTATACGGCCTGTGCTATATACTCTGCATAAAATTGGGTCTTAAATGTTGGTGGTACTAGAACACTGTAAGCCCTCACAGTTACTCAAAAATTGTGTTTGTAAATGTAAAGTGAATCCGCGCAACAGAACCAAGGTGATAAATATATGTGCAGCGAAAATTTATTGATAAAACCAGAAAAAAGACCTAGTAAATCTGGTTCATGTAGAAATTAAGTAATAGTTGAAGGAATTATTTAAAGGTGGCTGCTTCTACGTGTTTATCCCACCTAGGTGGGGTAATGAATGGAATGGAGAAAATTAGTAGAAGTTGGCGCCTGCCTGGCAAATTCTATTCAGTAAGTGTAAAGATAAATAGATAAATAAATAAATATATAACTTTGCTTCCAATGGCGTGCTAAGAAATTATAAACAATATATATTAAATGATAAAATATTCCAATAGTGCACGTGAAGGTGCTAGTTATAATAAAATTACAGTGAACAGTCCATGTGCAACTATATTATCAAAGAAGTGCTGGATGATGCATAAAAAGTGCTTTGTGTCTTCAAAAAAAAGTGCTTTGTGCCAGTTTCAACACTGTTGCCATGTTCCACACAGTGCCCCCTTCTTTTGTGCTCTGATATGGCCCGCACTCACCAGATCCTACACCCCCTCTTGGGGTGAAAAGCTTTCACAGTGTATGCCCTGTGCGTCACTCTGGCAATTTCTCGTCACCCTGTATTCCTCTTCAATTTCCAACGTTAATTTATATGCAAAGAGAGAGGGATCCCAATAGTGCGATACCATCAAAAAAAGCATTTGCCTTTATTGTTAAAAACTGGTTACTCACAATTTGGCAGATTAAAACAAGCAGTAAAAATATCGTATTTTCGGAAGTGTGTCGTGACAGCGTCTGTTCGCTCGACCGGTTTCGTCATCAGACGTCGTCTGGAGCGTACAGACCATCACTTTCACTTCCTATTTATCATCATATTGCGTCCTATGCTACAACTGTTAAACAGGGGCAGAAAAATTGGACCTCAGGCAGTGGTGGTGGTGCCACAACACTGAAACCCCTCACAGATAAACTAGTTGAGCGCAGGAACGAGTCCTGCTGTGAAATATTACATACTACACAATATTAACGTGGATCAAGAAGGGTTGTCAGCCAGTATTGATCCCTCTCCTTGATACCACGAATCCTAAGGTCCTTTCGCAAGCTTTGCAGAACAAGGGAGGCCATGCACGTAGGTTTGCTGAGGCATTCGAACTGGAGTCCTCTGGGTCACTAAGGATCACATGATCCGCAGCCACCGCCTCCCAGCCACGTACAACTCCAAGGGTTTCTGAGGACTGAAAACAATCCCTTGAAGACTGCTGCTGATGCTGAGTACTATACTCCACATCCATGCTGACACAATCCTCCTCCTCTTCCTGCAAGATCAGCGGTCCCGCAGGAATACTGTCTGGATAAAGGGGACCTTGAGAGGTAAGGAAGTCCTCCTCTTCCTCCCGCTGTTCTGCCTTAAGTGCCCTGTTCAATTTTTCCAAAGTGTGTGCTCCAACAGAAAGACAAGAGGGAGAGGATCACTGATGCATGCACTGTCACTGCTCACCATCCTTGTGGCCTCCTCAAATGGTGACAGGACAGTACATGCATCCTTGATCAGTAGCAGTAGGAAAAATAGCCGGCTCAATTAATGTACTCCCTTATTCTTTTTCCTAAAACGTCAACTTACTTTTTACTTAAATTGACAATAAGAAGGAAGGGAAAAAAAAAAAAAGTGTCTAGCAAGTAAACTTAGAAAAAGCAATTATATATCCGCATATGATGCTAAAACTTCTACGGAGACGATGGGGGTCCATCTTCCATGAGATAGTCGCCAAGAAAGTTAAGACTGAGCGAAAAAAAAAAAAAGGAGGTGCCTGCACCTTTAAGGGGTCAAGGTAGAGCTAGGCAGGAAGAGCCAATGGGGGCTTAGGGAAAATCCAGGAAGTGTTGGGATGGGCTATAAAAGGGCCAGCAGGTGCGGGGGTCCTTCCTCTTTCCCAGTGGACCCCAAGAAGAATTTTCAACTCCCTCTGTCCCGCCCCAGTCGCGTTTAATTTTATGTGGTGGGTCACCCTGGATTCCAGGGGGGACTGTATTTATATTTAAAGTTGAGTTACTGCTCGAGTTCTGATAACTGAGCAGTAACTGAGTGAAAGTTTTATGGAATAATTATTTGTGAAAAACCAATAAAGGTGTCGCGGCCAAGTTTTTTCCAAAATCAATTGTTTGTTGTTTATAAGGTTAATTGTATCTGGGAAGGTTGGTATGGGCAGGTGCGGCCTGAAATCTCAAAAATATTGCAGATAAATAGGGGGGATTCCCAGTCCTGTAGTTCACCGAATTCCAATAATTACCAATGGTAAAACCATTCACCTCATAATTTGTTTCTAAGACTAAGAAACAAAAAAATTATGAGGTGAATGGTTTTACCATTGGTAATTATTGGAATTCGGTGAACTACAGGACTGGGAATCCCCCCTATTTATCTGCAATGATGATGTTGTGCAATATTATGTCTTGAAGGAACATATAGTTTGTGAGCATCAGATTTTTACTACGCAATTTCAGCCTCTTTGAAAATTAGAAATACTTATTATTACTTAAATACTTATATGTTTATATACTTCCTTTTTCAAATGGAAATATATCAGCATTCTCCTACTTTAAAAACCCAAGAAGGAAATAAAACACGCCAGAAACAGAGAAACCTTTTTGGTGATATCCCAAACTTGTCAGGTCTGTTGTGACCACAATTCTTACTGGACTTGATGTCCAGATGCCTAGAGTGTTGGCAACAAGTAGCAGCTGTATTTCCATTTTTTTTTGTTCCGTTCAATGTTTTAAGAGTGAGTATATATATATATATATATATATATATATATATATATATATATATATATATATATATATATACATACATATACATATACACATACACACACACACACACACACACACAGTATATATAAAAAAAACACCTTGGTTTGAGAGAGTTTTGCAAGATGAGCAAAATGTATACATTTTGCCTTGATATAAGGGAAGCGTCATGTTACAGAGTATGAAAGAGAAGAGCCTCCAAGTGTAGCAATATTGTTACATTTAATGAAGGTACAACATTTAGCAACTTCTTGCTACACTTAGGAGGTGCCTCTTCTCTTTAACCACTAGAGGGCCGCGCTATAGACGAAAGACATCCACAGTGCGGCTCTCAAGTGCCGAGTGGACGTCTTTAGACATCCTGTTGTTGTGATTCCCCGGGGGCGCGCAGCGGGAAAAACAACGTGCCCGGCGCATCGCTCGGGAGCCGATGCGAGTGCCTGACGGCCGTGATGTCCGCCAGACACCCGCAATCGTCGGTAACACAGCAGGACGTGGAGCTCTGTGTGTAAACACAGAGCTCCACGTGCTGTCAGGGAGAGAGGAGACCGATCTGTGTCCCTTTACATAGGGACACAGCATCGGTCACCTCCCCCAGTCACCCCCCTCCCCCACACAGTAAGAACACAATGAGAGAATACATTTAACCCCTTCCTCACCCCCTAGTGTTAACCCCTTCACTGCCAGTCACATTTATACAGTAATTAGTGCATTTTTATAGCACTGATCGCTGTATAAATGTGAATGGTCCCAAAAGTGTGTCAAAAGTGTTCGATACGTCCGCCGCAATATCGCAGGCCTGACAAAAAAAAAAAAAAAAAAAAAAACGCACATCGCCGCCATTACTAGTAAAAAAATAAAAAAAAAAAAAAAATCTATTCCCTATTTTGTAGGCGCTACAACTTTTGCGCAAACCAATCAATATACGCTTATTGCGATTTTTTTTTAACAAATATGTAGAATAGGTATCGGCCTAAACCGAGGGAAATTTTTATTTTTTTTAAAAAAAATTGGGATATTATTATAACAAAAAGTAAAAAATAGTGTTTTTTTCTAAATTTTCAGTTTTTTTTAAGTTTATAGCGCAAAAAATAAAAATCGCAGAGGTGATCAAATACCACCAAAAGAAAGCTCTATTTGTGGGAAAAAAAAATATAATTTGGGTACAGTGTTGTATGACCCCGCAATTGTCATTCAAAATGCGTCAGCGCTGAAAGCTGAAAATTGGTCTGGGCACGAAGGGGGTTTAAGTGCCCAGTAATGAAGTGGTTAATACCCTGTAAAAAAAAAATGCTTTGGATTAGAAGCATGTTTCTGGAATGAATTATGCTCGCAAACCAAGGTTTTACTGTATATATACACACCGTTCTATATGGAATAAAATTTGTACATACTTCCTTGCATCTCTTTCATATCCTGCTTTGCTTCTTGCCCATATTCAACTAAGCTCTTCTGAGCAGGGCCTGCTTAATCCTCTTGTATTTTATTGTATTGTAACTGTATTGTCTCCCTTTTATATTGTAAATCGCTGCGTAAACTGTTGGCGCTATATAAATCCTGTATAATAAATATTATCCCTGGGGCATTCCCCACGCACAATTTCTTATTTGGGATGTGGCAAGATCTTTCAGGATTCTCTTCCAGTCAGTTTCTCTTCCTCCAACCAATTTTCTGTGAGCAAAAAGACCAGCAGCAGGCTCCCTGTAAAGGACAAAAGCCTTTCTCACTACAGCCAAAGTTCTCCTAGAGGGTGCAGCAGTCGTCAACAGGCAAATGTGGGCAGTTCAAGGAACATGCCTTTCTGACAATATTCACCCCACCAAGAGGCAAACCCCCTCTAATGGGCCTTCAGGGACAAGGTTCCACCAGATAGGTGCAATATGGCCACAGACCTGTAAAGAAGTCGGCAGCTTCCTCACACACTGCACATATACCAAGTACCTAGGCAGGCATCTAAAGCAGAGTGCAGTGGCAAAGGACACATTAGAACCCAGCCCTGCTTTTGCTGAGCAGGTTCTGGGTATGGCTTCTTTGACATTGCTGAAGATCAGCACCTTCTGGCTCTGCAGCAAACAAGGAAACTTGATAGTTTAAAATAAAATTTTGATATTTTCTAAAGCCATCAAACTGAATAATTTCACTTCATCCCGTGTCCCTTAATTTACAATGAGGACATAGTTATATGCAACTAAAATTGGCAATTCTTGAAAACATTCCACCACTCATCCAAAAGGCTTCTTCAGTTGATCAGATGGTACAGAATTCCCCAGCTTTGTAGTCCAGTTACCATAATATCTACAATGTACATGACATGGGCTTGTCTGGCGTGGAGAACTCAATAGGTGATTGTGCCACCCACATTTCACACCTCTACTCAACACCAGTCTTAAAAAAGGTGCAGGTAACAATTAGCTGTTGATTTATTGCAGACTCCCAACCCTAGAACATAATATACTAGAATTTTGGAATAAAAATGTGTGCTTTTATCCATAGCAATATAGAAGGATTAAAACTTTTATTATGAAGTATAGTACAGTACACTGTATAAATAAAAACATTATCAAGTATATGAAGCAAAGGTCAGGTCTAGTACAAATTACACAATTTGTCGTTAAAAACAAAAAAGGGATACAGAAGACCACACACCAAGGTAAAAATAATGACAGAACCATAAAAAAAAAAACTGGCTGAATAGGAAGTGGACAGTTTGTTGTGCTTAGCATACATTTTTACAAGCTTCAGAAACTGAAAAATTTTGCATAGCGATTATATGCTATATCATACATTTCTTTGAAAATATTTTTTTCTCTGGATACTTTATATAAGCAAAATAGGGCATTTAGTTAGTGCATAGATTACAACCAACCAGTGACAGAAATATGCAATACAAAAAGCAAAACAAAAAAAAAAATCTTTTGTTAAATGTGTTCATTTTATACCATTTTTATCCACTCTTTAAATTCTGAAATTTTACTTCTACGGAATAAGGAAAATGACATACTACTTTTTAACTGTACAAATACATGAACAATCCTGTCATGTGGCAACCGTCAAACATACAGATTGCGCAGAAAAAGTAAAGTAGCACAACTGCATTCACCAGGTGGTGTCATTTTCTTGTAATGAGGATTTTCAATTCAGCTTGCGCATTTGTGAAGCAATAAAGCATAGAGTCTCTGTAAAGCATGTGTGAATTATATGGTTCGGTAAATAACCACTGCAAAGTGTATCAGCAACAGGCTCCTCAGGACATGTTTCGGTTCCCTGTTAAGAAAAAGTAAAAAAGTTAAATGGTCAGAAAGTTCTTGTAAGCTATAAAATCAGACACTTCTCCAGTCAACTATGCACAATGTTCACAATAATGACTTGCTGGCTATCCCAGGAAACAGCCTATCCATGTAAAAAGGGCTGGTCTGGTCATTTATAAGCTTTGATAAGAGCTTCATTGGCTGTAAAGCATAGGAGGTTTTAGTTCCGCTTTAAGGTAAATTATGAACTTTGAGCATAGATTTAATGATCATGTTAAAACTGACCTCTAGCCAAATCTAAACAAAATCAACGTAACCTCTGTTAAATGTAATGCATTTAAAATACAGATCATAAAAAGCTAGTACAAATGTTTATTTTAGCATTATTCAAATTCTGTACAGTAGGTCCGAGACTGGGAGAGGGGGCAGCAGGTTCTACTCTGGTTGGTGCACTGATGTAGCACTAGGTGTTTGCAGACATGTCAGCTGCTGCTTTAGTTTTCCAGCTGAGGGTGCTAGTAGACAAAATGTGACATTGAAGGCCTTCCTGGGCCATCTATTAGGTGGTGTGGATCACAGAACTGGCTGAATTACAAATTCCTTTGTAGGAAAGATAGAATTCTTGTATTCACGGTAAAATACTTGCAGTTCAATCCTCCTGTAGGCACTCAAAATGTTCAGACATGGAACGGAACACTAAACAAAAAAAATGTTCACGCCAGTCCAGAGTAACCCCTCCTACTACCAACATGCCTCAGTTCTTAAAGTGGAGTTTCCATCCCAACATTTTTTTTTCATTATTGTGCTCATTAGACCTAAAAAAGTAAAAAAAAGCCTGTTGCTATGCAGTCCCACGAAATCTGCCTTTGAAACCACCTAGGATTCTGACATCTCCCTCTAATGCTCCTGGGAAATGTGTGTCATAATTTCCCAGGATGCAGTGTGCTGTCAAATTATCACTCCCCATCCAAGACTTCCAGGAAGTAAGTGCCTGTAGGCTTCACAATGCCCACAAGCAAAAGGACAACGGTGTAGACATAGTTTTATAAACTATCTTTTTTGAATATCTATGCGGATCGGCGGCGGATTGTAAAATAGTAAGTGACCGGATTTATATTATAAAAATGCAGGATGAAAGGAAATACATTTAAAAAATGCCAATTGTGGTTGAAACTCCGCTTTAAGAAAATCAGTACCAATAGCATGATCATAAACCCCAAGTGGGACCAAAGGACTCCCAGATAATAATTTTATGGGGAGTACAAACAGAAAAAACCTGCTAACAGGTCCAAGAAAACAATACATTTTTTAACTTGGTGTGTGAATTTGTGAAGAAAGGAGGATAAGAGGAGCCATCTGAAGGACCCTACACCCAAAGCAAACAAACATGAATGCCAAGAAGCCCAAAAAGTAAATAGACATAGCAGAGAACGCCTTTAGGAGGAGGCGAAGGGGGGGGGGGGGGGGGTGAGTTAAGTGGAATCCAACGCTTGAGACAATAAGCTTGATTGGGCTGATGCACCATTACAAGAACTATCTGGTATGAATAATGGATAATCTGGGATGGCAGCAGTAGCCAAGAAAAAAAAAAAAAAGCATGATCAGCTGAAGCTGTACAGAGGGACAGAACAATGATGTCCTGGTTGAGGCGACGGGCTAAAAGACCTTAGGTAGGACGCAGGAAAGAAGACATGAGCCTCAAAAATCATGTGCCTGTGCAAGACCAAAAAAAGGTTTGGGAGGAGCATCTGAGCTGGTGGATTTATCCTCTAAAGATGAGGGCTACGAAAAAAATACCACCTTGTGGCTGCAGTGGAAAGAACATCTGATGGGTTCAAAGGGTGGTCTTAGACCCCCATACATACTATACAACATGGGCCAGATTCACATAGAGATACGACGGTGTATCTCCTTATACACCGTCGTATCTCAGAGTTGCGTCGGACGTATCTATGCGACCGATTCATAGAATCAGTTACGCATAGATATGCCTAAGATCCGACAGGTGTAACTGTGTTACACCGTCGGATCTTAACTGCAATTTTAAAATGGCCGCTGGGGGCGTTCTCGCTGATTTACGGCGAGAATATGTAAATCAGCGAGAATATGTAAATCGGCGAGAATATGTAAATCGGCGAGAATATGTAAATCGGCGAGATACACCAATTCACGAACGTACGCGGGCCCGACGCAGTCACTTTACGCCGTTTACGTAAGGGTTTTCCCGGCGTATAGTTACCCCTGCTTCTATGAGGTGCAGCCAATGTTAAGTATGGCCATCGTCCCCGCGACGAAATTAGAATTTTTTACGTTGTTTTCCCAAGTCGTTCGCGAATAGGGATTTGCGGAAATGACGGTCACGTCGGCTTCATTGACGTTTTCCTACGTGAGTTGGAGCATGCGCACTGGCCTATTTTTCGGGGCGGCGCATGCGCAGTTCGATCGGCGCGGGGGCGCGCTTAATTTAAATACAAGCTGTCCCCTTTGAATTATGCGGCCTTTACGCCGGGCCATTTACACTACGCCGCCGCAAATTACAGAGCAAGTGCTTTGAGAATACGGCACTTGCTCCAGTAAGTTGCGGCGGCGTAGTGTAAATGGCTTACGCTACGCCGCCGCGGATTCTATGTGAATCTGGCCCCTTGATTTCCTTTAGATTCACCAAAACCATGTAGCGGAAGGGCCTACCTGATTGATTACAAATCAAAACTCTTAAATTTTGACCTCATATTACCGTATTTATCGGCATATAACACGCACCCTAAGTTTACATCAGCAAAACTAAGCGTCCATTTGACAGACGCATACAAGACCACCTATACTATCTAGATGCAGGACTACTTTACACTCCCATCTGTAAACATGTTGGCTTGCAGCACAGCTATGATCCTTATGTATCCTTTGTCCTTTAGGTAATCACAGGACAGGAAAGGGGAGGCAATTTTGATAAAGTCCTCCAGCAAGAGGGGAGGTGGATCTTTAATCAAAGAGCTACCTATCCACCAGGGCTGAACAAAGCTGTATCGTTCAAACCCTTCCTGTAGCTTTAATTCCTATGTATAGGTGATTACTGTACAGGAATAGGTTCATCTGTGTCCACTATTTAATGTAATGGCCTCGTTTTTAATTTCATGCGACACACCACTGCCACCTAGAGGCAATTCTTATGTAGAGTGGTGGATAGGGTTATTCTTTAAGTTGAGTATTTCACATATGGAATCGTATAACTAAAATTTACATTTGAATAATGTTTGTTATATGCAGAGTTAATGTTGCTACTCGTATTGTATATAATTATGTTGTCTTTGGAAGTTTTGCTTGAGGCCGCTGCAGCGCTGTGCTATTGTCCATCTTGCATTGTGGCTGAGCTCCAGGATTCAAGCTACTAAGTGGAGCTACTCGTGTGGCCCTGGTGGAGAAAAGGTTTTTTTCCCCCCTTCTCAAGCCTTGTCCGCACTTGTGTATGTGGGACGTGGTGTCTGCGCAATGTGACTTTTTGTTCTGGTCCTTCTGCGCTTGCGTTTGGAGAGGGACACCCCACCGGAAGTTATGTCAGGGGTCAACTGTGACCCTTCGCATCTGGTGGGACCGTGCTTTATAAGACGCCAGTGCCGACAATCATTCGACATGCGCGCCTTGTGGGAAATACTACCACTAGCGTCACAAGGAGGGGGACCAACGTGGACACCTGCAGGATATTCCTGCTACCACTACCGCAATAGGCAATAGCCTTGTTTTCTTTGTCCTAGCAGAATAGACAAACTGATGGGGGTTTTCAACATACCCGTGTCATACTGGACATTATATTGCACAGTATGCTATTTCTAACTAGAGGCACCATGTTGAGTGGTATTATCTCAATTATGCCATAGTTCAGTCGTTTACATATATACACACATCTAGATTGATAAGTGCTATAATGTCTTATTTTTTACAGCATCACTGTGGCCTGGTATTCATTGGTCTCACTCTGCTGTGTGCTTTTAGCCCTGTGTTGACCTTTGGAGGAAAATATATGTGGGATCATACTTACTAAGATAGCAGGTATATTTAGTTACACATAATATCTATATAGTCTTTTCTCTCTATACACAATAGATGAGCTTCTTTTTATATATTTTTATATACTAGTTTTGTACTTAATCCAGCTATACAAGTCACTTTAATGCATTAAACTTTATAGATCCTGACCCCACACACCCCAAGATCACCACCACGGTCCAGTAGCCTCACAGTAATCCGGCAGGTCTGACCCCTACCGGATGCATGATTTTTGGGAACTGGCTGTATTTGTGGGCACTTGCTTGGCGGTGTATGCGGTCTCTCCAAAACCCCATAGACTAGGAGAGCACAAACATTAAAAATTTTTGTTTATAATTAACAGCCCATAAACTCCTCTGTTATCCTGTGTGTCCATGCACTTATGGAAGTTTTTGGATGTTTAAAAAGCAGGGGAATTTATGAGCTGTTGCCTGAACATCCTAAAATCGTGTTCAAGAGCAGTCCTAAAAACGTCAGACGCTGGTAAAAGCTGTTAAACGTGGTTTAAACGATGTAAACAGAGTTAAGCCTCATCAGGCAGTTTCTCGGCCTCTACGCAAAAATCAATGGTTTCCTATGGAAGCCCATCGATTTGAATAGAAGTCACACCAGAAGTCAGATCATGGTGGTGTGACTTGTGTGCTGAGGATGAAGGGGAACCCCCACCAAAAATGTTTTTTTTTTTTTTTTTTTTTTTTAATTGGCGCAGGGCACCCCTGCCCCAAAGCAACACCCCCCCATGTTGGTATCGTCAGAGGGGTGAACCCCACACCGTTTTTTTTTTGCAGGGGTTACACTTAATCCTCAGCACACAAGTCGCACCGCAAGTCGGATCATCATGATCCGACTTCAAATGCATTGGCTCCCATAGGGAACCATTGATTTTGAATAGAGGCAGAGAAATGCATCTAAAAGCTAGCGTGGTTCAACGTGCATTGACTCCAATGCAAAAACGCTGATAAAATTGTGTTTAAACCAGCGGTTTCCTGCCAGCAATCCAACGTCCAGAACAACTTTGAGCGTCCTGTGTGCATGGAGCCTTATGATTTACAATAAAGGTTACGATTTAGTTAAGTGGCCTTTTGGTGTGTAGGAAAGCGCACCCTCTTATAATGCCAAGTTAATTTTTGCCAAAGTTAAATGTATTGTAAAACCCTTGTGTTTTTCACCTTAAAGGGGTGTTCCAGTCATTTATGCTAATTAAAAGTCAGCAGCTACAAAAAGTGTAGCTGCTGGCTTTTAATAAACATACACGCACCTGCTCCACGTTCCAGCGACGCCCCGGCCGGGGCTCCGCTCCCCCCCCCTCTCCGGCCAGAGTCTTCATTCCAAATGTGGGCACCCGGCCGTGAAGCCGAAAGCTGTCACGGCCGGGTGCCCACACTTTGAATGAAGACGCCCACTGCGCATGCGCGAGAGTCACTATTCGCCTTAGCAGCCCCTCGGCGGAAGGAGGAAGTGGGACAGGAAGTCCCACTCCTCCTGAAGTCCCCACTCCCCCCCCCCAAAAAAAATTACATGCCAAACGTGGCATGTAAGGGGGCGAGGATTGGATTAAGCGGAAGTTCCACTTTTGGGTGGAACTCCGCTTTAATGCATCCTAGGTATCCATGTACTCGGCGTAACATCTTTCACTATATATATATATATATATATATATATATATATATATATATATATATATATATATATATATATATATAAAAATAGGGAGCGCTGGGTATATTTCTAGCAAAAAAAAAAAGATTTTTACATGTAGGGGTGAAGTGTCAGAATTGGTCTGGGTAGCAAGTGGTTAAACTGTAGTAGTACCTAGGGTTCTTTCCCAGGTCAATTATATTATTTGCTTTAGGCTTGTTTTTGGTTACATCCCACACCCTAAAAGTGAAAAAACTTTTTTTTTTTTTTTTTTAAATAAAAACATGTTATGTTTAATCTGCTCTATGCAATGTTTTTGCATAGAGCAGCCCCTATCTGCCTTTTTCTGGCCCCCCTCGCTCCTCCTCTGAGTGCCCCCATAGCAAGCTGCACTCGTGTGTTCACTCTCGGGCCCCACTCTGTGTCCATAAGACACACAAAAAAGTGCTCGGTCCCTCCACATGCTGACTGGCAGTGATTGACAATGGAGTAGATTGCCAATGGCTCCAGCTGCTGTCTCAGCCAATGAGGATACAGATGCACAAGAGCAACTGTTCCCTCGTGTCCATCACTAGATTGCGATCGGACTCAGGCAAGTATTAGGGGGATGCATACTTAAGGTTTTTTACCCTTATGAAAAGAATGCATGAAAACAAAAAATCTTCAGCATTTACAACCACTTTAATGTGGCGAGTTGGCAGCCAGTACTGTGAAATATTATATTTACTTGTGGGTGGTGTTTTAAATAATTCTGTTTAGGTTGAACAAAAATACAACCACAAAGCAAGACAGATCACGGCTGTGTTTTTTTTGTGCATGCAATTTTAATTTTTTTCAGTTCTTACCATCTTTTAGTGGAGCTCTTTGGTGAACGTTTCTTTTGACATCATGCTGAAAAGCTTTGGCTGGATCAAAATTCTTTGCTCCCTTCAAATCGTTTAGCTGGGACTGTAGCCGCTTTTCATTTTGCTTTTCTTTTGACAATTCAGATCTCACTCTTGCAAGTTCCTGAAAGATTTAAGATCAAAACTAGTAAAAAACAAATAAAAAATAAATAAAAAAACACAACACATTGTTATAATAAAAACGGATAACCAGCCAGGGTTACAAATGCAAATATAATCATTACTGCTCACTTACATCAAACTCTAGATCCATATTCAGCAATTGACTGCAGAATACTGTGGGGAAAAAAATTCAAGGTGCTCTGTTCCAGCGACACCTAGTGTCAGATGATCTGCTGGGTCCTAAGCAACTTGACGCTTTTCCTTTTTACATTATAGACTAAGGGCTCTGATTTAGCTCAGGCAATGGCTGCATAGCAGAACCAAAGAATGCCAACAGTCCTGCAAAAAGCCTCAAAGTGCTTGTCTATGGGAAATGCACATTCTCCCACACACTATAGATCAGGGGTGGGCAATTATTTTTTCGATGGGGCCACATGAGAAACTAAAAATATTTTGGAGGGCCGGGCCAAAAGGCTAAACTCAATACTGCATAAAATCAATTGTATTTCTTCATAAAAAGCAGTAAATATCATTGTTGGACAACTGGTACGAGTACTTGTTATAGACATGGCACAGGAGGGGGACAGAGGCTGGGGACATGGCACAGGAGGGGGACAGAGGCTGGGGACATGGCACAGGAGGGGGACAGAGGCTGGGGACATGGCACAGGAGGGGGACAGAGGCTGGGGACATGGCACAGGAGGGGGACAGAGGCTGGGGACATGGCACAGGAGGGGGACAGACGCTGGGGACATGACACAGAAGGGGGACAGACGCTGGGGACAGGCAGCCACTAAACAATTGATTAAACAGTGGCTGCATGTGATGGCACAGTGGCTGCATGTGATGGCACAATGGTTGCGTTTGATGGGCACAGTGGCGACAATTGATGGCACAGTGGCTGCATTTGATTGCACAGTGGCTGCGTTTGATGGCATGTCACAGTGGTGACAATTGATGGCACAGTGGCTGCGTTTGATGGCATGGCACAGTGGCGACAATTGATGGCACAGTGGCTGCGTTTGATGGCATGGCACAGTGGCGACAATTGATGGCACAGTGGCTGCGTTTAATGGCATGGCACAGTGGCTGTGTTTGATTGCACAGTGGCTGCGTTTGATGGCATGTCATAGTGGTGACAATTGATGGGCCCAGTGGCTGCCTGCATATGATGGGCACAGTGAGGCTTCAATTTTTTTGTTTGTTTTTTCGTTTGCGCGCTCCCCCCCCCCCCCCAAAAAAAAAAATTTGAGCACCAGCCGCAGGCCACTGGACAAACTAATGCAGACAGACAGTGCACAGTACCATGAGGAAGTAACAGCTGCCCAGGCCCCCAGCACACATGCCACAGCTATACTTACTTTTCTTTCAGTGTCTGAGAGGCTGGCTCACACTGTCAGTCAGACTCAGTCAGGTCGGTGGTCGGCCACACTCAGCACAGTCAGCACTGCAGCTCTCTTACCTCCTTGTCCACTCCTCAGCCCTCAACCCCACACTTCCCTGAGTTCCCTCACGCTGTGGACTCGAGATGGGCGGACGCAATTTGCAATTTGGCGCGGAGGCGCGCTGTGAATGCTGGGGCGGCCGCGGCGTCCTCCTCCTGATGTCCTGATCACTCTGCTTGCTAGGTGCCGGTCGCCGCGGTCGGCATCGCTCTGCTCTCCGCCGCAGCGCTAGTATTATAACTTTCTGCCGCCGGAATTTGCCGCTCCCTCCTAGGTGCCGCCTGGTACCAATGGTCCCATTGGGTCCCATGGATGGGCCGGCTCTGGCCCGGAGCACTCGCCCCTCCCGCCCCTGCCTTGTACCGGCCCTGCCTACCAGGGCCGCTGTTAGAAATGATGGGGCCCCGTACAGTCTACCTGAAGGGGCCCCCTTCAACCACGCCCTTGCCCCCCCCCGCCTTGAAGCGAAATGCAGGTTTGTTGCCGTTTACATATGCGTGCAGAGCCAATGCATGTGTTTGCAATTAGTAAGCATGAAGGAGCAGGGGGCAGTTTAAATTTATTTTAAATTGTATTTTATTTATTACAAATAATAAAAAAATAAATCTTACACTGTATCTTTACATTTTTGCTTTCACAAGGGATGGACAACATCCCTTGTGATAGCATGGGCCATCACAGGTTCTCTTTATGGAGAGATATGAGGTCTTTTAGACCCCACATCTGTCCTCTGACCTCCAATGCATCTGATCAAACCGAGATCATTTTCATCAGATGCTTGTTCAAGTTTGTAATGGCTTCTTTACAGGAGCCTGAAACAGGAAGTGATAAAGTCCTTGTTACTGCTCCCCCAAATGAAGTTTTTACTGGGCACTTAAACCCCCTTCGTGCCCAGACCAATTTTCAGCTTTCAGCGCTGACGTAATTTGAATGACAATTGCGCGGTCATACAACAGTGTACCCAAATTATATTTTTAGAATTTTTTTCCCACAAATATAGCTTTCTTTTGGTGGTATTTGATTATCTCTGCGATTTTTTTTTGCGCTATAAACAAAAAAAGACAGAACATTTTGAAAAAAAAAACACAATATTTTTTTACTTTTTGTTATAATATCCCAATTTAAAAAAAAAAAAAAAAAAATTTCCCTCGGTTTAGGCCGATACGTATTCTTCTACATATTTGTTAAAAAAAAAATCGCAATAAGCGTATATTGATTGGTTTGCGCAAAAGTTATAGCGCCTACAAAATAGGGGATAGATTCTGTTTTTTTTTTTTTTTACTAGTAATGGTGGCGATCAGCAATTTTTTTTTTTTTTGGCAGGCCTGCGATATTGCGGCGGATGTATCAGACACTTTTGACACAATTTTGGGACCATTCACATTTATACAGCGATTAGTGCTATAAAAATGCACTGATTACTGTGTAAATGTGACTGGCAGTGAAGGGGTTAACACTAGGGGGTGAGGAAGGGGTTAAACGTGTATCCTGGGTGTGTTCTAACTGTGTGGGGGGAGGGGACTGACTGGGGGAGGTGACCGATCTGTGTCTCTATGTACAAGGGACACAGATCGGTCTCCTCTCTCCCTGACAGCACGTGGAGCTCTGTGTTTACACCCCATCATTACACACAGAGATCCACGTCTCTGCTGTCACCGCCGATTGTGGGTACCTGGCGGACATCGCGGCCGCCAGGTACACCATCGGCTTCCCAGCGATGCGCCGGGCACGTTGTTTGAGAATGACAACAACAGGACGTCCACCCGGCACTTGAGAGCCGCGCTGTGGACGTCTTTCATCCATAGCGCCGATCCCAAGTGGTTAAAGTAGCATATTTCTTATTATCATCAGGTTACAATTATCACACAGGCAGCACAGTAACCATGGGGTCGATCATGGCTCTATGTCACATGGCTGTTAGGTGCTGACTTAACTTATGGCTGTATTGTATATAACAGACTGTAACAGTACAACCATAACAAAGTCAGCACCCAACAGCAATGTGACACAGAGCCATGACAGAGACCCTGCTGTTCTGCCTCACCTGTGTGATGATTGTAACCTGATGTGCTGTAAGATACATAAAATAGGACACAGTGAGTATTATTTCTCTATTGCCCACTCACTGTGTCCAAGTGCAGCCACGATCGCCTCCTGCTCTTCCTTGTCAGCCGCTCAACTCTATCATATCTCATGAGAGAAGCAGCCGGGAGCCGAAAGGAGAATCGCCGTATCACTCCGCCTGCCGGGACTATTATAATAGTGGGGCGGCATGATGTACATGTGCCCGAAAACAAAGAAATAGTCCCTCCGCTGTGCTCCCCTCCTGGGCCCCTGTGTTGACCCGATGGGGTCCAGTAAATGTATATAACCACTCTGTAAGCAAGTGGAGGCGGGGAAGATTTTAGAAAACATTTTTTTTTTTAAATGCAGTAAAGCATTTTAATGATGCCCGGCCCCACTGTGTAGCTGATGGGGGCGGGCCCGGTACAACAGGGCTACTGTTATCACCGCGGCGGGAACATTACAGACAGCGTTCGTTTGAACAGCTGTTTTCCCCGCTGCGCATAGACACTCCCCCTTGGACGGATCTGTCCAATCGCGAGCAAGGGGGAGTGTCTATGTGACTCCCCCTTGCTCGCGATTGGACAGATCCGTCCAAGGGGGAGTGTCTATGCACGGCGGGGAAAACAGCTGTTCAAACGAACGCTGTCTGTAATGTTCCCCGCCGCGGTGATTAACGTGGCAGCTGCGGCGGCGGCGATTTCGGCGGCGGCGGGGCCGGATTAAAAGGTCCGCCGGGCCGTAGTTTGCCCAGGTCTGCTATAGATCATGTAGCAACAACCAACATTTTTATTAAAGAACGATCACATAACAAAAGGACAGTGCAACATTCCAGAGCCACTCAGGACCCCTTTGTCAGGTATGTGATAAAATGTGTACAAAAATGCAAAAGTGTTTAAAGTCTTCTCCACTAGAGAAGAAAAAAGTGACACCTCCGATCCACCGATATATGTTGTCAGAATGCCACCAAAAATACTAGAAAAATAAAGAATCCTCCACATAAGCCCAACCATAATAGAATATCAAAGAGCAGCAGTAATACACATAAAGCCAGGCAGAGTATTGTTAGTGCAAATATTTTTTATACAGACAACAAAGTGAGAAAAAAAGACGGCAGGATCCATCTGTTGCCAGGCAACCCACCTTCCATCCACAGAGGAAATGGGGTGGCTGCGAATGCAATATGCGGAAGCTGTATCCAAGCAAAACACTGTCTGGCAGGGCCCCCGCCACTGAAGCCCATGACATCCAGAATGCTTAAGCCAAGACAGATGTAAACCCATCTTGTCAGGAGGAACAAAGATCGAGATTTTCTTTCCTGTAACTTTCCCTCCCATGGAGCTATTGTGTTCCTGGCAGGGGGGTTGCCATGTCGGGGAGAACACAGTGATTGTTGCTAGCGGCTATATAGCCACTGGCAAGAATCTCATGAACAATCCGACAGGCTGGTCGTACCCAAGTTTATCGACTGCTCAAATCCTTGCCGCTCCCTGCTGAACTGACCGAGATTTGAACTGTATAGCTAGCAAGGGAAACAGATTAAACCCAAAACAGAAAGAAATGTAAAAAGTTAACGCAAACCAAGAATATAAAAAATAAATATTATAAAAATAAAAAAATATATTGGAGGAATTTCTCTCCTTCCCACTGTCAAGGCCATAAACAATGTATTAGCGATCAGGAGGGGTCTTGGGTACGAAAGTCCAAAGTGTCATACAGGAAGACACATTGTAACACAAGTGTCTCCACCATGATCTGGACAACATCTAACCCATATGTAATGGAAATGAATGGCCTAGGATCTGGTGGGAAGGAGAGAACAAGGAAACCTGCAAAGCTCTTGATGAAACAAACCAATCGTGTGTAAACGTAATCGTGTTTAAGCACAGAAAGGCGGTCCTGGTCACCTCCTCTAGCTGGCTGCTTAACATCATCAAATCAGTTTTCACCTTTTCCATCCTCATCAGGGCTGTCCTAATGTCACTCCTAGGTTTCTGGAAACATCTCCTAAATGGAACAGTTGTTTTACCCACATAGGTCAGCACACATGGACATTTCAGGATGCAAAAACACAAAATCAAGATAGTGTATGCGATGCGAGAATCATACATTGCAATTATAGCACCTACAGTATAAACAGACTGTCCAATGAGAGATTCTTGGTGGCCAGCCTGTACAAGGTGACCGAGTATGGTTTTATTGTGCCTGTAAGCAATCATGGGCCTAAACTTGAGATTGGGTGCTAAAGACCCGTCAGCCTGCAATATGTTAAAGTTCCAATTTAACGCCTGTCTGGAAACATTTTTACCCGTGAGTGGCATATGGTCAAATAGTGAACCGTCTATTGGCCTACTACTCATAGAAAAAAAAAAAAAAAAAACACATTCTTAGGGCCAAGCAAATCTATATTGGCATCATATAAAAAAAATACATATAAAATTACACACACACACACACACACACACACACACACACACACACCTAAAATGGTAGTAAAAGTTTTTTTATTTATACCTACAGGTAAGCCTATAATGAGGCTTACCTGTAGGTACAGTAAATATCTCCTAAACGTGCACCATTTAGGTAACCGATGCATGAGCACTGCGCTCTTTATAGATGGCGTGTCGCCCATAAAGAGCCGTGTCGCAGACGTGACATCATTCGTGAATCACAGACCGGGTGAATGTGAAATCCCTGTCAGCAGTGACAGCGTGCCGCTGGAGGGCTTCATTTTCAGGCAAGTCTTTCATAATGTGCGAGTATGCGATGCACATTATGCCATTAATTTGCAGGGTGAAGAATTTGTGGTTTACTACCACTTAAGACCCGGACCTTTATGCAGGTAAAAAGGACCTGGCCAGTTTTTGCGATTCTGCACTGCGTCGATTTAACTGACAATGACGCGGTCGTGCGATGTGGCTCCCAAACAAAATTTACGTCCTTTTTTTCCCCCCACACATAGCACTTTCTTTTGGTGGTATTTTTTACTATAATAAATACCCCAAAAAAAGATAACTTTTTCTCAGTTTAGGCAGATACATATTCTACATATTTTTGGTAAAAAAAAAAAAAAAACACAATAAGCGTTTAACGATTGGTTTGCGCTAAATTTATAGCGTTTACAAAATAGGGCATAGTTTTATTGCATTTTTAATATTTTTTTTTTTACTACTAATGGCGGCGATCAGCGAATTTTTCGTGACTGCGACATTATGGCGGACAAATCAGACAATTTTGACACATTTTCATTTCATTGTAATTTTCACAGCAAAAAATGCTATAAAAATGCAGTTTACTGTGAAATGACAATTGCAGTTTAGGAGTTAACCACTAAGGGGTGCTGTAGGGGTTATGTGTGACCTCATATGTTTTTCTAACTGTAGGGGGGCGGGGCTGGACGTGTGATGTCATTGATTGTGTTTCCTTATATCAGGGAACACACGATCAATGAAGCTGCCACTGAAGAACGGGGAAGGTGTGTTTACACACACACACACACACACACACCTCCCAGTTCTTCAGCTCCTGTGACCGATCGTGGGACACCGGCGGCGAACGGGTTTGCGGGTCCCACGGCCACGGAGCTTCAGACCGGGTCGTGGGCGCGCGCCCGACCCACAGCTGGGCAATTAAAGGGGACGTACGGATACGTGCCTGTGCCCAGCCATGCCATTCTGCCGACGTATATCTGCAGGAGGCGGTCCTTAAGTGGTTAATGACCAATCCCTACATCACACGGTTATCTCCAAGTCTTTATTTAGGCCAGGGATATGCAATTAGGATGAGGCCCCAGATATCCCAGGCAATGTGATGGTTCCAGGATCGATTTGAGATTGAGGACCCAGTTGAAATCCTGGTGGCCTATTGCATACTAGCTCTTATGCTCGGTTCACATATGTCTGGCCGCGGTTTCCCTTAATTTATATTTCATTTTTTAAGGAACTCTGTTGCAGTTTTGTTCACCGGTTCAGGTGCAAATTTTACTTGAAATGGTACCCGAATCGGAAAACCGCACAGGACTCATTTTAAAAATAACCGCAGCCAGGCCACAAATATGTGAGCCGGCTCCATAGAGAAGGCTGCTGGTTCACATGTCAGGCAAATTGAATGAGATTCACATATACGTGAACAAAGACCAACGACAGTCTTGCTTTCTCCCATAGGAGCAGATCGTCCAAATATCCCAGAATAGGTGTTCCCCTGGCTTGTAGATTAACCAAAACTGGGGCTAGCACCTTCGTAAACACTCTCCGTACCGTGGCAAGACAAAGCTGCAACCTGAAAACGTTCCCCAATGCAAATCAGAGATGAAGTGAAAAATTATGGATATGGAGGCAAGCATCCTTGATGTGCACAAAGGCCAGGAAATCCCCCACATGGGGGGAAACAACCAATGACCATACAGATATATGGAACTTTGAACCTGTAAAAACGTATTCAGGAACGCCATGAACAGGTTGGGATGGTAACAATGAAAACTTACTGGTTCTGAAACTGAGGCAATGATCCCCCGAGAGGCAACTGGTCTGGAGCAGGTGCAGTAGGCTTGTTCGATAAAGCGTGGAGGAGGCAAGATGCAAAACTCCAGCTTCTTTAGAAGCTCTTTCCACCTGTGATCTTCTGGATAAACCTATCCAGAACATTGTCAAAGGGGTGTTCACCCTTAAGACATATATGCCAACTGCTTCTTGCAGCGGACCTGCATTTTACCCATACCATTTGCCTCCTGTGCACAGACATAAGCCCCAAGCCAGATGGAATCTCCCAACCGAAACTAGGCTTTCGGGAAATCTCCAAATGCTGCATAGCTGATGAAATGGACCCGAGGGTTTTCTTTTGCCATGTGGTTTGGCTATATCAGCAAAGCCTGGATGCACTCAAATAGATGCAATAGTGGGGGGTTGCGTGGTCACAGAAAAGCATCAGTTTTATTTAATTTTTTTCTGAGTAAACCCACCACGGACTATTGCTTTTGTGAAATGCTAGAGGCTGGAGTGTCCTCAGAAGATTCCTCCATGTCAGAGGCATTCGTCTCACTTCCTCTTTCCCCAACCCGAGAAGGGGTGGGAGGGGAAACTAACAAGGTAGCTTTTGTGGTGACCGAGACCAAACTGTTTTCAATCACTAGATTATAAATCCTTGAAGATGTGTACCAATTGTCCCAGCACCATGAGTAAAGCAGCAGAATAGTCCTCTTGACAGAATATTTGAGGAAGGAGCACCCCCAGGAGTGGGAAACTGGATGTTGCATTAGAGCCAGAACAGGTCCGTTGGCCCAGAATTGAGTTAGTGGGGGGAAAAGACTGTCCTGACAGCAAGGTGAGGGTTAAAGTAGTATAAAACACAAAAAGCCAACATTTATATTGCAGCTCATCAATTCTTGGTAACGCAATGGCCGCATTAGAGTTTTTTGGGCTACCGTTCATATTCACCTGGTGAGCTAGCCAGTAAGTCTGTTTAACAGAAAAAGCTGTCTTGCAGATGTAGCAGTTACAGGGTTGAGACACAGCATTTACCAACAACAGGAGTGCCAACAATAGTCAGCTTTTATTCATGCATGTAAAATCTGAATGCCAAAAAAGGAAAACCGTTGCGGCAACATATGAGGTGTTGACGAGAGTTTAGCTTCAATTTGTTTAGTGTATCCAAATCTGCTAATCATTCTAGAACTAAACTACCCTCCTACCAGACTGACAATCTCCAAAGGGGTCTCTGTGCTCTTTCATGAATCCGAATACAGGAAGTATGTTACTAGCCAGATCATTAGGTAAAAATAGGATGGATAAAAAAAAAAAAAAAAAACAGGACTCGCATGCAAAAGCCCAGTGAAGACAACCTGCGGGACGCCAACAGCTCCACCAAAGCCAGAGGAGTCTATCACCCGGTGCCCCATCAGGTCTTGCACTGCCACAAACGGGTCACCCCGACGAGCTGGAGGAAGCTAAAGGTTGGAGGGAAAGTCAGTTTGGAGTACAAGAGAACTCTCTTGTCGCAGATTTGTTCGCAGGCTTGCGAAATCAGGGACGTTTTTGTCCTTCAGCAGACACCCTGTCTGGGAGCACTTACAAGTGGCTCTGGACGGACAAAAAAACACTTCCGAGTGGAAAAAGAGGGCCCTGGCCTACAGCGTGGCTTACCTTTTTGGATTGTGGGAGCAAGGTGCTCTTTACCCCTAGCGACATCTTTAATAATGTCATACAGCGAGGCTCCAAAAGCCTCTCACCCTTGAAGGGTAAATCCACCAGAGCCTTCTTAGAAGTCTGGTCCGTGAACCAACATAGTGCCACCGCAGATACCAATGCTGTGGACAGCAAGGGGACCGTATCCAAGGCCGAGTCGCAGGCATAAAAGCCATGGATCAACTGGTCAGCCAGTTCCACCCAGACTGGGGAAGCCTGTTGCTTTTCCGACTTGTGGGGCAACAACTTGCCTATTCAGTAAATGTCTGTGACACCAGGGTCGGGGCCAAAACAGGCCGCACTGCTGACCCCACTAACGTGAACAGGGACCGGGACACCGCCTCTGCCCTTCTGTCTGCATGGTCCTTAAAAGCAGGAGTCAGCTCCACCAGAATCGTGGTTACTTTGTTTCACCTGTAAACCGGGGGGGGGTCCACAATTGGGGGAGATGTCCATATTTCAGGAAACTCTTCTCAAAGGAGTAATGGACCACTACATATTTTGGGACATAAAAGGCCCTTTTCGGTCACTCCCAATCCTTGTACAGAAACTTATCAAAATAAGTCATGCAAGAAAACACCCTAGCAGTGCAGGATGGCTTACGGGAGCCAAAAGGGACCAACACCTCTGTAGATGCACCCGCCGTATCTTTCAATTGTTAGAGTCTCCTGAACTGCGGTGAAGAGATCTCCAATAAGTGCCTCATTCTGCGCTGACCCAGACATGGAATTATCCTCACTGTCTGCATGGTCCTGGTCGGCATCCCCTGACACTTCAGACAAGAGCCGTGAGCCGCAGCCAGGCCCGAGGCTGAATTAGAGCTTCCTGCAGAAATTGGTGGTGGGAGGGGGCGTTATTTTACCCCCCCCCCCTGCACCCACACACCACTTCTACCCTGGCAACAAAAGACTACAGGACCCCGAAAAGCGTCCATAGTACAGGAGGTGCAGGCGCACCGATAGCCAACACAGGTATATCTGGGAAGAAACGCCAGTTCTGATGCCATGCTGACCCCACACGCCTGACACCCGTAGGGACTAAAGCAAGGTACACAAGTCCACTCTCCTAGCTGCCACAGAACTAAGGGCCCCCCCAGAGGACTCCCAACCCCCGACCAGGCATTGCACAGCTGCCGCTCTCTCCTGCGACTGAGGTGTTCCTACACCACCGCCTGTGTCACTCTCTCTGAGGCAATTGAGCTGTGTTTGCGCCGCTCTGAGAGCAATTTTCACCGCTAGAAGCAAAAACCTAGTAGAAACCACAACAAAATGGCCAGCGCTGTAAGGAGAGGGCTGCAAAAAAAATGGCAGCCGGACGTCTGTGTGAAGAAAAAGCACGTGGACCACAAGAAAAATGGACACCGCTGTATAACAAGAAATGGCGCCGGACACTTCCAAAATGGCCGCCAGCCGTGTACTGCGGTAAAAAGTACACAGAACGGCCGGGAGCTCCCAAACGGAAGCCCCCCACACCGAAAGCGGACCCTGGCACCGTGTAGCTTTAGCCAGAAGCGGAGTGTCCACCCCCCCCCCCCCTGGCCAGTTCACAGCCAGGCCCAGCACATGGGGAGGAGGGGGGAAAAAAGGACAGGGAGAGAAAAAAGGAAGTGTGGGAACCCCCTAATTGACCTCCCCAGGAATGTCCAGCCGTGCCATCCTGCCAGAGCAAGAGGAATGGCTACTTACCCGTCCTGCGTGGACTCGCTGGAAGCATTCCTGACAGACCCATCGCCCGCACGGTTATGGTGTGACTGTCGGCCCTGGCACACTGACATGGACATATAGCCCGGTCATATGTGTAGCCCGGAGCATGTAGCCCACCGGCCACCCCTGGAGCAACAGGGCATGTTGTGGCCAACCCAGCGTGTAAGCTAAAGGTCTGCACACGTTCGATGGCCGAAACGGGGGGGGACCTACAAGGATCTGATGTCCAGCCTGTGACCCAGTCGACAGTTGATAGTAGATCTCAGGAACAAATAAGTAGACAAAACTCCAGGACCAAAGGGCCCACAGGGAGCCAGGTTCTTCTAGGCTAGGCAGAAAAAAAACTGAGCTGCTACACGCAAGGAGAGGAGTTGTACCTAGAGGGACCGCCCTCCTGTACAGTTTTGATGTGTGTTTAACACTTTAACATGTTTTCTGCCTAGTCCTCTCCTGGAAAGGTGGCCCTGGAGGTGGGGAGGAATCGGATAAGCGGAAGCTTTAACTTTTGGGTGAAACGCTTCTTTAGAAAGGTAAAAAAAGACGTCCACTGGCTGAAAGCTGTAATGGAAAACTAATCTGTAGCAACCAATCTGGATATCTAAAGCTTCTTCAGACACACAGTGGCCCATCACTTAGAGCAGGGGTCGACGGGTCAATCAGGAACACAGGCCCATGCATAGCGATTCCCCAGTGGCCTCTCTTACCTGCAATGCGGAGATCAGGAGAAATCACAGTACTGGATAGAGGGCAGGGGCTGCTGGAACTAACTTATTACATTAACCAGCAGGTGATTGGTTGGCATGCATACCTCGCAACCAATCACAAGCTTGTTAATGTAAAAAGTTAACTCCGACAGTATCCGCCCCCTATCCAGTGGTGTGTGACAAGGGGGACAGACAAAGGCACAGCAGTGGTGGGGGTGCAAAAGATACTACAGTGCGGAGGTGTGAAAGGGACAAAGGACAATGCTTTGGGGGGGGGGGGGGGGTGAATCACGGCAGGCAGAGAACACTATTGTGAGAGGAATGGTATAAAGGGGAGTGGAGGACACTGTTGTGTTTTTATTGAGTGTTTGATAGTTTTTATGAAAGGTTGCTTATCCCCTGACCTAGAAAGTTTGGGAAGGTTTTAGAGCTGGTTTAAGATCCGATTAGCTGGTATTTTTAAGATTAAGGATCCTTTTATTGTAAATAAAATAAACCGTTTGTAGATATTTATTTAAATGTATTTTTATGTTCAATTTCCCTTCACTAGAATGCAGTTATCCCACATCGCCAAATTTACAATTTTGACGCTCACACACGCACCTTAATATAACTAAAAGTTTATTTTAGTAATTCAATTCAAAACTTGAAACTCATTATATAGATGTGTTATGCACAAAGTGATTTATTTTAAGCATAGGATGCAATGAAGTAAAAAACCTTTAAAACCACTTTAAGAAGTGGTTTCACACCATGAGCTTTTTCTCCTTTTTCTACTAGGAACCAAGGGATTCTTGTGCTTTAAAAAGAAGCATGGGTTGTAATCATACTTACCTAGGTAGATGCAGCATTGGTCCGATGCTGCATCTGTCCCCCACCGGCTCCAAGACCCAATCGATCAAAGACTGCTCACTCTGTTCTCAGAGCTCCGTGAGCATTGGGCTGTGGAGGGGGCGGGAGCGGCTGGCTCACAATCTCAGCAGCTTGCTAAGGCTGCATTCACACCTGAGCGTTTTGTAGCCTGAAGCTATAAAACGCTAGAGGGGAAAAAATACATTATTCTCAATGGAGATGTTTCACATCTCCACTCCAAAACGCCTGAAGCCGAACTCCTGAAGCTCAAACAAGTTCTGGACCCTTTTTTGTCACGCAAATTGGGCTGATTTGGGCGTTTTTGAACGTTTTATTGAACGTTAGTAGAAACTGATGGAAACGCTTGATTCAAGCGTCTAGCGCGACAACAAGCGTTTTGTCGCTTTAATCTGTTCTGTGGAATAGAACATTCACCCAGGAAGATGATAAAAAAAATCTACAAACATAGCAACAAATTATGAAAGAGATGATAATTTTTCCTATTGGCTAAAATAAAAAACGACGAAGTTCAAAACCGTCAGACAACGCTGTATGCAAACGCGCAACAAAACGCCCGAAAACGCTACGCTCAGGTGTGAATGCGGCCTAAGAGGCTGAGCCAGGTTCCAGCCCAGGGTTGTGGGCAGATCCGACTGTCATGATCTTACCTGAGCAAGACTTCAGCCCGCTGTCTGATGAAAACAGGTCACAGAAGTGCAGAACAAACCGCACTCCTGTGGCTGTACTTCTCCTTTAAGCAAAGTTACACTGCACCGTTTGGCCAAATTAAATCTGGGGAAAATGTAAGTCAATTGTGTGCTGCACGAAGGGTGTTGCGCACAGGCACTTTACCACATTGAAAATGCTGCATGATTTATGGACAACTAGTTGCTTTACAGTTAGATCAACTCTACACACTTATTTTTTTCACTACACTTGTTTGATGGACTATTGATGTGGAGCACTTTTGTTGTGCAAAGCTTATTTTTTTTATATAAAAATTCATGCTCTGATGTAATGCACTGTATGTGTATCACTTTGTTATGCTATGAATTATTAGATAGAGATAGCTCTCTGTGTTGCATATAAAGCTTTTAATATGAAGATATTTTTACAGCAGCTTGGGTTGAGGGGGTTCAGGGTGACTGCAGACATTTTTGTATTTGCTCCATCTCCTACAGAAACTAGCAAAAAACGGAGGCAATGATGGGAGTGTGTGGGGTTATGCGTTTGCCACTGTCCAGTCACACGGATGAAGCATAAACAGTATGAGAATTAACCCAGAAGTTCACATACAACCATATAGTAGTTTTATAGCGCCATCTGCTGTTCAAATGAGGAAGTGTAACTAGTACTGCACCTGTTTGAGTTCAATGTTTTCGTTTTTGAGTTTCATAACATGCTTTATCTTTTGTTTTTGATTCTGATGACCAAGCAGCTTGGCATATGCTTCACCGAGTTTGTTCACTTCATCCTGTGCTGCTCCACGCTCATTAAGCAAGGCATTTTTCTCAGCTTCAAAGGCATCCAGTTGTTGCTAGAATACAAATGTCAATAATTCTGAGAAGTCAAGGTAAGTGACTAAAAAATGTAAGCGCATATTTATCCTTAAAAAAAAAAAAAAAAAAAAAAAAAAAAACACACACACACACACACACACTTAATAAATGCTGTATTACATGCTATGCAGCTGTAAGGGTGTGTGTGGGGCAGAGGACACTGGGAGTGATGGGGAGAGGGTGACCAATTCTCCAGACAATGCTGGCAGGGCTGGTGTCAGCCACCCTTGGGTGCCAGTATGGGGAAGGGGGGCAGTAAAAAACAAATCCCCAGCCACATGCTCTTAGGGTGAACTGGCTTTGTATTAGTGAAGCACCATAAAGTGAGGAAAACCTGTACTGTTATTACTAGGTAAGGATTATAATCATCTTCATTAGAAGGTGAATACAGCCCTCCATGCATTCACATACATTGAATCTGGCTCTCAAGTGGACAAAGGTTGCTGGTCTAGGAAGAAAGAATGGCAGTTAAATGTTGAAAGGTCACACTAAGGAATAGATTGACCGCAAAAGCACACCTAACTTTGCCAGCATGGCTTAAATGACAGCATCTTTGATAAGGATGGCCAGAGTCTTGTAAAAACGAGACATGGGGAGAACCAACCTCAATAGAAGTAGACACTTAACAAAATTATCTGGAAAGAGATAGTGGGGTTGATTTACTAAGACTGGAGTGCAAAATCTGGTGCAGCTCTGCATAGAAACCAATCAGCTTCCAGGTTTTACTGTCAAAGCTTAGACTGCTGTGAGCTGCTGCGTTCTCCAGTGTGAACCCAGCCTTAAAGTGGATGTAAACCCTATTGATGAAATCTGACCTAGTATAACATCTATCTGTAGGGTTTACTCATCTCTCTCCAAAGCCCTAAGTGCCCCCTGCTGCTCTGTTCTTCTGTTATCAGCATGAGAATTTCGACAAGCTCTCCGACATGGGAGATAAAAGCACCTGAAAATTTGTGTTGGTGAGGGGGATTAGCAGAGAGCTGGTCTATACAGAGTACAGCTCTCCGTGTTTCTTCGTTCCTCTGCCTATGTAGAGGGGTGGGGGGTGCCTGCCCTCCAATCAGCTCACACAGTGTACGACCAGACTCCCTTCCCACTGCTGAAAAAGGAAGAAACATTTAACACGATGTGCACTTTCTAAAGAATATAGAAAGGGAAAGACAGCAGATATACACGTCGAACTTATGTAGGGAGAGTTTCATCTTTGTATATCTACACAGGCTGTTCACTTTACTGGGTATAGGAGAGGGTTTACATCCACTTTAATTGTACAAGCTGAATTTAGAAACAGATTGGCTACCATGCACAGATGCTGCACTCTTTAGATTTAGTAAATCAACCCCAATGTGTCTGGAATAGTGCAGGAACAAAGGATTTTGTGTCTGAGAAATGTATTACCAGACTGGAAATTCTCAGAGAGGCTGAAGAGCGAAAACCTTTGCAGCATATCAGGTTTGATGAGGACCAAGGCTAGACATTGTAGTTATATCACTTATTTTTGAAGTTGTAATTTTTTGTCATTTAAAAAAATTGTTTACATACTGCCACCAGTGCAGTGCAGCGTCATCATCCCAGCTTGGTTTCAAAGTACTACAAGGGGGCATGTTAGACCACTGGCTGAGGTTACAGGAGGGATAGCAGC
Organism: Rana temporaria; assembly: GCF_905171775.1. Lineage (NCBI taxonomy): Eukaryota > Metazoa > Chordata > Amphibia > Anura > Ranidae > Rana > Rana temporaria. Next base: position 292,005,352 of record NC_053491.1, on the reverse strand, counting down.
CAGCGGTCTTACAAACAGGAAATCACCAGGCAATAAAAAAATATTCCGGCAAGTTCAGCAGGCTATTGCAGAGGAACTACAGAGCTCAGAAGAACATGGTCAACATAGTTGATGAAGGTAGGAGATCGGCAACGAGAACATAGAAAAAAAAAAATGATGCCCGGAGTTCTGGTTTAATCTTAAAAACCTCCCCTTGTATAAAGCCACGTACACTAGCAGGGGAATACCTACCAAGTAAGAGAAGGTCAGGAAAGGCTGTCCTAGTCAGTCCATCTCTGTAGAGGCAAAGCTTTGCTTCCTCAGCCTGAACCTCCACCAAGGTGAACGAGCAACACAGTAGTGACATCAAATGTCACTTTAAACCTTCTAAAACTAGCAGTCAAAGCAGCAATGCCTTAGATTCACACTTGGACATACAGAGCTAGGAAGCTGTATACATAGGAATGCCTAGGCACCTTTACATACCAGGAGTTTAGTTGTTTTTTTTTTTTTAAGAAATTCAAGACAAATTGTAAAAGCTTTCAGGGTAATGTTAAGGCATATTAACACTTTCTAGATATTCCCTATAAACAAGCAAATCCTCACTTTTGAGTTCAGTTTCAATTCAAAAGAAGGTGATTTACCAGGAATGCAGCCCAAACATGCAGGGTCTCAAAAAGTGGAAATACACTAAACCCCATTGGAAAATCTTTATAAACCTACCTGAAAGGGTCTAACTTTATTGGATAACTCCTCATACAAAGTACGCCATTTGATGGTTTCTTCATTTTCACAGTTTTGCCTATAATAATAATAAGAAAAAAAAAACAGTGTTACCAAACCAGACAATGCCGAGAAGTCTAGTTATCAATGTTTTCACCAAAAGGTTTAATCCTACGTGAAAAGATGTTTGTTGCATCTGTTAAACTAGCTTTACTGCTGTTCTACCTAAAGATTTCTCCAGGACCCAGCTGCCTACACTCCTCATTACAGGCAAGTGAGCTGGGCACATATCTGCAGTGTTTTCTTATCTCTCTTTAAAGCACCAAGTCCTGTGGCTTTCTCCTGCTCCATTCCACTATTATCGACAAAGTCTGACACGTGATAAAACCAGGCTGAATTTTGTCAGAGAGTGCTATGTATTAGCAGAAAGATTCTTTACTCACGAGACAGCTCTGAAAGTCTCTGCCTATCTGGAAGGGGTGTAATCCAAGGCTTCTCTCAGTGCAGAATGAAGGGGGGGGGGGGGGGTTCTAACACAATCGGCACTTTCTAAACAGTATATAAAGCTCAAGACAGCAGATATACATGTAAAACTTATGTAGTATTGGTTTTATCTCCATCAACTGAGGCTGTTCACTTCACTGGGTATATGTGAGGGTTTACATACACTTTAAAAGACGAATTTCGAACACTCTTCCTACTGAACAGATAATCTTTCGATGACAATGTCTGCCGGTGTACTGATCTGTACTTTAAACTCCATAAAAAAGAGCCTGAGGTAGTGTAGCGTATAATGCTAGTAAATGGCTAGGTCATTGGTCAACAGTCATGTCATCACAGGTGTTGACCAATGAGAGTCTTCTTACTTCTGTGACAGAAGAGTCTCATTGGTCAGCAAGGTCACATTACAGCACTGGCCAAAGACCACAAGTCATTCACAGCATTAGGTGGCTACAGAGTTTAAATGTGTGCAGATCAGTACATCAGCAGCCACAGGTGGCAGAATATTTCCAGCAGTGAAGAGAAAAAAAGTTTAGCGTAGAGCACAAAAGGGTGGGTTTTAATTTTTATAAAAACATTTTGGGGGCACATCTTAAAATGCATTTAAATGCACTAGCCTTGCAGGATAAATATCATTCTTGAATGTGTGTGCTATAATCCGTTTTGTATTAATTTTTCATCTTAAAAGTGCACATAACCCACAACAATGAGCTTCTCTTATTTGCTCCCTTTTGGCCGGTTAAAAAAAAAAAAAATAAGTCACACACACACACACACACACACACACACGCGCGCCTCTGACTCTCAAAGCTGTCCTATATCCTCTGCACACTTCCTGTGTTCTAGTTATCTTGGACGTCAGTTTTGTTAGAAAGCAATTTTGGCCTGAAACAAGCAAGGGTAGGGATCATGTCCTGCGATGTGTTCCCGAAAAAAGGGATTTTTCAAGTAACTCAAAAATTTCTTTTTCTTAATGGTACATTATAAGATACGGTCGTGTTGGAGTCTGATTTTAGTTAAAGTGGATGTAAACCCCCCCCCACATTTTTTTTTTTTTATGTCACAATGTAGAGAATACGATTTCCTATCATCTGTGCCTAGTCTTGCCACACATAGTTAATCCAGCTCTGAGCAATCCTCTTATTGTTCAGTGAAAATTAACAGACTTCCAGAAAAATACCTGTCTAAATAAAAAGTCCTTTCCATCCCCTTGCTTCGAGTGACAGGGTTTTTACATATCTTGTGCACTAGCTTGGACACATGCACATTCCTGGATGTTCAACATAATATGGGGGGCGATCCACAGTTCATTGTGAGAGGTAATGTATGTCACTCGAAGCAAGGGGACGGAAAGGACTTTTTATTTATTTATGGTTTACATCCACTTTAAAGCAGTATCCTACTCAAAGGCAAACATGTAATATAATGCAGCTTAGCAATTCAATGTGACGGCTGCATTCGTTTTCTTGTTTTGGATATTTTCCCTGGTGATCTGACCAGTAACACACCTCCTGTATTAAAGTGCCCCAACTTTGGATGAAGGAGAACAGGAGGCACATTTGGACAACAGCTTTTTCTTTCTCGTACATCACGGGACACAGAGCGGCATATTCATTACTATGTGGGTTATATGGAGTACCTTCAGGTGATGGACACTGGCAATCTCAAACAGGAAGTGCCCCTCCCTATATAACCCCCTCCCATAGGAGGAGTACCTCAGTTTTTTCGCCAGTGTCTTAGGTGTTGGTCATGGTTTAGCTTACCTCCACATCCTTGGGATTAAGGTGGGCTAACCGGTTCTGTCCAAAGGCCTCAGTGCTAAAGTGGTCAGCAACCGGACCCCAAACCATTGGGGTGTAGCCCATAATGCTTTCTGTTCAGAGAGCTGGACCCTGGGCCCAGAACTTAGAAACCTTTGGGGGCCTAATGTTTCTGTTGCCAGGGTGCTATATGGGCCCAGGACAGTGGCTCCTTCATAGGAACCCAGGGCCTGAAGGTCTAGACGCCACCCACGGAGATGGGGGAAGATTGGACCTCTTGCTGTGCAAAAGTCCTGCGGCATGGAGCAGGTAAGTATTGGGGGAGCTTGCGGAACTTGGTTCTTAGCAGGTTCCCTACAGGGGGTGCACAGGGGGACAGGCCTGGGTATGCTCTGCATTGGCAAGGAATCACTATGTCTATGACAGAGACAGGATGATTCAATCTTTTTTCCCCAGTAATATGTGACCTCCCTGGTAAGTGTTGCTTAGCTGGGCTGCTGGCGCTAGGTGTGGGATCTCTGTAAGAGGGGAGTCTTTTTCCCATGCTAAAAGGAGGTCTGTGACCTACTGTCAGAACCTGTACTCACCGAGACCGAGATGCTGAGGGCGGCTCACCTTTGCGACCCTGTGCAGACCACTCCCTGGAGTTGGGACAGAGGAGGGACGGCACAAGGAGGCACCGGCGCCGGGAGCTGGCAGGAAGACTTGGTGCAGCTGACAGAAGCAGGGCAGGTGCAGAAGACTGGAGACAAGCGTTGGTCAGGCAGGAACTGGTAGGTGAGTCTGGTAGGGTCCACAGGAGATGAGGGCAAATCCGAGTCACAAGCCGAGGGTCAAGGGCAGGAGAGTTCAGAGGGAGTCCATGAGAGCAAGCCAAGGTCAAGGGGCAGGAGACAACAGCAATCCAGGTAACGTTAGCCAAAGGGTCAGAGGTTCCAGGTGAGAGGAGAGTCGTCAGGAATTCCGGGTCAAAACAGGCAGGTACGGCAACAGGTAAACACATAGGAGCTGAAGACAAACCAGCAACCTGTTCAGGGAAGGCTGCTGGTTTAAATAGGAATGTCCGGCCTCTGATTGGCCCCAGGGTTGCCGCATACGTGCACGCTTCCACGCACACGGCGCGCTGCCGTACCGCGCATGCGTGCGCGCAAACCACGCACAGGCATGCGCCGAAATGTCATTCTACTGGGCATGTGCGGGAATCTGTCAGAGATGGAGCTAGTACCCTGACAGTGCCCCCCCCCCAAGGGGCGGACTCCGGACGCCCAAACTGGTCATTAACTCCGGGTGTTCCAGGTGAAAGGCCCGAATCAGGCGAGGGGCATGGAGATTCCGGGAAGGCTCCCAAGAGTTATCTTCAGGGGGATATCCCTTCCACTTTATAAGGTATTGCAACTGCCTTACTCTTTTCCTGCAGCTCAAGATAGCCTCCACCTCAAATTCTTTTTCACCCTCAATCTCCACTGGTGGAGGTGGCAGTTCTTCTCTACCGTTGAAGGGGTCAGACACAACGGGCTTAAGCAGAGAGGCGTGAAACACAGGGTGGATCTTGTAGGACCTGGGTAAAGCCAACTCAAAAGCTACTGGGTTGATTTCTCGCCTGATCTCAAATGGCCCGATGAACCTTGGACCCAGCTTCCGAGAGGGAATAGGTAACTTGAGGTTGATGGCGGATAGCCAGACCTTCTCACCCACTTTAAAGACAGGGCAATCCTTCCTCCCCTTGTCATGGAACCTCTTATAGTCCTGCTGAGCTTGCTGCATGCTTTCCTGTAACTTCTGAAAGTTTTGCTGGATGCAGGTCACACGTTCCTGGACCGCTGGCACAGATGTTTCCGGGATGGAGTCCGGCAAAAAGGAAGGGTGGAAACCGAAGTTAGCCCAGAACGGGGTTTGGTTTGTGGAAGAATGTATGGAATTATTGTAAGCGAACTCGGCTGTAGATAACAAGGAGGACCAATCGTCTTGGGAGACTGAGCAAAAGCATCGTAGATACTGTTCTAGCGTTTGATTAGTGCGCTCTGTCTGGCCATTACTTTGAGGGTGATAGGCCGAGGACAGACAGATCTTCACTTCCAAAGCTCTGCAAAGTTCCTTCCAAAATTTGGATGTGAATTGAGTACCTCTGTCAGATACTATGCTTTTGGGCACTCCATGGAGCTTGATAATCTCTTTAAAAAAGATTTTGGCTGTGTCTGCCGCGGAGGGCGTACCCACCATGGGCAAAAAATGCGCCATCTTGGACAGACGGTCCACCACGACTAGGATCGTGGTAAACCCGGCTGAAGGAGGCAAATCGACAATAAAGTCCATGGAGATGTCAATCCAGGGCCGTTCTGGGATAGGAAGGGGTTTCAGCAGCCCCCAGGTTTTCGTGTTTGGCCCCTTACTCCGCTGGCAGCGAATGCAGGAAGAGACATAATCCTTGCAGTCGGACCTCCATTTAGGCCACCAGAAGGAGCGAGAGATCAGTTCGGAAGTTTTACGGGTACCAAAATGGCCAGCCAATTTACGATCATGGAAGGTGCTGAGGATTAACTGTCTTGCCTCTGTTGGAACAAAAATCTTCCCACGAGACCACAGCAGGTCGTCCTTTTTCTCCAAGGAGGAAACCTCATGATCAGGGCACCGTTGGCATGCGGTCTTTAGAGCAGTCAACAAATCTGTTTGAGGGAGAAGCAAAAAATTTTGAGGTGACAGGATCGTGCTGGGCTCGGAAGTATCGGGCGTCTCTGGAAACATCCTGGAGAGGGCATCAGCTTTTCCATTTTTTGCGCCAGGACGATAGGTAATATGGAAATTGAAGCGAGCAAAAAAAAGAGCCCAACGGGCTTGTCTGGGCCTAAGGCGTTTTGCAGACCGTAAGTATTCCAGGTTCCTGTGGTCAGTGAAAATGATAATGGGATGCGCTGCCCCCTCCAGCAGGTACCTCCACTCCTCCAGTGCAAATTTTATGGCCAGTAGTTCTCTATCGCCTACGTCGTAATTGCGCTCAGGAGGACTTAGTTTCCGAGAGGCGTAGGCTACTGGGTGAAGAAGCGACTTCGGTCCCTGTCTCTGGGAAAGAATAGCGCCTGTAGCAGATTCCGAGGCGTCCACTTCTAGAACAAAAGGTAACGTAGAATCCGGATGACAACGTACAGGTGCCGAGGTAAAGGCCGTTTTGAGTTTGATAAAGGCCTCCTGAGCCTCTTGTGGCCACTGGAAGCGGTGCCCCTGGCGGGTCAACTTGGTGATGGGAGAAACAATTGATGAAAAACCGATGATGAATCGTCTATAAAAATTGGCGAAGCCAATGAAGCGCTGAACGCCCTTTTTGTCTGTTGGAGGTGCCCACTCCTGAATAGCACTGATTTTCTGGGGATCCATGGCTACCCCATGCACAGAAATGATAAATCCTAAAAATTGCACTGATGTCTTTTCGAACTCGCATTTTTCTGATTTGAGATAAAGCCGGTGTTGTCTCAAGATGGTGAGAACCTGCCTGACATGTTGCCGATGTAATTCTTTTGTGGCTGAAAAGATGAGAATATCGTCCAAGTAGACTACGAGGAAGTCATCTAAAAATTGTCGAAAAATGTCATTGACTAGATGCTGGAAGGTGGCGGGCGCATTACAGAGCCCAAAGGGCATGACCAGATACTCGAAGTGCCCGAATCTGGACCTGAACGCAGTCTTCCACTCATCTCCTGCCCTTATTCGGACCAAATTGTAGGTGCCCCGGAGGTCCAATTTAGAAAAAACCTGAGCTGATCGGAACCTTTGAAAGAGCTCGGGGATTAGAGGCAGCGGGTACCGGTTCTTAATGGTAATTTTGTTTAACTCCCTATAATCAATGCAGGGTCTAAGCGATCCATCTTTTTTCTCGACAAAGAAGATCCCCGCCCCCGCTGGCGAGGAGGAGGGACGGATGAACTTCTTACTTAAATTTTCTTCAATATAGACCTTGAGGGTCTTCAACTCAGTCTCTGACAAGGGGAATATGCGCCCAAAGGGAATTTCAGATCCGGGCAAGAGGTCAATCATATGACCGATGTGGTGGGAGACAATCGGCTTGTTTTTTGTCAAAGACATCCTTGAAGTCTAGGTAGGCTGGAGGAACATGCTGTAGGTCTTCAGGTGGAGTAGCTAGCGTGGAGCAGGCGACTGGAGCGGGTGCGAGACAGTGCTGGGAACAGTAGGTGGAAGGGAAGCTGACTTCTTTCTTGAGCCAATCAATGCAGGGCAGATGAACTTGTAGCCAAGGGAGACCCAGAATGATAGGGAACATGGGGGACGGGATCAAGTCCAAACAGAGGAACTCCCGGTGCCCAGAATCTGAGATGGCACAAAGAGGAAGGGTTTCCTGGGTAATCAATCCGGAATGGGGAAGAGAGCCATCAGCCAGATGAACTTGCAGCTGAAAATCCTTGGTACGGCAGGGGATACGCAGCTTTTGGGCCAAGGATGAGTCCAAGAAGCAGCTGCAGGCCCCGGAATCAATTATCGCCGGCAGACGTGTTGCCCCTTCCGGGAGCTGTAGGGAAAGAAAGAGGATAACATAAGTCTGAGGCAAACTGGTAACAGGGAAATTGATAGCAGATGGAGGTTTCGACTTACAAGGCCTTACTGGGCAAGTGCGCAAAAAGTGTCCGGCGGCTCCGCAGTACAGACAGAGGTTAGATTGACGCCTCCGGAGTCTTTCTTCTGGAGTCAGAGGGGCCCGTACTATACCAAGCTGCATCGGCTCTGGGTCGGGTAATGAGGTGTTTGGTGGAGCTGGGTGAGGCGGAGGTACTGGAGCATATCTTGGTGGAACCCAGTTAGGCCGGTTGGACTGGAACCTCTCCGAACGACGTTCTCGAAGGCGCCTATCCAGCTGAGTGGCGGTTTGGATTAAATCCTCCAGAGAGGCAGGGGGTGCCGACCTTGCAAGCTCATCCTTTAGGTTCTCAGAGAGGCCCTGGCGGTATTGGTACCTGAGGGCCAACTCATTCCAGCCTGTGTCAGCAGACCACTTTCTAAATTCGGCGGTGTAGTCTTCCACCGGCCGTCTCCCTTGATTTAAGCTGTGCAGAGTACCCTCTGCGGTGGCTGCACGTAGGGGGTCGTCGTATAATTTCCCCATGTGGGTGAAGAAGGTGTCCATAGAGTCAAGTATTGGACTGCGTTGTTCCATTAAGGAGTGTGCCCATGCTTGAGGCTCCTCAGAAAGGAGAGAGATTACGAATCCAACCTTAACAGCTTCGGTCGCAAAAGTTCTAGGTTGCAAGGCCAGGTAAAGGGAACAGGCATTCTTGAAAGCCCGATATTTCCGGCGGTCGCCTGAGAATCGCTCGGGCATGGAGACCCGGGGTTCGGGATTACTCCCCATCATGGCAGGGCTTGCAGGAGCTTGGGCAGCAGAAGGTCCGGGTGAAGAGGCTAGGGCCGCAGTGGATGGACCTGGGGAACCGGCCAGTTGTTGGAGGCGGCCATCAATCTGGAGGTAGCCTTCCTGAAGCTTCTGGACTGCCTCTGTTAAGGCGGAGACCTGTTGGCACAGCGTCTCAAAGGGTGAGCGCGCCCTGTCGGTCTCAGACATCTGGCTGGTTTGTACTGTCAGAACCTGTACTCACCGAGACCGAGATGCTGAGGGCGGCTCACCTTTGCGACCCTGTGCAGACCACTCCCTGGAGTTGGGACAGAGGGACGGCACAAGGAGGCACCGGCGCCGGGAGCTGGCAGGAAGACTTGGTGCAGCTGACAGAAGCAGGGCAGGTGCAGAAGACTGGAGACAAGCGTTGGTCAGGCAGGAACTGGTAGGTGAGTCTGGTAGGGTCCACAGGAGATGAGGGCAAATCCGAGTCACAAGCCGAGGGTCAAGGGCAGGAGAGTTCAGAGGGAGTCCATGAGAGCAAGCCAAGGTCAAGGGGCAGGAGACAACAGCAATCCAGGTAACGTTAGCCAAAGGGTCAGAGGTTCCAGGTGAGAGGAGAGTCGTCAGGAATTCCGGGTCAAAACAGGCAGGTACGGCAACAGGTAAACACATAGGAGCTGAAGACAAACCAGCAACCTGTTCAGGGAAGGCTGCTGGTTTAAATAGGAATGTCCGGCCTCTGATTGGCCCCAGGGTTGCCGCATACGTGCACGTGCGCGCTTCCACGCACACGGCGCGCTGCCATACAGCGCATGCGTGCGCGCAAACCACGCACAGGCATGCGCCGAAATGTCATTCTACTGGGCATGTGCGGGAATCTGTCAGAGATGGAGCTAGTACCCTGACACCTACCTAAAGGGCTTACCTGCCTGGGTGCCTGCGCTGCTCCGTCCTCCTCCATGTGTGATGGCCCCCGCCGACGGGCGCGCGTGCCCGAGATAAACGATTTTCGCGCCGTTTCCGTGGTGGGGGCGCGTCCCTGTGGGCGGCGAATCACAAATAAAGGAAGGGGAGGTCCTTCCATTAGCTGCCAAGAGCTCAGTGTCATCCTGAGCTAGAGGAGAGGAGGACACAGAGCGGAGCACGCCGAGGACACCCGGTGGCGAAAGGAAGAATTGCAGTTTTTCTAAGGACTGTCAAACCTACAGATAGGTTTTCTTTTCCTTTTTTCAGCAGATGGCTATTGGTAATAGTTAGTGGGAGACGGAGTGGTTTCTTTTCCTCTTCAAAAAAAAAAAAAAAAAAAAAAGAAGAAAAAGAGAAGAAGGGAAAGAACTGCTGATCTCCCTTCTCAGTTTGGGCGTTAGTCTCTATCGCTCCCAAACCGACAGATCCCCTTAGCTTCGTCTGTGGCTGGGTGATAGCAGGTGTACCTCGGTATTGTACCATGCCTTCTGGGTCAGAGGGTACAAAGGGTGGGGATTCCCCCGCAAAATCCGAGGGCTCAGACACGGCTATGCCGCTGCTCTCCCCACAGGACATATCAGGGCACGCCTTGATGGGACCTGGGGGATCTGGTGCTGGGGCTGATCCAGGTCAGTCCAACCCCGGCTTTGTCACTGAGAGAGTTCTTGCTGTTTCTTTAGGTGAACTAGAGAAAAGAATGGCAAAAAGGATAGCTAAAGCTATATCGGGTAGAAAGCGGACTAGGTCTCCGTCACCCGAGCAAGAACCCTCAGACACAGAAATCCTTTCCCTAGGGGAATTGGATAGACTTGACGCTTTGGACCAGGGTGGTTCAGAGATCGAGGATCTGGATACTGAGGGGTCTGGTTCAGCCTCCCAAGGGGAAAGTTTGTGGGTTCAGGCCTTAACGGACATGGTCCATGAGGCATTTAAGTTACCCATACCAGAACCTCAAGTATCGGCGGTTTCAGCTTTAGGCTCTTTAAGAACGCCTCAAAGCAACGCAGTTTTCCCGATCCATCCTCTACTCGAGGTCATGTTTCAGGATTGGAGTAAGCCAGCCAGATAGAGTCTTTTTACCACCTAAAAAATTCTCTGTTTTATATCCTATGGAGGAGAAATTCTCCAAAAGATGGGCGCCCCCGGCGGTGGACGCAGCCATCTCCTATGTGAACAAATCTTTAACTTGTCCGGTGGAAAACGTACAGGTGTTTAAGGATCCGGTTGATAAACGCTTGGAAACATTACTGAAAGCCTCCTTTACTTCAGCAGGGGCGATAGTTCAGCCCGCTGTGGCTGCTATTGGAATTACCCAAGCATTATCAGATAAGACTAAGCAAATGCTTAAACTTATCCCTGCCCAGCAGGCAGAGGAATTTTCGGATATACCGAGGGCTATACGCTTTACGGTGGATGCTATCAAGGACTCCATCCAGCAGGCATCACGTTTATCCTTATTTCTAATCCATATGAGAAGGCTCTTATGGTTGAAGAGTTGGGAGGCTGAGCCCCCATGCAAAAAGCTCCTGGTAGGGTTTCCCTTCCATGGAGGACGACTCTTCGTAGAAGATCTGGATAGATATATTCAGACTATATCAAGCGGCAAAAGCACTCTCTTGCCAGTCAAGAAGAAAGCCCGAGGGCCCGCGTTTAAGCGCCAGCCCTCCCCGGGACAGGGGCCCTCTAATACCAGACAGTATCGACGGCCTCCTGCAAGATCAGGCTTTAACAATAAGCCACAAGGCCAAGCCACTGGGGGCAAGAAGCAGTGGTACCGCAAGCCTGCGAAGCCAGCCCCCAAGTCGGCCTTATGAAGGGGCGCCCCCACCCACGATGGTGGGGGGAAGGCTACGTCTCTTTGCAGAAGTTTGGGAGGCCAGCATTCCCGACTGCTGGGTCCGGTCTTCCGTGGCCACGGGCTACAAACTAGAATTTTCAGAATTCCCTCCTCCTCATTACCAGGAGTCAAGAGTACCAGGCGACCCGGTGAAGGGAGCCGCGTTGATGGCGGCATTGAATCATCTGCTGTGCCAGAAGGTGATAGAAGTACTAGTCCAGGAACAGGGCTTGGGGTTCTACTCCAACCTGTTTATCATCCCAAAGCCCAACGGCGATGTCAGGCCAATTTTGGACTTAAAGGGAGTAAATGCGTACCTAAAGGTCCGCGCATTCCGGATGGAAACTATTCGGTCAGCTGTCGCCGTGCTCCAGAAGGACGACTTCATGGCGTCCATAGACATAAAGGATGCTTACCTTCATGTGCCAATTTTTCAGCCACATCAGGTATTTCTACGCTTCTCGGTGACTCAGCGTCATTTCCAATTTGTGGCGCTCCCCTTCGGGTTGGCTACGGCCCCCCGGGTATTCACGAAGGTCCTAGCCCCAATCCTAGCCAATCTAAGGACCCAAGGGGTCACGGTCCTGGCTTACCTGGACGACCTCTTGGTCGTAGACCACTCGTTTCCTGGCCTGGAACGAGCAGTCGCCCTCACGGTTCAGTACCTCGAGAGGTTCGGCTGGGTCCTAAATCGAGACAAATCAGCATTCCGGCCCACAAGGCAGCTGGAATATCTCGGCATGAGATTGGATACAGAACAGAAGGTGTTCCTACCTCTATTAAAGGTCAAGCCAATCAAAGAGCTAATACAAATAGTTCTGAGCAAGAGAAGGCCAACTGTTCGCCTATGTATGCGGCTACTAGGCAAGATGGTGGCCACCTTCGAGGCGGTACCGTATGCTCAGAGCCACACTCGCATCCTGCAGGCAGCCATCCTGTCAGCATGGAGCAAGAGGCCTCAGGCCTTGGAGATTACTTTGCCACTCTCACCAAGAGTCCGGCAAAGTCTATCTTGGTGGTTAAACCCTCAGAATCTCCTGAAGGGAAAGACGTTCAGTCCTGTGACCTGGAAGATAGTAACCACAGACGCCAGCCTGATCGGCTGGGGAGCAATTTTGGATGGTTGCACTCGCCAGGGCACTTGGGCAGCGGCAGAGAAGCAGTTGCCCATCAATATCTTGGAGCTCAGAGCTGCCCGACTAGCCCTCAGGGCTTGGACGTCCAAACTGCAGGGGTTCCCGGTGAGAATACAATCGGACAATGCCACGGCGGTGGCATACATAAATCACCAAGGGGGAACCAAGAGTCAAGCCGCTCAGAAAGAAGTGAGCTTGATTTTCTTGTGGGCAGAAGCCCATGTGCCCTGCATATCGGCTATATTCATTCCCGGAGTGGACAACCTACAGGCGGACTTCTTAAGTCGCCAGACTCTATTGCCGGGGGAGTGGTCTCTGCATCCACAGGTCTTTCAGACACTCTGCCAGAAGTGGGGAGTGCCGGACGTGGATATCATGGCATCGAGACTAAACAAGAAGCTAGACAGGTTCATGTCCCGCACAAGGGATCCCAGAGCCTGCGGAACCGATGCGTTAGTTTGCCCTTGGCATCAGTTCAAACTTCTTTATGCATTTCCCCCGCTCCAGTTACTACCCCGCCTGCTGCGCAGGATCAGGGTGGAGCACATACCAGTCATCCTGGTAGCTCCAGCATGGCCCAGAAGGGCATGGTATTCACTAATCCTGAAGATGGTAGTGGGAGACCCTTGGACTCTTCCTCTACGGCCAGACCTGCTATCGCAAGGTCCGATCCTCCACCCTGCCTTACGGCATCTAAATTTGACGGCCTGGAGGCTGAATCCCTGATTCTCAGGGGTAGAGGTCTGTCTCAGAAAGTAATCTCTACCCTAATCAGAGCCAGGAAACCGGTCTCTAGGGTGATTTATTACAGGGTCTGGAAGGCCTATGTAGGCTGGTGTGAGTCCAAGCGATGGCTTTCTCGCAAATTTACCATCGATAGAGTATTAAGTTTTCTCCAGCTAGGAGTGGATAAAGGACTGGCATTAAGCACAATCAAAGGACAGATTTCAGCTTTGTCAGTGTGGTTTCAGCGGCCGCTGGCCACCCACTCGCTAGTTAAGACCTTCCTTCAAGGGGTCTTACGTATTAATCCTCCAGTTAAATCCCCGCTTTGTCCGTGGGATTTAAATCTTGTTCTGTCAAGTTTACAGAAACAACCTTTTGAGCCGTTGGCTGAAATTCCTTTGGTTTTACTGACAAGGAAGTTAGTATTTTTGGTCGCCATAGTTTCCGCCAGAAGAGTATCGGAACTGGCAGCCTTATCCTGTAAGGAACCATATCTTATTTTACATAAGGACAAGGTCGTTCTCCGCCCTCATCCTTCCTTCCTACCGAAGGTTATATCCAGTTTTCATCTAAACCAGGATTTGGTATTACCATCCTTCTTCCCTAAACCTACTTCCAGAAAGGAAGGGTTGCTGCATACCTTGGATATTGTCAGGGCCATGAAGGCCTATCTTAAAGCTACAGAGAAGATCCGGAAAACAGATGTGTTCATTTTACCGGATGGGCCCAAGAAGGGGCAGGCAGCTGCAAAATCCACCATCTCGAGATGGATTAAACAGTTAATCACTCAGGCCTACGGCTTGAAAGGGTTGCCTCCTCCGTTATCATTAAAGGCTCATTCTACTAGGGCCATGGGCGCCTCCTGGGCAGCACACCACCAGATCTCTATGGCTCAAGTTTGCAGGGCGGCAACCTGGTCTTCTGTCCACACGTTTACAAAATTCTACCAGTTGGACGTAAGAAGGAATACTGATACAGCCTTTGGGCAGGCAGTGCTGCAGGCTGCAGTTTGAGACCCTCGGATTCCGGGGGCTCCCTTTTGAGTTAAATTTAAAAATTATTTTTCTCAACTAAGTTGGATTTATTATGATTTGAGTATATATCTAAATTAAATCCTTTTGTCTTGGGAAGATGTTCTCCCTCCCCTCATTGTAAGCATTGCTTTGGGACATCCCACATAGTAATGAATATGCCGCTCTGTGTCCCGTGATGTACGAGAAAGAAAAAGGGATTTTTAATACAGCTTACCTGTAAAATCCTTTTCTTGGAGTACATCACGGGACACAGAGCTCCCACCCCTCTTATGGGGACCATTTTTTGGGAGGCATACTGCTTGCTACAAAACTGAGGTACTCCTCCTATGGGAGGGGGTTATATAGGGAGGGGCACTTCCTGTTTGAGATTGCCAGTGTCCATCACCTGAAGGTACTCCATATAACCCACATAGTAATGAATATGCCGCTCTGTGTCCCGTGATGTACTCCAAGAAAAGGATTTTACAGGTAAGCTGTATTAAAAATCCCTTTATTCTGAGGGGAAGGGAGTGTTAAATGTACTAGATTTAAATACACTAAATATCAAGCTGAACTCCAGCCAAGAGTTTATAGGCAGTTACAGTAATTTTGTTATTTTGGGATAAAGGTTAAAAGGGTTGTAAAGCTAAAACATTGTTTTCCTAAATGGCTTCCTTTACCTTAGTGCAGTCCTTCACCTACCTCATCCTTCAATTTTGCTTTTAAATGTCCTTATTTCTTCTGAGAAATCCTCACTTCCTGTTCTTCTGTCTAACTCCACACAGTTATGCAAGGCTTTCTCCCTGGTGTGGAGTGTCGTGCTCGCCTCCTCCCTTGAGGGGGCGAGCAGGAGTCAGGACGCTCTCTACGTTGCAGATCGAGAAAGCAGCTGTGTGTTAATGGGCGTCCTGACTCTCCTGCTCGCCCCATCAAGGGAGAGGGCGAGCATGACACTCCACACCAGGGAGAAAGTCTTGCATTACTGTGTGGAGTTACAGACAGAAGAACAGGAAGTGAGGATTTCTCAGAAGAAATAAGGACATTTAAAAGCAAAATTGAAGGATGAGGTAAGTGAAGGACTGCACTATGGTAAAGGAAGCTATTTAGGGGGGAAAACAATTACCTTTACAACCCCTTTAATGGATAATGGTTGGGGTAAATAAAACGGGTCATTGTAAGCACCCCCATCACTGCTAAAAGGTTTGTCCCTGAACGGACACATTTGTAGGAGAGCTGGTTCATTTTTTATTTAAGAATAGACTTACAGGCCAGAGCGCCAGATGAGAATTGGTAAGCTGCAATAGAAAAAAAGGTTTTCTTTTGGGTTTAATACTGCTTGAAACACCATAATAAAAAATAAAATAAAATAAAATGGGCATTATGTACTAGTAGCGTGATGTGTACATTGTACCGTCTCCTGATTTAGGCGATATCCTTTCTCAGCTGCTTGCCTCCCCTCTACTGTCTCAATCTTTTGGTGCCACTGGGGTTAATAGAACCAAGGGAGCGGACAGCCACTCATCACAAAATGTCAACTATGCCTGCCCTTTGTTTTCCCCATTTTTACGTAATCTTAGGTTTTGATTCTTAGACCACTGGGACATCCAAATGCAACAGCAAATGACCAACATGCCCACCAGTAAAACAGGCCCCTCTTCAGGGGGGGAAAAAAAAAAAATTACAAAGGAAGAAAGAAGAAGGACCTGTCATACTTGTCTACTCTAATCAATGGTTTTTCACAGAGCAGCACTGATCTCTTCTAAGATCTCCCACTGGCATTCCTAGTACTATATACTGAGAAATGTTGAAGGTACAGACAGCATAGAGGCAAGTATGCACTTTTACGTGTATAATGTGACTGGTTAAACTTAAAATACAATAGGGTCGGCTTTAGATCATACCTTGAAAGCTCTTGTAACTCAGAAAACTTTATCTTTAGGATTGTTAGCTCATTATTTTGTTGTTCAAACTCCTCCTCTCTTCTAGCAGAGGTCTCAAGAAGTTCTTGAAGCCGTTTCTCCAAGTGTTCCTTTGTTTTCTTAGAGAACTCTTGCATCTCAAGTAGTTGTAGCTCCAACTGTTCTTTTTTTTCTGAAACCTTATTCATCTCCTGGATTTGTTTTAACATGGCTTCATTATTATTTTTTAGTTCACAATACTTTTGCTCTGCATCATTCTTTGTTTTTGCCAGCTCCCGCTGTAGTTCAAGCACTTGCAGCTCTAATTCACAAACAGTCTTTGTGGAGGTCTCTTGTATCGCAAGAAGTTTTTTTTCCAATCCTTTGTGCGTTTTGGTTGCGCCAGTCTTAAGCTCATCAATTTGCTGCTCTAATTCTTCCCTAGTTTTGGTTGAACTTTCCTGCAAGTCACGTAGCTCTTGTTCCAACTCTTGTCTAGCTATGGTTGAACTTTCCTGCAAGTCACGTAGCTCTTGTTCCAACTCTTGTCTAGCTCTGGTTGAACTTTCCTGCAAGTCACGTAGCTCATTCTCCAGGTTTTTTCTAGATTTTGTTGAACTTTCCTGCAAGTCATCTAGCTGTTGCACCATTTCTCCCCTAATGTTTGTTGAACTTTCCTGCAAGTCCCGTAGCTGTTGCTCCAATTCTTCCCTAGTTCTGGTTGAAGTTTCCTGCAGGTCAATAAGCTGCTGGTCCAATAATTGCTTTGTTTTTGCAGAGGTCTCTTGGACTTTGAGAAGTTGCTGCTGTAATGCTTCCTTTGTTTCTTGTAGATCTTCCAACGTCTTCTGAGATTTTAAAGATATTTCCTGGAGTTCAAGAAGCTGTTGCTCCAGTTTTGCTTTTGCTTTGCAGGAGGTCTCCTGCTCGTAAAAAAGCTGCTGCCTCAAAGCAGCAGATGTATCCTTTAGTTCAAGAAGCTCTTTTTCCAAGACCTCTCTCTCTTTGTCTGAGGTTTCTTGAACGTTCACAAGCTTCTCCTCTAGTTCCTTTGTTGCTTTAATTGAGCTATGCTCAACCTCTTTAAGATGTTGTTCCAACCCCTCTCTTGTTTTGGTTGAGGTTTCCTGAAGCTCAAGGAACTTCTGCTCCAATCTCTCCCTTATTTCAGAAGAGGCATTTTGGAGATCATTAAGCTCTTGCTCCAGTCTTTCCTCAGTTTTTCTTGAGCAGTCTTGGAGCTCAAGTAGCCTTTGTTCCAAACGTTCCTTTGTTTTTGAGGATTCTTCTTTTAGTTTTGAATTTTGTTGTTTCAAGGATTCCCTTTTCTTCAAATTTTCCTCAAGCTGCTGGTGCAGAACTTCCTTATCCATTTCTGCCTGTGAAATTTGATCCATAAGAGACATATTGGTCATCTTTAATGAGTCCATTTCTGTTGCTGCCGTACTCTTGAAACTAGATGGAAAATACACGTTTATTAATATGATAAACCATCACATCCAACGACAGTGAGTTTCACACAGACATACTCCGATACCTTTCATATTCTGCGATCTGTAGCAGTAGGTTATTCTGCTCTTCTTGCAGCTGTAAAATGTTCTCGTGTTTCACCTTTGCCCTTTCCAGCTCCTCATTTTTGCTGCAAAAAAAAATAAAAATAAAAAGTAATTCAAGATCAGTTTTTTTCAGGATATTATACTAGCTCCATCTGCTAAAAGATAAAAACACAAGCTCAACTTTACACCCCAAGCACTTGGCCTTTACTTTTGTACAGTCAAGTGTATTGCTGCATGAGCACAGTACAAAAAAAACACCTCTGAATGGATTATAGCACGAATCCATCCGATGGGTAATCACAAAAATTAAAAACATAATAAAAAGGAGTGATACATCTTTGCAGCATCTGTGCAGTGCTGCTGCTGGTACATAGGACTGCAGGAAGTCAAGTAGATTTAGGTAATTACTATTTTAGAAGCCATAACATCTTTGGAAGCAGATATACAAGTAAGCAGTGACAAAAAAACAAAACAGATTTATTCCAATTCAGATTGCCTCATCCCTCACTGATTATTTAAGTGGGGGAGCAGTTTGAGGGTGGGGGCTGTGGATGACGATCATGTTTCATCCTACATATGGGTGCGATTTGAAACATGCAGAGGAAGGTAAACTTAGCATTTTAACACATTCTGAGGAATTCAAACCTGTTACACTTTTTTGCCACGGTCTCTTTAAAACTACCGGTGCCTAAAGGCCTTTTCACACGGGTGGATTGAATGTCCGCTTTTTCATCCATCCGTGTACGGATGAAAAAGGGACATTCATTGGTCCCTATGAGATCGCGGATGATCCGCTGACAGCCGATCTCGCCCGCTTCCGCATTCCTCAGATTCTGCAGACGGAGGAAAACCCTATTTTTTCTTCCTTCTGCGGATAGAATGAACACGGACAGACCTTCTGTGTTCATCCGATCCCCCCATAGGGGAGAGCGGAGAAAAGGCAGGGCGGTCCCTACACAGTGTGCGGGGACCGCCCTGTCATCTGCCGGCTCAGCGGGGATCAACGGAGTGATCCCCGCTGAGCAAGCGGAGGTTCACGGGGCGGATCATTACTGATCTACCCCGTGTGAAAGTGCCCTAATTCAGGCAAGCATTTGTCACACTTGTCAGTACTGTCAGACTGTCGCAAATTCCACTTTAAAAACCTGTCAACAGATATCAGAAGAATTAACATCCGATGGCAGTTTAGGAACTAGCTGTAATCAAGTTCAAGTGTTAGGTGGTGTACAGAAAAATGCCAGTGTGGGGCATGCATGATCAAGAAAGGAATGAAACCCCTGGAAGTCAAGGAGAAAGTACACAGTTCCTCCAAGGTAAACTACTCCCCAAGAGGGTCAAAAGACAGCACGTGGTATAAGCATGGTGATACTGCTCTTTAGTGTCTGGAGGGGAAACTTCCACTATGCATGCTCCTTCAGGGAGCCATCTTGTTGTGGTTTAAGTCATTAAGGAGGCACCCTAACCAACATGTTGTATACACAAAGTGCCAATCTAAATTATACGCTACATATCAAACACAAATACTAGCATATTGGAGAGGGAGAGGGACAGGGAGAGGGGGAGAGAGAGAGAGACTATATAAAAAGTGCATAACAAAATCCATGTACAGTGGAACCTCAGATTGTAACGCAGTTAACAAGCGTTTTTCAATACGAGCACTGCATTTCCTAAAATGCTAACTCGGTTTGCAAGCGTTGTCTCGCAACACAAGCAGGATTCAGGACAAAGGCGGTGTGCAGTACCACGTTTGGCCTGAGGTGGGGGGGGGGGCGTCGGACCTGAACGGCACCGTTTGGAAACGGACGGAAAGTCTGAGGAGGTTTGCCAAGGTCAGCCGAACTCCAGCGGTTTCCTCCACCCGGGCCGAGCTGGCAGTACAGGAAACCACCCATATGAGCTGTCGGCTGGAACACCAGGGACACAGGCATAGGGGAAACTCTCCCCTCTGGACACTACAGAGTGGGATCACCATGCTTATACCACACGCTGTTTAACCCTCTTGCAAGTAGTTTACCTTATACTACTATTAAACCGTCCTATACATACTGCACTTATATGCGCCGTGTCCCTTCTCGTTTTCTCACAGTTTGCTTCTAGCTCCTTCATACCGGCTGCCTTTAGCTATGGACAGATTTTAATTTATTATGTACTCATCTATGATTCTTTGTTGATTGTTCGTATTTTTTATCTATTGTGCCATCACCTATCTTGTCCAATACCCAGACATCGTATTAGCATTTAGAAGCTATAGGTTGGACATAATTGTCTAAGTTCCACCCCCCCTATGTATGCAATGTCATCTTATCAGGCGTAGGTACATTGTAATTCTAGGGTTCCCTTTCCGTTTGTGCATCAAGGTAACCCCTGCAAGTCGCACATCTATGGTGTCCTAATGCAATGAATGAAATGGCAACCTCCGCTTGGACTCCGACCAGGCCACACCTGGCATAGATGTGCAACTTCCAGAGGTTTCGCTTTCTTTAAGCTTTGCAGGAGCCTGGACAGGCTCCATCCCGTCAGCACACTAGCTGCGGATGTACTGTCCACATACCCCCACGCTATCAAGCCCGAGCGGCCCACACACTTTCCCAGGTTACAGTGGGGCATGCATGTGCTGGGGAGCGTAAATGTGACCCTATATCGCACAAGAATCTATCCTTAGCCCCATGCAGTGTTTAAAAAAATCTTTATGAATTCCCCCATTGAATATAGAGTCGCGCTTGGTATAGAAATCTGGTAAACTACAGTGGGTAATACTGTACTTCTAAAATTCCTGAATAGTTGTGCACAATACACAAATCGAGTGTAAAAAAAAAAAAATTTACTACTGCCCATGGCCCCACTAGAGATTCAACCTCTCCATTCGCCCTGGTGATACCAAACAATGGGACTCCACGTGAATTAATCCAAAATGGAGTTATTACAACTATTGTTTTTAATACCTCAAATGGTTAAGGCACAAATTGATCAGGTATATTCTATGATTATTCATGTTAGAGGAGGAATATCCGCCCCAGCCAGCATTCATCCCTATCCCCATGCACATGAGGAAATGCCCACCCCATACTCTACCCTATACCCCCATTCATACTCTACCCTATCCGGGTGAAGAGATGACTACAGCTTCCTCAACTACTACAACCACACAGGAGGGGACTTCCAGTTGGGACTCTTGTTCAAGTAACAAATGCTCCCCAGTGGAGAAATTTACTCTGTTTTAAGAGGAGGGGAATCCTTTATATATTCACACCTCCAAACACTGCTACAGTCAATTGTTAAGGAAAAGAAAAATGGCGGCATTTGTTCTGTCTTAAATACCCTTTAAGAGTTTCCTCTAACTGTGCAAGCTCTTCTGCCCTCCGCTTATTCTCCTGATCCAGTTGCATGATTATTCTCGCTGCTGCCTCCTCCTCCTGTTGTAATTTATCAAGATCATCTAGGGTTCCTTCAAGCTCCTCCTCCAAAAGGCGTCTCTCTTTCATCATCTCCTCTTGTACATTCTGCAGTTTCAGACTTAGGGAGCTGAAAGCCTATTTAAAAAAAAAAAAAAAGTCATTTTTTTTACATGGATGTACACAATACACAGGCTTAGTATAGGTGTCGCTCATTCAACAAGACCACCAAACCTAAATCAGGTTTGCAAAGCTAAAGGGCTTACTATGAAATGGGGCCATAACTAATCGATTAATCGGCAACTATTAGATTATAAAAATAGTTGTCAACCATTTTTATAATCCGCCAGCCGATTAGTTGGCCTGCATACAGAATGCATCATTTGTTTACACATCAGGAAATACAGTGCAGCACACCATCCATGCATGTCAGTAAGTGCCTGAACTTGTGACTGTGTGGAGCAATGCCTCAGGGGACATGTTGTCCTGGGGAGGAAGTGAGTGGTTCTAAAGTCAGAAGTTTTCTACTTTGCTATAGGGGCACTCTGAAGGCAGTAGGAGTCTGAAGTGTCAAAACCCCAGAAGAGGAGAATCAGGGCTGCTCTGTGCAAAAAAAAAACCACAGAGCTGTCAAGTATGACTTTTTTTTTAAAAAAAGCAGGTTGGGACGGCTGCGCAAAACACCGTAGCTATACGTAGCTAAGACGTCAAACAAGACTGAGCCGATGTGTGCCCGGCGGGCGCAATGTCTGCCAGGCACCCGCGAACGCTCTTGATAACACGAGAATGGGGATGTTTGCGTGTGTGTACACAGACCTTGGTTCTCTCAGGAGAGAGAGGAGACAAGTCGTGTATTCATACCAAGTAGAAACACTGGTTGGTCTCTACCCCTAGTCAGTTCCATCCCGCACAGTTATAACACCTAGGGAGCACAGTTATAACACCTAGGGAGCACAGTTATAACACCTAGGGAGCACAGTTAACCCCTTGATCACCCCCTAGTGTTAACCCCTTGATCACCCCCTAGTGTTAACCCCTTCCCTGCCAATGAAATTCATACAGTAATCAGTGGCTATTTTTAGCTCTGATCGCTGTATAAATGTCAATGTTCCCAAAATAGTGTCAAAAGTGCCGATGTCGCAGCCCTGATAAAAATCGCAGATCACCGCCATTACCAGTATAAAAAAAAAAAAAAAAAAAAACACATTTATTTTGTAGGCGCTAAAACTTTTGCGCAAACCAATCAATATATGCTTATTGCGATTTTTTTAACCAAAAATATGTTGAATATATATCGGCCTAAACTGATTAAGAATTTAATTTTTTTTATATTATAGCAAAAAGTACAAAATGGGTTTTCTTCAAAATTGTCGCCCTTTGTTTATAGCACACAAAAAAATGCAGGGGGGGATTAAATACCAAAAGAAAACTAAAAAAGGGACATAACTTTGTGTTTGGGTATAGCATCGCACGACTGTGCAATTAAAGTTACACAGTGCCGTATTGCAAAATATGTGCTGGTCAAGAAGGGGGCAAATCCTTTCGGGGCTGAAGTGGTTAAAGACTATGCAGGGAAGATCAGTATCTGAACCCAGAGAAGGTAGAGGCAATATATGGCGTTACAGTTATATTTAAAGTAAACTTTTACCAGTATTGTGGTACCTTAAAAATGGTTCCAGAATAGGTCGAATGTCAAAGCTTGGCAACCACAAAGGTTAGAATAGAAGCAGTGAGCTTCAGTAGTGCAAAAACCCTTTGGAACAGGGCTGCAAAGCAAAGTGCTTTTTTTGTGGATCCAAAGATGCCCTTGAATGCATAAAGCGTGGTGGTGGAATGAAGCAAAACACCATGCTGCAGACCTAACTGGCTATAACTTCCTTGGTCCAGGTGACCATGAAGGTCTCCAGACTCTGCAGTAAGGTGAAAAAAAACTATTTTCATCTCCCCTTCACTCCAAATACTCACCCGAGTCTCAATTCAGCACTGGGCCCAAGTGCAGCAATGGGAACACACAGCAAGGCTCCGGATTGAGCCTGCATATGTGCCACCATAGGAGTTGACTTCCTATGCTGTACCCAGGAGCTTGCAGCCTGCAGGATTAAGCACTGACTAGAAGCATTACAGACATCTCTGCTCTTGCATGCAGGGCCCGGGTATAGTCCTTTTAGGCCTGCACACACACAACACATTTTGGCCCCATCAGTCACAATCTTTAGAACCACATCCAAGGACACTAGATAAAAACTGAGGTTTAGCTGAACTAGGAGGGTTCCTGCCTGGGCGTGGTTTCATGTCTTTTTGGCCAGTATCCAGTCAACTGAAGTCAACATAACTTAAGTAATCCTGTGATTAATGATTGGGAGAAAAACGCACAATGGAGACCGTTTATAGAATTTTAGATGTAATGATCCAACAGTTTATGAACATGAAAAGAGCATCAATGGGCCAGTCTTACCATGTTCTGTTCAGCAATCTGAGTTGTTGCAGTTACCAGTTTATGCTCATATTCCTGTTCTTTGCTGGTTAGCTCCAAAGTAAGGTCCTATAAAATAAAAATGAATTCGATGGGAAGAACAAAAAAGGATTTACAGGTTTAATAAAAAAAAAAAAAAGCACATACCGCGCTGTCCCACACAATCCTTCGACTAAGCACCTGCCTCAGGTGTCTCCACCTGAAGATTTATTGTTATTTCAACACCAGGCTACTTTATTCTATGTAGTATATACACTTGATACATTTGTTATTAAAGATTGCTGTATTGACCCCCCCCCCCCTATATTTACTATACTATTATGATTTGGGAAAACCTTAAAGTGGAGGTTCACCCTCCAAAAAAATTCTGACATCACATGGAGTCGAGCCATCCTACCGACAGAATGCCGGTGTATTTCTTTTTCTCAGCACATACCTCAATATCACGATTTTTACCCCCCGGGAATACCGCGGGACTGGGCGTTGCCAAGCACTGCCTGTGATTGACAGGCTTCTGAGCGGCGCATACTGCCTCTGCTTCCAGACTAAAAATCCCAGAATGCAGCACGGCCAGTAACAGCCAATTGGCGGCCACTGCTGCAGACTTCCTCCACTGGGGGAAAAAATAAAAGTCAGCAAGGCAGCGGCCATAATAGCAGCCGTTTAGAATAGAAGGTGAAATATCTGCCGACCTCTAGTTGTAACCCTCGTCTTCTTGTCATTTGTGTCACATTGGAGACTTCCCTTCATTTCCCGTTTCATAGCAAACCAGAAGTGAGGAGAAATCCCTCCAAATCGAGAAATTTCCTGGCTGTCACCAGAACTAGTGTCCCCCATTTGAAGATTACTCCCCTATTACTGGTTCTGGGGGCAACAACCAGCCAACAAAATTTGGTATGGTCTTTCACTTTCAGTGATAACTAAACATGACAAAGAGGGTGAATCTCCCCAAGTGCCTATTCACACTAGCGAGATGCAGGAACAAGCACAACTCCAGTGCCGGTTCCCCCATTGCATAGGGCTTTCAGGAAGTTTACACTGCCCTATGCAAATTGCTGCGGGTGTCAATAGAAAGTTAATGACATCTCCAGATCGGTTCGCATATCGCAGTGTGAACGGTCAAATGGCGCAGGAATCCGATTGCATGGGTGTGCACACCCACGCAATACGATTTCAGTGTGGACCAGAAAAAGTGTCCTGCACCATTTTAGTGTGAATGCGACAAATTAAGCCATACAATATGTATGGCTGAATTTGCAGTGCACAGACATCGCATGTGATCGGCACAGCAGTGCGGTGCAAATCACATGCAATGTCCTAATAGGAGTAGAAACTGCTATAAAAAGTTGACTTGTAAACTCTGAAAAAAATGGCGGCAGAAAAGTTAGATTTAGATCTTTTGGTTCCATTTAATATATAAATCAAAGTCATTGCTGCAATGTTTTTATAAAAAGGTTATATGATGCATTAAGATATATAAAAAAAAAAATAACCTTCTGACTTTACAACCACTTTAAAAAACAAAACCTTATTCAGGTCTGGAGCTACAAGCATTGTAAGCACTTCATTTTTCAAAAGAACCACAGCCAAACATTTACCTGCATTTTCTCTTGGGCACTTGATAGATAATCCTCCAAGCTTTTATTTTCTCCTTTAAGCTCTTTAACTACAGCTGTAATGAAAGATAATTTCAGTATCCATGCAATTTAACAGAAGTATTGGTTTAAAAAAAACACAAACATTTATACTCATCTATGCAACATCGATCTAGTGCTGGCTCTGCTCAAAGACCGCTGATCGCTTAGTTCTCTGGTCCAATGGAGCCGTGACTGAGTCCCTGTTCTGTCCCTCCAGTGCTCACAGGAGCTCAGGACTGTAGAGTGTGTGTAGGGGGGGCTCAGGGTCTCAGCTGCACACCAAGAGGCTGAGCCAGCAGCTGGGCAGATCCTGACATGGTCAGGATCCCTGCACAGCCTGGACTGGCTCTGACATTAATAAAAGACTTTAGCCTGCTTTCAGCTAAATCTGGTGACAGGAGTGGAATGGTGGGGCCAAAAGAGCTTTGGCCATACTTCTAATTTAAAGAAAAAATAAAGACACACCAACCAAATCACATACCTTGGGTTTGGTTTAGTTCCTCTGACAAGTTTTCATTCTGTGCTGCCATTTCCTTATGATTTTCCTCTGAAATAGATAAACACCATTATCCAAAAATAGAACCTGATGTTTAAAAGCCCAAGTTGTAAACAAACGGAAAAAAAAAGTGCTTAATCGGAAGTGATCCTTGTGCCGTTTCCAGCCGTCTTAGTTGAAATCTTCTGCACTTGCTCCCTCACAAACCCTGCAGCAGTAATCTTCCAGGGCTATGAGGGGGTTAAAGTGATTGACAAATAGACATTGGTTTAACAATCACCCTGTAAAACAACCCATTCCATTAAAAAAAAAAAAAAGTGTATAGTACACAAATGTTTTCCAAACTGGTCTCCAAACTGCGGACCGGGGGCCAGATGTGGCCCTTTTCTTGCCTCTATCCAGCCCTTGGAGCCCAATTCCTTCCACTGATAAGACACTATTCTGCCAACTGATAACAATGGGGCACCATTCCTCCCTCTAATATCAATTGTGGTGATGTTTACTCCCGCTGATGCCAGGAACATATCCACTCTTGCCACAGTCCGGACCCCATAAAGTCTGAAGGACAATATACTGGCCCTTTGTTTAGAAAGTTTGGAGACCCCTGCTAGAAGTGATCACATTTCCTCTGTTCTCAGGTGCAGAAGGGCTAGGGGGAGGAGAAGTGGCAGTACACTGAGCTTCCAGTGAGGCTGTGTGGTAAGGCTGTGGGGGGGGGGGGGGGTGTTTGGGGGACTAGTCTGATCATTGGAGAGCAGGCAGAGTTCACAGCAACTAGTTAACTGACCACGCTGTGCTCTCATATTAGTGTAATCAGTTTTTTTTTTAACAGGAGAGCAGAAGGGCTGGCAGGAACACCAGGGATTTCACACAAAGGTAGCAACACAAAAAGAACAGGATACTTTTTCATACACGTACATGGGTACAGCAGGCACATATCAAGAATATGACCTGTTGGGTTTACATATTATCCAATAGAGCTAAAACAAAAAATCCACAAGCACTATAGCTATGAGTTGCTTGAAAATTGTCATAAGCAAACAAGGTTTGATGGACCGAAACCAATGCAGCCATCAGCCAGCGGAACTATGGATAAAAAAAAGATGGCGCTCTATGTGTCAATTCCAGAAAGTATATATAAAACCATAAGTAGAATAAAATACATGAAATAAAATGTTTGTTGCACTTGAAAATCAAGCAAGCAGAGTGATAAAAGTTTTTAAAAGACACAATGAGAAAAATGGTATCACAATTGAAGTCTAGGTATCAAGGCCTTTGTTAAAAAGGAAGCCAGGGTAAATAACCCCATTGTTTCAAAGAGCGAGATAATCCCTTAACCTCTTTCTATCCGCCCTATAGCCAAAATACGGCTACAGCGCGGACCTGAATTGCCGGGAACGGCCTCCACTTTCCTCGTTCCCCGAACGCGCATCGGGGAACTTCTGTGCTGGCCGTGTCCCTTGGACACAGCCAATCACAGATCGTGGTAAATAGCCAATCACAGTGGCCATTTACAGCACGATCGTCGATCATCTCTCATTGCTGGCTCTCCCTCACACAGACACCGCGTGTGAGAGCGATCTGAGTTTACAAAGTGACATCAGTGCCCAATCACTGCCAGGGAAACTCTTGGTGCCCACCTGTGCCACCAGTGATCAGCTGCCGCCTCAGTGCACATTTGCAATCAGTGCCCACCTGTGCCAGTCAGTGCCCATCTGTGCCGCCTCATCGGTGCACATCAGAACCCAGCTCAGTGCTGCCTCATTAGTGCCATCTGTGCTGCCTGATTAGTGCCCATCTGGGCAAACTATCAGGGCCCATCCAACGCCTCATTAGTGCCACTTCATAAGTGCCACCTCAGTACCCATCAGTGCCACCTCATTAGTGCCCATCTGTGCAATCAGGGCCCATCCAACGCCTCATCAGTGCCCATCTGTGCCACCTCATCAGTGCCCATCTGTGCAATCAGGGCCCATCCAACGCCTCATTAGTGCCACCTGTGCCACCTCAGTACCCATCAGTGCCACCTCATCAGTGCCCATCTGTGCAAACAATCAGGGCCCATCCAACGCCTCATTAGTGCCACCTCAGTGCCACCTCATTACCCATCTGTGCCACATTAGTGCCCATCTGTGCCACCTCATTAGTGCCCATCTGTGCAATCAAGGCCCATCCAACGCTTCGTCAGTACCCATCTGTGCCACCTCGTCAGTACCCATCTGTGCCACCTCATTAGTGCCATCTGTGCCACCTCATTAGTGCCATCTGTGCCACCTCATTGGGGCACATCTGTGCAATCGGGGCACATCTGTGCCACACACCTGTGAAGTTGCATCACCACCGCCAGCAACCATGTCAAAACGTTGCTTTTGCGCCGAGGAGGCATATCAAATTCTTTCCACGCCTGACGAGTGCAACGGGGAGCTCTCTTTTTCAGATTCCCATTCGTATTCTGAGTTGGAAGTAAACTATGAGCCAGTCTACAGTAGTGGAACAGTGACAGGGTCAGAGGGGGAAGATAGTCAGCCCGCCAAACAAAGGCGCTCTGGTGAGGCAGTGGCTTCCACCAGCACCGAAGTGCCATCCACCAGCACCGAAGTACCTCGGCAAGAAAGGCCAAGGACCCATGCCAGCCTTCCCTATGCCCTTCAGAACCCCTTGTGGCTTCTTCCCAATTCAGGAGAAGCCAACATTCCCCCTTTCACTGCCCAGCCAGGAGTGCAGGTGGACACGGACAATTTTTCCCCAATCAATTTTTTTGATTAAATTTTTACTGAGGACATGCTATCTAGAATTCAGGCCCAGTGCAACCTACATGCCGAACAATGTATTGCAAATAACCCAACATCTTATTATGCCCGTCCCTTCGAGTGGAGAGACCTAACGGTGGAGGAGTTTAAGGTTTTTTTAGGCTTCACATTTTGCATGGGACTCAACAAAAATAATGAAATGCGATCCTTTTGGTCAAAACGCCCCATCTACCAGTCTTCTCTGCAACAACGCCCAGAACCAGATACTTTATGATCATGAGGTTCCTCCACTTCAATGATAATACCCAGTGGCTTCCCCGAAATCACCCAAATTTTGACAGGCTTTTCAAAATTCGCCCCTTATTAAATTTTTTGGAAGTATTCCCCCCCCCCCCCCCCCAGTTATATACCCCAGACCAACACATGTGTGGATGAGTACCTTGTAAAATTTAGTGGCAGACTTAAAATCAAGCAGTTTATCCCCAGCAAAAGGGCCCACTATGGGGTGAAGGTTTACAAACTGTGTGAACGAGTCTCAGGGTACCTGTATTTCTTCTTAGTCTACGAAGGGAAGGACACCCAGCTGCATCCCCCCAATTGCCCAGACTACTTGGGATCAAGAGGAAAAGTTTGGCAATTCATCAACCCCCTACTGCACAAAGGCTACCATCTGTATGTAGATATTTCTACACATCTCTTCCCCTGTTCCACAACCTTCACCAGAAGCAGACGCCAGCATGTGGCACCGTCAAAAAAAATTGGAAGGGCTTTCCTCAAAGTCTTGTAAATAAAAAATTTGAGAAAAGGAGAATCTGAAAGTCTGCGAAACAAGGAGGTTCTGGCAGTGAAGTGGAAGTACAGAAGAGATGTGTATGTTGTCTTCCATCCACAACAATTCCTTTGTGGAAACCTGCAGAAGGCTTGGCACCACCATCCAAAAGCCCACATGCATCCAGGACTACAATTCGATCATGGGGGGAGTTGACATTAACGACCAAATGTTGGAACCCTACCTTGCCACAAGGCGGACATACCATTGGTACAAAAAAGTAGCAATTTTTTTTTTTTCATTTGGCCGTATACAACTCATATTTATCGCAAGTCCACCCAAAACCCCCTACCCTTCCTTGGCTACCAGGAGGAAATCACCACTGCCCTGATATTCCAGAATGACCTACCCCAAAACATCCAATCAGATGTTCCAAGTGGACTCTCCGACCGTCACTTTCCAGATAAAGTCCCTCCCACAGCAACAGGCCGACGAGGTAAAAAAAAAAAAAATTTAAGGTTTGTGCCAGTGAAGGAGTCAGACAAGACTCCGTTTATTATTGTGCAGAGTGTCCTTCCCAACCAGGCCTCTGTGTAGTTGGCTGTTTTCATCGTTACCATACTAAACTAAATTATTAGTGAAGTATGGTAAACGTAATCCTCAGTTCCTGCCTTCACACACCTTATGCCACTGCCTGCTCTGTTAACTGACCCTGGCTTGTTATTCAACCACGCTTCTGCCTAACGATTCTGCAATACCTCTGCCTGATCTGGAACTGACCTTGGACTGTTTGACCATGCCTTTTGCCTGCCTCATGGACTGATCTTGTACCCTTGCTACTGGACTAGTGGGATTCAACACAGGGGTCTCACATGTGAGGGGCTCCAGAAAAGTTTTTATGGATGGAGTTTTCTCATCCTAGATTAGGGTCTGGAGACTCGGAGGCTTCAAAGAAATTTGGGTGGGAGAAGCCTCTACCCCTGTCCCCATTCTGTCCTAAATGAGGCCCTACTTCTGCCTGATGCCTGTAGGACCTATGCCATCATGCCTCTGCCTATTGCATGAACTGACAACACGACATGGACCTGCCTACTACCAGGACCAATATTTTTGGCACTGCTGACAATATCTCTGCCTGCGCTAACCCCGACGGGACAGTATCCCTGCCTGGACAATTGTGTATGCCGTTGCTGACCAAGTCCCTGCCTGCTGCCCTTACAAGTGCTATCCTGCTGTGTAGAACTGTGCTACTATTACCACAGGTAATCTTTTGTTTATGCTTTGCTCAGCAGAATGTATTTTGGGGTGTAATTCTTGGTATGTGCATACTATGTGTCCCTGGAACACCTGACAGTGTTCCTTGCATGTTGGACCTCTGTATGTGGTCAGGCTGTGTACAAGTCTCACACATGTGGTATCGTTGTACTCAGAAGTAACAGAATATATTTTGGGGTGTCATTATTGCTATCTAAATGCTATGTGTTGGAAATATCTTATAAAACGGACAACTTTGTGTAAAAAATATGCGTTTTCGTTTCCACATTTTCCAAAAACTGCTGGGAAAAAATAAACTGTTCAAAAGACTTATTATGCCTCAGATTATACGTTGGGGTGTTAGCTTTCCAAAATGGGGTCATTTTGTGGGTAATTCCATTGTCCTGGTGTTCCAGGGCCTTCAAAAGGTAATAGGTAGTCAACTAGTTAGATGTGCAATTTATGCTCCTAAAACCCCTGATGGCGCTCCCTGCATGTTGGGTCTCCGTATGTGGCCAGGCAGTGAAAAAGTCTCACACATGGGGTATCGTTCTACTCAGGAGTAGCAGCAGAATGTATTTTGGGGTGTCATTTGTGGTATGCACATGCCATGTGAGAGAAAAACGCTATTACGACAATTTTGAGAATTTTTTTTAAATAAAAATCTTAATTTTGCAAAGTATTGTTTGAAAAAATTACAACTGCAAATAACTCACCATGCCTCTTAAACACCTTGGAATGTCTACTTCCCAAAAACAGGTAATTTGGGGGGCATTTGTACTTTACTGGCTTGTTAGGGTCTCAAGAAACGATAGTCCGCCAGTACATCAGATGTGATACATTATGATTTGCACTATAGCCTGTAGACTCAAACTTTTACACAGACCAAATAATTTCCACAAATTGAGTTATTTTTACCAAAGACATGTAGCAGTATAAATTATGGCTAAAATGTATGAAAAAAAAAAAAAAATTAAGAAAAATGCTTTTTTTTCAAAATTTTGGGTATTTTTCCATTTATAGCGCAAAAAATAAAAGACCCAGAGGTGACAAAAGACCACAAAAAGAAAGCTATTTGTATGAAAAAAAGGACACAAAAATCATTTGGGTACAGTGTTGCATGACTGAGTAATTGTCATTCAAAGTGTGAGCGCTGAAAGCTGAAAATTGGTCTGGGCAGGAGGGGTGTTTAAGTGCCCAGTAAGCAAGTGGTTAAAGTAAAGCAACCAGGATTGACTTTTCCTAGTCAATGGAATGACACTCCAGTTAATTATACGCCAGGATTACAGCAGCGAAACAAGTGCCACAGCAGCCCCCCCCGCCCCTCAGCCCCTCTCTGTGTCTGTCCATTTTGTAAGAATGAATGTGTACTGTAGTCATCCATGTGTCCAGGATTTGGCACCAGTCCGTTATGGTTAAAAGGCGATGTCCGATTCCATCAAACTCTGTTATTCTCAACATATGAACATATATGTTAGGTTTTTTTTTCTTTTTCTTTAGCCAGTAAAGTACATGATGGGGACAGTACACGACAGGACAAAAAAAAGCAAACAATTATATTAGAGAAAAATGTTAAAACATATTTCATAACACTATATATCATATTCCAAGCCATGATCATAGATGGGCAGGGTGAAAATCAGGGCAGTTGCCTCTTATATTTGCAACCAACCAAGCACAAGCGGGTCAACATAAAGTGAAGGAGGTAACCATCCAAGTTTGTGCACCATAAAAAGACACTTGGATACACAGACTCAAACACATCCCCTCAAGATGACTGAAGACACACGATTACCATCAATCATGTACATCATTCATCAACCCACACTTTAACATTCATGAAGATTCCTAAACACCTTGTGCTTTGGAACTCGGAAGTCACAAATAGTAATTCCTCCTTAGAGTATCCATCTTGAAAGCCATGGCAGCCATTTTAAAAACTCTGGTAATCAGCAATTCAGACCAGAAGCGGGTAATTATGTTGTGTTGATTTTATCCTGTATTCATTTGTGTTTTCTTATATATTGATTTATTGAATGTTATACTATAGTTAAAGCAGGAGTTCACCCGAAAAACAATTTTTAACATTAGATTGAGGCTCGTTTTGTGAAGGGGAATCGGGTGTTTTTTTTTTTTTTAATCGAAGCAGTACTTACCGTTTTAGAGATAGATCTTCTCCGCCGCTTCCGGGTATGGTTTTCGGGACTGGGCGTTCCCATTTGATTGACAGGCTTCCGACGGTCGCATACATCGTGTCACGAGTAGCCGAAAGAAGCCGAACGTCGGTTCAGCTCTATACGGCGCCTACGCACCGACGTTCGGCTACTTTCGGAAAATCGTGGCGCGATGTATGCGACCGTCGGAAACCTGTCAATCAAATAGGAACGCCCAGTCCCGCAGCCCAAACCCGGAAGCGGCAGAGAAGATCTCTCTAAAACGGCAAGTACTGCTTCGATTTAAAAAAACACCCGATTCCCCTTCACAAAACGAGCCTCAATCTAATGTTAAAAATGTAGTTTTTGGGTGAACCTCCACTTTAATTTTGCTCCCGAATCAACCACCTTGTAGATTTTTCTCTAAAGATTAAATTTCCAATATATTTTTCATTTTGCATAAGTTAGTTTTATTGGCAGCCACTAATAACTCACTCCTGTGAGTTATTAGTGGGGGAGAATAAATCTTTAAATGGAGCACTAGGTTGTTGCCCTTTTGTCCCATTTAATATATAAATATCATTTACGATTAAATGGAAGGAGAAGGAACCAAAATACAGAGTTTATGAGGAGGGAGTGGAGGTCGGCTGTCTTGGAGAATGATCATCAATTGGAGAATACAGATGAGCGTGCTATTGCGTTTGAGGGGAGACGGTTTTTCACCTGGTGGTAGATGAGCACTTGGCACGAGAAGTAGCGGATAGATCAACTACACACAGAGCACTGTTGGAAGTCTGGACTGTTCTACCTCTATCTCCATCTCTCCCACAATTTATGCACTGACTTATATTGCATTATAATAGGAGTGTTGTGCTTCACTATTTGATTAGAAGAGGACCTTGCATGTACAAGCTCTACATTGCGAGAAGGCACAAAAACAACGGAGAAAAATTAATGCACAATACTGCTGAACGTCTAGGGGTGCATTCAGCCATGGCAAAAGCATTTACATGCTTCCAGGTGCATTTGTAAATGTCTCTAAATGCAGCTGGATGGCTATTTGATTCACATGTGTAGGGGGCTGCAGAATTAAATAAGTGCGTCACAAAACAATTTTATGAAAACATAATGTAAATATATAGAAATCACAACCTATTTTGGGGAATTTCACCACCTACCGAGAAGAGCGTTCTTTTCTTTAAGGGATTCTAAGGCTGCTTTCGATGTAGCCAAGTTTTTCTGAAGCGTTTTAACTTGTTCTTCAAAGCTGGCTTGAAAATTGATAATCTCCTGCAATCAACAAATAGCAATTGAACATAAAGCCTAAAAACATTCAATTGTCACATTTTTCCAGCTACTTGACAGATTAAAAATTAATGAGAAGCTGCAGCCACTGCAGTGCTGATAGTAATGTTGTAGCCTGCATTAAAAGGTTGACAGCTAGCTCATATTGACAGTCACAAAAACATCACTTTCTATTGGTTCTCTTTTAAGCTGGCCATAGATGGATCAAAATCCAGCCTTTTTAGCAGGGAACAAACAAATTTGAATTCATCCATGGGCAGGCTTGTTATACAGAAGTTGATCTCCCAATCGAGTTTTCTACAACCAGCCTGTCTTTCTGCTCGATCAGTGACACCAGCTATAGCCGCTGATCATTGCATTCTGATGGTGAGAAACTCTCCCCATGGGAGGGATTCCCTCATCCACAATGAGTGTTAATGAAGGAATTTAACTTTATTTTTTGCTGGATGAAGAGAGAGAAAAAAAAAATCTAAAGTATTATATGCCACTGCAGTATATTAGTCAACGTGCAGTATTAGGAGGGTGCGCTCAGTGACGGTTCACACCTGACGGTTTACACTGCATTCTCAACACACTACACTTGCGTTCCCAAATGGGCATCAGTGCGGACACCCGAAATGCAGGTCACAAACAGTGCGTTTGCCTGCACTGGATAGCATGGTATCCAGTGCAGGCATGGTATCCAGTGCATTTTTCTCTAGTGCATGCACTACTTTTAGTGCAGTCCGGCATAATTTCAGCCCATTTAAATGAATGGGTTGAAATCGCACTGCACCCGAATCACATGTAAAACGCACAGCGCATATAGGTAGCGAATCTAGGGACAGCTGTCAGATGGTCCACTCAGATCCTGAATTCTATACAATGCAGTTGCAGCTGACAATACAACCTTGTTTAAGACCTACCCCAGCCTGTGACTGGAAAACAAAGAACCACACACTGCCCTCTACACCTTTCACGAAACTCAGTGTTGTACAAACACAGTGAAATCAACAGTGCCTGACTTTCAGTGCAAAGATGTAGTTGGGCAAAATGCTGCCAAGCTTTAAAACTGCCATTCTGTACATAATTGGCAACCACATACAAGATTTGTTGCAAAATATTAAAGCATCTCTTTAAAGGGCCCACTTACACTTGTCTACACTTTTTGGCATGTAAACAGCCGTTTTGCCAGTTTATTCATTTCATTCCCTCCTTTCGTTCCACCCAGCTAAAGACCTATCTAGGGCTAACAGCCTAAAAGTTTGGGAATATTTACTAAACCGACAGCTTATTCTGAAGAGGAAGCCTTCAGCCCCGTACATACAACCGGATTTCCCGTCTGAAAAAAGTTGGATGTTTTTTCCCGACTGAGTTCCAATCAAGCTTGTCTCGTATACACACGGTCACACAAAAGTTCTCTGAACTTTCGAGCGTTAAGAACGCGGTGACGTACAACACGAGGCAAGAAAAAAAAAATTCATGTGTCGAGCATGCATGTTTTTTCCCCCCGTCGGAATTCAATAGACGATTTTTTTTCCCGCTAGGAATTTCTTCCGTCGGGGGAAAAAGGAGAACCGGCTCTTTGACCAAAGGCTCTTATCTGACTTTTTCCGACAGAAAAATCGATCGTGTGTACGGGGCATTCGTTTTGTTTGCAAATATTAAAGATTGTAACTACCAGCAAGGAGGAGTCCGTACATTTAAAGAGCACCTGTCATTTCAGATCCATCATGGCAAAGCCTGTTAACGGACATGCACTCACCTGCTGCCACCACATCCCTCACCTTGTTGTGTCACTGCTGTATCACCAGCCGTCCTATTAAAGTAATTGGAATTGTCGGTGAGTCAACAGCAGGACAGATGACAGATGCTCTTTAAAAGTTATGATTTAATATTAAGTCCATTTAAATCAAGCCTTTTTACTAGCGAGTTAAATCAAATCCAGCCTGTGGCCGATTAAATTAATAATTCACGCTTCAAGAGCTTGATGCATGTTACAAGAGTCAGGCATTTGTTCTGCAAAAACACTGCTGACTTCTAGGAGCATTAAAAATCCTGTGTGCATGAGGCCTGTGTAAACAGAAGACCATATGGCAGCCTTATAAATCTGCAAAACAGATGCTTAACGTGATTGTGAACGATCCACCTTGTACAGCAAACCATTCCGTTTAAAAAAATTAAATAAAAGGAAATGCATTATAGATAAACCCCCCCCCCCACCACTTTTTTAAATGAATGATCACATCCCTTCTGTTCTCAGCATAGGAGCTGGGGGAGGAGAAGCAGCATCACACTGAACTTTCCAGTGAATGGCTGTGCAGCGGGGGGGATTGGTGAAGGGTGTCAGGACAAGTCTGATCACTGGCGCGAAGGCAGAGTTCCCAGCAGAAATAGGGAACTGACCACCATGTGCTCTCCTGCTTTGTGTGGTCAGTTTTTAGAAAAGGAAAGCAGAGAGACTGGCAAAACATCAGGAATTTCACATAAAACAATACAAAGAGAACAAGATACTTTTGAATACAAGACATGGTACAGCAGGCAAATATCAGGAACAAGAAGTTTTGGGGTAACAAACACTAAAGGCCCAAGAAACTCCCACAAACCTATTGGAGTGGTCCAAAACATGAAAGGGGGTATCTATCCCGTAGGAAAGAGGCTTGAACAATGAGCTTATAAATCCACCTTGACGGTAGAACGAGAAGCAGTATGCTCGCTGGACGACTCAGGATTTTTCTCTCTTTCTGAAGACTGTAAAGGGGGAGGTGTGTAGTAGACCGGTAAACTCATACAGCATAAACCACAGCCAAGCAGTGAAGAGAGCCAGACCGAAATTGGCAGGATGACATCCTTGTTAATGTGAAAGGAGAAAGAAAGATCACCGTGGGCAGAAATGAAGCCTTTCTGGATAAGGAGAAACTCTGAGATGGTAGAGTCCTGATCTTTTCTGAGGCAATAAAGACCTAGGCTTGGGACGTGTCCAGCATGAGTCCAGTATATGCCAAACTGTACATTGGACTTCTGAGGATCCATCCAAGTCCACTGCATGTTGGCATTCAATGCCTGAATAGAAGCCCACAATGTGTACACCATGAGAGTGAATAGCCTAATGGCAGGGTCAAACTGAAAATTCCAGCTCCACACCAAAAACTTAAAAAAGAAAAACCACGACAGGTATTTTCAAACTGGCTGTTTTTGATGTCTGACGCTAACAGATTTTCATGTTGCAAGAAGGCAGTGACTGACCGGGTTTAATCTATTTGAAATTTTTGGATAAAAATTACAACATTCAGGCATTTCATGTCCAGGATAGGATAAATACAGGCCTTGGTTTTTAGAACAGTGAACAGGTTGGAGTAAAAACACATACCCAGAAACCTCCCCTGCAGGAACAATTACCCACAAGCTGAGCAATTACTGAAGAGCAGAAGGCAGATTTGAAGAAATTAATCGTGAAGAGGGAGAGCAAAAATGCATCCTTGTACCCCCTTTCAAGAGGTCAAGTCTAGATCAGCCGTGTGTGTGTGTGTGTATGTGTATATGTGTGTATGTGTGTGTATGTGTGTGTATGTGTGTGTATGTGTGTGTATGTGTGTGTATGTGTGTGTATGTGTGTGTATGTGTGTGTATGTATATATATATATATATATATATATATATATATAAATAAAGCTGGCCCCCAGGGGCCTCAGTAACAAAGTCATTACATTGACAGCAATACAGTTGTTGACATTGAAATACAGATTTCCCACTAATGAAAGACAGTTAAGTGGGGCCGTTGAATGGGCTTCCATGTGAAGGCGAGTCCTATTCGGGACTGAGGTAGTCCCATCTGTGTATTACGTGGTTTGGTTGGTAATAGTGTTCCGTAGCCCAGCGGGTTCAGCCTCCCATCTAGTTTTCCTTTATAACATAGAAGAGGGTACAGTAGAAGGTAAAGTATAACAAAGATAAAGAATCAAGGTAAGACCCAAGTGCGGGAATGACAGAGGAGACTTGTGAAAAAGAAGGGGAGGGTGGAGTGGGGGGGAGGCGTCCTTCAGAGTATTTGAACATGTTCCAAAGTTGCCTTGTCTTGGAGTATGCCTCTTGTCTGTGTAGATTGGTGAGGATTAGGTCCTCCATCTTGCTAATGTCATCCACTTTTTGGAGCCACTGAGCAATGGTCGGAGGCTGCGGGGATGCAAGATTTGGCTGCATCCAGGTGTCGAACCACTGATTTTTTTTGTATACTCGTGCTGGCGTGTCAGTCGCATGCAAAAGAAAATAGGCTGTTTCTCCGGTACCGTGAACTTCTGGGTTATACGGCAGACTTCAGCGCAAAAGGGCTCTCGGGGGACCCAGAACGAAACCCATAGGGGGTAGCCCCAGCGGTACACAAAACCTTTCTGTTTAGCCAGAAATGGACGTAGTAAGGCCCTGCGTCGAGAGTTGCCCGGGACAGGTCTGCCAGGATTCCGATCTGTGATCCCCCCCCCCCCCATTTCGACGTCGCTGTGCTCCCATGCTTGCCGCAGGATGTTCTCCTTTTGGGTGTAGCGGTGAAGTCTACAAATAGAGTCAGTAGGCCTGGGGCTCTCTGGGTCTTCAAGTACAATCCGGAAAATTGCCTGCACCTCTTCACTCACATTCTCCGTCTTTGGCGGCTCTGGGATGCCTTGGAGCCGCAGATTATTACGGCGGCTCAGGTCCTCGATGTCTTCCAAGTGCAATTGGAGTGCCACACAGTGCTGGTCGTGGGCCCGTTCCAGCTCCGATAGCTGGGTTACCAGGGAGGTCATCGACACTTCACCTGTCGCCACCCGGTCTGTCAGGTTCGACACCTCTGCCCTCGTCCACCTTGAACGTGAAAAGTCCCGCCCTTTGTCCAAAGTGGCCGCACTTCATGTCATGTGTGAATAAGGTAGGGTTCTGTGGGGAGTGATGTGCTGTTATGATATCGAGAGAGGACTGCGATTGAGGGTGGGGGTTGTCAGTCTGTGGTGGGGTCTGATTGGGGAGAGATCAGTTTGCAATGGGGCAGCATGTGATGTAAAAAGGGTGTGTGTGATGTGAAGGCGGAGGACTGAAGACACTGATGTAAAAAGGGGGTCTGATTTCTGCAGTAACAAACCAGGTCTCTGCAAGGGCAATAGAAAACCATTTCCCTGAGTGTTGTGCAGTGCAAAATGTATACTGTTTCTATGCACCGCAACTGAGCTGTGGTGCATAAAAATGAATGAAATGTATTTTCACATTTCAATAAAGTTGAAAGAAAAAAAAAAAAAAAAAGCACGAAGAGTGATGTGTGTGGGCATTAAAGGTGTGTGCATGCGCACTGTGTTGCGCACGGAAGGCTGCCATGTGGAGTCATAGCACTCCACATGGCTCCATCAACCAGTCATTTTTAGGAGGGGGATTGATACTCCCCCCCCCCCCCCCCCCCCCCAACTCTGATTCTGTTTTTGAATTTCTGACATGTTGATGTCATCTTTCACAGGCTGCAAAGCAACAAAATGATTTTGAAGGGAGGGTGGCGGCGATTCTTTTCTATACCTACTGTATATCTTAAAGCGGGAGTTCACCGTAAAAAAAATCTTGGATGGGTGCTCATTTTGTCTAGGGGAATCGGCTATTGTTTTTAAAATCGAACCTGTACTTACCGTTTTAGAGAGCGATCTTCTCCGCCGCTTCCGGGTATGGTCTTCGGGACTGGGCGTTCCTATTTTGATTGACAGTCTTCCGACGGTCGCATTCATTGCGTCACGAGTAGCCGAAAGAAGCCGAACGTCGGGGGGGGGGGCTCTATACGGCGCCTGCGCACCGACGTTCGGCTACTTTCGGAAAATCGTGACGCGATGGATGCGACCGTCGGAAGCCTTTCGGAAGACTGTCAATCAAAATAGGAACGCCCAGTCCCGCAGCCCATACCCGGAAGCGGCGGAGAAGATGCATCTCTAAAAAGGTAAGTACAGCTTTGATTAAAAAAAAAAATAGCCGATTCCCCTAGACAAAATGAGCATCCATCCAAGGTTAAAAAAAATGTAATTGCCGGGTGAACCTCCACTTTAACATAAAAATTACCAATCCCAGTATATGCCCATAAAAGCAGCAAGGGATTGGCACCGACAATGGAAAAAGGGAAGGAAACCAGTAGGGCTGCTATGTAGCCAAGTTGGGGAGAGAACAAAAATTTAAAGGCATACAGTCAAAGAGGAAATGGTACCCAGGACACTAGTGCTGAAAACTACTACTGAAGATAACCGTCAGTGGGAGGGGTTATATGGGGGTCCTTGCAGTCCTGTATACCAGTACCCAGCTAACATATGGCCTCTTCAACACCGGCGGACCGTTCAGGTCTGCTTGTCCTTTTTCAGGCGGACCCAATCGGACCACCTATTGTTCTGTATTGGGGGGGGTTTGACGTCAGCGGACAGTTTTCAGCAGTTACCCGCCAGCATCTGATGCTAAAAACAGAGGGATGGGAATGCATTTGCCATCTGTCTGGCAGATCGGACAATAATCTGATGGAAACGGACATGCAGTCTGTTTCTATATGACCACCCCATAGAGACCAGCTGGCTTTGTCTGTGTCCGCTCTGCATTGCAGAGAGGATACAGACCCGTCAGCCAGATCAGGATCAGAACACAGATTCTCCACCGAGCAGGAATCTATACTGTAACCCGGCCATCCAAGAATATGCTTTGTTCAAGAAAAATTACAGTCTTCACAGATATGCAGACTATTTTCTGACAGATAGGAATCCCACTGCTAGCTAAATTGACAAAAACAGTATTTTTAAACCTACAGCCCTGAAGTTAAAGCGGCGTTCCGGCCACAATTTCACTTTTTAAATATAAATACCCCTGTAATACACAATCTTAATGTATTCTAGTAATGTTAGTCTGTAAACTAAGGTCTGTTTTGTTAGGTTGTTACAGCATTTAGACACTTTATAAAATAGAAATTGACTGGGGCCATCTTAAGTGTGGGCATCATGAAGCCAGACTGTAAGACTTCCTGGATTTCAGCCTTGCAGATCTCACACATGCTCAGTGCTGTACAAGCAGCGCAATAGGTTTCAGATCAGGTTTCAGCAACTGTACTGTCCAAGTCACATGATTCTTCGAGACTGGAGAGTGCACAGACTCCTGGAACGTTACACCCACTACATTCCCAGGAGTCTGTGTGGTGTAAGGTTAGGAAGCTTAAGCACCTAGGTGCAGGAAGAGGGAAGATTAACTATTCTGCCTAGCAACAACACTTTGAAGGCATCTAAAAAAAAATATTTTTCTTAAAGGACTAATGACATTTTTTTAAAACTACTGATGTAATGTTATATTTATGGGTGGAACTCCACTTTAAAGTGGTTCTAATGGCAGAAGGTTTTTTACCTTGAGGGAACAAAAAAATAAACCCACACCACAAAAACACTGTTTTCAGCTACCCCCCCCCACTTGTACTTGCTTGAGACTGATCTCGATCCAGCGCTGTGCCCAAGAGCAGCAGCTCTCTCCTCACTGGCCATGGTGGCAGCAATTGTTTCCTGCTGCCTGTGAGGAGAGAGCGAGGCTCAGTATTGAGCCTGCATGAGTACCCCTATAGCACTCAGTGCCTTGTGCAAAACCATTGTACAGAGCGGGTAAGCACAATGTTTGCCATTTACAAAAAAAATAAGTTGTGCATTTTTAATATTTTACAGTGCAACATGGTGCCCTAAAAAGAAACAGTTATGATGTGTAGGTGTGTTGAGGTACCTTTTGGAAAAATTCTTCAGCATGTTTAAAAGTGATTTCACACACGCTGAAGAATTTTTCCAAAAAAAAGGTACCTCAACACACTTACATATCCCAACTAAATGTTTGTTTTTAGGGCACCATGTTGCACGTCACACTGCAAATGATTAAAATCATGCAACTTTTCCTCTAACAAACAAAAAAGGTCAACACACCTTATTCTTTGCATCCAGTTTATTTTTAGCTTCCATTAGTTCAATGCACAGGTTGTCAATTTTTCTCTTCGAGCTGTCATCAGAAAACTAGTAGAAAAAAAAAAAAAAAATACATAGAATTAATTTTCAAGTTTATGCCATTTCACGATTCATAAACTTTTCATGGGGGATAGGGGCTGACACAGCCGATTTAACAAGGCTACAGATCTATCACAGAAAAACAGTACAATTCTAAAGCGTCTACAATACAACGGTTTAAAAATAATGCTAATGTCCATAAACATCACCATGTGACAAAAGTGAATATGTGCACAAATTCCAAAAAATATATATAAATGTTTAAATATTAATACAAGTCCATAAAACACATCAATCCCATGACCAAGTCTTATATGACGAAACATGTCGGGGCGTGACTGTGCGGCAACCATCTGAAGTGAACGTGTGACGTATCAAGGCCGATCAAGGAAGCAGAGATCCAGGAACAGCGGGGAGGTGGTGAGCGATCATTTGACACCTTGGGTCTGCTGTGATTAATATACTCTGTTTTCGGTTCATCTCTGAACGAGTTTGCTGTGCAGTGTATTGCTCTATTT
The DNA here is from genome assembly GCF_905171775.1 of Rana temporaria. NCBI lineage: Eukaryota > Metazoa > Chordata > Amphibia > Anura > Ranidae > Rana > Rana temporaria. Next base: position 291,963,184 of record NC_053491.1, on the reverse strand, counting down.
TTTTTAGATTCATGCGAGTGCTATATTTGAAGATTCAAGTGTGTTAAACTGATTTTACGGTATCACGCTATTTTGAGCACTTCTTTTATTTACATGCAGAGCTTTCTGGCAGTGAATTGGTTGGAACTGGAATTATCTGCTATACCTACCAGTGAGGTCTTTTTGTACATGTTTACACGCCGAACACGATAGTGTAAGGCAATTTGAGTTGGTGAATTTTGCATCTGACGGGAGAGGATTCACTGACACCGGGTGTGGTGGAAGATTGGAAGCTATTATTTTTTCACAACCTACTTGATGTGTTTTATGGACTTATATTTAATTAATATTTAAACACATTTATATATATTTTTTGGAATTTGTGCACATATTCATATTTGTCACATGGCTATGTTTATGGACATTAGCATTATTTTTGAATACCTGTGAAAACGGATATTTCATCTTACATTGTTTACAGCGCTGCTTATATATTTTATTACACTAATTTTAGAATATGTTTTTCACAGTTTGATTTTTTTTTTTTAAAGTAGCTGCTTCACTCTTTTGCCAATTTGATTATTACCTCTTGAAATTAATGTTCTAAGAAAATCAATTATTTCCCACATACTATAAACTACAAATGCTTAGAGAACATCTATTCAATGGTCATCACCAAGGACATATTTACTATGCCAAAGCAGATGCAACATGGCTTTGTTGTAACAAAAATTGGCTCTACAATCAAAATGTAAGCAAAGCCAAGAAAACAGTCTTTATGCTATGAGAAAGGGAAAATGTAATGCTCCTTTCCCTGGGGAAAATTCTGTTTTAGACTACCTACAGTGTCAGCCACAGGTCTTAAAGTTTTGTTAAAAAGGAGACACACACACTACTTGCAGCTCAATGGTAGTAGAGAAAATTAGTATTTGTAAAAATGTTAAGCTTTAGGAGGTCCAAGATAAATTCCATACGTTCCTGCGACAGGAAATCCAGAATCCCTTGGAGGTTGGGAAACCCTTGTTTCATTTTCCCATGCACCTCCTATGTCCAAGGGCCCATACACACCATTAGATTTTCTGCAGCTTTTTGGCTTCAGATTTACCAAAACCATGTAGTAAAAGAGCCTGCCTGATTGCATACAAATTGAAACTCAAGGTGTAACATCATATTATATGGTTTTGGTAAATCTGAAGACAGAAATCTGCAGAAAATCTAATCGTGTATGGGGCTTGTTACCCTGTGTTTATTAGGGGCACAGAATGGCCGAGAACTCCAGTCTGATCTGTACTAATCGGACTCACTTTACAACCACACTGGAATGGGGTGTGGGTGTGTGTTTATACATACACATACTATGATGCGTGTGCTCTTTTGGGTTGTTTGGGGTGTGGCTGTATTCCATTGTGTGTCTGCCTTGGGAGCAAACTATTATGGGATGTACATGTCCGATTGGACAGTCTACCCCGCCCTGAATGTAAAGGGAGGGGGGATTGTCGCAAAGTAACCCATGTTTCAACAGTGCATGTTCAGCAGCCAAAACAAGTGCTGCCTAGTTCTTGGTGGTCAGCTGTTTGGAATATCTGATATCTCTATTCAGACTGGAGAAAGCGGTATATGACGAAAGCACTCAAGTGGAGTGTGGGATGTTTCGTTACAAATGCTGAACAAGCTCACAGCTGTATTAGATATACAGTTTAATCTGCATGCATTATGCCAATATCAAATCTTCATTACTATGGTGAAAAGAAAAAAATATGCATTTACTTGCATTTAAAGCCCAACTCTGGGCACTGCATGGGTTAACTGCTTGATTTTGTCTAGGGGACAGGAGAACGGAGATTTACTTACCCAATTCTCCGATCCTCTCAGCACAAGACTAAACCAGCACCCCACGTTCCTGAATTGTGGAATGTTCCGGATGTCAAGCTCAGAGTAGGCTCCACAGACAAGAACAGTGCACTGCTAGACTGTGGGGGAGCTGTTTACCAATGAAACAGGATCAGACTAGCAAAAGCTCTCTCATCACCCCTAGGCAAAATAAGCAGTTGGCCTGTGCAATGCGGGCACAGCCTCACTGGATGGGAACATTTTCTTTTTGGCCCAGCAATTGGCTTTAACATTGCACTTTATAGTCTCTAGATGAGCTGGTGATGTAGTCAAAGGCTCACAGATGCATCCTGGAAAGGCGACCTTACCGGTCCCCTTTCTGGTAGATATTTTTCCCTTTACGCAGATGTCTAGTGTTACATGGGCAAGGGGGTGGGTTGGGGGGGGATAGAACTTCCAAAGTAATGGTAGATTGAACCATCTGCCCTCTCAACCTTTATCTAGATCCCAGATGTCTCCTCTGCCCTTAATTTCTATCATATCAAGGACTGGGTGGGACGGGAGAGCCTGGAAAGGTAAAAAATCCAGCAGCTCAAAGTATATAACCACTCAGAGTCAGATGTGTTAAGGGGACTTTTTTTACAACTAAAACCCCAGGATGTTTACACAATGCTAGTATGCACTGCATAACAGCTCATCATGGCACACATACCAGCCCTCTAGCATGAGCTGTCACCACTTCAGGTGGTTCTGGGCACTTCCATCTTTGCCCAGTCTTGCTTCCATATTTACTCTTCCAGTCTGCTTGAATAGCTAGCTAGAAATGACATCACTTATGTACAAGGAGTCACTTCATCACGAAGTGGCAAATTGGAACATGAAGACGTCTGGCCACAATATTTATTCTGTAAGAAATCTGTTTTCCATCCGGAAACGTCTGTAGAGAATAAATTTGTTTAGGATGCTTAAATGGATTACCATACGGAAGCCGCTGGAGGAGCAAAGAGAATCCCCTTATTTTACTTATCTTTGTTTAAAGACCACTTTTTCTCTGCCTGTTGGTTTTAAAATTAACCTTGTTCTAGAAACTGCAAAAAGGCTTCTTATTCTGTGGCTTATTCTTTTGAGAAGGTAACTGTTTCCTCAGAGGAACGAGCTAGGACCTCCAAGGAGGAACCGAATAAGAGCTTGCCTTCAAAGGGAATGCCACAGAGTTTGTTTTTGAAGGCAAGGTCCCCCTTTCAAGATTTAAGCCAGATAGCCCGTCTGGCTGAATGAGAGCAGAAGACCTTAGCTGCAGCTTTCACGGAGACTGCAGCTGCATCAGCCAAGAAGGTAACTGATTTGGCAATGAGTGGGAGAGACTCCCTAATCTCCTCTTTGGGGGTGTCGGATGAAAGAGCATCCAGATGCTGAACCCATACGTCCAAATTCCTAGCCACACAGGTGGATGCTACAGCTGGACCCAAGGATAAGGCTAAAGTATCCTAGGGCTTACGCAGCAAGGAGTCGGTCTTCCTGTCCATTTGCTCTTTAAGGACCCCTGAGTCTTCAAAAGACAGGTCTGAACTCTTGGATACCTGTGACATAGGGGCATCCAGCCTATAATATTTAAAGAGTTTCCTCAAACTCAGACTGAAAAGGAAATCCTTTGTGCCCTTTAGACTGGAATAACCTCCTCTCAGGTTCCTTCCTCTGAAAGAATCATCCCAAAGTGACTGGTGTACCGGGAAAGTTCTTGATTTCCCTGAAGACCCCTATACATTGTATCCTGTACAGATTGGATTTGCTGTAGCATCTCAATCTTTTCTGGAGGTATATATTGACTTCAAAAGAAAAAGATACTTAGAGCTACCCGCCTCCTCCTCTGATGTGGAATTCCCATCAGATCAAGTGCTTGGATTCTCCCCTTCTTCCAGATCAGAAGTATAGTGTGAATTAATGGTCTCAGACACTAACAGAGGAAGGGGTCTAGCTGAGGCTGAAGGCTCTTGGGCTATGGAACTAGATGAGGAAGGTCCCAGCCCTGCTACTCTGTAATTAAAGGACCGGAAAGGAGGCTACAACCTCCTTCATAGAAGACATTAACTCTTTTAAAGAGGCAGTCTCTGACCTAGCTCTGGATGGAATATAAAAAACTGTTTTGTGAGGATTGTCAGACTATCAGAAAGCCTAACCCTACAGTTACCACATGTCTTAAGTTTGGTCCTAGAAAAAAAAAAAAAGCCATAAACAAAGTAGGTCCATACAAAAAAATGTACCCTGCTGTAGAACCACAGACAAGGGCTTCGGCTGCCGCTGGTTCAATCCGAGCGGGTGCTCCATCCTCAGACCTGTCTTCAAGCTCCATAAGGCGAGTGAAGATCGGCCGGAGAGATAGGCTGCTGTCGTCCTGTTAAAATGCGCCTGTCCGGTGTTTCAGCAGACTGTCTCCCCCCCCCCCCCAAGCAGCATGTCCTCAGTGTATCATGCCGTGTTCCTTATAAACACACCACCGGAAAGTGTGTCACGCGACTTCCGGCACCATCTTGCTGCGTCACCGAAAGTCCTCCGACGCCATCTTGGTACACCTCGGCGAAGCACGAGGAGGGCAAGGTTTCCACACAGGCAGAGCTGGGAAAAAACCCTGAAGGAAGTTGCCACCACTTTCACCAGGTAAGTACCTCAAAACAGGGAACACTTCTGGCAGAAAGTACAGAGACTAAACACCCAGGACTTGGCCACAACCAGTACTGGATGATGCCAGAGAAGGGGGGTCCGCCAATCATTTACCAGACCCAAGAAAAACAAAAAAATGTGTTGGTGCTCCTGGAGGGTCTGGAAACACAAAACTACTGAGGGTCAGAGAAAAGGGAGGAGCCTTTTAAATTTTATCTGATTTTTGTTTCCTGTAGAGGGCGGAGCCAATCTCTCGTAGCTGTCCTGGAAGGTGTGGGGGGAACTAACCAAATAAGCAGGTCTTTATAAATCACAATAAATATGTGAAAATCAAAATAGGTGTAGTTATGACCGCACTCAAAATATGTGAAAAGTAATAAATGCATGTGAAAATATATTACAAAAAAAAAATAGTTTTAGTGATACGACATACATCTATTACTTTTCACGAATATTTTGAGCCCAGTCATAACTACACCTATATAAATTTCACATCTACAGTGCAAATCAGGAAATTTTCTCTATCCTATTGTGAACTGCATAATTGACCATTACTATAAAATGTATTAATTTGAGACAATACACAAGGTCATCGCACCCGTTTTGTTTCGTCTTGTACCTTCTCACATCAATCTCTTGTTAGATCTGAACTGAATTCTAATCCTCCCCTAAAATTTTACACCAACTAGTGTGTAGTCCTCAACACGTGGACAGCACTGAAGGACGACTGATCAACTTTCCCTATTTCAAAGTAAGAATTTTAGTCAATTCCTGGGATCCCCACAACTCTTAATGCTTCCTTCTGCTGACCTCCACATTGCTACAGGACAGTGTGGCATTGAGGTTGGAACTACTTGAGTGGGATCCAGGAGATAGGTCTATCTTTAGGACACCATCAGAATTTGAGTGGTGTTGGGACGCAGGAAAGTTGAGCGTTGGACTTTTACAATCTTTATATTAACACAAAAATTCATTAGGAAAGCCAACACATTCAGTTGCTTGCAGGTTTCCATGCAGAAGCTGTGAAAGTCTGAGCAACTCTGGATAATTGACCATGGCTTATAATCTAAAAGGCTAGTTAGGACAATCAACTATTGATAGGGACATGTACTCTGTTTTTCCATCCTGCCTACTCAAGATCTAAGATTTAAATAAAAGTATGTAATTCAGCCCAAGTACAGTGCAAAGCCAACTACTGTACCTAATCAACAGTTAATAGTATGTGGAATACTCAGCAAATGTGGAATGTAAACACAGAGAAACTGAAGTGTCATAATGGCTACCAAGCCTCTTGGTTCCAACTGCCATGGGACAATTAAAACGCACCTTCGTTTTTAGGAGGTCGTTGGCTTTATTCAAGTCAGCCATCTGTCTTTCTAAAGATGCAATGTTTGCACTGAGTGAAGTCTTCTCTCTCATAGCATTTACTAGTTTTAGCTCAGTCTTCTTGAACTCTTCCTCCAAAGCTTGAAGTTTCTTGTCTTGCTCAGCACGTGCTTTTAAAAGGCCACGAATCTAAATAAAAAAATAAATAAAAAAAGTCTGGAACCATATGGAATCCTAAAGCAAAACTAAAGTATTTTCATGCAAAAACACTTTAAAATCAAGTTAAAAAATCTTTAATGAATGCACCTTCAAATCTGTGGAAGCTTTCGCGTCATCAATATGCTACATTATCAATATGCCATCTATGTATTCCTTCAGCACAAGTGGGATGTGATGAAAGCAGTGCTACTGTCTGATGAGAATTTGATCATTCCCCCACATGACGATTCTATAGGTGCTACTTTCATTATTTTCCAAAATCAGATAACCAGGGTGCATCTACCACCTTCTTCTGGAGGTGGAACTGCCAGACTGTTACACATGCTCCCATTCCATCTTATGCTGTAAATTTGGATAAGCGCTACAAACTGCTGTGTCTCATGTGCAATTGCAAACTGAGCAGCTCAACTTCATTTACCCTCTTGGATCTTGGCTTAACCTTCACGTCGGATGCATGTTAAGTTTTTGACCAAAGGCCCCATTCTCAAAACGGCAATATAGCCATACCGTTGCTGTAACGGAATGACCCAGGACAAACAGAGACTTTGGAAGGATGAGGGGTACTCCTGTGCCAGCGTCATTAATGACTCTTATGTCTAGGGTCACCTTATGTCCGATAGGGCCATAGGGTGACTGAGAAATGATATCCTAAATTACAGGACAGGGGACATTACTGATAGCTCATATTGCAATTGGAGATATTGCAAAGTGTTGGTTTATTCTATGACTCATCTCTCTGTGTAGACTGTTGACATGTTAAATAAGGCTGGCTCTTGAAAGGCCTTTCATTGTGTGATAACACTGTTTAAAGCCTATTGATGCTCAGAGGTGTGAATACCTTTCATGCAGAGACAGAATGTCTGTCTAAAGATGTGGATTGAGAAGAAATCATTGTGTGATGGTGTTTTGTTTGAATTCTGTTAATGAAAGAATGTGACTTCTTAGGTGGAGTGATTAGATCATGATAATTATAGGCCGGCGCCGACATGTCTAGAATGTTTAGCAATTAGCCATCTGAAGGTGTATTGAAGCCTCCCCAGGGTGTGAGGTGTGGGTGGAGAGTTTGATTGTTCCTTTCATGCTTAAACTGTGTTGAGCTGTGTGTCTCGTGTCTGGGGGGGAATTCTTATGGGTAGTGTTCGTTTGCCTGATTGTGGAGCATCGATAAGCTGTCATGGGTTGATGGAAGGTCATAAACGGTGGTGACCGTTACAGTTGCCAACATACATGAGTTCAAAACAGAACACTGCGGCATTCATTAGATAGCGGTATCTGCCCACAAAATAAATAAGGGCTTAAAAGTAACCTTTTGCAAGAAGTTCCAAGCATACTTGCACTTTGCTAGTACATGGTTAAACTATGATCTTCAAAAAGGTAAAAATCCCTTCAAAATCCTACTACCCTATAGTATGAACTTTTCCCTGGAATAACTGCGACACACATGTACAACCTTTTGGAGAAGATTGGTAGAAGGCTGTGCGCCATTAAACTGATATATTAGTGGTATAGTGGTATTAGTGGTCTGGGGACATTAATAGAAGAGTATAAGAATGTTAGAGGAAGTAGGATCTTAGAAAAAGTCTAGATTACACAGGCAGTGAGGGAAACATGGGAAATCAGCTTCTCAATGGGGAGAGACCATAGCAAAAAACTAAGAGGTTCTGAACCATCACAACCAATTCACAGAAAACTTACACCCCCCCCACAACAATATCCCAATCAATGCAATGACCGTTCAACTGTACCAAACATTAGGCATTCGGTGTCATTGACGGCAGTAGAAGAAAGTTTATTTTAGCGTACCATGGAACGGCTTATGCAGTTTTTTGGGATTTCCTTTGGCACATGCCAATAATACTCTGCAATGGCACTAAAAGCTGCAATATTTGTTTAAAATGTAGATTTGCACATTTTGAAATATAGCATATCAAAGTTGCATATAGCACACAGATGTTCTAGGCTCCCTTATAACTAAAGGAGGTTCAAATTTCTTGTTTAGTCAGTCAACCCATTCTTCACAAAAACAAAGAAACCTGGACAAAATGTATAACCCTCTGATCTCACCTCTTTTTCCAGAGCGTCCAATTGCTTCCTTTCTCTCAAGAAATCTTTATCTTTTTCAGGTTTTTGTCTCAAGTTTGGCTACAAAAAATAATTCCGATTAGTATCTTGGAATAAAAAAAGTCCACACAAAGCAGACAAAAAATAAATAAAAAAAGTTAAATTTAAAAAAACAGGCAGGGGAAAATACACAGGGCTTTAGGTTTACCATCCATGTATAAGAGGCATAAAAGGGATTGTAAACTACATGCAGCGCTCGGGGAGGAGAACTGACAGCTGATTGGAGGTAAAGGACACACCCCCTCCACACAGGAACAGAGCTGATGCTGTCAATCAGCTGAAGGTTCCTTCCCGGTCACCATTTTTCTCTTGATGTCAGGAAAACTGATAGAGTAATGAAAAAGCAGACAAAAATTACACTTATGCCGCGTACAAACGACTGTTTTTCCGGGTTCAGTTCAGAAATTCAGTTTTTAAGGGTCTAGAAAAAAACAAATGTTTTTTTCAACCCGATCATTAAAACGACGTTGCCCACACACGATAATGAAAAAAAATGCTCTAGCAAAGCGCGGTGACGTACAACAGCACTATAAAGGGGAAATTCCATGCGGATAGCGCCAACCCTTTGGGCTGCTTTAGTGTTAGTAAAAGACGATTCGCGCTTTTCAGTCTGTTACAGCGTGATGAATGTGCTTACTCCTTTACGAACGGAAGTTTTACCAGAACGAGTGCTCTTGTCTCATAACTTGCTTCTGAGCATGCGCATTTTTTTCACACGTTAAAGCCCACACACACGACCATTTTTTACAACCTTAACCACTTGCCGCCCGCCAATGACATATTGACGGCGGCAAAGTCCTGACTGGACGTCATATGACGTCCTCAGTCTGACACCCAGCAACACCGATCTCGGTAAAGAGTCTCCGTCAGTCGTCCGATCAGCTGTGTCCAACCACGGCTGATCACGATGTAAACAGGAAGAGCCGTTGATGGCTCTTCCTCACTCGCGTCTGACAGACGCGACTAGAGGAGAGCCGATCAGCGGCTCTCCTGACAGGGGGGTTCGCGCTGATTGTTTATCAGCGCAGCCCCCCCTCGGATCGCCACATGGACCACCAGGGAAGGGCAAAAAAAAAAAAAAAAAAAAAAAAAAGGGGGGCAAAAACAAGTCTGTAAAAAAAAAAAAATGCCAATCCGTGCCGCCCCACCAGTGTCCATCCATGCCGCCCCACCAGTGCCCATCCGTGCCACCCCACCAGTGCCCATCCGTGCCACTTCATCTGTGCCCATCAGTACTACCTCATCGATGTCCATCAGTGCCATCTCATCTGTGCCCGTAATTGAAAGAGAAAACGTATTTACAAAAAAATTTCCAGAAAAAAATAAAAAACGTAATTTTTTTTCAAAATTTCCAGTCTTTTTTTTAGTTGTTGCGAAAAAAAAAAAAAAAAATAATCGCAGAGGTGATCAACAAAAGATACCAACAAAGATACCAACAAAAGAAAGCTCTAATTGTGGGGAAAAAAGGATGCCAATTTTGTTTGGGTAAAGTGTAGCATGACCGCGCAATTGTCATTCAAAGTGCGACAGTGCTGAAAGCTGAAAATTGGCTTGGGCGGGAAGGTGCGCAAGTGCCTGGTATGGAAGTGGTTAAAAACGAGAGGAGACCGATCTGTGTAGCTTGTACATAGAGACACAGCATTGGTTACCTCCCCCCACACAGTTAGAACACACCCAGGATACACATTTAACCCCTTCCTCACCCCCTAGTGTTAACCCCTTCCCTGCCAGTCACATTTATACAGTAATTAGTGCATTTTTATAGCACTGATCGCTGTATAAATGTGAATGGTCCCAAATTTGTGTCAAAAGTGTCCGATACGTCCGCCGCAATATCGCAGTCCCAATAAAAATCGCAGATCGCCGCCATTACTAGTAAAAAAATAAATGTAAAAAAATCATAATTCTGTCCCCTATTTTGTAGGCGCTATAACTTTTGCGCAAACCAGTGCGATTTTTTTTTTTTACAAAAATACGTAGAACACGTATCGGCCTTAACTGAGAAAAAAAAAAATTGGGATATTATAGCAACAATTAAAAAATATATATATATTTTTTTAAAAATTGTCGCTCTTTTTTGTTTATAGCGCAAAAAATAGAAACCGCAGAGGTGATCAAATACCACCAAAATAAAGCTCTATTTGTGGGGAAAAAAGGACGTAAATTTTGTTTGGGAGCCACGTCGCACGACCGTGCAATTGTCAGTTAAAGCGACGCAGTGCCAGAAGCTGAAATTTCGCTCTTGGCACGAAGGGGGTTTATGTGCCCAGTAAGCAAGTGGTTAAAGCCCATAAACTGCACTCTATGAACCCCCCAAACATTAATTTTGTTTTTTTGAGGAGACCCTAGAGAATAAAAATGGCAGTTGTAAGAATATTTTATGTCTCACTGCATTTGCGCAGCGGTCTTTCAAACGCAATTTTTTTGGGAAAGCACACTTTAATAAAAAAAAAAACGCAACACTAAACAGTAAAGTTAACCCAATTTTTTTGTATAATGTGAAAGAGGTTACGCCACAAGAATCGTGAGAGATTCATTATCTTTATTCTAAGCCAAAAAATTGTGAGTCTCATTTCGGCCAGAATCGTCTATCTCCATTTCTCGCCATTTTCGGTTCTGGCCAAGTGCATCCCGAATTTTCAGTAACAAAACTTCCATCTGGTGCACCTCTAGATACAACCCGTCTTCATTTCAGGAGTATCCGGTAGTTGCAATTTACATTTGAAAGACAGACCCACAGGTCTCTGCAGGAAATATTACCTTTCACCAGACCCCGCCCAATTCTGACGCAAGACCCCAGATCAAAAAATACATTTTATTCTGCACACAAAAAAGGCCTTCTAAGGAGTCGCTTGTACCAAAAGTTGGCTGCATATTTATCATCTTACAGGGATCATTTAAAATGGCCTTTATTGGAATGAAACGCTTTGAAAGAAAATGAATCTCAAATTACTACTTATAGTTACCGTAGATCCAAGAGAAACATGTTTGCGCAGACGGCCAGGAGAAGTTGGTTCATCTCTATCAGTCTGACTTTCACCACAGGAACCTAGACAAAGTAAAATTTCTGGTAAACAATTTTAAACCCATCAAAGCAACACAGATATTTTTACATATGAGGCAGTGACCATTCTTATTTTGTGACAATTAAACTAAACCCAGTAACATGAAAAAAGGTAGTGGACCTCCAGCAGTAGCAGAACTACAAGTCCCATGAGGCATAGCAAGACTGATGGCCACAAGCATGACGCCCAGAGACAAAGGCATGATGGGACTTGTAGTTTTGCAAACGGATGTCCGCCAATTGCATATCCCTGCTCGACAGCATAAAAGACACAACTGAGCATGTACAGGTTGGTTACCCTGCCTGTGTTCGCTGGCTTCCCCCAGATAGACAGTGTAGGAGGGGGAGGATTAGAGACAAAAAACAACTAATCTATTAATCAATAACTAATCGATTATGAAAATAGATTGGCTGCTGGGAAAAAAAGCACCCAAGTCTCGACTCCACTGCTGCCACCTATCGTCCTGGGGTGGAACATCACCCCAGCAATGACAGAAAGAGCCCACAGCACAGCCAAGCTGAGACAGAGACCCTGTTTTGAACATAATTTGGATCAGGTCTACTAATACTCTGATCGCCAAACCCAGTGAGCGATGTATTCAAATGAATACAGAGCCTGCTCGGTTTTTGAGTAACAACCTCTGCCAATCCGAGCAGGCTACATACAGTAGCCTGCTCGGATTGGCTTTGAGAGTCAGAGAGGCGCGGGCTGATGTTACATCCTCTGCCAATCCAAGCAGGCTTTGTATTCATTAATAGAATACATTGCTCGCTGTGATTGGCTCCAGCTCCAGGAAGAATATGGCTCCAGCAAGAAGAATATGGCTCCAGAAGGAAGAAATGGGAAGCGTCAGAAGCCTCGGAAGGGGGGTCGTCATATGGTGAGTACAGGCAAAAAAATATCTTAAAATATATATATATATATATATATATATATATGTAAAATTAGGGGGTCATCTTATACGCCCAGTCGCCTTATACACCGGCAAATACGGTATATATAATTACTTTCACTGTTAGTATAAATGAAACCCATATAGTAGCGATTAGCTGCTATTTTGTACTATAAAGGGCTCATTTTAGTTTTTTTTAACCCCATTATGACAGGTGATACAAATAAAAGCACACTGCTGCTACTAAATATCTTAGGTCTGGTTCACACTTATGCATGTTTTATAGTGCTTTTTGCAGAAAGGCACTGCAGTTTATTTAACATGGTTTCCTATGGGACATGTTCACGTCTATGATTTTTTTTTCAGCCGCTGCGTATTTGGAAAGGGTCACAGACTTTTTTCGACACAAAACAGTGCTTTTTTGTTCAATAGACTTTAATGGAGAAGTTGCAGAAAAGCATGTAGTGCAATTTTGCATTTTTTAAAACGGCCCAACAACAAATTGGCCAAAAAAAATGCAAATCGCCACAAAATCGCGTGTGCAAAAATGCAAGACGCACAGCAGAAACTGATCAAAAGCAAACTGCATGTGTGGACCAAACCTTATGCTGACCATACACGTATTGATTTTTGGACGAGATTATTAATACGAAAAATCTTTGTGCATTCACTGAAATGTCATTTGAATGTTTAAAAAGTGAAAATTTTCAGTTTTAAAATGACCGAATACACTGACATTGTTTTTGTATGGCCAGCATATAATATATTCCAGTTCTGTCTAAAATTGGCCAGTCTTAATTTTTCTTTAACCCTTTCACTGCCAGGGCCGTTATTGCACATTTAAAAAATTATTTTAGGCCTGAAGATTACACAAAACCCCGAACATTTTCTGAAAGCGGGCAACCGTATAGAATAAAATAGCGGTAGTCACAATTTATGTTGATTACCGCAAAGGTAACAGGAAACAATATTTCAGTATAAAAACACACGAACATGCATTTTAGGGCAAAAAACGATTGACTTTTTTCATCGGAAATTCCGATCATGTGTGGGCACCCATCTGACTTTTTTCTGTCAGTGTTTAGAAAATCCGATGTAAAAAAATAAAACGATAGGAAATTCCTATCGTCTGTATGCAACTCCGGAGAAAAAAAAGAACGACGCATGCTCAGAATATAGTCGACGCATGCTCAAAAGCATTGAAATTCATTTTTCTCGGCTCGTCGTAGTGTTTTACGTCACCGCGTTTTGGACGATCGGAATTTAGCCCTTTATAGTACAAAAAGGTGGTTAATTCTTTAATGTGGAACAGTGAAAGTAATATTTACAGTAGCGATTTCCTCTTTGTGTACTATGAAACGCAAATTTTTGTTTAACCCCATTAGGTTACTGGCCAATTAATCGATTATGAAAATAGTAATCAATTTCATAATCCATTATTTGCTGGTTAATCGGTTATTTGTTTCGGCCCTAATTAGAGGTAAAAGTATTTCATGTCTCAATATTACAGGCGTCTAGAAACTGACACCATAAGCATAGAATACAGGAGAAGATAAATATTTTATCACAGCATTGATGTATCTATAAGAACACAATACACACCTTTCTTTGTTCTAAACCTCTGAGACTTCTCAAAGGACACAGGTCCTTTAAGACTATCCAAACTCTTTACATCATAAGATCCTGGAGCAGGAGCACAACCTGTATAAAAAAAAAAATAGATTTGATTACGATGGGTCCTGAACCATAGGCTTCTGGTGACAGTTACTTTACACACACACACACACACACACACACACACACACACACAATCATATCTGTTCCCCCCTCCTCATGGAAAGGAGGACTTTGTTTCCACTAAAGACTGTGGTTCTTCATCAACAGTCTGACGCTCACAAGGTCCCAATCTTCAGCCATCTTGTCAGGTCGTTGCAGGATAGAGTCACGCATGCGCTCAGTCATTAAAAGCACAGGTACTAACCCTCTGTTAAAGGTTTATTTCTTTCTGAATCCCCATTGGTGATATTCACCCCTGTTGGTACTGATATTGATAACCAGTCACCCAGACAGAAAATTGAGGGAATCCAAAATGTTAGTTTGCCCCCAGAACAAAGGGGAAATCTAGTGGGGATGCCTGTTCTGGGGACAAATACCTCAATGGTACAAGGTCAGCTAAAGTCGGAAGAAAAAAAGCCTCCAAGGGTTTTTGCACATGTGCCTACAGGAAATACAAGAACTGCAGGTGGTTGTAAAGGCAGAAGGGCTTTAACCCAACTGGTAAAAGAAACCTTCAGCCTGCATCCCCCAATACATACCTGAGCCAGATCTAGCGATGTGCCCGAGAGCCAAGGTTCTCTCTCTCTTCATTGGCTCAGAACCAGTGATGAGAGCAAGGGGCGGGGACAAACCCAGCTCTGTGTGTCTTATGAACAGGGCTTGGGCGTGAGCACACACACGTGCCCCCATAGCAAGCACTCGGGGGGGGCAGCAGCACTGGCAGTGGACCAGAGAAGAGGAGGATTGAGGCTGCTCTGTACAAAACCATTACACAGAGTAGGCAAGTAGAGCAGGTTTGCCATTTTAATAATTAAAAAAAAAAAAAAAAACACACAATTGAAGGGCAATAGTGGGTGGGAAGCTTTTACCTTCTCTGACTCCACCCCCTACAGGAAACACAAGCGCAATCTTATTTGACAGCCTGGAGGATTACTTGGGAAATACCTGGTGTTCCTGCCAGTCCCCCTGCGTTCCTATTTTTTTCTACATCTACACACAAATGTTTTGCCTTTCATTTCTATTTGTAAACGACCACCTTGTCAAACTCATTTCTTCTTTAGTTTTTCCCCCCCTTTTTATAAATCATCACATTCCCTCTGTTCTCAGCTGCATAAGAGCTGGGGGAGGAGAAGCGGCAGCACACTGAGCTTGCCAGTGAATGGCTGTTCAGCGGGGGCATGTCAGGACAAGTCTGATCATTGGAGGAGGAGAGCAGACAGTTCCCAGCAGAGGGAGTGGATTGGCAGGAACACCAGGGATTTCACATAAGGCAACAATACAAAGAGAACAGGATATTTTCCCATACAAGTACATGGTACAGCAGACAGGAATATGAATTGTTAAGGTAACAAACACTTTAATTGTTTTGTTTTTTCAATAATTTCCTTTTGGGATTAATAAAGTATTCTGATTTACAAGATAAACTGTTCATACATACATACATACTTTAAATGTTCCCTCCCCATTGCTTTAAAGTGTTACCCCCAAAACTACCCCCCCCCCCCTTAGGTGTTTGTTAACATATAGGTTTCTCATTGCCACCTTTCATGTCATATCTAGCTGATCCTGCCAGTTCCCATTTTTCCTTAAAGCGGGAGTTCACCCATTTATTTTTTTACCTTTTCCCCTTAGATTCCTGCTCGTTTTGGCTAGGGGAATCGGCTAGTTGTTTTAAAATATGAGCAGTACTTACCCGTTTTCGAGATGCATTGTCTCCGTCGCTTCCGGGTATGGGTCTTCAGGAGCGGGCGTTGCTTCTTGATTGACAGTCCTCCGAGAGGCTTCCGACGGTCGCATCCATCGCGTCACTCGTTGCCGAAAGAAGCCGAACGTCGGTGCGGCTCTATACTGCGCCTGCGCACAGACGCTCGGCTTCTTTCGGAAAATCGTGACGCGATGGATGCGACCGTCGGAAGCCTCTCGGAAGACTGTCAATCAAGAAGGAACGCCCAGTCCCGCAGCCAATACCCGGAAGCGGCGGGGAAGATGCATCTCGTAAACGGTAAGTACAGCTCATATTTTAAAACAACTAGCCGATTCCCCTAGAAAAAACGAGCAGGAATCTAAGGGGAAAATGTGTTCTCTATGGGTGAACCTCCGCTTTAATGTAAACTTATCACACTAAGAACAGAAGCAGATCTGTGCCTACATGGTCGGTTTGTGTCTATTTGCCAACACATGAGATCTCCCATAGTCATGTTACCCTGCTTTGTTGATTGATAGGCGCTCCCAGCTCAAGACTTGCTGTCAAAACTGCAGCTGCTACTAACTAGTAGGGCTGTTGAGATTTAAAATATGAAAAACGGATGACAGATTTCTGGCTTCCACATTCTTTCTACAGGCTATGAAGTAGCTTCACAGTGGCTGCGAAGCATTAGCCAATCACAGGCTGCCGCTTGTAGCTGCAGCCTGTAGGAGGAAAAGCCTTCTGGGTAGAAGCAAAGACAGTATACGTCCCTGTCTGTGTGTGACAAACAGCCAGACCCTGTCTAAAAGCAGAAAGGAAAGCAAGTCATGCCAAATAAATGCCAGTATGATCACTACATAACAAATACTTTATCATGTCAGAAGTTGTCAGACAAACCCGATTTCCTTTTATGAAGAGGTAAGTAAAACTTTGCACAGAGGGGGGGGCTGTGGATGCAGTATACTTGGATTTTGTAAAAGCGTTCGATACAGTTCCCCACACACGGCTCATGTGTAAGGTAAAGTCTACAGCAGGCATCACTAAATGGCGGACCGCGGGCCGAATCCGAACCCAGTAGCAGCCCTATGCGGCCCGCTGCCTCGCCAAATAGTGCCTGAGTGTTCTCTCCCCTCTGCCAGCTTACCGCTGCCGCTATCATTGATTACAGGGAGGCACGGCAGGTCTCTCCTTTACACCATTGCATCGAATCACTCCCCCTTCCTCCCCACACTCCCCTACCTTAGTCACACAAGCCTGAAGGCACTGCAGGTCCGTCCGGACAAAGGGCAGGACTTTTCAAGTTACAAAGCAGATGATTGGTTGCTAGCAACCAATCACCCGCCTTTAACTTGAAAAGTCCTGCCCTTTGTCTGGAGCTGCCATGCTGCTTCCCGGCTTGTGTGACTAAGGTAGGGGAGTGTGGGAATGCTCAAAGGGACAGTCGGACTGTGATGGAGGGAGTCCAATGGAGCTGGGCCCTGTAATGGAGCTGGGCCCTGTAATGGAGCTGGGCCCTGTAATGGAGCTGGGCCCTGTAATGGAGCTGGGCCCTGTAATGGAGCTGGGCCCTGTAATGGAGCTGGGCCCTGTAATGGAGCTGGGAGAGTTGTGCTATTAAGGGGGGACTGAGGGCACTGATGTAAGGGCTTGTTCACACTTGTGCAGAGATCTATGTTTTTCTGCCCTAGAAAAACACAGGTAGCTACAAGGGCAACAGAAAACAATTGTGACGTGCACGAGAGGCTGTGATGTGAAGGATCTGAGTCATCACCAATATGACACTCGGACCTCCGCTGGAAGAAAATGTTACTGACCGGACCCCTGTGAATTTTAATTCAGTACCCCTGGTCTACAGGATTGGAAATATCAGTTTGTAAATGGATAGAAAACTAGCTGAAAGACAGAACTCAGAGTCGTGGTTAATGATTCTTAACCTGAATGGTCTAAGGTTATCAGTGGTGTACCCCAAGGTTCAGTGCTGGGACCCTTACTTTTTAATATATTTATAAATGATATTGGGTCTGAGATCAAAAGTAACATTTCTGTCTTTGCAGATGACACCAAGCTATGCAGTGGAATAACGTCCTTACAGGATGTCTCCAATTTACAAGCCGACCTCAATGCTCTGTCTAATTGGGCGACTAAGTGGCAGATGAGGTTTAATGTAGATAAATGTAAAGTTATGCACTTGGGGGCTAAGAATATGCATGCATCATACATACTAGGGGGAGTACAACTGGGAGGATCTGTAGTGGAGAAGGATCTGGGGGTTTTGGTGGATCATAAGCTCAATAATGACATGCAATGCCAAGCTGCGGTTTCCAAAGCGAGCAAAGTCCTTTCTTGTATTAAAGGAGTTCTCTGACCTAAAACTTTTAACCCCCGCTGTGCCCGGGCTGTAATATACACAAAATAAACTGTCACTTACCTGCCTACGATCCCCCGTTGTTCCGATATCGCCGTCCCGTTCTCCAGGCCCCTTCCGCTTCCTGTGTGTCGGTGACTCATAGTGCGCTCAGCCTATCAGCGGCCGCGATGGGACATTGCTGAGGCCGCTGAGCGCACTATGAGTCACCGACACACAGGAAGCGGAAGGGGCCCGGAGAACGGGACGGCGATATAAGAACAACGGGGGATCGTAGGCAGGTAAGTGAAAGTTTATTTTGTATATTTTTACAGCCCGGGCACAGCGGGGGTTAAAAGTTTTAGGTCAGAGAACTCCTTTAAGAGAGGTATGGACTCCAGAGACAGAGATATAATTTTGCCCCTGTACAAATCATTAGTAAGACCTCATCTGGAATATGCAGTTCAGTTTTGGGCATCAGTTCTCAAAAATGATATCAGGGAACTGGAGAAAGTGCAGAGAAGGGCAACCAAACTGATAAGAGGCATGGAGGAGCTCAGCTATGAGGAAAGATTAGAGGAACTGAATTTATTTACTCTTGAGAAGAGGAGAATAAGGGGGGATATGATCAACATGTACAAATATATAAGAGGTCCATACAGTGTACTTGGTGTTGAGTTATTCACTTTACGGTCATCACTGAGGACAAGGGGGCACTCTTTACATCTAGAGGAAAAGCAATTTCATCTCCAAATACGGAAAGGTTTCTTCACAGTAAGAGCTGTGAAAGTGTGGAATGTCCTGTCCACCCCTTCACTCTTATCAAACCGTGCACTATGGGCGCATCCATGCGGGCGCACTCCCGATCTGGGCTGTGTGCATCGATAGATGCACATAGTCCCAGTAAGCCCGGCCCCTCACCTCCCAGGAATTTGACTAATCCTATGGCTCCTGTTGCTGCCAGAGTCTCCTGTGAGACCAAGAAGATGGGAGAGCGGTGCTGCAGCCAGGGACAGCACTGGATGAGTAAGAGATAGTATCGTATTTATCGGGGTATTGCACGCTCCGGCGTATAGCGCGCACCCCTAAAGTGGACCCGCATTCCTGTGGAAAAAAGTTTTTTGTACTTACAGTTTTGGTGTCTCGCGCGGCTTCGGGTGTCCTCTTCGTCAGGTCCGGCGTCCTTCTGCGGCGTCCTCCCCGCTCGATCCCAGTGCAGAGTTTGAATACTGCGCCGGCATATACCGAGCGCAGTACACTCGTGTATAGTCGGGCAGGCTCGGCTACTCTCGCGCTCAAGTCCTGTACGTCCAGGACGTGAGCGCGAGAGGAGCTGAGCCTGCCCGACTATACACGAGTGTACTGCGCTCGGTGTATGCCGGCGCAGTATTCAAACTCTGCACGGGAAAGCGGGTATCGGCGTATATCGCGCACCCACGATTTTGCCCTGATTTTTAGGGCAAAAAAGTGCACGGTATACACCGATAAATATGGTAACCAAGTGTTTTAGGGAAACAGTGGGCTGCTTACTTTAGGGCACTTTCACACTACTTCGCAGAAAAACTGCATGAAGAACGCTTACACGCTATTTTCAAATATTTGGTTGTTAAAGTGATTGTTATTTAAAAAAAAAAAAAGTTACAAACATGCCATACTTACCTGCTCTATGCAAGGGTTTTGCACAGAGTAGCCTTTTCTGGTGTCCCCTGGTGGCACTCCTGGCTGCTCCTCTTCGGCAAGTGCCTCCACGGAGTGCTGCTTTCCAAGGGGGCACTACCTGCGTAACGCATGGTACATTTTTGATGCATTTGCATTGTGTTTTACATCACAAAGACCTAGCCACAGGCATGCTGCATTTTTTATGCTGTTTCCATTCATCCGCCATCTGCCCTTGCATCTTCTTCCTGTTATCGCCACTCCGGCTCTGCGATTGGCCGGAGCAGCAATGACGTCACTCCCACGCATGCGCGGAAATACGGCATTAACCCAAATAATGCCATTATCAAAAGCGGCACTCTCAGACATCGTAGACATTGGCGCCTGCCATTACTGTAAATATCTCCTAAACCGTGCAGGTTTAGGAGATATTTCTTGCACCTACAGGTAAGCCTTAATCTAGGCTTACTTGTAGGTGCAAGTTGTGTGGTTGGGTTTACAACCACTTTAAATCCCTTAACACCACTTACCTTTATGTGGACTTCAATGCCCAGGAGGTGGCGCTGATTTTCTACGATAGATTGGCTCTCAGTTTTAAAGCAGAGGTCCACCTAAACAAAAAATATTAAAAGCCAGCAGCTACAAATACTGCAGCTGCTGACTTTTAATAAATGGACACTTACCTGTTGAGGGTACCCGCAATGTCTGCAGCCGAAGACAAGAAATCACTCGTCTCTCGGCTGCCCCCCCGCCATCCTCGGTGAGGGAATCCAATTGTGGCACCGGAAGGGGGAGGAATCCGATGAGCAGAAGTTCCACTTTAGGGTGGAACTCCACTTTAATGTGAACGGGAGCCCATCTGTAAGGCTTCCAATCAAAAGCTGTCACAGAGCTCAGCACACAACCTCAGGCCACCATGCAGCTGCTGGGTGTTAAAAGCCCACCTTACTTGCCATTGCATATATGCGGTCCACAATCCGCAAGAAGTTAAAGGGTTTGTAAAGGTTAGCTTTCACAGGGTCTCCCCACAGGGATGTAGTCCCAAGGGAGGGGGCGAGCACGCCAAAACCCAGCCAGAAGGGCTCGGATGGGGGCAAGCTTACTGAGGAGGAACAGGAAGTGAGAAATTCAGACAAAGAAAAAAACATTTAGAAGGGAAATCGTAGGAAAAGGTAAGTGAACCAACAATGCACTAACTTAACCACTTCCCGCCCGGTTAATAGACAATTGACGTCCGGGAAGTGGTTGTAAAATCCTGACTGGACGTCTATGGGGGCGAACGGCGATGCTGGGTGTCAGTCTGACACCCTGCATCTCTGATCTCGGTAAAGAGCCTCTGGCGGAGGCTCTTTACCACGTGATCAGCCGTGTCCAATCACAATGTAAACAGGAAGTGCCGTTGATCGGCTATTCCTCACTCGCATCTGATAGACGCGAGCCGATCGGCGGCTCTCCTGACAGGGGGGGGTTCGCGCTGATTGTTTATCAGCGCAGCCCCCCCTCGGATGCCCACACTAAACCATAGGGGAGGTGTCAGGACCATCAGGGAAGGGGGCATAATGTGGATAACCAGGTACATCCCCCCATGGCCATCCACATGTAAAATTAGGCACAATAGATGCCAATCAGTGCCCACAAATGGGCACTGATTGGAAAAAATTGTAACAAGTGCCACCCCTCAGTGTCCATCAGTGCCATGCCATTAGTGCCCCCTCATCGGTGCCAATCAGTGCCCCCTCATCGGTACCAATCAGTGCCCGTAATTGAAAAAGAAAACGTACTTAACAAAAAAAGGAACAGAAAAAAAATAAAAACGTTATTTTTTTTAAAGTTTACGGTATTTTTTTAGTTGTTGCGCAAAAAATAAAAATCGCAGAGGTGATCAAATACCACCAAAAGAAAGCTCTATTTGTGGGAACAAAATGATAAAAAAAAAAGTTTGGGTACAGTGTAGCATGACCGCGCAATTGTCATTCAAAGTGCGACAGCGCTAAAAGCTGAAAATTGGCTTGGGCAGGAAGCTGCCCAAGTGCCTGGTATGGAAGTGGTTAAAGGAACCCATTTAGAAAGTAAAAAAGGAACCTTTACAACACCTTTAAAGTGGAACTTTTGACTCCACATCGACTATAATTTTCCTCCTACACCCCCCCCCCCAACTTTAACAGATTTATTTTTTGGTGGGGGACCCTTCCCTGAAAATGTTTGCACGGGTCAGAATGATGTGTCCAGTGCCCACAGTCTATGGAAGGGGGTGGCACAGAACCCGGTGTGCCACAGCAAACAATGGATCAGCAGGCATCTAAGCTATACAGGAGAGGTATCCTTAACTTAGAACTAAAGGCAAAACTTGTTTTCATTTTGGATCGAGTAAGGGAGGATACCACCGGTCAGGTGTTTCTCTCTCCCCCCCTCCAGGAAACAGAGGCTACAATTTGTACAGGCTCACCAAAATTGGACAACTGAACACTGAAGTCTGAGGAGGCTTCATTTCAGCTGTGACATTCAATGGTTAAACATGAAAGCATGGATCCAGCCTGCCTGTAATGGTGGGGGGACATTCTCTTTGCACACTTTGGGCCCCTTAATAACAGTTGAGCATTGTTTAAAGGGGTTGTAAACCCTTGTTTACAACTTTATGTTACAGGTAAGCCTGTAGCCAACAATGATATCTCCTAAACCTGCACGGTTTTGGAGATATCCCTGTGTTTGCCGATGTCATGCGGCATATACGCACTTGAGCCAACTGAAGCAATGGCACTATGTGCCGTTGCTTCAGTACGGTGCCCATCCCGCACGCATGCGCGGGAGTAGCGTCATCACGGCTCCGGCCAATCACAGCGCTGGAGCCGCGATATCCGGAAGTAGGAGACGTGGAACGCTGCGGGGGCTTCAATCTGAGGTAAGAAATACATGCTATGCATACTAGCTGATTATGCTAGTGTCTTGCAGGGTTTATTTTTCGTTTTCTTTCTGAGGGTTTACTTCCTCTAAGCACCACGGCCACCTGGGTACTGTTGCTGACCACGTCCATCCCTTTCTGACTACAGTATACACCTTCTGATGACTACTTCCAGCAGGACAATGCACCATGTCAATGCATCTCAAACTGGTTTCTTGAACATGACAATGAGGTCACCGTACTCCGATGGCCTCCACAGTCACCAGATCACAATGCAATAGAGCACCTTTGGGATGTGGTGGAACGGAGATTTGAATTATGGATGTGCAGCTGACAAATCTGCATCAACTGCGTGATGTCATGTCAATATGGACCAAAATCTGAGGAATGTTTGCAACACCTTGTTGAATCTATGCCATGAAGAATTAAGGCAGTTCTGAAGAAAAGAATTGATGCTCTACATAAAGATGGCCTAGGTTATAAGAAGTTTGCCAAGACCCTGAAACTAAGCTGCAGCACTGTGGCCAAGACCATACAGCGGTTTCACAGGACAGGTTCCACTCATCTGGTCACTAGTCATCTCTATGCCCCCCATCTGGCGCACGGCGATCATCTCTCTGGGCCCCCGATGGCACGGGAGAGCCCGCAGAAGCACCGGATGGTGGCAAGATAGGGGGGGGTGTTGCCTCCCGCCGCTATGATCATTCTTATGATGCGCAGGATCGCCGCCGGTGATCTGCCGGGCTTGTTCCAGCTATGGTATTAGTTCCACTAAACAGCTGATGATCAGCTGTTGCGTTCGGCTATTGCTACTGCGCATGCCCGGAGTCTGCGCAGTCGGTTGTGGAACAAGCTCGGCGATGGTCATCTTCTCCTCCTCCCTCCCTGAGGCCTCCCCCGCCCGGGTGCTCGCTGACTGGTGCCCTGGATGGGCCGCTCTATTGTCAGTCAGTGAGCTCCTCCTGCTCTGTCAGCCCCATAGAGCCGCACACAGCCCCCCCTCTACGATCCGTTTCAAACCCGACGTGCTGCACTGGCCAGATTGCGATCCAGGATGTAATAAATATACAGTGAAGCATACAGTGAATAAATATACAGTGAAGCATACAGTGAATAAATATACGTCCTCCCCTGCTGACTTTTGGTACACTCCACAAGCCGGGTTTCCTGTCTCAGCAGCTAGCTGCCGATTCCGTGTTCCACAGCTGACGATCAGCTGTTTTGTTCGGCTATTTCCGTAGCCTGTTACTGCGCATGCCCGGAGACTGCGCAGTCGGTTGTGGAACTTCGCCCATAGGGGAACATTGAGGACAAGTCACCGGAACAAAATGAGATCTCTAGGTGCAGGCATCATTCAGATATCACCGCACAAAGTACAGGTCGTCATATGACGTCCACCCGGGATAGGAGACCCCCTTTTTGGACGTCATATGATGGTGTGTGGTTTTGAAGTGGTTGTAAACCCTGCTAGGTATTGTAAATATCTCCTAAACTTCAACGGCTTGCAGCATTTTTTAAGGAGCTGTGCCGTGACCGGTAGCTCCCACACGCAAGTCATTGCAGCGCCAGGCCAATCACAGCCCACAAACCCGGAAATAACTCCAAGAGACATGTTGCCAATCACATCGGTGTGCGGGGAAGGCTGCAACAGCTTTGATCTAAGGCAAGTGTTTCAAAAATGAGCTAGTATGTCATGCATACTAGCTCATTATGCCTTTGTCTTACAGGTTGTTTTGTTTTTTAGAGTTTACAACCATTTTAATGGCTGTTTGTTGAGTCATTTTGAGGGGACAGTAAATTTACACTGTTATACAAGCCGTACACTCAATACTTTATCGTAGCAAAGTGTCATTTCTTCAGTGTTGTCACATGAAAAGATATAATAAAATATTTACACAAATGTGAGGGGTGTACTCACTTTTGTGAGACACTGTATACACACGCTTTGTTTCCTTATGGGTAGTTTAACTAAGAACAATGTGGCTAAAAAGGTATCCCTGTGCGGTACTTACCAACCTCCTCGTTGAACCTTTTCAGAGGCGCCTTCGGAAACGACATGGTCACTATCACTCCGGTACACACACCGCACTAACCTAAAGGCAGGCACAATCTCAGCTCCAAGCTAGTCTTTAAAAACTACGACCGGGGACCACCACCAATCACCAACCAGCATATGGCCCCGCCTTAAAATTTAAACTTCAGCCAATCACACGAGAAATAACAAGCTTAGAACATCCAATAGGGAATGCCTTGTGCGATGACGATAAAGAATCGCCACACGCTTCAGTGGCGGTGCATGCCGGGAAATGTAGTTCAACGGAGCCGCGACTGCGCATGTGCCTCAGCCTCTAGGCTTTTCCAATTAGGATGTCGGTGCACTTCGAGGAGAAAAGCGGGGTGGTGCCGTGTAAGACTCCGTGGGGCTGCTGGTACCAGACCATGGAGGAGGTCTTCATTGAGGTGCAGGTGCCGGCTGGCACACAGAGCCGGGATGTCCGATGTAGACTGAGGATCAGAGACATAACGCTGGCCGTGCGGGACAAGCAAATCCTAGAGGTGCTGCTGGGCTCACTGATTGGTGGGTTGTGAGGGCGGGGGAGGGGGAAGAGAACTGTCAGTACCCTATATGTTAAAGGAGAACTCTAGGGAAAGGATGAATCCTCACTTGCAGCGGGTCTGGCACTGCACTGCAAGGGTTAAAGTGATATGAAAGTTTAGTTTCTTCTGTAAAAAGTTCTACTTGCCTGTTCTATACCAAGCCCTCACCTCAGGGCTGATGCCGATACAGAATTTTTAGCGGTCTTTAAAGGGGTTGTAAAGGAAAAAAATGTTTTTCATAATGAGCATCCTTTACCTGCAGACATTCCTCTTTTCACTTCCTGATTGTTCGTTTTTGCTCAGAAGTTGCTCTATTTCTTCTCTGTTCTGTTCACTTCCTGCTTGTCTGATTGTTACTGACCATCGTGAAGGGAGGCCTTACTGTGGTGGTCAGTTACGTGCTCGCCCCCTCCTGGGAACTACATCTGTGCGGCAGGACGCTCTCTACGTGTTAGAGACTCCAAGGAGGTGTGAATTACTGGGCGTGCCGCAATTCATACTGGGAAATGTAGTTCTTACATGAACGAGCAACGCAAACTAGGAAGTGAATAAGAGAACTGAAACTAGAATGCTGGAGGTGATATAGATGGATGAATTTAATAGGTATTTACTCGTTTTTTAACAGAATCATTACACTATTCTGTCTGTCTACCTTGCAGACATTAATTTTAGGCAACATTTTTTTTTCCTTTAGTGACCCTTTAAGGCCGATGGCTGATATCATGTACCAATAGTCTGTAGATTTAAAGATTTTTTTATTTTTACACTGTCCTTTTACATTATTATTATTATTATTATTATTATTATTAATAATAATAATAATAATAATAATAATAATAATAATAATAATAATATTATTAATATAATATATATATATATATATATATATATATATATATATATATATATATATATATATAATTATATTAGTGGAACCTCAGATTACAAGCATAATCCATTCCAGGAGAATGTTCGTAATCCAAAGTACTCGCATATCAAAGCGAGTTTCCCCATTGACGTCAATAGAAACGAAAATAATTTGTTCCGAAATTGACTTCAATGGGATGCAATATCGCATGCGGCCAGAGGCGGGGGGGCGCCAGAGAGCCTCGGAAACTGCCAAAAAGGCCTGAGGACACTTCGGCTGACCTTGGCAAACCTTGGAAAGAGATTTGCCAAGGTCAGCCGTGCTGTCCTTTGGCCTTTCTATGCGTTTCTGAACGGCGGCGATCGGCAAATTCTTTCTATTTTTTAAAACGGGTGCCTTTTAGGATGAGGGTCGCCCAGAAGTAATGTCATGACATCGCTTCGGGATTACTAGATCCAAAACCTGAACAAAGCAATCGGCTTTGTTCGGAACTCTGGCCACCTGGCAGATGTGCCAGCTGGTCGCGCGGGCCTCCTGGTGGGGCGGGAGACCCTGGCTTAGCTACTAGTGATAATGGGCGAGTGGCTAATTAGCTGTATCAGTTGTTATTACAAGAAAGCCGCCCGTCTGCTCTAAAGAATGTTACCGGGGGGATGCCTTCAGCTGCGGGCATCACCCTGGTACAACCACTTGAAGCAATAGCGGTGAGATTGTTACAGATTCTTCAAAAAAAGTGAATATCGGCCGCACCAATAATCGGTTGACCCATACTCTTTAGCATTCCCCCTCCTTCCTTTGGTGCCTCCTTGGCATGCCTTGTGAAAGCATGCTCCCGAGCTGGGCTATGTGGTTCCATAGACACACACAGCACTGGCAAGCTACACCCCTGTTCCCTCCTCCCAGAAGTTTGACTGACAGCAGCAGAAACCTAGGAGACCGGGAAGAGAAGTTGGGACAAAGCTGGATTAAGAGAGGTGATGGGGATGAGCAGAAAATATAGTGGGGCTTATTTTATCTTAATGTAGGCAGGGAATGCATAAAAGCAGTTTTAACCACTTCCCCCCCTGGAAGATTTACCCCCTTTGTGACTAGGCCATTTGTTTGCGATACGGCTCTGCATTACTTTTACTCACCTGCCCTGTGCCATAGTTTTGTACAATCTTCTGTGTCTGCTCCTACAGCAAGCGCTTGCCATTGGGGCAAACATGCAGGCTTATTCCTGAGCCAGTCAATGGTTCCTTTTTTTTTTTTTTTACCTTGAATGTAGGGAATGCAATGAGCTAAAAAAAAAATACCTTTAGAACCACTTTAATGTTCACTCTGGACACGGAGAAGGCGTTTGACTCGCATCATTCCAAGTTACTAATAGCATACCTTTTTTATATTATGCTAAAAAGGCGATTCTACTTCATTGGGTTTCTTCAACTCCACCGACCGTATCCGGTTGGGAAAGGATGGTTGATGAGGTGCCCCCGCTATATAAGATGACGTATTCGAATAGAGGGTGTGCTTGGAAATTTGATAAGGTGTGGGGCCCCCTGGACGCTGACGTGACCCAATGGATGGTGACGCGTCCTGTTCTAATATGTTGCCCTACTGTGTGGGGTCTGATGGTTCTGTAAGGTATGTAAAGAGAAAAGAACGGAGGGCGCAGCGACCTAGTGTGATACTGCTAAAATCAATCATTATACTCACAATGTGGAGTTTAAAAGCAGGCCTTAAAAGACAGTACAGCAGAAATCCAGCAACATCAGCAGAACACGATAATCACTTGAATCTACAATCGATGTTAGGGCTGATGGGTTTTGGGGGCGTACCCCTTTCTTCAGAGCTTGGTGGTCTGCAGTGCTCCCTCGCTGTGGGCTTGTGGGAATATATACGCATATGCACAAATAAGTGGGCATGTGCTGAAAGGTCAGGGTCGTGGGTCACCCCTCCCACAGAAGAGGAGGGGCTCACCCGGGACACCTCCCCCACACACCCACCCCTTAAAAAGCCTACACCTCCCGTGAGGGTGGTCTCATCTTCAAAATTGCACCCAGCGGTCTATGAATAAAGATATCCAACCTCAATATAAGGCGGGCATCCCCATAAATAGAGAGGTACCATATGTCATTGGCTCCAGACGTGTATAGTGACTACACTAATGTGTCTGTACTGGCATAGTGGGAGTGTCCTATGCCAGTACAGACACATTAGTGTAGTCACTATACACGTCTGGAGCCAATGACATATGGTACCTCTCTATTTATGGGGATGCCCGCCTTATATTGAGGTTGGATATCTTTATTCATAGACCGCTGGGTGCAATTTTGAAGATGCGACCACCCTCACGGGAGGTGTAGGCTTTTTAAGGGGTGGGTGTGTGGGGGAGGTGTCCCGGGTGAGCCCCTCCTCTTCTGTGGGAGGGGTGACCCACGACCCTGACCTTTCAGCACATGCCCACTTATTTGTGCATATGCGTATATATTCCCACAAGCCCACAGCGAGGGAGCACTGCAGACCACCAAGCTCTGAAGAAAGGGGTACGCCCCCAAAACCCATCAGCCCTAACATCGATTGTAGATTCAAGTGATTATCGTGTTCTGCTGATGTTGCTGGATTTCTGCTGTACTGTCTTTTAAGGCCTGCTTTTAAACTCCACATTGTGAGTATAATGATTGATTTTAGCAGTATCACACTAGGTCGCTGCGCCCTCCGTTCTTTTCTCTTTTCTTAGTTTCATGAATTCCCACGATTCTGACGAGGGCTGCAAGACTCTGGAAGATATCTTTTAATTGAACTACACCACCCCATAGCATCTTCCGAAAATACCGGAGCGCAGGAGATTTTTTATTTATTTTTTGTCTGTAAGGTATGTGACAGTACTTGTAGGCAAATCTAGGTTCAACGTGTGCACAAGAAATATGTTTAAAATGAGTTATCTTGTTGGTTACATGTCTGTCTTACCCCGCACCCCCCCCCCTTTTTTCTTTTCCAGGGACGACTTTATGATTCTACAAAAAGTGATGAAAGTACATGGACTTTAGGTAAGAAATGTTTTTCTAAATGATAAAATATGCTTTTGCAGCTAGCTCTTGGCCCAATTCTAATAGTGGCTACAACTCTCACAGTGATTCACTTAAAGTGTTACTAAGCCAAAAAATTATTGTTTTGTTTAGTTTTTTTACCTTAATGCATTGTTTGCATTAAAGTGGATGTAAACCCAAACGTTTTTTTTTATGTCACAATGTAGAGAATAAGATTTCCTATCATCTGTGCCCAGTCTTGCAACACCGAGTTAATCCAGCTCTGAGCAATCCACTTTTATTGTTCAGTGAAAAGTAACAGACTTCCAGATAAAAACCTGTCTAACTAAAAAGTCCTTTCCGTCCCCTTGCTTCGAGTGACAGGGTTTTTACATATCTCGTGCACTAGCTTGGACACATGCACATTCCTGGATGTTCATCATAATATGGGGGGCGATCCACAGTTCATTGTGAGAGATATTGTATGTCACTCGAACCAAGGGGATGGAAAGGACTTTTTATTTAGAAAGTTTTTTATCTTGAAGTGCTGTTAATTTTCACTGAACAATAAAAGAGGATTGCTCAGAGCTGGATTAACTCTGTGTGGCAAGACTGGGCACAGATGATAGGAAATCTTATTCTCTACATTGTGATATGAAAAAATAAATTGGGGTTTACTTCCACTTTTTCAGTTTCTCTGTGCCCCCACCTTCCCTGTGTGACAGGGAAGGGAGGGGAGAAGAGATCAGCGCTGTGCATGGCTGCATCTATTCTCCCCTATTTTCCTCTTTACATAGCACTCGAGCAGTAGCCATTGACTCTTGTTGCTGTCAATCAGATGCAGTGAGGTGGAAATGGGCGGCGGGCCTAAGTCCCGTTGTGTAAGTCTATAGACCGCAGCTCCCTAGACACGCAGGTCGGGAGTGCACGAACTACGCTCTCCCCATAGCCAGCGGCTAGTCCCTAAGAAGAAGGGGAGGAGCAAAGATCACTGCTGGGGACCCTAGTAGAGGAGGACCAGGGTCGCTCTGAGTAATACCACTGCACAGAGCAAGTAAGTATAACATGTTTGTTATTTCCCCTAATCGTCTTTCAGGACAGCCACCTGAGACCCTGGCTCCTCCCCTCTGTAGGAAACAATGTGCCAGCCTTCTTTAAATTCCCTCATTCCCTGCTTGCTCCTCAGTTATTTGTGTTTCCTCCAGAGGGGAGAAATCATTTGGATCAAGCAGGAGAGCCAGGGAGGCTGAGGCAAACATTCCTGAAAGGGAGCAGAGGCTCCTTTGGACAAGCCAGGTAACATACCTGGTGAAGACCGCCACCCCTGAGAGCAGGTGGAGGTCGGGGGGCTCCTTTTACAGTACCGAGTGCGGCATATGGAAGGGAAAGTCCCAGAAGCGGCATCCGGAACCCTCAGCAGCATGTGGTGGCACAGTAAGTGCAGAGACCATGCCGGGTTCTGGGACCGCACGGAGCCCGGTGGCGGGTGACGTCACGTCCAACGGATGGGGAGTGCACTTCCAGGTTGACCCGCAGCTAACGGTTTCGGCCGCGGGATCCTAAAAGGAGCCAGGCATGGGCTGGAGAGGAGCTATGGCTGCTGTAGAGACCGCACTAGCTCTGGTGGCGGCACCAAGATGTTGGAGGCAGAAGGGAGGGACCAGACTGCTCCAGCTGAGACCAGCTCCAGCCACGTGAAGGTAAGGGTAACCTAGGGTGGAGCTCCCCTTGCCAAACCCCCCCCCTCTCCCCCATGGGACTTGGGGGGGGTGTTAAGGAAGAGCCCCTCTGGTGCCAAAGGGAGGTTCATTGGGCCCCTGGTGAGACAAGCAGTTACTGTAGGTTAATGAATGTACAGTAATTATTTAATGCTTGTGGGTTTCTTATGACTCTTAGAACAAACCAGACAAACCCAGACCTCTTCATAGCTCTAAGAGGAGGTGTGCCTCTTGTAAAACTACACTTGGGGACTCCTGGGGAAAAACACTTTGTACAGGAAATATATAGGAAAAGAGGATGGTAGGATTATAGCGGTGCTCAATTATTAGAATGTCAACAACACAAATAAGTTTTAATTATTTATTAAAATATCATGAAGTTGTTATTATACACATCACATGATAAACAAATTATTTAAAAACATGTATATTAATACAAAGATATTGGATTTTCTGGGTCGCTGGAATTCCCAACTTGAAGTATACTGGTGGTCAGGTATGATGTTGTTTTCCTATATATTTCGCCAAATTGGCTTCATCAGGGGGTTACACTATGACCATAAATTAGTGCAGGACAGCCAGCTCTATCAAAAGTAGAAAACATGTAAGCAAATGATACACACATGTAACATATAATACACTTTTACATACAAATATAGACATGTGCTAGGCCGATCGCCCCAAAAGGAAGGGACCGACCTTTATTCAGCCAAAACTGAAAGGAATCGGCATGTTACTTCACACATAAAGTGTGAGGTCCCTATCCAAAATCCCAGAGCTGTGTAAAGGCAATGCTCAGGCGCAGGGGGAGAAAAGACACCCAGCTGTGAGGAACAAAGAGCCTAATGAATGCTATGCTTCAAAAATAACATCGGAACCATGTAAATTAGATTTAATTAAAAAACAAGGCTTACTATGTGTAGTGATTAGAAAGACAAGTCAACAGGTCTATCGTGTCAAGTCAGCAGACCTTGAAAAAAATAATCAATTAGAAACAATTGTTTAGAAAGAGGAAGGAAAATAAATTTAGTATAGAAAAAAGGGGGATATATATGTATAAATATATAAGATCACAAGGAAGTGATCCATGCTGGATGACCAAATCATGCCACTGAACAGGGTCAATCAAAGTTACTAAAAAATCATTTATATGGAGAGAAACCGTATATTTGGCATGGAGAGTCCAGCATCACGCATCAAGGAAGTATAAAGATACAGATAGGATTAACATAAATAGAAGTCAGCCAGCTAGAAAGGGAAACGGTTGTTTTATTTTCCTGTATGAAAGACACATATGAGGTTGCCCCCATGTTCCAATGCAGTGGAACTAAGAAACTGCCGGCAATTTAAAGAACCCCCCCACCCCCCATCATCGCCCTGGCGTCTGACGTCACCGGGCGAGCACGGACACAGGTGCTAGTGCGCAAATGCTCCAAACGATGATAGGCCTAGTTAGTCTACAATTCCCATAATCCTCTGTGCCAATGCCGCGTCATGATGACGCGAGTGAAAGGCAGCTGATAGGCTGCCGATCGTAGCTCCAAGATGTTTAGAGCTAGGATGGAAAGAGAAAAGCAGAGAGCTAGCAGGGGGAAGGGGGTACAAGGACAGATCATAGATGTGAGGGGATAAAGAAGGGCGAAAATGGGCAGAGACACAAAATGGGCATTCATCTAGTGAAGCCCTTGGGTGTCCATACAGCCGTGCAGTAAGCCTCTAGTGGTCACAGGATTGAGGATAGACAAAAATAATTACTTCTGTCAGTGTTCTAGGCAGTTTTGCTGAGAAGTCTTCAATGCAATACATAGGGCCAAAAAATGCCTCAGGTGCATGCAATGAGTGATGGAATAGAAGGTGGCATCCTATAAAGGACTTTGTACAGGAAAATAACTCTGAGCAGGGCAGTGAGTTGGCGGTATCAGTAAAGGAACTGTCTAGTACGTTCGACTCCTTCAGAACCTTTTTTGAGGGGTTTTATATCCCGCAGCCACAGACTGCTCCCCTCACAACACAACAAGTAGTGTTACCAAAGACGCAAGCGGTACCCATCCACTAGTGCAGGCCTTTCAGTAGTCTCCAGGGAATTTAGCAGGCATCATCCTACTAAAGCGATATCTGACTCTTTTTAATTAATGAAGTCCGATACATCTGGTAAGCAGATTATTTATCCTCCGCACCAGGGCTTGACAAATTGGCTTGGAATCTAGGAGCCAGCTAAAAAAGTTAGGAGCCAGGAACGCGCCCCGTCCCGCCGAGCTCGCGCGCAGAAGCGAACGCATACGTGAGTAGTGCTCACATATGAAGACCTCCTCTGTAACTCAAAACATGCAACCTGTAGAGTTTTTTTTAAACGTCGCCTATGGAGATTTTAAAGGGTAAAGGTTTGTCACCATTCCACGAGCGGATGCAATTTTGAAGCGTGACATGTTGGGGTATCAATTTACTTGGCGTAACATTATCTTTCACAATATAAAAAAAAATTGGGCTACTTTACTGGTGTTTTATTTTTTAATTAAAAAAAGTGTATTTTTCCCCCCAAAAAAGTATGCTTGTAAGACCGCTGTACAAATACGGTGTGACAAAGTATTGCAACGACCGTCATTTTATTCTCTAGGGTGTTAGGATAAAAAATATATATAATGTTTGGGGGTCCTAATTAGAGGGAAGGAGATGGCAGTGAAAACAGACAGGGCACTAGGTGTTATTGCTGTACTGTTTATTTTTTCTTTTATCTTCAATAAACTACTATTCTGGAAAAAAAAAAAAATTTAAACCAGTAAAAGTATTACAAAAGCCGCTTTTTCTAGAAAAAAAAAAATAATAATAATGATAAAAATACTGCTGGCTCCCTCTTTCAGTCCTATGACTGACTTCACTCAGCTATAACTCATGTATTTTTTGCACTAATGATCATCATTTAAACAAACATGATTGTTATTTTCAGCTCTGATTACTGAGATAATTATTATTATGGAAAATGATGATCGTTCTAGAAAATTGAGCCCCCTAGTGTGTAGGAGAGGATGGCAAGCTAGTATAAAGTGAAATTTTAGGTATAGTAGGAAAATGTACAAATATAGTTTTCTATTAATTTAAAATCGGATTAAAGGTTTGCTTGCAATTAATTTGTAAGACGTTTCCGTTCATTTTCTAAACCAAAATCTGTTGTATGTTTTAAATATCATTATTACTGTATGCAGAATTTCTACAACACCACAGTGCAAACACAGCTATGAAATAAGAGTTTGTTAGAACGGGAATTAGAATAGATTTTTTTTAATGCTTGAGCTGTTTTTCAGCATCCAGTAGATGTAGCTGTAAGATTACTGTGTGTAGACATCTGTTTGTACTATACTGCAGACACTCAGTGTACCGGTGTTTGGCAAAGGATGAAGTGACAATAATACCATTTACACTGATACCTTGCCTGGAAAATGGATTTCATTTATGTAATGAAAAAGTATTTAAAGTGTTAATCCATTTGTTCAAATACTCATTAACGTATTCAATTACAGAACATTAGTGGTTTAATTCTGATACAAACACTGCTTCAAAATGAGTTTCCAGAAAACATTAAATAAAGCCAGTTTAAAAAAAAAAAAAGAAAACAGACAGGGGAAGCTCCATTAGCATTGCTGGTTGTCTTGTCATACCAACGGCCACCACAAGATGGCACCAGATCACAGAAGGAAGCATAGGCCTGCAGAAAGCCGTGGCCTCATCTACCGGCTGGCGCGGCCCGACGCGATCGGTGGGGGGCGCACGGAGACACAGGATACCCCAGCGGTGCTGCGCCAGGTCGCTAATTCTAGTTGCCCGGGATTTGTCGAACCCTGCTCAGCACATTGGGTGTCGTTTCTCAAGTTGTTTGAAGCAATCATTATTACACAGCAAGGTTTCTTCTGTCACTGTATCTTTATGAACTATTATCTGTTGGGACAGTCATACCACTGGATTTCTGTCATTGGATTTTCACAAATTTTATGATATTCTGTTGGGACTTTATTGCTATCAACTAAGGATATTTTCACATTTGTTTTGCATTAGATTTAAGTCATGATATACTATATATGTTAATTGATTCATCACAGGTTCACATTACTCACCATTGGGATATAATCAAGTAGCGCCCCCTATCCCACTCTGCCCTATTACCTCCAAACTGCTCCAATAAATCGGAATTGCCAAAAGTTCCTAAGATTAGCAATTCATAACAAAGAAGGAAACCATGCGCCTTCAATTTCAGGCTCTACCCTTCAGCCTTTCCTCCTCACATTTTTACAAAAAATGTGGCAGAGGCCCTGGTTACACTTCATGTCAGGAATATCCATTATCGCCTATCTAGCCGATCTTCTATTTGCAGATTCTCCTGTAAGATTACTAGAGAACCTGAAATGCACACAGGCATTCCTAGAAATTGTAGGTTGGTTGGTAAACAAAGAAAAATCCAATCCAAAACCCACTTCGCAAATAGTATACTTAGGGTACATGCTAGATTCAGCACAACAAAAAGTGTTTCTATCCGGGGAGAAGATACAAAAGATCCAAGAAGCGATGAAAACAATACAAGTCAATCAACCATACTCGATAAGACAAGTAATGTCAACATTAGGATTACTAACATGGACAATCCTGGGAGTACAATGGGCAGGTTTACACTTTCGATCCCTACAGATGTTTATACTAACGGTATGGGACCACAAACAAGAGTCCTTAGACACGCATGTTCTGATACCAACAAAGGTAAAAAGATCCCTGTGGTGGTGGAGGAGAGCAGAAAACATAAACAAACGATGGTTGTGGGCCTTGCCAATCACCCGAATATTAACTACAACACAAGCGGTATAGGATGGGGAGCACACCTGGGTAACACAGGGAACTTGGAAAGAAGTAGAGATGACAAGATCATCCAATTGGAAGGAGTTGAAGGCAGTACTTCTGGCACTTGGATCCTTCCAGGAAGAGTTGAACGGTCATCACGCACAGGTCAGGTCCGACAGTTCATCAGTAATTGCCTACATCAACAAGCAGGGAGGAACAAGGAGTGGAACCCTGTGGACCTTAGCAGAGGAAATCCTAAGTTGGGGAGAGAAAAACATTCTCTCCTTTGTCAGCAGTACACTTAAAAGAGGATTTAGACAAAGTGGCAGATTTCCTCCGCGAACAAAGTTGAGAGAAGGGGACTGGGCACTAAATCAGGAAGTGTTCAAACACCACGCAAAAATGGGGAACACCTCAGATATATTTGCCTCCAAAAGAAAACAAAAAGGTTCAGGCTTTCTTCTCCCTGAAAAGGGAAGATGATACAGTGGGAGTAGATGCACTAGCACAGAGGTGGGCATTCAACAAATGTTATGCCTTTCCCTCACCAGTGCTCATACCAGCAGTTCTAACGAAATTGCATACAGAGAACACGTCACTGATTCTCATCGCGCCACACTGGCCCAGGAGACCATGGTTCTCTATACTAAAAGAACTTGCTGTAGAACCCCCTTGGTTACTACCAACCCAGAAGGACCCCCCCCCCCCCCCAGGGCCCAGTGTGTTGCCCCCAAGTGGAAAGGTTGAACCTGGCCGTCTGGTTTTTGAGGAGCAGCTTCTGAAAGCGAAAAGATTCTCAAACCACTTAATTGAGACACTGCTGAAAAGCAGGAAAATGGAGACTTGCAACATCTACCAGAGGGTATGGAAAATGCTTTAACAAATGGTGTACAGAGAACTCCTTTAAGACACAAAGTTCAGTAGCGGTTCTAGAGTTCCTACAGAGTGGGGCAGATAGTCTCGGCACACTGAAAAGTCAGGTTTCGGCACTGTCCCTATATCCAGAAAGAAAACTGGCATCCAATCCTTGGATAATCACTTTTCAAATCCTTGTAGACAAAGACCGATACAAAGTCCGACCTTCCCAAAGTGGGACCTGTCATTAGTGCTACAAACTATGCCAGCGGACCCCTTCTTCTTTTTTTTTTTTTTTTTTTTTTTTGCCACAGGAAAATTGCAGTTTGAAGATGCTGACACTTAAAGCAGTCTTCTTGGTAGCAATTACTACAGCTAGAAGGGTCTATGAGATAGAGGCCCTATCTCTATCAGTCCTCTCCTCCCCTTCTTCTTTTTTTTTTTTTTTTTCTCCAGATTGCATAGTTTTTAAGATGGATCCAGCTTTTTTACCTAAAATGGCCTCAAGATTTCAGAGGCAAAGATATTGTTTTACCCTCATTTTGTACAAACCCTTCCAGGGAACAAGAAATTAAGTTCCATATGTTAGGCCCCGTACACACGAGAGGATTTATCCGCAGATACGGTCCAGCGGACCGTTTCCACGGATAAATCCTCTCAAAGATTTCCGCTGATTTCGATGGGATGGAGTGTACACACCATCGCATTGAAATCCGCGCGGAAATCCTCTGCCGATGACGTGTCGCCGCGATTATGACGCGGCGACGGGCGCGACGCTGTCATATAAGGAATTCCACGCATGCGTCAAATCATTACGACGCGTGCGGGGAATCCCTTTGGACGAATGGATCCGGTAAGTCTGTACAGACGAGCGGATCCATCCGTTGGAATGGATTCCAGCAGATGGATTTGTTGTGCAGCACAGCAAATATCCGATCTGCTGGAATCCATCCCAGAGGAGATTTCTCCGCGGAAACAGATCCGCTGGCGTGTACACACCATAGGATCTATCCGCAGAAACCCATTTGCTGGGATTTATCTGCGGATGGATTCTATCGTGTGTACGGGGCCTTAGACGTCAGGAAAGGCGTCCTACATTATTTGAATAAAACCAAAAGCCCTTATACAGATTCCTTATTTGTTCTAATTTCAGGGGCCAGGAAAGGGCACAAGGCCTCAAGATGGACCATAGCTAGATGGCTAAGAGAGGCTATTAGTCTTATATGTTGGGAGGCATGCAGATCGCAGAGGGTATCGGGGCACACTCCACAAGATCAGTGGCATGGTCGCAGGCAGAGAGAGCTAGAGCAGATTTTTTAAGTGGCAACCTGGTCCATCTTCGCCAATTTTGTAAGACACTATAGAGTGGATCTTTAGTCGACAAAAGATCAGACCTTTTGGACGCAATGTCTTGCAAGCCTTAGTCCCGCCCTAGGGGTAAGTGTTCGATTTTATCCTCTCAGGTGGCTGTCCTGAAAGACGATGGGGGGGGGGGAAAAAACAAAGTTACTTACGGGTAACATTCTTTCCCGGAGTGTTTCAGGACAGCACAGGTACCCACCCAAATGTATAAAATGTTTGCGATTTCCTTACACAAAATGTGATCTAACTTGATTATGTGTATCATATGTTGTCTCCCCAGCGGACTGGAGGTGCTCTTTTAAAAAAAACTGAACAGCCAGCGCAGTGTTTGCTACTGAGGGGAGGAGCCAAGGTCTTTCAAGTGGCTGTCCTGAAAGGCTCCAGGAAAGAACTTTACCAGTAGGTAACTTGTGTGTGGTTTTTTTTTATTTTTATTTTTTAATTGTTTTTTTTTTATAGTAACAGGATCGCCGCACGACTATTTATGTTGGCAGAATAGCATGGCTGGGCACATCCCCCTTTAAGATGCCCAGTCGTGGGTGGCGAGCGCGGCACGCTCGCAACCCGGTCCTGTCCTCCGTGACCGCGGGACTCGTGTCCCGCGATTGGGTCACAGAGAGGAAGAACGGGGAGAGGTGAGTGTAAACAAATCTTCCCCGTTCTTCCTATTGTGGCTGTCGGTGATCGTCTGTTCCATGTGTTAGGGAACGACGATCAATGACGTCATACGCACAGCCATGCCCCCCCCACAGTAAGAACATTCCCTTACAACAAACTTAACCCCCTACAGCGCCCCTCCTTGTTAACCCCTTCACTGCCAGTGTTATTTTCACAGTAATCGGTGCATTTTTATAGCACTTTTCGCTGTGAAAATGACAATGGTCCCAAAAATGTGTCAAAAGTGTCCGATGTGTCTGCCATAATGTCGCAGTCATGAAAAAATCGATGATCGCCGCCATTAGTATTAAAAAAAAAAAAGATTAATAAAAATGCCATAAAACTATCCCCTATTTTGTAAACGCTATAACTTTTGTGTAAACCAATCAATAAACGCTTATTGCATATTTTTTATTTTATTTTTTTACCAAAAATATGTAGAAGAATACATATTGGCCTAAACTGAGGGGAAAAAAAACATATATATATATATATATATATTTTTTTTTAAATTGTGATATTTATTCAAAAAGTAAAATTGTGTGTGTGTGTGTGTGTGTGTGTGTGTGTGTTTTTTTTTTTCAAAATTGTCGCTCTTCTTTTGCTTATAGCGCAAAAAATAAAAAACGCAGAGGTGATCAAATACCACCAAAAAAAAGCTCTATTTGTGGGGGGGAAAAAAACACAAAGATTTCATTTTGGGTACAGTGTTGCATGACTGCGCAATTGTCATTCAAAGTGCAACAGCGCTGAAAACTAATAATTGGTCTGGGCAGGAAGGGGGTGAAAATGCCCTGTATGGAAGTGGTTAAGCATAGTCCAGCTTTTAGGGCTCCATAGATCTCAATGGGGACACCTGTAAATGCCTTGTGCATTCTACTTCTGGAAGAATTCCTCTCCTCTTATGGAACTGTTCTCTTTTTTTTTTTTCTTGTCTAGCACAGGAAACAAACTCTTGACGTTTGATGCATGTGCAAATTTGCCTCAAGAAATGTTTCAAAATAATCTCTGTTCAGGTGTGAATGCAGGCTAAAGCGTGATATTTTTGTAGTCCACATGGCAAATGTATTTCTTTTTTCTTTAGAGGACAAAAAACTTATACGAATAGTATTAACGAAGTCCAACCGGGATGCAGGCAATTGCTGGCCCTCTTTACTGGAAGGAGAATATTCTGCTGATCCATGGCTTCAGGATCAGATGCAAAAGAAGTTGACATTAGAAAGGTTTCAAAGAGAGGTATTGTCTACTCTTTTTCACAATTTATTTAGTTTCTCTCTTTTTGGTTTTCAGTGGTTACTATAAAACTTTACTATTGTACTTCAAACACAATATGAATGCATGAATCAAATAATGAAACATTGTGCAAACCGCACATTTGAGCTACTCATATGTAGACCGTTTTATATGCCAATTGATAAGCAATTCTGTGTAACCGTTCTTACAGTTCATATTTTCCCACAATACCGCCTAGCCAGGCAGAGAACAGTCCTTTATTTCTTTTGTTTCCTGTGCCACCTGTGGGCTCGCTGGTCTAAAGCAGGGATCTCCAAACTATGGCACTTCAGCTGTTGCGAAACTACACCTTCCATGAGGCATTGTAAAACTCTTGACTTTCACAGCCATGACTTGACTAGGCATGATGGGAATTGTAGTTCCTGAACAACTGGAGGGCCATAGTTTGGAGACCCGTGGTCTAAAGTGATGATGCT
The DNA here is from genome assembly GCF_905171775.1 of Rana temporaria. Lineage (NCBI taxonomy): Eukaryota > Metazoa > Chordata > Amphibia > Anura > Ranidae > Rana > Rana temporaria. Next base: position 291,923,136 of record NC_053491.1, on the reverse strand, counting down.
GATTTATGAGCCAGCAAACAGGCAAGAAGTCAGCAGAGATGTAGCACTGAAATCTAAATTGCAAATTAGGGTTGTAATTTTGCCTTTACAGCTTCCAGTGTTGCCTTTCTAGCTTCAGCATATTAGACAATGTGGCCACTTAGCAGGCATGTCACACAGGTAGCTTTTAAAGCAGAACTTTTCCCAAAAGTTTCCACTGTTTCTCATCCTCACCCCCTCCTCTGCAATATTTGGCACATTTTTGGGGGGAGCGGGTACTTGTTTTTCACAGGTACCTGCTTCTACTTCCATTCGGATCACCTAGGTTATCCAATCCGACGTTCTCCCCCCTCCTCCCCTACCAGTCTTCTGGGACACAGAATACTATGGGACTTATTCAAAGTCCAGCACGGTGGGCAGCCGGTGAGTGCCCACAGTTAAGATGGCTGAAGACCAGTGGAAGAAACGGCTCTGGTGAGCACAGCGCTGGCTCCTGGGACAGGTAGGTGTCTGTTAAAAGTCAGCAGCTACAGTTTTTGTAGCTGCTGACTTTTTTTAATATTTCAGAAATATGACTGGAGCTCCTCTTCAAGCCACATTGGGCTATGAACTGTAGCAAAGCTATCTGAATCGGGCTATAGATTGTAGCAGAGGTGTCTGAATTGCATGCCTAATTAGAGAAAAATCATATATTGCTAATTATCCATTTTAAGTTTGGCTATTTTGTCTTAAAAATTGACCTTTTGGTAATCTTATAAGTCTGCATTAATACATTCCTTACAAGTAACCATGTACAGCAAAAAAAAATCAAAACCTCCTGCTTTTATCCTTCCAAAAAGCAGCCCTCTGGTTATAAAGTAACTTTGTCATGAAAGAAGCATTGGATATGCCACTGCAGGCCTCCTTCGGAAAATGCTATGGCAGGCTGTGTCTGACTTTCAGTCCTAGTCCTGACTCAGAAAGCATTAAAGCGGATGTGCCAGAATAAAAAAATTATTAAAAGCCAGCAGGTACAAATACTGCAGCTGCTGACTTTTAATATTAGGACACTTACCTGTCCTGGAGTCCAGCGCCGTCCACAGCAGAGGACGAGCGATCGCTCGTCTCTCTGCTGCTCCCCCCGCCATCCTCAGTGAGGGAACCAGGAAGTGAAGCGCTCCGGCTTCACTACCCGGTTCCCTACGGCGCGTGCGTGAGTCGCGCTGCGCCCGCCGATTGGCTCACACGCTGTGTGCTGGGAGCCGAGTGTTCCCAGCACACAACGGGCAACAGACGGGAAGTCAGAAAAACCCGTCTTTTGCCCGTAGCGTGTGGCCGGAAGTGGGTGCAAATACCTGTCTTTAGACAGGTATCTGCACCCCCTCCCCCTGAAAGGTGTCAAATGTGACACCGGAGGGGGGGCGGGTGCCGATCAGCGTGAGTTCCACTTTAGGGTGGAGCTCCGCTTTAAGGTTGGGTTCACACAAGTGTGAATTGAATGCGGGTTTCCCCACCTTCAATTTGCATGTCAGGAGATTGTCACACATGTCCAGCACGGCTCCAGTGTGAATCGCACAGGAGTCCTGTGTGTCTTCAGGTCAGAATTCAGCCTGAATTGGTGAACAGGGATGCACCGGACTCCTGCTATGAGCCACTCCGTGCGGCAGTGTAAACCCAGCCTGAAGTTAAAGTATCACAGTGACAACCAAGGAACTAGCATTCTCAAAGTTGAGTTCAGTGGTGCCAGCCTCCATCAATTTCTCATGACCGTGTTCCTTTAGGAAACTTTGCTTTGGGGTGGGATGATGTCATCAGGAAGCATTTTCTCAGCCCCCTCTCCTTAGTAATTGCTTGGACTCTACATGTAACTTTGTAGCAAGTCATAGGGTGAAAGACTTCAGCAAAGACTAATTTGTGCCATACATACAGTATATGAACATAGCCAAGATTCACATGATTGTGTCATGTCTGAGTCAGAATCTCACTCCAGATAGAGAACCATGGATGATACCTGAACATAGAGGGTGCCATGCTTTTGAAGAGAAAGGCATATAAAGGCATTGTGGAGACCTAAGTACCTGGAAGTGTAATGCCGCGTACACACGATCATTTTTCGGCATGAAAAAAAACATTGTTTTTAAAAAATGTCATTTTAAAATGATGGTGTTCGTGTTCTTTTAGACCCCCCCCCCCCCCCCCCCGATCCCTCTATAAAGAGGACCTGTCACCACCTATTACTGTCACAAGGGATGTTTACATTCCTTGTGACGGCAATAAAAGTGATCACTTTTATTTTTATTTTTTTTTTAAACACAATTTAATATAAAAAAATAATAAATTTAAAAAGAAATACAAATAACGCCTGCATATGTAAACAGTGTTCAAATCACACATGTGAGGTATCGCCGCGATCGTCATGTTTGGTATCTATTTACTCGGCGTAACATCATTTTTCACATTTTACAAAAGAATTGGGCTAACTGACTCGTTTTTTTTTTTTTTTTTTTTTAAATTCATGAAAGTGTCTTTTCTCCTATCACCTTCCAGGATGGCACACCTGAGATGAGGGCTCCTCCCTACAGGAAACACAATCAATTGGCAGCTTGTTATAAGTTCCCACCATTTCCCTTAATCCCCAGTATTGATTGTGTTTCTCCCGAACATAGCCACATGTTTTGTTTTTTGTTTAAAGACCTAAAAGACCGGGTCCAATGATACCCCTGTTGAGACAGATTTTAGGGAGGCCGGGGAGGGCTGAACTAATCTGTAGGCTTTGCACCAGCGCTCTGGCCGCAGGGAGTGCGCGCCATCACTGTATTTCAAAAATGCCGCCATTAAGCTACTCTCTTCACTTCCGGGTTTTCCTAATGAAGGAAGCACTGATCTCCAAACCTCATTCTGAACACGATCGCATCACAGGAAGTGGGCGGCGCCGCAGACACAGTGCAACCCGGAAGTGCTAGAAAATGCTGGGAGACTGTGTGAATTGTGGCGTGGAGAGCAAGGCGGTGGGAAGCGGTCGGCTATCTGTACCAGCCCCTCTAGCAGTACCCAGCCAACCTCCTCATGGAACAAGAGGAAGGGAAGGCAAATGCGACTGCAGGCAGATCCAGGTTGGGGACCGGTGAGTACAAACCCCCCTTGGAAAGGGAGGAGCAAAGGGAATGAGAGGTCCTGGCTTCCAGGGGTCTCAGATCCCGGGGGCCAGCCAGAACAGGAACTGGATTTCACTTCTCACCTTACCCTTTCCCCTCCCCAGTACAAACCTGCAGTCTTAGGGGAAGACCGAGTAATATTATGCATATGTGTTATATTTTTTGTCTTACAGAATCCCCCAGCGGAACCCAGGAGGCCTCAGTACAATCTCCTGCCACAACAGGGCATAGTTCCTCAAAAAAATGTGGGGACTGTAAGGATTAACTACCAAAGTCCCACTCAAAGCCCTTCTGCTATAAATGTATAAACAATTTAGCAGGTAAGGAGGATGCTGCAATGATGAAAAGATTCCTTTCATTCATGCAGACTGAAATGCTGGCAACTGTTAAAGCTTTCCGTGAAGCCGCCAGACAGCCAGCAACTCAGGGTCCTGACACAGAGGAATTTACCCCTAGAGAAGGCACATCCTCTCAAGAAAGCCTCTTTACAAGGGGACCCAGTGCCCTCCTCCCACCCTCACAAGTACTCCCTCTAGGCCAGGAAGAGAAAGAAGAGGGGGGTGGGACTCAGAAAGCCAGGCCAGATCAGGACATGGCTCAGAGGGAGAGTCAGATATAGACCCCTTAAGCCAGTCCCGATGGCCTCCAGCTTGTGCGGGGGTTTCATCGGTCTCGACTCCCTACGGCGTTACGTCACGTACCTCGTGACTTCATCAGGGGACATCAACTTCCCTGATGAAGTCACGAGGTACGTGACGTAACGCCGTACGGTGTCGAGACCGAGGAAACACCCGCACAAGCCGGAGGCCATTGGACGTAGTTTGATCGCCATGTCCCCGCTCATTTTAAACACTGTTTGCACGTTTTATTTTGCTTTCTCTGTGCAACCCCCCTTTTTTGGTGCAAATAAACTTTTTTGGATTATAAACCCACTACACCATTGGAGGCATATGTTTTCTTCTCTCCCTGCTATTTGCATCCCCCCATTCTGGATTACTGAGCCTGGATCCACTGGAGGCACACAGTGGCCTGAGCAGCTGGAGCCAGTGATTCTGGGATAGACGAGATCTGAGACCTGGAGAGACAGCACTATATGCTTATATATAGCACCTTCAAGGTAAGGGTACTACAGTACCTGTGTGGATATCCAACCAGAGTCTGAGTGAAGAAGTCGGAAGTTTAGAACATCTTATCGCCTTTTCTTATAGACTGCTACATCAGCACTGCATTTTGATTTTTTATTATTCATTTTTGCACATCACTTTACTTTTGATGCATCTAGGTCCATAGAGGTACAGACCTCTACTATACTTAGAGGTTTACACATTTGCATCTCCCTTTTTGAATACACTCTGCACGCACTTGAGTGTTGTCACTGATTTTGTTTGTGCACTATACGTTTTTTTTTTTCATATACCTTTGTTGTGATTTATCACATATCTGGAGCGCTTATCATATAATTTACCTTGCTCATACTTTTCGTGTTATGTGAACACTTCTAGATATAGCTGCACCAGGTATACTTTATTCACTTTTTTATCATATCTGTATACTCACAGTAGCGCATCGGACTTTTCTTTATATTATTAACTATCCCAGAGAACCGAATCAGAGGATGTTATTGATTCTCTAACAGTAATGGGAAAAGCTGTTGCTTGCCTTGCGGATGCTGCAATCGAATCTGCAAGAGCTTCGGCTAAGACAGCAGCATTAATCAACTCAGCTAGAAGAGCTGTCTGGATTAAAGCCTGGATCTAACATCTAAGGGTAAGCTATGTGGTCTTCCCTTTCAAGGTTCATTGCTTTTTGGCCAGGGCTTGGATGATGTCCTGTCATGGTCATCGGAAAAGGGTAAATAGTTTTCCAGTTAAACCCAAAAAAAGATTTAGGAAAACTTTTGAGACTATTCCGGGCAATCAAAGCATAGAACCAAAAAGGAACCCAACAAACGGTGGGGTTATGGTAAGGGAAAGAAAAAGAACAATTTACTGTTCCCCCCCGACTGTCCCAATGTGTTCCTCGGTGGGAAAAGATTTCAGACAGCACTTGCATCTGCCAAATCTTACGAGAAAGTTATCGTCTCAAATTCTCAGCAAGATCCCCCTCTATGATCACTCTTACACATCCTCCCAGGTATGCCCTAAAAAGATCTGCCCTCCTGGAGGGTATCCAGGAATTGGTAGAACAGCAGGTAGTGGTACCAGTACCAAAACAACAACACCAGGGATTCTATTCCCACGTATTTGTTTGCAAGCCATTGGGAAAATACTTCCTGATAGTAAATTTAAGAAACCCAAACAAGTACCTGGAATACAAAAAAAATGATCATGGAAAGCATCTACTCGGTATGCAAGTACCTCATGAAGGAAGCCTCAAGGATACCTACCTGCACGTGCCAATTCACGTGGACCATCAGGCATACTTGAGGTTCGCAGTGGTAGTCAGAGGAGAGATTTTTCACTGGCAGTTCAGAGCCCTACCATTTGGATTTTTCAGTCAGTCCAAGGATTTTTACAAAAATCTTAGCGGAGGCAGTAGCCTTTCTACATCGCCAGGGTTCATTCCCTAATACCTTACCTGGACGATCTACTGATCTCCGGGCAGTCAGCCTTCCAGGTCACGTTTGGATACCAACAAAACGGTATCGGTCCTGGAAAACCTGGGTTGGATAATCGATACAGAAAAATCTTCCCACGTACCAGAACAGGTCAAGACTTCCTAGGCTACATAGTAGACACCAGACTGCAGAAGCTCTTCCTGCCAAAAGTCAAAGTGGCGAAGATTGCTTCAGTGGTAGGGGATCTGGTGAAGACCCCGTCACATTCCAGAAGGGAAAATCTTAGAACCCTAGGCCTGATGTCAGCAAGTATACCAGCTATAGTCTGGGCACAACTCCACTCAAGGACACTTAATTTCTTCTTCCTGTCCTCTTGGATCAGGAGATACTGCTAACCCTTCAGGTCCTGTCCTCTCTGGAGTGGTGGACAATCCCCAAAAACGTAAAAGAAGGTCGACCATGGGCCCAGTGGAATCGGTAAAGGTCACCACAGATGCCAGTTCCTGGGGGTGGGGAGCCCACCTAGAGAAGAAAAAAGCCCATGGGCAATGGAGCTGCTCACTAGCTCAGATGTCATCCAACTACAGGGAGCTCAGTGCGGTAGGGGTAGCCCTGAAAGCCTTTGAGAAAGACATCACGGGTAAGGAGGTTCAGGTAAGCTCTGACAACGCCATGGTCATAGCTTACCTGAGTCACCAGGGAGGTACCAGGTCCAGACCCCTACTGGAACTATCTAAGGAGATCCTGGATTGGACCGAAGGAAACGTTTTCTCCATTTCTGCCATCCACATAAAGGGGACAAGCAATGCAGTCGTCAGCTGATAAGACATGGGGAAATGGAAACCAAACCCTGAGGTATTTCAAACCCTGAGGTATTTCAAACCCTGGTGCAGTACTTTGGAAATCCAGAAATAGACCTGTTTGCCAACCGGCAGAACAGAAAAGTAAAGAGATATTTCTCGATTTCCCAAGGGATGGAGTCAGAAGGATTAGATGCACTGACTCAGACCTGGCATTACAGGCTGGCATATGCCTTGCCGCCCTTGGCCTTGATTCCATGGGTCCTTCAGAAGCTCAGCAGATCTCCAGGCCAGATCCTTCTGATAGCACCCTGGTGGCCAAGGAGAGCTTGGTTTGCAAGTCTGAAATCCATGGCTGTAACGGAACCACTGAAGCTCCCAAACAGGATAGATCTTCTCAGGCAGGGGCCAGTTCTACACCCAAGGCTGGAATTTTTCCAGCTGAGAGCCTGGTTAGTGAGCGTCAGCTCCTGAAGTGTAAAGGCTGCTCAGAGAAGGTAATAAATACCTTCGTTGTTTTTCCTGACTAAATACTTGCCAAGATTCTCTTGCCAGCCGAGTGTACACACTCCATTCAAAAGAACCGCCGTTCTTTTGAATGACACGAACAAGGTGACATCATCCACTACGACAATCACGCACTCGTCACATTCGATGCCGTCGCCGCCATCTTGCTAAACCCTACCTATGCCTTGGAAGCTACCGTGCATGTGTCAGTCATTTCGAGCATGTGTGGGTTTCCACGGCGACAGCTAAGTATATAGTCGCTTGGGTTTCTCAGCAGGAAAACGCTGCCGAGAATCACGGCGAGAAAATAGTGAGCAGGTTCTCTATTTTTTCTCGTCTAGATTCTGGGCAGTTATCTTGACGAGAAACCGCAAGGCCTCGTACACACGAACGGTTTACTCGGCAAGAAAGCTCTGCCAGCAGTTTTCTTGCTGGTTCTTGCCGGGAAAACCGAGCGTGTGTATGAGGCTAAAGAGTTTCCCCTGTCCTTTAAAGGTAATTTTCCACCTTGGGACTTGACTAGGGTGTTAGAGGCGTTATCTAAACACCCGTTCGAACCTATAGAAGAGGTTCCCTTTTAAGTTTCTAACTTAAAAGATGGCATTTTTGTTAGCAATTACTACAGCCAGGAGGGTAGGGGATCTGCAGGCGCTGTTCATGAAGGAACCCTTTCTACTGGTACAGCCAGACAGATTCACTCTCGGGGCAGATCCCTTATACCTACCAAATGTAGCATCCTTATTTCATAGGACGCAAGACATAAAATCAATGTCCTTTTGTGATGAACCAAAAAAAACGAGAACAAAAAGAAATTACATTGTCTGGATGTAAGAAGGTGTCTCCTTGCCTATCTAGAGAGAACAAAGTTTTAGGAGATCCAATCACCAACTAATTCTGTATGCTGGGCCCAGGAAGGGACTCCAGGCCTCTAAAGCCTCAATCTCCAGATGGATAAGAGAAGCCATCTCCAGGGGCTTATATATGCTCTGGATCCCAGGTCCAGCTAAAATCAAAGCTCATTCAACCGGATCTCTAGCAACTTCCTGGGCTGAAAAAGCAAAGGCCTCCTGGGAGCAAATCCGCAGTGCAGCCACCTGGTCCAGTCATCATACTTTCCTGAAGAACTATCGGGTGGAAATGTTGTCACAGCAAGACTTGACTGTTGGTCAGAAGGTCCTACAAGCTGTAGTCTCACTCTGAAGGCAGGCCTGTGTTTACTTGATTATCTTCTCAGGTGTGCCGTCCTGGAAGGTGACAGGAGAAAACCCACGTTAGACTTACCGGTAACAGTATTTCTATGAACCTTCCAGGGCGGCAGGCCTACTTCCCGCCCTATGTGGAGGGAAAACCTAAGCTAAACGCTAGGTGGTAAGTACCTATACGGAACAATGTCCCTTGTGGACCAGTTCGGGATTACTTTATTACATACTGTGGATCAAGGGGGAAGGGTGGGGACTTATAACAAGCTGTCAATTGATTGTGTTTCCTGTAGGGAGGAGCCCTCATCTCTCAGGTGTGCCGTCCGGGAAGGTTCGTAGTAATACCGGTAAGTCCAACGTAGGTTTTTTACCAAAAAGTTGCATTTAAAACACCTCTGCACAAATATTGTGTGACATAAAATATTGCAACAATTGCCATTTTATTCTCTAGATTCTCTGCTAAAAATATGTGTGTATTTGGGGGTTCTAAGTAATTTTCTAGCAAAAACTACGGATTTTAACTTTTAAACACCAAATGTCAGAAATGGGCTTGGTCTTGAAAGGGTTAAATGCTGAATAATAATGTTCTTAAAGAGAGTATATCGGGATAGAAATATGGGAGACACCATTGCTGCCCTTTTCTTTTGAAAATATTAGAAAGCATTGAAGACAATGGCAGTCGGGCATCTCATAAAGTAAAAAGCATGACTATGAGGAATTCTTATGCACCGTACACACCATCACTTTATGTGATGAAAACAAACGACACTTTCTGTGAAGTAAAAAATGACGTTTTTGAAACTTCAATTTTCAAAGACGAAGTTGCCTACACACCATCGTTTTTCTCACAATGTTCTTGCAAAGCGAGGTTACGTTCCACCACGTTTTACCATTGAAGCTTGCTTCATAAGTAGCTTCTGGGCATGCGTGGATGAAAAAACGTCTTAGAAAACGACGTTTTTTGCTACACACGGTCAATTTCTGTGAAGTAAAAAGTGCACTTTTGAAAAACGACACATAAAATTGAAGCATGCTTCAATTTTTTTTGGTCGTTTTTTACAAGACATAAAACTACGTTTTCCCCCACACACGGTCAATTAAAGTGACGTTTTTAAAAACGTCATTTTTTTTCATCACATAAAGTGATGGTGTGTACGCGGCATTACTCTCATTTAAAGCTTTTTCAAGTTTTTTTGTAATTCAAAAATTGAGAACTTCTGTTATGAACATACTTGGGGCTTGAGGATTGTCAGTCTGTGTGTCTAGCATGGTTGGACCCTTCTCTGGTGAATCGGTAAGGGAGTCATTGAAGGTACAACATTTAGCAAGTTACATGGTTAATGATTAAAAGAGGCACATCTAAGTATGCAGGCATCTGGGGTAAAGCGATCCACATAGACCGTCGTCAGACATCCCTGGACAGTGTTAAGGGGCTTGGCTGTATTTCCATGCAAGATTTAAATTTAAAGCAAATATAAATTACTAACCTATGCATTTCATCTTTCAGAACCCTGGCTTTGACTTCAGCGGAGCAGAAATCTCAGGAAACTACAGTAAAGGTGGACCTGACTTCTCTGGTTTACAAAATTAATCCTGTTCTAATGTGAACACCAATTAAAATGATCTAATTTTATTTTTTATATTTGGAAATGACATTTTGGAAATCTTTTTATTGAGTCATCTATCATAAATTTGTACTTGTCCAAACGATTTCTAGTAAAGTGAAGCGATTTCTTCATAATCTGAACTTTTACCATTTGCTGTTCCTTATACTTCCAGGTACTCCTTGGTGCAAAGAGCAGTGTCTTAATGCTGTAACAGAACTTTTTCATACAATATACTACACACTCAATATATAAGTGCACTATACCTTTAAATTAAATGTGCATGAATATTGGAAACCACAACTGCTCAGCAATTCATAAAAAAAGGTGCAATTAATTCATAAATATGAATAGAATTTACATACCAGAAATTAAGTGAGAATTAATACAGTAATGCTTCGTTCCGGAAGCATGCTTGTAATCCAAAGCACTTGTATAGCAAAGCAAATTTTCCCATAAGAAATAATGAAAACTCAAATGTTTCATTCCACAACCATTTATTCATAAGTCCTTCAGGCTATAGTCCATATAAAAAGGTTATAGCAATGTGATAAATTGTGTAACCATAAAATGTCCATCCACAAATGGAAGCCTCCCCAAGGGGATTAGAAGCAAAATCCAGCAGGAGCTACCGAGTATAAAAAAGACGAGCGACGCCTCTAAGTGTAGCAATATGGTTACATTTAATGAAGGTACAACATTTAGCAAGTTACATGGTTAATGATTAAAAGAGGCACATCTAAGTATGCAGGCATCTGGGGTAAAGCGATCCACATAGACCGTCGTCCTCACCGCTGTCGGTGTGCAATTGTGACCAGGAAGACTACCCTTCAGTAGTGTGATTTGAAAGCGAGGCATGAACCGCTCGTGGAAGGGATGACATCAATAGTGGTACAAAGGATGGTTTATGTGGACAGCTTTACCCCGGATGCCTGCATACTTGGATGTGCCTGTTTTAATCATCAACCATGTGAGTTTCTAAATGTTGTACCTTTCATTAAGTGTAACCATATTGCTACACTTAGAGGGTGCCTCTCTTCTCTTTAATACTCAGTTGTGACATGACGCTACTCTTATATCAAGACATTGCTTGTATATCAAGTAATAATTTTATTTAAAAATGTTGCTTGTCTTTCAAAACGCTCTAAAAACAAGGTTTTACTGTAAATGCAAAAGTCCAAATTCATAAGAAAAGTCCCCACAGATGGCCAACTCCTAAGTGTGATGCATACAGCCAAAGGATCACTCCACCAAAGGGGGTTAATAGGCTTCTTACAAAAACAATAGAGTCAGGGAGGAGAGAGCTGCGCGTCCTACTGCTGCCCAAACTCAGGGAGAGCAGGGACTCTGATCATTGTCGCGGTCCCTGAGTTTGGAGTGGAGGAACTTGACTGGTCTGCACAGAATCCTGACCTCAACCAGATAGAACACCTTTGGGATGAATTAGAGCGAAGATATGAGCCAGGTCTTCTCGTCCAACATCGGTGCCTGACCTCACAAATGCACTTCTGGAAGAATGGTCAAACATTCCCATAGACACACTTGTAAACCTTGTGGACAGCCTTCTCAGAAGAGTTGAAGCTGTTATCTACAAAGGGTGAGCCAACTCAATATTGAACCCTACAGACTGGGATGACATTAAAGTTCATGTGCGAGTAAAGGCAGGTGTCCCAATAATTTTGACAATATAGTGTAACATCTTAAAAAAAAGCCAAGCCCTACCTATGATGTAAGCCCAGTTTAAATCAGACTGACAGCTTTAGACGCTAAAGCCATTACTGTATATTTAGATATAATAGTGCTGGAAGGCCAGGAAATATTTTGGGAAGGGATAATAGGCGATGCACTTGTTCTTATTTATGAGCACTTTATGAATCTATACTGACCAGCTCTTCAAATCTGACTCTTCTTCCCTTGTAAGAACAGCTTTTCTCTGTTTCTGAATGGCAGAGCTCTGTGATTTCCTTGAAGAAGGTTCGGTGTCATTCACGCTGATGTTCAAAATTGCTAAAGGGAAGTTTTCCATTATCGTCTTTCAGGACAGCACCTTGAGAGCGTGGCTCCACCCACTTGACAGGAAACACACCACCACCAAATTTCTTAAAAGGGAGGCTCCATCCACTTATCAGTTTTTGTATTTCCTCCGGCGGGAGCACATGTGGGGGTTAGGAGCTCTCTAGGTGCTGTCCAGAGAGGCCAGATCTCCATACTCCACCTGTTTTTATTTCTTACTGTCATGGACCTTGAGATATTAAAGTGTTTCTACTTGACATCTGTTACACAGGAGAGGGACATTCAATGCAAGGCTTTTGAAATGCTAAGTGGAACCAGCTTGTGAAATACCTTTTTATTGTGTTCTGCAGGTTAAGAGCGGGTGTCGGAGTCAGTCCGTCTGGCTAGAATTAGGGATGGAAGGTTAATTGAATCTATTATGTATGTTTGAAGATGTATGTGTTTACGCTAAGGGACTTTGTATTGTTCTAAAGGTTAGAAGCCTGTCAGCTGTATTGAATTAGCATTCTATTGTCTAAAGCAATGTAACCTCTCAGAGGTAGTAATTAAGTAGACCGGGTTATTGTGTACATTGATTACCCCCTGGGGCTTCTGTCTCAATACACAAGTCTTTCTATCCAAGCTATTGGACCAATCCCTGTTGACAATTTCAAGTCCTCATTTGCATGGTCAAGGAGGACTTGAGTGAAGACTGCATATACTTTACAATTGACCAATAGGAAAGCGGTTGTTGGGGGTGGGATGTACCAAATTCTGTATAAAAGTGTGCTGTGTACTTGAAAATAAAGAGTCCTGTTTGAACTTGCATACAGCCTGCCTGGTGTTTGTTCTTAATGGGTCCGAATGGCACATAGCTGTAATTCGGATCCCGGAACCTTGGGTGACTGGACCATCAGACGTTGCAATCTGCAAGCTGACTCACTGGTAGCAGAGGAGTGTCGGGAGAGCAGGACCTGGGCGAGCAAGGATCTCGTCACACTTACCTCAGAGTCTGATTCCTCCAATCCACGGGCTATAGAGTGCCTGGTGAATGGGCTCCTTCTCCCTCATCAGTGCTCAGAGGAGCTGGGACTGCACCGGGATGCTGCCCTTCAGCAAGGTAGACGGCACGGACATTTTTTTTTCTCTGGTCCGGGCAGCTGAACACCGCCGCCATCTTGGGAAGGTCAGTCAGGCTGCTTCCCCTGAAAATGAGGTAACCGGAAGGGGGAAGCATCCAACGAGGGGCGTGAGGCATGGGCATGTCATTTCCACCGGAAAGGGAGGAGGGAGGAACAGGTCTGGTGCAGAGGCGCTAGTGGAGTCCGGAAACCGGCGGTTTTGCCACCAGCATTGTGCTGCTGCCTCAAACATGGATGCAGGATCTGCAGCGAGTGGAACAGGCACTGGCACCAGCAAGTCCCAGGTAAGGAGTAGACTGAGGTTCTACTCTCATTTACTATGGGGTCTCTCTCTAGCTCTCAGAAGAGGGGGGTTGGAGTGTTTTTTTCCCACCTGGTAGCGGGGGCCTGTTGGGCATGAATGTAGTGGATGCCTCACTGTGCACCTGTGGTGAGCATCTTGGTTTTCAGGCTGACTCTGATGGATGGTTTGTCCTTTTTTTTTCTTTTTTCTTTTCCCTTATGGCAGACCAAGAGCTCTGACCCAGGGAATAAAAAGAAATGTCCTTCATGCACGTCTAAGCTACCTGAAGGCTGGAAAAATACCTTATGTCAAACATGTATTGATGCATTAGTGAATGAGGAAGCGTCTGCCGCTTGCAGCGACATAATTGCATCTGTTAAAGAATTAGATGCTACTATTCAATCTTTTAAGTCCTCACTCACGAAACCATCCATGAGACAGACCTCTACCTCACAAGACTCACTGTTTGTCCTGGTAGTGGCGGCAGAAGAGTCCTCTGAACCAGGAAGGTCCTTCCCCCCCCTCACATTCTCAAGAATCGGATGAGGAGGAGGACGAGTTGAAGAATGTGTTCAAAATATAAATTGTCTTTGGAACAAGTTGACGGCCTCCTAAAAGCTATTAATGCGACTTTAGGCTTTGAGGAAGAGCATAAAGAATTGTCTTTACACGACAGAATGTATGCAGGACTTCGTGAGCCCAAGATATGCACCTTTCCAGTCCATTCATAAATTTCTGAGGCAATCAAGAAAGAATGGACTGATCCGGAAAGGTCACGTTTCTTTGCTAGGGCACACAAGAAGGTTTCCTTTGATGAAGACCCAGCAGCTCCCTAGAATAAGGTTCCAAAACTTGATGCAGATAACAACCAAACCTGGGGAATGCCCAGGGAAAAACCAAGCCCACTTACCGACCAGCTCGCAGAACAGCCAATTAACCTGTCCAACAGTATGTGTTAAAAACGGGGGTTTTGTCCGCACGCATTTGCAAACGCATGCGTGAGCCACAGAGCCGCGCTAAGGCACCCTGTAATCTGTGGTCCCAACACTAAACAATGAGTGTCCCCACAATGGAGGCACATGCATTCTAATGGATAGATAGGGGCAGGAGGACTGATGGGGAGCCACCCCTCCTTAGAGGTGCAGGAGCACACCAAACACCCAGCATGTAGCACAATGGCTGCAAAGGTGTTGGTGTGCTGCTGGACCAATACAAGCACCACAGGTGAAACATAAACCTGTCCACCGCCCCATCTCGATGCAGCCTTTTCTCAAGTCTCAAGATCTACGGATCTAGCATTTTGAGGACATGGGGATTCTGAAAGACCCCATGGATAAGAGGATGGATCAGCAATTAAAGAGGGCCTGGCAATCCATCATAGGCAATCTTAAGCCTGCAATGGCGACTACTTGCGTCTACAGAAATATGGAGTATTGGTTGAACCAGCTTAAAGCTCATATAATGGCTGATTCTCCAAAGCAAGAAATCCTAAACTCCTTTTCAACCCTGTCAGCAGCTGTAGCCTATCAGGATGACGGCAAAGTCTGCCGCCCTTACTAACTCGGTTAGGAAGGCGCTGTGGTTGAAAACCTGGCCGGGGAACACAGCGTCTAAAAACAAGCAATGTGGAGTACCCTTCCAAGGGGACATATTGTTTGGCCCCGATTTAGATGCAGTTATTGAAAGAACTGCAGACAAGAAGAAATCCTTTCCTCTCAAAAAGAAGAAGCAGACAGGCAAAAGGCTTTTTCGTCCTCAAAGGGCTCAAGAACATATTAAGCCTCAAGAGAGGAAGAAAAGTTGGTCAGGGCAGAAGGGAAAAGGCAAGGGGAATGTCTTGTTCCATCCTCCTGCGTCAACCAGCAAAGCACAATGACAGCCGGTTGTGGGCAGGGGGAAGACTTTAATGTTTTCTCCCTTATTGGACCCACCCCCCCCGGAGAGGTACCTTTTAGACAAATCTACCAAGAGATGTGGTCAAATCCCTAGCAATGAAGAAGAACCTGTTTGAAGGATCTGATGATTCAGGGGGTTGTGACTCAAGTACCACAGGGGACGTTTTATCAGCGATTTTATTCCTATATATTCATAATGAAAAAGATGTCCAGAAGTTTCAGATTAATTCTCACCCTGAAGCCGCTGAACAGATCAGTCCTATACAAAAAAATCTGTATGGACTCAATCTTCACAGACAAAAATCTTTTGACAGAAGAGTACTTTATGGCATCAATCGACCTTCGAGATACCTATCTGCATATCCCCATAGCCACTCAATCTCAGGAGTTTCTAAGATTGTCAGTAAACATGGGAAAGGAGGTTATGCACCTCCAATTCAAAGGTCATGGCAGAGGCTCTCGCTCCTCTTGGCTTGCAGGGGGTAGCGGTAATTCCATACCTAGACGACCTGCTCTTCTTTGTCCCCTCCAGTGAGAAATTGTTGAAGGATCTCAGAAAAGCCTGCAGTCATCTAGAGGCCTTGGGCTAGATCGTAAATATTGAAAAATCTAATTTCAGCCCAACCCAAGAAGCACAATTTATGGGGTACCAGATCAGCTCAGTGGAGCAGAGAATTTTTCTCCCAGAAGACAAACAGCTAAAAATACAAAGGGTCGTAGCCTCCTTACAGACAAATCAAGAGCTGTCAGTCAGACAAGTAATGTCAGCTCTAGGAACCCTAACCTCATCCATACCAGAAGTGCAATGGGCAAGACTTCACTTCAGACCTCTTCTGAATTTCTTCCTGAAAGCATGGGATCACAGGACAGAATCTCTGAAGGCAAATGTAAAAATCCCCACCAAAGTCAAACGATCGTTTTGGTGGTGGAGAAGTCAGATAAACCTGTTAGCAGGCCTGGTGTGGTCATTTCCAATAGAAAAGGTGGTAACGACGGATGCCAGCCTATGGGGATTGGGGGCGCACCTGGGTCAAAACTACGCTCAGGGTGTTTGGTCCCAGTAAGAGGCAGAAAAGTCCTCTAATTGGAGAGAACTAAGGGCAGTAGTCTTAGCTTTAAATGCCTTCTCTCTAGACCTTCAAGGTTCCCATGTTCAAGTCTTCTCAGACAATGCCACTACCATAGCCTACTTAAACAGGCAAGGAGGTACAAGAAGCAAAGCACTTCAGGTTCTCGCCTCCGACATCCTAAACTGGTCAGAAAATCATTTGCTGTCCTTATCTGCAGTCCACCCCAAAGGCACTTTAAATATAGTGGCATATTTTCTAAGCAGAAAACAGATTGAGGAAACATAATGGAGCCTAAATCCAGAAGTCTTCACAATGGTCATCGGTGCCTGGGGTCAACCACAAATGGACCTATTTGCGTCAGAAGAAAATACGCAACTTCCGGCTTTTTTCTCCTTTCACAGAAACAGTTCCCAGGGAACAGATATGTTAATACAGCCTTGGAACTTCCAGCTAGGTTACGCCTTTCCTCCGTTTCAACTAATTCTGTTGGTACTGAGGAAGATTCAGAAGGAGAAGGTGGAAGTAACTCTAATTACTCAAAGGGCATGGTTTAAGACCATTCTTCGATTGTCAGTCAGACCATCTTGGCGGCTGCCTCTCCAGGGGGACTTACACCTGCAGGGTCCGATACACCACCCGGAGGTGGTCAGTCTTAGTCTCATAGCGTGGTATCTGAGAGGCCGTTGTTGAGACGAAAAGGTCTGTCTCGACCCCTGGTGACTACCTTACTTTCCAGTAGAAAGTTAGTTACCAGAAAGATCTATGCTAAATACTGGAAGGTTTATAACTCCTGGTGTCACTCGTCAAATAGAGTGGTGAAAAATCTAGTGTCAATTTTGAAATTTCTTCAGAATGAAACAGAAAAGGCTTGTCGGTTAGTACACTTAAAGTGCAGACAGCCGCATTGGGAGTTTTTCTGGAAAGGCCTATATCTGCAGATCCTCTAATTTCAAGATTTTTCAAGGAGCTTTCTAGATCTAGACCGGCTCCTGCTAAACACATCCCCAGTTGGGATTTGTCAGTGGTTCTTCAGGCACTCGCTAAGGACCCCTTCAAGGCATTTTTTAAAGTACCTTACTCTCAAAACTGTGTTTCTAGTGGTAATAACGTCAGCCAGGAAAATTGGTGAGCTGCACGCCCTGTCGGTAAAAAAAAACCTTCCTATCCGTCTACACGGATAGGGTTGTTCTAAAGACCAATCCAGCTTTTTTGCCAAAAGTGGCGTCAGCCCTCAACTGGTCATAGAAAATTGTCCTACCGATCTTCTGCTCTAACCTGTCAGGGGAAAAGGAAAGCCAATTCCACAATTTGGATGTGAGAAGAACTTTGCTACATTACCTTGAAGTGACCAAGGACTTTCGGTCTTCGAGCTCCTTATTCATACTTTTTTTTGAGAAAAAAGAAGGGCCACCAAGCATCAAAGGGGTCAGTAGCTAGATGGCTTAAAACCACTATTCTGGAAGCCCACTCCCAAGCAGGTCTATCTCCCCCCACTGGGAATTAAAGCACACTCTTCTAGGGCTCAGGCCACTACATGGGCAGAAAGAGCTGGTGCCACCCCAGATCAAATCTGTAAGGCGGCTACGTGGTCAAGTTACCTTACGTTTGTCCGTCATTACAGACTGGATCTTCTGTCAGCAAGCGATCAGGCTTTTGGCAGAAAGGTCTTGCAGGCTGTGGTCCCTCCCTAAGTGGGTTATCCTCTCAAGGTGCTGTCCTGAAAGACAATAATGGAAAAGTCAAGTTAGACTTACCGGTAACTTGTTTTCCATGAGTCTTTCAGGACCGCAGCAACCCGCCCTTATTATTTTTGATTATTGTGCTGTGACTAACCATACTCTGATTATGTGTTCCAGCTTGGGCCGTAGGTTTATCTACTGCTACTACTGATAAGTGGAAGGAGCCTCCCTTTTAAGAAGTTTGGTGGAGGTGTGTTTCCTGTCAAGTGGGTGGAGCCATGCTCTCAAGGTGCTGTCCTGAAAGACTCATGGAAAACAAGTTACCGGTAAGTAACTTGACTTTTCGACCGCAGTGATGAGAAAATTCAAAGAGCAGGATAGAATTTTTTTTCTCAAAAAAAAAATTCTAAAAGTGTATGTAGAGTTTGGTAAAGTCAATTTATTTCAAAATCAACGGTTAAAAGAAAACAAAATCTTTAGAATAACATTTTAATATTCAGAGAATTTTCTTTTCCTAAGAATGTTCATTTGAAATTCTATCCATCGATGGCCAGCTTAAGAGCAATCTCAAGAGAACATTTAAGGGAATAGAAGTGCAGAGGAGAGAGATGTCAGGTATGGCTTGGTCCTTCTGTCTTCCAGCTTTGTCTTCATGTTTCTCTCTCTTTGATTATTTTCTTGCAGAACCATCTCTCATCCTAACATACCAGCTGTGCTGGTCTCATCTGACTTTCCCTTAATGTGGACCTTTTGAGTGACCTCATAAGTATGCATGAATACAGTTGCAAGAAAAAGTATGTGAACCTCTTTGGAATGATATGCACAAATTTGTCATAAAATGTGATCTGATCTTCATCTAAGTCACAACAATAGACAATCACAGTCTGCTTAAACTAATAACACACAAAGAATTAAATGTTACAATGTTTTTATTGAACATACCATGTAAACATTCACAGTGCAGGTGGAAAAAGTATGTGAACCCCTAGACTAATGACATCTCCAAGAGCTAATTGGAGTGAGGTGTCAGCCAACTGGAGTCCAATCAATGAGATGAGATTGGAGGTGTTGGTTACAGCTGCCTTGCCCTTACAAGAAGCATTGCCTGATGTGAATGATGCCTCGCACAAAAGAGCTCTTAGAAGACCTACGATTAAGAATTGTTGACTTGCATAAAGCTGAATAGGGTTATAAGTATCTCCAAAAGCCTTGCTGTTCATCAGTCCACGGTAAGACAAATTGTCTATAAATGGAGAAAGTTCAGCACTGCTGCTACTCTCCCTAGGAGTGGCTGTCCTGTAAAGATGACTGCAAGAGCACAGCGAAGACTGCTCAATGAGGTGAAGAAGAATCCTAGAGTGTCAGCTAAAGACTCACAAAAGTCTCTGGCATTTGCTAACATCCCTGTTAGCGAATCTATGATACATAAAACGCTAAACAAGAATGGATTTCATGTGAGGATACCACAAAGGAAGCCACTGCTGTCCAAAAAAACCTTGCTGCACGTTTAACAGTTTGCACACGAGCACCTGGATGTTCCACAGCAGTATTGGCAAAATATTTTGTGGACAGATGAAACCAAAGTTGAGTTTAGAAGAAACAGACAACACTAAGTGTGGAGAAAAAGAGGCAGCACACCAACATCAAAACCTCATCCCAACTGTGACGTATGGTGGTGGGGGCATCATGGTTTGGGGCTGCTTTGATGCATCAGGGCCTGGACGGATTGATATCATCCAAGGAAAAATTAATTCCCAAGTTTATCAAGACACTTTGCAGGAGAACTTAAGGCCATCTGTCCACCAGGTGAAGCTCAACAGAAGATGGGTGTTGCAACAGGACAACGACCCAAAGCATAGAAGTAAATCAACAGAATGGCTTAAACAGAAGAAAATACGCCTTCTGGAGTGGCCCAGTCAGAGTCCTGACCTCAACCCAATTGAGATGCTTTGGCATGACCTCCAAAAAGCAATTCACAACAGACATCACAAGAATATTGCTGAACTGAAACCGTTCTGTAAAGAGGAATGGTCAAGAATTAATCCTGACCATTCTGCACGTCTGATCTGCAACTACAGGAAACATTTGGTTGAAGTTATTGCTGCCAAAGGAGGTTCAAACAGTTATTTAAATTCACATACTTTTTCCACCTGCACTGTGAATGTTTACATGATGTGTTAAAAAAAACATGGTAACATTTAATTCTTTGTGTGTTTATTAGTTGAAGCAGACTGTGATTGTCTATTGTTGTGACTTAGATGAAGATCAGTTCACATTTTATGACCAATTTGTGCAGAAATCCATATCATTCCAAAAGTGTTCACATACTTTTTCTTGCAACTGTACATTGATGACATGTCACAATAAAAGGCAACAATATAGCATTTTGAAAAAAAAAAAAAAACCTGTACCTTTTGCTAATTTAACTACTTCCCACCCAGCCACTGTACATATACGGCCGAGTGGGTGCTTCTGAGTGGAACTTTATTGGCATCCCAGTCTTAGTCCGTAGGGTTCAAAATTGAGTTGGCCTCTATTCTGGGAAGGCTGTCACAAGGTTTAGAAGTTAGTCAATGGGAATGTTTTACCATTCTTCTAAATGCACTTCTAGAAGAATGGTCAAATATTCCCATAGACACACTCCTCCTAAATCTTGTGGGCAGTCTTCCCAGAAGAGTTGAAGCTGTTATAGCTGCAAAGGGTGAGCCAACTCAATATTGAACCCTACATGTGTATGTAAAGGCAGGCATCACAATCCTTTTGACAATATAGTGTAACGTCTTGAAAAAAATCTGTTCCTTTTGATCATTTAAGGCCCAACTCTGGGTATGGCTTATGTCCTCAAGACCAGAGCAGGGCCGATAGGATTCTTGATGACTTTTGTTCTATTACTTGTATGTGCTTTATTTTAGCACATAGTTCTATCATAGAAGGGAGATCAGAGATCTGGCAGTTGCAAGGATTTGGAAAAACCTAAAGGCACCATTTCTTAAATGTAGGTTTAAAGGCCTATTTACACTTCTGCATTGGGGTAATGGATGGCAATGCAGGGTACAAGCGTTGCAGTGCTGTTTTATTTTGAATAGCACCCCAAATGCAACCAAATATTTCAAAGTTCAGAGAACCTGCTGCTATTTTTCTGCACCCCAGTTCCTATGTTTTTGTGCATAATTGAGTTGCTTAGCATTGTTTCCACACCCTATGCATGAAAACATATGAACTGAGTGGAGAAAAATGGCAGCAGATGCTCTGGACAGAAGTCAAAATGTGAAATATGCGGCTGTAGCAGGAGGCAGTTCGTTGGTAAAGGGCTGGAGAGCCATACAATGGGTGTCTGCAGGCAACAGTAAAGCATGGTGGAGGTTCCTTGCAAGTTTGGGGCTGCGTTTCTGAAAATGGAGTTGGAGATTTGGTCAGGATTAGTGGTATCCTCAATGCTGAGAAATACAGGCAGATAATTCTTCATCATGCCATACCATCACGGAGGCATGTGATTTACCCCAAATGTATTCTTCAACAGTACAATGACTCCAAACATACAGCCAATGTCATTAAGAACTATCCTCAAAACAAGGAGTCCTGGAAGTGATGGTTTGGCACCCACAGAGCCCTGATCTAGACATTATGGAGTCTGTCTGGTATAACATGAAGAGACAGAAGTAATTGAGGCAGCCTACATACACAGAAGATATGTGCTTGGCTCTCAAAGATGTTTGGAAGTCAGGTGTAAATAGAAAGGTCATTATTGGGTTTCAACAGGATAAGGAATGTTTTATCGCAGTATGTAAATTTTTCTTAAGTAAGTTGTATACAGTGAAGTATTTGACAATTGTCCACATCAGTTTACCTCTCCCCATATCAGCCCTGCTCTGGATGTGAGGACACCAAGGGTCAGTCCATTGCCGGATCCTGGGAGAGCACCTCCAGCCAGGGGGAGTAGAGGATCAGGTAAGTAGTATTGAAGTTGATTTACTAAAACTAAGAGTGCAAAATCTGGTGCTTGTTCAATCACGCAACAAAAAACTGGAAGCTGATTGCTTCTTTGCAGAACTGCACCAGATTTTGCACTTTCCAGCTTTACTAAATATCTCCCAGTGTTTCTCCTCTCCCCTAGACAAACTAGGCACAGACCCACTGCAAGGGATATATTTCTTATTTTACTTGAATAGGGCTTCAAAAACAGTCCTTTTTTTTAATAAAGCAAAAAAACCTTCTGTGCATAGGATCCCCTCAACACCCCTAATACTTACCTGAGAATACTCTCAATCCAGCACTGTGCTTTATAACAGCAGCTCTCTCCATCCTCCCTCCTCACTGAACAGAAGGGGGA
This sequence comes from Rana temporaria, assembly GCF_905171775.1. Lineage (NCBI taxonomy): Eukaryota > Metazoa > Chordata > Amphibia > Anura > Ranidae > Rana > Rana temporaria. The sequence goes on along the minus strand of NC_053491.1, from coordinate 291,900,965 downwards.
GCCAATAGCCCCTGCTGTTGTCAATCACAGCTTGTGAGGAGAGAGCAGGAGGCGGGGCTGAGACACGCTGTGTGAGTCTAGGGACACACACAGTGCAGCTCAGGATCAAGCCTGCACTAGTGACCCCTTAGAAAATTACTTGCTAGGTGGGGTTTGCCAGGAGCATCAGCAGAGGACCCCAGATAAGGAGAATCGGGGCTGCTTTGTGCAAAACCATTGCACAGGACAGGTAAGGAGAACAAGTATAACAAAAAAAAATGATTTACAATCCCTTTAAAGAGGAAGTAAACCCTGATGGGTTTTACTGCCTCTTTATTTCCCTGCAAAGGTAAAGCATAATGGGCTAATATGCATCACATAGTATCCCATTATGTGCCGCTTACCTAAAACCAAAGCCTGTGATGTCCCCGCCGGTTGGAAGCGTCCATCTTCAGCCCTCTTCCTTCCAGGTCGGGGGATTACGGCTCTGTGACTGGCCTGAATCATGTGATGCCGCAGGAGCCGCCAGTCACGGCATGACCTATCTAGAATAAGCACTAAGTCAGTGCGAAACGTCGGTTATCCTCCTGTTTCTGTTGCTGTGATCTGGTATGTTTTTGCTGTTCGTTTAAATAAAGACAACCTGTTTGGTTTGGAGTGCGACCATCCATCCTTCATTTTACGCCAATGCTTGCTTAGTGCACTGCCAGCACCCTTGGAATCCTACACCTGTGTATGACCCTATAGCAGACCCACCTTGAGCGGTGATTTTCCTTCTTCTATGACCTATCTAGAAACAGCACAGTGGGAAATTGTAAATATCTCCTAACTAAACCGTGTAGGTTTAGGAGATATTTCCAGCACCTACAGGTAAGCCTTAGACCCCTTTCACACTGAGGGCGTATTGCAGGCGCTATAGCGTTAAAAATAGCACCTGCAATCCATTGCAGTCCATTGTTTCCAGCGTAAAAAAAACAAGGGCTTTCACACTGGAGCGGTGCGCTAGCAGGACGGTAAAAAAAATCCTGCTAGCCGCATCTTTGGAGCGGTGAAGGAGCATTGTGTTTACCACTCCTCCACCGCTGCTGCCCATTGAAATCAATGGGACAGCACGGCTATACCGACCGCAATGCGCTGATTCAGCAGTGCATTGCGGGTGGTTTTAATCCTTTCTCGGCCGCTAGCAGGTGCCCGAAATGTGCCGCAAATCTGCCCATAGCGTCGGCGGTAAAAAATAGCGGTGTTTTACCGCCGACGCTATGGGCTGCTCAGTGTGAAAGGGATCTAAACAGAGGCTTACCTGTAGGTGAAAGTGGTTGTACAAGCACTTTAACCTCTTGATGACCGCCACACAACGATATACAGTGGGTACAGAAAATATTCAGACCTTACATTTTTCACTCTTTGTTATATTGCAGCCATTTGCTAAAATCATTTAAGTTTATTTTTTTCCCCTCATTAATGTACACACAGCACCCCATATTGACAGAAAAACACAGAATTGTTGACATTTTTGCAGATTTATTAAAAAAGAAAGACTGAAATATCACATGGTCCTAAGTATTCAGACCCTTTGTTCAGCCTTTTGATCGAATACAGCTATAAGTCTTTTTGGGAAAGATGCAACAATTTTTTCACACCTGGATTTGGGGATCCTCTGCCATTCCTCCTTGCAGATCCTCTCCAGTTCTGTCAGGTTGGATGGTAAACGTTGGTGGACAGACATTTTTAGGTCTCTCCAGAGCAGTGTTAATTTTGGCAGCAAATTTTGATTTAGTCTTGGTCTTAGGACTAAAATGGCATTTTAGGTTTGGTCCCGTTTTAGTCTTCTGCAATTGTCTTAGTTTTAGTCGACTAAATCTCCAGTACATTTTAGTCGACTGAAACTAATTTTAGTCATCTAAAATCTAATGGATGTAATTACATTGTAAAGCATTATTAGTTAACATTTCTTTACAATTTCCAAACTCATTATATATACTGCTGGAGTGAAAAATCTAATATGTTATTATTTATGGTATTGAGGTATGAACATGCACTACAGACCAATGGTAATTTTGAAGTCAAATTTCAATTTAGTTTTAGTCTTAGTCTTTTGACTAAAATGCCATTTTAGTTTTAGTCATCTCAATTGTTTTCGTTTTAGTTGTATATTAGTTGACTAAAATAGTATTCATTTAGTCGACTAAAATAGTATTCATTTAGTCGACTAAAACGTTTTGGTCATTTTAGTCAAATAAATTAACACTTATCCAGAGATGCTCAATATAGTTTAACCACTTCAGCCCCAAAATCATTTTTTTGCGCTATAAACAAAAATAGAGCGACAATTTTGAAAATGTTTTTATATTCTTTACCTTTTGCTATAATAAATATCCCCAAAAAAATCTATAAAAAAAACATTTGTTTTCCTCAGTTTAGGCCAATACGTATTCTTCTACATATTTTTGGTAAAAAAAAATCGCAATAAGCATATATTGATTGGTTTGTGCAAAAATGATAGCGTCCACAAAATAGGTGATAGTTTTATTGCAGTTATTATTTTTATTTTTTTTAATTGTGACCGTGACATTGCGACGGACATATCGGACACTTTTGACACATTTTTGGGACCATTCACATTTATACAGCAATTGGTGCTATAAAACTGCACTATTACTGTATAAATGTGACTGGCAGGGAAGGGGTTAAATATGTTCCCTAGTGTGTGATTCTAACTGTAGGGGGAGAGGACTCACAAGGGGAGGAGACCGATCTGTGTTCCTCTGTACTGGGAACACACTTCAGTCTCCTCACCTGGTAGGTTGTGGATCTGTGTCTTTATATACACAGATCTATGGTCCTGTTGTGATTGTGGGCAATCGCGGGTGCCTGGCGGACATCGCTCCCCACCGGGTCCCATGCGATGCGGGCGGCCAAGAAGCCCAAGACGTCATATGATGTCCACCCAGGATGGGAGATCCCATTTGTGGATGTCATATGACTATGGGCGGGTAGGGAAGTGGTTAAGTCAGGGCTCTGGCTGGCCCATTCAAGAACAGTCAGAGTTGTGAAGCCACTCCTTCGTTATTTTAGCTGTGTGCTTAGGGTCATTGCCTTGTTGGAAGGTAAACCTTCGGCCCAGTCTGAAGTCCTGAGCACTCTGGAGAAGGTTTTCGTCCAGGATATCCCTGTACTTGGCCGCATTCATCTTTCCCTCAATTGCAACCAGTCGTCCTGTCCCTGCAGCTGAAAAATACCCCCACAGCACAATGCTGCCACCACCATGCTTCACTGTTGGGACTGTATTGGACTGGTGATGAGAAGTGCCTGGTTTTATCCACACATACCACTTAGAATTATGGCCAAAAAGTTCTATCTTGGTCTCATCAGACCAGAGAATCTTATTTCTCGCCATCTTGGAGTCCTTTGGGTGTTTTTTTTTTTTTTTTTTTAGCAAACTCCATGCAGGATTTCATGTGTCTTGCACTGAGGAGAGGCTTCTGTCGGGCCACTCTGCCATAAAGCCCCAACTGGTGGAGGGCTGCAGTGATGGTTGACTCTCTACAACTTTCTCCCATCTCCCGACTGGAGCTCAGCCACAATGATATTTGGTTTCTTCTTTACCTCTCTCACCAAGCCTGTTCTCCCCGCTAGCTCAGTTTGGCCAGACGGCCAGCTCTAGGAAGGGTACCGGTTGTCCCAAACATCTTCCATTTAAGGATTATGGGGGCCACTTTGCTCTTAGGAACCTTAAAGCGGGGGTTCACCCTATCGACAGTAAAAAAAAAAAAAAAATTTTCTTTTACCTTTAAATCAGGCACTGTAGCGCGAGCTACAGTATGCCTGTCCCGAATTTTTTCCCCCCATACTCACCTTGTAGTCGTCCATCGAAGATACCGGGGAATGGGCGTGCCTCTGGAGACGGAGGATGATTGACGGCCGGCTCTGGCGCGTCACGCTTCTCCGGAAATAGCCGAAATAGGCTTGGTCTTCACGACGCGTGCGCATAGCCTGTGCGCACGCGCCGTGAAGAGCCGAGACCTACTCCGGCTGTCTTCGGGGAGAGTGACGTGCCAGGGCCGGCCGTCAATCATCCTCCCTCTCCATAGGCACGCCCATTCCCCGCGGGAGCCGGAATCTACGATGGACGACTACGAGGTGAGTACGGGGTTAAAAAAATCGGGACAGGCATACTGTAGCTCGCGCTACAATGCCTGTCTCGATGGTAACATCATGGGATTGTGGGTGAACTACCGCTTTAAGTGCAGCAGAATTTTTTTGTAACATTGGCCAGATCTGTGCCACAATTCTGTCTCTGAGCTTATGGCAGTTCCTTTGACCTCATGATTCTCATTTGCTCTGACATGCACTGTGAGCTGTAAGGTCTTATAAAGACAGGTGTGTGGCTTTCCTAATCAAGTCCAATCAGTATAATCAAACACAGCTGAACTCCAATGAATGTGTAGAACCATCTCAAGGATGATCAGAAGAAATGGACAGCACCTGAGTTATATATATGAGTGTCACAGCAAAGGGTCTGAATACTTAGGACCATGTGATATTTCAGTTTTTCTTTTTTAATAAATCTGCAAAAATGGCAACAATTCTGTGTTTTTTTGTCAATATGGGGTGCTGTGTACATTGATGAGGAAAAAATGAACTTAAATGATTTTATTAAATGGCTGCAATATAACAAAGAGTGAAAAATTTAAGGGGGTCTGAATACTTTCCGTACCCACTGTACGTCGACAGAATGGCACGGGCAGGCATATGGGCGTACATGTATGTCCCTGCCTCCCAGCGGGGGGGGGGGGGGCAATGGGAAATGAAATGAAAAGCTTCCTCTGCTTCTGTAACTGTAAACAGAAGCAGAGGAAGTGATGTCACTCTCCTCGTGTCATTCTTTTGGTCCGGCGACGAGGAGAGAAGACATCTCACAGTGAGTTCCACAAACAGTACACTGACACAGTACATGTAGGCACACAAGTCAGCCCCCAGTCACCCCCCTCCCCTCATCACCCCCTGCCCCCCCAGTCACAGTGTCACTGATTGTTCATTTATTTACTGATCACTGCATTTGCTGTTATTTGTAAAAAGTGTCAAGGCAGTTAGTGGTAGGCCCCTTTAGGTGTAGGGTACCCCCTAATCCCCCCATATAAAGGTTTAACCCCTTGATCGCCCCCCCCCCCAGGTAACCTTTTCACCCCCTGTCGCCAGTGTCTCTAAGCAATCTTTTTTCTGATCGCCGTATTAGTGTCGCGGGTGACACTAGTTAGCCTGTTAGTTATTTAGGTTTACCATCAGGTTTTTATAGCATCAGGTACCCCCATATATTACCTAATAAAGGTTTTAACCCCCTGATTGCCCCCTAGTTAACCCTTTCACCAGTAATCACTGTATAAGTGTTATGGGTGACGCTGGTTAATTAGTTTGCATTTTATAGCATCAGGGCACCTGCCGTTTATTACCCAATAAAGGTTTAACCCCCTGATGGCCCGGCGGGTGATATCAGTTAGGTTTTATTGTCGGATATGGTCTGCGTCACCCCAGGAAGTGTCAGGTTAGTGCCAGTAGCGCTAACACCCACGCACGCAGCATACACCCCCCTTCGTAGTATAGTATCTGAACGGATCAATATCTTATCTGATCAGATCTATGCTAGCGTCCCCAGCAGTTTAGGGTTCACAAAAACGCATTTTTAGCGGGATCAGCCCAGATACCTGCTAGCACCTGTGTTTTGCCCCTCCACCCTGCCCAGTCCACCCAAGTGCAGTATCGATCGATCACTGTCACTTACAAAACACTAAACACATAACTGCAGCATTCGCAGAGTCAGGCCTGATCCCTGTGATCGCTAACAGTTTTTTTTTTGTAGCGTTTGATACAGTTGCTGACAGTCAGGTGCTTTTTTTTTTCCCTGTAAAACGTATTAGTGTACCAGTAAATTTAGAGCCCAAAATGACAAATCGAAGGTACACTAGTGACGAGGCCTACATGTTTCTGAGCATGACAGATAGTGAAGAGGAAGTCACTCATGTGTCAGATTCAGGCTCAGATTACGATCCTGTAGACTACAGTGGCTCCATGACAGATAGCACTGACGACGGAGTTGAGGTCCCTGCCAAGGTCAGACGTACCTGACCCCATTCTTTTTCTTCTGTTGTTGAGGTGAAAGAACCACAGGGCTCTCGTATGGAGCAGAGAAATACTAGTGCCGCTCATCCTTCTGGTGAACTGGCAAGCACCAGCGGCCTAGTACACCCTGGTCATACATCCAGCACTGCAGTAACACTTGGTGACGTGGCGAGTCCCATAAATGCAGTTCAAGCTGGCAAGCACAAGTAGTGTCCCGCTGCCACCAAGAAGAAGATAAAGACAGGCCATCGTGCCCATAGTGTCCTTCCTGCAGAATTTGCCAATCCTAATTGGGAGCCCACCAGTGGCGGCTGGTGACATTTTAGAATGGGGGGGCGCAAGACCCCGCCCCTCCACATTTGGTCCCTCCCACTTCTCATAAGCCACACCCCCTATAGAATACACTCACTCCGTCCCCTGTATTCCACTTGTTTCCCCTCATAGTGTCAGGAGTATACAGCTCAGCATCACAGCACAGAGTATATAGCCCCAGCATCACAAATCATGGTATATAGCGCAGGCTTACAGATTGGCGCAAACAAACTAAAAAATTACACTGTTAGTTATGAAGGACTCTAAATGGGCATGAGATTATCAGAGACTGCGGACATACTGCACAAGATTACCAGAGACTGCGGACATACTGCACAAGATTACCAGAGACTGCGGACATACTGCACAAGATGACCAGAGACCGCGGACATACTGCACAAGATTACCAGAGACTGCGCACATACTGCACAAGATGACCAGAGACTGCGGACATACTGCACAAGATGACCAGAGACTGCGCACATACTGCACAAGATGACCAGAGACTGCGCACATACTGCACAAGATGACCAGAGACTGCGCACATACTGCACAAGATGACCAGAGACTGCGCACATACTGCACAAGATTACCAGAGACTGCAGACATACTGCATTACTTGTCCTGCGACTTGGGACTTCAACGTCGCATGACAAGTCGTACCCCATGATTTCCAATGAGAACCGTTCATATCTGTGCGACTTCAAGTCACAGCGACTTCAAAGTAGTCCCTGCATTGCTTTGGTCGCACTTTGATGCAACTTGAGGTCCATAGACCTCCAGAATACACAGGCATTCCTTTAAGTCGCATCAAACTTTCAGACTGTGTTAGCCTTAAAGTCGCAAGATGCTGCCACAATTTTTTGCTGCGATTTTGCAGCGACTTGAAGCAATGCCTGTGTATTCTGGAGGTCTATGGACCTCAAGTCACATAAAAGTGGGACAAAAGTAATGCACGGACTACTTCGAAGTCACTGTGACTTGAAGTTGCACAGATATGAATGGTTCTCATCAGGTCAGACTTATCCTGCAACTTTCCAGTCCCAAGTCGCTATTTCCACCAATTAAATTTAAAAACCAATTAAATAAAAAAAAAACATTTTAACAAGCCGTGGGGCTTGGATGGGGTCCAAAAAAAATGAATAAGCGGGGTGGGGACGGATGGTTTGGGTGCCGTTACGGCTGCTATTTCCACCAATGAAATAAAAAAAAAAAATGTTAAATACTTTTTTTTTTTCAACAAGCCCGGGGGAGGGGGGGGGGGGATTGGATGGGGTCTTTGGGTGCCGTTGCGGCTGCTATTTCCACCAGTTAAATAAAAAAACAATGTTAAATACTTTTTAACGAGCCCAAAAATAAAAAATGAATAAGCGGGGGTGGGGGGGTGGTTTGGGTGCCGTTACAGCTGCTCTTACCACCTATTAACAAAAAAAAAAAACATTTGAATAAGCGGGGGTGGCCGATACGGCCGATATTTTCGCCCAATGTTGTTTTTTTTTTATAAGCTGGGTGAGGGAAGGGGTCCGTTTGCCCGCTATTACATACATGCCCGCTATTTGCAATACTTTGATTAGGCAGGGAGGGGGTTCATACCAGTTACTGCAGGCATGCTGGCAGCATAGCTCAGCTTCCAGGCGCACTGAGCTCGAGAGTCCCGACGTCACTTCCGGTTCTTCCTGAGACGTCGGGACTAGCACAGAGACGTGCGGGTGCACACAGAAAGTGTGCACCCGAGTCATAACAACACAGTCCATCGTAGCGCCTCGTCTGCAATCCCGTGATTGCACAGACGTGGCGCTACTCACACAGCACTGTGCCCGGCGTCCGGCGCTCGGACACAGTGCGCCTAAGGACCTTTTTTGGAAAAAAAAATCCTTAAAGTGACATGTTTAAATAAACTTTCTTTTTTTTTTTTTTTTTTAGATTTTTTTTTTTTTTTTACTGATTGGGGAGGGGGGGCGGCGCCCGGGCGCCCTCTATGGACGGGCCGCCAATGGAGCCCACCACTTCAGCAGCACCCATACTTCCCCCATTCAATGGCCAACACGGAATTCAGGTGGAAACAGTTGATTTTACAGCACTTGATTATTATTCGCTGTTTTTCACGGAAGATCTCTAGATCTATTGTGGACCAAAGTAATTTGTATGCTGGTCAATACATCGCCGCTAATCCCCAGTCCTCCCTTGCCAAAAAATGGAAACCAATTATGGTTTCTGAATTTAAGACCTTTCGAGATCCCTCGACATGGGCATAGTTAAATTGAGTAAGTTGCAGTCATATTGGTCCATTGACCCAGTTTACCATTTGCCCATGTTCTCTGCCTCCATGGCCAGGGCATGATACAAGCAGATCTTGCGGTTATGCACTTTAATAACAATGAACTTTGTCGTCCTCATGGAGACCCTGAATACGATCGGCTCTACAAAATTCGGCCCCTCAAACCACTTCAACCAACGTTTTGAAGCCTTGTATACTCCCCATCAAGTTGTCTGCTTTGATGAGTCCCTGATTAAATTTTCTGGCCGCTTGTCTTTCACACAGTACCTTCCCAGCAAACGTGCCAGATATGGGGTCAAGATGTATAAGCTCTGTGACAGGGCAACAGGCTATACATATAGTTTTATGGTTTATGAGGGAAGAGATAGTCACGTAGAGCCAGAGAACTGCCCAGGTTACATAGGGAGTGCTGGAAAGATAGTGTGGAATAGACATGTGCACTACCGAAACATTTGTTTTCTTTTTTTGCTTTTTTCGGAAATTCAAAAAATTCTGAAAACGGAAACTCGAAATTTTAGATTTTCGAAAATCTGAAAAAAATAAAAGAAAATCAGTAAAATTCAAAATAATAACTAACTAATAGTAACTATTAAATTACAGGTATTGGAATTTCCTTTCAAATTTGGCTGTTAGTGAGATTAACGAATACAAATTTATCTGAAGTTATGAAATATGAAGTTTAGAAATAAATAAATAATAATAACTATTATTATTTATTATTATTAGATTGTTGCGTTCCATTCGTTTTTTTGGATAATTAGTGAACGTAATGAATACGAATTCATCTGAAGTTACGAACAGCCAAATTTGAAAGAAAATTTCAATACCTAATCTCCAAATTTCCAAAATATAGAACTTTGAATTTCCTAATTTTTGAAATTTCGGTATTCCGACTTGTTGGTGTAGGCAGTAAACTTTGGGGTGGGTCAGCCCTCTGGGAACCTGCATTCTGACAGTCACTATTCCAATTCCTGAGTCCTAGCCTTATTCTTCAAGGGGAAAACCAAATCCCTAACCCCAACCCCAACCCTAGCCTTAAGCCTCTAACCCTAACTCCTAACCCTGAACATAACCGTAAGCCCTAACCCTAACGCCTAACCCCTAACTGCTAACCCCAACCCTAACTGTAGCCCTAATCACTAACCCACAACCCTAACCCTCTAACCCTAAGACTAACTCCTAACCCCCTAACTTCCAACCTCTAACCCTAACTGCTAACCCCTACCATTAACCCTAACACCCTAAACCTAACCCCTAACCCCAACGCTTAAACCTAACCTCTAACCCCAACCCTAACCACTAACCCCCAACCCCTAACCCCTAACTATTAACACCTTACCCTAACTGCTAACCCAAAGCCCTAACCCTAACTGCTAACGATAACCCCATAAACCCTAGCCCTATCCCTAGCTGTAGCCCTAACTCTAACTGCTAACCCCTAACTTCTAACCCTTTAACCCTAACCCTAAGAATTTCCTAACTTCAAATTTTTGACTTTTCAAATTTCCGAATTAGAAATTTTCGAAATTTTCAATTTTAGGAATTTTCGTATTTCCGAAATTCTGGAAATTTGGAAATTGAAAAATTCGGAATTTACTAATTTTTAAAAATACGTTAAACGAATTCGGAACTAAACAAATTGCACATGTCTAGTGTGGAACTTGGTGTCACCCTTATTCGGAAAGGGGTACCATTTGTATATGGACAATTATTACAAAAGCGTGTCACTTTTTAGTCACTTGTTTGATCATCAAATTGGTGCATGTGGCACTGTGCAACCTAATCACCGGGGCTTACCCCAGAGACTTGTAGATTCCCGTCTTAGGCTGGGGGAGAGAGCCTGCTACAAGTGTAATAATTGGCTTGCTGCGAAGTGGAGGGATAATAAGAATGTTTTCGTTCTGTCCTCCCTCCACGCAGACACAACAGTCCAAATTCGTACTGCGACTGGTGTTGTGGAGAAACCCCTCTGTGTCCACGAATATAACCAAAATATGGGAGTGGTGGACCTCAACGACTAGTTGTTGGCACCGTACCTAGTTGCCCATAAGGCCTATCGCTGGTACAAAAAAGTGTCTGTATACTTATTTCAATTGGCTTTGCTGAACACTCATGTGCTATACAGAGCTTCAGGACGGACTGGATCCTTCCTTAAATTCAAGGAAGATATCGTCAGAGCTCTCCAGGCGGTGATGCTTCACCTCACCATCCCCATGAGAGGCATTTCTGTATGTCCTCCCTAGTATCCCTACCCAACGAAACCCCTAAAGAAAATATTGTGCCTGTAGAAAGCGCAGATCTAGGCGTGACACCCATTATTATTGTCCACGCTGTCCTGACAATCCTGGTCTTTGCATTGGTGAATGTTTTGAACGCTACCACACACTAGTGCAGTTTTCGCATAGGGTACAGCATTTCACAGACTAGGACACACTTTCACAGGGTCTCCCAAGATGCCATCGCATTTTGAGAGACCCGAACCTGGAAGTGAACTGTTACAAAAAAAGTGTAAAAAACCCACAAATAACATAAAAAAAATAGTTCTCTCTCTCTCTCTCTTTTTTGTTTTCAGGTACGCCATTCAGCTGCAGCGTGGATTTATTCATCTTGACTGCAACAGCATTTGCTACTACGATACATAAAGCCGTGACTCCAGTGCTTTTAGGTGCTCTTGCCAATGGGCTGAGTGGTTGGACGTTAAATGCCTTGTTAAGCATGTGGTACCCAAATGGTTGGTGTTTTTGCCACGTTTGATGTGCTTGAGACACAGTTTGCAGATTGCAACAGTGAGATCTGCTGCAGATGTGCTGAAAAAGGCCCAGATAGCTGAGCTTTGGGAAGTGGGACAGGAGATAACAGCTGCAGAATATGATGGAATAGGGTGGCTGCTCTCTACTCTTTCTTGATGTCGGCCTCCTTGAGGTTGTGCCACCTTACCTTCAGTTTCCTCCTCTGCTCTGGCACCCAAGTCGCATCAGTGACCTCATCATCATCTTTATCATTACCACTGGAGACAACTTGGCAATACTCTGCGGCTTGGGGAACATGAATACCAATTTGTCTACTAGTGTTCCTCCCTCTCTCTAGGCTCATGTTCCTGTTATCCTCAACCTCAGATCCAGCATCTGAATCCAGTAATGGCTGGGCATTATCAAGGAGCAAGTGGCTGATGCTGTGGTCAAATAACTCAGCTGACTCCTCAATGGCTGATGCTGGGGCTATGGCAGGAATAGATGTGGACAAGGAGGCTGTTTATCCACTCTGGCAACTGCAGGGGACTGCACACTTGTCTCTGTTTGTGTGACAGAGGATGAGGAGGATAAGGAAGGTTTAGTAAGCCAGTCCACCACCTCCTCTGCATGCAGTGGCTGGATAGCACAGGCAAACTAACTAAACAGAGCAAATGATGCCCTGCCTGAGGACTGACCACCACGTCCACCTGTGCCTGTGGACACATTTGTTGCTGTCCTCCCAGACATTATTGGGAGGTAGGGGACGTTGCTTAAAAGCAAATGTAAAGAAGAAGTTGAAATCTGTACGTAGATGCACTTTAACCACTAAACCCCCGGACCATATTGCTGAGCACTTTTTGCGATTCGGCACTGCATTGCTTTAACTGACAATTGCGCGGTCGTGCGACGTGGCTCCTAAAACAAAATTGCCTGCCTTTTTTTCCTACAAATAGAGCTTTCTTTTGGTGGTATTTGATCACCTCTGCGGTTTTTAGTTTTTGCGCTATAAACAAAAATAGAGCGACAATTTTGAAAAAAATGAATATGTTTTACTTTTTGCTATAATAAATATCCCCCAAAAATATATAAAAACATTTTTTTTCCTCAGTTTAGGCCGATACGTATTCTTCTACATATTTTTCGTAAAAAAAAAAACACAATAAGCGTTTATTGATTGGTTTGCGCAAAAGTTATAGCGTTTACAAAATAGGGGGTATTTTTATTGATTATTTTTTTTTACTAGTAATGGCGGCGATCAGCAAATTTTTTTCAGTACTACAACATTATGGCGGACACTTCGGACACATTTTTGGGACCATTGGCTTTTTTATAGTGATCAGTGCTATAAAAATGCATTGGATTACTATAAAAATGCCACTGGCAGTGAAGGGTTTAACACCAGGGGGCGGGGAAGGGGGTTAAGTATGTTCCCTGGGTGTGTTCTAACTGTAGGGGGGGTGGACTGACATAGGGAAATGACTGATCTTCTGTTCATACATTGTATGAACAGAAGATCAGCATTTCTCTCCCTGACAGGACCGGGAGCTGTGTGTTTACACACACAGCTCCCAGTCCTCGCTCTGTAAAGAGCGATCACATGTGCTCGGCGGCTATTGAGCCCGTATATCTACGTGCTTTCGCCCAGCAGTGCACCAATCACCTCTTTACATTGATTAACTGCTTGCCGACCAGCCGCCGCAGTTATACGGCAGGAGGTCGGCTGACAATATTGCGTTAAACTGGTAGTAACGCACACAAAACTATATGGCGTTAAGCTGTCAGTAATGCACAGAACCGAATTTCATTAAACTGCCAGTAACGCACGCAAAACTATATGGCCATAAACTGGCAGTAACTCACACAGAAGTAAATGGCGTTAAACTGGCAGTAACGCACAAGACTATATGGCATTGTGATCATTTAATGGAAGGAAATGTAAATCTCAGACAGTTGATGAGATTACAGGGTGCCATAGATATACAGACAGCAGAAGGTGGAGGTCCTTCAGATCTGTTTTTGAATGTAAATAAAACATTAAGGCCCGGATTCTCAAAGGAGTTACGCTGTCGTAACTCTGAGTGCGGCCCGTCGCAACTTGGCGCCCGATTCATAGAATCAGATACGCCTCGCAGTTGCCTAGATACGAGCGGCGCAAGTCTCCTACGCCGTCGTATCTTAGGGTGCATATTTACGCTGGCCGCTAGGTGGCGCTTCCGTATATTTGCGCGTCGAATATGCTAATTAGCTAGATACGCCGAGTCACGTACGTACGTACGTACGTACGTACGTACGTGTGCCCGGCGTTTTTAAGATACGTCGTTTACGCAAGACACAGGTTTTTAACCACTTGCCGCCCGCCAATGACAGATTGACGTCGGCAAAGTGGTTTCAATATCCTGAGTGGACGTCATATGACGTCCTCAGGATATTGAGCCGCTGCGCGTCCCCGGGGGCACGCATCGCGGCGATCGTTGTTGCAGGGTGTCAGTCTGACACCCCGCAACACCGATCTAGGTAAAGAGTCTCTCACAGAGACTCTTTACCACATGATCAGCCGTGTCCAATCGCGGCTGATCACGATGTAAACGGGAAAAGCCGGTAATCGGCTTTTCCTCACTCACGTCTGTCAAGTCTAAGTCTTTCTCAACCCGCCTTTCAGGACAACCTTGGAGAGGATAAACAAGTAACTTACCCTAGGGTGGGACCACTGCCTGCAGGACCTTCCTGCCAAAGAGGCTTGATCTGCAGCAGACAGCAAGTCCAACCTATAGTGCCTAAGAAACGTTGAGTAGTTGGACCAGGTGGCAGCCTTGCAAATCTGCTTGGGTGTAGCACCGGCCCAGGAAACTGCAGTTGATCTTGTTGAGTGTGCAGCAATACCTGAGGAAGTCACTTCTCCTTTGGCTTTATATGAAAAAAAAATTATACTGACAGTATAATTAACACCGCGGTACTTAAATAAACATATAAATTGCAGCCAACACCACAGAATGGATCAATTCTGCTAGAAACAAACAAATATAAACACAAAATGTAGCGCTAAATATATGTGAGAGCGTAGAATAGATAGATTGACAAATATCCACTCATAAACTACCATATATGTGAAAATAATGATAAATCCATATATAGAAAATTGAAATCAGATAAAAAGTCTCTAAAAATTGAGAAACTTGAAAACAGTTCAGAAAATTAGTGACTGTGCAAAAATAAACGTGACTGGTCTTCGCAGATATAAGACGCGTTTCGATCATCTGGTAGATGATGATCGATTAGATCGAAACGCGTCGGGAACCTGCCGACATTGCTGCTTATCGTTTTATGCCTGTTACAATTGCTGAAAATGTGAGTGTAAAATTTTAATCTTTGCTGTCAAGTAAACTTTTAAAGCAGATTTACACTATGTGCATCCTTGCCTTCTTTCTTATTCCTTCCCTTGAATCGAGTGTTTGAACCTTCCATATGGATCTTAGTTTTTAAACATTACAAGCTGATCTCAAGTCGTGTCTTTTCCTGGTACAAACCACTACCTGCATTGGACTTCACCTTCCTGCTGTGAACTGGATACCATCAATTATAAGCGTGTATGACCCATTAGGTATAAGCCTATTTTGGGTCCACTGATTCCGGTAAGCCTCCATTCATTTCGGTGGTGGATTCACTTCATCTTATATCTGCGAAGACCAGTCACGTTTATTTTTGCACAGTCACTAATTTTCTGAACTGTTTTCAAGTTTCTCAATTTTTAGAGACTTTTTATCTGATTTCAATTTTCTATATATGGATTTATCATTATTTTCACATATATGGTAGTTTATGAGTGGATATTTGTCAATCTATCTATTCTACGTTCTCACATATATTTAGCGCTACATTTTGTGTTTATATTCCTTTGGCTTTATAGGCTTCTATAATTGCAAGTCTCAGCCATCTTCCTAGCGTACTCTTGGAAGCTTTTTCCCCTTTCCGGGGACCTGAAAATGTTACAAACAGAGCATTTGATTTTCTGAATTCTTTAGTGACTGCAAGAAACTATCAGGCACCTTTTCACATCTAATGTATGAAAAGCTTCTTCCCCTGCATTAGTAGGAATTGAAGAAAAATTGGGTAGAATTATTTCTTGCGACCGATGAAAAGTTGAGGATACTTTTGGAAGGAAAGCGGGATCCTTCTGAAGGATCACCCGGTCTGGAAAGATCCATAGAAAAGGTTCTGTAATGGCCAGAGCTTGGAGCTCGCTGACTCGTCTTGCTGATGTAATGGCAACTAAGAAAATTGTTTTGAGAATTTAATTTTTCAAAGAAATATCTTCTAAAGGTTCAAACGGAGCTCCCGTGAGACCCTGTAAAATAGACAAGTCCCAACTAAGGAAAACCTTGAGGGTCACAGGTCTGTTTCGAGCAAGTGCCCTAAGAAAAAAAAAAAAAAAAAAAAATCAAAAAAGGTTCTCTGGACAGAGTGTTTTCCAAAAAAATGAAAGTGCTGCTACCTGCGTTTTTAAGGTAAAACGCCCGTTTTTGCCGCGAATTGCGCGGCGTTTTGCGGCTGTCAGCTCTTATCTCAAAGACATTGTAGACCCTCCCAAAGTTTAAAACGCAAAAATAAAACGCTTCTGAACCCAAAATTTTGCGTCTGAAAAAACGGACATAAACCCAACTGCTTTAAAACGCCAAAAAACGTGATTGTGTGCATGGACACATAGGATAACATTAAATGTGTTCAGGGGCAGTTGAAAAAAAATGCCCAAATGCCTCTGAACTCAAGTTTAGCAGCGTCTCGTGTGCATGGGGCCTTAGTCACTTCTTTTCTACTAGAAAGAAGTGTTGGGAGGCTGCGTCAGTGACGTCACCACGCCAAGGAGGAGGGCTCCTCAAGCCGGCCGGCTTTACTTTTACTATTACACGCTGTTTTTACTCGTACTGATGTAAGTACATTACTTTTAATAAATATTTTTATCCTGCGGTATTACGCTATTGTGCCCCTTCTTTATCTTTCGGTATATGTGTCTGGACCGCTTGATTGCTATTGTCCTGTGAGGGGGGTAACGAGAGTGAACCGCAACTCCTTTCCAACCCATTGCTGAGGCTTGGATCTCGCTGCTTAACACAAGTGTTTCCACCCTGAGTATCCAGAGGATTGAAAGGCCGTGGCTGGGCTATAGCCAATTGCAATAAAGGCTTGCCGTTTGGTAAGCAGCTTATTCTTACGGTGGAGGATTTGCACTAAATGCATGCATGTCACCTGGGTGTTCGTGGTTTGACCAAATTCTAAGAACCTAGGGTCACTCATCAAGCAAACCAAAGGCTCCATCTGATGTTATTGTCTTCATGGAGATTTTACCAATTTTCATTCATTGACTGACATTTATTTGAATGTATTTAGATTGGCGCGGCTATTTATACTATATAAAGTGTTTTTACTACTTTGTCTGACAATCCTTTGGCTTTTAGCAGGTCTTCCTCAGAAACCAAGCGCTCAGGTGTAACCTGTCTGCTTCTGGATGAAACACAGAGAACTGTGTTAGGAGGTCCTTTCTGGGTGGTAGCCTCCATGGAGGTTTTACGGCCAGATTTAATACTGTTGCAAACCACGGTCTTTTTGGCCAAAAAGGAGTAATCAGGATTAGGTTGGCATTTTCTTCCCTGAATTTCCTTAGAACTAACGGAATTAAAGCAGAGCTCCACCCTAAAGTGGAACTCCTGGTGATCGGAAACCCTCCCCCCCTCTGGTGTCACGTTTGACACCTTTCAGGGGGGAGCGGGGTGCAGATACCTGTCCATAAGGGAAGAATCGAGGCACCACTGTACCGCTTACCTGGATCTGAGCGGTGTCTGGGGCGCCTGTATCCGCCATTACTGCCGACCCTTCCTCCATCCTGAACAGAAAGCGCAGCGGGGACCATCCAGTTTTAAATATCCCGGGTCCGGCGTCATCAGCGATGAAGACGCCACTCAATAGGCCTGACCTCTGCGTTCCAGTGCTGCAGACTCCGGGCACTCAGCACTGACCTCCTGTAGAGCCTTTGCTGCCACTGAGCATGGAGAGGCTGGTGACTCCCGAACACCCCCCGTTTGTCTAGGGGGGGCTGGGATGGCCGCTGCATGCCAAGCAGCAGAAAATTAAATAAGAAAAAAAGGTAAGCCTACTCCCTCGCCCCTTGGAGAGAGCGCAGCTCCTCTGGTTCACAGCATGCACTTCCACCATGGCAGAAGAAACACAATAACTGAGGCCATGGTGGAAGAGGAGGCATTTAAAGGTCTGCATGCGTTTCCTAATTAAAGAGGCGGAGCTGCGCTCTCTAAGGTTGTCCTGAAAGGCAGGTTGAGAAAAAAAACCCACAAAATGCTAGTTACACATTGCAAAAAAATAATTAAATTTATATTTATTAAAATAAAATAAAAAATGAAGGAAACAAACACCAAGTTCTTTTCAATACATTTATTGAAAGGTACATTGCTTAATTAACAGAGGCACTTTCTGTTTGTTGCTGCATGGTTTTAGCCCTCCAAAATGTGCAGACCTACCACTGAGCAGCGTATCTAGTGATGGGTAATATGCTAGTCACCATTTGTTTAACTCAAATTACACATTCCCTGTCTGAGCTTAACACATAGCATTTCCCATACTGTACATATGCTACAACAGGGGCACTTTAGGGTTAAACTACATAAGCAATTTTACCAAGCAGTCATTTCAATGCTTTGTAGTTAAAAAACAAAACAAAAAAAAAAATCGTTATATCAGGCTACATCACAGCATAGGCATATATGAGATCTCAGTATACTGGACTTGTGTGTGGTGTGGGGGGGTGAGAGAAGTGGCAGTTAATACCAGTTAGCACTTACATGCTGCATTAGAGCCACTGTACCCAAAACTCGGGGTGCAATGTACAGCAAGTAAATTGCCAAGCCTCCTAACCTGGGATTAAAGCCCAAATCCTGATATTGCCTTACTATTGGTTAGTAAGGGTGCTCATAGTACAACTGTGGACACTTTCAGTATAACACATCTTGCATGGTAATGTACTGTGGTGCATTGGGATGCCATTAAAAATATATGGCAATGCATCAATACCACATGCAGTGCATTAGCCCACTGTGCTGGTGTGAAAGAGCCCAAAGCTCATCAGGAATGCATAAGGCTAGCACCAATTAGGAAGGATTATTGCAGTAGGATAAAGCAGTAGTATAAAGCACCCCAAATTTTAGGAGTTCTGGGATGCTATATGGACTGCCAACTGGTTGTGCTTTTTAACTGCCGTAGAAGCCAATCCCCCCCCATGTTTCTCCACATACATATGCTAACCATAAACACCTAGCTAGTAAAAAAAAATATATCACTTTTTGTAAAAGAAAAGTATACATGAAAATGTGTGTAGCAATCCGATATAAAAAAAGGTGGCTAAATTTGCATCTGCATGTTGCTTTTGCCCTAAAGATTTACAGGTGACATTTGGTACATCTACTCAGCGCATTTACTTTAGTTCCAAATATTCCCTAGTTACAATAATCTGCTGTTAACAGATTTGTCACAAATGACAACAGAACCAGAAAGGCCTTAAACACTGTTTTTTTCCCCCTGTCTCCCTTCTGGCGTTGGAAGGGTGTCAGGTCATGTACAGAAACTAGTCTTCAAACGAATGGAGTGAAAGAAGATCTTGTCCTATTCACTTTTCACCTAGCAGACCATGGCTTCACTAAATCAGGTGTGATACGCAGGATAGCGGAGAACAACTTGTGTGTGGGGTCGCTACAACAGACACCTACCATGTTTAAATATGAACCGCTAAGGTTTCACCAACAACCTTAAACATGCCTTAGACTTTAAAGTCAAGCCTAAAGGCCATTTTGTCCTTTTAACTAGTGTGAAAAAAGGATTGTACCTAAAATTCTACACAAGCCCTTAAACAGCAGAGGTTGCTCTTTACTAGGAGTAGGCAGTTGTGTTTAGAAGTTTAATCTGCCTCGTTCAGAAACAAGTGCCATACATTTTTCAACTGTGCAAAAAGTTTGAACGGCAAACTAGCACAGGGAGGCAGATCTATATTAAATATTTAGCAATGCAATGTCACAAATAAAACAAATTCAAAAACTAAAGTGCATTTTTTTTTTTTCCTTTTGAGAAATATATGGGACTTAGGTTTACATTTTAGATCAAAGATTGCAAACATTCTGTACTCATTTTTGCATTGCTGGATTCTTTCGGAGTTGAGTAACCTGGATGTTGTCAATCCTTGCTTTAAATAGTAGTGTAATTTTCTTGACCTGATTTTAATCAGGGCCCATTCACACTTCAGCATTCTAATGGGGTGCATCAATGCAGGTTATAGCAGCTACTCATGTGCATTGTATTAAGGCAGCCCTTTTTTATGAATGGGCTGCCAGCATAATACAATGGATGAAAACCGTGCAGGTTGCCACAATGCTCAAGTGTGAAAGAGTCCTCAAGCTAAACGCAGTAGTACACTGGCTTTATATTTCTGTCTGCTCAGCTATAAAGTAAGAAGAGTACAAGTCACTGCAAGCAATCAACTGTATAGGCTTTTACTACAGTTTTCTGAATTCTAAGAACTGAACTGCAAAGTTGACCTTGCATAATGGAAACATATCCATGAATTAGCCTTAAATTAACTTTTTTTTTATAGATTATAAGTACAAGGGGTACTCTACATTAAGTCTCCATGAACACTGAGCTAAAAAAAAAAAAAAAAATTCTGTCCTCTTTGGGAGTAAAAAAAATAAAAAAACGCTCATACAAAAGCATTTTTTATACAAAGTTTAGGGGAGTTTTAATTTTTTTTCTGCCACTGAGCTCCAATCAGAAACGAGAATGAGAAGGTTTTTCCTGCCTCTGAAGGTTAATTTAAAAATATGCCTGTAATCGTCTTAATGTGCATGGCCATATAGGATAATTGAGTTGCTTCTACAAGCAGAACACAAAACTTCTGTAGAAGCAACGCTTTTTTTTTTTTACACCGGTGTGCATGGAGCCTTACTAAAAAAAAAAGTCAACCTCTACATTAGTTCCTCCTGTATAGCAACACTGAGGGATCCCATTCGTTTCCACATTTTGTTGCTTATAAAAATACTGATAATAATTTTATGCAACATTGCTGCAGATAAAAGTAAGAATTGCAGGGGAGTGGGGAAGACTACCTCAATGCATTGGCTCGAGATGCCTGCAATATTTCTAATAAGGCATGTTATTAGAGGAAGAAACTGCAGAAGCCCTTTGATGCCTCCCTCTCTTCACGGAGCATGTATGTAGCCATATTTGTGTAGATTTGTTACACTGAAGTTCTGCTTATACAGCCTCACTAAACAGTGCAGTCACATTTTCCATTACAGTATATCCATTAGTAATGTCTTCGAACTGTATATATTTCCCTACCTAAAAACTTGCTAAAAAGTTTTATGCTAAAGAAAAATTAAAACTAGCTGCCATTTTCTCTTTAGGTTTCACAGTTGTGCTTTCCAAACAAGTGCTCCAAAGTCCATAAAATTATAAAATCACACCATTCGTATGCCCTTTTCACTTGTAGAACCTGTGAAGATAAAGAACACATACAATCAATGTGTTGGCATTTACTAAAACAAACATATTACATGTTAAAGTGTCTTATCTATATGCCAATGAATTGCACAAAGAGCTGTAATAAATCAATTAACTGGTTGCAAACCTTCATGTTTTTTCACCTTAACGCAGGATAAAAAAAAACAAAAAAAAAAAAAATAAACAAAAAAACAAAAAAAACAAAAAAAAAAAAACACACCAACACCACCTTGCACTGTCCGCTCTGCCTCCGCTTTACTTACCTGAGCCCCGATAGAAACCCAGCCATTGGCTCCCACTGCTGTCAATCAAAACCAATGACGCGGCCGACAATCGGCAGCTATGGACGCCGATTGTATGGCACTGGAGCGCGCCCGTAAGGTAACCCCCTCGGGAGAGAGCTTCCCAGAAGAGGACGATTGGGGCCACTCTGTGCAAAACAAAACTGCACAGTGGAGGTATGCATGATGTGTTTTTTTTTTAAACCACAAAGCTCTAGTGTCACCAAGTATATTAAAAGAAAAAACTACTGCAAGCTAAAAGCACATAGGTGAAAATAGGGCAACTACTCAAGTCTGACATAAATGGCTTGAATTTTTGGCCAGTTCCGGCCGATTATCAAACAAGTGCCCCTGTGGCACAATAAGTTGATTTTTCAAGCGACTTTTGTAGAAGGAGCCAGGTGGAAAGTCGTCAGCTGAATAGTGACTGCATTGAATCATGTACAGGCACGGTTTGGGTATTCTGGAATGCAATAGTACAGTGGTCATCAACACTACCCTCAGGGCCCACTAACAGGCCCGATTTTATGTATTACCTTGGGGGAGATGTAGACTAGAATACTGCAATCACTGAGTAGCAAATGATATCACCTAAGATGTATTTCAATTATCTTGAAAACCTGGCCTGTAAGTGGGCCCTAAGGACAGGGTTGATGACTACTGCAATAGTCAACAGGAGACTATTTTATCATGAGATGTGTTCCATCAGCCTAAACCTTTATAACAGCCAAATATGAGGGTCCCCCTGACTGGATGAAACAGGAAAAGATTTGTGTTTTTTTTTTTTTAATGTAGGTCCTCTCATTCTACATTGGTGGTGGTAAGTTGAGAATTGAATAGTGTATGTTTAGCATATCATACCTTTAAACTCTACTGTAATTGTTAAGACCTCTTCCTTATATGGACAGCGGAATGGTAAAAATCATTAATTTAAAAAGGCGCTAAAGAGTAACAATTACCTTCAACATCAAAAGCCAGTTTCTGGAATTGTGGGTAAATGTGCTATCCTGTAACAACTGTGCTTCAGCTGTCTTGCTGTGCGACCCGATACAATCCATTTTAGCTTTTGTACATTTGGCTTTGAACATTTGCTTGAAGCATACTCTGCAAGGCACTTTGATACAAATTCTTTCCAACAAAATAAGTCTCTGCCGCTGATCTGAGGGAGAAAAAATAAAACAAAAAAATGATATAAGTTTTCTTTGGCCTTATTACAAGTGGAGTGAAGTAGTAGGAAGCACAAATTGTGCTAAAGCACACACAAGTAAGGATTTATCAGGCAAGATTTCACAGATTTCTGTTTAGGGTGTGTGTTTCTCTCCCATTAAATGTTACTCCAGTGCTGGTCACAAAATCCATTGTCTGAAAGCTGAAAAATTAACCAACCGGAACTTCCTAGGTTTCCTAGAGTTGCACAGTCATCACTCTGCTACTTCTTGGTTAAGCTGCAACTTCACTTGTCAGTTGCCTGCTGGTAGAAAGGATATGCTGCCCATTGGTCCAGTAGGCAGGATACAGACAGATGCTACTGGAGACCACAGAGCTTAACCAAAACTGCCCACTTGGCTTAAAGCAGAGGTCCACCCAATTTTTTTTTTTTAAAAGACAGCAGCTACAAAATGCTGCAGCTGCTGAGTTTTAACCACTTAAGGACCCCTTCACGCCGATATACGTCGGCAGAATGGCACATCAACGTATAGGTACGTTACTCTTTAAGCCCAGCCGTGCGGGCGCGCGCCCGCGACCCGGTCCGAAGCTCCGTGACCACGGGACTGGTGGACCCGATCGCCGCTGGAGTCCCGTGATCGGTCCCCGGAGCTGAAGAACGGGGAGAGTCATGTGTAAACACGGCTTCCCCGTTCTTTACTGTGGCGGCATTGATCGTGTCATCCCTTTTATAGGGGGACACAATCGATGACGTCACACCTGCAGCCACACCCCCCTACAGTTGTAAACACACTTCAGGTCACACATAACCCCATCAGTGCCCCCTTGTGGTTAACTCCCAAACTGCAACTGTCATTTTCACAATAAACAATGCATTATAAATGCAATTTTTGCTGTGAAAATGACAATGGTCCCAAAAATGTGTCAAAATTGTCCGAAGTGTCCGCCATAATGTCGCAGTCACGAAAAAAAAAAAAAAAAAAAAAGCTGATCGCCACCATTAGTAGTAAAAAAAAAAAAAAAATTATTAATAAAAATGCAATAAAACTATCCCCTATTTTGTAAACGCTATAAATTTTGCGCAAACCAAACGATAAACGCTTATTGCGATTTTTTTTTACCAAAAATAGGAAGAATACGTATCGGCCCAAACTGAGGAAATTTTCTTTTTTTTTAATATTTTTTGGGGGATATTTATTACAGCAAAAAGTAAAAAATATTGCATTTTTTTCAAAATTTACGCTCTATTTTTGTTTATAGCGCAAAAAATAAAAACTGCAGATCAAATACCACCAAAAGAAAGCTCTATTTGTGGGGGAAAAAAGGACGCCAATTTTGTTTGGGAGCCACGTCGCACGACCGCGCAATTGTTAGTTAAAACGACGCAGTGCCGAATCGCAAAAAGGGGCAAGGTCCTTTAGCTGCATTTTGGTCCGGGTCTTAAGTGGTTAATAAATGGACACTTACTTGGCAAGCGCGCCTGTGATGTCCACAGCTGAGGCATCGCTCGCCTCTTGGCTGCCCCCGCCGCCATCCTCGGTGAGGGAATCAGGAAGTGAAGCATTGCGGCTTCACTGCCCGGTTCCCTACTGCGCATGTGTGAGCCGCACGGTGCGCCCTCACTGGTCCCCCCCTGATACGAAGGGGCGTGACTACCACGGGAGTCTATTCCCGGAAGTAGGTGCAAATACCTGCACCCCCCCCCCTCAAAAGGTGCCAAATTTGACACCGGAGGGGGATGCTTTTGGGGGGGGGGGGGGGGGAGTTGGTTCCGAAAAGCAGAGGTTCACTTTTTGTGTGGACCTCAGCTTTAACTTGAAACTTTCAAAAGCACACCAACTTAAAATACATGTTAATTGTTTAACTGGTCCAATGAAAAGAACGTCAATATTTCCCAAAATAACTTCCTGCCAACACGATAATACATCAGCAACGGGGCTACTAATCCAATTCAGTTTTCAGTTAACAAACAGGTGATGACATCAGGGGGGTGTTAAGGTGGAGCAGCAAATGCCGTGTACACAGTAGGTCAAAGTGTTTGGTTCACAAAACTAAGTGGTTGTAAACCTCAAACGTTAAATTATGAGCAAAGCATAGGCGGGCACAACTTGCGCTTCTGCGCACAAGCTCAACAGGGCGCTTTCAATTTTTTTGACTGTAAAAAGGTTTGGTCATATTTATTCCTATTACGAGGAAAGTTAACATCTCTTGTAAAACAAATTAAATTTGAGATCTGTGGTCAAATAGACTGATCTCATATTTACACAAAAATGCAATAAAAAAAAAGCGTAAGTGATGTTTGACGTCGCTTTCTTCCTTTAAAAATGGTGCCGAGACTAAAGCGGGCAAAGGAATTAAAAAGCTTAGCAAGATTGTTCACATATACTGTATGCATTACAACTGCATATTTCACAGATGGCCTGGAGTTTAGCAGCTTTAGTCTAAATCTTACCTTGGAATGTTTCTGTAGAGACTCCATCACATCTGTCAGTTCATGCAACTTCTGTTCTTGAACTTCAAAAGCCAAAATTGACAAGGCCAACACAGAGGGCTGAGCAAGAGAAAAAGAGAAGCTTGATCTGTAAAATGTGTTGTACATCATGTTTCACAGCCATAGTTTTGCATTGACTTTTCTTTAAAAGTTAAAGAAAGCTTATCGTTTTGATAACCAGCATTTAGCCAAGGATTCCATTATAAGACACTGATAAAAGGTGTGATCTAGAAGTTATATGTATATAATACTGTATGTCCCATCTCTTCAATAACTCACCTTTGCTTTGGAGAATCCGATCTTACAATGACAGGCTTTCAGATTTGTTTCAAGTCTCTCTAATGTAAATAGCCTTTGCCTAGAACAAAAAAAACGACATGCATAAAGGAAACTACACCAAACATGGCGATAATGCTTAAGATAGGCGACAACCTTCATGCCGCCAACAGAATACGATTGTGGGTATGCACAATGCCCACTACTTTACTCTTTGACACTAGGAACTTCTACAATTTAAACCGCATAAGGTACCTTATTGTGACAAGTTCCCCCTTTATAAAAAACAGTCTACATATATTTGGACTGCTAAATAACATTAGATTCTGCTAAAGTCAGACTGCTCTTGATGAATGGATGATGATCATCCCTAAGACCTCATTCACGCAAAACGAACTCTGTCGCTACGGAGTCCGCCAGCTCAGCGGGAGATCTCTCCGCAGATCCAGCGGATGACAAGTCCCTCTCTGCTCACTGAGTGGGGAGGGGCTTGTGCAGCGCCACTGTCTCCTATGGAGAGATCTGATGAAAACAGACAGCATGTCCGTTTTCATCAGATCCGATATGGACGGATGGCGACGTAGCGCCATATGTCTGATTTTGGCGGATCGGATGTCAGTGGACATGTCTCCGCTGACATCCGTCGCTCCATAGGCTTGCATGGAGCACCCGTTCAGGTCCGCCGACAAAAATGACAGGCGGACCTGAACGGTCCGACCGTGTGAAAGGGGCCCTATAGCAGTTTAAACAGCACATCTGTCCCTTTCTATGCTGCAAAAAAAAAACACCTGGTTGATTCTGCCTGTTCCTGTGTCTGAGTGTGCTGCTGACCATGGTAATCATGGCTACTGATCCATGACGCCGTTATCCCGCTGCTCTCCTCAGCCCCCCCCCCCCAAACTTCCGTGTGCAAGTTGATCTCTTCCCCACCGCTCTTAGTAGCTGGCAGTAAAGTTAAAGATTACTGCCAGCCCCTCTGTTCTACTAAGCCATACTGCACAGTGTACACGTTTATATAAAATTGTGCCTGTAAAATACTTTCAGTTCATTTCTAGCTGGTCACTCTCCTGCCCCAAGCCAACGGCTACAGCAGGAGGGGCTTAGACAGCACAGCGATCATGTGATCTCCCAGATGATGTCAGAAGGGGATGTAGCCCTTAGATCGGGGGAAGAGAGCGGCTGGAGGTCACGTGACCAGCCAGAATCAAACTGAAATAAGGTATTTACAGGCACATTTTTTACACAAACATGTATACAGTGTAGTATGGCTTGGTAGAACAGAAAGGCTGGCAGTAAGCAGAGTTTACCACCACTTTATTAATAAATATGAAAGTGTACCTATGAATCAGAATATTTTAAGCAGTGTAGTCAAACTCCAAGAGTATTGATTGGATTATGAAAATTGTCCACCCATATACAACTAAACACAATCGTAAAATAGCTATATATTTTATTTATTTTTTAAAACAATGCTTACCTTTCACTAGGCAGGTTCTCATACATGAGGGAATGGTATAGGTGTAACAGGTTTAATGCAGTTGTAGATTTCACTTTCCAGCTCAGCTTTTCTAACACAATCTTCTCCATCCGCATCATGTCAAACACACTGAACTTATACTGGCTTATTCTGATTAAATCTGTTGCCAGGGGAACATTTCTCTCCTCTTCCGTGGCTTTTACAGCTAGATAGAAGCAGGTGAGGCCAACACAGCCTAGATGTTTTGGCTGCACCTACAAAAATTAGGGAAAGAAGAAGATTAAGAGCATTCCTGGGCTCAATTAAATCGCAGTAACACCATTCCCCTTCACACTCCTATCGCACGCTAAAGTTTGCTTGAGCCAAGCTGACCTAAATTAACAAGGTCTATTAAAGAGGTTGTAAACCCACAAAAAATAAATACATAAAAAAAAAAAAATAGTATAATAAGTATATATATATATATATATATATATATATATATATATATATATATAAAACAATTTTCATCCTCCTTCAAATTTTCTCATTGCTTCAGTCGAAAACAACCTCTGAAGTGACCCCACTAACAATCTGGCAATCAAACGAACATTTGTAAAAGGAACATTTTCTAAAAATGCTACTAGTGTAGGGCCATGTTAAGGCGACTAGACAGACATCAGTCCCAATACTAAGGTCTTTACAATGTATTGTTACTTTGTTTTCACAGATGCAAACTGCCTACCTTCATTTTAGCTAAAAAGCGGTCCAGAAGGTTCACAGATAAGGAGAAGGTCTCTGTATTGAAACCAAAGAACTGAGTTAAGCTAAGTAAATCTTTCACTTCAAAGTCACGAAGTCTGGCAGTCATCCGGAGGCCATTGTCATGCGTCGTTTCAATCAGCCGCAAACCACAAGCTTTCGGCTGGCATTTCAGCTCCTGTTCCAAGAGCGAGTTCAGCTGGTGAAGAAGGTCCTGAGCTTCTGATGTTACAAGCGTGTCAATCATCTGAAAATGCAAACAGAATTGAAATAAGTCAGCACTGTTCGGCTCTATTCACGTCTTCAGGACTTAGAATGCACACTAAATTCATATTGGGCCCAACTATAATAAACATTTTTTTTGCCTTTAGTGGTACTTTAAAGCGGAGTTTCACCTTGCTCTCAAAAATTAAAAGTCAGCAGCTACACATACTGTCCTATCTTGGAGTCCAGCGATGTCGGCACCGCAGCTGATGCTTCCATCTGCTAGTGCCAGTAAGGGAACCCGGACGTGTAGCCTTCCGATTTAAGGCAGATCACATCTATGTTGCCATAACAATGGGGGCAGGACCTTCCCCCACCGCCCGTTGTTACGGTAACTTTCTAAACAAACTGTGCTACGGCCAGCAAAGCATTGTGTGAGATCGAGGTGCAATATATATATATATATATATATATATATATATATATATATATATATATATATATATATATATATATATATTCCCCTAGCATACAAATGTAATCATTTTGGTTAATGCATTATGATGGGATACCTGGAAAAAAAAATTGTGTCCGGAACTCCGCTTTAAGTGCTCAGAAATAGAGATATTTACTTTGTACGAAGTATTGCATTAACAGTTTTGGCATCATGTTCTAGTTTGGATATATGGTGGAGGAATATTTCATAATAAGGGGGCATCTTTGGATTTTGAGTCAAGTAAAGATGCTAGGGGCCATCTGTCGTTGTCCCCCCCCCCCCCCCCAATTACACGGTTCTGACTGGCTAGTCTGCAGTATATGATCAGGCTCTATTGAAAAGCACTAAGGCATGAACAGATGGAGCTGCTGACACAGTTGTCCTGTGCTGAGCCCAGCCTCCCCTCCTCCATAGCAGTGATCAGAGCACGTCACTCTGCAGCCACGCCTCCCGGACTACAGATTGGTACCGGAAGTGACGTTTTGTCCAGGACATCTTGGTACACCCCGTACTCAGAAGTGACAAACCACGCCCAGCCCTGAGCTCAGACACCGAATAGGTCAGATCTGTCAGCCACACCCCCTTTTCTCCAACTACAGGAGGACAAGTCTAGACTTGTTCCCTTACTGATCACTATAGAGGCCTAATCACACAACCACCGATTAGAATCCTTCACATGAGAGAAAGATCATTGTTTTATAGCAGTGGTCTGCCATTGAGACACAAAGCACTCAGGCCCTGTCATTGGAACACAACGGGTCGCTGCACCCAGCTGTTAGAGAGTACAGGGCTGCGATCATTGGTCACACATCATAAGTATGGGAACAGTTACAGTCACATCATAGTATGAAGGGAATCACTACAAAAAGAATGGGAATTCAGCACCGACTAGTCTACAAACACAGCACAATGCTGATCCCTGTACCCAAGAGCTTGCAGTCTACAACAACCTAGAGTTTTGTTGGTAATACAAAAAGAGATCCCATCAGAAGGCCGACCCCAAGAGCTTGCAATCTACGAGCATAAACGAAACCCTCCTTACAACTATACATGGTGAAGCTGTAGCGCCCATACAAAGCAATGTATAGTAATGAGGGGGGGGGGGTTCCACCATAGTACACTATACAGAACGCTGATCGTCCAATCAGAGGGCCCGGCTCACCTTCTGTGGGGTGTGAGGAGGTCGGTCTCTTGAGAAGTTGCTGTCCAATCTTGTCTGAAGTTCTATAAGAATACTTTCTTCATCTACTACTAAAAATCAGGACGATAGCCAGATGAAGCTTCCCCCACCCCAAACAAATGTCCCCCTCCGGAGCCGCCGTACTCAGCTGACTGGGGTGACAGCCCACCGCTGACCTTTATATATGCCGGCAAAGGACCAACCCCCTTCCCTCTGCTATTGGTCTGCACTACAGCGCTGTCACTCCAGTGTTCCTCGGACTTCGGATGACACAGCGCGCCACCTGCTGGCACTTGTGTATACTGTCCTTAGAAAGATGTGCTTCCATTCAGAGCGAGGCTGAATTAGGCTGTCTGGATCCTTCACCCAGGAAAAACACTCTTCTGCCTCCTCCCCCTCTTCTCCTAAAAAATAAATAAATATAGAATTAGATCTGAAGGCAAAACTTTTTTGATAGAGTAAGGCAGGTTCGATTTTTGCCATCTGTGCCCCATTGGTGAGATTTTCCATCACTTCCTGTCAAGCAAAAGTGAGGAAAATCCCTGATAGTCACCACAACTGTTGTCCCTACTTTGAGAAAGGGCCGGTTTTTTTTTCTACATCAAAGAACACACGAAAAGTAGGTTATATAGTTTCCAATGGCAGGGCGTTCTAGTTCCAAAAAAATAAATAAAAAAGGGAACATGCACTTGAACGCAGTAAAATGCATCAAAAATGCTCTGGAACGCTTTAAAAACAACGAACCATACCCTAGTAATATATATATATATATATATATATATATATATATATATATATATATATATATATATATATATATATATATATAAATACAATAGGAAAAAAAGAATCCGGATTTAGAGTGCGTTTCTGTGGTGTGAACCAGCCCTAAGGGAGAGTGAATCTCCCTAACTGGGAAATAAACAGTAACAACGACTTAATAGAAGTTCCAATCTCCCACCATTCTATCTAAGCCTAGATTTGCGCTAATGCAGTGTGGGAAACGTCACGATCCATGAGCATTTTCCACATCGCATTTAAATCACACTACCCTTGTAATTTTCTGCGGTGTCAATACAAAGTTAAAGTAATATTAACGGTTCAAGTTAAAAAAAAAAAAAAAAACACACACACCAAACATGTCATATTTGCCTCCACTATGCAGTTTGTTTTGCACAGAGTGGCCCCGATCCTCCGGTTCTGGGGTCCCACGGCGGCTCTCTCGGCTCCTCCCCGTAATAGATAACCCCCTCTGGGAAGCTCTTTCCCTAGGGGGTTACCATGCAGGCGCGCTCCTATGTCATACACTTGGCGTCCATATGACTCAGCCCCGCCCCCCGGTGGCCGCATTATTGGATTTATTGACAGCATCGGGAGCCAATAGCTGCGCTGCCATCAATCTATCCAATGAAGAGCCGAGAAGCCGTGGAGAGAGCGATGCGGGATCATGCCCATCGAAATTTGGGGCTCAGGTAAGTAAAATGGGGGGGCCGGACACTACAAGGTGTTTTTTCACCTTAATGCATAGGATGCATTAAGGTAAAAAAAAACACGAAGGTTTACAACCCTTTTAAAGAGGTTGTAAAGGCAGAACGTGTTTTATCTTAATACATTCTATGCATTAAGATAAAAAAGCTTGTGTGTGTAGCAGCCCCCCTAATACTTAGCTGAGCCCCAACTTGCTGTGCGGGGCATTCAATAGGAGGGAGGGGCCAGGAGCACCGGCAGGGGACCTGAAAAGAGGAGGATCTGGGCTTCTCATTACAAAACCATTACACAGAGCAGGTAAGTAAGTATAACATGTTTATACTTCCACATGATCCTCATGCAGGTGCTTGCTTCCAAATTAGCCAAATGCACAACTGCTGGGATGCACAGTTGCTGGCACATACTGTTGCTAACATACAAACAGCTAATCGCATGAGTGTGGGAACGCACGTCGGTGGAGGATAATTCGGGATTTTCCTAGCTAATATGACGGAAAATCTGAGTTTTTATGATGACAGGAGGCGAGTATCTTGCATTAATCTTTCTTTTTAATGCTCATAGCAGAAAACAGAACATTCATTTGTTTTAATAGAGAAAAAACTTCTTTAGAACTACAATACCCAGCAGCCCCGGGGGCCCCTCCCCTAGGTCATAGTCCCTATATAAGGGGCTGTCTGGGTCTCCTCCTCCTCTTTCTTTGTGCGATCCTGGATCTTCACATAACCACGTCGCTGTGGACCTTGTTCCTCGTTGATCGGAAACTCCTCCTCCGACGCTGGAAGCAGGGCCAACTGGGCCATTCTTAACTATGGTCAACTGGTCGCTGGCTATTCGATTGGAACTGTGTTCAACTGGAACAAAATAGAATAACCGTCATTCGGGAACTCCAGAACGTCTCATTATCGTCCGAACAGACGTAGACTCCACCCTTCAATAACCTGAAAACGAGAAAACATAACATGATAGGGGTGGGTAGGGTGGGAAGATACTCGCCTCCTGTCATCATATAACTCAGATTTTCCGTCATATTAGCTAGGAAAATCCCGAATTATATTTCAGACAGGAGGCCTCGTATCTTGCAAGTTTAAAGCCAACATATGCACAGTATATGGCATGCAATTATACAATATTAAAGTACAGCAGTAGAGACATGGTCTATCGGTCTGAAATAGTAATGGCGAAAAGTTGTTTCTGATGACCAATCCGCCGCCAGTAAAAGGTCTGAGAGTGAACCTCCTGACGAGACCACTTTGGAAGCCATGGCGCCTCTTGACGAGTGGGCTCCAAAGAGTGAGATGTCGATTCCGGCCATTTCCATGGCTGCTCGCACCCACCTGGCTAGCGTGGCCGAGGATACCGGAAGGTGAGGTTTCACGTAGGAGATCAACAGTTGGTTAAACGTGTCTGACCGCAGGGCTGCAGTTCGCGCCTCGTATTGTTGCAAGCATCGTACCACACAGATGTGGGGGTGATCGGGAAAGAAGGGATAAAACACCGTTTGAATCCGTGTTTTCGTTCTACGCACCACGGAGAACCGAACCCCTTCCGGCGAAAATTGACGCCGGGAGACATCCAGCGCTTTCACGTCTGAAACCCTTTTGATGGAGACCAGGCATAAAAGGGTGGTGAGTTTGATGGAAAGGTTCTTCAAAGAGAGGACGTCATTGTCCACCCAAGTGGAAAAGAGTTCTAGAACACGGGAGACATCCCACGTGGACTGGTATCTAGGACGAGGAGGACGTTTGAACTTCACTCCTCGGAGAAGCCTACATACCAAAGGGTGTCTACCTACCGGTAAAGTATCCACTGGGCAGTGATAAGCCGAAATGGCTGATCTATAAATATTCAGTGAACTATAGGATTTTCCAGCCTCATAAGAGTCGGCTAGATAGTTCACTACTGCTGATACAGGTGCATGAACGGCATCAATTTGCCGTTGATCACACCAACGAACCCACATGGCCCAGGCAGATCGGTACGCCGATCTAGTCCCTGGGGCCCAGGCCATGGCGAGGAAGTCTCTAGCTGATTGTGAAATAGTGTTTTCAGCGTCATTGACCCCAAAACTAACCACGCTAGGAGAAGGAGGTTGCCGTTCAGTACCAGGGGGTGGTAGCCCTTGGTTGTGTTGTACAGAAGATGAGAAGAGTTCGGGATCAATCGGGGATAATCGATCGACATCCCTAGGAGGAGAGGGAACCAAGGTTGTGTTGGCCACCATGGGGTGATCAGCACCACCGTCGCCGTCTGGCTCGCCACTTGAAGAAGGACTCTGGTGACCATGTTGAACGGGGGAAACGCATAGTGCGTCCCGCGTGTCCAGATTTGCCGGAAAGCATCGACCGCTGACGCTTCCGGATCCGGCCTCCAGCTGTAAAAGCGGGATAGCTGCCGGTTGAGGCGAGAGGCGAAGAGGTCTGTATGAAGGGACCCCACATGGTTTGCAATGTAAGGAAGACCGAACGGTCCAGCTTCCAGTCGCTGGAATCCGTAAGGTAGCGAGAATTCCAGTCTGCTACTGCATTGGAAATCCCTGGGAGGTATTCCGCTACCGGGATGGCATTTATTGAAAGACAAAACTGCCAAAATTCGGACGCAATGTCCGCCAGCACTTTGGACTTCGTGCCCCCTAAGCGGTTGACATACTGGACCGCTGCCACGTTGTCCATGCGTAGAAGTACGCATCTGTTGGAAGTGTGAGGGAGGAAACTTCTGATAGCAAAGTATGCCGCTAGGAGTTCCAGGGCATTGATATGGAGGAGCGATTCCTCTGCGGACCATTTCCCTCCGGTGGTAAGTTGCCCGCAACGCGCACCCCAGCCCTGGCGGCTCGCGTCGGATTCTATGATCACGTCGGGGTAGGAATTGAAAATCGTTCTGCCGTTCCATGCGACGGCATGACGAAGCCACCACAGCAACTCTTCTATTGCTTCGGGGCACAACTGAACCTCGTCCGCGTATCGGAGTCCCTGGCGTAAATGAAGCGCCTTGAGTCTCTGTAGAGCTCGATAGTGCAAGGGGGCTGGAAATATTGCATGGATAGAGGCTGACAAAAGGCCTACTATGCGTGCAAGCATGCGTAAGAAAACCTGACCGCACCCCGAGCAAGGAGAAACGATCCCTTAGTGAAAAAATATATATAATGGATAAAATAAAATATTATACATAAAATAAAACACAATACAAGGTTGGGCTAGCAGAAAATCGCAACAAGCCCAGGAATAATAGCGATATACAAGAAATATATGAAGAAATATATCAGTGAAAATCAATACTCATCTGTGCCATGAGCAGAAAGAAAGAGGAGGAGGAGACCCAGACAGCCCCTTATATAGGGACTATGACCTAGGAGAGGGGCCCCCGGGGCTGCTGGGTATTGTAGTTCTAAAGAAATTTTTTCTCTATTAAAACAAATGAATGTTCTGTTTTCTGCTATGGGCATTAAAAAGAAAGATTAATGCAAGATACGAGGCCTCCTGTCTGAAATATAACTTTGTTTTTCAGTCTTTTCAGAGTTTGGAATGTACAAGATGCATGTTATTCACATAGAGATACACGAATTATGTTTGTAGTTGATTTACATAGTCACATAAGGACGCTGGTTCATTAAAAGTGCTTCTGTGTGCAGAAATGCCTAAAAATTGCATAAAATGCCTAAAAATGCACAAATGCTTGATTGCATAAAGATACGGGATCGCACAAGAGTGCTTTACCCAAGGATATGTGGTCACAGAAATACCTAAATCACATAAAAATGTTAGATTGCATAAAGATGCTGCATCACACAGGAGTGCTTGATCACACAAGCCTCAGGGCAGCAGTGGGTGCAGGGGCGGCGCACGCCCCTCCCTCCCGTGCACGGATGTAACGGAGCTGGGTCTGTGTGCAAGGTCCCACCCCCCTAGACCAGCTTGTGTGATAATAGATTGAATCGGTGTTCCACCTATCACACGAGCTGTTCTAGGGGGGCGAGACCTTGTTGCACACAGACCCAGCTCCGTGACATCCGAGCGCCGGAGGACAGGGAACGCTGTGTGTTATCCATCTAGGAAATGGTTAGGCTGCCTGCAATCAGTGGGCACAGAGGCTGCAATTAGTGGGCACAGTTATTTTCAGTGTTCTCGTGTTTGAAAATATGTTTTTAATTGATCTATTGTAGCAGTCATCGATAAAGGACAAGAATGTGTGTGTGTGTGTGTGGGGGGGGGGGGGGGGTGTTATTGAAGGACTATTGGGGCGGCAAAGGGAGTAAATCCGGGCCTGATTACGAGGCATGTTAATTTAGCTTTACTTAATTATACAAGATTCCTTATGTTCGCATAGGGGTACGTGTCTGCCTGTGTAATGTTGCATAACACTTTCAGAGACACATGCTTGCAAGATGTCTGTTCCTTAGCACACGTGTATGTGTGTATACAGCGCACACTTTTAATGTTTTTGCATAAAACATATTGTCGGAAATTCATGTTTCCATGAACACACGCTTCTATGGCTTTAACTCTTGGCACATACACATATAGAGAGCCATTGGCATATGTGCTTATTTACACGGTGCTACAGAGGTTGTCTGCATTTCACAGGGAAACAGCACCTCTTCCAGTTGGTAGGCTTGCACTTGGGGTTAGCCATCATGCCAGAGTTTTTATAAAGTGCTAGCCTCTAGCAGGTCTAGGGTATAGCAGTAATGTCATACTAAGGCAGTCTGCTGCCAATGGATCAGTCTGTAGCTTGGCTGGACCTAGGCGTGTCCAGCATGGTCAAGTATCTGGAACTCCTGGGTTAGGATTCCAGTCCAAGATACATTTTCAGCCCAAAAAGGCTCAATACGGTAAAGTACTTAGAGCACTTGGGCTGGGTACTCAGCCTAGAAAAATCATCTTACAGCCCCTATGGAGGCTGGAGTATTTGGGTATAGTCATAGATACAGCCCAAAGCCGGGTATCTTTTACCTGGGTCAAAGGCCAAAAAAGATTTGGTCCAAGTAGGCAAAGCAAGGGAAAGACCTTGCATTTGCCTTTGTATGAGGTTGTTGGGGAAGATGGTAACCCCATCCAGGGTTGTTCCTTTCGCCCAGTTTCACTCAAGGCCTTTACAGAACAGCATACTGTCTGCTTGGAACAAGAGAATCCAGCCCTTGGATTTGCCGATGCGCCTGATGTCAGAAGTACGTAAAAGCCTCAGTTGGTGGTTGCTAGCCAAAACATCTTCAGAAGGGAAAATCCTTTATTCCAGTTACTTGGAAAGTGGCAACTATGGATAGCAGCCTCATAGGCTGGGGTGCAGTCCTAGAAGAGGTTTAGATCCAAGGAAAGTGGTCCAAACTGAAAGGTTCCTGCCCATCAACACTCTGGAGATTCGGGCAGTTTGTCTGGCCCTCAGGGCCTGTACATACAGGTTGTAAGGCTGTCCTGTCCGGATACAGTCCGACTATGCTACAGCGGTGAACTATATCAATCACCCAGGGGGCACCAGGAGTCTGGATGCCCAGAGGGAGGTGAACCACATTTATTTTTGGGCAGAAAGACATGTTCCTTGTCTGTCTGCAGTCTTCATTCCAGGGGTGGTAATTTGGCAGGCAGATTATCTAAGCCGCCAGCAGCTGTGCCCAGGAGAATGGACAATACACCCCACCATATTTCAGGCCATATGCCAGAGATGGGGTACCTGCTAGCTTCCAGGTTCAACAAGAAGCTGGACAACTTTGAATCAAGAACAAGGAATGCGCTAGCACAAGGGTCAAATGCCTTAGTAATAATACCTTGTGATCAGTTTTCACTGATCTATGCGTTCCCTCCAGTTCCGCTTCTCCCGCGATTCCTTCACAGGGTCAAGAGAGAAAAGAAGTCAGTAATTCTAGTGGCCCCAGCCTGGCCCAGAAGGTCTTGGTATGCAGAGATCGTGAGAATGGCAGTAGGAAGACAATGTGTTATTCCGCTACGTTCAGACGTTGTCAAGTCTCTGATGTGAGGCCGAGAGGGCGCCCCTTGCGGCTAAGTGATACAGGGGATATGGTGCCCAAAGGTGCAAAAAATTGGGAAATTCGTTAATTCGTTAACAATTTTTTGATTTCAGAATTTTCGGACTTCCGAAAATTTCGAATTTCCGAATTCCCAAATGTTCGGATTTCCGAAAATTCGAATTTCCGATTTTTAATTTCCGAATTTTTTCACTTCCGAATTTTTAATTTTAGAATTTTCGTATTTCCGAATTTCGAGTTTCCGAATTTTCGTATTTCCGAATTTCGAAAATTAGGATTTTCGTAAATACGAAAAATTTTCGTTTTTTTTATTTTAGAAAAACGCAAATTTTAGAAATGTTGAATTTTTCATTTTTTCGAAATGTCGAATTTTTCATTTTTTCGAAAATTTTCGAATTTTTCATTTTTTAGAAAATTTTCGAATTTTTCATTTTCGAATTTTTCATTTTCGAAATGTCGGATTTTTCATTTTCGAAATGTCGTTTTTTTTTTTTTTCGAATTTACGAATTTTCGAAAATGAAAAATTCGAAAATTCGAAAATTAAAAAAAAAATTAATAAAAAAAATCGGAATTTTCGAAATTGTGGATTTTTCGAAATTGTGAAATTTTCATAATTGTGGAATTTTCGATTTTTTTTCATTTTCGAATTTTAGAAATTCCGAAATCCCGAATTTTCAAATTGAAATTTTTCCGATTTTTTAGAATTTCCAAATTTCCGAAAATATTTTTTTTTTATTTTCGTTTCATTAACTTTTTTCGGAAATTTCGTTTTTTGCTTTTTCGGAAATCCGAAAATTCGGAATTACGAATTTTAGAATTCCCGAATTTTCAAATTTCCCGAATTTACGAAAAAAGCAAACATACGAATAAAAAAACGGAGAAAAATAATTTTTCCGTTTTTCCTGAATTTACGAAAAAAAAAAAAACGAATTAAACAAAAACGAAAACACTTTTTTTTTTATTTCCCGAATTTACGAAAAAACAGTTTGGAGAGCTTATTAACCACTTCCATACCGGGCACTTACGCCCCTTCCTGCCCAGGCCAATTTTCAGCTTTCAGCACTGTCGCACTTTGAATGACAATTGCGCGGTTATGCTACACTGTACCCAAACAATTTTTTTATCATTTTGTTCCCACAAATAGAGCTTTCTTTTGGTGGTATTTGATCACCTCTGCGGTTTTTATTTTTTGCGCTATAAACAAAAGAAGAGTGACAATTTTAAAAAAAAAACACTATTTTTTACTTTTTTATTTAATAAATATCACAATTTTTTTTTAAAAAACTTTTTTTCCCTCAGTTTAGGCCGATACGTATTCTTCTACATATTTTTGGTAAAAAAAAATCGCAATGACCATATATTGATTGGTTTGCGCAAAAGTTATAGAGTTTACAAAATAGCTGATAGATTTATGGCATTTTTATTTTATAATTTTTTTTACTAGTATTGGCGGCGATTTGCGATTTTTTTACTGTCACCGTGACATTGCGGCGAACACATCGGACACTTTGGACACGTTTTTGGCGCCATTCACATTTATACAGCGATTAACGCGATAAAAATGCACTAATTACTGTATAAATGTGACTGGCATTCAAGGGGTTAACACTAGGGGGTGAGGGAGGGGTTAATATGTATACCTGTATTGTGTTCTAACTGTGGGGGAAGGGGGGTGACTGGGGGAGGTGACCGATCTATGTCCCTATGTACAAGGGACACAGATCCGTCTCCTCTCTCCCCTGACAGGACGTGGAGCTCTGTGTTTACACACAGAGCTCCACGTCCCTGCTCTGTCGTTACCGATCGCGGGTACCTGGCGGACATCGCGACCGCCGGGGACGCGCCGCGCTCGCGCGCCCCCCAGTGGCCGCAGGAATACAGGATGTCATATGACGTCTTTTCGAATATTCAGACCCACCGTGGAGCTGTCATTTGACGATGGCCCGGTACTCTAGTGGTTAAAGTGGTTGTAAACCCCACTTTTTGACTTTTACCTACAGGTAAATAATGTAATAATGTAGCGCTACCCCCTCAGGAGCCACTGGTTGTTGTTGGTCATATTCGGCATATTAAAGTTACCTCAGTGTTGTCTAGGGGTGTATTTGATGAGTAGAGTAGTGAGCGAATGTCCAGTCAATGAATAAAGAGTTTTCAAATGCTTTATTTCCAGGCCCAATATGGCCAACATCAACATCAAATGAGGAGAAAAGGTTGATGAAGCAAGAGAGAACTTTGCAGCATCAGGCCTGGATATGAACCGAGCAATCCTGCTCTCAGTAGTATCAATTGCAGTTCGTCGCTACTCTAGCCAGAGTAGGCAAAGTGCCCCCGGACAGACTCCTACCACGAGCCCGGCAGCCGCCAGACCTTGCTGAATTGAAGTCTCCCACGCGCAATACCTGAAGACACGCCGGAGCAAAATGACATCTTGCTTGGCGTGGACCAGGTAAGTTCTCTTCACCTCGTTTTAAGTTAAGTATTTCATAATGAGCTAGTATGCGGTGCATACTAGTTCATTATGGCTTTTCCTTTACAGGTGTAATTTTTTTTTTACAGGGTATACAACCGCTTTAACTCAGTCTTGTGTAACTTGTTTAATGACATTAAAGCAGAGTACCCATTCACTAAACTGACCCAGGAGGCGCATATTACTCTTCTAGCGAAACCCGAAAAAGATCCCACTCAGTGTTCTAGCTATAGGCTAGGGATGAGCTTCGTATTCGAGTCGAACTCATGTTCGACTCGAACAACGTATGTTCGATCGTTCGTCGAATTATATGAACTTTTTGGGCCGTTCGCGCCAAATTCAAGTTAAGTTTCACAGCCCATAATTCACTGCGGCATCGCAGTGAATTGCTGGCTGATGATTGTCCAAGCATGCACTATGACCCACATGCTTGGTCAATCACAGCTTGCAAAAAACGGATAGCCATAATTAGCCAAAGCCAGGGTGGCTTTGGCCAATTATGGCTCAGGGGGTTTAGTACATGCCCCACACTATAAAAGGCCGCCTGCAGGTCGGCCTTGTGTAGTGTGTTGCGGTGGTTAAAAGAGAGATGACAGAGAGAGAGAGAGAGAGAGAGAGAGTGTCATTTTTAGTAGGTAGATAGAGCAGGCAGGCAGGCAGGCTAGTCAGTTAAGGTTACAGTGTGTAAAGGATATATATGCATCCCAGGTGTTGTACATATATTTATACACTGTGTAGTTTAGCTAGATCAGCTCTTCCTTATTTACTGGCAGGCAGGTGATTGTGCTAGCTGCAGTATTCTCACGTGGGGCCTGTGTCCTCTGCAGTGTGCACCTAAAGCTATGTGGTGTGTGTACTGCCTTTGTCTGTGCTATTTTTCTCAATGATTTCCATCCATATTGCAGGGACCAGACATTACATTAAAGCCGCAAGCAGTTTTAAATTACTTTTTTCTTACAGTAATCTAATTTTGTGCAGGGACAGTTCTAAACACGTGCCACTTCACAGGCATACTATAGACACCCAGCAGGTACGATATTTAAAGGAATTTTTCATTTAATAATTTTTTTAATAAGCATCATTAAAATCACTGCTCCAGAAAAAACTACCGTTTTTAAAACTTTTTTTCCATTGATACATGTTCCCTGGGGCAAGACCCGGGTTCTCAAAGACGTTTTACGATAAAAACTTGCATATTAGGCTTTAAAATTAGCTTTTTTGAATTCGAACGTTCGAGTCCCATAGACGTCAATGGGGTGCGAACGCTCGGTCCGTTTGAAGGTTCTGGTGCGAATCGAACGGGGGGGTGTTCGGCTCATCCCTACTATAGGCCCATCTCCCTGATAAATGTTGATTTAAAAATCTATGCTAAAAATGTTAGCTTTACGCTTACAAACCGGTGATACCCTCCTTAATAGGACTGGATCAGGTGGGATTTGTACCAAAGAGGGAAGCTCGGGATAATATTCTGAAGCTTTCTCGAATATTCTCTATGAATTAGAACAATTTGGTCTTTATAGCAACTTTAAGGTAAAATGTCGCAAAATCCCGCTGCCTAAACATCACATTATCAGTAATGGATAAAGAAATGTTATTTTCTTTCCCTTTCAATGGGAATGAAAGAAAAAAGAATTGCACTGATCTAAACAAGTGAATAGTGAGCTGCTACATATTAATGTGACAAATATTAAACAAGCGATGCAGTAAAAATGTAGCGCTGTGATTAATAAACTTAGAATGTCACCGTAAAGTGACTAAGTGGGATAAATAAATGTGATAAAATAAACGTACAAATGAATGTCCATAAAAAATTCACTGAAGAACAAATAATCACATCGATCATCAGGGACAAGTCATTCTTCCCAACTATTTGAAGTATGCGAAATACTCTTACCAGATCCCAAGGATCTGTCTGTCAGCCACAGCAAAATCGTAAAAGCGTGGACTATACCGGGAAGAATCAGCTTAATGTATCCAAAGGCAGGATGGTGAAAACCATGGGTTGGTCCTAGATGTATCACAAGGGTCCTTGACTGAAGGCTCTCCATAGAGGTAAATCGATCTGGATCAGATGAATGGACCACAGGGGAGGGAGGAAGGAAACTCCCCAACTCCAAGCCAAAATTACGTAGTGAAGGAATAACCCCATGTCATGGTCTTACCCCTCTGCAGGCCTCTTTCATCTGACATGTGCTGGCGGCCATATTGGTTCTTGGGCTTCTTATAACTTACCACACCCTGCGGCTCCTCCTTCCCACTGGGAGGAGCTGGATGCCTTGCATATATATATAGGAGGTCTGTTGCTTCATTTCCCTGCTTGGTCCTCTTGTATTCACATGCTCCTGAGATTGTGCTGCTGCTTTTGGTTACCGACCCGGCTTCCACGGACTATCCTTCTGGCTCCCGATCCCTGGCTTCGTTCGGACTATCCTTCTGGCTCCTGATCCCTGGCTCCGGTGGAAGACTCTGCACTGTTTGATCATCCGTTTGGACTTTAACCTTGCTGTTTGGATTTTAATAAAGCCTTCCTATTTCATTTATCTGTTGTACGTCTGATTCATGCTTCCGTGACATTAGGACCAAGCCATGAATTCTGACGGTACAGGGCCACCTTCGCTACCCATGCTGGTTGCCAGACTGGATCAGCAGGATCACCTGCTGGGTCAGTTCGCTCAGGCGTTGCAAACCCTGCTTGCACGCACGGCTCATCTCGCCCCCATTGCCGATAGGCCGGTTGTCGCTCCTGGGTCCGCTCCTACTGCCGCTCCGGTTGTTGCGCCAGAGTCTACCCCGACACCTGTTGTTGCGCCTGCGGTGTCTCGGGGTATGACCGGTTCTGCCCCCCTTCCGCAGCGCTTTGGGGGAGAGCCAACTCAGTGCCGAGGTTTCCTTAACCAAGTGGGCATTTATTTCGAGTTGCTGCCACATGCCTTTCCCACTGAGAGATCAAAGGTGGGCTTCTTGATCCCGCTGCTCTCGGACAAGGCCTTGGCCTGGGCAAGCCCCTTATGGGAGAACAACAATCCGGTGGTTGCAGAGTTTTCCGGTTTTGTTGCTTCTCTTCGGAAGGTATTCGATGTACCAGCTCGCTCTGCCTCTGCTGCGAAGCTCCTTATGTCCGTCAGACAGGGTTCACGATCGGTAGCCGAATACGCCATTGAGTTTCGCACCCTGGCGGCAGAGGTGGGCTGGAATAATAAGGCTCTGGTCGCTGCTTTCTCCCATGGTCTCTCGGATGCCTTGAAGGATGAGGTTGCGGCTAAGGACCTACCAGTGGAGCTCGAGGCTCTTATTTCTTTCCTGATTTTGATTGACACCAGACTCAGGGAGAGACCTTCCTTTAAGGAGAGCCTGCGGAGGTCTCCTAACAGATTGGCGCCTACGTTTGCTGTCCCACCCTGCCTCCCTCTCCTCCCACGCCTCCTGGAGTTGACTTGCCTGGGGGTGAACCCATGCAGTTGGGGTTTGCTCGCCTGTCCGAGGGGGAGAGGGCATTCCGGAGACACGAGGGCCGATGCATGTACTGTGGTTTTGGTGGGCATTTTCGGTTGGCATGTCCGAACCGTCCGGGAAACGCTCGCACCTGAGATCCTGTCGGGGGCAGATCTTGGGTGGAGTCTCTTCGTCCCCGGTTTCCCGTGCTGATAAACCACTAATCACCGTTGTTCTCTCCTGGGTCGGGGGCTCGGTGACGACCCAGGCGTTGGTGGACTCTGGTGCTGGTGGATTTTTCATTGGTAGTAAGTTCGCTGCCGCCAACTCCATTCCTCTGCAGGCTCGAGTTTCCCCGCTGGTTCTTGAGGCGATAGACGGCAGACCCCTCCAGCCGTCGCACGCGACTCATGAGACCCTTCCAGTGGGGATAGCCATTGGGGCCGTTCACAGGGAGTCGGCCTGCCTTCAGGTCATTTCGTCTCCACACTACTCGGTGGTCTTGGGGTACCCCTGGCTCCAGAAGCATAATCCGACTTTCGATTGGAGATCGGCCGAGATCCTCTCGTGGTCACCACAGTGTGGGGCTAGTTGCATCCATGGGCCTGTCAAGTTGTTGTGTACCTCTTCGGACTCTGTGTTGCCTCCTGAATACGAGGGGTACCGGGATGTATTCGATAAGGTGCGTGCTGGGTTCCTACCCCCACATCGCCCTTACGATTGTGCCATAGATTTACAACCTGGTGCCGTTCCTCCTCATGGCAGGGTCTATCCACTGTCGGTTGCGGAGAATGAGGCCATGGAGGAGTACGTGAAGGAGGCGCTTTCCCGTGGTCACATTCGCAAATCCTCGTCCTCGGCAGGGGCTGGATTTTTCTTTGTGAAAAAGAAGGGCGGAGAGTTGAGGCCTTGCATCGACTATAGGGGCCTTAATCGCATCACGATCAAGAACGCATACCCAATACCCTTGATTTCCGAGTTGTTTGATCGCCTGAAAGGGGCCACGGTCTTTACCAAACTCGACCTGAGGGCGGCATATAACCTGGTAAGGATCAAGGCTGGTGACGAGTGGAAGACCGCGTTCAACACCAGGACCGGTCATTATGAATCCTTGGTTATGCCCTTTGGGTTGTGCAATGCGCCCGCAGTCTTTCAGGAATTCATCAACGATGTTTTCCGTGACCTGTTGCAGCAGTGTGTGGTGGTCTATTTGGATGACATCTTGGTATATTCTGAATCCATGGAGGCCCACATTCTGGATGTCAAGCGAGTGTTGCAACGGTTACGAGAGAACAAGCTGTTCGGTAAGCTTGAGAAATGCGAATTTCACCGGTCCCAGGTAACCTTCTTAGGTTACATCATTTCCGTGGAGGGGTTCTCCATGGATCCTGAGAAGGTTTCGGCTGTCTTACAGTGGCCCCAGCCCAGTGGTCTTCGTTCCCTGCAGCGCTTTTTGGGCTTCGCCAATTATTATCGGAAGTTCATCAGGGACTTCTCCATGCTGGCCAAGCCTCTCACGGATCTGACCAGGAAGGGCTGTAATTCCCAGGTCTGGCCGGCCGAGGCCATCCGGGCTTTTGAGGCCCTAAAATCTGCCTTTGTGTTGGCTCCAATACTGTCTCATCCCAACCCTGGGTTGCCCTTTGTTCTCGAGGTGGACGCGTCTGAGACGGGAGTAGGCGCCCTTCTGTCTCAGCGTCGGACACCAGAGGGTCCTCTGCTTCCCTGTGGGTTTTACTCCCGGAAACTGTCTCCCGCGGAGTGCAACTACCAGATTGGTGACAGAGAGTTGTTGGCCATCGTGCAGGCTCTCAAAGAGTGGAGG
The DNA here is from genome assembly GCF_905171775.1 of Rana temporaria. NCBI lineage: Eukaryota > Metazoa > Chordata > Amphibia > Anura > Ranidae > Rana > Rana temporaria. The sequence goes on along the minus strand of NC_053491.1, from coordinate 291,856,492 downwards.
CATTTGCTCGAGGGTTCGGTGGTTCCGGTTCTCATCCTGACGGACCACAAGAATCTGACTTACATTTCTGAGGCCAAGAGATTGACACCCCGTCAGGCCAGATGGGCTCTGTTCCTGTCACGTTTTAATTATGTGGTCTCCTACCTAACCGGTTCCAAGAACGTCAGGGCGGATGCCTTATCATGTCAATACTCCGAGCTGTCCAGGGAGGAATCGATACCGACTTTGGTCATACCTCCTAATCAGATCCTGATCCTCTGGGAGACCCAACGGCAGATGTTTTGTGCCTGAGGAGTTGCGCACTCGGTTGTTGCGAACCTACCATAACTCCAAGACCGCGGGGCATCCTGGAAAGAATCAGCTGTCCTGGGCCGTTTCATGTTTGTTCTGGTGGCCTTCTCTACGTTCTGACATCGCCGCATATGTAGCGGCATGCTCTGTTTGTGCCCAGAGTAAGTCCCCTCGGCACCTTCCGTTAGGCCTTCTGCGACCCATCGCCACTGGGGAGCGCCCATGGTCTCACCTTGGGATGGACTTCATTGTGGAACTTCCTGCATCCCGAGGCCATACGGTCATTCTCATGATTGTGGATCGGTTTTCCAAAATGTGCCACTGTGTTCCTCTCAAGAAATTACCCTCTGCACAAGAGTTGGCCAGGGTTTTCGCCAGGGAGGTTTTCCGGTTGCACGGTTTGCCCAGGGTGATCGTGTCGGATCGGGGAAGTCAGTTTGTGTCCAGGTTCTGGCGCTCCTTTTGCTCCCAGTTGGGGATTCAACTCTCCTTCTCCTCGGCCTACCACCCTCAGTCCAATGGGGCCGCAGAACGGTCCAATCAGGCCCTGGAGCAATTCCTTTGTTGTTATGTCTCCGATCATCAAGACAATTGGGTTGACCTTCTGCCATGGGCTGAGTTTGCCAGGAACACGGCGGTGAACTCTTCCTCTGGGACGTCTCCATTCATGGCCAATTATGGGTTCCAACCTGCCGTGTTACCGGAGTCATTCTCTCCCCAGGATATTCCGGCTGTGGAGGATCACCTTTCCGCTCTACGTGCTTCTTGGGTACAGATCCAGAGGTCCCTTGAGGTCTCGGCGCAGCGCCAGAAACTCCAGGCTGATCGCAGACGGGCGCCTGCTTCTTCCTACCAGGTCGGAGACCGCGTATGGTTGTCCACTCGCAACCTCAACCTTCGAGTGCCCACTCCCAAGCTGGCTCCTCGCTTTGTTGGTCCCTTGCCCTTGCGCTCCCACCTGGTATGCGGGTCTCCAATGTGTTTCACGTTTCCCTGTTGAAACCACTGGTGTGCAATCGCTTCACCTCCTCGGTTCCTCGGCCTTGTCCGGTCCAGGTGGGCGATCATGAGGAATATGAGGTGAGCGATATCCTGGACTCACGCCTTGTCTGCGGTCGGGTGCAGTTTTTGGTCCACTGGCGTGGTTATGGTCCAGAGGAACGTTCCTGGGTTCCCTCCGCAGATATCCATGCTCCTGCCTTGCTCCGAGCCTTCCACGCGCGCTTCCCCCAGAAACCGTTTTTTGCGCCGCGGAGGAGGGGCCCTTGAGGGGGAGGTACTGTCATGGTCTTACCCCTCTGCAGGCCTCTTTCATCTGACATGTGCTGGCGGCCATATTGGTTCCTGGGCTTCTTATAACTTACCACACCCTGCGGCTCCTCCTTCCCACTGGGAGGAGCTGGATGCCTTGCATATATATAGGAGGACTGTTGCTTCATTTCCCTGCTTGGTTCTCTTGTATTCACATGCTCCTGAGATTGTGCTGCTGCTTTTGGTTACCGACCCGGCTTCCACGGACTATCCTTCTGGCTCCCGATCCCTGGCTTCGTTCGGACTACCCTTCTGGCTCCTGATCCCTGGCTTTGTTCGGACTATCCTTCTGGCTCCTGATCCCTGGCTCCGGTGGAAGACTCTGCACTGTTTGATCATCCGTTTGGACTTTAACCTTGCTGTTTGGTTTTTAATAAAGCCTTCCTATTTCATTTATCTGTTGTTGTACGTCTGATTCATGCTTCCGTGACACCCCAAAGGGGATGTGAAACAATGGTGGAGCTAAAACTTTGTCCAGCAGGCCATGCAAGGAAAAAAAAATGCTCCAGATGGTGCAGGTCGAAGAAAATAAGGCTTTATTGTAATAAAACCAAACAAATTCTGATAAAAGGGATCACAATAATTGATAAAAAGCTATATGAGTAGGCGTACCAAGCATCTGCTGCCCCAGTTGAAGTCTCCCTGGGACGAAACGCATCAGGCTTGGTACGCCTACTCCTCATATTGCTTTTTATAAATTTTTGTGATCACTTATCAGAATTTGTTTGGTTTTATTACAATAAAGCCTTATCTTCTTCGACCTGCACCATCTGGAGCGTTTTTCAATGGGAATCACAAGCTCTTAAATATTTAGAAGTGAATATTACTTCTCAAGAGGAAAAACTGTACGAGTTCAATTATCTCCCCTTACTCAATTCTACAATGAAAATATTGCAGCATTTGGCTAATGGCAAGCTAATGGATATTTTACCGCGTTTTCTATATCTATATCAAACATTGCCTATTACTCTGCCCCAGACCTTTTTTCGAACACCAAGATCAAGTTTACTTCGCCATCTTTGGCGGAATTCATCGGCAAGATTACGAGATGATGTTTTGGTAAAGCAGAAGACTGAGAGGGGAGTCGGATTACCACAGATGGAACTATATTATATAGCTTCAGTATTGGCTAGACTGGATCTGGATCCACTCGGGTAGCACAAAACTATGGGTAACCATAGGACAGCAAATAGAGTCTCCGCTGGTCTCTCTTCCACGAACCATACCCAAACTGCATTTATTGGGACAAACACCCAGTCCTTATCAAAAGTGTGGGATAGGACGGTAAGAAAGTGTTTCCTCGATACCAGGTCCACTCACCCCAATAATGGGTAACCCAGAATTTCCACCGGGTATGTTACCAGATAGGTTATTAAGATGGATAAGGCAGATCCCATCTCCGATCATACAAGCCCTGTCATCAGAATGACTCCTGCCACTTAATACAATAATGAACAATGAACGCAAATATGCTGGCCAGTGGTTCCATTATCTCCAGCTTCAACACTATCACAGACATCTTTCTAAAATGAGTCTACTTCACAAGGACCTAACACAGTTTGAGTCCCTGTGTAGTGGGGCTACAGGATGTTCTAGTACTATTTCTACGATATATTATATATTTTTATCTTGCGCTTCCCCATCGAACCTGTATTACGTTAGAGTCTGGAAGCGAGAATTGGGTTATTCAATCTCTGTAAAAGAATGGAAGAAAGCTTTTTTGTTAACCTTTAAAATCGGGTTCTGCGACTTTCATACAAGAAAATAATTATACAATTCTAACTAGATGGTATAGATGTCCGACAAGGTTACACAGAATTTTGCAGATCTATCCCGGAGAATGCTGGCGATGTGGAGGAGATAGTGGTACAATGATCCACATCTGGTGGACTTTGGACTTGTCCTCAGATTAAAGAATTTAGTGATTCTGTATTCCAAATCTATTCTTGCGTTACGGGTGTATCCTATCATAAATTTCCAGAAATGGCTCCATTATCCATATATCCTGGGTCACGGCGAGAGGCCACAATAGGACTGGTCCCGCATTTAATCTCTGCAGCACGAATAACCATACCTAAACATTGGAATACAACAGTAGCTCCCACTATACAAGAGTGGGTAGCTTAAAATTAACCAAATAAAAAGAAGGAAGGAAATAACGGCAAATAATCAGGGACACCATCATAAGTTTATGGAAGTGTGGCTACCCTGGATCGAGTTCTTGAACGGGGACATTTTGAGATGTTATTTGTGAAAAAAAATAGTGAAATAAGCATAAGCATGAGATGGATTTGAATAGGCTTGATGGGTATGGCACGGTGTGTGTGTGTGTGTGGGGGGGGGGGGGGGGCGTTCCAGAGGAATATGTAGGTCTGGCTAGGTGTGTGTATGTCTGTAGATGCATGTTTTTTTTCTGTCTCTTTCCTTTTTTCCCGGTCTTACTTTCTCTGTGTTTGTTGTGCTAGAAGTATATCAGAAACACTCAATAATAGTAAGAACTTAATATGAAGAATGGGTAAAAATTCCTAGTAGTTAGGATTTTGCTATCCTGAACGGGTTTCAATCTCTTTGCTTAGTATTCTTGTCTCTATAGATATCCAGTGGTTATGTATTAGAGAGAAAGAGCCTGATTAATGCTCGGGGAATAATCTTCATTTAAAATGGATATGCATGTCTAGGTTACTTGTATATGCTATACGAGTGGAACCAGTGTGTAAAAACAAAAAATATCTAATAAAATATGATTAAACAAAAGTATACTGAAAGCTGATGTTCTGTTTGTGCTGCCAGAAGGTCCCAAAAAGGGCCAGGCAGCGTCAAAGTCTACTATCGCCAAGTGGTTTCGACAAGTTATTGTTCAGGTTTATGGTTTAAAGAAGAAAATTCCTCCTTTTCATGTGACAGCGCACTCGACCAGAGCAGCAAGTGCTTCATGGGCAGTGCATCACCAGGCCTCCATGGCTCAGATCTGCAAGTCTGCAACTTGGTCTTCAGTCCATATATTTACCAAATTCTGTAAAGTGGATGTAAGAGGGCATGAGGATACTGCCTTCGGCACAGTGTGCTGCAGGTAGCAGTATAGGTCCTCACGTCCGCAATCTGCATTTTTTGATCTGTGTCTCCCTCCCCTCAAGTTGAGCATTGCTCTGGAACATCCCATTAAGTAATTAACAAGCCTCTGTGTCCCGTGATGTACGAAAAAGAAAATAGGATTTTTAATAACAGCTTACCTGTAAAATTATTTTCTTGGAGCACATCACGGGACACTGAGCTCCCGCCCCTCTTATTTGGGGACATCGGGACACCTATTGCTTTACTACAAAAAGTGAGGTGCTACCGGTATGGGAGGGGTCATATAGGGAGGAAACCTATCTAATTGATTACACCAGTGTCCAGCACCTGAAGGTGGATATAACCCATTAAGTAGTTAACAAGCCTCTGTGTCCCGTGATGTACTCCAAGAAAAGGATTTTTACTGGTAAGCTGTTATTAAAAATTCCGTTATATTGTACTTTTTGCTACAATATCCCCAATTAAAAAAAAAAAAGCAAATTGTTTCCTCAGCTTAGGTTGATATGTATTCTTTTACATATTTTTGGCAATTAAAATAGCAATAAGCTTATATTGATTGGTTAGTGTAAAAGTTATAGCGTCTACATAATAGGGGAAAGATTTATAGAATTTTTATTATTATTATTTTCTTGTAATGGCAGTGATCTGCGGGACTGTGACATTATAGTGGACAGATCAGACACTTGATACATTTTTGGGACCAGTGACAATTATACAGCGATCAGGGCTATAAAAATGCACAGATTATTGTGTAAATGTGCAAAAACGTGTAGAGGGCGCTCAACCACTCAGTGATAATAAATGGTTAATTTTTAGAAAAAAATTAAAATAAATTAATTTAAACTATATCTGAGTATATATATACTTGAATAATACTAAATTCCAAAAGTGTCTCTGTGTCCAAAGGAATCTGTAAACATAGTCCCAATAAGTGTTTCAAACAATGTATCACATGTGAATGAAAAGAAAAGACAAAACAGAAAAAAACAAATCTTTTTTCTTGAGTGTTCTTTATGTGCAAAAAGGAAAGCCGTCACCAACAGATCCAATCTTCTTAATCACCCTCTAATTGGTGTTAAAGCAAACAAATGTGCTTACCAGAATAAATGGACTATTATAATTAAACAATAGTCAGCTAGACATATGCAGGATTGTGCCTGCATGCACATCGGACAGGAAATCACTAGTAAGCCTCAATGCCAGGGATTCCAGATGGGATATAAAATGAAAAAAAGGCAAATGGAGATGCCAATAGTGTGATACCACTTTAAAATTTATTGTACATAAAGTTAAAAAAATCAAAAAGACAAATGGCCCAGATGGCCTCTTACTTCTAAAAGTGCCTACCCGGCACTGGGGCTGCTGGCGTGTCACCACTACCTTGCGGTGCGGTAATGAATAGGGTCGTCTGATCCGGTGCTGTCTCCGCAGCGCGGCTCGGCGTCCCAGCTGGCAGCTCGTATGGGCAGGGAGGCACGTCTCGTGATCGGGTCAGGGAGGCGGACCCGATCACGAGACGTGCCTCCCTGCCCATACGAGCTGCCAGCTGGGACGCCGAGCCGCGCTGCGGAGACAGCACCGGATCAGACGACCCTATTCATTACCGCACCGCAAGGTAGTGGTGACACGCCAGCAGCCCCAGTGCCGGGTAGGCACTTTTAGAAGTAAGAGGCCATCTGGGCCATTTGTCTTTTTGATTTTTATAACTTTATGTACAATAAATTTTAAAGTGGTATCACACTATTGGCATCTCCATTTGCCTTTTTTTCATTTTATATCCCATCTGGAATCCCTGGCATTGAGGCTTACTAGTGATTTCCTGTCCGATGTGCATGCAGGCACAATCCTGCATATGTCTAGCTGACTATTGTTTAATTATAATAGTCCATTTATTCTGGTAAGCACATTTGTTTGCTTTAACACCAATTAGAGGGTGATTAAGAAGATTGGATCTGTTGGTGACGGCTTTCCTTTTTGCACATAAAGAACACTCAAGAAAGAAGATTTGTTTTTTTCTGTTTTGTCTTTTCTTTTCATTCACATGTGATACATTGTTTGAAACACTTATTGGGACTATGTTTACAGATTCCTTTGGACACAGAGACACTTTTGGAATTTAGTATTATTCAAGTATATATATACTCAGATATAGTTTAAATTAATTTATTTTAATTTTTTTCTAAAAATTAACCATTTATTATCACTGAGTGGTTGAGCGCCCTCTACACGTTTTTGCATTTATCACAATTAAGATTGTTTTTTGAGGAGCAGCTTTCATGTATTTTATTATTTAGAATTTCTTTTTATTCTAATTTTAAATTTTGTTGTTTTTGGCGCTGATTATTACTTTTTTATTGTGTAAATGTCACTGGCAGGGAAGGGTTAACACTAGGGGGCACTCAAGGGGTTAGCTGTTTTCCCTCTTGTGTGTTCTACCTGTAGGGAGGTGGGAATAACTAGAGGAGATGACAGATCGTTGTTTCTAGCTAGTAGGAACACACAATCTTTCTCAGCTCACAGAACAGGGATTTGTGTTTACGCACGTCCCTGTTCTGGCTCTCGTGCGCGTGACCATCGGCCACATGTATTGGCACACCCCGCAGTGCAGCGGGCACACGTCTGCTATCCCGCTTAAAGGAGCCGACGTACAGCTACAGCTCAGAATCGACCCCCTTCACGTTGGAGCACAGTCCTTCCCTCAGCCTCACAACTTTGATGCCATTTTAAATTCTGGAATATTCAGGGTGATATTTATAAAAGGTTAGGTTGGTTTTATCCGACAATCGTGGGACATTTAATGCTGGTCATATGAAGCAACACAGTGGTTTGATACAGTGGCTATTTTGATGACGAAGATATTCATTTTAGAATCTGGGTGATCAGTGAATCTGTCTCAGGCGGCGGACTTCAGCATTGTGTTAACATAGTAAAATGCATGTTTTACTGTGAGTTAGTGCAACAAATGGCACTTGTGATGTCATTCATTTAGAACCCCACTGCATGCATACAGCAACTGTCAAGGCACCTGAGCAACAGCACCCCATGATTCAAATAGCGAGTGTAGTATTGTGAAAATACTGCAGGTGAGGTGTTTCATGCATTAAGGTGCACCGCCATCTTATTAAAAATAAATGGACTCCCTTAGAGTATGTTCATGCAATCTGTGGCTATTGGCAAGGGGCAGACTGACAACTCATGGGGCCCCCAGGCAATAGGAGATTATGGGTCCCCCAGGGCAATAGATTATGGGGCCACACAGTATACACACACACACATACAGTATACATACACAGTATACACACACAGACACACAATACACACACAAAGCACTTACGCCGGCGTATCTCTAGATGCACGGCGTAATTGTATATATGCGCCGGCGTAACTATGCACCGTATCCACAGAACTAGATACGCCTGAAAATCGGCTTCTTCCGACCAACGTAACTTTTCTACGCCGGCGCGACGTGGGCGCATATATACGCTGGACGCATCTGGCGCTCCCATTGATTTCCTATTCAAATAAGCAAATGAGGGAGATACAGCGATCCACGAACGTACGTACGCACGACGCGCGCAAGTTGTACGTCCGGCCTAAAGTTACCCCTCATAAAGCAGGGGTAAGTCAGCAGCAGACATGCACAGGTCAGCCGGAGAGCAGCTGCAGCAGCAGCACCGTTACGGAAGAGCTGAGCATCCACACTTGCAGGAAAAACAATCTGTATGCCAACATGCCAGGGGCATCCATGGTCATAGCTATACTACTGGCTTCACAGGCGCGTAGGAGGAGGGCACAGGAGAGGATATACCGACCGCGCCTAAACGTCTTTGGCATGGGGGATTTGGAGGTGTATCGCATCTTCAGATTCAGCCCTGCTGCCATCCTGGAATTAGCCACAACCCTGCATGATGACATCACCAGCCAGACAGAACGCTCACATGCAGTGGAGCCACTGGTCAAGGTACTGGCAACACTCCATTTCCTTGCCAGTGGCTCGTTCCAGCGTACAAGTGGAGTTGTGGCTGGGATGGCACAATCCTCCATTAGCAGATGTGTGCACCAGGTTGTCCCCGCAATCTTCAGACGCATGTCCCACCACTTCATTAGACCCACCCAGGAGCATCTGCGGCAGAAGGCAATGCGTAATTTCTACAGTATTGCAAGATTTCCATGCACCGTGGGGGCCATTGATTGCACACATGTGGCACTACAGCCCCCCCGTGCCACAGAGCACATATGCCGCAATCGTAAGCATTGGCATTCCATCAACGTACAGGTGATAGCCAATGCCCAATGCCTCATATGGCACGTCCGTGCCAAACACCCAGGATCCAGCCACGACAGCTACATATACCGTCAAAGCACCATCCCAACAGAATTTGAACAGAACGTGTACGGGAAGAGCTGGCTGGTTGGCGAGTGACATGGGAGTCAGGCATGACTGTCCGACCCCATGATGCAGACATCACGAGGGGCACATGCACGACTAACTTCCTCCTGTCTTTTCCCTTCCAGGTGACTCTGCATATGCACTTGGGCCCCATCTCATGACTCCATTCCGGGATCCCCAAACCATAGGAGAGAGAAAATACAACGATGCACACATACGTACCCGTGCAGTGGGGGAACGCACCTTTGGCCTCCTGAAGTCCCGTTTCCGATGCCTGGATAAGTCTGGGGGGATCCTGTTGTATTCCCCAAACTTTGTGTGCCAGATCCTCAATGCATGTTGCGTGCTGCACAACTTCGCCGTGAGAAAGGGCCTGGAGATTGACATACGTGATGACCTGACCCCCGAACCAGACATTCCCCCCCTGACCAAGGCTACCTCGTCTGCTGAGGGAAGAGCAGTCAGGAGATGCCTCACAGTAGGCATCTTTGCACTTTAAACACACACATTCATCATGGCACAAGGAGAATGCCCGCATGCACAGCACTGTGGTCCCTAGCTCACACACACCACATCCACATCACATTGGATTAGCCCAAGTCCACCATGCAGGACTTGGGAGCAGCAACGCCACGTCAAGGCTCCAATTATGTTGCTGTCCATTCATACCACATTCACACGGGTCGCGGGGATCACTTCTCCCCAACGACCGAGGGTGACACCCCTTTGCCAGCAGGAATGTCACCCCCACATTCACACATCAGTCACACTGTAGCCTGCACTACTGACCGTGTGCTGGGTCTACCAAAAAAAAAATATAACTCATAACCTGAGTATTAAAAAAAAAACAAAACACCCCAATTATTTCCGCTGTCGTGGCCCACGCCTGGTGCCACGGCCACGGCCCCGGCTCCTCATGGGAGCCTCATCGGGGGGGGAATCAGGAGGAGGAGGAGCATCCCCTGGTCGCTCCATGGCTGGCTGCCTGTCCTCCAACGCCAGGGTGATGCGTGTGAGGACCGCATTGGTGTCAGCCTGCAGCAGCCTTGACTGCCTCCCCTCCGCCTGGATGGCAGCTGTATTTTCCCTAACGGCCTCTGCCAGGGTGTGGACCTCATCCACAAGGCCTGCTGTGGTGGCCTGCAGATCCCCCAGGCAGGTGACAACAGCAGCACAGTTCGCACTGACGTCCTGGACACTCTCAAGGATCTGTGCAGAGGAGGCCATGCTGGCTGCCACACGCTCCATCTGGACGGCAACCTCACCCAGATGGCGGGTCTGGCAGGCCTGTTCCCTCTTGAGATCTTGCGGAAGAAACTCAGACACCCCCCTAGTCTTCCTGGTCGCCTTCCTGGGGCCAGGAGAGGCTTGGGGTGGTGTAGAAGGGGAGACCCTTGAGGGGGTAGACCTGTTGGGGGAGGACCCTGAGGGGCTTCCCCTGATGGAGGTGGAGGTCTGAGAGGGCCCAGCCAAAGGGGGAGACTCCTCCAAGTACAGGCAAACCTCATTATCACCGTCTCCTCAACCACCTCCTGAGTAGAGGTGTGGCCACTCCCCTCCACCGATGACTCACGGCTTCCCAGGGGGTCAGACTCAGAATGATGGTCGGGGGATGGTGTGGACTGGCCACCAGCATCACATGGCCCAGCTCCCTCCTGCACATCTGAGGATGACACAAAACATTCACATGTTGGTGGACCCACACACTTGTTACATGTTCCCTTCCACCCCCACACATGCTACACACCAGATAGGAGAAAAAACACACACTTACCTGTCCTCAAGGCATCCTCAATGGAGTCAAAGCCCTCCACTCCCTCCACTTGATGCCTGTGGAGACACTGGGCAACCACCTGCTCATCAGGAGTGAGAGTAGTTGCTGGTCCCCCTCCAGTGCCCCCTGGCATGAGTGTTGATTGATTGATTTTTGAGCTTAGTTAGGCGCCAAATGCCCACTGTGAAGTGAGCGTCTAAGTGTTGATCTTGGCCATCTTACCCCGGACCAGGCGACGCAGGTCGTTGATTTTTTTTTTTGGATGTCATTGGTGGTCCTGACCTCATATCCCAAAGCATTGACATCTGCCGCAATCTGCGTCAGGATCTCCGTCGTCCTGGCCTTAGTCGTGTTGCCACTCTCTGCACCATGGAGGTAGACATCATAGTGGGACATGGCCCTGATGATCACCTCCTTCTCCTGGGCAGAAAAGTTCAGCTTCCTCCTCTTCTCAGAAGCTGGAGCAGACATGGCTCAAAAAACAAACCAGCAAAAAGTACCTTGCTTCAGGGGGGGGGGGGGGGGACAAGCGGATGTACTTTTGCACTCGACGGGCGCATGTCTGGGCGTATTTATGCCCTGGGCGTATCTCAGGGATTACGCCGGGCCTAGTTCTGAGCATGCGCAGAGGGGCGTGGCACATAGTCAGCATCACGGCGCATGCGCCGTTCATTCGGCCCTTCATTTGCATGGTGTCACGGTTCATTTAAATAGAATTACGCCGACTTACGCCTATGAATTTACGTTGCGCCGGCGCAACGTTGGAAGGAAATGCTCTGAGGATGTGGTGCTTGCCTCTCTGAGTTGAGCCGGCGTAGCGGAAATGAGATGCGCTACGCCGGCCTATATATGCGCCAATGTACGTGGATCTGGCCCACAGTATACATACACACACACTGAAAAGGTGATTTTTACATACTGTCCCTGATTTTACTAAGGCTGGCAACCCTTGATGGGGCCCCCTAGTGGCATGGGGCCCTCGGGCAGTGCCCGAGTGCCAGAATGGTCAGTCCGCCCCTGCTATTGGCATTTTCTTGCACCCAATCTACCCCAGTCACTGCAAAGGCACATATAAAGCAATTGTTTTCTAGCTGAGCCATTTCCCCTACAACTCTGGTGTGATGTGCCGTGCGGTGCAGTGTGGAGCAATACAGACATGCTGCCTTTCTCCGCAGAGCATCGAATGGCTCTTCAGACCACTACACTGCGGTGGATTACACTGTGTTGCAGTGCACAGATATGGACTGTATATTTGTACAACGTCACCTTCAATAATAATAAAAAAAATAATAATAATACAGATTTAAACAGCAATACGCAGTGAAACATCACATAGTACTGACACCTTAATGCATGGCAAAATGGACACCAGCCCACGCTCGAAAATAGAGCATTTTAGCATGTGGGTAGTGTGAATGGGCCCTGATAAAGAGGGTAGAATGCATCGCTAGCAGGGGCAGCTAGTGAGATATACATCTAAAACAAATTATAAAAGTCCAGTTAGTGTTTGGAGGCGAAGTCCATCTCCTTCTGTATCCAAACCTGTATTAAAAAGGTTCTGGTCCGTGTTGGTAACGACAGCCAGCACGCGAGAGCAGAAGAGACTCTATAGCAATAAGAAGAAGGAAGAGAGAACAGCGCCATTCTATGTGTAATATACCAGTGTAAAAGCTTTAAATTTACTTCAAAAAGGTAGACTCACATTTGTGTAGCGGCAAACATGCATGAATCTGTCCACGGCAACTCCGGTGACGTCTGTAGCTCCGAGGCTGGAAAGTATCACAGCAGGCACACCAGCAAAGCACGTCAGGAGCTTGTGAACAAGCTCATCCACGCCCCCTGTTCACAAGAACCCGATGTGCCTGGTGAGATACTCTCTACGGACGCCACTGCTGGAACCTCTGTAGTTGGGATGAGCCAAACACCCCCCCGGTTTGGTTCACGGCACAACATGCGAACGGACCAAAAGTTTGCACAAACTTTCGAACACCGTTAAAGTCTATGGGACTCGAACTTCAAAAAACAAACGTGCAAATTTTAAAGGCTAATATTCAAGTTATTGTCCTAAAAAGTGTTTGGGAACATGGGTCCTGCCCCAGGGGACATGCATCAATGCAAAACAAAGTTTTAAAAACAGCTGCTTTTTCGGGAGCAGTGATTTTAATAATGCATTAAGTGAAATATTTATTAAATATCCTAACTGGGGTGGGTATATAGTATGCCTGTAAAGTGGTGCATGTTTCCCATGTTTAGAACAGTCCCTGCACAAAATGACATTTCTAAAAGGAATAAAACTCATTTAAAACTGCTTGCGGCTGTAATGTAATGTCGGGTCTCGGCAATGACCCTTTGGGTCTTGTATGGATATTAAGGGGAACCCTGCACCCAAATTAAAAAAAGAAAAGGCGTGGGGCCCCAGGCCCTATATTCTCTGAACAGCAGTATACAGATGGTCCAAACAAGACAGGGACTGTAAGTTTGTTTTTAAGTTGAATCTGTTTGTAATTTGGAACAGGTACATTTTTTAAGTGTAGCTCCAGTCAAAAAATAATTTTTTAAGCTTTTGGATAGCATAGGGAAGGGTTATCACCCCTGTAACATTTGTTTTGCTGTCTGTGCCCCTGTTCAGAAGATTTTCACCTCACTTTCTGTCCCAATGACAATTGGATTTTTAAAATTTGTGGTTATTAGGGAAACAAGGATTGGTAATAAAGCATCAGTGGAGACACCTTTTTCCCATATTAACTCTTACAGGAGAGAATTTTCCTACCTGGGGGTAGATTTCCTCTCACTTCCTGTTGTCTCTCTCCGTTTTTAAGTAGGAGTCGTTTGTAAGTCAGATGTTTGAAAGTAGGGGACCGCCTGTATATACTATACAGCCTGCCCTATATACTCTGCAGAAAATTGGGCCTTAGGCGGGGGTGGTGGTTGCGGCACAACACTGTAAAGCCTCACAGATACTCTTGTTGAGCGTGAGAGAATGGGCCCTGCTGCAAAATATTACAGCAAACATTGTAATTACATGTCCCTGTTAGGCACTGGTGGTGGTGCCACAACACTGCAACCCCTCACAGATACTCTAGTTGTGCGCAGGAACTAAGTTATCAACATGAACATTGAGTTGGAATAGGATAGTCACTCAGCATCAGCATAGGCAGTCTTCAAGGGATCTCACATTCATAGTAAAATTGTTCGGTTACATCAGCATCAGGTGCTTGGGAGCTGGTGATCCAAGACTGATTCATTTTTATGAAGGTGAGCCAATCAACTGAGTCTGTGGACAGACTCTGATCGGTTACAAAGCCTCCAGCAGCACTGAATGTGCGTTCAGATAGAGTGCTGGATGCAGGACAGGCCAGTGGATTTTTGGTTGGAACGGTCTCCAAGTCTGGGGCTGCCGAATAAAATATTGTCTGAACGCATCGGTCAGACGGCTCCTTCTGTGACTGACCAAAGCCTCAGCAACACGTTGTCCAGGGGGACCAGGAAATTGTAACCTCCCAGGCTCTGGAAACGCATTGCACAAACCTTTCTGCAAGGCCTCCCGAAGATGTTTTATCCTTTGCTCCCTCTGCGAAGGCTGGATAAGTTCCGCAACCTTACCCTTGTAACGTAAATCAAGAAGGGTTGCCAGCCATTAGTGATCCCTCTCCTTGATACCACAAATCCGAGGGTCCTTTCGCAGGCTTTGCAGGATCAGGGAGGCCATGCAGCGTAGGTTTGTTGAGGCATTCGGTCCAGAGTCCTTTGGATCACTAAGGACTAGACATGTGCATTAGTTTTCGTCCGAATGCATTTTCGTCCGAATTGCGGGTATTTTCGTTATCGTTTTTACAAACAAAAATTAACGCACAGAACCCGAAATCAGAAAGTTCCACAAAATTTTTTTTTTATTTTCGTTTTTGTTGCTACAACAGTTCGATAGATAGGAGATTCGATATGATGATGCTGACAATAGCAATCTGTGTCCATCGAACCTGTGGTCGAATTTGCCTAACCTTAACTCTATTAGTCCAAGATTATTCTACATAGCGAGAAAAGATTCGACATTATAGAGACAGTGTTGGGGTAGACCATTCGACATGAACGACGAAGAGTCGATAAAGCAGAGAAAAACATACAAACGTCGAATCTCTCATTGAAGGCTTATGGTGTGTCGAAAGTTCTAAGATTCGACAAGCAGCTAAACTGTACAACGCCAAAATCATACATTTTCGGTCAAATGCTCTGCCCATACGCTATAGAAGAATTCGATTGTTCGTTGACTAGTAAAAATAATTCATAAATATAATTACTACTAGTGTCATACATTAGAATTCTTCTATAGCTTGTAGGCGGAACATTCGACCGGAAATGTATGATTGCGGCATCGTACAGTTTAGCGGCTCCGTTGAATCTGCTTAGAACATTCGGCAGACACCATAAGCCTTCAATTGACAGATTCGACCTTAATTATTTCGGATTTTCGGACTAATGCATTTTGTAATGAAACAAAATAAATGAAAACAAATTTTGGGAGTAACTAAATGTTCGGATTTTTAATAACAGCTTACTTGTAAAATCCTTTTCTTTGAGTACACCACGGGACACAGAGCCTTAGTCATTACATAGTGGGTTGTATGGTCCCCAGAAGTGATTGGACACTGGCACAACCAATGAGAGCAAGTTCCCCTTCATATAACCCCTCCCATAGAGGAAGTACCTTAGTTTTTGTAGCAAAGCAGTAAGGATCCTCTAGAGGGGGGGACCTCGGTGTCCTGTGGTGTACTCAAAGAAAAGGATTTTACAGGTAAGCTGTTATTAAAAATCCTACTTTCTTTATTGAATCCGAACCGGATGGCCCTGTAACCTGGGAGTCCAGGTTCTGAGAGCTTAGTATACTGTCCGAATTTTCAAAATATTGATGGGCAGGCTCTCCTCGGTTTCGGCCCAGGTACCCTGGGCTGAGGCTTCTTCTAATACTGCTCCCCAGCCCAAAAGGCTGGCATCCGTCCACACCACCTTCCAGGTGACTGGGAGAAAGGACCTTCCTTTCCACAAGTTTTTGTTTTTTAACCACCAACTGAAGCTTTGGCACACTTGTGGAGACAGGTGCATGGGTAAATCCAGAGCTTGGCTTTTCCTGTTCCAAGCGGCCAGAATTCCACCCTGCAGTAGTCTCGAATGAAACTGGGCATAGGGAACAGCCTCAAAGGAGGCCACCATCTTTCCCAATAGCCTCATGCAAAGGCGAACTGATGGTCCCTTCTTTGTTCTGATCTCGTGGATCAATACTCTTAGAGACCTGATCTTTGGCTCTGGCAGGACTACTCTGCTTTGGGCTGTGTCTATGATCATGCCTAAATACTCTACCCTTCTTAGGGTATGTAGAGAGGATTTCTGCAGGTTTATGATCCATCCTAAATGCTCCAGGTATCTCACTCTATTGAGCACTGCGTGATCTAGTCCTGCCACTGGCTGATCTATCACAAGTAGATAGTCTAGATAGGCTGTCACCAGTATGCCCTGTGCTCTCAAGTTTGCCAACAGTGGAGCCAGAACTTTTGTAAATACCTGGAGTGCAGTGGCCAAACCAAAAGGTAGAGCCACAAACTGAAAATGGTGATGCTCTACCACGAATCTTAGGAACCTTTGGCGAGTGGGATAAATAGGCACATGTAAATGGGCATCCTTGATGTCTATAGACGCCAAATGCTCCCGCCTTGTAGGGTGGCGACCACGGACCGAATGGTTTCCATTCGGAAATGGCAAATGTCTAGAAACTGGTTTAGATCCTTTAGGTCCAGAATGGGTCTGACGTCTCCATTTGGTTTTGGAACCACAAAAGAGGTTTGAATAGAACCCTGCACCTCGCCCTCTTAGAGGGACTTCCTTGATTACCCCCTGAGACAGCAAGTGATCCAAACCTCAAAAGAAAATCTTTTTGTGGGATCTTTGGAGACCCCTGAACTTCTGAACCGGCAGGGTGGGGGTCTCTTGAAATTCCAGCTTGTACCCCAGGGATACAGCAGAAACCACCCATTTGTCCTGGATCTCTGTCTGCCAAGCTTCTGAAAACTGCCGAAGCCGTCCTCCCACTCGGCCGAGCGGGGGCGCCCCTTCATGAGGAAGATTTAAGTCTTTGCTTGTTAGCTCTTTGCCCCCACTGCTTCCTGCTTTTCTGGCCCTGGTCTTTAGCCTTTGTGGCTGTCTGAGAGTGCTGTCGCCATTGCCTAGAGGCAGATGTTCTGGAAACTGGGGAGAGAGAACGCTCAAAACAAGGACGCTTGTTTTTCTTCTTCTCTGGCAATAGAGTAGAGTAATGTTGTCACTTGATATCTTTTGGATATACTTTTCAAAATCATCCCCAAAGGGGCGTTCGCCATGGAAGGGAAAACTGGTCAAAATCTTTTTGCATGGGGCTTCCGCTGATCAGTGCTTTAGCCAAAGAATTTTGCACATATGTACCAGCTGGAGCGTAAGGCGAGATGCTTGTTGAATAGAATCTCTGATAGCATCCACTGTGAAAGCATCCACTGTGAAACATAAGGCCCTAGGCATATTCTCCCAAAATGTGATCTGCTCTGGAGGCAGGTCTTTCAGCCTCCGTTTCACCTGATCCTTTAAGACCTGACACATACCCACTGCCACCACAGCAGGTTGGGTCACTGTGCCCGCCAGGAGAAAGGAAGATCTTTAAATACCAGAGCATTGTCCACAAGACAGGTTAAGCTTTTATTTACACAAGAAATAGCCGCATCTACTGAAGGCAGACTCCACTTCTTGGAAAACTTCTCCATTGAATAGAGAACTTTAAACTTCCTAGGAGGAGAAAAACGCCTATCTGGATGCTTCCAGTCTGCGTATATGAAATTCTCCAATAAAGGATGAACCGGAAAGGAACATGCAGCCTGTGGGTATTTCAATGAACCCAGAGAGGAGACAGGTGAATCCGTTAACTCTGAAGAAGGCAATTTAAATGCAGAGCATACTATTTCCGTATAATATTTCACCGGCATTTTTAGAACCTAGGAAGCAGAGAAGGGTTCTGAAATCCCAGATCCTTCTTACTCCTCATCCTTATCCTCTGATAGCGCTATGTCCTCCTCATCATCTTCAGACCTTTCTGAAGGGAGATCTGAAGTAACAGAAGGAGCTCTGCTTCGCTTTTTGTCCTTTTGCAAGGACTTTGCGATTAACAAAGCGATTCTTCCTTCTAAACTGTTAAGGGCTACTGCCAAAGAGTCCTCAGTGACATATGCAGACCCAGGCACTACAGGAGAGGCTGTTGCTCCTGAAGGAGTCAATGGCTCATCCTGCACAGGTGCGTCATATATTACTGGAGAGGAAAGTACCAAGCGGGCCCAGCTAGAAGCTCTCGTCTCAGGTGGCGATGCTTTTTTGTCTTTTTTTAGTCCCTGTATTTTTTCTTTGGGAGGACATTGTAACGGAAACCCCAAATGGGACAGGAGTTAATGCAGTTTAAGATATTCCGAGCCCAAGACAGCTATCGACACTCCACAATCTGGCAAACACGACCCATATGAATTGCCCCCAGTAACGAGACACAGCTCTGTTTGAGGTTCAAAACGAATAGAGACTTTAATGAGAAAATCAGGCTCTTATATACAATTAGTAAGCAAAATGAACAATGACTCAACTCCACCCACAACATTATACAATGGTTCCTAATGAGCCCCCTCAATACACATCTTTTAGTCAGACATTCTGACACCAACTCTGACATAATTTACATGAGCTAGTTAATTAATCATTTACCCAGACAAGGTGACTCCGAGACATGACCCCTCAAGGTAGACATCCCGTCTCCTCTCACCTGCCACACAATACACATTTATCATCAATAGACCTTTAGACTGTCTGTTAACTTACAATACACATTTATCACAGGACTCATTCACACAATACAGCGTTAATTAGCACAACACAGTGAAAAGGTCTTGGAGCCATCCTAGATTCATTTACATCACAGTAGCAGACAACATTGATACCCAACAGTCTGTGTGCCCACATTGAATGAGTCACTCTTTCAATTAACCTGTTGATTTCAGAATCAACAACCTGTAAATAGTTCTTACAGATATCCTGGAATATATTGTGAATTACAGACCCATGTTAAAGCAATCCAAGATATGTCCATTATTTCCTGGCTCATACTTTGTAAGAGCTTCTGGATTCCAAGGGCCCTCCCGTTACAGACATATTACCAAGCAACAAACCTGCTCTTTACCTGCTCTAGTGGCGGAAATAGAGAAGAAACCCACTTACAAGGAAAAAGTCTTTACGATAAATGCTTAATACTTTTTTTCCTGCTTACCTCATCCACGCTGCAGGTTTGCTGAAACTCAGACAAAAAACAATCTTCACCCACCACGTCGGGTATTGTGTGCCAACCTTTAGGGATATGGGTTCTTACTTAAAGGATGCCTCTTCCCTGGGCCTTGTAAAAGACTCTGCCAGGACTTTTAGCATTTGTAAAAAAGCAAAAGTCCTGGACCCTAGAGCCCAGTCCTCCAAGGAGAGACATTACAGACGAAACCTTGTGCGTGAGGCCCGGATACCATCCAATTGTGGAGTAATAATTTAAGCATCTTGGATTGACCCGAAGTATAGCTGTTTTGCCCCAGGGGCCTCTATGGCAGAGCTTCCTTTAGCACTATCCTCATCGCATCCAATGTTCTTAGACACTGGTGAAAAAACTAAGGTACTTTCTGTATGGGAGGGGTTATATAGAGGGGAACTTGTTCTACTTGGTTGTGCCAGTGTCCAATCACCTCTGGTGACCATACAACCCACTATATAAATGACTAAGGCTCTGTGTGCCATGGTGTACGATAAAGAAATATTTATTTTTCGGACGAAAACGAAATTCCGAAACAAAATATTTCAGTGTGCACATGTCTACTAAGGACGACATGATCTGCAGCCACCTCCTCCCAGCCACGTACAAGTCCATGGGTTTCTGGGGACTGAAAACGATCCCTTAAAGACTGATGCTGAGTGCTAGGCTCCACCTCCATGCTGACACAATCCCAATCCTCCTCCTCCTCTTCCTGTGTGATCGGCGGTCCCGCAGGAATACTGTCTGGAGAAAGGGGGCCTTGAGAGGTAAGGAAGTCCTCTTCCTTCCTCTGTTCTGCCTCAAGTGACCTGGCCATTAGTCCACGCAGCAGCGTGTGCTCTAACAGGAAGACAAGAGGGACAGTATCACTGATGCATGCACTGTCACTGCTCACCATCCTCGTGGCCTCCTCAAATGGAGACAGGACAGTGCATGCATCCTTCATCAGTAGCCACTGGCGTGGCAAAAAAGAATCCAAGCTCCCCTGACCCTGTCCTGGTGCCATACTCGCACAGGTATTCATTGATGGCCCTCTGCTGCGTGTGCAGCTGCTGCAGCATTGCCAATGTTGAGTTCCACCTGGTGGGCATGTCACGGGTGAGGCGATTCTTGGGCAGGTTGCAGTTTGGGAACCTGCCACTGAGGTACCACACATTCCACAAATTCTCGAAAGGAGACAGAGTCTACCAGCTGAAAAGGCAACATTCAGCTGCTGAGCATGTGGATGGCTGGGACCGAATTTCTTTTGACGGTTTAGCAACTGGGGTAGGGAAATTTGCCCGCTACAATGAGATTTAGGTGTACCGCTAGCAGATTGCCCGCAAGTGCTTGGGACACCTAATTCTACACCTTCATTCCTCTCAGGGCAGGTCTCTGAGAGGACTGAAGGTATAGTGGGGTTGGAGATGCCAGCTGATGAGCAAGAAGAGGTCCGCCTTGTTCTTTGGTGTGGGTCTTTTAAATACTGTTGCCAATGGACTGCATGGGAGGTCAACATATGTCTGGTCAAGCATGTGGTGCCCAAGCGGCTGCTGTTTTTGCCACGCTTGATACGCTTCAGACATATGTTGCAAACAGCAATCAGCGATCTGCTGCACATGTCTCAAAGGCCCACACCAAAGAAATTAAAAAAAACGAGCGGAGACAGTAGGGCCCTGCACATGCGAAGCTCTGCAGTGTGATGCAGTCGGTTGGCTGCCCTTAAGCTGGCCCCTGGAGGGCATCCTGTCTCGTTGGAGATGTGCCTCCTCCTCCTCCTCTCTATCAGGCACCCACGTAGAGTCAGTGACCTCATCAACCCCTCCCTCCTTGCCACTGGAGCAAACCTGGCAGTATGCTGCAGCTGGGGGAACATGACTGCCAGTTTCTTGTCCTTTTTGGGCACCCCCTCTCTCTGGGCTCACGTTACTGCCTTCATCCTCAACCAGGGTACCACCATCGGAGCCTTCAAAACGCTGCTTATCCTCCTGCAGCATGTACCCAAAACTTGATTGAACAGTTCGGGGGACTCCTCAGGGCATGATGGTGGGGCTAGGGAAGGAGTGACTGATGACATTGAGCCGATGGATGAGGCAGCTTAGGCAAAGTACTCTGAGCCTGGGTGACAGAGGATGAGGACGGCTTTGTCATCCACTCTACAAACTCTTCTGCATGTTGTGGCTCAACACGGCCAGCTTCTGAAAAAAAGTCCCTGCTGTTAAATATTATCTCAGAGGCTGCTTGCCCTCTTTTAGTGGCCTGTGAGCGTATGCCTCTCCTTGGAAGCCTTCCAGACATATTGTACAATTAGATTAGCAAAACACCACCTGAAGTTTACTAGAAACAGTACACCAGGAATGGCCTGCAGTCAGGTATAGGCTTGGCTAGACTAGAATGCAGTGGAGATTTTATATATATATATATATATATATATATATATATATATATAAATTTATAATAACCACTTAAGACCGGGACCTTTAGGCAGCTAAAGGACCCGGCCAGTTTTTGCGATTCACCACTGCGTCACTTTAACTGACATTTGCGCGGTCATGCGACGTGGCTCCCAAACAAAATTGGCGTCCTTTTTTTCCCACAAATAGAGCTTTCTTTTGGTATATTTGATCACCTCTGCGGCAATTTTTGCTATAATAAATATCCCCCAAAAATATATATAAAATTTTTTTTCCTCAGTTTAGGCCGATACGTATTCTTCTACCTATTTTTGGTAAAAAAAAAAAAAAAAATCGCAATAAGCGTTTAACGGTTGGTTTACACAATATTTATAGTGTTTACAAAATAGGGGATAGTTTTATTGCATTTTTATTGCATTTTTTTTTTTACTACTAACGGCGATCAACGATTTTTTTCGTGACTGCGACATTATGGCGGACACTTCGGACAATTTTGACACATTTTTGGGACCATTGTCATTTTCACACCAAAAAATGCATTTAAAATGCATTGTTTACTGTGAAAATGACAATTGCAGTTTGGGAGTTAACCACAAGGGGCGCTGAAGGGGTTATGTATGACTTCATCTATGTTTCTAACTGTGGGGGGGGGGTGTGGCTGTAGGTGTGACGTCATTGATTGTGATTCCCTATATAAGGGAACACACGATCAATGACAGTGCCACAGTGAAGAACGGGGAAGCTGTGTTTACACACAGCTCTCCCCGTTCTTCAGCTCTGGGGACCGATCACGGGACTCCAGTGGCGATCGGGTCCGTGGGTCCCGTGGTCACGGAGCTTCGGACCGGGTTGCGAGAGCGCACCTACGACCCACGGTTGGGCACTTAAAGAGGACGCACCTGTATGTGCTTGTGCCCAGCCGTGCCATTCTGCCGACGTATATGTGCAGGAGGCGGTCCTTAAGTGGTTAAATGCACTGCAGCTAGCTGAATCACCTGCCTGAAGTATATTAGAAACAGTACACCAGGAATGGTCTGCAGTAGTGTGGGGCGTGGACTTTACCCCCTAAGCCATAATTGGCCAAAGGCACCCTGCCTTTGGTCAATTATGGCTCTTTGCTGACAGCGCTGTGATTGGCCAAAGCATGCAGGTCATAGTGCATGCTTGGACAATTATCAGACAGCAATGCACTGCGATGTCGCAGTGCATTATGGGGCATTCCACGCTCCTCAAATTTGGTGCGAACGCCCCACAATGTTTGCTATTCGGCGAACGGGCCAACAGGCAATGTTCTAATCGAACTCATGCTCGACTCGAACATAAAGCTCATCCCTACTCTGCAGCCTTCCAGAGACTCAAAAGCAGCCAAAAAGGAAAATGAAGACACATCATGGAGTGGTACCGTTAAAGTAAAACAGAGCGGCAAGCCACACGGCTGGTGCATAGACTCAGGTGCGACAAGCCACATGACTAGCAGAGAGAGACCTTCTTCACAAACATTGATTACAGTGCAAAAGACAAAGTTTTCCTAGCAAAATGGGAAAAGCATCACTGCAGAAGGTAAAGTGAAGCCCGGAGTGGAAAGGAACAAAAGGGGAAAATAACGTAGAGCTGGGCATGACCAGGTGTATGGGAGACCTAGGAAGGGTTAATAATTGGGTTTAGAGTAAGGGGTGGTGACAAAAAGAGTTTTCTTTAAGGGGGTGGGGTGATATAAAAGAAGGAGGCAGTTTTTCACGCTGCTCCTTCGTGCACTATGGCGGACGTGGATCGGATACTGACAAGGCTGAGGGCGGTGGCGGAGCGGGGACCGGACTGGCTGGAGAACGTGGGTACCCTCGATGCAGACCAGGCGGGGGGGGGGGGGATCACGGGACGGGGCGAAGCTACTCCTCGCGCTCGGCGGTCTAGGCCGCCGGTGCGTTACTCCCCAGGTCCTTCTGGCGAGTAAAATCTTGACAAGTGGTATGTCCCCAGCAGTGCCAAAAAACAAGGGGTGGGAACAGACAGTATTAGTAAAAAAAAAAGACTTCACCCCAAAACAAGCAGAGCTCCTCAACGGAGGAGGTGCAACTTCAAACAGCCACCTGCAAAACCTTGCAGCCGAAGGAAGCATCAGAAGATGCACTTACATCAACCTTGTAAAATAAAAAATAAATAAAAAAAAAGTGTGAACAGACGACCAAGTCTCCGCCTTGCACACCTGTGAGACAAATGCTTGATGTCAGAAAACCAAGGAAGCACCAATTGCCCTGGTCGAATGTGCCGCGACCGGAAAGGGGGCGCCCGTCCCCTAAGAGCATAGGCCTGTATGATGGTCTGCTTGATCCACCAAGAAATGGTGGCTGACGAGACCGCCAGGCCCTTTTGTGGACCAGACATTGACACAAAATGTGAGTCAGATCTCTGAAACGGAGCTGTAGCAGACAGGTACACCCGCAAAGCGTATACCACGTCTAAAAAAATGAAGCGCAACCATCTTAGGATGCGCCGGCCAAGGACATAAGGATGGAGGATCAAGTATGGCAACTTGCAAGACAAGGCCGCCAACTCAGAAACCCTTCTGACAGAAGTAATGACCACCTTCTGAGATAGTGTCAAGAGAGGAAACTCTCTGATGTTTCCAAAGGGAGGTTCCTGAAGAACCGAGAGCACCAGATTCAAATCCCATGGGGGGGGGGGGAAGAGGTGGTTTAAGAGGGGGAAGTATATGACGAACCCCCTGCACAAAAGGTACCCACCAGAGAATGGGCCGCCAAAGGCCGCTGAAAGAACACAGCCAAGGCTGAAATCTGTCCCTTAATGGTGCTTAAGGCAAGTTTCTGATCAACTCCACGCTGTAAAAACAGCAGGACCCTGAACACCGAGTATGTCCGTGGACGCCACCCCATCTTTTTGCACAAAGAGATGTAGGCCTTTCTTGGTGCGATGGTAGATCTTCCTGGAAGAAAACTTCCATGCCCTCAGCAATGTTGAGATGACCGAGTCGGAAAGACCCCGGTCCATCAATACCTGGCTTTAAATAGCCATGCCATTAAGGCCAGCAACTGTAAAGCAGGATGAAGTATGGGACCTTGAGACAGAAGGTCCTCCCACATTGGCAGCCACCAGGGAACATCTGCCACCAGGTGCACAAGATCGGCGTACCAAGGATGCCAAGGCCAATCTGGAGCGATTAGAATTATCGGGATTCCCTCGGCCTCCACTCTGCGGAGCAGCCGAGAAAGCAACTTCAATGGGGGAAAGGCATAAAGTAGCCGGTACTGACCCCACGGGGCCACCAACGCGCCTGACGCGTCTGCCCAGGGATCTCCTGACCTGGTCACGAACTTTGACACCTTGCGGTTGGGACGAAAGGTCAGGAGATCCACGTCCGGTGTGCCCCATCTCCTGCAAAGGAGTTGAAACACCTCCGGACGCAATGACCATTCCCCCTAGTCCAGCATCTGGCGAATCAGTTAGTCCGCCTGCCAGCTTTCTACGCCCGGAATGTAGACAGCCGACAGAGCCATCACGCCTCTTCCCACACATCTTAGGATGTGAGCGACCTCGGACGCTGCAGTCGAGCTCCGTGTTCCCCCCGATGGTTGACATAAGCCACTGCCATGGCGTTGTCCGACTGAATCCTGATCAGGCGACCGTGCAACCTCCTCGACCACGAGGAGAGGCATAGCTTTATCGCCCGGAGGTCTAGGACATTGATCGGCAGACAGGATTCTTCTAGAGTCCATCAACCCTGGGCCGACTGGACCCCCCAGACGCCCCCCAACCCGTGAGGGTGGCGTCCGTCTTAATCACCGTCCACTGGAAGGGAAGAAATGACTTCCCAGACCGATGAGCCAGGGATCTCAGCCACCAATTCAGAGAGACTCTGACAAGGTGGCTTACCTGAATCTCACGATCCAGAGACAAAGGAGAATTGTACCACTTGGACAGTATCTCCTTCTGCAAAACACGAGTGTGGAACTGGGCATACGGTACCGCCTCAAAGGAGGCAACTGTAACGGACATATGCATGCTGCCGGGACAGTTATAATCTTCGTGCAGGGAGGACTACAAGGAACTGCATGGCTTGTCACAATTGGATGTACCACATTGTATTCTGAGCTCAAAGGGTTAATTGGACAAGTCTCTTTCATTGCTGAATGCTAATGTTCCCTTCGCATAGCTAATGAACTCTCTCTTGTGTAGGTAACAGCCCCCTGTGAGGTGTATGCTGATGGGGATTATGTGTGAGTGATAATTGTTTTAAAGGTTAATTGAATTCTATTGAGAAAAGATTGTGCCTGGCCAGAAAATGTTAAGTGGTTTGCGGTGCCGAAGCGTCGAGAGACTGGTCAAGTGATTAATTCAAGGAGATGTCATTGTTTCAGGGGGTCTGTGTTGAAGCCCCCTACTGGGTGAAGGGGGGGGGGGGGGCGGAAACTGTCATTGTTCTTGTAACAGTTGTAAGCAGATATAAGCAGGTGAAATATGCCAAATAAAGTCAGTCTGCTTGACCCTTCAAACGTAGCCCGTCTCGTTTCTTCTTGGAAGGGCGTTCGATGGGATATACCGGCGGTACCTGCATATCATAACTTGTCAGCAAAAAGGACGTCTCCAACGGCCGATACCCCTCACTACCAGTGGGTAGCCGTTACAGCAACCATCAAGCCCAGGACTCGCATGCAAAAACGGGAGATGCGAGATGCCAACACCTTCACTGCAGACCGAAGAGTCAGCAACTTCTCCAGGGGAAGAAAGACCTTTGCTTCCATGGAATCAACCCTAGGTACTTCAAACGCTGGTTCGGCACCAGGGCCGACTTCTGAATGTTTAACACCCACCCAAATTCTTGGAGGGTCTGGCTGGCTATAGACACATCTTCCCCTAATTCTGAGCCAGACGCTGCTCTCAGAAGAAGGTCATCTAAGCAGCCCATGTCTCAGCAAAGCTAGGATCGGTGCGAGCACCCTGGTGAAAACTCTTGGTGCTAACGCTAGACCAAAAAGAAGGACCACAAACTGATAGTGGTCCTCCTCTATCGCGAAGCGCAGAAACCTCTGGTGACTAAGGGTTGTAAACCCTTATTTTTTTTCACCTTAATGCATCCTATGCCTATGACTTCCTGAAGAGCCAATCACTGCGAAACATATGTTGGAGCAGAGGATCCATCATTTCCGTGTCCATATTTGATACCCCACATCAGGCTTTGCCCTTCGGAGCAAGACGTGGAACGCACACCACCCCCAGGGATCAGCTGACTCACACACGCGTTTTACATCTAGTGCCAGGCCAGGAACTACAACATGTAAGAGTGTAACTGCCATTATTGCTGCTGTTTTTACTTTATTTAAAAATGACTACACTATGAGACTTTTATCCGTGTCTCCCGTGGAGTCATTTTTTACATTCTAGCCCCCTCCTCAGTGGCCATTGGAGTGGATTTATGCCATTAGCGGAACCAATCTGGTGTTCCTAAAGCATTTTTTGACCGTTCCGGAAAAAAGGGGTCAAACAGCTCTGGTAAGTAGCCATCTTCATACTGAGCACTCGTGGTGGAAGATCTAGAAGTTTTATCTGAGAGCATTCCATTTTAGTGTTGGGATTTATTCACTTATGGACTTTTAGGTAGATTCAGAAAGAGTTATGCCGCGTACAGACGGTCATTTTTTGTGATGAAATAAAATGACATTTTTAAAAATGTCAATTAAAAATGATCGTGTGTGGGCAAAATGTCATTTTATGTCTTCTGAAAAATGACAAAAAAAAAATTCGAACATGCTCGAATTTTTTGTGTCGTTTTTCAAAATGTCATTTTTTGTGTCAATGAAAATGATAGTGTGTGGGCAAAACGACGTTTTTAAACCCGCACATGCCCAGAAGCAAGTTTTGAGACGGGAGGTAAAACTACCATTCATAATGGAGTAAGCACATTCATCACGCTGTAACAGACAAAAAAGCATGAATCATCTTTTACTAACAAGTAACCAGCTAAAAGCAGCCTCAAGGCGAATAGAACTTCCCCTTTAGAGTGCCGTCACTTTGTTCATCAATTTTCAAAATGATGGTGTGTATGCTACATCGTTTTTGAAAATGAAGTTTCAAAAATGTCGTTTTTTTTCATCACTTCAAACGTCATTTTTTTTTCATCACAAAAAATGACCGTCTGTATGGGGCATAAGGCCGGCTTATCAGTAGATAGTATGTTTAAGTGTATTCTCAATCAGAGATACACTTAAACATATCTAAGATACGACGGCTTGCGCCGTCCTATCTTAGGTTGCAATATTTTTGCTGGCCGCTAGGTGGCGCTTCTATTGCGGTCGGCGTAGAATATGTAAATTAGTAGATACGCAGATTCACGAACGTACGCCCGGCCAACGCAGTACTTTTACGCCGTTTACGTTAGAGATAGGCCGCGTAAAGTTAGAGCTAGGCCCTAGTTGGAAAAGTAATGTTAAGTATGGCCGCCGTTCCCGCATCGAAATTCAAATTTTTTACGTCGTTTGCGTAAGTCGTCCGTGAATCGGGATTTACGTCGTTTACGTCCATGTCGAAATCAATAGGCCCGTGCGGCGTACTTAGCCACAAAGCACACTGGAAAATGTTGGCGCCCGGCGCATGCGCAGTTGAGAAAGAACGTCAAAAACTTAAGGTCAAGCACCATTAACATAAAACACGCCCCCTTACACACATTTGAATTAGGTGCGCTTACGCCCGCCCGCTTTAGGCTACGCTGCCGTAACTTAGCAGGCAAGTACATTGTGAATCATGTACTTGTCTAGCTAACTTACGGCGGCGTAGCCTAAACACGCTAAGCTACGCCGCCGCAAGTTTAAGGCAATCTACCTGAATCTACCTATTTATGTTCACATTTAAGTTTGATGCAGTGTTTTTCTTTGTGCCAGTTTTTCACATGAACATGTATAGCGCCTTATTCTTTACTTTATAATTCTACACAGTTTAGTGATTTGTTCACTTTAAAGCAGTGGTTCTCAACCTGGGGTTCAGGACCCCCTCGAGGGTCAAATGATGATTTAACAGGGGTCACCGAATCCTGGGCTGATCCTGAAGCCCGTATCACCCTCCCAGCGTTTTTGCAGCCACCCAGCAGGGCTATCTCTGGAGCCCACAGCTGCCCACTCAGCCGCTTAGCAGGCGTCAATTCAGTTTACGGCATGGCTGGGGGGGCAAAGACTAGAGGTCAGCTGACTGGTGAGGAATGTGAAGTGGGAGGGGCTGGAGGAGACCCCATCTCCTGATTTCGGCATAGGTGTCACTGCTATGAGACACCACAGAGCTGGAGACACAGAGAAGCCAAAGACAGTGAGTTACACTGCCTGCGAATATAGTTGCCAATACAAGGACCCGGGGAGTGCTAAATGTCCCTGGGTTAGGGGCGTAAATTACTTGTCTTGCCTTGGGTGCTGACAACCCCCGCTACAAAATTTATTTTACTGTTAGGGGTCTTCACAACTTGGGAAATGTTATCAAGGGGTCACGGCCCTAGAAGGTTGAGAACCACTGCTTTAAAGGGTGCAGCTGTTGGTTTATATGTACTTATCCCCTCAAGGTGCCATTTTTTTTGTATACATTTTCGCACTCCGTAGTACTGCTCCCTCTGCCCAATGAGACACAGGTGGACAGAGTGGTTTAGCAGCAGGCATCCTGCACCAGTCACTTTCAACCACATCAGATTGTGATAATTCATGCTCCATCATTTGAGCTGTATCAGAGCTGTCCTGGACCCCGCCGGCTCCAACACAGGGAGTGTTTGTGAGATTTCCTGGGACAACTCTGCAGCACTGCCTGTGGTTACCATGGGAGACACCAAACCATCATCATTGTCAGTAATACACTTTTCAACATCATCATTATCCACATTCCTGCTTTGTATAGGCTGTGTTAGCACATTAGCAGTTTGAGATTGTAGAATACTTAGCACATCACTTTTCACCCCGTGTGAAACACACTTGTCAGTCGGGTGGCGGCGACACAGTTGTCCTGGGAAACCCTAAGCTCAGACACCATGAGCTCCTGGGCAGTCTCCAGGTACAGTTGCCAGGGGCAATGGCACACATTTCTCAGTGGTCACCACCCGACATTTCTGCATGCAATATCACATTTTTACCATTAGCATTATTAATCGCATTAGCGAGCAACACATTATTATATTTTTTACCACTTGTCTTCCTGCTACATGGTACACTGACTGAATATAAGTTCTTACCAGTCCTCAAGCTTTCTACAGGTTCAACTTCAAACTGTGCTTTGCTACTATACAGGGTATTCATTTGCAGCAAGTCTCTGAAAGCAGATATTCTCACTGGACTTATTCCCACTTCACAGGCAATAGTCCCTTAACCAGTCTCTCACATTTGTAACAGCAACAGTCTTACCATTCCATTTGAAAATACATGGGATAGTGGTGCAGTCTGTAGTATAAAAAATGTGGCACAAGTCTTTCTTTCTCTTACGGTTCCATTTGGCAGGTGTTGAAAGCTTCAATTGAGGGCGTTGTCCCTTCTTTGCTGTGCTCTTACAAGCTAATGCCCCCACATGGACACAGGGCAACATTGCATCCTTCTTGGCTTTTGCAACATCCCCTGAAGGCCAAACAGGTTTCCTGTTGCCAGGGGTAACAGCAGACCCACACACCTGGTCACATCCCTTGCAGGATACAGTGCCCTTTTCTCTAGGCTGACCACTTCACACAAGCAGCCATAAGATGAAAGCACTGGTTTCTTGTGCTCTCTGTCACCCCCTGTAGGCTGAACAAAATTTTCACCACAGTTGCCAGGGGTGGCAACAGACACATTTGCACCAACATCTTTGCTCAAAATTTTAGCCAACCTTCGCTATAGCTCCTCTTTTCTGAAAACATACTTTCTCCAGTTGCTATGGGAGACCACCTTCTCCCCGCTGAATTTTCCAGCACTCTCTAGAGATTGGATTGCTCCTAGGAAATTGTCATACTCATCTCGGTTATGACACATCCCATGGTACAACTCTTGGTACTCCTCCATCAGAAAAGGTTGCACCAACTCAACCCAGCGACCTTTGAGCCATCCTCTGTAGCAAGCAGTCATCGCAAACTCAGCCAAAAAGTCTTTAACATGTTCAGAAGGCAACATAGGCCGTATGAAGTCAGCTGTGCGGATTTCTGCTTTGTTGCCACAGGCAACCGCACCCATCTGCTCACTCTTTGCACAAAGTGACGGCTTGCTTTCCTTTTTTCTTTGCTCCAGTGCGGCCAAGTGCATCTTGCACCAGTCTTGGGCTTGTTCTGTTGGTAACAACCCCTACAGCCACAGGGTTCTGTCTCTCATCTCATCTCAGCAAACATTGCTTCCTTTTTGCGTTTTGACCGCCCCATCTCTGCAGTCAGGCCCACAACGCTTTTTAACACAGTTCCTTTTAACACAGGAAAAGTTGGCATACTGTCTCTTTTAAGCCTCGTACACACGATTGGATTTTCCAACGGTAATTGTGTGAAGACAGACTGTTGGCGCGAACAAAGGTCTGTTGTCAGATTTTCCGAGCGTATGTACACAAGTCCGTCGGACAAAAGTCCAAAGTACAAACACTCATGCTCAGAAGCAATACTCACCAAACACAACATTAGCAGAAGGTGCCCAAAGGGTGATGCTAAAGAGCTCAAAAACTACGAACTAAGTTTGTATGCAAGACAAGTGTTTGGCCAATGCCCTTCGGACAAAAGTCTGAGGCTTTGCCTGCGAAAATCTGATTGTGTGTATGAGGCTTAAGACTTGCAAGCAGCACAGGTTCACATGCAGACTCCACTGGTTCACATTAGCTTCTCCTCACAGTATTTCTGCAAAACACTCTGGGCCAGATTCAGATAGGAGATACGACGGCGTATCTCCTGATACGCCGTCGTATCTCCAAGGCCGGCCGGTCGTATCTATGCGACTGATTCATAGAATCAGTTACGCATAGATATGCCTAAGATCCGACAGGTGTAAGTGACTTACACTTTTGGATCTTAGGCTGCAATTCCAGGCCGGCCGCTAGGTAGCCCTTCCGTGTCTTTTACGCGTCAAATATGCTAATGAGCATTTACGCCGATTCAGAAACGAACGGCCGCCCGTCGCTTTTTTTTTACGTCGCTTGCGTTCGACTTTTTCCGGCGTATAGTTACGCCTGCTATGTGAGGGGTTTCCTATGTTAAGTATGGCCGTCATTCCCGCGCCGAGTTTTGAATTTTTACGTCGTTTGCGTACGTCGATTCATAAAAGAGCTGGACGCAAGTTACGCTCACGCCAAAACCAATGACGTCCTAGCGACGTCATTTGGAGCAATGCACGCTGGAAAATTTAGCCGGCGGCGCATGCGCAGTTCGATCGGCGCAGGGACGCGCATGATTTAAATAGTACACTCCCCCTAGCCGCGGAATTTGAATTCCGCCGGGGGAATTACGATACGCCGCCGCAAGTTTTGAGGTAAGTGCTTTCTGAATTAAGCACTCGCCTCAAAAACTTGCGGCGGCGGATCGTAAATCAGATAGGTTACGCGGATCTAAAGATCCGCTAACCTATCTGAATCCGGCCCACAGTTTCTTGCTACTCACTGTTTTTGGTATGCAAGGACCTGGAACTCTTCCAACTCTGCACGGCATTAATACCTCCACCATATTTAAGATTGGGGTGATCAGACTCAAGCAGTAGGTGTGTTTTCAATGAGTACGGCAGTCCAAAACTGTATTTTTAAGGGCCTAGTAGCCCACTTTTATTTAAAAGCACAGAAAAGTTCACAAAGACATCAGTAGCCCATGCAGAGGGGGTTCCACCATTACTGTATCTTGCACACTCAATACTTTATACTCCTGGCTTACATTCTTGCCACACGGCTGCTTCAGGCCTTTAGCCTAGGCCTTATGCCGCGTACACATGACCGTTTTTCGCAATGTGAAAAATTTCATTTTTTGAATGTCATTAAAAACGATCATGTGTACATTTTTCGCGACATTAAAAATGGGCATTAAAAATTTAGAACATGCTCTAAATTTTCGTGTTGTTTTTAACGACATAAAAAATGGTCGTGTCTGGGCTTTAACAACGTAAAAATAACGTGCATGCTCAGAAGCAAGTTATGAGACGGGAGCGCTCGTTCTGGTAAAACTAGCGTTCGTAATGGAGATAGCACATTCATCACGCTGTAACAGACTGAAAAGTGCGAATCGTCTCTCACTAAAGTTTTACAAACAAGAAATCTGCAAAAGCAGCCCCAAGGGTGGCGCCATCCGAATGGTACTTCCCCTTTATAGTGCCGTCGTACGTGTTGTACGTCACTGCGCTTTGCTAGAGCATTTTTTTTCACGATCGTGTGTAGGCAAGGCCGGCTTAACAACAAACGGGTTGAAAAAAAACTTTTTTTTTTCTAGACCATTAAAAATGGTCGTGTGTATGCGGCATAAGGTCTGCTCCTCAGACCAAAGAGTTTCCTAGAGTTAAGCTCTCTCCTAGCTTACTCAGTGCCTTGCTGCTCTGTCACCAAGTACATCTGCCTCCTGAAGACATGCATGCTCTGGCTGCCCCATGCATACTTGCCAACTGTTCCAAATTTCCCAGGACATTCCCTGGGATTTAGACCTTTCTCCCAATCTTACTGTTTCCCGATTTATTTATTTTTTCCCCCCCCGCCGCTAGAGGTCCACTTCCGACACTTGGTAATACTGTCTCAGTCGCGGCCATTTTACCGAAGTCCAGCTCGTGATGAAGAAACAAGAGTCCGGGTGGTAATGAATGCAGATGAATCATCTGCTTGTCGCCCAGTGCATGAGGGGAGGGGGATAGATTGTCCCGGGGGGGGGGGGGTCTGTACTGATGGGGGGTGGTTTGTCCTGGGGGGTCTGTACATATGGGGAGTGGTTTGTCCTGGGGCGTCTGTACATATGGGGGTGGTTTGTACATATGGGGGGTGGTTTGTGCTGGGGGGGGTCTGTACATATGGGGGGTGATTTGTCATGGGGGGTTTGTACATATGGGAATGATTTGTCCTGGGGGGGTCTGTACATATGGGGAGTGGTTTGTCCTGGGTGGGGGCGTCTGTACACATGGGGGGTGGTTTGTCCTGGGGGCTCTGTACATATGGGGGTGGTTTGTCCCGGGGGGGTATTTACATATGGTGGGTAGTTTGTCATGGGGTCTTTACATATGGGGTAATGGGTTGTCCTGGGGGGGTCTGTACTTATGGTGGGGTGGTTTGTCCTGAGAGGTCTGTACATATGGGGGTGGTTTGTCCTGGGGGGGGTCTGTACATAAGGAGGGTGGGTTGTCCTGGGGGTCTGTACTGATGGGATGGTGGTTTGTCCTGGGACGGTCAGTACAGATAAAGGGGGGTTTGACCAGGGGGGTCTGTACTGATGGAGGAGGGAATGGTTTATCTTGAGGGGGATCTGTATTGATGGAAGGGGGTCTATAGTGAGGGAGGGGGGTCTGCACTGATTGAAGGGGGTCCACACTGAGAGAGGTCTGCACTATGGGAGGGGGGTCTGCACTTAGTAAAGGAGTTTTGTACTGCAGGAGGGGGGGTCTGTACTGAGGGAGGACTATAGTGGGTGGAGGGGGAGTGACACCATGTTTTTCTGCACCGGGTGACACCATCCCTAGTAACGCCACTGGTTATTGGGGACACCTGATGTAAGGAGGTACTCTACTGGGGACACCTGGTGTAAGGAGGGACTCTACTGGGGACACCTGGTGTAAGGAGGGACTCTGCTGGGGACAATTAAAGTAAGGAGGGACTCTGCTGGGGACACCTGATATAAGGAGGGACTCCGCTGGGTAGACCTGATGTAAAGAGGGACTCCGCTTTGGACACCTGATGTAAGGAGAGACTCTGCTGGGGACGACACCTGATGTAAGGGCAGACTTTGCTGATGATACCTGGTGTAAGGAGGGACTCTGCTGGGGACATCTGATGTAAGAAGAGACTCTGCTGGGGACGACACCTGATGTAAGGGCAGACTCTGCTGAGGACACCTGGTGTAAGGAGGGACTCTGCTGGGGACAGCTGATGTAAGGAGGGACTCTGCTGGGGTCAGCTGATGAGGGTAGGGACTCTGCTGGAGACAGCTGATGAGGGAAAGAAAAAGTTTTGCCTTTAGTTATAGTTTAAGCATATTTTATGACCCTACCCACCCAATAAGAAATTCTAACTACATTTATTTTAAAATCCAGCATTTATTAAACATAACAATATGTTTTTCCTGGCCTTCCATCTTCTACCTCATCAATGTCTTCTGGAAGGCCTGCGCCAACAGTTCTAATCGTGAGATCTCATGAAATGTATCTATTTTATTTATCCAAATGTAGTGCCCTGCTACTTTCATAGCTGATGCTGCCTTAAATTTGGGCCTCTGTTCCAGCCATGACTGTACTATGAGTGACCACTATTGCTGTCTGGGGTGTTGGTACCACCCCAGGCCAAGGGTGGCAGCAGTCGAGTCAGGGCGTGTTGTTGTTGTTTCATTATTTTACCTGTTGGGTAATAAAGCACAGAAAAAGACACCTAAAGTGTGGACATTGCAGTTCTTCTCAGCTAAATAAATAAATTCATAAAAGAAAAGAATCCATGTGAATGAAAAGTCCATATAAAAAGTGAAAATCCAGAAATCCAATCAATCAATCGGCATAAAGTGCAGGTGAATGTGAGTGACCAAAGCAAAATCCTCCACCGTGCAAAAGATAGCCTCTCACCTTAGATATTCGACCTTAAAAGGTCACAGGGCATATCATTAATAACCACAGGATCAAAATGAGGCGTCCATGGGATGATTGTCAACTCAGAATTGCAAAACACAAATCTTTTCCAAATTAAGGTGAGAGGCCATCTTTTGCACGGTGGAGGATTTTTCTTTGGTCACTGACATTCACCTGCACTTTATGCCGATTGATTGATTGGATTTCTGGATTTTTACTTTTCATATGGACTTTTCATTCACATGGATTCTTTCCTTTATGAATTTATTTTTTTATTGTTTACATTTTCTTTGTTTGCGCTGCACTGTTTTTTCACTTTATTGCTGCTTTGGATTTTTTTATGAATTTATCCGTAGTGCTGGCTTGCATATTTATATAGATTTTTAATTTTCAGCGCTGAATACCTTTTTTTTTAGTTCTTCTCAGCTCTCATCGTATACCCTAGATGGCGAAGGAATAGAGGTAACATGCCACCCAAAACAAACCAGCAGCTTCTTCGGGGGTAGTGCTACACATAGATCTGCACACCGTATGTAATTACATCCGACCTACCCAGCTGTCACATGGGCCAAAATCAAATCCCTGCAATTTGCCAAGATCTTTAACTTTTTTGTACAGTTAGTTTCTCTTTGCTGCCAGCAATCAGCCTTTCTGGATTGTTGCCCTGTTTCTAATGATTCCGCAGATAATCTCATAGTTCTAAATAAATATGTTATGACCTTTTATTGAATTATTTGCCCTGCATAAATATTGAGTTTAATAACAGGAAGCACAGAGAACAAATAATGTTTTTGGTCGCCTACTATATAATTAAGTACCGTAGAACATCCAGTTATTCATATCCAGAAAATAGTATTATAGCCCAGACATCAGATTATACATTGTACCGGAGACAATGAAATTACTGCATAAAATTTAAATAAAGTACGCATTTAACCTGTGTAAGAACCCTACCTCAAAGGATAGATCAAGTTTTGTATAGCGCACACAGCATAAACCATATAGTATTTTAATACTATTAAAATATACTTTTCCGTTTCAATCTGCAGCCACTGTGATTTTCAGTAAATGCAATACAATATGGCAACATGGTGGCATTCTGTACACCATTGGTATACAGAACGCCACAAGAAATGCCATTTCATGCTTGAGTGATTGTCTCACTGATTTTCTTAGAAGTCTGTACTAAGATACAAGCATAGGCGTATGCAGCCTTTTGCATTAGGGTGTGCACCCCAAAGCTCAAACACACATGTGTGTAAAACCTTGGATTGCGAGCACAATTTGTTCCAGAAACATGCTTGTAATCCAAAGCACGTGTATATTAAAGTGAATTTCCCCATAAGAAATAATAGAAACTCAAATGAAACTCCTTCAGTTTATAGTCCATATAAAAAGATTAAAGCAATGTGACCAGATTGTGTAACCATAACATGTCCATCCACAAATGGAAGCCTTCACAATGGGATTAGAAGAAAAATCCAGCAGGAGCTACAGAGTATAAATGAGATGAGAGGCGCCTCTAAGAGCCGGTTCACACTGGGGCAACACGACTTCCAGCGCGACTTTCACAGACAACTTGGAGACGACTTGAGCATGACTTGGGGCGACTTACAACGCGACTCAAGTCGCCTCCAGGACAGGCAACAAAGCCAGTGGCCAATCAAATAATAATCTGCTCTGTGGGAGGGAGGGGTTTGCCCTTAAAAACTATTTTTACTTCCTGGAAAGTCGCTTCAGTCAAGACAGTGATTCGACTTTGGAGGCGACTTCCATTGAAATTAATGGATATAAGTCACCTAGAAGTCGGATTGAAGTAGTACAAGAACCTTTTCTGAAGTAGGAACGACTTCAGTAGTGTACATTAAGATGGCTCTCATTCACTTCAATTGAATTTCTAATGTCGTGTGACTTGGGGCGACTTCAAGTTGGATCCCAAGTCGTACCTGTGTGAACCGGCTCTAAGTGTAGGAATATGTTGCTAAATGTTGTACCTTCATTAAATGAAACCATATTTATATACTTAGAGGCGCCTCTCTTCTATACTCAGTTTTGATGTGACGCTACTTGTATATCAAGACATCGCTTGTATAAAAAGTCGAAATGTATTAAAACATTTTGCTTATCTTGCAAAATGCTCCCAAACCAAGTTACTCTCAAACCAAGGTTTTGCAGGGGTTGGGCTTGGCTCCTTAGTTCCAGTGAAGGGAACTCTTAAGGCATACCAAGATATTTTAGACAATTTCATGCTCCCAACTTGTGGGAACAGTTTGGGGACGGTCCCTTCCTGTTCCAAAATGACTGCACACCAGTGCACAAAGCAGGGTCCATAAAGATATGGACTTAGCAATGGTGGTGGAAAATTAACTTCAAGTGCAAAAATTTCCATTATAATAATAAATAAAACATATAGAATTAAGTGTAACAATCTAAAAAATAAAAATTCAAAAGTGCTATAATGGTGTGAACCTCCCAACTTAAAAGTAGTTGCACTTAAAGTTAATTTGTATTGCAATTATCTGTAGAGGGGTTTCCACCATCCCTGCTAAGTTTAAAAAATATTTTTGTGAAATCACACATCACTGGAATTATTGCACTTGAAGTTAAGCTGTATGACAAAATTATTACATTTTTTGAGAGTCCCGCTCATTAAGAATCAGTCTTCATAAGACAGAACGAAACAAACAGCTATTTCTTCAGAGCAGAAAAAGGTAGAAAAATTCAACCGTTTGTTACAATTCCCACAATCTACACAGATCAACTGTAACACTGTGCATTGCTACTGTTATGCAGAATTGTATTTGGCCACAAGATAGAAGTAGAATAAAAAGAAAATAAATCAGCGCAAAAATGACAAATGAACCCCTGTATAGCAGCTGAACACCAGGGTCAATAATCACAAAATCCCTGTAGAGAAACAAATACAGATGGTGCAGCGCTCAAATAAAATAATAAAAGATGAATAGAAAATCCATAAAATCGCAGTACACCTCCAGAGTGCCAATGTAGACAGACAGATGACTGTGTAGGTAACTTCACACATGCTAGACACACATCCACCACCACATGAAATGGCCTCGCACCTCACCCACTGCACCCTTTGATTATGGAGGGTCAAATGCGCTTTATGTGTAAATATCAGCAAATCCAGTAGTAGTAGAGACGTCACAGAGAAACCGATAGGTCATCCCAGGTCATGTAATAAACAAATGCCAAAACATAGTGCTCTCCGTTTGGATAGACGATTTAATCGTAATAAAAGATAAGGCCGTGACAGACTCCATAGATAGGTTCCTGTGTGGTGAAGGTAGACGCCCCAAGTGGCCAGGGTTTATTTTATGTTTTATTTTGTTTATGCTGTTTGGATGCTTGCACTTGTTTCCAGCAAGATGGAAGAATAAACCAAATTCTTTGTTTTCAACCGTCTTCGGCTGTTTCTCTGTATCGTTCCGTGTGTAGTGAACCCATCCAGGGGGTCACACATCCCCACTACCGAGCTAACCCCTTACACATGGTAGAGTGCCGCGGGCAGTTAAAGTAAACCCAAAATGGAGGAGATACTGAAACAGCTGGCTTTAGCAAATGCAAATCAACAGCAAACCAATGCAGGTTTGCAGCGGGGCCTTGCAGCTCAACAACAGGCTCACACAGCTCAACAACAGGCTCACGCAGCTCAACAACAGGCTCACGCAGCTCAACAACAGGCTCACCAAGAGAGCATGGCAGCTCAACAACAGGCTCAGGCAGCTCAACAACAGGCTCACCAAGAGAGCATGGCAGCTCAACAACAGGTTTACCAAGAGAGCATGGCAGCTCAACAACAGGCTCAGGCAGCTCAACAACAGGCTCACCAAGAGAGCATGGCAGCTTAACAACAGGTTTACCAAGAGAGCCTTGCAGCTCACCGAAAGAGCATTGCAGGCTTGGAACAGAGACACCAGCAGCAAATGGAGACCATCGTGAAACAGCTTCAGAGACAGCAAACCGAGGCTGGGAGTCAGGCCAGTAACATACCGACTTTTCGGGGAAGACACTTATTGCCAAAGATGACTGCAGATGAGGACCCTGAGATATTTCTGACCATGTTTGAGAGAGCAGCGGAAAGAGAGAGTTGGCCTAAAGAACAGTGGGCTGGACTAGTGCCCCCCCCTATTATCTGGAGAAGCCCAAAAGGCATATTTTGATTTGGAGCTGGCAGACGTGAAAAACTATGATCGGTTAAAAGAGGAAATATTGGCACGTTTTGGTGTAACCCTGGATGTCCGTACTCAGCGGGTCCACAAATGGAGTTATCAGCTGAGGAAGCCACCTCAGTCGCAGATGTACAGTATGACCTCATCCATTTGGCTAAGAAATGGTTTCAGCCAGAAACTCTGTCCGGACCAAAAATTTTGGAGCGAGTAGTCATGAACAAATTTCTTGGGTCTCTTCCTAACACCCTGCAGAAATGGGTGAACCATGGTGGTCCGGAAACCGCAGACAAACTTGTAGACCTGGTCGAAAGGTACCTAACAACAGAGAATTTGTCCTCTTCCACCAGAGACGCACAGACTTTTCACCCCAAGATCAGACCCTCCTCACCTATAGGTAAGACTGCATCAAGGGATGGGGGGGGGGGGGGGGAGAGAGGGACCAAGGAGCAACTAGAGGAATTATCGGGACTACTGCTAATGTTTGGCGAGAGCGGCCTGGAAGACCCATCCCACAGGAGAGGAGATTTGTTACCGTTGCCGGGAAGAGGGACATGTAGCAGCGGTTTGCCCAGCGGGTGATGAACCCATGCAGTGTGACTTTCTGACAGAGAGACGACAGACTCTTTTTGCAACCACATGCACTGCAGCAAAGGAAAATGAGAAACCTTTATATAGAATGTGCTTAGATGGTAAAGATGTTGTAGTATTGTTGGATGCAGGTAGCCTGGTCACCTTAGTGAAAAGTGATCTAGTGGTGGGAAAAACCTTACATCTTAGGAAAATGGCTGTAGTTTGTGTACATGGGGACACTCGAGAATATCCGGTGACTACAGTTTCCTTTGAAACCTCCCTCGGTAACTTGTGTCACCAGGTGGGTTTAGTTCCCAAACTGCCACATGACTCCATTGTGGGAAGGGATTTCCCAAAATTCTGGGAACTCTGGGACTGCCCAGATTCCCCAGTAGGTGGTTCTTCTGAGCCTGAAACATCTACTCCAGAAACCTCTAACTGTGAGGATTCTCCTGAGTTTCCATTCTCAGTCTTAGCAGGGGAAACACCAATCCCTAGGGAGGAGCCTGCTACCTCAGAAGAGGAACAGCGGCCGATAGGGTTTGATGACCTCGAGGTGCACAGAGAAAATTGTCACTGAGCAATTGAGGGACCCCACATTGCTAAGAGCCCGGGAGAATGTAGTGAAGATAGATGGGGAGTTAGTTAACCCTGACGAGAGGGTTACCCTCCCTTACTTCATTATTGAAAGAGACCTGTTATATCAAGTGTCACAGAGGATAGAGGACATCATTGAGCAACTGGTAGTGCCTAAACTGTACCGCAAGATGGTTTTGGAACTGGCCCATGGGCACATTCTTGGGGGACATTTGGGAGCAGAAAAAACCCAGGGGAGGATCACCCAGAGGTTTTATTGGCCTGGGATCAGTAAGGAAGTGGAATTGTACTGCTCTTCCTGTCCAGTGTGTCAGATTACTGCACCCATGCCACATTTCAGCAGTCCGTTGGTACCCCTGCCCATTATCGAGGTCACTTTTGAGAGGATCGCCATGGACTTGGTTGGCCCCTTACTGAAGTCCACTAGAGGGCACCAGCATATCTTGGTAATAATGGACTATGCCACCCGTTACTCAGAAGCGATTCCTCTCCGAAACACCTCTGCTAACACCATTGCCAAAGAGTTATTTCAGGTTTTCAGCCGTGTGGGTCTTCCTAAGGAAGTCCTAACTGACCAGGGCACCCCGTTTATGTCTAGGGTGACCAAAGAACTTTGTAAACTCCTGAAAGTGACCCAATTACGTACATCAGTATATCACCCTCAGACAGACGGGTTAGTGGAAAGGTTTAATAAAACCTTAAAACAAATGTTGAGGAAGGTGGTGGATAAAGACGGAAATAATTGGGATTATCTGCTCCCTTATCTGATGTTTGCCATAAGAGAGGTTCCCCAATCGTCCACAGGGTTCTGTCCGTTTGAGCTATTGTATGGGAGGCACCCCCGGGGCCTACTGGACATTGCCAGGGAAACATGGGAGAGTGAGGCCTAGTACTCACGGCAGGACATGTCCGATGAAAACGGTCTGCAGACCGTTTCCATCGGACATGTCTGGCCGGGGACTGCCCGGGGACTTCTGTTCGATGGCTATACACACCATCGAACAGAAGTCCGCGCGTAAACATTACGCGGGGCGTGTCCGCGGTGTCGCCGCGTCGATGACGCGGTGTCGCCGCGACAATGACGCGGCGACGTGGGCGGCCCGCCTTTAAAATGCTTCCACGCATGCGTCGAAGTCATTCGACGCATGCGAGGGATGCGGGCGGCAGGACATGTACGGTAGATCTGTACAGACGACCGTACATGTCCGGGCGGACAGGTTTCCAGCGGACTGTTTTAATGCAAGTCCAGGAAACAGTTGTCCGCTGGAAACCTGTCCGCTCCGCCTGAAAATGGTCCGCTCGGGCCAACACACGGCCAAACATGTCTGCTGAAACTGGTCTGCGGACCAGTTTCAGCAGACATGTTTGGTCGTGAGTACGGGGCCTGAGAGTTCCCCTCATCGAAGTGTGGTTGAACATGTGACCCAAATGCAAGATAGAATTGCCCAAGTGATGCCGATTGTGAAAGAACATTTAGCCCAAGCCCAATTGGCTCAACAAAGGATTTACAATCGTGGGGCCCAGGTCCGTTCCTTTGCACCTGGTGATAGGGTGTTGGTGTTGGTCCCCACGGTCGAAAGTAAATTCCTAGCCAAATGGCAGGGTCCCTATGAAGTGTTGGAGAAAATGGGGGTGGTGAATTATAAAATTAGCCAACCGGGAAGACAAAAACCTGAGCAGCTCTATCACGTGAACTTGCTGAAACCATGGAAGGATAGAGAGTCCTTGGTCGCTAAGCTTACCCGATTCTCTGCTCCATTTAACCTGGCTGTCCCTGAAGTTGGCATAGTGGAGACTGTATCCAAAACTCAGCAACAGGAGGTTAAAGAATTTGTGCTCCATAATAAGGAGAAGTTTTCAGACCTGCCAGGTTGGGTCTCCAGAGTTGAACATGACATTATCACCACACCAGGGGATAAGGTCAAGTTGAAGCCTTATAGAATTCCAGAAGCCCGGCGAGAGGCAATTCGCCAGGAAGTAAAAAAAATGCTTGAGCTGGGGGTGATAGAAGAGTCAAATAGTGATTGGTCCAGTCCCATTGTCTTAGTGCCCAAACCAGATGGAAGTTGGCGGTTTTGTAATGACTTTCGCTGCCTGAATCAAATCACTAAGTTTGACACCTATCCTATGCCCCGCATAGATGAGCTGATTGATTGCCTAGGTACTGCCAGGTACATGACGACGTTAGACCTGACCAAGGGTTATTGGCAAATTCCTCTCTCAGAGTCGGCCAGGGAAAAAACAGCATTTGTAACTCCAGACGGAGCTTTCCAATATCGGAGGATGCCTTTTGGGTTACAGAATGCTCCCGTCACATTTCAACGCACCATGGATAAGACCCTTCGGCCTCATCGAGCCTATGCTGCTACATACCTCGATGACGTTGTCATCCACAGTAAGGATTGGGATTCACACTTGCCAAAAGTTCAGGCTGTGTTGGATTCCATCTGGAAAGCCGGGTTTACAGCCAATCCAAAAAAATGTACCCTTGGGCTAGAAGAGGCGAAGTATCTGGGGTATACTATTGGAAGGGGTCTAATCAAGCCCCAAATAAACAAAGTTGAGGCTATTGAGGATTGGCCACGTCCCACCAACAAGAAACAGGTTCGTGCATTTTTGGGGATCGCGGGGTATTATCGCAGCTTTATCCCCCATTTTGCCTCACAGGCTACTCCCCTGACCAATTTGACCAAAGGGAAGGAGTCTGTCATGACCAAATGGACTCCTGAATCAGAAACAGCTTTTCAGGCTTTAAAACAGGCTTTATGTAGTCAGACAGTTTTAAATTTGCCTGATTTTTCACGGGACGTTGTGGTTCAGACAGATGCGTCAAATGTGGGGTTAGGAGCTGTACTGTCTCAGATTATCAAGGGGGAGGAACACCCTGTTATGTACCTCAGCCGAAAGTTGAAGGCCCATGAGGAGAATTATGCCACCATTGAGAGAGTGTTTGGCTTTGAAATGGGCTTTGGGTTCTCTCTCCGGTACTACCTCGTGGGTAGACAGTTTGAACTGGTGACGGATCATGCCCCATTGAAGTGGATGGCACAGAACAAAGAGACCAATAGGAGAATAAATAGGTGGTTCCTGGCCCTCCAGGAATTTAGTTTTGTGGTAACGCATCACCCCGGTGCTAAAATGGGGAATGTAGATGGGTTGTCCCGAGTGCATGCCTGCCTGGCAACCTGTGTCCCAACCCTAGGGTTGAAACAAGAGGGGGGTATGTGACAGGAAGTCAGGTAAATCTGTGGGTGTTGTCACAGAGGGGAGATACATTTCTGCCTTGTTTAGACAATACACCAATTATTATCAGGCGTCGGCTGCAGAAGTAGCCAGAAAGGTTTAAGGGCGTTGGAAAACTTCAGCTGTTCAGAATGAGGCAATTAAGGCCTCTATAAGTAATCCAGAGGATTACTACTGATTGCTACATCCTGAGGCTTTTTGAGTGAAGGAGAGCAGTGAACAGAAATACTTCTGAAGAGGTGAGGTGCTGTTGATTTTTCTGTGTGATAAAAATCAAAAAGACTATTTGTTTTTCTGCTGTAGGACCAGCAGTATCGGCCCAGCAGTAGGCTGTGCCAGACTCCATAGATAGGTTCCTGTGTGGTGAAGGTAGACGCCCCAAGTGGCCAGGGTTTATTTTATGTTTGATTTTGTTTATGCTGTTTGGATGCTTGCACTTGTTTCCAGCAAGATGGAAGAATAAACCAAATTCTTTGTTTTCAACCGTCTTCGGCTGTTTCTCTGTATCGTTCCGTGTGTAGTGAACCCATCCAGGGGGTCACACCCCCCCGCTACCGAGCTAACCCCTTACAATAGTTAAACTCACCATAATGCAGAATCTGCCACCAGATGTAGATTGC
This sequence comes from Rana temporaria, assembly GCF_905171775.1. NCBI lineage: Eukaryota > Metazoa > Chordata > Amphibia > Anura > Ranidae > Rana > Rana temporaria. The sequence goes on along the minus strand of NC_053491.1, from coordinate 291,811,991 downwards.
CAGTCACATGCCACCAGATGCAGATTGCCAGTCACATGCCACCAAATGCAGATTACCAGCCACATGTCACCAGATGCAGCTTGCCAGCCACATGCCACCAGATGCAGATTGCCAGTCACATGCCACCAGATGCAGATTGCCAGCCACATGCCACCAGATGCAGATTGCCAGCCACATGCCACCAGATGCAGATTGTCAGCCACATGCCACCAGATGCAGATTGCTAGCCACATGCCACCAGATGCAGATTGCCAGTCACATGCCACCAGATGCAGATTGCCAGTCACATGCCACCAGATGCAGATTTCCAGTCACATGCCACCAGATGCAGATTACCAGCCACATGTCATCAGATGCAGATTGCCAGTCACATGCCACCAGATGCAGATTGCCAGTCACATGCCACCAGATGCAGATTGCCAGTCACATGCCACCAGATGCAGATTGCCAGCCAAATGCCACCAGATGCAGATTGCCAGTCACATGCCACCAGATGCATATTGCCAGTCACATGCCACCAGATTCAGATTGCCAGCCACATGCCACCAGATGCAGATTACCAGCCACATGTCTGTGATATATTGTAAGTATCCAGGAAATGACACATATTTGTCTTTTCTGGTTATATTTAGTCAATTTCTTGATTCCATTATACTCTGCCATTTCAGATATCTAGCATCCGCCCCTGAGGAGTGTCTTGTGACACGAAACGCGTCGGCACCAAGGATGGAGCTAGATGCATTTTTAGGACTTCCATCAGACACATTAAGTTGATGACTAGTATTATTTTTTATATACATATTAACATGCTGTTATGTGTTGCCCAGTTCAAATGTATTTATATTGTTCTGATCTTGTTATATAATTATGATGTATTGCCAATTTGATATGTTGTATATGTTTCTATGTTGTTTATGCTCATGTGTACATTGCACATGCTACCCTCATACATGTGATATACAGACATTATGTTTTCACACAATAAATATTTTTCTATCCTTTATAGAATCCCTCTCAGTCTTCTGCTTAATTTAAAGTCCCAAATTCTTCTCTTTTTGTATTCTAATCCAGGATGGAAACCCATTCAATATGTGCTTCATTTAGTCCCAAATTCTCCCAACTTCGCAATCATCTGCACAGTGGCAAAATTATATCTCTCTCTCTGGAGTCCATACCTCTCTTAATACAAGAAAGGACTTTGCTCGCTTTGGAAACCGCAGCTTGGCATTGCATGCCATTATTGAGCTTATGATCTACCAAAACCCCAAGATCCTTCTCCACTACGGATCCCTCCAGTTGTACTCCCCCTAGTATGTATGATGCATGCATATTCTTAGCCCCTAAGTGCATAACTTTACATTTATCAACATTAAACCTCATCTGCCACATAGTCGCTCAATTAGACAGAGCATTGAGGTCGGCTTGTAAATTGGAGACATCCTGTAAGGACGTTATTCCACTGCATACAGATAAGCCTTCTTTAGTGACACATTGCTGGAAAATACTAGACCTCTGACTGGGAGCTGACACATCGTGCAAGGACTGCTGCTTCTTAGGCCTCATTTTGGGGGGCCAATGAACTCCCATAATTGCATTTGTTTTTCTTGTGAACATTGGAAAAATAAAGAACATCATTTAAAAGTGGTGCATAATATAAAATCTGTTTATTTCGAAAAACTGTTGCTGTGCAATTCTTGGTAAAAACACGCTGCTAAAGGTCAGAGAAAAATATCAAGGAATTACAAGAAACAGTAACACCACCAAAGTCATCTTAGAACATTTCTAAACTCAATTTGACTTAAGTCCCTGGGGACTGGTTTTAAAGTGCAGCACCAGAAAAACAGAAAAGAGACTTATTGATTTGACAAGATTTAATTTACTTTTTTCTTCCAATTTTCTCCTACCGCTTTCCACTACTTTACAGTATTATACTTATAGCTGTAGAAAGCTAAATAGCTGTATACCTGTAAAAAGTATGGAAATATTTTATGTGTTTTGAATGGTATTAGATCAACTAAAGGGCGACTATTTTGGCATGTTTTACATTATAACTTGATTTTAATTAATTGTTGCCACTCTGATGATCATTTTTATTATGCTTAGTATGCAAATGTTAAGTTTTTAGCCACCACTACTGTTTAGAGGTTCTACATACAAGGTTAAGCAAAATACATTGTAGGATTTGTCAAGGGGCAGAGGTATATAATCAAAACTAAAAGCCATAGTTTTATACTGAGCTTCCTGGGCTCTGGATGATAGAAGAAAGCATGTGCAAGTACTTATTTTTTACCATGGGAGGACTGTGAATTTTTGTCTTGGGGGTCTGATGCAATCAATTAGCACTTATCACAGAAGGGAATTGTGGGCTAAAGGAAGTGCACCAATGATTGGTAGTCACGCTAAAAGTTGTGTATTTCTAAAGATATGATTTTTTGTTTCACACACACACACACACACACATAATTATATATTTCCTGGTCGTCCTACGGCGGCACACAACGGGTTAAGCCTTCTTCTAACCCCTAAAGGAAGAAAGAGCTAAACTAGCAGTGAGACAAGTTAGATTAAATGATTAACCATAGTGGGACCACCTGTCCCCGCCCTATAAACTGCCCCCAAGAACACAGACACACGTATTTTTTTCTTTCTTCGTACCTGGAAGGAGAAGAAGAAGACGTGAGGCAAGTGCTCACCCCCGGTGCTTCCGCGTTCTTGAGCGAAGGGGCGGCTGTATACCGGGTGCTATCTCCGGTCCCTCAGCCTGTACCCCGTCATCCTCTGGTTCGGCTGCAGGAAGTGTTTCCCGAGAGGCCGCCATACTCTCCCCGTCGAAAGAAACGGCTACATGGATACCGGAGGTTTGTTTGCGCTCCACAGGCTGGAAACGTCGCAGTGGACCGCGCGTATTGATGACGCACTTCCGGGAGTTCCGGAAATCGCGTCCAGGGACTGGAGGGACGGTAAGGTAAGCGCCTGTGGCGGCCGTTTCTTCTCTCTACACCCACTATGGGACATACCTTGTCGGATGGGCATACCCTTGTAAACGGGGGGGGTCTCAAGTCTGGGGGGGTTTTTTTCCCCCATACCGCGGCCACGTCACTTCCGGTCTAGGTGTCCACACTATTTCTGGCCGGCAGGGATCTGCTATGGCTGCACTCAGCCTAGGCAGCAGATCCCTTGGCCGGTCAGAGGTAAGAGCAGGTTTGATTTTGCCCAGTGTGGAGGCTTTGGCAGGTTTTAAAAAGGGACTCCTCTCTGTCTTGTCTTTCCCAGATGGCGTCCTCTGGTAAAGCCAAGAGAAAGTCCAAACACACCTTCTGCAACAAATGTGAGCAGCCCATGCCGGAGTCTTATGCAAGTGACACCTGTGTATCATGTTTAAACCCGTCTGACAATACCAATTCATTCCTATCGTGGTTTAAAGGGGAAATGTCCAATACATTTAAAGAAATTAAGGACTCTCTGGTGCCCAAGAAAAGGAAGAGAAGTTCCAGGGGTATTTCCCCCACTGCAACTATCTCCTCCGGGGAATGTAGTGCTTCCTCTTCGGACCCGGAGATACTATTTGAGGACCTAGATGACGATTTGTATTTATTACCCAAGGACAAAGTTCCCAAGCTACTGTCGGCAGTGAAGGACACTATAGAGTCATCCAAAGACGTATCGGCTAGGCCGAAGAAAGACCAATTATATTACTTTCCTCAAGTCCCAGATATGAGATTTCCGTTTCACCCCATTCTTGCTGACTGGTTCAAGAAGGACTGGCCGAACCCTGACAAAAAAACCGATGCAGGAGCCCGCTTTAAAACTTCTTATAGGTTGGATTCTAAGGTCTCGTCCGAATGGGAAAATCCACCCAAGCTGGATCTGGCGGCTGCCCGGATGGTTAAAAAATCGCTGTTTCCCTCCGACGAATCCTCCAAATTGTCCGACCCTTTAGAACGCAAGGCGGATAGCTTAGCAAAAAAGAGTTATCTAGCTGCAGCCTCCACCTCAAAAATTGCAGCTTCCTCAATCCCAGTAGCTAGAGCCCTAAGGGTCTGGCTGAGTCAATTATCCTTAGATATAGAAGAAGGGGTGTCTAGAGAATCTTTGCTAAAAGATGTTCACATGATGAAGTCTGCTGCTGAATTTTTATGTGATGCCCCGGTAGATGTCCTGAAGTTTTCATCCAGATCCCTCGCTTTGTCTAATGCGACTAGAAGAGCGCTTTGGATAAAGCAATGGACGGGTGATTTATCTTCAAAGTTTAGTTTTGTTAACATGCCTTTCCACCCTTCATCCATGTTTGGCCCTCATTTGAAAGACATCCTCAAATCTTACAATGAGGAGAAGGACGCTTCTTTTCCTGTAGAGAAGAGGAGGCCTAATAAACCATTTTATGGAAGACCCAGATACTCCCCAAAGAAGAATTATTCCTTTCGGGGCAGAAGACCGTTCTATAAGAAAAAGCAGGATTCAACCGCGGCTAAAAAGCAGCCCTTCAACAAGCCCAAAGAAGCCTGACGCCATCAACGCCTCTCCTCCCGTGGGAGGCAGGCTGAGGTTTTTTTCTCAGGTCTGGCAAAAGACATCATTGGATTCCTGGGTAACAAACATTGTTTCCAGAGGGTACTCCCTAGAACTGAATTCTTTCCCTCCACAGAGGTTTATGCTCAACAAGCCCTCCAACCCAGTGGTTCTAGAGTTAGTGGAGGAGTTTATAAAAAAGCATGCTCTAGAAGAAGTTCCAGATCGGGAGAAATTTCAAGGTCTCTACTCCCCAATATTTCCAGTTCCCAAGGCCTCCGGGGGGTGGAGGTTAGTAATAGACCTCTCTTTTCTGAACCAGTTTTTCGTGAAACGCAAGTTCAGAATGGAGTCGATTCGATCTGCCGTTGCGAACATAGAAGAGGGAGACTTCCTAGCGTCAGTCGACCTTCAGGACGCATACTTGCACATCCCCGTCCTAAGATCACACAGGAAGTATCTACGATTAGCTCTAATTTGCAACCATCAGATTCTCCATTATCAATTTACTTGCCTACCATTTGGCATCACCTCAGCACCTCGAGTCTTTACAAAAGTCGTGGTGGTCCTGACAGCAGCCCTTCGCCTACAGGGGATATATGTGACACCCTATCTGGACGATTGGCTAGTCAGGGCTCCCTCGGAATGTGTGTTAAGACAGCATCTTCTCGAGACCCTCCGAATGCTGAGCTCTCACGGGTTCATTGTGAACGTAAAGAAGTCCTCTCTGATCCCTACTCCAATCATTTCCTACCTTGGGTTCACGATAGACACCCTTCAGATGAAACTGTTCCTTTCTCCTCAGAGGGCTTCCAATGTCCAACAGGCAGTGCAGGATCTCCTGCAATCCAATCACTGCTCAGTGAGGAAGGCAATGAAAGTCCTAGGTATGATGACTTCGTCCCTGGAGGCTGTTCCATGGGCCAAGGCCCACTTCAGAATGCTTCAGAACTGCATCCTGTCCCAATGGGGCAGGAGCCGAGACTCTTTGGACAGGACTATCATCATTTCTCCTATAGTGAAGAAGGATCTCATTTGGTGGATACACCCTCGACGCTTCCGGGAGGGCAGATCCCTCAGGACTCCGATTCAGACAGTCCTCACCTCGGATGCTTCAGGCTCAGCCTGGGGTGCCCATGTAGGGGACCACTGGGTACAAGAGACCTGGTCTCGGAGAGAGCTTCAGATGTCTTCGAACTTAAAAGAGCTTACTGCGATCAGGAAGGCACTCATTCATTTCAAGTCCGAAGTTCTTCACAAGTCAGTTCAAGTACAGTCAGACAATTTGGCATCAGTCTTTTACCTGAACAAACAGGGAGGAACACGGAGCCCCTCCATGCAAAGGGAGTGTGCCCGCATGATGCTCTGGGCGGAGGAGAACCTGTTTTCCTTAACGGCCACTCACATCAGGGGTGTGGACAATGTGAGAGCGGATTGGCTCAGCAGAAACTCGATCCTGCCAGGAGAGTGGGAACTAAACCCTCAGGTTTTCAGGAAGATCACCTCCAAGTGGGGTTTGCCCGAAGTGGATGCTATGGCGAACTTCCAGAACAAAAAGCTCCCCCAGTTCTGCTCCCTTTCCAGTGTGGGGGACCCGCTAGCGATAGATGCTCTCTCGATAAGCTGGAGGAAACTTTTTGTCTATATCTTTCTCCCGACTCCGCTGATCCCGAAGGTACTGCAGAAAATTCGGGACGAGAAGGTGAGAGCAGTAGTAATCCTACCATTCTGGCCCAGGAGGGCATGGTTTCCGCTAGCCTTGAATATGGCAAGGAAACCAGTCTGGAAACTACCCATCCAGAAGGACCTTCTTCTCCAATCAGGGATGCTACATCCGGACCTCAAGAAACTCCAGCTTGCGGCATGGAATTTGAACTCAGATCCTTGACAGCTCAAGGCCTGTCGCAGGAGGTTATAGCTACCCTCATGGCTTCAAGGAAGCCTGCTACCTTGAAAATCTACGGCAGGGTATGGTCCCTCTACTCCGCCTGGTGCACCAGGACTTCATCCTCTCCTGAGCAGGTAGCATCTCTCTTACAATTTTTACAAGAGGGCTTCCAAAAGGGCCTAAAGCCAAACACCCTAAGGGTCCAGCTGACTGCTATTAACTCCTGCCTGAACGGAAAATATTTTCAAAAACTCCTCTCGTCAGCAGGTTTTTCAAGGCAATTAATAAAATAAGACCAGTCTTCCAAAAACCGTTGCCAGCTTGGAGCTTGCCCTTAGTACTAAAAAGGTTAACGTCACCTCCCTTCGAGCCTCTGGAGAGTTCGTCCTTAAGGTTCCTCACATTCAAGTGCACCTTTCTGGTAGCAATTACGTCCGCCAGAAGAATAAGTGAACTGCAGGCCCTGTCATCCAAGGAACCCTATCTCAGATTACTTTCGGACGCAGTAGTCCTAAGAACTATGCCGGGTTTCCTTCCCAAGGTTTCCACCTCCTCAAACATCAATCAGGAAATTGTGTTGCCTGTATTTAAAGATAGATCTGAAGATAACCTGCACCTTTTGGACGTAAAGAGAATCATCTCTGCTTACCTGCAGAGAACCTCGGTGTTCAGACAGTCTGAGGCCCTGTTTCTACAATTCCAGGGGCCAAACAAGGGGAAAAAAGCAAGTAAATCTTCACTGGCGAGGTGGATAAGAGACACTATCAAACACTGTTACCTTTTAGAAGGCAAAGATTCCCCTCTTCTCCTAAAAGCTCACTCTACAAGATCTACAGCTGCGTCCTGGGCAGAGAGGTATCATATTCCAATGGACCAAATCTGTAAGGCGGCGACGTGGGCTTCACCGAACACCTTCATAAAGCACTACAGAATAGATGTAGTATCGTCCGAGGGAACGGCCTTTGGCTCGAGAGTGCTTCAGGCGGCCTTAAACCATTGATCCCCCCCTTTTTTTCTTTTTTGCACTGCTTTGCAAATCCCATTGTGTGCCGCCGTAGGACGACCAGGAATAGGAAAATTTATTCTTACCTGAAATTTTCTTTTCCTGTAGTCCGTAGGCGGCACAGCTTTCCCTCCCATTAAATTTACTCTATTGCTGCATAAAATACGTGTGTCTGTGTTCTTGGGGGCAGTTTATAGGGCGGGGACAGGTGGTCCCACTATGGTTAATCATTTAATCTAACTTGTCTCACTGCTAGTTTAGCTCTTTCTTCCTTTAGGGGTTAGAAGAAGGCTTAACCCGTTGTGTGCCGCCTACGGACTACAGGAAAAGAAAATTTCAGGTAAGAATACATTTTCCTAATATATATATATATATATATATATATATTATATATATACACACACACACACACACACACACTGCATCTCCCAAAAGTGAGTACACCCCTCACATTTGTATAAATATTTTATTATATCTTTCATGTGACAACACTGAAGAAATTACACTTTGCTACAATGTAAAGTAGTGAGTGTACAGCTTGTATAACAGTGTCAATTTGCTGTCCCCTTAAAATAACAAATATCTCTGCCAATCAATACTTGAGTTATTTATCTGTTATTCACACCATTTCTTTATGTTATTCTTCACTATTTTTCATCTTAGTAAACTTTTACAAGTTGTTCATTGATATCTTGGGTGAGTCTCTATTTACTGCCACAATTGATAAACTTGATGGACTTGTGTCTCTTTTCAACCTGACTAACTATGTAACTTATGAAGTGATGGAACCCAGGGTCTCTGTATATATACTGTATACTATATGCTCTTTCATTATTGTGTCATTTTTTGTTGCTGGGTTCTACACTAACATTATGTTAAGCAGGTGTGCCAGAGGGGTTGAGACAGTTCTTGGGATTGAGCGGCAGAGTGCAGAACCAAACAAATATTAAGCAGTTCCTACGGGGGTAGCGCTACACTTATAACAGGTGACTGACCATATCAATCAACTTGCAGGTGGGCACAGACAGGGAGATGCTGGAATAAGGAGCAGAAGCACTTAAGTGATCCTGACAACTGGTTCTGGCCTAGCTGCAAGCAAAACTAAATTTAACTGGAGGCACCTCAGCTTAAAGTGTAACTTCACTTTTGTTGAGAAAAAAGCAATGTTCTTTGGTTGTGTTTCGCTGCCCATTCAGGAGCTGCTAAGTATTTTGGGTTCCCCATTCACTCCTGGCTGGAGCACAACCCCTGCTGACACTATATTAATACCTTGGCCAGATATCAGCCTGGCTATAACACACACAATCACACAGCGTTTGCTGAACTGTAAATTAGTCTATATTAAAGCCAGATGAAAACACATAGAATGAATGATTGATGCGACAGTCCCTGTCTTGTTTGGACTGCCTGTATACTGCTGTTCAGAGTATATAGGGCCTGGGGGCCCCACACCTTTTATTTTTTTAATTTGGGTCCGGGGTTCCCTTTAATATCCATACAAGATCCAAAGGGCCTGGTAATGGGCTGGGGGGGGGGAGGGGGGGTACCCATGCCGTTTTTCTCAATAATTTTCATCCATATTGCCGGGACCCAACATTATATTACAGCCACAAGCAGTTTTAAATGACTTTTATTCCTTTAGAAATTTTATTTTGTGCAGGGACTGTTCTAAACATGGGAAACACTCGCCACTTTACAGGCATACTATAGACACCCCCCAGGTACGATATTTAAAGAAATATTTCACTTTAAGTGTTATTAAAATCACCCCTCCCGAAAAAACGGCTGTTTTTAAAACTTTTTTTGCATTGATACATGTCCCCTGGGGCAGAACCCGGGTCCCCAAACACTTTTTGGGACAATAACTTGCATACTAGCCTTTAAAATTTTCACTTTTGATTTTTGACGTTCGAGTCCCATAGACTTTAACGGTGTTCGAATGTTCGTGCAAACTTTCGTTCTGTTCTCATGTTCTGCCGCAAACCGAACTGGGGGGTGTTCGGCTCATCCCTACTGAATAGGCTTTGTTTACACATTAGGGGTGTGTATAGTTTTTAGGACATTCCTGTGTGCTTTGAACATGGTGCATAAAGAAAAATAGTAAAAAAAAAAAAAAACAGTTAATGAGAGAGCTTTGCTGGGTATTTACATTTATGGAGTACCTTTTGGTTCCATAGAGCTTTGGTGATTGTCGCCAGGTTGCAGCATTGCTTTAAGGTGTGCCTGGATAGGTCTGGAAGGAGTTGCAAAGCTGCATATTGGGGATGCGTGTTTTCAGGTCTATATGATGCTATCAAAATCTGTTCCTTGACATGGTAGTAGTGTACTCCTAGCAGTACATCTCCAGGGTTTCTTCTGGAAGGAAGGAAGGCTTAGCTATGAGATCTTGTGCTGTTATGGTTGGTACCAATGTGGGGAACAGTGGTTGAGTATACTGTAGTTGCTGGGTATTTAGTATGGTTTCTGGGGACCCCCTAATCTTGATGTTGTTCCTTCTAGACTTATCTTCCAAATCTGCCTCTTTATTCTTCAGCCAAGCTATCTCCTCGCCTTGATCTGTATGGGCATTCCCTAATGTGTTGAAAGAAGAGGTGCATTCTCCTATCTTTTGTTCAACATGGTCTACCCTGTTTCATATGGCTAGAACTTCTACTTGGCATTTGTTGATCCCTGCTGTCATATCAGATTGTAGGGAGGCCCGCAAGGAGAGTAGCATTTCCTTTAACATGGTGTCTGACACTGGTCTATCTAAGATGGGGAATGCAGCTATGGGGTCATTCATATGAGGCTGTATCATATTGCCTGTGCTGTTTGCGACCTGACCGGGGAGTTGATGCGCTGTTTCGCTAGGCTTCTGGTAGAAGGACTAGAGGTCCCAGAAGAGGATCCGCTTTGCGGTGTGGCTTTAGTGGGTGTTTTTTGAGGCCCCTTGTAGCCATTGTGAGACGCCACGGCCTTGTGGTACGTGCTATGTACGGGCACCGCCGTCATCCATCTTGGAACTCGGTGGCCACGCCCCCCAGGAAGCCATTTATTCATGCCAGTAGTAAAACCACTGCTATTTAAATCACTGGTGGGCAAAAAGAGGCCTAGTCTGTCCTTTTAGTTCGCACAATCAAGGAACCTAGAACAGCTAGAACTCTCGATTGACACAAACTTAGTCAGGGTGAGTGTGAGGCCCCGTACACATGGCCGAGGAACTCGACATGCCAAACACATCGAGTTCCTCGGCGAGTTCAGCCCTGAAGCCGCCGAGGAGCTCGGCGGGCCAAGTTCTCCCATAGAACAACGAGAAAATAGAGAACATGTTCTCTATTTTCTCGACGAGTTCCTCGGCGGCTCCATCGGGCCGAAAGTGTACACACGACAGAGTTTCTCGGCAGAATCCGGCTCTGACCGAGTTTCTCGCTGAATTCTGCCGAGTATCAGTTATTCAGCTATGATCTTAGACAAGAGCCATGTAAGTTTAACACTGGGCTGACATTTTTGCATTAATGGGGGGAGAATACAAGTGAATAATAACAACATGTACAGTAAACACAGAAGGAAAAAGCTGCACTGTTATAATATTACTATACTATGCAGTATGGTTCAAATATAGCATAAAGTATACTATAGTAACATATAATGTACTATAGTATATATAATTAAAGTAGAGATTGAGATTCTTGCAAATGTCTGATATTCTACTTATCTCTTAATGACTTTTTCTTGATATCTTAATGGTCCTATATGGTTAATATAAAACCAACAGCACATAAAGTAAAAATACATGAGAATAAGTAATTCTAGGAGCAATTTAAGTAGCGATTTAATCTTTAGTTGATCTTTACAATTCATTTTTGATTAGTTCCATTTAAAAGTAGCGCAACAAATCACAAAGGCTATAAATTTAAACAAGTCCTTTGGAGCCACCATGACCAATGAGGATTATAGTAAATTAGAAAATAAATAAACTTGCCACACTTCTAAAGTTTCAGTGTAATTTCCTGTTATGACACTATGAGCTTCAGTACATGCCCAACAAGGTATAAATAGAGTGACTGGGAAACAGGTTAATAGAAATCCACATATTCTTCAGCCATGAAGATCGCAGTGTGTCTTTTGCTTGTGGCTATCAGCTGCTGCTTCAGTAAGTTGTGTTCTACATTGCTAATGTGTAGGCTATTATGGGGCTATAGAATTAAAAGAGTTGACATTTGATAACAATTAGCATTTCTTGGAAGGTGAAATCATGTGGGGCTATCTAGTGGCATATTTCAAGAACATGCCTCTTAAAAAACACATATTATAGAAGAACTATTATATCCTAATTATTGAGGAAAGATAGTGGTCTTTACATTCTGTTTTATGATGGAGGGAATGTGAAAAAATGACCATCAAGATTTTATCATATATTTTTTTAACTTGCACTTGAAATTTTAAGAACATGCACTTGCAAGAACTTGCATTTCAAGAACATGCCTGTTAAAAAACGCATATTATAGAAGAACTATTATATCCTAATTATTGAGGAAAGATAGTGGTCTTAACATTCTGTTTAATGATGAAGGGAATGTGAAAAAATTACCATCAAGATTTTATCATATATTTTTTTAACTTGCACTTGAAACATATACGGCTAGATTCACGTACGGCGGCGTATCTTTCTGCCGGCGTAGAGCATCCCATTTGCACTACGCCGATGTAAGATAGTGAGGCAAGTACTGTATTCACAAAGCACTTGCCTCCTAAGTTACGTTGGCGTAGCGCAAATGGCCCGGCGTAACCCCCGCCTAATTTAAAATAGGCAGGTAGGGGGCGTGTTGTATGGTAATGAATTCACGATTCATTACCATACATGCAAATGAAGCGACGATCGTACGGCGCATGCTCAGTATCACGTTGCAAATACTCCTTGCTTTCGACGTGAACGTAACCTACGCTCAGCCCCATTCTGAATCGGCTTACACAAACGACGTAAAAATCAGCGGCTGTCCGACGTCTATACTTAACATTGGCTGCGCCATCTTTTTGGTGGTTTATCTTTATGCCTGAAAACGCCTTACGTAATTGGCGTATCTTACATGCGACAGGCGAGCGTACGTTCGTGAATATGCGTATCTACGTCATTTACATATTCTCGGCGTAAATCGAAGTACACGCCCCTAGCGGCCAGCGTAAATATGCAACTAAGATACAACGGCGTAGGAGACTTACGCCAGTCGTATCTTAGCAACATTTAAGCGTATCTCAATTTGAGCATACCGCTTAAAGATACAACGGCGCGGATTCGGACTTACGACGGCGTATCTACTGATACGCCATCGTAAGTCTTTATGAATCTAGCCCATAGTCTGGAATATACTTGGTTGCAATGAATAACATTTCCACATTTCTGTTCAGTTTTCATGCATAATTGTTTTAGGTAGTTCGATTATAGACCTATATAGATGATTTAGGCAGTATCTAGTAGATCATATGCCAAGAATTTAAAACATCATATTGCTGAATGTGTAGTACAGTATATCTTATAAATTAGCCTTTTAGCCCAAGCATGTTTTTTAATAAGTAAATCTGTCAAGACAGCAATGCTGGGTTGAAACTGCTGACCTCCTTTTGAGAATACTAAATTATTGTCTGTTATGCTGAACACTGGCTTCAAACTGTCTATGCCAACTACCTAGAAAAGCTATGCAGACCTAAAAAGTTGGAGAACATTTAGAAATTCTTATCTTCATACTTGTTCTAGGCCAGAGAATCAAGCTAGTTAAACAAAAAATCAGGTTATGTACTATTGGTCTAGGTTAATGTATTTAGTTAAAATAGGGCATTTCTAGGCAGTTCCCCAGTAAATGCTGGTATGAAGATAGGGAGTATGGTTTAAAAAAATAAAAAATATATAATATATGTGCATTTTTAAAGCAGTTAAATTCATTCATATTTTAGATCCTGCAGCATCAAACTGTGAAAGGAGGTGTGCTTCTGTCTGCCGGCAAAGCCAGTTAACTGATGTAACTTGCCTCCAAAATGCCATGGTAAGTCTCCTATACCATAAAATCTTAGAGGAAACCCCACTCTTTAGTCTGCAGTGTCCAGTGGCAACCCACTTGCACTGTTGATAGGAACAACAGGTAGTAGGCTATATTAATGCAGGATAGGTTATGACAAAAAAGGAGTTTCCCTTTGAAATCCATGACTGCCCCCATCATTTTGCTTCCAGTGTGTTGAGGTTTCCACGAGGCAGTGTCAGCATTGCTAAACGTCGGGCACTGGCATTTGTGTCTAACAGCTGTCAGATCTGAGATCACTTCCATGCCGGTGGGTAAGCTGATGCTTAATACAACCTGATGGGATCTCTCCCCTGGTGAATCTATTGTTTTCAATGCCAAATGTCAATAACTTTTAATGTGAGCGTACAATTATTTTATTTAAATAAATTCTTACTACTATGCTAATGAAGGGCCAGATTTACAAAGGAGATACGACGGAGTATCTCAGATACTCCATCGTATCTCTCAGAGTATCTATGCGACTGATTCATAGAATCAGTTACGCATAGATATCCCTAAGATCCGACAGGTGTAATTGTTTTACACTGTCGGATCTTAGGATGCAGTACCGCGGCCGCTGCTGGGGGGAGTTTGCGTCGTAAATCAGCGTCGGGTATGCAAATTAGGAGTTACGGCGATCCACGACGATTTTTCGTGTTTGCTACGTCGCCGCTAGTCTAGTTTCCCGTCGCAAAGTTAGTCGTCGTTTTGGGTGCCTTAACTTTAGTCAGCAAACGTATTGCTGTCTAAAGTATGGCCGTCGTTCCCGCGTCGAAATTCAAAATTTCACGTCATTTGCGTAACACGTCCGGGAATACGGAAGTACGCTACGCGCGTCGCCGTTCGAAAAAATGACGTCACTTCACGCAAAGCACGGCGGGAGTTAGGAAACGGAGCATGCGCAGTAGGTCCGGCGCGGGAGCGCGCCTAATTTAAATGTTACCCGCCCATTCGATTTGGACCGCCTTGCGCCGGACGTATTTACGATACACCGCCGCAAGTTTCCAGGTAAGTGCTTTGTGGATCGGGCACTAAAACTAAAAACTTGCGGCGGTGTAACGTAAATGGCTTACATTACACCGGCGCTATTGTACCTGAATCTGGCCCGAAGATCCCATGCTGCTGTTCTATTGACTTTGAAATGCAGGATGTAATGTCGAACTGTTGAGGTGTCCATTTATTGCTTGAACCATATCAGTTGCTTTTGAAGATTATGTACAGGAATTGTACAGAGGCGTTTGAGGTGGAAATTGATCACCTTGTATAGATATATAATTGATCTATATATTGAACCTAGTGTAAAGCTGTTCACTTTAAAGTCATTGCAAATGACAAGGGGCTACTCTTTGGACCTTGAGAAAAAAGGGTTTATTCTTTGCATATGGAAAAGCTTCTTCACACTAAGAAATTTGAAAATGTGTAACTTTTTCAGGAGCTAGTTCAAGCCGCTTAGTAGATTGTTTAGAAACTAATGAGCTGTTTGTGTTTCTAAATGCAAAGAATATAATTGCTTTGTAATATTTAAAAAGTTGTTGTTCAGGGAACTTCTGATTGCTTTGTGAAATCAGAAAGGAACATTTTTGCCTGTTGGAGAAAATTGTATCATGCTTTATACTTTTTTTTTTTTTTTGCCTCTGAACTGGATTGACTGTGCTTTTGGGTTATCTGTTTGCAGGTTGTTTTTTTTTACCTATGTATTTATTCATTCATTTTTCTATTGGTTGGATTCAATGAACTTGTGTCTTTGTTAACCTGACTATACAAAGGCAAGCAGTCACTTCCAGTGCTATGAGATCTTCTGTGGTTAAAAGCAGCAAGGTCAACAGTATTCCGAAACTGGACAGATGCTGCCCTCCTCAAATGGGGTAATACGATTGATAATACAAAAACAAAACAAAATGGGAGGCCCACGCACCAAGTGCATAACCAAAAACATATTAATTCAATAATAAAAAGGATAAAAAGTGGATACTCACAAAAGTGGCAACTATCAATGTCACAATGTAGACACACAGATGCCGTTTCACATAAACGGGTATAAAACTAACGCGTTTTGGGTGCACCCCTTCCTTAGAGCTAAGATGCGTAGGTGCATGCGTGTTTGTTATACCTGAGTGAAACTGACAAAGTAAAAAAAAAACCTTGTGGCTTCTAGAGTAAACTACTTTCTGATTTTATGGTTTTCTAATAGTAGTTTTGTTGTTTACATTATTATTATTATTACTATTATTAATATAATATCTATGTAAGAAAAGCCTGAAAAAAAGTTATATAATAATGAATTAATACTGTGATCAGAAAAATATATATTTTTTTGATTTATTTTCTTTTTTTTTTTAGTTCAAAAACATGCCTGCAACTGTTAATGCCATGACAAACGTCCTTTGTGCCTATGATAAGGCTAAGGTAATATGATTACATTTTATGTATCTAAAGGTAAAACATTTTACTGGAAATTACTTATGCATGCTAAAATTAAATATAGTCAAGATATTGTATATGGTAAAAAGCACAGCTAAAAATAACAGGTAGGGAATAATTTATTATAACATTTAATTCATATACCTATAAATAGTTTTGTTTAAAAGAGAAACACTTCAAGCTAATAAAGTATGTATAAGGGTATGAAAGTAAGTGTAGTATGTATTTATATTCTCTGCTATGGACCCTGGGTCTCAGCTGTCCAACAATTAAAGTAGTAAATAGGGATGAGGTTTGGATTCACGGTGAGATCACAGTGAATCCAAGGGCTTTAAAAGTTCTGTCGCATTTATAGTGAAATTCGCCATACTGACCTTTAAAGTGAATCTATTGATTTAATTCATTACTTCCAAACTGTTGGGCTTTTTCGTGCAATCACTGCTGTTGGCTATAGCTGGCAGGGTGCAGTCCCTCTGCATTATTTTGGGCCACAGCTGTCTTATCCAGATCCCTGACAGACTAGGACCTGAACATATGTGAACAGCTTTTCCCATTTGCCTGCTTTCATTTATCATAGAGCCAGCAGAGTAAATCTTTAATCTACTTTACTTTACTGCACTGCACAATTCCTTTACCGTACTCTGCATTTGATCACATGACCTGTCAGATTCATAAAGGAATAGTGAAAGACTTTCTCTGCTGATTTTCTGATAACAAGTGACAGCAGAGACTCAGGCCCCGTACACACGTCCGAGGAACTCGACGTGCCAAACACATCGAGTTCCTCGTCGAGTTCAGTGTGGAAGCCGCCGAGGAGCTCGGCGGGCCGACTTTCCTCATTGAACAACGAGGAAATAGAGAACATGTTCTCTTTTTGGCCCGACGAGTTCCTCGTCGGCTTCCTTGCTGAAAAGTGTACACACGACCGAGTTTCTCGGCAGAATCCAGCTCCGACCGAGTTTCTGGCTGAATTCTGCCGAGAAACTCGGTCGTGTGTACGGGGCCTCAGGGAGCAGGTATGCAGGACAGACATCCAGTTAGGACATCCTCAAATGTATGTGTCCTTTGTTATATAGATATATATAATGTGTATGTACCATATATACTCGAGTATAAGCCGAGATTTTCAGACCTTTTTTTTTGGGCTGAAAATGCCCCCCTCAGCTTATACTCGAGTCAGTGTACCTAAAATTATTGAGAGGCTGCAGGAGTCCATCGTTTAAAACTTGCGTTCTCCTCCTGTCCCTTCTGTGATAGGCGGAACTCTGTCTGCTGAGAAACGTCTATCACGAACGTGCTCACCCATCCCAGCAGACACTGTGTTCAGTGTTGCGCCAATCACGGACACCTTTTCGTCCTCGAACAAGAGGACATCCATGATTGGCGGAACACTGAACACAGTGTCTGCTGGGAAACTGAGTCCGAGGATGAGAAAACGTCCGTGATAGGCGGAACTGTGTCAGCTGAGAAACGCCTATCACGGAAGGGACCAGGAGGAGACTGCAAGTTTTAAACAATGAATGGATGCCCGTAGCCTCTCAATTTCAGGTACACTGACAACGGGCACGGTGACGATGGGCACAGTGACAATGGGCACAGTGACGATGGGCACAGTGACGATGGGCACAGTGACGATGGGCACAGTGAGGTTGCAATGGCCACAGTGAGGTTGGCACAGTGAGGTTGGCACAGTGAGGTTGCAATGGGCACAGTGAGGCGTGCAAATGGGCATTGTTGACCCTCTTTTCCACTTACAGTAACTGCTGCATTCTCACCCTCGGCTTATACTCGAGTCAATAAGTTTTACAATTTTTTTGTGGTAAAATTAGGAACCTCTGCTTATATTCGGGTCAGCTTATACTCGAGTCTATACGGTATATCATCCTCATGTTTTTCTGTAGCACTACTGTTAATCTCTTGGTTTTCAAATGTATTTTTTTGGCGACAGTTCTTTGTACATGGTTCAAAAATAATGCATTTCACTGTTTGTTTCTTTTCTGGCCAATATTAGTATTTGTTTAATTTTAAAATTACTACCAAAAAAATATTGTGACTTGAAAATAAACAATCGTGGGTGTCAAATCCCTAAGTTAAATAATTTCAAGATATTATTATTATTATTATACAGGATTTATATAGCGCCAACATAATTATATCTATCCTTAAACACATATATAACTCCATATCTAAAACACAAATCTTTGTACCACGAAGTATGGAATCTCATATTACATTAATTCCAAAACCTGAGAAAGATCATACATTATGCAATAACTACCGACCAGTTTTTCTGAAAAACATAGCTATAAGATCATCTCTAATAGATTGATACCCATTTTACCTGGACATATAAATTTGAATCAAACGGGTTTTACGAAAGGGCGAGAAACGAGGGACAATATTATAAAAACTTGTACATTAGTAGAATATGCTCAGAGAACTGCCATCCCAACATGCCTTTTAACTATTGATGCTGAGAAAGCGTTTGATAGGGTGGGATGGCAGTTCTTAGAAGAAACATTAGTTCAGATAGGAATGGGCCCAAAAATGCTTAGTAGGATTGTCGCATTGTATTCTAATCCAAGGGCCAAAATAAGAACAAATGGAATGTTATTGGAAGATATAGAAATATCAAGTGGAATTTGACAGGGATGTCCCTTATCCCCCTTTTTATATATAATAGTAATGGAACATCTTATAACAGCAATAGTAAAAAACAAAGATATACAGGGGATTATTATCAAAGGTAAAGAATATAAAACAGCGGTATATGCAGATGACCTACTAATATATGTGACTAACCCCATTATAGCAATACCAAATTTAATAAAGGAATTTAAACGATTTAGGGAATTAAGTAACTTTAAAGTTAATTATGAGAAATCTGAAATGTTAAATGTATCGCTAATAGAAAAAACACAGGGCCAGATCCTCAAAAGAGATACTCCGACTTAAGTGCTGTTCAGTCTGTGTGTAACTTTGGAAACGATCCTCAAAAGGCTTTTTCCAAAGTTACACAGAAGATCCGGCATGTGTAATTGATTTACACTGCCTAATTTTAGGATGCAGTACCGCATCCGCCGCTGGGGGCATTTCGAGTCGAAATGCCGTTGCTAGTATGCAAATTAGCACTTAAGGCGATCCACAAAGCTTTCTAGCTTCTTTTTTGCGCCGTAAGTGTTATTTTGCAAGTGTAAAATTAGGGCTCGTTTTACAAAGTGTAAAGTTAGTCACACCTTGTAAAGGCCCATTGCAGCGACGGCATTTGGTATGCTTTCCCGAGGGAGAACTCCACGTCAATTTGTAAAAAACAAAACCGGCATGGGTTCCCCCCCAGGAGCATACCAGGCCCTTAGGTCTGGTATGGGTTGTAAGGGGACCCCCCCTACGCCGAAAAATTGACGTAGGGGGTCCCCCTACAATCCATACCAGACCCGTATCCAAAGCACGGTACCCGGCCGGCCAGGAAGGGAGTGGGGACGAGCGAGCGCCCCCCCCCCCCCTCCTGAGCCGTGCCAGGCCGCGTGCCCTCAACATGGGGGGGTTGGGTGCTCTGGGGCAGGGGGGCGCACTGCGGGCCCCCCCACCCCAGAGCACCCTGTCCCCATGTTGATGAGGACAGGACCTCTTCCCGACAACCCTTGCCATTGGTTGTCGGGGTCTGCGGGCAGAGGCTTATCGGAATCTGGGAGTCCCCTTTAATAAGGGGGCCCCCAGATACCGGCCCCCCACCCTAAGTGAATGGATATGGGGTACATCGTACCCCTATCCATTCACCTGGAGGCAAAAAGTAAAAGTTAATAAACACACAACACAAGGCTTTTTAAAATATTTTATTATTCTGCTCCGGACGCCCCCCCTGTCTTCGTTATTAGCTCAATTACCAGGGGGGGCTTCTTCTTCCGCTCTCCGGGGGTCTTCTTCCACTCTCCGGGGGTCTTCCGCTCTCCGGGGGGGCTTCTCCGGACTCCGGGGGGGCTTCTCCGGACTCCGGGGGGCTTCTTCCATCTTCTCCCCTCTTCCGCTCTTGACTCGGCGAACCCCGGTTCTTCTGCAGCTCTCCGGTGCCTTCTTCTTCAGCGCTGGCTGCCTGCTATGTTTGTGTGTTAGCTCGATTTCAAACAGGCAGCCGGCGCGGTCTTCTGTGGCGTCAGGGTCTTCTGGTCTTTTGTTCTTCCGATGTTGTCTCGTCGCCTGTTGTTGCTGTAATGATGGAAGCGCGCCTTGCATCCCATTTATATAGGCATCACCGTCCCATCATGCTCCGGTAGGTACCCACGTGGTGGGTGCACGTGGGTAGGCACCCACCACGTGGGTACCTACCGGAGCATGATGGGACGGTGATGCCTATATAAATGGGATGCAAGGCGCGCTTCCATCATTACAGCGACAACAGGCGACGAGACAACATCGGAAGAACAGAAGACCAGAAGACCCTGACGCCACAGAAGACCGCGCCGGCTGCCTGTTTGAAATCGAGCTAACACACAAACATAGCAGGCAGCCAGCGCTGAAGAAGAAGGCACCGGAGAGCTGCAGAAGAACCGGGGTTCGCCGAGTCAAGAGCGGAAGAGGGGAGAAGATGGAAGAAGCCCCCCGGAGTCCGGAGAAGCCCCCCCGGAGTCCGGAGAAGCCCCCCCGGAGAGCGGAAGACCCCCGGAGAGTGGAAGAAGACCCCCGGAGAGCGGAAGAAGAAGCCCCCCCTGGTAATTGAGCTAATAACGAAGACAGGGGGGGCGTCCGGAGCAGAATAATAAAATATTTTAAAAAGCCTTGTGTTGTGTGTTTATTAACTTTTACTTTTTGCCTCCAGGTGAATGGATAGGGGTACGATGTACCCCATATCCATTCACTTAGGGTGGGGGGCCGGTATCTGGGGGCCCCCTTATTAAAGGGGACTCCCAGATTCCGATAAGCCTCCGCCCGCAGACCCCGACAACCAATGGCAAGGGTTGTCGGGAAGAGGTCCTGTCCTCATCAACATGGGGACAGGGTGCTCTGGGGTGGGGGGGCCCGCAGTGCGCCCCCCTGCCCCAGAGCACCCAACCCCCCCATGTTGAGGGCACGCGGCCTGGCACGGCTCAGGAGGGGGGGGGCGCTCGCTCGTCCCCACTCCCTTCCTGGCCGGCCGGGTACCGTGCTTTGGATACGGGTCTGGTATGGATTGTAGGGGGACCCCCTACGTCAATTTTTCGGCGTGGGGGGGTCTCCTTACAACCCATGCCAGACCTAAGGACCTGGTATGCTCCTGGGGGGGGAACCCATGCCGGTTTTTTCTTTGAAAATTGGCATGGAGTTCTCCCTCAGGAATGCATGCCGCTGTCATTTTTTTTTTCCCCGACGCAACTTTAAGCCGTCGCGATCCTCAAAACTCGGCGTAACGTAACTTCGCGCATGCGCAGTACGGCCGACGCGCATGCGCAGTACGGCCGGCGCGGGAGCGCGCCTCATTTAAATGGGACTCGCCCCATTTGAATAGGAACGCCTTGCGCCGGCGGAATTTTAGTTACACAGCCTGAAATTTCTAGATAAGTGCTTTGTGGATCAGGCACTTAGGTAGAAACTTTAAGCCAGTGTAACTTAAATTGGATTTTTTAAGTTACGTCAGGTTTTTGTGGATCTGGCCCACAGTTACTATTGCAAAAAGACTTTCCGTTTAAATGGCAGCAAGAAGCAATTAAATATTTGGGAATGTATATCCCGAGTATTTTAAACCAGTTACAAGACTTGAATTACAACGCAACAATCCTAAAAGTAATAAAATTATTGCATACATATGAAAACGTAGGGTATTCATGGATGGGAAGAATTAACATTATTATATATTTTTCAAACAGTACCATTAGCTATTCAAAAAAAAATAATGATTAAATTAAGAAAAGCAATAGGAAGTTTCATTTGGGCCCAAAAAAACACCTTGAATAAAAAGAAAAATTTTAATCAGAACTAAGAAAAATGGAGGTCTAGCTCTACCCGACTTCTCAAAGTATCTACAAACAGCCTCCTTAACTAGGATTATAGAGTGGCATCACAACATAGAGGACAAACAATGGGTTAAACTAGAAGAAGATATTATAGGGGTACAACTTAAATCCCTCCCTTGGATAAAACCCCATCTAAGACCTGGAAATAAAAACTGAACTGAACAATCTTTGTAAGAGCTACATTAAAAATATGGGACGTGGTATTAAAAAAAAGGAGAAATATCCACTATGATTGGACCTATGACCCCATTGTTCTCCAATCCAGATTTTCCACCAGCATTAGAAACCACAAAATACTTAAAATGGAACATATGGGAGAACATAAGGGTGGCCCAGATCCTAGTGTATGGTAAACTGCCAAAAATGCAAGATCTAGGATCTGAACATGAACATAAATTGTTACAATATCATCAATTAAATACATATATCGAAACAAAAATAGATTTATCTTTAATAAATAGATCAAAAACTAAATTTGAACAAATACTAACAGACAAACAAAAACCAACTAAAAAACTATCTAAGATATATAATTTATTACTCCCTTACGGATCTCTTAGAGAGTTATTAGGAATGAAAAAATGGGAAAAGGAAATAGGGAGACCAATATCAGAGACAGAATGGGAGAAAATATTCGCAACAATACACAAAACATCCATAGCGATTAAACATCAAGAGAGAAATTATAAAATAGTAATGAGATGGTATTGGAGCCCAGTAGCCTTAAATAAAATAAATAATGGAAATACAGAGATCTGTTGGAGATGCAAAGCAGGAAGAGGGACTATGGACCACATGTGGTATGGATGTCATCTGGTGAGGAACTTTTGGAATAATATATTTGAGATATATCAGAAAGTGTCGGTGTGGAGAGGAAACCAAGTATAGATATTTAATTGTTATCTCTGATGTCAGATTCAATAAAGAGTATTAAAACGGATATTCTTCACTACATGACAACGGCAGCCAGAACAATAATAGCTTGTAAGAGGAGAGAAAATAAAAGTCCAACGATAACAGAATGGATACGTGAAATGAACGAAATACAACATATGGAAAGATAGACAAGAGAAGAAATATATATAATGAATCAAATGCCAGGAATATGGTAAAAATGGGAAGAATTTTGTTCTTCGACAAGTTTGATAGAATATCTATAAATGGAAAATAACAATTAACCCCTTATGGGGATATAAGAGGAAAATAAGGAGGGAAATGGGAGATATAAAGGGGGAGATAAATGCCACCCCCCTTTTTTTTTTCTTGGGATATACTAGGGTGAATGGGTATGGAAGAAAGTAGGAATATGTGAGTGTGACTGTAGAAGTTTTTTTAAGATAAAGAAGCTAATAGATAATAATCAAGGTTCTTTTTTTAATACATAAGGAGAAGGAATAAATGAATTTGGTAATGAATCTTGTATAACTGCAAATATTTTTCATAAATTTATAAAGAGAAATTGAAAACAAATCCCTAGGTTAGGCTAATAGGAGGAAATCTCACTGCATTTGCTTGCAGGCAAGTTGTATGTCCCAGAGATTGCTTAAGCCTGGTACACACGATCGGATTTTCCACGGACAAAGCGTAGAACTTTTGTCCGAAGGGCGTTGGCCATGAACATGTCTTGCATACAAACAGCAAAAAATTGTCAGCCAACAAACACGAAACTACATGGTTATTCATCTTTTTAGCGCCACCTTTTGGGCACCTTCTGCTAATGTTGTGTTATGGTTAGCATTGCTTCTGAGCATGCGTGTTTGTACTTTGAAGTTTTGTTCGAAGGATTTGTGTACACACGATCGGATAATCCGACAACAATTGTCCGATATAGCATACAAATGGTCGGATTATCCTGTCATCACACAATTCCCGTCAGAAAATCCGATCGAACATTTGTATGGAGGATTAAAGGTCTGGGAGCATGAAAATTTACAATCAAAATCCTTTGTTTATACTGTATTTTGCATTAGTGTTTCTTTATACTGATATATGCTTCTCTTTTTAGGTTTCAGAAAACAAAGTAGTAGTAGTAATAGCAATTCGTAATCTTCAGGTAATTTTCCACCCTAAATTATAAAATTACATAGTATGGTGTGTGACTAGTACAGCAAAAGAGGATGTGTTACCAGTCTTAGGACAGTGTACCATTTTACATGTCTTGGACAGTATACAACATAGCAATTTATGTGAACCCAGAAGGCTAACATTGTTTATGCACTTGTAGAATAATGACAGCACTAGGATTCTGTGTGAGTCTCTATGTACTCTTAAAGAGAGTCCCACAAAAAGCAGGTGATGGCTGCAGTAATGCCAAGCTCCCCTGCTCCATGACTTTGCCTTAGTTGCAAGGCCAGCACTACCGCTAGACAAACTAGGCAGCCACCTAGGGCACACTGCCACCTAGGGTGCAGCCTCGGGTGCTGGTTTCCCTACTCTGCTGGTGACTCTTTGCTCTCCTAATACAAAGGTGATAAAAAAATCATCAATGTTCCACTCTCAAGTGCATCTGGTCTGCAGACTCCCACCGCAGGTGGTGAAACGAACATCAGAGGTTCCTATGGCACAGCCCAAGCTGGGAATCAAAGCCTTCTGGGGACAGCAGAGGAGGCGGATATGACATCACTGATGATGTGGTGTAAGCCAGGTCTACACCTCATCATCATTGATGTCAAGTCTTTCTCCCCTGCACACATGCCCTGGAATTTACATGATTGTGTTTAGGCATCGAAATTCGGACAAATTTTTCATTATTCGGACATTCGGATGCATACGAATTCCCGAATTGCAATATTAATGAATTTACCGAATCCGAACGAACGTTTTCGATTCCGAATCGAAAACCCGCGGACGAAATTCGTTCGGAATTCGATTTTTTTTTTCGAATTTCGTCCGCGGGTTTTCGATTTGGAATTCGAAAAAATTAATTTTTATTTTTATTTTTTTTAATTCCGATCGAATTTCGTCCGCGGGTTTTCGATTTGGAATTCGAAATTTATTTATTTATTTATTTATTTTTTTTGAATTCCGATCGAATTTCGAAATTATATTCGAAAAGAGACTATTTGTTGTCGAATCCGGTCGAAATACTCTCGAATTCGACCGGATTTTTCAAAATTCGGTCGAAAACGAACGAGTTCCGAAAACGAATTTAACACATGTAACGAACCTAACTTAACGAAATTAATTAAATAACGAATTAAAACAAAACGAAACTAAACAAAATTTTCCCTTTTGCACATGCCAAATTGTGTTATCTTTGAGCCAAAATTAGTCAGTAGATGCCAATGCTGGATTATGCCTGAAATAAAAGAGAGCACCAACCAACTAGAGAGAAAACCAATGAAGGCATTGTCAGGTGGACTACTTTGATCTTCATGAGAGGTATTAAATTCCTGCAAGTGCTTCACTTACACATTACTGGATGTGGAAAAAATGTACTTATAACATAAATAATGCATATTCCCCATATGTAGCAATATACCTTGCCAAAAAAAGAAAACATTGCAAATGCTGCAAATATTACCCTGTCTTTTTGATAAAGCAAGGACAGTGCATTGTCCCTCTCTATAAGGAAACCACACACACACACACACACACACACACACATTATATATATATATATATATATATATATATATATATATATATATATATATATATATATATATATATATATATATATATATATATATATATATATTTTGACACTATCAAAAAACATCTGAGAAATTTGTGTGCTAAAATGTAAAAAGCTTTATTAAAATATTAGGAACATTTAAAATCCTAACAATTAACCACGTGGCCATGTGTGTGAAAGTGGCATGTGTGGTAATACACTTTAGCCCAGATTCACCTATCTTTAGGCGGGCGTAGCGCATCTCAGATACACTACAATGCCATAACTTAGAGCGGCAGGTCCCGTATTCTCAAAGAACTGGCGCTTTAAGTTACGCCGGCGTAGTGTAACTGGGCCGGCGTAAGACCACCTAATTCAAATGTGGAAGTGGTGGGCGTGTTTTATGGAAATTAATCGTGACCCCGCGTAATCAACGCTTTTAACGAACGGCGCATGCGCCGTCTGTGGACGTATCCCAGTGCGCATGCTCCAAATTACGCCGCAAAGACTCAATGCTTTCGACGTGAACGCAACTTACGCACAGCCCCATTCACGGACGACTTACGCAACCAAGTAAAACGTGAAAAATCAGACGCTGTTCCGACGTCCATACCTAACATTGGTACGCCTCATCTACGCCTCATAGAGCAGGGGTAACTTTACGCCGAAAAAAGCCTTACGTAAACGACGTAAAAAAATGCGCCGGGCGCACGTACGTTTGAGAATCGGCGTATCTAGCTCATTACCATATTCAACACGTAAATCAACGGAAGCGCCACCTAGCGGCCAGCGTAAATATGCAACTTCGATACGACGGCGTAAGAGACTTACGCCAGTCGGATCTAAGACAAATCTATGCGTAACTGATTCTAAGAATCAGGCGCATAGATACGACGCCTCACACTCAGAGTTACGACTGCGTATCTGGAGATACGCTGGCGTAACTCCTTTGAGAATCTGGGCCTTTGACTAAAAAAAAAAAAAAGTATTTAAGACTATGTAAACAGATCCCCAGCTGATTCTGATCAGAACAGGATGGATGTCACTTTTGTAACATCTGTGTCAATTTTGAACCTATGCAATCTATGGATGGGCACACAATGGAGAAATGTGCATCTATCTGTTCTCATCAATGTTCCTCCATTCTGTACCATTTGGGGCCTGCATAAACGAAAAAGGATGCAAACCATTTCTATTTTTGTGGAACCTAAATGGACCATGATATATGTACATCAGCCCATGCATGGAGATACATTGTGTTACAATGCTTGCCTGATATATGCCTAATAAATCACATTTTATTATCTCTTGTTACAGTATCCTTTATTACCATGTGGTTCTGTACTTTTTACAGGAAATTACTGGTTGTAATCTTGCTAATCTTTTGGGAGCTGGTACTACCTTAGTGAGTATTTGATTACTAAAATTTCTTTCAACCCATCTTGAATGTTTCTCCTGTACATGATATATGTTTGGTTATTTTCAAAAAATATAATGTCTATGGTGTAGACTTCTTTACAGTGTAGGCTTTCTGATTAGAGTCATGTGTAAAGAAATATAGGGCGGAGTATAAAAGGCAATCTAGTGGCTGTGAAGATGCTAGAAAAGCTGTGTGCCTGTGGTCTGGTGACATTTCTTGTTGTGTTATCTGTCTTGTGGTTGTATCAGTAAAGCTTTAAAATCTACTTTAGTTTATAGATAACGTGTATTTTCCCATCCCCTAATCAGCAGTGATGGCAGTTGAGTTATACAAGGACCTTTGGCCTAGCTGAGTTTTTTCTTGGTCAA
This sequence comes from Rana temporaria, assembly GCF_905171775.1. NCBI lineage: Eukaryota > Metazoa > Chordata > Amphibia > Anura > Ranidae > Rana > Rana temporaria. The sequence continues at coordinate 291,784,750 of NC_053491.1, read as the reverse complement.
AACTGGAATTCTGGTAGAAAATGCCTAAACCTTTGAATTTAGATGAATAAATGTTGATATATATATATATATATTTATTTTTACACTTCTGCTTATACAGGAGGCATTATCTCTCGATGTGACAGGATATCTTCAGAATTTACTAAGGGGTATACATGATATTTTGGTAAGGGGATTAAACCAATCTTTTATGACTCTACAATGTGGAACATAACTGCAGTATTTTATAGAACTCTTCTTGCTCTGCTACACTGAACTGTTAAATACTAAAATCTGTATCCATTACCTGCACACTAGAGATTGGGGAATTGATCCACCAAATTAGAAGGGCCCTGCTATTAATCTGCTTTGTACCTCACTGCTATCTATGACGGCACTGGAGAGTTTTTCACCATCTGGCTTGTGACACCGGAAGTAAAATAAAATAAAAACATTAATAGTGTTTATTATTCTACTAAAAAATTTTTTTGTAGATGCCCCCGTCCCTAGATAATACATTTGTCATTACTTCCTGCCCCTGTAACACACTGTCACCAGGACAGGAAATGATTTTGACTTTTCTTCAAGACACTGAGGCCCCGTACACACGTCCGAGGAACTCGACGGGCTCGTCGAGTTCTGTGTGAAGCCGCCGAGGATCTCGGCGAGCCAACTTTCCTCATTGAACAACGAGGAAATAGAGAACATGTTCTCTATTTGGCTCGACGAGGAACTCGTCGGCTTCCTCGGCCGAAAGGGTACACACGGCCGGGTTTCTCGGCAGAAATCAGCTCCGATCGAGTTTCTGGCTGGATTCTGCCGAGAAACTCGGTCGTGTGTACGGGGCCTGATAGTAAGCAAATACCTGACAAAAATGATTTGCCTATTTGACAGTTAATGTTTATTAAAGCTGAACTACAGGGATTGTATATATTTTTTAAACTTACATGCGGATGTAGAAATTCACTGCAGTAGCCTGTGCATATAGTTAGAACTGGTCTGTTTCGGGTGTTGCTCAAATGACTTTCTGTCTGTTTGCTCTACACTTTCACCATTTAGAGAACATCTTGCATTTTTTAAATGAATACCAGGTGTTTTCTGATTGGACAAGTCGTAGTGGAGGTGCAGATGATGTCACTATCACCAGTGGCCATTTAGTTGTGGGATAAAAAGAATTAGATATAACCAAGCTGGACCAATGCAAGTTTTGAAAAAAGATAGGGCCAGATCCACAGCCAGCCGCCGTAACTTATCTTTTCCCATTTAAGTTACACTGCCGGAAAATTTCTACCTAAGTGCCCGATCCACAAAGCACTTACCTAGAAATTCTCGGGTGTGTAACTTAAATTCCGCCGGCGCAAGGCGTTCCTATTCAAATGGGGGCGAGTCCCATTTAAATTAGGCGCACTCCTGCGCCGGACGTACTGCGCATGCTTGTGACCTGATTTTCCCGACGTGCATAGCGCGAAATTACATTACGCCGAGCTTCGTGAATCGCGCCGGGTCAAAAAAGTTACGTCGAAAAAAAAAAAGATACGGCGGGAAAAAAAAATAACAGCGTCGCGGGTAAGAAGGGTCTACTTTTACAAAGTGTAAACAGTTTACACTTTGTAAAAGCAGCCCTAATTTTACACATGCAACTTAATACTTACGGAGAAAAAACGAAGCGTAAAAGCTTTGTGGATCTCCGTAAGTGCTAATTTGCATACCCGAAGCAGCATTTCGACGCAAAATGCCCCCAGCGGCGGATGCGGTACTGCATCCTAAGATCCGGCAGTGTAAGTCCCTTACACATGTCGGATCTTCTGTCTATCTCTTGGAAACTGATTATGTGGATCAGTTCCAAAGATAGAAACAGGGATACGCAGGCGGAACAGCAGATCCGCCTGCGTATCTCTTTTGAGGATCTGGCCCATAATTCCTATTTAGCTTTAGTTCATCTTCAAAGTATTATAGTTCAGCTTTAAAATATAACTAAAGGATCAACAGGTAAAAAAACTGAGAATACAATGATTGGCGTTGTGCCACTAGTTAGTGATGGACTGCATTGTGTACACTATGTCTTTTTTTATTTTTCCTTTAATTCCAGTTTCAGACTCTATAGTGGGAACATTCAAACATTCAAAAGCACAACTGTCAATGTTGTTAACAGCTCTTTCACAAAATGTTACTTTTTGCTTAACGTCTGGGGACAGAAGTTTAAAGCAAATTTGTCAGAATGAGAAAAACTGTCAAACTTATGTAATAATAGCTATTGCTGGTAACTTTACATGTTTACAGTAAACATCAACATATTTTGTACTTAAATGCCTAAAATCTCAATAAAAAGTATTTGTTGTTTTTCATTTGGTTAGGTTTAGTTTTGTTTAGAATTTGGAAGGATTAAAACCACTGTCTGTCCCCCTTGGGGAGATCTCTATTGCCTTCCTATCCAGGTAACCACATAGGAAAATGGGGGTAATTTCCCACTGGGGATACAGTAAAAAACTGATAAAGAATTCTGATGTACCTGAAATGTATTTTTGTTGGAGTTCCTAATAAAGAATATCAAATAATTTTGTCTGCAGTTCAATGTTGAAAGCATTGTACATTCATATTTATGTATCTATTTTAATTCACATTTTATTTCTATTTTAGATGACCCTTAATCTTGGAGATGGCATTATACCTCAATGTGGCTCAGTGGTAATATGAACATATTAACAGCAGAGTTTAAATTGATGAAATTCTGATATCTAATATAGAGATCATCTCTTCAAACAGAGGGGGGAATATGTTTTTGTTGATATTTAGACTGACCTAATCTACCTATAGGGATATAAACAAATTCATATAAATGCAACACAGCCAGAATTATCCTGGATTGATCCAACATTGATCCAGCAGCTAACTGGTCTTGCCCTTGCTGCCTTTCCTGCCATGGTACTTGGGTTTTATATAAACATTTTTATAAAGCAGGTTTATACAAAACCCAAGCAGGCACCTAATGCTATTTTGTCAAATTTTTTAATGCCAAGAATGCCTTGAAACACAGTTTGTTCTGCTATGCCAATATTAGCTCCAAGAACTGAATTTTACCTCTTTAATTTAAAGTGTTTTTCCATGTTGCTCTAAAACATATTTTTAGGGTCCCTCAATAAAGCAAAACGGGTGTGTCCCTTCCAATATTTTGCTTAAACTATGTTATGTCAGATCCCCTCTGCAACAATGTGGGATATCAAGACCAGTGATGGGCAACTGTTGTAGCTATCCAAGCAATTTTTCTTTTTTTTAAGCACTGTAGCAGGTGCTCTGTATAAATCAGCCATTTAAGATTCATGATCTATCAAACAGCCTTAGATTGGATACATGTGTTCGCTTGTTTTTGTTGTTTTTAGGGATGGTAGTTGTAAGAACAGGTTAATGTATACCTATATCTGAGAGATATACAGTGTCTGTTGTTGACCATTTAAAAAAAAAAAAAGCTTGTTGCCTGGTTATTATACTTATTAACTGGCTAACAGTACTGAATTATAATCTGAGTAAAGAAGTTTTGTGAGCTACCACTCAGAAAAGTGATACTATATGGACAGCTGCTGCCATTGATCATGTGCCATAAATTTTTATGCAAAACTAGTATAAATGTTATAAAATGGCACGCTATCTTAAACTGTAAACAATAGTGTATGGTAATAACTGGATAAAGTGATAATATTGCAATAAAGTCCTAATCAGACTGACATGATTAAATCGCAATTCCCATACAATGATAATAACGATAAATGATATCTAGATAAAGTGACAGTGGTGCAATAAAGTGCTATTCACGTGAATCAAACTAACATGATTAAATCTCAAATTCTATACAGAGATGTTACCATAACATAAGTAAATAAAGTGACAAAGCACTGACAGTAAATTGCATAAGTCAGTGCAACAAAGTTAAACCATAATGTCCATAACAAATTGTGTAGTTGATTCTTAATGTGATGATCCAAACATATTGATGGGTTCACACACTGGTGCTCCCCCCCTCCCCGAGGTAATTAACGCTCACCTCAGAGCGTGTGACCTAACACTTAAGTTCAGTCAAAACATGCCTGTGAACCACCTCTGGGTTCTGTGTGGGTTCTGAGAATTCTGTGGGATGCTGGGCTGCCCAATAACCTTGTCTCCATGTACATGTAGGATAACAAAAAAAAGCTGGATAGTGTGATACCATTTTAGTATATAAAAATGTATTAAACACAAGCCCCAGTCCGGGGGACTCACATGGAACTGGTGCTTCAGTGCACCACTCTACTACGATTGTGAGATCATATGTCTTTCTTCCTTGAGCCAGACCAGTTGTCTCCAGCTTTAGTACTAAATTATAAACCTTAAAAAAAATGTTCAGATCAGGAAAGTCAGAGTAAAGTTGGTCACTTTGCATTTTAGATTGAAAACTAAAAACACTTTACAACGAAATATAGAAATGACACTTATTGTTTAACCGATGAGAAATTAAGACAATGCATGCTATGCGTTGCAAACATCAATGACTACCTCTGCCCAAAATGGGTTTCAGCTATGTAGGAGAAAGGGTTAAATCACCCATTAGCTTTTCATATCACCTAGTCATTACAACAATTATATGGCCTCCTGATGATTCGTGTTGCTGACTTTTCTGACAGGACCATAATAAAGGAGTGAATTTATGCAGAAAAGTTATTTGTTTATGTTACATTGGGGGAAATCCATCTAGAAAATATGACATTGAAATTGATCAAAATTGGAATTATTGTGGATTTTTGAGAGAAGCAAAATCTAGATTTGATTAAATTATCCAGTAAATCAGAAACATTATTGGGCAGAGCTGACATTTATGACAGTTGAGCTTGACTGACAAGATAACAATCAGAATCCATAATTTACTGATCGTACATGAATAGCTTAAAATCGGATTGGTATAGGCTGCTTCATTTTGCATATCAACAATGCACTTTAAACTTTCTCATACAATAAGCCCGAGCATGGACAAAACATTTTCTTTCATGGGATTTTTCACTTTGATTATTAAGGTTTGGCTTTGTTTTCCTTTTTTTTTTTTATTACAGAAATCACTTCTCACAAAAACAGGCAGCATACTGGTAAATACAAATCTGTCAAAATGTTGATGTTATATTGTTATTCAATATTGGCACCCGTTCATTCATAGTGAAGCTGAGGAAAAATAACGACAAAGAAGCCAATGAAAACTTTTAGCTTTTAGGCTTGGTTCCCACTGCAGCGATGCAGGAACCCTGCAAATCGTCTGCGGGTTCCTGCATCACATGTCTCCCCCGGCGGCAGTCCACACTGCTCTATGCAAACTACTAGGAGTGTCAATTAAAAGTTAATGACACCCCCAAATCAGTTCGCATGTCGCAGTGCGAACTGCAAATTCAGACAGGAATCGTATTATATTGATGTGAACGCCATGAGATCTGATTCTGCTGCGGACCAAAAGAAGAGTCCTGTACGAGTTTGGTCCGAATGCAATGCGATATCAGCCATACTATCTGTATGGCTGAAATCGCATCGCACAGAGATTGTGCATGATTTGCACTTCAGTGCGGACATTGCACCAGTGGGAACCGGACCTTATTTTTTAGAAAATGCACTTCCAAATTCAAATTTTTGTAAATCAGATCAGTTTGTTTTGTTCAATGCAAACATAAATAGTCTGCACATCTAATGACTCTAAGGCCCCGTACACACGGCCGAGGAACTCGACGTGCCAAACACATCGAGTTCCTCGGCCAGTTCAGTCCTGGAGCCGCCGAGGACCTCGGCGGGCCGAGTTCTCCCATAGAACAACGAGGAAATAGAGAACATGTTCTCTATTTCCTCGCCGAGGTCCTCGTCGGCTTCCTCGGCCGAAAGTGTACACACGGCCGGGTTTCTCGGCAGAATTCAGCCAGAAACTCGGTCGGAAGCTGAATTCTGCCGAGGAAACTGGTCGTGTGTACGGGGCCTGAAGCCTCGTACACACGACCGAGTTTCTCTGCAAAAACCAGCAAGAAACTTGCTGGGAGATTTCTTTTTTGCTGAGGAAACTGGTCGTGTGTACATTTTCATTGAGGAAACTGTCGAGAAACTCGACGAGCCAAAAAGAGAGCAAGTTCTTTATTTCCTCGACGGGAATGGAGAAACTTGCCTTGTCGAGTTCCTTGACAGCCTAACAAGGAACTCGACGAGGAAAACGATGTGTTTCGCCTGTCGAGTTCCTCGGTCGTGTGTACGAGGCTTCAGAAGAAGAATGTATGAACAAGGTCTGCAGTATTATCAGTAAATGTTTGCTAAACTAATTACTTGCTGTAAGTTTTCTTTTTTTATGGGTTCACATGAAGGCCCAAGACCTTAAATTGCTTACTAGTGTTGGCTGCACATCATCACTCTAGGCCAGGGGTGTCTAATCTTTTGAGCTTCCTGGGCCACATTGGAAAAAGAGGAATTGTCTTGGGCCACACATAAAATACACTAACAATAAGGATAGTTGATAAGCAGAAGAAGTCAAGCAAATCACAAGTTAACGATCACTGATATAGCCACTTAAGCCCTAGACCATTTGGCTGGCTGAAAGACCAGGCCACTTTTTGCGATTTGGCACTGCGTCGCTTTAACTGATAATTGTGCGGTCGTGCGATGTGGCTCCCAAACAAAATGTATGTCCTTTTTTTCTCATAAATAGAGTTTTCTTTTGGTGGTATTTGGCCACCTCTGCGGTTTTTATTTGTTTGCGCTATAAACAAAAATAGAGCTAGTTTAGGCCGATATGCATTCTTCTACATATTTTTGGTAAAAAAATCGCAATATGCGTTTATTGATTTGCACAAAAGTTATAGCGTCTACAAAACAGGGGATAGTTTTATGGCATTTTTATTAATATTTTTATTTGTACTAGTAATGGGGATGATCAGCGATTTTTATCATGACTGCGACGTTATGGCAGACACATCAGACACTTTTGACACCATTTTAGGACCATTGTCATTTTTACTGCGATCAGTGCAATAAAAATGCACTAATTACTGTAAAAATGACACTGGCAGTGAAGGGGTTAACCTGTAGGGGGTGCTGAAGGGGTTAAGTGTGTCCTAGGGAGTGCTTCTAACTGTTAGGGGGTGTGGGTACGAGTGACACGTCACTGATCGCTGTTCCTGATGAGAGGGAACAGACGATCAGTGAAATGTCACTAGGAAGAACGGGGAGATGTGTTTACACTGACATCTCCCCGAGTCCGCAGGTCCCGCAGGCACAGTCAAGGAGCTCACGACAGGGTCGCGGCGCGCGTGACCACATGCCGGCAAATTAAAGGGGACATATATAAATACGCCCATTTGCCCAGCCGTGCCATTCTGTCGATTTATACGTTTGTGCGGCGGTCGGCAAGCGGATAGAGAATGTACCTATCTGAGTAATAAAACCACATTGTTTTGTAATTTTTTTTAGAAAAGCAAAAGAGGGCAACATAAAACTAGTGCAATATTTGACACCGTTTTTGATAAACTAACGCATTGATATCTGGTTTGATGGATGTAGTGCCAATTCTCAAGGTGTTCATCAGATATTTTGGTTCTAATTTTGGCCTTCGTGTGCTTCATCCTTGAAAAAAGTTGCCACCAAATATAGGTGCTGCTGAGAATTGATGACATGAATAAGGTGTGAATGTAGGATATATTTCTTTGGGAGAACTTATAAAAGTCCAGTAAAGACACTGTCAAATTTTTCTTTGGCTGAATGTGTTTGCTAAGTGAAAACGCATTTTTACAAACCCCCCCCCGCCCCCCCTCCTCCAAAAAAATCAACATTTTTAAGTAAGTTTGGGATTTTGTGTTGGGCCGCATTCATGACCATCTTGGGCCTCAGTTTGGACACCCCTGCTCTAGACAAACTTCCTAATAGTGACCGTGGTGAACCATGCTTGTACTGTATTGTTTGTTTGCTTGGGCTCGTGTAGTCTCAGTCAGTGACACATGTGACAGGGTAGTTTCAAAAGTCATTGTAATTTTTTTTAAACATGGAGCTTCCATTAAAATAATACCTGGTGATCCTGTCATGAAAGACTTCCAAATGGTCCCATGCTTTGTTACACTGTCACCTGGGCTTCTGATGGAGAATACAAGTGACCGCCTCAATAAAACATTTTATAGTTTTTTGCGCACTTTAGCAAACTAAATATAATTCAGTTATGGTTTACGTATATTTTAAAATATGAATGGGACAGTACAACTGTTAATTCCTGCTGATGTAAAAAACATAAGAGTTTTTACAAGAGAACAAGAAAATATGTAAAGGTCATTATCTCCAGGCAAGTCAGTAAAAGCTTTCATTTCTGCTCACTGACTGATGAAAGACAAATCTGTGATGTGATGACCCTGAGACGTAGAGGTGGATGATGGCAGACGCTTTACTGTTCCAGAATGTAGGGAACATAGGTTTGCCATGGTAAACCTACTCCCCAGGGCAGGACTGAGGTCACAGGTAGTAGTAAATGCTCTCATAACATGATGATTTAAAAAATTCCCACAATATCACTATTAATGTCATCAGTAATCTTTTTAGGTCATTGAATATAACAGTTAAGCCCTGTACACACGACCGGTTCGTCTGCTGAAAATGGACCGATGGACCGTTTTCATAGGACAAACTGATCGTTTTTTTATCCATGAAAAAATAGTGAACCTGTTATAAATTTTTCTTATGGTTAAAAAAACGATAGAAAAAAAACGATCGTCTGTGGGGAAATTCATCGTTCAAAAATCCACGCATACTCAGAATCAAGTCGACGCATGCTCGGAAGCATTGAACTTAATTTTTCTCAGCACGTCGGTGTGTTTTACGTCACCGCGTTGGACACGATCGGATTTTTAACCGATGGTGTGTAGGCAAGACTGATGAAAGTCAGCTTCATCGGATATCTAATGAAAAAATCCATCGGATTAGATTCCATCATATATCCGATCGTGTGTACAGGGCTTTAGTGAAAACTGCCGTTGTCAGGATAAGAATGATTATTTTCAAAAAAAGGAAATTTATTTTTTAGTTAAGTCCCATGAGATTTGTAAGTTATAGTCATATGGTTCAAATAAAGATCCTTAGCTTTAAAGGTTAGAAAATTGAAAATCATGTTATGCTAATTCTTGTTGTTACTAAAGTTCACTTTTATTATGAAATATTACATTATTTTGTTTCACAGTGTGCATCTTTCTCATGTATCTTTTTTTTTTTTTTTTTTAATCCAGTCTTTATATTTTGTTCCTAGCTTTATTGGACAAAGTCAGGCAACTAGACCAATAGATAGAGTGACCCGCCTTTTAGCATTATTACAGATTCGGAATCCAAAACTCCTCCAGCTTGTCCTAGAAGTCCTTTTGGGACCAGGTGTTTTGGTTAGAGAGTTAATTGTATCATTAAGTGGGTTACCAGGAGTTGTTATTAAAAATGTTGGTGATTTGGGTAAGAAACTTGATGGAACCACAGCAATGGTAACTGATGTAACAGGGAGTCTTTTACAATCCAGTGGAGGAACAGCAGGGTCAGTAACGCGGTCAAATGGACTTTTGAGTGGGGTAACACAACTGGTGCCAACTGTGCTACAAGTAGTTAATAGTGCTGTACATACCATTGGTGACACACTTGAAAAAGTCACAAATTCTGTTGAAGGATTGCTAGGTGGACCAGATAGTGGACTTATTAATACAGCTACAGGGTTGATTGGAAATCTTGATTCAAATACTGGTATTTTAGGAACTGTAGGCAGCGTTTTAGGTGAGCCAAAAAGTGGCCCTCTTGGAATTGTTACAGAAATAGCTCCTAACCTTTTAGATGGGGTTTTAGGGGCAAATGGCCCTCTTGGAAGTGTTGCAAATATTGTTCCTGAACTTTTAGGAGGGGTTCTAGGTACAAGTGGAAGTGGGTCAAACAGTGGCCCTACAAGAATAATCCCCAACCCTACATGGGGAAGTGATTCAACTGCTATTCAAGCTTCAGGGGAAGTTACTGGAGGTTTAGATGGAAATGTTGCAATGTCTGCAGGTGCAAATTTAGATTTAGGCAGACCTATTTCAAATACAGGATATCCTGGAGGAAGCATGATAGGAACTGGAGGTGTAAATGATCTTGGAGGCCTTTTTTCAGAAAGTGGAGTTGCAAGAGCAGCAGATACCTCTGCTTATCGGATGACAAGCCTACGTCTTAAATAATAGAAAAGGTAAAACAATACTTCATTATATTAAAATATGTTTTGCATCTTAGTGTTGCTGGTTTTAATGGCATTACTACTGCTGTCATACTTTGTATTTTCTATATAAGACCTACATAATAAAGCTGAACTTTGGGTAGATAAAATAATTCATAAATTAATGCAGCTCTCAAGTCATCAATAGATCATTCAATTACTTTTGTAATGCAAATGGTCCAAGTACCCAAATTTGGAATTTATCTTCACATCTACCTCTTGCAGCCCCTGTACAGTCTGTACAACAGAGCTCAGAGAAATGGAGGGAGAATCTGCACAAGGAGTCATTCAGGCATACTGTATTGCAGTGGAAGGCGCCTGCTGATATAAGGAGAGCGGAAAATAACCAAAATATTAGTTCATCCATGTAATGATTGTGGTTTCACTGCCCAGTATCAGAATAGATGTGGGGGAGGGGAACCTGTACATGAAAGTGAAACTGCAGTAAATAAAGCTCCCCTCTCATGCTAGATAGGGCTGTAACCTGGGGCAGAGCTGTGTAAATATCAGGGCTGGATGGAAAGAAATACAAGGTAAAACAGCTTTCACATATGTGTTTTATCTGTGTTTGTAGCTATTTTCTTGGAGTTCAGTTTTAAATATCTCACTGAAACATAGCATTTACCATATGTTAGGCTATCAACTGACTATGCTTTTTAAAAACTTACTATGCCAAAAGCACATTTGCTTGTGATCACAAGTATATTTATTACATAGAACTGTACTAAGCAATTAAAAGAGACACATGAAAAAACACCAACCTGTCACAAGTCAAACTACGTTCACACTAGTGCGGCTTTCCTGACATGCACAGAAACAAGGTGCTCTTTAGCAGATGCACGGTGGTGCCAATAATGTTACTGGCACCTCCATGCATCTGCCAATATGCGCAATTTTACATGCTCCAAATAGCATAGTACTGCCGCTCTCTCGCACACAAAAGTGGGAACCTAGCCTCAGTCAGAATTCTTTGACAAACACTCTGCTTTGTGTCTTAAATGTCAGTTAACCTCCCTGGCGGTATGATTATTTCAGAAAAAAGGTGCTGAAAGCGGTACCATTATTTGCAAGGAAATTTGGCTTTTTTTACTGTAGGCCTGTAATTCTTAGGAATAACTCACTTAAATCTGACCAATCCAGAGTCTAATAGGCATCCCGGGTATGAATTTTTTTTAAAAACAAAATGATAAATTATAATATAATACATAATTTTAAATAATTATAACAAATAATAATATAATTATAATAAAAATTATTCAATAATGTAATCAACTCAAAATCACTGAAATTTGCTCAGTTGCAGAATTGTCGCTGTCATTACTTTTATTTTTTTATGACGAATTTCCCCACAAATCGCTATCGCACAATTCTGCAAGTGATTATAAATTATTATCGCTGTTTTCTAGCTGCTCTAAATCCATTTTTGACATAAAGGGACACTTTTGGTTGCTATGGACAATCTACAGTTTGCAAGAAGAAAGGTTTTTATTATATAAAAGTACATGCAGGACATGGACAGACCACTAGGGACAAGGGTGTGTGTATTTTTTACATACAGTAATGTAATCTATAAGATTACAGTATACTGTATGTAAGGTATTTGTTTACCTTTTTGAATTTGGCGCCGTTCTCCGCTCCTGTGCATCGTAACGTCGCAAGGAACGAAGATCGGCGGCACACAGAGGCACCGTGTGAATTGAGCGAGGACCCGCTCGCTCACACAGCGCGGTGGCATCGCTGGATCCAGGGACAAGGTAAGTAAACACTGCTTGTGGATCCAGCGAGAGGAGCCCGAGTCTAACTCGGGGTTACATATCATAGCTGAAAAATTTAACCCCGAGTCAGACTCGGGAATACCGCCAGGGGGGTTAACTTATGTTTCTTGTTTTAGTAAATATGCTCCAAAGTATTTGTGATGTTAACGCAATGGAAGTGAACTTTGATTACTTGGGGAGAGCCTATACAATGTAACTTATTTATTTTCATGCACATAGATTGAAAAAAGGATAAAATAATGAAAGACTTGGGCCCCTTTCACACGGTTGGATCGTTCAGATCCGCCTGTCAGTTTTGTCAGCGGACCTGAACGGCCGCTTCATATATCTCTATGAAGCGTCAGATGTCAGCAGTGTCAGACGGATCCATGGCTGATCGGGTGAGATCTGATGAAAACGCACATGCTGTCCGTTTTCGTCCGATCTCTCCATAGGAGACAGCGGCTCTGGACAAGCTCCTCCCCGCTCAGTGAGCAGAGAGGGGCCTGTGCCTGTCATTCGCCAGCTCAGCGGAGATCAGCGGAGAGATCTCCTGCTGAGCTGGCGGACCGCTGCAAACGAGTCCGTCCCTGTGTGGAAGGGGCCTTAGACTTGCTTAGTTTTTTTATTACAACATTGTATATTGCATTACTTTTTGATTATCCATCATTAAAAAATGTTTTACTAAAATGCTTTACTTACATTTATACTAACATTGAATATATAAATATATACATATAAACATTTTTTTTTATTTTCAGGGCACAAGAAATCGTTTTTCAGTGCACAAAAGTAAAACAACGACAGCAAATTTTATTATGTTACACTGCTGTATGATACATATAAATCTCATATTGATTCTGTATCTCATATTTTAGAATAATGAATGTTACAAAATGATATAATCAATAAATTGGCATCAAAATAACCTTCTGACGTTTGTATAATGCTTAAATGACAGTACTATTTGTTTTCAATGTTTAAATTGTATTACTGTAATACTCTACTATTATCAATACTATGATCTCATGACTTATCTAAAGTTAACATCAGTTTGTAACCTAAAATTTTCAAACATTGGGCACAGTATACTATATATATATATATCAGGATTCAATGTATAGTATGTAATACAATTCATATTACCAGATACATTGAACATGTGCACACAGGGGGCCGCCATCAGAAATTATAGGGCCCCTTACACAGCTTCAGGCATGGGCCCTCTGGAGCAGGGGGGGGGGTGCTGTCACCTCAAATTGAGAAGCGGGTGGGTGCCGACGCGGGGGGGGGGGGTGGGGGTCGGATGAGCCCTTTACAAAAGAAATGAAAAAAAATATATATAAAAAAAATAAAAAAAGGGGGGGTTGCCATCTGGGGCCCTGGGAACCTCTGGGACCTTTAATAAAAGAAAATATATATAAAAAAATGTAAAACATTTTTTATTAAAAAAAAGGGGGGTTGCCACCCGGGGCCCTAGGGACCTCTGGGCCCTTTAATAATATTAAAAAAAAATTATATAAAAAAAAAAGAGGGGGGGGGGGGGTGGGGTGGTTGCCATCCGGCGCCCTGGGGACCTCTGGGCACTATAATATAAAAAGTTAATAAAAAAAGTGGGTTGCCATCCAGGGCCCTGGGGACCTCTCGGCCCTTTAATAACAATATATATACATATAAAAAAAAGAAATATAAAAAAAATATATAAAAAAAATGTAAAACGTTTTTTTTTTTATAAAAAAAAGAGGCGTTGCCATCTGGGGCCCTGGGGACCTCCGGACCCTTTAATAATAATAAAAAAATATATATATATATATATATAAAAAAATATATATATATATATATATTTTTTTCAATAAATAAAAAAACCTTAGTTAGACTTACCGGTAACGGTATTTCTACGAGTCTTTCAGGAGAGCACTTGGAGAGAGCGCAGCTCCACCCACTTCCCAGGAAACACTGCAGCCATTGCATTAAATTCTGCCCCTTCCACCATGACCTCAGTTGTTAACGAGTACCTCCGGCCATGCTGAAATTAGATAAGCAGAACATAGCAACTATACACGTTAGCATTTATACATTAACCTTTATAATACAAAGGGAGGGTTATCGGTGCTGTCCTGAAAGACTCATAGAAATACCGTTACCGGTAAGTCTAACTAAGGTTTTCTCACCTCGTCTTTCAGGACAGCACTTGGAGATGATAACCGAGTACTTACTCTAGGGTGGGACCACCGCTTGCAGGACTTTCCTGCCAAAAGATTGCTCTGCTGCTGCGAGCAAATCCATTCTGTAATGGCGAGTGAATGTAGAGAAACTCGTCCACGTGGCTGCTTTGCAGATATTTTCTGGTGAAGCCCCAGCTCGTTCCGCCCAGGATGTTGCCACTGCCCTTGTAGAATTAGCCACCACTCCCGTGGGAGGTTCTATATCCATGGCTTTGTAAGCCTCATGAATAGCCATACGAAGCCACCTAGCCAAAGTGTTTTTGGAAGCTCCATAGCCTTTCCGAGCTCCCGAGAACAACACAAAGAGAGAATTTGCTTTCCTAAATTCACTAGTGATCTCTAGATAGTGTACTAAACACCTTTTCACATCTAAAGTATGAAAGTCTCTCTCTTTCGGACCAGATGGAGCTGGACAGAATGTAGGAAGAACTATCTCTTGCGTTCTCATGCAGATGCTACCTTAGGTAGAAAACCCGGATCTGTCCTTAACACAACCCTATCTTGGAAGATGGTCAAAAACGGTTCAACAATGGACAAAGCTTGAAGTTCACTGACTCGCCTAGCTGAGGTGACTGCTACTAGCAAAACCAGCTTCAATGTCCAAAACTTAAGAGAGGCCTCTATATGTGGTTCAAAGGGTCTTTTAGTCAGACCTCTTAAAACAACTGATAAATCCCATTTGGGAAAAAATGTAAATGGTACAGGCCTAGCCCTGGCTAAAGCTTTAAAAAACCTAACAATATAGGGATCCAGAGATAACCTTCTCTCTAGAAAAACCAAAAGTGCAGCAACCTGAGATTTCAGGGTGCTGGCTGCCAGACCCTTGTCCATCCCGTCCTGTAAAAATTCCAGGACAGAGAAATTACTTAAAAGGAGGACAATCCTTGGACTCACACCAAAAATTAAAAATTTTCCAGGTCTTAAAATAAATAGCCCTGGTAACTTCTTTCCTGCTACTAAGCAAAGTATTAACTAAACGTCTGGATAATCCCTTACTCTTTAGGATGTGTTCCTCAGTAGCCAAACCGCAAGCTTTAGATGACTTGCGTCGGGATGTAGAAGGGGACCCTGGAACAGTAAGTCCCTCCTGACTGGAAGTAGCCAGTGGGCTTCTATTGCTAGGTCCAACAGGCCTGAAAACCAGGGCCTCTTGGGCCAATAAGGGGCTACTAAAATTTAGAGTCGTCCTTTCCTCCTGCTATTTTCTGAGAACCAGCGGGATCAATTGTACCGGGGGAAAAGCGTAGCACAAGCGGAAGGACCAGCGCTGAGCTAACTCATCCAGTCCCTCTGCTTGGTCCAGCCTGTTGCGGGAGAAAAAACGTGGGACCTTTGCATTGGCTTGAGATGCGAAAAGGTCTATTTTGGAGTTCCCCACCTGTCCACAATTTCCTGAAAAACCTCTAGGTTTAGGCTCCATTCGGACTCCAGAACCCTCTGTCTGCTTAAAAAATCCGCCAGATGTTTCAGGTTGCCCTTCAGGTGTACCGCAGACAAGGATGCCACGTTTACTTCTGCCCAATACAGAATTTGCAAAACCAGATTCAGGAGACACATGCTTCTCGTGCCCCCCTGCCTTGAGATATATGCCACTGCCGTGGCGTTTTCCGATAGGACTTGGACATGTTGACTTTGGAGAATTTGACTGAAGGCCCCTAGCCCCAGGAAAATGGCTCTCAACTCCCTCCAATTGGAGGATCTCCTGGAATCCTCCTTGACCAGGATCCCTTGGCCATATGGCCCTCGAGATGGGCACCCCACCCCCAGGAACTTGCATCCGTTGTTAGGATCTTTGTCGTGGGGAAGGTCCATAACAGACCCAGACTCAGATTTGCCCGAGTCCTCCACCACCATAGTTTTCTTTTTACCTGAGGTGGGATCAAAAACTGTTTTTCCAGCGATTCCCCGAAAGACCAGTTTCGAAGGATCGCCTGCTGGAGATCTCTTGCATGGAGACGGGCCCACTGAACTGCTGGGATAGAGGCTGTGAGGAGACCCAGAGTGGACATAGCTGTCCTGACAGTTACTGGGAGATTTGTCTGTACTGCCTTTACTGCTGCTTGTACTTTGACTATCTTTTCCTCCGGAAGGAAAATCTTTTCCTGAACCGAGTCTATGGAATACCCCAGAAAGACTATCACTTGAGAGGGAACCAGGTTCGACTTTTCCCTGTTTAAAATCCAACCTAATTCCTCCAAATGGGTCTGAGTCCTCCTCAGGTCTCTGAGCAACCGATCCTCTGATTTGGCAAACAGCAGGAGGTCGTCCAGGTATCGGATCACAGATACTCCCTCCAACCTGAGTGGTGCTAATGCTTCTGCCACTACCTTCGTGAAGACCCTGGGGGAGGAGGAGAACCCGAAAGAGAGGACTCTGAACTGAAAGTGTTTCACCTCCTTCCCCGTCCTGATCGCCAAGCGTAGGAAGCGTTTCGATGAGGCTCTTATTGGGACATGCAGGTATGCATCTCTCAGATCTATTGAAGCAAGAAAACATCCTGTTGGGAGAAAATTCCTTACTGAATAGATGGAGTCCATCCTGAATTTTTTGTAACGGATTGACTTGTTTAGGATTTTTAAGTTCAGAATCAATCTGAACTTTCCTGATGGCTTCTTTACTAAGAACACGTGGGAATAACACCCCTGACTCTCCTCCTGCTGGGGTACAGGAGTGATAACCCTTTGTTGAAGAAATTCTTCTATTAGTGTCATCATTGCCCGAGATTTCTCCTGATCTCTGGGCAACTGAGTCACGTAAAAACGGGACGGTGGATTCTCCGAAAATTCCAGTGTGTAGCCTTCTGCGATCACCTTGAGAACGAACGCACTGGAAGTCGCCACTTCCCACTGTGGAAGAAACGACTGAAGACGCCCTCCCACAGCCGGGAGACCGTCATTGGGGTTTTGTGGGCTGACTGGGGGGATGAAACAACACCCCTGGCTTCCCTCGGCCCCTCGGGGGCCGCCAGGACATTCTGTTCCTCCTTTGAATTTTGGGACTGGAAAAAAGAACGAAAATTCTTCTTGGTTTGTGGCACTACTTTCTTTAAAGGAAAAGCTTTTTTCCTGTCTGCTGTTCTGTCTAGAACTGCCTCTAGACCAGAACCAAACACTAGGTCCCCCTCAAAAGGCAGACCACACAGCTTCACCTTTGAGGCTGCGTCACCTGACCAGGTT
The DNA here is from genome assembly GCF_905171775.1 of Rana temporaria. Taxonomy (NCBI): domain Eukaryota; kingdom Metazoa; phylum Chordata; class Amphibia; order Anura; family Ranidae; genus Rana; species Rana temporaria. The sequence goes on along the minus strand of NC_053491.1, from coordinate 291,767,376 downwards.
TTAACCCATAAGGCTCTCCTAGCCGAGTTAATTAAGGCTGAGGACCTAGCTGACATCCTTATCGACTCGGCTGAGGCATCCGCCATGTACCCTACAGCGTTCACCAAGACTGGAAGGGACTCTAGAAGTTCTCTGCGAGGGGTACCTGCCTCAATATGGCTTTTTAACTTATCCAGCCAATGTTCCAGGTTCCTGGCTACTACTGTAGACGCCATAGCAGGCTTGAGGTTGGCTAGTGTGGAATCCCACGCCTTCTTCAAAAGAGCATCAGCTCTTTTGTCCATGTTATCTTTTAAGGCACCCATGTCCTCAAAAGCCAAATCTGTATTACGTGACACTTTAGAAAAAGCTGCATCAAGTTTGGGTTTCTTATTCCAGACCTGCGCTTCATCTTTATCAAAAGGGAACCTTCTTTTTAAAGATTTAGAGAAGAAGGGGGCCCTCTCTGGGTCCTTCCATTCCCTTCTGACAGCATCCGACAACACTTTGTGCACTGGAAAGGTTTTGTATTTAACCTCATCTAACCCCTGGTACATCTTGTCGTGTAACGACAATTGGGCCTTATCTTCTTAATATTAAGGGTAGCATGTATGGTTTTTAGGAGGTCATCTACCTCCTCCAAAGACAACTTGGAACGTGATGAAGATTTATCTCTATCATCGTCCTCCTCTGCCTCAGACCCTGAAACCACACTTTTAGGTTCCTCATCCTCAGACTCACTAACTGCCCCCCCCCGGGAACTAGTGGAAGCTCTAGGAGTAGAATGTGAAACCGGACGTTTTTCTAGGAAGGTACGGAACGATTGAAAAGTATCCTCCAATTCCTTCCTGAAGGAGGAAAGCATCTCCTTTGGTTGTTCAGAGGGTGCACTAGCGGAGACTTCCTCTCTAACCAAATCTGCAATGCAAGTTTTGCATAATGGCTTATGCCATGATCCCTTAAGGGAAGTTTTGCAAACACACTTTTTCTTAGGTGGCGGCAATGCATCTTTAAGTTTTTCTTTACATTTCTGAAAAACACAAAAAACAACAACACTATGCTTAGCTTCTGTGTATCAGATAACAGCAAAAAAATATGCCACCAACAGTCAGTGAACAAAAACAACCAAAAACAACCAATCCCCATCACCGCTGTGAAAAAACAAATAAAGCATTTCTCCCAAAGACATTACTAGGGATAGTGCTGCACGCTCCCCTCGCCCTTAAGGGGCAACAGGAGGGACACACAGCCCAGGAATATGGAAACCGCCGTCTCCTACCTGGGCCAGGCTGGTGCTTGTGGCTCCTGCTCCTGCCACCTCCACTGCTTCTTCTGGCTCCATAGTCCCCCAGGGTGTAGCAGCCGTCCGTTTGCCTTTTTAAACTTTCCCGATCCACTCGTCGCCATGAGGACCGGAAACGCACCGCCAAGGCCGCCTCTCCCTCTGCGCTCCAGCGGCTGGAACCGGAAGCCGCCGCACGCTGCCGGAAGTTCCGCCCCCCGGAAGTGATGTCGCCCGCCACTCGGAAAGGACCAGCGTGAGCCCGGAAGAGGCACCCGACCTACCTCCATTAGCCCACGCTGTCTGCCTATGGGAGCGTAAAAACTTCCAGCAGGTTCTGCCTGAGAACAACCAACCGACCGCAGGTATGCCTTAGCCACCTCCACCTGGAGAGAGTACAGCACACCCCTGGTTCCCTGCAGCGCTTCCACCATGGCCGGAGGAAACACAACAACTGAGGTCATGGTGGAAGGGGTGGAATTTAAAGCAATGGCTGCAGTGTTTCCTGGGAAGTGGGTGGAGCTGCGCTCTCTCCAAGTGCTGTCCTGAAAGACGAGGTGAGAAAAGGGGGGTTGCCATCAGGGGCCCCAGGGGCCTCCGGGGCCCGTCTGGGCCCTTTAATAATAATAATAATAATAAAAAAAAAAATAATATATATATATATATATATATATATATATATATATATATATATATATAAAATAAAAAAAGTTTTAAATGTTTTTTTATAAAAAAAGGGGCCCTTTAATAAAAATTAAAAAAATTAAAAAATAAATTATAAAAAAAAAGGGGGGGGGGGTTGCCATCCGGCGCCCTGGGGACCTCTGGGCCCCTTACAGGTGTACTGTACTACCTGTACCTCCCTGATGGCGGCATTTTACTGTGTTTTAGGCTGGGTTCTAGTGCAAATTGAATGCGGATCCTCCCGCATTTCAATTCACATGATAGGAAATTGTGACCGGCACTCAACGGAGCTGGTTCACACATCTCTGGAGCGGCTGCGGAGCGACTTGCACAGGGGTCCTGTGCGTCTTTAGCTTAGGTTCAGGCCCAAATTCAGGCAAAAATTTGGGCTTGATTCATCCTTGAAACAGGGAACAGGGTCGCATCGGACCCATGCCATCAGCCGCATCTGTTTCAAGTGTGAACCCAGCCTTAAAGTCTTTTTTTTTTCCCCAACTTTTTTTTCCCTTTATACAGGGAAAGCTATAAAGAAAACAGACACAAAAAAAAATAATCATCATTACATATTTTAACATATCCTCCTTCGATATATACACAACAAAAAAGAAAATTTGTACATTTAATTTCCCCTAGTCCTAAGCCCTAAAGCGTTTGCACAGGAATTATTTTTTTTCGTTTAAAATAACAAACATGTCATACTTACCTCCACTGTGCAGTTCGTTTTGCAGAGTGGCCCGGATCCACGTCTTCTGGGGTCCCTCAGCAGCTGTCTCGGTCCTCCCCGCAATTAGTGTGCATGAGAGAACTCAAAGATAAGACAGTGTAATATGGATGCGTTTATTTGTCTAAAACACATAGCAGAGCATGCGATTTCGAATGTATACATAATAGTAAACATACATGACAGTGCATATAAAAAGCATGATGCAAAAACCATAAACATATAGAATCATTAAACCCAAGGTAGGTCCTAAAACTGAAACATATGTAGCATCTGTGTAAGCCCGAGACACCCTTCATGGCATTATAGCCATCAGGGGCGGATGCGTAGTGGAGTAAGTTCTGCAGAAGGACACAAGTATAAAATGTACGTTTTAGCATAACACCCAAATAATGGGAAGCAATAAAGAGATGGAAAAAAGGCCATCTCCAAAAAACTTACTCATTCCCAGCATGTGAGGATATGCGACCAGGAGCGCACGGGTCGCTAGGGTTGTCTGCAATCGGGAACTGAGGTAGGGCCAGTGGGAAAACCAAGAGCATAAACATGTATCACAGATGAATGTATGTTCAACTGGCAGGTAACTGGGGCTCCCATCTAAATTAGATAATTGATAACATTAATGAAAACCAAAAGGGTAAGTGGTAATTGGGTTATATAGTAAAGGCACCCAACCCAGGTAGTAGCTGGGGGTAATAAATAGGCATTTGTTACCCTATTATGTATACATTCGAAATCGCATGCTCTGCTATGTGTTTTAGACAAATAAACGCATCCATATTACACTGTCTTATCTTTGAGTTCTCTCATGCATACCTCATTTAAAGTCCCAAACCCCTCTTCTTCTCTACATATAACAGGGATGTAGATATATGTTAACATATTTCTCATTTAAAGTCCCAAAACTTTTTTTCTCTCCCCGCAATTAGTAACCACAGTCATGCGAGAGCTCGCATGGTGGTCACTAATTGCGGGCGCACTCCCATGATACAGCGAGCGGCCATAGCCGCTCACTGTATCACTCGGCCCCGCCCCACTGGATGTGATTGACAGCAGCGCCAGCCAATGGCTGTACTGCTCTCAATCCCATCCGCTCTGGCCAAGCGGCCAGGCTGAGCGGCGAAGAGGATCTCAGGACTGCGTGGGACTTTAAAGGGGTCAGGTAAGTATAATTGGGGCTCGGGGGGCGGCGTTATGCAATGTTTTTTCACCTTAATGCATAGATTGCATTAAGGTGAATTTTTTTTTAATTTACAGCTCCTTTAAAGTCTAAGACCCCTTTCACACTATGCTGTGCAGGTACTATAGTGCTAAAAATAGCGCCTGCTAAGCGCCCTGAAAGAGCCGCTCCATTCACTCCAGTGTGAAAGCCCAAGGGCAGGGCAGGGCGTCAGAAAAAGTCCTGCCAGCAGCTTCTTTGCAGCAATAGGAGCGGTGAATATAGCTCCTGAAATCAATCGGCAGCGCCGTCAAACTGCTGTCAAAAGCACCGCTTTAACTGCGCTTTGCCGGCGGTTTTAACCCTTTTTCGGGTGCTAGCAAGGGGGCACGGGCGCTGTGAGGATGAAAGCACTCTAACTCTTTCAGTTTTCAACATAGTGGGGAAGGCATAGAAATTGTGAAAAACTGAACCTTGGAATGGGAAGTGTTGGGAAATTTTTCAGTGGGGACAAAGACTACAAAAAACACACATTTATTCAGTCAAGTTGTCTCTGCAGCAGAAGCGGCTGGGGCGAAAAAAGTTTGGGGGGGTTAACTGAAAAATTTAACTTTTAGTAATGCAGGGCTGTAAATAGCCATTTATCAGGTGATTATGTATCATTACTGCTAGGCTGTGCCCAGGGCCGCTGATAGAAATCATAGGGCCCCGTACAGCCTACCTGACGGGGCCCCCTTCAGCTCCACCCCTGGTCCCGCCTTTAGCTCCACCCCTGGCCCCGCCTTGAAACTGTCTCTGCAGCACGTTACGGGATTGGCGGCATTGGTAGGCACCTGGAGCAGAGAACCGGGGGGAGGGGGGGGGGCTGCCGTCTGAAATTGAAATTGAGAAGCGGGAGGGGGGGGGCTGCCGCAAATTGAGAAGCAGAAGCGGAGGGGGGCCCTTTACAAATTATTAATAAAAATGAAAAATGAAAAAATAAAAATAAAAAAATATATAAAATAAATAAATAAACATTTATATAAAAAAAAAGGGGGGGGGGTTGCCATTCAGGGCCCTGGGGACCTCTGGGCCCTTTAATTAAAAAAAAAAAAAGATTTATAAAAAAAAAAAAAAAGGGGGGTTTGCCACATGGAGACCTCATGAGCCCTTTAATATATATATATATATATATATATATATATATATATATATATATATATATATATATATATATATATATATATATATATACACATATATAAGGAATACAAAGAAAAAAATGAAATAAAATAATATGAAAAAAAAAAGAATTTATACAAAAAGGGGGATTGCCATCTGGGGCCCTGGGGACCTTTAATAATATATATATATATATATATATATATATATACATGAAATAAAAAAATATATAAAAATGTATTTATTTTTTTATAAAAAAAAGGGGTGTTTTCATCCTGGGCCCCTGGGGACCCCTAAGAAAAAAAATTGTCCCTTTAATAAAAAATAAAAAAATATATATATTAGAAAAAATATATATATATTTTTATAAAAAATAAATAAAAAAAAGGGGGGTTGCCATCCGGGGCCTTCGGACCCCTGGGGACCCCCGGACCTCTAAAAAAAAAAAAAAAAATGGCCCTTTAATAAAAATAAAAATATATTAAAAAAAATATATATTTTTTTTATAAAAAATAAATAAAAAAAAGGGGAGTTGTCATCTGGGACCCTGTGGGCCTCCGGGCCCCTGGGGACCTCCGGACCCCTAAAAAAAATAATTTTTTTTTTTTTTTTTTTAAAGGGGGTTGCCATCCGGGCCCCTGCTGGCCCGGGCCCCCTACAACAGGGCCAGTTGTACTGGTTTATCAGCGGCCCTGGGCCTGTGCCAGTCAATTGCAGCCTCACTGTGCATATTATGAGGGGTTCCTGCCATTCCTGTACTGCGTTCCCGGGTTTGTACACCTGCTGTGCTCTTTTGAGGGGTTCCCACCATCCCTGTGCCAAACTCCTAGGTCTGTACACATGCGGTGCCCATTATGAGGGGTTTCCCACCATCCCTGTACTGAGTTCCGCGTCTGTACACCTACTGTGCCCATTATGCGGGTTTCCCATCATCCCTGTGCGGAGTTTCTGGGTCTGTACACCTGATGTGCCCATTGTAAGGGGTTACCATGATCCCTGTGCTGAGTTCCCGGGTCTGTAAATCCGCTGTGCCCATTATGAGGGGTTACCATCATCCCTGTGCTGAGTTCCCGGGTCTGTACACTCGCTGTGCCTATTATGAGGTGTTCCCACCCACCATTCTATGGCCACCTTAAATGAGTGCAGAGAATGTACTGATTCTCTGCACTCATTTAAGGTGGCCATAGAATAGATGATTCCTTTTTAATTTCATTCCTAAGGCCACCTTAAATGAGTGCAGAGAATGTGCTGGCCGGCTAAACAGTTTGCAAGAGATAAAAAGTAATCTGGAAAGAAAAGGGTGTCAGTCAGTGATTGGAATGGTCAGATCTGAGACCAGAGGCGCCGGACGCGCCGGACGCATGGATTCCAATAATTTTTTTTGAAGCACATAATTAGAGCATGAGACTCTGGCTTCAAAAAGGGGGGCTCGGGGCCCAGAGCACTACGCCCTGAGCCCACCCACTTGTGTTACATTAGCAAATTAATATTTTCTAATGTCTTCCTGTTTCTCCTCCTGGCCAATCAGGAAGCGGGTCCTAAGACCTGATTGGCCAGGATTCCTAAGACCCAATTGGCCATGAGACAGTGGTGGCCCATCAATAGGGGGTGCCCGGGCATGGCCCCCCAAGCTAGTCATAAAAAAACATGTCTTTTAAGTGTGTCCAGGCGCTGGACACATGGCTGTCTATGGGAAGCTTTTTGATTGCAGCTGAAAAGCTTCATTGGTCTGTGTTTAGGGAGTGTTCGGTGCGCAAGCAATGCACCCGAACACTCCCACTCTAAAATCATTTGTCCCTTGGGCTTCTCTTCTTTTTTTCATTGGCATAGTCCGGAGGAAGGTGGGTGGTGCTTTTTGTGGCACTGCAGTGTCACTTCCGGTTTCCCACCACTGGGTGGCGCCTCTGCCCCCTCTGTGATTCCTCCTCCTCAGCTAGCTAGCTAAGCAGAAGCCCAGCGGCCCGTGGAAAACCCCTGTGGCGTCAGAGAGGGGCAGGGTCACCCCATGTACGTCACTGGGTGGCCCCACCCTCAGCTATATAAGATCTGTCAGAGCGAGAGAAGCATCATTCGGCTGGACCCTCCGATGGAGGCGCATCTGTTACAACTTTTTTTTCTTTTTTTCGGTCGTCGGCTCGAGATGGATTACATCGCTGAACTTTTTTCTTTTTTAATAAAAGACTTGTCCCAAGCTGTCTCTTGTTTTCTTACCTTTTTTTACACTTTTTTGGTGAAATGGTAGGGGTACAATGTACCCTTTACCAATTCACAAAGGGGGGCTGGGATCTGGGGGTCCCCTTGTTAAAAGAGGCCTCCAGATTTCGATAAGCCCCTCGCCCGCAGACCCCCACAACCACAGGGCAAGGGTTGTGGGGATGAGGCCCTTGTCCCCATCAACATGAGGACAAGGTGCTTTGGGGTCCAGACCCCAAAGCATCCTCCCCATGTTAAGGGCTTGTGGCCTGGTACGGTTTAGGAAGGGGGCACTCTCTTGTTCCCCCTCTTTTGCTGCAGCCTGCCAGGTTGTGTGCTTGGATAAGGGTCTGTTATGGATTTCTAGGGGGACCCCTACGCCATTTTTTTTATATTTTGGCATGGGGTTCCCCTTAAAATCCATACCAGGAGGGGGCGTGGCCTGGACATGGCGGAGTAGGAGACATGCTGTGTTAGAGCTCCCGGGACCTCCGTGCTAACCCCGACGTGCAGCAGTGGAGAGAAGGCTCATACCGCGGCATGAATAGTGACCGCAAATACAAAACTAGAGCCGCCATAAAGAAAGCAACAGGAAATACCATACAGGGGGACATCCAGCGATATCTTACAGCACCATCGCGCTCACTTTCCCGGGGGTCTCCGAGTTTGGTGGAGCCGGCGCGGCGTGACTTGGCTCACGTGGCGACAGTAGAGGTCAGGCTCTCCCCAGAGTTCTTCTGGGTTAAGCAGTGGGCGGAAGACGGAGGTGTCCCTCCAGACTGGAGGATGGGCGTACTCTGGTCCCTTGAAAGTAGACGGCACCTTAGATATGGATACTGCAGATATCAAAGCCCTGTTGGAAGCACTCCCAACGCGACAGGATTTAGCAGCGCTACCTACTCGTCAGGACATTGAGACATTAATTCTTCGTGTTGAAGAGGCGCACCGCCAGGATCTTCAAATGGTAAGGTCTGATGTGACTGCCTTAACAGAGAGGGTGACTGCTGGAGAGGGCTCTATAGTATCCCTAGAACAGCGTGTGGGAGATCTTGAAAAAATGCAGATTAAGCAGGCAGATATAGTAATAGACCTACAACTACAAATAAAAATTCTCGAGGATAGAAGTCGCAGGAACAACTTGTGACTCCGGGGGCTTCCCGGAAGCGACAGACATAGAGGACTTGGATAGTAAAGTGAGAGCAGTGTTCCAGGCTATCTTAAAGTCACCTCATACTGTGTTTGAAATAGATAGGGTGTGTTATGCCCCTCACTACACGTGACTGATGTGTATTCGGGCACACTGATAACTCTTCTCATACTAATGCATTCCAGTAGGCGCAGAATTCTTATGAACTTTTATTAGCACAAGACAGAGTAAAACTGTAATAGATACAAACAGATTACAATTAATAAACAATAATACAATTAGAGCCTCCCTATCTATCTATCTAGAGAGACAAAGTTGCATGTACCGTAGATGCATCGATATGACTGACGTGAGATAGAACTCAGCAGACATGTGCTTGCTTGGAAGGAAAAATGGAAAAGAAGGCTCTGGAGGTGCTGCAAAGCCTCATGGGATAGAAATACGGAAGCTTGCATGGACCAAACTAATGAACTATTCTAGCTGACTATATTAACATAGAACTGGTGCAATTAAACAGAAAGTCCACTAGATGGCAGCATTGATTTAATTCAAACTAAAGTCAAAACTATGAAGACGATGAGCCTTATGAATGAAGGCATGACACTCCTCGCCTGGTTTCCCACGGATACCACACATCATGGCACTCCGGAGGAGAGTAACAAAACAAGTTCGGAAACAGGTCTGAGGAAAAGTTTAGGCTGGCCTTGCCTAATGACTTTGAGATCAACTTTCCTGACGTGTCCATCTTCACTGCGAAACACTTGGTTTATCAGACCCAAAGGCCACTCGTTTCTCCTTGATTGAGAGTCTTTCATGAGAACAATGGCACCAGGCTCTAAGTTGGGCTTGATGTCTTGCCATTTGTTCCTGGTCTGTAGATTAGACAAGTATTGTTTCTTCCACTTGTTCCAAAAGGTGTCGGCTAACACTTGTACTCTTTTACATTGACATCTGTATAAGTCCTTTGGGTCGAGATTGACTGAAGGAGCTGTGATCACCTCGACTTTCTGAGTGAGCAAAGTGGAAGGTGTAAGCAAGAAAGGATCTTCAGGATCATTGGGTATAGATGTCAAGGGTCTGGCATTCATTATAGCTGATACTTCAGCCATGAAGGTTGTCAGAGTCTCATGTGTGAGTTTTGAAGTTCCCAATTGTAGAAACATTGAATCTAGGATTCTTTGAGCTATACCAATCATACGCTCCCAGGCACCTCCCATGTCAGAAGAGTGTGGGGGGTTAAATGTCCATGTACAACCCTGTTCTGAAAGGTATCTCTCAACATGTTCTGTGTCAAGGTTTGAAGTGATATTCAATTCTTTGCAAGCTCCAACAAAGTTGGTTCCTCTATCAGAGCGTATGTGCTTGACAGGGCCTCTAATAGAGATGAAACGTCTCAGGGCATTGATGAAGCTGGATGTGTCTAAGGACTCAATTACTTCTATGTGTACAGCTCTGATGCACATGCAAGTAAACATGACAGCCCAGTGTTTGCTGTTGGCACTGCCTCCTCTGGTTTGTCGTGTGATGACAGCCCAAGGCCCAAACACAACAAGATCAACGTTTGTGAAAGGGGGTTCTGTACTGAGACGGTCTGCAGGAAGGTTGGCCATTTTCTGGGTTTGGAAAATACCACGAAGCTTACGACAGGTGATACATTTGAAAATGGTTTTACTCACAAGTCTCTTGGCTCCCTCTATCCAGAGTCCAGCCGCACGCAAAGCTCCTTCCGTGAACAAACGTCCTTGATATTTTGTCTGTGTGTGGTAGTGTTCCACAAGTAAAGAAGCAACATGGTTATTTGGTATTATGACAGGATTGCTTTCACCACTATCAAGTCCTGCATTTGAGATGCGCCCTCCAACTCTTAACAGTCCTTCATTGTCTATAAAGGGGTTGAGTTTCCTTAGAGGACAGTTCTTTGGAATGCTCTTGTTATATTGAAGGCATTCTAGTGTTAGTGCATAAGTCTCTTGTTGGATACAGCGGATGATTAAATTTTTTGCTTCTGTGAGCTCATCTACTGTATCTGGCTTGTGGCAATAATGCCAACCTTTGCAACAACTTGGTCTTGTAGGGGTGCCTTTAAAGGATCTGGCTATGAGAACCAAGCAAGCTGTAGCTCTTTGTAAGGATTTCCAAGTGGAGAACTTATCGAAGCGCTTGGATCCCAACAGTTGGTTAGAAATTGTTGTATGTAGTGTGGAAACCTGAGGACGGATGTCTGAGTCAGATTCAGGTTCTAACAGTGCATAAGTCTCCCTTTGTGGAGTGGTAGGCACTGACTTGTACAGGAAGGGTGGCCCTGTGAGCCATGTAGTGTCTTTGAGACGGGATGCTGGCACAGACCTTGTGGCATGATCTGCTGGGTTATGATCAGTTGAGACATAACGCCACTGGGTGGGCTGTGTAGACTTCCTGATCCTTAGGACTCTGTTGTGTACATAGACATAGAATCTCCTACTTTCGTTGTAAATGTAGCCCAACACTACCTTGCTGTCTGTGTAAAACTCTGTATCCTCGAGTTCTATATCCATCTCAGATGTAATAAGTTCTGCCAGTTCTACTGCTAATACAGCAGCACACAGTTCCAATCTTGGAATGGTGGTTTCAGGACATGGTGCTAGCTTGGCCTTGCCCATAACGAACCCAATATGAATTTGGCCCTCGATGTCTACTGACTTGAGGTAGGTTACTGCTCCTACTGCTTTGACTGAAGCATCGCAGAATACACATAACTTTCTAGACTGAACCCTTTCAGGAGGAAAGTGGGTGTATGGTCTATGTATGTGTAGGTTAGATAAAGTCTTTAAAGAGTCTCTCCATGTTACCCATAATGTCTCTTTCTCAGGAGGTAGTGGAGAATCCCAATCACATGTGTCTGCAGTAAGCTCTCTAAGCAGAATCTTACCTTGGACGGTCACCGGTGCTGCGAACCCAAGTGGATCATACAGGCTGTTGATGGTGGATAGGACACCTCGCCGAGTGAAGGGTTTTGGCTCTTGGTCGACCTGAAAGGTAAGGGTGTCAGTCTTGAGGTCCCAGTTGAGTCCTAGGCTGCGTTGCATAGGAAGGGAGTCTGTAGCTAAGTCCAGATCTTTGAAGTCACTGGCATAATCTTGAGAAGGGAAGGCCTCCATGATGACCTTGCTGTTTGATGCTATCTTATGCAGTCTAAGATTTAAAGAGGCAAGTGTGCATTGAGTCCTCTTGAGTATACTTATTGCAGCTTCAGATGAAGAAAGTGATTTCAGACCATCATCTACATAAAAGTCTCTTTCAATAAACTGTGTAACGTCTTTCTCACCTTCTTGAGCAGATAGCTTAAGTCCGTAGATGGCAACAGCAGGGGATGGACTGTTACCAAAAATGTGCACTTTCATGCGGTATTCTGTAATGCCTTTAGTAGGGTCATTGTCTTTGAACCATAGGAATCTCAAGAAGTTCCTGTGTTCTTCCTTGACTTGGAAGCTGTGAAACATTTGCTGTATGTCTGCAACTATGGCAACTGCTTCCTTGTGGAACCTGAAAAAGAAAAAGTGCAGCGCTTAATATTAAATGAAATGAATCAAAAAATATGGTGATTATTCCAATTCAATGAAATAGATTCAGTGGAATTGAAAAAAAGGAACACACCTATGTGTGATGTGGCGATAGAAAACTAAGACCAAAAGAATATATAAAAAAACAAAAACAATGTAATAGCATGAGAAACCACTTGGGGGTGGTTAGGTGAGTCTCAAACACACTGTGAAAGGTGAGGTGGCACCTGTATATGACAATGAACTAGGATGAACCCAAGACAAAGTCCAAACAAAAAATGTGGGCCAGTCCTGATAACAGACCGGCGTGTATAGTCCAAAAAGAGGTGAAGATGGTCAGGAATTATTATTAATTGCCTCGATCTGTGCATCGTGGGTTAATGGCCTATATGGAACGCATTGGGAGGGCGTGGCATGATGACATCACGACGCCGACCTGTCTACACAGTACGCCGACTGTCCCCTGTGATTGGCCGGGTCGCGTCCGCTGCTATTGGCTCATTTGCGTTCCAGGGTGGGACGCAGCTGTGTCACGTGTATTGCACGTCAGCGTCTCCGTGTTTTCCGGGGAGACGCACGTGTTTATCGCGGCCGCGTCCACACGTATGACTGCGACCACGCTGGTCTTTTTGCCCGCTATGTGTGCCATAATCTGAGGGCAGCTTTGCTTGTTGGTTTGGCTGCACCGTTGAGGGCGGAAGTGACGCGGTGTGGGCTCCGCCCGGGCGCCCTGTACACCAATGGCAGCATAGATGGGTCATGCAGGAAATAGGTGCTGCACTCTTACAACGTCCTTTGCTGACAGATGTGGGCGGCATCTGACACGGATGGCTGTGATTGGTTACACCCCCAGGCTCTCTCAGCTGTTTTCTGACACGCTGTCATCATTGCTTGCTTGTACTCTATAAATAGATGGCGTCGGGCACTTGTATGGGTTATGCCCCAGTTGAAGAGCTCTGCCGCTCGAAACATGTCGGGTACATAGCCCATACGCTACACGCCAGTTTTTACATATATGATCACTTGTACTTGTCTTTAATCAGGCTTGTACTTTTTTATATGCTTCTTATCCAGTCCTCTGTTTGTTTTGTTTATTTTTATGCCTAATAAAGGCTTTTTATTTGGGATTAACTGCACTATGTGAGTTACGTTTTCCCTTACATGACTTCACGATGGTTTTGTTCATCACATGCCTGCATCTGTGAACCTTTCCTGCATGGTCGGTCTCTTGCCATTGGATCTATCTGGCTCCTGTGGACCAAAGGTTGATACACCAAAAGGCCTCCCACCGACATCACTGCCGCCCAGGAGTTCGTGCATGCCTGATCGACATACCGTCGCTGACGTGTATGTCCAAGGATTCTGGTAAGAGTATCCATCTTTATACCTATCTATCTGGATTTTATTGTGGATCGCTGATGAGGTTCCTACCATCTGCATTGATTATCTGATTGTCGTACCAGAGAAGATCATCACCTTCTATTTATTTGTTGTTTGGTTTTCCTTAATAGGAATTCCTGACCATCTTCACCTCTTTTTGGACTATACACGCCGGTCTGTTATCAGGACTGGCCCACAATTTTTGTTTGGACTTTGTCTTGGGTTCATCCTAGTTCATTGTCATATACAGGTGCCACCTCACCTTTCACAGTGTGTTTGAGACTCACCTAACCACCCCCAAGTGGTTTCTCATGCTATTACATTGTTTTTTTTTTTTTTTTTTATATATATTCTTTTGGTCTTAGTTTTCTATCGCCACATCACACATAGGTGTGTTCCTTTTTTTCAATTCCACTGAATCTATTTAATTGAATTGGAATAATCACCGTATTTTTTGATTCATTTCATTTAATATTAAGCGCTGCACTTTTTCTTTTTCATTTTTGTACAACATTGTCTTCTGTTGGTGCTGGCTGCTGCAGGTTTATATTATTTATGCTTAGCGCAACTTTTTTCCCTATTTTTTGTATTCCTTGCGGAACCTGATGAGAACACCAAGAAGTGTGTTGTTGAGATCTGGTCCCTTTAGGAGGACATCATTTAGTGAGACCCCTTCGTGCTGAGAGCTGGAGTCAAACACTACCCGGATTTTACCTGGCTTCTTGGGGTGGTAGACACTGAAGATTGGTAGGTACCAGCACTCTTCTTTGTCTTTTAAAGGTGGGGCTATCTCAGCATGGTCATCCTCAAACATCTTACTCATGAATGAGAAGAAATGCCCTTTCATTTCTGTCTTTCTTTGAAGATTGCGTTTAAGGGAGGAAAAGCGCTTTAAAGCTTGTTCTCTGTTGTTAGCAAGGCAGGGTCTCTGTGCTTTGAAAGGCAGGGGTGCTACCCAGCTGTTTTAATTGTTTTTGTGGAATCCCTGTCTCATTATTTCCAAGAAGATATGATCTTCAATTGATGGGGCAAGTTTGTGATCTTCTTTAGTCCCTTGGAAAACTGAGCATCCTAAACGATCTCTGTCTTCAACACAAAGAAGATTAGCGGTGTAAGGGTTGGAATGAATTACACTGGCAGGCTTCTCTCTTACGAGGAATCTGTTGGTGCAAGGCTGAAAAAAGGATAGACGCCCACCCTCTAGTGTCTTTGTAACGAGAGAGTTCACGCTGGTTGGTTTGTGAACACTCCCTAGGCATACGTTGCCTATAATGACCCATCCGAGATCTATCTTCTGGGCATAGGGGGAGTTGTGGGGACCATTTGTTTTATCACCTTGTGAACTTTGATGATGTCCCTCCCAAGGAGAAGTGCTATCTCAGCCTGGGGATCCAGTTCAGGGATGAGGTGTGCTATGCCCTTCAGATGTCTGTGATGAATTGCCACCTCTGGTGTAGGGATCTCCTCTCTTTCAGTTGGAAACTGATTGCACTCGATTAGAGTTGGCAGAGGCAGGGTTGTCTGACCATCAAAGGATTCGATTTGGTAACCGATGGCTCTTCTCCCAGTTTCTTCACTTACCCCTGTACAAGTCTTGAGTAAGTATGAAGAGTTTGCTTCCTTGATTTTGAAGGTGTCAAAGAAGGTTGAGCTGGCAAGTGATCTGTTGCTTTGATCGTCCAGGATCACGTATAGCTTCACTGCTTTTTCTCTGTGGCCTGTGGGGTAAACTGTAACAAGACAAATCTTGGAGCAGGATTTGTTAGACGAACCTACTCCACATACTTGGGTGCACTGGGGTGTAACTACAGGAGGTACTGTGTCTTGTTGCTCCTCGCCGTGCTCTTCCACCGGGAGTGAGGGGGTAAGAGTCCATGGCGCTGGCCCTGGATGTAGAGCTGTGTTGTGTTCTGTGCTGTTACACCCAGAGCAGTTGATGCTCACCTTACAGTCTTTACCGTTGTGAGAAGTTGATGCGCAGCACCTGTAACAAATTCTGTTTTCTTTGAGGAAGGTTCTGCGATCTTGGAGAGTCTTTTCTCTAAAACCTCTGCACTTTGACAATGAATGAGGCTTCTTGTGAAGAGGGCAATCTATGCTTGGATTCTCAGCTGGAGATACACTTGTTTTGCGTACTGCAACAGGCGTGACTTTGAAGTTGCGGGTTAGAGCAGGCTTACTTGGCCTAGGGAGAGCAGAGTCAGATGATGAGATGTCAAAACTAAGATCATTTTTAACCTTTGCTTGATGGCGAATAAAGTCCACAAAATAAGAGAATGGTGGGAAGGGAACGTTGTGCCTCTGCTTGTAGTTGGAGCCTTGTGTAATCCAGGCTTCTTGAAGGCTGTAAGGTAGCTTCTGCACTATAGGGTTAACACCACGGGCTGTGTCCGGAAAGGCAAGGCCTGGCAAGTCTCCTTCTGATTTGGCTATTTGGAGTTCTGTCACTAGGTCACTCAATTCTCTCAGCTTCTGGTAGCCTTTGTTAGAAATCTTGGGAATGTCCTCTATTCTTTTAAAAAGAGAGTTTTCTAGAACTTCTGGGGAACTGTAACATTCGTCAATCCTCTCCCATATCATGCTCAGCCCTTTGGTTGGGTAATTAATGTTAATGTCTCTGATTCTCCTTGCATGCTCTGATGACTCATTCCCCAGTGATTGGACTAAGAGATCGGCTTCCTCACTTGCTTTAAAACCAAGATCCTTAATTGCATTTATGAAGGACGAACGCCATGCTCTATAACTTTCAGTTCACGTCGTGCTAAGAGCTTGAAGAAATCTGACATACCTTGATCGTTGTGTGAGTAGCCAGGGGGCGCTTTGTTGTGCCAGGAACTTGTGGAGTAGATGCGGTCATCAGAGATGCTGTCGCTGGGTCTTTTAACTTGTTGTTCTTCATTTTCGACTTGGTCAACTGTGGCGTAGTGCTTTGATAGCCTGGATGCAGAATGTGAAAACTGACTAAGTGCAGGTTTACTTTCTTGCTTGATATAAGGCGTGTGAATGGCGGGAGTTGATTCCGCTCTTGGCGCTGTAAGCGGGCAGTTGTCTGGCTTGGCGTGTCGCCGCACATATTCTGAGGTATGCTCTGTACTGTCATGAGGAACGGATTCTTCCCCTAGCACGTTGCTGTGCCGCTCACTGGTGGGCTTTGCAAGTTCTTCTAGGATGTCTGCCTCGGCTGCAGCAGCCGCTGACTCCTTCTCTGCAGCTAGTTTCTCTAATGCAGTTTCCATGCGTAACTTCTCTAATGCAGTTTCCATGCGTAACTTCTCAGATTCAGTTTCCATGCGTAACTTAGTTTCAATGCGTAACTTGTCTAATTTGATTTGCATCTCTTTTTCAGCAAACCTAGCCTTTACTTCGGCCTCTTTTGCTGCAAAGTCAGCTTTCACCTTTGCAGATTCTGCCTTTGCGCGGGCAATGGCGATTGTTTCGCTTTTCACTGACCTCCTTGAGCTCGTGGAGTAAACTTCTGACCTTCGTTTTGCTGAAACTTCTGTATGCTAGCCATGTTTAGAAGCCTACGTTTTACTATGGCGTTCTGTATGCTGGCCGTGCTTAGAAACCTTCGTTTTGCTGGAAGTTCTGTATGCTAGCCATGATTAGAAGCCTACGTTTTACTGTTATGCCCCTCACTACACGTGATACTAATGCATTCCAGTAGACCCAGAATCCTTATGAACTTTTATTAGCACAAGACAGAGTAAAACTGTAATAGATACAAACAGATTACAATTAATAAACAATAATACAATTAGAGCCTCCCTATGTATCTATCTAGAGAGACAAAGTTGCACATACCGTAGATGCATCGATATGGCTGACGTGAGATAGAACTCAGCAGACATGTGCTTGCTTGGAAGGAAAAATGGAAAATAAGGCTCTGGAGGTGCTGCAAAGCCTCATGGGATAGAAATACGGAAGCTTGCATGGACCAAACTAATGAACTATTCTAGCTGACTATATTAACATAGAACTGGTGCAATTAAACAGAAAGTCCACTAGATGGCAGCATTGATTTAATTCAAACTAAAGTCAAAACTATGAAGACGATGAGCCTTATGAATGAAGGCATGACAGGGTGCATAGAGCTCTAGGTCCTAAATCTCAAAACCTCGGGAGACCAATGGATATAATCCGCCGCCTACATCGATATCAACAAAAATAAATGATTCTTAAAGCTGCATGGAACATGGGGGAGACTATTTAGGAAGGAACTCATATAAAAGTCTTACCTGATCTGTCACGGGCCACACTCCAACGCAGGGCTTACCTGCGACCCATTTTAGATCTGGCTAGAGAGCAGGGATGCACATACAGGTGGGCATACCCACTAGCAGTTACATTCTGCAGGGCATCAACTATGTTCACCCTTCGTACACCAGCAGAGTTACCAGAGATTTTCTTGTATTTAGAAGTGGCTCCTATCCAGATTCCAAATTGGCTGTTACCCCTTACTTATATGGGGAGCCGTTTGGGGCCCTTAACTACTCAAGGACAGCAAAGGAACTCTCAAACAGTTTGGCAGCAGCAACCTAGACGATCCTCCCAGGGACGAGCTGAGAAATTAAGACAGGAATCCGAGCCACCATCTGTAAAATCAGTCAGCACTGACAACAGAGGCCCAGTGTGCCCTCCATAATTCTGAGATCCGAAAAGTTTAAGTCTACGAACCGGCCCCCCTAAAATAATTCCTTTTTTTCCCTCCCTGCCTTTTATGGACATACTAGAGGGGGGGGTCTTGAGCTTGGTTTTTAATGACTAGGTTTAAACTGATAGAAGAGTTATGACCCCATTAACTGAGAGAAATTAGGTGCTCAGGGGGCTTAGGGGGTTTTATTTTTTATTTTTTAGGGGGGGGGGGTCTTTTTTTTTTTCAGCATGAAACGATGAAGTCATGAAATGATTTGTGTAGTTGTTATTGTCCCCTTAGGTTTTTCGTGAAAAGGAGGAACTTCTCGTTTTGGGGGCGTTTATTTATTCTACCACATTATATGCTGGTGGAGGAGTATTATATAGGGGGGGGGGGGTATATACACAACTACATAATTGCTGGGGTCGTTTTTTTTTAGGGGCGCACAATTTTTTTTTTTCTTCCACTCCTCTCTTTATATAGCTGTTTGGACTGTTGTCCCCGGCTTCATAGTACACAATCAGGGGGTTTACATTTTATTTAATTTTTTTTTATTTTTTATTTTATTTTTTGGGAGAGTTTGGTGACAATATACCACAAGACACATAAGTCATGTATTAGATTAGAGCAGGGGTCTCAAAGTATCGGCCCGCGGACCGGTTATAAATGGCCCGCAGGCAGGGCGGGGGGGGTGCCGCGGAAGTGGGGGGAGTAGATTTTCTTCACATGCAGAGTAGCGCAGGAAGCATCTGTAATAAGTTCACTTCTCTCTCATGTCACGCTGCGGCTGCTCCCCGCCCCCCCCGGCAGCCCCCCCTCTCTTCTCGTCCATCCCTATTTGCCTGTGATATCACCTGGGATAGACGAGCAGAGAGAGGGGGCCGCCGGGACAGAGAAGTGAACTTATGACAAACGCTTCCTGCTTTACTCTGCATGTGAAGAAAACCACAAGTAAACGCTGACCTGTGCCCCATGTACTCTGTGCCCTCATGTACCCCTCATGTGCCCCATGTACCCTCATGTGCCCTGATTGTGCCCTCATGTACCCCTCATGTGCCCCATGTACCCTCATGTGCCCTGATTGTGCCCTCATGTACCCCTCATGTGCCCCATGTACCCTCATGTACCCTGAGTGTGCCCTCATGTTCCCCATGTACCCTGAGTGTGCCCCATGTACCCTCATGTACCCTGAGTGTGCCCTCATGTTCCCCATGTACCCTGAGTGTGCCCTCATGTTCCCCATGTACCCTGAGTGTGCCCTCATCTTCCCCATGTACCCTGAGTGTGCCCTCATGTTCCCCATGTACACTGATGTGCCCCATGTATTCCGATTGTGCCCCATGTACTCCTATTGTGCCCTCATGTGCCCCATGTACTCCTATTGTGCCCTCATGTGCCCCATGTACCCTGATGTGCCCTGATTGTGCTCCATGTGCCCTGATGTGCCCCGTGTACCCTGATGTGGCCCATGTGCCCCATGTGCTCTGATGTGCCCCATGTACCCCGATTGTGCCATCATGTGCCCCATGTACCCTGATTGTGACGTCATGTTCCCCATGTACCCTGATGTGCCCCATGTACCCTGAGTGTGCCCTCATGTTCCCCATGTACCCTGATGTGCCCCATGTACCCTGATTGTGCCCCATGTGCCCCATGTGCCCTGATTGTGCTCCATGTGCTCTGATGTGCCCTGATGTGCCCAATGTACCCTGATGTGCCCAATGTACCCTGATTGTGCCTTAATGTGCCCCATGTACCCTGATGTGCCCTGATTGTGCCCCATGTACCCTGATGTGGCCCATGTGCGCTGATGTGCCCCATGTACCCTGATGTCCTGGGCTCTGTACCCTGATGTGCTGGGCTCTGTACCCTGATGTGCCATGTGCCCTGTCCTGATGTGTTGTGCCCTGATGTGCCATGTTCCTTGTCCTGATGTGCCTTGCCATGCCCCGTACCCTGATGTGGCCTGTTGTGCTCTGATATGCTGGGCTCTTTACCCTGATGTGCTGGGCTCTGTACCCTGATGTGCTGGGCTCTGAACCCTGATGTGCACTGTGCCCTGTACCCTGATGTGCGCTGTGCCCTGTACCCTGATGTGCTGGGCTCTGTGACTTGATGTGCTGTGCCCTGATGGTGAATGGTCAGTGTGTAGTGTAGTGGTCAGTGGGGTGTGTATTGTTCAGTGTGCAGTGTAGTGGTCATCTTGTAGTGTAGTGGTCAGTGGTCAGTGTGCAGTATAGTGGTCATCGTGTAGTGGTCAGTGGTCAGTGTGTAGTGTTCAGTGGTCAGTGGTTAGTGTGTAGTGTGCAGTGTAGTGGTCAGTGTAGTGTGCAGTGTAGTGGTCAGTGTGCAGTGTAGTGGTCAGTGTGCAGTGTAGTGGTCGGTGTGTAGTGGTCAGTGTGTAGTGGTCAGTGTATAGTGGTCAGTGTGCAGTGAAGTGGTCAGGGTTAATAATGCATCCACTGATACCAGTGCTGGTGGTAATAATGCGTCCGCTGACACCAGTGCTGGGGGGTTAATAATGTGTTCACTGACACCAGTACTGTTGTTTTTGAAGTTTGAAAGTTTGCATGCGGCCCCCCATGGGATATGAAAACTCGTCTTGTGGCCCTCAGGTAATTTGAGTTTGAGACCCCTGGATTAGAGGTTCTTTCTTTTTTAGCTTGAGCCATCGATTTGGTTCTCCTCCCTTTTTTTTTTTATGGGCAAAGTTGCTCCAGAAGATCATGATATAGGGCCATATTCTCAAACAAGTTACGTAGGCGTATCAACAGATACGCCTACGTAAGTCCGTTTCCTATGTTTAAGTGTATTCTCAAACTGAGATACACTTAAACATGCCTAAGATACGACAGCCTGCGCCGTTGTATCTTAGGCTGCAATATTTACGCTGACCGCTAGGTGGCGGTCAGCGTAGAATATGCAAATGACTAGTCACGCCGATTCTCGAACGTACGCTTGCCCGCCGTAGTGTTTTAACGTCGTTTCCGTAAGCGATACGCGGCGTAAAGATAAAGATGCCCCCTAGGTGGCGTACTCAATGTTAAGTATGGCCGTCGATCCCGCGTCGAAATTTCAAAATTTAACGTCGTTTACGTAAGTCGTCCGTGAATGGCGCTGGACGCCATTTACGTTACAGTCAAAACAAATGACGTCCGTGAGACGTCATTTAGCGCAATGCAAGTCGGGTAATTTACCCGACGGAGCATGCGCATTACGATCGGCGCGGGAGCGCGCCTAATTTAAATGATCCACGCCCCCTGCCTGGATCATTTGAATTAGGATGGTTTACACGGGTGGACTTTACGCGATGCCGCCGCAAGTTCACAGGTAAGTGGTTTGGGAATCCGGCACTTGCCACTTAAACTTGCGGCGGCGTAACGTAAAGTACATACGTTCCGCCGCCTGAAATGTATGAGAATATGGCCCATATACACTATACACTTATTTAGCCAGATTCCGTAAGATTTACGACGGCATATCAGTAGATGGGCGTAGGTTACGTTCACGCCGAAAGCAAGGAGTATTTGTGACGTGATTCTGAGCATGCGCGCGCATGCGCCGTACCAATGGCCCTCATTTACATGGGGTCACGGGTAATTTACATGGAGCACGCCCCCTACCTGCCTAATTTGAATTAGGCAGGGTTACGCCGGGCCATTTGCGCTACGACAAAACTTAGGAGGCAAGTGCTTTGTGAATACAGTACTTTCCTCACTATGTTACGTCGGCGTAGTGCAAATGGGATGCGGAAATGTATTTAAGTTGATGAAGGGGAGGATATATATATATATATATATATATATATATATTGTACAGGACACCGGGGGTGGGTCCTGGACGGGTGCTATACGGCACTACTGTTTGGACTATGGTCCATTTAAATAGAGGTAGAAGGTTCAGGGGGTCACCCAAAAGAGGGTGAAAAGTTCCAGGCAGGCGCTAATTCAGAGAGGACTGGCTTGCAGTCTTCTCTATCTTAATAAAGTAGTTTGGGGCCTGGAATTTTGGAGGCTCCAAAGTGTTATTTGGGTGGGATGGAGCCTCCACTCCTAAACCCTGGAAGCCAGCGCACAAGGGGTTAAAATCTCTCAGACAACCACCCATTAAAGCAGGAAGTGATGCTGGAGGGAGTGAGTGAGTTGGGAGAGTGCACCTGTGAGGACAAGATGGAAGTCTGCTAGCTGCTCAGAGAGGACTTTTGAGTAGTTTGGAAGTGAAGCTGTGTCTGCAGGGAAGGTCTGGAGGACTTCTTACTAAAAACGTATGTGCCTTTCTTTTGGTTGTTTTTTTCTGAAGAAAGACTTTTTTCCTAATTTATGCTGGAAACAAGCAGGACTTTTGTTGTGACGTTTTGGATGCTGAAGAAAAGCTTTATTTTGTTTTGTTTGGTCACCAATAAAGACCCTTTGCTTTACTGACACGGTTTTACGCACTTGTCTCGCGGAGCTTAAAGACCCCCAAAGTTCACAACTGGTGTCGAATGCGGGCAAAGTGCATTTGCAGGCGCAAAAAACGTTTAAAACTGACATTTAAAGAGACAGTATACTTATGGCATGTCTTGGGTGAAGTCTGCCCAGGCGTTACAAACAGCAGACAAAGGCATGGAGGAGGTCGTTAAGGCTTTGGCACAAGCCACTGTGACCCAGCAGCAAGCCACTGTGGCCCAACAGCAAGCGTCAGCAGAGTCAAACCGTCGCCATGAGGAAGCGATGGCTCAGCAGCAGCAGGCCCTGGCACAGGCTATAGCTGCGCAGCAGGAAAATACACGGCTGCTATCCGCCCAGTTTACGGCCCAGCAGGAGTCCACTCAAGCACAGGTGGCTGCCTTGCAGGAGGCCGTACAGCAGCTGGCTCAGGGACAAGTGCAAGCGGTCGTTGCCACTAGCAACCCAGTGTCTGTGAGGGCCAGCCATTTTTTGCAAAAACTAACGCCCAGCGATGACGTGGAAGCCTTTCTCACCACCTTTGAAAGGATAGCAGAGAGAGAGGGGTGGCCCCGGGACCAATGGGCTGGCATTATCTCTCCTTTCCTCACTGGTGACCCGCAAAAAGCCTATTTTGACCTCCCAGCTGAGCACATCAGGGACTATGAGCGTCTAAAAACCGAGATCCTGGCCCGCCTGGGAGTGACCACAGCCGTCCGGGCTCAAAGGGTGCATCGCTGGCGGTACAAACCTGACCAACCCCCCAGGTCCCAAATGCATGAACTAATTCAGTTGGTTAAAAAGTGGCTGCAGCCAGAAAATTTGTCAGATCCACAAAAGGTGGAACGAGTGGTGATGGACCGGTACCTACGGTCCCTACAAGATGACCTACAGCGCTGGGTAAGCCATGGAAACCCTACTAATGCTGACCAGCTGGTCGAGCTGGTTGAACGGTATACCGTGGTGGAGGACCTGCTTGGGCCTACCAAGCGTCGAGAACCCACGCCAAGGACACCCAGACCAGTCACCAACCTGAGGAGAGAAGCCTTGCCAGATGTTGGCGTCCGCAGGTTTACACCATCTGCCCTAGAACCACGGAGGTCGGTTCCTGTACCAAAGATGGGAGACATACAATGTTGGCGATGTCGGTCCTGGGGGCATACCCTGGCACAATGCCCACTGCAGGAGGAGCCTATGGAGTGCGGAACTGGTCGGAGAAGCTCCTTCTATGTGCGAAGTGTGTGTACCACTCATCTTGACCTGGCTGCAGGACGGTTTGAGTGCGAAGTGTGGGTGAACCACCTTCCTGCCAGGGCTCTACTGGACTCCGGCAGCATGGTCACACTCGTACATGCCAGGGTGCTTGGGAGGATAGGCCCAGTAACTAAGACTCTACGGGTAGTATGTATCCATGGGGACACCAAGGAGTACCCCTTGGTCCCGGTAACTGTGTCCTTTGGCCATACCTCGGTTACCCAGGAGGTTGGGGTGGTAAAAAGCTTGATACATGACATCATAGTGGGGCGGGACTGTCCACTATTTTTGGAACTATGGGACCAGGTACAGACGGGTCTGCCAGGAGAACTGGGGACACTGAGCTTGGAAGGGACAGAGTCCGGGGGATCCGGGCCTGAAACCTCTACAACACACCCCTCTAATGTGGAAATACCTGTTGGTGATAATGACGTTGCAGAGAATCTTAGTTCTAATAATAGTGGTCCTGTGTCAGGTCTCAAAACCGTGGTAGAGCATATTTCTCAAATGCGAGAAAGGGTGGCTAAAGTGATGCCGATGGTGAGAGAGCACATGCAGAAGGCTCAGGATGCCCAAAGAAGGGTATATAATCGGTCGGCTAAAGTGAGACAGTTACAAGTAGGAGACAGGGTAGCTGTCCTAATACCCACAGTGGAGAGCAAGTTCTTGGCCAAGTGGCAAGGTCCATTTGAAGTAGTAGAGAAAGTGGGTGAGGTAAACTATAAGGTACACCAACCAGGAAAAAGAAAACCCTACCAGATTTATCACATAAATTTGTTGAAGCTCTGGAGAGACAGAGAACCGGTGTCCGCGGTGGTGGCGGTACAGTCAGGGGACCATGTAGGGATCGACCTGGTGCAGGTTGCGGCTACCCTAACTAGGCCCCAAACCCAGCAAGTAAAAGAATTTCTGCAAAGGAATAGGGACATGTTTTCAGGGTTGCCAGGGCTCACCAACGTCATTGAGCATGACATTGTGACTGAGCCCAAGGTGAAAATCCGGCTTAAACCCTACCGTATCCCAGAAGCTCATAGAGTGTCAGTGTCTGGAGAGGTTAAAAGGATGCTCGAACTTGGGGTCATCGAAGAGTCGCAGAGCGAGTGGTCCAGTCCGATCGTGTTGGTGCCCAAACCCAATGGTACTCTCCGCTTCTGCAACGATTTTAGAAAACTCAACGAGGTCTCCAAGTTCGATGCATACCCCATGCCACGGGTAGATGAGCTGATTGAGAGATTGGGTCCTGCCAGGTACATCACCACGCTGGACCTCACAAAAGGTTACTGGCAGATTCCCCTGACCAAGGAGACCAGAGAGAAAACAGCTTTCTCTACCCCGGAAGGTCACTTCCAGTATAAAAGAATGCCGTTTGGTCTTCACTCCGCCCCCGCCACATTCCAAAGGGCCATGGACAAAACTTTACGTCCACACCTACGGTATGCCTCCGTTTACCTGAATGACATAGTCATTTTCAGCACGGACTGGGATTCCCATCTTCCCCGGGTACAGGCAGTGGTAGACTCCTTGAGAAGAGCGGGGTTCACCATCAATCCGGAGAAGTGTGCGGTTGGGGTGGAGGAAGCCAAGTACCTAGGATACATTGTAGGTAGAGGGTTAGTGAAGCCCCAAATGAGCAAGGTAGAGGCCATACAGGGCTGGCCCCGCCCCCTAACAAAGAAACAGGTCAGAGCGTTTTTAGGCCTAGTTGGGTACTATAGGAGGTTTGTCCCCAACTTCGCCACCATTGCGGCACCGCTAACTGACCTCACCAAAGGCCGAAAGTCGGTCATGATTAAATGGAATGCCGAGGCTGAAAAATCTTTTCAAATGCTTAAGACCGCACTCTGCCAGGATCCGGTGCTTGTGGCGCCAGATTTTTCTAAGGATTTTATAGTGCAGACAGATGCCTCAAGTGAAGGGCTAGGAGCAGTTCTGTCTCAAGAAATCAACGGAGAGGAGCATCCAATAGTTTTTCTTAGTAGGAAACTGACGCCAGCTGAGAAAAACTATGCGGTGGTGGAGCGCGAATGTCTTGCCATCAAGTGGGCTTTGGACTCCCTACGTTATTTTCTCCTAGGTAGGAAGTTTCGCCTTATATCAGACCATGCTCCTCTTACGTGGATGAGACAGAACAAACACACCAATGCCAGGGTAACAAGGTGGTTTCTGTCTCTGCAGGAGTTCAATTTCATGGTAGAGCACAGACCCGGGAGACAGCATCAGAATGCCGATGCCCTCTCCCGAGTCCATTGTATGGTATCTACTGTTGCCTCCAACACCTCCGCGTTGAGGCAGAGGGGGGGGATATGTACAGGACACCGGGGGTGGGTCCTGGACGGGTGCTATACGGCACCACTGTTTGGACTATGGTCCATTTAAATAGAGGTAGAAGGTTCAGGGGGTCACCCAAAAGTGGGTGAAAAGTTCCAGGCAGGCGCTAATTCAGAGAGGACTGGCTTGCAGTCTTCTCTATCTTAATAAAGTAGTTTGGGGCCTGGAATTTTGGAGGCTCCAAAGTGTTATTTGGGTGGGATGGAGCCTCCACTCCTAAACCCTGGAAGCCAGCGCACAAGGGGTTAAAATCTCTGACAACCACCCATTAAAGCAGGAAGTGATGCTGGAGGGAGTGAGTGAGTTGGGAGAGTGCACCTGTGAGGACAAGATGGAAGTCTGCTAGCTGCTCAGAGAGGACTTTTGAGTAGTTTGGAAGTGAAGCTGTGTCTGCAGGGAAGGTCTGGAGGACTTCTTACTAAAAACGTATGTGCCTTTCTTTTGGTTGTTTTTTTCTGAAGAAAGACTTTTTTCCTAATTTATGCTGGAAACAAGCAGGACTTTTGTTGTGACGTTTTGGATGCTGAAGAAAAGCTTTATTTTGTTTTGTTTGGTCACCAATAAAGACCCTTTGCTTTACTGACACGGTTTTACGCACTTGTCTCGCGGAGCTTAAAGACCCCCAAAGTTCACAATATATATATATATATATATATATATATATATATATATATATATATATATATATATACACATGATTAAGTCACGTGCCGAGTGATGTAACGCGTGGGGGAAGAGCCTAGTGACGTGATCAACGGACGTTCATCCGTGTGAGGAAATCACTATACTGAGAGGCTTGTTAAGCTATATTCAAAGGCTGTATCTGAAGAGGGGATTCTTATATCGCCCTGAAGTAACAAGGCGTCCTCATATGCTGTGCCATTTGGAAGCAATTAAGCACCAGTCCACACTTATTAATCTGAAGTTTAAAAGTGTCTGCCTGTGTTTTGTTTGAAAGCTCAACAACACGTCAGCCTGTGATAGCAAGTGGGTGTGGAACCCTTTTGTATTATAAGTACTACTACTCAGAACTGGACATTTGCTACACTTGAGGTTGTTGTTTTTTTGCACTTATGGATCATCTCACAATTTATTTGTTTTTTTATTGTGGTTTCTTATTGATACCCTCCTGAGTGTGTATATTTGGTATAAATTCTGCACATATTGTACACATATTATCAGCAAAAGTTGATTTCAGTGCATCACTATTTTTCCTTTTTTTTCTCCTTCTCGTTTTCTTTGTTTTTTCTCTTTCTCTTTCTTCTCTCTCCTTTTCTGGTAATAGGAATATAGGGGGGGTGAACTATAGAAGATAAGATATCCTACATTAGTGCAAATGATACCCCTATCCCCTCCTTACTTTGTCCTTATATGGTCTCAGTTTTTTGGTCGCTCTTCTTTTTTTTTTTTTTTAATCTGGGGGGCACGGAGGACCCGGGAACCTAATCCTTTGTCCATTCCAGGCGCACATATACCCTAATAGGTAGGCACTAAAATACTGTTGCAATATAGCTAAGTACATTAAATAAAGGGGGGAGTTCTTCCCTTTGTTTGGGGGGGGGGGGGTTTCCCCCTTTTTTTTATCTGGATCGTGGGATGGGATTGAGACCCTGAATATATTATCATTGAACGCTAAGGGCTTAAATACACCAGAGAAAAGGAAGATTCTCCTACAGGACTTGCAGTGACTTGGAACAGACGTTGCTTTTATACAGGAGACATTTTTTAGAGATGATATAGTACCGATCTTAAAGAGTCAGGCATACCCAACAGTGTACCATTCTACTAATCAAATAGCTAAGTCGAGAGGAGTTTCTATCCTCATAGCAGGGAGAGTACCATGGAAGCACATAGATTCCTGACTTGATTCAACAGGGCGTTTTTTATTTGTAAAAGGTGAAATAGGAAACATAGGGGTTACTCTAGCCACCTTATATGCTCCTAACAATCACCAATAGTTTTTTTTGAGCAAGGTGCTTAAGTGCCTGATGGAATTTACAGAATGACATCTGATTTTAGGGGGTGATTTGAATATTCCATTTGATGTAAAAGAAGACACATCCTCCGGAATGTCATCTTTTTCCCTGCACGAAATCGTATTGCCCAAACTTGGCATAATAATCAACTAATTGACATATGGCGGCTTCTACACCCCAAAGAAAAAGATTATACGTTTTTCTCCACCCCTCATAAATCGTATTCTCGGATAGATCTTTTCTTAGTCCCACACGCCCAACTTCACTCAGTAAAAGCAGCCAAAATAGGATCCATCACATGGTCAGACCATGCACCCATTTTTCTGACATATGCGCTACAAGACTCATCTCTGACTAGATCAAATCAATGGAGACTAAATGAAAGTTTGCTATAGGACAAAGATAAAGGCGCAAGTAAGTTCGTGAATCGGCGTAGCTCCCTCATATGCATATGTGCAAAGAAAAGTAATGGGAGCGCCCCTTGCGGCCAGCGTAAATATGCGCCCACGATACGCCGGTGTAGGAAAGTTACGTCGGTCGTATGCAGCCTATTTTCAGGCGTATCTCAGATTGTGGGCAAGGCGCATAGATACGACGGCACATAGATAGACTTACGCTGCGTATCTCGAGATACGTCGGCGTAAGTGCTTTGTGAATCCGGGCCATAGACACTAAATTATGGGTCCAAATCGAACAAGCCCAATCACGGGTTCCCTTGAGTGGAGCACCGTGGTGTTGTCATGCACTGCCTAGAGAGGTGAGGGAGCATCCTGTGGTTCCCACGACCTCCCCCCTATATCCGGTACTAGGCAACCAATTTTTCCAACCAGGATGTGAAGAAAATGCCTTTCGGCACTTGGTAAACATGGGATGCACTTATGCATCCAGCTTTATCCATACTGGGGCATGGCTGACAACAAGGGAATTTACTGAACAAGGGAAAAGATTTAGACTTACATTTTGGAACGCACTACAGATTACCCACTTCCTCAGGTCCCTCCCAGAACCAGGCCGGTTCATTAGACCCCTCACTACTTTTGAGAAACTTTGTAGTGGTAAGGGAGCAATATCCCATACACTCTCGGTAAGTTATGGATTATTAATTACACAGTCAGAAACATACCCCTTGAAGTGTGTCCGGGAATGGGAACAGGAACTGGGGAAGACTTTTAGCCAGGAACAGCAACAAAAGATGCTCAAGTTTATACACAAAACATCAAGATGTGCTAAAACACAAGAAACTAATTTCAAGATTTTGGTACAAAACACCAGAGAAATAAAAAAAAATCTTTCCTGACATTCCAGACCGGTGCTGGAGATGTCAGAGAGAGAAAGGTACTATGTTACACATCTACTGGGACTGTCCCAGGCTAAAAAGCTTCTTACGAATTCTTCAACGCTTTACAGATTCAATAATCCAGGATGACACAGCATTTTATAAGGAGGAGGTATATAAGGAATCAATTATCTGTCATCTCCTAGATGCCGCAAAGGCTTGCATACCCCTTAAGTGGAAATCAACATCACCACCAACAATACAGATGTGGGCTCGTAAAGTGAAGATCAGTAGGTTGGAAGACTTGGTTCTCTCCTCACGTCATCAGCAGAAGAGATATTCCGGGACATGGGCTCCCTGGAATGCCTTTCTGGCCTCTGAGGAGGGAGAAACTCTTATCGACAACGTAATAAACGTGTAAGAGACTTATTTAGAGTAAGGGCATAAAGTAGGAGTATAGGAAGGGTCGACTTCCCGTCTGGCATAGTTAGATGTGCACACTAGGGATGAGCCGAACATACTCGGGTTCGGTTCGCACCAGAACGTTCGAACAGACCGCGGGTTCGCGCGAACATTTAGAACCCCATTGAAGTCTATGGGACTCGAACGTTCGAATTAAAAAACGCTCATTTTAAAGACCAATATTCAATTTAATGTTGGAAAACGTCGTTCAGAACCCGGGTCTTGCCCCAGGGGCACAAAAATTTGTCCGTAGGCACAACACAACACTGCAACCCCTCCCAATATCTGTAATTGGAGCGCAACAAGGAGCCACGTGCAAAGTATTGCATCAAAAATTGGTATCAGAAGCCCCTGTTACACAGGGGCAGAAAAATTAGGCCTTACGCACAACACAACACTGCAACCCCTCCCAATATCTTTAATTGGAGTGCAACAAGGAGCCACGTGCAAAGTATTGCATCAAAAATTGTTATTAGGCGCCCCTGTTAAACAGGGGCAGAAAAATTAGGCATTAGGCACTGGTGGCGGAGCACAGAAAAACACAATTTCTTACTAGCTATCAGCAAGAAAAGTGAGGAGGAGAAGGATATTCCATTAGCAGCATAACAGGACAGTCACTCAGCATCAGCAGTCTCAAAGGGATCTGACATTTCAACAAAAAATTATTATTCAGTAACATCAGCATCAGGTGCTTGGTAGCTGGTGTTGATCCAAGCCTGATTCATTTTGATGAAGGTCAGTCGATCAACAGAGTCGGTGGAGAGGCACACCCTGTGATCGGTCACAAAGCCTCCAGCAGCACTGAATGTGCGTTCTGAAAGAACACTGGATGCAGGGCAAGCCAGTAGCTCAATTGCATACTGTGCAAGCTCTGGCCAGTGATCCATCCTCAAGACCCAGTAAGCCAGAGGATTTTCCGTGGGGAAGGTGTCCAAGTCGGATCTTGCCGATAGGTATTCCCGGACCATGTAAACCAGACGCTGGTGAATGGTTGCTGGAACCGGTCAGACCTTGGGGCTGCGGATTAAAAAATTGTCTGAACGCATCGGTCAGACGGCCACCTTCTCCACCGCTCCTTCTCTGACTCACCGAAGCCTCAGCAAGACGTTGTCCAGGGCCAGGTTTTGGTAATCCCCCCCGGTTCTGGGAACGCATTGCACAGACCCTTCTGCAAGGCCTCCCGCAGAAGTTTCATCTTCTGCTCCCTCTGCGATGGAAACATAAGGTCTGCTACCTTACTCTTGTAACGTGGATCAAGGAGAGTTGCCAGCCAGTAATGATCCCTCTCCTTGATAGCACGTACACGAGGATCCTTACGCAGGCTTTGCAGGATCAGGGAGGCCATGCAGCGTAGGTTTGCAGAGGCATTCGGGGCAGAGTCCTCTGGGTCACTAAGGACGACAGGATCCGCAGCCACCTCATCCCAGCCATGTAAAAGTCCACGTGTTCCTTGGGACTGTAAATGATCCCTTGAAGACTGCTGCTGTTGATGCTGAGTGCTAGGCTCCACCTCCATGCTGCTGATACAATCCTCTTCCTCCTCCTCCTCCTCCTCCTCCTCCTCCTCTTCCTGTGTTCTAGGTGGGCAAGCAGGAACAGTGTCTGGATAAAGGGGGCCTTGAGAGGTAAGGAAGTCCTCCTCTTCCTCCCTCTGTTCTGCCTCAAGGGCCCTGTCCATTATTCCACGTAGGGTGTGCTCCAACATGTGAATAAGTGGGACAGTCTCACTGATGCATGCACTGTCACTGCTCACCATCCTCGTGGCCTCCTCAAATGGTGACAGGACAGTGCATGCATCCCTGATCAAGGCCCACTGGCGTGGTGAAAAAAACCAAGCTCCCCTGAGCCAGTTCTGCTGCCATATTGGCACAGGTACTCATTGATGGCCCTCTGCTGCGTGTGCAGCCGCTGCAGCATGGCCAACGTAGAGTTCCATCTGGTGGGCATGTCACAGATTAGGCGGTTCTTGGGCAGGTTGTATTCCCTCTGTAGGTCTGTCAGCTGAGCAGTGGCATTATATGACCTCCGGAAATGCACACAGACTTTCCTGGCCTGCTTTAGGACATCCTGTAAGCCCGGGTACCTGCCCAAGAACCGCTGCACCACCAAATTGAGAACATGCGCAAAACAGGGCACATGGGTGAGTTTTCCCTGTCGCAGGGCAGAGAGGAGGTTGGTGCCATTATCGCTGACCACCATTCCAGGCTTCAGCTGGCATGGTGTCAACCACCTCTGAGCCTGCCCCTGCAGAGCTGAAAGAACCTCTTCCCCAGTGTGGCTCCTGTCTCCCAAGCACACCAGCTCTAGCACCGCATGGCATCTCTTGGCCTGCATTCCTGCGTAGCCCCTCGTACGCCTACGGAGCACAGCTGGTTCTGAGCAAACATCACCACAGGAAGAGGCCACAGAGGAAGAAGAAGAAGAGGAGGGGGTGGAGGAGAGAGGTGTGTCACAAGCAGTAGTAGTGTTTTGGAGGCGTGGTGGCGGAACAACCTCCAAAACTACTGTACCTTGCCCTGCGTCCTTCCCAGCTGCCAGCAGAGTCACCCAATGGGCCGTAAAAGGAAGGTAACGTCCCTGTCCATGCCTGCTGGACCATGAGTCAGCGGTAAGATGCACCTTACCACTGACTGCCCTGTCCAGCGAGGCATGGACATTGCCTTCCACATGCCGGTAGAGAGCCGGAATCGCCTTCCGTGAGAAAAGTGGCGTTTGGGTACTTGCCACTGAGGTACTGCACATTCCACAAACTCACGGAAGGGGGCAGAATCTACCAACTGAAAAGGTAACAGTTGAAGTGCTAGTAATTTTGCTAAGCTAGCATTCAACCGCTGGGCATGAGGATGGCTGGGAGTGTACTTTTTTTGGCGCTGCAGCAGCTGGGGCAGGGAAATTTGTCTGGTACTATCAGTAGATTGCCCGCATGTACTACCACTACTAGGTTGTGACACACCTATTTCTACAACTTCAGTGCAGGCTTCAGAGAGGACTGGGGGTCTAGTGGGGTTGGTGGTCACAGAAGGGCAAGGGGAGGTACGCTTTGGTCTTTGGTGTGGGTCTTTCTGGTATGCTTGCCAACGAGCTGCATGGCAGCTCGACATATGTCTGGACAAGCATGTGGTGCCCAAGCGGGTGATGTTTTGGCCACGCGAGATACGCTTGAGACATATGTTGCAAATAGCAAAGGTACGATCTGATGGACATGTTTCAAAAAAGGCCCACACCAAAGAACTTTTGCTGTACCGTTGAGACACAGCAGTGCCACGTAATGCAGTTGGTGTGCTGCCCTTAAGCTGACCCCTGGAGATCCTCCTCCTCCCTCCTCCCTCCTCCCTCCTCCCTCCTCCCTCCTCCGTGACCTCATCATCCCCTCCCTCCTCATCATCATCACTGTCGACAACCTGGCAGTATGCTCCAGCTGAGGGAACATCACTTCCAGATTGTTGTCCCTCTCGGCCACCCCCTCTCCCTGGGCTCACATCAATGCCTTCCTCTATCTGTGTTCCGTCATCAGAGTCTTCAAAACGCTGCGCATCTTCATGCAGCATGTACCCAACACTGTGTTGGAACAGTTTGGGGGACTCCTCAGGATGACACGGTGGGACTAGGGAAGGATTGTGTGATGCCATTGTGCAGAGGGAAGAGGACGCCTTGGCAGCTGCTTTGCCAGACAAACTATGATCAGTCTGTGTGAGAGAGGATGAGGAGGATGAGGACGGCTTGGTCATCCACGCCACTAATTTCTCTGCATGTTGAGGCTCAACACAGCCAGCTTCCGAAAAGGACGAGCGGCCACGTGTTGAAGAGGATGCACCACATCCACCACCAGCGTTACCTCTAGATGCAGAGCCTGGTTGCCCTCGTGACTCTCTGCCTCTCTTTGTCCTTCCAGCCATATTTATGCGTTCAGGTGCTATGTAACAAAACAGACGCAGTCACACCAACTGCGTTCAGGTGTTAGTAAACTGCACACAAGCAGTAAGAGCGACTGCGTTCAGGTGCTATGTAACAAAACAGGCGCAGTCACACCGACTGCGTTCAGGTGTTAGTAAACTGCACACACGCAGTAAGAGCGACTGCGTTCAGGTGCTATGTAACAAAATAGTCGCAGTGACACCGACTGCGTTCAGGTGTTAGTAAACTGCACACACGCAGTAAGAGCGACTGCGTTCAGGTGCTATGTAACAAAATAGTCGCAGTGACACCGACTACGTTCAGGTGTTAGTAAACTGCACACACGCAGTAAGAGCGACTGCGTTCAGGTGCTATGTAACAAAATAGTCGCAGTCACACCAACTGCGTTCAGGTGTTAGTAAACTGCACACACGCAGTAAGAGCGACTGCGTTCAGGTGCTATATAACAAAATAGTCACAGTCACACCGACTGCGTTCAGGTGTTAGTAAACTGCACACACGCAGTAAGAGCGACTGCGTTCAGGTGCTATGTAACAAAATAGTCGCAGTGACACCGACTGCGTTCAGGTGTTTGTAAACTGCACACACGCAGTAAGAGCGACTGGGTTCAGGTGCTATGTAACAAAATAGTCGCAGTCACACCGACTGCGTTCAGGTGTTAGTAAACTGCACACACGCAGTAAGAGCGACTGCGTTCAGGTACTATGTAACAAAATAGTCGCAGTCACACCAACTGCGTTCAGGTTTTAGTAAACTGCACACACGCAGTATGAGCGACTGCGTTCAGGTGCTATGTAACAAAATAGTCGCAGTCACACCGACTACGTTCAGGTGTTAGTAAACTGCACACACGCAGTAAGAGCGACTGCGTTCAGGTGCTATGTAACAAAATTGTCGCAGTCACACCAACTACGTTCAGGTGTTCGTAAACTGCACACACGCAGTAAGAGCGACTGCGTTCAGGTGCTATGTAACAAAATAGTCGCAGTCACACCGACTGCGTTCAGGTGTTAGTAAACTGCACACACTGCGTTTCTGTGCAAATAAATTGCACACGTGCAGTAACAGGTAATGCGTGTATGTGCAATTAACTAGCACACCTTGAATAACACGGAGTACTACGTTTAAGCTAATCCCTAATGCAGGCAATACAACACGTTAGAGCGCTGCATGAAGAACAATCTCCTGCCTGACAGATACTAATAGCAGATCTAGCTGAGCTATACAGTTTATAAATATATTGATAACTCCTAGGGATGTGAATATATTCTCTACAAACTGTAGATTAAACTATACTGACTAGCCTTCCTGCTCTATCTATCTGGTAGAAAAGACACTGTGGGCCAGAATCATGAAGCACTTACACCGTTTTTTTGGTAGATGCACGGCGTAAGTGCAGATTTGCGCCGGCGGATCGCTGCGCCTTACCCAGAGAACCAGATTACGCCTCCAAATAGACTTCATTGCCTCGGTGTAACCTTTCCACGCTGGCGCGGCGTTGGTGCAGATTTACGCTGGTCGGATCTGGCGCGGCCATGGTTTTTGTGTTTTAAATATGCAAATGAGGTTTTTGGGCCGATTCATCAACTTAAGCTTGACCGGCGCAGGCTACTCCCGGTGAGCGGAGCTGAAATTTCCGGTGCAAAGTTACACCTCATAAAAGCAGGGGTAACTTTGCACCAAACTTGCAGAGGTCAGCTGGAGAGCAGCTAAAGCAGCAGCGTTACAAACGAACTGAGCAACAACACTTGCTGGACAACACATAGAGGCGGTCCCCATGTTGGGAGAGGCCCTCAATAATTACAGCCCTCTCCTCTGGGCTGAAATTGGTCATCCGCCCACCTGAGGATTCCTCATCAGCCATAACTGCCCCACCACAATGCAAACGACCTAGCTTAGAAAAAAAAAAAGCTTCAGTACATTTGCACCTGCAGGGCGGAAGTCTGGGCTGATTCATGGACTGGGCTTTGGTAGTGGGTCGGCGTAGCTCAGGGATCACGCCGGGGCGCAGTTCTGAGCATGTGCAGATTGGGGCATTTACCCCTGGATGTCACTGAGCATGTGCGGTCTAAGATGCGCCCCGGCGTGACCCCTGCGCCACGGTCGGCACTTCATTAGCATAGGGTGACTCCCAGTTGGCCTTACCCCGCCTTACGCCGTCTAAAATCCGCCCCGCTGGGGCATCGTAGACAAAAAAAGTTTCTTGAATCACCCAACTGCCTCTCCGCGCTGGACAGGTGTAGTCTAAAAATGATGCACCACGCCGGTGCAAATCTGCACCATTGTTCATGAATCTGGCCCTGTGTCTCTATCTATCTCTCTCTCTCTAACTGTCTGACTGACTTCTCTAACAAAAGCCGGAACACACTACACGAGGCCGCCGTGCAGGCTGCCTTTTATAGTGTGGGCCGTGTACTAATCCCCCTGAGCCATAATTGGCCAAAGCCACCCTGGCTTTGGCCAATTATGGCTCTTCGTTTTTTGCGCGCTGTGATTGGCCAAGCATGCGGGACATACAGCATGCTTGGCCAATCATCAGCGCTCAACGCCGCAGGGAATTATGGGACGTTTTGCGTCATTCGAATTTGTCGCGAACGACCCGTTTTGTTCGAGTTTCGACGAACGATCGATGTTCGAGTCGAACATACGTTCGTATCGAACGCGAAGCTCATCCCTAGTGCACACGTATATGTATGTTTATATATGTACCTGTGTATGTGTGTGGACAAAAAGAGTTTTTTTTTTTTACTTTTCTTTTGTGTTTTTTTTTTTTATGTTTTTTTATGGGGAAAGGGAAAAATATAGAAAATGAATCAC
Source organism: Rana temporaria (assembly GCF_905171775.1). Lineage (NCBI taxonomy): Eukaryota > Metazoa > Chordata > Amphibia > Anura > Ranidae > Rana > Rana temporaria. The sequence goes on along the minus strand of NC_053491.1, from coordinate 291,731,040 downwards.
ATTAGGTGGGTGGCCCTTGTTCCTTAGGCCCCGTACACACGGGAGGATTTATCCGCCGATACGGTCCAGCGGACCGTTTCCACGGATAAATCCTCTCGAGGATTTGCGCGGATTTTGATGCGATGGAGTGTACTCACCATCGAATCGAAATCCGCGCCGAAATCCTCTGGCGATGACGTGTCGCGCCGTTGCCGCGATGATGACGCGGCGACGTGCGCGACGCAGTCATATAAGGAATTCCACGCATGCGTCGAATCATTACGACGCATGCGGGGGATCCCTTTGGACGGATTGATCAAGTGAGTCTGTACAGACCAGCGGATCAATCCGTTGGGATGGATTCCAGCGGATAGATTTGAAGACATGTCTTCAAATATTTATCTGCTGGAAATCCATCGCATGGGAGAAAAATCCGCGGAAACAGATCCGCTGGATTGTACACACCATAGAATCTATCCGCTGAAACCCATTCGCTGGGATTTTTCAGCGGATGGATTCTATCGTGTGTATGGGGCCTTAGTGTATCCAGCTCTACGATACATAACTCCCAACCTTATGAGGACAGGGGGGGGTTGCTCATTTTTCATAGGTATAGTTTAAATGCTTAGGGGCAGATCCACAAAAGGATTACGCTGGCATATCTATTGATACTCCGCCGTAATTTAAATTTTCCCGCGTCGTATCTTTGTTTTGTATCCACAAAACAAGATACGACGGCATCTGGGATCGATCCGCGTACGTCTTAGTACGCCGTCGGATCTTAGATGTAATTTTTCGGCGGCCGCTAGGTGGCGTTTCCGTCGAAATCCGCATCGAGTATGCAAATTAGCTATTTACGGCGATGCACGAACGTACGTCCGGCCGGCGCATTTTTTTATGTCGTTTTCAGTCGGCTTTTTCCGGCGTATAGTTAAAGCTGCTGTTATGAGGCATACTCAATGTTAAGTATGGCCGTCGTTCCCGCGTACAATTTTGAAATTTTTACGTTGTTTGTGTAAGTCGTTCGCGAATAGGGATTTGCGTAGAATGACGTCACCGTCGGAAGCATTGGCTTTTTCCGTGTTAATTTCGACCATGCACTGGGATACCCCCACGGACGGCGCATGCGCAGAAAAAAAAAACTTTGTTTACGTCGGGTCACGACGTATTAACATAAAACACGCCCCCATTACATCCATTTGAATTCCGCGCCCTTACGCCGCCAGAGATACACTACGCCGCCGTAACTTACGGCGCAAATTCTTTGTGGATTCAAAATAAAAAAAATTGCGGCGGCGTAGTATATCTTAGATACGCTGCGCCCAGCGGAAGATTCCGTGCAGGTACGTGGATCTGCCCCTTAATGTTCTATTTTGTTTTTTTGTTGTTACCTATTGGTGTGATGTATTGAAGCTATGTTTATTGGTATACCACTGTTTCATTATTATTGTCGTGTTGACATGGAATTGCCTTTCTGTTGAAAATAAAATAAATATTTGTAAACAAAATCTAAACTAGACCTGAAGGGATTTTAAGGGGGGACCGCTATGACATTTAAAAAAAACTAATTGGCACAGGGTTCCCCTTAATAATTATACCAGACCCAAATGGCCTGGTAATGGACTGGGGTGAAACCCATGCTGTTTTTTTCAATTAGTGTTATCTCTATTGCCGAGACCCGACAATTCATTACTGCCGCAATCAGTTTTAAGTTACCTTTTTCCCTTTAGAAATGTAATTTTGCTGTTTGACTGTTCTAAACACGGGAAAAATGCGCCACTTTACAGGCATAGTATAGACACCCCCCAGGCACAAAATTTAAAGGAATATTTTACTTTTAATGTTTCACTTTAAGCATTATTAAAATCACTATAAAAAAAACACACAGATAGGTATGCAAGGCTCATCCAGAGTAGTCAGAATTTGGGAAACAGGTGAAGTCCAACAGGTGTTACACCTTCCCAATATAAACTACAATTTTATTTTATCCACATATAAATTCGTTTTAGATAATTGGAAAAATAAACACGTATCTTCAAGACACTAATAAAATTAGACTCTAGTCTAAGGCCCCTTTCACATTGAGGAGTTTTTCAGGCGGTACATCACTAAAAATAGCGCTGCTATCCCGCCTGAAAAACTCCTTCACTGCAGACTCAATGTGAAAGGCCGAGGGCTTTCACACTGAGGCTATGCGCTGGCGGGAGACAAAAAAATCTCCTGTCAGCAGCATCTTTGGAGCGGTGAGAGGAGCGGCATGTACACTGCTCCTTCAACGCTCCTTCCCATTGAAAACGATGGGAAACCGCGGCAATACCACCTGCAATGCGCCTCTATAGAGGCGCATTGCGGGCGGTATTAACCCTTTATCGGCCGCTAGCGGGGGTTAATACCGCACCGCTAGCGGCTGATTCCCGCGGCAATCCCGGCAGTATAGCGCGGCTTTTTTTAGTGGCGTTATACCGCCACCGTGGCTCACGCCCCAGTCTGAAAGGGGCCTAAATGAGGACACAGGTGGCATAAAACCATACATACACCTTGCAAACCCCCCTACAGGAGCAATACATACATCTAGATAACCGGCCCACAGGATGTATTTTAAAGAGATTTCATCTTAATAAATATCAATCAATCAATATAAATGTATTGGGGCTTGGTATCTGGTTAAGTCAGTGGTGAAGACAGGATTCAAAGCTGAGGGAGCCACATGGAAATACACTGCTATAGTAAGTTCACCCCTCATGATATATTGAAACAGAGTTGGACGATATGGGGCCTGCTTGAGATAGGAGTCCAAAATACAGGAAGAGAAACCCTATGGTGTCACATACGTATACATCCCAACATAAAAAATCGGGGTAAATACAGCTCACCGTAAGCAGTCCTGTCCTGGTCACTCTCCCTTCGTTCCTTTGTACCTGTATTTCAAATCCGACCCTTATCCAGACGCTGGCAGATTCCAGGTAGTTTCTCTAGTGGAGGCAAAGCGTATAGCAGTCAGTACGAGTCTGGGTCAGACATGGTGTAACGGACATATGCATGCTGCCGGGACAGTTATAGTCTTCCTGCAGGGAGGACTACAAGGAACTGCATGGCTTGTCACAATTGGATGTACCACATTGTATTCTGAGCTCAAAGGGTTAATTGGACAAGTCTCTTTCATTGCTGAATGCTAATGTTCCCTTCGCATGATGGGGATTAAGTGTGAGTGATAATTGTTTTAAAGGTTAATTGAATTCTATTGTCTGATCAAGTTAAGTTGAGGAGCCGAAACGGCTAGCGGCTGATTGGCTCAAGGGAAGGTCATTCTTTCAAAGTGTGTGTATTGAAGGCCCCCTGGGGGGGGGGGGGAAGTGTCATTTGTTCTTGTAACAGTTGTAAGCAGATATAAGCAGGTGAAATATGCCAAATAAAGTCAGTCTGCTTGACCCTTCAAACGTAGCCCGTCTCGTTTCTTGGAAGGGCGTTCGATGGGATATACCGGCGGTACCTGCATATCGCAGCTTGCCAGGGAAAAGGACGTCGCCAACGGCTGAGACCCTCACACTACATGGGTAGCCGTTACATTGGTGGCAGCAGTGGGATGGTCCTTTTATCCAAAGAGCAAGTGCTGAATGGAGTCGCAGTACGCCAGGCTGAAAAGATCCACACTGAAAGATTTATTAGAGAGTCGTGGTAGGAGCGCCAGCAACAGACCACGGAGGGAGCTGATAGCTGAACTGCTGGAGCTGGACGAAATGGATGGATCCATGGAAGGAACGGAGCCCCTTGCACCGGTCAGCGAAGAAGATGTAATTACTGGGATTGTACAGCGGAGATTATCTTTGTATCCAGAAACGTCCGTGGAACTAATCAACCAGCTGTTTCGGGAAGCAAGGGAAGAGATACAAACAAAGAGGGGACAAGAACTGGAACTGGTAAGAGCGAGACAGCCCATTTCACCTGCAGTTCCTACCCCCCCACCTGCTGCTACAGGAAAGAAAATACCGTTCACTGCATTTAAAGCTTTTGTAGAAAGTGAGGAGGAAATCGATGGATATTTGGCGGACTTTGAGAGGCAGTGCTCACTACACCAGGTACCACCAGACCAATGGGTCACTATTTTGTCGGGGAAATTGTTGGGCAAAGCCAATGAAGCCTTTCGGGCTCTCGCGCCAGAGGATATTTTACAATATCGGCAAGTTAAAAAGGCGCTGCTAACCCGATATGCCGTAACGCCAGAAGCCTACCGCCGGCGCTTCCGGGAGTCCAAGAAGATGGCTGTGGACTCCCACATGGAATGGGCCAACCAGCTACAAAGGGTGGCATCCCTTTGAGTCCAAGGGTGCAAGGCCAACACCGGGGAGGAAGTATTGCAGCTGTTCCTAATGGAACATTTCTTCCAAGACCTGGCCGCAGACATACAAGACTGGGTACGAGATCGCCGGCCCGCTAACTTAAACGAGGCGGCTCGGCTAGCAGATGAGTACGCGGAAACAAGGAAAGTAAGCCAGGGTACTACACGGCTGGCTCATAAGGTAGAACCGCGTACTCCAACCGTCACCCCACGCCCAGAGTTTCGGGCTCCAGTCCCACCACGTCCTCAGGGGCCTAGCAACTACCCCCGGGATTCGCCTAGGGTGACGTGCCATCACTGCAGCGACACGGGACATATTGCTCGTTATTGCCCTTTGAGAGCTACAAATAACAATTGGAGACGCACAGCACCCAACACAGAGGTCACTCCATCACGTCCCTCTGCGGCCCACTGCCTGGAGACCGAGGGGGGCCCTGAGGAATGTCTGGGAATTTGGTATGAGGCAGACCCAATACAAGCTGCCTCTCCGGATAACCGTCAGCATCACCGTCAGGAGGTACGAGTGAATGGACAAGTAGCACAAGGCCTAAGAGATTCCGGGACTACTATCACTCTGATTCAAAAATTTCGAAATTTCGAAAATTAAAAATTCGAAAATTAAAAAATAAACAATTCGTAAATTAAAAATTCGAAATTCGAAAATGAAAGATTCAAAATTTCGAAAATTTGAAATTTCGAAATTTGAAAATTCGAAAATTCGAAAATGGAAAAATTCGAAATTCGAAATTTCGAAAATTCGATATTAAAAAGTAAAAGAAAGTAGAAAGTAGAAAGTAAAAAAAATCGAAAATGAGAAATTCGAAAATTCGAAAATGAAAAATTCGAAATTTCGAAAATTAAAAATTTCGAAATTCGAAAGTAAAAAATTCAAAAATTCGAAATTCAAAAATTCGAAAGTGAACTATTCGAAAATTCGAAAATTCTAAATTTCGAAAATTCTAAAGTTCTAAAGTTCCAAAATTGAAAATTTCGAAATTCGAAAGTAAAAAATTCGAAAATCCGAATTTTCGAAAATTCGAATATTTGAAAAATAAAAAAATCGAATATTCGAAATTTGAAAATTCGAAGATTCGAATATTCGAAAATTCGAAAATTCAAAAAATAAAAAATGCAAAATTTGACATTTCCAAAATTGAAAAATTCGAAAATAAAAAATGAAAAATTCGAAATTTCGAAAATTCGGAATTTCGAAAATAAAAAAAACGAAAATTGTTCGTATTTCCGAAAATCCGAATTTCCGAAATTCGGAAATATGAAAATTCGGAATTTCCAAAATTTAAAAAACGAAAAATTTTCGTATCTCCGAATTTCCGAAAATCTGAATTTCTGAAATTCGGAAATACGAAAATTCGGAAATTTAAAAATCGGAAATACGAAAATTCGGAAATTAAAAATTCGGAATTTCCGAAATTAAAAAATTCGGAAATTCAAATTTTCGTAAATCCGAAAATTCGGAAATGTGAAATTTTCGGAAGTCCGAAAATTCGGAAATAAAAAATTTGTTAATACTAAAATTCGGAATTAACGAATTTCCGAATTTTCGTTAAAAAACGAATTAGAAACTAAACGAATTGCACATGTCTAGCCATACCCTCTTCTTGCAAATCTTCAGATATAGTGAGCAGCTCACAATGTTGAGAATGGCCCTCAATTGTGTCTGACCTAAAATCCATATCTAGTTCTGAGGATTCTTCTTGTTCAACATTAGGTTCCTGGGTAGTTTCTGGCTTCTTAAAATAGTGAAATATTAGATTTTTCTTCTTTTATTTTTTCTTGTTCTTCCTCTCGCTCTTTCCTCTCCTTGCGCTTCAGAAATCCAGACTTGTGTGGATACATTTTTGGATTGACCTGAAACAGGGAGATAGGATTCTTGTTCTGAACAAACGCAGCCAGAATCCCAAATTTGGGTCATATCTAAGTAAGATTGCCCAAAGGCGCTTATCACTCACTCCACCTCAATGTGATCATGGGCTCCATTCACTAAAGCATATTGCATGCGGTATTGGGCGACGACACATTTTCCTAAAAATTGCATGCAATAATAAAATAGCAATTGGTTTCATGAGATAAATACAGGCAGTCCGTCCCCAAGTTCCAAACTGGCTAGGGACTGTAGGTTTGTTTTTAAGTCAAATATGTTCGTAAGTCGGAAAAGCATGCGCAGAACAGAAAATACCTTGTTTTTCGAAGTTCCGTCGAATGGGCCCGCCGTCGAAAAGTGGCCGCGAATGCGCAAAACAGCAGATACGTTGTTTTCCGATGTTCCGTCAAATGTCCCCGCCGTTGAAAAGATTCCGTTGAATGTGCTCGCAGTCAAAAAGGTTCAGTCGAATGTGCCCGCCGCCGAAAAGTGGCCACGCAGCCTCCCGTTCGCAAGCAGGAGTTGTTCGCAAGTCGGATGTTCGTAACTCGGGGACTTCTTGTACCGCATATTTCAATGGAATAACGCAGGCCATGTTTTACTAACAATTTTTGCAGAATGGTAAAAAAAATTGAAATTGATTTTTTACCACTGCTCGTAAAGCGGTAGATATTGTTTCAGGAATGGAGCCCAGTGTCTTAAGATACTATCAGCTCAAAAACACTCACGGTCGCTCAAAATAAAAAGCATACATATCCACAACTTAATGGGCCTGTAATCTATTTTTCCTGAAATTGTTTCTTACTGTGGTATTCTGCCTCTTTGTAACGTCCTCTGCGAGCTCCCGAAGCTCTCCTATCCACTTTTGCTGTAAGAGGAAGACGGGACTTTAAAGCGGGAGTTCACCCAAAAATCAACTTTCTGCAGTTAGATCCAGCATACTGCTGACATCTGCAGTATGCTGGTCTTTTTTTTTTTTGTACTTATCGTTTTAGCAGTAATTCTTCTATGGCTCCGAGCAGGGATTACTTCCTGGTGTAGGCGTTCCCTTCAAGACAAGCAAGTTGATTGACAGCCTTCGATAGCACGTCACGGCTTCCGAAGATACACAAGTGACGCTCTGCAATTTACGGCGCCTGCGCAGTCAGCTCTACACTGCAGGCGCAGGCGCCGTAAACAACCAAGTGTCACCTCGGCTGTTTTCGGAAGACGTGACGCGCTATCGAAGGCCGTCAATCAACTTGCTTGCCTTCGGGAACGCCCATTCCCCGAAGGATTCCCCGCTCGGAGCCATAGAAGAAATACTGCTATAACGATAAGTACCAAAATAAGCATAAAAAGACCAGCATACTGCAGATGTCAGCAGTATGCTGGATCTAACTGCAGAAAGTTGATTTTTGTGTGAACTCCCGCTTTAAGTTAAGAATACATACTTGAATAGAACTAGTTTAGTGTCACTTTAACTTTGTGACAACACTCTATGGGCTTGTTCACACCAGGAGCTCCTTCAAAAATAGATCCTTACTCAGATTGCTTTTCTGAGGCAATTCACAGTAAACTTGAAATTTTAATCCCCTCAATGCCACACCACTAGGGTTGCCACTTTTTCTTCAAGCCAAACCCAAACACTTTAGCGGCGCACAGACAATTGTTTTATTAATATACACTATATAGATTGAAATAAACCTGGGACACCTTTGGGTAGAATAGTAATGTGGCACGTATAGTGCCCCCTCACCCTCTACCACTTTGCCTTGCTGCAACCGGGTGCACTGCAGGATGGTTGAACAGCATTCAAATTCAATTGAATGGGCAGTGGTTGTGCTCGTTAGACGCAAAACGAGGTATAATTCCTGCCATGGCTGCTACATATGTAGACGCTGGCCACTGGTTCTTCATCTAAAGGGGGAGGGGTTGGAGGGCATTAAAAAGCATGGTTTAACAACGTGGTTTTACCACCTCCCTCAAGCCACTACTATGAACAAGGTGTAATACTGCTGTAGTGCAATGATGCATTATTTGTAAGCAAAGTAAACCATTTTATTTTCTATAAATCAGCAAATATGTTTAAAGCAGTATTTAACCCAAAAACAAACCTTTATTATATTGCAGCTTACCAATTCTTAGATGTGCTATCTGCATTAGTTTTTTTTTTAAGCCTCTCTTTCATTTATTTTCATATGGTGATCTAGCTAGTAAGTCTTTTGTCTTTCAAAAGAACAAGCGCTAATGCAGACATATCAGTTTACAGAGATGACAAACCATTTACCACTGAGAGGGTGCTTACAATGATCAGCTTTTAAAGAGCTTTTATTTATTCATATAAAACCATCACAGATCCCAGGAGGCTACAGAAGCTGGGACACACAGTGGTCTGCTACAGGCACTTCTAGGGAATGCTGTGTAGCACAAACAGTGGTGGTAGGAACTCAAGCCTCATACACTAACCAGTGACAGAGTGGGTTAGCAGCAGGCGCATTCATGTGCGTCCCTAACCCAGAACAGGATGGATGACGCAAATGTGATCCAGCCTGCACGTGTGTGTCACCCTGCGGCAGTAAATATACTGCGGTTAAAGCAGGGTTCAATGAAATCTGGGCGCCAGGTCGCAATTGCGACTAGAATTAGTGACCTGGCGCCTGGGGAAAGAAGCATAGGCCTGCAGAAAGCCGCAAACCTGCGGCCTCAATTACCAGCCGGCAATGCTAATGGAGCTTCCCTGTGTTTTCACTGCCATCTCCTTCCCTCTAATTAGAACCCCCAAACATTATATATATTTTTTACTCTAACACCCTAGAGAATAAAATAGCAGTCGTTGCAATACTTTGTCACACAGTATATGCGCAGCGGTCTTACAAGCGACTTTTTTGGGAATAAAGACACTTTTTTTTTTATTAAAAAATAAGACAACAGTAAAGTTAGCCCAATTTTTTTTATATTGTGAAAGATAATGTTACGCCGAGTAAATTTTTACCCCACATGTCACGCTTAAAAATTGCACCCGCTCGTGGAATGGCAACAAACTTTTACCCTTTAAAATCTCCATAGGCAAGGTCTAAAAAATTCTACAGGTTGCATCTTTTGAGTTACAGAGGAGGTCTAGGGCTAGAATTATTGCTCTCACTCTACCAATCGCGTCGATACCTCACATGTGTGGTTTTAACACCGCTTTCATATGCGGGCGCTACTCACGTATGCGTTTGCGCGCGAGCTTGGTGGGACGGGGTGCGTTTCTGGCTCCTAACTTTTTTAGCTGGCTCCTAGATTCCACAGTGTGGTCTGTGTAGTGTGCTTTTGAAATTAACTCTTTACAGACTATGTTATGTTCTTTTTGTACTCTGCATTAGTTTTCCTTTTAATACATTTTTCACATATCATTTGTTTACATTTCAAGGTATAACATGTATTTCACACATGATTTTAACCACATAGCGCTACATTCTTTCAATGTTTTGAACACATGTGATCTATCTGACCCCCTGACACACACACACACACTGATCCACCTGACTCCTACTTTCTGCACTACTCACATTACGCTGACTCCCACCTGACACAGACGCTGACTCCCACCTGACACAGACGCTGACCCCCACCTGACACAGACGCTGACCCCCCCTGACTCCTACAGTAAGCGTCCTACTTCCTGCACTACTCACACCCCCCCTCCCCACAGCTCGGTTCAAATCCGTCCTCCTTACCTCTGTCCCGACTCCCCGCCTGCGCCATCCACCTGCAGCCCGCACCATGGTGTAAGACTGCACCTCCATCATCCATGCTCCCATCTCTTAGAACCGAGTCGCCCTGCCCCTCTGCCGCCGAGGGACACAGAGCAGAGAGACAGGCGGAGGGGAAGACCGCAGCTCCGGCGGCTCACACTGTACTGGTCTCCCGCCACCATGGTCCGTATTTCCCGTCGCACTGTGATTGGGCGTATAGCAGTCATGTGCGGAGGCGGGACTTCTAGACGATCCCAGACAGGCCAGACCCACGTCGCACATGACCCCCATATGCCCAATCACAGGGCACCGGACACCAAACATGGCGGGTGAGATCGGGGACACAGAAAATGAAAATTAGGAGGAGGCACGGAATGTCGCCCCCCCTAAAGGTTGCGCCTGGGGCCCAGTTTTCTGGGACTCTAGTCTAGTCCGCGGGACCCCGGGACACACTTGGAATTGCGGGAGGGTCCTGCGGAATCCGGGACGGTTGGGAGGTATGTATTTGCAGTGAAACATTTTCCTTAAAGCGGGGGTTCACCCAAAAATAAATTTTTAACATTACATTCAGCCGAGTTGTCCTAATGACAATTGGCTGTTTTTTTTTTTTCGTACATACCGTATTTCACCGCCGCTTCCGGGTATGTCTTCTGCGGGACTGGGCGTTCCTATCTGATTGACAGGCTTTCGACCGTCGCATACAGCGCATCACGAGTTGCCGAAAGAAGCCGAACGTTGGTGCGGGTCTATACGGCGCCTGCGCACCGACGTTCGGCTTCTTTTGGCAACTCGTGATGCGCAGTATGCGACGGTCGGAAGCCTGTCAATCAGATAGGAACGCCCAGTCCCGCAGAAGACATACCCGGAAGTGGCGATGAAATACGGTATGTACGAAAAAAAAAAAAAAAAACACATCCGATTGTCATTAGGACAACTCGGCTGAATGTAATGTTAAAAATTTATTTTTTGGGTGAACCTACACTTTAACTGCTACCACTACTCACCAGACCAGGGCCGCCATCAGGGGGGTACAGTCATTACACCTGTAAGGGGCCTGGAGGTCTCCAGGGGCCCGGATGGCAACCCCCTTTAAAAAAAAAAGGGATTTTTTTTTTTTTTAGAGGTCCGGAGGTCCCCAGGGCCCCGGAGGCCCCGGATGGCAACCCCCCCTTTTTTTTTTTTTTTTTTTATAAAAAAAAATATTTTTTATATATATTTTTATTTTATTTTTTAATAAAGAGCCATTTTTTTTTTTTAGAGGTCCGGAGGTCCCCATATATATATAATATTAATTTTTATTATTAAAGGGCCCAGAGGTCCCCAGGGCCCCGGATGGCAACCCCCCTTTTTTTATATAGATTTTTTTTATATAGATTTTTTTTATATATATATTTTTTTGTCATATATATATATATATAATTATTAAAGGGCTCAGAGGTCCCCAGGGCCCCATGTGTGGCAAACCCCCCCTTTATTTTTTTATTTTTGTGTAAATATATATATATATATATATATATATATATATATATTTTTTATTATTAAAGGGCCCTGAGGTCCCCAGGGCCCTGGATGGTAACCCCCCTTTTTTTTCATAAATGTTTATTTTTAATTTTATATATATATATATATATATATATATATATATATATATATATATATATATATATATATATACATATTTTTTTTTTATTATTATTATTAAAGGGCCCAGAGGTTTCTTTTTTTCATTTTTATTTTATTTTATTTTATTTATATACACACACACACATACATTTATTTATATATATATATATATTATTAAAGGGCCCAGAGGTCCCCAGGGCCCCGAATGGCTACCCCCCTTTTTTTATATATTTCTTTCTTTATTTGTTCGTTTTTGTGTAAAGGCCCCCCCGCTTCTCAATCCGCGGCAGCCCCCCCCCCGCTTCTCAATTTATGGCGGCAGCACCCCCCCGGTTCTCTGCTCCAGGGGGCCCATGCCTGAAGCTGTGTAAGGGGCCCCATAATTCCTGATGGCGGCCCTGGACCAGACTGTCTTGTTCTCAAGGGTTTCTGCTATGTGATCTTGTACTTTCAGCTACAGTGGGGTAGCCAGGCCTGAAATAATAATTAGAGTGAGCCTGCAGACAGTAGATCTTGACCTCCCCCCCCCCCCAAACAAGTACATTCATACCTGTTATCCTGATTCCTGGCCCAAGGACAGAGTCACTTCCTCCTTGACTGTAGTAGTAGCGCTTGACTGTTGTATAATCTATGTCATCTCAGATCAATACCCTTACCCACGTTGCTATACCTTAACAAGTAACTTAGACCAGACCAAGGGTGTGGAGTAAACATGGCCGTAGCAGCCTCCTTTATTAAAAATATAAACCTTTTAACATAACTTAAAAAACCAGATTTCCTAACCCAGGGTGTGATCAATGATGGAGGAAAACTTTAATAGAACTTTTGTACCATTCCTGCACTACGGCCTTCTTCTTCCGGTAACAGGCCTCAAGCCGACTTCCTGACTCAAAGACAACTTGACCGCAGTGCCCCATTTCCATTACTTTCAGCTAAGCCTCCGCTTGCTGTAATTCCCAAACCTCAGGACCCATACCAACGACAAGTCCTGACCATGTTTTCCTGGTATTTCCTCCTCCTCAACACGACCGACACCCGCCACAGCGCCCCACTGTAAACACCTTTACAGTTGGGCGACCCTCCACACCCTAAGGGCCCTCTGAATCCCCTCCTGCAGTCCTAGCACCCACATATCTATTCCTACGTCTGTCAAATGTACCCCATCCCTGCGCAGGTACCGCCACGTCCCCTCCTCTAGCTCCAGATGACGAACGACCAACCCCCCATTCCTCTCCATGAACCTCCCAATGTCCCTATTCACCTTTCTCCTGGCCCTGTTGATGCCCCCCCATGATCTGGCAAGGCGCCACGACGTGCGAGACACCATGTCAGACCATACAACTACCATCTCTGGAAAAGCCATGCGCAGCCTAAGGACATCAAACTTTATGTCCTTAGTCAGGTCTAACATGGACTTCAGGCCGAGGTCGTTCCCGCCCACGTGCAAAACTAAGACGTCGGGCGGTCTGTCCAACCGCGCATATTTATGCACCTCGGGCACGAGCCTGCTCCAAAGCATCCCCCGAACCCCTATCCAACGAATCCTAGCCTCCTCCCTAGGAAAACCCAGCTGTCTACCACCAGGTCTGGCCTCCGCCCTCTTTGCCCCCCAATAGACGTAGGAGTGACCCATGATCCATATCAATGCCGGCTCCGAACCTGTAAAACAAAAGAAATTCTCCAGCGTAACCTAGCCGCCCCACTAATAGGCCTCGCAACCACACAGTTATCTATTCCCGCCTCCCCCATAGTTACCCTTCCTCTCCCAATTAGACTAACAAATGAGGGCGAACATAGACACGAAACCTATTAGACTCCCATCTCCCTATTTTTTTCACTGACTCGTCATCTAAACCGTTCCTAGCTGCCTCTGTAGCTGCTCCGATCCTAAACGAGTGGGCTGAATATTCTTTGTCCGCCAGGCCCAAGACCCTCAAACCAGAGCGAAATACCGCCGTGAATTGAAACTTGGATAAAGGGGACCCATCCGCGTGTATCAGAAAGGACTGTCCAACCTCTGGGCGATTGTCCAGAAAACTACGTATCACCCCCACCGGACTAACCGGCGACCCAGGCACCCCAAAGACCACGACCCTTTTACCTTTTCCCATTTGGTCTGTCTTGGACTTTCTCAGCCAAAGTGTCACTCTATCTGTCTCGCAACTTACCTCGGTCTTCCAAATCCCCCCCTGTATCTTCTTGGAAGGGCTAACCAATTCCCCTATCCGAAAAGCTCCAAAGAAGGCTAACGCAAATGCCGCACGGAATAATGCGACTTCATAAGCCGAGGCGCAGACCTCCGGCAAACATTCGAATAAACCCTTCAGCACCCCAAACGACACTGGCCGTCTGGCATCTCTGTTGGATTTTCCCCGTCTATAGCCTTTTAATGCCTGTCTCACCCAAAATTCTTTTGTGAGATCCGGTAGGCCTTGCCATTTCAGTAGAAAAGCCAATGCCGCCACTTTCTTGTTCAGCCCTGAAACTGAGACCCCTCCCTCCATTAACCTTGTCACAAAGTACAACACCAGTAACCTACCATCCGGACCCTTAACTTCGACCCCAGTATCGCGGACAACATCCTCCCACTCCTGCCAAACCTTGCTGTAGGCGGCCCACGTCGTCTCACTCACCGACCTGCGAATCCACCCCTGCGCTACTCCAAGGCAATTTTCCACAGACCGTCGGGACAGGTGAGTCCTTCTTTCTCCGCTTCCGGCGCCAACTCCCGAAACCTGTCCCACTGAAAACGAGACAACGCATCAGCGATGACGTTTTCCACCCCGGGGATGTGCACTGCATAAATGAATATATTCAATTGCATGCAACGTAAAGTCAGCCTTTGGAGCATCCTCACCACCGGCGGGGATGACGCAGACATTTTATTAAGCACCTGGACCACCCCCATGTTGTCTACGTGGAAACGAACCTTTCGATCCCGAAAGGACTCCCCCCACAGTTCCACCGCCAGCACCACCGGAAACAATTCCAGAAGCACCAGGTTTTTCGTGAAACCTGCCTGTACCCAACTCTGTGGCCAAGCGCCCGCACACCATTGTCCTTGGAAAAAGGATCCGAATCCCGTGGAACCCGCTGCATCGGTAAATAACTCCATGTCATAATTGCTAACCGGCCCCGCCATCCACATGGCCCTACCGTTAAAAGACTCCAGAAAGCTAAGCCACACCCGTAAATCCTGCCTGTGCGTTCTGCCCAAACGGATAAAATGGTGCGGTGAACGCACCCCTGCCGTGCTGGCCGACAGCCGTCGACAAAAGGCCCTACCCATGGGTATAATGCGACAGGCAAAATTGAGCTTGCCCAGCAATGATTGGAGAGCTCGCAATGTCACTTTCTGAGACGCCAACATACCCCTGACTTCATCCTGCAGCGCTCCCACTTTGCCATCCGGCAGCCGGCACTCCATGGCAACCGAGTCAATCGTGATCCCCAAAAAGGTAATCACAGTCCTCGGCCCTTCTGTCTTGTCCGGGGCCAACGGGACCCCAAAGCAATCCGCCATGTGCTCCAATGTCCCTAACAGTACCGCACACGTCCTGGTTCCGGTCGGTCCGACGCACAGGAAGTCATCTAGGTAGTGAATTATGGAACTCACCCCTGAAACTTCCCTGACCACCCATTCCAGAAATGAACTAAACTGCTCGAAGAAGGCGCAGGATATCGAACATCCCATGGGCAGGCAACGGTCAATGAAGAACTCGTCTTTCCAAGTGCACCCCAAAAGGCGGAAGCTGTCTGGGTGCACTGGTAGCAGCCGAAAGGCAGCCTCCACGTCGGCCTTAGCCAACAGTGCCCCCTGACCGTAATGCCGCACCCAATCCACCGCCGCATCAAAAGAAGTATACTTAACTGCACAGGTGTCAGGGTCTATGGCATCATTCACCGACCCCCCTTTGGGAAAAGAGAGGTGGTGAATCAACCGAAATTTGTTAGGCTCCTTTTTTGGAACTACCCCCAACGGCGACACCACCAACTCGGGCAAGGGAGACTCCGCGAACGGGCCCGCCATGCGCCCTAGCGCCACTTCCTTCCGGAGTTTCTCCGAAACCACGTCGGGATGGCGCAAAGCCGACCTCAAGTTCCGAGGAACCGGCGGAATGTCCCGCAACGAGCATGGAATTCTAAATCCCTCCCCAAAACCCTCCTCCAGCAAGCGGGCGGCCTGTCTATCCGGATACCTACTTAGAAACGGCCGCATCTTTTCCACCTTCACCGGCGTCGTCCCTCTTACTGCCAAACTCACCTGATCGCCCTTTTCCTTGTTTAAAGCATCTCGCCTGGGTGTGGGATCCCCCGCAGCCCGAACATTCGTGTTTGAACCTGCAGGAAGATCCAAACTTGCAGTTGCCGGCGTTGTATTGCCAACAAACCCCTTTCGTTTTGCTGGCCGGCTGTCCAGAGGAAGACGACCCGCCGGCCCCGTCCCGAAAAAACTGGTTCGGCGCCCGCGCAGCCGTCATAAGGCGGACCCACAAGTTAATGTCCTTGTGGTCCCACCTTAAATCCGGCCGCATCGCCATCCTCTGCCTAAATTGTTCATCATAGCGCAGCCAAGCTGTGCCCCCATAAACCCTGTAGGCCTCCCCAATAGAGTCCTGGTACCCAAAAAGTGCCGCCCCGCATTCTGGCTTCTTAGTGCTAATCACACTAGCTAGAATGCCTAAAGCCTGCAGCCAATTTGAGAAAGTACGCGGAATGAGACGATACCTACGTTTCTCTTCGTCCCCTTTCTTGTAGTCGTCCGGTTTCACCCTGTCCAGGTTAAACTTCTCCAGGGGCAACAGTGAAAAAATCTCAACATACTCACCCTTCCCTATTTTCTCGCGTACCTCCGTCTTCAAATGTGTCCCCAGCGGCCCCTCAAAACATATGTACATTTCACACTTGGCCGCGTCGTCCAGCCTGATCAAGTCCTGCCTTTCAACCGGGGCCTTGTCGGCCTCTTCCCCCTTCTTCTTTTCCCCCTCCACCGCCGCGGCCGCGGGGGCGGGGGGTGATACTACGGACGCCGCGAGCTGAACCCCCCCAGTGTCCGCCATCCCCGTGCCAGCCGAACTACCACCAGTCTGCGGGGCCCCCCACGCACCCACGGGGTTAACTTCACCCCCCCCCTGTTCAAACCGGGACACCAGCTCCCTGATCCCCTCTAAAAAGCCCTTAAATCCAGCCTCCTCCCCCCTACTGCCCTGTCCTGTCGCTGTCTGGCTACCACTGACCCCCCCTTCCCTGACCACAGCAGTAGCATGGGAAATGAAAGAAGACTTACCGGGTTGCCTGGGGGGTGGCGCCCCAGCCGAACGTCCAGACTCCACCGCCGCTGCGATCGCCGCGTTGAAACCTTCCTCCTCAGATCCGGAAAGTTCCCCTTCCGACCTGTCAGCCCCCGGATCGACCTCCACAGATGAAAACCCCCCAGGGGAAGGATCCCTGGAGGGGTAAGGTCCTGCCGCATCCTGGCCCCTCCTCCTCGCGGCGGACCCGCCGAACGATTTCGCCGCCGACTTTCCCGCTCGGGGGGGGCTTCCTCCAGCCCTGCTGACCTCACTCCTGGACGTCGATCCTCTGGAAGTCCCCTCCATCCGGCTAGGAGACCCGGCCGCCGAGGTGCTAGGCCCGCGGTCCGCGGCCCTGGATACATCCTGCCGAGGCCCCTCCCCGCGACAGGCCGCATGGTGAGAGGGGCCCGCGCGCTCCGGATCCAAACGGCGAACGGGCGAATCGGCCGACCCAGAGCTCCTGGAGCGGCCGCCCGTGGAGCCACGCGGATGCTGGGGATTCCGTCCGGTAACCCCCCCAGCGGGAGCGTTGCGGCGCTTGGCGGGGGGGCCCGACGGGGCCCGAGTAGCGGGATTCCCTGGACGCGTGGCTCTTGGGGAGGGGTCAGGTGAAAAGCGCTCAGGCGGCTTGGACCGCCTAGCTCGCGCTGACTCTCTCCCCCTTGTCTGCGGACCCACCGCAGGTGGATCCATAATAGGCCCCAGGTTCTCCTGAACCCAGTCTCGCCCCCTGGAAGAGGCTTCGGCCCTGAGCTCTTCTAGCAGCTCCTGGATGCGGGACATGCTGGAAAAATCACTAGGGGAAGTGTTACAGCAATGGGCGGGCTCTTTCTATTTATATCGCCCTCCCTGCCCCTCCCCTGTTATCCCGGCCAGTCCCCTGCCGTCTCTCTTTCCTTCCCAGTTTAACCCCTGTCATGCCCGCCCTCCGCCTATGGCATTCTTTTTTCTTTGGATCCGGGCTTTTCTGGCTGCTGTGCTGTCTGCCTGCCTGGATTAGCTGCCTGGAGTGTCACAAAAAATTGTTTTTTTCTTTCTACAACTGCCTGTGCTTTTTTGCCTTCTCTCACTCTCTTCCCTGGCGCCGCGGATGTAGAAGAATCACTCCGCAATCACTCCGCAAAAAAAAAAAAAAAAACGTAGAAAGCAGGGGGGGCTGGTGTCTGGTTGGACGGATGACTAGCGGTCAGGGCTATGGAGGTTTTTTTTTTTTTTTTATAACATTAATTGGTTCTGTCGAGGCTGCCCGGGCCCCCCTGCCAGCCGGGCCTGGTACAACTGGGCCAGCTGTACTGGCCTATCAGCGGCCCTGGCCATCCTTGACAAGACATGCCTGCATTGAGGAACCATCCTGTTGTGGTGCGTTTTTGAACATGGATTTCAATTAAATCACTTACTTTTCTCTGCTGGCAGAGGAGGATGAAGAATATTGTCGCCAGGTTTTGGAGGGATGGACTAGTGACCAGCTGATGGAAACCATCCGATCAGCCCATTCCCTGGTGGATCAGGGTTTTCTGTCTTATGATGATGTTCAGCCGTTAATCCGGTTATGTGTTAAACCAGCCCTGTCGTTCATTCCTGATGGTAGCGATGATTTCTTTCCAGTCATGACCAAGTTGAATCCCTAATATGGTTGTTAGAGGATGATCCGGCTTCTTTCAATGAACATTATTCCTCTTGTCCCCAGCAAAAGTTATCTGAATGTATTAGTTCTGTGCAGTCTCTGATTAGACAGGGTGTGTGTGAACCAGCTTTTGTTCAACCTGTGCTGCAGGCATGGTCAGATCTCCTGATTCCAGCCAAACCACTACATTCTAGCCCTGCCATTAATCACCTGCCTTTCCAAGAATCTATCCGTCCATCACCAATGGCAACCCCAGCTACAGCCCAGATAATTTCGCTCCCTACCAAATATTATTACCCAGTCTCTACCAGTTGTACCTACCCCGCTTTCTATCCACCTGCTTCTTCCCTTCCACCTGTAACAACTCCACAAAAACCTCCTCCAGCTACTGTTCCTGTGCCTCTGCCACATTCCAACCCTTCCTCCTTAATTCCATCCTTTTCATGCATCCCTCCTGTTAACAAGTCTGCAGTGACTAAACCTAAAAAGAAGCGGAAGTACTTCCCGACCCACACCATCGCGCCAGCTGCCCAGCCTGTTCCAGTGCCAGCTGCCCAGCCTGTTCCAGTGCCAGTTACCCAGCCTGACGTGCCAGTTACCCAGCCTGACGTGCCAGTGCCAGTTACCCAGTCTGACGTGCCAGTTACCCAGCCTGATGTGGCAGTGCCAATCTCCCAGCTTGATGAGCCACTGTCTGCTGCCCAGCCTGATGAGCCACTGTCTGCTGCCCAGCCTGATGAGCCACCGTCTGCTGCCCAGCCTGAGGGGTTCCTGTTTGCTGCCCAGCCTGAGATGTTCCTGCCAGCTGCCCAGCCTGTTGTCCCGGCTCCTGCCTTCCAGCTTTGCGTCTCTGTTCCTGCCTTCCAGCTTTGCGTCTCTGTTCCTGCCTTCCAGCTTGGCATCTCTGTTCCTGCCTTCCAGCCTGGCGTCCCGGTTCCTGCCTTCCAGCCTGGTTTCCCGGTTCCTGCCTTCCAGCCTGGTGTCCCGGTTCCTTCCTTCCAGCCTGGTGTCCCGGTTCCTGCCTTCCAGGTTCCTGCCTTCCAGCCTGGCGTTCCGGTTCCTGCCTTCCAGCCTGGCGTCCCGGTTCCTGCCTTCCAGCCTGGCGTCCCGGTTCCTGCCTTCCAGCCTGGCGTCCCGGTTCCTGCCTTTCAGCCTGGTGTCCCGGTTCATGTCTTCCAGCCTGGTGTATCTGTCTTCCAGCCTGATGTGCCTGCCTTCCAGCCTGGTGCCCCGGTTCCCGCCTTCCAGCCTGATGTGCCCGCCTTCCAGCCTGGTGTCCCGGTTCCTGCCTTCCATCCTGATGTGCCCGCCTTCCAGCCTGGTGTCCTGTTTCATGTCTTCCAGCCTGGTGTGTCTGCCTTCCAGCCTGGTGTCCCGGATCATGTCTTCCAGCCTTCCTGCCCTCCAGCCTGGTGTCCCGGTTCCCGCCTTCCAGCCTGATGTGCCCGCCTTCCAGCCTGGTGTCCTGTTTCATGTCTTCCAGCCTGGTGTGTCTGCCTTCCAGCCTGGTGTCCCGGATCATGTCTTCCAGCCTTCCTGCCTTCCAGCCTGTTGTCCCGGTTCCTGCCTTCCAGCTTTGCGTCTCTGTTCCTGCCTTCCAGCTTTGCGTCTCTGTTCCTGCCTTCCAGCTTGGCATCTCTGTTCCTGCCTTCCAGCCTGGCGTCCCGGTTCCTGCCTTCCAGCCTGGTGTCCCGGTTCCTGCCTTCCAGCCTGGTGTCCCGGTTCCTGCCTTCCAGGTTCCTGCCTTCCAGCCTGGCATTCCGGTTCCTGCCTTCCAGCCTGGCGTTCCGGTTCCTGCCTTTCAGCCTGGCGTCCCGGTTCCTGCCTTCCAGCCTGGCGTCCCGGTTCCTGCCTTCCAGCCTGGTGTGTCTGTCTTCCAGCCTGATGTGCCTGCCTTCCAGCCTGGTGTCCCGGTTCCTGCCTTCCAGCCTGATGTGCCCGCCTTCCAGCCTGGTGTCCTGTTTCATGTCTTCCAGCCTGGTGTGTCTGCCTTCCAGCCTGGTGTCCCGGATCATGTCTTCCAGCCTTCCTGCCTTCCAGCCTGGTGCCCTGGTTCCCGCCTTCCAGCCTGATGTGACTGCCTTCCGGCCTGATGTGACTACCTTCCAGCCTGATGTGCCTGCCTTCCAGCCTGATGTGCTTGCTTTCCAGCCTGATGTGCTTGCTTTTCAGCCTGATGTGCTTGCTTTCCAGCCTGAGGTGCTTGCTTTCCAGCCTGAGGTGCCCGCTGTCTGCCTGGATGTGCCCGCTGTCTGCCTGGATGTGCCCGCTGTCTGCCTGGATGTGCCCGCTGTCTGCCTGGATGTGCCCGCTGTCTGCCCGGATATATCGGTACCCGCTGCTTAGCTTAAGCCTCTTTTTTCCAGTTTGTCAAGATAGACCTTCCCCGGGAACAGACAGTTGGAGCGTCCGGAGGCCGCTCCTTTGAGGGGGGGTACTGTCAGGAAAGGTTCCATCCGCTGGTGCTATTTATTACCTGGCAGGTAATCTCCTGACAGGTGTCTCCTGACAGTTCCAAACTGTCGGGAGAACTTTTCCCTGCTGGTGTTATATCACCCTTGGGACGCAGTACTGGTCTCCACCAGCGGATGGACCCCAGCAGTGTGGAGCAGACGGCCTTTACTGTGCTCAGGTGTTACCTGAACTCAATTACTTCACACCTCTACAAATACCCGGCGAGTTCAAGCAGACCTCGCCCTGGTATCGTTCTACCTGAGCCTGTTATCCTGACCCTGCTATCTGGACCCTGATTCTGATCCCTATTCTGAGTCCATCCTGGACTTATCCTTCCTTTTGCCTGATTACCTTGGTTCCTGTTCCCCTTGGATTCCTGCCCCGCAGCCTGTCCATCCATCCGCTCCCTGCTCCGTTGTGTTCCCATCCTCACCCATCTGCTGACTTCCCCTGTGTATGACCTCGGCCTGGCTTTGTTTACGAATACGGTATCTCCCCTTGATTGTATATACTATTTGTTGCGCACTGGTTGTCTTCACATGTTTGTAAATAAACACCTTTTAATTTTACTACATACATTGTTGGTCTCCTCTGTGCAGTCACACAGTAATGGTCTACTATATTCTCTGACAGCCTGGTCGTCAGAGCCCCCTTCAAATAGGCACCAGACTAGACAGACTAGACAAGAGGAAGATCCCACATCATGGCGCAATGCCATATTCCTATTTAAAGTCTCCTCCTGGAATCCATTCCCTGCTGGACCCAATCATAGAATTTCCTGGAACCAACGTATAGGGGATACTTTAAGAGGAGGTTGGTGGAAAAATAATGAATATGAGTATACCAACCAGCATTAGGTTAGAGGAGAACCACTTGGCCTTCAGAAGAAAGATCAAAACTCATCCCTTTTTATCTCAAAAGAGAAAGGAACAACAAGCGCCCAGAGGCGATTTAGTTTGCATGTGCTACGCTATATAAGTTTCTCACTCACTCACTCACTTAGATGGAATTTCTGAGAGAACCCAAATAGGTACACAAGATGGATTTGTTGGACATTAGGTCTTTCAATGAGTATCCCAATCAGGGGCGGACTGCATTTTCCCCCCAGGCCGCTCTTATTCCCCTTAGAAAGGCTGATGTGCTGGAAGCTGGGAACTGAGCATGTGCAGTTGGCCGAGTGTTACTGCTCGGGTGACTCCAGAGGGAGGCTGGCAGGGCTGGATAACAACCCAGAAGGGTGCAGGAACATGCGTGCTGTGAACAGACATCTCTCCTGTCACAGTGCTGCTATTCCTGGTTGCTTCTGAGCTGACAGTCTGTGTGCAGAGAACAGCCGAATGGAAGGGGGTGAATCCTCTCTGCCTCCTCCAGTCCCCTCTCTCACTTTGCCCGCCCACACTCCGGGCAGCCTATGAATAGGACGTGTGGGCGGGAACATTTAAACTGAGATCTGACGGTGCTCAGCTCACTGCTCTGTATGGGATGCTCTGGAAGCTGATGACTGTGCTAGTGGGTCCTTCCTTCCAAGTGAGTGAGCTGTGACCGGCCTCTCCCTCTTCTCTCTGCAGATAAGGCCTTGTACACACAGGCAAACATGTACGATGAAAACGGTCCGCCGGACAGTTTTCAGCGTACATGTCTGCCCGGGGATTTCTGTATGATGGCTGTACTCACCATCATACAGAAATCCGCGTGTACTCGATACGCGGCGACGAGGCCGTGCCGTCGCCGCGACGATGACTTGGCGACGTGCGCGGCCCTGCCAGTTCAATGCTTCCACGCATGCGTCAAAGTCATTCGACGCATGCGAGGGATGGCGGCCGCTCGGACATGTACGGTAGAGGTCTGTACAGACGACCGAACATGTCCGAGCGGACAGGATTCCAGCGGGCTGTTTCTAAACAAGTTTGGAAATATTTGCCCGCTGGAAAAAGGCCCGGCGGGCAAATGTATGCTGGAATCCTGTCCGCTCGGCTGTACAGACGACCGAACATGTCTGCTGAAACTGGTCCGCGGACCTTTTTCAGCAGACATGTTCGGTCGTCTGTACGGGGCCTTAGAGGTTTCTTTCAGCAGCCTTGTGCAATACCTAGTCCTGTGTGCTATGATTTGGGCTCACACTGGTCTGCTGCAGTTTGGCTATCTCACTGTCTTCCAGCATGTTACACCCCCCCTCCCCCCAGTCCCATAGACTTCTATTAGTTTGCAAATTTTTGGTGCATTTTCTGAAAGTGCACAACAACGGCTGCATCTTTGGTGCGCTATAAAAAAATCTGCCGCAAAACCGCACAACCTAAAAGAAGCCTATTGGACTGTGGCTAAGGAAAACTGTGTACATAAGCACTGCGGCCAAACCGCAGCACACCAGTGTGCGCCCAAAGGCTTGTACACACTTGCAGCAGGCACTGCCACTCTGCGGAAAAGTGATCAATGCTCAGGTCACTTTTGCTCAAGGTCAGCGGCTCCAACCAGAGCTGTCAATTTTATTTTGTTCAACTCGCTGGATTGAGCAAAAAAAAAAAATAGTGGTGTGTAAGGATGAGCTCCAGCGTGTTCGCAAAGCCCACGTGCAGAGCCGCCAGGAAGTCGACACTGTGCTGCGCTAATCACAGGCAGGGAAACATTTCCCAAAGTGCAGCTACAGAGATCAGGAAATGTCTCACTGCCTGTGATTAGCGCAGCGCAGTGCCAACTTTCTGGAGGGCTCTGCACGTGGGCTTTGCGAACACGCCGGGAAATCATCATTAGTGGTGTGTACAAGGCTTTACTATGTTGATAAAGGAATCAAGCAATTTTCTTGAGGAGTGGTCTCTCTGTGCGGACAATTTGGAGCGATGTCTCTCTCTGTCAGTGGTGGCTGGTACTCAAATTTTATTTGGGGGGGGGGGGTGCAAGCTAAAAAATACTGAAAAAAACCTCCATCAATTGCAGCCTCACTCTGTCATTAAATGCAGCCTCTGTGCGATCAATTGCAGCCTCACTGTGTCCATCAATTGCAGCCTCACTGTGGCCCATCAATTGCAGCCTCACTGTGGCCCATCAATTGCAGCCTCACTGTGCCCCTCTATTGCAGCCACTGTTACCCCCCATCAGCATTTAACCAGCACCCCACCCCGCCCGCTCACTGTCTGACCGACACTTACCCCATCTTGGTGGCGGGTCAGGTAGCGAGTGACAGCGCTGAGCTGTGGGATGGGCAACGGGTCAGTCAGCAGCTCCTGTGTTCTCTATGCTTCCTCCATGCTTTTCCTCCTGCTAGACATCCAATAGGAGAGCCTGTCCTTTCAGCCAATCAGGTGACGGGTATCAGACCCGTTCTTCCTGTTTGGCAGAGAGGCCGTTTAGTGTTAGAAAAGCAAATATTAATTTGCTTTTCTAACACACCTGAGTCCATCCTATTTTGAGTCCATCCTATTACTGTAATTCAGGCACCTGGCATCCTAAAAGACACCTGAATGGGGGATGGCTGCAGGAGTCATGGACAGATTCATGCAGGATCTGTAAAGTGGGGTCTCTCTCTGTGCAGGGAAATGTGGAGCGGGGTCTCTCTCTGTGCAGGGAAATGTGGAGCGGGGTCTCTCTCTGTGCAGGAAAATGTAAAGTGGGGTCTCTCTCTGTGCAGGGAAATGTGGAGCGGGGTCTCTCTCTGTGCAGGGAAATGTAAAGTGGGGTCTCTCTCTCTGTGCAGGGAAATGTGGAGCGGGGTCTCTCTCTGTGCAGGGAAATGTGGAGCGGGGTCTCTCTCTGTGCAGGGAAATGTGGAGCGGGGTCTCTCTCTGTGCAGGGAAATGTAAAGTGGGGTCTCTCTCTGTGCAGGAAAATGTAGAGCTGGGTCTCTCTCTGTGCAGGGAAATGTGGAGCGGGGTCTCTCTCTGTGCAGGGAAATGTAAAGTGGGGTCTCTCGTTGTGCAGGGAAATGTGGAGTGGGGTCTCTCTCTGTGCAGGGAAATGTGGAGCGGGGTCTCTCTCTGTGCAGGGAAATGTAAAGTGGGGTCTCTCTCTGTGCAGGGAAATGTGGAGCGGGGTCTCTCTCTGTGCAGGGAAATGTGGAGCGGGTCTCTCTCTGTGCAGGGAAATGTAAAGTGGGGTCTCTCTCTGTGCAGGGAAATGTGGAGCGGGGTCTCTCTGTTCAGGGAAATGTGGAGTGGGGTCTCTCTCTGTTCAGGGAAATGTGGAGTGGGGTCTCTCTCTGTGCAGGGAAATGTGGAGTGGGGTCTCTCTCTGTTCAGGGAAATGTGGAGTGGGGTCTCTCTCTGTGCAGGGAAATGTGGAGTGGGGTCTCTCTCTGTGCAGTGACATGTGGAATTGGAGCCTGCCTGAGGGAAGGGAACTGTCACTGACTGACTGTGCCAGAAATGCCTCTCCAGAGTCAAGCTGCCTGAGGTGAGGTTGGGAGCAGTGAATGAATTGGAACATATGTGTGTCATGGGAGCATGAGCCGGCAGCAGAGGAGGAGATCACATCCTTAAATCTCAGCCAGGGTTCATGCTGGGACTTGTAGTCCTTTACTTTTGGGGATGTGACACCCCAAAAGTGGTGGACTAAAGGACCCCTCAGAGCTCAGGATGTAACACACACCCCGCCCCCCAAACTAGTGAAAGACTACAGGTCCCACTGTCCCAGCTTAAACCCCTCAGAGCTGAGGATTAGAGTTGAGCGGACACCTGGATGTTCGGGTTCGGACCCGAACCCGGACTTTGAACAAAAAGTTCGGGTTCGGGACCGAACCCGAACCCGGACTTTGACCCGAACCTGAACCCCATTGAAGTCAATAGGGACCCGGACTTTTGACTACAAAAATGTCTCTAAAAAACGAAGGGAAAGGGCTGGAGGGCTGCAAATGGCAGAAAAATGTCGAGAAGAGCATGGCAAGTACCCTGGAAATAAATGTGGATAGGGAAATAACTTAAAATAACATAAAAAAAAATTAAAATAAAAAATATAATGATTTTGACCTTTGAGGACGAGGTCCATACAGTTTTGTTCAAAATTATTCAACCCCCCAATGCTGTAAAGGGTTTTAGGGAATTTAGTGTACATTTGTAATTGTATTCAGAATGAAATCCTACAAGGACTTCATAAAGAACCATATGCAACTAATATGACATCAATTGGTTTTGTAATACAGTAGGAAATGCAAAATGTAAGGCAAAGGGCACTGTTGAAACGCTACCTGGTCTCTACCTATAGCAATAAGCAGGAAGCCAATCCTAAACAATGTACTGCACAGACAGTATATCACAGGGGACAGGTGGAGTGCTGGTGAAATGTGCAGAGATTCACCTATATATTTCTCCACCTATAGCAAGAAGCAGGAACCCAGCCCTAAACAATGTACTGCACAGACAGTATATCACAGGGAACAGGTGCAGTGCTGTTGAAATATTCAGAGTCACCTATAGATTGCTGACTGCCCCTATATGAAAATTTCTGGAACCTGTCCCTGAACTATGTACTTGACACAAAAACACAGTATATCACAGGTGCACAGGTGGTGGCAGGTGCAGTGCTGTTGAAATATTCAGAGTCACCTATAGATTGCTGACTGCCCCATAGGAAAATTTCTGGAACCTGTCCCTGAACTATGTACTTGACAGAAAAACACAGTATATCACAGGTGCACAGGTGGCGGCAGGTGCAGTGCTGTTGAAATATTCAGAGTCACCTATAGATTGCTGACTGCCCCTATAGGAACATTTCTGGAACCTGTCCCTGAACTATGTACTTGACAGAAAAACACAGTATATCACAGGTGCACAGGTGCAGTGCTGTTGAAATATTCAGAGTCACCTATAGATTGCTGACTGCCCCTATAGCTGAACAAAATTCCTAAACTTTATGAAGCACAGCAGATGTCACAGGAATAAAGAGTGCTTGTTGAGATTTCTGGAGCAGGATACACCTAACACTGTCCCTAAGCAGCAGATTCAGCAGCCTTTCCTTATAATAAGTGAAGCACAGTGACAACGAGCCAGATACCATAAGATAATGCAGATATCAAAGAAATAAAGTGTGCTTCTTGAGATTTCTGGAGCAGGATACACCTAACACTGTCCTTAAGCAGCAGATTCTGGCCAATCACAGCCATGCCATAAGCAGGCATGGCTGTGATTAGTTCCCACTCACAGTAGTAAAACGAATGGCGATTGACTGCCGTGCAACGCGCCAAAACATACCCGAACTCCGAACCCGAACCCGGACTTTTTCCAATTATTCGGGTTCGGGTCCGAGTTCGGGAAAAACCCAAAGTCTGTACCGAACCCGAACCCTACTGAGGATGTGTCCCCCCCAATTAGTGAAGGACTACAGGGCACAGCATGAACCTGTGGGATCTAAGGGGATACATGCTTACATCTCAGGGGTTCATTCTGGGACTTGTAGTTCGTCAGTAGTTGAGGGGGTCACATCATTAGATCTCAGGCATTAATGCTTGGACTTGAAATCCTTCACTAGTTGCGGAGGGGGTCAGGTCCTCAGCTCTAAGGGATTCATACAGGGACTTGCTTGCAGTTTAGTTCCTCTAGGCCATGGTAGTACAAGTCCCCCACAGGCCCTGGAGGGCCACGTTGTCCTCCCTGCCCCCCGCCCCCACCATTGTGATCGTGAAAAACCTGATTTTGTAGAGACTGTTTTCACGATCCATCACTTTGCCTCCACCGGGTCTATGGGCCACTTGACTGGACTTGCTCCCCAGGCCTAAGGCTGCCAGCCCTCCCCTGATCCCAATGTATCCATACAGGTATAAATCACTGACATAGATGTTGGATCTACACTTGGGATATACATGGTAGATCCTATTGTTAACCAAGCTCAGTGAGGACCAATATTGCCTCCCTAATTTTGTGTATTAAAGCGAGAGTGTCCCCCAGTTGGGTACAGACCTGTATGTCTTTTACTAGTGCACGTGATATCATAGTATAGTTACTTTCTATAAGTAGTACTCCTTATGTTAATTGTGCGTTATTAGTAAGATGACAAACAAGTACACGGGGTGATCACAGCATAGCCAAGGATATGAAATCACATCTATTGTTCAAGAAAAACTAAGAGATTACACTCATTGTTACGTCTGCGTGGCTGCATACTCCCTAAATTATATATCCACATTTTTTCTTTGCGATCTAGAATTCTGTCAAAATTCCTTCTTCTCGGGGGTAGATTGAGTCTGTAGATTCCTCTACAGGTGAGGCCATCTGGGATGCCACCATGGTATTTAAGGAAATGCAGACATAACGGACGATCATCGTCCTTTTTGACAATGCTTTGGATGTGTTCACTCACTCTCAGAACTTTTTTTCTCAGAAAATAGGTGCAGGAACTCAACCACGACCCCGTTTAGATTTCACAAACAGTAGAAGGGTCTTAAAGGGGCATTAAATACCAGGATTGCATTACATACAGAGTACAGAGTTCAGGGGGGTTACACACAGAGTGCAGAGCTGTCACTTGTAAACACAGAAACCAGACTTCTGTGTTTACAAGTGATTGTGGTGAGCAGACACCAAAGGGCATGAGCCATAGGTGGTGGAACTGAGTTCCCCCAAGTTCCATCTGAAAAAAAGCCCTGCTCACTCTGATCTTTAGTTGGCGTTTGGTCTTACCCACATATATCATGTCTGGTATGGATATTAAGGGGAACCCTGCGTCAAATTAAAAAAAAAATGATGACCCTTCAGGTCTGGTATGGATTTTAAGGTGAACTCCACCCCTAATTTAAAAGCAAAATGGCATGGAGATTCCCCCAAAAATCCATACCAGACCCTTTATCCGAGCATGCAACCTGGCAGGCCACAGGAAAAGAGGGGGGGTGAGAGAGCGCCCCTCCCCCTCCTGTACTGTACTAGGCCACATGCCCTTAATATTGTACCCCTACCATTTCAGAAAGAAAGAAACAGCAAACCTGCGTTACATCAGAGGGGGCGGGGTCACCCGCACGTCACTGGGAAAGCCTGGGTTTTCCCTTGCGTCAGAGGGGGACGGGGTCACGTGACGGGTGGCCCCGCCCTCACCTACATAAGAGCTGTCACTGGCTCCCGCTGCATCATTCCCAAACACGAAATTTAAAGGAATTTTCACTTTTATTGTTTCACTTTAAGCATTATTAAATTCACTGCAGTTTTTAAAACTTATTTTGCATTGATACATGTCCCCTGGGGCAGGACCCAGGTCCCCAAACACTTTTTATGACAATAACTTGCATATAAGCCTTAAAAATTAGCACTTTAGATTTCTCACATAGACTTTTACAGGGTGTTCCGCAGCTTTTTGAATTTGCCGTGAACACCCCAAATTGTTCACTGTTCGGCGAACGGGCAAACAGGCAATGTTCGAGTCGAACATGAGTGAAGTTCCTGCACCAGCTCCTTTATGAGTGCGTCAACAAACATACCCTCTCTCTCCAGGGGTCCCTTTATGACCAACACAATGGGTCTTACCGGCGGATTAGTGGTGGATTTGTGGAGTTTGGAGATAACATAGAATGTCGGTGTGTTAAACTCCCCGACCCTAAGGTATTCATACTCCTTCTTGGCTATTAGATGTTCCTCAAGTGCAAAGCCAAGTTTAAAATTAAGATCCTTAATAATGTCTTGAAAGGGATTACATGTAAGTCTCAGATAAATATCTTTATCTTGTAAGAGATGCATGATCTCTTTCTCATACATCTCTTGAGGTAACAATACCGTATTTCCACCCTTGTCACTACTATTGATTACAATATCTGTAGCCATTTGCAGCTCTCTACAGGCTTTCCTTTCTTCCTTTGAGATATTGTCCTGTCCTCTCCATGTCCAGTTGATCTGAGACAGGTCGTTTTGTACCTGTTCCAAGAACAGCTGGATCCATCTGTGTTGAGAGAATGAGGGCATCTTTAAAGATTTAATTTGTAAGTTGGAGGGCCGTGGACTTTCATTTGGGGAAACAATCGAAACGCTTAAGCATCACGCATATCAGCGGTGAGGACCAGGTCTGGCCATCTATCCAACCAACTATTGAATTCTATCCAAAAAAACAAAAAAACTTTCCCTCCCTCCCCCTTGCCGCCTAGTCTCCGGCTAGCGCTGTGAGGATACTATGCTGCATGCTATACACTGTCCTGGTCGTCCCTTATCACAAGGAACAGCTCAACACCTGGAACTTTTATTGCCTGACCATGTCTGACCCGGACACGTACTGACTGCTACATGCTGTTCCTCCACTAGAGAAACTACCTGGAATCTGCCAGCGTCTGTATAAGGGTCGAATTTGTAATACAGGTACAAAGGAACTAATGGAGAGTGATAAGGACAGGACTGCTTACTGCGAGCTGTATTTACCCTGTTTTTTTATGTTGGGACGTATACGTAGGGGTTCTCTTCCTGTATTTTGGATTTCTTTCTCAAGCGGGCCCCATATCGTCCAACTCTGTTCCAATATATCGTGAGGGGTGAACTTACTATAGCAGTGTATTTCCATGTGGCTTCCTCAGCTTTAAATCCTGTCTTCACCACTGACTTAACAGATTAATTACACATTGTAATATGTGACTAGCGCTGCACCGGAACTCTAGCATCAATATTTAACCAGATACCAAGCCCCAATACATTTATATTGATTGATTGATTTTTATTAAGAGGAAATCTCTTTAAAATACATCCTGTGGGCCGGTTATCTAGATGTATGTATTGCTCTTGCAGGAGGGTTTGCAAGGTGTATGTATGGTTATGGTGGCCACCTGTGTCCTTATTTAGACTAGAGTCTAATTTTATTAGTGTTTTGGAGATACGTGTGTATTTTTCTAATTATCTAAAACAAATCTATATGTGGATAATAATAAAATATTTGTAGTTTAATCCGGAAGTTCCTCCTTGATAAATTCTTTGGAAGATCTTTTCACTTTCAGTTTTTACTAATATTATTAAAATCACTGCTCCCAAAAAAACGGCCATTTTTAAAACTTTTTTTTGCATTGATACAAGTCACCCAAGCACTTTCTATGACAATACCATGCATATAGCATTTTTGGTTTTTCATGTTCGTGTCCCATAGACTTTAACGGTGTTCGCACAAATTTTTTGCCTGTTTGCAAGTTCTGAAGCAAACTGAACCAGAGGGGCGTTCGGCTCATCCTTAGTGTATATATAGCTTTGCATTGATACATGTCCCCTGGGGCAGGACCCAAGTCCCCAAACACTTTTTATAACAATACCATGTATATAAGCCTTTAAAATTAGCATTTTTGGTTTTTCATGTTCGTGTCCCATAGACTTTAACAGTGTTTGCGTGTTCGAACAAATTTTTGGCCTGTTCGCAAGTTATGGTGTGAACCGAACCAGGGAGGCGTTCGGCTCATCCTTAGTGTATATATAGCTTTGCATTGATACATGTCCCCTGGGGCAGGACCCAAGTCAGTATAGATGTTATAGTGATTGAATATTGACCAAAAAAAAAATAAAAAAAAAATTACAAAACGTTGTCACTAAATGATATATTTCTCACACATGCCATGGTTATATGTAGAATTACACCCCAAAATACATTCTGCTGCTTCTCCTGAGTACGGAGATACCACATGTGTGGGACTTTTTGGGAGCCTAGCCGTGTACGGGACCCCAAAAACCAATCACCGCCTTCAAGATTTGTGTGAGTGTAATCAAAAATTGATGTCCTTAGAAATCTTGAAGGTACCAATGTTTGAATATAAAAATATTATTTTATTTACTAATGAGTACATAGAAATTTAAATAAATGATAACATTTCATAAAATACATGATCACAGAGGGTTATATATAGTGCACTTATAAGAAGGGGTGCACAAAAATCCAGTGAACTTTTGACTGCCAAGAACGCGGTGACGTAAAAGACTACAATGAGCCGACAAAATGAAGTTCTATACTTCCAAGCATGCGTCGAATTGTTTCTGAGCATGCATGTTTTTTTCCCGTCGGAAAAGCATACAGACGAACGGTTTTCCCGCTAGGATTTTTTCCTAGCGGGAAAAAATACATCCTGCTCTCTTTTTTTTCTCGGCAGTTTTCCTGTGGAAAAAGTCTGATGGAGCATACACACGGTCGGGATTCCCGAAGAAAAGCTCTCATTGCAGTTTTTCCGATGGGAAAACCGGTCGTGTGTACAGGGCATGTGAGGTAAGAGGCGGTAACGTTTGTGGTACCGCTGAGGTTAGGAGTTGTGGTCGTCCCTGGAGCGGAGCTCTAAGTCGGCATGTCCGCTCTCTCAGGCTCTGCACATGCGTCCCCCTTTATGTATTTTTTTTCCTGTGATTTTTCATACATTGACGTGCTGCAATAACACTGCATCTTCACTTTGGATGGAAACTTTGGAATGTTTTTGAATAAATGTATCCCCATGCTTTCAGAAAGTGTCTCTATTGTAACAGCTTGTACAACATTCCACCTGCAATTTCTAATACATTCATAAAAAATATATGTTGTATAAGAATATATGTTGTATAAGAACAAATATTTCAACAGCCTGTAGATGTCACTGTGGTTCTATATTTAGCTTATAAGGCTTCATAGCCTAACCTCAAATATCACTTAGTACATGGTATAGATTAAGGGCTCACTCCACATAACGTGCACATTGGTGTGCGCTGTGAAGGGCAGTGGGATGTTTTTAATTTTGTTATAACTCCACGGAACAATACTTAATTTAACTCTAGTGCAAGTGCTGTGACCTGCTTTGCACTGTGAAAAAATGCAGCCATGATGCATTTATATGCACACACACCACTGCACATGTATGGTGTGAACGTGGCACACAGAGAACAATAGTTTTCTATGTGTCCCTCTGCTGTGCCTGTGTTGATTAATGCAGATTAATGCACCTGGTGTAAATGAGCCCTAAAAAATAAAAAAATAATCCTTTATTTTTTTACATTATAATATATTCCACCTTTTTAATTTTCTAAATGTGTTCCTTGCATGTACAGATCTTCATACGGATTCACTCAATAAAGAATTCTTGTTCCTGAAGTGGAACTTTTAGGGCGTAAGCTAGGATGACCAGATGTCCCCGGACTGAGGACACTGTCCCCAGACCAAGTCTGTCCCCGGTTTTGTCCCCAGCAGGGGTGGCACTAGGGTGCCCACGTGTCCCGGATTGCCCGGGACTGTCCCGCAATTGACATGTCTGTCCCTGGTCCCGGGCACCTTCATTCTGGGACAATACAGTGTCCCGGAATGAAATAGAGGACACAGCCACCCCCTACTAACTAGTAACTACATTTCCAGAACTGGTTACTAGGGCCGGCGCTGCCTGGCATCTTGCAACCAGTGACAATTTACTCTCCAGACAGTGAGGCCGGGAGCGAGGCCTGCGCCTAGTGCAGCACTGCTGTCCCCACCCACCTCGGCACCTCCTCCTTCTACGGCACCCAGCAGGGACTGGTGTGATCTTCACTCTCCAGATCGTGACTCCACTTCTTTCCATCAATGCACGTGGCTCATGCAGAGGGAGTGACAGCAGCACTGCATCTGGTGGCAAGTGGCACATTCACCTGACAAATAACCCACCACCGAATTCCCCATCAACCCCTGAGACTACATTCCCCCCCCCTTATCTGTTTTGGGGAAGGTGAGAGAGAGGGTGTGTCCCTGAATGGCAGCTTGGAAATGTGGTCACCCTAGGTGGCACCAGGTGGGTGCTTGGGACTTGGGTGTGCTTAAGGATAACGAAAATGGCCAGCCTGGCTTCAGCAGCTCTGGAAGATTACCCAGCAGGCTATGCTTTCCCCTGGAAGGTCAGGGTTTGTGTACAGTATGGCAGAGCCGAGTGTGCAGGAAGGAGGAAGTGTCATCCATGTTTGACAAAGCTGGGGTAGGTGAGAAGGTTGCCCAGCAATGTGCTGACTGACTGCCATATGTCTGCACGGCGCCATGTCCTTCTTCCACAGGAAAGGTTAGCAGGACCCCCATCCCCAGGGGCCATCACTGCCTTGGTCAGCCCTCCTCTATGGACAAAGAAGACCTGTCCCTGGTGTACTTCTTCTATAGCACTGAGGTATACGCGGCGCTGTGTGGGCCCCGCTCCTGTCACACATCCTTTGGTGGAGAGGATTTTTCCATGGGTGGGTTGCAGTACAGGACCCCACCCCCCTCACAATCTGGGAAGACCCAGCTGTCATGGTGCATGTTGGCACCAATGACAAAGTCAGAGGCAGATGGAGTGTCCTAAAGAACGATTTTAGGGACTTGGGAGCTAAATTGAGGAAAAGGACCTCCAAGCTAGTATTCTCAGGAATACTACCTGTACATCGAGCCACACCAGAAAGGCTGGGGGAGATTAGGGAAGTAAACAAGTTCATATATCTATATTTATATATTTATTTTTTCTAACAAAGTCTCTAAATCAGCAAACGTTAGACTGTCTCTTAACCACTTAAGCCCCGGACCTTTAGGCAGCTAAATGCCCAGGCCAGGTTATGCAACTAGACCTAGAGACCTACGCCGGTCGGATCTTAGGGAAATCTATGCGTAACTGATTCTAAGAATCAGGCGCATACAGTAGGTGTTTGTGATATTGTGCTTTTAGCAGGACAGCGTCGCGCTGATACTCGGCGACAGGGTGCCGAGATCTCGCCGACATCTCACACTCACTGGAATAGTGACAGCACATCCCAGCAAGCGCGTCATAGAAGCGACGGGAGATCCGACTTGGATTCCCGCCAATTCTACACGTGTGCGGCGTTTGTTATGAATCCTGAGGGGGAAGTCCCCGCCGGATTTTAAATAAAAATCCGGCATGGGTCCCCCCTCAGGAGCATACCGGGCCCTTAGGTCTGTTATGGGTTGTAAGGAGAGCCCCCCTACGCCGAAAAAAACGGCGTAGGGGGTCCCCCTACAATCCATACCAGACCCGTATCCAAAGCACGCTACCCGGCCAGCCAGGAAGGGAGTGGGGACGAGCGAGCCCCCCCCCCCCTCCTGAGCCGTACCAGGCTGCATGCCCTCAACATGGGGGGGTTGGGTGCTCTGGGGCAGGGGGGCGCACTGCGGCCCCCCACCTCAGAGCACCCTGTCCCCATGTTGATGAGGACAGGGCCCCTTCCCGACAACCCTGGCCGTTGGTTGTCGGGGTATGCGGGCGGGAGGCTTATCGGAATCTGGGAGCCCCCTTTAATAAGGGGGCCCCCAGATACCGGCCCCCCCACCCTAAGTGAATGAGTATGGGGTACATCGTACCCCTACCCATTCACCTGCAAGAAAAGTGGTAAAAACACAAATAAACCACACAGTGTATTAAAATATTTTATTTTTCTGCTCCGGAGGCCGCCCCCTGTCTTCTTTATTAGCTCTTTTACCAGGGGGGGCTTCTTCTTTGACGTCTTCGGGTGGGTGGGGGCCGCCGTCTGGTTCTCTTCCACCGCCGGGGGGGGTGGCTTTTAAAAAAGCCCCCACCCCCCCGGCGGGTTTCCTCCGGCGTCTTCGGCGGGGCTCTTCTTCTTCCGCTATCCCGACGGGTCTTCTCCGCTATCCGGGGGGTCTCGCCGCTCTCCGCTGTTGACTCGTCGCACCCCGGTTCTTCGTCTCGCAGTCCGGTCCCTTCTTCCGTGCTGTACGTCTTCTTCCGCGCTGTGACGTCATGTTCTTCACTTCTCTTCTTCTCCCGATGTTGACTCGCCGGTCCTCCTCGCTGAAATGACGGATGCGCGCCTTGCATCGGACCTATATAGGCCTCACAGTCCCATCATGCTCTGTACCTACCCATGTGATACCTACCACGTGGTAGCGCGGAAGAAGACGTACAGCACGGAAGAAGGGACCGGACTGCGAGACGAAGAACCGGGGTGCGACGAGTCAACAGCGGAGAGCGGCGAGACCCCCCGGATAGCGGAGAAGACCCGTCGGGATAGCGGAAGAAGAAGAGCCCCGCCGAAGACGCCGGAGGAAACCCGCCGGGGGGGTGGGGGCTTTTTTAAAAGCCACCCCCCCCCGGCGGTGGAAGAGAACCAGACGGCGGCCCCCACCCACCCGAAGACGTCAAAGAAGAAGCCCCCCCTGGTAAAAGAGCTAATAAAGAAGACAGGGGGCGGCCTCCGGAGCAGAAAAATAAAATATTTTAATACACTGTGTGGTTTATTTGTGTTTTTACCACTTTTCTTGCAGGTGAATGGATAGGGGTACGATGTACCCCATACTCATTCACTTAGGGTGGGGGGGCCGGTATCTGGGGGCCCCCTTATTAAAGGGGGCTCCCAGATTCCGATAAGCCTCCCGCCCGCATACCCCGACAACCAACGGCCAGGGTTGTCGGGAAGGGGCCCTGTCCTCATCAACATGGGGACAGGGTGCTCTGAGGTGGGGGGCCGCAGTGCGCCCCCCTGCCCCAGAGCACCCAACCCCCCCATGTTGAGGGCATGCAGCCTGGTACGGCTCAGGAGGGGGGGGGCGCTCGCTCGTCCCCACTCCCTTCCTGGCTGGCCGGGTAGCGTGCTTTGGATACGGGTCTGGTATGGATTGTAGGGGGACCCCCTACGCCGTTTTTTTCGGCGTAGGGGGGCTCTCCTTACAACCCATAACAGACCTAAGGGCCCGGTATGCTCCTGAGGGGGGGACCCATGCCGGATTTTTATTTAAAATCCGGCGGGGACTTCCCCCTCAGGATTCATAACAAACGCCGCACGCGTGTAGAATTGGCGGGAATCCAAGTCGGATCTCCCGTCGCTTCTATGACGGCTCTGTCTCCATCGCGGCAAGCCAGCTCGGCGATGGGGCTCGTAGGTGCTCAATCTCGCCGAGAAAGAGAGCGAGATTGACACAAAATCGGGTTCACCTACTGTAGATACGACCTTGCACACTCAGAGTTACGACGGTGTATCTGGAGATACGCCGTCGTAACTCGTATCTGAATCCGGGCCATTATCTCTGGAGAAGAGACGCTTGAGAGGGGATATGATTTCAGTGGAAGGAAGTTTAAAAAGACACGTGGCCACTCATTAAGATTAGAAGAAAAGAGGTTTAACACATAGGTTCGACTTGATGGACTTTTTGTAAGAAGCAACATAAAAACACAGCAAGGACAATTTATTTTAGGAATAAAAGAGTTAATTTCAAAACTAAAATGTATGTTTTTGTGGAAGTAACAGTTATACAATGAGAATCAATGGTTGACACTTGCATTTATATATAAAAAGTACATAGTTTGCTATCTCTCACAAATTCCCGGTCGTGAACACTTATTTGGCATTCCCATACTTTGGAATTTACTAAAGCATGGGCTAAAACAAAATGATAGTAATATCGTGACTACTTTTCAGTCGGGGCATGCTCAGTTGTGTCAGCACATAAACATTAAAAACACACTGGCGCACAACAAATGAGTGGTAATACCCCAATAGTAGAAAGTGTGTGTGTAGTCCTTGAAATGGATGTACAGTTTTTTTCAGTCCAGAAAATTATTTTTCTTAACTTGTTTGATATATAAAAAAGGAGATAGATAATATATATATATATATATATATATATATATATATATATATATTTATACAAATGTATATGTATATATACACATACAGTACATATAGAGTTTAGGTAGCAGCCATCCCCAGAGTGTGTCCCAGGACTCTGTAAGAAACAATGTAAAGGAAGAAGGGGGAAGGGAGGCGGATCTAAGTGTAGTAGTTAGTAGTACAAAGGCACAATTAATTACACAAATAGAATAACACTCACTAGATGTAAGTGACTACACTGAGGTTCTTTATATGGACCATTATCCTCTGGAACTGCTGCGGTCAATTATTCCGCCTGGGGTCCAGCGGCTGTGCAGGGAAGAGCTGGGATGCAGGAAGCGTCCAGGAAGGCCAAGCTGGTGATGTCATTGCCCTACGCCGCTCTGCACACCAAGCCTCATTTTGGGATCCTCCACACAACGGCTGTCTTTACCATCAGCCGAGACCAGCAAGGACCCTATTCTCAGCAGCATCAGGAGCGAAGGCTTCTGACGGTTCACTGCCCTCACCCATGTTTTACACCGATGTGCCTGTTGTACACCATTTAAATGTGAGTTGACATTTTGATGTTTTTAATCAAATTGCTTTACTAATACATTTAGAGGCACCTCTTCCCTTGTTTACTTTCAGCTGTGCGGGAATTCTGCTTCTTTCCTACGTTGGTGGCAGCCCTTAGTGTATGGACTCCTATTTATCGTCATGATATGTGAACTTTTATATATACCCCTTTCTATTTAAGATGGTGGCAACTCTGATAATATAGAAAGGACTCAGTTTAACAAAGTTGTTTGGACCATCATGGCAAATTTCCAGATTCAGAAAGGCTGGGATGGTTGGGACAGTTCCTTGGATAGTATTGACCAGTTTGTACAACATTGTATCAATAATTCCCTAGGACTCTCCTTCAATCATGTCACCGATCCAGATTGACTAGCCTTTCTGGATCTGGAACTTTACCATGCTGGTCCAACCATATATGCCAACAACCTACCGCTGGGAAAAAAAATTGGAAAAGATTTGATGCCCTGTATGTTATCAACTTGGCATATGTGAGTGGCATCGGGCGTAAAAAAAATTATAGTATACACAAATAGGGACCAGTGCCAAATTACATACCTAAGTTGGAAGTGGGGGATGGTGCAAGTCTTTGTAAAATCTCTTTGGTGTGAAGATGTACTTGGGATTATTTTTCAGACAGAATAATAGGCCATATTCCAGATTCCTGAATTATCTTATGAATTTCCACTCCTACTCCAGTTCCTTTTCTTCAGCTCTATAATTTGTGGTTTCTTCTGTCTCTCTGCATCTCTCTGTCAGTTCATATTGTTCCTAGAAAAGGACCTCTGTGCTTTAAAAGCTTTCTCTAAAATCCATTAAGTTAGACAATAAATGGCATCCTAACTTCTGCTTTTGTCCGTGCATAACATTGCACAATACTCAGATGCTGCAGATGAAATTTTAAGCAGTAACTTTAACAATACACAGTTGAGAATTTTGAAGCTATCTTCATATATTAGATTTTTATATATTGGTGTATTATATAACTAAAAATAATTATTCTTGTCACACTTTCACAGTTCTTCTCTGCCTACTGAATTTTCAAAGCCAGCTTTTAGTATATATTCAAAGTACTATAAAGTGAGATAATGTCTTGGAGAAAAAAAATTCAAGAGGAGAAAAAGCTCTATGACTAAGTAATAAGGAAGGCAACAGAAAAAGGGAATAGAAATACTGTAAGGTTAGAAGAGGAAGTGAAAAAAATAGGAAATGCCCTTGCATTAGGAATATTCTGCTAGACAAACCTCTAAAGAAATTCCCTTGTAATACATGCTGTAAATGACTTCACTTTTAGACTTTTAATAATGATTCAATAGAGTTCAGCTAAGCTTATCACAGTGAGCTGACCACGTTAATACAAATTTAATGATGAACACACCACAATACAGATGAGGAAGCTCTTTACAGGAAATAGAATATGCTTTAGCTACCAAACAATGGCACAGTCATATCCATTCTAATAATGGGTAAATTGAACGTGGCAGCTCATTATACCTGCTGCACAAAGTCTGAGTTAATTTTTAGTATAATTGCACATTAAACCTTTATTTTCCAAAAGAACATTCCTGTACAATTTAAAATTAAGCTTTGCGCTATATGTTTTTTTTAAAATCAATCCATGTGCCATCCAGCAGCAAAAAGTGACATATTAAAGCAAATCCACTTAAAGGGCCAGATTCACAAAGAGATACGACGGTGTATCTACAGATACACCATCGTATCTCTGACTTACACTGGTCCTATCTATGCGCCTGATTCATAGAATCAGTTACGCATAGATAGGGCTAGATCCGACAGTGTTACACTGTGTTACACTGCCGGATCTATTTTTAAATTTAAAAATGGCGCCGGGGGCGTTCCCGCTGATTTACTTACGATAAATAATATGTAAATCAGCGAGATACGCAAATTCACGAACGTACGCGGACCCGACACAGTCTTCTTACGACGTTTCCGTAGCGGCGTACCCGTCGTATACTTACCCCTTCTTTTATCAGGAGCAGCCAATGTTAAGTATAGCCGGCGTTCCCGCGTCGAATTTGAATTTTTTAACGTCGTTTGTGTAAGTCGTTCTCGAATACGGACGGACGTCGTTTACGTAAGCGTCGAAACCACTGACGTCCTAGCGACGTCAGTGGGAGCAATGCACGCCGGGAAATTTTGCGGACGGCGCCTGCGCATTTAAATCGGCGCGGGAACGCGCCTGATTTAAATAGTACACTCCCCTAGCCGCGGAATTTGAATTCCGCCGGGGGAGTTAGGATCCGCCGTCGCAAGTTTGGAGGTAAGTTGTTTGTGAATTAGCCACTTGCCTCCTAAACTTGCGGGAGCGGATCTTAATTCACGTAGATCGAGCGGATCTATAGATCCGCTGCGCTACGTGAATCTGGCCCAAAGTGTATACTTTAAATTTGGTTAAGCTAAATGCATTCCAACACAATGGGCCAGATTCTCGTATCCTGGCGTAAAACTATGCGGGTGTAACGTATCTCGTTTACGCTACGCGGCCGCAAGTTTTACGGGCAAGTTCTTGATTCACAAAGCACTTGCCTGTAAAGTTGCAGCGGCGTAGCGTAAATCCTCCGGCGCAAGCCCGCCTAATTCAAATGATCCAGGTAGGGGGCGTGGATCATTTAAATTAGGCGCGTTCCCGCGCCGCTCGTACTGCGCATGCGCCGTCCCTAAAATTTCCCGACGTGCATTGCGCTAAATGACGTTGCAAGGACGTCATTGGTTTAAGGTTAACGTAAATGGCGTCCAGCGCCATTCACGGACGACTTACGCAAACGACGTACATTTTTAAATTTCGACGCGGGAACGACGGCCATACTTAACATTGGTTGCCCCTCATATAGCAGGGGCAACTTTACGCATCGCAAATGCTACGGAAACGTCGGAAATTCACTGCGTCGACCGCGCGTACATTCGGAATCTCGCGTAAATAGCTAATTTGCATAGACGACGGGGAAAACGATAAGCGATACCTAGCGGCGGGAAAAAAAATTGCATCTAAGATCTGACAGCGTAAGAGCCTTACGCCTGTCAGATCTAATGGATATCTATGCGTAACTGATTCTAAGAATCAGTCGCATAGATACGCCGGGCCAGATTAGGACTTACGGCGGCGCAAATGGCGTTGCGCCATCGTAAGCCCTTTGAGAATCTGGCCCAATATGCTCAGAAACAGACCTTACACATCTATACTGCAAGTGACAGGACAAATAGACCCTTTACTCGCTTATGCCGCATACACACGATCGGAACTTCTGACAAGAAAAGTTTGATGTGAGCTTTTTTTCGGAAATTCCAATCGTGTGTAGGCCCCATCGGACTTTTTCTGTTGGAATTTCCGACAGCAAAAATTTGAGAGCTGGTTCTCAAATTTTCCGACGGAAAAAGTTCTTGTCGGAAATTCCTATCGTCTGTATGCAGTTCTGATGCACAAAAAAACACGCATTCTCTGAATCAAGTACGAGAGGGAAGTGCTCGGTCTGGTAAAACTAGCGTTCATAATGGAGATAGCACATTCGTCATGCTGCAAATATTTGGATCTTTTAATGCAGCGCATGCTTTTCTTCTTTATAATGCTAGAATAATGAAGTTGTTTTGCTGCTGATATTCACAGAGTTCTGACAAACGTATTTCTTTATTATTTCTTGTGATCTCCTGAAAAATCTTTTTATTTTCTAAAGCCAGATCTCCAAAATAATGTTTAGAATTAATTTTTATAGTCATCTTTCTTTCTTTTTTTTTTTTTTTTATTGTAATCAAGACTTTTTATGATTTGAAAATTATTTTCTAGTGATCTCCATAATTTTTTTTTATTTGTGTGTCAAGTTACCACAACAACTTTATAATCTTGCATTTTTTAACCTTTTTTTTAAGTAGGTTGGTTGGTGTCCCTTGTTAATTTGACATTGTATTTTTGAAATGTACCTGCCTACTCACAAACAAAAACAAAACACATAGCCAGTGTTGTAAGTAACGGCGTTAAAATAAACGCCGTTACCTAACGATGCCCCTTTTGAGGGTAACGAGTAATCTACCAGATTACTCTTCCCCTCGTGGTAACGCCGTTCCCATTACTTGGGTGGCGTTACCGCAATTACATGTAGTACCTGTGTGTCGGCGGCCATCCATTATTAAAAAAGCGCTCCTCCTCTGACTGTTCCGTGGACCGTGATAGGCGGAACAGTCATTTTCCCAGCAGAGCCTCTGTTTACTGTTCAGCCTATCACAGATGCCTTCTCATCCTCAGCATCAGCCTCAGACGAGAGGACATCCGTGATAGGTTGAACAGTAAACAGAGGCTCTGCTGGGAAAATTACTGTTCCGCCTATCACGGAACAGCCTGAGAAGGAGGCGCAGCTTTTGAATAATGGATGGCCGCCGGCTCTCCCTCTCCCCTCCTCCTCCCTCCCTCCCTCACAGTCTGGAGCCGCCCGCCCGCCAACTCTGAGTCACTGACAGCACAGCAGCGAGCGGCCATCCCAGCCATGGTACCAAGCCAAGGACGTAGGAGGATGGTCAGCACTCCACCCCCGAGCGGGCGAGGGGCCACTAAATGTGAAGTGACTGTACTAGGCTGCAAATGTAATTGCCCTTGCCTCATGCTAACTCTAGCTCTCAAAGGATGTGATGTACACCCTATTTGCTGTAATCGACATGATATACATTCAATGGCAAAGACCCCATTAGAAGTGCCACAGTTAACATAATTACAGATAGTAAAGTCTCTCCCAGTAGCACAAGCAGTAATGGTTTTATGTTTCTGTTGTGCTTGTCGCAAAAGCAGCAGGTGTTCAAGCCACATATATAAGAACCAGAAACAGACAAGAATGTCTTATTTTGTTGTGAAGACAAAAAAAGACTAGGAGATAAAATATTCCCCAGGGTACTTGATCAGCGGCTTGAAAATATGCAGCCCTGAATTAAACTCATGTGAAAAAGTGGTGACAAAGGTGATTGGATTATGGGCAGAACAGGAAGAACCTTTTATCCTGTAATGCTTTTTATCAGTTTTCACCCTGTCCTTATTCAAAACAGACAATCTTTCCTTTATGGAGGCTATACGGATGGCTCTATCAATATGCCACTGTTTGTAGCCACATACTTTCAGTCTAGGGGTGATGTTATCGCATTCATGAAAGAAAGAATCCATGTCAGAACAATTGCGTCTTGCTCTAATATACTCCCCTACAGGCACAGATTTGATAGTCTGCTTAAGATGATAGCTGGTAGCCAAAAGCACAGAATTCCCAGCACATTTCTTATGGAAGGGGTATTTTAGCTGGAAAAATAAGGGGGTCGTCATATGCCGGCAAAAAAAAAGTCAGTTACTTTGCTGAGTAACTAATTACTTTGCCACTCTGCCAATGTAGTAACTGAGTCACTAACTCTTTTTCGGACAAGTAATTTGTAACTGTAACTAATTACTTTTTTAAAGGAAGATGAGCAACACTGCACATAGCTAAGTATTTGCTGAAAAAAATACACATTTATTAAGGGTCATAACAAAAGAAAGAGGAAGGCAATGCTGGAGAAATTGGTGAAATTTGCAAAGCCTTTGGACCCCAAGGCAGACATCATCTAGTTGCAAATCAAAATTGGTAGCCTGAGTAGTCCATATAATAGGGAGCACAATCTGGTCCAGGACTCCAAGAGATT
This sequence comes from Rana temporaria, assembly GCF_905171775.1. NCBI lineage: Eukaryota > Metazoa > Chordata > Amphibia > Anura > Ranidae > Rana > Rana temporaria. Next base: position 291,687,453 of record NC_053491.1, on the reverse strand, counting down.
GGGAACAGCAGCAGATGACATATGTCCCCAGGCTGTGGTACTACCACAGCCTGCGTCTTGTGTCAGACCAGACTGAATCCAGGCCATCAATTTTTTGTCTTCCTTCCATGCATACCTCCAGGCTGTGGCTCTGGTGGTGAAGTTGTGGCAGGAGGAGGAGGAGGATGGTCAAACTCACAAATGTGGCCTTTTCTTTTTTTTTTTTCTCCACTTCAGACTTAACCACAGCACGAGACCTACTCATGGTTTTATTCAATAGTTCCGTCTCAACTTTGGTTTCGCATCATATGTGGAGTTCAAAATGTTAGTTTGTATCTTGTATCTTTATTATTATTATTTTTTTTCTTTTCCTTTTTTTGTGCATAATTGTTATTATTATTGCTTATTTCTGTTTTCTATTTCTCTTATCCTTCTGTAGTTTCTAAAATCTCTTGTCTTAGTAAAGATTAATTCCCTTACCCCCTCTCCTGTCCCGTCCCCTTCTCCCCCCCCATCCACCCCCCTGGCCTCTCTCTTGTCCCCGTTGTCATCAGTTTTCACCTTCTCTAGCCCTTATGGGTGCTACCTCATATCATTTATATTGTATTATATTAAACGTCCATCATCTCTGCATATTCCATCGTGGACTTGAACCCTTTCCAATCTTTCCATTTCTCTTAAAATTCCGCCCAATTTCCTCCATCTCTAAGGCCCCGTACACACGGTCGGACAAAGCCGATGAGAATGGACCGAGGTTCAGTTTCATCGGCCCAAACCGACCGTGTGTATAGCCCATCGGTCTGTTTTCCTTCGGTCCAAAATTTTAAAACATGCTTCAAAACCGAACCGATGGACCGCTGCCCGATCGGTCCAAACCGATGGTTAGTACAGAAAAGCATTGGTTCAAAACCCGCGCATGCTCAGAATCAAGTCAGTTTTATTCAGCACGTTGTGTGTTTGACGTCACCGCGTTCTGACCCAATCAGTTTTTGGAACGATGGTGTGTACGCACATCAGACCATCAGGCCACTTCAGCGGTGAACCGATGAAAACGGTCCGTCGGACCATTCTCATCGGTTTTGTCCGACCGTGTGTACAAGGCCTTAGTCTCAGGTATTCCATACTATAAATTTTGTCTATTTTATTGGACCATCCAACCAGTGTTGGTCTCTCCGGTTGTTGCCAGTTACTAGATATTTGATTCTTTGCTGCGTTCAAAAACTGTGGGACTAATGTCCTCAGATATTCTTTAGTTGACATTTGGGCCCCGTGTAAAATGCAGACCAAATGTGGCCTTTTCTTGTCAGTTCGCCCCTCAACTCCTTATTTAGGGCCATAAGAATTTCCTAATAGAAGAGGCGTCGGACCTCGTCCATGTCCTGCATTTTACTTGCTACGCCTGGCCTGGGGTGCGTGTCCTTAATCCTGACTTCGGGACCATGTTGGTCCGGAGTCGAGACTTCTCCTGATGGGCTGGGACCTACATTTGCTAAGGTGATCCTGTGCTGTTTGTCCTGGAGGGAGGAAGCTACTTGATGAAGGGAGCCAGGGGAGGACTTATCTTGGAGAGGACCATGCAAGAGGCTTGTATCTTGGGAGAAGGCCTGGAAACTTCATCGAAGGATGCACCATGCACTGAGAGGCTTGATGGTAATCGCCTGTCAGATTCAAATTTTTATCAAAGTTAAGCTGGAGAGATATGGGTGCTGAATCCTGTCAAGGGGATTCTGGACCAAAAGTGTCTTCATTAAAGGAAAGTCTGTGGCAGAGACTGTACTTTACTCTGTGCGCCATTCTGGCTGCTAGGCCAATGAGAGGGACCTATCCGGGTGAGCAATACCCACTCTGGCTAGAGTGGTGACAAAGGTAACTGTGTATGCTGGAAGCAGGAGTGTTTCCTATTTGAAACTATACACCTAAACCTACCTACCCTTCCACGTTGGGGCTCGTCCGGGATTGGCTGTTACCTCTCGCAATGGAATTGAAAAGTCATTTAGCTTTTGAGAGTCTGAACTTGCCAGGGTGTTGAACTGTGCTGCAAAGAAGGGGTTAAGGTCAGGTTGCTTGGCGGAGGCTTGGGCCACATGTGCAAGAGCAAGGTACGTGAAGCGATGTGCGAAGAAAAGAACTAAAAGTGTGAGGAGTCACCCACCACTGCATGAGACGTGAGTGTGTCTGGCGGGGAAAAGTCTTGATTGTGAGAGACTGTCATCTGCAATGCTCCAAGCTGGAGCTAGTGTGCGTTCTGCCCCAACGGGAGTCTCATTAACGGATACAGGCATCCGGATGATGCCGCAGGGGCGGTTTGTGCTGTATACGAGTGGCAACGTGGAAGCGATTGGTATGTCATGCCCACGATGCGAAGAACTGGCGGTTCAGATCCGACCCTTCGGCCGATGTCTCCAGTGCGGAGAGTATTTGTTTGCGGTGGAAGAGCGTACCGGATCGCCTCGAGTCTATATAGGATAGGATTACAGGCGCCGTTACTTTGGAAGAAGCCATTTCCTGGCCCACTCCCAGCTCTACACCTGCCGTGCCTGCTATGGTGAGTGACACCCACTATGATGTCGCTAATGCGAAAGTTCTTGAGCCACCAGCAGATGCTAGTTCGGAAAGTGTTTGTACGGCGGTGGCACCTGCTATGGAAGAAGGAAGAAGGTGGGATATGTAAAGGCTTCTCACGGCCGTGGTCGAGGCCTACCTCAGTGTTTACCAGGACCGACTCCGAGGAAGATGTTGCCCTCGTGGAGACCGCGACAGGAACTGGTAAGCAGGCTGGGGGTAACATGATGAAAATTGTGCAAACATAATTGCCTGCGGAAGAGTATGCAGACTCTGATCTGGACTCTTTTAGCCAGATTCACGTAGATGTGCCTAACGTTAGGCAGGCTTAGCGTATCTCATATACGTTACGCCGCCGTAAGTTAGAGTGGCAAGTGCTGTATTCACAAAGCACTTGCGTCGGCGTAGCGTAAATGTGCCGGAGTAAGCGTGCCTAATTCAAATTGGGAAGAGGTGGGAGTGTTTTATGTTAATAAGGCATGACCCCACATAATTGACATTTTGAACGTACGGCGCATGCGCCGTCCGTGGACATAACCCAGTGCACATGCTCCAAATTACGCCGCAAAGACTCATTGGTTTCAATTGCCCCATTCAAGGACGACTTACCCAAACAACGTAAATTTTTTTAAATTCGACGCGGTTCCGACGTCCATACTTAACATTGGCTGCGCCATCTTTTTGGTGGTTTATCTTTACGCCTGAAAACGCCTTATGTAAATGGCGTATCTTTACTGCGACGGGCAAGCGTACGTTCGTGAATAGGTGTATCTCGCTGATTTACGCATTCTAGGCGTAAATCAGCGTACACGCCCCTAGCGGCCAGCGTAAATAGTCAGCTAAGATACGACGGCGCAGGCGGTCGTATCTTGGCAACATTTAAGCGTATCTCAATTTGAGAATACGCTTAAATATACAACAGCGCAGATTCGGAGTAACGACGGCGTATCTACTGATACGCCGGCGTAACTCTACCTGAATCTGGCTATTTGTCAGATGCCGGTGACGATCACTGGTTCGAGCCAGAGTTTCCCGAGTTGACATGGAATACAAGATTTAAGACTGTTGCTGCCCGTAGTTCAGGGAAATGTTCTCCCATGGACTCTGGGGACACAACGCCTCGGGCGGAAACCCCGGGTGTGAACTTGGAAGTTGTCATGGATGCAGGCATAATTACTGGTGGAAAAGATGCGCCTCCAGTTATGACACTCCCGCACACTACCCAAACTTGCCCGTTTACAGCGAATACTAATGAAAAGGGTAGCTCTTGATTACGGGTGGGAATTTCCTTATGTGCTGGAGGCAACCATGAAAGAGATTGAGGCAAGCCGTGAAAAATGGTATGAAGCGACCAAAGTAACTGTGTATGCTGGAAGCAGGAGTGTTTCCTATTTGAAACTATACACCTGAACCTACCTACCCTTCAACCCCTTTAACTAATTTTTCATATCAAGTTCTACAATAAACCACAGAAAAAGAAGCGTATTGTGTGGACATTGGAATTTCTCGGACTCTTTTTTATTACCCTGGACAGCGAGAAGATAGAGGTAACATGCCATCCAAAATACTCAGCAGCTCCTGCGGGGGTAGTGCTACACCTGTATCTGCGCAAAACATCATATTTTGTTGACGAACGATGCTTAGTACGAACAATTATACTAACCTGAAAGTTGCCATTTTAAAATGCCCAACCAGTCAATCAAAGCACATGGAGCAAAATGCAATTCTAAAAATCTAATTATTAATAACACAGGAGAAATACTTTTTGCCAGCATTTTTTTTTTTGATCTTCCTGTACTGCTCCGGCTCCTTCAGCTTCAGGTCAGACCACCTTTTTCTCAGCTGCTCTTTTGATCTCCAGACCCCAAATTAATTTTCTATTTATTAACATTCAATCCGTCCAATTAGTCCAGTTCATTTTGGAGGGTACCCACTATTGTTGGAACACAATTATTTCTCTTTCCAAGGAGATTTATTCCTCTAGCCACTTGGGATCCGCGCTATGGATGAAAGACGTCCACAGCGCGGCTCTCAAGTCCCTGGACGTCCTGTTGTTGACATTCCCCGTGCGCGCCGCTGGGGGCGCGCAGCGGGGAAACAACGTGCCCGACGTATCGCTAGGAAGCCGATGCGTGTGCCTGGCGGCCGCGATGTCCGCCAGGTACTCGCAATCGGCGGTGACAGCAGGGACGTGGAGCTCTGTGTGTAAACACAGAGCTCCACGTCCTGTCAGGGAGAGAGGAGACCGATCTGTGTCCCTTGTACATAGGGACACAGCATCGGTCACCTCCCCCAGTCAGTCCCCTCCCCCCACACAGTTAGAACACACCCAGGATACACATTTAACCCCTTCCTCACCCCCTAGTGGTTAACCCCTCCACTGCCAGTCACATTTATACAGTAATTAGTGCATTTTTATAGCACTGATCGCTGTATAAATGTGAATGGTCCCAAAATTGTGTCAAAAGTGTCCAATACGTCCACCGCAATATCGCAGGCCTGACAAAAAAATTGCAGATCTCCGCCATTACTAGTAAAAAAAAAAAAAAAATCATAAATCTATCCCCTATTTTGTAGGCGCTATAACTTTTGCGCAAACCAATCAATATACGCTTATGCGATTTTTTTTTAACAAAAATATGTAGAAGAATACGTATCGGCCTAAACCGAGGGAAATTTTTAAAAAATAATAAAAAAAAAGGGGATATTATTATAACAAAAAGTAAAAAATATTGTTTTTTTTTGTTTATAGTGCAAAAAAAAAAAAAATCGCAGAGATGATCAAATACCACCAAAAGAAAGCTGTATTTGTGGGAAAAAAATTATAAAAATATAATTTGGGTACAGTGTTGTATGACCGCGCAAATGTCATTCAAAATGCGTCAGGCCTGAAAGCTGAAAATTGCTCTGGGCACGAAGGGGGTTTAAGTGCCCAGTAATGAAGTGACTAGATATAGGGCATGGTGATGGGAGCCTAATTTGCTCCCTGTTACACCAATCTTACTCTTGGCTAGCGGGAAGAGTCCCATATCTGGAGGAACAATCCGTTTGCTGCCCATATCATCCTTTATGGATGATATAATGGCGATATTATCATTATCTGGGAAAGCCCCCCTTCCTCAGTTGTACCTGTTGTTTAATATTGTAATGACAATACCATCGGCCTGTGCTTCACCCATGTTTGTGATCCATCAACTTTGGTTTCCCTTGATTAAAATAAATAATATTGCGCTAAATTTCAGATATATGCTTAATAATAAACTCCAGTGGATAAGGAACAAATAGTGATTTTAAAATATATATACAAAAAAGCCATATGTACAATATATAAATATATGAAACTCTCGAATACATGATGACCATGTGACCATGAAGCAGTAGTACTTGATCAGGTTGGGAAGATCCTGGAGATGTCCATTACAGGCAAGGTACAGCAGTTCCCTGGTCTCTGGAACAGCAGAAATTGACCCTGGAAAAAACAAATTATCTATAGAGAAGTCCTGGAGCCATCAGCTGAAACCTGTGTATCGAGCTGATCTCTGTGTGGATTATTATTGAAAGTGCCAATAGACCCAAGGGGGTCTTAAATTGAGATGAGCGGGCATTGCACATAAGTAATAAGTAATATTATTTTAAATTTGGTTTCCCTTGACCTTGAACTAGGCCATACCAATGGACAAATTACTTCCAAAACACATTTCAAACCCACCCATAGTTGTCATCACCCAAGATGGGTTAACAACATCCCTAAAGGACAGTTTAGTCATCTAACTATACACTTGATCAGGATTATGTTCCTCAAGGTCAGATCCTCAAAGACAGATTTCTGGAAAAAGGATTTCACCCCGACTTAGTTGAACAATCCTTTAAAACATGTGCCACTAGCTAAATTAGGGCTGGTAAAACAGATTACCTCGGGGTCCGATATCAAATATATAACCCAGTTTCACTCCCATTTCAAACAGGTGGAGAAGGTCATTGCACATTGGGGGTTTCTTTTGAAGGACCCCAATTTGGGGCCGGTACTCTCAAACAGACCTAAACTTGTCTATAGAAGGGCTCTCAATGTGAAAAACAAAATTTCCCCTAGCAAATTACCATCCAGCAATAAGCTTTCCTCCCATCTTTTGACTACCTCCTTTAATATAGTAGGGATGTTTCAATGTAAAAAATGAAAATGCAAGATGTATAAATTTGTCAACCACGCAAAAAGAGTTTTACCGATAACAAAAGGAAAAACATATTCAATCAGTTCCACGGATTTGGTTGTATACTGCCTCTCTTGTCCCTGTGATCTCTTCTATGTAGGCAGGACTATTCATACAATCCTGGTACGTTTTGGCAAACACAGAAGAATCATTGAGAAAGGTAGCACTGATCAAAGTGTCCCCTGCCATTTCAAATACACTCATGATCGCTCCACCAATGGTCTTCGACTTTGGGTTTTGGAATCCCCCCCCCTGTGACTTTGTGACAGAGAGGATTCATACCTTCTGCCACAGAGAAGCCTTTTGGGTTTATCATCTGAATACTCTGTCATCGGGAGGCCTCAATGAGGAACGTGAGGTGTGTACTATTTTGTAGTGAGTAACTAGTTTTCTCCCTGTTCTTATACATTTTTAAATTTTGGTAAATAATCCCAGCTTCCGTTATCATGTGCTTCTTGTTACATACCATTCAGTCTCATTGGATTAGAAATGCGCATCAGTTGTGCATTTTTTTCTCTTTCTTTTTTACATAAGTGCATGTATTCATTATTTTTATTTTATAAATACTGTATATGTGTGTATGTATGTAGCGCTACCCCTGCAGGAGCCGCTGATTTGTTATTGGGATCGGCATATTGAGTTACCTTAATGTGGCGTATGGCTGCAGTTGGAGAAGAAAGCAGTGATTGAAGGTCTAGACAGTGAATAAAGGGTTTTCCAATGCTTTATTTCCTGGCCAACTCAGCCAACATCAACTTCAAATGGGAAGACTCTTTCTGAGTGGGTGAAGTGCCCCCGGACAGACCCCTCTCACAAGCCTGGCAGCCGAGGTGTCACTTTGGATTTGCTGGGAGGAACAGATCTCTCTCACGGACATGGCTCTAGGGCCTCTGCCACAGGCCAATTACTTTAGGTGAGCTAAATGGATGAATGGAGCGAATCCTCCCAGTAGGTTTTAGCATAGGTCACCAGATGACAGCAAAGCGTACCTGTCAGCATTCCGGTCACCAGATCCCCGATTGGTTCGTTCAAGCCCTGTTGGACAACCTGCCTCTGGGTTCCCCTCAAGCCGACCCCCCAATCGAACGGCACCCAGCCTGGGATCCTCTCAATCGAACTGGGGACCCAGTAAGTCACTGGAGTCCCCTTTTACCTCCTGATGAGGTTTTGTGTAGCCTGCAATTCTAGCCTGGTGGGCCGCCTTGTCGGGGGTCCATGGATGCGCGCACCCTGAAGGTGGATACCGCACCTTAAACCGGGACCCCGCGTAAAGCTTGCTTAGCACATGACACCTGTCACAGATATATCCTCCCCCAGCATGCCCTGCGAGGGAAACACTCCTCTAATTGGCTGCTGGGGAAAACTTACTCTGCCAGAACCCCTCTGGTGCCAACTGCTGGCCAGGGAGGGTACCGCATCCCTGGAGCACAGACTGACCCAGTGGATTTTTCTGGAATGACAGAAGTCCCAATTTAGCAAATTGTGAATGGGAGCATAATAACTCTCCCATTCCCCACAAACTTTAGCGTAGTGCCCATACTGAAAGTAAGGGGGCGCTACATGTACTTTTGTGTGTGTGTGTGTGTGTGTATATATATATATATATATATATATATATATATATATATATATATATATATATATATATATATATATATATATATATATATATATATATATATATATATATATATATATATATATATATATATATATATATATAGATAGATAGATATAAGTAGGGATCGAAAGTTTGGGCACTAGAGATAAAAATTTGTATTAATGTGCATAACGAAGCCAAGGAAAGATGGAAAGATCTCCAAAAGGCATCAAATTACAGATTAGACATTTTTATAATATGTCAAAAAAAGTTAGATTTTAGTTCCATCATTTACACTTTCAAAATTACAGAAAACAAAAAAATGGCGTCTGCAAAAGTTTGGGCACCCTGCAGAATTTATAGCATGCACTGCCCTCTTTGCAAAGATGAGACGTGCCAGTGTCATGGATTGTTCTCAATCATTGTCTGGGAAGACCAGGTGATGTCAATCTCAAAGGTTTTAAATGCCCAGACTCATCTGACCTTGCCCCAACAATCAGCACCATGGGTTCTTCTAAGCAGTTGTCTAGAAAACTGAAACTGAAAATAGTTGACGCTCACAAAGCTGGAGAAGGCTATAAGAAGATAGCAAAGCGTTTTCAGATGTCAATATCCTCTGTTCGGAATGTAATTAAGAAATGGCAGTCATCAGGAACAGTGGAAGTTAAAGCAAGATCTGGAAGACCAAGAAAAATATCAGACAGAACAGCTCGCAGGATTGTGAGAAAAGCAATTCAAAACCCACGTTTGACTGCACGATCCCTCCAAAAAGATCTGGCAGACACTGGAGTTGTGGTACACTATTCCACTATAAAGAGATACTTGTACAAATATGGTCTTCATGGAAGAGTCATCAGAAGAAAACCTCTTCTACATCCTCACCACAAAAATCAGCATTTGAACTTTGCAAATGAACATATAGACAAGCCTGATGCATTTTGGAAACAAGTTCTGTGGATGGATGAGGTTAAAATATAACTTTTTGGCCGGAATGAGCAAAGGTACGTTTGGAGAAGAAAGGGCACAGAATTTAATGAAAAGAACCTCAGTCCAACTGTTAAGCATGGGGTTGGATCAATCATGCTTTGGGGTTGTATTGCAGCCAGTGGCACAGGGAACATTTCACGAGTAGAAGGAAAAATGGATTCAATAAAATTTCAGCAAATTTTGGATGGTAACTTGATGCCATCTGTGAAAAAGCTGAAGTTAAAGAGAGGATGGCTTATACAAATGGATAATGATCCTAAACACACCTCAAAATCCACGGGGGATTACATCAAGAGGCGTAAACTGAAGGTTTTGCCATGGCCTTCACAATCTCCTGACCTCAACATAATTGAAAATCTATGGATATACCTTAAAAGAGCAGTGCGTGACAGACAGCCCAGAAATCTCAAAGAACTGGAAGACTTTTGTAAGGAAGAATGGGCAAAGATACCTCAAACTAGAATTTAAAGACTCTTGGCTGGCTACAAAAAGCGTTTACAAGCTGTGATACTTGCCAAAGGGGGCAGTACAAGATATTAACTCTGCAGGGTGCCCAAACTTTTGTAGACACCATTTTTTTGTTTTCTGTAATTTTGAAAGTGTAAATGATGGGAAAAAAATCTAACTTTTTTTACATATTATAAGAATGGCTAATCTGTAATTTGATGCCTTTTGGAGATTTTTCTATCTTTCCTTGGCTTCGTTATGCACCTTAATACAAGTTTTTACCTAGGGTGCCCAAACTTTCGATCCCCACTATATATATACATTTATATATATATATATATATATATATAAACATATATAATGTACAGTGCCATGAAAAAGTATTCTTACCCCTTGAAATGTCCAATATTTTGTCATGTTACAACCAAAAACGTAAATGTATTTATTGGAATTTTATGTGATAGACCAACACAAAGTGGCTAATAATTTGAAGTGGAAGGAAAATGATAAATGGTTTTCAACATTTTTTTTACAAATAAATATGTGAAAAGTGTGGCATGCATTTGTATTCAGACCCCCTGAGTCAATTCTTTGTAGAACCAACTTTCTACCAGCTTTGCACATCTAGAGAGTGACATTTTTGCCCATTCTTCTTTGCAAAATAGCTCAAGCTCTGTCAGATTGGATGGAGAGGTCTGTGAACAGCAATTTTCAAGTCTTGCCACAGATTCTCATTTGGATTTAGGTCTTGAGATTGACTGGGCCACTCTAATACATGAATATGCTTTGATCTAAACCAATCCATTGTAGCTCTGGCTGTATATTTAGGTTTGTTGTCCTATTGGAAGGTGAACCTCCACCCCAGTCTCAAGTCTTTTGCAGACTCTAATGCAGCGTACACATGACCGTTTTTCATGACGAGAAAACTGCCATTTTTTAGATTGGTCATGAAAACTGGTCGTGTGTATGCTTCATAGCAGTTTTCTCGACGAGGAAACTGCCCGCAAAAAAATTAGAACCTGCTCTATTTTTTCTCGTTGTGTTTCCCATCGTTCTTTTTCTCGTTGCGAAAACCGCCCGTGTGTATGCTTTTCCGGGGGGAAAAAACGTGCATGCTCAGAATCAAGTATGAGACGAGAGCGCTCGTTCTGGTAAAACTAGGGTTCGTAATGGACATATAGCACATGCGTCACGCTGTAACGGACTGAAAAGCATGAGGCTTAAAAGCGCGAATCGTCTCTCACTAAATTTTTCCTGACAGGAGGATCAGCAAAAGCAGCCCAAAGGATGGCGCCATTTGAATGGAATGTCCCCTTTATAGTGCCGTCGTACATGTTGTCGTACGTGTTGTACGTCACTGTGCTTTGCTTGAGCATTATTTTTTCATGAACGTGTGTATGCAAGGCAGGCTTGAGAGGAATCACAACAAATAATGTCAAGAAAAACTTTGTTTTTTTGCATGACAGGAAAAATGGTTGTGTGTACGCGGCATAACAGGTCTTCTTTTAAGATTATCCTGTATTTGGCTTCATCCATCTTCCCATCAACTCTGACCAGCTTTCCTGTCCCTGCTGAAAGACATCAACGCAACATGATGCTGCCACCATCACAGTTTACAATGTTTCAGTTATGTGAATGGACAGAGTCAGTGATCACTGACTCTGTCCATTTGGAGCAGTAAGGAGCCGAATTTACCAGCTCCTTCCCCGCTCTCCATCCTGACAGTTCCAGGGGGTGGAGGAGGAGCACGGAAGGAGAGAGAAACACGGCGGATACACGGAGGAATACACAGCGGAATACATGGCGGGAATACACGGCGGGAATACACGGCGGGATACACGAAATACACAGCCGAATACACGGAGGGAGAGAGAAACACGGGGGACACGGAGAGAGAGAGAAACACGACGGTGGACACGAAGGGAGGGAGACTGCAGCAAAACGGAGGGGGGCTGGAGGACACGGGACAGTCAGCGGTGATCGTGTGTGGGGGAGTTACAAGCACCAATCACCGCTGATTTTAAAGCAGCTGAAAGCCGCGCGCGGGGGGGAGAAAGAGAAGAGGAACTTGTAACTTCCCCATGCACTGATCACCGCTGACAGTACATGTATCGGGTGAAGCATCGGTACAAGTACTTGGGCAAATTCTTGGTATCGGTCCCGATACAGATACTAGTATCGGTATCGGGACGACCCTAAGTAGAACAATTTTATGTATCTTGGTTCTAATGAATTCCTACTGAGATTTTTTCAAAATGTTCTGTGTATGTGCGCAGCATTGACCAAGGAATACAATTCCTGATTACATTTTTCGATTTTAGCAGCACAATTTGGCAGTGCCATTCTTTATTTCCCAAGATTTTGTTGTACATGTCAATATACATACTATTGTCCATAATCACAATATTGCCCCCCTTGTAGGAGGGCTTTATTGTGATTTCCTGATTCTCTTTAAGTGATTGTGTCACGATCAGGCGTCAGGCTTGAAGACCAATTGCTATAGCAGTGGCAGGACAGGATTACAGGCAGACACTTCTGGCAGATGACACAGGCTCCCCTGAGGTGCAGAGTCTAAGTACTAGCTGGTGTTCACCAGAGCGCCTGGTGGTGGAGATGGATTTAGCTGTGAGCCAGTACCAGGTCGCGGTCCTCAGGTTTGCCCCACCAGGGTGTGAGCAAGCCGGGGTACAGTAGCAGATAAGCAGATAAGAGTTAAACAGCAGCGTGGTCAGTAAGCAAGCCAAAAAGGTTGGTAACAAGTAGTTGCAGGTTGGGATAAGGAAGTAGAATAGTCAAGGTACAAGCCACGGGTCTATCACGAGTGGTAGTAAATGCAGATGGCAGCAGGGAAGACAAATAGCAATGCACTGGCTGAGAAGGCACAATAACCTAGCAAAGAGGAAGTGCTGAGACAAGGCTTTTATAGGAAGTTCATAGGAGGAGCAAGGGGTTTAAGGTTCAACAGCAATCAAGACGCAAGGCAGGGATGTCCAACGGATCAGATAGGTTTGTCCAGCAGATCAGACAGGGAGCTGTCCAGCCTCCCAGATAGCTTAGTGGGAAGAGTCAATGCCAGACACAGAAAAGGTCCCAGGTTCAAGCCCAGGTCCTGACAGATTGAAATGCTTGTCTTTCAATTTCCAATAGATTGTCCTCTTTGCGGTAGGACACTTTTAGTTTGCATATCTCACTTCCCACTAACTTTTTTTTACTTGGAAAAAACAACTTTATTACTACAAAGCACATATTACATGACAGTCAAGCACATTTGTCAATAAAAGTACAGTTTCATATGGTAAAATGCATAGAGTTTTTTGTTAACCTTGATACTGCTAGATATACTGTACATTCACTTGTTCACAAGGACAATGGAACATTTTGATATAGAACACCCTCCGGGTGAGGCACAATCAGACACATGTTTCTCCATCCTCTAGCCACCTGTCATATACTTTGGAATACTTTTGTGTGGAACCCCTGTGTGTGTAAATCAGCTTTTTAAATGGCAAAGTATCATTAACAGCTTCTTTCCACATATGTAGAGAGGGGGGCAAATCCTGCATCCATTTCTGGACGATCACCTTCCGTGCTAAAAATAATGTTTCAAAAAGGAAAATTGTATGATATTTATCAACCTCTACGTCAGGCAGTAATCCCAGAATACACAACTTAGGGTCAAGTACCACAGGGGATCCCATATTGTCAGGCAGAAAGTGAACAACCTGTGTCCAGTACTTCTGAATATTTGGACAGCTCCAAATGAGATCCCCAGAACAATACCTAGCACAGGTGGGGGTTCCGTCTCTACATCCAGAGATGGCAGCTGGGTTCTGAGTGCATGATGGAGCTGCGGGTTTTTAAAAGCTAAGTGCTGTGGGAGCGAAAATTCCTCTCTAAGTGCCTGAAACTGTTTGAATCCAGGGTTTGATTTTCAGGGGTCGTGCTAGCATTATATGCGGCTTCTAGGTCACTAAGTTTATCAGAGGTGAATTGGAGGATAGTGGTAGAGTCACATTTACGCCTATTTATTCTGGTGGATAAAAGCCTGCGGGCATGCGCTTTAAAATCATCCCAGTGTGAGTTTAGGGTATAGGGCCACTGCAGTCTATCAAAAAAGAAGAGCAGTTCCTCTGCTATGGAATCATGGTCTGTGAGGACCGACAACCAATGGGGATTAAGTCTCCACAGTCGCGCTGGAGAGGCAGCTCGAAGAGACACCGTCAGCCAGCACAGGGAGTGGTCTGAGAGGATACTGGAAGTAAACCCAGAGCCCTTAAACTTATGCAACAGGGCCCTAGAAACAAGTGTAGCGCTCACCCCCGAAGGAGCCGCTGAATTATCGGGTCTTCTGTCTCACCTCTGTGACACACCACAAACAATGAATCCACAGCACACCAGCACACCTTGTGAAGTTTTATAACAGATTTAATGACTGTGGGATAGAGCAAAAGCCCTTAATGTCTCCCCACTCTAATATATAATACAACTAATAACAGAATGAGATAATACGTTTAGATTGAATGCGATGAACAGTAATATATCTATATACTTAGCAGTATCGACCCCACCCTAAACTACTGGCCAGTAGTACTGTCCTAGGCTAGCCAACGTTGGGGCCCTGGATGTATGACAGATGTAGGAAATACACTTGTTGCAATGGCCAAAGGCCGCTCACCATTTCCAATGTCTCTTTGGGGAAGGAGGATGGCTGTCTGCGGAAGCGACGTCTGTGAAATGGATGCAGTCTTTTAAAGCCTCCGGCAGGACATCTCAGATCGTCTAGGGGCCGTCTGGGGAATCTGGCAATAACCTCTGTCAGCTGTACTCACTCAGTTGGGCAGGCTGGATTACTCCGGTGGCTGGATCGGCCCTGCGACCAGGCCTCAGTTCGATCGCTCAAAACACAGTCTCTCTCTGTTTCAGTAGACGAACATCAGTCTCTCCAAGAACTATTGCATAGAGCCTGTGTCTCAGTGGCAAACACACAGCTCTGACACAAGCTGTCTTAAATCACTCTGTGATGCAGATATGTGTTCCCTGGTCACTGTTCCAGACTCCCTCTCCTCACTACCTCCTCCTGACTCCCGTCTCTCCTGGAACTTCCTGTCTCACAGCCTCCTGGGAAATGCAGTTTTACAAATCTGTGCTCTCTGGCTCCACCTGCTGCAATATATATATATATATCTACATCCTCTTAAATGGCTGAAAATCACAACAGGGCTACACAAGAATAAAATCTATCCTGGACATGGTGTTGTGACGTGCATTGTAACCCCCCTAGACATGTTGGTATGAGTGCTATGGTATGCCCACCCCACCCATTGGCGCTTTAAGGCTGCTTTTAAATGACCCATGACATGCGTTTCTACCAAGGCGATGATATCTGCCTTCTGACCCTTGAGATAGTTCAATACAGCCGTACGTTTGATCTTTTCCCGCATTCCCCGCACATTCCATAGTAGGAATTTAACATCTGCCATAATGCTTAGTGGTATAGTCTGCAGGAGTGCACAGATCTGCAGGGTAGCATCTCCATCAAAATAGGGTCTCAGGTTCATCATGCAAAGTACTATACCGTTTATAAGCAGTAGACGTGCTAAGTTGTTCGTCACAGATTTAATTCTGAAATTAAGGAACTTGGCGATAAAGGTCCTGGGGGGGCTCCTGCAGGCGGAGGTTTAGCTGGGATGAGATGCACCCGTTCTACTGCAAACATTACAGAAAAGGCCTCTCTCCCAAAATGTTGGATCCAAGTATTCAGCAGGGTTGGTACCTTCAGTCTTTTCAGGTTGACCGATGAACCGGAGGTTCTCCATGTCATCCTGGTGTGCATGCAGCTGGTGGACCTGGCACTGCAGGTCCTCCGTGGTATGGCTTAAGTGATGCAGGAAATCCTCTGCCGCTCCAATGCGTGTCTCAGCTTCGGTGACCCTATATTTTACCTTAGATAGATCCTGGCGCAAGAGGGAGATGTCTACTTTGACCTCATCTATTTTAGTGGTGAGTGTTCCCTGCAGCATCGCAATGGCCTCCAGGACCTTGATGAACCGCCGCGGACCACGCACAGTTGCCATCTTTGGCCTGCGGCTCCTGATCCTGATGGCAGTATTTTGCCAGCTTGTACCGCCTCAGAGGTCCTTTTCGGTGGAGATATGTTCTCTCCCCGCTCCCGGCTGTGGATGATCAGACCGTCGCCAAGTGTAGTAGGACGGCCGCTGCTCCAGGAGTCAGGCCTGGACCATGGTCCATCCCCAATGCTAACGTAGGGTGCGTATGTACTGTGAAGGTGGCCCCCAGGAGGAAATGTACCCCAGGACAGCCAGGGAGGCCCGCAGAACACACCGAGGCCTCCGCCAGGTGCCGCAAGCCAGCCGCCGCTACGGGAGGTAGGCCGATGCTGCGGCCCACCCCGCATCAGAAGAAGGGTGTGGATGTACCACTGCAGCAGCCCCAGGGAGTCTGCTATTCCAGGAGGAGATGCACCCCAAGGCAGACAGGGAGGCCTGTATATCTCACCAAGGCCTCTGCCGGGTGTAGCAAGGTGGCCACCGTTTCCGAAACGTAGGTTGAAGCTGCGGCCCATCCCACGGCAGAAGCAGGGTGTGGATGAGTCACTGTGACGGCCCCAGGGAAACCGGAGGCTATTCCAGGAGGGGATGCAACTCAGGGCAATCAGGGAGGCCTGTAGGATCCACCTAGGCCCCCGCCGGGTGTAGCAATATGGCCACCGTGCCGGGATGTAGGCCGAAGCCGTGGCCCGTCCCACAGCTCAGGGAGGGTGCAGAAGTGTTGCAGTGGGGGCAGCAGGCATTCCGAAGGCCGCTTCAGGAGGCCAAGCACCAGGCAGGTCAGTACAGCTTGCAAAAGGCCGCCGCCCGGCGGAGCAATACTGTGATGGATTAGGGTAAAATTCCTATTTTCAAATTAGGCTAATTCTTTTTATTATTAGAATCACTGAAATGTTTTCTTTTTCCTATATTCCTTATACTGTTTATTTGTGTTTATACGCATTATGCATATGGGTTGCAATGCAGATATTATGTTGTAAAAGTTACCATTTGAAATGGTGATACAAAAGGACTATTATTAAGAGCAGATGTCATCCCCCCACTCCTCACTCTTCCACTCCCAAACCACCCCTCCCTCCTAAATTCCTCATTCCAAAGAACAAATATGGACTTGGTTGTAAGAGGAAGCCGCCCCTCCTCCTTCTGTCTCCTTGTCTTCACTTCACTGCAAACATGGCGACTGTGGAAAGGACTCTTTATGCCTGCACGACACGTGTATATGGGCAGCATGCTCGAACATGGATTTCTTCCAAATAAGGACTTTCATTCCTTGCCCTTTGCTCCTGGACTTTAGCAATGCGTGCCATGTGCTACAGAAGTCACAGGGAGGGGGAGGGTAAAATGGGTGTGAATGTATAATGTGAACCAATCTGCATGCATAATGTTCTGTGATGTCATTTTACCAATAATAAAATTAACTGGGCAAGGCCAGGGACTTCCTGTTGGGCTGAGAAGCTAAAAGGTGAGGATGTAAAATCTCTCTCTGGTTTGCATGCTCTCACTTTATAATTTGGACAAGCGTCAGAATGGGTTTAATCCTGAAATTGTGTCAGGAAATTAATGAATCTATTACAATTTGGCCACCGCTCCGGGAACTAGGCCGAAGCCGCGGCCTGTCCTAGGGGAGATGCAGGGATCCAGGAAACCCCCTCGATGGCAGTCTCAGGCAGTGTTCCAGCCGGTTGGCAGACCTCAAAAACAACGGAGGTGGCAGAACAGATCCCCTGACACAGAGGATGGCGTCAATTGACTAGGATGCAAGCAGGATGGTAAAGCAGGAGTATGGGCAAGCGGAACTCACTTCACATTCAACCTACTCCATTGCCGTCCAGGCCACGCCCCCCACTTCCCACTAACTTAACGAATGCCAACACATTCGTATTGCTTTTTAAGGATGGAAATTTGTCAGACTTCTTTTTATATGTTGGTAAAGGGGGAGTTCTGTTTGGTCAAAGCGCCCCAGTAAGTGTTCCAAGTCAGTAATCCCAGAATACACAACTTAGGGTCAAGTACCACAGGGGATCCCATATTGTCAGGCAGAAAGTGAACAACCTGTGTCCAGTACTTCTGAATATTTGGACAGCTCCAAATGAGATACCCAGAACAATACCTAGCACAGGTGGGGGTTCCGTCTCTACATCCAGAGATGGCAGCTGGGTTCTGAGTGCATGATGGAGCTGCAGGTTTTTAAAAGCTAAGTGCTGTGGGAGCGAAAATTCCTCTCTAAGTGCCTGAAACTGTTTGAATCCAGGGTTTGATTTTCAGGGGTCGTGCTAGCATTATATGCGGCTTCTAGGTCACTAAGTTTATCAGAGGTGAATTGGAGGATAGTGGTAGAGTCACATTTACGCCTATTTATTCTGGTGGATAAAAGCCTGCGGGCATGCGCTTTAAAATCATCCCAGTGTGAGTTTAGGGTATAGGGCCACTGCAGTCTATCAAAAAAGAAGAGCAGTTCCTCTGCTATGGAATCATGGTCTGTGAGGACCGACAACCAATGGGGATTAAGTCTCCACAGTCGCGCTGGAGAGGCAGCTCGAAGAGACACCGTCAGCCAGCACAGGGAGTGGTCTGAGAGGATACTGGAAGTAAACCCAGAGCCCTTAAACTTATGCAACAGGGCCCTAGAAACAAGAATTAAATCTATCCTGGACATGGTGTTGTGACGTGCATTGTAACCCCCCTAGACATGTTGGTATGAGTGCTATGGTATGCCCACCCCACCCATTGGCGCTTTAAGGCTGCTTGTAAATGACCCATGACATGCGTTTCTACCAAGGCGATGATATCTGCCTTCTGACCCTTGAGATAGTTCAATACAGCCGTACGTTTGATCTTTTCCCGCATTCCCCGCACATTCCATAGTAGGAATTTAACATCTGCCATAATGCTTAGGGGTATAGTCTGAGTGCACAGATCTGCAGGGTAGCATCTCCATCAAAATAGGGTCTCAGGTTCATCATGCAAAGTACTATACCGTTTATAAGCAGTAGACGTGCTGAGTTGTTCGTCACAGATTTAATTCTGAAATTAAGGAACTTGGCGAAAAAAGGTCCTGGGGGGGCTCCTGCAGGCGGAGGTTTAGCTGGGATGAGATGCGCCCGTTCTACTGCAAACATTACAGAAAAGGCCTCTCTCCCAAAATGTTGGATCCAAGTATTCAGCAGGGTTGGTACCTTCAGTCTTTTCAGGTTGACCGATGAACCGGAGGTTCTCCATGTCATCCTGGTGTGCATGCAGCTGGTGGACCTGGCACTGCAGGTCCTCCGTGGTATGGCTTAAGTGATGCAGGAAATCCTCTGCCGCTCCAATGCGTGTCTCAGCTTCGGTGACCCTATCTTTTACCTTAGATAGATCCTGGCGCAAGAGGGAGATATCTACTTTGACCTCATCTATTTTAGTGGTGAGTGTCCCCTGCAGCATCGCAATGACCTCCAGGACCATGATGAACCGCCGCGGACCACGCACAGTCGCCATCTTTGGCCTGCGGCTCCTGATCCTGATGGCAGTATTTTGCCAGCTTGTACCGCCTCAGAGGTCCTTTTCGGTGGAGATATGTTCTCTCCCCGCTCCCGGCTGTGGATGATCAGACCGTCGCCAAGTGTAGTAGGACGGCCGCTGCTCCAGGAGTCAGGCCTGGACCATGGTCCATCCCCAATGCTAACGTAGGGTGCGTATGTACTGTGAAGGTGGCCCCCAGGAGGAAATGTACCCCAGGACAGCCAGGGAGGCCCGCAGAACACACCGAGGCCTCCGCCAGGTGCCGCAAGCCAGCCGCCGCTACGGGAGGTAGGCCGATGCTGCGGCCCACCCCGCATCAGAAGAAGGGTGTGGATGTACCACTGCAGCAGCCCCAGGGAGTCTGCTATTCCAGGAGGAGATGCACCCCAGGGCAGACAGGGAGGCCTGTATATCTCACCAAGGCCTCTGCCGGGTGTAGCAAGGTGGCCACCGTTTCCGAAACGTAGGTTGAAGCTGCGGCCCATCCCACGGCAGAAGCAGGGTGTGGATGAGTCACTGTGACGGCCCCAGGGAAACCGGAGGCTATTCCAGGAGGGGATGCAACTCAGGGCAATCAGGGAGGCCTGTAGGATCCACCTAGGCCCCCGCCGGGTGTAGCAATATGGCCACCGTGCCGGGATGTAGGCCGAAGCCGTGGCCCGTCCCACGGCTCAGGGAGGGTGCAGAAGTGTTGCAGTGGGGGCAGCAGGCATTCCGAAGGCCGCTTCAGGAGGCCAAGCACCAGGCAGGTCAGTACAGCTTGCAAAAGGCCGCCGCCCGCCGGAGCAATACTGTGATGGATTAGGGTAAAATTCCTATTTTCAAATTAGGCTAATTCTTTTTATTATTAGAATCACTGAAATGTTTTCTTTTTCCTATATTCCTTATACTGTTTATTTGTGTTTATACGCATTATGCATATGCATGTATGGGTTGCAATGCAGATATTCTGTTGTAAAAGTTACCATTTGAAATGGTGATACAAAAGGACTATTATTAAGAGCAGATATCATCCCCCCACTCCTCACTCTTCCACTCCCAAACCACCCCTCCCTCCTAAATTCCTCATTCCAAAGAACAAATATGGACTTGGTTGTAAGAGGAAGCCGCCCCTCCTCCTTCTGTCTCCTTGTCTTCACTTCACTGCAAACATGGCGACTGTGCAAAGGACTCTTTATGCCTGCACGACACGTGGATATGGGCAGCATGCTCGAACATGGATTTCTTCCAAATAAGGACTTTCATTCCTTGCCCTTTGCTCCTGGACTTTAGCAATGCATGCCATGTGCTACAGAAGTCACAGGGAGGGGGAGGGTAAAATGGGTGTGAATGTATAATGTGAACCAATCTGCATGCATAATGTTCTGTGATGTTATTTTACCAATAATAAAATTAACTGGGCAAGGCCAGGGACTTCCTGTTGGGCTGAGAAGCTGAAAGGTGAGGATGTAAAATCTCTCTCTGGTTTGCATGCTCTCACTTTATAATTTGGACAAGCGTCAGAATGGGTTTAATCCTGAAATTGTGTCAGGAAATTAATGAATCTATTACAATTTGGCCACCGCTCCGGGAACTAGGCCGAAGCCGCGGCCTGTCCTAGGGGAGATGCAGGGATCCAGGAAACCCCTCGATGGCAGTCTCAGGCAGTGTTCCAGCCGGTTGGCAGACCTCAAAAACAACGGAGGTGGCAGAACAGATCCCCTGACACAGAGGATGGCGTCAATTGACTAGGATGCAAGCAGGATGGTAAAGCAGGAGTATGGGCAAGCGGAACTCACTTCACATTCAACCTACTCCATTGCCGTCCAGGCCACGCCCCCCACTTCCCACTAACTTAACGAATGCCAACACATTCGTATTGCTTTTTAAGGATGGAAATTTGTCAGACTTCTTTTTATATGTTGGTAAAGGGGGAGTTCTGTTTGGTCAAAGCGCCCCAGTTAGTGTTCCAAGTCAATTTGGTCTATTAAGTCTGGGGTGTCATTCCCCTCCAGAAGGCTAACTAATGCATCTAGAGCTTTTAGTTCTAGAGATTTAAACTTGTGTTGGATTGGTGTCTCCCTCGAATATATTTGCTTTAAAATAAGTTTGCGTGCAAACAGTTAAAGGTCTTCAATTGCATCAAATTTACTGAAGTCTTGGTTGGGAAAGAAGCTGTGGTCTTTGGCCAAGACCTCTAAAGAAAGGTAGTTCTGGGACTTTAAATGGGGCTCTCAACATAGTAGGAGTATGCAAAAATAATTAATGTGTTTATTGACATGGGAGACATATAAAAAAATATAAGTCATAAGGATACACATAACCTTGCATAGTTACATAGATACATAGTTAGTCAGGTTGAAAAAAGACACAAGTCCATCCAGTTCAACAAAAAAATAAACAAACAAAATAAAAAACACAGTACAATCCCATACACCCAACAGAGCATGATCCAATTTGCTACAGCAGGGGAAAAAATTCCTTCCTGATCCCCCGAGAGGCAATCGGATTTACCCTGGGTCAACTTTACCTACAAATCTTAGTACTCAGTTATATTATGTACATTTAGGAAATAATCCAGGCCTTTCTTAAAGCAATCTACTGAGCTGGCCAGAACCACCTCTGGAGGGAGTCTGTTCCACATTTTCACAGCTCTTACTGTGAAAAAAACTTTCCGTATTTGGAGATGAAATCTCTTTTCCTCTAGACGTAAAGAGTGCCCCCTTGTCCTCAGTGTTGACCATAAAGTGACTCAACACCAAGTTCACTATATGGACCCCTTATATATTTGTACATGTTGATCATATCCCCCCTTATTCTCCTCTTCTCAAGAGTGAATACATTTAGTTCTTCTAGTCTTTCCTTATAGCTGAGCTCCTCCATGCCTCTTATCAGTTTGGTTGCCCTTCTCTGCACCTTCTCCAGTTCTCCTGTGATAGATTATTCTAAAATCCCTATTTTCAAATTAGGCTAATTCTTTTTATTATTATAATCACTTAAATGTTTCTCTTTCCTAAATTCCTTATACTGTTTATTTGTTTTTATACGCATTATGCATATCTATGCATGGGTATGTCACAATACTGCTTATTTTCCTTGAGGATTTTATATCAGATATTGTTTTAAAGTTATGAACCCAGCATTGAAAATATGAAGAAACAGATATTAAATTGTAAACGTTGCCATTTGAAATGGAGATACAGGGGACATATGCTATTGTTGAAAGCAGCTCCATCCCCCCCAATCACTCCTGATTCTCCAGCCCCTCCTTTCTACTGCATTCAAAAGTGGACTTCAACCGCCCCTCCCCCTCCTCCTTTTGTCTCCTTCATTGTGCCTCTAATGTGCTCAAGCCTCCCTCCTTAATTCCTCAATTGTAACAGGAAAGCCTCCCCCTCCTTCTCACTCGGACCTCTTGGAAGGAAACTTGCAGAGCTGAATAAACTTTTTATGCCTGTATCTGAACGGTGCACAAAAGACTAACACGTGGATGATGGGGGCAGCATGCCCAAACATGGACTTTTATTTCTTGTCCCTTGCTCCTAGACAGTCCCTACCATTGTCTGAAATCAAGATGGCTCCTGGACCTTAGGAATATGAGCCATGTGCTACAGACATCACAGGGAGGGGGGAGTGTGGAATGGGTGTGAATGTATAATGTGAACCAATTAGCATGCATAATGTTTTGTGATGTAATTTTACCAATAATAAAATTAACTGGGCAAGCCCAGTCACTTCCTGTTGAGCTGAGAAGCTGGAAAGGTGAGATGTAAATCTTTTTGTCTGAATTGCACATTTCACCATATTAATTTGGGTCAAGCGGCAGAATGGGTTTAATCCTGAAATTGTGTCAGGAAATTAATTAATCTATTACACTCCGATATCCTTTTTGAGAACTGGTGCCCAAAACTGAACTGCATATTCCAGATGAGGTCTTACTAATGATTTGTACAGGGGCAAAATTATATCTCTGTCTCTGGAGTCTATACCTCTCTTAATACAAGAAAGGACTCACTTTGGAAACCGCAGCTTGGCATTGCATGCCATTATTGAGCTTATGATCAACTAAAACACCCAGATGCTTCTCCACTACAGATCTACCCAGTTGTACTCCCCCCAGTATGTATGATGCATGCATATTCTTATGCCTCGTACATGCAATCGGTCAAACCGATGAGAATGGTCTTATGGAGCGTTTTCATTGGTTAACCGATGAAGCTGACTGATGGTCAGTCGTGCCTACACACCATGGGTTAAAAAAAAGATTGTGTCAGAACGCGGTGATGTAAAACACAACGACGTGCTGAAAAAAACCCGAAGTTCAATGCTTCCAAGTATGCGTCGACTTGATTCTGAGCATGCCTGGATTTTTAACCGATGGACGTGCCTACAAACGATCGTTTTTTTTTCTATTGGTTAAGTATCCATCGATTACATTTAAAACAAGATTGCTTTTTTTAACCTATGGATAAATAACCGTGGGGGGCCCACACAAGATCGGTTTCGTCCGATGAAAATGGTCCATCAGACCGTTCTCATCGATTTGACCGATCGTGTGTACACGGCATAAGCCCCCAAGTCCATAACTTTACATTTATCAACATTAAACCTCATCTGCCACATAGTTGCCCAATTAGACCGAGCATTGAGGTCGGCTTGTAAATTGGAGACATCCTGTAAGGACGTTATTCCACTGCATAGCTTGGTGTCATCTGCAAAGACAGAAATGTTACTTTTGATCTCTTTATATCACATAGACATCAAGGATCGACTTGGAAACATGCGACAATATGGAAAATGAATGAGTAGTTCCCATGAATACATATATATATATATATATATATATATATATATATATATATATATACATACATATACACTCACGTCATTGGAGCATAATAATAAAAATAGTAAAACATAATTGCATGATAGATAGTAAACTACGTAGACAACTGGTACAGGTGTGTGGGCATCCTAAAAAGTCTGATGCGTTTCGTGTATAACACTCATCAGGGGCGATGCTCACAATTATCTATAAAAAATAATACCGTATATACCGTATATACTCGAGTATAAGCCAAATTTTTCAGCAAATTTTTTTGTGCTGAAAATGACCCCCTCGGCTTATATTCGAGTCACCTTTTTGCACATGATCTCCCTGAATTTGGGGACCCAAACTTGGCACACATGTAGCCCCACTCTTCCTCTACAAGTGTGCAAAGTTTGTTGTCCGGGGGTCCTATGGCCGGGGAGCACCGATTTTTCAAACCCGGTCACCCTTTCCATAGACTCCCATGTTAAACTTCAGTCTAGTCATAGGCACAGTGAGGCATGGGCACAGTGAGGCATGCAGATGGACACCCTAGGCTTATACTCGAGTCAATTACTTTTCCCAGTATTTTGTGGTAAAATTAGGTGTCTCGGCTTATATTTGGGTCGGCTTATACTCGAGTATATAAGGTATATAAATTAAAATTGCTATATTATGGCACTGGGTGTAACAGGAAAGGGCAAAAATGCTGTTCCTGAATGCTTACATACAAAAGGTTAAAACTGGGGATATGTTGAATGTGGGGCCGGGGTCAAAAACAAGAGTCCATCCCGGAAGCTGAGGTACAAAGGGCTGCATGCTTCTGGGGTACAGGCAGGAGGCCCCCAGAAAAGCCACAATTAGTAAATCTTGGTAATGCGCCAAAGTAGTAAGGAATAATGACAAACATAGAATCTAAAAATAAATAGATATAATATATATTAAGGATTGGGTATTGTATTCATAGAAAATAATGAAAAATTACCGGCATATTCAAGGGCAAGTACCTTGATGGTGTTCAAGAGAGTAAAGGATCTCTATGCAGTTTGGCATCTATCAGGAATATGACAGGCATGGCTGGGTGCAGGAAGTGTGATTTATACAAGCCCAGTAACACCACATGGTGACTTGTACCAACATCACGCCGCTCACCATGTGGGGGGAGGGGCCTCAGTCATGGCGGTAAATACCGCCCGCAACAGAGACCAAACCCCCCAGCTAGCGGCGGCTGGGATGTAAGAAGCTTGTAATACCGCGTTATGACGCCATTGACGTCGCAGGCGAGAGGCGGGGCGCTGATGCCCAGTCCCCAAAAACTCACCACTGAGAATCGGGCGGAGGGAGGAGGCAGGGGGAGGGCATACATGGCGCATTGCAACTTCCGGGAATAGGACAACAAGGCCAGGCCTGCGGCACAACCACTAACAATTCTCCATCTGCCTACGACACAGTGCAAGTGCCACATGATCATCAGGACATGATTGAACATGTCCCGAGTTCACAAACCCAAGATCTGGTATATAACCAAAGAGGGGCATAATACCACCCACAGAAGCGGCAGGGGACCACTGCCAACTAAGTCAGAGAGGTTCCATCCCTATGAATATACAAGAAGAGGGAGGTTTGGGACTTTAGATGAGGCACGTGTATGTGCCTCCATCCCTGGTACAAATAAAAAAAGGGAGTTTTGGGACTTTAAATGAGGCTTTCGACATAGTAGGGGTATGCAAAAATAATGTGTTTATTGGCCAAGACCTGAGTTTCTGGACTGGAAAGAATATAAGAAGACAAATTTACCACATTTAGATCAGAGTTACAAGTTACAAGACAGTTTACAAGTAGAATGAAGATCATGGCTTACCCCTTCTTTATTTCTTTGTAAATTCCTGTTGGTAGTTCCCTTGATTGCGCTAGCGTCTTGTGCAGCATTAGGCGAGGATTCTGTAACTGCTATTGACAGTAACCTGGGAAAAAGAGATTTTACATCTGAGTGAGCAGGTGCTGATAAGAGGTTAGTATTTGATATAGGATTACCTTGTGTCGCTTGGGTCGAACCGTGAGATTTTGTAATGTTTTTTTATTTAGCTTTTCATTAGATCCACTTTCATTGGACCCTCTCTTGGATTTCTGCGATCTCTTCGAACTCATCGGTTTCCTGGAGGAAACCAAGGAGGCCATGGAGGCATCCGATAATCCCTGGTTTATTCTGTGCACATTTTGCAACTGTATGCTTTCTACTCTGCAAAGGCAATTTGATTCCTTCTTGACCAAAATGTCTCTATTGAACTGTTCAAAATGTTCATTCAGCTCAGTATCATATTGCTCAAGTAATGAGTGACCTTTAAAAGCTATAAGTTGTATATATAGGGGTTCTAGTTCCCTCTCCATAGTTTATGGTCATGGCCCTCTGAATCGAGAGAGATGTGGATCACATAAACACGCGACAAGACTTACAACATAAATAGACCTGAAGTGTGCCTTGGTGGTCTGGTCAGTATGGAAAGAAAAGGGGGCATACCCAAGGTAAGTAATGGGTAGTTAATTGAAGAAGGATATGCTGAGAATTGCCCTGAAAAAGGGAAGGGCGGGAGGGTATCTAATGCGATTGAATGCACAGACTCACGGACATGAGGTGAGCTGGGAAGAGTCGGCCCAGTGACGTGTAGTACCGCACACTAGACATGTGCACTGCCAAAAAAATCGTTTTTTTCCTTTATGTTATTTTCGTTTTTTTATTTTTTTCGTAAATTCGTAAATTCGGGAAATTTAAAAAATTCGTTTTTTTCCGTTTTTGTTTCATTCGTTTGTTATATTTTTTCGTAAATTCGTAAATTTCGAAAAAAAATTATTTTTTTAGTTTTTTTGCTTTTTTCGTAAATTCGTAAATTCTGGAAATTTTCGGATTTCCGAAAAAGCAAAAAATGGAAAAAACGAATGAAACGAAAAAAACGAATGAAACGAAAAAAATAAAAAATGTCCGAAAATTAGGAAATTTACGAATTTTCGAATTTCGAATTTTTCAATTTTCGAATTTTTGACATTTCGAATTTTTCAATTTTCTAAAATTTCAAATTTTTCAATTTTCGAAATTTCGAAATACGAAAATTCGGAAATATGAAAATATTCGGAAATACAAAAAATCGGAAATACGAAAATATTCGGAAATACGAAAATTCGAAATTTCGAAAATTGAAAAATTCGAAATTCGAAATTTCGAAAATTGAAAAATTCGACATTTCGAAAATTGAAAAATTCGAAATTCGACATTTCGAAAATTGAAAAATTCGAAAATCGAAATTTCGAGAATTGAAAAATTCGAAAATTTCGAATTTTTCAAATTTCGAATTTTCAATTTTCGAATTTTTCTATTTTCGAATTTTCGAAATTCGTAAATACGAAAATTCGGAAATTTGAAAATTGAAACATTTTTTTCAATTTTCGATTTTTTCAATTTTCGAATTTCGAATTTTTCAATTTTCGAAATTCGAAAATTGAAAAATTCGAAACATTTTCGAAATTTCTGAAAAATTCGAAATTGGAAAAGTGAAAAATTCTAAAATTCGAATTTTTAGATTTCGAATTTTCCAATATTCGAATTTTTAGATTTTCGAATTTTCCAATATTCGAAATTTCGATTTTCGAATTTTTCAATTTTCGAAATTTCGATTTTCGAATTTTTCAATTTTCGAAATTTCGATAATTGAAAAATTCGAAAATCGAAATTTCGATAATTGAAAAATTCGAAAATCGAAAAATTCGAATTTTATAATTTTTCACTTTTCCAATTTCGAATTTTTCAATTTTAGAATTTTTAAATTTTTCCGAATTTCGAAAATTGAAAAATTCGAAATTTGAAACATTTTTCAATTTTCAAAATTTCGAATTTTCCAAAATTTGAAAAATTCGAAATTTGAAAAATTCGAAATTGGAAAAGTGAAAAATTCGAAAATTCGAAAATTGGAAAAATTCGAAAATGGAAAAATTCGAAAATGGAAAAATTCGAAAATGGAAAAAATTCGAAAATGGAAAAAATTCGAAAATGGAAAAAATTCGAAAATGGAAAAAATTCGAAAATGGAAAAAATTCGAAAATGGAAAAAATTCGAAAATTGAAAAATTCTAAACTTGAAAAATTCCAAATCTGAAAAATTCGAAATTGGAAAAGTGAAAAATTCGAAAATTGAAAAATTCGAAAATTGAAAAATTCGAAAATTGAAAAATTCGAAAGTGGAAAAATTCGAAAATTGAAATATGAATTTTCGGAAATACGAAAATTCGTAAATTCGAATTTTCGGAAATACGAAAATTCGTAAATACGTAAATACAAAAATCCGAAAATTCGAAATACGAAAATTCGGAAATAAAAAATTTGTAAATACGAAAATTCGTAATTAACGAATTTCCGAATTTTCGTAAAAAAACTAATTAGAAACAAAACGAATTGCACATGTCTACCGCACACTG
Organism: Rana temporaria; assembly: GCF_905171775.1. Lineage (NCBI taxonomy): Eukaryota > Metazoa > Chordata > Amphibia > Anura > Ranidae > Rana > Rana temporaria. The sequence goes on along the minus strand of NC_053491.1, from coordinate 291,658,849 downwards.
AACCGACAAAGAGCATGTGTGAGTGGGCTGCTTAAATACCCTCCGGGCTCCTCCCATAAACTCAGGCCACCATATTGGCCTTCTAATTTATGGTCGTGGCCCTCTGACCGAGAGGGATGTGGATCACATAAACACGCGACAACATAAATAGACCTGAAGTGTGCCTTGGTGGTCTGGTCAGTATGCCAAGAAAAGGGGGAAAAAGACTCAGATAGGGAAATAGCTTTTATTGATTTCTTGTATTTATTGAGCCAGCTTGGTAAAGGCTTGTGCCATTTCTTCCCGAGGATTTGGGATGTATGTGGCAAAACAAGGAGACTTCCATCGGCCTAGTATCTTGATTACGTGGTCTAGTACTCCCTGTTGGGAAGGCAGCTGAGGCTGCCCTAATTTGGAAAGAATGTCCAGAGAAATGACTGGGATTTGAAGCCCAAGGAGGATTCTTTTTTTTTTTAATAAACAAATAACATAGTTGAAAAAAGCAATAAAAATGTACACATATTTTAACACAACAAAGGGTATCATCATGCTACAATTTTCCCTTAAGACCATTCCCTCCTACCCCTCTCCCACCCTCCCTACCCCATCCTTAATAAGTGTATTTTCCTTATGGTTGCCTAACAGAGGGAGAAGATAGGCCACACAAAGGAACTCAGTGCAGCCTTAGGTTATTAGAGGAGGGGAGAAATTATGTAAATAAACGGGACAAATAGATGAAGGGAAAGCAATAAAAAAAGGGAAATAGGGCCTTGGAGGACCAGGGCAGATAATATCACTGACCCCCTACAGAGGGCACCCCATAGTCCCCAGCCAAGGTCCCCACATTCTCACAAATTTCCCATAATTGCCCTGTCTAGTGAGCCCCACTCTTTCGCTGGAAATTGTTAAGTTAATGGTCGCTAGCCAGTTTTATTCCGACTGAGGGACGTGTGCCTGCCATTTCTGAGCAATTATCTTGCGTGCCTGAAATAGGCATCTCAATACAGCCTCCAGATTACCTGGTGGGACTCTATTTTCCTCCATGCACCCTAGGAGGCAAGTTGCCACTGGTTCGAGGGAAGACCTAAAAATTGTATTAACCCTGTTTATTATCTCCACCCAGTATCTGAAAAGCTTCGGACACTTCCAAACCATATGTATAAAGTCCCCTGTTGCCTTACACTTTGGACATTCATCGTTTTGCCTCCACCCTAGTTTGAACATGTTTTGGGGGGTGTAGTATACTCTGTGCAATAAGAACAGAATGGACAATTTCTGCGCTGGGGCAATTAAAACCAATGCTCCTCGTTCTAGAATCTTGTCCCACTGTTCAGGAGTAGAGTTGAGCGGACACCTGGATGTTCGGGTTCGGACCCGAACCCGGACTTTGAAAAAAAAGTTCGGGTTCGGGACCGAACCCGAACCCGGTCTTTGACCAGGACCCGAACCCCATTGAAGTCAATGGGGACCCGGACTTTTGACTACAAAAATGTCTCTAAAAAACTAAGGGAAAGGGCTGGAGGGCTGCAAATGGCAGCAAAATGTTGGGAAGAGCATGGCAAGTACTCTGAAAATAAATGTGGATAGGGAAATAACTCAAAATGGCATAAAAAAATAAACATAAAAAAAAATTAAAATTTTGCAAGTACTCTGAAAATAAATGTGGATAGGGAATTAACTCAAAATAACATAAAAAAAATAATTTTGCAAAATGTCGGGAACAGCATGGCAAGTACTCTTAAAATAAATGTGGATAGGGAAATAACTCAAAATAACATAAAATAAAACATTAAAAAAATTAAAATAAAAAATAAAATCATTTTGACCTAGAAGGTATTAGGAGGTTGAGGTGGATGTGGCGGTGTAGGTGGAAGCGGCGGTGGAGGAGGAGGAGGAGGAGGTAGCCAACACAGCAAGTTTTGGTTTTTAATATATGTATTTTTTAAATTAGGGTAAACCCCAAACGAGTGAGAAAGATCTAGGGTTGCTACCTCATCCCTTTAAACCTGAACACAGAGTTACACAGGTTCTGGGGCTAATTTACTGTTGATAAGGCACCAAGTGAGTTTAATTAGCAGCAACTTAATCAGCCAGAGAACCTGTGTAATTAATATGTTTTTGCTTTTAAAGGGATGAGATGGCAACCCTAGAAAGATCAGAAATAAAACAATGGCTGGGTAAGGTCGGCCCGGTGTCTATTCTGCACAAGGTACGGACAAGTCCTCTGGGATCCATGCCTGGTTCATTTTAATGAACGTGAGCTTGTCCACATTGGCTCTGGAAAGGAGGCTGCGCTTGTCTGTGATAACGCCCCCTGCCTTGCTAAATACACGTTCAGACAATACACTGGCTGCAGGGCAGGCCAGCACCTCCAAGGCGTAAAGGGCAAGCTCAGGCCATGTGCCCAATTTGGAGACCCAGAAGTTTAAGGGGGCATAGCCGTCATTCAGTACGTGTAGGCGTGTGCACACATACTGCTCCACCATTTTGCTGAAATGCTGCCTCCTGCTAAAACGTTCCATATTAGCTGGTGGTGCTGTTTGTTGTGGCGTGCTGACAAAGCTTTTCCACATTTCGGCCATGCTAACCCTGCCTTCTGAGGTGCTGGCGGTGCCCCTGCTGCGTTGGCGACCTCTTCCTCCTCCTCTGCCTTCGCCTTCTGCTTCCACTGTGCCCCCGCTGCCAGGTGGGAATTGCACCAGCAGCGCGTCTACCAGCGTGCGCTTGTACTCGCGCATCTTGCGTTCACGCTCCAGTGAGGGGATTAAGGACGGTACATTGTCCTTGTAACGGGGATCCCGAAGCGTGGCCACCCAGTAATCAGCACCTGTCATAATGTGCGAAACACGCCGGTTGTTGCGGAGACACTGCAGCATGTAATTGCTCATGTGTGCCAGGCTGCCCAGAGTCAACGAACAGCTGTCCTCTGTGGGAGGTGTATCATCTGTGTCCTCTGTATCCCCCCAGCCACGCACCAGTAATGGCCATGAGCTGGTCTGGATGCCATCCTGCTGTGAACATGGTTCCTCCTCCTCCTCCATGTCTTCCACCTCCTCATCCTCCACCGCGTCATCCTCCAGAACTGTGCCCTTGCTGGACAATTGTGTACCTGGCCTTTGTTAGTGCACGAACCCACCCTCGGAGCCACTTGTGAATGACTGCCCTGAAAGCCTTGCAAATGATCCCAATGATTCCTCCTCCTCCTCCTCCTCCTCCTGTGCCACATCCTCTTCCATCATCGCCAGTAGCGTTTTTTCAAGGAGGCATAGAACTGGGATAGTCACGCTGAGAGCGGCGTCATTGGCACGGGCCATGTTGGTGGAGTACTCAAAACAGCGCAACAAGGCACACAGGTCTTGCATGGAGGCCCAGTTATTGGTGGTAAAGTGGTTCTGTTCCCCAGAGCGACTCACGCAAGCGTGCTGCAGCTGGAACTCCACTATCGCCTGCTGCTGCTCGCACAGTCTGGCCAGCATGTGCAAGGTGGAGTTCCACCTTGTGGGCACATCACATATGAGGCGGTGAGCGGGAAGGCCGAAGTTCCGCTGCAGAGCTGCCAGGCGAGCAGCAGCAGGGTGAGAACGCCGAAAGTGCGCACAGACGGCCCGCACTTTCTGCATCAGCTGTGGCATATCAGGGTAAGTTTTCAGGAAATTCTGAACCACCAAATTCAGCACATGCGCCAGGCAAGGGATGTGCGTCAAACTGGCTAGGCCCAGAGCTGCTACCAGATTTCGCCCATTATCGCACACCACCAGGCCCGGCTTGAGGCTCACTGACGCCAACCACTCATCGGTCTGTTGTTCCATGTCCCTCCACAACTCCTGCGCGGTGTGTGGTTTTTCCCCCAAACAGGAAAGTTTTAAAACTGCCTGCTGGCGTTTACCCATGGCTGTGCTGAAGTTGGTGGTGAATTTGTTACGCTGACTGGATGAGGAGGCGGTAGAGGATGAGGAAGCGGAGTAGAAGGAGTTAGGAACAGGGGGCAAACTGAAGCGCCCTGCAATCCTCGGTGGTGGAAGGACATGCGCCAAACTGCAATCCGCCTCAGGCCCAGCCGCCACTACATTTACCCAGTGCGCTGTTAGGAAGATATAACGTCCCTGACCGTGCTTACTGGTCCACGTATACGTAGTTAGGTGGACCTTGGCACATATGGAGTTGCGCAGTGCACACCTGATTTTGTCCCCCACTTGGTTGTGCAGGGAAAGGATGGCTCGCCTGGAAAAGTAGTGGCGGCTGGGCACGACGTACTGTGGGACAGCCAATGCCATCAGGCTTTTAAAACTCTGCGTCTCCACCAGACGGAATGACAGCATTTCAAAGGCCAGTAATTTTGAAATGCTGGCATTCAGGGCCAGGGATCGCGGGTGGGTAGAGGGGTACTTCCTCTTACGCTCCAGTGTTTGGGAGATGGAGAGCTGAATGCTTCCATGGGACATTGTGGAGATGTTTGGTGACCCAGGTGGTAGTGTTGCTTGCCGGTCCTCTAATTGAGGGGTGGCAGGTGGCACTGTCACTACGGAGGTGGATGAAGAGGCAGAGAGGCCCGAGACTGATGCAGAAGAGGAAGCAGGAGGAGCCAGAGACCTTTCTTGGTTTTTGAGGTGTCTACTCCACTGCAGCTCGTGCTTTGCACTTAGATGCCTGGTCATGCAGGTTGTGCTCAGGTTGAGAATGTTTATGCCTCGCTTCAGGCTCTGATTGCACAACGTGCAAACCACGCGTGTCTTGTCATCAGCACATTGTGTGAAGAACTGCCACGCTAGGGAACTCCTTGGACCTGTCTTTGGTGTGCTCGGTCCCTTGCTGTGTTGGGCAGTGGCAGGCGTACTGTCTAGGGGACGGACGCTCTGCTTTGGCACCCTGCTCCCTCTTCTGCTGTGCTGGTGGCTCTGTGCGACCACCGCCTCTTCCTCCGAACTACACGGGTCACCTGCATGACGTTGATTCCATGTCGGGTCGAGGACCTCATCGTCCTGCACATCATCTTCCACCCAGTCTTCACCACTGCCCTCCTTGTCGGTCTGCACAATTGCAAAAGCACCAGCAGTTGGCAACTGTGTTTCATCATCATCCAAGACGTGCTGTGATGGTCCCCCCATGTACTCATTTAGGAATATAAGTGGTTGGGCATTGGTGCACTCAATCTCTTCCCCTTCTGGGGCTGGGCTAGGTGGATGGCCCTGGGAACACATGCTAACAGACTCATCAAAAAGAAGAAGAGACTGCTGCATGCTTTGGAGCTCAGACTGCTTGGCTGATTTGCAAGGGGGTGAGGTGAAAGACTGATGGTGGACATCGGCTGCAGGCGCCAACTCTGAACTTTCAGCACAAGACTGGTTGGAAAACAATGTGAAGGAACTGGAGGCACTGTCAGCAACCCAATCTACTACCGCCTGTTCTGCTCCTGGTCTCAACATTCGTAGAGCTGGATTAGGCCCGACCAAATACCACTGCAGGCTCTGTCGGCTACTCGCACCTGAGAAAGGTGTTTCACTTGTGCGTGTAGCTGGCAAAGATCGACCACGTCCTCTCCCTGTAACAGGAGCTCCACTAGCAGCACCACGACTGCGGCCACGTCCCTTATTTGACGTTTTCCTCATATTTCTCAAATTTGCCCTAATTTTGAGAAATTTTAAATACAAAAATAGTGTAATATGGTGAAATAGGCAGAGATTCACCTATATATTTCTCTACCTATAGCAAGAAGCAGGAACCCAGCCCTAAACAATGTACTGGTGGAGTGCTGGTGAAATGGGCAGAGATTCACCTATATATTTCTCAAATTTAGGGTCTTGCCCTAATTTTGAGAAATTTTAAATACAAAAATAGTGTAAGCTGGTGAAATGGGCAGAGATTCACCTATATATTTCTCTACGTATAGCAAGAAGCAGGTAACCCAGCCCTAAACAATTGTACTGCACAGACAGTATATGACAGGGGACAGATAGAGTGCTGGTGAAATGGGCAGAGATTCACCTATATATTTCTCTATGTATAGCAAGAAGCAAATATTGGTATAAAGATGAGGGATGGACAGCCGCACTCCAAACCAAACAGGTTGTCTTTATTCAAATCAACAGCAAGAACACAGCAGATCACAGCAATAGGAACAGGAGAATACCGACGTTTCACACTGGCTTCAGTGCTTATTCATGGCTTGAATAAGCACTGAAGCCAGTGCGAAACGTCGGTATTCTCCTGTTCCTATTGCTGTGATCTGCTGTGTTCTTGCTGTTGATTTGAATAAAGACAACCTGTTTGGTTTGGAGTGCGGCTGTCCATCCCTCATCTTTATACCAATATTTGCCTTAGTGCATTGCCTGCACCCTTGGAGTCCTATATTTGTGAAACGACCCTACAATAGACCTACCTTGAGTGGTGATCTTCTCTCTCATAGCAAGAAGCAGGTAACCCAGTCCTAATCAATTGTACTGCGCAGACAGTATATGACAGGGGACAGGTAGAGTGCTGGTGAAATGGGCAGAGATTCACCAATATATTTCTCTAACTATAGCAAGAATCAGGTAACCCAGCCCTAAACAATTGTACTGCACAGACAGTATATGACAGGGGACAGGTAGAGTGCTGGTGAAATGGGCAGAGATTCACCTATATATTTCTCTACGTATAGCAAGAAGCAGGTAACCCAGCCCTAAACAATTTTACTGCACAGACAGTATATGACAGGGGACAGGTAGAGTGCTGGTGAAATGGGCAGAGATTCACCTATATATTTCTCTACGTATAGCAAGAAGCAGGTAACCCAGCCCTAAACAATTTTACTGCACAGACAGTATATGACAGGGGACAGGTAGAGTGCTGGTGAAATGGGCAGAGATTCACCTATATATTTCTCTAACTATAGCAAGAAGCAGGTAACCCAGCCCTAAACAATTGTACTGCACAGACAGTATATGACAGGGGACAGGTAGAGTGCTGGTGAAATGAGCAGAGATTCCCCTATATATTTCTCTAACTATAGCAAGAAGCAGGTAACCCAGCCCTAAACAATTGTACTGCACAGACAGTATATGACAGGGGACAGGAGTTTTTATTGCTCCATAGGGGGGAGAATTCTGTTACCCCAACATACCCCATCAGTACCTTCGTTGTCTGCCATACTTTGCTGACTAGTTTTATAGTCGGGCATTTATGGGGAAAAAAGTCTGCCTCTAAGGCTTCCACAGGTAGCTTGTGTGGGTTCCCCGTTAGCAACAAATGACTGTTGGCGTTATCTGGCCTTAGGGTTTCACAACCCGCTAGATGTTGCATCTGAGATGCCAGAAAATATAATCTCGGGTGTAGAACCGCCATACCCCCCTCTTTTATAGGAAATTGCATGGTCTGCAAGCTAATCCTGGATTGACCACCCCTCCATATTAATTCTCTGAATAGCGACTCTATTCTCTTAAACCACATTTGCCCTATCCAGATCGGGGAATTATGAAGCAGGTATAATATCTGTGGCTGCCATATAATTTTTATTAAATTGCAACATCCTGCTGCAGAGGGAGTAGTTTCCATATTTTTCTTTTTTGTTTTAATATAAGTAATAGTGAGACGATATTTATTTTAACGTATTGACTAACATCCTTCGTGACCCAAATCCCCAAATATTTTAATTTTTGTGACCACTTTTAGTTGGGAGACTCCTGGCAATATCTGGACACCAAGTGGGTCTAATGGTAACAAGGCCGATTTCTCCCAATTGATGGCCAGACCTGAAAACTGCCCGAATTCCCCAACCATTTGCATCACTACATCTAGTGAGGCTTCAACATCTACTAAAAAAAACAGGACATCATCTGCAAACAATGCAATCCTGTCTTCCTCCAGCTGTCTTCTAAATCCCTGTATGTCGGTCCTCGATCTAGTCACAATTGCCAAAGGCTCCATAGCGAGAGCAAACAAAAGGGGGGAGAGGTGGCACCCCTGTCTCGTCCCTCTTTCCAACTTGAATGTTTCTGACATCTCGTTATTTATTTAGATTTTTGCTCGTGATTCACTGTACAATAGTTTGACCCAACTAACGAAAGAGGGTCCAAAGCCAAAACTCTCTAGCACTTTCTAGGCTATCGAAAGCCTTTGCGGCTTCAAGAGACAGCACCGCTCTAGGGCCCTCATTATCTGTTGGAATCTGCAGGTTTAAAAAAACCCTTCTAATGTTAGTGCTTGTTGACCTGCCTGATATAAAACCTGACTGGTCCGAATGAACAAGATAATTAATATATCTATTTAAGCGGGTGGCGAGAACTTTGGCTATGATCTTTACGTCTGTGCATAATAGGGAGATTGGGAGATAGGATGAGGGGTCCAGTTGGTCTTTTCCCTCCTTATGTATTACGATAATGGTTACTTCCGACATTGAGCTAGGGAGTGTCCCCCCAACTGATGCCCACTCCAGTGTCCTTAACAGCTCTGGAAGCAATACTTGACCATAGCGTTTGTATATCTCTATTGGAAGCCCATCAGGGCCTGGTTATTTCTGGCTGGGCATTCCAGCCACTGCTTGGTGTACTTCCTCTAGCGTAATTGGTGCTTCCAAGACCTGTTTGTCCTTTACTGATAGAGTCGGGACTGTTATGCCTGGAAGAAGGCTTCGATTCCTCCGCTCCCAACACCCTTCTTGGATTTATACAAAATAATATTTATAGTACTCTTAAAACGTATGCATCACAGCTCGTCCATCAGTAGTGATTTCTCCTCCTGTTGTCCTTATTGCTGAGACATTTGATGGAGGGGATTTGGTTCTACACAAAAGGGACAACATAAGTCCTACTTTCTCTCCCACTCCAAACTGTCTCTGTCTCTGTAGTATTTGCCTATTCTCTGACCTTCTCATGGTGGCCATTCTATAGACTTGCTGCTTTTCCAACCATTCTCTCTGCCTAACTAAGGTGGGCTCCTCAATGTACCTCATCTCTGCTGGGTAGCCTCGAGTCCAAGATTTCCCTCTTGCTCTCCACATTCTATTTTTACTCTCGCTACCTGCTGGATCAAAAGGCCCCTTAGGTACGCCTTCAAAGAGTCCCAGACCACCCCAGCCGGTGCCGAACCTGCATTGATTTGTGCATACTCTTTCAATCTGGACACCAGTTTTCCTGAGTCGCCAAACAACTCAAGCCAACCTGGGCAAATTTTCCACTCCTTGCGGGAAACCTTAGCCCCGATCTTTATTGTCAATACCAGCGTGAATAATCTGAGACCCCTCTTGGGCCGTACTCTGTTCCCTTCACCAAGGACAGCGCTATCTCATTACCCAAAGCCATGTCAATTCTAGAAAGGGTAAGGTAAGAACTGGAATAACAGGAATATTGGTGTGTCTGTGGGTAACAAGTACGCCATATGTCCCGCATCCCTATTTACTCCAAGAACCGTGCCAGTCGACCCTCACTTGGTGTACTAGATTTGTTCCAAGGAGAAAATCTATCCAGGGTTCTATCCAGGACCTCATTATAGTCACCAACCGCTATTACTGGGATTCCTATTTTGTCCAATGTAAACTCAAAAAGCCTATATAGGACATCAAACTTAAATGGAGGGGGAATGTAGATGTTAGCCAGGATGTATTGTCTGTTCTCAATTGAACAGAGAAGGAATAAATACCGTCCCTGTTCGTCTATACAGGACTCAGTACAGGAGAACACCATTCCTCTCCCCACCATTATGCTCACTCCCCTTAAATAAGTGCTGAATTGAATGGAATGGAATGGAACTGGGATTGGAATTTCCAGATGTTTAGTTGAGCAACTGTGTCACTAGTCAAATGTGTCTACTGTAGACAAAAGAACCCTGGTACTCCCCCCTCCAAAAGCGACATAACCGAAATTATCTTAATTGGGTCCCCCATACCTCGCACATTCCATGAGGTAATGGTCAGTGTCTTATCCTGCATCTAGAGATGTAGATATAAATGGCAACATACCAAGAACATACCAAGAACTAATCCAGCGACAAAAATCTGTGTCCATCTCTCTCCTTACTGAGTAGCCCCTTAAACAAATATCTTCTCTCCCCCTCTCACCTCTCCACTTCCCAACCACTCCGCCTGTGACAACCAAAGCACTAGAAATTGTGATATATACTCTCTAACCCTTGCCCTTGTCCTTTCCCTCTCCCGCCCCCACCCCCCCTTCCCTCCCTGCCCTACCCTCTTCTGCCCTACTGGGCACCCCCTAGGGGCTTTGCCTATGACCTCTCTTATCCTTCTAACCCATACTCGCCACACAACCACAAATCATCATAGTGACCATGTTACCCTATATTTCAGTTTGTGTTCCCAAACTATCGCACCAACATTCATCTACCACACACAAACATAGTGTCTCCCACCCTCACTCCCCCCTAACTATAAGACAACTAGGATTAGGAGGATTCTGACATGCTTGACAAACTGGCTGCCACTCAGGGAGCTGGTTTAGAAAGGGTAGCAACAAGCTACCATCAGATTGGCTGGGTAGATGGAGCAGTAGTCGGTCGAGCACTGTCACTGGGCGTCAGGCGTTGTTAGTCTGAAACAGGTTGATGTCAACCCAGGGGCTGGTTTGTTGCGTTTGCAGACTGTGAGAGTGTAGTGGTTTGAAAGCGAGTCGGGTGGCATCCGAGTAGTGTCTGACTGCCGAAGCCACTGACTGTAAATTCACTAGGTCGTAGGAAACTGTAGAAGGCCTGGTAGATGGCTGTTTGGGTGACTAGGCTGGGCAAAGCCCTAAATGGGGAATGAGTAAGGATTTCAGACATGTCCCTAAAGAGGGCACTCTTAAAAGGTAGGCACTTGCCACTGACTACAGGTTGGTGCTTCTGTATGCCCTGTAGGTGGGACTTGACTGCGTGGGCTCGAGAATACTGATGGTTTACTGGGGTCCTGCAGGGACATGAAAAGCTGAACGCCATCTAGATATAGTGTGATAGCATTGTGAGAAAGGGTCAGCTGCGTGTGGCAATACGATATGAAGGCTAGGACGTCTTTAACGTCGCCTATTTCTGCTTCAGGGCAAGGGGCCAAAAATTTGCGGTTAGTGTTCCAAGCAGTGTGATAGGCCTTCAGTGTGTTGCGTGCCAAGGATTGGTAATAAGTTGGGTTGCATTGGCGAGACGTGACTTAAGTCCATCGTCAGCAATGACCAGGGTGGGACAGGGATAGTTGTTGGGTCGGCTCCAGGCTCTTGCTGGAAAAAACAAAGTAAGGTTGGAATGGGACAGCGCATCAGCTGCAATTTTGCATTTGCCTGGAATATGTCTAAAGAAGATATTAAACTGGTGACGGAGTGACAGCTGCGCGTGCCTGCACAGGAAGGACGTGATGGGGAGTGACTTAGATCTACCTAAATTGATGATATCGGCTGTGGCCTGATTGTCCGTGGTGAAGAACACTGATTGTGCTGTTCAAGTGTGGCCCCAGACCTGGGCAGCTGCCATGATGGGGTACAGCACGAGGCGTGATGAAGACTGGGTGAAGCAGAATATTAAGAGAATTTCCGGGGGCCAAGGTTTGGCGAACCAGTGGTGGCCGAAAAATGGCCACAAAAGCCCGTGGTGGCTCGGCTGACACTGCTGGGATGAACATTGAAATGCTGTTCTATTAGGTGGGGAAGTTGTCCCACATAGCTAAGTCTGCTACTGATGCTTGGTCTAGTTTGAGAACTTGGACTGGATCTTGCATTGGTGTGAGAAAATCAAGACAATACACAGGTGCTCAACAAGACGATATACATGCGCTTGCAGACCAATGTGCGCTCGCAGACCAACGTGCACTCACCAACGTGCACTCACTGACCAACGTGCACTCGCTGGTGCTGGATGGAAACCTAAACTAACCTCAGGGAAAAAGACAGAAAAAACGAGTGGCCCGCGTGCCACTGAAGATGAATGGCCAAATGGGTGCCACTGTGTGTTTGTGGGGCTGATTGTTTGTCACTGAGGTGTGTTTGCAAGTTTAGTTTGTATTTGGGTTTGCACGTAGGTGCGTCCCGCAATTTTTTTTTTACTACTGTAGACAATATTGTGTGGTTGCAAGGGTGTCAGCGAGTGTCAGGTTGCTGGGATGATATTGTGTGGTTGCAGGGGCCTCGATGAGTATGAAGGTTTGTTTTGAGACAGCATTGCATGGTTGCAAGGGTCCCAGTCTGGTTTGCGTGGTTACAAAAGGTCTCGATGATTATGAGGTTTGTTTTGAGGTGGCATTGTGTGGTTGCAAGGGTCTCAACAAGTGAGGGGTTGCTGAGACGATGTTGCGTTTTGCAATGGTCTCAAATGAGTGTCAGGCTGCTGAGATGACTTTGTATGGCTGCAAGGGTCTGAACGAGTGTCAGGTTCCTGAGACGATATTACGTTTTGCAATGGTCTCAAGTGAGCGTCAGGCTGCTGAAACAACTTTGTATGGCTGCAAGGGTCTGAACGGGTGTCAGGTTGCTGAGACGAGATTTTGTGGTTCCAAAGGTCTAGACTAGTGTGAGGTAGCTGAGATTATATTACATTTGGCAAGGGTCTCAAATGAGTGTCAAGCTGCTGAGACAATATTCCCTGACTTTTTTATCCTTTTTTTTAATGAAAAAACGCTGGTAAACATGAGTTACAAGCGTTTACAAGCTGTTACAGGCATTGGCACTTCAAATGCCTCTGAACATCCGTCTGAACCCATTTTTCTGGAAAGGTTTCTAAACTAAACTGCCTAGAAGCGACTATAAATGATCATGTGTACATGTCCTGATAAAATAACATAGAGGAGAGATCTAAGTGAATACGTCCTATCAGGGAAACATCACTGCGCTGGCTCATATATGTTCTCAATCCTCCATTGCAAAACTGGATGGATACATATAACTTGATAGGCAAATGGCAGACAGCTTGTAAGCAACTCAATTCCCACGTTTTAGAGAAAGGGATGGCCGCTTACCAGATCCGTTGGACCCCCAAAGTGATCAATCAGGCACTGTAATTAGGATGTCTGTCACTGGATCCAGGTGGCTGCTCCGGATTTTCTCCTCTGTAGGAAGCTCGGGAAAAAACACTGCTGTTGTCTCCCACCGATTGCTCCAGGATACAGCAGCCTCTCCAGATCAGGTAGGAACGTGTGGGTTCAAAGGTAAAAAGAGGACTTCACAGTGCAGTAGTTTCGTTAAAAAATGGTGCTTTATTCCAATCAAACTGACACTTTTAAAAACACTGCACTATTACAGAGTTCCAAAGTTTTCAAAGCTTAGGAAACAAGTGCAAATCTTTCCAGCATCGGCTCAGACCGATCAGCTGGGAGCATGGTGATGTCAGCGATACTCGCTCCACCCGATGCTGCGTTTCTCCCAAAAGGGCATCGACAGGGAAGGAGGCGTAGGCACTTATTGCACATGTTTTTTTGAGATATGTTCAAGGACATTTGATTTCATTCATTTATTTCCTTTGCCATTTTTTGTACACTTCATGCAATTTTTTGCAACAATTTTTTGTAGCGCTACTTTTTACGCTCCCATTGTATAGCTGCTCCTGATGAGTGGAAACAACCCACGAAACACTTCAAGCAATTATTTTTGATGCTACGCCACAGCAATCATGTATTTACTATGGGTTTTATTTGTCTGAATCAATTATTTTTAATATCTATCATGTTTATCTATCTATTGGGTATGTTGCTGGTTTGTTATATACTATGTGCAATAATGTTTATTATGTTATTTTTTATTATCATGTGATCTACTAACTATGTTTATTAATTCTGTATTGTACATATTGGTCTACTAGCAATGTTATCTATTGCAGCACGCCCAATTGCGTTATCAATAAATATTCTATTCATTATTTTAGTTTGATTCATTCTACCCAAGTGTTGTGTATCATATAAAGTCCAATTTTCCCTCTATTTCCCTCCCCCTTATCAATGGATGGAGACCCGTGTACTGTATAGTCATGGTCTCACATAAAGTCCCAACCATTTCTTCGTTTTACAACATTTATACATTTGTCTAAATAGAAATATGTTTTAAATGATTAAATAGATATTGGGCCAGATTCACGTAGATCAGCGGATCTATAGATCCGCTCGTTCTACGTGAATTAAGATCCGCTCCCGCAAGTTTAGGAGGCAAGTGGCTAATTCACAAACCACTTACCTCCAAACTTGCGACGGCGGATCCTAAATCCCCCAGCGGAATTCAAATTCCGCGGCTAGGGGAGTGTCATATTTAAATCAGGCGCGCTCCCGCGCCGATTTAAATACGCATGCGTCGTCCGGGGAATTTCCCGGCGTGCATTGCTCCCACTGACGTCAATAGGACGTCAGTGGTTTCGATGCGTACGCAAACTACGTAGTTCCGTATTCGAGAACGACTTACGGAAACTACGTAAAAAAATACAAATCGACGCGGGAACGACGGCCATACTTAACAATACTTACCCCTGCTTTTAGCATGGGTAAGTATACGACGGGTACCGCGCTACGGAAACGACGTAAGAACACAGCGTCGGGTCCGCGTACGTTCGTGAATTTCGCGTATCTCGCTGATTTACATATTATTCATTGTAAATCAGCGGGAACGCCCCCGGCGCCATTTTTATTTCAAAAAAAAGATCCGACAGTGTAACACAGTGTGACACTGTCGGATCTCAGCCCTATCTATGCGTATCTGATTCTATGAATCAGGCGCATAGATAGGACCAGAAAAAATCCGAGATACGATGGTGTATCTGAGATACACCGTCGTATCTGCTTCGTGAATCTGGGCCATTGTCATTTAATATAGAACATTTTAAAAATGTTGTATCTTTATTAAATACATGGTTTGAAGAGTCATTTTTTTAATGGAAAACATACCGGTATGTGAAAACCTATATTTATTAACATAATTTATCCTTCATTTTTACCTAAATAAATACTTCTTATAGTTGCTGATAACACCTGTCCATACGTTATCAAGCATTTTGGTGCATCATTTTATCCAAGAGTTTTGTACAGTTTTGGGATGCATTGCTTAAATAGTATCAAGAAATACCTACTAGCCAGCTTGCTCAGGCTTCTGCACATGTGCAGGAGTGTGCATTATCATTGATTCCTGATTCACTGTCAGTGCTGACTGTTCTTCAGCTTGCCACTTGTGACCTGACCTGCGTTCTGTATGTACTTTCTCATTCCTGACCCTGACTTTTGATTCTAACTCCTGACCTGCCTTTGGATTCTGTTTGTACAGTTGCTTCTCTAGTTCCTGACCATAGCTCTCTGACCTTGATCCTGCTCATGGTTTGACACTGCACTGCCCACTCATTGCTGACTCTAGCCTGCTCTGTGACTTTGCTACTGCTCCTGATTTTGGTCCCAAGTGTCTGCTCTGGTCAAAGATCCTGCTGTGGACTTCGATGACCATTGCTGCTGTCTCCCTGATACTGCCATTGGTGGACTCTGTTGCTTGGAATTCAATGTCTAGAATCAATGTCTAGCCAGAGTTTCCCTTTAATCACTGCTTGTGCTTTCTATGGTACTGTTGACTGCCAACCTGACATGCACTATTGGTCTGTCCTGGTCGGCATCACTGATCAGAGGTTCTGCAAGCAACACCTTTTGGGACTCATGTTTTTCCTTAGCACCATCTGTCTCATTTGTAGGGGCACTAAGGCTGTAGATACAAGCAAGGCTGCTCTCTAAATTACAGTCTCCTATCAGGTACGTAATAAATGGCCTACTTTAGATCATGCATTATTCAGGAATCTACCATTCTAATATACAGATTTTTTTTTAATATTTATATAATTTCTGTTACAGAGTGACTCCTAGGTTTTGGATTATTTTCATGTTGAAATCAACATCTTTTGAAGTTTAGATCACAGATGCCCTGGCATTCTGTTGTATAATTTATGGATACAGCTTGGAATTTATTGCTTTTAAATGATGCTAGCTATCCAGATCCTAAGGCAGCAAAGCAGTTCCACGTCATTATGCTCCAGCCTCTATATTTTACAACTTGGAACAACTTATAAACTTTAAAACAAAATAAAATGGACCCAAAACCAATATATTTAACTATAAATTGTGCACATCTGCTTGGAGTGAATACAAACTATACTATACTTTCAGAATGTCAAACTTATGGGTATGATTTTTGTTCTAAAAAATGTAATTTGTACAAAACTGTACTCATATTTCAATTAAGAAAAAACTGTAGCAAAACGTTCAGTACAGCCTGCGCATTGAAAGCAAAATGATTTCATTTCCAAATGTAAGCAAGTCAGATGAATACATTCACCCCTATCTTATTTATAAGTGAATATTATTCATGAGCTCAGCTCACAACTGAAATAGAGTGTACCACACCTGGATTCTTCCTACTTTTGCTACTTTGCATTTCATATAGATATTCTCTTTTCAAACAGCCTTGGTATTTTGATAAGTATTTAAGCTGCTTTGGGGAAACATTTTATCTTAATAAGAATAACCCATCAAGCAAGCAAGCCAGCTGACTAGAGCCATAATCACTGTGCGTATTGAAAAGTTTAGCTTTTTACTGGCAAAAATTAATTCTACACTTGGTAGCTTCGGAAAATGGTTTGGTTTTTAGCGGCTGGTTTTGATTGATGGGTAGAGTGGGGGAGCAGCAGCCTGTCAAAAAGAAATGATGGGATTAGTAGCAGTTGAATAAAGAGAAAGGGTGGGTTTAAGAGGTTATGGACATATTGTGTTTACTGTTTGAATGTTTTGCAAATATTAGTATGCTTGTCAGGTAGCACAAACTCTTTAAAATGCAATTTGCATTTATGTTGGTGTAATTGACATTGCTCCCTTAGGAGCCCTAAGGATTGTGGGAAAAAGGAATCACAGAAAGTGTCATCTGTTCTTGGTGTTCTCAGAGAGTCTACAGAGATAGCATCTCTAATTATGGTAGTTGGCATTTTAATAAATATAGAACAGACATCTCTAAATCCATTTCTTGCTTTTTACTTTACTGATGTTTTGTGTTTAATTAGACAGTGGCTTCTTTAATTGCCATTAGTAAAACTTCCAATTTATTTTCTAAATTCCCTTTCTGATACAAAATTGTAATTATAAATAGAAGCATTTGCTCATCACTGAGCAATGCATTCCTAATTTTATGTGGTACAAGTTACATTTTTTTACTTAAAGCTGAATGCCTGACAAAATGATAGGATAAACATTAAAGTATAACTAAAGGCAAAACTTTTGTTTTAGTTTTGGATAGAGTGGAGAGGGATTCAAATACCTATTAGGTTTTTATTGTTGTCTGTGCCCCCACAAGGCCTTTTTCACACCTATGCAGATTGCAGTTTGCATATTCCAGATGCATTTTGCGTTTTTCAATACACATTTTTGATCCATTGAAGTCTATGGAACCAAAAACCAGAAAACAATCCCTGGCCTTTTTCATAAAATGCACAGATGTGACCTACTGTACATCCATAGGGAACCCATGTTAATTGGACTGTAGTGTGTTTCTGCAAAAATAAAAATGCACTAAAAAATGCATAGGTGTGAACCAGGCCTTTGGGAGATCCACATTCTCTATTTGTCTTGTTTACCATTATCATTGAAAGTGAAAGCTTAAAGGGTCACTAAAGGATTTTTCTTTTTAGCTAAATAGCTTCCTTTACCTTACTGCAGTCCTGGTTTCAATGTCCTCATTGTTCGTTTTTGCTCGGATGTTGCTGTAATCCTTCTCTATTCTGGACACTTCCTGGTTGTCTGTTTCCTGATGACCACAGTACTGGGAGATTCTAGTTTCACTTTCCAAACCATCACTGCTCTATTGCTCTGTCTAGCACATAGGCAGGATAACATGCAAAAGTGAAACTAGATGCAAAAACGAAACTAGAGGTACATTATATGATTGATTTTTATCTATTTTTAATCAATTTTAAAAGGAATCAGTTAACTATTATGTCTCCATACCCTGTAAACAGTCATTTCAGCAAAAAATAATTTTCCTTTACAACTCCTTTAAGAAAATTCAAAATTTTGGGTTGTCCCCATAAAAGTTACAGCCGGGAAATCTTCCCAATGGGGACACGGGGGACCCTCACGGAATTCTTTTTATTTGCAGGGATTTCCTCTCACTTCCTGTTTGGCTATGGGACAGAAAGTGAAGGAGGTCTCCGCAATGGGACACAGTTGGCGGAAAAAATCTGACAGGGGTTATAACCTTCCCTTATACACGAGTACACACAATCGGATTTTCCACCATAAAAAGTTGGATGTGTGTATGCTCCATCCAACATTTTCTGCCAGAATTACCGCCAGCAAAAGATTGAGAGCAGGTTCTCTACTTTTCCGACGGAAAAAGTTCTTGTCGGAAAATCCACTCGTCTGTATGCAATTCCGACGCGCAAAAAAACCCCACGCAAGCTCAGAATCAAGCAGAAGAGCCGAACTGCCTATTGAACTTCATTGATCTCGGCTCGTCGTACGTCTTTTACGTCACTGCGTTCTTGATGGTCGGAATTTCAGACAAGATTTGTGTGACCATGTATGCAACACAGGTTTGAACCAACATTCCATCAGAAAAAATCCACGTTTTTCTTGTCGGAATTTCCGATCATGTGTACGGGGCATTAGAGTTTTTATAGGAAGGAAATTTATCCAAATAGAAAAATAAACTTTTGCCAACAGTTCTACTTTAATAGCCCACTAAGCGATAAAATAACAAAATAAAATAACAAAACAGCGTTTGATGCAATATTCATCTTCAATCCAAAGTTTTGTCCTTTTTTATTCTACTAGGTGTCCTCAGTCAGATGTTCAGCCTCATTCAACCCACTTCCTCTAAACCCAGGTTGTCTAGGACCCACCCTGCCTTGTGACTAGATAGTGAAAGGTCAAATAGAACAGTGGTAAGCTCATAGTTCTGTTCCTCTACTTTTCTCTTCTTGTCTGCACATGAACCAATTGGCATACATGCTTCTTTTTCCCCAGATACTCCAGCCCTACTCTACAGGAACTGCAAGAGGTTAACAACAGATCAAATTCAGATACTTACACTGCTTGCATTAAATAAAAATAAATGTAATCATTTGTTAAAGCGGAGTTCCACCCTAAAGTGGAACTTCCGCTCATCTGATTCCTTTTCCCCTCTGGTGCCACAATTGGCACCTTTAGGGGGGATGGGACAGGATACCTGCGTTTGACAATTATCCTTTCCCTCTTCCAGGAGCCTCAGCCGTGGGTGGTTACATCACGGCTGGGGCTCCCTCCTTCTCCCTCCCCAGGTCGCTGGGCCAGTAGCGGAGAGGAGCGGGCCTCACGCATGCACAGTAGGGTTCCCGGCGTGAAGCCGAAAGGCTACACTGCCGGGTACCCTTACCCACAATGGAGGTGGCAGCACCCGGCAGCTGATAGAAACATCAGCTGTGGGTGCTGACATTGCTGGACTCCAGGACAGGTAACTGTCCTATTATTAAAAGCCAGCAGCTGCAGTATGTGTAGCTGCTGGCTTTTAATGTTGTTTTTGGGGTGAAACACCACTTTAAGGATTACAGAGCTGCATTACTCAGTACCTTTTAAAGCTGGTCACCGTTTCTCTGGGACACAGTCCGGTCACTCCGTCAGGGGTCCCCCTCTCTGAATGGGCGATCCGCAAATGCGTGGATAGGCCTAGGCTCACAGGCCTAGGCTTCCGGAGACGAGCCTCACACAGGCCTCCTTCTTGGTTGAAGAGGCGGTCCAGAGAGAATGTGCCAAAGACGTCCTCCTCCTTAAATTCCTTCACCCAGCAGGCTGTGTGGGGTACAAAGTATTTTGGGATCGCACAGTTGCACTCTGGGTATTGTAGTCTGTCACTTAACCAGGGCAATAGAGTCTTTATCTCCCTGCACTTCAATACCCAACAATCATTGCTGCACCAGGGTAGAACCAAACAGAAAGTGGCTATCCAATAATTGGCCACCGGAGGGAGCTAAGTTCCTTCTGTATCTGCAAACGGTAGTCTTTTAACCATATAGAAAGTGATACCTTGCTACACATGTGTGTATATATATATAAAACATATCAGATCTCAACGGGCAAAAATCTCATACTGGATATCTATACTTCTATGGACTGGTTAATGTGTTAGGAATGAAAGGATGGCACATCATTTGATGAAAATTAAAATTATCCACCTACAGAGGGCTGAATTAGGAGACACCCCAAAAATCTAAGTGAAAAAATTATGAAGCAAGCTAGTCCATTTTGCTGAAATTTTATTGCAACAACTCAAAATGGCCTGACAACATCAGGGCATGCTCCTAATGAGATGACGTATGGTGTCCTGGGGTATTTCCTCACAGATCTGGACCAGAGCATCACTGAGCTCCTGAACAGACTGAGGTGCAACCTGGCCGCACCAGATGGACCAAAACATAATGTCCCAGAGGTGTTCTTTTGGATTTAGGTCAGATGAGCGTGGGGGCCATTCAATGGCATCAATTTCTTCATCCTCCAGGAACTGGCTGCATGCTCTCGCCACATGAGGCCGGGCATTGTCGTGCACCAGGAGGAACCCAGGACCCACTGCACCAGTGTAGGGTCTGACAATGGGTCCAAGGATTTCATCCCGATACCTAATGGCAGTCAGGGTGCCATTGTGTAGCCTGTAGAGGTCTGTGCGTCCCTCCATGGATATGCCCCCCCAGACCATCACTGACCCAACACCAAAGCGGTCATGCTGAACGATGTTACAGACAGCATAAAGTTTTCTGCGGCTTCTCCAGACCCTTTCATGTCTGTCACATATGCTTAGGGTGAACCTGCTCTCATCTGTGAAAATCATGGGGCACCAGTGGCGGACCTGTCAATTCTGGTGTTCAATAGAAAATGCCAATCGAGCTCCACAGTGTCCGGCAGTGAGCACAGAGCACACTAGAGGACGTCGGGTCCTCAGGCCACCCCCATGAAGTCTGTTTCTGATTGTTTGGTCAGAGACATCTCCTCCATGCTCCTCCATGCTCTTGAGACTATGCTGGGAGACACGGCAAACCTTCTGTGACAAAGCCCTGGATAGGGCGAAATGCGTAGTCTGGGACTGTTTTAAAACCCCTCTTTTTTATTTTGGAAGACCTAAGTCAGTAATATCAAGAAAAGATTTTCATTTATAATCGCCATTTACAACTTAATTTTTTTCCTCAATGCAATTTGCACTTTGTCCACTGGAGGGCGCCTAACATTCGGCTGAACTTTTCTCTGCTGCTTGTCAGCACGTTCCAACAGGAAGAACGTCTCTCCGTGGCTGTCATCTCTGTGCTGCGCTCCTAGCAGCTGCAAACACTGAGGCTGGAGCACGTTTCGGCACGTTTGGACACATACAGGAGAGTGTCCAGGAGCCCAGATGTCAGATATTAACTAGGAAGTGACATCAAACGCCATAGTGACGTCCTGGGTAATGTACTCCAATTACAATCAGCATGGTTGTTTTCTATGAATGCAGCTGGAAACAAAATTGCAAAATTTTAACCCTTGAAGCCCTGAAAGATTGTGTGTGTTTTCATGCAGGCACTGGGAACATTTTTTTGCGTTGTGCTGTATACATTTGTTTATCTTTTCTACATAAAGAACTGGTTCTTCCGAACAAACTGAGATCTACTGAATGTTATTCCTCACAAACATTATGTGGAATTAGAGTGGTAAACCTTTATGAGCGCAGAATTCCTTTTTGTTGTAACTGTATTTTGGTGGTGCTTCTAGGTACCTGGATTTCTGCAGCACAGATCGTTTACAGCCCATACGAGGGTCTTAAATATTATATTGGACTATAGTGTTAACCCATAGAGCGCCAGTGAATCTTTTTTGTATCAATATACGGCAAACCTTCTGGCAATGACACATATTGATGTGCCATCCTGGAGGAGTTGGACTGCCTGTGCAACCTTTATAGGGTCCAAGTATTGCCTTGTGCTACCAGTAGTGACACTGACCCTAGCCAAGTGCAAAACTAGTAAAAAACAGTCAGAAAAGTAGGGAAAAAACTGTCAGACACCTCCACCTGAAAAAACATTCCTGTTTTTGTTTCATTTGGAGAGGAGTCAACAAGGCCTATGATGAAAGGTACACCATTCCTACTGTGAAACACGGAGGTGGATCGCTCATGTTTTGGGGATGTGTGAGCTACAAAGGCACAGGAAATTTGGTCAAAATTGATGGTAAGCTGAATGCAGTATGGAGATGCTGAATTGAGATCTCAAACATGCCATTCATGTAAGACAGCCCAAGAATTTACTGGAACTGGAGGCTTTTTGCCAAGAGAAATGGGCAGCTTTACCATCTGAGACGAGCTTCATTCACAAAATACTTGAAGCTGTCATTAAGGGGGCAATACAGTATTTGGTGTATGTAAACTTTTGATCAGGGTCATTTGGGTAGTTTCTGTTATCATTATGATTTAAAAAGAGTAAACACAGTTGATTGATATTAAATGGCTTCAGCCAAACACTAACCATGAGTGAAAGAAAAGTTTTTGTATTATTAACTTTCTCTGAAAAATGGGCAAGAAATCATAAATTCTGCCAGGGTATGTAAACTTATGAGCACAACTGTATATATACACACACACACACCATTACTTTACCTCAACTTTTTTTTTTTTTTTAATCCACTTTATTTTTATCTTTTCTAATTTCATTTATAAATATGCCTATTGGGCATCCATTACAATTCAAATGACATACATTATACAACATTTTTATATTCCTATAAGATTCCCATGTACGTCACTATATTTCTATATCCCCCCTCCCCCCCCCCCCCCCTGTCCTCTGCACTCTACATAGATAGTCTATCCAACACCAGTTTTGGTGGTGCGACCCTCACGTCTCTCAACCAGGAATACCAAATCTCCTCAAATTTGCCCTCTGCTTTCCTTCGTTTGTAAGCCAGATGTTCCCTACCCAGCAGGGAGTTGACATACTCAATCCAGTGTTTCTCCGTGGGGACCCCAGGGGCCATCCAATATCGTGCTATGAGTTTTCTTGCCAAATACAGCAGTCTTGTTATCATATAATACTTTCCTTTTGTGTACTCTGCCAAGTCAATGGCCCCTAGCAGATAACCTAAGGGGTCCAGCGGAACTGGTACCTGTGCCACTCTTGTAATACACTGTGATACTTCCTCCCAGTACCTATGAAGCTTTGGGCATCTCCAAATCAAATGTATGAAGTCCCCCTGCTGGGCCTTACATTTTGGGCACATAGGAGTATCCCTTCTTCCCAATCTATGTAGTTGTGGCGCAGTTCTGTAAGCCCTATGTAGTATAAAAAGTTGCGACAGTTTGTGCGACGCAGAGACGGATACCCCCAGGACAGATTCAAGCACCCTCTCCCACTGGTCTTCCTCTAACTCCCCAATGTCTTCCCCCCATCTCCTGCGGCTTCTAAGTGAGGCATGATTCTGAATTGTTACTAGCAATCCCTCATATATTTTTGTTATCAGTCCTCTCCGAGCTTCTGCTTGCAGAACCACCGTCATCAAAGGGGACGGTGATGTTACCACCAGTGATCGTGTTTGTTGTTGTTTCTGTAGGGCATGTCGAAGCTGGAGATACTGATAGAAGCCCCGTGGGGCTAGTTGGTATTCCCTGCACAGCTGCTCATACGTTTTCAGTACTTCACCCTCATACAGCTGTGAAAAGAACCAGATTCCCCTCTTTTTCCAAGAATTAAAGCCTTCCAAATCCTGTAGCTCTACATATCCAGGGTTGTTCCATATTGGAGTAAATGGTAACACCCCCTCTGTCCCCATAGTCTTCCGTAGCTCCCCCCATACCTTTCTGATGAGAGTTCCTGTGGGTGCTGATTGTGGCATACTGGGCAAGTCCATCTCAAGATGGGAGGCTGCCTTTAATGAGGGGTCAGTACCGGTCACCATATTTCTATTGGGGTCTTCTCCTTCTTCCCGTCCCCATCCTGCCAGCTGTTGTATCTGAGAGGCTAGGAAATACGTTTTGGGATGAGGTACCGCCAATCCCCCCCTATCCTTTCCATATTGTAAAGTAGTTAAACTAATCCTTGCTACCTTTTTTTTCCATATCAGCTCCCGCATCTGGGTATCAATTCTTTGAAACCATTTGTTCGATATCCACATTGGTGAGTTATGGAAAATATATAGGAGTTGTGGAGCCCATACCATTTTAATTAAATTAGCTCTCCCTACCACTGATAGGAGGAGTTTGCACCAGCTGTCACATTTTTCTCTTTGTTTTGCCAATAGTGGACCCAGGTTCAGCTGAAGATATTCAGCCGCATTCGGGGACACCACCACCCCCTGGTAACAAAACCTACTTGATATAGTGATCTGCTCTGCTCCTGCTGGTAGCTGCTCCCTCAATGGATCTATAGGCATTAATATTGATTTAGACCAGTTTATATTGAACCCATAGAAACTTCCAAATTCTCCTATTATCCCCATTACTGTTTGCAGCGACGCTGCAGTATCGCCTAAATATATAAGTATGTCATCTGCATATAAGGAGATTTTTTCTTCCCTCTGGCCTCTACAAAACCCAGTCACCTCTGATGTGGTTCTAAGCAATATCGCCAACGGCTCAACTGCCAGGGCGAACAACAGTGGGGACAACGGGCATCCCTGCCGGGTGCCTCTGTGTAGCTCAAATGGGAGGGAGAGGTTATTATTAACTCGGAGTCTAGCTCTTGGTTTTGAGTAAAGCACCTTTACCCATGTTATGAACCTGTCTCCTAATCCAAACCTAGTTAATATTTCAAAGAGGTAGGGCCACTCCACACTATCGAACGCTTTAGTAGCATCCAGTGACAGAATAGCCCTACGGGGGGTATTATCCACCGGCACCTGTAAGTTCATATATAATCTTCTTATATTATCGGCAGTTGACCGGTTAGGTATAAAACCTGACTGATCTTGATGCACCAGCCTGTCTATAACCTGCGATAACCTTTTGGCCAGGATTTTAGCTAGAAGTTTGATATCCATGTTTAGTAAGGAGATTGGGCGGTATGAGTCTCGGGACAGCTTATCTTTACCTGGTTTAAGGAGTAGTATAATTATAGCCTCCTGCATACTGTCTGGTAGAGTTCCCTTTTCCACTGCCTCAGATAATGCTTCCAGCAAGGGTTGCAATATAACCTCTCCGTATTGAGAGTATACCTTCGCTGGTAGTCCATCTGGACCTGGAGATTTATGTTGTGCAGCCCCTTCCAAAGCTTCCTTCAGTTCTGCCAATGTGATAGGGAGATTTAACCTCTCCCTATCCTCCTCAGCCAGTTGGGGGATGGAGCAGCCCTGGAGAAAAGAGAGCATCTCCGAGCCTACCATCTTAGTTCTGGAGGAATAAAGCTCCCTATAGAACTCATAGAAATCATTTAAGATATCAGAACTGAGAGTGTGCATCTCTCCGTACTCCACTCTTATAGCCGAAATGTTCGAGGAAACCCTTTGCTCCCTAGCTACCAGTGCTAGAATGTGTCCCGTATTTTCCCCTTCCTCAAAATGACTCTGTTGGTGAAAATATCTCCTCTTCTCAGCTGCCGTCAACAGTACCGAGTTGTACACAGATTGTGCCTCTACCCAGGAATCCTGATTACTCTACGAGGGATCTACTACCAGCGCTTGTTCTTTGATTTTCAATTCATCCCGGACTCTATCCTCCCATTCCCTGGAGCGGGTCTTAATGCCCGATATTTCCCTAATCAGGCACCCCCTCAAAAATGCTTTTAATGTATCCCATACCACCCCTGCACTGGCCGTACCCCTGTTAAGTTGCCAATACTCCTGTAACAGGCCTACTGTCCCATCTGGGGATGGGAGTAAGGTCAGCCAAAATGGGTTCACTTTCCACAGTGGGCGGCCTGTTGCAACCGTGGCATCCAGTCTAACCCAGAATGGAGAGTGATCCGACAATACTCTCCCTTACCCTTTGCATTAGTGTTTCATTTCCCAGACCCAGATCTATTCGAGAGAGTCCGCCATGCGAGGCCGAGTGACACGAATAACATCTCTCGTCTCTCCCTCCACACATCTCGGAGTCCCAGTTCTGAAAGCAACCGAGCAAACGTAGTTTTTCCATCCATCTGTTCTGTTGCCTTAGGTATCAACGACATTCTCTCCAATCCTTGATCCAGAATATTATTGAAATCCCCCAGCGCCAGTACAGGGGTATCTGGGTATACAGCCATGAATTGTGCCAGCCTTCTCAGAGGTGCCGCAGAAAATGAGGGGGGAATATAGATTGCAGCAATAATGCATGTTAACCTATTCAGTTTGCATAGCAGGAAGACATATCTGCCTTCTTCGTCCACCTGTTGTTGAATACATTCAAACAACACATTTGCAGACACCATTACACTAACCCCCCTCGAGTAGGATGAGTATGTGGAATGGTATTGCCTCGGATATTTGCGTGAACTCAGCCGGTGGATAGAGTCAGGCCGCAGATGCGTTTCCTGTAAGCATATTATCTGAGGCTGCAGCCTATCAAAATATCTAAACATTGCGTTCCTTTTATCTCTATTCCCTAGACCCCTGATATTCCATGTCATAAGTAATACTCCCTTCTTTGTTACCTTATTCATTGAGACTTATCAAACAAAAAATCATATTAAAAATTACCAAAACAACAAAGGAAGAAAAGCTTACAAAATTTCCCTCTGCTATGGTATGTAAAAACATTAAATCTGACAATAATCGTGTTTCTCTATTAGTACTCCTATACCATCTAGTACATACATAATTCATATCTCGCCACCCTATTGTTTGTGACTGTGCTTGTAGATTAGCATTTAGTGATTTGTCTTTACCCCCCCTTCCTACCCCCACCCCCACCCTCCCTCCCCCCTGGCCCATCTAGGCCCACCCCCAGGGTTGTACCTATGCCCTCACTACCACTCCTACTCCTACACTCTTCTCTCACATACCTCCCTACCTCACCCTCACTCATACCCATTCGCTCCTTCCTTCTACCATACATCTTTACTCCTTTTATCCATTTCCTCCCACTCCCCCCCCATTTTGACTTTAGTGCTTCCGTGCCTCATCCTTATTTTATTCAGTTAATTGTGCATACCCAGTGTTTTACTTCTAATTATATCCTTCTTCCCCTAAGTTCCCGCTCCGCTTTATATTAGCAGCAGTTTTCTTAGGCCCTCCCTTCTCTCATCCTACTGCTGTATTATACAAATCTGTGCATTTTATGCATTTTGTGCATTTTTCATTGTAATAAAAAAAAAAGGAAGAAAAACCATACTGTTGTGCTACTACTAAATTGTGCAGATTTGTGCAATTCATGCAAAAAAAAAAAAAAAAAAAAAAACCAAAATATACCAAAAAAAAAAAAAAAATCTCAAAAGTTCTACTCCTATCTTATGTCCCGAGGAAGAAAAAAAAATGGTTTTAAAGGTCTTTCTTGTTTTCTTCAAGCCACCTTTCCACACTTTTTGGAGTATCAAAAATTTTTGTGCCATCTTTCGCCATTACTCGCAGGCGTGCAGGGTAAAGTAGCGCATAGTCTAATTTATGTTGTTGAAGCATTCGTTTCACCGGTATAAATTCTCCTCTTCGTCTCTGCAGGTCTGTGGAAAAATCCTGATAAAATGAGATTCTCGTCCCATTTAAAAAAAATATCCCTTTTCTCTGGCCTTCCGAAGCAAAGTCACTTTATCAGTGTAATTAAATATTTTAATAAGTAGCGGCCTGGGATATTTGTTTGCCGGTTGGGGTTTAAAGGGGGTACGATGGGCTCTCTCAATGCCAAAGAATGGTGAAAAAGCTGTAGCCCCAAAGACCTCCCTAAACCAACCCTCCAAAAATGCTATTGCATTAACTCCCTCACTCTGTTGAGCCATTCCTATTATTCTAACGTTGTTTCTGCAATTTCTATTTTCTAAATCATCAATTTTTGCAGCGTGTATATCCATCTGTTTCTTCATATCGGTAATTACTTGTTTAAGGGGATAAAGATCATCTTCCACTGTACTGAGTCTCTCCTCCAGCACAGTCATTTTTTCCACAGTCTTACTCACCCTATCCCCCATTGAAAGGAGCTCACCCTTAATACCTTTAAGCTCCACATCCAGGCCCGTTATTCAGTCTCTACAGGCATTAATCGCATGCAACAAATCCCTCATTGTAGGCTCCTCTTCCCTTTCTATGGGTGCTCCCTCCATGTTGTTTTGAGTTGTCTTCACAGGGGGTAAAACAGCAGTAACAGCAGTTACAGTATTGATTTTTCCTCCCCCTGCTCCTTTGGTACTCACAGTTTTTGGGTTGAGCTTCACAGCAGCAGATGGGCTGGCTGACACCTGTCCACCACCTTGACTTTTCCGAACCACTGCCGGTCTTGCTTGAGCTGATTGCTGAGGGTATGTCCCCTTTGTTGGTGTTAGGGAGGTTCGGCGCTCCAACTTTGCCGCCGCTACTGCCGCTTCCGCCACTGCCTGATTTTTTGCAGATCGGGCTTTCTTGACCCCCTCCTGTGGTGGTTGTACTACCTGACTCTTTGTGGGGCGGGATCCTTGAGTTCCTCCCTGAACTGGAAAATGCTGGACTAATTGCTCCTCTCCTTCTCCGCGCTTTTTGGACATATTACTGTCCTCACTTATCCTTGAATGCCCTTATAGTGTCCACTCCTATTGTGTCACCATTGTGAAATACCAGTAATATATCACAGTCTATATCTCAGTCCTTTATAGCACACGGCCAGTGCCATTTTCTTTTTGCAAGTATCTCAGAAAGGCAGAGAGGAGGAGAAAAAAAAGGGAGTAAAACAATTATCAGCTTATGAATTATTATCAAATGAATTATTGTTAGCCTGTGGATAATGAGGGTATAAAAAATAATACATTTTTTTTATAGAGGCTTCCTAGCCAAAGCTTATGGGCTAGGCAGTAACACAAATGCCACATATAAGCGGGTCTTCAGGGCTATTTTGTTCATATAGGACTTAACTGCACCCCAGCACACCCCGACACCAGAACCCTGCAACAGGGCAGCAGGGTATCAAAGCCACGCAGATTTTTCACACCCAAGGACTTAATGCAGTGGAGCTTGGCCACATCCTTATTTGTGTTTTTTTCCCCCCTTTTTTCTTTTTTTTTTTTCCTTTTAGGGATCTGAAGACAGTTAAGAACAATAGTCAGGGACAGACATAGCTCTATTCAATCTCCCCAGACTGGGTTACTGTCATGAATATGCATCAAGTCTGTCTGCTTACCTGATCTCCATGTGTTCATTAGAGGCTGACCCTGTTCTGGTTTCCCTTTTTATCACTTCCTCTTCCTGTATGGCTCCACCCTAGTCCATCCCAGGAAGCCTATATTAACTGTTGCTCTACAGGTCTGCAGTGCTGTTCAACAGTGTTCCTATGCTTAGTTCCTGTCTGCAGTGTAGTTTGCTAGTTCCTGTTTGCAGAGTGCTACGATCATCTTTCCGTGTACCGTTTTGGCTTGTCCCCGACATCCTTGTCTGCCTGTGCCCCTGACTATTTGCATGTCCCACGGTTATCCTTGTCTGCCTGTTGCCCTGACCTCGGCCTGCCCATCACCGCTGTTTGTCCTGCTGGCTGCTTCCCCTTTCTCCCTGCAGGGTGTGACTTAAGGAATCTCGGGAACGCGACCTGGACCCAGTTGCGGCCAAGACCATCCTTACCATCAAAGGCTCTGGTGAATACAAAACTGGGTCTTAGACTCCGCGCCCTGGGTGATCTTGGGTTACGCTTCCTCCCTGCCAGCAGTAGTCGGCTATAGGGTTCACTTCCCTGTGGTGCATCCCTGGCCCCTACGGGGTGCACTTGTCACCTGGCCACGGGTGACCTGACAGTTACTTAATCACTGTGGCTGCTATCTCCTTCCCAAGCATGCCTATAGTCTATGACAGTGTCCCTCTTTGCGGGGATCCTTACAGGCTCTCCCTTGCATAGAACATAGAGCGCCAGGTCTCGGTCCCCGCTTCAGAGAGACACAGTAGCGGAGACCAGCTCTTGCGCGTGTCCGAAGTCTCGCGAGACTTCACGGGATCTTGGGCAGCTCCGTGCTTTCAGTTTCGGGTATCTCCGTGCACCCCTCGATCCTCCTCCTCGCTCGGTGAGTTCCGGTCTCCTCCAGCCCCAAAGCTACTCCTCGGACCGGTCAAGCAGCCCAGCGGCTAAGTGAAGTGTGAGTACCGCAGCAATACTTCGTCCTGTAGTACCTGTAGGTTTCTGGATTAGCCAATCAGCAAAAACAGCATATGGTGGCTCAGAGAAAAAAGTATGTAGGTGAATGAATGACTTCCTCTTGAGCAACAGTCACTCACAATCCCATCAAAATTGTAGATTAAAAGAGTTAGCATATATAGGGAGAAGGAAACAAGTTCCTCTCCAAATATAGGGATTTTTAATGTGAGGTATGTTGCTCTTAGTATCAAAGGTAGGCGCACAAAACACAAGGTTTTTTAATAGTATCAAAAATAGTTTAATTATATATATATAAAATTTCATAAAATTATTCACATAATGAAATATACATGATCAAGACCACATTTTCATGAATCATAAACAAGAAAAGAAATTAAAGGAAAAATAGATGCGGATTTGCCAACTAGTTTCGCACTGGTGTGCTTCGTCAGGGCTTGCATAATATTCCTGTTTCTTTATTACATGTAGTGGTCTGTGTATGACATAGAAATACATCATTAATACAGGTACAATATAACAATTCAATTCATTTAATTTTGTAAGTAAATATATAGCATATAAATACAAAAGAAGTATATTGCGCTTACCACTTCCGTTAAAAAGCTCAAAACCAAGCAGGAAAGAAGCTGCCTAAGTATCAACAAGGGAGAACCCAATGCAATCAGGAGGTAGACTGATACACTTCTAATCAGTGGAAGCCAGATCCACTTGATTTCGACAGGTGCGGACAATGAGATGTTTGTGAGGAGTTCACCACAAGCAAGGAGGAAGAAATATAGATGTCTGTGTATTGTATCTATATTCCTCCTAAAGAGGGGGGTGAAAAAAAAATATATATAGAGTAACATGATATCACTAAAGTGAAGTAATTATCAACTGCTATATAAATATATAGCAGTTGTAGCGAGTTCATTAAATAGATAAATAAATAGATCATATTAGATACTGTCATTGTAATGATGTGTTTACTGATTTATGTACATCCACTAAGTATCATAAAATATACTCAATAGGTATGTTACCTCGATGGCGGTGAGGTTTAGATTAGCACTACCAGTGAGGCCCAACGGAATTCCTAGAAGGTTCCAATTCAGTTCTATAAATAAAGAGGTATGTATATATGTATATAAATAAATAAATTAATTTATAAATGAATGAATGAAGTCGGTGCATGCGGCTAAATAGTCCCAGTAAAGCACCCGTCCATTAATAGGTAAATAAAAAAGAGAAGTTTACCTTAGACAGACCAGCAAAAGATAACAATGATAGTAGCATATACTGCTGTCCTAGGCAAGTATATTACCTCAGTTGTATTGAGGTTCAAGGTAATACTGCCAATAAGGTCCAAGAACAATGCTATATATTTCCACTTCAGTTCTATAAGTAAAGGAAATGGAAATAAAAAAGAAATAAATGAATTGAACAAGTGCATATGGCTAATTAGCCCAGATAAAGCACTAATCATTTAGTAAAAAGACCAAGGAGGAATTACCTTAGCTGGACCGTGACAGGGTGAAAGTAGGCAGAGCAGTATGCTGGCGTCCTGCATGCGGTGTGCTGTCCTCCCTCAAGCCGTTCAGGTCAGCGTCTGACATGTGTATCGTCAGCGCCGACCTAAATGGTAACATCTCTACCGGAAGTGAAAGGGTCATCACTGACCCCTGGCATCACTTCCGGTCCACGCGTCCCAGTACGATTGCGCGCACAAGTAATGCGCTCCAGCATGCTGACGTAAGCCGGAACGCATAGAGGAGAGACATGTCCTGTCAACATCCGGCCAGCCAAGTAAGAAGAATTGGCTGGTTTTGCGCGCGCATCCCATCTGTTGATTCTGATGGGAACGGGAGGCGTCAGAGAAACCTCGCCCCCTGTGTTGGGACCCGTGATTGGCCACACCAATGTTGTGCAGAGTCCAACATCCCTTCACATCAGAAAACCCCTATTAACTTTAACGGTTCAGAGCTCCAAAACGGAAATAGATAATTTTTGTAAAGAATAATAAAAGAAGAATTCAGAATTAAACGTGTACTTCACTGTAGAAAAGTATATTGAGATATACTAATGGTTTCTCCCAATTAAACATCAGAAAAGGTTCTTTTATACATTGATAGTAACAATGGGTGATCTATAGAATGCGCCCTAAAAAGTCGCCCACCGTTGCGCCTATGGAGGAGTGGATGATGCCTAGCTGCTGTTTAGAAGATAATAAGTGAACAAAAAGCATGTAAGATGATGAAACTCTCTAAGGAGTGTCAACAAATTAAAACAGCGCTGTTTTAATTTGTTGACACTCCTTAGAGAGTTTCATCATCTTACATGCTTTTTGTTCTTTTATACATTGCCTTATGTGGAGAAGGATTAACAAAGGAGACATCCATGGATGGTAAGTATTTTTCAAGAGTTTTGGTGCTATCCAGCTATTCAACCAAAAAACAAAGCAAAACAAAACAAAACAAAACAAAAACAAGAGCCATAGATCTTTAGAGAAAGGGGGAGTCACATAATTACTAGGGGATAATTCATTGAATATATACAAAACCAGCATACACTTAAACCTTAAGTTAGCCCATATAGGGTGACCCATATTAAATTAAACACTATATGCAAGGTGTATAAACATCATCTCTATGACTCAAACCAGTAACAAATAAATGCATACAGGGCAACAAATCATGAGAATAAGCCATTGAGCCCCTTCATAAAAAGGGTTTGAATGACAGAGATGTGTTAAGCCCTGGTGAGTAGGTGGCTCGTTGGTCAAAAATCCAACGGGCCTCGCGTTGGAGGATTTTTTTATCAAAATCACCACCTCTTTCTGGAAGGGGGATGACTTCCAACGCAAAAAAATAAATAAAGGATGGGTCATAGCTGTGGTGTAACCCTACATGTTTGCAGATAGGAGTATAGAGCAGTCCTGCATCTAAATAATAAAGATGGTCCTTAATTCTTTTAGCAAATGCTCTTTTCGTCTTACCTATATAAAACGCGCCACAGCGACATTTTACAAGGTATACAATACCTATAGTAGTACAGTTGGCATGTTTCTTAGATTTGAGGAAACCTCCTCTAGGGAGAAGACAGCCGTCCCCTTCCTCAATCCATGGGCAAACGTCACAGTGTCCACATTTGTAGGTACCCGGTATCTCAAGCTCCTGCAAAGTAGGAGCGTCAGGTACCAGGTGACTATGTGTAAGGCCATCTTTGATGGACCTACACTTTCTATAAACAATTTCAGGTCTTTGGGATATGTATTTTGAAATTATAGGGTCCTCAGCAAGGAAATGCCAATTATTATTGACCAGTTGGCGGAAGATGTTCTGATCTGAACTAAAAGTGGTTATAAGTTTGGTTGTGGGTTTAGACTCTTTTTCCTTCTGCTTGAACAGTAATGTATCTCTTGTATTGATTTTAGATTTTACATATGCTTGTTTAAGAACTTTTTTGCTGTATCCTCTCAATAAGAGGCGTGAGTAGAGGGCAAGTGCCTCTTGTTCAAAGTCCTCCTCCTTTGCACAATTGCGCCGAAGTCTTAGGTACTGGCTGTAGGGGATGCTTCGCACCAAAGATCTTGGATGAGAGCTAGAATAATGTAAAATGGTGTTTCCTGCTGTTTCTTTTCTATACAGGTTACTGTATAGAGTACCATCTTCATTCACAGAGATTCTTAAATCAAGGAAGGGGATACTTTTGGTATCCGACTGGATGGTAAATTTTAAATTATAATCATTAACAGATAAGTATTGCATAAATTTGCCTAATAAGTCAGCGCCACCAGTCCAGACGACCAACACATCGTCAATATACCTCCGCCACAGTAAAATGTGGCGGAGGTATATCATGGCGGAGTCATCAGAAAAGATGGCCCTTTCCCAACCCCCCAGGTACAGGGTGGCATACGATGGGGCACATGAAGTCCCCATCGCCACACCCTGTACCTGGAGGTAAGTGGAGCCATTAAAGACAAACACATTGTTAGTCAGAATGTGCTCAAGTAAGGCCGTGACGAAATTGCAGAGTTTCCAATTATTGTGGTCTTGTTCACGTAAAAAGTGAGAGATGACCTGGATCCCCTTTGTATGAGGGATACTAGAATAGAGGGCCTCCACGTCTATGGCTGCCAAAATTGATCCTGGGGGTCTCATACCTTTGACTATTTTTAGAAGTTCCAATGTATCTTTTAGATACGATGGCAATCCCATTACATGGGGTCTCAGTTGCATGTCTACATACTTGCTTGCCGTTTCCGTGTGACTACCTATACCGGAAATAATGGGACGGCCAGGTGGATCTCTGATGTCCTTATGTATTTTGGGCAGTGAATAAAACGTGGGAGTTATGGGCCATTTAATCTCTAGATATTCCCTCAGGTCTTGATCGATTAGACCCTGCTGGAATGCTCGTGAGATCAACGAGATATAGTTAGATCTGGCTTTTGGAACATCATCTTCAGATATTGTTTTATACCAATGACTGTTACACAAGATTTTATCACACATTCTGATATATTGAATCTTTGTCATTACTACCACGTTTCCACCTTTATCGGAGGGTTTTATAACCAACTCACTGTTGCTAGTGAGCTGGGTAAGTGCCTCTTGTTGTTTCCTTGATAAGTTATTATCAGAGATTTTGGGGATTACAAGATTTTCAATTTGTTTCCTTGTTTGCTTCAGGAAAGCACACACTGCTGGGGAAGTTTGTAAATTAGGAAATTTTTGTGATTTTGTTTTAAATTTGCATGGTTCTGGGATGGGTTCTATTTCTAGTTCTACTTCATCAGAGAGATCAATCAGGTCTTCAGAGCCCTCATTTTCATCCAACAATTGGATCAAGATTTTTAAAGCTCTGAAATCATGTACTTTAAAATCTTTATACAGTTCTTCTTCCCTACAGGCTACACGTCCCCTGTCGGTGTCAAACATAAACTTATATGTAAGGTTTCTTGCAAATAAGTGTAAATCTTTAATTAAAGTAAATTTGTCCACTTTTTGTGAGGGGCAGAAACTGAGTCCCAGCTTCAGCACCTCAATCTCAGCGGGGGAAAGACTGTATGACGAGAGGTTTACTATATCTAGTCCTGAGTCAACTGTATCTGTTTGACTACGAACGGGTCCATTTTTCCCAATTTCATTGTGGGTAGTGGTGTCGATGGAATTAGGCAAGGTCCTAAAGGGATACTACCTGGGTTGGTTGATCTATTGTTTGTTTTGGGAATAGCTCCCTGTTCTTTTAGACTAGTAGTTTCCTTATCAAGAGAGAACATTACCAGAGGGGTGTTACCCACCACCAGGTCACCACTTGTGTCCATTCCCAGTTCTTGATTCTTTTTAGATTGGTCAGTGGGTACCTGAGGAGAGACTATTCGTTTTTTAAGTGTCCCCCCTTGTGCATTATGCCCACCACCGTTACCGCGTTTCGGTGCGCGTCCTCTTCCTGCTGGTCCTCGAGAGGTTTTAGAGGTAGTTCTCTGTGAAGAAATGGAAGAAGATGAAGCTGATACATCTGAATCAGATTTATATGCAGTAGATTCATGTTGATTATTACGTCTAAATATTTTCTTTCCCTTCTGGTTAAAGTTATGTTGCCATTTATATGCATAACCTCCTGCAAAGGCTAATTGGTCCTTATAAAATTTTTGATCCTTCCTCAGAATTACGTTCTTGTTGTATTTTTCTAGATGTTGTAACAACTCTGACTCTTTCTTCTGGTATTCAGTACTGGAGGTTAAGTGATTACCCGAACTACGTAGGTTCTCAATTTCCCTATCTAGTTCTCCAAGATCAATGGTGTGTTTGTCCCTCAACATTATCATCATATT
Organism: Rana temporaria; assembly: GCF_905171775.1. NCBI lineage: Eukaryota > Metazoa > Chordata > Amphibia > Anura > Ranidae > Rana > Rana temporaria. The sequence continues at coordinate 291,622,948 of NC_053491.1, read as the reverse complement.
AGAAGAACATGTATTCAAATTTTCCTCCCATTTGTCTTTTAGTGCTGATTCAGTCATTTCAAACGTGGGGAAAATTTGCACTCTCAGTCCCTGAGGATTGACCCTTTCTTTCAAATATCGGTCAAAGAATCGAATGTGCCAACCTAAATTGGATTTCTTTTCCATAAGTTTTTTAAGTTTAAGGAAGAAGACGTCAAGTCCGACTTCCGTTTTTGCTTGGGAGGTATAAGAATTTTGAATAGAATCCAAAAATTTTTCCCAGTCTGGGCCGGAAAACTGTGACATTATAAGGGAGGGCGGGAAACAGAAAGAGAAAATACCTCTTCCTTCAATACCTATGCGTTAATCAAAACAAAATTGTGCAATCAAACAACGTTGAACCTAGAATGTTTTTGAAAGTTTCATAAACAATTACAGTATTATTCAAATAATAAATCAATAGTTTTGTTGTCACCTTAGTACTGGAGGTCATTCATCACCTTGTAGCGGGTTTTACACCCAAGATGAGAAACAGAGAAAAAAGTATGTAGGTGAATGAATGACTTCCTCTTGAGCAACAGTCACTCACAATCCCATCAAAATTGTAGATTAAAAGAGTTAGCATATATAGGGAGAAGGAAACAAGTTCCTCTCCAAATATAGGGATTTTTAATGTGAGGTATGTTGCTCTTAGTATCAAAGGTAGGCGCACAAAACACAAGGTTTTTTAATAGTATCAAAAATAGTTTAATTATATATATATAAAATTTCATAAAATTATTCACATAATGAAATATACATGACCAAGACCACATTTTCATGAATCATAAACAAGAAAAGAAATTAAAGGAAAAATAGATGCGGATTTGCCAACTAGTTTCGCACTGGTGTGCTTCGTCAGGGCTTGCATAATATTCCTGTTTCTTTATTACATGTAGTGGTCTGTGTATGACATAGAAATACGTCATTAATACAGGTACAATATAACAATTCAATTCATTTAATTTTGTAAGTAAATATATAGCATATAAATACAAAAGAAGTATATTGCGCTTACCACTTCCGTTAAAAAGCTCAAAACCAAGCAGGAAAGAAGCTGCCTAAGTATCAACAAGGGAGAACCCAATGCAATCAGGAGGTAGACTGATACACTTCTAATCAGTCGAAGCCAGATCCACTCGCTACAACTGAATTTTGAATACATGTTCTTCTAATATGATGATAATGTTGAGGGACAAACACACCATTGATCTTGGAGAACTAGATAGGGAAATTGAGAACCTACGTAGTTCGGGTAATCACTTAACCTCCAGTACTGAATACCAGAAGAAAGAGTCAGAGTTGTTACAACATCTAGAAAAATACAACAAGAACGTAATTCTGAGGAAGGATCAAAAATTGTATAAGGACCAATTAGCCTTTGCAGGAGGTTATGCATATAAATGGCAACATAACTTTAACCAGAAGAGAAAGAAAATATTTAGACGTAATAATCAACATGAATCTACTGCATATAAATCTGATTCAGATGTATCAGCTTCATCTTCTTCCATTTCTTCACAGAGAACTACCTCTAAAACCTCTCGAGGACCAGCAGGAAGAGGACGCGCACCGAAACGCGGTAACGGTGGTGGGCATAATGCACAAGGGGGGACACTTAAAAAACGAATAGTCTCTCCTCAGGTACCCACTGACCAATCTAAAAAAAATCAAGAACTGGGAATGGACACAAGTGGTGACCTGGTGGTGGGTAACACCCCTCTGGTAATGTTCTCTCTTGATAAGGAAACTACTAGTCTAAAAGAACAGGGAGCTATTCCCAAAACAAACAATAGATCAACCAACCCAGGTAGTATCCCTTTAGGACCTTGCCTAATTCCATCGACACCACTACCCACAATGAAATTGGGAAAAATGGACCCGTTCGTAGTCAAACAGATACAGTTGACTCAGGACTAGATATAGTAAACCTCTCGTCATACAGTCTTTCCCCTGCTGAGATTGAGGTGCTGAAGCTGGGACTCAGTTTCTGCCCCTCACAAAAAGTGGACAAATTTACTTTAATTAAAGATTTACACTTATTTGCAAGAAACCTTACATATAAGTTTATGTTTGACACCGACAGGGGACGTGTAGCCTGTAGGGAAGAAGAACTGTATAAAGATTTTAAAGTACATGATTTCAGAGCTTTAAAAATCTTGATCCAATTGTTGGATGAAAATGAGGGCTCTGAAGACCTGATTGATCTCTCTGATGAAGTATAACTAGAAATAGAACCCATCCCAGAACCATGCAAATTTAAAACAAAATCACAAAAATTTCCTAATTTACAAACTTCCCCAGCAGTGTGGGCTTTCCTGAAGCAAACAAGGAAACAAATTGAAAATCTTGTAATCCCCAATATCTCTGATAATAACTTATCAAGGAAACAACAAGAGGCACTTACCCAGCTCACTAGCAACAGTGAGTTGGTTATAAAACCCTCCGATAAAGGTGGAAACGTGGTAGTAATGACAAAGATTCAATATATCAGAATGTGTGATAAAATCTTGTGTAACAGTCATTGGTATAAAACAATATCTGAAGATGATGTTACAATAGCCAGATCTAACTATATCTCGTTGATCTCACGGGCATTCCAGCAGGGTCTAATCGATCAAGACCTGAGGGAATATCTAGAGATTAAATGGCCCATAACTCCCACGTTTTATTCACTGCCCAAAATACATAAGGACATCAGAGATCCACCTGGCCGTCCCATTATTTCCGGTATAGGTAGTCACACGGAAACGGCAAGCAAGTATGTAGACATGCAACTGAGACCCTATGTAATGGGATTGCCATTGTATCTAAAAGATACATTGGCACTTCTAAAAATAGTCGAAGGTATGAGTGTACCCCCATGATCAATTTTGGCAGCAATAGACGTGGAGGCCCTCTATTCTAGTATCCCTCATACAAAGGGGATCCAGGTCATCTCTTACTTTTTACGTGAACAAGACCACAATAATTGGAAACTCTGCAATTTCGTCACGGCCTTACTTGAGCACATTCTGACTAACAATGTGTTTGTCTTTAATGGCTCCACTTACCTCCAGGTACAGGGTGTGGCGATGGGGACTTCATGTGCCCCATCGTATGCCACCCTGTACCTGGGGGGTTGGGAAAGGGCCATCTTTTCTGATGACTCCGCCATGATTTACCTCCGCCACATTTTACTGTGGCGGAGGTATATTGACGATGTGTTGGTCGTCTGGACTGGTGGCGCTGACTTATTAGGCAAATTTATGCAATACTTATCTGTTAATGATTATAATTTAAAATTTACCATCCAGTCGGATACCAAAAGTATCCCCTTCCTTGATTTAAGAATCTCTGTGAATGAAGATGGTACTCTATACAGTAACCTGTATAGAAAAGAAACAGCAGGAAACACCATTTTACATTATTCTAGCTCTCATCCAAGATCTTTGGTGTGAAGCATCCCCTACAGCCAGTACCTAAGACTTCGGCGCAATTGTGCAAAGGAGGAGGACTTTGAACAAGAGGCACTTGCCCTCTACTCACGCCTCTTATTGAGAGGATACAGCAAAAAAGTTCTTAAACAAGCATATGTAAAATCTAAAATCAATACAAGAGATACATTACTGTTCAAGCAGAAGGAAAAAGAGTCTAAACCCACAACCAAACTTATAACCACTTTTAGTTCAGATCAAAACATCTTCCGCCAACTGGTCAATAATAATTGGCATTTCCTTGCTGAGGACCCTATATTTTCAAAATACATATCCCAAAGACCTGAAATTGTTTATAGAAAGTGTAGGTCCATCAAAGATGGCCTTACACATAGTCACCTGGTACCTGACGCTCCTACTTTGCAGGAGCTTGAGATACCGGGTACCTACAAATGTGGACACTGTGACGTTTGCCCATGGATTGAGGAAGGGGACTGCTGTCTTCTCCCTAGAGGAGGTTTCCTCAAATCTAAGAAGCATGCTAACTGTACTACTATAGGTATTGTATACCTTGTAAAATGTCGCTGCGGCGCGTTTTATATAGGTAAGACGAAAAGAGCATTTGCTAAAAGAATTAAGGACCATCTTTATTATTTAGATGCAGGACTGCTCTATACTCCTATCTGCAAACATGTAGGGTTACACCACAGCTATGACCCATCCTTTATTTCTTTTTTGCGTTGGAAGTCATCCCCCTTCCAGAAAGAGGTGGTGATTTTGATAAAAAAATCCTCCAACGCGAGGCCCGTTGGATTTTTGACCAACGAGCCACCTACTCACCAGGGCTTAACACATCTCTGTCATTCAAACCCTTTTTTTGAAGGGGCTCAATGGCTTATTCTCATGATTTGTTGCCCTGTATGCATTTATTTGTTACTAGTTTGAGTCATAGAGATGATGTTTGTACACCTTGCATATAGTGTTTAATTTAATATGGGTCACCCTATATGGGCTAACTTAAGGTTTAAGTGTATGCTGGTTTTGTATATATTCAATGAATTATCCCCTAGTAATTATGTGACTCCCCCTTTCTCTAAAGATCTATGGCTCTTGTTTTTGTTTTGTTTTGTTTTGTTTTGCTTTGTTTTTTGGTTGAATAGCTGGATAGCACCAAAACTCTTGAAAAATACTTACCATCCATGGATGTCTCCTTTGTTAATCCTTCTCCACATAAGGCAATGTATAAAAGAACCTTTTGTGATGTTTAATTGGGAGAAACCATTAGTATATCTCAATATACTTTTCTAAAGTGAAGTACACGTTTAATTCTGAATTCTTCTTTTATTATTCTTTACAAAAATTATCTATTTCCGTTTTGGAGCTCTGAACCGTTAAAGTTAATAGGGGTTTTCTGATGTGAAGAGATGTTGGACTCTGCACAACATTGGTGTGGCCAATCACGGGTCCCAACACAGGGGGCGCGGTTTCTCTGACGCCTCCCGTTCCCATCAGAATCAACAGATGGGATGCGCGCGCAAAACCAGCCAATTCTTCTTACTTGGCTGGCCGGATGTTGACAGGACATGTCTCTCCTCTATACGTTCCGGCTTACGTCAGCATGCTGGAGCGCATTACTTGCGCTCGCAATCGTACTGGGACGCGTGGACCGGAAGTGATGCCAGGGGTCAGTGATGACCCTTTCACTTCCGGTAGAGATGTTACCATTTAGGTCGGCGCTGACGATACACATGTCAGACGCTGACCTGAACGGCTTGAAGGAGGACAGCACACCGCATGCAGGACGCCAGCATACTGCTCTGCCTACTTTCACCCTGTCACGGTCCAGCTAAGGTAATTCCTCCTTGGTCTTTTTACTAAATGATTAGTGCTTTATCTGGGCTAATTAGCCATATGCACTTGTTCAATTCATTTATTTCTTTTTTATTTCCATTTCCTTTACTTATAGAACTGAAGTGGAAATATATAGCATTGTTCTTGGACCTTATTGGCAGTATTACCTTGAACCTCAATACAACTGAGGTAATATACTTGCCTAGGACAGCAGTATATGCTACTATCATTGTTATCTTTTGCTGGTCTGTCTAAGGTAAACTTCTCTTTTTTATTTACCTATTAATGGACGGGTGCTTTACTGGGACTATTTAGCCGCATGCACCGACTTCATTCATTCATTTATAAATTAATTTATTTATTTATATACATATATAAATACCTTTTTATTTATAGAACTGAATTGGAACCTTCTAGGAATTCCGTTGGGCCTCACTGGCAGTGCTAATCTAAACCTCACCGCCATCGAGGTAACATACCTATTGAGTATATTTTATGATACTTAGTGGATGTACATAAATCAGTAAACACATCATTACAATGACAGTATCTAATATGATCTATTTATTTATCTATTTAATGAACTCGCTACAACTGCTATATATTTATATAGCAGTTGATAATTACTTCACTTTAGTGATATCATGTTACTCTATATATATATTTTTTTTCTCCCCCCTCTTTAGGAGGAATATAGATACAATACACAGACATCTATATTTCTTCCTCCTTGCTTGTGGTGAACTCCTCACAAACATCTCATTGTCCGCACCTGTCGAAATCAAGTGGATCTGGCTTCCACTGATTAGAAGTGTATCAGTCTACCTCCTGATTGCATTGGGTTCTCCCTTGTTGATACTTAGGCAGCTTCTTTCCTGCTTGGTTTTGAGCTTTTTAACGGAAGTGGTAAGCGCAATATACTTCTTTTGTATTTATATGCTATATATTTACTTACAAAATTAAATGAATTGAATTGTTATATTGTACCTGTATTAATGACGTATTTCTATGTCATACACAGACCACTACATGTAATAAAGAAACAGGAATATTATGCAAGCCCTGACGAAGCACACCAGTGCGAAACTAGTTGGCAAATCCGCATCTATTTTTCCTTTCATTTCTTTTCTTGTTTATGATTCATGAAAATGTGGTCTTGATCATGTATATTTCATTATGTGAATAATTTTATGAAATTTTATATATATATAATTAAACTATTTTTGATACTATTAAAAAACCTTGTGTTTTGTGCGCCTACCTTTGATACTAAGAGCAACATACCTCACATTAAAAATCCCTATATTTGGAGAGGAACTTGTTTCCTTCTCCCTATATATGCTAACTCTTTTAGCATATGGTGGCTCAATGGCACTGAGAAAGTACAACAAGTAGCAGCTGCATAGAGTTCATACATAGGGCTCAAAATGACAAACAGTGTACTGCTGCCCTAAAGTACATTGTAATGCTTCAAGGTCTCAACTCCTGGAAGGATAGGGCTCCGAGCAAAAGCTCCAGGTTTAAATGCACTATCTTGGCAAGATTTTCGGCATGATTTTCAGCCAGGTAGGGGGGGAAGGTGGAAGCTCTCACACTCTCACTCTGACACTCTCACTCCCTCCTGCATCCGGCCACGCCCCCCATGGGCCTATCTCTAGGTTACCTCAACCTTAAAAATATGTGAGGAACAGCTACGATGTTCATCAAGATATCTGTCTAAAAAATGTGCCCACTGGCCCATGGGACATATCTCACAGATAAGACCCACTTCTGTTTAATCCCTGCAGAGGATTGAATTGTATAGTGTGCTATGATTTGCACTCCTCTTTTGTGATTATTTTCATTACTGCATGATTTGTGATTTGTTTTAGTCATTTATATCAAGTAATGGTTTGAGTACCGGCACATTTGTATAGAAGCCCTGGTTAATTTAAAACATTGATTTGGAGGACCATGATCATGCCATACATTTTTTTGTATATCTGAACAGAACCTAGCAACAGCAAATAGAAAAACAAAAGTCTTAGTTCTCTGTATTACCTGCATTCAGACTCCACAAAAAATCTAAAAGTGTTAGTAGGGTGGCAGTGTCATTTTTGAAGCCTGCTACCTCTCTGCTTCTTGTATCATCATCCATGTACCAAATTACAGGCATGATTGAATATGATTGGTGTCTTGCTAAAGACTGAAATTCCTCAAAGGTAGACTGTGTTTCCTGTATGCATCTCAATGCTTCAATTTTGACTAAAGTGTACTTTTGATAGTCACCTTCAAATTCTGAATGATTTGATATCACTATGCCACTTTACTGATCATGTACTTGTCAATTGTCATGCAATTCATTAGTTACATGGTTTTGATATGCCATCAGGCATTCAAATATCAATACGTTCAGCTGAGCAGTCAGTGTCAAGTTTTCAACAATTATGCCTCTTAACCTTCAAAGAGTCCTTCATCTGCTAGATATAATTACATGAAGCATGAGATATGCAACACCTATTATGCTAAACTTGTTTACCAGATTCTGGAATCTTTTTTTCTTTATCAGTGATGGCCAATCTTTAAACATATCTTTTGATTAATAATCTCATAAATTTGCCCTATTCATTTAGGGTAAAATTGGATCGGCTTTTCCTGAAGGAGAATTGCACCTCTGAAATGTAATGCTCCTTGTCTGTATACTAAATGGTTCTTCAGTAATTTTCAGGATTCTGTCTGGTTGAAAACCACAAGCAAGTCTTGCTATTTGAAATATGGAAAAAAGTATCAGCCATACACCACTCTTAGCTCCTCTTGCCGTTTTTATTAGTTGTCCCCTTTTCTTCCTCTGTCCTTGTGAGCAAGCCAGGAGTTATGAAACTTGTCAAGGATGGCTGGATCCCAGGTGGTGATATTGTATGCAGTCATTTTGTTGACAACTAATAAATGCGGCAAGAGGAGCTAAGTGGCTGATACATTTTTTCAGATTTTGTATAGGGAGTGGAGATGAACTACAGTGACCAGCAGCCAAATTTTCAATGCACAGGAGAGGCGAGTCTTGAGTGGAGCTCTAGATTTGGGTATATTTCTGTTAAACCTTTACTGTACAAAATAAGGTCCATTGACATGGACCATAGGGTGAGTACATGGATTGAAAACTAACTACAAGGGCAAGTTCAGAGGGTGGGGATAAATAGTAAGTACTCGGAATGGTCAGGGGTGGGTAGTGGGGTCCCCCAGGGTTCTGTGCTGGTAGCATTTCTATTTAATTTGTTCATAAATGACCCGGATGACGGGGTAAACAGTTCAATCTCTGTATTTGCGGACAATACCAAGCTAAGCAGGGCAATAACTTCTCTACAGGATGTGGAAACCTTGCAAGAAGAGCTGAACAAATTAATGGGGTGGGTAACTACATGGCAAATGAGGTTTAATGTAGAAAAATGTAAAATAATGCATTTGGGTGGAAAAAATATGAATTCAATCTATACACTGGGGGAGAACCTCTGGGGGAATCTAGGATGGAAAGGGACCTGGGGGTCCTAGTAGATGATAAGCTCAGCAATGGCATGCAAAGCCAAGCTGCTGCTAACAAAGCAAACAGAATATTGGCATGCATTAAAAAGGGTATCAACTCCAGAGATAAAATGATAATTCTCCAGCTCTACAAGACTCTGGTCTGGCCTCACCTAGATTATGCTGTCCAGTTCTGGGCACTAGTCCTCAGAAAGGATGTACTGGAAATGGAGCGAGTACAAAGAAGGGCAACAAAGCTAATAAAGGGTCTGGAGGATGCTAGTCACGAGGAAAAATTACAAGCACTGAACTTATTCTCTCTGGAGAAGAGACGCTTGAGAGGGGATATGAAAAATATAAAATTAGACTGTGTAGAGGGTTCTTTACTGTAAGAGCGGCAAGGATGTGGACTTTCCTTCCACTAGCGGTGGTATCAGTGGGGGGCATCGATAGTTTCAAAAAACTATTAGATAAGCACCTGAACGACCACAACATACAGGGATATACAATGTAATACTGACATATAATCACACACATAGGTTGGACTTGATGGACTTGTTTTTTTTCTTTGTATCGCTCGAGACTGGATTACATCATTGGAACTTTTTTTTTTTTAATAAAGGACTTGTCCCAAACGGTCTTCTGTGGTTTTTAACATTTTGACACTTTTTTTGTGAAATGGTAGGGGTACCATTAAAGAGGGCTTCCAGATTCCAATAAGCCCCCCGCCCGCAGATCCCCACAACCACCGGGCAAGGGTTGTGGGGATCTGTGGTCTGCCAGGTTGAGTGTTTGAAAAAGGGTCTGGCATGGATTTTTGGGGGGAACCCCACACCAGACTTGAAGGGGAACCCCACGCCATTTAAAAAAAAAAGGCGCAGTGTTACCCTTAATATCCATACCAGACCTGAAGGGCCTGATATATAAAGTTGGATGGGACCCCCACGCACTTTTTTTTATTTTGGTTCAATGTTCCCCTTAATATTCATACCAGACCCAAAGGGCCTGGTAATGGACTAAGGGGAAACCCATGCTGTTTTTTTTCAATGACTTTTATCTTTTTTTTTCACAATCAAAATGTTTTATTGAAGCTTAATACAATAACAGGTGTAATAAAGAAAATCATACATCCATGGCTAATCCGTTGTTACAGTAATTAAATTAAAAACAAGAACCCATAGCCAGGTGAATGAGTAGGCATTACATAGAGCATAAGAGAATGAAATCCATGGTTTCCAGGTTTCATTAAAACTTGTGCTATTTTCTCTTTTCATGGTTTACTCTATCTAACCAATCCTTTATTTTGGGTGTATGTGTGGTCTTCCAGTGAAGGGGAATAATTTCTAGTTTAGTTTCTGTAATGAATTTGATCCATTTTCTAACCTCATCCCAATATTCAAGAATTTGTGGACAATCCCACCATATATGAAGAAAGGTGCCAATTCTGTTACCACAACGCCAGCACCAATCTAAAGCAGTAGGGGACCATCTCCTGGCCTTCTGAGGCGTAACATACCATTGGGTAAGAATTTTGTAAGAAATCTCCTGATATTTAGAGCTCAAGGAGCATTTGTGAGTCATAATACACGCCTTCTCCCATTGTTTTATCGATATCTTAGTTTTTAAATCACTTTCCCATATATCCTTATGTTTTAAATCATCCGCATGCTGAGCCTGGTTTAACCAGGAATAGGCTAGGGAAGTGGTATTTACTACTGGAGATCTCTCAAAGCAGAGATTCTCAAAGGGAGACATTGGTAGGCAGTATAAAGACCTATATTTGCTATTAATCAGGAAATCCTTCATTTGTATACAAAACCAGAGGCCGGGAAATGGTCCGTCCCATTCTGTCTGCAGAGCGTCTAAAGTTTTGACCTTTGATTTTGTTAGGCATTGGAAGGCCGTGCAAGTCTGTGCGTTCTTCAGGTTGAGGCCTGGGATAATATCAGGGTTATTGGTGATTGGGGTTAGAGGTCCAGGTATTGAGGCTAGATTGTGTTTACCTCAATCTAGCCTCAATAGGTACTTTTTTTTTTTTTAATAAAGGACTTGTCCCAAACGGTCTCCTGTGGTTTTTAACATTTTGACACTTTTTTTGTGAAATGGTAGGGGTACCATTAAAGGGGGCTTCCAGATTCCAATAAGCCCCCCGCCCGCAGATCCCCACAACCACCGGGCAAGGGTTGTGGGGATCTGTGGTCTGCCAGGCTGCATGTTTGGATAAGGGTCTGGCATGGATTTTTGGGGGGAACCCCACACCAGACTTGAAGGGGAACCCCACGCCATTTAAAAAAAAAAAGGCGCAGTGTTACCCTTAATATCCATACCAGACCTGAAGGGCCTGATATATAAAGTTGGATGGGACCCCCACGCACTTTTTTTTATTTTGGTTCAATGTTCCCCTTAATATTCATACCATACCAAAGGGCCTGGTAATGGACTAAGGGGAAACCCATGCTGTTTTTTTTCACTGACTTTTATCTTTTTTTTTTCACAATCAAAACGTTTTATTGAAGCTTAATACAATAACAGGTGTAATAAAGAAAATCATACATCCATGGCTAATCCGTTGTTACAGTAATTAAATTAAAAACAAGAACCCATAGCCAGGTGAATGAGTAGGCATTACAAAGCAGAGATTCTCAAAGGGAGACATTGGTAGGCAGTATAAAGACCTATATTTGCTATTAATCAGGAAATCCTTCATTTGTATACAAAACCAGAGGCCGGGAAATGGTCCGTCCCATTCTGTCTGCAGAGCGTCTAAAGTTTTGAACTTTGATTTTGTTAGGCATTGGAAGGCTGTGCAAGTCTGTGCGTTCTTCAGGTTGAGGCCTGGGATAAAATTTAGGGTTATTGGTGATTGGGGTTAGAGGTCCAGGTATTGAGGCTAGATTGTGTTTACCTGCTATTTTGTGCCATACGTTAAGAGTGTTTGCCACTAAAGGATGCGTCAGTTTTTTATCTATTTTGGAGTGGATTGACCATGGGTAGAAAATTAGGTTAAATGGGGTTAAGTTTTGTTCTAATTGGATCCAGTCTTTGTTCCGGCCGTGGCAATGCCAGTCTAATTGACTCTTGTGATGTGGGAGGCTTGGTGGTATTTCTTAAAACCAGGCAAACCAATTCCTCCTCTGTGTTTAGGCAGTGTCAATAAGCTTAATTTAATTCTTGGTTTCTTATCTGCCCATAAGAAACGCCTCTGTGCTCTAAGAAGGCTATTAAAAAAGGCCTCTGGGATTCTAATAGGGAGGGCATTAAAAAGATAGAGCAGTCTTGGAAGGACTGTCATCTTCAAAATTGAGGCTCTACCAAACCACAAGAAGGTCTTGGAGGACCATTTTCGAAGATCTCTAATCAGCGCTGTGAGTAATGGTTTATAGTTATGATGATAGAGTGAGTCTAGGATGTCAGTCAGGTTTATTGCTAGGTATTTCAGTTTTTTTTAGTTCCCATCTATAATTATAATTTTCTTTCATTAACTTTAGTTGGCTAGGTGGGAGATTAATATTTAGGGCTTCAGACTTAGATTGGTTAATTTTAAAATTGGAGATAAAGCTAAAGGTTTCAAAGATTTTTTTAAGGTTTGGGATAGAGATATGAGGTTGTGATAAGAAAAATAAGAGATCGTCTGCATAAGCAGCTACTTTATATTCTCTCTTCCCAACCCTGAATCCCCTTATGTCCTCAGCTAAATTTATTTTCCTTATCAAGGGTTCTAGAGAGATAATGAAGAGGAGGGGGGAGAGGGGGCATCCCTGACGTGTATCGTTTCGAATTCTAATAGGGTCAGAAAAAATATCGTTGACTTTAATTTTGGCCTGGGGGTTTTCGATAGAGAGCTGAGATCCATGACAACATATTCTGATTTAATCAAATATGGGAGCATGAAGCCATCATGTAATCCCAGCCCTATCAAAAGTCTTCTCGGCATCAGTAGAGAGCAAAAGGCCTTCTGTCCTAGAGTTTCGGGAGAAATGTATTAGGTTTTATGCTTTAGTAATATTATCGCGGGCTTCCCTACCTGGCATAAATCCTACTTGATCTGTGTCAGGTCACCTGTGGCCAGGTGACAAGTGCACCCCGTTGGGGTCAGGGATGCACCACAGGGTAGTGAAACCTATGACCGACTGCTGCGATAAAAGAGGAAGTGTGAACCCAAGATCACCCAGGGCGCGGAATCTGAGACCCGGCTTTGTGTTCACCAGAGCCTCTAGTGGTGAGGATGGCCTTCGCCGCAGCTGGATCCAGGTTGCGACCCCTGGGATCCCCTAGGTCACGCTCTGCAGGGAGAGAGGGGAAGCAGCAAGCAGACAAGCGGTAGTGATGGGTAAGCCGAGGTTGGGGCAACAGGCAGACAGGGGTAACCGAGGGACAGGCAAAAGGTCAAGATCACAGGCAAACAGGAGAAGTCAGGGACAAGCCAAAAAACGGTACACAGGAAGATAATCGTAGCACACTGCAGACAGGAACTAAAGAAAACAACACTGTTAAAGAGCACTGCAGGCCTGCAGTGCAACAGTTAATATAGACTTCCTAGGATGGCCTGGGTGGGGCCATACAGGAAGGAGAGGACATAAAAAGGTAACCAGAACAGAGTCAGGCCTCTTAATGGACAGATGGAAACAGGTAAGCTGCCAGACTATTGCATATCCACGACACTCTGGTCCTATAATCTTTGATAGCAGGCAAGAGTTTCAGATCGGTATTCAATAGGGAAATGGGTCTATAGTTCGCGCAGTCTGTGTTGTCCTTATCTGGTTTGGGTATTACCGCAATATGCGCCATGAGAAAGGAGTCAGAGTTATGATCATTTTTTGCTAGGAAATTAAATGCAGATAAGAGGGGTTTCACAAGAAGATGTGTGTACGTTTTGTAATATTGTGAAGTGAAGCCATCTGGTCCGGGGCTTTTCCCAGTTTTGAGGTCTTTGATGGCTTCCAGTATTTTAATTGTGGGTATGGGTTCTTCTAAGTTAATCGCATCCTCCTGAGGGAGTACAGGAATTCTGCTATCTCGTAGGAACTCAGATCGTTTCTTGTTTCGTGGATGACAGATGTGGGGGTTTGTGCTGTTCTGGGAGATTGTACAGTTTCGAATAGAACTTAAAAAAAAGATCTGCTATATCCGTGGACTTGTGTCTTAGAATTCCATCTTTGTCCCTTAATGCGTGTATGTGTCCCGCCATAGTCGTGTCTTTAAGTGCTTTGGCTAACAGTTTTCCGCCTTTATCCCCATGTTCAAAGTAGATGCTTTTTTTGAAGAAGAGTGCCTTTCTAATTTAAAGATCTAGTATAAATTAAGAGTTCCTGCAGCGTGTCAATTCTTCTTCTACACTGATTGATAGTGATTGTGTTGTGATTCCAATCTAGCTTTTTGTGAGGACAATTTGGCAATTTCTTTCTCTCTCTCTCTTTTTTTTTTTTTCCTGGCGCCCCACTTCATAAGTTCTCCTCTTATAACACTTGTAACGGTCAGGGGTTAATGCCGTTTATGATATTCCATTCCACCAACCCACGACAGCTTATCGACACTCCACAATCCAGCAGACGAACACGACCCATAGGATTCCCCAGAAACGAGACACACACAGTTCTGTTCTCTGGTTCAAAACGAATAGATTTTAAACTACTGTATTCTCATAAACTCAGGCTTATTATATACACCAAAAACCATGTTGCAGTAATCAAAGGGACAATGACACACTCCACCCACAACATCATACAATGGGTACTAACGAGCCTCCAATAAACATCTTGGGCAGACTTTCTGGCACCAGGTCTGACACAATCCACATGAGCTAATTAGCTACAGCTGACAAGTCAGACATCATGACTCCGGCTCTTCTCACCTGCTATACAATACTCATTTATCATCAATAGAAATTCACACAATACAGTGTTAATTAGCATCACACAATGGAAGGTCTTTAGAAGACAGACTAAGGTTAGTTTACATGACAGTAGAAGACTTAATTAACCCCTTAACAGTCTGTGTTCCCACATGAATGAGTCACTCTTCTATTGACCTGTTGGGTTTAGAATCAACTTCAAGATATCCTGGAATACATTGTGAATTATCATTATTGTCCCATCTCCTGTAATCCAAGATATAATTTCTCAGTCATCCTATGCCCCTAGTGGGCATAGGATGACTTTAAAAAAGAAGAAAAGTGCAGCGCAAAATAGTAAAAGTAAATAAATAAAAATAAAAAATATAATGTCCAAGTGTAGAATATAGTGTCCTTAAATAAACAAATCCGGCAGGGGTGAGAGTGAAGAGGAGACACCAGAGGAAAATCCACCACCAAGGTAAAGATGGACTCTCACCTCATTGCTTCGACCCATAAAGAGTCACAAAGCATATCAGCATCCAAATCTCAGTCAGGACCAGCCTCCAGCTTTAACACCATATCACATAGATATCCGCAGATCACCATAAAAAGAAAAACACAAAGATCTAAGTGCTCTCTGTATGTACCGGGGATTTTAATAAGGAAAAAATGGTACACTTACATTTAAAATCACTCTAAGCCGAGTGCAAGCAAAACAGCATGTACAGCAGATGCCAAACACAGCAGCGATGATCGAGGGTGACGTCCGTGCGTAACTCCTCCCCCTTTGTACGCGTTACGTCCCGTGGGCGGGACTTCCTCAGCGTCGGGTGAGAGAGAACGCCGGACGTCCCCAATAACATAGAATATATAGTAAAAAACGTAACTGAGCGGCCAATCAGAGCGCTCACGGATGTGGCCAATGAGAGTGCTCAATGGCCAACAACATCTGGGGCAGAGGCCGCACAGTAATCGAATGCAGAGAATAGCCGGCCTATCGGATTCCTCGCGAATGCGGCCAATAGAATAACTAAATGACCAACAACATCCGGTGCAGAGGCCGCAATGCTAACTCTATGGAGATTCGGCAGCCACTCAAAAAAGTCTCAGGATGTGACCAATAAGGAGCCTAAACTGGAATTACACATCGGGGACAAGGCACCGAGTCTAAAATATACAGAAAAAAAGGAGGCATAATTACTACCGGACAAAGAACTGAATGGAAAAGGAAAAAAAAAACAAACAGTAAAATCCAATACCTCTCATGAATAAATTAATTAGCTGAATATAAGGAAACTATATACAATCCCCGTATAATGAAATTTATTTTTTTTAAAAAATATACAGAGAAACCAGCTGAATATATTAAAATATATATAAAAAATTCATATAAAATTCATACAAAAATATACAATACATATATAAAAATGTATATACAAATATGTAAGATTTGATAAAAAACGGACGGCAGCCTCGATCATCGTCACTTCACAGTGACTCATAGCAATAATTTAAACTAATTGAAACAGAAATACATTGATACAAAAAACACTAAGACAGGACCTGAAAATTAATTAACGGTTAGAAATGAAACAATTTATATCAAACTCAACGTTAAGACCCCCAGGCGAGGCAACCTTGAGCTCAAAAATCCAATACGATTCTCGTCTACTTAACTGGCGGATAAAATGCCCCCCCCTCCAATGTCGGGACACTTTCTCGATACCCCAGAACTTCAAACATTTAGGGTCACGGTTATGATACCGTCTAAAGTGTTTTGACACGCTATGTGTTTTCACACCTCGTTTAATGCAACTGATATGTTCGCCAACGCGGACATGTAGGGCACGTGAGGTACGACCTACGTACTGGAGCCCACAATCACATTGTAACATGTAAATAACCCCTTCGGTGTCACAAGTAACAAGCTCTTTGATAGTATACTCATTACTAGTGACAGTTGAACTAAAAGTTTTCCGTTTCTTAATATTGTTTCTCGCATGTTTACACGTGGCACATCTGCCACATGCATAAAAACCAGAAAGGAAATTATATAATCTCGGTCTGGGCACAATAGGCGGGTCAATGACCCCCGGTGCAATCAAATCACGCAAGGCAGGGGCTTTCTTGTAAACAAATTGCGGTCGATCAGGTAATGTCGGTCCCAGAACAGCATCTCCTTTTAACACTGCCCAGTGTTTTACAACAATCCGTTCAAATTTCTTGTATTGAATATTATAATCCAACACAATTTTGTGATTGGTAATCTGCTCAATAACTGGTGTGACTGGTTGTTTATCTGAGACAATAACCTCCCTGTTCATTAGGCGCACCCTTTCAATTTCTGAATCCATATCAGAGGCAGAATAGCCTTTCTGGATGAATCTTTTGGCAAGAACCTGTGATTGTGTGACATAGTCAGTTTCTGATGTACAGTTTCTACGTAACCGGACGAACTGTCCCCTGGGTATATTACATAGCCACAACCTGTGGTGGCAACTGGTCCAAGGTATATACCCATTGCGATCCGTAGCCTTGAAGTAGTTTCTGGTTCGCAACTTGGACTCATTTTTAAAAATCTCCAAATCCAGAAAAGTGATTTTATCACATGCCAACACCAAAAATATTATTCTGACCTGGAATGTTTCATGTGATAAAATCACTTTTAGTAATGAGTATACTATCAAAGAGCTTGTTACTTGTGACACCGAAGGGGTTATTTACATGTTACAATGTGATTGTGGGCTCCAGTACGTAGGTCGTACCTCACGTGCCCTACATGTCCGCGTTGGCGAACATATCAGTTGCATTAAACGAGGTGTGAAAACACATAGCGTATCAAAACACTTTAGACGGTATCATAACCGTGACCCTAAATGTTTGAAGTTCTGGGGTATCGAGAAAGTGTCCCGACATTGGAGGGGGGGGGCATTTTATCCGCCAGTTAAGTAGACGAGAATCATATTGGATTTTTGAGCTCAAGGTTGCCTCGCCTGGGGGTCTTAACGTTGAGTTTGATTTAAATTGTTTCATTTCTAACCGTTAATTAATTTTCAGGTCCTGTCTTAGTGTTTTTTGTATCAATGTATTTCTGTTTCAATTAGTTTAAATTATTGCTATGAGTCACTGTGAAGTGACGATGATCGAGGCTGACGTCCGTTTTTTATCAAATCTTACATATTTGTATATACATTTTTATATATGTATTGTATATTTTTGTATGAATTTTATATGAATTTTTTATATATATTTTAATATATTCAGCTGGTTTCTCTGTATATTTAAAAAAAAAAAAAATTCATTATACGGGGATTGTATATAGTTTCCTTATATTCAGCTAATTAATTTATTCATGAGAGGTATTGGATTTTACTGTTTTTTTTTTTTTTCCTTTTCCATTCAGTTCTTTGTCCGGTAGTAATTATGCCTCCTTTTTTTCTGTATATTTTAGACTCGGTGCCTTGTCCCGGATGTGTAATTCCAGTTTAGGCTCCTTATTGGTCACATCCTGAGACTTTTTTGAGTGGCTGCCGAATCTCCATAGAGTTAGCATTGCGGCCTCTGCACCGGATGTTGTTGGTCATTTAGTTATTCTATTGGCCGCATTCGCGAGGAATCCGATAGGCCGGCTATTCTCTGCATTCGATTACTGTGCGGCCTCTGCCCCGGATGTTGTTGGCCATTGAGCACTCTCATTGGCCGCATCCGTGAGCGCTCTGATTGGCCGCTCAGTTACATTTTTTACTATATATTCTATGTTATTGGGGACGTCCAGTGTTCTCTCTCACCCGACGCTAAGGATGTCCCGCCCACGGGACGTAACGCGTACGAAGGGGGAGGAGTTACGCACAGACGTCACCCTCGATCATCGCTGCTGGGTTTGGCATCTGCTGTACATGCTGTTTTGCTTGCACTCAGCTTAGAGTGATTTTAACCACTTAAGCCCCGGACCAATACGCTGTCTAAAGACCCAAGGTGTTTTTACAATTTGTCACTGCGCTGCTTTAACTGGTAATTGCGCGGTCATGCAATGTTGTACCGAAACGAAATTTGCGTCCTTTTCTTCCCACAAATAGAGCTTTCTTTTGATGGTATTTGATTGCCTATGCGATTTTTATTTTTTGCGATATAAACGGAAAAAGACCGAAAATTTTGAAAACAAAAGATTTTTCTTATAACAAAAAGTAAAAAATATCGAATAAACTAAATTTTAGTCAAACATTTAGGCCAAAATGTATTCAGCCACATGTGTTTTGTAAAAAAATCGCAATAAGCGTATATTTATTGGTTTTCGCAAAAATTATAGCGTCTACAAACTAGGGTACATTTTCTGGAATTTACACAACTTTTATTTTATGACTGCCTATCTCATTTCTTGAGGTGCTAAAATGGCAAGGCAGTACAAAACCCCCCCAAATGACCCCATTTTGGAAAGTAGACACCCCAGGGAAACTGCTGAGAGGCATGTTGAGTCCATTGAATATTTTTTTTTTTTGTCCCAAGTGATTGAATAATGACAAAAAAATAAAAATAAAAAAAAAATTACAAAAAGTTGTCACTAAATGATATATTGCTCACACATGCCATGGTTATATGTGGAATTGCACCCCAAAATACATTCTGCTGCTTCTTCTGAGTACGGGGATACCACATGTGTGGGACTTTTTGGGAGCCTAGCCACGTACGGGACCCCGAAAACCAAGCACCGCCTTCAGCATTTCTAAGGGCGCAAATTTTTGATTTCACTCCTCACTACCTATCACAGTTTAGAAGGCCATAAAATGCCAAAATAGCACAAAACCCCCCCAAATGACCCCATTTTGGAAAGTAGACACCCCAAGCTATTTGCTGAGAGGCATGTCGAGTCCATGGAATATTTTATATTTTGACACAAGTTGCGGGAATATGACAAACTGATTTTTTTTGCACAAAGTTGTCACTAAATGATATATTTCTCACACATGCCATGGTTATATGTGGAATTGCACCCCAAAATACATTCTGCTGCTTCTCCTGAGTACAGGGATACCACATGTGTGGGACTTTTTGGGAGCCTAGCCGCGTACGGGACCCCGAAAACCAATCACCACCTTCAAGATTTCTAAGGGCATAAATTTTTGATTTCACTCCTCACTACCTATCATAGTTT
This sequence comes from Rana temporaria, assembly GCF_905171775.1. Lineage (NCBI taxonomy): Eukaryota > Metazoa > Chordata > Amphibia > Anura > Ranidae > Rana > Rana temporaria. The sequence continues at coordinate 291,603,186 of NC_053491.1, read as the reverse complement.
TGAAGGCCATACAATGCCAAGATGGCACACAACCCCCCCAAATGACCCCATTTTGGAAAGAAGACACCCCAAGCTATTTGCTGAGAGGCATGTTGAGTCCATGGAATATTTAATTTTTTTTGCCCCAAGTGATTGAATATTGACCAAAAAAATAAATAAATAATAAATTACAAAACGTTGTCACTAAATGATATATTTCTCACACATGCCATGGTTATATGTGGTATTGCACCCCAAAATACATTCTGCTGCTTCTCCTGAGTACGGGGATACCACATGTGTGGGACTTTTTGGGAGCTTAGCCGCGTACGGGACCCCGAAAACCAATCACCACCTTCAAGATTTCTAAGGACATAAATTTTTGATTTCACTCACACAAATCTTGAAGGTGGTGATTGGTTTTCGGGGTCCCGTACGCGGCTAAGCTCCCAAAAAGTCCCACACATGTGGTATCTCCGTACTCAGGAGAAGCAGCAGAATGTGAGGCTACGGCAGTATGCTGAGCCTGCATGGGATAGAGCAGAGGGAGAAGTGGGCTGCCGCGCTCTGGGGTAGTAACAGCCTCTGATTGGTCAGCTGCGGCAGCCCCCTTCTCTGATAGGTCCGTTCGCGTGAGGTAAAACCTGCACTGGACGAGCCTATATAAGGGAGAGGCTGAGGCGATTTGCTCAGTCACATCTCCTGACAAGCAGCATCGCCCGCCTCTCCCTCTCTCTCAGGATGAAGCGCGCTGTGCAGGACAGCCGTGAGGAGCTCTTATGTAGACTCCTAGAGAAGGCGGAGAGCAGGGGAGGTGAAGAGTGGCTGAAGCGTTGCCTGTCTGAGGAGAGTGGCTCTGTTTTATCTGTCAGCCCAGCTGCAGTACCAGAGATGAGCGTGGGCGCCCCCAGGAAACAGCCTGGAAGAAAAAAGAAATGTAAGACCAATAATTTAGCTCCTCAAGCTGAGGGAGCTGCAACAAGAGGTGCTTCTTGCCAGCAAGGGAGCAGCGCTGCCTCTTCCCCCCCTCCTGGGGACTTGGGTGAGCATGTTTTACCTGAAGTTGTTTTCAGTAATGTTAACCAGTTATCTGCATTTTCTAGTCTAATTGAATCTTTGTCTGTCATTGTGCAGCAGTTCAAAGGTATACATGATGCGGATTTTACCTCACAAAATGTAAATATGTATGTGCAACCAGGTGAGAGTCTGAGTACTCAGGCATGCACAGTAAGTCAGAGTGCACAGGAAACTGGTGCTGAAAATAGCGATAATGCTATTGATATGGAGGAGGTTGGTGTGGTGTGGCATGAGGCTGGTCATCCCTCTCTGCTAAATAAGGATGTTACTGTCAGATCGAGTGTGAGGTGTCCTGCTGTTAAGGAGGTTGGTGTGGTGTGGCATGAGGCTGGTCATCCCTCTCTGCTAAATAAGGATGTTACTATCAGTTCGAGTGTGAGGTGTCCTGCTGTTAATAATACTTTACCCCTCAGATCCTCGGCTGCTATGGTCAGCGAGTCTTCCTTTAAGGAACCCCTCCCTTGCAGTTTATCCCCGCTGGGTTTTCATCTGTCTAAGTCAGTCAAAGAAAAAATTTGGAGGGGTGAATATCTCGATATATTATCACTTCTCCCTGCTTCTAAGGAGTTTTTGGCTAAATCTGACAGGCAGTCCAGCGAAAGAACAGAGGAAGATAGGAGGAGAGCGGTTCCTAAGACATTTCAAAACTAGCTGCAAGCGTTCTGTATCTATTCAGCAGTTATGGGAGAACGCTTCCCGGGGAAGTGCTCAGGTTTATTCCAACACCTGGATATTATTGCGGAGGCCTTTCGCCACTTTGGCGGCTCCGCATGGTTCTCATATGACGAGAATTTCCGTCAAAAACTAGCTGTGCACCCATCGCTGCATTGGGGGGCTAAGGACGTTGGTTTATGGTTAAACCTTATGCTGCCACCTAGGCCCCAGTTCACCCCTCGCCCCGCTTCAAATGGTCAGAGTCCAGTCAGGAAGGGTGTATGCTTTGCATTCAATGAGGGTCAATGTAAATTCTTATTGAATTGTAGATACAAACATGAGTGTTCTTATTGTGGCGGTACTCACGCGGCGAGCAGATGTTTAAAGCTGCCGCTAGTTCCTCTCATTCAGGACCCAAGGACACACATGGGAAAGGCCCCGACTCCGGTGAGCCTGGCAAGAATGCGCCCATGGCTCGAGCGCTATCCAGACCACAGGATGGCGGCTCTGCTAACTGAAGGTTTTGCCAATGGTTTCTTAGTGCCATCCTTTACTGGTTCAGGGTGTACACCAGTTAAAAATTTACTATCGGTATCCATGCACTCTAACTTAGTGCTTGAGAAAATTTGCAAAGAATTGTCTGAGGGTAGGGTGGCTGGCCCCTTTAATGACCCGCCATTCTCTAATTTCCGGTTGTCCCCTTTGGGCATCGTACCCAAGAAAGAGCTGGGTGCGTTCAGACTGATCCACCACCTATCTTACCCACCGCATTCGTCACTCAATGACGAAGTTGCCTCTGTGGAGGCTCCAGTCTGCTACGCCTCATTTGATGAGGCTTTGTGTCTTTTGAGGCAAGCAGGGCAAGGGGCTGTGCTAGCAAAGGCTGATATTAAGTCGGCTTTCCGCCTTCTTCCCGTGCATCCACAAGGCTTCAATTCTTTGGGTTTTCAATTTTTGAATAAATATTATTTTGATAAATGCATGCCAATGGGGTTTTCTATGTCATGCTTTTATTTCGAGGCTTTTTCCTCCTTCTTACATTGGGTCGTGTCAGTCGTTATCCCTCAAGGCCTTATCCTACATTATCTAGATGACTTCTTGTTTTTAGGTCCCCGGGGGTCATCAGTGTGTATGGAAGCTTTACAGGTTTTCTTTGACGTTTGTCATGACTTTGGCGTGCCTCTGGCCCAGGAGAAAACAGTTTTTTCCCACGACAGTTATTGAATTTTTGGGGATCACGGTTGACTCCGAACGAATGGAATTCAGATTGCCACAACAGAAGATACATAAAATGAAGTCTATGATTGCAACCTTTCTTGTCAGTAAGAAGGTGTGCTTAAAGGAGGCACAATCTTTGCTGGGTCTTTTTGCTTTTGCAGCCAGAGTCATCCCTATGGCGAGGGTATTTTCGCGCAGGTTCTCGTTAGCCATAAAAGGTATGGTGAACCCTTACGCTCATTTCCGAATTTCAAAAAGCATCAAGGATGATCTAAGAATTTGGGATGCTTTTTTAAATGAGTTTAATGGTTCCTCGGCCTGGCAAATGGACTTTATTAATAGTTCTCAGTTGGAATTCTTCACCGATGCAGCTGGCTCTGCTGGGTTCGGGGCTTTCTTGGATGGGCGCTGGTGCGCCCAGTCCTGGCACCCTGATTGGCTCCAGAAGGAGATACTTCAAAATCTAGTTCTGTTGGAGCTCTTTCCAGTGATTATGTCGGTGGTTGTGTGGGAAGACATCTTTAGGAATCGTAGAATCTTAGTTCATACGGATAATAAAGGTGTCTTTTTTGCCATCAATACTCTGTCCTCTAAGTCTGATCCCGTTCTGAGGTTATTGCGTTTCCTTGTACTTCATTGTATGAACTGTAATATATGGTTGAGAGCTGAGCATATTGCAGGTAAAGAAAATAACATAGCAGATTCTTTATCTCGTTCACAGTTCAAGAGATTCCGAGAGTTGGCGCCATCAGCGGATCAACATGGCACCCCTTGCCCAGACTTCCTCTGGGGCTTAATTTGGGAATAATATTCCGGAATCTCAAGGCTTCAGTAGTGGAAAACACCTGGAGGGATTATAGGCTTTCATGGCACAAATGGTGCTCTTTCTGTCAACCATTGGGTTTGGATCCACTAGATGTATCTTCTTACGTGGCTTTGTCTTTTTTGTCCTTTCTCATTCAGTCTAATCTGTCCCCGGCTTCCATAGGTAAAATATTGGCTGGAGTTTCTTTTTTCCTTAAGTTTGCAGGCCTTCCTGCTCTTACCTCTTTCTTTCAGGTCACTCAGGTTTTGAAGGGCCTCAAAAAGTCTAGGCCCTCTTTAGATAATAGGCGTCCCATATCTATCCCCATTTTGATCAATCTTCTTCAGATCCTTCAAGATGTCTGCTCATCCAATTTCGAATCTTTGCTTTTTAAGGCTGCTTTCTCTATAGCATTCTTTGGAGCCCTTCGGTTAGGTGAGTTTACTGCAGCAAATAGAAACGCTTTTTCATTTCTCCGTTTTTCTCATGTTCAGTTTGACGTCGGTTCTGTTCGTCTGTTTTTGTCCAGATCAAAGTCCTCTCAGGTTGGCCAGTGGTTTTCTTTATCCAGTTCTCCTAATGAGGCTATCTGTCCCGTGTTTCATGTTCGTAATTATCTTTTGGTCAGACCATTGAGTAACGATTCCTTTTTTATTCATGAAGACTTGTCCTCTCTAACTAGGTACCAGTTCTCAGCTGTTTTGGCCTCCTGTTTGAAGCGCTTGAATTTATCTGGGTACCAATTTTCTTCCCATTCTTTCCGAATTGGCGCTGCCACCACAGCTGATTCTATAGGTTTTTCAGAGAGTAAGGTTAAAAAAGTGGGCAGGTGGGGCAGCAATAGATATAAGTTATATGTTCGTCCCAGTCTTCTAACTTTATGATTCTCTTTCAGATTTATCCAGGAATATCGCTTGGGTCATAGGTCACTCCTACGTGTTCTGGGCTTACAAGCACTCCGGATCCAGATCATACTCTGCTAACCTGGGGCTTGATCCTGATTTATTTTTAATTTTATGGTCAGGTGTTGGAGGTATGCGGTGGCGCAATTTAAAAGACCACCTAGCTTATTTGTCTTCTGTCTGGCCTCAACCCCAAGTGATAGTTATCCACGTGGGGGCTAATGACTTGGGTAAATTCAACACATGGGACTTGTTATGTGAAATGAAAAGGGATCTCTATTCCATAACTCAAATGTTCCCAGGTTCAGTGTTAGTATATTCTGAGATGGTTCCCAGGTTGTTATGGTCGCCGCACGGCACCCCTTTTCTACGTGGATAGAATCCGCAGACGGCTAAATAGGACGATTCATAGTTTTATGCCTTCAATTGGTGGCTCTTCCTTTCGTCATTCCGAGTTAGAGGGTTTTTTGCCTGGGTTGTTTCGGGTTGACCAAATTCATCTGTCAGGCATTGGCCTGGACATTTTTAATATGGGTATCCAGTCCATGATCGAATCAGCCACGGTGGTGGGGGGGCCTCGGCCAACAGCTTCGCGGTTGGCCCCGGCCGGTGGGGAGTAGTCGTCCAGCTTTTGCTGGATGGACAGAAATTAATTTGATTTTAAAGTTTTAAGTTTAGCCAATTTGGCCTTTTGTAATTTAATTTATTTATTGAGAAAATTTTTGTAACCCCGCCCCCACATTTTATGGATGACACCGTGGCCAATTTTACCAAAGTTAAATAAAAATGTTGTATCAAATTGTTGTTTGGTCTCCTTATTCAATACCTCTGTACTAGCCCATGTGAGGCTACGGCAGTATGCTGAGCCTGCATGGGATAGAGCAGAGGGAGAAGTGGGCTGCCGCGCTCTGGGGTAGTAACAGCCTCTGATTGGTCAGCTGCGGCAGCCCCCTTCTCTGATAGGTCCGTTCGCGTGAGGTAAAACCTGCACTGGACGAGCCTATATAAGGGAGAGGCTGAGGCGATTTGCTCAGTCACATCTCCTGACAAGCAGCATCGCCCGCTCGCCCACCCTTACCTGTCAGTTTGTCATAATAAGTCATGGGGTCGTCTGTATGGGGGGAGTAGTCGTCCAGCTTTTGCTGGATGGACAGAAATTAATTTGATTTTAAAGTTTTAAGTTTAGCCAATTTGGCCTTTTGTAATTTAATTTATTTATTGAGAAAATTTTTGTAACCCCGCCCCCACATTTTATGGATGACACCGTGGCCAATTTTACCAAAGTTAAATAAAAATGTTGTATCAAATTGTTGTTTGGTCTCCTTATTCAATACCTCTGTACTAGCCCATGTATTTTGGGGTGCAATTCCACATATAACCATGGCATGTGTGAGAAATATATCATTTAGTGACAACGTTTTGTAATTTTTTTTTTTTTTTGGTCAATATTCAATCACTTGGGGCAAAAAAATGTAATATTCCATGGACTTAACATGCCTCTCAGCAAATAGCTTGGGGTGTCTTCTTTACAAAATGGGGTCATTTGGGGGGGTTGTGTGCCATCTTGGCATTTTATGGCCTTCAAAACTATGATAGGTAGTGAGGAGTGAAATCAAAAATGTATGCCCTTAGAAATCTTGAAGATGGTGATTGGTTTTCGGGGCCCCGTACGTGGCTAGGCTCCCAAAAAGTCCCACACATGTGGTATCCCCGTACTCAGGAGAAGCAGCAGAATGTATTTTGGGGTGCAATTCCACATATAACCATGGCATGTGTGAGAAATATATCATTTAGTGACAACTTTGTGCAAAAAAAAATCAGTTTATCATATTCCCGCAACTTGTGTCAAAATATAAAATATTCCATGGACTCGACATCCCTCTCAGAAAATAGCTTGGGGTGTCTACTTTCCAAAATGGGGTCATTTGGGGGGTTTTTGTGCTATTTTGGCATTTTATGGCCTTCGAAACTGTGATGGGTAGTGAGGAGTGAAATCAAAAATTTACACCCTTAGAAAGCCTGAAGGCGGTGATTGTTTTTTGGGGTCCCGTACGCGGCTAGGCTCCCAAAAAGTCTCACACATGTGGTAGCCCCGTACTCAGGAGAAGCAGCAGAATGTATTTTGGGGTGTAATTCCACATATGGGGGGAGTATGTTTTGCGCGTGGGTGTAAGCGTTACTGGCACTAACTAGCTACCTAGCGGCACCAGCGACACTAATACAGCGATCAGAAAAATGATCGCTTAGTGATGCTGGCAATAGGGGGGTGAAAGGGTTAACTCTAGGGGCAATCAGGGGTTAAAACCTTTATTAGAAAATGTATGGGGGTACCTAACGCTATAAAAACCTAGCGGGCGAACCTCAAAAAATAACTAGCTACCTAGCGGCACTAATACAGCGATCAGAAAAATGATTGCTTAGTGACGCTGGTAATAGGGGGTAAAAGGGTTAACTCTAGGGGCAATCAGGGGTTAAAACCTTTATTAGAAAATGTATGGGGGTACCTAACGCTATAAAAACCTGGCGGGCGAACCTCAAAAAATAACTAGCTACCTAGCGGCACCAGCGACACTAATACAGCGATCAGAAAAAAACGATCGCTTAGTGACGCTGGCAATAGGGGGTGAAAGGGTTAACTCTAGGGGCAATCAGGGGTTAAAAACCTTTATTAGAAAATGTATGGGGGTACCTAACGCTATAAAAACCTGGCGGGCGAACCTCAAAAAATAACTAGCTACCTAGCGGCACCAGCGACACTAATACAGCGATCAGAAAAACGATCGCTTAGTGACGCTGGCAATAGGGGGTGAAAGGGTTACCTCTAGGGGCAATCAGGGGTTAAAACCTTTATTAGAAAATGTATGGGAGTACCTAACGCTATAAAAACCTGGCGGGCGAACCTCAAAAAATAACTAGCTACCTAGCGGCACCAGCGACACTAATACAGCGATCAGAAAAATGATCGCTTAGTGACTCTGGCAATAGGGGGTGAAAGGGTTAACTCTAGGGGCAATCAGGGGTTAAAACCTTTATTAGAAAATGTATGGGGGTACCTAACGCTATAAAAACCTGGCGGGCGAACCTCAAAAAATAACTAGCTACCTAGCGGCACCAGCGACAATAATACAGCGATCAGAAAAACGATCGCTTAGTGACACTGGCAGTAGGGGGTGAAAGAGTTAACTCTAGGGGCAATCAGGGGTTAAAACCTTTATTAGAAAATGTATAGGGGTACCTAACGCTATAAAAACCTGGCGGGCAAACCTCAAAAAATAACTAGCTACCTAGCGGCACCAGCGGCACTAATACAGCGATCAGAAAAACGATCGCTTAGTGACGCTGGCAATAGGGGGGTGAAAGGGTTAACTCTAGGGGCAATCAGGGGTTAAAACCTTTATTAGAAAATGTATGGGGGTACCTAACGCTATAAAAACCTGGCGGGCGAACCTCAAAAAATAACTAGCTACCTAGCGGCACGAGCGACACTAATACAGCGATCAGAAAAACGATCGCTTAGTGACGCTGGCAAAAGGGGGGTGAAAGGGTTAACTAGGGGGTGATCAAGGGGTTAAAAGTGTTAGGTCCAGTGTAGCCCCCTACCCCCCCCCAATAAAGGTTTTAACCCCTTGATCACCCCCTAGTTAACCCTTTCACCCCCCTTTTGCCAGCGTCACTAAGCGATCGTTTTTCTGATCGCTGTATTAGTGTCGCTCGTGCCACTAGGTAGCTAGTTTTTTTTTTTGAGGTTCGCCGCCATGTTTTTATAGCGTTAGGTACCCCCATAAATTTTCTAACGCTATAAAAACATGGCGGCGAACCTAAAAAAAAACTAGCTACCTAGTGGCACGAGCGACACTAGTACAGCGATCAGAAAAACGATCGCTTAGTGACGCTGGCAAAATGGGGGTGAAAGGGTTAACTAGGGGGTGATCAAGGGGTTAAAAGTGTTAGGTCCAGTGTAGCCCCCTACCCCCCCCAATAAAGGTTTTAACCCCTTGATCACCCCCTAGTTAACCCTTTCACCCCCCTTTTGCCAGCGTCACTAAGCGATCGTTTTTCTGATCGCTGTATTAGTGTCGCTCGTGCCGCTAGGTAGCTAGTTTTTTTTGAGGTTCGCCGCCATGTTTTTATAGCGTTAGGTACCCCCATAAATTTTCTAACGCTATAAAAACATGGCGGCGAACCTCAAAAAAAAAATAGCTACCTAGTGGCACGAGCGACACTAATACAGCGATCAGAAAAACGATCGCTTAGTGACGCTGGAAAAAGGGGGGTGAAAGGGTTAACTAGGGGGTGATCAAGGGGTTAAAACCTTTATTGGGGGGGGGGGGCTATCCTGGACCTAACACTAACTGCCTGACACTAACTGCCTGTCACACTGAAACTAAATGCAGTGATCAGTAAATGATCACTGCAATTTAGTGACGGTGTGACAGGGGGGGGCTGGTGGGGGCGATCGGGGGGTGACCGGGGGGGGATCGTAAGCCTATGTGTCTGTGTGTCAGTGTAGTGCTTGTGTACTCACTGTGTGATGTCTCCGCTCCTCCGCCGGACGAAAATACCGGCGGGAGGAGCGGTGACATCACTTCCTCCTCTGCCTGTGTTTACAATGCAGGCAGAGGAGGGCGGGGGAGGAAGCTGATTGGCTGGGGAGCGATCCGGAGGGGGCGGACAAAAACGAACTGCCGCCCCCGCATCCCGGATCACTCCTGAAGATTACCGACCCGCGCCATGTACCGGGGGGGGGTCCCGATCGGACCCCCGACCCCCGTCAAGCAGAGGACGTACAGGTACGTTGATGTGCCTGTCCGTGCCATTCTGCTGACGTATATGTACATGAGCGGGTCGGGAACTGGTTAAATGTAAGTGTACCATTTTTTCCTTATTAAAATCCCCGGTACATACAGAGAGCACTTAGATCTTTGTGTTTTTCTTTTTATGGTGATCTGCGGATATCTATGTGATATGGTGTTAAAGCTGGAGGCTGGTCCTGACTGAGATTTGGATGCTGATATGCTTTGTGACTCTTTATGGGTCGAAGCAATGAGGTGAGAGTCCATCTTTACCTTGGTGGTGGATTTTCCTCTGGTGTCTCCTCTTCACTCTCACCCCTGCCGGATTTGTTTATTTAAGGACACTATATTCTACACTTGGACATTATATTTTTTATTTTTATTTATTTACTTGTAATTTTGCGCTGCACTTTTCTTCTTTTTTACACTTTGGGAATTGTTTTATGAATACATTCACAGTGCTGGCTTGCATATATATTTTCATTATTGATTGTTATTTCCCAGCGCTGAATTTTTCTATTTTCACATAGGATGACTTTAGACACAAGAGTCATCGGTGAAGCTAAAACAGGAGAACCCCACACCCTGCAGGAGCCTCTGGGTCCCACGGGCCCTCCCGTTACAACACTTTTATGAGCCTCCCAGTTATTTAAGGGATTGATATTAGCATCTACATTGGTTTTAAAGTATTTGTTAATTGTGTTATAGATTTCGTCTTTTATATTTTGATCAGTCAGGAGTGAAGCATTGAGTTTGCAGTTAAAGGTTGAATGTTTGGGGGGATCGATTTTTAAGGAGATAGCTGTAGGGGCATGGTCTGAAAGGGAGATGATACTTATCTCAGCTGCCTGTAAATTGCACAGATCCCTCTGTGAAAGAAGAATAAGGTAAATTCGGGAGTAACGTTTATGCGGGGAGGAAAAGAAGGTGTAGTCCTTCTCGGTAGTGTGTATTGATCTCCATGTGTCTACCAGGGATAAAGAACTCATGAGCAATTTGATGCGTTTAAGGATCCTGTATGTTACTGTAGTATGACCTGTAGACATGTCTTTAAGGGGAGAGAGGGGGATGTTAAAATCTCCTTCCAGAATGACACAACCCTCTGCAAACCATTTTAGCTCATCTGTTATCTTACGACAAAACGGAATATGTGCATTATTCAGGAAATATACGTTCGCCAGGGTGATAGGGGATCCTGCCCACTCGCCTTTGAGGAAAAGGTAGCGTCCATCAGGGTCTGAAAGTTGCTGCTTAACTTTAAAAGGAGAATCTTTGTTGATTAATATAGAGACTCCTTTTTTTTGGGCTAGGGGGTTAGTGGAATGGTACATTTTTGTAAATATGTTGTCTGTGAATTTAGGGACAAGTTTGCTTTTGAAGTGTGTTTCTTGTAGGAACACTATTGAATGGCATGTTTTTTTAAGCTCTTTTAACAGTTTAGACCTCTTCTCAGGAATGTTAAGGCCGGTAATGTTGTGGGATATTAAGGTTGGTGATTTCCCTAAAAAAGCGTATGCTATGTTATAGCCCTATGCAAAGTATTAGTGAGAAGGTAATTTTCAAGCAAGATTTACCTGAGAAAAGATTTAGATTATAGATTGCTCCGAAGCCTTCTATTAGATAAGGTATAAAGGGGGGGGGGGGGGGTAGGGATAGATAGGGAGTAAGGGACATGGAGGTGTGGTTGAGTAGCTTCTCAAATCTCACCTAGGAGGTGAGGAGCAAATAAGTAGCCTACAAAACAAGGCACTAGTTTCAACTCTGAAGGATAGGTGGGAGGTGCAACAGCGAAGATTCGGCAGTTTAGCGGAGACTACCAATAATAAATCACTTAGTTAGGTCAAGTGTAGAGTTTTGTCTCATATATAACTGAGATATAACCTAGAAACCTGGGAGTTTTGTATATAAAACACAGTGCAATCCTAAACCGTCAACTTTAAAATAACAGTAATCATAATTGGTGAAAAATAATAGTTTCTGCCACATGAGCCATTGAAGACAAAAATATGCATATATCTGTAACCATGAAAATTCTGGTCCCTATATCCCATATGATACAAGTATTATACTATCTCACATGGGATAAGAAGGGGGTAAAACACATATAATAAAGAAAACATTCTTTTGAGAACATTATAACATTGCAAAATCAGCAACAATCTGTAATGATAGATCACCCCTAGAAATTTTAAGTAAAATAAAACAGTAATTATTGGCTCTTTATCATTAGTCTCCTATGATATGATTGAGAAAAACTTTTGGTCTAGGCCGGGAACTATTATCTAAGGTGGTTATAACAACACTGCTAAAATGGGACATTATATCCGCTGTGCGGTCCTCATAGTCCTTAGGATCTGCAAGGTGAATTTCCCTTCTCCTCACTTTAAGCAGAACTACTGCACGGAGACTGAGAGAAGATATGACACCCTCTAGTGTAAAAGATTAAGAAGGCAACTCTGAGTGTGTTCTGGCTTGTGATATCAAAGCACATTGCTAGCTCAGCAAATATGACCATATCCTATCTTCAATTATTTGGTGATTCTACCCTAGGGTATATGTAAGATGGATAATTAGTATACTCACTATTCTGCTGGCATTATGACAGAATATCTCGGAAGAGGGGTGCGCGTTCAGAGCTTCCTGCCTATAGTAGACATCAGGCGTGCTAGTCCTAGGGCACTCGAAGAATGAGAAGAGCAGGAGTGTGAAAACACATCTATCTTGGCTGTTCTCCTTCCTCACTTAGGATAGGCCCCTACAAAATTGACCTCTGCACCTTGAATTTCTGATGGAAAGTCCTCTGAACACTCTCCATTATCTGGGCCTTGACCTTCTTGGGGTTCTTGTAAGGCCCTTTTTGACAATCATAGTCCTCCTTTTTAAGAATGGCAACCTTCTTCACCATCTCATCAAAGGACATGTTGGTGGCTTTGTACCTCCTCCTGCTCCTGGTGTGTGCCTGGCCTCTCTCCTGCCTTGAGGTTGCAGTTTCCTGTTTCTCCTGTGTCTCCTCCATCATGTCTTCAGTGAAGTCCATTGACCAACCGAAAAGGGGAGTGGCAATTACTAGAACGATCGTCATGGGCGGGGATACGTTCGGAGCTTCTTGCATGCGCAGTGCGTGAGTGAATACGTCTTTCACAGTCAGTAGAAAACGTCGGGAAAAGGATCCTGCAGTACGACGATACAAAACTTGATTTTGAACTTTATGATCAGTGGATGAGTTTGTGGGTTAGATATGGGGAGAAAGTTAAGGCTTGACTGACATTATTTTTTTTTGCAAAATTTTGACTTGCAGAAATAATGGAGGCCTTCAGAGAACAGGAGTTCTTCACAGAATTTGTTCAAAGGGGGCCCCGGATGGCAACCCCCCTTTTTTCTAGAATTTTTCTTTCCCAAAAAAATAATTTATTGAGCCAAGATCTGGCATTGAAATGGCCCACCCCTAAAATAATCGATATATTGTTGCCACACAGCACGTGCGCTTTGGGGGGCCAAGCATGTATGGCCACAGGCTCACAGGCCACCACTGGAACATCAATGGCCTCATCAGGCACAAGTCTCATGTAGTTTGTTGAGGGTCTCTTTAGTAAATTGTGCAATATGCAGCAGCAAAGTATGACATGTTTTAGATTCTACTTAACAAACCTACAGTCCTTGTCTTGTTTGCACCGCCTGTATACTGCTGTTCAAAGTATATAGGGCCAAAGGGTATTGTCAGGGCTGATCCTCCCTATAGGCTCACTATGCAAGCCGCTTAGGGCCCTGCAAAGCTGCAAAGGACCCCCCAAATTACTAGAGGCCCCGCCTGGTGAGAAGTCATTTTCGCCCCCTCACCCCGCTTCTAAACTCGCTGGCTGAGTCATTTCCGACAGCAGAACACCCGCTTCTCAACTTTCTTTAATGTGACATGTCACTGTCATCAGCGCCCCCTGCTTCTCATTTTTAATTCAATAGGTTTTTATTAAATTTTTCAAGAGGTAGATACATTAAACAACAAATGGTTTGCATATCATCAGAAAATCTTGACATCTTATTTGCAAGGCAAGAAGTGACACACCAATATATCCGTATGCCGTATTTGAGTGACATATCTCTAGGTAGAACCTCCTAATAGGTCAAACAACTCTCAAACTAATGTGATCTCAGGAGGAGTGAGGAACTAGGAGACAGAGGATAAAATGGATCCTCCCGACACCCCCATGGGATCTAACTGTGTGCTTCCTGAGTGGGCCCTTCCCCCATCCCCACCCGACCTTGCACATAATAATAACAAGACCCAAGGAGTGAACCTATATTTGTCATATTCGAGATTGTCAAGGTGATATGAAAGTAGTTAAAGAAACATCATCGAAGAGAAAAAGAAAGAGAGAGAAGAGAGAAGAAAAGGAAAGAAAAGAAGAGAGAAAGAAAAAGGGACAAATGAAAATAGGACATTAACAGATACTAAGCATCACTAAGCTCTGTTGGAATCCATTTCTACATTAAGTACTCAATTATTCAGTAAGTCTAGAGGCATAGATTATGGTGATCAGCCATGTCCCACCTTGTACCACTCAGTCCACGACCTCCATTTATTGCAAGCCGACACAAATCTACCTTGAGATGCTGCGAACATCAGTTCGTAGCCTATATGGGTGTTGATTGTTGCAATTATTTCTTGTATTGAGGGAACCTTCTGGTCCCTCCAGTGGCGAGTGATAGCCAGTCTGGTACCTAGTAAGATATGGGAAACAGTCTCTCTACTGGGTTTCGGGATGGAGTCTATCTCCAATGAAAGTATAGCGAACCCCGGGGTTTTAGGTACCTCTCCTTTCACTACTTGCGCCGCTAGGTCAAAAACTGTGCTCCATACCTGGCGTACGTAGGGACACCCCCACAATATGTGGAACAGAGTTCCCACTAGGCCACACCCCCTCCAACAGAGTGGGGATGCTTGAGGATTAAATTTTGAGATTCTAAAAGGGGTTAAATACCACCTTAGCAGCACTTTCTGGTGTTGTTCCCAGAGATTGATGCATCTGGTGGAGGCATAGGTAATTTGCAGGGCGCGTTGCCATTGTTCCGAGGAATAGGAAACATCTAAGTCTCCCTCCCACGCTTCTATGTTGGTAGATTTCGCAAATACCAGTTTATTATTCATAGCATTGTAAAACTGGGATATCCCCTTTATGTTGGTAGCCTGTTTAGTGAGGTAAAGTGTTACCCTCCAGTGGAGTTGGAATGAGAGAGGCGGACCAGTCTTAAGGAAATGGTATATTCTCAGAAAAGTAAAGTATTCAGCTTCCCCCAGTCCAAACTCCACTTGGAGTGATCTAAATGTCTTCCGCTGGGGGCCTATCATCAGATCGGTGATGTGAGCTATTCCCTTTTTAGTCCATTGAGCAATGTTTAAGTCTGGGATGACGGCGGTGAGGCACGTTATCGGCAGTGGAAAGACCTTCCCAGGATGATGTGTCTGGGATGTCTGCAGTAGTACACCCCAGGCTGTCAAAGAAGCCACCATTGTGGGGGACAGTCCGTCTGGAGGCCTGAATGTAAGTACAGATGCTATTAAGAGATCATGTAAGCTCCCGAGGGTATATTGAATTTCCTCCAGTTCCCGCCGTCCTGTGGCTGGCGAACTAGGAAACCAAGTCCTCAGTTGCGCCAAAACAGCAGCTATATGATAGTCTCTAACCACTACATTTCCCACGCCTCCAGCTCCTCTAGAGGCTATAAAATTCCTAAACACCCACCTTGCTTTCTTACCCTTCCATAGAAATT
Organism: Rana temporaria; assembly: GCF_905171775.1. Taxonomy (NCBI): domain Eukaryota; kingdom Metazoa; phylum Chordata; class Amphibia; order Anura; family Ranidae; genus Rana; species Rana temporaria. The sequence continues at coordinate 291,587,992 of NC_053491.1, read as the reverse complement.
GGTTGATCGGGGTCTGGATTTTAGTAAAAAAGGAATTAGGGGCCGGGATGGGGAGGGTCCTAAATAGATAAATAATTTGTGGAAGAACCATCATCTTAAAGGCCGCCAAGCGGCCTGACCATAGAAGTTCGCTCTTAGCCAAATTTTGCAGTTTAGCTGGAAGGGAGGTCAGGAATGGGGTATAGTTGGATGTAAAACGTTTTTTTGATGTAGCCGTCAATGTAATACCCAGGTATTTAATGCCTTCGTTGCTCCATGCATATGGAAATCGTGAACTGAGCGAACGTCTTAATCCAGTGTTAACACCCAACCCCAAAATAAAGGACTTATTTTCATTAACTTTATAGTAAGATATTTTCCCAAATAGTTGCAGTGTTTCGTGTACCGAAGCCAGGGAAACATCGGGGTTCGAGAGCATCAGAATAATGTCATCAGCAAAAAGACTGATGACATGTTCCGTTTTACATGTAGGGAATCCACTGATGTCGCTATGTGTTCTGATGTACGAGGCAAGGGGTTCTAGAATCAAATTGAAGATTAGGGGGGATAGAGGGCACCCCTGGCGAGTGCCATTAGTAATAATAAAGGGTTTAGAGAGTGTTCCAGAGGTTTTACGGAGCCCTTCCGTTTGTTTGCCATCATCCCTGAGGTTGCCCGGACCGGATCGCTCAGCTGTAGGGTCGATTTTCGTCCTTTTCAGGCCGTTTAGTGCCGTTGTACACTCGTGGATAGCGGAGCTCTCTCTCTAGGCTACCATCCGGCTCCGCTGCAGGCCACGCCCCTTCCGCTTCTCATTTTTAATGTGCCATGTCATTTTGCTTAGGGCCCCAGGGAGGTCAGGATCAGCACTGGGTCTTGTAATGACCTGGGGGAGTGGTGGTGGGGAAACTCATGCTAATTTTTTCAATGATTTTTATCCATATTGCAGGAACCAAACATTACATTAACCACTTAAGCCCCGCACCAAAATGCAGCTAAAGGACCAGGCCAGGTTTTGCGATTCGGAACTGAGTCGCTTTAACAAACAATTGCGCGGTTGTGCGACGTGGCTCCCAAACAAAATTGACGTCCTTTTTTTCCCACAAATAGAGCTTTCTTTTGGTGGTATTTGATCACCTCTGCGTTTTTTATTTTTTACGCTATAAACAAAAATAGAGCGACAGTTTTGAAAAAAATTCAATATTTTTTACTTTTTTCTATAATAAATATCCCCCAAAAACATATAAAAAACATTTTTTTTCCTCAGTTTAGGCCGATACGTATTCTTCTACCTATTTTTGGTAAAAAAAAATCACAATAAGCGTTTATCGGTTGGTTTGCGCAAAATTTATAGCGTTTACAAAATAGGGGATAGTTTTATTGCATTTTTATTATTTTATTTTTTTACTACTAATGGCGGCTATCAGCGATTTTTTTCGTGACTGCGACATTATAGCGGACAATTTTGACACATTTTTGGGACCATTGTCATTTTCACAGCAAAAAATGCATTTAAAGTGGAGTTCCACCCAGGAAAACAACATTTGCCCAAAAATCTTAAAAAAAAATAAAAAAAAAAATGTGAAAAAAAAAAAAATTATACTCACCCGAAATACCTGTTGCTATCCAGAAGTTTGTAATCTGCCTCTTCCGTAGCCGCGGTCCGTCTTCTTCTTCATCTTCTCCTAGTGAATGGGGCGCGCTGCTTTCTGGGAACTGTGTGTGTTCTCAGAGAGCAGCCGCCCATTCACAAGTCGGCGCGAGACTCACGCATGCGCAGTAGGAAATGGGCAGTGAAGCCGTAAGGCTTTACTGCCTGTTTCCCCTAGTGTGAATGGTGGCGCGGGACCTGCAGGGATCGTGGGATCGGCATTGGGGGGGGCCATCAGCGTGGACAAGTAGGACAGGTAAGTGTCCTTATTAAAAGTCAGCAGCTACACTGTTAGTAGCTGCTGACTTTTAAAAAAAAAGAAAAAAAATTGCGGGTGGAATCCCGCTTTAAATTGCATTGTTTATTGTGAAAATGACAGTTGCAGTTTGGGAGTTAACCACATGGGGCGCTGTTGGGGGTTATGTGTTCCCTTAAGTGTGTTTACAACTGTAGGGGGGTGTGGCTGTAGGTCTGACGTCATCGATTGTGTCTCCCTATAAAAGGGATGACACATTCGATGCAGCCACCACAGTGAAGCGCGGGGAAGCCGTGTTTCACACGGCTCTCCCCGTTCTTCAGCTCCGGGGAACAATCGCGGGGGGGTGGTGGCTAGAAACGAATAGCCGCCCCCTCATCCTGCATCGCTCCCAGACGATTTCCGACCGCCGCATGTACCGGGGGGTCCCAATCGGACCCCCGACCCACGTCTAGGCACATCCATCTGCCTGTACGTGCCATTCTGCCGACGTATATATACATGCGGCGGTCGTTAAGTGGTTAAAGCCGCAAGCAGTATTAAATTTATTTTTTCTTATAGTAATCTCATGTTGTGCAGGGACATTTCTAAACACGTGCCACTACTATAGACACCCAGCAGGTACGATATTTAAAGGAATTTTTCATTTTTTTTTCACTTTAAGCATCATTAAAATTGCCGCTCCAGAAAAAAATACAGTTTTTAAAACTTTTTTTCCATTGATACATGTTCCCTGGGGCAAGACCCGGGTTCTCAAAGACGTTTTCAAACAATACATTGAATATTGGGCTTTAAAATGAGCACTTTTGAATTCGAACGTTCGAGTCCCATAGACTTCAATGGGGTTCTAAATGTTCGTGCAAACGTTCGGTCCGTTCGAAAGTTCTGGTGCGAACTGAACACGGGGGTGTTCGGCTCATCCCTACTGCCTATGCTGATGCTGAGTGACTGTCCTGTTATGCTGACTGATCTTTATCCTCCTCAATGATCTTGCTGATATTTTCTAAGAACATTTTTGGTTCTCGGCACCGCCACCAGTGCCTAAGGCCCAATTTTGCTGCCCCTGTTTAACAGGGGCGTGTAATAACAATTTTTGATGCAATTTTTTGCATGAGGCTCTTTGCTGCACTCCAATTACAGTATCTGTGAGGGGTTGCAGTGTTGTGGCACCAGCACCAGTGCCTAAGGCCCAATTTTTCTGCCCCTGTTTAACAGGGGCGTGTATTAAAATGTTTTGATGCAATTCTTTGCATGAGACTCTTTGCTGCGCTCCAACTAGAGTATCTGTGAGGGGTTGCAGTGTTGTGGCACCGCCACCAGTGCCTAAGGCCCAATTTATCTGCCCCTGTTTTACATGGGCGTGTAATAAAAAAATTTGATGCAATACTTTGCAGCAGGGCTTATTACTGCGCTCCAACTAGAGTATCTGTGAGGGGTTGCAGTGTTGTGGCACCGCCACCAGTGCCTAAGGCCTAATTTTTCTGCCCCTGTTCTAGTATTTTTCTTTGTTTGATTATTTTCTAATTTGGGTTTATTGTAGCTTTCTCCTAGGTTATCATAGTGCCATGTTTATTTTCCTGTACTAAATACTCATCATTGTCAATGTAAACACCACAAATCTAGATTTGTTCTTTTAGGCAGCATTGATATAATAATAAGCCACACATTGTTGAGTATCCAAAAATATTTATTGTTTCACATTTAAAATGTGTCATTATTTTATTTATTTTTATCCAAAAACATCTTATTAGAATTTTTTTTTATTATCAAGAAATATTATTTTGGCTAGAAATATTTGTCAACATCAATTTTTTTTTTATAATTTTTTGTTGTTATTTTTTTAGAGATATCTTTTTTTTTCTTAGATATCTTTTTTTTTTGTGTATTTTCTTTGAGAATAACAAAATTAAAAAAATTCTGGTTAAAATGTATGAACAATGACCAACTTTTTAGCATTTGTCATTGTTCATGCGTTTTAGCCTGAAAACTAGAGATTCCACTTTAAAACAATTAAAACAAAACATACATATAAAAACAAACAAAACTTCAATTTTTTTTAAACCCTCCCCAGAACATCCATTAAATTCTTTAGTTTTCACTCCACCGTTTTTTTTTCTCATCTGCCCCAAACAGATGTGGATGTCCTCGATTTCAGCCCTGCAGGACAACACCTCTCCAATTAACAGCTGGGCTCTGTATGTGTCCAATCCACCATCAACAGCACAAAAACCTCCTGAAATTTGGAAACAAACCATGTATTAAAATAATGCAGGCCTACATCTTTTACCTGAAGCTGTGCTGTATGACACTGACCTGATGTGGTGGCAGTTTCCACTTCCTGCACATCCCGCCGGGGTGGGGCTTGGGTATGTGTGGGGTTTCCCTGCTCCAGTCTTGAAGCTTGATTGTGCCCTATGAGATTGTAAAAAAGAGATACATGAATCAAAAATATTAGAGGCCTGAAAGAGGAATATGAATCATTCTTTTTATAAAGTGTGGTACAATTGTCTGTTTTTACAATCCTTCTAAGCTTAACACAGGATTGTATCCATTACCAAAGCTGCTACATTTCTCTATCTTTGGCCAAGTTTCCTACATGGAAACACACCAAGTATCCACTGGATCACCTCTGTGTGACACCCTAAATAGGTTGTTCTTGTGGCCAACACTTGTGCTACTGAGTCCATATGTGTAACCAACTGCTGAGCATACTCTCCTTTTACTGTATATTGACTTAAGTTGGATTATTTAAATCTAGTTAAGAACACATCTACATACGACCAATTATTATGCCCACAAACATGAACCTTGAGACATCTATTCTTGAACTGTATATATACAACCTGAAAGAAAAAGCACATGCCGCACAATAATAAAAAAACTAATCAGAGTACACATGAAAATTACTTACTTCTTCTAATGACTTTTTTAATCTTCTCCATTTGCTCCGGCTCTCTTAATTTAAGGTCAGACCAATTTTTGCGGAGCTGTTCCCTTGACCTGCGCACCCCGAATTTATGGTGGAGACTCTTCAGCACATTGTCCATGATCTGGGCCTTCACTTTGTTTGGATTCTTGTTTTTTTTTTTTTTAAAGTGTATTTTGTGCGTGTACTCGAGAGAGGAGCCGGACTGCAGGAGTTGGGAGTAGGCAGGCCTCCCCCAGAGGCAATCTGCCATCTTTCTCCATGCTCCAGATGGCAATGGCGGGTGTGTGAGGGGGTCCTCCCACACAGCCCACCCTACCTGATCCGCTTTGAAGCCCAACGGGGCAGAGGGACTCCCCTATAAGGGAGTGAGAGAATCTAGCCCACTCAACCAGCCCCGTTAGTCCTTCGCCTCTCTTTTTTTAGAGACCGCGTGGTCAAAGTGCATGCATGTTAACCCAATTTTGAGTGCGTGTGTAAGTGTGGTGGTTTTTGTGGGAGGGGGTTGGGCGTACTAAGCGCAGGCTTACCTCGCATAGCACACCCACCGGGAGCCGGGCTGAGACCACCAAACTCAATTCACATGTAGCCGAGACTGGTATCTGAACCCCTAGCTGCAGAGGTGAATGGCTTGTCAGCGCAGTGCCAATCGCGTTGAGCCACCGCAGCTCCCTGTTTGGATTCTTGTAAGGGCCATGTTTTCCTTCATAATCCTCCCTCCTTAGGATTGACACCATTTCCACCATCTCCTTAAATGCCATATTTGTGGCCTTGTACCTCCTGCTCCTGTATCTGGTGTGTGCTACCGCCTGGCTTCGCTCCTGGCTTGAGGTTGCAACTTGCTGAGTGTCCTCCATGTTGTATTGCATTGAACGACCGAAAAGGGGCGGAGAAAGTACTAGAACGATCGTCAGGGGCGGGGAAACGTGCAGAGCTTCTCGCATTCGCAGTGTATAATGGGATACTGCGTGAGTGAAAACGTCGCTCACAGTCTGTGGAAGAAGGCGGAAGAAACGACCGTTTACTACGACTGTACGTAACTTGATTTTGAACTTTATGATCAGTGGATGAGTTTGTGGGTTAGATATGGGGAGAAAGCTTAGTAGTAGAGGCTTGACTGACATTAGCTTTTTTTGCTTAATTTTGACTTGCAGAAATAATGGAGACCTTCAGAGAACAGGAGTTCTTCACAGAATTTGTTTAAAGGGGCCCCCGGATGGCAACCCCCCTTTTTTCTAGAATTTTTCTTTAAAAAAAAAAATATATATTCAGCCAAGATCTGGCATTGGAATGGCCCCCCTACCCCTAAAATAATCGACATATTGTTGCCGCACAGCACGAGCGCTTTGGGGGCCAGGCCTGTATGGCCAGCCTCACGGGCCGCCACTGGAACATCAATGGCCTCATCAGGCACAAGTGTCATGTAGTTTGTTGAGTGTCTCTTTAGGAAATTGTGCAATATGCAGCAACAAAGTATGACATGGTTGAGATTCTTGTCTTGTTTGTATACTACTGTTCAAAGTATAGAGGGCCAAAGGGTCTTGTAATGACCTGGGGGGAGTGGGGGCTGGGAAACCCATGCTATTTTTTTCATTAATTTTATCCATATTGCAGGGACCAAACATTACATTAAAGCCGCAAGCAGTCTTAAATTACTTTTTTCTTATAGTGATGTCATTTTGTGCAGGGACAGTTCTAAACACGTGCCACCTCACAGGCATACTATAGACACCCAGCAGGTACGATATTTAAAGGAATATTTCATTTTTTTTCACTTTAAGCATCATTAAAATCGCTGCTCCAGAAAAAACGACTGTTTTTAAAACTTTTTTCCATTGATACATGTTCCCTGGGGCAAGACCCGGGTGCCCAAACCCGTTTTCCGACAATAACTTGTATATTGGGCTTTAAAATGAGCACTTTTGAATTCGAACGTTCGAGTCCCATAGACGTCAATGGGGTTCGAAATGTGCGAACCGAATGGGGGGGTGTTCAGCTCATCCCTAGTATCCAATATTGGATCAAGGAGAACATCGAAGTCTCCTCCAAAAATCAGAATACCCTTTGGGAGTTATGTTTTAAAGTGGAATTATATGCCACAAAATTTAATCTTCTTCACCTTCAAGTAATGCAACGGTTACATCCTTGGCTGGCAGCTGTCGTCTTCTACCTGGGTTGCTTGCTGGGTTTTGGTGGGCTGGAAGGGGATGAAGTGATCCCACACATGCGCACAGGCATCAGTCATTTCTAGGAAAACCCGAAAATTGCGCTAGAGATAGTTAAATATAGGTAATAGACAAAACGTTGGACAAATTAAAAAATATTAATGAAAATACATCATTAGAATAATAACATCAGATAATCCCACATGGTGCTTAGTGCTCAGAAGATGTCTCCTACAGATTGGTGTTCGAACTGGGTGCCCCACATAGATATATACTCACCAATGGATATGGACCACCTATCTCTAGTATGGTCTTATGCGCATGTGGGGATACCCCGAATGGTTAGGATGACTTCTTGGAAGTGGAGATGTGCCTCATAAGGATGAATGGGGATGATAAGAGCAGAAAAACAGCCTCATTGCTCAATGCCGTGTAAAAAATGTATTGGTCCCACAAAAGTAAAAAAAGTTACACTTACATTCCTGCGTGCCTGATAGCCCTGGCACCCGGCGTATGTAGCAGGCGATTATATAAAGGGTAATCGGCCCTGAAAGCATAAGCCCCTGTAGTGGCGTCCTGGTGCACGATTCCCGGGGATGTTTTAGTTGAGCGGAAGTAACGCGATGATGCAATATTACTGCCTCCTGTGAAAGAGGCCTAAGGGCCAGTTCACACCAGACACAGTTTTGTGTGCATTTTTTCTGTACAAAATGCATGCACAGGGTTTTCCATGTATTCGAATGGCTCTAGTTGGCTCTAGTTCACACCATGCAGTGAGTTTCCGGTCAGTTTCTGAACTAGAGCCAAATAGAGCCATTGGAATACATGGAAAAAACTGTGCATGCATTTTTAGTGCAGAAAAAATGCACACAAAACTGTACGGAACTAGTGTTGCTCAAGAATATTCGTATTGCGAATATTCGTTACGAATATTGCATATTCGAGTATTCGCGAATAACTCGAATATCGCGGTCAAAATTCACTATTATGAATATTCGTATTTTTTCAAATTTATTTTTAAAACAGATCACATCCTAGTGATCTCCATCGACGTCTAAAAGCATTGCTGGTATGATTAGAGACCCTGGGCCGAGTAGCTGAGGCGATCCTTTTATGTTGACGAATATTCGCTTTCGCGAATATTCGTATTACGAATATTCGCGAATACTTTCTCCGCCCTTCTTTTGCATCAGAGCCAATCAGAGTTCTCCTACCACAGTTGTCAGAGGTTAGCAACCTCCATAGCAACCAATAGGAACCTGCCTGCACGACCAGTATATAAGATCACTCCCAGCAGTATTTCAGTGCAGATTCACAAGGTGGCTAGAGAGAGTGGAGTGTTTCTGTGCGTTTTTCCAGTGTATTGCGATCTTAGAGCTTAGAGCATTGTGCTTCCTATAGTGCTTTCAGTTCTGAGTTTCCTGCTTCTATAACCAACTGCTTTTTTCAAAGCAAAAGACCCAACAGCTTTTCTAAAAGCTCAGATTTGTGTTGTTTTGTCCAGGTTAATGTAGCTTAGTGTTAGATAGATTTCTGTGTAGTTAGTGTAAGTGTACATTTCTTTAAGGTAGCTTAGTTTAGTGTGTGTTTAGTCTCTGTGTTTTGTGTATAAAAAAAAAAAAACGGGCCTGCAGAACTTGCAAAACTAGAAGTCCCAGCATGCCCAGGCATGCTGGAAGTTGTAGTTCTGCAACATCTAGAGGGCAATATGTATTCGAACGTCCTTGGGCCTTAAGGACCCTGAAGTCAGAACGTTCGCATACGTCCTATGTCCACAACATGTTAATTATGCTAAATAGCAAGGAAAGTGCCTAAATACACATTTACCAATCAGGGTGTCTGCAGCTGTCCAGGCATGCTGGGAGTTGTAGTTTTGCAACAGCTGGAGACACACTGTTTGGGAAATACTAATATCTGATCTTATATCCTAACTTTTAAACTAGTCTAAAATGCAGTTAAAGATAATGAAATAACAGTGGTGAAATTACTTACACTAATCAGCAGTTTTTCCTCACTGGATGAAAAGTTACACCCCACCATCTTCGCTTCGCTGGGCAGCACAAAATAGCGATCCGAAAATCGACTGGCAAAGATCCAGGAAATGATTTCCGTTCTCGCGTGTTCTTAGCGCGCATGCGCGGACGAGAATTTCGCAATCAATTTCGCATTCGCATTAGCGAAATTTCGCAATTTTTTTTTTTTATAAAATATCACGAATATTCGATTTTAACGAATATTTCAAGAATATTCGTCTATATATTCGTGATATATCGCGAAATCGAATATGGCGTATTCCGCTCAACACTATACGGAACTGCGTCGGGTGTGAACTGGCCTTTACTGAAGGTACAACATTTAGCAATATATTGCTCCACTTAGAGGTGCCTCTCTTCTCTTTTATACCCTGTAAAAAAATGCTTTGATATACAAATGCTTTGGATTACAAGCATGTTTCTGGAACGAATTATGCTTGCAAACCAAGGTATTACTTTATAATTGTAGCGCTACCCCCTCAGGAGCCGCTGGTTAGATTTGGGATCTACTCTCACTAAGTTGTCCACCCCCTCTAGGTGGCTCGAACCCTCCCTTGGCACACCTGACAGATGTCACGGTATTGTGTCCCCTACTTGGCTGGGGCCACAATAGCACACATGGATCATGCAATAACAAAACAGTAATGCTGTTACCTTCGTCAGATTTGCAGCTTCCTGAAGTAAACACACTTCAAACAAGTAGTTTAGTAAAGCAAAAAGGTAACTTTACTTAATATGCAGCATAAAAGGGAAAAAAACAGGTTAAACAGCAGGTTATACACACATATATGAATAAGAATGACTCTGCAAGGGCCCTTTGCAGGAGTCAATAAACAGAGGAAGAAAGTGAACCCAAACTAAAAGAGCAATGTTATTAAATGAATAGATTGCTATAGGAAGTCTAAGCTTGCAAGCTACCCCTAGTGGGTAGTTCCATCAAACGCAAGTGCAAGTGCAAGTGCCTGCCCAGGCCTATCTCAATTAGCTTCAAAGTGTTCTTCAAAGACAAAGTCTATGGTGAAACGTTGGTGCACTTAGGTTTATTTGTAATCCAAATGGGTAAAAGGTAAAACTCAATCTAAGGGGTATGAAGAAATACAAGTACTAAAGGACCGATTGTCCCGCCCGTATCCGCCAACTCTTCTAACGTAACGTGTCAGGCTTCAGGCCTTCCAGATAAACAACACGTGGCTCCGGCCTAGGGAGTCCTATACTTTATAGGCTGGGCAATCACGACCGACCGCTGGTGAGTTCTCTCTGGTTCCTTGGAAGCAAGAACCGGAGTCACTTTGTCCTTCTCCTTTTCCTGGATAACCAGTACTTCAATGGATCTAGGCCCAGGCTTCAGGCCTAATTCTTCAGCTGAAGTGCTCTCCACAGCTCCGCAGAGGGAGAGATGCAGGTCCCCAGAAAGCGAAGTCAGCTCCTCCCTGTCTTTAAAAAACCTCCCCCATAAGTCTGTGCGGAGGTGTCATGTGCTCCAATAATACTTGGCATTGTGGGAAGTGTGGTTTGTTCCTACTAAGTGTCAATGGAGTCCATATCTCCCGGTACTTTTGATCCCACGATGCATAACTTTTAAAGACATATCAACTTTTATACACAGATGTGGCTGGAGCACCGATGGGGATTCAGGCTATCAATAGTCCCTGATAGGATGACCCCGCTACATAATTATTTCACGTCTACCCCAACCCCTACACATATACAGGAAAGTGGAGGTTGACTCCTGGTGACTAGTTCATAGTGGGTCTTTAGAGTGATCTCTGTTCTATTTGCATCTTCAGTATAAACAGTGGTGTTTTCATAATTTCTGTGACTGTATCTAGCCTCTTTATTGCTGGTTCTATTGTTTTTTAGCCTCAACTTTTCAAGCATAGACAACATTGATATCCCCGGTCCACCTTCTCTTGTCTAAAAAAAAAAGTGTTTTTGTTGTTGTCTTTGTCACTTTTAGAGATATTTGCTGTCACTTTCTTTCACTGGAACGGTAAGCAAGGCCAACATTCCTTTCTAAATATCCCCTAGTGTTTGGTTTTAACCTGGAGCTATGCCCTTTCTACTAGTTGACAATTTACCAATATCACTGGCATTGCTTTTAACCAGATTTTGACTCATCAATTGAAAACGCAATTTCAGAGACATCTGTGCAGGTTTTTGCACAGATGTCAATGCAAATCGCAGCCCAAAATCACCAAAAATAATACAAAAACGACTTTTTGAAATTGGTGCAGTGCCACTGATGCAGCATCACACCAATTAGGACAGTGTCATTGAAGGCAATTGCCGCCGATTTGACATGCGATTTGACTTGTTAAAACATCCAGTGTGAACCAGGGCTTAAGCACAGTGCTGTACATAATGTATGTGGACTGACTCTGTCTGCTGAATCGATTCAGGAAGAAATGTTGAAGGGCAGTTGACCACTTCAGCCCCGGAAGAATTTACACTCTTCCTGACCAGAGCACTTTTTGCGATTCTAACAATTGCGCGGTAGTTTTATGGCATTTTTATTATTATTCTTTTTTTATTAGTAATAGCGACGAGCTGCGATTTTTATCATGACTACAACATTATGGCGGACACATCGGGCACTTTTGACGCTATATTGGGACCATTGTCATTTATACAGCGATCAGTGCTATAACAATGCACTGATTACTGTGTAAATGACACTGGCAGGGAAGGGGTTAAACACTAGGGGGAGATGAAGAGGTAAAGTGTGTCCTAGGGAGTGATTCTAAATGTAGGAGGGATGGGCTACCAGTGACATGACAGTGATAATTGCTCCCGATCACAGGGAGAGTATATCACTGTCCTGTCACTAGGCAGAACAGGGAAGTGTTTTATTTACAAAGGCATCTCCCAGTTCTACCTCTCTGCAGGGCCGGACTGGCCTAGCGGGACAGCGGGAAATATCCCGGTAGGCTGGCTGCTGTGAACAGGACTCGGGGCTGGATGAGGAAATAAATTCCAGCAGCAGAGCGGAGGGCTGGAGGAGCACGTGACTATCGTGCGGCAGGCACTGTCAGGTCTGTGTGCTGTGGAGGAGGATAATGCAGGAGGGAACACTTACTGGGTGTTCTCTGGCCACTGGCCAGTCATTTCTCTAGTAGGGAACCCACAGCCAATAGCGCTGCATAAAGGAGTTCAAGGGAGGACCTGCTTCTCCTCCGGTCCATCCACAGCCAATCAGCAGGCAGTGTAGCTCTTCCCCCGCTCACATTTGATTGTAAGTGTTGGAGTGAGGCTGAATGGGGCACGCTAGGAGGGAGATGCAGGAAAGGAAAGGTAGGATGACAACAATCCATGTTCTGCAGCCTCAGGACACACAAATCTGAACAGTAACATGTTGCTGGCCGGCTGCAGTGTCTTTCAGATATGTGATCAGGCAGTGTGCAGGTTACCAATCAGCCTCCCCCACACACACACCTCTTGTCTCCCTGTTTCTGCCTATAACCTGACCTGCACATTGTCTGATCACACTGATAAGATCTCTGGAAGACGCTGCTGCAGTGTTCTATGAGACCAGGGACACATTTAACCATTTCAGCCTATAATCAGCTATTTAGGCAGAGCTCTGTGTGTGCTGCACAGATTGTTTGATAGTAGTTTGTTTTTGTTGGAGGATTTACTGCTGGATGAGGCTAAAAGCTTAACAGACCAATTAACTGGTTACTGTCCTCCACTAATCCTGAGCAGTTCAGTTTTTGCAAGAAAATTTGTATTTTAGAAATTGGATGTGATTATTTCTTCTGTCACTTGGTTGTACTTTCAAAGGATAAAGACTGCCTTGATCCTGCAGAGATAGTTTAAATAGAGTGGAGCAACCCTGCAATACTATATACCTGTACATTGAGTTCATCTTTAAATGCAGCCTCTGACCATCTCCTGAATCAATCATGTCTGCAATCCTTAACCGTCCCCTGTACCATGTCTGCAATCTCTGACATTCTCCTGTACTATAATCTGCAGTCTCTGACCATCTCCTGTCCTGTAACTACAGTCTCTGACCATCTCCTGTAATATATATCTGCAATCTCTGACCATCTCCTGTAATATATATCTGCAATCTCTGACCATCTCCTGTAATATATATCTGCAGTCTCTGACCATCTCCTGTAATATATATCTGCAATCTCTGACCATCTCCTGTAATATATATCTGCAATCTCTGACCATCTCCTGTAATATATATCTGCAGTCTCTGACCATCTCCTGTAATATATATCTGCAGTCTCTGACCATCTCCTGTAATATATATCTGCAGTCTCTGACCATCTCCTGTAATATATATCTGCAGTCTCTGACCATCTCCTGTAATATATATCTGCAATCTCTGACCATCTCCTGTAATATATATCTGCAATCTCTGACCATCTCCTGTAATATATATCTGCAGTCTCTGACCATCTCCTGTAATATATATCTGCAGTCTCTGACCATCTCCTGTAATATATATCTGCAGTCTCTGACCATCTCCTGTAATATATATCTGCAGTCTCTGACCATCTCCTGTAATATATATCTGCAGTCTCTGACCATCTCCTGTAATGTCTGCAATCCCTGCAGGAGAGGGTGCACACATGATACACACACACTGTACACACTTCCTCATCTGCCACAGCAGAATTATATTAGAGCCCCCAGTACAGAATGAGGATGCTTTATGGTGGGTGCTATGGCCATGGCACATTTTACATTGAAATCCATCCTCCCCCATAAGACAATCATTTATTGGGTGCAATATACATATAGGTGTAAATACATACACTGTGTGTGTGTGTGTGTTTAGATATAGAGTTGAGAGAGGAAAAAAACAAGGAGTAAGAGAAGGAATTAAAAGAGGGGGATAAAGAAAGAAAACGAGTGAGAAAGAACATGAAAGATGGATAAAGAGCGATAGATAGGGGGTGGGGACAAGTAATTAGGATAGAGAGAGATAAAAGTTAAAGAAAGGAGAACAAAGAGAAAGAGTGGTACATCCTAATGCCACGTACACACGATCGGTTTGTCTGATTAAAACGGTCTGATGGACCGTTTTCATCAGACTAACCGATCGTGTGTGGCCCCCATCAGTTTTTTATCCATCGGTTAAAAAACTAGGAGCTTTGTTTTAAAATTACCTGATGGTTAACTAACCGATAGAAAAAAAACGATCGTCTGTGGGCACGTCCATCAGTTAAAAATCCACGTATGCTCAGAATCAAGTCGACGCATGTTCGGAAGCATTGAACTTAATTTTTTTTTCAGCACGTCGTAGTGTTTTACGTCACCGCGTTCTGACACAATCGTTTTTTTAACTGATGGTGTGTAGGCACGACTGATGAGCTTCAGCTTCATCGGATATCTGATGAAAAATCCATCAGACCGTTTTCATTGGATGAACCGATCGTGTGTACAGGGCATAGGGGGTTTAATACTGTACGAGTGGAAGGGACTCGGCGTGCTAAATGTCCGCGGGTTAGGGGTGCAAATTACTTGCCTTGGGTGCTGACAACCCCCGCTACGCCACTGGGGCTGCTATGAAAGAATTTCCAGGGCTGGTTTTTATGCCCAGTCCGGCCCTGCCTCTCTGTGACCTGATTGCAGGACACCGGCGGACATCGAGTCTGCGGGTCCCGTGGGCACGGTCACGGAGCACGTGGAACACGCCCACAATGCTACGATTTAAAGGGGATGTACCTGTACAACCATTTGCCCAGCCAAGCCATTTTGCCGACGTATATCATCATGCGCTGGTCGGCATGTGGTTAATTGTCATGAACCCCTCCTCTTTGCTCTTTGATGTACTTAAAAACAGATTTTTTTTTTTAGCAAATCCCCATGCTTTCTTATATGCACACATTTCTTTATTATTTTTAAAAGTGTTGCATATAGACTTTGGGCTAGATTCAGGTACGGGCGCGCATAGTTACGGCGGCGCAGCGTATCGTATTTACGATACGCCGCCGTAAGTTAGAGAGGAAAGTGCTGTATTCACAAAGCACTTGCCTTCTAAATTACGGTGGCGTAGCGTAAATGGGGCCGGCGTAAGCGCGCGTAATTCAAATGTGGATGAGGGGGCTTGTTTTATGTTAATTCTTGGTGACCCGACGTGATTGACGTTTTTCCCGAACGGCGCATGCGCCGTCCGTGGAATTTCCCAGTGTGCTCCAAAGTACGCCGCAAGGGCGTCATTGGTTTCGACGTGAACGTAAATTACGTCCAGCCCTATTCGCGAACGACTTACGCAAACGACGTAAAAAATTAAAATTTCGATGCGGGAACGACGGCAATACCTAACATTGCGTGCGCCTCCTAATAGCAGGAGTAATCTTACACCGAAAAAGCCTAACGTAAACAACGTAAAAAAATTGCGCCGGGTGTACGTAAATTTGTGAATCAATGTATCTAGGTCATTTGCATATTTTACGCCGAAAACGACGGAAGCGCCACCTAGCGGCCAGCGTAAATATGCACCCTAAGATACGACGGTGTAAGAGACTTACGCCAGTCGCATCTTAGGCTAATGTCAGTGGGCCAGATTCAGGAACATCAGCGGATCTTTGGTCCGGCGCAGTGCATCTTTTTTACACTGCGCCGGAGCAGCGCAGAGAGGCATGCTAGTGATTCAGGAAACTTTTTTCCTGTCTCTTGCCCCGGCGTGGCGGATTTTACACGGCGTAAGGCGGGGTAGAATAAAATGGGTGGCTCCCTATGCTAATGAAGCAGGGAGCGTGGCGCAGGGGTCACGCCGGGGCGCATCTTAGACCGCACATGCTCAGTGACATCCAGGGGTAAATGCCCCAATCTGCACATGCTCAGAACTGCGCCCCGGCGTGATCCCTGAGCTACGCCGACCCACTACCAAAGCCCAGTCCATGAATCAGCCCAGACTTCCGCCCTGCAGGTGCAAATGTACTGAAGCTTTTTTTTTCCAAGCTAGGTGGTTTGCATTGTGGTGGGGCAGTTATGGCTGATGAGGAATCCTCAGGGGGGCGGATGACCAATTTCAGCCCAGAGGAGAGGGCTGTAATTATTGAGGGCCTCTCCCAACATGGGGACCGCCTCTATGTGTTGTCCAGCAAGTGTTGTTGCTCAGGTCGTTTGTAACGCTGCTGCTTTAGCTGCTCTCCAGCTGACCTCTGCAAGTTTGGTGTAAAGTTACCCCTGCTTTATAAAGGGTAACTTTCCGCTGCAAACCAGAGTTACACGCACCGGGAGTAGCCTGCGCCGGCAATTCGTAATTTGCTGAATCGGACCAACTCCCTCATTTGCATATTTAAAATAGAAAAACCAGGGCCGCGCTAGTTCAGACCAGCGTAAATGGGCGCCCACGCCGCACCGGCGTGGAAAGGTCCAAACGGAAAAAAAAAATCTACGTTACGGCGTAATATTGTTTGCTGAATACGGCGCGGAGATACGCCGGCGCAAATTGGCATTTACGCCGCGCATCTCAGTCTACGCCGGCGGAAATTGTTCCTGAATCTACCCCAGTGTATCTTGCTTTCTGAATACAGAAAGAAGATACGCCGGCGCAGATTTGAATTTATGCGGCGTATTTATAGATACGCCGGCATAAATTCTCTCTGAATCTAGCCCAATATGCTTTTGTTTTCTTAACCACTTCCATACCGCGCCTATTCTGGCACTTCTCTCCTTCATGTAAAAATCATATATTTTTTTTTTGCTCGGAAATTACTCAGAACCCCCAAACATTATATATATTTTTTTAGCAGACACCCTAGGGAATAAAGTGGCGATCATTGCAACTTTTTATCTCGAACGGTATTTTCTCAATAATAATAATAAAAAAAAAAAAAAAACGGTTTCATGAATTGAAAAATAACAAAACAGTAAAGTTAGCCCAATGTTTTTGTATAATGTGAAAGATGATGTTACGCCGAGTAAGTAGATACCTAACTTGTCACGCTTTAAAATTACGAACACTCATGGAATGGCACCAAATTTCGGTACTTAAAAATCTCCATAGGCGACACTTTATTTTTTTTTAAAGGTTACCAGTTTAGAGTTACAGAGGAGGTCTGGTGCTATAATTAATACTCTCGCTCTAACATGTGTGGTTTGAATGGCGTTTAAATATGTGGGCGGGACTTACATGTGCGTTTGATTCTGAGCGTGAGCTACAGGGGACAGAGGCGTTTTAAAAAAAATATGTATATATATATATATTTTACTTACATTTTTTTATTGGATCACTTTTATTCCTATTACAAGGAATGTAAACATCCCTTGTAATAGGGATAGTGTGTGACAGGTCCTCTTTATGGAGAGATGCGAGGTCAATAAGACCCCACATCTCTCCTCCAGGCTGGAAAGCATGAGATCGAGAAAAAAATCACAGATTTCATGCTTTCAGCCGCAATTGCGGCTTTGTTTACTTCCAGGTAAAAGTGTGTGACGTCATAACGTCACGCTCGGGCCCCCGACGGTCATAGAGATGAGCGGTGACCATCTGGTCACCGGTCATCTCTATCCTCCTCGACCTGGCGGCTGGCCGATTCGTTTTCCGTGCCTCCGATGCCACAGAAGAGCCCGGAGAATCACCACATGGCGGCGGGAGGGGGGATTTCCCCTCTCGCACACATATAAGAACGATCAAGCAGCGGAACCACCGCTATGATCGTTCTCATGATGTGCAGAATCACTGCCTGAAGCTACAGGCATCATTCAGATATCCCCCACTAAAGTCCAGGACGTCATATGACGTTCTACGGTACGGAAATGGTTAAAAAAACTTGAAATGCTTTGAGTATTTAACAGATTTTACAGAACAAAAACTGAGTATGTTAAAAGCAAAACCAGTAATTGTTTTTCGTATTGCCATTTAGCTTTAGATAGGGAATAATAAACAGAATGGTAGAAACTGCCAGTCCCTTCCAAAGAGCCAAGCACGCAGGGCTATTTTATAAAAGATTAGCTTAATGGAATGGATTAATATTTCCCTAATTAATTTGTAGAATGTATTCTGCTTTTTGTAAGTGTTTATTCGAGTAAAAAAGAAGCCACTGCTGGCTACGATTAATGGAGAAATAGTCTT
This sequence comes from Rana temporaria, assembly GCF_905171775.1. Classification (NCBI taxonomy): domain Eukaryota; kingdom Metazoa; phylum Chordata; class Amphibia; order Anura; family Ranidae; genus Rana; species Rana temporaria. Next base: position 291,569,939 of record NC_053491.1, on the reverse strand, counting down.
TTATGGTCATAGAAAACCCTTCAGCAAAGATTTCACAAGGAATGCGCTTTAATTAGATCTGCTGAATTGTCTTATGCCGCGTACACAAAATCTGATGGAATTTTCCGTCGGAATTCCGATGAAGCTGACTTTCATCAGTCTTGCCTACACACTGTGGGCTAGATTCAGATAGGTTAGCGGATCTTTAGTTACGCCGCCGCAAGTTTTTGAGGCAAGTGCTTTATTCAGAAAGCACTTGCCTCAAAAGTTGCGGCGGCATATCGTAAATCCCCCGGCGTAATTCAAATTCCGCGGCTAGGGGGCGTGTACAATTTAAATCAGGCGCGTCCTCGCACCAATCGAACAGCGCATGCGCCGTCTGCAAATTTTCCCAGCGTGCATTGCTTCAAATGACGTCGCAAGGACGTCATTGGTTTCTACGTTAACGTAAATTACATCCGGCCGTATTCGCGAACGACTTAACGTAAATTACGTCCGGCCGTATTCGCGAACGACTTACGCAAACGACGTAAAAAATTCAAAACTCGGCGTGGGAACGACGCCCATACTTAACATAGGATACGCCGCACTTACCCCTTCTATAGCAGGGGTAACTTTCGGACGGAAAAAGCCGAACGCAAACGACGTAAAAAAAAAGCGCCGGGCGGTCGTTAGTTTCTGAATCGGCGTAAATGCTCATTTGCATATTCAACACGTAAAAGATACGGAAGCGCCACCTAGCGGCCGGCCTGGAATTGCAGCCTAAGATCCGACGGTGTAAGTCACTTACACTTGTCGGATCTTAGGCATATATATGCGTAACCTGATTCTATGAATCAGGCGCATAGATTCGACGGCCGGGCTCCGAGATACGACGGCGTATCAGGAGATACGCCGTCGTATCTTCTTTCTGAATCCGGCCCTGTCAGACTAAATTCCGACCGTCCAAAACGCGGTGACGTAAAACACTATGACGAGTAAAGAAAAATTAAGTTCAATGCTTCTGAGCATGCGTCAAATTGATTCTGAGCATGCTTGGATTTTTTTCATTCAAAAAAATGTAAAACATTTTCTATTTTTTTCACCGATTGAAAAAAGTCTGATGGGGCCCACACACAATCATTTTTTCTGATGAAAAAAGTCTATCTCACTTTTTTCATCAGATAAAACGATCGTGTTCACACAGCATTATACTTATAGCTAGATTCAGGTAGGGGCGCGCATCTTTAAGGCGGCGTAGCGTATCATATTTACGCTACGCCGCCTTAAGTCAGAGAGGCAAGTACTGTATTCACAAAGCACTTGCCTCCTAACTTACCAGAGCGTAGCGTAAATGGGGCCGGCGTAAGCGCGCCTAATTCAAATGAGGATGGGGGGGCGTGTTTTATGTTAATGTTTGGTGACCCGACGTGATTGACCGTCCGTGTACATATCCCAGTGTGCATTGCTCCAAAGTACGCCGCAAGGACGTATTGGTTTCGACGTGAACGTAAATTACGTCCAGCCCCATTCACGGACGACTTACGCAAACGACGGAAATTTTTCAAATTTTGACGCGGGAACGACAGCCATACTTAACATTGACTAGGCCAGCTATTTGTTCGACTAACTTTACTCCGGGAATCGCCTTGGGTAAACGGCGTATCTTTACTGCGGCGGGCGCACGTACGTTCGTGAATCGGCGTATCTAGGCATTTACATATTCTACTCCGAACTCAACGGAAGCGCCACCTAGCGGCCAGCTGAAAAATTGCACCCTAAGATACGGCGCAGGCTGTCGTATCTTAGCTAGGTTTAAGTGTATCTCAGTTTGAGAATACACTTAAACTTACAACGGCGCAGATTCCCAGTTACGTCGGCGTATCTACTGATACGCCGGCGTAACTCTCTCTGAATCTGGCTATTAGTCTTTAAAGTGACTTTCTAACCTACACCTAAATTCTACGCAGACAAAAAGCTTGATATATTTATTATTATTCAAATTTTTCCTGCTCAAATGTGTGATCTCCTACCGAGTTCTAACAACTTAATGGGTTGAACAAAAAAACACTAAAATATTCCACCATCCATATAAATGAGGTGAAGTGGCGGCTGGTGCTCCAAATTTTTCGGGGGGCGCAAAAAAAAACCCCAAAAAAAACAATTGCAGCCTCACTGTGCCCATCAAATGCAGTCACTGTGCCAACAATTGTCACCACTGTGCCATGCCATCAAATGCAGCCACTGTGCCATGCCATCAAATGCAACCACTGTGCCATGCCATCAAATGCAGTCACTGTGCCATGCCATCAAACGCAGCCACTGTGCCATCAATTGTCACCACTGTGCCATGCAATCAAACGCAGCCACTGTGCCATCAATTGTCACCACTGTGCCATGCCATCAAACGCAGTCACTGTGTCATGCCATCAAACACAGCCACTGTGCCATCAATTGTCACCACTGTGCCATGCCATCAAACGCAGCCACTGTGACATCAATTGTCGCCACTGTGCCCTTTAATTGTCACCACTGTGCCCTTTAATTTTCGCCACTGTGCCCATTGATGCCACTGTGCCCTTTAATTGTCGCCACTGTGCCCATTGATACCACTGTGCCCTTTAATTGTCGCCACTGTGCCCATTTTCACCACTGTACCCATTGATGCCACTGTGCCCATTGATGCCACTGTGCCCATTGTCACCACTGTGCCCCCCCCCCCGCCCGGCACTTACCTTTCTGGGGGTCAGCCATCCTCCTTCCACGTCCCTCGATGACACTTCAGCCAATCAGGTTACCGGTAACCAGAACCAGTGAACCTGATTGGCTGAGACGCCTGTCAGTCTTATCCAAGGAACGCACCGCCGGTACCTCCCAAGGATAAGCATTAGGAAGCCGACTACAGCCTGAGGGTTGTACTCGGAAAGCGGCTCTGATAGGCACTTCCGCACAGCCAACCAGCTGCCGTTATTCAGGTGGCCAGCGCTCACCATCCGGCCATCTGAATAGTGGGCAGCAGCGCGAAAATACATAGATTCATGCAATGCCTGAATCTATGTATTTCAGTGGCTGTGCGAGAGCCAGAGGGGGCGGCGCTCTGTCGCCCTCTATGGACGAACCACCACTAAATCCCACTAGCCAGGGCATTACATTCTGAAAGCAGGACCTGCCACTGTCACAATACACTAACTGCTGATTGGCAAGTTTTCCAGCACATACCTTCGACAGAAATAAATCAAACTATCAACTTCTATTGAAAGAAGGGTGCCATACACTAATGAACTGGCCATTTTTCGATCAGTGTATGACCAAATGTATTCTCAGCTGAAAAAGTGACCCACAACAATCTTAGAAATATCATATAAAGGTTTTGGTGTACAATGCATTTCATGTCTAGTTACAACTCTCTTTATTTTGCAATGTATGCATCAAGAAGTGGCTGTTGCTTGAAAAGAACTTGTGGCATAGGCTGGAATTTCCCTTTTCAGGCAATAAGAACTAAAAAGAGAGAAAACATGTCCGACTTATTTTACTTTAAATTAGAGGTAAATCCTAACTGAATAACATTTAGTGTGCTAAAGCACTTTTGTACCATACACAGTTTCCATCTTGGCCTGTACCTCGGTCCTAAAATCTAAATCTCCTTGTTTGTAATGGGTTTAATCAATCTGCATTAGTTGATGTCCACTTGTGTGTGTGTGTGTGTGTACAGTATTAGCCAGATTCAGAAAGACTGTATTAAGTTTGTGCTGGCATAGCGTATCTCAGATAAACTACGCTGCCGTAACTTAAAGAGGCAGGTACTGTATTCACAAAGAACTTGCGTCCTAAGTTACGGCGGCGTAGTGTAAATGTGCCGGCGTAACCCGGCCTAATTCAAATTAGGCAGGTAGGGGGCGTGCTCCATGTAAAATACCCGTGACCCCATGTAAATGAGGGCCGTTGGTACGGCGCATGCGCACGCATGCTCAGAATCACATTGCAAATACTCCTTGCTGTCGACGTGAACGTAAACCTACGCCCAGCCCCATTCACGTACGCTTACGCAAACAACGTAAAATACGACGGCTGTTCCATCGCCTCTACCTTGCATGGGCTGCGCCATCTTTTTGCTGGTTTATCTTTACGCCGGAAAAACGCCTTACGTAAACAGCGTATCGGGCGCAAGTACGTTCGTGAATAGGCGTATCTTGCTCATTTGCATATTCTCAGCGTAAATCCACGTACACGCCCCTAGCGGCCAGTTTAAATATGCAAATTAGATACGACAGCATAGGAGACTTACGCCTGTCGTATCTTAGCAAGATTTAAGCGTATCTCAGTTTGAGAATACGCTTAAAGATACGACGGAGCGGATTCGGACTTACGACGGCGTATCTAGTGATACGCCGTCGTAAGTGTTTCTGAATCTAGCTAGTTAAGTATTATTTTTTCAGTCATTTGGATAAAGCCATGCCTTAAAGTGGTTGTAAACCATCGGATATAACATTATTAAAAAAATTAGCACATAACACAGGCAGCAAAAGTTTACTCACCGCCGTCATTAGCTCTAAAATCTTCTTTTTCACTTTGATGACGTCACCGCGCTTGCACATTGCAGCCCCGCAAAAACAGCATTTGAAGTTTGCAGAGTTTTCATTGACATTATTTCCAGCACTAAATGTGAGCGAGCTTCGTGAGCGAGCTTTCCCTCTGTCCTCAGAGGAGAAGTCTCACAATGTTAAAGTCCTTCTCCTGTTTCTGATACTCCCGCCGTTTGACTGAACAACACGTCACAGAGGGGAGTGAAAGAACACTGCAGCCTCAGACACAGGAACGAATTGCTATTCATTTCCTTGTATATTGATAACGGCAATCTAGATAGAGGCTGGGATACGCGCATGCGCAAGATTCTAACAGAGACCCAGTAAGGGCAGAAGTGACGCCAGAAATTGAAGCAATGAACAGGAGCTACAATGGCGATTTCTATACCTGGAAACATTGAAAAAAAGAACGCTAGACAACAGGTATTTGCGGGCCAGCCTGTTCCCCACAGGTGATTGCTGAGTGCATTGAATCTGCTCAGTCTTTTGTTAGATAGGGAGATTTAAAACTACAGTTTGTACAACCAATACTCTCAGTATGGTCTGACATGGTGCAATCAGCCCCAGCCAAATAAACCACCTCTACCATCAGACACCAGCCTACCCAAATGTATGTTTCCCCATCACCCATGTCAACCTCAGTTGCAGCCCAGTATACGCTGCTCCCAACCAAATACTCATATCCAGTCTTTGCTCCCTGTACCTATCCTGCATCCCACCCACCTGTCTCTTCTCAGCTGCCTACAAACCCACAAGAACCTTCCCCAGCTACTGTTACCTCTTCTCTGTCATATCCAAATCCTCCTTTTCAGTCTACTGCACCCCTTACCTTCAGGGCTTCAGTGGCTAAGCCAAAGAAAAAAAACGAAAGTTCTTTCCAACCAAAATGATTCTGCCAGTAACCCAACCTACCTCCACACAAATCAACCTGCTCCAGTCTGCTTGCATGCCAGCTGAACCTGATAACCTACCTGATTCTGCCAAACCTCTGCCTGCTATCCAGCCAGTGTCTCTGCCTGAAGTTCCTGTGCCCCAGTCTGATGTTCCTGTTGTAAAAGTGCCTGTTGCCCAGTCTGATGTACCAGTACTTGCTGACCAGTCTGATGTGCCTGCTGTCCAGTCTGACATTCCTGTATGCCAGCCCAAAGTTCCTGTATGCCAGCCTGAAGTTCCTGTATGCCAGCCTGAAGTTCCTGTATGCCAGCCTGAAGTCCTTATGCCAGTGTTCCAGCCTGAAGTGCCAGAGCTAGTGTCCTAGCGGAAAGGTCCGGTGTCCCAGCCTGAAGCTCGGTCTCCCAGCCTGAAGCTCCAGTGTCCCAGCCTGAAGATCCGGTGTCCCAGCCTGAAGATCTGGTGCCTGTGTCTCTGCCTGGGGTTGTGGTGCCTGTTTCCCGGCTTGAGGTTGTGGTGCCTGTTTCCCGACTTGAGGTTGTGGTGCCCGTTTCCCAGCCTAAGGTTGTGGTGCCTGTTTCCCGGCCTGAGGTTGTGATACCCGTTTCCCGGCTTGAGGTTGTGGTGCCTGTTTTCCGGCCTGAGGTTGTGATGCCTGTTTCCCGGCTTGAGGTTGTGGTGCCCGTTTCCCGGCCTGAGGTTGTGGTTGCCCGTTTCCCAGCCTGAGGTTGTGGTTGCCCGTTTCCCAGCCTGAGGTTGTGGTACTCGTTTCCTGGCTTGAGGTTGTGGTCCCCTTTTCCCAGCCTGAGGTTGTGGTGCCCGTTTCCCGGCCTGAGGTTGTAGTGCCCGTTTACCGGAAAAAAGGTTGAGGTGCCTGCTGTCTGCCTTGAGGTGCCCACTGTCCGGTTTGATGTGCCTATACCTGCTGCCCAGCCTGATGTGTTCCTGCCTGCTGCCCAGCCTGATGAACCTCTGTCTGTTGCCCAGCCTGATGAGCTTCTGTCTGCTGCCCAGCCTGATGAGCTTCTGTCCGCTGCCCAGCCTGATGAGCTTCTGTCCGCTGCCCAGCCTGATGAGCTTCTGTCCACTGCCCAGCCTGATGAGCATTTGTCTGCTGCCCAGCCTGAGATGTTTCTGTCTGATGCCCAGCCTGAGGTGTTCCTGTCTGCTGCCCAGCCTGAGGTGTTCCTGTCTGATGCCCAGCCTGAGGTGTTCCTGTCTGCTGCCCAGCCTGATGTGTTCCTGTCTGCTGCCCAACCCAGAGCCTGCTGTCCAGCTTGACGACCCAGAGCCTGCTGCCCAGCTTGACCACCCGAAACCTGCTGCCCAGCTTGACCACCCGGAGCCTGCTGCCCAGCTTGACGACCCGGAGCCTGCTGCCCAGCTTGACGACCCGGAGCCTGCTGTCCAGCTTGACGACCCGTAGCCTGCTGCCCAGGTCGATGACCCGGAGCCTGCTGCCCAGCTCAATGACCCGGAGCCCGCTGTCTGCTCGGACATATCCGCTGCTCAGCCTGATGTGTTGTCCAGTTTGGCTTGCCAGCTACTCAACTTGATGTTCCTGTGCCTGCTACCCAGCCTGACATACTTTTTACCCCACCTTGCCCGGTATAAAGCCATGAACCTTCCTCATGCCCAACCTGATGTGACTTTGTCCACTGCCCGGCTTGACGCCATGGACTTTCCCCAGCAACAGCTAGTTGGAGCGCCCGGAGGTCGCTCCTTCGAGGGGGGGGGTACTGTAAGGAAAGGTTCCATCCGCTGGTAATATCTATCATTTGGTGTACTGGGGTCCACCAGCAGGTGTCTCCTGGCAGTTTGGAACTGTCAGGGGAGCTTCTACCTGCTGGTGTTTTGTCATCTTTGGGCCACAGTACTGGCATTCACCAGCGGATGGATCCTGGCAGTGTGGTGCAGATGTTACCTTCTGAAATCAGGCATCACCTGAGCTTGTTAGTAGGTAATAGTATAAATACCCGGCAAGTGCACACACACACTGCCCTGGTATTGTCCTTGTGCCCTGACCTGCAGCCTGTTTACCTGATATCTGATTCCTGTATCCTGAACCCTAAACCCGTTGTATCTGTTCCTGCATTCCTGGATCTTTTCCGTGCAGCTTGATTCCTTCCTCCTTGTCCCTGTCCGTCTACTCCTGGTCCCCCATCTACTGATCTCCTGTTAATGATCCCTGGTCTGGCTTGACTACGATTCTGGTTCTCCCCTTGCTACATATGCTGGTTGGTTACTGTCACTGTTTTGGTTGTTTGGCTTGTTCACTTGTTGTATTGGTGGTGAATTCACATTTATATGTATTTACCTTAAATAAACTTACTTACTTTCACCTATTTCTGTTTGCGGTTTCCTCTGTTGCAGTCCACACAGTTCTGGTCACTCCTGACACATGACAATGGGCAAAGGATCTCAATAGGACTTTTACATTGGCTCAATATCAAAAGATAGTATACCTCTCGCTGAACGAATCAATATGTAACAGAACACAGGAACTAAACTACAAGTTAATGACTAGATGGTACTATACCCCTTTGAGACTACATAGGTTTTTCCCTGAGGCATCAGACCAGTGCTAGAGATGCAATAGGGGGCGTAGAACCCTGCTGCACATCTTCTGAACATGCCCTAAGATCAGATATTACTGGTTGGAGGTTCAAAGGATTTCTCAAAAATGTACAACTTATTCAGTTCCGGACAACCCCACTTTCTTTTTATTACACCTTTCGCAAATACTAATACAGACTGTGACAGGAAGTCAGGTAAATCTGTGGGTGTTGTCACAGACGGGACATACATTCCTGATTTGTTTAGACAATACACCAATTGCTATTAGGCGTCGGCTGAAATGTAGCCAGAAAAGGCTAAAGGCCGTTGGAAAACTTCAGCTGTTCAGAATGAGGCAATTAAGGCCTCTATAAGTAGTCCAGAGGATTACCACTGACTTGGCTGTATCCTGAGTCTTTGTGAGTAAGGAGAGCAGTGCCAGAAAGTCTTCTGAGGAGGTGAGGAGAGGATTGATTTTTCTGTGTGATAAAAAATCAAAAGACTATTGTTTTACTGCTGTATGACCAGCAGTGTCTGCCCAGCACTAGGCTCTGCCAGACTTCATTAGATTCCTAATTCCTAATTTCATTAGGTTCCTGTGTGGAAGGTAGACGCCCGAAGTGGCCAGGGTTTATTTTATGTTTGATTTTGTTTATGCTGTTTGGATGCTTGCACTTGTTTCCAGCAAGATGGAAGAATAAACTAAAATATTTGTTTTCAACCGTCTTCTAATGCCTGTCTGTATAAATTCAGTGTGTGGTGAACCCATCCAAGGGGTCACACACCCCGCTACCAAGCTAACCCCTTACACATGGTGAAGTGCCGTGGGCAGTTAAAGTAAACCCAAAATGGAGGAGATACTGAAACAGCTGGCTATAGCAAATGCAAATCAACAGCAGACGAATGCAGGTTTGCAGCGGAGCCTTGCAGCTCAACAACAGGCTCACGCAGCTTAACAACAGGCTCACCAAGAGAGCATGGCAGCTCAACAACAGGTTTACCAAGAGAGCATGGCAGCTCAACAACAGGCTCACGCAGCTCAACAACAGGCTCACCAAGAGAGCATTACAGCTCAACAACAGGTTCACCAAGAGAGCCTTGCAGCTCACCGAGAGAGCATTGCAGGCTTGGAACAGAGACACCAGCAGCAAATGGAGGCCATCGTGAAACAGCTTCAGAGACAGCAGACCGAGGCTGGGAGTCAGGCCAGTAACATACCGACTTTTCAGGTACGACACTTATTGCCAAAGATGACTATAGATGAGGACCCTGAGATGTTTCTGACCACGTTTGAGAGAGCAGCGGAAAGAGAGAGTTGGCCTAAAGACCAGTGGGCTGGACTAGTGGCCCCCTATTATCTGGCGAAGCCCAAAAGGCATATTTCTATTTGGAGCTTGCAGACGCAAAAAACTATGTTCGATTAAAAAAGGAAATATTGGCACGTTTCGGTGTAACCCTGGATGTCCGTGCTCAGCGGGTCCACACTTGGAGTTATCAGCAGAGGAAGCCACCTCGGTCGCAGATGTATGACCTCATCCATTTGGCTAGGAAATGGCTGCAGCCAGAAACTCTGTCCGGACCAAAAATTTTGGAGCGAGTAGTCATGGACAAATTTCTTAGGTCTCTTCCTAACACCCTGCAGAAATGGGTGAACCATGGTGGTCTGGAAACCGCAGACAAACTTGTAGACCTGGTCGAAAGGTACCTAACAACAGATAATTTGTCCTCTTCCACCAGAGACGCACAGACTTTTCACCCCAAGACCAGACCCTCCCCGCCTATAGGTAAGACTGCATCAAGGGATGGGGGTAGAGAGAGGTACCAAGGAGCAACTAGAGGAATTATCGGGACTACTGCTAATGTTTGGTGAGAGTGGCCTGGAAGACCCATCCCACAGGAGAGGACCAGAAGGTTGATTTGTTACTGTTGACGGGAAGAGGGACATGTAGCAGCGGTTTGCCCAGCGGGTGATGAACCCATGCAGTGTGACTTTCTGACATAGAGACAACAGTCCCTTTTTGCAACCACATGCACTGCAGTAAAGGGAAATGAGAAACCATTATATAGAATGTGCTTAGATGGTAAAAATGTTGTGGTATTGTTGGATTCAGGTAGCCTGGTCACCTTAGTGAAAAGTGATCTAGTGGTGGGAAAAACCTTACATCCTAGGAAAATAGCTGCAGTTTGTGTACATGGGAATATGTACACTCGAGAATATCCGGTGACTACGGTTTTCTTTGAAACCTCCCTCGATAACTTGTGTCACCAGGTGGGTTTAGTTCCCAAACTGCCACATGACGTCATTGTGTGAAGGGATTTCCCAAAATTCTGGGAACTCTGGGACTGCCCAGATTCCCCAGTAGGTGGTTCTTCTGAGTCTGAACCATCTACTCTAGCAACCTATAACTGTGAGGATTCTCCTGAGTTTCCATTCTCAGTATTAGCAGGGGAAACACCAGTCCCTAGGGAGGCGCCTGCTACCTCAGAAGAGGAACAGCGGCCGATAGGGTTTGATGACCTCGAGGTGCACAGAGAAAATGTTGTCACTGAGCAATTGAGGGACCCCACATTGCTAAGAGCCCGGGAGAATGTAGTAAAGATAGATAGGGAGTTAGTTAACCCTGACGAGAGTGTTGCCCTCCCTTACTTCATTATTGAAAGGGACCTGTTATATCGAGTGTCACAGAGGATAGAGGACACCATTGAGCAACTGGTAGTGCTTAAACCGTACCGCAAGATGGTTTTGGAACTGGCCCATGGGCACATTCTTGGGGGACATTTGGGAGCGAAAAAAAACCGGGAGAGGATCACCCAGAGGTTTTATTGGCCTGGGATCACTAAAGAAGTGGAATTGTACTGCTCTTCCTGTCCAGTGTGTCAGATTACTGCCACATTTCCGCAGTCCGTTGGTACCCCTGCCCATTATCAAGGTCCCTTTTGAGAGGATCGCCATGGACTTGGTTGGCCCCTTACTGAAGTCCACTAGAGGGCACCAGCACATCTTGGTAATAATGGACTATGCCACCCGGTACCCAGAAGCGATTCCTCTCCGAAACACCTCTGCTAAAACCATTGCCAAAGAGTTGTTTCAGGTTTTCAGCCATGTGGGTCTTCCTAAGGAAGTCCTAACTGACCAGGGTACCCCGTTTATGTCTAGGGTGACCAAAGAACTGTGTAAACTCCTGAAAGTGACCCAATTACGTACATCAGTATATCACCCTCAGACAGACGGGTTAGTGGAAAGGTTTAATAAAACCTTAAAACAAATGTTGAGGAAGGTGGTGGATAAAGACAGAAAGAATTGGGATTATCTGCTCCCTTATCTGATGTTTGCAATAAGAGAGGTTCCCCAATCGTCCACAGGGTTCTCTCCATTTGAGCTACTGTATGGGAGGCACCCTTATGGCCTACTGGACATTGCCAGGGAAACATGGGAGAGTGAGCATTCCCCTCATCGAAGTGTGATTGAACATGTGGCCCAAATGCAAAACAGAATTGCCCAAGTAATGTCGATTGTGAAGGAACATTTAGCCCAAGCCCAATTGGCTCAACAAAGGATTTACAATCGTGGGGCCCAGGTCCAATCCTTTGCACCTGGTGATAGGGTGTTGGTGTTGGTCCCCACGGTCGAAAGTAAATTCCTCGCCAAATGGCAGGGTCCATATGAAGTGTTGGAAAAAATGGGAGTGGTGAATTATAAAATTAGCCAACCTGGAAGAAGAAAACCTGAGCAGCTCTATCACGTGAACTTGCTGAAACCATGGAAGGATAGAGAGTCCTTGGTCGCTAAGACTACCCGATTTTCTGCTCCATTTAACCTGGCTGTCCCTGAAGTTGGGATAGCGGAGACTCTATCCAAAACTCAGAAACAGGAGGTTAAAGAATTTGTGCTCCGTAATAAGGAGATGTTTTCAGACCTGCCAGGTTGGGTCTCCGGAGTTGAACATGACATTATCACCACACCAGGGCATAAGGTCAAGTTGAATTGAAGGCTTACCAGAAAGCCTACGACCCCACCTTCTCAGGAGGGGTCTAAACAGGCGTGATGGGAGACAGTTGTCCCTTGAGATGGCAGGAATGCATCGATATCCCTCACGGATCAGATGTCAGGATCCCCAGCTCCACAGCTCCTTGTGTAGATCAGTGATGACAACAATCACAAAAGTGTGTGTTGGCGGTAATCAACAGGCATCATGTAAGGAGGAAAAAGGAAACATTCCCATAGTGTAGGCGTCTTGATATAAATTTATTCTTTAAAAAAAGTTCCATAAAATTCCCATACAAAGGGATACAAAGGTCCTTGCAAGGATAAACTCTGTATCATAAACCCCTGCCCCTGATGACGTCATTACGACGAAACGATCGTTGGGCTGCAACACACGCACTGCGCATGCTCTAACGGCCCAAGGCGGTCTGTTTTTATGATACAGAGTTTATCCTTGCAAGGACCCTGTATTTGCTCCCTTTGTATGGGAATTTTATGGAACTTTTTTTTAAAGAATACATTTATATCAAGACGCCTACACTATGTGAATGTTTCCTTTTTCCTCCTTACATGATGCCTGTTGATTACCGCCAACACACACTTTTGTGATTGTTGTCATCACTGATCTACACGAGGAGCTGTGGAGCTGGGGATCCTGACATCTGATCCGTGAGGTATATCGATCCATTCCTGCCATCTCAAGGGACAACTGTCTCCCATTACGCCTGTTTAGACCCTTCCTGAGAAGGTGGGGTCGCAGGCTTTCTGGTAAGCCTTCAATTCTTTTGGTGTGGTGTCTTTTGTGGATCGCTTTTCTCCTATCCCCACCTGTGGACTCTTATTGGATCTTCACTTCCTCATCATCTTCATTGGAGGGGGCTAATAACCCCTACTCCCTCCTGTGGACTCTATTTTTTCATACACTTTGTGGATTTGCACTGCATTAGCTATCAATTTACTGTGCACTATTATCAATATTTTTATTAGTTTGTCTTTTTATGTGGCACAGTATACATTGAGTCGGTGGACTACTGTGAGAGGATTTACTGGTTCTGTCAGGAAATAACTTACCGAGGCCAAGATGCTAAGGGCGGCTCACCTTTGCGACTCAATGCGATCTGCCCCCTGGATTTGAGACAGGGGGAAGGACGCACCAGGAGGCACCGGGACCAGTGGCAGAAGGAGATCCAAGGTAGACCGGAAACTGGATAGCAGAGGCTCACTGGAGACTGTTTAGGATAGCACAGGAAACAGTCCAAATAGCAGGTGCACACAGGAAACAAGGCTGAAGATAGAACCAGGAACAAGCCGGAGTCAGGGGGCTGAAGCAAACAGAATAGGCTTTGGATTCTCTCCGGTACTACCTCGTGGGTAGACAGTTTGAACTGGTGACGGATCATGCCCCATTGAAGTGGATGGCACAGAACAAAGAGACAAATAGGAGAATAAATAGGTGGTTCCTGGCCCTCCAGGAATTTAGTTTTGTGTTAACGCATCGCCCCGGTGCTAAAATGGGGAATGCAGATGGGTTGTCCCGAGTGCATGCCTGCCTGGCAACCTGTGTCCCATCCCTAGGGTTGAAACAAGAGGGGGGGTATGTGACAGGAAGTCAGGTAAATCTGTGGGTGTTGTCACAGACGGGACATACATTTCTACCTTGTTTAGACAATACACCAATTGCTATTAGGCGTCGGCTAAAATGTAGCCAGAAAAGGCTAAAGGCCGTTGGAAAACTTCAGCTGTTCAGAATGAGGCAATTAAGGCCTCTATAAGTAGTCCAGAGGATTACCACTGAATTGGCTGCATCCTGAGTCTTTGTGAGTAAGGCGAGCAGTGCCAGAAAGTCTTCCGAGGAGGTGAGGAGAGGATTGATTTTTCTGTGTGATAAAAAATCAAAAGACTATTGTTTTACTGCTGTATGACCAGCAGTGTCTGCCCAGCACTAGGCTGTGCCAGACTTCATTAGATAGGTTCCTGTGTGGAAGGTAGACGCCCAAAGTGGCCAGGGTTTATTTTATGTTTGATTTTGTTTATGCTATTTGGATGCTTGCACTTGTTTCCAGCAAGATGGAAGAATAAACCAAAATCTTTGTTTTCAACCGTCTTCGACTGCCTGTTTGTATAAATTCAGTGTGTGGTGAACCCATCCAAGGGGTCACACACCCTGCTACCGAGCTAACCCCTTACAAGACATATAAAAATTCTGTTCTGTGCCATCTTGTAAATGAGGCTAAAGCGGGTATCGCTAGATGTTGCAGAAACCCTAGAACACCATTGATTGCAGAATGGCTCAATAGGGTCAGAAATGTGGGGCCATAGAAGACTTGGTGCTCTCTGCCCAAGATAAGAGAGATATATAGAAAAAAATACTGCGCATCCTCTAAGAAATTGCAAAAAATATCATATATGTGCAAGCTGCGACTCAAAAATGTTATACAACATAGATGACAGAATAAAGAAAAAAAGGAATCACGCTAAATATAATCAGTGAGATAGGGAAAAGGCCAAGCATACTTAGTTTGAGAATCGCCTTGTGCTTAAATAGCCCCAGACAAACGCACTTCCATTGCAAAAGTACATCCCTGTGTTCCCCTTTCCTAAAGCAAGTTGCTTTTGCTCTGTTGTCATTTGCTGTTTGTTGGTGAGTGTATTGTTAGCTAAAAGATTTATTGTAGTAGGAGGTTGTAGTAGTTGTGTTTTTTTTCTGAGTGTTTTTTCTGTTTGTTTTTCTGTGTTTGTTTTTGAATTTGTATTAGCTGTCTGCTTGTGTTGTTTGATATTGCTGTCTTGTGTTTGCGGTTGGATTTTTGTGTGTGTTTGTTCAGTGTCTTTTTGTGTGTGTTTGGTCTGTGTGTATTTGTGTTCGTTTGTTGTGTTTGATTTTTGTGTGTGTGTTTGGTGCTGAGTGTTGGGTGTTATGGCACCAAAGAGACGCAAGTTGAACTTTTCAGTGAGAGAATAGCAAATACTTGCCAGGGCTATCACCCGATTTGGGCGATATTTGCATGGCCCTGAGAGCCAGGAAGAGAGCCATCATCCAGGAGATTACGGATCAGATCAATGCGGAGGGGGGGGGAGACGAGGACCCCCAGTGGGATCTCTAAGAAGATAAATGACCTGAGGAGCCTGGTCCGTGACAAGATGGCCAAGATAAATGCCCATGCCACAGGCACTGGCGGAGGACCACCCTGCTCCGTCAGGCTGACTGAGGAGGAGTGGGCAGTGGCCCGGTGCTTCCACCGACAACAAGTGGTGGGCCTGCCTGGCTTTGACTCCGAGGAGGGTGTGAGGACAGGTTATTTTTTTTTATTTCTATCTGGTGTGTAGCATGTGTGTGGGGGGGAAGGGAATATGTGCCAAGTGTGTGGATCCTCCAACCTGTGAATGTTTTGTGTCTTCCACAGATTGCCAGGAGATTGCTGGGCCATCAGGCCAGGCTGCACCACCCCCAGGACAACAGGCTGCTGAAGAGCCCCAAGAAGGGCAGGAGTCCTCAGGGGAGGGGAGTGGCCACACCTCCCCTCATGAGGAGGTTGAGGGGAGGAGGATGAGGGGGAGGAGGATGGGGATGATCCGATGGACCTTGCAAGGGAAATATTTTTGACTACCCCTGAGGCTACCCCTGTGGCTGGCAGCAGTCAGGCCTCCATCAGGGGTAGCCCCTCCCACTCCTCCCCCAACAGGGCTCCCCTCACAAGGGTCTCTCTCTCCCCTCCTCCCAGGCCACAAGCCTCATCTGTAGGCAGGAAGGCTACCCAGAAGACCAGGGGGGTGGCCGAGGTCTGCGGAGGGACCAGGCCCGGCAGACCCAACATCTGGGTCAGCTCACCCAGTCTTTGGCCCAGATGGAGGACAGCCTAGGCTTAATTTAGGACTCGGTCAGTGATGTGGGCACCAACACCTTGGCGGTCATAACTTGCATTTGTGACCTGCAGACCGCCACAGCAGGCGTGGCCCTGGAGGTGTCTGCCCTGACCCAGGCTGTCAACGCAAACACCCAGGCTGTCCAGGCCAATACGGCTGCCCTCACTGTGGGTCTGACCAGGATCGCCGTGGCCTTGGAGGGCAGGCCAGCGGGAGGACAGTCACCAGGGGAGGCTCCTCCTTCCCCTGCTCCCCCCATCAGTCTCCCCTGGTTGGCCGTGGTCGTGCCCGTGGCCGGCCCAGGCGTAGCTCACACCGCCGCCATTAATTTTTGGTTGTACTTTTGTTTTATTATTTTAATTTTTTTTATTATACTGTGATTATGATTTGGTTTATGTGTGTGAATGATGTGTGAATGTGGGGGTGACATTCCTGGTGAAAAAGGGTGTCACCCTCAGTTTTGGTGGATTAGGGATCCCCAGGACCAGGGAGAAGTGATCCCAGGTCCATGTGAATGGTGTATGAATGCACAGTGACATAATTGGAGCCGTGGCGTGGCGTTGCTGCTCCCTAATACCATTGGGGGTACTTGGGTCTAATCCAATTCGATGTGCATGTGATGTGTCTGTGCTAGGGACCACAGTGGGTGTGCATGCATGCATTCTCATTGTGCCATGATTAATGTGTGTGTTTACTGTGCAAAGATGCATTCTGCGAGGCGTCTCCTGGCTGCTGTTCCCTCAGAAGAGGGGGTACCCTCGGTTACTAAAGTCACTAGTATAGCTATGAGCATGGATGCCCCTGGCATGTTGGCATACAGATTGTTGTCCTCCAAGTGTGTGTGCTCAGCTCTTCCCTAACGGTGTTGCTTTAGCTGACATTTACACGGCTGGTGTAAAGTTAGGGCACCTTTTATAAGGTGTAATTTTACACCATGAAACTAGCAGATGCGCACAGGGCGTAATCTACGCCGCACAAGCGTACTTTTGTGGATCGCCCTATCTCCTTCATTTGCATATTAGCGTACTTTGCGCTTCAAGACGGTGTAATCATTTTAAGTAGGACGGAAAAATCTGGATTTCAGGCGTATTTCGTTTTGAGGATCAGGCGCAAAGATACGCGCGGCGCATTTTTCAATTACGCCGCGCAACTTTAGATACGTAGGCCTAAGGGCTTTGTGAATCTGGCCCAATGAGCCCAATGGGGTGTAAACCACTGTGAATTGACCACTGCAATGAAGGCAGATCAGGGTGACCACAGTAGAATTATACAAATACCAGTGATGGTTAAATAGCACCAATAAAAAACAAAAATTTATATAAAAGAGTCCAATCATAAACATATGATAGTGATCGATGATAGCCTCAGTGAGAAATTGATCCACAGATGATCCAGACAAAGTGAGGACAGGAGCACCTCCATCACAGTAAACACTGACTCTTACCGGAAGGATTGATCTCAATTGAGATCAAAAACAGCATAAACACATGGACTCCTCCAGTAATAACACCAGATCTGAGCGGGTCACACCAGTGGGATTTCCTCAAGCAATGCCACATTTAGAGGTACATATAGAGAGAAGAGGGACTTGCATAGTGTAAAACCATAAGGTGTTTAATAAGATAAAAACAGATGTACACTTACATCATCCATAAAAACAAGGAGCATTAAAAATCGAGCCGGCCGGCTTCCAGAATGTGCAGCCCGTACCTTCCGGGTCTGATCACGTGATGCGGTGACGTCAGAACGTCACCTCCCAATGTTTCGTCTCGATGGGGACGTGGTCACGGGATACGGGCGGCGTTCTGCGTCACAGCGTTTATACAGGAAGTGAGCTGAGTCTCAGAAGGCCGCCCAGACGCCATCTTAGATGTTGGAAACAAGGAGCGAACCGGGATGGTAACCAACCCAATGCCCCAACAACATTAAGGGAAACTATTTTAATGTAAACACACAGGCTGGAAAAGGAAGCTGAATTAATTAACAGGGGTTGGATCTGTGGAGTAATTCAGCTTCCTTTTCCAGCCTGTGTGTTTACATTAAAATTGTTTCCCTTAATGTAGTTGGGGCATTGGGTTGGTTACCATCCCGATTCGCTCCTTGTTTCCAACATCTAAGATGGCGTCTGGGCGGCCTTCTGAGACTCACATCGAGGCTACGCCAGCCCATTTCCTGTATAAACGCTGTGACGCAGAACGCCGCCTGTATCCCGTGACCACTTCCCCATCGAGACGAAACGTTGGGAGGCGACGTTCTGACATCACCGCATCACGTGATCAGACCCGGAAGGTACGGGCTGCACATTCTGGAAGCCGGCCGGCTCGATTTCTAATGCTCCTTGTTTTTATGGATGATGTAAGTGTACATCTGTTTTTATCTTATTAAACACCTTATGGTTTTACACTATGCAAGTCCCTTTTCTCTCTCTATATACCTCAGATTGTGGCATTGCTTGAGGAAATCCCACTGGTGTGACCCGCTCGGATCTGGTGTTATTACTGGAGGAGTCCATGTGTTTATGATCTCAATTGAGATCAATCCTTCCGGTAAGAGTCAGTGTTTACTGTGATGGAGGTGCTCCTGTCCTCACTTTGTCTGGATCGTCTGTGGATCAATTTCTCACTGAGGCTATCATCGATCACTATCATATTGAAAAAGTAAAAACAAAGTGGGATTTTATATGGGGCCATGCCAGGTCATGGCATAATGCCCTCGTCCCTATATATTGGCAAGGTTATAACCTTGCCGATCACTATCATATGTTTATGATTGGACTTTTATATTGATTTTTGTTTTTTATTGGTGCTATTTACCCATCACTGGTATTTGTATAATTCTACTGTGGTCACCCTGATCTGCCTTCATTGCAGTGGTGAATTCACAGTGGTTTACACCCCATTGGGCACATTATATTTAGCGCGTTTTTTTCTTTATTCCAAGATAAGAGAGAGCAATATACAAAAAAATGGACAACTTGGAATGCATTTATCTATTTGGATGAAGGGAGGAAGTTGCTAGGAGGGGTTTGAACCTGTCCTATCTTTGAAATAGCAAAGGGGTGTCCATTACTCCACTCCACTGGAGGGGGGACAGAGAAGAAGAAGTAAGGAGGGAGGGAGGTGCGGGTGGGGGTTTTCCCTTTTTTTGGGGGGAGAGGGGGGGTTTATTGGTTTGGGAGGTGGAACGGGATAATAATAAATGATGTGGAGATGTGGGAGCACGTAGTGTCAGGTACAGGTCAGAAATAATGAAAGGAAATGGGGCTTTGGAAGTAAATATACAATGATCTATAGGATTTATGTGGTTTAAACTGTGAGGCCCCGTACACACGACCGAGTTTCTCGGCAGAATTCAGCCAGAAACTCGGTCGGAGCTGGATTCTGCCGAGAAACTCGGTCGTGTGTACACTTTTCAGCGAGGAAGCCGACGAGGAACTCGTCGGGCCGAAAAGAGAACATGTTCACTATTTCCTCGTTGTTCTTTTTTGTTTACAAAAGATTTTTATTGTGAAAATAAAAATTAGAGTACAAGCATAGGTAAAAAAACATAAACATAACCCTCTTTAGAGGAATATTAATGACATGGTAACACATAAGGCACATTTTAGTGTTTTTGGTCCCTGGGTGAGTATAGGGTAATCCAGTAGCATATCACCAAAGTTTAATATGTATATATAAAAATAAAGAATAATAAGAGATAAAACATAGGCATCACATATTGACCTACCAATATGACCATTTGGCCTCAAAGATGTGAATATTATCATGTATTGTGTGGTAAATTTTCTCCGATAGTTTTAATACTTCCATTCTATCGAGTACCTGTGACCATATAACTTTGTCAGTTCTCCAGTTGAATGCGATCATCCATTGCACTGAACTGCATAGTGAATGGAGGAGTTTGGTGCATGGTGGGGGAATATCTGGAACATTTCCGTATAGAAGGCAAATTAATGGGGTGAGGGAGACTTTGTGTTTGGAAGAGTCTTCGAATTTGCGAGCTGCTTCATGCCAGATATGTGATAGACGTGGGCAGCTCCAGAAGGTGTGAAGCAGAGTACCCTCAGCACGGCAACCCCTGAAACAGTCAGGGGAAACCGAAGGGTAGAAAGTATGTATCTTGGAGGGTGTAAGGTACCACCTTGTAAATAATTTTGTTGGGGTTTCTCTAAAGGAAACTGCTTTGTTGCTTTTTCTGAGGTTTTCTGACATAGTATACCATGTGTCCGGGGGAAGGTTAATGTCTAGATCCGTTTCCCAGTGTAGCATGGGTTGGGTTTTTTCAGGGGTAGAGAAGTCATTGAGGTAATTATAGAGTCTAGAGATTGTACCTTTGTCTCTGGAGGAAGATTTGCATATCCTCTCAAAGATTGTGATATTAGGGTTCGTGGAGAGTGAAAAATGTGTTTGGAAAAATGATTTAATTAAGGAGAATCTCTCCTTTTCTGAAGAGGGGAGATTAAAGTCTTTCTGAAGGGACTCAAAACTTCTAAAAGTCCATTTAGACTGTAGTGATCCTAAGGAAATTAGTCCACTAGCTATCCAGATGGAGAATGAGTGTTTGTTTTTATACGCAAGAGGTAGTCTAGGATCACCTAGGTATGAAGTGAATGGGGAGATGGTTGATGCAAGTGAGAAAGTGTCTTGTATGTTTTGCCATAGTTTAAATGCGTGAGCAACTATTATGTTGCGTTTGATGAGGTCTTTATAAAGGACGTATTTGGACCAGAGTATTCCTTGTAGGTATAATGGGTATATAGATGAGGACTCAAAGCTTATCCAAGGAACATTTTTATTTGGGGAATACCATTGAGTTATCTGTGATAGGCGTGCTGCTAAATAGTACTTAAATAAGTTGGGAAGACCCAGACCACCATTGGGTTGTGATTTATATTGCAGGGCGTAACTATATCTTGGGCGCTTGTCAGCCCATATGAATTTATTAATGAGTCTTTGAAGTGCCTCAAGTTTAGATTTAGGAACGTTGATTGGTATAGTGCGAAAGTAATATAAAAGTTTGGGGAGAATGTTCATTTTAATTGCACAGATTCTGCCCAAAAAAGAGATATGGTAGGAGGACCAAGTTTTTAAAAGAGAGGTGATGCGTGCGAATAATGGGGTATAATTGGCTTTAAATAAACCATTGTAGAGGGGAGTGATGTTTACACCGAGATATTTGAATGAGGAAGAAATCCACGTAAAGGGGAAGTTGGATTGAAGAAGGCCTAGTTCCTGTAAGGGGAAGTTAATGGGTAATACTGAACATTTGCTTAAATTAATTTTAAGTCCTGAAACTTTATGGAAGAGGTCTAGTTGTCTGAGAAGAACAGGTAGTGAGGTATGTGGGTTTGTGATATATATCAGTGTATCGTCAGCATATAAGCTAACTTTGTATTCTTGATGTTCTTTGGTATACCCCCTTATATCCGGGTTATCTCTGATAGCTTGGGCTAAGGGCTCTATTGCTAAAGCAAAGAGGAGTGGGGATAGGGGGCAGCCCTGTCTGGTACCCTTACCTAGTGGAAAGAAATCAGAGTTAATGCCAGGTAATCAGATTCGGTCTGTGGGGAGTTATATAGGGCATTAAATCCCTGTAGAAATGCCCCAGTGATTCCAAATTTGGGGAGTAAGTAATTCAGGTAGGGCCAGCTGACGCTGTCAAACGCCTTGTGGATGTCAAGACTAAGGAGACAGGTTTGTCGTTTATGAAGGTTAGCGTCCTGAATCACGTTAGCCACTAGTCTGATGTTGTCTGTAATTTGTCTGTTGGGTATAAAACCGGATTGGTCGATGTGTACAAGGGGGGAAATTACTTTAGCGAGTCTGTCTGCTAGGATCCTACCGAAAATTTTAAGGTCGTTATTTAGGACTGATATGGGGCGGAAATTTTGGGGTAGTGAATGATCTTTGTTGGGCTTGGGAATCAGGGATAGGTTAGCTAATAGCATTTCTTTTGGGAATGAATTTCCTTCTAGGATGTGATTGAAAAGGTTTTTAAGATGTGGGGCAAGTAGGGGGGCATATTTCTTATAGTACAAGGAGGTGTAACCATCAGGGCCTGGAGCTGTAGAGGATTTGAGTGATTTGATAATACGTAAGATTTCATCTACTGTGCAGGGTGAGTTGAGGGAGTCAGCATGTTCCCGACTGAGGGAAGGAAGGTTAAGGTTTTCAAGCCAGGATTTTGCAGCCTCGTTTGGAGGGGAGTTGGGATTTGACATAAGGTCCCGATAAAACGAGGTGAAAATTTCCATTACTTTTTGTGGATGGGAGACCAGTTCACCATCTTTGTTTCTAAGTTTGTATGTGTGTGTGGGGTTGTTGTCTTGTCTAAGTTTCCTTGCAAACATGGCTGAGTGGGAATTGCAATGCAGCATGTATTTAGCTTTGGAGAATCTGAGGGATTTTTCAACATTGCTTGAGAGGAGTGTGTCTAAGGCTTTGCGTTTTTCTTGTATTTGCGCAGTAGTAGCAGGATCCACTGCATGGTGCAATTTGATATATAGATGATGAAGCTCATTAGTAAGGCGTTTGATGTCTGCCTGTCTTTCTTTATTCTTGGATGCCGCTAAGCTAATTATATGGCCCCTCAAAACTGCTTTGTGGGCCACCCATATTGAGGTAGGTGGAGTTTCTTGATTGATGTTATCTGTAAAGTAGTTTTCTATGTGTGTGGATATGGTAGCCTTGCTGTTGGTGTTTGTTAGGAGGGTGTCATTGAGACGCCAGTTGTGGGGAGAGGGAGATAGGCCTATGTATGATGTAGTGAATGTGCATATGTTGTGGTCTGACCAAGGGCAAGGGTGAATCTGTGCTTGAGTGGAGTTGGCTAGGATGACAGGAGTGGAGAGTATGTAGTCGAGCCTAGCATAGCAGTCATGTGGATGTGAGTAGTGGGTATATGCTTTGATCCCTGTGTTGTGAGCTCTCCATGTGTCTAATAATTGTGCTTTGTTGAGTAGTCTGTTTATAGTTTTAGAAAAGGATTTTGTATGGGGGGATATGGAACTTCTATCGAGGGTTGGGTGGGCAGCTAGGTTAAAGTCCCCACCAATTAGTATGTGAGGTGAGTGGTATTTATCCAGTGTCTCAAAAAATTTGAGAAAAAAGGATGTATGGGTATCATTTGGGGCGTATACAGAGGCTATGGTGATTTCCCTATTATTAATAGTGCCCTTAAGAATTATGTATCTACTCTCAGGATCCCTGAATACATGCTGAACATCAAAGATAATTGAGTTTCGTATAAGAATGGCAACGCCTTTTGTTTTATTATCATAGGTGGTGAAGTATACTTGATTATAAGATTTGTGAAAATATTTGGGGTGATTAGAGGAGGCAAAGTGGGTCTCTTGGAGTAGGATAATGTCTGCCCCAAGTTTTTTGTATTGTTGAAAGGCTTTTTTTCGTTTATTGGGTGAGTTAAACCCGTTTGTGTTGTGGGAAATAATTTTAATACCCATGATCAGAACTGTGGTCAACTATCAACAGAACAACCGATACTATCAAAAGCCAGCCATATAGAGGAAGGTCTAACCGGGTAGTGTAGCTGTGAACCCTGCAAGACCTGTCCCCTTGGTGTGGAAAACATTGTGAATGCGAGAGATAGCTGTGTAGACCTAGCATCTCTGAAATACATGTCAATAACTGGAAATTACTTAAATACAAAAAATATGGGTTATGTATACCTGTGGGAAGAAAAGAACAATAGAACTTATACTCTATGCTTGTGTAAAATAAATACGAATTTTTCAGTATTGATTTATAGGAGATATAACTCCTGGTGTGGACCAGTTTCAGTAAAAGGGGTGGAAACCCTTTTGAACTGGTTATAGTCAAAATAGATATACTAAAGAGAAAAATAAAAAAAAACAATATGAAGGATAATAAAAAAAAATTATCCTTATCCTGCGTCAGATCCAGCCAGGTCATCGCAGAGGTGACCTAGATATGGGTCGAGGCAGGAGTGGGGTCAAACTAGCATCGGCGGACACACCCGGGCAAAAGAACAGGTTAAACTGTAAGGCCGGGTACACACGGACAAACATGTATGGTGAAAGCGGTCCGTCGGACCGTTTTCACCATACATGTCTGCCAGAGGGCTTCTGTACGATGGTTGTACACACCATCGTACAGAAGTCCGCGCGTAAACAATACGCGGGGCGTGTCCGCGGTGTCGCCGCGTCGATGACGCGGTGTCGCCGCGACAATGACGCGGCGACGTGGGCGGCCCGCCTTTAAAATGCTTCCACGCATGCGTCGAAGTCATTCGACGCATGCGAGGGACGGCGGGCGCCTGGACATGTACGGTAGGTCTGTACTGACGACCGTACATGTCCGAGCGGGCTGAATTCCAGCGGGCTGTTTTAAAACAAGTCCAGGAATATTTGCCCGCTGGGAAAAGGCCCGGCGGGCAAATGTTTGCTGGAATTCGGCCCGCTCGCGCCCACACACGACCAAACATGTCTGCTGAAACTGGCCTGCGGGCCAGTTTCAGCAGACATGTTTGCTCGTGAGTATGGGGCCTAAGAGATTCCGCATGTCAATGCTGGCAACTAAAAACTGCATTGCAGCAACAATAACACTCTAATAAAAGAGAACAGAGAACAGGCCCAAAGCAATTGACTATAGCATTAAATTGTTTAGGAGGGAATAGAAGAGAGATGTGATCCTGAGGATAGAATTATGTTCATTTCAGCCAGGATGGTGAGGCCCAGGATGAATGTGTGGCAGTCTCGTGTAGTACCCTGGGAATCAGGTTTTAGGAAGTACAAAATGATTCTCCTTTTTGTGCATGAATTGCACCTGGTTGCAGTATAGAAATAACCTGTATGGCTGTGTATACTGTACAGAAAAAGGTAAAATATTTGTAGGATGGAGGTAGAACTGTGCAAAAAGCACTGGCTCTTGAAGTGATTGTTGCAGCATCTTCTGAAATAGCTGTGTAGCTCAGTGAGGAGAGTTGAAGTTCTTCCAGTAGGGGGGAGTGGAGCTTTCGTGGGGGATATGTAAATCCCAGGTTTTCAAGTTGAGCTGAAGTAGTATGGAAGTCCTGGCAGCCCCATGTCTACTCTGCAGAATGTGTGGCAGTCTCGTGTAGTACCCTGGGAAACAGGTTTTAGAAGATACAAAATGATTCTCCTTTTTGTGCTTGAATTGTACATGTTTGCAGTATAGAAATAATCTGTATGGCTGTGTATATTGTACAGAAAAAGGAAAAGTATTTGTTGGATGGAGGTAGAACAGTGCAAAAAGCACTGGCTCTTGAAGTGACTGTTGCAGCATCTTCTGAAGCAGCTGTGTAGCTCAGTAAGGAGAGATGAAATTCTTCCTGTAGGGAGGAGTGGAGCTTTCGTGGGGGATATGTAAATCCCAGGTTTTCAGGGTGAGCTGAAGTAGGGAAGACCTGGCAGCCTCCTGTCTACTCTGCAGAAACTGCAAATATGATTTACTTTGGCTGTATGTGTAAATTGTTATGTAGGTGAGCTGTAGTATCTTGGTTTGCAGGATCTTTTAGTAGGGATAGTGCAAAGACTTGATGAGACAGCTGAAGATTTGGAATGGGTTAATTTTGATGTGGGTTGAATAATCTTCTTTGGTCTCTCTGGCTGCGCCTGTTGGAAGGTGTAGACCAAATGGGAGAGGGTCGTGGGGTGACTGGAAGTCTCGGGTGGGGTTAATTGGGCAAGAGACCCAATTTAATCAGCAGCTCTTTACCTTCTATCACATTGTAAACTGTATATGTGGATCCATTGTGTGGAATTGTCAGTTTAAAGGGAAAACCCCAGCGGTATCTTATCCTGGCTGATTGTAGGACAGAAGTGACCTCCTTCATCCTGCGTCTTCTGTCTAAGGTGGCTGGGGAGATGTCAGGAAAGATTTGTACACGTTTCCCTTCATAGGAGATATTGTGGCTGTTTCTGGAAGCACGCATGATGTCTTCCTTTACCAGGAAATCCTTCATGCACATGATAATATCCCTGGGGGGGGTTTCAGGGGGGGGGTTTAGGACGGAGGGCCCTATGTATCCTGTCACAGGCGAAGGCTGATAATGGTTTCTCTGGGAGGAGACCATGAAATATTTTGGACACTGCTGGTAGTAAATCTGTGATGGTTTCAGGTATACCGTGCAATCTAATATTCTGGCGGCGATTGCGATTGTCCAAATCCTCAACCTGGGCTTGCATAAAGGCAAAGTTATCAGCCAGATTTTCATAGTCTTTTCTCAGGTCATTATGTGCTAAGGAGAGTTCATCATGTTTTGTCTCTAGGAGATCAGTGCGTCCTCCTATATTAGCAATTTCCTGGGAAAGTGCAGCGGTGGATTTATGCACTTCTTTTTCATCTTTTCCACCAGTTTATTAAAGATTGATGTGAGACTCTCATCTAGATCAGCTTTAGAGAGGGGGGTGTTGTACTCACGATTATCCATGCTTTTAGGGGGATGTGAGATGATTTCTTCCTCTCCCCACATGCTGCTGCTGGCGCCATTTTGGGACATCCTCCCTGCTCTCTGCTCCACGTTCAGAAGAAAGTTGGTCAGCGAGTGTTGCTGGCTCCGATTCTTCTTCTTTTTTGTGCCTGGCATGCACCTCGAGTTCCCACAGGGGTGCTGATGATTTTTATCCAGAAACGAGCGTTATAGCCCTGGGGAATCGGCCGTTATGTGCCCGGGTGTGGAGGAGAAGAGACTAGGCACTTCCCATCAGCGTCGCGCCGCGCATGCGCCCCCTATTTCCTCGTTGTTCAATGAGGAAAGTCGGCCCGCCGAGATCTCGGCGGCTTCCACACTGAACTCGACGAGGAACTCGATGTGTTTGGCACGTCGAGTTCCTCGGACGTGTGTACGGGGCCTAAGATTTAACCAAAGAAGATTAGGCGGATATTACGAGATGGTTAGGATGAAGGAAAAAAGCTGGGACAGCCGCACTCCAAAAAAACTCCTCCTTTAACCAAAAATCACAAAATACATGCCACAGCAAAAAACAGCACAACAAAAGAAAAGCTGACGTTTCGCACTATGCCTTAGTGCTTCTTCATAGCTAGTGTGTAAACAGTAAAATGAGTGAATATATACCTTACAACCCAATGAGTGGGAGGGGGCTCTGGAAACAATTAAGTTAAACAGGGTCCCCTGTGAAGTTTGGGTGTCTCGACAGACAATCAGAGAGTGTCTCATGTGGACTATGTCTCATGCAAATTCATAGTGAATAGTGAACATTGGATAAAATGATGTGTTGACCAAATAGAGAAGTGGGGTGCAGAAAAATGTGAAAGAGAGTGTAGGAGTATGTGTAAGTGTGAAGAAATATCTTTGAGTGTAAGAGAAGTGAATTAAAGTGGACAGGAAATGGAATGATATGTGTAAAACATGTATAACTTGTATAAGTAACAAATAAAATCAAATTAAGAAAACAAAAAATATGATATGAATTGAAGTGCGATAAAGTAAAGTGAAATTAATTAAAAAAGAAGAAAGAAAAACAAATAAAAAGTGAAATGGGGAAAAAAAGGGAAGAAAAAAAAAAAAAAAGGGAAAAAATAGGGGTGAATATGACGGTGAACCATATAAAGGACGATGCATAAACCATAAAATAATATGGTGTAATGTAGTGAACAAAAAATGCCTAAATATTGAGCATAGTGTAAAGGTGCACCTTAATTCTAATGGTCTTATTTGTTTTATAGTATATTCACTATTCACTATGAATTTGCATGAGACATAGTCCACATGAGACACTCTCTGATTGTCTGTCGAGACACACCCAAACTTCACAGGGGACCCTGTTTAACTTAATTGTTTCCAGAGCCCCCTCCCACTCATTGGGTTGTAAGGTATATATTCACTCATTTTACTGTTTACACACTAGCTATGAAGAAGCACTAAGGCATAGTGCGAAACGTCAGCTTTTCTTTTGTTGTGCTGTTTTTTGCTGTGGCATGTATTTTGTGATTTTTGGTTAAAGGAGGAGTTTTTTTGGAGTGCGGCTGTCCCAGCTTTTTTCCTTCATCCTAACCTGCATTTTGATTGCACTGCCTGCACCCTTGGCTCGGACCACAGGAATCAGATTACCTGGTTCTCTTTGAGCGGTTACCCACTCTCTCAGGATATTACGAGATACCGTACATCTGTTTCCGTTTCTTTTATTATATATTTGTTGCCCCATAGTTTGTAAATTATTTGATGGCCTGTGCCTTTTTATGTATAAATTGACTAAGTGAAGACGAGAGGTCAATGAGAAATTAAATATGCATATGGTCAAAAGAAGAGGAGGGGGATTAAAACAAATTAAGGGATGGAAGCACATTTTAAACCCAGCATGTATCCTTCAGACTAACATTCAATCACTCTGTTACTACTAAAATTTATAGTTGCAATTATGTTCCTGTCTGGCACTAGGTGGGTTTTTACTCTGTTACGATCGCTGCCTGGAGATGTTATTTGTTCATCCATACCCCGGAGTTGTGATGGCTGCCGGGGCCCGCCCCCCTCCCCTCCACCATTTTTTCCTATTGGTGGGTGTGGGAGGTGGGCGGGCACCCGCCGGGCATCGACGTCATGTGCCTCACGTCACACGTGTGGCGTCAACCTTGACGCCGCGCTGACGTTGTTTATATCCCGTGACCCACCCAAGAGGGTATAATTTGCCAGCCTCCGGACAGATAATCCTGTTCGGATCCATGTGCAGCCCCTTTGGATCACGCGGCATGACGTTGGCGGACACCCTCGGTTTGCAGGCTTGACCAATATCCCCCACGGCTGATCACTTCACCACAATTCCCCTCAGACAGCGTGCAGTACGCACAAGGTCTGAACTCTTTCCTTTAAGGTTTCAAGGTACTTACTTATCGGTTATATCTCTTCTTATGGCTTTCTGCGGTACTACACTTGATCACTAACTCACACAGTGAGCAGCATGCACTAGGTCTGAGTCTCTTTTCTTCAAGGTTTCAGAGCACTCACATACTGGCTGTATTTCTCTATTGGGTTATTCTGAGGTACCTACCTGGATCACCAATTCCGGTGACCGTCAGTTCTTTTTCTTTTTCATTTCTCAGCGGTGCACTCCATCAAAGACCTTTTCTGCTACTTCTATCTCATGCCATCTGGCTCATTTCTCTTTCCCCTGCCCATGCAGCAGGCTGTATTATTTATTTATTTTTACCTTGTCTTTTCCACAGAAATTCTTCTGGGAACTCAATACAGTAATTACCCATACTATGTATCCTGCTCCGTGGGCTTCCTACCCACTGTTATATGGGCACAATGTATCATTGGTCGGCCGGCATAGCCCTGGATCATGTTTGCCTCAATTCCGGGGGGATGTTACATTCATGGCCTCTTCGGCCATCAACATAACTTTATGTATCACTATATTACCCTCAGGTAAGAGTGTTTGGAATAGTTTCCTATTCCCCCTCTTCCAACCCATTCCCCCTTGCCCCATTCATGGAATTAGTTTTGCACTTACCCTCGTCATTTTTTATCTTTGTATAGACAACTTGTTTTTAATCGCTCCTGATGATTGGGAATACCCATGAAACGCGTAGAGCTATCCAACGACTGCTACATGCCATTCCCTTGCAGAACCATGTTTAAGATTCAACCGTATACAGTGTTTATGGCCATTTATTTTCATGTATATTTGTTTATCATTTCCAACTGCATTGGAACATATGTGTACTTATATAAATCATTTACCTGTTATCCAATGTTATTGTTATTGCAGGCAATACCATATTACTTTATGTACCAGGAATCAATAAACATCAATGCAATTTTATAGTCATTCAGCAGTGTGCTTCATTTAACGTCCCACCAATCCCCCCTTTAATCCAATATGGTCAAAAGAAGTCATGTATTGTGCTACCTGTACCTCCTTTGATTATAAATAAAGAATATAAAAAAAAGAAATATTCCCCCGTGAAGCCATCAGGTCCAGGGGATTTGTTGGGGGGGAAGAGCTTGAATTGCAGCAGATATTTTTTGCATGTTAAAGGGTGCGTTGAGAGAAGCTAGATGAGCTTCAGCTAGAGGTGGAAGCTTAATTTGATCTAAATAGCAGTTAATTTCATCTAGGGAAGGCTGGTGGGTAGAGTCATCATTTTTGATATTGTATAAGAAAGCTGTAGTAGGAGCTGAAGGCAATACCCCAAGGGTTGCAGATTTTTGCTTTGGATGAGGGTTTCTTAGTAGGGATCTTAGTTCCTGTCTTAATGTTACCAGTTTGATTTTGAGATTCTGGTCGGGATGGGCTTTATTTTGTGTTTTGAGATCTCTTTTACAGGATAATAGGGAATCTGATGCCGCGTACACACGATCGGTCAAACCGATGAGAACGGTCTGATGGACCGTTTTCATCGGACCAAACCGATCGTGTGCGGGCCCCATCGGTTATTTATCCATAGGTTAAAAAAAAGCAATCTTGTTTTAAATTTAACCGATGGATACCTAACCGATAAAACAAAATCGATCATTTGTAGGCACGTCCATTGGTTAAAAATCCATGCATGCTCAGAATCAAGTTGACGCATGCTTGGAAGCATTGAACTTCGTTTTTTTAGCACGTCGTGTTTTACGTCACCACGTTCTGCCACAATCATTTTTTTTAACCAATGGTGTGTTGGCACGACTGACCGTCAGTCAGCATCATCGGTTAACCGATGAAAACGGTCCATCAGACCATTCTCATCGGTTTGACCGATCGTGTGTACGCGGCATAAGCGTTGCGTCCTTTTTTTTCTCTCGCAAGCACAATTGAATCATCACCCGTCTCATAAATGCTTTGTGGGAATTCCACATCATGAATGGGTTGGCTACCGAGCCCGTATTGTTGATAAAAAAAGTAGCGCTGGTGCCATCTTGACTATGTTGTTTCCGGGGTGCAGACTGTATAAAGAAATCTGTGAGCTTATGGGGACGATGATCGTCCTTCCTCTTCCACTACATCGGCAGCAGTGGGTGTTAGGGTGATAACAGCAGCTTTGGATGTGGAAGCAGCAGCTGGATGGAGACCTGTAGTCGCTGTTAGACATGTGCAATTCGTTTAGTTTCGAATTTTTCATTTTTTATTTTTTGAATTTTCGAATTTTCGAATATTCGAATTTTCGAATTTTCAAATTTCGAATATTCGAATTTTTTGTTTTTCGAATATTCGAATTTTCGAATTTTCGAATTTTCGAATATTCGAATTTTTTACTTTCGAATTTCGAAATTTTCAATTTTGGAACTCTAGAACTTTAGAATTTTCGAAATTTAGAATTTTCGAATAGTTCACTTTCGAATTTTCAAATTTCGAATTTTTCATTTTCGAATTTTCAAATTTCGAATTTTCGAATTTTTTACTTTAGAATTTCGAAATTTTCAATTTTCGTACTTTCGAATTTTCGAATTTTTCATTTTCGAATTTTTTACTTTCGAATTTCGAAATTTTCAATTTTTAAAATTTCGAATTTTTCATTTTCGAATTTCTAATTTTTGATTTTTTTTACTTTCTACTTTCTACTTTCTTTTACTTTTCGAATTTTCGAAATTTCGAATTTTCGAATATTCGAAATTTCGAATTTTCGGATTTTTCATTTTCGAATTTTTGCATTTTTCAATTTCGAATTTCGAATTTTGAAATTTTCGAAATTTCGAATTTTCGAATTCTCCATTTTAGAGATTTTGAAATTTCGAATTTTCGAAGTCTTGAATCTTTCATTTTCGAATTTCAAATTTTTAATTTTCGAATTGTTTATTTTTTAATTTTCGAATTTTTAATTTTCGAAATTTCGAATTTTTCATTTTTGAATTTTCGAAATTTCGAATTTTTCATTTTCGAATTTTTCATTTTCGAATTTTTCATTTTCGAAATTTCGAATTTTTCATTTTCGACATTTCGAATATACGAATTTTCGTTTCTTTTTTATTTTTCGAATTTACGAATTTTTCATTTGAAAATTCGAAAATTAAAAAAAATCGAAAATTCGTAAATAAAAAAATTTGAATTTTCGAAATTGTGGAATCTTCGAAATTGTGGAATTTTCTTTTTTTTATTTTAGAATTTTAGAAATGCCGAAATCCCAAATTTTATAATTCTCTTTTTCTTCCGAATTTTTTCATTTCCGAATTTTCCGAAATTTTCCGAATTTTTTGAATTTCCGAATTTCCGAAAATGTGTTTTTTTCATTTTCGTTTCATTCGTTTTTTTCGGAAATTTCCGTTTTTTCCGTTTTTATTCGTTTTTTGCTTTTTCGGAAATCCGAAAATTCGAAATTCAGAATTTCCGAATTCCGAATTTTCGAATTTCCCGAATTTACGATTTTTTATGAAAAAAACTAATAAAACGGAAAAATTTTTTTTTTTCGATTATCCCGAATTTTCGAATTTCCGGAAAAAAAAAAACGAAAATAACATAAACGAAATTTTTGTCAGTGCACATGTCTAGTGGCTGTATTCCTCTCTCAGCGGGCTGAGCTAAAGGCTCAAGTATCCATACTGGCTGCAGGAAAGCCGCACCCACTTTTGACAAGTAAAGACCTATATCTCCTGACGAAGCTACCACGAGTAGCAAAACTAGTAGAGATCCTGATCTATATGACCCCCTCCGCCTCATCGCCGCCCGCAAACTAGGGCCTATTTACCATCTCTATGATGTGTTGGCTGGTCGTATAATCCAATTGTTTTACACTATTATTGCTGTAATTTTAAAATACCGTGTATTCCTCAAGTCTCTTATGTTATGTTTATGTTTTAATAAATTGAACTTTTTTTACCTTTACTATACTCTCTTGATAACTGACCTACCTAAGTACCGACATAGTCCACTAGCCCTTACCAGCTTGACTTGGTCTCTTTGGGTCTCTGGGGTCCCAAACGAACCTTATTTCTATCAAAATTATGTTAGGATGATGGTACTTTTATGTTATGTTTCTCTTTTCTACTGAGAGGTCTCCATATAAATCATGTAAATGTATAGTAAACATATAAGGCAGTAGTGTGCATTATATATTTTTCAATTTCAGTATATTTAATGGTTTAAATGAGTCATATAGATCAAACAATCCTTGTAACACAGTGATCAACAATATATCAAATGTATGTCAAATAAATCATATAAAATATAATTAATAAAAGGTGCCTACCTAATCATTTCAATGAACTGAACAGTATAACAATAAACAATACAAATGTTTCTTAATCTGTGAAGCTGCCCCTTTCAGTGTATCACACCCGACCCTGGGACACGCTGCTTGATCTACCCATTCAAGTGGTTTCAAATCCCTTACCCTCATTGCTGGCAGCCTTCAATTGGGTTTTCCCAGCCTTGTCTTTGGTGGCTCCCTTGTTGGTTCTTGCCTATTACCAATCAGGTCCCAGGGCCCTTAAGTTTTTTTGAACATTATACACAGTCAATACAGATCCTCACCTCGCTGGGGGCGTTCCCATCACCAACTTACACCTTGTGTGAGATTTTTGTCTCCACGTTGGGCTTAGACTCCCCCAAGGAGTGAATCTGTGTTTACAGACCTATATCTCCTGACGAAGCTACCACGAGTAGCAAAACTAGTAGAGATCCTGATCTATATGACCCCCTCCGCCTCATCGCCACCCGCAAACTAGGGCCTATTTACCATCTCTATGATGTGTTGGCTGGTCGTATAATCCAATTGTTTTACACTATTATTGCTGTAATTTTAAAATACTAAGTCTCTTATGTTATGTTTTAATAAATTGAACTTTTTTTACCTTTACTATACTCTCTTGTCCACTAGCCCTTACCCGCTTCCCCTGGTCTCTTTGGGTCTCTGGGGTCCCCTACTATACATTTACATTCATACATTTACTATACATTTTACAGTATACAACAATTATTAAACCAAGGTGGGGAAGAGTCTATAATTTTACAGTACCTTGCATTGCTTCAGGATGGGAAGGAGAGGACTGTAATGCCATTATCTATATGACATAATGATTACAAAATTGGGTAATACTGTGAAATTGGAGGTGGGCTTTAAAAGTATAAAAATGTAATCTACTTAAAAACCATAATTCCATCTGGGTAAAATTACTAAATCCAAAACATATTTTAAAAAATGGTCACAGCAATCGTCAATAAAATTCTCAGGAATTACTAAAAAAATATGAACACATGCAATTAATTTCAAAATTCACCACAGGCAGGTGAATTACTAAACCCAAAATATATTTAAAAAAATGGTCACAGCAATCGTCAATAAAATTCTCAGGAATTACTGGAAAAATATGAACACATGCAATTAATTTCATACTATGGAGCCTACTGACATGTAATGGCTATATATTCCATTATGATTCACTGCTGTAGGTGTTCTCTTTATATAATCTGCATTTTGGATTCCTTTTATTACTGTATATGTTACAGAGCTCAAAACTAAATTAATGGAAAATCTACAAAAAAATCAATATACAAACTTCAGGCAGGTTGCCCAGTACTCCCATAAATGTTTCTATATCTATATAGTCTAGTTTTGCAAGGATTGGGCAAATCAATATATATGGGGAGTACATACATACAGGACAGCATCACGGAAATGGCTTAGTAATTATTGTTTATAAAATATATATAAATTTAGCCATAATAGAGCTTTAAAACCTATATGAAGCTCAAACAGTTATGATATACTGTACCTGCTATTGGAACAAGAAAAAGTTGTTTGTGGACAGAAGGTGGCAGTATTGTTCTGTGTGAAGAGGTGACCTACTAATGTACCCTATGTAAAGTACTTTTTAAAATGAAGAAGCAACTTTTATTAACTCTATGTGCCTCAAACAGAATCATGTTCAGAATATTTAGTTTTACTCTGCATTAAATATCTCCACTTAATTCTGTTTCAATACACTTCACTGTTACTAAATACAGAAAATCAAGCACTGAGATGTACTGTAGTAGAGTCCTTCAGTTACCGTGACAAGTAAACCTCTTCATCTAAACACTGTGGTCCATAGAGATACACATGTGATCTGATCATATAACTGTATATATAAAAGCTGGGAGCATAAATCTAGTAAACATATAACTCGCATATACAATATTTCCAGTAGAAACAAATTCACAATTCCAAACAACTTAAAGCATAATTACATATTACAATGCAGTTGTTAATAGTAGGAAAATGACATTAAAAACATATACTTGTCTGACAAATGTGCAGTATGTATATATTGTGGTATTGGGGGGAATTAAACTCAAGTAACAATTGCATTCACAAAGAGTTGTGCTAGCCCAAACTGTCGTTTTAGGGCGTGACAGCCCACTTTTATTGAGTAAAGGAAAAGTTCACTTATACAGCAGTTGCCCACACAGGTTTTTCTTCCACAAAACAAGAATTAAGGAAAATACCAAGCCACCTGGCTTACGTGTTGGCAGCACTGCTGCTCCTCTTACCAGTCATTTGACTGTATCATTTAGCTCTTTCGCACACTTGGCTCTCTAGCCTTCAGTTGCAGCGTTCCTACTGCATGGCCCACCTCTGGCCTAGGAATTGGGGGTTCTCCTGACACCTCTGATAGGAGCTGACTTCAATCCTGGAACCAAGATCTGCTGCCTTGAGGCTAAATCCTCTGACTCATTCATAAGACCTCTGTCACGTGGCTTCTGGCTGGGCCCCCCTGACCCCAGGTGAGACCTTCCGTCTCCCACACTGGGAGCAGTCTCCAAACTGGAAGCTATGTCCAAAATGAGAGCCATGAGCAATTCTCAGACCTGACTATATAATTTTTCTGCACACCTGTGTAGTGAGTCAGGTTGCAGGCATCTAGCAGAACCTGGACCCAGAATTGAATGTTCTGATTCAGAACTACAGAATCTGGAGAGATGCTAGTTCTGAACCTTGCATTAACCCTTAATGAGACTCCTGAGTCACCTTTTCCTATAAACTTATAGTGACAGAGCCTCTCTCTGTCACATACCTCCCCCCTTTGTTTCCAACTGGAGGGCAGGAGATACAAGCTTCTAACTCTGGCACCATTAACCACTTAAGCCCCGGACCAATATGCTGGCTAAAGACCCAAGGTGTTTTTACAGTTCGGGACTGCGTCGCTTTAACAGACAATTGCGCGGTCGTGCGACGTGGCTCCCAAAAAAATTGGCGTCCTTTTTCCCCCACAAATAGAGCTTTCTTTTGGTGGTATTTGATCACATCTGCGGTTTTTAGTTTTTGCGCTATAAACAAAAATAGAGCGACAATTTTGAAAAAAATGCAATATTTTTTACTTTTTGCTATAATAAATATCCCCCAAAAACCTATATAATTTTTTTCCCCTCAGTTTAGGCCGATACATATTATTCTACCTATTTTTGGTAAAAAAAATCGCAATAATCGTTTATCGGTTGGTTTGCGCAAAATTTATAGCGTTTACAAAATAGGGGATAGTTTTATTGCATTTTTATTTTTTTTATTTTTTTTACTACTAATGGCGGCGATCAGCGATTTTTTTCGTGACTGCGACATTATGGCGGACACTTCAGACAATTTTGACACATTTTTGGGACCATTGTCATTTTCACAGCAAAAAATGCATTTAAATTGCATTCTTTATTGTGAAAATGACAGTTGCAGTTTGGGAGTTAACCACAGGGGGCGCTGTAGGAGTTAGGCTTCACTTTGTGAGTGTTTACAACTGTAGGGGGGTGTGGCTGTAGGTGTGACGTCATCGATCGTGTCTCCCCTATAAAGGGGATGACGCGATCGATACGCCGCCACAGTGAAGCACGGGGAAGCCATGTTTACACACGGCTCTCCCCAGTCTTCAGCTCCCGGGGACCAAACGCCGCACTCGAGCGGCGATCGGGTCCGCGGGACCAGCGGTCCCGGAGCTTCGGACCGGGTCGCGGGAGCGCGCAGCGGGCGCGCGCCAGCGACCCACGGCTGGGTACAAGTACAGGACGTATATATACGTGCTTGTGCCCAGCCGTGCCATTCTGCCGACGTATATGTTCAGGAGGCGGTCCTTAAGTGGTTAAAGGGGAACTCTGCTCTCATTGACTTATGTAGACCTTCCCAGGTTTTCTTCCTGACATATTTCCACAAGCACTTTTTTGAGACTTTAACAAGGTCCTGCTTCCAACCTTTGATCTTAGGGTCCTAAGAATACCTTTGTTTTCTTGGTGTATTTTGGCTTTCCTGTCACCTTTTCCCAATTTATTGATGTTGTCCTGATGCTGTAGGGAATCTCCTATACTCAACCCCAAACCCCTTTTTTTCTCATTTGTATCAACTTCATCCACTCTTGATGTACCTTTGGATTCATTAACCCTTTTGTAGTTACTCTTGGCAACCAATACCCCATTTCTTTATCGTAAACCATGGGACACAGAGTTTAAGTCATTACATAGTGAGTTGTATAGTTCACCAAAGGTGAATGGAAACTGGCACAACCAATGAAGACAGGCTCCCCTCTAACCCCTCCCATAAGGGAAGTACCTCCGTTTTTTCACCAGTGTCTAAGGTGACTGGCATGAGAAGGATGTGCTATGAGGAGCTCTGTTGAAGGATCCCTCCGGGGGTTAGGGAGCTACGCTACCGTGTCCATCCAAAGCGCTTATTAATTATGCCAAATGGATGGGACCCGAGCCTCGCAGAAGACCGAGGCGGTGCCTGTAAAGTCTCTCTATGAGGAACTGGAATCTGGGATCCAGCACTTTTGCAAATTTAAAAAAAACATGCAAAAGTATACTGGCAGAGTCTTTTACAAGGCCCAGGGAAGAGGTCTCCTTTAAGTAGGAACCCATACCTCTGAAGGTTGGCACAACACTACCCACCGTGAGGGGTGAAGATTGTTTCTGTCTGATCTCAGCAGCCTGTGGCGTGGATAAGGTAAGTGGGAAAAATTCTAAGTTTTAAACACTTAAAGGGGTTGTAAAGGTTTGTTTTTTATTTTCTAAATAGGTTTCTTTAAGCTAGTGCATTGTTGGTTCACTTACTTTTTCCTTCGATTTCCCTTCTAAATGTTTTTTTTCTTTGTCTGAATTTCTCACTTCCTGTTTCTCCTCAGGAAACTTCACACCATCATCCAAGCGGTGTTTAGTCAGCCAGAACAGCTTACTGAGGAGGAACAGGAAGTGAGAAATTAAGACAAAGAAAACAAAGAAAAAAACATTTAGAAGGGAAATCAAAGGAAAAGGTAAGTGAACCAACAATGCACTAGCTTAAAGGAACCTATTTAGAAAATAAAAACAAACCTTTACAACCCCTTTAAGAATCTTCCTGTTTTTGAGTAGAACTGTCTTGCCTGAAAACCGCCACTAAAGGGAGTAAAGAGTTAGAGTCCTACTCACCATGTCAGGAACGAAAGCTCAATGTGTTTAGTACTTCCTCCGCTGCAAGGCTCTACAAAGCAGAGATGTGGGTCTCTTCCCATGACTACGCCTGTCTCGGAGGTGCGAAGGATGTCCTGCTTGAGGAGATCATGTTGCCTCTCTTCCCTATGTCGCCATTTCCCATAGTCGCGCACTCGCAGGGGGTGCTCTTTTCACTCCATGGCTACGGCAGTAGCAGAAAGGAGGTGTGGTCACACGAGCGCGCACGAAAGCGTGCCCGCCGCTCTACTGCGCATGCACAAGGCGAAAAACTTTTAAATCAGCCTCAGATGCCTGACAGACTCCACAAGAAGAGACACAGCAGCTTGGGGGCACATGAGTTCTCTAGGTGATTGGATTACAGGCACTTACTCAGCATCAGACTGTGTGATAGTGGCATACTTTATTATGTAGATTGCTAAACTAGCACAGTAGTGTATGCACTGTTTGTACCTCTGCTTTGGCTTAGGAACATGTCTACCCAGAGAAGGAATACTGGGACTAAAAAAGACAAAAAGGAGACGCCGCCTAAAACAGGGGGCTCTAACCATTCTAGCCGGGTAGTATCCTCTCCTGAGGAACCAGAGGCACCCATACAGGATGAGCCATTACCTTTGTCAGGAATAGCAGCCTCTCCTGTTATGCCAGCTCCTGCATATGTCCCTGAAGACAATTTGGCAGCAGCTATGGACAATTTGGAAGGGAGGATCGCTACATTAATTGCTAAATACATAAAAAAGGATAAAAAGTGCAGCAGGTGCCCTTCAGTGTTTTTAGATCCCTCTTCTGAAAAATCTGATGAGGACGATGATGATGATGTGGCGCCTCTAGAGTATAAGGATGATGAGCAGTCCGATGGATCAGGTGGATCAGAGGAACCTTTTTCTGCTTCACAGTTTTTAAAATTGCAGGTGCAATGTTATGCTGAAGCAGTACGTTCCACGTTCAAGTTGCCCTCTGCAGGGTTAACTGAATCACCTGTTTCCTCCCTGGGTTCATTAAATTCCCCACAAGCTGCATGCTCCTTTCCGGTTCACCCTTCATTGTAGAATCTTTTTTACGCTGACTGGAAACATCCAGATAAGCATTTCTCTCCTCCTAGGAAATTTAAGGTTCTCTATTCTATGTAGAAAATAAAGTGAGGTGGATCCCGCGCCAAAATAATTAAAAAAACGTGTTTATATTATTATACAGTACTTATATATATTGAGCTGCTCCTCGAGATACAGGGGTGAACTGTGAAATGTAAGTGGAAGGTGCTATTGAGGGCGCTAAAATTATAATAATAGGATACCTGCCTGAATAAGGATGGCAGGTAATAGATAATACTAGTGAATCTATTGCAAAAACAATAGTGGATAGTCTTGCATTCAAACAATATGTTACATACATGAAGTATGAAAAAACACATACACCATAAAAAAAGATAATCAAATGTACAAAATAAACAAATTCTTTGCCGCTAGGCTGCTGAAAAACACCATATATAAAAGTGAAAATTAAGTTCGTAGTAGGAAATGATCATAAAGGAGAAAATTCTTCTATGGGTGATCATGCAATCAGATTTCCAGGAGGTAGAAAAACAGCCTTCACCAGCTAATTGACTTCACCCGAAGTGCTCTGAATATTCAAATGCGCTTACCACAATGATTGGACCACTTAATGAAAAGTAGGTCTTATGCGCTGAGCAGGTATAAGTGCCTGGACACTATAAGACAGCATGGTTTCAGTAGTAATGCCGATGATTGGAACCACAATAAGAAACAAAAGAGGGAATCTCATAGTGCATTACCTTTTATTTAAAAAACATATTTTAAAAAAGCTGATTGGCCGCTTACTTGATAAAATGCCTGTCTGGCACTAGGATTGCTAGCGTGATTGTCTCATATTTAGGGGACGTCGCTCGGATCCTTCAAAAAAGACCTGAAAGGTCTTGTTCTAGGCAGCAGTAGCAGCAGTAGCAGGTGTCGAAATCAGCTGTGTGCAGGGTGACCAGAAAGAAGCCGCCGACAATTGTTTCATGCTGTGCACGTCATCAGGGGGGCGTGTCTGGCCACAAAGGAC
Source organism: Rana temporaria (assembly GCF_905171775.1). Lineage (NCBI taxonomy): Eukaryota > Metazoa > Chordata > Amphibia > Anura > Ranidae > Rana > Rana temporaria. The sequence continues at coordinate 291,529,717 of NC_053491.1, read as the reverse complement.
CCTGGTATTTTGTAGGAGAAGCAAGGAAGCCAATAGGATGTGCTAGTGGGCGTGTTTAAACAACACCAGCAGTCTAAGTGCTAAGCATAGCACATTGCTCGCTCACAACGAATACAAACAGGAAAACAAAATATTCATAAAATGTTTGTTAAAAAACTGAGGCATTTCTACCTATCGTGGGGGAAACTTTAGGACTATTTAATGTGGCTGGATTCTAAGAGAGCCTGCAAAATCCTTACAGGCATCTGAGAATCGCTGAATGCAATTACACTAATGTGTTTGAATATATCAATTATTGTTGATTTTTAAAAGTTAAAGTACGTTGTTAAAAAAGTTAAAAATAAAGTTAAAAATAAAATATACGTTAAGAAAAACAGATATATTCTATAGGATATACCCATTTATTTAGATAGGAAATCTCTATCCTATGGAGGAAAAATTTACAAAAAAATGGAAGCTACCAGCGGTAGATGCAGCCATTTCGTGTGTAAACAAAAACCTAACCTGTCCAGTTGACAATGCCCAGGTGTTTAAAGATTTTTCTGAAAATAAGCTAGAATCTTTACTTAAATCTTCCTTTGTAATGGTGGGCGCTGTGACACAACCTGCTGTGGCAGCTGTGGGTATGTGTCAGGTCCTAAAGGAACAAGTGAAACAAGGGCTTAAGGATCTTCCTCCAGACCAGCTCAAGCTTTGGGAGAACCTGCCTAAGGCCTTATGTTTTACGGTCGATGCCATGAGAGATTCTATCAAACAGGCATCCTGCCTCACGCACCAACTGGTGCACATGCACAGAATCTTTTGGTTGAAGCCTTGGTCAGCAGAAGCTCCATGTAAAAAGCTTTTGGCTGGTTTTCCCTTTCATGGGGAATGACTTTTTGGGGATGATCTGGATAAATACATCCAGAAAATCTCAAGTGGTAAGACTACACTATTGCCAGAGAAAATTTTAAATAAACACCCATGTTTTAAACAGGCCCTTTCTCTGGTCTCAGGGACCTTTGCCTCCAGGCAGTGGTGATGGCATTCTCAATCAACCACAAAACCTAAGACCCAGAACCAGACCCAGGGTCACAAGAAGCCATGGGTACAAAAATCTGGTAACCGGAACCCTAAGGCCCTGTACACACGATCAGTCCAAACTGAGGAAAACGGACTGAAGTTCAGTTTCATCAGTCCAAACCTACCGTGTGTATGGCCCATCAGACTTTTGTCCTTCAGACCAAAGTTTTAAAACTTGCTTTAAAATCGGACTGATGGACTGATGACCGATCGGTCAAAACCGATGGTTAGAACGCAAAAGCATCGGTTCAAAACCAGCGCATGCTCAGAATCAAGTCGACGCATGCTTGGAAGCATTGAACTTCGTTTTTTTAGCACGTCGTTGTGTTTTACGTCACCACGTTGGACTCGATCGGATTTTGAACTGATGGTGTGTAGGCACATCAGACCATCAGACCATCAGTCCATCAGTCCATCAGACTTCAGCCTTCAGTCCATTTTCATCAGTTTGGACTGATCGTGTGTACAAGGCCTAAAGCTTCCTTATGATGGGGCGCCCCCGCTTGGCCGAGAGGGGGGGGCAGCTTTGGCAGTTTTCAGCAGCTTGGAAGACAGAGATCCAGGACAAATGGGTGATTTCCACTGTATCCTTAGGATACAAAATAGAAATCCCACCTTATCGGTTCCTAAACTCAAATGCCTCCAAAGATCCATTAAAAAGACAGTGGATCACTTGCTGTCCTAAGGGGTAATCAAAGAAGTTCCGCTAAAGAAACAAGGCCCAGAGTTTTATTCAAATCTCTTTGTGGTTCCAAAACCAAACAGAGATATCAGACACATTCTGGATCTAAAAGCTCTAAATCAGTTTCTAAACATTTGTCATTTCCGGACGGAAACAACTCGATCAGTGGTTTCCACTCTACAAGGCGGAGAATTCTTGGCGTCAAAGATGCATATTTGCATGTGCCTATTCATCTCGCTCACCAAAAGTTCCTAAGGTTCGCTGTGGAACACCGCCACTATCAGTTTGTGGCTCTACCTTTTGGCTTGGCTACGGTACCTCGCGTGTTTACAAAGGTTCTGGCCCCTCTTCTAGCAAAGTTGAGGACGAGGGGCATAACGGTGATGGCCTATCTGGACGATCTACTCTTTGTAGAACAGTCAGTGGCACAATTAAATAACAGTGTACTAAGTACAGTAAACTACCTAAAGTGTCTAGGCTGGATCCTTAACTTCCAGAAGTCCTCTGGGGAGAGAAGGGCAGAGTATTCGGGCATGATCTAAGACACAACCCAAACCAAAGTATTCCTTCCAGAACCAAAAATCTAATCCTTAAAGGAACTGGTCCACATGGTCAGGGCAAAGCATCAAGTACAAAAACATACTTGGGGGGCACACCCTAAAAATGCTATACATCTAAGATGGTGCTGCTATAAGACCAAAGAGAGTACAAAACAGATTATAGCGCACACATGCAAAAATGACATTTATCCTGCAAGGCTAGTTAAAAACACCTGAATATATTCAAAAATACGGGGGTTTGGTCACACTATATGGTCATATAGTGCTAAGCCCACTTACTGCGACAAAGTACCCAGAATTAGTGGGTCCTAACCTGTTAATAGAATGAAAGAACCTAGGGCCAAATCCACAAAGCAGATGCGCCGACTTAACTCGAGATTTCTAATTTTACACCGCTCGTATCTTTGCGCCCGATCCTCAAAACGAGATACGCCTTAAAATCCGTTTTTTCCGTCCTACCTAAAATAATTACACCGGCGCATCCTCGGACGCAAATTACGCTGGTCACGCTGCTGTTTTTGATAGGCAAAGATGCAAATGAGGGAGATAGGGCGATCCACATAATTAAGTGTGTGCGCCGTAGATTACGCCCTGTGCGCACCTGTTAGTTTCCCTGCGCAAATTTACACGTTATAAAAGCAGCCCTAATTTTACAGATGCTGTGTAAAGGTCTGCTGAAGCAACAGCATTGAGGAAGAGCTGAGAACACATATTTGCTGGACTTCAATCTGTCTGCCAACATGCCCGGGCCATCCATGATTCTAACGGCACTCGCTACTTTAGAGGCACAAAGAAGGAGGAGGGCACAGAGGAGGAGGAGGAGGGCACAGGAGAGGGTATACCGCCCACGCCGAGATCTCTTTGGCATGCCTGATTCTGAGGTCTATGGCAACTTCCGTTTTAACCGGGAAGCCATCCTTGAATTAACCCGAATCCTGAAGGATGATCTCACCACCCCAACCCAACGATCCCATGCCCTGCCACCTCTCCTCAAAGTAATGGCAACACTGCAGTTTCTTGCCACTGGGTCTTTCCAACGAACATGTGGAGGTCTGGCTGGGATGGCACAATCCTCCATGAGCAGGTGTGTCCATCAAGTAGTCCCTGCAATACTGCGGCGAATGGGCAATCAATTTCAAAAACCCACCAGGAGGACCAGCGATTGGAAACCATGACGGACTTTTACTACATTGCCCGATTCCCACGGACCATCGGGGCCATTGATTGTACCCATGTGGCACTACAGCCCCCCCATGAGACAGAGCACCTGTTCTGGAATGGGAAGCACTGGCATTCCATAAATGTCCAGGTAATCGTAGATGCCCATGGCCTCATCTGGCACGTCTGTGCAAAATTCCCTGGATCCTGCCATGACAGCTATATATTCCGGCAGACCAACATCTCCAGAGATTTGGAGCTGAACCTGTATGGAGACAGCTGGCTGATTGGTGAGTGACATGGGTGTCAGGGATGTCCCCCCCCATGATGCAGACATCACGAGGGGCACATGCATGACTAACATCCTTCTGTCTTTTCCCTTCCAGGTGACTCTGGATATGCCCTGGGACCCCATATGATGACTAGTGTTGAGCAGAATACGCCATATTCGATTTCGCGATATATCTCGAATATATAGTCGAATATTCGAGATATATTCGCTAAATTCGAATATTCGTGATATTTTATCGAAATGAAATGATTGCGAATGCGAAAATAATTGCGAATTTTTGATAGCTGCAGTAGGAGCACTCTGGCTCAGAATATTCTTGATATTTTTTCGAAATTTCGCAAAATGTGAATGCGATATTTACTGCGCAATTTCGACAAATGCTGTAGGAGCACTCTGATTGGCTCAGAATATTCGTGATATTTTATCGAAATTTCGCAAAATGCGAATGCGATATTGATGGCGAAATTTCGACAACAGCGCTAGGAGCACTCTGATTGGCTCAGAATATTCGTGATATTTTACAATACAAAATAATTGCGAATATTCGGCAAATGCGGAAGGAGCACTCTGATTGGCTCAGAATATTCTTGATATTTTACAATACAAAATAATTGCGAATATTCGGCAAATGCGGAAGGAGCACTCTGATTGGCTCAGAATATTCTTGATATTTTACAATACAAAATAATTGCGAATATTCGGCAAATGCGGAAGGAGCACTCTGATTGGCTCAGAATATTCGTGATATTTTACAATAGAAAATAAAAAGTGTTTTGCATTGGTGGTGATTCTTTACTCTATCCATCTGTCACAGCCGTTTGTCAATCAAACACCTTGAAGATTGAACACGTTCATGCTGCATGCTTTGGACTTTTTTTCACTTCACATATCAAAGACATTTTTATGAAAGATTATTTTTCTATTATTGGGACTATATTTCTTTATATATTTGTTTCACTGTGTATTTCACAAGTTATTTGCGCTTGCTTATTTTATAATTTGCCCACATGTCTTGTCACTAGACATATTTTTTATTCTTGTAGAGCGACTCCATTTTCTGTCTTGTATTAATTTATGTTGTATAACATTTTTGAGTTGCTGCTGTATTCTCCCCTTTTTTTAAGGTATGCGCAATTTTTTCCTTCTTACAAAAAAAATAATATCAAACATACAAATATTCATAACAGAAACATACACAAAGCCCCCCCCTTTTGCATCAGAGACAATCAGAGTTCTCCTACCACAGTTATCGAAAATTCGCAATCATTTTCGCATTTGCATTAGCGAAAATTCGCATTTTTTTTTTTTTATATTCGGCAACATAAAAGGATCCCCTCAAAATTGAAAAAATGCGAATATTCGGAATAGCGAATATTCACCGCGAAATTCGAAATATATCGCGAATACTCGAATATGCCATATTCGACCCGAATATTCGCAATACGAATATTGGTGAGCAACACTAATGATGACCCCATTCAGGAACCCCCAAACCCCAGGAGAGCAAAGCTACAACGAGGCTCACATACGCACCCGGGCAGTTGTGGAACGCACATTTGGGCTGCTGAAGTCCCGCTTCAGATGCCTGGATAAGTCTGGGGGTACACTGTTGTATTCCCCAGACTTTGTGTGCCAGATCATCGGTGCATGTTGTATTCTGCACAACTTTGCCATGAGAAGGGGACTGGAGATTGACATACGTGCTGACCTGACCCCCGACCCAGGCAATCCCCCCCTAACCAACTCTACCCGGTCTGCTGAGGGCACAGCAGCCAGGAGACGCCTCTCAGAAGGCATCTTTTCACAGTAAACGCACATGAATAATGTCACAATGAGAATGTTTCTTTTCACAGTAAACGCACATGAATAATGTCACAATGAGAATGTTTCTTTTCACAGTAAACGCACATTAATTATGTCACAATGAGAATGCATGAATGCACACCACTGTGGTCCCTAGCACAGACACATCACATGCACATCGAATTGGATTAGATCCAAGTACCCCCCCCTTTGGTACTTGGGAGCAGTAACGCCACGCCACGGCTCCAATTATGTCACTGTGCATTCATACACCATTCAGGAACCTGGGATCACTTCTCCCTGGTCCTGGGGATCCCTTCTCCACCAAAACTGAGGGTGACACCCTTATTTTATCAGGAATGTCACCCCCCCCACATTCACACATCATTCACACACATAAACCAAATCATAAGTACAGTATAATAAACAAAATCATAAAAAAAAATAAAAAAAATAAAAAAATAAAAAGTACCCCTGCAAATTAATTCCAGCGGCGAGTGCTCCGTCTGGGCTGCCCAAGGGCACGGGCACGGGCACGGCCACGGCCAACTGGAGGATCTTCACGGGGGGGGTGTTAGCAGGGGAAGGAGGATCTTCACAGAGGGGGTGTTAGCAGGGGAAGAAGGAGCCTCCCCTGGTGTCTGTCCTCCTGCTGGCCTGCCCTCCAAGGCCACTGCTATCCTGTTCAGACAGACAGTGATGGCAGCCGTATTGGCCTTATTGTTATTGTCCTGCACAGCCCGGGTATTGTCCTGCACAGCCTGGGTCAGGGCAGTCACCTCCTGGGCCACACCTGTTGTGGCGGTCTGCAGGGACCACAAACATGTGATGACCCCCAAAGAGTTTGTGGCCACATCACCGAGTGACTCCCTCATTGCACCCAGGCTGTGCTCCATCTTGGTCAGAGTTTTTTTTATCTCACCCAGAGTGCGGGTCTGCCGGGCATTGTCCTTCTGCAGACTGGCCGGCAGATGCTCAAACACCCCCCTGGTCTCCTGGGTCGCCATCCTGCCTGCCCTTGAGGCTTGTGGCTCTGGAGGAGGGGAGAGAGTGACCATTGTGGTTTGCAGCCTGTTGGGGGAGGAGTGGGAGGGGCTTCCCCTGATGGTGGCCTGACTGCTGCCAGCCTCTGTGGTAGGCTCTGGGGTAGCCTCAAGGGTATCCTAAAATGTCATTAGATCAGAGGCCAAAAGGATTTCCCTGCCAAGCTGCAGATCTTCTTCTTCCACCCCCTCATCCTCCTCCCCCTCATCCTCCTCCCCCTCATCCTCCTCATGAGGGGAGGTTTGGCCACTCCCCTCCCCTGGGGACTCCTCAGCAGCCTCTTGTCCTTGGGGTGGTGCAGCAGCCTGGCCTGATGGCCCAGCATCCTCCTGGCCTGATGGGCCAGCAACCTCCTGGTCATCTGTGGAGGACACCAAACAATCACAGGTTTGAGGATCCACACACTTGGCACATCTTCCCTTCCCCCACCCACACATGCTAATCACCAGATAGATAATCAAAAAACTTACCTGGTCTCACAGGAACATCAGAGTCAAAGCCAGGCAGGCCCACCACCTGCTCTGGCTGGAAACACCGGGCCACTGCCCATTCCTCCTCAGTCAGCCGGATGGGGCATGGTCCCCCTCCTCCAGTGCCCCTCCTATGGGCAGTGAGCTTTGCCACCTTATTGCGGACCACGCTCCTCGGATCATTGATCTGTTTCTGGATGCCAGCGGGGGTCCCCGTCTCCCCCCTCCCCCCTCCGCCGCATTTATGTGATCCGTAATTTTTTTATATATCTTCTTCCTTTGGGCCGGGGAGGTGTTCCGGCTATCAGGCCCATGTAAATATCGCCCATATTGGATGATATACCTGGCAAGGATTTGCTTCTCAACATGTGTAAAATTAAGCTTCCTGCGCTTGGGAGCCATCACAGACACCACCCAGCAACAAGAAAACTCACAGGACAAACAAACAAAAATACACACACAACAAACAAACAAAAATACACACACAACAAACAAACAAAAATACACACACAACAAACAAACAAAAAGCAAAACACACAATCAGACAGCTACTACAAAGTCAAAAACAAACACCCAAAAAACAAACACAAAATCCAAGCAGAAAAAAAAAACACTTAGCAGAAACAATCAAACAAAAAATACACTTATCAGAAACAAACAACAACTACAATCTAATACTCCTCCAAAACTTCTCTATCACACACAACTCACCAACAAACACCAACAAACATTCAGAGCAGAAGCAACTTGCTCTAGGAAGGGAACACAGGGAAATACTTTTGCAAGGGAAGTGTGTTTGACTGGGGCTATTTACACACAGGGCGATCCTCAAACTAAGTATGCTTGGCCTTTTACCTATCTCACTGATTGCGCCGAGCAAAGTTCTGCACATGCCCAGTGAGCAGCAAATTCGTGCGCGCACGGCTCATTACAATGAAGCACGCCCACTTCCTTCCCACTTGCAATAACCCCGCCTTACGCCTCGGAATTTAAGTTACGTAAGCGCAATTTTGTGCGCAAATGCGCTGTGGATACGGCACTTACGACACCAACTTAGGGCGCCGTAACTTAAATGACATAAGTTTTGAGTAACTTATTTTTCGCCGCTGGCTGTGGATTTGGCCCCTAGTGTCTCAACCTTGGGAGATAAACTCCTCTATATGGGAGAACTGAAGGGATTCTTCCTATACACTGGTGGCCACTAATGTGAGGTAATGAAGAGGGGGATGGGTGCTCCAGCCCAATGGACCTGGTCAGAGTCTATACAAAATACAAAAACATACTTGGGGGGCACACCCTAAAAATGCTCTACATTTTTAGGCTTAGTGCTAAGCCCACTTCATTACCTCACATTAGTGGCCACTAGGGATGAGCTTTGCGTTCGACTCAAACCCATGTTCAACTCGAACATTGCCTGTTCGATTGTTTGTCGAAATTCGAACAAAACGGATCGTTTGCGCTAAATTCGAGTGACGCGTCGCGGCCCATAATTCACTGTGGCATTGCGCGCTGATGATTGGCCGAGCATGCACTATGACCCACAGGCTTGGCCAATCACAGCGCGCAAAAAACGGAGAGCCATTATTGGCCAAAGCCAGGGTGGCTTTGGCCAATTATGGCTCAGGGCTTTAGCACACACCCCACACTATAAAAGGCAGCATGCAAGGCGGCCTCGTGTAGTGCGTTGCGGTGTTGTTAATGAGAAGATCAGTCCTATAGAGAGAGAGACAGTGTCTTTTTTACTAGATAGATAGACAGAGCAGGCAGGCTAGTCAGTTTAGTTAAATTTACAGGCCCTATCTTTAGGCAGACGTAGCGTATCTCAGATACACTACGCCACCGTAACTTAGAGCGGCAGGTCTTGTATTCAGAAACAACTTGCGCTCTAAGTTACGGCGGCGTAGTGTATCTGACACGGCGTAAGCCCGCCTAATTCAAACTAGGCTGGTAGGGGGTGTGTTGTATGTAAATGTTTTGTGACCCCACGTAAAGGACGCTCTTATGGAACGGTGCACGCGCGCGCATGCTCAGTCTCACGTCGAATTTTCAAAGTAAATTACGCCCGCTCAATGCTTAGGCGATGTGAACGTAACCTACGCCCAGCCCCATTCACGGACGACTTACGCAAATGACGTAAAATACGACGCTGTTCGGACGTTTCCGACGTCCATACCTAACATAACTTACCCCTGTTTTATGAGGGGTAACTTTACGCCGGTCCGACGCCTTACGTAAACGACGTATCTTGATACGTCGGGGCGCACATACGTTCGTTAATAGGCGTATCTAACTAATTTGCATATTCTACGCAGAAATATACGGAAGCGCCACTAGCGGCCAGCGGAAATATGCACCCTAAGATACGACGGCGTAAGAGACTTACGCCGCTCGTATCTAGGCAACTGTGAGGCGTATCTGATTCTATTAATCGGGCGCGGAGATGTGACGCCTCACACTCAGAGTTATGACGGCGTATCTGGAGATACGCCGTCGTAACTCCTTTGTGAATCCGGGCCACAATGTGTAGAGGATATATATACATCCCAGGTGTTGTACATATATTTATACACTGTATAGTTTAGCTAGATGAGCTATTCCTATTTGTCAGGCAGTTGATTGTGCTAGCTGCAGCCTTCTAACGTGTTGTATTGCCCGTGTGCTGTATAGGTTGCACCTAAACGTACTTGGTGTTTTCTGCACTTGTGCTGTATAGTTTGCACCTAAACGTACTTGGAGTTTACTGCACTTGTGCTGTTTAATTTGCACCTAAACGTACTTGGTGTTTACTGCACCTGTGCTGTATAGTTTGCACCTAAACATACTTGGTGTTTACTGCACTTGTGCTGTATAGTTTGCACCTAAACGTACTTGGTGTTTACTGCACTTGTACTGTATAGTTTGCACTTAAACCTACTTAGTGTATACTGCAAGTATGCTCTGTAGTTTGCACCTAAACCTACTTGGTGTATACTGCAAGTGTGCTTATTAGTTTGCACAAAAAGCTACTTGGTGTGTACTGCACATGTCCTCTGCAGTTTGTACCTAAAGCTACGAGGTGTGTGCACTGATTTTGTCCTCTTCAGGCCATTATAATGTCTGGAAGAACAACGAAGAGAGGCAGAGAGTCAAGAGGGCAAGCAGTCTCTGCATCTAGAGGCAACAGTGCTGGTGGTGGACACGGTGCATCCTCTTCAGCACGTGGCCGTTGCACAAGCTCGTCCTTCTTTTTCGGGAGCTGGCCGTGTTGAGCCTCAACATGCAGACAAATTGGTAGAGTGGATGACATCCTCATCCTCGTCCTCATCCTCTCTCACCCAGGCTCAGGGTACTTTGTCTGGCAAATTAGCTGCCAAGGCATCCTCTTCCCTATGCTCAATGGCATCACTTACTCCTTCCCTAGTCCCACCATGTCCTCCTGAGGAGTCTCCCGAACTGTTTCAACACAGTGTTGGGTACATGCTGCATGAAGATGCGCAGCGTTTTGAAGGCTCCGATGATGGAACACAGATAGAGGAAGGCAGTAATGTGAGCCCAGAGAGAGGGGGTGCCCGAGAGGGACAGCAATCTGGCAGTCATGTTCCCCCAGCTGCAGCATACTGCCAGGTTTTCGACAGTGATAAGGAGGGAGGGGATGATGAGGTCACTGACTCTACATGGGTGCCTGATAGGAGAGAGTAGGAGGAAGAGGAGGAGGAGGAGGAAGAGGCACATCTCCAAAGAGGCAGGATGCCCTCCAGGGGCCAGCTTAAGGGCAGCACACCAACTGCATTACATTGCAGAGCTACGCCTGTGCAGGGCGCTGCTGTTTCTCAACGTTACTGCAAAAGTTCTTTGGTGTGGGCCTTTTTTGAGACATGTGCATCAGATCGCACCATTGCTATTTGCAACATATGTCTCAAGCATATCTTGCGTGGCCAAAACATCACCCGCTTGGGTGCTTGACCAGACCAGGGTGCTTGACCATGCTTGACCAGACATATGTCGACCTGCCATGCAGTTCGTTGGCAAGCATACCTGAAAGACCCACACCAAAGAACAAAGCAGACCTCCCCTTGCCCCTCATCAGCTGGGATCTCCAACCCCACTAGACCCTCCGTCCTCTCTGAAGCCTGCACTGATAGGACTGAAGGTGTAGAATTAGGTGTGTCACTACCTAGTAGTACATGCGGGCAATCTACTATCGGTACACTGATGTCAGATTGTACAAGCCAAATTTCCCTGCCCCAGCTGCTGCAGCACCGAAAGAAGTACTCTCCCAGCCATCCACATGCCCAGCGGTTGAATGCTAGCTTAGCGAAATTGCTAGCACTTCAACTGCTTTTCAGTTGGTAGATTCTGCCACCTTACGTGAGTTTGTGGAATGTGCAGTACCTCAGTGGCAAGTTCCCAAACGCCACTTTTTCTCACGGAAGGCGATTCCAGGTCTCTACCGCCATGTGGAAGGCAATGTCCATGCCTCGCTGGACAGGGCGGTCAGTGGTAAGGTGCATATCACCGCTGACTCATGGTCCAGCAGGCATGGACAGGGACATTACCTCTCTTTCATGGTGCATTTGGTGACTCTGCTGGCAGCTGGGAAGGACGCAGGGCAAGGTAAAGTAGTGTTGGAGGTTGTTCCACCACCACGCCTCCAAAAAACACTCCTACCAGTTGTGACCAGTGGCGGCTGGTGAAGTTTTAGGATGGGGGGCGCAAGACCATGCCCCTCCATGTTTGGTCCATCCCACTTCTCATAGGCCACACCCCTTATAGAATCCACCCACTCCGTCCCCTGTATTCCACTTGCTTCCACTCATAGTGTCAGGAGTATACAGCTCAGCATCACAGGACAGAGTATATAGCCCCAGCATCACAAATCATGGTATTACAGATCGGCGCAAACAAACTAAAAAATTACACTGTTAGTAATGAAGGACTCTAAATGGGCATGAGATTACCAGAAACTGCAGACATACTGCACAAGATTACCAGATAATGCGGACATACTGCATTAGATTACCAGAGACTGCAGACATACTGCACGAGATTACCAGATACTGCGGACATACTACACAAGATTACCAGATACTGCGGACATACTGCATTAGATTACCAAAGACTGCAGACATACTGAACGAGATTACCAGATACTGCGGACATACTGCACAAGATTACCAGATACTGCGGACTGTAACGGAATGACCTGGGACAAACAGAGACTTTGGAAGGATGAGGGGTACTCCTGTGCCAGCGTCATTAATAACTCTTATGTCTAGGGTCACCTTATGTCCGATAGGGCCATAGGGTGACTGAGAAATTATATCCTAAATTACAGGACAGGGGACATTACTGATAGCTCATATTGCAATTGGGGATATTGCAAAGTGTTGGTTTATTCTATGACTCATCTCTCTGTGTAGACTGTTAACATGTTAAATGTGGCTGGCTCTTGAAAGGCCTTTCATTGTGTGATAACACTGCTTAAAGCCTATTGATGCTCAGAGGTGTGAATACCTTTCTGTCGGAGACGAACCGTCTGTCTAAAGATGTGGATTGAGAAGAAATCATTGTGTGATGGTGTTTTGTTTGAATTCTGTTAATGAAGGAATGTGACTTCTCAGGTGGAGTGATTAGATCATGATAATTATAGCCCGGCACCAAGATGTCTGGAATGTTTAGCAATTAGCCATCTGAAGGTGTATTGAAGCCCCCCCAGGGTGTGATGTGTGGGTGGAGAGTTTGATTGTTCCTTTCATGCTTAAACTGTTTATAAACTTGAGAGCTAACCATTAAAGTTGTCTTGCATTTGAAACCAGAACACAGCGCTGTGTGTCTCGTGTCTGGGGGGAATTCTTATGGGTCGTGTTCGTTTGCCTGATTGTGGAGTGTCGATAAGCTGTCGTAGTTGATGGAAGGTCGTAAACTGTGGTGACCGTTACAAGTGGTGGCACAGCAGTGGCATGTTTCCATAATCAGAAGGACGCCTACAAGGACACAGGACAATGGAGACGCTGTATGAACGGCTGAAGCTCTCTTCCCTCAAGGACTTACTGGAGAGCCGGGGCAAATCGGCCTGCAATCGTAAGAGAAGGGACATTATTACAGAGCTTGTCCAAATGGATAGAGCTGAAAGGCCCAGCGTAACAGAAAGGCCCAGCATAACAGACAGGACACCCGAGGAAGAGTTTTTTGACTGGGCTGTTAGACGTGGACTGGCACAGTATGGACCTAATCCTCCACCGGAGATCATAGACCAGGTTATAGCGGCTGTGGATGCCACTTGGCTACAGCAAAGAGATGCTGCAGCAGCAGAAGTCACAGAAGCACCAACTGAAGAGAGGGGAGAGGTACAGATGCCAGTCACGATGGAAGTGGAGTTCCAGGGAGTCGGGTTAGTTGGCCCCTCTCCCCAGCAACAAGCTGTGGTGGTAAAGCGTTTACTCCCAGCTGAATCATTGGCGGCAGGGCAGGATGCTACTGGCTGCTGCACACAACTGCAGCTTGAGATGACATCGGGGGATGGGACTGTGGTCTCCCCTCAAAGCGACCCAGCAGAAGAGCTGGCAACAGAGCAGAGTGCCACAAGCCTCTGCTCTCACCTAGCAGGAGAGGGAGTTCCTGTGGGGAGTTCACCATAGGGTGACTGAGAAATTATATCCTAAATTACAGGACAGGGGACATTACTGATAGCTCATATTGCAATTGGAGATATTGCAAAGTGTTGGTTTATTCTATGACTCATCTCTCTGTGTAGACTGTTGACATGTTAAATGTGGCTGGCTCTTGAAAGGCCTTTCATTGTGTGATAACACTGCTTAAAGCCTATTGATGCTCAGAGGTGCGAATACCTTTCTGTCGGAGATGGACCGTCTGTCTAAAGATGTGGATTGAGAAGAAATTATTGTGTGATGGTGTTTTGTTTGAATTCTGTTAATGAAGGAATGTGACTTCTCAGGTGGAGTGATTAGATCATGATAATTATAGCCCGGCACCGAGATGTCTGGAATGTTTAGCAATTAGCCATCTGAAGGTGTATTGAAGCCCCCCCAGGGTGTGATGTGTGGGTGGAGAGTTTGATTGTTCCTTTCATGCTTAAACTGTATATAAACTTGAGAGCTAATATCAGGGCACCAATCCTGCCCAGTTCCTTAGAGCCGTGCGATCGCGCCTGTTTGCGGCAGGCGCGCGCATGCGCGGTGTGGCCACACGCCGTGAATGCACAGGTGCGCGCACGAGCGCGCTTACGGGCGCGCACGGGCTCGCTTATCTCTCGGCCAATCAGAGGCCTGAGCGGGTTATTTAACCACTTGCCGACCTCCTCATGTAGATATACGTCAGCAGAATGGCACGGACAGGCACATCAACGTACCTGTATGTGCTCTGCTTGACGTGGGTGGGGGTCCCCCCCCTGCTACATGCGGCGGTCGGTAAGCCTCGGGGAGCGATCCGGGACGACGGCGAGGCTATTTGTTTATAGCCGCTCCGTCGCGATCGCTCCCCGGAGCTGAAGAACGGGGAGAGCCGTGTGTAAACACAGCTTCCCCGTGCTTCACTATGGCGGCGCATCGATCGAGTGATCCCTTTTATAGGGGAGACTCGATCGATGATGTCAGTCCTACAGCCACACCCCCCTACAGTAGTAAACACACACTAAGTGAACACTAAATGTTACAGCGCCCCCTGTGTTTAACTCCCAATCTGCAACTGTCATTTTCACAATAAACAATGCAATTTAAATGCATTTTTTGCTGTGAAAATGACAATGGTCCCAAAAATGTGTCAAAATTGTCCGAAGTGTCCGCCATAATGTCGCAGTCATGAAAAAAATCGCTGATCGCCGCCATTAGTAGTAAAAAATAAAATAAAAATAAAAATGCAATAAAACTATCCCCTATTTTGTAAACGCTATAAATTTTGCGCACACCAAACGATAAACGATTATTGCGATTTTTTTTACCAAAAATAGGTAGAAGAATACGTATCGGCCTAAACTGAGGGAAAACATTTTTTTATATATGTTTTTGGGGGATATTTATTATAGCAAAAAGTAAAAAATATTGAATTTTTTTCAAAATTGTCGCTCTATTTTTGTTTATAGCGCAAAAAATAAAAACCGCAGAGGTCATCAAATACCACCAAAAGAAATCTCTATTTGTGGGGAAAAAAGGACGCCAATTTTGTTTGGGAGCCACGTCGCACGACCGCGCAATTGTCTGTTAAAGCGACGCAGTCCCGAACTGTAAAAACCCCTTGGGTCTTTAGGCAGCATATTGGTCCGGGGCTTAAGTGGTTAAACCGCCCTCTTCCTCCTGTCAGGTTGCTGGCTTGTCACAGCATCTGAGGCCTCGTACACACGACAGAGTTTCTCGGCAGAATTCGTCGAGAAACTCGGCGAGAGCCGGATTCTGTCGAGAAACTCTGTCGAGAACTCGTCGAGCAAATAGAGAGCAGGTTCTCTATTTTCTCGACGGGAGTGGATTTTGGATAGACGAGTTCTTCGTCGGGCTGTTTTATCAACGAGAAACTCGGTCGTGTGTATGCTAAGAAACCTGTGAAAAACTTAGACACTGGAGAACACCCTCGGTAAAAGTAGCGTTTGGAATGGAGATAGCACATTCGTCCCGCTTCCAACATTATTGCATCGTTTATTTGCAGCGCTTTACCCAATTTTTTGTAAGGGCACAAAACAGCAATATTCTTTTTTGCTTTTGTTAGGATATTCACACAGAGTTCTGTTAAATTTTGTGGAACCTTTTTCTTACTGATCTCAATTATATTTTATTAAAAAATTGTCACCTTATTTTGGTCCTGTGTTTTAAATCCTGCTCTTAATATTCCCCTTAATTTATAATTTTGCAAAAATGCAAATCCTCTTTTTTTTTGGAATGTCAAGTTCCCCCCATTGAAACCTTATTGCTTTGTCTTATCTCATCTGTCCCTTTCAAATTACACCTTATATCCCATTTTATTTTAAACATAACCTGCCTTCTCACAAGCTAAATTTTTTAGCAAAAAAAAACAAGGACAAGTATGAACTGTAAAATCTAAATTTACCATTTATTTTGGTTAGAAAACAAAAGTAACTAAGCAAAAGTCAGCACTGGAGAGCTTGCTGCCATTTGTGCACAGCCAGGTGTGGCCTGATGTGACTGGTGAGCAGTTGGAGGCCAAAATGGGGACTTGAGAGGTTCATTCAGGAAGGAACGCATCAAGATCTTGGACTCCCCGAGGTCACAAACTGGAGCAGGGCAGGCATATGTCACCAGGTTGTGGTACTATAGCAGCCTGAACTCTGGTACACCACATGGAAGTAAGGGAGTCACTTTCTTGTTTTCTTCAAGGCCTTCCTTGGTGGCTTCCCTGCAGCCTGCTCTTTGACCTTCTCTGCAGCCTTCTCAGCAGCCTTCCTCTTCTGCCTGGCTGGAGGTGGTGACACAGGGGTAGTACTCATGCCAGGAGGAGGAGTAGACGAAGGTGGTGGAGGAGGAGTAGACAAAGGTGGTGGAGGAGGAGGTGGAGGAGGAGGAGGTGGAGCAGTAGAAGGAGGAGGAGCAGTAGAAGGAGGTGGAGCAGTAGAAGGAGCAGTAGAAGGAGGTGGAGCAGTAGAAGGAGGAGGAGCAGTAGAAGGAGCAGTAGAAGGAGGTGGAGCAGTAGAAGGAGCAGTAGAAGGAGGTGGAGCAGTAGAAGGAGCAGTAGAAGGAGGTGGAGCAGTAGAAGGAGGTGGAGCAGTAGAAGGAGGTGGAGCAGTAGAAGGAGCAGTAGAAGGAGGTGGAGCAGTAGAAGGAGCAGTAGAAGGAGGTGGAGCAGTAGAAGGAGGAGGAGCAGTAGAAGGAGCAGTAGAAGGAGGTGGAGCAGTAGAAGGATGTGGAGCAGTAGAAGGAGGAGGAGCAGTAGAAGAATGTGGAGTAGGAGTAGTAGAAGAAGAAGAGGAAGAAGAATGTTGAGAATGAGCAGGAGAAGAAGAGGAAGAAGAATGTTGAGAATGAGCAGGAGAAGAAGAGGAAGAAGAATGTTGAGAATGAGCAGGAGAAGAAGAGGAAGAAGAATGTTGAGAATGAGCAGGAGAAGAAGAGGAAGAAGAATGTTGAGAATGAGCAGGAGAAGAAGAGGAAGAAGAATGTTGAGAAGTAGCATGAGAAGAAGAAGGTGGGGGAGGTTGAGAAGTAGCATGAGAAGAAGAAGGTGGGGGAGGTTGAGAAGTAGCATGAGAAGAAGAAGGTGGAGGAGGTTGGGAGTTATCTGGTGTCTGAGGATGGGCATGTCTGCAAATGACAGTGTCCTCCGTGAGAAGACCCCTCACCCCCTGATTTGCTAGGGTGATGAGGAGTCCCTCAAAGAGTAATCGCTGGTCCACTGTCATGTCTGCCATTTTTGCCAAAACAACAGTCACAAATCCCTCCTGAGCAGTGGGAGGCTGCTGAAGGGTTGCATGGGCGTCCCGAATGAGGGCCAGTGAGGCGTCACGCACCCTCGTATCCCTCACCTGCCTTCTCGGACGCAGGCGAAGAGGAGGCACCTGACACCTGGTACTTCGCCCAGCCACCTCGTCCAAGCCACTTGGGCCTGCCACCTCGTTCAAGCCACTTGGGCCTGCAACCTCGTCCAAGTTACTTGGGCCTGCAGCCTCCTCCAAGCCACTCACCCTGCCCTCCTCCTGCCTGGCATTTTTCCGATCCTCCTGCTGGCTGGTCTCGTCCTGTGTATGTAAAAAAAGGACAGTTTTACTTATTTTTTTAAAAATAAGACTCAATTTTCAGCTCCTGACTGTTGCATTCTTTTTTTCACGACTTAGCTAAGCCAATCATTGTGACCCATGTTTTTTGGGGGATCACACAAAAATCATTCCTGGCCAATACTGACAAATGATCTGTATAACACTTTTATCTCTACCTTTTTTTGACCTTTAACATCTTAATTTACATCTCTTTAACAACATTTAAACACCACACATTTGCACATTGAAAGTACTATACCTGGCTCCAGCTGGGCAAATCCGGATCTTCATCCAGGATGGAAGGCTGCTGAGAGGGCTCATCTGCAGAGGGAGCAGCAGGTTGGCTGGAGGGAAGGCTGGAGGGAAGGTTGGAGGGAAGGCTGGACCTTCTGTTACTTCTGGGGGTAAGGCTTGAAAGTGACTCCCTTACCTCCAGGTGTTCATCCAGGAAGCTCAGTTTACTATAGTACCACAACTTTGGTACATATACCTGCCTTGCTCCAGCTCCAGACCTCATCGAAGCCAAGACCCTGTTGCGTGCCTTCCTGTAGGTGCCTCTCAAGGTCCCAATTTTGACCTCCAACTGGTCAGTCGTCACATCAAACCCCACCTGTCTCCGCACAAGTGGGAGCAGGCTCTCCAGTGCTGTTTTACGCAAGTCTTTGTTGCGGGATATGGGGTCTTTGGTGGCCCACAGAACTGGAAGTTCTCTCCACCGGTCAATAAAGATCTCCAAAAACTCGGGTTTGTTGAACTGGTTCATCTTTTCCTGTCCAAAACCAAGGAGAAATAAATATTGTCAATCCACAGTCTATAAAGTCAAGTACTCTTTATCACCAGATAGCCCTTAAATGTCTGTCTTTCCTGAATAGGCCACTGCTGTCCCAAGTTCTAAGCATACCTACACGTTTGTCGTTCAAACGTCTTTCTTCCGCACCCCGGTCGGACGGACGCCACGTGTGTTGGAGCTTTATATACACTCCGCACACGTCGTCCGCCCATGCTTAAATAATTCGATGTTTCCCCCGCCCCTTATCTTTCGTCGCGCAATCGACAAGAAGGAATTATCTCAGCAGGAGTTTGATACTCGGTCACGTTAGAAAAGCATTACGCTCAAGTTTACTCATGAATTCAAATGACAAGATTCTTCATGCCAAAAATTACCCCTTTGATGGTCAAAGAACGACATTGCCCACACAACATAGTTTTGGCAAAATGTTCGAGGAAACCGCGGTTACGTACAGCACGGCACTAGAAAGGGCCATTTGCATGTCAGATCTTGGCTGACTTAAATCTAAAGTTATGTTTATTGCTTCTTTCTGCTAGGTTAACACCATATCTAGGTGACAAACTCAAACGTTCCAAAACAAGTTACGTACCGTCGTCTGACACGATCTTCTAAAGATTGGGAACGCCGCCTTCACTCACGTGGTTTCCCTTTATACACGCGCATGCGTGACGCTCCGCCCGTATCCACACCCCTGACGTTCTTTCTCGTGATTTCACCGCCCCTTCTCTATCGTCACACCCACATGAACAAGATGGCAGCAGCAGCACCCCAGCCCTCCAACATGCCTGCCTCACAACAAGAGAGAGCCCACAGATCCGCTGGCCCATCCAGGAGAAGGACCTTTAAAGCCACCAACATGAGCTTTATGGAGATGGTGGAGATGGCTCAGATCCTCCGAGAGGAGGATTATTATTGCAAACACGGGCCATATGAACATCCCAACAAATTAAAGGCCCTAATTATGGACAAGGTTGAAAGGCGACTGTACCGCAAGTTTGGGGTCACAAGGTCACGCGAGCAACTCCGTAAGCGATGGTCGGACCTGAAGCTGCGGGAGCCAGAGACCATGAAACTAATCAGAAAAGAAATTAGAAGAAGTAAGTCATTTTGATGTGAAATCCTGTATTGTGTTTGCTATTTGCGCCATGTGCTTTTTCTTTAAGGTTGTACTGTATGTATTTCATGTTTGTGGGCCCAAATATTTGTCGGAAAAGTCGACGTTCATTTAGAACGACGACTCGTACGACCAAAGATTGTGCCCACAAACATGAAATATTTTCAATTTTTATGGGGGGGGGGGGTGGGATGAGATCCATTGTGGAATTAATGTCAATGTGTTTTTAATACTCAAAATTAAGACAATATACAGGAAAAGGATAGTCTGCTCAGCAGTTGGTGACACATATGGACTCAGTAGCACAATTGTTGGCCACAAAAACGTCATTATTTAGGGGTTAACACAGAGGTGAGGTCATCCAGTGGATACTTGGTTTGCTTCCATGTTGAAAAATAAACCAAAGGTACAACGAGTTTATTCATCTTTGGCAATGCCTACAATCCTGCGTCCTGCTTGGAGTGTATTTAAAAACCAACAATAGTCACCCGAAATTATTTGAAGAATGATTCATATTCCTCTTTCAGGCCTACAATCTTTTGAAATAATGTTTAAAACACCTTTTCTTCATTCTTGTAGGGCGACATGAAGCAGAGAACCAGGAAGCACCGATCCAAGGCCCACCCCCGCGGGATGAGTCTGCCACCACATCCGGTAAGAAAATATCATCTAACCCAGCTTCAGGTAATCTAGATGTAGGTCTGCCTAATTGTAATAAATGCTTTCCTGACTGACTCCATGGCAGCCTACGTGTGGGTTAATCCCGCCTCCTCTCCAATGCTATAGGACCCCATACCCATAAAAGTCAGCTCACCTATCAGTACTGTGTTCCTTTTTTGTCCTCCTCATGGACCTACATCACGTTTGTTCCTGCTGGCGTCCGTTTGGAATATTTCCTGAATTTTTGGCATATCATCCATGCGGTACAGCTCAGGGCTGAGCTACGAGTTGGCCTGTGCAATTCTTTGGCAGTATACACTCCATAGAGAAGAAGGGATCTGCCGCTCCAGCTGAGTGCACTAAGCAATCAGTGTCCTCTCAGAAGCCTGGGTGCAGGCAATGCATGGAAACAAAGCTTGAAAGGAAAAAGGTGAACAACTGCACTTCCAAAAATATATACCCCAGTGATGGAATGGAGGTTGCCACGGTATGCCTGAAGGTGGACGCATCAACGGCTGGCAAGGTCTGAACCTTTTTCACTTCCTCCATGGCAGTCGCCTCTGTGTCTATTTGTTTGTTTGTTTCCCTTTATTTTCTGGTACTCTCCGGTACCTCTATGTCCCCTCACGGCGCATGGAATGCATTTGCGTTCCAGGGTGCCACGGTACTTCCGGGTCACGGACGCTGCCACCGCTCTGCGCATGTGCGGGGCCTCTGTGATAGTGAGGCCTGGCTCTCGTGTTCACGCAGTGGCAGGTGGTCCGGCGACCGCGCAGGTGCCGTTAGGCTGTCTTCACGGCGCAGGCGCGAGGTGGAGGGGGCGGTGACGTCACCAGGCCGGGGATTCAAAGGTCTGCCTCCTGTCAGTGCGGGAATTTTCCTCAGACAGTGAGCGGTGGCTTCCCCCATGCTGAGTCTGCACCAGGATGCACTATATGTAAAAAAAAAAATAAAAAAAAAAAATGTATATTTTTGATAATATAAAAACAAAAAATAATAATAAATAGATGTTTTTTCTTCTGGTTGGCTTCCCTGGCCTGGGTAGCATTTATGGGTCATCCGCAGACTGTATGTATTTTTTGCTGACGTCCTGTCCAGAGGTTATGGACAGGTCACTGCCTTTTTGCAGCCAGCCCTTGCGCACTGGGTAGGTGCAGGCAAGGGGAGGGGGCTGAGTTTGCATCCTCAAGGGTTTGAGATTGCGTTTGGTGTCCCCACCCCCCAATCTTTCTTTTGCAGCTCTTTCAAAAGATCGGACCATCAATTTGTGGTCCAGGATGTCCGAGACCTTGCCAGACCACAACTTTCTCCATTTATTGTCTAGATCTAGACGAGATTCGCCGTCTAGACAGAAGAGGAGAAGTCACATTCCTCCTGCAACTGGAGGTGAAGCCGCATTCCTCCTGCAGCTGGAGAAGTCGCATTCCTCCTGCGGCTGGAGAAGTCGCATTCCTCCTGCGGCTGGAGAAGTCGCATTCCTCCTGCGGCTGGAGAAGTCGCATTCCTCCTGCGGCTGGAGAAGTCGCATTCCTCCTGCGGCTGGAGAAGTCGCATTCCTCCTGCAACTGGAGAAGTCGCATTCCTCCTGCAACTGGAGAAGTCGCATTCCTCCTGCAACTAGAGGAGACGTTGCATTCCTCCTGCAACTAGAGGAGACGTTGCATTCCTCCTCCGACGAGAGGAGACGTTGCATTCCTCCTCCGACGAGAGGAGAAGTCGCATTCCTCCTCCGACGAGAGGAGAAGTCGCATTCCTCCTCCGACGAGAGGAGAAGTCGCATTCCTCCGATGAGAGAAGTCGCTTTCCTCCTCCGACGAGAGGAGAAGTCGCATTCCTGCTGCAACTAGGAGAGGTAGCATTCCTCCTACATCTAGGAGACACAGCATTCCTCCTGCAACTGGAAGGAGACGCAGCATTCCTCCTGCAACTGGAAGGAGACGCGGCATTCCTCCTGCGACTGGAAGGAGACGTGGCATTCCTCCTGCGACTGGAAGGAGACGTGGCATTCCTCCTGCAACTGGAAGGAGACGTGGCATTCCTCCTGCAACTGGAAGGAGACGTGGCATTCCTCCTGCAACTAGAGGAGACGTTGCATTCCTCCTCCAACTAGAGGAGACGTTGCATTCCTCCTCCAACTAGAGGAGACGTTGCATTCCTCCTCCAACTAGAGGAGACGTTGCATTCCTCCTCCAAATAGAGGAGACGTTGCATTCCTCCTCCAAATAGATGAGACGTGGCATTCCTCCTGCAACTAGAGGAGACGTTGCATTCCTCCTCCAACTAGAGGAGACGTTGCATTCCTCCTCCAACTAGAGGAGACGTTGCATTCCTCCTCCAACTAGAGGAGACGTTGCATTCCTCCTCCAAATAGAGGAGACGTTGCATTCCTCCTCCAAATAGAGGAGACGCTCCATTCCTCCTCCATTCACCTTACCCACTGCCGTGACAGCCGCTCTGAACGCAGAGCCTGCTGGGGATATGGGACACGAGTCCCGGAGGGCAAGTCCTTATGTGACCAATGTGATGCCCAGGCGGTTGAGGGAAATAGAGACTGGAAACTATGAAGTATGAAAAGTCTCTGGTGAAATATGTGGTAGATCAATCCCTAAAGAAATGGGATACATCCCACACACGGAGCCAGTCTACCATTCTACATGGCTCCTTGGCTGATGCGGCCCAAAGGATTTGGATCCTTACAGCCCTACGCTGCTTCTCCGGATTCTTCGGTCAGCGAGCTGGAAGGTGATGTAAAGTGTCAGCGGCCTTGATGGCTCTTTGGCTCCCCCACTAGTCAGGATGGTTAAGGAGACCCTTAGGTGGGTGGACCCTTCCACCCCCGGCTAAGCAAAGAGGTTCTTTTAGATTCTTACGGAGTTAAAGGATATCATCGGAGTGGACTATGGTGGACATGAAAACTGCTTCATCAAAAAAAAAAAAAAAACATTTCCAGAGTATACCCCTTCATGACAGAAGAAGTGAAGTCTCTGGGAACACTTCCCCCATAGTTGCAGCATTAATACGGTTGGCTAAATGGGTTACCATTCTTTTAGAAGATCCTGCGTCCTTCAGGACGGGCTGGAGAGAAGAATAAGCCAAGACCCAAGAAAATCTATGGGATGGCTGTTGACCTGACCTGGCGCTAACAGCTATGGCTAAGGCTTTGGAAACCTGGACAGAGAACATATGTCTCCATACTCAAGCCTCGGTCACGGCTAGTGGGCCTTATACTTACGTCTTCCCCAAGGTTAGGCGTCTGTTTGATCGGAAGAGTTTCTAGTATGGAAGGTTCTGAACGCTCGGGAGAAGCTCACCCTTAAAGGCCTGGCTGGAACTTCTGGCACATCTGTGTGGACTTAAATCGTTGAAGTCGCAGGGAGCAGCGGTACATGTCCCAAGGGACGGAAATTCCCAGGGGGTATACCCCCCCCTCTCTCGTAGCACAAGAGAAAAGGTTTATGGCGACCAGTGACAGTCTTAGCTTATCTAAACAAGTATATGTAGTATGAAGGGTCAAATGTAGACTCCGTCTGGCTATTCTTAATCGACTTAAAATACTTACCTCCATGTTCTGGTGGCGAAGGAGTTTCTCAAATACCTCCGGTTGCAAGTTGGACGATAACATCTACATTTCATCTTCCTTCCTTTTGGGCTGTCAACCCCACCCAAGTCTTCTCTAGAATTCATCTGGCCATAGTGGCTCTCATCAGAACGTACGTCCTTTCACTACTTCAACCTCCTGTTGCTGTCCCAAGACAAAGGGTAGCTGCTGGTTCACAGGGAGAAGGTAGTCTCCACCTTGGCCAGCTGTGGATGGCTCCTAGATCAGTGAAAGAGCCACCTAGAACTAGTCCAGCGCCCGCTGTACTTTGGAGCCCAGCTTTGTTTTTTCTATAGTGGAAGGCACCATCCCACTCCCAGTGGGGAAGATCTCGTTTTTTCCAGAGGAGAATTAAATTTCTCTTCATGGCTGAAGACCTCATGGTATCAAAGATTATCGGCCCAATGGGCTCCACGATCCCTATGGTCAAGTGGTCCCTGCAGACGTACGCCCTTCTTTCCAGCTAGGTTGTCGACAGCAACGGAAACCAAGGGGCAACAGTCAACCTATTTCACGTATCGAGGATGAGGGGCAACCTCTTCTGGTGGCTTCAGTTCTAAACCGGCGTAATTGCCCCATCTCATGGGTCATGGTCACGACTGATGCCAGCAGTTCCGGTTTGAGAGCCCTCTGCAGAATGGATCCTGCTCCAAGACAAATTGGCTATGCTTCTTCTCATCCCGGGCTAGATCGTTCTGGAGCCTCAGGCAGCTTAGGGTGCCCTTCAGTCCTTCTCCCGTCTCCATAAGGGGGAGTCAGTTTCATTAAGAATGGTCGACACCACGGCGATCTCCTATATGAAGAGTTTGAGGGAGCACTCGGGGGGAGGTCAAGCCCATTCTGTCTTGGGACCAGAAGAACCAGTCCAGCATTTCAGCGGCTTGCATCCCCGGAGCCCAGATTGTCCAAGCGGACTTCCTGACGCGTATTCGGTTAAACACCAACAAGTGGTCTATTCATGTGCAGACATTCAAGTGGATCCTGTTCCTGGGAAGTCAATTCCGAAGTGGATCTATTCTCTTCACTGGCAACTTCAAGCTTAAGAGGGATTTCACTCAGGGCCGTACAGTTAAGGCCTCCGGTATGGATGTCCTGACAAATCGATTGGGTTCCAAGAGGGCATAGGCCTTCTGACCACTCGCATTCATCCTCACGTTCCTAAAAAGACCTCATGCGGAAGCGATCTAAGTGATGGTAGTAGCTCCTTATTGGCCGCACAAGCTTTGATTTTATTTTCCCTCCCTGAGCTAGCTCAGCTTTTGGGATCAGGTGCCTCATCCTCTCAGGCTGGATTCTTTTTTCCTCGAGGGTCAGTTCTGCACCCCTGTCCGGTTTGGGTGCGCTTTAAGTCTGTTTTTTCATTCTCATAAGCTCTAAGGAAATGGGCATGAATTAGGTATTTAGGGAGGCTGAGCCTCTGTCAAGAATGATTGCGGCCTGAATCGTTCAGTCCATCCAACAAGCTTGTAGAGTCGAGGGCTTGGCTCCTCCGGAGCCAGTGAAGGCACTTTCCACCAGGAGTATGGTGGTTTAATGGACAGCAGTCCAGCACATTGCTCCAGATGTTATCTGTGGAACGGCCCTATGGCCTCCATTAAGACCTTATGTCACTTTTGTAGTGAGCCTGCTTCGCTATCTTCTGTGATTTTGTATTTGTAAATCCTGTTGGTTGACGGGTCAAATTGAAATTGTTTCTGTTCATCATACCCACCCGTGTGGTTTGGCTAGTTATTTCCCACACGTAGGCTGCCATGGAGTCAGTCAGGAAAAGGGAAAATTTATTATCAATACTTACCGTAATTTTCCTTTCCTGATGGACTCCATGGCAGACGGAGTTCCCACCCTAAAGGTTAATAAGGGGTCCAAGAGTCGGCTAGTTACGGAACACAGTACTGATAGGTGAGCTGACTTTTATGGGTATGGGGTCCTATAGCATTGGAGAGGAGGCGGGATTAACCCACACGTAGGCTGCCATGGAGTCCATCAGGAAAGGAAAATTACGGTAAGTATTGATAATAAATTTTCCCTTTTTGTCCCACATTTCAGGAGCTGGTGGTGGCTTGGACACGCATACTGCCCAGATGATAATTTCAGAAATCTTGGTGTGCAGGGAAGAAGTGGAGGAAATAAATCAGGCCAGCCGAGAAATTGTACAAAGGACAAGGAGGGTGGAAAATAAATTACGCAATCTAATAGATGTTTTGGGTAGAGTTTAAAACTACCAAAAAAAAAAAAAAAAACAAGATTTGTGCTTTATTAGGGAATCAAAAAAAATAAATAACAAAACAAGATTGCTGCTTTATTGGGGAATCAAAAAAACAAACAAAAAAATAACAAAACAAGATTGCTGCTTTATTGGGGAATAAAAAAAAAAAAAATAACAAAACAAGATTGCTGCTTTATTGGGGAATCAAAAAAAAAAAAATAACAAAACAAGATTGCTGCTTTATTGGGGAATAAAAAAAAAACAAAAAAATAACAAAACAAGATTGCTGCTTTATTGGGGAATAAAAAAAAAAAAATATGTGATTTTTGGATGTTTATAATAAATAAAAAAAAAATGTGATTTTTGGATGTTTATAATCTCAAAAAATACAAAAAAAACAAAAATGTGATTTTGGGATGTTTATCATAAAAAAAATACCAAAAAAATAACAAAAATGTGATTTTGGGATGTTTATAACAAAAAAAAAATGTGATTTTTGGATGTTTATAATCTCAAAAAATACCAAAAAAACAAAAAAAATATGTGATTTTGGGATGTTTATAATAAAAAAAATAACAAAAAAAATAACAAAAATGTGATTTTGGGATGTTTATAACAAAAAAAAAATGTGATTTTTGGATGTTTATAATCTCCAAAAATACCAAAAAAACAAAAAAAATATGTGATTTTTGGATGTTTATAATAAAAAAAATGTGATTTTTGTAATGTTTATAATAAACCAAAAAAAAAACAAAAAAAAAGAAGTGATTTTTGAATGTTTATATTAAAAAAACAATATATATATATATATATATATATATATATATATATATATATATATATATATTTTTTTTGGAAACACAAAAAAACACAAAAATATACATCTGTGATATTTTGTGTCTAAAAAAGATGATTATGTAAAAAAATAAAGAGATTTGGAAATTGCAAAAAGTGTGTGGGGTTTTGCTTAAAATGCGTCTAAGTTTATGTGTGTTTTGTTTTGGGGTCACCTGGGAAATGTTTGCTAGTTGATAAGGAAAATACACTTGACACTACATGTAGAAAAATAGTTACAATTAGTAAACAACTACAAGCAACACAAGCAAGACATAAACAAGTTTTTGAAAAAGATTTGTATTTATTTGTTCTAAAGTAGAAATTACGGCAAATTGCCTTGAGATGGTATTGCCCCCCTACCCATGAAATAGTCCATGTATTTGTCCCGCACTTCACGGGCACTCTGGGGGGGCAGTCCTGTGTGACCAGCTTCAAGGCCCGGCAAAGTTTCTGCTGGAGACAAAAGTTGTGCCTCGGGCCCAACCAGGGCCAGATAAGTAGGAGATTGTCTCCGCAAATAATTGTGTAGGATGCAGCATGCAAAAATTATTGTATTCCACTTATATTCCGCCATGTGGAGAGAGGTGAGGAAAAGGCGGAACCGGCTGGCCATGATGCCGAAGGCGTTCTCAACCACTCTGCGGGCTCGGCCCAGCCTGAAATTAAAGACACTCCTCTCTGGGGTGAGGGTGCGCTGAGGGTATGGCCTCATAAGATGGGGTCCCAGGGCAAACGCTTCATCAGCCAGGAAAACAAATGGCAGGCGCCTTCTACATTCTGGTCATCCGGTGGCAATGACAGATCATCATCCTGAAGGCGAAACGCAAACTCCGTCTGCCTGAAGGCTCCCCCATCCGATATCCGTCCGTTCATCCCAACATCCACAAAAAGGAATTCGTACTGTGCTGACACCACCGCCATCAGCACAATACTGTTGAACCCCTTATAATTAAAGAACTGGGATCCCGAACGGGGTGGAGGCACGATGCGGACGTGCTTCCCGTCGATGGCACCCCCGCAGTTGGGGAAGTTCCAACGGGTCTGGAAGTCCAAAGCCACAGTCTGCCACTCCTGTGGTGTGGACGGAAGCTGGGGAAGAAAAAAAAAATAGCCACATAACCTTGCAAGCAGATTAGACAAAGACATTATAAGCATTATAACATTTCTGGGAACTAGCATATTATATCTAAATATATTTAGACAATTAGCACATTAAACACCCCCTCTGATGGGCCAGTGCCCAAGTTTGGGGGAGGGCTAGATGAGTTTGGGAGTCAAAAAACAAATATAATTAGGATTATTGGTGAACATAGACTTTACAACACATTTTGGAGGGGAGGGCTAGATGAGTTTGGGAGTCCAAAACTCAAAAAAATATATATTTAATATTGGTGAACATAGACTTTACAACACATTTTGGAGGGGAGGGCTAGATGAGTTTGGGAGTCCAAAACTCAAAAAAAAATATATATTTAATATTGGTGAACATAGACTTTACAACACATTTTGGAGGGGAGGGGGGAGCATTACAATGGATATAACACAATACATTGGGAAGTGACTAGGCTAGGTAGGTTGGGGCCAAGGATAGCATGCTGGGGAGGTAAGTGATGTGAAATAGGCATGTAGGCCAAAAAAGGGGCATCAATAAAGTTTACAGCATGCATGGGGGCAAAGGGGACATTCACAGCATATTCCAAACATGGTAATTAGGGAAGGAGGAGAGAACTACAAGACATTAGCATACATTATAGACATAAAATGGGATATTAAAGGAGAAAACTTACCCTCATATATTCCTCCTGCAGAACCTGGATGATGGCAGAGCAGGTGTCAGGAATGATGAGGCCCAGAGCCTGGGGGGAGATGCCCGTCGAGAACTTTAAGTCCTGAAGGCTTCTCCCAGTTGCCAGATAACGGAGGGTGGCAACTAGCCTCTGCTCAGCACTGATGGCTTCCCGCATAACGGTGTCCTGCCTGGTAATATAGGGGGACACCAAAGCCAACAGGTGCTGAAAGACGGGATCAGACATCCTCAGGAAATTCCTGTAATCAACAGCATTATTTTCCTGAAGCTCCCGCAGCAAAGGCATGTGAGAGAATTGGTTCCTACGGAGCAACCAATTCTTGGTCCATGAACGCGTCCTCCTCCTGTTCATGAACTCCTCATCGTCTAGGTCATAAACAAACAGACCTACACACATTAGATGCTGAGCACGAAGTCGGCGACGACGAGGTGCCTGCAACATGGCTACAAGGCTAGGAACGAACGACAAATCAGAATTGCACTAAACAGACCGCAGTGAAGAACAGCAAGACCTATGAAGAACGACCTGACAATCAAAAACGCGGGGACAGGACCACAATGTAAAACAATACGACCTGACCGCACGTCCCGATTGCCTAGATACGACCCCCACAAGTACAAACTGAACGGCAGAGATCAATCTGAAAGCACAAAGACTGAAAAGCACGAATCGTCACTCACCAAACTTTTACTAACACGCGTAAACACGGAATCAGCAAAAGGAGCCCCAAGGGTGGCGCCAACAAAATCAAACCTCCCCTTTATAGTCGCGTCATACGTGGTGAGCGTCACCGCGCTGGAGAACGACCAAATTGTTGTCTGTTACGTGTGTACGCAAAGCAAGCCTGTCGAGCTTCTCGACAAGTCCAACAAGGAACTCGACGAGGAACTCAATGTGTTTGGCACGTCGAGTTCCTCGGCCGTGTGTATGAGGCCTGAGTGTATTTCTGCTGAAAACCTGCTACCTTTTTCCTGATTACCTGACCCTTGGCTACATTTCCCGGACTGCTGCTTTCTCCTATCCTTGACCTTTGGCTTGAACCCCGGACTACCCTGCTCTCTCCAACCCCCTGACCACAGCTTGCTTCTCGGATTTATCTCATGCCTGCTTCCTGTCTCAAGTTCCCGGACTTCCAGGACTGTCTCTTTGTTTCCCTGCTACCTTCAGTAAACTGCTTCCTAGTCAGCCTCTGCTCCACGCTTCCAGTCTCCACCTTCCTGTCGGTACCGGTGCCTCCAATCCAGGGGGCGGACCGCGCTGGGTCGCAATGGGAGCCGCCCTCAGCATCTTGGCCTTGGTGAGTTTATCCATATTAACACGTGATAGCTAACCATTAAAGTTGTCTTGCATTTGAAACCAGAACACAGAGCTGTGTGTCTCGTGTCTGGGGGGAATTCTTATGAGTCGTGTTCGTTTGCCTGATTGTGGAGTGTCGATAAGTTGTTGTAGTTGATGGAAGGTTGTAAACGGTGGTGACCGTTACACGGACATACTGCACAAGATTACCAGAGACTGCGGACATACTGCACAAGATTACCAGAGACTGCGGACATACTGCATTAGATTACCAGAGACTGCGGACATACTGCACAAGATTACCAGATACTGCGGAGATACTTCACACGATTACCAGATACTGCGGACATACTGCACAGATTACCAGAGACTGTGGACATACTGCATTAGATTACCAGATACTGCGGACATACTGCACAAGATTACCAGATACTGCGGACATACTGCACAAGATTACCAGATACTGTGGACATACTGCACAAGATTACCAGAGACTGTGGACATACTGCATCAGATTACCAGATACTGCGGACATACTGCATCAGATTACCAGATACTGCATGAGATTACCAGATACTGTGGACATACTGCATGAGATTACCAGATACTGCGGACATACTGCATGAGATTACCAGATACTGCGGACATACTGCATTAGATTACCAGATACTGCGGACATACTGCATGAGATTACCAGATACTGCATGAGATTACCAGATACTGTGGACATACTGCATGAGATTACCAGATACTGCGGACATACTGCATGAGATTACCAGATACTGCGGACATACTGCATTAGATTACCAGGCATGTGATTTGCGGTGCAAATCACATGCGATTTTGCACCACGCAGCAGTGTGAACCGGCCCTGAGCCTAGGTTTCCACAAATCTGATGGCTAGCAATGTTAACTGTGCAGTTGGCCCATCAGAATGCAGTTCACATGCACAAAAACCCACTTTTCATTTAGGCTCTGTTTCCACTTGTGCAACTTGTCCTGCGACTTGGGACTTCAACGTTGCATGACAAGTCGTACCCCATGATTTCCATTGAGTACCGTTCATATCTGTGCAACGTCAAGTCACAGCAACTTCAAAGTAGTCCCTGCACTACTTTGGTCCCACTTTGATGCAACTTGAGGTCCATAGACCTCCAGAATACACAGGCATTGCTCTAAGTCGCATCAAAATTGCGGCAGAATCGTGCTACTTTCAGGCTGCGTTAGCCTGAGAAGCCTGAAAGTCGAAAGATTCTGCCAAAAAAAATTGCCGCGATTTTGCAGCGACTTGAAGCAATGCCTGTGTATTCTGGAGGTCTATGGACCTCAAGTCACATCAAAGTGGGACAAAAGTAGTTCAGGGACTACTTTGAAGTCGCTGTGACTTGACGTTGCACAGATATGAATGGTTCTCATTGGAAATCATCGGGTACGACTTGTCATGCAACTTTCCAGTCCCAAGTCGCAGGACAATTTGCACAAGTGGAAACGGAGCCTAAATGAAAAGCGGGTTTTTGTGCATGTGAACTGCATTCTGATGGGCCAACTGCACAGTTAACATTGCTAGCCATCAGATTTGTGGAAACCTAGGCTCAGGGCCGGTTCACACTGCTGCGTGGTGCAAAATCGCATGTGATTTGCATCGCAAATCAAATGCGATATCAGTGCAATGCAATTAAATGTAATATAAATCACGGCTGCGGAGGGGAGGATTAGTGATCTGGAAGACAAGCTACCCCCTTTGATTAGAGAAGCCCAGAACACCTCGAGGCTTGCCAGGGCAGTCGATATGCGCGCAGAGGACTTTGAGAACCGTCTCAGACGCAATAATGTCCGCATAGTAGGACTCCCAGAAAAAGTGGAAGGCCGTGACCCAACGCAGTTTGTGGAACAGTGGATGACCGAGGTGTTCGGTAAGGACGCCTTCACACATTTGTATGCGGTCGAGAGAGAGCCCACAGAGTGCCTACTAGGCCTCTCCCGCCGGGGAACCCCCCTCGCCCGATACTGGCCCGTCTTTTAAACTACAGAGACAGAGAAATAATACTGAGGCTGGCCAGGGAAAAGAAAAATGTCCAGTTTAATGGCACCCGGGTCTCATTTTATCCGGATTTCTCCGCCGCTGTACAGAAGAGCAGAGCTCGATTCACAGAGATTAAGAAACGCCTGCAGAAGGTGCAGGCCCCATATGCCATGCTGTATCCTGCAAGACTTCGAGTTATCCTAAATGGCCAGGCCCACTTTTTTGAACACCCTGCGGACGCCTCTGACTGGTTGGATGCTAATGAAGGGGCACTACGCCAGGTTAGGAGACCCCGGGTGGAGGAGGACTGACATTCTGGATCAACAGTGTATACCCTGCCTATGTTACCCCTCGGATGAGGGACCAGCCGGAAACACACAATATCCTTCTTCTTATTGCTCTACAATGCGAGTTCGGAAATGCTGTTATTGCCACACCCAGCAATGAGGAGTGCTGTGGCTGAAGCCATAGGTGCTGATCACCTGGAAGAATGCAGGGACCTGTTGTCCCACGGTTTCTGGGGTTGCCAGTTGGCGCCCCACAGTTTGAGCTTACAAAGGGCCTGCGGGCAGATGGGTGCACACCCCCTACAGGCGGTTGACCTGCACCGAAAGAGAGGTGCGGGTTGTATTGATGCACGGCTGTGTATCTCAGTTCATTACCTAATTTCTATTTACTCCAGAGCTTTTTTTGACTTTTCTTCGCCCTTTTCTTTTTTTTCTCATGGGGGATCAAGTTTTTGCCTTGGCACTTGGAAGATCAACCTATACCTAGTACGAGCCCAGATGTTTGTCCCAACTTCTTCTATTGAGGGGGTGGCGGGTGGTTGGGGTGGAGGAGTTTTTTCCCGGTCCAGTGATGTGCAACAACCTCCCTGATGGCGGCGGTCACTGTGTTATCATGGAATGTTAGAGGACTGCAGGACCCGCTGAAGAGAACTATGGTATCGTCCTTGATGAGAAAACAGTTGCCTGCTATATGTGCCCTCCAGGAAACTCATTTGACCCCTGACTCTGTTTCTTGTCTGGGGTATCGGTGGGTGGGTAAGGCGTATCACTCCACTCACACCTCGTACTCGAGGGGGGTGAGTGTGATGGTGCATAGTTCACTGGATTATGAAGAAATACATACTGATATAGATGTTGATGGGAGATATGTTTTTCTTCTATGCAAGCTGTCTGCCTTTAAATGTATCCTTGCTTTTGTTTATGTGCCCCCCCCTTACAACAACCAGGTACTAAGGGCGTTGGTTCAGTTTCAGGTGCAGTTCCCGGAGGTGCCACTTTTTGCCTTCGGGGACTTCAACTGCTACATGGACCCTCTGGTGGATAAACATCCGCCGGGTGGGGTTGGGAGGGGGACAAGACGAACGGCCCTCAGAAAGCTGGCGGAGGAGGTGGGGTGGAGGGACCCTTGGAGGGCTAGACACCCCGGGGACAAACAATTTTCATGTTTTTCCAAAAGCCATTCATCCCTGTCTAGGATAGACCTATGTTTATGTTCACATGCTGCCGAGAGGTATGTCTCAGAGGTGGTGTATGGCCTGAGAAGTGTCTCGGATCATTCCCCGCTTATAGTATCCTTGGAGGTGCGCCCCCCTTCTACGGTGGCCAAGGCCCCGTGGAAGATGAACGCCTTCTGGTTCAGCCTTTTTTCCGACACATGAGCACATTGAGGCCCGCATCGAGGAATACTGGCGTATACACAATGACACCGACAATATAGCGGTCACTTGGGAGGCCTTCAAGGCCGTCCTGAGGGGCTTGTTTATTACGGAGATCCAGGCCATTAAGGGGAGGACAAATGCACAAAGAGAGGGGGTAGAGAGGATGGCGGAGAACCTTGAGGCCACATTCATTGCTGACCCTTCAGACACAAATAGGGAGGCGTGGCTGTCGGCGCAGGATGCTCTGTACCGGGTCACGACCTCGGGGGCAGAGAGGAAACGATTTTTTCAGAGAGCAGCTTTCTATGAGGAGGGTGAACATATGGGCCGCATGCTGGCCACCATTGCCCATGCCCAGCAGTTATCTCCCTCCATAGGGGCGTTGCGCGCCTCTGGCGGAGGAGTGACGAACTCCCCTGATCAGGTCCTGGCCGAGTTGGTCGGGTTTTACTCTTCCCTGTATGACTCCAGAGGTACATACTCTCTGGACTCACTGGGGGAATATCTGGACCCAGTTCAACTGCCACAACTGTCGGCCGCCAACAGGGAGATGTTAGAGGCCCCCCTGACACTGGGCGAATTGCAAACAGCGACTGGCCTGTTTCCTAATTCGAAGGCCCCTGGAGACGACGGTCTCCCTGCGGAAATATACAAACAGTATGGGGAACTGATACTACCACATCTCTTGAAGGTGTTTAATGCCGCAAGGGAGGTGGGTACTCTTCCTACATCTATGACCAGGGCGAATATTGTCCTGATCTTGAAACCAGACAAAGACCCGCTTGACCCGGGATCCTACAGACCAATCTCCCTTTTGCAGAATGATGTAAAGATTCTCGCCAAGGTCCTGGCGGTCAGGCTGAATGGGGCCATTTCTACCATCATTCATTCTGACCAATCAGGGTTTATGCCGCAGAAATCGACGGCTATTAACTTGAGGAGACTCTTTCTCAACATGCAATCGCAGGCGGACAACATGGGGGACAGAGCTCTGTTGTCGCTTGACGCACACAAGGCGTTTGACAGCGTCGAGTGGGAGTATCTCTGGGCAGTGATGCGGAAATTTGGGTTTGGAGAGGGATTTATTTCTTGGGTCCAGCTCCTATACTCGTCACCAGTGGCGGCGATCAGGGAGGGTGGCAGGGTGTCGCGCACGTTTAATCTACACATGGGCACGAGGCAGGGGTGCCCATTGTCGCCCCTCCTCTTCGCCCTGGCCATTAAGCCCCTCGCGGCCCTGATTCGGACGGATCCTCTGATCCAGGGATTCCACTTTGGAGACCTCCACGAGAAAATTATGTTGTACGCGGACGACACCATGTTGCTTCTCGGGGACACGGCTGCGTCGCTGACAGAGGTCCTCTCTGCTTCTGCTCGATCGACGGCCACTTCCGCCCTTAAGCACTATACAGGACATCCCAGTATCTGAATCTTTTCGATACCTTGGTATTCAGGTTACCGCATGCCCGTTAGATTATGTCAGAATAAACCTCACCCCCTTTATTAATCGCTGCAGGGACCGGGTCAAGGTGTGGAGCAAGCTTAAATTGTCACCAGTAGGGAGGGTAAACTTGATAAAGATGATTCTCATGCCTCAACTATTGTACATATTACATAATTCCCCGATGGTTATCCCTCTGAAAAAATTTAGAATTATTAACTCTATTTTCCGCTCTCTAATTTGGCTAACGAAACCCCCCAGGATTAAACTTGAGCAATTGCAGTGCCCTAAGGAAGCCGGCGGATTGGCATTGCCCAACCCCTGGCTCTATTATTTGGCCTCCCAGGCACAACACATCGCGAGGGTGGTAGGCCCCCAACAGGACCTCCAACTGAACCTGAGAGATTCCTCGGCTCGGTTGCTTAGATTCACGACCGGGGGGGAAGCGACGGAGGGACTAGAGGCCTTGCAGTACGCAAAATCCAACAAACGGTTCCCCACATATGCACTTATGCAAAAGGTTTGGAACAAGGTCAGGATGATGCAGGGGGTGACAGGATTCACTAAATACAGCCCCATATGGGACAACTTATACTATCGAGAAATAGCGAAACTACCGTATGGTCTGAAGTGGAAACAATATGGGGTGTCCCTCTTATCGCACATAGTTAAAGCAGGCCGGCTGAGATCCTTTGCTGAGCTCAGGGCTGACTTTCAACTTCCAGCGTCCATGCACTTTTACTATCTTCAACTCAAACATGCATTTGATGCTCAGAGGGAGGATGATATATGGTCCATGGACGCGGCGCCGCTCTTTAACTACTTGTCCGAAGTGTCCACCTACAAAGGGTTCATATCCAGTTGTTATGCTATGCTGTTAAACCTCTTCCTGCCGGGTGCCCCTCTCAGGGCGGTGGCGCGGTGGGAACAGGATGTAGGAGCGTTCGAGGATGAGCAGTGGGAAGAGGCCTTGCAGGCGATTCCCGCATGCTCCCTGAATGTGGCACAAAGACTCTCGCAACTTTACATCCTCTTACGGGTTCATTACACGCCGGCCAGGCTGGCACGGATGGGACTGGGGGTAGACCCCTGCTGCACCAGGTGCTGCAGGGACCACGGAGATCTCATCCACCTTCTGTGGCGGTGCCCGAAGCTCCATCTATATTGGACGGGGGTGGTAGCCACGATTAACAGGGCCTTTCAGACCCAAATTCCCCTGGAGCCCAAGGTGTGTCTCCTGGGGATCACTGAGGGTCACCTGATTGATGAAGTTCCCAGACAGGCTATAGGCAGGGCCCTGTTTCAGGCTCGCCTGGTGATACTGAGACACTGGAAGGACACTGAACCACCTACAGTGCAGGAATGGATCAAACAAATGGGAGTCACTTTGAGGTTGGAAAGGGTGGTGTATCAGAGAAGGGGGACAAGCGGCAAATACGAGAAGTTATGGGCCCAGTGGCTTGATGTTCCGGGGCTTGCCCCGATAGACCTAGTGTATGACAGGATATTCTAGGTTGGCGCCCAGCCAGATTGGGAACACTGGTGCATGCTCTGGAGGGGGGAGGGAGGGGGGTGATTGCAGGGAAACCTACTATGTTGCGGGGATGTGATTGAAGTGCACTGTTTTGCTAAAGATGTACTCCCCCATGGGAATTTAAATGTGACCATGCTCTGGAAATTGTAAACTGTTTTCTTTTTTAAATATGCTCAATAAAAACCTTTGTTTGAGAAAAAAAAAAAATGTAATATAAATGTAATTAGCCGGGGGGGGGGGGGGGGATTGGTGCTTGTGCCGCTCCTAATGGTGCTTGTGCAGCGAACAACGAATGTTTAAATAATTTATAAACTAGTGGGGGGTTCCATTATTGTCGCTGAATGGATTGGATAAAAAGATACTAAGCAGAAAAGGGGGGGGGGTTGTGGGGCTATTGTGGCCGCACTGTCAATGTACAAAAAATGGTGTCGCCAAACAAGCTGCCGAATAAGCTGTTGCAGCAAAAATCTTAAAGGGGTGGTTCCCCCTAAAACAAATTTCTAACAATACATTCGTAAGACCCGTTACACTGCGGGTAGGCTGGCTTTTGTTTTGTTTTTTTAGTACATACCTCGATACCGCCGTTTCGTCCCTTGGC
Organism: Rana temporaria; assembly: GCF_905171775.1. Lineage (NCBI taxonomy): Eukaryota > Metazoa > Chordata > Amphibia > Anura > Ranidae > Rana > Rana temporaria. Next base: position 291,492,382 of record NC_053491.1, on the reverse strand, counting down.
GGTGGGCGTTCCTAGTTGATTGACGTTCCTCCGACGGGCACATACGTGACGTCACGACTTTCCGAAAGAAGCCGAACGTCGCTGCGCAGGCGCCGTATAGAGCCGACTCTATACAGCGCCTGCGCAATGACGTTCGGCTTCTGTCGGAAAGTCGTGACGGGCAGTATGCGCCCGTCGGAGGAACGTCAATCAACTAGGAACGCCCACCGCCAAGGGACGAAACGGCGGTATCGAGGTATGTACTAAAAAAACAAAACAAAAGCCAGCCTACCCGCAGTGTAACGGGTCTTACGAATGTATTGTTAGAAATTTGTTTTAGGGGGAACCACCCCTTTAATGTAAAAACTTTCTGTAGCCAATCCTAATGTAGGGGGGGCTGATAGGTATGGCTGTTGCCACCAGACTTTTCATGTAAAAAACTTTTAGTAAAGGAGGGGGGGGTTTCTTGGTTAGATGGGTGAGGGGGGGTTTGAATGTGACGGCCGCTATTTTTGCTGTAATTTAAATATAAAAACAAAATTGTTAATAAGTGGGGGGGGGAATGTAACAGACGCTATTTTTGCTGTAATTTGTATGTAAAATAAAACATTTTAATAAGCGGTGGGGGGGAGGGGGGGCATTGACGGTCGCTATTTTTACTGAACTTTAAACTTTGAATGAGGGGGGGTGCCAGTCACGGCCGCTAATTTCACCGAGTGGGGGTGGACACTGCTGCTGCCAGCAAACAGTAGATGATTAGCGGGGAAGAAGAGAATGCATGGGGGTGCCAGCCGCTAATTTCACCGAGGGGAGAAAGTGGATGGACGCTATATGTGATAATATAGATGCGCTTAAATTAACTTAATGTATGGTACTCAGTACAAATGATGCTGTTTACACAATCACAGTGAATCAAATCCCAAACATAAACACAATAATCATGTGATATGAAAGTCCTGATGTAGAGTGAATCAACAATGCCTCTCCTTTGATTAATAGCACTCCCAGCGCTCCAGCTGTAGAAATCAGGTATGCAGGCACTCAGGAACAATCACGTGCAAAAAGGAAGAAAAGAAAACCTCATTGCGCAATATATAGAGATATTGGAATGTAAACAAGCCAAATCTGCAATGTGTTCACTCACGAAACCCCACTTTTCACAAGCATGTAATACGCCACTCAGTAAGCAGTCTCCTTACTCGGATCCGACAGCCTCGGCATCCGATGGTCCCGTCACTGTAGGCTCCTCCCCTACGCGTTGCGTCACTCGTCAAGTGACTTACTCATGGGTTACGCTGCTGCTCCTGCCACAGCAGTAGATGATCAGCAGAGGGGAAGAGAGGGGAATGCATGTGAGTGCCGGCCGCTAATTTCATCGAGGGGAGCGGGTGGATGAACGCTGCTGCTGCCACCACAGCAGTAGATGATCAGCAGAGGGGAAGAGAGGGGAATGCATGTGAGTGCCGGCCGCTAATTTCACCAAGGGGAGAGGGTGGATGGACGCTGCTGCCACAGCATTCAGTAGATGATCAGCAGAGGGGAAAAGGGGAAAGCATGGAAGGCATAGCTTACCTGTTCCAGATCCGCACAGGCGCTGCGTTCCACTGAGCTGCAGAGTACACTGCCGACGTCACTTCCTGTACTACGTCGGAACATTTTAGTGTGTGCACCTGCCCGTCCATAATAACACAGTCCATCGCGCCGGAAGTTGTGGCGCGATGGAGAGCGCCACAAAGGCATTTTTTGGCTGCCAATGTAGCGCCTCGTCTGCAATCTCGTGATTGCACAGACATGGCGCTACCCATACCGCACTGTACTTTTTTTTTTATATATATTTTTTTTATCTTTTTTGGGGGGGAGGGGAGAACCAGTGGCGGCCCTATGGACGGGCCACCACTGGTTGTGACACACCTCTCTCCTCCACCCCCTCCTCTTCTTCCTCTGTGGCCTCTTCCTGTGCTGATGTGTCCTCGGAACCAGCCATGCTCCGTAGGCGTACGAGGGGGCTACGTAGGAATGCAGGCAAAGAGATGCCATGCGATGCTAGAGCTGGTGTGCTTGGGAGACAGGAGCTCTGCAGGGGCAGGCTCAGAGGTGGTTGACGCCATGACAGCTTAAGCCAGGAATGGTGGTTAGCGACAATGGCTCCAACCTCCTCTCTGCCCTGCGACAGGGACAACTGACCCATGTGCCCTGTTTTGCTCATGTTCTGAATTTGGTGGTGCAGCGTTTCTTGGGCAGGTACCCGGGCTTACAGGATGTCCTGAAGCAGGCCAGGAAAGTCTGTGTGCATTTCTGAAGGTCATATAATGCCTCTGCTCGGCTGACAGACCTCCAAATGGAATACAACCTGCCCAAGAACCGCCTAATTTGTGACATGCCCACCAGATGAAACTCTACATTGGCCATGCTGCAGTGGCTGCACACGCAGCAGAGGGCCATCAATGAGTACATGTGCCAATATGGCAGCAGAACTGGGTCAGGGGAGCTTGGGTTTTTTCCCCACACCAGTGGGCCTTGATCAGGGATGCATGCACTGTCCTGTCACCATTTGAGGAGGCCACGAGGATGGAGAGCAGTGAAAGTGCATGCATCAGTGAGACTGTCCCTCTTATTCACATGTTGGAGCACACGCTACGTGGAATAATGGACAGGGCCCCTGAGGCAGAACAGAGGGAGGAAGAGGAGGACTTCCTTACCTCTCAAGACCCACTTTATCCAGACAGTGGTCCTGCTTGCCTGCCTAGCACACAGGAAGAGGACGAGGAGGAGGAGGATTGTATCAGCAGCATGGAGGTGGAGCCTAGCACTCAGCATCAGCAGCCTTCAAGGGATCAATTGCAGTCCCAAGGAACCCATGGACTTTTTACGTGGCTGGGATGAGGTGGCTGTGGATCCTGTCGTCCTCAGTGACCCAGAGGACTCTGCCCCAAATGCCTCAGCAAACCTACGCTGCTAGGCCTCCCTGATCCTGCAAAGCCTGCGTAAGGATCCTCGTATTCGTGGTATCAAGGAGAGGGATCATTACTGGCTGGCAACTCTCCTTGATCCACGTTACAAGAGTAAGGTTGCGGACCTTATCTTGCCGTCGCAGAGGGAGCAGAAGATGAAACATCTTTGGGAGGCCTTGCAGAAAGGTCTGTGCAACGCGTTCCCAGAACCTGGGGGATTACCAAATCCTGGTCCTGGACAACGTGTTGCTGAGGCTGCAGTGAGTCACAGAAGAAGCGGTGGAGAAGCTGGCCGTCTGTCCAATGCGTTCAGACAATTTTTTAGTCCGCAGCCCCAAGGTATGACCGGTTCCAGCAACCAATGCCAGCATCTGGTTTACATAGTGCGGGAATACCTAGGAGCAAGATCAGACTTGGACACCTTCTCCACCGAAAATCCTCTGGCTTACTGGGTCTTGAGGATGGATCACTGGCCAGAGCTTGCACAGTTCGCAATTGAGCTACTGGCTTGTCCTACATCCAACGTTTTTCAGAACGCACAATCAGTGCTGCTGGAGGCTTTGTGACCGATCACAGGGTGCGCCTCTCCACCGACTCCGTCGATCAACTGACCTTCATAAAAATGAATCAGGCTTGGATCAACACCAGCTACCAAGCACCTGGTGCTGATGTAACTGAATAATTTGTTTGAAATGTCAGATCCCTTGGAGACTGCCTATGCTGATGCTGAGTGACTGTCCTGTTATGCTGACTGAATATCCTTTTCTTCCTCAATGATCTTGCTGATAGCTAGTAAGAACATTGTTGGTTCTGGCTTTAGGAGAGGGCAAGCGGCAACCTCTCGCACCATCGCAGCATGGTTGGTGAAGACTCTCAAAAGGCTTACTCACTCAAACACAAATACCTGAGGGCTTGAAGGCACATTCCACAAGGGCAATGGCGACCTCCTGGGTGGCCTACTGCAGGGTGTCCTCGGAAACTATTTGCCAAGCAGTGACTTGGTCATCTAGAAACACCTTTATATCTCATTACAAGGAGGACTCTGCCCGACTGTCCACGCTAGAGTTTGGACGAGCAATTATTCAGTCCAACGGCTCTATTCCATGTAAAAAAAAAACAAAAAACTTGACTTTATGCTCAGACCCACCCAGTTTGCGAGTTATTCCCCAAAGGTGTATGCTGCCATGATGCGACAGGAAAATGGAAAATTGTATACTCACCTTTCCGTAATTTTCCTTTCCTGTTGCATCTTCATGGCAGCATACAGATGTCCACCCATCTGAGGTGAGGAATATATATACTGAGAATACCTGGGCGGGGGCCCTCTTTGGGTTTAATAGCTATGCGGTCCTATCAGGTTGTGGAGGCAGAGCCACAACCCAAAGGTGTATGCTGCCATGAAGATGCAACAGGAAAGGAAAATTACGGAAAGGTGAGTATACAATTTTCCGTTTTCATCCCACACTAGTTTAAATTCTCTGTCCTAACATTTATATATAGTAGCTGGTTTAGATTTTTTAGATTAGATTTACCAGTCTTTTTAGATTACCAATTATTTAAGTATTTCCTCATTCATCTTTACTAGCTGTCCGCACAGTGTTGTGTCGATAGACTTCGGTTTCTGATTGAGGATCCTCCCGCTGCCTATGACTCATATCGAGGCGTGGCTGTTGTTATATCTTGCGATGAGTCAGCGCGTCGCCCATTCCCCAGACGACGATAACTCTTAGCGAAACGTACGTCGGGAGGCAGACGCGCTGACGTCATCGCTTTGAACGGGAGACTGCATGCCGGCCGGCTCTCCAGTGTCCTACACGTTTTTATTGCCTTAAATGTAAGTTCATATTTTTGCTAATAAACCCTTTTATAAGCTTTACACACCATGTGAGTCTCCTCCCATTTTGGGTCATTGATGCTGAGTTTCGTGGCCATTGTGGCTATTGAGTTCATAACACCTTAAGCTTCGGTTCCCTAAGAATGGATATTGCTGTCATCAGGAGTATGATCCAAGATTTTGGCCTGGTACAGCTTACCTCTGGTAAGCATATAACCCTGTAGGTGGTGGTGCACTTGTGTTATTGCTGACACATTGTGGTTTTTTATTCACTCATGTTTCTCTTCGCTGGCTTTCAAGTTTTACATTGGTTTGCCATATCGATTCACCAACGATTGGACTTGTTACTATTTTCATTGTTTTTCACGATTTTAATTTTGGACTGTCTATGCACTTCTTCTTATATATTTTTCACTATTCATTTTTGAATAATACAGATTTCTGTGTTTAGATCTGTTAATATTGCTCCTTCTTCACGTTTTTTTGCGCAGCTCTTCTCTTGTCTTTTTCCATTGTTTGAATGTGTGGTCTCACATTATGAGCTGCTGCATCTATTTTTATATCTATATAGTTTATGATCACTTGTTTAGTAGCGCAGTATATCCCCACTCCACGTATTATACTGTAACTACAATAAAAACATCCTTCACCCTCTGTAACATAATGTTATGTGCCCCTGTGTCTGTGTTATATAAAAAAAAGCTTCCGATCTGTACCTATATCAGAGCTTCTCCCGGTGCTCACATGACACCTCATCTCTCTCTCCTCCTCTCTCCCCCCTCCTTCCGGGCTGACGTCAGTGGGATTGCTCAGCCCCGCCTGCTATAGTTGTCAGCCGGGCAGAGGAAAGAGATTAGGAGTCACGCGAGTGCCAGGAGATGTTCTGATATAGGTATGGATGGTCAGTTTTTTTATATAACACAGACAAAGGGGCACATATCGTTATATTACAGAGGCAATGGGATGATTTTATTGTGTTGACTTAACAACCACTTTAAGGTTTCTTCTTGTGACTATAATTTGCCTGTAAAAGGAAACTATACTTAATTTGGGTACATTTTATTTTAAGGGTTATGCTTTAAACTGATTTTTTATTTTTATTTTTTAAATGGTTGTTTTACAAATATTTACCAATAATAGATAAATGAAACAAGATTCACTGAGCATTATGGGTTTTCTAAACATAGGGCACAGCAGATTCCAGCTATTCAAGATCCTTTCAGTACATTCTATCTTGGGAAAGAGCAGTTATTTTTTGTATAATGTCACAACTCTGCTACAACCCAACAACACATTTTGACAGTGATATGTTAAAACTGCAGTTCTACTACTGTGTGAGATATTGCTAATGATAAAGTGCTATATTTAAAGATGTGATTCATCAACACATGATGAATTCTTGCAAAAGATAGGAATTTGAGAGCAGAGGCTTTGTATTTGAGGCCCAGTAAAAGAACAAGACACAATTTTCCTTTGCTATTTCAATTGCTACCAAATTCAACCACAGAAAAAAGAATCGGTTGTCAACAATCACTTTCATATAGTTGACAAGAATAGCGACTCTTATTGAAATATAATCAATTTGGCAGGTTAAGCAATTTAGTTTTTTTTGCATGCAAACTCCAACACATTTAGCTTGCTCTCTCATTGCCAGTGGATTTATTTAGGGTGCTTGATAGGAACTCTGCAAACAGATTACCATTTTCCATCAAGACTACACAAGAGAATAACCAACATAGTCCCTGATGAACAGGAACAATGCTGTTGCTGCAAAAAAATAAAAAATCATCAAAATACACAGCAATACAGAATATACTGCTCAAGCGGGACATAAACCATGCTCACAATTGTGGTCACAAGCTTGATCACACATGGCTGCTAACTATAATATTTTCTGTGTCACTGACTGTAATTTGCATGTACATCCCACCAAATTATAGGAATAATATTTTAAAAGACCAGAAACAAACAAGCCCCTCACTCCTAACAGTAGAGTTGCTGTGGTGTTTATACTTCTGGCCTATAGATACCATTATTTACAGTTACATTCACACCAGAAACTGCAAATAACTGCATGTTTTTGACTGCATATTTACATGCATTTGAAGCGCGCTTGATGCACGCTTGACATGCAATTGGTTGCATTTTGTGCTGCATTTAGCACTGTGTTTGCAGTGCATTTTTCGATATGTTTTTGGGCATGGCTTTCTTAGCTTAAAGGGTCGCGTTAGAGTGCATTTGAAGCACATTTGAAGCGCATTTGTAGCACGTTCTCTGCATTGCAGTGCAGAAAATGCAGCATGCTCTACTTTTTTTAACCACTTAAACCCCGGACTATTATGCAGCTAAAGGACCAGGCCGATTTTTGCGATTCGGCACTGCGTCGCTTTAACTGGCAATTGCGTGGTTGTGCGACGTGGCTCCCAAACAAAATTGACGTCCTTTTTTTCCCACAAATAGAGCTTTCTTTTGGTGGTATTTGATCATCTCTCTTATTTTTTGCGCTATAAACAAAAATAGAGCGACAGTTTTGAAAAAAAAAACAATATTTTTTAATTTTTGCTATAATATCCCGAAATATATATATTGTGACAGGAAGTCAGGTAAATCTGTGGGTGTTGTCACAGTCGGGACATACATTTCTGCCTTGTTAGACAATACATCAATCCTTATTAGGCGTCGGCTGCGAGAAATAGCCAGGAAAGGTTGGAGGGCGTTGGAAGACTCCAGCTGTTCAGAATGAGGCAATTAAGGCCTCTATAAGTAGCCCAGAGGATTACCACTTATTTGCTGCATAACTCCTAAGGCTGTGTGAGTAGGAGAGCAGTGCCAGAAGGTCTTCTGTGGAGGTGAGGAGAGGATTGATTTTTCTGTGTGATAAAAATCAAAAGACTATTGTTTTGTGCTGTATGACCAGCACTGTCTACCCAGTAGGCTGTGTTAGACTTCATAGATAGGTTCCTGTGTGGAAGGTAGACGCCCAAAGTGGCTAGGAGTTATTTTGTGTTTGATTTTGTTTATGCTGTTTAGATGCTTGCAATTGTTTTCCAGCAAGATGGAAAAATAAACCAGAAACTTTGTTTTCAACCATCTTCGACTGCCAGCCTGTATAAATTCAGTGTGTGGTGAACCCATCCAAGGGGTCACACACCCCGCTACCGAGCTAACCCCTCACATATGGTGGAGAATGCGGGCAGTTAAAGTAAACCCAAAATGGAGGAGATACTGAAACAGCTGGTTTTAGCAAATGCAAATCAACAGCAGATGAATGCAGGTTTGCAGCGGAGCATTGCAGCTCAACAACAGAGCCTTGCAGCTCAACAACATGCTCACCGTGAGAGCATTGCAGGCTTGGAACAGAGACACCAGCAGCAAATTGAGGCCATTGTGACACAGCAACAAAGCCCAGCAGAGAATTGTCTGTTGTTAGAGGAGTGCAAAGACTTTGAAATATTTGACTAATTTACTGGTATCCTTGGAAACAGTCCACCCTTAACATCTCACTGGGAGCAGTGGGACACATATTGTGAGGATCTGACCAAGGACACAAAGCTAACTAGTTTTGAAATATGGGGAACAAAAGAGGTGGATTATCTTCGCCTTGATGACTTTTCAAGTCCCTATCAGGATGAAGAAGTTATCAGTAAAACCTCCACTCTTGCTCAACTAAACAGTGAGGAGCTTTGTGAAGACCTATTTGAAAGAGTCCCCATACCTGTGCAAAAGGCTTTGAGTGGTGCTGAAATGAACATGGATGAAATTGATCAAGTGATCAGAGTGGGTGGAGCCACTCGTGTACCTAAAGGTCAAGAATGGCTTCTTAAAGCAGTGGGCAAGGAGGAGTTGGGAAAGAACATGAATGTAGATGATGGGGGCTGTATATCAAGCAGCTGCTCTTAGCAAGGCATTCAAAGTTAAGCCATTTGTAGTTCGAGATGCAGCCAAGGAAAATACTTGTTTTTGTGGTGCTGTAGCCAAAAAGCAGGAAAAGACAAATGAAGACTTTTTTCAGTGCGAAAGTAGTACAAAATGTTTTGAGAAGAAATACCGCTGTGATGGGGTGCCACAGTGTCCTGATGGATCTGATGAAAAAAACTGCTGGAGACCAACAGATCCCTCTGTTTGGTGTCTTTCAAAGACTTGCTGCGTTCCTCAGAATTGGATCTGTGATGGTAAACCAGACTGCATTGTTGAGCCTGATGAACAAGTCTGTGAACGTAAGGAATGTGGCAGTAACAAGTTCCAGTGTACTAATGGACAGTTTATTCCCTATACTATGCACTGCGATGGAGACAGTGATTGTGGTGACCATTCAGATGAACAAAACTGTACAGTCACTAAACACGTCCGCTGTCAAAGTGGGGAATTTAAATGTCCGTCTGGTGAATGCTTGCTAATGGAATGGAAATGTGATGGTGCAAAAGACTGTAAAGACGGAAGTGATGAAAAGGACTGTGAATTGGAGAAGATCACTTGTGAAAATGAGCAGTGGGCTTGTGCTAGTGAAGATCAATGTATTCCGACCTTCTGGCGGTTTGCTGGTCGCACGGACTGCCATGATGGCAGTGATGAAGTTCACTGCAAACTGCAGATGTGCAAAAGTAACGAGTATCAGTGTAAAAATCTTAATTGTGTTCCAACTAATGCTGTTTGCGATGGACAATCTGACTGTCTGGATGACTCAGATGACGGTGGTGCAACCCCAGTTCAAGATGAGCGTGACTCTGATGATGAGGGAAATAACAGACAACATGGATCAAATGGTGAAAGTCCAGTGCATCGATATGAGAATGACAACAGCGATGATGACATGAAAGGAGGAAGCAGCGGATCTGAGAATGAAGCAAATGATTCAGAAGATAATGAACCTAGGGAGCGAACATCCAGCGATGTAGAAAATGGTAGCAATAATCGTAATGCTAGTGACTCTGAAAATGAAGAAGCTCAAAATCACATTGCCAGTGATTTGGATGATGAGCCAACCAGACAAAAAGGCAGTGGTGATGATGATACACCTGTGAAAGGAGGAGCCAGAGACAGAGGAAGAAGAAGAAGACAATGAAGATGATAAACATGATATCAGTGATACCTTCTCAGAGCCAGGTTATGAAAATTATTCTGTTGAAGATTTGGAAGGAATAACTGCCGTGTCATCGAGGAAAAGACAAAAGCGAAGGTATTTCTGGATGCTGAGACCGTCTGAATGGGACAGAGACACGCTTCCCAGTAATATGTACCAGAAGAATGGTCCACATCACGGCAAGTACACTGTGAAGAAATCTCGCAGGATAGATGTGGAAGACCTGACTCCAAATCCAAGAAAACTTCTGCAGATTGGTGGTGAACTGCGTAAACTGAATAAAGTAATCAGTGACCTAACACCCGTATCGGAGCTTCCTGTCACTGTAAGGCCGCGATCTCGTAAGGAGAAAAACAAGCTGGCTTCCAGAGCTTGCCGTCAAAAAAAGAAAGCCCAGTATAAAGCCAATAAAGTGAAGCTGTGGGGCCTGAATACTGAATATAATAGAAAAAATGAAGTCCTTAAGGGAACGGCAAAGTTCCTATTTCACCCGTGTAGTGAAAAAAAGAAAACCAATCCGTCCATAAATAAAAATCCAAGGTTTTAAGGTGACTATCCAGAAACAGTGATCCACCACCGAAAGCAAATTAGGCCTCTTACCGGATATCCAGCGGTCTCTTAGTTAAAAGAAGACCCCAGAAAGCATGTCAAGGATAAACCAATGGTAGTCGGAGTGCAGGTGGACTGAGCTGGAGAACAATCCTTATCTCATTCCTGGTGCTTATCAAAATTTAAACAGTGTTATAGAGCATGTCAAATTGGAGCTCCGGCCGGAAGCTAACCAATATAACCCGTCCAAAATGGTAAAGAAGTCGTGCAAGTAGCGGGGGGTGATCCGGTGCAGCACTCGTTCCGCCCGACCGGTTTTGCGATAAATCGCTTCCTCTGGGGCACGGGTGACACACCAAATCAACCCCCCTTAAATAACAGTCCCTAGGAGGGACAAAACAGCGCCACGGGTGCACATGCGCACAAACAGCCCAGACCAAGCCTCGATCTGAGCTGCTGATGGAACACAATACTGTGATGCGCATCGCGCGCTGGAACCAACTCAAAACGAAATAAACATGGCCAAATCCATTGAAAGGCTACTGGACCAGACGACTGGCACCCCGGGGCGCAAAAAATGCACCCCCGTATGACAGTAGTAAGCCCCGATAAAGCGCCGCTGTGGAACGCACAAGCGGCACTTCCGCATGACGTCATCGCGCACGCCGACGTCAGGCGCCGGTGTGGAGAAACGTCAGCTGAAAGCCAATCACCGGATGGCCCATTCAGATGCGTCCCAGTGTGGGTCAAGCCTCCATATGAGATGGAGGAAAGAAACCGCACTGAGCGCACTGATTGGCTGATGGTGCCTGACTAGAGGAGGCACAATGGGCCAAAAATAGAGACGTGAGCGGACCCCCTTTCTAGATGATATTAGAAAGGAACCAGGCATAACCCCGGAACGTTCGCTTAGGTCTGCACAATACAAAAATAAAATAGACAACTATTAGGCATAAAAAATCATTAATAAACAGACATTAAAATATATACATGGTTCATATATGAAAAATCACCAAAACATGATTACAATGCCTTTGGCTAGAAACATAATGCTAACCCTGTATTACATACAATTTAAAACGTATTTAAAAAGGTATGAATGAATTGATGTATATCGAGCAACCAATAATACATAAACTCTGCAAACTTCCCAAGAATACTGTGCAATGACAGCGTTACAGGAAATAATATTACACCATATCCAAGCAACTTGATAAATAAATAGAGTCAAATAGATCTGATGGCAAAAGGAGTGACACTAATTTTAAGTATATCTCACCACATCAAGATTAAGAAAGAGAGGGGAGTGCTAGGAGTTGTTGATAAAGGCATTAATATCTGTGTCGATATTTAGCCCAAAAGGCGTGTAAGTTTTAACACGGTGGATCCACGCCATTTCCTGTCTGGAAATATCCCGGACAAGATTACTGCCCCTCCAATGGGGACGATATTTATCGATCCCAACAAACAGGGTCTTAGAAGGATCCCTATTATGCTTCAAATCATAGTGCCTTGAGACAGAGTGCTTGTCGTACCCACTCCTAATTTTGGCGATGTGTTCATTAAGCCTAACAGATAATGCCCTCTTCGTGCGGCCAATGTACTGAAGCCCGCAAGGGCACTGAATGAGGTATATAACACCTTTTGTAGAACAGGTGATAAAGGGCTCAATATCAAACGTTTGTTGAGTTGCTGAAGATTGAAAAGCACACAACTTCCTGTCCCTACAGCTGTTCAGAGAACAGACTTGACAGTGTTTACACTTATAGTAGCCAGTAAGGTTTTCTAAAAAAGTTCTGGCCGCCCTTGGAGGGTCCTGTACGCTGGGTGCAATGCGACTCCCAATCGTAGAGGCCCCCTTAAAGATCACACTTGGTTGTATTGGAAGAATAGGCGCTAAAACCTGGTCTGTTGTTAAAATGTGCCAGTGCTTCTGTATGAGTTTCTTCACACTAAAGTTCTGTGCAGAAAAGGTTGTAATAAAAGGTAGAGAGAATCTCTCATTCTGCGCTACTGGAATTTTTTCTGTTAATAAAGATGTCCTTGCTGTGTTCCTAGTTCTCTCCATAGATTGGGATAAGGTAGCAGTGTCATATCCTTTCTCCTCAAATCGTTTGGAGAGAATTGAGGCCTGACTCTCAAAAACTTGATTTTTAGAACAATTCCGTTTAAGACGCATGAATTGTCCTAAAGACACAGATTTCAACCAAACTGGGAGATGACAACTGTCTAGAGGTATAAATGAATTCCGATCTGTTGGCTTAAAGAAAGTGGACGTGACAAATTCCCCATTCTCAATGTTAATCTGGAGATCCAAAAAATGTATGGAATGTTGGCTGGACTCAAAGTTGAATCTGATGCCCCTAGTGTTCAGATTCAACTCAGCCATAAACTCTGGCTGGTTGTGGGGACGCTCTCGTTGAGTTTATGGCTGAGTTGAATCTGAACACTAGGGGCATCAGATTCAACTTTGAGTCCAGCCAACATTCCATACATTTTTTGGATCTCCAGATTAACATTGAGAATGGGGAATTTGTCACGTCCACTTTCTTTAAGCCAACAGATCGGAATTCATTTATACCTCTAGACAGTTGTCATCTCCCAGTTTGGTTGAAATCTGTGCCTTTAGGACAATTCATGCGTCTTAAACGGAATTGTTCTAAAAATCAAGTTTTTGAGAGTCAGGCCTCAATTCTCTCCAAACGATTTGAGGAGAAAGGATATGACACTGCTACCTTATCCCAATCTATGGAGAGAACTAGGAACACAGCAAGGACATCTTTATTAACAGAAAAAATTCCAGTAGCGCAGAATGAGAGATTCTCTCTACCTTTTATTACAACCTTTTTTTGCACAGCACTTTAGTGTGAAGAAACTCATACAGAAGCACTGGCACATTTTAACAACAGACCAGGTTTTAGCACCTATTCTTCCAATACAACCAAGTGTGATCTTAAAGGGGTCCTCTACGATTGGGAGTCGCATTGCACCCAGCGTACAGGACCCTCCAAGGGCGGCCAGAACTTTTTTAGAAAACCTTACTGGCTACTATAAGTGTAAACGCTGTCAAGTCTGTTCTCTGAACAGCTGTAGGGACAGGAAGTTGTGTGCTTTTCAATCTTCAGCAACTCAACAAACGTTTGATATTGAGCCCTTTATCACCTGTTCTACAAAAGGTGTTATATACCTCATTCAGTGCCCTTGCGGGCTTCAGTACATTGGCCGCACGAAGAGGGCATTATCTGTTAGGCTTAATGAACACATCGCCAAAATTAGGAGTGGGTACGACAAGCACTCTGTCTCAAGGCACTATGATTTGAAGCATAATAGGGATCCTTCTAAGACCCTGTTTGTTGGGATCGATAAATATCGTCCCCATTGGAGGGGCAGTAATCTTGTCCAGGATATTTCCAGACAGGAAATGGCGTGGATCCACCGTGTTAAAACTTACACGCCTTTTGGGCTAAATATTGACACAGATATTAATGCCTTTATCAACAACTCCTAGCACTCCCCTCTCTTTCTTAATCTTGATGTGGTGAGATATACTTAAAATTAGTGTCACTCCTTTTGCCATCAGATCTATTTGACTCTACTTATTTATCAAGTTGCTTGGATATGGTGTAATATTATTTCCTGTAACGCTGTCATTGCACAGTATTCTTGGGAAGTTTGCAGAGTTTATGTATTATTGGTTGCTCGATATACATCAATTCATTCATACCTTTTTAAATACGTTTTACATTTTATGTAATACAGGGTTAGCATTATGTTTCTAGCCAAAGGCATTGTAATCATGTTTTGGTGATTTTTCATATATGAACCATGTATATATTTTAATGTCTGTTTATTAATGATTTTTTATGCCTAATAGTTGTCTATTTTATTTTTGTATTGTGCGGACCTAAGCGAACGTTCCGGGGTTATGCCTGGTTCCTTTCTAATATCATCTAGAAAGGGGGTCCGCTCACGTCTCTATTTTTGGCCCATTGTGCCTCCTCTAGTCAGGCACCATCAGCCAATCAGTGCGCTCAGTGCGGTTTCTTTCCTCCATCTCATATGGAGGCTTGACCCACACTGGGACGCATCTGAATGGGCCATCCGGTGATTGGCTTTCAGCTGACGTTTCTCCACGCCGGCGCCTGACGTCGGCGTGCGCGATGACGTCATGCGGAAGTGCCGCTTGTGCGTTCCACAGCGGCGCTTTATCGGGGCTTACTACTGTCATACGGGGGTGCATTTTTTGCGCCCCGGGGTGCCAGTCGTCTGGTCCAGTAGCCTTTCACTGGATTTGGCCCTGTTTATTTTGTTTTGAGTTGGTTCCAGCGCGCGCTGCGCATCACAGTATTGTGTTCCATCAGCAGCTCAGATCGAGGCTTGGTCTGGGCTGTTTGTGCGCATGTGCGCCCGTGGCGCTGTTTTGTCCCTCATAGGGACTGTTTTTTAAGGGGGGTTGATTTGGTGTGTCACCCGTGCCCCAGAGGAAGCGATTTATCGCGAAACCGGTCGGGCGGAACGAGTGCTGCACCGGATCACCCCCCGCTACTTGCACGACTTCTTTACCATTTTGGATGGGTTATATTGGTTAGCTTACGGCCGGAGCTCCAATTTGACATGCTCTATAACACTGTTTAAATTTTGATAAGCACCAGGAATGAGATAAGGATTGTTCTCCAGCTCAGTCCACCTGCACTCCGACTACCATTGGTTTATCCTTGACATGCTTTCTGGGGTCTTCTTTTAACTAAGAGACCGCTGGATATCCGGTAAGAGGCCTAATTTGCTTTCGGTGGTGGATCACTGTTTCTGGATAGTCACCTTAAAACCTTGGATTTTTATTTATGGACGGATTGGTTTTCTTTTTTTTCACTACACGGGTGAAATAGGAACTTTGCCGTTCCCTTAAGGACTTCATTTTTTCTTTTCATTCCCTTTTCCTCACTTATGGACATTGATTTGTATCATGTGGTTTGGGATTTTACTTTGTATTAATATATTTAGCGCATCTTGTTTTTTTCCTATGTTATCACTGTTCCACTACACACAGTAAGGTGCAGCTTTATTTGTTCACATCAGTATTTCTTTAGGAGTACCTTTGTATTATATTTGTATTTAATTAGCGCAGTTGCTTCCCAATTCTTTTTCCACTGAATATAATAATTTGCTGTTTGTGATCGATTTAATAAAACAAGAGATAATGACACGGATACAAATCCCCTGGGTGAAATGGACTTTGGATTCTCTCCGGTACTACCTCGTGGGTAGACAGTTTGAACTGGTGACGGATCATGCCCCATTGAAGTGGAGGGCACAGACCAAAGATTTAAAGGCACGGATTGAAGATTTAAATGAGCTACAACTAAAGCTTAAAGAGGCCCTAAAACTAGCAAGGCTAGAGAGAATAACCTCACAGAAGACCTTGAAAACCTAAACCAAGAGTTGTGAACAAAGCAGAGAACCCTTAATAAGCAACATAAGGAAAAAGATGACGTAAACAAGGAAAATGAGGAACTGAAAAAAAGGGTGAAACATTTGATGAGCAGCGTACAGAGCAAGGCCGATCTGGACAGTAAACAGAGCATGATAGATGAGCTTCAGAAGAAAATTAAAAAGCTTGAACTGGTAACGCATCGCCCCGGTGCAAAAATGGGGAATGAAGATGGGTTGTCCCGAGTGCATGCCTGCCTGGCAACCTGTGTCCCAACCCTAGGGTTGAAACAAGAGGGGGGGTATGTAACAGGAAGTCAGGTAAATCTGTGGGTGTTGTCACAGACGGGACATACATTTCTGCCTTGTTAGACAATACATCAATTGTTATTAGGCGTCGGCTGAAAAATGTAGCCAGGAAAGGTTTGAGGCCGTTAGAAGACTCCAGCTGTTCAGAATGAGGCCTCTATAAGTAGCCCAGAGGATTACCACTAATTGGCTGCATCATTCCTAAGGCTTTGTGAGTAGGAGAGCAGCGTACTGAAAGTCTCCTGAGGAGGTGAGGAGACCATTGATTTTTCTGTGTGATAAAAATCAAAAGACTATTGTTTGTGCTGTATGACCAGCACTGTCTGCCCAGCGCTAGGCTGAGTCAGACTCCATAGATAGGTTCCTGTGTAGAAGGTATACGCCCAGAGTGGCTAGGGTTTATTTTATGTTTGATTTTGTTTATGCTGTTTGGATGCTTGCAATTGTTTTCCAGCAAGATGGAAAAATAAACCAAGAACTTTGTTTTCAACCGTCTTCGACTTCCAGTCTGTATAAATTCAGTGTGTGGTGAACCCATCCAAGGGGTCACACACCCCGCTACCAAGCTAACCCCTCACAATATATACACATACATGCACACATATCTCAACATGAAAGAAAAGAATATAATAAAAAGAATAAAAGAAAGGGAAGTAATATTTGAGTGGTTAAAAGAGAAAGATAACATAGACATTTTATTTAGCTCCATCACACCATGGCCTCATATTATCATGTTAAAGGGGTTGTAAAGGATTTTTTTTCCCTAAATAGCTTCCTATACCTTAGTGCAGTCCTCTTTCATTTACCTCATCCTTCAATTTTGCTTTTAAATGCCCTTATTTCTTTTGAGAAATGCTCACTTCCTGTTCTTCTGTCTGTAACTCACCACCGTAATGCAAGGCTTTCTTCCTGGTGTGGAGAAAGCCTCTTGAGGGGGGAGGGGGCGAGCAGGCAAGTCAGGACACTCTCTACTTTGCAGATAGAGAAAGGAGCTGTGTGTTAGTGGGCGTCCTGACACTCCTGCTCGCCCCCTCAAGAGGCTTTCTCCACACCAGGAAGAAAGCCTTGCATTACGGTGGTGAGTTACAGACAGGAGAACAGGACGTGAGCATTTCTCAGAAGAAATAAGGACATTTAAAAGAAAAATTAAAGGAAAAAAATTGAAGGATGAGGTAAGTGAAGGAGGACTGCACTAAGGTAAAGGACGCTATTTAGGGAAAACATTGTTTTCCTTTACAGCCCCTTTACAACCCCTTTAATCACTTTTGCAGATATTTGGGTCTATTAACATTTTTATTATGTCAATATTTGGGTACATTGGTGCATATTATGTAATTATCATTATTATTTACTACCTATTAGTATTCCTTTTTATGTGATTTACCAATCATATTTATTATACTATATATGGTATTTATTGTGCTCTTTTTTATCAAATACATTTATATTTTATATAATTGATTCATTATATTCTAGTGATGTGTCTCATATAAAGTCTCAAAATCCCCCTTTTCCCCCCTATTCCCCTCCTTTTACAACAATTCGTATATATCACATTAAAAACCCCATAAGGAACACATCTAATTTTGAACCACCCACTAGAAATTAAAGGGCATAGGGGCTTGTATCGGAGGGATACAGGGATATAGGAGGGAGGATCTCTCTAGCCCTAGAAACCTGTCTGCAGTATCATTTAGGGTTAGGGGTACCCCTTTACTATGTATTTCAATTCCAATAAAGAATGGTTAAAACTGAAAAAATTATATAAATTATACACTAATGAATGAGCAGCAGATATCCTAAAAGCTCCACCATCTAAAATGATTGTCGCATTTACAGCATTAAATCTCAAACCCAGTAAATCAATTCAGAAATATTTTTAAACTCTGAAACAAAATAAAATGTCATATCAGGCAATTTCGTTTTTTGTTTGTTTTGTTTTTTGTAAAGTTTAAAACAATTGTTCGATTAGCTCCTAAATTGCAAATTGCTTTTTTTTCACCAGTTATAAAAAAAGTGAAAAAAGAAACTTGAGAAGAAAATGCATATATGGCATAGTTAGATTTACAGTTTGGTGGAAGCATTCATACTGTGGAAAAAAAAAAACATGTTTGCTCTGTTTTGTATCTCTGATGATTAGGATAATCAGAAACGTTATTTTATTGAAATTACCCATCGGTATTCTACATCGGTCATGTTTGAAAACTAAAGAAAATGTTGACTGTACAGACTATGCCAGTTAACTGTGACTGGCAGTCCAGGTGATTAACCCCCTGCTTCTATGCAGCCTGCTAGAAAGCTGAGATTTTTGATTGCCAGTCACCTGAGGTCACATCATTTTTTATGGATGGATGGAAAAGTGGAACAGACAGCACAGCCTTTCAAAGTCACACATTAACTTTATTTTGGCTCTCCTTTGCTACAGTGGTGCCAGGAATACACAGGTGTCTTTGACAGCTGCATTGAGCTGCTGATTTTATTTCTCCACCCACAGATGCTGACATTCGAACATCGCTCTTGAGGATTTGCGTTTGGCCTTAGAACTTGCTAACATAAGGTCTAATTGGATAGAATAGGGTCATATATAATATATCATTGACATAACTGGTAAATAATACTTTAAAGATTGAAATGTGCAGCATTCTTTTTTTTTTTTTTACAAAGATTTACACAAAAATGTAATACAGTATAGGAATCATGTATACTAAGAACTATGGGCCAGATTCACAAAGAATTGCCCTGGCGCAGCGAATCAGAGATGCGCTACGCCGCCGTATCTTACCTGGCTCTAAGTCGAATCCAGGAAGATTTTGCGCCGTAAGTTACGGCGGCGTAGTGTATTTCTCGGCGCGTATTTTTTTTTTTTTTTGTAAAATTCTTTTTATTGATTTTGACAATTTATATAACACAAAAAAACAACGACAAAAAATAAAAAGGCAGCCGCCCCAGCACAACACTGGGCCGGTGAAAGGCCAACATGGCCTACGTACACAACCCGCCATTAAGTTAACATAACACCCTAACCCCCCCCCCCACCCTTTTTGCTCAGCTCCCACTCTCCCTCCCATGAGACCACCGGAAGATTGTCAGGTGTTCCGCCTCCCACTCCTCCCCAGGATTCAAACACTTCACCCCATATCACCCGATTCTACCCAGTATCTGAAATGCTGAAAGTTGTGAGGAGACCCATACCCGCCATCAGGCCTTAACCAACAGTCAGGTCAGAGTTATACCAAGCCTGCCACACCCTGTCAATTTTTTTCCCACAACCCCTGGAAAGGTAAGTCGCCTTATAATACGGCATCATTGAATTAACCAGGCCCTTCCAAAAGCGCAACTCAGGTGCCTCCGGTTTGCGCCATTTTAACAGGATGGCTTTCCTTCCGTAAAATAAAAGGATGTTTAGCAGTGTCCGATGAGCCCTGGATGGCACCACCTCCTCCACTAATCCCAGTAAACATACTGTAATCGTCATCGGAACAGGGGTCAACAAAACTGCTGAGATACAAGAGGTGACCTCCGACCAAAACTGCTTGATCTGAGGGCAGCTCCAAAACACATGTTCCGCCGCTGCAGGAGCAAAAGTGCACCTCCAGCACTCAGCCGGCACCGATGGGTAAATAGTCGCCAGCCTAGCTGGCGTATAGTAGATCCTACGCAGAAACTTAAAGTGGATTAACCTGTCTCTGGCTGCCACCAGATGTTGGAATGGATGTGTCCACATTTCATCCCAGTCCTCCCCCTGGATATCGGGCACCTCACTCACCCACTTGTCCCTGCACCTAACGACCGCCCCTGGACTGGTGGCGAATAGCTTTCTATATGAAACCGACAGAGTCTTGGGAAGATCCTCTGTGGAGAGCAACTCCTCCAATCTCGATGGAACCGACTCTATGGACAATAATTTAAATTGAGATTTGAACGCATGATGCAATTGAATATAGTGAAACAGCTGAGTATTTGGCAGATCATGTCTAGCTTTAAGTTGGTCAAAGGTAAGCAACTCTCCATCCACCGTGACATCTTTGAGTGTCTTGATACCCCTCGTCGCCCAGCCCATAGGATCGTCAAAAGAATAGAAGTGCGATAATTTAGGGTTCATCCACAATGGATTGGATGGAGGGCACGTATTTTTTAAATTGGGCGGGTAGGGGGCGTGATTCATTTAAATGAAGCGCGTCCGATTGAAATGCGCATGCTCCGTTTCGAAATTTCCCGCCGTGCTTTGCGCGAAATGACGTCTCACCGACGTCATTTTTTGAACTTAGACGTGAGTTACGTCCTTTCCTATTCACGGACGACTTACACAAAAGAAAAAAAATCTAAATTCGACGCGGGAATGACGGCCATACTTTAACATGGCAAGTCTATCTATACGCCACGAAATAGCAGCTTTAACTATACGCCGGGAAAAGCTGACTAGACCAGCGGGCACCGAAGTATTGCACCTACGATCCAAAGGCGTACGAAGCCGTACGCCTGTCGGATCGAAGCCAGAAAATGTTGTATCTTGGTTTGAGGATTCAAACTAAAGATACGACACGTCAAATTTGAAAGTACGCCGGTGTATCAGTAGATACGCCGGCGTACTTCTTCTGTGAATCTGGCCCTATATTATAAATGATTATATATTATTATATTATAAATATTTTTTTTCTGATCTGTATTTTGTCCTGTTGGCACCCCTACTTAAAAAAATAACTTGACGTCTTTTTATATTTTATTATAATGAATACATTTTTGTAATATATAAATTGTTTGCCAAAAATGTCTATTTGCAGAAACTCCCACAGAAATAGTCATGTTGAGAGTCAAACTGTTGGTGCCCCTTTTAGAACAATTCTACATACTGTGCATCTGCTCAAAATCAGTCTTCCTTCCAGCTCTCTTGTTTTTTCTAACAAGGTCACCTCCCTGTTATAAACTATACTCTTCAGACCCTTCTCCTCCCATATCTTATATTACTTAACCCAACAAACATTTAAAATTCAACTCATTCTGTAAATGATAACTGTCACAGGTGCTCTTAACCAAGCTGCCAAAACATCAAATGGCTGGTGTGATAATAGATCACATATGCAGCACCATAGCAACTGCAGATCAAACAGAGGCTAAGATGGCCGCTTCCATGGCTGTAAAGGATGGGAGGGGGTTTAGGTTTGATTTAAACGCATATTTATAAAATAGTGAATGTGACAAACTCTAAATATTGGCTGCAAATCTTCTTGGTGCATGGGTTATACCATTAGTAATTTGTTCACTTGTGGTTAGGGTTGTCCCGATACCGAGCATTTGCCCCAGTACTCTCTTAATCGGTGCTTCTCTCCCACACACGATCACAGCTGACTGTCCCCTATCCTCCAGTCCCCATCCATCCTTCTCCATGCTGTTGTCCCCCTCCATGCTGCTTCGTGTCCCTCTCCATGCATCTGTCCCCCTCTCTCATCTGTGCATCTGTCCCCCTCCATGCTGCTCCATGTCCCCCTCGGTCCATCTGTCCCCCTATCTCTTCCGTGTCCCCCTCCGTGCATCTGCCTGGGTCCCCCTCCATGCTGCTCCGTGTCCCCCTCCGTGCATCTGTCCCCCTCTCTCCTCCATGTCCCCCTCCATGCATCTGTCCCCTTCTCTTCTACCGTCCCCCTCGGTATCTCAGGAAGGAGAGCGGAGGTATTAGCCGGTAAACCCGGCTCCTTTGTTTTCTGAATGGACAGAGTCAGTGATCACTGACTCTGTCTATTCACATAACTGAAATATTGTAACCTCCTGTGATTACTATGTCTCAGTTAATGAATGAAGAGAAGCCGCTGTTTTCTGTCCTTTCATTTTCAGTGCAGGGGAGGCTGCTGAGAAAGGGACTGGAGTGTCCCTAGTCCCTTTCTCTGTCTCAAAGGGGCGATTTCTGGGGTCTGTTAAGACCCCTGATATCTCACCATAGCCCCCCAAAAGGGCCGATAAAAATTTTTTTTTTAATAAATAATAAAAAAAATTGTAAAAAATAATTTCCCCCCCAGGGAAGAAAGCATTGTAAAAAAACAAAAAAACTGACATGTGCCACTTTCACATGAGATTAAATAAAGGTATCGGTTATCGGTATCGGCGAGTACTTGAAAAAAAGTATCGGTACTTGTACTCGGTCTTAAAAAAAGTGGTATCGGGACAACCCTACTTGTGGTGAATGTTTAGCCACTTAACAACCAGGCCAATTCTGACACTTCTCTCCTACATGTAACATAACACCTTTTACAATCCAAACTAGTACAACACATCCAGGCATTCGACCACCACTTCGGATTAGTGTAAGTGATGTGTTCTGGAAAAGTCTTCCTGAGCGGTGATGCTAACTCAACACTGCCCCTCATACAGAGACTGTACAAACACAGACCACCATGTTAAACGATGAACCACAGCACCCTGGGACGGATGTGCAGTTCCCCAATTTTGATGTGAATGACAATGACTTGCACAGAGTAACTAAGGTCAATGATGAAATGTTGGAACAACTGGTGGTACCCAAACCTTTTAGGTCTAAGGTGTTACATTTGGATAATAGTCATGTACTCGGGGGTCACGTTGGAGCGGTTAAAACTCAGGAACAGGTTTTATAGAATTTTTATTGGCCTGGTGTATATCAGGAAATTAAGGACTACTGCCCCACCTGTCAAAGAACCGCTCCAACGCCCCATTTTTGCAGTATGCTGGTACCGCTTCCAAAATCTGAGGTTCCCTTTGATTTCATAGCCACAGACTTGGTGGGCCCCTTACCCAAGTCGGCTAGGGCAGTGGTCATCAACCCTGTCCTCAGGGCCCACTAACAGGCCAGATTTTATGTATTACCTTGTAGAGATGCAGACTAGAATACTGCAATCACTGAGCAGCAAATTATATCACCTGTGATGTATTTCAGTTATCTTGAAAACCTAGACTGTTAGTGGGCCCTGAGGACAGGTTTGATGACCACTGGGCTAGGGGACACCAATGCATTTTGGTTGTCCTTGACTAGGGATGAGCTTTGCATTCGAAACAAACGTATTTTCGACTCGAACATCGGTCGTTCGATTGTTCGACGAAATTCGAACAAAACGGGTCGTTCGCGCCAAATTCGAGTGACGCAAAAAGGCCCATAATTCACTGCGGCGTTGAGCGCTGATGATTGGCCAAGCATGCTGTATGTCCCGCATGCTTGGCCAATCACAGCGCGCAAAAAACGAAGAGCCATAATTGGCCAAAGCCAGGGTGGCTTTGGCCAATTATGGCTCAGGGGGTTTAGTACACGCCCCACACTATAAAAGGCAGCCTGCAAGGCGGCCTCGTGTAGTGTGTTCCCACTTTGTTAAAGAGAAGATCAGTCAGACAGTTAGAGAGAGAGAGAGAGAGAGAGAGAGATAGATAGAGACACAGTGTCTTTTCTACCAGATAGATATATAGATAGATAGATAGATAGATAGATAGATAGATAGATAGATAGATAGATCGATAGAGCAGTATAGTTAAATTTACAGTTTGTAGAGAATATATCTACATCCCTAGGAGTTGTACATATATTTATAAACTGTATAGCATAGCTAGATCTGCTATTAGTATTTGTCAGGCAGGAGATTGTGCTTGATGCAGTGCTCTAACGTGTTGTATTGCCTGCATAGTGTTTACTGCATAGCTGTAACTGCACGTTTTTTATTTATTTGCACCTAAACGCAGTCGCTGTTAATGCGTGTGGGCTATTTAATTGCACATAAACGCAGTCGCTGTAACTGCGCATGTGCTGTTTAATAGCAACTAAACGCATTTGCTGTAACTGCACGTGTGCTATTTATTTGCACCTAAACACAGTCACTGTTAATGCGCGTGTGCTGTTTGAAAGCAACTAAACGCATTAGTTGTCACATGTCACAGAGGTGACAGGCTGGGCTAAGTGATGGCAGGATATTGGGAGGTGGGATGGCAGGGTGCTGGGAGTGAGGATTGCAGGAGAAGTTTGGTTTGTGGAGAAAGCAGCAACTTTGAAGGTATTTTTATTTTGTTTTTGAGCAGCCATTAAAAGGGTCAGGGCAAGCACAAAGGAGGTGGGGTCAGGGGAGGAGCCAAGGGGGCGGCAAAATAGGGTTTTGCCTAGGGTGTCAAAAATCCTTGCACCAGCCCTGAACACGTGCCACTACTATAGACACCCAGCAGGTGTGATATTTAAAGGAATTTTTCAATTTTCTTTTCACTTCAAGCATCATTAAAATCGCTGCTCCAGAAAAAACGACAGTTTTTAAAACTTTTTTTTCATTGATACATGTTCCCTGGGGCAAGACCCGTGTTTTGAACAACGTTTTCCAACATTAAATTGAAGATTGGTCTTTAAAATGATCGTTTTTGAATTCGAACGTTCGAGTCCCATAGACTTCAATGGGGTTCTAAATGTTCGCGCGAACCCGCGGTCTGTTTGAACGTTCTGGTGCGAACCGTACGTGGGTATGTTCGGCTCATCCCTATCCTTGACTATGCCACTAGGTATCCGGTAGTGGTCCCTTTAAGAAATTGCTTGTCCAAGGTCATCGAACGTGAGTTGTTGCAGATGTTCATGAGAACAGGGCTCCTATCTGAGATCTTGAGGGATCAAGGTACACCCTTCATGTTTAAGGTGATGAATGAGCTCTGTCGACTGATTAAAAATTTAACTGCAGAGCTCAGTGTATCATCAAAAAAAATTAATGGATTAGTGGAGTGATTCAACAAAACCTTGAAGGGAAGCTTTAAAAAAAGGTGGTTGAGGATGGTCATGATTGGGATCGCTTGATCCCTTGCTGTTTGCCATAAGAGAGATACCCCAGGCCTCCACAGGATTATATATATATATATATATATATATATATATGGAATATAAAAAAAATCCATAATAGCCAGGCTCAAAATTACCAACCAAAAAAGCAATAAATCAAATCAACCTGTCTAGCTGTATGCATTAAAGCGGAGTTCCACCCTATTTTTTAAGTTTGTATCATATGATGTAATACTGCCCCCTTAAATATATTTGGCATGTTTTTTTTTTTTTTTTTTTAAATACTCACTGTGCTATTCTTTTTCGTTTATTTCTCCCGCCGCGGCGGCAGAGGCCTCGCCGCGTCATCCCCAGCCCTGCTATTCCTCAGAAGTATCGCGGTACTTCCACCGCAATTGAAAGAAATCTCGAGCGAGCCGGTAGGCGGGCGTAGGCGGAGAGATGGTTGAAGCCCCGCCCACCGCTCTATGTATGTCCTGCTTCAGGGGGGTGGTGCACTTGCTGTCACTTGCTTAGGAGGGGCGGGCTAATGTGGGCACAAACCCCCCCGCAGTTTGTGCGGGGTGTTTGCTGTCCCACACGATCTTAGCCCAGCTCTTCATGGCAGCCGACATTGCTTCCCGTCAGCTGCCTCTCTCACTAGCAATGCAGATGAAGGTGTCAGATCGGAGGAGGCGTGGTAGGGGCAGGGTCATCGGCATACACTGTGTATGCCGATGACCCCGCCCCTACCACGCCTCCTCCGATCTGACACCTTCTGAGTACACAGACAGGAGGAGGAGCCAGGCAGGAGGTGGGATGCTGCTGTGCTAAAGGTCTGTGTACAAGTAAACAGACAGACTATAGATGACACTTGCGTGGGGGAGCTGATATAAATGAATTCCTGCAGTGATCTATGTGGGGGGAGAGGGTATATGCTAGGGGGCGTACTGTGCTGAGTTCCTGGGTCTGTACTCCTTCTGTGCTCATTATGAGAGGTTCCCACCATCCCTGTGCTGTGCTCATGAGGGGCTCCCACCATCCCTGTACTGTGCTCATGAGAGGTTCCCACCATCCCTGTACTGTGCTCATGAGGGGTTCCCACCATCCCTGTACTGTGCTGAGTTCCTGGGTCTGTACTCCTTCTGTGCTCATTATGAGAGGTTCCCACCATCCCTGTGCTGTGCTCATGAGGGGTTCTCACCATCCCTGTACTGTGCTGAGTTCCCGGAGCTGTATTCCTTCTGTGCTCTTTATGAGAGGTTCCCACCATCCCTGTGCTGTGCTCATGAGGGGTTCCCACCATCCCTGTGCTGTGCTCATGAGGGGTTCTCACCATCCCTGTACTGTGCTGAGTTCCCGGGGCTGTACTCCTTCTGTGCTCATTATTAGAGGTTCCCACCATCCCTGTGCTGTGCTCATGAGGGGTTCTCACCATCCCTGTACTGTGCTCATGAGGGGTTCCCACCATCCCTGTGCTGTGCTCATGAGGGGTTCCCACCATCCCTGTACTGTGCTGAGTTCCCGGGGCTGTACTCCTTCTGTGCTCATTATGAGAGGTTCCCACCATCCCTGTGCTGTGCTCATGAGAGGTTCCCACCATCCCTGTACTGTGCTCATGAGAGGTTCCCACCATCCCTGTGCTGTGCTCATGAGGGGTTCTCACCATCCCTGTACTGTGCTCATGAGAGGTTCCCACCATCCCTGTGCTGTGCTCATGAGGGGTTCCCACCATCCCTGTGCTGTGCTCATGAGAGGTTCCCACCATCCCTGTGCTGTGCTCATGAGGGGTTCCCACCATCCCTGTGCTGTGCTCATGAGGGGTTCTCACCATCCCTGTACTGTGCTCATGAGAGGTTCCCACCATCCCTGTGCTGTGCTCATGAGGGGTTCTCACCATCCCTGTACTGTGCTCATGAGGGGTTCCCACCATCCCTGTACTGTGCTGAGTTCCCGGGGCTGTACTCCTTCTGTGCTCATTATGAGAGGTTCCCACCATCCCTGTGCTGTGCTGAGTACCCGGGTCTGTACTCCTGCTGTGCTCATGAGGGGTTCCCACCATCCCTCTGCTGTGCTCATGCGGGGTTCCCACCATCCCTGTACTGTGCTCATGAGGGGTTCCCACCATCCCTGTACTGTGCTCATGAGGGGTTCCCACCATCCCTGTGCTGTGCTCATGAGGGGTTCCCACCATCCCTGTGCTGTGCTCATGAGGGGTTCCTACCATCCCTGTACTGTGCTGAGTTCCCGGGGCTGTACTCCTTCTGTGCTCATTATGAGAGGTTCCCACCATCCCTGTGCTGTGCTGAGTACCCGGGTCTGTACTCCTGCTGTGCTCATGAGGGGTTCCCACCATCCCTCTGCTGTGCTCATGAGGCGTTCCCACCATCCCTGTACTGTGCTCATGAGGGGTTCCCACCATCCCTGTACTGTGCTCATGAGGGGTTCCCACATCCCTGTGCTGTGCTCATTATGAGGGGTTCCCACCATCCCTGTACTGTGCTGACTTCCTGGGTTTGTACCCCTGCTGTGCTCATGAGGGGTTCCCATAATCCCTACAGCGCCAGGAAGTCAGCACAGCACAGGGATGGTGGGAACCCCTCATAATGAGCACAGCAGATACTATTAGTCCAGTTTTTTAAAAATTCATCATAACGAATGTGGGTAATTGTTACGAAAAGTGAACGAATCTAACGAAAATTCGTATTTCGTACGAATCTGAATTGAGTTTCGGGCACGAAATACGAAAATAACGGCTAATGCGAAACGGAACTAAACAAAATGAATTTATTGACGGCGCAAATGTCTAGTATATGTATGTGTGTATATATATATATATATATAATATATATATATATATATATATATATATATAATCTTGTTTCTGTGCAGATATATCTACATAACAAATGATTTAGTATATTTACTGGTTCCTGGAGGGAGGAGGGGAGGAGAGTTTTGCATAGACAAGGGGCAGCAAGTTCCTTCCGTTGCTATGGAAACCTGACCTGAAACTATTACATGCTTGTGCAGCACTGAGCATGTGCGAGATCAAGGCTGAAATCCAGGAAGTCATACCGTCTGGCTTCATGATGCCCACACTTAAGATGGCCCCAGTCAATTTCTATTTTATAAAGTGTCTAAATGCTGTAACAACCTAACAAAACGGACCTTAGTTTACAGACTAACTGTAGTAGAATACATTAAGCTTGTGTATTACAGGTTTTCATATTTAAAACGTTTTTATTTTTAAAATTGTGGCCGGAACTCCGCTTTAAAAACAGAGGTTTAGTTGCATATATTTGCAAATACCTGTGTAAGCTGCAGGCCCCATCAAGGCACTCCGTGTACTGCAGTCCTAACTTTGAATTTTAAAGTCTCCTCAATAGGAGCACAGGAGTGCTAATCAATAGATAAGGGGCAGGTGATCACCTGACCATGCCCCTAAATATAGTTGGTCTAGCAAAAAGGAGCACTGGAAAAACAAAAGAAATGCAAGAGTGGAACCAAACATGCCTACCAAACCAAAACACCACCAAACTAAAGGCGGACCACATCAACCTGGGTCAGCTAGTCAAAAAATGACAATGCATAATTAACTGTCGGTGGTAGATCTGTGGAGGCACTTTATTCCACTCCTGAAACGCATCTCCATCCCTGGATAGTGTAAAAAAAGGGGGGATAAGGTTGGGACTTTACATGAGGCATATGATAGAACTACCACAGGCCTCCATCCCTGTAAATGGATAGATTGGATACATTTTTTTTTTTTTTTAAATGAAAGAGATGTGGGAACAAGAAACTTCCCCTATCAGAGTGTGGTAGAGCACATCTCTCAAATTCAGAATTGAATGACCTCATTTGCAGGCTGCACAAAGAGCCCAGAGTCATGGGTACAACCAAACTGCCAAAGTTAGAGAGTTTAAACCTGGGGATCGGTTGCTGGTGTTAGTACCTACCATAGAGAGTACGTTTCTCGCCAAGTGGCAAGGACCATTTGAGATAATGGAGTGCTGAATCTGAAGCAAGCTTTGTGCCAGCACCCAGGACTAGTAGCTCCCGACTTCAAAAAATAATTCCTGCTACAAACCGATATGTGTTAAAGTTGGGTGTGGAAACAGTACTGTCCCAGATAGTTGGGGGAGATGAGCACCCATGGTGTACTTGAGCGGGAAGCTCTCACCTGCTGAGAGGAATTATTCCATTGTGGAAAGAGAGTGTATGGCGATCAAATGGGCTTTGGAGACACTCTGTTACTACCTGTTTGGCTGGCCTTTCAAGCTAGTGTAAGACCATGCCCCCCTTAAATGGATGGCCCAAAATAAGGATAAGAACTCCAGAACTCTGGTGGTCTCTGGCCCTACAGGACTTCAAATTTGTGGTGGTGCATAGACCAGGGAGAGTACATCAAAACTTGGATGCCCTTTCCTGGGTCTTTTGCCAGTTTTCTTGTTGTGTCCAGACCCCTGGCCTAGAACTTGGGTGGGGGTATGTAGAGATTCAGCCTGGGGCAGGGTTAAGAAGGGGTTAATTGAAGAGGGCAGGTAGTTCCCTTTCAGACCTGCTTATTGCCATCTGGGCTGAAAGTGTCAGAGGGAGAGCTGTTTGACTAGGAGTGAGAGACATAGCAGCATGCTGTGTGGAAAGATCCATTGCTGGATTGTGTACCTACTTGGTGAGCTTAACAATACTAAAGACTGTAGCTCTGATTAGAGCCATAAACTATTACCTATAAGCCTATATGCTGCAGAACTTTGCACTGTACCCATGTGTGTGTGTGTGTGTGTGTGTGTAGCGCCTGGCTACTTTCATCGCAGGTGCTGCTATAAATTTAGAGGGGGTCAGAGAGTTAGTTGCCTCTGACCATGTTTATTTGGTTAAATTTGGGGCCTCTGCTCCAGCTCTGGCTGTACTGTCTGCCCATGCTTGTTGTCTGGGCACCCTCACCCCCCCCAGACGGCAAGTGACAGCAGTGAGGTCAGGGTTGTGTGGATGCTTTTTCTCGGCAGCCAATCAGGAGGGTTGATCGCCTCGATGTGCATGCTGGGGAGAAGTATTTAGGGGGCAGATGCCATTGGCTCATGGTCATCGTCCCCGCCGCTATCCGCCTGGGCAGTCATCCTACCACCCCCGTGTGTGGCCCTCCTAGCCGGGGGGGGGGGATTGGAGTGTTCCTGGCTCCGGAACCACATTGGTCCGGAGCAACTAAACTACCTGTAGGCCCGGTGGGTAGACTGGGTCTGCACTTCCTGTGCTGTTCGTCCCGAGGGAGGAAACCGACCAATGAAGAACCTGTCCAGGGGAATACCGAGCATGAGGCTGGTATCTCAGGAGAGGCCTGTTGACCCATCATTTCTGGGAGGCTGGATGATGGTCGCCTACCAGTCCCGAAATCACTAAAGCTGTTTTGAAGGAGATCCAGTTGAGAAGGATTTCGGACCAAGAATATCTCCACCCTTTGGGAACGTCCGTGGCCTATCCAGGTGTACTCTACCCACTTTGGCTAGAGTGGTGAAAAAAGTTGTCGTTGGAAGCAGGACTGTTTCCAGTAACCAGTTAACCCTGAATCCGCCATCTTCCATTTCTTCTATCCCTTCACCTATTACTACTTTTATCATTTTACCCCGTTGGGTAATAAAGCACAGAAAATACATCAACAGTGTGAACATTAACTTTATTACAGCTCTCATCCAGTACCCTAGACAGCGGAAAGATAGAGGTAATGTGCCCCCCAAATCAAACCAGCAGCTCCTTCGGGGGTAGTGCTACATGTGCAACTGGGTTTAAAGACAAACCTGTCCTTTTTTTCTGTCCCTTTGTTAGTAAGCCAGCTAGTTGAATTAAAAAAAAAACTTTATGTGTGTGCCAGGCTTATGTCTTTCTGATTGGCTGCTTCCCAACAGGAAGGGAAGGGTGTTGATCTGACTGGTTGCAGAGAGACTGAGAGGCTGACAACTAGGCTTTGGGTAATTTTAGGCTTTAAATAAAAATGACAATTTACCAATGTTTGGTATTTTTTAGATACTAATGCTGATTGCCTGTTTTTCCACCATAGCATGAAATCCTTTACTTTCAGGGTCACAGCCTTTCTGCCGCTGTTTGGGATGCAGTAAGGGAAGTGGGAGGCAGCAATTGACAGCTCTATGATGCCCGCAGGATCTCCCTGGTGCTCCTCCCGAGTTGCTCTGCTTGTACACTGTTGCTGATAGCTGCCCGGGTCAGAGGCCCCTTCCCTCTCCACTGTATGTAAAGGGGCCCTCTGGGGACCCTGATGTAAGGGGAGGCTCTCTGGGGACCCTGATGTAAGGGGGGACCTCTGGGGACCCTGATGTAAGGGGAGGCTCTCTGGGGACCCTGATGTAAGGGGAGGATCTCTGGGGACCCAGATGTAAGGGGAGGCTCTCTGGAGACCCTAATGTAAAGGGGGGCTGTCTGGGGACCCTGAGGTAAGGGTAGTCTCTGTGGGGTTTTTGATGTAAGGGGGGTTCTCTGGGGACCCTGATGTGAGAGGGAAGCTCTTTGGGGACCCTGATGTAAGAAGGGAGGCTCTCTGTGGACCCTGATGTAAGGAGGGGTGCCCTGGGGACCCTGATGTAAGGGAGGCTCTCCGGGGACCCTGATGTAAGGGGGCTCTCTGGGGACCCTGATGCAAGGGGAGGCTCTCTGGAGACCCTAATGTAAAGGGGGTCTGTCTGGGGACCTTGATGTAAGGGTAGTCTCTCTGGGGTTTCTGATGTAAGGGGGGTTCTCTGGGGATCCTGATGTAAGGGGGAAGGCTTTTGAGGACCCTGATGTAAGGAGGGGTCCCCTAGGGACCCTGATGTAAGAGGAGGCTCTCGGGGGACCCTGATGTAAGGGGGCTCTCTGGGGACCCTGATGCAACGAGGGGGGCTCTGGGGACCCTGATGTAAGTGGGGGATCTATGGGGACCCTGATGTAAGGGGGATCCGTACTCAGATATGTACCGATTTATATACGGTACATACACACACATGTATATTGTGAACATGTGTATGCCCACCCAAGCGTATGACTTTCTTTACTTACTACACTTCTATGGGCTCTAGCTCTAGCTGTAGACCTAGCATTGCCTCTGGTGGGGGCCATTCATGGTTTCTTGCACCGGGGCCCTGAAAATTCTAGTTATGCCTCTGATAGAGACTTTATTGTAACAATGAGAAACAATGACACATTCACTGTTCTACCGTAACTTTTCTTAAATTAATTTGTTGCTGTGTTTTTATTGATTAAAGGATCACTAAAGGATTTTTTTTTTTTTAGCTAAATAGCTTCCTTTACCTTACTGCAGTACTGGTTTCATGTCCTCATTGTTCGTTTTTGCTTTGAAGTAGCTGTAATTCTGCTGTGATCTCCACACTTCCTGCTTGTCTGGCTCCTTATGAAAAAAACTCATGGGAGCTTCTCACTGTGGTCTAAGCTGCGTGTCTAAAACTCCTCAGAACCAATCAGATTCATTTTAAAAACAAAACACTGCCCTGGATTTGTTTGTTTTTGTTTTGTGGGTCTCTTTACTTCACATAAACATGAAACCAGTTTAAAACCGAAAGTGAAACTAGAGGCACATTATATGATAGAATTTAATCTATTTTTAATAATTTTTAAAAGGAATCAGTTAACTTTTATGTCTCTATACCCTGTAAACAGTCATTTCAGCAAAAAAAAAAATGTTTTTCTTTAGTGACCCTTTAAGATTAGCCTAATCAAATCTTACTATACAACTGTATTTTCTATATTGTGTATCAAAGCCTGATATAGCTTATGCTTGAATTAGAGTGAATATAATTATATACAAAGCTCATAGAAATGAACAGAATAAAGAATAGATGATGGCATTGAATATTAGTAGCTGAACTGCAAACGATGAGAAAATTAATTTACTGGAAGTCAGAATGATATAAAAGAAATAGCCTGGCAGACAGAGATAATTTAAACAAACAGAATTTCTTATAAAATATAGAGCGGACTCATCTAAATAAAAATTGCTAAAGACCCACTTTTTAATTGTGTCACTAAAATGTAATCCAATGTCATAATTTTGCTGTATCAGGAGAGCATGGGGGATATCTACAAAATTCACACATGCTGAAAACCAGGAAGTTCTGTCACCTGAATATATTTAAATAGTAGAAGTATTTTTTTTCTGAAATGTGAATTATTACATTAAAACACCATTCTTTCTACTAGTATGCAAGGAAATATTCAAGTAAAAATGTTTTTAGCTTAGTGAAGCTGTGGCCAGGTTTAGACATTGTGGTATTTACTTATTAACCACTTGCCAACCAGCCGCTATCATACTGCGGCAGGTTGGCCTGGCTGCGCAAATCGGCGTAGGTGTACATCAGCCACTTTAAGAGCAATAGCAGGCCCTAATAAACTAAGATTGGTTAACATAAAGAAACAATGAACACACCCCCAAGCTTGGTTGGGGGGTCCGTGTGTTGGCCTATGTGAGGGGGTGGACAGAGCAGGCTTCAAGAGAGCATCCCTAGCCCACCCCATATCACCCCAGCCAAAATAAAACAATTAACATAAGTCAATTAAACAGCAAGGAGAAATATTAACTGCAGCCTAATATGCATTGAGACATTTTACGAGGGTAGGGGGCAGCAATGTCCACATCTCGCCCCCAGCCCACTACTCCCCCAAAAGAAAAAAAGCGGCGTGGTCGACCGACGGCAAGAGACCGACACCGCAAAGCCCCCACCCACTCACCCATCTCCACAGGTGTGAGCGCCCTATCCCACATATCACTAAATAATCTAGTCACAAGTGCTTTACAGTCGAAGGCTAGGTGGTTAAGCACTCCTCTCTTGATCACGATAGGGATGGGATCTAGCGAGTATCAGGCTTCTAACAGAAATATGTACTACGGAGACCTTAGGTATGAGAGGTATGGTACAATCTAGGCTCCTGCTCTACCACTGACAATATGTGAAAAATGATACTACAGCGCTAAATTAAATAATCAAAAATATACCATTAATAAATTAAAAATATTGTAGTGGGTCAAACAAAGTGAAAAATGGTTTGATTAAGTCAAGTGACCATTGACGTAACGTGTGGGGGAGTAGTTACGAGCGGGACGGATAGTGGATCCGAATGAGGAGATGAAACATCAGCTGAGCGGCTCCATGAAGGATTGGTGCACTGGTTATCTATGCATTGTTTGAACGGCGGTATCGTGAGTGTGCTATTGCTAGAGAATCATCTTGTGTTTCTTTGGTGCCCTACCATCTGCGCAATGAGTTGTCTCTTTTCTTTTCCATGAGCGGTGTCTGTGTGGAGGAGATCCCTTATCTGTGAAGCAGGAGTGTGTCTGTGACCACATCGGATTTTTATCACTGCACTGAACTGGGTGTTGTTTTTTCATTTGAACCACTGGTGCACATCTCAAGCACAATTGGACATATTTTGTGGATTTGTTCTTATATTGTTTTTTCTGTGTTATTATACCCAGAGCTTTAATCACTGTTTAGCACGGTTGGCATCATTATTTAAGTTAGTAATTAGCGCAATTATTTACATATTTCACTCCTGCTCTACCACGCCCTGAGCCGCATTATTGATCCATAACATGAGTAGGGGAAAGGGAGCTCCATATTGAAAAGACCCACATCCATAGAACCGCTGTGTATCCCAGCAGACTGACGCAGGTTAGGTCAGCCCACCTCTCGCACTCACAATACAAGGGGTGAAAGTCCTTCCCCGCCCAAAGCATAATAGAGAGGTCCTATTTCCACCCTCTGTCAGGGGGTGTGAAGGATGAGCCACCTGCATCTGGGCCAGCCCACCCACACCACCGTGCGCGGGCATTTATGGTCAGAGTGCGCATAACATTTGCAATAATAAAATCAACATGTATTTGATGGCACAGGGATTGAACACAGTAATATTACGGAACACACATTTATAACACAGACAACCTGGAATAAATCAGCAGTAAGGTTAAACAACACAGACTGTCTAAAACATTAATACTTACATATTTCTCGGTGTAGTGATAGATTCTACAGATGATGTCCCGTGGGCAGTTGGGATCTGTCTGCTGGGGGCCCAGGGCCCTATGGATCTGATCCAGCTCCAGGTCAGCAAGGAGAATGTCATTAGATAGTCACCGTAACATTGCCACTGCCGTCTCCACCAAGTCTTCAGGCCCCGTGGCCTCTGGCAGGCCTCGGAGCCTCAGGTTGTTGTGACGGCTCCTGTCTTCCATATCTTCCATGTGGAGTCGTAGAGTCACCTCCCCTCGTGTATGGGTATCCTGGAGGGATTCAAGGGTGGTCATTCATTGTTGCAGGGTCTCCAGGGATGTTTCTCCAGTGGTCAGCTGGGACAAAAGGGTTTGGAAGTCCCATTTAATCATGAGAAAGTCCTTGCGGTTCTGTTCCTCCAGGCGGCCGATAAGGGCCTCTATATGTGCCCTAGTTGGTAATGCATGGAGTAGTGTCTGCAGATCCAAGTCCACACACAGTGTCAACGGTTGGGAGGAGGGACCCGGGATGGAATGGAAAGCCATCATAGAGTCTGAGTAGGAGTCCAATTTACAGAGGCAGCTGTAGAGGCTGGATGGATACTAGGGTCTAGGATTCCCGCGTCAGGCCGCACGGATCCACCATCTTGGGGGCGGGATATAACGCCTGAGAGTTTGGGGAAAAAACAAGCTATTTTCCCACTGCTTTTTGCAATTTTTGCTGTCTGGTTACTCCCCGTCGCCTTCTCCTTTATGGTAGAGGGCATGCTGCAGGGTTATAGTGAAATTGGCTGGGGTATTCGGGCAAGGACCAGGAGCTCAGGTAATTCATATCCCCATTCAGCCATGTCCAGGCCACACCCCCTATCTCCAGTATTTTCACCAGAACCGGATCAATACTCATTGTTTTTGAGCCCCCCCCCCCCCCCCCACACACACACACTAGTTGTAATGGGTCCAAAAAAAGCTTCTAAATATAGCACCTTTGTTATTATATGACTCTAAATTCAGATTCTGTGAAGGCCCTGTTTCTTTTGGATAGCTGTGGAAATGTAAATGTATTGGCGCAAATGTAAGTAGGCAGTTTGTTTTTCAGTTTGATGAACTGGGAAAAGCAATATGTGAAGATTCATTATATGATGGGGATATTACACTAATGTATTATATCTTATGTAAAGTACTGGGGCCCATATACTGTACATATGGGAGTTTAAGCTTGTTTAGGCTTATAGGAGGTTAAGTATACTGGAAAAGTGTGTGTGTGTGTATGTGTATATATATATATATAGGCGGAAAGCCAAAAGAGATAAATCTATTTTGAATATAGTACTAATTACATAAAGAATTAAACGTTCTGTGCAATTTTTCTTTTTTTTTTAATATAGTATAACAGGTGTCAAACACAAGGCCCGCGGGCCGAATCTGGCCCTCCAGGCCATTTCATGTGGCCCTCGCACCTCTCCTGCAGCCCTCCTCTGCTACTCCTCCAGACCCTTACTTTCTGCTGTCAAGCAATGCATCCAGCTTCTTGCCAGCAGCAGAATAAGGAAAGGGGGGTACACTGTGATGTAAAGGAGAGTGAGGGACTCAACTTCTGATGGTGGGGTGGCTCTTGACATCTATCTAATGTAAGGGGAGGGACATCTAATCTTACAGATACAATGGCCCTTTTGAGGGCAATCATAATGCACAATGAAATTGAGTTTGACACCCCTGTAGTACAATATTTATATATAATATAAATATATTTAATATAAAACCTTTTTTGGTTTATCCAAGTTCAGCGTGATATTGGTTAAATAAAACCCTGTAAGAAAAGCTGAATAGGTAATGTATAATTTCCAAAAATAAAACCGTAAAATCACAATATATGAAGGAAGCTGAGTTTTCTTTTACAGAAGGATGTAAAATAATAGGGTTTAAGATCCACTCAGTTATTGCAGAGGACTTCTTCCTGCATTTGAATGTATAAAGGATGGGAGGTACATCCTGGATCTTGTATACAGTTAGTAGCTTGAACGCACGGCCAACATTTTAATGTAAGTGATGGATACATTATAGAACAAAGTTGCATATAAAATAATGTAAAATTAATATGTAGTTGATTTTTACTTTGAATTCCAATGACATTGTTAAATTATCCTCTCCTTGTTCTCCTGATGAAGCGTGATATGTGAAACATGTTAACAAAGGAGACTTCTCTTAAAATTTTAAGCTAAGTTAACTGCTGGACTAAATGCATGTTTTGTATATAGTAGGGAGTTGAACACTTAAAGAAACATAGAAATGCAGAAGCTCTTTTACAAGGGGGGGTGTAGGCCCAGTCTTCTCTCTTCCACCGGGGCCCTGGGCTTCGCCGTTTTCTGCCGGGGGTGGGCCACCCCCCCACGGGCTTCTCCGCTGCCTTCCGCCAGGGCCCCCCACCCCATTTAAGCTCTTTTCCATTTGGGGGGGCATTCAGGCTTTGCCGTTTTCTGCCGGGGGGTGGGCCACCCCCCCAGGGCTTCTCTGCTGCCTTCCGCTTGGGGCCCCGGGCTTAGTGTTTTTCTGCCGGGGGTAGGGCGTGGTCACTGTGTGATGCCACCCGGCGACCCCACCCTTTGTGACATCACATTCCCACGGTGGAGCCAGGCAGAAAAGGGAACAGAGAACACAGCGGAGAGAAGCCCGGGCGGGCCCGGCAGAAGAGGCTAGAGAGAAGACCGGGGCCCGGCAAAAGAGAGAAGCCCGGGGGGTGCCCACCCCCCGGCAGAAAACGACGAAGCCCGGGTGCCCCCCGAATGTAAAAGAGCTTAAAGGGGGTGGGGGGCCCCGGCGGAAGACAGCGAAGAGAAGCCCGGGGCTGACCCACCCCCCCTGGCGGAAGGCAGCGGAGAAGCCCGGAGGGAGGTGGCCCACCCCCCTGGCAGAAAACGTCAAAGCCGGGTGCCCCCCCGAATCAAAAAGAGCTTAAAGGGGGTGGGGGGCCCTGGCAGACTAATAAATAATTTTAAAAATCTGTGTGGTGTGTTTTTTTTTTTTTTTTTTTTTAACCAGGTGAATGGGTAGGGGTACGCTTTACCCATACTCATTCACATAGGGTGGGGGGCCGGGATCACCTTATTAAAGGGGGCTCGCAGATTCTGATAAGCCCCCCGCCCGCATACCCTGACAACCAACGGCAAGGGTTGTTGGGAAGAGGCCCTTGTCCCTATCGACATGGGGACAAGAGTGCTTTGGGGTGGGGGGGGCAGTGCCCCCCTGCCCCAAAGCACACACTCCCCCATGTTGAGGGCATGCGGTCTGGTATGGCTCAGGAGGGGGGGCGCTCATCCCCACCCCCATTCCTATCCGGCCAGACTGCGTGCTTGGATAAGGGTTTAATCTGGATCTTGGGGGAACCCCACGCTGTTTTTTTTTAATTTAGTATGGAGTTTCCCTCCATGGTCAGCGTCCCCCGCTCGCCCCTGGTCCCGACGCGGGTGCCCGGCGGGCGCGATCATTGCCGTACACCCGCGATTGCTCATCACAGAGCGAGAACCGGGAGTTATGTGTGTAAACACACAGCTCTCGGTCCTGTCAGGGGGACAAATGCCTGATCGTCTGTTCATACAATGTATAAACAGTGATCTGTCATTTCCCAAAGTCAGTCTCACCCCCCTTCAATTAGAACACATACAGAGAACATAATTAACCCCTCCCTCGCCCCTAGTATTAACCCCTTCCCTGTCAGTGGCATTTTTATAGTAAGCAATGCATTTTTATAGCATTGGTTGCTAAAAAAATGCCAATGGTCCCAAAAATGTGTCCGATGTGTCCGCGATAATGTCGCAGTATCGCTAAAAATCGCTGATCGCCGCCATTACTAGTAAAAAAAATATTTATAAAAATGCCATGAAACTAACCCCTATTTTGTAGACGCTATAACTTTTGCGCAAACCAATCAATAAACGCTTATTGTGATTTTTTGGAACCAAAAATATGTACAAGAATACGTATCGGCCTAAACTGAGGAAAAAAAATAATTTTTTTATATCTTTTTGGGGATATGTATTAGAGCAAAAAGTAAAAAATATTATTTTTTTTCAATTGTCGCTCTATTTTTGTTTATAGCGCAAAAAATAAAAACCACAGAGGTGATCAAATACCACCAAAAGAAAGCTCTATTTGTGGGAAAAAAGAACACCAATTTTTTTTGGGAGCCACGTCGTACGACCGCGCAATTGTCAGTTAAAACAACGCAGTGCCGAATCGCAAAAACTGGCCCGGTCATTGACCAGCAATATGGTCCGGGGCTCAAGTGGTTGAAAAATAACAAAACAGTAAAGATAGGCAATTTTTTTGTGATAATGTGAAAGATGATGTTACACCGAGTAAATACCTAACTAGTCACGCTTTAATATTGCATACACTCATGGAATGGCGCCAAACTTCAGGACTTTAAAATCTCCATAGGCGACACTTGTTTTTTTGTTTTTTACAGGTTACCAGTTTAGAGTTACAGAGGAGGTCTAGTGCTAAAAGTATTGCTCTCGCTCTAACGCACGGGTCAATACCTCACATGTGTGGTTTGAACGGCGTTTACATATGTGGGCGGGACTTTTTAACGGTGTTCACTTTGATGTATTTCTGCTGCATTATTTTGCTAAATATTTCTCAAGATGTTGTGACTAATGTTTCAAGCCTGTGTCTGTGGGTCTATCCTGTTATTTCCAAAGCATAAACCATATTCTGTTTACTGTCTCAAATGAACCTATGTTTATTTTTATTTTTTATATTTATTTATGTTTGTTTGTTTTTTGTTTGTTTGTTTTTGCTTTCCTTGTTTTGTTGACCAATAAAATTACTTTCAAATTTTGAAGTTTGTTTTTTGTTACTTTTTCATGCTACAGATTTTGACAGCTGCAGCTGAAATAGGTTTGGCCTAACCAATCATTATTGGCGGACAGGCTTGAAGTGCTGATTTACAGCACAGTGCATAAATCTAGCGCAAGGCAATCCTATTCTAATTGTGATGAGGGGGTAACTAGATGCGCAAACCGCACTAATGAATACTAAATAACAGATGGACTACAGCAGCAGCCACAACGATTGGGTGTTCACACACTTATAACAGTAATTAAAGGTAATGTGTTGGGGCGCTTGCTAATTAAGAATAATAATTAATAAATAAATCTATAATCCCAAAATGTGCAGCAATAAAGTGCATGATAGATAATAAGTGCTAATCAGGTGCATCCATACATTGAAAATAAATTCAAGCAAACATCACTGGATGTGCAAAATACGTCCAATGTAAACAGTACAATTGTAAAATTAATATATGTATATCTTCATGCAATTGTGCAAAAACGCATTAAAGGTGCAAAATTCCAGATCAAAAATCCATACATGCAAAAAAAAAACATAAGTGCTAATCAGGTGCATCCATACATTGAAAATAAATTCAGCAAACGGCACTGAATGTGCACAATGAGTCCAATAAACAATAAAAATAAGTATCTTCATGCAATTGTGCAAAAACGCATTAAAAGTGCAAAATTCCGGATCAAAAATCCAAACATGTAAAAAATAAAGTCCACAACGTTTTCCAAATGTGCAGTGCTCAGAACTAGCTCAGAAAGTGCTTCACTCCCCACGTGCCCAATCTCACCAGCCTCTTACCTCTAAGAGGATTAAAGTAAGCCTTATGTGAAATCCCAATGGCAGCTACTCTTTCCCTCCAACTGCAGCAGCGTTGCAGATCACCTTCACTCCATAAAGGCAGCTCTTAGCCAGTGTACAAGCCCCTCTTCATTTGAATCAATAACTCCCTATAAGGCACATATGGAAGGAATAACGCTCACAATAGTGTAACAACGTCAGCATAATTTTAATATAAACATAGTAAACACTCACATTTCAGTTAAGGATCTCAAACATCAGACATCAAACACAGTAGTTTCTCCACTCCCGGCTGAGAGCGGAGACAACGTCACCAACAGCTCACTTCCCTCAAGCGTATCGTACCCTATGATTAAGTGGCGTGCACAGCCACGATACCTGAAATGTCCACTGCAGCTGAGAGATTCCTACATTTGTGTAGATAAGAGACTTTTTGGATATATTCTCTGAATACTATGTCACCCCACAGTTTAAATTAAGAAATATAAATTAATACTGTCATCTAAGGTTCTACATTTTAGCTTATTTCTTGTGTTTACCTATACATTGATTTTATCATATATTGATACATTTTATACATCTTTTATCCAATTTCTAATACACTACCTGTCCCCCCCCCCTATTTTTCATGTGGTATTGTTGAGCCCCCCCCTCCCTTTTTTCATTTTGATTGTGATTCATTGGAGTCTCTGGGACACCTGAACCATAAAAATTATATGCTGAAACAACTGACGTCGATTCCACTCATAGGGATGTTTCAGTGTAAAAAAACCTCATGCCTCACTTGCTCATATGTCACTCATGGGAAAAAAACTGTTACAGCTAACAGTAAGATGTATAATCTAAGGTCCTTTTTTAATTGTTCTACTACATATGTGGTCTAATGTATCTCGTGGCCCTTTGGCCTCCTATATATAGGTAGAACCATTAGGGCCTTGCGTGCCATATTTGGGGAACACCACCCTGCAGTCCAAGCTGGCAACCCAAAATACAGTGTCGCACGTCATTTTTAGAGTTGAGCGGACACTTGGATGTTCGGGTTCGACCGAACTTCGGAAAAAAGTCCGGGTTCGGGACCCGAACTTGACCCCGGACCCCATTGAAGTCAATGGGGACCCGGACTTTTGACTACTAAAATGTCTCTAAAAAACGAATGGAAAGGGCTAGAGGGCTGCAAATGGCAGCAAAATGTTGGTAAGAACATGGCAAGTACTCTGCAAATAAATTTGGATAGGGAAATAACTTAAAATAACATAAAAAAAAAAAAATCTTGACCTAGGAGGACGAGGTTAGGGTTAGGGTTTATCTCACACAAACAGATATGGGGGAAACGCTGCAAACACTGGAAGAAACACTGCAACCTAAATGGATGTTTTTTGAATAGCACAATAGAAGAAAAGTATAAAAGGTGTATCTCACAGTAACATATGCAGTGCTGGTGTAATATGCAGAGTATCTCACGGGAACATATGCAATGCTGCTGAAATTTGATTTGTGAAGCAGGACTGACTCCTATATATTTCTTTCCCTATAAGAACAATCTGGAACCTTTTCCTAAACTATCTAATGCAGAGTATCTCACAGGAACATATGCAGTGCTGGTGCAATATGCTGAGTATCTCAGAGGAACCTATGCAGTGCTGGTGTAATATGCAGAGTATCTCACAGGAACCTATGTAGCGCTGGTGTAATATGATTTCTGTAGCAGGACAGTCTGACTCCTATCTAAATCTCTCCCTCAGATCAGATCAGCAGCAGCCTTTCCCTACCCTATCTAAAGCAGAGTGACGAGCTGTGCTATGTCCCTCCTAGCTTATATAGAGTCTGGGTCACATGCTGGGTCACATGCTGCACTGGCCAATCACAGCCACGCCATTAGTAGGGATGGCTGTGATGGCTTCTTAGTCACAGTAGCAAAACAAATGGTGATTGGCTGCCCTGAAGCCCGCCATTACATTGCCGAACACCGGACCCGTACCCAAACTTACAAAAAATTGTTTACAGTCGGGGTTCGCTCAACCCTAGTCATTTTGCTACACATCACCAAAAAGATACCGCTGACCTCCATGTTTGGATCATTGAATCTATACCTGAAATGTCCACTGAAGCTGAGAGATTCCTACGTTTGTGTAGACAAGAGACTTTTTGGATATATTCTTTGAATACTATGTCGCCCCACAGTTTAAATGAAGAAATAGAAATTAATACTGTCATCTAAGGTTCTACATTTTGGCGTATTTCTTGTATTTACCTATACATGGATTTTAACATATATTTATACATTTTATACATCTTTTATCCCATTTCTAATACACTACAGTACCTGTCCCCTCTTTCCCCCCCCCTTTTTTTCATGTGGTATTGTTGTGCCCCCCCCTTTTCATTCTGATTGTGATTCATTGGAGTCTCTGGGACACCTGTATGCATATGTGCATGCATACGTATGTGTGCACGTGTCCTCAGATTTTTCATATATATATATATATATATAATTATGTAGGGGGTTAGCTCGGTAGCGGGATGTGTGACCCCTTGGATGGGTTCACCACACACTGAATTTATACAGACTGGCATGTGAAGACGGTTGAAAACAACGTTTTTGGTTTATTTTCCATCTTGCTGGAAAACAATTGCAAGCATCCAAACAGCATTAAACAAAATCAAAACATAAAATAAACTCTGGCCATCGTGGGCGTCTACCATCCACACAGGAACCTAAAGAGTCTGGCTCAGCCTAGTGCCGGCCAGACAGTGCTGGACATATAGCAGAAAACAATAGTCTTTTGATTTTTATCACACAGAAAAATCCTTCTTCTCCTCACCTCCTCCTAAGACTTTTTAATGCTGCTCTCCTTACTCACAATGCCTCAGGAATGATCCAGCAACAAAGTGGTAATCCTCTGGGCACTTATAGAGGCCTTAATT
Source organism: Rana temporaria (assembly GCF_905171775.1). Classification (NCBI taxonomy): domain Eukaryota; kingdom Metazoa; phylum Chordata; class Amphibia; order Anura; family Ranidae; genus Rana; species Rana temporaria. The sequence continues at coordinate 291,448,954 of NC_053491.1, read as the reverse complement.
GCCTCATTCTGAACACCTGAAGTTTTTCAACGGCCTTTAGCCTTTCTCTGGCTATGTTTGCAGCCGACGCCCGATAACCATCTGTGTATCATCTAAATAAGGCAGAGATGTATGTCCCATCAGTGACAACACTCACAGATTTACCTGACTTCCTGTCACATACCCCCCTCTTGTTTCAACCCTAGGGTTGGGACACAGGTTGCCAGGCAGGCATGCAGTCGGGACAACCCATCTGAATTCCCCATTTTAGCACCAGGGCGATGCGTTACTACAAAACTAGATTCCTGGAGGGCCAGGAACCACCTATTTATTCTCCTATTGGTCTCTTTGTTCTGTGCCATCCACTTCAATGGGGCATGATCCGTCACCAGTTCAAACTGTCTACCCACGAGGTAGTACCGGAGCGAATCCAAAGCCCATTTCACCGCCAAACATTCTTTCTCAATAGTGGCATAATTCTGTTAATGGGCCTTCAACTTTCGGCTGAGGTACATAACAGGGTGTTCCTCCCCCTTGATAATCTGAGACAGTACAGCTCCTAAGCCCACATTTGACGCATCTGTCTGAACCACGAAGTCCCGTGAAAAATCAGGCGAATTTAAAACGGGCTGACTTCGTAAGGCCCGTTTTAAAGCCTGAAAAGCTGTCTCTGCTTCGGGAGTCTATTTGGTCATTACAGACTCCTTCCCTTTGGTCAAATTGGTCAGGGGAACAGCCTGTGAGGCAAAATGGGGGATAAAGCGGCGATAGTAGCCCGCGATCCCCAAAAATGCACGGACCTGTTTCTTGTTGGTGGGACGTGGCCAATCCTGAATAGCCTCAACTTTGTTTATTTGGGGCTTGATTAGACCTCTTCCAATAGTATACCCCAGATACTTCGCCTCTTCTAGCCCAAGGGTACATTTTTTTTGGATTAGCTGTAAACCCGGCTTTCCAGATGGAATCCAACACAGCCTGAACTTTTGGCAAGTGTGATTCCCAATCCTCAATGTGGATGACAAAGTCATCGAGGTATGCAGCAGCATAGGCTCGATGAGGCCGAAGGGTCTTATCCATGATGCGTTGGAATGTGGCGGGAGCATTTTGTAACCCAAAAGGCATCCTCCGATATTGGAAAGATCCATCTGGAGTTACAAATGCTGTTTTTTTCCTGGCCGACTCCGAGAGAGGAATTTGCCAATAACCCTTGGTCAGGTCTAACGTTGTCATGTACCGAGCAGTACCTAGGCGATAAATCAGTTCATCTATGCGGGGCATGGGATAGGTGTCAAACTTAGTGATTTGATTCAGGCGGCGAAAGTCATTACAAAACCGCCAACTTCCATCTGGTTTGGGCACTAAGACAATGGGACTTGACCAATCACTATTTGATTCTTCTATCACCCCCAGCACAAGCATTTGTTTTACTTCCTGGCGAATTGCCTCTCGCCGGGATTCTGGAATTCTATAAGGCTTCAACTTGACCTTATCCCCTGGTGTGGTGATAATGTCATGTTCAATTTCGGAGACCCAACCTGGCAGGTCTGAAAACTTCTCCTTATTACGGAGTACAAATTCTTTAACCTCCTGTTTCTGAGTTTTGGATAGAGTCTCCGCTATCCCAACTTCAGAGACAGCCAGGTCAAATGGAGCAGAAAATCGGGTAGTCTCAGCGACCAAGGACTCTCTATCCTTCCATGGTTTCAGCAAGTTTACGTGATAGAGCTGCTCAGGTTTTCGTCTTCCCGGTTGGCTAATTTTATAATTCACCACTCCCACTTTTTCCAACACTTCATATGGACCCTGCCATTTGGCTAGGAATTTACTTTCGACCGTGGGGACCAACACCAACACCCTATCACCAGGTGCAAAAGGACGGACCAGGGCCCCACGTTTGTAAATCCTTTGTTGAGCCAACTGGGCTTGGGCTAAATGTTCCTTCACAATCGGCATCATTTGGGCAATTCTGTCTTGCATTTGGGCCACATGTTCAATCACACTTCGATGAGGTGAACTTTCACTCTCCCATGTTTCCCTGGCAATGTCCAGTAGGCCCCCGAGGGTGCCTCCCATGCAGTAGCTCAAACGGAGAGAACCCTGTGGAAGATTGGGGAACCTCTCTTATTGCAAACAACAGATAAGGGAGCAGATAATCCCAATCCTTTTCGTCTTTATCCACCACCCCCCTCAACATTTGTTTTAAGGTTTTATTAAATCTTTCCACTAACCCGTCTGTCTAAGGGTGATCTACTGATGTACGTAATTGGGTAACTTTCAGGAGTTTACAAAGTTCTTTGGTCACCCTAGACATAAACGGGGTGCCCTGGTCAGTTAGGACTTCCTTAGGAAGACCCACACGGCTGAAAACCTGAAATAACTCTTTGGCAATTGTTTTAGCAGAGGTGTTTCGGAGAGGAATCGCTTCTGGGTACCGGGTGGCATAGTCCATTATTACCAAGATGTGCTGGTGCCCTCTAGTGGACTTCAGTAAGGGGCCAACCAGGTCCAAGGTGATCCTCTCAAAAGGGACCTCGATAATGAGCAGGGGTACCAACGGACTGCGGAAATGTGGCATGGGTGCAGTAATCTGACACACTGGACAGGAAGAGCAGTACAATTCTACTTCTGTAGTGATCCCAGGCCAATAAAACCTCTGGGTGATCCTCTCCCGGGTTTTTTCCACTCCCAAATGTCCCCCAAGAATATGCCCATGGGCCAGTTCCAAAACCATCTTGCGGTACGGTTTAGGCACTACCAGTTGCTCAATGGTGTCCTCTATCCTCTGTAAAACTCGATATAACAGGTCCCTTTCAATAATGAAGTAAGGGAGGGCAACCCTCTCGTCAGGATTAACTAACTCCCCATCTATCTTCACTGCATTCTCCTGGGCTCTTAGCAATGTGGGGTCCCTCAATTGCTCAGTGACAAAGTTTTCTCCGTGCACCTCGAGGTCATCAAACCCTATCGGCCGCTGTTCCTCTTCTGAGGAAGCAGGCTCCTCCCTAGGGACTGGTGTTTCCCCTGCTAATACTGAGAATGGAAACTCCGGAGAATCTTCACAGTTATAGATTTCTGGAGTAGATGGTTCAGACTCAGAAGACCCACCTACTGGGGAATCTGGGCAGTCCCAAAGTTCCCAGAATTTTGGGAAATCCCTTCCCACAATGGTGTCATGTGACAGTTTGGGAACTAAACCCACCTGGTGACACAAGTTACAGAGGAAGGTTTCAGGCCCCGTACTCACGACCAAACATGTCTGCTGAAACTGGTCCGCAGACCAATTTCAGCAGACATGTTCCGTCGTGTGTACGGCCGCGCGGACAGGATTCCAGCAAACAATTGTCTGACAGACCGTTTCTGAGCAGACAACTGTTTCCCGGACTTGCTTTAAAACAGTCCGCTGGAAACCTGTCTGCCCGGACATGTACGGTCGTCTGTACAGACCTACCGTACATGTCCTGCCGCCCGCCATCCCTCGCATGCGTCGAATGACTTCGACGCATGCGTGGAAGCATTTTCAAGGCAGGCCGCCCACGCCGGCGCGTCATTGTCGCGGCGACACCGCGTCATCGACGCGTCGACACCGCGGACACGCCCCGCGTATTGTTTACGCGCGGACTTCTGTTCGATGGTGTGTATAGCCATCGAACAGAAGTCCCCGGGCAGTCCCCGGCCAGACATGTCCGATGGAAACGGTCTGCAGACCGTTTTCATCGGACATGTCCTGCCGTGAGTACAAGGCCTCAAAGGAAACCATAGTCACCGGATATTCTCGAGTGTCCCCATATACACAAACTACAGCCATTTTCCTAGGATGTAAGGTTTTTCCCACTACTAGATCACCTTTCACTAAGGTGATCAGGCTACCTGAATCCAACAATACCACAACATTTTTACCATCTAAGCACATTCTATATAAAGGTTTCTCATTTTCCTTTACTGCAGTGCATGTGGTTGCAAACAGGGACTGTCGTCTCTCTGTCAGAAAGTCACACTGCATGGGTTCATCACCCGCTGGGCAAACCGCTACTACATGTCCTTCTTCCTGGCAACGGTAACAAATGAACCTTCTGGTCCTCTCCTGTGGGATGGGTCTTCCAGGCCGCTCTCGCCAAGGATTAGCAGTAGTCCCAATAATTCCTCTAGTTGCTCCTTGGTAACTCTCTCCACCCCCATCCTTTGATGCCGTCTTACCTATAGGTGGGGAGGGTCTGGTCTTGGGGTGAAAAGTCTGTGCGCCTCTGGTGTAAGAGGACAAATTCTCTGTTGTTAAATACCTTTTGACCAGGTCTACAAGTTTGTCTGCAGTTTCCGGACCACCATGGCTCACCCATTTCTGCAGGGTGTTAGGAAGAGACCTAAGAAATTTGTCCATGACTACTCGCTCCAAAATTTTTGGTCCGGACAGAGTTTCTGGCTGCAGCCATTTCTTAGCCAAATGGATGAGGTCATACATCTGCGACCGAAATGGCTTTCCCCTGCTGATAACTCCAATTGTGGACCCGCTGAGCATGGACATCCAGGGTTACACCGAAACGTGCCAATATTTCCTCTTTCAATCGATCATAGTTTTTTGCGTCTGCAAGCTCTAAATCAAAATATGCCTTTTGGGCTTCTCCAGATAATAGGGGGGCCACTAGTCCAGCCCACTGGTCTTTTAGGCCAACTCTCTCTTTCCACTGCTCTCTCAAACGTGGTCAGAAACATCTCATGGTCCTCATCTGCAGTCATCTTTGGCAATAAGTGTCGTACCTGAAAAGTTGGTACGTTACTGGCCTGCCTCCCAGCCTCGGTCTGCTGTCTCTTAAGCTGTTTCACGATGGCCTCCATTTGCTGCTGGTGTCTCTGTTCCAAGCCTGTAATGCTCCCTCGGTGAGCCTGTTGTTGAGCTGCAAGGCTCTCTTGGTGAACCTGTTGTTGAGCTGCAATGCTCTCTTGGTGAACCTGTTGTTGAGCTCCAATGCTCCACTGCAAAACTGCATTCGTCTGCTGTTGATTTGCATTTGCTATAGCCAGCTGTTTCAGTATCTCCTCCATTTTTGGGTTTACTTTAATTGCCCTCATTCTCCACCATATGTAGGGGGCTAGCTCAGTAGCGGGTTCACCACACACTGAATTTATACAGACTGGCAGTCGAAGACGGTTGAAAACAAAGTTTTTGGTTTATTTTCCATCTTGCTGGAAAACAATTGCAAGCATCCAAACAGCATTAAACAAAATCAAAACATAAAATAAACTCTGGCCACCATGGGCGTCTACCTTCCTCAGCCTAGTGCCGGCCAGACAGTGCTGGACATATAGCAGAAAACAATAGTCTTTTGATTTTTATCACACAGAAAAATCCTTCTTCTCCTCACCTCCTCCTAAGACTTTTTAATGCTGCTCTCCTTACTCACAATGCCTCAGGAATGATCCAGCAACATTACCAAGTGGTAATCCTCTGGGCTACTTATAGAGGCCTTAATTGCCGCATTCTGAACAGCTGAAGTTTTTCAACGGCCTTTAGCCTTTCTCTGGCTACGTTTGCAGCCGACGCCCGATAACCATCTGGGTATCGTCTAAACAAGGCAGAAATGTATGTCCCATCAGTGACAACACCCACAGATTTACCTGACTTCCTGTCACAATATATATATATATATATATATATATATATATATATATATATATATATATATATATATATATTTATATATATATATATATATATATATATATATATATACTTCCTTTTCCTTTTTATATCTGTATGTATACATGTGTAGTATTGTAGATTTTACATTGGTCTGCCGGCCCCGTAGACAAATTGATATATAATCTCATATCTTTTCTATTGAATTCTTGTTGGATTTTAATATATATATATATATATATATATATATATATATATATATATATATATATATACACATATATATATATATATATATATATATAGTCATGGGATTTAATGAAATGCTTTTTATCTGATAGTGTCTTTGATAAGAAAAGAAAACAAAAGAAACGTAAGGGTATCATTATTCAAGGACTACTGTCTTGTACGGAATTAATAGAGGAGATTAAAGGGAAAAAGCTAAAAATTCTAGAACATACTCAGAGCTATGAGGTTATGGAAAAAGGGTTGATTGAGAGGATGTCAGATCTCAGGTTACATGCCATCACTACTGGGGAGTCACTGATTGAGAAGGCAAAATGATGTAATGATTTAAGTTGGGTAAATGAGGAATTGTCAGTGAAAATACAAATTGTTGAGAAACAGTTGGAGGAGTGTAAACATGCTGCTAACATTGCTTTTGATAAATTGGCAGAAAAATCAAGTTACACGCATCAAAATGATACTTCTAAAATACAGCTTGATACCAAAGATAAGCCAATATATACCTGGGGTGAGTTACATGCAGCCCCATGCATACCAGCAGCTCCTACCACTACAACAACTGTATTGAACACTGACGATACAAGTGAAATTAAATTGATCACAAAACAATTAAAGCCACAGGAGATGGAAGCTATTATAAGAGAGGTAGGTCAGGAACCCCGCTATGATGTAAATAGGTTCATGAAATGGTTTTGTGATTTGCAGAGACTTAGAGACACATACAACTTGAATGTGGAGGACCTAGCTAGAATTTTGCAGAAAAGTGTAGGCAATGGATTGTGGGCACGGATTTTGCAAAATTGTGGCCAGCGTCATAAAACTAAGGATGTTTTAAGAGAATTATTGAAAGCATTGTATGGTGTGATGACAAATGTGTCCTTGTCAGGAAAAATTAAGCAAATGAAGAATGAATGCCCGTATGAACTTGCAGATAGAATTAGCAGTGTGATAGAATATGTGATGACTGGGAATCCTGGTTTTGAACGCGGTGGTCTGGTTAATAGGTCAATGTTATTGGAAGCAGTGGATGATGATGTCAGGGAAGGCATTTTATCTGATACACCTGATCCTAGTGATTATAATGATATTTTGTTAAGAGCGGATAATTTGTGTAGGAGAAGGTGTAGAGAAGACAGTCTTGATGCAGCTAGAGTTTTTAGAGTCGAGGGTCAGCAAAATAGAGATGATTATGGGCCATGGAGAGGAAGATCTTATAAAAATACAGGTAGTTATAGAAGGCCAGAATCCAGAGAAAAGCCTAGTAAACAGCCTTGGGTGCCGTTTAGTGAAATGAGAAGTGAGAGAGATCGTTTGCAGGAGGAGCTATACAAGATAAAGGAAGAAATGGAAAGAATAAAAGCAGGAGGGGTCAAGGTAGCAGCAATGGGTTGGATGCAATGGGAATGGAAAGTGCTGTGTCACCCTGTACCAGTCATTGTTAGGGGTTCCGAGCCCCCCATGCCCCTTCCTGCCGATTTTTAACTGATTTAACATTAGATTCCTGGGGGCGGCCCACTGTTGATGTAACATTAGGGGGAACTCGTGTAAACGCTTTGCTAGATAGTGGAGCAGCGGTTAGCCTTAGTAAATCTGTTGTCCCTGGAAATGAGAAAATTAGAATAACAGGTGTCACTGGATATTCCATCGAAGCTCCTTTTGTGCATGGTGTTGAGATGCAAATAGGGGGAGAGAAGTGGGAGTGTGACGTTGTTTGTCAAAATCAGCACATAATTGGTGCTGATGTCTGTGTACAGCAGGGTCTGGTGGTTGATCTTGCTAACATGAAGTTGTGGATGATGCCTGGAAATTATGGATTGGGTCATGTGTGGCATCCTCCCATGGAATTGGTAACAGCAGCAGTAAAGTCTGTCGGTGTGTTACATGGAGATTGGGATCCCTGTTGGGATAGTCTGATGTGTGAATTTGATGACATAATGGCTAAGCATAAACAAGATTGTGGTAGGATGAATACAATGATTTTATTGGAAGGATTTGATCCAGCACCTCTTAAACAATACCCTGTTCCAAAAGACGCCATTAAACCTATAACAGAACCACATAAAAGGACTAAAAATAGCGTGGCTGGAGGAGAGGGTAGCTCTGTACGCAGAAGACCTCCTACTATTTCTGAACGACGCGGACCCCTCCCTTAAAGGAGCTTTGCAAGTATTGACTGACTTCTCTAAAATAACACGTTTATGGGTGAACTGGGCAAAATCCCAATTGCTAGCTATAGACCCTGAAGCTAAAAACCTAGCCCTGCTGGATATCCAACTGAAATGGGTCGATGAAATGGTGTACTTGGGGGTGCGCGTCTCGAGGGACGCGTCCAACTTTATACCCCTTAACATAGAGCCAGTGATCCAGGGAGTAAAGTCCAAACTAAAAGCCTGGGAGAACCTTCCTCTGTCCTTATTAGGCCGCATTAACTTAATTAAAATGAAAATCATACCTAAATTTACCTACTTATTCCGTAACTCCCCACAGTGGATACCTTGCTCATTTTTTACAAAATTGAACCGACTCTTCTCCTCCTTCCTCTGGGGTCCAAATCTTTCTAGATTTAAATTATCCACACTGATACATCCGGTGTCGCAGGGGGGTTTGGCGTTTCCGGACTGCCGGAAATATTTTCTGGCAGCCCAGCTGGTCACAGCAGTTTGGTGGCTGGTGCCGGACGCGTCCAACCCAGTGTCTGTTCTTGAGGCGGCGGTGGTCCATTCTGTAGAGGCCCTAACACATTTACCCCTTCGCGGTCCCAGGGCTCCATATGATTTGACCACCCCCATGCGCATGACTCTGAAGGCCTGGGGGGCGGGATTGGGAATTGAGAAGTTCCCATGGACTGCAGTCTCCCCACATGCCCCCCTATGGAACAACCCTACACTGCCCCATTTTTTTCTCATTACCGGACCCCAAAATATGGGCCAAATGCGGTATTAAACTGTTATCTGACCTCGCCCCTTTAATCAACTGGTATCCCATAACAATGTGCCTTCCTCGCATTTTTTTCGCTATATGCAACTGTCTCACGCGTTTAAAGCCCAAATAACACCAAATGTCACGCAAATAGTGCAATCTGATCTAGAGCTTGCACAGTACGCAATTGAGCTACTGGCTTGTCCTGCATCCAGCGTTCTTTCAGAACGCACATTCAGTGTTGCTGGAGGCTTACCGATCACAGGGTGCGCCTCTCCACCGACACCGTTGATCGACTGACCTTCATAAAAATGAATCAGGCTTGGATCACCACCAGCTACCAAGCACCTGATGTTGATGTAACTGAATAATTTATTTGAAATTTCAGATCCCTTGGAGACTGCCTATGCTGATGCTGAGTGACTGTCCTGTTATGCTGACTGAATATCCTTTTCCTCCTCAATGATCTTGCTGATAGCTAGTAAGAACATTGTTGGTTCTGGGCACCGCCACCAGTGCCTAAGGCCCAATTTTTCTGCCCCTGTTTATCAGGGGTGTGTAATACCAATTTTTTGATGCAATACTTTGCCTATGGCTCTTTTCTGCGCTCCAATTACAGTATCTGTGGGGGGTTGCAGTGTTGTGGCACTGCCAGCAGTGCCCAAAGCCCAATTTTTCTGCCTCTATTTAACAGGGGCGTGTAATAACAATTTTTGATGCAATACTTTGCCTGTGGCTCTTTTCTGCGCTCCAATTACAGTATCTGTGGGGGGTTGCAGTGTTGTGGCACTGGCAGCAGTGCCCAAGGCCCAATTTTTCTGCCTCTATTTAACAGGGGCGTGTAATAACAATTTTTGATGCAATACTTTGCATGAGGCTCTTTTCTGCGCTCCAATTACAGTATCTGTGAGGGGTTGCAGTGTTGTGACACCGCCAGCAGTGCCTAAGGCCCAATTTTTCTGCCCCTGTTCTAGTATTTTTCTTTGTTTGTTTGATTATTTTCTAATTTGGGTTTATTGTAGCTTTCTCCTAGGTTATCATAGCGTCATGTTTATTTTCCCGTACTACATTCTCATCATTGTCAATGTAAACACCACAAATCTAGATTTGTTCTTTTAAGCAGCATTGATATAATAATAAGCCACACATTGTTGAGTATCCAAAAATGTTTGTTTCTCATCTCTATAGATGCGAAGAAGGTGTTCAATAGGGTCCACTGACAATGTATGTCAAATGTTTTAATGAAGTTTGGTTTTCAAGGACACGTACTGCTATCCTAGCGCTATACTCTACCCCAACGGCACAAGTCTACACCTAAACCCTTAACCGAGCGGATCCGCTCACACCCCGTAATCACTGGTTTCAGGTTTAAGTCTAAGCAACATGTAATCTAACCCCCTTACCTTCCTCCCACAGACCCATCAAATATTGACAAGTTTTAGTGCAATTTCATATTATAGAGTTAATTTCACTAAATCACTCATTCTGGGACACTTAAGTGCAACTACAGCACACTCTACTATACTTATGGAGCACCCAAGGGATACTTTATCTAGGGATCACTCTAACAGCCTCACCTTTATCCCTAGCAGCCTTTAATTTTAGATAATTTATTGCAAAAATTGAGCCACAACTCAAAAATATATCTTAACATGATCGTTCATGGGCCGGCAGAATAGCAGCATTTAAAATGACAATCATGACACAAATTTTGTACATATTCAGAGTCCTACCGATCCCTGTTCCTAGCCACCTCCTTAATACCCTGTCAAGTTTACTTCAAAAATGTATATGGAGGCCGCCTGAAAATCCCCCTTTTGAGCTCTCTTAATGGAGTACCTGCAACGGTCCGGGAGTAGAGTGTGAGCGGTGCCGTTTGGGAGACCGCGGTGTCCCTCTTCCCGCACGGAGGTAGAAACAGTAGACACAGAGGTCCAGTAAAGAAGGTAGCGAGTTGCAGCGCGAACCCTTGTGGTCCTGGTGTGCAGACCGAGCGGCAGTGACAGCGCCCAGAGAAGGTAGGAGGGGAAACACATGCTTGGGTCGCTCAGACTGTGGCTCGGCAGGAGCGAGAGAAGCCAAAGGTGACCGAGAATAGCCGAGGCCAGTCGGGTAGAGCTGAGAGTCGTGAGCGGCTGACAATAGAGCCGCAATAGCTGGGGAGAAGTCATATACAGCGCTGGAGACCTGTGTGCCTCCTAAATAAATAAATAAATGAATAAGATAAAAAAAAACTTTTTTTTCATGGAAAACTCCTTTAGTGAATAGAATATTTCTCCCTTTCTTTTTTTTTTTTTTGTTTTGTTTCGGGGGAGTCTATGATCAGTCAGATTCTTGGCATCTGCTGAATATGCCCAGATTATGTTCTGATTATCTATTGCTTATGGTAGCCATAGAATGAGGGCAGGAATAATAAATGTTTTTTTTTCTCTCTCCAGTCCCCTGATTACCATGTGCTGAGTGCAATCGCAGGGGATCGTTTGCAGGAAAAATAATTACTTTTGTTTTGTTGGTTTTGTGTGTTGTTCTATGCTGCAAGTGAGAACTTCTTTTTTTTTGCATTGCTAACATTTTTGGACTCTTAAGTCACGTAGGAGCGCTGCTAAAGGGAAGCACATGAACTGAACTGAACTCACTTGAGATTATTTTCGGAGGCTGATGCCGCGTACACACCATCACTTTATGTGATGAAAAAAAATGACGTTTTTAATAACGTCACTTTAATTGACTGTGTGTGGGGGAAAACGTCGTTTTATGTCTTGTAAAAAACGACCAAAAAAAATTGAAGCATGCTTCAATTTTATGTGTCGTTTTTCAAAAGTGCACTTTTTACTTCACAGAAAGTGTCGTTTTTTTTCATCACATAAAGTGATGGTGTGTACGGGGCATGAGAGCTTGGTTTCATTGTTTTATTTATTTTTTATCCATTTTTGATACTATCTTTAATATTACCCTGATATTGTCTCTGATAACGACCAAAAAAAGCTGGACCCAAGGGTATTGAATGACAATTCTTATTACACTCTGAAGTGGACAACCAGGGGGCCAGGTAAGGGGAGATAGGAAAAGGGAGAGAGTGGTGAGTACCTCCCCCAGTACATCGGCCCAGATTTTTTATTTTTTTTGCTTTTCTGAATCTTTAGAATTGTATTACTTTTGCTGGATATAAATGAACTGAACTGATTTAAAAACAGTGCTCCACTGTAGCGAGACTGTTAGTTGATACAACAAAGGAATTTAAAACAGTCACTGCTACAGAAATACTGCGCTTGTAGGATTCAGTGAGAATATACTGCGGGTCGCAAAACTACAAAAAAAGTACCTGAAGGAAAACAAATATTTACAAGCAGAATATCAGCAGTGAAAAGGACTAAGGGTACATCCCTTTTCCCCCACTTTTTTTTTGTGTGTGTGTGCGATGATAGGCAGCATGAGGGGAAGATCAGGAAGAGGAGGAGCAGTGGCGAAGTTTAAGCCCTGGCCCCATGACTAAATATGTGACACTAGGAGTTAGTGGAGTAAGTGGAAATAACCAGGCCATAGAAAAACAGAATACCAAGGGGTGGCAAAATGATGTAAAGGAGAAAAAGGCACAGAATAAAATAGCCCCAGAAATAAGTACACACATAGGCCCAGATTCTCGTACAATTGCACAAAACTGGGCGGGCGTAATGTAACTGATTTACGTTACGCCGCCACAAGTTTAACAGGCAAGTGCTTTATTCTCAAAGAACTAGACTGTAAAGTTGCGGCGGCGTAGCGTAAATCACCCGGCGCAAGCCCGCCTAATTCAAATTAGCCGGGTAGGGGGTGTGTAGTATTTAAATTAAGTGCGTTCCCGCGCTGAACGTACTGCGCATGTGCCGTCCGAAGAATATCCCAGGGTGCATTGCTCCAAATGACGTCGCAAGGACGTCATTGGTTTCGACGTGAACGTAAATGGCGACCAGCCCCATTCACGGATGACTTACGCAAACAACGTACATTTACAAATTTCGACGCGGGAACGACGGCCATACTTAACATTGATTGCGCCTCATATACCCAGGGGCAATTTTACGCCGGGACAAGCCTAACGTAAACGTTGTAACTTCACTGCGTCGGCTGCGCGTACGTTCGGGAATTTGCGTATTTTGCTAATTTGCATACTCGACGGGGAAAACGCTAGGCGACACCTAGCGGCCCAAAAAAATATTGCATTTAAGATCCGACAGCGTAAGAGCCTTAAGCCTGTCGGATCTAATGGTTATCTATGCGTAACTGATTCTAAGAATCAGTCGCATAGATACGGCGGCCCAGATTAGGACTTACGACGGCGTACATGGTGTTGCGCTGTCATAAGCCCTTTGAGAATCTGGGCCATAGACACTTGGGAAGAAATAGAGGTTGAAATAGAAGGGGAGACAGGAAAAGAAGAATAACAACTTAGAAAAGATCAACTCCCAACAAAATGTGATATGGAAAATATGTTTGCAGTTTTGGAGAAGTCGTTGAAGAGTCTAGAAAGCTCTTTGAAAAAAAAAATAGCCATAATCCATAATGATGTGGGACACTTACTCACGAGAGTGAGTAAGCGCTCTGGATGGATTGATCTTCTCATCGCTGGACCAGAGATCACGACCATCGCTGGATACAGACAACGTTGGAGCAGGAAGCCGGGAACGAGTGGATTTTCAACGCTGGATTTTTATTATTTTTTTTTATTAATAAAGGACTTTTTTCTACGATGTGTGTGTGTGTGTGTTTTCCAACTATTTACACTTCCTTCGTGAAATGGTATGGGTACAATGTACCCCATTACCAATTCACATAGGTGGGGGCCAGGATCTGGGGGTCCCCTTTGTTAAAGGGGTCTTCCAGATTCTGATAAGCCCCCCGCCTGCAGACCCCCACAACCCCATTTTTTTTTAATTGACGGCAGGGTTCCCCTTAATATCCATTTCAGACCTGAAAGGCCTGGTAATGGAATTTGGGGGGACCCCCACCCAATTTTTTTTCTATGAATGAATTCTCTCTGAATTGCCAGAGCTGACAATTCATTATAGCCGCAAGTCCGGTTTTAAAAGACTTTTTTTCCTTTCAGAAATGACACTTTGTGCAGAGACAGTTCTAAGTACTTGAACCATGCGCTATTTCACATGCTAACTTTACACCCCCCTAGGTACGAAATTTAAAGTAATATTTCACTTTTATTGTTTCACTTTTAGCATTATTAAATTCACTGCTCCCGAAAAAACGGCCGTTTTTAAAACTTTTTTTGCATTGTTACATGTCCCCTGGAGCAGGACCCAGGTCCCCAAACACTTTTTAGGACAATAACTTGCATATTAGCCTTTAAAATTCGCACTTTAGGTTTCAAATGTTCGAGTCCCATAGACTTTAACAGGGTTCTAAAGTTCACACGAACATTTGGTGTGTTCGCAAGTAGGGATGAGGTTTGTGTTCGACTCGAACGTATGTTCGAGTTGAACATCGTCTGTTCGTACGTTCGATGAATTTCGAACAAAACGGGTCGTTCGCGCCAAATTCGAGTGACGCGCGTCAGCCCATAATTCACTGCGGCGTTGCGCGCTGATGATTGGTCAAGCATGCACCATGACCCTGCATGCTTGGCCAATCACAAGGCGCATAAATCGAAGAACAATAATTGGCCAAAGCCAGGGTGGCTTTGTCCAATTATGGCTCAGGGGGTTTAGTACACGCCCCACACTATATAAGTCTGCCTGCAAGGCAGCCTCGTGTAGTGTGTTCCGGCTTTGTTAAAGACAAGTCAGACAGTCAGTTAGAGAGAGAGAGAGATACAGGCCCAGATTCTCAAAGGGCTTACGACGGCGCAACGCAATGTACGCCGTCGTAAGTCCTAATCTGGGCTGTCGTATCTATGCGACTGATTCTTAGAATCAGTTACGCATAGATATCCATTAGATCCGACAGGCGTACGGCTCTTACGCTGTCGGATCTTAAATGCAATTTTTTTTTTCGCCGCTAGGTGTCGCCTTTTTCGGTGTCGTCGTTTTCCCCGTCGAGTATGCAAATTAGCAAAATAGGCGAATTCCCGAACGTACGCGTGGTCAACACAGTGAAGTTACGACGTTTACGTTAGATTTGCGACGCATAAAGTTGCCCCTGCTATATGAGGGGCAACCAATGTTAAGTATGGCTGTCGTTCCCGCGTCAAAATTTGTAAATTTACATTGTTTGCGTAAGTCGTCCGTGAATGGGGCTGGACACCATTTACGTTCACGTCTAAACCAATGACGTCCTTGCGACGTCATTTAGCGCAATTCACGACGGGAAATTTTAGGGACGGCGCATGCGCAGTACGTTCAGCGCGCCTAATTTAAATGCTCCACGCCCCCTACCCGGCTCATTTGAATTAGGCGGGCTTGCGCCGGGGGATTTACGCTACGCTGCAGCAACTTTACAGGCAAGTTCTTTGTGAATAAAGCACTTGCCTGTAAAACTTGCGGCGGCGTAACGTAAATGACATACGTTACGTCGCCACAGTTTTACGCCCATCTACGAGAATCTGGGCCACAGTGTCTTTTCTACCAGATAGATAGATAGATAGATAGATAGATAGATAGATAGATAGATAGAGAGAGCAGGAAGGCTAGTCAGTATAGTTAAATTTGCAGTGTGTAGAGGATATATATATATATACATCCTAGCGTTGTACATATATTTATACACTGTATAGCTTAGCTAGATCAGCTATTCCTATTGTTAGGCAATTTCTTTGTGCTAGCTACAGTGCTCTAACGTGTTGTATTGCCTGCATGCAGTTTAGTTTTAACTTAACCACTTAACGCCCGCCGCTCAACTATTTACGTCCACAGAATGGCACGTACAGGCAGATGGGCGTATATATACGTCCCTGCCTTCTAGCGGGTCGGGGGTCCCTCCGCTGCGTGCCGGTGGGCGGCTTACCTCTGGGAGCGATCCGACTCGAGGGGACGGCTGTTTGTTTCTGTCCGTCCCCTCGTGATCGCTTCCAGCCAATCCTGTGAGCCGCCGCCGTGTCACTTCCTCTGCCTGTAAAATGTAAACATAGGCAGAGGAAGTGATGCAGCTCTCATCTCAGTGGTATTTTCAAACCGCCGAGATGAGAGAAAAGTCGCACCTAACACTACACTGACACCACACACACAGGCATAGTTAACCCCTTCCGATCACCCCCCCCCACCCACCCCCCTGTCACACTGTCACTGAATGCAGTGATCATATATTTACTGATCACTGCATTTAGTGTCAGTGTGACAGTTAGTGTGACAGCCAGTTAGTGTTAGGTCCAGGGTAGCCCCGTACCCCCCCTAATAAAGTTTTAACCCCTTGATCACCGCCCTAGTTAACCCTTTCACTCCCTATTGCCAGTGTCACTAAGCGATCATTTTTCTGATCGCTGTATTAGTGTCACTGTTGCCGCTAGGAAGCTAATTTGTTTTTTATTGAGATTTTTTTTTACTAAAGAAATGTGGCTGAATACATTTTGGCCTAAATGTTTGACTAAAATTTAGTTTATTACATTTTTCTTATAACAAAAAGTAAAAAATATTGATTTTTTTTCAAAAATGTCGCTCTATTTTTGTTTATAGCGCAAAAAATAAAAATCGCAGAGGCAATCAAATACCATAAAAAGAAAGCTCTATTTGTGGGAAGAAAAGGACGCAAATTTTGTTTGGGAGCCACGTCGCACGACCGCGCAATTGTCTGTTAAAGCGACACAGTGACAAATAGTAAAAACGCCTCTGGGCATTTAGCAGCATATTGGTCCGGGGCTTAAGTGGTTAAATATAGTACTCAGTGTTAGTGGACGTGTGCTATTTAATTGCACACATACACGCAGTTGCTGTTACTGCATGACATGTGTGCTATATAATTGCACATACACGCATTAGCTGTTACTGCTTTACCAGGGTGGCTTTGGCCAATTATGGCTCAGGGGGTTTAGTACATGCCACACACTATTAAAAACGGCCGCCTGCAGGTCGGCCTTGTGTAGTGTGTCGCAGCGGTGGTTCGAGATCTGTCTGAGAGAGAGAGTGTGTCTTTTATTCTAGGTAGATAGAGCAGGCAGGCTAGTCAGTTAAAGTTACAGTGTGTAGAGGATATATATACATCCCAGGTGTAGCAATAGGAGGAAGGAGATGGACAGCCGCACTCCGAAATAACTTTTCAAAAAAGTTGTCTTTTATTTTCAAGCAGGAACATGCATAATCACCACAACCATAAACCAGGACAGCCGACTAGTTTCGCACTCTTGCTAGTGCTTAATCATGGCACATCTCCAACGAGGCAGGATGCCCTCCAGGGGCCAGCTTAAGGGCAGCACACTGACTGCATCACAACGCAGAGCTACGCATGTGCAGGACGCTGCTGTGTCTTGGCGTTATTCCAAAAGTTCTTTGGTGTGGGCCTTTTTTGAGACGAGTGCATCAGATCGCACCGCTGCTATTTGCAACATACGTCTCAAGCATATCTTGCATGGCCAAAACATCACCCGCTTGGGCACCATATGCTTGACCAGACATATGTCGACCTGCCATGCAGTTCATTGGCAAGCGTACCTCAAAGACCCACACCAAAGAACAAAGCGGACCTCCCCTTGCCCCTCATCAGCTAGGATCTCCAACCCCACTATACCCTCAGTCCTCTCTGAAGCCTGTACTGATATGACTGAAGGTGTGTCACAGCCTAGTACATGTGGGCAATTACTATCGGTACACCGATGGCAGATTGTACCAGGCACATTTCCCTGCCCTAGCTGCTGCAGCACCGAAAGAAGTTCTCTCCCAGCCATCCACATGCCCAGCGGTTGAATGCTAGCTTAGCTAAATTGATAGCACTTCAACTGCTGCCTTTTCAGTTGGTAGATTATGCCCCCTTTGGTGAGTTTGTGGAATGTGCGGTACCTCAGTGGCAAGTTCCCAAATGCCACTTTTTCTCACAGAAGGCGATTCCGACTCTCTACTGCCATGTGGAAGGCAATGTCCATGCCTCGCTGGACAGGGCGGTCAGTGGTAAGGTGCATATTACCGCTGACTCATGGTCCAGCAGGCATGGACAGGGACGTTACCTATCTTTCACGGCACATTGGGTGACTCTGCTGGCAGCTGGGAAGGACGCAGGACAAGGTACAGTAGTGTTGGAGGTTGTACCGCCACCACACCTCCAAAATGCTAATACTGGTTGTGACACACCTCTCTCCTCCACCCCCTCCTCTTCTTCTTCCTCTGTGGCCTCTTCCTGTGCTGATGTGTCCTCGGAACCAGCGGTGCTCTGTAGGCGTTCAAGAGGCTAAGCAGGTACGCAGGCAAAGAGATGCCATGCGGTGCTTGAGCTGGTGTGCTTTGGAGACAGGAGCCACACTGGGGCAGAGGTTCTGTCAGCTCTGCAGGGGCAGGCTCAGAGATGGTTGATGCCACGCCTGCTTAAGCCAGGAATGGTGGTTTGCGACAATGGCACCAACCTCCTCTCCGCCCTGCGACAGGGACAACTGCCCCATGTGCCCTGTTTTGCTCATGTCCTTAATTTGGTGGTACAGCGGTTCTTGGGCAGGTAACCGGGCTTATAGGATGTCCTGAAGCAGGCCAGGAAAGTCTGTGTGCATTTCCAACAGTCATATAATGCCAGTGCTCGGCTGGCAGACCTTCAAAGGGAATACAACCTGCCCAAGAACCGCCTAATCTGTGACATGCCCACCAGGTGGAACTCTACGTTGGCCATGCTGCAGCGGCTGCACACGCAGCAGAGTATCTATGCCAATATGGCAGCAGAACTGGGTCAGGGGAGCTTGATCAGGGATGCATGCACTGTCCTGTCACCATTTGAGGAGGCCACGAGGATGGTGAACAGTGACAGTGCATGCATTAGTGAGACTGTCCATCTTAGGCCGCATACACATGATCAGTCCATCCGATGAGAAAGGTCCGAAGGACCGTTGTCATCGGTTAACCGATGAAGCTGACTGATGGTCTGATGTGCCTACACACCATAGGTTAAATAACCGTTCGTGTCAGTACACAGTGACGTTAAACACAACGACGTGCTGAAAAAAACGAAGTTCAATGCTTCCAAGCATGCGTCGACTTGTATCTGAGCATGCGCAGGTTTTTAACTGATGCTTTTGCATACTTACGATCGGTTTTGACCTATCGGTTAGGCGTCCATCGATTCAATTTTAAAGCAAGTCCCTAACCGATGGGGCCCACACACGATCGGTTTGGACAGATGAACACGGTCCATCAGACCATTCTCATCAGATGGACCGATCGTGTGTACGCAGCCTAATTCACATGTTGGGGCACACGCTGCATGGAATAATGGACAGGGCACTTGAGGCAGAACAGAGGAAGGAAGAGGAGGACTTCCTTACCTCTCAAGGCCCCCTTTATCCAGACAGTGTTCCTGCTTGCCTGCCTATCACACAGGAAAAGGACGAGGAGGAGGAGGAGGAGGAGGATTGTGTCAGCATGGAGGACTCCACACCGAATGCCTCAGCAAACCTACGCTGCATGGCCTCCCTGAACCTGCAAAGCCTGCGAAAGGATCCTCGTATTCGTGCTATCAAGGAGAGGGATCATTACTGACTGGCAACTCTCCTTGATCCACGTTACAAGAATAAGGTTGTGGACTTTATCTTGCTGGCGCAGAGGGAGCAGAAGATGAAACATCTTTGGGAGGCCTTGCAGAAAGGTCTGTGCAGCGCGTTCCCAGAGACTGGGGGGTTACACAATTCTGGTCCTGGACAACGTGTTGCTGAGGCTTCGGTCAGTCACAGAAGGAGCGGTGGAGAAGGTGGCCGTCTGACCGATGCGTTGTGACAATTTTTTAGTCCGCAGCCCCAAGGTATGTCCGGTTCCAGCAACCATCACCAGCGTCTGTTTTACATGGTGCGGGAAGACCTAGGGGCAAGATCATACTTGGCCACCTTTCCCACCGAAAATCCTCTGGCTTACTGGGTCTTGAGGATGGATCACTGGCCAGAGCTTGCACAGTACGCAATTAAGCTACTGGCTTGTCCTGCATCCAGCATTCTTTCAGAATGCACATTTAGTGCTGCTGGAGGCTTTGTAACCGATCACAGGGTGCGCCTCTCCATCGACTCGGTCAATCGACTGACCATCATAAAAATGAATCAGGCTTGGATCACCACCAGCTACCAAGCACCTGATGCTGATGTAACTGAGTATTTTTTTTTTAAATGTCAGATTCCTTCAAGACTGCCTATGCTGATGCTGAGTGACTATCCTTGTTATGCAGAGTGAATATCGTTTTCCTCCTCAATGATCTTGCTGATAGCTTGTAAGAACATTGTTGGTTCTGGTAATAAAAAAGGAGAGAGGCGGGACTTTAAATTAAGCATTTTCAGGGAACAGATTACAATGGGTTGGGGGAAAATAATATATCTGGAATCAGTTATAAGTTAATTATTTTAATACTTTCACATAATGCATCGTACATGACTATATTACTTTATTGAAGAAATTGGTAAACATATACACTTCACAGACTTGATTGTAAAAAGGTTATTTTCAACAGTGACCCAAATGTACAAACAGAAAATACAATAAAATATATTGCAGTAAAAGCATATTGAAGCATGAAGATGGTAGCTCTACGCGTTTCCCGACTGATGGTCGCTCGTCAGGAGCAGGCATGCATTGCATTTTAAATCTGTAACGACATAAACACATTCCAGGTTGATCCAGGGCAACATCCTTTGAAGGGCCAAGAACAGTTCAAGGCCCAAGATGGTACTCACCAGGTAGCCAGGTGCCGCTGGCTCTGGAGTGAAGCCCCAACCACTCCCCATATGCTGGGACAACCCCTACCGGGGACTGTGGTAGGAAACTATAGGGCAACAGGCCCCCAAACAGGACGCACCCAGGTTGCACAGGCATCAGGCAAAAGTGATGTATGAACAAGTCAGTGAATGGTGATGACTGTAAATAAAAATGAAAAGGGAATTAACTAAATGTAAATGGGATATGGAAATGGGGAAGGGAAAACTAGAGACTAGGGATGGGAAGTGGAGACAAGGGGAATGAATGAAAGTGCTGAATGGGGGGGAAACAAAGAAGGTACCTGAAGGGTCCTGGTATATGGCATGTGAATCTGTAGCATGTGAGAAGCCAAATGCCTGCAGCAAACGTGAGTGACGTCCTTAAATAGGGACTGCCATCCAAAGTTTCCCGCCAAACGTCACGCACACAGGGGGGAGGAGAGGCGCCAACACCAATGCGGAAGAGCCGCCTGGTAATTTGGCGCCGCCTACCTCCCGTATCCCCACATGGATGACACACCAAGACGCCACACGGATAGCAAGATCCGTATAAGGCGCTGGAGAGCGTGACGTCGACACGCAGTGCACGCCCATACGTCCGTGCGTCGTAGCAGCACAGGACGCAGGGCATAGGCAGAGCGTGTCGCAGCCCCCGGAACATAGAGCAGACCTCACAGGGGGCTGGAAGTGTGCAACACCCTGAGCCAGGGAAAACACCCCCTTTCCCCCCCTTTTTCATTGCTGGTTCTGGGCACCGCCACCAGTGCTTAAGGCCCAATTTTTTTGCCCCTGTTTAACAGTGGAGTGTAATTACAATTTTTGATGCAATGCTTTGCAGTGGGCTCATTGCTGCGCTCCAACTAGAGTATCTGTGAGGGGTTGCAGTGTTGTGGCACCAGCACCAGTGCCTAAGGCCCAATTTTTCTGCCCCTGTTTAACAGGGGCGTGTAATTACAATTTTTGATGCAATACTTTGCAGCGGGCTCATTGCTGCGCTCCAACTAGAGTATCTGTGAGGGGTTGCAGTGTTGTGGCACCAGCACCAGTGCCTAAGGCCCAATTTTTCTGCCCCTGTTCAACAGGGGCATGTAATTACAATTCTTGATCTAATATTTCACAGCAGGGCGTTCCAGTGCCCACCAAGAATAACTGTGAGGGCTTACAGTGTTGTGGCAACATCAACACCTAGGGCCCAAATTTATGCAGAGTATATACGGCAGGCCCCTACTTTCAAACATCCAACTTACAAATGACTCCTACTTGCAAACAGAAGGAGACAACAGGAAGTGAGAGGAAATCTACCCCTAGGAAGGGAAATTCTCTTCTGTAAAAGGTGTCTCCTGACCACTGATGCTTTATCACAATCCTTGTTTCACAAAAAAAAAAAACATTTTCAATAAATCATTTGTCATTGGGACAGAAAGTGAGGTGCAATTTTCTGAACAGATGCACACAGACAGCAAAACAAATGTTACAGGGGTGATAACCCTTCTCTATGTTTTCAGAAAAGCTTAAAAAAAGATTTTATGGCTGAAGCTACACTTTAAAGAAGTACCAGTTGAAATTACAAACAGATTCTACTTAACAACAAACCTACAGTCCCTGTCTTGTTTGCACCGCCTGTATACTGCTGTTCAAAGTATGTAGGGCCAAAGGGGCTTGTAATGACCTGGGGGAGGGGGGCAGGGAAACCCATGCTATTTTTCTCAGTGATTTTCATCCATATTGCAGGGACCAAACATTACTTTAAAGCCGCAAGCAGTCTTAAATTACTTTTTTCTTATAGTAATCTCATTTTGTGCAGGGACAGTTCTAAACACGTGCCACTACTATAGACACCCAGCAGGTACGATATTTAAAGTAATTTTTCTTTTTTTTTTCACTTTAAGCATCATTAAAATCGCTGCTCCAGAAAAAACGACCGTTTTTAAAACTTTTTTTCCATTGATACATGTTCCCTGGGGCAAGACCCGGGTCCCCAAACCTGTTTTCCGACAATAACTTGCATATTAGGCTTTAAAATTAGCACTTTTGAATTCAAACGTTCGAGTCCCATTGACGTCAATGGGGTTCTAAATGTTCGCGTGAACGTTCGGTCCGTTCGAAGGTTCGGGGGGGGGGGGGTGTTCGACTCACCCCTACCAACCATGGCAGTGGATTATAATTTTCCCATACAGGTGATGGAGGCCATGATCCCCCAGCTCTCCGCTAGCTTGCTAAAAAGTTGTGGGTTAAATTTCGTACAGGATTTCATACATTACTCCAAGCCTAAAAACCTACAAAACCTGATTCAAGAATATAACCTTTCCAGAGCAGCACATTTCACATGCTCTCGTATAGTACACTTTCCTCGTTAGGCCCAATACACACGGACGGACCGTTTTCAGCGGACATGTCCGCCCGGAGACTTCTGTCTGATGGTTGTACACACAGTAAACATAACGCGGGGACGTGGCCGCGCCGTCGCCGCAACGATGACGCAGCGACGTGGGCGGCCTTGAAGTTCAAAGCTTCCACGCATGCGTCGAATCAGTACGACGCATGCAAGGGATGGCGGTCGGTCGGACATGTCCGGTGAGTCTGTACAGACGACCGAACACGTCCGACGGACAGGTTTCCAGCGGACAGATTTCTTAGCATGCTAGGAAATTTTAGTCCGCTGGAAAAAGTCCGCTCGGCCGGGAATCCGGTCCGGTCGGCTATACACACGACCGGATCTGTCCGCTGAAACTGTCCATCGGACAAATATCAGCGGACAGATCCGGTCGTGTGTACAGGGCCTTAGAGTCCAATTCCCATGTTAACCATGCAGGAATCCGCATGGAAGACCTACTACTCCCAAAAACCCAGGCCTAAGAGCATATCCCTCTTCTTTAATGACCTTCAAGGGAAACTAGCCTTCAAGAAAACAAACTCAATTATTAAATGGGAGCAGACCTGAGCACCTCTTTCAGCCCAAAACAGTCCCCCTTCTGAGAAATTCACAAAGCAACCCATTGCGTTAATCATTGATAACTAATGTTCAAGATAACCAGCAGATGGTATCTCATGCCATATAGACTAGCCAAAATATACCCCAACACCTCCTCCTTATGTTGGAGAGGATGTGGTCAGGTTGGCCACCTACTCCTTACCTTTTGGGAATGCCCTAGCCTGACAAGCTTTTGGAACCAGGTTTTCCAAGTCTTATATTCTCTCACAGGAACCAAACCCAGGTTTAGCTATACATAATATTGTACTAGACTAATACCCCCACCCACATGGGCAAGTAGTTAAACACATATAATTAGCAGCCCACACACTTATACTTATGTAGCACTACCCCCGAAGGAGCTACTGGTTTGTTTTAGGTGGCATATTACCTCTACTTCTCCGCCATCTAGGGTGCTTGACGAGAGCTGAAAAAGAGTCAATGTCCACACGTTGCGTTCCTTTTGCTTTGCTTTATTTACCCAACATGGTAAAAGAACGAACAATAAATTGAAGAGGTGAAAAAGAATATAAGTAGTGGGTTCAGGTGTAAAACTTAGAAGCACTCCTGCTTCCAGTCATGATCTTTCGTCGCCACTCTAGCCAGAGTGGGTATTGTGCCCCTGGATTGGCCTCTCTTAGGCCCCATACACACGAGAGGATCCATCCGCTGAAAAATCTCAGCGGATCGGTTTCAGCGGATAGATGCCCTGGTGTGTACGTTCCAGCGGATATTTATCCGTGGATATTTCCGAATTCCAGCAGATAAAAATTTGTAGACATGTCTACAAATCTATCCGCTGGAATCGGCACCAGCGGATCGATCCGGTGGTCTGTACAGACTCACCGGATCGATCCGTCCGAACCCATCCCTCGCATGCGTCGTAATGATTTGACGCATGCGTGGATATCCTTATATGACAGCATCGCGCACGTTGCCGCGTCATCATTGCGGCGACGGCGCGACACGTTACCGCGATGGGAATTCGGCGCGGATTTCAATCCGATGGTGTGTACACTCCATCGGATTAAAATCCGCAGAGGATTTATCCGCGGATACGGTCCGGTGGACCGTATCCGCGGATAAATCCTATCGTGTGTACCAGGCCTAACTAGTCCTTGCAGCCAGGGCATCACACAGAACTTTGGTAAAGTCTCTGCCACGACCTTCCCAAAGGTGGAGATACGTTCGGTCCAGAATCCTCTCACTTTAGGATTAAGCACCCAGATCTCTTCTTGAGGTAATTACTTGTGAATTCAGGAAACTGACAGGCGACCACTGCTCAGCCTTTCAGTATTAGTGCATCCTTCAATGAAGTTCAGGCCTCCCCTGAGTGTACCAGCCTCGTGCTCGGTGCTCTCCAGAACAGGTACTTCATTCGGTGGCTTCCTCCCTCTAGGACAGACAGCGCAGGACCAATTTGTTGATGTAGACCCAGTCTGACTACTGGGCCTACCTGGTAAATCACGTCTCCGGACCAACGTGGTCCCTGAGCCAGGAACTCTTGGACACGCCCCCCCCGGCCAGGAGGGCCACACACAGGGGTGGTGGGACGCCTGCCCAGGGCGGACAACGACGACCCAGAACCAGTGACATCTGTCCCTTAAATACTCTCCCCCAGCATGCACAGCAAGGAGATCAACCCTCACTGATTGGCTGCTGAGAAGGAATACCCAACACACCTTGATCTGACTGCTGCCACCCTCGGCCTGGGGTGGAACCGACACCCCAGACAACAATAGTGGTCGGAAGATAAGGAAAAATCTGCGCTAACTCTAAGTATGTGAAAATAAGCTGCTACATACAAACAAACAAAGCCAATGAAATAGTAAACAAAAAATGCAGCGCTAACAGGCTCAAAAGGAGCAATAGAAGATACCATGTGAGGTAAAAGCATTAATGGTATATGTGCATATAAAGAGAAATACCAAACATTAAGTAATATTAGGTAACCAAGGAAAAAAATTCCACGTGATAAAACTTAGCAAAGTCTCTAATCAAAACATTGAGTGAACAGTCTCTAGCTGAAACATCAGGTGGACTTCAATGGAGAAATTAGGGCAATACATGGGGTGGACTGATGTCCAAAGATTGGGATGGGACAGGTGATCAAATTTTCTGTAGAGATCTATGGAAATCACAATCACATCAGATGTAAGGTAAGTATAAACACGCTTACCAGATGGGTTGGACTCTACTACTGTACAGTAAAGAGTCAATCAAGCGTTGTGGTCTTTGGGGACCGGGACCACTGAAACCGGAAGAGGACCGTTGTTATAGTTGAGACTCCAACCGGCGTGGACACCAGGAACCAGCAATACTCAAACAACGTGTTGCGTAGCCACCACAGATTCGTAGATATAGCCCTCAGGCCTATTATCCAGGAGTACAGGAATAGATGTAACTGAACTTCCAGTGGGACCATGGAGTGGATGATATAAAAAATGGAAAAAGGGCTCCAATAGCGCAGGTCAATTAAACCAAAAAAGGTTTATTATTAAAAGTCATACATATAAAATTATGACAAAAAGTAAAAGTGATCACATAAAAGCAATACGGGGTGCACAATGGCAATATCCGACGCGTTTCGGCCACGAGCCTTCAACAGTGGCAAAAAGATGATCTTTTTGCCCCTGTTGAAGGCTTATGTGGCCCAAAGGCGTCGGGTATTGCCATTGTGCACCCCATATTGCTTTTATGTGATCACTTTTACTTTTTGTCATAATTTTATATGTATGACTTTTAATAATAAACCTTTTTTGGTTTAATTGACCTGCGCTATTGGAGCCCTTTTTCCATTTTTATATCATCCACTCCATGGTCCCACTGGAAGTTCAGTTACATCTATTCCTGTATGTGGAAAAGTGTAGCGCTAACAATGAAACAAATTGTGATAAAACAAATGTAGATAATAACGTGCAACACCACCTGAATTGATGGTATAATAAAGTCCATATATTATTGGCTGAATCGGTGAATCATTTCCACTGAATGTGTAACGCCACTGTCGTTACTTTGTCCAGAACGACCGCAGCTGTACCTATTCCAAGCAGTTGCGCTCCGTTCTGTAATGCGTCCGCGTCACTTCCGGTGTGCGGACGTCTGCGCCCCACGCTGGAACGCGGAAGCGCGTCCTGGCGTTCTGCGGCTCCTTCCCTTACTTTGGGACTATTTAAACCCCCAGAGATGGCGGCAGGTTGTTCCGCTATTCCTGTTGGACCCCTGCCGCCACCTGGGACCCCAGACAGTCAGCCTGGACCCTGTCAGCTCCTGGACTACACGCCTCCCCGTTGCTCCAGGGACCAGACCTCCTGCTCTCAGCAGCCACTGACACTCCTGGATGAATCCAACCTTTTCGCTATTGAACCAGATTCCTGACCTCCAACTTCTACCAGCCTCAGTCACTCCTGGATACTTCCAAACAAGCTCTCTAACCAAAGCACCTGCTGATACAGCAGAACCGCAAGTACCTTGTCAGATTTATAGCAAGCAGTTATTGCCTATATTCTGTGTTGATTCCTAAATGGGACTTTGAAGCTTGTGTTACCTCTTTGCTTACAAAAGTGAATGTTACTATGATATGAACTCTGCCTGTTTAACCAAGTGCTATTTAGCGTACAGCAACGCTATTATAGTTACCATATTCACCTATCGCAGCTACAGTAACATACTAATCTATAACTTATCCTTTGCAACTCAGTCTATTTGCCCATTCATTTATGAGAGTGACTTTGTATTATTTATCGGGAATCCTATGCTTCTGATGGAATAAGCTACCCCAAACCCTTGTTTCGGTTCTCAATGGAGGTTGTGATGACTTAACCCCTAAACTCTCTGCTCACAATTGAGAGTGAACTGGTGGTTTAGACCTGAGAAGCCTCCGCAGCTGAGATACAAACTTATTTAATTTTCACATTGCAGAGATCTTTCAGAATGAAAAAAACACACAAAATCCAATGTTTAAAAAAGTGAAAAGTCCACCACCACTTATGACAAGGGGCTTACTGGATCGATTGGACCCAGACAGGCATATACCTACTAGGCCAATCAAGCTTTGTTAAAGATGATACGCTGAAGTGGGTACACCATACACATCATGCGATTCGGTATCAATGAAGAAAACCTCAGGCAAATAATACGAAAAATGGTTTCCAGCAGGCAGCGATATTCACACAGAGGGCATATCAGTAATCCAACCGATAATTATGAAAAAGAGAAAGCAGGGCGCACATAGCATAATTCCGTAAAAAAAACAATATTTATTTTAAAAGAGAGTAACTCACATTTTGCAATGATCAATTGAGCTCATAAAAAAGGGTAGCACGAACAACAGCAGTTCATCCCGACATGTTTCGTTACAAAAAGAACATCATCTGGATAATAGGCCTGAAGGCTATATCTACGAATCTATGGTGGCTGCGCAACAAGTTGTTCGAGTATTGCTGGTTCCTGGTGTCCATGCCGGTTGGAGTCTCAACTATAACAACGGTCCTCTTCCGGTTTCAGTGGTCCCGGTCCCCAAGGACCACAACGCTTGATTGACTCTTTGCTGTACAGTAGTAGAGTCCAACCCATCTGGTACGCGTGTTTATACTTACCTTACATCTGATGTGATTGTGATTTCCATAGATCTCTACATACAACTTAATCACCTGTCCCATCCCAATCTTTGGACATCAGTCCACCCCATGTATTGCCCTAATTTCTCCATTGAAGTCTACCTGATGTTTCAGCTAGAGACTGTTCACTCAATGTTTTGATTAGAGACTTTGCTAAACAATAGTGGCTGGAACAGAGGCCCAAATTTGGAAACAAATCCATCAGAGATAACTAATCCTTTGACTACCCTCTAAATTTAAAGCAGGACCAGCAGAGAAAAACAGCTGCCCGCTACACTTAGAAAATGGAAATCACAAGAATCCCTTAATGTATCAGAAGCATTAACTCCAGCAAAACTATACCTTTGAACATATTCTAGCTACTAATTCCTCCACATTATCCACCTTTTGAGCAAAACTGAGCAATATGGTGAGATATCCCTATTTCCAAGACTTAATGGCAAAACTGTTGTACCTCCAATGTATGCTTGTTCATCTATTCATTTATACCTTTGAGTATACCTTTAAATTATTACTTACCACTACATGTTCTTGTACAGGGATCCATCTGCATGCACTGTCTCTTTGTTATATATTCTCTGCCAGTATGGAGTAGAGAAGGACTCTTGTTCTCTGTGTGGAATCAGTGGTTTCTCTACAAAGGTCAGGTACAAGCCCTGATGAGCCAGAGCTAAAGCTCTCCAATCATCAGGGAGAATGAGTAATCAACAAATGCCTCCTCAGCAGGGGTGGACTGACAACTCATGGGGCCCCTGGGCAATAGAAGATTATGGGGCCCCCAGGCTTACAGATGGCCACCATGCCAGGAGGTAGTGCAGAGGCGGGGCAGCTAAAATCTCGGGATTTTCACATCAAAAGCATGTCGGTTTCGTACATATCTGTACATACTGTCCCTGTTTTTACTGAGCCTGGCAACCCTGATGGGGCCCCCTAGTGGCATGGGGCCCTCGGGCCCGAGTGCCTCAATGGTCAGTCCACCCCTGCTCCTCAGCTTTTTGTGTGAGCATTTTGAGAAATGTACAGATATTCTGGTGAGTGGTGTGAGGCATAGATACTGTCATATTTTCTTCTCAGATTAGAAAAATGTATTGCGTGTGTTAGCTTTGCTGCCAAAGGCTTATATTCAATACACTAGATTACTGAATGTTGAAATTATACTATCACTATGTTTATGGACAGTAAAAGCCTGACATGCTGATCTTCAATGCCACGTGCATGTTTCCCTGCAATTCTAAAAACTGAAATGACATAGAGAGCTTTTAGAGCAATACCGCACAGCATTAATTACTTTACAATTTCCAGCACTATAATTGATTCTAAAATGTACAATGTTCTTTCTTATTAGCAACTATCACACACTTTCCCACTTTTCTTAGGCCTCGTACACACGACCGGACATGTCCGCTGAAACTGGTCCGCCGACCAGTGTCAGCGGACAGATCCCATCGTGTGTACAGGCTAGCGGACAGATTTCCAGCGGACAAATGTTTCTTAGCATGCTAAGAAACATGTCCGCTGGGAAGCTGTCCGGCGGACACGTCCGCTGGTTAGTACATCTAACCAGCGGACAGAAATCCCACGCATGCGTCAAATTGATTTAAAGCATGCGTGGAAGCATTGAACTCGCGCGATAGAGAACGTCGGTGTCGTCTACATCACTGCGTTCTCTGTCCGCGTGGATTTCGGTTTGATGGTGTGTACAGCCATCAGACCGAAATCTCCCAGTGGACATGTCCGATGAAAACGGTCCGGCGGACCATTTTCATCGGACTGTCCGCTCGTCTGTACGGGGATTTGGTCCACAACACAAAGGGAATGTCTATTTACTTATACTGCTGACTGGATGCTACAGCCAACAGAAAATGACTAAATGACTAAAAAGAAAACTTTCTATTAAAAAAACAAGTGGCACTACCACTAACACAGTAATACCGTTTGAAAATGGTTATATGGAGGCGCATGCGCGGGGTCTTGTTGGACGGTCATGCCGGGCTAGAGCTCCGCTCCGTGAGGGAGAATTACCGCTGATAACTGGCAGACAACGGAGCCGCAAACGAACGGGACACAGTGAGAATAACTCCGGGAGGTGAGGGGAGACATTTAATAGGAAAATGGTACTGGGAGGCGCCAGAAGTAAGGCAAAAACTAACCCCAGCAGCGGAGCCCAGCAAACAAAGGGCACAGCCAAAAAGGCGCTAGTCACCTCAGCCACCTCAGAGGCTCTCCTCACAGGGAAAGACAAAAGGCGCACGTCTAAGCAAATGAAGCCTGCTATTCCCCTGGGGACCCTAAGCACAGATAGTGAGAATGAGGAGTTGTCTGATACCTCACAAGCTGCTGTACAAAGCGCAGCTGTCCCCTCAGAGCTGTTACAACAATTTGAGAGAATTCTGAACAAAGCATTAAAGCGCACCTCAGACCAAATCACCTCAAACCTTACCAAAGAGATAAGGGATTTGGGAAGCCGCGCAGAGACCTTGGAATCAAAAGTATAAGAAATGGAGATTATTACACAAGACTGCCAGTCTGAAATAGACACTCTCAAGGAGGAAAATTTGACACTTCAAAACAGACTGGAAGATTATGAAAATCGCGCCAGAAGGTCAAATTTAAGATTCAGAGGAATCCCAGAGACAGTCATAGATCTTCCAGGTACTACATTAGCAATATGCCAGGAATTATTGCCATGAATAGCAATAGAGCGGATGGAATTAGACAGAGTCCACAGGGCACTAGCCCCAAAGAAAACAGAGGGACCACCTAGGGATATTATCGCCAAATTCCACTACTATAGAACAAAAGAACAAATATTGGAAGCGGCCAGAGAAAGGAACAGCCTATCTTTCCAAGGGCACAGTTACCAGATATTCGCTGACATCTCACAGCTGACTATTTCTAAAAGGTGAGCAATGAAGCCCCTCTTAATGGAACTTCAACACCACCAAATCAAGTACCAATGGGGATTTCCCATTTCCCTACGGTTCACATACCAGGGTACAAAAATAATATGCAGATCGCCAGATCAGTTACATCAAGCCCTACTCGATCTCAAGCTTATCGAACGAACCACCGCAACGAACACCTCTCGCAGAAGAACAGCATCGGCTTCTTCCCACAACAATTCCGTCCAACCTGAGAAGAACAATGGCATACAACACACTAACAAACGGGGCAGATTTGCACCCCAACCCCAAGACCAAGAAGACACAATGGACTGACCACTTTCTAGAAGAACCTCCAAATTACACCTCCTCCAAACCACAAGATCAACCCATGGGAAGAAACACACAACTTGAATGGACTGAAAAAAATTCTGCTTTTTATTTTTATTTTTTATTTTTATTTTTTGTTTCCCCTCTCCTTTCTCTCCCCCCGCCTCGCCTTTGGGCGGGGGGGGGGGGATATCATGCCTGTCCTCCACCCTTCGGGGTTTCCTCATTTCATTCCTTTCTCTGCATTTTGTAGGCACCTCCTACACCCAATCTCTTTTCTCTTCTCACCTTTAACACCTATACCCTCTCCTTCTCATTCAACTAACTCTCTTATCCCCTGCACTATAGGAATCCTGACCAACAGCATCCTCTTATGTGCATAGCCTACACCATCATAACACATACTTCACATATGTATAACCTGAACTAAAATACATATCCCCCTTTACCACCCCAAGCTGGCTGGGACAATACAGAAACGTGTCACTGAAGCGCAAATTCGCAGACCCCTTAATCATCCAGCCAAGTATTGGATAATGGGTACTAATTTACATTAAATTACAGCAATAAAAGGTACACCCCCATCCAAATTTTTGTATCTAGCTGGGTAAAATTAGGGTCCCAGCGTCCGCAATATCCACAACGTTAGAGGGATACCCCTTCAACACCCAAACATAACCCTACAATCTGATACAACACCACCGTCAGGTATGAGTATAGGCCAACATACTCAGCAAACTCTCCTAATAAATCACCATAGCAACCCTCTCCCTCTTACTTGCACCGTACCGTGCAAGACACTAGTCACATCCTGTTCAAAACTTTGTTATATTTAGATAAGGAAAACTAACACCTCAAATGGTGTTTACAGAATACTTTAAAAAGCGGTTCTCCAGCGCATGGAAACAACATGTGCCTCTCTAAGATCTCCTCGGGTCCCCATAGTATTATGTGGAGACTTGACGAGATCCCCTTTTCCCCTGGCGGGAGATGTTCTCCCCCGCCACAGGTAAACAAAATGTACTTTATTTGCTCACTGTTGATTGTACATTCACTAACCTGTTTTGTATTCCACTCCCTTTTCAAGGTTGTTTTTTCCGGAACCCCCCTCCCTTCTTCTTTCCCTAAGTCTGCAGGGAATGGGCTGGCCAGCCACTTCACGAAGTATAACGGTAAGCTACCATGGCACCATTGAATTTATTGTCTCTAAATGTGCAGGGCCTTAATGTACCACAGAAACGAACCAAGGCTTTTAGATCATTTCAGGCCAAAAAAGCCCATATTGTCTGCCTGCAGGAGACCCATTTTACCACTAACACAACCCCTAAATTTTACAATCCCTCTTACCCTCAAGTTTATACAGCCTCCGCCTCAGCCAAGAAAAGGGGAACCCTAATAGCATTTCACCGAACCACACCTTTCACACTGAAATCTGAAATCAAAGATCCGGAAGGTAGATACCTTATTTTAACAGGCCACATAATGGACTCTGCGATCACAGTAGTATCCTATTATGCCCCCAATCTCAATCCAATACCCTTTCTGTCACATCTCTTCCAAACGATCAATGCTCACAAAATGGGCACTCTCCTCATTTGCGGTGATTCCAACCAGGTCCTCCTCCCATTTCTGGATAGAGCCCCATACGCCCCACCTAAACATCAAGCCAAATGGACCCTTCCCAACCTTGTATCCAAATATAATTTGGTGGACTCCTGGAGAGAATCCAATCCCACAAAACAAAATTACACATATTATTCAAACCCACATCAATCATTCAGTCGAATCGACCATATATTTGTGACGATAGGTATGGCACCGGAAATACTAAATTCAAGTATCATACCCATCCCTTGGTCGGATCACAACGCAGTGTTCACCACGATAGCATCTGCAATCCCAAAAAACCATGATCCCACTTGGTACCTTCCTGAGATTTTACTCAAACACCCAGCCCACTGCCTGTTAATTGAACAAGCCCTAAAAGAATACCTAGATCACAACACAAGCCCAGAAATATCCCCACTCACACTATGGGAAGCGCACAAACCAGTTCTTAGAGGAACATTCCAGCGGCAACTAGGGATCCTCAAAAGGGAACAAATACAGATGGCGAGAAAATTAGAAACAGAATACAATTTAGCTTTCCTGGCCCTACAAAGCAATCAAACTCCCATCAACAGAAATCGCCTGGATAAAGCACGCCTGGAGTACGACTTGTTTTTAACTGATTCAGCAAATAGGACGCAGAATAGAACTAGACACGCTTTCTACAAACACGCGAATAAACCAGGGACATACTTAGCTAGAGCACTAAACTCCCTCAACAAGACTTTTAAACCCATAAAACTAAAGATAGCTAATAATGTCGTCTCCAGCAATCCACTCAAAATAGTACAGAAATTCAGTTCACATCTAAAAACACTTTACTCAGAAACTAGTACATTTAACGAAATGGAAGCAAACTCCTTCTTTTCACAAATCTGTCTCCCACAAATGAGCCAGTCAGAAAAAGCACAATTAGAAGAACCAATTACACAAGAAGATGTAGCTACTGCCATTCAGGAACTCAAAATAAACAAAAGACCAGGACCGGACGGGTTCTCAGCGCGATACTTCAAAAACTTTAATGAATTAATCTCTCCAAGACTGGTAGACGCATTTAACAACCTATTAGAACAAAAAACTTTTAGACCAGAATCACTATTAGCAATGATATGCATGATCCCTAAACCACGCACAGACAACACACTCAGCGCCAATTATCGTCCCATATCTATGTTGAATACAGACATAAAATTACTAGGCAAAATATTAGCTACCCGCCTCAACAAAATTATAGGCAAGCTGATCCACCGGGATCAAGTAGGTTTCATGCCCTCTCGACAAGCAGGTGATAACATACGAAGAGCATGCCTACTAGCGCACATAGCAAAAAAAAGGGGCATCCCGGCGTGTTTCCTCTCTCTGGATATTAAACAAGCTTTTGACTCCATCTCCTGGTCGTATCTGAGCTACACTCTACAGAAATGGGGCTTTGGCCCAAATTTCACTAAATGGATCATGGAACTTTATAACAACCCAAAAGCTTATGTTAAATACGCAGGATATAAGTCGGACAC
Organism: Rana temporaria; assembly: GCF_905171775.1. Taxonomy (NCBI): domain Eukaryota; kingdom Metazoa; phylum Chordata; class Amphibia; order Anura; family Ranidae; genus Rana; species Rana temporaria. Next base: position 291,414,469 of record NC_053491.1, on the reverse strand, counting down.
CTTTAACATCAGGAGAGGAACACGGCAGGGATGCCCATTGTCCCCACTATTATTCGCCCTACTTATTGAGCCGCTTGCGCAAAAAATTAGATCAGATCCCACTATTCTAGGCATTGAACTAGGAATGTCATGAATATGCAACAAGTCTGTCTGCTTACCTGATCTCCATGTGTTCATTAGAGGCTGACCCTGCTCTGGTTCCCCTTTTTATCACTTCCTCTTCCTGTATGGCTCCACCCTAGTCCATCCCAGGAAGCCTATATTAACCGTTGCTCTACAGGTCTGCAGTGCTGTTCAACAGTGTTCCTATGCTTAGTTCCTGTCTGCAGTATAGTTGCTAGTTCCTGTTTGCAGAGTGCTTCGTTCATCTTCCGTGTACCGTTTTGGCTTGTTCCCGACTTCCTTGTCTGCCTGTGCCTCTGACTATTTGCATGTCCCACGGTTATCCTTGTCTGCCTGTTGCCCTGACCTCGGCTTGCCCATCACCACTGTTTGTCCTGCTGACTGCTTCCCCTTTCTCCCTGCGGAGTGTGACTTGAGGAATCTCGGGGATGCGACCTGGACCCAGTTGCGGCCAAGACCATCCTTACCATCAAAGGCTCTGGTGAATACAAAACTGGGTCTTAGACTCCGCGCCCTGGGTGATCTTAGGTTCACGCTTCGTCTCTGCTAGCAGTAGTCGGCCATAGGATTCACCACCCTGTGGCGCATCCCTGACCCCAACGGGGTGCACTTGTCACCTGGCTACGGGTGACCTGACAAGGAAGCCACAAACACAAGCTATGTTTATTTGCGGACGGCATTCTTCTATTCCTATCTTTCCCACAAGTAACAGGCCCTAATCTCATCCCAATTCTAAATCAATTTGCAACATTTTCAGGTCTAGTTCTCAACCCTAAAAAATGCTTGGCTTTAAATATATCCCTCTCAAAACTAGAGCTAAGTGCGGCCAAAACAGGCCTTCAATTTGTATGGCCAGAAAAAAGCATTCCATATTTAGGAATACATCTAACTGCTGATACTTCCGACTTATTTTCACATAACTATCCAAATCTCCTAAAACAAGTAACAAACCTTTTAAACTCTTGGACCCAACTCCCATTGTCTTGGCTTGGAAGAATTAACGCAGTAAAGATGACGATACTCCCAAAATTATTATACCTTTTCAGAGTACTTCCTATCCCAATACCAGCCTACTTCTTAAGAATAATACAGAAGAGAGTGACGTCGTTTGTCTGGGGTTCTTCCAAGCCAAGGATAAAAGCGCAAACTCTACATCTCCCCAAAACACATGGAGGGCTAGGATACCCAAACTTTACAAACTATTACAGAGCAGCGCAAATATCAACCCTCACCAAATATCACACGAATAAGGAATCACCTCTCTGGGTAGCGATAGAGGCGTCTGAATGCGACCCCATCCCACCTGCTAACTTGCTATGGATCCCCCCCAAGCTACGCAGAAACATAAGCAACCCCATTATCAAGCACTCACTCTCCTTGTGGGACAGATTCAAAACAAAGTACTTTCTACTATCCCTTATAATCCAATGCTCTCATTCTATAAAAATCCGGCATTCTACCCAGCATGGGTCTTCCCCAATACATTTAAGGAATGGGTAAAAAAGGATTGCCTATATGTATATCAATTTTTAGATTCCTCAGATATCATGCCTTTCTCGTCAGTATGCAAAAAATACGGTATTCCGCAAACAGAACTGTTTAGATATCTCCAAATAAAAAACTTCATAAAATCACTTATGATCCCTACATCACCGCAAATCCAGATGTCTCCTTTTGAAAGCATTTGCAAAAAAGATCCACATGCAAGAGGTGCAATATCTGTTCTTTATTTACAGTCACTAACTCACACCAACATGGCGAAGCTATCATATGTCCAAAAATGGGAAGAAGACTTAAATATTGAACTCAATACCTCTGACAGGAACCAAATATGGCAAAATACTAAAGCAGCCTCCTCTAACGTAATAGCTTTGGAAACAAACTATAAAGTGCTAACTAGATGGTACCTGGTGCCTGTCAAGATAGCTAAATATGTACCAAACTACTCTGGCCATTGCTATAGGGGATGCCCTGTCACAGGTACATATTATCATACTTGGTGGTCGTGTCCAAAAGCGCAGATTTTTAACATAGCAAATATATTGACCAAATATATTGACCACTGGATCCTAAATTAGCCCTACTGAATCTGAAGCCCAATAATTTAACACGCTCACAATTCAAACTACTAATGTAACTCTTTACAGCTGCAAAACAGACCCTTGCAAAAGCTTGGAAAACCCCAAACCTTTCAGTGAAAGAAGTAAAAAATAGAATGAATAATGCGATGACACATGCCAAAATGGAGGCGCTAGACTCAGACACAATCACCAATTTTGAGAAACTTTGGAAACCGTGGATTTTGTATACTGTACCGGATAGCTTTAATGACGGGGTGCTGATGGTAGCCATGGTAGCTTGTCCATTATGCACAACCATTGCACAATCCAATTAGTGACAATAGATCCAGGCCCATCTCTGCAGACCCTTTTATTTTACCCCCTCCCCCCCCCCCCCTTACTTCCCTTCCCCCTGTCAGTTATTATGTACGATTTTTTCTTCATATCTTTTACAACCAACACAGACAAGGTAGCATACCTTAGAATCCTCTATCTTCATACGTTTAAAATTGTATTAAACAGAAACACGAAGTTGTTAATATACTGTTAATTTGAATATGTGGTAACGCAGATAGATCTTCTGTACTATAAGGCCTAGTACACACGAGAGGATTTATCCGCGGATACGGTCCAGCGGACCATTTCCGCGGATAAATCCTCTTGAGGATTTCAGCGGATTTGGATCCGATGGAGTGTACTCACCATAGGATCGAAATCTGCGCCGAAATCCCCTCGCGACGACGTGTTGCGCCGTCGCCGCGATGATGACGCGGCGACGAGCGCGACGCTGTCATATAAGGAATTCCATGCATGCGTCGAATCATTACGACGCATGCGGGGGATCCTTTCGGATGGATTGATCCGGTGAGTCTGTACAGACCAGCGGATCAATCCGTTGGGATGGATTCAATCGGATAGATTTGAAAGCATGTCTTCAAATTTTTATCCGCTTGAAATCCATCCCAGGGGATAAAAATCCGCGGAAACAGATCCGCTGGATTGTACACACCATAGAATCTATCCGCTGAAACCGATCCGCTGAGATTTTTCAGCAGATGGATTCTATCGTGTGTACGGGGCCTAAGTTTAAGTAACCAAGTTTCCCCTGCTGTTGCCAAAATACTATGGTCAAGTTCTCTTCTCTTTAATCTTGAACGTTAGAGTTAATACAATGTAACAAGTATACAGAATGTCAATCCTTTTAAGAATTGTATCAACCATATTCTACATGTATAATTTCACTCTGCAATTACTAAATAAAGATAATTTTGACAAGGAAAATGGTTATATGAGGGGTCCTCTGTTCAGATTTTTCACCAGGGACATATGGATTTCAAATACTTTGCTTAATAAATTGTCACTGGCTGTCATGAACTAAAGAATACAACTAAACTAAGGAGGTTAATTAGAATCTGTGAAGAAGCAAAGGTGAATGTAACATGATTCTGAGTGTTCTTGCTAAACCCTGCAGAAATAAGTGAACAAGACCTCCATTTATTAACAGAACTAAAGCAGTGGAGGGATTTTAGCTTAAGGCATAAAAGTAAACATACAAAGCACATTCCATTAAAAAGAAACAAGCTTTGTAGACTTTATGACGAGTACTGGTGAAATTGCAGTGCTTTTTTTCCCTACAGCTTCATATAGAGGAGTCTAAAACATGAACGGGAAACCAAGTGTTCATAACCACTGACAATTTGTTTAGATTTTTATTATGCTTTTCCTTTTTTATTATTATTTGACCTTTAAAAAACACAGTTTTGTAATTCAATAAATAGTCTCTTGGGTGAAAAGTCATATTTTATACTTCATAATTCTAAAAAGCCAACACTATTCTATGTGTTGTTCCTAATCAAAGAAAACATGCTTCTTCTCCAATACTGACTTTTCAATAAAGTAAAAAATAAACACACCGACAGCTGAATGAGTGAGACATGACAAGTCATACCGTTTGCCAGTAGACCCATATGAGAAATTAGGGATGAGCCGAACACCCCCCAGTTCGGTTTGCAGCAGAACATGCAAATAGGCAAAAAGAATTTGAACATGCGAACACCGTTAAAGTCTGTGAGATACAAACGTGAAAAATCTAAAGTGCTAATTTTTAAGGCTTATATCCAAGTTATTGCCATAAAAAGTGTTTGAAGACCTAGGTCCTGCCCCAGGGGACATGTATCAATGCAAAAAAGTTTTAAAAACATCAGTTTTTACAGGAGCAGTGATTTTAATAATGCTTAAAGTGAAACAATAAAAATCAAATATTCCTTTAAATTTCGTACCTGGGGTGTGTGTATAGTATGCCTGTAAAGTAGTGCATATTTCCCATGTTTAGAACAATACCACAGCAAAATGACATTTGTAAAGAAAAACAATTACTGTATTTATCGGCGTATAACACGCACAGGCGTTTAACACGCACCTTAACTTTAAGAGGGAAGTTTCAGGGGAAAATAAATCCACAGCCCCCTGTGTATAACACGCAGGCACAGTTTACCCTCTTTTTTCAGGGTAAAAAAGTGAGTGTTATACGCCAATAAATATAATAATTAAAAATTACTCTTGGCTGTAATGTATTGTTGGGTCCCGGCAATATAGATGAAAATCATTGAAAAAACTTTCTGTGTTACCCCCCAGTCCATTACCAGGACCTTTGGTGCAGAAAAATTGGGCCTTTGGTGGTGGTGGGGGGTACCAGAAAACTGTAAGCCCTCACACTTACTCTTGGTGGGCGCTGGAACGGACCCTGCTTTGAAATATTATATCAAAATTTGTAATTACATGCCCTTGTTAAACAGGGGCAGAAAAATCGGGCCTTGGGTGGTGGTGGTGGTGGTGCCACAACACTGTAACCCTCACATATACTCCTGTTGGGCACAGGAATGGGCCCTGCTGTGAAATGTTAGATCAACAATTGTAATTACATGTCCCTGTTAAACAGGAGCAGAAAAAATGGGCCTTTGGTGGTGGTGGTGCCCTGAACTAAAAAATATTGTTGGAAGATAGCATCATCAAGATTTAGGAGGAATAGGGTAGTCCGCATAGGCAGTCTTCAAGGGATCCCACATCCACAGCAAATTCAATCATTTACTTCAGTATCAGGTGCTTGATAGCTGCTTATCTAAGACTGATTAATTTTTATGAATGTGAGCCTATTATCGTAGTCTGTGGACAAGCGCACTCTTTGATCCATTACAAACATTCCAGCAGAACTGAATGTGCGTTCAGAAAGCACACTGGATGCAGGACAGGCCAGTAGCTAAGTTGCATATTGAGCAAGTTCTGCCAGTGATCCATACTCAAGACCTATTAACCCAGTAGATGCTCTGTTGGAAAGGTCTCCAAGTCTGCTCTTGTCCCTAAATACTGCTGCACCATGTAATGCAGACGCTGACGATGGTTGCTTGAATCGATCAGACCCTGGCGCTGAGGACTGAAAAATTGTTTAAAGGCATCAGTCAGTCGGCCACCTCCTCCACCACTCTTCCTCTGACTGAACAAAGCCTCTAAAACACGTTGTCCAGATCCAGGAAATTGCAACCTTCCAGGGTCTGGAAATGCATTGCACAAACCTTTCTTCAAGGCCTCCTGAAGATGTTTCATCCTCTGCTCCCTCTGCGAAGGCAGGATGAGTTATGCAACCTTACCCTTGTAACGTCGATCAAGAAGGGTTGCCAGCCAGTAAAGATCCCTATCCTAGATAATACAAATCTTAGAGTCCTTTTGCAGGCTTTGCCATATCAGGGAGGCCATGCAGTGTAAGTTTGCACAGGCATTAGATTCTGAGTCCTCTGGGTCACTAAGGATCACATGATCCGTAACTACATCCCCCAGTCATGTACAACTCTTTGGGTTACTGGGGACTGAAAATCATCCCTTGAAGACTGTTTCTGAGTGTTATCCTCTACATCCATGCTGACACAATCCTCCTCCTCCTCTTCTTCCTGTGTGTTTGGTGGGCCCACATGAATTCTATCTGGATAAAGGGGCCTTGAGAGGTAAGGAAGTCCTCATCTTCCTCCCTCTGTTTTGTCTCAAGTGCCCTGTCCATTATTCCATGCGGCATGTGCTCCAGCAGGTAGACAAGAAGGACAGTATCACTGATGCATGCACTGTCAATGCTCACCATCCTCGTGGCCTCCTCAAATGGTGACAGGACAGTGCATGCATCCTTGATCAGTAGCCACTGGCGTGGCAAAAAAAAAACCTAGCTCCCCTGACCCTGTCCTGGTGCCATACTCGCACAGGGACTCATTGATGGCCCTATGCTGCATGTGCAGCTGCTGCAGCATTGCCAACGTTGAGTTCCACCTGGTGGGCATGTCACAGATGAGGCGGTTCTTGGGCAGGTTGCATTCCTATTGAAGATCAGCCAGCCGAGCACTGGCATTATATGACCGGTGGAAATGCCCACAGACTTTCCTGGCCTGCCTCAGGAGATCCTGTAAGCCTGGGAACCTGCACACGAACTGCTGCACCACCAAATTAAGGATGTGAGCCAAATAGGGAACATGGGTCAGTTGTCCCTGTCGGAGAGCGGAGTGCCATTGTCGCCAACCACTATTCCTGGCTGAAGCTGGCATGGCGTCAACCACCTCTGAGCCTGCCCCTGCAGAGCTGACAGAATCTTTGTATGGCTCCTGTCCCCTAAGCAGACCAATGCAAGCAACGCATGCCATCTTTTTGCCTGAGTGATTGCGTAGCCCTTAGAATACCTACAGAGCACCGCTGGTTTACCAAGGACAAATCTGCACAGGAAGAGGCCATAGAGGAAGAAGAAGAGGAGGGGGTGGAGTAGAGAGGTGTGGCAGAATCACCACTACCAGCATTTTGGAGGCATGGTGGCGGAACAAGCTCCAACAATACTGCACCCTGTCCTGCTTCCTTCCCAGCTGCCAGCAGAGTTACCCAGTGCGCCGTGAAATAAAGGTAATGTCCCTGTACATGCCTGCTGGACCATGAGTGAGAGATAATATGCACCTTACCGCTGACCACCTGTCCAACGAGGCCAACGCATTGCCTTCCACATGCCGGTAGAGAGCCGGAATGGCCTTCCGAGAAAAAAATGGTGTTTGGGAACCTGCCACTGAGCTACTGCACATTCCACAAATTCTCGAAAGTGGGCAGAGTCTACCAGCTGAAAAGGCAGCAGTTGGACTTCTAGCAATTTAGCCAAACTAGCATTCAGCCGCTGAGCATGTGGATGGCAACCCCATTGCGGTGGCGGTTCAGGCAGGAAGGCGGTCAGCTGTGGGAAGTTTAGCACAGGTCAGGCAATGGCTCCTGTGTTCTCCTTGGATCTCTTCTTCCCATCCTGCTAGGCAGTCAATGGGATAGCCTCTGCCTTCAGCCAATCAGGTGACCGGTATTAGATTTGTGCCTCCTTTTTAGCAGAGAGGCGGTTCTATGTAAGCAAAGCAAATATTCCTTTGCTTTGCTAACACACCTGTGCTCGCAGTTCACATTTTTTTGAATTGGGTGCTTCGAAAAAACACACCCACCACTGTAATTCAGGTGCCCGGTGTGCGAAAAGGGGCCAAGATGCCTGAATAGGGGGTGGCTACTGCGGCCATGGATAGATCCATGCAATGCATGAATCTATCTATTTTACACAGAGGGGGTGGCTGGAGAGAGGGAGCGACGCCCTTAATGGACGCACCGCCACTGACTTCCAGTGACCAATATGACAGAGTGAGATCGATACCACCAAATTTATCACACCTGAGACCTTGTAACACCAACGAGTCACATGACACCGGGGAGGGAATATGGCTAATTGGGTCCAATTTGGACATTTTCACTTAGGGGTGTACTTGCTTTTTTTGCCAGGGGTTTAGACTAGGGATGAGCTGAACAGCCCCCCCCCCTTCGCACGAACATTTAGAACCCCATTGACGTCTATGGGACTCGAACGTTCGAATTCAAAAGTGCTCATTTTAAAGCCTAATATGCAAGTTATTGTCAGAAAACGGGCTGAGAACCCGGGTCTTGCCCCAGGGAACATGTATCAATGGGAAAAAAAGTTTTAAAAACTTGTTTTTTCTGGAGCAGTGATTTTAATGATGCTTAAAGTGAAAACAAAAATGAAAAATTCCTTTAACCACTTAAGACCCGGACCTTTAGGCAGCTAAAGGACCTGGCCAGTTTTTGCGATTTGGCACTGCGTCGCTTTAACTGACAATTGCACGGTCGTGCGACATGGCTCCCAAACAAAATTGGCGTCCTTTTTTTCCCCACAAATAGAGTTTTCTTTTGGTTGTATTTGATCACCTATGCGGTTTTTATTTTTTGCGCTATAAACAAAAATAGAGCGACAATTTTGAAAAAAATTCAACATTTTTTACTTTTTGCTATAATAAATATCCCCCAAAAATATATATATATATAAAAAAAAAATCCTCAGTTTAGGCCTATACGTATTACCAAAAATATTTGGTAAAAAAATCGCAATAAGCGTTTATCGATTGGTTTGCGCAAAATTTATAGCGTTTACAAAATAGGGTATAGTTTTATTGCATTTTTATTAATATATTTTTTTTACTACTAATGGCGGCGATCAGCAATTTTTTTTGTGACCGCGACATTATGGCGGACACTTTGGACAATTTTGACAAATTTTTGGGACCATTGTCATTTTCACAGCTTAAAATGCATTGTTTACTGTGAAAATGACAATTGCAGTTTGGGAGTTAACCACAAGGGGCGCTGAAGGGGTTAAGTGTGACCTCATTTGTGTTTCTAACTGTAGGGGGGTGTGGCTGTAGATGTGATGTCAGTGATTGTGTTTCTCTATAAAAGGGAACACATGATCAATGACGGTGCCACAGTGAAGAACGGGGAAGTTGTGTTTTACATACAGCTCTCCCCGTTCTTCAGCTCCAGGGGGCGATCGCGGGACTCCAGCGGAGATCGGGTCCCGCAGTCACGGAGCTTCGGACCGGGTCGCAGGCGTGTGACGCGCGCCCGCGACCCACGGCTGGGCACTTAAAGAGTACCTGTACGTGCTTGTGCCCAGCCGTGCCATTCTGACGACATATATGTGCAGGAGGCGGTCCTTAAGTGGTTAAATATCGTACCTGCTGGGTGTCTATAGTATGCCTGTGAAGTGGCACGTGTTTAGAACTGTCCCTGCACAAAATGAGATTACTATAAGAAAAAAGTAATTTAAAACTGCTTGTGGCTTAAATGTAATGTCTGGTCCCTGCAATATGGATGAAAATCATTGAGAAAAATAGCATGGGTTTCCCCCAACTCCCCCCAGGTCATTACAAGCCCCTTTGGCCCTATATACTTTGAACAGCAGTATATAGGCGGTGAAAACAAGACAGGGACTGTTATGCCGCGTACAGACGGACGTTTTTTGTGATGAAAGAAAACAACGTTTTATATCATGAAACAAAACAACGTTTTTGAAACTTCAATTTTAAAAAACGACGTTGCCTACACACCATCGTTTTTTTCAAAATGCTCTAGCAAAGCGCGGTTACGTTCAGCACTCTTTTCCATTGAAGCTCGCTTCATACCTTGCTTCTGAGCATGCGTGGGTTTAAAAACGTTGTTTTAGCTACACACAGTGATTTTTTATGACATAAAAAACATGCTCGAATTTTTTTTTTGTTGTTTTTCAGAAGACATAAAACGATGTTTTCCCCACACACGGTCATTTTAAATGACGTTTTTGAAAACGTTGTTTTTTTCATCACATAAAGCGACCTAGTGTACGCGGCATTACTGTTTGTAATTGTGAACTGGTACTTTTTTAAAGTGTAGCTCCAGCCATAAAATCTATTTTTAAGCTTTTCTGAAAACATAGAGAAGGGTTATCACCCCTGTAAACATGTGTTTTGCTGTCTGTGTGCATCTGTTCAGAAGATTGCAATTCACTTTCTGTCCCAATGACAAATGATTTTTTGAAAATTTGGATTTTTTAGTGAAACAAGGATTGGTGATAAAGCATCAGTGGACAGGAGACACCTCTTATAGAAGAGAATTTCCCTTCCTAGGGGTAGATTTCCTCTCACTTCTTGTTGTCTCCTTCCGTTTGCAAGTAGGAGTCATTTGTAATTTGGGTGTTTGAAAGTAGGGGCCTGCCGTATTTACTCTGCATAAATTTGGGCCCTAGGTGTTGGTGTTGCCACAACACTGTAAGCCCTCACAGTTAGTCTTGGTGGGCGCTGGAATGCTCTGCTGTGTGAACTATTATATCAAGAACTGTAATTACATGCCATTGTTGAACAGTGGTAGAAAAATTGGGCCTTTGGTGCTTGTGCTGGTGCCACAACACTCTATGTCCTCAGTTACTCTTGGTGGGCGCAGGAATGGACCCTGCTGTGAAATATTAGATCAAAAATTGTAATTACATGCCCCTCTTGAACAGGGGCAGAAAAATTGGACCTTTGTTGGTGGTGGTGCTGGTGCCACAACTCTGTAAGCCCTCACAGTTACTCTTGGTGGGCACAGGAATGGGCTCTGCTGTGAAATATTAGATCAAGAATTGTAATTACATGCCCCTGTTGAACAGGGTGGTGGTGGTGTCGCAACACTGCAACCCCCTCACCAATACTCTAGTTGGAGCGCAGGAATGAGCCTCCTGCAAAGTATTGCATCAAAAATTGTAATTACACGCCCTGTTAAACAGGGGCAGAAAAATTGGGTCTTGGGCACTGGTGCTGGTGCCACAACACTGAAACCTCTCACAGATACTCTAGCTGGAGCGCAGGAATGAGCCCGCTGCAAAGTATTGCATCAAAAATTGTAATTACACGCCCCTGTTAAACAGACGGCCACCTTCTCCACTCCTCCTTCTGTGACTGACCAAAGCCTCAGCAACACGTTGTCCAGGACCAGGATTTTGTAACCTCCCAGTATCTGGGAACATGTTGCACAGGCCTCCCGAAGATGTTTCATCTTCTGCTTCCTCTGTTCCGGCAAGATAAGGTCCGCAACCTTACTCTTGTAACGTGGATCAAGGAGGGTTGCCAGCCAGTAATGATCCCTCTCCTTGATAGCATGAATACGAGGATCCTTACGCAGGCTTTGCAGGTTCAGGGAGGCCATGCAGCGTAGGTTTGCTGAGGCATTCGGTGCGGAGTCCTCTGGGTCACTGAGGATGACATGATCCGCAGCCACCTCATCCCAGCCACGTACAAGTCAATGGGTTCCTTGGGACTGTAATTGATCCCTTGAAGACTGCTGCTGATGCTGAGTTCTAGGCTCCACCTCCATGCTGACACAATCCTCCTCCTCCTCCTTGTCCTCTTCCTGTGTGATAGGCGGGCAAGCAGGAACACTGTGTGGATAAAGGGGGCCTTGAGAGGTAAGGAAGTCTTCCTCTTCCTCCCTTTGTTCTGCCTCAAGGGCCCTGTCCATTAATCCACGCAGCGTGTGCTCTAGACATGTGCAATTCGTTTCTATTTTTTTTTTTTACAGAAAATTGGTTAATTACGAACTTTCGTATTTACAAATTTTTTATTTACGAATTTTTGGACTTCCGAAAATTTTGAATTTACGAACTTTCGTATTTCCGAAAATTCGAATTTACGGATTTCCGAATTTTCGTATTTCCGTTTTTTTTTTACGAATTTCGAAAATTCGGATTTTCGGAAATTCGGAAATACGAAAATTTTTCGGATTGTAGAATTTTCGAAATTCCGAATTTTTCAATTTTAGAATTTTTCAATTTTAGAATTTTTGAATTTTAGAATTTTTTCACTTTTCAGACTTGGAATTTTTCAAATTTCGAATTTTTCAAATTTCGAATTTTTCAAATTCGAAATTTCGAAAATTGAAAAATTGTTAAAATTTCGAATTTTTCAATTTCCGAATTTCGAATTTTCGTATTTCCGAAAAATTCGAAAATTGAAAAAATTTTCAATTTTCGAACTTCGATTTTTTCAATTTTTGAACTGACAATTGCACGGTCATGCGACGTGGCTCCCAAACAAAATTGGCGTCCTTTTTTCCCACAAATAGAGTTTTCCTTTGGTGGTATTTGATCACCTCTGCGTATTTCCGAATTTTTGTATTTCGAAATTTCGAAAATTGAAAAATTTGAAAATCTAATTTTCTGCAGGTGGCCTTTTTTAGTGTGGGGCGTGTACTAAACCCCCTGAGCCATAATTGGCCAAAGCCACCCTGGCTTTGACCAATTATGGCTCTCTGTTTTTTGCAAGCTGTGATTGGCCAAGCATGCGGGTCATAGTGCATACTTGGCCAATCATCAGTTCGTATTTCGACGAACGGTCGAACATACGATGTTCGAGTCGAACATGAGTTTGGCTCGAACACGAAGCTCATCCCTAGTTTAGACATTAATGGCTGTGTGTTATTTTAAGGGGACAGCAAATTTACACTGTTATACCAGCTGTACACTAGTGTTGCTCACGAATATTCGCATTGCGAATATTCGTTACGAATATGGCATATTCGAATATTCGCGAATAACTCGAATTTCACGGCCAATATTCGCTATTCCAAATATTTGTATTTTTTCAATTTCATTTTTAAAACAGATCACATCCTAGTGATCTCCATCGACGTCTAAAAGCATTGCTGGTATGATTAGAGACCCTGGGCCGAGTAGCTAAGCTGAGGCGATCCTTTTATGTTGCCGAATATTCGCAATCGCGAATATTCGATTTCCGAATATTCGCAATCGCGAATATTCGATTTCCGAATATTCGCGAATACTTTCTCCGCCCTTCTTTTGCATCAGAGCCAATCAGAGTTCTCCTACCACAGTTGTCATAGGAGAGAGTGGAGTGTTTCTGTGCGTTTTTCCAGTGTATCACATCTTCAAAGAATTTTCCATCTTTTGTCCCGTGTCATCATCATTTGCATTTCACCTCTTTAATGAGAATAATAACTGTTTAACATAAAGACATTTAAGAGATGTCAACATAAACGGTTTACTTGTATTTTCCAAATCTATGGTTATTCAATATTTATTAAACTAATCAATATACAAATTGGTCAAAGTAAACCCTCAAATCTATATAATAATGTATTTATTTTATTAATACCTTGTTAGTTGCAGGGTCCATTACGTAAAACCACACTTTTTCCAAAGGGCAGGTGAAATTGAATGTTTTTCAAAATTTCGCAATCAATTTCGCATTCACATTAGTGAAATTTCGCAATCAGTTTCGCATTCGCATTAGCGAAATTTTGCAAAAAATTTTTTTTGATAAAATATCACGAATATTAGATTTTAGCGAATATTTCACGAATATTCAGCTATATATTCGTGATATATCGCGAAATCGAATATGGCGTATTCCGCTCAACACTACTGTACACTTACTACTTTACATTGTAGCAAAGTGTAATTTCTTCAGTGTTGTCACATGAAAAGCTATAATAAAATACTTACAAAAATGTGACGGGTGTACTTACTTTTGTGAGATACTGTAGGTAGGTTATGGCGTCGTCTTTCCAATGGAAAGGGACATTTATCTGACATTGGGACACTATCTGTGGTTGGAGGGAGATGTTGAGTGCGTACGATTTTGTGAAGTTAATTTTTAGATTGCATATGATCCGAAATTGGTGAAATTCAGCTAGTAGAACGTTAAGTGAGATATGAGGTTCTGTGACGGAGAGTAGAATATCCTCTACAAATGCGGATAGTTTTTATTCCCTAGTCGTTGTACGGCCTCCTCGGATATCGGCGTTATGTTGAATACTGTGAAGCAAGGGTTCCAAGGTAAGGACAAAAAGTATAGGGGATAGGGGGCAGCCCTGTCGTTTTCCATTGTGCATGGAGAAGGCATTTGACAGTCATTGGCCTGGCTGTAGGATTAGCAGAAAGGGACATGATAAAGCTTAGGAGACGAGTACCCAGGCCCATGGTCCTTAGGACCACTTCCATATAGTCCCAGGCCACCCTGTCAAATACCTTCTCCGCGTCCAGTGAGAGAAGGAGAAGGAAGCCCTTTTGTGCAGTGGAAGTAAGCAGGTGATGTAGATTGATGGCCTTTATGGTGTTGTCTCTGGCTTCTCTGCCAGGGATGAAGCCCACCTGATCTTGAGCAACTAGGCATGGGAGGAGGGGGAATAGATAATTAGCTATGATTTTTGCAAAAAGCTTAATATCTACGTAAAGTGAGATTGGTCTGTAGTGGGCTGTCTGGGTGGGGTATTTCCTTTCTTTGGGTTTGCCTCTGCCTGATTCATGGTCTCTGACAGGAATCCCTATGACAGTTGATGACTCATCGGTTGCTAAGGACGTGGCAGCCTGCTTTGCAGCCCATTTCTTAGCAACCAGCTATATACAGTGTATTAAAGAGAAAAAAATGCAAAACTGCATGCAAAAACACAACAAAAATGCGGGCTTAAAAACGCAAAATGCATCGCAAATCACCACTGAAAAAAGCATCAACCACAACTAGACTTAAAGAGCAAATTTGAGGGGGCGTGGCCGGCTACGAGTGGAGAGGGTCTGGTTGAGGCTGAGCTTTGCTGGCTTTGACCAAATCCACAACCATCCTGGGCCGTCGATCAGGGTTTAAGCCACCAAACTTCCCATCCCCATCTATAGTCTCCCCCTAAGCTGTTTCCTACCCATATTGAGTTCCCAGGTCGGCTATTTACCCAATAATCCGGACTTCAGCCTGCTTCTCCCAGCGCCGACCCGCCGCCATCTTGAGGCCTACGAGGACTCCGCATCCTCCGAGCTCGGGTGTTTCGGCCTGCGGGACGAGCGGAGGCCCCCTCCGGGGTCCAGCGCAGACGGCATCCCCGGTCCAAGAAGACCCCACAGCGGAGCGCTGAGAGGCACTGGGGGCTGTATACCTCAGTGTCCGATCCCCGGCCTGCTTCTCCTGGCGCCAACCCGCCGCCATCTTGAGGCCTCCGTATCCTCTGTGCTCGGGTGTCGTGGCCTGTGGGACGAGCGGAGGCACCTCCTGGCACCTCCTGGATCCAGCAGAGACTGCATCCCCGGTCCAAGAATACCCCACAGAGGAGTGCTGAGGATCACCGGGGGTCCTTAGCAGAGGACGGAGCTCCGTGGATAGAGGTGAGCGGTAGCCATCTTGCTACACCTTGTGTGCTCAAATGGTAGCCTCCTCGTCCCCCTGGAGTTTGGAGAGGGATTAAAAGGGGAGAAGGGGCCCCACATCCCACCTGCAGTGTGCCGGTCCTGTGCAGCAAATAAATACTTCTTTGAGGGGAGACGGCCCTATCCTTACACCCAGGTGTGGCAGCCATCTTGCTACCCCAGACAGCAGTGTGACTGAGGCTGCTCAAAACCTTGCAACATAGATTAAACCTGCCACCTTCAGAGTCACCAGATCTGCTGAATTATCACTGATAATCCATGCCTGAAATACCCATCATTGCTTTTAATGGTACTACCCTTTGCAACACAATCAAGATTAGCCATCTTACTACACCCACAGACTTGTTCACTTAAAATCATTTGCGGGCGCATGCGCGGCTTCTGATGATGGTGGACATGAAGAGAGAGCACCGGTCCTCGTTCCATTGTCCGCGGCTCCTGTAAAGCATCCACAGCTACCACAGACCCAGGAGTATACAGAGTGAGAGCCCGAGGCTTATGGGCAAAATCGGCTTCCAAAAAGCCGTCTATCGAGGATTTGTGCCGCCGCCGCTCACGAGACCTGACCGCGATATGGAGCGCTTCCTGTAAAGATCGCAATCCCCGGCCTCGAGTATCTCGGCCGGTCCGCCGGATGTCGCCGAATCCCGATCGGCGGCTGTGTCTGTCCCTCCGATGGACAAAGGGTCCCAGCAAGCCCAGTCATTAGGTTCCGCAGACGTTGTCACAGTTGCTGTTTTGGACTATAAGCTACAATCGCTCCTCCAAGACCTGACCCATAACATCACTAAAGAGTTGGGTAAAATTGCACAAGAGCTCTGGAGGGAGATTGATCAGCTAGGGGAACGGTGACCAGTGACACATTGGAGACTAAATTTGATGATCTGACCCAATATGTGCATGTCCTGGAAGAAGACAATGTGGCCTTGAAACACACTCTTACACAACTCTAATTGCAACAAGAAGATTTAGAGAATAGGGAAAGATGCCAGAACCTTCGGATAAGAGGAGTTCCCGAATCGGTCACCGATAAGGAGTTACATCCGTATCTTCTGGGACTATTTGTCACTTTAGCGCCCCATATACCAGATATTGATTGGCGCCTTGATCGGGCTCATAGGTCTCTGGCTCCTAAACCACCTGCTGGCTCCAATCCCAGAGATGTTGTTGTTCGCTTTCATTTTTATGAGAGCAAAGAAGCCCTCACTGTTGCAACCCGGAACAAGTCTCGTATTGAATTTAAACAGGCCAAAATTCAGATCTTCAATGACCTCTCTCCGATTACCCTAGCAAAAAGGCACAGCTTTCGTCCTGTTACCACACATCTGCAAAATCATCAAGTGCCCTATCGCTGGGGGTTTCCCTTCCGTCTATCTGTCTTGAAAGATGGGGTCCAGTATTCTCTAAGGCCCCGTACACACGATCGGTTTGGTCCGATGAGAATGAACCGAAGTTCATTTTCATCGGACCAAACCGACAGTGTGTATAGGCTATCGGTCTGTTTTCCTTCAGTCCAAAATTTTAAAACATGCGTCAAAACCAAACCGATGGACCGCTGCCCCATCGGACCAAACGATGGTTAGTACAGAAAAGCATCGGTTCAAAACCCGCGCATGCTCAGAATCAAGTCGACGCATGCTTGGAAGCATTGAACTTAATTTTATTCAGCACGTCGTGTGTTTTACGTCACCGCGTTCTGACCCGATCGGATTTTGAACTGATGGTGTGTACACACATCAGGCCGTACGGCCACTTCAGAGGGGAACCGATGAAAACGGTCCGTTGGACCATTCTCATCGGTTTTGTCCGACCATGTGTACGGGGCCTAAGGGACCTCTATGAAAGTGAAGCCTTCACCTGAAATCTAGGTCTCCCCCCCATCCCTGAAGAGGATCTTCAACTCCCTGTCATGAATCCCAAACCTCTTATGACGCCAGCCAAGATTTGGACCCCTTTCCAACGCAGATCGCGAAAAGCATTCTCTACTCCACAACGGGCTGACCCTTCCAGATCCCAGACTTAAAGAAACTTTCTCTTGTGGAACTATTTACAACACCCCTTTGTTTCTTCTCAGGGTTGATGTTTGACCTGACCCTGTCGATGGTCTTGTGCCCAGGTTTCATGTTTTTTGGTCACACACAAGACGCCCTTTTAAATTTCTGGTCCTAACTTGTCCGGAACTTCATGCTCTGGAAGTTACTACCATCTTGGACAGCCCCTTAGATGACTTGTTCGACGGCTCTTCACGGATGGGTGCTGACTGTTTCTTCCGATGGCACGGGGACCCACCCTCGGAGCTGTTGCCTGTGAATCCTTTCATCTTCAGGGCTCTTTGAAAAAAACTGTTTTCAATTTTGTTTTTTGTTTTTTCAATTTCTTTCTTGAGTTTTTTTTCTTTTTCTTTTTTTTGTGCTTCCTTTTTTGGATCTTTTTTTTTTTACCCTACTCTGGTATATGATGCTTTCTCTGTTGCAACATTTCAACTTACAAGTTTATGTACTTTACTGTGTTATGCACCATGGTTATTTTGCAGTTTAGGTTTGGTTTCTGTTGCAATAGCTGTACTTTTGATTGACTTATTATGGCTTTAAGGATATATTCCTGTAATGTGAAAGGTCTGAACTCCATTGGTAAAAGATGGCAGGCCTTGAAGGAGTTCAGATCCTCTGGTGCGGAGGTGATTATGGTTCAGGAGACTCACTTCAGACTCACTTGTGTCATTCACAGATGTGCAGGAGGGAGCTGGGCCATCTGATGCCGGTGGCCATTCCACACCATCCCCCGAACATCAGTCCGAGTCTGACCCCCTGGGAAGCCGTGAGTCATCGGTGGAGGGGAGTGGCCACACCTCTCCTCAGGAGGAGGTTGAGGAGGAGACGGTGACCAGTGACAACGTGGTTACCCTCTACTTGGAGGAGTCTCCCCCTTTGGCCGGGACCAGTCAGACCTCCACCTCCATCAGGGGAAGCCCCTCAGGGTCCTCCCCCAACAGGTCTTCCCCCTCAATGGTCTCCCCTTCTAGATGGCCCCAAGCCTCTCTTGGCCCCAGGAAGGCTACACGGAAGACTAGGGGGTGCCTGAGTTCCTCCTGGTACAGCTCAAGAGGGAACAGGCCCGCCAGACCCGACATCTGGGTGAGGTTGCCGTCCAGATGCGGCGAGTGGCAGACAGCATGGCCTCCTCTGCCGACATTAACGAGAGTGTCCAGGATATGAACGCCAACTGTGCTGCTGTGGTCACCTGCCTGGGGGATCTGCAGGCCACCACAGCAGGCCTCGTGGAAGAGGTCCACACCCTGGCAGAGGCTGTACGGGAGAACACTGCTGCCATCCAGGCAGAGGGGAGGCAGTCAAGGCTGCTGCAGGCCGAGACCAATGCGGCCCTCACCCGCATCGCCCTGGCGTTGGAGGGCAGGCAGCCAGCCATGGAGAGACCAGGGGATGCTCCTCCTCCTCCTGATTTCCCCCCCCATGAGGCTCCCATGAGGAGCCGGGGCCTTGGCCGTGGCACCAGGCGTGGGCCACGACAGCGCAGATGAGTGCTGTTTTTTTTTGGTTTACTCAGGTTATGAGTTTTTTTGGTTTGTAGACCCAGCACACGGTGAGGAGTGCTGGCTACAGTGTGACTGGTGTGTGAATGTGATATGAATGGACAGCGACATAATTGGAGCCTTGGCATGGCATTGCTGCTCCCAAGTCCTGCATGGTGGACTTGGGCTAATCCAATGTGATGTGGATGTGGTGTGTGTGAGCTAGGGACCACAGTGGTGTGCATGCGTGCATTCTCCTTGTGCCATGATGAATGTGTGTGTTTAACGTGCAGAGATGCGTTCCACGAGGCATCTCCTGACTGCTGTTCCCTCTGCAGAAGGGGTAGCCTCGGGCAGGGGGGACTGTGTGGCTCGGGGGTCAGGTCCTCACGTATGTAAATCTCCAGGCCCTTTCTCACGTCGAAGTTGTGTAGCATGCAACATGCATCAATGATCTGGCACACAAAGTTTGGGGAATACAACAGGGCCCCCCCCCGGACTTATCCAGGCATCAGAGACTTCAGGATGCCAAATGTGCGTTCCACCACTGCACGGGTACGTATGTGTGCAGCATTGTATTTTATCTCTCCTCTGGTTTGGGGATTCCGGAATGGAGTCATGAGATGGGGCCCAAGTGCATATGCAGAGTCACCTGGAAGGGAAAAGACAGGAGGATGTTAGTCGTGCATGTGCCCCTCGTGATGTCTGCATCATGGGGTCGGACAGTCAGGCCTGACTCCCATGTCACTCACCAACCAGCCAGCTGTTCCTGTACACGTTCTGTTCGAATTCTGTTGGGATGTTGCTTTGACGGTATATGTAGCTGTCGTGGCTGGCCCCTGGGTGTTAGGCACAGACGTGCCATACGAGGCATTGGCTATCACCTGTACGTTGATAGAATGCCAATGCTTAACGATTGCGGTATATGTGCTCTGTGCCACGGGGGGCCATAGTGCCACATGTGTGCAATCAATGGCCCCCACGGTGCGTGGGAATCCTGCAATTCTGAAGAAATCCCCCATTGCCTTCAGCCGCAGATGCTCCTGGGTGGGTCTGATGATGTGGTAGGACATGCATCTGAGGATTGCGGGGACAACCTGGTGCACACATCTGCTCATGGAGGATTGTGCCATCCCAGACACAACTCCACTTGTACGCTGGAACGAGCCACTGGCAAGGAAATGGAGTGTTGCCAGTACCTTGACCAGTGGCTCCACTGCTTGTAAGCGATCTGTCTTGCTGGTGATGTCATCTTGCAGGGTTGTGGCTAATTCCAGGATGGCATCACGGCTGAATCTGAAGATGCGATACACCTCCGATTCCCCCATGCCAAAGACGTTTAGGCGCGTCCGGTATATCCTCTCCCGTGCCCTCCTCCTACGCGCCTGTGAAGCCAGTAGTATAGCTATGAACATGGATGCCCCTGGCATGTTGGCATACAGATTGTTGTCCTGCAAGTGTGGATACTCAGCTCGTCCGTAATGGTGCTGCTGCAGCTGCTCTCCGGCTGACCTGTGCATGTCTGCTGCTGACTTAGCCCTGCTTTATGAGGGGTAACTTTAGGCCGGGCGTACAACTTACGTGCGGCGCGCGTAGCCCGCGTCGGGTGCACGTACGTTCGTGGATCGCTGTATCTCCCTCATTTGCATATTTGAATAGGAAATCAATGGGAGCACCAGATACATTCAGTGTATATATGCGCCGGCGTAGGAAAGTTACGTCGGTCGGAAGAAGCCTATTTTTAGGTATATCTAGTTCTGTGGATACGCCGCATAGTTACGCCGGCGCATATATACACTTACGCCGCGCATCTCGAGATACGCCGGCTTAAGTGCTTTGTGGATCCGGGCCATAGTGTTTTTTTGAATCTAATGACACATGTATTTAAAAGTTTGCTTGGTTCTTTTAAAATCTTTCTTACTCTCTTAAAATCCAGGTATGTTAAAAATGTAGATGCAGAGTTTAGTGTATCCTATTTAGAATGTTCAATAGATTTTTGAGCATAGTCTCAGTTGGCCTTGAAGTTCAGATTTCATGCATCGGTGAGATGTGGGGCATGCTGGTGTCAGCAGTCATTTTCTACTGTAGCGTTAAGCATTCATATAACAGCTGTTTCTGTTGGTTTATTAAAAATGATTCCCCAGGGTTTTTTCAGGAGAAGATATAAAGTATTCCTTCTTAGATATGAACTGATTATTAAAATGTTGGATTACCACCTAGCACATCTTGTAAAAACTAATTAAAGAGCACTTCAGCAGCAGAATGGAAAGTAGAAGATATTTGAGAGAATAACCACTTGTTTTCTCAGTAAAGATGAAGCCTCATTTAGCAACCTGTGTTTAATTGCCACTTAAAGAAAATTATTTATATATGAACTAGCCTTTCATTGAATACAACTTTTTAGTAATTATGCCCGGAGAGGATAGAAATCAAGGGTTTACTAATACATTTCTGTTGTTCGTATAAAATATTCAGAGGGTAAGTAATTAAATTAAGCCAGAAGTACTTTATTTTTAAAACACATTTTTAGAAAAAAAAAATGAAAATTGGGAAAGATGTATTACAATTTTTTTTACTTCATATTTTTATAAGATTATACACACAAAAAGCTCAGTCTGAAAGAAGGAAAGCCACTGCTACATAGGACAACAGATGCCTCACTGCCTATCATTTTTGAGAGACATCTGCTTGCCTATGCTAAGCCTGAAACTGGTCACAAATATAACTGTTAGATTGTGTAATCTTCTTAGATTTACCAAAAACTATGCAACGCAAGAGCCTGTCTAATTGGATATAAATTGAATGAAATGTTTATGTAGGCCCTCAACTATGTTATATTGTAACATACGTGCATGGCCAGAATTAATGGTCATTCGAGCAACAGGTGTTCGTGTGTTATTGAATGATGGAGGTTTTAGAAAAAGAAAAAAAAAATATCCAACTGTTTTAATATACCCTTGCTAGCATTGCATAAGGCTCTGAGTCTGGAATCGCAATAAAGCCTATCTCAATGGAAAAGAACAGAGTTGAGTGTCCTGAATTACCTAGAGGTTGTATATGTAAACTTACATTTTAAATCACAGCCATTACTCCTGAATTATATATTCCAATAGTCTACACATTTCATAAAAGAAAAAGAAAAAGAAAAATATTGCTATAGCTGTGGAAAACCAAAATATTTAGCCTTTTTTATTCGTGTTTCCTATATAGTCTTATCAATACTGAAATGAAAAAGTCAGATGTGCATTAGAACATGTTAATTTTACCACAACAATAGCTTTATCTCATTTTAAATCTTGATAAGCTCCTAGAATAATTGCACAAGCATAAGTGCCGGTTCACACAGGGGCAACCTCGACTTTACAAAAGGACTTGGAGGAGATGTCAGCCCGACTTTGAGCTACTTACTACACAACTTAAAGTCACCTCCAGGACAGGCGACTTTGCCTGTGGCCAATCAGAGCTAATCAGCTCTTGTGACATAATTATTGTTCCTGTTCTTTTCCTGGTTCCCTGTGTCCTGTGACCACAATGTTCTCTTTGCGTTATCTAATGACAGCTGTCATAACAGCTGGTGTGGCAGTATTGATGGAAGAGGAAGAGAGGAAGCGGAGGATGAGGATGAGAAGACAACGTCGCTACCGGATCCATCCAATCATTGCTAATAGAGATAACAGAGGCAAGTTCTGGGCCATGTATGTGAATGTACGTGCTTATGAGGACAAGTTTTTCAACTATGCCCAGATGTCTATCGCAAGGTAAGTTCATATGCCATAAGTGGATATGCACATATTAACTAGCCTTTTTTATATATGTGTTGCTTACTCCATATCTTTTGCTAGATAAAGTCTTCATAAGCCCAAAACTTTTAGATATATATTTTTTAGCATTGACCCTAGAGAACAAAATGGCGATCGTTGTTATTTACCTGCACTGGTTGTTATCCAAATAATGTCAACCATCCACTCTAAACAATGGTACTGTGGTAATGGCTGTAGCTGCATGCATCACCCAGGTACAACCTCTTCAATCAGAGGCCACATATTTGCATATGGTCGGCTCTAAGGGGTTAATGTGTGTGTGTGTAGCTAACATTGGCTGATATTTCTTATTTTCAATATAGTAAATTACCTTCTTTATAATTTTTTTTCATTTCAATGGTTTTTATTACAAGTTTAAGTCATCATACAGATGTTTACGTTACATTATTCATCATTAAATAGTTACAACAGGGATACATTATCCTATAGGATCAGTGAAAAGAAACAATATCTAACGAGTGGACATTGATGGTCAGACTTTAAGGCCAAGGAAGTAGTTTAAAAAAGTTTTAATTGATAGCATATAAATACAAAAGCAGATACAAAAATAATAATACAAAGAATTGTTATAATTATTAGCCACTGTATATTCCTCAGAAGTCGCCCCATAGGATCAGTGTTCCTGACCCAGTGTCAGAAACCATCAATCAGACCGAGACAGAAGTACAGTTAAATCACACTTGTTTAATAATAAAAATAAAAAGGTATATGCTCTGGCCTTCTACTGCCCTTCATATGCCCCAGTTACGGAAGATCTGTTTGGCTCCAATGTTGTTCACGCTGTCTATTTGGAAGAGATGTTCCGAGCGTTACTCCCTGTCCTCACTAAGCCCACCACTCCTGAACGTCCTATTTAATCCAGACATCCCAGACAGCCTTTCTTATGACCGTATGTTACCTTGGACCCAGGCAGGAATTTTCCAATTACAACATTTTGTTTGCCCAGTGACACAACATTTACTGACTTTTCCTGACTTGCAAAGAAGGAATCTGATCCCCCAGAAGCTTTTACATTCATACTTACAGATTCAAAAAAGTTTCTCCACCAGATCCCCCTCTTTGACTTTGGAAAAACCAACTGACTTTGAGGCCTTTTGCATTAGAGGTCCTCATGAGCCCCAAATGATCTCTACCATCTATAAAATATTGCATGAAGCTGTCCCTATGGCGGTAAATAGCCATCACTACATGAGCAAATGGTCTCAGATCTTGCAGCATGACATTTCCTTGTTGGATTGGGAGAGCATCTGGAGGCACACCTCCAGGATTTCTCGATGTGTGGCCCATAAGGAAACCGCATACAAAGTCCTGATGCACTGGTACAGGACTCGCTGGAGATGTAATAATGCGGTGGGCTCTCACTATCATATTTTTTGGGAATGTCCCCCTGTTCACCAATTTTGGCTTCAAGTCCAGCAGTTGTTGGAGACACTGGTTGGTATTCCTGTCCCTCTGAAGCCCATGCACTTTTTTTTATGTCTCCCTTTTCCTGGTGTTTCTAAGGGTCTGCGCCGACTAGTGTCTTTCATTTTGTTGGCTGCCAAACGGGTCATTCCTAGACTGCGGTTGTCCACCTCACCTCCAACTCTCCCACATCTGCTCACTACTGTGGCTGACATACATAGAATGGAGCGTCTGACGGCTACAGTGGAGGGTTCAGAGCAAATATTTTCTGAAACATGGTCAGCATGGGATGATTCAGTATATGGTCTTGAAGGAAACAAACCAGTTAACTTCAGTTGCTTACATATTCCTTTGAGTTTGTACGCTAATTACTTTTCTTTTTGTACAGATCTTTGTATGAGGCTATACAGTGTGTTTATATTACCTCTAAAACTCCTGTGTGGCTGTGATAGGAGGCTGTTTCAAACAAGTTTTATTTGTATTTATTATTCATGGGACTGACTTTCTATCTCCCACTCAAGGCAACTGTTTAATCACATCACAGTTCCTTAACTTGTACAATCTATGTGTGCTTAGTAGTCCTCTAAGACAGTGTATACCTGCATTGCTTCAAAATGTTAATGATTCCAATGCATTTTCTTTTATATGACTTGCAAAAATGTATAAATAAACAATAAAAAAAAAAAAAAAGGTAAACAGAGTAAGCGTAGTCAAAACATAGCCAGAGTTCAATAACCGGATCGGGTAGTCGGCCAAGCCAATGTCAGCGATAAAGGTAGTGGAACAGCAAGCAGGATCTGTAGCCAGAGGGGACTTCAGTCAAGCATGTCTTCAACTGGAACTCAGGAGAAAGTCTCTTGTGATGTTAACACAGGCGAAGGCGAAGAGCAAATTAACTGGAAGTCCTTAAGTAGGCAGAGCTGATGAGCGGATCATCAACAGGTGGATCACTGTGGAGAGATGGAAGCTGGCAATTAGCTAACAGCTGAGCTGCCAGCACAGAGAAGGAAGGGCTGAGCCCAACCCTGACACCCAGTAAACATCACTAAAACATGTTAATCAAAAATATAGCATAGTTGACCATCCCCTGACAGCATCCTACCAAACATTTGCCATTTGGCATTACAGGGCTGAGAACAGGAAAATTAAAAAAAAATTAAGAAGCTAAAGAGAAGAGAGAAGGAAAGGGGGGGTAGAAGGAGGGTTAAGGAAAGAATCAGAAAAGAGTAGGGTTGGGTGAGTCCCTTCACTCCGGTTTCCCCCCACAAACCAGCCAAACCCTCAAGGCGCCTGGAGATAAGCGATCCAGGGGTTCCACACATTTTCAAACCTAGTTTGCCTATCTCGTAGAATACTAGTCAGTTTTGCATTGATCATGATCCATGATATCTTGTGTTTCACCAGGGTAATATTCATGAAAAGGTAACCCAGATGTATCCGGCTCTTTTGTCTCCAACTAACAGTGTCCCCATCTTAATTGTCCCACTATAATTACCAATAATATACTGACACGAAAGATTGGGAGTAAAATGGCAGTTTTCGGCCCCTTTATTAAAATTAACCATTATATAAATAATATTTCAAACCAAAACATAACCTTTTTGTATCTGCTTAAACTATTTTCAACGGTCCCTGTCACAATGCACCAATTCGGGGACGAATCACATCAGCAGATACACCATTGTAACCACCAGTTAATCCATTCCACTGGGGACCCATACCTTAGATATGTGCAGCAAAGTTAACCCTTACTCACCTTGCTCCCATGTGCCCCTGTTCATGCAGCCCTGCGCTTATTTTTTTGTTTTATTTTTGCTACGGGCTGTGCTTTACAGGCAATTTCCATGCACATGCAATGGCTATTTTAGCCACTAAAAGAATGAAGAATAAAATATAACACGGGAGATCACTAAACAACACTGTTTTGGCCTTTCTAGGTATATTTTGTCCAGTCACTGAGTAGATTAGGTTGAACACTCTAATCCAAAACCGTCAGACCTTTGGGCAAGACCACCAGACATGGTACATATCTCCCTCCTGTCTGCATCCCTGAAAGCATAGGGGTATAATTTTGCTAGCTTTGTAGGAACAATGTACACTTTGCAGTTCGCCTCCACCAATGAGGTGTTGAGTATGCCTTTGTGCACCATGGTCGACCATTTTGTCTACACCTTCTCCTCAATTATCTTCCCTAGGTCTGCTTCCCATGCCATTTTGGTAGGAGGGTTTGGTACCCTGATTGTTGAACATGATATATAATTCCGTGATCCCTCCCCGTGATTCTGGCCCCTTTACACATCTATTCTCAAAGAGGGTCCTGGTAGTAATATCCACCCCATCTCTCAGTAAGGTTCATAGGAAGTGTGTAATTTGGCATAGGCGATATGTCTCTGTGGGGGCTAAGGATTAGCCGAACACCCCCCTGTTCGGTTCGCATCAGAACTTGCGAACACACCAAATGTTCGTGTGGACTTTAGAACCCCTTTAAAGTCTATGGGACTCGAACATTTGAAATCTAAAGTGTTAATTTTAAAGGCTAATATGCAAGTTATTGTCCTAAAAAGTGTTTGGGGACCTGGGTCCTGTCCCAGGAAACATGTATCAATGCAATTTTTTTTTTTAAAAACGGCCGTTTTTTCAGGAGCAGTGAATTTAATAATGCTAAAAGTGAAACAATAAAAGTGTAATATTACTTTAAATTTCGTACCTAGGGGGGGGGGGTGTAAAGTCAGCATGTGAAAAAGCGCATGTTTCCCGTACATAGAACTGTCCCTGCACAAAGTGTAATTTCTGAAAGAAAAAAAAGCCATTTAAAACCGGATTTGAGGCTCTAATAAATTGTCGGCTCTTTCAATTACAGAGATGATTCATTCATAAAGAAAAAAAATGTGTGAGGGTTCCCCCAAATTAAATTACCAGGCCCTTCAGGTCTGGAATGGATATTAAGGGGAACCCCGCCGTAAAAAAAAAAGGCGTGGAGTCCCCCTAAAAATCAACACCAGACCCTTATCCGAGCACGTTACCTGGCCGGCCGCAGAAAAGAGAGGGGGACAGAGTGCGGCCCCCCCCCTCTCCTGAACCGCACCAGGCCACATGCCCTCAACATGGGGAGGATGTCCCCATGTTGATGGGGACAAGGGCCTCATCCCCACAACCCTTGCCCGGTGGTTGTGGGGGTCTTCGGGCGGGGGGCTTATCAGAATATGGAAGACCCCCTTTAACAAAGGGGACCCCCAGATCCTGCCCCCCCCTATGTGAATTGGTAATGGGGTACACTGTACCTCTACCATTTCTACGAAGGAAGTGTAAATGGTTAAAAAAAACCACACAGACACCGTAGAAAAAAATCCTTTATTAATAAAAAAATAATAAAAATCCAGCAAAGTGAATCCACTGTCTCCTATCCAGCGATGGATGATCTCTCCAGCGACGGATTATCAGCGGTCCGGTCCAGCGATGCAGAAGATCCATCCATCCAGAGAGCAGCAGGGGAGCTCCACTCTCCGCTGGACACAGCCCAGCGGAATGACGCGCTGGAGCTGTGACATTTCTTATATAGGGGAAGCGGCCACCCGTCACGTGACCCCGCCCCCCCTGACGCACCCTCGTACGTCACTGGGAAAGCCCGGTCTTTCAGGGTTTTTCCCAGTGACGTACGAGGGTGCGTCAGAAGGGGCGGGGTCACTTGACGGGTGGCCGCTTCCCCTATATAAGAAATGTCACAGCTCCAGCGCGTCATTCCGCTGGGCCGTGTCCAGCGGAGAGTGGAGCTCCCCTGCTGCGCTCTGGACGGATGGATCTTCTGCATCGCTGGACCAGACCGCTGATCATCCGTCGCTGGAGAGATCATCCATCGCTGGATAGGAGACAGTGGATTCACATCGCTGGGTTTTTATTTATTTTTTATTAATAAAGGATTTTTTTCTACGGTGTCTGTGTGTTTTTTTTTAACTATTTACACTTCCTTCGTGAAATGATAGAGGCACAGTGTACCCCATTACCAATTCACATGGGGGGGGCAGGATGTGGGGGTCCCCTTTGTTAAAGGGGTCTTCCAGATTCTGATAAGCCCCCCGCCCGCAGACCCCCACAACCACCGGGCAAGGGTTGTGGGGATGAGGCCCTTGTCCCCATCAACATGGGGACATCCTCCCCATGTTGAGGGCATGTGGCCTGGTGCGGTTCAGGAGAGGGGGGGCGCACTCTGTCCCCCCCTCTTTTCTGCGGCCGGCCAGGTTAACGTGCTCGGATAAGGGTCTGGTGTGGATTTTTAGGGGGACTCCACGCCATTTTTTTTAAATTTGGGGTGGAGTTCCCCTTAAAATCCACACCAGACCTGAAGGGCTTGGTATGGATATTTGCGGGAAACCCTATGTCATTTTTTTTTTTTTTTTTACGGCGGGGTTCCCCTTAATATCCATTCCAGACCTGAAGGGCCTGGTAATTTAATTTGGGGGAACCCCCACACATTTTGTTTTCTTTATGAATGAATCATCTCTGTAATTGAAAGAGCCGACAATTCATTAGAGCCGCAAAGCCGGTTTTAAATGGCTTTTTTTCTTTCAGAAATTACACTTTGTGCAGGGACAGTTCTATGTACGGGAAACATGCGCTTTTTCACATGCTGACTTTACACCCCCCCTAGGTACGAAATTTAAAGTAATATTACACTTTTATTGTTTCACTTTTAGCATTATTAAATTCACTGCTCCTGAAAAAACGGCCGTTTTTAAAACTTGTTTTGCATTGATACATGTTTCCTGGGACAGGACCCAGGTCCCCAAACACTTTTTAGATTATAATTCTTTTTTATTTTAAAACAAATCAGTACAACACATATATATTAAAAAAAAAAAATACATAACAGAACATTATTACAAAACAACAGTCACAGTCCATCTTATTATTATACATCCCCTTTAACCTTGTTGTCAAAATCAAACATATATCTCCTTCTTACATATCTCTCCCCTTCCCGAACATCCCTGAGAGAGAAAGAAGAAAGGGAAAAAAAAAAAAAAAAAAAAAAAAACACAACAACCCACCCTACTTCCCTCTCCTCCGACCCTTCTCCATATT
The DNA here is from genome assembly GCF_905171775.1 of Rana temporaria. NCBI lineage: Eukaryota > Metazoa > Chordata > Amphibia > Anura > Ranidae > Rana > Rana temporaria. The sequence continues at coordinate 291,385,396 of NC_053491.1, read as the reverse complement.
TCTGTGGTTTCTCATTAAATCCCACATATACCCAATCCAAGTTCCCGGGCTCCTTCTATACCATTCAGCCTTATCCCCCTTAACCTTCCCCCCTGTGGTCCATATAGGACTTCCAGGGAGTCCAAGTTCTTAAATATTTTTCCCTTTTATATTGTGTTGTCAGGACTAACTCTTCTAATTTGCTTATTTCCCTAACTTTACATATCCACATCTCCGCTGTTGGTGGAACTGGTGACTTCCACCTCTTCGTTATACAGGCCTTAGCGGCATCTAATAGATGGCATATAATCATTTCCCTATAGGCTTTTTCTGGTATTTGGTTTAAATGCAGAAGATAGAATTCCGGATCTTCCGGAATCTCATAATCTGAGCAAAACTGTAAAGCACTTTTAATCTCTGCCCAAAAACTCCTTAGCATTGGGCACTCCCAGAATATATGTAGCATCGTTCCTTTGCTTCTCTGGCACCTCCAGCATTTATCTGATACCTCTGCAAACATTTTGCTTAACTTTTCTGGTGTCCTATACCATCTTGTGAAGATCTTATAGTTTGTCTCTTGTATTCTCACACATATTGATGTTTCGTGTGTTCGCCTGTATATGCATTGTCGCTGTTCCGAACTGAAGGACTTCTCCAATTCCCTTTCCCATTCCTGAACGCACCTCAGAGGGCAACCTCCTGATCGTACTAATAACTCATAGCTTAATGAAAGACTATGTAGTAATGTTCCTTGTTCGTTACATATTTTCTCGAATTTCATGAGTGGTCTCTCAAAGCTCTCTGGATTTGGCAAAGTGTTCAGGAAGTGAACTATCTGAAGTGCATTCCAGAATTTCAAACGGAATACATTTCCTATTTCCATCAGTTCCGCTATGGTTACCCATCTTCCCATGTGGATATACCTTGCTACTTGTATACACTCTCTTTTTCTCAACTGCCGGAATGCTCCGTCTTCGTATCCCGATGGGAAGAGGGGGTTACCTATCACTGGGTATAGTGGGGAGGTCCTGGGCTCGATGCCCATCATAGGTAGTGCTGCTGCACAGATCCTCACCGTGTTACCCACTATTGGATTTTTATTCATTTCTTTAGGGAGTGAGGCAAACCACCACGGTGCTCTTTCTAGAGGTGTTTTGAATTGCGCCTGTTCGATTTGTACCCATAGCTTCGTATCTGAATGCCTATTCCAATCTATTAGCCTGTTCAGATGTGTTGCGTAATAATATTTCCTTTTATCTGGGACTCCCAGTCCTCCCTGCTGCTTAGTGCTCATTAGTTGTTTCCTATGTATCCGGGGGTTCTTATGTGCCCATATGAACTTAAAGATCACTCTCTGACACTGTTTAAAATACTTTGATGGAATATGTATTGGTAATGTTTGTAATAAATACAAGATTTTCGGGAGTATGTTCATCTTAATAATATTGCAGCGTCCTAGCCAGCTATGAAAACCCTGGTTCCACTTATCCAATAAGATCTTTACTTTCTGTAAGAGGGGTGGGAAGTTCAGCTCAAAGATCTTCTCCACCTTCCCTGCTAATTGTATACCAAGGTATGTCAGAGCATTGTCAGTCCATTTAAACTTAAATTTTTGTTTTAGATAGTTTATCGCTATATGTGGGACGTTTACCCCCATCGCTTCCGATTTATTAAAATTGATACGTAGGTTTGATAAAGATCCGTATCTCTCAAATTCCTTCATTAATTCTGGAATTGTAATCAACGGGTTTGTAAGACTGAACAACATATCGTCTGCATAGGCTGTAATTTTACAGTGGTTCTTCCCTATTTGTATGCCAGAAATATTAGAGTTTGCTCGTAGCGTACACAAAAAGGGCTCTAGTGACAGGGCAAATAGAAGTGGAGACAGAGGGCAGCCCTGTCTTGTCCCATTTGAGATTGTGAGGGGCTCGGACAGAATTCCGTTGGCCCGTACCTGGGCTGTTAAGCCTGAATACATGGAGAATATCCACTGTATTATTTTGTTCCCAAAGCCGCCATATTTTAGGACTGCCCTCATGTAACTCCACCTCACCCTGTCAAAGGCCTTCTCTGCGTCCGTATTGAGAAATACGCATTGCGTCTGTGTTGAGTTGGCTAACTGAACCAGGTTAATTGCCTTGATTGTGTTGTCTCGTGCTTCCCTGGTAGGGACAAATCCCACCTGGTCCAGGTTTATTAAGTCTGGGATATGTTGTTGTATCCTGTTTGCTAAGACCTTGGCAAAAATCTTCACGTCCGAATTTAATAACGAAATTGGTCGGTAGCTTCCACATAGGGCTGGGTCTTTCCCCTCTTTTGGTATCACCGAGATATATGCTAGCAAGGTATCTTTGGCTAAACTGGCCGATGTCCCTAAGGCATTAAATAGTTTAACCATATATCCTGATATCGAGGGAAACAGAATTTTATAATATTGACCTGTAAAACCATCGGGTCCCGGGGCTTTCCCCCTTTTCATTATGCTTACTGCTACTTTAATTTCCTCCTCGGTTATAACGTCATCTAATTTCTGTCTATCCTCTTCTGATAGTCTTGGTATTGCGGATTCTGTTAGATACAAATCAATTTGTTCTCTAGTCGGGGGCTTGCTCTGTATATTGTAAAGAGAGTTATAGTATTCCTGGAACTCCTTCGTTATATCATTTGGTTTTGTAACCCTGTGTTTCTTGGGTGAGTTAATATGTGGAATATAGTTACTCAGCTTCTGTTCTCTTAGTAGCCTCGCCAGTCTTTTCCCACACTTATTCCCTGACTCTTATTCAGCCTTTTTGCATCTCTGCATTGCCGCTTTTACTTTATAGTACAGGAGATCTGTGATTTCAGTTCTTTTACTAGCTAGTTCTTTCTCTACATTTGTTGACCATGTTTGCTTATGTTTGCCTTCCAAGATGGCTAGCTCCTTTAATAGCCTGTTTAACTTTTCAGTACGTTTCCTTTTGATCCTAGATCCATGTTTAATTAACACACCTCTAATAACCACCTTGTGTGCTTCCCATATAATTCCAGGGTCGCACTCTGGTGTGTCATTAGAATTGAAATAAAACCTCAATTCTTTAATTACATCTTCTAGGACCTCCTTATCTTCCAACAGGCTTTCATTTAGTCTCCACTGGTTTGGTCTGGACTGTCTTAAATCTTTTAACTCATATACCAGGAAGATCGGGGCATGGTCCGACCATGTAATTGATCCAATTTTAGTCGACTGTACAGAGTGTAATTGGGCATGTGGAATGAGGAAAAGATCTATCCGGGAGTATATTTTATGTGGTGCAGAGTAGAACGTGTAGTCTCTTTCTTTATTGTGTAGCAGCCTCCATATATCAATCAGTTGACTTTTATACAGAGTTTGCATAATATGATTTCTCACACTGAAAGATGTGGATGACTTTCCCGATGAGGTATCCTCTTTGGGATCTAAGGGAATATTCAGGTCTCCTCCCATAATCAAATGTCCTTCTGTGAATTCTAATAGGCGTTTAATTGTTTTGTCTAGGAAGGTTCCTTGATGTTCATTTGGGACATACACTGTGGCGAATGTTACCCCTATTCCTCCTATTTTACCCTTCACGAATAAATATCTCCCTTTCGGATCTCTCATGGAGTCTACATATGTCCATTGGATTCTCCCTGCTATCAGAATAGACACCCCCCTTGACTTTGCCTCTTGATTTGTCGCATGGTATGCTATTGGGTATTTCCTATTCTTTAATGTCGGAGTTTTGTCTTCTCTAAAATGTGTTTCCTGTATATACGCAACGTCAATACCTAATCGTTGTAGGTCATGCAGGAGGATTCTCCTTTTTTCGGGTAAGTTCAACCCCTTCGCATTTATTGAAAGTACATTTAATTTCTCCATCTATCTTCCTATATTCCCTGTATCAGTTTAGAGCATAAACCTGGAGGGCAGACAGTTAAGGAGGGGGGAGGGGTGGGATTGGTAAAAGTGGGTAAAAAGAACAAAACAGAAAAAAAAAAAAAGGACAAAAAAAAAGAGAAGAAAAAAAAAAAAAGGAGATATTCTCCTTTCCTAATATTAGCTATCCTGCTAATAAGAGTGGAAACACTCACCGTATTAACGGTATTTGAGCGTCAACCTATGTTTGGGGGGGCGTGCTCCATAAGTGGCCTTCCGTTGTGCTCCTATGTGCCAGTCTCTTTCCTCCCTTTCCTTCTCCTTTCTTTTTAAATGTAATGCTTACACAAAAAAGATATGAGAGAGTATCCCACTTATAGGGACACCTTCAGTTGAATAGGGTAGAGAGAGAGAAATACAGGGAGCACAAACAAACCAAAAAAAAAAAAAAAAACACGAGCTCTAAGTTCCGGGTCTCCCCATGATTCCCATATTTTCCTTCCAATTCTCCCAAAAAAAAAAAAAATTGAAGAAAAGAGAAAATTCCCTTTGCCCCCTGGCTTCTCACGTTCCTTCATTCTGTCAATTGTGGGGGCCCAAGTGTGACTCCTATCGCCAAGTCCTTTTCCCTTCTCTTCTGCTCGTTCCCCCTCTCCATAAGAGAAAGGGAAGGGGAAGACCTACAGAAATGTGAACATACATTCCTACTATATCTACTCTCTAGTAATTATACCACATAACATTTAACATATTTAACATATTTCACATATACATATATACATATATATACACATATACACATACATACATAGAAGGTTACAGCCATGGCCCATACCATTACTTTATATTGTACCCCCCCCTTATATCGAGAGGGTTATCTTTTATTATTCTATTGTTATGCCCCTTTCTCCCCCTTCCCCCCCATCCCTCACCACACCCTCATTTATTGGTCTCCACTCTCCAACTATCCAACTCTAGATGGAGGTGGGAGTGAAGTACAATCCAAAAAATATAATTATAATCACATTTCCCAGTAGGGGGAAGGAGACGGAGAAAAGAAAGAGAAGATTCAGTAATATCCCAACTGTAGGGTATCAAAGGGGGGTTCGAGAGAGGAAAAGAGTGGGACCACTTTTTTTCAATTTTCCAGCTCGCAGCTCTCTGCTTCCTCTCTATAGATATTCACCAATCGTATCATTCCATTTCTTGTATTGTCATTAAATGCATTCCCCAAGCCGGGGGGGGGGGGAGTGGGTCGACCTGCCCTGTGAGTTGTGTGTGTGTGTGAGAGAAAAAAAAAAAAAAAGAGAGAGAAAAAGAAAAAAAGGGGGGGAATCCCCTACCCCTTTGTCGTGAGACTATGTATCGGTGTATCTATATGTTAGTGAGTGTCTGTGTTGTCTATATGGTTATGTGGCAATTATCTAAATCGCTATGTGTGTATACGATGTGTTGTGCACTAGTGTCGTTCCTGTCGTTAATACTGGGATCGTTAATTGTAATTGGTGTTGTTTGTTTGTTGGGGTGTATCTCACTCCCCGTGTATGTGATGTGGAAAAAAAAAAAAAAAAAGAAAAAAAAAAAAAAAGGAAAAAGGGCCCCCCTTCCCCCCATACAGCCCTCCTCTGGCGGGCTACGCTTTTTCCCTTGGCGAGTATCTTCCCCTCCCATCCCCCCCTATCCCCCACCTGAAAAGAAGAAATAGAAAAAAAAAAAAAAAAGGGGGCAGAAGGGTGAGGCAGAGAGAGGGGGAAAAAAAAAACACACCACCATCTTCCACTCTCCCAGCTCTCTCCACCCTCCCATCCATATCTGCCTATTGGCCCTATACCATTTACCTTATGCCATATACCATAACCTTTCATATTAAATCATACTATACCATGTCTTAACACTCCAATACACTCCATTCCTTAGGATACTTTCCTTGGAATGCAGTCCCCTATATACTGCCCCGTTACACCTGGTTTTCCCCTTTTTCAAAAAGTTCCCCTTTTTCAAAACTTCCCGACCGCCATAATAAAAAATAAAAAAAAAAATCTTTGGGGGGGGGGGGGGGGGGGGGGGGGGAGGTTATAGGATCGAAGGGTGGGGGTGTTAAAAGGAAAAAAAAAAAAATTCCCTAAAGCTGGTCTCTCTCCATCATTTTTTTCTGGCCATGGCTGTCTCAGTTCCTTCTTTTATCACATTTCTTCCTGCTGGTCAACTACTTCCCTTCAGGGACCACTATTTGTCTCTTAGGGGATCCCCCGTCTTTCCTGGTGTCCGCTGTTTGCATGTTCTGTGGGGTCCTCCCTTGCCCTGATTTCATTTGAGGCCTTCCTCTATTACCCGTATATGTTATTGGTAGGAGCCAGTTTGGTACCTGGATTGATGTTGTCTCAAGAAATATAAATAGTTCTGGAAGCTCCGCTGGGGCTCTGAGCGTAAATGACGCTGCAGGCTTACGAAATGTCACTGCAAGTGGGTACCCCCACCTGTATGTAGCCCCTTTTTCTCTAGCAAGGTCCAATAACGGCCGCAGGCATGCTCTGCGCTGAAGGGTGGCCCGGGACAGGTCTGGTAGAATTTTTACAGGCGCGCCCTCATATACTATGTCCTTTATGTCCCATGCTGTCCGGAGAATCGCTTCTTTTTGCTGATATTTATATAATCTACAGATGATGTCCCTTGGCCTATCTAAATTAAGTGACTTAGGGCCTGGGGCTCTATGCACCCTCTCTATCTCAATTTCCATCTGGGGTAATTTTAGTACTAACCCGAAGACTGCCTTGACTTTACTGTCCAAATCCTCAGTATCTGTTGCCTCCGGGACACCCCTAAGTCGCACATTATTCCTGCGACTTCTGTCTTCTAAAACTTCCAACTGTAGTTGCAGGTCTATTAGGGATTCGGCTGCTATGTCCATTCTACTACGCTCCAATTCCTCCACGGCTCTCTCGATGGCCCCCACTCTCTGCTCTATTGAGACTATAGAGCTTTCTCTTAACATCACCTTTTCTGACAGGGCACTTAAATCTTGTCTTACCGCCTGTAGGTCCTGGCGTTGAGTCTCCTCCATATGGCGTATCATTACCTCAATCTCCTGACGGGTGGGGAGCCGCTCGATGTCCTGGCGTGTCGGGAGAGCTGCAAGCATCGCTTTGATCTCTGCCATTTCCATCTCTATTGCGGCGGATCTCACTGCAGTCGGCGTCTGTGTTTGGGTAACTCCTGCTCCGGAAGCTCTTCGTTGCGTTGCTGACCTCTCCCCCGCTGCACTACTTTCACCGCTCCGACCGCGGGCTCCTTTGTTAATTGCACCGCTCGCCGCTATGGACACTGGAGATCCCGAGGTAAGATATCTCTGAATGTCTCTTTGCTTGCTATCTGTTAGAGCGGCCGCTTTCTTTGTATCTGCCCGTGTTATGTATTTGCGGTCTTTGTTCATGCCGCTCCATAGGGCGCCAGCTCCAGCTCCCGCCGTGAATATCGCTTCAAACCCCGCAGAAGAAGCACACCGCTATCGCTGAAATCCTCATGGAGAGAACCCGAAGCTGCAGGGTTCCATGTCTCTCACGCGGCCATTCCTAGGCCACCGCAGGGGTTATTTTTCAGCTGGGTTCCAGGGATTCAAATTTTGCCTCCCTCGGTGAGCGGCGGGGTGCAGGGTGTGGGGTATGGGGCGCTACAAGCGTGCATATGCTGCTCTCTACTCCACCGTCTAAACCATTTCTAGATTTTGTCAGTGAAATAGAGACTGTATTTTTATTTATTTATCCCCCACCACCTTTTCACAGATTCTCCTCTTTCTTAGGCAATTTATGCCTTAATGCAGTTCACCAACATAAATGTCCTTATTCTGTTTTTCCACTCAGCATCTCTTCCACTCTCCTAATTTTCGCTCAGTAAAGCAGTGACATTCAGTGTGTGTACAAGTAAATAAAAGATCAGACCTACTTATGCAAGGAGAATGTTCAGTGCCGAGGGAAGCCAGCAGGAGGAGGAGGAGAAGGCACAGCCGTGGGGATGCTGGGAATGCCAGTGCTCAGTTCTGAAGGCAGGATACAATGACGTACTGTGCTCCGAGGATCCAGGAGGGGGTCAAATTACTTCCAACGGTAAGCAGACCTGCCGATCTGGAAGTATGAAGTATGCAGCCAAAGGAGGGCTGAAAGCACCGAAGCCCAGCTGCTGTTACTCTGCTCTGCTACCCACAGTAACCGGGCATCCAGCTACACTCAGTTGTCCCCTCAATATCTAGGACGGGAGATAGAAAGCTGCTAGGGAGGGAGAGAGGCTGGTGGTTCACACGTGGAGCATCGCAACAGCAGAGGAGCACGCCCACACACGTCACATACTCACTCCATCATCCGGTCAAAAATCCCAAACACTTTTTAGGACAATACATTGCATATTAGCCTTTAAAATTAACACTTTAGATTTCTCTCATAGACTTTAACAGGGTGTTCCGCGGCTTTTCGAATTTGCCGCGAACACCCCTAAGTGTTCGTTGTTCGCCGAACAGGCGAACAGGCAATGTTCGAGTCGAACATGAGTTTGACTCGAACTCGAAGCTCATCCCTAATACTTACAGTATATTGTTAATTTGCTGACAATAATATTGTATAAAAGCACTGACACTGTAGAAAGTAAGAACTGTCTCCATATACATATAATGTGTACAGGTGTTCATCTCCTTTGGTGAAAACAAAGGAGCTCTATTAAGAAAGTAATTCACTGTGTCTAATGTGTGTGAGGTCTAAGCTATTTGGGAGATATCAGTCTCCTCCTTCTTAGAGATTTTTATTAGCACAGTTGTACTAGGAAAATTGCAAGCCATTAATTGGCAGCAGTAACAATTAAATAGTAAAGAGTTTCAAGCTAACACTACATTCACTATTTCAAAGTGAGCAATTTCTATATCCTTTGATAAATTAACCCCAATAAGTTTTCACACATTATTGCATTTTAACCGATTAAGGACCAGCCGCCGTCATTATACTGCGGCTGGTTGGCTCTCCTACGTGAATCACTGTAGGTGTACGTCAGACACTTTAAGAGTGATAGGGGGCACGCATGTGCGTGGCTGGTGGCCGCTATGTCCGCCGGCCACCTGTGATTGCACCACAGAGAGCCAGAATGAGCATCTGGCAATGTAAACAGACAGATCCCCATTCTGGCAGGGAAGCAGAGAGAGATCTACTCTTCTCCTCCTGTCCGTTACAACCCCCCACAGTTATAGACACCTCCCAGGGAACATATTTAACACCTTGATCACTTCCTAGTGTTAACCCCTTCCCTACCAGTGACATTTATACCGTAACCAGTGCTTTTGTACAACAATGATTGCTGTATAAATGTCAATGGTCCCAAAAAAGTGTCAAAAGTATCCGATCTGTGTGCCGCAATGTTGCAGTCCTGCTAAAAATCACAGATCATCGCCATTACTAGGATAAAATGCTATAAATCTATCCCCCATTTTGTAGACGCTATAACTTTTGTGCAAACCAATCAATATACGCTTATTGTGATTTCTTTTAACAAAAGTATGTAGAAGAATACATATTGGCCTAAACTGATTTATTATTTTTTTATAGCAAAATATAGCTGTAAAAATATTGTTTTATTTTTCTAAATTTACAAAAAATTTTGTTTTTGTGCAAAAAATAAAGAATGCAGAGGTGATCAAATATCACCAAAAGAAAGCTCTATTTGTGGGGAAAAAAAGGACATTCATTTTGTTTGGGTACAATGTCGCACGACCACGCAATTATCACTTAAATTGACACAGTGCCGTATTGCAATAAATGGCCTGGTCATTAAGGGAGCAAATCTGTTCAGTCCTTAAGTGGTTAACTATATAACCAATTTTTATTTTTTAGGAAAACAAAACTGAAAATTGTATGGCTTATATATTGCCATGGAAAACAAAACTGAAAATTGTATGGCTTAAAATTGCTCATGATTACAACACGATTTCCCCAGCATGCTCATTAGCTGAATAGACATTTTGAAATTTGTAAAAGTGAGCTAGAGAAATTGGTGACAGCCATCTCTTAAGAGTCCTAGGGCAATGCCATAATACATGTGCTGATGTCAAATACCGTACCATTTTAAAAAGGATGCTATGGACAAGAATATATGCCAGAATGACATTTGCTACTCCTGAGTGCCCTGGGCGTTACAGGGCTTTTGCTTGTTAGTCAAATAAAAGTTAAGGTAACAGTAGTTCTACCAGTGAGAAAGAAAGCAAGAAAAATCTAGTTCCAGGAAAAATAAATATGTATAAAATGTTTGTGCATCAAGAACAATAATAAGCTTCAAGTACACTTTAGTGTGTGAGTAATAAATATTGAATACAAATTGTTCTGCTTCGCGTTATTGAATTGTTGTATAACACTAGTCAGACAGCTTAACAATAATTCAGAAGTCAAGAAACGTGAGACATCAGATCTGTATGTATTTTTTTTTTAATAACTTTGTAAAACTGCAACATAAGCATAAACAAAACATATGTGTCAGTACATTAAACATTATACAGCAGCCTCACGCCATCAGTAAGAGTACTCACAGACAATTCCATCATTAGTTCAAGAATAGTTTGAGAGCTCCTCTGCATGAAGTCTGCTAGATTCAGAAGCAGTCATGAAATGGAGGAAATACAGTTCCAAGTTAAAGGTTACTGCCTCTCATTCTGAGGAAAATACCACTTCCTGTCAAGCTCTGACAAAATAATAACTAACCACTAGATGGCAGCAACGTCAAACTAACATTGCAGTATAATCTGTAACAGCACATTGCACACATTTACTATGAACAATATGGGCAGAACACTCTGTCTGGCATAATTTATTATTACCTAGATTCAGAGATGCCGCCGCAACTTTAAGGCAGCGTAGCGTATCGTATTTACGCTGCCTTAAGTCAGAGAGGCAAGTACTGTATTCACAAAGTACTTGCCTCCTAACTTACGGCGGCGTAGCGTAAATGCGGCCGGCGTAAGCGCGCCTAATTCAAATGAGGATGGGGGGGCATGTTTTATGTTAATTACTCGTGACCCTGATGTGGACTCATTACTTAATTGATATCCTGATCCAATCTCAGGGCTATCCATTTCTGCGGCTGATTCAAATTATAAAGTGAGACAATGCAATCTTATGGAGAAAGAAAGATTCACATGCTCACCTCTAGCTCGATTCCAACAACAGGAAGGAGAAATCCTCCTCTCTTTAGCTTTATTAAAAATACAACATTACAAAAATGCATTCTCATTCATCAACCCACACAATTCACACCCATTTCACCCACCCCCTTGTGAGGCTGTCATTGGCCAGTTCATATAAGGGCCTCTCCATATAGCACAAATCAGTTCTTGTTACAAGATTTAGAGTTCCTTCCGACGTCACGAGACACAAATTCCTTCTGGGGTCTGTAAAGACAGGATGATGGGGGAAGGGTAACTTCCTCTCGAGAAAAGTCCATCTGTATTTCCATGCATGTCCAGGAATTCATCATAAAGGAGGGGCCGTAATTAGGAGTGAGGTGGGGAAGACAGAGGAGAAGGAATGGAGTGGAAACACTTTAAAACAATCTCTGATAGAACTTATCAAGGAAAATAAGCAGTATTGATCATTCTCATACATTCTAATAATAAAAAGAATAAGCCTAATTTGAAAATAGGGATTTTATAATCATCCACTACAATCCCCCCTAAAATGCCTATTTTATCAGTACTGTCCCTATATTCTCTTTGTTCCTGGTCTGGCCTCCTTACTGGCAACTCTTTTTATTTTTCGCATAGCTCCCAGACAGGGCTAATCCGTTTTCCTTCTTCAACGAAACTTCAGGAGGCAGTCAAACACTATTCTCTCCCTCACGTGAAAATGTGGTATGTGTTTTTCTTAACGGGTGACTGTAATGGAGGACACGGTCAATATAACAAAACATTATCATAACCAATACAAACAAAATTGCTATACCTGAGCACAAATGTGTTATGACCCAAAATACTGTCCCCAGGTGACATTCTAAATGCACCCCCCTTGTTTACTAGTATCATGTATAAGGCCATAATTTTATACAAAGTCATTTGTGAAGTGGCCTCTAGGTGTTCAGTAATATGCTGGAATGCATCCTTGTTACAGTTACCAAACCTCTGTTGACATTCCCATTACAAAGTTACGTATCTTTATTTTTCACTATTTTATCTGACCTTTCTTAAGCTATGCAGATTAACACCATATTTCATTCTCTTTGAAACGACACCCTTTAAAGTAAGGTATTCTTCAAAACAAATGGTGCAAAAACCCACAGTTTAGTAAAATATGAGAGAAAGAAAGAATGAGAGAGAAAGAAAGAGAGAGAGAGAGAAAGAGAGAGAGAAAAAGAAAGAGAGAGAGAGAGGGAAAGAAAGAAAGAGAGAGAGAGGGAAAGAAAGAAAGAGAAAAAGAGAGAGAAAAATAATATTTTATTAATAACGGCTTTCTTTCAGATCTTCAAATGATTGTGTACAAATTACCTTTTATTATTAAAGAAAGATTTACCCTGTAATATGCTTTTATAGTTCACAACACATTTACTTCAGACAAATATATATATATTTTTGCCTTCAAACATTGCAAAGAGCCATTTTAAAGCACATCAGCTGAGAATGTTTACACTGGGTGTCTGATTTCAACGCTAGCACTGACACTGTGTGTCAGGCCATGTAATCTGATCTCCAGCCTCTGCTGTTAATGACCTCTAAGGGAAAACATCTGTTCCCCCCCCACTGCTTCGAACAGATTGTACAAGTTTTATACCATATACAATACAATCGAATTGTGTCGTTTTTCTCTTTTTTAACTCTTTTTCAAAAATTTTAAAAACATATTTGGTTTGTACATCTGCCAAAAATCATGTACATTACATTATAACATGACATTTCTTGACTACAGCAGCGATAAAAGATCGCTTAGAGGACAAATCTCACGAAATCCACTGACCAGTCCCTGCGCATGAACCGACCATTGTTTTCCTCCGATAAAGTCACTCATAATTTATATTTTATCCGAAATGTCACTTTATAATAACTTTTAACACTTGTTTTTAATTTTATTTTTACAATTTTTTATAATAATATTTTTTATAAAGTTTTTTAGTTTGAACATAACTTTCATATTTTAATATTTGTCTCTGGGGAACCTTATAATAAACCAAACCCAAGTTTAGAATCTGTTGTAAACATTACTCAAACCTCTACTTATTACTTCTTACAACCAGATCTGTAGGATTTCAGTTAAATACAAAATACCATGTTGTTTACCATTAACTGAATTGTATTCAATTCTTCACACAATCTCAATCAACAATTTTCCTATTAAACCTGTGTTCTAATCCCATGTTTATGCTTTGACATGTCATAATATATTTTCAGTTGTTGGGGTAAACATATTCATAAACATTTACAGGCAGAATTAAACTTAATTATCTCATTAAAGAACTTCTTTACACTCTGACATTAATTAACTAATTACCCCATGTAACCGGGACCCCCCTTTGAGATATTCCAACCCACAAACCCCAGTGGTCACAATCCCATGTATTTGGAAAAAAGATATATAGTTTCATCCATCATATCTCATCTCCAGAGAAAATTTTCGAAGGGACCTCTTAATCATCACCCAAGGGATATCGGTAATTATCGGTACCTACATCAGAAATGCGAGAAAAAACTCGTACACGGATATTAGTTAACTATTTTTCAAAAGCGGTCACATAATTTCTCAAAGTATCAGACTGTAATTGCAACTGTTGTGGGTAATAACAACCTAACCTAGGAGCTGTACCAAACAAGATTTCAAAAAAAGATAATGAATGCTCCCCCCTTGGGGCCACTTACCCACTTAACCCTGAGGGTGACATGGCACAGCATGTGGAATAAAACCGTTTAAATGTACTATGTAAAATGTTTTAATGTTCCAATGTGATATCCAGAATCTCCTCATCCCTCATTTGTGACTTGTGAACACAATGGGGTGGATTCAAGAAGCAATTGCGCCTGTGTAACCACAGGTTACACAGCGCAATTGTTTACTTGCCCCGGCGTAACGAGTGCTCCTGATTCAGGAACCTCGTTACGCCGACTGCAGCCTAAGATCTGCTCGGCATAAGGCTCTTATGCCCGCATATCTTAGGCTGCATTCTAGCGATGGCCGCTAGGTGGCGTTCCCGTTGTACTCAGTGTATAGTATGCAAATTGCATACTAACACCGATTCACAACGTTGCGCGAGCCCTGCGTACGCAATTTACGTCGTTTACGTACAGCGGTTTTTGCGCAAGGCTGCCCCTGCTATTAGCAGGGGCAGCCCATGTTACGTATACCCGTCGTTCCCGCGTCGCGAAATTTGAATTTTACGTAGTTTGCGTAAGTGAATCGTGAATGGCGCTGGACGCCATTCACATTCACTTTGAAGCAAATGACGTCCTTGCGACGTCATTTGCCGCAATGCACGTTGGGAAACTTTCCCGACGGAGCATGCGCTCTACGCTCGGCGCGGGAACGCGCCTAATTTAAATGATTCCCGACCCCCACGGGATCATTTAAATTGCGTGCTCTTGCACCGGGCATTTTGCCGGCGCGCCCGTGCAATTTACGGAGCTCATGCTCCGTGAATCGAGGGCAGCACAAAAAAATTGCGGGGGGCGCAGGGCAAAATCGTTGCCCTGCGCCTCCGTAATAAATGCGCAAATCTCTTTGAATCCGGCCCAGTGACTGTAGCAAGGAACGCAAGGATTTACACACTCTCAACCACCTTATGGAATCAACGCATTGGGGTCAGGGCATCCAGGACAGCAAATGAGCGGATTCTACCTTCAGGTAGGTCTGCCACTCCCATCTACATCAGTCTCCTCCCTTACGTGTCTGTCCAGCGAAGTGGCATTGTAGGTACCCCCCAGGACAGACTAAGGAGGGCACAGAATCCAGTATGGGCAGCAGGCAGCGGGCAGGAGGTGACACCATCTGCGTTCAGAATGGGGCAAAGCCTTCAGCAGGGAAGAGCATCCGGGCAGGCCCATGCTTCCTCCAGCCGGGCATACATTTGGGCAGAGCATGATGGGAAGGAAGGGGCAAGGCCTTGAGCATTCGGGCGGGGCCCATGCTTCCAGCAGGGAACAGCATACGGGCGTGGCCCATGTCTCCACCAGCCGCATCGTGGGCAGAACATGAGGGAAATGAAGGGACAATAACAGGCCCTGGGTATCACATCACAACAATCAAACTAGCAAAAAGCCCTCTATGTATCAGGTTATGCAATGCATACCATCGTCAGGGTCCCCACAGAACACACAATCTACCCGATAAAAGGATAAAAAAAAACAGGACGGGCTGGTCACCATGTAATTGCTAAACTAAGCCCAGCACCATGAGGCATATAATTCTCCTGAATTAATTCTCTGTAGAAGAAGTTTTAGTGATTGATCAGATGTCGGTAATATGATCTTACCAGATCTCACAATCTTTTCTGTTACTTTAACTGCAAAATAAAGACTTAACAATTGCTTATTATGTGTATCAAATGTCTTTTCCATATTTGTCAAACCTCAGGAGAAATATCCTATTATTTTCTGATTACTGTTTTGTAATTGTGACAAAGTAACTGAAATCGAATTCTCTGATAAATCATTGTACAATCTAACAGACATAGACGGACCAACGTCAATTGTACTGAATGAATGAGCATTCCATACATCAATACTGAAGAAACAGTTGCAATATCCCAATTAAACCTTTTGTTAAAAAAAAAACTTTCTTCTAGGTTGCTTTTCCATTGTTCCCTGGGGGGGGGGAGAGGGGGGCTGTCCTCCAACTTGCAAGTGTGGCAGAGCCCAGGGCGGGCAGGATGTGGGGGTCCGGACCTCCCACATTCCTCACACACCCAGTTTTATCCCCCATCAGGGAGGCATCTCAGGACTATTAAAAAAAACAGCAAAAATAATAAGCCCCACTTTACACATATCCTGGGCTGTCCCAAAACCTCACATTTCTGTGAATCAAAAAGATACATTAGCATCTGCTGAGAGTTGAAAACAGCTAAACCGTGTCAGAAATACACGCATACATTTGGAACATCAGACCCATGTTTTAAAAAAAAAAATGTTTTCACTATGTTTTTCTGTTTTTCTGAAATTAACAAAGGCAAGTTACTGTTATCTATCAAAGAAACAGAAAAAAAAAACAAAAAACTGTCTCCTACTCTTTTTACCGTCTTGCTCGGCTGCTAATAGCTAGCTGACACATGTTGTTAATAGGAAGGGTTAACTATGCCATCAACACAGCATTCTTTGAAAAAAAAAACTCACAAGCTAACTTTAAAAGACAGACAGGAGAGAAACCTGATCTGAGCTAAGGTGGGAGGGAAACCCCCCGAGCCTGAAGGGAGGGTGGATGGAAATGAAAAAGAAAAAAACTGGCTGCAGAGCGTGTGCTTGTCTCCCATTTATACTAATAGCCCTCAGAACAAGAATGCATGTAAAAAAAAAATGCATGGCACTTTAAGATACGGACAAACAAACAAAACAAAACACAAAATACACAGAATACGACTCTTTCAGCCCCCCTGTCTGCAGGGCGCTAATTTTTAACCCCTAACCCCCCCCCCCAAAAAAAAAAATATATATGTGTAGAGTACCCCTAGTTCCCCCAAATCCTGACCCCGTGCCAGGCCAAATCTCGGCTCACCAAGCCAAGCAAAAGCAACCCCCCATTCAAATCGTAGCCCCATTCTGGCCACGCCAAATCCTGACTTATCCTAGTCAGGCCAAAAACCTAGCGCTACTCGCTAGGCCAAAGCAAACCCCCCCAGTTAATCCCCCAGTACCCCAGAACCCCTTAAAAAAAACTCCGCCTTGAACTACCTTAGTCAAGGAAAATCCCAAATCCTCTTCTTTCAGACCAGACATATTGACATGCGCATACTGCCAACCTCACTTAACCCAACACCAGTAAAACACGGATGCTTATATAGGAAGGAGCCCAGTGACAGCATGCGCACATAAACATCTTCCCCCCCAAGACATGCCATCGTGCACCACCGGCTCAGGACCCCTGAAAAAAAATACTGTCCACCCACCGCCTACAGACATAGGGCCTGATCCTCAAAAGGGATACGCCGGCGTAACTGCTGTTACGCCGTCGTATCCCTGTTTCTAACTATGGAACTGATCCACAGAATCAATTTCCCATAGTTAGGCAGAAGATCTGACATGTGTAAGGGACTTACACTGCCGGATCTTAGGATGCAGTACCGCATCCGCCGCTGGGGGCATTTTGTGTCGAAATGCCGCCTCGGTATGCAAATTAGCACTTACGGAGATCCACAAAGCTTTTACGCTTCGTTTTTTCTCCGTAAGTTTTAGTTTGCAAACGCAAAATTAGGACTGCTTTTACAAAGTGTAAACTGTTTACACCATGTAAAAACAGACCCTTCTGTCCAGCGACGCGATTTTTTTTTTGTTTTGAATTATTTTTTTCCCGCCGTATCTTTTTTATTTTCCCGACGCAACTTTATTGACCCGTCGCGATCCACAAAGCACGGCGTAACGTAATTTCGCGCTATGCACATCGGGAAAATGACGTCACGAGCATGCGCAGTACGGCCGGCGCGGAAGCGCGCCTAATTTAAATGGGAATCGTCCCCATTCGAAGAGGAACGCCTTGCGCCGGCGGAATTTAAGTTACACAGCCGAAAATTTCTAGGTAAGTGCTTTGTGGATCGGGCACTTAGGTAGAAATTTTAAGGCAGTGTAACTTAAATGGAAAAATTTACGTTACGTCGGCTCTTTGTGGATTTGGCCCATAGCGCCCTGAAACAGCCACTAACACAACACGTCAAACATAAAAACACAGACGGCAAACAAAGACATTAACAGAGACATTAACAGAAACCGTGTTTATTACACCCTCTTAAATCACTCCGTTTTCCTTTCGTCTGTATGTAGGAAAATATTATAAACACGAACATGCATCGACACATCTAATCTCTATATTACATGTTTGCATTTACAATATTTTGCGCACCTTCTATAAACCTGGGTGAGTATTTATATATTCATTTATTTAATTTTTTCCTCCACACGCAGAGAGGCAAGGCTACTGTGAGACTCACTCACCCTCTATAAACCTTTCTGCCACCAGGTAAGGGACTTGTGCCACCCCCTTTCCATACAGATAATCGCTGAAACAGCCCCATTCAAAGCAACATAAGACATAACAAATGAAACAAAAACATCAGACTGGCAGAAAGGGAGATGGGTCAAATATTTTGCTCAAGAAATGTTTCCCCCATCTTAGATTGGGTGAGGCACAGCACGACCGAGAAAATTAAGTGCGTCTGCACGGAAGATCTCTGCAAAAAACGCAGCCATGGAGGTGATCAGTCTCCATCCGCACAGATGCACCCCACCGCATCACGGGGTGCTGTATCTCCCCAATAGAGCAAAACACATGTTGGGTGGCCAAAATGAAGTGGACTCATTACTTAATTGATATCCTGATCCAATCTCAGTGCTATCCATTTCTGCGGCTGATTCAAATTATAAAGTGAGACAATGCAATCTTATGGAGAAAGAAAGATTCACATGCTCACCTCTGGCTCGATTCCAACAACAGGAAGGAGAAATCCTCCTCTCTTTAGCTTTATTAAAAATACAACATTACACAAATACATTCTCATTCGTCAACCCACACAATTCACACCCATTTCACCCACCCCCTTGTGAGGCTGTCATTGGCCAGTTCATATAAGGGCCTCTCCATATAGCACAAATCAGTTCTTGTTACAAGATTTAAAGTTCCTTCCGAAAACGTAGAAAGTCTCTGGTCTTCTCTGACGAGAAAGCAATAAAACATTTGTTGCACATCTGCTGTGAAAGCCACGGACTCTGTTCTGAAGCACATGAGGACACCTAGCAAAGTATTGTTTAGGTCAGGGCCACTCAACACTACGTAATTTAAAGAGACTCCTTTGTACTCTGCGCTGGAATCAAAAACGATTCTAATTTGGTTAGGTTTGTGTGGATGGTAAACACCAAACATTGGTTAATACCAGTGTTCCCTGTCTGTCTCAAGTGGTCCTGCAACTTCAGCGTGATCATTGTCTAGCATCCCTTTAATGAATTCAATGAAATCTCTTTTCACTTCTAGCTTTCTCTGCAGTGTTTTGCTGAGTGAATGCAAACGCTTCATGGCTTGCTCCCTGTTACTAGGCAAAACATGTCTGGGTGTGTGAAAGGGGCCACCCAACTGTGATTGTCATCTTGGTAAGCCTCTCTATCCATAATCTGCAAGAAGGTCTAAACCTCTATAGAGGGCCTGTTTATCATCATCATTTTCTGGAATACTGTATTTCCTAGATTGTCTGTTTCAATGTTGGAATTGACTTCTTCTTTACCATATAGTGTGGAAGAGTCACAGTGTTGTGTTGACCTGCCAAAGCTTTCCTTGACAACAAAGTTGTTGTGACAGGGACTGAGAAGGGATGTGTGTCTATTTGTTAACACAGACGTCTTCAAAGTGCTAATATTGTCAGGCTGGTGCACTGTCCCCAGGAAAACTTTTCCTACAATGACCCACCCCAGGTCCAGTCTCTGTGCATAGGGGGCATTATAAGGTCCATTGATTTGCTGGCGCACCTTGTGTACCTGAAGGATGTCTCTCCCAAGAAGTTGAAGGATAGAAAGTCTGGCTCAACAGCTGGGATAAGGTGAGCAATTGAGCGGAGGTGAGGGTGGTGATGGGCTACTTCTGGAGACGGAATCTCAGTTTTGTTGTCGGGTATCATGCCACACACTATTAGGGTAAGAAGTGGTAACTGCACTTTCTTATTGAAGGATTCAATGGTAAATTCAGTAGCTTTTCTCCCTGTGGTTTCAATTGTCCCCACACATGTCCTTAGAATGTATGGAACTGCATTTGCCTCAAGGTTAAAGATATCAAAGAAATCTGACTTTGCAAGGGATCTGTTGCTCTGTTCATCTAGAACTGCATACATTTTCACTGCCCTTTCTCTAGTGGGATACACAGTCACCAAACTGATTTTAGAGCATGATCGTGCACTCTTGCCTTGTCCACATACTTCAGTGCAATTAGACATTACTGAGGAGAGTGGGGTCTCTTGTTGCTCCCTGCCCTGATCTTTCCGGGATTCTACAGTCTCTAGTGGGGCAGGAGCAGGGTCTGGGTGTAAAGCTACAATATGTCTCTCACTGCCACATTCTGTACATTCTACTGGTATTTTGCAGTCTTTGGCAATGTGATAAGTAGATTCGCAACACTTGAAACGGATGCCGTTTTGTTTAAGGAAGAATATCCGCTCTGCAATGGGTTTGCTTCTAAAGCCTTTGCATTTCTTTAGTGGATGTGTTTTTTTGTGTATTGGGCAATGTCTATCAGGGTTTTCTATGGTGTGTACCTTGTGGGTGCTTTGGTAGTCTGTGACTTCTGAAGGTACAGCTGTTTTGTGTGTGGATACAGAGGTCCTACCGTGAGGTCTGTGAGGTTTCTCAGGTCTGTGTGATTGATTGCCGCTGGTGGTGAAGGCAAAATTGGGATCACTTTGGATTTTCGCTTGCTGTCGGACAAACCTGGAAAACACAGAGTAAGGGGGAAAAGCGACACCATAATCTTCTTTGAATTTGCCTCCCACAGACATCCACTTGTCTTGCAGATTTGGGGGTAGTTTCTCTACTATTGGATTAGTGCCTCTAGCTTTATCTAGATATAAAAGTCCTGGCAAGTAGCCATCCTCTTTTGGCATATTCTATCTCTAGTAGAAGATCACTTCGTTCTTGTAGCCGCACGTTGTCTCTGTAGCCTACCTTGGGAAAGACTTCAAGTTTTTTTTAACAGTGCTCCTTCTATTACCTCTGGGGATCCATATGTTTCTTCTAGTCTTTTCCAGGTCATGTTGAGTCCTGCTGCAGGGTTGAACAGGTTTGCTCTTCTCATCCTCTTAGTATGCTCTGCTGACGCTGTACCAAGCCATTTTATCATTAAATTAAGCATATCTGCTGGTGATAAGTTCAGACCTTCAGTGGCATTCGGAAAGGAAGATTTCCATGCCCAATAGTTTTCAGGACAGTCATCAATTTGGAGAAAGCCTGAGCTGACCATTTTTTTGCGGATGAGGTAATTGGTGACATCCACTGCACATTGTTGTTCGCACATGTAATCTATAGGTTGAGGTGATGGGAACACTTGATTTTGTTCTTAGGGGTTTCTGGTGCTTTATTCTTGGTTTGTTGGAAGCCGCTGACCTGATGTGGTTGATTGGGCCTGCTCAGGGGGTATGTTGATCTCGGCCTAAATTCCTTTGCTTCAGGTTTATGAGACTCTTCCTTTGTATGCGTATTGGTAAGGTTCTGGATGTACTCACTTGTACGATCTGCACTCCATCAGTGAGAGTACTCACAGACAATTCCATCATTAGTCCAGAAATAGATCGAGAGCTCCTCTGCATGAAGTCTGTTAGATTCAGAAGCAGTCATGAAATGGAGGAAATACAGTTCCAGGTTAAAGTTACTGCCTCTCACTCTGAGGAAAATACCACTTCCTGTCAAGCTCTGGCAAAATAATAACTAACCACTAGATGGCAGCAACGTCAAACTAACATTGCAGTATAATCTGTAACAGCACATTGCACACATTTACTATGAACAATATGGGCAGAACACAAATGAACTCTATTAACCTCTTATCCACCGCCCGTCATCAAATGACGGCGGGAGGCAGACCCTATTGTTCTGGGTGGATGTCATACGACGTTGCACCTTTTTAATCCACTAGGGGGCGCGCGGGTGCCCGGCGGACGCAATGGCCGCCGGGCACCCGCAATTGCCCAGTAACTGAGCAGGACCGTGGATTTGTGTGTGTAAACACACAGATACACATCCTGTCAGGCAGAGGGGACCGATGGTGTGTCCCTTGTACATAGGGACAACCATCGTCACCTCCCCCAGTCACTCCCCTCCCCCCACAGTAAGAATCACTCCCTAGGGAATACATTAACCCCTTGATCACCCCCTTGAGTTAACCCCTTTCCCTGCCAGTCACATTTATACAGTAATCAATGCATTTTTATAGCAGGGATCGCTGTATAAATGTGAATGGTCCCAAAAATTTGTCAAAAGTGTCCGATGTGTCCGCCGCAATATCACAGTCATGATAAAAATCGCTGATCCCCGCCATTACTAATAAAAAAATAATAATAATAAAAATGCTATAAATCTATCCCCTATTTTGTAGACCCTATAACTTTTGCGCAAACCAATCAATATACGCTTATTGCTTATTACCTAAAATATGTAGAAGAATACTTATCGGCCTAAACTGAGAAAAAAATTGTTTAAAAAAAAATAGATATTTATTATAGCAAAAAGTAAAAAATATTGTGTTTTTTTTTTAAACGTGTCCCTATTCTTTTGTTTATAGAGCCAGGAATAAAAACCACAGAGGTGATCAAATACCACCAAAAGAAAGCTCTATTTGTGCAAAGAAAATGATGAAAATGTAATTTGTGTACAGTGTTGCATGACCACGCAATTGTCATTCAAAGTGTGACAGCGCTGAAAAATGGCCTGGGCAGGAAGAGGGTGAAAGTGCCCAGTAGGCAAGTGGTTAAGATGCAAACCGACCAAAGAATGCAGACAAATTGCAATCAACACAAATGCAAAGTACAATTGATGAAAAAATTATCAATGAAAAGCAGTTCAATTAACTACTTTAAGCCTAGGTTCACACTGCTGCGAATTCAAAATCGCGGTAAAATGCGCGATTTTACCGCGATTTTGCGGCTGCGATTTTGCCGCGATTTTGCCGTGATTTCGGCCGCAATTTAATGTAAATCGCGGCCCGAAATCGCAAAAAGTAGTACAGGAACTACTTTTTGAAATCGCAGATGCGGCGTCGCACTGATTAGGACAGTGCCATTGCCGACAATTGCCGCCGATTTGAGATGCGATTTGACATGTCAAATCGCATCTCAAATCGTTCCAAATCATACCCAGTGTGAACCAGGGCTAAAGCCTTGTACACACGTACGGGTTTCCCGGCGGACTTTTTACCGTCGGGAAACCAGAGGGGAAAAGCGAGAACCTGCTCAGTAACTTTTTTCCCCCTACACATGACTGGGTTTCCCGACAGGAAAACTGCCACAAGAGCTTTGGTAGGAATCCTGGCTGTGTGTATGCTCCATCGAAGGAAAACTGCCGGGTTAAAAAACGGCGGGAAAAAAGAAAAAGATTGAGCTGGTTCTCTTTTTTTTCCCGGAAGTTTTCCTGTCGGGAAAACTGCGATGGAGCGTACACACGGCCGGTTTTCCCGGCCAAAAGCTCTCATTACAGTTTTCCTGATGGGAAAACGGTCGTGTGTACAAGGCTAAGAATGGGCCTGTGAAGCATGTAATTCTCCCTGCTTGTTTTAGAGATATTGTGTGTGTTAGAGGTAAAAAGGTGTTACAGGCTGATTGATATGTTAATGACCCTTCCTCAGCCAGCTCCCTAGTTCAAATGGTAATTGATTTATTGTGTGTGGGAAGGAGACCGGCCTTACTGTTTACAATGATTAGATAAGTGGCTCATGTTAATTAGTCTGATTGCTTCATTGTGGTCAGGCTGTTACACCTAGTAATTAACTCCGCTGATGTCCTTATCTAAAGAAAATGTGTTTTCAGGTCGGCTCCGAATTGTCTGGCTATATTCTGTATGAGAACTCCAGAGTGGGTGAAAAGGGGGTGGAGCTCCCATTGTTCCTTGATTAAGGATTTAGCTTGTAAAACTGTATTTATAACCAGCAGCAAGCTGCCAATAAATCAGTCTTGGTTCCAGCCTTCAGTCTTGACTCATGTATGGATGATCCTGTGATGTTCTTGTATGGAGAGGAGGGAATGCTTGACGGGAATATCATACCGATACCGTCACAAATTGGATGGCAGCAGCGGGATCTTCCCTTCTACTCTCCCTTACACCAGGATTCCAAGCAGACACTGGGAACAGTGAATGGAAGGCTGCTACACCCTGCTTAAAAGAAATACACTGAAAGAACTACTGGAAGTTCGTGGAAGGATTGCTAGCAACAAAACCAAGCGGGTCATCATAGCAGAATCAATGGAGATAGACCAGGAGGACGTGATTGCAGCAACGCCAGCAGTACAAGAGATGGAGACACCAGTGATTCAGGAGGAGTCACCAACCAACAAGCTAATGAGAGAGAAGCTAGCGTGGTTCGGCCCGAACCCAACGCCGGATGTGGTGCTGAAAGTGATGGACCTGTTAGCGGAGGAAACTAAACAAATAAGAGACGCAGAGCTACAGTTAAAACTGGCAGCAGTCCGACAAGTAGCCGCACATTCTCCAAACAGTGAGTACAGCACAGCCGACGCAAGGAAGATTCCGTTTAGCGCTTTTAAAGCTTTTGATGAAAAGGACTGTGAGATTGATAACTACCTGGCAGACTTTGAGCGACAATGTAACCTGCACCGAATAGCTAGAAGAGAGTGGGTTGCAATATTGTCAGGCAAACTGTCAGGCAAAGCTTCTGATGCTTTCCGAACCGTGCCAGATCAGGATATCCATAGCTACGCCCGGGTTAAAGAAGTGCTCCTGGCTCGTTATGCAGTAACCCCAGAGTCCCACCGACAGAAGTTCAGGGACTCACGCAAAACCACGAAAGACTCTTACGCGGAATGGGCATGCCAGTTGTCCCTGTCGGCCTCTAACTGGGTTAACAGCAGCCAGGCCACCACCGCAGAGGACATTTTGCAACTAATGCTCCTGGAGCAATTTTACAATCACATCCAGACAGATGTCAAAGATTGGGTGAGAGATCGCAGGCCCATGACTCTAC
Organism: Rana temporaria; assembly: GCF_905171775.1. Classification (NCBI taxonomy): domain Eukaryota; kingdom Metazoa; phylum Chordata; class Amphibia; order Anura; family Ranidae; genus Rana; species Rana temporaria. The sequence goes on along the minus strand of NC_053491.1, from coordinate 291,360,676 downwards.
CAGAGGCCGCGAAGTTGGCGGATGAATATGCGGATACTCGCAAGACAAACCAGGTCCCACCACGGGTACAACCTCCACGACCAACGGCGCCCTCACACCCACCAGCCGCTAGATACCAACCTCCTAACAGACCGGTGACATCTAGCCCTCGCTATCCACGCCAGGAGGACAACGAACAACGCTGCTTCCGGTGCAAACAGTTGGGTCACTTCAAGCAGAATTGCCCCCTGAATGACAACACCAGATCAAATTGGTCTCAACCTGGGTACCGCCCACCAGCAGCAGCCCATTGTGTAGACTCGGCTTGGGATCCCCAGGAGCTGGGTCGGGAAGAAACATTGGGCACCCCTTACGAAGCCCTCATGGTACAATCTGTTATTACGGACAACAGGGAACACCATTGTCAGCTGGTCATGGGCGACAGCCATGAGCCGGAGGGGCCCTGGAGGGAGCTGGGCAGAAAGAGGCACCGCCAGCTACCCTCCAAGAAGAAGAGGTCCTGGAAGTCATATAACCAGCGGACCTGGGAGGAGAAGAAGCGACTGGAGGAGAGGGAGTCGCAGCGGGCGTCCCAGATGCGGGCCGAGATGTTCGCCAAGGGCCCACCGGTGGCCCCTTACACCACCACCCAGTTCCTGATGATGAAGGACCACGTGGAGAGCCTGCAGGACATGAGCAAGCAGGAGCTGATCCGTGAGTACATAGAGCTGGAGGAGTGCATAAGCCGCATGGAGGAGGAGAACAACCACCTGAGGTCACAGCAGGCTGACCCCCCCAGGCTCCATGAACTGGAGATGGAGCTGGAGAAGCTCAAAGAGGAGAACCGGTGGCTGCGGAGGGAGCAGAGGGTGGCTGACCCTATGGGGCACTGATTCCCCCCCCCCCCCGAACTCTGAGCACCAGTGATATAACTTTTTCTTTTTATGAATCTCCTGTGATTGTCACTTCAGAGCCATAACCTGCCCCTCCCATAGCGGGACACCTACATGGCGGCGCACAGACCCATTTGCCATCTTCACACTGACTTCTGGTGACTCTGCAGATCGCACAAAGACTTGGGGACTGACCGGCGTGTGATCCGACGACCCGGTGACATACCTGAGTCGGAAGCAGTTGCCAAGGGAGGTCAGTCACGCCAAACGGAGTTAACCTCGGACTAAAAGCTCTGAACCCGTCAACCCTACTGGACCAGGGAAGGTCCAACCGGGTTTGCCGGAGCAGGGAGAAAAAGGGGGGCCATTGTGAAGCATGTAATTCTCCCTGCTTGTTTTAGAGATATTGTGTGTGTTAGAGGTAAAAAGGTGTTACAGGCTGATTGATATGTTAATGACCCTTCCTCAGCCAGCTCCCTAGTTCAAATGGTAATTGATTTATTGTGTGTGGGAAGGAGACCGGCCTTACTGTTTACAATGATTAGATAAGTGGCTCATGTTAATTAGTCTGATTGCTTCATTGTGGTCAGGCTGTTACACCTAGTAATTAACTCCGCTGATGTCCTTATCTAAAGAAAATGTGTTTTCAGGTCGGCTCCGAATTGTCTGGCTATATTCTGTATGAGAACTCCAGAGTGGGTGAAAAGGGGGTGGAGCTCCCATTGTTCCTTGATTAAGGATTTAGCTTGTAAAACTGTATTTATAACCAGCAGCAAGCTGCCAATAAATCAGTCTTGGTTCCAGCCTTCAGTCTTGACTCATGTATGGATGATCCTGTGATGTTCTTGTATGGAGAGGAGGGAATGCTTGACGGGGATATCATACCGATACCGTCACAGGGCCTATTTTTCAAACTTGTTGTTTACAAGTTAAAATTGTTTTTTTTTGCTAGAAAATTACTTAGAACCCCCAAGTTAGCCCATTTTTTTTTATATTGTGAAAGATGATGTTACGCAGAGTAAATTGATACTGAACATATCATGTTTCGAAGTTGCGCCTGCTCGTGGAATGGCGACAAACAAATAAAATTGTCATTTGAAAAAAAAATATGTTTTTGCTTTAAGAGCATTGGGCAGAAGTGACGTTTTGACATCACTTCCTCCCTGCAATGGTATGGAGATGGGTGGGGGCCATCTTCCCCTCACTCATCTCCATACCCAACAGGGAGAAGGATGTCATCGCTGCTGGCGGCTCTGGTAAGTGACAGAGGGTACTGAAGAGCGGCGAGACGGGGCCCCCATCTCCGCCAATGATAAAAGTGATCTTGTGGTGAATCCGCTGCTGAGATCACTTTTACCTGAAAGCGGACCGCCTGCTGAAAAAGAGGATACTGGGGTTTTGGTAGCTAGCTGCTGCCATAACAACGATATCCCTCTTCTGGTTTTGGTTGGGTGGTAAGTGGATTGTCTGCTAAATTATACAGAGATCCGTAATAATGACTGAATGCGTCATGTCTTGTGGATGATAATGTTTTTATTTAGTAAGCGGGTGTAATATGTATGGTATTTTTAGATTTGTACCTGCATCCCTGAAGGCGTTGTGCTAGGAGCTTAACCGCTTTGTTACCATTAACATAATAATTCATGTTTAGCCTTCTGATGGATTTTTCGAGTTTCCCCAGAAGAAGTAAACAGAGGTCATAGCGAATTTGGGCTAGTTGTTTAGAAATAGAAGGTGTGGGATTTTGTTTGTTTATGTTTTATAGGTCGTGAATTTTAGTTGTAAGACCAAGTAGTTGCTGTTGGTGCCACCTCCTCCTCCCTGCATCCAGCTTAATAAAGATACCCCTCATTAATGCTTTATGGGCATTCCAAAGTGTAAACTTATTGTCTACTGATTTTTCATTATCTGTAAAGTATTGTACCAGATTTTGTTCCAAAATATTTTTGGTATCAGCTTCCTGTAGTAAAAGCGGGTTCGCTCTCCAAATTGGAACAGGGTTTGAGGAAAAGACATCATGGATAGTCAAAGTAATATCGTTAATAGATGCTAATTTTTTTCTGGAAAGAGTCCACTGATCTACTAGAAATAGATCTATTCTGGAATATGTTCTGTGCGGTGATGAAAAGAAGGTGAAGTCCCTCTCCCCTGCATGAAGGCATCTCCAGGGGTCAAACAGTTTCTGCTGGTATATGGTGCCTTGGAGCGTTGGGTGTGCTCTGGCGGTAGTGGAGGTAGAATCTAGTTGTTTGTTCGGAATTATATTAAAGTCTCCACAAACCACCAGTGCTCCTTTTTGGTAGGCTCTGATTTTCTGGAAAAGCTTGTTAACAAAGCGTAGTTGTTTAGATTTTGGAGCGTATAGGTTAACAATGGTATACTGTGAAGCATTGATATCACAGATTGAGATTAAGTATCGCCCTTGGGGATCTGCTAGCGCTTCGTGAAGTTGAAATGAGACAGTGTCCTGTATTGCAATAAGGACTCCTCTTTTTTTAGTGTCCGTATTTGCAGTAAAAATATGAGGAAATTGCTTGTTTGTGCATTTTGGCGGGGATAGGCTGCTGAAGTGTGTTTCTTAAGTGCAAAGGATATCACATTTGAATTGTTGTGCTTCTTTCCATAATGATTTGCGCTTAACGGGATGGTTGATGGAAAGGAATGTTACCACCATTTGGGCATTAAAAATTCAGTCATTTGGCAATTTGAGTACATATGTGGCTGGTTGTTAGTAAAGAGCTCCCTCTTGTGGCCAGAACTGGAATAGGATGTAGTTTCAAGTGCTGGTGCATATTGGAAAATAATTGTACTCACAGTATGAAGTGCAGGCAATACTTCAAGGTTGTAGGCACCCTTGTAATGCTGGTGAAGACCTGGTTTAGATGTTATCTTGTATGGACCAGTTGCGGATACCTCCAAAGGCTGCAAAGGAATCTGTGAGTTCTGACTATATTGAGAAAGTACAGTAAAAGAAAAAACAAGACTGAGTTTGAACAAAAAAACTTGAACAATGAACAAAATTGGAACTTTGTGTAAAGAGACAGAATGAATCAAGCATGGGTATCTCGTACCTGGATGCAGCATTATGCTGCTCAAGTGGTATCAGAGGGGTGAGTTTGTGAGCCGAGAGAGGCTACTCCCCCCACAGAAATGAAGTTAACACTTATTCACTTTCCAGATACTCAACGTTTTTTAGCATTCTTTGTGTAACCTGTTGCCATTCAGGTTCAGTATGAGGGATATTCCTGGGAGAATGGGATCTGCTATCAGGCTCTGGAAGTATCTGCCATTCCTTTAGCAGGGACAGGCCTTTATCCAGTGAGTCTACAGTGAAGGCACGTCCTTCTTTGGTAATTGTAATTTTTGTGGGAAAGTCCCATCTGTAGTTGATCTTGTGGTTCCTGAAGGCTTTTGTAATTGCTCCTTCTTTTTTGAAAGGGTGTACTGTGACAAGTCTGCAAAGAATTGCAGATTCTGATGCTGTGGAGGGACATGTTCCCTGGATCGCATTGCAGACATTAATTGTTCTTTTATATGGTAAAAATGCAACCTTAGGATCACATCCCTCGGGATCTGGTCAGGTAGAAAAGCAGGTTTAGGCAGGCGGTGTATCCTGTCTATGGTCACATCAAGATCTATAAGCTCAGGGAGGATGTTTTTAAACAGGGTAGTAGTGTAGTCACACAAGTCACCTTGCTGAACAGACTCTGGGATCCCTCTTATTTTTAAGTTGTTCCTCCTGCTTCTGTCTTCCATTTCGGCTATTTTAAATCTGAGCCCTTCAATTACCTCCTCATGGGCATCTACAAGATCATTGATTGTAACTGCAAACTCCCCCATCTTGCTTTCAACATGCCCCACTCTGGACTCTACCTCCTGTATTTCCCCATTAAACTTTTGCATGCAGGACATCATGTCATTTTGGATTGAGCTCCTTAGGGATAGCAACATGTCCTTTAATACAGTGTCGATAACAGGCTGATTTTTAGTAGGAAATACCTCAATGCTGTCTGGCAGCTCTCTAGTGTCTTCCCCTGACTCAGTACTGGGGATGGCCGTGGGACTGCATCCAGAGCCATCCATCCGGAATTTGGCTTTAGCTGGGCTTGCAGACTGAGGAGTATTAGGATAGGAAAGGCCATAATAACACCAATAGTCTCCAGTAGGAGACTAATAGAAATATAGTGGTCCGTCCAGCGGATAAGGGTGGAGGAGTGGTGCTACTTACCAAAAACAACTATTATGGTGAAACCCAATGTCTATTGGCTGATGTAGACACCTACCATCCTTTATCAGGGGACCCACTCATTAAACTCAAGGCGGAATTGTCCGCTTGGGTCAATGATGGGGCCGCACGTTCTATATTGACCAAAAAAGAGGCACTTTATCTGATACCCAAGGTACCACGCACCCCGGTCCTTTACATCTTGCCGAAGATTCATAAAAACAGGACCAATAACCCTGGCCGACCCATCATTAGTGGGATGGGCTCTTTGTATTCTCGAGTTGGTGAATATCTCGATATATTCTTGCAAACCTTGGTAATACAAGGGAAATCCTACCTGAAAGATAGCAGAGAGCTCATTAAATCTTTATCCTCTATAAGAGTTACAGAAGAGACATAGCTTGTAACAGTCGACATAGAGTCGCTATACACGAATATTAGGCAAAGTGATGCGATCTTAGCAGTTACTGAGGACAGGCCATGGGTAACAATTATTTTTGGGTACAGGGCAAATATTATAAACAAATTAAGGGAATTGCTATGGGGGCTTGTTATGCCCCCAGTGTAGCTAATTTGGTTCTCAATAAATGGGAGGGAGAAACAATATTTTGTGAAAATGATAAATCTATGATTTTTTATAAACGATATATCGATGATATTATAATGTTGTGGGAGGGGTCCCAGACATCTTTGGAAAACCTCCTAGTAAAAATTAATACTAACCAGTATGGCCTTCGGTTTACTGTGGAATTCAGTTTAACCTCCATTAACTATCTCTACTTAACATTGATGAAACAAGGTAATCAGGTGACCACTAAGACCTTTTTTAAATCCACGGACCGTAATGGTTTCGTGCCCTCCAGTAGTTGCCATCACCCTAAATGGTTGGGGGCGTTACCCAAGGGACAATTTATGCGATAATTGTGATCAAATTACGGATTTTGAAGACCAAGCCAATCTGTTGATTGCAAGATTTGTGGAAAAGGGGTATTCCCCACCAGTTTTATTAAATACAAAAAAGGAAGTCTTGAATATGGACAGACAATCCCTATTAGAATCCAAGAGGAGGCCGACACGTTGTGACAAGGTGGCCTTCCTGTCTGGATTCCATAGGCAGTATAGAGGTGTAGAAAAAATCTTTAAGAAGTTTTGGCCTATTCTGTTAAAAGATGCGGATTTGGCCAAAATTTTACTATCCAAACCTTCATTTATTTATAGGAGGGCTCCAGGACTGCACAATAAGATTGCAGCCAATGTCCCACACCCTCCTGAAAAACCATTGACTTTTCTAGATGGTTCTGGTTTCCACTATTGTACTCGCTGTAGAGCCTGTAAGAGTACTAATAGGCAGGGGAAAAAAAGAACTGGCTTTAAATCTAATGTAACCAATGAAGAATTTACCATAGAGCCATTAATCACTTGTCACTGTAAACATGTAACTTATGTTTTAGAGTGCCCCTGCAAATTGCAATATGTGGGTCGGACCACAAGGGAATTAAAGTGAGAATTAACGAACATGTGGCCAACATCGTTGAGGGCTTCCCCAATCACAGCGTGTCTAGGCATTTCGAGGAATGCCACAATAAAGATCCACGCCAGCTTATCTTCTATGGTATAGACAGGATTATTAACCATTGGTGAGGTACAGATTTGAAGAAGATGGTCTCACAGAATGAAACCCAGTGGTTGCATCGATTGCGCACGATGCAGCCGCTGGGTTTGAACATTGAACTCAACCTTAACTGTTTTTTGACCAATAAATAGTTATTCTGATTTCCTCTGACTTTTGTCCTTTCTGCTATGTTAGCTGTATTATATAATGATTTATTAATAACAATTTTATTGTATCAAATATATTTTAATATCTTAATTAATATATATCCATTATATATCCTTGTACAGATATTGGTATATTATGCCAGTATGATATATTAATGAGACATACCGAATACATTTGTGTTGGTCAAATAATTTGTATAACTTATATTGGCTTGTAATTCACAAATTCCCAGTTTGGGTTAGTTTGTATGCATTTAATATTTATTAATTGGCGTTTTTTTAGTTATTCTCTGGGTATTCCATTTGTCAGAAATTTGGGGTTAAAAGAATACATATAAAGTCGCACATAATATATGTTTCATAGTGTTCCCTTCATGTATATGATGAACTGAAGGACAGCCATTTTTCCCTGTTAAAGTTTAAACATAGGTCCTCAGGCATGAATGGACATTGTTATTGGGTTGTAGGAACCCAGCTGTGCCATCTCCCAGGTCATATATCTTCTGGGCTTGACACTGATAAGATACACAAGATGAAAAGCCTGGCACAGCATGACACAAAACATAGTATTGTCTTCTTATACTGAGGCCATGGGGCTTATTCACAATCCCGGTGGAATAATATACTGTATCTTAAATAGTATTGTTTCTTTATAATGACTTAATAATATATGTGTATTAGTAATTCATATATAAGCCTGTTTAATACATAGACATTACTGGGATCCCAGGTATAAGATCCTATAATAACTTAAAAATATTAGACTGCTTTGATCACATTCCGGCATCAGTTCAAGGAACTTCCCAAAGCATGTGTGCTGATCATAAAACCTTATCTCAATCATAAATTTAGGGGTTGCCGAAATGTCTAGGTTTGTTGTCATTTTGTTTGACATATAAAACAATGTATGGTGTGTGAGGATGGGGCCCTGTGCTGGGTGAAAAATGGCTGCTTTACGCCAAATTCTGGGGAGAAACACACGTTAATTGGTCAGCTGTGGCTTGGGCTTTTTAAGTTTGATCTGAACAGCATTCAGGGCCCCACCCTACAGACAGGAGGTCTGTTCCTAGGAGCCAGGTGAGCTCCCATATCTCTGAGAGAAGAGAGAGGCTGCATGGGGTGCAGCTAAACGCTGTGTGTGGACAAGTCGCTGTGTGCGAATCAAATGCTGTGTGCGGATAAGTCGCTGTGTGCGAATCAGACGCTGTGTGCGACTGTTGATTTTTTGCAAGATACAGGAATGATGAAACCCCCCTGCGAGGGCAGCTTTTGTATCTGTGAACTTTGAGGTTTTTAAATAAAAGTGGGCTACCAGGCCCTTAAAAACTCAGTATTGGATTGGCGTACTCACTGAAAAACGCACCTACCATTGGAGTCTGTTTCCCCAATCTTACATATGGTGGAAAATTTGCTACGGGCAGTTTGGAAGAGTTCCAGATCCACGCATACCATTGAACAGTGAGTAAAAAAAAAAAAACTGTGTGTTTTGCAGTAATGCTATGATGAACAGCCAATATTAACTAGAAGTTAAAAGTTTTCTGCTGTGAACTTCTGTTAGCTGTGTGTGGCAGTCAGGAGAACTGCATTGCACAGGAGTTCAATTAATAGACTGTGTCTGCATACAGGTGGTATACCTGTGGAAGTGAGCTCTGAGAAGACATATCCATTTGGGAAGGCCCAGTAAATGGATGGTTCGAGTGGAATCGCAGAGAGTGAAGTCTGCATGTAAAAGTGTGCTGTTTTGCAAGTCTTGGAGACCGTACATCAACATTTTTCCTGTGTTAAGAAGGAACTGTGTGATAAACCATTGCCCTGTTTGCAGCGATGGGAAAGCAATATTTGCTGAAATGAGAGACAGAACTTTGTGGCTGGAGGGTTTGTTGCTGTCAGAACAAGCCCCAGAATCGTGCAAAAAGCACTTGGCTGTGCTGAACTAAGCCAAAGGGAAAGTGCATGCTGTTGCCCCTGGCAACGCTGGTGTAGGTCGGCCAGCTATCAAGGTGAAAAGTTTTGAAAGCCAGGTGCGCTGTTTGCGATGCAGTGAGTGGGGGCATGAAGTTTCCAAATGCCCTTTGTCCCAGGCTTCAGCGAAGCAAAGGTATGAGAAGCCTGCGCTGAATGTAAAGAGTGACCAGATGGGTGCAGTTGCCCATAGCAACGCCTATGATGTCAGGTCAGTGGACCGCGAGACAAAGATATTGCCTACAGAGAGTCCTGGCAGGTTGAAAGCAACGCCGCTTCATGGAGAGAGAAGTTTACGTGGGTCAGAGAGCCAGCAACGTGCAGCTGGGAGAGCACCGTTTCCGTTGGCAACCAGAGAAAATGTGTCAGATGCAAGTGAAATTCTGCGGGTTGGGAGAGTGTCATCTCCCTTAGCAACAGGAGAAAGTCACCGAACGCCATGCCTGGAATGTGGTCAGCTGGAGCATGGCATTTTTTCTGAAGTTGCTGAGCAGAACTCTTCGTCGGTGGGCCAAGGTTCCCTTTCAGATGTGTTTGCAGTCACCCCTGGCAACAAGAAGTCTTCTGTTGTGTCTGCAGGGGGTGCTAAACAGTGGGAGATGCCTGCTGTGATTTCATCCTGTGGCCACCAGGGGGAGTTCGCCAGTAACTATACAACTGAGAGACAGTGCCCTCAAATGAAGATAGCTGGTAACTCTACAGGATATGGTAAGACTGTTAGAGTTTGTGATCCAAGTGAAGAAGCAGTGAGCCCGGTGAGCAGATCTGCAGACAGTGTAAAGATGGACTTGCTGCAGTGTGTTACCCAGATCAGTGGGGAGACACACATTAAAACCCTCTTTGCAGCAAAAAAATCTATGGACTATGGGTGCACCTAAGGTAGTCCAGCAGAATGTTGAGAGAGATGTTATAGGGGGTGACCAAAACAGTTGGTGTGTCATGTTCCCTAGCGATAGAGACAGCTGCTGCGGAGTTGCCAAGGGAACCGCCAAGGAGCCTGTATTGGTAAGGCAAGGGGTTTTCCAGGACAACTGTGAAGCCGCCATAGTGGGCAAAATAGTTCCTTTGGAGAGGAAGGGTGATGTGCTGAGTCGCATGCAGGTTGCCATGCATTCTGACAAAAGTCAATCTGATAGAAATGATAAAACTGCTATGTTTTTGAATGCTGATGTTGATGAAAATTGGTTGCTGTACTGTTGGTTAATTTTGTGTAAAGTTGTCTCACAGTTCTCTTCAAGAGTGCTTCCAGCGGCGGTTGGGTGCGGAAGGCGCTCAGGAGAATTGTTAGAGAAATCAGAAATAATAGACAAAGTGGAAGTCTCTCCATGTGCTGATGTGATGGGGTGCATTCCTACTGGTGCGGTCCGAGGTACGGCTGAGCAGTGGTTGGTACAGGGCGTGCATACTGTCTCACCCTCTAGACCTCATGTAAAGGAAGGGCTCGGAATGGACGTGGCAGTAGTGAGAATTCAATCCATCTCTCGCAAAGAGGTGCAGTTTGAGGTACCCGGAGACACGTTGACAGGAAATAACAGTAGTGGTAACTGTAACGAAAACGTGTGTGAGAAGCACTGTAGAGCACTGTCAGACAATTCTGAGCTATTGGTTGAGGTGTCAATGGACACAGAAGTGGTTAAAGAGAGTAGTATGGAAAAATGTGCATTGGTAGGACAATTGCTATCGGAGTGTTGGACAACAGGGGGCGATGTGAAACTGCAGGACTGTCCCATAGGGATTAACTGCTTGCCTGTAGGTGGTCCCTCCATAGACACTGTCCTAGCAAACAAGGGGACAAGAGGTCCCAATGACAATGTTGAGTTGAGTAACCCTTTGTGGAACAGTGCCAGTGAGGTTACACAGAAGGGTGTGGTGTTGATCTCAGATGGTTTGGTTGCCAAAGGTAACCATGTGTGGGTTAGTGAACCTGGGAAACAAATGTTGTTGGTTAATGTTTAGTTAGGTAGTGAGAGCGGTCAGTCCCTGACAGACCCCATGGAAGTAGGTCCCCAACAGTCCCAGGAGAGTAGGTCCGTGGGAGGAAAAAGAAGGATCTTGAGGCCAGCAGATAGAAAGGGTAGAGACATTAGTGGGAGCCCACGGTTCAGAAAGAAGTGCTGGTGGAAGCACACTCAGAAGAAGATGTGGGTGGAGTGCCCCTTTAGAGAAAAGGTTGGGCAGGTTAGGACTCCTGCTGCTGATAGTTGGCACAGGGGCGCGCGGTGAAGTGTTGGTGGCAACATACCCGAAAAACATGGGCCTACGCAGCCTATGGCTGGCCTGCAGATGTCCCATTGGTGGTGGGGGGTCTATGTGTTCCTCCCTCCGTTTCAAAACAGGAGGGAAGGATTTGTGAGGATGGGACCCTGTGCTGGGTGAGAAATGGCTGCTTTACGCCAAATTCTAGGGAGAAACACACGTTAATTGGTCAGCTGTGGCTTAGGCTTTTTAAGTCTGATCTGAACAGCATTCAGGGCCCCACCCTACAGACAGGAGGTCTGTTCCTAGGAGCCAGGTGAGCTCCCATATCTCTGAGAGAAGAGAGAGGCTGCATGGGGTGCAGCTAGAAGCTGTGTGCTTCAAGAGGATAAATCGCTGTGTGCGGACAAGTCGCTGTGTGCGAATCAGACGCTGTGTGCGACTGTTGATTTTTTGCAAAATACAGGAATGATGAAACCCCCCTGCGAGGGCAGCTTTTGTATCTGTGACCTTTGAGGTTTTTAAATAAAAGTGGGCTACCAGGCCCTTAAAAACTCAGTATTGGATTGGCGTACTCACTGAAAAACGAACCTACCATTGGAGTCTGATCCCCAATCTTACAGGTGCTATACCAAGATAAAGTCAGGAGGGTCATAAATCATGATCAACTCTGCTTGACCCTATCATTAGGAATAATTCCTTATACACTTCTGCCCCCTACAGGTTAATATCGGCATGGTTCAAGATGGTCACCCACCAAAACATATTGTCATGTGACATCGCCAGTCATTTGATAGTGAAATACACACCCACTTCTTTGGGGAGATAAAAGTGATTACACAAGACAAGAGAGGGCTCTGTGATGTGGAGGAGATGGCTTGATCTGAGATGGCTAGGCTGATGGGATCGCGAGGCTGATGGCTGGAGCCTGATTTGATCTCTGATCTCTGAAGGAAGCTGAAAGGCAGACATTGACCGCAAACATGTAGCAATGGTTCAAAGAGAATCTTTCATTAGGATTCTCATTTCTCAATACAGGAAGAACTCTTACATACTGATAAAGTATAATCTTACATCCTCTATGCAATAGGTAGTTTAAACAGATACCAAATGGGGCCACTCTATTATCTTAGCAAGTGTTAATTGGATCTGGGATTTTTAACTGCAGTATAAGATCCTCCAGAGGCAATTAAAGAAGTAACTCATATACGTACGTGTTACATATATCGATCACAATATCATTGTGAGTCCTAGTGAATGGCCTAATGTTGGGATATGTTTAAACAGGTGATGCATTAGAGATAGCCTTGTGTGTTAAAAAGACTTTCTTGGCCAAATTACCAAGAACTGTCCACAGGACATCTTGTCTTTGTGTTTTAAGAAGTAGTAGCTAGAGATCTGTTTGGGATTGAGAAGAGATAATACAATGTCAAGGTTATGTCACTAAGAGCTAAAAGGTTTTAAATACGCAAGGATGATTTAAATAAGAGCTATGAATATACCTTGTCATATAATGTAAATATTATCTGAACATTCAAACATCGTTTATCTCTGATTGTAGAAGTATATCAATTATTTGTTTTATCACGAATTGTACCTGATTTTAATTTTTGCACTATATCTTTAGTTAATAAATATAAATATTTTAAATATTCAGTTGTGTTGCTTGTCCTCAAAATAGCACGGACAAAAGAATTTTGATATCTTGTATTGTAGGAAAATTGCATATCTCCCAAAGCACAGCTTTACATATATGTATCTACAAAACAAGATACAACGGCATTTGGGATCGATCCTACAGGCGTACGTCTTAGTACACCGTCAGATCTTAGGTGCATTTTTTCCGCCGGTGTTTTCATCGAATTCCGCGTCGAGTATGCAAATTAGCTAGTTACGGCGATCCACGAACGTACGTCCGGCCGGCGCATTTTTTTACGCCGTTTGCGTTCGGCTTTTTTCGGCGTATAGTTAAAGCTGCTATATGGTGGCGTACTCAATGTTAAGTATGGCCGTCGTTCCCGCGTCGAAATTTTAATTTTTTATGCCGTTTGCGTAAGTCGTTAATGAATAGGGAATTGCGTAGAATGACGTCACCGTCGGAAGCATTGGCTTGTTCCGGTTTAATTTCGAGCATGCACACTGGGATACCCCCACGGACGGCGCATGCGCCGTTCAAAAAAAACTTTGTTTGCGTCGGGTCACAACGTATTTACATAAAACACACCCCCATCACAGCCATTTGAATTCCGCGCCCTTACGCCGCCAAAGATACACTACGCCGCCGTAACTTACAGTGCAAATTCTTTGAGGATTCGAAAAAAAAAGTAACGGCGGCGTAGTGTATCTTAGATACGCTGCGCCCGGCGGAGAGAAGCGCCGAGGTACGTGGATCTGCCCCAAAGACTATACATTTACTTAAAGAAGAACTTCAGTGTGTGCACAAAATTTGTAATAAAAACATCTTTGCCATTCTGAAGCTTCCCTCTAAATACTTTTGCATATTTTTTAATATATACTGTGATTCTGTACTTGACAAATTTGCTGCAGAAATCTCCCTCTATCGAGTCTGGCTGCATCTATTTTAACTGTGGACAGCTGAAGCTGATGCCTGTTCACTTCCTGGATTTACACAGACACACAGGAGGCACACCTCAAGTTCTGCAACCCAGACAAGAAACAGGAAGTGAGCTGTATAAGGTATTTACTGGCAGAAAATAAAATGTTTTACTATCCAAAGTTAAAACAACAAGGGCAGAAGATTTAATACATGGAAAGTTAAAAAAAATACTGAAGATCTGCTTTAATTGTTTTAAGCACTATTGATTTATGCATTATATCAAAAAACACTGAGCAGATATACAGCTACCAGTCAGAATACATATTTTATTACTCTCAGGGCAGTGAAATAGAATCTGAAGTTTGAGGTGCTGCAAGCATTAAAGCCCCATACAAACTATTAGATTTTATGCAGATTTTTGTCTTCAAATTTACCAAAACCATGTAGTGCAGGGGCCTGCCTGATTGCATACAAATTGAAACTCTTATGCCCTGTACACACGATCGATCCATCCGATGAAAACGGACTGATGGATTTTTTCCATCACTTATCCGATGAAGCTGACTGATGATCAGTCGTGCCTACACACCATCGGTTAAAAAAACGATCGTGTCAGAACGCGGTCACATAAACCAAGTACAACTGCACTATAAAGGGGAAGTTCAAATCCAATGGTGCCACCCTTGGGGCTGCTTTAGCTGATTTTGTGTTAGTAAAAGACGATTCGCGCTTTTCTGTCTGTTACAGCGTGATGAATGTGCTATCTCCATAACGAACGCTAGTTTTACCAGAAAGAGCGCTCCCGTCCCCTAATTTAGTCTGAGGATGCGTGGATTTTTAACCGATGGACGTGCCTACAGACGATCGTTTTTTTCCTATCGGTTAGTTAACCATCAAATAATTTTAAAACAAGTTCCTAGTTTTTTAACCGATGGATAAAAAACTGATGGGGCCCACACATGATCGGTTAATCTGATGAAAAAGGTCCATCAGACCGTTTTCATCAGACAAACCGATCGTGTGTACGCGGCATTAAGGTTTGATCTCATATTATATGGTTTTGGTAAATCTGAAGACAAAAATCTGCTGAAAATCGAATAGTGTGTATGGGGTCTTATTTTCTGCACTGCCTTATAAATAAAGCCCAAATGAATATGTTCAATTAACTGTAATATATCATATAATACAGTTGGTTGTGGCCAAAATGGGAAGCTACAAAGTTCATTGTGTCATTATCTGGAATTGCAAAACAGAACATGCATGCAGTGCATGTGTGCGCTATAATCTGTTTTGCACTGTTTTTGGTCTTGTAGCAGCACCATCTTAGATGTATAGCATTTTTTGGGTGTGCCCCCCAAGTATGTCTTTGTATTTTGTATAGACCCTGACCAGGTCTCTTGGGCTGGAGCACCCCTCCCCCTCTTCGTTACCTCACATTAGTGGCCACCAGTGCATAGGAGGAATCCATTCAGTTCTCCCATATAGAGGAGTTTATCTCCCAAGGTTGAGACACTAGGTTCTTTCATTCTATTAAGAGGTTAGGACCCACTAATTTGGGGTACTTTGTCACAGTAAGTGGGCTTGGCACTATAGGACCATATAGTGTGACCAAACCCCCGTATTTGTGAATGTGTTCAGGTATTTTTAACTAGCCTTGCAGGATAAATGTAATTTTTGCATGTGTGCGCTATAATCTGTTTTGTACTGTCTTTGGCCTTTTAGCAGCACCATCTTAGATGTACTGTATAGCATTTTTTGGGTGTGCCCCCCAAGTATGTCTTTGTATTATCTGGAATTGCACTGGGGTTTACATGTTCAATCAGCATCTTTTATTTGAAGTTTTAATTCATGCCCATGAGCACCATTTTTCAATATAGATCACACTTATTCAGACAGTTAAAGTTAAAACAATGCTGTTCAAGGGAACATAACTGAAAATTTCACAATATGTATGTCTAAATTGGAAAATGTATTTTCTACATAAAAGTTACCTTGATCTATAAAGATTTTAAATATTTCTCAATATATAATTTTTTGCTAAAGTAATGTTATATATTCTAATGCCGCGTACACACCATCACTTTATGTGATGAAAAAAAATGACGTTTTTAAAAACGTCACTTTAATTGACTGTGTGTGGGGGAAAACGTCGTTTTATGTCTTGTAAAAAACGACCAAAAAAAATTGAAGCATGCTTCAATTTTATGTGTCGTTTTTCAAAAGTGCACTTTTTACTTCACAGAAATTGACCGTGTGTAGCAAAAAACGTCGTTTTCTAAGACGTTTTTTCATCCACGCATGCCCAGAAGCTACTTATGAAGCGAGCTTCAATGGTAAAACGTGGTGAACGTAACCTCACTTTGCAAGATCATTGTGAGAAAACAATGGTGTGTAGGCAACTTCGTCTTTGAAAATTGAAGTTTCAAAAACGTCATTTTTTACTTCACAGAAAGTGTCGTTTTTTTTCATCACATAAAGTGATGGTGTGTACGCGGCATAAGCCATCAACTCCAACACACTTTGGGCCAGATTCATGTACCTGCGCTGCGGCGTAACGTAACTCATTTACGTTACACCGCCGCAACTTTTCAGCGCAAGTGCCTGATTCACCAAGCACTTGCGTGTAAACTTACGGCGGTGTAATGTAAAGCCGTCCGGCGCAAGCCCGCCTAATTCAAATGGGGCGTGTACCATTTAAATTAGGCGCGCTCCCACGCCGAACGTTCTGCGCATGCTCCGTGTGAAAATTTCCCGCCGTTCTTTGCGCGAAATTACGGCGCCCCAACATGTTTTTTGAACAGCGACGTGCGTAACGTACTTTCGTATTCCCGGACGTCTTACGCAAAAAAAAAAAAAAATTTAATTTGACGCGGGAACGACGGCCATACTTTAACATGGCAGGTCTAAATCGAAGCCATGAAATAGCAGGCTTAAGATTGCGACGGGAAAAACCGACTAGCGACGACGTAAGAGAATGCGCCGAACGCGCGTACCTTCGTGGATCGCCGTAAACAGCTAATTTGCATACCCGATGCTGGAAAATGACGCAAACTCCACCCAGCGGCCGCCGGAGAATTACACCTACGATCCGAAGGCGTACGAAGCCGTACGCCTGTCGGATCTATGCCAAAAGCCGTCGTATCTTGGTTTGAGGATTCCAAATCAAGATACGACGCGGCAAATTTGAAAATTTGCCGGCGTATCAGTAGATACGCGGGCGTATTTCTGCTGTGAATCTGGCCCTTTATATTTATGTTTAGGGTGCATATAAGTGTTTGTGTTAAATATACTTTCATTAAAATTGAGATTTCACCCAAATAAAACTTCTAGTGCACTTTTTAGCCTAGCCTTCACAATAGCTTAAAAATGCCAGTGCCAACCCCATCTGTAGGTAATTTTCTTCAAAAATGTAAGGTTTAATGCAAGCACACACTTGTTTAAAAGATACAAAGGAATTCCTTTATGTGTTTTAAGCGTTAACTCTGTGCCTGATAATGTAGTAACAAGCAAAATCAGGAATATTGATGCACTCCTTGGTATCTTTATTGAAGCATCACAGGACAGGATATGACAGGCTAATATTGTTGTCTGTGATTTTGATGATAATAGACTAATGTGTGCCATTAGGGGAAATTATTACATAACATTCTGAAATAGTATAACACATACTTGTTACCTAGCTGTTTAGAGTTAATTTAATCTAACTCATTCTGATGGAAGGATATTTTCTATATTCACATATATGAGCAACATGGCTAGCCAGCAGCACCATACTTTGCCAATCTTTTCTGCCTGATTTGGAATGTAAATCATTAATAATTCCTAATTATACAGACTTTATTTTTGGTTATTTGAGCTTTGTCAATGATGTGCTGCAATATTGGAAAGGCCCTGAGGAGATTTTCAACAGAATGCTAGAGGTGGCAAATTTGGGCCATGATACAATTAAATTCACTGCAGAATGTTCCCAGGAGTCCATAAATTATTTGAATGTCACTGTTTCCAGCATGAATGGTAAAATTGTTAAAGACATATTCTGAAAAGCATTGGAACCATATATTTGTTTCACAATGCTTTTTTACTGATAATAAAGAGACGGCCATTCCAGGAGGCAGTTCCTCAGGGCCTGCAGATTTACATCCACTGATAAAGGTTAAAAATAGTATCCTCACAATTTAAGTAAAAACTTATGGATATTGCCTCATCAATCTACATTTAAAACCTAATGATTAGGTGAAAAATGTTAGAGGGAGGAATTTCAATTTTAGCCAAAAATAAATAAATAATTAAACCAAGGATAATAGTCATGACCAATTGGTTACCAGCACTGTGGGTTCTCAAGAAACTTTATGGAGAATTACTAGCCACTATTAATGCATAATAACACTTTTGGAAATTATTTGTTGGACTAAAGCTGGCTTAAAAATGTGAGGGGGACAGAAAAAAGGCTTTGCATCTGTTAAAGTTGGCTACAAAAAATTCTATATGGAGCAAATGTAAGGGATGCATACTTAATTTTGGGAAATGGCTGCCCCATTGCTTACGGATGACACTGTGTTGATCCACCACAATTCCCTTACAAATAAGGCCACACAGTGTAATATTTACTACCAATATATAAACTACCATTATGGTTAGGTTAACCTAGATATAGGGCTAGATTCAGATAGGTGAGCAGGTCTTTAGATCCGCTCACCTATCTCATTTACGTTACGCCGCCCCAAGTTTTTCAGGCAAGTGCTTTATTCACAAAGCACTTGCCTGTAAAGTTGCGGCGGCGTATCGTAAATCCCCCGGCGGAATTCAAATTTGGCGGGTAGGGGGGCGTGTATCATTTAAATGAAGCGAGCCCCCGCGCCGACCGAACTGCGCATGCACCGTCCCAAAAAAATCCCAGAGTGCATTGCTCTAAATGACGTCGCAAGGACATCATTGGTTTCGACGTGAACGTAAATTACGTCCATCCGTATTCGCAAACGACTTACGCAAACAAGTAAAATTTCAAAACTCGGTGCGGGAACGACGGCCATACTTAACATTAGCTACGTCTCATATAGCAGGGGTAACTATATGCCGGAAAAAGCCTAACGCAAACGACTTAAAAAAAAAAGCGCCGGGCGGTCGTTCGTTTCTGAATCGGCGTGACTCCTCATTTGCATATTCCTCGCGTAAACGAACGGAAGCGCCACCTAGCGGCCGGCCTGGAATTGCAGCCTAAGATCCGACGGTGTAAGTCACTTACACCTGTCGGATCTTAGGGATATCTATGCGTAACCTGATTCTAAGAATCAGGTGCATAGATACGACGGCCGGACTCAGAGATACGACGGCGTATCAGAAAATATACGCCGGCGTATCTCTTTTCTGAATCCAGCCCACAGTGTTTTCCTTTGTCTGTAAAACAAAAAGGTAACATAGCTTTACATCATATAAATGGTTCTTGAACTCTCATTGTTGTTTGGTAAAGGGTAAATTTACTTTGTGCTGTATAATTGCCCACTATCCTTGGCATAGGAAAATACTAAAAGTGGTGCTCACATAATCTGGTGCAGCTGTGCATAGTAACCAGCTTATAACTTCCGCGTGTTCAATTATGTATTGACAATAAAGCCTAGAAGTGGATGGGTTACTATGTACAGCTGCATCAGATTATGTGTTTACTAGTTTT
This sequence comes from Rana temporaria, assembly GCF_905171775.1. Classification (NCBI taxonomy): domain Eukaryota; kingdom Metazoa; phylum Chordata; class Amphibia; order Anura; family Ranidae; genus Rana; species Rana temporaria. The sequence continues at coordinate 291,341,417 of NC_053491.1, read as the reverse complement.
AGTAAATCTCCCCCTACCACTCAAGAAAGAAAATTTTAAAATAAACATTGCCCAATATAGCTGCTAGCATCCTTGGTATCTGACTCAGTGAGTAAGAATAATGATGTATATATGGTTTTCCAATAAAACAATTTACAAAAGAAGTCCATGTTCACCAGAGTATTTTTAATGTGAGACTGTATGCTCATCTTAGCATGGTGTTGTGATGTAATAGGAAGAAGGTAGGATGTTCGGAGACATTGAAGTCAGTACATTTTTAGGCTATTGATGTAATCCCTTTCCTGAACTCTGAGATTCACTGGCATGTCCAAAACATAAGGAGAAATTTCCCCCTCCTTCCTAGCAATGTCTGCACATTAAGTGTAGGAATGGACAGATATTATGTAGGGTTTTGATTACTCAATACCACCTTGTCAAAAGTTTATAGTTTGTTTCTTGACAGTTACTTTTAAATAAAGTTTTGTGTGTGAAATACAATATTACAGTGTACCTGTTTATGTGTAAACATTGTATGTAGTTCCTTTGCCCACTCTTGTATAAATGCCATTTGTTGCAAGACACATCTACTCATAAGCAATGTATACTACATGGATAAGCTGTGTCTGACAGGCATTTTCCTAGGGCATAATGTTTCAAATGGTGTCAACAGACATGAACAGCATCCTGGTGTGGGAAGTGTAGGCAAAAAGTGATGAAGTTAAAAGGAGTCTCCAGGATCGTAAGAGTGAATAAAGTGGGATTTATTGCATGTCATACTTTTAGAGCCATTTACAAAGGATCCCAGAATGCATTATCCAAGTTTTAGAAAAAGGGTACAAAGGGCCAAATCCTCAAAGATCCTGCCTAACTTATCTTTTCCCATTTAAGTTACACTGCCTTAAAATTTCTACCTAAGTGCCCGATCCACAAAGCACTTACCTAGAAATTTCAGGCCTTGTAACTTAAATTCTCCCGGCGCAAGGCGGTCCTCTTCTGCAGGGGGCGATGACAATTTAAATGAGGCGCGCTCCCGCTCCGGCCGTACTGCGCATGCTTGTGACGTAATTTTCCCGAGGCGCAGCGCGAAATTACTTTACGCCGGGCTTTGTGGATTGCGACGGGACAATAAAGTTGCGTCGGGTAAAAAAAAAGTTATGCGCCGAAAAATAAAATTCAAAATTTTAAAAAAATCGTGGCGATCGAAAAAAAGGTCTGTTTTTACAAGGTGTAACTAGTTTACACTTTGTAAAAGCAGAACTAATTTTACGTATGCAAACGTAAACTTACGCAGAAAACACAAAGCTGAAAAGCTTTGTGGATCTCCGTAAGTCCTCATTTGCATATGCTAGGCGGCATTTCGACTCGAAATGCCCCCAGCGGCGGATGCGGTACTGCATCCTAAGATCCGACAGTGTAAGTGTCTTCCAGATGTCAGATCTTCTGCCTATCTTTGGAAAACTGCTTCTGAGGATCAGTTCCAAAGATAGGCACAGGGATACGCAGGCTGAACAGCAGTTCCGCCTGCGTATCCCTTTTGAGGATTTGGCCCAAAGGGCGCAGCAAATGTGAAATAATGTCCATATAATAATTAATAAATAATAATGAATACAAATTTCAATTCAATGCAGATATATAATTAGCAATGCTGTGCTCCAGATTTATACTCCAACCATCATGCTTCCAGAAAGTGTAACGTACAAAATAAAGTGCTTCACCCGATGTGGCAATCAAAATGCGCTTACCAGATATATGCGGCCATAAAAGACCCTCAGGCATGTAAGCAATTCTTTCAAGATCCTTCCTATTGCAATCTCTGCCAAATAAAATCAATCCCCAATTAATTCAAAGATGTATCCTCATAATAGAGCTATATAATTCAATCCTCCAATCTGGAAAGTTCAAAACGGCTCCACCACAAAAACGGAAATAGTGTAATACCATTTTATTAAAATAACTTACAGGGTAAAAACAGTGTATACAGGCAGGTACACACACAGCTTTGAAAGGAGGCAGCGGCTGGACTTTTCACTAGAAGCAAAGTGGCCCCGGCATGCATCAAAGCTGTTGGAAACTTACGAATACACACAGCTCCAGTGTATAGGCATGCTGTGTCAGATCTCTATGCATTTCGCCTGTCCCGCATCATCAGGAAAATGGTGCCGCCGCCATGACACCGGAGTCTTATAACATCTATAGCACTGTCATTGGCTGCACTGATCCACAGCAAAATGGCGCCACTGCCATGATGCTGGAGACCAAAGACACAGCTTGCTTAACCACTTGCTTACTGGGCACATAAACCCCCTTCATGCCCAGGCGAAATTTCAGCTTCCGGCACTGCCTCACTTTAACCGACAATTGCGCGGTCGTGCGACGTGGCTCCCAAACAAAATTGACGCCCTTTTTTTCCCACAAATAGAGATTTCTTTTGGTGGTATTTGATCACCTCTGCGGTTTTTATTTTTTGCGCTATAAACAAAAAAAGAGCGACAATTTTGGAAAAAAAAACACAATATTTTTTACTTTTTTCTATAATAAATATCCCAATGTTTTTTTTTCTCAGTTTAGGCCGATACGTATTCTTCTACGTATTTTTATAAAAAAAATAAATCACAATAAGCGACTGGTTTGCGCAAAAGTTATAGCGCCTACAAAATAGGGGACAGAATTATGATTTTTTTTTTTTACTAGTAATGACGGCGATCTGCATTTTTTATTGGGATTGCGACATTACGGCGGACATATCGGACACTTTTGACACATTTTTGGGACCATTCACATTTATACAGCGAACACTGCTATAAAAATGCATTGATTACTGTATAAATGTGACTGGCAGTGAAGGGGTTAACACGAGGGGGCGAGGAAGGGGTTATATGTGTAAACTGGGAGTGTTTCTAACTGTGTGTGGGGGGGACTGACTGGGGGAGGTGACCGATGCTGTGTCCCTATGTACAAGGGACACAGATCGGTCTCCTCTCTCCCTGACATCCTTGTCTGTGTATCCGCCGATCGCGGGTGTCTGGCGGACATCACGGCCACCAGGCACGCGCATCGGCACTCAGTGATGCCGCGGGAGCGGGCGCGTGCCACCGGCGGCGATTGCACGCCCCCCAGTGGCCGGCAATTGAGAGCCACCTTGCGGCCGTCTTTTGACAATTGGCCAGATGTCAAGTGGTTAAAATGCATTAATTTAGCAACACAAAACAGAGATTTATTTATTATATCGCACAAGAAAAGAACAGACACTTTGCCTAACACTACCACATTCTGGAAACCTGGGTCTAAAATGTTAGCATAAAGGGTTTTACACAACTGGGTACAATGGAGATATGGCGGGGAAATCTGTAAAAATCTATATAAATAATATTTTTATTAAATATGATTTATACTGCACTCAGTCTGGCACCCCTCTAATCCCATTCCTTTGTCTCCATGCATAGGACATGGAAACAAGGCTAATTGACTCAATTACGCACAAAAACATAGAAATTGAGGTGCAGAAAAATGTCTGCAGGCATTCTGAACTGGTCAGTCAAAATTGTAATTATTTGGCTGTAGCAGGAGGCAGTTTGTTCACCAATGGGCTGGAGAGAAGTAGGGTATTGAGTCACAACCCCTCTCGTCCCTGTCCCCCCGCTGTCTTCTGGGAAACACACTGGTCCCAGGAGACAACGGGGACCAGTGAGGATGGGCCGCGCCGCTCGCCTTTGAGCAGTAGGGAACCAGGCAGTGAAGCCGCAAGGCTTCACTTCCTGATTCCCTTACCGAGGATGGCACTGGGGGCAGCCGAGAGACGAGCGATTGCTCGGCCTTGGCTGCTGACTTTGAAAAAAAAGTTCGGGTTCCGGACCGAACCCGAACCCGGACTTTGACCCGGACCCAAACCCAATTGAAGTCAATGGGGACCCGGACTTTTGACTACAAAAATGTCTCTAAAAAACTAAGGGAAAGGGCTGGAGGGCTGCAAATGGCAGAAAAATGTCAGGAAGAGCATGGCAAGTACTCCGAAAATAAATGTGGATAGGGAAATAACTCAAAATAACATAAAATAAAACATAAAAAAAATAAAAATAAAAAATAAAATCATTTTGACCTAGGAGGAGGAGGTCCATATGTATTAGGAGGTTAAGGTGGATGTGGCGGTGTAGGTGGAAGCGGCGGTGGAGGAGGAGGTAGCCAACACAGCAGGTTTTGGTTTTTAATATATGTATTTTTTAAATTAGGGTAAACCCCAAAAGAGTGAGAACGATCTAGGGTTGCTACCTCATCCCTTTAAACCAGAACACAGAGTAATTACACAGGTTCTGGGGCTAATTTACTGTCGATAAGGCACCAAGTAAGTTTAATTAGCAGCAACTTAATCAGCCAGAGAACCTGTGTAATTAATATGTTTTTGCTTTTAAAGGGATGAGATGGCAACCCTAGAAAGATCAGAAAAAAAACAATGGCTGGGTAAGGCCGGCCCGGTGTCTATTCTGCACAAGGTATGGACAAGTCCTGTGGGATCCATGCCTGGTTCATTTTAATGAACGTTAGCTTGTCCACATTGGCTCTGGACAGGCGGATGCGCTTGTCTGTGATAACTCCCCCTGCCGTGCTAAATACACGTTCAGACAATACACTGGCCGCAGGGCAGGCCAGCACCTCCAAGGCGTAAAGGGCAAGCTCAGGCCATGTGCCCAATTTGGAGACCCAGAAGTTTAAGGGGGCATAGCCGTCATTCAGTACGTTTAAGCGTGTGCACACATACTGCTCCACCATGTTGCTGAAACGCTGCCTCCTGCTAAAACGTTCCTTATCAGCTGGCGGTGCTGTTTGTTGTGGCGTGCTGACAAAGCTTTTCCACATTTCAGCCATGTTAACCCTGCCTTCTGAGGTGCTGGCGGTGCCCCTGCTGCATTGGCGACCTCTTCCTCCTACTCTGCCTTCTCATTCTGCTTCCACTGTGCCCCCGCTGCCAGGTGGGAATTGCACCAGCAGCGCGTCTACCAGCGTGCGCTTGTACTCTCGCATCTTGCGTTCACGCTCCAGTGAGGGGATTAAGGACGGTACATTGTCCTTGTAACGGGGATCCAGCAGCGTGGACACCCAGTAATCAGCACCTGTCATAATGTGCGAAACACGCCGGTCGTTGCGGAGACACTGCAGCATGTAATTGCTCATGTGTGCCATGGCTGCCCAGAGTCAACGAACAGCTGTCCTCTGTGGGAGGTGTATCATCTGTGTCCTCTGTATCCCCCCAGCCACGCACCAGTAATGGCCATGAGCTGGTCTGGATGCCATCCTGCTGTGAACATGGTTCCTCCTCCTCCTCCATGTCTTCCTCCTCTTCATCCTCCACCGCGTCATCCTCCAGAACTGTGCCCTTGCTGGACAATTGTGTACCTGGCCTTTGTTGGTGCACGAACCCACCCTCGGAGCCACTTGGGAATGACTGCCCTAAAAGCCTTGCAAATGATCCCGATGATTCCTCCACCTCCTCCTCCTCCTCCTCCTCCTGTGCCACATCCTCTTCCATCATCGGCCATAGCGTTTTTTCAAGGAGGCATAGAACTGGGATAGTCACGCTGAGAGCGGCGTCATTGGCACTGGTCATGTTGGTGGAGTACTCAAAACAGCGCAACAAGGCACACAGGTCTCGCATGGAGGCCCAGTTATTGGTGGTAAAGTGGTTCTGTTCCGCAGAGCGACTCACGCGTGCGTGCTGCAGCTGGAACTCCACTATCGCCTGCTGTTGCTCGCACAATCTGGCCAGCATGTGCAAGGTGGAGTTCCACCTTGTGGGCACATCACATATGAGGCGGTGAGCGGGAAGGCTGAAGTTACGCTGCAGCACAGCAGGGCGAGAACGCCGAAAGTGCGCACAGACGGCCCACACTTTCTGCAGCAGCTGTGGCATATCGGGGTAAGTTTTCAGGAAACTCTGCACCACCAAATTCAGCACATGCGCCAGGCAAGGGATGTGCGTCAAACCAGCTAGGCCCAGAGCTGCTACGTGATTTCGCCCGTTATCGCACACACCACCAGGCCCGGCTTCAGGCTCACTGACGCCAACCACTCATCGGTCTGTTGTTCCATGTCCCTCCACAACTCCTGCGCAGTGTGTGGTTTTTCCCCCAAACAGGAAAGTTTTAAAACTGCCTGCTGGCGTTTACCCATGGCTGTGCTGAAGTTGGTGGTGAATTTGTTACGCTGACTGGATGAGGAGGCGGTAGAGGATGAGGAAGCAGAGTAGAAGGAGTTAGGAACAGGAGGCAAACTGAAGCGCCCTGCAATCCTCGGTGGTGGAAGGACATGCGCCAAACTGCTATCCGCCTCATGCCCAGCCGCCACTACATTTACCCAGTGCGCTGTTAGGGAGATATAACGTCCCTGACCGTGCTTACTGGTCCACGTATCCGTAGTTAGGTGGACCTTGGCACAGATGGCGTTGCGCAGTGCACACCTGATTTTGTCCCCCACTTGGTTGTGCAGGGAAGGGATGGCTCGCCTGGAAAAGTAGTGGCGGCTGGGCACAACGTACTGTGGGACAGCCAATGCCATCAGGCTTTTAAAACTCTGTGTCTCCACCAGACGGAATGACATCATTTCAAAGGCCAGTAATTTTGAAATGCTGGCATTCAGGGTCAGGGATCGCGGATGGGTAGAGGGGTACTTCCTCTTACGCTCCAGTGTTTGGGAGATGGAGAGCTGAATGCTTCCAAGGGACATTGTGGAGATGTTTGGTGACCCAGGTGGTAGTGTTGCTTGCCGGTCCTCTAATAGAGGGGTGGCAGGTGGCACTGTCACTACGGAGGTGGATGAAGAGGCAGAGAGGCCCAAGACTGATGCAGAAGAGGAAGCAGGAGGAGCCATAGACCTTTCTTGGTTTTTGAGGTGTCTAATCCACTGCAGCTCGTGCTTTGCACTTAGATGCCTGGTCATGCAGGTTGTGTTTAGGTTGAGAACATTTATGCCTCGCTTCAGGCTCTGATTAGACAACGTGCAAACCACGCGTGTCTTGTCATCAGCACATTGTGTGAAGAACTGCCACGCTAGGGAACTCCTTGGACCTGGCTTTGGTGTGCTCGGTCCTTTGCTGTGTTGGGCAGTAGCAGGCGTACTGTCTAGGGGACGGACGCTCTGCTTTGGCACCCTGCTCCCTCTTCTGCTGTGCTGGTGGCTCTGTGCGACCACCGCCTCTTCCTCCGAACTACACGGGTCACCTGCATGAGGTTGATTCCATGTCGGGTCGAGGACCTCATCGTCCTGCACATCATCTTCCACTCAGTCTTCACCACTGCCCTCCTTGTCGGTCTGCACAATTGCAAAAGCACCATGTTTCATCATCATCCAAGACGTGCTGTGATGGTCCCCCCATGTACTCATCTTGAAATATAAGTGGTTGGGCATCAGTGCACTCAACCTCTTCCCCTTCCGGGGCTGGGCTAGTTGGATGGCCCTGGGAACACATGCTAACAGACTCATCAAAAAGAAGAAGAGACTGCTGCATGCTTTGGGGCTCAGACTGCTTGGCTGATTTGCAAGGGGGTGAGGTGAAAGACTGGTGGTGGACATCGGCTGCAGGCGCCAACTCTGAACTTTCAGCACAAGACTGGTTGGAAAACAATGTAAAGGAACTGGAGGCACTGTCAGCAACCCAATCTACTACCGCCTGTTCTGCTCCTGGCCTCAACATTCGTAGAGCTGGATTTGGCCCGACCAAATACCGCTGCAGGCTCTGTCGGCTACTCGCACCTGAGAAAGGTGTTTCACTTGCGCGTGTAGCTGGCACAGATTGACCACGTCCTCTCCCTGTAACAGGAGCTCCACCAGCATCACCACGACCGTGGTCACGTCCCTTATTTGACGTTTTCTTCATATTTCTCAAATTTAGGGTCTTGCCCTAATTTTGAGAAATGTTAAATACAAAAATAGTGTAATATGCTGAAATAGGCAGAGATTCACCTATATATTTCTCTACCTATAGCAATAAGCAGGAAGCCAGCCCTAAACAATGTACTGCACAGACAGTATATCACAGGGGACAGGTGGAGTGCTGGTGAAATGGGCAGAGATTCACCTATATATTTATATACCTATAGCAATAAGCAGGAAGCCAGCCCTAAACAATGTACTGGTGGAGTGCTGGTGAAATGGGCAGAGATTCACCTATATATTTCTCAAATTTAGGGTCTTGCCCTAATTTTGAGAAATTTTAAATACAAAAATAGTGTAAGCTGGTGAAATAGGCAGAGATTCACCTATATATTTCTCTACATATAGCAATAAGCAGGAAGCCAGCCCTAAACAATGTACTGCACAGACAGTATATCACAGGGGACAGGTGGAGTGCTGGTGAAATGGGCAGAGATTCACCTATATATTTATATACCTATAGCAATAAGCAGGAAGCCAGCCCTAAACAATGTACTGGTGGAGTGCTGGTGAAATGGGCAGAGATTCACCTATATATTTCTCAAATTTAGGGTCTTGCCCTAATTTTGAGAAATTTTAAATACAAAAATAGTGTAAGCTGGTGAAATAGGCAGAGATTCACCTATATATTTCTCTACCTATAGCAATAAGCAGGAATCCAGCCCTAAACAATGTACTGCACAGACAGTATATCACAGGGGACAGGTAGAGTGCTGGTGAAATGGGCAGAGATCCACCTATATATTTCTCTACGTATAGCAAGAAGCAGGTAACCCAGCCCTAAACAATTGTACTGCACAGACAGTATATGACAGGGGACAGGTAGAGTGTGCTGGTGAAATGGGCAGAGATCCACCTATATATTTCTCTACGTATAGCAAGAAGCAGGTAACCCAGCCCTAAACAATTATACTGCACAGACAGTATATGACAGGGGACAGGTAGAGTGCTGGTGAAATGGGCAGAGATTCACCTATATATTTCTCTACGTATAGAAAGAAGCAGGTAACCCAGCCCTAAACAATTGTACTGCACAGACAGTATATGACAGGGGACAGGTAGAGTGCTGGTGAAATGGGCAGAGATTCACCTATATATTTCTCTACGTATAGCAAGAAGCAGGTAACCCAGCCCTAAACAATTGTACTGCACAGACAGTATATGACAGGGGACAGGTAGAGTGTGCTGGTGAAATGGGCAGAGATCCACCTATATATTTCTCTACGTATAGCAAGAAGCAGGTAACCCAGCCCTAAACAATTATACTGCACAGACAGTATATGACAGGGGACAGGTAGAGTGCTGGTGAAATGGGCAGAGATTCACCTATATATTTCTCTACGTATAGAAAGAAGCAGGTAACCCAGCCCTAAACAATTGTACTGCACAGACAGTATATGACAGGGGACAGGTAGAGTGCTGGTGAAATGGGCAGAGATTCACCTATATATTTCTCTACGTATAGCAAGTAGCAGGTAACCCAGCCCTAAACAAGTGTACTGCACAGACAGTATATGACAGGGGACAGGTAGAGTGCTGGTGAAATGGGCAGAGATTCACCTATATATTTCTCTAACTATAGCAAGAAGCAGGTAACCCAGCCCTAAACAATTGTACTGCACAGACAGTATATGACAGGGGACAGGTAGAGTGTGCTGGTGAAATGGGCAGAGATCCACCTATATATTTCTCTACATATAGCAAGAAGCAGGTAACCCAGCCCTAAACAATTATACTGCACAGACAGTATATGACAGGGGACAGGTAGAGTGCTGGTGAAATGGGCAGAGATTCACCTATATATTTCTCTACGTATAGAAAGAAGCAGGTAACCCAGCCCTAAACAATTGTACTGCACAGACAGTATATGACAGGGGACAGGTAGAGTGCTGGTGAAATGGGCAGAGATTCACCTATATATTTCTTTACGTATAGCAAGAAGCAGGTAACCCAGCCCTAAACAATTGTACTGCATAGACAGTATATGACAGGGCCAGGGGACAGGTAGAGTGCTGGTGAAATGGGCAGAGATTCACCTATATATTTCTCTACGTATAGCAAGAAGCAGGTAACCCAGCCCTAAACAATTGTACTGCATAGACAGTATATGACAGGGGGCAGGTAGACTACTGGTGAAATGGGCAGAGATTCACCTATATATTTCTCTACGTATAGCAAGAAGCAGGTAACCCAGCCCTAAACAATTGTACTGCATAGACAGTATATGACAGGGGGCAGGTAGAGTACTGGTGAAATGGGCAGAGATTCACCTATATATTTCTCTACGTATAGCAAGAAGCAGGTAACCCAGCCCTAAACAATTGTACTGCACAGACAGTATATGACAGTGGACAGGTAGAGTGCTGGTGAAATGGGCAGAGATTCACCTATATATTTATCTATGTATAGCAAGAAGCGGGTAACCCAGCCCTAAACAATTATACTGCACAGACAATATATGACAGGGGACAGGTAGAGTGCTGGTGAAATGGGCAGAGATTCACCTATATATTTCTCTACGTATAGCAAGAAGCAGGTAACCCAGCCCTAAACAATTGTACTGCACAGACAGTATATGACAGGGGACAGGTAGAGTGTGCTGGTGAAATGGGCAGAGATTCACCTATATATTTCTCTAACTATAGCAAGAAGCAGGTAACCCAGCCCTAAACAATGTACTATATAAGGCAGATGTCACAGAAATCAAGAGTGCTGGTTTAGATTTCTGAAGCAGCATACACCTCACTGACACTGTCCCTCAAAATCCGGAGCCTGTCCCTACCATAGCTACACCAGACTGACGAGCGGCCCATAAACCATAAGATGATAATGATGTCAAAGAAATAAATAGTGCTTGGTTAGATTTCTGAAGCAGGATCAAACCTCACTGACACTGTCCCTAAGAATCAGACAGCAGCCTTTCCCTATCATAACTAGATCAGAGTTCAATGAATAAAGAATGCTTGTTTAGATGTATGAAGCCGGATAAACCTCACTGACACTGTCCCTAAGCAGCAGCAGCAGCCTTTCCCTATCATAACTGAAGCAGAGTGACGATCTGTGCCTCTATCTAATATAGAGGCTGGTCACATGCTGGGTCACATGCTGCACTGGCCAATCACAGCCATGCCATAAGTAGGCATGACTGTGATCAGTTCCCAGTCACAGTAGTAAAACGAATGGCGATTGGCTGCCGTGCAGCGCACCAAAACATACCCGAACTCCGAACCCGAACACAGACTTTTTCCAATTATTCAGGTTCGGGAGAAAAAAAAAAAACCAAAGTCTGTACCAAACCTGAACTTTACAGTTCGGGTTCGTTCAACCCTAATAATGTGTACTTGCTCTATGATATGTTTATGGTCTTTCTTCTCTTTTTTTTCTCTTTCTTGTTAGATTTTTTTTTTTTGCCACAGTTTTATATATGATATTGCATGGTCCTGAAGAAGCGGGGGCTCCCATGAAATGCAACTTACTATGCACTTGATGATCAAATTAACCCAGGCTTTGTATCAGTTTGTTATATTTGTAACAATATATTGTATAGAATACCTACTGATGCGTTTATATCTTTTTTTTTTATATATATATATACCTGTATGTACTGTAATTTAACAAAAAAAAAATTCATAACTTTTTATATTAAGGCATAGTGTTGCTTCAGTTCTCTAAGGCATATTTAAAGTCCTGTTACTCTTGTGTTTGGTTTTCTCTAAAATTCAGTCAAAGTACCTTTTTCCTTTTCATGACTTAATTTATTCTATAAAAAGGGTAAGGGCAATTCGCTTATGAAAAGGAGGCAAAGGCACTTCATTAGTAAAGGTCAGAACAAGTGATTATTTGCCAAAGTGTGATGTCAAAACACAATCCAGTAATTAAGTTGCTGGAAGTTTTATAGATAACCAAAAATAGAAGATTGACTTTGAGCTGAACACCTTTATAATTAGAGAAATGGCAAAACAAGAAGGCCTACTTCTACCAGCCAGATTGTGCTCTTCATTATTGTATCCTGAAATAGTTTCACAACTGCAAATTTTGTATGAATTTTTAAATTCTTGGCTATTTTCATTGTTCAATAAAACATGACAATCTGCATCGGAAATCATCTTGAAAACAATTAAGTAATCCATTGTCATGAATAAAACATGCTACTGAATTTTTCCCTGACTCTGCATAGCCAGTTTTGTTGTAGGCTAAAAGCCATAAGAATTTGCATCCTTGCTGTCAAAATCTGATTCAGTGCTATGCAAAGACTATAAACAGACTGCCAATTCCTCTTATGTTATTTTCAATTTTAAAGGGCTGCTGAAGCTAATACATTAGGAATAGAGATGAGCAAATCGATTTCCTTGAATCAAAATTTGGCCTGAACTGCACAGATTCACTTTAGATATTGTAAACTTGCAAGGATTCTATTGTTCTTTTGGTTGAAAACTACTGAGCATAGTTACATAGTTAGTCAGGTTGAAAAAAGACACAAGTCCACCAAGTTCAACCCCGAAAAGTTGAATTTTTAATAACAGCTTTACAATATTTGGATTAAAGGGATTCTGGAAAACATTGAGGTGCCCACACTAAGAGACACAGTGATGGGCATTTTAAATCAATTACTAAAGAACCCTCCAGATACTCTGATTGAACTGGATCGAGTACATAAGGTACTTATCACAATAAGTCGCACTCGGATTAACCTACAAGATGTGCTCTGTAGGATACACTTCTACCGGATTAAAGAGGAAATTCTCAGAGCTGCATGGCAATCATGTGACCTATGAAGGTAGTGGGATACAAGTATACCCTGATTTATCTAGACAAACAAAAATCAGGCGTCGCATGTTAACCACTTGACCACTGGGCACTTAAACCCCCTTCCTAACCAGATCGGTTTTCAGCTTTCGGCGCTCTCACAATTTGAATGACAATTACTCAGTCATACAACATTGTACCCATATGACATTTTTGTCCTTTTTTCACACAAATAGAGCTTTCTTTTGGTGGTATTTAATCACTGTTGGGTTTTTTATTTTTTGCGCTGTAAAAGGAAAAATACTGAAAATGCTGTAAAAAAAAAATATATATATATTTTTCTCGTTTCTGTAATAACATTTTGAAAATTAGTAATTTTTCTTCATAAATTTTGGCCAAAATTTATACTGCTACATATCTTTGGTGAAAATAAGTAAAAATTGGTGTATATTATCTGGTCTTTGTGAAAGTTAGAGTCCACAAGCTATGGTGCAAATATCTGAAAATTTATCACACCTGAAGTACTGACTGCCTATCTCATTTCTTGAGACCCTAACATGCCAGAAAAGTACAGATACCCCCAAATGATCCCTTTTTGGAAAGAAGACATTCCAAGGTATTTAGAAAAAGGCATGGTGATTTTTTTGAAGTTGTAATTTTTTTCCCACAATTCAATGCAAAATCAAGATTATTTTTTTTCACAATATTTTTATATTAGCAGGTTATTTCTCTCACACAGCATATGCATACCACAAATTACACCCCAAAACACATTCTGCTATTACTCCCGAGTATAGCGATACCACATGTGTGAGACTTTTACACAGCATGGCTACATACAGAGGCCCAACATGCAGGGAGCACCATGAGGCGTTGTGGAGCACCCAGGCCAATTCTGACATTTCTCTCCTACATTTAAAAATCATCATTTATTTGCTAGAAAATTACATAGAACCCCAAAACATTATATGTGCTTTTTTAGCAAAGACCCTAGAGAATACAATGGCGGTCATTACAACTTTTTATCTTACGGCAGCTAAAGCATGTATTCCAGCTCTATGGAAAAGTACTGTCTCTCCTACTAGACCTTGAAAAATAATAAGTAGAATTACTAATGTGATATCTTTACACCATATGTATAAATACTCAAACAGCGCTCAAGTGTGTGATAAACAAACACAACTATAGTGACACAGAATATATAAATCTGCAAAAGAAATAATAAATACTACATATAAACCCGTGAATAAATGAAGGTGAGAAAAAAATGAAAAATTATATTAAATTAAAAACTAAAAAAGTTCATGAGTGTTAAATAATCTTCCAATCTTCAAAAGATCTTCCACCACACCAAACGTGCTCCGTGAATCCTCCACCGATCAAAATGGCCACTCACCAGAATGATTTGCCTAGCACTCTCGTGTTTCGGCAAAAAAGCATAAAAAGATTTCCAAATCAAGTGTAGAATTTTCCAATTAAAACAAATACCTCCGTATTCCACCGCAGTGATTAGATTGGCTCCATATGAAAATCAAAGAGATTTGCACAATAGTGTAATATTGCAAAGGTAGTTTAATGACACACCACATACAAATCCTCAATGAAAACACTCACAAAAGTAGCCAAATACACAGCAATAATCACAGCAAGCTCAAGATCCTCTCGTTGTATCTTACAGCTGGTGAACTATAGCCTCGGCGGGCCTGCACACACTGTAAACAATGATTCTCACCGCCTCCACCGCACTGCACTGCAAACAATCCCAGGTTATGGAGAAAAAAACGCACACTCTTGCTACTGGTCACTGGTTTCGACGCGGAACCCCTCACCCTCCTGTCACGTCAGTTCCACAGTTTCCACAAATTCAAAAATCAGCTGTGTAGCCACTACCCGACATGTTTCGTCACTAGTGACTTATTCATGGGTGTGCAGGCCCGCCGAGGCTATAGTTCACCAGCTGTAAGATACAACAAGAGGATCTTGAGCTTGCTGTGATTATTGCTGTGTATTTGGCTACTTTTGTGAGTGTTTTCATTGAGAATTTGTATGTGGTGTGTGACGTGTCATTAAACTACCTTTGCAATATTACACTATTGTGCAAATTTCTTTGATTTTCATATGTAGCCAATCTAATCACTGCGGTGGAATACGGAGGTTTTTGTTTTAATTGGAAAATTCTACACTTGATTTGGAAATCTTTTTATGCTTTTTTGCTGAAACACGAGAGTGCTAGGCAAATCATTCTGGCGAGTGGCCATTTTGATGGGTGGAGGATTCACGGAGCACGTTTGGTGTGGTGGAAGATCTTTTGAAGATTGGAAGATTATTTAACACTCATGAACTTTTTTAGTTTTTAATTTAATATAATTTTTCATTTTTTTCTCACCTTCATTTATTCACGGGTTTATATGTAGTATTTATTATTTCTTTTGCAGATTTATATATTCTGTGTCACTATAGTTGTGTTTGTTTATCACACACTTGAGCGCTGTTTGAGTATTTATACATATGGTGTAAAGATATCACATTAGTATTTCTACTTATTATTTTTCAAGATTTATTTTATGTAAAACAGCAGCTAGGTATCCTCAGACAGTTCACTAACCTTAGCGCAGCGGTGGTAATCAGGAGGGCGCATATACTTGAATTACCATCTATTTTTGATCTCCTACTAGACCACAATGGTTTGCTAAAATAACAGAAATTCAACAAATGTAAAATCTCACAATGACACCAAGAGAGCAGGAGGACATCTATCTGGACTCCCTATATTATATATAGGGAACAATTGAGGGGGAAGGAGCTGAGGGAGGGAGGGAGATGTGGAGTTTTTTTTTCTCTTTCTTCTTCTCTTCCTTTCTCTCTTTCTTATCTTTCTATATTTATGTTCTATGTTTTAATTTCTATGATACTTTTTGTTTTTGTATTCGGGGATAACCAGGGTGGGGAACAGGGTAATGAAAATAGAACAAAGATATGGGACTATAGTAGACCTATATAAAAGTGTGATTAAAATGATGAGATAGTTGAAGTAGAACTGAAGTAGAACTGAAAAACTGTTATTGTTGGTGAAAGAGTAACTAATGTTAAGGAAAAGAAGAGGTTATGCTTAAAATAACAGAACTGTGTAATTTTATGAATGGTGCATTAATATCTTTGTGAAAGAAAAACTAAAATAAATAAATAATGTGTCCCATGGTGTACTCCAAGAAAATGATTTTACAGGTAAGCAGTTATTAAAAATTCTACTTTCTTTATCGTACACCACGGGACACAGAGCTTCATTACATAGTGGGAAGTTCCAGAGCAATGCTCAATGAAGGGTGGGAGACACAGATCAAGCAGGCCATTAACGGACAAGAAGCCCTAGACCGATGCCTGCAGCACACTACGCCCGAAGGCAGCATCCTCATGTCCTCTTACATCTATTTGATAGAATTTGGTAAATGTATGGACTGTAACGTCACACCAATAACTTTGCACTAAGTACAACTATAGTTGCTTCTTTCCCAGTCAACTCTCTTCCTTCTTTCTGAATAGCCTCTCACTTCCTGCAGCCTTGCTCCCCACGGTGGTTGCGGAGGTGCGCCACCTAGTGGTACTTCCTGGTTTGCTCCTGTGCGGCCTATTTAAACTCCCAGCACTGACAGGGAGTTTGCGTATTGTTACATAATAGAGGAACCCTTTTCAAAATGGATCCAGCGGAACTAGCCAATCATCTTGTAGGTCTCTCACAATGGGTTGATACCCTCTCTGCCTCATTGCATGAAGTACGGTTGGAGAATGACTCTCTCCGTAACCGTCTTAAAGATGTCCCTCCTGACAGGGATCGTCCGGAACCCAAGGTCTGCCCACCTGAACCCTTCTCTGGTGATAGGAGGTTATTCCGTCATTTTGTCAGTTTCTGTCAGTTGATGTTTGAATTACAGCCGCGCACTTACTACTCTGACAGGATCAGAATACTCACTCTCGTTTCTTACCTCAAAGAAGATCCCAGAGTGTGGGCAGACACTTATGTAGAAGAACATGGGGAACTCTTGGGTTCTTTTAACACTTTCCTAGGAGAGATGTCCCTCCTCTATGAGGACTCTAACAAGCAGCTTACTGCTGAAAATACCCTCAGGAATCTTAAACAGGGTAAGAGACCTGTAGAGGATTACATTTCCGAATTCAAGGCCCGGTGTCGTGATTCCCAGTGGAACGACATCGCCCTCCCGAACCAATTCCGCTTGGGCCTATCGGAGGCCATAAAAGATGAGCTTGCACACACTGAAATGCCTGCATCCTCAAAGGACCTCATGCGTCTCATGCCGCGTACACACCATCACTTTATGTGATGAAAAAAAACGACGTTTTTAAAAACGTCACTTTAAAATGACCGTGTGTGGGGGAAAACGTTGTTTTATGTCTTGTGAAAAACGAAAAAAAAATTGAAGCATGCTTCAATTTTATGTGTCGTTTTTCAAAACGTCGTTTTTTACTTCACAGAAATTGACCGTGTGTAGCAAAAAACGATGTTTAAAACAACGTTTTTACACCCGCGCATGCCCAGAAGCTAGTTATGAAGCGAGCTGCAATGGAAACACGTGGTGAACGTAACCTCGCTTTGCTAGAGCATTGTGAAAAAACGATGGTGTGTAGGCAACATCGTTTTTGAAAATTTAAGTTTCAAAAACGTAATTTTTTACTTCACAGAAAATTTCGTTTTTTTCATCACATAAAGTGATGGTGTGTACGCAGCATTACAGTTGCTATAGACCGCCGCCTCAGAGAAAGAAAGGCCGAACGTGCTAACTCATCTAAACCTCCAACTTCTAAAAGAGCTAGTTCACCTCCTAAAGTGGTACCCATGGACTTAGGGTCAATCAGGGGGCCCCTATCCCCTAAGGAGAAACAAAGAAGGAGAGATCAAAACCTCTGCTTATACTGTGCTGGCTGTGACCATTCAGTTTCTTGCTGCCCATTTCTAGCAAAGAAGTCTGAAGGTAATATTTCACATATCTGTAAGCACAATCGATCTCAGACCATAACTAATCGCTACATTTTCATTCCTCTTACCCTACAGTGGGACCACGAAAGGGTCACCGTTGATGCTATGGTTGATACTGGAGCCTGTGGCAACTTTATTAACACTCACCTAGTTCATTACAAGAAGATTCCATGGGTGACTAAATGTACTTCTCTTTCAGTTACCTTCATAGATGGTTCTACTTCTTCCACAGGTCCAGTTACTACTCAAACACATCCTTTGTTAGTCACTTGTGCTGAAGGTCATACTGAGTCTCTCGTTTTTGATATCATCCCCTCACTGCTCTATCCTATAGTACTTGGACTTCCGTGGTTACTACTCCATCAACCCACTTTCCAATGGAACAGTGGCTACAGTCCACTTATTGTAAAGACACCTGCTATCCTACCTCTCCCATCCTTGTAGCTGAGGCTCACTCTTCGGATCTTCCAGTCCATCTGCAGGACTTTGCTGATGTTCTACCTCTTCCTATTTTCCCTTCGAACCGTTTCATCGGGGATACCACTAGTTTCAAACAACTACTCATTCAAGATACCTCCGTTGATCCCACGTTACCCGATGGACTCATTAAGCAACCTAATGGGTTATACACCCACAACAACAAGCTTTATGTTCCACCTACGTTACATCTTCTACTCCTTAAACAACTTCATGACAGCCCCTTGGCTGGTCACCCTGGCATTACAAAGACTATCCACCTGGTAAAAAGGAATTACTGGTGGCCTGGTATGACTAAAACTATACAAGACTATGTTTCTTCTTGTGAAATTTGCGCCTGTAGCAAACATGCACATAGAACAAATCCCCCTTCATATAAAGTGGGAGATTTAGTTTGGTTGTCTACTCGTAACTTATGTCTCAAGGTCCCTTCCAAAAAACGTGGCCGTCAGTTTGTCGGTCCCTTCCCAATTCTACAAATAATCAACAGCAACGCTGTAAAACTCAAGTTACCTCCGGATTGGAAGATACACCCTTCGTTCCATGTCTCTCTCATCAAACCCTTCAAACACAATCCGTTTCCTGGCAGAGTCCCACAACCTCCTCCTCCTGTGGAGGTAGTGGGTGAAATTGAATACATAGTAGAAAAGATTTTAGATTCCAGAAAGCGGGGATCTACTCTACAATATTTAATACGCTGGAAAGGCTATGGGCCTCAGGAGGACTCTTGGGAAGACGCTTCACATGTTCATGCTCCTCGTTTAATCAAGCTCTTCCATCGCAGGTACCCTAATCGGCCATCTGGTCGTCGGAGCCCCGGAGGTGCTCCCTTGAGGAGGGGGCTATGTAACATCACACCAATAACTTTGCACTAAGTACAACTATAGTTGCTTCTTTCCCAGTCAACTCTTCCTTCTTTCTGAATAGCCTCTCACTTCCTGCAGCCTTGCTCCCCACGGTGGTTGCGGAGGTGCGCCACCTAGTGGTACTTCCTGGTTCGCTCCTGTGCGGCCTTTTTAAACTCCCAGCACTGACAGGAAGGTGTTTCTCTATTGCTGACAGAACGCCACTGTCAGCTGGGCTTCCAGACTCACCTGAACTGAGCTCCAGCTTCCTGAACTGGATCTCCAGGACTCCTTGTTTGCAGCTACCGCTCTCATCAACCAGGTCCAGGCTCCCAGGACGCACATCCATGCCCAGCTATCTGCAACCTCAAGTACTCTGCTATAGAAACTAATTACTAGACGCTGATCCCATACTTGTCGCTTGCTTCCAAGTTATGTTCACTGCTATGCTAATCTTGTCAAGTACTATGGAGTCTCACTAAAGTCAACTACAGCACTCATGTTTAAGTTCATTGCTATAGATATCAATTACTATGCTCTGCTTGCTGCTTTGCTTCTATGCCTGTTTTTATTACTGACCTCTAGTGTGCAGTCCCAGTACTGTGGCTACATTTATTCCTATACCTGTGCTATACCATTAATGCCAAGACTTACTTTAACCACTTACCCCCCGGACCATATTGCTGCCCAAAGACCAGAGTACTTTTTGCGATTCGGGACTGCGTCGCTTTAACAGACAATTGCGCGGTCGTGCGACATGGTTTCCAAACAAAATTGGCGTCCTTTTTTTCCCACAAATAGAGCTTTCTTTTGGTGGTATTTGATCACCTCTGCGGTTTTTAGTTTTTGCGCAATAAACAAAAATAGAGCGACAATTTTGAAAAAAATGAATATTTTTTACATTTTGCTATAATAAATATCCCCCAAAAATATATAAAAAACATATTTTTTCCTCAGTTTAGGCCGATACGTTTTCTTCTACATATTTTTCATAAAAAAAATCGCAATAAGCGTTTATTGATTGGTTTGCGCAAAAGTTATAGCGTTTACAAAATAGGGGGTATTTTTATGTCATTTTTATTATATTTTTTTTACTAGTAATGGCGGCGATCAGCGATTTTTTTTTTCGGTACTGCGACATTATGGCGGACACTTCGGACACTTTTGACACATTTTTGGGACCATTGGCATTTTTATAGCGATCAGTGCTATAAAAATGCATTGGATTACTATAAAAATGCCACTGGCAGTGAAGGGGTTAACACTAGGGGGCGGGGAAGGGGTTAAGTATGCCTGGGTGTGTTCTTACTGTGGGGGGGGGGTGGCCTCACTAGGGGAAACACTGATCCTCGGTTCATACATTGTATGAACCGAAGATCAGCATTTCCCCTGCTGACAGGACCGGGAGCTGTGTGTTTACACACACAGCTCCCGGTCCCCGCTCTGTACCGAGCGATCGCGTGTGCCCGGCGGCGATCGCGCCCGCCTGGCACACGCACGGGAGTCGGGGGCGAGCGGGGGGTGCGCGCGCCCCTAGTGGCGGCTGGGAGAGAGGACGTCAAACTACGTGCTCTCGCCCAGCCGAGCCACCTTGTGGACGTATAACGGCGGTGCGCGGTCGGCAAGTGGTTAATGTTGCTTATGCTGGAATAAGCACTATTTACTTTACTGAGGCTGTGATGATAGAACCCAAACTCTTAACTGAGTTAAGAGTGAATCCTGGGTTCGAACCTGAGAAGTCTCCGCAGTTGCGATCCATAAACCCGAATCTAATTTGGCGTATTGTTACATGGACAGAAGACCAAGTTGCAGCTTTACAGATCTGAGCCATCGAAGCCTGGTGATGCACTGCCCATGAAGCACTCATTGCCCTGGTTGAGTGATCCTTAACATAAAAAGGAGGAATCTTGTTCCTTAAACCGTAAGCTTGAATAATTACTTGTCGAATCCACCTGGAAACATCTGTTTTGCGTATCTGAGCAGTCACCTGCAGATAAACTTCTACTGCTCTCACTACATCTAGAGAGTGCAATAACGTTCCCCCCGCTGTCTGTGGTTCAGCAAAAAAGGAAGGCAAAACAATGTCTTGATTTAAATGAAACGCCAACACCACATTTGGAAGAAAGGTAGGATGGGGGCGAAGTATAATTTTGTCTTTCTTTGTGACAAATTAAATAAGGCTCTTTATAAGAAAGATATGCTAACTCTGATACTCTTCTAGCAGAAGAGACGGCAATCAAAAAGGCCAATTTTCTACTCAAAAGAATCAAAGGAACATGGCGGATAGGTTCAAAAGGTTGCTTTTGCAAGACTGACAATACTAAGTTCAAATCCCAGGGACATAAGGGAGACTTGACTTGCAGATTTATCTACAGTACTCCCTGAATGAATGCCTGGACTAGGGAATGAGATGCCAATGGTCTCTGAAAAAAGACTGATAGGGCTAATTTCATATCCACTCCTAATTGTCAAAAGGCGAGAATCCTACTTATGGCATACTTTTGAGGATTCCACCCTTTGGATTCACACCAGGAAACATACGCCTTTCAGACTCTATAGTATATAAGCCCGGAGGCTGGCTTTCTAGCGTTAATGAGTGTATCAAGTACTGGACCTGTGAGGCCTTATTTCTTTAAGATGTAGGTCTCAGTAGCCAGGACCGTCATATTTAGCTTCTGTAAGGAAGGGTGGAACACTGGACCCTGTGACAGCAGGTTGTGAGGTAGTGTAAACACCCAAGGTCTTCCTACCGCCATCTTTATGATCTCAGCGTACCAGGTCTCTAGCGCCAATTCGGGGTCACTAGGAGTATTGGTATTCCCTCCTTCTTGATCTTGCACAGCAATCTCTGTAAGAGAGGGATCGGAGGGAATGCATAGATCAGTGAAAACTGATTCCAAGGAATTATCAGAGCATCCGATCCATAGGTCAACAAATCTCTCGAGCCTGTTGAGCCTGGAAGCTAGCAGGTCTACATCCAGGGTCCTCCCTCTCTGGCATATTGCCTGAAAGACTTTGGGGTGGAGAGAGCACTCTCCTGGAGACAGTTTGCTGGCGACTTAAGATAGTCCGCTTGCCAGTTCTCCCCCTGGAATGAAGATTGCAGAAAGACAAGGAACATGTTCTTCTGCCCAAGTCGAAATCTGATTTACTTTCTTCTGGGCATCCCGACTCCGGGTGCCTCCTTGGTGATTGATATAAGCTACTGCAGTAGCATTGTCGGATTGAATCCGAACAGGGTGACCCTGTAACCTGTGTGTCCAGGTTCTAAGGGCTAAGTATACTGCCCGAATCTCCAGTATGTTGATGGGCAGGCTCTCTTCGGTCTTGGCCTAGATACCCTGGGCTGAGGCTTCTTCTAATATTATTGATCCCTCCGAGTCCTCATACCCTGATGGGGCCTCATCCTCAGATTTTTCTGAAAGGAGATCTAAAACAGAAGGAGATCTTCGCTTTTTGTCCTTTTCTGAGGACTTTGCTATTAACGCAGCGATTCTCCCTTCTAAGTTGTCCAGCGCTGTCGCCAAAGTGTCCTCAGTGACATATGCAGGCACCGGCACCACAGGAGAGGCTGCTTCTCCTGATAGAGGTAATGGCTCATCCTGTATAGGTGCATCCGGTATTACAGGAGAGGAAGTTACCGAGCAGGCACGGCTAGAGCCTCCTGTCTCCGGCTTTTTTGTCTTAGTCCCTGAATTTCTTCTCTGAGTAGACATTTTACTAAGCAAAACCGAGGTACCACAAAATGCATATACTACTGTTCTAGTTTAGCAATCTACATATAACACACAGTTTCATGCCAGAGTAGGTGTCTATCTTGGAAGTGCTCAGCCAACCACATGGAGATTGTAACAGAATGACCCATGACACCCAGAGACTTTTGAAGGATGAGTGGTACTCCTGTGCCAGCGTCACTAATAACTCTTGGGTCTAGGGTCATCCTGTGCCCCTTTTGGGCATAGGGTGACTGAGAAATATTAATTATAAATTGCATGAGATGGGACATTACTGATAATTCATGTTTTGCAGGATATCTTGGAATTTTACAGGTTGTTAAAGTCTGACTCCAAATGGAGTGTTTTCATTCAATGGGGGGACCCATGCTTTTGAGGTGTTAATTGCGTAGACTCCTGAAAGACATTCCATTGTCCATTGTGAGATGCTAACTAAGTCTTAAAGGTCAGATGTCTAGCTTTTAGGTGTTAATTCAGCCTGGCTCCTAAAGACCTTTCATTATGTATGCTAAAAATACTGTTTTGTGTGTGGAATGTGACTTGTCAAGCTGTAGTAATTACCTCCTCTAATGCGGAGACAGGCTGTCTGGATAATGTTTAGTAATTAGCCCATCTGAAGGTGTATTGAAGCCCCATTGTGTGATGCTGGGGGTGGAGAGTTCTTTGTTTCTTTGATTACTGTAACATGTTGTACTATATATAAGAGAGCTAACCATTAAAGCATGGATTCACTCATTTAACTCAGAAAGAACAGAGCTTGTCTCGTCTTAATTCTGGGGGATGTCTTATGGAATGGATCGGTTCTGCTGGATGGTTGGACTGTCGGATAAGCTGACGTGGGCGATGGAATGGGAATATCGTAAACGGTAGTGACCGTTACAGAGATCTTGCGTGCCCTTACACTGCTGTGTCCCATCAAGGAAGCTCCAGGCTTGTGAGGCTCCTTAATACTTCCTTCATGATTTGCCATAGGGGTAATGGCAGTGATCAGACATGAGGAAGATCCCTCTGACACCTGCCTGAGAGAAAGGGAAAGGCATCTGTCCATGGCAGAGCTTCAGCAGCGGAAGGAGTGTGCTTGTCTGGAGGAACTGACACTGTTCTGGAACATGGTGAGTGGAACTCAGCTCTTTACTCTCTCCAGTGGTGGCCAGAGAAAAGACACCAACTCCAAAATAGGAAAGGTCCTCAAGTTTAAAACTTAGGACTCTTTCCTTGCTTACCTTATCCCTGCCGCAGGTTTTCTGCAAAGCAGAACCAATCTAACCCCATCACGGCAGGGTATGTGTGCCAACCTTCAGGGATATGGGTTCCTACTTAAAGGAGGCCTCTTCCCTGGGCCTTGTAAAAGACTCTGCCAGGACTTTTAGCGTATAGTAGTGAAAGTACTGAACCCTAGAGCCCAGTCCTCCAAAGAGAGACATTACAGGTGACACCTCGTCCATGAGGCTCAGATACCATCCAGTTTTGGTGTAAAATGTTAGGTGTCTTGAATGGACCCGAAAGTGTAGCTCTTTTACCCCCAAGGGTTTCTTTGGCAGAGCTTCCTTCAGCACATCCTATTCGCATTCAAAACCTTAGGGTGAAAAAACTGAGATACTTCCCTATGGGAGGGGTTATATGGAGGGGAACATGTCTTCATTGGTTGTGCCAGTGTCCAATCACCTCTGGTGACCATACAACCCACTATGAAATGAATAGAGGCTCTGTGTCCCGTGGTGTACGATAAAGAAAAAAAAAAACAATACCATGTACAGGAACCTACACCCACAGTTGATCCAGAGGAAGACAAAAAAAAACATGCAGCAAAGCATGCTCCAATTTGCTACAGCAGGGGGAAAAAATTGTTCCTGATCGCCCGAGAGACAATTGGATTTTCCCTGGATCAACTTTAACATGTGTTGAATTTTATCTTAAAGTTGGTGAAAAAAAAAAAAAGCTTTAGTCATATTGGCAATTGGGCACTCAATATCCTGCACACACATTGTGGTACGTGAACAAAAAAAAAGAAAAATGTATATGTATACATTTGTATATAGCTAGCTATATCAGTCATGAAAAAATGCTGTTATGGAGCAACAGTATCCCATAATGCATTCCTATTTTTTTAACGTTTCTAACAAAAAGCTAAAATATTCCATTGTTGAGTGTATACGCTTGGAATTTCATACTAATGTGACAAAAATATTTCTCTGGGAGTCTGAGTCATGAAACAACAAGTGTCTTATTCTTTCATGCATGCTGTCAGTTAAATTAAAACTGTATATAACATTGCTGTCAATTTTGGGAAGAAGCCAGCCATTCTAAAAATATTATTGTCAGCAAGAAAAAAAGCTGGCAGATCTGACTGTGGGAAACATATCCATGCCACCTCCACACAATGAAAATGCGTTGCATGGTAGAAAAGGCAACACCAACAGCAAGAAACATATTAAAAGGAGCATCAAAGAAGAACTGCTGCTCTCATGCCGCGTACAGACGGTCATTTTTTGTGATGAAAAAAAACAATGTTTTATGTGATGAAAAAAAAAAACGACGTTTTTTAAACTTCATTTTAAAAAACGATGTAGCATACACACCGTCGTTTTTTCAAAAAGCTCTAGCAAAGCGCGGTTACGTCCAGCACGTACGACAGCACTATAAAGGGTCATTTCCATGCGGAAGACGGCCTCTTTTGCTGATATCGTGTTGCTGCATGTTAGTAAAAGTTTGGTGAGAGACGATTCGTGCTTTTCAGTCTTCATGCTTTAAATTTCGTTTTTTGACGTTTAGTTTGTGTATTTGGGGTCGGATCTGTCTTACAGTGCTTGTATTCAGGACGTATTTGTTTTGGCAGTGCGTTCTTGTGTGCACATTCCTGTTTTGCAGGTCGTTCTTCAGAGGCCTTTCTGTTCTTCAGGGCGTAATTTTTAGTTCGATCTGATTTGACGACCGTTTTCTAGCCATGTTGCAGGTACGTTCTCATCGCTGAGATCGTGCTGTGCTTGTTGTTCGGATGTGTGCTGCATCCCGGCAACGGTCCATGAACAGGGTGAGGAGGAGGTTGTGGACCAAGAACTGGTTGCTTCGCAGGGACCAGTTCTCTCATATGCCTCTGCTGCGAGAGATCCGAGAAAACAACCCTGATGATTTCAGGAATTTTCTCAGGATGTCTGACCCCGTATTTCAGCAGCTTTTGGCTTTGGTGTCGCCTTATATCACCAGGCAGGACACCGTTATGCGGGAAGCCATCACTGCTGAGCAGTGCTATGTTGCGGTACCTGGCAACAGGGAGAAGTCTGCAGGACTTGAAGTTCTCGACGGGCATCTCCCCCCAGGCTCTGAGCCTCATAATCCCGGAGACCTGTTCTGCCATCATTCAGGTTCTGCAGGAGGACTATGTTAAGGTAAGTGGTGTCCCTTCAATGCACAAACTATGTATTTATTGCCTGCTTTTAATTGTTTTTTTCCAAACACTCCCTAATTAACCTGTTTGTAATATGCTGTGAATGTTCCCTTTGTCTCCATGTATGCTGTATTTTTTATTTAACGTTTGGGCCTACATGCATCTTTTATATAGCCAACCTGTCCAGCATTCTATTTTGTGGCCAAACACACCTAGCCTAGTCCCTATATCCCCCTTTTTTGGTGGCCTCCATTGTAGTGCTGCATTTTGTGTGTCCCTATATCCCCCTTTTTTGGTGGCCTCTATTGTAGTGCTGCATTTTGTGTGTCCCTATATTCCCCTTTTTTGTTGGCCTCCATTGTAGTGCTGCATTTTGTGTGTGCCTATATCCCCCTTTCTTTGTGGCCTTCATTGTAGTCCACACCCAACCCCCTCCCCCCCAATGTTTTTTTTTTTTTTTATTAACTCAATAATTCAAAAATTTTTAGATTTTTGGGGGTTGTTTTTTAGGCCAGCAACTCATCTCGGGCCCCCCCCTCCCCCTAAGCTTTTATTTTTCACATCAGAGGTGGTGATTAATCTGCTTAGTGATCCCTTATTATTTATGTATCTTAAAATAATACTTGAAATGGTTTTGTTATTTTTTTAGGATCCCCAAATGTTTTGTGATATTCTGTTAGTTTGAATTTCTTTTTTGTTTCTTTTTCTCTACAGTTCCCCACCACGCCACAGGAATGGCAGACTGTGGCAGCGGACTTCTCCCAGCGTTGGAACTTTCCGAACTGCGGAGGAGCCATTGATGGCAAGCACGTCCGCATCGTGCCCCCACCCCATTCTGGATCCCATTATTTCAACTACAAGGGGTTCCACAGCATTGTGCTGATGGCGGTGGTGTCTGCCAATTATGATTTTCTCTATGTTGATGTTGGGAAAAATGGCCGGATGTCAGACGGCGGGGTCTTTGCTGAGACCGAGTTCGCCCAACGGCTTCAGTCGGAGGATCTTGGATTGCCACCTGCGGAGGAGAACGAAGAGGGTCTGCCCTTCGTATTTTTAGCAGATGAGGCTTTTGGTTTGGGTCCCCACCTCATGAGGCCATTTCCCTAACACACCCTCACCCCTGAGAGGAGGGTTTTTAATTATCGGCTGGCCAGAGCAAGACGGGTGGTAGAGAATGCATTTGGAATCATGGCCAGCCGATTCAGATTGTTCTTGACTGCCATAAACCTGGCAGAATACAGATGGAACCACATCATCTTATGTTGCTGCATTCTCCATAATTTCCTATGAAGACATTCATCAAACTATTTGACTGTATTGCCTGATGAGGCACTTGATTTAGCTCCAGAGGCGGCCCGTGAGGCTAGCCATACAGGCTTGGCCCCCCAAAGCGCACGTGCAGTGCGGCAAGCCTATGTTCAATATTTTATGGGGAGGGGGGCCATTCCAATGCCAGATCTTGGCTAAATAAAATCTTTAATTTTCTAATTTGTTTGTTATTTAGAATTGAAAATGTATTTATTGGTATCTTAATAAACAACACAAAAAAAAAATACAAAAGGAAACAATAATCAATGCTACATAAAAGTGACAATCGTGATCAAACACGTAACTTGAGTCAGCCCAATTGCTATCGCCCATAGCTTAACTCCTGATGTCTTGTAAGAAATAATGAACATCATCGGTCGTCCTTAGGAGCAGAAAACGACTCCCGTCAGGAGGGTGTCATTGTTTCCGATCAGATAACATATGGAGAATTCAAAGTAAATAAAAAAAAGGAAAAGAGAAGAGATGAACGACCCAAAGAAGGTCATGGAAAGGGAAAAAGAGGAAAGGAAAGAAGATAGAGCAGGAAACAGTGGGGGAAGGGCACGAGGGCTGCTGCGAAAACATTTGCGGGGTAGGGTCACAGGAGGACAATGGGGAGGGACATCTGGAGGTATACGCCTCGACCAGCCCAGTAATAGGATCACAAGTCAGGGTGATCGTGTTGGGGGTGGTAGCATATTGGTGAGAGTATCAGAGGCGGAGAAGTGGAGCCAAGTCGACCACAGCATCTTGAATTTATCAAAGGTGTCATTGTCAAGGGCCAGCATCTCCTCCATTCTCATGGTATTGTTCATGATTGAAACCCACCGTGACAAGGGGGGAGTGACAGTCGTTTTCCAAAATGAAGGTATGAGCTGTCTCGCTGAGGACATAAAAAAACGGAGAAGACTTTTCTTTTGTGATGTAACCGACCCAGGGAGAATGGAAAGGAGAGCAATCTTGGGGGAGGGTGTCAATGTTTCATCATAAATTTTATTATGACAAGTAAATACCTGAGTCCAGAAGGGGCGGATCCTCTCGCATTCCCACCAGATATGGAGATAGGTCCCTGTAGAGGAGGTGCATCGCCAACATGTGGCTGGAGTAGACGGGAACAGTTTGTGTAGCGTGAAGGGGTCCCTGTACCATTGTGACAATACCTTATAGTTCTTTTCCTGGGAGTAGCAGGATATCGTTGATTTGTGAGTAAACAGAAACAAGGTCTGCCAGTCCGATCGGGGTATGTCTTCTTTCAAATCTGCAGACCACTTCCCCGTGTATGGAGGCAAATCACCATGTAGTAGAGCTTGAAGGAGACAGTATATGGTAGAGAGAAGGTGTCTGGGTGTTTCAGAGAGGGAGCACAGTCGTTCAAATTCAGTGTAAGGGCGGTGGATTTGGGTGGAACTGTGTAGGCACTGTGCAAATGTAGAGAGGGGAAGGGTGGTAAGCCAGTCTGTGGGACCCGTCGGTGTGACCGGAGTCCCTCGCAGCGGGTCCACAAAAGAGTGTGCTTGGGGCGAGTCAGAGCACCTAAAGGGCCCTATTGTAGCCGCCCCTATGCCCTGGGGGAATACCGGGTTGTCAAACAAAGGGGACAATGGGGAAGGGTCGGAGGACAAGGAGGTGCATAGACCTCCATGGACCCACAGTCCGAGAGAAGCAATTGTTAATGGCGAGAGGGACGGCAGGCGGGAAAAATTGGACCCATATCCCCAAAGAAGGGCCCGAAGGTTCACGGGTGTTAGGTCTTGTTCGATGGCGACAGAAGCCTTTAGAAAAGGGCGGGGGAACCATTCCAGGATGCGTGCCACATGAGTGGCTTTGTAGCAAGTCTCAATGGCGGGTAGACCTGCTCCACTCTGTAACTTCGGGAGCGTGGGTAACTTGTTTTTCACTCTGGGCATCCCCCTATTCCACATAAATCTGATAGCTAGTGAGCGTAGGGCCGCAAAGAAGGTTTTAGGAACCAAAACAGGGATCGTCTGAAAGAGGTATAATAATTTGGGAAGGGTGTCCATTTTAAGGGTGTATCCTTCCAAACCACGGTAAGGGGGAACCTCCCCATCCCTCCAAGTCCTTCCGAATGCGAGAAAGTAAGGGGATATAGTTCAAGGAGAACAAGTTGGAAAGGTTGGAGGGGATTGTAACCCCCAAGTAGGACACTCCTTTCGCCTTCCATTGGAACGAGTAGTTAGACCGTAGAGAGGACATCACAGGAGCAGGGAGGGAGATGTTGAGAGCTTCAGTCTTGGAGACGTTAAGCTTAAAGTTACTAAAAGACCCAAACCTTTGAAATTCATGGAAAAGGGAAGGTAGAGAGGTATGGGGGTGCTGCACATAAACCAAGAGGTCATCAGCATATAGGGACAGCTTATGGTGAGCGGAGGGTGTTTGTATACCCTGGATGGAGGCGTTTTGTCGGATAGCACAGGCCAAGTGTTCTATAACAATGTGAAAAAAGGGGGAAATACTGCGCTAATCTAAAAATATCGAGTGAGCAGCCACACAAGCAATATGACAAAAATTGAAAATAAAATAGTGGAAAAATATGCAGCGCTGAAGATTCTTATAAAAAGCAAATAATGCATCAATGTGATGATAACACAGTGACCTGTGAATGAGTGTCCATTTGAAACAACCAACACAAAAAGAAAACACAAAGAAAAAGTCCATCAATAGGGGGTGTATGACCACATCCTCATCATTGGAAAAACTTTCTGCACGGTAGAATCAGAAATAGATGGAATACTCTTACCAGATGACGTGGATCTGCTTGTCAGCGACAACAGATCACAAAGGCATGTAAGGGCTCCGCTCGGCTCTGCTCGGCTGGATGATGGCACAGTAGTAGACTCACCACGGGGTATCTTGTTGGATGGCTGTAAGCCTGGACTGGAACCTCATCGTAGGTGTACTTGCTTAAACTCGAATCCGTGAACAGGAACAGAGGGTCCACTTCTTTAAACGCCAACTGGTGATGCGAACAGTGGTGTCCACTGATGCAAGGTGCACACTGGTATGGAGTTTTGAAAAAACTTTGCATCCAAGCAAGTCATGCAGGGAAGAGAAAGAAAACAATGCTCCGGATGGTGCAGGTAAAAGAGGGTAGGTTTTATTGAAATAAAACCAAACAACATGAAAGTGATCACTTCAGTATAAAATTGAATAAAAGCAATATGGGGTGCAGGTATAGCAAGCCCGACGCGTTTCGTCCAAGTGGACTTCAACTGGGGCATCTACCTTCACCCCCATATTGCCACATATATATAATAAAAATGCTTAGTCAAACCAAGTGGGCGGACCAATCGAGTAAGCTCGGTAATTAACCAATCAGATCGGGCAGTACTCCTGACCCAAATGGTTACCAATCGTCAATCAGCTTTTTGAAAGACAGGAAATGAGTGAACAAAACCTTATCAGAAAAACATACAGTTACAGAAAAAGGAAAACAGATATTCCACCATTCCCATTATGCAACCTATGTTAAACTCATGAATTCATTATGCAACCTGTATTAAACTCATGGGCTCATATCAGTGGTTATTTTGAATAAACCAAAAGAAAGGGGAAGTGAAGAGTGGGGAGGGATGTTGGCCACCTGTATCTGGGCTGTAATCGATACTCTCCACCTTTCTGTTGAATCAGCACATATTGGACCTTCCCATAGATCCAGACTAGCCTGCAGCAAATGCAGGAAGTGTTCACCAATGTACTGTCTGGGGACACAGGCCAGTGCGCCGCTCGATCTTCCTTGCAGCGCTAGCCTGGCGTCCCCAGACATCCTAGAACCACCCTGGAACGCAACGCCCATGTGCGGGTTCACGCCGCGCGTGACGTCATCACGCGACGGGAAGGCACATGGCGCTCAGTGGCCAATGGGAGTACGGTGCCACTAAACACATGGCGTTCGATGGCCAATGGGAGCGCGGCTCCTCCGGCGTGTGGATCTGACTGAGAAGCACCGCGCAACCATGTCCATCAGGGTTTTAGTTTAAATGTACTGGCAACGCTGCCAGGCACTTAACATATAGGCGAAAAGGTAGAAAACCTTCTATGCTCATACATGCGGCCAAAGAAATGACCAGTTACACTTACCGGTAGCTGGATTTCTACGATGTCTTACAGGACGGCACGCTGAGAGTAGACTGGCCACCTGACAGGAAACACAATCAAAAAAGAGGTTAAAAGGCCCCACCCTTCCCATGTGCCTCAGTTTGTAGATAAGTAACCGCTATTAGAACACGGTCCTAGGACCTAATAAAAAAAAAAAATAACTCCGAATAGCAGTAAATAACAGGGAGGGAAGTAGGCCTGCCGTCCTGTAAGACATCGTAGAAATCCAGCTACCGGTAAGTGTAACTGGTCATTTCTCCCTCGTCTTCCAGGACGGCACGCTGAGAGAAAAGCAAGCAATCTTTGGGCCTACCTTAGGGCGGGACCACCGTCTGTAGGACCTTCCTACCAAACATCAGATCTTGCGGTGACAGCAGTTCGACTCTGTAATGTCTGACGAACGTATTCTGGCTTGACCAGGTCGCCGCTTTACATATTTGTTCTATGGAAGCTCCTGCTCTTTCTGCCCAGGAGGCTGCCAGTGATCGGGTGGAATGGGCCTTGATAACAGGAACTGGTCTACCCGCTAAGGTGTAGGATAAAGAAATAGCCTGCCTGATCCATCTGGATATAGAAGCTTTTGTTGCCTGCTGACCCTTTTTCTGACCAGAAAAATTAACCAAAAGATGAGGGGAATTCCTAAACTCACTTACCCTCTCTAAATAAATCAAAAGACCACGTCTTACGTCCAAGCAATGAAAAGTAGCCTCCTTCTCATTCTTGGGATCTGCGCAAAACGAAGGGAGGACTACCTCCTGGGATCTGTGGAACTTAGTTGCCACTTTGGGCAGGTACAGAGGATCCTGACTCAGTACCACCCTGTCTTCAAAAACCCGAAGAAAGGGTTCCTTAATGGAAAAAGCATGCATGTCTCCAACTCTTTTGGCAGACGTGATAGCCAACAAAAAAGTAAATTTAAAGGAAAGTAATTTAATTGGAATACTATCTATAGGTTCGAATGGTGCCTTAGATAGCTGATTCAAGACTAGGGAGAGGTCCCAAGGGGGAACTCTAGAGACTTTTATAGGGGAAAGTCTGTCCCTGGCTGTCAGAAACCTCCTAATAAGAGGATCCCCAGAAAGGCTCCTGTCCAAAAAATAGGACAAGGCCGTAACTTGGACTCTCAGGTCTTAGTGGCTAAGCCTAGTTCCACCCCATCCTGGAGGAAATCCAGGATGACGGGGATGTCAGGGTAGGAGATCTGTTTCGCGGAGCACCAGCGCGAAAAGACCCCCCAGATTCTTGCATAGATGAGTCTGGTGACTTTCTTGCGACTAGCCAACAGGGTTCCTATCACCTTTTCCGAACAGCCTCTCTGCTGCAGGTTCCACCTCTCAAGAGCCATGCCGTCAGGCTGAAGAATTCTGGGTTCGGATGAGAGACCGGCCCCTGCCGCAGAAGACCCGCCCGGGGAGGGAGAGGAAGCGGGGGAGCTAGAGCCCAATGTTTCAGGGTGGGGAACCAGGACCTCTTGGGCCACCAAGGAGCGATTAAAATCAGGTTGGTGTCTGAGGCGTTCAATTTTTGCAGAACCCTTGGGATGAGATTCAAGGGAGGAAAGGCGTAGGCCAACCGGAATCTCCAGGGTTGAGCCAACGCATCCACCCCCAGTGAACCCTGCTCTCGGGAGAGGGAAAAGAACCTGCTCACCTTTTTGTTCCCCTTGCACGCAAAGAGGTCTACTTCTGGGCGACCGAGCTGTTGGCAAATCCAGCTGAAGGTCTCCGGGCATAATTCCCATTCCCCCTGAAGGATGGGCTGGCGGCTCAGAAAATCGGCCTCCAGATTGAGGGTCCCTCTTATATGGACCGCTAGAAGAGAGGGCACCCTCTGTTCTACCCAACTTAGGATCCTCAGGGAGAGGGCTAGGAGAGAGTGTGACCTGGTGCCCCCCTGCCGGTTGAGAAAGGCGATCGTAGTCGCGTTGTCGGAGAGGACTAGGACCTCTCGGCCCTGAATTCTCTCCTCGAAGGCTTCCAGAGCCTCCCCAACCGCCAATAACTCCCGGTAGTTGGAAGAAGCCCGCCTTTGCTGGGGATTCCAAGAACCCTGGGCTCGAAGTTCCTCCGTATGGGCTCCCCACCCCCAGCTGCTGGCATCTGTAGTGACTTTGATCGGGTTGACCTGACTCCACAGACGACCCTTTAAAAGGTTCTGGGGCAATAGCCACCATTGTAAGGTGTCTTTTACTGGAACCGGGATACTGACCCTGGTATCCAACGTCTCTTCCGTTCCCCCCCAAGATGAGAGAAGGAAGGCCTGCAGGGGCCTTGAGTGGAGTTGTGCCCAAGGAACTGCCGGGATGCACGAAGTCATCCGTCCCAACAACCTCATGATTTCTCTGAAAGAGGAATCTACAGCCGCCACTAGGGACCTGACCGCTGTCATAAGACCCTGTGCTTTGTCTTGGGATAAGACAAGCTTCCTTTCTAGGGAGTCTATAAGAAAACCTAGGTACATCTTCCTTTGTTCTGGAAGGAGAGAAGACTTCTCCCTGTTCACGATCCAACCAAGGGATTCCAGGGTGGTTATGACAGTGGCCAGGTCCAGAAGGAGCTGATCCCGACTCAGGTTGAAGAGCAAAAGGTCGTCCAAGTAAGGGACGAGGGAGATCCCCTTTAAATGTAGAAAAGCCATCACCTCTGCCAGGACCTTCGTAAACACCCTCGGACTGGAAGCCAGTCCGAAGGGGAGGGCCGAGAACTGCCAGTGCTGAACTCCTTGGGCAGAGGTGAGGGCGAATCTGAGGAATCTCTGGTGATCCGGACAAATAGGAACGTGAAGGTAAGCATCCCTCAAGTCTATTGTCACCATGAACACGCCTTCTAACAAGAGGCCCCTGAGACTGTACACATTCTCCATACGAAATTTTTTGTATTGAAGATGAACATTTAGGGGTCTGAGATTGATGATCAATCTGAATTTCCCGAGTGGTTTGGGAACGACAAAAATATGGGAGTATACTCCCTGGCCCTCTTGATTTGGAGGGACTGGGACTATGACTCCCTGTTCGGCCAGGCTGGCAACGTTCTGGGAAAGTCCAGCGGCTTTGCGAGGATCGCTTGGTAGGTGTGTGAGGAGAAAAATGGGGGGAGGAAACTGGCGGAATTCTAGCCTGTAACCTTCCCTGATGATCTGAAGGACGTGAGGACTCCTGGTTATCTCCTCCCAAGCGGGAAGGAACCTGGAGAGCCTGCCCCCTACCCTCTCGTCACTTGGGATCCTTTTCACCAGGCTTGGGGCTGGAAAAAAGGATCCCACTCTTTGGCTTATCCTTTCCAAACCCCCAGCGCCTGCCGGGTGCCGATTTCTTCCCTGGGGGGGGGGTTTTTCCTCTGGTTGGGACGAAAAAACTTCCCCCTATTTGCTCTAGGTTTGGAGGGAAATTTATTTCCTTTTTCAGAGGATCTCGCTAGGGCCTGATCTAATGCGGTGCCGAACAGGAGGGAACCCTCAAACGGAATCGCACACAAGCGTTTTTTTGACGCAAGGTCGCCCCTCCAAGTTTTCAGCCAGACAGCTCTCCTAGAAGCATTAATAAATGCTCCAGTCTTGGCTGAAGCGCGAACCGTCTCAATAGCTGCGTCTGCCAAATAGGCTACCGCACTGCCGATCACCTGGAGGGACTCTTGAGTTTCTCTAGACTTGGAAGAACTTGCTAGATGATCTAACAGCCTGGAAGTCCAAGCGGCAGTGTTCCTTGCGACACATGCTGAAGCTAACGCAGGACCCAAAGCGGCTGCATTGGCTTCCCAGGCTCTACGGAGGGAGGTATCAGCACGCCTATCCATGGCATCCCTTAAACTCCCTGCATCCTCAAAAGAGAGATCGGATTGTCTAGAGACCTGAGCTAAAGATGCGTCAAGACGAGGAACTTTAAAAAAGGTATCCTCCACCTCATCTTTAAAGGGGCAGCGGCGTTTCCAGGTCTTAAACTTGGGAAGTTTCTTTTCTGGCTCAGCCCATTCCCTCCGGATAATATCCTTGAGGGATTGATGCACTGGGATAGTCTTAGACTGAGGCTTAATTAAACCCAAATACATCCTGTCCTGGGCTGAAACCTGCTCCGCTGGATGTTGGATCTGCTCAGAGGCGTAAATGGCTGCGAGAAGACCCTCCATATCATCTGCGGAAAATATATATTTCCCAGACCTGGCATCCTCGTCCTCTTCCTCCGCCTGGCTTTCCACCAGGCCCTCTTCTTGAAGAGTGACCTCAGAATCCTCGGAGTCAGAGGAAGGAGCCTTCCTAGTTCGCTGGCGGGAACCCAGCCGCGCAGAAGTGGATCCCTCCTGAGACGACGGACCAGGTACAGGGGGATCAGACTCCCTACTTTTCAAGGAAGATTTAAAATCCTTGAGAGTGGCGAGCATTTCTGACTGCACAGAGAGAAAATCCTTCATGATTTGCGAGGTCTCTTTCCCAGTTAGTTTAAGGATACACTTGGAGCAAAAGGGTTTGCTATAGTCTGTCGGGAGCTTATCATTACAATTCCCACATTTCTTAATTTTTTTAAGGGGTTTAGTAGATCTACTGGCTTCCCCCTGGGCAGAAGGGTCCTCTCCTAAAACATAATGTAAAATAGAAAGGCCCATTAGCAACATACTCTCACAGCTGAGGTTCTACAACAAGAGGGGGGGGGGAAGCCCCCCACCCCCGAACACAAGGAGGACTCACCCCGGGTGGACTCCTCAGCAGCCAGGTCTGTCAGACGGTCCTCCATGATGAGGGCGCCCGGCCCTTCTCTCTCCCCGGCTGCGTGTTGCTCTGCCTCTGCTGTGCTCTGCAGCGAAATGTGGCATCCGTCGGTGGAGGCTGCCATCTTGTAGGGGCGGAGTGACGTCACGCCGTCGGACGGCGTGCGCGTCATCAATACGCGCCCAGCAAGTGACGGCGCCGCTCGGAGCGGCGCCCAGCCCAGCCGACACCACGCTGCAGAGGGGAAGTCTCCCTGTAAGGTAGGAGGGAAGACGGGGGGGGGAGAGAGGTACGGCCGCCTCAGAGCACTAGGGAAGCCCTGCTAGCTAGGAGGCTCTGGCGTCCAGGGAGGCACTCTTCTTAGTTAGCACTTTCAGCCTCCCTAGACCATAAAGAAGGGATACCCCCCCGGGAAAGTGCAAGCACCTTGACCGGACCTAAAAGCACCCAGTACCTGTGGTCTAGACTCCGGGGGGGGGACCACCAGCCCCAGGCCTTAGGTCAGCTTGAAAATAAAAAACTGTTTCGCTGTAGGGGAAACACAATCAGAAACTGAGGCACATGGGAAGGGTGGGGCCTTTTAACCTCTTTTTTGATTGTGTTTCCTGTCAGGTGGCCAGTCTACTCTCAGCGTGCCGTCCTGGAAGACGAGGGAGAAATAATCATCCCTGCGTGCTCCTAAATTAAAATAAAGCGTGCATGGGGAATGAAGTGAGAAAAAGGGGGAAATGTCGCCCTCAAGGGGGGAAAAAAGGGCAGCACAACCTCAAGACATATTGCACAGAAAGCATATGTCATAAAGTGCAGAAAATATATGTGCATCTATGGGCTATAAATATACATCTCTCAAAATATAAAACATATAAAGAATACAGAACAAAAAATAGTTGCTGGATCTATTGAGGATCACAGTTAAACTAAACAAATTATACATCTGTGGTTTGCCAAACAGAAAAAGAGACAAAAGTGAATTAAAATGACTCAAACAATAATACGGTTAGGAATAAGGTTAAGCCTTATTTATAAAGGAATTTATATCCCATTCTACGTTCATACCAAATGGTTGGCATGTACGTAGTTCATGTATCCAGTATGTTTCTAACTGCGATACACCCCGTATGCGGGATTCACCTCTCCAGTGGGGTACAAAACGATCAATTACCAAAAACTGAGTCCCATGGGGATTTTTATCGTGACATTGTAAATAGTGTCGTGGAACACTATGGTTAGTTTTGCCCAGCAGGATGTTAGCTATATGCTCATTCACTCGAACTGTAAAGGTTCTAATGGTCCTCCCGATATATTGTTTCTTGCAGGGGCAAGTTAGAAGGTAAACAACGTATCGGGTGGCACATGTCGTGAAATGTTTCATCTGGTATATTTTAGAGGTGGTCGTAGACTGGAAAGTTTCACTTTTCCGTCTGCCACTTGTGTTGTGCAAACACACATTACACCTGCGGCAGGGGAAGAAAGCCCTGCAGTCCTGAAAAAAGGTGACCTGTTTCGGGGGATCAATAACATTCGGGGCTATCTGTCCTTGAATGGATCTGGCACCCCTAAAGATAACGCCCGCCCTGTCTGGTATGACTGGACCCAAAACTCTGTCATTTCTTAGAACACCCCAGTGTTTTGCAAGTATCTCTTTGATTTGCCTGGACTGGACAGAATATGTAGTGAAGAAAGACCACCGGAATTTGTCATCCGTGGCTTTCTTTGGGCGAACCTCCAGAAGCGAACTGCGATCTAAACGTAAGATTCGCTCAATTTCTGCTTCCAGTTCTCCTACTTCGTATCCCTTCTCTATAAATCTGTCTTTCAGGACCGTAGATTGGACAATAAAGTCCTCAGTTTTAGTACAATTCCGCCTCAGTCGTAAAAACTGGCTCCGAGGGACGGATTTTAACCACTGGGGATGGTGGCAGCTATCCAGCGGTATATAACCGTTACGATCGGTCGGTTTGAAGTATGTACTAAATTCCAGATGTTGTTCAACTACTTTGATCTCCAAGTCGAGAAAATGTACAGAGGTAGAACTAGCCTCATGGCTCAGTCGAATGCCTCTGTCATTGTTGTTCAATGTCGACATGAAGTCGTTAAGCGATTCTGGGTCGCCTTTCCATAAGAGGAGGATGTCGTCTATATATCTGGCCCAAAGGACCAGTTCTGGTCTTTTAAGGGCATAGACGACATCCTCCTCCCATTTAGCCATGTAGAGATTGGCCAGACTGGGGGCAAATTTGGCCCCCATGGCCACACCCCTGGTTTGCAAATAAAAATTGTTTTGAAACCAGAAATAATTATGTTGGGCTGCAAAAATGAGGAGCTGCATGATAAAATTACGTTGTATCACCGACAGGGTGGTGCTCAGAGACAAATAATACTCCACTGCATCGAAACCCAATTGGTGAGGAATACACGTATATAATGCAGTCACATCCGCAGTGGCCAGAATCATGTCGTCACTAAAGGAAACTGATTCCAATAGCCTGATGGTGTCACCCGTATCTTTAAGGTAGGACGGCATGAGTCTGACCAATGGTTGAAGATGGAAGTCCACATATTTGCCTATCCTGGATGTGACCGAATCAATCCCGCTGACTATCGGGCGGCCAGGGGGATTGATTGGGTCTTTATGAACCTTGGGGAGGTAATATATAGCTGGAATCCTAGGTACAACTGGTATCAGGAAATCACGCTCTTTTTTGTTCAGAATCCCCAAAGAGAAGCCCTCATTAACCAGCTCAACGAGGCACTTCTTATATTGGGAAGTGGGATTGGTATGGATCAGAGAATATGTTTCTGAATCTCCCAATATTTTGTCCATTTCTTTGACATAGTCAGCCTTGTCCAGCACGACTAAGGCTCCCCCCTTGTCGGCCGGACGGATGACTAAGTCTTTTTGTTCACAGAGTTTTTTTAAACCTCTCTTAATTTTTGGGTCAGTATGTATTTTTTTATTTTGAAGTTTATCAAGGTCTTCCAACACCAAACTCCGGAAAACATTAATGGCCGGAGCAATAGCTCCCGGAGGGTTGAATAAGGAAGGGTTGGCTAGCCCCGTGTGGATATGGACATCCGGGGGTTTAGGGACAGTGGGAGCAGGGATGAAAGGAGGGGATAAAAAATGTCTCTGAATGCTCAGCTTGCGGGTAAATTTTTGTACGTCTATGAATGTAGAGAATTTATTAAGTGTCCGTGGAGGGACGTACTTCAAACCTTTGTCAAGGATAAGTTTCTCCTCATCTGTTAGAACGACTGAGCTGAGATTAAAGACACCCGCCCCGCTCACACCTTTCTTTTTTTTTGCTCTGGACCCTGTGACCCCCTCGGGTGCCTCTTCTCCTCCTGGGCTTCCTGGGTAATCTTGCATCACCCTGTGAAAACCCTCATTATAAGAGGGCCCTGAATGGCCCTGATTATAACTATATGGGGACCGGGATGTCCAATCGTCATCTCTATTGTGATGGCTATAGTACTCCCCGTTTCCATAGTCCTCTCTTATAGGGGGAAATCTATTATAAACCTGAGTAGGTGTTCTATATTGATATTCACGATTGTCTTGATTATCATGATGGTAATCCCCACGACCATCCCGGTGATCAAAAGATCTCCTAGGACTCTCATGGTATTGAATATCG
The DNA here is from genome assembly GCF_905171775.1 of Rana temporaria. Classification (NCBI taxonomy): domain Eukaryota; kingdom Metazoa; phylum Chordata; class Amphibia; order Anura; family Ranidae; genus Rana; species Rana temporaria. The sequence continues at coordinate 291,301,581 of NC_053491.1, read as the reverse complement.
CCTGGCTGTCCCCGAAAAGGACCTCCATCCCTTCCTCTGAAGTTCCCACCCTTATTGGGGGGGGGGCGTACAGGGTAGGGTTTGGGTTTGAAGGGTTTATTCTGTTGTCCAGAAGGTTTAGGGGGTCTATTTTTGGGTAGAAGAGAGCCATTGGATGCCCTATTAGGACCCTCTTTGGTCAAAGGGGCAAAAGTGAGGGTTCTCTCTATATTCTGACTTGCAGATGCCGTGACCTCCATTTCTGATGTTTCAGCATCAGAAATAAGGGATTGGGAAATCTTTTTCTGCCAAGTAAACACTGAACTAGATCTATAGTCAGTCACATCCCTGTTATATTTTTTCTGTTTTTTTAATCTTTGGTCTTTCTCCTCCTTCTCCAAGTGACTTTTAAGGCTTGTAGAAAGGGAGATATATTCCGCAGAATGTTTATATGGAGTCAGTTTTTCTTTTAAGTCTTTGATCTCTTTATCAATGAGTGTCAATCTGGTACGCTTCTTATCGATTAAAAAACCTAACAGCTTGATACCCACTTCATTAAAATATTGGTACCATGACTCAATGTCAGAATCACCTTGTTGGGGGGACACATCCCAACGTAGGCCCCTTGGAACCATGTGTTCTTTCACATACTGCTCCAAAAAGGCCATATCCCATTGTAGATGGACCTCTGTAGTCATCAGATTTTTCAATCTGATGAACAGACCACTGATCTCAGTATCTGGTCCAATGGTGACAAATACACCGTCTACACTAAAAGTTTTTGAAAGTCTGTACTCAAACACATCCATATCAAAAGATAGAATAATGAGGATAGCAGCAATAAAAATGTGTCAAAATATGAAAATGTGAAAAAAGGGGGAAATACTGCGCTAATCTAAAAATATCGAGTGAGCAGCCACACAAGCAATATGACAAAAATTGAAAATAAAATAGTGGAAAAATATGCAGCGCTGAAGATTCTTATAAAAAGCAAATAATGCATCAATGTGATGATAACACAGTGACCTGTGAATGAGTGTCCATTTGAAACAACCAACACAAAAAGAAAACACAAAGAAAAAGTCCATCAATAGGGGGTGTATGACCACATCCTCATCATTGGAAAAACTTTCTGCACGGTAGAATCAGAAATAGATGGAATACTCTTACCAGATGACGTGGATCTGCTTGTCAGCGACAACAGATCACAAAGGCATGTAAGGGCTCCGCTCGGCTCTGCTCGGCTGGATGATGGCACAGTAGTAGACTCACCACGGGGTATCCTGTTGGATGGCTGTAAGCCTGGACTGGAACCTCACCGTAGGTGTACTTGCTTAAACTCGAATCCGTGAACAGGAACAGAGGGTCCACTTCTTTAAACGCCAACTGGTGATGCGAACAGTGGTGTCCACTGATGCAAGGTGCACACTGGTATGGAGTTTTGAAAAAACTTTGCATCCAAGCAAGTCATGCAGGGAAGAGAAAGAAAACAATGCTCCGGATGGTGCAGGTAAAAGAGGGTAGGTTTTATTGAAATAAAACCAAACAACATGAAAGTGATCACTTCAGTATAAAATTGAATAAAAGCAATATGGGGTGCAGGTATAGCAAGCCCGACGCGTTTCGTCCAAGTGGACTTCAACTGGGGCATCTACCTTCACCCCCATATTGCCACATATATATAATAAAAATGCTTAGTCAAACCAAGTGGGCGGACTAATCGAGTAAGCTCGGTAATTAACCAATCAGATCGGGCAGTACTCCTGACCCAAATGGTTACCAATCGTCAATCAGCTTTTTGAAAGACAGGAAATGAGTGAACAAAACCTTATCAGAAAAACATACAGTTACAGAAAAAGGAAAACAGATATTCCACCATTCCCATTATGCAACCTATGTTAAACTCATGAATTCATTATGCAACCTGTATTAAACTCATGGGCTCATATCAGTGGTTATTTTGAATAAACCAAAAGAAAGGGGAAGTGAAGAGTGGGGAGGGATGTTGGCCACCTGTATCTGGGCTGTAATCGATACTCTCCACCTTTCTGTTGAATCAGCACATATTGGACCTTCCCATAGATCCAGACTAGCCTGCAGCAAATGCAGGAAGTGTTCACCAATGTACTGTCTGGGGACACAGGCCAGTGCGCCGCTCGATCTTCCTTGCAGCGCTAGCCTGGCGTCCCCAGACATCCTAGAACCACCCTGGAACGCAACGCCCATGTGCGGGTTCACGCCGCGCGTGACGTCATCACGCGACGGGAAGGCACATGGCGCTCAGTGGCCAATGGGAGTACGGTGCCACTAAACACATGGCGTTCGATGGCCAATGGGAGCGCGGCTCCTCCGGCGTGTGGATCTGACTGAGAAGCACCGCGCAACCATGTCCATCAGGGTTTTAGTTTAAATGTACTGGCAACGCTGCCAGGCACTTAACATATAGGCGAAAAGGTAGAAAACCTTCTATGCTCATACATGCGGCCAAAGAAATAATCATCCCTGCGTGCTCCTAAATTAAAATAAAGCGTGCATGGGGAATGAAGTGAGAAAAAGGGGGAAATGTCGCCCTCAAGGGGGGAAAAAAGGGCAGCACAACCTCAAGACATATTGCACAGAAAGCATATGTCATAAAGTGCAGAAAATATATGTGCATCTATGGGCTATAAATATACATCTCTCAAAATATAAAACATATAAAGAATACAGAACAAAAAATAGTTGCTGGATCTCTGTTCCTGTTCACGGATTCGAGTTTAAGCAAGTACACCTACGGTGAGGTTCCAGTCCAGGCTTACAGCCATCCAACAGGATACCCCGTGGTGAGTCTACTACTGTGCCATCATCCAGCCGAGCAGAGCCGAGCGGAGCCCTTACATGCCTTTGTGATCTGTTGTCGCTGACAAGCAGATCCACGTCATCTGGTAAGAGTATTCCATCTATTTCTGATTCTACCGTGCAGAAAGTTTTTCCAATGATGAGGATGTGGTCATACACCCCCTATTGATGGACTTTTTCTTTGTGTTTTCTTTTTGTGTTGGTTGTTTCAAATGGACACTCATTCACAGGTCACTGTGTTATCATCACATTGATGCATTATTTGCTTTTTATAAGAATCTTCAGCGCTGCATATTTTTCCACTATTTTATTTTCAATTTTTGTCATATTGCTTGTGTGGCTGCTCACTCGATATTTTTAGATTAGCGCAGTATTTCCCCCTTTTTTCACATTTTCATATTTTGACACATTTTTATTGCTGCTATCCTCATTATTCTATCTTTTGATATGGATGTGTTTGAGTACAGACTTTCAAAAACTTTTAGTGTAGACGGTGTATTTGTCACCATTGGACCAGATACTGAGATCAGTGGTCTGTTCATCAGATTGAAAAATCTGATGACTACAGAGGTCCATCTACAATGGGATATGGCCTTTTTGGAGCAGTATGTGAAAGAACACATGGTTCCAAGGGGCCTACGTTGGGATGTGTCCCCCCAACAAGGTGATTCTGACATTGAGTCATGGTACCAATATTTTAATGAAGTGGGTATCAAGCTGTTAGGTTTTTTAATCGATAAGAAGCGTACCAGATTGACACTCATTGATAAAGAGATCAAAGACTTAAAAGAAAAACTGACTCCATATAAACATTCTGCGGAATATATCTCCCTTTCTACAAGCCTTAAAAGTCACTTGGAGAAGGAGGAGAAAGACCAAAGATTAAAAAAACAGAAAAAATATAACAGGGATGTGACTGACTATAGATCTAGTTCAGTGTTTACTTGGCAGAAAAAGATTTCCCAATCCCTTATTTCTGATGCTGAAACATCAGAAATGGAGGTCACGGCATCTGCAAGTCAGAATATAGAGAGAACCCTCACTTTTGCCCCTTTGACCAAAGAGGGTCCTAATAGGGCATCCAATGGCTCTCTTCTACCCAAAAATAGACCCCCTAAACCTTCTGGACAACAGAATAAACCCTTCAAACCCAAACCCTACCCTGTACGCCCCCCCCCCAATAAGGGTGGGAACTTCAGAGGAAGGGATGGAGGTCCTTTTCGGGGACAGCCAGGCGATATTCAATACCATGAGAGTCCTAGGAGATCTTTTGATCACCGGGATGGTCGTGGGGATTACCATCATGATAATCGAGACAATCGTGAATATCAATATAGAACACCTACTCAGGTTTATAATAGATTTCCCCCTATAAGAGAGGACTATGGAAACGGGGAGTACTATAGCCATCACAATAGAGATGACGATTGGACATCCCGGTCCCCATATAGTTATAATCAGGGCCATTCAGGGCCCTCTTATAATGAGGGTTTTCACAGGGTGATGCAAGATTACCCAGGAAGCCCAGGAGGAGAAGAGGCACCCGAGGGGGTCACAGGGTCCAGAGCAAAAAAAAGAAAGGTGTGAGCGGGGCGGGTGTCTTTAATCTCAGCTCAGTCGTTCTAACAGATGAGGAGAAACTTATCCTTGACAAAGGTTTGAAGTACGTCCCTCCACGGACACTTAATAAATTCTCTACATTCATAGACGTACAAAAATTTACCCGCAAGCTGAGCATTCAGAGACATTTTTTATCCCCTCCTTTCATCCCTGCTCCCACTGTCCCTAAACCCCCGGATGTCCATATCCACACGGGGCTAGCCAACCCTTCCTTATTCAACCCTCCGGGAGCTATTGCTCCGGCCATTAATGTTTTCCGGAGTTTGGTGTTGGAAGACCTTGATAAACTTCAAAATAAAAAAAATACATACTGACCCAAAAATTAAGAGAGGTTTAAAAACACTCTGTGAACAAAAAGACTTAGTCATCCGTCCGGCCGACAAGGGGGGAGCCTTAGTCGTGCTGGACAAGGCTGACTATGTCAAAGAAATGGACAAAATATTGGGAGATTCAGAAACATATTCTCTGATCCATACCAATCCCACTTCCCAATATAAGAAGTGCCTCGTTGAGCTGGTTAATGAGGGCTTCTCTTTGGGGATTCTGAACAAAAAAGAGCGTGATTTCCTGATACCAGTTGTACCTAGGATTCCAGCTATATATTACCTCCCCAAGGTTCATAAAGACCCAATCAATCCCCCTGGCCGCCCGATAGTCAGCGGGATTGATTCGGTCACATCCAGGATAGGCAAATATGTGGACTTCCATCTTCAACCATTGGTCAGACTCATGCCGTCCTACCTTAAAGATACGGGTGACACCATCAGGCTATTGGAATCAGTTTCCTTTAGTGACGACATGATTCTGGCCACTGCGGATGTGACTGCATTATATACGTGTATTCCTCACCAATTGGGTTTCGATGCAGTGGAGTATTATTTGTCTCTGAGCACCACCCTGTCGGTGATACAACGTAATTTTATCATGCAGCTCCTCATTTTTGCAGCCCAACATAATTATTTCTGGTTTCAAAACAATTTTTATTTGCAAACCAGGGGTGTGGCCATGGGGGCCAAATTTGCCCCCAGTCTGGCCAATCTCTACATGGCTAAATGGGAGGAGGATGTCGTCTATGCCCTTAAAAGACCAGAACTGGTCCTTTGGGCCAGATATATAGACGACATCCTCCTCTTATGGAAAGGCGACCCAGAATCGCTTAACGACTTCATGTCGACATTGAACAACAATGACAGAGGCATTCGACTGAGCCATGAGGCTAGTTCTACCTCTGTACATTTTCTCGACTTGGAGATCAAAGTAGTTGAACAACATCTGGAATTTAGTACATACTTCAAACCGACCGATCGTAACGGTTATATACCGCTGGATAGCTGCCACCATCCCCAGTGGTTAAAATCCGTCCCTCGGAGCCAGTTTTTACGACTGAGGCGGAATTGTACTAAAACTGAGGACTTTATTGTCCAATCTACGGTCCTGAAAGACAGATTTATAGAGAAGGGATACGAAGTAGGAGAACTGGAAGCAGAAATTGAGCGAATCTTACGTTTAGATCGCAGTTCGCTTCTGGAGGTTCGCCCAAAGAAAGCCACGGATGACAAATTCCGGTGGTCTTTCTTCACTACATATTCTGTCCAGTCCAGGCAAATCAAAGAGATACTTGCAAAACACTGGGGTGTTCTAAGAAATGACAGAGTTTTGGGTCCAGTCATACCAGACAGGGCGGGCGTTATCTTTAGGGGTGCCAGATCCATTCAAGGACAGATAGCCCCGAATGTTATTGATCCCCCGAAACAGGTCACCTTTTTTCAGGACTGCAGGGCTTTCTTCCCCTGCCGCAGGTGTAATGTGTGTTTGCACAACACAAGTGGCAGACGGAAAAGTGAAACTTTCCAGTCTACGACCACCTCTAAAATATACCAGATGAAACATTTCACGACATGTGCCACCCGATACGTTGTTTACCTTCTAACTTGCCCCTGCAAGAAACAATATATCGGGAGGACCATTAGAACCTTTACAGTTCGAGTGAATGAGCATATAGCTAACATCCTGCTGGGCAAAACTAACCATAGTGTTCCACGACACTATTTACAATGTCACGATAAAAATCCCCATGGGACTCAGTTTTTGGTAATTGATCGTTTTGTACCCCACTGGAGAGGTGAATCCCGCATACGGGGTGTATCGCAGTTAGAAACATACTGGATACATGAACTACGTACATGCCAACCATTTGGTATGAACGTAGAATGGGATATAAATTCCTTTATAAATAAGGCTTAACCTTATTCCTAACCGTATTATTGTTTGAGTCATTTTAATTCACTTTTGTCTCTTTTTCTGTTTGGCAAACCACAGATGTATAATTTGTTTAGTTTAACTGTGATCCTCAATAGATCCAGCAACTATTTTTTGTTCTGTATTCTTTATATGTTTTATATTTTGAGAGATGTATATTTATAGCCCATAGATGCACATATATTTTCTGCACTTTATGACATATGCTTTCTGTGCAATATGTCTTGAGGTTGTGCTGCCCTTTTTTCCCCCCTTGAGGGCGACATTTCCCCCTTTTTCTCACTTCATTCCCCATGCACGCTTTATTTTAATTTAGGAGCACGCAGGGATGATTATTTCTTTGGCCGCATGTATGAGCATAGAAGGTTTTCTACCTTTTCGCCTATATGTTAAGTGCCTGGCAGCGTTGCCAGTACATTTAAACTAAAACCCTGATGGACATGGTTGCGCGGTGCTTCTCAGTCAGATCCACACGCCGGAGGAGCCGCGCTCCCATTGGCCATCGAACGCCATGTGTTTAGTGGCACCGTACTCCCATTGGCCACTGAGCGCCATGTGCCTTCCCGTCGCGTGATGACGTCACGCGCGGCGTGAACCCGCACATGGGCGTTGCGTTCCAGGGTGGTTCTAGGATGTCTGGGGACGCCAGGCTAGCGCTGCAAGGAAGATCGAGCGGCGCACTGGCCTGTGTCCCCAGACAGTACATTGGTGAACACTTCCTGCATTTGCTGCAGGCTAGTCTGGATCTATGGGAAGGTCCAATATGTGCTGATTCAACAGAAAGGTGGAGAGTATCGATTACAGCCCAGATACAGGTGGCCAACATCCCTCCCCACTCTTCACTTCCCCTTTCTTTTGGTTTATTCAAAATAACCACTGATATGAGCCCATGTGTTTAATACAGGTTGCATAATGAATTCATGAGTTTAACATAGGTTGCATAATGGGAATGGTGGAATATCTGTTTTCCTTTTTCTGTAACTGTATGTTTTTCTGATAAGGTTTTGTTCACTCATTTCCTGTCTTTCAAAAAGCTGATTGACGATTGGTAACCATTTGGGTCAGGAGTACTGCCCGATCTGATTGGTTAATTACCGAGCTTACTCGATTGGTCCGCCCACTTGGTTTGACTAAGCATTTTTATTATATATATGTGGCAATATGGGGGTGAAGGTAGATGCCCCAGTTGAAGTCCACTTGGACGAAACGCGTCGGGCTTGCTATACCTGCACCCCATATTGCTTTTATTCAATTTTATACTGAAGTGATCACTTTCATGTTGTTTGGTTTTATTTCAATAAAACCTACCCTCTTTTACCTGCACCATCCGGAGCATTGTTTTCTTTCTCTTCCCTGCATGACTTGCTTGGATGCAAAGTTTTTTCAAAACTCCATACCAGTGTGCACCTTGCATCAGTGGACACCACTGTTCGCATCACCAGTTGGCGTTTAAAGAAGTGGACCCTCTGTTCCTGTTCACGGATTCGAGTTTAAGCAAGTACACCTACGGTGAGGTTCCAGTCCAGGCTTACAGCCATCCAACAGGATACCCCGTGGTGAGTCTACTACTGTGCCATCATCCAGCCGAGCAGAGCCGAGCGGAGCCCTTACATGCCTTTGTGATCTGTTGTCGCTGACAAGCAGATCCACGTCATCTGGTAAGAGTATTCCATCTATTTCTGATTCTACCGTGCAGAAAGTTTTTCCAATGATGAGGATGTGGTCATACACCCCCTATTGATGGACTTTTTCTTTGTGTTTTCTTTTTCTATAACAATGACGAATAGTAGAGGGGAGAGGGGGCAACCCTGCTGGGTGCCATTGGCAATGTCAAACGGCTCAGAGGTGGTGCCGTTTATCAGAACCGAGGCAGACGGCCGGGAGTACAAGGACATCACTTTAGAGATAAAGGTAGAACCTAACCCTAATTGTTCCAGTGAGAGTTGAAGAAAATCCCAATTGACCCTGTCGAATGCTTTTTCGGCGTCGAAGGAAAGGAGGCAGGCTTTCAGGTTTGTACGTTGGATAAGGGATATAAGATGAATCGTTTTAGTGGTGTTGTCTCACGCCTCGCGGCCCGGGACAAATCCCACTTGGTCATTGTGAATCACGTTCGGGAGAAGAGGAGACAAGCGATTGGCCAACACTTTGGCGAACAGTTTGAGGTCAATGTTGAGCAAGGATATCGGCCGATAGCTGGTACATTGGGATGGATCTTTGCCTGGCTTAGGGATTACAGAGATGTTGGCGGATAAGAGATCTCTTGAAGGCAGATGGGAATCGTCTATGGCGTTAAAAGCTTTAGCTAAAAGTGGCGCCAATTGGAGAGCAAAGGTTTTGTAAAAGCGGGGGGTATAACCGTCTGGACCTGGACATCTGCCTGTTTTCAAGACCTTAATGGCACCCAGAAATTCGGTCACTGCTAGGGGTTTGTCTAGCTCCAGGGAGTTTAGTTCGGGGATAGTAGGCAATTCTGTTTCCCTAATGTAGTCTTGCATGGTGTCATTAGAAGGGGTGGTATGGGCGGGTGGGGTTGTGGGGAAGAGGTTGATGATTACGCGCTCTGTCTCGAGCTATCAAGGAGTGTGTATCTAATAGTTGCAGTAGATCTCTACGCACGTTTGAGAGCCGTACGAACACGGCGGGATCCATGTCCCGTTTGTGGAGGGATTCGAGGTCCGCTATGGTGGAGAGGAGACGGCGTATATTATCCATTTTCATCCGCTTGAGACGGGAACCGTGCTGTATGAGCACTCCCCGGATCACACATTTCAGGGCATCCCATTGGATAAGGCTGGAAGTGAAATCAGAGGAATGATCAGCGATGAAGTTCCGAATGGTTGTGGAGATGTCTGCCACACAGACTGTGTCCCTCAATAGATTGTCATTGAGCCTCCAGTGCATACCGACGCGAGATGTTGGAGGGCGTGCTAAGGTCAGATAGATCGGGGCATGGTCGGACCATAGCAGGTGGCCAAGGGAGGCCTGGAGGGGAGTATCTAACAAAGATTGTGATATCAGGAAGTGGTCTAGTCTGTTGTAAGAGTTGTGAGCTGCAGAGTAGTGACTGTAGTCCCTCTCTGTGGGATGCTGGATACGCCAAACATCCACCAGATGACACGTATGTAGTAGGGATTTGATGCGTGTCAAAGAGGAGAAGGAAACGGGAGACTTACCCGAGGAAGTGTCTGCAGATGGGGACATAGCGAAGTTGAGATCTACACCAACGATAAGACAGGGACCCCCAAACGAATATAATCTGGTGAGAATGGATGAGAGGAACCGAGCCTGGTCCACGTTAGGTACATAGATGTTGGCCACTGTAAAGAGAAAGTCATTTAGTCTCAGCTTAAGAAAAACAAAACGGCCAGCTACATCAATAAAGGAATCTAAGATCTCAGGTTTGAAGAACTTATGAAAACCAATGGACACCCCCTTGGATTTGGCCTGAGGGTTAGTACTGTGAAACCATTGCGTATAGTATTTATTGCGTAGGGCCGGTACAGAGCCCGTACGAAAGTGCGTTTTTTGGAGCAATTGGATATTTGAGCGCATTTTGTGAAAGTGATATAAAATCTGGCTCTGCTTCTCCGGCTTGTTGAACCCCCTACAATTAAAGGATGCTAAAGCAATAGGGGTCACCTTTTTATACACAGACAGAGAAAAGCCAGGAGGAGGCAGGCCCCACAGGGAGCCAGGGGGAGGCAGGTACACCTGCAAGGCAGGAGGTGGCAGAACCCATTGGGAGCCAGGAGGTGGCAGGCCCCAGTGGGAGCCAGGAGGCACGCCGGCGTGATACCATCTGCCGGATCCCTCCATTCCACACTCCCGCGAAAAGGCCAGGAGGCTTCGCCAAATGGAGGAGGAGACCCAGGCCATGCTTCGCGAAGCAACTGCGGCCATCCGAGAGCCACCCACTGAAGAAGAGGGGTTCACAGCGCTCATTGCAGCCAAGCTACAAAATCTGGAGCGGGGCCAGCGTGTGCGCTGCGATTTCCTCATCTTCAAGGCCATAAGCATGGCGTCACTGGGGCAGCTCGATGACGACACCGACATTGTGCGGATTGCTCCTCCTGTCCTTGCTACTCATCCTGCTCCTGCTCCCACTCCTGCTCCTCCTCTTCCTGAGCCTGCTCTGGCTCCTGGCACTACCTCAGCTCCAGGAACCCAGCCCCCGAGGACTCGGGCTACAGGGAAGACTGCAGGGAAGGCTGCAGGGAAGGCTGCTGGGAAGAAGTCCAAGAAATGAGACGGTGCCCCTGATGGAATTTATTTTTGCCTCACAGCCTGGATTGTTGGCTTGGTGGACCCTTGTCTTTTATAAATTCAAGCACGCTCTCAAGTGCTGCCTTCCTTGGCATCTTTGTTTTTATTAAGTTTGTATTTTAGTTTGCCACCATTGTATAATTTCAATTTTTTTATTCGGCCAGAATAAATGCATTTTTTTTTTGTTGTACAAATTCGACCATGTGTATTTTTTCTAAAATAGAGAGATCATTAGTGAGTGGGCAGACCCATTTCCCAATTTTTTTTTTACATTAACAAGGTACAACAACCTCCTTGTGGGTAAATTCAAAGAAATAATTATGTTGTCGTGGTCACTTCACACACTCCAAAATATATATTTCTCAAAAAGTTTTGGCCAAAAAATCCCCAGAAAAAATTCTAAAATTTTTATTTTTTTTTTAGAATTTTGGAGATGGAAGATACACCTAAAAAACACAACACAAAACAAAACATTATATAACAAGAAATAATAAAGTAAAAAGCTTGTCATAACTATGTAACAAGATCAGCCGCAACAAGCAAGCATTTTAGTGTAGCATTTAAAAGCACGGTGTAATGCAGCGCATTCTTTTCTTCTATAAGTTGAAAACTAACTAACGAATGTACTTACTCCATTCTGAACAGTAGTTTTACCAGAACGAGCGCTGCCGTCTCCTAACTTGCTTCTGAGCATGCACGGCCTTAAAACGTCGTTTTAGCCTACACACGGTCATTTTTTATGACACAAAAAACGAGGTTTGGGAAAAACGACACAAAAAATTGAAGCATGATCGATTTTTTTTTTTTGCCGTTTTTTAGAAGACATAAAACGACGGTTTCCCCACACACGGTCATTTTAAATTACGTTTTTAAAAACATAGTTTTTTTTCATCACATTAGGCGACCGTGTGTACGCGGCATTAGAATTATCACATGATAGCAATATGGCAAATCACACATTTGAATTTGAAAGCCGGTTTGTTTTAACAATCTTAACAGAGTTCTTTTTTTTTTCCAGCCTAGGAATAGCGACCTTCTCTGACAATGCGCCAGTTTCATTACGACAAAAAATAGGGGAGAAACGGGATAATAATAGGGAGTGGAGGCTTAATGAAGAACTCCTACAGGACAAAGATATAGAAACCAGAATAAAAATAGAACTGGAGGAATTTTTTTAAATAAATTTAACAGAGGATGTTTCGGAGGCCATAGTCTGGGAGACCCATAAGGCTTTTGTGCGCGGAGTACTAATTAAGATGGGGGCGTAAAAAAAAAAAAGAAACAAGGAGAATAGAATAACGCTCACAAAAGAAATTTATAATCTAGAACAACAACATAAACAAGATAGAAATAAAGAAACTTTACTAAAATTAAATATCAAGAGAGAGGAGTTAAGAGAGCAAATAGAACAAGAAATCAGAAGAGTATTTAACCAAGTAAAGAAAGAGAGGTACTTATGGGACAACAAACCAGGGAAACATCTAGCAAATTTATTAAAAAAGAAAAAAAATGTTAACTATATTGAGAAAATACAAACGAGTAGGGGTGAAGTAGTGCATAAAACCAGCGAAATAGTGGAGAGATTTAAAGAATATTATGAAAAACTTTATTCAATCAAGAAACAGGAGACTAAGGAAGAGCTATGGGTAAAGGAAAAAAAAAATATGAATTTCTAAAGGAAATAGAGTGGGAGGTAATATCAGAGGATAATCTCAATAAGCTTGAAGCCCCGATCACAGAAGAGGAAATCAGAGAAATAGTTAAAAATGCGCCAAATGGTAAGAGCCCAGGACCGGATGGATTAACGGTTCTCTATTATAAAAAGTTCATTGATATTCTGGCCCCGAAAATGTGTTCGTATATGAATGGCCTAGGCGAAAAGTGGGACATGTGTAAAGAAGCTATAGAAGCTACTATCACTTTGATCCTGAAAGAGGGGAAGGATAGTACACTTTGCTCGAGTTACAGACCAATCTCCCTATTGAATTGTGACACCAAGATTTTCTCTAAAATATTAGCAGAGAGGATGAAAGGAATAATGAAGGACTTGATCCACACTGACCAGGTTGGTTTTGTACCAGGACGAGAGGGGAGAGATAACGGGATCAGAACGTTATTAGCCATTCAGAAAATCAGTGATAGTGGAGCCCCAGATCTACTCTTATCAGTGGATGCGGAAAAAGCGTTTGATAGAGTAGACTGGGGCTTCTTATACAAGACATTAGAGAGAATAGGAATAGGTCCAAAAATGTTAAACTGGATTAAGGTATTGTATAGCAAACCTGGTGCAAGAGTAAAAATTAATGGGACCCTTTCTGGTGCATTTGAACTTTACAATGGCACAAGACAGGGATGTCCCCTGTCTCCCCTATTGTTCGTCCTAGCATTAGAGCCACTATTAAGGGGAATAAGGAAGAATCCAGATATAAGGGGAATAGAAGTAGGACAGGATGAACACAAACTCGCGGCTTACGCGGATGACATCCTGTTCTACTTAACATGTCCAAGAATAACGTTACCAAATTTACTAAAATTAATGAAACAATATGGAGAGTTGTCTAATTTTACAATGAATCCAACCAAATCGGAAACTCTAAAGTATTAATATAGCTAAGAAAGACCAAATTATTTATCAAAAGGAGTTCCCATTCGTGTGGGGGGAAAAAGGAAATAAAATATTTAGGGGTAAAAATAGCGATCTCAAAAGAGAGGATGTATAAAGTAAACTTCGTACCTATGTTGGAAGATATTAAAACAGAACTTAGTAGACTTACTGTAGGTCAAATATCCTGGGGGGAGAATGAATATTTTTAAAATGGTAATCTTGCCTAAAATCATGAATAAGATACAGATGCTACCGATTGCTTTACCCCAGAAATATTTTAAGATTCTACAAACAATTTTACTAAAATTTGTCTGGCAGGGTAAAAAAGCTTGCATCAGTTGGGCAACTTTAAAAAAAAAATAAGACACAAGGGGGATGGGGAGCACCAGACATAGGAAGTTATTATGAAGCAGTAATTCTCACAAGAGTGATAGACTGGATTAGGGACACTAAGCAAAAAAGTTGGGTAAGCATGGAATACCAGATGAGCAACGTTTCACTAGGGAGTATTATCTGGATTCCAGATAAATATAGGGAGTTAAGTAGGCAATCACATAGTATCACACGGCACGTAATTAAAATATGGGATACAGTTCATAAGAGGAAAAAATGGGATTTTAACTCGCCATTAATGCCATTAAAAGACTCAAAATATTTTGCACCGGGGTTAGAGAAGATATTTGGGAAATGGATTAAGAAAAAAAATGCTCAGCTGAAAGATGTCATCACGCAAGATAAATTAAGTACCTAGGAGGAATTAAAAGACAGAGGGGAAGTAATAGAGATAAACGAATAGCGGTATGGCCAGTTAAAACATTTTTGTTGAGGCTCTCCCACAGCCGTGTAGATCTGCGGAAAACCTACGTCCCCTCGAGAGAATCAGCAAAGGAGAAGCAGGGTAAGGAGTAACCTCTAAGATCTATAAAAATGTAATAGAAGTAGAGCAACCGGACATTCCACCATATATTAAAAAGTGGGAGGAGGAATTGGGGTCCTATCTGAGTACTCTAGAATTAAAACAAATATGGAGAAGAGTGCATACCTCGTCAGCAAATAGTAAAATAACTGAATTAAATTTTAAATGTCTGACATGGTGGTATATTACTCCAGACAAGGTGCATAAATATAAGAAAGAAGCCTCAGAATTTTGCTGGCGCGGATGTAGACAAGGGAAGAGACTGGGTAGAAGGGTCACAATAATTAAGGAAGAAAAGTATAAAAATCTGTAAAAGCAAACAAAATATATACTTGTTCTTTTCGTATACGGAGTAAAAAAAAAAAAAAACACAAATCGGAACTGGTAGCCTTACATGTTGTCCTTCAGGTATAAGAAAAAATATGCAAAATTGCACTGGAATGATCCCCTTGGACTTTAAAGGCAGACAGATATATGATAGACAGTAAATTATATTTAAAAGGCTGTGACGCCACTTTTATTTATATAAAGCGTAAAAAAGATGGGCAAACATAGCCCTGCACCAATAAAAACAAGATATGCATGTACATATAATAACGATAATCACAATAAGAGCGTTTGCAAAATATAATCAAACCCAGTAAATACAGGTATGCCCATACGCTGCCAGAGTCATGCTGTAGTCAGGGCTGTCTTAACAGCATCATGGGCCCCTGGGCAAAGAAATGCTCTGGGGCCCCTACAACGATGACAGCACAGGTAAACAGACATCAAGTAGGTAGGAGGCAGACTGCCTCCCCTGTGTATCTATCACTCTCAGTGCCATCATGGAGCCCCCAATTTCAGGGCAGCGTGGGCTCAAGGACTAGCTGCTTTGGGGAAAGTGCAGGGGCCCCCCATGCAGCTGGGGCCCCTGGGCAGTGCCCAGGTGTGCCCTCTCATTAAGACAGCCCTGGCTGTAGTCAGTCCATATAGGTTTCCTGAATCACCCAACATGTTTTGTAATTGCTACTGTAAATTCCTTCTTCAGGGTTTTTTCATTTTCTGGGTGAAAAACTTCTGAAATGTAGACATAGTTGCTAACAGACACATTATATGAGCAAGACCATTGATATCACGTAATTATTTACAATATATTCATAGCTGATTGAATACTTACAGAAAAAAACCAATGCACAACAAATAAATGCAAGGCAATCATGAGGATCAGTAGATATTATCAATGTGGCTAAGGCAGTCTGTACAACCCATCAGGTGAGGAAAGCGCACAGCCAGCATGAGGTACAAAAACATACATCCAGAAGAAGAGCCACATGGACTACCCCAGCAGTCAGAAAAAAAGAAACTGTCTGAAACCAAAAAATAGACAATAAAATAAACATAGTCAAAAACTGGATAAACATATGACACAGAAAGGAGAAATGGCATAAGCAAAGTTTTCCTGTCAGAGATAAAACCTACCTTTAAACAGCCTGGTATGTAGGTGTCTGAGCTCTTGCCTTAGCCACATTGATAACATCTACTGACCCTCATGCTTGTCTTGCATTTATATGTTGTTTTTTTTTTTTTGTAAGTATTTAATCAGCTAAGAATATACTGTAAATCATTACGTGATATCAATGGCCATGCTCATATAATGTGTCTGTTAGCAACTATGGGCCAGATACACGAAGCAGTTACGCTGGCGTATCTATTGATAAGCCGCGTAACTGCTAGGTTGCTCCGGCGTATCTTTGTTTAATATCCACAAAACAAGATACGCCTGAAGCTGGGCTAGATCCGACTGGCGTACGTCTTAGTACGCCGTCGGATCTAAGGTGCATATTTACGCTGGCCGCTAGGTGGCGCATCCATCGATTACCACGTCGAGTATGCAAATTAGCTAGATACGCAAATCCACAAACGTACATCCGGCCAGCGCATTTTTTATGTCGTTTCCATAAGGCTTTTTTCGGTGTAACGTTACCCCTGCTATATGAGGCGTAGCCAACGTTAAGTATGGACGTCGGGCCAGAGTAGAATTTTCCGTTGTGTACGTCGTTTGTGTAAAACATTCGCGAATAGGGCTTTGCGTAGAATGACGTTCACGTCGAAAGCATTGGCTTGTTGCGGGTTAATTTGGAGCATGCTCACTGGGATACCCCCACGGACGGTGCATGCGCCGTTCAGAAAAAATGTCATTTACGTCGGGTCAAGACGTATTAACATAAAAAACGCCCCCATCTCATCCATTTGAATTGCACGCCCTTACGCCGACACAGTTACACTATGCCGCCGTAACTTACGGCGCAAATTCTTTGTGGACACGGGAAATACGCTGTACGTTACGGCGGCATAGTGTATCTCAGATACACTACGCCGGACGTAAAGAAGCGCCGCGCTACGTGGATCTGGCCCTATGTCTATATTTCAGAAGTCAATCACCCATAAATTAAAAAACCCTGAAGAAGAAATTTACAGTAGCAATTCCAAAACATGATGGGCGATTCAGCATGGCAGCATATGGGGATACCTGTATTCACTGGGTTTGATTATATTTTGCAAACGCTCTTATTGTGATTATCAATATTAATATGTACATGCATTTCTTGTTTTTATTAATGCAGGGCTATGTTTTTCCATATTTTTTGCGCTTTGTATAAATAAACGTGGTGTCACTGCCTTTTAAACATAATTTACTTGAGGAAGAAAAGTGTTACTGCGCTGATCTAATTATCCAGAGGTATTAAATCTCTGGGAGTATGGACATAAGTGAAATATCAGGGCCACAATGTACCCAATCTTAAATGTGAATAACCTGGATACAAACAATATATATAAAAAAATATGAGAAATATATGAGTCATACAAATGTGACACAGTGATTTCAAACTTGAATCGTATATCTAGATCAGTGTGTCAGCATACAATCCATATGCCACAGTGCTTCTATGAGAAAAATGGCTGTTGCTGCTACTGACCAACCAAATAGTGAAAACAATACGAAAGATATTACAAAAAATATTGTGTATATATGTGTATAAAACTACAATATGCAGTATGCCAACTGCACCGTGAGTTGTCCAATAACCGATATTGGAACAAAATAAATATCAAAAAAGTGAAATAATTATCAAACAACCATACAAATGTGCAATGTGCTGACTGCACTTAAAAATAGTCCAAATGGCAGGCAATCTTGCGCTTATACAATAGGTTCCAGCAAACACAAGGTTCAATGTTGGTAGTACTGTGTAGAGGAAAGTGCCGCTATCTCTTCCACCCGACAAAGATGTGCCACCATCACCAATGGTTAAAATCAACACTCACCAGACCCCAGATATTATTAGGCTCCAAAGTGGTGTCTTTTCTTTGTCCGTCAGTGGGTGTTGCCTCCTTTTCCCTTTTACAAGGTGTCATCAATTCCTCAAAAACAAGGGGCTCATCATGGTGTAGTATATTAAAATATGTATTTATTTAAAAAAGGTAAAAAAATAACACTTACAATATAAAGTGCCTCTGACCGGCACTGGGTGTCTTTGGCAGTGTCAACCGTTAAAAGCCGCTGACCAGCATTTAAATGGCGTCCTAAGAGGTGTGCTTGCCCCGCTGTGCTCCGCATGTATTGCTACAAGGGGTCCGGGCGCGCTGGTGTGCTGCACCCTCTATGTGCGTGTCCAAACAGCCTCTACGCGTTTCGCTAATTGCGTCGTCAGGAGAGCACTGGGCCAGATTCATGTAGCTCAGCGGATCTTTAGATCCGCCAGATCTACCTGTTTTACGATCCGCCGGTGCAATTTAGCGAGGCCAGTGCATGATTCATAAAGCACTTACCTCGCAAATTGCACCGTCGGATCCTAACTCCCCCCGGCGGAATGCAAATTCCGCGGCTAGGGGGAGTGTACAATTTAAATCAGGCACGTTCCCGCGCTGATTTAACTGCGCATGCGCCGCCGGCGAAAAAGCCCAGTGCGCATGCTCCAAATGACGTCGCTAGGACGTCATTGTTTTCGGCGGCTAGGTTACTTACGGCCATCCGTATTCCCGACGTACTTACGTAAACGACGTAACAAATTTAAAACTCGGCGCGGGAACGTCGGCCATACTTAACATTAGCTACCCCTCATATTAGCAGGGGTAGCTCTCTGCCGGAAAAAGCCGAACGCAAACGACGCTGAAAAAGAGCGACGGGCGTACGGACGTGAATCGGCGGTTCTCCTCATTTGCATATGCGACGTTTAAAAAAAAGCGACGACACCTAGCGGCCGGCGGGAGATTACAGCCTAAGATTCGACTGGTGTAAGTCACACCAGTCGGATCTAAGGGAGATCTATGCGGAACTGATTCTTATGAATCAGTCGCATAGCTCCGACCGTGGGATCTCACAGATCCGACCGTCGGCTCTCACAGATACGACGGCGGATCAGGAGATCCGCCGTCGTATCTCTTGATGAATTTGGCCCACTGAATTTAAAGTCCAAGGGGATCATTCCAGTGCAATTTTGCATAATTGAGTGTTAGGCCGGGTACACACGGACAAACATGTACGGTGAAAGCGGTCCGTCGGACCGTTTTCACCGTACATGTCTGCCAGAGGGCTTCTGTACGATGGTTGTACACACCATCGTACAGAAGTCCGCGCGTAAACAATACGCGGGGCGTGTCCGCGGTGTCGCCGCGCCGATGACGCGGTGTCGCCGCGACAATGACGCGGCGACGTGGGCGGCCCGCCTTTAAAATGCTTCCACGCATGCGTCGAAGTCATTCGACGCATGCGAGGGACGGCGGGCGCCTGGACATGTACGGTAGGTCTGTACTGACGACCGTACATGTCCGAGCGGGCAGGATTCCAGCGGACTGTTTTAAAACAAGTCCAGGAATATTTGTCCGCTGGGAAAAGGCCCGGCGGGCAAATGTTTGCTGGAATTCGGCCCGCTCGCGCCCACACACGACCAAACATGTCTGCTGAAACTGGCCCGCGGACCAGTTTCAGCAGACATGTTTGGTCGTGAGTATGGGGCCTCAGACATTTGGTTAGGGTTTTGTTAAGGTTAATGCTAGGGTAAAAAATAAAATAAAAACATGAAGGCTTTAAAGTGATTGTAAAGTCTATTTAAAAAAAAATAAAAAAAAATAACAAACATGTTATACTCACCTGCTCTGTTCAGTTGGTTTTGCACAGAGCAGCCTGGATTCTCAGGTCCCTCTTCGTTGCTCCTGGTCCCTCCCTCCTGTCGAGTGCCCCCACAGCAAACAGTTTGCTGTGTGGACACCCAAGCTCAACTGCAGCTCTGTGTGTCCATTCAGACACGGAGCTGTAGTTCGGCCCGTCCCCTCTCTCCCCTGATTGGCTAACTGTCTTTAAATGACAGCCATGGGAGCCAATGGTGTCACTGCTATGTCTCAGCCAATTCCCGGACGGCAGAGGGACTCGTGGGCAACATTGCACAGAGATGGGGCTCAGGTAAGTATTAGGGGGTGCTGTGGAAACTGCTATACACAGAAGGCTTTGTATCTAAAAAATAAAAAAAAATCTGCCTTTACGTTGCTAGGGTTATTCAGATGCACATGCAGGCCCTTTTAGCTTAATTTTACACAACTCCCTGGGTTCCTGAACAAGCCAAGGCAAGATAAGTTCCTCAATTTGCCCTCATTAGCAGCCCATGGTGAATCAGGGGTAGCCAGGTGTTACCTAGCCAGGTCATTGTTATTTCACTTGCCAGGCAGGGGCTTAATAGCATTTAGCTTCTCAATTGCTACCAGAGTACTCCAGAGGGGTAGTCTTTTATCCATGTTCCCTGGATACCTCCAGCTATTCACCTTTTGTTACTAGAGCTACCCTTGGACTTCACACAGTGGGAAGCTGTTTATGAGGATAATCACAAGTATACAATCACAAGTACCTGTTTGTTCTAAACTGTTTGAGTGAAGTACCGTATTTATCGCGGTATAACTCGCTCCCGCGTATACCGCGCACCCCTAAAGTGGCCCCCAATCCTGTGGAAAAAAGTTTTTGTTTTTTTGTACTTACAGTTTTGGTGTCTTGCGCGGCGTCCATCGGCGGCCTCATCGGGTCCGGCGTCCTTCTGCGGATTCGGGTGTCCTCTTCGGCAGGTCCGGCGTCCTTCTGCAGCGGATCCGGTGTCCTCTTCGGCGGGTCCGGTGTCCTCTTCGGCGGGTCCGGTGTCCTCTTCGGCGGTTCTGGCGTCCTTCTGCGGCGTCCTCGCGGCGTCCTCGCGTCCTTCCCGCCACGAGTTTGAATACTGCGCCGGCATATACCGAGCGCAGTACACTCGTGAATCTTCGGGCAGGCTCGGCAACTGTCACGCTGACGTCCTGTACGTACAGGACGTCAGTGCGAGAGGCGCCGAGACTGCCCAAAGATTCACGTGTGTACTGCGCGCGGTATATGCTGGTGCAGTATTCAAACTCGTGGCGGGAAAGCGGGTATCGGCGTATATCGCGCACCCACGATTTTGCCCTGATTTTCAGGGCAAAATAGTGCGCGGTATACGCCGATAAATACGGTAATAATTTTTAGCTAGATTCCTTATTGTTTTAGAATCTTATAGAGAATCTGCTATGCAGCCACATGTCACCCTAACTGAACCACAGAGACATAGGGGCAGATTCACGTACCTCGGCGCATATCTCCGCCGGGCGCAGCGTATCCAAGATACACTACGTCGTCGTAATTTTTTTTTTCGAATCCTCAAAGAATTTGCGCCGTAAGTTACAGCAGCGTAGTGTATCTTTGGCGGCGTAAGGGCGCGGAATTCAAATTGATGTGATGGGGGCGTGTTTTATGTAAATACGTTGTGACCCGACGTAAACAACATTTTTTTTTAACGGCGCATGCGCCGTCTGTGGGGGTATCCCAGTGCGCATTTGACACGCTGCGGTTTGACTAGCGAACCCAAGATACACTTGTTATGGCTTCCCCTTAGGCCCCGTACACACGACCGAACATGTCTGATGAAACTGGTCCGCGGACCAGTTTCATCGGACATGTTCGGTCGTGTGTACGGCCTAGCGGACAGGTTTTCTTGGCCTAGCGGACAGGTTTCCAGCGGACAAAAGTTTCTTAGCATGCTTAGAAACTTGTCCGCTGGAAACCTGTCCGTCGGACATGTCCGCTGGTTAGTACGTCTAACCAGCGGACCGAAATCCAGCGCATGCGTCGAATTGATTTGACGCATGCGTGGAAGCATGGCACTTCCGTGTTTGAGAACGTCGGTGTCTTCTACGTCAACCACGTTCTCTGTCCGCTGGGATTTTGGTCTGATGGTGTGTACACACATCAGACCAAAAGCTCCCAGAAAACATGTCCGATGAAAACGGTCCGCGGACCGTTTTCATCGGACATGTCTCCTTGTGTGTACAGGGCCTTAGAGTTTAAGATATCTGAATTGTAGAGAATTTAATACCCCTGAAAAGCGCAGACAAATACTATATCACTTTCAAAAAGTAAAAAAAAACTAAGATACTGGTACACAGTCCCATCGCTACCTGACAAGCACTTCACAACTTGGTACCATGGCATTAACCCTGAAGTCAGAACGAAAGAAGTGTCTATAGCATCTGAAGTATACAGCCTTGAACAACCTATGACCTCATCGGACTTCCTGACCTTGATTGAAGGACTTAAAACTGGCAAGAGCCCAGGCCCGGACGGGTACACTCCTCTGTTCTATAAAACATTTGCCCACCAGTTGGCCCCGATCATGACACGCACATTCGAGGAAGTGGATGAGCATTATCCCCTGTCACCACAAATACTCCAAGCCCAGATAGTGGTACTGCCCAAACCCGAAAAGGACCATTCGCAACGCTACTAAATGTCGATCTCAAACTCTTTTTGAAAATCATTGCGACTCACATAGCTCCCCTACTACCTTCTTTATTTCATAGTGACCAAGTAGGCTTAATTGCTCTTACAGAAGCAAGGTATAACACCACAAAAACATCTTATATTGTTCGCCCAGCAACATAATATCCCCATGTGCCCTTTAGCTTGTGACGCTGAGAAGGCGTTTGATAGAGTGAGCTGGCCCTTTCTAAAAGTATCTCTTCACCAGATAGGTCTAGGCCCAAATTTGTTAAATAAAATAATGTCCCTTTACACCAGCCCCTCCATGAAAGTAACAGCCAATGGGGAGTCCTCTGAGGCTTTTGAGATCAGGAACGGCACGAGACAGGGGTGCACGTTGTCCCCACTACTATTTGCGCTTACTGTCGGACATCTAGCCCAAGCCATTTGTAACAACGACAATATTCGTGGGATCCCCACCCCCTCAACCCAACGCAAGTTGTCACTATATGCAGATGACCTGCTCCTCTATTATGTAATCACACAATAGTATCCCTGCTTTGCTCCAAGAGCTTGACCGCTTTGGAGCATTCAGCAACTTCAAACTGAACATCACCAAAAACAGAAGCCCTGAATGTCTCCCTTCCCAGACCACCGCATCCTGACTCCAAAGAAAATTTCCATTACATTGGCAATCACACTCGATTAAATACCTAAGGATGGAGATTCCCTGGGATCCACACAACATATATGTATTGAATTACAGCCCCTTATTGGCCAAAACTAGACCCTCACTGGAATCCTGGCACCTCCTCAAACTCTCATGGTTCGGACGTATGAATGTCCTTAAAGCGGGGGTTCACCCTATCGACGGGAAATTTTTTTATTTTTTTTATTTTACCTTAAAATCAGGCATTGTAGCGCGAGCTACAGTATGCCTGTCTCGAATTTTTTACCCCCGTACTCACCTTGTAGTCGTCCATCGAAGATACCGGGGAATGGGCGTGCCTATGGAGACGGAGGATGATTGACGGCCGGCTCTGGCGCGTCACGCTTCTCCGGAAATAGCCGAAATAGGCTTGGTCTTCACGACGCGTGCGCATAGCCTGTGCGCAGGTGCCGTGAAGAGCCGAGACCTACTCCGGCTGTCTTCGGGGAGAGTGACGTGCCAGGGCCGGCCGTCAATCATCCTCCCTCTCCATAGGCACGCCCATTCCCCGCGGGAGCCGAAATCTACGATGGACGACTACAAGGTGAGTACGGGGTTAAAAAAATCGGGACAGGCATACTGTAGCTCGCGCTACAATGCCTGTCTCGATGGTAAAATGTGTCGGGGGGGGTGAACTACCGCTTTAAGATGGATATTCTCCCTAAATTTCTTTACCTATTCCGAACTCTTTCCATCCTCCTCCCCAATGCCTTCTTTCATACACTTCACTCCCTAGCGGTCAAGTTCATCTGGCAACACCACCCTTCCAGACTTTAACATAAAACACTGTGTGCCCCCAAAATACGAGGAGGCATTGGTCTTCCTAACTTTCAATTATACCATGCATCGGCTATCTTCGCAAGACTCCTTGAATGGTTTCCCGGCCCTTAACTAAGCCGTCCACGATCATTGAGCAGGACATGGCACAAGTAGACCTGCAGGATCCTCCTATGGGGATACAATGTTAAATTTCGCACAATGACTGGTATCTCCTCTCTGACATTGGCGGCACTCATCATGTGGTACAGCAAGCAAACCACCTTTGCCCTCTCCACAGACCCTAGCCCGCTGTCCACCTTATTTGACAGTCCAGCACTTCTCGCCTATAACACTCATGAACTCTGGTTTTTATACGAGAGAGCAGTGGCCCACGGCTAGACACTTTGTCCACCCAGCCACAGGCCATTTCTGACCACAATCAGACATACAAACCCCGAATCAAATTCACTGGCTCTTCATGGTGTCTCCAACACAACATAGCAAGGCACTACGGGGCAGATCCACAAAAGGATTACGCCGGCGTATCTATTGATACGCCGGCGTATCTATTGATACGCCGGCGTAATTTAAAATTTCCCGCGTCGGATCTTTGTTTTGTATCTACAAAACAAGATACAACGGCATCTGGGATCGATCCGACAGGCATACGTCTTAGTACGCCGTCGGATCTTAAATGCAATTTTTCGGCGGCCGCTAGGTGGCGTTTCCGCGTTAAGTATGCAAATTAGCTATTTCCGACAATCCACGAACATACGAGCGGCCATCGCATTTTTTTACGTTGTTTCCGTTCGGCTTTTTCCGGTGTATAGTTAAAGCTGCTATATGGTGGCATACTCAATGTTAAGTATGGCCGTCGTTCTCGCGTCTAATTTAATTTTTTTTTTTTTTGCGTCGTTTGCGTAAGTCGTTCGTGAATAGGAATGTGACGTCATTTACTTTCACGTCGAATCCAATGACGTCCTTGCGGCGTACTTTGTCGCAATGCACCATGGGATATTTTAAGGACGGCGCATGCGCTGTTAAAAAAAAACGTTGTTTACATCGGGTCACAACGTATTTGCATAGAACACGCCCCCATCACTCCCATTTGAAATTGCGCGCCCTTACGCCGCAATAGATGCACTACGCCACCGTAACTTACTGTGCGGATTCTTTGAGGATTCACAAGAAGAAAAAGTAAGTTACAGCGGCGTAGTGTATCTTAGATACGCTACGCCTGCCTAAAGATAGGCAGATCTTTGTGGATCTGCCCCTACACCTTTCAGGACAGGTCCACAGGCCACTCATGGCATAGGATATGTGTGGTCTCTCTCAGACCCACAAACACACTTAAAGTGGAGTTCCATCCACAATTTCACTTTTTAAATATAAGTACCCCTGTAATACACAAGCTTAATGTATTCTAGTAAAGTTAGTCTGTAAACTAAGGTCTGTTTTGTTAGGTTGTTAAAGCATTTAGACACTTTATAAAATAGAAATTGACTGGGGCCATCTTAAGTGTGGGCATCATGAAGCCAGAATGTATGACTTCCTGGATTTCAGCCTTGCAGATCTCGCACATGCTCAGTGCTGCACAAGCAGTGTAATAGGTTTCAGATCAGGTTTCAGCACCTGTACTGTCCAAGTCACATGATTCTTCGAGATTGGGGAGTGCACAGACTCCTGGAAAGTTACACCCACTACATTCCCAGGAGTCTGTGCGGTGTAGGTTAGGAAGCTTAAGCACCTAGGTGCAGGAAGAGGGAAGATTAACTATTCTGCCTAGCAACAACACTTTGAAGGCATCTAAAAAAAAAAAAAAATTCTTAAAGGACTAATGAATTTTTTTTTAAAACTACTGATGTAATGTTATATTTATGGGTGGAACTCCACTTTAATATACAGACATAAAGGCCTATTTATACAGCTCACTCCCTAACTTCATGCAGAAGTGGTCCAGAGATCTAGGTGCAGAGATACCACCGGAACAATGGTATACTTCATTCACACACAAATCATCCATTTCTGGGTTCTCACAAGAGAAAAACTTTAAACTGTTACCTCAGTGGTACAGGAATCCAGTCACGGTTCATAAGATGTAGTCCAATACTCCGGAGGTTTGCTGGCATTGTCACAAAGGAAGGGGATCCTACCTCCACGTGTGGTGGGAGTGCGACCGGGTTCGTCCCTTCTGGGGCAAGGTCTTTGATATTTATAATGATATGTTCAATGTCTCCCCTTTTATGCCTCTATTATCCATCCTACCAGGCACTATTAAATCTCACAAGAAAAATCTCCTTATATTCTTTGTATCCGCAGCCCGCCATGTGATATCACAACACTGGAAAACCGAAACCATTCTTCCCATCACCGACTGGATAGATATCCTCAACGACACTATACTTATGGAAGAGATGCAGGCAAAGATAGAGGATACATGTGATAAACACAAGCAGATATGATACCTATCGCTTCGGACCTCCTCCTCAACAGGATTTCCACTTGATATAAGTGGAACCTCAATAGAAAAGGTTTGGACACCCCTGCAGGGCTTAGTGTATAGGAATTCCAGAAGTTTGACTTGTACTGCTGAGTCAACCCCCTCCCTTGTTGTTCCCTCTTTTTCCAGACCACGCTCCCAAACCCCCTCAGACCCGACAATTGGCTTATATGTTATATATGTAGCGACTGGCTACTTTTATGGCAGGTACTATTGGAAATTTAGAAGGGGGTCAGAGAGTTAATAAACTCTGACCATGTTAATTTGGATAAATTTAAGGCCTCTGTTCCAGACCTGGCTGTGCTGTGTGCCTATCCTCCTGTCTGGGGACTTCCATCACCCTCAGATGGTAGGGGGCAGCAGTAAATTCAGGATCGTATGGAAACTTCTCCTTGGCAGCCAATCAGGAGGGTTGATCGCCTCGCTGTGCATGCTGGGGAGGGGTATTTAAGGGGAAGACGCCATTGGTGCGGGTCGTCGCCCCACGCCTTCCACCTGGGCAGTCATCCGACCACCCCCGCGTGTGGCCCTCCTGGCCGGGGTGTGTGTGTTGCTGTGTTCCTGGCTTCGGAACCACGTTGGTTGGGAGCATTAATCTACCTAGTAGGCTCAGTAAGCAGACTGAGTCTACGAACCTACAAGTGGTCCTGTGCTGTCTGTCCAAAGTGGAGGAAGCCGGTCGATGGGGAAACTGTCTGAGGGACACCGAGCACAAGGCTGGTGTCACAGGAGAGGCCTATTCACTCATCGAAGGACACTTCATACCTGAGAGGCTGGATGGTGGTCGCCTGTCAGTTATCACTGCAATTGAAGCTATTTAAAGGAGATCCGGGTGCTGAATCCAGTTGAGAGGGATTTTGGACCGAAATTATTTCCATCTTTGAGAAGGTCTGTGGCAGAGACTTTAACCTAAAGTGACACTCTGGCTGCTAGGCCGGTGAGGGAGGCCTATCCAGATGCACTGTACCCACTCTGGCTAGAGTGGTGAAGAGATTTACTATTCGGAACAGGACTGCTTCCACGCCAGTTAACCCTGAACCCGCCATTTCTCAATTCTTCTATCCCTTCACCTTTCTACTATTTACCGTTTTTACCCGGCTGAGTAATAAAAGCACAGAAAAGACATTGCCTTTTGTTACAGCTCTCATCCAGTACCCTAGACAGAGAGAAGACAAGAGGTAACATGCCACCTAAATTAAACCAGCAGCTCCTTCGGGGGTAGTGCTAAACGTGGGGGCTCGTCTGGAATTGGCTGTTATCTCTGGCAACTGAACTGAGTGATTTATTCCGCCATTGATAAGCTGAAAAAAAATGTTGTGGTTTTGGACTGTGCAAGGTGAAGAATGGGTTAAAGGCTAATTGCTAGCCTCAGCAGAGTGACGTGTCCCAGCAACGTGCCCAGAAAAGAACTCAAAGTGGGAGGCGTTACCCACCCCTGCGTGAGACGTTGGTGAGTTTGGCGCCAAGGGAGAGAGTGATTGCCCACCCACGAGAGAGGATCATGCAACCATGTCTGTGTTCCCAACGCCATCCGAAAGGCTGAAGCCTCCCATGTCCTTCCCGGGAGTTAACCGATGCCTGTCCTTACTGGAGCTTCCCTGACAGACACCGGAATCCGTATGAAGTCCCGGGAAAGGTTTGTGCTTTATACGAGTGGCAACGTGGAGGCACTCGGCGTGTCTTGCCCAAGATGTACCGAGCTGGTAATCAAAATTCAGCCCTTCATCTGATGCACGAGATGTGGGGAATTTCTTTTTGAAGTGGAGCAGTCTACAGAATCGCCCCGCGCATACAGGATCGACTGGATTACAGGGACTGTTACTGAAGAGAAGGTCGCCCCCTGGCCTGCTCCTCCTCCTACTACTACTACTATTGCTGCCACTGCTACTACTGTGTCTTCAGTCGCCACGCCGGTGGTGTCGGCCACCGTAAGTGACTGTTATGTTACTGAAAGATGTGCCTGCTGCTAAAGTAGATGTTGCCACGGAGAACGCATGCACGGCAATAGTGCCCACGTGTCTCGTCCTCAAGAAGGTGGGATATGTAAAGGCCTCCCACAGCTGTGGTCGAGGTCTTCTCCTGCGCATACCCGAACCGGAATCCAGGGAGGATGTTGCCCCTGTCGAGGCCAAGAGGATGTCTGGTAAGCAGGGCAGGGACTGTAAGTCGAAGATTGTTTGTACTTGTTTGCCCGCGGAGAAGTATGACAGCTCTGAGATTGATTCTTCTTCTGATGCGGGAGATGACCACTGGTTCGAGCCGGAGCTGCCCGGGTTGAAGTGGAGCAAAGGGGCCGGTGCTGCAACCACCCGCAATTCCAGAGAATGCTCTCAGATGGACTATTACGCTGCGGGCGGATATCCCGCAAACAAGTTGGGAGGTCGCAGTGGGGAAAAGTAATGACATTAGAGAAATTGCTGTACCTTAAGCTGACCTGCCTGTTTTGAAAAGAGCACCCGATACCTGTGTCATGTTGGGACTGGGACACCCCCGCACGCTACCAAAACTTGCAAGGATACTCATGAAAAAGGTGGCCCTTGATTATGGGTGGGAGTTTCAGTATGTACCCAGTGATCTTATGCAAAAGATTGAAAGGATGCGTGAGGAATGGTGCAAAGATGCCATATGGGACTATTTGAATGTGCCGAAGCCCGCCCGTAATACTGACTATTTCTTTATTCATGTTTACCTCTGGTTTGAGGGTTGTTTGGAGGAATTGAGCTATGGCCGGCACATATACCACGATCAGGTGGTTATCAAAAGCCCCGGAAATATTGATTGGGTTTACTCAGTCACCACCTTAGATGAATCTGGGAATACCATTACTTATTTTACCTGTGAGCCCAGGACGTAAGGACTCACTCACAGTGTGTTTGCTGCTTAAAAGAAGTTCTCAACGGGAACTGTGTGTTTTTTTCCCCACACCAGCAATTGCGGTGATGTGTTTGACTTTGGGGGGGAAATTCAAATGTTTAGTCAGACAGACTAGGGTTCCTGAGGATTTTCTCAGCTCAAACAGAAGAAGAGGGGAATGTTTCTCTGCAAAAGTGTTTTATGCTTATGTAGCGCCTGGTTACTTTTCAGAACCGGTGCTAGTGTAAATTTAGGGGGTCAGAGAGTTAAGTGTCTCTGACCAGGTTAATCTGTTTAAATTTGGAGCCTTTGTCTCAGCTTTGGCTGTGCTGTGGGTTCATTCTGTCGTTCTGGGGTGCGGGTCACACCCCGGACCAACAGGTGGCAGCAGTAGAGTCAAGGATTTGGATACTTTTCCCAGCAGCCTATCAGGAGGGGTTTTCATTGCTGTGCATGCTGGGGAGGGGTATTTATGAGGCAAACACCATTTTTTTGGGTCTTCTTCCCGTGTGGCGCCCACCTTCAGGGTAGCCATACCACGGCACCCCGACAAAATGACCTTCCGGGCCGGGGTGTGCGTGCTATGCGGTGTTCCTGGTTCCAAGACCATGTTGGCCCGGAGAAACCGAGCTGTGACTGGGGCCCAGTGATCGTCTGGGTCCTCAATCTGATGAGGTCCTGAGCTGTACGTTCCTGTGTGAGGAGGCTGTTTGGTGGAGAGTCTACCTGAGGAGTACCAAGAGAGGCTGGTGTTCCAAGAGGGTCCTGACTATCCACCGAGGACCAAGGTAACCGGGTGCTGAGAGGCTGGACATCGTCGCCTATCAGCCGGTACCTAAACTAAAGCTACCTGAAGGAGATCCGGGTGTCAAATCTGTCAAGGAGGATTTGGGACCACTGTTGTCTCCATTTTGTTCAACTATCGGGAGGGTCTGTGGCATTGACTTAACCCCATGTTCGGGTGACATTCTGGTTGCCAGGCTTGTGAGAGAGGACTGTCCAGGTGCGCTACATCCACTCCGGCTAGAGCGGTGAGACAGAAGTTTGTCATTGGAAGCAGGACTGTTTTGCATTTACATACACCTGGATCTGCTATTCTTCATTTCTCCTATCTCTTTACTCTTCACCAAGTTCTATTGTTTTTAACCGGCTGGGTAATAAAAGCACAGAAAAGACATTCCATTGAATATACTCTCATCAAGGTCCCTAAACGGCGGAGAAACATGAGGTAACATGCCACCCAAAACAAACCAGCAGCTCCTTTGGGGGTAGTGCTACACTTATTTAGCAGGGGTGATGCATATATATTTCTCCTTCTGATCAGGGACATCGCCACTAGGTTGCAGTGTTCTGCAACCTTTTCCTTACTAAAAGAGACTGTTTTTTTTGTCTCTGGGACTTCCATATCAATTTAGTACTTAGCTCTCTGAATGCTCCTAGGGGGAGGAAGGAGGTTTCGCCTTTGCCACAGGAAGGAGCAGCTTCATTCACCCCTAGGGAATGTGAATAGGTTGATATTGCACGTATGTTTTTTTTTATTATTTCTGTTTTTCAGGTCTTGTTGATCCTCTATCAAGACTATCGGAGAATGGGGCAGACTAGATAGTGAGGGACATTATTGTAAATTGTACTGATATGTAACTTTAAACATTGTTATGTTTTTATTTCCCATCTTCCTCTTTTACTCTTTCTTTACTGACAAGGACAACGTTTTCATCTGGGCTGGAGCCTTTTGGAATAAAGAGAAGTCACTGCTGCTCTCTCGCCTTGTGGAGGATGACTGTGCTTGTATCTGCCCTTCTTCGCTAGTTTTTTTGCAGGTAGCATGTAGCTGGAGGATCTGCTGCTCCCTACCCCCAGCTCTGCCCTCTGCACAAGCTATGTGCAGTGTACCAACTGCTACTTTTAAGCACAATGTGGGATTAAGTGCCTGTTGAGGGATAAACGAGTTCAGCTTTAAGTGTCAGTTAGGATATTTTAGGTTTTTGGCTTAACAAAAACTTAAAGGAGTTGTAAAGGAAATGCAATCTATGCATTAAGGTGAAAAAACATCTGATGCTGCCGCCCCCCCCCCCCCCAGGCCCCCTTATACTTACCTGACCCTCCCGATATCCTCTTCGCCGCTCAGCCTGGCTGCTGATTGGCTAGAGCGGATGGATTGAGAGCAGCGCAGCCATTGGCTGGCGCTGCTGTCAATCACATCCACTGAAGCGGTGCGCCGAGGGGCGGGGCCGAGAGATACAGTGAGCGGCTATGGCCACTCGCTGTATCATGGGAGCGCGCCCGCAATTACTGACCACCATGCAAGCTCTCTCGCATGACTGTAGTGAGTAATTGCGGGTAGGACCAGAGACAGCCGCCGAGGGACCCCAGAAGACGTGGATCCGGGCCACATTGTGCAAAACTAACTGCACAGTGGAGGTAAGTATAACATGTTTGTTATTTTAAAGAAAAAAAATTCCTTTAGTAACCCTGTAAACATATCATCCTTCCTCTCATTATCTTCTTCCTTCACAATCAAAATGCCATCATCATTAGCTACTGCTAGTGTACAGTACTTTTGCTGGCAGAAATCCTAAAAGCTGCATGTGCATCTTTTTATATCACTTCCTAATCCATACAATCATTAATCATAAAATGTATGGGTGGACAGTTCTTTAGCCAAGATCTTGGTAGTGTAGTCAATACTTGTTAGTAAGTTATGATGGAAGTGGAACATTTAATTCTTTACAAGATTTGTTGTTGCTAGTTTCATTTTTAACATAACATGAATGACTTATTGCAAATTGGAGGACATAAACATATTAATTTACGAGAACATATTTAAAAATAATACATAACTATGTTGTGTAATTTAGTGATATATCACATAATTCTATCTATTTTTAACATAATATTTACCTTATAAGGTCAAAAGCTTAGTTTTTATCTGGCATTAATAATTATTTAATACATTACAGCTTATTAATTATGTAATGAGTACCCCCATTAAAGTAAGAGAGGATAACCTTGTAAAAAAATAAAATAATTCAAGGCTAATAGGCAAGGTATTGTAAATGGGACACAGAGAATGGCACATTTGCTGGGGGGACATGTACCAATGCAAGAAAAAATAAAATAAAAATACTGTTCAACAGGGAGCAACTCTTTTAATAAGATCTAAAGTGATACATTAAAAACCCAATTTTTTTGTAAAAACATGCTTGGGGTTACCATCAAATGTAATTTCCCTGCTTACCTTTTTGGCTTAAAAAAATTGCATGGGGACCTCATAATCAAACAAAAGAAATGCCGATTTAAGGACTGCCAATTTAATATTTTTTTCCACAAAACACCATCCATCTAGGAGTACCTCTTTTAATGAGGCTTAACCACTTGCCGACCACGCTATAGCCGAATGACAAATACAGTGCAGCTGGACAGTTCAGGGAGGTTGTCATATTGGGGTTTATTTACTAAAGGAAAATCCACTTTGCACTGCAAGTGCACTACAAGTGCACTTGAAAGTGCAATCACTGTAGATCCGAGGGGGACATGCAAGGAAAATAAAAAACAGCATTTTAGCTTGCACTTGATTGGATAATATAATCAGCAGAGCTTCCCCTCATTTCAGATCTACCCCTTAGATTTACAGCAACTGCACTTCCAAGTGCACTGCAAGTGGGATTTCAAGTCCACTTGCAGTGCACTTGTAGTGCAAAGTGGATTTGCCTTTCATAAATAACCCCCACTATGTCCTTCCATGATCTCGCCCATTGTGGCGCATCAGTGTTGACAACCCCCATTCAGAACGCCAAAATTTACCAACACCAATTTTTTACTGGCAAAAAAACATGAAATTTACTGACAGATCCAGATTCTTTACTGGCACTGCAAAAGAAGTACCCAATTTTCCTTTTTTGTGCTATACAGTGCAAATATATATATTTGTTAACTATAAACACATCGCTAATGCTATTAGCTATGTGTTTAAGTTAAACAAAAGTCAAAAAACATTTCTCCATTGACCTGAAGGTCAGGATACTATAACCCAGCCGACACAGAGTTCCCCTTTACATCGGAGTCTGCAGGATTCCCCTTTACAGTGCAAGGGAACTCTTATGTAAAGGGGAACGCTGCAGATCATGATGTAAGGGGGAACTCTGATGTGGGGGAGGGGCTCTGGTGACCAGAGACCACCTTCCGCAGAGTGAATACGCTTAGGTAAGGAGGTGTAACTGATATAGGGGGGGACCTTTATTTCAGTGCCCCCTTACATTATTGTCTTCACTCCCCTCATTACATCAGTGACCCCCCCTCAGACTGGCCTGGCGGTGCTGTCACTGACCTTCTCTCAGGTGCACAGAGCGGGGCTCAGTCAGACGGCTCCAGCTTGGCGGCTCTGATCTCCTCTGATCTCCTCTCCACAGTCCACACATGTCTGTTTCTTCCTGTAACCCCCCATCCCGGCGACACTCCCACTTTTGACACCCTTCTAGGATCCCCTCAGAGACTGCAGACATGATAAAAGACAAGAGATGGTCAGAGGCTGCGGACACGATACAGGAGGTGGACAGAGACTGCGGACATACTAAAAGAGGTGGAGAAAGGCTGCGGACATACTACAGGAGGTGGAGACAGGCTGCGGACATACTGCAGGAGGTGGACAGAGACTGTGGACATACTGCAGGAGGTGGACAGAGACTGTGGACATGTTGCCCTCCTCACCCCCTCACAGTAGCCTCTTCCTCTGTCCACCATCATATTACTTCTCAAAATCATCAGTGTGCTGTGTCTTCCTTCTGTGCCCCTTTCACCTCTCCACAGGTCAGCACTGTGCTGCCCTGACCTGTGGAGAGGTGAAAGGGGCACAGGAGGAGGACACAGCACACTAATGATTTTGAGAAGTAATATGATGGTGGACAGAGCACATCAGTCTCTGTCCCCTGCATGGCATGGCTTCAGCCTCCTGACTCCCAGTAATGTCCTCTCACTCTGTTGCTGCCCCTTTGTATCCCCCCAGTTTCACTCACCTCCTCACCCTTGCCAGTACTCAGTGCTCGGCTCCACCACCTATGATGATTGCATGCACTTACTGCAGGAGTCGTGCCAGCTGCTGTGGTCTCTCTATTCAAAAATCACATTACTGCGCGTGCTCCGCCCGGCCGAGCACGTACAAGTTTCCCTGAGCTCGGCTGGCTTTGGAACGGTGCATGCGCAGTTGTATGGCCAGCTCACGGAGATCTTTTCTACGGGCGCCTGTAACGGACTTTAACGGGCACCCCGAAAAAGGGGTTACATTTACAGACGGTTGGCAACAAATTCTCAAAATGTTTGGTCTTTTAGCAAAAAATAAAAAGCCCAGTGCTTATTAAATACCACGTAAAAAAAGATTTATTTGTGTGAAAAAAATGATAACAATTTCATATACGTATTGCATGACTATGCAATTGTCATTCAAAATGTGACAGCACTGAAAGCTAAAAGCCTGGGCAGGAAGTGGGTAAAAGTGCCCAGTAGGTAAGTGGTGAAAGTGGTTGTAATCCACATGTTCAACAATTACAAAAGACATGCACCATGTTTTAGCTGTTCCTTTAAGAATCATAAGCAAATTAGTTGTGCCTGAATCTTTCCATCCCTGCGCTGTCACAGCCCTCTGAATAACGCTGGTCCATGGGCATGTCTATGGACCAAAGCTCAGGAGGCAGAGTCCCGACATCACAGTCACACTCCCACACCCCCCTTCCCCCTGGCAATCACACTAGAACAGCTTGAATGCTGAAATAGAGACTGTGAAAAACAGTTAACCCGATAAACACTGGGCAGCATTTGAGGCGCAGGTGGTACAGACTTTCATAGCAGGAGGGAGCTGAGCAAATGTCGGGAATCATGACCAGGGTAGATAAGATGTACACCCCATCAAATTGACTGCCACCATTTATCATACTCCAACCTTAAATCCCACTTAATCTTACTTATACATAATGGCCCGGATTCAGAAAGGAGTTACGTCGGCGTATCTCCAGATACGCCGTCGTAACTCCAAATGCGGGCCGTCGCATCTCGGCGTCTGATTCATAGAATCAGATACGCCTCAATGTTGCCTAGATACGAGCAGCGTAAGTCTCCTACGCCGTCGTATCTTAGGGTGCAATATTTACGCTGACCGCTAGGGGCGCTTCCCAAGACTTCCGGGTCGAATATGCAAATTAGGTAGATACGCTGATTCAGAAATGTACGTCCGCCCGGCGCATTTTTTTACGTTGTTTACGTAAGGCTTTTTCCGACGTAAAGTTACTCCTGCTATATGAGGCGTAGCCAATGTTAAGTATGGACGTCGGGCCAGCGTCGAATTTTGCGTCGTTTACGTCATTTGCGTAAGTCGTTCACGAATAGGGCTTTGCGTAAGTTACGTTCACGTCGAAACCAATGAGGCTTTGCGGCGTAATTTCGAGAATGCGCACTGGGATACATCCACGGACGGCGCATGCATGTCCACAGACGGCATCATTTACGTGGGGTCACACTGAATTAACATAAAACACGCCCACATATTCCAATTTTAAATTAGGCGGGCTTACGCCGGCCCTCATACGCTACGCCGCCGTAACTTAGGGCGCAGGTTCTTTCTAAATACAGAACCTGCCTCACTAGGTTAAGGCGGCGTAGCGTATCTGAGATACGCTACGCCCGCACAAAGTAACGACGGGCTTTCTGAATCCGGGCCAATGAGGCCACACTTGACTTGGAGTATAACTGGCCATAGGCAGCCTTTTTATTCACAAATATTAAATATATAAACAACACAACTCTCTTATTACTATATTACCTTCCACCCACGTCCTATATAATCTGATTATACAATCTCCTTTAGACCTCCCATCAGCTATCTAGTACATGGGCCTGTCTGATTTGATACAAATTGAATGGGTTGTTCAGGTGAGTACTAGAGTTGAGCGGACACCTGGATGTTCGGGTTCGACGGGTTTGGCGGAACTTCGGAAAAAAGTTCGGGTTCGGGACCCGAACTTGACCCCGAACCCAAACCCCATTGAAGTCAATGGGGACCCAAACTTTTCAGTACTAAAATGTCTCTAAAAAAATAATAGAAAGGGCTAGATGGCTGTAAATGGCAGCAAAATGTTGGTAAGAGCATGGCAAGTACTCTGCAAACAAATGTGGATAGGGAAATAACTTAAAATAACATAAAATACATAAAAAAATAATAATCTTGACCTAGGAGGACGAGGTCCATATGGAGTAGGAGGTTGAGGTGGTGGTGGATGTGGCGGTGTAGGTGGAAGCGGCGGTGGAGGAGGACGAGGTAGCCAACACAGGTTTTTGTTTTTAGATAATTTATTTTTTAAATTAGGGTACACCCCAAAAGAGTGAGAAAGATCAGAAATACAGAATGGCTGGGTAAGGCCGGTATACGTGTCTATTCTGCACAAGGTACGGACAAGTCCTGTGGGATCCATGCCTGGTTCATTTTAATGAACGTGAGCTTGTCCACATTGGCTCTGGACAGGCGGCTGCGCTTGCCTGTGATAACGCCCCCTGCCGTGCTAAATACACATTCAGATAATACACTGGCTGCAGGGCAGGCCAGCACCTCCAAGGCGTAAAGGGCAAGCTCAGGCCATGTGCCCAATTTGGAGACCCAGAAGTTTAAGGGGGCAGACCCATCATTCAGTACGTGTAGGAGTATGCACACATACTGCTCCACCATGTTGGTGAAATGCTGCCTCCTGCTAAAACGTTCCATATCAGCTGGTGGTGCTGGTTGTTGTGGCGTGCTGACAAAGATTTTCCACATTTCGGCCATGCTAACCCTGCCTTCTGAGGTGCTGGCGGTGCCCCTGCTGCGTTGGCGACCTCTTCCTCCTCCTCTGCCTTCGCCTTGTGCTTCCACTGTGCCCCCACTGTCAGGTGGGAATTCCACCAGCAGCGCGTCTACCAGCGTGCGCTTGTACTCGCGCATCTTGCGATCACGCTCCAGTGAGGGAATCCAAAAGTCCGGTACGAGCCCGAACTTTACAGTTCGGGTTCGCTCAACCCTAGTGAGTACTCTATTCCATATTTCTGGTAAATCTAAAGGAAAATCTACAGAGATTGTACAATCAGATTGCATAGTGTATGACCATCTTTATACAAGTACATACGAGGCAGTGGACAGAGACACTCAGTTGTCAGGCCTCATTCACGTCTCCAGATAGCAAAGATTAATATTCCTGCATGCGTTTGTTTTGGGGGTTTTGGAGCATTTTTTCTTATCATGCATAGGGCAGCCCATTTACTTGAATGGGCTGCCCTATGTGCAACAATCACCTCATAGAAACATGCTGCGTTACTGCAGTTTTCAGTGCATTTGCCGCACTTGGGGAGCCTTTAACATGTAATGACAAAATAAACACAATGCACATTTGCAGAATTTCTGAAACGCATGGCAAAGCATACACTTTCTGTGCAGTTTTCCATGCATTTGGAAACACACAAAGGTGAATGAAACTTGTTGTTCTTATGTAAACACACCAATTTCACTTTCAGGCCCCATTCCCACCTAGAGTAGTGGGAGTGCAGGTTTTTTGGCTTGTTTTTCCAGTGACAGAAATAGGGCAGCCTGTTTATTTTAATGGCCTCCGCTACACATGGAAAAGTAGCTCATGGGACATTTTTGAATTTTTTTTTATTGCATTTGTCGCCTATTTTTTCATGTGGCAAAAGGTGTGTTTTGTGTGCTGTTAACAATTAATGACACTGAAAGCGAAACTAGGTAATTTTAGGTGTATAAATGTGGCCATACACTATACAATCTGATTGTACAATCTCAAAAATTATATGATAGGAGGACACACCATCTATCCAATCACTCCGTATCCAATCAATCAGGCTCTTGCACTACATCAGGGGCTACATGTGGCCCCAGGGAGCTTATCCATGCAGAGGTTAGAGCTGAATAGGGGTGAAAGTGAGATGTGGATGGGGGATGCAGGGGTAAGCAGTTGTGGAAGAAGGCTGAACTCTGCACTTTGTGTGTAGTGCATCCCTGAACTCTGCACTCTGTATGCAGCACACCTCCAAACTCTGCACATAGCCACCCCTGAACTCTGCATGTATGTCTTAGTCCTATCGGTATATAGCTATTAAAGCTGGTCTTTATCTTTTACACTCTAAAATACAAAATGCTATTAGTGCTAACTAATTTTCCCCTGTTTATCTCACTTGTCTCCATTTCCTCTGTGTGTATAAATGCAAATGTATATCCAAGCATATGTAACAAGCCAGATCCTCATGTACTGAAATTTCATTGATTTGTACCACTGCCTGTTCACTAGAAGCCGGTCTAACAACCTACTTCTGTCAAATGGTCCTGCTGGAAACCAGCATTCAATCAACACTTGCAGCCATTCGACTGCAGCACTGATCAGTTTATTCTGACAGTGGGGCAGATCCCCGTTGTCAAAATACAATAGCACAGCAGAGGTGATCCCTGCATCCACATTGCTTGTGTGGATGCGAAAATCAGTAAGTCTATTCTTCATTCAGCCGACTAATAAGGCTTCATTTCCATGGACGTTTTTACAGCCACTTTTTTTAGCCTTTTTTAATGCTTAAAAACGCCTGTAAATGTTTTTTTTTTATTTATTTTTGAGCTGGAGCTCATAAAAGCAGCGGTAGCGTTTTTTAGCGTGTTTGCTAATTTTTTGAGCGTTTTCTTTGCGTTTTTGGGCGTTTTTGAGCGTTTAACTTCTGGCATTTTTACAGCTCTAAGGCTGGAGCTTCAGAACGCACTGGTCCTGTTTTTTTTTTTTGCAGCTTAAAAACGGATCAGCCATCTACAGCTCAAAAATGTCATGGTGGGCATGAGGCCATAGACTAACATGGAGAGCTGTTTTTAAGCTGCAAAAAAAGCTCAGAAAAGTGGCTGTAAAAACGTCCAAAAACGTCCATGGAAATGAAGCCTAAAAAAATAATAATGTGTGTATACCCTGTTTTAGTTCGTGTGCCACAGGAAATATTGCTAATAGATTTGTACTTGCATGTACTGTGTAGTATTTTTGCTATATAAAAAAATGGAAAATTGTTATTCTTACCTTCAGTAATTTTCCTTTCCTGGCCTGTCCTCACGTCAGCACATCATGGGTTAATCCCTCCTTCGGTCCACCAGTACCACCTTCTTTTAGCTAATAAGTAGGGGGCCCCTCCTCCCCAGTCCTTGTTCCACTAATTTGGCGGACAACAGACTATAGGGAGGGAAAGGCTGTGCTGACGTGAGGACAGGCCAGGAAAGGAAAATTACCGAAGGTAAGAATAACAATTTTCCGTTTTCCTGGCTAGTCCTCCCGTCAGCACATCATGGGATTTGATTTAGCACCTTAGGGCGGGAAAATATATATAAGACTCGGACGACAACTATAAATGCTGCTTAAGTTAATATATTTATTGTCTTTTTTTTTTTTTGCCTGAAAAGGTGCCGATACCACGGCATTTCCGAAACTAGACGCCTTAGATGACGTCACGTCTAAACTGTAATGCCTAGCGAAGGTCCTGCAGGAACTCCAACTAGCCGTCTTGCATATTTCTTCAACCGGAATCTTGGCAAATGCTGCCCAAGAGGCTGCCACCCCTCTGGTAGAATGAGCTCTAGTTGCCTGCGGAGGCGTCAGTCCTTGTTTCTCGTACGTGAGCTTTATTACTTTGGTGATCCAGGTTGAGATTATTCTTGTTGAAGCTGCATGTTCTCTTTTAGGCCCCGATGGTAAGACAAAAAGGGAATCCGTTTTGCGCACTTGTTGAGACCGGTGCAGGTAAATTGAGAAAAGGTTGACCATGTCCAGAGGTCTGAGGTCCAGTTCTTCTTCCTGCCTAGGAGGTAATGTAAAGCTGGGTAGCACTGCCTCCCAATTAAGGTGAAATTTTGAAACTACCTTGGGTGTTGCTATTGGTAAAGGCCTCAGAATTACTTTGTCTGGAAGAATGATGCAGTACGGTTCTTTACTGGACAGGGCCGCTAGCTCAGAAACCCTCCTTGCCGATGTTACGGCGGTGAGAAAAACCAGCTTAAGTGTTAGAAACCAGAATGGACAAGATTCTGCTGGTACAAAAGGATGTAGAAGCAGCGCTTTTAGCACTGTGCCTAAGTCCCAGGCCGGGAATAGAAACTTTCTTGGAGGATTTATTTTCATGGTTGCCTTTAAGAATTGTTTTACTAGTGGTTCGTCTGCCCATCTATATCCTGTAAAACATGACAAGGCTGATATTTGTACTTTCAACGTACTATACGCCAAGCCTTTGTTTAAAGCAGATTGCAAAAAGTCCAGTACTTGTGCCACACTCGGATCCAGTGAGGAGAAATTTTGTTGCAATGCACAGGTTGTAAACTTTGCCCAGACCCTATTGACATTGGTCGAGGCCTTTCTGGACTTTAACAGCGTTGAAATTACTTCCTTTGAAATGCCTTGTGCTTGGAGTCTGGTTGATTCAGCAGCCAGGCCGTCAGTTGCAACTTGTTCGGGTTGGGGTGTACCCATTGGCGCTGCCATAGGAGGTCCCTCTTTAGTGGTAGCCATATCGGGGGAGCCGACACCATGTGTAGGAGTAGAGGGAACCACGGCCTCTGCGGCCAAAAGGGAAGAATTATTATTGTATGGACCTTCTCCTTTGCAATTTTTAACAAAGTTCTCATTGCTAGCGGCACCGGCGGAAAAATGTAAACTAGGGGAAAATCCCATGGAATGGAGAAGGCATCCTGGGTCAAGGACCTATTGCAACGGAACCTGGACACAAGTTTAGGTGTCTTTGCATTGACTTGAGTCGCCATCAGATCCACTGAGGGTGTCCCCCACTCAGAAAAGATTGGTTCTAGGAACTTCTGGTTCAAGGCCCATTCGTTCTTGTCGGGGAAGTCCCGACTCAGATGATCCGCGATGGAATTCTGGCTGCCCGGAATATAAGCTGCTGTTAGGGCTT
Organism: Rana temporaria; assembly: GCF_905171775.1. Lineage (NCBI taxonomy): Eukaryota > Metazoa > Chordata > Amphibia > Anura > Ranidae > Rana > Rana temporaria. Next base: position 291,260,539 of record NC_053491.1, on the reverse strand, counting down.
CCAGATGTGTTTCGGCCCAAAGAAATATCTTAGTTGCCACCTGCAGAAGTGGCAAACTTCTTGGTTCCACCCTGTCTGGCTACATATGCCACTGCTGTTTTGTTGTCTAACATTAGTTTGACTCGAGCACCCTGTATCAGCTTCTCGAACGCCCGTAGGGCCATGTATGCTGCTTGCAGCTCCAAGAGGTTGGAGTGTCGGGATTCGGTTTTGCTCCAAAGTCCTTGCACCTGCCTGTCGAGGCAGTGAGCACCCCAGCCCCGGAGACTGGCATCCGAAGTTATCAGAACCCAGTCCCCAGGGCTGAGGGGCATGCCCCGCGACAGGTTCTCTGATGACTTCCACCAGGCTAAGTTCTGTCGAATCCGGCTTGGTATGAGGATCCTCTGGTGGAGAGAGGTACCGTCCCATTGGTTCAGGAAGGTTGTCTGGAAGGCTCTTGTGTGGAACCTTGCCCAAGGAATGGTTGGGCTTGCTGCAGTAAACATCCCGAGTAGGGTCATACAATCTCTCGCTGTTAGCGATGATGATCTCATTACGCTGCCAACGCAAGCTACTAACTCTGCCTTCTTTTGTTCGGGTAGAAGGACCAGGCCTCTGTTTGTTTCTTTGAAAATCAGTCACAGATATTCCATCTGTTGTGAGTGAATTAATTGGCTCTTTTGTTTGTTGATGATCCAGCCAAATCTTGATAGGATTTCCAGGACCATCTCGCGTTGACACGCCAGTTCTTCGCTTGAACGTGCTACTACCAAAATGTCGTCTAGGTAGTGAAAAATCTTTATGCCCTTCAGGCGAATGACGGCAATAACTGCTAGCAAGATTTTGGAAAATACTCGTGGGGCTGTGCTGATGCCGAACGGCAGACACCAGAACTGAAAGTGGTCTTCCCCCACCAGGAATCTTAGGTATTTTTGATGGCTTTTGTTGATTGGGATGTGCAGATATGCGTCCGTTAGATCGACTGATATCAGCCAGTCTCCTGGTTGCAGCACAGAGATGATTGTAAATACGGATTCCATCTTGAACGTCTTGGGCTCTTTGAAGTGGTTTAGAACTCTCAGGTCCAAAACTGGTCTGAGATCCCCTGATGCTTTGGGAACTAGAAAGATTGGAGAATATACCCCTCTTCCTTGTTGACATAGGGGTACCGGCGAGATTGCCTTCTTTTGCTGCAAGCCGGTTAAATATTCTTGTAAGCAGTTCCGTTTTTTCTGATCTGTCGGCCATTTTGTGTGGACCACCGTATTGGGTGGTTTCTGCTGAAAAGATATTTTGTAACCGTATTTGATTGCCTTGCGGACCCATTGGTCGTTGACTTCCTCCGCCCATACTTCCCAGAAGGACATTAACCTGGCGCCCACCTGGACAGGATGGGCGGTTGACCCGTCAAAAAGACTTCTCGGGTTTCTTTGCGGTCTGCGCCGCTCTAGACTTTACCTTCCGCAAGAAAGAATTTTGTGGATTTTTCCAGTAGGGTCTTGTATATTCCCGTCCTGGCCTGTATGCCCTGGCGTCACACGCCCTTTTGTACTCTGGCTGGGCTGGCCAAGTGGCCTGCTGTCTCCTCCTGGGTCTCTGTGGCATTAGACCCGATTTTCCCCCTGTAGCTCGACTAATAGCTTCTTCTAGGGTCTTTCCGAACAGCACCTTGCCGTTAAATGGAATATTGCAGAGACTCAGTTTGGAGGTGCTGTCTGCGCCCCAATGCCGCAACCAAATCACTGCAAAAGCCATGATTTTTGCAAGTAGCTTTGTCAAGTCCATAGAGGCTTCTGCTATGAAATCGGCAGCAAGATCGAAATCCTCCATTGTTTGTATGAGTGCTTCTGACCCTGTATATGCTTTAAGGGCTGCTTGGGTTCTCATGGTCCAGACCTTGAGTTCCCTAGAGACTGAGGTTAGGGCAATGGCCGGACGGCATGCTGCACCTGCGGATGAGTACACCTTTTTCAGGTCTGTGTCTGCACGTCTGTCCATTGGGTCTTTAAAGGTTGTGGAATCCTGCAAAGGCAGCACAACCTGTCTGGCCAGGCGCTGTAAGGCCGCATCTATGCCCAACGGTGAGTCCCAAAGGTCTGCCTCTGGAGTTTTAAAAGGGTACAACCTTGAGAAACGATTTTGTACGTTTGCCCTCTTTTCTGGCCTTTCCCATTCTTCCTCGAACCATTCTCAGATTTCTGGCAAGAGGGGGAAGGTAACCCCTTGTCTCTTACGGCTAGGAAAAAATCTTTTAATTTTTTCAGGTGGCTGAACATCTTGATCCCAGTCAATGGCCTCTCTTATGGCTGTGACAAATGATTCAATATATTGAAAATCAAATAAATATTCTGAGGGCTCTTCAGAGTCCGATGAGCCTAGTGATAGCGTCTCCCGGGCAGGTGATTCGTCTCGCCTTGGCTGATTGGCGCTACTAACTTTGGGCCATGATCTAGGTGTTTTGGTAGCTGAGGCTGACTGAATACCCTCTGCCACTGCGTCTTGAATATAGTCTTTAATTCTTCTCGCTTTTGCTTCCCTGTCTGTAGCCACATCTTTAATGCAGCCGGCGCAAAGAAGCTTGCCATGTTCGAATGGAGCCGAACATGCCCAACAAAGACCATCGTCTGGGCGGGGCCTTGACCCACTTGGCTCTGCTACAGTCGCAGAGTGACTGGATTTGCGTGCTGGGCTGGAATGGGACTTATGTGTTGCCCGAGAGCCAGACGCCTGCGGAGATTTTGAGCGGTGGCGGGACTTTTTTCTCCATTCATGTCTTAACTTAGGGCTTCTGCTCCTAAAAGACAACCAAGAAAAACTATGTTTAGATCTTGGTATGCACTCTTTTATACTGTGGCCCCCGTTGACCCCTCCTACCTGTCCGGAGACCTTGGTGCATTCTTGGGCTGTGGTGAGCTCATGCTGTGTAAGAAGCAGGATACGCACATCAGATAGTGAGGCAAACAGTTGCAGAGTCCAATTTAATATTATCTTATTTATTATCCATACCTAATAAATATTTTCCCTTTCTCTTTTTTTTCCCCTAATATATATATATATATATATATATATATATATATATATATATCTGTATACTTTTTATATATATATATATATATATATATATATATATATATATATATATATATATACTTTCTCTTTTTTTTTTTCATATATACACATATAGATATACGCACACCTAACTATTTATTTATTTTTAAAACACTGCCCCTTTAAATAGGCATCTTTACCTTTGAATCAACAAGAAAAATAAATCAGGGTGGCAGCAGGCAATTAGGACAGTTGTTGAAAGTCCTGTCAGATAAGTGAGAAAAAGAAAACACCATCTTTGAAAACAGCCCAGCGCTGAAAATGCTGACACAATCTCTCTCACCTCACTCCTTTGCTGGAGGCTTACCTCACGCTTCCTCTCCAAGAGCAGTGGCAGACCGCACTGAGCTTCCTGCCATTGCGAGTTTATATAGTTACTGCGGGGCCCGCCCATGGCGCGCCCCCGTCACCGCCCCCCCCCCCTGTGACGTCATCGCCGCCTGACAGAAGGTGGAGGAAGGGAGGACGGCGCGCTCCTACGGAGCTTAGATTCAAACCAGAAAGGGAGCCACAACATGTCTAGCATACGGACAAGAGACACACCACAGCCCTAGTGAAAAAGTAAGCTATTCATAAGCTATAAAGCCCGTGGCTCATGCACCTGAGCGTCCAGTGTCATAAAGGGTCATACCTTTATTACTTCTGGACCTTCCAACCCGAGGAGAGGCTCAACCTGGGTGGGATTGGTTCGGCAGGGGGGTAATATCCTCTTCATTTTGTAGTTTCTGGAAGAGTCTTCTGGTGGTCTGGTCGTCCGACCAAAAAAAAGGAACAAGGACTGGGGAGGAAGGGCCCCCTAACTAATTAGCTAAAAGAAGGTGGTACTGGTGGACCGAAGGAGGGATTAACCCATGATGTGCTAACGGGAGGACTGGCCAGGAAAGTACATTTTCAATAAAAAATGGGGGAATTCATAGTCAACGTGAAATTATACTGACAGTTTTATCTAAATGTTTTACTGGCATCAGCAGAAAATCTATTCTTTACATTTTATTGGAAAATGTATTATAATAACTATAATTTAAAATGGAGTCAATGGAATAAATGAAATTAAATCATGGAAGAACAGTCAGTAAATCTTACGCCACATTATCATATTATACACTGTAGGTTATGTTTTTTATTATTTTATTTATATCTGTAATTTACATTTTATAGGGAAAATATTACTCTACAGAATACATGAATTATTGATTAAGTGTGTGAACATGCAGCTGCAGAGATTCTTTAGTTTTCTGATTATATATTTATGTTTGGAATGTCAGGAGGTAGAGTTAGAAGTGTATAATTTATCATTTTGAACCTCCAAAAATACCCTGGAAAAAAATGAACTGAGTGTTAGCAGGGCCGGCCTTAGGTGTTCAGGCACCCTGTGCGAGCTAATCTTGTGGCGCCCCCCCATCTTCACCCCCTCACCCCCTCGTCACCTTAACATACACAAAGAGAAAAAAAATATTTGTAACAAATAATTTGTTTTAATAAACAAACAGACAATTTAAGTGCGTCTCAATGGACCTTTCACACTGAGTCCTGCAAGCAGCATCTTTGGAGCAGCTTTTGGGCACTGAAAAAAAGACGCTCCAAAAACGCCCCTCTCCATTGAAATGAATTGAAAGCGCTGTAAAAACACCTTACCCTTTCACACTGAGGCACTGCAAAAATGTCCTAAAACGTTAGGGTCTTAGCGGTGCTTTACCAGCACATTGGGATTGCAGATGAGGCTTTGCTTGAATAACGCCTCAATAACGCTCGAATAACGCTCAAATAACAGTTAAGCCTTTAATTGCCCTAGATCAGGGGGTCTCCAACCTGCGGCCCAGGGGCCAGATATGGCCCTTTTCTTGCTTTTATCTGGCCCTTGGGGCAATATTTCATCTTCTGACATAAACAATGGGGCACAATTCCTCCTAATGACACCAACAATGGGCCACAATTCCTCCTAATGACACCAAAAATGGGGAATAATTCCTCCTAATGACACCAATGGTTCACAATTCCTCCTAATGACAGCAACAATGGGGCACAATTCCTCCTAATGACACCAACAATGGGGCACAATTCCTCCTAATGACACCAACAATGGGGCACAATTTCCTTCTAATAACACCAACAAAGGGGCACAATTCCTCCTCTTACTGACACCAAAAAACGTGGCATTGTTTACTCCTGATACCGGAACATTTTTGCTACTTCCAGTGGCCACAGTCCGGCCCCCTAAAGTCTGAAGGACAGTAAACTGGCCCTTCGTTTAATAAGTTTGGAGACCCCTGCCCTAGATGATTAACACCTTGCCAGCCAGTGTCATTAGTACAGTGATCACTGTATTAGTGTCACTGGTTCCCACAAAGTATCAGATTGTCAGTCACAATATCGCAGCCCTGCTATAAGTCGCTGATCTCTGCCATTACTAGAAAAAAAAATTCCATAAATATATCCCATAGTTTGTAGACACTTATTAGGATATTTTGTACCAACAACATTGACCTAAATCAGAGGTCTCCAAACTGCGGCCAGGGAGCCAGATGTGGCCCTTTGCTTGCTTTTATTCCGGCCCTTGGGTACAATTCCTCCTACTGCCACCAATGATGGGGCACAATTCATCCAATGACACCGATAATGGGGCACAATTTCTCCCAATGACTCCAATGATGTGACACAATTTCTCTCAATAACACCAATGATGGGACACAATTTCTCCTGACAACACCGATTATGGGGCTACCATTACTCCCATTGACACCAATTATGGGGCACAATTTCTCCCATTGACACCAAAGATGGAGCATTGTTTTTTCCCCACTGACATCAGGACATTTTGTACTCCAAATGGCCACAGTCTGGCCCTCCTGAAGCCTGAAGCACAGTAAACCAGCCCTTTGTTTAGAAAGCTTGGAGACCCCTGGCCTAAATTTATGAAAAAACGTTAAAAAAAATTGGATATGTTATATAGCAGAAAGTAAATTGTTTTATTTATTTTTTTCAAATTTGGTCTTTTGTTAAAACAAAAAAAAAACACGGAAAAAATAAAATAACGCAGAGGTGATCAAATACCACAGAGAAAAAAAAATACAAATTTTATTTGTGACCAGCGTCGCATGACCGCGCAGTTGTCAGCTTAAGTTGTGCAGTGCACATCGCAAAAAATGGCCTGTCATGGGGGGGGGGGGTAAATCTTCCAGAGGTCACGTGGTTAAACCGTGAATTGTTTTTGCCCAGAGTTTATTTATACTTCAGGCAATAAACCTGGGGTGTCACAAACATGAAGTGATCCTCTGTAGGAGTTTTCCATATGACAGAGGTGCAGACATAGCCGGGGGTACATGGTACCAGTACAGGCCAATTACAGACTGCCTGAAGTATAAATAAACTCTGGGCAAAAAATTGGACCTCTGGAAGATTTTCCCCCCCCCCCCCCCTTTCATGATAGGCCATGTTTTGCTATGTGCGCTGCTTAAAGTGGAGGTTCACCTAAAAAAAAAAAAAATATATCATTGCATTTAGGCTATTTAGTAGAATGAGAATCGGCATTTGTTTTTTAAAAATGCTAGCCTGACATACCTTTTTCTATATAGATGATCAACGCGGCAAATAACAAATAAATATATAAGACATACAAATCAATAGTACCCTACTGGATATTGCACCCAAAAGCACCAGTGCTGCAAATATAGAAAATTGTGCAAACAAAGCAAGATAATTCCACATGCAGATAAAGTTCATGTAGTAGCAATATCCAAATAAGATGACCCTGCTGGGTACGGCAACCAAATGCACCAGTGCTGTAAAACATCTAAATATGTGCAAATATGGTGAATAAATAGATAAACCAAATATATTTCATAGGATAATAAAGTTCCCCAATAAAGTGTCCTTTTTTGTGTTTCACATCCCACATCAATGTGTCCAAGCAAATAAATACATCAAACAGATCCCAGCGATGATACAAATGCATATATGACGGTGTTATCACTCCATATGTGCTAACAGCTCACCTCACACCTCACATCAAGACCTTTGATTTTTTACAGCACTGGTGCTTTTGGTTGCAATATCCAGTAGCTTAAGGTTGTCTTATTGTATTTATTTGTTATGTGCACATTCACTTGAACTTTATTGATGAATTTGATCTGTATATATGGAATTTTTAATTTTTATCAGTTTATTCTGCTTTGTTTGCACATTTTTAATTATGTGCAGCACTGGTGTTCTTAGTTGTAATATAACCCAGTAGTGTGCTAATGATCTCTGTTATGGGTGTTCCTTATGTTATTTCTACATTCATCTGAACCTCTTGTGGCACTGAATAAGGGATAGCCACACAGTCATTACAAGTCCCAGCATGTCCAGGACTCCCCCTTTCCCATGCTGGGTTCCTGTCACTTACTCACATATGGGATGTTCCCAGTACAGGGGGGAGTCCAGGGAAATCTCAGCCCCCTCAATGTATAGAAGCCCCCCCAGCCATGTCAGTGTCCAGGCTGGACTTTAGAATGCTCAGACTCCCTCCACAGTCCACATACACCCTGCATCTGACCTCTTGGTGAACTTGCTTGCAGTAACTTCTCTGGCTCCTAATGGCTCCAGCTTAAAAGCATGTATCTCCAGCCGTACCCCGCCATGACTGAGGACAGGTGAGGGGGGTGAGGGGGCGTGGGTGGCAACGAGAGATGAGGGATGTGAGGAGAGATAAGATCGCACTGACTTGCAGTGAGAGATGTAAGAGGTGAAGGGGGCGGAACCAGCTCACAGAGCAGCAGGGACAGGGAGAAGACTCACGCTGCTTGGAGGCAGTCTGGATGCGATGTTCTATGGAGAGCTGATGGCCCGCCCATTCAACTCAGCGGTCCCGTGTGATGGGAGTGGTCTGTCACATTTTTTTTTCACAGTCCCTTCCCTCAAGTGCCCTGGCGAGATGTGACAGCCGCACGGCGCCCGTATTGTCCAAGGCGCCTTGTGCGATCGCACAACCCGCACAACGCAAAGGCCGGCCCTGAGTGTTAGCACGACTCTCCCTTTTCATGTTGGAGTCAAATGCCAGTTGCTATTTTACAACCCACAATCTATTATTTACCTAATAGCCTACAGTAAAATAAATGGTAATCATTTGTCCCATGGATCGCAAAAGTCTCATAAGTTGTGCACACCTGCCAAAGACTGCAAATGTTCTGTAAATGAATATATTTCATTGATCATTTTAGCAGGGTGAAGTTCACCCTGCTGGACAAGGAATTTCCACGCTAAAGCTGATGATCTCATCGTGGGAGGGAGTGAGCTAGAGACATATGCACCATGTGGGACCCCCAGAATCCAGTCTCGAAGGTTGTTATGTTTAATCAACATGGATTCCAGCTGTCCCCACAATGTAAGGGGGAACGGCTGGAACCAATCCTTAAGCTGAGTGAGAATTGAAGCCCAGTAGTATTCTTTAAAATCTATGGAGCCTGCCCCTCCCGCACATTTATGTTTGGTGAGAAGTTGTTTTGCGCAGCGGGGCTTTTTACCTTGCCACAAAAACTTATTTAGGGTAGTTTGTAGAGAATGGAAGTAGGACGCTGGGATAGGGATGGGGAGTGTCCGAAACAAATATAGTAGCTGCGGCAGGTGCATCATTTTAAATGCTGCGAGCCTACCAGACCATGAGAGTTCATGTTTGGCTAGACCAGTAGTGTCTTTCTGGAGTGTATTGAGAAAGGGCTTAAAATTACTTTTAAATACATTTTTGGTGGAGCTTGTCAATTGGATTCCCAGGTATGAAATCTCGCGATCCGCCCATTTATAGGGAAATTGTGTTTGCAGCAGGTTCCTGGTAGTGGTGTCAAGTCCCAGGTCTAGTATATAGGATTTATTGGCATTGATTTTGTAGTATGACACCTCACTGAACCATTGAAGGGTCTTTTGCGCTTCTAGAAGTGACGTTGTCGGATCAGTCAACATAAGTATGACATCATCTGCGAACAGACTGAGCTTGTGAGAGGTAGGGCCTATTCGAAATCCAGAGATTTTTGGGTTTTGCCTAATGTGTTCTGCTAGAGGTTCAATGAGTAGATTAAAGATCAGCGGCGACAGTGGGCAGCCTTGTCTGGTACCGTTTGTTATGGTGTGGAGCTTGTTTTAAGCACAGCTGAAATCATCCATTGGAATTTGGATTGGAGTTCCATATCTGGCAGCAGTCCTATCCAGACGCAGTTTAAGGTGAACCACGTCTAGCGCAAGCAATGAATTGGACCGCGACAGTGACCAGATAGGGCAATCGGCCCAATACGCACTAGTGACCCACCACCGTACGGTGTGTTTGTGGGTCCACGTTTTCCGGTAAGGGTATTTCATCTTTTCTGAGTTCCTGGGATTACATCTTTGAGGGGAACCTTCCTTGCTGACCTCAGGGGGATTGTTTCATTATCACTTTCCACAGTGTATGGACACTTATTAATTATTTGAAGTGGATTGATTGTTTCAGGTTTAACCCTTGAATTTCACAGGACTACTCATCACTTCACTGGAGTACACCTACTGTACTGTTTTTTTTTTCAAATAATTTTTATTGATTTTAAAAGACATACAAAAGGGGGGATAAAGAACAAAAACATAAAAGCCAGGGAGGGGATGGTGGCAGGCGTACCAACATGGTACAATTATAGTACATACATCATATGAAAGGTACCACATACAGACTATGGAGATATATGGAAATACATTCCCAAAGAAGGCATATTGACAACGGGTACAACAAGAACGGGTATAGGGAGGGGTAGGTGAATGTATATATTGGGCATAAAGCAACGATCCATCATAGGACCTACCGGGTGGGCGCGTAGAGAAGAAACAACATATAAACAGAAATATCAACCCGTTAGTACTCTACAGCGAGCAGGCAAATCTGGATGGATCTTATACATTGGTAGGGTCCTAAGAATACTGTAGGAGCTAAAGATGTACATAAACGTTCTATAATAGATACTCATGGAGGGGAGGGGGGAGGGGAAGGGGCACTCAGGGGGTACTGTGTCATTGTTGGCAATCAATATCATGAAAGACTGTTCCTCCTAGGTACGGATGGTGGAGGGGATTTAAAGTAGAAGAAGGTATAATGTTCAAAATTGGAGCATTCCTCTGAAGATAGTGCAGAGTGCATGAAGGGTCCCCAGGTTAACAAGAAGCGAGACTTAGAGGTTTTGCGGTTGAAGTCGGTGGTTGCACGTTCTTTGTAAAGAAGGAGGAAGAGCTCATGCTGTACTTGGGTTACCGTGGGAGAGTGAGCATATGTCCAGTTTTTCAGGATAGCTCTCCGTGCGACAAGGAGACATAGCAAAGACCAGTCTTTGTTGACACTTGTAGGTGCCGGGTGAGCCGGCGAAGATGGGCATGTCCGTCGGGACCATTGCAGTAGTAGGGGGTCCCAATAGCCAAAAATAAGGAGCAGATGGTCTTTGGGTCGGTTTAGCAAGGTAATATTGAAAATGTAGGCCAGCACCTGGTCCCAAAAGGAGGATATGAACGAGCATGACCAGAAGCGGTGAGTTAGTGAAGGTCTCTGATGATGACACAGGGGGCACTTAGCAGCATCTTGATCCGTTGTGGAGTGGAGAAAGGGTATGTGAGCCCGGTGGAGGATTTTTAATTGGGTTTCCTTCCAGATTTCATTAGGGGTCAGACGTTGGACCTTGTTGAAGCCCTGAATTAGCTTGTCGACTAGATCATCATCCGGGAAGTCTCTTCCCCAATTGGCTGCGGATGAGGAATGTAGAGGAGGGGTGGTTTTAAGGAGAAGAGGTTTGTAGATGGCCGAGATTCTGTAGGAGTCATCTGCGAGTAGCTGGTCGGAGAAATTGGAAGAAAAACGTTTTGCAGCTTCATTGCAGGTAGCTTTCAAATAGTTGGTGCATTGCCAGAAATGGAACACATGGGAAGGAGGTAGCGAGAAGGTAGCGGCCACAGATTCAAAGGGCAGGGGTCGACCAGTCGAGATGTCACACAGGGATGAGAACTTTGTGAGACCTTTGTCCTGCCAAATTTTGAAGGGTCTGTGGTCCAGGCCTGGGGGGAAACTCAGGTTTCCTTGGATTGGTACATGCCGAGACATGTAAGGGGGAAGCCGAAGACTTTTCCTGATTTATCTCCAAGCAATAGCAGTGTCCCTTAGCAGTAGGTTATGTTGATATATTGTAGGGACCGACTTCCATTTGCAGTGGAGAAGAGCTGTGAGGGAGAAGGGATGAGCCATGGCAGATTCCAGGGGGTAATTAGAGTAGCGTGAAGATTGCGTGATCCAATCTAAACCGATTCTCATCAAGCAAGCCAAGTTATAGGTTCTAACATTTGGGAGACTAACACCCCCCTCGTGTCTGGGAAGAAAGAGTTTCTCTAATGCAATGTGGGGCCTCTTTCCCCGCCATATAAATTTGGAAACGGCCGATTCAATTTGTTTGATATCTATATGGCGGAGGAGCAGAGGTATAGTTTGCATCGGGTACAATAGCCGAGCAAAGCTGACCATCTTAACGAGGTGACATCTACCCAGAAGTGAGAGGGGCAGATCCAACCAGTTTACCAGTTCTTGAGAAATTTTTGCTATCAGAGGGGGATAGTTCAGACAATATAAGGGGGAGGGCGTCTTCCCTATCGAGATACCAAGGTAGGTGATATGGGACTTAGCAACAGAGAAGATTGAGTTATGGGACCAGGAGGGGGCAGGCCTAGTTCCTAACGGAAGAATTTCACTCTTGCCATAGTTTATTCGGAGGCCCGAACAGGTTCGGAAAACATCGAAGACTTGTTTGATGGTGGACATATCGGAGGAGGGGTAGGCCGAGAAAATAAGGACATCGTCCACGAAGAGGGAGGAACGTAGATCATAATTACCGATCGGGATACCGTGGAGGGGTGCTACCTGCGTGAGGTGTCTGGATAAGGGTTCTAAGGCAATGTTGAATAGGAGTGGGGATAGAGGGCAGCCTTGACGGGTGCCTTTGTGTAGACAAAATTCTTCTGAGAGTAGGCCCGCGGCCACCAATTTCGCCGTAGGGGAGGAGTACATGGAGTTAATGAGGTGACAGAAGGGACCCCAGAAGCCCATCTTTGACATGGTCAAGGCAAGCCCATCGAAGCTGACATTGTCAAAGGCTTTTTCCGCATCAAATGTTATGATGGCAAAGTTGCCGTTTGGATGTTGTTTAGCGTGCTCCAGGGCCAGCATAACTTTTCGTATGTTCAGGTTGGCTGTTCTACCCTTCACAAAACATGATTGTGCAGGGTGGATCAGGGAGGGGATGATGTCAGAGAGTCGATTTGCTATGATTTTAGATAGGATCTTGACATCCAGGTTGAGTAGGGAGATGGGTCTATAAGATCCTGGTTCTAAGGGGTCCTTGCCCTTCTTTGACAGCAGCTTGATGATGGCCTGATTACCTGACGGCAGAAAAGTGCCGCCGGACCACATGCCTATATATACCTTGTGAAGGGTAGGTTCCACTAGTTTCTGAAGGGTCTTGTAGAACTCACCCGTGAAACCGTCAGGGCCAGGGGCCTTGGAGGGGGTAAGCTTGCGGATGGTGTCAGATACTTCGGAGAGGGTTATGGGAGCGTTGAGGGCCTCTAGTTGGGAGGGGGTGACTGTGGGAATGTTTAAATTTTCCAGAAAGGCATGAGCCGTCTGCTTATCAATAGGGTCTGGGGCATAAAGGGTTGAGTAATACTGAAGCATTGCCTTATTTATCGTTGGAGGTGTGGTGTTCACGGTACCTTTGGAGTCTCTCAGGGACATGATGTAGGTGGGACGAAAAGAGCCCTTGCAGAGTCTAGCGAGTAGTTTGCCCGATTTATTTCCGAACCTGTGAAGAGTAGCGTCTAAATTCGCTTTCTTGGTCAGTTCAAGGGTGTCTGCCCAAGTATCTAATGAGCTTTTGGCTGCTAACCATTCCTCTCTGTCGCTAGGGGATCCGGTGGAGTATAAAGCCCTCTGGGCCTGGTGCAGTCTAGAACTGGACAGTTTGTATTTGGATAGGGTGTTGCGTCTGAAAGAAGAGGCATAGGAAATAATCTGGCCCCTGAGGAACGCCTTGCCGGCGTCCCAGAAGAGGTTGGGATTGTCGGAGTGAGAGACATTAGCTGAAGAATATTCTAACCATGCCTTCTCCATGAATTGCTGGAAGTCGGCTAGATTGTGAAGGTACGAGGGAAAACGCCAAATCCGGGGGAGGGGGGCAGGTCGAGATTTTCCACGTTAAGTAGGATCGGCGTGGTCTGAGATGGCTATGTCTAGAATATCTGTATCCGACAGCAAAGGGATCAGGTCATCAGATCCAAAAAAGTAGTCGATCCTACTAAAAACGGTGTGGGGGTTGGAGTAAAACGTGAATTCCCTGTCTGCGGGATGTTGTAGGCGCCACAGGTCTCGGAGGTGGAGGGAGTCCATAGTGGACGCAAAAAGCGATGGGGTGAGAGAGTCGGACCCTAACCTGGAGCGTTTAGGGGAGGACCTGTCATCTAACTGGTGCATAACGTCATTGAAGTCGCCTCCTACTAGATGGGGAAGATGAGTGTTTTGTAGTAGCCAAGCAGTCAGTTCACTATAGAAAATCTTACCAGGACTGTTAGGGGCATATACATTAGAAATCATTAATTCCTTAGTTCCTATTTTTACATGAGCAGATAAAAGACGGCCTTGGGTGTCTGACTTTACCGCAAGGACAGTGCACGGGAGATTTTTATGAATCAGCAGTAGGACTCCTGCTTTGCGGGCAATGGCATCTGAGCCCAGGACTGTACCTACCCATAATTTCTGCATGCAATGGAAATCGGGAGTGGACAAGTGGGTTTCCTGCAAGAGTGCTATGTCAGTTTTAATTCTTTTGAGATGACGCAGGACCTTCATTCTCTTATTAGGGGATCTAAGGCCCTTTACATTTCAAGAGACTATTTTCATGTTATGGAGTCAGCAAAGGGGAGGGTTTGAGAGGACGTTACATACATGCTACCGCGGAGTTGATTGGTTCGTGGGGGAGTTACCGGACCGAGGAGGGGAGTATTGTTAGCGCCACGTGGATTCGGTGTCGGGGGGCATATGTGAACATAAGTGCCAGGGACAAGGGGGGCGATGAGGGGGGGGACAGAGGAAATCTGAAACAATAACATCAAACATAACAATAAATGTGAGAACTTCTCACTGCGAGAGCCGGCTCCCATGTCACGACACAGCCAGCATGATATCTGAGAGCCCGTGATTGGGTAAATGGTTTCATGCGGCTAGGAAGAGCCGGTACAGGGGAGGGTATCACCAGGGCAGTGCGCAGTGATGCCAGAGGGCGCCTGCAGAAAAGAAAAATATCGTAACGGCATTAGTAATAACACAGAACATAAACAGTGCAAATGCTAAACATTCTAACTGGATAGGAATGGATAAAGACAATAAGGTAGGCAATCGAGGCCTAGTTAACAAGCTTCAATCAAGGCAGTTAGTAAGTAGAAGGGTGGTACCTCGACTGGGTGACCGCAGAGGGTCAGTTCCAATGCAGATGGAGAGGGGGGGATCGAGGTGTCCCCAACAGAACGAGTCACCGTGGAGCATGTCTCTAGATAAAGAGGAGAAAAAAGAGCGACCGGGATGGAACCTCCGGTCTGGACGGAGGACAAAAAATAGGCCAAGAAAATACATAAGCTGGATCAGGTCAGGTTTAGGGTGATCCGGGAGGGGTCTGAGATCGTGGCCCTGAAGCGTTTAGGTGAGTCTTTGCGCGGGCTTCTCTGGTCCAAGGGACGGTTGAGTGGGGGAGCTTTCGATGGGGTCTGGGACTGTCGACCATGTTGGTGAGAGCGCAAGAAGGCTTCGGCCTCCGAGGGGTCGTGGAAGGACAGTTGATCGCCATTAGGGGCTTTGAGGCGGAGTATGGCCGGGAAGGCCAAAGTGAATTTTACTTGCTTTTTAAAGAGTTCCGAGCACACCTGCTGGAATGCTTTCCTCTTCTTGGAGACCTCCATTAAATAATCAGCAAATATCAGGATCTTTATTCCGTCAATTTGGACCTGTCGGGCCTGCCTGAACTTGTGCAGTATAAGGGACTTGTCAGCGTAGTTCAGGTATTTAGCAATGATAGGCCGAGGTGTTTTGCGGTCTGAATTAAACGCTCCCATGCGGTGAGCCCTTTCCACTGCATAGGGGCCCGGAAGGCCCAGGGCCTCAGGTATTCGCTGCGCACAGAAGTCTGTGAGAGCGGCTGACTGAAGCGACTCAGGGACCCCTACGAAACATAGGTTACTTCTCCTGGACCTATTTTCCAAATCGTCCAGCTTTTGTAGTATATATTGATTTGTTTTGTTCTGAGCATGTTCAGTGGCCTGGGCCTGGTACAGTTCATCCTCAGCGTTTGATAAGCGGTGCTCCAGATCATTGAGCCTAGTGCCATGCTCCTTGAGCTGCGTTTTGATCTGTGCCATCCCTGCATTCACTGCTTTCTCTACAGATGCGGCAATCATGGGGGTTAAAAGAGCAGCCACCGCCTGGGCTATGCGCTCCGTAGTATTGTCCCCTTCTAAAGGTGTCCCCGAGGTGTGTGCAGAAGGAGGGGAGGATGAGCTGCCGCTTACCTCCATTGCTGTTTGCAGCACCGCCGCGTGTGGAGCCGAGTAGGCCGAGACCGGGGCCTCGATTTGAGGGGAAGCCGTCGGCGCCGCCTGGGCCGTTTGGGTGCGAGCACCCGATTTTTCGACAAATCGGTCCATGACGACCGTGGGGTGTCTCCGGAGGTGGAGGGGGGTCTGCTGGGCGTCTCAGGCCGGTTTTACAAGCCGGATTAGGTCACGCTGCGGGAGCCGAGGAGAGGAGCAGCTACTCCATGCGGCGCCGGAACCGGAAGTTTTCCACCTACTGTTTATGAACACTCAGTTACAAGGATACTCTATTTAGAGGGGAGTCCTTGCTTTGGACACTTTCAATATCACTCCATAGTATATGTAATCGCCACGTAGTAATTTTAAGGGTGTTATTTTCCTTTTGACACAGCATTTAGAACCCGCTTTTGGGGCGGGCTCCGTATTGGCGCTGCACTTTATTTATCCATGCTCAACATGGAAACAAGAGTTAAATATAGAGATTACAGATCCATAATGGGAATTAATATGTACTTACATCCATACGGGCTCACTACATGTGGCCACATAAGAATGTGGATTTAAGATCCTCTCGAGATTGCTCCACAAATATTCAAACACATTTCCCAATAGATTCTGGCGATGTGATGCAGCAGATGGTGCTATGATCCATATCTGGCGGTAGTGTCTTGTGATCCACGCATTTTAAAAGGAAGTGCACAAAACTATCTTAACAGTGACCTCTGAGAATATTGAGTTCTCTCCTGCAGTTTACTTACTTCACTTTACTTCCATTCCAAAAAAGAGATATCTGAAATCACTTTGTTCATGATAAACGCAGCAAGACAATGCATACCATCCCACTGGCATTATCCAATTCCTCCGTTGAAAGAGGAGTGGTTTCGCAAATTCAATAAAAAATCAAAAATCTAAGAACTCATTAGCATCTCCCATCAAGAGCTACCTAAATTCACCTCTACATGGTACAGTTGGCAACACTACAAAACAACAACGAATGTAGGATGAATTCACTCTCACACTCTTGACCTACCGAAACAAAACCTATTAACATAATATGTTATATCCTCCTCTGGTCCCTTACATGTTTATTTGTAAAAGAAAGGGACTTCCCAATCTACTTCTTATGCGACCCTACCCCCACATAACTTTCTAAAGTGCTATATGTATTTGGTTCGGGAGAGAGTGGAGTCCGGAACTCCCCATCACCCCTCTCCCCTTCCCTACCTTCCCCTCCCCACCTCTCTTATAGAAAAGATCTTACCAAAATTCTCCTTCACTTATGATACCACCTTTTAAGACTACTTATACATGATAAAGTTTATCATTGTAATACTGTTAAGTCTTCATAGGCTATTGTTACGATTTCAAAAAGATCATATGTTCTAATGAAATACTTGCTTTACTATGATGTTATACTGTTCTTATCTGTGAAATTCTATTTCTGTATGCTTATTTTACTTGCTTACTGGGTGATACCCATTACTTATAGAGCCTAACCAGGCGGGGTTTATAAAAAGCCATCAAGGCCAAATGGTACCAGACGTATGATCAATCTGATGGATTACGTTGAAAACAGTCAGATCCCCTCTCTGTTTCTGAGTTTAGATGCAGAGAAGGCTTTTGATAGGGTTCACTGGGGATACATCTCTGAAAACCTAAACAGGTTTGATCTCACAGGCTTTAAACATGACATTATAATGTCCTTATACACAAAATCTTCAGCTAAAGTGTTCACCTCAGGCTCCATCTCCAAACGTTTTAACTTATCAAATGGTATTAGACAGGGGTGCCCACTTCACCTATAATATACTCTTTAGCACTTGAACCTTTGGCTATAGCCATCAGATCGAATCCTAACATTATAGGCATTAAGATAGGACATAACAACCATAAACTGGGACTGTACGCTAACAATATAATCTTATCTCTAGAGGAACCGGAACACTCTCTAGAAAGTGTTGGATAACTTTGATAGAATTTCTTATTATAAGATCAACAGTAATAAAATGTTTTGCTTACCGAGGGATATACATATGGGAATGCTTGATAATTTATGCATTAGACACAAGTATAGCCCCATACACACTATCGGTTTTCCTGCAGGTTTTTCTCTTCAGGTTTACCAAAACCATGTAGTGCAAGGGCCTGCCTGATTGCATACGAATTGAAACTCTTATGGTTTGACCTCATATTAGATGGTTTTGGTAAACCTGAAGAGAAAAACCTTCAGGAAAACTGATATAGCCAGATTCAGAGAGATTTATGCCGGCGTATCAGTAGATACGCCGTCGTAACTCTGAATCTGCGCCGTCGTACATTTAAGTGTATTCTCAAATTGAGATACACCTAAATGTAGCTAAGATACGACGGCCTGCGCCATCGTATCTTAGATGTCTAGTTCCGCCGGCCGCTAGGGGCGTGAACGCTGATTTACGCCTAGAATGCGTAAATCAGCGAGATACACCTATTCACGAATGTACGCTTGCCCATCGCAGTAAAGATACGCCGTTTACGTAAGGTGTTTTCAGGCATAAAGTTAGTCCAACAAAAAGCTGGCCTAGCCAATGTTAAGTATGGACGTCGTTCCCACGTCGAATTTTGAAAATTTTACGTAGTTTGCGTAAGTCGTCCGTGAATGGGTCTG
This sequence comes from Rana temporaria, assembly GCF_905171775.1. Classification (NCBI taxonomy): domain Eukaryota; kingdom Metazoa; phylum Chordata; class Amphibia; order Anura; family Ranidae; genus Rana; species Rana temporaria. The sequence continues at coordinate 291,242,202 of NC_053491.1, read as the reverse complement.
GACGTAATTTACGTTCATGTCGAAACCAATAAGTCCTTGCGGCGTACTTTGGAGCAATGCACACTGGGATATGTCCACGGACGGCACATGCGCCATTCGTTAAAAACGTCAATCACGTCGTTTTTTACATAAAACATGCCCACCTCTTCACAATTTGAATTAGGCACGCTTACGCCGGCCCATTTACGCTACGCCGCCGTAACTTAGGAGGCAAGTGCTTTGTGAATACAGCACTTGCCTCTCTGACTTACGATGGTGTAGCGTAAATACGATACGCTACGCCGGCTGAAACATACGCCGCCCTACGTGAATCCAGCTAATAGTGTGTATGGGGCTTATAACTGGGATGAACGCTCTATTTCATATCTGGGGTTCCAACTTTCCTTTCCAACCTCTAAACTATTTGAAGTAAATATCCCAAAATATTTAAATAAAATCAAAGATGATTTTGAAACTATACAAAAAGCCCAGATTCCCTGGATTGGAAGAATGGCAGCATTTAAAATGATCACCTTGTCAAAAATTCTTTAATATTTTAGGGCCCTCCCCAGTTCAGTATCCTCGAAATTTTTCAAGCTAATTTTTGATCCAGAAGACAAACTATCAATTCCTGTAGAAATATGGAATTTCTTTTTCTTTCTCCTAACAGAAGTCATAACGCTGAAGGTATTTCCTTTTTTCTTATAATTGTCTGGCTTTATTTCACATTGATATAATTAGTACCAATATGCTCAAGTGGGAAAAAAACCTTCTCATGGAAGTCCTGGCATACAGCCATTAAAATAAACCAATCTGCAACATCTTGTATAGAACAATGGGAGAATTCGCAAAAAATTACTTAACCGTTGATATTTTATGCCCTATAAACTTTCTAAAATCTTCCCTTCTCCCTCCTCTCCTATCTGTTGGAGATGCAGTGATCAAATAGGAACATTATAGCATACACTTAGGCCTCGTACACACGATAGGTTAGCCAGAGGACAACAGTCTGAAGGACCGTTGTCTAAGGCCTCGTACAGACGACCGAACATGTCTGCTGAAACTGGTCCGCTGACCAGTTTCAGCAGACATGTTCGGTCGTGTGTACGGCCGAGCGGACAGGTTTCCAGCAGACATTTGTCCACCCGACCGTTTTCGAGCGGACAAATTTTTCTTAGCATGCTAAGAAACATGTCCGCTGGAATCCTGTCCATCGGTATGTTCGGTCGTCTGTACAGACTCACCGTACATGTCTGAGCGGCCGCCATCCCTCGCATGCGTCGAATCACTTCGACGCATGCGTGGAAGCATTGACCTTCCAGCGTCACGGACGTCGCCGCGTCATCGTCGCGGCGACGGCGCGGACACGTCACCGCGCTGTCTGTCCGTGCGGATTTCGGTTTGATGGTGTGTACAACCATCAGACCGAAATCTCCCAGCGGACATGTCCGATGAAAACGGTCGGTTTGAACCGTTTTCATCGGACTGTCCGCTGGTGTGTACGAGGCCTTAGGTTAACCGATGAAGCTGACTGATGCTCTGATGTACCTACACACCATCAGTTAAAAAAACGATTGTGTCAGAACGCGGTGACGTAAAACACAACAACGTGCTGAAAAAACGAAGTTCAATGCTTCCAAGCATGCGTCGACTTGATTCTGAGCATGCGCGGGTTTTAACCGATGCTTTTGCATACTAACGATCAGTTTTGACCTATCGGTTAGGCGTCCATCGGTTCAATTTTAAAGCAAGTTCCTATTTTTTTAACCGAAGGTTAACTAACCTATGGGGCCCACACACGATCGGTTTTGACCGATGAAAACGGTCCTTCAGACCGTTGTCCTCTGGCTATCCTATCGTGTGTACAAGGCCTAAGGAACTGCAAAAAGCTCTCCAGCTTCTGGAGGGCTATATCTTCTTTTATTGCATCACTTATGGGTAACCTAATTCCTCTTAACCCTGCAACAGCTCTACTAGGTTTAAACCTTCATCTATACTCATTAAACTACAGAACTATTGTGGTCAATATATACATAGCAGCAAGGCTCACCATAGCTAAACTGTGGAAATCCAATACTGTTCCCAATCTATCTGATGTGGTATTTATGCCCTGTACACACGATCGGTCAATCCGATAAGAACGGTCTGATGAATTTTTCCATCAGTTAACCGATGAAGCTGACTGCCTACACACCATCAGTTAAAAAAACAATTGTGTCAGAACGCAGTGACGTAAAACACAACGATGTGCTGAAAAAAATGAAGTTCAATGCTTCCAAGCATGCGTCGACTTGATTCTGAGCATGCGTGGATTTTTATCCGATGGACGTGCCTACAAACGATCGTTTTTTTTCAATCGGTTAGGTATCCATCGGTTAATTTTAAAACAAGTTTCAAATATTTTAACCGATGGATAAATAACCGATGGGGCCTACACACGATCGGTTTGGTCTGATGAAAACAGTCCATCAGACCGCTCTCATCGGATTGACCGATCGTGTGTACGCGGCATAAGGGTAAACATGCACAGGCTTCCCCCCTCCCTTTTAGTTTAAGAACATTCCTATTGACAAAATGGTCCCAATGGGGTTGATAGGGTATGTATTTTATACCATTGTATTGTAACTCATTGACAACATTTAATTGTAGATTGGATTGATAACACCTTTGTTTAATTATCCTGTGTATGTATTTTTCCATTATGTATCTACTGTATATGTAAATGTACCAATAAGTAATTGTAATGTATCTCAGAAACTAATAAAAATTGAAAGATTAAAAAACATGCATAGTTTGTAAGATATGAAAGCTAAAAAGCTGTATTGAGACATGGAAACATTTAGTAATGCAGGTGCAACATTTTATTAATCTTAGCACTGGAGAGCTTTGCATTTCTTGACCTTCCCTGTCATTGATTTATTAAGACTACCATGCTCAATTTTGACTCTGAATAGTCCAGCAAAATGCTGTGTTACTTCAGCTCAGTCTTTACTGATAATGAAACAACTGAAATTCATTACTAGCAAGCTAAGCCACTTATCATAATTTTTAAGTTCATTAACCATCATAAATATGCAAAAATATGATAATCGGTGTAAATGTCTAATACATCTGATACATTAAATAGCTGCTAGAAGCTTTGTGCATATATTGCTGTATAAATAATTTGAAAATGTAAATACATTTCTACATTTTATGAGAATAGAATTTTATAAAAATGTTATGAACATTTGCAATTTGTGTAATATATAAATATTTTTCTGTGCATTGGATACACTTAACAGCATTGTGACTATTTTGCTGCTTGATATACATAAACTAATTTCTGATTAGGCTGATATTTATTGTGTATACTCTAAATATGTTTGATAGTTTAGATTTATTTTTGGTTAGCTTCAGAATATACACTATATTAGAAATAAATTGTCTTTGAAGTTGGAGGATTAGTAAATATAAATTGCTAGGTGCATTATACAAAAGAGCTTTTAGCCACTTCACTATTACACGCTGCCTCAAAATGACAATAAGTGACCCTGCTCACAGTTCACCAATGCTTTAAAACATCATGCAATTCCCTGCCGGCAGGGGTACAGGGGGAGCTGAAGTTGGAACAATTTTGAATAATTTCCCATAGTATCCACATACAGAGAAATGTTACATTCAACTCTCTGAGGACTTCTGCTGAAGAATAAAACAACACTGATATACTATTGTTGGGTCCTTATTAGTGGTAACAATGGCAGCTGGTCAAATCAGTCTAAAACTACAAGTGCCCATAGGTAAACAATAATGTTGAATAATATAAAAAATTCCCAGCAAATAAAGCATATGTAAACCCATATTCGTTATTTACAAAATTAATTTTGTTTAACTTGTTCAATCCATTAAATTTGTTTTCGGAATTTGTTTCATAATTTGCATTATAAACGATTAAAATCAATAAACGGATCAATGTGAAAAGTTTTCAAATACATTTTGAATAGTTTTTGAATTTGAATTATTTATGAATTTAAAACGTTTTTGAATTTGAATAGATTTCCAATTCCAAAGAGAATTAAATAGAATAGAAAATAAAGAAATCGAATGGAAAAAATGTAATAGAACAGACAATTAAAGAATATAATATAATAGATTAAAACAGTACAAAATAGGATATAAAATAAAATTAAAGAATATATTGAAATAGAATAGAAAGGAATAGAATAAAATAAAAAAAATATAATTAAATATAAAGATTATAACCATCTTCTGAAATTCAAACAGAATAGCAAAGAACAGAATTGAAAAAAAAAAACAATAGAATAGAAATAATATAACCATTTTCCAAAATGAAAATATAATACATTTGAATTTAAATAGAGTAGAATAGAATATAAAATAACATAATAGTATAGAAAAAAACAACAGAATAGAATAGAATGAATATAACCATCTTCCTATTCTACTCTATTATTTTCTATTTTATTCAAATTTGAATTGATTCTATTTGAATTTTGGGAAATAGTTATTTTCGTCCTATTCTATTCAGTTCTATTTTTTATTATATTTTTTTCTATTTTTTCTATTTTATTTTCTATTCTATTCTATTCTTTCTATTCAAATTTATTCTATTCAAATTTCAGAAGATGGTTATATTCTTTCTATTCTATTCATTTTTTTCTATACTATCCTGTTGTTTTATGTTCTATTTGAATCTATTATTTTATATTCTATTCAGATTTGAATTGATTCTATTTGAATTTTGGCAAATGGTTATATTCTTTCTAGTCTATTCTGTTGTGTTTTTTTATTATTTTCTATTCTCTACTGCAGTCTATTCTATTCTTTTATTTTTCTCATGTTTTTTTTTAATTTATTCTATTTGAAGATGGTTATATTCTATGTTAGTCTATTCTATTTGTTTCTATTATATTCTAGTATATTCTGTTCTTTTTTTCTATTCTATTTTGTTCTGTTTTACTCTTATATTCTATTATTTTCTATGCTAGTTTCTATTATATTTCTATTCTATTTCTATTCTATTCCTTTATTTTCTATTCTATTTTATTCACTTTGGAAATTCAAAACTTATTTGAATGGGGGTGTGGCCGGCTGCAGACCGAGATGGCAGCGTGAGTGCTGAGCTCTTCATCCCGGGGACAGACATCGGCACACAGCGGCTCTCCAGGGGGCATTTTATACCCATCCAGCAAGTGATCTGCATCCCACTAGTCTGGAGAACAGGACAAGAAAACGAAAGAAGCACAGGAGACCCTAAAAGCTGACAGACTTCTTTACAGTGGAGCAGCATGGAGGTAGGCAAGATGGCGCAACATCAACCCTGGCCCACAGCACACACTTCCCTGCCACATCTGCATCCATCAGCAGAAATAGTGGACTCCCTAACAGCTCACAATCCTACCCTAATACCCCCCAGTCACCCAGCCCTGCCAAAGCAAAATTCCGGATGGATGGATGCGGATGCAGCCCAGCAGTCAGGTATAACTGTGACTCCGGGGAAGATACTGGAGAACTGCCTGATAATATTGAAGTAGTCCCCACTTTGAATCAGCCTGTCATGGACACAGTCTTAAAGGACATGCTTCTATCATTGAGGAGCTCACTCCAAACAGACATGATGTCCTGTATGCAGAAATTCAATAAAGAAATTCAGGTGGAAGAATCCAGAGTGGATCACATTGAAAACAAGATGGGAGAGTTTGCAGGTACTATCAATGATTTGGTAGATGCCCACGATGAGCGGGAGGAGGAACTAGAAGGGTTAAAAACAAAAATGGCCCATTTGGAAGATAGAGCCAGAGAAAATAATTAAAAAATCGGAGGAATTCCTGAATCTGTACAACAGGGAGACTTACTGGCGTATGCTATCGCCCTTTTAAATATGTCCTGCTTGAGCTCACTGACCTGGATGTTACTATAGACAGTATTCATCGCCAGCCTAAACCTGCATACCTCCCAACCAGGTACCGAGAGATGTAATATTGCGGTTTCACTTTTACTTTACTAAAGAGAAATTAATGTCAGCAATGCACAGCAAGGAAACAATTCCTCCACTGTACCAAAACCTGCAATTTTTTCGCAGATCTCTAGCAGCACACCCTTTCAAAAAAGGAGAAGTCTCACTACCATTACTAAAGCCCTCAGGAATTACAACATTCACTACAGATAGGGGTATCCCACTAAACTAACTATCACAAAAGAAGGGAACACCTTTATCATAGACTCCCTAGAAAAAGGTCTGAATCTACTCAAAGAGTGGAAGATTATTCCAGAGCAAGATGGCAATTCCAAATCTCCCAGAAATATATTACAAGCAGAACCAGAATGGAGGAAGGTCACAGCGAAAAATGCTAAAAAACACTGGAAAACCTATTTTTCTATTCCCTGGGGAGAGAGGTCTCTCTCCCACACGAACTTACACCTCAAAGTTTAACTGAGCAGCGGTACGCTGCATTCGGGTATGAAATACCCTTTTCTGGTTTTGACCTTTAACCACTTGCTGACAGCCGTACGACTTTGTACGGCCTCAGCGCGGCTCCCAATCTCTAACAGGCCGTCTTTTTACGGCCGCCCCTTTGCACGTTCCCCGCGCGCGCTCCCGAGCGCGCAGCGGGGAACTGCTGTGCTGGCCGTGTCCCTTGGACACAGCCAGTCACAGATCGCCTTGAACGGCCAATCGGAGTGGCCGTTTCCTAGGCGATCTGTGCGGCCAATGAGAGATGATCTCATATGTTTACATATGAGATCATCTCTCATTCCCGGCTCTCGCAGACAGCGGTGCTGTCAGGGGAGAGAGGAGACGGATCTGTGTCTCTTGTACATAGAGTCACAGATCGGTCACCCCCCCAGTCACCCCCCTTCCCCCACAGTTAGAACACTAATTAGGGTACACATTTAACCCCTTCCTCACCCCCTGGTGTTAACCCCTTCCCTGCCAGTCACATTTATACAGTAATTAGTGGTTTTTTTTGGTTTACCTTTTCATTACAGTCAGAAATTATGGTTCCAACTTCGCTTCCTAGGTGCTTCCACAGTTATCTTTTTCAGCTAATTTCTCCCAAAATGTCCACGTCGAGAAGGTCTTCTCTTCACCACAACTTATATCTGCGGTCCCTTCATCACATAGAGATGTCTACATCTTCAAGAAGTCTTCAGACTGTGAGTATTGGCAATACAGAACTTTTACACTGGTTTCACCTCGTAACCAATTTGGTTTATCACCACATCTGTTCACAACTGTTTTACAAAGACACAAAACTTTATATAAACGTACCTTTCTTTGATCATATGGGGGTGACATTCCTATCTATTACTACAAAAGGGCTTAACCATCCTGCTAAAGGGAAAACATTGTGGAAAGAAGCCCAGCAATTTAAATGCAATGTCCTGTGTTTGCAGAAAAAGGCACTTTAGCAGTATAGCACCACCTAAATGCTCTAACAAGCACTTCCCGCATATTTTCTCTGCCAACGCAGATTAAAAAAAACAGGCATTCTTACTGCAATTAGAGACACTGTCTCCTTCCAACTCCATGAGGAAATTAAAGACACACAGGGAAGGTATATAATATTAATATGTGACCTGAAACGCCACAACGTATACCATCGCCAACGTACAGGCTCCTAATTCCAACCAATTTTTTTTTTTCAACAAAACTATACGCAAAATCCGTGCACATCAGAAGGAGTCCTTGCTACTCTGTGGAGACTTTAATCTTATTCCAGACTTAACTTTGGACTCTACCTCAGCATCTCCCAGACTAGGAAAAACACTCCAAGACGCAATACACCAAAATAACCTGTATGACGCATGTCGTTGTTTTCATGCTGGCGAGAGAGACTTCACCTTCTTTTCAGCACCACACTGGTCCCATTCACATAAATACTTTTTTTTGGTGGATCTTGTCAAGAACAACATATTCTTCAATTAACACCATTTCGTGGTCAGACCACGCATCTGTGGTATTGACGGTTAAAGACTCATTCTCCTCTAACAAAGTACCAATATGGAGGGCAGACCCTCTCCTTTTACAAAGGAAGGATACCAAAAAATTATTGGAGCAACATCTCACACAATACTTTGTAGATAACAAAGCTTCTGTTGATAACCACTTTACGCTACGGAGCGCCCATAAGGCGTTCATGAGAGGTATTTTTTATAAAACTGGGGGCGGGGAGGAGGAGGCAATACCAAAAGCAGCTGCAGGATATTACAAACAAAATTCACAATCTAGAATTACAAAATAAACAGCACCATTCACTTCAGTCCTCTAACCAACTAACCCAGCTCCGCTATGAGCTGGGTTACTACATTATTTGTAATACTACATTTACATAGCAAACTACTATTTAAATGCCAATAGAGCAGGGAAACTATTGGCCCAATGCCTGCGAGGCTGCAGATATAAGTCCAAAGTTCCGTTTATCATTCACCCACCTACAAAAGAAAAACATTACCATCCTAATGACATAGCTGATGCCTTCAGACATTATTATAGTTCATTGTACAATATAGCTGAGGAACCTCATATTAACCAACCCACCCCAGAGGTAATTAATGACTTTCTAAAAAAAAGGTATCCCTCCCACAACTAACTCCAAACCAATTACTCCTTCTCAATTCCCCCTTCACCAATCAAGAAGTACTACAAGCAATTGACTCACTTCCAATAAATAAATCCCCAGGCCCGGATAGGTGTATCAGGGAATATTCTAAGACCTTCAAACATCTCTTAGTACCATATTTGACTAAAGTATACAATGCTGAAACTGCCTCCTCATCCTTCCCCACAGAGATGCTAAAAGCGTTGATCATAACATTACCAAAGACGGGGAAGGATCCGTCTACCCCTCAGGATTTCAGACAAACATCTCTCCTGAATATTAACTTGAAACTATACGCAAAACTAATAGCCTTACGACTAATTGATATTCTTCCCCAGCTTATACATCCGGACCAATCAGGTTTCACGAAGGGCCGCCAGACCACTGATGCCACGAGACACCTCATTAACATTATCCACCATGCAAATCTAAACGGAGCGCCTTCTCTGCTGCTGGATTTGGACGCAGAGAAGGCGTACATTGGGGATACCTGTCTGGGGTGTTGGAAGCTTTCGACTTTAATGGCCATTATCTATCTGCAATCATGGCCTTGTATACTAGACCCTCACCTCAGGCGTCCTCTCCACTCCATTTTCCATCACAAACAGAACTCGCCAGGAATGCCCACTCTCACCATTAATCTTTAACCTACTCATGGAGCCCCTGGCTAGTTACATTCACAAAAATCCCCAAATAAAAGGGTTTAAATTCCAGAACTCAACTCACTCTATCAGCTTGTTCGCTGATGACATTATTTTGATGCTCACAGACGTGCAATCTTCCTTGGCTTTGTTATACCATGCTTTAATAATGTTTAATGGCCTTTCTTACTACAAAGTTAACGAGGATAAATCTTATATCCTGAATGTCCCTCACAAAACACAATGTCATTTAGCTTCAATATTCCCCTATAAATGGAACACTACAGTACTAACCTATTTAGGTATCAAATTAACATCCACTGTTAAAGAATTATACAAGGCAAACTATGTTCCATTTCTAGAAGTTAAACTTAAAACTTCAAGTCATATTCAAAACAGATCTCTCCTGGTTGGGTCGACTAGCGGCATTCAAAATGTTAATACTTCCCCAATTCCTCTACCTGTTCAAAACACTTCCTATTCCAGTACCTAATACTTTCTTTTCTACTGCCCAATCAGTGATCAACAGATACCTATGGCAAGGCAGGAAGGTGAGATGCCCATTCTCTAGACTAACCTCAACCAGGAACAAGGGGGGGGGGGGGCTATCAATACTAAAAGACTATAATAATGCATCAATTCTAACTCAACTAAAAACATGGTTCCCCCAAAATACTATTAACAGATGGGAAAAACTGGAACAAGCCCAAACACCAGGAAATGACCTAAATCACTTCCTACTAGCCAGCTCATATAACACCCCAAAATCAATAATATTATCTCCGACCATCAGGGCATCTCTACAAGCATGGAAGGCACTTTTAAATAACTAATTTTAAGGATCCATGCTATCCTCAATCCCTTTGCCGCTTCTGAGCTTGCCCAACATTATTCCTGATTTAAATGTAACTAGGTGGGATGAAAGAGGGATTAGGAACATAGAAGACATAGAAAATAATAAAGATATCGTCTACAAAACTTCCATTATACAAGCATGGTAAAAAGATCTAGGTACTACCTATAACTCCAAACAGTGGCAACGGGCACTTCAGATCACATATTCTGCAACCAAGAGTGTAAATATATGAGAATTTACACAAAAAATCTTATTCGGGTGGTACTTAACACCTTACAGAATTGCCAAATTTTCTCCTCATACTCCTCATACATGTTGGAGGAACTGTGGAGAAGTAGGTACCCTTTATCATATACTGTGGTCTAGCCCTGCAATTACCACTTTCTGGATGGAGGTATTCCACTTAATTACTCAGGTATTAAAGATAAAAATACATTTGTCTCCTGGCCTTGCACTTTTGGAGCAGCTCTAAGTGTTCGGCTACTTTCGGAAACTACGTGACTCTCGTGACGCGCCTACGCAATACGGGGGGGGGGGCTTATCCACCGGGGGTAACTTTTTCTGAAGGACATCAATCATCTGGGCGAACTCCCAGATTACATTACGGCTCAGCATAGAAACGCCTACTCCCGCGGGAGTGAGTATCCGGATTGAAAACGGCGCCAAATTCAAAAAAGTAAACAAACACATTACATACAGTATACTGTAATCTTATAGATTACAGTACTGTATGTAAAAAATACACCCCCCCCCTTGTCCCTAGTTGTCTGCCCAGTGTCCTACATGTTCTTTTGTATAATAAAAACTGTTCTTTCTGCCTGCAAACTGTAGATTGTCCATAGCAACCAAACGTGTCCCTTTATGTCAAAAATGGTTTTAGAGCAGCTAGAAAACAGCGATAATAAATTATAATCACTTGCAGAATTGAGTGATAGCGATTTGTGGGAAAATTTGTCATAAAAAAATAAAAGTAATGACAGCGACAATTCTGCAACTGAGCAAATTTCAGTGATTTTGATTTGATAACATCAAATATTGAATAATTTTTATTATAATTATATTATTATTTGTTATAATTATTTATAACAATCCGATCGTGTGTACACAAGTCCATCTGACTTAAGTCCAAAGTACAAACACACATGCTCAGAACCAATGCTAAAGATCAGGCAACAATAGCAGAAGTAGCCCACAGGATGACAGTAAGGCTAAAGTGTTGGCTTAATCTATTAGGAGTGAGGCCCCATACACACGAGAGGATTTATCCGCAGATACGGTCCAGCGGACCGTATCCGCGGATAAATCCTCTCGAGGATTTCAGAAGATTTCTATGCGATGGCGTGTACACACCATCGCATTGAAATCCCCGTTGAAATCCTCTGCCGATGACGTGTCGCGCCGTCGCCGCTATTATGACGCGGCGACGGGCGCGACGCTGTCATATAAGGAATTCCACGCATGCGTCAAATCATTACGACGCGTGCGGGGAATCCCTTTGGACGGATGGATCCGGTAAGTCTGTACAGACGAGCGGATCCATCCGTTGGAATGGATTCCAGCAGATGGATTTGTTGAGCATGTCAGCAAATATCCATCTGCTGGAAATCCATCCCAGGGGAGATTTATCTGCGGATAAATATCCGACGGAGTGTACACACCATAGGATCTATCCGCAGAAACCCATTTGATGGGATTTATCTGCGGATAGATTCTATGGTGTGTATGGGGCCTGACTCATGCAAATAGCATAGAGGGAAGAGATCAGAAAGGAACCAGCCTCTGCTTTGGATTCAGCTTAATACACATTATAGTGGGATGTACATTTTTGAGGTTTGCAACCACTTTAAATCTAATTTATAAACTAAACAATTACTATGTAACCTAACACTAACTAACATTAATGCACTACAATGAAACAGAACCTTGGAGGAAGCTACTAAAAGTCATAATTGCAAAAAAAATCATCAACTTAACCGCTTAAAGACCGCCGCATGTATATGTACGTCCACAGAATGGCATGTACAGGCAGATGGGCGTACATGTACGTCCCTGCCTTTCCGCGGGTCAGGGGTCCGATCGGGACCCCCCTGGTACATGCCGCGGTCGGAAATCGTCGGGGAGCGATCCGGGATGAGGGCGCGGCTATTCGTTTCTAGCCGCCCCCTCGCGATCGCTCCCCGGAGCTGAAGAACGGGGAGAGCCGTATATAAACACGGCTTCCCCGTGCTTCACTGTGGCGGCTGCATCGATCGTGTGATCCCTTTTATAGGGAGACACAATCGATGACGTCAGACCTACAGCCACACCCCCTACAGTTGTAAACACACACTAGGTGAAACATAACTCATTCAGCGCCCCCCTGTGGTTAACTCCCAAACTGCAACTGTAATTTTCACAATAAACAATGCAATTTAATGGCATTTTTTGCTGTGAAAATGACAATGGTCCCAAAAATGTGTTAAAATTGTCCGAAGTGTCCGCCATAATGTCGCAGTCATGAAAAAAAATCGCTGATCGCCGCCATTAGTGAAAAATAAAAAAAAATAAAAATGCAATAAAACTATCCCCTATTTTGTAAACGCTATAAATTGTGCGGAAACCAATCGATAAATGCTTATTGCGATTTTTTTTTACCAAAAATAGGTAGAATAATACGTATCGGCCTAAAATGAGGAAAACAAATGTATATATGTTTTTGGGGGATATTTATTATAGCAAAAAGTAAAAAATATTGCATTTTTTTTCAAAATTGTCGCTCTATTTTTGTTTATAGCGCAAAAAATAAAAATTGCAGAGGTGATCAAATACCACCAAAAGAAAGCTCTATTTGTGGGAAAAAAAGGACGTCAATTTTGTTTGGGAGCCACGTCTCACGACCGCGCAATTGTCTGTTAAACCGACGCATGGCGAACCATAAAAAACCTGGCCTGGGCATTTAGCTGCCTAAAGGTCCGAGGCTTAAGTGGTTAAACAAAGTCAAGGATGAGTAACAAAGGCTCCAGCTCAACTGCAATCTGTAAACAAAGTACTAATAATAAAATATAATATAATATATTGTTTAGAAATGTAATAATAATGAATACAACACCAGCCTGCCCACACCACTACAACATTTTTAATATTTTTTCAAATCCCTACGATTCAACAATATTGGCCAGAACTTTTTAAATACTTGCTCTACACGTTTGTATTGCCTGTGGAAGCCAGAGACAAACGCTAATTCTCCTGTGTAGGTTTTTTTTTCTTAGAAGTCAGAAGAGTATCTCTACTCATAATGGCCACTTCATTCTTAACTTTAGAGAGCATAAGTTGTGAATACCCCTTCTCATTGATCTTTTCGGCGAGAATTGCAGACTGCATGTCAAAATCAAGGTGATGGCAACTGTTGGTAGGCACAAAAGCATTTCTATCAGTTGCCTTAAAAAAGGTCTTAGTTCCAATCCGGTTGGCTTTTTTTTATATAGGGTGAGATCCAGATAGTTGCTTGTGGTCAAACTAAATTCAGCTTTGAATTTAAGGCCACAATCATTTTGGTTTAGGTATTGGAGAAACCTCTCCAGAGACATCTGTGATCCTGCCCATAACAGAACCATTGTCTATATACCTTTTGTAGAACAGCAAGGCCTGATGGTTGTCTTTATAGATGGTTTCCCCTTCCCACTTATTAAGTACTAGGGGGCGTAACGAGCCTTTTGTACATTGATTTTAATGATTAAAAAACGGGATTACACTATTGCTGTTTTACTTTCATTTTCATATCCCTATCCGAGCCTGCTAGAGAGGAAGGGGGTCTGACTCCATCTACATCATCTCCATCCATCCATGTCATCAACATTTATTGCTACAAGCGCATTTGACTTATTTTTTAAATAAAAGAATCATTGCTCTCTGGTAAGCTGCCATCCTTATCTTGAGCACATGTGGGTGTCTTTTTTGCCTGCAGAATTTGGTGAAGGTGAACAATTGCAAATCACTATATTTTGGATCTGGTTTTCAAAGGAGATTTTCCATAACACACCACTAAGAACTTTTTGCATAATTTTTGTTTTTGTTTTGTTTTCTCACTTGAAGAACTCATATCAGGACAGGCATAGTCCTGGAATGTTTGTGCTGTTTCGGATGCAATTATCTTGAATCACAGGTGTTGGACACATTTATTTTTAGAAGCACTGCTTTATCTTTTTAAGTTGGGAACAACATGTTTATGCTAATGTATTTTGCACAGTGGTGGTCTATTTAATAATGTGTTTTGGTTCACTTTATTTATTTCAGTCTTTCATACCATATTAATATTTTTTCTCACGACCCTATAGCAATTATTTTAAATTTTGTAGTGGTGTGGGCAGGCTGGTGTTTTATTCATTATTATTACATTTATAATCAATATATTTTTTTATTAGTTATTCAAGCGCCCTCACTAATATACACTGTATACATTTTTTATCATCACTGGTTCCATAATTTTGGAATGTTGGGGTAGCAGCTTATTTTCTATTGATATAGTTTTTGAATTTATTAGGCGCAAGATCTATTTCTTCCATTGTAAACAAAGTATGTTTGTAAAGAGCAAAAGAATATGAGCTTATGCTTAAAGGAACACTAAAGGTTCGTTTTTTATTAGATCAATTGATTGCTGTAAGCTAGAGTATTTAAATATCACTTACCTCGTTTTTCCTTTTGACCTCCAAAATACAGTAATCCAGGTTTGAAAATGCCATTTCCTGTCTCTCCTCTTCTTGCTTTCCACCAGCATCTGAGCCGTTTTTCATGGTGGAAAGCAGAATGTGCTCACCCCCTCCCTATGACTACAGCCCTGCGTGAAGATGCTTTCTTATCCCTCACAGGCATGGAGGCTTAGCCTAATGGGAACTGTAGTTCCCATTAGGCCGTGATGTAGCAAGAATGAATGCGCACCACAAACCAGGAAGTCAGTGAGAATAATGATTCAGGAGTGACGGAGGTGAATAAAACGTCTCGATTTCAACGGGTATCAAACTAGTTATAATGCAAAACATTACTTTTTACTTTATCAGCTACTGTCAGACTTTAATTTAAGAGGAAAATATTTTTGTCTTTACAACCCCTTTAACTGCTTGCCGACCAGCTGTGGCAGTTATACGGCGGCAGGTCGGCTCTGCTGGGCGAGATCACGTAGATCTACATCATCTCGCCGAGCAGCCAATAGGGGCACGCGCGCCCCCTGCTCGCCCCTGATGCCAACGTGCGTGCCCGGTGGGCGTGATCACCACCGGGCACCCGCGATCGCTCGTTACAGAGCGAGAACCAGGAGCTGTGTGTGTAAACACACAACTCCCGGTCCTGTCAGGGGGAGAAATGCCTGATTGTCTGTTCATACAATGTATGAACAGCGATCAGTCATTTCCCAGAGTCACCCCCCCTTCAGTTAGAACACACTCAGGGAACATACTTAACCCCTTCCTCGCCCCCTAGTGTTAACCCCTTCCCTGCCAGTGGCATTGTTATATTAATCAATGCATTTTTATAGCACTGATCGCTATAAAAATGCCAATGGTCCCAAAAATGTGTCAAAAGTGTCCGAAGTGTCTGCCATAATGTCGCAGTACCGATTAAAAATCGCTGATTGCCGCCATTACTAGTAAAAAAAATATATTAATAAAAATGCCATAAAACTATCCCCTATTTTGTAAACGCTATAACTTTTGCTCAAACCAATCAATAAACGCTTATTGCGTTTTTTTTTTACAAAAAATATGTAGAAGAATACGTATCGGCCTAAACTGAGGAAAAAAAAAATTATATATATTTTTGGGGGATATTTATTATAGCAAGAAGTAAAAAATATTCATTTTTTTCAAAATTGTCGGTCTATTTTTGTTTATAGAGCAAAAACGAAAAACCGCAGAGGTGATCAAATACCACAAAAAGAAAGCTCTATTTTTGGGAAAAAAAAGATACCAATTTTGTTTGGGAGCCACGTCGTTAAATTGTCAGTTAAAGCGACGCAGTGCCGAATCGCAAAAAGTGGCCTGGTCTTTGACCAGCAATATGGTCCGGGTCTTAAGTGGTTAAATTTAAGCATATAGATAATATCAGGAATTTGGGCTTTCACACATAATGGTGTTGTTAAACAGTGATGTGCAAAAGCAAAATTGGCATGAACGTTCACCACCTAGAAGAAAAGTAAATGACATATAGCAAGTGCTATCTGTGAGATCTTTTTCCTCACTTCAGAAGCTGTCATTAATTAATGCTTTTATGTTAACTTGGCTCTTGTAAATTATATCAGTGGCTGATTTTGTTTTATTTACAAATGATATGCATTTTGTATACTGATATGTTCTCAATGATTGCTTACAGATAATCAAATTATCTTACTAGGTAAATATAACTATAATGCTAAATGTAACTCCTGTAACATAATTTTTGTATCTTGAAAAAGTTCAGTAAACCTCTATGTAATTCAATGTTAGTGTGTTGGTGTCTAAAGTGGGTAAGTAAGCATAGAGTATAGTGTAGTGATAAAGTATACGTATAGTGCCCAGTACTCCGGTTAGATAATTGATATCTTAGATGTTAGTATGATGACCATAAATTAAGTTGTTTCGCAGCAACACAGGTTCTCCAGAGAACGCAAATTTAATTAACTTCCAATAACATACAAAGTCCAAATTCCACAGATGATACAAGAGTCCAACAACCTAATGTAGTGTCAAAGTCTCATCTTAGAGAATACATGTTCTGATCACTTCTAGATTTGTGCCTTCACATGTTCATGCAGAGAATACATAGGGGTATCTTCTCTATCTGATAACCAGAACTCCCAACATTATATATTCTTTCCTCTGAATAGCTGAGCAATTTGATTGGTTGTTTTTGGCAGGTAAATGACTCCAGCCGGAGTCATTAATTAGTATGCATTCTTGCATACTAATAAGCCCCCCTCTAATAAGTAATTAGATTGCTTGTGACCTGAGTAATTGTTTGTTTGTTTGATTGGTTTGATGTGTAAAAACGACTCCATCCTGTCTCTGCCTATTTGACAATAGACAAACCTCTTTTGACTTGTAACATGTAATTACAGGTCTGATGTGTAGACTAGACTTATCGTTTAATTTAATTCAATTGATTGAGTAATGGTTTGATGTGTAGAAATAGACCCTTCCTGTCTCCCATCCATGGACAATGTAAAACCGGACCCATCCTGTCTTTTTTGCCCATTGACAATAGACAAACCTCTCTTGATGTGTAACATGTAATTACAGGTCTGATGTGTAAACTAGACTTCGTCCTATCTCTTTGAATTACAGGTTCGAAATCCGGCCTGATCAATTTAGACCTATAACACAATAATATGACACTAATATATATATATATATATATATATATATATATATATATATATATATATATATATATATATATATATATATATATATATATATATATATATATACATACACCTATATATCAATATTACAACATATACTACAACATATTGCCCAGTGTGCAGTTTAGCTTTCACTTTCTCTCATTCATTTTCTGGGCTGCTATGAATGTACACTTTACTTATTAAAAGCAACATTTCTCTTGCCTGTGAACAACTATTGCTTTGTACCAATTACCTCAATCACCTCCAGGTGGTGGTAAAACTATCTGCAGTCTCTTTTCTGACTTTTCTGTAATATTCCATGTATAATTTGAGAAATCCTCTTTGTGTAACGGTTCTAAAAATGTTATTATTGTAATCCCTTCAATAAGTATTCAAAGGTTTATATAAATGAATATGCTAAAATAAGTTTGACAAATATAATTTACTGAAAAAAGCTGCATAGTTAAGTAGACATTTCTTTGTATTTGCAGAAGTCATTTTGTACAGTTCTAAGGAGGATGTGCTAAGATTAGTAAACCATATTTTTTTTAACTAAAATGTACTTTAAAACAATAACTTTAGTACATTTAAACAAAGGGAACTTAGTTTAAGGTGCAATGAAAATCTAACTACAAATGTGGTTATTTTACAGTTATTTTGCTATACACAAAGAAAAGTGCTCACATTCAGGCAAGTAAAGAAAGGGCAAAGGACACATAACGAAAAATGTACATGGTGAAATCACAGATGGTACAGAAAGGCACAATGATGAAAAGAAGAAGATAAAAAAATGGAATAGAGACAAGATCTGTCTTGGAAATAAATTGAAAGTCTTTGAGTAACAATAAAAATGTTGACAAGTGTAACAACTCAACCTTGCAGGTCTGCATTGTTGGTACACGCATTTTAGCAACAAAACAAAAATAAAATTACTTTTTGAAAAATCTAAATGTTTTGACTTGTGACATTATTTTTGGAGCAATAAATATTAATCTAAATACTTTGTATAAAAATAAATCTCATGGATGGTGGAGTTATAAGACTTGTTCATGGAACAGAATATATATAAAAAAAATAATAGGTGAAAAAAGGCCATCTTATCAAGATGATCTACTTTGTTTTTCTTACTTTTGACATATGGTGTGACTGTTGATTGTGACAGATAATGACAGTTTTGTAAGGCAATAAATTCAGCAGTCAGCCAGTTAGATAAAGAATGCCTGTTTTCCAGCACTTCAGGATTAAACAGCTTGCCTGACAATTTTTCTGAAGGGACTTTATCAGTGCCAGAATGCATGTGAATCCAGTGATGAGAACTCTCCCATGGCAGCTTGTGCTAAAAATTAACCTTTACATTCACAGTGAAGGTATATGAGCTAATAAAATAGAAAAATGTTGGTCAAATTTACAGTATATTTGGATTATTTAAATCTGGTTTACAAATTGTATTTACGGTTTTGTACTATTCAAATACACTTGGGTTAGTTTTGTTTTATTTTATCTTTTTTTTTTTTATTATTCACATGGTCGGCAAGAAATAAATTATTAGTAGCTTCTACACTTTCCCACCCCTTTACTCACCATTTGTTATCTCACTTGGAGAGGTTTCCTATCACCTCTGGAACATGTCAATGATGGAAGCAACCAGTAGTGAAAAACAACATGTCAATGATGGAAGCAACCAGTAGTGAAAAACATGTCAATGATGGAAGCAACCAGTAGTGAAAAAAGTCCACTTCACAGGCTTGATGCTTTATGCATTTAGATCCCTTTCACACTGGAGCGTATTGGAGACGCTATATTGTTAAAATAGCGCCTGCAATCTGCCCTCAAACAGCAGCACCAGTGTCTCCAGTGTGAAAGCCTTATCAGGATGGCAAAAAATGTCCTGCTAGCCGCATCCTTAGAGTGGTGAAGGAGCGGTGTGTTTACCGCTCCTTCACCGCTGGTGGCCATTAAAATCAATGGCACAGCGCGGCTATAGCGCAGCGCATTGTGGGCGGTTTTAACCCTTTCTCATCCACTAGCGGGGAGTAAAACATCCCCGCTAGCGGCCGAAATGCGCTGCAAATCCGCCCATAGCGTTGACAGTAAAAATAGTGGAGTTTTACCGCCGACGCTATGAAAGGGCTCTAAAAGTGACCTTTCCCCATCACCCTAACTTACCCAACAACTCTTTATAATAGAATTCACCCTGCTGCTTAAAAAGAAAGCACATTTCTAGTAAGAACATTTTCTTAAAGCGGTAGTTAAGTGGCAACCGTATTTTAAGGAATGCGCAATTGCAGTGTTATGCCATAATGTGCTAGTATGCACGCCATATTATAAGCACATTATGACCAATTTTCCTGTAAAACTGAGCCCTCCGGCACTGAGCTGACACCACTCCTGCTGGTCCCAGATATTTTCATCTTCACCTTCCGGGTTCGGTCTCTTCAGCTGCTTGATTGGCCAGGCTGTGATGATGTCACTCCCAAGCATGCAAATAGGAGTCACATCAACATGGCACACAGCAGGTGCCATACATTACCACTGATAGGCAGGGGAGGTATTTATGACAGACAAGACCACTAGTGTTTTTTCAACATTTTACTTTAATACTGTTATAGGTAAATATTGCAGTTCATTTTAAGTGAACCTGTGAACAGATGATTGTAAAGCTACTCCAATCACTTCCAACAGAAAGCCGACAGTCAAATGAACAATTGTAAACCATTCTGGCTGCTATAGCAGCCAAGAATAGTTTTGAAAGCCCATCCTGCCACCAACATAAACCCCACATTGGAGGCAGGAAAAAGGTTAAACAACTTGAAGACTTGTTTTAACCACTTAAAGCGGAACGTTACCCATAACAACTTAATAAAAAATAATATTTTTAAGGCCTGGTTCACACTGGTACGATTTGAGATGCGATTTGAGATGTCAAATCGCATCTCAAATCGGCGGCATTTGCCGGCAATTGTCGGCAATGGCACCGTCCTAATCGGTGCAACGCCGCATCTGCGGCGCTGCACCGATTTCAAAAAGTAGTTCCTGTACTACTTTTTGCGATTTACTTTTTGCGATTTCGGGCCGCGATTTACATTGACATCTGTGCAGAAACCTGCACAGATGTCTCTGAAATCGTGGCAGAAATCGGGACTGCCAGCGGTAGTGAAATCGTGCGAGTTCAGCTGAACTCGCACGGCTTCACTCCCGCAGCCCAATGTGAACCTGGGCTCAGCAAGGAACACACATTCCACATTATTAATAATGCTACCAAAATTAATGTGTGCTGTAAATTGCCTTCAGCATTGTTCCAATTTGTTCCCGCCAGAGGCTGCCATTTTTCTGAAGCCCAGGGCCCCAAAACAGCAGTAAATCATAAAACGGAACTAAACACATCAATTTAACAACTTAAAAAATTGCATTCCTGGAATGCCAGATTGCTAACAGTCACATTTGCTTGTGTCAACCAAACTGTCAAACCATCAAATGGCTGGTGTCATAACTGATTACATGTGCAGCACCATGGCAGTTGCAGCTCAAACAGAAGCAGCTTCCTTGGCTATAAGCATAGGAGGGTTTATTTTCTCTTTAACTTGTCATTATACTGTGGCAGGTATGCAGGGCTGAGCAAATCGCTGTTGGTGTACGTAGGCAGCTTGAAGAGCTCTAGGGGGCGCGCGTGATGCCGGAGCCGATGCGTGTGGCTGGCGGGCGCAATATCCATCGGCGACCAATGATCGCTCCTCAGGAATCCAGAATGGGGACCTGTCTATGTAAACAGACAGATCCCCATTCTGTCAGGGAAGTAGAGAGAGAGATCTTCTGTTCCTAGTGATCAAGAACAGTGATCTCTCTCTACTACCTGTTAGTACACTCCCCCCACAGTTAGAAACACATATTTAGGGACACTTAACCCATTCCCTGCCAGTGAAATTTATACCATACTCAGTGGCTATTTTTCGCTCTGATAACTGTATAAATGTCAATGGTCCCAAAAAAAAAAATCAAAAGCCACAATGTTGCAGTCCCGCTAAAAATCGCTGATATCACCGCCATTACTAGTAAAAAATAAATATTAATAATAAAAATGCCATAAATATATCCCCTATTTTGTAAACACTATACCTTTTGAGCAAACCAATCAATATGTGCTTATTGCGGGTTTTTTTTTAACAAAAATATGTGGAAAAATACATATTGCCCCTTTTAGATATTTATTATAGCAAAAAGTAAAAAATATTGGGTATATTTCAAAATTGTCGGCTTTTTTTGTTTATAACGCAAAAAAAGTAAACCGCAGAGGTGATCAAATACCACCAAAAGAAAGTTCTATTTGTGGGAAAACAAGGACATACATTTTGTTTGTGTAAAACGTTGCATTATCGTGCAATTGTCAGTTATTAAAGCAGCACAGTGCCATATTGCAAAAAAATGGCCTGGTCATTAAGGGGGTAAATTCTTTCCATTCTTAAGTGGTTAAGGATGTCAGTAGATCGGCCTCTACAATCTCGGCAATGCCTAAAAATGGTGAGCAAGTGAGCATGTGTCGAGCAGGAAGAAACTGTGTATTACTGGATTTTAAACAGTATACACATGTACTTTTCATGTTTTACATAGATATACCTGCAAAAGGGGCCAGCCTGAAGTGATTTAGCAGGGCTTAATTTTCTGATTATAGTTCAACTTTAAAGGGGTTGTAAAGGTTAAAAAAATTCCCTAAATAGCTTCCTTTACCTTAGTGCAGTCCCCCTTCACTTACCTCATCCTTCGATTTTGCTTTTAAATGTCCTTATTTCTTCTGAGAAATCCTCACTTCCTGTTCTTCTGTCTGTAACTACACACAGTGATGGGAGGCTTTCTCCCTGGTGTGGAGAAAGCCTCTTGAGGGGGCGAGCAGGATAGTCAGGATGCCCACTAACACACAGCTCCTTTCTCTATCTGCAAAGTAGAGAGCGTCCTGACTCTCCTGCTCGCCCCCTCAAGAGGCTTTCTCCACACCAGTCCTCATTGGGGAATGACTGTGTCCCCAGGGACATGCCGGATCCCCAATCGCCATGCTGCGGGTCCCCGGGGGCCTGCAGTAGTGGCGGGAAAACGAGGACGTCATATGACGCCCGCCCAGGATGGGAGATCCTATCTGCGGACGTCATATTATAATGGCTGGGTACTGAAGTGGTTAGAATCACTGCTCCAGAAAAAAAAATCAGTTTTTAAAACTTTTTTGCATTGATAGATGTCCCCAAACAAAATTCACACTTTTGATTTCTCACGTTCGAGTCCCATAGACTTTAATGGTGTTCGAATGTTCGCGTAAACTTTTGGTCCGTTTGCATGTTCGCATCCCTACTCAGATGTGACATGACGCTACTTGTATATCAAGACATTGCTTGTATATCAAGTCAAAATTTATTGAAAAATGTTGCTTTCCTGACTTGCTCCATGGCAGCATATGTGTGGGTTAGCCCCGCCTCCATATCTACCCAATAGGACCCCTCCCCTATAAATCTTTAGCTGTGGGCTCTCAGCCTTGTTCCTTTTTTGTCCTCCTCCGTAGGACCATGTGTTTTGGTTCTCCTACCTGAAGACGATTCATCCCTACGATCAAGTTCGGCCGATATTTGTTGTCTAAATTCCTCCAATAAGCCTTGTCTGTTAAGCAGGGTATGGAGTGCATCGCAGAGTAGCGCGGAAGAACTGAATTATGGAGACAAATACGCAAGGCTTGAATACCTAGCATTGTGCAGGTAGCCATTATCTGCTGAAAAGACCGGTGTATGAATACAGTGTTCCTGGCCGAATTGATCATGGCGATGGTGGTGAGCGGTATCGTATTCATGGCAGCAGTGTTTATGTTTGTGGTTTGTTTTTTCCCTGTTTGTTAGGTCTAAACTTGCCCTGCGAGCGGCTGGTTCCCTGTGCGTTCCAGCCGCCGCTCCCTCTTACTTCCGGGTTCCGTCTGCGTTCCCTGCACAGACAGCCCGGACTGGAAGCGAGGCTTGACTCGCGCATGCGCACAAGGATGCAGGCTGACGCGGCCATGGCGTCACTCGCACCAGTTTTAAAAAGCCGAGGGGAGGCCTGTGTAACCGGGAGCGTGCGTTCGGTACGGCGGTTACCGGTGTACTATCCAAGGCATCTCTGGGTAAGTGTTCTCGGTTTAGTCTAGGCTAGAATTTTTCTTCATATTTGCTATCTGACATATGACTCTCCTATTACAGTGTGTCTATCCAAAGCGACATGGATATTTCTATGCCTTTCAGTGGCCAGCCCTCCCTCAACAGGTATGGCTGAAAAAACTATGTTTCTGCACCTGCTGGGGGGGAAGAGAGTGGAGTATAGGGCATTGTGTGACTATATTTGTTTCTTCCTCTTTCCTTTATTTCAGCCCCTCTAGGTCTGACCAACGGCATAATGAGTCTCGCGGTCGCAGCGGGTCCTCTAAATCACACCACCGGCACTCATCTTCCAGACACCACAGTTCATCTAAGTCTGGTCATTCTACTAGAGTTGCTCCTCATCTTTCCCCTCACAATGAGAGGTCAGAAAATTCTTGCTGGGGGTGCAAGGCTTCGGTACCTATTGACAAATCCCTTTGTGATCATTGTTTCTCTAAAGCAGCCAATGAAAGGGAAGGTGCAGATGAACACCTGGAAGCTCTGGTTAAAAGGGTCGTGGACAAATCTTTGCAGGAGAGAGATGCTAGAGTACAGCAAGACTCTCCTATAGACCCAATGATTCCTCTATTGGATCAGGGACATTTACATGAAACCTTTGCAGCTGCTCAAGCCAGCCATTCTGCAGCTTCTCCTTCAGAGAGTGGTTCAGAATTGGAGGATACAGTGATAGGCTTTGATTATGCCTTAATTCCTGCCTTAGTGAAAGCAGTCAAGGAAGTCTTGAATCTGGAGGATCCAGCTACTTCTCCCCCCAAACAGAGGAAACTCTTTAAGCAGCTCAACAAGGAGCGACATTATTTCCCGTTTATTGCAGAAATAGGTGCCATTATTTCTGATGAATGGAGTAAACCTGATAAAAAAGGCTCTATGCAGTCGAAGATTACAAAATGATATCCCTTTAAACAGGAAGACGTAACACATCTTGAAACTGCTCCTTCAGTAGATGCAGCTCTGATGCGTTTGGTGAAGTATGTAACCCTTCCCTTGGAAGACACAGTTTCTTTTAAAGATCCTTTGGAGAGACAGATCGATTCAGACCTGAAGAGAATCTACCTGACAGCAGGGTCAGTCTGTAAACCAATTCTGGCTGTGGCAGCTGTCTCAAAAGCCTTAGAAGCCTGGTCTGACAATGTTAATGATTCCCTGAGAGGTATCTCTGATGATACAGCTAAGAATGCTCCTATCCAGGAAATTAGGCTGGCATCTGCCTTTCTGGGGGAGGCCTCTGTTGATATTACTCGCCTAGTGGCCAGGGTGATGTTGTCGGCAGTCACTGCTCGTCGTGCTTTGTGGCTCTGTCCCTGGTCCGCGGATCCAGCCTCAAAGCAAGCATGGTGCCGTATTCCCTTTGAGGGTGGTTCCCTTTTTGGCAATAAACTCGATAGCGCCATCTCTCGGGCCACGGGTGGTAAGTCGGGGTTTCTCCCTCAAGACAGGCGTTTACAAAATCAAAAGCGCACCTTCTTCAGAGCACAGAATACAGATCGTACAAGGGATGCACGCAACTATAGGCCTGGTCGTGAATTTTCTAGACCATGGAGATCCAGACAATCTTCTTTCAAGAAACAAACTAAGAGCGCTCCTTCCAATAGTCAGGAATCTACAAAGTCTTTTTGAAATTGGGCCCGCCCAAGCATTTCAGGTGGGGGCTCGCCTCTTCCACTTTCGGCATGTTTGGGCGGCCTCAATTCAGGATTTCTGGACCATCAGGACGGTTTCGTCGGGCCACACTTGGGTCTTCAACAGCGATCCCAGGCTCAGATTTATGCCTACAAACCTTCCATGCACAGAGGAGAAGAAACAAATTCTTTTAGCCTATGTGAGCTCTTTATTAAATCAAGGCGCAGTTGTCACTGTTCCAGAAAACGAACAAGGCGAAGGCATGTATTCCCCTTTGTTTCTAGTGCAGAAGAAGAACGGTACCTGGAGACCAGTGATAGACCTAACTCATCTCAACCGGTTCATTCGGAAAGAGAAATTTAAAATGGAGTCTCTGTTAACGATCCAACAGTCGATCAAACCAGGGGATTGGTTAGTGTCAATAGATTTGAAAGACGCTTATTTTCATGTTCCGGTGGCAACAGACTTTCAAAAATACCTCCGCTTTTCGGTAGGCGATCAACATCTACAATTCACCTGCCTACCTTTTGGTCTCACGACATCACCTCGGGTGTTCTCCAAGGTCCTGCTAGCCGTGGTAGCCCTCCTTCGGGTAAAAGGAGTTCGTCTTCATCACTATTTAGACGATCTCTTACTACTAGCCCAAGACAGAGGTCAACTCATAGAACAGAGAGACCTAGTAATTACCACTCTCCAAGAATTCGGGTGGCTAATAAATTTAGAGAAGAGTCATCTGATCCCATCACAATCCCTGGTGTTTTTGGGTGCCCTCTTCAACACATCAGTAGGCACCATTTCATTGCCAGAAGAAAAGGTTACCACAATCAGAGACAGGTTCCGGGGAACTCTCGCTGCTTCCCATCTATCTGCCCTTCAATGTTTGAAGATAATTGGTACCATGGCAGCTACCATTCCAATGGTGAAGTGGGCCCAGTGGCATACTCGCCCATTTCAGAAAGGATTTCTCCAACAGTGGATCTCCTCCAAAAAGAGTCAACGCATCATGATCACTCGATCCATGAGAGGATCTCTTCTGTGGTGGCTTCAGGGAAAGAATCTCCGCAACTGCCATTCGATTCGTCCCATCACCTGGGTTACAATAACATCAGATGCCAGCAATCTGGGCTGGGGCGCTCATTGCCTGTCAGAGATAACTCAAGGCAGATGGAGCACACCTTCTCACGGAATTGTATCCAATATACTGGAACTACAAGCCGCCTTTCAGGCACTCTTATCATTCAGCCATTTGTTGACGAATCGCTCTGTGATGCTCAGGCTGGACAATACGACTGCCGTGGCCTACGTAAAGAAACAAGGTGGAACCCGCAGCTGGTCCCTACTTCGGGAAGTGGAACCAATTATGAATTGGGCCCAGAAGAACCTGGCCAACATCTCGGCAGTGTACATTCCGGGGATTCAGAATGTTCAAGCGGACTTCCTATCTCGAGTCCAATTAGACAACAACGAATGGTCTCTACACATAGAAGTGTTCAATTGGCTTCTAACCCTGGGAATATCCCCAGAAGTAGATCTGTTTGCGTCTCCATGCAACCACAAGTTGACAAAGTACTATGCGAGGTGCCGGGATCCCCAAGCCTATGGTATATCCAGGGTAAATCCGATTGCCTCTCGGGGGATCAGGAAGGAATTTTTTCCCCTGCTGTAGCAAATTGGATCATGCTCCGCTGGGGTTTTTTGCCTTCCTCTGGATCAACTGTGGGTATGGAGTTGGGTGTATAGGATTTTACTGTGTTTTTTTATTTTGTTTTTTGTGGTTGAACTGGATGGACTTGTGTCTTTTTTCAACCTGACTAACTATGTATAGACGCTCTCACAGATCAATGGAGATTCAACAAAGCTTATGCCTTCCCATCAGTTCCTGTGGTCTTTCGGTTTCTTCACCGTCTCAGGTCGGAGGATGTAGAAATCCTGGCAGTGATTCCTTTCTGGCCAAACAGGCCCTGGTTCTCTCTCCTAACGCTCCTCAGTTATCGGGATCCAATCCCTCTTCCCCCCAGACCGTATCTTCTCTCCCAAGGCACAAGGTGGCACCCATGCCCAGCTCATCTGCACCTCAGGGTGTGGTTCTTGAAAGGGGAAGGCTTGAAGCATTAGGGTGTCCAGAAGAAGCTATGTCAACCCTTCTCAACGCCAGAAGAAATAGTACTAACAAGGTGTATGAGCGTATCTGGTCAAAATTTTCAGATCACATGTCTTCCAGAACTAACTCTCCAAGCTCCCCAGAGGTCCAAGATATACTTAGCTTCTTACAAACAGGCTTGGTCTTACCTTTAGCGGTCAGTTCACTCCGAGTGCAAGTCTAAGCCATTTCTGCCTTTACAGGAATCTCTTGGGCCAATCATCCCTTGGTTCGCCAATTCTTCAAAGGTGCCGTCCGGCTCAGGCCCCAAAGAAAACCGAGGTTCCCCAAATGGGATCTGCCGCTTGTTCTGGATTATCTTACCTTGATTAGCTCTAATCCGGATAAACCTCTACCAGCTAAGGATCTTACTCTCAAAACCATTTTCCTAGTAGCGGTCACTTCAGCTAAAAGAATCTCTGACATAAGAAATTTGGGTTCAAAGGAACCATTCCTGACCTTCTTTCCAGACAGAGCAGTATTAATTCCTATGCTCGGTTCTAATCCGAAAGTGACATCCATTTTTCATGAAAATCAGGAAATCGTACTGCCCACCTTTGGGTTATCTGAAGATCAAAGCATTCACCCCCTTGATGTAGGGCGCACACTAAATTCATATCTAAAAATGACAGAGTCCTTCAGGCAGACAGATTTCCTTTTCGTCCTTCTCCATGGGAAGAATAGAGGGAAGCGGGCGTCAATCAGATCCATCTCATCCTGGATAGTTCAGACCATCCAGAGGGCATACAAGGATAAGGGCCTCCAGAGGCAGTAACTGCACATTCAACACTTCTTGGGCAGCCTCACGTCATGTCGCACCGGAAGTTATATGCAGAGCAGCTTCGTGGTCATCAATTAATACCTTTGTTTCTCACTACTGTGTTGAGCCAGCTTCTTTATCTTCCTTAAGTTTTGGTTTACAAGTGCTGTCGGTGGACAGTGTTAAATAAATTTATTTTCTCAGCATTTTGCCCACCCGGGGTTTTTTTTTTGGTGAGTTATTTCCCACACGTATGCTGCCATGGAGCAAGTCAGGAAAAAGGAAAATTTATTACCAAATACTTACCGTAATTTTCCTTTCCTGATAGGCTCCATGGCAGCAGGAGTCCCTCCCAAAATGCGTAGAGTAGGATAGTTACGGAACAAGGCTGAGAGCCCACAGCTAAATATTTATAGGGGAGGGGTCCTGTTGGGTAGATATGGAGGCGGGGCTAACCCACATGTATGCTGCCATGGAGCCTATCAGGAAAGGAAAATTACGGTAAGTATTTGGAAATAAATTTTCCTTTTTTCTTGCAAAGCGCTCTCAAACCAAGTTACTCTCAAACCAAGGTTTTACTGTAATTTTTTGCTTTTCCTGAACACATCATTTACTTATTTGTCAACTATTTTAGAATGCCAGAGTGCTTTTTCCAAAAAATTGCATAATTTCATTGTGTATGATACTTATTAGCAAATTCATTTTCTACTTAGAATAACCAGTGCAGAAACCTGTTAAATACCGTATAGACATGTGCGTTCCCGTTCGTAACAAATGGATTTTCGTACGAATTTGTTAGTACTGTATTCGTACATTCGGAACAATTCGAACATCCGAAAAGCTGAAAGAACCAAAAATACGAAAATTACGGAATTGTGAATTAACCAAATAACGAACAAGCAAAAATACGAACGTATGATTGGACAATCTTACTAAAATACGAAACACCGAAAAAGCAAAAGAACGAAAATTATATCTATAACGAACGATTTGCATTCTGTATTTTAAATCCTTTGTCTGTTCGTATTTTTATACGTGTGTTCGTATTTTCATTTGTGTGTTTTGTAAATCTGTTTCTTTGTCTGTTCGTAAATTTGTGTACTTGCATCGTTCTTTCGAATGGGCACTGGACAGTGTAGTTAGTGAGTGATGTATCTTACTTAATATCTTAGCCAATCAGCTTATCTCTTTTGTGCTGAGTCACATTGTACACACGGTCAGATTTTTTGGAAAGCGCTTATTTTGACGTTTGTTGGCAAAACGTCCGACCGTGTGTACGGGGCTTAAGAGAAAGTATATCTTAATATGGATTAGCCGCGTGTTGCTATGTATTTTACGAAAGTACAAAATTGCGAATCCATTAAACAAAAATTATTATCTAACAAAATTACAAATTTCGAATCAACGAAAATAAATTAGACAGAATTACAAATCATTCAGTATAAACGAAAATAAAACTGTTACGAAAATGCGAACGGGTCCGAATAGGAAAACTTGCGTCTTACGAAATACGAACGGGTCCGAATAGGAAAACTTGAGTCTTACGAAATTACGAATCTTTACGAATCTACGGAACAAGACAAAACGGAACAAAAAAATACAAACATTTTTGTTGTGCACATGTCTAATACCGTTTTTACTCGCGTATAAGCCGACCAGAATATAAGCCGAGGTGCCTAATTTTACCACAAAAAACTGGGAAAAATTATTGACTCAAGTATAAGCCTAGGGTGTCCATCTGCATGCCTCACTGTGCCTCACTTTGCCTCACTGTGTCCATGTGCATGCCTCACTGTGCCCATGCCTCACTGTGCCCATGCCTCACTGTGTCCATGCCTCACTCTGTGCATGCATCACTGTGTCCATGACTAGACTGACGTTTTACATGGGAGTCTATGGAAGGGGTGCCCGGCTTTGAAAAATCGGTGCTCCCCAGCTGTAGGTCCCCAGACAACAAACTTTTCACATTTGTAGAGGAGAAATTGGGCTACATGTGTGCCAGGGGACCTACAACCGGCCTGTACTGGGCCCCCAAAATCACTGGAGAAATGATCGTTTAACATGGCAGTCTATGGAAGGGGTGCCCGACTTTAAAAAATCGGTGCTCCCTGGCCGTGGGTCCCCTGGACAACAAACTTGTAGAGGAAGAGTGAGGCTACATGTGTGCCAAGTTTGAGGTCCAGGGGACCCATGACCGGCCGGTACCGGGTCCCCAAAGGTCAGGCTCAAAAAGGTGAGTATAAGCTGAGGGGAGCATTTTCAGCACAAAAAAATGTGCTGAAAAACTCAGCTTATACTCGAGTATATACAGTAATCCAAAAAATGCATAGTGAATGGTCGGCATATATCTTATCCTGCTTTCTATCAGCTACTCTAGCACTGAGTACATTTACAACCACTTTCTTGTGGGCATTAGCTAGGAGAGCATTTTGGAGCTAAGAATCTCTGGCCAGACAATGGAGGTTATTTACGAAAGGCAAGTCCACTTTGCACTACAAGTGCAAAGTGCACTTAAAATTGCACTGAAAGTGCAGTTGCTGTAGATCCAAGGGGGACATGCAAGGAAAATAAAAAACAGCTTTTTAGCTTGCACATGATTGAATAATAAAATCAGCAGAGCCTCCCCTTATTTCAGATCTACTTCTCAGATTTAGAGCGACTGCACTTCCAAGTGCACTTTCAGTGCAATTTCAAGTGCACTTTGCACTTGTAGTGCAAAGTGGATTTGCCTTTCGTAGATAAACCTTGGGGGCCAGATCCTCAAAAGAGATACGCCGACTTAAAGCGGGGGTTCACCCTTAGAGGGCACTTTTTCCCCTTAGATTCCTGCTCGTTTTCTCTAGGGGAATCGGCAATTTGTTTTAAAATATGTGCAGTACTTACCCGTTTACAAGATGCATCCTCTCCGTCGCTTCCGGGTATGGGCTGCGGGAATGGGCGTTCCTTCTTGATTGACAGTCTTCCGAGAGGCTTCCGACGGTCGCATCCATCGCATCACGATTTTCCGAAAGAAGCCGAACGTCGGTGCGCAGGCGCAGTATACAGCCGCACCGACGTTCGGCTTCTTTCGGCTACGAGTGACGCGATGGATGTGACCGTCGGAAGCCTGTCAATCAAGAAGGAACGCCCGCTCCCGAAGACCCATACCCGGAAGCGACGGAAGAAGATGCAGCTCGAAAACGGGTAAGTACTGCTCATATTTTAATACAAATAGCCGATTCCCCTAGACCGAACGAGCAGGAATCTATGGGGAGAAAAAATTTTTTTTTAGAAATGGGTGAACTCCCGCTTTAACTCGAGATTTCTAAATTTACACGGCGCGTATCTTTGCGCCTGATCCTCAAAACGAGATGCGCCGGAAATTCCGGCTTTTCCGTCCTACCTAAAATAATTACACCGGCGCATCCTCGGGCGCAAATTACGCTAGGCACGCCGCTTTTTTTGATAGGCAAAGATGCAAATGAGGGAGATAGGGCGATCCACAGAATTAAGTGTGTGCGCCGTAGATTATGCCCTGTGCGCACCTGTTAGTTTCCCGGCGGGAAGTTACACTTTATAAAAGCAGCCCTAATTTTACACATGCCGTGTAAATGTCTGCTGAAGCAACACCATTGAGGAAGAGCTCAGCACACACACACTTGCTGGACTAAATCTGTCTGCCAACATGCCAGGGCCATCCATGATCCTAGCTGCATTAGTGTCTTTAGAGGCGCAAAGAAGGTGGAGGGAACGGAGGAGGAGGAGGAGGAGGGCACAGGAGAGGGTATACCGCCCACGCCAAGATGTGTTTGGCATGCCTGCTTCTGAGGTATTCCGCAACTTCAGATTCAACCGTGAAGCCATCCTGGAATTAACTACAATCCTTCAGGATGATCTCACCAGCCCAACACAACGCTCCCATGCACTGCAGCCACTCATCAAAGTACTGGCAACACTGCATTTTCTTGCCACTGGCTCTTTCCAATGCACAAGTGGAGGTGTGGCTGGGATGGCACAATCCTCCATGAGCAGGTGTGTGCACCAAGTAGTCCCTGCAATCCTGCGGCGCATGGGCAATCAATTTCTAAAACCCACCCAGGAGGACCAGCGATTGAAGACCATGACAGACTTCTATCACATTGCCAGATTCCCACGCACCATCGGGGCCATTGATTGTACCCATGTGGCACTACAACCCCCCTATGATACTGAGCACATGTTCCGGAATCGTAAAGGCTGGCATTCCATAAATGTGCAGGTGATCGTAGATGCCCATGGCCTCATCTGGCACGTCTGTGCTAAATTTCCGGGATCCTGCCATGACAGTTATATTTTCCGGCAGACCCAGATCTCCAGAGATTTGGAACAGAACATGTATGGAGACAGCTGGCTGATTGGTGAGTGACATGTGTGCCAGGTATGTCCCCCCCATGATGCTGACATCACAAGGGGCACATGCATGACTAATATCCTCCTGTCTTTTCCCTTACAGGTGAATCTGGATATGCCCTGGGACCCCACCTGATGACCCCGTTCAGGAACCCCCAAACCCCAGGAGAGCAACGCTACAACCAGGCGCACATACGTACCCGGGGAGTGGTTGAACGTACATTTGGGCTTATGAAGTCCCGCTTCAGATGCCTGGATAAGTCTGGGGGTGCACTGCTGTATTCCCCAGACTTTGTGTGCCAGATAATCGGGGCATGTTGTATACTCCACAACTTTGCCATGAGAAGGGGCCTGGAGATTGACTTACGTGCTGACCTGACCCCCGACCCAGGCAATCCCCCCCCAACCAACTCTACCCGGTCTGCTGAGGGCACAGCAGCCAGGAGACGCCTCGCAGAAGGCATTTTTTCCCAGTAAACGTACATGAATAATGTCACAATAAGAATGTATTTTTTCCCTGTAAATGCACATGAATAAAGTCACAATGAGAATGCATGAATGCACACCACTGTGGTCCCTAGCACAGACATATCACATGCACATCGAATTGGATTAGATCCAAGTACCCACCCCCCCCTTTGGTACTTGGGAGCAGTAACGCCACGCCACGGCTCCAATTATGTCACTGTGCATTCATACACCATTCAGGAACCTGGGATCACCTGGGATCACAAAACTGAGGGTGACACCCTTATTTTATCAGGAATGCCACCCCCCACATTCACACATCATTCACACACATAAATCAAATCATAAGTACAGAAGACCAAATTAAATAATAAAAATAACAAAATAATCCGATAAACAACAAAACAAAAGTATCCCTGCTAATTAATTAGCGGCGGCGATTGCTACGCCTTGGCTGGGCAGGGGCACGGGCAGGGGCAGGGGCACGGGCAGGGGCACGGCCACGGGCACGGGCAGGGGCACGGCCACGGGCACGGCCACGCCGTCGCGGAGGATGTCCATTGGGGGGAGTGAGCTGGGGAAGGAGGAGCCTCCTGGGGGGGTGAGCTGGGGAAGGAGGAGCCTCCTGGGGGGGGTGAGCTGGGGAAGGTGGAGCCTCCTGGGGGGGTGAGCTGGGTAAGGTGGAGCCTCCTGGGGGGGGTGAGCTGGGGAAGGAGGAGCCGCCCCTGCTGGCCTGCCCTCCATGGCCCCTGCAATTCTAGTGAGACAGGCAGTGAGGGCAGCCGCATTGGCCTGGCCAGACCTAGTATTGTCCTGCACAGCCTGGGTCAGGGCACTCAGCTCCTGGGCCACGCGTGTTGTGGCGGTCTGTAGGTCGTTCAAGCATGTAATGACCGCCGTTGAGTTGGTGGCCACATCACCGAGTGCCTCCATCATTTCACCCTGGCTGTGCTCCATCTGGGTAAGTTTTTGTAGCATTTTCCCTAGAGTGCGGGTCTGCCGGGCATTGTCCTTCACCACACTGGCCGACAGACGCTCGCCCACAGCCACGGTCTCCTGGGTCGGCCTCCTGGCTGCCGCTGAGTCTTGCGGGCCTGGAGGAGGGGAGAGAGTGACCCTTGTGACTGGAGGCCTGTTGGGGGAGAAGTGGGAGCGGCTACCCCTGATGGTGGCCTGACTGGTGCCAGCCTCAGGGGTAGCCTCAGGGGAAGACTCAAAGGTCATCATATCAGAGGCCAGGAGGACTTCCCGGCCAATCTGCATATTTTCGTCCTCCTCCCCCTCATCCTCCTCCCCCTCATCCTCCTCCCCCTCAACCTCCTCCCCCTCAACCTCCTCCCCCTCAACCTCCTCATGAGGGGAGGTTTGGCCAATCCCCTCCCCTGGGGAATCCTGCCCTTCTTGGGACTCATCATCAGCCTGTCTTGGGGTGGTGCAGCAGCCTGGCCCGATGGGCCTGCAACCTCCTGGCCTGCAACCTCCTGGCCTGCAACCTCCTGGCCTGCAACCTCCTGGCCTGCAACCTCCTGGCCATCTGTGGAGGACACAAAACAATCACAGGTTTGAGGATCAACACACTTGGCACATCTTCCCTTCCCCCACCCACACATGCTAATCAACAGAGAGCAAAAAAAACAACGTACCTGTCCTCCTAGGAACATCTGACGTATAGCCAGGCAGGCCCACCGCCTGCTGTGGGTGGAAACACTGGGCCACTGCCCATTCCTCCTCCGTCAGTCTGACTGGGCAGGGTCCCCCTCCTCCAGTGCCCCTGGTATGGGCGTCGATCCTTGCCATCTTATTCCTGACGACGCTCCTCAGATCATACATTTTTTTCTGTATGCCAGCGGGGGTCCTGGTCTCCCCCCCCCCGCCGCATTGATCTGGTCCGTGATCCTTTGAATAAGCTGCCTCCTCCTGGCCGGGGTGGTGTTCTGGCTCTCAGGGCCATGCAGAAATCGCCCATATTTCACAATGCCCCGAGCAAGAATTTGCTTCTCTCCCAGGGTGAAATTAAGCTTCCTGCGTTTGGGGGCCATCACATACACCACCCAGCAACAAGAAACACACCCGACAAACAATCAACAATACACACCCAAAAACCAGACAAAAATATACACCCCAAAAAACTGACAAAAATCTAAACACACAAGGACACAGCTAATATAAATTCTAAAACAAACACGCACTAAAAAAAAAAAAAAACAAGCACCAAAAAACAATCAGCAAAAACACTAACAAACAAATTAACTAAATACACTTTTTAAAAACAAACACCAACTAGACTCTCCAACTCCTCAAACAGTTTTCTCACAAACACAACTTAACAACACACCAACAAACAGAGCAGAAGCAAATTGCTCATGGAATGGAAACAATGGGATATACTTTTGCAAGGGAAGTGTGTTTGTGTGGGGCTTTTTATACACAGGGCGATCCTCAAACTAAGTACGCTTGGCCTTTTACCTATCTCACTGATTGCGCCGAGACCAGTTCTGCACATGCCCAGTGAGGTCCAGATTCGTGTGCGCATGCGCAGTACGGCCGGCGCCTCATTTGCATGGGGTCACGGCTCATTACAATGAAGCACGCCCACTTCCTTCCCACTTGCAATAACCCCGCCTTACGCCTCGGAATTTAAGTTACGCTGGCGCAAATTTAGACGCAAATGCGCTGTGGATACGGCACTTACGACACCAACTTAGGGCACCGTAACTTAAATGACATAAGTTCGGACAAACTAAATTTGCGCCGCTGGCTGAGGATCTGGCCCTATATTCCCACAACCAGAGATAGATATTATAATATAGAGAAAGTATTTTATGTGGAAATTGCGCTTTGGAATATCAAAAGGCCACAAGGAATTTATTAGCTATCCTTATGACCACAGTTTCTGTAAATTACATTATAACACTTTTGAGAAAAGCTAAGTATCAAATTGTTCTTTGTTGCAAAAGATTTTAGGCTATCAAAGAGGTTAAAAAGTGGTTGTAAAGGCAGAAGGTTTTTTTTTTATCTTAAAAGCCTTTTGTGTGCAGCAGCACCCCTCAGCCACCCTAATATTTTCCTGAGGTGTATCTATATCCAGCTATGTTGCAGGAGTGTCTCGGCTGCCTGGGACTCTCCACCACATTGGCTGAGACAGCAGTGCCATTAGCTCCCGTTGCTGTCAAAGTCAGTCAGCCAATGAGGAGAGAATGGAGAGGGGTGGGAGGCTACTCCATGTCTGAATGGACACAGGGAGTTGTGGCTTAGCTTGGGTGCCCCCATAGCAAGCTGCTTTCTGTAGGGGCACTTAACAGGAGGGAGTGGTCGGGAGAACCAAAGAGGGACCCGAGAAGAGAAGGATCTGGGCTGCTCTGTGCAAAACCACTGCACAGAGCAGGTAAGTATAACATGTCTGTTATTTTAATTGAAAAAAAATATATTTTTACAATCACTTTAACCACTTGCTTACTGGGCACTTAAACCCCCTCCTTCCCAGACCAATTTTCAGCTTTCAGCGCTGATGCACTTTGAATGACAATTGCGCTGACATATAACACTGTCCCCAAATGAAATTTTTATCATTTTTTTTCACAAAAAAAAGCGCTTTCTTTTGGTGGTACTTAATCACCACTGTTTTTTTTTTTTTTTTGCTAAACAAACAAAAAAAAAACATATTTTGCAAACAGGTAATTTTTCTCCTTCATTGATATACGCTGATGAGACAACACTGGTGGGCACTGATAGGCTGCACTGATGGGCACTGATAGGCACAAATAAGGTGTCACTGATAGATACAGATAAGGTGGCACTGATGGGCACAGATAAGATGGCACTGATGGGCTCTGATTGGTGGCACTGATGGTTGGCACTGATAGGAACTGATAGGTGTTACTGATAGGGGCACTTATAGGTGGCACTGATTGGCAGCACTGATGGGCAGCACTGATGGGAAGCACTTATGGGCACTGGTAGGTGACTGGTAGGTGACACTGATGTGCACTGGTAGGTGACATTGATGGGCAGAACTGTTGATGGGGCACTGATTGGTGACATTGATAGGTGGCACTGTGGGTACTGATAGTTGGCACTGTGGGCACTGGTAGGTGGCACTGACAGGAGGCACACATGGGCACAGATGAGCTGGCGGCAGCTCTCCCTGATCGGGACTGATATCCCTCTGTCTTCTGCTATCAGCGTTAAGAGAAAAAAGAGCCAATTACCGGCTCTGTTTACATCACATGATTAGCTGTCATTGGCTGACAGCTGATCACATAGCAAGGGGTCAGGATCGACCCCTTACTCCGATCTGTGATCCAGCGATTTGCTGATCACAGAGCGAGCTGCACACGCAGGGCACCCTAGAGAATAAAATGGAGGTCATTGCAATACTTTTTGTCACACCGTATTTGCTCAGCAGTCTTACAAGCGCACTTTTTTTGGAAAAAATTCATGTGAATTTAAAAATAAGACAACAGTAAAGTTAGCCCAATTTTTTTTATATTGTGAAAGATAATGTTACGCCAAGTAAAATGATACCCAACATGTCACGCTTCAAAATTGCACCCGCTCGTGGAATGGAGTCAAACTTTTAACCTTAAAAATCTCCATAGGCGACGTTTAAAAAATTCTATAGGTTGCATCTTTTGAGTTACAGAGGGGGTCTAGGGCTAGAATTATTGCTCTCGCTCTAACGATCGTGGTGATACCTCACTTGTGTGGTTTGAACACCATTTTCATATGCGGGCACTACTCACGTATGCGTTCTCTTCTGCGCGTGAGCTTGTCGGGACGGGGCGCTTTAAACATTTTTTTGGGGGTTTTCTTATTTATTTTTATTTATTTTATAATTTTTTTACACCAAAAAAAAAATGGGTCACTTTTATTCCTATTACAAGGAATGTAAACATCCCTTGTAATAGAAAAAAAGCATGACAGGTCCTCTTAAATATGAGATCTAGGGTCAAAAAGACCTCAGACCCCATATTTAGACTAAAATGCAAACAAATAATAAAAAATTGTGTCATTTGAAAAATTTACAACAAGAAAATATTTCTTTAAGAAGCATGGGCGGAAGTGACGTTTTGACGTCGCTTCCGCCCTGCTATGCTATGGGGACAGATGGGGGCCATCTTGCCCTCACTAGTATCGCAGCCGAGCAGGGGACAGGACCCGACCGCCTCCGCCGCTGCCGGCGGCTCCGGTAAGTGGCGGAGGGCGCGGGAGAGCGGTGGGAGGGGACCCCTCTCCCGCTGCCGATAACAGTGATCTTGCGGTGAATCTGCCACAGAGACCACCGTTATCGTTTACAGGACCGCTCAAATAAAAGATGGATATCTCGGTTGTGGCAGCAGCTGCTGCTGTTAACTTGATATCCATCTTGAAAGTACCGACGTATATGTACATGAGTGGGTCCTTAAGTGGTTAAAGAAAGACAATACTCATGAACTGGTATATTGGTTTATGAATCTTTTTCCTTATACCAAAGGTAAAAAAGACCCTTCGAGGAGTTTTAGATTAGATAGCAATGCCCATTCAGAAGAAAGGACAATATAAACAAATTTTACCTAGAATATAGCAACATGATTCTTCTTGGAGGACATATTACTTCTGCCAGGTAAGTAATATACAGAGAATTGTAGTGTATGCCTCCCAAAAGACTGTATCAAGCCTTGCAATTTGAAAACTGCCCGACAAGCAAAATCTATTGTGCTATCTCCTGTGTATCCCTCTTGCTCTCTGTCAAAAGTCATTACTGCAAGCTGTTATTTGGACTTTCCATCTATCTAGGGTGTATGTTATTTTAGTGAAATCAAAGTTAATTTTTTTTCTTGCATCCAATCCCCAAGGTTTAACTGAAAGTGATATGGCTCTGAGCAGCAGCAAATTCTCCAACAATACAGTTATCTGTCACTGTCATGTCTTGCCTATATTTACATTATAAATATCACCAGTCACTGGCCTTTAAAGTAATGTATATTTGACTCTCCTTTACAGAATATGTGTAGTCATTTTTAACTCCATTCAAGAATGTCAAGGAATAAAGTTCAACATTTCCAACAAGTTTACAATGTTGTTCAAGAGCACAGAGAACCCATCAGATATACTGATAAATACCTGATAAATGATTCAGGGTTAGTCAAGGAAAGAATCTACATTGCTGGTTTGCCTGGTTTTGGTAGTTGTTAGGGTTATCTACAGTATATACCTCAAATAAAACAGAGTATGAAATGAGTGGGATAACTCCATAATGGTCTGCAGAAATTATGATTAAGCTTATGTAAAGGACACCTGCACTAAAGCCATCCATAGATGGATTGAAATTCTGCCTGTTTAGCAAAAACCAGCTGAATTTCGATTCATCTATGGGCAGGCTGGTTGTACTGAAGTCAATCTATCAATCGTCTTTAGTACAACTAGCCTGTAGTTATTTTTGTGCGATCACTGCTGTCAGCTAGTGATCATTGTATTCTGACAGTGGGGAAACCTCCCACTGTCAGAATACAATAGTGCAGTCGCATTGATTCCCCCACCAACATTGTGTTGATGGGGAAATCAAGAAATTTTCTTCACTTCAATCTATGATTGAGGGAAAGAAAATTGCATAATCTATGGCCAACCTTTAAAAAAAGAAGGCTGCATTATCTGAGCTCTCCTTCTAAAAATTCTAGTTGTCTTACTCTCATGCTGATTCAATGGCTTAAAACCCTTTTGTGTCATTAACAGTGTCTATCATCTTCAAAGTGAGGAAGATCAGCAATGACAGCATGCATGACTCTCTCAATACAGGTTTAGTTTGACTGATAAACAATACTATATAACTTTGTAGTTTATACATTATTATTTTTTCCCTCAAGTCATAGATTGATTTAGAGAGATTTCCTTGTAACAGGAAAGATAATGGGACTATAATTGAAGCACGATGGACAGATGTACAATATGAAAATATAAAGGCCTGGTCAAACCTCAATCATTGGAGCCACAACGACAATATTAATTTATATATCAAAAATGTATTTTTACAAATATATAAAAGAGAATATAAAATATACAGTATATACTGAGATGCGTATAAAAAATATAGTCAGACTATCGTATAGAAATTATATTACATATGCATATGGATGCAAGTGGTCTTCATCTCAACCCACGTATTGAGGTTCTACTAGTTTCACCCCGAAGGGCTTCGTCAGGAACCAATAGGGGGTAATAGTCTATGCAAACAAAAAATATATATATCAATAAGATGACAACAACAGAAGAAAAATATACTGAATGAGTACAGTGTATCAATGAACCCAAAGGGATAAAGTAGTAAGATAAATAATAAGAGAAATTCTTGACCAATGATACCAAAGGTAACAATTCATTATAGTATAGTAATACATAACATAATAAAAGAAAAAAGAAAAAGAGAGTGGACCGAGTATATGCGACAACTGTGGACTGTGAAAGATCCTTTACCTGTAATTATGGAATGAATAGCCTTGATGATTGACCGTGGCTGGCTCAGGGTCCCAATTAAGGAGTCCCAGATTTTGTAGGGGAAGAGGGGCCTCTACACGTCCATGACTGAGCCCCCATACAACACAAAAAGCCTAAAGGTGCAAGCCTATAGAGATAGAGGAGCCGGAGGTAGGTAGGTACTGCAAGTACAAGATAGAAGTATTTTGAGTATAAAAAAAGAGAGAGAATGCATGATGGATAATCACATAAAAAAGAGAGAGAACGTACTCACAGCTGTTAACTGATAAGGGTTGTGCCCATAGTAATGATAGGTTCTATGATGGAATTAACTCAGGAAAAGTTCATCTTTCCAAAGTATGTGGACCAACCCAAGAATGCTCTGTCAGTACTGCATAGCACAAAACAGAACAATGTTACATATAAAAATATATGTTAATTGCGTACATATGTGGCTTCTGCTTGATATTCTTAGTAAATCAATATATTAATAGGACCATATCAACATTTATGGTAGTATCTATTGTATAGTGTTCAAAAGAACACTTGTAGTAAATTACAAGATATTCATGGACAAAGGGAGAAATTTGTATTGAAGCCAATATAATTAACATAAACTAAAATAAGTATGTGAGCAAAATATAAATATAATATTGCTGATAGTATTACCTGGTTTAGAATGCAGCAATGTCTGCCAATGGCGTGGCCAACAGAGTCGCTGATAAGCCAGATATATCCAAAAGCTAAATGACAAAATTAAAGGTAGATACCAATCAGAGGGAAAAAGGATTCCCAAGTAGGCAAAAAAGAAAAATAATTAAAAGTCTATTTGTGGTGACTAAACCCCACAGATAGGCTATTTCACAGCAATAAGTTAAAAGGAAAAATATAGAGAGAAACATACCTATGACCTGCTTCTACCTCAGTGTGCGGTGGAATGAATCCTCTAGCCGAGCTCACACTGATGAATCAGCTGTGCAGCTCCCTATTATACCACTCACAATCAGGTCATGATGAACATAACCTGTATGGGAGGCGGCATGTTCCTCAGCAATGGGCGGGGATTACCAAACAGCCGTCATGGGGATTCCCCATGTAAGCCGCATAGTCCGCGCCTG
Source organism: Rana temporaria (assembly GCF_905171775.1). NCBI lineage: Eukaryota > Metazoa > Chordata > Amphibia > Anura > Ranidae > Rana > Rana temporaria. The sequence goes on along the minus strand of NC_053491.1, from coordinate 291,200,685 downwards.
CGCAGGAGGGCGACACCTCACAAGGAGATGCCGCATCACCCGCGCATGCGCGGGGGGGCGGCACATCCCGGGGAAATGCACTGGCGTCAATGTTGATGTCCCAATGCATAGCCAATGGGTGCTGACGGTGGGCGGACCTGGACTGACACTCGGGCCTCCGCTCGGATTCAGCATAACAGAAGCTACGTTGGTGCAGGCCCCCAACCGCCCAAAAATTGTCGCTCTAGTGCAAAAAATAAAAAACGTAAATGTGATCAAATACCACCAAAAGAAAGCTCTGTTTGTTTGGATTAATTTTAAAGCCTTTGAGGGTTATTTACGAAAGGCAAATCCACTTTGTGCTACAAGTGCAAACTACAAGTGCAAAGTGGCATACAGGCACAGTACTGATACCTTTTTATGCTTGAAACTTTTATATTGTGGTACACACAATTTATAAAGGGGATGTTTGGGGCTCAATAAACTTTTAAAACTATGTCACACTATATGAGTTTTTTCTATTATATGTGATTGCCGTTTGATTGAACATAACATACCTGCTGGTGGAGAGTGCATCTTCCAGGATAAACACAGATACATATTCCAGGCCCTTTATTTCCAGTCTTGTGGTGAGTGCATCCCCAAAAGGGGAGTTAACATCCCCCCACGTGGTGAACGCCCCCCTTGGTGAAAGGAGCACTGATTAAGGATTTTCTTCTGTGTATTTTTCCATCTGCACTATTATCGATTTCCTATATTCACTTGGCATATAGAAGAGCTTCAAACGCCAGTTTGAAAGTAGGGCTGCTACAATGTCACATAAGACTTTGGGACTTTAAGTATAGAACCTTAATTGCTGTTGTTTTTTAAGCAGCTGCTGCGACTCACACATATCTGACAGTCTGTGGCCAATTTTCTTAAATATACAATCCTAAGCGCTGAGCTGTGCTAAATTGCAGGAAGGGCGACAGTAGCACTCATTTTGAGTTGCTTTAAAATTAACCTATGGATTCCTAACCGATGGGAAAAAATGATCATTAGTAGGCACAACCATCGGTTAAAAATCCACGCATGCTCAGAATCAAGTCGACGCATGCTTGGAAGTATTGAACTTCGTTTTTTTCAGCATGTCGTTGTGTTTTATGTCACCGCGTTCTGACATTATCAGTTTTTAAACTGATGGTGTGTATGCACGACGGACCATCAGTCAGCTTCATAGGTTAACCTATGACAACGGTCTTTCAGACCGTTGTCCTCTGGTTAATCTATCGTGTGTACAAGGCCTTAGAGTCTGAGACTGGGGCAGAGGTTCACCTTCAAAGCATATTCATGTGTTAGAATGGCCCAGTCAAAGTACAGACCTAAATCCAATTGAGAATCTGTGGCAAGACTTGAAAATTTCTGTTCACAGATGCTCTCCATTCAATCTGACAGAGCTTGAGCTATTTTGCAAAGTAAAATGGGAAAAAATGTCACTCTCTAAATGTTCAAAGCTGGTAGAGACATCTCCAAAAAGACTTGCAGCTGTCTTCCCAAGAGGGTGTTTCCCTTGCACACCCCCTCTTCTACCTGCACATGCAACAGTGTTTTTTTTGGTATCAGCTTTCATTACCTTACCTAAGTCATCGCTAAGGACAATTTGTTTTGTGCTTGTGACAACCAACCGTTTTGTTTTTTGATGGACTACATGATTGCACATATATATGTTTGATTCCTCATGTTATGTGAAGAGTTATATTTATAGCACTACTTGGGTCTTTATGACTCTATTGTTTGATTTCATGTTTTACTTGCTTTTTCAGAGCTTGTTTGTTAGGCAGCAGCTGTTGCCCTTAAAGGATCACTAAAGGAAAACATTTTTTTAGCTAAATAGCTTCCTTTACCTTACTGCAGTACTGGTTTCATGTCCTCATTGTTCGTTTTTGCTTTGAAATAGCTGTAATTCTGCTGTGATCTCCACACTTCCTGCTTGTCTGGCTCCTTATGAAAAATGTCATGGCAGCTTTTCACTGTGGTCCAAGCTGTGTGTCTAAAACTCCTCAGAACCAATCAGATTCATTTTAAAAACAAAACACTGCCCTGGATTTGTTTGTTTTTGTTCTGTGGGTCTCTTTACTTCACAGAAACATGAAACCAGTTTAAAAACGAAAGTGAAACTGCAGGCACATTATATGATTGAATTTAATCTATTTTTAATCATTTTTAAAAGGAATCCGTTAACTTTTATGTCTCTATACCCTGTAAACAGTCATTTTAGTAAAAACATTTTTTTCCTTTAGTGACCCTTTAATTGGGTTGTGATAATTAACAAAGCTAATTTCATTACTCCAGGAGCACTTGTTACTTGGGATTGGGCCTTTCTCTCCAGAGTTTATAGAATGTGTCACTTTGTGTTGGTATTCCACATAACATCACAATAAATCCATTTACATTTTTGGTTGTAACCTGACAAAATGTGGAAAATTTCAAGGGGCATGAATACTTTTTCAAGGTACTGTAACTCCTGAACCAATTGTTCCTAGTATATATAGGATGCTGCAGCATTAGATTGGAATCACACAGCTACAGCTAATGTGACTGACATTATGTCCTCAGCAAAGCTCTAACATACTGTATATCTCAGTTAAATACAAATAACCAAAGAAATAGGGCACCCTCTCAACTCCAGTCTTCAAGAAATGTCTTGTCTCTATTCCTAACCTTCAAGTATGCCCAATAGGTCAGGGCCTTAAAAGTGACACTAGACTCTGGTTTAAAAAATATATTATATTCAAGTATGCATTCTTAACGCTGAAAAGTATCTTCTATTGCTCTCAGCCTCCTCCAAATCTCCATATTCCTTTTTGCCAAATTGTCTTCCAAGACAGCACAAGAGAGATAGGGGCAGATCCACAGAGCAAGTACGCCAGTGTATCTACTGATACGCCGGCGTACTTTCAAATTTCCTGCGTCGTATCTTTAGTTTGAATCCTCAGACCAAGATACGACGGCATCTGGGTAAAAAACCGACAGGCGTACGGCTTTGTATGCCTTCGGATCTTAGATGCAATACTTTGGCGCCCGCTGGGTGGAGTTCGCGTAATTTTCCGTGTCGGGTTTACAAATTACCGTCGCATTTTCTAACGTCGTCTGTAGTCGGCTTTTTCCGGCGTATAGTTAAAGCTGGTATTTTGCAGCGTATAGATAGACTTGCCATGTTAAGTATGGCCGTCGTTCCCGCGTCAAAATTTGAAATTTGATTTTTTTTTGCGTAAGTCGTCCGTAAATAGGGATGGACGTAACTCACGTCTAAGTTAAAAAAATGACGTCGTTGCGACGTCATTTCGCACAAAGCACGGCGGGAAATTTATAAACGGAGCATGCACAGTTCAATCGGCGCGGGGACAAGCTTCATTTAAATGAATCACGCCCCCTACCCGCCGATTTGAATTCCACCGCCAGAAATACACTACGCCGCCATAACTTACGGCGCAAAATCTTTGAGGATTTGAAAGTACGCCAGGTAAGGTACGGCGGCGTAGCGCATCTCTGATACGCGGCGCAAGTGTAAATGTCTGTGGATCTGGCCCATAGACACCATCTTAGGAACAGGAAAAACCTCACCAAAAATACTTTAACCTAGTGAACTTTTCAGTATTTGTGTGCTTTCCTTTCAATGGGAAACAATCTGCTGGGAGGAAATAAGCTTTTTTTGGCTGTTCCCTCCATCTTACTTAATCTTATCTGATTACCTCCATAATTATTGAGCGGTAAAGCAGAGCCCTCTCTTTATGCCCCTCTGGACCACCTTCCTGAATGGTGAGGGTACAGTCTGGGGCTCTCTCCTCGACTCCATGAATCTGGGGATTCAGGACCTTCCCTGGCTTAGCCCCCTTTGGAGTCAAAGGTCCCTTGGGATGGTCCTACATTTAGCACTGTATATTTATTCTTTAAAAAAAAGTACCTTCTATTGCTCTCATCCTCCTCCAAATCTCCAAATTAAATTTATTTTACAACTGTGATCCAACTTTCTGTTAGATTCTGACTACATTTATTGACCATGGTAGCACTGTAAGTAGCCACCCTCTCTTTGACTTGGCACGGGATTTGTAGTGTACATTGAGCAGTGCATATTACCACAACTAACGTGCATTGCTTGTTCCAAACAAATTAAAGGTGAAAAGGGAGAGATTTTATAGCTCACAGTTGACCTCACAAGTAGGCAAAAAAAAAACACAGTGAGAAACAATTTTTATGAAAAATAGATTGCAGGTTCATTGGGGGTAATCCACAAAGATCCTGCGTAACTTAATTTTTTCCATTTAAGTTACACTGCCTTAAAATTTCTACCTAAGTGCCCGATCCACAAAGCACTTACCTAGAAATTTTGGGCTGTGTAACTTAAATTCCGCTGGCGCAAGGCGTTCCTATTTTCATGGGGGAGATTCCCATTTAAATTAGGCACGCTCCCGCGCCGGCGGTACTGCGCATGCTCGTGACGTCTTTTTCCCGACGTGCATAGCGCGAAATTACGTTACGCCGAGCTTTGTGGATTGCGACGGGTCAATAAAGTTGCGTCGGGAAAAAAAAAAATTCAAAATAAAAAAAAAATCGCGTCCCTGGACAGAAAGGTCTGTTTTTACAAGGTGTAAACAGTTTACACCTTGTAAAAGCAGCCCTAATTTTGCATTTGCAAACTAAAACTTACGGAGAAAAAACTAAGCTGACAAGCTTCGTGGATCTCCGTAAGTGCTAATTTGCATACCCGAGGCGGCATTTCGACACGAAATGCCCCCAGCGGCGGATGCGGTACTGCATCCTAAGATCCGGCAGTGTAAGTCAGTTACACATGCCGGATATTCTGCCTAACTATGGAAAACTGATTCTGTGGATCAGTTCCATAGTTAGGAACAGGGATACGACGGCGTAATAGCAATTACACCGTTGTATCCCTTTTGTGGATTTGGCCCCCTGTGTAGTGGATGTGTATGTCCATTGAAATCCAAATTTACTTAAAACTGACTTTACATGTATTATTTCAGCATTTGGGAATGTTTGCTTTATAGACAGTACATACAGTACTACTTGGGGTTGTTATTAGGTATTCATACATAATCATTACTCAAAAAAAGGAACAGGCTATCTGTCTAGTTTACCAATTATCTTGCAAATTTATAACGTAATATCCTTGTCATTTACCAAGGAAGTCGCAATTCATCATATCTGAGAACTGGAAATAATTTTTCTTGATTATTTACATCATTCTTATGCTCAAAAAAGTGTTTTAATTAACTGCCACTAAAATATTTTGTTCTGATAAATATCAATTTTTAATGACAATGTCGACTACTTCATATAAAAAGACAGCTATAAGACAGATTTGGTAGCAAGTGAAAGAAAACAATTAAGTGTCAACATTTTGCAGGGTATTAAATCATGTAAAATAGTTTTGTCTATTGCGTGCTATATTTCATTGTAATTATGTTAAGACACTGATTCTAGACAGCTTCTTCATGGAGTTTTTTTATGTTATTTCTTATTAAAAAAACTCTTACCTTATAACTAATAAAGTAACACCCACAACCCACGGGACGAGGAAAAAAAGGAGAGAAGAAGGGGGTTGAAATGAGGGGAAAGGTAGAAAAAATTGCTTCTAAATTAAAAAAAGACCTTTAATAAACCTATACTATGTACTGTTGGTGGTACAGCATTTCTGATTTATATATCACCCCTTTATTCCTTCAAGTGGCTATTTGTAAATGCAGCACATCAAACAAGTATTTTCAAACTTCTACAAATATTGTAGCTGCTGATTTTTAATATTAGAACACTTACCTGTCGTGTCTTAACGCAAGACAATTTTTTAATCGGCTCTCAGGTGCTCCCACTGCCATCTTGGGTAAGGGAACCAGCAGTGAAGCCTTTCGGCTTCACAGCCGGTTCCCTACAGTGCATGCATGAAGTGCGCTAAACTTTGTGAATGATCTGGCTGCGGGGGAAGGAGGAGGGGGCCAAACTGTCAAAGCCAGGTACCTCACCCTTTCCCCCAAAGATGCCAAATGTGGCATACCTGATGCGTGCCATAGGTTATAAAAAAAAGTGCTCCCTCGTCATCATTGTTTAGGTGTGAGATGGGTCTAAAGTTTTGGTGTGTAGTAGATTCTTTCTCTGGCTTAGGTAGCATAATCATTGCTTTAAGCATTTAAGGGGAAGTAGGAAGGGGCAGCTGCGGCTTTGTAGATTTTTTCCAACGGAGAAGTTAGAATGTGTTTTAATGTTTTGAAATACTCCCCAGTTAAGCCATCTGGCCCTGGTGATTTGTTATTGAGAAAATAGTCTATAACTTTCCATGGAGGTAAATAGTGCATTCAAGTGGTGTAGGTGTTCAGTTGATACCTTGGGAAGATTCAGCTGTTGAATAAAATCATTGATCAGATCGGATGACAGCTGGGGGATCAGCGTTGAGCCAACTTTTTTCCCGTTGCCATAATAAGTAATTTTCATTCACCTGGCAGATTTTTCTAAGTTATGCAATAGTAGACTACAGATGTTATGGCGTAATTTTGATAGCTTTTGTGAGAGCATGACAGGATACCAAGGAGCAACTCCCGCATGTCGGGTGGCCCATCTAGGAGAGGTTTCTCGCCATCTGAGCTATGGCGAGCCGACCCCAGAAACATCCAAGATGGTGGGCCACAGCTCCACTATGCAGAGAGGCAGAGGATGCAGATTCCATCGCAGACCCTCTCGCAGCTTCTCAGGAACCTTAATGATCTTCATGCATGCCTGTGTGTAATCTCCTTCACCAGCCTACACTGAGTCCCTCCTGGACAGGACACTGGAAGAGCTGCTGAGATATCCTGTTGGGGACAGCCCTGCGGGCCTAGCTGAATTACACCAGGCCTCTCCTTTACTCCCAGGTCACCTTCTTTGCATGGCCCACATTCTGGTTAAATTCTCTCAAACTGCAGCTCAAATCACAACTACTATCAAAGCTGATTTACAGAACCTGAGCACATGTATCAAAGCCATAGATCAAACTGTAGATCACACTGTGGCATGGGCTAATCAGAATACTGCACATATACAGGATTTATGAAACCAACTAGACACAACATTATCAAAAATGTATGACCTTGAGAACAGGAGCAGATGCTATAATTTTTGCATCAGGGGTCTCCCTGAATCTATCACAGATGTCCAAGGGACTGGTAAATCTTTTATCAAGGCTCTTTTTCCAAACATCTGGGACCACAGGCTTGAGCTGGACAGAGCCCATAGAGCCCTACAACCCCCTCATCAGGATGGACTCCCCAGAAATATTGTGTTTTTTTGTTTTCCACAAAATATTTTTATTGGAAGGAATCAAAATTGTGTATACATTAGATTTAACACATCAACCATAGATGCATCCATGACAACTTTTCACATTGGCGAGACAAGGCATGGAAGATAGAACAGTTCTTTTCTTTTCCTTTTTTTTTAAACCAAATACATCTTGTTAGTTTATGAACATTGTACGAATAACCAACACATGTACATCTTAAGGTAAGGCACCTAGATTGAATCAAGTACCATTGTAACTGGTTGCAATGACATTGAGACCAATCTCATCAAGTCTTAACCGTGGCAGTGAAAGAATCATTAAACTTGACTTCTATGTTGCAGGGAAAGATTCAGGTGCTTGTGGTGGGGTGCCTGAACTAATTTGGTAGGTTTTATCACTGTGGGGGTAGAGAGCGGGTGTAGAAAGAAAAGAGAAAATGGGAAAAACACGCAGAATAAGGCGGACGGGTTGGGGAAGGGGAGGAGAGGGGGGAAGTGGGACTTGGTAGTGGGGGCAACTCCTCCTCCCCACCCCCGGTCCATCCCAGGGTGCGGGTAGTCGCCCCAGATACTCTAGGTAATCGCATGTGTAGCGCCTGGGTACTTTATAGTACCGGTGCTAGTTAAGTTTACAAGGAGATCAGAGTGTAGTTAAACTCTGATCCAAATTGTTATGTGCAAAACAGAGTCTCTGTCTCAGCTTGGCTGTGCTGTAGGCTTATTCTGTTGCACTGGGGTGTTCTTCCAACCCCGGTGTTGCAGGTGGCAGCAGTGGAGTCAAGGTTTGGGTGCTCTTTCCCCGCAGCCAATCAGGAGGGTTTGGCCTCGCTGTGCATGCTGGGGAATGGTACTTATGAGGCAGACGCCATTGGTTCTGGGTCTTTTTCTTCGAGTGTGGCACCCACCTTTAGGGTGACCACATCACGGCGCCCCAGGGTTATGGCCTACCTGGCCAGGGCGTGCATGCCACACAGTGTTCCTGGTTCCGGGACCATGTTGGTCCGGAGCATCTGAACAGTGACGGGGACCCAGTGAGCGACTGGGTTCCCACCTTTGAGGATCCCAAGCTGTATTGCTGTTCGGTGGGTACGCTAAACCCACTCACGCAAGAGTGGTGCAGAAAAGTATTACGCTTGGGAGCAGGACTGCTTCCCTATCATCACGCCTGATCTGCTGTTCCCCTTTCTTCTTCAACTTTATTTTCCTCACCACAATTTAAATGATCCCGTAGGGGGCGTGGATCATTTAAATTAGGCGCGTTCCTGCGCCGAACGTACTGCGCATGCTCCGTCGGGAAAATTTCCCGACGTGCATTGCGGTAAATGACGTCGCAAGATCGTCATTTGCTTCGACGTGAACGTAAATGGCGTCCAGCGCCATTCACGATTCACTTACGCGAACAACGTAAATTTCGAAAATCGCGACGCGGGAACGACGTATATCTTTCCATTGGCTGCACCTCATAATAACAGGAGCAGCCTTACGCAGAAAGCGACGAACGCAAACGAAGTAAAACATGACCGCCAGGCGTGCGTACGCTTGTGAATCAGCGTGAGTATGAAATTTGCATACTCTACGCTGACAACTATGGGAACGCCACCTAGCGGCCAGCGTCAGAATGCAGCCTAAGATACGACGGCATAAGAGCCTTTCAGAAGACGGAAAACGATGTGAAGCCCACACACGATCATTTTAAATCATTTTATTTCATGACAAAAAGTGATCGTGTGTACGGGGCATAAGGATTACAGGCCTACAATATAAAACGACAAATTTCCATGCAAAATAATGGTACCGCTTTCAGCACAAAGATCTGACATAATCATACCGCCAGGGAGGTTAAACTAATAACACACAAAGAATTAAATGTTACCATATTGTTATTGAACACACCATGTAAACATTCACAGTGCAGGTGGAAAAAGTATGTGAGCCCTTGGATTTAATAACTAGTCCTTTGGCAGCAATAACTTCAACCAAATGTTTCCTGTAGTTGCAGATCAGACGTGCACAATGGTCAGGAGTAATTCTTGACCATTCCTCTTTACAGAACTGTTTCAGTTCAGCAATATTCTTGGGATGTCTGGTGTGAATCGCTTTCTTGAGGTTATGCCACAGCATCTCAGTCAGGTTGAGGTCAGGACTCTGACTGGACCACTCTAGAAGGCGTTGTCAGAACATTTGGGGTTAAAAGAATACATATAAAATCACACATTTTATATGTTTCATAGTGTTCCATATTCATGTATATGATGAACTGAAGGACAGCCATTTTTCCCTGTTAAAGTTTTTTTTTTTTATGTTTACAAACGTTTTTTATTGTGGAAAAAGGTCAAAGTATATAAAAAATTACAATGTAGGTACATGTATGCATACAAAAATCTTTAACAGTGAACAATGTACAGAAGAAGAGAAAAAACAGTCAGGAAGGTGTCAGTTAATAGACATTTATTCTAAACCAGAAAGGTGGCATCCCAGAGAATCCATTTTTTTTGGAAGAGGGGCATATAATCATATAATGTATGATGAATTCTCTCAGAGAGTTCCCTGTTAAAGTTTAACCACTTCCCGACGGCCGTACGACTATATACAGCCGCAGGGTGGTTCTACTTCTCTGGGGCGTCGTCATTTGACGTCCGCCCCTTTCCGCGTTCCCCGCTCGTGCTCCCGAGCACGCAGCGGGGAACTTCTGTGCTGGCTGTGTCCCTTGGACACAGCCAATCACAGATCGCCGTGAATGGCCAATCGGAGTGGCCGTTTGCTAGGCGATCTGTGCGGCCAATGAGAGATGATCTCATATGTTTACATATGAGATCATTTCTCATTGCCGGCTCTCACAGACAGCAGTGCTGTCAGGGAGAGAGGAGACCGATCTGTGTCTCTTGTACATAGAGACACAGATCGGTCACCTCCCCCTGTCACCCCCCTTCCCCCTCAGTTAGAACACTATATAGGGAATACATTTAACCCCTTCCTCACCCCCTAGTGTTAACCCCTTCCCTGCCAGTCACATAGCACTGATTGCAGTATAAATGTGAATGGTGCCAAAAATGTGTCAAAAGTGTCCGATGTGTCCGCCATAATGTCGCAGTCGCAATAAAAATCGCAGATCGCCGCCATTACTAGTAAAAAAAAAATAATAAAAAATAATTCTGTCCCTTATTTTGTAGGCGCTATAACTTTTGCGCAAACCAGTCGCTTATTGCGATTTTTTTTTTTTTTTAATAAAAATATGTAGAATACGTATCGGCCTAGACTGAGGATAAAAAAAAATTGAGCTATTTATTATAGCAACAAGTAAAATGTTTTATTTTTTTTCCAAATTGTTGCTCTAATTTTGTTTATAGCACAAAAAAAAACACAGAGGTGATCAAATACCACCAAAAAAAGCTCTATTTGTGGGAAAAAAAGGACGTCAATTTTGTTTGGGAGCCACGTCGCACGACCGCACAATTGTCAGTTAAAGCGACGCAGTGCCGAATCGCAAAAAGTCCTCTGGGCAGGAAGGGGGTTTAAGTGCCCAGTAAGGAAGTGGTTAAACATTAAACAGGTTCTCAGGCATAAATAGACATTGGGGCAGATTCAGGTACCTGCGCGCCTAGTTACGGCGGTGCAGCGTATTGTATTTACGCTACGCCGACGCAACTTACAGGAGCAAGTGCAGTATTCACAAAGCACTTGCTCCGTAAGTTGCGGTGGCGTAGAGTAAATGGGGCCGGCGTAAGCCTGCGTAATTCAAATGTGGAAGGGGGCGTGTTTTATGCTAATGTGTGATGACCTGACGTGATTGACGTGTTTTACGAACGGCGCATGCGCCGTCCGTGTACATATCCCAGTGTGCATTGCTCTCAAGTACGCCGCATCGACGTATTGGTTTTGACGTGAATGTAAATTACGTCCATCCCTATTCGCGAACGACTTACGCAAACAACGTAAAAAATTCAAATTTCGAAGCGGGAACGACGTCCATACTTAACATTGGCTGCGCCTCCTAATAGCAGGAGCAACGTTACGCCGAAAAAGCCTAACGCAAACAACATAAAAAACTACCGCCGGGCGCACGTACATTCGTGAATCGACGTAACTAGGTAATTTCCATATTCTACGCCGAAAACAACTGAAGTGCCCCTAGCGGTCAACGTAATATTGCACACAATTATACGCCGCCACATTCAAGTTACGTCGGCGGAGGAAGCCTATTTTTTAAGCGTATCTGCCTTTGAGAATCGGCGTAGCGATACGCCGGCGCAGATTTCAAATTACGGCGGCGTATCTGGAGATATGCTGCCGTAAAAGCTACCTGAATCTGCCCCATTGTTCTTAGGTTGTAAAGAGCCTGGCTGTGCCCTCTCCCAGGTTGTAAATCACAGGGGGGATGTATAAACCTTGTATGTGCCATCTTCCAGGTCATATCTCTTTTGGGTTTGACACTTATAAGATGAAACAAGATAACAAGATGAAAGGCCTTGCACAACATGACACAAAACATAGTATTGTCTTTGTATAGTGAGACCAGGGGGCTCACCCACTAATAAGCTATTGTATTTTATATCTTAAATAGTATTGTCTCTTTGTAATGCCTTAACAATATATGTGTCAAGTCCTGGGAAAAAAAGTGTGGGAACTCACCCAAGATTCCCCATCTCAAAAATACAAAAAAAGTGTGTGTGTGTCTATATATATCGGGGCCGGCCAAGACATTGTACTGCCTGGGCCCAGGAATTAAGTACTGCCCCCCCCCCCAAAAAAAATCTTGCCCACCAAAAGGCCCCCAAATTAATTATTTCATATCATTACAATTAAAACCCAAATTAGATGTACCAGTAAGTCAGATTTACATGCAACAGTGATGGTGGGGTTTAGACTCAGGCAGGGGTGGCATGGGGTTTTAGACTCAGGCAGGGGTGGTAGGGAGTGGGTAAGACACAGGCAGGGGTGCTAGGGAGGGGGTAAGACACGGACAGGAGTGCTAGGGAGGGGGTAAGACACATGGTTTGTAGGGGTGTTAGACAGGAGGCAGGGTGGTAGGCATGTCAGACACAGGCAGGGGTGGAAGGGAGGGGGTTAGACACAGGCAGAGGTGGTGGGGGTTAGACACAGGCAGGGGTGGTGGGGAGGGTTAGACACAGGCAGGGGTGGTAGGGAGGGGGGTTAAACACAGCCAGGGTGGTAGGGAGAGGGGTTAGACACAGCCAGGGGTGGTAGGGAGAGGGGTTAGACACAGCCAGGGGTGGTAGGGAGAGGGGTTAGACACAGCCAGGGGTAGTAGGGAGAGGGGTTAGACGCAGCCAGGGGTGGTAGGGAGAGGGGTTAGACACAGCCAGGGGTGGTAGGGAGAAGGGTTAGACACAGCCATGGGTGGTAGGGAGAGGGGTTAGACACAGCCAGGGGTGGTAGGGAGAGGGGTTAGACACATCCAGGGGTGGTAGGGAGGGGGTTAGACACAGGAAGAGGTGGTAGGAAGGGGGTGTAGACACAGGCAGAGGTGGTGGGGGTTAGACACAGGCAGGGGTGGTGGGGGGGTTAGACACAGACAGGGGTGGTAGGGAGGGGGGTTAAACACAGCCAGGGGTGGTAGGGAGAGGGGTTAGACACAGCCAGGGGTGGTAGGGAGAGGGGTTAGACACAGCCAGGGGTGGTAGGGAGAGGGGTTAGACACAGCCAGGGGTGGTAGAGAGAGGAGATAGACACAGCCAGGGGTGGTAGGGAGAGGGGTTAGACACAGCCAGGGGTGGTAGGGAGAGGGGTTAGACATGGCTAGGGGTGGTAGAGAGGGGGTTAGACACAGGCAGAGGTGGTAGGAAGGGGGTGTGACACAGGAAGAGGTGGTAGGGAGGGGATGTAGACACAGCCAGGGGTGGTAGGGGGGTTAGACACAGTCAAGGGCGGTAGGGGGGTTACACAAAGCCAGGGGTGATAGGAGGGTTAGACACAGCCAAGGGCGGGAGGGGGGTTAGACACAGCCAGGGGCGGTAGGGGGGTTAGACACAGCCAGGGGCGGTAGGGGGGTTAGACACAGCCAGGGGTGGTAGGGGGGTTAGACACAGCCAGGGGAGCAGTGTGACAGGTGGGGGAGCAGTTTGTCAGGGGGGAGCAGTGTGACAGGTGGGGGAGCAGTGTGACAGGTGGGGGGGCAGTGTGTCAGGTGGGGGAGCAGTGTGACAGGTGGGGGAGCAGTGTGACAGGTGGGGGAGCAGTGTGACAGGTGGGGGAGCAGTTTCTGGAGAGGGCATTGTGACAGGTGGGGGAGCAGTGTGACAGGTGGGGGAGCAGTTTCTGGGGGGGCAGTGTGTCAGGTGGGGGAGCAGTTTCTTGGGGGGGCAGTGTGTCAGGTGGGGGAGCAGTTTCTGGGGAGGGCAGTGTGACAGGTGGGGGAGCAGTGTGACAGGTGGAGGAGCAGTTTCTGGGGGGCGGCAGTGTGTCAGGTGGGGGAGCAGTTTCTGGGGGGCAGTGTGTCAGGTGGGGGAGTAGTGTGACGGGGGAGCAGTGTGACATATAATACAGCTCACCCCACATCACACACACAGCTCTATGTGCACCAGCCTTACCTTCCCCCCAGCAGCTGCAGCACTGCCTCGCACAGCTCTCCCTCCACCTCTTCACGGCTCAGCCTCCTGTTCTCATCTTGGGTGTCCCAGCCAGGTCCTGCAGCACCACCACCAGCAGAATCCTCCCTGCCGCCTCCTGCTCCACCAGTCCACCATACCTAGAGCCGACCACAGAGTGTGAGGAAACCCGGAAGTACCCACAAGTAGCGCAGAGCTGCATGTAAGTGGACTGGGTGCTGAGAGAGCAGGAGGGTGCCGGATGCCGGGTCCTGGGTGCCGCCTGCCACATACCGCATACCGATCGGCTCGGGCGACTCCAGTCCTGCAAAGGGAACGGCATTCCTGCTGAAAAAAAAGTGCAGTGACGCCGTTCCCACGCGTTCCCACAGGACTCAAGCCCTGGAATTAGTAATTCATATATTATAACTCGTTAAGCATGTATATACTATGATCCTTACAAAAGTGAGTTCACAAGTGGCATTGAGAATCTGTATTTGGGAAGCAAGGGTTTTCCCGTGAAAGTTACTTCAAAGGTTTTCACTTGTCTTAAGAATTGAACAGATGTATAAGCTAATGATATGTAAACATTCCGATCCAACAGATGTAATCTAAGTGCCAGGATGTCTGACAATTGTTTGACATATAGGACAACTTATTGCGTTTTTTTATAGGCTCAAGTCAGGGGGGAACCATAAATCCTGATTAACTCTGGTTGACCCTATCATTAGGAATAATTTCTTATACACCACTGCCCCTACAGGTTAATATCGGCATTGTTCAAGATGGTCACCCACCAAAACATATTGTCATGTGACATTGTCAGTCACGTGATGGTGAAATACACACCCACTTTTGGGGGAGATAAAAGGTGATGGCAGAGGACAGGAGGGAGGCTTGCTTGATCTGATCTCTGGATCCTGAGCTGAATGTCAGAGGGGGCTTGATCTGATTTCTAGGAGGCAGCTCGATCTTGGTGAGGGCTCTGATGGCTGGAGCTGGAGGTCTGAAGCCTGAACTGATCTCTGATCTCTGAGAGGATCTCTGAAGGAAGCTGGAAGGCAGAGATTGAACGCAAAGATGTAGGGGGTTCAAAGAAGTCCTTCATTAGGACTTTCCCTTCTCAAACAGAAAGAACTTAATTACTGGTAATGTATAATTTTGATTATTTACCTTTTGGTAATTAGAAGGTTTTTACATACACATGACTAAAACCATTTAAATATAACAACAAAAACCTGGGGAATGCCCAGGGAAAAACCAAGCCTACTTACCGACCAGCTAGCAGACAACCAATTAACCTGTCTAACACTATGCGTTAAAAACAGGGGTCTAGTCCGCACGCATTTGCAAACGCATGCGTGAGCCACAGAGCCGCGCCAAGGCACGCTGTAATATCTGTGGTCCTAACACTAAACAATGAGTGTCCCCACAGTGGAGGCACATGCATTTTAATGGATAGATAGGGGCAGGTGGGCTGAAGGGGAGCCACCCCTTCTTAAAGGTACAAGAGCACACCAAACACCCAGCATATAGCACAGTGACTGCAAAGGTGTTGGTGCACTGCTGGACACTACAAGCACCATAGGTGAAACACAAACATGTCCACCGCCCCCATCTATAGCTGGCTATCGCAGTAAGTAGCATTAGAAGGCTAAAACAGATAACAAAAAAAACCTGGGGAATGCCCAGGGAAAAACCAAGCCTACTTACCGACCAGCTAGCAGACAACCAATTAAACTGTCTAACACTATGCGTTAAAAACAGGGGTCTAGTCCGCATGC
The DNA here is from genome assembly GCF_905171775.1 of Rana temporaria. Classification (NCBI taxonomy): domain Eukaryota; kingdom Metazoa; phylum Chordata; class Amphibia; order Anura; family Ranidae; genus Rana; species Rana temporaria. Next base: position 291,185,072 of record NC_053491.1, on the reverse strand, counting down.
ATTTGCAAACGCATGCGTGAGCCACAGAGCCGCGCCAAGGCACCCTGTAATATCTGTGGTCCTAACACTAAACAATGAGTGTCCCCACAGTGGAGGCACATGCATTTCTAACACTATGCGTTAAAAACAGGGGTCTAGTCCGCACGCATTTGCAAATGCATGCGTGAGCCACAGAGCCGCGCCAAGGCACCCTGTAATATCTGTGGTCCTAACACTAAACAATGAGTGTCCCCACAGTGGAGGCACATGCATATTGTGCCATTTAAATATACTTGGCAAACATAATTTGGGAGTTGGTTATTTCTAACTGCAGTATGAGATAATTGTATTCCAAATATTAGGAGACATACACACGTTACGTTTGTCTTTAAAAAGCTAAGTGCCAACAATTGGTTTTAGAGTGAGTGTGTCTGTGAAAATATATTCTCTCTAAATTTAAAATAAGCTTGTCTGCATTGCAAAGCTTGTGTACAATATAACATTTGTTCTGTACACATATATAATAAGTAGTAAGCAAGAAGTCTGTTTGGTATTGAGAAGAGATAACACAGTGTCACGGTCTAAACACAAGCTAATTACTAGAGTCCGGAAGGTTATATCACTAAGAGCTAACAAGGTTTTAAATATACCAGGATGATTTAAATAAGAGCTGTGAATTTACCTTGTCATATAATGTAAATATTATCTGAACATTCAACCATCGCTTATCTCTGATTGTAGAAGCATATCAATTATTTGTTTTATCCCAAATTGTACCCAAATTTTGCACTATATCTTTAGTTAATAAATATATATATTTTAAATATTCATTTGTGTTACTTGTCCTCAAAATAGCACGGATAAAATAATTTTGATATCTTGTATTGTAGGAAAATTGTATATCTCCCAAAGCAAAGATTTACATATTTCCATAAATACAATAATATTTTATATTTCAGTATAAACATTCTGACGGTATATGTAGGCTCTATGCCGAGATACGTCAATGGTTCTGACAGTGTATTTTCTTCTGTTTAAGCCATTCTGTTGTTGATTTACTTCTATGCTTTGGGTCATTGTCCTGTTGCAACACCCATCTTCTGTTGAGCTTCAGCTGGTGAACAGATGGCCTTAAGTTCTCCTACAAAATGTCTTGATAAACTTGGGAATTCATTTTTCCTTAGATGATAGCAATCCGTCCAGGCCCTGACACGGCAAAGCAGCCCAAAACCATGATGCCCCCACCACCATACTTCACAGTTGGGATGAGATTTTAATGTTTGTGTGCTGTGCCTCTTTTTCTCCACACATAGTGTTGTGTGTTTCTTCCAAACAACTTAACTTTGGTTTGAGTACTGCTGTGGAACATCCAGGTGCTCTTATGCAAACTGTAAACGTGCAGAAATGTTTTTTTTGGACAGCAGTGTCTTCCTCAGTGGTATCCTCCCATGAAATCCATTCTTTTTAGTGTTTTAAGTATAGTAGATTTGATAACAGGGATGTTAGCATATGCCAGAGACTTTTGTCTTTAACTGACACTCTAGCATTTTTCTTCACCTCATTGAGCAGTATGCGCTGTGCTCTTGCAGTCATCTTTACAGGACGGCCACTCCTAGGGAGAGTAGCAGCAGTGCTGAATTTTCTTCATTGAACTGATGAACAGAAAGTCTTTTGCAGATACTTTTATAACCCTTTCCAGCTTAATGCAAGTCAACAATTCTTAATTGTAGGTCTTGTGAGAGCTCTTTTGTGCAAGGCATCATTCACATCAGGCAATGCTTCTTGTGAAAAGCAAACGCAGAACTGGTGTGTGTTTTTTATAGGGCAGGGCAGCTGTAACCAACACCTCCAATCTCATCTCATTGATTGGACTCCAGTTGTCTGACATCTCACTCCAATTAGCTCTTGGAGATGTCATTAGTCTAGGGCAGGGATATGCAATTAGCGGACCTCCAGCTGTTGCAGAACTACAAGTCCCATTAGGCATAGCAAGACTCTGACAGCCACAAGCATGACACCCAGAGGCAGAGGCATGATGGGACTTGTAGTTTTGCAACAGCTGGAGGTCCGCTAATTGCATATCCCTGGTCTAGGGGTTAACATACTTTTTCCACATGCACTGTGAATGTTTACATGGTGTGTTCAATAAAAACATGGTAACATTTAATTCTTTGTGTGTTATTAGTTTAAGCAGACTGTGATTGTCTTCTGTTGTGAAGATCAGATCACATTTTATGACCAATTTGTGCAGAAATCCATATAATTTCAAAAGGGTTTACATACTTTTTATGGCAACTGTATTTAAGAGAGGTTCCAGTGTCAGGAAAAAGATCAAGGGGGATAGGGGGCAGCCCTGATGGGTACCATTGCTTATGGAGAAGGCGTTCAACAGGAGGCCATTAGCTTTCACCCTTGCTGAGGCGTTAGTATATAGGGAATTAATGTGCACAAACATGCAGGGAAGGAGGCCTACTCCCTTTAGTACTTCCCGCATGTAAGCCAAGGCCACCCTGTCGAACGCCTTCTCAGAGTCAAGGGAGAGGAGAAATCCCACTGGTCTCTGACGAGGTAAGCCAATGATGTATGTTTAGATTGCGTATAGTGTTATCCCTGGCCTCCCTACCCGGGAGGCCCACTTGATCAGATGATATGAGGCCAGGAATAAAAGGTAACAACCTATTTGTTGGTATCTTTGCATAGAGTTTGATATCCACATTAAGTAAAGAGATGGGTCTGTAATTGAATACTTGTGAATGGTCTTTGCCTTATTTTGGGATAACTGCTACATGGGCTTCTAATATTCTGCCTAAAGAGGTGTGTGGGCTTGATAGGGAGTTAAATGTGTTTAACATCTTGGGTGCCAGTGCATCCATAAAGCATTTGTAGTACAGTAGTGGGAGACCATCGGGTCCCTGGCTTTTACCTACCATTATTTGCTTTTCTAGCAAAGTGTAGTTCCTTCATAGAGAGCGGGCTTTCCATGGCTTCAGATTGCTGAGAAATTATAGGTTTGGTGCAATATTGAGCTAAGAAATCTTTTATTTGGGAGGATCGGCTAGCCGTGTTGGTTGTCTCTACATTGTCTTGCGATAAGTTTTCAAGGTGCCTAGCGATATCCTAACTTTTGGAGAGGAGTGTACCTTGGTTGTTTTGAATATGATGAATCATAGACGAAGCCTTAGCTGCCTGTATCGTGTGCGCCAACAGTCTCCCACTTTTGTTACCGTGTTAATAGAACACTTTCTGTTTAAGAATATACCGCCTCTTAGTGCGTTTCCCTAGCTTATCCAACAATGTGGAACAAGCTTGTAAAACGTCTTGTAATGTAGCTTGCAAGGCTGATTGTTTATGGGCTAACTCAAGTCGATTGATCGCTTTGATAAGTGATTTGATCTGTTACTGATGTCTCTTTTTGGCGATCGTTGCTATGGATATTAGTTTCCCCCTTAAAACACATGTGTGCGCTTTCCAATGTGTAATGGGTGTGATGTCTGGGGTGGAGTTTTCTTGAAAATATAATTGGTTTCGGGAATGTATCTGTTGTAGAGTTTCTGGGTCTTTCAGCAGGGATGGGTTTAGTCTCCATGATTTTGTTGTTTTTGTTGATTCTGGGAACAAAGAGTTATCGTAATGGGATGGTGATCAGACAAGAACATTGGTTCTATTGTGGCATGTGAGAAAAGTGATAGGTCTGCTTGGGAAATAAAAATAAAGTCTATTCTAGAGTAATTTTGATGTGGTGGAGAAAAAAAAGGTGTAATCTTTGTCGGTTGGGAACATGGTACGCCATGTATCATAAAGTGTCAAGTTTTGCAATTGTAATTTGATCTAGCAAAGTGCTCGGTATGAAAGTGTGGATGTGCCTGTGGAGCTGCCTAAGGTATGGTTTAGGTGGATTATATTTGGTATTCGTTAGGACAGTACACATTTGCCAGCGTAATTGGCTTGGACACAAACATACCCTTGATAAAGATATATCTGCCACCAGGTTCAACCAATGAGTCCGATAATTGAAAGTCAGCATGTTTGGAAATGAGTGTGGAGACCCTTTGGTTTTGAATTCTGGGTTTGTGGAATGCAGTGCCCGTTTGTATACATGGTTCACTAGTTTGGGAATAGCGGAAGTGCGTTTCCTGTAGAAACAGGACATGAGCTTTGTGTTTAGTCAGTGCTGATAGTACCTGAGATCTTTTTTCTGGGAGGTTTAAGCCTTTAACATTGAGCGAGAGACATTTCAGGGATAATTGTTGTTTAATTGTCGGCTCCTTCTGCATTTTGTGAGATACTGAGATGTATAGTAGCTATATGTAAATCTAACGGGTTTAACCTAAGCACCTTTGTGGTATCTGGGGGTTATTGGTGGACAAGAGTTCAAGGACAGCAGCAAAAGAAGTAAGGAGGGTCAAATTATGGGTTCAGAGTCTTGGGGGGGGGGCGGGTGTCTCAGAGTGTGATGCAGCCAATCCATCTCAATAGAGGGAGTCTGCTGGGTGTTCAAGCAGATTGTTAAATATGGAACAGATTGTCTGTGGTAGTGCAGTCGGTTCGACTCCCTCAGGGACCCCCCGCACCCTTATAATAATGTCTGCGGCCCCTGTTATCCAAGTCTTCCACCTATCTGTGAAGCTCAAACAAGTGGGGTAGATGAAAGTCATAGGAATTTTGCACTTGCCTGTAGTTGGGAGGTTTCTTCCACCTCTGTTAGTCGGTGGTTTATAGTTTGAAAGTCTGTCTTGAGGTCTGATATGGCCACCGTTAGCGTATGTTTAATGTCCAAAGCGACTTTTTGCAGGTCCCTTTCCAAATCAAGGAGGCTTGGGTTAGGATCCGTGACATCAACGCCGTCCATCAACGAGTCTACGTTGCTTCTAGGCGAGTCTGGGGTCGAGGCCTGCTGCCTGGACGAACTGGTCCGGAACATCTCTGGGATGTTGTTACTAAGCTGCGTTCCGGTTTCTTTGAAGGTGCGGGTGTCGAGGTGCTTCTGTTGGTCTTACCCAAAGGTGAACATCAAAAGTACGTCTGGATCCCTAGAAGGAGCTTTTGTCATCCTCTGTGTGCAGGAGGTCTCGTCTCAAGCAGCCGACTGGGATCCCGGCCAAGCCATGCCCCCAGCAACTCTTTGAAGAGCCTTTTGAAGAAGCCGACAAGGCAAAACTAGTTGAATTGCGATACCCCCCCAATGTGATGTTACTATGTTCTATTGTATGTGTATGCAATGTGGATGTAAACCTAATATAGGTCTCATTATATACATAACAAAAAAACCTGGGGAATGCCCAGGGAAAAACCAAGCCTACTTACCGACTAGCTCACAGAACAACCACTTAACCTGTCTAACAGTATGCGTTAAAAACAGGGGTTTTGTCCGCACGCATTTGCAAACGCATGCGTGAGCCACAGAGCCGTGCCAAGGCACCCTGTAATCTGTGGTCCTAACACTAAACAATGAGTGTCCTCACAATGGAGGCACATGCATTCTAATGGATAGATAGGGGCAGGTGGACTGAAGGGGAGCCACCCCTCCTTAAAGGTGCAGGAGCACACCAAACATGCAGCATATAGCACAATGGCTGCAAAGGTGTTGGTGTGTTGCTGGACCAATACAAGCACCACAGGTGAAACATAAACGTGTCCACCGCCCCATCTATAGCTGGCCATAGCAGTAAGTAGCATTGGAAGGCTAAAGCAGATAACAAAAAACCCTGGGAAAAACCAAGCCTACTTACCGACCAGCTCACAGAACAACCAATTAACCTGTCATTATTTACATACTTGGGGAGGAATCACTATCTTCAAGGGGGCCTTTGGGTATAATAATGAGTTGTGATGATCTGTAATGATTTTAAAGGGGTGTACATCCCCATTACAAAATCTTTTTAATTCATTTCTAATAAAAAATCTTTATTTAACCTATGTTTGTGTACTGGTAATCATTCTGTGAAGAAGTTTCGACACCTTTAAGGTCCCACCCTTCTCTATTTTTTCATTCATTACTAATTGGGATGTGGTGTTGATTTCTCAACTGAGTTTATGCCCTTCTTTACGTTTGAAAATTGTGGTCAAGCCGCACTTCTATGCAGTAAAAAATATGTCATGAGACTCTTCCGAGATTATGGACAACTCTCCATCCAAGGCCATCCGGTCCACATTTTTGCGGACCTGTCTCCCACAACCATCCAAAAGTGGATATCTTTGAAGTCGCTACTGACAGCCAAAAAGCAGTAAAATATTGGTGGTTTTCACCTGCATTTCCAATTCTGGAATAAATCCTTTGGCTTCTTGACCTTCCAGGAGGAAGAACATCTATTTCTCCAACTCAGGATTATCACTCAAACTCCTTATTTACCGTCATCCAACAGACACCACATCTCTAATAAGGGCCCTCCTCCGATTAGCCTTTTCAAACCGGTCTGGCAAAAACAGAAACCAAAGAGATCCCGAGACTCTCACTCCTTTGATGGTGGCTTTCCCCTATAGATGCTAGTCTGGTCATCCTTTGGCTCCACCTGGTTGGAAGGACACCTTTCTTCTCACCCCTTTTTTGATATGACTCTGTGAACCTACACCCGCTCAGTGGGAAAACTCAGAGGTGCTGGGTCCCCCACTTTGCTAGTGGTTCTTTATTTTGCTTATGTTTTTCTACTGTTTTATTTGTTGTTTTACTTAGTCTTCCTTTATCAAGATTCTCGCCCTTTTTTGTTGTGACCTTAATGGGAAGTTCATACCGACAAGTAAACTCTTTAGGGCATCCCATGGGAGACACCTGGCATGGAGACATATCTTCACCTGTCCATGGTAGGTTTCTCCCTTTTTGAGGACCAGTTTATAACCAAATATTCTGAATGCTAAAATTCTTATCTTTAAATGTTAACTTTTTGCCAAGGGACTTATTTTTCAGGAGGCTTTGAGGCTGGAATAGTTATCATGCTCCCACTCCTGTTGCAACACTGCAGGTTTAAAAACTATTAGACAAGCACCTGAACGACCGCAAAATACAGGGATATACAATGTACAGTAATACTGACATATAATTACACACATAGGTTGGACTTGATGGTCTTTTTTCAACCTCACCTACTATGTAACTACAGTGATGAAAATAAGTATTTGAACACCCTGCTATTTTGCAAGTTCTCCCACTTGGAAATCATGGAGGGGTCTGAAATTGTTATCGTAGGTGCATGTCCACTGTGAGAGACATAATCAAAAAAAAAATCCAGAAATCACAATGTATGATTTTTTTTAACTATTTATTTGTATGATACAGCTGCAAATAAGTATTTGAACACCTGAGAAAATCAATGTTAATATTTGGTACAGTAGCCTTTGTTTGCAATTACAGAGGTCAAACCTTTCTTGTAGTTTTTCACCAGGTTTGCACACACTGGAGGAGGGATTTTGGCCCACTCCTCCACACAGATCTTCTCTAGATCAGTCAGGTTTCTGGGCTGTCGCTGAGAAACACGGAGTTTGAGCTCCCTCCAAAGATTCTCTATTGGGTTTAGGTCTGGAGACTGGCTAGGCCATGCCAGAACCTTAATATACTTCTTACAGAGCCACTTCTTGGTTATCCTGGCTGTGTGCTTCGGGTCATTGTCATGTTGGAAGACCCAGCCTTGACCCATCTTCAAAGCTCTAACTGAGGGAAGGAGGTTGTTGCCCAAAATCTCGCAATACATGGCCCCGGTCATCCTCTCCTTAATACAGTGCAGTCGCCCTGTCCCATGTGCAGAAAAACACCCCCAAAGCATGATGCTACCACCCCCATGCTTCACAGTAGGGATGGTGTTCTTGGGATGGTACTCATCATTCTTCTTCCTCCAAACACGGTTAGTGGAATTATGACCAAAAGTTCTATTTTGGTCTCATCTGACCACATGACTTTCTCCCATGACTCCTCTGGATCATCCAAATGGTCATTGGCAAACTTAAGACGGGCCTTGACATGTGCTGGTTTAAGCAGGGGAACCTTCCGTGCCATGCATGATTTCAAACCATGACGTCTTAGGCCGGGTACTCACGACCAAACATGTATGGTGAAAGCGGTCCGTCGGACCGTTTTCACCATACATGTCTGCCAGAGGGCTTCTGTACGATGGTTGTACACACCATCGTACAGAAGTCCGCGCGTAAACAATACGCGGGGCGTGTCCGCGGTGTCGCCGCGTCGATGACGCGGTGTCGCCGCGACAATGACGCAGCGACGTGGGCGGGCCGCCTTTAAAATGCTTCCACGCATGCGTCGAAGTCATTCGACGCATGCGAGGGACGGCGGGCGCCTGGACATGTACGGTAGGTCTGTACTGACGACCGTACATGTCCGAGCGGGCAGGATTCCAGCGGACTGTTTTAAAACAAGTCCAGGAATATTTGTCCGCTGGGAAAAGGCCCGGCGGGCAAATGTTTGCTGGAATTCGGCCCGCTCGCGCCCACACACGACCAAACATGTCTGCTGAAACTGGCCTGCGGACCAGTTTCAGCAGACATGTTTGGTCGTGAGTACGGGGCCTTAGTGTATTACCAACAGTAACCTTGGAAACGGTGGTCCCAGCTCTTTTCAGGTCATTGACCAGCTCCTCCTGTGTAGTCCTGGGCTGATTTCTCACCTTTCTTGATCATTGAGACCCCACGAGGTGAGATTTTGCATGGAGCCCCAGTCCGAGGGAGATTGACAGTCATGTTTAGCTTCTTCCATTTTCTAATGATTGCTCCAACAGTGGACCTTTTTTCACCAAGCTGCTTGGCAATTTCCCCGTAGCCCTTTCCAGCCTTGTGGAGGTGTACAATTTTGTCTCTAGTGTCTTTGGACAGCTCTTTGGTCTTGGCCATGTTAGTAGTTCGATTCTTACTGATTGTATGGGGTGGACAGGTGTCTTTATGCAGCTAATGACCTCAAACAGGTGCATCTAATTTAGGATAATAAATGGAGTGGAGGTGGACATTTTAAAGGCAGACTAACAGGTCTTTGAGGGTCAGAATTCTAGCTGATAGACAGGTGTTCAAATACTTATTTGCAGCTGTATCATACAAATAAATAGTTAAAAAATCATAAATTGTGATTTCTGGAATTTTTTTTTTGATTATGTCTCACAGTGGACATGCACCTACGATGACAATTTCAGACCCCTCCATGATTTACAAGTGGGAGAACTTGCAAAATAGCAGGGTGTTCAAATACTTATTTTCCTCACTGTATATGTAACAGGACATTTGCCCTGCATGTTCCAGGTCGCAGTTGCAAACACTTACCTGTGCAGGTCTGAGCAGGTCCCTTCCTGTTCCTTTGGAATAAAGAATAGTATAACAGTGGAACCTCAGATTATGAGCATAATCCATTCCAGTAGAATGCTCGTAATCCTCGTAATCCAAAGTACTCGCATATCAAAGCGAGTTTCCCCATTAAAGTCAATGTAAACAAAAATAATTTCCGCATTAACTTCAATGGCATGCAATACCACATGCGGCCAGAGGTGTTGGGGCACCGGAGAGCCTTGGAAACAGCACAGGACAGGACAGGACACTTCAGCTGACCTCGGCAAACCTCGGAAAGACTCCGTTCCCGAGATTTGCAGAGGTCACTCTAGCTGTCCTCGGGCCTTTCTGTGCATTTCCGAACGGTGCAGATCAGCGTCGTTCAGCTCTGCTTGGCTCTGTCGCCCCCCACCTCAGGCCAAAGGCGGTACTGCACATCGCTTTGGCCTGAATCGTGCTTGTTTTGTGAGACAACATTCGCAAACCGAGTTACGATTTTTAAAAATACAGTGTTTGTATTGCAAAACGCTTGTTAACCATGTTACTCGCAATACGAGGTTCCAATGTAGTTCTGTGCTCCCTTCTCGGCTCTCTTTTCTGTATATCCCTTTTTTTTTTCTTATGTCTCCTATTCTTTTTTTCAGATTCTGGTGCAAAAGCTACAGCAGTTTTCATGTGACTTGGGGCTCAGGTCTTCCCAGATCAGTTTCTCTTTGGACATGTGGTCATTAACTGATGGTGCTTTTCTCCTCTCCTCTCCACGTGACAAACACTGATTTAACATGCGCGCCTCTCCAAATGGTATCCCATAACACCCAGGACCTAAACTCACTGGCAAAGAGATGTAAAGCTTGTCAACACTACCACTCCCAAGGACTTGATGTTCTCCTTTTACAGGAGAGTAATTTCACTAAGCAATTTAGTTCTTTGTTTATCCACCATAAATAACAGACTTTTTAGCTAGCAAATTCACATGACAAAAAGTGAGGGGTGGCTATATTTTTCCCTAAAATAGTTTTCTTTTCTCCCACTCGTATAATTAAAGACCAGGAAGGACATTCTTGCCAAGGACCATATTAAGGGTAGCTTATACACTATGGCCCGGATCAAGGATCTGATGAAACAGCGGAGCTGTGAAACGCGTCATCCGATTGGTCCGCTCCCGTAGGCCACGCCACATCACTTCCGGTGCGACGATCCCTGTTTGCGGTCCACCCTGAGACGCACGCTGTCCTGTACGGCTCCCTGCACGGTCTGCTGTCCTCCTGTATGGTTGTATGGTTGTCTTCAGCGCCATATCGTTCCACCTACAGCTCCCTCGTCTTGTGCAGACCTCCCTGAGGACCAGGACATATCGGACACCAGTGACCACGGACCATATTTAACTGAAATGCCTGTAACCGCATATTAATTGTGAGTAGCCATTTGGCTGTGTGTTTCGTTTATTTTATTAAATTCCTTTCATACTGCACTTAGATTGGCACATCATTGTTCTTTCTTTGTGTACCAGAAAAAAGAAGGCCTCTACTACTGGCCTTGGAACACCAGTTGTCCCAAGGAGTAATCTTGGAATTAGCCCCAGAGGATCATTCTATTCAAACCTGTTTACGGTTCCAAAACCAAGGGATGTCAGACCTATCCTAGATCTAAAGAGTCTGAATCAGCTTCTGAGCATTCCGCATGGAGTCTGTTCGTTTAGTTGTTTCCACCCTTCAGAGAGGAGAATTCCTGACATCAATAGACATCTAAGATGCATATCTGCATGTGCCGATATTTCCCACTCACCAAAGATTTCTAAGGTTTGTGGTGGATCAGTGCCACTTTCAATTTGTGACCCTTCCTTTCAGGCTGGCTACAGCACCTCGAGTATTCACAAAGATTCTGGCCCCGGCCCTGGCAAGACTAAGGGCACAAGGCATAGCGGTAACAGCCTACCTGGATGATCTGTTTATCAGAGATCACTCCGTTGCTTGCTTGGACCACTATGTGCACAGCGCAGTGGAATATTTAGAGTACCTAGGCTGGGTCCTCAATTTGGAGAAATCTTCCTTGCAGCCTCAAAGAAGGCTAGAGTACTGGGGCATGATCATAGACACATCCCTAAGCAAGGTATTCCTTCCCAAGCCAAAGGCAAAGGTCATAGGAGACTTGGTCCCAGTGGTAAAGGCAAAGAAAAGGCCTTCCATCCGTCTTTGCATGAGATTGTTGGGAAAGATGGTAGCCTCATTCGAGGCTGTCCCGTATGCCCAGTTTCACTCAAGACCGTTACAGGGCAGGATTCTGTCAGCTTGGAACAAGAATGTTCAGGCCCTGGATCTTCCTATGGTCTTATCTCCAGGGGTTCGCCAGAGCCTCAATTGGTGGTTGCTCCCCCAAAATCTGTCAGAAGGAAAATCCTTCACTCCAGTTACCTGGAAAGTAGTAACCACAGAAGCCAGCCTTCTAGGCTGGGGTGGCAGTGCTAGAAGAAGCATCTGCCCAGGGAAAGTGGTCCTGGGCCGAAAAGCTCCTACCCATCAACATTTTTGGAGATTCGGGCAATTCATTTGGCCCTCAAAGTTTGGTCTTGCAGACTGCAAGGCGGGCCTGTTCGGATTCAATCTGACAATGCTACGGCCGTAGCCTATATCAATTACCAAGGAGGTACCAGAAGTCTGGATGCCCAAAAAGAGGTGAATCACCTCTTGGCCTGGGCAGAAAAGCATATTACTCGCCTATCTGCAGTCTTCATTCCAGGGGTAGAAAATTGGCAGGTGGATTTTTTAAGTCACCAGCAACTGAGTCCAGGAGAATGGTCTCTACACCCAGACATATTTCAAATCATATGTCAGAAATGGGGAACCCCAGATGTGGACGTGTTGGCTTCCAGGTTCAACGCAAAACTGGACAGTTTTGTGTCAAGAACAAGAGATCCCTATGCTCAAGGCTCAGATGGCCTGACAATCCCATGGGATCGGTATTCCCTGATTTATGCGTTCCCTCCAGTACCGCTCCTCCCACGGTTCCTTCAGAGGGTCAAGAAGGAAGGAAAATCTGAAATTTTGGTCGCCCCGGCTTGGCCCAGGAGACCCTGGTACGCAGAAGTCGTAAGCATGGCAGTAGGAAGACCTAGGATTGTTCCATTACGCCCAGACCTATTATCACAGTCCAATATTCCATCCTTACAAAGTCTAAATTTGACGGTTTGGCTGTTGAGACCCACATTCTGAAGAAACGTGGGCTCTCGGTGCCAATCCTATCTACCCTGGTTAGTGCTAGGAAGTCGGCCTCCAGGCTCATCTACTATAGAATCTGGAAGGCATATGTTTCCTGGTGTGTATCAGATGGCATCCTAGGAAATTTTCCATTAATAGGATTCTTGCCTTTCTTTAGTTGGGCTTAAATATGAGGTTGGCCTTGTCGGTATTCTTTCAGAAACCGCTTGCTTCTCGTTCCCTAGTTAGGGCCTTTGTTCAGGGTGCACTGCAGTTATATCCGCTGATTAAGTCTCCTGTGTGCCCATGGGATTTGAATTTGGTATTGTCTGTTTTACAGAAGCTACCTTTTGAACCTATACACCAGATTTCTCTAAGCCTGTTGACACAGAAACTGTTTTTTTCTTGTAGCCATATCCTCGCCTAGAAGGGTATCGGAATTGGTGGCTCTTTCGTGTAAAGAACCGTATATGATTATTCACCAGAATTTCTTACCTAAGGTGGTTTCAGGTTTTCATCTGAACCAAGAGATAGTCCTACCGTCTTTTTTTCCAAATCCATCTGCGGAGGAAGAGAGCAGGGCCGGACTGGCCTACCGTGATACCGGGAAATTTCCCGCCAAGCCGCCTGCCCTGATCCGCTCCCTCCTCCTCGGGCAGCGAGTGTTAAAAATGTTGCCGCGCTGCTTTGAGAAAAGTCCGTCCCGCCCTCCTAGACCAGCTCGAATTATATGCACGGCGCACCTACAGCAGTGTGTACAGGAGGTGGAGAGGGAATGTCATTGTCTGCTGTGGATTGTGCGGGGGCGCGGGGAGGGAACTATCGCATGCAGTACACTGACTGTTCCCTCCCCCGGCTCCTCCAGCTGCTGTGCCATTCGGCGGCTCAGGGCTCTGATGCTTAGGTGCTGGCCCGCCTCCCTCACTTACAATGGTCGGGACTCGTGAGGGGGTGTGGCCCCGCCTGTTACGGGGGACGGAGTGGCCGGCCTCAAGGATGATCGCATGGTCCCACGTTCTGGGCAGAACAACATGGATGGAGGTACAAAAAAAAAGGCTCTAAAAATGTTGTTTTACTTTTTATGTAGCTGTGTCACCCAGTCCCCTGTGTCACCCAGCCCTGTGTCACCCAGCCCTGTGTCACCCAGTCCCCTGTGCCACCCAGCCCTGTGTCACCCAGTTCTGTGTCACCCAGTCCCCTGTGTCACCCAGTCCCCTGTGTCACCCAGTCCCCTGTGTCACCTAGTCCCCTGTGTCACCCAGCCCTGTGTCACCCAGCCCTGTGTCACCCAGTCCCCCGTGTCACCCAGTCCTGTGTCACCCAGTCCCCTGTGTCACCCAGCCCTGTGTCACCCAGCCCTGTGTCACCCAGTCCCCTGTGTCACCCAGCCCTGTGTCACCCAGTCCCCTGTGTCACCCAGCCCTGTGTCACCCAGTCCCCTGTGTCACCCAGCCCTGTGTCACCCAGTCCTGTGTCACCCAGTCCCCTGTGTCACCCAGTCCCCTGTGTCACCCAGTCCCCTGTGTCACCCAGCCCTGTGGCACCCAGTGCCCTGTGTCACCCAGCCCTGTGTCACCCAGTCCCCTGTGTCACCCAGCCCTGTGTGACCCAGTCCCCTGTGTCACCCAGCCCCCTGTGTCACCCAGCCCTGTGTCACCCAGTCCCCTGTGTCACCCAGCCCTGTGTCACCCAGTCCCCTGTGTCACCCAGTCCCCTGTGTCACCCAATCCCCTGTGTCACCCAATCCCCTGTGTCACCCAGCCCTGTGTCACCCAGTCCCCTGTGTCACCCAGTCCCCTGCTGTCACCCAGTCCCCTGCTGTCACCTAGTCCCCTGCTGTCACCTAGTCCCCTGCTGTCACCCAGCCCTCTGTCATCCAGTCCCCTGTGTCACCCAGTCCCCTGTGTCACCCAGTCCCCTGTGTCACCCAGCCCCCTGCTGTCACCCAGCCCTCTTTCACCCAGTCCCCTGTGTCACCCAGTCCCCTGCTGTCACCCAGCCCTCTGTCACCCAGTCCCCTGTGTCACCCAGTCCCCTGCTGTCACCCAGCCCTCTGTCACCCAGTGCCCTGCTGTCACCCAGTCCCCTGCTGTCACCCAGTCTTCTGCTGTCACCCAGCCCTCTGTCACCCAGCCCTCTGTCACTCAGTCCCCTGTCACCCAGCCCTCTGTCACCCAGTCCTCTGTCACCCAGTCCCCTGCTGTCGCCAAGTTCTCTGTCACCATGTCCTCTGTTACCCAGTCCCCTGCTGTCACCAAGTCCTCTGTCACCCAGTCGCCAAGTCCTCTGTCACCCAGTCCCCTGCTGTCGCCAAGTCCTCTGTCACCCAGTCCCCTGCTGTCGCCAAGTCCTCTACCACCCAGTTCCCTGTTGTCGCCAAGTCCTCTGTCATCCAGTCCCCTGCTGTTGCCAATTCCTCTGTCACCGAGTCCCCTGCTGTCGCCAAGTCCTCTGTCACCCATTCCCCTGCTGTCGCCAAGTTCTCTGTCACCCAGTCCCCTGCTGTCGCCAAGTCCTTTGTCACCCAGTTCCCTGCTGTCGCCAAGTCCCCTGCTGTCACCCAGTCCCTCTGCTGTCGCCCAGTCCTCTGTCACCCAGTCCTCTGTCACCCAGTCCCCTGCTGTCGTGACATGCTGAATCTGGTGACAAGAAACAAGTGGCAAGTGACATTTCTGAGTGTCTCCGATGCTCTCCTGCGCCCCCTACCTCTGGCCACATGCGGTATTGCATGCAATTGAAGTCAATGTGGAACAAATTATTTTCGTTTCCATTGACTTCAATGGGGAAACTCGCTTTGAAATGCGAGTACTTTGGATTACGAGCATTCTCCTGGAATGGATTATGCTCGTAATCCGAGGTTCCACTGTAATATATTTATGGTCGTGGCCCTATGATTGAGAGGGAAGTGAATCACATAAACACGCGACAAGACTTACAACATAAATAGACCTGGAGTGTGCCTTGATGGTCTGGTCGGAATGCCCAGAAAAAGGGGCATACAGGAGATAGATAATGGGAAGTTGTGTGGAAGGATGTGTTTGAGAACTGCCTTGAAAAGGGAAGGGTGGGAGGGTATCGTGCACTGGAACCGACAGTGAGTGTGGGTGAGTGCTCTGTTTAAATAGTCTCCGGGCTCCTCCCATAAACTCAGGCCACCATTTTGGCCTTCTAATATATATCTCCCTAGCCCTATGTGCTTTCATATCTGTCTTATCTTTATATAATACACTCTTTAAATGTTTCTTTAAAATGTATGGTTTTCTCTTTTATGAACAAGAAAATTATGTTGGGCTGGTATAATAATGCTATGGGGCTAGTATGAAATGTTTTCCAGGGCTGATTTTTACTCCCAGTCCGGCCCTGGAAGAGAGTCTACACTCTCTAGATGTTGTAAAAGCGGTAAGGGTTTATCTGCAAGCTACGGATCGGATAAGGAAGACTGATTGTGTGTTCATTCTGCCACAGGACCTGAAGAAGGGCCAGGCAGTATCAAGATCCACTATTGTGAGGTGGATTCAACAAGTCATTATTCAAGCCTATGGTTTAGAAAAGAAGATCCTTCCTTTTCAGGTGAAAGTGCACTCGACTAGAGCAGTTGGTGCTTCAAGGGCAGTGCATCACCATGCCTCCATGGCTCAGATCTGTAAGGCTGCTACTTGGTTTTCGGTCCATACATTTACCAAATTCTATCAGGTAGATGTATGAGGTTACGAGGATGCCGCCTTCGGGCGTAGTGTGCTGCAGGCAGCAGTATAAATCCTCTGGCTCGATAGTGGTCTTATTCTGATCTGTGTCTCCCTCCCCTCTAATTTTAGCATTGCTATGGGACATCCCAGTGCTTTAACTGGGCCGGAACGCGGCGGTACTCAGTACCGCCACTTCCAAAAATGGCCCTGGAGAGTACCAGCACCTCTCCGTGCACCCAGTACGTGGGTTTCCCGTACCGGAACGCAGCCCCAGGCCAGGAATATGATGATCAGTGGCGGAACTACCGCCATAGCGACCCACGCGGGCGCTATGGGCCCGCAGCCGAGTGGGGCCCGCTGATGGGGAGGCAGATCGGTGCGCTTGACAGTTACAGAACTGATGCTGTGTATCTCTCCCTCCTGTCGGCATCATTTCTGTCACAGCGCACCGATCTGCCTCCCTGTTCTAGCCACATGTGATCCTCCTATAGGTGCCTGGTCTCCCCCCAGCGCTGCCTGCTTCCTCTCCCTAAAAGCTGGGGGGACACTGTGAGAGCAGGGGAGCTTCTGTGAACTGCCCAGGGGTCCTAGGTGCATGGGGGGCCTTTGAAGTTTCCTCCCAGCAGGTTCGGGCAGCAGTGGTAACAGGTCTCCTCACGTTGGCTTTACAGGTCAGTTCTGGCTGTGTCTGCAATGCTCTCTCCTCTCTCTCTGCATCTTCCTCCCTTCCTCAGCCACTATCTGGGCCGGCCGTCCTGCTCCCTGTCTTCCTCACACAGATCCAATTCATCTTTGGCCTGTCACACTGCTCCTCTCAGATGGTTGTTATCTCTCCCCCTCCCTTCCCTGACTTTTCCCTGCAGACACTTTACCTTCACACATGTGTGTGTGTGTGTGTGTGTGTGTCCCAGGATCTACAAACATTACAAATGTCTGGAACAGTGGCGGCTGGTGCTCAAAATTGGGGGGGGCGCAAAAAAAAAAAAAAATTGAAGCCTCACTGTGCCCATCACATGCAACCACTGTGCCATGCCACCAAATGCAGCCACTGTGCCATCAATTGTCACCACTGTGGCCATGCCATAAAACAGCAACTGTTGCCATCAATTGTCACCACTGTGCCATGCTATCAAACGCAGCTACTGTGCCATCAAACGCAGCCACTGTGCCATCAATTGTCACCACTGTGCCATGCCATCAAACGCAGTCACTGTGCCATGCCATCAAACGCAGCCACTGTTCCATCAATTGTCACCACTGTGCCATGCCATCAAATGCAGCCACTGTGCCCCTCAATTGTTGCGACTGTGCCAATTGTCACCACTGTGCCCTTTAATTGTCACCACTGTGCCCCATGATGCCACTGTGCCCATTGTCACCACTGTGCCCCATGATGCCACTGTGCCCATTGTCACCACTGTGCCCCATGATGCCACTGTGCCAATTGTCACCTCTGTGCCCTTTGTCACCACTGTGCCCATGATGCCACTGTGCCCCATTGTCGCCCCTTTCCCTGTAAAAAAGCACTTACCTGAATTTAGCATTTATGTTCAGTAGCTCTTTCTACAGTAGCTCTTTTTCAGGGTACTTTCTAAGGGTATTTTCATGTTCAGTATTGGGGGGGGGGGAGCACCGGCGCCTAATAGAGTACCGGCACCTTTTTTGGCCCACTTAAAGCACTGGGACATCCCATTAAGTGATTAAGGCTCTGTGTCCTATGATGTATGATCAAGAAAATAGGAATTTTTAATACAGCTTACCTGTAAAATCCTTTTCTTGGAAATACATCACGGTACACAGAGCTCCCACCCCTCTTCGGAGTTTAACGTGGAACACTTATTGCTTTGCTACAAAACTGAGGCACTCTCCATTTGGGAGGGGTTATATAGGGGAGGAACTCAATTCTAATTGGGTTAACCAGTGTCCAATCACCTCTGGTGACTACATAACCCATTAAGTAATTAGGCTCTGTGTCCCGTGATGTATTTCCAAGAAAAGGATTTTACAGGTAAGCTGTATTAAAAAATCCTATTTTTTGCGAGTAAACACTGAGGCAGAGAAGATTAACCTTTGTTGTCTTATAGCCAGATTCAGAAAGACTTACGCCGGCGTATCTACAGAAGTGTAAATATGCACCATTGTATTTATGTTCCATACCCACAGAACAAGATACGCCTGAAAATAGGCTTCCTCCGACCGACGTAACTTTCCTACGCCGGCGTATCGTGGGCGCATATTTACGCTTGACGCATCTTGCGCTCACATTGATTTCCTATTCAAATATGCAAATGATGGAGATACGCCGATTCACACATGTAAGTGCGCCCGACGCAGGCTACGCGGGGTGCGCATAAGTCGTACGTCAGGCTTAAAGTTATTCCATCAAAAAGCTGGAATATCTTTGCACCAGACGTGCATAGGTCAGCTGGAGAGCAGCTACAGCAGCACCGTTACGGATGAACTGAGTAAGCTGAGCAACCACACTTGCAGGACAACACATCTGTATGCCAACATGCCAGGGGCAGCCGTGGTCCTAGCACTACTAATGGGTCCACCGACTCGTAGGAGGGCACGGGAGAGGATATACCGCACGCGCATGGACGTCTTTGGCATGGGTGATTCCGAGGTGTATCGCATCTTCAGATTCAGCTCTAATGCCATCCTAGAATTAGCCACAACCCTGCATGATGACATCACTAGCAAGACACATCATGCACATGCAGTGCAGCCACTGGTCAAGGTACTGGCAACACTGCATTTCCTCGCCAGTGGATCATTTCAGCATACAAATGGAGTTGTGGCTGGGATGTCACAATCCACCATGAGCAGATGTGTGCACCAGGTTTTCCCCGCAATCCTCAATCGCATGTCCCACCACTTCATCAGACCCACCCAGGAGCATCTGCAGCAGAAGGCAATGGAGGATTTCTGCAGAATTGCCAGATTCCCATGCACCGTGGGGGCCATTGATTGCACACATGTGGCACTACGGCCCCCCGTGACACAGAGCACATATACCGCAATCGGAAGCATTGGCATTCCATCAACGTACAGGTGATAGCCGATGCCCAATGGCTCATATGGCATGTCCGTGCCAAACACCTAGGGTCCAGCAACGACAGCTACATATACCATCAAAGCAACATCCCAACTGATTTTGAACAGAACGTGTATGGGGACAGCTGGCTGGTTGGTGAGTGACATGGGTGTCAGGTATGACTGTCCAAACCCATGATGCAGACATCACGAGGGGCACATGCACGACTAACATCCTCCCGGCTTTTCCCTTCCAGGTGACTCTGCATATGCACTTGGACCCCATCTCCTGACTCCATACCGGACTCCCCAAACCACAGGAGAGCAAAACTACAATGCTGCCCACATACGTACCAGTGCAGTGGTGGAACGCACATTTGGCCTCCTGAAGTCCCGTTTCCGATGCCTGGATAAGTCTTTCCGATGCCTGTTGTATTCCCCAAACTTTGTGTGCCAGATCATCAGTGCATGTTGCATTCTACACAACTACGTCATGAGAAAGGGCATGGAGATTGACCTACGTGTTGACCTGACCCCTGAACCACACAGTCCCCCCTAACCTAGGGTAGCCCATCTGCTGAGGGAGCAGCAGTCAGGAGACGCCTCAAAGAAGACATGTTTGCACGTTAAACACACACATTCATCATGGCACAAGGAGAATGCACGCATGGACACCACTGTGGTCCCTAGCTCACACACCCCCACATCCACATCACATTGGATTAGCCCAAGTCCACCATGCAGGACTTGGGAGCAGCAACGCCACGCCAAGGCTCCAATTATGTTGCTGTACATTCATACCACATTCACACGGGTCGTGGGGATAAATTCTCCCCAACGACCGAGGGAGACAACCCAAAAATAAAAATAAACTCATGACCTGAGCATAGAAAAAAAAGTAAAAAAAAAATAAAGCCACTTATTTGGGCTGATGGGGGCTGTGCCTGGTGGCAGATTTCTGGCTCCTCAGCTGCCTGTGGGGAGCCTGGGGTGGGGGGGGTGGGACATCTGGAGGTGGCTCATCCCCGGTCGTGCCACTCCTGGCAGGTGATGGCTGCCTGCCCTCCAAGGCCACGGCAATTCAGCTCAGAAATACATTTGTCTGGGCCTGCATCCTTAGCTGGCGGGTGATGTTATGCCACTGGTTGCGTTGCCTCTGTCTCCCCTCCTCCTGGATGGCAGTCGTGTTGGCGTTGACGGCCTCAGTAAGGCTTTGAACTTCGGCCACCAGGTTCACAGTGGTGGCCTGCAACTCCCCCACACAGGTGACCACTGCAGCACTATTGGCATTGCCATCCAGCACTGCATCGTAGATTTGGCCAGTGTTATGTGCCATCTGCTGCAGGTGCCCGGCTATATCCCCCATATGCCGGGTCTGCTGGCCCTGGTCCAGGGCTATTTGGTCCTGGACACTGATAGGTACACCCCTGATCTTCCTTGTCGCCTTTCTTGGGGCAGAAGATGCTTGCGAGCGGGTGAATGGTGAGCCCCTTGAGGGGGTTCCCCTGCTGGTGGCAGACACAGAGGGGCTTCCCCTGATGGGGGGGGAGTTGCGAGAGGGCCCAGGCAGAACACTGGACATAATCAGGCTTATCTGCCCTAGGTCCACCGACTCCTCCACCACCTCCTCGAGAGGAGAGGTGTGGGCACTCCCCTCCACCGCTGTATCTTGGGCGTCTTGCTGAGGCTGATCCGGGGACGATGTGGTGGGACGGCCACCGGCAGAAGATGTGCCCGCTCCCTCCTGCACATCTGTGGATGACATAAAGCAGTCACATGTTGGGGGACCCACACACTTGTCACATGTTCCCTTCCACCCCCTCACATGCTACACACCGGATAGGCGATATAAAACACTTACCTGTCCTCGAGGCCTCATCACGGGAATCAAAGCCCTCAACTCCCTCCAACTGCTCCCTCTGTATACACCGGGCGACCATCTCCTCATCTGGGGTCAAAACAATATTGCAGGGTGGTCCACCCCCCGTGCCACTCTGGTGCCTCCGAATGGCGGACAGCTTCTCCCGCACACGGAGCTTCATGTCGTTCATTTTCTTGTTAATGTCCTTGGCGCTGCGGGTGGCATTGCCAAGGGCACTAACTTGAGTCGCAATCGTATCCAGGATTTCCTGCTTCCTGGCGCGGCTGGTATCCCGACTCTGGGCACCATGGAGGAAGGTCTCATATCTCTCCATGCCAGCAATCACGATTCCCCTCTCCTGGGGAGTAAAATCCCTCTTCCTCTTACTGACTGGAGCAGCCATAGCACAGTAAAAGAGCCAAGAAATAAAGAACAGCAAAATTACCTTGCTCAGGGGGGAAAAAGCAGGATGTAATTTTGCGTTGGACGGGCGCATGTCTGGGCGTATTAATGCGCTCGGCGTAAGCCGATAGGCCGGCGTAAAACAGGAAGTTCGGCCGGCGTAGTTGTGAGCATGCGCACAAGGAAGCGATCATACATCGACATCACTGCACATGCTCCGTGGAAGATACGCCGGGCGTAATCCACTGCTCCACGCTCAGGCTATCATTTGCATAAGTTCACACTCACTAACACTTACGTCGGCTTACGCCTTCACATTTACATTACGCTGGCGCAACATGGAGAGCAAGTGCTTTGTGAATCATGCACTTACCTCTCTGACTTATCCCGGCGTATCGCATATACGTTGCATTACGCCGGCACCACGATGCGCCCATCTACCTGAATCTGGCTATTAGTGTTTTTTTATCATTTAAAGCCCAGTTGAAGTCACACAACTAGTTTTAGATATTGTACTAACATCCTCCATTTTTATAGTCATGATTTCACATTTTTGCTAAGTATCACATAGCTGATAGCATGTCTTTGCTGGGCAGGAGAAGTCATCAGATGGCTTCAGCAAGTAGGCAGGCAGCTGGTGCTGGCAACAACAGGCAGGGTAGCAAGGTCAGGCAGGCCGGGTCATACACAGACAGGATCGATGGGGTACAGGGCACAGACAGGAAGGTGGTCAGGAGACAAGCTGGGTCTAGAACCGATCAGTGGAACAGGAGCCAAAGGAGCAGACAGAAGAGAGGTCCGGGGACTAGCCAAGTTCGATGCAGGTGGAGTACAGAGAATGGTCAGGACAAGCCGGGTCAGCAACTGATAGCAGGATGCAGGTTCACAGGATCACAGATACACAAGAGGCAGAAGACAAATCAGCACTGATCCTGAGCACTGGCTGTGTTTAAATAGTCTGTTTGGTGCCAACATCTGTCACGAGTGCACGCAAGTGCTGATGCGCGAGTTTACGCATGCACATATTTATTAGCCAGTGCCCAATTATTACAAGCATGGAAGGGAATAAGCTTTTTTTTTTTAACTTCAAAACAAGTTTATTGAGATGTGTTCAAGGTGTACAGGTTATACAATACAGGAGTTACATTTCCTCCTGTCTTACAACATATGCATTCTGAATTCAAGGCCGTCCGCCTTGGCATTATGTTCCAGGTAAGTATACCTAACTTTATTACAATCGCCATTTCCATATCTTTTATGAGGAATCCCATTTCGTGTTTACTAATATTCAGTAGTCATTCACTTTTTCCTCCACCCACTGCCTTCCCCTTGTCACTCCTGGATTATACGGTGCACGTTTCCCCATCCTCCAACCACCGGTCCCATACACTAGAAAATTTTTGTTTATATATCATTTTCCTATAAGGCAATACAGCATTTATTTCCTTCTTCCAATCCCGTAGGGATGGAGCCGTTGCTCGCAGCCATGCCTTAGCTACCACTTTTCTTGTGACAAACAGTGACTCCTGTATAAATATGGTCTGGTATTTGTCAACCTCAACGTCTGGTATTAAACCCAGTAGGCACAGTCTTGGGTCCATTCCCACCGGTGATCCCATATTGTCATGCAGGAATTGCGTCACTTGTAACCAGTATGCCTGCATGTCGGAGCACTGCCATAGCAAATGGTAGAAGGTACCCTCCATTATTAGACACATGGGGCATAGTGGGCTTCTCGTAGGTTGGAATTTTGTTAGTCTCAGTGGCGTCAGGTACGATCGGTGAATTATATATAGTTGTGTCAGTCTGTCGGAGAGCTTGGGAGATGCGGTCTTCACTCCCTCCAGAATTTCCCCCCAATCCTCTGTCTCGATGGGGCCCACATCCTGCTCCCACTGTATTCTCGCTGCCTGTACTATCCCGTTTACCTTACGTTGCCTAATAGCATAGTATAAGTTGGATATGAGTTTGGTCGGATCGGCTCCGAATATGATGCTCAGCACCGGTGAAATACTCAGGTCCACCGCCGCCGATGCCATTTGTTTTCTAATTGCGTGCCTGAGTTGCAGGTATCTAAATAGGAATTGTTGTGGGAGGGAGAACTCCCTCCTCACCACTGAGAATGGCTTGACCCCATTTTCTGTTAGGATCTGGGAGAGGTATAGTACCCCATACGCTGCCCAGATCTGTGGGTCTGGTACTGAAGTCAGTTCGGTCATGCCTCCATTGAGCCATAGTGGCGTGTGCGAATGGATATGTGACCTATTTTGCTTTTTAAGTGCTATGTCCCATATCTTTTGGAGGTGTATTAGCATACCAGCTCCAAACTGCGGTGTCTTGCATCCTCCCTGTCCTCTCCTGAATACCGCCTGGCAGGCGGTGTGAAACACCCCTCCCGGCTTGTTGCAGACCAGCGAACCGTATCTCCTCGACTCAACTGTATTATAATGATATAAGTGAGAGAGTTGAGCTGCTACATAGTAGTCCTGGATATCTGGTAGAGAGCATCCCCCCTCCGCCGTGGGATTTTTGAGTACATGCCATGCCAGTTTATGTCTGCCCGATCCCCATACAAAGGAATTTAGTATTGCCTCCATCTGTTTGAATATCTTCAGTGGGATATATAGGGGGGCATGCCATATCATGTATAGAATTTTGGGTAGTAGGATCATCTTAACTAGATTGATTCTTCCCATGACCCCCAGAGGTAGTCTCGCCCAGGCCTGAGTTCTAGATTTTATAATTCCAAATAGAGGGTCTATATTAAGGGACACATACTCTTGTAACTTTTTGGTGACCATAACTCCAAGATATTTAACCTCTGCTACCCTTTGCAGTGGCATTTCCGATTGACTCTTCGATGGAGGGAACTGATCTAGTGGGAGGATCTTAGATTTATCCCAGTTTATTTTGAGCCCTGAGAATCTTCCTATTTCCTCTATGATATTTAGTGCCGCTGTTAGTGATGGGCCCTGGTCAGCTAAATAGAGGACCGTATCGTCAGCATATATTTCACATTTTTGCTAAGTATCACATAGCTGATAGCATGTCTTTGCTGGGCAGGAGAAGTCATCAGATGGCTTCAGCAAGTAGGCAGGCAGCTGGTGCTGGCAACAACAGGCAGGGTAGCAAGGTCAGGCAGGCCGGGTCATACACAGACAGGATCGATGGGGTACAGGGCACAGACAGGAAGGTGGTCAGGAGACAAGCTGGGTCTAGAACCGATCAGTGGAACAGGAGCCAAAGGAGCAGACAGAAGAGAGGTCCGGGGACTAGCCAAGTTCGATGCAGGTGGAGTACAGAGAATGGTCAGGACAAGCCGGGTCAGCAACTGATAGCAGGATGCAGGTTCACAGGATCACAGATACACAAGAGGCAGAAGACAAATCAGCACTGATCCTGAGCACTGGCTGTGTTTAAATAGTCTGTTTGGTGCCAACATCTGTCACGAGTGCACGCAAGTGCTGATGCGCGAGTTTACGCATGCACATATTTATTAGCCAGTGCCCAATTATTACAAGCATGGAAGGGAATAAGCTTTTTTTTTTTAACTTCAAAACAAGTTTATTGAGATGTGTTCAAGGTGTACAGGTTATACAATACAGGAGTTACATTTCCTCCTGTCTTACAACATATGCATTCTGAATTCAAGGCCGTCCGCCTTGGCATTATGTTCCAGGTAAGTATACCTAACTTTATTACAATCGCCATTTCCATATCTTTTATGAGGAATCCCATTTCGTGTTTACTAATATTCAGTAGTCATTCACTTTTTCCTCCACCCACTGCCTTCCCCTTGTCACTCCTGGATTATACGGTGCACGTTTCCCCATCCTCCAACCACCGGTCCCATACACTAGAAAATTTTTGTTTATATATCATTTTCCTATAAGGCAATACAGCATTTATTTCCTTCTTCCAATCCCGTAGGGATGGAGCCGTTGCTCGCAGCCATGCCTTAGCTACCACTTTTCTTGTGACAAACAGTGACTCCTGTATAAATATGGTCTGGTATTTGTCAACCTCAACGTCTGGTATTAAACCCAGTAGGCACAGTCTTGGGTCCATTCCCACCGGTGATCCCATATTGTCATGCAGGAATTGCGTCACTTGTAACCAGTATGCCTGCATGTCGGAGCACTGCCATAGCAAATGGTAGAAGGTACCCTCCATTATTAGACACATGGGCATAGTGGGCTTCTCGTAGGTTGGAATTTTGTTAGTCTCAGTGGCGTCAGGTACGATCGGTGAATTATATATAGTTGTGTCAGTCTGTCGGAGAGCTTGGGAGATGCGGTCTTCACTCCCTCCAGAATTTCCCCCCAATCCTCTGTCTCGATGGGGCCCACATCCTGCTCCCACTGTATTCTCGCTGCCTGTACTATCCCGTTTACCTTACGTTGCCTAATAGCATAGTATAAGTTGGATATGAGTTTGGTCGGATCGGCTCCGAATATGATGCTCAGCACCGGTGAAATACTCAGGTCCACCGCCGCCGATGCCATTTGTTTTCTAATTGCGTGCCTGAGTTGCAGGTATCTAAATAGGAATTGTTGTGGGAGGGAGAACTCCCTCCTCACCACTGAGAATGGCTTGACCCCATTTTCTGTTAGGATCTGGGAGAGGTATAGTACCCCATACGCTGCCCAGATCTGTGGGTCTGGTACTGAAGTCAGTTCGGTCATGCCTCCATTGAGCCATAGTGGCGTGTGCGAATGGATATGTGACCCTATTTTGCTTTTTAAGTGCTATGTCCCATATCTTTTGGAGGTGTATTAGCATACCAGCTCCAAACTGCGGTGTCTTGCATCCTCCCTGTCCTCTCCTGAATACCGCCTGGCAGGCGGTGTGAAACACCCCTCCCGGCTTGTTGCAGACCAGCGAACCGTATCTCCTCGACTCAACTGTATTATAATGATATAAGTGAGAGAGTTGAGCTGCTACATAGTAGTCCTGGATATCTGGTAGAGAGCATCCCCCCTCCGCCGTGGGATTTTTGAGTACATGCCATGCCAGTTTATGTCTGCCCGATCCCCATACAAAGGAATTTAGTATTGCCTCCATCTGTTTGAATATCTTCAGTGGGATATATAGGGGGGCATGCCATATCATGTATAGAATTTTGGGTAGTAGGATCATCTTAACTAGATTGATTCTTCCCATGACCCCCAGAGGTAGTCTCGCCCAGGCCTGAGTTCTAGATTTTATAATTCCAAATAGAGGGTCTATATTAAGGGACACATACTCTTGTAACTTTTTGGTGACCATAACTCCAAGATATTTAACCTCTGCTACCCTTTGCAGTGGCATTTCCGATTGACTCTTCGATGGAGGGAACTGATCTAGTGGGAGGATCTTAGATTTATCCCAGTTTATTTTGAGCCCTGAGAATCTTCCTATTTCCTCTATGATATTTAGTGCCGCTGTTAGTGATGGGCCCTGGTCAGCTAAATAGAGGACCGTATCGTCAGCATATAGTACTATCTTTTCCCATGTGTCGCCTTTTCTAAATCCGGTCACCTCCGGGCTCATCCGTATGGCGATAGCTAGGGGCTCCGCTGCTAGGGCATATAACAGTGGAGACAGGGGGCAACCCTGCCTCGTACCCCTCTCCAGGGAGATATGATCCGAGAGCCAGCCATTAACGTAAATTCTAGCCCTGGGGGTCTGGTATAAAAGCTGCACCCATTTGATTAAATTTGGTCCGAATCCAAAGCACCTTAGGCATTCCCACAAGTATGGCCACTCGACCGAGTCGAAGGCCTTGGCCGTGTCTAACGCCACCACTACTCTCGTCCCCATATTATCA
Organism: Rana temporaria; assembly: GCF_905171775.1. Taxonomy (NCBI): domain Eukaryota; kingdom Metazoa; phylum Chordata; class Amphibia; order Anura; family Ranidae; genus Rana; species Rana temporaria. Next base: position 291,157,850 of record NC_053491.1, on the reverse strand, counting down.
TGTTGGGCTTGGATATTCATAAATAGTCTACGTATGTTCATTGCTGTATTCTTCCCCGGCATGAACCCGGTCTGATCCGGGTGCACTAAGGAGAGAATAACCTCATTCAATCTATTGGCCAGTACCTTGGCTAGGATCTTAATATCCACCGGCAACAGGGATATAGGTCTGTATGACTCTGGGTATTGCGGATCCTTGCCCGGTTTCGGTAGCACTATGATCTGGGCCTCCTGCATAGAAGAGGGAAGCATCTCCAATTCAAAGATGGAATGGAACAATTCCTTTAGTTTAGGGACTAAGACCTCTGAGTAGGTGGCATAGAACTCCAGTGGTAGGCCGTCTAGTCCCGGCGCCTTAGATTTGGCTAGTTGCGATACTGCATTATCTATGTCCTGCGTTGTAACCTGGGCTTCTAATATTTTAGCTTGTTCTGAGTTCAGTTTGGGGAACTGCAATCTATGCAGATAGTTTCTAATTTCCGCTGGCGTGTTGTGACACTGTGATTTATACAGGGCCCCATAACATTTTTGGAATCTATCCGCCGCCTTCAGGGGATCTGTGATTACTGAGCCGTCCGGCTCCATCAAAGATACCACCACCGGAGGCCTGTCCTCCATATGCGCCAGATATGCCAGCATCTTCCCCGCTTTTTCTCCATGTTCATAGATCCTGGTCTTGCCAAAAAATACCCGCTGTTTAGCCTTTTCCATAAGTAATTGTGATACCACCCTGGATTGCAGCTTGACCTTAGTGAGATTGTCTAGAGATGGCTGCGCATTGTAGGCCCCCTCCAGTTCCCGCAATACATTCTCAGACATGGAAACCACCGCCTTCGAGGAAGCTTTAAGCCTATTAATTCTGTTATCTAGGATCCCACGTGCATGTAGTTTAAATGCATCCCAGTGCCCATTAATCCAGGTTGCATCCCGCCCTTCCATAAAATAGAATGTCAATTCCCTGGTCACACTGTCTTGGTCTGTCAGGGCCGTCAGCCAGTAGGGATTTAGTCTCCATATCCTCTCGGGTGCTTCCCCCAGCAGGGACATCTGTACCCAGCACGGGGAGTGGTCCGAGAGGGCACGAGGAGCAAAACCTGCTCCTGTCACTCTCGGCATCAAGGGTTTTGACATAAGAACATAGTCTATGCGGGACATGGTTGCGTAGCTCGCCGAGTGACATGAATACACCCTGACTTCCGGGTTTCTCTGTCTCCAAACGTCTACTAATGCAAATTCCTGAAAAAGTCTGCTTAGCCTGGTCTGTCTGATAACTCCCACTCTCCCATCTACACCCGCGGGACGATCCACGTATGGATCCATGGTCATATTAAAATCCCCCATCCACACAGCCGGAACATTCTGGTGCCTGGCCATAAATTCCAAGCCTGCTATTACGACCTCAGAGCTGTATGGAGGGGGGATATAGCATATTATCAACACCACAGGGACTCCACCAATTAACACATTCATGAACAGATACCTCCCCTGCTGATCGGACTGCAGTGTTACAAGCTCAAATGGGGTGGCCTTAGTTACCAGCAACGACACGCCTCTGGAGAAACTGGTATGTGTGCTATGGTATGCCCAGCCAATCCATGGACGCTTCAATGCCGCCTGCAGATGGCCTGTAACATGAGTCTCGGTTAGGGCAATCACGTTAGCTTTCTGTGCTTTCAAATATGCGAGAACTGCCGTTCTTTTAATTTTGTCTCTTACCCCTCTGACGTTCCACGTCAGAAATGTAATTGTTGTCATGTCTGCATCATATATACATTTCTTAACCGTCTCGGCCTACCCCACGTTTCACTGACCAGTTGCATCCGTTTTTGACTCCCATACATATCCATCTGCCTCCCGTACCCCTGCACCCCCCCTTGCACATCTCCATAATACATAAAACCCGATCTCACCCTTTGAAGGCCACAACGGTGGCTCCGCCCATAGGCAACCTTCCCCCCTCCCAGCCCAGCACCCCCCCAAACCTGGTGCAGGCATTTGATTCCCGAACAAAATAAACCAAACTGTCTCAAAAAACATCCAGCTTTGAACTCGAGCTGGAGGCACATATCTTGCTTCTGTGTATAAGGATATACTACATCATACTTTTCCATGGGGACGATTGTCCACTGATCCAGGCGTGGATCTAACACGTGGGAGAACAGTGTTCCCAGGCAAAAATCAGGCCTGGGCTCCTCTTGCACTTAAGGATTCAGTGCGTCAGGCTTCACAATAGCACAGTCTCTGTCCAACAATCAGTGTATTTGTTTGAGCACCAAGCCGGTGGCCCTTGTCCCTAGTCCAGGCCTGTATCAAAAGGTGTGGAAAGGCGAGGGACTCGGTCGTCCCCCCCGGGCCCGGGGGGGAAGTGAAGTGGGGGGCCACCACCAGATCAGTCCGGCTGTGCAAATACTATGTGTTAGAAGCAAACCTTAGGGGAGAGGGGGGGCTGGATAGAGAGCCAAGAGTCTCGTGTCCCAGGGGTGTCTGCATAGTAACACTGTCATGTCCCGCTGCTATCCAGGATATTAGGACCCCCCCTGTGGTAGTATATGTCCGTTCATCCCCCTCCTCCCCGACGTAAAGGTACTCACAATCACTCATTTACAGGACCATTCCTGCCTTCCCTTCCGATCCATCCATGCTACGGCCGCAGCAGGTGTGTCAAAAAACTGGGCTTTTCCATCTTCCTCTACTCTCAAACGGGCAGGAAACAGCATGTATCTGATCAGAGTATCTGATGTGCAGCACCCGCAGCCTGCGTTTCACTTCCTGAAATTGCGCCCTTTTCTTCTGTACTTCACTGGAGAAATCCGGAAAGACCGCCACGTGGCCATTTCCCAGCTTAATATTCCCCTTCTCTCTGGATAGCCGCATAATGGTGTCTCTGTCCCTGAAATTCAGAAACTTTGCAATAAACGTGCGGGGGGGTGCTCCTTCAGGTGGGGGCTTAGCTGGTATCCTATGCGCCATTTCCACTGCAAACATCACTGAGAATGCTTCCCTTCCATATGTTGTAATAAGGAGGTTTTCCAGGTAGTCGGCTGGTTCTCTGCCCTCTGCTCTCTCTGGCAAACCAATGAACCTCAAATTACAGCGGCGGAGTCTGTTCTCCATTTCATCCTGATGGGAATGGAGCTGGTACACTTGGCGCTTTAATTCCTCCGTTTCCTGCTGTAAGGGGTGCAAAATGTCCTCTGCTGCTCCTATCCGGGTCTCTGCTTCTGTGACCCTGTCTCTCACTGTGGCCAGGTCCTGTCTCATAAGAGATATGTCTATTTTTACCTCATCTATCTTGGTTGTTAAGGTGCCCTGAAGCGCTGCGATCGCTTCCAGCACTTTCGCCGTGTCAGCAGCCTGGCGGTCTTCCCCTCGTTCCTCGCCGGCACCATCTTTGGCCTGGTCCTCGCCTCCTTCATGCTGGAATTTAGCCAGCTTGTCGACCGCTGAGGATTGTTTCTTTGGCGGCGACATACTCTCTCTGTTCCCCGGACCTTCCAGCCGGTGTTAGCACGGTTTAAAGTCCCAGGATATACGCGCAATCTATCGATCAGGATCTATTGCATGAGGAGCTCTGTCTCCACACGTGTCACTCCATTGCCCGCCAGGCCACACCCCCGGGAATAAGCTTTAGTTTCCAAATATGACTGCACAGTTCAAAAGGCACCAACTTTGACCCACCCTGGATAACTTCAACCCCTTCAAACTTTGTTGGATATGATTGGATGATGGATGACAGCATAGCTTCACATCATTCACTAAGATAATAAAAAAATCCTTTTTCAAAAATAAGCAAACTTTTTTGCATTTATTAAATAAACCCCATGGAATTATGTATATAACCACTGGGAGTCTGCATAAGCTTCCTTAAAGAAAAATTAAATATAAGCTATTTATAAGGCTTATTGACTGATCTTTTTGTTATTTGTTTTAAAAAATAATAGAACTAAGCTAAACATATTTCATAATTATGTGTAATTCCATTTAGGCAAAATAAAATTAATAGATAGAATAAATTAGGGAACAATCTAACTGTGGTATTTTTTTTAATACACTTATGAGCACCATTTTGTAATTTATCTTCAGCAGCTATTAATAAATGCCAATATACCATTTCTTTTGTTTCTTGACAATGGGAATATGTATTTTGTTCCTTTTATTAGGAATTTTTATAGTTCACTCAAGAACATCAATTCAACTCTGCCGAGATTCTGGTGTGACATAAACATTCTATTATTTTCATTTCCAAAGAATCAGCATAATATGATGTGAGAGACTCAAGAAAAAAAGAAGCAGAAAAAAATCACATATAATGGTGTTAAGTGCGTCTTTAGCTTACTCATACAGGAAATCTGACAATTCTCCCATCTGCTGACTTACATATAATGATAAATGTGAATTTTCTAACTATCCTGTAATTTAATGAGACTCTGCCACCACAATTTGCATATTTCCACCTCCATTGTTCCTTTCTTAGTATAAGTTTATTATCTAGACAGATCTAAGAATATGATAATAGTACTTTGATAACTATGGACTGTGTAGATCATAGTCAATTATTTTGATCTAAGGAATATTTGCATAACATAGTGCTGTAAAGCACAAAAGATAATTTTATTAAAATGCATTCTGTTTTTTGGTTAAAGGAGACAGACATGCAATATTTTTTTTAAATTATTTTGTTTTTCACATTTTAAGATTTTATTGAAACTTATGAAGAAGTACAATGTTGTGCACAGAAAATAAAAATGTCAACAAGGATGTAGCTGCATTATGTTGAGGTAATCTCCAAGGGCCAGAATCATAAAGCAGATGCGCCCGCTTAATTCGAGATGCGCGGCGTAATTGAAATTTGCGCGGCGCGTATCTTTGCGCCTGATCCTCAAAACGAGATACGCCTGAAATCCAGGTTTTTCCGTCCTACCTAAAAGAATTACACCGGCACTTCTTCGCACGCAAAATACACTAGACACGCCGCTGTTTTGATAGGCAAAGATACAAATGAGGGAGATAAGGCGATCCACAAAATTAAGTGTGTGCGGCATAGATTACGCCCTGTGCGCTTCTGTTAGTTTCCCGGCGGGAAGTTACACTTTATAAAAGCAGCCCTAATTTTACACCAGCCGTGTAAAGGTCAGCTAGAGCAACACCATTAAGGAAGAGCTGAGCACACACACTTGCCGGACTACAATCTGTCTGCCAACATGCCAGGGCCATCCATGCTCATAACTGCACTAGTGACTTTAGAGGCGCAAAGAAGGAGGAGGGAACAGAGGAGGAGGAGGGCACAGGAGAGGGTATACCGCACACACCTAGATGTGTTTGGCATGGCTGCTTCTGATGTGTATCGCAACTTCAGATTCAACCGTGAAGCCATCATGGAAATAACCACAATCCTGCAGGATGATCTCACCAGCCCAACACAACGTTCACATGCAGTGCAGCCACTGATCAAGGTACTGGCAACACTCAATTTCCTTGCCACTGGCTCTTTTCAGCGCACAAGTGGAGGTGTGGCTGGGATGTCACAATCCTCCATTAGCAGATGTGTGCACCAGGTTGTCCCTGCAATCCTCAGACGCATGGCCAACCAAATCATCAAACCCTCCCAGGAGGTCCAGCGAATGAACACAATGACCGATTTTTTCAAAATTGCAGGATTCCCACGCACCATCGGGGCCATTGATTGCACACATGTGGCACTACAGCCCCCCCATGAGACAGAGCACATGTACTGCAATAGGAAGCATAGGCATTCAATCAATGTACAGGTGATAGTGGATGCCCAATGCCTCATATGGCACGTCTGTGCGTGCCAAATTCCCAGGATCCAGCTATGACAGCTACATATACCGTCACAGCAACATCTCCAGAGAATTGGAACAGAACGTGTATGGGGACAGCTGGCTGGTTGGTGAGTGACATGGGTGTCAGGTATGACTGTCCCCCCCCATGATGCAGACATCACGAGGGGCACATGCATGACTAACATCCTCCTGTCTTTTCCCTTCCAGGTGACTCTGCATATGCACTGGGACCCCATCTTATGACTCCATACCGGAACCCCCAAACCCAGGAGAAGAAAACTACAATGCTGCACAGATACGTACCCGTGGAGTGGTGAAACACACATTTGGCCTCCTGAAGTCACGTTTCCGATGCCTGGATAAGTCTGGGGGTACCCTGTATTCCCCAAACTTTGTGTGCCAGATCATCGGTGCATGTTGCATGCTGCACAACTTCGCAGTGAGAAGGGGCCTGGAGATTGACATACGTGATGACCTGACCCCTGAACCAGACATTCCCCCCCTAACCCAGGGTACCCCCTCTTCTGAGGGAACAGCAGCCAGGAGACGCCTCGCAGAAGGCATCTTTGCACAGTAAACACACACATTAAACATGGCACAATGAGAATGCATGAATGCACACCCACTGTGGTCCCTAGCACAGACACATCACATGCACATCTAATTGGATTAGATCAAAGTACCCCCAATGGTATTAGGGAGCAGCAATGCCACGCCATGGCTCCAATTATGTCACTGTGCATTCATACACCATTCACATGGACCTGGGATCACTTCTCCCTGGTCCTGGGGATCCCTACTCCACCAAAACTGAGGGTGACACCCTTATTTAATCAGGAATGCCACCCCCACATTCACACATCATTCACACACATTAAACAAATCATAAGTACAGTATACTAAAAAAAAAAAAAAAATCAAAAGTACCCCCAAAAATTTACGGCGGCGGCGTAAGCTATGCCTGGGCCGCCTACGGGCACGGCCACGGCCAACCAGAGGAGCCTCCTGGGGGGGGGGTGAGCAGGGGAAGGAGGAGCCTCCGGGGGGGTGAGCAGGGGAAGGAGGAGCCTCCTGGGAGGCGTTAGCAGGGGAAGGATGAGCCTCCCCTGGTGACTGTCCTCTTGCTGGCCTGCCCTCCAAAGCCACTGCTATCCTGGTCAGACTGAGAGTGAGGGCAGCCGTATTGGCCTGGACAGCCCGGGGGTTGTCCTGGACAGCCTGGGTCAGGGCACTCACCTCCTGGGCCACGCCTGTTGTGGCGGTCTGCAGGTCACAAAGGCATGTGATGACCGCCAAGGAGTTTGTGGCCACATCAGTGAGTGACTCCTTAATTGAACCCAGGCTGTCCTCCATCTGGGTCAGAGTCTGTTTGATCTGAGCCAGATGGCGGGTCTGCCGGGCATTGTCCCTCTGCAGACTGGCCGGAAGACGCTCGGCCACCCCCCTGGTCTCATGGGTCGCCATCCTGCCTGCAGCTGAGTCTTGTGGCCTGGGAGGAGGGGAGAGAGAGACCCTTGTGGGTGGAGCCCTGTTGGGGGAGGAGTGGGAGGGGCTACCCCTGATGGTGGCCTGACTGCTGCCAGCCTCAGGGGTAGCCTCAGGGGTCAACAAATCCGAGGCCAAAAGGACTTCCCTGGCAATGTCCATATCTTCATCCTCAGCCTCCACCCCCTCATCCTCCTCCCCCTCAACCTCCTCATGAGGGGAGGTGTGGCCACTCCCCTCCCCTGGGGACTCCTGCCCTTCTTGGGACTGTTCTGCAGCCTGTTGTCCAGGGGATGGTGCAGCAGCCTGGCCTGATGGCCCAGCAACCTCCTGGCCTGATGAACCAGCAATCTCCTGGCCATCTGTGGAGGACACAAAACAATCACATGTTGCAGGATCCACAAACTTGGCACATCTTCCCTTCCCCCACCCACACATGCTAATCACCAGATAGAAAAACCCAAAACTTACCTGTTCTCACAGGAGAATCAGATTGATAGCCAGGCAGGCCCACCACCTGCTGTGGGTGGAAACACCGGGCCACTGCCCATTCCTCCTCACTCAGCCTGATGGGGCAGGCTGGGCCTCCTCCAGTGCCGTGGCATGGGCATTGATCTTGGCCATCTTGTCACGGACCAGGCTCTTAAGATCGTTGATCTTCTTTTGTATCCCACTGGGGGTCCTCGTCTCCCCCCCCCCGCCACATTGATCTGATCTGTGATTTTCTGGATGATCTCCTTCCTCTTGGCCGGGGAGGTGTTCCGGCTCTCAGGGCCATGCAAATAACGTCCATATCGGGCGATGGCCCGAGCAAGTATCTGCTTCTCTGTGGTAGAAAAATTCAGCTTCCTGCGCTTCGGTGCCATAACACCCAACACTCAGCACCAACAAAAAACAAACACAACAAACAAACACAAATACTCACACAACAAACAAACAAAAATACTCACACAACAAACAAACACAAAAATCAAACCACACAAGCAGACAGCTAATACAAATTCAAAAACAAACTCCGAAAAAACAAACAGAAAATACACTCAGAAAAAAAACAATCAGAAAAAACAAACAGAAAATACAATCAGAAAAAACACACAACTACTACACTCTACTACTCCTCCAAATCTTTTAACTAACACTAAACTCACCAACACACACCAACAGACGACAGAGCAGAAGCAACTTGCTCTAGGAAGGGGAACACAGGGATGTACTTTTGCAAGGGAAGTGTGTTTGTCTGGGGCTATTTATACACAGGGCGATTCTCAAACTAAGTACGCTTGGCCTTTTTCCTATCTCACTGATTGCGCCGAGCCAAGTTCTGCACATGCCCAGTGAGGTGCAGATTTGTGCGCGCATGCGCAGTACAGCCGGCCCTTCATTTGCATGGGGTCACGGCTCATTACAATGGAGCACGCCCACTTCCTTCCCACTTGCAGTAACCCCGCCTTACGCCTCGGGATTTAAGTTACGCTTGCGCAATTTCGGGCGCAAATGCGCTGTGGATACGGCACTTACGACACAAAATTAAGGCGCCGTAACTTAAATGACATACGTTTTGAGTAACTTAATTTGCGCCGCTGTTTGTGAATCTGGCCCCAAGTTCCTTAAAAAAAATTATTTACTAGTACTCAATGAAGCCTCACGGTACCATCGTAATCACCCTATAGAAAGGCAAGAAATTATAAATGTCGTCACATCCCTTCCTTTGGGAAAATCACAGAAAAGATGGACTTTCCTCAGAATACTCCTCAGAATACTATAAACCCCCTAGTCCAATTTTAAATCCTTACTTGGTTGAACTATATAATCAAGCTGTTCTAACAGGTCACTTCCCGAAAGAAATGCTAGAAGCAGTTATTGTAACTCTCCCGAAACCTGGAAAGGAGCCAAACCATCCACAAAACTTCAGGCCCATATTGCTTCTAAATTCAGATTTAAAAATATACTCCAAATTACTTGCTAACAGACTCTTAGATCTAACACCACTCCTTCTAGGGCCAGAACAAGTAGGGTTTGTTAATACACCACGCTGAGACTAGTCGGGTGCCTTCTCGTCTCCTTGCTCTGGATGCAGAGAAGGCATTTGACAGAGTTCATCGGGAATATTTGTCACAAGTGCTAACTAAATTTGGATTGTCTTGGGCAAGGGTATATGTCAAGGCACTCTGTCCGGATCATTCAACCTTTTGAATGGTACGAGGCAGGGGTGCTCCTTATCTCCAATTATATTCTTCCTAGCTATCAAACCTTTTGCTGAAGCCACCAGGAGCGACCCTCTCATCCACGTCAGACGTCATGTCCAGCAGCTACGTGCACTAGCCCTTCACACTAGAGGGCAATTACAGTTATGTTGGTATCTTTGTACTATAATTGATTTTAATTTTTCTACTGTTTCATTATTGTATTTCTCAATAAATAATACTTTTAAATACTTACCTGGTCTGTTCTAAAAATCCTAAGGGGTTATGCTGTGCCTATGAGCACTAGGTTTTGTTTGCTTGACTATCAGATTGGCCAAACCAGGCCAAACACACTGTCAATCTATATATTTTCAAATATTCATATGTCATATATGTACGCGATAGTTTTGGAATGTAGAATTAATGCATATTATTTCTGCTTTGTTTTTATTGTATTTGTACAAAATAAACATATTTGAATGAAACAGCTTATCACACAACAGTAATATTTCAGCAAAGTATATGGTAATTGTTATGAAAAGGAAAACAATTACTACATTTATATACTAGCAAATATATGTACAATTTTGGGAATGGAGTAAAGGAATTATATTAAAGTAGAAGTGCAGTATTATTAAAATATAAAACTATTAATCAAAACACAAAAGTGGTAGGCAAAAAAACTCTTTGTCTTGCACAACACATTAATATGTAGTCAACACGGAATAGACAAATATTACCAGGAGCAAACCTGCAGCTCATAGTTGAGGTTAACATGTTAGATTTTCATTATTGCTTTTCTGGTCCAACATTTGTTGTAACTATTGTTAACAGAAAACAGAAAAGAAAAGTATACCTGAAAGTCACATCTGTCCTACAATGCCCAGAGCAGTAGCATATTACCTCATCTTTAAATGTGGCCTTCCATAAGGTGAGAACAACTTAGTTCAACTATATAGTAAACCTTTATACCCAGTGGTAAGTGTAAATAAGAATCAGGCAGTCTAATATATATATATATACAGTGCAGTCAGTGTACAGTATATAATACAGTGTATTGAAGTGGTTAAGGGGAACCCTACGACAGAGTTAAGAAAAAACAACATGCCCCCCCCCTAGTCCATACAATTCCCTTTGTGTCTGGTATACATTTTTTTGAACAGCGTGGGGTCCTCCCCCCAAAATCCATACCAGGCCCTTGGGGTCTGGCATAGATTTTAAGGGGAACTTCATGACAAAATAAAAAAAAAATTGGTGTCAGGTCACCCCATAAAACAATACCAGACCCTTATCAGACAGAGCAAGCAGCCTGGCAGGCCAAGAAAGGGGGGGACGAGCAAGCGCCCCTCCCCCTCCTGAACCATACCAGGCTACTTGCCCTCAGCAAAGGGAGGGTGCTTTGGTGTCTCATAATATCCATCCATCTTCAATTATTCCACCCCACGCACCCAAAACATATTAAAAAAACTCCCCCTCGATGGGAACCGTCCCACAGACAGCTGTCTCTTGGCTGTGACAGCTGTTATATAGGCAAGGGCGAGGCCAGCCTGTGACATAACTGAGTAACCCTACCCCTTCTGACATAATGTGCCATAAGAGGGGGGCAGGGTCACCCAGTTACGTCAGAGTGGCCCCACCCTTGCCTATATAACAGCTGTCACAGCGAAAAGACAGCAGTCGGCTTTTTTCTATTTTTTGGGTCTATGATTGATGATGAGTGTACATTGCGGTACATTGTGAAAAACTGTCTTTTGTGGTTTTGACTTTTTAACACTTTTTTGGGTGAATGAGTGCAATGTACCCCATACCCATTCACATAGGGGGTCTGTGGGCCCCTTTGTTAAAGGGAACTTCCAGATACTGATATGTATCCGCAGACCCCCACAACCACCAGGCCAGGGTTGTGGGGATGAGGCCCTTGACCCCAAAGCATCCTCCCCATGTTGAGGACATGTGGCCTGGTATGGTTCAGGAGGGGGCATTCACTGCTTGCTCAGATAAGGGTATGGGAAGGATTTTAGGGGGGACCCCACACCAATGTTTTTTATTTTGGCATGGTGTTCCCCTTAAAATCCATACCAGACCCAAAGGGTCTTTTACCAGTTTGTCACTTTGGATGGGCTTTTCCAATAGATGACTATCCTCAGAATTCAGACGGGGAGTTTGCTTTGGATCAAATAGGCATCTATAATAGAGGCCCTGTCTCCGTTCATATCCAGGTGAGTAATATGTGGTAGATTGTAAAGTTTAGAATAGAAGTCATGGAATTGAGCAGCTATTTTATTGCTTGCATGGTCCAATATTCACCTTCTATATATCTTAAACAAAATATTGTTGAAGCAGTCTTAGAATCTCGCAGGGCTCTGGCAAGAAGTTTACCATTTTTGTCTCCTTGCTCATAGTAAAATGCCCTTTTTAAAAAAAGGCACATTTGGCTTTAGACGCCAGCAGTTATAATGGTCTGCGAGACTCTAAAGCCTCGTACACACGATCAGTTCATCCGATGAGAACGGTCTGAAGAACCGTTGTCATCGGTTAACCGATGAAGCTGACTAATGGTCCGTTGCGCCTACACACCATTGGTTATTTAACCGATCGTGTCAGAACGCGGACCCATAAACCACGTACGACGGCACTATAAAGTGGAAGTTCAAATCCAATGGCGCCACCCTTGGGGCTGCTTTAGCTGATTTTGTGTTAGTAAAAGACGATTCGCGCTTTTCTGCCTGCTACAGTGTGATGAATGTGCTATCTCCAAAACAAACGCTAGTTTTACAAGAACGAGCGCTCCCGTCCCCTGATTTAGTCTGAGCATGCGTGTATTTTTAACCAATGGTCGTTCATACTAACAATCGGTTTTGACCTATCGGTTAGGCGTCCATCGGTTAAATTTTAAAGCAAGTTCCTATTTTTTTAACCGAAGGTTAAATAACCTATGGGGCCCACACACGATCAGTTTTGACCGATGAAAACGGTACTTCAGACCGTTGTCCTCTGGCTATCCTATCGTGTGTACGAGGCTCTAGTGTTCTGCACTTGATTGGATTGACAAAGTGTGTTTGTGTGGTGCTTCAAAGTGGGCTATTTTAGATATTAGTGAAGCTAACTGATCTTCTCTCTTTTTTTCTTTTAGCTCCAAATTTGATGAGTTTGCCTCTAATTTTACTCTTATGAGCTTCCCAGACTGTCATGGGATGTCATGGGATGTACATCGCCTGTGTCATTATGTAGAAAATATGTCTCAAGTTGGTCTGTGATGTACTTGTGTGCGTCACATTAGTTAACATTGAAGAGTTAAGAAGTCAATTGAAAGCCTGCAGCTGGGGAGACAAACTATATAATTTTATGGAGATGGGAGCATAGTCAGGCAGAGTCTGTATGTCAATACAGGCCTCCCTTAAAACAGTCAGATTGTATGAGCTAGAAGTGCACTGAAGTCAAATTCGAACCCACTAATTTTCTTAGTATGATTTTATTGGATTGGTGGAGTGGGGGGGGCTGGCCGGGGCACATAATGATCCCATTAGGGGTGCCCGGGACAGGTAGGACTCCCCTGAGCGAGTGACCACTATATTCATTTTTTTTCCTCCCCTTCCCCTGTTAGCAAGCTCGTATATTTCCTTTAATCAGCCTACAATCGGGCAATATGAAGCCGGTTGAGGCCTTGTTGCTGACATTTTGCCTTATTTGTTGAATGTTTTGATGTTGTAGACACAGCCTTTGGTCATACTGTAATTGTATTCTATATTTGGAACAATTTAAATCTATTGAAAGTAAAACAGTCAGATCCCTCTGTGAAACAAATAGTCTGTAAGTGACAGTCTATTGTGTGTGATAGAATGAAGTGTAATCCATATCTAAAGGGTCTAATGTATGCCATGAGTCAAGCAATAGTAAGGAAATGAGCAGATTTTTTATTGTTTTGGGAGTTCTATACCTTACACTGTATTTCCCTAGAAAGTGTCCGGTATGGGTTTGAGGGGTACATTAAAATATCCCCAGAGGACAATACATCCCATTAAAAAAAACTTCAACTCTTGAATAACACATCTGAAAAAGGTAAAATGAGTAGAATTTGGTAAATAAACATTGGTTGACATTATTGGCATACCTGCCAGCATCCCTTTTAGAAATAGGAATCTGCCTTCAGGGTCAGCCAATTGCTAATGAAGGGTGTTAACAAGAATGGAGACTCATTTTGTTTTGGATATTGGATTGGTTGCATGGTATACCACATTGAATAATTTAGATGGGATTTGGGAAATGTGGCTAGTCTTAAAATGGATCTCTTGAAGGAAAACAAACAGGTTTACTTTTCTAAAGTTCCCTAAAGAGAACTATTCTTTATTCAGGCATGTTCAGTCCCTTAAGTGAAGTGAAAAGTCCTTTGCGCTACCAAGTAAACTAATAATTAAAATGTAAATAAAAAAACTGTGATAGGGGGGCGTGACCGGAAGCCGTTCTGGATGGAAGCCTAGACCTCCTGCTCTCTCACAGCCCAGCGTAACGAGGCACTAACGGGGACATTAACCCACAGCTACATGGGCAAATCCAGTAGTGCCCGCTCCATGAAAGCCCAGGGATCTTCACAGCCACCACTTGGAGCCGCGACGGACCTCCGGTCCTTCTTTAATCCACAAAACATGCCGCCTGTCGGATCCGTCAAGATGGCGCCGGACTCCTCCGCGGCCTACTCACAGCCATCTCCCTGGACTCCTGTGGGTCATCCGTCGGCTCCAGTGCACCCCGCGGACCTTCCATCCCCATCCGGAGCGGTGAGTCCCCTCAGCCCCGGCCATCTCGCCCTGTCAGGGACTCCACCACGTGGAGCACAGGCCGCCATGACAGGCCTCCCCCCTCCGCACTACACGCAGTGCTCTGGTGCATTCCCCAAGCTGCTGAGGTCCATGTCTGACCCCTGCCTTCCAGAGACTGATCCTGGATCCCCCACGCCCTCGATCTCCTCAGAGGACTTTCCTGCCCTGCCAGCACCACTGTACCCAGCCGACCAAGCAGTGCAAGAGCCTGTGGGGATCCATGAGGCCTCCTTCTCCCAAGCACCTGATCCACCCCCACCTAAGGCTCAGAGACTCTCACAGCAGCAGCTCCCCTGCCCTCCTGGAGCCCAGCATGCCAAACATACCTATGCCCAGAAGGCTGGCTCCCCTGCACCCAATGCTTCTGGGACAGACATCCGTGCACTGCCTTCATCCACCCAGGTACCATCATGGGGTGACCAGAGGTACTCTCCTACAGAATTAGCTTACCAGGCCCATGGCTATGCTACCCCAAACCCCCAGCCGCTGCCACCATGTCTCCTCCCCGCTCACGTGCACCCACTGGTATCAGCAAATGCCCACTCTGCTTCTCCTCAGTGGCATTCGTACTTGCAAGCAATTCCTACTAAGGAAGATTTTAGACAGCTGATTGAGGAGGTTAAGTCGGCGTGCCGCTCAGAAATTCAAGTGCTCCAGTCGGGCATGAAGCACCTGGCAGACCGTGTGGAAATGGTGGAGGAAGAGATTCAGGAAACCAAGCTGGCGGTCCACAGGACTCAACTTCAAGGTGCGGATCACCGCACCCTGCTACGGGACATGCAGCGCCATGTGGAGGACCTGGACAACAGGGGGCGCAGGAATAACATCAGGCTGAGGGGGGTCCCAGAGTCCGAGGAACAGGAGGATCTTCAGAGCATGCTGCAGACAGTGTTTAACAACCTCCTAGGAGCACCCCCCACCTCACGTATTGAGATGGACAGAGCTCACCGGGCGTTGCGCCCTAAAAATGCCACCTCTACACCGAGGGATATCATCTGCAGGATCAGTTCCTACACCTTGAAGGAGGAAATCATGCGCCAGGCCCGCTTGGCGCGGAAAGTGATGCTTCAAGATGTGCCAGTGGAACTATACCCAGACCTCTCGTGGATTACTCTACAAAAGCGCAGACTCCTGCAACCCCTGCTGCGGGCCTTGCAAGATGAACATATCATATACAGGTGGGGATTCCCCTTTAGCCTCACGGTCAAGCATCAGGGCAAGTCGGCCATTCTGAGATACCCGGAGGACCTCGAGGCCTTTTGTGATGTCTTGGGGATTCCTGTCCCGCAACTCCCGGAATGGGACCTCGTTGCCACCCCGCCGGTGCCGCCAGTAACCTGGCAGAAAGTACCTCCGTCCAACCGCCCCAGGGGTAAAGACGCACCCCGCAAGACAGCTCACCGCAGAGGCACCTGAACTTCATTTTCAATGTTTTTGCTGCGTCTTTTTTTTCCGGTTTTTTTTTTTTTCTCTCCTAGTGACTATGCCCTGGACACTTTTTCATTATTCAGTCCCCCCCTCATAGTTCCCAAAGCTACACCCCCAGTATGTCACATGGGCGCGTCTCCGTCGAGACTTGAGAGAAATGGAGCTTTCTGCTCATCCACCCCCCTCCCCCCCTGGTTCAGTGACTGTAGCTTCCCCCAATCTTGCAGTTAGTTTTTTTTTTCCTTGATGACCACCTTAGGGCTCCCGGGCATCCACCTGGCGCACCCTTCTGTGGTGTGGCCGGATGGATTCCGAAGAAACCGTTTTGACCTAGGCCTACTGCCCTCTCAAGGTCTGGCGTTAATGTTAGATCTAGTTGACCATTGTCTTTTTGTTGTTGTATGTGTTAACCCCTCTTCTTTCTTTCAGCTCTCCTTCCTCCCCTCTTCTCCTCGATCATCGGACGGCTCCCCCCGACCTGCATGGGATCTGCCTGGATCACCTCCAGGGGCGCCCCGGTCCTTGGCCTCTGACCTCCGTCAGCTCCATGTCGCTTCAGGTAAGAGACTCTCTCCCCTCCCCACACCAACCCCATGGCTAAGGTCCTATCTTTAAACGTACACGGCCTAAACTCTGACAGAAAGAGGCATCTGGCACTAAGGGAGTTCAGACAGTCGGGAGCGGACTTAGTTTTTGTCCAGGAAACCCACTTTGACAGTAAGGGGTCCTTCGCGTTCGCCTCTAGGCAATTCCCACAGATATATTTAGCGTCAGGTCCCCGTAAGCGAGCTGGAGTCGCAATACTTATTAAACATGGGTCCCCGTTCACTTGCTCCAGCCATTACAGCGATCCTCAGGGTCATTTTGTTATCCTCCGAGGCCTATGGCAGATGCGTGAGGTCACTTTCTGCGCATTATACGCCCCGAATGTCCAGCAGCACAGATTTCTAACTAGGCTCTTCACTCGCCTCTTTGGATCGGACCACGGGTTACTGGTGATAGGGGGCGACTTCAACTTGACCCATTCTGCGACTGCCGATCGCCATGTGGTTGGTCCCCGGGCGTTGTCAGCTTGAGCCCTTAGGGACTCAAAGCTCTTCCGCCAAATCTCCAGAACATATGCCCTCTTTGATACCTGGCGGGCCCTCCATCCGGGTGATCGGCAGTACACTTTTTACTCGGCCCCTCACAAAGCCCACTCTTGCATCGACTATTTTTTCACCAACAATCCTACACTTAGGGTGGTACGTGAGGCGCAGATACTCCCGATATCGTGGTCGGACCATGCTCCGATCATGCTCACGCTAGACCTAGGCTCCCCCGCCCACAGGCCCTATAATTGGAGACTAAATACCTTCCTCCTCCAACACCTACCATCCAAGACAGAACTCACCTCTACCCTACAACTCTACTTTGTAGAAAACAACACCGCCGACGTCTCCACCTCTATGCTCTGGGAGGCCCACAAGGCGGTCCTTCGAGGTAGATGCATGGCGATATCCGCGGTCCTAAAAAAAGACGCATTAGCTACTAAGCAGCGGACCGAAAGGGAACTTGAAGCCCTGGAGCGCCGACTGCAGGTGTCCCCCTCTATCACCCTCCTGAAGAAAATTACAAGCCTTCGAGCGACCCTGAGGGACCTGGCCCTTGGCCGGGTGGAAAAGGCCCTCATTAGATTGCGGCAAATCTACTATGACAAGGGCAATAAGGCCCACTCCCTCTTAGCAAAAAAACTGCGCGATGCCCACCTTG
Source organism: Rana temporaria (assembly GCF_905171775.1). Lineage (NCBI taxonomy): Eukaryota > Metazoa > Chordata > Amphibia > Anura > Ranidae > Rana > Rana temporaria. The sequence goes on along the minus strand of NC_053491.1, from coordinate 291,140,382 downwards.
CGACGACGCCCCATCAGGTTAAGGATGCCTCGGGCTGCCTCCAATCTCACCCCAGGGACGTGGCCAGCACGTTTGCTGACTTTTACATGGATCTCTACAATAACCCCGACATTCCCAGCGATCCTCTCTCCCCGGGCGTTTCCCGTAGCATGGAACGATACCTGGAACAGAGCGGGGTCTCTAGGCTCCAACCCTCTGACCTAACTTCCCTGAATATGCGCATTACTGAAGAGGAGATTGAGCAGACCATCAAATCCCTACCCTCCCGTAAGTCCCCAGGCCCAGATGGCCTACCTTATGAATATTATAAAGCTTTCCTGCCCCTCCTGCTCCCCCATATGTGCAAACTCTTAAATGCATTCCTCCGAGACAGCGCCGTCCCGTCAGACATGCAGCGCTCCTTTATCACCCTGATTCCTAAGCCGGACAAGGACCCTGTTCTTTGTGCCAATTATAGACCTATCGCCCTATTGAACTCAGACCTAAAAATCTTTACAAAATTACTTTCGATCCGTTTGAACATGGTCCTCCCTTCCCTCATTCACAAGGATCAGGTGGGCTTCGTGCCACTTAGGCAGGCAGGCGATAACACCCGAAAAGTAATAGACCTGGTGGATGTGGCGAACAGAGATAACACGGCGTCCTTGGTACTTAGCTTGGACGCTGAGAAGGCCTTTGACCGGCTTGGATGGCCCTTCATGTTCGCCACGTTGCACCATGTGGGAATCCGGGGCCCATTTATGACAGCGATTCGCCACCTCTACTCAAACCCCTCTACCCAGGTCAAAACACCCGTCGCCCTCTCTTCCTCCTTTCCCATCACTAATGGCACTCGGCAGGGGTGTCCACTTTCACCCTTGCTATTTGCTTTATGTGTTGAACCCCTAGCGGCCACTATCCGGAACAACCCGTCTATCCGGGGGATCCCTATCAGGGACAGGGAATTTAAAATTTCTTTGTTTGCGGATGACATTATCCTTTCCCTGATTCAACCCAGAATTTCCCTCCCGAACCTTCATGCTGAATTGGCCCGGTACGGAGCCCTGTCAGGCTATAAAATTAACACGTCTAAATCAGAGGCCCTCCCAATTAATATTGCCGGGACGGAGATAGCTCACCTACAGACCAACTTCTCCTACCACTGGAAAACGACCTCCCTGAAATATTTGGGGATACACATTACCCCAAGCTTCACCACTCTGTACCAGGAAAATTTCCCTCCCCTGTTTCGTTCGGTAAGATCCCTACTAACACAATGGAAGAAACACCATATTTCCCTGCTCGGCCGTATCACCTCAGTCAAAATGACAATACTCCCAAAGCTCCTCTACCTTTTCCAAACGTTGCCCATCCCCGTCCCCTACAAACATCTGAGGAAACTCCAGTCTGACCTAATTAAATTCACCTGGAACCACAAGAGATATAGGATACCCCAGACAGTATTAATGGTGGCGCGCTCAGACGGGGGCCTGGCGTTTCCCAATCTTGTCAAATACTACCAAGCCACTCAACTCAGGGCGATAGCTTCTTGGTTTACGCAACGTTCCTATAATAAGTGGACAGAGATTGAAAAATTATGGCTAGCCCTGACTCATCCTAATAACTTACTTTGGTGCGCGGACGCGGAGGTTCCCCCTGAATGTCTGCTGGGATCTATGACACAGCTCAGGCGTCTTTGGCGTCGGCTGTCGAGGCCGCTTGGGTTGTCTTCGGAGCGTTCGCTCATGACTTCATTTATGTGTAACCCCAAGGTGCCAGACAGCCTCACACACCAAATGTCCCATCCGTGGACATCTCGGAACCTGTTTCACTTTGGGACCCTAGTAGATCCCATTTCACGCAAATTACTGCCCTTCTCTAGCCTCCAGACCAAATTTAACGTCCCTAGGCAGGTTTTCTACTCAACCCAGAAAGGCCTCATCTCCGACATATACAAGATACTAAACACCTACCGATCGGAAACCCAGGGTAAACACTCCTATATGACCCGATGGGAAAAAGCCCTTAATGAAGTAATTCCAATAGAGCAATGGCGGATAATATGGTCCCAGGCGGCGAAGAGTTCACTTTGTACACTGTACAAAGAGAACACATACAAAGTACTTCTGTTCTTCTCTTCTGGTATATGACCCCCGAAGTACTACATGCCATATACCCCTCTAGCTCAGATCGCTGTTGGCGATGTCAAACGGATAGGGGCTCCCTCTTTCATATTTACTGGAGCTGCCCGGGGATCTCCCCCTACTGGACTGCAGTCCAACAACTTCTGGGCCGCCTCCTAGACACGCAGGTCCCCCTATGCCCCAAATTATTTTTGTTGGGCCTGTCACCCCTGAGGATATCCAAGCCATATAAAAAGTTGACGTGTCATGTTCTCACAGCTGCACGCTGTCTCATACTATTGCTTATTAGTGTACTGACAAACCATACTCTTTTTATTACCGGAAGGTCTGTGACGTATGCTGGTTTGTGTCCTTTTTGTACATCTTCCTTTATGCTGTATCCCATGCTTTTGTATGCTGTAAGCAACTATTTTCAATAAAAAGTTATTTGAGAAAAAAAAAAAACTGTGATAATCAAAAACTCTAAACTAGCTGCAAAACCTAATTGTGTTCACAGTACACAGTTAAATTAATTACTAAACGAGTGATCTTGCGCAGTAATAAATTATCACAAAGAATGATATAATATAATTGTGAAAGATATGGGGCCAGATTCACGTAGAATAGTGGAAAACTGCGGCGGCGTAACGTATGACATTTACGTTACGCCACCGCAAGTTTTACAGGCAAGTGCTTTATTCTCAAAGAACTTGCCTGTAAAGTTGCGGCGGCGTAGCGTAAATTCAAGCACAAGCCCGCGTAATTCAAATGAGCCGGTAAGGGGGCGTAGAACATTTAAATTAGGCGCGTTCCCGCGCCGAACATACTGCGCATGCGCCGTCCCTAAAATTTCACGATGTGCATTGCGCTAAATGACGTCACAAGGACGTCATTGGTTTCGACGTGAACGTAAATGGCGTCCAGCCCCATTCACGGACGAGTTATGCAAACAACGTAACATTTTCAAATTGCGACGCGGGAACGATGGCCAAACTTAACATTGGATATGCCACCTAGGGGTCATGTTTATCTTTACACCGCGTATCTCTTACGGAAACGGCGTAAATTTTCTGCGACGGGCAAGCGTACGTTCGTGAATCGGCGTAACAACTCATTTGCACATTCTACGCCGACCTCAATGGAAGTGCCACCTAGCGGCCAGCGTAAATATTGCCTGCGCCGTCGTATCTTAGGTATGTTTAAGTGTATCTCAGTTTGAGAATACATTTAAACATACGACAGGCTTCGATTCGGAGTTACGTCGGCGTATCTACTGATACGCCGGCGTAACTCTTTGTGAATCTGGCCCATGGTGTATTAAATAAAGTCCCAGAGAATATCTAATCAGTGTGGTTCTTCAAGTTAGAGCTTTCTCTAATGTATGTTCATTTCATGCCTTCACACAACTGCTATGTGCAGCATAAAATTATACAGGAATATTCAGTCCTTAAATATTTCCAACCAGGATCCTCTTTCACGTGACTTCATCAGGGAATCGGATTGGCTGCTGAGAGATTGTATTTATATGTTCTAGACAGGAAGTAATGTCGTGGCCATTTTCTTGTAGTCCATTTATAAAACATGGCATGGTGGCCTTTTTCTTAGTATTGTACCTAAATACTCAATGTCTAATGACCATTTCCTTTTAGTTAGTCTAAAACGAGGCCACACGCCCATTTTCTTATTGATGTTCCTCTGTAGTGATGAGGTGTGTGTTTCACACAGGGCACAGAAAAAGAAATCGACAGCACTTACATATCTCCACCAATGTAACCATCTATTGCTCACCTTTGTGCCCCCCATTCAAACCTCACCTTGTCCACAGCTGACCTATGCCCCCCTCCACAGCTCACCTCTTCTTCCCCCCATCTGCAGCTCTCTACTTCTTCCCCCCATCCGAAGCTCACCTCTTCTTTCCCCTGTCCAAAGCTCACCTATTTATTACCCTGTCCACTGCTCACCTCTTCTTCCCCCCATCCACGGCTCAATTCTTCTTCCCCCCATCCATGGCTCACCTCTTCTTCCCCTGTCCATGGCTCACCTCTTCTTCCCCCCATCCACGGCTCACCTCTTTGTTCCCCCGTCCACGGCTCACATCTTTCTTCCCCCGTCCACGGCTCACCTCTTCTTCCCCCGTCCACGGCTCACCTCTTCCTCCCCCTGTCCATGTCTCATCTCTTCTTCCCCCATCCACGGCTCACCTCTTCTTCCCTCCTGTCCACGGCTCACCTCTTCTTCCCTCCTGTCCACGGCTCACCTCTTCTTCCCCCGTCCACGGCTTACCTCTTCTTCCCTCCTGTCTATGGCTCACCTCTTCTTCCCCCCATCCACGGATCATCTCTTCTTCCCTCATGTCCACAGCTCACCTCTTCTTCCCTCCTGTCCACGGCTCACCTCTTCTTCCCTCCTGTCAATGGCTCACCTCTTCTTCCCTCCTGTCCATGGCTCACCTCTTCTTCCCTCCTGTCCATGGCTCACCTCTTCTTCCCTCCTGTCCACAGCTCACCACTTCTCTCCTCTTGTCTGCAGCTCACACCTATGCACAAACGCTCCCCCTTTTCCCAGCTCTAACAAATTCTCCCCCCTCTTCACAAATTCATCCCCACTGCGGTCCACAGCTGTCACCTCCCTTGCAGATGCCACTCACCCCCTTCATAGTTTTCAGTGCACTAACCTCCTCTCCATAGCTTGCGGTGCATAGCTCATTGGTCCGTTTAGAGCATGCAGGCTTTTTTGCAACAGTGCAGCTCCGGCCAAACACATGTCTGACAGATAGGCAGATCAGGCCAGGATGGGAGCCATGGGCCGAGACAGGAGCCGCGGGGCAGGCCGGGATGGGAGCCGCAAGGCAGGCTGGGATGGGAGCCATGGAGCAGGCTGTAATGGGAGCCGTGGGGTGGGATGGGAGCCGTGGGGTGGGATGGGAGCCGCAGGACGCTAGCCACAACTCCCAAAGCTTCAGTAAAAGTAAAAAAAATGCAGCAGCGTGGGGACTCGGGGCACTGACAATAGGACATAGAAGCGAGTACTGCAAAAACCTCCTCTACCGCCTTCTGTGTTCAGTGAATGGATGGAGAGGACAGGGCTGTCAGAGGTGGCGGAATGCCCTTCAGCCGCATTACGGCAGAAAAAAGCCCTGGATGTGCCTATATGTTTAATGTGTCTAACGGCCATTTTCTTGTAGTTGATCTCAACATGTATTATAATCAGTTTAAAAAAATCTAAGGCTCACGTTGATTCGTAGCATTTTCTCAATACATCAGCCATGTTTTTGAAAAAAATGAAAATAAATAAAAATGAAAATAAACAAAAATGAAAATAAAATTCTAATGAAAATAAAAATGAAAATAAAATAAAATGAAATAAAATAAAACAGTTAAAATAAAAATAAAAAATAAATAAAAATGAAAAAATAAAATTAAATGTGTTAAAAATGTAATGAATGCTATTTTAGAACTGCTATTGTAATGAATCTACTAATATATAGCGATCTTCTCTTGAAAAAACACTTAAAATGTCGCACACCGGAAATGAAGTGTGAAGCTTCACATAAGATCAAATCCAATACTGTGAAATATCTCAAAAATTACTTATAAAACAATTAAGGTCAAACTCAACATTTAAACCTTCAGGAGTAAGAGTCCTCCATTTGAACTCTTTCTGGCTGATTGTTCTCACTTTGAACTCCCTCCTACATGTCCCCCTCCCTAATATGCAAGTTATTGTCATAAAAAGTGTTTGGGGACCTGGGTCCTGCCCCAGGGGACATGTATCAATGCAAAAAAAAGTTTTAAATACTTTGGGAGCAGTGATTTTAATAATGCTTAAAGTGAAACCATAAAAGTGAAATATTCCTTTAAATTTCATACCTGGGGGATGTCTATAGTATGAGTCTGGTATGAACATTAATGGGAACCCTGAACCAAAATAAAAAAAATGCGTGTGGCGTGGGGGTACCCCCAAATTCCATATCAGGCCCTTCAGGTTTGGTATGTATATTAAGGGTAACCCTGTGCCAATTTAAAAAAAATGGTATGGGGTTTCCCCCAAAAATCCATAAAAGACCCTTCTGGTCTGGTATTGATTTTAAGGGAACCCTGCACCAAAATAAAAAAAATGGCGTGGGGTTCCCCCCTAAAATCCATACCAGACCCTTATCTGAGCACGTAACCTGGCAGGCCGCAGGAAAAGAGGGGGGATGAGAGACTGCCCCCCTCCTGAACCATACCAGGCCACATGCCCTCAACATAGGGAGGATGTCCCCATTTTGATGGGGACAAGGGCCTCATCCCCACAACCCTTGCCCAGTGGTTGTGGGGGTCGGCGGGCCGGTGGCTTATCAGAATCTGGAAGCTCCCTTTAACAAAGGGGAACTCTTTGTCTTTGGTAAAAAAAACTGTCAAAAAGTGTATATTTATTGGTTTGCGCAAAAGTTATATAGCGTCTACAAACTAGGGTACATTTTCTGGAATTTACACAGCTTTTAGTTTATGGCTGCCTATGGCTGGCAGTACAACCCTCCCCCCCAAAAAAAAATGACCCCATTTTGGAAAGTAAACACCCCAAGGAAATTGCTGAGAGGCATGGTATGTCCATTGAATATTTATTTTTTTGTCCCAAGTGATTGAATAATGACAAAAAGTTGTCACTAAATAAAATGTTGCTCACACATGCCATGTTTATATGTGGAATTACACCCCAAAATACATTCTGTTGCTTCTCCTGAGTGCAGGGATACGACATCTGTGGGACTTTTAGTGAGCTAAATGGGGAGCAACTTACTTTCACCACGCCTGACGAAGCAGAAAGCCACATCAATACCCTGGGAATGGAAATGGACCACGCCAACTTTACAGAGAATTCAACCTCTCCATCAGCGACCTCTCCATCTACACTAACTAAACAACGTAGCCCGACTAAGCCTCCTCATAAACAAAGCCGCGTCACTCAGAAGGATGGCCCACTCACGGGCATCAGAGGAGGAGCTAATAACTGGCCGGAGTCAAACTAGGTAGTAGAACCTCATGTGGAAAAAAGTGAAGTCTTTAATATGTGTTGGGTGTTTTTTTCACCTAAATGTTGCTTTGCTATTTTTTCTATGTACCAGTGATGACTGTTTACTGACCGTATTTACCTGTTTTGTACTTATACCCTCAGGAGACCTAGGACACTTTGGTGACTCTCATATTGCAGATGCTCTGCCTACAGGGGTGCTCCATTGCAAGCCCCCACTCCAATATATTATTTTATTTCAGACATGGCCTCGTCAACCAATGGGAGTCACCTAAAGTTTGTCTCATGGAATGTTAAGGGGCTTTGTTCTCCATTTAAGCGTATGTCAATCCTTAGACATTTGAAGCGTCTCTGGGCGGATGTGGCCCTATTATAGGAGACACACCTGTCCGCAGACGATCTAACACATCTTCATAAACTATAGGTAGGCTCGGTGTACGCCTCACCAGCAATAGGCTGGAATGGCTATTCTGATACACACAAACCTAAGACACACTTTTAGAGAGGTTAGGGCAGATTCGACAGGCCGCAAATTGACTATACACTTGACTTTAGGAACCAAACAGGTTACTATTACCAACATTTATGCTCCTAACTCCCCGGACACCTACTTTTTCCAGGACATGCTGCAGTGAATACTTACTGCCCCTGAAACCCTTCACTTAGTGGGTGGGGACTTCAACTCTGTTATGTCCACACTAGCAACCCACAGAGCATATAAATCCATGAGCTATGTAGATTTGTGGCGTCTAATGCACCCGACGGATCAGGAGTATATCTTTTTCTCGCCCCCCTTTTTCTCTCCTGCATCGACTACTTATTTGCCTACCCATGCATTAATGACTGCTCTATGTGATTCGGAAATCACAGATGCCAGAATTTCAGATCACAGTCCCATCGTTATACACATGTCACATGCTAAACCCTCATCCCCCTCGCCCACATGGCGCTGACCTTCATATCTAGCGGACAATACAGACTTCGGTCTCATGCTATATGAAGCATGGAATGAATACACCTCAACTAACGGAGTTCACATCACCGATCCAAACCTCTTCTGGGAAGCTGGTAAAACTTTCCTGAGGGGGAAAATCATCTCATATACCACCCAATTTAAAAAACATGCCAGGCAGCAATACGAACAAGCAAGTGAAGCTTTACGTTTGGCGCACGAACACCTAACTCTAAATCGCACCCCTGATAATATACGAGCATGGCGTCAGGCTAAGCGTACATTTGACCTTTGGGCAAAACAACAGGAAGCAGCTAAAATGTCGTACGCTACTTTGCGTTATCACAGGTTTGGTAACAAGGCAGGCAAGTTATTGGCCAAATTGTGATCGGGACCAAGACGACCCACCCATATCTCTTCCCTGAGAGATGCGACTGGCTCCCTGGTTACCTCACCTGCCGAAATTAGCAACCTGCTTGCTGAGTACTACACAAAACTATATGCAGCTGACCAGACAGACCAAGCTACTGCGGAAGCTCTCCTGGCTAAGACCCGTTTGCCCAAACTTCAACATGCACAGCTAGAGGAACTTAAGGCTCCTATCACCTCTGACGATATCCGGCGGACAATCAAAAATCTGACATCTGCCAAGGCCCCAGGCCCAGACGGTTACTGAATTTTATAAATGAACCAACGACTTTATTCCCGACCCCCTAAAACATGTCTATGCAGCCATGTGGAATGGGGGCCCTTACCTCCCTACTTGTACGCAGGCACACATCAAATTGATATCCACGAAAGGGAAAGATCCCCTATTGCCGGGCTCATACCGCTCAATTTCCTTAATTAATGTACAGTAGATGTCAAAATCCTTTCTAAAATCATTGCATTGCGCTTAGCCCCAATGCTACCTTCTCTACTACACTCGGCCCAATCTGGCTTTGTTCCAGGAAGCTCAGCGACTTTAAACATACGTAAGGTTCTAATGGCACTAGAACACGCTAAAACACACCCCGATCAAGACATCGCTATTATTTCATTGGATGCCAAAAAAGCCTTCAACAACATTAGTTTGTCCTAGCTGTTCAGAGTAATGGAACAACTCGGCTTCTCGGGCCAAATCGTGCGATTTTTACAACAAATGTACCCATCGCCAACTACGCGTCTTGTTACTCCTGATTTAGTCTCGGACTCGAAACCCTTAACAAAGGGAATGAGGCAGCGATGCCCCCTGTCCCCCCTACTCTTCAATCTCGCCATTGAGCCCCTATCTGGAATACTCAACTCACACAAAGGGATCAATGGCATCACCGTGGGTAACCAAGTTCTCCACTGCCTATCTTAGCTGCACAGCGTGATCTTGTGATTCTAGTAGGTACTGGTTATTTATTTTATTTCATTTAAGTATTGCTTATGTACATTAGATCCGTGTTGTCTGTTTACAGCCATATGATGGGTTATGGTGGCTAATTTGTTTGCCTGCACATCCCGGTAGCATAAGTTTTTCTGCTTATCTGTTGTTCTTTATTTTGTCTGTTGTTGTCTTTTAAATGCATGTCCATGGGTGTTTCCTTACCTTGAGGGGCGGGGTTTTGTCCAATTGGCCAAATTAGGTCCTGGTGGTATATATTGAATCCTGACACCATAGCCCCTTATCCGCTGAAGAAGTCCTGTACCTTGGGACGATACGCGTGCGGGGGGCTTCCAATTTTGATGTCAGGACAGCCACCTACTTGGTATTTTATCGATATATGCTCATATTCTACGCACTAGGATATAGTGCCTCTTTTGTGAGTACTTTTATTTTAAATAAACTTATTGTATTTTGGTTACTATACGGAGAGCACTATGTGTCTACTTTATACTTTTTCATGCCATTCAACTACATGAGAGTATACCAGATGACCATCCGCCACTGAAAGTCGGTTTGGAGAAAAGGATCGACCGAGGAGGCACCGTTATCATCTTATAATACCCCCTTATTAAGAGGGACAGCGCATTCGACCTGCTGCTCACCCACAGGTCCATCTGCTAAGGTGAGCGGCTTGTACTTTTATCTAAGGATACTTGACTGTTTTATAAGGAGTCTTCATCCGATCACCTATTGAGGTTCCAGAAGTCACCCTTATCCTCTCTTCATTTTGATTAATTATTTTTTTTTTTTTTTTTTTTTTTTTTTTTTTTTTTGGACTTTCATCATTTTGTTAGTAGCGCTGCACTGCTTTTTTTACAAGTTCTCCACTCCGCCCTATTCGCAGACGATATACTGTTTTTCTTCACTGACTCCCTCACGTACTTTGGCAGACTCCAATAACTTTTTGCGGCCTTTCAACTAAGCTCTGGCTTTCGCATAAATTATGATAAAAGCGAAATTCTAGCACTCAACCCACGGCTGTCTGCTAAATGGAGACTTCTATCCCCGTTTGTTATGGCAACTCAATATATCACATACCTGGGCATCCGCATAGGACGTGATCCCTCCTCTCTATATGTACTTAATTATCCCCCATTAATATCAAAAATTAAGTATCTCGCGCTACCAATTCAAGGCAACCCTATGTTTCTCCCATCCACTCTCCACAAAGCATTTGATCAATGGCGAACCAAGGGCCTCACGAAAGTAACTTCCATTTACCATGGTGAACCTGCTAAGTTCAGGCCTTTCCAGGCCCTGTCGAACAAATTTTCCTTACCACCGGCGCACTCTTCTTATACCATCAATTAACTGACTATTTGAGGTCTTGTTATGGATTTAACTCTGATCCCTTCCAACAGTCCTTCATTGATACTGTGCTACAGAGAGACGATTACTCCATATCCAGTCTTTACTACTATCTTGTTCAACACCAATTAGAAAAATACCACCTCAAACCATTCCGAAAATGGTCTACCCTATTTGATGACAAACTTATTATATCAGAAACGTGGCATGAAACACAATTTTAGATCATGCACAGAGCCTACAGTACCTGTCGCCGATAATGTGTTTCCAGCACAACGGCATCCCGCTGATTCTCGGCGACATGGTGCCGAAATCTCTCACTCGCTGGAATAGGAAAATCACATTCCAGCGAGCGCGTCATAGAAGCGACGGGGATCCGACTTGGATTCCCGCCAATTCTAGCTGCTGCGTTTGGTATGAATCATGAGGGGGAACTCCACGCCAAATTTTAAATAAAAAACCGGCATGGGTTCCCCCCCAGGGGCATAGGTCTGGTATGGATTGTAAGGAGAACCGCCCTACGCCGAAAAAACGATGTGGGGGTTCCCCCACAATCCATACCAGACCTGTATCCAAGCACGCCGCCTAGCCGGTCAGGAAAGGAGTGGGGACGACGGTTGGGTGCTCTGGGCCAGGGGGCGCCCTGCGGCTCCCCCACCCCAAATTACCCTGTCCCCATGTTGATAAGGACAGGGCCTCTTCCCGTCAACCCTGGTCGGTAGTTGTCGGGGGGGCTTATCGGAATCTGGGAGCCCCCGTTAATAAGAGGGCCACCAGATACCGGCCCCCTACCCTAGGTGAATGAATATGGGGTACATTATACCCCTACCCATTCACCTGGAGGCAAAGTGTCAATAAAATAAACACACAACACAGGATTTTAAAAAAATGTATTAGTCAGCTCCGGGGGTCTTCTCCGCTCTCCGGGGGGTCTTCTCCACTTCTCAGGGGTCTTCTTCCATCTTCACCGCTCTCCGCTGGCGTCTCGGCCCTCCCCGGTTCTTCTCCCGCTCGCTCTCCGGTGCCTTCTTTGGGGCTGGATGCCGCTATCTTCTTTTTAGCTCTCTTACTAGTGGCGGCGCAGCCCGCTCTTCTTTGCCGTCTTCTGCCTTCTTCTTTTCTTCTTATGTTGACGCGCTGCTTCCTCCCGCTGTAATGCCGGGTGCGCAGCTCGCACCAATTTATATAGGCCTCTTATGACGTCACAGTCCCATCATGCTCCGTGGGTCCCGGAGCATGATGGGACTGTGATGTCATAAGAGGCCTATATAAATCAGTGCAAGCCGCACACCCAGCATTACAGCGGGAGAAAGCGTTGCGTCAACATAAGAAGAAAATAAAAAGGCAGAAGACAGCAAAGAAGAGCGGGCTGCACCGCCACTAGTAAGAGAGCTAAAAAGAAGATAGCGGCGGCCAGCCCCGAAGAAGGCACCGGAGAGCGAGCGGGAGAAGAACCGGGGAGGGCCGAGATGCCAGCTAAGAGCGGTGGAGATGGAAGAAGACCCCCCGGAGAGTGGAGAAGACCCCCTGGAGAGAATTGGCGGGAATCCAAGTCTGATCCCCGTCGCTTCTATGACAGGGCTCGTAGGTGGTCAATCTCGCAGAGAAAGGGAGCGAGATTGACACAATATCGCGGTCACCTACTGTACTATCCATTTTGCATCAATAAATCAGACCCAACTCATGCGCAATACACCTGGTGCTCCCTACATCACCCCACATTGTTACACCGTCTCTGGGACTACACAGCTATCTCCAACTACTGGGACTCTGTATTTGTCCACATTTGAAAAATCAATAAAACAAGGATCACAAAGGATTGTTTACTGTGTTTGTTTGGTTACACACCACTAGCATCCTCTTCAACTACAATGGGACCCTTAAATATTCCACAGTGGGCCCATCTGTATCTCTTAGTTGCTCGCAGGACTATTACAGTATGTCCCACTGGAATTCACCAACACTCCCCACGCTAGTGGCAGTGAAAAGAGCTATGCTATCGCTCTTCTACTTAAGGAGGCTTGACATGATTACGCTGAACTTTCGCTCTACCTCACGCTTCTTCACGAGGTGGCGTAAATATATAGAGGCCACATTAACCCAGAAAGTCTAACAAGAAGTCATGCAACCATTTTGTTATACCGACTGGTATTTGAAAAGAGATCTCACCAATTCACTGGGCAACCACAAGGTCTCCGGTTTATCCGACCCCTCTACCTTTCAACCACCATAGAACATCCACAGATTCCTGGAGCTCTTTGACTTCCATGTCTCTCCTATACTTACAGCTAATAACTCCCGTAGTTATAATGGGTATGGCTAGGCCACTATATGAGATAGCCAGTCTTTAATATTCATACTATGCTTCTGCTCCTAAAGGTATTATGGTATGAGTCATCACTTCTGTATGTATCACATTGCTTTGACATTGCTTTATAGGTAAATATGAATCATCTGTTCCATCCCCCTACCCCCCCCCTTTCTCATAACTTTACTTACTTTGTTGAATTTAATACATATATACAACTGCTTTAGAGCTGTTGTACCCTATATGATTGTACTGTGAAAATCCAAATATATATATAAAAAAAAAGTTATTTTATTGTTAAAATCTGCTTACAAATTTCCAAATAAAAACAGGCATTCAATTAAACATCCATCCTACCCCATTGCCCCATTGAAGATGTCTATTACAATGAAACGTGAGCAGAGGAAATTGCAGCGACGTTAACACACCTGTGGGGGTGTAGAACAGATGTTTAATTGAATGCCTGTTTTTATTTGGAAATTTGTAAGTAGATTTTAATAAAATTGCTTTTAAACTCACAAGAACATTGCAAAGTAATATTTCCCTTCTTATTGTTACCATGGCCTACTTATTTGTATATATTTTTTTCTAATTTCATGCACCTTGGGTCTATTTTAACTAGTTGGTGCCATGCAGGAGCCCCCATAGGCTGGTGGGCATTCTTCATTTGCCCCTAGATTGGGAGGAGCTTCTGTGCCTCAGAGGTTGAATGGTTGTTAACAATAGGCTTTTTTTCTCTTGCTGTTATGAACAGAAATATTTAAAGAGATTTGTGTAATGATATAGATTGAATTATGACACACTGTGCTAGAAAAGAATGTCAATCTCATGCACACTATCCAGTGCTTATATGTTTAAAAAAAAAAAAGACTCCTAAGGACTCCTTAAGGGGTCATGCCAAAATAAAGTACCAACATTTCAGAAATATATAAAAAATGATTTTACATCTTTATTTTTACATTTCATGTTCAACGTTTAAAAAACACAATAGAAAATATATATAAAAAATATTAACATAATACGTAATACATTAAAGCGGGAGTTCACCCATTTATTAAAAAAAATGTTTTCTCCCCTTAGATTCCTGCTCGTTCGGTCTAGGGGAATCGGCTATTTGTTTTAAAATATGAGCAGTACTTACCCGTTTTCGAGATGCATCTTCTTCCGTCGCTTCCGGGTATGGGTCTTCGGGAGCGGGCGTTCCTTCTTGATTGACAGTCTTCCGAGAGGCTTCCGACGGTCGCATCCATCGCGTCACTCGTAGCCGAAAGAAGCCGAACGTCGGTGCGGCTCTATACTGCGCCTGCGCACCGACGTTCGGCTTCTTTCGGAAAATCGTGACGCGATGGATGCGACCGTCGGAAGCCTCTCGGAAGACTGTCAATCAAGAAGGAACGCCCATTCCCGCAGCCCATACCCGGAAGCGACAGGGGGGGGGCAATTTCGTAAACGGGTAAGTACTGCACATATTTTAAAACAAATAGCTGATTCCCCTAGAGAAAACGAGCAGGAATCTAAGGGGAAAAAGTGCCCTCTAAGGGTGAACCCCCGCTTTAAGAGTGACATAACAGCAAAAATGTATGACATAAATCAGATACTAATATACCTGTATCCCCTCTTGAGGCGTTTTGTGAAACAAAGTTCACTTCTTCAGGTGAATGGGTACGTTTCAAGGTGATAAATAATATCTGTAGAAATTATTATTATAATTATTATTATATTAAAAAACAAATATGCCCTAAAAAAAGGGGGGGTGAAAGGACAAAAAATATATATATATATATAATGGGCTCATATAAAAAGAGAAAAAAGGAAAGAAGGGTAAGGAAGTCATCAAACATTAAAAAAAAAACATCACTTGGTACATCAAGAATGTGACTGAAGTCATCTCTCACAGGGAAAAAGGTGCCATAGGTAGGCCTTAATGGGACAGTCTCAGAAGCTGAAGGTGGGACAGACTGTCAAATGGAAATGCACCAAATGAAAAATGAAGAGGCCAGGAACTCTGGCAAAACAAGATGTACATGAATTGGCAAGGAAGAGGCTTGATTAAGTATCTCTAAAGAAAATTGTCATTGTGATAAGATCGATTAAAGTGCTAGGATCATAGCCCCATGAAGAAACTAAAAAAACAAAAATGTTAATAGGATATCTAAGGCCTCATAGACACGATAGGTTAAACAGAGGACAACGGTCTGATGGACCGTTTTCATCGGTCCAAACCGATCGTGTGTGGGCCCCAAAGGTAATTTAACCACCGGTTAAAAAAAAGCCAACTTGCTTTAAATTTAACCGATGGATTCCTAACCAATAGGTCAAAACCGATCGTTAGTAGGTACGACCATCGGGTAAAAATCCACGCATGCTCAGAATCAAGTCAACGCATGCTTGGAAGCATTGAACTTCATTTTTTACAGCACGTCGTTGTGTTTTACGTCACCGCGTTCTGACACGATTGGTTATTTAACCGATGGTGTGTGGGCGTGACGGACCATCAGCCAGCTTCATCGGTTAACCGATGACAACGGTCCTTTAGACCGTTCTCATCGGATGGACTGATCGTGTGTATGAGGCTTAAGTGTAATGAAAGACAGAGCTAGCGGTATACAGTACCTTAATAAAGGCACATCCGCCTGAATACACCATCCCCGCCGTGAAACATGGTGGTGGAAACATCATGTTGTGGGGATGATTTTCTTCAGCAGAATCAGGGAAGCTGGTCAGAGTTGATTGGGAGATGGATTGAGACAAATACAGGGCAATTTTAGAAGAAAACCTGTAAGGCCCCGTACACACGACCGGATCTATCCGCTGGGATTGACCTGCGGATCAGTTCCAGCAGATAGATCCGGTCATGTGTAGGCCCGAGCGGACATTTTCCAGCGGATAAAAATCCAGCCAACGGATTTTCAGCGGATAAAAATTTCTTAGCATGCTAAGAAATCTATCCACTGGAATCCTGTCCGCCGGACTTATCCGGTCGTCTGTACAGACTCACCGGATAAGTCCGTCCGATCCCATCCCTCGCATGCGTCGTAATGATTTGACGCATGCGTGGAAGTATTTACCTTCCAGGGTCACGCACGTCGCCGCGTCATCGTCGCGGCGACGGCGTGGCCACGACATCCGCGGGTATTTTGATCTGATGGTGTGTACAGCCATCAGATCAAAATCCGCCAGAGGATTTATCTGCTGGAAATGGTCCGGCGGATATCCTCTCGTGTGTACAAGGCCTAAGAGTTTGCAAAAAACTTGAGACTGGGGTGGAGGTTCACCTTCCAGCAGGACAACAACACCTCATGCAGCCAGAGCCACAATGGAATGGTTGGGTTGAAAGCATATTAATTTGTTAGAATGGCCCAGTCAAAAGTCCAGACCTAAATCCAATTAAGAATATGTGGCAAGACTTGAAAATTGCTGTTCACAGACACTCTCTATCCAATCTGATAAAGCTTGAGCTATTTTGTAAAGAAAAATGGGCAAAAATGTACTCTTTAGATGTGCAAAACTGCTAGAGACATACCTATATACCTATATATATATATATATATATATATATACCTATATAGACCTGCAGCAAAAGGTGGTTCTACAAAGTATTGACTCGGGGGGGGGGGGGTTGGGGGCTGAATACAAATGCACACTACACTTTTCACATATTTATTTGTAAATAAAATTGGAAACCATTTATCATTTTCCTTCCATTTCACAATGATGTGTTGATTTACCACATAACATCCCAATAAAATAAAAAAGGGTGATTATACTGCGCTGCTTTAAAACACACTAATTAATAAGACCAGCTGCTCACACTGCTAACAAAGACACATTAGCTGGAACAAACAGAAACAAAATTGTGTAGCGCTATGGCAAATTAATATCTATAGTGGTAGTTCCTCATGGGAACAAAGGGAACATAAATAAAGTAACAAATGCAATAAAGAAGTTCTCGTGAAAGATAAAGTCCAATGGTTGTAAACACAAAGTCCATATATCTGTAGACACCACGTGCAAAATGAGGGAACTTGATTAGAATCCCATCGAGACAAATAGTGTAGTGAGTGATCACCGCCACCAGTGGTAGAAAATGGAGGCTTACCGAAGATGGTGGACCTGAAATGACGTACGCCAATCAAGTCATAACAAGCTTCAAGTACCAGACAGGGTACACAAAGTAGCAATCACCAAGAAACTTGCTAGAAGTAATCAATCAGTGTATGATCATAAATGGATAACCTTGGATCTTTGCAGCTCAGCAAGGGGTTAAATAGTTGAAAGAAAATGGAAAGAGAAGGGCCACATAGTGTAAACCGGTATAAAACTGGGTATTTATTGTAAAAAGATAGCAAGTGCACTCACATGTATCTGGATAAAAACTTGCATATTCTATAGTATGAGGCCGCAGTGGAGGCGACCCGACGGCGTTTCGTGTTATTCACACATCATCTGGGGTGTCTCTCCACTAAAGCCTCAGTGTATATATAATGATCATAAACCTCATACCTCCAATCAGAAGAATTGTGGCATCCCATCCACCTGTGTGCAACAATCCACATAACATCCCAATAAAATACATTTAAGTTTTTGGTTGTAACATGACAAGTTACCTATTCCTTGTTCCCACCGGGAAAGTTGACAGCTGTTTGTGAAGAGTAGCAAAGCCTCTAAAGGTGTGCTATATAGTATGTTACACCAAAAGGCGGTAAACCGCCCACTGAGCATATTGTGGGGAAGGGCGACCGACGCCCATACTGCAGGCGCCAATGAGATGAAGTAGCAGGAAAACCACCTCCAAGATGGCGGACAATCAAACGCAACCATGCAGACACAATAGCGTAAACACATAGAACATCCGGCACATTCGTGGAAGTCCCTAATGACTGGGGACTCATCACATAATGCCCCACACTCCCGAAGAGAAAACCAGCCGGGGGGCGTAGGCAAAGACACTTAGCGTGGGGAAGCCTGGATGCCAGTAAAATCATAACAAAAAGAAAAGAAACACAAAAACAAAGATAAAAACGAAAGCAACAAAAAACACAAACAAACAAAACAAACATAGACACATAAAACAGGAACAGATTGGATTGGATCTCGCCTCTATCTGTGCACCTCAGCCCAGTTTTTAAATATTGTTGCATTATTCTTCACAACCAAACTATACATATCATTGTCTCAAACCATTTAAGACTCCTGGAAAAATACATGCATTAATTCAGATAAATAAATAAAAAACACTGCAAACAGAGATAATTTTTTAACATTTTTTTTATTAAGAGGGATCCACAAGTATGTGCAATTGTTGATTTTTTTTTTTTTTTAAGATATGACACAAGTTAGAATGTGATAATGATGTGATCTTATACAGAAAAAAAACTATTTTGGTATATACAGTCAGAAACTTCATATTACCAATTGTTCAAAGGTGAAGAATTTCCTGTTTTATGTGCTTAAGATAATTAGATGATATAGCACTTGAGGAAGAAAAATAGATTGCCTTGCCAACAAAATGTCATTAGTACAAATGTGTAGCTTAATCATTTCAGCCTCGGAAGAATTTATCCCCTTTCCTGACCAGAGCACTTTTTGTGATTTGGCACTGTGTCGCTTTAAAGGGGTTGTAAAGGTTTGTTTTTTATTTTATAAATAGGTTCCTTTAAGCTAGTGCATTGTTGGTTCACTTACCCTTTCCTTCGATTTCCCTTCTAAATGTTTTTTTCTTTGTCTGAATTTCTCATTTCATGTTCCTCCTCAGTAAGCTGTTCAGTAAGCTGTTCTGGCTGACTAACCACCACTCGGATGATGGGGGCAAGCTTACTGATGAGAAACAGGAAGTGAGAAAATCAGACAAAGAAAAAAAACATTTAGAAGGGAAAGCTAAGGAAAAGGTAAGTGAACCAACAATGCACTAGCTTAAAGGAACCCATTTAGAAAAAAAAAAAAAAAAAAACCCTTTACAACCCCTTTAACTGAAAATAGCGTGGTCGTGTAACGTTGCACCCAAACAAAATTGATGTCCTTTGAGCTTCTTTTGGTGGTATTTGATCACCTCCGTGGTTTTTATTTTGCTATAATAAATAATAACCAATAAATAAATATTGGTAAAATAAATCACAATAAGCGTATTCACAAAAGTTATAGCGTCTACAAAATAGGGGATAGTTTTATTGCATTTTTATTATATTTTTTTTTTTATTAGTAATGGCAGCGATCTGCGATTTTTATCATGACTGAGACATTATGGTAGACACATCGGACACTTTTGATACTATTTTAAGACCAATGTCATTTATGTAGCGATCAATGCTATAAAAATGCACTGATTACTGTGTAAATGATACTGACAGGGAAGTGATTAAACACTAGGGGGCAATCAAGGTGTTAAGTGTGTCCTATGGAGTGACTCTAACTGTGGGGGAATGGGCTCACTACAGCACAAAAGAGATCACTGCTCCCGATGACAGGGAGCAGTAGATCTCTGTCATGTTGCTAGGCAGAACAGGGAAATGCCTTGTTTACATAGGCATCATCCCGTTCTGCTGCTCGTTACACGATCGCAGGCACCCGGCGGACATCGAGTCCACGGGACCCACAGGCACAGTCACAGAGCACGCAGATTTAAAGGCGCGTACAGGTATGCTGCTTTGCACAGCTGTGCAGCCGTGCCAAGTAAATTCATAAGCAATGATTTGACTAGTTTTAATAGCAGCCTAGGTATATAATAAATTAATTGACATTTAAATTTTAAATGCTCATCTGGATATGGACTGGGATTTTTTAATGATATTTTGCCTTTATACATGATCGATTTTAATTCCTGATCCTGTCTGGAGATTTACAAGCCACTAATGCTAATAAAAAAAAAAACATATTTGATTTTAAAGCAACATTTAAAAATTACCAAATGTGTTAGTCTCCTCCATTTGGCTTGCTACTTTTAAACTTTAACTGGACTGGAAGATTCCAGAAAGAATTAATAGTAAACAGTTTACAGTCTGCTACAGAACTAACATATCTATCCCCTTCCTTCGTATCAGCACAGATGTCTATCGTTATTGTGAAAATCTTCACCAGCATACCTTTGTATAAGTAAATCATTTTTTGGGAGAAAAACATTAGAACCCAAAGATTTTTTTTTTAGTTAATTTTTAACAATATTATAAACACGTCACAAAATAATGTAACATGGACAGTATGTGTAAGAAAATCATACTCAGGATGTGCAAAAGCTGAATATGATGCTATACTAATCAAACTGTCATTTTTGGACTGTGGGAAAATAAACAGTTAAACATAAAACTTACACATATAAATTATCATTAGGTTAGACATTAGTGATAATATACTCAAATAACATTTTGCTGGTGGTACTGAAGTCCTCCCCCAAAACAAGGGGGGGGTGAAACTGAGGATACTCAAGTCCTGACAGTCTGCACAGTAATAGCATAGAGTGTCATGTGGATGAAAGAGAAAAAGGAAGCAGAAGTAGATGAAAGAAGGGAGGGGAGAGAAACTTGGTAGAGTATAACTTGTATAATCTAAATAGAAGGGAAGGTAGGGAAGATAATGAGAAGGGAAGGGTATAGCTAACTAAATACCTCTAATGTCTCGCACACACGATCAGTTTTCCCGACAAGAAAAGTGTGATGTGAGCTTTTTGTCAGGAATTCCGATGTATGCTCCATCACACTTTTCCTGTGAGAATTCCTGCCAAGAAAAGATTGAGAGCAGGATGTCAATTTTCGTGAAAGGAAAAATTCCTATCGGAAATCGCGGTCATCTGTACGCAATTATGACGCGAAGAAAACATGCATGCTCAGAATCAAGCAGAAGAGCCGAACTACCTATTGAACTTCATTGATCTCGGCTCGTCGTACGTGTTGTACGTCACCGCGTTCTTGACGTTCGGAATTTCAGACAAGATTTGCGTGACCGTGTATGTGCAAGTTTCAGCCGTTTTCCTGCCGAAAAAAAAACATGGTTTTCCTGTCGGAACAACTGATCTTGTGTACAGGGCATAAGCCTTCTGGTCCATGGATTTTCCTGGGGTCTAGTACACCTCACTAAATTGGCAACATTGAGCCTGGAGCTGAGTAAGGAAAGACAGCCGTAAGGGGTAGGGAGTAAACGGAAAGAGAGAATGGTAGAAGGGGGGGGGTGCATTGGAAAATAAATAGGGAATACCTCCAGGTTTTTGCATGGGTAAATGTTGGCCCTGAGAGTCGTATATAGGTTCCTTCCATGCATTCCATGTACAGTTAAATTGTTGCAATCTGTCAAGTTTGTAATGGATAATAAACTCCATCTCAACAATGTAATCCACTAGATCTATCCAGTCTTTCATAGAAGGCACTGTAGGTGACCTCCAGAATCAGGAAATCAAGCTGCATGCTGCATTAATGAGCTGCATTCATGAGATGTACAGTAAGTGCTTGGCTAGCAAAGGGGGTTGTATTTTATTAGTGTGTAGCAGGTACAGGTTTAGGGGAGTATGGGTCTTGGGAATCGATTATTAGCCTTGCAAAATTGTGTACTTTTCCCAAAAACTTTTGTAGAAGTTTGTAGTGACAGAATATATGACTTGGAGGGCATTTACTAAAAAGGGTACACACAGAATCTGGTGCTGCTGTGCATAGTAACCAATCAGCTTCTAAGTTTTATTGTCAAAGCGTAATTGAACAAGGTGAAGTTAGAAGCTCATTGGTTACTATGCACAGCTGCGCCAGGCTCTGTGTGCACCAGTTTTAGTAAATCTCCCCTACAGAGCACTTTTTTCAGCGTTGCATCTCCAGCAGGTTGAAGAAATTTTATTTTTTTGCAACTGTGAGGGGGTGCTGTACCAAAAAGACAAAATGAGCTCTGGTGAACCAGTTGGAAAATAGTCTGCCATTGCTTGTCAGTGAGGGAAAGCTTCAGCTCTCTTTCCCATTGTTTAATGGACATTCATCATCATTGGGGAGGTTCTATAATGTAGAATAGACCTAAGAAATCAAGTGAGTCTTGGGACCTTTTTTATCAAAAATCAAGAGAGGATGTACATAGGCAGTTTTTGTATTGTGTCTGAGTAAAAAAAAAATTGAATCTGTAGGCAGATCCACATTTGTAAGTGGTTAATGTTTGTCAAATTCTGACTGTCATGGTGAATCCAAGGATCAAGTATTAGGGATCATGCAGGGTTACACTCTGCCTTGATAAAGGGAATATGCATAGTGCCAAACTGTTGGCCATTTGGGTGACTTTAATCTCTTTAAAAAAATTAAGTTTCATATACTGTATAAGGAAGGTGGTGAAAATTGCAAGTTTGATGGCACTGTCCTTCCAGTCATTGCAGCAACAGGTACATTTTTTTTGTAGCCATCACATGTGAAATTTGGAGCCCTGGCTCTTGTAAATGCTAAGTCAGCCTGAGGCAACACATGTACTGAAAGCTAAGTTTTCTACCTGTGTTATGTATAAGTATGTACTGTTTTTTTTAATCTGCTGAATCTAGGGGGGGGGGGGGTTCAATGTCCATTTCATAACATCATTTTTTTTTTAATACACTGTTTCTCTGCAGGCATAATTGTATATTAAATGTTGGAATTCAATTCACCCAACCATATTATACAAGAGATTTTAGAAGGTGGTTATAAAAAGGAATATTCTATGCTGTTACTATGTTTTGGGGATCCAGTTAAACTGGTTGTCTTTAAAAATATCTGATGAGATTGCTTATATTGTGTCAGGCAATTCCAGTCGCATCTGTTCTGATGTTCCTCACTGTAATCGTATGCAAATAATACCCAATAATATCACTAAATGTGTCTGTGCGTAATATATTTTATATTAAAAAATTACTAAATCATATTGTAAAATTAACATGTAACTCAATAAAATGTACCACACTTAAATGCAAAAAAAAAAAAAAAACTTCTATTAAATGCCTCATTACTCTTAAACCATATATCAAAAATAAAATATTAAATTTTAAAATGCATGACAAATGTAAAGCTGACTCTGGGAATAAGATACAATCTACGCTTGCAGTACTACCCTAAACTACAAAGGGTTAAATGCTCATCGAGTCTAGGGTTGCAGGGCTAAGGTGTATTATTTACCATATCCCTCACAACAGTATTGTTCTCTTGTGCCCAAAGATCTGGTCTGCAACATCCTGTACAGTGCAGGGCTATTATCTTTGCATTGTACATGAGAAGGTGAGCATGTATACAACGCACCATAGAGAAGAAGTTGTGGGGAACCAATCACGTAGCTTGAGGGGCCCTGCTGGAAGTAAGTATTAGTTCTTACTCATGCAACCCTAAACGAAATGAACATTTAATGTATCCCCTGCAGTGCAGCTTTAAATAGTAATTATGAAGCTTCATATGAGAAAAGGGATACTCACTATGCCATGATGATATAGACCCTCCTGATATCTACATTTTACATTTGGATTTAGCAGTAATAGCTGGATGGCCACACAACCCCTTTTCTGCATTGATTTTTACCATTTGTGTAATATGTAATCCTTATTTATGTTTATGTGTTTATCTGTGTACACCACCTTCCTTTTGCCCAGCTTTTACATATCTGATTATGCCCCCTTTTATGTACTTAGTATATTTTTAAGCAATTTTACACTCCACACACTCCTTCTACATCAAATACTGAATTCTTTATTTACTTCCTGACCCCACCCTTCATCCTTTCTGCTTTTAACAGTTTATGTTTTCTCTCTGCCCTTTTTGTGATCTATTTCCATCTGCTCTTACTTATTTCTCTCTACTTGCCATTTGTCATACCTGTCATAATGCATTTATCCCTTAGGAGCTTCTGCTCAGTTTCAGGGCAAACTCATAATGCAAGGAGATTCAAGCCATTAGAATGCCAAAGCTATATGGTCTTAGGCCACTTCACATATAGAATTCTAGAAGTCCTTCTAGCACAAAGGCTGGATAACATGTTGACTCCTCATGTGAAGAGAACAGAAAATGGCAATTACTTAAATTACATAACCTGAAAAGGAAAGGGAAACAATAAATGGGACAACTGTTCATTTGAAGTGTATGTCAGGGTTAAAAAACATATGCAGTGCATCATTTTACTGTATACACATGTCCCCAGGTTCCCCTTCAAAGTGCTGAACGTACAGAAAAATACTTGTTGATCTGCCAGAAAGCCAAAGTGCTCCTAACTTGATAATGCAGTGCCTTTGCCAGGCTGAAATCCCAACCACTGTCATCAGCTGTGCTATTTGGACTACATAAATCTTCCTATTCCCCACTAAATGTGCATACATTGATTTCTTTACCAGAAAAAGAATGCTGCCGTCTGAACTACCAAGAGCCTGCACAAACACTTGCAGACTGCCTAACTGGAAATTTACTTCATAGCCTGGGGTTATGGTTGCAGCTAAACTTTTCTGCAGCCACTGCTTTTTCTCCTAAAAGTGACCTGCGTGGCTGATTAGATGCTGGATTACTTTTAGAAGCAGCGGGATAAAACAATCTCACAAATATTTAATGCAAAAGTGAAGTGGGAATACGAGTTCGTCGCTCGTGGATAGGGTTGAGCGAACCCGAACTGTAAAGTTCGGGTTCGCTGTAAACTGTAAACTGTAAAGCGCAGCAGCATCCCTGACCTCCTCTCACCGCTGGACACAGCCCAGCAAATGACGCGCTGGAGCTGTGACATTACTTATATAGAGGAGGCAGGGCCACCCGTCACATGACCCCGCACCCTCTGACGTACCCTCTGCTACGTCACTGGGGAAGCCCATGAAGAGGGAAGACTATGGGCTTCCCCAGTGAGTAGCAGAGGGTACGTCAGAGGGGGCGGGGTCACGTGACGGGTGGCCCTGCCTCCTCTATATAAGTAATGTCACAGCTTCAGCCGCTCATTCGCTGGGCTGTGTCCAGCGGTGAGAGGAGGTCGGGGATGCTGCTGCGCTGGATGGATCTTCTCATCGCTGGAGTAGAGATCACCCGACGCAGGATCTTCTCATCGCTGGAGATCACCCGCAGCCGTCGCAGGATCAGGACAACGCAGGAAGCCGGGAATGAGTGGATTATCACCGCTGGAGTTTTTTTCTTTTTTTATTAATAAAGGACTTTATTCTACGGTGTCAGTGTTTTTTTTTACAAGACTTTACACTTCCTTTGTGAAATGGTAGGGGTACAGTGTACCCCATTACCATTTCACACAGGGGGGGGGTCAGGATCTGGGGGTCCCCTTTGTTAAAGGGGTCTTCCAGATTCTGATAAACCTCCCGCCCGCATACCGCCACAACCACCGGGCAAGGGTTGTGGGGATGAGACCCTTGTCCCCATCAACATGGGGACATCCTCCCCATATTGAGGGCATGTGGCCTGGTGCGGTTCAGGAGAGGAGGGGCCGCACTCTGTCCCCCCTCTTTTCTGCGGCCGGCCAGGTCAACGTGCTCGGATAACGGGTCTGGTTATGGATATTTAGGGGGAACTGCACGTCATTTTTTTTTAAATTAACTGCGGGGTTCCCCTTAATATCCATACCAGACCTAAAGGGTCTGGTTATTGAATTTGCGGGGACCTCCGCGCATTTTTTTTCTCTAAAAGTCTGCGTCCCATTGACTACAATGGGGTTCGGAGTTCAGGTTCGGGTTCTCGAACCCGAACTTTTTTTTTAAAGTGTGGGTACGGACCAGAACCCGAACATCCAGGTGTCCGCTCAACTCTACTCGTGGATTATATGCTGTATGGTATGCTACTTGTAATAATGTGAGTAAAAAAAAGCTGTTTTATCTAATAAACTTACCAAATGGTACTACACTATTTGGGAATGCCTTTCTTCTAAATGCTATATGGGTTAGTCTGGGAAGGACCCCCAGGCCACAAGATTATCCTAGAAGAGCCAACATCTACTTTAGGGAGTCACCGGGCTAAGGAGAGGACCCATAGGGGGAGCAGACATTTTCGGTCTGTGAGAACCATCAACTGAGCTAACCATAGGAGGGCTAATTAGCCATTGGAGTTTCACCAAGATTATCCACATATGCTGTTACCTTACAGCAGTAAGGTGAGAGGCCAATCAGCACAGAGGTGTTACTGCACTGAAAGAAGAGACACTTTCCACGCCTTGCTTATTTTTGCATGTTTTATTATTTAGCACTTTTGATATTATTCATATTGGACTGATTCAAGTTTTTTTTTCACATTGATTATTCATTGAGTCATGTTGTTTTATGTTCATTATCAGCACTCATTGTTTTTTCTGCCATTTAGGATTTTTTATGTTATGTTAGGACAGTCACCATACCTTATTATCTGTGCATTAATATTTGTGAGATTGTTTTATCACTTATTTATATATTGTAGGTACTTATGCACTCTACATGACATTGTTCTACACCTTTAAGTGTGTTTTTCTTTCATCCTTCCACATCAAATTTACTTCTAATAGTGCAGCACCACATTTTTATATCTTACTTTACATTAGCTACAGATTTAGCTTATCAGTGTTTGCGGCTGTTATTTCTTTACTTACATATAGTGATAGCGCAGTAGCACCATCTTTTATGTTTTTTCATGTTGTTTTTTGGTTGTTAGGGATGCCATCGGCCGCTCGCTCCTTAAAGTGGTTAGCCTATATTAACCACTTGCCGACCGCCGCACACACATATACGTCGGCAGAAAGGCTTGTACAGGCAAATGTGCGTACCTGTACATCCGAGCACGCACACCACATTAGTGTGCCAGTTCCTGCAAACTAGATGTTCACTGGCGGCCTACGATCGTGAGATGGAGAGGCAACATGGGGAGATGCAATGTAGATTTAAACAAGGCATTTCCCTTTTCTGCCAAGTGACATGACAGGGATCTACTGCTCCCTGTCACCGGGAGCAGTGATCGCAGTCATGTCAGTGGTAGCCCATCCCCCCACAGTTTGAATCACTACCTAGGACACACTTAAAGCGGAGGTTCACCCAAAAATCAACTTTCTGCCATTAGATTCAGCATACTGCTGACATCTACAGTATGCTGTTTTTTTTTTTTTGTGTACTTAGCGTTTATCAGCCGTTGTTATCCGGCTCCGAGCGGGGATTTCTGTGAGGAATAGGCGTTCCTAAGCCAAGCGGATATGATTGACGGGCTGCTAAAAGTGCGTCACGCCTTCTGAAAATACCCAAAGTCACACTCGGGTGTTTACAGCGCCTGCTGTGTAGAACTGACTGCGCAGGCGCCGTAAACACTCGAGTGTCACTTTGAGTATTTTTGGAAGGCGTGACGCGCTTTAGCAGCCCGTCAATCAACTCCGCTTGGCTTAGGAACGCCTTTACCCGGAAGGAATCCCCGCTCGGAGCCGGATAACAAAGGCTGATAAAACGATAAGTACAAAAAAAAAACATCATACTGCAGATGTCAGCAGTATGCTGGATCTAATGGCAGAAAGTTGATTTTTGAGTGAACCCCCGCTTTAACCCCTTGATCGCCCCCTAGTGTTTAACTCCATCCATGCTAGTGTCATTTATACAGTAATCAGTGGCTATTTATAGCACTGATCGCTGTATAAATGACAATGGTCCCAAAATAGTGTCAAAAGTGTCTGATGTGTCCACCATAATGTTGCAGTCCCGATAAAAATCGCCACCATTATTAGTAAAAAATAATAATAATAAAAATGCCATAAGTCTATCCCCTATTTTGTAGACACTATGGGCCAGATTCACGTAGGAGGGCGTATCTTTGTGCGGGCGTAGCGTATCCTAGATATGCTACGCCACCGTAACTTAAAGAGGCGAGTACCGTATTCACAAAGAACTTGCGTCATAAGTTACGGCGGCGTAGCATAAATGGGCCGGCGTAAGCCCGCCTAATCCAAACTAGGCTGGTAGGGGGCGTGTTTTATGGTAATGAATCGTGACCCCACGTAAATGACGCACCTAACGAACGGCACATGCGCGCGCATGCTCAGTATCACGTCAAATTTTCTCTGTAAATTACGCCGGCTCAATGCTTAGTCGACGTGAACGTAACCTACGCCCATCCCATTCACGTTACACTTAAGCAAACAATGTAAAATACGATGCTGTTCCGCCGTTTCCGACGTCCATACCTAACATTACTTACCCCTGCTTTATGAGGGGTAAAGTTACGCTGGTCGGACGCCTTACGTGAACAGCATATTTTAATACGCCGGGCGCAAGTACGTTCGTGAATCGGCGTATATATCTCATTTGCATATTCGACGCGGAAATATACGGAAGCGCCCCTAGCGGCCAGCGGAAATATGCACCCCAAGATACGACGACGTTGGAGACTTACGACGCTCGTATCTTGGCAACCGTGAGGCGTATCTGATTCTACGACGGCGCACATTCGGACTTACGACGGCATACGTGGAGATACGACGTCGTAAGTCCTTTGTGAATCCAGGCCTATAACTTTTGCACAAACCAATCAATATACGCTTATTGCGATTTTGCCAAAAATATGTAGAAGAATACATATCGGCCTAAACTGAGGAAAAAAAAGCCTGTTATGCTTTACCTTTGCAGGGAAATAAAGAGGAAGTAAAACCCATCAGGGTTTACTTCCTCTTTAACAGCCAGTACACATTGCATAAATACTGCATGCCTTGACCACTACTTGCTTGCATTTAATTATTTATTTCCTTCTGTGAATTGATTTTAAAGCCACTTCATGCGGTATTTACCAAGCGTTTTTTTAGCGTTTTGGAGTAAATAACGCAGAACGGTATAGTGAATTGACAGTTTCGGGATCGCATGCAGTATTTAGAGAAAATGTGTCTGGACACCTACCGCGTGTGAAATGCTTTTCTGAATGGAGCCCATTGAATCTAATGATGAATTTTTTGATTTTCTGTGGAAATTTGTGAGACTTCGACACTAATGTAATTGGGGTAACAGCAAGTTAGTTAATTTACATTTTTTATAGGACCACAACTGTTAGTGTTCACAGTTGAGGACTAAAATTATTAATCACTAAGGTCCCATCAGAGTAAAGATACAGTATATTGTATAATATGAGAGCAATTTAATACATTTTTAAACTTCATTTGAGTCCTCACCCAAAGGCTGTGCACTACTCACTCTATTTAAGTGGATCCATGGGCTCTACAGAAAATAACCCCTCCCCTTCTTCATGAAAGGAAATAAGCTGAAATAACCTCCCTACAGAAAAAAAATATGTCTAGTTAGGCTAATAAGTGTATTGCCTCTAGTTTTAGAATATCATTCATTAAAATATTGTTAAAATTGTAATGTGCATTTCCAGAGCAAGTTAATATACAAAAGTGAGCCAATAAATATAGCAAAGTACTATTTTAAGGCTTCATGTACACCCAGCCTACTTTGACCATCAGAAAATCTAGCGCAAAATAATGCCACATTTTTTCCATGATTTTGCCAAGTTTTGCGGCCAGTGGTCAGAACATTCCTATCCTGAACTTGATTCTTCCACATTCAGAATGGGGAAGTTGAGGGAGGTTAAAACTTCCCTAACCGCAGCAGCTCCTAAACTCTGCTAGAAGCCTATGTGTACATGACACATATAGGTAGATTCAGAGAGAATGGTGCAAAGTTGCGGCGGCGTAGCTTAGCGTGTTTAGGCTACGCCGCTGTAAGTTAGCGAGGCAAGTACTTGATTCTCAAAGTACTTGCCTGCTAAGTTACGGCGGCGTAGCCTAAAGCGGGCGGGCGTAAGGGCGCCTAATTCAAATGTGTGTAAGGGGGCAGGTTTTATGTTAATGGGGCTTGACCTTACGTTTTTGAAGTTTTTTTTCAACTGCGCATGCGCCGGGCACGTACATTTCCCAGTGTGCATTGCGGCTAAGTACGCCACACGGGCCTATTGATTTCGACTTGGACGTAAACGACGTAAATCCCTATTCACGGACGACTTACGCAAACGACGTAAAAATTTCGAATTTCGAAGTGGGAACGGCGGCCATACTTTAACATTACTATTCCATCTATTAGATGGAATAACTTTAGGCCCGATATTGCCTTACAGAAACAGCGTAAATGTACTGCGGCGGCCGGGCGTACGTTCGTGAATCGGCGTATCTACTAATTTACATATTCTACGCCGACCGCAATGGAAGCGCCACCTAGCGGCCAGCCTCAATATTGCAACCTAAGATAGGACGGCGCAAGCCATCGTATCTTAGATATGTTTAAGCGTATCTCTGTTTGAGAATACACTTAAACATAAGTCGGCATAAATTCTGAGTTAGGTCGGCTTATCTACTGATAAGCTGGCCTAACTCTTTCTGAATCTACCTAACAGGCTTTTATGGAGTTAAGTTTAGGAGCTTTGGTAAAACATGCCAAAAGCTCCTAAACTCAAGTTCAGAAGCTGTTGTGTACATGAAGCCTTATGCTGCGTACACCCAATAGGTTAGTCTGATGAAAACGGTCTGATGGACCGTTTTCATCAGACCAAACCGATCGTGTGTGGGCCCCATCGGTTATTTATCCATAGGTTAAAAAAATAGGAACTTGTATTAAAATTATCTGATGGATAAAAAAACCTATAGAAAAAAACGATCGTCTGTGGGTACGTCCATCGGTTAAAAATCCACGAATGCTCAGAATCAAGTCGACGCATGCTTGGAAGCATTGAACTTCATTTTTTTCAGCACGTCATCGTGTTTTACGTCACCGCGTTCTGACACGATCGGTTTTTTAACTGATGGTGTGTAGGCACGACTGATCATCAGTCCGTTTTCATCAGACTAACCTATCGTGTGTACAGGGCATCAGTGAAAACATCTTTGATCTAGAGATAATTAAAGAGCCTTTCAACTCAAAACTGTTATTTCAGTTTTTACGAAATACTGGAGAGGTAAACCAATGACACTTTTTTACCTCTCTGTAACCCTTTTGGTAAGATATCTTTGCTTGAAGTCCTAAGTCTGCATGCCTGCTGTGGCCATTATGAGGGTTTCCCCTTGTAAATTCCTATTTTATGGACTGGAACTGGAACATATGACAGCAGGTTGGAATGTCAAAAACTCCCACGTGGCCAGGAACAGAGCCAGAAGTTATGGCAGGGAAACCTCACGGTTGAAGTATCTTTTACAAATAAGTAATTTGCGTCTCTCTACCAGGCACATTGTACACCTTGAAGTACACAGTGGTTAGAACAAGCCTTCTCACTGCTATAATCATTCAGCAAAATGGTGAACTTACTAGTTACACAACCAAAGTGGACATTCTATAAATATATTGTGCATATCTAAGAGCGGGAAACATATTGTTGAGTGGTTACAGTTAAATATATAAGTAAAGTGTTCATTGAACATCCCCATAGGTATGTTCTTGATAATTGTATGCATTACAGAATATTGCATTAAGTAATGTGTATATTGAGAATCTACAAAAAAAACTATAATGTGGCAATTTCTCATTTACATTTGAAAGATGAATGTGCCACACAAAGAAGCAGATCCAAATATTCCTGCATATTGTTCTGTTAAAATTAGACAGCATAACTATGGGTATTTATTATTAGAGCTTTTGCATGCAGCAGCATATTAAATTGTTTGTGTGTACTAGTCAAGATCAAAGCATGCATGTATGTGCTGGAAAACTGTGGTAACCCACTAAACATTTTGGTTTCTATACCTTTAGTGATTGTTTATAGTCATCTTTATTGATGTCCATGTATGGTTCTTACATGAAAAGCAAATGAGAAATGCCTACATTATATAAGCTAATAAAACCCTAAAATAATAGAACATTTTATTTTGATTCTAGTTACACCACTTAGCTAGTGTATACTCATATTCTGGAGCATGTACTGCTTAGCAAGTTATCATGTCTTAAGTTGAATAGTATGAATCTCTGCAACCATCCCATGTGTGTGAGTACACTTTGGTTGTTCACCCAGGTTTGCAGACACATAAACATAACCTTAGTAAATCAGGCCTATTGTTTTAAACCTTATGAGAGGTATCGTCATATATGCAGAAGAATTCATATTTGAGTTCTTTCTAAAGGAGTCTACAGTCTGCCACTCCAGTAATGAATGATTATGTGCAATAATGTATACCCTGATTTTCAGTAAAGGTAAATACAATGTTGATTATATACATTTCAGTACAGGCATACCCCACTTTTAAGTACACAATGGGACCAGAGCATGTATGTAAAACGAAAATGTACTTAAAGTGAAACAATACCTTTTTTCACTTCTAGGGTGTAGTGGGGGGTCAGGAGCTGTAGTGGGGGTGTCAGGAGCTGTAGTGGGGGTGTCAGGAGCACACTGGAACAGGGTGGGCTATGCTCTCGGAGCTTCAGCTCCTTCTGCTGCGGCTGCAAAATGTCTGTAAAGTACTTATAAGGCACTTTACATACACTCGCAGGTATGTCCTTACTCGCGAGTGTATGTAAAGTGAGTGTACTTAAAGCAGGGTATGCCTGTACAGAATTAAACACTTTAATATATGTATCTTCAGATTTTCCAAGAAGCTCTATTGTATTTGTTGTATGTGGTGACTGCCCTTAAATATAACCCATAAACAATATTTGGCTTATTTATTTAGGTAGTGCAAAATGATGATGTACAATGTGTAGTATAACCCAGTAACTTCAGTACTTCAGCCTCCCATACTGCACATTTAACATTGGCTATGCTTATAAAAACAAGCCAGTATTTGTAAACAATAGCTGTTATAAATGTTGAATACCAAACTGTGCTCTTTTTTCTTTTTTATCTATTAATATGATACAAAAAAACCCCTCTAATGTTGAAATTAAGAAATACATTCACACATTATTCATAGCTAACAGACCACTACTAAACCAAACAAATTGATGCATATTTTAGTCTTCCACAGACATGGTGGACATTTACTATAGGGTCACAGAATTTAATAAATTAATGAATCTGTTTACATTTGCTTTCCAACAAAAAGCAGCATTTGATAATATTGCTCTTTTTACACTGAAAAGTATTAAATATCACATTGAACACAGAACTTACACTGACAAAAACATTTACAGATACACAATGCTGTCTTGATCATTGCTTTATAAAAATGAAAGTCATAACCACCTCAATATTTTTTTTTTCTTGAACACTGAATATGTTTATTTACAAAGGACTTTGATCAGGACAAAAATATCTTGTATGGAAATGAAAAAAACTAAAGTTTTTACATTGCAAGTGCTCTCTGATCTTTTGATCAATTTATTTGTCAAAAAAAATCAGAGAAATTGTATTGGTACACATTTTCAAAAAGGCATTATGCCCTGCACAAGCATTACGCTCTGCAAAAGACAAGCAAAGCTTTAGACAATCCCAGGAATATTAGTATAGAATAATCTAACATATTTATAACAGTAGTAGGCATCCCTGCACAACTTCATTAGCATTTCTGGTCATAAAGCAAAGAGTCCATATGCATAAAAGTCCATCAAATTTTACCTTGTTTCTGAGCCACATGCTGAAAAGAAATATTTTATATAAAACAATATATTACCTAATTAATTTTTATATTGCACCATGAAATGTTTAAAAATTGCTTCCAGTATAGTACACTTTTCTTGAATCAGGAGATAAATTCTAGTAATATAATTTTAACAGGTAGGTGTGAATGAGTAATAGCTATTCAAATCTAGCCTTAGTGCACTGTGACAAAGGTATAACATATTACCCAAGATGGTTTTCTGTAATAATTGTGTGCATGCATAGAACATAATGGCAAAATAGTCAGCTATGCTAAACTAACCAACATACTACATGCCCCAGCATAAAAAAATAAAATAAAAAAAATGAAATTAACTTTACTCTTTAAGCTTAATTCCAGTCAACGTTTTTTAAGAGTTACTGCTGTCCATTACACAGTTACAGACTTTTGTAACTTTGTGTCCATGTGGCAGCCCATTACAGCAGGATAAGAAAGGGTGGAGTAGTCATCAGGATACATGCAGTAACTATAACCCTATAACCTGACTGCTGTTCCAACCTTTCCCAGTTTAAAGGTTCTCTCACACGGGTGGCCAGGGGACAGTAAAAACATGCATCAGGAGGCAGCAGTAAGGCCTCCTGAATTCCTGTTAGCCACTACTATACCACCCTCTGAAAAAGTGATACATTTTATAGAGTTCACCAAGCTAGCCACCTGTTTGATAGAACCTGTACTGAAAAAGAAGTGTTATGTTGCAGTAGAAGAAGAAATAGCACAAAGTGAAGGTAAGAAAAAAAAAACATAGGTGCGTTTAGAAGAAATGAGGCATATGCAGGTTTTTGGTGGTGGACATCACAGAGAGTCACCCCACTGAAACATCAGTTCTAATTAATATGTTCTGATAGAAATAGATAGATAGATAGATAGATAGATAGATAGATAGATAGATAGATAGATAGATAGATAGATAGATAGATAGATAGATAGATAGATAGATTATTTTTTCAATAAATCTTGTTTCTTAATAGATGAAACTTTCAGGTTAATGAGAGTGACAGACATGCCAAAGTCTTTGAATTTATAATTTATAATTGTCGATATAGACTGGTATACTATCTGATGTGGCTGATGAAGGCTGCTGTTATTTTATATAATCAAATTATAGTCCTTGTCAGGCTATAACAATAAAAATAACCTACATTTAATGCAAAATGGCTTTTTACTACCTGTTGATTAGCTTAAATTTCAGTAGGTAGTTTATACAGCATGTTAATAGCTAAACTAAGCTCATAAGAGTGGTATTAAACCCAAAAGCAAACATGTTTTATATGGCATCGTAACATTTCTTTGATGTGATGGCTGCATTTATGTTAGGGGCATTCTTTCTTCTGTTTTTACCTGGTGATCCAGCCAGTAAGACTGTTGTTTTTCATGAGAACAAGCTCTAGCAGAATGTATCAATTACAGAGATGAAACAAACCATTTAACACCAGCAGGGTTGCTTAAAATTAACATGTTTAAATGATTTATGTAAATCCTTTATCCCAAAAGGAAAATCCAGAGAAAGGGCACTGTAATGCAGGAGGTGTGTTACTGGGCAGATCATCAGGTAAATACAGGGAGAAAATGTATGCAGCCACCATATTTAATATTTGGTAAGCAGCAATATATTACATTTTTGGTTTGGGGTTTATCACTGCTTTAAGTTCACTTATTATATTGATTTTGTTTTTCAATACCAATGATAGACCTCAGAAGAAGCGCATCAGTACTTAAATAATATAACAATGTATGTTTTAAACAGCGTAAAAACAACACATCTTTCACTAGTCTCTTTGTTGTTCATCAGAGCTCAAGATGCCCCTTTGACCAAAATACAGAGCTGTATTGTAGAGGAGGTGAAGAAGAAAGTGAAATAAAGCTTTACCAACCAAGCATTGCTCATTGATCATGATAATTAAATGAGAATGTAATTCAATGAAAAAATGTTGAGTAATCATGCAGTATGCAAAATCAGGTCGCATTCACCTGTTTATTCTGTATTCATTTTAAATTTAAATTGAGAAGAATTTTTGCTGCAATTTAAATATACCAAAAGCTGAGCTGATTGCCATTGTTAAATAAGGATGTGTCCACATTTTGATCAGATTGCACAGTGTTTCAGTTTTGTTCTGAAAATACACAGCTATTATTAGTCTTCATTAATACACAGAAGGTTCCAAAGCAGTAGAAGGCTGAATGAAAAGATTATCAATGCCTACAAATTACATTGTGGACAATTTGTTTGGCAAAATTGATAGATAGTTTTGAATTAGTTTAGGTGCGTCCATATCGGTTTATAGGGTTCTTGAAATAAAAAATAATAATTATATTAGTAATAATTAGTATAAATGTAAGTAGCAATAATAATCAGTGATTAAAAAAAATAGATGTACAATTGTGATAAAAATGTAGATATATTATAACTGATATTTGCAAAACTTGGCACAGATTAATCCTCAGCAGGGATTCCTGAAAATAGACAATGTTACAAAAAAGAGTCATGCATACATATCTATATAAACTAAACAAATGTCAAATGTAATGTAAACTCTTGAAAAAGATAAAGTACAACCTTCTTTCTCAGAACGTTATAAACATACTAATGTTGTGTTGAGTGCTTTGCATACAGATTAATGTGTGAATGTAAATTCCTCCTATAACTAATTGAATATCCCTCTGTATATTATAGTGATTTGGCTATGATATTGGCATTATTTATGTTTCTTTATTTTAGCTTTTAATTTCCAAAATGTAATCATTTATATGCTACTGCCAACAATTTGAAATACATACAATTTTCTATTGTCTATACAAAACATGTTAAATTGTATAAATTACAATAATATGCTTGAAATTAGGGAAACTTATTTCAGTTTAGTGCCTATAAAGCAGGACACAAGATACACAAAAACCCCAAAAATATAATAGGGTTAGATTTAAAAAAAACATCCACCACTAAGGTGTATAAAAATAGAAAAGTACTGAATGACTGGTTGTTGAGCAAGTGATCAGGGGAAAAAAACAGTATATAGGCATATGGAGGGCTATAGGTGTGTTTAAGCAGCAATTATACAATTTGGTTCTGGACCAAAACACATACTGAATCTTATCTTATTGCATAACATTTTTAATTGGTCAGTGTTGATTAATCTTTTACCATTGTTTTGTAACAATAAAATTAGTTGTTTTAAAAAAAACATCATCATTGTAGCACCTGAAAAGTCCCCTCAAAAAATATTATTGTTTCCAAGTGCAGTATATCGTGACTGCAGACTGGATTAATGCTAGGCTATACCCTATGCAATTGGTGCAGCCCAGCTTTGTGGAGACACAGACGACCATTTGAATGGGCTGCTGTACCTGGGGGAAATGCAGGAAAAAGCTACCTGCACCTTCATTTTCAGATAAAAATTAATGGCAGCCCCACAAGCCTGGTAAATAGTAGTGGGGTTTGCCTGCAGGTGTGAGAATGCTTGCAATTTACACGCATCCCTGTACCTGTATATATGTGAACCTAGCATAAAACTTATGCTATAGTCAGTGGTGCCCATCCATGTGCCCAGCCCCTAATCTACATACAGGATGCCAGATGCATGGATTTCAGTTAGGTTTATTTTTTAAGCACATGATTAGAGACTGAGGTTTTAAAAAATGGTGGGCTTGGAGTGCAGAGTGCTTTAATTAATATTTGCTATTGTCTTCCTGATTCTCCGCCCGGCCAACCAGGAAGTGGGTCCCAAGAACTCATTGGCCAGTGAGTCTTAGGACTCCCAGCAAATCGGGTCTCAGGAGTCAAGACCCACTTCTTATTTGGCCAGGAGGAGAAGCAAAGCTCTGGCTCTTTCCTGGAGTGAGGAGTAGCATCGGCCTCCTAAGGTAAAGCCACTGATTGCCACGTCTATCTCCCACGTGGGTAGGGGGTAACTGATTGCCACCGTCCGTACCCCACAGGGAATGGCACTGATAGTCACCCATCTCCCACAGGGGGCCCTGATCGCTGCCATCCGTCTCCTGTGGGGGGGGGGGGCAGGTTTGTTTGCCCTCTCAAAATTTTAAGCACCAGCCGCCACCGGCTATAGTATGTTTTTATTTAGGTCTACAATGCTCTAACATTGAAATTAAACAAATATTTTCCAGCTACTGTTTCAAAAAAATGATAATTTTTACGTTAAATTCCTTCATATGGTTTTTGAAATTTGTATTTAATTTGAAGGTATGTGATCTAACTTAGTCATCTGTATTGTTCAACTATAGATTTGTAAAACTTTTTGTTTAATATGCTATAAATGGAAAAAAATAACTAGGCAGGATGATTTTATGCCTGCATCCTACAAGTGAAGGAAATGTTGGCTTAAAAGCCTTTTTATGATTTAGTGAGGACTGTTACAATGATTGCATGTTATTTTAAGCTTGTAATCTGTCCATTTGGCTCGTAAGTGATTGAAAAAAAAATGAATATGGATTTTTGTCATCAGCTTTTTTAATCTCTTTTTTTCTCTGACTTGCATGGCAGCAGTTATATTTCTAGTTGTATGATGGTGTACAAATGTTTGCATCATTTGGAACTGCAGAATAAATGTACCATGTATTTTTTTTTTTTTTGCCATCCCTCTTTTTTTTTTTTTTTTCTAGGTGGCTTTGGGGACATAATCCAAACTGACACAGAATATCAAGGTATATAAAGCAATTGTGGGAAATGAGAGGGCTTGTTAGGGCTGTATTCATCTGTACTAGTTAGATCTGCTTGTAAAGAGTAATAGTAGTGTAGCTTAAAATGTCTAATTCTTTCAAAACTGTTACTTCACCCTTGAATGCATACTAGCAGCTGAGTGAGTTGACAATTTGGATCTGACAAAATCTACACAATGGAGTTCACAAAATACATAAACTGGTCGATTATCTTTATCCCAACACATAATTTTAAATTTAAATATCAGTTTTAGAAAGACTAAACATTTTTCAAATGTTTTAAAATTTGAAATACATCTAAACTTTTATAAATAAATCAATATTTAAACTAAATATTTATGGAAATAGTTATCTTAGAAAATAAAACCTTTTTTCTTTAACAATCAACTGCATACTATAACACACCAGTATTTTTTCCAAAGGTTATTAGCTATTAAATAAAAAAATATTTTTAGCAATAATTGTAATAAAAAGTTTCTGTGGCCTGGCTCTTCCCATTTGGCAGGTGGATTAAAATACTGAAAGAGTAGGGTTACAGAAAAGCAAATTGCTTTACATTGATGTCCTTAAGGCATATGTAATGGTACCCAGGAAAGTGCACTATAAATAATTTTTCTCATGCATGAGAACAAAGGTCTAAGGACGAGCAATTAAGATAAATTCAGACTATTACCTAAAGTCTTACAGGTAGATATATAGGATTAGGAGACAGGACACTGTATGGTATAGTATCTTTGCTGTATATTGGCCCCAGTGGATGCATGCATTGACCTATGCACTAAAGGGTAAATAAAATATTTACATAATTTTACATGTGCTCTCCAACTGGTGAGATGTCAGTACTGTTATAAAAAGAGTTTCCAGCTACATTCCAGTAAATTTGTGTCAATAATATATCCATTACTGAAATGCAATGAAATATTTACATAGCAATTTAATCTGATGGTATGGCACCATAACATATTTCCATTCACGCTTTTGTTATGCTTATCCTTTTTTTAAGAATCATTATACGTCCCTATAAGATGAATACAGAGTTTGGGAATTAACCAGCTCAATTGTTAAAATAATCCACCATTTCAGATTTCATGAGTAATACTGAATTATGGCACTCCATGAATTAAAGGAATGGATACAATTTGCATTGGTGCAATACACCAACCAAATTACTCCATAAATGAAATGATTTATGCTTTATAAGGCCTGCATTGCCGTGCATGTTTCCATGGGAGATTCTGCTGTTTATTTTTAAAGGTAAAGGTAGGATACCCAATAGACCAAATTGAACAAACCGAACGCAGTTGGGAAGAAAATTCGAGAGTAGGAGTCAAGTTTGGCAAAACGTATGTGTATCCTTCCATGTCGCCAAGCACCAGTTCGGCAATCCTCAAAACAGCAGAAGAAGCTGGCACAATCTTTTCCATCGAGACATTCATACCCATATTCTTCATCCCTTTCTTGAAGATGTGTGGCATTATTCATTTGAATTGTTGCTGATCGTGGACGAATATCAATAGTAGGTGCCTATTATTATATAATTGAAAAAAAAAAACATACAGAATTGTTATCACACTATACTATATATTATTAAAAAAAATATCACCATCTATAATAATAATAATAATAATAATTATCATCATCTATAATACCTGAAAGTACAATTATTAAGGTTATTTTTAATTCCTTATTAACACAAACTAGTCAGTGCAAAAGAACAGAATATATCAAAACCTTGTAAAAATAGCTTTAAAATTTTGCATGAAAAAAGTCTAGGACTTTGTACTGTGTTCCATCCACAAACAATGCTCTCACCATTGTTTTTACATTTCAAAAACGTGTTTCATAGCTTTTTTTAAACAAAAACTTTGCATGAAGGTGCAAAAGTGCAAATAAAAGTGAGCCTAATCTATTTCATACATATATCAGTTGTTTTACTAATGGCAACTGGGTTATTCACTTTCACAAGAAAATCTTCCCCAGAGCTTATTGAATGTGATGAAGTTTCACTTTGCAAAAAAAAACAAATGTATGCAAGGAAAATAAAAAATAGCAGTTTTTAATGCACTGAATATAAATGAATAATGTGAAAGCAAAAATAATATTTTTTAAATTTTCCTTGCTACTAATAGGGTATTCTTCAATTTTCTCCATATTCATTAAGATACAAGAACATTTCCTTGCAAAGTGAAAATTCTTTCTTGCATTTGGTATATCAACTCCATAGTGTGTAGCCGTGTTTTGCTTGACTTTCAGCTGAAATTTCTATGAGCATGTTCTTAATGTCAACAAATTCCAGTAAGGGTATAGGAGAAACAATTAATTGGTGAATCAAAATGATTAGTGTAACAATGGTTAGGTTACACATCGGAGCTACAGACAGGATTCTTGCTATTGGATTTTTAACTTATTTCTACATGTAAAGGCACACTGCAATGTCATAATAACTATTTCCACATTCTAATATTAATTCCTGTAAACACAGAAAAGTCTTCTGAAAACAAAAGGTAATTGCAGATCCCAAAAAAATAAAAGGATTTTCTTCATTATAGCACAGTAAAACCATGCAAAATATACCCCTATTGTGGTCAACTGTATGTGTTTGCTTATTCCACTATTTCCTGAAAAAAGTATGGTTCAAGAGGTTAATTGTAGCTGAGGAGGTTGACGAATGTCATAGTAATTGTCCTAAAGCCTACTGAACTTGTGTTAATTTTAGGAAGTTGATATAAGATGATGATATACCAGCAGACCTCTGATAAATACCAAAAAATCTTTAAAGTATTTAATACATTCTCAACATCTCTTATTATATAGAAATGTCTTCTTAGCCACATAGGGAAGGATCTGTCTTTCAGACTGTACGAGGGTCACACAATACCAGAGTATTCGAAATTATTCTACAGTCAGAGAAAATTAATACTTTAGAAATGTGCACATTAGCAACAGTATACAGTACACAAAATATGTATTCATAATTACATTTGTATTTATTTAATTTGTCTGCACAAAGTTTTAAAGTCCAAACTTTCTGAATTAGTGACATTTTTCATTTGAAAATGGAAATGTCTGTTGGTTTATCATTATTATGTTTCCGAATTTATATATACTGTATTTACACCATAATCAATTATTAAATTCATGTTTCTCCATATTAGAAACACAGTTTTTTGTTTGCTTGCCTCACCAATAAAATATAAGTGCCGTAACATTTGCCCAAAACTATTATATCACAGTTTTAAAAATAATACATTTGTTCTCTATTTCAGCTAACCAATACTATTAACTACTGTAGAAGGTTTAGAAAACTCATGAGATGAAGATAATAAACTTAATTTGCTAGGCTCAAAAACTTCTTCACCCAATAATTGTATGTGATACAGCAAGGATAATTCTTGCCAATTTAGTAAAACTGAGCATGATCTGCACATGGATAAGTATGGGGGTAAGTTAAAGTAGTACAGTTTTTACTTAGCCAAATGTCAACACATTTTGTGAAGAGAAACTAAAAAAAAAAAATGAAATTGACTGAATTTAATGTAGCTTTCCCCAGATTAGTGAATTACCCCCTGGAGTAGCATGGTTCTACAGTATGTGCATGTAAAATCACATATCTCCATGAAAACTATTATTTTTATTTATTTTTTATTCTTTTAATATTTTTTTTTTTTTACTAATTACTGCTAATTACTTAGGCATAGACATGCATAGGTATACTTTCTAGGCCAGATTCACAAAAAACTCCGGCGGCGTAACGTATCGTCTTTACGTTACACCGTCGCAAGTTTTCAGCGTAAGTGCCTGATCCTCAAAGCACTTACCTGTAAACTTGTGGCGGTGTAACGTAAAGCCGTCCGGCGCAAGCCCGCCCAATTCAAATGGGGCGTGTACCATTTAAATTAGGCGCGCTCCCGCGCCGGACGTTCTGCGCATGCTCCGTTCGCAATTTTCCCGACGTACTTTGCGCGAAATTACGGCGGCCCGACGTGTTTGTGAATTGCGACGTGCGTAACGTACTTACGCCGAAAAAAAAATTCAAATTCAACGCGGGAACGACGGCCATACTTTAACATGGGCTGTGTAAAGTTAAGGCATGAAAAAACATGACTAACTTTGCGACGGGAAAAAAAGACTTGCGACGACGTAACGAACGTGAAAACCTTCGTGGATCGCTGTAAAACCTAATTTGCATACCCGACGCTGGAAAACAACGCGAACTCCACCCAGCGGCGGCCGAAGTATTGCATCCTAAGATCCGACGGTGTAAGTCAATTACACCTGTCGGATCTTAGGGCTATCTATGCGGAACTGATTCTATGAATCAGCCACAGGCCTCGTACACACGGCCGAGGAACTCGACGTGCCAAACACATCGAGTTCCTCGGCCAGTTCAGCACTGAAGCCGCCGAGGAGCTCGGCGGGGCGAGAGCTCCCATAGAACAACGAGGAAATAGAGAACATGTTCTCTATTTCCTCGCCGAGCTCCTCGTCGGCTTCCTCGGCCAAAAGTGTACACACGGCCGGGTTTCTCGGCAGAATTCAGCCAGAAACTCGGTCGGAAGCTGAATTCTGCCGAGGAAACTGGTCGTGTGTACGGGGCCAGATAGATACGACAAGAGATACGACGGTGTATCAGGAGATACGCCGTCGTATCTCTTCTGTGAATCTGGCCCTCTATTCTTAAAATTAAATACACCAATTAATTTAGGTTTATGTGTTTCAAAACTCTACCTATTACATCAATGTATATATTTATGTTTATATATGTTGTGATACATTATTTTGCACATAATATATAGTTTGTATGATTGTTAATATTTAAAACCTACCAATTGTTTTTTTGTCACTTAAAATATGCTTGTGTGGTCAGAAAAGAGAAGATTTAATTTCTAAATAAATATTTAGTTTTTGTTTTGTGAAATAGTGTAAAACATTAACTATGTATAGTCAACACATACTGTATTAGTAAGAATTATTCTGCACTTTGCCACATGCATGCAGATTAATAAACACTCAGAGGACACAGTAACAGCTAACCCGGTCCCTGAGTCTTAAGCCTCGTACACACGACTGAGTTTATCGGCAAAAACCAACAAGAAACTTGCTGGGATTTTTTTTTTGCCGAGGAAACCGGTCATGTGTACATTTTTCGACAAGGAAACTGTCGAGGATCCCGTCGAGCCAAAAAGAGAGCATGTCTTATTTTTCCTCGACGGGAATGGAGAAACTTGCCTTGTCGAGTTCCTCGACAGCCTAACAAGGAACTCGACGAGGAAAACAATATGTTTCACCCGTCGAGTTCCTCAGTTGTGTGTACAAGGCTATAGTTGCATAGTAGGTGAGGTTGAAAAAAGACACAAGTCCATCAGGTCCAACCTATGTGTATGATTACAGTATTACATTGTATATCCCTGT
Source organism: Rana temporaria (assembly GCF_905171775.1). Classification (NCBI taxonomy): domain Eukaryota; kingdom Metazoa; phylum Chordata; class Amphibia; order Anura; family Ranidae; genus Rana; species Rana temporaria. The sequence goes on along the minus strand of NC_053491.1, from coordinate 291,096,748 downwards.
ATGTTTCGTTCGTTCAGGTGCTTATCTGATCGACTATGCCCCCCGCTGAAACCACCACCTGTGGAAGGGAATTCCACATCCTTGGAATACTTATACACTCAGGTGGGTTTTCTCCCCTTCTTTTTTATTTTGTTTTTAGGACTTTATATACTCTCATTAGTGTATTTAGTAGTTGCTTATTTTCTCTCTAGATGTGCTATCGCCCTTCATAATGCAGGATATCCTATGTGATTATTCACTTTATATATTGGTACTGCACTTTTGGGCCATAATTGGTGCTGTTGTTAAGTACCACCCATAAATTCTGCTCTACCCCGGTATACTCTGTTTAAAGTACCAATGGATAATTGCCGATACTGTTTATACTTTTAGGTATCTTGTTGGAAATGTTTATAGTGATAACCTAAGGTAATTTACCTCTGTTGCTGGCCTACACTTTGATATTTTTACATCCCACATTCATATACTTGCTATACATCAGATAAGGATCACTCTTGTACTGCCTGCTTTTAACATGGATTATATCTCCATGCATAAGACCTAAGGCCCTGTATACACGACCGGTTCATCCGATGAGAATGGTCCGACGGACCGTTTTCATAGGTCCACCGCTGAAGTGGCATGATGGTCTGATGTGTGTACACACCATCAGTTCAAAAACCGATCGGGTCAGAACACGGTGACGTAAAACACACGACGTGCTGAAAAAAACCAAACTTCAATGCTTCCAAGCATGCGTCGACTTGATTCTGAGCATACGTGGGTTTTGAACCAATGCTTTTGTGTACTAACCATCGGTTTGGCCCGATCGGTCAGCTGTCCATTGGTTCGATTTTAAAGCAAGTTTTAAAATTTTGGTCCGAAAGGACAAAAGACCGATGGGCCATACACACGGTCGGTTTGGACCGATGAAACTGAACCTCGGTCCATTCTCATCGGTTTTGACCGGTCGTGTGTACGCGGCCTAAGTCTTTAGAGACTATGCTTATATAAATATCTATTTATTACAATTGCATGTATGGGTGCATATATATTTTTTTCTTCCATAGTGAGTTCAACTACTTCCGTACTGTAGTTTTTATTTGCATATTGTTTTTATGTGTATTTGAAATTGTTCAATTATATTCAAAATATTGCAATTTGAACACTCAAATAGAATTATTGTGCTGGAAATCACCTAAGATATTCAGGCACACACCACTTTTAAGTACACAATGGGGTTTATTTACTAAAGCTGGAAAGTGCAAAACCAGGCTCACTTCTGCATAGAAACCAATGAGCTTCTAACCCCAGCTTGTTCAATTAAGCTTTGGTAATAAAACCTGGAAGCTCATTGGTTTCTATGCAGAAGTCAGCCTGATTTCACACTTTCTAGCTTTAGTAAATAGACCCCATTGTGTACTTAAAAGTGGGGTATGTCTGTATTGTCATTTGCTTAAGTATATCCTAGAGATCGTCCATTAACCATAGCCATGTATACCCATACACATGAATGCCCAAGTAAATAGCTGTATGCCCCTATCTTTGCTGTGATGTGTGGTGTTTGAATACTTTTACCAATACTTTTACCAATAAAAGGCAACCGAGAAGGTTTTTCCAGAGTGCGGCTGTCCAAACATTTCTTTCTACAATTAAAATGGTTGTAAACCGTTGCATATTCCCAGTGAAAGGACTGGCCTGAGGTAATACACAGAGATGAACCAAATCCTTCTACATACGTTGTACCTGTTTATCTTCTCAATAGCTGTTCAAAGTGTTGAATTTATACAGCTTGTCTGAGAGTTGAGAATACAGGAGGCGGTGAGCTGAAATTACACTCTGCAGAGCTCAGTGAGGTGAGCTATGATTGCTTATTGGAGGGAAGGGACACACCCACACCACACAGACTATAGGAAAAGAGCACCATTTTTCTCTCGGTGTCAGCAAGGCCTCGTACACACGACCGAAAAACTCGACGGGCGAAACACATCGTTTTGCTCGTCGAGTTCCTTGTGAAGCCGTCGAGAAACTGGACAAGCCAATTTTCTCCATTCCCGTCAAGGAAATAGAGAACATGCTTTATTTTTGGCTAGTCGAGTTTCTCGACAGTTTCCTAGACGAAAATGTACACACAACCGGTTTTCTTGGCAAAAAAAAATATCTCCCAGCAAGTTTCTTGCTGGTTTTTGCCGAGAAACTCGGTCGTGTGTACGAGGCCTAAGAAGTGACTCATACAGATAGCAGAAGAATGCAGCAGCAGACAGAATTGACACTTAGTGTTCCTAAGTGAGGCAAGTACATACTATAGAGGGATATGATTTGTTCATACATTTAAATAAATCAGGCTAAGTCTATCAATGATTTAAGCAGAAGTTAATAATCAAATGTGTAGAAACAGTGGCATAGGAATAAGAGTTGAAGCAGGCACAGCTGAGACAGGGCCCATGTTGACTCCTCTTTTACATATACTTATTGTGAACTCATCAAGATGAGAGTACTGATTGAATGAGACTAAAGGAGTTAAGAATCTTCACTTAATACAACGTGTGAATATTCACTCAAATCACCTGGAAAGCAAATTTATGTTCACTTTGAATATCTAAACATTTACAAAAGAAAAATGGAGAAAGGAGACTGGGGGTAGACTTTGATGGCACCGTAAGACTGGAGATTTTACATTTTTATTACAAAAATATATATAAAGGAATTGTACAGATATTGTTTTTTAAAACCAGACACTATAATCAAAAGACATTGGGCCAGATTCACAAAGCAGATACGACGGCGTATCTCCTGATACGCCGTCGTATCTGTTGTTCTATCTATGCGACTGATTCATAGATTCAGTTACGCATAGATAGCCATAAGATCCGACAGGTGTAATAGTTTTACACTGTCGGATCTTAGGATGCAGTACCGCGGCCGCCGCTGGGGGGAGTTTGCGTCGTAAACCAGCGTCGGGTATGCAAATTAGGAGTTACGGCGATCCACAAAGCTTTTTCCCGTCGTTACGTCGCCGCGAGTGTTAGTTTGCCGTCGCAAAGATAGGGCACCTTTAACAAAGTGGAAAATTACTCCACCATGTTAAAGTATGCCCGTCTTTCCTGCGTCGCTTTTGAATTCTTTTTGAATTTTTTAATTTTCCCGGCGTAACTCTTTTTTGACGTCGCGATTCACAAAACGTTGGCGCGTCATAATTTCGCGCAAAGCACATTGGGAAATTGGGAAATTTGCGACGGGAGCATGCGCAGTACGTCCGGCGCGGGAGCACGCCTAATTTAACCTGCCTGGCGGTATTCCCGAGTCTGACTCGGGGTTAGATTTTCCTGCTGCGAGCGGTAACCCCGAGTCAGACTCGGGCTTGCCTCGCTAGATCCATAGGCACTGTTTACTTACCTTGTCCCTGGATCCAGCGATGCCACCGCGCTGTGTGAGCGAGCAGGACCTCGCTCGATTCACACAGCGTCCTCCTGTGCCGCCGATCTCCGTTCCCTGCAACGTTACGACGCACGGGGACAGAGAACGGCGCCAAATTCGAAAAAGTAAACAAACACATTACATACAGTATACTGTAATCTTATAGATTACAGTACTGTATGTAAAAAAAAAACACACCCCCCCTTGTCCCTAGTGGTCTGCCCAGTGTCCTGCATGTACTTTTATAAAATAAAAACGTTTCTTTCTCCCTGCAAACTGTAGATTGTCCATAGCAACCAAAAGTGTCCCTTTATGTCAAAAATAGTTTTAGATCAGCTAAAAAACAGCGATAATAAATTATAATCAATTGCAGAATTGTGCGATAGCGATTTGTGGGGAAATTCGTCATAAAAAAAAATAAATAATGACAGCGACAATTCTGCAACTGAGCAAATTTCAGTGATTTTGATTTGATTACATTATTGAATAATTTTTATTATAATTATATTATTATTTGTTATAATTATTTATAATTATTTATTATATTATAATTTATAATTTTGTTTTTAAAAAAACGTCATACCCGGGATGCCTATTAGAATTTTGTTTGGTCAGATTTAAGTGAGTTATTTCTAAAAATTACAGACCTACAATATAAAACGCCAAATTTCCTTGCAAATAATGGTACCGCTTTCAGCATGTTTTTTCTGAAAGAATCATACCGCCAGGGAGGTTAAATGGTACCCGCCCCATTTGAATTGGCCCGCCTTGCGCCGGACGGATTTACGATACACCGCCGCAAATTTCCAGGTAAGTGCTTTGTGGATCGGGCACTTAGACAGAAAATTTGCGGCGGTGTAACGTAAATCGGTTACGTTACGCTGCACCCGCTGTACGTGAATCTGGCCCATTGGCTCTATAGTCACATATTGTGACATCTTGTTAAAGTACTACTATCTGTGTATTGCTTGCTCTACATGTTTTGGGGATGAGGTCTAACACTTCTTCAGGAGATTTATTGTACATATACACATATGCAACGCTTTATAGAGCGATTATCATATGACTATAAATAAAGAAAAACATACATTAATCATAAAATACGTATTATGTTTCATAAAAACATAGATAGAGATAAGGATACATCGTATGTCTGCTGTGGAGACCCTATGGGTGAATAGTCTTGCCAAAAAGTGCTGTAGTGCAGGTGGCCCAAAAGAGGATGGCCCATCACCGAGGGCCTGGGAACCTCTCACACAGAATAGAACACCAGTAAAGGTCTAATTGAAAAATATTTTTGAGTCCCCCTGATTCAGCCAAGATCTTGGTAAAAATACTCATTGTCATCTAGTATTTTGTGACTAACCAATTTGGCGAGATGATTTTTTCTGATTGGATTTCCAATTTTTTAATTAGACCTTAACTGGTATTCTATTCTGTGTGAGAGGCTCCCAGGCCCTCCAGGGTGGGTCATCCTTCTTTGAGCCGCCTGAACTACAGCACTTTTTGGTAAGACTATTCACCCATAACCTCTCCACTGCGGACATATGATGTATCTTTGTCTCTATCTTTGTTTATATGAAACTTAATATGTATTACATGATTAATGTATGTTTTTCTTTATTTATAGTCATATGATAATCGCCTTATAAAGCAATGCATATGTGTATATGTACTATAAATCTCCTGAAGAACAGGTAAACCTCATCCGCGAAACATGTAGAGCAAGCAAGTAGTACTTTAACAAGATGTCACAATATGTGACTATAGAGCCAATGTCTTTCGATTATAATGTCTGGTTTTAAAAACAATATCTGTACAATTCTTTTATATATATTTTTGTAATAAAAATGTTAAATCTCTGTTTGAGACTATTGCCATCAAAGTCCACCCCCAGCCTCCCTTCTTTGTTTTTCTTCCATATCTTCAGGACAAAGGTACCATACTTTAACATATGAACCAAACTCGGCACATTCTCTAAACATTTGCAGATGCTTTTCATGTGATTGGATACCTGGAGCAAATATACACACATATAAATCTGTGCCAATGTGTGAGATGCCAGAGTTGCTCATTGAAGCAACATAAGTTTATTTGCGTGTTCCCTATGCTATGTGACAGCATCCTTAACTTGGTGAGTACACAGGTAGTCAGGGGAGAACAATATTTATCAAGAAAGACTCTAGAAATAATTTTGAATGCTTAGCCAGTAGCTACACATCTGGTGAGAGAAGTATTTTTTTTCACTTATTCACTTAACAGTATAAATAATACAACCTGCAATATATGAATAAGTAGGTGAATCTACCAACAGTTTGTGTGCATATACATTATAACAAAATTGTCTTTTTAATAAGCTTGAATTGCAAAGCAGGCATAAATTAAAAATAAAATCACAATATATTTAATTGCATACATTTTCTAAATAAAAAAATGCTATTTCTCCAACTCTACACAGTGATACTGCAAAATATGGGCGAATACATATTTTTCAGATTTTGTTACAACTAACATTCCTTTTAATTTAAAATTACTGGCAAAGCAGAAAAAAAAGTCTGGCTTTAAATTTACATACTATTACATCCAGAGAATATTAGAATAAATGTATTTTGTTTTTACAAAAACAAAGTCAAAGTTGATTACTTTAAAAAAACTTGCAAACATTAAAAATAATGTTATTATTCTTCTCTGGTTCTCAGAATTCGCCCATATGGGTTATGAAGACATTCGAGAAAATGAAGGTAATGTACAAGGTGTACTGCAGCTCTAGTGATAACAAGCTGTCATCTGCAATAATGCCACAAATATGAATAGTTCTAAAACTAATATTCAACAAGTGGCAAAAATTTAGCAAATGACAGAACAAAGGCTTTAAGTTTTGCATCATTCTTTTAAAGGCATACTTATGTGGAGCAGTGAAATGGGATGATACTTTTTGTGTCCTTTAACCAATAAAAGATGAAAAGTACCATTAAATAACATTGTTTTTCAACTGTGAAGTGTGTAAATGCTGCTGAATCAACTTATTAACCTTATTGTTTTTTCATTCTACAAATACATTCTTTCCATACCGTGTTTGCTTAAAAAAATAAAATTAAAGCCAATCATAAATTAGGCTTTTATAGTTTAATTCAGCAGACACATGCAGTGAATTTCCATTCCAGAAACATTATACCTTGAATGAAAACATCCAGAGAAGCTTTTGTTGTACAGATAAGAAAGGAAAATCAGGATTTAGGAGTAAAATAATGAAAGAAATTTTTAAATTAAAGAAAAAACCTTTGAAGCATTATCAAAACACATTGCTAAAACAATGTAATTAAAATACAAATAAGATTAAAATGTGTTTCTAAATAATCAGGATTTATAGGTTCAAAAATGCTTAACCTGCCTAGCGGTATTCCTGAGTGGGGCTCGGGGTGAGATTTTTGTGCTATGATCGGTAACCCCGAGCCACACTCGGGATTGCCTCCCTGGATGCTGGAAAAGGTTACTTACCTTTTCCCTGGGATCCAGCAATGTATTTCCGCAGTGCATGGCGGCCGGATGTTTCCGCCCAATGCACTATGTTCCCCTGATCTCTGTTCCCTGTGATGTTACGATGCACAGGGGTGGAGAACGGCGCCAATTTCAAAAAAGTAAATAAACACAGTACATACAGTATACGGTAATCTTATAGATTACAGTACTGTATGTAAAAAATGCACACCCCCTTTGTCCCTAGTGGTCTGCCCAGTGCCCTACATGTACTTTTGTATAATAAAAACTGTTCTTTCTGCCTGCAAACTGTAGATTGTCCATAGCAACCAAAAAGTGTCCCTTTATGTCAAAAGTGGTTTTAGAGCAGCTAGAAAACAGCGATAATAAATTATAATCACTTTGTCATTGTCATTTGTCATAAAAAAAATAAAAGTAATGACAGCGACAATTCAACTGAGCAAATTCAACTGAGCAAATTTCAGTGTTTTTGATTTGATTACATTATTGAATAATTTTTATTATAATTATATTATTATTTGTTATAATTATTTATAGTTATTTATTATATTATAATTTATTATTTTGTTTTTCAAATTTTATCATACCCGAGATGTCTACTAGACTCTTGTTTGGACAGATTTAAGTGAGTTATTCCTAAGAATTACAGGCCTACAATGTAAAACGCCAAATTTCCTTGCAAAATAATGGTACCGCTTTCAGCACCTAAAATCTGATATAATCATACCGCCAGGGAGGTTAAACGTAAAGTACTTGAAACTTTGTAAAAATTATCAATACATCATTAAACTAAGAAGTTAGAGTCCCAGGATTTAATTTCATTTAATAATGTTCCCAGGTTTGTCAACAGATGTTGTGACTTAAATAACTTTACTAAGCAGCGTCTGCATCTTAGATATCCACATAATACATCATCAATTACATTTCTTAAAAATAACAACTTCTTTGAATTAATGCTATTTATAGTGCTTCAATGCCTCTTACTATGACACATTTGTGAAACAAAATACAAGAGGCACTCCTGCACAGCAGTTAAAGGCATCAATTCTGGGGGAACCTATACATAAACAGATTCTAGGATCTTAAAAAGGTGATTCTAAAAATACCCATGTATTAATTAATTAGGTATTGAAAAATGTATGTGCCGAGACCAATTGCAGCAAATGCCTTGGGACAGAAGAGTTTTCAAAAGCCTCTCTAAAACAAGAATGAGGCATAAAACATGTTGCTGGATCATTTCTAACAAATGCCCATCACTCCAGGGATATAAAAAACCTTCAGTAGTCTTGCCATCTACTGAGACTTGTGTATCTTGCAGATTTAATTTTACACCATCACTTAAGTCAAATGTATTTTTCCTTTTTTATATTTATTTTTGGTAAGATGAATTTTCTTGGTTATAGTAAATTTATCATTTAAACATAACCTGTCATAGGAGAAATATACTCAGTATCATTCTGTAATACCCCCTCTGTAAAATGACTGCCTCTGACTATATGCGTATGAGTAGGCTATACAGAAACATGGAACAATGATACAACTCAATTCATCTGACATCAAAAGCTGCATATTTTTCAGTGACTCACTAAGAAATAAAGCTGAATAGTCAGCGTGATAGTAAAGAGGCTATCATCTTAAGAGAATGTTACCTATTAATTCACAATGATTTATATTAAATCAGGTTCCTTTTTTATTTAACTGTTTATTTAGGGTATTTTCCATATTTTACAGAAAAAGGAGAGCAAGGTAAATAGTGCACCATACATCATAAATGTGGTAACCAAGAATGACTAGTAGTACCATTCGAGGAGGGGGGTGAGGACATGAAGTCCTCAGGTGCAACCGGGGAATATTAAAACATGTTCTTTTTACATTTTTAGGCTCACTAAGCATTTCTATAAACGCAAACTGTTGAAGCAGAGTGTTGCAATTTTTTTTTTGCGTTTTTAGTATTATTGGTAGTAACATATTATACAAAATGCATATTATAATAATATAGAACTCTTTAAATTAAAAACAGAACTTTTGTTCAAAACTGTTCAACCATCAAATTTTAAATGGAATAAGATAATAATGCATGTGCACGTGTGTAGTATAGTATAGTTTAACACACACACGCACATACATATGCATATATATATATATATATATATATATATATATATATATATATATATATATATATATATATATATATATATATATATATATATATACTGTATATATTAGTACCACCAACTCCACTACAGTTTAATACAAAACATAGGAATTGTCTGCCTGGTATTTTATGCTTTTAAATTAACAAAAAGCTTATGGAAGCTGGCTACCCATTTGAAGAGACTGCAATGGCATGATCTTGGTTTGAAATGGTTATGGTATGAGTAAATCCAAACTATTTAAACTTTAATGAGAACAACAAGTCGTTTTAATCTCATAAAAATGTTTTTTCAGTGGTCTGCCTGCTCGGAACTGATAAGGCACAATCATATTCACAGGGTTAATGCTCAATTTTTTTAATTAAAAATAAACTATATAGAATTGTATAATATGGATGTAAATAATAATAATAATAATAATAATAATAATAATAATAATAATATTAATAGAAATTCTCCAAAAACACTTACTGGATTTTTCTTCTTTTTCTCTTTGTCCTTGCTTGGCTTCCTGTTACTAACAAAATAATGGAGGGTGCCATATTCCACCAAGGCAGAGAATACAAAGATGAAGCACACTGAGACAAAAAGGTCCATTGCTGTCACATAGGAGACTTTTGGGAGAGATTTCCGGGCAATAGTACTCAGAGTGGTCATTGTGAGCACAGTTGTAATACCTGTTTGAAAAAGTAGATGCCATTTAAAAAAACGAAAAAAAAAAAAAATGGTTACTGTGGTTTGTAAGATGTTGTGGGTAACCTAGATACCTGTTTTACATGAAAACAATAGCTAGACAACAAATCAAACATTTATATTTTGCTAGTTTTGTATTAGACATGAGCCTTTATTTCTAATCATTTGTGTAGGGGTGGAGAAACACATAGATTCACAGATTTGTGGATATAGAAGGTGCAATGCATGTGCAATCATTACCTTATCTATGATGTACATTTTTGTGGGTCAGATTAGCACCATTTTGAGAAAACAATGTTTATAGCTGTGGTATTACACTATTTATAGAACTTGCCTACCTTTGTTGTCCATTAGGTATTCAAGCAGACTGGGGCATTTAGAATCCGGTACAGTTGTGCATGGTAACCAATCAGCTTTCAGCTTCAGCTTGTTCAATTAAGCTTTGACAATAACATTTTGAAGTTAAATGGCCTCTATGCAGAGCTGCACCAGATTTTGCTCTCTCTGGTTTTAGTGAATAACCCCTACTGTGTTAACACCAGTTAACTAATAAAATACCTTTCAACAAAGTCTAATGAACTGATCTATATTAGACTCTAATTAAGCCTCATGCATCAATGCATGATGGCATACATTTTACATATAGTAAACGTTAGCTGGATACAAACACCTTTAACCTCCCTTGAGAGTGGCTTCATGCACATGTGTGCAGGTAACTTAGGGTATAATGAGCAGTAACCTTTTGACTGAGAATGGTATATTCCATGTGCAATTGCTATTTCTCTCTTAGGTAGTAATCACAGCACAAGGTTAAATAAAGCACAGCCTGTTACAGTTGTATTTCTATATGTAGTCAATAAAGAATAACATTTTACAGATGACACAGAGTAGCTGACTTGATTCTACTACTATTTAATAAAGCACAGATTGATTTTTTTTTACATCTGTGGCCATTGTGGAAATTACTAAAATGCTTTGGGTGTTTACAGCTAATCACTTCTGCAAGCTCAAAATCTCATCTCCTGTGCCAGGTCCAATTCCATCATACATATGGTCTCCTCTGTTGTTGTCTATTATACTGTATTTTCCTGCATCTAACATAGCACAGTGAGTGAGGAGTTCACTGAACCTGAGTTTCATGCAGTCTTTTTAATGAAAGAACCACAGTTTTTAGTTCTGATCAAGTTACAAGTTCATGCTCAGTTTGGTGTCAGTTAACCTGCCTGGCGGTCTTCCCGAGTCTGACTCGGGGTTAGATTTTCCTGCTGCGAGCGGAAACCCCGAGTCAGACTCGGGCTTGCCTCGCTAGATCCACAGGCACAAGTTACTTACCTTGTCCCTGGATCCAGCGATGCCACCGCGCTGTGTGAGCGAGTGGGACCTCGCTCGATTCACACAGTGCCTCCGTGTGACGCCGATCTCCGTTCCCTGCGACGTTACGACGCACGGGGACGGAGAACGGCGCCAAATTCAAAAAAGTAAACAAACACTATACATACAGTATACTGTAATCTTATAGATTACAGTACTGTATGTAAAAAAAACACACCCCCCTTGTCCCTAGTGGTCTGTCCTGTGTCATGCATGTCATTTTATATAATAAAAACGTTTCTTTCTCCCTGCAAACTGTAGATTGTCCATAGCAACCAAAAGTGTCCCTTTATGTCAAAAATAGTTTTAGATCAGCTAAAAAACAGCGATAATAAATTATAATCACTTGCAGAATTGTGCGATAGCGATTTGTGGGGAAATTCGTCATAAAAAAAAAAAAATAATGACAGCAACAATTCTGCAACTGAGCAAATTTCAGTGATTTTGATTTGATTACATTATTGAATAATTTTTATTATAATTATATTATTATTTGTTATAATTATTTATAATTATTTATTATATTATAATTTATAATTTTGTTTTTAAAAAAATGTCATACCTGGGATGCCTATTAGAATCTTGTTTGGTCAGATTTAAGTGAGTTATTTCTAAAAATTACAGACCTACAATATAAAACGCCAAATTTCCTTGCAAATAATGGTACCGCTTTTAGCATGTTTTTTCTGACAGAATCATACCGCCAGGGAGGTTAAGAGAGACATCAGGGTCTCTGTAACCTTAATCTTGAATTTTAGCACATATGATAGACATCCAGTTAAAACCTGATGTCTCCTTATTGCAAACCCTTTACCACCAGTATATTTTGTCATAAATGGGGGCCGATCAGACACCTTGTATTGATGTAATGTAATAAAACAGTAGATGAAGAAAAGTAAATTGGGATAAAGTAATTTAAAAGTACATAAAAACCCATTCAGATATCAAACCTGCAAAAAAACACCTACAAAATACATAGCTACAATTAGGATTCACAGGTGTACATGAGTGCCACATTATATTATCCACACACACTTTAGAGGTGTAAGAATATATAGGGTTATCAGTTCATTAAAAAAAAAAAGTTAAAGTAAAGGTTTTTAGTGTAAATAGGTCACTTAATTATAATGCACCTGTGCCCAAGCCATGAGTATTTTTTTTACATAAGAACAATTTTTAAATATTTGTAAGAAACAGTAAAAAAAAAGCTCTACAACACACTATCACTGATCTCTATATTTGTGTGTACGTTGATATTGAGCTTGTGTTTTAGTTGGTTTCAAATAGCTTAAAAAAAGAGAGTAAGGCAAAACGAGCTGTTACTTCAGTGGCAGTGCCTTTTCTGGACATTTTCTAAATTAATTTCTCCACAAAGCCTGAACCTATAGAAGTGAGTGATGACTTGTTTTAAAGCCTTTTTATGTTTTTTTTAGAATATGTAAATTTATTGTATAGCCTGGGCACATGTTACATTAAATACAACAAAATGCTTCATTCTTGGTCTTTAAAAAATAAAATAAATTAAGACATGTTTGATTTTGATTAATGAGTAAAGGAGGAATGTTGGAGATTATGACTGTGCTTGCATTATCTAATTACATTTAATTTTCTTTATTTAGTGACATATTAGACAGTAACATCAATACAAGCAAATTCAAGGAATCATACAATGAACCATCACACATCACATATTGTTGTTTACAATTTTTATGGACTATATTTTGAAAAAAGAAAATACAGTTTTAAGGTTAACCTTTGTGATAAAAATAAAACATGCAGCTATTTTTGCAGGAAAAATGTAATTTGCATTGCACCTGTGATTAGTAGCTGCAGCTCTGATGCCCATATCTCTGTACAGGCTTTTAGTTAGAGGGCTGTAAACAGTGTGAATGGACTACAAAGACACTCATCAGTGCCCTTGCAGTCCATTGAGAAATGTAAGCCATCTGCAGTGGTGGTAGACAGAACTTGTAGTTTCTTTTTGTTCATAGATTCCTGTGAATGAATGAATGATGCAGCTGTGACAGCGGGTGGAATGAGAGGAACTGTCACAGGGAAGGGGGCTCTAGTGGCAGCAAGTGAGTGCATAGCAATATGTTACATGTTACACCCAAAATATGGGTAACATGCTTCTAAAGGTGAAACTATCCTCTAAAGACAACCAATAACATAAAGGTAGTAACTCTAAAAAAGGCTGTATAATATTTCAGCCATTCCAAATGTATTTTACTGTTATGTGCAGATTATATTGTTAACAGTGTTTCCCAGGTATGTATTCCCCTTGCTTAAAGACTTAAAAACAAGACAAAATAGAGTAAAAATTTAAGTTTCCAAAAAAGAGGAGCAGTGATTTTAATAATGCTTAATAATAATAATAATGCTTCCCCTGGTATAAATATTAAGGGGAACCCCTTAATATAATAATGTTTCCCCTGGTATGAATATTAAGGGGAACCCTGTGCCAAATGTAAAAAAAATGCACGGGGTCCCCCCAAAATCCATACCAGGCCCTTCAGGTCTTGTATGGATATTAAGGGAAACCCTGCACCAATTAAAAAAAAATGGCGTAGGGTTCCCCCTTAAAGTGAAACAATACAAATGAAATATTACCTTAGTATGCCTGTAAAGTAGCGCATTTATCCAGTGTTTAGAACAATACCACAGTAAAATTAAACTTCTAAAGGAAAAAAAGTAATTTAAAACTGTTTGCGGCTGTACTGAATTTCTGGATCCGGAAATATAGATAAAAATCATTGAAAAAAACAGCATGGGTCCCTCCCCCCCCCAGGCCATTACCATTTGGGTCTGGTATGAATATTAAGGGGAACCCTTTGCCAAATGTAAAAAAAAAATGCATGGGGGTCCCCCCAAAATCCATACCAGGCCCTTCAGGTCTTGTATGGATATTAAGGGAAACCCTGCACCAATTAAAAAAAATGGCGTATGGTTCCCCCTAAAATCCAAACCAGACCCTTATACGAGCACGCAACCTGACAGTCTGCAGGAAAAGGGGGGGGGGAGAGAGAGCACCCCCCTACTGAACCATACCAGGCCACATGCCCTCAACATGGGGGGAATGCTTTGGGGTCCCCCCAAAACACCTTGTCCCCACAACCCTTGCCCAGTGGTTGTGTGGTCTGAAGGTGGGGGCTTATCGGAATCTGAAAGCCCCCTTTATCAAGGGGACCCCCAGATCCCAGCCCCCCCTATGTGAATGGGTAAAAACTGTCCATTCTCTTTGATCATAGCGCATACGGACCAATAAAAAAAAACCTGCAACAACTCTGCCTCCATGGGAGGCTACCGCCAACTGAATCCTCTTTGAGATGACAGCTGTTATATATAGCTGATGTAAATGGGTGACCTTGCCCCCTGCTGGCATCATGTGGCATCAGAAGGGGGACAACAAAACCCCACCCCATGTTGAAGGCATGTGACCTGGTATGGTTCAGAAGGGGGGACGCTCCCCCCTGTTCCTGCAGCCTGCCAGGTTGCATTCTCTGATAATTGTCTGGTATAGATTTTGGGGGGAACCCCACACATTTTTTTTTATTTGGCACAGGATTCCCCTTAATATTCATACTAGATCCAAAGAGCCTGGTAATGAACTGGGGGGGACCCATGATGTTTTTTGCAATGATTTTTATCTATATTGCCGGATCTGACAATTTATTACAGTCGCAAGCAGTTTTAAATTACTTTTTTTCCTTTAGAAATAAAATGTTACTGTGGTATTGTTCTAAACACGGGAAAAGTGCGCTACTTTGCAGGCATACTAAGGGGACCCCCCAGGCACGATAGTTAAAGGAACATTTCATTTTAATTGTTTCACTTTAAAAAAATAATTTTTTTGCATGGATACATGTCCCCTGGGGCAGGACCCAGGTCCTCAAACACAAAAACGTGCATATAAGCCTTTAAAATTAGCACTTTTGATTTTTCATGTTTGTGTCCCATTGACTTTAACGGTGTTCGCAAATTTGTTTGCCTGATTGCATGTTCTGGTGCGAATTATGTGCCAATTTGTGTTGGTCTATCACATAAAATTCCAATAAAATACATTTACATTTTTGGTTGTAACATGACAAACTGTGGAAACTTTCAAGGCGTATGAATACTTTTTCAAGGCACTGTATTGCTTTTCTGCTGCAAATAGTGAGTTGTCTCCACCAGAGAGCCCAACCACTCGTAGCACAGCTAAAGCCAAAAAGACTAAAACAAGGGGATCCCCATATAATGCCCACTGGCAGAGCTGATGTTCCTCCTGAATATATACCGTACAGCAGACCAGGGGCGGACTGGGTCAGGTGGAAAGGTGGAGATTTCCCCCCAGGCTACTTACATTACCTTTAAAACGGCCACGGCCTGCAGCGTTGGCTGTCTGTAAATGTATTTTTTATTTTTTGGTAGAACTCGCCCGCGGCAGCCCCCGATTGGCTGGCTGGCTGCTGCGCTGCATTGTGGGAGTTATAGTTCGGCCGCGGCGGCCACCGATTATCTGACTGGTTGCTGCTGCACAGGCTGCGCTGCATTGTGGGAGTTGTAGTTTGGCCACGCTAAAGTTAAGGAACTTATCAGCACAGCAAACTACAACTCCCACCTCCCAGGAGTCTCAGAGGCAGCCAGGCAGGTAGGTCATGTGGAACGTCAGGGGAGGGACACGGTACAGGGGAGGGACAGGGGGCTGGCTGCAGAGAGACGTGACAGAGAGAGAGAGACTGAAAAGCTGCAAAAGTAAGATGTGATTACCTGCCTGTGTCAAAACTTTATTACTGTATGGTCTGTATCCCCTTTAGTAGTATGCATAGCATAGAAGCCGACTCAGCCAGCATCCCCCCGCCAGCAGACTCAGCCAGCACCCCCCCGCCAGCAGACTCAGCCAGCCACCCCGCCTGCCAGCAGACTCTGCCTGCACCCCCCTGCCAGCAGACTCTGCCAACACCCCCCCGCCAGCAGACTCAGCCAGAGCCCCCCCTGCCAGCGGACTCATCCAGCAACCCCCCTCATCTAGCAACCCCCCGCCAGCAGACTCATCCAGCAGCCCCCTCATCTAGCAACCCCCCGCCAGCGGACTCATCCAGCAGCCCCCCCTCATCTAGCAACCCCTCCGCCAGCGGACTCTTCAAGCAACACACACCCCCTGTGCACAGATGCACATAGCCACCCGACCCCCCATCTGGTTAGCGGAGCCGACTGATCCAGGAGGACCCCCCCCACTTACCCCATCACCTAACTCTAATCAGGTTTTTAACCACTTGAGACCCGCGCTATTGACAAAAGACGTCAACAGCGCGGCTCTCAGGTGCCAACTGGACGTCTTTGGACGTCACTTAAAGTGCATTACCCGCGCGCGCCTCTGGGGGGCGCGCAGCAGGTAAACACTGTCCCGGTGCATCTCTGGGAAGCCGATGCGTGTACCTGGCGGCCGCGATGTCCGCCGGGTACACGCGATCGTCGGGAACACAGCAGGGACGTGGAGCTCTGTGTGTAAACACAGAGCTCTACGTGCTGTCAGAGGAGAGGAGACCGATCTGTGTCCTTTGTACATAGGGACACAGCATCAGTCACCTCCCCCAGTCACCCCCCTCCCCCCACACAGTTAGAACACACCCAGGCTACACATTTAACCCCTTCCTCACGCCCTAGTGTTAACCCCTTCACTGCCAGTCACATTTTTACAGTAATTAGTGCATTTTTATAGCACTGATCGCTGTATAAATGTGAATGGTCCCAAATTTGTGTCAAAAGTGTCCGATACGTCTGCCGCAATATCGCAGTCCCAATACAAATCACAGATCGCCGCCATTACTAGTAAAAAAAAAATAATAAAAAAAATCATAATTCTGTTCCCCATTTTGTAGGCGCTATAACTTTTGTGCAAACCAGTCGCTTATTGCAATTTTTTACAAAAATACGTCGAAAAATACGTATCGGCCTTAACTGAGAAAAAAAATATTTTGTTTAAAAAAAAATTGGGATATTTATAATAGCAACAAGTAAAAAATATATATATATATATTTTAAATTGTCGCTCTTTTTTTGTTTATAGAGCAAAAAATAAAAACCGCAGAGGTGATCAAATACCACCACAATTAAGCTCTATTTGTGGGGAAAAAAGGACGTAAATTTTGTTTGGGAGCCACGTCGAACGACCGCGCAAATGTCGGTTAAAGCGACGCAGTGCCCGAAGCTGAAATTTCGCCTGGGAACGAAGGGGGTTTATGTGCCCAGTAAGCAAGTGGTTAAAAGACAACTGGCCACTGTGATTCATGTACCCAGTGATCCGAAAGGGGCCAGATGCATGGATATGGGGCAGCAGTGGATAGATTCATGCTATGCATGAATCTATCCACTGCACATAGGGGTGCAGAGGAGAGAGTGGGCGGCACCCGGGAACCACTAAAGGGCACTGTCTGCACTGGTGAGGCTGCACTGATGGGCACTGGTGACCGTGAGGCTGCATTGATGGGCACTGTTTTCACCAGTGAGGCTGTACAAGGGAGGAGGATTTTGAACAAAAGGCACACGCCCTATTTCTGCACCTACTAAAAAAAGGTTATAGCAAAAAAGTATTGAAGAAGGCGTACGCCAAATCTAAATTAAACACACGTGAGATGTTACTGTTTAAACAAAAGAAAAAACAATCCAATTCTACCACTAAACTTATTACAACTTTCAGTACTCATCAAAACATTTTCCGTCAACTAATTAACAACAACTGGCACTTTCTTTCAGAGGACCCTATAATTTCCAAATATGTCTCAGACAGACCGGGAAATTGTTTATAGGAAATCAAGATCTATCAAAGACGGTCTAATACATAGTCACCTTTCCCCTGATGCTTCAGTAATAGAAGCATCTGGGGGACTTGGAACCTTTAAATGTGGGCACTGCGATCAGTGTCCCTGGATCCAGGAGGGTGAAGGATGCTCGCTACCGAGAGGTGGCTTTCTAAAATCAAAAATGTTTGCAGATTGCTCCACAATCGGCATTGTTTATATAGCTAAATGCCGATGTGGTGCTTTTTACATCGGCAAGACTAAGCGGCCATTTGCCAAGAGAATTAAGGATCACCTATATTATTTGGATGCTGGCCTTCTGTATACTCCAATATGTAAGCATGTGGGGCTCAATCACAGTTTTGATCCATCTTACATATCATTTTTTGCTCTAGAGGTCATCCCCTTTCCAGAGAGAGGGGGTGACTTCGACAAAAGGATATTGCAGTGTGAGGCACGTTGGATATTTGACCAAAGGGCCACTTACCCACTAGGCCTTAACACTTCATTGTCCTTCAGACCATTCTTGTAGAAAATTATAGTAAAAATAATAGTATCAAATTCGTAAAATTGGCAATGTCAAAACCCACCTCTCTCCTCCGCCCCTCCTCTTCTTCTTCCTCTGTGGCCTCTTCCTGTGCTGATGTGTCCTCGGAACTAGGAAAGTCTGTGTGCATTTCCGACGGTCATATAATGCCAGTGCTCGGCTGGCAGACCTCCAAAAGGAATACAACCTGCCCAAGAACCGCCTAATCTGTGACATGCCCATCAGGTGGAACTCTATGTTGGCCATTAAGGATGAGCCGAACACCCCCCTGTTCGGTTCGCATCAGAACTTGCGAACACACCAAATGTTCGTGTGAACATTAGAACCCCGTTAAAGTCTATGGGACTCGAACATTTGAAATCTAAAGTGTTAATTTTAAAGGCATTAGCAAGTTATTGTCCTAAAAAGTGTTTGGGGACCTGGGTCCTGTCCCAGGAAACATGTATCAATGCAAATTTTTTTTAAAAAAATGGCCGTTTTTTCAGGAGCAGTGAATTTAATAATGCTAAAAGTGAAACAATAAAAGTGTAATATTACTTTAAATTTCGTACCTGGGGGGGTGTAAAGTCAGCATGTGAAAAAGTGCATGTTTTCCGTACATAGAACTGTCCCTGCACAAAGTGTAATTTCTGAAAGAAAAAAAGCCATTTAAAACCGGCTTTGCGGTTCTAATGAATTGTCGGCTCTTTCAATTACAGAGATGATTCATTCATAAAGAAAACAAAAATGTGTGGGGGTCCCCTAAATTAAATTACCAGGCCCTTCAGGTCTGGAATGGATATTAAGGGGAACCCCGCCATAAAAAAAAAAAATGACGTGCGGTTCCCCGCAAATATCCATACCAGGCCCTTCAGGTCTGGTGTGGATTTTAAGGGGAACTCCACCCCAAATGTAAAAAAAAATGGCGTGGAGTCCCCCTAAACATCCACACCAGACCCTTATCCGAGCACGTTAACCTGGCCGGCCGCAGAAAAGAGGGGGGGACAGAGTGGGCCCCCCCCTCGCCTGAACCGCACCAGGCCACATGCCCTCAACATGGGGAGGATGTCCCCATGTTGATGGGGACAAGGACCTCATCCCCACAACCCTTGCCCGGTGGTTGTGGGGGTCTGCGGGCGGGGGGCTTATCAGAATCTGGAAGACCCCTTTAACAAAGGGGACCCCCAGATCCTGCCCCCCCTATGTGAATTGGTAATGGGGTACACTGTACCTCTACCATTTCACGAAGGAAGTGTAAATAGTTAAAAAAAACACACAGACACCATAGAAAAAAATACTTTATTAATAAAAAATAAATAAAAAATCCAGCGATGTGAATCCACTGTCTCCTATTCAGCGATGAATGATCTCTCCTGCGACGGATGATCAGCGGTCCGGTCCAGCGATGCAGAAGATCCATCCGTCCAGAGTACAGCAGGGGAGCTCCACTCTCCGCTGGACACAGCCCAGCGGAATGACGCGCTGAAAGACAGGGCTTTCCCAGTGACGTACGAGGGTGCGTCAGAGGGGGCGGGGTCACGTGACGGGTGGCCGGCGCTTCCCCTATATAAGTAATGTCATAGCTCCAGCGCGTCATTCCGCTGGGCTGTGTCCAGCGGAGAGTGGAGCTCCCCTGCTGCGCTCTGGAAGGATGGATCTTCTGCATCGCTGGACCAGACTGCTGATCATCCGTCGCAGGAGAGATCATCCATCGCTGGATAGGAGACAGTGGATTCACATTGCTGGATTTTTTATTTTTTTTTATTAATAAAGGATTTTTTTCTACGGTGTCTGTGTGTTTTTTTTTTAACTATTTACACTTCCTTCGTGAAATGGTAGAGGTACAGTGTACCCCATTACCAATTCACATAGGGGGGGCCAGGATCTGGGGGTCCCCTTTGTTAAAGGGGTCTTCCAGATTCTGATAAGCCCCTGCCCGCAGACCCCCACAACCACTGGGCAAGGGTTGTGGGGATGAGGTCCTTGTCCCCATCAACATGGGGACATCCTCCCCATGTTGAGGGCATGTGGCCTGGTGCGGTTCAGGAAAGGGGGGGCCGCACTCTGTCCCCCCTCTTTTCTGCGGCCGGCCAGGTTAACGTGCTCGGATAAGGGTCTGGTGTGGATTTTTAGGGGGACTCCACGCCATTTTTTTTTTATTTGGGGTGGAGTTCCCCTTAAAATCCATACCAGACCTGAAGGGCCTGGTATGGATATTTGCGGGGAACCGCACGTAATTTTTTTTTTTTACCGTGGGGTTCCCCTTAATATCCATTCCAGACCTGAAGGGCCTGGTAATTTAATTTGGGGGACCCCCACACATTTTTTTTTATTTTTATGAATGAATCATCTCTGTAATTGAAAGAGCCGACAATTCATTAGAGCCGCAAAGCCGGTTTTAAATGGCTTTTTTTCTTTCAGAAATTGCACTTTGTGCAGGGACAGTTCTATGTACGGGAAACATGCGCTTTTTCACATGCTGACATTACACCCCCCCTAGGTATGAAATTTAAAGTAATATTACACTTTTATTGTTTCACTTTTAGCATTATTAAATTCACTGCTCCTGAAAAAATGGACGTTTTTAAAAAAAAAAATTGCATTGATACATGTTTCCTGGGACAGGACCCGGGTCCCCAAACACTTTTTCGGACAATAAATTGCATATTAGCCTTTAAAATCAACACTTTAGATTTCTCCCATAGACTTTAACAGGGTGTTCCGCGGCTTTTCGAATTTGCCGCGAACACCCCTAATTGTTGGTTGTTCGCCGAACAGGCGAACAGGCAATGTTCGAGTCGAACATGAGTTCGACTCAAACTCGAAGCTCATCCCTATTGGCCATGCTGCAGTGGCTGCAAACACAGCAGAGGGCTATCAATGAGTATCTCTGCCAATATGACAGCAGGACAGGGTCAGGGGAGCTTGTTTTTTTTTCCCCACTCC
Source organism: Rana temporaria (assembly GCF_905171775.1). Taxonomy (NCBI): domain Eukaryota; kingdom Metazoa; phylum Chordata; class Amphibia; order Anura; family Ranidae; genus Rana; species Rana temporaria. The sequence goes on along the minus strand of NC_053491.1, from coordinate 291,075,383 downwards.
AGTGGGCCATGATCAGGGATGCATGCACTGTCCTGTCGCCATTTGAGGAGGCCACGAAATTGGTGAGCAGTGACAGTGCATGCATCAGTGAGACTGTCCCTCTTATTCACTTGTTGGAGCACACGCTGCATGGAGTAATGGACAGGGCCCTTGAGGCAGAACAGAGGGAGGAAATTGAGGACTTCCTTACCTCTCAAGGCCCCCTTTATCCAGACAGTGTTCCTGCTTGCCTGCCTATCACACAGGAAGAGGACGAGGAGGATTGTGTCAGCATGGAGGTGGAGCCTAGCACTCAGCATCAGCAGCAGTCTTCAAGGGATCAATTACAGTCCCAATAAACCCATGGACTTGTATGTGGCTGGGACGAGGTGGCTGCGGATCATGCCGTCCTCAGTGACCCAGAGGATTCCGACCCGAATGCCTCAGCAAACCTACGCTGCATGGCCTCCCTGATCCTCCAAAGCCTGCGTAAGGATCCTCGTATTCGTGCTATCAAGGCGAGGAATCATTACTGGCTGGCAACCCTTCTTGATCCACGTTACAAGAGTAAGGTTGCGGACCTTATCCTGCCAGCGCAGAGGGAGCAGAAAATGAAACATCTTCATAGGCCTTGCAGAAAGGTCTGTGCAACGCGTTCCCAGAGACTGGGGGGTTACAAAATCCAGGTCCTGGACAACGTGTTGCTGAGACTTCGGTCAGTCACAGAAGGAGCGGTGGAGAAGGTGGCCGTCTGACCGATGCGTTCAGACAATTTTTTAGTCCGCAGCCCCAAGGTATGGCCGGTTCCAGCAACCATCGTCAGCGTCTGTTTTACATGGTGCGGGAAAACCTAGGGGCAAGATCAGACTTGGACACCTTTCCCACCGAAAATCCTCTAGCTTACTGGGTCTTGAGGATGGATCACTGGCCAGAGCTTGCACAGTACGCAATTGAGCTACTGGCTTGTCCTGCATCCAGCTTTCTTTCAGAACGCAATTTCAGTGCTGCTGGAGGCTTTGTAACCGATCACAGGGTGCGCCTCTCCACCGACTCGGTTAGATCGACTGACCTTCATAAAAATGAATCAGGCTTGGATCACCACCAGCTACCAAGCACCTGATGCTGATGTAACTGAATATTTTTTTTTGAAATGTCAGATCCCTTCAAGACTGCCTATGCTGATGCTGAGTGACTATCCTGTTATGCTGAGTGACTATCCTTTTCCTCCTCAATGATCATGCTGATAGCTTGTAAGAAAATATTTGGTTCTGGGCACTAGCACCAGTGCCTAAGGCCCAATTTTTCTGCCCCTGTTTAACAGGGGCGTGCAATTACAATTTTTGATGCAATACTTTGCAGTGGGCTCATTCCTGCTCTCCAACTAGAGTATCTGTGAGGGGTTGCAGTGTTGTGGCACCAGCACCAGTGCCTAAGGCCCAATTTTTCTGCCCCTGTTTAACAGGGGCGTGTAATTACAATTTTTGATGCAATACTTTGCAGTGGGCTCATTCCTGCTCTCCAACTAGAGTATCTGTGAGGGGTTGCAGTGTTGTGGCACCAGCACCAGTGCCTAAGGCCCAATTTTTCTGGCCCTGTTTAACAGGGCGTGTAATTACAATTTTTGATGCAATACTTTGCAGCAGGCTCATTCCTGCGCTCCAAGGGGTGAGGGGTTGCAGTGTTGTGGCACCAGCACCACCACCGCCACCAACAAAGGCCCAATTTTTCTGCCCCTGTTTAACAGGGGCATGTAATTTTAATTCTTGATCTAATATTTCACAGCAGGGCCCATTCCTGGGCCCACCAAGAGTAACTGTGAGGGCTTACAGAGTTGTGGCACCAGCACCACCACCATCAACAACAAAGACCCAATTTTTCTACCACTGTTTAACAATGACATGTAATTACAATTATTGATATACTAGTTCACACAGCAGGGCGTTCCAGCGCCCACCAAGACTAACTGTGAGGGCTTACAGTGTTGTGGCAACACCAACACCTAGGGCCTAAATTTATGCAAAGTATATACGGCAGGCCCCTACTTTCAAACATCCAACTTACAAACGACTCCTACTTGCAAACGGAAGGAGACAACAGGAAGTGAGAGGAAATATACACCTAGGAAGGGAAATTCTCTTCTGTAAGAGATGTCTCCTGTCCACTGATGCTTTATCACTAATCCTTGTTTCACTAAAAAACCCAAATTTTCTAAAAATAATTTGTCATTGGGACAGAAAGTGAATTGAAATCTTCTGAACAGATGCACACAGACAGCAAAACAAATGTTACAGGGGTGATAACCCTTCTCTATGTTTTCAGAAAAGCTTAAAAATTGATTTTATGACTGGAGCTACACTTTAAAAAAGTACCAGTTCAAAATAACAAACAGATTCTACTTAAAGGAACACTAAAGGCAGATTTTTTTTTTTTAAATAACAAACATGTTATACTTACCTCCACTGTGCAGCTCGTTTTGCACAGAGTGTCCCCGAATCCGGTCTTCTGGGGTCCCTAGGCGGCTGTCTCGGCTCTTCCTCGCAAAAGCTTGCCACCTTCATGAGAGCGAGCTCACATGGTGGAAAGCTTTTGCGAGCACACTCCCGTGATACAGCGGCGGGCATGGCCGCCGACTGTATCACTCGGCCCCGCCCCCGGGTGCGCCGCGTCATCCGCTGTGATTGACAGCAGCGCCAGCCAATGGCTGCGCTGCTATGAATCCATCCAGCCTAGCCAATCAACGGCCAGGCTGGGAACCTAAGAGGATCACGTGGATGCGCACGGGACTTTCAAGGGGTCAGGTAAGTAAAATGGGGGTTCGAGGGGGGCCGGTCCTGTCGGATGTTTTTTCATAGGATGCATTAAGGTGAAAAAACATTTATCTTTACAACCCCTTTAACAACAAACCGACAGTCTCTGTCTTGTTTGCACCGCCTGTATACTGCTGTTCAAAGTATATAGGGCCAAAGTGGCTTGTAATGACCTGGGGGGAGGGGGGGAAACCCATGCTATTTTTCTCAATGATTTTCATCCATATTGCAGGGACCAGACATTACATTAAAGCCACAAGCAGTTTTAAATTACGTTTTCCTTATAGTAATCTCATTTTGTGCAGGGACAGTTCTAAACACGTGCCACTTCACAGGCATACTATAGACACCCAGCAGGTACGATATTTAAAGGAATTTTTCAATTATTTTTTTAACTTTAAGCATCATTAAAATCACTGCTCCAGAAAAAACGACAGTTTTTAAAACTTTTTTTTTTCCATTGATACATGTTCCCTGGGGCATGACCTGGGTTCTCAAACCCGTTTTACGACAATAATGGGGTTCTAAATGTTCGCGCGAACTGAACGGGGGGGTGTTTAGCTCATCCCTACTGGCAAAGTTATCTAAAATTGAACTGTCCTGGTGGAGCTGCATTGTGGCCATTAAAATGCTTTTCTTGCCTAAAATACTGTACATTTTTAGAACAGTGACAATATCTCTTCTGACACCCTTTTTTTTCAAGATTTAATACTGTTCTCAGTCAGTAAGTACAAAAAATCAAAAAGCTAGACTTTCATTCTCCATTCGACGGTCGCATCCATCGCGTCACGATTTTCCGAAAGAAGCCGAACGTCGGTGCGCAGGCGCAGTATAGAGCCGCACCGACATTCGGCTTCTTTCGGCTACTAGTGACGCGATGGATGCGACCGTCGGAAGCCTCTTGGAAGACTGTCAATCAAGAAGGAACGCCCGCTCCCGAAGACCCATACCCGGAAGCGACGGAGAAGATGCATCTCGAAAACGGTAAGTACAGCTCATATTTTAAAACAACTAGCCGATTCCCCTAGACAAAACGAGCATCCATCTAAGGGGAAATTTTTGAAAAAATTGTCTTATGGGTGAACTCCCGCTTTAACCATGCTCATGGCGGCATATACTAAACAACCGTTGCAGTTTCCAGCATATCCTTTTTATCTGCCACAGTAGATGCATGGCTACATATACTTAAAATACAAAATGCACCTACCTTAACTTACATACACAACCTGCCTTTACAGGTTTATGAATTTCTAATCGCATAATTTGTTGGGCTATCTTAAGGGTATAATATCTTTAGAAATATCCCTGCTAATGCACGTACAAAAGAGATGTTTGAACTCCAAATTAATCACCTTCTTAGATTGAATAACATTGACTATATCAGGGCTCAAAATTTCAAGTCCTGAGCTACTAGCCAGGCCTTAAGGGTTACTCGCCACCAGTTGCCCCACCCAACCCTGCCATGCCCTGCCCCCTAATCCGGCCCCTAAACACACCCTCATAAATGTTTTATGCATAATTAAGTTATAAAAATAAATATTAACAACAACTTTATCAGTGTAGCCCCACCTGTGCCTATCAGTGCAGCCCCACCTGTGCCCAATGTAGCCTCACCTGTGACTAATACAGCCTCACCTGTGACCAATACAGCCTCACATGTGCCCAATACAGCCTCACCTGTGCCCAATGCAGCATGACCTGTGCCCAATGCAGCCCCACCTGTGTCCAATGCAGCCTCACCTGTGCCCAATGCAGCATGACCTGTGCCCAATGCAGCATGACCTGTGACCAATGCAGCCTGACCTGTGACCAATACAGCCTGACCTGTGCACAATGCAGTCTGACCTGTGGCCAATGCAGCCTGACCTGTGCCCACTACAGCCTCACCTGTGCACAATGCAGCCTGACCTGTGACCAATGCAGCCTGACCTGTGCCCACTACAGCCTCACCTGTGCAGAGGAAGAGGCAAGCCGCCTGAATCAGCAGAGAGCGGATTGCCCGCTGTAATAGCTTTCATTTGAATTTCCTGTGTTCCCGGGGCTCGACGTCTTTGATGACGTCACATGTTCCGCATTGGACCCGCGTTCTGTCTATCAAAGGCGCCGGGCCAAGAGGTGGAGCTATGTGATGTGACCCCGGGGAACACGGGAAGTTCTAATAAAAGCTATTACAGCGGGCAATCCCGCTCTCTGCTGATACGGACAGCTCGCCACTTCCTCTCCTCTCTCTTTCCCTGGCTGGGAGACAGTGTCGGCGGTGATCACCCCCCCACTCTAAGGCAGCCCCACGTTCGCCAACAGCCATTTTCCACTCGCAAAATGTGAGTGTGCGAGTGGAAAATTTGAGGGCTGGACTATATCACTATAGATAAGACTGTCTGGGACTATTACCATAAGTTACCAGATATGAAGGGTGGGGTTTCATTATTCTACACCTATTTACAAAGACACGACCAAATAGTGAAAAAGTCCAAATGACAAGCAGAATTGGGCCAGACCTTTATGGATCAGGAATGGAGCCAGACCTCTACTTACCGTATTTTTCGCCGTATAAGACGCACTTTTTCTTCTCCAAAACTGGGGGGGAAAAGTTGGTGCGTCTTATATGACAAAGAGACATTTTTTCCTGCGTTAAAACTGCCTGCCATGTACTGCGGGCTTCCCTCTCCCTATAGCGTGCCTTGTCCCCCCCCCTCCCAGTCTAACTACGTGCTGCTGAGCTTACCTTTAATAACTCCATCCGTGCGGGCTGTGCCTGCTCATGTCTCCCCCGGGCAGACATGATCCTTGCTTGGACGGCCTCATAGACAGCACAGCACGGCTTCCTGTAATGCACACCCCCTCAGCCGCTCCTACTAGCTTAAGGGGGGTGTGTTGCTGCTAAGACCTTCCGAGGCCCTTCTCCCTGATGTGGGAGTGAAGGGACTTTTTTCTCTATTTCGGGCGCATGCGCACTGCATTCCGCGCCCGATTCGATGAGCCGTTGCTTATTCTCCTTCCCTGGCGGAGTGATCTGTAGTTGGCTCCTGAGAGACTGAGTGTGAGGCAGGTAAGGCAGCGGCAGGCAGCTGACAGGGTCCATCCAGAAGGCAGAGAAGTAAGAATTCGTGCCTACTGACAGGTGTGGGCTAATATACTATAATAATTAAAAAAAAAAGTGCACTGTACATTCCTATACTCCTGTATAACACACAGGCAGCAGATAGGTTATCTCTCACAGTGTGTTACTTGGCATCAGTGACGGCTGGTGCTCAAAATTGTTGGGGGGGGGGCGCAAACGAAAAAAAAAAAAACAATTGCAGCCTCACTGTACCTATCAATTGTCACCACTGTGCTATGCCATCAAATGCAGTCACTGTGCCATCAAAACGCAACCACTGTGCCATGCCATCAAAATGCAGCCACCGTGCCATGCCATCAAAACACAGCCACTGTGCCATGCCATCAAACGCAGCTACTGTGCCATCAATTGTCACCACTATGCCATCAAACACAGCCACTGTGCCCCCAATTGTTGCCACTCTGCCCCCAATTGTCGCCACTGTGCCCCCAATTGTTACCACTGTGCCCCCAATTGTTACCACTGTGCCCCCAATTGTTACCACTGTGCCCCCAATTGTTGCCACTGTGCCCCCACTTGTAGCCACTGTGCCCCCACTTGTAGCCACTGTGCCCAGTACCCCCCCTGGCACTTACCTTTGTGGCTTCTACGTCCCTTGATGTCCCTCGTCTCGCCCTTGATGACGCTTCAGCAAATCAGGTTACCTGATTGGCTGAGACGCCTGTCAGTCTTATCCTCGGACGTACGGCCGGTACATCCCGAGGATGAGCTTCAGGAAGCCGACTACAGCCTCAGGGCTGTACTCGGACAGCCTATCAGGGCCGCTGGCACTTCCACACAGCCAGTCAGCTGCCGCTATTCAGCTGACCGGCGCTCAACATCCGGCCAGCTGAATAGTGGGCGGCAGCGGCGAAAATATACAGATTCATACAGTGTATGAATCTGTATATTTTACTGGCTGTGAGCGAGCCAGAGGGGGCGGCGCTCCTGCGTCCCTATGGACGCACCGCCACTGCTTGGCATGGCTGTTGGGTTCTGATTTTGTAGCTTGGTCATAAGTTAACAAGGTCAGCACCCGACAGCCATGTCATGTAACACACTGTAACAGTGCCAGCCATGATAGTGTGCCTGTGTGTTATAATGCTGATGACAGGTTGGTGTAAAAAAACTAGCTGTCCATTTACACCTGACTGCCCTCCAATCCAATCCGCTAGATGGAGGGGAACAGATCCCTTTTCGTTTTGTTTAGCAGATCGGATTGGAGGTAGGCAGGTGTAAATGGACACAGGTCCATTTATATCAATCGCTCTATATTAGTGATGGGAGGCTGAGATCAGACCTGTCATGTGAACCCACCCCCAACGTTTTCCTTTCCATTTACTGCAGCAGGGTGGCACGGGTATGCTGGATCACATATACCGTATGTATGGTACTTTATCCAGCCTGGTCCTGCACTTTGTTTCAAGGTGAGGATGGGGGAGGGACCAGGGGCGGAGTTGAGGGTGGGGCTGCAAAAGGGGCCCCGCCAGGTAGGCTGTACGGGGCCCCATGATTTCTATCAGCGGCCCTGACTGTATCAATCTACCGTATGCTGCCCTGAAATGTCCGCACGTCTGCCCCTCCTGTTCCATACGTTCCGCTTCCTCCGGCCAATGTTTACTATGCTCTGCTCCGCCCCGCTCCTACTTGATTTGATGCCTGTGATTGATGGGCAGAAGAATTGATCCGCCAAAGCTCTGCCCCCCAAATCCCGAGGGGAAGACACCGCCCTCCCAATGGGCAGAAGAATGGCTCCACAAGAGCGCCAGATGAAATATGGCTGGATAAGAGAGCACCAGATGAAATATAAGGGGGGAGGGGAAATGAAGAACATATTGGTACCGTAATATTGACAGTTCTTTCATTTATGCATTTCTTGCAGAAAATTACCATTACCTCCTTTTCAAGATGTCTAAGCAGAAGAGACCGGCATATAAAGTTGCTTTCAAGCTGGAAGTAATCAAATTTGCTAAGGAGCATGGAAACAGAGCAGTGGAGAGACATTTCGGGCCACCTCCAACTGAGAAAATGATAAGGGAGTGGAGGAAACAGGAGGATCAGCTCCAAAAGTTGGATAAAAGCAATCACACCTTACGTGGACCAACTGCAAAGTGGCCAGAGTTAGAGGTAGAAGTAAAGGAGTGGATCGCACGTCACCGGCAAAATGGACTTTCTGTCTCAACAAAAATGATAATCTATGAGGCCAAACGCATTGCTTTGGAGAAAGGCATTCAGGATTTCACCGGATCGCCATCGTGGTGCTATAGATTCATGAAGAGATCTGGCCTTTCTATGCGCACCAAAACCAGAATTGCACAGAAAATGCCAAAGGAATACGAAACAAAGATTCTGTCTTTTCAGAAGTTTGTTATTGATACAAGGAAGAAGAATAACTTTGAAATTAGCCAGATTGGGAACATGGATGAAGTCCCGCTAACGTTCGATGTGCCATCTAATAGAACCGTAGATAACAAAGGAGCCAAAACCATAACCGTAAAAACCTCAGGGCATGAGAAAACCCACTACACGGTTGTGCTGTCCTGCTGTGCAGATGGTACCAAACTGCCTCCGATGTTGATCTTTAAAAGGAAAACATTCCCAAAAGAAACAATTCCACGGGGAGTCGTTGTGCACGTTCATGATAAAGGGTGGATGGACGAAAATGGCATGAGGCTGTGGATTGACAAAGTGTGGTCCAAACGTCCTGGCGGGCTTCTGAAGAAATCTTCCTTGTTGGTGCTTGACCAGTTCAGAGCGCACATTACGGAAACTACTAAAAAGAACTTTAAGGAAGTTAAGACCCAAATAGCGGTGATTCCTGGTGGTCTTACCAGCCAGCTGCAACCTCTGGACGTTTCCATTAACAAACCGTTCAAAGTTCTGATGCGAGAGGAGTGGAACACCTGGATGGCAGCTGGGAACCATGATCTGACGCCTACTGGGCGGATGAAGAGGCCCACTATTACACAAGTGTGTGAATGGGTTAAAAGGTCATGGGACTCCGTGAAGGAGGACATTGTTGTAAAATCCTTCAAGAAGTGTGGCATTAGTAATGCCTTGGATGGAACAGAAGACAACATCTTATTTGACACCAGTGAGGAAGAAAGTGATGACAATGAATGTGTGGATCTGTCCTTCCTCATTTCTGACAGCAGCGAAGAAGAGGAATTGTTGGGGTTGGAATGAAAACATTATAAAATTGTCTTTCAACTGCTGTTAACGTTATACAGTATAAAATAAAATAATAAAATATTTTACTGCAGTATTTGGTTCAGAATCTTTTTTTTCTAGATTTTTCTCCTTTAAAATTGGGTGCGTCTTATATTCCGGTGCGTCTTATACGGCGAAAAATACGCATCTATAAAATAACTCACTGCGTGTCCCACCAGGAAAATGTTTTAAAAACATAGGCCCAGATTCACGTAGGAGGGCGTATCTTTGTGCGGGCGTAGCGTATCCTAGATACGCTACGCCGCCGTAACTTAGAGAGGCGAGTACCGTATTCACAAAGAACTTGCGCCCTAAGTTACGGCGGCGTAGCGTAAATGGGCCGGCGTAAGCCGCCTAATTCAAACTAGGCTGGTAGGGGGCGTGTTGTATGGTAATGAATCGTGACCCCACGTAAATTACGCACCTAACAAACGGCGCATGCGCGCGCATGCTCAGTATCACGTCGAATTTTCTCCCTAAGTTACGCCGGCTCAATGTTTAGTCGACGTGAACGTAACCTATCCATCCCCATTCACGGACGACTTACGCAAACAACGTAACATACGACGCTATTCCGACGTTTCCGACGTCCATACCTAACATGACTTACCCCTGCTTTATGAGGGGTAAAGTTACGCCGGTCATACGCCTTACGTAAACAGCGTATTTTAATACGCTGGGCGCATGTACGTTCCTGAATCGGGGTATCGAGCTCATTTGCATATTCGACGCGGAAATATACGGAAGCTCCCCTAGCGGCCAGCATAAATATGCACCCCAAGATATGATGTAAGGAGACTTACACCGCTCGTATCTTGGCAACCGTGAAGCGTATCTGATTCTATGAATCAGGCGCGAAGATACGACGGCGCACATTCGGACTTACGATGGCGTACGTGGAGATACGCCGTCGTAAGTCCTTTGTGAATCCGGGCCATGGTATCTTACCCCTATAGACTATCTCTTATGTATCCCCATACTCCTTCAGATTGCTGGAGGAATTGTGGTCAACAGGGCAATCTATTACATATATTATGGTCTTGTAAATCGATTGTTAGCTTTTGGAACTCAGTGTTTTCTCTAATATATTCCATTTTAGGTATCATAACTTCACCTACTCCAGCATTAGCTATATTGGGACTCAAAATGAATTGATTAATTGTTTTTCTAAAGAATTCCGCAAGATGGTTATGCATATCCTGATAGCTGCCCGATTTCTAATAAATGAAAAAAAAATACCTTGCTCCTATGGTAACGGAGGTTGTAAATTGAGTGCCCTTACAGTGCTCTTATGAATATTATTTTGCAATAGTTAATGGTAATAGTGAAAAATTTAGGATGGAATGGGAACCCTGGTTGATTATTAAGACACTCCGGAACTTACCCCCTAAAATATACTGAGTATTTAATATACTGTGTAGTTTGAAGAGAGTGTATCTCTTACTCCCTAGAACAGTGAGGATAAGTAGTTACTTGTTGATGTCATCTTTGATTTTGTATCCTTTGTACTTTTGCCTGCTCCCCTATAGATTCAGACTGACGTTACTTACATGATGGTGTAAGATTTGTTTTGAATCTCTAGAAGATGTCTATATGCTAAATGATGGTGTATTATTAATCTTGTGTGTTAAACACTAACCAAAAATGTACACTATTGTGTACCTATTTTCCAAATGTCAAAAAAGATGAATAAACTTAATAGAGATTATTTAGAAACTAAAAAGAAACAAAAGCTTTACTGCAAAAAAAAATTTTTTTCATTTGTAGATTTGCCACAACTGAAGTTACAAAGCAGATGCGAGGAAAAGCCTGCAGCTTAAAGAGGGGGTTCACCCAAAAAAATAAAATTAACATTACATTCAGGCGAGTTATGATAATGACATTACGCTGTTTTTTTTTATCCTTGCTGTACATACCGTTTACATTTATATGTTCACAGCGGCTTCCGGGTATAATCTGCAGGACTGGGCGTTCCTAATTGATTGACATGCTTCCAACCGGCGCATACAGCGCATCACCAGTTGCCTAAAGAAGCCGGACTGCAAGTCGGCTCTATACGGCGCCTGCGCACCGATGTTCGGCTTCTTTCGGCAACTCGTGACGTGCTGTATGCGCCGGTCGGAAGCATGTCAATCAATTAGGAACGCCCAGTCCCGCAGATTATACCCGGAAGGTGCGGTGAACATATATATATAAAACGGTATGTACGGCAAGGATTTAAAAAAAAAAACAGCGTAATGTCATTATCATAACTCGCCTGAATGTTTTTTTGGGTGAAACCCCGCTTTAAGACTGGCTCATATTGGTATGACACGACTGTTGTACAACTGTCATCCTACTTTGCCCTGCGACATCAGTCCTACATTGGTCCTACTTCGGTCCCACTTCCATCCGAATGAACAGGATGTGAATTTGCTTCAACTTTGAGATAGTCCGACTTGTCTTTTGACCAATCAAAACAATAACAGTGTGACATGAATTCCTTTTCCTGCTGCTGTAATCACCATGTCAGATGTCATAAGTCAGATGGTTAGGACGATGATCCGTCTTTGATCTGACTTTGATGATATTGAATGGGCTGAAAACAACCAAAGTAGGATCTAAGTAGTGCAGAAACCTTTTCTAAAGTCAGACGACTTGTATCGGACCAGTCAAGATGGCTCACATAAAAACCATTGATTTGTACATGTGATGGACCGTGTGCTCCCAAAGTCGGAGCGTGTTTTGCACCAGAGTGAACCGGGCCTAAGGCTGGGTTCACACTGGTACGACACAACTGTTGTACAACTGTTATCCTACTTTGCCCTGCTACATCTGTCCTACATCGGTCCTACTTCTCTCCAACTTGAATGAACAAGATAAGATTTTTCTCCGACTTTGAGATAGTAAGACTTGTCCTTTGACCAATCAAAACAATCCCAGAGTGACAAAAATTAATGTTACTGCTGCTGTAACACCAAGTTGGATGTCACAAGTCAGATGGTTAGGACATGGATCCTACTTCAATGATATTCAATGGGCTGAAGTAGGACCAAAGTCGGACCAAAGTAGCACAGGAAACATTTTCAAAGTTGGACTGACTTGTGTCAGACCAGGTAAGATGTCTGTCATAGGGAAACATTACAGGCTCCAAAAATTTGCCTACGGCCACAGGCATTCACCTGACAGCAAACAACCTTGTATTCTGTGGCTGGTGGTACATTAGGCATTGAAACAGCACTGGTGAATGGAGTGAACCACAGCTGCGGTTAGCAAGGAATTCAATGCGATTATCTATGAGACAACTCAGTATTAGGCCCCCTGGCGTCACTCCTCGCAACAGGATTTTGGGGGCTCTATACATCATCTCTGTGTCACATAAAGAAAGGCGTTAAGCTACTAAGCATGGACGCATTACAACATGCGACCAAGGCTTAGCATTTCAAATTAGTTCAAGGTAAATATCCCAATACACCACTAATGCAGGTGATTATCAGTAAGGGACCCCAGGCGTCACTTCTAGCAACAAGAGTTTGGGGGTTCTCTACATCATATCAACCTTAGAATGTAGAGATGTATTTAGGCCACTAGGTGAGATGCTATGAAATAGCATCAACCCCTAGCATAGAAAAGTTAGAGCGAACATGTTCAACAATTAGGACAAGGCCTATAAGTATTTTATACTTCTGTCAAGCACGTAGTAAATTGTATTTGTAGTAACAAGTATTAATTGAATACGAGAGATAGTGTAGCTCAGGTACTTTGAGGATACACATATAATACACAAGTTGTACTGGCAACTAATAGAAAGGTATGAGAGGCAATATAGATCAGGTACTTTGAGAGTACATATAGTATTTGTAGTAACAAGTATTAATTGCATATAAGAGGCAATATAGCTCAGGTACTTTGAGAGTACATATAGTATTAGTAGTAACACGTATTAATTGCATATGAGAGGCAATATAGCTCAGGTACTTTTGGAGGACATATAGTATTAGTAGTAACAAGTATTAATTGCATATGAGAGGCAATATAGCTCAGGTACTTTGAGAGTACATATAGTAGTTGTAGTAACAATTATTAATTGCATATGAGAGGCAATATAGCTCAGATACTTTGAGAGTATATATAGTATTGGTAGTAACAAGTATTAATTGCATATGAGAGGCAATATAGCTCAGGTACTTTGAGAGTACATATAGTATTTGTAGTAACAAGTATTAATTGCGTATGAGAGGCAATATAGCTCAGGTACTTTGAGAGTACATATAGTATTAGCCCACGGCCTGAGTACTGTCGTCAGACTGCTGAGTGCCGGCTGTTGCTACCTCCTCTTCCTAATCCAATGCCAAGAATGGCTGCGCATCTGAAATGTCTTCTGATGGATCAGAAAATAATTCCTGTGACTCAAGCGGAGGGTATATGGTGGTAGTGGTGTTGGTGGTGAGCCACTCAACCAAGTCTGGTGCGTGCTTTGACGTAATGGAATGAACATTGTGTCACTTCCCACTTTGGCTCCGGACTGGTGCTCCTGCCCTACCCCTGCCTCTTCCTCTGCCTGTCATTTTTTAAATGACCCTGTGACAAAAGTCTCTAGAGAAGCGCAGTATATGTGGAAGAAGGTATATAACAAAATCTGTTGTTTTGGGGGGCCACTGGTTTATCGCACCAGTTGTGAAACTTTTTTTTTTTCAGGGAATTTTGTTAATGTGTGTAGCAGAGGTAACGCAGCGGAAGAGGCAAAAATTCAGCAGTAACCAAATACACCGCCAGTCACAATGCTGCACAATACAAATCCACTCTAATATGCTTTCTATATTCGAAAGTATATTATAAGTGTATATTACACCTATATACTGCAGAGCAAGTAGTACACCTATACCAGTGCTTGAAAGGACTTTTGTGGACCTGTTAGGTAACGATTTGTGTCACTATAGTCTGTCCCTGCTCCAAACAGCAAACTGTCCCTACACTGAGAAAAAGTATATGAATGTATTACACACCTATGTACTGCAGAGCAAGTAGTACACCTATACCAGTGCTTAAAAGGACTTGTGTGGATCTGTTAGGTAATGATCTATGTCACTATAGTCTGTCCCTGCTCGAAACAGCAAACTGTCCCTACACTGAGAAAAAGTATATGAATGTATTACACACCTATGTACTGCAGAGCAAGTAGTACACCTATACCAGTGCTTGACAGGATTTTTTTGGACCTGTTAGTTAACGATTTGTGTCACTATAGTCTGTCCCTGCTCCAAATAGCAAACTGTCCCTACACTGACAAAAAGTATATGAATGTATTACACACCTATGTACTGCACAGCAAGTAGCACACCTATACCAGTGCTTCAAAGGACTTGTGTGGACCTGTTAGGTAACAATTTGTGTCACTACAATCTGTCCCTGCTGGAAACAGCAAACTGTCCCTATACTGACAAAAAGTATATGAATGTATTTCACACCTATGTACTGCACAGCAAGTAGCACACCTATACCAGTCCTTAAACTGACTTTTGTGGACCATTTAGATAGCTATTTGATTGAATACAGCCTGTCCCTGCTCCAAACAGCAGCCTCTCCCTACACTGACAGAAAGTATATGAATGTATTACACACCTATATACTACACAGCAAGTAGCACACCTATACCAGTCCTTAAAATGACTTTTGTGGACCTTTTAGATAGCTATTTGATTGAATAAAGCCTGTCCCTGCTCCAAACAGCACCCTCTCCCTACACTGACAAAAAGCAGAATGTAAGATGGCCACCAGATCAGGTCTATTTATAAGGTAGGGGGTATGTCCATGTGCTGAAATGTCTCAATTGGCTGTCCTGCACCACCTGATGGATGTGTCATAGGTCAAAGTTCTTACCCATGTAACATTGCGGACTGCCGCGAACATCGCCAGATGTCCGCCGGTTTGGCGTACCGCGAACGCACAAAGTTTGCCGCAAAACGACCGCCGGGCGAACCGGCAGGCCATCTCTTTTAGCCAGTTAGCCTGGCTTGCATACAGCAGTAGAATCCAAACTGGATTAATTTAAGTAAAAAATTAAAAATAAAACAGGCCCACTTACTGTAGACCTGCAGATAGAAATTAGCCAGTAGTTCTCTTAGGCTGTATGTTTTCCTAACTGATTCTAATCTCTCCATTTGCAGTTCATCCGTTTTCCCTACTGTAGCTTCCAATATACAGATACTATGGCTTTTCTGTAGGGAGGGAGCTGGTTTACTCAAAAGCCCCAGTATTTGGCCCATCCAAGCCTGTTGGTCATGGTTTAAAACAATTCAGTGCATTATAGTAATAAAAACAGGGTGAATTTGCACATAAAAATTTGCAGGGACTGCAAATCTCAAACTTTCAGGATTTACCTCCAACCCATAGTAGCAGCACACTTGAACCTCATCCCTTTTACACAGTAGAGGTGCATTGTAGGTCATGCAGTGTATGTCGTTTTGCAAAATACACCCATATGCACCCATACAGATTGGCCCGGATTCACAAAGCACTTGCGGCATGTGGCCTGGTGCGGTTCAGGAGAGGGGGGGCCGCATTCTGGCCCCCCCTCTTTTCTGCGGCTGGCCAGGTCAACGTGCTCGGATAACGGGTCTGGTTATGGATATTTAGGGGGAACCGCACGTCATTTTTGTTTTTAAATTGACGGCGGGGTTCCCCTTAATATCGATACCAGACCTGAGGGGTCTGGTTGTGGACATTTAGGGGGAACCGCACGTCATTTTTTTTTAAATTGACGGCGGGGTTCCCCTTAATATCCATACCAGACCTAAAGGGTCTGGTTATTGAATTTGCGGGGACCTCCGCACATTTTTTTTCCCGAACTCCGATCCCGGACTCAAACTTATTTACAGTTCGGGTTCGCTCAATCCTAGTCAAAACTTACTAAAAGTTTGAACCTTAGTAGAAAATGTAATAAACATGTCACTGTGACTAATCAAAATATATAAACCACTGTGTTTTGTTTAAGGTTTATTTTGTGGTTGTGTAAAGCAAAATATGTTTAAACATAGCTATAACACTGCCTGTTATGTTATATTAGTGTTTCCTATTAAAGGATTCTTTCCATGTAGTTTATTGAAAACTGTGATCCTTTGGGGGCTTAATATTGACTTGGACATCAACAGATTTATAAATGATGAATGTTATAGAATAAAATGGGTTTATATGTAAAAGACAATAAAAGTATAATAATTCACTTGCCAGGAACTCTCCTTGTATCCATTATTTTTGTCTTTCTGTGGTGGTTTGAGGATTTCCAGATTATGTCGGAGTGACAGAGAGTGGTGGAGATTCATCATGTGGAGACTTGAGATTGCCAGGTTAACGAAGTAGCTCTTAAAGATACAGCAGATTTCCTTGCATCTAGACGATGCCATATTTCTTACAATTCTGAAGTTCTTACTGAACTTTATAGTTAGTCATACAGATACGTGAGTGTCTGTCTTGGTGGTGGAGGGATGAAAAGTTTGTTGAGTGCCACAACTTACGTGTATTAAGTTATAAACGAGAGTAGAAGGGCATGCATGGTATTGTGGCACAGTCCACCTAATGGCACAAAATCATTAAACATTTGCTGATATTGATCAAATCTGACTCCCAAACGGGTCTCATCTCAGTTCACACACTTTGCTCATTTCTACTGGGATCTGTCGTAACTTACCCAAAGATGTCCTGGCTGGAACAGCATCCTTGTTAATCCAAAATGATACCCAGGACAAAACAACAATAAGAGTGCAAGGTATGTAGGTCTGTATAGTAAAATAGCCCATTCTTCTGGCCAGATCAAAGTACACAGTCATAACTACATAGTCCCCTGTGAAAGAAAATACATATGTCATTTATTTTAACAAAAGCAAACACAAATCATATTTAGTATATTAACTCAGGGTATAATATAGTGACATTAAATAAACAGAAAATTAAGCTGAGGTTTTGGAGGGGAATTTCCATAATTTTTTTTATAGCTATAGGCAATTTTAACCACCACCATCACAGTTGTTATGTGGTTTACAGCAAAATATTGATCACTGAACATTGATTTTTACATTTTATGGTGCAATAATGTCTGTCAAATTGGTTGGAGTAATCCAATCTGACCAGATGAAAACCAAGATTCCCTTACAGGTGGTGTTAAAAATAAATCAGACTTTTTTGGTTTTAGCTCAAATTTTTTGATCTGTGTTATTATTATTATTATTATTATTATTATTATTATATAAATAATAACAATAATATTCACATGGTCTTGTGAGTTGTGTTTCTTGTGCAATATAAACAATAAAATCAATAAATGACCATAGTGACATTGTCTAAAATAAAGTATAGTAGGCACCTGCTATATGTAGGTGTTTCCTATATATGCTGTGCCTATTATGTGATTCATGCTTGGAAGCATGTACATCTGCTCCATTTGATTGGTGTGTTTGAAGTCATTCGTTCATTGCTATTGAAGATCTGGTCTCGCAGTGGTAATATCCAGTGATTATATCAAGCCTTGTTGACCCTCTGAGCGTACGCTCTTTAGGGTTCAAACCTCATATGTTTGTATAGGACGTTTTCACTTATTGGATATTCACCCACACATGTTTTTGTATTTAATCATTATATTTTGATTGTACACCAATCACATGGTGATTTCTACTCATTTTTCTATATACCCATTTTATATGTCCATTTGTTCTAAGACATATACTGTAGTTTATACACATATTTGGGATATTATTTAGAGCTACACCTTATATGTTTGGTTTTGATCATTCGACTGACTGACCAAACAGGGTGGGGTGGGGTGGTTTGTTTGCAAAAAATGGAGCACCAGCCGCCACTGAATAATGATGACAATAAGGATATAATATCATTTAATCATATTTTGAAAGATGCAAACCAGGACCATTCAGAACCAGTCAGAAATCAGACTGTGATTTATGTATGTGGTTATTCTAAAAAAAAAAGGTTAGATTGGTTGTAGGGTGTTGTTGCATAGCTTTGCAAAAGTAAAAAAAACAGCCCAAAGGTCTGAGGTCAGCATATAAATGTAAACCTAACAAAGATGGGATTGCCGTGCAGCAATGATTGTCAAACTACTTGTATTGCTATGCCTATTGAGACCTACAAAGCAAGTCCACTCAGGATACATTTATAACAAAGTACAGTTGGGGATTAGTGGCAATCCAAAGAATGAGACAGGTTGTGAAGTATGTATGAATGAAATTAATAACATTTTGTAGGCATCTTGTGTAAATAGAAATCCCACAGAAAAGATCTTAAAGAGGAGGTACAGCCCGTGTGAAAAAAATTAAAAGTCAGCAGCTGCAAATACTGTAGCTGCTGACATTTAACATTTAATATTAGGGCACGTACCTGTTCAGGGAGCACGCAACGTCGTCACCCCAGCAAATCTTCGGATCGACTCCTGGGTGAGGCCGCCACCATTCCTGGTAAGGGAACCCGGCAGTGAAGCCTTCCGGCGCTGCGTTTTCTAATTGGCCCTGTGGCGGGAAAGGAGGAGGGAGGGCAAACTTCTGGAGGGTCGGGCCATGGCCCCATCTCCGGAAGTGGGGAAGGGGACCTGTCAAAAACAGGTCCCCGTTCCCCCCACCCCCCCAAATGTGGCACTGGAGGGGGGGAGGAAGCATATAAGCACTTTTGGGTGGAACTCTGCTTTAAACATATGCTTGAAACAGGTTAACATGGTTGTAAATGCAGAAGTTTTTTTTAACTTAATGCATTTTCTGCATTAAGGTAAATAGCCTTACGGTATGCAGCCCCCCCCCCCCCCCAGCCCCCACTATACCTGAGCCATATGTTGATCCAGTGATGTGCACAAGAGCAGCGTCTCTTTCCCTCCTGACAGGCTCATAGATAGAAGTGGAAGCCATTGGCTCTTGCTCCTGTCAATTACAGCTAGTGAGGTGGGAGCAGGGGGCAGGGCTGAGCCACGCTCTCTTTGTCAATGGATAAGCAGAGCGGGGCTAAGGACTGAACACACACAAGTGCTCCCAGATGAAGTGGCTTCCTATGGGGCACTCAGCAGGGGGCAAAAGCACCAGTGTGGGACCTGAGAAGAGGAGGATTGGGACTGTTCTGTGCACAGAGCAGGTAAGTTTACAATGTTTTATTTTAATAAATAAATGTGAACATTTACAATCACGCTAACCTGTGTACCTAAGTCTACAGTGTTACTCCTAATTACTGAACAATAGCTAATTCTGTAACACAGTGATCACTTACTGAGATGTACATTCATCATATATTACTCTGCTGTATATGCATATAGTATTTTGGCTATAGTGGAAATAAAAGAGTTATTGATTCCATTTACACTTATAAAATATGTATTCTCTGCAATACAAAAATAAAATAGTGAAATAATTTTCTAGAGAAATGTATTAGCACAGATTGAATATACTTGCAGTGCACCATTCATATTCTGGTGCTTTCTGTATTACACATTTTGAAAATAAAAATACAGAAATGCCTTAATTAATAACAAGATGTAAAGATCAACAAGATATTGGGCCAAATCCTCAAAGATCCTACCTAACTTATCTTTTCCCATTTAAGTTACACTGACTTAAAATTTCTACCTAAGTGCCCGATCCACAAAGCACTTACCTAGAAATTTCAGGCCGTGTAACTTAAATGTCTCCGGCGCAAGGCGGTCCTCTTCTGCAGGGGGCGATGACAATTTAAATGAGGCGCGCTCCCGCGCCGGCCGTACTGCGCATGTTCGTGACGTCATTTTCCCGACGGGCAGCGCGCAAAATTACGTTACGCCAGGCTTTGTGGATTGCGACGGGACAATAAAGTTGCGTCGGGTAAAAAAAAAGTTACGCGCCGGGAAAAAAAAATCAAAATTTAAAAAAAATTCAAAATTTAAAAAAAAATCAAAATTTAAAAAAAATTGCGGCGATCGAAAAAAAGGTCTGTTTTTACAAGGTGTTACTAGTTTACACTTTGTAAAAGCAGAACTAATTTTACGTATGCAAACGTAAACTTACGCAGAAAACACAAAGCTGAAAAGCTTTGTGGATCTCCGTAAGTCCTCATTTGCATACGCTAGGCGGCATTTCGACACAAAATGCCCCCATCGGCGGATGCGGTACTGCATCCTAAGATCCGACAGTGTAAGTCTCTTACAGATGTCGGATCTTCTGCCTATCTTTGGAAAACTGCTTCTGAGGATCAGTTCCAAAGATAGGCACAGGGATATGCAGGCTGAACAGCAGTTTCGCCTGCGTATCCCTTTTGAGGATTTGGCCCATTATGAATAAGGATTAATGATTTTTTTTTATTTCCCTGAAGTTATATTCACCTCAAACTATGACAAGCATGCGTTCGTTGTAGACTGTACATTTGTTGGAAACTGAATAGTAGTTCATGGAGATTATTCTGCTCTGCGAAATAAATCACTGGTTTGAATTGGGGTATTGCTAATGGAGCAAGTATTTAAGGATTGGCATTTTAATAAGGGGGTTGGATCTTTCATGGTATACACTGTACACCGTAGTTAGAAAGTTTTTGATTTCCCCCTACTCCTTTTTGGGGTAAAAACAAAAACCTCTATATTGCCAGCAGGAATATATAGAGAATGCAATCCAGAGAGCCAGGAAGTTTGTCACATGGTTAATTATTAGTGAGGGGAGGATTAGAATCCCTGCCTGTGTCCTCATTAGGGAGATCCTTCTCTCTTTCCGTGAAGAGTGGAAATAAGGCAAATCTCTCCAAACAAAACATAGAAATCAAGTTATAAAATATAAAAAAATCAAAGCTACAATGATAAAAAATATTATGGGAACTCCAACTCTTATAAATCATACACCATTTAATTATTTTGATCCAATGCACTCATGGTAATTTGCCTGTTGCTATACACATTGCTGCACATTTGACTCTCTGCACTTTAGTGATTTACCCTAAAGTTATAATTTCCCTTAATCTACACAGTATGGGACTCTTACCAGATCCTATTTGACCACAGAGATTTGATCCACATGCTGTGGTGCCCCCAAAAGTTACACAGATACTGGGGTGCCATCCTTGTTAGGATTATGCCGCGTACACACGATCGGAATTTCCGATGAAAAAAGTCAGATGGACTTGTTTTTATCGGAAATTTTGATTGTGTGTGGGTCCCATCGGACTTTTTTCCATCTGTGTTTAGAAATAGAACATGTTTTATTTTTTTCAGATGGAAAAAATAACTATAGGAAATTCCTATCGTCTGTGTGCAATTCCGACGGAGTAAAAAATGCTCTGAAGCATTGCCCTAGATGACGTTCATGAGAACGAAACGCGTCGGGTCAGAACATTGACCCCACTGCCGGACTTATTTTAAAGCGCTTGTTATGCTCATCTAAAATGTGAGTGTTAACTTTTAATAAATACTGCGAGGTAACATTTTATGGATTTACGCTATGTGCACCCTTGTCTCTTCTTTCTTGCTTTGCACATCTTGAATTGCCTGGATGTTGTATCATCGCCGTTTGGAAGTGTCTATCATTACCACCTGACTGGTCTCCTATGATTTGGCTTCGTATTGAGTAATATCCATAGGAACACCTTAGGAGTCCCATAGACCTATTCAACATTGGAGTAGATTTGGATCCCAGTTATCACTATAAACTTGATCAGCCTGATAAGTGTATACTTACTTGGGTCCGATCCCTCTGGTAAGCCTCTCATTATCATTATTTGGTGGCGGATCTTCTATCAATTAATTTTTTCATCACACAGTCACTTTCAACTGAAATATTTGGATTGTTTACAGACTTTATTTATTTTCTCACACTGTGGACTGTAATAGCACTTCTGGTGTTCTTATGTCATTTGTCATAAGACTTATTCATATAGTCTTTTTTTTACACTCTTTTTTTTCTATTTTTTTTTCTATGCTCTGAAGCATTGAACTTAATTTTTCTCGGCTCATCGTAGTGTTTTACGTCACCACGTTTTGGACGGTCGGAATTTGGTCTGACAGTGTGTATGCAAGACAGCTTGAACGGAATTTCCGACAAAAAATTCCATCGGATTTTAGGCCATCGGAAATTCTGATCGTGTGTACGGGGCATTAATCAAGCTTTTCAAACTACCATTGTATTAGACCAAAAAATAATGTGTTCTGGGTATATTGGATGATATAGTACTGGACACGAACATTAGAGAGGCAGTGTCTAGGCCACTTTTCCAGGCTCGCAAGCTTATTTTGCTGCACTGGAGTGCTTTACCTCCCTTTTACATAGAATGGATTGAACACAGGTGTTACTTTTTGCTATGAATGAGTCATATATCAACATCACTAAGTTTGATAAAGTCTGGGGGGAGCTGGTTGGATGTTCCAGGGCTAACATAAGTAGATCTTGTAGAGTGTTGGGGTACATTTACTGTAATTCTACTCTATTGATTGGATGGGCTCCCTGGCTATATGGATAACTGAAGGTGTTGGTTATTATGTGGGGGAACAGGGCTGTGAAAGGGTTCTCTGCTCTATGACTCTGGAAATGTTTCTGATACTGTTTTCTGTTTACTGAATGTATGACTTAATATATACTCTGGAACATTTGAAATGTGTTTTGTTGTAATGAACTTTATTTCTAATTCCAAAAAGTTATTTCCATATTGCTGCAATTGTTTCCTGTACTTGACACCTCAAAATGCTCACATTCACTTAAAGAATGTTGGCAAAGGAAGCTAAATCTAAACAAAATGGAGAGTTAAACCACATTATACTGTATATCCTTATGTCTATTGGGCACCTTATTGACAAGATGTCTGTGCTGACCACCTGATATGGTCATTAGGAATGGTTCCCACAATTTTTCTTGGATTTTTTCTAAATAATTTGAATGATCTAAAATACAGCAGAAGGTGATAAAATAATCAAAGATGGATGGGAACACTTAAAACTACTAAGTGGCATGTAACACATTTAGAAACTCACTATACGAATATCCTAGACATATAATGGTGGACTGAGCCTTTAAGCTATTAAACACAAGCATGGTGATGTGATTAACAGAACTATTTTTGAGGAAACACATTTAATGTGATGAGATATTTTGGAAGCATTTAAAAATAACCCAGTGTTGCAGTCTTATGTAGATAATTATGCTTGGTGAAAAGTCACATAATACTCATCCTGTTGCTTAAATTGTTCTTGCTGATTTAAGCTGTCGTTTCTGTCATGAATTCTAAAAATAAACTGTAAAATAGCTTTTTAAAGGAGCTGTAAATATATTCCTCCAAATCATTTTAAACATATTGTTTTAGAAAATTAGAGCAAAAACCTGCAAAATAGAACATTAGCATTCTACTATATATCATATTATATAAAAATGTATGTAGTAAATGTTTAACATAATAAAACATGTTGATAAGAATAACAAACATCAGCAGATTAAAATTTTATTTAAGAATATTTTAATTAAGGAATCCTGTAATAAACTCTACCACCCCACTACTCTTTTTGTCATCACTTTTTTTTTTTCAGGGAGTAATGCCGCATACACACAATCATTTTTCGGCATGAAAAAAAACAAAGTTTTTCGGCATGTAGAAAAAACTAAGGCCCAGATTCTCGTAGATGGGCGTAAAACTCAGCGGGCTTAACGTATCTCATTTACATTACGCCGCCGCAAGTTTTACAGGCAAGTGCTTTATTCACCAAGAACTTGCCTGTAAAGTTGAGGCGGCGTAGCGTAAATCACCCGGCGCAAGCCCGCCTAATTCAAATTAGCCGGGTAGGGGGCGTGGAGCATTTAAATTAAGCGCATTCTCGCGCAAACGAACTGCGCATGCGCCGTCCGGAAAATATCCCAGGGTGCATTGCTCCAAATGACGTCGCAAGGACGTCATTGGTTTCTACGTGAATGTAAATGGCATCCAGCCCCATTCACGGACGACACGGGAACGACGGCCATACTTAACATTGGTTGCCCCTCATACAGCAGGGGAAACTTTACGCCGCGCAAAACTAATGTAAACGTCGTAACTTCACTGCGTCGACCGTGCGTACGTTCGGGAACACCTAGCGGCAAAAAAAAAAAAAAAAAGATCCGACAGCGTAAGAACCTTACGCCTGTCGGATCTAATGGATATCTATGCGTAACTGATTCTAAGAATCAGTCGCATAGATACGACGGACCAGATTAGGACTTACGACGGCGTACTTGGCGTTGCGCCGTCGTAAGCCCTTTGAGAATCTGGGCCTAAGTTTTTCCAACTTCATCATTAAAACGACATTGCCCACACACCATCGTTTTTAAAAAATGCTCTAGCAAAGCGCGGTGACGTACAACACGTACAACGGCACTATAAAGGAGAAGTTCCATGCGGATGACGCCATGCTTTGGTCTGCTTTAGCTGATTCCGTGTTAGTAAAAGACGATTCACGCTTTTCTGTCTGTTACAGCGTGATGAATGTTCTTACTATATTATGAACAGTAGTTTTACCAGAACGAGCGCGCCCATCTCATAACTTGCTTCTGAGCATGCACGGGTTTTTAACATCGTTTTAGCCCACACACGATCATTTTTTACAACCCGAAAAACGTCATAGTTTAAAACGTCGTTAAAAAATGCAGCATGCTCAAAAAAAAATGTTTTCGTTTTTCAGAAGCCGAAAAATGATGTGAAGCCCACACACGATTATTTTAAATTAAATTTTTTTAAAACAAAGTTTTTTTCATGCCGAAAAATTATCGTATGTACGCGGCATGAGAGTTACTATTCCAGATTTTAGGTGTCTGTTACTAAATAATATTAGTATTGAAAATAATTTATAGACTAAAAGTGGTCACAAAATGAACATTCCCATAAAGTGTATCCATGGTATTAATTTCAAGAGCCATTTGTCATCTATATCCTATGAAGATAAGGCAATGCATTGCAAAAAATTTAGGCCTGAGGCCCCTTTTCATACGGACCATTCATTTCATCAGTTCAGTCACGTCAAAATGGATGCAGTATTCATCAGTTTTTCATCTGCTTTTTATCGGTTGTTTACAAAAAAAAGGGACTGAACTGAACTTCAAACACTGGCCCAGATTCAAGTAGAATCGCGCAATATTTGCGTGGGCAAAGAGCAAATTTTTTTCTCTGCGCCCACGCAAATATTGCGCTTTGCCCGCGATTCACGGAGCAATTGCTCCGTAAATTGCGCGGGCAATATGCTAAGCAGCCGGGCGCAAGGCTGCCTAATGTAAATGATCCCGCCGGGGGCGGGAATCATTTAAATTAGGCGCGCTCCCGCGCCGAGCGAACAGCGCATGCTCCGTCGGGAAACTTTCCCGACGTGCATTGCGGCAAATGACGTCGCAAGGACGTCATTTGCTTGTAAGTGAACGTGAATGGCGTCCAGCACCATTCACGGTTCACTTACGTAAACGACGTGAAATTTGAACGTCGCGAGCGGGAGGCGCAGCTATACTTTAGCATTGGCTGCGCCTGCTATAGCAGGAGCAACCTTATGCTAAAGGCGCCGTACGGAAACTCCGTACCTTGCGTGAGAAGGGCCCGCGCAACTTTTGTGAATCGGTGGTAGTATGCAATTTGCATACTACACGCCGATCACAAAGGCCGCGCCCCCTAGCGGCCAACGCAAGAATGCAGCCTGGGATGTGAAGGCATAAGGAGGCTTATGTTTGTCACATCCTAGGCTGCATTCGGTGTAACGAGGTTCCTGAATCAGGAGCACTCGTTACACCGGAGCAAGTAAGCCCTTGCGCCGCGCAACCTATGGTTGAACCTATGGTTGCGCGGGCGCAAGTGCTTCTTGAATCTGGGCCACTGTATATAGCTAATTCTTAAGGAGAGGGCCAGGAAGCCGGCTGCCGTGAAGCCCTGTCGTGTCCTTAACAGCTGATCAGTCATCAGCTGTCAGCGGGTTTCCCTGCTGACAGCTGAATGTAAAAAAAAAAAAAATGCAAAACTAAAACAGCATGGGGTACCCACTCAGGTCCATACCAGGCCCTTTGGGTCCCCAAAAATCCATACCAGACCCTTATCCAATCATGCCACCCAAGAGGTCAGGAATGGGAGGGGATGTGAGAAGGTTTGGGCAACTACTGCACTAAACCAATCACGTGTGAAACTGCCAACACTAAAACAAAGTCAAGGAAATATGCAAAACACAGTGTAGCGCTAAGAACTTTCAAGAAAACAACATACTATACAGTGCATTGAAAATATATAAACATAAAGATGGAAGTATGCAAACAAAATACAGTAGTAATGTATACAAAAAAATGATAATGATAAAGTCCAGTGACTGGAACCAGTGGAAACATAAAATCACCACTCTAGTGAGCTCCTTAGAGCAAATGTCCACAAATGTCAAGGACTTAAGATCCACTCTTGGGATGACACTTGGAAGTTGGAGAAAAGTGTGACTGGCCTTAAAGGTGCCAGAGATAGTATATCTTCCACCAAGAAAAAGTAGATGTATACTCTTACCGGACAAAGTAGACTCACATGCCAGCTGCAATCGAACTTGTATCATCCAAAGCCTGGCACTCCAATAGTACTCCAATAGAGCTGGATGGAACAGGAACTCAGTTGAGGATCGATCCAGAGATGGATGGTTTTAAAATGGAGATCCCATACATTGGCACTCCTAACTAAAACTAATTCAGCCCCTTCTAGTGTCCCTGCAGTCAGGATACCGGGGGGTGGGATAACCTCTCAGACACCCGCAATATTGGATACATTTGTGGCATATTATCAGGACCTATATGAATCAAAAAGAAGGGATGAGATGCTACAAATGGAGGAGTTTCTAAGGGGAATAGAAACACCAGTTTTAACAGAGGAGGATAGAAGCACTATAGAAGCCCCAACTACCTTAGAGGAACTGCAACAGGCAGTGATGGGGATGTCCAATCAGAAGTCCCCTGGGCCAGACAGCCTACCAGTAGAGATCAATAAACAATATGGGGAGGTGTTGCTCCCAGAATTATTAAATGTATTGAAATGGGCGATAGAAGGGGGAGGCTGCCCGTCTCGATGTCAGAAGCCACCATAATAGTGCTTCAGAAAGAAGAAAAGGATCAATTAGACACAGCATCCTATAGACCAATATCACTGCTATGTTCTGATGTGAAAATACTGCCCAGAGTATTGGCGGCTAGGATAAACAAATACATCCAGAAACGTATACATCCGGATCAGTCCGTATTTATTCCGAACAGATCTACCAGTGTTAATATCAGAAGGTTGTATTTGAATTTACAGACGCCAACTGAGAACATAGGTGATAGATCCATCCTATCCCTAGATTCCACCAAGGCTTTCGAGAGCCTAGAGTGGTACTATCTATGGCAGGTTTTGGAGAAATTTGGGTTTGGCCTCGGTTTTATTAGATGGGTAAAAACACTGTATAATTCCCCAAGTGCAAAAAAAAAAATTAATAATGAATATTCACAGATGTTTAAACTAGAAAGGGGGACAAGGCAGGGATGCCCTCTGCCCCCCTTCTTTTTTCCTTGGCAATTGCGATCAGAACTACACAGGGCAAACAAGGGTTTAAGAGAGGGGCAGGAGAGGAAAAAACGACACGGATGATATCCTGCTTTTTTTGGGGGACTCTACAACATCTTTAAAAACAGCACTGCAGACAGTGGAGGCATTTGGACGACTTTCGGGCCTGGTGATAAACTGGGAAAAGTCGGTACTTCTGCCAGTGGATTCAACAGGCAATGCCATTAATTTAGAAATCCCTCAACTAAAAATAGTGGAGAAAATTGATTATTTGGGGATAGTGGTAACACGAGACCCAGAACAATACATTAGAAATAACTTAGAGACACTTTTAGTTAAGTTTAAACGTAAAGCGGATATTTGGGGACAACTCCGCTTATCGGTAGCTGGCCGTAGTAACCTTATTAAGATGATTTGGATGCCACAACTGCTCTACATGCTCCATAACTCTCCAGTGTGGATAGGTGGAATATGGTTTAAAATAATAGAGACCCTTTTTAGGGAATTCATTTGGAAGAAGGGAAAGGCGAGGATCAGTCTTCAAACACTACAATTGCCTACAAATAAGGGAGGCTTGGCCGTTCCACACCCTTGCAGCTATTTTTTAGTGGCACAATTACAGAACCTGGGGGGGGAGCATTATAGAGGGAGTGCCAGTGCAAGAATGATGTTAATGGGGGCTCCACATAACACTATAATAGAAACTTTAGAGGCTGACTCTTTCCTGGCTAGGAATCCAACATTAAGGATGGTTAAAAAAATATGGCAGGCAGGAAAGTTAGCTTTAGGGTATAAGGGGTTAACGGAATACTCCCCACTTTGGGAAAATAAATACTTGCAAGAAATGTTAGTTATGGGGAAGTTAAAAGAATGGGAAAAGTTAGGCATAACTAGATTGGCACAATTATATGTAGGTAATACACTGAAATCCTTTGCAGAATTAAGTAGAGAATATACCATTCCAAATTCTTTGTTCTATACATACCTACAGATTAGGCATGCCCTTCAAACCCAATTCAAGGTGCACCCGTTGAGATGGCAAAAAATTCCTCACCTTCAACGGCTAATTAAGTCAGGAATTTCTAAAGGCCTAATTTCAGAACTATGGGCCAGATTCACGTAGAGCGGCGCAAATTTAGTTTGTCCTAACGTATGTCATTTAAGTTAAGGCGGCTGAATTTTGTGATGTACTGTAAGTGCCGTATCCACAGAGCATTTGCGCCCAAATTTGCGCCAGCGCAACGTAAATACCGAGGCATAAGGTGGGGTTATTGCAAGTGGGAAGGAAGTGGGCGTGCTCCATTGAAATGAGCCGTGACCCCATGCAAATGAAGAGCCGGCCGTACTGCGCATGCGCGCACTAATCTGCACCTCACTGGGCATGTGCATAACTCGGCTCGGCGCAATCAGTGAGATAGGAAAAAGGCCAAGCGTACTTAGTTTGAGAATAGCCCTGTGCTTAAATAGCCCCAGACAAATGCACTTCCCTTGCAAAAGTACATCCCTGTGTTCCCCTTCCTAAAGTAAGTGTCTTTTGCTCTGTTGTCTGTGGCTGTTTGTTGGTGAGTGTAGTGTTATATTAAAGATTTATTGTAGTAGGAGGTTGTAGTAGCTGTGGTATTTTCTGAGTGTTTTTTGTGTCTGTTTCTTCTGTGTTTTTTGTTTGAATTAGCTGTCTGCTTGTGTTTTTTGTTTTTTGCTGTCTGATTTTTGTGTGTGTTTGTTCTGTGTCTTTTTGTGTCTGTTCTGTGTCTTTTTGGCTGTTTGTTCTGTGTGTCTGTTCTGAGTGTTTTTGGCTGTTTGTTCTGTTTGAATTTTGTGTCTGTTGCTGAGTGCTGTGTGGTGAGATGGCACCTAAGAGAAGGAAGTTAAACTTCTCTGTGCGAGAGAAGCACTTACTGGCCAGGGCGATCACCCAATTTGGGCAATATTTGCATGGCCCTGACAGCCGAGACGTCACCCCGGCCAGAAAGAGGGACATCTTACAGCAGATTACTGATCGGATCAATGCGGAGGGGGGGAGACAAGGACCCCAAGTGGGATTGCCAAGAAGATCAATGATCTTAGGAGCCTGGTCCGTGAGAAGCTGGCCAAGCAAGCAGCCCATGCCAGGGGCACTGGAGGAGGCCCACCCTGCACCGAAAGGTGGACTGAGGAGGAACTTGCGGTGGCCCGGTGCTTCCATAGCCAGCAAGTGGTGGGCCTGCCTGGCTTTGAATCTGATGATCCTGTGAGGACAGGTAATTTTTTTTGATTTCCATCTGGTGAGTAGCATGTGTGGGGGGGGAAGGGAATATGTTCCAAGTGTGTGGATCCTCCAACCTGTGTATGTTTTGTGTCCTCCACAGATGGCCAGGAGGTTGCTGGGCCATCAGGCCAGGCTGCACCACCCCCAGGACAACAGGCTGCTGAGGAGCCCCAAGAAAGGCCGGAGTCCCCAGGGCAGGGGAGTGGCCACAACTCCCCTCATGAGGAGGTTCAGGGGAGGAGGATGAGGGGGGAGGTTGAGGATGACCGGATGGACATTGCCAGAGAAGTGATGTTGTGTTGGGATCATGATTCCCTTGCGGCTGACAGCAGTCAGTCCACCATCAGGGGTAGTCCCTCCCACTCCTCACCCAACAGGGCTGCCCCCCCAGGGGGATCCCCTGCTCCCAGGCCACAAGCCTCATCTGGAGGCAGTCAGGCCACCATCAGGGGTAGTCCCTCCCACTCCTCCCCCAACAGGGCTGCCACCCCAGGGGGCTCCCCTCCTCCCAGGCCACAAGCCTCAACTGCAGGCAGGAAGGCCACCCAGAAGACCAGGGGGTGGCCGAGTTCCTGCCTGCAAATCTGCAGAGGGACCAGGCCCGTCAGACACAACATCTGGGTCAGGTCAGCCGGACTTTGGCCCAGATGGAGGAGAGCCTGGCCTCCATTAATGAGTCAGTCAGTGACATGGGCACAAATCCATTAGCCCTGATTAATTGTTTTTGTGAGCTGCAGGCCGCCACAACATAAAGGGTCCAGGACAACACCCAGGCTCTCCAGGCCAATACGGCTGCCCTCACTCTGGGCCTCAACAGGATCGCCGTGGCCTTGGAGGGCAGGCTAGCAGGTGGGCAGCCACCCGGGGAGGCTCCTCCTTCTCCTGCCTCCCCCCCATGAGTCTCCCCTGAGGGGCCGTGGCCGTGCCTGTGGCCGACCCAGGCGTAGCTCACGCCGCCGCAATTGAGATTTTGGGTGTACTTTTGATTTTTTTTTTTATTGTGATTATGATTTGTTTTATGTGTGTGAATGATGTATGAATGTGGGGGTGACATTCCTGGTGAAAAAGGGTGTCACCCTCAGTTTTGGTGGAGTAGGGATCCCAAGACCAGGGAGAAGTGATCCCAGGTCCATGTGAATGGTGTATGAATGCACAGTGACATAATTGGAGCCGTGGCGTGGCGTTGCTGCTCCCTAATACCATGTGGTTTTCTTGGGTCTAATCCAATTAGACGTGCATGTGATGTGTCTGTGCTAGGGACCACAGTGGGTTTGCATGCATGCATTCTCATTGTGCCATGTTTAATGTGTGTGTTTACTGTGAAAAGATGCCTTCTGCGAGGCGTCTCCTGATTGCTGCTCCCTCAGCAGACTGGGTAGAGTTGGTTGGGGGGGGGATTGTCTGGTTGGGGGGTCATATATAGACACAAAAAATTCACTGGCGCTCTATGGGAAAAGACTAGTGTCCCAAAGAATATAAAAACCCTTGTATGGGACGTGAACAAACCAGTGCTGCGGGAGTACCAATCATACACATAAACACCAAAAGTAATTCTGCGCTCATGGAAGTCCACAGGGTCAAATCAGCCCAAAATAATAAGGGAAAACTCATTGATGTGTACAGTCTATATTGAGAAAAAACAATCCTTTTAATTGAGATCAACTTCAAAATTTACATTTAGGCAGTCCGGATTAGATGATATACCAAAAGTAACCAGGTTGCATATACAGATGTAAGGCCTCTCCTGCAATCTCCTGCAGTCTCAGGGGGTCAAAACTCACGGATTTGATCTAACATGCCATCCGCAGATGGAACCAACAGTACCTTGCCAGGAAGATGTAAACCGGGGCACTGGTGAGGGGATGAGTGTCGCCTTACCAGCCGGAACCAGGCGGTGCGGGATCCCAGTCGCCTCCACGTGTGGGTACAGGAACGCCGGATTCCCCAGTGAATCCAGCCGCCGGCGCAAAGCAGTCTGTGGAAGCGGACGCTCTCCCTGTGTGAGCGCGCTGACGTCGCACATCTGAGACGCCGCTCAGCATCAAAACAGGGAAGTACTGAGTGCCCTCTGGTGGGGAGACTGTAGGATACGCTCTCCTGTATTGGTAATCGAAAACTGCTGACGGGAATTCAATAAGATGAAGTTGATGAAATAATAAAATTAGGATGGAACTTCCATAGTGAGGGAAAAAAGATTAAAAGTATGTCCTTGACCAAGTGTTCTGATCCAAGTGGAGGATCTTGAAATGTTTTTTAATAATATTGGCCACTGACTTATAGCTATCATTGTACGTAGTAACAAATCTGGTGGTATATTCACAGGATTTGTAACTACGTACAATGATAGCTATAAGTCAGTGGCCAATATTATTAAAAAACATTTCAAGATCCTCCACTTGGATCAGAGATTGGCCCCAATACTTCCAGCCACCCCGCAGGTCACCTTTCGTAAGGCCCGAACAATCAAAAATATTCTGGCCCCCAGTAAGATCCAAAAGAAGCCCTCGGGCACTCCCTTGGATATCAGAAGTTATTTTAACGACAGAAAGGGGATCTTTCAGTGTAAAAAACGAGCATGCCTGACCTGCCAATTTATTACTCATGGCATGGACAGGATTTGCTTGCGTTCTGGAAAAATATTCAGTATCAAACAGTTTGTGACATGTTCCACAGAATTCGTCGTATATGTACTACGGTGTCCTTGTGGCTTTTTTTATGTTGGTCGTACGATTAGAGCACTACGTGCCAGAATCGGCGACCACCGTCGTCTCATCAAAAAAGGGTGTACGGAACACAGTGTTCCTCGACATTTTAATCATTGTCATAATAAAGATTTTAAACATTTGGAAGTATTTGTGATCGAGCATATCCCTAAGGGTACACTTACTACCAATGAGAGATTCTCCCTTCTGTGTAGAAGGGAGGTTTTCTGGATATATATGTTCGATTCTCTGGCACCCAAGGGGTTAAATGAGGAAATTGAGGTTAATGTCCTCATTTGATCCCCCTTTTTATACAGACAGATCAGTTTCCAAAGTTTTATACTTTTATGCTCATTATTTTATGTAATTTTATCAATTATCATTTATGCCACTAGATGGCATGATTCCATTAGGACTGCTCTATTGTTCTTTTCATTATTTATTTATAATAGAATTTTTAATTCAGCTTTTATATAAAATTTTACTGACATTAAGTTACATATGTCAGAGGATTTATGACTACTATTAGTGTGTTCTACGGTTAATATGTGCATATATGTATAAATCTTACTATTATTATTATTATTTTTTGCATAGGTTTTCTTCTTTGTTTTTCTCTGTTTTTTGGTTTCACAAGGGGTTAAAGCTCTTGGTTTAGTGTACATGCCCCCTTAGTATTCATTTCCTCTTCCTCCCAGTAATACCCCTCCCCTATTTTAGACTATATAATTAAGGCTATTGCCTATGTCCTACTGACTGTGAAAAAGCGTTCGTAAGCGCGAAACGCGTCGTCAAGGACATGTTTTTAATCTTTTTTCCCTCACTATGGAAGTTCCATCCTAATTTTATTATTTCATCAACTTCATCTTATTGAATTCCCTTCAGCAGTTTTCGATTACCAATACAGGAGAGCGTATCCTACAGTCTCCCCACCAGAGGGCACTCAGTACTTCCCTGTTTTGATGCTGAGCGGCGTCTCAGACGTGCGACGTCAGCGCGCTCACACAGGGAGAGCGTCCGCTTCCACAGACCGCTTCGCGCCGTGTCCCCGGCGGCTGGATTCACTGGGGAATCCGGCGTTCCTGTACCCACATGTGGAGGCGACTGGGATCCCACACCACCTGGTTCCGGCTGGTAAGGCGACACTCATCCTCTCACCAGTGCCCCGGTTTACATCTTCCTGGCAAGGCACTGTTGGTTCCATCTGCGGATGGCATGTTAGATCAAAGCCGTGAGTTTTGACTCCCTGAGACTGCAGGAGATTGCTGGAGAGACATTACATCTGTATATGCAACCTGGTTACTTTTGGTATATCATCTAATCCGGACTGCCTAAATGTAAATTTTGAAGTTGATCTCAATTAAAAGGATTGTTTTTTCTCAATATAGACTGTGCATATCAATGAGTTTTCCCTTATTATTTTGGGCTGATTTGACCCTGTGGACTTCCATGAGCGCAGAATTACTTTTGGTGTTTATTGGTTGGGGGGTCAGGTCATCACGTATGTCAATCTCCAGGCCCCTTCTCACGGCGAAGTTGTGCAGCATGCAACATGCACCGATGATCTGGCACACAAAGTTTGGGGAATACAACAGGGTACCCCCAGACTTATCCAGGCATCGGAAACGGGACTTCAGGAGGCCAAAGGTGCGTTCCACCACTGCACGGGTACGTATGTGTGCAGCATTGTATCTTTCCTCTCCTGGGGTTTGGGGGTTCCGGAATGGAGTCATGAGATGGGGTCCAGGTGCATATGCAGAGTCACCTGGAAGGGAAAAGACAGGAGGATGTTAGTCATGCATGTGCCCCTCGTGATGTCTGCATCATGGGGGGGACAGTCATGCCTGACTCCCATGTCACTCACCAACCAGCCAGCTGTCCCCATACACGTTCTGTTCAAATTCTCTGGAGATGTTGCTCTGACGGTATATGTAGCTGTCATGGCTTGATCCTGGGTGTTTGGCACGGACGTGCCATATGAGGTATTGGGCATCGACTATCACCTGTACATTGATGTAATGCCAATGCTTCCGATTGCGATATATGTGCTCTGTCTCATGGGGGGGCTGTAGTGCCACATGTGTGCAATCAATGGCCCCCACAGTGCGTGGGAATCCTGCAATTTTTTAAAAATCTGTCATTGTGTTCATTCGCTGGACCTCCTGGGAGGGTTTGATGATTTGGTTGGCCATGCGTCTCAGGATTGCAGGGACAACCTAGTGCACACATCTGCTAATGGAGGATTGTGACATCCCAGCCAACAATCCACTTGTACGCTGAAAAGAGCCAGTGGCCAGGAAATGCAGTGTTGCTATGACCTTGATCAGTGGCTGCACTGCATGTGAGCGGTGTGTTGGGCTGGTGATGTCATCCTGCAGGGTTGTGGTTAATTCCAGGATGGCTTCACGGTTGAATCTGAAGTTGCGATACACCTCAGAAGCAGCCATGGCAAAGACATCTAGGCGTGTGCGGTATATCCTCTCCTGTGCCCTCCTTCTCCTCCTCCTCCGGTCCCTCCTCCTTCTTTGCGCCTCTAAAGTCACTAGTATAGTTATGAGCATGGATGCCCCTGGCATGGTGGCATACAGATTGTAGTCCTGCAAGTGTGTGTGCTCAGCTCTTCCTTAATGGTGTTGCTTTAGCTGACCTTTACATGGCTGGAGCAAAGTTAGGGCACCTTTTATAAAGTGTAACTTTACTCCGGGAAACTAACAGATGCGCACAGGGCGTAGCCTACGCCGCACACACTTAATTTTGTGGATCGCCTTATCTCCCTCATTTGCATCTTCGCCTATCAAAACAATGGTGTGTCTAGCGTATTTTGCGCTCCAAGATGCGCCGGTGTAATCGTTTTACGTCGGACGGAAAAAACTGGTTTTCAGGCGTATCTCGTTTTGAGGATACGGCGCAAAGATACGCGCGGCACATTTTTCAATTACGCCGCGCATCTCGAGATACGTCGGCATAAGTGCTTTGTGAATCTGGCTCTCAGCATGTTACAATGCACAGACAGCTATTAGCTACATTAGGAGCACTTGCTGTCAAATGCTTCTGTGATAGAATGATTAGCGAAAAGACAAGGAAAGTAATCTAATATGGCAGCTCTAGTATTGGAGCGTTCATGAGAGGTCTGATGGATAATGAATGATTCCTACATTTATGTCTACGTGAAACCTTATGGATCTATAATCTCAATACTCTTTTGTCTAATGGTTTGAATGAGTAACTGGAAGTCTGTATGGTTATCTAATAGTAGCAATATCAGTCTAAACTGCGCTTGTGAAATCAAAAACAGAAACATACAAGCTACCCCACCATCGTGAGATATTATCATAAAGATGCAAATATAAATAAACTGCGTTATGCTAAATTAAATTTAAATAAACAAAATATATAGAAAGCACTAAATGTGTATAGTATTATGCCGCGTACACACAATTGGAATTTCTGACAAGAAAACCGTGGATTTTTTTCCAACGGAAATTTGGCTCAAACTTGTGTTGCATACACACAGTCACACTAATGTTGTCGGAGATTCTGACGGTCAAGAGCGCGGTGACGTACAACACTATGATGAGCCGAGAAAAATTAAGTTCAATGATTCCGAGCATGCGTAGGATTTTTGTGCGTCGGAATTGCATACAGACAAGAACTTTTCCCGTCGGAAATTTGAGAACCAGCTCTCAAACTTTCGAAAATTCCGACAGAAAATGTCCGTTGGGGCCTACACATGGTCGGATTTTCCGACCAATAGCTCACATCGAACTTTTCTTGTCGGAAATTTCGATCGTGTGTACGCAGCATTAGAGAGTCCAAATGTCAATTGCTTGACACTGACAAAAAGTTTCAAAACCGTGAAGCAAACAAGATGAGTTTTGATTTCCAAAATCCCAAAGACTACCTTTATGAGTTCACCGCCACTACATGTAAATGAGCTCTTACCAGAGAGCATAGACCACCTGTTATGGGAGGTCAAGAGAGCTTGTGAGTATTGTAAATATTATCCTCTGTTATATCCAGCCAGGAGGAGATGATGGAGGTCTCTATTTCAGCCCATACACATACCAACAATTTTCTTGTTTCAGATCATTAGAGCTGATGTCAAAAACCAATAGAGAGACAAGCGCCAATAGTGTAAAACCATTAAAATGTACTCTTTAATAAAAGGTAATGCACTTACAATTCTCAAGATAAAAACAGCAACAAGAAAATTGTCATTGGCAATTTGGGCTCTAAGGGCCAGATTCACGTAGACTAGCGGCGGCATAACATATCGTAGATACGTTACACCGCCGCAAGTTTTCATCGCAAGTGCCTGATTCACAAAGCACTTGCGATGAAAACCCGCGTAATTTAAGTGGGCGTGTGCCATTTAAATTAGGCACGCTCCCGCGCCGGACCTACTGCGCATGCTCCGTTTCGGAATTCCCGCCGTGCTTTGCGCGCAGTGACGTCATTTTTTCGAACAGCGACGCGCGTAGCGTAATTCCGTATTCCCGGACGGCTTACGCAAACGATGTTAATTTTTAAATTTAGACGCGGGAACGACGGCCATACGACAGCAATACGTTTGCTGACTAAAGTTAGGGCACCCAAAACGACGACTAACTTTGCGACGGGAAACTAGACTAGCGGCGACGTAGCGAATGCGAAAATCCATCGTGGATCGCCGTAACTCCTAATTTGCATACCCGACACTGGTTTACGACGCAAACTCCCCCCAGCGGCGGCCGCGGTACTGCATCCTAAGATCCGACAGTGTAAAACAATTACACCTGTCGGATCTTAGGGATATCTATGCGTAACTGATTCTATGAATCAGTCGCATAGATACTCTGAGAGATACGATGGAGTATCTCAGCTGTGAATCTGGCCCAAAAATATTATACACATTTAGTGCTTTCTATATATTTTGTTTATTCCTTTAAATGTAATTTAGCACAACCCAGTTTATGTATATATGTCATAACATGACTGGGTATTACTTTCTCCATTTTTATTGCATTATTATTTCTCATGTTTTTTGCAAGTTCTTTTATTTATTATGTTTTTTGAATTTTTTCTATGCGCTACGCCGACGTAACATAGAGAGACAAGTACAGTATTCACAAAGCACTTGCTCCCTAAGTTACGACGGCGTATCATAAATTGGCTGGCTTAAGCCCGCGTAATTCAAAGTAGGCTGGTAGTGGGCCTGTTGTATTGTAATGAATCGTGACCCCATGTGAATGCATGGCCGAACAAACGGCGCATGCGCGCGCATGCTCAGAATCATGTCGCAAATACTCCCTACGATACGACGTCACAATGCGTACGACGTGAAACCTCACTTACACCCAGCCCCATTCACGTATGACTTACGTAAATAATGTAAAATCCGACGGCACTTCCGACGTCCATACCCTAAACGACTTAGACCAGCTTTTTGGTGGTTTAACTTTACGCCGGAAAAACGCCTTACATAAACTACGAAGATTACAGCGACAGGCGCAAGTACATTCGTGAATCGGCGTATCTAGCTCATTTACATATTCGACACGTAAATCAACGGAAGCGCCCCTTGCGGCCAGCGTAAATATGCACCCAAGATACGACGGCGTAGGAGACTTACGTTGGTCGTGTCTTGGCCAAATTCAGGTTTATCTGGTTTCCAGAATACGCATAAAGATACGACGGCGCACATTCGGACTTACGACGGCGTAAGTCTCTCTGAATCTGGCTATATATATATATATATATATATATGTGTATTTTGAAAAAAAAAATTACCATGCTAACAAATAAATATTAAAAAACAAACTAGATTAAGCTGCAGCTCTACTGTGAGATAGATAGAGATAGATAGAGCTGCGCTGACATTATACATTCAGTGCCTAATTGTACATGTATATAGAAAACGAATGAAAGTCCTCAAGATCATCAATTGAAACGATCAGTTGTGCCCATAAGGATAAATGTCCGTTGATTATTATTCGTAACAGGTTATTCCACCACACCAAAATTGCACCTCCACCACATAGAAAACATGCTTACCACATGGCAAGCTTGGAAAGCTTGCAGATAATACCCAGCCAGGGCCTTTATCTTGGGATAAAGGAATAACACTCCATACGAGAAAGGCCAACCAGATGTCTCATCACTCTCGCAAGGACCAAGGAGTACCCTTCCACCTAAGCATTCAAAGGACAATGAGCCAGGATAATCGAAAAGAAGAACTCCTCAATGCCAAACTCAGGAAGACTGAGTCAAGTTCAGTCCCTCCCCCAAATGGCCTCTTCCTGTTTCTTTACAATCTCATACCTATTCAATCCTTCATTCCTTGCTGACTAACCAGTTGACCTGAAGAAGGGGCTAGGCCCCCGAAAAATGTATTTCATCCTGTTGGCAGTGCATCATCCCCCTTGCCTCTCTTGCATCAGTGCCTCCGAATCAGTCACAACAGTAGGGCTTTGGCCACAACCCATGGATCTCCTTGTCATATTTCTGCCAGGCTGTGATGTCACTTCTGGGCATCAGACACTGCTGGAGTGGCTGCTGGGTTCCGATGTTTTGTCGAGATGGTTCCCCTATCAGATAGGGTCCAGACTCGACTGCGCAGGTGCCACGCTTGTGCAGTCGGAGGCCTCAACAGCTGTTCGTCAGCTGTAAATGGAGCATGCGCAATTTACATGTCGCTCAGGGCTGGTTATACACACCGCTCTCCGCTCGCTCTATACAGCAAGGGACAGCAAGAGGTGGATACTTTATTCAAAGGGGTGGATATGGTTATAAGAGGCCGCATGATGGCCACTGCTTTATGATGGGTAGTGCTTTTCTCTAAGGGGCGGATGACATATTGAGCAGTGTTTTGTGTTGAATGTATAACCATACATGCGAGCATTTGAGCAAAGCATCCGCCCCTTTGAGAAAAGCACTGCACATCATAAAGCACTGGCCATCCCTTTGGGAAAAGCATCCACCCTTTGCTGTATTGTATAGAGCGAGCGGAGAGCGGTGTGTATAACTAGCCCCAGGCAAAAGGGACCGAGCGCCGTGTCCATTACTCATGCTCCGTCTACAGCTGACTAACAGCTGTTCAGGCTCTGAGATTTCCGTGGCCTCTGCACCTGCGCAGTCCAGGCCGGACAATATCCGATACAGGAACCATATCGTTAGAACACTGGTTCCCCAGGTTGCGACTGCAGCTTCTCCATCCACTGGACCCTCTCTCCTATGATCATGGTCAGGACACCCTGTCAGGGGCGCTCCTGTCATCTCTTGCTCATTGGCTCAGCCGCATTCCATCTGAGCCTCTGTGACATCCATGCGGCTCCAGCCTCCAGGTACTGTCAGCTTCAACTCAAGGTCTCTGCGTAACTGTTCTCAGGCTGCTGTATGTTTTGGCATTTTTTTTTTCACTCTCTATGGATTCAAATTTATTTTTACTTAACCAAGGTCTATCATTAATTGCTGTGGTTCAGTGCTGCTCTTCCCCATTTTGTTTGTATATTTTTATCTCATTGGTCTATGAGTTTGGGACCGCAATGGCCTGGACATTTGTTTTACGTTGTGGCTGGATGTATTTGTATCTTGGATACCTTTTACCAGGATATACAGTATGGGCCAGATTCACGTAACGCAGCGGATCTATAGATCCGCTCGTTCTACGTGAATTAAGATCCGCTCCCGCAAGTTTAGGAGGCAAGTGGCTAATTCACAAACCACTTACCTCCAAACTTGCGACGGCGCATCCTAAATCCCCCGGCGGAATTCAAATTCGGGAACGGGAACGTTGGCTATACTTAACATTGGCTGCGCCTGATGAAAGCAGGGGTAAGTATACGACGGGTACGCCGCTACGGAAACGTCGTAAGAAGACTGCGTCGGGTCCGCGTACGTTCGTGAATTTGCGTATCTCGCTGATTTACATATTATTTATCGTAAATCAGCGGGAACGCCCCCGGCGCCATTTTTAAATAAAAAAAAAGATCCGACAGTGTAACACAGTTACACCTGTCAGATCTAAGCCCTATCTATGCGTATCTGATTCTATGAATCAGGCGCATAGATAGGACCAGTTTACGTCAGAGATACGATGGTGTATCTGTAGATACACCGTTGTATCTCTTTGTGAATCTGGCCCTATATCTATGTATATTTAGATTACATGGATGCATGCATGTGAGCTGCCATTGTAGATTGCAAACAATTACCTGATAATGGACCATAGCGGAGGTTCAGATGAGCTATGAAAAAGTTGCACCAAAAATTATTGTTGCTTTAGGATTTCGCACATTTTGGTGCAATATGCAGACTGCGTTTGACCCAACTTTGGGATTGAAAAACTGGGTTATACAGGTATTCATGTTACAGGAAGGACCCAACAAATAGTTGTATTATGTATTTTAACTTTTTGATACATAAAGCATTTAGAACAGCAGTTTGCATATATTGATTCATTTGTATATGATAGCAACCTTTGGCATCCTTTAGTTATATAAACTAATTAAAAACAAAGAGCTTAAACACTCACATGCAAGCTTTTGACACAGGCAATGGAAGAAGCCTAGCATAACTTTTTTTCTGCAATAAAAATGAAGTATTTTAGCCCTTCTTATGCTCTTTACTTAAACAGTTCAACTCTAGAGCAAATGTTTTCATTTTTGCACACATGTATGGATGCATTCCTGTAGTGCTCCAGATCAGCGGGTTCTACAAAGTGGCTCACAGAGGTGGAGAGCAGTTTTGTACAGGATTTTCCTAAACACAGTAGTCACTTTGCGGCTGATATTTTTTTACTTTTGGTTTTCCTTCTACCTACTTTGTTTAAAAGATCACAGTATTGCAACTCTGCAATTCTACATTGTTTTATCTTAATGCTTAAAGCCTGAACAGCCTGTACAAATGGTGTGCCTTATGGGTTGATGCCTTTTATCAGCACAGCAAGATTCTTTGTGTCCAAGAGACACATTTCATTGAAGCCAAGTCTCCTAAGTGCTCCCAAATCAAATTTCCTCACATATATCTGGCGAACACCACTAAAAAGAAGAATAGGGTGCTGATAGCTATAAAGGACTTAAAGCGGTGGTTCACCCTGCAGAACAACATTTTAGCATAAAATTTGGCATTGTAGCGCGAGCTACAGTATGCCGGTCTTAATTTTTTTATCGCCGTACTCACAGTGTAATCGTACATAGTAGATTCTGACTGCCCGCGGGGAATGGGCGTTCCTTTCAAGAGGGAGGGTGATTGACGGCCGGCTCTGGCACGTCACGCTCCCCGAAGACAGCCGGAGTAGGTCTCGGCTCTTCACGGCGCCTGCGCACAGACTATGCGCAGGCGCCGTGAAGAGCCAAGCCTATTTCGGCTATTTCCGGAGAAGCGTGACGCGCTAGAGCCGGCCGTCAATCACCTTCCGTCTGGATTGGAACGCCCATTCCCCGTGGGCAGTCGGAATCTACTATGTACGATTACACTGTGAGTACGGGGATAAAAAAATTAAGACCGGCATACTGTAGCTCGCGCTACAATGCCGAATTTTAGGCTAGAAGAAAAAAACATTTTTATTTTATTTTATAGGGTGAACCCCCGCTTTAAAACTTTTTGGCAAGTGCACCAATGCTCATGGCCAATTTATCATCCTGGTAAGTTAATAATATCATTTATATGCTGATCAACCTATATGCCCCAAATGTACATCCAAATGTACATCCACAGCTCAGAGATCCAGTGAGCGTGAAGGACTAGAGCAGGAGAGATGCTGACTGACAGACAGCAGCTCTCTACTCGGGGAGGAGTAAGAACCAAGCCAACGGTGATGTTCGGTGGCTCAGTTCTCAGTGCAGAGACTCTGCTGCATCGACCTAGGTATGTACGAATCTAAAAAAAACAATTTTAACACTATTATCGATGTTTCCATAGACTTGTTCTTTTATAATTCGAAATAGCGGCAAGGTTTGGGGTCTTTTTGCTTTCGGGAGGACTTATATGATCCCTGAAGGTGCCTTCACACTACTGACTACACGTTTCCTCCTCCATAAAAGTTACTTGAGGATAGACTTTTTTCTTACTAATAAACTTTTTTTTCTTACTAAAAAACAGTTATTGCAAAGTTATTTAAGGCCTGTGTTCATAACTTCCCATGGTCAGAACACACACACATAACTCTGGATATAATGGATACACATAAATGCTCCAATACTAACCCGTGGAGAAATAATACCTACACCCTGTCTTATCCCAAATATCACTCTAAAATTATAGCCAAATGTAAATATATATTTTTTCAGAATGATACTGGTTTAA
The DNA here is from genome assembly GCF_905171775.1 of Rana temporaria. Lineage (NCBI taxonomy): Eukaryota > Metazoa > Chordata > Amphibia > Anura > Ranidae > Rana > Rana temporaria. The sequence continues at coordinate 291,032,573 of NC_053491.1, read as the reverse complement.
GCAACACAGCTACTTTGTGGTGTACTCATAAGACATATACCCGTATTTATCGGTGTATAACATGCACAGGCGTATAACACACACCCTAACCTTAAGGCCGAGTACTCACGACCAAACATGTTCGCTGGAAATGTCCGACGGGCTGTTTCCGGCGTACAAGGCTGTTTTTTCATTTGACCCGCTGGCTTGTACACACCAGCGGACCATATTTCCCTGCGGACCTGAACGCGTGCACGTAATCCACGTTTGACGTCACTATAAAGGGAAAGGCCAAAGTCAATGGCGACGCCCTCTGTTCCGCTTTTGCTAGTTACGGCTTTGCTCGTGTTAGTGAAGGTTTGGTTAGAGCTGATTCGCGCTTCTCGGTCTCCAGGCTTTAGCAGGTAGTATTTTCTCGTTCAGTGCGTGTGCTTGTGGGTACGTAGTTGGCATTCGGGTACAGGCGTGCAGTTCGTTCTGCTTTGCAGATTCGTACTGTGCGTTCGTATCTGTGTGTCGTGCGTTCTTTGCAGGTACCGCTGGATTTGATTGTGCTTTCTGTTGGAGTGTGTTCTTGACTGACCAGCCGGCCGGTTTGAAGCCATGATGGAGCAGCAGCGTCAATTTTCGCGAGTTGGTGCTGTTTATGGGATGGCTGCTGGATATGTTCATTATTCCAGTACTTTGGCCAGAAACAGGGGGCGGAGGCGTTTCTGGACCAAGAATTGGTTGCGCCAGCGTGACCAGTTCTCACATATGCCTCTGCTTAGGGAAATCCAGGAGAATAATCCTAATGATTATAGGAATTTTCTCCGCATGACGGACCCCGTATTCAACAGTCTGCTGGATCTTCTGTCCCCCTATATCATGAGGCAGGACACTGTGATGCGCCAAGCCATCACGGCCGAGCAGAGGCTTATTGCCACGTTGCGGTACCTGGCGACTGGGAGGAGCCTGCAGGACCTCAAGTTCTCGACAGGCATCTCTCCGCAGGCGCTTGGGGTCATCATACCGGACACGTGTGCTGCCATCATCAAAGTTCTGCACGAGGAGTATATTAAGGTAAGTTCCCTCATTTGAACCTCACAATGTGTCTTTAATAATGTTGGCAACTAACATTTTTTTTTTATTCCCAGATATGCTGTGTGTTTAACTAACGTTCCATTTTCTCCCTATGCATGTTGATATCAGCTTTTACATGTTATTTTTATTTTGGCCTACCTGCATCTTTGGATCTTACCCAATATTAACCTGTCCAGCATGCTATCTTCGGGCCAACCCCCACCTTGCCACTTTATATATTTTGGGTTTTGTTTTCTAAAAACAGTTTAAACAACCCCCACCCCCCCTTAAAAGTGTTTTTGTCCCCATCAGAGGGCTGTGGAGTCTCTTATTAATTAAGTGGGCCTATCTATTTGTGCCCCGAAATTCTCCCTTCATAATTTGCAAATGCTATTTAAAAAATGTAAAGTTGCACAAGGATGCTTGTAGGATTATGTTTGCTATGTTTATGTGCCAAAGTACTAAATCTCTTTTTTTGTTTGTCCCCACAGCTACCCTCCACACCACAGGAATGGCAGTCTGTGGCTTCCCAATTTGCCGAGCGGTGGGATTTTCCTAACTGCGGTGGAGCAATAGATGGGAAACACGTCCGCATTGTGCCCCCACCCCACTCGGGGTCCTACTATTATAATTACAAGGGTTATCATAGTATCGTGTTGATGGCGGTGGTGTCGGCACAATATGAGTTTCTATATGTGGACGTGGGGAAGAACGGCCGGATGTCAGATGGGGGAGTGTTCTCACGGACTGATTTCTATGATCGTCTCCAAACTGGTGGTCTGGCATTGCCACCAGATGAAGATAATGTGGAAGGACTTCCGTTTGTGTTCCTAGCGGACGAGGCTTTCGGGCTTGGACCTCACCTAATGCGGCCTTTTCCCCAGAGGACCCTCACCTTAGAGAGGAAGGTGTTCAATTTTCGGTTGTCCAGGGCTCGGAGGGTAGTCGAGAATGCCTTTGGGATCCTCTCCAACCGGTTCCGCCTGTTCCTGACATCGATACATTTGGCGGAATATAAATTGAACACCATTATATTTGCCTGCTGCATTTTGCACAATTTTCTACGCAGGCACTCCCAGACGTACCTTGCCTCCATGGGCTCTGAGGCAGGACTACCCTCAGAGAACATTCCTGGCCTGGACACTGGTCGCGCTGGCTTGGCCCCCCAATCTGCTCGTGAGGTACGCGACAAATATGTTGAGTACTTCATGGGTCGGGGGGCCATTGCTATGCCAGATCATATTTCTTTCTAATTCGGCCCCCAAAAGAAAGGAATATTCTCAGAACTAATAAATAATTAGACCATTGGACTTTATACAGTTGTTTGTCATTACTGCTTTTTCTCTATTTTTCTGTCTTCCAGGTTCTCTCCAAAAATAGTGCACTTCTAGTGCCAAATTTACTTACTCAGATGTATTAACTAACCACATTTGCACATTATTCACTCATCTACAAACTGGGTATTCAGTCTAGAAATAAGAAGCCACTCATTTTTCTGCTTTTGATGTCACAACTATATTTTTTTATTTTAGTCATTTTTCTACAAGAAATGTGTATTTTTGTGCAGAAAACATTTTTTAGAATTTTTTTTTAGAAAATATTGGCTTAGAATTATTTTTTTATTTTTCTTTATTGACAGTGATTAGCAATAATACAGATCTAAACACAATGTAATAATAATTTCACTGAAACTATACGCCAGAATTTTTTGGCTTGTCTCCTATATATCTATCTCTAGAGATATATATATATATATATATATATATATATATATATATATATATATATATATATATATATATATATACATTTCTAAACATATATTTTTTCTACTTTTGTTCAAAATTAAAGGTTTTATTTATTTTGTTTTTCAATAACCCAGAATAATGTCTATGTTTTTTTTTTTTGGGTATATTTTAAAAAAAAATTATTTTTTTGTTTTAAAATCTTTTTTTTTTTTTAGAAGACATTTATTTACATTTAGAAATGTTTGGGTATTGTTTTTCTACAAAAATATTTTTTGCTTTGTATTTGTTTGTGTATATATTTTTTAAAACAATTTTAACACAACAAAAAATTATTACATTTTTTAAAGATAATTAGTTAACTTATATCTTTAGGTGAGATTTCTTGTTCGTTTTGTGATCTGAAACTGTAAACATTTACAAACAAAAAAAGATCAACACCAAACAAAAATATAAAAAAAGAACAGCAGTCAGTCATGGATGGTGTGCTTTCACACTGGAACACGCCAAAATTTCTAAATGCACACATTCAGTGAAAAATCGCCAAATGTCATTGGTTAAACAGACAAATGGCCACATGTGCTATCTGACATCATGGGTGATCAATGTCTGTGTTTTGTGGGAGCAAACCCTTCTTCCTCTCAACTACTTGAGGATCGAGGAGGGGTTTGTACCCACAAAGCACAGACAATAGATATTCTGTGATGGCAGATAGCACATATTGGCACACTGTGCATGCATTTAGAAATTTTGGCGTATTATAAAGTACAAAAATTAAAAATTGTTTTGTGGGCGGGGGATGGGCTTTTGTGTTTCAGTCTTTGACACGGCCCATCATGTCAATGATATTTTTGTAATTCTGTTCGATGACTAGCATCCTTTGGCGCATGTTGTCCATTTCCGTGCTGCACTCTGAAATGACATTTCGCACATTCTGCTCCATGACGACCATCCTTTCCTGCATATTGTCCATTTCCGTGCTGCACTCCATTACTTGCTGTACAATTATTGAAGCACTTGCACGTGAAAAATGTGCTACACCATCTTCATCCCCTAAAAACAAACAAATTGGCATTCAAAATATGTAAATAGTTTCCGGCCTATCTGCATATGTTTGGCCCTATTAATGTTGGGGTGACACTGACCTGATGGCCTGATAATTTCCACATCCCCAATTTCTTCATCTTCTATCACTCCTCTTTCTTCCACCACCTCAGCCTCATCCTCCACGACTCCTCCTTCTTCCACCACCTCCCCCTCATCATCCACGACTCCTCCATCTTCTTCCAGAACTCCTTCTTTATCCATCACTACCCCTTCAAAATCACACAATTCTGCTTCGTCAAGTTCCGCCTCATCTTCACCGAATTCTAAATCCAGAGTTAAGTCTTCCTCCTCTCTTCCTTCCACATCCTCCTCTCTTCCTTCCACATCCTCCTCTCTTCCTTCCACATCCTCCTCTCTTCCTTCCACAGCCTCCTCCTCCTCAACATGTGGAGGTGTTTGATTTTGGGGGTGTCTGGCCCTCTCTGCCTCCTCCAATTGCTGGCGTCTTCTTTCCCCTATAAGAAATAAGAAAAAACAAAAGGTATACTCATCAGCACACTGATATTGGATATCATAAATCGCACACATTGCATAGACGATACATTTATGATGATTTTTGTTTGTTTATTCTTTCAGCAATCCTCCATTTTTGGCGTAGTTCTAGGCCAAGCTCTGATCCTGCCCCTTTTTTGCAAAGAAGTGACACAAATGGATGTCCCCCGAAAACATTAATTCTCGTCGACCCTCCAAATAAATATCCTTTGATTGTTGAGACACAGGTGCTTTGCATTTCCAGATGTTAAAACATCAGCTTTATTTGCATTTTGGAGAATGAATCTTGTTTGCCTGTCACATGCACTCAAATACAGTACATTTCTGTGATTTTGCTATTCAACAATGTTTGAAAACAAAGTTTGTGGCCAGTCAGCCATGTCCAGGTGTGTTGTTCCTGGACTCACCTCGCTTTTTTGCAAAACAATGTCATATTACGCGTGTTTACTATTTCACAAAATTTGTTAAAGGTTGTTATTTTACATAAACACAATACAGTATCTACACGTGTTCAAAAGTACAAGCAGGCCAAGGAGGCAGATGTGAAAAACTACATGTCAACACATTATTGCAGACATCCCCCCCCCTTAAATAATATGGACTTACTTTTACGCAGAATTTTGAGGATCTTCTTCATGTGATGTGGCTCCCTCAATTTTAAATTGGACCAACGCTTCCGGAGTTGCTCCTTGGACCTGGTGACACCAAACATTCTCCTCATTCTCCTTGCCACCTTGTCCATTATGTGTGACTTTCTACGGTTCGGTGTTTTGTAGGGCCCACATTCACCATCATAATCCTTCCTCCTCATGATGTAAACCAACTCCACCATTTCTTCAAACGCCATATTAGTGGCTTTATATCTTTTAGGCCTGGATCGGGACGGTCCTGCCTCTGTCCCTTCACTTGCGCCATGAGAGCTCCGTGCCCGCTCGTGTGACATCGCCATCTTTCCTTCCCACAGAGATTAGGGGCGTGGAAACGAGGAAATGTCCCGTCAGGGGCGGAGATGAGGGCGGGGATTCTTGCATATGCGGAGTGTCGCGAATGCCAACAACGTATTGACGTAGGTTACACGGAGAATATTCGCGCGATTCCAGAACCTACACAGTTAACGCCATATTTACTTTTTCAATTGATTAGGGGCATGGCAAAGGTGACGAGGGCGGCGTTTCATACATACGCGGAGTGGATAAAAGGCGCTTGACGTGATTACGTAGGTTACGTGTTCATTCATCGAGCGTAACAAACGAGGATTTGGAGAGAGGCAGGTAAGAAATTTAAACATGGGATCAGCAGCGGGCTATAAAATGTAGAGCCATGGGATGGGGGTTTGGTCTGTTGGTTGCACAGTTTTATTAAGCTATTATGTCTCTTGGATACCAGAATGTGATTTTCGTACCAAAATGCTTTTGGAGACAACACAAAATAGAGATGTCAAAAATGCTGTGACTCATTAGCAATTATGTAGGGTGTTTTCAGATCAGGCCAAGTATTGTTCTGTGTTGGTTGGACAGAGGTCATTAGGAAGTTTCTTTCAGGTAATCAATGCTGAGGGGCAGGATATCTACACATGCAATAGTGCCTTGAGGAATGCTGTCATTTGTAATAATTGTGTATGGTTGTACATTTCTATTATTTCCTGCAATGTAACCAAAGGGGCGGCATGTTTGTAAAAAATGTTAGCTACAACCAACCAATGGGGCCGAGCTGGCCAGCATTTTGGAAACAAGAGACACTGTGTTTGTATTTCTATATAGGTCCTAATTTTTTAACAACATATTCTATCAATGTAAATGCTGAGCCTTTTTTAAATCGTGTTTTTGGTTTATTTTTCTTTTTGTAATCTAGAATAAAATTCTAACAATCAACATTTAACAATGGATCTCCTGCAGACCCAAGAGATTATCCAGCACTTGCTGGATAAATTTAGGGAAATGCCCATCCTGTGGGATTCAAAGCAGCCCACCTACCATAACAAGGACGTATGAGCGGCAGCACTTGAACAGCTAGCAGCATACATGAGGACATGGGTGCCAGAATGCAGTGCCAACATGGTGAAGGATAAACTTGCCAACCTCAGGGGTACATATAGGAGAGCATACAAAGCTCACCAAAAGCAGCTAAGATCTGGAGCAGCAGCAAGACCACCAAAGGAACCCAAGCTGTGGTATTACAGCCAGATGTCATTTTTGCGGGATCAACTGGAAGGCAGGCCATCTATGTCAAGTCTGAATCCCAACCTTCCCTCCACGCTACCTCCCAGCGGGACTTCCCCAGATCACCACAGCCCTGCAGAGTCGGATGAAGAGGGCCTGGCTGACAGAGAGGCAGATCTGCGCCTCTACGATGATGAGGTATAGTAGTTTCATAACTATTTAGGGAATAATATTATTTATTGTTTGATTCTTGACTTGATATTGGTTAATAAAATACAAGCTGTGAAGCAAAAATGAAAAGTCGTGGGCAAACAAATAGGTGTCAGGGATGACAACTGCAGGGGTCAGAGGGTCAGTCTGTTTTCAAGTTTAAATTCAATGCAAAAAAGAAGATTCAAGCATGAAAATGTGAGTGATTATATTTATAAATATATTACAACATGTCCCTTTTTTTTACACAGGAAGAAGAGACCAGCCAGGAGGTGGCAGATCCTCTCCTCACTGACAGCCAGGCCGAAGGGGTCAGTGGCAGCCAGGAGGAGGCCGGGCCCAGTGGCGTTCAGCAGCTCCCCAGGACAACCACCACCAGCCAGGCTCCTCCCCTTTATATTAGGCCACCAGGCCGTAAGAAGAAATTGGGGGCAGTGGAGGAAGCCAGCCTCCAAATGATTAGGGAGGCGAGTGCCATCATGAGGGCCCCCCTCAACCCCACTGAGGCCTACAGTGCCTCCGTGGCACATGATCTGAATAAAGGCACGGAGGAGCAGAGGCAATTGGCCAAGGGCATCATCAACCAGGCCCTTTGGTGGATGGAGAGGGAGCTGCTGACCCCAGACACTGGGCTATGTGACCCGGCCCGGCTTGCTGAACATCATACTCCTGCTGCCACATCATCCCCACCTGCAAGGGCCCAGGGAAGACCCGCTGGAAGGCAGCCTGGAAGGAAGGTTGCAAGGAAGAGGAGACGTTGATGCCCTGCCTTCCATTTGATCCCCCACAAATGGCATCTTGTTTGGACTATCACAGCTTGGGTTCCTTTGGTGTTATGTGCTGCTGCTTCAGATTTTAGTTTGTGTGCCTCCTGAGGTTGGCTAGTTTAGCCTTCACCATGTTTGACAATGCAAGTTTGCATGTATTTTGCTAGCTGTTCAAGTGCTGCCATTCTGTTTTTGTTCCTTTTTATCATTTGCTAAAATAAAAGCCTTTTTGTTGAATTTAAAAACGTGCCTATTGTTTGGAATACTGTGGGTATTATTTTAGGCATAAAACGTTACAAACAAATAAAATGTTTCATCTAAAATATTCACTAACTCATGTGGGGGGGGGGGGGGGGCATTTGGTGTGCCAACATGGTAGACAATTTAAACAACCTTCAAAATAATCCAGTGAAATATACAAACAAATGCAAAATCCTAACAATTTGCTAATACAAATTTCAAAATGGTGACATAACTATAAACACATAAATAAAGTGGGAAAGATAAACATTAAACATTAAAAGCAAAAAAATATACATGTGGAGGACCACTAAAAATATGATACGTCGGGCCAATAAAAGATTGCTAAAATCTTACTACATCACAGCTAACAAATGTCACTTTTCAGTATGGAACAACTCAGTTGAAATAACATGAGCTAAATAACTGATTATTTCTAGCAAGAGAAGAATGAATAAAACGACGGCATCAAGTGTTGTTTATTGTGTGGTTTGCTTCAGTGTTCTATTGCTAGAATTAATCTTTCTAGTGACGAATGTGCCATATCCCAAACAAACGTGAGTTTTACCTGAACGAGCGCTCCCGTGGCCTCATTTAGTCTGAGCATGCGCGGGGTTTTTGTACGTTGGTTTTGTGTACTCACCACCAAACATGTCCGTTCGGACAGGATTTGAGCGGACGGTTTTAAAACAAGTTTGCAAATAAATGTCTGCTGAAAAACGGCCCGGCGGGCAAATGTACGGTGAAATTCTGTACGCTCGTAACTACACACGACCAAACATGTCTGCTGAAACTGGTCCGCGGGCCAGTTTCAGCAGACATGTTTGGTCGTGAGTACGGGGCCTAAGAGGGAGGTTTCAGGAAAAAAACTTTACACAGCCCTCTGCGTATAACACGCAGGCACAGTTTGCCCTTTATTTTCAGGGTAAAAAGGTGAGTGTTATACGCCAATAAATACAGTATATATTAATCCATATAGCGTCCCGTGAGAGGAAATGGTGGCTACCCACATCTTGATTGAAAGAGATAGCTGAGCTTGAGGCTCAACATAAGCAAACACAGTCTTCAAACATCCTCCCCATGTTGAGGACATGTGGCCTGGTACGGTTAAGGAGGGGGGCGCTCTCTCGCCCCCCCCTCTTTTCTTGCGGGCCTGCCAGGAGGTTGCGTGCTGGGTCTGGTATGGATTTTTGGGGGGAACTCCACACCATTTTTTTTAATTGCCTCAAGGTTCCCCTTAATATCCATACCAGGCCTGAAGGGCCTGATATGGAATTTGGGGGGACCCACGTCTTTCTTTTTATATTTTGGTATATTTTGCCATTTTTTTCAATGACTTGTATCTGTATTGCTTGGACCCAACAATTCATTATAGGCACCAGTAGTTTTAACCACTTAACTACCGGGCGCCGTCAATTGACGGCGGCACAGTAGCTCAATTGTTCTGACAGGACGTCATATGACGTCCTCGTCTTTTAAAGCCGATAGGGGGCGCGCACGCCGTGTTACTGGGAACACGATGCACGTGCCCGGCGGCCGCGATGGCCAACGGGCACCCGCGTTTGCCCAGTAACTGAGCAGGACCGTGGATCTCTGTGTGTAAACACAGAGATCCATGTCCTGTCAGGGAGAGGAGACCGATGCTGTGTCCCTTGTACATAGGGACACAGATCGGTCACCTCCCCAGTCAGTCCCCTCCACCTACAGTTAGAATCACTCACTAGGCTACACATTTAACCCCTTCCTCGCCCCCTAGTGTTAACCCCTTCCCTGACAGTCACATTTATACACTAATCAGTGCATATTTATAGCACTGTTCACTGTATAAATGTGAATGGTCCCAAAAATGTGTCAAAAGTGTCCGATGTGTCCGCTATAATGTCGCAGTCCTAATAAAAACCACAGATTGCCACCATTCCTAGTAAAAAAAAAACATCATAATTACGTATTGTTCTTGTGTAAACACACAAATTTCACTTGCAGGCCCCATTCAAACCTAGAGTAGTAAGAGTGCATGATTTTTAGCTTGTTTTTCCAGTGACACACATAGGGTGGCCTGTTGATTTCAATGGGCTGCACTACATGTGGCAAAGTAGTTCATGGGCACATTTTGGCATGGTGCGAGTTGCATGTTTTTTACTAAATATTTTTCTGCATTTGTCACCCATTTTTTCATGTGGCAAAATGTGTGTTTGCTCTGTGTTTGGTGTGCCATTAACAATTAATGACACTAAAAGCGCAACTAGGTTATTTTAGATGTGGCCATACACTATACAATCTGATTGTACAATCTCTCTACAATCTCCTTTAGATTTACCAAAACGTTATAATAGGAGGGCACGACATTGATCCAATCACTTTGTATTCAATCAGGCAGGCCCTTGCACTATATTAGGGGTGTCGCATAGGCCAGGGCTCAAAATTTCAAGTCCTAAGCTACTAGCCAGGCCTCAAGAGTTACTCACCACCAGTTGCCCCACCTAATTCATACACTGCCCTGCGCCTAATTGCACCCGTAAACACGCCCTCGTAGATTATCTCATGGAATGACAATGTCTTATGCAGAATCAAGTTACAAAATTAAATATTACCAACAACAACTTTAACAAAATGGGACAGGGCACTGGGGTCAGACCAGAGGGACAGGGCACTGGGGTCAGACCAGAGGGACAGGGCACTGGGGTCAGACCAGAGGGACAGGGCACTAGAACTGGGTCTCTTCCCCATTCTCTTGCTGTCTCCTCTGCAACTCCCATCCATCCTCTCTCTCTCTCCCATTCATCTCATCATCAGGAGCCTGTGTGTGCGGCTCCACGCTTGCATGTCCCCACTTCCCCCTTTTATTCAGGCAGGCAGAGAGGAGAGGAGGTGGAGCACAGCGGGAGGAAGTACAATCCAGCGCTGAGATCCACACAACTGCACAGCCATTGACACCATAGCACAGCGCACACTGACAGCGCACAGCACACATTGAGACCAGTCTGTTCACAGTGCTCAGGCTAAACTTACATAGAGCACAAGGAGAAGAAAACTGCACAAACTGGAAGGCTGCCGCTGTCATGTCAGGGCAACTTTCAGTGAGCGCTGCACCGGAGTGGTAATTTTTGCAATCCTCCACCTCACTCATTACTTTCTGCTCTCCAGCTGCATTGGTCGGGGGAGGGGGGGCAGGCTCAGAGAGGTCATACTGTTAGGTCCCATGGCTTAATGAGAATTGTAAGGAGAGCACCTATGTACTGCTCTGCCTGTGCGCGGCTCACCAGACTACTTTTCCTGAGCATGCACCTTTCCTCTTCGGCCGCCAATCTCATCGGGACTCTAAGTGTAGGCACAGATTGGAGGAAGATTGGTCATGTAGCCCTGTCATCACTCAGAGGTCTTCGGTGGCATGTATCCCAAGCATGTCCCTGGATAGCGGATGACAGCCCAATGGAAGGCTTAAGTTACGGCGGCCTGGGACTGTTGTATGTGAAGATGACAGGGGACTCTAACTTTGGGAGTGATTTGGAGTGGCGGTTGGACGAAATAATGGATTTCAGAGTAGGGCTACTGAACGTCTCGGGCACTGGGCACAAACTGCTGCTAGACTCTGCTCAGCGCCAGGGCTGGGCTCCCTTTGCCTGGGACTATCAAGAAATACCAGTTGACAACTCTGAAGTCCTGGCGGAAGAGTCAGCAATGTGGCAGAGTAACAGTGTGCTTTGCCAACCTGCCCCCGCAGCTATGGATGCGGAGGTCTTATGGCGGATTCAGCAAGTGCTGAATGACCTTGATGATCCTGTTTCTGCATTAAATGACCTTGAATGGAGGAATGTGCCTGTCCAGCAGCATTCCAGAAAATCGGCAGTGGAAAATCTGGAGATTGCCATTCCCAAAGCTGAAGTGCTGACCGCAGGGTAGAGCTCTGTAAACCTCTGCCCAGTACCTAAAGCATCTTCTGGGTTCCATGAACAGGAGATGGTGAACCTCTATCCCAATGCACAAGTTGCAGAGACAGGGGATTTATTAGACTTTTCTGCTGAGGAAGAACAACCTGAGGAGCCTCCAGCAGAAGAGCTGGTATCGGGACCAAACTTAACTGTGCTCTGCCCAGCACCAAGGGCAGTATCTGCGGAGTTGCAAGGAACTTCCCTAGCTGAAGCGCTGGTCACCGGACAGAGGGTTCAAGACCTCTGCCCCACACCTGTGGCAGTTCGAGGCTCAGGGTGAGAAGGTGGTGATCACTTCCCAGCAGCAGATACAGGGGGAAAAGGGAGAGGAAATGTTCATTGTCCCTTCCCAACTTTTGGCCAGGGTAGAGAATGCAGTCTTTCCTCCCCAGCAAAGATCTGTGCACCTGGGAGACAGTACCACAGACATGTTGTCTCAGCAGCCAGATGAGGGAATGGAAAATGAAGCAGCCAGCTCACCTCCCCAATGGCAGCTACACAGTTTGGGAATGGAGGAATCCAGCCTCCTTCCCCAACGGTTAGCCGGTGTGGAGTCAGAAGTGCTGGAAACAGGGCAGAGTGCTACCAACCTCTGCCCAGCACCGGCAACAACTGTGGAGTTCCACAGAGCCGGGGCAGTCGGTCCCTCTCTCCCGTGACAAGCTGATGTAGTGAAGCTGCTACTCCCAATGGAATCACTGGCAAAAGGGCAGAGTGCCGCTGGCCTCTGCCTAGCACTTACAGTGTCTCTACAGCTTCAGAAAGCTGGGGAGTCAATGACCTCTGCCCCACACCTACTGGTGTCAACTACTCCTTGCAGCCAAGATTGGAGGTCATGCGGACAGACTATGTGAGTTCACTTTGTCCGACTAATGCATATCCACACCAGGTGGAGGTCTGGGACCTTGTTAGTTGACTTTTGATGGGGGAGAAATGTGACAAATAGGAAGGGAACAAAACAAATATAAAATCCTTGGTAGAAGGGTAAATTTGACAGAGTTTGCCCTTCCCACTCAGGACAGGTCCCCCAATGCCCAGCTGGTTAGGTCTGTGCTCAATTTTTATACGGGGGGGGGGTATATAGCATTATAATAAAGTTGGTCATTGCTTACTGCCAAGTTGACACCCAAGTAGGGGATAGAAGTGGTGCTCTTTGCAAATGAAAAGTGATTTTTAAACTGCTCAACCAGGGGGCCAAGAATGGTTACATTTAATGCAATGGATGTGGCCATGTTAACTCTAAGTCTGGAGTCCCTCTCAAAATCCTGAAGAAGTTTAAAGATGTTTGGAGTAAAAATAAGGCAGGAAGTAATAAAGAGGAGCAGATAATCCACGAATAGGGCACATTTCTGGATGTGGGAGCCACATTTTACCCCATGTACATTCCTGATTGCAATGGCCAGGGTTTCAACTGCTAAAGCAAAAATTATAGGGTACAGAAGGCATCCCTGTCTGGTACCTTTATATATTGGGATAAGGGGCTCTCGGGTTTGAGTATAGGGCTCGTAAGATCTGAAAAAAGTGTGGGTCAAGCCCCCATCTATTTAGGACTTCCAACAAGTAGGACCAAGCTACTGTATCAAAGGCTTTTGTAAGTCCTCTGACCACCTGGTCTGTGTGTACATAACTAAATTTGGACAATCTGTTGGCCATGATTTTGGTAAAAAATTTCAGGTCATTGTTGATGATGTAATTGCCCACATGGTCTTTTCCCATTTTAGGAATAACAGATATGCATGCCAGGTTAGCATTACTATCCAGGTTGTATCCCCCTCTAAGTGAGTCAGATACGGGGTGAGAGGATGAAAACCCTTCAGAGAGCCGGAGCTGAACCCTTCTTGGGATTCCTAATAACCTCCAAAACTTCAGATGGGTTTTTTGACAATTGTTTCATGTTCTCGTTTCAATTTAGGGAGTAGGATCTATTCCAGAAAATCAGTGAGGATGGGAGGTCGAGATCTCTCATCCACCTTATACAATTTTTCATAGAAATCATGAAAGGCGGCCATGATCCTTTGTGGATTCTCCGTGAGTGTTGTGGTGTCAACTTAGCAGCCAGTTTAGGACCTACTTTATCTATTTGAAGGTAGAAATGAGCACTTGACCACTGAAGTTTTTTTTCTGCCTGTGTAGTCAGGGCTAAGTTTAAAGAAATATGGCTAGATGCAATAGGGCTTGCACTAGAGTTGAGCGGACACCTGGATGTTCGGGTTCGATGGGTTCGGCCGAACTTCGGAAAAAAGTCCGGGTTCGGGACTCGAACTTGACCCGAACTTGACCCCGAACCCCATTGAAGTCAATGGGGACCCAAACTTTTCAGTACTAAAATGTCTCTAAAAAACTAAGGGCTAGAGGGCTGCAAATGGTAGCAAAATGTTGGTAAGAGCATGGCAAGTACTCTGCAAACAAATGTCGATAGGGAAATAACTTAAAATAACATAAAATACATATAAATAAAAAATATGGAGGAAACACTGCAAACACTGAAGGAAACACTGCAAAATATATATTGTTTTGCCCTAAATGGGTGTTTTTTTTAATAGAACAATAGAAGAACACTAGCTAAAGTGTTTATCTCACACGTACAGATATGGAGGAAACACTGCAAACACTGGAGGAAACACTGCAAAATATATTTTTGTTGCCCTAAATGGGTGTTTTTTTGAATAGAACAATAGAAGAACACTAGCTAAAGTGTTTATCTCACACGTACAGATATGGAGGAAACACTGCAAACACTGGAGGAAACACTGCAAAATATATTTTTTTGCCCTAAGTGTTTTTTTTTTGAATAGCACAATAGAAGAACACTAGCTAAAGCGTTTATCTCAGGCCGAGTACTCACGAGCAAACATGTCCGATGAAACCGGTCCGCGGACCGTTTTCATCGGACATGTCTGCCCGGGGACTTCTGTTCGATGGCTATACACACCATCGAACAGAAGTCCGCGCGTAAACAATACGCGGGGCATGTCCGCGGTGTCGCCGCGTCGATGACGTGGTGTCGCCGCGACAATGACGCGGCGACGTGGGCGGCCTGCCTTTAAAATGCTTCCACGCATGCGTCAAAGTCATTCGACGCATGCGAGGGATGGCGGGCGGCAGGACATGTACGGTAGGTCTGTACAGACGACCGTACATGTCCGGGCGGACAGGTTTCCAGCGGACTGTTTTAAAGCAAGTCCAGGAAACAGTTGTCCGCTGGAAACCTGTCCGATCCGCCCAAAAATGGTCCGCTCGGGCCAACACACGGCCAAACATGTCTGCTGAAACTGGTCTGCGGACCAGTTTCAGCAGACATGTTTGGTCGTGAGTACGGGGCCTCACACGTACAGATATGGAGGAAACACCGCAAACACTGGAGGAAAAACTGCAAAATATATTTTTGTTGCCCTAAATGGGTGTTTTTTGAATAGAACAATAGAAGAACACTACCTAAAGTGTTTATCTCACACGTACAGATATGGGGGAAAAAATTCTCTAAATGGATGTTTTTTGAATAGCACAATAGAAGAAAGGTATCTAAAGGGTGTATCTCACAGTAACATATGCAGTGCTGGTGTAATTTGATTTCTGAAGCAGGCTGACTCCTATATATTTCTCTCCCTACAAGCAAAACCAGGAACCTTTCCCTAAAGTATCTAATGCAGAGTATCTCACAGTAACATATGCAGTGCTGGTGTAATTTGATTTCTGAAGCAGGACTGACTCCTATATATTTCTCACCCTACAAGCAAAACCAGGAACCTTTCCCTAAAGTATCTAATGCGGAGTATCTTACAGTAACATATGCAGTGCTGGTGTAATTTGATTTCTGAAGCAGGACTGACTCCTATATATTTCTCTCCCTACAAGCAAAACCAGGAACCTTTCCCTAAAGTATCTAATGCAGAGTATCTTACAGTAACATATGCAGTGCTGGTGTAATTTGATTTCTGAAGCAGGACTGACTCCTATATATTTCTCTCCCTACAAGCAAAACCAGGAACCTTTCCCTAAAGTATCTAATGCAGAGTGACTTGCACATATGTAGATCGCTGAATAATTTGATTTCTGAAGCAGGACAGTCTGACTCCTATCTAATTCTCTCCCTCAGAGCAGCAGCAGCAGCAGCAGCAGCAGCAGCAGCAGCAGTAGCAGTAGCAGCAGCAGCAGCAGCAGTAGCAGTAGCAGCAGCAGCAGCCTTTCCCTACTCTATCTAAAGCAAGCAGAGTGACGTGCTATGCTATGTGCCTCTAGCTTTTATAGAGGCTGGGTCACATGCTGGGTCACATGCTGCACTGGCCAATCACAGCCATGCCATTAGTAGGCATGGCTGTGATGGCTTCTAGGTCACACAAGTTAAACAAATGTTGATTGACTGCCCTGCAGTGCGCCATTACATTGCCGAACCCGAACTCGAACTTACAGTAAATTGTTCGGGTTCGGGTCCGGCTACCAAAAACCTAAAAGTCCGGTACGAACTTTACAGTTCGGGTTTGCTCAACCCTACTCGTGACTTAGGAGTGGGGTTGGTTCTACGATTTTTAGAAAGTTTGTGGAATTCACGTTAGTGGAAATTCGTATAGTCTTTCCACTTATTACCGCTTTATGAGCAGCCTAGAGGGTTTCAGGAGAGACCTCCCCAAAGGGTATTTTTTCACAGAATTTTAATGCCGCGTACACACGACTGTTTTTAATGTCATGGGAAAAAACGTTTCTCAACGTGATTCTTGTCAAGCCTGCCTTGCATACACACGATCGTGAAAAAAAAGCTTGAGCAAAGCGTGGTGACGTACAACACGTACAACGCCACTATAAAGGGGAAGTTCCATTAGAATGGCGCCACCCTTTAGGCTTGATTATGCAAATTTCCCTTCTCATAACTTGCTTCTGAGCATGCACTTTTTTTTCCCCATTGGTAAAGCATACACGACCATTTTTCACCACGTGAAAAACATCTGGAGCCTACACACGATCGTTTTTAATGACCAATTTAATAAAATTGCATTTTTCTCGTCATGAAAAACGGTCGTGTGTATGCGGCATAACCCTTTTTCATTTATAGCAGACAAAATAAAACACTAGTGATTAAATCCCACCAAAAGAAAGCTGTATTTGTGTGAAAAAAGGATGCAAATTTCATATGGGTACAGTCTTGCATGACTGAGTAATTGTCATTCAAAGTGGGAGAGCACTGAAAGCTGAAAATTGGTCTGGACAGGAAGAGGGTGAAAGTGCCCTGTAGACAAGTGGTTAAAGTGAATCCACGTACACATTTTACCATCTTTATTACATTTTGTTAATAAGCCCCCCCGCTTCATGGCTGGGAGGCCAACAAGGAGAGGCAGACATTCCCATGGCACTGTGAGGGGGCCATCAGCATCTGTGTCCACAGGCAAAGGTGGACATTGTTCATCCTCAGGCTGGGCATCATTTCCTCTGTTTAGTTATGTTGCCCATGCAATCCAGCCACAGCATGCAGAGGAGGTGGAGGACTGGCTTACTAAACCATTATCATCCTTCGTCACCCAAGCAGAGACTAGTGCACAGTCCACCACAGCTGCGAGTGGAATAAATCTGCCTCCCTGTCCACAGCTACTCCTGCCAAAGCCCCAGCATCAGGCATGGAGGAGTCAGCTGAGTTTTTTAACACAATGTCTGCCAATTGCTCTTTGATGATGCACAGCCATTACTTGATTCAGATCCTAGTTCTGAGGTTGAGAAAGGTAGGAACATGAGCCTACGGAGAGGGGAGAACACTGGTAAACAATAAATTGGCAGTCATGTTCCCCCAGCCACAGAGGATTGCCAAATTGGCTCCAGTGATGATGAGAATGGGAGGGGGGGTGATGATGATGAGGTCATTGGCATGACTTGGATGCCAGATAGAGCAGAAGATGAAAGTGAGGGTGAGGCACAATGCTAATGGGAAAGCCATCATAGAAGAGTAGAGAGCAGCCACCCTATTTCACCAGATTGTGGAGCTATTATCCCCCAGCCCACTTCTCACTGCTCAACTGTGTGGGCATTTTATAGCACATGTGCAGCCAATCACACTGTTGCAATTTGCAAACTTTTCCCCAAGTAGATCAAGTGTGGTAAAAACACCAGCTATTTGGGTACCAAAGCCCGCTGCGAAGAGCACCTAAAAGCCACACAAAAGGGATGCAATTCTGATCCTCCTCACTCCTCAACTTACAGGCCAACCCTCGTTATACCTCATGACTCATGACCTCTCAGCAGCTTCCACTGACTGAGGTGATGGTGTCACAGGTCCTTGCAGCACATCTGCCAGAAGCACACCACCAGCTGTAGACTATAGCAGACAAATTCCTCTCCCTCATCTGTTGCAGCAAAAAAAAAAAAAAAAAAATACAGTCGCTGCCACCCACAGGTACATTGGTTTGGAAGCTACCAAACATTAAAAACTTTAGAGAAGGACTATTTATATTAATTAACCTGATGTGTCCTTTCGGACGGGGTACCTCTGCAACTAAATAGCAATGTAGAAATACATGTAGAGGGGACCTTTTCAGGGCTCATCACCTTACAGGAGTTGCACAAGGAACCCCTCCCCCCCAAAAAAAAAAAAAAACTTTATTGAAAAATATTCACTGTTTAGCAAAAGTATATTGGGTAAAATAGCCCATACGTCCAGACACCAGTGATTAAAAGCAGTGGACAGTGTTGTCACACACACATATCACAACAGGGCCTGCACTCTCATATACATGCGTAGTGCATTCAGTCTCTCATGTTAACTGCCCAATACCTGATCTGGGGATAAAGGCAGGGATTCTCTACACCGTGCAAACCTAAATTAAGGTAAATGCATGGTGGAGGCCACTTGGATACCACTCCATATTCCTTTGGGTGTCCCACTATCCCATAAACAGATCCACAGACTGGAAAGCATCCTTAAAGAGATTAAGAGGACTAAACTGGGTTGAATGGTCCCATCTGGGACTTGTCGTCTAGGAGGGACTGCAGCACAGTGATTTGACAGCCCACTAACATGTAGCCTCTTAACTAGAGGCAATCTTCTGGCACCTCAAGTGATACACCATATATTCATCTGCCATAGGGCTTGTGAGGGTAAAAACGTATTTATACCCTTTGAAATGTTCCACATTTTGTCATGTTACAGCCAAAAAAAAATGTATTTTATTGGGATTTTATGTGATAGACCAACACAAAGTGGCACATAAATGTGAAGTGAAATGAAAATGATAAATGTTTTTCATTTTTTTTTTTACAAATACATATCTGAGAAGTATCTTGTGCATTTGTATTCAGCCCCCTTTACTCTAATACCCCTAACTAAAATATAGTGAGAACAATTGCCTTTAGAAGTCACCTAATTAGTAAATAGAGCCCACCTGTGTGTAATTTAATCTCAGTATAAATAAAGCTGTTCTGTGAAGCCCTTATAGGTTTGTTAGAGAACCTTAGTGAACAAACAGCACCATGAAGACCACAGAACACCCCAGACAGGTCAGGGATAACGTTGTGGAGAAGTTTAAAGCAGGGTTAGGTTATAAAAAAATATCCCAAGCTTTGAACATCTCACAGAGTACTGTTCAATCCATCATCCTAAAGTGGAAAGAGTATGGCACAACTGCAAACCTACCAAGACATGGCCACCCAACTAATCTGACAGGCAGGGCAAGGAGAGCATTAATCAGAGAAACAGCCAAAAGGCCCATGGTAACTCTGGAGGAGCTGCAGAGATCCACAGCCCGCCTATCACTGTGCCCTCACTGGAACTCGCAGGCCTTTGCATCCTGTGGTGGGGGCATCCTTCCCCCTATCAGGAGAGCCATGTAGTAGACATCCAGCCCTCCGTGGGCTAAAGAAGTAAAAATGGCGGTCCACAGCCTCCATTGCAGCCTGACCGGGGGCCCAATGTCTGCCATCTCCTGCCCACAGGTACACCAACCTCTCCAGGGAGCCTGTCAAGGCTCTGGAGGGACCCTTAACTCTTTTTACCTACTCCTCCTCCAGTGGAGGAAAAACAAAAGACAGGGGAAGGGGGATGCTCAGCTGCCCTTTAAATACTTGATTGTTTGTGTTTCCTGCCTATGGAGGTGGAACCTGCCTCATCTGTGCTGTCCTGGACAGACGACTGGAGAAGATTTTTGTTGCAGATTAATTACATCATCTTGGCTTGAGCAAAGTCACTAGACTGGAGCTTAAAGATTGCAAAAGGTACCAACTTTTTGAAAAATGTCTGGATTTTTTATTCAGATCTGTAGAGCTACTGAAAAATCCACTTTGCTAGATTAGGTTTAAGGCTACATATCATTTTGCATAATGATATGGATATATATAAATAGCCGGTCTTTGCTATCACAAAGGTTTAAGCGCACACTGGTGCTGATCTTATTCAGTAGCATCTGTGCTAATATAGTGTGAATGGATGAAAGATGAATTTTAATCTAGTTTTAAGGTAAATGTATTACTATATAGTTTAATGCATACAGTATATGTGAATGTTTTTGCTTGTTAATTATTTGTAATATACTGTATATGCTAGACAGCATTGGTGAATGCGGTTTTACATTAGGCATTTTCATTAATTGAGTTTGGGTAATAATGGCTATGCTGAAATGTAGTAAAGAGCTTCATTATCTTTGGGCAGTGAAGTGTAAATATATTCTGGGTAACAAGTCAAAATTATAACTGTACTGTATTGTCATTTGATGCCTGCATTATAATTTGAGCACAATGGTCATTTTGAATTGATACTGTCCCTCTTGACTGAACTTGTTCATCAATATATTTTGAAAGCCAACACAAAGAAGCTTCATGCATGTGCATGATTTTGGATTTAGTAGAATTTTGAGGACAAACTTATTTCTTAGCACACCTGCTGCGATGAGGATTTACCACATCAGTGCGCAGAACAATGTAATTTATATTCAGATTTATATTTCTGAGGCATGTTGAATTTTTAAAGATGTAGCTGAATGAATTTCCAAATGAGAAGTAATAAGCCAGCATTTTTTAAAACCAATGCAGTATTCAAAACAATATTTAAAGTGGCACCAGCCCTGTCATCTTGTGCCTAGAAAGAAATATGCATCGTCAAACTTTTTCTGACTTCACTATTATCTGCGTGTTTCAAAGCCACTCTATTGTCGGCGAGCCATACATTTTGATTACTTGCTCTATTTAAGAAGAAGAGAAATGCATCAACATCCTCATATTAATAGGATAAAGCCAAGTGATGGTTTCTGAAATGAGATTATCAGTTCACATAGATGAGGATGCAAATGGGCATCATGCTTCATGACTGATTAATGCATTATTCTCCTTCTGCTTCCATTGGTTATGAAAATAAGTCAACGTCCTTGACAATTATTAATAAAGCTGACAATGTAAATTTAAAATACAGGAGCAGACTTACTGCTAGCAAATAATTCTAACAATGCTGTGCTATTTTAAAGTCATTATCAGCACTGTGCATGTCATGCTACTTTGTTCACCTTTACATAACCCTAAAGTGAGCCTCCTACATATAAAAACAAAAAAGTCAAATAAATACATTGCACTGAATTTTGCAACCTTGAGGCTGGGTTTACACTATCTTTGCATTTGGCTCACAGCAGTGGTCTTTTGCATCCCAGTTCACCATTTCAGGTCCAATTTTACCCCAAATTTTGGGCAGAATTTGGACCTGAAATGGACCAAAATATGCACAGGAGAAATATGTGAACCGGGGCCATAGAAAGTCGGTCAAAATCTCCTGCTATTGCTAATTGGATGTAGGGAACCACAACAGTGTGAACCCAGCCTTAGTTGATCCCAGTTGACGCCTTCTAAGGGGAAATACGTTGGTTGGAGACCGTGGTGTGACGTCAGCACGCACAAGCTGATCAAGTGTGGTGGCCATTTCTGTGGGTTATAATTTGGCCTTGAATACTCCACTTATTTGTAAGCGCACTACTTTTTGTTTTTAATAAATGGATTTATTGCACTATGAGTTCTCCTCCTTGCTTTTAATTTATACATTCGTTGGTGTTGAAACACAAGCTCAATATTATCAGGACATTCGTGAACCTAGCTGGGAGTAAGCTGTGGTTTTCCCTATAGGGGATATTATCAGAGCATGTTTGATCCTGTAGGGATCATATGTTCTGGTAAGCAGCTTGTTTGTCTGCACGTGCACTTAGATGTAATTGAAGCAGTGGATACATTGGGATTTATTTACACAGAGCACAAGGAACTTTTGGAATTTTATCACGTTCTATGTTTTTATTTAGATGTTTTATTTATTGATGCATTGTTTTGATTATAATCATGTAACATGCACATATGAATAATCTTTTGTGTTACAAACACTGTTGTTTGCTTAGGACAACTATAATTGCACTTTGCACTTTACATGGTACAACTGGTTTATGAAATATTGTGTGATTTATCTAGTCACACTATTTTTGGGGAAATGTTTAAAAGCAAATCTTATAAAGTATTATTTTAACCCATTCACACCAGCCTTCACACCTATATGCATTGTCAGAGGTGAGCCTTCTTTCGTAAAGTTGCATCAATGAGCAATTGTGTTTGTACTGGAAGTATGCTTAATAGAACCCATCCAGCATGGAGATCAAACCATCACTAAAAGCTCCTGATCTCATACTAGCGATCAGAGTTCACCAGACTCTGATAAAATGACCACTGTGAATGAGTGATCCCTCTCTGCAAAACCAACCCTTATACTCTTTGTCCTCTTGAATGGAGAAAAAGATACATTACATTTTTTTCTTCTTGCTAAAGGAGAAGAATTTAAACCCAAAAAGTCTGTTTAAAAAAAGTAAGGATACAGAAGCATAAATAGGAAGTAAACCCTGATGGGTTTTACTTCTTTTTTGTTCCCTGCAAAGTAAAAACATAATGTGCTAGTATGCATCGCATACTAGCACATTATGTGACACTTACTTGCAAACAAAGCACACACTGGAGGCCACATCCATGTTCACTGTTCTTCCTTCCGGGGCTGCAGACTCTGGCTCTGTGACTGGCCGGAGTCATGTGACGTCACGGTCACGGCACTCGCTAGTGAAGAAACAGCACAGGGGGCCACCTCTTCACAGCGCATGTGCCAATGACATCATTGGCACAGTACAAAGTAAATATCTTCTAAACTGGGCACGTTTAGGAGATATTTACTATACCTGCTGTTACCTATAGGTAAGCCTTATCATAGGTTTACCTATAGGTACAACCTGAAAATGGAGGAAATGCATGCTATTGTGTTCTTGGCCCTACAATGGGTACAAATAATAAATATTGTACACATAAGTGGTATTGATGCGAACATCAAAATTAGAAGAATTAGGACTTTTTGGAACAGTTTTCCTTTGATAATAATAAAAAAATATATAGGAGATATCCATTACAATTTACCATCAAATGGAAGCCTTTGTTAACCCCCTCCCTACCAAAAAAAATGTTGGTTCTGGTCCCTTAAAGCAGATTACACAGCACAGCGCTTGTGCTATGTAATTTTCCCCCCTTTAAACTGTACAAAAAAAAAAAAAACTAAACCTACCACTTCCTGTATGGCCTCTCTAAACAGATCATGATAACCAGGGCAACCTCGCCCTCATCACTGTGGTCAAAATGCCTCTCTCTGTGATAGGCTGCCTGCTCTCTGCTCTCATCTCTCCTTCCTCCTTGTCAGTGCCCTCTATGTCTGTCTCTGGGCCGGCCCTGCCCCCCTGCCGCTGTTATTTTAATGTTAAAATATACATTTTGATACTGCCAGCCTCTCCATTAGAGGCTGGCATAGCACACTGTGTATGTTTTATTTAAAAATGAGCGCTGTATATACTGCATATAAGCTGTCTTCAGGCCAGTCACGTGACTCGCAGCTGCTTTCCAGCTCTGATGGGTGTCTTCTGCAGAGGAGATGAGGGGCCTCTGACATCAGAGGGATATCACATCCCCTCCAACAGAAGACATCTATCAGAGCTGGAAAGCGGCTGCAAGTGATGACATTGGCCTGAAGACAGCTGATATTCAGTATTTACACTGCTCGTTTTTAAATACAACATACACAGTGTGCTATGCCAGCCTCTAATAGAGGGGCTGGGATAGACTTATATATGTGCCTTAACAAACACTATAACACCCAATGTATACTAAAAATAAACAAGTATAGTTTATCCGGATACACAAAGTAGTTGCAATGATTGTTTCCAATTTTACTAACACTTGCCAAACTTGCAAAACTGGGTTCAGGCATTAAGGTTTGTTTTATCTTCGAAGTTAAAGCGGAGTTCCAACCACAATTAGCATTTTTTAAATGTATGTCCTTTCATCCTGCATTTTTATAATATAAATCCGGTCACTTACTATTTTACAATCCGCCGCCAATCCGCATAGATATTCAAAAAAGATAGTTTATAAAACTATGTCTACACCGTTGTCATTTTGCTTGTGGGCATTGTGAAGCCTACAAGCACTTACTTCCTGGATGAGGAGTGATAATTGGACAGCGCACTGCATCCTGGGAAATGATGACACACATTTCCCAGGAGCATTAGAGGGCGATGATGTCAGAATCCTAGGTGGTTTCAAAGGCAGATTTCGTGGGACCGCATAGCAACAGGCATTTCCAGATGAGTAAAAAATATTTTTTATTTTTTTACTTTTTTAAGTCTAATGAGCACAATAATGAAAAAAAACAATATTTTTTACTTTTTGCTATAATAAATATCCCCCAAAAACATATATCAATTTTTTTTTCCTCAGTTTAGGTCGATACGTATTCTTCTACCTATTTTTGGTAAAAAAATCGCAATAAGCGTTTATCGATTGGTTTGCGCAAAAATGTATAGTGTTTACAAAATAGGGGATAGTTTTATTGCATTTTTATTATTTATTTTTTTTACTACTAATGGCGGCGACATTATGGCGGACACTTTGGACAATTTTGACACATTTTTGGGACCATTGTCATTTTCACAGCAAAAAATGCATTTAAATTGCATTGTTTATTGTGAAAATGACAGTTGTAGTTCGGGAGTTAACCACAGGGGGCGCTGTAGGAGTTGGGGTTCACCTAGTGTGTGTTTACAACTGTAGGGGGGTGTGGCTGTAGGACTGATGTCATCGATCGAGTCTCCCTATAAAAGGGATCACTCGATCGATGCAGCCGCCACAGTGAAGCACGGGGAAGCCGTGTTTACATACTGCTCTCCCCGTTCTTCAGCTCCGGGGAGCGATCGCGACGGAGCGGCTATAAACGAATAGCCGCGCCGTCGTCCCGGATCGCTCCCTGCGGGAATCCGACCGCCGCATGTAGCGGGGGGGTCCCGATCGGACCCACAACCCGCGGAAAGGCAGGGACGTACATGTACGCCCATATGCCTGTACGTGCCATTCTGTGGACGTACATATACATGCGGCGGTCGGCAAGTGGTTAAATATGCTATAGAAAAAAACCCACAAAAAACAACAAAAATAAATAAAAAAGTCCAATGGTAAAAATCCTAAAATATTAATTTAAAAGATACACAGACTAGGTGTATGCTTCAATTTTATGTGTCGTTTTTCAAAACGTCGTTTTTTACTTCACAGAAATTGACCGTGTGTAGCAAAAAAAGACTTTTAAAACAACGTTTTTAAACCCGCGCATGCCCAGAAGCTAGTTATGAAGCTAGCTTCAATGGAAAAAAGTGGTGAACGTAACCTCGCTTTGCTAGAGCATTGTGAAAAAACGATGGTGTGTAGGCAACTTCGTCTTTGAAAATTGAAGTTTCAAAAACTTCGTTTTTTACTTCACAGAAAATGTCATTTTTTTTCATCACATAAAGTGATGGTGTGTATGCGGCATAAGTAAGAGCTGCCTTTACCAGTCACATGATCAATCCTAGTGTTATGAGAAGACACAATAATCCTTCAATATCCCTTTAGCTGTCAATCTTTCACAGATGAAACTCCCAGTACAGGAAGTGGCAATGAGCAAGTTACAAGTGCAACGCTATAAATATTCTTGAAAGTATTAATACATAATAATCACATGTGCAAGACAAAAACACACACTTTTGGCAGTTTTATTTTAATTATGAACATTAATATGGAAAAAATTATTTTGAATAGGTTTAAATTACAATATGGCTTGTGTACTAATTCAATTTAGAATCTATTTTATTTACAAATGGGGTTTTCCTTTAAAATAACTAATGTACTGTATGTCACAAGGGAATTTATCTCTGAGGACTGTCAGTTTCCAGCAGCTACCAGGGGGAACCTGCAAGGTCTTTTATTGGCTCTGTCACAAATGAAGCTGCTCCGACATGTGACTCTTGGGTCTGGAGTATGGTTTTTCTCATAAAAATAAAGATATGGCTTCTTGTATATGTTTGTGCATATGTGTTTGTCATTGTTTCCCAAAAGAATTGTAAAATTATTTTTACAAACAGGGTTGCCTGTGAACTCAAAAAAATTTACCTTTATGATTAAAGGAAATATATTTTCTTTACCATGTTGACATTTGAATGTCATAATTGTTCAATCATTTCTTTTATAGGCATTTTTTTTAATGATCTTGATTAGATTGTACATGGTCTTCATGGAATCTCCCCACAATGGGTTTGAAAGGGTGTTCAGAAGTCAGCAATGAATTGCATATTTGGTTGTCCTGAAGAGTAGCCCTGGTTTCTAGACTAAAATGTTCATATACTGATTGGAATTTGTTTAGTTCAGTTGGGAATGCCTAAATTTCGACCAGTGTGTGGCTGTCCCCGCTTCACAGAAGTTGCTCATTTGATTGACTTCTGTCGAAGGACTTGAATATTTTTCTTGATCAGCAGCTGCAGCCACTGATTAGTGTATTCATACAGTGGTGGGTGCAGCTGTAAGAATACAATGCCGTGGTGGTGGGAATCCTCCATTCACCTTGTTTGTGTGGATGACCTTTTTTTTCAGCTTACTATCTGAATGACAAAAAGCTGCGTATTGGCAGCTTACGGTTACCAGCAATTCTCTCTTAGGGCTCTTTCACACGTCCGTTCCGTTTTTCAGATCAGTTTTTTTTTCATCAGTTGATACGTTTTTCCATCAGTTTTTCGTCAGTTTTTCGTCAGTTTTTCATCCGTTTTTGCATCAGTTTTTGCATCAGTTTTTCCATCCGTTTTTTTTTTTTTTTTTGGGGGGGCTTTTTACATAGAAAAACAGATGTTAGCGGAACAGATGATAAACGGATCATCCGTTAACGTCCGTTTTCCGTCCGTTCCGTTTTTTAGACGGAAGAAAAATAGGGTTTTCTTCCGTCCAAAAAAACGGAACTGAACGCAGACGGATGCTAACGGACGTTAGTGGATGCTCATCCGCTAACGGACGCTAGCCCATAGGGAAGCATTGCGGTCCGTTAACGGACGTCCAAAAAACGGACGAACGGAACGGACGTGTGAAAGAGCCCTAAAACATCCCACGAGACCCTACTACTTCATTAGTGCCCTTTTTTATCATATCATTTGGTAATTCAGAGAGCTAACTTAATAACAACCTCTGAATGAATTCTAGCTATATGGGCATCTACCTGAAAAGCCTTCCTAAAATCTTGACAACCCTAGCTCCACCATTACAAAGGTATGGGTTTGGAGGATTCACATCTATTATTTTATTCTTAGTTAGATACCAAAGGAATTCTACAGCTATTTCTGTTAAAACCACCCCTAGTATAACCTAAAATGTTGTTATATGACTCAATATTCTATATATGTTTTAAAAAGGAA
This sequence comes from Rana temporaria, assembly GCF_905171775.1. Lineage (NCBI taxonomy): Eukaryota > Metazoa > Chordata > Amphibia > Anura > Ranidae > Rana > Rana temporaria. Next base: position 291,005,155 of record NC_053491.1, on the reverse strand, counting down.
TTATACAATGTGTTGATATCAGCCTTATAATTGTTTTTATAAACACATGTAGTCTAACAATTTGTGAGCAAATACCCACATTTTGTGTAGAAGTTATAATTAAAAAAAAAAAAAGCCAAACTAGCTGCTTCTCACTATACACAAAAATTTGATTTAAAGATTTTGGTGTTAGGGGATGTGTTCGAGTAGTATTACTTTCCCATTTAATAGCTGGATTCAGGTAGATGCGTGCATTTTTACGGCGGCGTAGCGTATCGTATTTACGCTACGCCGCCGTAAGTCAGAGAGGCAAGTGCTGTATTCACAAAGCACTTGCCTCCTAAGTTACGGCAGCGTATCGTAAATGGGGCCGGCGTAAGCGCACCTAATTCAAATGAGGATGAGGGGGGCGTGTTTTATGTAAATGGATGGGTGACCCGACGTGATTGACGTTTTTTTTTACGAATGGCGCATGCGCCGTCCGTGTATATATCCCAGTGTGCATTGCTCCAAAGTACGCCGCAAGGACGTATTGGTTTCGACGTGAACGTAAATTACGTCCAGCCCCATTCACGGACGACTTACGCGAACGATGTAAAATTTTCTAATTTCGACGCGGGAACGACGGCCATACTTAACATTGACTATGCCAGCTATTTGTTCGACTAACTTTACGCCGGAAAAAGCCATACGTAAACGTCGTAAAAAAAATGCGCCGGGCGCACGTATGTTTCTGAATCGGCGTATCTAGTCACTTGCATATTCTACGCCGAACTCAACGGAAGCGCCACCTAGAGGCCAGCGTAAATATTGCTCCCTAAAATACGACGGCGTAGGAGACTTACGCCGCTCGTATTTTAGCCTAATTTAAGCGTATCTGGTTTCCAGAATATGCTTAAATTTAGGATGGCATAGATTCAGAGTTACGACGGCGTATCTACTGATACGCCGGTGTAGATTCAGAGTTACGACGGCGTATCTACTGATACGCCGGCGTAAAGCTTTCTGAATCCAGCTATAAACATCTACATAAAGTGGTTAATGGATAATACAAGGATTAAAGCTGATGACACTGCTAATAGTATGAATAAATGTCCCATATATTACTATATGAGCACTTACAGCAGTACATATTTAATACAATTTGGTTTATATAATATATGTATGCTTGTATATGTGTGTGGGGGGTGACATATTTAAGTTGAACATTGACAAACGTGTGCATTCCATTGACATTAGTTTGATCAAAATGTCCCCTGAAAACTATCAAACTGGGCCACAGTTGTCCATTAACAGGTGGCCATTCCCTGATGCATTTAAAATCATGTATCTGGTGCAATCATCTAATTGTAATAAGTGTAAATTAATGGATAAGTGCAACTTTAACTTAAAGACCAGGGTTACTCCCTAACCTCATTAAGAGTAACTTCCTGGAAAAAAAAAAAAACAACAACAACCCAACAATGTACTTTGCAGTGATTTTAATAAGCGTTGTAGCAGATTCCTATATTTTATTGCTTTGAAAAAATAGTTCTTTGTTTTACCAGGATGCATACTCCATCTGGTTCATTATTATTATTATTATTTTTATATAGATATATATTTTTTTCTGCATTCTAATGAGAAAAGTTGCAGTGTCTGCATGCCTTTAGAAGCAATTAACCCATAGGGAGTATTTCAGTAAAACATACATTTCTAGTGCATGAGATGCTTAAAATATGAATTGTGTCTTAGTGCAGACTTCTAGGAAAATCAGTGAGTCAAGTACACAAGTGGGGAATTGCATTTTTTAATGCATTTGGTGTACAGAATGCATCCAGGTTGACTTAAATACATCGGGCCAGATTCACAGACGAAGTACGCTGGCGTATCTACTGATACGCTGGTGTACTTTCACATTTCCAGCATCGTATCGTTGTTTTGAATCCTCAAAACAAGATACGACGGCTTCTGGGTTCGATCCGACAGGTGTACATCTTCGTACGCCTTCGGATCTAAGATGCAATACTTCGGCGTCCGCTGGGTGGTGTTTTTCGCGTCGGGTATGCAAATTAGCGATTTACGACGATCCACGAACGTACGCACGGCCGTCGCATTTTCGAACGTCGTCTGTAGTCGGCTTTTTCCGGCGTATAGTTAAAGCTGGTATTTTTCGGCGTATACATATAATTGCCATGTTAAGTATGGCCGTCGTTCCCGCGTCGAAATTTGATTTTTTTTTTTTTGCGTAAGTCGTCTGTGAATAGGGATGGACGTAACTCACGTCTAAGTTAAAAAAATGACGTCGTTGCGATGTCATTTAGCGCAATGCACGGTGGGAAATTTAGGAACGACGCATGTGCATTTCATTCGGCGCGGGGACGCGCTTCATTTAAATGAAACCCGCCCCAAACCCACCCAATTTGAAATACACCACCAGAAATACACCACGCCACCGTAACTTACGGAGTGAAATCGCTGAGGATTCGAAAATGCGCCAGGTAAGGTACGGCGGCGTAGTGTATCTCTGATACACTGCGCCGTTCTACATGTATGTGGATCTGGCCCATCATGTTTTACAGGGAAAAACCTGTGCTGCAGATTAAAAAAAAAAAGCTTGTTTTACATAATATTAAATGACAACATGCTTTGTGTACTGTCAAGGTAAAAGGGACAGTTTGCTGAACAAAGGGTATGCACATTTGCGAGGTGCAAGACTACAGAGCGTAGATGTGGACTGGAGAAGACTGCTTTTACAGCTTTCTCCAGGTTTTGGTATTTTACAGATACACAGATGTTGAGCTCTGGGGAGTTGGTGGTCAAGAGCAATGACAAAGGAGTTGGTAAACCCAAGGGACCTATTGTGATGGGGAAAACGGGTAACAGAGAGGGAAAAGATGGTTCCTCATCAGGCGTAGTGTCTGGAGCAGATTTCCTACAGAATCCAGAAACCGAGTTTAAAGGAAAGAGCAGGAAAAACAGGGGGCCACCAGAAAAGAAACGTAAGCTCAGGAACCCCAAGGACAGAGGGAGTAGGCTGGGGATACAGAAGGACCCCGTTGCAATCCAGGGTAGGGGGTGCCTGGAAACGCACCCCAAAAAAAAGATTGGGCCTACGCAGAGGTGCCCCAATCGAGGATTCGGGCTGGTGTGTTCCGCCCCCTTCGGGTTCAAAACAAAGGGGGGGGATATGTGACAGTAGGATCTACTGTCAAGGTAAAAGGGACAGTTTGCTGGACACAGGGTATGCACATTTGCGAGGTGCAAGACTACAGAGCATAGATGTGGATGGGAGAAGACTGCTTTTGCAGCTTTCTCCAGGTTTTGGTATTTTGACATGGGACTCTTTAGTTTGGAGATTCCACAGTGTCTGGGGTGGGACAGGATCTCCAACCCTGTATCCAGATTTTGTGGATGATCAGTAGGGTGTGTGCTCAGGTGAGCACAGCCCTTATAATGAGAGTGTGGGAAGACCTCATGGCTCCCAGTTGGAGACAGCTCCACACTAAGAGACAGCCAGAATGTTGGTGACTGCAAGAGGCAGCCAGAACGTTGGTGACTGCAAGAGGCAGAGCTGTAGACGCTAAAGGGAAGCTGTCTACTTTGAGGAGTCTGCTGGTCTGGGTGACCAGGATAAAGTGCAGAAGTACTGCTACAGATACTGCTACAGAGAGCCAGGTGGGCTAGCATTTTCTGTTCTGTGTATTTGATGGAGAAAAACCCCCAGCATAGGAAACCTTTGTTTGGACTTTTATTTTGTTTCCTTTTAATAAAAATGTGCTACCATGCCCTTAAATATAGTTCCTGACTGGCTTGAATCACTGGAAAAATGCATCTACCACAAGAGCTAACAACCCCATCTTACAATATATATAAATATAAATATATATATATATATATATATATATATATATATATATATGCAGGGCTCAAAATTTCAAGTCCTGAGCTACTAGCCAGGCTCAAGAGTTACTCTCCACCAGTTGCCCCACCTAATTCATACACTGCCCTGCGCCTAATTGCACCCGTAAATACGCCCTCGTAGATTATCTCATGGAAGGACAATGTTTTATGCAGAATCAAGTTACAAAATTAAATATTACCAACAACAACTTTAAAAAAAATGGGACAGGGCACTGGGGGCAGACCAGAGGGACAGGTCACTGGGGGCAGACCAGAGGGACAGGGCACTGGGGGCAGACCAGAGGGACAGGGCACTGGGGGCAGACCAGAGGGACAGGGCACTATAACTGGGTCTCTTCCCCATTCTCTTGCTGTCTCCTCTGCAACTTCCATTCATCCTCTCTCTCTCCCATTCATCTCATCATCAGGAGCCTGTGTGTGCGGATCCACGCTTGCATGTCCCCACTTCCCCCTTTTATTCAGGCTGGCAGAGAGGAGAGGAGCTGCAGCGCAGCGGGAGGGAGTACAATCCAGCGTTGAGATCCACACAACTGCACAGCCATTGACACCATAGCACAGCGCACACTGACAGCGCACAGCACACATTGAGACCAGTCTGTTCACAGTGCTCAGGCTAAACTGTTGGACACTTACATAGAGCACAAGGAGAAGAACACTGCACAAACTAGAAGGCTGCCGATCTCATGTCAGGGCAACTTTCAGTGAGCGCTGCACCGGAGTGGTAATTTTTGCAATCCTCCACCTCACTCATTACTTTCTGCTCTCCAGCTACATTGGTCGGGGCCCGGGGGAGGGGGGCAGGCTCAGAGAGGTCATAATGTTGGGTCCCATGGCTTAATGAGAATTGTAGGTAGAGCACCTGTGTACTGCTCTGCCTGTGCGCGGCTCACCAGACTACTTTTCCCGAGCATGCACCTTTCCTCTTCGGCCGCCAATCTCATCGGGACTCTAAGTGTGGGCAGAGATTGGAGGGAGATTGGTCATGCAGCCCTGTCATCACTCGCCCCCAGCTTAAATCCACTCGCCAAATGCTAGTAGGCGAGTGGAAATTTTGAGGGCTGATATATATATATATATATATATATATATATATATAAATAAAAAATTCTGCTGGCTGTCTGTGGACAATTTCATTTTCAAAACAGGATTACTTTACACTCCTTAGTAAGGACTGGGTACAAGATGGGTGGGATATTGTCATTTAAGTAAGTCAATTTACAGGCAGCAGACTCCGGTAGTAGAGTACCACAAAGGACAAGGTAGATACTTGTAATTCTAAAATGTTTAGAGGTTGGATAGTAGTGTGATGGAAGTTATTAAATGAATATTTTTGTGTTATGCTTTCGCTTTGATTAGAACCACTGAAAGGTTGGTTTTCTTTCATTATATTGTTTTTATTTATTTATCTATATAATATATATATATATATATATATATATATATATATATATATATATATATGTATATATATATATATATATATATGTATATATATATATACATGTGTGAAAATATATACTACAAGTGTTTATTATCCTTAAAAGAGGTTATGACAGATTATAATGTTTTAAAGTTACATCTCAACTTGAAATGGAAACAAAGAGGACTAATAATAGGAAACAGATGTCACTTCAAACCCCCTCCTCCCCCTTCTTTCAGCTAAGAAGCATATATGGCTCTGAGTGAAGAAAGCCCCTGTGGGCTTCAATGGGGATCCCTGTAATGACACGTGGACTGTTTGTGCTAAGAATGGACTTGCAAGAAGAGGCCACCATATATATACTGAACCAATCAGTATGCTTATGTGTGTGATGTCATGTTGTTTATAAAAGACCAATTAAAGCTCTGGCCCTGTCTCTTGGCACGGGACACTAAGCAAGGACGTAGCCTCATTTCATGCTCTCATAACTTGACCCAGTAGGCAGAACAGGCTTCCCTGATTTTGAGTCAGGGCCTCATCTTCATCAGTAGGACAACAATAAGCATGATATTATTAATAATTGTTTGAATATGTATTACAAATCAATTGTATAAGATGACATACATTTGTGTATGTGTATATTTAACTGTATAGTGAAATGTGCTGCACCAATAATTGTGATTAAGCCCAGGTTCACACTGAGGTGTACGTTTAATAAACCGTGATAAGCCGAGATCATGATGATCACGGCTGATCACTGCTTATCACAGAGCATTGCCGGTTTAATAAACTGTGATAAGGAGCAGAGAACACATTCTCCACTTCACATCACATCACATGGATGTTTTGTCACAAACGGCCAGTTTAATAAACCGTGATATGAAGATTTCACAGCTCTTCCACTGAAATATTTCCCTTCCAGATTCACCAGCTCAGAGGTGGAGAATCTGAGAGAGAAGCTGCTGTGATAAGAGGAAGAAGGCTTATTTCTTCCTAATTTCAACACCAGTGGGTTAAAAATTATTATTAACAACAATATACACGTGTGTGTGTGTGTGTATATATATATATATATATATATATATATATATATACACAGTATCTATATAACATGTGTGTGTGTGTATGTGTGTATATATATATATATATATATATATATATATATACACACACACACACACATATATACTGTATTTATCGGTGTATACCGCGCACTTTTTTGCCCTTAAAATCAGGGAAAAATTGTGGGTGCGCGATATACGCCGATACTTGCTTCCCGCACTGTGTTTGAACTTTGCCGCCGATCCCTGCTTCCCGCGCTGTGTTTGAACGCCGCCGCGGACATATACCGAGCGCAGTACACTCGGGTACAGTCGGCCAGGCTCGGCTCCCTTCTAGGTTATGCGAGAGGAGCCGAGCGTGCTCGAGTGTACTGCGCTCGGTATATGTCGGCGGCGGCGTTCAAACACAGCGCGGGAAGCAGGGATCGGCTCAGAGACAGCACAGGAGCAGCGGGGAGGACACCACGAAGGCCGCAGACGGACGCCGGACCGGACAAGGCTGCCGATGGACGCTAGGCAAGACACCAAAACTGTAAGTAATAAAAAATAAATAAAATTCAGGAATTTCACGTCCAGAGTAGGGGTGCGCGCTATACGCAGGTGCGCACAATAGGCTGATAAATACGGTATACATGTATGTATATATGTGTATATGTATATGTATACATACATACATACAGTATATATATATATATATATATATATATATATATATATATATATATATATATATATATATGTAATTTTATATATATATATATATATATATATATATATATATACTATATTTATATATATATATATATATATATATATATATATATATATTATGTTATCACATGCCTGAAAACATTAATTACATGTTCTTTTAAACTTTAGTTTCACTTTTTGAATTCGGCTGCACCATAATCTCACAATATCTCACGAGATTACAGGCAGTCCACCCACTTTTACACAGATCTCGGCTGTTTTCAGAGAAAAAAACTTCACCTCTGTTCACCATCTGAGAACTGAAGTTCTCAGTTTATTAAACCGGCTGCAGAGGAGATAATTCTCCTCATGAGAACTGCCGTGAACTGCTGTGAACTGAACGGAGAAAAAACTTCACAGTTTATTAAACGGACACCTGAGCTGCGGGAATGAACCTGTGTGAATTCAGCTGAACTTGCACGATTTCACTCCCGCTGGCAGTCCTGATTTCAGATGCGATTACAGAGACATATCTGTACATTTCTACACAAATGTCAATGTAAATCGCGTGCCAAAATCACAAAAAGTAGTACAGAAACGACTTTTTGAAATCGGTGTCAAATCGCATGTCAAATAGCACCAGTGTGAACCAGGGCTTAAAGTAACAAATGTAAACTTCCATATACTGTTGTTGTTGTCATATACTAATATAACAGTGACGTGTGCAAAATAAAGTGCAAGGTACAAGAAAAAATAACAATCCACTTACATAGTGAAAAAGTCCCAGTAATGAAGGAAATAATTTCATGTGATAATAAACAAAGTGCCGTATGCAAATATAGAGTGCAAAATATAAAGGAAAAAATAATCCACTTATATAGTGTGGAAAGTCCCAATGCTGGATTAAATAATACTCCAGTGATACCTTAGGGGGTTAAATGCACTTCCCAAAGTTTGTGGACCCAGTCACCAGTGGTACTTGGTCAAACGGGCCAATATATGTATATTAATCACTTCAATACAGGGCACTTCTCCCCCCCCCCCCCCCCTTCATGCCCTGTCAGTGCGAATTGAGGAAAAGCTGATAAACGTCTTTTCCTCCTTACACTGTGATCAGTTGTGATTGGACACAGCTTATCACATAGTAAAGAGCCTACGTCAGAGACTCTTTACCTAGATCTAAGAGGCAGTGTGTCAGACTGACACACCATGCCAATGATTGCCACACTGTGTGCCCCCATGGGCGTGCGAACACCACTTATTCTGCTGGACGTCATATGACGCCCAGTCAGGTTAATAATACAATTTTCCAGTTTTCATTCTGCTATTTAGCGGACGGGAAGTGGTTAATAAGGTAATACTTCAATATCCCTTTGAGGGGGACAGTCCAAAAGCAACTTACAGGGGCAACAGCTCCACCATTATAGTTGAGTCACCTCTCTCTTAGTAGCATATCAATGGTCTCCCATCCAAAAAAGAACACATAGTGTAAAACCATAACAATGGAGATTTTCTCTTTTTTTTAAGTCAGAACACTTACATTTAACTGATGGAAAGGCACATATCAATACATCCAAATGGTAAACATTATGTAGTACGTAATGGCCCGGATAGGACTCGACGAGATGCATTGCGATGATGTTTACTTAGACATCATCTGGGGAGTCATCTTTCTACACTCTATACGGTGAGTGGACTATTTTTTTCTTTATTATTTGCACTCTATTTCTGCATTCTGCACTTTTTTTATTATCACATGAAATTGTTTTATTCATTACTGGGACTTTTGCACTATATAAGTGGATTGCTATTTTTCCTTGTACCTTGCACTTTAATTTTGCACATTTCACTTTGCTATATTTGCATATGGCATGATTCTAATGTTTGTACTTTCAATGTGTAAAGTTTAAAGTTGTTACTTTTGTTACATATTATTAGTGCAGCACATTTTACTTTACAGTTTCTTACACAAACATTTTGTCCTTAGTGGTGCTAGCAGCTGCCAATTTTAGAGACTAACAGGACGTTATTCTTTATATATTTTATGTATATTTAATGATGAGTAAGATATGCCCTTTCCTTACCTGAGGTTGTCTTCACTTCTTCAGTTGTATTTCTTAGTCCGACAAAGGAGAACTGATAAAGTCTCCATGAGCGTATATCTCCCACCTCAACTGAGCTTCGTTTCCATTGGTATATTATTTCTTCTTTTGGGTAACCATCTTAAATGCAAATAAAAATGCATATGAATCATGGATTTATTTTTGCACCATGCATTAAAATGTTATGGTAATTGCCATTTTAATTAAAGCCAAACTTCAGGCAGATAAAAAGTGATCCTTTGCAATGGAGTGTAACTGCATGGGTCAATAGCTTGTTTTGTTCAAGGGAGAGAATAAACAATTTTACTTATTTGATCCTCCACTCCCCCATCAGATGGATATTCTCCATTGGCATTCTCGCAACCAGAGCAGGGCTATGGACCCTGCTCTGGTCTTGATGATGTCAGGACCCTAGACTGCTAGCAGAAGAAGCTGCAGGGACTGGTCTAGCTGTGGAGAGGAGTGAAGGATTGGGTAAGACACATTTTTATTGTTTCCCTAGGCATACATGAGCAATTAAACCTTGCAGTGTAGGCACAGCTGCACTGCAAATGGATCATTTTCTATTTGCTTTAAAGTGATTGTAAATGGGACGTGGTTTGGATATGGCGGCGTGAATATGCTTCTCAGAGAGCTCTTCCCAGATTGCTTCCCCAGACAGACAGCTCTGCCTGCCACAACTCATGTCCAGTGACAACAAACACCCACCTGCAGCAGGGGAACTGAAAGGATAGCTTACCCATTACCCACTTCCAGACCTTAGGTGTTTTTCAGATTTGGTGTTTGCAAGACTAAACAGTTTTTTCTGCTAGAAAATTACTTAAAACCCCCAAACATTATATATATTTTTTTTCTAACACCCTACAGAATAAAATAGTGGTCATTGCAATACTTTTTGTCTCACCATATTTGCGCAGCGGTCTTACAAGCGCACTTCTTTTGGAAAAAACTCACTTTTTTGAATTAAAAAATAAGACAACAATAAATTTGGCCCAATTTTTTTATATATTGTGAAAGATAATGTTACGCCGAGTAAAATGATACAAAACATGTCACGCTTAAAAATTGCGCCCGCTCGTGGCATGGCGTCAAAATTTTACCCTTAAAAATCTTGATAGGCGACGTTTAAAAAATTCTATAGGTTGCATTTTTTGAGTTACAGAGTAGGTCTAGGGCTAGAATTATTGCTCTCGATCGCGATGATACCTCACTTGTGTGATTTGAACACTGTTTTCATATGCGGGCGCCTACACGCGTATGCGTTCGCTTCTGTGCGCGAGCTCGTCGGGACGGGGCGCTTTAAAATAAAAATGTTTTGTTTTCTTATTTATTTTTATTTATTTTATTACTTTTTACACTGAAAAAAAAATGTGATCACTTTTATTCCTATTATAAGGAATGTAAACATCCCTTGTAATAGAAAAAAGCATGACAGGTCTTCTTAAATATGAGATCTGGGGTCAAAAAGACCTCAGATCTCATATTTAGACTAAAATGCAAAAAAAAAAAAAAGAAAAATTGAAACTAATTTTTTCTAATGACAAAAAAAAATATGTATCTTTAAGACCCTGGCGGGACTGACGTTTTGACGTCACTTCCGCCCAGCAGAGCTATGGGGACGGGTGAAGGACATTTTTCCTTCACTCGCAACCCCAGTCAACAGCCGAACGGACCCGATCGCCTCCGCCGCTACCGACGGCTCCGGTAAGCGGCGGAGGGCGCGGGAGAGTGGCGGGAGGGGGGGGCCCTCTCCCGCCACCGATAACGGCGATCTCGCGGAGACCGTCGTTATCGTTTACAGGACCGTTGGCACTAAAGATGGATACCTCGGTTGTGGCAGCAGCTGCTGCCGTTGCCGAGATATCCATCTTTAAAATGCCGACGTATATGTACATGAGCGGGTCTGGAAGTGGTTACAGACCTACTCACCAAGCAGGATATCCATGCCATAGCCTCCTCTATCGTTAATGCTCTCTTCTGAAAGATCTACAAGCTTTGCCACAGGAGGAAATTTTGCAACAGGCATGGTCCAAAGGTCCAGAGGACTTTGACGGAGTGACCATCTGGATTTACCCAGACATTTTGCATCAATTTGAGGTGTCGGGTGCTACTTACCGATGGGGGTAACCCATTCCACCTCATTGCTTATAAATGAGGTGTGTCATTTTACCCCCCTTCTCCTGACCAACTGCCAGTGCTTTTTGACTTCCTTGAGCAACCAGCTGTTGCTGTGCCTAACTGGTTGAACTCACTTCTGCGATTAGCACATGGCATTTTCAAATTCACTTCATTCAATGTCCGCAGTCTCAGTGTCCCTGAGAAGGACTCAAGACTCAAAACCCATTTTAAGGTGGACCATTTACCCAAGTTGATCAACAGGGATTTCCCACTTGCCTATCACTTTACCTCAATCTGTCCCTTATGCCGCATACACACGACTGTTATTCGGGTTGTAAAACATGGCGTTTTTTTTTAACGTCATTAAAAACGATTGTGTGTGCTTTTCAGAGCATTTTTCGGGTTCTGAAAAACGGCCACATTTTTTTCGAACATGCTCTATTTTTTAACGACATTTTTAACGTTGTTTTTCGGGTTGTAAAAAATGGTCGTGTGTGGGCTTTAACAACGTGAAACATCCGTGCATGCTCAGAAGCAAGTTATGAGACTGGAGCGCTCGTTATGGTAAAACTACCGTTCGTAATGGAGTAAGCACATTCATCACACTGTAACAGACAGAAAAACGTGAATGGTCTTTTACTAACACAGAATCAGCTAAAGCCGCCCAAAGGGTGGCGTCATCCAAATAGAACTTCCCCTTTATATTGCCGTCGTACGTGTTGTACGTCATTGCGTTTTTCACGATCGTGTGTAGGCAAGGCCGTTTTTTCTAGAGCCTGAAAAACATCATATTTTTTACAACCCGAAAAATGGTCCTGTGTAGGCGGAATTAGTCTCTCTTTTCACTGCATCATGATACACAGGACCGGTTTCTATTTGTGAAAGGCAAAATTGGCGAGCTTCCAGTTATCATCTAGTGGCTAATTTCCCAATGTGGACAACCTCTCCTTTTTGAGCAGGTTGCTTTAGGTGTTGCTAGATTTCTAAAGGGGACTCTGGTATTTGGTGGCGACATCAATTTCACAATGGATCCCCTTCTGGACATCTCCAAGGGCACATCCCATCTCTCCTATTCTCACTTCAAAGGTCTTTTTTTTTTTTTTTTCACAATCATTTTTATTGAATTTTTTTTTCAGATATAAACAGAAATAGAACACAAAAACATACAATCGTTCCCATAAGAAAACAGTAGGGAAGCCTGTACCATGTTGACCAGTCTAAACATAGCAAGTTCCAAGCTCATTATGATCAAGGACAACAGTAAGAGAAGATAACACAATAAAATGAGGCGAGTGTCAGGTTCGCCACTTATTCCTATCAGACAACCAGCAAATAGTGGGTAGGCAGGCTGGAGAAGTTAGGTTGAGTGGGAAAAGTTGTGGAGAGAGAGAGGGGTAAGGGGGGGGGGGTGGGGAAGGGATGGATACCTCTGAAAACATTCTAAGTGTAAATTTACTTATGCAGTTGCTTAAAACAATCAAAAAAGAACATGACACATAGAAGACAATTCAATTCAATTCAATTTTGCTGTGTTTGGAGCCAGTCAGTCCATTGTTTCCACTGTGCATCAAACCTTGCTCTTCTACCCTCTCTGTTGGCCAGCAAAGACTCAAAGGTGTAGTTGTTACGTGTGATCTCGAGGACTTCGGTAGTATTGGGTACCTTATTGGATTTCCAATTCCTAGTTAGCAGAAGTCTGGCCGCCAGGAGGATATGTGTAACTACAATACGGGAGTCTGGGGGGAATCTCTCTATACCCAGGTTCAATAATGCTAGTTCAGGGTTAGGAGGTGTCAATATGCCTGTTATACGTGAAACACATCTGAACACACCTCTCCAGAAGCTCGTGAGGCTCTTGCATAGCCAGAGGATATGGTAAATATTGCCCACAGCTCCACAGTCTCTCCAGCAAAGCGGAGAGGCGGAGGAGTAGAACTGTGCTATGCGATATGGGATGAGGTACCACCTCAGACCAATCTTCTGGGAGAGCTCCCAGTGGTTGATACACCTAGAAGCTTTATCTATAAGTTTAAACGAGTACTGCCATTGGGTCGGTGAAAATGTTTTGCCCAGATCTATTTCCCATTTACTAAGAGGGGAGGAAGTTTTAAAGAGTAATTTGTCTTGGAAAAGGTTATAGAAGAGGGAGACTCATTTAGGGGTAGGAGTCGCTTTAGTGTAGAATTGCCAAATGGAATCCTGTATTAGCACGCGACGGGTTTGTAAAGATCTAAGATAGTGGGAAGCTTGAGTGTGTTTAAAATAATCTGTAACTGCCAGACCATATTCCTCTGCAAGCGTATCAAATGGTTTGAGCTCATTATTTCTATATAGATTTTCGATTGAGGTGATACCTCTAGTGGCCCAGTCGGAAAAGGAGGTATATGGTATGGCATATGACAGAGTCTCAATGGGAATGGGAACGGAAATGCTATTAGATACTGTGCGTGCCAAACTACACAATTCCCTCCATGCTAGTATTGAGGCCTGGAACGTTAATGGGAGATGGCTTAAGGAGAGAGGCTGCCAGGAGTCACGGACCAGGACGCTATATAGGTCTTTAGATGGACCAAGGGCCCGTTCTATGCCACACCAAAGGATGTCGGGGAAGGGGATAACCAGTACCTGAGTTGGGTAAGTATAGCTGCTCGGTGATAGTCCTTTATGTCGATCATGCCCATACCTCCCACCGATCGGTGTTTAATCAGGAGAGATTTTGCACATCTAGGGCGTTTGGTGCCCCATATATAACGGTTAAGAATGTTGTTTAAGGATTGAAGATGGCATTTTTTTAACGGGATGGGAAGAGTGCGGAAGACATACAAGATTTGGGGGAGAAGCAGCATTTTGAAAGAGGCTAGGCGACCTGACCACGTCAATTCGACCCCTGGCCAGGCGAGCAGCCTCCTTGGATATCTTATCTATCAGTGGGATATAATTAGCATCAGCTATCTTGGAGAGGTCTGTGGTGATCTGGATCCCCAGGTATTGTATGCTAGAGGCGGCCCAGGAGTAAGGAAAGGAGGTTTGTAAGTGGGATTGTAAGGAAGGGGGGAGGTTGAGACCTAATATAAAAGATTTGGTGTAATTTATTTTATAATAGGATACACGGCTAAATTCTGCAAGAATATTATGTGCTTGGGACAGGGAGGACTGTGGGGAGGTTAGAAAAAGAATAATGTCGTCTGCAAACAGACTTATATTATGGGACCGACCAGACAATAGAAAACCAGGGACTCCAGTGTGTGATCTAATCTTCTCTGCTAGAGGTTCAACGAGTAGGTTGAAAATGGAAGGGGATAAAGGGCATCCCTGCCTGGTCCCATTAGTTATATTGAAAGTGGATGAGAGCATTCCCGAGGTGTAAACCTGCGCACAAGGCGAGGAGTACAACGCCAGGATTGCCGACAGGATGGGGCCAGAGAACCCAAATTTTTCCAGTACCCGGACCATGTAGCCCCAATGAACCCTGTCGAACGCCTTCTCCGCGTCCAAAGAGAGGAGCAGAGAAGGCGTCCGAGAGGCCCCAGCATAATGTACCAAGTCAATCACTCTTCTAGTCGCATCAGACGACTGCCTGCCTGAGGTGAAACCTGTCTGATCCGGGTTGATCAGGGATGGGAGTATAGGGAGCAGTCTAAACGCCAAAATCTTTGCATACAACTTCACATCTGTATTCAACAGAGAGATAGGACGGAAATTGGCAGGCACAGTGGGTGTCTTCCCTGGTTTCGGGATTGTCACAATATAGGCATTGAGCATTTCACTTGGGAGAGAGGCAGAGAGCATTGCTTCCGAAAACACTGTGCCCAACATGGGGGCCAAGAGGGAATCAAAAGCCTTGTAGTAGCTGTTGGGAAGGCCATCTGGACCCGGGGTCTTCCCAGTAGGGAGAGACTTGATTGCTCGGAGGATCTCGGGTTCTGTGATCGGCATGTTAAGGGATTCTAGTTGGGAACTGGATAGGGTAGGTAATGCCAGATCAGTTAGGAAGGATCGGATAACCTCGTCTACAGGTTGGGGGGTGGATGGGTCCTCTCGTAGATTGTAGAGAGAGGAATAAAACTCCGCGAAGGAGTTAGCTATGTCTTGCGGATTGTAGATTTTACTACCATCTGAGGTTTTGACGAGGAAGGGGATAGTGGCTTTAACCCTACGACTCTTTAGTCATCTAGCCAGAACTTTACCTGCCCGGTTGCCGGACGCATAGTGGGTCAATTTAAGAGATTGAACATGTTTGTCATAGCGTTCGAGCAGCAGTCTCCTGAGGTCAGCGCGCAGCTTACACAATTTGACAGCTGTCGAGGTGTCGGGAGACTGCTTGTTCCGTGACTCCAGGGAGCTAATGTCAGCAAGCAAGGAGTCTAATTGCTGTGCTCTCTGCCTCTGTACCCGTGCCCCAAGCTGAATTAGTATACCTCTAATATAGGCCTTATGGGCACACCAGATAGAGAAGGGATTAGACACAGATCCAGAGTTCACAGAGAAAAACTCCCTCAGGTGGGAGGACAAGTAAGCAATGTGGGAGGGTTGTTGGAGTAGGTAGGAGTCTGCTCTCCAAATAAAGGATGAGGAGATCGGGGCCCCTCCATCCACCACCACCGGAGCGTGGTCGGACCACGTGATGTCGTGGATGGCGGACGAAGAGACCTTTTGGAGCAAAATCTTGTCAACCAGAATTAAGTCTATGCGTGAGTATGAGTTATGCCTAGGTGAATGAAAAGAATAGTCTCTTTCGCTAGCATGTTGGCACCTCCAAGCATCGAACATACTCTCAGAGTGCAGCAGGGAATGTAGATCAGGTTGGGACCTCCTGGACTTAGATGTAGTGTCCATCTCTAAGTTGACTATCAGATTGTAGTCCCCACACATGACTAGGGCTCCTTTCCGAATTTTATTGATTTTGCAAAAAAGTTTCTTCAGGAAACGGAGTTGATGAGTGTTGGGCGCGTAGAGATTAACCAGTGTGTACAGCTTGTTGTTGAAGGACCCAACTAGGACCAGGAACCTACCATCAGGGTCAGCTAATGAGTCTTGAAGGGAAAAGTTAACGGAGTCTTTGATGGCAATTAGGACTCCCTTTTGTTTTTTGGGGGCAGACGCCCGAAAGATGTGGGGAAATTTAGGGTGATGGAAGGGGGGTGCTCCAGTTGCTGTCAGGTGAGTCTCTTGAAGGCAGAGTACATCTGAGTGCAACTTTAGGGCCTCTCTCCAGACAGAGGTTCGATTGACCAGGTGGTTTAGACCCCGGACATTAAAGGAAGTTATCGTAAGTGCCATGAGTGGAGGTGTAGGAGGAATGGTAACAGTACCTTATGGTGTAGCAGTCGGTCATCCGGGCACAGCAAAGACCAGGCAGCAGGTGTGGACAGTGAACGGTTTGTCTTCAATGAGAGCAGGAGGGTATCCATCTCAAACAAGGTAGGGAGAAGGGGAGACGTTGAGAAAGGTGAAGAAACAAAAGTCATAACAAAAGTGACAAACAGAGTATATAAAAAGGGAGATCCCGTCCGGGATCTGAATGCAGGGTAGCTGCACATAGCTCAAGGAGGGGGAAATCGTGGAAGAGGAGCTCCAGCATAGTCGGGGGACAATGAGGTAAAGAAAGCAATGTTCCTGAGGCTGTGGGGCCTTATGATTTATTTTTGTTGTTGCGCCTGTGTGACACCAGTGTCCAGTCATCCTGAGTTTGAACTCTGGAGGTGGAGGGAGAAGCTGTTCCCGCTGGGGGGAGTTCAGGCAGAATGTCCCATTTGCGTAAGAGAGCAAGGCCCTCCTCCAGATTTGCTACTACAGATGAAGCCCCATCTTTGGTTATGGAGAGCTTGGTAGGTTGGCCCCACTTGTAGGTGATGTTATGGTTGCGGAGTGCTTTTGTGATGGGCAAAAGGGACCTGCGCCTCTGCATAGTGTATTGCGAGAGGTCAGCAAACACTTGTAGGTCAGCATAGCGGTCAGATGATTGGTTTTTTTTTCGAAAGGCCAACATGAATTGATCCTTTACGTGATAAAAATGAACCCTCATTAGAACATCTCTAGGGATCTTTTCAGGGAGGTGTGCAGGTTTGGGCAGACGATGGATCCTATCAACCACCAGTTCAGACTCAGGCGCAGAGGGCAGAAGTGACCCCATTAGCTCACGGGCATATTGGTGGAGCTGAGCAGGGAGGACAGACTCAGGAACACCCCGCAGCTTGACGTTATTCCTGCGAGATCTGTCCTCGAGGTCTGCGACTTTGGCTTTGAGCCATGCGACTTCATCTGACTGCTCGTTATGGGAGTCTACTAAAGAGTTGTAGGACGAGGCATATTCCCCCATTTTCTTTTCCACGTGGTCTACCCTGCCGCCCAACTCCCCCATCTCCATTTTAAAGCTCCTCATGCATTCCATCATATCTGAGTGTAAGGAGCTGCGCAGGGAGACCAGCATGTCCTTTAAAGTAGTATCTGAGACAGGCATATTGGAAGTGGGGAAGGAGTTAATAGGAGCAGAGAGCTCACGCGTATCCTCCATTGAGGCCTGCAGTGCACTGACCTGGGAGCCATGCGACTCAGCTGACAGTCGGGGGTTTGATTTCACCGGGCTGCAGGAGAGGGGGGTAGAAGCCTCTGGGGAGCGGTGTTGTGTTCCATCTCTCGATCCCGGGCTTGGTGTGCATGTGGATGATCCCCCTATGGAGGCCGGAGATCCGCCGCCGGCGCCATCTTGGGACGCGCTGTTAGGTCTGGGGGAGAAAAAATCTTCTAATTTCGCCTGGTGAGCGGCTGATTTCCGTTTTTTCGTCATCTCCGGGTGTGGAGCGGGGTCTAGGCTTGTCACCCTGGTGGTTTAGATCAGCCCACGGAGCCTCAGGACGCAGAAATCCCGACGCTGGAGCGGAGCTCCTGACTCAAGCGTCCATGCTGTTGCGCGGTACTTCAAAGGTCTTAAAGGGGAGTTTTATCTTTTACAACTTGTTGACTCATGGCATATATCACATCCCCAAGACAGGGACTATTTCTGTTTCTCGTTGGTACAGCATACATACTTGCATTTGGACTACTTTCTGGTCCCCCTGTTGACTTGATTAGGAGAGATCACCTTCTCAGATCATGCTCCTGTTTACATGGACCTACAACTGGGGCCTACCATTAGAAGCCCTCCTTTATGGAACCTAAACAAGGTCCCACTCCAATCTCCTGACATCCATGCAGACGTTAAGTGCTGCATTTCAGAATATTTCTTGCTTAAATCTGACTCAGTGGACAACCCCTTTTTGCTCTGGGGAGCCCACAAACTGGTCCCCAGGGGCTCCTTAGGCCCCATGCACACGAGACGCTGGTAAACTCGAGTTCAGAGGCATTTGGGCATTTTTTCAACTGCCCCTGAACACATTTAATGTTATCCTATGTGTCCATGCACACATTCACGTTTTTTTGCGTTTTAAAGCAGTTGGGTTTAGGCTCGTTTTTTCAGATGCAAAATTTTGGGTTCAGACGCAAACGTTTTTGCGTTTCAAAGCTTTGGGAGGGTCTACAATGTCTTTGTTATGAACACTGATAGCCACAAACGCGGTAAAACGCCGCTAAACGTGACAAAACGCCGCAAAATTTGTGGCAAAAACAGGCGTTTTAAACGCCGGTTTTTGCCTTTGAAAACTTGAGTTTACATGTGTTTGCATTTGCTTCTCGTGTGCATGGGGCCTTAAAGGTGTTGTAAAGGTAATTTTTTTCCCTAAATAGCTTCCTTTACCTTAGCACAGTCCTCCTTCACTTACCTCATCCGTCAATTTTGCTTTTAAATGTCCTTATTTCTTCTGAGAAATCCTCACTTACTGTTCTTCTGTCTGTAACTACACACAGTAATGCAAGGCTTTTTCCCTGGTGTGGAGAAAGCCTATTGAGGGGGCGAGCAGGCAAGCCAGGACACTCTCTGATTTGCAGGTAGAGAAAGGAGCTGTGTGTTAGTGGGTGTCCTGACACTCCTGCTCGCCCCCTCCCCCCTCAAGATGCTTTCTCCACACCAGGGAGAAAGTCTTGCATTATTGTGTGGAGTTACAGACAGAAGAACAGGAAGTGAGGATTTCTCAGAAGAAATAAGGAAATTTAAAAGCAAAATCAAAGGATGAGGTACGTGAAGGAGGACTGCATGAAGGTGAAGGAAGCTATTTAGGGGAAGAAAAAAAATTGCCTTTTACAACCCCTTTAATGACGATCATTGCTAAACTCAACCAGGAGGGTTCCCTGCAGGTGCATACTCTCTTATCTCAACTATCTTGAAGGCTCCTACAAGGCCAGTCTTATAAAGATGACCTACCTAGAACTCCTTAAGAGCTAACTTCTCTTGTGTTCCACAAAGTAAAACAAAAACTGGCCTGGTCTCATTGTACCATTTATCACAGGGATCAGGCAGGCTCTGTCCCACTCAAGGAGCCCTGGGATTCTATTATTTGTGTTCTTAATCTGATCCACGCAGCCAGGACCTCTAAACATCCACAAATTTTACTCTCTACTGATGTAAAAGGCGTTCAACGGAGTGAATTGGCAGTTTGTGCAGGCAACCATGGCTCATATTGGACTTGGGACCTCTGTGCTCCTTTAGATCACTTCTCTCTATTTCCAGCTTTCGTCCTCTGTTAAGGTCAATGAAACTAGTTCAGACTTTTTTTTTCATCCCAAGTGGGAAGTGCTAGGGGTGCCCCCTTTGCCCACTAATCTTCATCTTAACATTAGAACCCTTTCCGTGCAAGGTCCATGCCAGCTTTTGCAAACCTTCATTTCCGGCTTTTGCAAACCTTCCGGTGTTCACAAGGTTTGTAGCATTTGCTGATAACCTGAAATTTTTCCTCACAGATCCACTCACCTCTTTAGCTAATCTGCTGTGGGATTTGCATTAATTATGGTGCCCTGTCGCACTTTAAAATCAATCTAGCTAAATTTTCAGCACTAAATGTCTCTTTGAACTCTAGCGTGATCTAATGTCTCTGCCTTTTTTCCCCCCCGCCCCCTCCCATTTGGTTCCCATCATGGGCAACCCCGACTTTCCCCCGGGACTTCATAATATGCAATTTCACTGTTTCAAAGTTAGTGGGTATACCCATTGGACATACTTCCAGACCTCTGATGGGACCCTAACCTCAACTGACCTCACCCGGATTGTGGATGAGGCCTCCAGCTCTGTTCATACCTGTGCAAGCTTTCAGGCTCGCCAGATACCAAGCATTCACTGACTACCTTTAAAGCCCTGTGTCATAAGGTGAACCAGTTCACCATAGTCTTTTTCTAATTTACTCATCTCTTGCCCACCCAGAGGCTGGCTACTCCCCTCCTTTTTCCCTCCTTCTTCCACCCTTCATCTTCTGGCATCACAGTAGAAGCTTCTTATCTAGTCTCTTTCCTATATATTTTTCTTTCTATGTATAATTGGATGGCAGTGCCCCTCTTGCTCTATTCCAGCCCACAATGGCTGAGAAAGTACCTCAGCTTATGCTTCAACCCCCCTTTTTTTTGTAGAGTGCCCCCTGCAGTTTTGTCTACAATCCTCTTAACGAACCATTGTTTTTGACAATATCTTACCCGTTGACGAGCGAGAGGAGGAGCCACAGCTTGTGACATCACCCTCTGCTATCCGAACGAGCCAAGCTGGAGCCTCGCTGTATGTAGCTTTTAATGTTGAGAACAAGACACATCTCTTGTACTTGTTTTATGTGATAAAATCAATGGAGAGCACTTAGATATGTTTCTTTCATATGACTGGTGTGGAGGCAAACTTTGGGATTACCAGTATCGTGAACTGTGGTATACTGCAGTACCTATCCCCTGATTATGGAAACAAGCTGATATTGACCTTCCTGATGGTTCAGGGGTCCACTGTATGAGGTGAGCGAGCAATATGTGTGCTGGTGGTGGACTTATTCACCCAGGTTGCTGCTGCATCTAAAGTCTATCACTTGGAAACTTATGCTATTTATGGATTATTTGTATCTATCATGATTGGGCTTTGTACCTCTGTGAAGGATATTTGTTTATGCACAGATTTGTTCTCTATATATTAGCTCTGCACTGTTTTATCTTTATTGTCTGTTAGGGATACATGAAATTATAATATATATGTATAAATCCCTTCTGTGTTTGAGCTGATTAAATATGTTTTCTTAATACCTCGTTTTTGTCTTAATGTGCCTTTCTTACTGGTTATGATAGTCTTTCTAATATTGTCTGTATGACATTGCACTTATAATAATACCCAGTACTCTGCGTATACTGATAATTTTCTTGTCTGTTTTGTGCATAGTAATGGTTTAAATAAAGGAGTTACAAAAAAGTGATTGTAAACCCTGACATAGACCCAGTGAAGTGACTAGCCTGAGGCAATGCTGTATCCTGTCCTAGGCCAACAAGGCCCAGGCCTAGGGCAGCACTTTGCAGGGGGGCAGCACAGAAAGAGTCCCTGCCGGCTTGCGCTACACTGTTAGTGTAACGCAAGCGGCTTCTAATTTTGACTGTCCTATCATCCTGGACGACAAACCTTCCACAATGTGCTGTATGTTTTCTGCTGCACCATTGGCATGGTTATAGCTTCTTAGTCCTCTCCATAAAATTATCAGAAATTTGTGCTTAAAGGAGAACTTATAGACAACACTTATTTTTTTCATTTTGCATAGAGTAAGGGAGGTTATAGCTCCTGTCAGTTTATTTTTACCATCCCTGTCCCATTGCAGAGATTTCCCTTCACTTCCTGCCCCATAGCCAAACAGGAAGTGAGAGGAAATCTATGCAAATTTAGGGAATCCAATGCCCCCCCCCCCCACAGGCCCTAAGAACTAGTGTCCCCTCTCAAAAATTTCAAGGCGGGTCTTAAACAGAAATGGGTGTGGCCTTTACAGGAATGGGTGGATCATATTTAAATTAGGGGGTGCACAAGTTTAGTCAGGCCTAGGTCAGCACAAAACCTAAATACACCACTGGCCTGAGGTGATACCCCGAGATGAAATAAATCATCCTGTATTTGTTTATCTGCAGTCAATTATACCGTAAAGCCTTGTAAAACACACAGATCAAATAATTGTTCACATCAGCATAAAGCAGGAGGCTAGGATCTAATGTCACACACATTGCAAAGCTAGAGCAACACATTTCTTGTAATCTTATAGCTGAGTGGATTAAAGGGACACCCCCTACACAGGCTCATAGAAAAACATACAGAGCTGAGGCTGTGAGTCACTCATTAGACAGCTAAGTTACATTCTGCAAACTCAGAGTTAAAGAAAAGTATAGTTGTTTTGCATATAGTCCACTGTTTTCTTTCTTTTTTATTGCACACACATATGTTATATTTGTTTTAGCCAGCAGAAGGAGATATAAGCTTATTATCAATTTTTTCCAATATTTCCTTTGCTTTAAAAAATATTATGCATATTTGTTTCATACACACACTGTCAGTGTAAAGCAATCACACTATCTGTTTGGGGTGCACACAGATATCCTTCTTAAAGCAGAGGTTCACCCTAAAAACATGTATATAACATTACATTCTGCATACTTCCAACATTTACAGTATGCTGTTTTTTTTTTTTTTTGCTGTACATACCGTATTACTGCTATTTTCCACCCGGCTTCCGGGTGCTCACTCCAGCGGGAGTAGGCGTTCCTATGCAGAGGCGCAGTGTCATGTGGGACTTCGCCCAGATGATTGACATCTTGAGAAAAACTTCCCCCGGCGGATAAGGCGTGTCACGAGTTTCCGAAAGTAGCCAGCTCTATACGGTGCCTGCGCAGTCAGCTCTACACGGCTCCTAGTCGGTGCGCAGGCGCCGTATAGAGCCGACTCGCAGTTCGGCTACTTTCGGAAACTCGTGACGCGCCTTATCCGCTGGGGGGGAAGTTTTTCTCAAGACGTCAATCATCTGGGCGAAGTCCCACATGGCACTGCACCTCTGCATAGAAATGCCTACTCCCGCGGGAGTGAGCACCCGGAAGCCGGGTGGAAAATAGCAATAATACAGTATGTACAGCAAAAAAACAAAAACAAACAGCATACTGTAAATGTTGGAAGTATGCAGAATGTAATGTTATATACATGTTTTTAGGGTGAACCTCCGCTTTAAAGGGGACTTTTGGCAATACATTGAGTGTAACATACTTTTAAACAATATTTATAAAACAGAAATATATTTCTTTATGGAGCGTGCTTCAGTGATAAGCTGCAGTGACCCACAGTTGGCCTTGTAAATTTGTGCCTGTTAAAAATGTATGTAACCAGTTGATCTTGCCAGTTAGTCAGTTAATATTTTTATTAGCATACCTAACTTTCCAAAAAAGTGGGAGAAAGAGAAAAGAGAGAGAAAGAGCTGAGACAAACTATGTGGCACTGACAGAACTGCTTACAATGGTCAGATTTTATTCATTTAGCTAAAGCCTTTATCTCCAAATGATTTTTTTCTATTTTTACTGGTAAAAAAGTGTTAGCTGGAGTTAGGTTTTATTTGTTAGTTGTTAATATAAAGTCCATCTAAAACTACTTGTCTATTTAACACAACCCTTCCCACAGGATGACAATGCTGTTGTCAATGGGTACATGAGTGCATATGCGCAAGGGGTGTGCCAGGTGTGCCTAATACCGGGGTTGGCAACCCTGGTGGTGACAGGTTAACAGCAATCCTTCCTTGCTGACCCTGGGAACCTATACAGGAAAAAAGGCGGGGGTGGAATTTAGTGGAGCCGATCTGTATTTTCCTCCTGCAGCAGCTGAAAGTAGGCTTCTCCTCCTCTCCCTTTCATCGACATTCAACTGCCACAGGAGGAAAATACAGAGAATGAATATCAATATATGCCACCCCTCTTGTCCCTTTTCACCTTCTTTCTGTGTGCTCCCTGGCTCCCCCTTCTTCCCATTGTTTCAGGATGGAGAGTGGGGAAGAGGCCAGTAAATATGTCAAATGCATTTGTGTTGGAGCTTTGGGGTGCACACCCTAATGCAATAGGCTGCGAATACCTATGCATGGGTGGCTATGCTGCTCTTCCATAGATACATTGGAAGAGTGAACATTGCCACTGGATAACCTGGTGAAAAATAAAGGAAAACAATACAAAAATAAAGGTAATCATCACAGATAAGAATGTGTTAGCTGCAATATATACAACTTTTGTTTTTGGGCTTAGCTACATTTTCAGAAAAAAACACATGTAAATAGTCTTTGCACTATAGTATTTATTGTTTTTTTTTTTTTTTGTTTTGTTGTTATAATGAAAAAAAAAAAAAAAAAAAAAGGTTATGTAAAGTAGATCTAAACCCTAAGGTTCTATTAACACCTTTCCATTATGGTGCATTGTAGTAATGACAGGATTTCCATAATGCATGTTAAGGCACCTTGCCTGCATTGCATTAGTGTGTTGCAGCGTTATTTTTATATGTTCATTTTGAATGGCATCCCAATGCACCAAGGCAATGTAGGTCTAACTCACATGTATTTACATTTTAAAGCACTGCATGCATGAGCGATGAAAATTAAAATGGCCTTTTGTAATGTCATCCAAGGTAACATGTAATGGAATAACAGTGCATGAGCACAAATGGGATATAACTGATACCACTAAACAAAAAGTACCTGGACCTTAATGGCTGGATCACCAAATATTATTTAAAAAAAAAAGACAAAAAATATAAAACATTTACATTAAAGTGATATTAATAAATAACAAAGAGAAAAGAAAGGAGGGCGCACCGACCTAGTGCATTACCACTTAAAATTTTATTAAAAACAGAATAAAAGCAATAGTCCTACTCACAAGGAAAACTGACTAAGCGCTTTTCAGACAGCTGGACACATGCACATGTGCAAAGAAGGCCCCCAGCGCCAATGACCGTTGGCAGGCCCCACCCCTCCGGCAGGCCCCACCCCTCCCATGGAGCCCTACCCACCCATAGTCCCATCCCTAAATGACAGGCACAGATGGTGTATACATCCTAGCGTTTGCTCACATTTTGCATCCCCACTATGCGCACCTGGTGTCGTCTCTCTGTGTGTGTGTGGGTATGTGTTATGAAATATTAGGTTGGCCATTAATATG
Source organism: Rana temporaria (assembly GCF_905171775.1). Lineage (NCBI taxonomy): Eukaryota > Metazoa > Chordata > Amphibia > Anura > Ranidae > Rana > Rana temporaria. Next base: position 290,979,833 of record NC_053491.1, on the reverse strand, counting down.
TGATCAATGCCTCAAATATTTGGCTTGCAGGCCCTGCCCCGTGTGTGGCTTCCACAATATTGGCTCCTTAGTGGAGCGTGCGCACCACTTCTACGTTGGGAAGCGACTGGAAGTAGCGGGTGGAACACAAACACACCCGCACTTCCTGGTCACATGTGTCGGGTATGCGCGCGCACTACGGGTGCGCACGCAAGTGAGGATGTGACGTCTTGGCGCTGCCGGAAGTGCGGGGTGGAACGCAGGAGGTACCCAAACTTCCTGGTTGCGCAAAGGAGTGCACGCGATGGTCGGGGATATCCAGCACATCGGGATGTCGGCTGCATACGGCCCCACTGCTGTCCCTGTCTCTCTTACAGTAAGAAGGGGAGCAGGTAAGGATCCCTATGTTTGGCCATATGTGGTGCCCCCTACGATACATTGTGCTCACCCCCTCCATTCCCCTGTGGCCTTTCCACTACCCCCCAAACTAATAAGGTTATTAAAATTGCAGCTGTCTACTGATAGCCAATGGGCTCTTTGATAGGGTGCCTCCCTTTGTATACGCCATCTGTGCCTGTCATTGGAGGGGTGGGGCCTGCCAATCAATGGTCATCAGCGCTGGGGGCCTTCTTTGCACATGCACACACACACACACACACCTATTTTAATGAGGACATACAGGAGAGAGCTACAACGGATCATTTAGGAAGGGGGTACGCCCCAGAAACACGTCAGCCGTCTAGATGTCTGAGATTCCACTGGCAGGTGCTGCAAGGTCCAGTCCAGCTGTCTGAAAAGCGCTTACTCAGTTTTCCTTGTGAGTAGGACTATTGCTTTTATTCTGTTTTTAATAAAATTGTAAGTGGTAATGCACTAGGTCAGTGTGCCCTCCTTTATTTTCTCTTTGTTTTTAGCCATATGAACACCCTTTGTTCTGTGGAGGGCCGCAAGACTATAGACTACACTGCAGTACCCGGTTTTGGCGAAACACCAGAGCACAGGAGGATTTATGTGTTACTATTAATAAATAACACACATGTTATACATACTGGCTCTGTGCAGTGGTTTTGCACAGAGCAGCCGCGATCCTTCTCTTCTCGAGTCCCCCCGCCTGCGATCCTGTCCCCTCCCTTCTGCCCCGACAGCAGCCTGCTATTGGGGCACCCAAGCAGGCTCACTTCCAAACCGCTGCTCTGCGTGTCCATTCACACATGGAGTGTGGCTGGTCCCTGCCCCGCTCTCTCCTAATTGGCTCACTGGCTGGGATTGACAGAAGCAGGAGCCAATGACTCCTGCTGCTGTCTTAGCCAATGAGGTGGAAGAAACCCAGGAGAGCCACTGTTCTTTTGCACATTACGATGGTGCTTCAGGTACATTTTGGGGGGGCTGGGGGAGTTGCTGCACCCAGAAGGTTTTTTACCTTCATGCATACAAAGCATAAAAGTAAACAAAAACCTTCAGCCTTTACAACCACTTTAACAAATTAAAGCTTATATGAGATTTTTTGGGATTGTATTTGGTTATCATAAATGCATGCTCCGATGTCTCAAGTTGTTCAACAGCAGCAATGGAATAACTGTAACTTCCAGGAGAATTAATCTGCATCTGTAAAATCTATATTTTCACTATTCACTATACATTGCATTGTCCACTCTATCTTCCTGAAAAACATAGATTTTCCCTTGGATTTCAGTGTAATCTGTCATTGCAATTAACCATTATTTTTATTTTGCATTATAAATATTCAATACATTATACAATAATTATGTTTCATTATTTATGCATCTATTCCTTAAACCTTGTAAAAAATATTTTATTTAAAATAATTATGTTCTAAAAAAACAAAGCCATTTGTCTAAAAAAAGTAAATAAGAATAAATACTTACAGCTTGAAAATTCCAGAGGACAAGAATGCTCATCCATTGGAAAGTTGTGGAGCTGCAGTTGGCACTCGGCATCTATTGTAAGCCTGCAGAAAAATTATTTTAAAAGTTAATAGATATTAATAATACTTATAAGATATATTTTACTTGACCTATTAAATTTTATATGGGAACATTGGTTACTCTTCTGTAAAGTATGCATATTAGCATTCACCAAAGAGTTTTGTGACTATATGAAATCAAAAGATGTACTTAGTGAATTCCCCTGCTCTTGCTAGTGTTATATTAATTAAGTGGCTGCTTTTAACTGTTGGTATATGTGCATGAGAAATGTTCAACTGTCTTTTGCAAGTCTAAGTTTCTTATACACTATAGAATATCCTGTTTCAGTTTAATGAATGCTATGTTAGGATATATAAGCTTGTGCAGGAGCTCTCACAGATTGCAAAAGGACTGGATAGAGAGGAACATTGGTGCAGCAAAATATATTTGCAAATGTATCAACTGAGGCCATTTTGTTAAACTAAAAGCAACTGCTGATTGCCAGAGAATCTTATATTAAACATGTGCAGAATGCCCAAAAATTGTTTTGTTTCGGATATATTTGTTATGTTACAAATTTTGTTTCATTGATTTGTTTCAGAATTTGTTTAGTTTAGTTTTGTTTAACCTTGTATGTTTGTTAATTTTCGAAAGGAATTCCAAATTTTCGGAATGATTCGAATTCGGAACGGTTGAAAAATTATCCCCACTGACTGCCTGCTCCTCCAACTGACATTTCTTAACCACTTCCCTACCACTGGACATCATATGATGTCCTGAACTTTCTGGGGGGGATATCTGAATGATGCCTGCAGCTACAGGCATCATTTAGATATCCTTCTTCAGCTGGCGATTCTGTGCACCATAAGAATGATCAGAGCAGCAGTTCCACCGCTTGATCATTCTTATAGGCGGCGGGAGGGGACGTCCTGCCTCCCACTGCAATCTGGTGCTTCTCCGGGCTCTCCTGTGCCATCGGGGGCCCAGAGAATGAATCGGCTGGCCCCCGGATGATGAGGATAGAGATTTCCGGTGACTATCTTGTCACCGGTCATCTCTATGACCGTCAGAGGCCCAGGCGCGATGTTCTGACGTTACGCCCGGCTACCCGGAAGTAAACAATAGCAATAGCCACTATCAGTATGAGATCAGTGAATTTTTTTCCCGATCTCAGGCTTTCCAGCCTGGAGGAGAGATGTGGGGTCTTATTGACCCTGCATCTCTCCATAAAGAGGACCTGTCACAATAGATTCCTATTACAAGGGATGTTTACATTCCTTGTAATAGGAATACAAGTGATCAAAAAAGTGTAAAAAAAAAGTGTAAAAAAATAAATAAAACGCCCCTGTCCCCAGTAGCTTGTGCTCATAAGCGAACACACACGTAAGTCCCGCCCACATACAGTAGGTGAACGCAATATTGTTTCAATCTCGCTGCTTTTCTTGGCGAGATTGACCACCTATGAGCCCCGTCACGGGAGCCGGTGCAGAGCTGGCTTGTCGGGAAGGGAAAAATGTGTTGAAACCGATATACGTCTAACTTTCAGTGAACAGGGATCCGACTTGGATTCCCGCCGATACCAGGTGCTGTGTTTGGTATGAATAATGAGGGGGAACTCCACGCCAAATTTTAAATAAAAAAACAACATGGGTTCCTCTCCAGGAGCATACCAGGCCCTTATGCCGCTTACACACGGTCGTTTTTTGTGATGAAATAAAACGACATTTTAAATCATGAAACAAAACGATGTTTTTCCAAACTTCATTTTAAAAAACGACGTTGCCTACACACCATCGTTTTTTCAAAATGCTCTAGCAAAGCGCGGTTACGTTCAGCACGTACGACGGCACTCTGTTCCATTCAAGTTTTGCGTTAAATAACTTGCTTCTGAGCATGCGCGGGTTTAAAAATGTTGTTTTAAACGTCGTTTTACCCACACACTATCATTTTAAATGACACAAAAAACAACGTTTTGAAAAACGACATAAAAAATTGAAGCATGCGCAAATAATTTTTGTTGCCGTTTTTCAGAAGACATAAAACAACGTTTTACCCACACACTGTCATTTTAAATGACTTTTTTAAAAATGTCGTTTTTTTTCATCACAAAAAACGACCATGTGTACGCGGCATTAGGTCTGGTATGGATTTTAAGGAGAACCCCCTACGTCGAAAAATGGCGTAGGGGTCCCCCCAAAATCCATACCAGACCCTTATCCGAGCACGCAGCCCGGTCGGTCAGGAAAGAGGGTGGGGACAAGCGAGCGCCCCACACCCTGAACCATACTAGGTCGCATGCCCTCAACATAGGGGGTGGGTGCTTTGGGGCAGGGGGGAGCCCTGCGGCCCCCCACCCCAAAGCACCTTGTCCCCATGTTGGTTGTCAGTGTCTGCGGGCGGGGAGCTTATCAGAATCCGGGAGCCGCCTTTAATAAGGGGGCCCCCAGATCCCGGCCCCCCACCCTAGGTGAATGAGTAAGGGGGAAAAAAACACACTACACAGGTTTTTAAAGTAATTTATTAGGCAGCTCCGGGGTGTCTTCTTCCTACTTCGGGGGTCTTCCGACTTCTCCGCACTTTTCTTCTGCTCTCTGGTGTCGTCTCCGCACTCTCTGGTGTCGTCTCCCGCTCTCCGTTGCCTCCTTCCTTTGGCCGGGCTCCTCCACTATCTTCTTCAAGATCTTTTACTAGCGGTGGCCCGGTCTTCTCTGTTGTCTTCTTCCCTCTTCTTTTTCCAATGTTGACACTATGCTCCCTTTAGCTGTAATGCCGGGTGTGCGGTGCGCAAATATTTATATAGGCCTCTTATGTTGTCACAGTCCCATCATGCTCCGGGTGGTGACGACACCCGGTGACCCTGCCCCTTATGTCGTCACCACCCCGGAGCATGATGGGACTGTGACATCATAAGAGGCCTCTATAAATTGTTGCACACCGCGCATCCGGGATTACAGCGGAAGGAAGCGTCATGTCAACATTGGAAGAAGAGGAAAGAAGACGACGGAGAAGACTGGCCACCGCTAGTAAAAGAGCTTGAAGATAGAAGCCCGGCAGAAGGAAGAAGGCAACAGATAGCAGGAGAAGAACCAGAGAACGCAGAGACGACACCGCAGAGCAGAAGAAAATAGTGGAAAAGTCGGAAGAAGACCCCCGGAGCTGCCTAATAAATGACTTTAACCACTTACCCCCCGGACCATATTGCTGCCCAAAGACCAGAGTACTTTTTGCGATTCGGGACTGCGTCGCTTTAACAGACAATTGCGCGGTCGTGCGACGTGGCTCCCAAACAAAATTGGCGTCCTTTTTTTCCCACAAATAGAGCTTTCTTTTGGTGGTATTTGATCACCTCTGCGGTTTTTATTTTTTGCGCTATAAACAAAAATAGAACGACAATTTTGAAAAAAATGAATATTTTTTACTTTTTGCTGTAATAAATATCCCCCAAAAATATATAAAAAAACATTTTTTTTCCTCAGTTTAGGCCGATACGTATTCTTCTACATATTTTTCGTAAAAAAAAATCGCAATAAGCGTTTATTGATTGGTTTGCGCAAAAGTTATAGCGTTTACAAAATAGGGGGTATTTTTATGGCATTTTTATTAATATTTTTTTTACTAGTAATGGCGGCGATCAGCGATTTTTTTTTTTGGTATTGCGACAATATGGCGGACACTTCGGACATTTTTGACACATTTTTGGGACCATTGGCATTTTTATAGCGATCAGTGCTATAAAAATGCATTAGATTACTATAAAAATGCCACTGGCAGTGAAGGGGTTAACACTAGGGGGCGGGGAAGGGGTTAAGTATGCCTGGGTGTGTTCTTACTGTGGGGGGGGGGGGGGTGGCCTCACTAGGGGAAACACTGATCCTCGGTTCATACATTGTATGAACCGAAGAAAAGCATTTCCCCTGCTGACAGGAACGAGAGCTGTGTGTTTACACACACAGCTCCCGTTCCCCGCTCTGTACCGAGCGATCGCGTGTGCCCGGCGGCGATCGCGCCCGCCGGGCGCACGCACGGGAGTCGGGGGCGAGCGGGGGGCGCGTGCGCGCGCCTCCGGCGGCGCGCGTGCGCCCCTAGTGGCGGCTAAAAGGTAGGACGTCATAATACGTGATCTCGCCTAGGAGAGCCACCTTGTGGACGTATTATGACGGTGCGGCGACGGCAAGTAGTTAAAAAGTAGTGTGTTTTGTTTTCTTGACACTTTTTTCCTCCAGGTGAAAGGGTAGGGGTACGATGTACCCATAATCATTCACCTAGGGTGGGGGGCTGTGATCTGGGGGCCCCCTTATTAAAGGGGGCTCCCGGATTCTGATATGCTCCCCGCCTGCAGACCCCAACAACCAACGGCCAGGGCAAGCAACATGGTACAGTTCAGGAGGGGGGGCACTCGATCGTCCCCACCCCCTTTCCTGACCGACCGGGCTGTGTGCTTGGATAAGGGTCTGGTATGGATTTTTTCAGCATAGGTGGTTCCCCTTAAAATCCATACCAGACCTAAGGGCCTGGTATGCTCCTGGAGGGGAACCCATGACGTTTTTTTATTTAAAATTTGGCGTGGAGTTCCCCCTCATGATTCATACCAAACTCAGTGCCTGGTATTGGCGAGAATCCAAGTCGGATCTCCGCCGCTTCTTTCTCGCGTTTGCTGTAATGTGTTTTTTCCTATTGCAGCCAGTGTGAGATGGACAGTACCCTGTCGCCGAGAACCAGCGCAATGCGATCGCGCTGGAAACACATTCTCACGGACAGGTACTGTATGTAAACGCCGTTCAAACCACACATTTGAGGTATTGCCACATGCGATAGAGCGTGTGCAACAATTCTAGCACTAGACCTTCTCTATAACTCTAAACTGGTAACCTGTAAAAAAAATAAAGTGTCGCCTATGGAGATTTTTAAGTACCAAAGTTTGGCACCATTCCATGAGTGTGTGCAATTTCAAAGCATGACAAGTTATGTATCTATTTACTCGGCGTAGCATCATCTTTCACCATGTACAAAAAATTGGGCTAGCTTTACTGTTTTTTTATTTTTTTAATGCATGAAACCATTTTTTCCCCCCCAAAAAACGTTGTTTGAAAAATTGCGCAAATACCGTGCAAGATAAAAAAGTTGCAATGACCGCCACTTTATTCCCTAGGGTGTCTTCTGAGTAATTTTCTAGCAAAAAAAATGATGATTATTACATGTAGGAGAGGAGTGCCAGAATTGGCCCGGTATGGAAGTGGTTAAATAGCTAAGGGCATAGTCACCCATTCGTCTACAAAATAGGAAAATAGATTTATGGCATTTTCAATTTTTATTTATTATTTACTAGTAATGGCAGCGATCTGTGATTTTTATGTAAAGTCTGCAGCTACAAATACTGCAGCTGCTGACTTTTTATATAAAGACACTTACCTGTTAGCAACCGCCGCCCCCGTCCCTCAGCTCTGGGTGCAGGCGTCGGCATCATTACTAAGGGAAACAGGAAGTGAAGCCTTACGGTTTCACAGCCTGTTTTCTACTGTGCATGCACAAGTTGCACTACACTTTCTGAATGGTCCCTGCTGTCCTCTGGGACCTGTGTGTTCCCCAGAAGGCAAAGAGGGGAAATGAGGAGGATCTGGACATTGTGATCTTTCCCCCGAAAGTGGGAGCAAATACCTACATTTGACAGGTATCTGCTCCCCCCTAAAAGGTGCCAAATGTGGCACCGGAAGGGGGGGAGGAATCCGATCAGTGGAAGTTCCATTTATGGGGGAAACTCCGCTTTAAGGATGCAGTGGCTGGCTTCCCAGCCCGCTCCTTAACCACCAGATATTCTTCACACAGAATTCAAATTGGTCAATCATTTTCGACCAATCTGAATAGTTCCGAAAATTTGGAATTTGTTAGAAAAGGAATAAACAAAAGGAAATTAAATTAATTTCAACAAAGTTTGTTACTATTTCATTTGGACCAAAACTTATTGCACATGTCTATCTTGAATTGCATTGTAATCTTATGGGTCTTTTTATAAATGTTTTCACACAATAATCACACAACTCTCAACCAGGATGCAAACATGTTTCCAACTGAATTTAATTAGAATAATGCATGAATCTTTGGTGAATGGTGTGTGTGAATCATGCGTACAAATATTATAAAACATTATATTAGTAGACACTGTAGTGACTTCAAATTTAGGGAGGTCCCGGGGGTTGAGTAATTCCTAATATACCCCAAATAAAGAAAGAAGAGTACTCATATCGATTAGGGGCACATGGGTCTTGTAGACCCTTGAATAAAATAAATGTATACAGTGCATTAATTCAGTAAAGGGATAAAGAAAAACTTCCCTAGTAAGTAATATGTATTCATGGTAACACCAGAATGATGATCTGAATGATACCTATTTCACCCCAATAAAACACATGAACAGTATAAAAACATTTTGTGGACAGGTAAAAACAAAAATTGGAATTTCATATTGCTGGAGAATAAAGAGTTGACAGCATTTGAAGGTGTGGTATCCTGTATTATTAGGGATTAGAATATATGATCAGCTTTGATTGTTTAAGGCCCCATACACACGATAGAATCCATCCGCTAAAAAATCCCAGCGAATGGGTTTCAGCGGATAGATCCTATGGTGTGTACACTCCAGCGGATCTTTTTCCGCGGATATTTATCCCCTGGGATGGATTCCAGCAGATAAATATTTGCTGACATGCTAAACAAATCTATCCACTGGAATGCATCCCAACGGATGGATCCGCTGGTCTGTATAGACTCACCGGATCCATCCGTCCGAAGGGATCCCCCGCATGCGTCGTAATGATTCGACGCATGCGTGGAATTCCTTATATGACAGCGTCGCGCACGTCGCCGCGTCATAATCGCGGCGACGGCGCGACACGTCATCGCCAGAGGATTTCGGCGCGGATTTCAATGCGATGGTGAGTACACTCCATCGCATGGAAATCCGCACAAATCCTCGAGAGGATTTATCCGCGGAAACGGTCCGCTGGACCGTATTCGCGGATAAATCCTCTCGTGTGTATGGGCCTAAGAGTTTGGCAAATTCTGTCTTATACAGTATGTGATGAACACAAACTTATCAGAATATTACTTTGAAGTCTATGGGAGACAAACCTTGTTAGGTAGTTCTGGCAATTTGCTGGGCTAATAGGCAAATAACTGTAAACAAAATGACACGGAGAGCTAGGCACTGCCATTAGGGACATTTACCAATGCAAGTTTTAAAATTATATTGAACAGTTCTCAAGTGCATTTGCATTTGATTATGAAATTTACTTTTTTTTTTTTTTTTTTACAATAACTTGGCTTATAAGCAGCAGCAAAACCCCAATCTGATTCATTGTACTTTGAAAACCAAAAAGCATTTTTCAGGTAGCAGCAGCAGCACATAGACCTGCTTTAAGACCGATAAAAACTGAACAGTAGTTTAATGAAGCTGTCCCTGTGCCCTGCCACTGGCTGATTTCTATCAAAATTGTATTAAGAATTAAGAAACATTAACATTTTCTGATGTATGATGGAGATATGGTTCCCCCTCTGCAGACATATGTTACACATCTTTTGGTCTTGCCCCAGTCTCTTTATATTTGTAATGTTATATTAATGCTTCTGACATATGTTTAATACATTATACAATATCCTATACACTTTGGTATCTTCCACCTGGACACACGTATAATGTTGATAAGTTTCCCTTTTTTGCATGTATTAAAATTCATTTAAATACAGAATGTATACAAAAAGAAAATGCAGATGATCTAATAGTGTACCATTTGGCCAGTATAATAAGAATTGTAATGAGCAAGGCTAGACCTAGAATAAAGCAAGGGAAGGGAGAAAACAGTATGTAAATCAAGGTAGATTTGCGCTTCTCCTTATTAGTATCAGATATTAAAAAATAAATAAAGAAAAGAGTGTTGACAAATAAGTGGGTGAGTGTTAAACGAAAATTCGGGTTCTAATTGGGATACCATAGGATTCCAATAGAATTCAATCGGTGAAAGTTTGAAATGAAAAAAGTTTTCAATTTGGTGCTGCAATAGTGAAATTCGCTGGAATATTCAGCAAGCTAAGGATATGTAAATATAGTAATAATGCGCAACCCACAAACATATAAGTGAAGAAAAAAAGTGTACATATGTGAAAATAAACCAGCATAAAGTCTGTAGTTAAATTTCCTGTGTAGGAAAATTGAAATAAAATAAAATAGTCCAAAAAACATATAAACTGTTGAGATCAGGTGCATAAAATCACATATAGTCCAAAAAAAAAGGGGAGGTGGGAAAATTCCTAATTTCTGACACCAACGATCAGCTTGCTTCAGTATGGACAAAACTCTACATCCATGCAGTATGGGTAAAACAATGGAAGGTGCAGATAAATGAGCCTCTTACCAGAGAGACGGTTTCATAGGCATGTCATCCCCGACCTGGGAGCTGTGGTTCATGCAAGCCGACAGGATCTGGCGTTCTGAACTTCAGGTGCAGCAGTGCTTGTAATTCACTCCTCAGCGGTGAGATGACCAACTCTTCAGCAGTGGGATGATTAGCATGTGCAGCTCTCCCCGGGTGTTTGGGAAACAATTAGCAACAAAATGAAAAAAGAAGAGGGAGACTTCATAGTGTAATACTTAGTAGCAAAACACTTCTTTAAAGCGGATGTGCCACTAAACAAATATATTAAAAGCCAGCAGCTACAAATACTGCAGCTGCTGACTTTTAATATAAGGACACTTACCTGTCCTGGAGTCCAGCGGTGATCGCAGCAGATGACGAGCCGATCGCTCGTCACCCTGCTGCTCCCCCCTCCATCCACGGTGAGGGAACCAGGAAGTGAAGCGCTCCGGCTTCACTGCCCGGTTCCCTACGGCGCATGCGCGAGTCGCGCTGCGCCCGCCGATTGGCTCCCGCTGTGTGCTGGGAGCCGAGTGTTCCCAGCATACAACGGGGGACGGACGGGAAGGGGAAAAAAAACCCGTCCTTTGCCCGTATCGTAGGGCCGGAAGTGGGTGCAGATACCTGTCTGTAGACAGGTATCTGCACCCCCCTCCCCCCTGAAAGGTGTCAAATGTGACACCGGAGGGGGGGAGGGTGCCGATCAGCGGGACTCCACTTTAGAGTGGAGATCCGCTTTAATAAAAAAAGTTTCTGAGTAGGAACAACACAGTTTGATACTTGTGAAGCAACAGTTTACACAGAAACAAAAAGCAGTATCTTTAAAATCAAAATAGCTCCGGTAACAACCAGCAAGCTAAAACATGGCAATGTCTTTTGAAAAAATGTAGACTCCAACCTACGCTGCGTTTCGCCTTTCTAATAGGCATCAACTGGGAAAGGAGTTCCTTTCCCAGTTGATGCCTATTAGAAAGGCGAAACGCAGCGTAGGTTGGAGTCTACATTTTTTCAAAAGACATTGCCATGTTTTAGCTTGCTGGTTGTTACCGGAACTATTTTGATTTTAAAGATACTGCTTTTTGTTTCTGTGTAAACTGTTGCTTCACAAGTATCAAACTGTGTTGTTCCTACTCAGAAACTTTTTTTATTAAAGAAGTGTTTTGCTACTAAGTATTACACTATGAAGTCTCCCTCTTCTTTTTTCATTTTGTTGCTAATTGTTTCCCAAACACCCGGGGAGAGCTGCACATGCTAATCATCCCACTGCTGAAGAGTTGGTCATCTCACCGCTGAGGAGTGAATTACAAGCACTGCTGCACCTGAAGTTCAGAACGCCAGATCCTGTCGGCTTGCATGAACCACAGCTCCCAGGTCGGGGATGACATGCCTATGAAACCGTCTCTCTGGTAAGAGGCTCATTTATCTGCACCTTCCATTGTTTTACCCATACTGCATGGATGTAGAGTTTTGTCCATACTGAAGCAAGCTGATCGTTGGTGTCAGAAATTAGGAATTTTCTTTCCTCCCCTTTTTTTTTTGGACTATATGTGATTTTATGCACCTGATCTCAACAGTTTATATGTTTTTTGGACTATTTTATTTTATTTCAATTTTCCTACACAGGAAATTTAACTACAGACTTTATGCTGGTTTATTTTCACATATGTACACTTTTTTTCTTCACTTATATGTTTGTGGGTTGCGCATTATTACTATATTTACATAAGGGAGAAAACAGTGCAGACCTCTGGTGAAGTAAAAAGATCAAAGAGATTTATTAAAAACAACATATTATATAGTCACAAAATAAAACTCTTTGATCTTTTTACTACACCAGAAGTCTGCACTGATTTCTCCCGTTCCTTACTAAGGATGAGCTCCGGCGTGTTTGCATAGAACACGTGCAGAGCCCGCCAGGAAGTCAGCACCCGCGCTGCGCTAATCACAGCCAGGCAGACATTGTCTGATGCTCGGCTGCAGAGATCGGGAAATGTCTGCCTGGCTGTGATTAGCGCAGCGCGGGTGCCGACTTCCTGGCGGGCTCTGCACGTGTTCTATGCGAACACGCCGGAGCTCATCCTTATTCCTTACTTTTGTCTTCACAAGTGGAGCTCCTCACAAGTGGATCTACTTCTCCCTGATTACAGCAGCATTCCTTCTAGTATGTAGCAATTGTGTGTTTAGGTGTTGAGCTACCGCATAGTAGTTCACATTATTTATTGATTGCTGTATTTATATATTTATAATTTGAGGCTATATTCATGTTACACATAGCTGGTCTGTTTTTGTCAATCCAGGGAGAGTATATTGCTGTGAACACCCTCCTGGTGTAAGGCTTTTCGTGATTTTGGCTTTGGCCAAATTAGAGCATAGACAGGGTTTTAATACAAGAATTTACTTGATTGTAGCCGTATTAGTACAAGAATTAAAACACTTCAAAGGATAAAGCAGTGTAAAATAGATCTGCAGCAGCATGTGTTTAATCAGGGATCACAGGCCTAACCAATTAACAGTATGATGTAAATGATGCACTTGAGTGCTGCAAACAAAAGTCAGCTCTGAGAACAGATGATCAGTAACAAGTGAGTTATGAGCACCCCAAACTAAAAAAAAAAAAAAAAAGCACTGTCAACATACAATAATAACAATTTGCCTTCAAAATAAATGCTAACCTCAAAATTATGCCCCCCAAAACAAAAGCCATATTTTTAAAGGAAACCTTGCTGAAAAAAAAAACAGTTTGACTTAAAATGAAGGCCCTGTAAACATAAAATAAAAAGCAACACAACCTTGAAAGCTGATAGTGATCAGAATTAAAGTACAGCAAAAAAGAACACTAGTGCTTTACACATTACAGTTTATCTATTAATGAGAGCTTGCTGACACAAGTTGAGTCACAGCATCTTCAATGTGCTGGTGCTCATTAGCTGAACTCCCTCAGACCCCTTTCACACCGAGGAGTTTTTCAGGCGGTACAGCACTAAAAATAGCGCTGCTATACCGCCTGAAAAACTCCTGCACTGCATACTCAATGTGAAAGCCGGAGGGCTTTCACACCGAGGCAATGCGCTGGTGGGAGAGAAAAAAATCTCCTGCCAGCAGCATCTTTGGAGCGGTGAGAGGAGCGGCGTGTATACGGCTCCTTCACCGCTCCTTCCCATTTAAAACAATGGAAAACTGCGGCAATACTGCCCGCAATGCGCCTCTGCAGAGGCGCATTGCGGGTGGTATTAACCCTTTATCGGCCGCGGGCGGGGGTTAATACCACACCGCTAGCGGCCGAATCCTGCGGCAAATCTGACGGCATAGCGCCGCTATTTTTAGCGGCGCTAAACCGCCACCGCGGCTCCCGACCCAGTGTGAAAGGGGCCTTATAGCCTGGTAATTGGACAGTTGAAGTGGTACTAAAGGTTCATTTTTTTTAAAATAACAAGCATGTCATACTTACCTCCACTGTGCAGTTCGTTTTGCACAGAGTGGCCCCAAACATCCTCTTCTGGGGTCCCACGGTGGCTCTCGTGGGTCCTCCCCGCAATAGCTAACCTCCTCTTGGAAGTTCTCTCCTGCGTGCGCACTCCCGAGTCATTCACTTGGTGTCCATAGCCGCCGAGTGTATGACTCGGCCCCACCCCCAGCTTCTGCGTCTTTGGATTTAATTGACAGCAGCAGGAGCCAATGGCTGTGCTGCTTTCAATCTACCCAATGAAGAGCCGACAAGACATGGGGAAAGCGACGTGGGATCGCGCCCACGGAAATGCAGGGCTCAGGTAAGTAAAACGGGGAGGGGGGGCAGGCACAGCAAGGGTTTAGAACTCCTTTAAGTAGCAGCACTTCATGGAAAATGTTATCTCTCTACTCATTCTGCTGTCACCTTCTGACAGAAACTTCCCAGTGTTAAATAAACAACACTGTGCACAAACCAGGTGCCAAACCAGGTGCCATTTTTACACTAATCACAAAACTAGTTAAGTAGCAATACAATAAAAACTCTTGGAAGGATACACAATTCACATATCTTATGTTATGTCTGAAAGTCTGTTCCAGGCAAACTAGCATATTAAAGCGGAGTTCCAACCACAATTAGAATTTTTTAAATGTATGTCCTTTCATCATGCATTTTTATGATATAAATCCGGTCACTTACTATTTTAAAATCCACCGCCGTTCCGCATAGTTTTTCTGAAAAGATAGTTTATAAAACTCTGTCCAGACCATTGTCATTTTGCTTGTGGGCATTGTGAAGCCCACAAGCACTTACTTCCTGGATGGGGAGTGATAATGGACCGCCCGTCCCGCCCCATTCTCACGCATGTGCATTGCAATAGCAGCGTCAAGCACTCGGGTTGCCATCACAACGAGTGGCATCGTCCGAGGTCCAACAACAACGTAGAACAGTGTAAGAAGCCGGAATCGCGTCACTTCCTGTTTAGAAGTCCCGCGATTCCAGCGCTAGGGGTAGCGCACTGCATCCTGGGAAATGATGACACACATTTCCAGGAGCATTAGCGTGCTGAGGAGCCGAAGGAGATGACGTCAGAATCCTAGGTGATTCGGAAGGCAGATTTTGTGGGACCACATAGCAACAGGAATTTCCAGGTGAGTAAAAAAAAAAGTTTTTTTTTATTTTTTAGGTCTAATAAGCACAATAATGAAAAAAATAATTTTGAAGGAAACTCCACTTTAAGCAGTTATTTTTTCCAAATATATATTTTTTTTATTGTATACAGTGTATACATTACATGGGTATACAGAGTCATAAAGTTTACAAATACAGAGTCATTGGGTAGAAGAAAGATGACAGAGTCTTAGGCCCCGTACACACGACCGAGTTTCTCGGCAGAATTCAGCCAGAAACTCGGTCGGAGCTGGATTCTGGCGAGAAACTCGGTCGTGTGTACACTTTTCAGCAAGGAACCCGTCGAAGAACTCGTCGGGCCGAAAAGAGAACATGTTCTCTATTTCCTCGTTGTTCAATGAGGAAAGTCGGCCCGCCGAGCTCCTCGGAGGCTTCCACACTGAACTCGCCGAGGAACTCGATGTGTTTGGCACGTCGAGTTCCTCGGTCGTGTGTACGGGGCCTCACATTTAAAATGATGTGCATTCGAGGCTTTTGAGAAGGTAGCATTTAATCGCTTCAGCCTCAGAAGATTTTACCCCCTTTCTGACCAGAGTACTTTTTACAATTTGGCACTTTAACTGAGAATTGCGCGGTCGTGCGACGTGGCTCGCAAACAAAATTTGTGTCCTTTTTTCCCCCACAAAAATAGTTTTTTTTCGCTGGTATTTGATTACCTCGGCGGTTTTTATTTTTTGTGCTATAAACAAAAGAACAGCGACAATTTTGAAAAAAGACACAATATCCTTTACTTTTTGCTATAATATTTATATCTAAAAAAAAACTAATTATTTCCTCAGTATGTGTAGTCTTCTACATATTTTTGGTAAAAAAAAATGCAATAAGCGTATATTGATTGGTTTGCGCAAAAGTTAATGTGTCTACAAAATAGGGGATAGAATTATAGCATTTTTTATTATTATTTTTTTTTTACTAGTAATGGTAGCGATTTGCAATTTTTAATCGGGACTACAACATTATGGTGGACAGATCGGACACTTTTGACACATTTTTGGGACCATTGACCATTTTACAGCGATCAGTGCTATAAAAATGCACTGATTACTGTAAAAATGTCTCGGTCAAGGAAGGGGTTAACAGTGGGCAATCAAGGGGTTAACTGTGTTCCCTCTCTGTGTTCTAACTGAAGGGGGGATGGGACTGACTAAGGGAAATGAGAGATCGCTGTTCATACATACGGTCATTTCTCCCCTGAGAGTTTACACACACATATACTGGGATCTCGCTGTGTCACGAGCGATCACGGGTGCCCGGCGGTCAACGCGCCTGCCGGGCACTCACATCAACTCCGGGTGTAAGCAACAGGCCCCTAGTGGCCACAGGGCAAAGCAATGTAACATAACGTTGTTTCGCCCAGCTGTGCCATGCTGCTGCAAGTGGTTAAACGATAAAAGTGAATAAGTCAAGGAGTAGTAGTATAAAACCATTTCCAGAGTGATGTGGGCCACTTGGTTAAGCATGGTATCGTAGTTTATTTAGTGTGTTTATTGGGAATCATATCTGTTATATTGTCTGTGGGAATATCATTTTTTTTATAGAGCGTACAAGATAACTACATGTGTGATAGCTCTTAGTAGATATTGGTTTTGGTGCGTCTTCCTTGGTTAAAGGCCTAATGATTTGCTAAGTGATGGTGTGTCATAGGGTTACAGTGGCCGGACCACTAGCAATCTATGTCAAGTATAGTGGTTTACGTGGGCCTATTCCGTGGTCAGGATAGTCTATCATAGCTATAGGGAAGACTTGGTGTATGTTGTGATAATATGGGGAAACAGGGAGATCTATGTTTAGGGAGGCATGGGGCTTTTCGTGTGGGATCATGGGGGTATGGGAATGTATGGAGAGGGGTTGTAGTGGTGGAATTTTTATTTCCCCATCATCGGATGGTGATGTGTGTCTATATTATCACTGTGGGTTAAGTGGGTGGGAGTATTCAGGCATATGGGTGAAATGGAATCTGTAAGGGTGTTTGCTTCCTCCTCCTCTGAGCTGACAAAGTGTTTCATGAACATTTTACCTGGATATTACTTGGGAATATTCAGTAGATGTCTGTAAGTGGCGCCAGCACATCCAGATTTTCTGGAATTTGGTAAGGGTGTTTCTGGCTTGATGAATTAGTTCTTCCATGTCTGCAATTTTGTTTATGCATCTGAACCAGTCCACTATAGTTGGGGGGGGGGGGTTGCTTACTATTGTGCTGGGATACACATTTTTCTGCATTTATTAGGTGAAGTGGTAGAGATCTGTGATAATGTTTTCTAGAGATGGAGGAGTGATGTAACAGCATTTGGGCCAGGGAGAAATCTATTGGACATGTGGTTATCTTGGTAGTGAGGCAATGGACTTCTGTCCAGAAAGGCTGAAATCGGGAGCAGGACCATCATATATGAAGGAGTGAACCATCTTTGTCTGCACACCTCCAACAGTTAGGGGGTATGGTGGGGGAAATTTTGTGTAGTCTAAGGGGCATTTTATACCATCTGGAGAAAACCTTAAATCTTTTTTCTTGTGCAGAAACATTAATGAAACCCTTATGGATGTAGGAATAAATATTTTCTCAAACTTCTTCTGAAAGTTTTTTTTAGAAAATTCCCTTTCCCATCTTTGGCTCGCTATATTGGCTTTAGGATTGTAGTCTGAGAAGAGACCGAAGTACACGTCAGAGATTAGGTGTCTTTGTGGTTCTGTTCTTGTAAAGCAGAACAAATGTTAGCCTTTTATTAAAAGAAGGACAGCACTACAAGTCACAGCAAAATAAAACCTGACTGCTGACGTGTTTCGCACTAAAACTAGTGCCTAGTCACAACTATGACTAAGCACTAGTTTCAGTGCGAAACGCGTCAGCAGTCAGGTTTTATTTTGCTGTGACTTGTAGTGCTGTCCTTCTTTTAATAAAAGGCTAAAATTTTAGTGCGGCTGTCCAAAGACAATTTTTGTTCCTGCTTTGCTAAGTGCATTGCCTGCACCTGAGTTGTCTGCAATGGAGGATTTTTGTATCTGGGTTCCCACCTGGAGCGGCTATTCCGTTCTGTTCTTGTACATAGTACTTCAAAGGGTGTGTTTCGTCTAGCGCGTGCTTCACATGTCTGGGGGTGGTTTTAAAAATGTCTGAGTTGTATATATGAGAAGAGAAAGTAGCATCCTGGTGATTGTGTGGTCAGAGTGGCTAAAGTCAGAAAGGAGCTTCTATGAACAATGTGTTCAGCCTGCATGGCGGGATGAGGCCAGTCCCCAGAGAAGAAGGTGTCTGTGAGACCCCAAGGGAAATCTGAGTTGTTTCACAGCAGGAACGCCGTTCCCTTTGCAGGACGCGAGCAGCCGAGCCGCCCGAGCCCAGGGCCGATCCTACACGGGGTGCAGTTCACCCAGGCGCCACATTCGTGGGGGCGCTCAAGTGCCAGAGTGCTCCCCTCCCTCCTCCTCTACATGTCAGTTTCCTGCCCAAGTCTAGAGAAACAAGCCACAGCACGTGATGGGGAACTAATTCATTGACTGCTAAATAGTCTGATGAAGGCTGCAGTGCTGGAGCTGATGGAAGGTAGGAGACATGTGCCACCTGAGAAGTGAGTATAATTGCTCTTCTAAAGCAATGAGCTGACAAACCTTACACCAAGCTAGCGTGTACCTACTATACTGTTGGCCTGGTCAGTGTGGTCATTATGCACTGTATAATTACATCAGATGTAATTTCTGGCACTCCACTATTTATCTATTAGTTCTGTGATTTCCCAATAGAAGAGCCCTCTCTCTGTATGTGTTCGGAAATATGATTATTCTGGTTTTCTCTCTGCATCTTTGTCTGCACTGTGAGGGGGTGGTCTGTACTAATGGAGGGGGGTGGTTTGTGGGGGTTCTGTACTAATGGTGGGTGGGGGGTTTGTGGGGGGTGGTCTGTACTAATGGATGGGCGGTGGTTTGTGGGGGGTGGTCTGTACTATGGAGGGGGGGAAGTTTGTGGGGGGTGGTCTGTACTATGGAGGGGGGTGGTTTGTACTAATGGAGGTGGGGTGGTTTGTGGGGGTTGGTCTGTACTAATGGAGGGGGATGGTTTGTCCTGGGGTCTGTACTAATGGAGGGGGGTCTGTACTGAGGAAGGTCCGTACTAAGGGAGGGGTTTATACTTAGTGGTCTGCACTGATGGGGGGGGGGCTATACTTAGTGGAGGGGGGTCTATACTGAGGGGCGACTATAGATGGTGGAGGGGGGTGACACCAACCCTAGTAATGTCACTGCAGCCGTGGGCTCTTTCCCCCTCCCTCACCCCTCCCACTCCTTGCGATGCTGTACTATTGAGCAGCACTTGCCAGCACAGCTGCTCACTATGTTTCTTCCCCCGCCTTCATATCGGATCTTGGGTGGGAGTTCCCACACTGTTTTCCCCCACATATAATGTGCAGGCTTCATGGACAGAGGCAAAAAAGGCTTGTGGTTGTTTTATGGGCACTCCTTGAAGGACATATAGTATAATATTCTTGGGAGGATGATATTCATTTTGACTATGGATGCTTTACCGAACCAGGAGAAAAGACCGGTAGGCCATGATATGAAATCTTTTTGAATGTTTTGGAGGATCAGGATGTAGTTTTTAGTATATAGGTTGGATAGTTTTGAGAGTAAATGGATCCCTAAATATGTGATTGAGTCCTGACTCCATTTGAAGGGGAAGTTTGTCTGGCATTGTGTGATCGTGTCTTTCTCCAGGGATATATTCAGCGCTTCAGATTTGGCAAAGTTAATTTGCAAGTTGGTCATAATTTTGAATGTGGCAAAATCTCAGTACGTCAGGTAAGGTAATGTGTGGTTCCGTGAGAAATAAGAGAATGTTGTCGGTGAATGCCGCCAGTTTATAGGTGTGCTTAGCGATTGTGACCCCTTTAATGTCTGGGTTAGGCATTGTAATAAAGGTTCTAGGGTGAGTACAAAGATCAATGGGGAGAAAAGGCAGCCCTGGCAAGTACCGTTTGAGATGGGGAAGGAATTTAATAGGTGATCATTGATTTGGCTGTTGGCTGTTGGGGTGGTGTACAGAGCCATAATAAATTGCAACATACGGTCCCATATGCCAAACATTTTGAGGGCTTCCAACATATAGTCCCAGGCCACTCAATCAAACGCCTTGTCTGCATCTAGGGAAAGAAAAAAGCCACGGTGCTGGGTAGAGGTCAACCATCTGTGTATATTGATTGCTTTTATGGTTTTGTCTCTTGTCTCTCTGCCCGGTATGATCATGCCTGATCTAAGGAGGTGAGTTTGGGTAGAAAGGGCAGGAGTCAATTGGCCAGGATTTTAGCGTATAGTTTGAGGTCCACATTCAATAAAGAAATTGGTCTGTAATTAGTGACTAGTGAGGGATCCTTATTAGATTTTGGGATTACTGTAATGTGAGCAATAAGAAGGTCATGGGGTAGGGGGTGATCAGCCATAATAGAATTAAGTGCTCCAAGAAAATGTGGAGTGTATCGCTAAAGGTTTTGTAATAACCTGTCGTTAGGCCATCTGGGCTAGGACTTTTTCCCGTTTTTAACTGTTTGAATGCTGTGTCAACTTCTTCAGAGGAAATAGGGTACCTTAATGCCGCGTACACACGGTCGGAATTTCCGAAACAAATGTTCGATATGAGCTTTTGGTCGGATATTCCGACCGTGTGTGAGCTCTATCGAACATTTTCTGTTGGAATTTCCCACAAGAAAATTTTGAGAGCTGGTTCTCAATTTTTCAGACAGCAAAAGTTATTGTCGGAAATTCTGATGGTCTGTATGCAATTCCGACACACAAAAATCATACGCATGCTCGGAATCATTGAAGTTTATTTTTCTCGACTCGTCGTAGTGTTGTACGTCACCGCATTCTTGACGTTCGGAATTTCTGACAACATTTGTGTGACCGTATGTATGCAAGACAAGTTTGAGCCAAAATTTCGTCGGAAAAAAATCCACGGTTTTGTTGTCGGAATTTCCGACCATGTGTCATAAGTCTCTTGCTTCCTGGTCAGACAGTCACTTGGAGTGTATTTTGTGAGGAATTCTTTGATCAATTGAGTGTGTGTGACGTCTGCTGGTTGTGTGGTCGAGGGTCCTAAGTTGTATAGGATAGTATAATATGTGACAAATTCAGTTGCTATTTTGTCATTTGTTACTATTTTATGTCTTGTTGAATTGTTGACAGAGTGAATTGTCGTAGAAGCTTTCTTAGTTCTAAGGGCATTTGCTAGGAGCTTTCCAGATTTATTTCAGAATAGTAAAATATTTTGTGGGCTAGTACTGTATGTAGTTTAATTTGGTTATTTTATCGAGTACCTCCAGTAGATCTTTCCTAGCTTTAACAAGTTCTTGCAGTGAGGATGCTGCTTGGGTGGATTTATGTGCTCGTTCTAGCATGTGAATATGTGTCGAGTTTGCCTCGTATGGTGCATTTATGTGCTTACCATCTCAGCATCGGGGATATGTTCGTGGAATAATTTTCTCTGAAAAACTGAAGTAACCGTTTGGTAGGGTGGGATCTAGGCACCAAATCGAGGATCGTGTTGGGATGTCTGGGAATATCAAGGATATAGATATTGGGTGATGGTCTGAGAGGTACATAGGGTCTATGGTAGCTGTAGTGAGCATTGTCAGGTCTTTTTGCGAAAGGAATAGGAAGTCTAGAGTAGCGGTTGTGGGGGGCTGAGTAGAATGTATAGTCTTTCACGTTAGGTTATAATGTCCGCCAGGAGTCGTGTAACGTTAGGTTTTGAAGTTGGGTTTTAATTGTGCGTAGTGCTTTGTACGGCATCGTCGAGGAGCCAGCCAACGTGTCATGTAGGGGATTAAGGGGGGCATTAAAGTCACCACAGCAATTTTAGCTGTTTGCCTGGAACATAGGTTTAATCATCTTGAGGTAGATTCAGATAGATTAGCGGATCTTTAGATCCGCGTAATCTATCTGATTTACGATCCGCCGGCGCAAGTTTGAGAGGCTAGTGCGGTATTCAGAAAGCACTTACCTCCACTCTTGCGCCGGCGGATCGTAAATCCCCCGGCGGAATTCAAATTCCGCGGCTAGGGGGAGTGTAGTATTTACTGTAAATCAGGCGCGTCCCCGCGCCGATTTAAATGCGCATGCGCCGCCGGCTAAATTTCCCAGCGTGCGTTGCTCCAAATGACATCACTAGGACGTCATTGGTTTCGCCGTGAACGTAAATTACGTCCATCCGTATTCGCGAACGACTTACGCAAACGACGTAAAAATTCAAAACTCGGCGCGGGAACGACGGCCATACTTAACATAGGATATGCCGCATATAGCAGGGGTAACTATCCGCCGGAAAAAGCCGAACGCAAACGACGTTAAAAAAAAGCGACGGGCGGGCGTTCGTTATTGAATCGGCGGAGTAAAACACAAAACGCCACCTAGCGGCCAGCGGAAGATTGCAGCCTAAGATCCGTCGGTGTAAGTCACTTACACCTGGCGGATCTTAGGGAGATCTATGCGTAACTGATTCTATGAATCAGTCGCATAGATCCGACCGTCGGATCTCAGAGATACGACGGCGTATCAGGAGATACGCCGTCGTATCTCTATCTGAATCTCCCCCCTTGTCTTTTATTTTTTTCTTAAATTTTCATCTTGTTGAATACATTTTTGTATATGGCCAAATTAGTTTCATCTTGTCAGATTATTAGATTATTATTCACCTGTATACTCACTAAACCTTTCCTGAGGGAAACCTGGACGCTGTGATTGTTGACTTACTGAAAATAACGGTTTCCTGGCCATTATGTTGACTTCCTGTGATCAATACATATCAAGTCAGAACTCTTTATCTACCTGCTTGTTCTGAGTCATGCTTCTCTGGGGATAGAAATAAACATTTTGCAACACAATATCAATACACAGAAGGGAAATGTATACCTGAGTGTGTAAAGTACTCTTCCATCATTCCATATCCTCAACATTCGATTAGGCGTTGTTATCCAATGTGCATCTGCTTTTTTTGAGTTCCGAAAAAATGTATCTGGTATCCAAATTTTTCCAACCATATTACTGTTCAGTCGAAGGACTTTTATAGTACTGTTGAATTTCAGGCGCCTGTCATACCAGGTTTGTGCAAAAAATATATCAATGGTATATTCCTATGGTAATGAAGAAGGACACATTAAAATGTAGCACTGAAGACATAAAACATTTAACATATTTTAAGATGACCCTCATCTCTGCATATTTACTAAAATACAAATTAAATGTTCAGAAACACTGAAAAATATGCGAGAAACAGCTAATGTGTTCCTTCTCAGTAATCATTGTAATATACTGTATAATGCAATTTTTTTCAGTGGGACTACATGATAACAATGTTATGATACTTTTTGGCTTGCCAAGTTTGTCAATTTATCATTTTTGCTCTCTTTAGTACTAAGAATTTAAGAATTAGTAAAATGTGTCTGTTAAAAGCATGCAAACAAGATCCCCTTATAGCCTAATGCCGCGTACACACACAATCATTTTTAATGGTCTAGAATAAACAATGTTTTTTTGACCTGATTCTTGTCAAGCCTGCCTTGCATACACACGATCGTGAAAAAAAAAAATGCTCGAGCAAAGCGCGGTAACGTACAACACGTACAACGGCACTATAAAGGGGAAGTTCCATTCGGATGGCGCCACCCTTGGTGCTGCTTTTGCTGATTTAGTGTTAGTAAAAGTTTGGTGAGAGACGATTTGCGCTTTTCAGTCTTTGTGCTTTTCAGTCTGTTACAGCGTGACGAATGTGCTATCTCCATTACGAACGCTAGTTTTACCAGAGCGAGCGCTCCCGTCTCATAACTTGCTTCTGAGGATGCGCTTTTATTTCACGTCATTAAAGCCTACACACAACCGTTTTTCACGACGTGAAAAACGACAACATGAAAAATGACGCAAAAAAATAGAGCATGCTCTAAATTTTTAATGCCCATTTTTCACGTCATGAAAAATGCTCTGGAGCCCACACACAATCGTTTTTAATGACATTTAAAAAAAAAGGCATTTTTCACGTCATAAAAAACAGTTGTGTGTACGTGGCATAAGATGAGATAAAAGTTCTGTTTTTGTATTTCTGTTTCTGGATTTCAGAAGGTCCCAGATGTGAGTGTAAATTTACTCGAAAGAGACATAGCGCTATTACCTTTCGTCTTGAAGATTTATATTCACTACCTTTCGTCTTGAAGATTTATATTCACTACCTGTCATGAAAGTAAGTGAAAATCTCCCCAATGGAGACAAAGAAAGACACTTGCCCACTGTTTGGCTGTGCCTATTGTACTGCGGGGAAATACATGGTGGTGAGTGCTGTTAGATGCCTTGCATGTCTTTTTCTTATGCTTAAATTTTCCTGCATGTCTATTGCTGTACTTAAAGTGGAGTTCCACCCATAAATATAACATTACATCAGTAGTTTTAAAAAAATGTCATTAGTCCTTTACAAATTTTTTTTTTTTTTTTAGATGCCTTCAAAGTGTTGTTGCTAGGCAGAATAGTTAATCTTCCCACTTCCTGCACCTAGGTGCTTAATGCACCGCACAGACTCCTGGGAATGTAGTGGGTGTAACTTTCCAGGAGTCTGTGCACTCCCCAGTCTCAAATAATCATGTGACTTGGACAGCACAGGTGCTGAAACCTGATCTGACACTGCTTGTGCATCTGCAAGGCTGAAATCCAGGAAGTCATACAGTCTGGCTTCATGATGCCCACACTTAAGATGGCCCCAGTCAATTTCTATTTTATAAAGTGTCTAAATGCTGTAACAACCTAACAAAACGGACCTTAGTTTACAGACTAACTTTACTAGAATACATTAAGCTTGTGTATTACAGGGGTATTTATATTTAAAAAGTGAAATTGTGGCCGGAACTCCGCTTTAATTGCGGTACTATTATCACACAGAATGGCATATACAGCTTTACTGCTTTGGAGTTGGACTGTTATGCCGTGTACACATGATCGGATTTTTGATGGAATTAAATCTGACCGTGCCAAAACGCGGTGACCTACAACACTACGACGAGCCGAAAAAAATGAAGTTCAATGCTTCCAAGCATGCGTCGACTTGATTCTGAGCATGCATTGATTTTTCTCTGATGGAGTTCCACACAGGCAATCGTAATTTCCTATAGTTTTTTTATCCATCGGAAAAATGTAAAACATGTTCTATTTTTTTACACCGATGGAAAAAGCCGGACTGTTTTCATCGGATAAACCGATCGTGTGTACATGCCATTAGTCTATAGAATTGCACCAGACCTACATAGTACATACCATTAGAAGTAGGATTGTCCTGTGCTATCTAGTCTACTTCATTGTCAGTTTTCAGCCTATCCATCCACTTGCTGGGAGCAGTTCATACATCCATTCAACACTGCATTGATCCACAGTCGAGGAATGGATTATCCTCCTATCCACTCATCCAAACTTACAGTCAGCAGGCTCTGCTGTGAAAGCACTGTTTACCTATTGAAAACTGTTCTTCTCATTGTTGCAAGTTGTATGCATAATCAGACCATAGCCACCTGCAGCAGCAACCAGGTTAGCTGCAACTAGGTGCATTAACAGTAATTTCATTTATCCTGGACATTGATTCACATTTGGAATTATTTGCATTTGTCCATCTAGTAGTGGTATACTTTGTGCATCGTTTATGGTGGTACCACCTCATTCATGTATGCATTGTGGCCGGGGTCCCAAGACCATCCTCTGCTTTTTGCAGAGTTCTGTTACTGTACCTGATTTCCCCCCACTGGGTTACTTGGCCATACCAAGATGCTGGATGCTCATATGGCAGCAGGAAGAATGTATGACAAGCCGTTGTGAGAGCAGCTTTATTCTCTTAAATGTGTAATATGTCTATTGTCTATGGTTGTCAGTGTGCATTATACAGTGGAGGAGTGTGGTGTAGGGTTGCACCAAATGAATTATATAATTACATTTCATACACAGTGAGTATAGAAAAGAAACGCCCACCTTGAAATAATCACATTTTGTTGCTTTGCAGCCTGAAATTAAGACAGACACACCATTTGTTTTATCCGGCTGTATTTACTCAGTGTGACTAACTAGTAAAAGATATAACACCAACATGTCAAAAAACAAACAGAATCTCTGAGTTGGAAAAAGGATTCCCCCTCCTAAAATTACTTGTAATTTGTAAACTCAATGAGGTGTAGCTAATCACATTCTTGATGACATATAAAGCAATTTGACTCTCAACTGTAAACAGCTGTGCTCATTTTGGGGGTTGATTTTTTTCTATACCCCCTCTGTAATTTAATTAATATAGTATGATGAAGCTGTATGGACATCTGCTACTGAGTTTATTTGTGTGACACCATTTGTATTTTTAAAATAAACTGTGACTCAATAATTTAGTTTTTTATTTTTTCCCCCCAAGGTTGACAGACTTATTTATTTCCAGCCTTTCAGTGCAATGCAAAGAGATGCCAGCAAAATGACCGCAGTCTGGACATTTTATTTAAATCAATGAAAGCAAGCCACGCATGACAAACAGCAAACTTTATTCTGTAAAGATATCAAGAGGAGGTTCAAAAGTGAGTGCTTATAATACCAGTAATCTCATAAAAAGCCCTTAAAATTAAACACAAAAGTGAGCATGGAAAATGTACAGCTGTCACTAGCGCTAGTGCTCAACAGCTGACACTGCAACAAACCCTTGCAAGAAGTGAACAATTATCCATGGATAATCCAAGGGCTATAAAAAATATCTGAGGCGGGGGGCGTGGTTAACACCACATAAGATGGCCTTGGAGATCAGTTCCTCCAGCTGCAGAGACTACCAAGCCTCACAGAGCCGACACAGATTCCCAGGAGATCCCAGCCGATTCCTAAAGTGCAACAGCATCGCCCGCTATGCCGTGATGCCAAAGAGAAGTCCATCCACCCCAGAGAGAAACAGGATTTCTCACAACAGTCCAAAGAGGGCCTCTATAAAATGGCGGTGGGAGACAGCAGGGGCCACCGCTGGTCCTCTAGCGGCCGCAAAGCCGAGCACCTCAGACTGCACTGCTGCTCACCCTCCTGATACAGGGAATCAGGGGGACTCAAGCAAAGTAAACCCTCTACCAGGAGCCCTGCCAAAACCCAGCCATGCAGGGACTCCTGTACTGAGCAAGATGCAGCTGATCTGTCCATGGATGTAAGTGCCCTGAGCACCTCTCTACCTTGTGCATCCACTACAGGGGATCCCATAGCTGCATTCCCCACTCAAGGCCCACTTAGGCCTTCCAGTCTCTGACACCACCTTAAAGGACAGGTCTGCTTCCCTTAGAGCATTACTACAGGCTACACGCTCTGAGTGATCAGCTCCTTCTACAGGCCTACTGAGCTGATGACTCCGAGCATGTAGCCTGTTCTTCCCAGTCCTTTTGCTCCTTGGTGCTTCCCCTGTTTCCTCTTCTGGTGACGTCATCCCCTGAATTTAATGCCAGCCCCGTCTGACTTCCTGGTGGCCACAGGATAGACTGCTGCTGTCTTCTGAACACCTGCCTACCCATGGATGAGCTGTACCAGAGACCGGACCGCACCATGTGTTAAAGACACAGATGAGCCCTTTTTTAAACTACTTCTCCTAAGTGCATTACTTGCTGAACAAATAAATATTATCTTGCATATTACACTTAGGTGGTGCTTCCTGTTTTTCCCTATTCTCATAACCCAGTAAGTCAGTGAATCAGTAGCTGGAAAGCTCTCCATCTCTGTTTTAGGTAATCATCCACCATGTGATGCAGACGCTGCCGATGGTATGTGGAAGCTGACAGCCCTGGGCGGCGAGGACTAAAAAAAATCCAAAATGCCTCACTTAGGTGGACGCCTTCTCCAACACTCCTCTCATGACCAACATACGACTCAAAACGTTTTCCATGACATTGTAACCTACTGGAGTCAGGGAAAATGTTCAATAAAATCCTCTTTAACATGCCCTCAAGAGATTTTATCTTCTGCACTCTCTGTGGGGACAGGATGAGTTCTGAGACCTTGCCCTTATAACAGTAGTCAAGGAGGGTAGCCAATCAGTAATCATCATTTTCCTTTATGCCACATATTCTTGGGTACTTTCGCAAGCTTTGAAATATGAGGTTGCCAATGCGCCTCCTATTTGCCGAGGCTTGAGAAGCAGACTCCTCAGGGTCACTCATGATGACAGCATCTGGAACTTCCTCCTCCCAGCCACGTACTACTCCCAAGGGTCCTGGGGTTGGAAAGCCATTGCTTACAGATTGACACATTTCTTTATCTTTTTCGAAGCCTATGAAAGAGCCAGAATCCTCCTCCTCATCATCCTCCCCTCTCTCCTCCTGTATGTCCTGTGACATAGGAATGATGGTGTCTGGATAAAGTGGGCTTTGAGAGGAAAGGAAGTCCTCCTCTTCCTCCTGTTGCTCTGCCTCCAGTGCCCTGTTCACAATCACACGCAGAGCCTGCTCTAGCAGGAACAAAACAGGGATTGTGTCACTTATGCATGCACTGTCACGGCTCACCATCCTTGTGGCCTCCTCAAATGGTGGCAATACAGTGCAAGCATCCTTAATGATCAGCCATTGGCGTGGGGAAAAAAAAGCTGAGGCGGCCTAAGTCAGTCGTGCCTTATTCACACAGGTACTCATTGACGGCATTCTGCTGCATGTATAGCAGCTGCAGCATTAACAAACAATAAAATGTAAAAAGTATTCAGCGCTGGGGGAGGTCAACGTGTCATCCAACCCCGTGCTAAAGAAGTCCCGCCGGGGGGGCGTGGCCAGGCAGCGGATGTAGCCGGACGCACCTTTTGCTTCTCTCCGCCGAATCTCCTGCAATCCATCCTGATACTCACCCGACAGACCCGCTCTTCACGCCAGCTCGCTGCAGGAAGGTCCCCCGATCGCTCCGGTGCCTCTTGCTCCCCGATCCGAACACGATGGCGGCGGCTAGGAGACAAAATGCGGCCCGGTCCCCGGACAGCGTGGGGATCCAAGATGGCGCTCAGGCCCAACGCACGGCCAAGGAAAAATACAGGGACGGGGCGGAGAAGTTATTCTCCAGAGTGCTGGCCGCCGATCCCAATGCTCGCCCGGGAGGCCAGAATGAGATGCAGGGCGCAGTGTCGGACGCGGATGATACGGTCCCCCTGGAGGATGGTGGAGGCCCGGACTTTCCATGGAGTGCAGTGAGTACCCCTAACAGCAATACCACTAGGCCGCAGGCCCTCACCAGCCCAGCCACTAGTCCTGCTACTGACGGTGAGCCCTCATTAAGGGATATATTTGCAGCTATTACTACATGCAATACCTCCCTAACTGCCCTGACTGCTGATATTAAGGGGGTGAAGGCAGAAATGTCATTTATGAGGCAGGATGCACAGAAACTAAGGGAGAGGACATCTGCTGTGGAGGGGAGGGTGAGCTCCATAGAGGATGACATGGCCCCCATGCAAAGGGATCTTTCCTACAATAATCATCTCCTTACACAACATTCCTCTCGTTTAGAGGAATTGGAGAACAGAATGAGACGAAATAACGTAAGGCTGGTGGGTCTACCTGAAAGAGCTGAAGGGAAGAATCCTGTAGAATTTATTGAAAACTGGCTGGTGACTGCCTTTGGCAAAGAAGCTTTCACTCCATTATTCTCGGTGGAAAGAGCTCACAGGGTGCCCTCCCGTCCCCCTCAGCCAGGAGCACCTCCGAGACCCTTTCTATTTAAACTTCTGCATTACAAAGACAGGGATGCCATACTGCGCAATGCCAGGATTAAACCCGAGGCCATGAAAGTTGATAATGCTAAAATCTCCTGCTTCCCTGATTTTTCTGCTGAGCTGCAAAAGCAACGTGCAAAGTTTCTGGATGTTAAACGTCGCCTCAGAGTACTAGATGTGAAATATGCTATGCTGTACCCCTCCAAGCTTAGGGTGGAAGCATTGGGATCTGTACACTTCTTTGATCTTCCGTCATCAGCTGCACAGTGGCTGGACAGAGAGGAACATTCAATCCGAGAAGGTCGCAACCGTCACCGTGCTCAACAAGATGGGTAATACCTAGACAGACTTATCCTGCCATTTACCTACTATTCCCCTTTATCAAGGCGGAGAATTTGCTGAGATTTCGCTCATACTAGATTCACTGGGCTATTTGTTCTTGCTGTTGAGAAGTTTAGACACTTGGTGCACTTCCACTGTTGCCCCCATGCGGGCCTGGTACAGGCCCCGCACTGCCTGTAGGCACACAAAGTTGGCCATGTTGGCCTGTTATTTTTTGAATATATCTTTTTTTCTTTCTTGCTTAATTTCCCTTTTTTCATCTGCCAATGTGACTGTGGGTTCGTCGTCCTCTACATACCACCTGCTTTGGGGGTTTATTACCCCACCAGTGACTACCTATGTTGTGCATTTTGTGATACTCCTCGGCCTAACCTCATCAATTACGTTGGACCATCTGGCCCTGCTATGTGTGCCTCTGCACTTGACTGAGGGCATACTAATGATCCCTCCCCCAAGGGGAACTGGCTGTCCTGTTTTTTGCTGCTGTGTGTTTGCTACTGACTCCTATGTTTTACTTATTCCTAAGGTGCAATGTCTAAGATAACCAGATTTGTGTCCTGGAATGTGCGGGGATTGAACAATCCTGTTAAACGCTTGGCTGTGCTCCGCACAATCAAGCGTATAACCGCTGATATTGTCTGCCTGCAGGAGACTCATCTCCCCCCGACCTCCACACCCCAATTTGCGATAAGGCAATTTAGCCACCAGTATCATTCTACTTTCTCAGTGTACTCGAGGGGGGTGAGCATCCTAATCAAACAGGGCACGCAATTTACGGCTCTGGAGACACTAATTGACCCGGAGGGGCGCTATGTCATTATTCTATGCTGTATATGTGGTACTAAATGCTTACTTGCAGGTATTTATATTCCCCCTCCCTTTTCTACCAGTGTACTGAAAGTATTGTCAGATTTTGTTGCCCGTTTTCCAGGTGTCCCTGTGTTGGTGGTAGGGGATTTTAATAACTGTCTGGACCATACTAGGGATAGGTTGTCTGCCCAAGGGGTGGTTGGAATACAAAGGGGAAGTGGGCCTACCCCGTTCGCTCGATTACTACTGGAAATGGGCCTAACAGATGTCTGGAGGGTCCGCAATCCGGAGGCCAGAGTCTATTCATGTCAATCTGCCTCGGTAGGGGGCCTCTCTAGAATAGACCTAGGGCTGGGAAATGCATTACTCCTGTCATTGTTGGAAACCTCTCAATACCACCCTAGGCAAATTTCTGATCATGCTCCTCTCTCGGTTGACATCAGGTGTGGGGCTCGCAGGGGCAATACCCTCTGGAAGCTTAACCCCTTTTGGCTATCGCTTTTTCCGGTCCCTGATCCTATCCCAGAGCTCCTCAAAAAAATTTTCAATCAAAACCTAGATACTGCGACATTAGATATAGTCTGGGACACAGCCAAAGCCTTCCTCAGAGGGCAATTTATTAGAGCAATTTCTAAGATAAAAACCTCCACTAAGGAATGGGAAATGTCGGTCCTAGAGGAAGTACGATCCTCGGAGGCCAGATATATTGCTGACCCCACAGACGATACGAAACGCTCGTGGCTAGCATCCCAAACCTTACTTAAAGATCTAACTATGCAACTAGCTGAAAATAAGCGCTTTTTCTTACAACAAAGTCATTTTGAGGAGGGAGAGAATACGGGGCATATGTTAGCGCTACTGGCCAAGTCACAACAGCCGTCCTCGCATATCGCATCTATAACAAATTCCGAGGGGAATCCCTGCCACTCTACTAAAGAAGTTACTAGAGTATTTAGTCTTTTTTTTCAGGATGTTTATTCCTCCAAGGTTAACCCCACTCGAGATGACATACATTCGTTTCTGGACAAGTATCCTGTGCCATCCTTGTCTGCTTCGGATGTGGCCCTTCTTAATGCTCCTCTGACTGAGGATGAATTACTTGAGGCGCTAGCCCACTCGAAAAATAGTCGGGCTCCCGGGGCTGATGGGTTACCCTCTGAGGTATACAAAAGGTACTCGACTCAACTCCTCCCCATTCTTCTTAAAATGTATAATCATGCATTCGAAACAGGGTCTCTACCCCCTTCTATGAATGAGGCGCTTATTGTGGTTCTGTTGAAGCCCGGAAAGGACCCATCGTCTCCGGACTCTTACAGACCGATCTCACTTCTAACCTATGATGTTAAGCTGCTGGCCAGGATTTTGGCTAGCAGGTTGGCTAGCTGTATACAAAAAGTGATACATAGAGATCAGTCTGGGTTCATTCCTACGAGATCCACATCTCAGAATTTGCGCAGACTTTTCCTGAACTTACAACTCCCCCCGGACAATGTAGGTAACAGGGCAATCCTATCGTTGGACGCCGCTAAGGCGTTCGACAGCGTGGAGTGGCCATACCTTTGGGAAGTCCTAACTCGATTTGGGGTGGGTCCCTCATTTTTGAAATGGGTGCAGTTATTGTATAGCTCCCCGTCGGCGAGAATGCGTATTAATGGTGAGGTCTCGGAACCCTTCTGTCTGGCTAGGGGCACTCGGCAGGGGTGCCCTTTGTCGCCCCTGTTGTTTGCCCTGGCTCTTGAGCCACTGGCCATTCACATTAGAAACAGGCAGGATATAGTGGGGTTTCAGAGAGGTCCCAGAAAAGATGTGGTTTCCCTTTATGCGGATGATACATTGATATATCTGGGGGATACGGCAAGCTCCCTGCAAAACGTAATGGGCCTGATTGCTGACTTTGGTCGGCTCTCGGGGTTCAGTATTAACTGGAATAAATCAGTTATTATGCCACTAGATCCTCTGCCAAGCCCTCTGCCGGACTGTGCGAAGGACATTGCAATAGTAGAGGAATTCCGTTACTTGGGCATACAGGTCACGCCTAGTCCATCCCAGTACCTTGACAAAAACTTATCTCCACTAATGCAGAAACTACGGCTGAAATGCTCAGCCTGGAGAAAGTTACCTCTATCCGTGACCGGTAGAGTTAACCTAATTAAGATGGTATGGGCACCTCAACTTTTATATATTTTTCACAACTCCCCGATCTGGATCACTCATAAATGGTTTACCCGCATAGACTCTCAATTTAGAGAGTTGATATGGAAGGGGGGGTCGGCCCGTATTAGTTTGCATTCTCTGCAATTACCAAAAGATCAGGGAGGTATGGCAGTTCCGCATTCTCGGTTTTACTTCATAGCGTCGCAGCTCCAGCAACTTGCTAACTGGGGAATAGCAGATGAATCTGACCCGATAAGATCACTGATAGTACCAGTGGACTCAACCCTTCCAGCGCTGGTGTATCTAGAGGCAGGCCTTACTCAATTCCCTACTGCACTGCCCACAATTAGCCTATTAACCAAGTTATGGGACTATGTAAGGTCTATTTTTAAGATCAAGACAATGTGCCAGTTCACCCCAATATGGAGGAATAGACATTATTGTGAACTTCTTAAGTTGAAGGGATTTGGTTCGTGGGAAGGGTTGGGCATACATTATATCGCCCAGCTGTTCTCTGGAACTACACTTAAATCCTTTGCGACTCTAAAAGGGGAATATGGTTTATGTAACTCCCAGTTTTACCAATACCTGCAACTGAGACACGCTGTACAATGCGAAAGCAGACTTACTCGACCAGCTGTAGTGGTACACCCTCTGATGAGAGATGTGCTCATTGCGGATGACCGGGCGGGCATGATATCTAGAGTCTATGCAAGACTAATCCAATCTACACATGATGCAAGTAAGCTCCCCTGCAGACGCGGGTGGGAACGAGATTTGGGGCCTGTAGACGGTGAAACATGGGAACTGTGTCTGACGTCCGCCCCACTAGTGTCTGTATCGGCGTCACAGAGGCTCTCTCACTTATATTTGCTACATAGGGTATACAGAACCCCGGCTAGGCTACATAAATGGGGTTTTAGAGAGACACCTTTGTGTCCAAAATGCAATGCGCATACTGGGGATCTCTTGCACATGTTCTGGAAATGCCCGAAACTCTTTAGGTACTGGAAATATGTCCTTGATACCATAGCCCAGGTATTTCAGATACCAGTAATTACTGACCCAGTGGTCTGCCTCCTTGGCGCGTTGGAGCTACCTGATCTGTCACCAAACGGTCACACGGCGGTGCTACGGTTGCTCTACCTAGCTCGCAAGGAGATTGCGAAGATGTGGATTACGCCTAGGGTACCAACGGGCACATTATGGGTGAAACAGGCCAATAACTTACTGATTCGGGAAAAACTAACATACCAGCACAGGGGTGCTTCGAAAAAGTTTTATTCACTATGGCAGCCCTGGTTAGATGTCCCAGGATTGGGACCTCTTCAGCTAGTGAGGGACAGATTACTACAGGGATGATCACTCAAAACAAACGACGATAAATCAATATTGAATAGTGTAATTGTATTAACAGTGGGGTATGAGGAGTGAGAATTCCACACTACCCTTTGCTACATTAGGTGGAGGATGGAAATATGTTGAGGACCACAGTCCTAGAGATGAAGATCCTCTCCTTCTTTTTTCTCTTTTCTTTTTCTTTCTTTCTTTCCCCCCCTTTTCTTTTTTCTTCTCTTTCTATCCCTATTTGGTTTTATCTTTCTACATCCGGAGTTAAAGAGTTACTATTGAAATACACAGTCAGACTGAACTAAAGTGGTAATGCCTTGTGTGATGAAGTGAGTTATACTATCATACCCATCCTTCTATAAGTCTGGAGTGTAGATATTGATTCGTTCACTTAATATTTGTCTTGGCATTACTTAAAGATTTGGATGTTTGCCACTGTGGGAGTACATTTGTATACTCCCTTTACTATTCTGATGCACTTTCTATTGATCTGCCTGTGTATATATATATGTTTGTATTGATACAATAAACTTATTTTTGATTTAAAAAAAAAAAAAGAAGTCCCGCCCACGGATGTAACGCATTCGGGGGGTGGAGCCACAATTGACGTCACCCCCGGCCACCACTGTGGTTTGCAATCATTACACGCTCTTGATGCAGGCACTCACATTTGAGTTCCATTTAATGTGAGTAGCTACTTGTGTGTTTTTTATATTAATCAAAAAAATGTGTAAAATATTGCGCCAAAAATTATGAATAATAATGAAAAGCCGCTAACACAACAAAAATACAAATATTTTAACAGTGCAGGAGTGATAAAGTGCAGCGCTGAGTGTAGGAAGAGATGGGATAACCCCCCTCTATAGCATAAAAATGCTAGTAGTGTATAGACACTAAATCAATACAAAAAATATCATGTATGTGTGTACAACATAAATTCATGAAACACTACTAGTCGTGACGGCGAACAACATAAAAAGTTAGTGTAAACAACCAGAAATGACATAAAAAACACTACAATGAAGGAGTGAATCAAATGATCACTGAAATAAAGTATAATATAAACAAAGTCCCAAATAAATGAATTTCTTGATATCCGTCACCATAGGATCATCAGTAATGCCCCGTACACACCATCACTTTATGTGATGAAAAAAAATGACGTTTTTAAAAACGTCACTTTAATTGACTGTGTGTGGGGGAAAACGTCGTTTTATGTCTTGTAAAAAACGACCAAAAAAATTGAAGCACGCTTTAATTTTATGTGTCGTTTTTCAAAAGTGCACTTTTTACTTCACAGAAATTGACCGTGTGTAGCAAAAAACGTCGTTTTCTAAGACGTTTTTTCATCCACGCATGCCCAGAAGCTACTTATGAAGCGAGCTTCAATGGTAAAACGTGGTGGAACGTAACCTCACTTTGCAAGATCATTGTGAGAAAACGATGGTGTGTAGGCAACTTCGTCTTTGAAAATTGAAGTTTCAAAAACGTCATTTTTTACTTCACAGAAAGTGTCGTTTTTTTTCATCACATAAAGTGATGGTGTGTACGCGGCATAAGTGTCAAAAAAATGGGATATCACAAATCGGTGTGGAGAGATGGTCAAAAACCTTTAACTGGTCTCTATATGAGCAGGAGTGGTGTGCTATTCAGAATTGTCACCAGGGAGTGCCTTCACCTTTGGGCTAGGGGGGAGAAATTAATACTCTTACCCTCACATATGGATCCAACTCACCCTACAGTGGTGGATCACTTGCGCTTGTATCCCAATCATGGACTCAAGGGAACCGGAAACCTCAGGTTGTCTCCTCTCTCCTCTACTGCACCTCCTCCAAGATAGGTGACTACAAAGCAGGGACCCGATATGGCGGAATTAGATATCCAAACCAAAAGAATATTTCCAGGTGTCAGATATATGTAAAAAAAGGAAAGGTCCTCCACATAGTGTAAATCCAAAAACTGAATTTATTAAAATCTTAAAAAAGCTCCACAAAAAGATGTAAAAAAACAAATAAAATCCAAAGAAATCCGAAACAAACAGTCCAAGAGCATGGTGTGGACAGCTGGAGCTGGCATGTAACCCGACGTGTTTCATCTGAGAAAGACATCAACTGGGGTGTACGCCAACCCGCTGTCCCCACGCTTAAATAAGAGGAGAGTAAATTTGAAAAAAATCACCACGTCTGTCTTACTGCGGAACACTTCCGGGATCACCACATCAAACAGCGTGTGACGTCATCACGTGTATGTGTCCCCGTGTATGTATCGACCAATCAGCATGGTCCGTAGGATCACGGCTAGCGTGCCCACGTTCCTGTTGCTGATATATCTCAAGTACGCCCCCGCCGCACAAGACGACCCAGCGTCTCGTGACGGCAGTGGGTCGCCATAATGGGAAGAACTGCAATGCATGTAGGGACCTGTAGTTTCTAAAAGAAAGACAGAGTTCCAGATTTGAGCGCTCCAAAGTATTGGTGTATTAACATACAGCCAAGCAGGAAATCATATCCCACAATTAACGCAGCCAGCAGCGAAGCATGCTGGAAAATGTAGTTTAAAGCTTAAATTGTGGGAACATAAATAGCAACCCTGATAAAAAATATGTAATACTGCATCTTACAATAACATTAAAAAATTTATAAAATGTATAATGAGTCGCTTGAATGGACTATAAAAAGGAAGCGTGTAGCAATCAGACTGAACACGCTCACTGTACATGTCTGTAATGGTGATCCCAGATCCTGGTGGCAGCAATATGACATACATGTACCAATCAATTAGCTTAACACTAATAATCAGTTATAAGGAGCGCTGATCAGAAGGTAGGTATGTAATCTAAACAGAAAAGTATATATATATATATATATATATATATATATATAGATACATATGCACAGGGCCGTCTTTAATATTGTTTGGGCCCTGGGCAAACATTTTTTTTGGGCCCCCCTCCAGCTTATTTTGGGCCTGGCTGGTTCACATGTATGGGCTGCCATGCCTTTGTTTCCTGCAGAAAAAAGGTGCATTCAGCATTTTAAAAATACAGTTGCCTTGAAATCCATTCTGCTTTTGCACCATGCTACTTACCTGCAGTTCTTGCACACACAAACGCACTGTGTTTTTAAAAGCGTGACCTAAACGTCTAAAAATGCAGCAAGTTTGACAGTGCGG
Organism: Rana temporaria; assembly: GCF_905171775.1. Lineage (NCBI taxonomy): Eukaryota > Metazoa > Chordata > Amphibia > Anura > Ranidae > Rana > Rana temporaria. The sequence continues at coordinate 290,942,366 of NC_053491.1, read as the reverse complement.
GAACTGCAGATACGTCACAGCAGACAGCAGAATGGACAGGCAGTGCTGTATTTCAGTGCTTGATGGGCATAGGCGTGCCGTGTGCGCAGCCTATTACATGAGGCATGCGCTTTTCTTTGCAGGAAATGCAGGCATGGCGGCCCATTCAAATGAATGGGCTGCTGTGCCTGCGCAAATTTGGGCCTGCCAAAACACATACATGTGAACCAGCCAGGCCCAAAATAAGCCCATCAAGCAGTTAAATACAGACAGTAATGCCATGTGCTCTGAGGCCTTACTCAGCCTGGACTGCAGGTCTGGTCTGTGATTTAAAGAGTTCCTCTATTTTACACATGGCATGGCATGGGGTCCCATGGTGCTAAAGCAGAATGGACAGACGGTGCTGTGACCCCCATGCCATGCCATGTGTAAAATAGAGGAACTTTTTAAAACACTGACCAGACCTGCAGTGAATCATCAAATATTATAAAGACTTTGGGCACACTCTACAGAAAACTTCTATTTACAATATATATTAGCAAACAGTGACATACCTTGAGGAGCAGGGCATGAAGAAGTCAGCCTCCGGATGTGCAAACTGGGGATGTTATAAAATCACATTCTAATTCACTTTTATATACAAGCAGCACCCAGTGGCAGGAAGGGAGAAGTGCACATCTAAAGGGAAGCCAGGGGTGCTGTACATTTTAAAACACTGGGAAGGGAAGCAGTACTGTCACTGGCTGCGTGCCGCTGATGATTTTCAGCCTGATTTGTGGGCAGCAAAGGGGCTTAACGGGCGGCAGGGCCGCCATCAGGAATTATGGGGCCACTTACACAGCTTCAGGCATGGGCCCCCTGGAGCAGAGAACCGGGATGGGGGGTGCTGCCGCCTGAAATTGAGAAGCAGGGTGGGGGGCTGCCGCGAATTTAGAAGCGGGGGCCCTTTACAAAAAAAGAAATAAAGAAAGAAATAAAGAAAAATATATATCAAAAAAGGGGTGTAGCCATCCGGGGCCCTGGGGACCTCTGGGCCCTTTAATAAAAAGAAAAAAAGAAATAAAAAATATATATAAAAAATATATTTTAAAAAGGGGGTTGCCATCTGGGGCCCTGGGGACCTCTGGGCCCTTTAATAATTTTTTTTGATAAAAATAAATTACAAAAAAAAGGGGGTTGCCATCCGGGACCTCTGGGCCCTTCAATAAAAAATAAAAAAATATATATAAAAAAGAAACATTTATAAAAAAAAAGGGGGGGTTGCCATCCAGGGCCCTGGGGACCTCTGGGCCTTTTAATAAAACAAATAAAAATATATATATAAACAAAAATAAACATCTATAAAAAAAATTAAAAAAGGTGTTTGCCACATGGGGCCCTGGGGACCTCTGAGCCCTTTAATAAAAAAATATATATATATATATATAAAACAAAGAAAGAAAAAGAAAAAAAAAGAAATAAAATAATATAAAAAAAATGTTTTTTATAAAAAAAGGGGGGTTGCCTTCCGGGGCCCTGGGGACCTGTGGGTCCTTTAATAATAATAATAATAATAATAATAATAATAATAATAATAATAATAACATTTATATAATATATATAATATATATATATATAAAAAATAAAAGAAATAAAGAAATATATAAAAAAAGATTTTTGTTATAAAAAGGGGGGTTGTCACCCGGGGCCCTGGGGAACTACGGGCCCCTGGGGACCCCTAAAAAAATTGTCCCTTTATTAAAAAATAAAAATATATTAAAAACCTTTTTATTTTTTTTTAAATAAATAAAAAAAAAGGGGGATTGCCATCTGGGGCCCTGGGGGCCTCCGGACCTTTTTCAAAGGGGGTTGCTTTGGGCCCGCAACAGTGACAGGGCCCTGGGCAGCTTCCCTGTTTGCCCTGTGGTAAAGACGGCCCTGCATATGCATGTCACCTAGGTGAACATCCTATAAGGTGTGTGAAAAATGTTGTGAAATGTGTATATATATTGTGAACTTTGGGGGTTCTTTAGCTCAGCGAGACAAGTGCTTAAACCGTAGTAGTAAAGAAAAAGGGTTTTTATTTGCAAACCAAACAAAACAATGCTTTCTTCAGCATAGGGAAAATCATCAAAACAAAAGTCCTGCTTGTCTTCAGCTCAAATGAAAAAATCTGGTTTTCTTTCAGCACATCAAACAAAACAAAACACAGGCACATACGGTTTGGTAAGTATTCCAGTCCTTCTCAGCAGCATACAACCTCTGCAGACACCTTCACTTCCACACTCCTCCACCCTCTGTCAGCACTTCCTCTCCTTTTAGCTGACTTCCTGGAAGTTGTTAACCCCCTGTGTGCCTGAAAGCCCGGGGTCAGAAGGGACTAGACTCTGAAAACTGGCGCTTTGTAGCGTCCATCCAGGACCCAACCCTAGCGTCCTGTACATATCCCCCCTTCTGCTTCAACGTGGAGGTGTTGGAGGCACCACTCGCCATCATACAGTGGACTCGGGAGAGGGCATCGGCATTCTGATGCTGTCTCCCGGGTCTGTGCTCTACCATGAAGTTGAAATCCTGCAGAGACAGAAACCACCTTGTTACCCTGGCATTGGTGTGTTTGTTCTGTCTCATTCACGTAAGAGGAGCATGGTCTGATATAAGGCGAAACCTCCTACCTAGGAGAAAATAACGTAGGGAGTCCAAAGCCCACTTGATGGCAAGACATTCGCGTTTCACCACCGCATAGTTTTTCTCAGCTGGCGTCAGTTTCCTACTAAGAAAAACTATTGGGTGCTCCTCTCCGTTGATTTCTTGAGACAGAACTGCTCCTAGCCCTTCACTTGAGGCATCTGTTTGCACTAAAAACTCCTTAGAAAAATCTGGCGCCACAAGCACCGGATCCTGGCAGAGTGCTGTCTTAAGCATTTGAAAAGCTTTTTCAGCCTCTGCATTCCATTTGATCATGACCGACTTTCGGCCTTTGGTGAGGTCAGTTAGCGGTGCCGCAATGGTGGCAAAGTTGGGGACAAACCTCCTATAGTACCCAACTAGGCCTAAAAACGCTCTGACCTGTTTCTTTGTTAGGGGGCGGGGCCAGCCCTGTATGGCCTCTACCTTGCTCATTTGGGGTTCACTAACCCTCTACCTACAATGTATCCTAGATACTTGGCTTCCTCCACCCCAACCGCACACTTCTCCGGATTGATGGTGAACCCTGCTCTTCTTAAGGAGTCTACCACTGCCTGTACCCGGGGAAGATGGGAATCCCAGTCCGTGCTGAAAATGACTATGTCATCCAGGTAAACGGAGGCATACCGTTGGTGTGGACGTAAAGTTTTGTCCATGGCCCTTTGGAACGTGGCGGGGGCAGGGTGTAGACCAAACGGCATTCTCTTATACTGGAAGTGACCTTCCCGGGGTAGAGAAAGCTGTTTTCTCCCTGGCCTCCTTGGTCAGGGGAATCTGCCAGTAACCTTTTGTGAGGTCCAGCGTGGTGATGTACCTGGCAGGACCCAATCTCTCAATCAGCTCATCTACCCGTGGCATGGGGTATGCATCAAACTTGGAGACCTTGTTGAGTTTTCTAAAATCGTTGCAGAAGCGGAGAGTACCATTGGGTTTGGGCACCAACACGATCGGACTGGACCACTCGCTCTGCGACTCTTCGATGACACCAAGTTTGAGCATCCTTTTAACCTCTCCAGACACTGACACTCTATGAGCTTCTGGGATACGGTAGGGTTTAAGCCGGATTTTCACCTTGGGCTCGGTCACAATGTCATGCTCGATGACGTTGGTGAGCCCTGGCAACCCTGAAAACATGTCCCTATTTCTTTGCAGAAATTCTTTTACTTGCTGGGTTTGGGGCCTAGTTAGGGTAGCCGCAACCTGCACCAGGTCGATCCCTACATGGTCCCCTGACTGTACCGCCACCACCACGGACACCGGTTCTCTGTCTCTCCAGAGCTTCAACAAATTTATGTGATAAATTTGGTAGGGTTTTTTTTTCCTGGTTGGTGTACCTTATAGTTTATCTTGCCCACATTCTCCACCAGTTGTGAACTTTGGGGGTTCTTTAGCTCATCGAGACAAGTGCTTAAACAGTAGTAGTAAATAAAAAGGGGTTTTTATTTGCAAACCAAACAAAACAGCGCTTTCTTCAGCATAGGGAAAATCATAAAAACAAAAGTCCTGCTTGTCTTCAGCACAAATAAAAAAGTCTGGTTTTCTTTCAGCACAGCAAACAAAGCAAAACACAGGCACATACGGTTTGGTAAGTATTCCAGTCCTTCTCAGCAGCATACAACCTCTGCAGACACCTTCACTTCCACACTCCTCCACCCTCTGTCAGCACTTCCTCTCCTTTTAGCTGACTTCCTGGAAGTTGTTAACCCCCTGTGTGCCTGAAAGCCCGGGGTCAGAAGGGACTAGACTCCGAAAACTGGCGCTATGTAGCGTCCATCCAGGACCCAACCCTGGCGTCCTGTACAATATATATCATAGATCAAAATTAGAAAAAGGAAATATGATAAAATAATTCTAATATTGTGGGTGGTTATCGTGAAAAGAACCTTGAACCTTTCCAATCAGAATAATTGACCAGACGTACACCTCAAACTGCGTTAGAGTAATGTCTGACCAATATTTGAATATGCGAATATGCAAAGAAATCGGATAAAACCCAAGATGTCCAACACTAGTTGGAAAAGACTAGGCTTGGTTTATAAATGCATTGACGTCCCAATCTATATTAAGGCCATGCGGCCTATAACTTCTGAGCTGGTAGATCCAGAAGGTTTCCAACCTAGAGACCCCCCTGAGACATGATTCGCCCCTCCAATTAGGGACGAACTTGTCCATGATTTGAAACTTAGTACCTGTGGTGTCTTTGCTGTGGGATTGTTTTCAACAAGGGCAGGTGATCAGGTACACTACGTACCTGGTAGCACAGGTAGTGAAGTGCTTCATTTTGTATTCCACCCCAGTGGCAACTGAACAGAAATTTTACACCTTTCCACGTCCACATGAATTCCATTTGCACATTTTACATCTTCGACAAGGATAATAGGCCTTTAAATGTGGAAAGAAGACTGGGACTGTTGGAGGGTCAGTAACATTAGACGCAATTTGGCCCCTTAACGAGGTTGCTTCTCTATACGTTACTCCTGCTTTATCAGGAATTATTCTGATTGGAAAGGTTGTTTTCACGATAACCACCCACAATATTAGAATTCTTTTATTATATTTCCTTTTTCTAATTTTGATTTGTGATATATATATATATACACATTTCACAAAAATGTTCACACACCTTATAGGATGTTCACCTAGGTGACATGCATATGTATATGTATATATATATATATATATATATATATATATATATATATATATATATATATATATATATATATATACTTTTCTGTTTAGATTACATACCTACCTTCTGATTAGCGCTTCTTATAACTGATTATTAGTGTTAAGCTAATTGATTGGTACATGTATGTCAAATTGCTGCCACCAGGATCTGGGATCACCATTACAGACATGTACAGTGAGCGTGTTCAGCCTGATTGCTACACGCTTCCTTTTTATAGTCCATTCAAGCGACTCATTATACATTTTATTATGTTATTGTGAGATGCAGTATTACATATTTTTTATCAGGGTTGCTATTTATGTTCCCACAATTTAAGCTTTAAACTACATATTCCAGCATGCTTCGCTGCTGGCTGCGTTACTTGTGGGATACGATTAGCTGCGTGGCTGTATGTTAATACGCCAATACTTTGGAGCGCTCAAATCTGGAACTCTGCCTTTCTTTTAGAAACTACAGGTCCCTACATGCATTGCAGTTCTTTCCGTTATGGCGACGCACTGCCGTCACGAGACACTGGGTCGTCTTGTGCGGCGGGGGCGTACTTGAAATATATGAGCAACAGGAACGTGGGCACGCTAGCCGTGATCCTACAGACCATGCTGATTGGTCGATACATACACATGATGACGTCACAAGCTGTTTGGCGTGGTGGTCCCGGAAGTGTTCCGCAGTAACATGGTACAGACATGGTGATTTGTTTTCAATTTACTCTCCTCTTATTTAAGCGTGGGGACAGCGGGTTGGCGTGCACCCCAGTTGATGTCTTTCTCAGACGAAACTCATTGGGCTACACTCCAGCTCCAGCTGTCCACACCACGCTCTTGGACTGTTTGTTTCGGATTTCTTTGGATTTTATTTGGATTTTTACATCTTTTTGTGGAGCTTTTTTAAGATTTTAATAAATTCCGTTTTTGGATTTACACTATGTGGAGGACCTTTTCTTTTTTTACATATATCTGACACCTGGAAACATTCTTTTGGTTTGGATATCTAATCCCACCATATCGGGTCCCTGCTTTGGAGTCACCTATCTTGGAGGAGGTGCAGTAGAGGAGAGAGGAGACGACCTGCGGTTTCCGGTTCCCTTGAGTCCCTGATTGGGATACAAGCGCAAGTGATCCACCACTGTAGGGTGAGTTGGATCCATATGTGAGGGTAAGAGTATTCATTTCTCCCCCCTAGCCCAAAGGTGAAGGCACTCGCTGGTGACAATTCTGAATAGCACAACACTTCTGCTCATATAGAGACCAGCTAAAAGTTTTTGACCATCTCTACACACCGATTTGTGATATCCCATTTTTTTGGACACTTACTGATGATCCTATGGGGATGGATATCAAGAAATGTATTTATTTGGGACTTTGTTTATATTATACTTTATTTCAGTGATTATTTGATTCACTCCTTCATTGTAGTGTTTTTTATGTCATTTCTGGTTGTTTACACTAACTTTTTATGTTGTTCAGCGTCACAATTAGTAGTGTTTCATGAATTTATGTTGTACACACATACATGATATTTTCTGTTTTTTATATTAAACTATTAATACAGTGAGCACTATATTGGTCTCTTTATTTTCTATGTGCAGTGGAGCTAAGTGCATATGCTCATTGCTGATCACTGGCCAATTTTATAAGCTCTGCTAGCAGGATTTCCATCTTTATTCTGGGAGTGAGCTCTATGTTTGGTGACCTATTTTTAGGTCAAATTGATGAGGTGAGAGAGGCCAATCTGTGTGTGGTGGAGGGATCCTTTGTCACCTGTCAAAACATCCACAATTCATGCCGTTTAGATTTGTGCTTTCTCACATGCACCTATGGACTTTTCCTAACTTCACTTACCTATGAACATTATTGTTCATTATTCATTTATGATATAGACTTATTTTATTTGTTTTGTTGCGCTGGACTGTTCTTATATGGCAGCATTGACAAAGTCGAGTTTCACCTGGTGGGCATGTCAAAAATAAAGTGGTTTACAGGCAGGTGGTTTTCCCGCTGACTTTCAGCCAACTGAGCACTGGCTGTGTATGACCGCCTAAAATGGCTACAGACTCTTCTTATGGCCAGCATTAACACATGTTGCAAACCTGGGTACGTATTTAGGAAATGCTGCATCACCAAATTAAGGACATGTGCCAGGCATGGCATGGAATAGGGTGGCTGCTCTCTACTCTTTCTTGATGTCAGCCTCCTTGTGGTTGTGCCGCAATATGCTGCGGCTTGGGGAACATGAATGGCAATTTCTCTACCAGTGTTCCTCCTTCTCTCTAGGCTCATGATCCTGTCATCCTCAACTAGACATGTGCAATTCTTTCGTTTCTAATTCGTTTTTAACGTAAATTTGAATTTTTGTTTTTCACAAACTTTTTATTTCCGAATTTTCGGACTTCCGAAAAATTCGAATTTCCAAATTTTTCAATTTCCGAATTTTCGGACTTCCGAAATTTCGAATTTCCGAATTTTTTTAATTTCCGAATTTCGTAATTTTTTTTTTTTTAATTTTAAAAATCCCGAATTTTAGAAATTTCTAATTTTTTATTTTCGAATTTTTCAATTTTAGAAATTTAGAATTTTTCATTTTTTTTTTAATTTTCGAAATTTTCATTTTCGATTTTCAAAATTTCGAATTTTCGAATTTTTCATTTTCAAATTTCGAATTTTTCAATTTTCGAAATTTCGAATTTTCGATTTTTGTTTTCGAATTTTTCATTTTCGAATTTTCGAATTTTTCAATTTCGTATTTCCGAATTTTTACATTTCCGAATTTTCAATTTTCGAATTTTTCAATTTCGAATTTTTCGAATTTTCGAATTTTTCAATTTCGTATTTCCGAATTTTTACATTTCCGAATTTCGGAAATTCGGATGTTCGGAAATCGTTTTTTTATTTCAGAAATTCCGAATTTTCGAAATTTTCATTTTTTATTTTCGAATTTTTCAATTCGAAAATGAAAAATTCCAAAATTCGAAATTTCGAAAATGAAAAATTCCAAAATTCGAAATTTCGAAAATGAAAAATTCCAAAATTCGAAAATGAAAAATTTCGAAAATTCGAAAATTAAAAATTTCGAAAATTCATAAATTCGAAATTTCGAAAAAAAAACGTAAATTCGGAATTTCGAAAATTCGAAATTTCGAAAATTCATAAGTTCGAAATTAAAAATAAAAAAATCGTAAATTCTAAAAATTTGAAAATTGAAAATTTTGAAATTCAAAAGGAAATTTGAAAATTCGAAATTTCGAAATTAGAAAATAGAAAAATTCGAAATTTGAAAAATCGAAATTTCGAATTTATGAATTTTCGAAATTTCGAATTTTGGAATTTTTAATTTTCGAATTTTCGAAATGAAAAATTCGAAAATTCGAAAAATAAAACATTTTAAAATTCGAAAATTAAAAAAATCTGAATTTTCGAAATTGTGGAATTTTCGAAATTGTGGAATTTTCGAAATTGTGGAATTTTCGATTTTTATCATTTTCAAATTTTAGAAATTCTGAAATCCTGAATTTTCGAATGAAAATTTTTCCGTACTTCCGAATTTTTTCATTTCCGAAATTTTCTGGATTTTTTGAATTTCCAAAAATTTGTTTTCATTTTCGAATTTCCCGAATTTACGAATTTCCGAAAAAAAAAAAAAACGAAAGTAACATAAACTAAAAAAACTATTTTTTTGGCAGTGCACATGTCTATCCTCAACCTCAGAACCAACATCTGAATCCAGTATTGGCTGGGCATCATCAAGGTGCAAGTGGCTGACGCTGTGGTCAAACAACTTAGCTGACTCCTCAATGGCTGATGCTGGGGCTATGGCAGGAATAGATGTGGACAAGGAGGCAGGTTTATCCACTCTGGCAACTGCAGGGAACTACATCTGTCTCTGTGTGACATAGGATGAGGAGGATGAGGAAGCCAGTCCACCACCTCCTCTGCATGCTATGGCTGGATAGCATGGGCAAACTGACTAAACAGAGGAAATTATGCCCTGCCCGAGGATTGACCACCACGTCCACCTTTGACTGTGGACACATTTGTTGCTGGCCCCCTTACAGTTCCAATGGAACATCTGCTGCTCCTTGTTGTCCTCCCAGACATTATTGGGCGTTGCTTATAAGCAAATGTAAAGAAGAAGTTGAAATCTGTACGTAGATGCACTTTAATCAATGTAAAGAGGTGTTTGGTGCACTTTAATTTGAATACTCACACTACACAGACACACTCCACGGATATACTATAATATACTACAATATAATGCGACAAACATACAGTGACGTACAGAACTACATGGCGTTAAACTGGCAGTAAGGCATACAGCACTATATGGTGTTAAACTGACAGTAAAGCACACAAAAATAAACTGTGTTAAACTGGCAGTAACACACACAGATTTATATACCGTTAAACTGGCAGTAATGCACACAGAACTATATGGGATTAAACTGGCAGTATTGCACACAGAAATAAATGGCGTTAAACTGTCAGTAACGCACAAAACTATATGGCGTTAAACTGGCAGTAACGAACACAGAATTATATGGCGTTAAACTGGCAGTAACGCACACAGAACTATATGAGGTTAAACTGGCAGTTTCACACCCAGAAGTAAATAGCATTGAACTGGCAGTAATGCAATCAAATAGACGGTGTTCAACAGTCACTACACTGACTACTATCTAAACTGTCCCTACTCTAGCTATTCACGAATGTAAAGATTACTGACACAGTCTCACTACACTACACTGAATCTATCGGAACTTTCCCTACTCTACACTAATGTATGTATGAATGACACGGTCTCACTACACTACAGTGAGCTGTCCCTACTCTAGCTGCACACTGAATGATGGTCTTCCTCACTACACTCACACTATCCCTAGTCTAACACTAAACTAATGTTCTACACTGACAATTGAAGAAAAATAGCACAGTATAGCACACTAATTAACTAAAAGCACTGAACAGAGCCCTGTTCTATCTCTCTCCATACCAGAGCCCAGTTTCTACATTGCATCCAAATACAGCATCACTCTGTTTACTTACACTCTAAATGACACCACAGAGCTGCAATGAATAATAATGCAGCAAAGCACATAAAAAATGCAAAGATCAGCCTTGTCTTCGATAAGAATATCTGCATGATGAATACTCTTTTTTCTGACTCTCTCTATATATAATATACAGTTCAAAGTGATTATTATCTATGGTTTTGATCTCTTGCCAAAGCAAACTAATATAGTTTCAGGGAACTGCTATATTTTAACAAGCAGTAGTTGACTGCCTTGTTTGATTTGCTGCAGAGAATATTTTGTAATTTACATGGGCTCATATTATCTGCCAATGCTTCTTTTTTAAGACATGTTTTACTTCTTTAAAGTAAAATATTTGCTAAATATCTCTGAAGCACGCATAGCTACAATGTCTTGAAATGCAGAAAATATTTCACCTAATCATACTTTTTCCCTGGGCACATACTATAAATAGCCAATGTCAGTAAAACATCTTATTTGCACTGATCTAAATGATGATCAAAAATGTTGTAGCTGGGAAGACATGCTTATCAGTCTTTAATGCTCTTCACTAGGGATGAGCTTCAAATTCGAGTTGAACCCATGTTCGACTCGAACATCGCCAAATTTCAAAACTTATGGGCCGTTTGCGCCACATTCGAGTGGTGCGTCACGGCCCATAATTCACTGCGGCATCGCAATTCATTGCTGGCTACAAGTCGCCTACAAGTCGGATCGAAGTAGTACAGGAACCTTTTTTCAAGTCGGAGCGACTGCAGTAGTGTACATTAACCAGTTAACAACCGCCCTATAGACGAAATACGTCTACAAGGCGGTTGCTTAACTCTGGGAGGACGTCCATGGACGTCCTCCCAGAATCGCCTCACACGGGCGCGCACACGGGAATGTCCGTGATCGCCGGGTCCTCCGGACAGAGCACAGAGCACGGTAAATCGCCGCTGATGACGCCGGTTCCTCCCTCCCCTCTCTGTACCGAACGGTACAGTGTGAGAGAGGAGAGGGGGGAGAGCGGCAGCAGCAGCAGCTGCTGTGGGCTGGATCTGTGACAAATGCAGTCACAGATCCAGCCATCCATCCCTCCCTGTGCAATACTCTGCAATAACATAAATACTCTGCAATACCCCCATACACTGCAATACCCCCATACTCTGCAATACCCCAAAATACTCTGCAATACCCCACAATACTCTGCAACGTCGCCTATGGGGATTTGTATGTAGCAAAGTTTGGCGCCATTCCACGAGCGTGTGCAATTTTGAAGGGTAACATGTTGGGTATCTATTTACTCGGCGTAACATCATCTTTCACATTTATGCAAAAGAATGAAGAAAAAATACTAAATTTGCTAAATTTTATAACAGAAACAAAGAAAAATTAATTTTTTTTACCAAATTTTCAGTCTTTTTTCTCTTATAGCACAAAAAATAAAAAACCCAACGGTGATTAAATACCACCAAAAGAAAGCTCTATTTGTGTGAAAAAAAGGACGAAAATTTCATTTGGGTACAATGTTGTATGACTGAGTAATTGTCATTCAAATTGTGAGAGCACCGAAAGCTGAAAATTGGTCTGGTTATTAAGGGGGTTTACGTGCCCAGTGGTCAAGTGGTTAAGACGGCTCCATTCACTTACATTCATTTCTTCATGCAGCGCGACTTGAGGCGACTAGGGGCGACCTGGGGTGACCTGAAGTTGGATCCCAGGTCGCCCCTGTGTGAACCGGCTCTGACAGAAGCTTCTTGCTGTCAGAAACCATGAATCAGACCGAGACAGAAGTACAGTTAAATCACACTTGTTTAATAATAAAAATAAAAAGGTAAACAGAGTAAGCATAGTCAAAACATAGCCAGAGTTCAGTAACTGGATCGGGTAGTCAGCCAAGCCAATGTCCAAGAGCCATCGATAAAGGTAGTAGTACAGCAAGCAGGATCTGTAGCCAGAGGGAACGTTGGTCAAGCAGGTCTTCAACAGGAACACAGGAGAAAGTCTCTTGTGATGTTAACACAGGCGAAGGCAAAAAGAAAATGAACTGGAAGACTTTAAGTAGGCAGAGCTGATGAGCAGGATCATCACCAGGTGGATCACTGTGGAGAGATGGGAGCTGGCAATTAGCTGACAGCTGAGCTGCCAGCACAGAGAAGGAAGGGCTGAGCCCAGCCCTGACATTTACCAGGGTCTGAAAGAGTGACCCTTCCCAGGGCGAGAACTGTCCCAGTAGTAATCGGCGCACGTACCTACCAGTAGGACGTTGTGGCTCCTGGGCTCCAGACAGGCAGGGTTTTCCATCTCTCAGCCGCAGTATGCCTTGGCTCCAGGACCATCCACCAGCTTCTCCCCGGCCGCCTCTCCCCCTCCGCAGGCTTCACCCCCGGGAGGCTCACAAGGTAGGCCCCTGCTACTCAGAGCTATCTACACCTATCGGAACCTGAGGTACCCCCCCTCGGCCTCCGACAGCCAGCAAACCGGATGCTGGCCCTCGCGCCACCTCGTGGAACAATTTGCCGCATTTAGGAAAGACCGCGGCTTCATCTGCGGCCTAGCGGCTCGCCGCACCAAACATCCAGCACCCGTCCTCAAAATTTACAGTAAGCCCCCTCTTACCCTAGGAGGACCCCCCCTCACTAGACACCCCTCTGTCTTCTCCCCCCCTGCTCGAGCTATCCATCCAGTGGCAGGCCATCCAGACCAGGACCACTGATCAGGGGCCATCTGAACTCTTCCCCCCCCAACCCAATAACCACAAGCGGCTCCTACTGGACATATTCAGGAGAGAGTATATTTCCCCCTCCCCCATTCACTAGGCCCTAACAACCACAGCTTTTCTCACATTTTTTTTGATACAGGGCTCGTCCGATCACCTCTGAGGGGTCAGGAAGGAATTTTTTCCCCTATCCACAGCATATTGGCACAGCACGGGTAGCGGTTTTTTGCCTTCCTCTGGATCAAAGAAAAAAATAGGAAGGGAGGATTCAGTGAATCCTCCTGAAAAACCCCCCACCCCAAATAGGCATCATAAGCTGAAATACTCTGCAGAAACCATACAGAGATTACAGCCATTTGCCTCAAGATTATTAGCCGCCACCAAAAAAGCTCTAAGGACTGAGCATATTTTTAGAATCGATCGACGATCGACACGGCGAAATTACATCCACTTACCCCAGCCTAAGCGAATATCAGGCGCTTTGGTTAACACAAGATCAGCAGTAAGACACCAACTGGAAATCCATGATTTCATCCTACAATGCGACTTAGACTGTCTGTTTATTACAGAAAGCTGGCTCACAGCTGACTGTAACACCATTCTAGGTGAATTGGTGCCAGAAAATTATCGCATTATAACAGAAAACAGAGTGGGGCAAAGAGGAGGAGGCCTGGCAGTGATCCATAAGACTCACCTCGCGATCACTAAACCAGCCCTTCAGTACTCACTTCCATTCATGGAAACCCTCACTCTGCAACTACAAACAAACCCCCAGGAGACCGTTCATATTTTTCTCTGCTATAGACCACCAGGTCCAAAATCGCAGTTTCTCTCACCTTGGACAGAATTCATGTCCACTTTCACCCTAATTAGCAAACACCTTTTGCTACTCGGGGATTTCAACCTCTGGGCAAACTCCTCACAGGATCCCGTGGCTGACGCCTGCATTGACCATCTGGAAGGACTAGGTCTGCAGCAACTAGTATGTGGGCCCACACATACTTCCGGTCACACACTCTACCTGATTTTCAGACAAGATCTGTAAATAAACATTTTGGAAAATAAACCGTTGCCATGGACAGGTCACCATGCAATTAAATTCATAGTTTCCATAACTCCACCATTAATAAAAATACCTAAGCCGGTGATAACACACTGGACTAGATCTCAGAAGAAGCTCCATTCGGAACTCTTCAAATCTACCTTAGGTAATAAAATAAAAATAATCCAACCATCATAGCGCCGAATCGCAAGGCCTGCATCCGGAAAAACAACTCCGGCTGGTTTAACAGCCAGCTGTCGTTACTGAAGCAAGAGCGCAGAAGGGCGGAAGCCGCCTGGAAAAGAAACGCTTCAGAGGAGAACCTCACCATCTATAAGGCAATAACAAGAAAATACCATAAAGAGACCTTCAAAGCCAAAAAATATCACTTTTCCAATGCCATCACCAACGCCATAAACCGCCCTCGCGAGCTCTTCAAACTGGTCACTCAGACCATGAATCCAGGTTGTCTTGAACCCCCCAGTTCAGATACCCAAGAATTCTGTAATGAATTATCGGATTTCTTCATCAATAAAATTGAGAGAATCCGGGAAAGCATTCAGCAAAACAATACCCCCCTCAACCCCCCCTCCCTCAATCATTCACACAACACCCATAGAAATTTGCTACAATCAACAAAGTTCACTCTGAAACCCATCTCCATCGATGCCGTTAAAAATATCATCGGTACTTTGCGAAACAGCACAGCGCCTAATGATATTATCCCCGCTAAACTGCTGAAGGAATGTGCCGATATCCTGGCGCCGCCTATCACGCAGCTTATAAATCAGTCATTCAAGGAAGGCATAGTGCCCTCGCAGCTGAAAGAGGGCACAATCCAGCCCATCTTGAAGAAACCCACCCTAGACCCCAAGGACCCAATTCACCGCCGTCCGATAACAGGCCTAACCGCCCTCTCCAAGGTAATGGAAAAAGTAGTGATACAACAGCTGCAACAGCTCCATTTCAATCGGGTTTCCGTCCCGGACACGGGACGGAAACAGCATTGCTCAAAATTTGGGATGACGCCCTCGAGGCCGCAGACGAAGGAGAACCCTGTCTCCTGGTTCTGTTGGACCTAAGCGCAGCTTTCGACACGGTAGACCACAAACTATTACTGACTCGGCTAGCTGAAGTAGCCAGAGTCGCAGAAGGTGATTTAGCATGGTTCTCCTCCTTTCTGGAAAACCGATCACAAACAGTGAAATTGGGACCTTTCACTTCTGAAAAATGCACGGTATCATGCGGAGTCCCCCAGGGATCCCCTCTGTCAACGGTGCTGTTCAATATATACCTTCGCCCTCTCTTTGAAATCATCAGCAGCCAACAACTACTTTATCACTCATATGCAGACGACACGCAACTGTATTTTCGCATCCGCAACAAAAAGGATCATCATCCAAATCTAGAGACATGCCTCTCTTTGATAGAAAATTGGATGACTAAGAGTTATCTTAAACTCAACAGTTCCAAAACAGAACTTCTTCTGTTACACGCCAGCCGTAAGAGTCAACGGACAACAACCTGGACACCCCCGCCAATTCTGGGCCAAATCATCACCCCAAGCTCCAAAGTCAAAAGTCTTGGGGTCATCTTCGACACCTACATGACAATGGATGCAGCAATAGGGTCAGTAGTCAGCGGATCCCACCATCTGCTGCGCCTACTACGCAGACTTATTCCATTTATTCCTAAAGAAGACGTAGCAGTCGTGGTGGGAACAATTGTGAACTCCAGACTGGACTATGCTAATGCCCTTTACCTCGGACTCCCAAAGTTCCAAATCGCTCGCCTGCAAGTCGTACAAAATACGGCCACCAGACTTGTTACTTGGAAAGAAACGTGGGAATCTATCTCACCCTCGTTGAGATCCCTTCACTGGTTGCCAGCAAAGGACAGAATTGCTTTTAAAGCACTCTGTCTGACACATAAGTGCATCCATGGGAAGGCTCCGCAATATCTATGCGAAAAGATAAAAGCTCACAACCCCAATCGCATTCTGCGATCCACCAACCAAAATCTGCTTCAGATACCCAAAGCCAAATTCAAGTCCAAAGGAGAAAGAAGATTTGCGCTCCAAGGTCCCAGACTATGGAATGCTTTACCAACCAGCATTCGGTTGGAGGAAAACCACCTGACCTTCAGAAGAAAGATCAAAACTCATCTCTTTTGATATCAAGAGAGACAGGAACAACGAGCGCCCAGAGGCGATTTAGTTCGCATGTGCCGCGCTATATAAGTTTTTCATTCATTCATTCATTCATTCATTCATTCAAAGGTGCTAGTAATAACTCTTGTGCAGCTTGGCCTCAGCTGCAAAATGTATGATTTTCTTTCCAGCAGAATCAATCCTACATGCCTCAAAGTTTCCAATGTGTTCTTTGACCCTGACCTTTACCTGGACACTAACCTAAATCATTCCCTGATCTAGCTATTTTATCTTTACTGAATAATAATTTTTTTACACATTCTTTTTGTTTACATTATTCTCTTAAAAGTATTTCATTTGTCAGGGATACCGAGAGCAGGCATCCAGCAGCAGGGATGGCCAGATCTGTGTAGCTACACTTAGGAAACTGAGCCCAGACTATATATATATATTTTAAGCAAGTTTATTAACAGTGAAGTAGAAACTATTCAAACAACAGCAAACAGTATACACAGCAAACCTAAAGATACATGTGAACCATAACTAAATACCTTACAAACAACATGACTACAGTAAGTAACAGAAGCCTAACTATCAAACTACCTATTTACAATATGTACAAAATAGAGAAACAGGCAAACATGGTAATACCAAAGATGCAAGGAAAAGGGGAACCAGGACTGGGATTAGGAACAAGGGGGGCAAACATGAGGCCCCAAGGTACATTGCACAGGTGCAAGATGGAAGAAGGAATCAGGTTCAGGATTAAATGGCAAGCAGTATCCAACTGGAAGGGCAAAACATTGAAGCAAAGGGTAATAGTGGAGGAGGGACTAAATACCCTCCCAGCAGCCAGCATCAGGTGGAGACTGATTACTGGGATCTGCTGGCCACTGGGAGACACCCACTGGTGGACACCAAAACTATGATCTTTCACTCTTGGAAACACAGTGCCACCAGCAGGTAATCTAGGTCCGGACATTAATACTGTTTATGAATTCTGCACAATATTCCTTCTTTATTCTGTGAAAAATATACACTTTATTGCAGATTTTTGGACTGAAAAGATACATGCAGCATGGCCAGCAGCACATGAACCAATGTCCTGCTCAGCGGCAATGTCCCCCAGGTACCAGTGTAAGTCAGCACCAGTAACCTGATCACCAACCACATCAGAATCAGTACCTGACTACCTGTGAACACTTGTACCAGTGTCAGCTGGAATCAATGTCCTGATCACTGACCAGCATCAGTGGGATAATAAAATGCACACTGTGTATAATTTTTTAAATGTGTCCCACCCTGTCTGCTACAATATTTCTTTATTTTCCCTGTTATATGCTGTATGCATTTAAATATACATTTGGGGGTTTTCCTTTTTAAAGTGGGGCCTACACTAACTGCTTATATGCTGTCTATGGAGTTTGAACTGCTGTTTTTTCTCAAATAATACACTCTAGTTTTTTTTTTTTTCACAATAAACCCTGCTCGGTCTCTGTCTCTGAAATTGCATCCTAATGATAAGGGTGGCATAGTATACTGTACATGCTGTCTGTACAATATTTCTGATTCTTGTCTCAGAGAAATTATTTCAGTATTATTTCAAAATAAAACTTGCCTTTTCAATTGTTGCCTGGGAAAACTACTTATGTGTAGTAAGTCTGTACAATTTTTCTCCCTGTAGTCTGAAATAATACACTTTAATTTAAATTCATGATAACAATTTACTTGCATCACCATCTTACAACCCAATCAAGCAGCTTACATACTCTCCAATCACTGTACTAAATGTGTGGCTACTGTCTCTGAAATTATCAGGGACATGCTGGCCATAGCATAACTGAAGTTCTTAGGCAAAGGCAGATATGCATGTGCAGACGTAGTCCTGCAGGTGCCCGCCTTGCCAAGCACAGGCAAACGCCTATGCGCATGAGTGCAAATATTCACATTTAGATACGATCACCTATGCACATGTGCACGTTTTAGCCATTATTGCTGGCGCCAAATGTGCTATATAAGGGCAGCAGCTTCACTAGTGCATTGCTGTCTGATCTGCAGCTTTACTTGTGTTTTTGTTCCTGTGCCCTGCATATTGATTCCTGTGTTTGACCCAGCTTATCCTGACCACACTTGCTTTTACCTGTCCTGATCTCGGGTTGCCTTAAGACTTTGTTATATCTGCCTGTTATCCTGTTGCCATTCTCTGCCTACTGTTTATGCTTATATCTGATCATCCGTTACTGACCTGATTTGTCTGACCCTGCATCTAGTTATCCGTCTGTCCTGCTCTGCATAGTGCCTGGTGACGCTTGTCCTCCATCTGCTGTGTGCCTGCATCTGCTGTTCCTGCTACCATTCAGTCCAGCTCTGGTGACCCACCTGCCACACACCTCTGTGACCAACGGAAGATCTTGCAGGCACTCTTACCCCAATGTGCTCTCGTGGCCACTGTCACAACACCAGTGGCCCTTGAGCCGGGGCTGTACGAGAGGTCTCCCTTTGCACGTCAGGGTCTACTTCAAGGTACGTTACAGAAATACAGCACTCTACTGTATATTTTAATTCAGGATCAAAACTGCCTTGCCTCTATTATATTGGGTTTTGGTTTTGAAGTGTTTTTTTGGACAGTGTTTTGAAATTTTATTAAACTTTCAATACATTTTGTTAGTGTAAGGGATTTATCTTTATTTGTTTTAGTAAACCTTTCTATGGTGTTTAGATATGTTGTGATAATTTGTGGTGTCTACCTCTACCACTCAACTCAAACCTATTACTGCAGGCTACAAAATCAGTTGTCACAGCCAAAAATAATTTCTTCAAAATGATTCAGATTAGGGTGTTGCAGCTGTATTTAAAGCAGAGCCCCACCCAAGAGGGGAAGCTCTGCTTGTTTGCCCCCCCCCCCTCTGTTGCCACATTTGGCACCTACTTAGGAGGAGTGGATATCTGTTAAAACCAGATTACTGTTAAAATTTCAACAATGATTGCGGCGATCTACAAAATGTCCAGCCCCTCTTCTTTCCCCCAGCTGCCTTCTGGGAGACATACAGGTCCCAGAAGACAGAAGGACCATTCAGAAAGTGCAGCATGCCTCACACACACGCAGTAGGAAACAGGCTGTGAATCTGCAAGGCTTCACTTCCTGTTTCCCTTAGTGAAGATGCTGACGCCTGCACCCACAGCTGGGGTGCCGACATTGTGGGATACCTGGACAGGTAAGTGTCCTTATATTAAAAGTCAACAGCTGCAGCATTTGTAACTGCTGACTTTTATTTTTACTTTTTTACAGGCTGTAACTCCTCTGTAAGTTAAAGTAAATGTACAATTTAAAAAATATATATATTACACATGCAAAATATGGGATGTCAGAATATGGTTTTGCTGACACATTTTGTGCAAATTGTACTGTTCCGTCTCCACCTATGGCTTACAGCTCACACACATGAGAAAGAAAGAAAGAAAGGAAGAAAGAAAGAAAGAAAGAAAGAAAGAAAGAAAGAAAGAAAGAAAGAAAGAAAGAAAGAAAGAAAGAAAGAGAAAAAGAAAGAAATAAAGAGAAAAAGAAAGCAATATATATATATATATATATATATATGTATTGTTACATGTCCCACATGGCAGTACCCATCTCCCAGTGCCCTTTGTTTGACAATGTCTTGCCTATTAGACATTGAAATTTGCTAGAATTAATTTTCAAGATTCAGCCCTCCAACTCACTCATTCATAATTTAGTATTAGATACAATGTAAGTATTTATTTTGTATTTCAATCTTTATGTACACTTAAAATATATGTAATATTACATAAATAACTAAATTACATATTAACCCTCTATCCCACAACCTCCACATTAAATTCTAATATAACAATACAGATTTCAAAATTAAGAACAATTGATCACCTGCAATGAACCAGAAACTCTGTGACCACTCATAACAGGTTGACACACATGTCCATTTTTACCATTTAACACATATAGGCATTATGCCCTCTGGCTAAGAAAACACTAATCACAATTTCCAAAAAGAAAAGTTTGATATGAGCTTTTGGTCAGAAATTCCGACCGTGTGTAGGCCCTATCGTAAATTTTCTGCTGGTTCTCAAATTTTCCGACGGCAAAACCTCTTGTCGGAAATTCAGATCGTCTGTATGCAATTCTGACGCACAAAAATCCTATGCATGCTTGAAATCATTCAACTTAATTTTTCTTGGCTCGATGTAGTGACGGTCGGAATTTCCGACAACATTTGTGTGATCGTGTGTATGCAACACAAGTTTGAGCCAACATTCCGTCGGAAAAAAATCCACAGGTTTCTTTATTTTTCTATTCGTGTGTACGTGGCATTAGACTTGTCACAGACCTGCAAGAACTCTTTGCTATTTAAACACTACCTGGTTCTGGACAGGCCATGGTAACAAAACAAATTTGTTTGACTGCATTTTTATTTTACAATTTGTTGAGAAACATTTGTGGAAGTTAGCCAAGGATATGTTAAAATAACAGCTACCATCAATTAACCACTTAAGACCCGGACCTTTAGCCAGTTTTGCGATTCGGCACTGCGTCGTTTTAACTGACAATTGCGCAGTCGTGCAAAGTGGCTCCCAAACAAAAATTGGCGTAATTTTTTTCCCCACAAATTTCTTTGGTGGTACCTCTGTGGTTTTTATTTTTTGCTCTATAAACAAAAAGCGACAATTAAAAAAAAAAAAAAATATTTTTTTACTTTTTGCTATAATAAATATCCCCCAAAAATATATATATTTTTTTCCTCAGTTTAGCCCGATACGTATTCTTCTACCTACAGTACCTGCCGCCGAGAATGTGTTTTTAGCACGACAGCATCGCGCTGATTCTCGGCGACAGGGTGCCGACATCTCGCACTCGCTTGAATGGTGACAGCACATTCCAGCAAGCGCGTCATAGAAGCGACGGGAGATCCGACTTGGATTCCCGCCAATTCTACACGTGTGCGGCGTTTGTTATGAATCCTGAGGGGGAAGTCCCAGCCGGATTTTAAATAAAAATCCGGCATGGGTTCCCCCCTCAGGAACATACCGGGCCCTTAGGTCTGTTATGGGTTGTAAGGAGAGCCCCCCTACGCCGAAAAAACGGCGTAGGGGGTCCCCCTACAATCCATACCAGACCCGTATCCAAAGCACGCTACCCGGCCGGCCAGGAAAGGAGTGGGGATGAGCGAGCGCCCCCCCCCCTCCTGAGCCGTACCAGGCTGCATGCCCTCAACATGGGGGGGTTGGGTGCTCTGGGGCAGGGGGGCGCACTGCGGGGCCCCCCCACCCCAGAGCACCCTGTCCCCATGTTGATGAGGACAGGGCCCCTTCCCGACAACCCTGGCCGTTGGTTGTCGGGGTATGCGGGCGGGAGGCTTATCGGAATCTGGGAGCCCCCTTTAATAAGGGGGCCCCCAGATACCGGCCCCCCACCCTAAGTGAATGGATATGGGGTACATCGTACCCCTACCCATTCACCTGGAGGAAAAATGTTAAAGTCAATAAACACAACACAAGAGTTTTTAAAATAATTTATTAGTCTGCTCCGGAGGCCGCCCCCTGTCTTCTTTAGCTCTTTTTACCAGGGGGGGCTTCTTCTTTGACGTCTTCGGGTGGGGGCCGCTCTTCGCCGCCGTCCGGTTCTCTTCCACCGCCGGGGGGGGGTCGCTTTTATAAAAGCGCCCACTCCTCGGCGGGTTTCCTCCGACGTCTTCGGCGGGGGGTGGTGTGCTTCTTCTTCCGCTATCCGGGGGGGTCTTCTTCGGCTATCCGGGGGGTCTTCTTCACTCTCCGGGGGTCTTCTGCTATGTTCGCCGCTCTCCGCTGTTGACTCGGCGCACCCCGGTTCTTCCTCCAGCTGTCCGGTGCGTTCTCCTTCAGCGCTGAACGTCTATCTTCTTCTTCCGTGCTGTGACGTATTCTTCTTCTTCCGGGCTGTGACGTCATCTTCTTCTCTTCTCCCGATGTTGACACGCCGGCTCTTCTCGCTGAAATGACGGGTGCGCGGCTTGCATCGGACCTATAAGGGCCTCACAGTCCCATCATGCTCTGTACCTACCCATGTGGCGAACATAGCAGAAGACCCCCGGAGAGTGAAGAAGACCCCCCGGATAGCCGAAGAAGACCCCCCCGGATAGCGGAAGAAGAAGCACACTACCCCCCGCCGAAGACGTCGGAGGAAACCCGCCGAGGAGTGGGCGCTTTTATAAAAGCGACCCCCCCCGGCGGTGGAAGAGAACCGGACGGCGGCGAAGAGCGCCCCCCACCCGAAGACGTCAAAGAAGAAGCCCCCCCTGGTAAAAAGAGCTAAAGAAGACAGGGGGCGGCCTCCGGAGCAGACTAATAAATTATTTTAAAAACTCTTGTGTTGTGTTTATTGACTTTAACATTTTTCCTCCAGGTGAATGGGTAGGGGTACGATGTACCCCATATCCATTCACTTAGGGTGGGGGGCCGGTATCTGGGGGCCCCCTTATTAAAGGGGGCTCCCAGATTCCGATAAGCCTCCCGCCCGCATACCCCGACAACCAACGACCAGGGTTGTCGGGAAGGGGCCCTGTCCTCATCAACATGGGGACAGGGTGCTCTGGGGTGGGGGGGCCCCGCAGTGCGCCCCCCTGCCCCAGAGCACCCAACCCCCCCATGTTGAGGGCATGCAGCCTGGTACGGCTCAGGAGGGAGGGGGGCGCTCGCTCGTCCCCACTCCTTTCCTGGCCGGCCGGGTAGCGTGCTTTGGATACGGGTCTGGTATGGATTGTAGGGGGACCCCCTACGCCGTTTTTTTGGTGTAGGGGGGCTCTCCTTACACTGGCTCCCCGCGATGGGGCTCGTAGGTGGTCAATCTCGCCGAGAAAGGGAGCGAGATTGACACAATATCGCGTGCACCTACTGTATTTTGGTAAAAAAAATCGCAATAAGGGTTTATAGATTGGTTTGCGTAAAATTTATAGTGTTTTTCAAAATAGGGGATAGTTTTATTGCATTTTTATTATTATGGCGGACACATCGGACAATTTTGACACATTTTTGGGACCATTGTCATTTTCACAGCAAAAAATGCTATAAAAATGCATTGTTTACTGTGAAAATGACAATTGCAGTTTGGGAGTTAACCACTAGGGGGCGCTGAAGGGGTTAAGTGTGACCTCATCTGTGTTTCTAACTCAGGAGATACACCATCGTATCTCTTTGAGAATCTGGCCCGTAGTTTGCACTTGTAGACCATGGACTGGTTTTATAGTGGCTGGTTGGGTGGAACTGCATATCAGGTGGATATATCTTACCACTTTAGTCCCTAAAAGTTATGAGAATCTGGAGTGGGTCTCAACAAAAAATTCAGGTTAGGGTGGAGTTTACATTTAATGGGCCTTTTGCTAAATTACACCAAATATGATTTTTAAGACAATAAAACTGCTCATAATTAAAATGAAATATAATAGCTAAATATGCTTCACTCACCATATTGATGGCATTTACTGGTCCAATGCTGTTAACATACATGTCTGTATGAATTACTGTTGGTTTTACTGTAATGTAAAATAATTTGAAGATTAGCAGTCACATTTAGATTCACATGATAACAAATCTGTTAATACAATAACATCCTTTAAAAAGCAGAACATGCATGATATACTGTTCTAAATGTTAATGTTGCCACGTGTTCCTACAATTAGTACATTTTTTAATAAATCATTATTTTACAATTAGGAATAAGTGAACTGGACGTGTACTAATGTGTACCAACAGATTATATTCAGATAATGAAGGACAAGTGTGTGGGTTTTTACAACTCCTTATGATTACATGATTCCTTACCCCCTTACCCCCTATTTCAGGTATCTCAAGCACATCCTTAAATGATCTTTGCTTTATCCTAGGATCTCCAAGTTTGATCTGAAAATAGCATGCACACTCCTGGCTTCACTTTAGGTTTACTCCCCACTGGCCCCTATAGTCCAATGAGGCCACCTGTCACATTTGGTAGCTAATTGTAACTGGGTTTTTAGTATTTTGGTGAGCAGTGATAATCATCTAAAGGCACCTGAAATGCCTGTTTTAAAGTGTCTCTGTCTCCACAACAAAAACGGTGCCCAAAAATTACCCTGTAAAATACTTTTTTATACTCCTCTGTTCTGTCACTCATTCCTCTGATCCAGGGCCGGTGTTCTGGTGAGGTGGTTCCTACCATCGATATGGTTCCCTCCAGAGTGCACAGGCGCAATCCGAGCCGACGATGGCTGATTATACACTCTATAGTACACACCGCTCTACACAGCAAGAGCCAGCAAGGGGCGGATGTGATATTGACCAGTGGTTTTTTGATTGGTTATCCATGCCGCTCTTTACAGCAAGGAGCAGATGTGATACTGAGCAGTCCTTTTATGGGGGATGTTTTTTCTCAATAAAATAGATGTCTGGGGGGGGGCGTGGCTTGGACTCCACCGAGATGGCGGTGTGACTCCTGAGCTCCGGCTTATGGCGGACTTTTAGAGCGGCTCACAGCGCACAGAGGCTCTATTTCTAGCCCCTGAATCACCCTAACAGCGGCGGAACACTCACCCGATAGCTGGGCGAAATGACGAGGAAGCGACAGGCAGAGCACCGGCCGAAAAAGCTCACAGACTTTTTCTCTTCATCGCCGCTGCCTCGTGGGCAAGATGGCGCCGGCGCTTCCTCCATATCTGGATCCTGCAACGGTCGCTTTCAGGCCATCGCTATGCCAGACCATCGAGACTCCCCTGAGGCTGGAGGGACATCACAAGCACCCTTTTCGCTCAGCAGAAGCCCTGCAAAGTCATGTTTCAGAGCGGATGATTCTGACACCCAGCAGTGTGAGGGAAGGTCTAACGCTGACTCACAGGAAGACACAAGGGAGCTCCCTGACTCCATAATATCATTCCCCACACAGCATCAACCAGTCCTGGACACTACCCTTAAGGACATGCTCATCTCCTTAAGGAGCACTATTCATGGGAATATGATGTCCTGTATGAGGAAGTTTAGTACTGAATTGTCAGCAGTGGGTGACAGAGTAAATCACATTGAAACCAAAATGGGGGAATACGCAACCACCATCAATGACCTAGTTGATGCTCATGACACGACTGAGGAAGAGCAAATGTGGATAAAAGCCAAATTAGCAGATTTAGAGGACAGGTCAGGTAGAAACAACGTAAAAGTCTGAGGTATCCCAGAAACTGTGGCCCCCTCTAATCTGCGTTCATACGCCATGACCATGCTGACTGCCCTAATGCCTGATATCCCTGCCATTGAACTGTCTATTACTGCCCAAACCCTCCTTTATACCAGAGAATGTTCCCAGAGATGTCCTCTTTAGAATGCATTTTTACCAATCTAAGGAAAAACTGATGTCCATAACTCGCAAGGGGGAACATGGTGGCACTGAATATGCGCCTTTACAGTTTTATGGATTTGTCGCAGTTCACCGTGCAACTTCGGAAGAATCTGAACACTGTCACCAAGGCATTAAGAAATCATAATATCGTCTACAAATGGGGGTGCCCAACGAAGCTTATGGTGACCAAAGATGGCACTACCCACATGATTACTTCCAATTCCAAGGGCTTCAAACTACTCCAGAAATGGAAGATTCTCCCTCGTTTCGACCCTCCTTTTACAGTTCAAATTTTATTTTTTTTGTTTCTTTTTATGTTTGTGCTTCTTTCTTAACCAATCTTGTTTGCAGGAACCGCACCTCTCACATTCCACGAATCGCATCTTTCTTGACCATCTAGCCGCCAGAGACTTATGTTACACTCACTTGATCTGGATCAACATTGTTCGATGGACATTCTGCTTTTTTGAAATACCCTCGATGAAGCGGGTCCGTGAGTACACAAGGCCCCTGTTGATAGCACTATGTTACTTTGTCTATAATGCCGGTTAAAATTTTGTCAATTAATGCAAATGGTCTGAATCACCCTGTAAAGAGAGCATCGCTCTGGCGGGAAGCTGATTCCTCGCGGTGTGATGTTCTCTGTGTTCAGGAGAACCACTTTCACAGTAGCGCTCCACCCAAATGTACATACAGGTCTTTTCAGCATTATTTTTTTTCCAATATGGAGGCTAAAAAGAGAGGCGTAATGATCGCTCTTAGGGACACAGTCTCCTTTTCTTTAATAGGGGAACATTCTGATTCCTCTGGTCGCTAAAAATTATTGGTGTGTGATATCAATGGTGTTAGATACACTCTGGTAAATGTATATGTCCCAAACAAGAGACAGATTTATTTTTTGAATGGCCTCATGCGTAAAGTCAAGAAACTCCACCAGGGATCCCTTATTATATGTGGTGACCTCAATGTAGTGCCCAATCCCCTATTAGACTCCATTACGAGTCTCCCTGGGAAGGCCCCTGCCCTGGCGAGTTTCCTTCGGTCGTATGACCTGTACGATGCTTGGCGCTGCACACATGCCACCGAAAGAGATTACTCCTTCTTCTTGCATAGGCACTGCTCATATTTGAGGATTGATCTGTTTCTATTGGATAAATGGCTGCTTACTAGAGTTATACACTCCAAGATTAACACGATCACATGGTCAGACCACGCCTCCGTTCTCCTGACCCTAGGTGACACATACCCTGACATGGCTGCATTTGTGTGGCGAGCCAGCTCTTCCATTATTCAGAACATGGCCACCAAAGAAACGATTAGGGAACGATTAGTAGAGTACTTCCAGATCAACTCCCAGTCCACGGATAACCCATTCACACTCTGGAATGCCCACAAGGCCTTCATCAGAGGAGTGTTTATCCAGCTGGGCTCTAGGGCCAAGAAGCAGAGGCAACTAAAAATGTCCACTCTCCTCAAAGAAATAGACTCCCTGGAATCTCTGAACAAAACAAATCCCAACGCATCCACTAGTGCTAAACTTTCAGCCTTAAGACATGACCTCAGGCTCCTTCTCCTACATAACTTTGAAAACAAAGATAGATGGGCAAAGATGTAATTCTACTCGACGAATAATAAGGCAGGCAAGGCGCTGGCCCGTTACCTACGAGGTCAGCGCTTTAAAACCAAGATTGCTCGATTGACACATCCTATGACTAAGAAACCGGTGTATGACCCTCAAAGCAGTGCGGACGCGTTCAGCGACTATTATAGCTCCCTATACAATTTAGATCAAGAGTCCTCGACCTACCAACTGTCCTTGACCGACATAAAAGATTTTCTTTCCAAGATCCGACTACCCAGTCTGTCCCCAGAACAACTACGTGATTTAAACTCCTCCTTCACATTAAGCGAACTATTGCAAGCTATCAAAACTCTCCCTTCTAACAAATCCCCTGGCCCCGATGGACTCATAGGAGACTATTACAAGACCTTTCAGATGACTTTAGGCCCACATTTACTGAAAGTGTTCGAATCAGCCGCTACCTCGGCATCTTTTCCACCCGAAATGCTTAAAGCCTTGATTGTAACACTACCCAAACCTGGGAAGTCACCGGATGCCCCTCAAAATTTCCGTCCTATCTCCTTACTAAATAATGACCTTAAGATTTACGCCAAAATGATAGCCTTGAGACTAGTAGATATTCTACCCACTTTAATAGACCCAGACCAATATGGTTTTACGAAGGGCAGGCAAGCGTCGGACGCCATGAGGCGTTTACTCAATATCACCCACATAGCACGGTCGACACAAACGCCTTCTCTGCTCCTAGCTTTGGACGCAGAGAAGGCGTTCGATAGGGTGCATTGGATGTACCTGAAATGCACTCTGGAAAAGTACGGTTTTGAAAAGCATTTACTGTCAGCAATTTTGGCCCTGTACACGGTCCCGTCGGCCAAAGTTTATACGTCCGGAATGCTATCCAAGCCTTTTAAAATCACGAATGGCACAAGGCAGGGGTCACCCCTCATTTTTAATCTGCTAATGGAGTCAATTGCGGTCTCCATTAGACAATCGCCCGGGGTGCACGGTTTTACAATAGCGGGTAAATAACACGTCATTAGTCTCTTCGCTGATTATGTTATACTAATGCTCACTAATCCGGTGACTTCCTTGGAAAGGGTTTCTTGTTTGCTTCGAGATTATGGTAAAATATCATACTATAAAGTGAATGACACCAAATCCTTCATTTTGGATCTGGGTGTGAACCATGATGATAAACTACATATGCAATGTGCTTACCCTTATGTATGGAATGACTACGCAATTGTCTACCTAGGGATCCATCTTACTGCTTATCCGGAACAACTATTCAACGCCAATTATTTGCCGTTAATAGATAAGGTCAAAGAAGGAACAAAGGCACTGAGCAAACACATTTTGTCATGGTCGGGCAGACTGGCCGCCCTCAAAATGCAAATATTGCCGCAGGTATTGTATGTGTTTAGAACGGTTCCAATACCTGTGCCCAAGAAATTTTCGGGAGTTACAAGGTATTCTCTCGAGATATATCTGGGTGGGCAAGAGAGCACGTAGCGCCTTTCATAAACTGTGCAAAACGAAGATGGCGTGGGGCATGGGAGTTCCTTCCTTCGCTGATTACCAGGCTATTTTGACACAAGCTAAAGGCTGGTTCCCAACCCAGTCTGCCCCAATATGGGGGCCCCTCGAACAAAATCAAGCTCCTGGTAGGGACTTGGGGGCACTTCCTCAAAGATACACACATGGTCTGCGCATCCCCAATGGTGGCTACTCTGGAGGCCTGGAGGAATTTCACTTCAGCTGAGTTACTTTCAACTCCTGCTGTTGGCTTAGATATACCTATCTAGTAAATGACTTAGGCCTTAGTTCCAGCGGACAAATCCGGTCGTCTGAACGGCCTAGCGAATATTTATTCGCGGAGATTCGTCCGGCCGATCGATTTCAAGCGGATAGAAATTTCTTAGCATGCTAAGAAATCTATCCGCTTGAATCGTGTCCAGCGGATTGATCCGGTCGTCTGTACAGACTCACCGGATCAATCCGTCCGCTCCCCTCCCTCGCATGCGTCGTAATGATTAGACGCATGCGTGGAAGTACTTACCTTCCAGCGTCGCGCACGTCGCTGCGTCATCGTCGCCGCAACGGCGCGACACGTCACCGCGGATGTATTCCGCGTGGATTTTGATCCGATGGTGTGTACAAGCCATCGGATCAAAATGCGGAGGAGGAATCTCCGCTGGAAACGGTCCGGCGGATCGTTTCCAGCGGAGATCCCCTCGTCTGTACGAGGCCTTACACTACGCCGGCGCCATATCTACGAGAATCTGGCCCAGTGTTCACAAGTGGGCTCACTGTTTCATATTTTATGGGCGTGCGGGAAGTTGGCCCCGTTTTGGAGCAGCATTTTTGCAATTATTTGCCAGGTTACGGGACTCTCTATACACCTCTCACCCTCTCTAGCTATATTACACTTGGGCATAGAGGATCTTCCTTCCCCTTTTAGGAAATGTATCATACACCTTCTACTAGCAGCCAAGTTGGTCATACTAAGACTTTGGAGATACAATGTGAGCCCCAAAGTGGGAGACGTGGTCAGAACCATATCTTTGCACTTTACGTATGAACGCTTGCTGGCCTACTCAGAAGGTAAACACTCCACATTTCTTACTCACTGGCAGGCCTGGGTGGATTGGTATGACAATAACAAAACCCTATATTGAAGACAATTAAAGTATTAAACACTGGCAGGCCTGGGCGGATGGATGTGACAACAACATAACCCTAGTTTGAAGACAAATAAATTATGAGTCTAGGTTTAAAGGCGAAGTGCTGGTTCCTTCTTTTTCTTTCTTTTTTTTTGTTTATGTTTAGTATTATGGAGTATGTTGCTCCATGCTCAACATTAAGGTTCAAACCTCTCACCTGCATGGCATACACATATACTTGTAGAGTATTGTTGCATATTCTTTGCAACAGTTCCGAGAGCCTGTGCAGCATAGATGACATAGGCCCGGTTCCACAGGTCGCAGTGAGTACCCAAGGGGGTGACCTCTGGAAGGGATGGGCCTCAATGACATGTTTATGTGTTTATCTGTAGAATTGTAAGATTGCATTCCCTGTGCTGTACTATTGCTATGTTATCGTGTAGTGGGGATGTCTACTTCTGCTGTTCTTTTGACATCCACTTGCACTAATGCTTGTATGCCTGTAACATGTTTTCCATGTACATTTATATCTTATAAAACAATAAAAAACGATTGAAATTAATAAAATAGACGTCTCACATCCACCCCTAGCGGTGTGTACTATAGAGCACCGTGTATAAGCAGGCATCAGGCAGCGGGAGCAAGCTTGTCTAAGCTGACAATCAGCTGTTGAGGCTCGGAGATTTCCGTGGCCCAGGGGCGGACTGACCATTGAGTCACTCGGGCACTGCCCGAGGGCCCCATGCCACTAGGGGGCCCCATCCGGGTTGCCAGGCTCAGTAAAACCAGGGACAGTATGTAAAAATCTGTGTTTTTTTAGATCTGTCCCTGATATGTCCGAAAATGACATGCTTTTAATGTGAATATCCCAAGATTTTAGCTGCCCGCCTCTGCACTACCTCCTGGCGTGGTGGCCATCTGTAAGCCAGAGGGGCCCCATAATCTTCTATTGCCCGGGGGCCCCATGAGTTGTCAGTCCACCCCTGCCGTGGCCTCCTACTGCGCCTGCGCAGTCGAGGCAGGAACCATATCGATGAAGAAACCAGCTCAACAAGACACCGGCCTTCGGGGTGTGCGGGCTGTGCACCCGCACAGGGCGCCATGGGCAACAGGGGCGCTGTGCGTAGGTTTGCCACCTGGTTTGACACATGTGCCCGGGTACACATTCCACCGTCCTGTGGCCTGTGGGCAGTAGCAGTCTCTGGCCGATACATGCAGCGAGCATGATCCTGTACCCGCTATTACTGCGATGCGCTCTGAGCCAGTGGGTGCCCTGTGATTGGCCGAACGGGCCATGTGCGATGTGCGGGCCGGGCCGGGCCGGGAAGCAGACATGGGGGTCTGTGAATGGCCCTGCGGAGCTGGTGCTGGTCAAGTGTGGAGGCGTGGCCGGGGCTGCACTGTATATTCGATAATCGTGCCTGCTTGCTCCCGGAGTCCTGCCTCACGATTGTGTGTCTCCTGAGGGATCATCTGCTCTGTAAGCTTACCGCCCTCCTCTGTGTAAGCTTACCCCCCTTCCTCTGTGTCAGCTTACCCCCTCCTCTATGTCAGCTTACCCCCCTTCCTCTGTGTCACCCCCCCCCCCCTTCCTCTGTGTTACCCCCTTCCTCTGTGTCAGCTTACCCCCTCCTCCGTGCCAGCTTACCCCCCTTCCTCTGTGTCAGCTTACCCCCCTTCCTCTGTGTCAGCTTACCCCCCTTCCTCTGTGTCAGCTTACCCCCCTTCCTCTGTGTCACCCCCTCCTCTGTGTCAGCTTACCCCCCTCCTCTGTGTCAGCTTACCCCCTTTCATCTGTGTCACCCCCCTCCTCTTTGTCAGCTTACCCCCCCTCCTCTGTGTCAGCTTACCCCCTTCCTCTGTGTCACCCCCTCCTCTGTGTAAGCTTACCCCCCTTCCTCTGTGTCAGCTTACACCCCTCATCTGTGTCACCCCCTCCTCTGTGTCAGCTTACCCCCTCCTCTGTGTCACCACCTCCTCTGTGTCAGCTTACCCCCCCTTCCTCTGTGTCCCACCCACCACTCTTTCTAACCCCCCTCTCTCTCTCATCCTCACCCCCACCAACTCACCCCACCCCCGCTCCCTCCCCCCTCTCTCTCACTTAGCCCCTCGCTCACCTCCTCTCTCCCACCCACCACTCTTTCTCTAATCCCCCTCTCTCTCTCATCCTCACCCCCACCAACTCATCCCAACCCCTCTCTCTCCCCCCTCTCTCTCACCCCCCTCACCTCCTCCTCTCTTCCACCCACCACTCTTTCTCTAATCCCCCCTCCCTCTCATCCTCACCCCCACCAACTCACCCCTTTCTCTCTCCCCTTTTTCTCACCCCCCTCACCTCCTCCTCTCTCCCACCCACCACTATTTTTCTAATCCTCTCTCTCTCTCTCACCCCCCCTCACCTCCTCCTCTCTCACCCCCTCACCTCCTCCTCTCTCACCCCCCTCACCTCCTCCTCTCTCTTACCCTTCTCACCTCCCTCCCCCCACCTCTTTCCATCCTCAGGGGGTGGGGGCCCTATGAGGATGGCTGTATGGGGCCCCAATAATTGCTAACAGCAGTCCTGTGAGTGAGTGTACCAGTTTGGATGTGTCCTGAATCCTGTGTCTTGCCGACACACTTCTCCCCAAGGCTCTCCACACAATGAAAGGAAGGAAAACAACACTACAGTAGAGGAGCTCCACCCCCAAACTCCAGCTCCCACACTTCATGGCTCAAAGGTAAGGCAGTCTAATGGGGGTCTTTTGTGGGAAAGGGGACCCTGATGGGTGGGTTCTCTGATCTAATCAAGGGGGGACTGATATAAGGGAAAGGGAGTCCTGGTGGACTACAAGGCCCAGCATTTTTACTATAGGAGGCATTGGTGGGACTAAAATTCTGGGCCTTGTAGTCCACCAATGCCTCCTATAGTAAAATGCTGGGCCTTGTAGTCCACCAATGCATCCTATAGTAAAATACTGGGCCTTGTAGTTCACCAATACCCCTATAGTAAAATGCTGGGCCTGGTAGTCAACCAATGCCTCCTAAAATAAAATGCTGGACCTTGTAGTCCACCAATGCCTCTATAGTAAAATGCACCAATGCTGTAGTGTCAGTGTGTAGTGGTCTGTGTGTGTATTGTGTAGTGGTCTGTGTGTGTATTGTGTAGCGGTCAGTGTGTATTGTGTAGTGGTCTGTGGGTAGTATATTGTGTAGCGGTCAGTGTGTATTGTGTAGCGGTCAGTGTGTATCGGTCTGAGGGGGGGGCACAGGATTAGCTTGCACATGGTGCCTGAACACCTAAGGCCGGCCCTGCTCTGATCTTAACTTTGTTCATATGCCACCACCTCTGGCAGAATCTTCACATCCATCACACTTCTAAATGTTTCAGATGACTGATCCTCCATTGCATGCTGTGGTGCCATCAATCAGCCTCTACATGTATACAAGTCATAGAATCACTTTGCTCAGTGGGAAATTTTGACAGATAACACTTTCAAGAGTCAGTTGTGAAAATTCTTCTGGAGCTCATAGTTTTCCAAGAGATCCAGGATCCAGTAAGTCAGTATAAGAATAGGTGTGTATTAATAGTTTTCTATTGCAGTCACTTTAAGAATTTCGAGTTGTTTTGGGAGGGAAGAAACCCCACAGGTCCCTTTTAAAAGGTAGGTAAGTGATTCCTAATGGGCTGATATTCACCCAAGACCTCTTATATAGTCTAATGTTTAAGTAAATAGTATATTTATACTAAGAAAGTTTGACCATCTGTAATTATACTGTACTTTTACTTATCTAGCCTTAAGGACATTAGTGATGCATTTTCCAAATGAAATCAGTTTGTCTAATGAAACATTGCTGCTTATTTACTATTTTTATATCACAAACATATTATTGCAGCACATTACAGGGGATGTTAAAGGCAAGTTTCAGTTGAACAAAACCCATATGGAAACGTACGCAAAAGTGTATTATATGAACAATTCTAAATATGGATGTCAGATTATTATCCCATGTACCACATGCTGAATATAGCATATAACCAAAGCAAAAAAACAACAATCTTGGGATCTTTTGCCGTGCCAGAATGTATACCTGAGTTAGATATTGTTTAAAGATTACATTTTATTAATAGCCACTTCAATTATGATTAAATAAAACATTGTCAAGTATTCACCAACACCTCAACTTACAAAAGATAAATAAGTATGTATTCCTGCGCTATTATGAAGATAATAATAAATAATTCAACTGCTGCGAACACCGAAGAAAGGGTGAAGCCTCGTACACACGACCGAGGAACTCGACGGGCGAAACACATAGTTTTCCTCGTCGAGTTCCTTGTTAGGCTGTCGAGGAACTTGACAAGCCAAATGTTCTCCATTCCCGTCAAGGAAATAGAGAACATGCTATCTTTTTGGCTCGTCGAGTTTCTCAACAGTTTCCTCGACGAAAATGTATACACGACCGGTTTCATCGGCAAAAAAATATCTCCCAGCAAGTTTCGGTCGTGTGTACGAGGCCTGAGTCCATACCCATACATGAAAATAAATAAAATAGGTGCTGCGCTGTTAAAAAACTATGATCAGACTAGAATACTAAACCCCATACAGGAGTATCAACAATCGTAAACAATAATGTGCAATAGATGCAATGTGCAAAGTGCAAACAAACCATTTTAATTTCTCTTCTCCTGTGCAAAACCGCAATGTGCAAAGTGCAAAGGAAAAGTTTTCTCCTCTTCTGTGCAACACACACTCTAGTGTGTATTGTGACAGTACAGTTCCCTGTCCTGGTAATTGTCGACCAGGATTCTCAAATAGGCAGGTTGAGGGGCTCCAGGATTATTTAATGTGGAGGAATCTGTTTGATCAGTTTCCTCCAAAGTTTGTAAAATCCTGTTGGGGACCTAGAGCATGGAGATTCCATAGCGATATGGGTGGGATGGAATCTCCATTCCTGGGACCGGGTTTTGGAAACAGCCAAGAGTCTGGCTGTTTGATTGAGCAGGTGCATCCTGGGCTTATAGCAGAGTCAGGACTAGGTTTCTGGGTTCACCTTCCCGAGGAGTCCAAGCATGCAAGGGAGAAGCCAGAGTGCACGCTTGCAAGGGAGAAGTATGCATGTTTGCATGCTATAGTCAGAGGGCCCAAAGCTATGGGCTGAACAGCACGGAAGCTGAGAGGAGGTACAGTGATTGTACGGGAACTTTGGTACATGCCCAAGAGGACTTAAGCGTAAAGCCTAAGCGGCAGTATTGCTGAAGAGAGCCAGGTGGCTTGATATTTTCCGTTGATTATTACTTTACTGCTGTAGCAACTTGAAACCCCCTGCGTGGGAATTCTGGATGGACGTTTTTCTTTCTTTATTAAAAATGGGCCAACAAGCCCTTAAAAAGCACAACTGGCGTGGACTCTGCTCACTGGTATGCTCTACACAGAAGCTAAATAACCCCCAATGCCACAGTATATAATAATAAAACTCTGTGTTCGGCTTGTTTGCTTTTTACTGGTGTGCTCCCAGGGCAGTAGCATGGATCTCCTGTATGGGGTTTAGTATTCTAGTCTGATCATATTTTTTTAACAGCGCAGCACCACTAATTTATATTTACTTTAACTTAAAACCCATCAACAATATCTACCTACTACATCAAATTATGATAGGAAGGCAATTACACATTTCATGAATAGGGAGAGGCCAAACTGCCTTGGTTTTAGGAAGCTTCAGTGAATTTCAATGAAGATTGTATGCAAAACCCCATTAAAATAGATGGGAGCAGAATATGTCAAATTAAAAATGCCAATTTTCTGGGCTAATAGGCAAGGGGGTGTCAAAAAATAGCAGAGGGGGGGGGGACTGCCCCGAGGAACATGCACCAATGCAAAAAAAACAAAAAACAATTCAGCCAGGATGACTGGATTTTGTAAATGCTTAAAATAAAACATTAATTAATTCACATAAACATAAACATAAATTATTAAGGTTGTTTATTTAGATGTATTTTAGGCCACAATCCAATGTGGGTCATTAGCTTTCATATACAAACAATGAAAAAAA
Organism: Rana temporaria; assembly: GCF_905171775.1. Taxonomy (NCBI): domain Eukaryota; kingdom Metazoa; phylum Chordata; class Amphibia; order Anura; family Ranidae; genus Rana; species Rana temporaria. The sequence continues at coordinate 290,906,471 of NC_053491.1, read as the reverse complement.
GTAAAACCCAAATATAGACAATAACGCCTTATCTTATTTAACTTATCAATACAGTGTTTGTTACATCCATAGATGTCCATATCCTTGTTCAGTTTATAATGTCCCCGCCATACTCATCCAAGTACAGATTAATTATCGGTCCAGCTTACACAGAAAGTAATTAAGCAACAAGTGTTCATGATCTGTGAGAGAAATCCAATCACCCAGAGAAAATCCACACAAACATTACAGATCTGCATTGATAGCCTTGCTTGAGTTAAAAATAGCCATTGAGAGGCAATGCTAGTGTTGCAGTACCACTGTATTAGGCCAGATTAAAAGGACATTTCAGGTGGTTTACAAATCAACACACGTGTTTAAAGCTCTAGTACATTTTTGCACAGGATTAAACTGATTTTATTGCATAGTAAATGTGTTACTATTTTTTACTATTATTACATCTCGCCAGCAGCATGAGCCACTGTTTTCCCTAGCTTGAGTTTAGCATAAAATAACTGTTGCTGCTGGAACCTTAAATTGATGCTGTCAGTCTGAACTGTTATTCGAAAGTCTGTACTTTAAGCATTGAAGGTGTGTACAATGCTATTAACCACAGCAATCATATTTGCGTTCACTGTAGTATAATTAGAGAAAAATGTATTCTGATTAGATTACTGCATTTTACTTGATGCTGTTTGTCTAACTGGGTAAGCCCGCAAACATATCACATGTATCCTACAAGATCATTATGTAATCTCTATAAGAAGGATGCTTACTGTATACATTGTTTTTCATGACCTGTGATGTAGTAAATAATTGGTTAAAACAGGATTAATTTATGTTTGATTTTATTTTAATCCTTTGGCCAATGTAATTATTTCACTAACGCAATCAAACTCCTGGGCACTATAGAAGGTAAAATCTGTTTACAATATAATTCCTTGTTGCTGGCTATGTAGTAGAAGTGATCACTTCTACATGTGAGTTAAAGCGCCACCCCCTGCCTATGTCCCAGGCTTTCTTGTTCCTTCTGGGTGCTCAGGATCTCCATGGTTGGTGTCACAGTAGAGAGCATTGGGAGATCAGCAAAGATTGAGTCACTGGTCTTTTATGTGAAGTATGAACCTGGAAGTGCTAACCTCTGAGCACTCATGTGCTTGCAATCTCTTGCCTCCCTAGCATGAGTAGAAGTTGATTGAGCCCAGTCTATGCTCGATAAGCTACAACAAAATGCAGAGGTGACCCCTGATGTCTCCTAAGAGAGAACCAGCCCTTTTGTGATAGCAGTGATCAATAAATAATATTTAATAAATAAATAATAAAAACAAGTAACCTAAAAAAAAAAAAAAAGCTCCCTGCACACACATGCTCACATACATCGGGTACACACAAAAACACTGATTGCACCATTCATATTAGGTATCACCATGCGCTCCAATATGAGATCAATAATTTTAGGGTTATTATTTGCTGTTAACTCTAAATCGATGAGTTGTGAAAGCTTGCCTATTGTCAATTTATGGTACGATAATTGGATATTATATATTTTAGTGCTTGTGTGCAGATACCGCCCCCCCCACCCTAAGTGAATGGATATTGGGTACATCCTACCCCTACCCATTCATCTGGAGGCAGAGTGTTAAAGTTAATAAACACACGACACAGGGTTTTTAAAATAATTTATTAGTCTGCTCCGGGGGGGCCCCCTGTCTTCTTTAGCTCTTTTAGCCGGGGGGTCTTCTCCGCTCTCGGGGGTCTTCTCCACTCTCCGGGGGGGGTCTTCTCCGCTCTGGGGGGTCTTCTCCTATCTTCTCCGCTCTCCGGTGTTGACTCGGCGAACCACAGTTTTTCGTGTGGGTAGGTACCGGAGCATGATGGGACTGTGAGGCCTATATAAGTCGGATGCAAGCCGCGCACCTGTCATTGCAGCGAGAAGCGGCGTCGGGTCAACGGCCAGGGTTGTCGGGAAGAGGCCCTGTCCTTATCAACATGGGGACAGGGTGCTCTGGGGTGGGGGGGCCCCGAAGTGTGCCCCCCTGCCCCAGAGCACCCAACCCCCCCATGTTGAGGGCATGCGGCCTGGTACGGCTCAGGAGGGGGGCGCTCGCTCGTCCCCACTCCTTTCCTGGCCGGCCGGGTAGCATGCTTTGGATACGGGTCTGGTATGGATTGTAGGGGGTCTCCTTACAACCCATACCAGACCTAAGGGCCTGGTATGCTCCTGGGGGGGGAACCCATGTCGGTTTTTTATTTAAAAATTGGCGTGGAGTTCTCCCTCAGGAATGCATACCAAATGCCGCACCTAGAATTGGCGGGAATCCAAGTCGGATCTCCCGTCGCTTCTATGACGGCTTTGTCTCCATCGCGGCAAGCCAGCTCGGTGCTGGCTCCCGCGAAGGGGCTCGTAGGTGGTCAATCTCGCCGAGAAAGGGAGCGAGATTGACACAATATCGCAGTCACCCACTGTACATTCTACCTTCTGAGGCTCTGGTTCACACCCAGAAATAACCCGCAAGAGGAAGGAGGCTTCCCAGCCAAAGAAACTACAACATTTCTTCCTCCCTGCAGAGGACATCAGACCCAAGATGGTGCTGACAGCTGCTCACCTGCCTCATCCAGTGGCATACATCTTGTGATCCTCCATTGTCTCACCCTCGGAAGACAGCTCATACACAGTCTCCAGTTGTCTCTACACCTCTCTCACAAAGCCCATCTAAAAGCAAACACTGCTCTCAGCAGGGTCATTTGCTTTTGAGGTAAGCTCTGGCTGTAAAAGGTATTTGGAAGACCGATCAAAAAGAAGTATTATAAAAGTTTGTGGAATCCCTAAATCTATACAGAGGGCCAGATTCACATACATTTAGATAGGCGCAGCGTATGTGAGATACGCTACGCCGCTGTAACTTACTTTTGAATTCCTCGAATCCACAAAGAATTTGCACCGTAAGTTACGGCAGCGTAGTGTATCTCTCGGCGCGTAATTCAAATCGGCGAGTAGGGGGGCGTGTTTCATTTAAATGAAGCGTGTGCCCGCGCTCAATGAACTGCGCATGCGCCATCCCTAAATTTCCCGCCGTGCATTGTGCTAAATGACGTCACAACGACGTCATTTTTTTAACTTAGACGTGAATTACGTCCATCCCTATTCACGGACGACTTACGCAAAAAAAAAAATTCTAATTTCGACGCGGGAATGACGGCCATACTTAACATGGCAAGTCTAACTATACGCCGCAACATACCAGCTTTAACTATATGCCGGAAAAAGCCGACTAGAGACGGCGTAAGAGAATGCGATGGCCGCGCGTACGTTCGTGGATCGTCGGAAAAAGCGAATTTGCATACCCAACGTGGAAAACGACGCAAACTCCACCCAGCGGACGCCGAAGTATTGCATCTACGATCCGAAGGCGTACGAAGGTTTGAGGATTCAAACTAAAGATACGACGCGGGTAATTTGAAAGCACGCCGGCGTATCAGTAGATACGCCGGCATACTCTCTCTCTGGATCTGGCCCAGAATGTTCAACTACAACAATATGCTTGTGATCTGATCTGATCTGATCTGCCATCTATACCTCCCAAAACCATTACACTCTTCACTTCTTTCATGTAAAAGAACAGCTTATGTCAGTTCAAGTGCCTAAAAAATATGCAGACATGCAGTTATTTGTGGATCTTTCACAGTACATGCTTAACCACCTGCCGCCCGCCAATGACAGATTGACGTCGGCAAAGTGGTTGTAGAATCTTGACTGGACGTCATATGACGTCCTCAGGATTCTGAGCCGCTGCGCGCCCCCGCGGTGATCGTTGTTGCAGGGTGTCAGTCTGACACCCCGCAACACCGTTCAAGGTAAAGAGTCTCTCACGGAGACTCTTTACCACGTGATCAGCCGTGTCCAATCATGGCTGATCACGATCACGGCTTTTCCTCACTCGCGTCTGTCAGACGCGAGTAGAGGAGAGCCGATCGGCTGCTCCTGTGACAGGGGGGGTTTGTGCTGATCGATTATCAGCACATCCCCCCCGAGGATGCCCACTGGACCACCAGGGATGCCCACTGGACCACCAGGGATGGTCACTAGACCACCAGGGATTAAAAAAAAAAAGTATGCCACCCTAGATGCCAATCAGTGCCGCAATGGATGCCAATCAGTGCCCACAATGGGCATCACTGATTGGCAGGCATTGTTTGGCACCGATTGGCATCCATTAGTACAACACATACAATTGTGCCCATCTATGCCCATCCGTGCCACCTATCAGTGCCCATCCATGCCGCCTATCAGTGCCCATCCATGCCGCCTATCAGTGCCCATCCGTGCTGCCTAACCGTGCCCATCCGTGCTGCCTATCCGTGCTCATCCGTGCCGCCTATTCGTGCCCATCCGTGCAGCCTATCCGTGCCCAGCCGTGATGCCTATCTGTGCCACCTATCCGCGCCCATCCGTGCCGCCTATCCAAGCCCATCCATGCCACCTATCCATGCCGCCTATCAGTGCCCATCCGTGCTGCCCATCAGTGCTGCATATTAGTGCCCATCAATGCCACCACATCAGTGCCACCTCATTGGTGCCCATCAGTGCCACCTTATCAGTGCTCGTCAGTGCAGTACCATCAGTGCCCATCAGTGAAGGAGAAAACGTACTTATTTACAATGTTTTATAACAGAAACAAAAAATGTTCAGTCATTTTTTGTTTTTTTTTGCAGAAAATAAATATCCCAGAGGTGATCAAATACCACCAAAAGAAAGCTCTATTTGTGGGTACAAAATTATAAAAATTTAGTTTGGTACAGTGTTTGACCGCGCAATTGTCATTCAAAATGCAACAGCGCTGAAAGCTAAAAATTGGTCTGGGCAGGAAGTGCCCTGTATGGAAGTGGTTAAAAAGTGCAAATCACTCCTACCAATCACAAAGGCCTTGCAGAATCACAACATTGTCTATCATTGGGGCTACCAGATGAAGCTTACTGTTACACACCAAGTCAGGCTTACACTACTCAGATTCTGGAATATTAACCCAAGCAAGATTCCGAATCTTAGGCCTAGTACACACGAGAGGATTTATCCGCGGATACGGTCCACCGGACTGTTTCCACGAATAAATCCTCTCGAGGATTTCCGCGGATTTGGATCCGATGGAGTGTACTCACCATCGGATCGAAGTCTGCGCCGAAATCCCATCACGATGACGTGTCGCGCCGTCGCCGTGATGATGACGCGGCGACGTGCGCGACGCTGTCATATAAGGAATTCCACGCATGCGTCGAATCATTACGACGCATGCGGGGGATCCATTCGGACGGATTGATCCGGTGAGTCTGTACAGACCAGCGGATCAATCCATTGGGATGGATTCAAGCGGATAGATTTTAAAGCATGTCTTCAAATTTTTATCCGCTTGAAATCCATCCCAGGGGATAAAAATCCGTGGAAACAGATCCGCTGGATTGTACACACCAGGGGATCTATCCGCTGGAGCCGGTCCGCGGATCAATTCCAGCGGATGGATCCTCTCGTGTGTACGGGGCCTTAGACACACTCTCCTAAGGTGAACCCAGGATGACTGGCAGGTTGTCTCCTATAAGCACAAAAATCCTCCTACTTATTCAACTCCAACATATGACATCTTCACGCTACTTAAATCCTCTAGCACAGGGATATGCAATTAGCGGACCTCCAGCTGTTGCAGAACTACTAGTCCCATGAGGCATAGCACGAGTCTGAGGCCTCGTACACACGACCGAACATGTCCGCTAAAACTGGTCCGGCGGACCAGTTTCCGCGGACATGTTTGGTCGTGTGTAGGGCCGACCGGACAATTTTCCGGCTGACCGGACAGGTTTCCAGCGGACAAATGTTTCTTATCATGCTAAGAAACATGTCCGATGGTCAGTATGACTCATCGGACATGTCCGCTGGCCAAAGAACCCGCGCATGACATCGAAGTGATTCGACGCATGCGTGGACGCATTGAACTTCCGGGTTCGCGCACATCGCCGTGTCATCATCGCCGCCACGTCACCGCGTTGTAACCGCGTCGTCACCGCGTCGTCTGTCGGCGGGAAATTTGGTCTGATGGTGTGTACAGCCATCAGACCAAATGATCCCAGCGGACATGTCCGATGAAAACGGTCCACGGACCGTTTTCATCGGACAGATCCGCTCGTCTGTACGAGGCCTGACAGCCACAAGCATGACACCCAGAGGCAGAGGCATGACAGGACTTGTAGTTTTGCAACGGCTGAAGGTCCGCTAATTGCATATCCCTGCTCTAGCATGATGGAACCTTTTGTCCATGATACCTCCTCCAATTACAATGTGCAGTATATATGCAATCAGATTCCTGTTGGAATTGCATCTTTTTAGACTCACTCTTTATATTTTTTTTCTTCTGTTTTTTCCTCTCTCCAGTTCTAGGTCTGAAGACTGATGTGCTATCTTAGACCAAACTTCTGATATGCTAATATGCTCTCTCGCTTCACAGCCACAACTTTGTCCATAGTAGATCATAAGTTACCCCACTGCCACCCCAAAAGCCTCCACAAAATAACATCTGCATCTTTTCTGTATCTTTCATCATGGTGATTAAGATAACATCATTAATGTTGAATCACCCTGCAAGACTATCAACTCTATGGAAAGAAGCCCTCAAACTAGGCTGTGATCTACTTTGTATTCAAGAGATGCATTTCCAAATATCGGGCACCCCGACCTTTGTACATATAGACATAAAAAAAAGTATCCATCAAAGATAGTGAGACCATACACAAAAATGCCAAAATTCATCAGTTTAGAGACAAAAAAATTGGGACAAATTGTCAACTACCCTATATTACATATTTGACAATCCCTAAAAATCTAATAAAAAGGGCAGGAGGAGAAACGGACCTGACATTTTAAATCCATTTTATCTCCAATTTTGAGATCTCTCTAACTAGCGAGCTTCCTTTCCAATGTGAAGTAAACCTATTAACCTATTAATGCCCCAAAAAAAATCACAATGGAAGGGTCTCTATCGTATGTAGTTGAACAATGTCTCGAAACTGAATGGCCCTTAAAGCCCTCCCTAATGTTGCCTATGTTCTCATTCAACCTAACATGCAAGGCCCGCTTGGTCCTCCCCACGTACTGTTGGCCTCATGGGCACTGGAACACATAGACAACATTAGTGGTAGAGCATGTAATAAACAATTTGATACAAAAAGTCTGAGAAGTACTGGTCTAAACAAAGGTATTTGTCCTCATATTTTTTGCACTCATTGATAGATCCTTTTTCAACAAATCTCTTTGTCAAGATATTTGCCTGTGCTTTATATTCTTCTATTTCAGTGCAGTTGAGTCTCAACCACATGTACTGACTTTTGGGCACTCAATTCAGCCGTGACCAATGATGGCAGTTGTCAAGGGGAATGAAGGAATTTCTATCCATGAATCCTTAATCGAGATTCTCAAATCTAAAAAATGGATCTCTTCCAAACTAGCTTCATAATTCAGTTCAATACCAATATTGTTATTATTCAGGAATTCCATAAAGGTTTGCAGACTTTCTTGGCTACCATCCCACAGAAGGAGGATGTCATATATATATACCTAGCCCATACAACCAACTCCGGTCTATGTTGGGCATGGATGACATCCTCCTCCAAATTAAACCTCCTTGTTATGGCAGAAAAATCTGTTCCTGAACCAGAAATAATAATGTGTTACCTCAAACTTTCTCTGATGTCTGGGGAGCTCTGACTGCTGGTCTAAATAGTATGCTACTGATTGAAAAACCTAACTCATGTGGTATACCCATATTTAAACATGTGACATTTGCTGTTACTTAAGCAGTAGCCTTCCCTGGGTTCATAGTTGGACAACAGATTATTAGAGTTGGTAAGCACCCAAGTTTGCGGGATGCTCAGCGGAATGTTTACTCACTGAGTGCCCCACAATACACTGCACAGTGCATTCTAGGGCCCCAACTGCTGATCAGGTGCAAGGCTTTACCAATTAGGGCATAAAGCACTGTCAGAACCCTGATTGGACAAAGTGATGATGACTTTGTCCAATCAAGACTCAGGGCTAGATTCAGCATTGATTTACGCCGGCCTATCTATAGATACACCGCGTAAATTCAAAGCTGCGCCGGCGTATCTTCTTTCTGTATTCAGAAAGCAAGATACGCCGACATTAGCCTAAGATGCGACTGGCGTAAGTCTCTTACACCGTCGTATCTTAGGGTGCATATTTACGCTGGCCGCTAGGTGGCGCGTCCGTAGTTTTCGGCGTAGAATATGCAAATGACCTAGATACGCCGATTCACTAATTTACGTACGCCCGGCGCTATTTTTTTACGTCATTTACGTTCGGCTTTTTCGGCGCAAGGTTGCTCCTGCTATTATGAGGTGTACGCAATGTTAAGTATGGACGTCGTTGCCGCAGCAAATTTTGATTTTTTTACGCCGTTTGCGTAAGTCGTTCGAGAATAGGGCTGGACGGAATTTAAGTTCACGTCGAAACCAATGACGTCCTTGCGGCGTACTTTGGAGCAATGCACACTGGGAAATTCCACGGACGGCGCATGTGCCATTCGGGAAAAACGTCAATCACGTTGCGTCACCAAGAATTAACATAAAACACGCCCCTTCATCCTCATTTGAATTACGCGCTTACGCCGGCCCCATTTACGCTACGCCGCCGTAATTTAGAAGGCAAGTGCTTTGTGAATACAGCACTTGCCTCTCTAACTTACGGTGGCGTAGCGTAAATACGATACGCTGCGCCGTCGTAACAATTCGCGCCCCTACCTGAATCTAGTCCTCAGTGCTTATAGTCCCACCGCACACAATAAAATGTTCCTTCCCACAGAAAGCTTTTGTAGTGTGTTTTTGGAGTGGCGGTAGATAGAGCAGGGCTCAGTTTGCTACTAGCGCATTTTTGTGTGTTCACTTTTGTTTGATTCTGAGTGTAGAGAATTAGTGTAGTGTTAGTATAGTGTGTCAGTATAATGTAGTGTGAGTATAGTGTGTCAGCATATTGTAAGTATAGTGTAGTGTGTCAGTATAGTGTGAGTATAGTGTGAGTAACATTCAGTGCTGTATACAGTGCTGTATACCTTTTTTTTTGCTGGGTGTTTAATTTTTGTTTGTTTTTGTCCCCTGCCTGCCCGCCAATTTTTTAAATTGTCGGCCGCAGTTTTTCTTACTGCGATGCTGGTGTTCCCCCTTTTTTCATAGTTTTTACATATCAGTCCTCAATTTAAAGTGCACCAAACATCACTTTCCATTCAATGAAGTGCATTCCAATCACACATTTCCCAGTTTCTATTAAATTTGGGTAATAAGCATCCCCCCTCAACATGTCTGGGAGGCCAACAAGGAGAGGCAAATGTCTGTGTCCACAGGCAAAGGTGGACGTGGTCTCTTCTCAGGCAGGGCATGTTTGTCTCTGTTTAGTCATGTTGCCTGTGCTATCCAGCCACAGCATGCAGACTTACTAAACCATCCTCCTCCTCCTCATCCTCTATGACCCACTGTCCACCGCAACTGCCAGAGCGGCTTATTCTGCCTCCTTGTCCACAGCTACTCCTGCCATAGCTCCAGCATCATGCATGGAGAAGTCAGCTGAGTTATTTGAACATAGCGTCAGCCACTTGCTTCTTGAGGATGCACAGACTTGATTCTAAAGTATTTGTTCTGAGGTAGAGGAAGGGAGTAACATGAGCCTACAGAGAGGGGAGAACACTGCACACTGATAAACAACAAGCTGGCAGTCATGTTCCCCAAGCTGCAGTGTATTGCCGAGTTGGCTCCAGTGATGATGAGAATGGAGGAAATGATGATGATGATGATGATGATGAGGTCACTGATGTGACTTGGGTGTCAGTTAGACTACAGGAGGAAAGTGAGGAGAAGGCACAACCCAAATGATGCATGATGTCCTCCAGAGGCAGCCATCATGGAACTGTAGAGAGCAGCCACCCTATTCCATCAGATTGTGGAGCTGTTATCTCCCGGCCAACTTCCCACAGCTCAGCTGTGTGGGCCTTTTTTTAGCAGATGTGCAGCCAATCACACTGTTGCAATATGCAATCTCTAACAAGGCACTTAACCTCCCACCACTTAGCCTATTGGCAAGAGCACCTGAAAGCCACACAAAAGGGACACAATTATTCTAATTTTCTCTTCTTATGTCTACCACTATTTCTCATTACTTCCCAGCAGCCTTCACTGACAGGGATGATGCTGTAGCAAAGGGTGTCACCGGTCCTTGAAACAAATCTGCCAGCAGAACATCACCACCTGTAGAATATAGCAGGCAAATTTCTCTGCCCCAGCTGCTGCACAAACCAAACTGGAGGGGGGGGGGGGCACCTCTACACATTAATGGTATGGCTGGTATCTTTAATATACAAAGTGTCCGGGTATGCCATACACAGACTTCCAATACAGGTGATGAGATCATTGGGCTGCACCAAGGAATCAGGTATGATTAAGTGAAAAAAGTATGTTTATTTAAGATAAAGATACACGTGCAAACCAAACAGCAAACCATAAACAAGTAATAGGTGCAAGACACAGCAAAACCACCAAAACACATAACTAACTATCTAACTAATAATTATATATTCATAAGCACGGTAAATAAACATAAATAACCCAGGCAGGGACAAAAGCATAGGGGAACAGAAGCCAGGAATGAGAAAACAGACTGTAATGGGAGCAGGGAGCAGGTACAGGGAACAGTCCGGGACAAAAGCAGGTTCAGGCAGGGACACGGCTAGCAGATGGAGTTGCCTTGGTTAAGGACAGGCTTTATAGTCCAGTAGACCTACAACAGGTGTGCTTGATAGCTGGTCGGTAGTCTTGGCAGGGAGACACCCGCTGGTGGCCACCAGAACTACACCCTCTGGTGCTGAACGCAACAGTGCCACCAGCAGGTGAACACAGTAATGACGCTGTTCCTGGCAGTTCCCCACCTTAAGGAGTGGCCTCCGGATGCTCCATTCAGCCCTTGGTTTGACAGTCCGAGTGGGTGCGGAAACACCATAAAAAGATTCTCTACTGAGTCTGTGGACTTCTTTGCATGTTCAAGGCCAGAGTCCGTTGGTTCCCTGGGGGACATGCCTCCTGGCTTGGCCATCTGGCTGGGCAGCGGGCTCCAGGTCATCTGGCTGAGCAGTGGGATCTGGGTCATCTGCTGGGCAGCGGGCTCTGGGTCATCTGGCTGGGCAGCAGGCTCTGGGTCATCTGGTTGGGCAGCGGACTCCAGGTCATCTGGCTGGACAGGGGGCTCCGGGTTATCTGGCTGGGCAGCGACCTCTGGGTCATCTGGCTGGGCAGTGGTCTCTGGGTCATCTGACTGGGCAGGGGGCTCCGGGTCATCTGGCTGGGCAGCAGGCGCCGGGTCTTCTGGCTGAGCAGCAGGCAGAGGCACAGTAGGCCAGGCACCTGGCAGATTCACATCAGGCCGAGCAGCAGGAAAGGAACCACCAGGCAGGGTATCAGGAACAGGACCATCAGACAGGGTATCAGGAACAGGATCGGCAGGCTGGGTACCAGGTACGAGATCGCTAAGCAGATCATCGGGCATCGGATCATTAAGCAGGACATCAGGCACCAGAACAACAGGTTGGACAGCAGGCACTGAAACATCAGACTGGAAAGCGGGCACAGGAACATCAGATTGGACAGCGGGCACTAGATCAGGCTACAAAGTGGGCACCGGAAATACATGCTGGACTGTGGGCACCAGAACTTCAGGCTAGATCATGTGCACCGGAACTTCAGGCTGGACCGTGGGCACCAGAACTTCAGGCTGGACAGCGGGCATTGGAATGGCAGACTGGAGCAAATTAGCTGGTGTGGAGGCAGGATTGGATAATGAATATAAGAATTGGACAGTGCCTATGGATATGAGTATATACCTATAATAACGAATTTCAGCTGCAAAAATAAACTTGCTGAGTATTACCAAAGCAATAATATAAGAACACAAAAAATTGCACTAGAAATAGTTAGATATAAGTAGAAGACAAATCATTGGACAAACAAAAAAGTATATTAATGAAAATGCATCATTAAAATAATGACATCAGATAATCCCATATGGTGCTCAGTGCTCAAAAGATGTCTCCTACAGATTGGTGCTCGGACTGGGTGTCCCACATAGATGTACAATCACCACTGGATATGGACCACCTATGGCCTTATGCGCATGTGGGGATACCCCGAATGGTTAGGATGACTTTTTGGAAGTAGAGATGTGTCTCATAAGGTTGAATGGGGATGATAAGAGCAAAAAGAGAGCCTCATTGCGCAATGTCGTATTAAAATGTATTGGTTCCACAAAAGTAAAAAAAGTTACCCTTACATTGCTGAGTGCCTGATAGTCCTGGCATCCGGCATATGTAACGGGATTATATAAAGGGTAATTGACCCTGAACGGATGAGCCCTTTGTTGGCGTCCTGGTGCACGATTCCCAGGGGTATTTTGTTTGGGCGGAAGTAACGCGATGATGCGATATTTACCTCTAATATCGCATCATTGCGTTACTTCTGCCCAACCAAAATACCCCCTGGAATAGTGCACCAGGACGCCATCAAGGGGCTTATCCATTCAGGGCCGATTACCCTTTATATAATCGCCTGTTACATATGACGGGTGTTAGGTAGCTAGCAGATGGAATTCTGAAGCATTTGAGCCTTGGTTAAGGGCGGGCTTATATAGTTTGGGCTGGACACTGCTATGCAAATTAGCCTTCTGACACTCGATGTTGACTCTCCATAAGTAAGACGCTGGGTTCCTATGGCAACTTACACACATAAATAGCGGGTGTTCTCCATGCCTCCCTTACCGCTGAAGAAGTCCCCGCCCATAGAGGACGTAACACATACAGAGGGAGGTTTGTGGCGTCACCCGCGGCTATCACTCAATATACACGCTGTATACATCGGCACTGATCGTGGTGCCTTCATTGTGAGTGTTTTTTTTACCTTTATTACGATTAAATCAAGATATACAGAAGTACTAATACTGGCCCCACTACTTATAGTACAACTCTGTGCTTAAAATCAAAGATAATAAATAATCTGTCCAAATGATAGAAAACAATGTAAAAAAGCAGCTGCTTGAGTAAAAATAGTCAATTAATAAAAGCAGAAAAAATAAAATCAGGCCCGTTTCATTTAATTTTAATTTTAATGTTTTAATATACGGTACTTTTATTTTATTTTCTTATTCAATATTAATTTTCAGTATAATATTTTTAGCATGTTTCACTTTAAGATTTTAATCAATGTTTTAATGTTTTATCGAATGCTTTATATGATATTTATTATTCACATCATTCAGCATTAACGTCTTTTAGGAGGCGGTGTTATACACCAAGATTACATTTTGGGATAATCCCTCAAGTTATATGTTACTTGGTGTATATGAATGAGGGTGTGCAATGTCCTGATTATTTTATTAGCCCCGCTATTAAGTAGTGGTTTTTCTGCAATACCCAGTCTCTACTCACTAGGCAGTTCTATGGTGGGAACAGTGAGAGTCATTGGGAGCGCAGTACAATCACTGACCCAAACATTTCCTTCCTTTTTTGGGGCGTGGTTAACTACGACGACCAGAGAGAGGAGGATAACCAATGCCGCACGGATGACGCGCCAGCCTCAGACGGTGCTCTGACATTGGTGGGCGGGCTGTGCACCACTATTTAAATCCGGGCGGTGCACTGGTAAGTCACGCTCTCAGAGGAAGTCCGAACGGACGAAACGTCAGAGCGTGGCTATCCAGCACCAATACCGGAAGTGACGTTTGCGCTCCACAGGAGTAGGAACCAGAAAGCAGCTGAAGGAAGTATTCCAAAGTGGTCCTCAGGTGTCCAGCAACCAGTGAGAGTTTTAAACGTACACACATCATTATTGATTTGCCTAACTATTTATTTTTTATGGTACGCATGCATTTGTAAGGGGGCATTCATTTTTGGGGTGACATTAAAAGTTATCTTTGCAATTGTTTTTATTAAAGTCATGTCACATACAGAGGTAGACAAATACACAGCAAATGATTTCGATTTGCATAGAACATATCAATGTGCATATAGCATCTGACGTTGCTACAATGATACATGACAGCTCAACATGGTCACATTACATGGTAAGATAAGAGAGTTGCGTGTCAGGGCCGCGCGTCCTACTACATAATGTGGAGCCACGATCCCCTATATGAGAGCTTGTTCACATAGCATGTACACCATGAAGAGCCAGTAGATCTCCTCATCGCTTCTTCCACGTCTAACCTTGCAGGCAGGTGACAGTCATCCCTCCCAGTTCCGGCCTAGGCCTGTGGATCCTGGGTGGACGCCAGCCATCCGCCATACATTCTCTAGTGGCACAAGAACTGTTAGAGGAATTCAACTGTACTTCCCATACAGAAATATTAACTGAATGCAACAGCATAAACAATATGATAAAATAAAATGAAATGAAAATGAAAATGAAAATAAAATAAAGAATAACTAGCATATATTAATGCCAATGTCTACACCAAGTGTGACCTGCCGTGGCTGGTATTCTGTCATAAACAGTTCACTATTCGGGAAATTTTGTGCTCCAAGGTAACCATTGTTTTTGGAAAGTTTGGTACTGGTTTGATTGGATAGCAAAATATTTTTCATAAGAATACTGGGTAGATACTCTTTGTATGACTTCATCTATTCTAGGCGTTTGTGTAGATTTCCATTTAGAGGTGATAGCTAGACGTGCTGCTATAAATATATGTATGGCTATGCATCTTAGCTGGGCTGGAATACTAGTAGCGCTTAAATGAAGGAGGGCCAATGGTTGGTTGGGATGGATGACATGGCCAGTGACAGAGGAGGCCAACCAAAAGACTTCCGACCAAAAGTTACGAATAATCCTACAGTCCCATAATATATGAGTAATATGACCTCTGGATCCACACATTCTCCAGCATTGTTGTGATTCTGAAGGGAATATCAGTGACAACCTGACTGGAGTGAGATATGACCTGTGTAAAATTTTCAACATATTATCCCAGTGGTTAGTGACATTAAAAGTTATCAAACAATATTGCGCTATATGGATTTTTTCATTTCCCTATATACTTGCGCATAATACCTGGAGAGTGATAATGCATAAGCGGTGTCCAAGGAGATAGATTGTTATGCTGTTTTAAATCTACCATCTGAAAGTGACAAGTGAGGAGTTACACTGAGATGCTGTTTTAAAGCGACCATCTGGTGAGTGTTTTCCCCCGAAGGGGACCCCATATCCCCCCACGTGGTGAATTATTTTGGTGATTAAAGCACATACTATCAACACTTCTGACCTGGTCATCTCACACAGCTAATATAGCAAACCAGGGGTTTGCAGCGCTGCTGCAGGACTGATAACAGGCTCTGTACAGGCCTGATTTTATTTTTTCTGCTTTTATTAATTACGATTAAATTGTTTATCCAAACGGAGAGCACTATGTTTTGGCATGTGTTTATTACATGACCTGGGATGACCTATCGGTTTCTCTGTGACATCTCTACTACAGTAGGTGTTTGTGATATTGTGTTTTTAGCACGACAGCATCGCGCTGATTCTCGGCGACATGGTGCCGAGATCTCGCCGACATCTCGCACTCACTGGAATAGTGACAGCACATTCCAACGTGCGCGTCATAGAAGCGACGGGAGATCCGACTTGGATTCCCGCCAATTCTACACGTGTGCAGTGTTTGTTATGAATCCTGAGGGGGAAGTCCACGCCGGATTTTAAATAAAAATTTGGCATGGGTTCCCCCCTCAGGAGCATACCGGGCCCTTAGGTCTGTTATGGGTTGTAAGGAGAGCCCCCCTACGCCGAAAAAACGGTGTAGGGGGTCCCCCTACAATCAATACCAGACCCGTATCCAAAGCACGCTACCCGGCCGTTCAGGAAGGGAGTGGAGACGAGCGAGTGCCCCCCCCTCCTGAGCCGTACCAGGCTGCATGCCCTCAACATGGGGGGGTTGGGTGCTCTGGGGCAGGGGGGCGCACTGCGGGGCCCCCCCACCCCAGAGCACCCTGTCCCCATGTTGATGAGGACAGGGCCCCTTCCCGACAACCCTGGCCGTTGGTTGTCGGGGTATGCGGGCGGGAGGCTTATCGGAATCTGGGAGCCCCCTTTAATAAGGGGGCCCCCAGATACCGGCCCCCCACCCTAAGTGAATGGATATGGGGTACATCGTACCCCTACCCATTCACCTGGAGGAAAAGTGGTAAAAACACAAATAAAAAACACAGGGTATTAAAATATTTTATTAGTCTGCTCCGGAGGCTCCCCCTGTCTTCTTTAGCTCTTTTACCAGGGGGAGCTTCTTCTTCCGATTTCCGGGGGTCTTCTCCTGCTCTCCGGGGTCTTCACCGCTCTTCTGTGACGTCTTCTCCGCTCCGGGGGGTCTTCTTCTATGTTCGCCGCTCTCCGCTCTTGACTCTGCGCACCCCGGTTCTTCCTCCCGCTGTCCGGTGCCTTCTCCTTCTTCCGCTGTTCTGTGACGTCTTCTCCTCTTCTTCCGCTGTTCTGTGACGACTTCTACTTCTCCCTTCAGGCCGCTGTGCTGTGACGTCTTCTCTTCTTCTCTTCTCCCGATGCTGACACGTCGCCTCTTCTCGCTGCAATGACGGGTGCGTGGCTTGCATCGGATTTATATATGCCTCACAGTCCAATCATGCTCTGGTACCTACCCATGTGATACCTACCCACGTGGTACCTACCGGAGCATGATGGGACTGTGAGGCCCATATAAGTCTGACGCAAGCCGTGCACTCGTCATTGCAGCAAGAAGAGCCCGGCGTGTCAACATCGGGAGAAGAGAAGAAGAGAAGACGTCACAGCACAGTGGCCTGAAGGGAGAAGTAGAAGTCGTCACAGAACAGCGGAAGAAGAGGAGAAGACGTCACAGAACAGCGGAAGAAGGAGAAGGAGCCGGACAGCGGGAGGAAGAACCGGGGTGCGCCGAGTCAAGAGCGGAGAGCGGCGAACATAGAAGAAGACCCCCCGGAGCGGAGAAGACGTCACAGAAGAGCGATGAAGACCCCAGAGAGCAGGAGAAGACCCCCGGAAATCGGAAGAAGAAGCTCCCCCTGGTAAAAGAGCTAAAGAAGACAGGGGGAGCCTCTGGAGCAGACTAATAAAATATTTTAATACCCTGTGTTTTTTATTTGTGTTTTTACCACTTTTCCTCCATGTGAATGGGTAGGGGTACGATGTACCCCATATCCATTCACTTAGGGTGGGGGGCCGGTATCTGGGGGCCCCCTTATTAAAGGGGGCTCCCAGATTCCGATAAGCCTCCCGCCCGCATACCCCGACAACCAACGGCCAGGGTTGTCGGGAAGGGGCCCTGTCCTCATCAACATGGGGACAGGGTGCTCTGGGGTGGGGGGGCCCCGCAGTGCGCCCCCCTGCCCCAGAGCACCCAACCCCCCCATGTTGAGGGCATGCAGCCCGGTACGGCTCAGGAGGGGGGGGGGGGCGCTCGCTCGTCCCCACTCCTTTCCTGACCGGCCGGGTAGCGTGCTTTGGATACGGGTCTGGTATGGATTGTAGGGGCACCCCCTACGCCGTTTTTTCTGCGTAGGGGGGCTCTCCTTACAACCCATAACAGACCTAAGGGCCCGGTATGCTCCTGAGGGGGGAACCCATGCCGAATTTTTATTTAAAATCCGGCGGGGACTTCCCCCTCAGGATTCATAACAAACGCCGCACACGTGTAGAATTGGCGGGAATCCAAGTCGGATCTCCCGTCGCTTCTATGACGGCTCTGTCTCCATCGCGGCAAGCCAGCTCGGCGCTGGCTCCCGCGATGGGGCTCGTAGGTGCTCAATCTCGCCGAGAAAGGGAGCGAGATTGACACAATATTGCGTGCACCTACTGTACTGCTGGATTTGCTGATATTTCCACATAAAGCGCATTTGACCCTCCATAATCAAAGGGTCCAGGTGGTGAGGTGAGAGGCCATTTCATGTGGTGGTGGATGTGTGTCTAGCACGTGTGAAGTTACCTACACAGTCATCTGTCTGTCTACATTGGCACTCACTGGAGGTGTACTGCGATTTTATGGACTTTCTATTCATCTTTTAATATTTTATTTGAGCGCTGCACCATCTGTATTTGTTTCTCTACAGGGATTTTGTGATTATTGACCCTGGTGTTCAGCTGCTATACATGTCATTTTTGCGCTGATTTATTTTCTTTTTATTCTGTTTTTATTCAATTTTCATTCAATCTAGCAGCAATTATGGATGTATTTCAATATATAGAAAAGTGTGAAATTAAGATCAATGAGGTATTTTCTAGGGTCTCACCCAAAGATCCCATTAAAAGATCAAGACTTGGTGAGATATTGCCTCATTTGAGCAATATTTATCCGCCAAATTGGTTCCTAGACGCCTATGATGGGATTTGCCACCCAACGATAACTGATGATGACTCCATGGTAGAATGGAGTAGTTTTTTTGTTAAAAAGGGCTTTGAATTACTTGAGTTTCTTCTTAGGCCCCGTACACACGACCGAACATGTCTGCTGAAACTGGTCCGCGGACCAGTTTCAGCAGACATGTTCGGTCGTCTGTACAGCCGAGCGGACAGGTTTCCAGCGGACATTTGTCCACCCGACCGTTTTCGAGCGTACAAATGTTTCTTAGCATGCTAAGAAACATGCTCGCTGGAATCCTGTTCGTCAGACATGTTCGGTCGTCTGTACAGACCGACCGGCCGCCATCCCTCGCATGTGTCGAATGACTTCGATGCATGCGTGGAAGCATTGACCTTTCAGCATCGCGCACATTGCCGCATCATCGTCGCGGCGACGGCGCAGACACGTCACCGCGCTGTCTGTCCACGCGGATTGTCTCTCATTTCTGTCTGATGGTGTGTACAACCATCAGACAGAAATCTCCGACCGGACATGTCCTCTGAAAACGGTCCGGCGGACCGTTTTCAGCGGACTGTCCGGTCGTGTGTACGAGGCCTAATCCGTAAGCAGAGAAAAATGAAAATTCTCGATTCCCAGATTAGGGAGATCACTAATGGTGTGGAACATCTTAAGGATAGCGATGAATTTCTTAAACTCTCAGGGGATTTGAAAAACAAAAGGGGTTTGAATTACTTGAGTTTCTTCTTAGGCCCCGTACACACGACCGAACATGTCTGCTGAAACTGATCCGCGGACCAGTTTCAGCAGACATGTTCGGTCGTCTGTACAGCCGAGCGGACAGGTTTCCAGCGGACATTTGTCCACCCGACCGTTTTCAAACGTACAAATGTTTCTTAGCTAAGAAACATGCCCGCTGGAATCCTGTCCGTCGGACATGTTCGGTCGTCTGTACATGTACAACCATCAGACAGAAATCTCCGACCGGACATGTCCGCTGAAAACGGTCCGGCGGACCGTTTTCAGCGGACTGTCCGGTTGTGTGTACGAGGCCTAATTCGTAAGCAGAGAAAAATGAAAATTCTCGATTCCCAGATTAGGGAGATCACTAATGGTGTGGAACATCTTAAGGATAGTGATGAATTTCCTAAACTCTCAGGAGATTTGAAAAACAAGCTCATTAAATGGGATTTGGAGATCCAAAATAAAAAGAAGAAAAAATTCATTAGGGATTTGGATGACTTCAGTGGGGGACAGATATTTAAATGGCAAAATACTCCTACCCCTGGTGTAGCCCCTATTGTTAACAACATACCTGATACACCTGTTGACATTCCTAGAACCAATCCTGCACATGAATATGTATACCCTAATATGGATCAACCTTCTTCTCCATATAGAGATCAACCATTTAGAGGGAACAAAAGAGGGAAAAATAGGTAGAGGAAATAGTCATCCTCCACATGCTTATAATGGTGGCTATCCTTCTTCTCCTAATCATTATGGATCCTCTAATAATAGGCAAGATAATTATGACTATGGGACTAATGGTGATCATCCCTATGGGGATGGATCGCATCACCCTCAAGATAGACCAATTCTCACACAGAACAGATATGCCCCGTTATCTGATCAAGCGCCCCAAAATAGGGGTGATTTTTTAGGGGCACGCCGAGCCCAAGCCCCCCCGATATTCAAACCGAATCCAGGGGAATGGTGGAGACAGCCCCCACAACAAATGCTACAAACTCCACCAAGTATGGGCCTATTAGGAAAGCAAAAAGAACGAGAGGAAGGAGAGGGAGTAGGAGATTACAAAAGGTCCAGACCGTATTAGGAGCAGGAATTTATAATCTGAGTGGTATTTCATTAAATGAGGATGAACTAAAGGTTTTAGACAGAGGTCTTAAGTTCGCTCCCACAAAAAATCTGAACAAATTTCAGACATATGTGAGTTTACAAAAATATATGAGATCTCTGAATATGAAGAAATATTTTCTTTCGCACCCTAGTAGTAACTCTTTACTTGTGCTTAAGGATCATTCCACATTACGTAACAAATCCATTTTCAATCCTTTGAATACAGATAATAAGTTTACTGATGTGTTTAAAAACATGGGCCCAGATTCACAAAGGAGATACGACGGAGTATCTCAGATACTCCGTCGTATCTCTCAGAGTATCTATGCGACTGATTCATAGAATCAGTTACGCATAGATATCCCTAAGATCCAACAGGTGTAATTGTTTTACACTGTCGGATCTTAGGATGCAGTACCGCGGCCGCCGCTGGGGGGAGTTTGCGTCGTAAACCAGCGTCGGGTATGCAAATTAGGAGTTACGGCGATCCACAACGGGTTTTCGCATTCGCTACATCGCCGCTAGTCTAGTTTTCCATCGCAAAGTTAGTCGTCGTTTTGGGTGCCTTAACTTTAGTCAGCAAACGTATTGCTGTCTAAAGTATGACCGTCGTTCCCGCGTCGAAATTTAAAATTTCACGTCGTTTGCGTAACACGTCCGGGAATACGGAAGTACGCTACGCGCGTCGCCGTTCGAAAAAATTACGTCACTTTGCGCAAAGCACGGCGGGAGTTACGAAATGGAGCATGCGCAGTAGGTCCGGCGCAGGAGTGTGCCTAATTTAAATGGCACACGCCCATTTAAATTACGCGGGCTTACGCCGGAGGCCGCCGGCGTAGTTTTCATCAGGCACTTGCGAATCAGGCACTTGCGATGAAAACTTGTGGCGGTGTAACGTATCTACGATACGTTGCGCCGCCGCACTTCTACCTGAATCTGGCCCATGGTTATCAAAGATCTGAATGATCTTAAAATTAAGAAAGTTATGGACCCACAGTACATCAAACGTGGGATGGAATCTCTAGAGGCTCGGAAAGATATTGTTATCAGACCTGCTGACAAAGGGGGAGGACATGTCATTTTGAGTAAGGTGTATTACCAGACAGAAATTAGTCATCTTTTGAGTGATGAGGACACTTACAGTGTTTTCGGGAGGGATCCCATGTTATCATTCAAAGATGAACTACATAGCATTGTGGAGGATGGGAAGGATCAAAAGATCCTAACAAAGAAGGAGGCTATGTATTTGGACCCCCTCTTTTGTAGGACTTCTGTAATATACTTTTTGCCTAAAATCCATAAGAACAGTACTACCCCCCCAGGTAGGCCCATTGTAAATGGGATTGATTTAATTTCCGCGAGATTGGGACAATACATTGTTTCTTTTCTTCACCCTCTTGTTATCCAAACACCTGCTTTCTTAAAAGATACTAAACACATCATACAGTTACTTGAATCCCTGGAATGCACATCGTCCACTATTCTGGTGACGGCTGATGTAAGCTCACTATACACTATTATAGGACATGGTGATGCTATGTCATCAGTCGAGTGGGCTTTGGCCTCTTCTATGCTATCGGGTAGACATCAGGAATTTCTGTTGACTTGTTTGAATTTCTGTCTCACCAGGAATTATTTTTGGTACGATAAGGAGTTCTACTTACAGACCAGGGGGGTAGCTATGGGAGCTCGGTTTGCTCCCAGTGTGGCCAATATATTTATGGCCCACTGGCAGGAGGAAGCCATTTTTGCCCACCGCCCCCCTGAATTGGTCTGTTATCGCAGGTATTTTTGGATTTAGTGATCAATAAGTCAGATGATCATTTCAAACTGATCAACCACTTCAAACCTACTGACCGCAATTCCTATATACCTCTGGGGAGTTGCCACCATCGATCATGGTTGTGCAATATCCCCAGGGGTTAATTTATTAGGTTGAGTCGGAATTGCACCAAAGTTGGCGATTTCATCAGCTAGTCTAGAGTGCTGTTATCTAGGTTTTAAGAAAAAGGTTACGCCAAAAGTGATCTTGAAGGTGAGATCACTAAAGTTAATATGATGGAGAGAAATATATTGGTTGCTGACCATGTCAGTAAACCTAACCCAGATGTTAATAATTTCAGGATGATTCTTGATTACAGCGTTGAATTCAAAGCGTTTGAGAGAATCATCAATAAGAATTGGTCTATCTTGAAAAATGACAGAGTGTTAGGACCTGTTTTGCCTGCACGTCTGCAGTTTATATACAAAAAAGCACCCTCGCTGAGGGATCGTCTAGCACCAAGTGTCCTTAATCCACCGATCCCTAGGGAAAATAAGTTGTTCGCGTTTTTGGGAGGCTTTTATGCTTATGGTCGGTGTGGTTATTGTAAACACTCCGAAACAAATGTTAAGAAACTGAAAAAGTTTTTATCATTTGCTACAAGTAGAGAATATGAGATTAAGCAGCTCATCACATGCGATACGGTCGGTGTTGTATATATGTTGCAATGCGGTTGTGGGTTGCAATATGTAGGAAGGACATCTAGATCTTTGCATATGAGAGTTGATGAGCATGTCAGAAATATTAAGAAAGGTTTTATTAACCACAATGTATCTAGACATTTTAAACTAGTTCATAAAAAAAATTCCAAGAGCTTACAATTTTGGGGGATTGAAAGGGTTACCAACCACTGGAGGGGGGGTAATCTTATTCGTCAGCTGAGTAAACGTGAATCCTATTGGATACATGAAACCGAGGTGCTTGCCCCTGGGGGATTGACTATTGATTTTGATATTAATTGTTTTATCACTGATCGTTAATCGTTTTATTTCTTTGTAATGATGGCCGCGGTTGACGTTGCAATTTTTTCGTTACCAAAATTGATTTTATATTAATTTTGGTTTTTATTAACATATTTTTAAAGTGATTAAATATCATCCATTTTTACAGCTAATTAGCATATGAGTATTATTTACACTTTTAAAAATTAATATTCGAACTGTGCGTTTTTTTGCTTTTCTTCTTTGCGATAATATACATTGCAAATGATGAGTCCTCTCCATGAATGTCATTTTGCATGGTTTGGGCTGGACACTGCTATGCAAATTAGCCTTCTGACACTCGATGTTGACTCTCCATAAGTAAGACGCTGGGTTCCTATGGCAACTTACACACATAAATAGCGGGTGTTCTCCATGCCTCCTTCACCGCTGAAGAAGTCCACGCCCATAGAGGATGTAACGCGTACGGAGGGAGGTTTGTGGCGTCACCCGCGGCTATCACTTTGCTCAATATACACGCTGCATACATCGGCACTGATCATGGTGCCTTCATTGTGAGTGCTTTTTTACCTTCATTACGATTAAATCGTTTATCCAAACGGAGAGCACTATGTTTTGGCATTTGTTTATTACATGACCTGGGATGACCTATCGGTTTCTCTGTGACGTCTCTACTACTGCTGGATTTGCTGATATTTACACATAAAGCGCATTTGACCCTCCATAATCAAAGGGTCCAGGTGGTGAGGTGAGAGGCCATTCCATGTGGTGGTGGATGTGTGTCTAGCACGTGTGAAGTTACCTACACAGTCATCTGTCTGTCTACATTGGCACTCACTGGAGGTGTACTGGGATTTTATGGACTTTCTATTCATCTTTTATTATTTTATTTGAGCGCTGCACCATCTGTATTTATATACATAATACATTACCGGAGTATGCGGAGCAGTTGGTACTAAAAAATATTTTTCTTTCTTATTTAGAATACCTTGCTTGTAACCCCTATTAACAATTGTTTCCAGCTTTATTTATAGGTCCAAACTGGATCACTTCTACGTGGAATATAGGTCTCTTCATCCTCCAAAATAAGGTCCATCTCTGCTAGATAATATATCCAAAACGACAATCCCCTCTTAATCAACTGGCCTGATAACTAATTATTTCTCCAAATACTTCTGCATCTTAACATTCCGGACCCAATGTTTGTGGAGGTCCCTTAAAAAAACATAAAAAAAAATCTTCAGTGAGGGGGCCAAACCTCTTAGGGGGTTGAACAGGGAAGCATTTAAAAGGTTAGAATGCTGAACATTCGTTGGAATAATTCTGTTTTCCTTGACTGGACTAGACATAATATATTGTTTGATGTTCAATTTATGGACATAGTTGTGGACTTCCATATATGTTTGAAATGTATTTAACTTACAGGGTGAAGTGGACTTTAAACCTTTCTCTAAAATCTTTTTTTAAGCATCTGTTCTGTAAATACCTTTTTACTCATATTTAAAATTCTGTCTCCTCTTACATCCTTTTTCTTTTTAGCTTATATTCTCCTCCCCCTCTGGATCCTATCCTTTTTTTTTTATATATTCATTCTTTATTCTTTTTTTTTTTTTATCTCATACAAGCATTTAACAATTCATTAAAAAACAGGAAAAAAATATTTCTTATATGTATCATAATCTTACAGTAGTACAAATACAGAAAGTGAGACCACCTTAATTAGCATACTGGAAAAAAAAAAAAGGGAGAACAAGAAATAACATTTACTGGAGTAGAAGAGACAACCGGGCCAGGAAGTCTATATATTATTTTACCCACTTTCGATATTATAATTGTACTATTTCTCATCCCTCCCTACTGTTTATTCCTCCCCACTTAGTACTACTCTACTGTATTAATCTCTTTACCGTTGGTTTCGTAGGGCAGTTCCCTCACCCGGTTGTCTCCCCTACCCCATCTAGGTCCCAAGGCTACAATAACCATGACTCTACTGAAATATCACACATGTGGCTTTTCAATCAGATATTATATTTTGGTTATTCTCCACCCCTGCTGTAGTTCTTACCCTCCAGAGAGGAGCACCTTTTTTCTCCAACCATGGCTTCCGCATCTCCTCAAAGTCCTTAAGGTTACCTATTTTTATGTAGATTGCTCTTTCTTTGCAGATTGACCCATTTATTACCCTGATCCATTCTCTTACTGCCGGGGGCATTGTCGCCTGCCATCTCATGGCTATTAATTTTCTGGCTTGAAACAAACATCTCAATATTGCAACTGTAGTGCTCTTCTTCTCCTCCCGTTCCTTCATGTATCCCAGTACACACAGTGTGGCCTCCATCGCCAAAGGTGTTCCAAATGTATCACTCAAGATATTAGGCATTCCCTCCCAGTACCGGAACAGCTTTGGGCAGCGCCACACCATGGGCACTAGGTCTCCAGGCCCCTGACATCTAGGACATTTATCGTCTGGTCTTCTTCCGTACTTGAACAGGCGCTTAGGTGTATAATAAGCTCTATTTATCAACATCAGGTGGGAGACTTTCTGCGGGGGTGAAACTGAAACCTTTGGTCCCATCTCTAGGATTCTCCTCCACAGCTCCTGTGTTATTTCCCCAATATCCTCTTCCCATCTCTCTCTTACTTTAAGGAGGTTAGACCCTGTATTGATCTTTTTGCATATCTGTCCATATATTTCAGATATAAGACCCTTAGTTGGGCCTACCTTAACTAAATTTTGGAATAGGGGCATTTTATTTCACTCTAGGGTTTGTATCATGAATTGGGCTGCAAGGGCATGCCCTACCTGAATATAAGTAAAGAAGGAGTGTTGTGGTATATTAAATTTCTCCCTCAAATCCAGGAATTCTCTATATCTATCACCCTTATACAGTTGTCTCAGCCTTTTAATACCATGCATTTCCCATTCCTCCACCTTTCCTTTCTGGAGGATTTCCTGCAAGTTGATATTATTCCACAGAGGGGTGTACTCAGTAAACCCGATATATCCCATCAGTTTTTTAACCGTTTTCCATATTTTAGTTATCATTTTTATTGTTGGGTTCCTATATCTAAAGGAATCTGCCTCTAATACTTTGATAATAGTATCATGTGCAGCTCCATTTAGCATTATTCTCCCATTAGGGGTGCCCCCCCCGGGATATTACATCCCATTTGTTGTTGCAATTGTGCCGATAAATAGTAACTCTCGGGGTAGGGAACTGCAAGACCTCCTTCCGCTATTGGGAGCTGCAATGTATGAAGTCGAATCCTGGCTTGTCTCCCTTTGCATATTAGCTCTCTGAAAAGTGTTTCGATTTTATTAAACCATTTTCTACAGATCCAAACTGGAGAGTGATGCATTATATACAGCAGTTGTGGCTGCCAAACCATCTTAATTAAGCTACATCTACCAGCCACTGATAGGGGGAGCCGTTTCCAAATATACATTTTTTGTTTAAATTTAGCCAGTAGGGGGATTAGATTTTTGTTTATATATTGATTGGGATCTTTCATCATCAATATCCCCAAATATCTCAGTGTATCCACCACCGTCAGTTGTGGCATTCCCAGTGCCACAACTTCTCCAATTGGGTGCTTGACCTTATGGCTATCGCCAAAGGTTCCATCATTAGGGCAAAGAGCAGGGGCGACAAAGGGCACCCCTGTCGTGTCACCCTCTCCAGGAGAATCTTTTTTGGGAGTTCATTATTAATTCTAAGTTTGGCCCTAGGATTATCATAAAGCATTTTTATCCAGCCAGTAAATATCGAACCAAATCCGAATTTCCCCAGCACCCTCTAGATATAGCCCCATTCTACACTGTCAAATGCTTTGGTCACGTCCAGTGACAATACAGCTCTTGTTCCCTTAATCTTCGTTGGGGTTTGTAAATTTAAAAATGTCCTTCTGATATTCATACTGGTAGATCTATTAGCTATGAATCCCGTCTGATCTGGATGGATCAGTTTTGAAATAAGCCTATTAAGCCTTGATGCCAAAACCTTAGCTACTATCTTGGCATCGGAGCATTAGAGGGAAATTGGTCTATATGCTGCAGGGTCTAAAGGGGTGCTTCCCTTCTTTTGGTATAACTATAATAGTTGCTTCCAGCATCGGCGCAGGGAGTCTTCCTTCCGTGGCAGCTCCATTTAATGCTTTTATGAGCTCTGGTAGTAGTATTTCTCCGTAATATTTATATATTTCCATCAGGAGCCTGTCTGGGCCAGGCTACTTTTGATTTGCCATATCTGCTACTGCCTGCTGGATTTCTATGAGTGATATTAGAGTTTCTAATTCTTCCCTTTCTACTTGTGTAATAGATGGAATCTCTAACCTCCCCAGGAAATCCTCCATTTCTCCTTCCATCCCCACCTTCTGTGCAGTATAACGTTTTTCATAATACCCTTGAAAGGTCTGCACTATCTCTGAGGTGTCTGATGTTATTACCCCTCCTGCTGATCTAATAGACCGGATATCAGAGGGGAGGGAGTTAGACTTCACTAATTGCGCCAGCATCTTTCCGACACTTTCACCCTCTGCAAAGGAGGACTGCCGCAAAAAGAGTCGTCTGGTCTCTACTTCCCGCGTGATTACTATCTTATATGCTTGTTGTTTCTCTAACCATATTTCCTTATTTTCTAATGTTGGATCTATTACATAATTATTTTCTGCCTCCAATACCTCTCTGCGGGTATTTTCCTCCCCACTACCACAACTGCCTAAATAAAGACATCATATTTTTCTTTATGGAAATTATGTAATTGCATTTTTGATTATTTTATACAGTAATGTATTTTGGATAAGCACATACCTCCAATATCAGGTCTGAGCTTGTTGTCATAACCTTTGAGAAGTCCATTTAAAATAGATGTTACATCATTATCAAGGAATTTGCGTGTGAGTAACCATGTTTTATTAGATGGTGCGTCCTCATAGTCCTCATCTTCTTTCTGTAAAGAACTTTAAAAAAATGTAGAAAATATAAAAATTAGATATTAATGTAATTTAATAAAAATAAAAAATGATAATGTTCTATGTTAACCTTAGTACTAATTAAATTAGCATGTGTTCCTCGGTTGCTATTTTCTGTAAGTGAAATGTCTTCTCTATAATCAAAAAGCGGTCTGTTTCTAAAAAAAAAAAAAAAAAATTGCTTTCCAAATGTTTCAATATTTTTGCAAGCCTAATGAATAATACCTATAATGTTTGTAATATGTGTGTAATAGTTTCTCTGTTATCTTTCACTTGGTGAATATAACATTTAATCCTAAGGGAAAAATAGCCATGAGAACATTTGACTATGAGAGTAATCATTCACCAATACAGAAAATAGCTATACACAACAATTCTTGACCAGGAGAGGAAATAATATGAGAGAGACCTCACCACTATGTATGGAAAATCCTGTGCAGATGCCTGAATGAATGGGTTTTCATTTGAGCAAACCTACAGCTGCAGCATGAGATGAAACATTTAATAAAATCTGACAGCTTCCTCCTGGATCTTAGCGAGCTGTCACCCGCCAATGTCCTAACAAGCAGTGAGCAAAAAATTATTTATCAAAAAAACAATTAATTAGGATTTACAAAACGTGTATATATATATATATATATATATATATATATATATATATATATTGTGAGGGTGGGCTCAGAGCCCCACCCACAGACAGAAAGTCTGTCCCGGGAATCAGGTGGATTCCCAAATCCCTCTGAAGAGGAGTCAGAGGCTGTATGCATGTCTGCTGGAGGCAGATGTCCTTAATGATTGAGCAGCAAGACACTGATAGGAGTAAGCTAGATGTGTGCTTAACTCTGGGAAACTGTTTGTTCTGAGGAACAGAACTTAGGCCTAAGCTAAAGGCCTGAAACAGCCGGATGGCAAGTGTGACAGCCAGGAGGCTAAACTGTTGATTTGGCAAGATACAGGAATGGTGGAACCCCCTGCGAGGGCTGCTATTGTATTTGTGAACTTTTGTACTTTTAAATAAAAGTGGGCTACCAGGCCCTTAAAAACTCAGTTCTGGATTGGCGTACTCACTGGAAAACGCATCTATCGCTGGAGTCTAATAACCCCTGTCATGGATCTTAAGATATTAAAGTGTTTCTACTGGACATCTGTTACACAGGAGAGGGACATTCAATGCAAGGACACCGGCTATTGAAATGCTAAGTGGAACCAGCTAGAGAAATACCTTTTATTGTGCTCTGCAGGCTAAGAGCGGGTGTCGGAGACACTCCGTCTGGCTAAAAAACTATGGATTGAAGGTTAATTGAATCTAGAATGTATGTGTGAAGATGTATGTGTTTATTGTTCTAAAGGTCAGAAGCCTCCTGTCAGCTGTATTGAATTAGCATTCTATTGTCTAAAGCAATGTAACCTCTCAGAGGTAGTAATTAAGTAGACCGGGTTATTGTGTACATTGATTACCCCCTGGGGCTTCTGTCTCAATACACAAGTCTTTCTATCCAAGCTATTGGACCAATCCCTGTTGACAATTTCAAGTCCTCATTTGCATGGTCAAGGAGGACTTGAGTGAAGACTGGATATACTTTACAATTGACCAATAGGAAAGCGGTTGTTGGGAGTGGGATGTTCCAAAATTCTGTATAAAAGTGTGCTGTGTACTTGAAATAAAGAGTCCTGCTTGAACTTACATACAGCCTGCCTGGTGTTTGTTCTTAATGGGTCTGAATGGCACATAGCTGTAGTTCGGACCCCGGAACCTTGGATGACTGGACCATCAGACGCTGCAATCTGCAAGCTGACTCACTGGTAGCAGAGGAGTGTCGGGAGAGCAGGACCTGGGCGAGGAAGGATCTCGTCACATTGGTTGGCAGCGGTGGGATTTGCTCTCCAGTTACTGGGACAACTCCAAACCACCACCATGAATGACCAGCTATGCAGCCTGGAGGAGAACCATGCTAAAAGACTTGCTTGAGAGCCGTGGAGGGACCGGTGGGAAGAACAAGGCCACCCTGATCATTGCGCTAGCCGAGATGGATCAGAGGGATGGTGATGCAGGACCCCGGTCAGTTGAAGACTTGTTCCAGCAGCGAGTTCAACAGCGGTTGGCATTATATGGTGCGAACCCATCAGAGACCGCCATACAGAATACCATTAGAGACCTCCAGCGGCAGGATGAGAGAGAACGAGAGCGACAACAGAGAGAACGAGAGCGGCAACAGGAGCTGAGAATTGCAGAAATACGGCGATCGGTGACAACGCCTAAAGAAGCAGCACCAAATGAAAGAAGAGGAGAGGTACAGATATCAGTAACCATGGAAGAGGAATTCAGAAGGAGGTTGCGAGAGAAGCAGATACAGCGCAGAGGACCAGTATCAGAGGAGGTCCTGCTTGGATGGTCTGATTCGATCCGCTGCGAACTCTGGAAAGAAGCGCTAGCCCGCGAGCAGCGACTCCAGGGAAAAGCTCTCCCCTCCATCCATGTAAGGTACTGGTCACAGTATGAAGTACGGATGCTGTTATTGGGGGAACAACCAAAGCAGGAGTGGACAGCAGAGTTAAGCAGGCTGATCCGGGAAGAGATGCGGTTGGACGAGAGCTACAGAGCCCTCCGGTGGTATGTAGTCCAAGAGTGCCCCTGGTCAGCGGATGACAGCCCCACGGAAGGCTTTGACTATGATGGCCTGGGATTGTTGTATTGGAGGATGTCCAGGGATCCCAACTTTGGGAGCGATCGGGAGTGGCGTTGGGAGGAAATAATGGAGCACAGAGAGCGAAGACTGAATGTCCCGGAAGTGCACTGGTTACAGGAAGATTTGGAATTCCTGGCCGCTCAGGAATGGGAACTGGAAATCGCCTACAAACAGCTGCTAGACTCCGCTCAGCAGCAGGGTG
Organism: Rana temporaria; assembly: GCF_905171775.1. Lineage (NCBI taxonomy): Eukaryota > Metazoa > Chordata > Amphibia > Anura > Ranidae > Rana > Rana temporaria. Next base: position 290,875,591 of record NC_053491.1, on the reverse strand, counting down.
AGATTCCCTTTACCTGGGACTATGAGGAAATATCAGCTGACAGTGATGAAATCCTGGCTGATGAATCAGCAGTGGAAAATCGGGAGCTTGCCATTCCCAAAGCTGAAGTGCTGACCGCAGGGCCGAGCTCTGCTAACCTCTGCTCAGTACCCATAGCATCTTCTGGGTTCCATGGACAGGAGATGGTGAACCTCTATCCCCAGACACCAGTTGTAGAGACAGGGGATTGGATAGACTTTTCTGCTGAGGAAGAACAACCTGGGGAGCCTCCAACAGAAGAGCTGGTATCAGGGCCAAACTTCACTGTGCTCTGCCCAGCACCAAGTACAGTATTTGTGGAGTTACAAGGAACTTCCCCAGCTGAAGCGCTGGTCACCGGACAGAGGGATCAAGACCTCTGCCCCACCCCTGTGGCAGTTCCGGAGGCTCAGGGTGAGAAGATGGCGATCACTCCCCAGCCACAGATTACAGAGTGTATGGACTGTTCAGAGGATGTTATGGATTATGCACCCCCAGCAGAAGTGCTGGCAACAGGGCAGAATGCTAGCCATCGCTGCCCAGCACTGGGACCAACTGTGGAGTTCCAGGGAGTCGGGGCGGTTGGCCCCCCTCCCCAGCAACAAGCTGAGGTGGTAAAGCTCGTACTCCCAGCTGAATCACTGGCAGAAGGACAGGATGCTACTGGCGGCTGCACCCCACTACAGCTTGAGCGGATATTGGTGGATGGGACTGTGGTCTCCACTCACAGCAACCCAGCGGAAGAGCTGGCAACAGAGCAGGGTGCCCCAGGCCTCTGCTCTCAACTAACAGGAGAGGGGGTTCCTGTGGTAGTGGATGGGACTCCGATCTCCATGGACACAACCCCAGAACATGGTTCGGCACTGAGACAGGAGGATGTCGGCTTTGCTTTGCAAGCACCGGGGGATTTTTACCTAGCATCAGTGGATGGGACTGCAGTCTCCACTGGTATACCCCAGGAATGGTGGCCAGTTGGCCCAGATTCCCAACGGCATGATGAACTGAGCCCAGCCACCCTGTCTTCTCTCCAGCGGCTGAAAGGACTCCAGGGAGCAGGGCCAGTCCAGGCCTCTCCCCAGCGGCAGGCGTGTTCTCTGAGAGAGGCAGAGATTGGCTGGGTGAGTAATGCTCTGTTTGGGACAAGTTATCTGGGGTACTGGGTGGGTACCGGAATTGGGGTCTCTCCCAGTGTTAGTCTCCTGCCAAAGGGGGAGATGTGTGACAGACCTAGCCGGGACAGGGGCTTTTGGAGAGGACTGAATGTGAGCCTCTTGCCATCCGATTATGGGCCAGGACCTCAAAACAGGAAGGCAGATGGGTCATCCCAGCGGACAGTCCTGGAACCTTAAGACTACTTTTCCAACATCCTCGAGTTGACCCGTTTGGGTCCCACTGCGGCTGTTGGACTGTTTCCCAGGGGAAGTAATGTCATGGATCTTAAGATATTAAAGTGTTTCTACTGGACATCTGTTACACAGGAGAGGGACATTCAATGCAAGGACACCGGCTATTGAAATGCTAAGTGGAACCAGCTAGAGAAATACCTTTTATTGTGCTCTGCAGGCTAAGAGCGGGTGTCGGAGACACTCCGTCTGGCTAAAAAACTATGGATTGAAGGTTAATTGAATCTAGAATGTATGTGTGAAGATGTATGTGTTTATTGTTCTAAAGGTCAGAAGCCTCCTGTCAGCTGTATTGAATTAGCATTCTATTGTCTAAAGCAATGTAACCTCTCAGAGGTAGTAATTAAGTAGACCGGGTTATTGTGTACATTGATTACCCCCTGGGGCTTCTGTCTCAATACACAAGTCTTTCTATCCAAGCTATTGGACCAATCCCTGTTGACAATTTCAAGTCCTCATTTGCATGGTCAAGGAGGACTTGAGTGAAGACTGGATATACTTTACAATTGACCAATAGGAAAGCGGTTGTTGGGAGTGGGATGTTCCAAAATTCTGTATAAAAGTGTGCTGTGTACTTGAAATAAAGAGTCCTGCTTGAACTTACATACAGCCTGCCTGGTGTTTGTTCTTAATGGGTCTGAATGGCACATAGCTGTAGTTCGGACCCCGGAACCTTGGATGACTGGACCATCAGACGCTGCAATCTGCAAGCTGACTCACTGGTAGCAGAGGAGTGTCGGGAGAGCAGGACCTGGGCGAGGAAGGATCTCGTCACAACCCCAATCTTACATATGGTGGAGGTATTGCTTCGGGCAGTTTTGGAAGAGTTCCATATCCTCGCATAAAAAAAACAGTGAGTAGAAAAAAACTGTGTGTTATGCAGCAATACTGTGATGAGCAGCCAATGTGAACTGAAAGTCAATGTTTTCTGCTGTGAACTGCTGTTAGCTGTGTATGGCAGCCAGGCAAACTGCATTGCACAGGAGTTCAATTGATGGACTGTGTTGCATACAGGTGGTGTACCTGTGGAAGTGAGCTCAGCGTGGCCTGAGAAGATGTATCCACTTGGGAAGGCCCAGTGAGTGGATGGTTCAAGCGGAATCGCAAAGAGTGAAGTCTGCATGTGAAAGTGTGCCGTTTGCAAGTCTTGGAGACAGTACACCAACATTTTCCTGTGTTAAAAACCATTGCCCTGTTTGCAGCGATAGGGAGGTCAAAACGCGAACAGAAAGCAATGATTGCAGAAATGAGAGACAGAACCTTATGGCTGGAGGGGTTGTTACTAGGGATGAGCTTTATGTTCGACTCGAACGTATGTTCGACTCGAACATCGTATGTTCGATCATTCGTTGAAATACAAACAAAATGAGTCATTCGTGCCAAATTCGAGTGACGCGCCACGGCCCATAATTCACTGCAGCATTGCACGCTGATGATTGGTCAAGCATGCACCATGACCCGCATGCTTGGCCAATCACAGCGCCGTCAGTACAGAGAGCCGTAATTGGCCAAATCCAGGGTGGCTTTGGCCAATTATGGTTCAGGGGGTTTAGTACACGCCCCACACTATGAAAGGCCATCTGCAGGTCGGCCTAGTGTAGTGTGTTCCGGCGCTGGTTAGAGATCAGTCAGAGAGAGAGTGTAATTTTTTCTAGGTAGATAGAGCAGGCAGGCTAGTCAGTTAATGTTACAGTGTGTAAAGGATAGATATACATATATTTATACACTGTATAGCTTAGCTAGATCAGTTCTTCCTAATTTACGGGCAGGTAGTTGATTGTGCTAGCTGCAGTATTCTCACGTGGTGTATTGCCTGTGTCCTCTGCAGTGTGCACCATAAAGCTACATAGGCATACTATAGACACCCAGCAGGTACAATATTTAAAGGAATTTTTTTTTTTAAATTTAAGCATCATGATGCTTAAATTAAAAAAAAAATTCCTTCAAATATTGTACCTGTTGGGTGTCTATAGTATGAGTGTGAAAACATCTTTGAGTACCCGGGTCTTGCCCCAGGGAACATGTATCAATGGATTTTTTTTTTTTTAAATGGTTGTTTTTTCTGGGGCAGCGTTTTTAATGATGCTGCATCATTAAAATCACTGCTTAAGAAAAAACGACCATTTTTAAAACTTGTTTCCATTGATACATGTTCCCTGGGGCAAGACGTTCTCAAAGACGTTTTCTGACAATAACTTGCATATGGGGCTTTAAAATTAGCACTTTTGAATTCGAATGTTCGAGTCCCATTGACGTCAATGGGGTTCTAAATGTTTGCACGGTCCGTTCAAAGGTTCTAGTGCAAACCGAACATGGGGGTGTTCGGCTCATCCCTAGTTGTTACCGACAGAACAAGCCCCAGACTGGTGCAAGATTCACCTGGCTGCGCTGAACCAAATCAAAGGGAAAGTGCATGTTGTTGCCCCTGGCAACGCTGGTGTAGGCCGGCCAGCTATTAATGTGAAAAGTGTTGAGAGCCAGGTGTGTTGTTTGCAATGCAGTGAGTGGGGGAATGAAGTTTCCAAATGCCCTTTGTCCCAGGCTTTAGCAAAGCAAAGGTATGAGAAGCCTGCTCTGAGTGTAAAGAGTGAGCAGATGGGTGCAGTTGCCCATAGCAACGCCTATGATGTCAGGTCAGTGGACCGCAAGACAAGGATATTGTCTACAGAGGGTTGTGGCAACTTTTTTTTTTTAAATCAGAGATGTTTATTGAGAGAAACAAAAACATTTTTCTTAAACAGAAAAGAAAATCACAGCAAGTACACAGCTCATAGACACATCACCGAAACATTCTGCCAGTGCAAATGACAGTTCACACAGAAAGTACAGCAGACTCCCATATAACATAAGACCTCAGTCCGAGACAACTGTTTAGAAGTCACTAGCCCCACTGGAGTACCCACATCCCCCAAATGCCAAACACAGCATAGCTCCAATGAATCAACCTCCCCACTTTCTGACTGCCCCCTATGGCTGGCTACCCCCCCATCTATCTAAGCAGCCTATCCATGACCAGATCTACCGGGGATAAGCCAGGGGAATCTAACCATGGAGCCCACACTTGCTCAAATTTTCTTGAGCATCCCCTGTGTTGATAGACATACTTCTCCAATCTTATGGTGTCACCCATTTGAGCAATCCATTCCTTCAACGTTGGAGGATCAACTGCCTTCCAATGCCGAAGGGGGTTGTGGCAACTTTAAAGCAACGCCGCCTCAGCACCGTTTCCGTTAGCAACAGGAGAAAGTGTGTCAATGGGAAAGAGGAGCTACAGGGAAGAGGTATATCATCATCCCCATAAAGATGCAAGTAAAATTCTGCCTGTTGGGAGAGTGCCATCTCCCTTAGCAACAGGAGAAAGTTGCCAAACACCATGCCTGGAATGTGGTCAGCTGGGGCATGACATATTTTCTTGCCCTAGATTCTGGGGTGCAGCTGGAGGTAATGTTGCTGAGCAGAACTCTTTGTCGGTGGGCCAAGATTCCCTTTCAGATATGTTTGCAGTCACCCCTGGCAACAAGGAGTTTTCTGTTGTGTCTGCAGGGGGTGCTAAACAGTGGGAGATGCCTGCTGTGATTTTATCCTGTGGCCACCAGGGGGAGTTGGCCAGTAACTATGCAACTGAGAGACAGCGCACTCAACTGAAGATAGAGTTATCTACTACGGGATATGGTAAGACATTGCAGTTTGTGATCCAAGTGAAGTAGCGGTGTGTCTGGTGAGGAGATCTGCAGACGGTGTAAAAATGGACTTGCTGCCGTGTGTTACCCAGATTAGTGGGGAGACACAGGTTAAAACCCTCCTTGCAGCAAGGTCAAAAACTGAAAAGGACATACGGACTCTGTGTGCACCTAAGGTAATCCAGCAGAGTGCCAGGGAGAGATGTGTTAGGGGTGACCAAAACAGTTGGTGTGCCATGTTCCCTAACGATAGAGACAGGTGCTGCAGAGTTGCCAAGGGAAACCGCCAAGGAGCCAGTGATGGTGACTCAAGTGGTTTCCCAGGACAACTGTGAAGCCGCCCTAGTGGGCAAAATAATTCCTTTGGAGAGGAAGGGTGATGTGTTGAGTGGCATGCAGGGTGCCAAGCATTCTGATAAAAAACAATCTGATAGAGATTATAAAACTGCTATGTTTATGAATTCTGATGATGAACATATTGCTGATGATTAGAGTTGAGCGGACACCTGGATGTTTGGGTTTGACAGGTTCGGCCGAACTTCGGAAAAAAGTCCGGGTTCGGGACCCAAACTTGACCTGAACTTGACCCCAAACCCGAACCCCATTGAAGTCAATGGGGACCCAAACTTTTGAGTACTAAAATGTCTCTAAAAAAGTAATGGAAAGGGCTAGAGGGCTGCAAATGGCAGCAAAATGTTGGTAAGAGCATGGCAAGTACTCTGCAAATAAATGTGGATAGGGAAATAACTTAAAATAACATAACAAAAAAAAAAATAATCTTGACCTAGGAGGACCTAGGTCCATATGGAGTAGGAGGTTGAGGTGTCGGTGAATTTATTTATTTTTTAAATTAGGGTACACTCCAAAAGAGTGAGAAAGATCTAGGGTTGCCACCTCATCCCTTTAAACCCGAACACATAGTAATTACACAGGTTCTGGGGTTAATTTAATGTCGATAAGTTTAATAAGCGCCTTAATCAGCCAGAGAACCTGTGTAATTAATATGTTTTCGGTTTTAAAGGGATAAGGTGGCAACCCTAGAAAGATCAGAAATACAAGAATGGCTGGGTAAGGCCAGTATACGTGTCTATTCTGCACAAGGTACGGACAAGTCCTGTGGGATCCATGCCTGGTTCATTTTAATGAACGTGAGCTTGTCCACATTGGCTCTGGACAGCCGGCTGCGCTTGTCTGTGATAACGCCCTCCTGCCATGCTAAATACACGTTCAGATAATACACTGGCTGCAGGGCAGGCCAGCACCTCCAAGGCGTAAAGGGCAAGCTCAGGCCATGTGCCCAATTTGGAGACCCAGAAGTTTAAGCAGGACCCGTCATTCAGTACGTGTAGGCGTGTGCACAGGTACTGCTCCACCATGTTAGTGAAATGCTGCCTCCTGCTAAAACGTTCCATATCAGCTGGTGGTGCTGTTTGTTGTGGCGTGCTGACAAAGCTTTTCCACATTTCGGTCATGCTAACCCTGCCTTCTGAGGTGCTGGCGGTGCCCCGGCTGCGTTGGCGACCTCTTACTCCTCCTTTGCCTTGTGCTTCCACTGTGCCCCCACTGTCAGGTGGGAATTCCCCCAGCAGCGCGTCTACCAGCGTGCGCTTGTACTCGTGCATCTTGCGATCACGCTCCAGTGAGGGAATTAAGGATGGTACATTGTCCTTGTAATGGGGATCCAGCAGCGTGGCCACCCAGTAATCAGTACCTGTTAAAATGTGGGCAACACGGCGGTCGTTGCAGAGACACTGCAGCATGTAATCGCTCATGTGTGCCAGGCTGCCCAGGGGCAACGAAAAGCTGTCCTCTGTGGGAGGTGTATCGTCTGTGTCTTCTGTATCCCCCCAGCCACGCACCAGTGATGGCCATGAGCTGGTCTGGGTGCCACCCTGCTGTGAACATGGTTCCTCCATCTCCTCCTCCTCATCCTCCACCTCGTCATCCTCCAGAACTGTGCCCTTGCTGGATAATTGTGCACCTGGCGTTTGTTGGTGCAGGAACCCACCCTCGGAGCCACTTGTGAATGAATGCCCTGAAAGCCTTGGAAATGATCCCAATTCATCCTCCTCCTCCTCCTCCTCCTGTGCCACATCCTCTTCCATCATCGCCCGAAGCGTTTTTTCAAGGAGGCATAGAACTGGGATACTAACGATGAGAACGGCGTCATCAGCACTGGCAATGTTGGTGGAGTACTTGAAACAGTGCAACAGGGCACATAGGTCTCGCATGGAGGCCCAGTTATTGGTGGTGAAGTGGTTATGTTCCGCAGAGCTACTCACGCGTGCGTGCTGCAGCTGAGTCTCCACTATCGCCTGCTGCTGCTCGCACAGTCTGGCCAGCATGTGCAAGGTGGAGTTCCACCTTGTGGGCACGTCACATATGAGGCGGTGAGTGGGAAGGCCGAAGTTACGCTGCAGCGCTGACAGGCGAGCAGCAGGGTGAGAACGGCAAAAGTGCGCACAGACGGCCCGCACTTTCTGCAGTAGCTGTGGCATATCGGGTAAGTTTTAAGGAACCTCTGCACCACCAAATTCAGTACATGCGACAGGCAAGGGACGTGCGTCAAACCGGATAGGCCCCAGAGCTGCTACAAGATTTCGCCCATTATCGCACACCACCAGGCCCAGCTTGAGGCTCACTGCCACCAACCACTCATCGGTCTGTTGTTCCATGTCCCTCCACAACTCCTGTGCGGTGTGGGGATTTTCCCCCAAACAGGAAAGTTTTAGAACTGCCTGCTGTCGTTTACCCATGGCGGTGCTGAAGTTGGAGGTGAATGTGTTACGCTGACCGGATGAGGAGGTGGTAGAGGATGAGGAAGCTGAGTAGGAGGAGTTAGCAACAGGAGGCAAACTGAAGCGCCCTGCAATCCTTGGTGGTGGAAGGACAAATGCGCCAAACTGCTATCCGCCTCAGGCCCACCCGCCACTGCATTTACCCAGTGTGCTGTTAGGGAGATATAACGTCCCTGACCATGCTTACTGGTCCACGTATCCGTAGTTAGGTGGACCTTGCCACAGATAGCTTTGCGCAGTGCACACCTGATTTTGTCCCCCACTTGGTTGTGCAGGGAAGGGATGGCTCGCCTGGAAAAGTAGTGGCGGCTGGGCACGACGTACTGTGGGACAGCCAATGACATCAGGCTTTTTAAACTCTGCGTCTCCACCAGATGGAATGACAGCATTTCAAAGGCCAGGAAGTTTGAAATGCTGGCATTCAGGGCCAGGGATCGTGGGTGGGTAGGGGGGTACTTCATCTTACACTCCAGTGTTTGGGAGATAGAGAGTTGAACGCTTCCATGGGACATTGTGGAGATGTTTGGTGACCCAGGTGGTAGTGTTGCTTGCCGGTCCTTTGATTGTGGGGTGGCAGGTGGCACTGTCACTACAGAGGTGCATTTCCAACACAGTGGGGAGACAGAGGGGTAGATAGCATGTATTCTGAGGGGGGGTCCTGTACCATCTTGAAAATATTTTAAAAGCGTTTTCCTGTGTGTGTACATTCACCATCCCTTCTGTTTGCAGGAGTATATAGCTTTCCAATCCCGATCTGTCAGGTCTATGAAAAGTTCTGTTTCCCATTTTCGGCTGGCCCAATTGTCTTTCGGTTTGCAATCTGGGAATAGTAGTGCATACGTAGAAGAGATTAGGTAGGTCAGAGGTTCAGTACCCGAGCATAAAGTTTCAAAGGGGGTGAGTTGGCGGGACCAGGCCAGTTTCGGGCGAGGTTTGTCAAAGAAGTGCCTGAGTTGGACATATGTCCAGAACGGGAATGATCCGTTTCTCATCGTAGACTTTAAATTTTCATAAGTGAGAAGACGGTCGTTTTCAAAGAAGAGATTTGCACGCATGTGAGTGTAAGGCCAAGCCTCTGATAAAAAGGAGGAAGAGAGACCCGGGGTGAAGTCCGGGTTAAGCCTAAGTGGGGTCATTGGGCCTAATAGGTAGGAGACCTGATACGTTGAGCAAGCCGCTCTAAAAGCCGTCAAAGTTGGGAAGACGAGAGGGTGGGTCTGGCATGAAGGGGGGAGAGAGTGTGGTGTGATCCACGGGGCTTGAGCCAATGGGACGGATGAGAACGAATGCTCTAGACATACCCAAGCTTTAGTGGTGATGTGGACATTCCAATCAACAATTCTGGATAGGAGACAGGCCTGGTGATATTTGTGTAGATCTGGAGACCTAAGCCCCCTTTCAACTTAGGTATCGTGAGTTTGGCGTAGCTTATCCAAGGTCAACGTCCTCCCCAGACAAAGTCTGTACAAGCCTTTCGGCATGCAGAGAAAAGGCCGGAGGGAGTTTGATCAGGACTGTTTGAAACAGGTAGAGAAGTCGGGTAAGACATTCATTTTGATAGCAGCTGCTCTATCGAACCACAAGAAAAGGCCCGTGGACCAGCTTTTAAGGTCTTTCTGAATGTTTTGCAGCAGTGGGAGGTAGTTGGTGGAGTACAGGTCCGAGAGGGAGGAGGGGATCTGAATTCCCAAATAGGTAATTGAGCCAGTGTTCCATTTAAATGGAAAATTAGCCTGGCATTGCGTATACACGTCAGGGGGAAGAGTGATATTGAGGGCATTGGACTTCAAAAAATGTATTTGTAGGTTAGTCAGGTAAGTGAAAGTCTTAAGGTCTGCAAGCAAATTTGGTAGAGACGTGATGGGTTCTGTCAGAAAGAGTAGAATGTCGTCGGCAAAAGCTGCCACTTTATAATTGTGCTGATTGATATCAATCCCCTTGATATTTGGGTTGGTTCTAAGGCGTCGTAGGAGAGGTTCGAGCGTGAGGACAAAGACGAGTGGGGAAAGGGGGCAGCCGTGACGGGTGCCATTAGTGATAGAGAAGGCATCCGATAGGTGGCCGTTGACGCGCACCCTAGCAGTGGGGTTGGCGTATAGTGCAAGGATAAAATAAAGCATACGTTGGGGGAGACCCAAGAAAGTAAGCGTCTCCGCCATGTAATCCCAGGCCACTCTATCGAATGCCTTCTCCACGTCAAGGGAAAGTAGGAATCCAGGTTGTCGAGTCGATGTGAGCCAATGATGAACGGAAATAGCTTTGAGGGTGTTATCCCTTGCCTCCCTGAAGCCGACCTGGTCCAAGTCTATCAGTCGGGGTAAAAGGGAGAGGAGTCAGTTTGCAAGCATTTTGGCATACCACTTGAGGTCCATGTTTAACAAGGAGATGGGCCTGTAATTCGTGACCATAGAGGGGTCTTTACCTGGTTTCGGTATTACAGCAATATGAGCCGCAATCGGGTCTCGGGGGGGGGTAGTAGGAGAGGCAAAGGAATTAAAGGCCTAGGTGAAGACGGGGATGAGAAGGTGGGCAAAAGATTTATAGTATCCGACCGTAAGGCCATCGGGGCCTGGGCTCTTCCCCGGTTTCATTTGTTTTAGTGCATCTGTTGCTTCAGCATCAGTCAGGGGGGAGTCTAGGTCTTTAGCTAATGAGTCTGAAATTGGCCTGGGACAATATTCGGTCAGGAAGTCTTTTATGGCCTCTTTCCTGGAGAGTGAGTCAGAGGGTGAATCCGTAGGGTGGAGGTTATACAGTTTCAAATAGTATGTCACAAAGAGCTTAGCTATGTCAGGGGATGAGGATATTTTTTGACCCCTGGAGTCAGTTAAGGAGTGAACCGTCGTGGAAGCTTTCTTGGCCTGTAATGATCTGGCCAACATTCGCCCCACTTTATTGCTGAACCCCGTAAAAGACTCTTTGAGAGAGGACATATTTACGTTTGATTTGCTTGCCCAATAAATCTAACAGTTTGGACCTGGCAAGTTGGAGAGGTTGGAGGGTGGTCAGGGCTTGTGAGCGTTTGTGTGCCCGTTCCAACAGGTGGATGTGGGCGGTAATCTCTGAGAAGCGCTTACGTTGTTCTCGTCGTCGTTTGGCTGCTGCCGCCATCAGGACGCCACGGATCAGGCACTTGTGGGCTTCCCAAGTAATAAGGGTAGAGGTGTCAGTTGACTTGTTATCATCAAAATATTTTTGTTTTATGCGGAGTTCGACGTCCGCCGCAATCAGGGGATCAGTGAGTAAAGAGGGGTCCAGTCTCCAAGAGTGTGAGGAGGGGCGCTTTTCAGGGAGTGTCAGCGTCATTGAAATAGGGTGGTGGTCAGAGAGGAACATGGGATCAATGGAGGTGTGATCTAAAACAAGAATATCACTTTGTGATAGGAAAAAGTAATCAATCCTGGAGTACTTGTTGTGTGGGGCTGAGAAGAAAGTGAAATAATTTCCATTGGGATTCAGGGTACGCCAATTGTCGTGAAGAAGCAGCGTCTGGAGTTGGGATTTAATGGATCCAAGAGCGGTGTACGTGTGGGATGACCTGCCTGTGGAAGTATCATGTAGTGGATCAAGGGGGATGTTGAAGTCGACGCCTAGGATTAGCATGCCCTCCTGGAAGGCAGAAAGAGCAGTAGTGATATTTCGAAAGAAGGAGACCTGGTGGGAATTCGGGGCATAGACATTGGCCAGGGTAATTTTTCGACCGAAAAGCGATCCTTTAAGGAAAATATAGCGCCCTTCCTCATCAGATAGTGTGTCTAAGAGTTGAAAAGGGCAGTTTTTTGCCAGAAGTATAGAGACTCCTTTGGATTTGGAGGTTGGGGTGGTAGCATGAAACACTGTTGCGTAGTAGTCATTTTGCAGCTTTGGAGTTGCATCAGTGCGAAAGTGCATCTCTTGGACAAAGATTATGTCCGCTCTATTGCGGTGCATAACATGAAGAAGTTGTGAGCGTTGTTCAGGGACATTGAGGCCCCGTGCATTGAGCGAGATTATCTTAACAGGAAGTTTGTCGGCAGTAGCACGAGCAGGAGCCATTAGTGCAAAGGAGGAAGGCTGCTAGAGTATAACAAGTGAAAGAGCTGTGATGGGCCTAAGGGAGGTGTTGTAGCTGGTAAATCACATCAGTAGGGAGAAACAGCACTCGGTAGAGTGATCAGGGGTGGCAATAGGGGAGCGGGGGGGGTAAGGGAGGGAAGGAAGGGAAAACTGTGCGTGTGACAGCAGGTGGAAAGCAGTGGGGTAAGAAGTAGTCCAGGGACAGGTGAGAAGCCCCTCACCAGCCCAGTAACATATGTGTCCGCTTATGCGGAGTTACCGGAGGGAGTCAGTGGTGTGAGATAAGTGAAATGTTGTCTGTAGGAAAATTGAAAGGAGGTCCACTGTGTGGGAGTTGGTTTGTCTAAAAAAAAAGGTGAGAGTGAGAAAGGCAGACGAACCGTCAGCCACACAATGCCAGAGGATGGAGAGTGATAGTGTGTGGAGACAGATAAATCAAATGGAATGGGGGATTGAGTATTCAGAGGGTAGATCTAAGCAAAAGCAGTATATGCTAGTGGTGTAGAGAAGTAGACATCTACAGTGCCTTGTGAAATTATTCGGCCCCCTTTGAACTTTGCGACCTTTTGCCATATTTCAGGCTTCAAACATGAAGATATAAAACTGTAATTTTTTTTTTTTTTTTTTTTTTTTTGAAGAATCAACAACAAGTGGGACACAATCATGAAGTGGAACAAAATTTATTGGATATTTCAAACTTTTTTAACAAATAAAAAACTGAAAAATTGGGCGTGCAAAATTATTCAGCCTCTTTACTTTCAGTGCAGCAAACTCTCTCCAGAAGTTCAGTGAGGATCTCTGAATGATCCAATGTTGACCTAAATGACTAATGATGATAAATAGAATCCACCTGTGTGTAATCAAGTCTCCGTATTAATGCACCTGCACTGTGATAGTCTCAGAGGTCCGTTAAAAGTGCAGAGAGCATCATGAAGAACAAGGAACACACCAGGAAGGTCTGAGATACTGTTGTGGAGAAGTTTAAAGCCGGATTTGGATACAAAAAGATTTCCCAAGCTTTAAACATCTCAAGGAGCACTGTACAAGTGATAATATTGAAATGGAAGGAGTATCAGACCACTGAAAATCTACGAAGACCTGGCCGTCCTTCTAAACTTTCAGCTCATACAAGGAGAAGACTGATCAGAGATGCAGCCAAGAGGCCCATGATCACTCTGGATGAACTGCAGAGATCTACAGCTGAGGTGGCAGACTCTGTCCATAGGACAACAATCAGTCGTATACTGCATAAATCTGGCCTTTATGGAAGAGTGGCAAGAAGAAAGACATTTCTTAAAGATATCCATAAAAAGTGTTGTTTAAAGTTTGCCACAAGCCACCTGGGAGACACACCAAATGTGTGGAAGAAGGTCAGATTAAACCAAAATCAAACTTTTTGGCAACAATGCAAAACTTTATGCTTGGCGTAAAAGCAACACAGCTCATCACCCTGAACACACCATCCCCACTGTCAAACATGGTGGTGGCAGCATCATGGTTTGGGCCTGCTTTTCTTCAGCAGGGACAGGGAAGATGGTTAAAATTGATGGGAAGATGGATAGGGCCAAATACAAGACCATTCAGGAAGAAAACCTGATGGAGTCTGCAAAAGACCTGAGACTGGGACGGAGATTTGTCTTCCAACAAGACAATGATCCAAAACATAAAGCAAAATCTACAATGGAATGGTTCACAAATAAACGTATCCAGGTGTCAGAATGGCCAAGTCAAAGTCCAGACCTGAATCCAATCGAGAATATGTGGAAAGAACTGAAAACTGCTGTTCACAAACGCTCTCCATTCAACCTTACTGAGCTTCAGCTGTTTTGCAAGGAGGAATGGGCAAAAATTTCAGTCTCTCGATGTGCAAAACTGATAGAGGCATACCCCACAGCTGTAATCACAGCAAAAGGTGGCGCTACAAAGTATTAACTTAAGGGGGCTGAATAATTTTGCATGCCCAATTTTTCAGTTTTTTATTTGTTAAAAAAGTTTGAAATATCCAATAAATTTCGTTCCACTTCATGATTGTGTGCCACTTGGTGTTGGTTCTTCAAAACAAATTGCAGTTTTATATCTTTATGTTTGAAGCCTGAAATGTGGCAAAAGGTCACAAAGTTCAAGGGGGCTGAATACTTTCACAAGGCACTGTAACTTTGGTATGAAAAAAGCAAAGAAAGAAAGGCGCACCAGCCTAGTGTGTTACCGTTGACAGATTTATTAAAATAAAATAAAAGTAGAAAACTACTCACAAGAGAACTGACATGGTAGGCTTATCAGCAACATTGTGATAGATACCCCTCGAACCACACTCCAGAATAGGGGGGATATAGAGGTGTGTCACTGCCGGCTTACGCGTTTTGAGGCGACAAGGACCTCTTCATCAGAGCCCAGCAGTCACTGCTGGTCTCTGATGAAGAGGTCCTTGTCGCCTCGAAACGCGGAAGTACGGGAAGTCAAAGAGCTGGCGGGGGTGGAAGGAAGCGATCTGACAGCTCGACAGAAGGTGACAGTGTGAGAAATGAGACTGAATCATTAGTATCAGTCCGGTGCGACACTGCGGCTAGATAAGCAGCGTGGGGTCGATCTAAACCAGGGCATGGCACATTAAGAATACAGAGGTCTAGTATGCGTAGAGGAAGAAAAGAGGGAGGGGTGGTAAGAGGGATAGGGAGGGGGGAAGCCAGGCAAGTGTGAGCACAAAGCATACATAGGTCAATGCAGCACAATAATACAGAAAGCAATGGTAAATACTGTGCATATGGTAACCGTAGCGATACCTGGACCAGACCGAAAAATGTAAGTTGTGATGCCAGAAGACAACAGAAGGATTAAGTCAAGGTCTCAGAGCAAACCAACAGGTGACAGTAACATCAATCAGTCTTCAGCCTTACATGTAAAACTCGACCGGGTTTGGGCGATAAGGGGATTTAATAGTTCCAAAGGGGTAAACCACAGAAGTCTCAGAGGTGGGGTGGAAGCATAAGGATTTGGCTGACAGCACTGCATGTGAGGGGAACAGATAAGCCTGTAGGACAAGGCAGGGGAGGAAGAGAAAGCCAGCAGCACAGGGCAAGGGGCAGCTTTTCCAGCGCAGTCCGCAGTTCCAGGGGGAGAAGAACAAGACATAGATGGGGACGGAGGAGGGTTGCGGTAAACCGGGTATATAAGGAGTCATGATCGGGCTACTATTGCCGTGAGCAGGGAGCGGTGAGGAAGTCAAGCACGCAACATGGCGGGAAATTCGATCATGCATAGGACGGAATGAGTTGGGGAGACAAAGCGGAGGGGAGACGGGAAATGGCCGATGATGGTGGGAAGGACTGAATAATAAAAACAGCTGAACTTATCTGTTAGTCCTGGGTTGCAGAAGTCGGTATATCCTCAGTGGTCGTGACATGCTCTGCGGGGTTGCGGAGACACCTGTGGGCTGGAAGGCTGATGTATGGGGCGATAAAGTTGGAGCGGGCCTGGAAGTAGATGGCGAACTACGTCTCCGGTAGCGCGTTGTCTGAGCATCCATCAGCTCCTCTCTAGGCGAGTGGCGATGCTGGTACGGCACGTACCAGTTTGACAGATCTACATACTTTAGGGGATATCCAGCGTTCTGCAAAAGTCTTCCATCTCTTCTGGAACCCTCAGGAGAGTCATTCGGCTGAGATGAGATGCGGATAGGGCAAACGGGAATTTCCAGTGGTACTGGATTCCCCTGGCACGCAGAACTTCCAGCAAAGGAGGAAGATCCTTACAGTGTCTGAGGGTAATAGCAGACAGGTCCTGATAGACGTGGATCGTTTTGCTCTAGCCTTCCGGAGGATTTCCTCTTTTGTCTGAAAGTTGTCTAGACAACAGACCACATCCCTGGGGGGTTCAGTGTCCTTGCTTCGAGGCCTCAGTGCTCTGTGGATGTGCTCCATCGGGATAAGCGTCTGTGGAGGTCTGTCCAAGATGTGATTGAGCAGCTCCGTGACAGAAGGCAAGATGCGCTCAGGCTCCACCGATTCTGGGAGGCCTCTCCCTCTGAGGTTCCGGCGATGGCCTCAGTTATTCAGGTCTGTGACGTGCCTTTGGAGGTCACAGAGTTGTAGGGTATGAGTGTCCAGCTTGTGGCCGACCTTCCATAGGACCATTTGATGTTGGGAGGTAGTGAGCTTGACCTCCTGCACTCTGGTCGTAATGGCGCGAATCTCGTGGCGGAGGTCCGTAATGGCCGCAAACAAAGTGTTCTTGATGTCCGCTGCCACTTCATGCAGAACGGCCAGACCAGGCTGCAGCGAGGCCTGATGGGATACCGTACCTTGTACGGGCGGAGAGGGAGCCGTGGGTGTAAGGAGGATCCCAGCTGAGGTGTGTGAGGGAGCTGAGGCGGGACATGACGCCGCCATGTTGGATCTCTGTGTCCGGAAGATTTCCGGGATCTGCTGGGTCAATCCGCCACTTGTGTCCCTCGGGGAGCGCGATCCAGAGGCTGAGGAGTGTCGGGAAGTAGTCCCCATTGTTTGGAAACCAAAATTCAGCGTTAGTCTCCTAGAAGCATCGAAGTGTGGCCATGGTCGGTCGGAGCTCTGGAGCTAAGCGTCCATCTTCTTCCAAGGCAAACCACGCCCCCCAAGAAAATTGTATTTTATCCCAAGACTCAGGGAGGGCTGGGGTTGCCTGAGCTTTTTCGGTATTACCAGGCAGCTCATCTTACACAACTTTTAGCAGTATACCCTCGATGCATCAAACCAGACTGGGTGCATAAGGAGAGTGCCTACCCTCTCCATATGCCTACCATTTCTCATTCGATACCATTGTGGGATAAGCTCCACTCAAACTCTGACCAGGTCTTCTTTCCACCCATCAGCTCATTTGTTTAATAACCTGAATTTCCCTCCAGGTCAGGATATTAGGGCATTCAAGTAGTGTCTGGACAAAGGGCTATTAACCAGTAACCAGTGGGGGTGTGGTCTGACGAGGCATGTGAGCAGACCTGCTGCACGGAGCTCCCGCTAACGATCCTGCTTGTTACCCTGTCCTTGCACACAATTCTGGCTGTTCTCACCCGATAGAGCTGCTGCCTGCTGCTTCCCTGAGTCGACTGGTACTGCTGCATACCAGAATCGAGCTGATGATGACCCAGGGGAACCGTGGAGAAACCGCGGTCATGGAGTCCCAAGCTGGCCAAGATGGCGCTTGGCGGTCTCAGCCTCCCAAAGCACAGTGCGGCCTGGAGAAGACATCAGAGCAGGGGGTAAGTTAAACAAGCCCCTGAAGTCTAAATAACAGCCCAGGGACATGCTGTACTATGCCCAAAAGCTAGCTGGTCATTCTGACTCCCCCCTGCTTGCCTCACAACAGCCTGTATGCTCCCCTAAACCTGATAGCAGAGAGGATACAAGCATGCTGGATGACACAGTGCCTTAGACATTCAGAGTGATCCCCTGTCTGATCTGCTTGACTCCCCTTCAGAGGACAGTGCTCAACCCTCCCTTAGTGAAATCCTGCACACAGTACACAAGTGCTCTGCCTCTGTGGAGGACCTGAAGGTAAAGTTTGGTGGGCTGAGGGAAATGGTGTCTCTCATGCGACAGGACCTCCAAAAGATCAGGGAATGAACTACAGCAGTGGAGGGAAGGGTGAACGACGTGAAGGACCATTTGCCCCCCCTTCATAGGGATGTTAGAATGGCCACGCAAAATGCATTCCAAGTCCCTAAAAAAACAGACGACATCGAGAACCGCCTGAGACGCAATAATGTGCGCATAGTGAGACTCTCTGAAAAAGTGGAGGGACGGCATTTGTTGAGGGCTGGCTGCAGGAGGTTTTCAGCAAAGAGGCCTTCTCCCCTATCTACACTGTGGAAAGGGCCCACAGGGTACCCCCGCGGCCCCTCCCACCTGGCAACCCCCCACGATCGATCCTAGTCAGACTTTTGAATTACAAGGACAGGGAGGTGGTGCTGTGTCTGGCCAGAGAGAATGGTACTGTCCAATACAATGGCACCAAAATCTCATTCTATCTGGATTTCTCAGCGGAAGTGCAACGCAGATGATCAAAATTTGCCGATGTCAAGAAACGGCTGCAAAGGCTGCAGCTATCATATGCTATGTTGTTCCCGGCCAAGCTGAGGGTGACGGCCAGGGGTCAGAATCCATTTTTTGAAAATGCACAAGATGCAATGACCTGGTTGGATCACAATGAGCAGGATCTCCGCTGCCGTGGCCGATATGATGGCGCAGGATAAGTCCGTTGTGGCACTAGGAAAGCTGGGGATTGAAGGGCGCTAAATTCCTTTTACAGTTTGTCATTTTGCAGAGGAACTTTATGTGCAATTTACACAGTGAGCAACTACCCACATTTTTTTTAAATCTCTATTGTTTCCATTACTTGCACCGGCCCACACGGGTGATGCTACCGTGTAGGGCACTTGTGTGTCACGTGAGGCCATGGGTTGCATGGCTACTGTTTCAGTGCCCTGTTGGTATGAATAGACAGACTGAATCCTATACCCTACAGCCCCTGGGAGGTTTTGGCTATGTGCATTTAATCATGGATATGTCCAGGGGCTTGCTCTATTTCAGTCTGTGTTTTGTTTTCTACTGCTATGCCGCACAGTTGCACGAGACTGACTGTCTTTTACGAACAATGTATTTCCAATGTGCAGCCCCTCTGCGGGGAAAGTGCTTTTTGATGCAATGTGTGCTGATATACCCAGGCCATCATACTGTCCAGACCAGTTTGACCTCTAGGGGAACGCTGGTTCACAAAGGGCCCCCTTTTCAATATGTTTCTGACTGTATACAATGGTGCGGCAGGGGCACTGCTTTAAGTCGTCTGCCTCCGGGAGGTGGGCTGCACGGACGTATGGCGCATATGTAACCCAGGTATGAAGCAGTTTTCATGCTTCTTCAAGACCCATGGTTCCCTGTCACGTATAGATTTTTGTGTAGGCACAACTAATATAGTCAATTATACCTCTGGGGTGGAATATTTTCCGCGTAGAGTGTCCAACCATGCTCCCGTGGTCCTCAGGCTGATTACCCAACCCCCCACCTCACTGCCGAGGGTGCCCTGGAAACGTAACGCCTTCTGGCTTAAACTGTTCACCTCCTCGGAATGAATAGCGACCCAAATTGATAGTTTTGTTTTCAATCTCATAGTCACTTTACGGATAAGATTCAAAAATGGGAAACTTTCAAAGCATACCTCAGTGGGGTGTTTATTGCAGAGATAGCAACAGTTAAACGAAACTCCTCGGCTCTTCTGGGGCAGGTGGGTGATCAGGTGCGGCAGCTGGAACTATCCTATGTTACAGATCCAATGGATTCTGCAAGGGAGGCATGGATTTTGGCCAAGGATTCCCTGGGCTGCCTGACATCCTCCACTGCAGAACGTAAGAGATTCTTCACCAAGCTGACATTTTATGAGGCGGGGTAAAAACAGGATGGCTACTGGCAAGGATTGCTAGGTCTCAGCAACAATCCCCAGCCATTGGGGCGAATTTGCGCCTCCAGTGGCAGGGTGGTTAATAACCCTGAACACATTATATCAGAGCTGGCATCCTTCTATAAAGACCTCTATGGGGCGAGGGATGGCTACTCAGATGTCAATCTTGTAACCTATCTGTCTGAGGTTGAGTTGCCCTCCCTGTCGGAGGGAGCCAAACAGCAGCTGGAGGCCCCTCTGACTTTGGAGGAGTTGCTGCTTTCCCACTTGCAAGGCGCCTGGGGAGAATGGCCTCCCCATGGAGGTCCTTACCCAATATGGTGAACAGAAATTGTCACACTTACTAGAAGTATTTAATGCCTCCCTTAAGGAGAGGCATCTGCCGCCTTCGATGGCCAGAGCAAATGTAATCTTGTTGCTTAAGCCTGGGAAGGATCCGGTTGACCCGGGTTCCTACAGACCTATCTCTCTCCTTCAGAGGGATGTTAAAATCCTGGCTAAGGTCTTGGCTCTGCGGGTCAACGGGATCATAGCCTCTAAAATACACCCGGACCAGGCGGGCTTTATGTCGCAAAAGTCCACAGCAACCAATCTCAGGCGCCTTTTTCTGAACATGCAGTTGCAGGCAGACAATGGGGGAAGCAGGGCCCTTTTGTCCCTCGATGCCAACAAGGCATTTGACAACATTGGCTGGTGATACCTGTGGGCGGTGCTGTCCAAATGTTTGGTTTGGAGACCAATTCATAGCCTGGGTGAAGTTGCTATACGCCTCCCCATAGGTGACTATTAGGATGTTGTGTAGGATGCTTCACACGTTTGCTCTGGGCAGGGGTATAAGGCAGGGCTGTCCCTTGTCTCCCCTGCTCTTTGCTATCGCTATTGAGCCACTGGCAGCGGTAGTGAGGGCTAGTCAGGGGATGACAGGGTTGAGATATGGTGATCTTTATGAAAAGATTATGCTGTATGCTGATGACATGATGTTTTTTCTTGGGAGGTGACCACCATTATTTCTAGATTTGGGCATTTTACCGGCCAGACAATTAGTTGGTCCAATTTGGCCCTGATGGTGCTGGACGGGGAGCTGGCGGTGGATCTGCCTGATTCCTGTCCTATCCCGGTGGTGACATCATTCAAATACTTGGGAGTACAAATAACACCTAAACTTGTGGACTATTGCCCTTTAAATATACACCCCCTACTATCTACATTTAGGGACAAAAAAAAACACCTGGAACAAACTTAAATTTTCGCTGGCAGGTAAGGTCAATTTAATAAAAAATTATACTGATGCCACAGCTACTATAATTTCTACACAACTCTCCGGTTGTGATCCACCTGAAAATCTTTTGGGTGGTTAACACCCTCTTTAGATATTTACTATGGAACACAGGTCCCCCCAAAATTAAATTATAACAGCTGCAGAACCCTAAGAACAGTGGAGGATTGGCAGTGCCCAACCCTTAGGTGTACTACATTGCGGCACAAATGCAACATCTGATTGGATCCATGGCCCAGGATCCGGCTGGTTCCTTGGCACGATTGCTGTTGACTAGGGATGACCAGAACACCCCCCCGTTCGGTTCGCACCAGAACCTGCGAACAGACCAAAAGTTTGTGTGAACTTTAGAACCCTGTTAAAGTATATGGGGCTCGAACGTTTAAAATCTAAAGTGCTAATTTTAAAGGCTAATATGCAAGTTATTGTCCTAAAAGTGTTTGGGGACCCGGGTCCTGCCCCAGGGGACATGTATCAATGCAAAAAAAGTTTTAAACAAACGTTATTTCGGGAACAGTGATTTTAATAATGCTTAAAGTGAAACAATAAAAGTGAAATATTCCTTAAAATTTTCGTACCTGGGGGGTGTCTATAGTATGCCTGTAAAGTAATGCATGTTTCCCGTGTTTATAACAGTCTCTGCACAAAATTAAATTTCTAAAAGAAAAAAAGTCATTTAAAACTACTCGCAGCTATACGGGCAATGCTGTATCTTGGCCTAGGCCAACAAGGCCCAGGCCTAGGGCAGCACTTTGCAGGGGGGCAGCTTGAAAAGAGTTACCACTGGCTTGTGCTACACTTTTAGTGCAGTGCCAGTCTTATGAGGTGGACAGGGCCGCAAGACAAATCAGTCTTGAGCCCCCATAAAGCTGCCGCACTGCTGCCGGTATGATAGGGGTGGCGCAGACACAAGTGACACAGACATGGTCATATATACCTGGCAGGTAGGTAGTAGGACTCTCCTGCAATCCTTTGCTTGTGTTAGTTGTACATATTAACAAATCTTAATTTTAATTCTGTTGATTGCCATCTGTTCATTTTCCTTCATTTCCTGCCCCATAGCCTAACAGGAAGTGAGAGGAAATCTCTGCATATTAAGGTAATATCTCCCCCACCAAAGCCCTCAGAACTAGTGTTCCCACTGGAAAATTTCAGGGCAGGTCTTAAACAGGAAGGGTGTGACCTTGACAGGAAGGGGTGGATCATAATTAAATTAGGGGTTCCACAAAATTAGTCAGGCCTAGGGCAGCCCAAAACCTAAATACACCACTGTATACGGGTACAGATAAAAGTAATTGAAAAAAAATGTGTGGGGTCCCCCCAAAGTTCACTACTAGGCCCTTGAGGTTTGGTATGGATATTAAGGGCAGGCCACAGGAGAAGAGGGGGGACGAGAGAGCACCCCCACTCCTCCTGAACCATACCAGGTCACATGCCCTTAACAAGGGCCTCCTCCCCACAACCCTTGCCTGGTGGTTGTGGGGGTCTGTGGGCGGGGGGCTTATCGGAATCTGGAAGCCCCCTTTAACAAGGGGACCTCCAGATACTGCCCCCTCATGTGAATTGGAAATGGGGTACATCGTACCCCTACCATTTCACCCAAAAAAGTGAGAAAAAAGCAAACAAAAACACACACACAAAGTTGGGACAAGTCCTTTAATACAAAAAAATTATTCCAGCGCCATAATCGGTCTACAATTCCGGACCCGCCTCTATGAATGATACCGCCTCCATAGGGTTTCCCGTGATGCATCAGAGGAGGCGGGGTCACACGTCATTGTCACAGTTATAAAAGAGCTGTCAGACAGCTCGCGAGTCATTCGGTTGGGAGCCTCCTATGAAGGCGGTATTGTTCGTAGCGGTGGGTCCGGGATCGTAGTAGGATTACATCGCTAGAATTTAATTTTTTTTATTTTTATTAAAGGACTTGTCCCAACTTTGTGTGTGTGTTTTTTTTGTTTTTTTTCTCACTTTTTTGGGTGAAATGGTACTATGTACCCATTACCAATTCACATGGGGGGGCCGGGATCTGGAAGCTTCCAGATTCTGATAAGCCCCCTGCCCGCAGACCCCCACAGCCACCGGGCAGGGGTTGTGGGGATGAGGCCCTCCCCATTTTGAGGGCATGTGGCCTGGTACGGTTCACGAGGGGGGGCACTCTCTTGTCCCCCCTCTTTTCCTGCGGCCTATCAGATTGCATGCTCGGATAAGGGTCTGGTATGGATTTTGGGGGGGGGGAACCCCATGCCTTTTAATTTGTAATTTGGGCGCGGGGTTCCCATTAAAATCCATACCTGGAGGGTCTGGTATGGATTTTTTGGGGGGAACCCCACGCCATTTTTTTTTAATTTGGAGCAGGGTTCCCCTTAATATCCATACTAGACCTGAAGGGCCTGGTAATGAAATTTGGGGGGACTCCCACACATTTTTTTTCAATGACTTTCAATGACTTTTATCTGTATTCCCGGGAACAATTCATTATAGCCGCAAGTAGTTTTAAAATACTTTTTTTTCCTTTTAGAAATGTCATTTTGTGCAGAGACTGTTATAAACACGGAAACATGCACTACTTTACAGGCATACTATAGACAACCCCAGGTACGAAATTTAAAGGAATATTTCACTTGTATTGTTTTACTTTAAGCATTATTAAAATCACTGCTCCTGAAAAAAGTGACGTTTTTAAAACTTTTTTTTTGCATTGAGGTCCTCAAATACTTTTTATAACAATAACCAATTTTTTGCCTGTTTGCATGTTCTGCTGCAAACCGAACTGGGGGGGTGTTCTACTCATCTCTAGTAATAGACAACTATAACCTTTAGATTTCTCACTCACTGGACTGAACCTCTATTTTTTTCTCCCTTCAAGAGTGTTATTTCTCAGTGGGTTCTAATGCACTCTGCTGGGAAAAGAACAATGTAGAATTTGTTTTGCTTTTTGCGTGATTGAGAGTGAGCTTAGGATTCATGTTAAGATATTATATAATTTTAACAATAAAGAAATTTAACCTGCCAGAACCAAAACAATCAGTTAGGTATTTTAAGTGCACGTCTTTATAATAAGAACAATATTGCACTTTAGTGGAGTTAAGGCAAAGTTAACTGGCATATATTAGAAACATACAATTATTTAATAAATATAGGGAGGAAGAGAGTGCACAGCCGCCTTAGTGTGTTAACGTTTATTAAAAAAATCTTGTATATTTGTTACAGATTCCAGTCAATCACCCAGTGGATATACAAGGGAGCTGCAACAGCTAGATCAAGAGAACTGTTAAACACAGATTGGTTTCCCATGTAAGAAGTGTCTGTGGGACTTGCGTTGATTGGAAATAGAGGGCCAGATTCACAGTAGAAATACGCCGGCGTATCTACTGATACTCCGGCATATTTTCAAATTTTCCGCGTCGTATCTTTAGTTTGAATTCTCAAACCAAGATACGACGGCTTTAGGCTTCGATCCGACAGGCGTACGGCTTCGTACGCCTTCGGATCGTAGGTGTAATACTTTGGCGCCCGCTGGGTGGAGTTTGCGTCATTTTCCACGTCGGGTATGCTAATTAGCTGTTTACGGCGATCCACGAAGGTACGCGCTTTCGTCGCATTCTCTTACGTCGTCGCTAGTCGGCTTTTCCCGGCGGATAGTTACGGCTGCTATTTCATGGCTTAGATTTAGACTGCCCATGTTAAAGTATGGCTGTCGTTCCCGCGTCGAATTTAAATTTTTTTTTTTTGCATAAGTCGTCCGTGAATAGGAAAGGAGGTAGCGCACGTCGCCGTTCAAAAGATTACGTCGGTGCAACGTCATTTTGCGCAAAGCACGGCGGGAAATTTCAAAACGGAGCATGCGCAGTACGTTCGGCGTTGGAACGCGCCTAATTTTAATGATACACGCCCCATTTGAATTAGGCGGGCTTGCGCCGGACGCATTTACGCTACGCCGCCGCAAGTTTACAGGCAAGTGCTTTGTGAATCAAGCACTTGCGCTTAAAACTTGCGGCGGTGTAACGTAAATGGGATACGTTAGACCGCCGCAAATGTACCTGAATCTGGCCCAGAATGTTTTATATCATTATATAATGGCTGTTAAAAAGGCTGATTTGAAGGCCTAAAGCCCTGTACACACGATCGGATATCTGATGGAATCTAATCCGATGGATTTTTCCGATGAAGCTGACTTTCATCAGTCTTGCCTACACACCATCAGTCAAAAATCCATAATGCCATAACGCGGTGACGTAAAACACTACGACGTGCTGAGAAAAATTAAATTCAATGCTTCCGAGCATGCTTCAACTTGATTCTGAGCATGCATGGATTTTTCTCCGATGGAGTTCCACACAGGTTCCATAGGAAAAATTTAAAACATGTTCTATTTTTTTTTAACCGATGCAAAGCAGACCGATGAAGCCCATACATGATCGGTTTTCCGATGAAAACGGTCCATCGGTCTGTTTTCATCGGACAATCCAATCATGTGTACACGGCTTAACACTTTTTTGGGTTGCTATGCAATTAACTATTCAAGCAAAAAAATTAAAACACTCTCAGAAAACTCCTAATGTTAAAGTGATCATTACAGGACAGAAATACTGGAACTGTCATAGCTGACTTGCATTTAAAGATGCAATTCCGAGGCCATCTACATCTTTGTTTGATTGCATATCCAATCATTGACCTAGAAAAAAATTAAACCAGGAGTTACTATTTCACTCGTTGCAGATTTGCTCTAGGTCAGAGATTTAGCCTGAGAACTTGCTCATTTAACCACTTCAATACAGGGCTTTTATACCCACCTCCATACCAGGCCTATTCTGGCACTTCTCTCCTACATGTACAAATCATCATTCTTTTGCTAGAAAATTACTCAGAACCCCCAAACATTATATATGTTTTTTTAGTAGACACCCTAGGGAATAAAATGGCGGTCATTGCAACTTTTTATCTTGCACGGTATCTGTGCAATCATTTTTCAAACGCCTTTTTTTTTGGTAAAATATGAAAGATTTTGTTATGCCGAGTAAATAGATACCTAACATGTCATGCTTTAAAATTGCGCACACTCATGGAATGGTGCCAAACTTTGTTACTTAAAAATCTCCATAGGCGACGCTTTGAAATTTTTTACAGGTTACCAGTTTAGAGTTACAGAGGAGGTCTAGTGCTAGAATTGTTGCACGCTCTAATGCACGTGGCGATACCTCAGATGTGTGGTTTAAACGATGTGCGGGACTTACGTGTGCATTTGCTTCTGAGCGCGAGCTACCGGGGACATGGGGCATTTTAATATATATTTTTTTTTTTATATATTTTTTTATTTTACTTATTTATTTATTTTTTACACTTTCTTTACATTTTTCTATGGCTTTTATTCCTATTACAAGGCATGCAAACATCCCTTGTAATAGTAATAGTGTGTGACAGGTCCTCTTTAAGGAGAGATGCGGGGTCAATAAGACCCCACATCTCTGCTCCAGGCTGGAAATCATGAGATCGTGAAAAAAAATTCACAGATCTCATGCTTACTATCCGCAATTGCCGCTTTGTTTACTTATGGATCCTCGGGCATGACGTCATCACATCGTGCCCGGGCCTTCGACGGTCATAGAGAGTCGACGCATGCTCAGAATCATTGAACTTAATTTTTCTCGGCTCGTCGTAGTGTTGTACGTCACCGCATTCTTGATGGTCGGAATTTTTTGTGACCGTGTGTATGCAACGCAAGTTTGAGACAATATTCAGTCGAAAAAAATCCATGGTTTTCTTGTTGGAATTTCTGATCGTGTGTACGCGGCATTACAAAATTATCTCACATCTCTCTAAGCATATTTTAAGGGCATGCTTCACCAATGGCAGCCCCATATTTAAAACCACTATTAAACTTTTCAACTCACTCATGTGCCATAACCATTGGCAGTGCATGCCACAGCTACTACACTAATTTCAGCATTTTTCTTCTCGATACTATCAAGGTGTGCCCCAACTATAAATATATTGGTGCCTGTTACTTGAAATCTGTAATTTTGTCTTTATAACTTGAATATCTAAATCTTGGTTCAAAGTTGGTGACCAATTGTTTATGGACATGTTAAAAATAGAATCCATGATTTTGTGGTTGTGACTACAAATAAGGAAATCGTTTTGCAGGTGTGGTTATACATGGGCATGGTAAGTAGGGTGTCCCTGGATTTCATTTAGATAACTTTATCATAGGATGAAGATAAAGTCTGTGGTAGCAAGGTAGTTACATAAGACACAGCCAACAGTGTATAAACAGGTGGTTTTAAGTTCCAGATATGTTCCTTCTGTCTCTGCATATCTTCAAACCTCAGCTGACAGCAAAATTAAATCTGTTTATGTCAGATTGTCTAAGATAATTCTTCCTTTGGACAATTTGTTAAATGCAGCCGAAAGCCAAATGGATGAAAGTTTGCATGAAAACTATGCAAATTTAGATGAGATATGCCCGTTTAAACTAATTGGTTCCCATGTTTGATTTGAAGGGCAAAATCGAACTAGTTGCTGACATTGACAATTGTAGTTTTGCTCGAGGTGTATTAAATCACCAACATGAGAGCTATTATTTACCTTTAATCATCACTGTTGTTGTCAAACCAGAATGCAGTGTAGATTGCAGTAATCCCCTCAGTGTACAGTATACACTGTATATCCATAACACTTTGGAATTTGGTGTTAAATTAAATTATTAAATAATTATTTTTATTATTTTATTGTATTTTTTATTTTGCATAACAAAGAATAGACATACAAGTCATCAGATAGGTGTTACTGCAAGGACATTCAGCAGAAAAAAATTAACAGTGATCCAGACATTAGTGCAGAGATCAACAGTCCATAGCAGTATTATTCTGGATCTCAAACCCTATCCTGCTGTTCAATGTATTGCTTTTTTTTTGTAAACAGTAGGGGTGAGCTGAACACCCCCCATTTGGTTCGCACCAGAACCTTCGAAGGACCGAACGTTCGCGCGAACATTTAGAACCCCATTGAAGTCTATGAAACTCGAACGTTCGAATTCAAAAGTGCTAATTTTAAAGCCTAATATGCAAGTTATTGTCGTAAAACAGGTTTGAGAACCCAGGTCTTGCCCCAGGGAACATGTATCAATGTAAAAAAAAAGTTTTAAAAACGTTTGTTTTTTTCTGGCACAGTGATTTTAATAATGCTTAAAGTAAAAAAAAAAAATAGAAAAATTCCTTTAAATATCGTACCTACTGGGTGTCTATAGTATGCCTGTGATGTGGCACGTGTTTAGAACTGTCCCTGCACAAAATGAGATTACTATAAGAAAAAAGTAATTTAAAACTGCTTGCAGCTTTAATCTAATGTCTGGTCCCTGCAATATGGATGAAAATCATTGAGAAAAATAGCATGGGTTTCCTCCCCCTCCCCCCAGGTCATTACAAGCCCCTTTTGCCCTATATACTTTGAACAGCAGTATACAGGCGGTGCAAACAAGACAGGGACTGTAGGTTTGTTGTTAAGTAGAATCTGTTTGTAATTTTGAACTGGTACTTTTTTAAAGTGTAGCTCCAGCCATAAAATCTATTTTTAAGCTTTTCTGAAAACATAGAGAAGGGTTATCACCTCTGTAACATTTGTTTTGCTGTCTGTGTGCATCTGTTCAGAAGATTTCAATTCACTTTCTGTCCCAATGACAAATGAT
The DNA here is from genome assembly GCF_905171775.1 of Rana temporaria. Lineage (NCBI taxonomy): Eukaryota > Metazoa > Chordata > Amphibia > Anura > Ranidae > Rana > Rana temporaria. Next base: position 290,847,245 of record NC_053491.1, on the reverse strand, counting down.
TTTTTGAAAATTAGCTGTTTTTGGGAAACAAGGATTGGTAATAAAGCATCAGTGGACAGGAGACACCTCTTATAGAAGAGAATTTCCCTTCCTAGGGGTAGATTTTCTCTCACTTCCTGTTGTCTCCTTCCTTTTGCAAGTAGGAGTCGTTTGTAAGTTGCATGTTTGAAAGTTGGGGCCTGCCGTATATACTCTGCATAAATTTGGGCCCTAGGTGTTGGTGTTGCCACAACACTGTAAGCCCTCACAGTTAGTCTTGGTGGGCGCTGGAACGCCCTGCTATGTGAACTATTATATCAAGAATTGTAATTACATGCCATTGTTGAACAGTGGTAGAAAAATTGGGTCTTTGGTGCTGGCGCTACAACACTGTAAGTCCTCACAGTTACTCTTGGTGGGCGCAGGAATGGGCTCTGCTGTGAAATATTAGATCAAGAATTGTAATTACATGCCCCTGTTAAAAAGGGGCAAAAAAATTGGGCCTTTGGTGGTGGTGGTGGTGGAGCTGGTGCCACAACACTGCAACCCCTCACGGATACTCTAGTTGGAGCGCAGTAATGAGCCCGCTGCAAAGTATTGCATCAACAATTTTAATTACACGCCCCTGTTAAACAGGGGCAGAAAAATTGGGCCTTAGCCACTGGTGGCGGTGCCCAGAACCAAAAATATTCTTACAAGCTATCAGCATGATCATTGAGGAGGAAAAGGATAGTTACTCAGCATAACAGGATAGTCACTCAGCATCAGCATAGGCAGTCTGGAAGGGATCTGACATTTCAAAAAAAAAAAATTCAGTTACATCAGCATCAGGTGCTTGGTAGCTGGTGGTGATCCAAGCCTGATTCATTTGTATGAAGGTCAGTCGATCGACCGAGTCGGTGGAGAGGCGCACCCTGTGATCGGTTACAAAGCCTCCAGCAGCACTGAATGTGTGTTCTGAATGAACGCTGGATGCAGGACAAGCAAGTAGCTCAATTGCATACTGTGCAAGCTCTGGCCAGTGATCCATCCTCAAGACCCAGTAAGCCAGAGGATTTTCGGTGGGAAAGGTGTCCAAGTCTGATCTTGCCCCTAGGCATTCCCGCACCATGTAAAACAGATGCTGGCGATGGTTGCTGGAACCGGTCATACCTTGGGGCTGCGGACTTAAAAATTGCCTAAACGCATCGGTCAGATGGCCACCTTCTCCACCGCTCCTTCTGTGACTGACCGAAGCCTCAGCAACACGTTGTCCAGGACCAGGATTTTGTAACCTCCCAGTATCTGGGAACGCGTTGCACAGACCTTTCTGTAAGACCTCCCGAAGATGTTTCATCTTCTGCTCCCTCTGTGCCGGCAAGATGAAGTCCGCAACCTTGCTCTTGTAACGTGGATCAAGGAGGGTTGCCAGCCAGTAATGATCCCTCTCCTTGATAGCATGAATACAAGGATCCTTCCGCAGGCTTTTCAGGATCAGGGAGGCCATACAACGTAGGTTTGCTGAGGCATTCGGTGTGGAGTGCTCTGGGTCACTGAGGATGACATGGTCCGCAGCCACGTACAAGTCCATGGGTTTCTTGGGACTGTAATTGATCCCTTGAAGACTGCTGCTGATGCTGAGTGCTAGGCTCCACCTCCATGCTGACACAATCCTCCTCCTCTTCCTCCTCGTCCTCTTCCTGTGTGATAGGCGGGCAAGCAGGAACACTGTCTGGATAAAGGGGGCCTTAAGAGGTAAGGAAGTCCTCCTCCTTCCTCCCTCTGTTCTGCCTCAAGGGCCCTGACAGTTGTCCCTGTCGCAGGGCAGAGAGGAGGTTGGTGCCATTGTCGCAAACCACCATTCCTGGCTTAAGCTGGTGTGGCGTCAACCACCTCTGAACCTGCACCTGCAGAGCTGACAGAACCTCTGGCCCAGTGTGGCTCCTGTCCCCCAAGCACACCAGCTCAAGCACCGCATGGCATCTCTTTGCCTGCGTACCTGCGTAGCCCCTTGAACGCCTACGAAGCACTGCTGGTTCCGAGGACACATCAGCACAGGAAGAGGCCAAAGAGGAAGAAGAAGAGGAGGGGGTGGAGGAGAGAGGTGTGTCACATCCAGTAGTAGCATTTTGGAGGAACAACCTCCAACACTACTGTACCTTGTCCTGCGTCCTTCCCAGCTGCCAGCAGAGTCACCCAATGCGCCGTGAAAGATAGGTAACGTCCCTGTCCATGCCTGCTGGACCATGAGTCAGCGGTAATATGCACCTTACCACTGACCGCCCTGTCCAGCAAGGCATGGACATTGCCTTCCACATGCTGTTAGAGAGCTGGAATCGTCGGCATTTGGGAACTTGCCACTGAGGTACCACGCATTCCACAAACTCACGGAAGGGGGCAGAATCTACCAACTGAAAAGGCAGCAGTTGAAGTGCTAGAAATTTAGCTAAGCTAGCATTAAACCGCTGGGCATGTGGATGGCTGGGAGAGAACTTCTTTTCAGCGCCGCAGCAGCTGGGGCAGGGAAATTTGCCTGGTACAATCTGCCATTGGTGTACCGATAGTAGATTGCCCTCAAGTACTTGGCTGTGACACACCTAATTCTACACCTTCAGTTCTATCAGTGCAGGCTTCAGAGAGGACTGAGGGTATAGTGGGGTTGGAGATCCCAGCTGATGAGGAGCAAGGAGAGGTCCGCTTTGTTCTTTGGTGTGGGTCTTTGAGGTACGCTTGCCAACGAACTGCATGGCAGGTCGACATATGTCTGGTCAAGCATGTGGTGCCCAAGCGGGTGATGTTTTGGCCACGCAAGATACGCTTGAGACATATGTTGCAAATAGCAGCGGTGCGATCTGATGCACTCGTCTCAAAAAAGGCCCACACCAAAGAACTTTTGGAATAATGCTGAGAGACAGCAGTGCCCTGCACATGTGTAGCTCTGCGTTGTGATGCAGTCGGTGTGCTGCCCTTAAGCTGGCCCCTGGAGGGCATCCTGCCTCGTTGGAGATGTGCCTCCTCCTTTTCCTCCTCTCTCCTATCAGGCACCCACGTAGAGTCAGTGACCTCATCATCCCCTCCCTCCTCATCACTGTTTAAAACTGGGCAGTATGCTGCAGCTGGGGGAACATGACTGCTAGATTGCTGTCCTTCTTGGGCACCCCCTCTCTCTGGGCTCACGTTACTGCCTTCCTCTAGCTGTGTACCATCATTGGAGCCTTCAAAACCCTGCGCATCCTCCTGCAGCATGTACCCAACACTGTGGTTAAACAGTTCGGGGGACTTCTCAGGAGGACATGGTGGGGCTAGGGAAGGAGTGACTGATGCCATTGAGCAGAGGGAAGAGGCCGCGTTGGCAGCTGCTTTGCCAGACAAAGTACCCTGAGCCTGGATGAGAGAGGATGAGGACAGCTTGGTCATCCACTCTACCAAGTCTTCGACATGTTGCGGCTCAACGCGGCCAGCTGCCAAATAAAAGGACGAGCGTGTCCCACGGCCACGTGCTAATGAGGATGCACCGTGTCCACGACCAGCACTGTTGCCTCTAGACGAAGAGCCTGCTTGCCCTCTTTTATTGGCTTGTGACTTTCTGCCTCTCCTTGTTGTCCTTCCAGACATACTAATGTCCTGCAGAGGACACAGTCAGTACACCACGTGAAAGTACTTGCAGCAATATACCCTGCCTGTAGTATTAATATGAGCAGATCCCTGCTTCTAGGAGTAAATATGAGAAACACCAGCTTTACGTTAGGTGCCCAATCTGCAGAGGACACAGACAGTACACACACCATGTAGCTTTAGGTGCACACTGCAGAGGACACAGACAGTACACCACGTGAGAATACTGCAGCTAGCACAATCACCTGCCTGCCTGCTTTAACTGACTAGCCTGCCTGCCTGCTCTATCTACCTACAAAAAATGACACTCTCTCTCTCTCTCTCTGTCTTCTCTTAACCACCGCAACACACTACACAAGGCCGACCTGCAGGCGGCCTTTTATAGTGTGGGGCGTGTATTAAACCCCCTGAGCCATAATTGGCCAAAGCCACCCTGGCTTTGGCCAATTATGGCTCTCTGTTTTTTGCAAGCTGTGATTGGCCAAGCATGCGGGGCATAGTGCATGCTTGGCCAATCATCAGCCAGCAATGCACTGCGATGCTGAAGTGAATTATGGGCCGTGACACGCCACTCAAATTTGGCGCGAACGGCCCGTAACGTTCGTATTTAGACGAACCCTAGTAAACAGTAATAAACCATCAGTTCAAAACAAAAATTCCTGCGTCCCCCCTTCCCCTTAGGAGAGGACAGTAAAAGACATACCTCCCTACTCCAGAAGGGCAGAAACCCCAGCCCCCCTCCCCCCTAGGGATTTCAACATTCAGTTTTGAAAGCCATGGGCAATAGGATAAGAAACCTTTACTCATCCTCATCTTTAACAGTGTGCACATAGTCTAATCCCCTGGCTAAACTCTCTCATTGGAGTAAAGAATTACTCTCCTAGTTATGGCCAATAATCTAGGTCCCATCTGCCTCCAACGTATTCTTAGAGTCCACTCATCTAAACCATACCTTCCTAAATTTCTTGGGGGCACCCCTAGCCTCACAGGTCATCCTATACAAAAGAACATCCACAAGTTTTATCTACATCCCAACTGTCAGCAGCTCCTCATAAATCCATTGTCTGGCTGTAAGTTTTCTTACTCCTGAATATAGGATCCTAAGGAAGAATTTAGTGCATATATTCATCTCCTCCTGGTCAAAGACCCCCAAGAGGCAATGTAAGGGAGATCATATTTTAGGCAGGCCAAAACTATCAGAGATAAATTCAGTTACCTTAGACCACAATGGTCCTATTTTTGGGAAATCCCACACCATATGGAGGAAAGTTCCTTCCGCCCCCATACATTTGCGACAAAGTGCAGATTCCCTCCTATGCATTTGGTGTAGTCTAGATGGCGTGTAGAAGGCCCCATACACATGAGAGGATTTATCCGCGGATACGGTCCAGCGGACCGTTTCCACGGATAAATCCTCTCAAAAATTTCCGCGCATTTCTATGCGATGGCGTGTACACACCATCGCATTGAAATCCGCGCCGAAATCCTCTGGCGATGACGTTTCGCGCCGTCGCCGCGATTATGACACGGCGACGTGCGCGACGCTGTCATATAAGGAATTCGACGCATGCGTCGAATCATTACGACGCATGCGGGGGATCCCTTCGGACGGATGGATCCGGTGAGTCTATACAGACCAGCGGATCCATCCGTTGGGATGGATTCCAGCAGATGGATTTGTTTGGCATGTCAGCAAATATTCGATCTGCTGGAATCCATCCCAGGGGAGATATATCCGCGGAAACAGATCCTCTGGAGTGTACACATTCGCTGGGATTTTTCAGCGGATGGATTCTATGGTGTGTACGGGGCCGTACAGCTGGTGAAGGTAATTAAATTGAATCATTTCATCTGTGGAAGAGATGACAGACACAAGATAGGTGTCAAATACCTCTTGCCACAGCTCCTCTGACAATTCCAAGACAACCACCACCCACCGAGCCCTGGCCTTAGAAAATTAGCCCCTTTGTCCAGGACCCTATAGTATCTAGTGATTTGTTTAGATGGATCCGAAACAATCAGAACCTTTTCCAATTCTGTACAAAAATCTCACCACTGCCAAACTGAGAAGCCACAGCCAATATTTAGCCCTGTATAGAAACTTGTTGCTGTGGTGTACTGTGTGTGCCAGGTTATATCTTATCTAGGCAATGTCCCTTTAACCACTTGACCACTGGAAGGTTTTACCCCCTTCATAATAAGCAATTTGTGCAACACTGTACACAAATGAAATATTTATATATATTTTTCACACAAATAGAGATATATTTTGGTGGTATTTGATCACCACTGTTTTTTGCTATATAAATGAAAAAAGACAGAAATGTAAAAAAAAGGACAATATTTTCTGTTACATAACATATCCAATAAAACCTAATTTCTTTATAGATTTAGGCCAAAATGTATCCTGCTACATGTCTGTTAAAAAAAAAAACTATAAGTGTTTATTAACCACTTCAGCCCTGGAAGGATTTGCCCCCTTAATGACCAGGCCGTTTTAACTGACAATTACGCGGTCATGCAGTGCTGTACCCAAACAAAATGTACGTCCTTTTTTAACAAAAATAGAGTTTTGTTTTAGTGGGATTTGACCACCTCTGCTTTTTTTTATTTATCTTTTTGCTAAAAAAAAACAAAGAAAGACTGAAGATTTTGAAAAAAAAAAGTATTTTCTTTGTTTCTGTCAGTAAATCCTGTAAACAAGTAACTCTTCTCCTGATGTGTGCTGATGAGGCCGCTATGATGGGCACTGATAGGCTGCACTGATATCCACTGATGAGGTGTCACTTATGAGCACTTATGAGGCGACACTGAAGGTTACTGATTAGGTGGCACTGATAAGGAGGTGCTAATATGCTGCACTGTTTGACTTGGATATGCGGCACTGATGAGCACTGATAGGTGGCACTGATGGGTAGGGATGAGCCGAACACCCCCCCCTCCGTTCGGTTCGCACCAGAACCTTCGAACGGACCGAACGTTCGGGCGAACATTTAGAACCCTATTGACATCTATGGGACTCCAACGTTCGAATTCAAAAGTGCTCATTTTAAAGCCTAATATGCAAGTTATTGTCGTAAAACATCTATGAGAACCCAGGTCTTGCCCCAGGGAACATGTATCAATGGATTTTTTTGTTTTTAAACTGTGTTTTTTTAGGAGCAGCAATTTTAATGATGCTTAAATAAAAAATAAAAAATAAATGAAAAATTCCTTTAAATATTGTACCTGCTGGGTGTCTATAGTATGCCTGTGAAAACGTCTTTGAGAACCCGAGTCTTGCCCCAGGGAACATGTATCAAAGGAAAAAAAAGTTTTAGTCTAGGTTCACATTGGAGCGATTTGTCATGCGATTTGAAAGATCAAATCGCATGATAAGTCGCAGCCTATTGGAGGCAATGGCACTGTTCCAATCGGTGCGACACCGATTTTGTGGTGCTGCACCGATTTGCAAAAGTAGTTCCTGCACTTTAGTAGTTCAAGGTGCGATTTCAATAGACATATGTGTAGGAAGCCACACAGATATCTATTATGTAGCAGCTGAAATCGCGTTGACCTTGCTACTTTGAAATCGCGCTACGGTAGTTTTTTTCAGGACCCCATTTAAAACTTTTTTTTCCATTGATACATGTTCCCTCGTTTAGCCCTGGTTCACACTGGGTACGATTTGGAACGATTTGAGATGCGATTTGACATGTCAAATCGCATCTCAAATCGGCGGCAATTGTCGGCAATGGCACTGTCCTAATCAGTGCGACACCGCATCTGCGATTTCAAAAAGTAGTTCCTGTACTACTTTTTGCGATTTCGGGCCGCGATTTACATTAAATTTACATTAAATTTAGATTTAGATTTACATTAAATTTAATTTACATTAAATTGCGGCCGAAATCGCGGCAAATCGCGGCAAAATCGCGGCAAAATCGCAGCGTGAACCTAGGCTTAATCCTCATTAAAATCACTGCTCCTGAATCTTTAGGTGCAAACTACAGAGCACACGGCCAGTACACACCAAGTAGCTTTAGGTGCAAACTACAGAGGACACAGGCAATAAACCATGTAAGAATACTGCAGCTAGCACAATCACCTGCCTGCCAGTAAATTAGGAAAAACTGATCTAGCTAAACTATACAGTGTATAAATATATGTACAACACCTGGGATGTATATATATCCTCTACACACTATAACATTAACTGACTAGCCTGCCTGCCTGCTCTATCTACCTGCAAAAAAATGACACTCTCTCTGTCCTCTCTTAACCACCGCAACACACTACATATGGCCGACCTGCAGGCAGCCTTTTATAGTGTGGGGCGTGTACTAAACCCCCTGGCTTTGGCCAATTATGGCTCTCCGTTTTTTGCAAGCTGTGATTGGCCAAGCATGCCGGTCATAGTGCATGCTTGGCCAATCATCAGCCAGCGATGCCGCAGTGAATTATGGTCTGTGAAACGTAACACAAATTTGTCACGAACGACCCACTTTGTTCGTATTTCGACGAACGATCGAACATACGATGTTCGAGTCGAACATGAGTTTGACTCGAATATGAAGCTCATCCCTACTGATGGGCACTGATGGGCAGAACTGATGAGCAGGCACTGATGGGCACTGAAAGGCACCATTGACTCACATCCCTAATGGGCACTGATTGGTGTCACTGATGGGCACTGATTAGTGCCACTGATGGGCACTGCTGGGGCTGTACTGTAATCAGGGCACTGATGATACCTGTACATGTCTCCCCTGTCAGTGTGAGCCAAGGAGAGCCGATAAACAACACTTCCTTGTTTACATGTGATCGTCTGTGATTGAACACAGCCTATCACAAGGGTAAAGAGCCATATCATCGGCCCTTACTGAGATCAGGGTTGTGTCGTGTCCTAGGAACAAGCGATCACGGTGCTGCACACCCCCGCAAGAGCGGCGGGCCCAGAGTGAGAGTGCATCCCGCCCTCCGTCATTTTACTATACGATGGGCGGGAAGTGGTTAATTAATATTTAGACTAAAGAATCATAAACTTAGCATCATAGAATGATATGCCTAACATTTGCAAACACATATGAATTTATTGAACAAATCTTTTCAAAAAACAAGAAACATCTAATGCTTTTAAAATGTAAACAACAAAACGCGATTTGGCCTGCAATCTCGCCACAATCCTCTACTTTTCTTTCTTCATAACCCATCATTCTATCCAGCCTGGTCCTCCCCAGCCTATTTTTCAGCTTGGTCAAAGAGAGGATTGACTTGTGCACATCATTTTTTTACATCTATTACCGTATTTATTCGGCGTATAACATGCACCCTAACTTTAAGAGGGAAGTTTTAGAAAAAAAACTTTCCACTGCACCCTGCGTATAACACACAGGCACAGTTTACCCTCTATTTTCAGGGTAAAAAAGTGAGCCTTATACGCCAATAAATACAGGGCCAGATAAACATTGAATTGCGGCGGCGTAACGTATCGCATTTACGTTACACCGCCGCAAGTTTTACGGGCAAGTGCTTGATTCACAAAGCACTTGCCTGTAAACTTGCGGCGGCGTAGCGTAAATCCGTCCGGCGCAAGCCCGCCTAATTAAAATGGGGGCGTGTATCATTTAAATTAGGCGTGTTTCCGCGCCGAACGTACTGCGCATGCTCCGTTTTGAAATTTCCCGCCGTGCTTTGCGCGAAATGACATCGCACCAACGTAATCTTTTGAACGGCGACGTGCGTTACATCCTTTCCTATTCACGGACGACTTACGCAAAAAAAAAAAAAAAAATTTGATGCGAGAACGACGGCCATACTTTAACATGGCAAGTCTAAATATAAGCCACGAAATAGCAGCCATAACTTTACGCCGGGAAAAGCCGACTAGCAACGACATAAGAGAATGCGACGACCGCGTGTACCTTCGTGGATCGCCGTAAACAGCTAATTTGCATACCCGACGCGGAAAACGACGCAAACTCCACCCAGCGGGCGCCAAAGTATGACACCTGCGATCCGAAGGCGTACGAAGCCGTAGGCCTGTCGGATCGAAGCCAGAAGCCGTCGTATCTTGGTTTGAGAATTCAAACTAAAGATACGACGCGGCATATTTGAAAGTACGCCGGAGTATCAGCAGATACTCCGGCGTACTTTTTCTGTGAATCTGGCCCACAGTACTTAATTTTCAACCTTACAAGAAAAATGTGATATTCCTATTACGGAAACCTTTAGGTATCTGCAAGTTAAAAACTTTTTACAAATAATGCACCATCAGATGCGACACCCCCAAATCTCACTACCTTTGAACAAGCTTGTAAAACTGATCCTCATAGGCGTGGACTCATTTCTGAATTCTATAACCAATTACTTTCACACACCACTTCCTCTCCCCTAACCTATACCAACAAATGGGAAAGAGAACTTCCCAATTACAACCAGATGACATACATTGGACCGAAATCTGGCAAGCCACCAAATCAGCCTCACCAAATATAGTGGCTCTTAAAACAACTACATAGTGCTCACTAGGTGGTACCTGGTTCCTGCCAGAATTTCAAAATTCTCTCCACAATATCCTTCCCACTGCTACTTTACCCCTGGTACACAAGTGCATATATATCCAAATATGAAGCCTTGTGGAAACCATGGTTTGAGCATTTCGTACCTCCGGGTTTTGATAAAACATTGTTGTCTCTATGAGGGAGTTTGCCCTATAAATATCCTCTCTGGAAATATTCCTCATTCTCCACTCTATCATTCCATTACCTCAAACCGGTTTAGTTTTACATTATTTTTCTTACAAAAAAAGTTTAAACAAACAATAAAAACAAGGCTCATCTGAGATATTAAGAAATATAACGTAATCTCCATATAATGCCAAGCCAATTAGCAGGAACTTGGCTCTGGAAAAGTTTATTCATTTCTCCTAACTATTTTAGGTTATTTTGACCTGCTATATTGAGCAAACGCTATCTTCTTCCATTTTCGTTATAACTAAATATTACTTGTTATATTCTCCTATCTTGGTTATATATGATTGTTATTTATGATAGCTAGAGTAACATCACAAAATTGTTATGGTAACTGAAATGTTACACTAAGGAATACTCCTTACATTTTGTTCTATATACCGTACTTCATGAGAGACGCATAGTTAGAACTGCTTTTTTGCATTTTATTCTTTTCATTGTATTGTACTAATATGAATGGTATTATTTTTATGACCTTTGTTATGCTTTATGAAAACATAATACAGTATTCAAACAGATTTTTTTTTTTTATAAAATAAAACATCAATTTCATCATTTAGAATGAATAGATTGTTTTCCAATTATAAATATACTGTACATGGCCCCTTTCCCTTTACAAATAAAGGTGATGGTGAAGGCTTATACATGTATATGAAAAACCAAAGCCAAACATTTGGGAATTCCTCTCACTGTTGGATTTACCATTACTTTTTTTATTGAAGACAATGGTCACCAGGATAAATAGAAAGGTTACTGTAAGGCCCCATACACACGAGAGGATTTATCCGCAGATACGGTCCAGCGGACCGTATCCGCGGATAAATCCTCTCGAGGATTTCAGAAGATTTCTATGCGATGGCGTGTACACACCATCGCATTGAAATCCCCGCTGAAATCCTCTGCCGATGACGTGTCGCGCCGTCGCCGCTATTATGACGCGGCGACGGGCGCGACGCTGTCATATAAGGAATTCCACGCATGCGTCAAATCATTACGACGCGTGCGGGGAATCCCTTTTGACGGATGGATCCGGTAAGTCTGTACAGACGAGCGGATCCATCCGTTGGAATGGATTCCAGCAGATGGATTTGTTGAGCATGTCAGCAAATATCCATCTGCTGGAAATCCATCCCAGGGGAGATTTATCTGCGGATAAATATCCGACGGAGTGTACACACCATAGAATCTATCCGCAGAAACCCATTTGATGGGATTTATCTGCGGATAGATTCTATGGTGTGTATGGGGCCTAAGTCTCCCAATCATAGACACAGTCAGACAAAAAACTTGACAGAGGGTGTATCTCTTCCATACTCAGTTTAAAACTTTTTATGTACAAAATGATAAATGTCTCTTTTGTGTCTACAGCCTCTATTCAGATTCAAACGTTCAAAATGTAAGAACCTGATTAGTTTCAGAAAGCAACACAAATCTTTCTCATTTCCTTCAGATAACTTCGGCAGAAGATGACTACTTAAGGGACATCATCACAGCTGTACTGTTTTCTATATACAACTCAAAAAGCTAACTTAAAATGTTAAACAAAATCAAGTGTTTTGAGCCTGTGTTTACTTTTTGTGCAAATAAATTGACAAAACGAATGAGTTTCAATCACATGATTGGATGAAATTAAATCAGGTTTATTTAGCTGTAATGCACATTGTATTATTTCGCACTTAAGTTAATAATCGCCAAAGAGTTCTAGAGTATAAAGGTAACTCATTTTTTCTTTAACCTTGACCATCACACCCCCAAGTTTAGGACCCAGCTTGGGAGGTAGTTCTTAAAGTGTCTCTAAAGCCTTAAGTTTTTTTTTTTTATCTTAATCCATTCAATTGGCTCCCACTCCTGTAAATCAACTCCAGGGTGCCTGGGGCAGGGCCAAGTCCTGCTGTCTGTTTCAATGGATGCAGCAGCGGGTCTTGGGAGAGAGCCCACAAGTGCCCCTATGAGGATTGGTTTCCTATTGGGGGCACCAGCAAAGGAGGAGGAGCCAGGAGCATTGGCATGGGACCTGAGAAGAGGAGGGTCACTGTCACTCTGTGCAATTCTATTGGACAGAACAGGTAAGTATAGATAGTTGTTATTAAAAAAATAAAAATAAACACTTTAAGCAGTTCTAGTTAGATTGTGTTTATTCCTACTGATTAAAAACACCATGAACTATACATGTTATAGATTACAGTGAGAAAAACAGTGTCAGCACATACCATATATGCAGATAAGACAAGCTATGAATAATACTGAAAATAGTAATAATTTATGTTTATTTCAACAAAATTGTTTTTAGAACACAGTAAAGTTCTAGTTGTTAAATCTGCAATACAAAGCAGCTTTGTATTGCATGTAGTACTTGCAAGCAAGCTTTGGCTAAGAATAGATCAACAACACGCAGCTCTGACAGTACACGCAGTACAACAGGCAATGTGGCCTTGGACAATACAGACAGTTTCTTATGGTAGGAAATGATCTAAAGAAATATACCGCTGGGCCACCTTTTACCACAGTGCCCGTTTCATCCATATTTTCCAACTATCTAGCTGCAACCCATAAACTTTCAGAGAGTGCTACTCTACATTTTTTTTAATAAATACAATATGTAACAAAAGGGAGCAGACAGGGTTATTGTGTCAGATAAAGTTTCCCCCCAACAGTTTTTATTTTCTTCTTTTAAATTAGTAAACTGAAGGTATCGTTTTATGGACAAAAATAACATTGAATTATTGCCTAACTGTGTGGGATATAATTAGGCAAGTGAATTTATGAATGCATATAATTAAAGTAATTTCCCCCAACAACCTAATAAGCCATCAATGAGATATTTATAACCTTGGCACATTTGGGTGTTAGTTTATTTATATATCAAGTAGCTATTTTTTTTCTATTAGAAAGCCAAAACTTAAAATGTAATACTTTTTTATAAATATAGGATTAGGATAATTTCAGATTTAGTTTACGGCAGAAGGTGATATAACATTTCATGTGCTTAATTTTAGAAAAAACCCTTGCTACAGCCCACTAGGTAAACTGTACATGATTTTCAATCCATATAACTAAATGTATGTTTAACTACTTGAATACTAGCTATAACTATATAAAAAAAAACTGTATTGGCCATTTTCTAGGCTAATAGGAGAGGAATTGTCAAACAAATAGCACAAAGGGCCAAACACTGCCCTGGGCACATGAACTAGTGATTTTAATCACCCTTCTATAGCAACATTAAAAATGTAAAATACCTTTAAATAACTTGTCTGGGGGACACCGTGAGTCTGTCTATGAAGTAAGGCATCTGTATGAGGCATACAACCTAATGTGAAATATAAATTCCCAAATTGCTGGTTAAACAGCTGGGGATTCTCTTCATATGCACCAGACACTTATCCTAGATAAGGGTTTGGTATAGATGTAAAAGAGGGGCCCCATGCAAAAGAAAAGTGTGTATTTACCCCTAAAAATGCACACCAGAGTTTTATTGTTGATTAAGGTTTGATATGGCTACCAAGGGGAATTTACCCCCCAAAAAACAAAAGGAAAGTGCCACTCTTCAATATTCATATTCATACCAAACACTTCGGGAGGTTTTCCGAGTGAAATGATTGACATGAACAAAAGACTCCATTCACACAGGGGCAACAAGACTTCCAGCATGACTTTGGGAGGCAACTTGGACACGACTTGAGTATGAATCACAGCGCGACATGAGGCAACTTACAAGGCAACTTTAAGTTGCCTCCAGGACAGGAGGCTTTCCAGTGGCCAATCAAACAACAATCAGCTCTGTGGGAGGGAGGGGTTTTCCTGAGAAATATATGTTCTCTTCCTGTATTGTTGCTTCTGTTAAGACAGTGATCCGATTTCTAAGGTGACTTCCATTGAAATTAATGGGTACAAGTTGCCTACAAGTCACCTAGAAGTCGAATTGAAGTAGCACAGGAACCTTTTTTGAATTCGGAGCGACTGCAGTAGTGTGTATTAAGACGGCTCCATTCACTTACATTGATTTTCTCATGCAGCGCGACTTGAGGCGACTAGGGCCGACTTGAAGTCGGATCCAAAGTCGGCCCTGTGTGAATGGTTTTGTTAGTTTATGATCTGTAAGCTTTGGGTCTTTACTAATATCTAAGTCTCTGTTAGAGAGATTTTAATTCACTTACTATCCTGGTCATAAAAGGTTCACTAGTTTGTATTGCTATGTTTCTCAGATTTACCTTCCCTTTTTATGGTTATGCCACTTTTTCCAGGAAGTGAAGTGAATCTGTCAAACTGAGCCTCAGATAGCTATAAAAACCTGGCAGGGGTCCTAAACCTTACAGATACTAATAAACAAATGATTCTACTTGTTTTGGACACTTTTATTTATTTTTTCATCACATTATTTTTGATCAAGCAGAATATGTATCTAAACACAATCACAAATGATTTGTCATGCTGATGATTGCTCATCTTCTTAACCACTTCAATACAGAACACTTTTACCCCCTTCCGTCCCAGGCTAATTTTGAGCTTTCAGCACTGTCACACTTTGAATGACAATTGGGCAGTCATAAAACACTATACCCAAAATAATTTTTTATCATTTTGTTCTCACAAATAGAGCTTTCTTTTGGTGGTATTTAATCCTCATTGGGCTTTTTTATTTTTTTTCTAAATAAATGAAAAAATACTATTTTTACGATTTTTGTTAACACACTTTGACCAGAGCAATATCATTATATTGCTCTGGTCAAAGTGTGTTAAAGGGGTTTTCCACCCATTTTTTAAGTTTATTAAAAGTCAGCAGCTACAAAAAGTGTAGCTGCTGGCTTTTAATAAACTGACACTTACCTGCTCCAGCGTTCCAGCGACGCGCCGGCCGGGGGTCCACTCCTCTCCCCCCTCCCCAGCCGCCGTCTTCATTGTCACTGTGGGCACCCCAGCCGTGACAGCTTTTGGCTTCACGGCCGGGCACCCACTGCGCATGCGCAAATGGCACTGCGCATGCGCGCGCGGCGCGGCCCTGCGCTGTTTGATTGGACAGGCGATCGCCTAGGACCTGACGTGTCCTAGGCGATAGCCTACAGGGAGGGGCTGCCAAAAGGCGATTAAGCTTAATCGCCTTTGCAGCCCCTCGGCGGAAGGAGGAAGTGGGACAGGAAGTCCCCTTCTCCTGAAGCCCCCACCCCCCCCAAAAAAAATTACATACCAAATGTGGCATGTAAGGGGGAGAGGAGTGGGTTAAGAGGAAGTTCCATTTTTGGGTGGAACTCCTCTTTAACAAAAAATCGTAAAAATAAATAAAATAAAAATAGTAACATTTTACTACTATTTTTTTTTACACATTATGTTTGCATATAGCAATGATTTTCATTGCTATATGCAAGCATTTTACTGAATGAAATTGATTCATCCAGTTTTTTTTGTTGTGATTAGCTGTGATTGTCCATGGCTAATCACATGACACAGATATGCCTTGATTGACCCAGTCTGTACCATGTGATCACTGTCACCAATTACAGCTAGCAACACAATTGTACACAATGGATGGCTTGAAAGTAAGTCATCGATTGTTTACAGCTATCGTGTGACCTGCTGTGTCAGGTAGATGCAGACGGTGACAGATCAGGAGGATGTCATATGATGTCCACCCGGATGGAGGAGATATTTGTGCAGGCATCATCTGCCCATAAGTCAGGTGGGAACAGGTTACACTTCCCTTTTTAAATGATCAATAAATTAAAGGTTAGGATTAACAAAAAAATGTAAATGCAATGCTACCCATTTTGTATCTTCTCATTGCTATGTTTTTTCTCATATTCACAAAAAGTTTAAAAAAGTGAACAAATAGTGAACAATTAACAGGCTAGAAAAATGTAACTGATAAAATACAATCTACTCTATAACTTTTTTAAGATGTCCTAACCCCCTGCTTGGCCACATTTTCTAAAATAATCATCTTATAAAATGTAACAAGGCCTGGCTGGATCTGCCTGAGTTAGATTTACAGAATATTTTTTTTAAGGTAGATTTGGTTGCTACATCAAATTTTTTATCATGTGGTAATAGTAGTGAATTGACTGGTGGAAATCGCAGCTCCAACAGTTCTAAATTCTGTAGGAGTGTATCGTTTTAGAAAAAAAACATAAAGCTGTAGCCCTCGACTTTGTACAAATTGGTCAGTGGCAAAAAAGTTTTACTGTATAGCTTGTAAGCTTCTTTTTTCACAGTAACATACTGCATTGCTAAGAAAAGTGTCAAAATAAAGCGCACACACACTTTAAAAAACACTACAATACATTCCCCATACCCCCTCCCATCTATGTATCTCTGTAATAAAAATATATCCTGAAATAGAGACAATGGCCACAAATATTGTTCAGTGTCTGGCAGGGATGGACTGGCCATTGGGACTACAGGGAGTTTCCCAATGGGCCGATGGCTCAGTGGGCCGGCTTCAGTGACAGCGGACCGCAGCCCCCCTCCGCTCCTCTGTCTGTCCCCTCCTGCAGCGCTCACCTCCTCTCCCTCCCTGCAGCGCTCACCTGGGGGGAACAGAGAAGCAGGGGGAGGACCAGAGTAGCAGGGGGGATGACAGAGGAGCATGGGGGAGGGGACAGACAGCTGACTCAACAGCTATGGCCTGGGAGTTTCTCGCTTCTGCCTAATCTTGTCCCGATAGAGTAGAATGGCTAGTGGCTAGTGAAGGGGGAGAGGGGGCTTGGGTTGCCTGGGGGGGGGGGGTCGGGAGTTGTCCAGCCGCCATGGGAGAGACCTGTCAAAGTGGGCCAGTCTGGATGAAGTCCAGGGCCAACTTTTTGTCCCAGTCCAGCCCTGGTGTCTGGACAGTATGCAGCATCTTGGTTAGAATACAATATAAGTGCAAGAGACGAGGCAGGTTTTATTAGGGTCAGGCTGCAAAATTGGAGAAATAATGCAGTATTTAACCTGCAGCAAACATTAGAAATTTAGAAGTTGAGGTCCAGCAACACTGTGTGGTCGATTAGCAGTGCTAAAGCACTGGAATAGGCTGAACATGTGCAACACAGGATTTACCTTGCAGTAAATATTAAAAATCTGGCAGCTGATATCCAGCTCCAGAAACTTTGTGTAGAACCTTTACTGTGCTTGGGCACTGAAATGGGCTGCAAACTTTGAGCCACAATTTAGAATTTGCCTCTTCCTAACAAAGCCTTATGCTGCGCTGAACTACCTCTCAGACAGTACACTGGTGACAGGGGAAGCCAGAAATGCCAGTGCATACTTTACAAGCTCTGGCCCATGGTCCAGCGTGGACACTCATTAGCCCATGAAATTCTCACTTCTGAAAGTGTTTATGTCAGCCATGGACCTGATGCAGTCTATAATCATGTGGTTCAGGTTTTGCCTGTGAGTGTTGCCTGTGGTTAAAAAAAAAACTTTAAGGGGGGTGTGGCTAGTGCTTGCCGTGATTGCTGTATAGCTCCAGAGCTCTTGCAGTTTATGGGGAATCAAAACATTATACAGCCTCAGGGTGCACTATATCTGTTCACAGCAGCGGATTAATGCAATGACTGCCCAGATTGTTATCATCATGACTCAAAAGCACAGAGAGAAAAAACGGCCACAAAAATTCAGCATTCTTCTCTTAGCAGCCCCAGCAGCATAGTCAAGATGGCGCTGGCTTATCCTCTTCTCTTCCAGGCTTCTGCTTTCCACATCAAAACCTGCAGACAAGAAGGCCCCTGCATGAGAGTGCCACACAGATTGCCATGTCTCCTTCACTTCCCATGCCATTGTCTGGCAGGCCAGGAAAGGCTAGATTTAGGATGAATGTGGTATGTAAATTGCGCTCCACTGGTGGTTCATCTATCGCCACCTACTTCTGGGCAATAGTTTTAATTATTGAAAATGGAAAGGTTTCCCCCGTTTTTGTGGGGCTTTTAGGCAGCAATGTCAAAACAGTAAAATACTGGTAGCTATATAAGAATAGTATTTATTAAATGGAAAGAAGATTTGGATATCACAACATATAGGAGTTACAGCATAAGAACAGTTGTAGTGGTAAGTTAACGCATTCCATGGTACTTTAGACATAATCATTACACATGATATAGTATTTCATATTGTAGTATATTGTTGATCCCCGACGCGTTTCGACCAAATTGGGGTCTCTTCAGGGGGATAATTTATTTCTAAAAAGTATATTACAAAAATATAAAATTAATATATATAATGTAAAAATAGAAATATATAAAAATGACATGTCAGTAATACATCACATAGATTCTAGCAGGATATATATTTACCGCTAAACATGGAATGGACGATATTGAAGTCACTGAGTAGTCCGAGGGGACCTGTAGAAGCCCTTGTATTCCCGAGGGTGAGGGGTCCACCCATAGGGGCCTTCAAGGAGCCTCAAATAATTGACACCCCGCCGGCGGAGGAGGAACCGCCACCTGCAATGGATACCCAGAACAGCCATGTGTAGTTAATTGAATGAGTAATTACAAACAAACCTATCAAATTGATGGCTGGAATGTGTATTTGTATAAGAGGATAAGGGCAAAAATATAATGTTATGTGAGGCATTCCTAAATATTCCAGAAAGGAAACAGTTGACTAGACGATAAGGAATAATAAAGGTAATAAAATAATTGACTAAAAGGTGACCAAACAAAAGGGAATAATGAAGGTAATCGAATGAAGGTAAGTGTGGGAAAAATGACATAATGTGAAGCGTACTAAAGTGTATAGGTGTGATGTGAATAATAAGTGTATAGGGATGCAACATTGATGCGAGTGTCAGACTGCCAATGTGATAGATGGATAGAGGTTATAATGTGAGGATGTAAAATAAATTAAGTTATATGTGAGTAGATTAACATAAATGTGTGGGTAAAATAAATGGAGTGAAGGTGAGTGTGAAGGTAAACGTATGTGCCCAGTGAAAAATGGGCAAAAGTAGTAAATAAAGTGTACGATCAATAATAACAATAGTATCAAAAAGGTAGGGTTTTATACATGTAAAATATAAGTTAACAAATGCAAATGTTACCTGGTGTATTGATGTTTGTCTATGTAGTTTAGCGTAGTGGGTAGTTGAGGGCCTGACGGCAGGTATTGCAGAACAGGCAAGGTGGAATGCCAAAACGGTGTGGATGCAATAGCATCCAGCCTGGTGTGGGATATGGTGTACATCTCCCAGAGGCCAGACATTAAATAATGCCCTGGAGGTGGCAATCTGGGTGATCCAGCGCAGGCTTGTAGCTCCCCCCCACCCGCCGAAAGGGGCGGCGTTAGGGTCCCTGGACCAGAGACCATGTGAGGCTCCCTCGGCGTCCCGGAAGGCCAGGAGAGCCCCGACCACTGTCGTCCTCTCCGCCGCAAATTGTGTGACGTCACGACGTGTGCGCACGCCGATCTCTCGCTCATGCGCACAAGTACGGACTATCCCCTCGGACTACTCAGTGACTTCAATATCGTCCATTCCATGTTTAGCGGTAAATATATATCCTGCTAGAATCTATGTGATGTATTACTGACATGTCATTTTTATATATTTCTATTTTTACATTATATATATTAATTTTATATTTTTGTAATATACTTTTTAGAAATAAATTATCCCCCTGAAGAGACCCCAATTTGGTCGAAACGCGTCGGGGATCAACAATACACTACAATATGAAATACTATATCATGTGTAATGATTATGTCTAAAGTACCATGGAATGCGTTAACTTACCACTACAACTGTTCTTATGCTGTAACTCCTATATGTTGTGATATCCAAATCTTCTTTCCATTTAATAAATACTATTCTTATATAGCTACCAGTATTTTACTGTTTTGACATTGCTGCCTAAAAGCCCCACAAAAAACGGGGGAAACCTTTCCATTTTCTATCATTTCCGGGGCGAGCAGCTCTACCATCTCTATAGCATGTGTCATTTTTTCTTTTCTTTTCACACAATATTTTGGGCGGTTAAAACCCCCTCTCCCCTCTGACACATAGAGATAAGACACAGATGTCTGTGCTTTCCTACTGGTTTTAACCCCTGCATTAACTTTTTATACTATGTTGACTTATCCCCTATTGGGTTTGATGGGTCATCTCGATGTTTAGGTGGCTATATCCACCTTCTCTGTTATTGATGGGATTGGATTTATTCATTTCATTCCTTTCCGTTTTTCTCGCCCCTGATATAATTTCAGGAGGTATACCGTTATATAATAATATGCTGCAGTGTTGTAGAATCCAATATTGCGGCATGTCCAAGTGTTCTATATGAATATTTGTTCTAACCCAACTAATTTAAGACATATAAACGGACTGGATTTATTTATTAATCCTTTTTTCCCCTCTCTCTCATGCATCAGGAGGTAATTTACACAAACTCCTGTATTGCAAATGTATTCAAATATTCCTATTGGAAATTTGTTTCATATTTAAATTTTATATGCAGGGAGTTTTTAGCCATGAAATTTAAGCACAGTCCCGGTGCAAATACATTTGTCAAAATTTATTTAGCTGCAACTTTTGAGCAACCATCATAACTAGCTATTATTTATGTGATTTCATTGTACACTTTTTATATATGGATTGGCCACTTTGTACTCCGGCGGACTTAATTGTCCCTGTTATTCACCCGATGGGGGGGTTGGGGTCCTTCCCCTTCGGGTCTCCCGGCAGGGGGGTGAGGGGATAGGATGTCCCCTCTTTCTCGCCTCGGTGATGTGTGAGGGGTTTTCCCTCGGACGCCGATGCGAGCCCCGTCTGCCGGCGGCGTCCCTTGATCCTCTCTGGATAGTCCGTACTTGTGCGCATGAGCGAGAGATCGGCGTGCGCACACGTCGTGACGTCACGCGATTTGCGGCGGAGAGGACGACAGTGGTCGGGGCTCTCCTGGCCTTCCGGGACGCCGAGGGAGCCTCACATGGTCTCTGGTCCAGGGACCCTAACGCCGCCCCTTTCGGCGGGTGGGGGGAGCTACAAGCCTGCGCTGGATCACCCAGATTGCCACCTCCAGGGCATTATTTAATGTCTGGCCTCTGGGAGATGTACACCATATCCCACACCAGGCTGGATGCTATTGCATCCACACCGTTTTGGCATTCCACCTTGCCTGTTCTGCAATACCTGCCGTCAGGCCCTCAACTACCCACTACGCTAAACTACATAGACAAACATCAATACACCAGGTAACATTTGCATTTGTTAACTTATATTTTACATGTATAAAACCCTACCTTTTTGATACTATTGTTATTATTGATCGTACACTTTATTTACTACTTTTGCCCATTTTTCACTGGGCACATACGTTTACCTTCACACTCACCTTCACTCCATTTATTTTACCCACACATTTATGTTAATCTACTCACATATAACTTAATTTATTTTACATCCTCACATTATAACCTCTATCCATCTATCACATTGGCAGTCTGACACTCGCATCAATGTTGCATCCCTATACACTTATTATTCACATCACACCTATACACTTTAGTACGCTTCACATTATGTCATTTTTCCCACACTTACCTTCATTCGATTACCTTCATTATTCCCTTTTGTTTGGTCACCTTTTAGTCAATTATTTTATTACCTTTATTATTCCTTATCGTCTAGTCAACTGTTTCCTTTCTGGAATATTTAGGAATGCCTCACATAACATTATATTTTTGCCCTTATCCTCTTATACAAATACACATTCCAGCCATCAATTTGATAGGTTTGTTTGTAATTACTCATTCAATTAACTACACATGGCTGTTCTGGGTATCCATTGCAGGTGGCGGTTCCTCCTCCGCCGGCGGGGTGTCAATTATTTGAGGCTCCTTGAAGGCCCCTATGGGTGGACCCCTCACCCTCGGGAATACGAGGGCTTCTACAGGTCCCCTCGGACTACTCAGTGACTTCAATATCGTCCATTCCATGTTTAGCGGTAAATATATATCCTGCTAGAATCTATGTGATGTATTACTGACATGTCATTTTTATATATTTCTATTTTTACATTATATATATTAATTTTATATTTTTGTAATATACTTTTTAGAAATAAATTATCCCCCTGAAGAGACCCCAATTTGGTCGAAACGCGTCGGGGATCAACAATATACTACAATATGAAATACTATATCATGTGTAATGATTATGTCTAAAGTACCATGGAATGCGTTAACTTACCACTACAACTGTTCTTATGCTGTAACTCCTATATGTTGTGATATCCAAATCTTCTTTCCATTTAATAAATACTATTCTTATATAGCTACCAGTATTTTACTGTTTTGACATTGCTGCCTAAAAGCCCCACAAAAAACGGGGGAAACCTTTCCATTTTCTATCATTTCCGGGGCGAGCAGCTCTACCATCTCTATAGCATGTGTCATTTTTTCTTTTCTTTTCATAGTTTTAATTATTAACCCCAATACATATCAGCTCCATTTGACAATACACCAAATAAATATAAATGTGTATAAATGTGTGCCAAGTGCTTATATACAGATATTCTTCTCAGAAAAAATGCAAAAAAACATACATATATATGCTATACACTTATTAAATAGTGCTCTTATAAAGCATGTGTTCTCCTATGCCAGATTCAAAGGATCACTACCACAGAAACAAACCAATATTATAGTAACCACAAAGAATTGTGAAATGTATATATGGAAAAAAATATATGTGACAATTAGATAGAGGATTTCTAGATTGGTCCTCTTCTCATTAAAGTCCCAATATGCTAGTCAAGTGCTTATATGAATGCTTCTCCAGTGAGATGTTAAAACACAACTAAATTTCACCACTTCAGTGATATTCTCGTCACCGCTAGAAATGGCCACTCACCAGATCTCATTCAATGAATGCCATTGGTTCATTCCCAGGATAACCACTCCTCCTATACATATTTCCACCAACTGCCAGGTACCTTGGATATACTAGTGAGGTCTCTTTTTTTTTCCTACAAATGCTCACAAAAAAAGAGGAGTGCCCCTCATGGTGTAGTATGTAAAAAATGTATTGGTTTCTTAAAAACAGGTAAGTATTGCACTCACATTTGGTTGTGCCCGTATGCCGGCACCAAGCTTCTCCAGCCGTGTATGCAAAACAGGTGAAGGATAAAAGTCATTCCTCTCGTGTTCCCCCTACGCCTATCTCACGATCAGCACGTGGTTCCGTAGATGTCAGCAGCCTCTTTGCGTTTCGCAAGGTATATTGTGTCCTCAGGAAGCCAATAAAGAAACTAATACATTTTTTACATACTACACTATGAGGGGCACTCTTTTTTTGTGAGCCTTTGTAGGAAAAAAAAGAGACCCCACTAGTATATCCAAGGTACCTGGCAGTTGGTGAAAATGTGTATAAGAGGAGTGGTTATCCTGGGAATGAACCAAAGGCATTCATTGAATGAAATCTGGTGAGTGGCCATTTCTAGCGGTGACTGGAATTTCACTGAATTTGTGAAATTTTGTTGTGTTTTAACATCTCACGGGAGAAGCATTCATATAAGCACTTAACTAGCATATTGGGACTTTAATGAGAAGAGGACCAATCTAGAAATCTTCTATCTAATTGTCACATATATGTTTTTCCATATATACATTTCAAATTTCTTTGTGGTTACTATAATATTGGTTTGTTTCTGTGGTAGCGATCCTTTGAATCTGGCATAGGGGAACACATGCTTTATTAGAGCACTATTTAATAAGTGTATAGCATATATATGTATGTTTTTTTTTGCATTTTTTCTGAGAAGAATATCTGTATATAAGCACTTGGCACACATTTATACACATTTATATTTATTCTGTGTATTGTCAAATGGAGGTGATATGTATTGGGGTTAATAATTAAAACTATTGTCCAGAAGTAGGTGGCGATAGATGAACCACCAGGGGAGCGCAATTCACATACCACATTCATTTTTTTAAGGACTAGACACCATTGGGTGTCTTGCCCCTTTTCTTCTGATTGCAGCACACCCACTATTATAGAATAATTTCACTTGCGCCAGCAACACTCATATCACAAGATTTAGGATGGATGAGCAGACTAACCAGTACTATGAGATGAGCTCTAACCATAACTCTTTTGATCATACAAGAGAGCTTTCAGAATCTATCAACTTATTTTCCATGTTGAATCAGCCTGTGCTCATAACCACACTAAAAGACATGTTAATATCGCTCAGGTTCACATTACATGCTGATATGCTGTTTTTTATGCAAAAGTTCAGCTCTGAAATTCAAGCTGTAGGCATTAGAGTTAATCACATTGAAAAAAATGGCCAAATTAGCCTCCACCATTAAAGATCTGGTGGATGCACATAATGCGAATGAAGATGAGCATACTTGGATAAAAACAAAATGAGCAGATCTTGAAGACAGATCTAGGCAACACAACACCGAAAATAGAGCTATACCTGAAACAGTTCAGCAATCAGATCTATGCAAATGTGTTACTGACATGCTTGCTACCTTACTATCTGATCTTAATGCCTCTGAATAGATTATAGACTAAATACACCACCTACCTAGATCCCCCTCTACCTGATCAGGTGCCTAGAGATGTTTTACGCTGCATACATTTTTTCACGTAAGAAAAAAATCGGTTCAAAATAAGGAATACAGATTAACTACCAACTCCATATGCTGAATTTCAGTTCTATACAGATTATTCACAAGATACTCTACAAATGCGAAAAAAAAACTCAACTCTATTATAAAACCCCTGAGGAATTATATGACACTGACCTACCTGACCTACATACACTGACGGTAGTGACCTACCTACACTGATGGTAGTGACCTACCTACACTGATCTACCTGATATACACTGACCTACCTACACTGACCTACCTACACTGACGGTAGTGACCTATATACACTGACCTACCTGACATACACTGACCTACCTACACTGACCTGACTTACCTATACTGACATTTACATACACATTACATTGTCTGACCTACCTCCGCTCAGCAGGCACTACTGCAGTCAGACAGTCATTCCATGAGGGGAGGAGAGCCGGGGAGGAGAGGAAAGCCGAGCGGGGATGTGGCGCAGCGACCACATTGTAATTCCCGCCTTCTGGAGTCTGCAGCTCCTATGATGGACGTCACACGTCCCGCGGTCCCGGAATTGGACCAGTGGGACGTCCATCATAGGCGTTGCTCAGGCTACAGTTGGCGGGTCTTGCTATGAAACTCGTCGAGTTGGCAGGACTCGGCCACAATCGGCAAAGCTCAGGTCGGGTCCCGCGAATCGGCCGCACTCGGCCGCACTCGGCGGCGTTGGGGATCAGATCGGTCCCGCCACTCCGCTCGGGGCTAATAATGGAGGCCTAAATGCCTGAGACTCTGTGTTTTTTGGGGACCCATTCGGGGCTCCAGCCTCCCAAGCCCCGGCCTCTCGATGCCCCTGGTACTCCTAAAACCTCCTCTGTATCTACCTTGGCTCATAGCCTGAGAAGAGTGGATTCCGGATGGTGCTCAGTACCAAAAAAGATCACATGCTGCAATGAGCCTGTGTAAGTCTGTTGACTACGGCAATTTTTCCTTCTGGAACAACAGCAATGCAGTCCAATTTGATGCAGTGTGTGGCATATGGTCTGAGCACTGACAGGCTGACCCCCTACCCCTTAAACCTCTGCCTCAATGCTGGCAGTACTCATACATCTTTTTCCCAAAGACAACCTCTGGATAACACCAAATCTAACACACCTGCTCCCCATTCACACCTGAGACCTTGTAACACTCATGCCGCATACACACGGTTGCTTTATGTGATGTAAAAAAACGACGTTTTTAAAACGTGTGTGGGGAAAACTTTGTTTTATGTCTTCTGAAAAACGACAAAAAAAAAATTCGAGCAAAAACGTTTTTTGTGTCACAAAAAAATCACAGTGTGTAGCTAAAACGACGTTTAAAACAAGGTTTTAAACCCGCGCATGCTCAGAAGCAAGTTATGAAGCGAGTTTCAATGGAAAAGAGTGCTGAACGTAACCGCGCTTTGCTAGAGCATTTTGAAAAAAACGATGGTGTGTAGGCAACGTCGTTTTTGAAAATTACGTTTTTTTACTTCACAAAAAATGTCGTTTTTTTTCATAAAAAAAAACGACCGTCTGTACGCGGCATCACAAATCATATGAAATTGGGAAGGGAAAATGGCTAATTGGGCCCAATTTGGACATTTTCACTTAGCCGTGTACTCACTTTTGTGTTAAGCTATTTTGAGGAGATGGAAAATTTACACTGTTATACAAGTTATACACTAACAACTTTACATTGTAGCAAAGTGTAATTTCTTCAGTGTTATCACAAAAAGATATAATAAAATATTTATAAAAATGTGAGGGGTGTACTCACTTTTGTGAGATGCTGTATTTACTCGGCACAACATCATATTTTATATTTTACCAACAAATTGGGTTATATATTGCATTCTTTTGCATTAAAATTCATTAACCTCTTTCCACCCAGCCACTGTACATAAACGGCTGGATGGGACAACCTCTATTCTGACGAGACGTACCCGTATATAGAGAATATGTGATGCATGTAGCCTCGTGGCCATGGATCGGAACAATCCCATAATGGCTGTGTTCCTTGGACCCAGCACATCACAGATTGGGATATGGGCTCTCTGATTGGCCCTCCTGATCATGTACATAACATAAAACATGTACATAACATGAAACATACATAAATCTAAATAATATTAATGACTAATAATAATACATATGACATCTAAAAATATGAATTAGCTGCTGTATACCAATCAGTGATTCACTACCCCTAACAAATAGAAAATTGCATATATGAAGGGTTCCTACTAAAGAAGCTATCCTATTGGCGACATGTATAGGAGAGAGTTGCCCAGCCCTGGATCATTACATGATCACTGAGAGCCTGAATTGTGTGGTGAGCTCACAAGCGAGATATTTAGAAATGCTGTTTTTTATTTAACTTCTTGTAACTGAAATTCTACAAGGGGTATTATAATAAATGATTTATACAGCAAGCACTATGCAGTGCCTTTCTGGTTCATGTGGTTCACGTGAAAAGCTTGTAAAAGAGGAAAACCATATCCAAGGATAAGAGAGGAGACATCCAAAAAAAAGCCTGTGATTAATAGGAGCGCGGTGAAAGCCTAATTCAATTTATATGAGAAGATTGAGGAGCACAGCGGTAGATTAAGCCTAGGTTCACATTGGAGCGATTTCTCATGCGATTTGAGAGATTAAACCGTATGACAAGTCGCAGCCTATTGGAGACAATGGCACTGTTCTAATTGGTGCCACAACGATTTAGCGGCGCCGCACCGATTTGCAAAAGTAGTTCCTGCACTACTTTTTACAATTTCAGGTGTGACTTCAATAAACATCTGTGCATGAAGCCACACAGATGTCTATCAAGTAGCACCTGAAATCGTGCTGACCTTGCTACTTTGAAATCACGCTACTTCAATTGAAGTGGGCATCAATGTGAACCAGGGCTAATACACATTATAAAGACTTTGATTATATTTTTATTTTATTGTATTTTTCAAATTTTGTTTTATCAAGTCACAGATTAAGTTAATGTGATACATGCTGTGTGTGAGAAATAACTTGTTAATATGACATTTTTTGTAAAAAAATATATATATATATATATTTATATAATTTTTTTTCCAAATAATTGTGGGAAAAAATAAATAAAAAAACTCTCTATGCCTCTTAATAAATACTTTGGACTGTCTACTTTACAAAAGGGGTCATTTGGGGGATATTTGTACTGTCCTGGCATGTTAGGGTCCGAAAAATTAGTTAGGCAGTCAGTACATCAGGTGTGATCAATTTTCACTGATTGGTACCATAGCTTGTGGACTTTATAACTTTTACACAGACCGCAGTATAGACACATTCCTTTGTGCAGACCCCCTTTAGTACAGACCCCCCATCAGTATAGACCCCCCATCAGTATAGACACCCCCTTATTGCAAACACCCACAGTATAGAATCCCCCCTTAGTACAGACCCCTGCAGTATACACACACCCCCTTAGTACAGACCCCTGCAGTATACACACACCCCCTTAGTACAGACCCCTGTAGTATACACACACCCTTAGTACAGACCCCTGTAGTATACACACACCCCCTTAGTACAGACCCCATGTAGTATACACAGACCCCTGTAGTATACACATCCCCCTTAGTGCAGACTCCCGCAGTATAGACACCCCTTAGTGCAGACCCACGGGGTATTACACAGCCCCCCTTTGTACAGACCCCCGCAGTTTACACACTCCACTTGGTGCAGACCCCTCATCAGCATAGGGACCCATCTCCCCCCCATATATCCATCTACTTAAAATAAAATGTACAGTACAGACCTCAGAACAGCGCGGGCGCCGGCAGCTTTAGTCCCCACTGACAAGAGCGAGGCGCAGATCAGTGTAGGGAAGCGGGTGTTTTTAGCCGCGCAGGCCGCTATCCACCCGTATGTCACCCGTGTGCGGCTCGCAACTCCCACCCAGAAATGCCGTGACGGACAGCGGTTGGGCCCCTCACATTGGCGGGTAGGGGGCCCCCAGGACTTGGCGGAACTACAGGGCCCAGTCACAACGACGACTGTTGCGACCCTGAAAATTCCGCCACTGTTGTAGAAGTAATGGGGGGATAGGGATGAGATCAGTGATGGGGGGGTGGGATCAGTAAGAGGCACAGGTGGTGGAGGATGGTATCAATTGCTGAGCTGAGCTCTGTCACTCTTGATTGACTTACCGTCAATCAATCGATATCCCCCAGGAATTCCGTTTGACTTTGATCTGTTCTGTGGCCTGGGTCTGACTGAGTCACCTTCACTGTGACTTCTCCCGCCAGGATGCCTTGACTCATGCCTGGGTAGACGCACGCTGCAGCAGAGGGGAAGCTCCTCCCCCGCCTTCTCTCATTTGCTGCAGGGTCCACCCCGCCTCCCTACATCTTTGTCTCTGAATAGGTGGAGGCGGGGGCGGTCCACAATCTCAGTCAGTGAGTGCTGCCTCAGCCTCTGCATTGTTTCTCTCTTACCTCAGCGGTGAAAGCACGCCCCGCGGCTGAACGAACAGCACGCAGTGCGCACCACATCATCAGCCAACACAACACACTGTGACAGTCAGGTGGGCCATTAACACGGACGGATGGTGGGCCCCCCGGACTTAGCGGAATTACAGGGCCCAGTCGCAACTGCGACTGTTGCAACCCTGAAAATTCTGCCACTGCATCAGCCCATGTACATATCTCAGGGAAGTTTTTTTCAACCTTTCGGATAAACAAACAGCACTTGCCAGGGCTGCCCCCTATCTTCTTTCATTTCTAATCTCCTAATGGAGCCGCTGGCAGCATACATTAGATTACACCCAAAGATAACTGGATTTTCAATTGGTACTAGGGAACACATTATTAGCTTATTTGTTTCTGATGTAATTTTAATGCTGTCCAATATCAAGTCCTCTCTGGCTTCAGTGTGCCATACTTTTCAATTATTTAACGTGATATCCTACTTTAAAGTGAATGAGACTAAATCGTATATTCTAGATCTGGGTATTGATCCAGTAATTAGAGGTTTTTTTTTCTAAGCTAGATATCCATACGTTTGGAAGGACTCAGTAATATATTATTTGGGTATAGTACTTACTTACATGATAGACCACCTTTAAATGAAAAAATACTTACCCTTTTTAACTAAACTTTAAACAGATTTGTTTTAGATCTCTAAGCATGAGTTATCTTGGTCAGGCAGACTTGCAGCCTTCAAAATGCAATTGCTACATCAACTATTATATATTTTTAGAACATTGCTCAACACCTCTCCTAGGACCTATTTCACCACTTTACAATCCGTTTTGAAAAGATTCTCGTGGCAGGGGAAAAAAAGCAAGGTGTAAGTTTAGTAGAGTAACTAAGTTGAGAATGGCAGGTGGTTTAGGCTACACCGATCTACACGATTATCAAACAGCAACAATTTTGGCTCAACTTAAAGATTGGTTTAAATGCCTTCTAGACTGGTTAGAATGGGGGTGCGCAATGAACCCTCGTGCACACGTTGCATGCTGGATCATGGCGACTTGATACACCTGCTGTTGGCGATGCCCAAAACTGCATGTTTACTGGGCAGAGGTGATAGGGGTTATTAACCAAACCTTCCAGGTTCAAATTAAGAAAGATCCCAAACCTTGCTTGTTAGGTATTATTTAGGGTGAATCAATTGAGGAGGCGCCCAGGCAGGCGATAGCCAAGGCCCTCTATCAGGCCCAGATGCTGATCTTACGGCGCTGGAAGTCGACAGAACCCCCTACTGTAAAGGAGTGGATAAAGCAAGTGGGTAATACTTTGAAGCTGGAAAAACGTATCTACCAACATAGGGGCAGTACCTGCATTTGGTACCCAAATGACTAGTACTTTTACCATAGCTGAAATGCAGCAGGCAGAGTATACAGATCACTATCATGCTATCAGTGGACCAGCCCTGGGGATAAATGTGGCCTGTACCTGTGGGGCAGTGCTGCCAGAAACATTTGGAGAGCAGCTCCCTGCAGTCCTTTGCAAGTGTCACTGCTTCTGAACAGAATTATGCCTCTTTACTGTTCTGCCTCTCCCTCTTCCCCAGTTGGTGGAACCCATGGATGCTCTGCCACCTAATTACCCCCCACCACACACACACACACTCAATGCAGGAGCCTATTTTACAAAAGTTCTACATGCTGAGACATCACTGTCTGTTGATGTTAACTGCCTGATGTTCGCTCCCTACTTTCATCATTTTCAACATCTTAAAGAATCATTGCTTGTGCATTATCAAGATCATCAGGGGTCAAGTCCTGGGGAAAAAAGTGTGGGAACTCCCACCCAAGATCCACTCCCCCACCAAAAAAAAAAAAAAAATGATACGCTCATATGCATAATTACTAAACCGCATGTTTTTTTTTATTTTCGATCCACTGTACCTTAGTAATCCTTTATGTTACTGGCCGCTTCCTGTATATGGATTCATTGGGGAGTGTGCGGGTATTCCGTCACTTTCTCGATCCGCTATGTCTCCTGGGAGCTTTTGTCATTGTTCCCAGGAGACATTGCGGAGGTCTGCCGCAAGTTATCGCAGGATTTAGAAAGAACTTTAAGCAAGTTCTTTCTAAATCCTGCAATAACTCGCGGCAGACCTCCGCAATGTCTCCTGGGAACAATGACAAAAGCTCCCAGGAGACATTGCGGCATCGAGGAAGTGACGGAATACCCACACCCTACCCGATTAATCCATATACAGGAAGCAGCCAGTAACATAAAGGATTACTAAGGTTCGCCTGCCCCTGACAGTGACTTGAGCTGGGCATCGCTGCTTAGTGAAGGATTGGCTCGGGCGGCTCGGCTGCTCGAGGCTGCTCTAGTTCTGCAAAGGGAACTGCGTTCATGCTGTGAAAAAAGTGCAGGGACTCTGTTCCCACGCGTTCCCACAGGACTTGAGCCCTGAAGATAATCCTCCTGCAGCATGTCAGTGATCAAGCAATCAAATAAATATATAATGATTAGTTTGGATGAAAGTTAAAGCATTGACAAGCTATAGTATATAGATACTGCAATTAATCTATATTTTTTTTTATACTAGTAATAGCTGTGGTTAGCAACTTATAGTGGGAATGTGACACTGACACATTATGGGCGCTGACTAACTACCACTGATGACATCTCCAGTGACATTAATACAGAGATTAGTGCTAATAATATACACTGTCAGGCGAAGTCCACCAAGGCTTTTTGTTATTTTAAAAAATAAAAGGTCTGCAAGTGGTTGATCAAGTTTGTGCATAGAAAATATTTTGAACAATCACAGAATCTAACAAAACCAATCATGATCAGTCAGTCAATCGCTTGTTATGTGGAATTTTACCTATATCTGCACAAAAATATTTCACATGCTTAGCGAAATATTTATTTGCTACATATGTCAAGATATGGCAATAGGGTGTCTTAAAGGGGAGGTTCACCCTAAAAACGACTTTCTCTTATTACACTGGCCCCCCACTTTCCAATACGATTATGCCTATTAGTTTTTTTTTGATGCTGTACATACCTTCGTACAGCTAATTGAATAAAAACGACTTTCTCTTATTATACTGGCCCCCCACATTACAATACGATTATGCCTATTAGTTTTTTTTATGCTGTACTTACCTTCGTACAGCTAATTCACCCGTGGCTTCCGGGTTGCGAGTCCCGCGGGAGTGGGCGTTCCTAACATGCTGGTGATTGACAATTTGACAAAAAACGAGCTCCCCCCGTCGCGTAAGCCGCGTCACGATTGGCGAAAGGAGCCGAACGGCGATGCGCAGTATAGCGCCGACTCGCCGTTCGGCTCCTTTCGCCAATCGTGACGCAGCTTACGCGACGGGGGGGAGCTTGTTTTTTGTCAAAACGTCAATCACCAGAATGTTAGGAACGCCCACTCCCACGGGACTCGCAACCCGGAAGCCATGGGTGAATTAGCTGTACGAAGGTATGTACAGCATAAAAAACTAATAGGCATAATCGTATTGTAATGTGGGGGGCCAGTATAATAAGAGAAAGTCGTTTTTAGGGTGAACCTCCACTTTAACTACTAACCAAAAAGCAAAGAAAATAAATCACGAACAGATAAATACATGTAAATACATAAACAGATTAGATAGGAAAATCTACCTAATATCAGTTGTAAAAACCCTCTAACGTCAAAACATGTGGCTAAATACCAATAAATGCTCAAAAACGTGGCTCGCCAGATTTTTTTATGTTTTTGATTTATTGAAAAAATATATATATATATATATATATATATATATATATATATATATATATATATTTAAAAAAAAAAAAAAGCTAAAAACCCTAACGTGGAAAAATGCAAAAAAACACACTAATAAATGCTAAAAAAAACTCTATTGCAAAAACATTGAAAAACTCACTGCAAAGCTACTGCCATTTTTAACGTTATTTTAACATCCAGTGTGCATGACATGAGGCCTAAAAAGTATTCCTCTAATTGCCCATTTATTGTTGAGGAACTTTAAAAAACTGTGTATTTTAAAAAAAAGAAATAGACGCTGTCATGGCAGAGTGAAAGTGATTTGAATTAAAGAGGAGTTCCACCCAAATTTGGAACTTCCTCTTAACCCACTCCTCTCCCCCTTACATGCCACATTTGGCATGTAATTTTTTTGGGGGGGGAGTGGGGGCTTCAGCACGAGTGGGACTTCCTGTCCCACTTCCTCCTTCCTGTAGGCGACTAAGCTTAGTCGCCTTCAGGAAGTGGCTGCTGTTGGCGATCGCCTAGGACACGTCACAGGTCCTAGGCGATCTCCTGGCCAATTACACGGCGCGGCGCCGGGCCGCGCCGCTCGCGCATGCGCAGTGCCGCGCCGCTCGCGCTCGCGCATGCGCAGTGGGTGCCCGGCCGTGAAGCCGAAAGCTGTCACGGCCGGGTGCCCACACTGAAGATGAAGACGCCGGCCTGGGAGGGGGGGAGAGGAGCGGAGCCCCGGCCGGCGCGTCGCTGGAGCGCTGGAGCAGGTAAGTGCCTGTTTATTAAAAGCCAGCAGCTACACTTTTTGTTGCTGCTGACTTTTAATAAACACACAAATGGCTGGAACTCCCCTTTAATTACAATTAAAAAGTAAAGAAGTAAAAACAAATTGTGTACGTACTGTATAAACCCCTTTGAGTTGGTATTTTCAGATGCACAGAAATTGAAAGCTTTGATCTGTGTGACTAGGTCTATGCATCAGGTTTGCAAGTCTGATCATTATAACATTTCACCACTGCTCTTTGCAAAATTGTTCCAGCTCTGTTATTTTGCATAGGAATTGTAAGGCGTCGTACACACGACCGTTTTCCTTGACAGAATCCATCAAGAAACTTGGTGGCAGAGCTTTTTTGCCAAGGAAAACGGTCGTGTGTATGTTTTTCATCGAGAAAACTGTCGAGGAACTCGATGAGAAAACAAGTTCTGTTTTTCCTCGACGGGAGTCTCAATTTCCTTGTCGTGTTCTTCGTCGGACTGGTTTTCGACGAGAAACACGTTCCTGTGTATGCTAAGAAACCTGCGCATGCTCAGAATAAAGTATGAGACGGGAGCGCACCTTCGGTAAAAGTAGCATTTGTAATGGAGATAGCACATTCGTCACGCTGTAACAGTCTGAAAAGTGCAAATCGTCTCTTACCAAACTTTTACTTAACACGCAGTAACATGAGATTAGCAAAAGCAGCCCCAAGGGTTGTGCCAGTGGAATCGAACTTCCCCTGCCGTTGTATGTGTTGTACGTCACCGCGTTTGAGAACAAGGAGATTTGGTCTTGACAGTGTGTACGCAAAGAAAGCTTATCAAGTTTCTCCACAAGCCTGACAAGGAACTCGTTGAGGAAAACGATGTTTCATTTACGACGAGTTCCTCGGTCGTGTGTATGAGGCCTAAGGCCTCGTACACAAAACTGAGTTTCTCGGCAAAAACCAGCAAGAAACTTGCTGGGATTTTTTTTTGCCGAGGAAACCGGTAGTGTGTACATTTTTTATCGAGGAAACTGTCGAGGATCCCGTCGAGCCAAAAAGAGAGCATGTCTTCTTTTTCCTCGACGGGAATGGAGAAACTTGCCTTGTCGAGTTCCTCGACAGCCTAACAAGGAACTCGACGAGGAAAACGATGTGTTTCGCCCGTCGAGTTCCTCGGTCGTGTGTACGAGGCTTTAATGTCAAGCTTCAAGTCCAGACACAAATCATTTATTGACGGGTTTCTTATCCTTTTTACCTTGGAGGAACCCTTAGCAAAAAGTTTTCAGATCTCAGCAAACCCCTGAAAGATTTTTCAGATCTACAGCTCACGGAATATTGGTGTGATCAGCGAGTTGTTGATATAACAACAATTATTTTAACAAATTGCATTAAATAAAATAATAAATAATAAAATGTACCCCCCTAATGCGAGACTGGTGCTTACTTTTTTTTTTTTTTTGCACAGATGCTCAATTCTGGGTTGAACTTGAGATAAGCAGTATTCAGGGAGGCAGCAGGCCATGATACAGGAGATCAGCAGGGCACAGGTTTTGGGAGGGAACAGTACAAGGGGGCATGCAGGGCACATTACATGAAAGGCACAGGAGGGCATATTACATGGAGGGGGGCAGCAGGGGCATCAGATCATACTTCATGGTTGAAGCATGGAACGTTATATGGGGGGCACAGCAGGGCATATTACAGTGGGGGTGCAGCAGAGAACATTACAGGGGGCACAGTAGGGCACATTATAGGGGGGCAGCAAGGAATATAACACAGGGAAAAAGGACATATTGTGGCAGCAAGGCATATTACATGGATCAGGCCACATTACCCAGGGGGTGCAGTACAACAATGTACAGAGGGAGGGTGCAGCAGGGAAAATTGCAGAGGGGGCACAGCAGGACACATTGGAGGGGACAGCAGGGCACATTACATGGGGAGAGCAAGGCACAAAACAGG
Source organism: Rana temporaria (assembly GCF_905171775.1). Classification (NCBI taxonomy): domain Eukaryota; kingdom Metazoa; phylum Chordata; class Amphibia; order Anura; family Ranidae; genus Rana; species Rana temporaria. The sequence continues at coordinate 290,811,458 of NC_053491.1, read as the reverse complement.
GGGCAGAAGTATACATTAAATGGGGAGCAGCAAAGCGCATTACATGGGGCAGCAGGGTACAATACAGGATGTCAACAGAGCTCATTACAAGGTGTCAATAGGGCACATAATGGGGGGGGGGGGGTATCAGGGCACATTACAGTGGTGGAGCGACAGCTCGCACACACAGCGGGGACACATCGCAGGATCCAGGAACAAGGTAAGTAACTTCCCCTGTATCCTGCAATGCGATCCCGAGTCAGGCTCGGGGTTACCGCTTTGGTAACGCCAGGGAGGTTAAAAAAAATCCTTCCCAAAATCGACCATTGATGTTAATACATTCTTCAGATTTGCGAAAGGTGGGGACCTAGAGTCCTTTTTTGCAAAACTCCTTCTTGTATGGTCACTCGCTTTTGTTTGGCAAATTTACAGTCGTGCCAGACTTTTTCAATTTTTTACTAATTCATTTAGCTTTACTTCTCAGGATATTCAGAGACTTTTAAAGCCATACCCTGATGTGTTTTTTCTGCAACCATGATCCTGGCATAACCCACTTCTTCTCTAGTGGTTAAAGAGACCTACCACCTTGCCTATTTAGGAGTGACAGGAAATGTTTAAAATCTACCACCTGGCTAGCAAATACTCTTCAATACAAGGCACTTCCACTTCCCCTTCTTCTGTGGATGCCTCTTCATAGAGGAAGAAGTAACCTCACCCCCTCCGCCATGTGAGAGTCCTGGGACCTAGGGGCCAACCACTATTGCCATGTGATAGAAGGCATGCTGTCATTGCCCCATCTCAGTTCCAACACTAGTTAACACGTATGCTGACCTTTCTTTCTGTAAATGCTGTTTCCCTGATTGACCTGTGTTGAAATGGCTAGTCCCTGACCCGTATGAAAATAAGTAGTTCCTACTTCACTTGGATAGAGTGAGGAAGTGTCGGCAGTATACGTCATGCAGGTTTTACTGCATTCCATGCCCAGTCTAACACTGGAATATGCTTACAGCAAAATAGATGACCAAATCATTGTGCTGCTGTCCATTTACTAGGTTGGGGACAGGGAAAGAACCATAGAATATTTTTTTTTTTATTACAGTCTTTCATCAGATGGGTAAGTACAACCCCAATTCCAAAACAGTCAGGATGCTCTGTAAAATCCACATAAAAACAGAATGCAATGATTTGCAAATCTCAAAAAGTTTATCAAATTTTTAAACTAAGAAAATATACCAATTAAAATAAAAAATAAATAAGTAATCGATGGCAGCAATTTCAGTATTTTAGATGTATTGAAGTTTGAGCTCATTTGCAAATTATTGTCCCCACGCTTCAAAAACTTCCTAAAACAGGTTATATATTTAGATATTTAAAGGCTAAGTTCACCTTTTCTCGCCCAGCCATCTCAATGTGCTTTTCTCTCACTTACATTGTCTATATGGATTTTTGAAATGGTAGATCAACTCCCAGGATTCACTTCCTGTAGGTCTTGTCCCAATAGCATCCACGTCCCTGTTGCATCGCAGAAGATGGCATGATAGGGCATGTTTACCATTCTGTACCACACCTAATCTAATTGCTATACCATCTCCCACCCACTTTCTGAACATTTTGATTGTACAATTTCCCTTAGATCTAACATCAGCTATGTAGTGCAAGGGTCTGTCTGATTTGATAAACAATTGAATGGATTGTTCAGGTGTGTCCTTCTATTCCATAGTTCTGGTAAATGTATAGGAAATTGTATAGAGATTTTACAGATTGCACAGTGTATGGCCATATTTACAGTGCCTTGAAAATGTATTCATGCCCTTTGAAATTTTCCACATTTTGTCATGTTACAACCAAAAACATAAATTCATTTTATTGGAATTTTATGTGATAGAGCAATGCAAAGTGGAACATAATTGAAAGGTGGATGAATGGTTTTATTTTTATTTTTTTACAAATAAATATTTGAAAAGTGTGGCGTGCATTTGAATTTAGCCCTCTTTACTCTGATACCCCTATTGGAAACAATTCCCTTCAGAAGTCACATGATTAGTGAATAGAGTCCCCCTGTGTGTAATTTAGTCTCAGTATAAATACAGCTGTTCTGTGAAGCCCTCATAAATTTGTTAGAGAACCTTAGTGAACAAACAGCATTATAAAGGCCAAGGAACACACCAGACAGGTCGGGGATAAAGTTGTGGAGAAGTTTAAAGCAAGGTTAGGTTATAAAAAAAATGTCCTAAGCTTTAAGCATCTCACGGAGCACTGTTGAATCCATCATCCAAAAATTGAAGGAGAATGGCACAACTGCAAACCTACCAAGACTTGGCCATCCATCTAAACTGACAGGCCAGGCAAGAAGAGCATTAATCATAGAAGCAGCCAAGAGGCCCATGGTAACTCTGGGGGAGCTGCAGAGATCCACAGCCTGGTTGGGAGAATCTGTCCACAGGACAACTATTAGTCATGCACTCCACAAATCTGGCCTTTATGGAAAAGTGTCAAGAAGAAAGCCATTGTTGAAATAAAGCCATAAAAAGTCCCATTTTCATGTGGAAGAAGGTGATCTGGTCATATATAACCAAAATGTAACTTTTTGGCCTAAAAGTTAAACATTATGGCCCAGATTCTGAAAGGGCTTACGACGGCGCAACGCCATGTGCGCCGTCGTAAGTCCTAATCTGGGCCGTCGTATTTATGCGACTGATTCTTAGAATCAGTTACGCATAGATAACCATTAGATCCGACAGGCGTAAGGCTCTTACGCTGTCGGATCTTAAATGCAATTTTTTTTCCTGCCGCTAGGTGTCGCCTCCGTCGTTTTCCCGATCGAGTATGCAAATTAGCAAAATATGCGAATTCCCGAACGTACGCGCGGTCGACGCAGTGAGGATACAAGGTTTACATTAGATTTGCGACGCGTAAAGTTGCCCCTGCTATATGAGGGGCAACCAATGTTAAGTATGGCCGTCGTTCCCGCGTCGAAATTTAAAAATTTACGTAGCTTGCGTAAGTCGTCCGTGAATGGCGCTGGACGCCATTTACATTCATGTCGAAACCAATGACGTCCTTGCGACATCATTTAGCGCAATGCACGTCGGGAAATTTTAGGGACAACGCTTGCGCAGTACGATCGCCGCGGGAATGCGCCTAATTTAAATGATCCACGCCCCCTACCCGGATCATTTGAATTAGACGGGCTTGCGCCGGAGGATTTACGCTATGCCGCCACAACTTTACAGGCAAGTTCTTTGTGAATAAAGCACTTGCCCGTAAAACTTGCGGCAGTGTAACATAAACGAGATACATTACGCCCGGGGAGATTTAGGCCGAGATACGAGAATCTGGGCCTATGTGTGGTGGAAAACTAACACTGCACATCCCCTGAACACACCATCAAACATAGTGGTGGCAGCATCATGTTGTGGGGATGCCTTTCTTCAGCAGGGACAGGGAAGCGGTTAAGAGTTGATGGGAAGATGGATGGAGCCAAATACAGGACATTCTTAGGAAAAAACCTGTTAGAGTCTGCAAAAGACTTGAGACTGGGGTGGAGGTTCACCTTCCAGCAGGACAACAAACTTAAACATACAGCCAGAGCTACAGTGGAATGGTTTGGATCAAAGCATTAATGTGTTAGAATGGCCCATTTAAAGTCCAGACCTAAATCAAATTGAAGATCTGTGGAAAGACTTGAAAGTTGCTGTTCACAGAGGCTCTCCATTTAACCTGACAGCTTGAGCTATTTTGCAAAGAATAATGGGCAAAAATGACACTCTCTAGCAAAACTGGTAGAGACATACCCATAAAGACTTACAGCTGTAATTTCAGCGAAAGGTGGTTCTACAAAGTATTAACTCAGGGGGGCTGAATACAAATGCACGCCACACTTTTCACATATTTATTTGTAAAAAATGCTGAAAGTCATTCATAATTTTCCTTCCACTTTACAATTGTGGAAATGTTAAAGGGGTATGAATACTGTTTCAAGGCACTTTATATAAGAGGGCGACACCCATTTGTCGAGCCCCATTCACATCTCCATGTAGCAGGAACTGACATTCCCCATTTGTTTGGTTTTTTTTTGCAATTTTTGAGTGTTTTTCACTCATCGCGCATGGGGCAGCCCATTCACTTGAATGAGCTGCATTGTACACAACAATCACCCCAGGGAAGCTCCAGAACTTTTTTTGTAGTGGAACGTGGTGCATTTATACCACCATTTTTGGAGCGTTTGCCTCTTGGGATGCCTTTAACATGTAATGACAACAAAAAAACAACAATATCACCAGTGCTAATATAGGCAGAAGTGTGTGTGGAAATAATCAGACATCATAAGGTGGGAATAGAATATTGGAAATGGGTGCGCTAATTAATAATAGTGATACATACTTGAAACCAATCAATATACAAATATATATTACTACAACACCTTATATTACTAGAAGATTTAGTAAAAAAGTCCTAGAATCCTGAGCTGTGTTGCACTAGTGATTGCTCAGATTCCCGTGCCAAACAAATTAGATAGACTGTGATACTGAAAACAAGTCCTATTAGTGCATAATAGCATACGTACGTTTCATTGTAAACGTCTTCAGGAGGCGTTTACAACAAAACGTACGTCGGGGCGGTACCTAACCACGCACGCAATATCGTCACTTCCTGTATCGCTGGTTCTCATCACTGCTGAGGTGGAACGCACGCCCGGGTAACGAGCGCGGCATACAGCATCCAGGATCTTAACTGCTCCAACGCGAGTAAGCCCCAGTGCCGGGTTTGAGGCACCCTAAACAGTAGGCGGCCACTTGGCTCCCTCTGCATATATTTTTTACTTTAATAAAACAAATTACACTTTGTTTGGCACCGTTCTGTTTTTCATGCAATTATCGGGCATTCAATGATTACTGCAACCATTACTGCCAGGACGGCATTGACCTCACAGGTGATCCTGTCATAAGCCTTAATGTTCCCTTTTTTGGTATCAAAGTAAGGGGCATTACTATCTGGTAAGAAGCCATCTAATTTATTCACTTTGGGTGACAGCTTAATGGTGAAGGTGGAAACATCACTTTATTTGATCAAACAGCACGCAAAACTCTTTCTTCACATATCGAGGACTAATTTGGGAAAAGACTCTCATCCGTATGCTATTATGCACTAATAGGACTTGTTTTCAGTATCACAGTCTATCTAATTTGTTTGGCACGGGAATCTGAGCAATCACTAGTGCAACACAGCTCAGGATTCTAGGACTTTTTTACTAAATCTTCTAGTAATATAAGGTGTTGTAGTAATATATATTTGTATATTGATTGGTTTCAAGTATGTATTACTATTATTAATTAGCGCACCCATTTCCAATATTCTCTCACTGTATAATCATCCGATTAATTTTGGGTAGCAGCTTGACACTGTATATAAATTTAATTTAATTTATTGGCGCGAGATACCACACACACAATAAGGTGGGAATAAAATATCAAAAAGAAGGGTGAAAGTCCAGAGAAGCTGGATAAAAATCGTACCCGGAATTAACGAATACACAAACATCCATACACTAAAATCCAGTGCTAATGGGGCAAACAATAATGCAAATTGTCTCTAGGCAGTAATAAAGAAGTTTGTCCGTTTATTAGCCAAAATGTGAATCCAATCCTGAAGTGAACGACAGATAAAAAATAGAATGAAACACTTGCAGTGAACAAACTTGCAGTAACACCTACGATCCCTTGAGCAAGGAGGGGCTTCAAAGTGTGAAGCCCTGTACACACGGGCCAGAATCTCATCAGGAAAAAACTGTTGTTTTTCCTGACGAGATTCTTGGAAAGAATCTCTTGCCGCCTGAGTGTACAGACACTTCTTTTCTTGGAAGGCAAGAACACGGTGACATCATCGCGTACGACGAGAATGCGCTTGTCACATTCGATGCTGTCGCCGCCGTCTTGCTGCACCCTACCTATGCCTAGGAAGCTACCACGCATGCGTCAAAGTGATTTTGAGCATGCATGGGTTTCCACGGTGACAGGGAAGTATAAACACTCGGGTTTCTTAGCAGGAAAACACTGCCAAAAATCACGAGAAAATAGAGAACATGTTCTCTATTTTTCTCGTCAAGATTTTAGGCAGTTTTCTTGACGGGAAACCTCAAAGCCTCGTACACACGCACAGTATACTCGGCAAGAAAGCTCTGCCAGCAGTTTTCTTGCTGGTTCTTGCCAAGTAAACCGAGCATGTGTATGAAGCTTTAGTCAGTAATCACATAGCCTGGATGGAATGGATGCAGAGGACATGCTGACCGACATGTGGAACAACACGAGGGACGCGGAACCAAAGCTGCATCAGCGGGAAGAGGGAACCCGAGAACTCTGTGCCCTCCGGGTAGATGACGTCAGTCCCGCTGTGATGCTGACAGAAGTCTGGAGAACCAAACCTCAGTTTTTGCCAAGAGACAATTTGCATTATTGTGTGTCCCATTTGTGCTGGATTTTAGTGTATGGATGTATGTATTGACAACACATGCACAATGCACATTTCCAGCGTGTTTCTGAAACACACAGCAAAACATGCATTTTCTGTGCAGTTTGTCATGTGTTTGGAAATGCACAGATGTGAATGGAGCCTCATTGTTCTTGTGTAAACACACCAATTTCACTTTCAGGCCCTATTCACACCTAGTGTAGTGGGAGCGCACACATTTTGGCTTTTCCCACAACACGCATAGCACAGTCCATACATTTCAATCTGTTACCCTACATGTAGCCAATAAGCTCATGGGACATTTTGGTGTGTTGAGGTTTGCATATGTTTTTACTGTGCACTTTTCTGCATTTGACACTCATTTTTTCATGTGGCAAAATGAGTGTGTGTTTGGGATGTTGTTAAAAATTAATCGCCAAAAGTGTAACTAGTTCATTTTAGGTATATAAAATTAGCCATACGCTATACAATCTGATTGTACAACCCCCTTTTGATTTACCAAAATTATATAATAGGATGAAACACCATCTATCCAGTCACTATGTATCCAATCAAGCAGGCCCTTCCACTACACAGTTGATGGAGGATCTAAAAGAGATTGTACAATCAGATTGTATATTGTATGGTGAGCTGTACAGCCTTCCAGGAAAACACTTCTCCTATTTTCTATACTAAAGCTCTGCTCCACATAGTCTGTGATCACTCAGCTCCTGTACACTCTGCCAAAGGAACAATCTATGCAAGATGAAGGTAAGAAAACAAATTAATGACTGTGTTTTTAGTGAGAACAGTGATCACTGCATTAGATTTGCGTGCACCTGTGGAGGTGGGTGTGAGCCATCTCCTGGAGTGAGGAGGGTAGTGGCATGGTGTGTGTTAATGAGGTCTTCTAGTAAACTACTTCCTGTGTCATACTGGTTCTCACAACAGCTGTCCAGGAAGTAATGTAGAAGTTCTCCATAGATCAGACTGGATGCTGAGGTAAGTTTGAGCGAGAGATATTATATAACACTTTATCTTTTTTTGCAAAAAAGGCACATTAACCACTTAAGGACCGCCTCCTGCACATATATGTCGGCAGAATAGCACGGCTGGGCATAGGCACGTACAGGTACGCGCCGCCGGCACACGCATGTGACCGGGCCGAAGCTCTGTGACCGCGGCCGCTGGACCCGCGGACCCAATCGCCGCCGGTGTCCCGCGATCGGTCTCAGGAGCTGAAGAACGGGGAGAGGTGTGTGTAAACACACCTTCCCCGTTCTTCACAGTGGCACTGTCATTGATCGTCTGTTCCCTGCTATAGGGAAAGACAGTCAACAATGTCACACGTACAGCCCCGCCCCCCTACAGTTAGAAACACACATGAGACGCCCCCTAGTGGTTAACTCCTAAACTGCAATTGTCATTTTCACAGTAAACAATGCATTTTTATAGCACTTTTTGCTGTGAAAACAATGGTCCCAAAAATGTATCTTTTTTGGGGATATTTATTATAGCAAAAAGTAAAAATTATTGCATTTTTTTTTAAATTGTCACTCTATTTTTGTTTATAGCGCAAAAAATAAAAACCGCAGAGGTGATCAAATACCACCAAAAGAAAGCTCTATTTGTGGGAAAAAAAGGACGCCAATTTTGTTTGGGAGCCACGTCGCATGACCGCACAATTGTCAGTTAAAGCAACACAGTGCCGAATCGCAAAAAGGGCAAGGTCCTTAACCTGCATATTGGTCCGGGTCTTAAGTGGTTAATGCTATATTGGTACACAGGGAAGCTGGCATTTAGAAGAATGAAGAATCCTGTAATTTGAAGTCAAGCAAAAGTTTCTGTTGTTGATATTTCTTTTTTTTAAGTGGTTGTAAAAGCAGAAGTTTTTTTATCTTAATTTGTCTTATCTTTTTATCTTAAAGCGGAGTTCCACCCTATTTTTCAACTTATCAGCATTAGTTTTAACACTGCCCCTTTAAATACATTTGGGATGTCTTTTTTTTTCTTTTAAAAACTCACGTTTTTATCCCTGAGTGTCTTATTCCCCCGCCGCGGCGGAATGCCCCCCCCCCCCGCATCCAGCGCTGCTATGCCTCCTGGGATATGTGTGTCATCAATCCCAGGAGGCTGTCCTCAACATCGCAGCCGTGGATGAACATCTCGGGGGGCGGGAGGGAGGGAGGGCAGTGCCGCCCATAGAGGTGGTGTCCTTCCTCTTCTCCCTCTCCAACTCCTCCCCCGTCCTAGCACCGCCCCCGTCCGTCCGTCACCGCCCCCCCCCCCCCCCGCCGTCTGTCTCCGGTGCACGGAGATACAGATCATCAGACAGACAGAGCGGATCTCACTCTGTCTGACAGATCTGTATGTGAGAGCACCGAATGTAGTACAGCCCCGCCTCCCTGTACATTGCAACAGCGCGCTCTGCACTGTCTGTTACAATTCTAGTGCAGGGAGGCGGGGCTGTACTACGATCAGTGTACTCACATACAGACCGAGATGTGCTCTGTATGCCTGATCATCTGTACCTCCCCCACTCTGCACTGGGCACTAATTGTCACCGCACTGATGGGCACTAATTGTCACCGCACTGATGGGCACTAATGTCACCGCACTGATGGGCACTAATGTCACCGCACTGATGGGTACTAATGTCACCGCACTGATGGGCACTGTCACCGCACTGATGGGCACTAATGTCACCGCACTGATGGGCACTAATGTCACCGCACTGATGGGCACTAATGTCACCGCACTGATGGGCACTGTCACCGCACTGATGGGCACTAATGTCACCGCACTGATGGGCACTAATGTCACCGCACTGATGGGCACTAATTGTCACCGCACTGATGGGCACTAATTGTCACCGCACTGATGGGCACTAATGTCACCGCACTGATGGGCACTAATGTCACCGCACTGATGGGCACTAATGTCACCGCACTGATGGGCACTAATAATGTTGTCACCGCACTGATGGACACTAATATTGTCACCGCACTGATGGGCACTAATAATGTTGTCACCGCACTGATGGGCACTAATGTTGTCACCGCACTGATGGGCACTAATAATGTTGTCACCGCACTGATATAAGGCACTGGTGCCACTGCACAGATAATGAACTGGTGTCACCGCACTAATGGGCACTGATAATGCACTGGTGGGCACTGACATTTGGGTCTGGTTGTGGTTCTGGGGCCGATGCGGGGTGCTGTGCCGGCGATGATGCGGTGGGCAATGTTATGGTGGCAATGTGCTGTGCTGGGGGAAGAAGGAAGCAGGAGGAACTCAGCACAGCACAGGGATGGTGGGAACCCCTCATAATGGGCACAGCAGGTGTACAGACCTGGGAACTCAGCACAGGGATGGTGGGAACCCTCATAATGGGCACAGCAGGTGTACAGACCTGGGAACTCAGTGCAGGGATGGTGGGAACCTCTCATAATGGGCACAGCTGGTGTACAGACCCAGGAACTCAGCACAGGGATGGTGGGAACCCCTCATAATGGGCACAGACCCGGGAACTCAGCACAGGGATGGTGGGAACCCCTCATAATGGGCACAGCTGGTGTACAGACCCGGGAACTCAGCACAGGGATGGTGGGAACCCCTCATAATGGGCACAGCAGGTGTACAGACCCGGGAACTCAGCACAGGGATGGTGGGAACCCCTCATAATGGGCACAGCTGGTGTACAGACCCAGGAACTCAGCACAGGGATGGTGGGAACCCCTCATAATGGGCACAGCAGGTGTACAGACCCGGGAACTCAGCACAGGGATGGTGAGAACCCCTCATAATGGGCACAGTAGGTGTACAGACCCGGGAACTCAGCACAGGGATGGTGGGAACCCCTCATAATGGGCACAGCTGGTGTACAGACCCGGGAACTCAGCACAGGGATCGTGGGAACCCCTCATAATGGGCACAGCTGGTGTACAGACCCGGGAACTCAGCACAGGGATTGTGGGAACCCCTCATAATGGGCACAGCGGGTGTACAGACCCGGGAACTCAGTGCAGGGATGGTGGGAATCCCTCATGAAGGGTTCCCACAATCCCTGTTCTGTGCTGACTTCCTGTGGCTGTACTCCTGCTGTGCCCATTACGAGCGTACGAATCCGAATTGAGTTTCGGGCACAAAATACGAAATAACGGCTAATAATGCAAAACGGAACTAAACAAAATGAATTTATTGACAGTGCACATGTCTGGTATATGTATACACACCACATATATAACAAGAGATATATATCATCTTGTTATGTAGATATCTCTGCACAGGAACAAATTATTTCTTATATTTACTGGTTCCTGGAAGGAGGAGGGGAGGAGGGGAGGGGAGGTTTGCATAGATAAGGGGTGGTAACTTCCTCTGACACTCCCGTTGCTATTGAAACCTGATCTGAAATCTATTACACTGCTTGTACAGCACTGAGCATGTGCGAGGCTGAAATCCAGGAAGTCATACAGTCTGGCTTCATGATGCCCACACTTAAGATGGCCCCAGTCAATTTCTGTTTTATAAGTGTCTAAATGCTGTAACAACCTAACAAAACAAACCTTAGTTTACAGACTAACTGTAGTAGAATACATTAAGCTTGTGTATTACAGGGGTATTCATATTTAAAAAGTTTTTATTTTTAAAATTGTGGCCGGAACTCCGCTTTAATGAATTCTTTGCATTAGGATAAAACACAAGATCTCCATCTTCCCCTCTGACAGAACGGCAATCTGCCTTGTTTACTTAGGAAGACCGCCGTTCTGCCTCTCTCAGGAAGGATTGCCGGGTGCCAGCAAACATCGGGTATGCTGGGCCCGCTGATTAGCTCCCACTGTGTCCAATCACAGCAGGAGCTGGTCACCAGTGGCGCACATTCGTGCCCCAGACCCAGAAAAGAAGATCACGTACAGGTATGTGATTTCGCGCTGAAGGTCCACCCTGCCGCAGTATATGTAGGTGGGGCAGTCTGGAAGTGGTTAAACAAGATGAAGTTAGAAGCTGATTGGCTGCCATGCACAGCTGCACCAAATGTGAGTGCTCCAGTTTTAGTAAATCTCCCCTATTATTAAAATCCTGAGCGGACGTTGAATCTACTAGAACTGTTTGGTTGATATAACATTTACCCAATGCAGCTATTAAGCTTCAGAAATATATGATTTCCAAAAAGTTTTATGTTTGCAGAAAATGGAAGTACTAAAAGTTATCCTAGCTACTCTGTCAAAATTTCTGACAGTATGCACATAAAATGAGAATGATAGGATTTAGCGTGAGTCTGAAAAAAACTCTCAGATTAAACATATTGGCCCGGATTCACAAAGGAGTTACGACGGCGTATCTCCAGATACGCCGGTGTAACTCCGAATGCGGGCCGTCGCAACTCGGCGCCTGATTCATAGAATCAGATACGCCTCACAGTTGCCTAGATACGAGCGGCGTAAGTCTCCTACGCCGTCGTATCTTAGGGTGCATATTTACGCTGGCCGCTAGGTGGCGCTTCCGTAGATTTCCGCGTAGAATATACAAAATAGCTAGATACGCAGATTCACGAACGTACATGCGCCCGACGTAAAGTTACCCCTCATAAAGCAGGGGTAAGTCATGTTAGGTATGGACGTCGGAAACTTACGAACAGCGTCGTATTTTACATTGTTTGCGTAAGTCGTCCGTGAATGGGGCTGGGCGTAGGTTACATTCACGTTGACTAAGCATTTAGTGGGCGCAATTTACTTTGAAAATTCGACGTGATACTGAGCATGCGCGTGCATGCGCCTTTCGTAAAAAGCGTCATTTACGTGGGGTCATGATTAGTTTACATAAAACACACCCACCTCTTCCTCATTTGATTTAGGCGCGCTTACGCCGGCACATTTACGATACGCTGCTGTAACTTAGGACGCAAGTGCTTTGTGAATACTGCACTTGCCTCTCTAAGTTGCGGTGGCGTAGCATAAATACGATACGCCCGCTTAAAGTTACGCCGCCCTACATGAATCTGGACCATTGTCTGGAATCTATTAGTTCTGCTTTCTGTTCTCTGAACAGAAAATGGTAAATTGGGGACACAGCTAATTAGGGTTGTTGTTTTTTTTTTTTTTTTACAAATGTACAAATAAAAATGTAAAAAGATACCACTTAACTTTATGTTTTATTTGTGCTTAGATTTTCTGCTTTCCTTCTTGAGGATTTTTGCATTTTTTACCATTGCACTGCAGTAATATTATGTACATTAGTGTGATGCGGTGCCATTCATTACAAATGGCATCCAATTGCACCTTGCCAATGGATGCATGCCAATGGAAAGTAAAAGAAGCGGAGGATTGGAAAAGACAGGATCGAATAGCCTTTTTACACAATGTGGAAAATTAACCCCTTAGGTTCCACAGTGAGCCTAACAAGCATGCTTTACTGAATATACAGACTGATTGGGCTTGAAGCTTCGGCCCGTGGAAAGCAGGGTGTCCGGGACACAGCATTTCCTATATGCAAATTTACTTTCCTACTGTTGTGAGTTTTTGACTTTACTACAAATACATTTACCAAACAGGGTCACACTTTGAGATGTCTCTTTGTCCACCCAATTCTTATATGAGTATATCCACCGATTACATCTATAGTGGAAAAAGGTTACTGCGCTAATTAAAAAAAATGTGTATATAAACAAAGCAGCAATAAAAAATGTTATACAACATTAAACAAATAGACAAAAAGAAAAAGTTGTGCTAATAAACGTAATACAGACTGCACTGAAGGCAGCACAACCAGTGCAGAAAAAAGAATCGGATAACAAACCAGTGATCTACACGTGATAAAAAAATAAGGGCCAGATTCACGTATTTTCGCGTAAATCTGCGGCGGCGTAACGTATCACATTTACATTACACCGCCGCAAGTTTTACGGGCAAGTGCTTGATTCACAAAGCACTTGCCTGTAAAGTTGCGGCGGCGTAGCGTAAATCCGCCCGGCGCAAGCCCGCCTAATTCAAATGGGGCGTGTATCATTTAAATTAGACGCATTCCCGCGCCGAATGTACTGCGCATGCTCCGTCCCTAAAATTTCCCAACGTGCATTGCGCTAAATGACGTTGCAAGGATGTCATTGGTTTCGACGTTAACGTAAATGGCGTCCAGCGCCATTCACGGACGACTTACGTAAACAATGTTAAATTTCACATTTCGACGCGGGAACGACGGACATACTTAACATTGGCTAGACCACCTAGGGGGCAGCTTTATCTTTACGCCGCATATCTCTTATGGAAACGGCGTAAATTTACTGCGACGGGCAAGCGTACGTTCGTGAATCGGCGTAACGACTCATTTGCATATTCTACGCCGACCACAATGGAATCGCCACCTAGTGGCCGGCCTAGAATTGCAGCCTAAGATCCGACGGTGTAAGTCACTTACACCTGTCGGATCTTAGGAAGATTTATGCGTAACCTGATTCTATGAATCAGGCGCATAGATACGACCGTCAGGATCTCAGAGATACGAAGGCGTATCAGAAGATACGCCGTCGTATCTCTTTTCTGAATCTGGCCCTAAGTGTCCAAGGCAATCATAGACTTCATCACACTCCAAAAAAAAAAAAGTCCCAATAGAGAAATTAATCAATTCCAATGATCTCCCAAGTGCTTATTGGTCCACCATATCCAAAAAGGGGTGATGATAGAGACCTCCACCACAATCACACACTGCCTCTTACTGGAAGGCCGTGATCTCTTAATTATAGGAGATCATAAACAGCATATAACAGATGGTGTCTTCATAGGTGTCTTCAGGGAAGGGACCGTACGATATTGCCTTATATGTTATACCAATGCAGGATATGACCTGGTGAAAGCAGCCCACTTTCTAGTAAATACTTGACTGTACATACCAACAGTATGGAGAATGACGAGTAGCTAATACTGGACACTCTTCACTTTTGTTTGGAGACATGTTGTGTATGGTAGTCTGAGTGCATTTTATGGCACAGCATATCACTTTTGCACATAAGTAGATTTGTTTTACTATGCACTTTAGTAATTTATGAGCATATTTGATAGATTAAGGTCATATATGTTGAATGGGATTGATTGAGTTGAAGAGATTTAAATTTTTTAGCTAACAGCTTTAAAGGAGCAGTGCATACACTTTTTATTTTTTATTCTTATTTATTTATCAATTTTTTTTCTTTCATTTTTATTAATTTTATATATGTTTTGGTACTCTGCTGCTCAGTATTTTACACTCATGAATTTCTGCTTATTTTACTTTATTGATCACACTAGATGGATTTAGATCATATATGAGACCAAAAAGGTGTGACCAATGTTGTTATTGGTGTGCGCTTTTCTCAGTATCCATAGATACTGTGGTTGTATCCAAACTACAAACACCATTTTTTCTTAGCAATTCATTTTCATAGTTACGTAGTAGGTGAGGTTGAAAGAAGTCATAAAGTCCAACCTATGTGGTGCACGGTATTAGCATGCATATTACACAATGTAATTGGGCAGCGCCACCCATGCCTCTCTTTATCTAACAGACTGATTTTACTGTTGTGGGTTTAATAACACTTTAAAGGAGTTGTAAAGGTAAATGTTTTTTCACCTTAATACATCCTATGCATTAAGGGGAAAAAACATCTGACGGTACCACCCCCCCCAGCCCCCGTTTTACTTACCTGACCCTCGAAAATCCCGTGCTTGCCCCTGTCATACTCCTCAGTTCTTAGTCTGTTGCCATTGATTGGCTAGGTTGGATGGAGTTATAGCAGCGCAGCCATTGGCTGGCGCTGCTGTCAATCACATCCAATGATGCCACGCGCCGGGGGCGGGGCCGAGTGATACAGTGAGCGGCTATGGCCGCTGCTTTATCACGAGAGCGCGCTCACAAGAGCTTTCCACCATGCGAGGGAGCTCGCATGAAGGTGGAAAGCTCTTGTGAGGAGGAGCCGTGACAGCCGCCGAGGGACCCCAGAAGACCGGGTTCGGGGACACCTTGTGCAAAACGAGCTGCACAGTGGAGGTAAGTATAACATGTTTGTTATTTTACCAAAAAAAATAAAAAATTTCCTTTAGTGTTCCTTTAATGCATTGCATGTTAATGCACGGAATAACACTTTAATGAAGTGCAATGGCGTGAACAGGCCAAAGAGGTTACACAACCATTTTGGAGCTCTTCTTCATAACTTTTGTTTGTTTCTGCAAACACAATGACTTAGGCCTCGTACACACGACCGAGGATCTCGACGGGCGAAACACATAGTTTTCCTCGTCGAGTTCCTTGTTAGGCTTGTCGAGAAACTCGACAAGCTTGCTTTGCGTACACACAGTCAAGACAAAATCTCCTCGTTCTCAAACGCGGTGACTACAACACATAAGACGGCAGGGGAAATTCGATTCCACTGGCACAACTCTTGGGGCTGCTTTTGCTAATCTCATGTGTTTGCGTGTTAAGTAAAAGTTTGGTAAGAGACTATTTGCACTTTTCAGTCTGTTACAGCTTGAAAAATGTGTTATCTCCATTACAAATGCTACTTTTACTCCCGTCTCATACTTTATTCTGAGCAAGCGTGGGTTTCTTAGCATACACACGCTCGAGTTTCTCGTCGAAAACCAGCCCATCGAGGAACTTGACGAGCCAATTTGAGACTCCCGTCGAGGAAATAGAGAACTTGCTCTCTTTTTGGCTCGTCGAGTTTCTCGACAGTTTCCTCAACGAAAATGTACACACGACTGGTTTCCTCGGCAAAAAAATATCTCCCAGCAAGTTTCTTGCTGGTTTTTGCCGAGAAACTTGGTCGTGTGTACGAGGCCTTAGAGGTCTAGCCATACTAAAACTTCAAGGAGGAATGTGAGAGGTTAAAAAATGAATCCCCTTTCCAAAACACCAGATGACACCATATTCTATAAGTAGGCAATAGAAAATGTAATGAGAGGGTTATGTACAACCCATCTAACCTTAGGTTGCTGCATTTTGTTAGGTAAACTTTATAAAAGATTCATTTTGACCCTTCCTTTAGTCAAACAGCATAAGGCTCCATGCACACTGGCATGCAAAACGTTGCTTCTACAGGAGTTTTGTGTTTTGCCTGTAGAAGCAACTCAATGTTATCTTATATGTCCGTTTACATGTACATTAGAACGTTAAGAGGCATATTTTGAGAACAACGTTTAGATGCAGGAATAAAAAACTTCTCTTTTGCGTTTCTGATTGGAGTGCACTGGCAGAAAAAATGTAAAACTCTCCTAAACTCTTCTAAACTTTGTACAATAAATGCTCTATATGGACGTTTTTTATTCCAAAGAGATCAGACGTTTTTTATTCAGCCCAATGTGCATGGAGCCTGAAGCCTCGTACACACGACCGAGGAACTCGACGGGCGAAACACATCGTTTTCCTCGTCGAGTTCCTTGCTAGGCTGTCGAGTAACTCAACAAGGCAAGTTTCTCCATTCCCGTCAAGGAAATAGAGAACTTGCTCTCTTTTTGGCTCGTCGAGTTTCTCGACAGTTTCCTCGACGAAAATGTACACACGACCGGTTTCCTCTGCAAAAAAATATCTCCCAGCAAGTTTCTTGCTGGTTTTTGCCGAGAAACTCGGTCGTGTGTACGAAGCTTTAGATGCAGAAAAGATCTTTGACAAACATTCACACCGGTGCAGCTTTGAAATCTAGTTACTTCAGCACGATTCCAAAGCCACACACCAGTGTGATTTGCACTGCTGATTTCATTGCAGCTTGCCACTTCATTTAACAGAAGTCTATGTAAGTCACAATGAAATCGGCAAAAAGTAGTGTAGGAACCTTTTTCATAATAGCTGAGACATAAGTCATGGTGATATAAAAGGTTCCACTGCTGGCAATGGGGTGCGACTTGTCATGTAGTTTGGAACTGTAAAATTGCGTGACAAGTTGCGCTGGTGTGTACTCTACTCCAACAACTTAAATGGTGGGTTTTTGCACACTATAAACTGTTTTCCAATTCTTCTATCGTTGAACATTTCTATTGAACCTCTACTGCTATCTTTAACTGCTATGCAATCTTTCCATGGAGGTGAAGCTAACATTATTTGCTGATGATATAATACTGATATTATCAGATCTCTGGAACCAAGCCCAAAGCAATAACTCTTAGAGCCGGTTCACACAGGGGCGACCTGGGATCCGACTTGAAGTTGCCCCAAGTCGTCCCAAGTTGTGTGGTTGAGAAAATCAATAGAAGTGAATGGAGCCGTCTTAACCCTCCTGGCGGTAACCCCGAGCATGACTCGGGGTGGATTTTTTCTGCTGCGATCGGTATCCCCGAGTCACGCTCGGGGTAAGCTATGCAGAGCCTGCAGCGTGCGCTGGCTTACCTTGTCCTGGATCCAGCGATGTCACCGCGCTGTGTGAGCGAGCGGGACCTCGCTCGATTCACACAGCGTCCTCCTGTGCCACCGATCTCCGTTCCCTGCGACGTTACGACGCACGGGAGCGGAGATCGGCGCCAAATTCAAAAACGTAAACAAACACCTTACATACAGTATACTGTAATCTTATAGATTACAGTACTGTATGTAAAAAAAACACACACCCCTTGTCCCCAGTGGTCTGCCCAGTGTCATGCATGTTCTTTTATATAATAAACATTTCTTTCTCCCTGCAAACTGTATATTGTCCATAGCAACCAAAAGTGTCCCTTTATGTCAAAAATGGTTTTAGATCAGCTAGAGAACAGCGATAATAAATTATAATCACTTGCAGAATTGTGCGATAGCGATTTGTGGGAAATTCGTCATAAAAAAAAAAAAATAATGACAGCGACAATTCTGCAACTGAGAAAATTTCAGTGATTTTGAGTTGATTACATTATTGAATCATTTTTATTAGAATTATATTATTATGTGTTATAATTATTTATAATTATTTATTATATTATAATTTATCATTTTCTTTTTAAAAAAATGTCATACCCGGGATGCCTATTAGATTCTTGTTTGGTCAGATTTAAGTGAGTTATTCCTAAGAATTACGGGCCTACAGTATAAAACGCCAAATTTCCTTGCAAATAATTGTACCACTTTTGGTACGTAATTCCAGACAGAATCATACCGCCAGGGAGGTTAATACACACTACTGAAGTCGCTCCGACTTCAGAAAAGGTTCCTGTACTATTTCAATCTGACTTCTAGGCAACTTGTAGGCAACTTGTACCCATTGATTTCAATGGAAGTTGCCTCAGGCCTCATACACATGACCGGTTTCCTCGGCAGAATCCATCAAGAAACTTGGTGGGAGATTTTTTTTGCCGAGGAAACCGGTCGTGTGTACATTTTTCAGCGAGGAAACTGTCGAGGAACTCGACGAGCCAAAAAGAGAGCATGTTCTCTTTTTCCTCGACGGGAATGGAGAAAATTGGCTTGTCGAGTTCCTTGACAAGCCTAACAAGAACTCGACGAGGAAAACAATGTGTTTCGCCTGCCGAGTTCCTCGGTCGTGTGTACGAGGCCTCAGAAGTCGGATCACTGTCTTAACTGAAGCAACAATACAGGAAGATAACATACATTTCTCAGGCAAACCCCTCCCTCCCACAGAGCTGATTGTTGTTTGATTGGCCACTGGAAAGCCTCCTGTCCTGGAGGCGACTTGAAGTTGCTTTGTACTGTCTTGGAGGCAACTTGAAGTTGCCTTTTAAGTTGCCTGATGATTCATACTCAAGTCAAGTCCAAGTTGCCTCCCAAAGTCGTGCTGGAAGTTGTGTTGCCCCTGTGTGAACCGGCTCTTATAACATGGTTCGGCTCTTTCTTTAGCCTTAAAAAGTAACTTAGACAAAAGTGAACCTATGTTGTCAGCAAAGTAACTGTCTGCAGCTGATCTAGTATGGGCAAAATGCTCTAATTTATGTACCACATCTGATCATATCTCCTATCTTAGTGTTCTTTACCTAGACAAATGCAAAACATATACAGACTGAATTACAGCAAACTGATAACCACAATATTTACAAAACTACATAGAAAGACCTCCCTATAGCTTCACTGGGAAGGCGGAACATGGTTAAAATGGTTATGTAAAAAATGTGATAGCGCTGCTGCAATCTGACAAATAATACATAAAATATAATGCAATAAATACACGTGCTAAATAAATATAAAGTCCAGTAGTAAATGTATAAAAAATTGATTGAAACAAAAATTCTTAGAATGTGTTTCAAATTATACTGTGAGAAAAAAAGTGCTTCTCAGGTAAAACAATTAAATAAATCCAATATTATTGTGCAATAAACGCATGTGCTGAAAAAATGAAAAGTCCAATACCAAATATATAAGAAGGTTAATCGGAACACAAAATCTTCTTATATAGAGTGTGCTTTAAATTCCACTGTGAGAAGAAGGTGCTTCTCAGATAAACCAACAATCCGTGACAAGTGCTCCCTTCACCAGGTGAAATGGCTGCTCACCTCTTGGGACTGTAGGCCATACTCTTTACCCAACAACCTTACTCCAGGCACCATAGCAAATAAACACACTGACCCACCATTGGCGAATAAAGGCCGCGGTAACTTTATTGGTTTAAACACAAAGCATTTTAAATTCAACAAAATCATTTTAATTCATAACTTCAAATATCAAAAATTTGCCATTAATCAAGCAAAACCAAAATATGTGCAACTGCTCAGTTTTTGTAACTCGAGCAGTATTTAAATCATTAATTGACATATCACGTCCCACAAGCCGGGTATGAGCATCATGCCCGGCCCCACCCCACCTCCGCGGCCTGCTCAATTCCATACTGCAATCCCAAATTAAAAATATCGATACCCACGTCCGAGAGGTGGACGCCATCCTGCCTGTATAACCCGGTAAAGCCCCCCTCTAAATCAACGTGCCTGTAAGACAAACCACCAATTTGTGGCATGAACTTGTACATGGCCCGATTTATCCGCTTCCTCATCTTCTCCATGGCCCTCCTCTGTGGAGAGGAGAGCCAAGAGAAGCGTGGAATGATTTCTGAGAAAATTAAAATAGTGCCTGGAGAGGCTAGTGAAAACCGCTGCAGATCCCTTTGGATCAAAAATAGCAAATCCAAAGTCCTTACTTTGCCCAAATCGTTCCCACCTGCATGAACTAATAATACATCCGGCTTAGGCCAACGCTGACTAAGCCCACTTAAGTGAAAGTAAAGTTGGTGCCACTGAAGTCCCCGCACACCTTTCCAAAAAACCTGGAATGATTCCGGACAAAGCGATAAATTCGTTGAATACCTACGCAAGGCCGCTCTCTTATGCGCCCAGTGAATGTAGGAATGTCCCAGAATCCAAATTGTGCGGGGCTGACCTGAAATTTAAATAAACAGGTTAGGACGAACGTAAACTTTAAAACAATTTGATTTCCACCTCCCCATGTCTTTAATGTCTGACTCACATACTCCTCTCCGGGCCGCTTCTGATGCAGCGCCAATTCTAAATGAGTGGGAGGATATCCTCATATTTTGCAAACCCAACTTTAGCAGGCATTTGCGTAATACCGCATCAAATTGATATTTGGTAAGCGGCCCTCCATTCTGGTGCACCAAAAATAACCCTGGAACTGGGGGCCTGACGACCAAAAAACGAGTCACCGCATCTACGGGGCAGACAGATTTAACGCCCTGAGCTGCCAACCGAATCCTCGCACCTTTACCCAACGCGTCGGTCTTAGAACGACTTATCCATAACTGAATTCCCGAGGTATCTACCGTTACGTGGTCGACTAAAATACCTGACCCACCCAGTTTAGATTTAGGGATTAGCTCTGATATGCGTAGAGCCCCATGAAAAGCAAGCACGAACGCTGTTCTAAAAAGTATGGACTCGAAAACCGAAAAACAAACGGACGACGCTATCTCGCACAACTTTCCCAAAAGGTCGAGTGAAATCGGCCTTCTGTCATCCGGGACAAAATTAACCCTTTTATACCCTTTCAAGGCCTGTTTCACTGAGAAGAAAGCTGTGCACGGCGCAAAACCCCGCAGTCGGCAAAAAAAGGAAATTCCTGCTAAGGTTTTTGATATATGGCTGAAAGACAAACTTTGCTCCATAAGGGAAGCCACAAACGCTAATAATGACCCCTCGGACGGGCGGCCGTCACTAACTCCTAAATCTTCTGCAAAGGACAGCCAGCTCTTCCAAGAAGCAGCATAGCACAACCACGTCTTTGGTGCCACCGAGCCCTGTATTGCTCTTGAAACTATGTCCAGATTAGGTCCCACAAAAATTCCGGGCAACGCATCCCTTCCACATCCGCCTCCGGAAGCAGCTGACGAAAACGGTCCATCTGAAACCGAGATAACGCATCGGCAAGATTATTTTGCACTCCCATTGTGTGCTTGGCTTTTAGCCAAACATTAAAGTGTAAGCAAAGAAAAACAACCTGTCTTAAAATCTTGACCACCAACAACGACTTTGACGAAAGGCAATTGATGGCAAAGAGGACCCCTTTATTGTCTGTTTCCACCAGAATCCTTTTGTTTGCAAACTGAGCTCCCCACAACGTCAATGCCACCAAAATCGGGAACAACTCTAACAGGACAATGTTTCTTGTGACCTCCTGAACCACCCAAGACTCTGGCCATGCTGCACAGCACCAGTGTGTTCTCCATATCGCGGCAAAGCCCTTGGACCCTGCCGCATCCGTGAATAACCTAAAATCTGGCGCCGCAACAAATTCTTCCTGAAAAAACGATCTGCCGTTATACGTTTCCAGGAAACGTGCCCAGACCATCAAATCTGCCTTAATCGACGTTGTCAGCCTGACGTGGGCAAACGGGGACTTTAAGCCAGCAATCGCTAGGTACAAACGACGCGAAAAAATCCGTCCAACGGGCATGATCCTGCCAGCAAAAGCCAGGACGCCTAGCAGCGACTGCATCTCCTTGAGTCGCACTTTCTTTCTTGCCAGAAAGGAGGCTAGCAAAGAATTTAATTTCACCAATTTTGCCTCCGGCAAACGAAACTCCATCTTACACGTGTCTATACATATGCCCAAGAACTCCAGAGATGTCACCGGTGTACACGTCTTCTCCTCCGCCAGCGGGACACCAAACTGCGCCGCCATATCCTGAAAAACCTGCAATAGCTCCTGACAACTCCCCGAATCCTGTGGTCCTATAAACATGAAATCATCCAGGTAGTGGACAATATTGCCACTACCTGAACGAAAACCAACTACCCAATGCAGGAAAGACGAGAACGCCTCAAAATACGAGCATGATACGGAACACCCCATGGGCAAACACCTATCAAAGAAATAGGCCCCGTCAAAATAAAAACCTAAAGAATTAAATGCCTCCGGGGCTATGGGCAACAGTCTAAAAGCCGATTTAATATCGGCTTTCACCAGTAACGCACCTGGACCACACTGCCGTATTTTAACGATCGCCTCCTCAAAAGTCGCATACGTAACCGAGCAAAGTTCCACATCAATCTCGTCGTTAAGCGAATCGCCTTTAGGGAAGGACAAATGGTGTATAATCCTATACGTATTCTGCTCCCTCTTGGGCACCACCCCTAGAGGTGATATGCGGAAATCGTCAAAGGGGGGGTGCTCAAAAGGACCTGCAATGCGACCCTCTGCAATTTCTTTCTCAACCTTTTCCCTCACAATTTGTGGAAACTGACTGGCCGATTTTAAATTGCCCACTACTGTGCATCCGGCCCCTGAGAATGAAGGGAGGGGGAAACCAAACTCAAAAACTCTACTGAGGAACTGCGCCGTCACCTGGTCTGGATATATTTCCAGCCATGGGCGCATATTTTCCAGCCTCACTGGCGTGCAGGCTTTTTGGAAAAATATCCCTAGCACTCTGACTGGCAGCATTTGCCGACTTCTTTAAACACTTGGCCGCAGGGTGAGCCCCTGCGCAATATGAACACTCGTGTCTATATTTACAAGCCGCATTCCAGCGGCACTGGCTGTCATTGAACGCGAAACAGCTCCCTTTCCTAAAAGCTGCGCCTGAAGTGGGAACCGCAGCTGGCTTTGTCATGGCAGACCTCTGAGGGGCCAACAGATTTAGCCACAGGCCCACGTCTTTCATACCCCAACGCAGCGAGGGGTGGACCGCCAATTTTTGCCTAAATGACTCGTCATAATAAAACCATCCGAGTCCACCAAAGCTCTTGTAAGCCTCCAATATATGATCCACATGCTGGAACAGACCACTACTGCGTTCCGGGTATTTTTCTGTCATAACACCTGCAAAAATGCAAAATGCTTGCAACCAGTTATTGAATGACCTAGGTATGGGTCTGCGTCTGGCGTCATCATGTTTCTCATTCTTTTCCATTTTAGCCATAAAGTCTTTCTGGGAGGGTAACAGGGATAAGATGTCCATAAATTCCCCTTTCCAAATTTTATCCTTCACTGACATGCTCAGGTGAAACCCCAGGGGAGACATTTCGCAGGGCATTACCTCTTTCATGCATGCTTCTGGCACGCTGACCCTCCCAGGGGGATTACCCTCCCCCGCCATACTCCCCTGGGCCATAGACACATTGGGGGGTTGATGTATTGGAGCAGTGGAGGAATGTGAGGTAAGTATGGGGTTAAACATTAAATGTGAAACAGGACTTGCAGCCACAGTACCAGCAGGGGTCAGTGTTCTAACCAAAGAGGACAGTGAATCTACAATAACATTCAGAGCCTGTAACTGAGCACACTCACCCACTGCTTGAGGCTGTGCATTGACGGCTGGACCGGGTTCTCCTCTCTGCATAGACGCTGCAGGCTCCAGCCTGACAGGTAAGACTTGCTGCTCCTGTCCCCTCAGAGGGACCTGTTGCTGAATGGGTGGACGTGGGGGGAGCGGGCGCCCCCTCCCCACGCTTGCACTGGGCTGCGCTGCTCTGCCTCCCCTGGCTTTTCCCCTCGCAGGTGACTGTGAAAGATTCCTCTTCTGCCGTCCTGAACGGCGCACACTTGCTGGAACGCCCCCGCCATCTTCCTCCTCGCCCATGCCGCGCCTCCGCTCCTCCTCTTCAGTTGGTAGGGATTCCCTTGTACGCTCAGGAGGCTGACTCCTCCGCGCTCTGACAGGGGGCTCCTCACTTGCAGACGCACTCTCTCCCTGCTGCTCAGTGGGTAACATAAACCCAGCGCCTGTCTCCACTCTGGCTGTCTGTTCTTCAGGGACAATGTCCCCCATAGTTAAACAGCGCTTGAGCCATTCTTCCCCCCCTTCGCTGCCTGCCTTCTCTAAAAGTTTCTTAAAGAGAGACTCCATACCTTTAGAGAGAGGGGCAGCTAAACCAGGAAGTCCAAGTTCTTCAGCTGCTGCTGCCAAGGGAAAAGAGGGAGATTCCCAGCCCAGCCAGTCCTTATAAAGCCTTTCCTGCTCCCAGAAGCTTCCGTCGCATCCCATTGGCTGGCTGATGATCCCAGAATTAAAGGAACAGTACCTAGGAATTACCTGCAAACATAGACTAACTACAACCCATAAACCAGCACCTGATACCATATTAACCCCGTGATGGCCACAATCCCACTCAAGTGGGCTCCTAATGTGCCCCCTTTCTTATTCTATGACCCTTGAAAGGGTCAAACTCGCTCACAACTAATGATAATTCCCATTAACCTCCCTGGCGGTATGATTATGTCAGATTTGTTATGCTAAAAGTGGTACAATTGCTTTGCATGGAAATTTGGCGTTTTATATTTTAGGCCTGTAATTCTTAGGAATAACACACTTAAATCTGTCCAAACCAGATTCTAGTAGACATCTCGGGTATGATAAAGTTTGAAACACAAAATCATAAATTATAATATAATAAATAACTATAAATAATTATAACAAATAATAGTATAATAATCATAAAAATAATGCAATCATGTAATCAAATCAAAAACACTGAAATGTGCTCAGTTGCAGAATTGTCGCTGTCATTACTTTTAGTGTTTGATGATGAATTTCCCCACAAATCGCTATCACTCAATTCTGCAAGTGATTCTAATTTATTATCGCTGTTTTTAAGCTGGTCTAAAACCATTTTTGACGTAAAGGGACACTTTTTGGTTGCTGTGGACAATCTTTCCAGGCAGAAAAAACAGTATTTATAATATAAAAGTGCATGCAGGACACTGAAAAGACCACTAGGGACAAAGGGGGTGTGTATTTTATACAGTACTGTAATCTGTAAGATTACAGTATACTGTATGTGTACTGTGTTTGTACTTTTTTGAATTTGGCACCGATCTCCGCCCCTGTGCGTTGTAATGTCGCAGGGAACGAAGCTCGGCGGCACACGCAGGCACCGCAGGATCCAGGGGACAAGGTAAGTAACTCTGCCTGGATACTGAAATGCGATCCCGAGTCTGGCTTGGGGTTACCGCTATTAGTATTGAAATCTTACCTCGAGCCAGACTCTGGATTACCGCCAGGGAGGTTAAGAATAAGGCTCCACACTGACTTCCCACCAAGGTCCTGCAGGGATCAAACACGCTTTGCACCTCGTATACCTCTCCTTTTAAGGATGCCTTGGTAAGGATCAGCAGCAACTCCAGACCGACATGCAAAAATATAAAGTGCCTCCAATAGTGCAGTGCCAGGTGTTAAATGGAATAAGCCTCACCCACCCAGCTTCATCTATTAAACACAAATTTATTTTCTAAAAAACATCATATAACATATTTAGAATCCAACATCAGTGTGGTGTCTTTTTCCTGATTTATCATTAGTTGTGAGCGAGTTTGACCCTGGTAGGGTCTAAAAAGGAGGTGAGCAGTCATTTCACCTGGCGAAGGGAAGACTTGTCACAGATTGTTGGTTTATCTGAGAAACACCTTTTTTTCTCACAGTGTAATATGAAACACATTCTATATGAGAGGATTTTTTGTTTTAATCAACGTTTTTATACATTTACTATTGGACTTTATATTTATTCGGCACATGCATTTAGTGCATATTATTTTTTTTTTATGTATTATTTGTCAGATTGCAGCAGCACTATCACATTTTTTACATATTCACTCATTGTTGTTTTGTTATAACATCCTGGTGATAGAAGCAGCTAGATTTATTGCACATGTTTTATGTTACACAGTTTTTGCGTTTATTGTTACTTTTATATTTACACACCACTACCACATATACTATTTGGTTAAGATTTTGCTAGGCTCCTGTATCCCATGCAAACTATTCCACTTTTAATCCTACATAAAGACGGTGAAAATTAACTTCAACCTATTATAATATATTTCTGGAGAAGACTCAGGTCTAGGATCACACTAGCTAAACTACAATTGTTGAAACTCGGCATAGGAGCAAATTTACCTAACAGTAAATTTACCAAATTATACAGTAACCTGTATAATCTGGATTTCTTATCCCACCACATTAGACTGGGTGAACAACACCTCTCATTATTCCATAAAATATAACACTGGAAAAATAGCATAACATGAGATGACTGTGGCCAAGGTGGAAGTAGAAAAATGGGAATAAACTTTACACTTCCGCTTGGAGCTGAGTTCAAGGGTACTAGAAGGTTCTATGTTATGTATTTCATGTTATTGATTTTAGTCATATGTTACTGCTGAAAATATTCCCAGCTGCAAATGCACAACCTTTTGAAGTCAAATACAAATGTACGTATTTATATTTTCAGTATATGCACCACAGTGCATATACTGGATAATATGCTGTGGAAATACTGTATGTAAGCAATAAATTGTTGGGATTTTATTGTATGCAATAATTACTAACTGGCTATGATTACATCCCCCATGTGTCTGAACCACTGCACTAATTTGTGATAGAATGCTTTGTAGTTCCAGATCACAATTTTAAACTTTGGTTATACAGCACTAATCCCACTAGTGCAATTTCTCCTCATTTCCCTCCCACTATTAAAGGAGCAGTTTTGGTATGGCACAGGTTTTTAACTACCAAATAAACAGAAAGAACCACTTTGTCCCTCAAACTTCCTAGCTTGCAACTCCTAATCCCTGACATCCAAATGAATTACTGGACCAAAAATGCTTCCCTACATTTAGACAATGTATACGCTAGGGAGAATATCAAACATTTTTATCAATTGCAGCATGACCTGAAATTACTACCTTTATCATTATTTACAAATTATTTACTGCTTTAAACATAATTCCCATCTTCAAACAACATCCTGCAAGAGAAAACAGTTTTTGATAACTCACCCCTGTGTATCAAGTGGGATGCAAACTTGGGCCAGAACCACTCTCCCCAACAATAGAGAGCAGCTCTGGTCTCTATTTACAAAGCCACCTGTTGCACCTCTTTTGAAAATTGACCCAGAATCTGACACAATGTAGATACTAAATTCCTGTAGGAATGGCAAATGTGCAGGACCTTTCTTCCCCAGCCTGCTTGAGAAGCTGTGGGCCTTAGGGTCCCTAATGCCTATCCTCTGGGCCTGCCCATGCCTAAAGGGATGCTGGGCAGATATATTGCACTCCCCACTCAAATTACCCAGATTGATATCACTCCCTCCCTTGGGTTGGCACTACTCAACCTGAACATTGACTTGCTTCCCCACTGCTACCATTAAACAATTGCTCATATCATCTTACCAGCTAGACGACACATTACCGAACATTGGAAATCTACCTGTTCCCCAACTGTTCTAGATGTCATTTGGATGGTTCAGACACATCACACATATTAACTCTTAATGTCCTCTGATAGATGCACTTATCTCAAGGTTAAACAAGCATGGGATCCTTGATTGACATGGAACAACAAGCATGTTAAAGCATGATTCAATTTTCTTGTTTCAGAGCTTAATGTATCCTTTTCCTCTAATATACCTACAGTATAAATACAGTTGCCACATACTGTATACTGATTGTCAGTTGATTGTAGAATAATTTCACATTACAGTTTCATGCTTTACGGGTTGCCTTCATTAACCTTCTTGCTCCTTTGATGGTGCAAGAGATCATTTAGTGATTCTCTTGCCTCGTACACACGGCCGAGGAACTCGACGTGCCAAACACATCGAGTTCCTCGGCCAGTTCAGCACTGAAGCCGCCGAGGAGCTCGGCGGGACGAGAGCTCCCATAGAACAACGAGGAAATAGAGAACATGTTCTCTATTTCCTCGTCGAGCTCCTCGTCGGCTTCCTCGGCCGAAAGTGTACACACGGCCAGTTTCCTCGGCAGAATTCAGCCAGAAACTCGGTCGGAAGCTGAATTCTGCCGAGGAAACTGGTCGTGTGTACGAGGCCTCTGAATTTTACTGATAATCTATTGCACCAATGTTTGCAAACACATGTTCTCTGTAGCTTGTGTGCATACACTCCTGTTATCTGTACTATACTTGTTTTAAGCTCAATAAGAAACCAATTAGCTTCTATTTTTCAAAGCTTAACTGAACAAGCTGAAATTAGAAGCTGATTGGCTACCATGCATAATTTGAACTTAAAAGTCATTTTATAATGTGGTACTAATGTAAGCCCTATAAATGTTATATTAACCACTTCCCTACCAGCCCATAG
This sequence comes from Rana temporaria, assembly GCF_905171775.1. NCBI lineage: Eukaryota > Metazoa > Chordata > Amphibia > Anura > Ranidae > Rana > Rana temporaria. Next base: position 290,782,545 of record NC_053491.1, on the reverse strand, counting down.
TAAAATTACGTCCACAAAGAACTTCTACCGTTCTGAGTGGACGTCATATGACGTCCTGGGCTTTGTGGGGGGGATATCTGAATGATGCCTGCAGCTACAGGCATCATTCAGATATCCTGCTCTTCTGCCGGCGATTCTGCACATTGTAAGAATGATCATAGCGGCGATTCCGACGCTAGATCATTCTTACAGGCGGTGGGAGGAGACACCCCCCCTCCCGCCGCCATCCGGTGCTTCTCCGGGCTCTCCCATGCCATCGGGGGCCCGGAGGAAGAATCGTCCGGTGTCGGCAGGAAGTGTAGAGATGACTGGTGACCAGATGGTCACCAGTCATCTCTATGACCGTCGGAGGACCCGGGCGCGATGTGATGACGTCACGCCCGGGTCCCGTAAGTAAACAAAGCCGCAATTGCGGCTGCTAAGCAACAGCAAGCATGATATCGGTGAATTTTTTTTCACCGATTTCATGCTTTCCAGCCTGGAGGAGAGATGTGGGGTCTTATTGACCCTGCATCTCTCCATAAAGAGGACCTGTCACACACATTCCTATTACAAGGGATGTTTACATTCCTTGTAATAGGAATAAAAGTGATAATAAAAAAATAAAAATAAAAAAAAAGTGTAAATATGTAAAAAAAAAAAAGAAATACATTTTTTTTTTAACGCCCCTGTCCCCAGTAGCTTGCGCGCAGAAGCGAACGCACACGCAAGTCCCGCCGACATATGTAAACGCCGTTTAAACCACACATGTGAGGTATCATCGCATGCGTTAGAGCCTGTGCAACAATTCTAGCACTAGATCTCCTCTGTAACTCTAAACTGGTAACTTTAAAAATGTTCAAAGCGTTGCCTATGGAGATTTTTAAGTACCGAAGTTTGGCGCCATTCCATGAGTGTGCGCAATTTTAAAGCGTGACATGTTAGGTATCTATTTACTCGGTGTAACATCATCTTTCATATTTTACAAAAAAATTGGGCTAACTTTACTGTTTTGTCATTTTTTTAATTCATGAAACTATTTTTTTCCCAAAAAAAGGCGTTTGAACAATTAGTGCGCAAATACCGTGCAAGATAAAACGTTTCAATGATCGTTGTTTTATTCCCTAGGGTGTCTGCTAAAAAAACATATATAATGTTTGGGGGTTCTGCGTAATTTTCTATCAAAAAAATTCTGATTTGTACATGTAGGACAGAAGTGCCAGAATAGGCCTGGTATGGAGGTGTGTATAAAAGCCCTGTATGGAAGTGGTTAATTAATATGTAAACCCAAAAACTAAAATATCGTATAGCTTTTAACATGTTAATGTAAATGCAGTCAAAGTGACTTTCAGTGTCTTGAAATCTTCAACTTTCTTTCTGTTTATACAGTAACAATGCCCTGATCCAAACGCAGTAATATTAATGCTCATTACACATTAGGCATGGTCCACTGTTTCACCATCAGAAAACCTGTCCTAAAGCTGGCTGATTCAGTAGGGCCTGCCTAATTTCAATCAGTGTCTGGCCTTCCCTGCTCAACAGAATTTGATAATTTGATCAACTTCTTTTGAAGAAGAATGTTGGAAAACTTTTATATCAACAGCAGCGGGTGCAGCTGTCAAAACACAATGTTGCAGCAAGGGGAATTTCTCCACCGATTTTATATAAATTGAGGAATCATTTTTTTTTTTGTTCTGCATTCAGCCAGTGGGCTAAGCAAACATAGACACTGTGCCTTTGAAGATGCAACAGGGGATCTGCAGCACTGAGATGCAATTGTTTATAATTTAGAAAATGTATATTAATGATCTTACACTAGGTGTTTCAGTGTATTGCCATGTAAGCTAAAGAAACAAACCAAAATGGAATGCTGCACTCACAAATGTGCCTGATTACATAGCATATATAAATCTTTAAAAGAAAGTGTTGTGCTTTCCCTTTAAATAATGAAGCAGTATAAACAGTGCAAACTTGATGAAAAAGCAAAAAAAAATTTAACTATGGATATCACATCTGCCGGAAGTTGTATATATTGGGACCCTCCTGACCCCCCATTGTACACGCGCATGATACGCCCTTTCTTATCTTCCATCCTAGATGCCGCACCTGGCTTCAGCCCGCGGATCGCCCACTATGCTGACTGCCTGAGCATAAGTCAATCTGGCAAGATCTACACAGCGGAATTCATGTACCCCGGAAGCCAGCCACGGATGACACTCTTATTTCCATTGCCTGTACCCCCTGCAGTCTTGTGAGTATTCCCTCATAAGAATTGTTGTCTACTTTGTGTTTCTTTATTAAATTTTATACTACGCTTAGAGGGCGCCACTTTTTTTACCTTTGTTTTGTTTCAGAAATTACTTATTCTTGGCAGCTGGCAGCCCTCTCAACAAGAGTATATAGTACATATATGCATATTTATGCTTTACCGTTTCATGAACTTCCTATGAACTGAACTTATATCATTCCCCTTTTTTAAGATATCTGTAACTGACTCTTCCCCCTCCCTGCCCCCCACATCCATCCCACAGCTATCTTACGATTTTTTATGTGTGTATTTTTTTTTCTTTACATCCCATTTGGTGAGCGCTTGATTCCATTGTTTGTCTAGTTATTATTATATAACATCAACCAATCTTAAATGCTGCATGAAAATAATATAAAACACAACGCGTTCAATATAATGTGCTTGAGTGAAGATAATGATAATCACATGTGGCCACTTCAGTTTTTTTACTCCACCACTCTTACCTCAAACTTCTTACCAGAAGCTTAAGGCCCTTTTCAGACGTGCGGACCGTATGTCCGCTTTTTCATCCATCCGTTTGCAGATGAAAAAGGGACATACATTGGTCCCTATGTGATTGCGGGTGTCAGTGTCTGCTGTTTGCATATTCTTGTACTCCTTAATTTGCTCTGTTTGCTCTGAATGGGGCTCCCCCACCCGGCACAGCAAGATCCCGAGAGGGGTGTTGGGGCTGGGGGGCTCCTTCCTCCTTCAGGAGTTTAGTTCATCCACAACCATTTGCTGACGTTACACTGCTCCTTATCGTCTTCAATTTGTAACGTGTCCTTTGAATGATTACTTGGTTTGATGTTATAAGATGGTTATGCCTGTATGTTTGTCAAATTGTTTTTTTACTGATATATCAATAAAAAACTATTGAAATTAAACTATGTCTATCGTTTAACTTTTAGGCCTGAGTGGATTTCCAATACAGCCCACATAGTTCTTTCTATGTCCAAGCCTTTACGATTTTATATAAATTCTCAGGAAATCATTTAAAATGACATATTAAAAAAAAAAGTACTATACAAATAATTTTTGTCCTATATTTACTAAATATTTGCCAATACAGTTCAATCAAATTAAACAGGCACAGGCCACACAGAGCATCAACATTTTTTTTCAGTTTTCTTTAATAGCTATCCGAATAACAAATTATTCATTCTTACCACAAACACCCTCAAATTCACACTATAATATACATACACATATATAAATAAATGTGAATATTTGATTGATATTAAAGTTAACCCAAACCATCATAGTTTCTCTATAAAAGTGGATCTGATACAGGAATCATGATTTACACATCAAAACCGCAGCACAAGGGGATACGAAAAGCAGATTTTTCAAATGCGTATTCTGGTTTAAATTAATCTCATGTAAATGGGTTTGTGCTACAGTCCTCAATACAACATATTTTGAAAGCACTTAACAGTAAATTATACACAGTGACCTTCTTTTTTTAATCAAAGTGAATATTAAAAAACAAGTGATCTATAGCTCTTTAGTAGTGGTAAGTAGAAAGTTTGGAATTGAGATGTGCCTTCTTTCGTTTTCCGAAAGAGAATATGGATTATGCCATACACTGCATGGTAATAGCTTCATAAATTGCTAAAAGGTTTCCATTTTGTTAGCATTGACCTTTGTTGCATAAAGCATCCTTAGTCATTTCCTCAAAGCGTGCATTTTAACTCCATTCTCTTTTATACATTTCTATTTTTAACTATGACACTTGTTTTGTGCTAGAAAAATGCCATCTTTTTTTAAAGGAAACCTGTTCCCTTGAGGATGTACCATACATTTTCATTATGCTATTTCAACTGCTATGGAATTTATAGTTCATCAAAGAAAGCAACAGCCACACATCAATATACACCCCTATAACACTTAAGGTCCTCCTCTAAGAACTTAATCATATACCGGCATACCCCACTTTTAAGTACACAATGGGGTTAATTTACTAAAGCTGGAAAGCGCAAAATCAGGTACACTTCTGCACAGAAACCAATGAGCTTCCAGGTTTTATTACCAGGCTTAATTGAACAAGCTGGGGTTAGAAGCTCATTGGCTTCTATGCAGAAGTGAGCCTGATTTTGTGCTTTCCAGCTTTAGTAAATACACTTCATTGTGTACTTAAAAGTGGAGTATGCCTGTAGTAAGTAGTGAACTAAAAGGTTTGGGACTTTAAATGAGACATGTGGGTCACATGTCTCCATCCCTTAATCTGTGTAAAGAAAGTTTATTTTGGGGACTGAGGTGGGTACACATGGCTAAAAGATGAGTCGACCTCAAAAACATGTTTTTATTGTTGAAACAAGGAACATGACAAAATGACAATATACATGCAGCAATGAATAAAATTGTCAAATTAATATTACAGACCATATACAGAATCAATGAAAGCAACAACCAGCTCACAAATAATACAATTAAGCTAAAAATATTGCAAGCTGAACACAAAAAAAGGTAATCACGACCTCAAATGTAGCAAAAATATGTAAGTGCAGCACAATGAAAGTCCATATAAAAATAACTGAAGATGACACCCAGTGATATAGCGAAAACTCTTCAAACGAAAGTGATGTAGCCTCCACCAACAAGAGAAATGCTTCCTTACCAGATGGGAGATGGGATGGACCATTTACTGGTCAAAGCAGCTTGGTCTCACCATAGGAGAGAAGATGTGAATGGATCCAGCAGAGTGCTAAGTGCAAATAATGTGATGCATTATACATATGAACTTTAAATTATTGTTTTAAAGTTGTGATATACATCTAGGATGTATTAGTGTACATAGGAAAGGTCGCGGGTGTACGTTTATGTTTTTTTAATATAATGGCCGTGTATACTCCTAATTGGGGGTATATTTTATACTGTTAAAAGTCGGCGAGGTATATCCATGGGTGTTGTCACTGGCTGGCTGGTGTGCCGAGTTTCCATGGGTGTTGTCACTTTATGGCTGGTGTGCCTAGTTTCCTCTCACCCAGCTTCCTGTTACGGCCGAGTTTCCTCTCACTCAGGCTTCCTGTCATGGCCTGTGTAAATGTTTGGGACTCTCACCATGGTTACCGCGTCTGTATATCTAGAAGTCGGGTGACGCCTTGGCTCCACCCACCGCTGACGAAGTCCAATCGGACGTAACGTGCGTACGGCGGAGGAGTTTTGTGACGTCACCCGCATCCTTTCCATTACCGTTTGTGGCTGTACACCACGGCTACATGCCATGCTTTTTTATGGTTTTAACCTTATTCGCTATACCAGACGGTAGTCCTCCAGTGGATTTCCCTGTGTCTATTGTCCAGTCCAGGATTTTTGCTGTATAGTGAACTTTTTTACCCTTGGAATAAAATACAAACAGTCTACACTGAGATCGTGTTTTCTGTTGTTTTTTCATATCTGATCGGATTACTTACTACTCTGCTGGATCCATCCGCATCTTCTCTCCTATGCTGAGACCAAGCTGTTTTGTCCAGTTGGTAATGCTAATGGCCCATCCCATCTGATCGGATTACTTACCACTCTGCTGGATCCATCCGTGTCTTCTCTCCTATGGTAAGACCAAGCTGTTTTGACCAGTTGTTAACGCAAATGGTCCATCCCATCTGATAAGGAAGCATTTCTCTTGTTGGTGGAGGTTACATCACTTTCGTTTGAAGAGTTTTTGCTGTATCACTGGGTGTCATCTTCAGTTACTTTTATATGGACTTTCATTGCGCTGCACTTACATATTTTTTTCATATACAGAATCAAACATTAGTGGCAACCAGCTAACCACTGTGTGGTATGGAACAAATCCTGGATGTAAAAAAAAAAAATACATGGTAGGTGGTGAACTCAAGATTATGTAATAAGTAGAGGTGTCTGCATGAGAATAAGTGCATCCAATTTATCCTGATGCATTTCATGAATATTGCCACTCTTCAGGGGTGGGTCCACACAAATATCTTAATAAGTCTGGAGAATGGGGGATGAGGAGTCAGAGGCTGCCCAAATTGTCTGTACCGGGAGCTGTAGAAGGGACCCGCAAAAGAAGGACCAGGCACATAGACATGATCCCTAAGAAGAGGAAAGATGAAGATGAAAGACAAGGTCCAGATATTGGTGTGAATGGGCTTCTTATCTGTTAATGATGTAGAAAAGTGGATTCCAAATAGTGTGCAGTGTGCACAAAAAGGTGCTGCCATGTAAAAAATATATAATATAATGTAAATAATAATAATATTTTTCTTTTTCATTATGTTTTTTTATTTTTTTTATGATTTTTTTTCTTGCACATTGTGACCAGACCTATGCAGTGTTACCGTAGTAACACTGTACTACTCTGCGGAAGTGATCAGGGTTTTTTTTTTTTTACACATTATGATTGTTTATACCAGTGAATTTACACTGGTCTAAGCAATCACTTTTGCTAAATAAAACTGTTTCATTCAGTGTGTTTTATTGTGAATAGCTGTGATTAGTAACATCTGCTCACATGGTACAGATGGGCTGTGATTGGCTATGACAATAACAGCTATCAACATAATTGTACACAATGGATGACATGAAAGGAAGCCATACATTGTTTACAATTGTCATGTGATCTTCTGTGATTGGTCACAGCAGTCACATGGTACCAGCAGCGGACCAGTACACTTATGAGTTATTAGCTGTGGCTGCAGCACGATCCAAGAGGACATCATATGACGTCCACCCAGATCGACAAACATCTTGCCCAGCCTTCTTTTTTCTATAGGCTGGGCAGGAACTGGCTAATGTCTTTTTAAATAGTTGATTTGAGTTAAACTATTTCAATGCATAAACAGGAGATTCCTGGGCACTCTGTATTACCTGTATGTAGTTTCAGCTACGTGCCGTAGCTGCCACAGCTGCATCAGATTTTAGCAAATCAGCACCACTGTTTCATTTACCGTATCCCTTATGTTTCTCTACAGGGATGATAGCACTCAAAATATGTTAATAAAAACATCTAAGTACCCTTTTGCTAATCAATATATACTGTTGTGCTCATAGGTTCATATACCCTGGCAGAATTTATGATTTCTTGGCAATTTTTCAGAGAAAATGAATGATAACACAAAAACTTTTCTTTCACTCATGGTTAGTGTTTAGCTCAAGCCATGTATTATCAATCAACTGTGTTTACTATTTTTAAATCATAATTACAACAGAAACTACCCAAATGACCCTGATCAAAAATGTACATACCCCAGTTCTTAATAACGTGTATTACCTCATTTAACATCAATGACAGCTTGAATTATTTTGTGGTATTTGTGAATGAAGCTCCTTTATCTTTTCAGATGGTAAAGCTGCCCATTCCTCTTGGCAAAAAGCCTCCAGTTTCTGTAAATTCTTGGGCTGTCTTGCATAAAATGCACATTTGAGATCTCCCCAGAGTGGCTCAATGATATTGAGGTCAGGAGACTGAGATGGCCACTCCAGAACTTTCACGTTATTCTGCTGTAGCCAATGATAGGTCAACTCGGCCTCGTATTTTCGATCATTGTCCTGTTGGAATGTCCAAGTGTGTCCCAAGCGCAGCTTCCTGGCTTATTAATGCAAATGTTCCTCCAGTATTTTTTGATAACATACTGCATTCATCTTGCCATCAATTTTGACCACAATTCCTATGCTTTTGTAGTTCACAAATTCCCAAAACATCAACGATGCACCTCCGTGTTTCACAGTAGGAATGGTGTACCTTTCATCATAGGCCTTGTTGACTCCTCTCCAAATGAAGCGTTTATGGTTGTGGCCAAAAAGCAAAATTTTGGTCTCATCATTCCAAATGACTTTGTGCTTGAAGGTTTGAGGCTTGTCTCTGTTTTGTTTTGCATATTGTAAGCGGGACTCTTTGTGACATTTGCATAGTAATAAAATAATGTCTTTGTTTTGGTGACTCGACCATGCAGCCCATCTTTCTTCAAGTGCCTCCTTATTGTGCATCTTGAAACAACCACACCACATGTTTTCAGAGAGTCATGTATTTCACCTGAAGTTATTTGTGGGTTTTTCTTTGCATCTCGAACAATTTTCCTGGCAGTTGTGGCTGAAATTTTAGTTGGTCTACCTGACCAGGGTTTGGATTCAATAGAACCCCTCATTTTCCACTTCTTGATTAGAGTTTGAACACTGCTGATTGACATCTTGTCTTCAGAGAGTCCTGTATTTCACCTGAAGTTATTTGTGGGTTTTTCTTTGCATTTCAAACAATTTTCCTGGCAGTTTTCCTGCCAGTTGTGGCTGAATCTTTAGTTGGTCTACCTGACCATGGTTTGGATTCAACAGTACCCCTCATTTTCCACTTCTTGATTAGAGTTTGAACACTGCTCATCCTTTTCCTACAGATCCTTTGACTATTTTTTCGCTTTCCCCATGACTCAGAATCCAGAAACGTCAGTGCAGCACTGGATGAAAGATGCAAGGGTCTGTCAGGAGTCCAGAAACTCAATGATCTCTTATACACACACACCAATTACAAGCAAACAGATCACAGGTGAGGATGGTTACCTTTAATAGCCATTCAAACCCCTTGTGTCAACTTGTGTGCATGTTATCAGGCCAAAATCACCATAGTATGTACATTTTTGATCAGGGTCATTTGGGTAGTTTCTGTTGTCATTATGATTTAAAAAGAGTAAACACAGTTGATTGATAATAAATGGCTTCAGCCAAACACTTACCACGAATGAAAGAAACATTTTTGTGTTATCATTCCTATTCTCTGAAAAATGGCCAATAAATCATAAATTTTGCCAGGGAATGTAAACTTATGAGCATAACTGTTGCCGTCACATGACCCAGCTCTTTAAGAGCCTGTCTGCAGGCAAACAGAGGCAGGAGGATCTTCTAGTCCTCTACTGATGGTCACATGTTTAAAAAAAAAAGCATTTGTAATATAGAGTAAAAATAAATAATTCATATCAATAATCTGTTTTAAATTGTCATACAAATATATATTTTAAATCAAATTGTTATTCTTTTTTTGGCAATAACATGATGTGAGGGGATTTCTGCTAGTCACAGGATGTGTCACACTCCTCTAACCTGTGTCTTAGAATAACAGGGAGTTGAAGTTTCCATCAATCTACATGTAATGTCCCAACCCCATTGTGTTTAGAAGGTTAGTGGGCATGGAGGAGGAGGGAGTGGGTTGTCATTTACCACTGCGTATACGCCCACATGTGTGACTTTATAGTCACATGGGCTCCTCAGATGTGATAGGGAGGAAATGCTCAGCATATAACCTCACTGAAACCTGAGCATGTGCAGAGCTGCCAAGTTGCCAACACTTCTCTGCATAATCCTGAGCTCAATTGAGGACATCGACAAAAGGGGGGAAATAGAAAACAGCAGGATCAACCAAGTTTTTTGCAAAATACAGGAAACTAATCTTAGGCCCCGTACACACGGCCGAGGAACTCGACGTGCCAAACACATCGAGTTCCTCGGCGTGTTCAGTCCTGGAGCCGCCGAGGAGCTCGGCGGGCCGAGTTCTCCCATAGAACAACGAGGAAATAGAGAACATGTTCTCTATTTCCTCGCCGAGGTCCTCGTCGGCTTCCTCGGCCGAAAGTGTACACACAGCCGGGTTTCTCAGCAGAATTCAGCTCTGAACCAAATTTCTGGCTGAATTCTGCCGAGAAACTCGGTCGTGTGTACGGGGCCTGATAGTGATTAAGTGAGTATGAACAGTAATCCAACATTTATTGAGTTTTTTATAATGTGGGTTTAGTGACACTTTAAAGCATATTTCTACTTTTGCAGCCACATTGTGATAATACCTATTTTATATTTGTTCATGTTCGTAAAATATCATAAAACAAAAAAGATTTAAAATGGCAGCTTACCCATTTTGCTCTTTCTGGGAACCCCAACAATGTAAAAGTAACCCTTTCTGTACTGTGCAGGCAAATTTTCATTTTCAGCTGTAAACTATATTTGAACAATGTGGGGTTGATTTACAAAAACCGGAGAGGGCAAAATCTGGTGTAGCTGTGCATGGTAGCTAATCAGTTTCTAACTTCAGATTGTTCAATTAACCTCTTCCCCACCGTGCCATAGACAAAAGACGTCTACAGCGCGGTGGAGTTATTCTGGGAGGACGTCCCCCCTGGGGCGCGCTCCCGGAATCATCTGTGAGCGCCGGGTCTAGAAGACCCGGCGCATCACAGATCGCGGTAAATCGCCGCTAATAGCGGCGGTTTACCACGTGATCGCTCCGTCAAATGACGGAGCGATCACTTGTAAACAAACCGGCGTCATGTAATGACGCGGGTTCCTCCCTCTCCTCTCTGTACCGATCGGTACAGTGCGAGAGGAGAGGGGGGGAGCGGAGGCAGCAGCAGCTGCTGTGGCTGGATCTGTGACAATTGCAGTCACAGATCCAGCCATCCTTCCCTGCGCAATACTCTGCAATAAAATCCATACTCTTCAATACCCCCATACCCCCCATACTCTGCAATAACCCCCCCATACTCTGCAATGACCCCCCCATACGCTGCAATAGCCCCCCATACTCTGCAATAGCCCCCCATACTCTGCAATAACCCCCCCATAAGCTGCAATAGCCCCCCCATACTCTGCAATAGCCCCTCCATACATACTCTGCAATAGCCCCCCCATACTCTGCAATAGCCTCCCCATACTCTGCAATAGCCCCCCCATACTCTGCAATAGCCCCCCTATACGCTGCAATAACCCCCCCATACGCTGCAATACTGCCAATACTCCACAATACCCCCAATACTCCGCAATACCTGCTAATATGACAGAAACAAGATTTTTTTTTTTTTTTTACAGAATTGTCAGTGTTTTTTCTTTTTTAGCGCAAAAAATAAAAAACCTAGAGGCGATCAAATACCACCAAAAGAAAGCTCTATTTGTGGGGGAAAAAGGACAACAATTTCAGATGGGCACAATGTTGTATGACTGAGTAATTGTCATTCAAATTGTGAGAGCACCGAAAGCTGAAAATTGGTCTGGTTAGGAAGGGGGTTTAAGTGCCCAGTGGTCAAGAGGTTAAAGTGGTTGTAAAGGCAGAAGGTTTTTTATCTAAATGCATTTTATGCATTCAGATAAAAAACCTGTGTGCAGCCCCCCAGCACCCTAATACTTACCTGAGTCCTCCCTCTATCCAGCAATGTGCATGAGTGCCTCGGCTGTCTGGGACTCTCCCTCCTGATTGGCTGAGACACAGCAGCGGCGCCATTGGCTTTAGTAAATCAGCCCGTTTGTCCTAATAAAGGGTTAAACATGTAGAAACTAGGCTTTTCTATTGTATGTAAATGAGATGAAACTCAGCCTGTTCTTAGGACAGACTCTCTCAGGCATTTTCTAGAAAACCTTCTAGGAGTTATGAAGCCTTTTCCTAAAAATATAAAACAAAGTTTTTCTTGTAAATGTATTTTTTTTATTAGGTATGCTGTGTAAATAGGAACACATAACAAACATACAGTATAGTGTTTTGTTGATTGCAAAGGTGGAAATACACTTTAAACATGATATTTCTCTTGACAGTGCTTTCCTTTTTAGGCAACTTCCCTTACATCTCTACATGAATGCTCAACCACAACTTGAAATGGTAAAGCCTTATCATACACACAAATATGGGATGTTGTGCTTTATATGCCAAAGCAGTTTAAAAATACCATTATGGCTTTCTAGATGTAACAGAGTTTAACAATATATATATATATATATATATATATATATATATATATATATATATATATATATATATATATATATATATATATATATATATATATATATATATATATTGAACTTAATAGATTTAGTAAGTCCAAGCAAAGTTCAGTAAACATACTAATCAATAAGATGTCAGCTTTTATCAATTTAGAACAACCCGAACAATAAAAGGTATTTGCTGCACGGTTTGTTCTGGTTTAATACAATCCTAACTTTGTCTTTGGGTTTTTTAAAAGCAGAATTACAGCCTTGCTATTTTACATGTATTTTTTGTGCAATTGTTAGAAAAGATCAATTAATGCATAACTGAAAATGTGTTTCTCACTGAGTGGCTTTATACTGTATGTGCCCCAGGTAATGCTGATGAAAAAAAAAGAACTAGAAGGCCTGTCATTTCAGCCTTGATCTATTTTAGCTGCCTATAGCTCAGAGGCTTTTGGGCTTCCCTCCACCTTCTTCTTTGTACATCAGAACAAAAAGTGTTGCTAGGAATGTGAAAGACTTTGGGAACCACTGGGCACCAACAAACTAGACATACAAATTGTGGGAGGGGCTTACAGGGGTGTGGTTAAATTAAACCTGAGCCTACTCATTATAGATGTGGCACACAAATGCAACAGTTCTTCTAAATTACTGTGCCTCGAGTTAGAGTCTTACAGACAAGCATAGACATCAGCACAATCAATAATAAAAAAAAAATCAACTCTTCCATTACAGATGCTTTTCTGAACACAGCCTAACCCTAAAATGACGTTATTAAGGACCGGAAGAATTTGCCCCCTTAACCTCCCTGGCGGTATGATTCTGTCTGGAATTACGTACCAAAAGCGGTACAATTATTTGCAAGGAAATTTGGCATTTAATACTGTAGGCCTGTAATTCTTAGGAATAACTCACTTAAATCTGACCAAACAAGAATCTAATAGGCATCCCAGGTATGACATTTTTTTTAAAACAAAATTATAAATTATAATATAATAAATAATTATAAATAATTATAACAAATAATAATATAATTCTAATAAAAAACTATTCAATAATGTAATCAAATCAAAATCACTGAAATGTTCTCAGTTGCAAAATTGTCGCTGTCATTATTATTATTTTTTATGATGAATTTCCCCACAAATCGCTATCGCACAATTCTGCAAGTGATTATAATTTATTATCGCTGTTTTCTAGCTTATCTAAAACCATTTTTGACATAAAGGGACACTTTTGGTTGCTATGGACAATCTACAGTTTGCAGGCAGAAAGAACAGTTTTTATTATATAAAAGAAGACGTAGGGCACTGTGCAGACCACTAGGGACAAGGGGTGTGTGTATTTTTTACATACAGTACTGTAATCTATAAGATTACAGTATACTGTATGCAATGTGTTTGTTTACGTTTTTGAATTTGGCACCGATCTCCGCTCCCGTGCGTCGTAACGTCGCAGGGAACTGAGATCGGCGGCACAGGAGGACGCTGTGTGAATCGAGCGAGGTCCCGCTCGCTCACACAGCGCGGTGGCATCGCTGGATCCAGGACAAGGTAAGCCAGCGCACGCTGCAGGCTCTGCATATCTACCCCGAGCGAGCCTAAAAAACCCACCCCGAGTCACGCTCGGGAATACCGCCAGGCAGGTTAATGACCAGGCAATTTTTTGATCAGCGCTAAAAAAATGCACTGATTAATGTAAAAATTACACTGGCAGGGAAGAGGTTAACACCAGGGGGCGATCAAGGGGTTAGCTGTGTTCCCTCAGCGTGTTCTAACTGTAGGAGGATGGGCTGGCAGGGACATTACAGAGATCACTGGGAATAGTAGATCTCTGATTTGTCCCCTGTCAGAACAGGGAATTACCTTGTTTACAACGGCAGTTTCCCATTGTGCCTCTGTAATAGGCAATCATGGGTCGCCAGAAGACACAGAGTCCACCTGACCCGCGGGCATGCTCCCGCAGTTTGCGCCCATGCGAGCCACCATACAGCTATGGCGATTCACGCAGGAAAGCCAACCTGTCGCCGTATAATGACGGCAGCTGGTCGGCAACTAGTTAAAATAGTCAGTGACTATTTAGCACTCACCATCTATTGGGATAATAAGCTCTTTGGTGAAGATTATATAATGTCAATATAGCACTGAGACGATAAACACTCTGGTTAAGATTATGTAATATACAATATAGCATAAAACGTGTCAGGAGTATGTAATGTACTGAGTTTAATGGTCAGTGTATAAAAAGTACTACATAGTTTATATATTGCAGGTGTCTAGAATGTTTAGTCCACCCTGCATCTCTGTCTTTGTGTTATCATTTAACTTTTACAAGCAGTAGGCAAAAAATATTAGGCAATATGATAAGTGGTGGTTTAAAATGCAATGCAAACGCATATATGCAAAGATAATTACTATTGTAAAGGTTTGGAAATAGCAACAATGATATTAAAAAAAAATCTGTTTTCAACCTGGTTGTGCTTAAAATTATACTGCTCAGTGTTTCTCAATCTTCAAAGTAAAATTTAAAAGTATAGTATACAGTATTCAAAAGCATTATTTATACGAAATGTTCTAATCTGTTACAAGTCTGATATTGGATTAGTTAGTAATTATATAGATTATAACACACTTCTGCTATTTTCATTGTTTTAATAAATTAGTCCCTATCAGGGTAAAGTCTATGCAATCAGTTTTCAAAACCATAGTTTGAAAAGAAAACAGGGATTGTGATTAATTGCTATGGGAAATTACAAATGTTATTGATAGTACACACCATGATAAGTATGCTTATTTTATTTATAAAAGTGATGGTTAGTTTAAGCTGAATCCAATGTGGTTTGAAAATTACAGTCACATGGTTAAATAGAGAACTTTATTTGTGCGTTAATGCTTTGTGAAATGAGCCTTATGTCTGTTTATCATCAAATATCTATAACATGATCTAAAGACATTACAAGGGCATAGTCGCCTATTAACCTCCCTGGCGGTATGATTCTTTTTGTTTTTTGTTGCTGAAAGCGGTACAATTGTTTTGCATGGAAATTTGGCGTTTTATATTGTAGGCCTCTAATTCTTAGAAATAACTTACTTAAATCTGTCCAAACAAGAGTCTAGTAGACATCACGGGTATGATAAAGTTTTAAACACAAAATCATAATATAATAAATAACTATAAATAATTATAACAAGTAATACTATAATAATAATAACAATTATTCAATATGTAATCAAATAAAAAACACTTGAAGACAAATTTCCCCACAAATCGCTATCGCTCAATTCTGCAAGTGATTCTAATTTATGATTGCTGTTTTCTAGCTGGTCTAAAACCACTTTTGACATAAAATTACACTTTTTGGTTGCTATGGGCAATCTACAGTTTCCAGGCAGAAAGAACAGTATTTATAATATAAAACTGCATGCAGATCACTGACAGGTCACTAGGGACAAAGGGGGCGTGTAATTATTTTATACAATACTGTAATCTGTAAGTTCAATTTTTTTCTCATTTTTTGGAAATGTAGAAATGTGTTGGCACTGAGGTGGTTAAATAGTATGCAATTTTAATTTTAGTGAATCAACTCCATGTTTTCTTTTCCACACCACCCCATTCTGCAAACTGCGCCGTACTGTCCCTATTCTAACCACTAATGGATATCTCCAAATAACGAAAAATAAATCCGAATATTAATTTAGGACGAAACAAACCGCACATGTATACTCCAGGATAAATACCACTATACTTCCTGAATCTGGAATGGGGTTCTTCTGTCCAAAATATGTCTGCATTTAAAGAAAACAATGGCAACAGTCATGATGTTAGGACCCAGATTGCATGCCCCAGATGCTTAGCAAGTTACAGTACCTCTAACTGACACAAGCAGAACATGCACAGGAGTAGGGGTGGTGGACAATATATTTGGATCTTCCAAAAAAAACGGAGATTCTAATTCCTGATTGGCTGAAACACAGTAGCGGTGCCATTGGCTTCCGCTTCTGTCAATCAAAGTCAGTTAGTCAATCAGAAGAGAGCAGGATAGGGTCGGGTGTCTGTGTCTGTATAGACACAGGGAGCTGTAATTTGGCTCAGGTGATCCTATGGCAAGCTGCTTGCTGTGGGGGCACTCAACATGAGGGAGGGGCCAGGATCACAGAAGAGGGACCCGAGAAGAGGAGGATCTGGGCTGCTCTGTGCCAATCCACTGCAACAGAACAGGTAAGTAGAACATGTTTGTTATTTTTATAGGGAAAAAAACAAGGCTTTACAATCACTTTAAGTAAACCCTCTGGAGCCTCTCAACCTGCCTGGTTAAAAATTCTGAGTTAACTGTAAGATCATCCTGGTGGGGCGCCGTACTGTCACAATATAGAATGAATAATAAAGCTAAATACTAATGCATGTGCTGTAAAATTCTGTATCAAATTAACAAAAATATAAAAGGAAAAAATATTGAACCTCTCCAAAGCAAAATCAATAAAAAAAATTACAGTTTAAACTATAAAATGAATGCAGTTGTCAATCTCAATTGTCCCATCAGCTGGGACCACAGATAAGTTCTCACTGAGCATCTGACAACACTGTTTTTATAATTTGAGGGTACTTGACTCAGCATGCCTATAGACCCCACTCCTTGACTCCCCCTTCCCCCATGGGAAGGAACTGCAAAATCTATTTGTAGATGGGACAGACAATTGATTCTTGGTGTTTTTCTCCAGATGAGCCATAGTTTTAAATGAGCTATTGAACAGTACTTACTTAATTTTAAATTATTACAATACACTTGTTACAAGTGCTTGTATGCTTGAAATAGTTTATTGTTCCGCATGTTGGGATTTATAGAAGTGTGGCTAAGATATGACATATGACATGAGAAGCTTTAAGCTTTAATACAAGTCCTCATTAACTTTTGTAACTGTGGACACTGTGGAGCATTTCATCCTCAAAATTCAGAAGAGTAGCACTGAAGTCATTAAAGCCTTAGTTGTGTCCTTAAATCATAATGCACTAATACATCACCTAAATGTACCCTATACCCTACATTATATGAATATCCCAGAGCTATAATAGTATATATAGTGTGTGTACATGTCACTTTATATAAATAAATATAACCACAATAATATTGAAGATAATCATCAGAGATATACTTGTGCATAAAATAGTCCCATACATGAACACTCAGGCCCCATACACACGAGAGGATTTATCCGCAGATACGGTCCAGCGGACCGTATCCGCGGATAAATCCTCTCGAGGATTTCAGAGGATTTCTATGCGATGGCGTGTACACACCATCGCATTGAAATCCGCGCTGAAATCCTCTGCCGATGACGTGTCGCGCCGTCGCCGCTATTATGACGCGGCGACGGGCGCGACGCTGTCATATAAGGAATTCCACGCATGCGTCAAATCATTACGACGCGTGCGGGGAATCCCTTTAGACGGATGGATCCGGTAAGTCTGTACAGACGAGCGGATCCATCCGTTGGAATGGATTCCAGCAGATGGATTTGTTGTGCATGTCAGCAAATATCCATCTGCTGGAAATCCATCCCAGGGGAGATTTCTCTGCGGATAAATATCCGTTGGCGTGTACACACCATAGGATCTATCCGCAGAAACCCATTTGATGGGATTTATCTGCGGATAGATTCTATGGTGTGTATGGGGCCTCAGAGTATAAACTATTAGTAGCAGTTCATAGATTGAATAGTGAAGTGAATATATCCATGACATGCCAGATGTTCCTTATTAAATAATCTTTCACCTCTGGCATCACATCTACTAAAATAGCTTGCTCAGATATAAAATATAAGTAACCTTTTGGGTCATATAACACCTTATATTGCAGGATAACAAAGCGCCCATCTCTACAGAGGAATCAATTTTGTACCTAATATTTTTCTTACAGTAATTGAAGCGTTCCTTGGTTTCATAGGAATTGAATACATGTCGTGATCAGGTTGGTATGACATAGGCAGCCTGAATGTTTTCCAAGATTGTCTCTGAAAACACTTCTAAACTACTTAACCACTTAAAGACCCGCGTATTGTAAATGTACGTCCTCTTTTTAAACATGGATATCTCAGTAACGGCAGCAGCTGCTGCCACAACTGAGATATCCATGTTTTCAGTGGGCGGCCGTGTAAACGATAACGGCGGTCTCCACGGCGGATTCGCCGCGAGATCGCCGTTATCGGTGGCGGGAGAGGGCCCCCCCCTCCCGCCGATTTTCCGCGCCCTCCGCCGCTTACCGGAGCCGTCGGTAGCGGCGGAGGAGATCCGATGCTGCCGCCTGGAGAGTGAGGACTTGAGTGAGGGCAAGATGGCCCCCACCCGTCCTCATAGCTCTGCTGGGCGGAAGTGATGTCAAAACGTCAGTCCCGCCCAGCCTCTTAAAGAGACAATTTTTTTTTTGTCATTTTTTTAAATGACAAATTTTCCTTTTTTTTTTTTTTTGCATTTAAGCCTAAATATGAGATCTGAGGTATTTTTGACCCCAGATCTCATATTTAAGAGGACCTGTCATGCTTTTTTCTATTACAAGGGATGTTTACATTCCTTGTAATAGGAATAAAAGTGATCATTTTTTTTTTTTTTATATTTTAGTGTAAAAAATAATAAAATCAATAAAATTAAATAAGAAAACAAAAAAAAAAATTTCCTGACGAGCTCGCGCGCAGAAGCGAACGCATACGCGAGTAGCGCCCGCATATGAAAACGGTTTTCAAATCACACAAGTGAGGTATTGCCGCGATCATTAGAGCGAGAGCAATAATTATAGCCCTAGAGCTACTCTGTAGCTCAAAAAATGCAACTTATAGAATTTTTTAAACGTCGCCTATCTAGATTTTTAAGGGTAAAAGTTTGACGCCATGCCACGAGCGGGCGCAATTTTAAAGCGTGACATGTTGGGTATCATTTTACTCGGCGTAACATTATCTTTCACAATATATAAAAAAATTGGGCCAAATTTATTGTTGTCTTATTTTTTAATTCAAAAAAGTGAATTTTTTCCAAAAAAAGTGCGCTTGTAAGACTGCTGCGCAAATACGGTGTGACAAAAAGTATTGCGATGACCGCCATTTTATTCTCTAGGGTGTTAGAAAAAAAAATATATAATGTTTGGGGGTTTTAAGTAATTTTCTAGCAGAAAAAACTGTTTTAGTCTTGCAAACACCAAATCTGAAAAACACCTAAGGTCTTTAAGTGGTTAAACACTTAATGCAAGTTTTTAGCTTCAAAAGAATGAAATCCCTTGTTCTGGATTATTGAAAATTGTTATGAAATACTTACCGAAATTTTCCTTTCCTGGCCTATCCTCAGGTCAGCACACAATGAGTTAACACCTCATTTGGAGCTCCCAGGACAACCTCCTCATAGCTAAATAAAAGACAGACCCTCTCCCCCTGAAGAGTTTGAGAACCAAGCCTGTGACAGGCCCCTAGGAAGGAAGTCCTGTGCTGACTTGAGGATAGGCCAGGAAAGGAAAATTACGGTAAGTATTTCATAACAATTTTCCGTTGTCTTGGCCCACCTCAGCACACAATGGGATATAACTATCTGAATAAATGGGTGGGAGAGAACACATGAAAAGAAACATTGACAATCAAAGAAAAGCTGTTAAAGACAAACATAATTTATCTGTCTCGTCCCAAACTTTGCAGAAATTGCTGACTGCACACCTAGCTTGTAAAGTCGATTGAAGGGCTCTCTGTTTCATATATATCCTTCACTGAAATCCTGGCATAACTGCTCCAAAGGGTGCAACCCCTCTGATCAAAAGAGCTTGCCCCTGATCCTGAGCAGAAAGGCCTACTTCCTGCATGCCAATCTAATCACCCTGGTGAACCAATAGAAGATGACTCAAGAACCTGACGGCGAAATGAAAAGCTTGTCCACTTTCCTCACATCTGTGATCTTTGCATGTACACTGTTAGTAACTTGTCCATGTCCAAGGACTTGATGTCTTCATGCTGTGTACTCAGTGACTCCATGTGAATACTTGGAGGGACTGCCCCCAAGTTTTCCTAGAAACTGGAAACCACTTTGGAACTAAGCTTTAGAGATGGACATAGTATCACTATTTTGGTAAAAGCCACAAAATGGATCTTTGCAGGAAAGTGCTGCAACTTTCAACATCCTTCTGTCTGAAGCAACTGCTGTCAGAGGAACTAGTTTTACCTTTAGGAACCGCAATGGAAATTAAGCTATTAGAGCAAAGGATACCTGTACTAGTGCTTTCAGAACCAAGGCTAAGTCCTGTGAAGGAAACAAGAATTTCCTTGGTGGTCGTATATGGATTACAGCCTGCATGAAGCATTTGTTCAATGGCGTTGTATGCCAGACAAACCTCAAGCGCTGATTGTAAAAATGTCTAGCGCTTAGGAAACAGGATAGAAAACTGCTGAGCAAACAGAAAAAACTTTCTTCATATAATCATCTTCATTCAAGGTCTGAACCACCTCGGATCAGAATCCCTGCACCTCTAGTCCGGCTGATTGAACAGTCAGGCCTTGTACACACATAAAAGAAACATAGTTTTCCTCGACGAGTTCCTTGTCAGGCTTGTCGAGAATCTTGTCAAGCTTTCTTTGCGTACACACTGTCAAGACAAAATCTCATCATTCTCAAACGCGGTGACGTACAACACGTACGACGGCACTATTAAGTTCTATTCCATTGGCGCCACCCTTGGGGCTGCTTTTGCTAATCTCATGTTACTGCGTGTTAAGTAAAGGTTTGGTGAGAGACAATTCCTGCTTTTCAGTCTTTTACAGCGTGACGAATGTGCTATCTCCATTACGAATGCTACCTGTCTCATACTTTATTCTGAGCATGCGCGAGTTTCTAAGCATACACACAAACATGTTTCTCTTTGTAAACCAGCCCGACGAGAAACAAGACAAGGAAATTGAGACTCCCGAGAAGAGAAAAGAAAACTTGTTCTCTTTTTTTCTCATCGAGATTCACTGCAGTTTTCTCAACGAAAAACATACACACGACGGTTTTCCTTGGCAAAAAAGCTCTGCCACCAAGTTTCTTGATGGATTTTGTCGAGGAAAACGGTCGTGTGTACGAGTCCTCAGGCTTTTAAGAATTTTACTGGATTGGGGTGCTGCCATTGACATTGGCACAGAAAATCTTGTTTGACCCGAAACGAGATTGGTGGTACATCTGGGGGGGGGGGTTGGGGGGAATGAAAACCAAGGCCTTCTCAGCAGGTGGAAAGCACCTATATGGCCTAAACATGTTATATAAAAAACAGACTTAAATTTAAGACAGTCAGAGCACCTTCATTTCACTAGGTTTCAATGGCCTTGACTTCTCAGACTGGAGGCAGACTGGCATCTAGTGTCAGAATTATTCCATTCCTGGGCTGCAAGGCACACCACAAACGAGGCACACTGATGTCCAAAAACTCCCGTTTTTGCCACTGTGTGCAGACACAAAGACCTTCTGATTCTGATCCTGGCTCCCACTGGAAGACAATGGTTGGGCATAATTTCAAAGACTTCCAGCCTGCTCTGGATTTTATTCCATGTAAACAGGAAGTTTAAGCCCTCTTCACTATTATCTGGTAAATTTCAGCCTGGCCTATAAGATTTGGCCTCCTGCACCTTTCTAAAGATTGACTAACTTGCGCTGCCTCCTCTTCCTAGACTGTAGCCACATGCTGGACATTTCTTCTTTCACTCACTTCGTCCAGCATTTTTGCCAAACAACCTTCCATTATGGAGGATGTTACAAAGGGGTGTGTGTAAGCTTCATCCACCCTCCAGTGGCATAACTACAAAGCTCTTATCGCTGTGACTTAATGAACAAGCCCTATAACTAGGTCTATTGAAGCCTCGACCAAAAGTCAGCAGCCAGGTTCAAGTCCTCCAGAACCATGCAGACTCCTGCAGGTGCCACTTGAATTAATAGCCATTTTGTAATGCTTTAAACGTCACAGCGCTGTCGCTAGTCAACAGGAAAAAACAGCCACAGTATAGATATTCTGCAAGTCTACAGGCCAGTTCACCACAATTTTTGAAGTGTTCAGGTGCTTTTTCAATGCGTTTTGCCATGTTACAGATGTGTTCCATACATAAAAATGCAACATGTTCTACTTTAATTGACTGTACTGGAATACACTGCACTGGTGTGACGTAGGCCATTGGAACCTGTGGTAAACTCTGTTAATGCATTCTTTACTCCAATAAAAGCGCATGAATCTGCATCCAGTGTGAATGCATAGGATCCCTAAAGGTATTGAAAGGCAAAGACACTTGCGCACCATACGCTGGCAGGCCTCATCCACTCCTGGAAGTATGCATATTAATTTTATTGGTCCATTTAGGGAGGCAGCAGCACTTCTACATCCTAAGCGCGGATTCTTATACCTTCCAGTCCTGGAAGTATGTTGCGTAAACATGCCTTAGCCACCTGGATAAAGCTTGGAGACCTTTTACTGTAAATTTGTCTTCTTATCAGAACTCTCCCATTCCTCATTAATGAACTTTTAACTCTCTGTCATTATGGGAGAAGAAGGCCCTTTCTTTTTCACATTTGGAAATATCTGCATGCTTTTTGCCATGGTTGGACCTGCGTCTTGCCTATGGCATGGATGTTTGCTGCATAATTTTTGCTACAGCCGATAGGCTTAGAAATGTGTGCATCTGCTTCCTTATCCATTTTCATTTGAGGCAATTCATGCCAAATAACTTCCCGTCAGTTCACATGCGGTGTAGCGTGCAACTAGGGCTGGGCAAGGTATTTTCTATTTCGCTGATTTAAACGCATGCGAGCCATTGCCACATGAGTTGCTTGAGGAGCATGAAAGCTGCCCTGTATGGGAATGTGAGGAATGCATATTGTCCTGGTCAGAAACAATGGAGTGTTTTCATTTAGAGCTTCTGCTCCTAAAATGGTGCAAAACACAATACTTTGCATTCCTTGAGCACTCTTTTAAAGGCCCACACTGCCCCCTCCTACCTATGCTAATCTTCTGTGCCACCGACAGGCATGGTGAGCTGACTGGGAAGATCAGTGTACTGTTGCTCCCCCCCCCCTCAGCTCTTATGTAGCTGAGAACAGAGGGATTGTGATTACTTATAAAAAAGGAAAATAATGTATTTATATACATATCTTTTTTGTTATATCTATACACAAATGTGGCCGCTGTACAGCTCCGATGGATGGCTTCTGCAGGAGGGGCTGTGATCTCCCTCTGACATCAGCCGGGGAGATCACATGGCCGCTCATCCTCTCCTGCAGTAGCCCTGAATACTGTCCGAGAGTCATGACGCGCTCCTAAGGGGGGCGTATTTGGTGCAGTATAAATCCTATATCATCATCATCATCATGTGACCGGCCGCTTTAAATCAGTATTTACAATGCTTGTTTTTATAAAAGCCTAATGCAGTGTGCTATGCCAGGATATAATAGAGGGGCTGACAATGAGCATTTAACATTTTGCTTATAGCGGCAGGGGGCGGAGACGGAGACACACAGACACAAGCTGCCAGGAGAGGAGGAGGGGTGAGGGAGGGGGAGAGGTAAGCAGAGAGGACAGCTGCATCTGACGGAGGGACATACTCTGACCATGGTGGTCAGGGCTCAGCAGCCCTGATTTTCATGGTCAGTACAGGGAGGGGATACAGGAAGTGGCCAGTTCAGAGAGTTTTATTTACAGTTTAAAGGGGGCAGATTACACACTACAAGCACTGTGCTATTTAATCTGCTTTAACCTCCCTGGCGGTATGATTCTGTCTGGAATTACGTACCAAAAGCGGTACAATTATTTTGCAAGGAAATTTGGTGATTTGTACTGTAGGCCTGTAATTTTTAGGAATAACTCACTTAAATCTGACCAAACAAGAATCTTGTAGGCATCCCGGGTATGACATTTTAAAAAAAAACAAAATTATAAATTATAATATAATAAATAATTATAAATAATTATAACAAATAATAATATAATTATAATAAAAATTATTCAATAATGTAATCAACTCAAAATCACTGAAATTTGCTCAGTTGCAGAATTGTCGCTGTCATATTTATTTATTTTTTTATGACGAATTTCCCCACAAATCGCTATCGCACATTTCTGCAAGTGATTATAATTTATTATCGCTGTTTTCTAGCTGATCTAAAACCATTTTTGACATAAAGGGACACTTTTGGACAATCTACAGTTTGCAGGCAGAAAGAACAATTTTTATTATATAAAAGTACATGTAGGGCACTGGGTAGACCACTAGGGACATGGGGGGGTGTGTATTTTTTACATACAGTACTGTAATCTATATGATTACAGTATACTGTATGTATTGTGTTTGTTTACTTTTTTGAATTTGGCGCCGTTCTCCGCCCCCGTGCGTCGTAACGTCGCAGGGAACGGAGATCGGCGGCACACGGGGAGACTGTGAATCGAGCGAGGAGGACCCGCTCGCTCACACAGCGGGGTGGCATCGCAGGATCCAGGGACAAGGTGAGTAACTTGCCTGTGGATCCAGCGAGAAGGTAAGCCGCGCCGCTGCACACTCTGCACGTCCACCCCGAGCGTGACTCGGGGTTACCGATCCTAACATTGAAAACCAACCCTGAGTCACGCTCGGGTTTACCGCTAAGGGGGTTAAGGATCGGGAAATCATTTTTTTTGTTTGAAGGTTAACAAACACTTTAGGGAATTATAGCAATGTTTCCACACTATTTATAAAATCTGAATTTTACAGTACATGGAAGAGGTCATCTCACTTTCAAAAGTGTAATTTGCTGTAATAATTTTATGAGTAGCATGTATAGACTGACATATTTGCTTGTTTGTGCTTCAGTGGGGTGTGTCTTAGAATAAAGACATACTGCATTTCATGTCATCTGTCACATTTGTAATTTCTCCCACAGCTAAGATAATAATAATGCAATGAGGCCTGCTATTTAAATTTGGTTAGTTTATGAATTCACATAAGGTTTTCTATTTTCCAGATGAAAAGCCACTGCTGCATGGAGTTTACTTGCTGGATTTCCCCTGATTTCTCAGATTCAAAAGCTAGTGCCTTCTCCTAAGCCCTGTGTGAAAGGTAAATCACGTTAAATCCTGTATTTACAGAAGACTACTTTGACGTAATTCCTTTCTTATTCCGCGTACACACGACTGTTATTCATGTCATGGAAAAAAACAATGTTTTTCTCGATGTGATTCCTCTCAAGCCTGCCTTGCATACACACGATTGTGAAAAAAAAAGCTTTAGCAAAGCGTGGTGACGTATAACACGTACTACGGCACTATAAAGGGGAAGTTACATTCGAATGGCGCCACCCTTTGGGCTGCTTATGCTAATTTCCTCGTCTCATGACTTTCTTCTGAGCATGCACGTTTTTTTTCCACTCGTTAAATCGTACACACGACCGTTTTTCATGACATGAAAAACGACGACATGAAAAACGACGAGACAAAATAGAGCAGGTTCTAAATTTTTAACAGCCATTTTTCTCGTCGACAAAAATGCTCTGGTGCCTACACACGGCCGTTTTTCACAACCAAATAAAAAAATGTAATTTTTCTCATCATGAAAAACGGTCGTGTGTACGCGGCATAGCTCTATACAGAAGTCTATCCATTAATAAAGATTCCAAACTGCTACCAAGCCTGTAGCACACTATTGGTGCCTAAAGGAACATGCTTTGCTTGGATCAGCTCTATAAACACAAAACACTTTTTTATTTTATTTTGCTGGTCCATTACAAGCTTGGTATATCTAAAGGTACAGGTAAGGGAACAGCAATAAGCGTGGAAAAATCTGGAATCCTCATATTTTCCTCAATGGAGATTTACTAAAACTGGTGCCCACAGAATGTGGTGGTGCTGCTGTGCATAGTACCCAATCAGCTTCCTGATTTTATTGTCAAAGTATTCTTGAACCAGCTGAAGTTAGAAGCTGATTGGTTACTATGCACAGCTGCACCAGATTCTGTGTGCACCAGTTTTAGTAAATCTCCCCCAGTGTAAACTGTGCACTCACTAACAGGGATATCCACTAGCCTATTTGAACTAGTTTAACTATTTTTCAAGATCCCAACCTCATCACTATTATGTACTGAGAAAGTTGCTGTGAGCAGAAGAGTCAGTCTTCCTGAAGTAGAACTGAACTAATCAAGATAAGGGGAACAATAGGGCATATTATAAAATGCTAAGGCTGGCTTTACACCATTGCGAATTGAATGCGAGTTCTCCACATCCAATTCACAATAGCAGGAAGTTTTGACTGGCTCTCTGTGAAGCCGGTTCACATATCTCCGCAGCAGGTCCAGTGCGTTTTGCACAAAACGCTGTGCATGTTTTGGTCCATTTCAGGTCCAAATTCAGCCCAAAATTGTACTTGAAACGGTGAACCAGGCCATACCGGACCCCTGCTGTGAGACAGATGACGTGATGGTGTGAACCCAAATGTTGTATTCTTTGTTTTATAAATTGTTGTTATACTGAGCATGTCATGGATTATATATGACTACAGCACTGATTATGCTCAAATGTACATCATGCAGTGTAAGTTGTGTATAAGTGTAAAAAAAAAAAAAATACATTTGTGTATAGATATAAAATATATATATATATATATATATATATATATATATATATATATATATATATATATATATATATATATATATATATATATATATATATACACATTCTTTCCCTTTTTTTCTTAAGTGACCACAACCCCTCTGTTCTCAGCTACATAAAAGCTGAGGATGGGGGGGGGGGGCGGAGCAACAGTACACTAAGCTTCCCAGTGAAAGGCTGTGCAGGGGGGGCAGGGTGTCAGATCATTGGGGGAGAGCACGGTGTGTTCTCCTGCTTAGTGTGGTCAGTTGTTACTAGGAATGCAAAGGAACTGGTAGGAACACCAGGCATTTCTCACAAAGGAAGCAATACAGAGAGAACAGGATACTTTTTCATAGAAGTACATGGTACAGCAGGCACATATCAGGAAAATAAAATGTTGGGTTTACATACTCTTTCAAATTTCCTAGGATCCCACCAGAGTGGCATCACTAATACCGAAGTAAGGATGCTGGAAGCCAAAGTATAAAGTATATTTTTCTGCTTTAACCAGTTAGCAACCGCCCTATAGACGAAATACGTCTACAAGGCGGTTGCTTAACTCTGGGAGGGCGTCAATGTACGTCCTCCCAGAATCGCGCTCCCGCGCGCCCTGTGGGGCGCGCACACGGGAGTCTCCGTGACCGCCGGGTCCTCCGGACCCGGGTGATCACGGATCACGGTAAATCGCCGCTGATAGCGGCGGTTTACCACGTGATCGCTCCGTCCAATGACGGAGCGATCACTAGTAAACAAACCGGCGTCATGTGATGACGCCGGTTCCTCCCTCTCCTCTCTGTACCGAACGGTACAGTGTGAGAGAGGAGAGGGGAGAGAGCGGAAGCAGCAGCAGCACAACACATGCAGTCACAGATCCAGCCATCGATCCCTCCCTGTGCAATACTCTGCAGTACCAGCCATACTCTGCAATGCCCCCACACTCTGCAATGCCCCCACACTCTGCAATGCCCCCACACTGTGCAATACCCCAAAATACTCTGCAATGCCCCCACACTCTGCAATGCCCCCACACTGTGCAATACCCCAAAATACTCTGCAATACCCCAAAATACTCTGCAATGCCCGCAATACTCCGCAATGCCCCGCAATACTCCGCAATGCCCCGCAATACTCCGCAATGCCCCACAATACCCCACAATACTCCGCAATACCCCGCAATACTCCGCAATACCCCGCAATACTCCGCAATACCCCGCAATACCCCGCAATACCCCGCAATACTCCGCAATACCCCACAATACCCCGCAATACTCCGCAATACTCCGCAATACTCCGCAATACCCCACAATACCCCACAATACTCCGAAAAAACACATATATCATTTTTTTCCCTCAGTTTAGGCCGATACGTATTCTTCTACCTATTTTTGGTAAAAAAAAATCGCAATAAGCGTTATCGATTGGTTTGCGCAACATTTATAGCGTTTACAAAATAGGGGATAGTTTTATTGCATTTTTATTAATTAATTTTTTTTTACTACTATTGGTGGCGATCAGCGATTCTTTTCGTGACTGCGACATTATGGCAGACACTTCGGACAATTTTGACACATTTTTGGGACCATTGTCATTTTCACAGCAAAAAATGCATTTAAATTGCATTGTTTATTGTGAAAATGACAGTTGCAGTTTGGGAGTTAACCACAGGGGGCGCTGAAGGAGTTAGGGTTCACCTAGTGTGTGTTTACAACTGTAGGGGGGTGTGGCTGTAGGACTGACGTCATCGATCGAGTCTCCCTTATAAAAAGGATCACTCGATCGATACGCCGCCACAGTGAAGCACGGGGAAGCCGTGTTTACATACGGCTCTCCCCGTTATTCAGCTCCAGGGAGCGATCGCGACGGAGCGGCTATAAACGAATAGCCGCGCCGTCGTCCCGGATCGCTCCCTAAAGGGAATCCGCCCGCAGCGCCCCCCGCTGCGTGCGGATTCCCTCAGGGAGCGGTCAAACATTCCCATAGACACACTCCTAAACCTTGTGTACAGCTTTCCCAGAAGAGATGAAGCCGTTGAAGCTGCAAAGAGTGGGCCAACTCAATATTAAACCATAAGGACTAAGACCGGGATGCCATTAAAGTCCAAGTGCGTGTAAAGGCAGACGTCCCAAAACTTTTGGCAATATAGTATATCTGAATTTGACCTGACATTTAAAGTTCTGTACGGAACAGCAGAGCTCAAGTGGAAGATGAAGCACAATGGGCCAATCAATTGTGGTGCAGTGGGGTAAAAGATAGGTGGAATAGGCACCAGAGAGATTAGCTCATCAGTCTGATGATTCTATTAGGGCAGGGGTGTCAAACTCAATTTCATTGTGGGCTGCATCAGCATTATGATTGCCCTCAAAAGGGCCGCTTGTATCTTTAAGATTAGATGTCCAGCACATCCCCTCCCCTTACATTAGATATCAAGAGTCACCCCACCGTCAGAAGTTGAGTCCCCCACCCTCTCGTACATCACAGTGCACCCCCCTTACCTTATGCTGCTGCTGGGAAGATGGATGCATTGTTTGAAAGTAGAAAGTACAGGGTCTGGAGAAGGACCAGAGGAGGGCTGGAACTCTCCTGCAGCTGCAGGAGAGCTGCGAGGGCCATGTGAAATGGCTTTGAGGGCTTTGTGTTTGACACCTGTGTATTAGGCTATCCAGTTACAGGTTGTCAAAAGAACAAGACCAGTATCAATAAAAGAGGATAAAAAAAAAAAGGCAAATACTGTAGCTTCTGTCTTTTAAGAAACAGGCACTTAGTCCAGCGCTGTCTTCATTGGAGCCAATGCTTCACTGGGCTTTGGATTCCCCAATGTCACCACCTTGGATGTGGAAGCTGGCTTTGACTTGCTGTTTCCCAATTGGCTCCCCATTTTGCATGTGTGAGATTGCATGGCACTGTCAGATGGGTCCCGCTACCTCCTCCAGCAATGCATGGTGTGACCAGGAGGTTGCAGGTGGGGTGGTGGGCCAAGCTGATCTAATTCTAATCTGGGTAAGAAGTGGGAAAGTGGGATTGGGTACCTGTCAAAAAAAGGTGCCCGCTCCAAAAAAAAAGAAAAAAATGAATTATGTTGGAGGAGGATGGGGGGATATGGATGAGCAGTATGTTCACATTGCAGCATAGAAAACCCAGGTCTCCTGCCCAGATATGCATGTTTGTGCTGTGTGGTAGAGCTATATATATCTCAGAACTGGATGGAAAGAAATACAAAAATGTTGGCAGGTAAAACAGCTGCCGTGTATGAATTGTATCTGTGTGTTTCATTATCTGCCTGGAGTTCAGCGATAATTGTACTGTATGTTCACTGTACATTAACCCAAAAATGCCCCTACTGTACATTAAAAGAACTCTACCAATATTTGCCAGAGCTTTATAAATACATTTTATATATTATAATTCCTACTATTAAAATATCTATGTATCTAGCCAAAACAAGGAATTGCATTTACGTTTCTATATTTTTGATGGCAGGTAATTGGCTGACAGATTTCCTGCCTAGTTCTGTTTTTCCAGAAAATCCTTATTTTAAAAGACCTCTTTCTATTGTTTTAGCAACCATGTCATCACAGTTGTTATAGTTTAGATGATATCTTGTAGTTCTCTGCAGAAGAGATGATAAGAAGGTTTGACACAATGGCCCTCAGATTTGACAATGCCATAAAACAATATAGATATGCTGTTTTATGTAATTATTTAAAATCCCTGTTCAGTTTTGTACTGCTATATATGCAGGTATTTTTGAAACCTCTAGAACATACCTAATCTATAAAGAGATGATGACTGATTGCAAGACAGATCAGTTATTAAAAAAAATACTGTGCATCATTTTATATACAGTATATATGTCACAGTAGAAAATAGAAAACAAATCAAATTTAAACTGAGAAAATGTACAATTTTAAGAAAGGGTAATTCTGAAATTGATGGCAGCAACATGTCTCAAAAAAGTTGGGACAGGGCCATGTTTACCACAGTGTAGCATCCCCTCTTCTTTTAACAACACTCTGTAAACATCTGGGAACTGAGGAGATCAGTTGCTGGAGTTTTGGCGAGAGGCATGTTGCCTGATATAGCATTCTAGCTGCTCAACAGGTTAATGTCTTCTTTGTCATATTTTTTGTTTCAAGATGTGCCAACAATTGTATTAATTTGTGAACGGTCTGGACTGCAGGCAGGCCAGTTAAGCATCTAGACCAGGGTCGGCAAACTTTTTGACTCGAGGGCCGCAATGGGTTCATATATTGGACCCGGGGGCCGGACCAAGAGTAGATGGACGGTGTGAATTAATATAAATTAAATTTAAATTTGTAACATTAAATGTTTAGATTAATTTAAGGTAGAAAAGCATAAAATTTTTTATTTTACAAAACTTGTATGCAATGTATTTCTTTCAGGTGTCCCCATCACAGCGCTCCTTTACATCAGGTGTCCCCATCACAGTGCTCCTTTACATCAGGTGTCCCCATCACAGTGCTCCTTTACATCAGGTGTCCCCATCACAGTGCCCTTTTACATCAGGTGTCCCCATCACAGTGCCCTTTTACATCAGGTGTTCCCATCACAGTGCCCCTTTACATCAGGTGTTCCCATCGCAGTGCCCTTTTACATCAGGTGTCCCCATCACAGCGCTTCTTTACATCAGGTGTCCCCATCACAGTACCCTTTTACATCAGGTGTCCCCATCACAGTGCCCCTTTACATCAGGTGTCCCCATCACAGTGCCCCTTTACATCAGGTGTCCCCATCACAGTGCCCCTTTACATCAGGTGTCCCCATCACAGTGCCCCTTTACATCAGATGTCCCCATCACAGTGCTCCTTTACATCCGGTGTCCCCATCACAGCGCTTCTTTACATCAGGTGTCCCCATCACAGTGCCCCTTTACATCAGGTGTCCCCATCACAGTGCCCCTTTACATCAGGTGTCCCCATCACAGTGCCCCTTTACATCAGGTGTCCCCATCACAGTGCCCCTTTACATCAGGTGTCCCCATCACAGTGCCCCTTTACATCAGATGTCCCCATCACAGTGCCCCTTTACATCAGGTGTCCCCATCACAGTGCCCCTTTACATCAGGTGTCCCCATCACAGTGCCCCTTTACATCAGGTGCCCCATCACAGTGCCCCTTTACATCAGGTGTCCCCATCACAGTGCTCCTTTACATCAGGTGTCCCCATCACAATGCTCCTTTACATCAGGTGTCCCCATCACAGCGCTCCTTTACATCAGGTGTCCCCATCACAGTGCCCTTTTACATCAGGTGTCCCCATCACAGTGCCCCTTTACATCAGGTGTCCCCATCACAGTGCCCCTTTACATCAGGTGTCCCCATCACAGTGCCCCTTTACATCAGGTGTCCCCATCACAGTGCTCCTTTACATCGGGTGTCCCCATCGCAGTGCCCTTTTACATCAGGTGTCCCCATCACAGCGCTTCTTTACATCAGGTGTCCCCATCACAGTGCCCCTTTACATCAGGTGTCCCCATCACAGTGCCCCTTTACATCAGGTGTCCCCATCACAGTGCCCCTTTACATCAGGTTTCCCCATCACAGTGCCCCTTTACATCAGGTGTCCCCATCACAGTGCCCCTTTACATCAGATGTCCCCATCACAGTGCCCCTTTACATCAGGTGTCCCCATCACAGTGCCCCTTTACATCAGGTGTCCCCATCACAGTGCCCCTTTACATCAGGTGCCCCATCACAGTGCCCCTTTAAACAGGTTTCCCCATCACATCGCCCCTTTACATCAGGTGCCCCATCACAGTGCCCCTTTACATCAGGTGTTCCCATCACAGTGCCCCTTAACATAAAATGTGCTGATCATTGTGCCCCTTAACATAAAATAAGGGTCACGCTGATGGGCACATTTTATGTTAAGGGGCACGCTGATGGGTATATTTTTAATGTGTACGCTGATGGGCATATTTTATGTTAAGGGTCACTCTGATGGGCACAACAAAATGTGTCCATCAGTGTGCCTCTTAAAAAAATATGCTCATCAGTGCGCACATTAAAAATATACCCATTAGCGTGCCCATCAGCGTGACCTTTAACATATGCCCAGCAGTGTTAATGTTGACAACAAATTAGCCCATTAATGGTGATCAACGAACTAAGAATATGCCACATACCTAGAATGCAGGGGCGGATGCTGGAAGAAAAAATAGCTGGAAATGAGTAGCAGGGGGCGGGGCGCGCACGGGACGTCACACCTCTAGGAGAGCCAGGAGTGGACCCGGGAACCAGGAGCAGCAGGGGGCAGGGCACGCAAGTGACGTGGGAGACAGGCGTGGCCCCTACTCGCAATGTGATTAAGGAGTGGACCGCGAGCTGCAGGGGGTGGGGAAGGAACGTGATGTCACGCCCCTACTCACCGTTGTATGTGCTTGTAAACTTCCAGGACCTGCGGTGAGGAGCAGGGGGCGGGCGCACACTGGCAGCATCACTGGTTGCTGGGGAAACCCGCGATCCCAGCAAACCAGCGCTGCAATTTGTTAATATACTGGCGGTCCGGGCAGAAGTGTCACTCGGGCCGGACTTGCGGCAGCGGTGAAAAAAAAAATGGTCAGTTTTCCGCCCTGTACCCAGGGACGGCGCTGGCGGGCCAGATTAAAAGGTCCGCCGGGCCGTAGTTTGCCCATTCCTGATCTAGACTCTTCTACTACAAAGCCATGCTGTTTTCTTTTTTGTTTACGAAAAAGTTTTATTTGGAAGACAGGCAATAAAACAGTACAATACAGTGCAGTGTGTAGGGGAACAGAAATTAGGGGAATAATAAGATGGAGACAATGATCAAGGGGATGATACATAGGGAGTATGACAAGGAGGAGAACATTAACCTGTATACTTAAGAAAAAGGAGATCAAATATGCGGCATTGAACAGCAGGATAAATCAATATAGAATACTCTAAGGCCCCGTACACACGACCAGTTTCCTCGGCAGAATTCAGCTTCCGACCGAGTTTCTGGCTGAATTCTGCCGAGAAACCTGGCCGTGTGTACACTTTCGGCCGAGGAAGCCGACGAGGACCTCGGCGAGGAAATAGAGAACATGTTCTCTATTTCCTCGTTGTTCTATGGGAGCTCTCGGCCCGCCGAGGTCCTCGGCGGCTTCAGGGCTGAACTGGCCGAGGAACTCAATGTGTTTGGCACGTCGAGTTCCTCGGCCGTGTGTACGGGGCCTAAGTCAGTATAATGATGGGGGAGGGTAGATATATTGGTTTAGTCGTGATGTATGGGAAAGGAAATTTTAGAGAAAATTATATAGAAGGCGTTGACCAGTAGAGCCACTGACTAGTAAAAATATGCATGCTATCGAATAAAGTGTGGTGGATGCATTCAGAGAGTTTGATGGATTCCATTCTGGAAATGACTTGAGGCCTTGGGAGGGACTGTGATTTCCAGTTGCATGCAATCATCCATTGTACTGCGCTGATAAGGGAGTGGATCAATCTATTACAAGGGGTGGGAACATCAGGGACCGTGGCAAACAATAGACAAACATGAGGGGTAAGAGTAATTCTCTAGACTGTCCACAACCGCATGCCATATATGTTGCAATCTATTACATTCCCAGAATATGTGAAAGTAATTGCCAACGTCAGGGCAGCCTCTAAAGCAGTTCGAGGGGACATTGGGGTAAAAGGAGTGAATTTTAGCAGGGGTCATGTACCACCTGGTGAAGATCTTTAAGGGAGTCTCCCTGAAGGCTGCAGCACGGTTACTTTTCCTCAGGTTATCTGTCATGACCAACCACTGGTCTACAGAGAAGGAGCAGTTGAGCTTGAGTTCCCAACGCTCCATGGGGCCTGATTTTTCTGGTTGGTGCAAGGAGTTGAGGTATTTGTAGAGACAGGTTATTAGGCCTTTATCTCTGGGGTTGGATAAGCAGATATGTTCAAATAAGGTGCTAGGAGGGGAAATGCCCGTGGAGAAGTATTTGGTATAAAATGTATGAATTTGTGTGTATTGAGGCAGGGACGGAGGGAGGGAAATTATGTCTGGTCTGCAGTGTAGAGAAGGGGAGAAAAGATGAGTTAGAGGTGAGTGATTTGAGAGTGGTAAGACCCTCAGCAATCCACTTATTGAATGTAGACATGTCTGTGAGGGAAGTTGAAAATCTGGGGTCACCTAGGTATGATGCGAGGGGAGGGGTAGGGGAAGAGAGGAGTAGATTATCATTAATCTTTCTCCATATCTGTAACATCTGAGCAACTATAGTGTTTTTTTTGGAAAGAGTTTGGGAGTGTGCTACCCTAGACCACAGAATCCCTTTAAGATACAAGGGCTGAATCGAGGATATTTCAAAACGGAGCCAGGGGATATTTGCATCTGGAGAGAACCACTGGGCTAGTTGTACTAGTTTAGCTGCTAAATAATAGTGCCATAGGTTTGGTAGGCCAAGGCCACCACTGGTCTGAGAATGGTGCATGAGAGAGTAGCTGCATCTAGGCTTTCTGCCACACCATATGAATTTATTGATTTCTCTTTGTAGCGCTTCCAAACAGGTTTTGGGGACATTAATTGGCAATGCCCTAAAGAAGTATAAAAGCTTGGGAAGTATAGTCATCCTAAAGGCACATATTCTACCTAGATAGGAAATATGATAAGAGGACCAAACTTTGAGTAAAGCGCTGATCTTTGAAAACAAGGGGAGATAGTTGGATTTGTAGAGTTGATTGTGAGAGGATGTGATGTTGACCCCAAGGTATTTAAATGAAGTGGGGGACCATATGAAATTGAAGTTTTGTTTCAATAGGTTCGTAAGATTGGGGGGGCAATTGATAGGGAGAATGGAGCACTTGTTGGTGCTAATGGATAGGCCAGAAAGTTTGTGAAATTTGTGGAGAACGGAGAGGAGGTTCGGGATAGAGGTGTGTGGGTTTGTTAAGAACACAAGGGCATCGTCTGCATATAGACTAAGTTTATATTGGTGGGAGTTTTTAAGGTAACCTTGGATATCTGGATTTGACCTGATAGCGTGAGCAAGAGGCTCTATGGCTAGGGCAAAGAGGAGGGGGGATAGGGGGCAACCCTGTCTGGTACCTCTGCTAAGGGGGAAGAAGTCAGAACTACTGCCAGGGATTTTGATTCTGGTTTTGGGGAAGTGGTATAGAGCGTTAAAGCCATGGATGAATTTTTGTGAAATGCCGAATTTAGGGAGAAGGTGGTTAAGGTAGGACCAGTTAACGCTATCAAAGGCCTTGTGGATGTCAAGACTGAGAAGGCATAAAGGGTGGGACCGAAGGTTGGCGTCTTGTATAACGTTAGTGACTAATCTAATGTTGTCGACGATTTGTCGTCCTGGGATGAAACCCGGTTGGTCAACGTGGATGAGCGAGGTGATTACTGAGGAGAGTCTGTTAGCAAGAAGTCTACCGAATAGTTTGAGATCATTGTTTAGAACTGAGATCGGGCGATAATTCTGGGGGAGGGAATGGTCTTTTTGGGGTTTGGGAATTAGGGATAAGTTTGCTAGCAACATCTCCTCTGGAAAGTAGCCTCCCTGAAGGACATAGTTAAAGAGTCGAGTAAGACTAGGTACAAGTAAGGCGGAGTATTTTTTATAATATGTGGCTGAAAAACCATCTGGGCCGGGGGCCGTTGAAGTTTTAATGGATTTTATTAAGTCTGCAATTTCAGTATCTGAGCATGGGTCATTTAGTGAGGAGGATTGGGCCTCGTTTAGTTTAGGGAGATGTAAAGAATTCAGCCAGTCCATGGCCGAAACTTTTGGGTGAGATTGGGGGCCAGAGAGAAGGTTTTTGTAAAAGGTAGTGAAGATCTGTAGAACATCTTGAGGGTGGGTAACCATGTTTCCCCTTGGGTCTCTCAATTTAAAAACGTGAGGGGGTTTGGCATCATAATTTAGTTTGCGAGCAAACATTGCAGATGCAGAGTTACCATGAAGCAAAAATTTCGCCTTGGAGAATCTGAGTGATTTTTCTGTGTCCTCGGAGAGGAGAGTATTAAGGGTCTGACGCTTAGAGTAAATAAGATCCGTCAAAGATTTGGAGGGAGAGGAGTTAATCTTATTATATAGATCGTTCAATTCTCTGGTGAGACATTTTATGTGCGTGAGTTTGGATCTATGTTTTGCCGCCTCTATACTGATAATGTGGCCTCTCAGGACCGCTTTGTGAGCAGCCCAAGTGGAAGATGGGAGAGCATTTCCCGGGATATTTTCTTGAAAATAATTTTCGATGTGGGTTCTAATCTGTTGGTAGGTAGTTGGGTCAGAAAGGAGGGAGTCATTAAGACGCCAGTTGAATGTGGTTGGAGCAAGTCCAATATGGGATGTCTCAAAGGCTTCAATGTTGTGGTCAGACCAAGGGCAGGGGTGAATAGACGCTTTGGAGGAATTGGCCAAAAGGATGGGGGTGCAGAATACATAATCTAATCTGGCAAAGCAGTCGTGGGGGAAAGAGTAATGTGTATAGCCTCTGATGCCAATGTTGTGGGCTCTCCAGGTGTCTATCAATTGGGATTTGTTTAGAATTTTGTTTATAGTTTTAGTAAAGGCTTTTGAGGAAGGGGATGTTCTGTTTCTGTCAAGGGTGGGGTGTGCCGCAAGATTAAAGTCCCCACCAATGATCATGTGGGGGGAGGTGAAGAGGTCAAGTTTGTAAAAAAAAATTGTGAAAAAAGAGGTTTGGGCTTCATTGGGGGCGTATAAGGAAGCAATGGTTATATTGCGACGATTAATACTGCCCTTTAAAATAATGAATCGGCTCTCTATGTCCTTAAAAACAGAGTGTATTTCAAAAATAACAGTATTCTTTATAAAGATTGCAACTCCACGTGATTTGTTAGAGAATGTGGTGTAATGAAGCTGATTAAAAGTTTTATCGAAGTATTGGGGGTGGTTAGCAGTAGCGAAGTGGGTTTC
This sequence comes from Rana temporaria, assembly GCF_905171775.1. Lineage (NCBI taxonomy): Eukaryota > Metazoa > Chordata > Amphibia > Anura > Ranidae > Rana > Rana temporaria. Next base: position 290,745,081 of record NC_053491.1, on the reverse strand, counting down.
TTGCATTAAAATAATATCAGCGCCCAACCTTTTGTAATGCCTAAAGGCCTTTTTGCGCTTATTAGGGGAATTAAAGCCCTGGACGTTATGAGAGAATATTTTGAGACCCATTAAGTTGGAGGGGGGGGGGGGGTTGTAGGCGTATAGTGATGATATCATGGACTTGGGGGGGGACGGGGACGGGGACGTGAACACAACCCAGAATATATACATTTATAATCTTCAGATAGTAAAAGAGCAATCTATACAAGTAATTGTTGGTGGGAGAGCAGTATACAGAGATATTAAACATAGTATGTATCGGTATGTTCAATGAGAAGAACGTTGCACTGAAATAGAAAAAAAATAACAACAAAAAATAAAGTCTTCCTGAAATTTCTCTTATACAAAGGAATGCCAAAAAGGCAATTAAGCTGGCTGCTAAAAAGTGCCAGTGAAGGGGACTAAGGGAAGGGGGGACCCCTAGTACTATCAAAAAAAGACCAGTGGAAAATATGTCCAAAATCCACCAGCGAGGCCAGCGGACAAACCCATGTCTTGGGCCAGACCGCAAACCACACAGGCGCATCGGGGGACAATCCAACAACGGCGGAAGAACCAGGCGAATAGGGTGAGAGTAAATATACTGACAACAATAGGTAAGTACTAGTTTCAGCCGAATATATATATGAGCATTAACAATTAGCACAGTATTATATCATGGAACACCAGGAACAATAATGTATGATATAAGGCCCATAAGGGCAACATCAGTGAAAAACAGGGGTGAGGGGAAGGAAGGGAGCACCCGGCCGTGTTTACAAACGGTGTGCTAGAGGACTCTGGAGGGGACATCAGGGGGGGGGCAGGGAGTGGTGGTAGGGTAAGGGAAGTGCCCCATTGGGAATCTGATGCGGAAGGTGCCCCAGTAGCACTGAGGGGATGTAGGAGGGACACCAGCTAGGTTGGGTAGGAAGTCAGTGAGGAGGGGATCCATGGGAGAAGGGATGAGGAAACCATTGCTGGCAAAGGGATCGGACCTGAAAAGTAGAGTGACTCACATCGTAGTCCAGAGTGAGCCAAAAAGGTGTAGAGTAGACTCCCAGCTGATATGTATACACAGTTCTCAGTCACTAGGCAGACTTGTTATGTTGATCATTACCAAGGTCTGGTCAGCAGGAGGAAGTCCCCAAGGTAGTAATTCAGGACGTTTCCTCACGACGAAGAAATATCTGTAAAAGTAAAAAAAAAAGAGGAAAAAAAAAAAAAAAAACAGGGGAGGGGAGGAGAGAGGGGTTTTCTTGTGCAGTCACGGCCAAGGTGTAGGCATGGAAGGACGAAAGTCCAGCAGAGCTTCTAGAATAGAACAGGACTGGGACAGTTGGAGCAGACTATGCAGCCTGGTCGTGAATAGGGTGCTGCATCCATCTCCTCTGATCTCTGTGGTTGCGTCTTGAAGACGGGGTCGACCAGATGGGAGATGATCTTGGGGTCGCAGGAAAGCGCTGTTGGGGTTCCTGGTCTAAGAGACCTAGTTTGATCAGTAGGTCTTTTCCTTCAATTACATTGTACACCGTGTACGTGGAACCGTTGTGCATTATGGACAATTTGAATGGAAAACCCCATCTGTATTTTATTCTGGCGGATTGGAGGACACTGGTGACCTCCTTCATCCTGCGTCTGCGATCCAGAGTTGCAGGGGAGATGTCTGGGTAGATTTGTAGTTTGACTCCGTCTAAATTAATATTTGGGGTGTTCCTGGAGGCCCTCATAATGTCCTCCTTAGTGAGATAATCTTTAAGGCACATTATTATATCTCTAGGAGGCTTGTCAGGAGTCGGTTTAGGGCGTAAAGCTCTGTGCAACCTGTCGCAGGCAAATGCAGATATTGGTTTGTCTGGTACTAAATTGTGGAATAGTGTGTTAATAGCCTGGGTAAGATCAGTGATCGATTCAGGGACTCCACGCACTCTTATATTATTGCGTCGATTTCTATTGTCCAAATCCTCCATATGTGCCTGCATGAAAGAGAAACTGTCTGCTAGAAGTTCATAATCCTTCCTCAGATCATTGTGTGCGAGAGCTAGTTCGTCATGTTTGGTTTCCAGTATGTCAGTGCGGCCTCCTAAATTAGCAATCTCCTGTGAGAGGGTGCTGGTGGATTTGTGTATCTCCTGCTCAATTTTGCCCACTAATTTCTCATATATAGCCGTTAAGCTGGCATCCAGATCAGCCTTAGATAGTGGCTGGGAGTACTCACTGTATGGTGAAGGCAGGGCAAGAGCCTGAGAGGAGCTGGAGGAGGCCGCGTGTGGGCTGGCGCCATCTTGGGACATCTTCCTCTCCTGTTCCAGCAAGAAGCTGGTAAAGTGGTGTGGAGAGCGGCGATTTCGCCTCTTGTTGCCAGAGGGCATTCACGATGTTCCGCGGGGGTGATGGAGAGTTTTTGGGCGATTTTCGCCGTTAGATAGCCCCGGGATCTATGCCTGGTTCAGTCGGGCAGACGGAGCTCACTCTCTCTGCATCCGTCCCGTCTCGCGCCGCGCATGCGCCCCCCAAGCCACGCTGTTTTCATAGATGCAGTTGAGCCTTGTCCTGCTGAAATATGCAAGGCCTTCCCTGAAAAATACAATAAGAGCATATGCTGCTTTAACCACTTAAGGACCCCTTCACGCCAATATACGTCAGCAGAATGGCACGGCTGGGCACAGGCGTGTACCTGTAGTCCTCTTCAAGAGCCCAAGCTGTGGGGTCGTGAGCGCGCTGCCGGCGGTGCGCTCGCGGCCCGGTCTGAAGCTCCGTTACCGCGCCCGCGGGACCTGCGGACCCGATCGCCGACTTAGGAGCTGAAGAACGGGGAGAGGTGTGTGTAAACGCACCTTCCCCGTTCTTCATTGTGGCAATGTCAGTAAGCATCTGTTCCCTGATATAGGGAAAGACGATCACTGATGTCACACGTTCAGCCCCGCCCCCCCTACAGATAGAAACACATATGAGGTCACACTTAACCCCTTCAGCGCCCCTAGTGGTTAACTCCTAAACTGCAATTGTCATTTTCACAGTTATCAGTGCATTTTTATAGCACTTTTCATTGTGAAAATAACAATGGTCCCAAAAATGTGTCAAAATTGTTCGATGTGTCCGCCATAATGTCGTAGTCACAAAAAAAATCGCTGATCGCCGCCATTAGTAGTAAAAAAAAAAAAAATATTTAAAAAAATGCCATAAAACTATCCCCTATATTGTAAACGCTATAAATTTTGCACAAACCAATTAATAAACGTTTATTGCCCATTTACCAAAAAATAGGTAGAAGAAAACGTATCGGCCTAAACTGAGGAAAAAAAAGTTTTCTTTTATATCTTTTTTGGGGATATTTATTATATCAAAAAGTAAAAAATATTGCATTTTTTTTCAAAATTGTCGATCTATTTTTGTTTATAACGCAAAAAAAACCCCCAGAGGTGATCAAATACCACCAAAAGAAAGCTCTATTTGTGGGAAAAAAGGACGCCAATTTTGTTTGGGAGCCACGTTGCATGACCGTGCAATTGTCAGTTAAAGCGACGCAGTGCCGAATCGCAAAAACTGGCTAAGTCCTTTACCTGCATATTGGTCCGGGTCTTAAGTGGTTAAATGAGTTTGCAAACAAATTTTTTTTTAAATAACAAACATGTTATACTTACCTCCACTGTGCAGTTCGTTTTGCACACAGTGGCCCCGATCCTGGTCTTCTGGGGTCTTGGTGGCTGTCGCGCTTCCTCCCCACAACAACTACACACAGACATGCGAGCGAGCAAGCATGGTGTGTAGCTGTTGCGGGCACGCTCTCGTGATACAGCGGCGGCCATAGCCCCCGGCGCGCCCCCGCCGCGCCCCCGCTTTCAATCCATCCACTGCAGCCAATCAAGGGCCGGGCTTCGACTCGAGGAGAATGACTTTCGAAGGATGAGGTAAGTTTTACCTTTACAACCCCTTTAAAACCTGGTTATATCTTTCAACATTGATGGCATATTTACAGTTGTGCAAGCTGCCCATTCCATATGCACTAATACACCCCCATACTATCAGGAGATGCAGGCTTTTGAACTAAGCACTGATAACTAGCCAGAAGGCCACTCTCCTCTTTAGTCTGAAGGGCACAGCACTGCCGGTTTCTAAAAAGAATGTAAAGATTCTGAAATTGTTCAACAATTTTTAGACAAAGCTTTTCACAGATTGGTGAACCTCTACCCATCTTTACTTCTTGGAAACTGACTATTTAACATGTATTTTATAAGTAATCATGTTACTGAGCTGTTCCCAGTTAACCTTATTAGTTGCAAAATGTTCTTCCATCCCTTCCTTGCTAGTGTCACTTACTTTTTCAGCTTTTTGTTGCCCTGTCCCAACTTTTTGGAGAGGCTTTGCTGCCATCAATTTCAAAATTACCTTATTTTTTTCTTAACCACTTGCCGACCAGCCGCCGTCATTATACAGCGGCAGGTCAGCAAGATCCCGTGATGAGTGCTGGCCCGTAAGCGATCGTGGGCATGACAGGCAGAACAGGGACGTGTGTGTAAACACACAAATCCCTGTTCTGTTCTGTGAAGAGAGACATATCGTGAGTTTCTAATAGCCTAATAGCTAGGAACCACAATCTGTCATTTACTCTAGGTCAGTCCCCTCTCCCCACAGTTAGAAACACACCTAGGGAACACAGTTAACCCCTTTGATCGCCCCCTAGTGTTAACCCCTTCCCTGTCAGTGACATTTTTACAGTAATCAGTGCATTTTTTTAGCACCGATCGCTGAATAAGTGCCAATTGTCCCAAAAATGTGTCAAAAGTGTCCGATGTGTCTGCCATAATGTCGCAGTACCGATAAAAATCACAGATCGCCGCCATTACTAGTAAAAAAAAAATAATAATAATAAAAATGCTATAAATCTATCCCCTATTTTGTAGACGCAATAACTTTTGTGCAAACCAATCAATATATGCTTATTGCAATTTTTACCACCAAAAATATGTATAAGAATACATATCGACCTAAACTGAGAAAAAAATAGCATTTTTTTTTTTTAAATGGATATTTATTATAGCAAAAAGTACAAAATATTGTGTTTTTTTTCAAAATTGTCACTCTTTTTTTGTTTATAGCGCAAAAAATTAAAACCGCAGAGATGATCAAATACCTCCAAAAGAAAGCTCTATTTGTGGGAAAAAAAGGACGTCAATTTTGTTTGGGTACAGCGTCTCACAAATGCGCAATTGTCATTCAAAGCGTGACAGTGCTGAAAGCTGAAATTTCGCCTGAGCAGGACGGGGGTATATGTGCCCAGTAAGCAAGTGGTTAAATAAGTCATATACTAACTAGAAACTAACTAGAAATTGCAAAAAAATGAAACCTAGCCTAGGGCCAAGGATTAGTTACCAGTATTTATTGTTTACAGCTATTTTTATTCCCAGGTCTAATTTGCCATGCTGCATTCCACTCTGTGTCTCCATGTCCATCTTGGTAGATCAGTAAGATTTTGCTTTCTAGTGTCACACCTACCCCAATGGCCAATGATGGTCTAATGAACTTTTGACTAGTGGGGGGATCAATTGGTAGCAACAGAGGTAGAGGTGGCACAGATCAACAGACAGCAACAGCACAGAATGTGAAGGCATCAGTAGCCTGCAGGAAAGATGGAAGGGTCACAGGTCCACAGAATAAATAAAGTAGGAGCAAGGAGATAATTGCACTGTGAGTCCTCAGGTACAGATTCTTCTGCAGCATGCCCTCAGAGGAACATTAAGTGTGACATTGCCTGCTGTCACTGCATTGCTCTGGAAAAAACTACAAACCATTTGAGCATAGCAGTAATCAGAAGCTGGAATGGGTGAGGTATGCCTTGGGTATCTCATATTGCATACACCGTAGAGCAGGCATGCTCAACCTGTGGCTCTCCAGCTGTTTGAGAACTACAAGTCCCATGAGGCATTGCATGGCTGACAGTTACAAGCATGACTCTCAAAGGCAGAGGCATGATGGGACTTGTAGTTCCACAACAGCTAGAGGGCCGCAGGTTTAGCACCCATGCCTTAGAGTCTAGGCAATATCACATATGAGGCAGTGCACTGCGGCTTCTCATGAGGAGTTCAAGGGTAGATTAGTCAGTGCAGTGCCTTACAAAATATTGCCTATAACGCAGACAATTTTCACTTTTTGAATAAAGCAGCACTTTAAAATCATTACATGATTTATTATTAAAACTTTAGGGATTTAAATTATGTTACCCTATCTATTTTATTTCTAAATGTTTAAGGGAGTCCTATGATAATAAGGAGAGCAAGAAAATTACAAATCAATAACCCAAATCTAATGTGATTTAGGGCCAGAAATATTAAAGATATAGAGAATAAAAGTGCTATCAAACACCCTTGGGGTGGTAAAACGACATAATGAAGTTCAACATTACTATAATGGCACTTTTAATGCTCCTCCACAAGAAAAACTATTTTTAATGTGCAGTTTTTAACAGATTCTAAAGCCAAATACATTTATAGAATGTTTTATATGGCGCAAAATAGGTGAATCAGCATATTTGCACATCTAAAGCCCCATACACACTATCAGTTTTCCTTCTGGTTTTCTATTCAGGTTTACCAAAACCATGTAGTACAAGGACCTGCCTGGTTGCATTCAAATTGAAACGCTTAAGGTTTGACCTCATATTAGATGGTTTTGGTAAACCTGAAGAGAAAACCATCAGAAAAACTGATAGTGTGTATGGGGCTTAACTAAACATTGAAAACATTTATGTTTCTAAAGCCCTGTACACACGGTAGGACTTTTGGCCAACCAACTTCAAAATCTGCAACTTTTCAAATTTGTCCGACCGTGTGTACGCTCCATCAGACCAACTTTTTCTGGTTTCATCCAACAAAAAGTTGGGTCTGCGAACGGACCAACTTTTCGGCAACAAAAGTCCGATGGTGCTTTGTGTGACCGTGTGTACAGCAATCCAACCAACTTTTGGACAAAGTGCAAATACAAATGCTCAAAACCAATGTTAAAAGCAACAAACAATAGCAGAAGTTAACCAAAGGGTGACGGTAAAGAGCAGAAAATAGCGAAAAAAAAACATGTGATGTTAGGAAACTTTTAGAAAAGTTTGCAGAAAAGTCTGACTGTGTGTATGCTATGGGTGTGGCAGGACAAATCAATTAGGACAAAAATCCAAGGGAAATTTTGTTGGATGTCCTACCGTGTGTACAGGGCTTAAGACATAGAGAACTAATTAATACCATTTGTGAAATGATGGTAATTCAGCTTTTAACAGTCTGGTCAAGGTGACGAACCTGTGATTGGCTGTATGCTTTACAGTACTTAGTACATTGTTTTTTATTTTTTTTCACATTAAATTAAATAGATGTAGCTGAGCAAATTCTGAACAGACTTTTCTTACGATTGAGGGTATCATATACAATCTAAAAGCAAGTACTGCAAATGCGTGAGAAAAAGCTTCACATAATATATGATAATCCTGAGCACATTATGAAAACTACCTTTACAATCTGGAAATATGCTTTATTATAACTGTGAGAAGAAGCTCAATATCACTCACAGGGCACATTGACACCTAAAGGGTTAGTTTACTACCAAAAATTGCCTATGCAGGTAAGGAAAAAAAATTTGATTCAAGTTGGACAGTGCCCTTGCTACAGGTGTAGGCCATTTACTAAATTACTGACTAAAAAAATACCAGAGATGGCATCAATCCATCTGGACTTGTTGCTAGAATGTTGCTAAGCCACTACCAGTCATTACTGTGCACCCTCATCACAAGAGGGAGCTCTTAACTTTGGACAGAGTTGCACAGTATGTTTATCTACAAGCACCCCTTACTTGCATATGCATTTTTTATTTTATTTTTTGTAAAAGTGAACTAACCCTTTAAGTGTTCTGTTGCAGCTCACAAATGCACATGTGTCAATATGCAATGTTGCATGAGCTAATATGCATTGCATTAAGGAAGCCCATTCATAATGAATGCACTTCCAACAAACTGCAAAGGATGAAAAAATATCGGAACCTAATTTTGAAATGCAGCTCTCTACAATTGTGGTACAATTGTGTGCATTGTGGTATTTTTCAGTGCAGTGTGTTCTACTGTACAATGTGTTGGGGTGCCATTAACAATGAATTGCTCCCATAATGCATCACACAAAGCACAGGTGTATTGCTACGTGTTGCAGAAATGCATCTTAACACAGGCCTTAGCCAGTTTAGGACACAGGGTATGTGACACATGCCTAAAAAAGATTCTTCAAAAGGCACAGGGCTTGTGAAGTATGTACAGCCCTTCTGCCCTACTGCTGCATCCCTCCCCTCCACAATTGCTGGCATTATCTAAAATTAAACCAGATGCTGCTGCAGTAAAAAAACAAAAAAAAAACTGTCTGACTCAGGGCTTGTTCATATCATGAATCATACAGGAATGCGCTGTGCATTTCTGTGCAATTCAGTCGCTAGTCAGGTGCAGTGTGATTTCAGCCCATTCAATTGAATGGGTTTAAATCAAACTAGACCGCACCAAAAGTAGTGCATGCACCACTTTATAAAATACACAGCAACCAAATAAAAAGGCACTACTATACCATGCGATCCAGTGCAGACAAGCGCAATGCACTTGCAACCTGTAATTGGGGTGGGGTGTCATTAGGTTAACACTAACACGATGTGTGGGAAACATGCACAGAACGTAGGTTTCCTGCACCACATTCTGATGGGAACATGTCCCTCAATGTTTATCAACACCTTTTAAACCTGAAATAGATGGATACAAAACAACATTGTTACTTTTTTTATCTACTCTGTTTCATTCATCTGCAGATCAACTGGATTTTTTAAAAAAATATAATTTTATTTTATCCCCTTATTACTATGGTTTAAAAATATATTCTATTCAAGTATGTAAACTCCACATTTCCAACTTCCTGTTTGAGGGTGGCTTTTTTGTTCTCCATAGTCCTACTGTAGGAAGGAGCATAGCTACCCTCCCTTTCTCACTCGGCCTGCACTGTCACAGTAAATGTACAGTGTGTGGTCAGGAAATAGCTATGTAACACAATAACAGCTGCTTGGAAAATCTGAAGACCATAGGGCCTTTGTTTGAGTTGCGTTTTCCATGGTTCTGTACAAGTGATCAACTATGACATCAGCCATTAGGTTGCTGTCCAGTTAGGTTGAGGCTAACATAAGCATACTGCAGGGTTTGACAAAATCCGGGCGCCAGGTCGCAATAGAATTAGCGACCTGGCGCCTGGGGAAGGAAGCATAGGCCTGTAGAAGGCCGCAAAGCCGCGGCCTAAATTACCGGCCGGCACGACATGATCGCGCGGCGGCGGAGGTGGGGGCGCACGGAGACACGGGATACCCCATCCTGTGTCTCCCACCTTCCCCGCCGCGCGATCACTTCGGGCCACGCTGGCCGGTAATTGAGGCCACGGCTTTGCGGCTTCTGAAAGCCTATGCTTACTTCTGTGATCTGGCGCCATCTTGTGGTGGCCGTTGGTATGACAAGACAACCAGCAATGCTAATGTAGCTTCCCCTGTGTTTTCACTGCCATCTCCTTACCTCTAATTAGAACCACCAAACATTATATAGAGAATAAAATGGCAGTCGTTGCAATACTTCCTGTCTCACCATATTTGCGCAGAGGTCTTACAAGCGCACTTTTTTGGGAAAAATACACTTTTTTTACTTAAAAATAAGACAACAGTAAAGTTAGCCCATTTTTTTTATATTGTGAAAGACAATGTTACGCTGAGTAAATTGATACCCAACATGTCACGCTTCAAAATTGGGTAAAAAAAAAAATGAGTCCGCTAGTGGAATGGCAACAAATTTTTACCCTTTAAAATCTCCATAGGCAACATTTAAAAAATTCTACATGATGCATGTTTTGAGTTACAGAGGAGGTCTAGGGCTAGAAATGTTTCTCTCGCTCTACCAATCACGACAATACCTGACATGTGTGGTTTGACCACCGCTTTTATATGCGGGCGCTACTCACGTATGCGTTCGCTTCTGCGCACAACCTCGGTGGGACGGTGTGCGTTTCTGGCTCCTAACTTTTTTAGCTGGCTCCTAGATTCCAAGCAAATTTGTCAAACCCTGGCATACTGGCACCTGTGACAATGATCTGTTTTGGTAAACAATTACATTGATGAGTTTAACTCTGCTTGAAAGGCTTAGTTGACCTTTACCAAAAAACTGCAGATAAGGGACATCTCTAGATAAACACAAGCTGTGCAGCTTTGACAAAAGTTAAATAATGCCTTTGCTATAGGTTTAGGCCATTTACGTATGTTCCTCCATGAAGCCTGATTGGAAATCTCTTAGTAAATTGCAAAGGACATAGCTGAGGGAAGCCTTGTATTTCTGCTCATCTTCACCATCCCAGGAGTGAGCTCTCAAATGCTAAGTACAGGGCTATTATGGGGAAAGAAAGCGCATTTGAGGGGGTTTGAATCAGAGAAAGAGATTACTCCTGCGATGGTGAAAGTGAGTAGTAACATAAGACTTCTCTAAGCAAAATCCTTAGTAATGTTAAGGAAATTTTCCAGTCAGGCTTAAAGCGGTTGTATACCCTGTTTTTTTTTTGTTTTTTTTTACACCTGTAAAGGAAAAGCCATAATGAGCTAGTATGCAACGCATACTAGCTCATTATGAAATACTTACCTTAAAACGAGGTGAAGAGAACTTACCTGGTCCACGCCGAGCGAGATGTCATCTTGCTCCGGTGTGTCTTCCGGGTATCGCCACTCCAGCGCTGTGATTGGCTGGAGCGGCGATGACGTCACTCCCGCACATGGGCGCAGGAGACTTCAATTCGGAAAGGTCCGGCGGCTGCCGGTCCTTTAGCCGAAGATGCCCCGCTGCGCATGCGCCGCTGCAATCAGCGGCGCATTGCGGGGGGAATATCTCCTAAACCGTACAGGTTTAGGAGATATTCTTTATACCTACAGGTAAGCCTTATTATAGGATTACCTGTAGGTAAAAGTAAAAAAGTGGGGTATACAACCACTTTAAGAAGTAGGTAAATGGCCTAAGCCTATAGCAAGGGCATGACTTAACTTTTGTCAAAGCTGTACAGTTTGTTTTTTAGCTACAAGCATCCCTTCTCTGCATAGGCAGTTTTTTGGTAACAATGCCTTTAAGTCAGGCCTCATGATATGCATACTTTTTTCAGGTCTGACTTAAGCTGGCCAAACATGGATTGAAATTCGGCCGGTTCAGCAGGACCATGTATATGGGTTGACTTCTGTTTAAAGCCTCCCTGTCTGTATTTTTCCACTCACCTATGGCCAGCCTAAGCAAGTATTGAAGTCAGTTATTAGTATGATGGCTAGGAAACTAGAATTCTTAAAATTAAGTGGAAGGCTGACTGCAGGTCAGCCTGTATTTGTAGGAGGAGTCGGGAGGTATTTAAACCCGCCCTCCTTTCTCCTTCAGGGCGATGGTTTTCTTGTGTCCCACCCACCCATCCCCTTTTTTCTTGCTATTTCTTCTTTTACTTCGACTTGGGTATGCCCCCTTTTAGGCAGACTGACCACGTGACCCCGGCACACCTCAGGTCACTTTCCCTGTTTTCCTCTCAGATCTTTCCCTGGCACGATTACCTCAGACTCTGGCCTCGTACACACGAGAAAACCGGTCATGTGTACATTTTCGTCGAGGAAACTGTCGAGAAACTCGACGAGCCAAAAAGAAAGCATGTTCTCTATATCCTTTGTAAAAAATCCTAAGGAAAAACCAGAGGAAAACACTGCGCTAATACTTGATGAAAAATAAAAATAGTGGTAAGTGACAAAAGCAGCTGGTACCTATTGCTCTAAATACCCAAAGCAAAAAACGTACAACAAAAAAAGGAAGGTACAGCGCTGATGTGAATGAAATAAGTTATGAATAAACCAAATAAATTATGAAAAATACTCAGTGACTTGATGAACAAAACAAATTAATGATGTGATGAAAAAATTCAAACAAATGTCCAAAAGTGAAAGGTGAATATGCTGATCCTCCACCAACCAATAATGAAATGTAATTGATAAAAAATAGCAAAAATAAATCAGTGAAAAAGAGAGTCCAATGGTAAAAGCAAACGAAATTCTTAATCTTCCACCAAGAGAAAACACCCGTGTGATGGTATTCCAATCTGCTTACCAGATTCACTGACCGTGATTGCGGTCAGATAGAGCCCAGAGATCTTTTAAAGTCCTCTCAAGTGGACTATATGACAGCAGGTTACACAGATTGAATCGTCTACTGCTCCAAAACTCCAGATAAAATAAGGATGCGCTCATATGTTCAAAGAGAAAAAAACGAGAAATAGCTCCATGGTGAAGTACTGTATGTAAGGATGGTTTATTAAGGAAATAATTGCACTTACAATTCAGTTGATATAAACAGGCTTGTTATGGATCCCAGCGCATGCAGCGCGTACTGGCAATCGAATCCTGGTGGCTGTGTTCAGTGTGTATAGCTCTCCGTACGAGCGATGACAAGGTACGCTTTAGGCCACTCCTACGTACGTTTCGTCGTAAGATGTCGTCGGGGATGGACCAATAGCGCGCCGGTCATCGCTAAAGCATTATATAGTGTCCGGCCGCCATTTTGATTGTGGGCGAGCACTAAGGGCAAACGGAAATGGCTGTATACACACTAAGGAAAAACTGATGGAGAATCAAATCAAGATGCAGATGACTGCCATCTTGTGGAGAAAAAGAAGAAGAGTCTTACCACACACTGAAACACAGCATCGGGAAACGAATGGGACATAGTATGAAATGGTATAAGTTAGATGGACAAATGATGGTCCATTGATACAAAAAAAGCCTGGATATCTTAATATAACAATATAAAATCTATAATAATATCTTTAATTAAATAAAATAGATTAAAACATTTATATATATCTCACATATTAAAATATATAAAAAAATATTTAAAAAATTTGAAAAAATATATTTTTTTGTAAAAATACGATTAAAAAATTGGGAAACTATGTATTGCTGAGGAAACAATTTATGTCCCACTCTACGTTCAACCCAAAAGGGACAAAACTTTTCATATTAAAAATCCATTGAGTTTCAGATTTGGATATAGAGCGTACTTTGTTTGTACCCCTCCAGGGAGCATTCAGTTTTTCAATAGGAAGAAATAAAGTTCCTGCAATCTGTTTATTATGGTATTTAGCATAATGCTTAGACAGATTGTGTTTAGAAAACCCTCGCCCTACATTGCCAACATGTTCTTCCAATCTGACATGTAATGCCCGTTTTGTACGTCCTATATATTGTTTAGAACAGGGGCATTGTACAAGATAGACTACATGATCACTGGTGCAAGTGATAAATGAGTCTATATTGTATGTCCTTTTAGTCTGAGTAGACTGGAAAGACAGAAGCTTACGTCCGCGGAAAGAATTTATTTTGCAAATATTACACTTTCTGCAACGACGAAACGTACGTAGGAGTGGCCTAAAGCGTACCTTGTCATCGCTCGTACGGAGAGCTATACACACTGAACACAGCCACCAGGATTCGATTGCCAGTACGCGCTGCATGCGCTGGGATCCATAACAAGCCTGTTTATATCAACTGAATTGTAAGTGCAATTATTTCCTTAATAAACCATCCTTACATACAGTACTTCACCATGGAGCTATTTCTCTATATCCTTGACGGGAATGGAGAAAATTGGCTTGTCGAGTTTCTCGACGGCTTCACAAGGAACTCGACGATCAAAATGATGTGTTTCGCCCGTCAAGTTTCTCGGTCGTGTGTACAAGGCCTCAGAGTACAAATATCAGCAACTGAAACCTCCATATGCTATCACAAAATTCAGGCTTAAATCGGACCTGAACCAGTGAACCAGCACGTGCTGGTTCACCGGACCCCTGCTGTGTGCCGCATGCAGCGACAGTGTGAACCCGGCCTAAAAGCTTTGCTTTCTTCCTCGTTCACACAAGTGTACTACATTATATACCTGTGCAAGGGTTGTGTTTACCTGCATAGGGATGCATAGGGATTTGTGCATTTCTGTGCAGGCAGTCCCACCCATGTCAATTGGGATGCCGCAGCTGCACGGACACAGTTGCTGCTCCCAATTTGACATCTGTGTAGGTGCAGATGCCTGATTCCAAACTAAGACAGGGTGTTCTCAGTGACATGTACTTACATAGATGTCAAATATGGAGCAGCACCTGTATTTGTGCAGCCAATTGACATGAATGGGATTACCTGCACAGGAATGCACGGAACACCTGTGCATCCCTGTGCAGGTAAACATGGCCCTCACATGGGTGTATGTGATAGTACGCTCTTGTGAAAAAGGCCTTATTTAGCAGGTCTGAAGATTATTGCCCCATGTTTCCTCTACTCTCCTCTCTTGTGGGTTCCTATGGAGTGAACAAAAGCCTATGTTATAAGGCTGTCTGCAATGACATGTACAGACAACCAGAGAGGACTAGATGAACTATGCATGTATGGTGGTGCATAGAATTATAGGACATGGACAGAAAGTAGTGAGGGCAATTAGGGCACTTTCTGTGGAGCTTTGACTGCACTCTCCCAACCAGGAAGTTCAGGGAGGTGGTGCACAGCAGGCTACAGGCTACAGTAGGAAACCTTCATGGTGGTATGTATTTCTTGCCCTTTCCAAATGAAAACTTTTGGTGTTCTCTGCTAAGCTATAGCACAGGAGAACATATTCTGATACGGTGAAGTTATCATCTACCTCCCTCCCTAGGATTATCAGTGATATGAATCAGCTCATTCATTTTTGCAGCCTAATCTGAAAGATCCTATCAATCTGCACTGAAGGTTAAAGTGGAATTTCAGGATAGATCTAACTAAGCTTAAAACTGCTCCCACACACACCCCTGATAACAGCAATACTAACTACCCTGTAGAAGGAAGACGCATGTACTTACCTATTCTCAAGGCGCTCCAGTCCAGTCACGTGATTTCCCCAGGGACCGGCTTCAGTAAAGAGTAGAGAGCACTGACAACAGATATAATGCTTGGGTGCTGGCATTACCCATAGGCTTACTATGGGACATCCATGCTGTCCCTCCTCTCCCTAGATGCCGATCATGTGACTAAACCAGAGAGCTCCAAGATTACATAAGTATATGCATCTTCCTTCTACAAGGTAGATTGCATAGGTGTTATAAGGGGGGTGGGAGTAGTTTTAAGCTTGCTTTGTTCTAGCCTGGAATTCCACTTTAAAATGTATGTATAGATACAACTTTATTTATTTTTTGTTTTGTTTTGGATAAAATAGGAAAGGGTTGAAACTCCTGCCAAGTTATTTTTTGCTGTCTGTGTTCTGTTGGGGAAATTTGCCTTCACTTACTATCTTGGAGATGCAACAGGAAGTAGGAGGAACTCTCTTCAAAGTAATACAAATAACCTTTTATACAAAGTTGTCACTTTAACAAGTGTCACTACTGGAAGGTTTTATTTTACCTCTTGTTCTTGTGACAAATGTTGGGATTTTTTTCCCATTTTCTGTCTCGGCGATAATGGTCTTTAAGACAAACTGAGAGATGTATTCTAATTAGCAGGGACACATACTGCACTGAAACATAAGATTAATCCAAACATCCAAGCATTCCCTACTCTATACAAAACTACAAAGAAAAGTTTTGGCTGTGCATGCAGTTTTCCCTGTGAACCATCAGTGATATGACAATCTACTGTACAATAGCTGCAATCATGAGCAAAAGGAATTGTTCAATATAAGTATATCTATATCTATATCTAGATATATGTCTATATCTAGATATAGATCTATATATATATATATATATATATATATATATATATATATATATATATATATATATATATATATATATAGACAGAGCTTTTTTTCTCAGAAAGTAGGTGCAGGAACTCAACCATGACCCCGTTCAGATTTCACAAACAGTAGAAGGGTATTAAAGGGGCATTAAATACCAGGATTGCATTACATACAGAGTGCAGAGTTTAGGGGGGTTACACTCAGAGTGCAGAGCTGTCACTTGTAAACACAGAAACCAGACTTCTGTGTTTACAAGTGATTGTAGTGAGCAGGCTCCAAAGGGTCTGAGCCAAAGGTGGTGGAACTGAGTTCCCCCAAGTTCCCCCTGAAAAAAATCCCTGTATATAGATAGATAGATGGATAGATAGATAGATAGATAGATAGATAGATAGATAGATAGATAGATAGATAGATAGATAGATAGATAGATAGATAGATATTACTTAAAGTAAGCCATTACAAATAGCTGGTTGGTCCTATTGCCATTTAAACATTCCTTATATTATTAAGGACCTCAACTGTCTATAAACAATACATCTGTCTTTCGTGCATGCTAATAAAGTACACATACTACATAACCTGCATTAATATATGTAATTTATCAGAAAAAAAAAAACAACAGTGCACTTTACTATGTTTATACAGGCTGATCCCAGGCTGATTGCTGAATGAGTTCAGATTGTAGGTTGTGAAGAGTAGGCATGCCTTAATTTGAAATTCCACAAAATATAAATGCATTAATACCCCATTCTTGTAGGCTGTATTCAAAGCTTGACAAATATGCTGTCTAGATTAGAACAAAGTATGTGCTACAACCTCCATACAGTAGATTTAAAGAGTGCTAAATATATATATAATATAAAAAAATGTAAAAAAATAACAAAACACAAAAACAGTGTTAATGAAGCAAGTACTTGTTCAGGTTGAAGGAAAAAAAAACAAAAGCATTACAGCAGCATTTCCTAGTACAGGGCTGATTGGCCATGACTTTTCATTATCTGTCCTGCATGGCCGGAGATAATGGTGACCAGAACCCTGTTCACAGACATAACAACATCACCACTGGATAGCCATTGAAAATGGTGTTATAATTTCCATAATAGAGCATTTCAACATGGCAGCTTGGTCCTCTTCTCTACAACACGATGATGTGACCCAACAGACTACTTCTACAGCGTAGGCTATTTTAAATTGAAAGGAATGTGCATGGCAGCGTTAATGAACACATTAAGAGGAAGGGAATTAAAAAAAAAAAAAAAACAGCATGCCAGATCAGCATATTAATGACCTGACAACATAATGAAGCCACACATCTTGCCTACCTATAGTGTTCACTGCTTCAGCAGAATTCATAGCCACTGCAGCTAGCCAGAGGAAAAAGGTGTGTGTGTGCATGTATATATATATATATATATATATATATATATATATATATATATATATATATATATATATATATATATATATATATATATATATATATGACAGATTTAAAGGAATAAACAGCAAAGCGCTTTATAGCTCTCTGCCTAATCAAACATCTGTTAAACAAGCAACATTGAGCATTTCCATAGTGTTTAATGAGCTGCTTGGACCAACGCAGTCCCCCCTTATCTAGCTAAGGTAAGCACCAGGAGCTGTCCATTGTGCTGAGGAGCTGTCCATTGTGCTGAAACGTTCCTATGCTTTGTGTCATAGACTAGGGACACTCATCCTTACTTCCCCCACCACCACCATCATCATCATCATCTCTGCCTGGATGCAAAAAATCAAAGTGCACAATTTACAATGACATCTCTCTGCACAGCCATGTTGTACAAAAAAATAGAAAATAAAAACACACTGGACAAAATCAAGGCACCAAGATCTTTCCATTTGCAGATGTGTGTACGTGTGCCTTACCTTTAATTATTTATTTATAAGGTGAACGTCCATTAAAGGTGCCTTACCATGACACAGGAGATTAATTCATCATCTGATCTTGGGCGAGCAATTAAACATAAATTATATGTGTGTATATATATATATATATATATATATATATATATATATATATATATATATTTTAATTGCACGTCCAAGATCAGATGATGTGTCATATATATATATATATATATATATATATATATATATATATATATATATATATATATATATATATATATATATATATATATATATTACACACATAGCTGTGCAGATAGCCCTGATCAGATCTAGTAGCATGGATACAGTAATTAAAGATAACAGATCGCTCTTACCATTGGATGACAGATTGCAGCAGGAATATCCACACGATCATTTTGTGATGAAAAAAGCTTAGCCCGAAGATCGCATTGTTTGGAACATTTGGCTTCTTTGGTGAACACATCTCTGCCATTCTCTCCCCCCCCTCAATCTCGTCTCTTTGTTGCGAATGGAATAGTCCCGTCGTGCCCCCCCCGCACACCCCCTACCAGGTACATTGACTGCAATGATACATTCCGCCAGGCTGGGAGAATTAAAATTTCAGAAATGAGATCCGCTTTAGCCCGTCTTGTGTCAGCAGATTTCCCCCCCGGCCCCCCAGCAGCGCTCCGCAGCTCATGCACCCGCACCACTTGTGTAGAGAGAAGGGGGGGATGGGGGGGAGAGGAGCCAAAGGGGAGAGAGAGAGGAGCCGTGCGCACACACACACACACACACACACGGACACACACACATATACACATACATACACAGCAAAGCTGTCAGGGAGAGAGTGTCTCAGACTGAATGCAGATTAACTACGAGGTCAAAGTGGAATTTCTGCACGCTGCTGCAGCACTAAAGATTAACACATGCGTGATGGCTTCTCACATGATTCTTAACCTTTCTGTATACGAGCATGTCAGGACTGGGAGCAGCACATTTCTTTATCTCCAGCTGAATTCTTAAAATTTGTGACTGGTAATGTATATTGCTCGGCTCCTCCTCACATACCCAAACATGTGGAAACCACAATAGTGCATTGCAAGGATTTACTCCAAGTGCCACTGCAGAATGACGAAGGCAACGAGGAGCTGCACTTCTCTAAGGTTTCATACACACTGGAGCTTTATCTCCTGGCAGAAGAGAAGCAGCTTCAAAAATGCATTTCCGCAAATGCCTTTAAGTGCGCTTGGGTGTTTATTTCCTTCAAAGGAATAATCGCTTTTATGCTCAAAAGCTCCTTACCTGAATGCGATGTTGGTGTTTTTATTTTTACTGCCTTTAATTTTCTGTAAACATCTATGGTATGCATGGACACATAGGGGAGAATTTACTAAAACTGGAGAGTGAAAAATCTGGTGCAGCTCTGCCTGGAAACCAATCATCTTCCAGGTTTTTTGTGAACGCTTAAGGCCCCTTTCACATGTACGGATCCCATGTGTTTTCACTTGCTCAGCGGCGAATCGCTCCGTTGATCCCCGCTGGACCGGAAGATGACAGTGCAGTGCCGGCACACTGTGCAGGGACCGCCCCTGTCAGATCTCCGCTCTCCCCTATGGGGGGATAGGATGAACACAGACTGACGCGATCCGCTCTGCAGACGGATGGAAAAATAGGATTTTCCTCCATCTGTAGAATCTGAGGTTTGCGGACACCGATGAGATTGGGTGTCAGCAGATGTTCAACCCGCTGACACCCACTATCTCATAGGGATTAATGTATATCCCTTTTTCATTCGTAAACGGATGGATGAAAAAGCGGACATACGGACCGCAGGTGTGAAAGGGGCCTAAATTGTAAGTTCACCATTACAAAAAAATCTGTAAGGTTAACTTACATAGGACCCCCTCCTCAACCCCCCCCCCTGACTGGCAGTGCCGTGATCTCGTGGTCCGAGCCCTCCTATTGCTCCCTCATTGAATCAGGATTCTTTATACTTCTTCACCGCTGACAGGACAGACTATGCAGCATTTGATTGGTCGGTGCAATCACATGGGCGCTTAGAATGCTCCAAAATGTACCTTCTGACGGAGGACGTTTTGGAGATAAAGCCGCTGTCAACATGAGGAAAAAAGAAGAAAGCCATTAACCAGCTTCTGTTACAGGGACGTTGGTCCCCTCAGTGCACACCAGTGCTGCTAATCAGTGCCCGCCAGTGCTGCTAATCAATGCCATCTATCAGTGCCCATCAGTACTGCCAATCAGTGCCCATGGAAAGACATCCATGGACGTCCTCCTGTGCTCACGTGCCCCCTGCAGCACGTAGGCGGTGCGCTCTGTAATCGCTGAGTCCCTGGGACTCGGCTGATTAGAGATCGGGGTAAAGGGCCAATCACAGCAGCCATTTACTATGTTAGAAAAACAGGGATGCAATCAGCGCAAAAAAATAAAAGACCATAAAATAGTGTAAAATATTATTATGTTAATAATAAATGTGTTAGATAAATGTGAAAAAACGTCTAGTTTAAATTCACTGGTATGCTAGCTGGACACCAAAGGACATTCACAAAATCCAAAATAGTACAGTATATAAGAAAACAGTGCAGAGCAAAACCAAAATTAATTAATAAGTGAAAATCAATAAAGTCCAAAAGGATTGAAGATCCAATCAGGCACTTCCTAGGATTCTTCACCAAGTGAAATTGAGCACACCAAACTAATGAGTGATCCCTCCACCAGTGAAAGATGGGTGCTCTCACCTCAGCAATAGAACCCTGTGTTACCAGATGGTCAGATAGGCAGGTATGTCAACAAAGCAGGCCAAGGAGCAAGATGGTAATTCAATTTCTCATATATCAGCCATACATATGGATCCGAACATGAAAAAAAGAAATCACAAATCTAAGAGCTTCCGCTGGACAAGGATAATTTAATACTGTATAAAAGAGCACAGGCTACTCACATTTAGCCAAAGAACATCAGGCATTTAAAATGTAACCAGGGCATCGAATCACACGATCGGATAGTTAGGCTCTTCAAACGGCAGCGAGCAACATAAAATGTCAGGCTCCTATCCCCCGGACGCGTTGCATTGTTACAACTTCCTCAGCAGGGCGGACCTGGAAGCTCTTAGATTTGTGATTTATTTTTTTCATGTCCGGATCCATGTGCATGGCTGACATATGAGAAATTGAATTACCATCTTGTTCCTTGGCCTGCTTTGTTGACATACCTGCCTATCTGACCATCTGGTAACACAGGGGTCTATTGCTGAGGTGAGAGTACCCATCTTTCACTGGTGGAGGGATCACTCATTAGTTTGGTGTGCTCAATTTCACTTGGTGAAGAATCCTAGGAAGTGCCTGATTGGATCTTCAAACCTTTTGGACTTTATTGATTTTCACTTATTAACCCTCCTGGCGGTGTTCCCGAGTCTGACTCGGGGTTAGATTTCTGTGCTGCGATCGGTAACCCCGAGTCAGACTCGGGCTTGCCTCGCTGGATCCACAGACTGTGTTTACTTACCTTGTCCCTGGATCTAGCGATGCCGCCAAATTCAAAAATGTAAACAAACACAATACATACAGTATACTGTAAACTTATAGATTACAGTACTGTATGTAAAAAATACACACCCCCCCCCTGTCCCTAGTGGTCTGCCCAGTGTCCTACATGTACTTTTATATAATAAAAACCTTTCTTTCTGCCTGCAAACTGTAGATTGTCCATAGCAACCAAAAGTGTCCCTTTATGTCAAAAATGGTTTTAGAGCAGCTATAAAACGGAAAATTGTATACTCACCTTTCCGTAATTTTCCTTTCCTGACGCATCTTCATGGCAGCACACACTGGGTTGTGACTCCGCCCCCACAACCTGACAGGATTGGTTAGCTATAAATTTGAAGGGGAGACGCCCCGCACCATTCTCTGTATATATCATCATAAAACAATAGGGCGGGCATCTGTGTGCTGCCATGAAGATGCGTCAGGAAAGGAAAATTACGGAAAGGTGAGTATACAATTTTCCGTTTTCCTGATGCATTCATGGCAGCACACACTGGGAAATAACTCGCCAGTCGGGAGGGTGCAAGAAAACAGTAATATTTATTCTCTATAGCGCTGAGGAATTGGCTCTAAGAACAGATCTGCCAAAGTCGACGGTAGCCAGGAGAGCAGAATCCACTCTGTAGTGAGAAATTAAGATGTGTTGGGAAGACCAAGTTGCTGCTCTGCCTATGGTTTCCGGTGAAATCCCGCAATATGCTGCCCAAGAAGTGGCCACTGCCCCTGTCGAATGAGCCCTAATGCTCTTTAGGAGTCGTAAGTTGCTGGATGGAATAGGTCTCCGCGATAGCACTAACAACCAAGAGGTAATGGTACGGGAGGTAGCTGGCTGACCTCGTCTGCTCCCGTGTGGGATAATTAAGACATAATCCGTCTTCCTGAGATGTAGCTGTGAAGTAACTGGAGATGGTAGGTTTGACATCCTAGGCATGGGACTCGCCCCTCTCATTAGTAAAAGATGGAAGGACGATGTCCTGGTTATAATTAAAGGAGGAAGTTACCCTTGGATAAAAATGGTCTGAGGGCTTCAGAACCACTCTGTCAGGGGAGAACACTAAATAGGGGTTCCGTAGCCATAAGTGCTTGTATCTCCGACGTCCTCTTAGCTGAGGTGATCGCAATACGGGAAGCCATCTTCAGAGCTAGGTTCCACGGTGAGACTAAGTTGAATGGAGAAAAGGGTGGATTGGACAGGGCCTCGAGTACTACACAGAGATCCCCTGTTGGAAAGGCTGGCCTCCTAGGTGGTCTGATCTTACGCAGGCCCTGAGGAACAGAGTGACCGGATGATGAAGAGCCCATCTAGTACCCGTCATGGCTGAAAGGGCGGATACTTGCACCTTCAGGGTACCCGGGCCCGGGCCCTTGTTAAGCCCTGACTGAAGAAATTCAAGAATTTGAGATGGGATTCCAATCTCTTTGCTGTGACGACACGAACCTCTCCCAGATCCTAGTATAGGTGACATCAGTGGAGCTCCTTAGAGCTTGTAATAAGGTTGATATTACCTCCTGAGAGTATCCTAGTTCCCCTAACCTAGCCCTCTCAATTTCCAAGCTGGCAAATGCAGCTTCTCTGGGCTGGATGGAAGAATTGCCTCTGATGTATGAGATCTCAGGTTACTGGAAGATGTATTGGAGGCCGCGTACCTATTGTAGCAGGGTCGTAAACCATGGCCTCCTCGGTCGGAACGGTATTAGTACAATAACCGTGGCTGAGGACCTCCGAAGTCGGGACAGGAATCTTGTAATCCGAGAAGTTGGAAGAAAAATGTACCCCAGCTCGAAGCTCCATGGAAGAGCTAGGCAGTTTGTCCCTTCGGCTGATGGAAAGTGGGCTCTGGACAGGAACCTCTGACACTTGGAGTTCTTTGGCGTGGCCGCTAGGTTGACTTCTGGTATTCCACAAGTTTTCGTAAGAATGGAGAATACCTGTTGGTTCAGGGACCATTCGTTGTTTGAAAGTGTCTCTCGGCTTAGGTAGTTGGCCAACGAATTCTGTGTTGCCGGGACGTACACTGCCCATAGATCTAACAGGTGCACTTGTGCCCTTTCCAATATGGGCAAACTTCCTCTTGAAGCGTGCGACGCCTGATGCCCCCCTGTATATGGATACATGACACCGCTACTTGTTGTCCATCCTGATCAGGACACTCTTCCCCTCTAGAAGAGGCGCAACGGCCAGGAGAGCCTGAAAGGCTGCTCTGAGCTCTAAAATATTTGACACTATGCCCTGAGCCCGAAAGTGCCACTGTCCTTGGGCTACTTGGTCTAGATAGTGTGGACCCCATCCCCCCTGGCTGGCGTCCGATGTTACTACTTCTGGACTTGGGGGAACTATTGGAATGGACTCCCTGAGGTTGGATGGGTGTGTCCACCACCATACTAATTGCTTTACCCAGTTCGGGATGTGAATGGTTTGGAGTATTGACGTTCTATTCCACTGCCTGAGAAAGTAGTTCTGTAAGGCCTCGTACTCACGACCAAACATGTCTGCTGAAACTGGTCCGCGGACCAGTTTCAGCGGACATGTTCGTTCGTGTGTAGGCAGTAACGTACAGAATTCCAGCAAACAATCGTCGGCCAGACCGTTTTCCAACGAACAACTGTTTCCTGGTCTTGCTTTAAAACATGTGTAAAGTGAAATTACGCGCCTAACTAATAAAAGACAGTTAAATATATATATAAATATATACAAATATTAAGAGTGTAAATAAATAAATAATAAGCTGCTCCTCAATAACACAAGTGGTATGTGGACAAGATAGAATATAAATAGAGGGCGCTAGGCCCATACACATTAGGTAAAGTGCCGTAACAAAGTATCTATCTAGCAATAAAATTGCAACATAAATAACACAAAAAATATATGAAAAAGTCCCAACAGTTGCAGTCAACCTGCACTTGAAACCACGCGAGTGGATTCAAATATGATCAAACAAATATATAAAAAATAGTGAACAAAGTCCAATTGTAATGATAGTTCTGTGAAAGAAGAAATGCCACCACCGCTGCAGTATGATTATCAATTCCACCCAAGGTGTTTTAGATAAGGTATGCTCTTACCAGAGCTCGTTGACCCCTTTAGTGAAAAAGATGGTCAACTAAGCTTATGCAGGATTGTGCCTGCAACACTTGAAGATATGGACAGACCACTTTGCAAATCCAGGAACCTCACACGGGATTATATGTAAAAGAAGAGAGGCCAGATAGCCAAATAGCGTGATACCGTTTTATTTAAAATATTTAAAATAGACATAAAAATCTGCCAAATGGCTCCTTACATTAGGGGGTGCCCACCCGGCACTGAGGCTGCGGACCTGTCACCGCTCGAAGCGGTTCTTTTAGTCGGATACGCTGGGGGATGAGAGCCGCCGCTCACATGTAACGCCAAACGATCCCTTCAACAGTCCAAAGCACGGGGGGTACGTCACGTGACCAGGCTGCCTCCGACGTACGTTTCGTTATGTTAACGTCATCAGGGGGGCGTGCCTGGTCACAAAGCATGATGGTATATGTAGTCAGAGAAACACAATGATTGGTGAGCTGAAACTAATTGCAGATACAGCCTCGGTGCCGTGTGTCATTAATAAAAAATAAATATAACACCGTAGGTAAATACATTACATTCATCATATTTAAACAAGAGAAATAGAGAAATGCACAGAAATATAGAATGGCCAAAATACTATGACTTCAAGAGTATTCCGCTGTTGAAATACATCTTAAATAAAATACAGATCTCGCATCCCTCCGGACGTGCAGATTCAAAAATAAGTGCCAGAAAAAACTTTACTCCATAAAATTCAATCATGATCACTCTAAATGATTATTCATACAAAATCATCTTAAATACACCAAAAATGAATAAATATAATTAAAAAATAATGAATAATGAATATAAATAAAAAATTATTTAGTTGTCTTTCAACCTTATACAGACCGGATTTAAACAGGGTAAAAAGAAATATCTCCCAATACTTAGTGATAGATTACAAATATCACTAGATCCCTCCAGACAAGTGATATGAATGAAAGGGGATTAGAGAGTATTCAAATTATTTCAATAATATTTCCAATATTAAATTGAATAATTGAATATAGTGATGATCTCTACAAAAAGGGGAGATCGCACTAATTAACTAACCCCAATCAAAAACCAGCATACAAAAATATTATATAAATAAAACCATACGTGAATATCTGGCAACCCTAAATAGTCACTGACGACTATAGATGATTGAAAATAAAAAATAAAAAATAATAATTAGTCCATAAAAAAATGAATGGATAGGGAAGAGTGAGGGAAGGGAAACTGGAAGGAGTAAAGAACACTCAATCATCGGTTAAGAAACAATTGAGGTCCAGCTCCACATTCAGTCCTAAAGGTTGCATGGTCCGTAATCTGTGTACCCATTTCATTTCGTTTTGGGAAACACTCCGTAACATATGTGTACCTCGCCAGTTCCTTTCTATTTTGTCTATGCCATAGAACTTACATAAACTAGGGTCACTTCCATGGAAATTGGCAAAATGTCTTGAGACACTATGATTAGGGAAACTTTTTCTAATATTTGTTAAGTGTTCATTGATGCGGATCTTAAGTTGGCGAGTGGTCCGGCCAACATATTGTAAATGACATGGGCATTCAAGCACATAAGTCACATGATCAGATCCACATGTGATTAGGGGTTTGATCTTGAAAGATTCGCCTGTTACATTAGAACTAAACTCGATTGTTTTCTTTTTGTCACCAGGATTCCGTGTAGTTCTACACGCTTTGCACCTAGTGCAGTGATGAAAACCGGATCCATCTAAAAAGGTCACCAATTTTGTTGGTGGATCAGGAACATTAGGAGCAATTTTGTTCCTGAGGCCTGGAGCTCTCTTATAGATGAACTTGGGCACCTTAGGGATGGATGTGATCAGGTCTTTATCCTTCCTCAAAATATGCCAATGTCGTTTAAACACAGCTTCTACCTGTCGATATTGCCTATGGAATCCACTAATAAAAGGTACTTCATTTTTATACTCTTTTCTCGGTTTGGGGACCAATAGAGATTGTCTATCAAGAACTGCCACTTGGTTATACGCTTGATTTAGTGTAGTTTCAGAGTAACCTTTTTCCAGAAATCTAGTGGTTAGTATATTAGCCTGAGTCTCAAAATCATCATTATTATCACAGTTCCGTTTTAACCTCATATATTGCCCTTTCGGGACTGCTCCTATCCAGGAGGGATGGTGACAACTATGAGTGGGTACAAACCCATTACGGTCTGTAGATTTGAAGTAGGTGAGTGTTTCAAATCTCAGATCGTTCTTTTTTATAGTAAGATCCAAATAGTTTACCAGATTTTTGCTGATTTCAGCTACAAAAGTAAGTCCATAATTATTTAAATTCATTTGGGCGA
This sequence comes from Rana temporaria, assembly GCF_905171775.1. Lineage (NCBI taxonomy): Eukaryota > Metazoa > Chordata > Amphibia > Anura > Ranidae > Rana > Rana temporaria. The sequence goes on along the minus strand of NC_053491.1, from coordinate 290,718,397 downwards.
TGAATATGTCGAGAGATTCCTCAGAACCTTCCCAAAAAAGAATAATATCGTCGATGTAGCGTTTGTAAAAATGTAAAGATTCTGGTCTGTTTGAAAAAATTGTTTCATGTTCCCACTTATTCAAAACAATATTTGCGACACTTGGAGCATATCTTGCTCCCATTGCTACACCGCCCACCTGATTAAAAAATTGATTGTTGGCCCAAAAATAATTATTTTTCATTGCTAGTTCAAGTCCCCTTATCAGGTAATTTATTTGTACCTTCTTTAGCTTAGAAAATTTACCTAACGCCCATCGAAGGGCAATTAGGGCATCAGAATGTCTGATATTTGTATAAAGGGATTGAATATCCACAGTAGCCATAACGGTGACTCGGGTGGCTGGTAAGGTTTGAAGTGCCACAATCAGATCCCTACTATCCTTAAGATAGGATGGACTAGCTGAAACCAGGGGTTTAAAGAAACCATCAAGGTACTCTCCTAGACGGGAAAAAAGGGAACCTATTCCACTTATTATCGGTCGACCAGGGGGGTTAACCTTGTCTTTATGGATCTTAGGTAAAGTATATAAGACTGGAATTTTAGGTGCATGTAAGACAATATAATCTGCCTCTTTAGGGTCTAGGATACCTCTTTCTAGTCCCTCATTCACCCAAACAATCAGCAGATTTTTCAGCTTAAGTGTGGGGTCGCCCCCAAGAAGCTGATAAGTGTTACTATCATCAAGTTGGTTCTTCATTTCTCGATAATAATACTCTTTAGTGAGAATTACAAGGCCTCCGCCTTTATCGGCTGGTCTAACCACTATGTTTCTGTTAGTTTCTAAATTCTTTATTGCTTCCCGAAATTGTTTGGTAGATTTAGATGGAAGGACTGTCATTGCACGGATATCGTCCTGAACTAAGGTCCGAAAAACCTCAATGTAGTGATTGGAACCATGCCGGGGGTTGAATACCGATTGGTTCCTCAATCCACTATGAATAAATCTATCAGATTTAGGTGGTTCAAGTTTCTGCGTATTTCCTGCAAAATGTTTTTTTATATTAAGTTTCCTAATATGTTTTTCTATATCAATAAAGACTTCAAATTTATTGATGTCCTTATTAGGTGCAAATTTAAGGCCTTGTTGTAGAACCTCCAGTTCAGATTTGGAGAATTCTATTCCTGTCAAGTTAAAAATGCCCTCAGTTAATCCAACCTTTTTCTTTTTCTCTCTCCCTCTTCCTCGTCGTCCTCTCTTTCTAAATACTCCTGATGGTGGATGGGTGATTTTGGGGGGATGCGGTATGTATCTTTCCACCCTCTCCCATCCCCCCCCCCCTGTTGTTGGTTATAATGAGGTGCCGGCCTACCTCGAAAATTCCCTCTGTGGCCACCCCGAGGTGGTCTGGGAGGGTAGGGTGGGCGATAGGGTTCGTAATAGTGATAGTCTTGGCTCCTATCATCTAATACCCCAAACCTATTATAGGTTTCAATTGGCTGGGAATACCCGTAGGCATTAGGTGGAGGATAAGTCGATGGTTTATAATAAGGAGTGGTGTGTTTGGAATTTTTGATGGCCGATTTTTTAGGGGTGCTTGATATTTGTACTGTTTTTTTCTTTTCAGCACTTTTGTTAGGCTGTGGAATAAGATCTCCATCTCTACTCAGTTCCAAAGGTGTACCCTGTCTGAGAGTGTCCTGCCATTTATAAATTTTATTTTCTTCCAAATCCTGTGCATCTCTCTGATATTTCTTTAATTTTTTATTTTTAATTTCACTATCATATTTTGATAGGTGTATCTGCAAAATCTTAGATTTATCCTTATATTCGCTACTGGAACTAAATGGCTCCATCCGTTTTTTAAGGTCTGCAATTTTGGATTCCAGAAGCGTATTTTTAGTTTTCCGTCTCTGGACCATTAATTGCATAAGTTTCTGCTCACAGGCATTAAAAAATTGGTACCATTCTTCAATAGATTGTAAATTATCATTCCCATCATTGGGACTGATATCCCACCTGAGGTGCCTGGGGGTGAGATTTTTACTTATATAAAGTTCAAATGAGGCAATATCCCACCACACTCTGATCTGTTTCTCCATATCAAATTGTAACTCTTTAAACCCTTTATCTAGATCAATGTTGGAACTTGGGGTTTCTTGAAAAATTTCCTCTAAGTTAATATGACGTTCTCGCATAAAATTAAAGATATCCATGGCTGCGTGAAAATATGGTTCAAAAAAGCAAAGATTATTAAACCTCAGAATGTGTAAAGTGAAATTACGCGCCTAACTAATAAAAGACAGTTAAATATATATATAAATATATACAAATATTAAGAGTGTAAATAAATAAATAATAAGCTGCTCCTCAATAACACAAGTGGTATGTGGACAAGATAGAATATAAATAGAGGGCGCTAGGCCCATACACATTAGGTAAAGTGCCGTAACAAAGTATCTATCTAGCAATAAAATTGCAACATAAATAACACAAAAAATATATGAAAAAGTCCCAACAGTTGCAGTCAACCTGCACTTGAAACCACGCGAGTGGATTCAAATATGATCAAACAAATATATAAAAAATAGTGAACAAAGTCCAATTGTAATGATAGTTCTGTGAAAGAAGAAATGCCACCACCGCTGCAGTATGATTATCAATTCCACCCAAGGTGTTTTAGATAAGGTATGCTCTTACCAGAGCTCGTTGACCCCTTTAGTGAAAAAGATGGTCAACTAAGCTTATGCAGGATTGTGCCTGCAACACTTGAAGATATGGACAGACCACTTTGCAAATCCAGGAACCTCACACGGGATTATATGTAAAAGAAGAGAGGCCAGATAGCCAAATAGCGTGATACCGTTTTATTTAAAATATTTAAAATAGACATAAAAATCTGCCAAATGGCTCCTTACATTAGGGGGTGCCCACCCGGCACTGAGGCTGCGGACCTGTCACCGCTCGAAGCGGTTCTTTTAGTCGGATACGCTGGGGGATGAGAGCCGCCGCTCACATGTAACGCCAAACGATCCCTTCAACAGTCCAAAGCACGGGGGGTACGTCACGTGACCAGGCTGCCTCCGACGTACGTTTCGTTATGTTAACGTCATCAGGGGGGCGTGCCTGGTCACAAAGCATGATGGTATATGTAGTCAGAGAAACACAATGATTGGTGAGCTGAAACTAATTGCAGATACAGCCTCGGTGCCGTGTGTCATTAATAAAAAATAAATATAACACCGTAGGTTTAGTTCTAATGTAACAGGCGAATCTTTCAAGATCAAACCCCTAATCACATGTGGATCTGATCATGTGACTTATGTGCTTGAATGCCCATGTCATTTACAATATGTTGGCCGGACCACTCGCCAACTTAAGATCCGCATCAATGAACACTTAACAAATATTAGAAAAAGTTTCCCTAATCATAGTGTCTCAAGACATTTTGCCAATTTCCATGGAAGTGACCCTAGTTTATGTAAGTTCTATGGCATAGACAAAATAGAAAGGAACTGGCGAGGTACACATATGTTACGGAGTGTTTCCCAAAACGAAATGAAATGGGTACACAGATTACGGACCATGCAACCTTTAGGACTGAATGTGGAGCTGGACCTCAATTGTTTCTTAACCGATGATTGAGTGTTCTTTACTCCTTCCAGTTTCCCTTCCCTCACTCTTCCCTATCCATTCATTTTTTTATGGACTAATTATTATTTTTTATTTTTTATTTTCAATCATCTATAGTCGTCAGTGACTATTTAGGGTTGCCAGATATTCACGTATGGTTTTATTTATATAATATTTTTGTATGCTGGTTTTTGATTGGGGTTAGTTAATTAGTGCGATCTCCCCTTTTTGTAGAGATCATCACTATATTCAATTATTCAATTTAATATTGGAAATATTATTGAAATAATTTGAATACTCTCTAATCCCCTTTCATTCATATCACTTGTCTGGAGGGATCTAGTGATATTTGTAATCTATCACTAAGTATTGGGAGATATTTCTTTTTACCCTGTTTAAATCCGGTCTGTATAAGGTTGAAAGACAACTAAATAATTTTTTATTTATATTCATTATTCATTATTTTTTAATTATATTTATTCATTTTTGGTGTATTTAAGATGATTTTGTATGAATAATCATTTAGAGTGATCATGATTGAATTTTATGGAGTAAAGTTTTTTCTGGCACTTATTTTTGAATCTGCACGTCCGGAGGGATGCGAGATCTGTATTTTATTTAAGATGTATTTCAACAGCGGAATACTCTTGAAGTCATAGTATTTTGGCCATTCTATATTTCTGTGCATTTCTCTATTTCTCTTGTTTAAATATGATGAATGTAATGTATTTACCTACGGTGTTATATTTATTTTTTATTAATGACACACGGCACCGAGGCTGTATCTGCAATTAGTTTCAGCTCACCAATCATTGTGTTTCTCTGACTACATATACCATCATGCTTTGTGACCAGGCACGCCCCCCTGATGACGTTAACATAACGAAACGTACGTCGGAGGCAGCCTGGTCACGTGACGTACCCCCCGTGCTTTGGACTGTTGAAGGGATCGTTTGGCGTTACATGTGAGCGGCGGCTCTCATCCCCCAGCGTATCCGACTAAAAGAACCGCTTCGAGCGGTGACAGGTCCGCAGCCTCAGTGCCGGGTGGGCACCCCCTAATGTAAGGAGCCATTTGGCAGATTTTTATGTCTATTTTAAATATTTTAAATAAAACGGTATCACGCTATTTGGCTATCTGGCCTCTCTTCTTTTACATATAATCCCGTGTGAGGTTCCTGGATTTGCAAAGTGGTCTGTCCATATCTTCAAGTGTTGCAGGCACAATCCTGCATAAGCTTAGTTGACCATCTTTTTCACTAAAGGGGTCAACGAGCTCTGGTAAGAGCATACCTTATCTAAAACACCTTGGGTGGAATTGATAATCATACTGCAGCGGTGGTGGCATTTCTTCTTTCACAGAACTATCATTACAATTGGACTTTGTTCACTATTTTTTATATATTTGTTTGATCATATTTGAATCCACTCGCGTGGTTTCAAGTGCAGGTTGACTGCAACTGTTGGGACTTTTTCATATATTTTTTGTGTTATTTATGTTGCAATTTTATTGCTAGATAGATACTTTGTTACGGCACTTTACCTAATGTGTATGGGCCTAGCGCCCTCTATTTATATTCTATCTTGTCCACATACCACTTGTGTTATTGAGGAGCAGCTTATTATTTATTTATTTACACTCTTAATATTTGTATATGTTTATATATATATTTAACTGTCTTTTATTAGTTAGGCGCGTAATTTCACTTTACACATTCTGAGGTTTAATAATCTTTGCTTTTTTGAACCATATTTTCACGCAGCCATGGATATCTTTAATTTTATGCGAGAACGTCATATTAACTTAGAGGAAATTTTTCAAGAAACCCCAAGTTCCAACATTGATCTAGATAAAGGGTTTAAAGAGTTACAATTTGATATGGAGAAACAGATCAGAGTGTGGTGGGATATTGCCTCATTTGAACTTTATATAAGTAAAAATCTCACCCCCAGGCACCTCAGGTGGGATATCAGTCCCAATGATGGGAATGATAATTTACAATCTATTGAAGAATGGTACCAATTTTTTAATGCCTGTGAGCAGAAACTTATGCAATTAATGGTCCAGAGACGGAAAACTAAAAATACGCTTCTGGAATCCAAAATTGCAGACCTTAAAAAACGGATGGAGCCATTTAGTTCCAGTAGCGAATATAAGGATAAATCTAAGATTTTGCAGATACACCTATCAAAATATGATAGTGAAATTAAAAATAAAAAATTAAAGAAATATCAGAGAGATGCACAGGATTTGGAAGAAAATAAAATTTATAAATGGCAGGACACTCTCAGACAGGGTACACCTTTGGAACTGAGTAGAGATGGAGATCTTATTCCACAGCCTAACAAAAGTGCTGAAAAGAAAAAAACAGTACAAATATCAAGCACCCCTAAAAAATCGGCCATCAAAAATTCCAAACACACCACTCCTTATTATAAACCATCGACTTATCCTCCACCTAATGCCTACGGGTATTCCCAGCCAATTGAAACCTATAATAGGTTTGGGGTATTAGATGATAGGAGCCAAGACTATCACTATTACGAACCCTATCGCCCACCCTACCCTCCCAGACCACCTCGGGGTGGCCACAGAGGGAATTTTCGAGGTAGGCCGGCACCTCATTATAACCAACAACAGGGGGGGGGGATGGGAGAGGGTGGAAAGATACATACCGCATCCCCCCAAAATCACCCATCCACCATCAGGAGTATTTAGAAAGAGAGGACGACGAGGAAGAGGGAGAGAGAAAAAGAAAAAGGTTGGATTAACTGAGGGCATTTTTAACTTGACAGGAATAGAATTCTCCAAATCTGAACTGGAGGTTCTACAACAAGGCCTTAAATTTGCACCTAATAAGGACATCAATAAATTTGAAGTCTTTATTGATATAGAAAAACATATTAGGAAACTTAATATAAAAAAACATTTTGCAGGAAATACGCAGAAACTTGAACCACCTAAATCTGATAGATTTATTCATAGTGGATTGAGGAACCAATCGGTATTCAACCCCCGGCATGGTTCCAATCACTACATTGAGGTTTTTCGGACCTTAGTTCAGGACGATATCCGTGCAATGACAGTCCTTCCATCTAAATCTACCAAACAATTTCGGGAAGCAATAAAGAATTTAGAAACTAACAGAAACATAGTGGTTAGACCAGCCGATAAAGGCGGAGGCCTTGTAATTCTCACTAAAGAGTATTATTATCGAGAAATGAAGAACCAACTTGATGATAGTAACACTTATCAGCTTCTTGGGGGCGACCCCACACTTAAGCTGAAAAATCTGCTGATTGTTTGGGTGAATGAGGGACTAGAAAGAGGTATCCTAGACCCTAAAGAGGCAGATTATATTGTCTTACATGCACCTAAAATTCCAGTCTTATATACTTTACCTAAGATCCATAAAGACAAGGTTAACCCCCCTGGTCGACCGATAATAAGTGGAATAGGTTCCCTTTTTTCCCGTCTAGGAGAGTACCTTGATGGTTTCTTTAAACCCCTGGTTTCAGCTAGTCCATCCTATCTTAAGGATAGTAGGGATCTGATTGTGGCACTTCAAACCTTACCAGCCACCCGAGTCACCGTTATGGCTACTGTGGATATTCAATCCCTTTATACAAATATCAGACATTCTGATGCCCTAATTGCCCTTCGATGGGCGTTAGGTAAATTTTCTAAGCTAAAGAAGGTACAAATAAATTACCTGATAAGGGGACTTGAACTAGCAATGAAAAATAATTATTTTTGGGCCAACAATCAATTTTTTAATCAGGTGGGCGGTGTAGCAATGGGAGCAAGATATGCTCCAAGTGTCGCAAATATTGTTTTGAATAAGTGGGAACATGAAACAATTTTTTCAAACAGACCAGAATCTTTACATTTTTACAAACGCTACATCGACGATATTATTCTTTTTTGGGAAGGTTCTGAGGAATCTCTCGACATATTCATCGCCCAAATGAATTTAAATAATTATGGACTTACTTTTGTAGCTGAAATCAGCAAAAATCTGGTAAACTATTTGGATCTTACTATAAAAAAGAACGATCTGAGATTTGAAACACTCACCTACTTCAAATCTACAGACCGTAATGGGTTTGTACCCACTCATAGTTGTCACCATCCCTCCTGGATAGGAGCAGTCCCGAAAGGGCAATATATGAGGTTAAAACGGAACTGTGATAATAATGATGATTTTGAGACTCAGGCTAATATACTAACCACTAGATTTCTGGAAAAAGGTTACTCTGAAACTACACTAAATCAAGCGTATAACCAAGTGGCAGTTCTTGATAGACAATCTCTATTGGTCCCCAAACCGAGAAAAGAGTATAAAAATGAAGTACCTTTTATTAGTGGATTCCATAGGCAATATCGACAGGTAGAAGCTGTGTTTAAACGACATTGGCATATTTTGAGGAAGGATAAAGACCTGATCACATCCATCCCTAAGGTGCCCAAGTTCATCTATAAGAGAGCTCCAGGCCTCAGGAACAAAATTGCTCCTAATGTTCCTGATCCACCAACAAAATTGGTGACCTTTTTAGATGGATCCGGTTTTCATCACTGCACTAGGTGCAAAGCGTGTAGAACTACACGGAATCCTGGTGACAAAAAGAAAACAATCGAGTTTAGTTCTAATGTAACAGGCGAATCTTTCAAGATCAAACCCCTAATCACATGTGGATCTGATCATGTGACTTATGTGCTTGAATGCCCATGTCATTTACAATATGTTGGCCGGACCACTCGCCAACTTAAGATCCGCATCAATGAACACTTAACAAATATTAGAAAAAGTTTCCCTAATCATAGTGTCTCAAGACATTTTGCCAATTTCCATGGAAGTGACCCTAGTTTATGTAAGTTCTATGGCATAGACAAAATAGAAAGGAACTGGCGAGGTACACATATGTTACGGAGTGTTTCCCAAAACGAAATGAAATGGGTACACAGATTACGGACCATGCAACCTTTAGGACTGAATGTGGAGCTGGACCTCAATTGTTTCTTAACCGATGATTGAGTGTTCTTTACTCCTTCCAGTTTCCCTTCCCTCACTCTTCCCTATCCATTCATTTTTTTATGGACTAATTATTATTTTTTATTTTTTATTTTCAATCATCTATAGTCGTCAGTGACTATTTAGGGTTGCCAGATATTCACGTATGGTTTTATTTATATAATATTTTTGTATGCTGGTTTTTGATTGGGGTTAGTTAATTAGTGCGATCTCCCCTTTTTGTAGAGATCATCACTATATTCAATTATTCAATTTAATATTGGAAATATTATTGAAATAATTTGAATACTCTCTAATCCCCTTTCATTCATATCACTTGTCTGGAGGGATCTAGTGATATTTGTAATCTATCACTAAGTATTGGGAGATATTTCTTTTTACCCTGTTTAAATCCGGTCTGTATAAGGTTGAAAGACAACTAAATAATTTTTTATTTATATTCATTATTCATTATTTTTTAATTATATTTATTCATTTTTGGTGTATTTAAGATGATTTTGTATGAATAATCATTTAGAGTGATCATGATTGAATTTTATGGAGTAAAGTTTTTTCTGGCACTTATTTTTGAATCTGCACGTCCGGAGGGATGCGAGATCTGTATTTTATTTAAGATGTATTTCAACAGCGGAATACTCTTGAAGTCATAGTATTTTGGCCATTCTATATTTCTGTGCATTTCTCTATTTCTCTTGTTTAAATATGATGAATGTAATGTATTTACCTACGGTGTTATATTTATTTTTTATTAATGACACACGGCACCGAGGCTGTATCTGCAATTAGTTTCAGCTCACCAATCATTGTGTTTCTCTGACTACATATACCATCATGCTTTGTGACCAGGCACGCCCCCCTGATGACGTTAACATAACGAAACGTACGTCGGAGGCAGCCTGGTCACGTGACGTACCCCCCGTGCTTTGGACTGTTGAAGGGATCGTTTGGCGTTACATGTGAGCGGCGGCTCTCATCCCCCAGCGTATCCGACTAAAAGAACCGCTTCGAGCGGTGACAGGTCCGCAGCCTCAGTGCCGGGTGGGCACCCCCTAATGTAAGGAGCCATTTGGCAGATTTTTATGTCTATTTTAAATATTTTAAATAAAACGGTATCACGCTATTTGGCTATCTGGCCTCTCTTCTTTTACATATAATCCCGTGTGAGGTTCCTGGATTTGCAAAGTGGTCTGTCCATATCTTCAAGTGTTGCAGGCACAATCCTGCATAAGCTTAGTTGACCATCTTTTTCACTAAAGGGGTCAACGAGCTCTGGTAAGAGCATACCTTATCTAAAACACCTTGGGTGGAATTGATAATCATACTGCAGCGGTGGTGGCATTTCTTCTTTCACAGAACTATCATTACAATTGGACTTTGTTCACTATTTTTTATATATTTGTTTGATCATATTTGAATCCACTCGCGTGGTTTCAAGTGCAGGTTGACTGCAACTGTTGGGACTTTTTCATATATTTTTTGTGTTATTTATGTTGCAATTTTATTGCTAGATAGATACTTTGTTACGGCACTTTACCTAATGTGTATGGGCCTAGCGCCCTCTATTTATATTCTATCTTGCTTTAAAACAGTCTGCTGGAATCGTGTCCGTCAGACATGTTCGGTCGTCTGTACACAAAAGCAGCGTACAAAAACCCCGCGCATGCTCAGTCCAAATGAGGAGACGGGAGCGCTCGTTCAGGTAAAACTCGCGTTTGTTTGGGATATGGCACATTCGTCATTAGAAACCTTTTATTCTAGCAAGAGAACAATGTCTTAAAAAGGCGCACTAAACCACATTTTAAAGCCTCGTTTTATTAATTCTTCTCTTGCTAGAATAACCCCGTTCTCTTGCTGATGCAATTTCAATAGAGTTGTCCCATACTGAAATGTCACATTTCTTGCTTGTGATGTAATCCTTTAATAATGTTTTCTATGCCAGACGTGTGTTTTGGTTGGTGGTCCTCCATAATTTAGAGTAGTCATTTTTGTAAAGGAATGTGCATTTTTTTAATTTTTTTTTTTGTTTCTAGTTATGTCACCATTTAAACTTTTTTTTTTTTACATGTTTTTTTCATTTTTTTTTTTTTTTTTGGTGTTTCATTAGAGAATATTAAACCATGTTGGCACACCAAATGTCCCCCCCCCCCCCAAGGAGTGTGTCCTTTGTAAATTACCCATTGTATATTTATTAAAGGTTTGCTGCCTAATAATCCCCACAGTATATCAAACAATAGACATGTTTTCAAATGAAAGCAAAAAGCCTTTTATTCAGGCAAATGTCATCACAAAAAATAAAAAGAACGGCAGCACTAGAATAGATAGCAAACTATATGCAAACTTGCATTTCCAACATGGTGAAGGATAAACTTCCAAGCCTCAGGAGCCAAACACAAAAATATGAAGCAGCAGCACACAAACAAAGGAACCCAAACTGTGGTAGTACAAACAAGATGTCCTTTATGTGGAAGGAAATGGAAGGCAGAAAATCAACGTTTCCTCCTCTTTCCAGCCTTCCCTCCAGGCAGCCTTCCAGCGGATCGAACACGGGGTCTTGCAGGTGGGGTTGATGTGGCAGCAGGAGGATGGTGTTCCGCAAGCCGGGCCGGGTCACATAGCCCAGTGTCTGGGGTCAGCAGGCCCCTCTGCATCCACCAAAGGACCTGGTTCATCAGGGCCTTTGCCAGTCTTCTCTGGTCCTCCTCCCCTTCATTTAAATCATGGGCCAATGAGGCACTGAAGGCCTCTGTGGGGTTGAGGGGGGCCCTCATGATGGCGCTTGCCTCCTGGATCATGCGGAGGCTTGCCTCCTCCACAGGCCTCAACTGCCTCCTTCGGCCTGATGGCCTCACCTGGGGGGGAGAAGACTGGCTGGTGGTGGTTCTCCTGGCCGGGTGGACCTGCTGCAGGCCACTGGGCCCAGCCTCCTCCTGGCTGCCACTGACCCCGGCCTCCTCCTGGCTGCCACTGACCCCGGCCTCCTCCTGGCTGCCACTGACCCCGGCCTCCTCCTGGCTGACAGACACCTGAGGATCTGCCACCTCCTGGCTGATCTCTTCTTCCTGTGTGGAAAAAAAAGGAATTTTTTTACAATTTCGCTAAATAAAACCACACTCATTTTCATGTTTTTCGTTTAGTATTTTCTGTTCATTATTACTTGAATACACTCTACTTCTGACCCCTGCAGTTGTCATCCCTGACACCTATTTGTCTGTACACCTTTTTGTTTGCTTTTTCCCAGCTTGGTTTTTTTTTTACAATATCTAATCATTAATCCACCAAGAATTATTTACGCCATAAATATAGAGGAAACTACTATACCTCCTCATCGAAGGGTGGCAGATCTGCATCTCTGTCAGCCAGGCCCTCTTCCTCCGACTCTGCAGGGCTGTGGTCATCTGGGGAATGTCCGCTGGAAGGTAGCATGGAGGAAAGGTTGGAAGAAAGACTCGACATCGTTTTCCTGCCTTCCATTTCGTCCCGCAAAAAAGCCATCTGTTTATAATACCACAGTTTGGGTTCCTTTGCTTGTCTTGCTGCTGCTCCCGATTTTTGGCTTTTATTAGCTTTGTATGCTCTCCTGTATGTGCTTCTGAGGTTGGCAAGTTTATCCTTCACCATGTTGGCAGTGCATCCTGGCACCCAAGTTTGCATATAATTTGCTAGCTCTTCTAGTGCTGCCGCTCGTACCTCTTTATTGCAATATAAAGAGTGCTTTGAATTCCACAGGATGGGCGTGTCCTGGTATTTTTGAAGTAAGGCCTCTATAGATTCCTTGCTTTGTAGGAGGTCCATTGTAATTTTTGCAAAATTATATTTCTTTTTGAGTCTAGATTACAAAAACATAAACCACAGAAAAATAAATATTCCAAAGGATCAGCGTTGACCTTGATCTAATATGTGTCTTCAAATTTATTACCTATATCTAATTCCAAACACAGTCTCTCTTGTTTAAACAATGATTGGCAGCTCGGCCGCATTGCTTGTACCAAACATTGATTTGCTAGATGCAGAGCCATTGTTCACATTGCAGTAAATATTTTAAATATATAAAATTAAACAATGCTTACAAATGACAGTTTTCATCTAGGCACTCTTTCATGTGTAAATCTCATGCCCCTGACAATGGATGACATAAAAGACACTTCCTAATGACCTCTGTACAACCAACACTTGAACAATACTTTGCCTGATCTGAATACACCAATCAAAAACTTGTCAATGAGGTACAGCATTGTTCACATCTCTATTTTGTGAGGTGTCCAAAAGCATTTGGATACCAAAATAACATTGTGGTACCCCATAGACAGAATAGCTTAAAAAGGGTGCAACCAACAGCCCAAACCCCCATCCCATGTGTCTACATTTTCAAGGCCTCTGCTGATCACATTTTTAATTTCCTTACCTTCCTGTCTCTCGCTCCTCGTTTCTCACGCTCGCCTAATTACCGCGTAAGATGCGTAATCACGGCGTAAACCTTTTAAACACTCCGCGTATTTATGAAACCCCGCCCTCGTCACCTTTGCGAGGCCCCTAATCAATGAGTTTAGGAAATATGGCGTTAACTGTGTATGTTCTGGATGCGCTCGAAGATTCTCCGCGTAACGGACGTAAACACGTTGTTTGCATTCTCTACACTCCGCGTATGTATTAAACGCCGCCCTCTTCTCCGCCCATGGCGTAAGAATTCATCTTTTCCACGCCCATAATCTCTGTGGGAAAGGAAAGATGGCGATGTCACACGAGCGGCCACGATGCTCTCATGCCACAAGTGAAGGGACAGAGGCAGGGACGTCCCGATCAAGGAAAAGAAGATATAAAGCCACTAATATGCGGTTCCAGGAAATGGTGGAGTTAGTTTACATCATGCGAAAGAAGGACTATGATGGTGAATTAGGGCCATACAAGACCCCTAACCGCCGAAAGGCACATATTATGGACAAGGTGGCGAGGAGAATGCAGAGGATGTTTGGGATCACCAGGTCCAAGGAACAGCTGAGGAAACGATGGTCAGACTTAAAATTGAGGGAGCCACATCAGATGAAGAAAATACTTAAAATTCTGCGTAAAAGTAAGTAAATATATATTGGGGTTGGGGGGGGGGGGTGATTGTCTGCAATAATGTGTTGCCATGTATATTTCACCATCTGCCTCCTTGGCCTGCTTGTAATTTTAAAGACATGTTGTCATTTATTTTTTAGGACATAAATAACTACATATTTACAAACAGTGTTCTTAGTAAACAACGTAACATCACATAGTTTATCAGAAAGGCTCGGTTATTCCAGGAACAACACACCTGGACATGGCTCACTGGCCAAAAACTTTGTTTGTAAACATTGTGTAAAAGCTAGTTCTAGAAAAAAAAAGTATGAGAATGGGAAAGGCAAACAGGATTCATTCTAAAAACAGTGGTAATAAAGCAGATGTTTTCACATCTGCAATGCAGAGCACCTGTGTCTCCCCAAATCAAAAATGGGTTTTGGTAGGGTCTCCCAGAAATACAGTTTAGGGGGGACATCCATGTGTGTCACTTTGCTAAAAAGGGGCAGGATCAGAGCTTGCCATATAGAAGTAATTGCAAAATGTAGGTTTGGTGAAAGATAAAAGTAACTAAATGAAAGCATCTTCTAAGCAATGTGTGCGATTTATGCTCTCCAATATCTGTGTGCTGATGAGTCTACATTTTTTTTGGTTTATTTCAGGGGAAAGAAGTCGCCAGCATTTGGAGGAGGCAGAGAGGGCCAGACAAGGCCAAAATCTGCCATCTCAACATGTGGAGGAGGAGGAGGATGTGGAAGGAGAAGAGGATGTGGAAGGAGAGGAGGATGTGGAAGGAGAGGAGGATGTGGAAGGAGAAGAGGATGTGGAAGGAGAGGAGGATGTGGAAGGAGAGGAGGATGTGGAAGGAGAGGAGGAAGGAAGAAAGGAGGAAGAAGTAATTTTGGACTTAGAAGTCATAGCAGATGAAGGGCAAGTGGCGGAAGAACAATTTGGCGAATTGAAAGAAGGTGGATTGATGGATGAAGGAGGAGTCCAAGATGATGGGGAAGTGGTGGAAGAAGGAGGAGTGATTGAAGATGATGGGGAGGTGGTGGAAGAAGGAGGAGTGATAGAAGATGTCGAAGAGGTGGAAAGGAGAAGCCCATCAGGTCAGTGTCACCCTAGCTTGATTCAAAAAAACATATGTAGATAGGCCTCATCGAAAAATAATGTTGTAAATGCCATTTTTTTTTTTTGTTTTAGGGGAGGAGGATGGTGTGCCAATATTTTCACGTGCAAGTGCTGCTATAATTATTCAGCAGGTAATGGAGTGCAGCACTGAAATGCACAATATGCGTGAAAGGATGTTTCTCATGGAACAGAATGTAACAAATGTCCTTTTGGAATGCAGCACGGAAATGGACAATATGCGGCAAAGAATGATGGTCATCGAATCTAATTTTAAGAACATTATTGACATGATGGGCCGTGTCAAAGACTGAAACACCCCCCGCCCATCCCCCGCCCCCACAAACATTTTTACAGTTTGAATAATGAATACGCCAAAATTTGAAGATACACACACAGTGTGCCAACATGTGCTATCTGCCATCACAGAATATCTAATGTCTGTGCTTTGTGGGTCCAACCCCCTCCTCCATCCTCAAGTAGTTGAGAGGAAGGGTTTGCTCCCACAAAACACAGACATTGATCACCCATGATGTCAGATAGCACATGTGGCCATTTGTCTGTTGAACCAATGACATTTGGCGAGTTTGCACTGAATGTGTGTATCTTCCAATTTTGGCGTGTTCCAGTGTGAAAGCACACCATGACTGACTGCTGTTGTGAGTTTTTATATTTTTGGAATTGGATTTTGTTACTTTTTGACCATGTTGAACATTTTGGGATACTATAAAGTTTAGACCATAAAGAATAAACAACGGCAAAAAATTTAAAAAATATATATATAGAATTATAAATCTCTCTAATCACTGAATTTAGTGAAGTAGAGATTTGACTCCAAATTCTCACCTAAAAATTTACTTTTAGAAAAACACACCAAAAACAAAAAAAATGGTTAAAAAATTATTGTTTTTTGTGCATAAAAAATATGCCCAAAAAAAAAATTAAGGCGGTAAACACCCCACCAAATATAATCTATATATATATATATATATATGTAAACAATAAATCTAACTATATTTGAGGAAAAAAAAAGTGAACTTGTTAATAAATGTATAATCTGCATAATATTTTTGGTTGAATTACCTGAAAAAAAAAAAAAAGTTAAAAAATATTTTGTAGACTCCTAAGTACAAAAGCAGGGAGTAATGAAAAAAATATAAAATTATTTTTGGGGTCATGAACAAGCAAAAATTAAAAAACTTGACCTCAACATTTACAAATGGAGTTGCTTCTTATTTCTAGACTCAATACCCTGTTTGTAGATGAGTGAATACTGTGCAAAATGTGGTTAGTTACTAAAAGTGGAGAAATCAATTATGCATTACAATTGAAGAAGTTAGTTAGAGAACCAGGAAGACAGAAAAAGAGAAAAAGCATTAATGACAAACAACTGTATAAAGTCCAATGGTCTAATTATTTATTATTTTTTAGAATATTCCTTTCTTTGGGGGCCGAATTAGAAAGAAATATGATCTGGCATAGCAATGGCCCCCCGACCCATGAAGTACTCAACATATTTGTCGCGTACCTCACGAGCTGATTGGGGGGCCAAGCCAGCGCGACCAGTGTCCAGCCCGGGAAGGGGATCTGAGGGTAGTCTTGCCTCAGAACCGATGTCGGGTAGGTACGTCTGGGAGTGCCTGCGTAAAAAGTTGTGCAAAATGCAGCAGGCAAATACAACGGTGTCCAATTTATATTCCGCCAGATGTATCGATGTCCTGAACAGGCGGAACCGGTTGGTGAGTATCCCAAAGGCATTCTCGACTACCCTCCGAGCCCTGGCCAACCGAAAATTAAAACACACTCCTCTCTGAGGTGAGGGTCCTCTGGGGAAAAGGCCGCATGAGGTGAGGACCAAGCCCGAAAGCCTCGTCCGCTAGGAACACAAACGGAAGTCCTTCCACATTATCTTCATCTGGTGGCAATGCCAGACCACCAGCTTGGAGACGATCATAGAAATCAGTCCGTGCGAACACTCCCCCATCAGACATCCGGCCGTTCTTCCCCACGTCCACATATAGAAACTCATACTGTGCCGACACCACCGCCATCAACACAATACTATGATAACCCTTGTAATTATAATAGTACGACCCCGAGCGGGGTGGGGGCACAATGCGGACGTGTTTCCCATCTATTGCTCCACCGCAGTTTGGAAAATCACACCGCTGGGCAAATTGGGAAGCCACAGACTGCCATTCCTGTGGTGTGGAGGGTAGCTGTGGGGACAAACAAAATTAGAGATTTAGTACTTTGTAACAAATACATCCTACAAGCATCCTTGTGACAGTTCACAGTATTAAAATTGCATTAGAAAAATGTGCATGGAGAATTTGGGAAATGAAATATATAGGGCCACTTCATTAAGAGACTCCACAGCCCTCTGATGGGGACAATAAAAGTTTGAAGGGGGGGGGGGGGGGACACAAAAACCAAAAAGTCCTGTTTGAAAAAATGGCAAGGTGGGTTTGTCCCTAGGATAGCATGCTGGACAGGTTAATATTGGGTAAGGGACAAATATGCAGGTAGGCCAAGAATAAAACATCTAAAGCTGATATCAACATGCATAGGGAGAAAAGGTAACGTTAGTTAAACACACAGCATATCTGGGAAAATAAAAATAAAGTTAGTTGGCCACATTATTAGAGCCAGGAAACTTACCTTAATATACTCCTCATGCATAACTTTGATGATGGCAGCACACGTGTCCGGTATGATGACCCCAAGCGCCTGCGGAGAGATGCCTGTCGAGAACTTGAGGTCCTGCAGGCTCCTCCCAGTCGCCAGGTACCGCAACGTGGCAATAAGCCTCTGCTCGGCCGTGATGGCTTGGCGCATCACAGTGTCCTGCCTCGTGATATAGGGGGACAGAAGATCCAGCAGACTGTTGAATACGGGGTCCGTCATGCGGAGAAAATTCCTAAAGTCATTAGGATTATTCTCCTGGAGTTCCCTAAGCAGAGGCATATGTGAGAACTGGTCACGCTGGCGCAACCAATTCTTGGTCCAGAAACGCCTCCGCCCCCTGTTTCTGGCCAAAGTACTGGACAAATGAACATATCCAGCAGCCATCCCATAAACAGCACCAACTCGCGAAAATTGACGCTGCTGCTCCATCATGGCTTCAAACCGGCCGGCTGGTCAGTCAAGAACACACTGAAACAGAAAGCACTCGCAAATCCAGCACTACCTGCGACAAACGCGTGACAAACAGATACGAGCGCACAGGATGCAACTGCTAAAGCAGAAACAACCTGCTTGCCTATAGCCGAATGACAACTACGTTACCGCAAGCACACGCACTGAACCCGTGAATACACGCTGTCAAAGCCTGGAGACCGAGAAGCGCGAATCAGCTCTAACCAAACCTTCACTAACACGAGCAAACCCGTAACTAGCAAAAGAGGAACAGAGGGCGGCGCCATTAACTTTGGTCTTCCCCTTTATAGTGACGTCGTACGTAGTTTACGTGCACGCGTTCCGGTACGACGGGAATTTGGTCCGCTGGTGTGTACACGCCAGCGGAACAAAACACAAATCAGCCTTGTACGCCGGAAACTGTCGGGCAGACAGTTTCCAGCGCACAGATCCGGTCGTGAGTACAAGGCCTTAGACTTGCATGTGTCACAGGGGCCACTGTATCAAAGGTATGGATGCTGACATGGACCCCCGGGTACTGAGGCAGGCTCTGACAGTAGACGTCTGGATGATAGCAGATTCTGTACCTTCTGGAGTAAGGGCTTCAGCCTCTCTTGAGGGAGTTGCACCCGGTACAACCTGGTATATTATTCTGCCCCTAGGAACACCCTGACTTGCTGAATGCTCTGGGTGCTGACGCGATGCCGAATGGGGGGCACCAAAATTGGAAATGAGATTGATAGATTGAGAACCGAAGGGACCTCTGGAAGGGGGGATGATCGGGACGTGAAGGTAAACGTCCGAAAAATCTAGGAGATAGCATCCAGTCTCCCACGTCCACTGTCAACAAAATGGACTGAAGGCTTTTCCAATCTGAGGGCCTCTATTTTGATCGTCTGTTGAACCTCTTTAGGTCCAGGACTGGACGTAGATCCCCTGTTTTTTTTTTTTGTACCAGAAATAAAGGGGAATAAAACCCCCTCCCTTTCTGGTGTGGAGGTACTTGGTAGGCTGGAATGTGTTCCCTGGCAATGTGCCCATGAATTTCCAATTGTGACCGGTCTTGATAGAGGATAGTGTCCATGAATCTGTTATACGAGTTGCCCATATCCGAGCGAATCTCTTGAGTCTGGTGCCCACCTGAGCTGGGTGGGCAGACGGACCCTCAAAAAGGACTTCTGCGGTTCCCCGGCTGTGATAGCCTTGGCTTACTGTAAATACATGAAGGAGGGTCGAGTCTTCCAGTCCCTCCTAAATTTCCTGCCGGGACGGTAGGATCTAGCATCCCTGTACTTGACAGGAAGATCGTGTCTGTAAGCGGGGCCCTTCTGGGGCTCTGGTCTCCTATCGGAGGGAATCAGCCCGGATTTTCCCCCGGTAACCTTGGAGATGGCCAAGTCCATCTTTGTGCCAAATACACTTGAGCCGCCATATGGAGTTTTGCACCAGTAGATTTTGATGCTGTCTCCGCTATCCAGGGTCTCAGCCATAAGGCTCTTCCCAGTCATGAAGTCGCCCCCTCAGGAGCCGTAAGCCAACTTAATTTCCCTGCAGGGAGGAGAATATCTTCCCCTGGTCGGCTCCTTCTAGAATGGAATTCTCAACATTAGCCGCCCATGCAGCGATAGTTTTAGCTACTGCCGCCGTGGTGATAGCCGGCCTACTAGCGTCTCCTGTCGTGGAGCAGGCTTCCTTCAGTTCTATATTGATTTCACGATCAAGAACGTCCCGGATGGTAACTGCATCTTCAATCGGTAGAGAAACGTCTCTAGCGAGTCGCATTAAAGATGAATCGACCGTAGTTGCATTGATCAAAGAATTGATCCTAGACTCCCACAAGGGGTACAATCTGCAAACTTGTTGCTCATACTGGGCCGCTTATGCGATCTCCCCCACTCATCCTTTATGAGGTTTTCCAGCTCTTTGATGAAGGGAAATGATTCAGGACCCCCTTTTCAGCACCAGGAAATATTTCTGAACCTTCAGAGGTTCTGCCATAACCCCTTCCCAGCCGATCGCTTCCTCGACTGAATGGGCAAATGGTTCAACTAAAGAAGAGACAGTCCGACGCCTGCTCACACTCCTCATTCTTAGAGAGGGTTTTTGCAGCCTGGCGTAACGGCTGGGCGATGTGCTTGGGGAAGGATCGCCCACAATTGATCCCTGTGCGATTCTCCTAGGAGCTCAGTATATACTCTGGCCTCCGAATCCTTGGTTACTTCAATGAAGCACGAGCGGCAGGCCAATTCCCCTGGCAAGGCTGGCGCCCCGCATATTTGGCAAACATTTGCTGTGGTGCGGGTAAGATAGCTCCATCTGGGATGAAGGTAATCGTCTGCGGTGGGACCGACTATGACAGGAGTGGCTGTGACGCGAGCGGCTATGCCTTGATTGAAGAAAGCAAGAGGGTAACCTTTAGTGACTTCTTGCGCCTTCTGCCGGAAGCATGGCTAGAATCTCCCTCTGTGCCGCAAACTTGCGTCTTTTGACCCGATAGGGCTACCAAAACTGTAGCGTCAGTGGCCAAGCTCTCTTTTTTGTCTCTTCTCTACTTACCACCTTCTGGACGGCCTCTATACCTGGTCAGCTGATGGTGGTCTGCGAGGGCAGTGGCCCCCATGAGGATAGCAGGGAGACAGCCCGGAAAGGTGGGAAAAAAGAGAGAAGGGAAAACATTACAATATGTCCCCCCCCCCCCCCAACATTTCTATTTATTAAATATAATGATTTATATACATATATCTATCCTTATTTTATTTTTTATTTTTTGGATTATATTAATTGTTTAATTATGGATATACTTTCTCCTATAATATGTTATAAATTAATATATAAATGTATTATATCTTCTATCCTATTTGTACCTATGTCTTTTTATTTTTTTATTTTTTGTAATCAATTGGCCCAGGCTGAACTGGGACGAGCCTGCACACACCTGGTGCAATCTTCACTCTGAGTAGAGCAGAGCAGCAGGACTGCAGCCAGAACTACAGAGCAATAGGACTGTTTCCTTTTTTTTTTTTTTTTTTAAACAGCGCCGCTATTTGGAAGAGGGCAGAGGAGACCGGCAGCATCATCACTGAGCTGCGTGCATGCGCAGAGCGCTGAGGGGTACGCGGCGGTGACCCCGAAAGTATGGGGTGTCAGAGGAACCACAGGGCTCAGCAGAGCTGAGAAAAAAACAACAACAGGCAGGCAAAGGTACAAAACAGACTAACCTTAGGTGGCAAATGTAATGATACAAATACCTTTGTGGAAGCACACACTGCACTGGAAGGAAAGACAGAGCGAAAGTGGGGGCCACTGCGAGATTTGAAGCTTCTTTAAAGCTTGCTACAGATGCCAGTATAATTCCAGAGCCCCTGAGACCACCAGAACGGGGGTTCCCACCATAAAGCTCATTTAGAGACTGTACAGGAGGGACTTCCAAACAGGAGAGGCTGAACCTGCTGGGGCGATCTGCGGTAAGAGGCATGCTTCTTGCTTGTTCGTCCAATCTGTCAGGTGAGGATAAAAAAAGAGAATGGTGCGGGGCGTCTCCCCTTCAAATTTATAGCTAACCAATCCTGTCAGGTTGTGGGGGCGGAGTCACAACCCAGTGTGTGCTGCCATGAATGTGTCAGGAAAACAGCGATAATAAATTATAATCACTTGCAGAATTATGCGATAGCGATTTGTGGGGAAATTTGTCATAAAAAAATAAAAGTAATGACAGCGACAATTCTGCAACTGAGCAAATTTCAGTGATTTTGAGTTGATTACCGTACATTATTGAATCATTTTTATTATAATTATATTATTATTTGTTATAATTATTTATAATTATTTATTATATTATAATTTATATATTTTTTTTTTTTAAATGTCATACCCGGGATCCCTTCAATACTCTTGTTTGGTCATATTTAAGTGAGTTATTCCTAAAAATTACAGGCCTACAGTATAAAACGCCAAATTTCCTTGCAAATAATGGTACTGCTTTCAGCACCTTTTTTTCTGAAAGAATCATACCGCCAGGGAGGCTAATTAATTTTGGTTTTGCGCTATACTGTAGCCCTTTACTATGTGACCAGGCTGCTGTCAGACAATGATACAAAAAAAGGAGAATATGGGAATCCCACCTATTTCTAAACTGCAGTACTCACTGATAGTAAAATAACAAAAAACTAAGAAATACACACCCAATAGAGTTAACTGCATATTTATTAAATTAGACACTAAAATCATGTATCAAAAAGTACCAATAGACATACAAAAAAATGATTATCTGGATTATCCGAATGGGAATTTTTTGTATTTATTCCCTATTATTATAGGGAATAAATACAAAAAATTCCCATTTGGATAATCCAGTGACGGTATGCTCAGCTGACTAGCTAAAAAGGAACCTCCCCATAGGCGAGGCAAGTTAACAGCATGCACACCCACCCTCCCCTGAAGACACCTAGTACAATGACCAAGTCGCTATATAAAGCAGGTGGATTCATATACATATATATATACAGGGCTTTTTTTCTCAGACAATAGGTGCAGGAACTCCCCTTTTCTGAGTCACTTGTTTTCTCTGCTCCTACCCACCTCTGAGCAACGTCCCTTGGTTCCATCCCCTACCCACCTCCCAGTACCACCCCTTTTAGACAATACAGAACCAAGTATAATTTTGTTGTGCTAAGTCAATTGTATGGAATTTGGTTTCCCCTTCAGCCAGCAACAATAGATCCCCCTAACAATGTACCACCCACAACAAAATTCCCCATCAACAGATCTCCGCACAGCGAGAATTAATAGACTCTCTGGTAGCCATCAACAATAGACCCCTCTCCCAACAGTAGATTTCCTTCAGAAACAACTGACCCCCCAGCAACAATAGGTCCCCCACCAGCAACACTAGACCTCCTCAGCAACAATAGACCCCCTGCAAAAATATATGCCCTCCAGCTAGAAAAGATCAGTCAGCAGTGAGCATCAATACCCTGCAGCACATCCCAGCACCCCTTGACATTACATACAGTCAGTCCAGAAGGTGCCGGAACTGCGTTCCCCCACGTTCCCGCTGAAAAAAAGCCCTATATATATATATATATATATATATATCAATTTTGTTTTGCCTCCATTGCTTGGGTTCCGCATATGGACAGTGTTAATAATACCTGTTTTCAGGATACACTGCCCCACGTAGGAACACAATAGGTTTTATTTATATAGCAACTCGGTCATTGTACTAGGTGTATTTGGGGGTGTTTGTCTGGGGGAGGGTGGGTGTGCATGCTGTTTACTTGTCTCTCCTATGGGGAGGTTCCCCATAGCTAGTCAGCTGTGCATATCATCACTGGATTATCCTAATGGAAATGTTTTTGTATTTATTCCCTATTTTTATAGGGGATTCTGTTTTTTTGTATGTCTATTGGTACTTTTTGATACATGATTTTAGTATCTAATTTAATAAATATGCAGTTAACTCTATTGGGTGTGTATTTGTCAGTTTTTTTGTTATTTTTTTCTATTTGTAGCTGTCAGACAATGACATCTGATCATGGAAGTAAACAGATGCCGGTTATCAGCTTTTTTCTCCCTCACGCTGACAATGTAAGGAAAAAAGAAGAAAGCCATTAACCAGCTTCTGTTACAGAGACATTGGTCCCCACAGTGCCCACCAGTGCTTCTAATCAGTGCCCACCAGTGCCATCTATCAGTGCCCATCAGTACTGCCAATCAGTGCCTCACCATCAGTGCCACTTATCAGTGTCGCTTATCTGTGCCCATCAGTGCAGCCTCATCAATGCCCACCCGTGCCACCTCATCAGTGCCCATCAGTGTCACCTATCAGTGCCACTTATCAGTGTCCCTTCATGAGTGCCTATCAGTGCAGCATTTCAGTGCTCATCAGTGCACATCAATGAAGGAGAAAAATTACCTGTTTGCAAAATTTTATAACAAACTATAAAAATCTTTTTGGTTCTTTTTCTAAATGTTCAGTCTTCTTTTATTTATTTTTAAGCAAAAAAACAAACAAACAAACAACCCAGTGGTGAATAAATACCACCAAAAGAAAGCTCTAGTTGTGTAAACAATATGAAAAATTGGCCTGGTCATGTTAGGGGGTATAAGTGGCAAGTAAGCAAGTGGTTAAAATCCACACAGCCACATCATTCCTTCATACAGCTCTGTGTGTAAATGAACTACAAGCCCCAGCACCCTTTGCGGTTGATGGCTTGCAGTTCTCAATGAACACAGCACTGTGGTAGTTTATAGATGTCTTCCTGTCAGTGTATCTGCCTGCCTTTACGGGACACACAAAAATACTAACAGATCTAAAGGAGACCGGCATGGTAGCAGCGATCTGCTGATCACTGGTGCAATACTTAAAGGCACCAAAAGAAAAAAATAATAAATGCACATTGTTTTACCAAAAAAAAATGTATTTATTATATTTCTCTAAAGGGTGAACTTATCCTTGAAGTTAGAAGCTGATTGGCTACCATGCACCAGATTTTGCATTCTACAGTTTTAGTAAATCAGCTGCATAGGCTAGCATGGGGGGGGGGGGGGGGCGTTTAGAAGCAGAGAAAGAAAAAGCTTAAATGCCTGTAAAAGCAGAATTTTGAGCTCAAGTGTGCATGAGGCCTGAAAATAATAATAGCTAAGCTTCTTAAATCTAGGTCCACACTTGTGCAGCACCTTTGCACCATAAATGTCATGGGTACAGCAGCCCAATCATTTGAACGGGCTGGTATACCCACAAGGAATGCATAGAGAGTATTCCCAATTCTTTTTTTAAATTGTGCCGTGCTAGCCCATGTGGTTTCACGCAAGCAAAAAGATGAGCATTTTGCTGAACTAATGGTACCTCTGCACATCTGCTAAAGAGCAGAGCGTTTTGCCTGTGGGTCGGGAACGTGTGTAATTTTGCAAGCTTTCCCGACCAGCACAAGTGTAAACTTAAGCTGAATTCCAGGTATTGTGAAAGGAGGAGTCTCCTGCGCTTGCCAAATGAATCACCAAATAATTGAGGGAACCAATGTGTTTAAATATGTAAGAATGCTGCTCAAATCTAAAAAGTGTACAAATCACTAAAAATTTTAATATATAAATGTGATGAGCGCAACCTCTAAAAGACTATCTAAATAGTGTATATATAAGGGTCAATACTATAACAAAGAATGTGAGTACCAATAAAGTGCAAATATGCAATAGTAAACTGAAAAAAGTGGAGCGTCAGTGAAACAGAGTGTATGACGATCAAATAACACTATGGCCCAGATTCTCAAAGGAGATTCAAAGGCGTATCTCCAGATACGCCGTCGTATCTCTGAGTCTGAGCGGTCGTATCTATGCGCCTGATTCTTAGAATCAGTTACATATAGATTTCTATTAGATCCGGCCGGCGTAAGTCTCTTACGCCGTCGGACCTTAACTGCATATTTACGCTGCCCGCTAGGGGCGTGTATGCTGATTTACGCCTAGAAATATGTAAATCAGCTAGATACGCGAATTCATGAACATACGCCTGGCCGACGCAGTACAGATACGCTGTTTACGTTATGCTTTTCCCGGCGTAAAGTTACCCCTGCTATATGGTGGCGTACATGCAGCATACCAATGTTAAGTATGGACGTCGTTCCCGCGTCGAATTTTGAAAAATTTACGTCGTTTGCGTAAGTCGTCTGTGAATGGGGCTGGACGTCATTTACGTTCACGTTGAAACCACTATGTCCTTGCGGCGTACTTTGGAGCAATGCACACTGGGATATTCCACGGACGGCGCATGCGCCGTTCGTGAAAAACATCAATCACGCCGGGTCACATAACATTTACATAAAACACGCCCCCCTGTTCCACATTTTAATTAGGCGGGCTTATGCCGGCCTATTTACGCTACGCCGCCGCAACTTACGGAGCAAGTGCTTTGAGAATACTGCACTTGCCCGTCTAAGTTGCGGAGGCGTAAGACTGCACTTGCCCGTCTAAGTTGCGAAGGCGCCCGCTCAAAGATGCGCCAATCTACGTGAATCTGGGCCAAAATCTCTAAATATATAAAATATAAGAATGTATGACACCTGAATAAAGTGCTAACAATGCAAAAAGGTCAATGAGCAACATGTGAATAAATAAACAAATAGCAATCAGTCCAAAGTGCTGTTGATAGTATACATCAAATAATGGCTTCAAGTGCTTAAGATTATCAATGTGCTTCGAGTGATGGTCCTCCAAACCAGAGATCATAACCATATACGACTACAGGACTTCTAACTGCAGAAATGCTGTCCTTAGTGTGCAGCTTCCTGATGTCCTTGATGGTAGCGATGGTGGTTTTCAGTAAAATGGAGGCTCACAATAGATAAACCAATCCCAGAAGAGAAAGACACAGAAGGGCTCTCATTGTGAAATTGTAAAACCCAAAGAGTTTAAGGAAACATAAAAAGTGGGTGCTTACAAGCAGAGTAAAAACAAAGCAGGAATAAAAACCGTAATACCGAATGAACTCCACGTCACTTCCAGTCACATGCAGCATCCCTTATGCGTTGCGTCACCTCACGTGACTTCATCAGTCTTTTTTAGAGGTTGCGCTCATTGAATTCCAGGTATGTTACATAATTTATCACAGTAGTGGTAAACTTTCTTGATATGGGGGGCCTCAAGTGCAGCCCCGACATCACCAAAGGCCCACACATAAAGTTCAGTGAATGTTCATTATCAGAGACAACAGCCTGCCCACACCATCTAAATTACTAAAAATAGTGGGGGTTATCCTCAAAAGAGATACTCCGACTTAACTGCTGTTCAGTCTGTGTGTAACTTTGGAAACGATCCTCAAAAGGCTTTTTCCAAAGTTACACAGAAGATCCGGCATGTGTAATTGAATTACACTGCCTAATTTTAGGATGCAGTACCGCATCCGCCGCTGGGGGCATTTCGAGTCGAAATGCCGTTGCTAGTATGCAAATTAGCACTTAAGGCGATCCACAAAGCTTTCTAGCTTCCTTTTTGCGCCGTAAGTGTTATTTTGCAAGTGTAAAATTAGGGCTCGTTTTACAAAGTGTAAAGTTAGTCACACCTTGTAAAGGCCCATTGCAGCGACGGCATTTGGTATGCTTTCCCGAGGGAGAACTCCACGTCAATTTGTAAAAAACAAAACCGGCATGGGTTCCCCCCCAGGAGCATACCAGGCCCTTAGGTCTGGTATGGGTTGTAAGGGGACCCCCCCTACGCCGAAAAATCGACGTAGGGGGTCCCCTACAATCCATACCAGACCCGTATCCAAAGCACGCTACCCGGCCAGCCAGGAAGGGAGTGGGGACGAGCGAGCGCCCCCCCCCCCCCTCCTGAGCCGTGCCAGGCCGCGTGCCCTCAACATGGGGGGGTTGGGTGCTCTGGGGCAGGGGGGCGCACTGCGGGCCCCCCCACCCCAGAGCACCCTGTCCCCATGTTGATGAGGACAGGACCTCTTCCCGACAACCCTTGCCATTGGTTGTCGGGGTATGCGGGCGGGGGCTTATCGGAATCTGGGAGTCCCCTTTAATAAGGGGGCCCCCAGATACCGGCCCCCCACCCTAAGTGAATGGATATGGGGTACATCGTACCCCTATCCATTCACCTGGAGGCAAAAAGTAAAAGTTAATAAACACACAACACAAGGCTTTTTAAAATATTTTATTATTCTGCTCCGGACGCCCCCCCTGTCTTCGTTATTAGCTCAATTACCAGGGGGGGCTTCTTCTTCCGCTCTCCGGGGGTCTTCTCCGCTCTCCGGGGGGGGTTTCTTCTTCCGCTCTCCGGGGGGGGCTTCTCCGGACTCCGGGGGTCTTCTTCCATCTTCTCCCCTCTTCCGCTCTTGACTTGGCGAACCCCGGTTCTTCTGCAGCTCTCCGGTGCCTTCTTCTTCAGCGCTGGCTGCCTGCTATGTTTGTGTGTTAGCTCGATTTCAAACAGGCAGCCGGCGCGGTCTTCTGTGGCGTCAGGGTCTTCTGGTCTTCTCTTCCTTTCTTCCGATGTTGCCTCGTCGCCTGTTGTCGCTGTAATGATGGAAGCGCGCCTTGCATCACATTTATATAGGCATCACCGTCCCATCATGCTCCGGCAGGTACCCACGTGGTGGGTGCACGTGGGTAGGCACCCACCACGTGGGTACCTACCGGAGCATGATGGGACGGTGATGCCTATATAAATGGGATGCAAGGCGCGCTTCCATCATTACAGCGACAACAGGCGACGAGGCAACATCGGAAGAACAGAAGACCAGAAGACCCTGGCGTCACAGAAGACCGCGCCGGCTGCCTGTTTGAAATCGAGCTAACACACAAACATAGCAGGCAGCCAGCGCTGAAGAAGAAGGCACCGGAGAGCTTCAGAAGAACCGGGGTTCGCCGAGTCAAGAGCGGAAGAGGGGAGAAGATGGAAGAAGCCCCCCGGAGTCCGGAGAAGCCCCCCCCCGGAGAGCGGAAGAAGAAACCCCCCCCGGAGAGCGGAGAAGACCCCCGGAGAGCGGAAGAAGAAGCCCCCCCTGGTAATTGAGCTAATAACGAAGACAGGGGGGGCGTCCGGAGCAGAATAATAAAATATTTTAAAAAGCCTTGTGTTGTGTGTTTATTAACTTTTACTTTTTGCCTCCAGGTGAATGGATAGGGGTACGATGTACCCCATATCCATTCACTTAGGGTGGGGGGCCGGTATCTGGGGGCCCCCTTATTAAAGGGGACTCCCAGATTCCGATAAGCCTCCGCCCGCAGACCCCGACAACCAATGGCAAGGGTTGTCGGGAAGAGGTCCTGTCCTCATCAACATGGGGACAGGGTGCTCTGGGGTGGGGGGGCCCGCAGTGCGCCCCCCTGCCCCAGAGCACCCAACCCCCCCATGTTGAGGGCACGCGGCCTGGCACGGCTCAGGAGGGGGGGGGCGCTCGCTCGTCCCCACTCCCTTCCTGGCCGGCCGGGTAGCGTGCTTTGGATACGGGTCTGGTATGGATTGTAGGGGGACCCCCTACGTCAATTTTTCGGCGTGGGGGGGGTCTCCTTACAACCCATGCCAGACCTAAGGGCCTGGTATGCTCCTGGGGGGGGAACCCATGCCGTTTTTTTCTTTGAAAATGGGCATGGAGTTCTCCCTCAGGAATGCATGCCGCTGTCATTTTTTTTATCCCCGACGCAACTTTAAGCCGTCGCGATCCTCAAAACTCGGCGTAACGTAACTTCGCGCATGCGCAGTACGGCCGGCGCGCATGCGCAGTACGGCCGGCGCGGGAGCGCGCCTCATTTAAATAGGACTCGCCCCATTTGAATAGGAACGCCTTGCGCCGGCGGAATTTTAGTTACACAGCCTGAAATTTCTAGATAAGTGCTTTGTGGATCAGGCACTTAGGTAGAAACTTTAAGGCAGTGTAACTTAAATTGGATTTTTTAAGTTACGTCAGGTTTTTGTGGATCTGGCCCAGTGTGTGAACCTAAAAATTTATTGTGAACAAAATGAGGTTAATTGAATAATAAAGTGCACATAAAGTATGTACCACGGATATTGTTGTGAAACAGATGTAAACCCGATTTGTAAATTGACTCTATACCCAACTGAATGGGACAAGATCCATACAGTGATGCTGCTTGGAATAAATGTACAAAACAGAACAACCAGTCCTAATAAAGTCCTCAAGACAAAAATAGTGCATAAACACAATTGCAGTGACAATCTTGGTGATGATTTTCTTGAAAGAACATCCGTTGAAGGAAACAATCCAAAACTTAAAGTGACTTGCTACCTTCACCTTCACCTTCACCACAGTTGCAAATAAACGACACCCAAAAGTGCTCAAGGTAAGGATGGCAGCTTACCAGAACACATTGACCCTTTTAATTAAAATAGAGGTTTGATGTGCTTGTAGTTATAATGGATGATGGCAGATAGGGGAAATTGATGCAGACAAGATCAGAACTTCCCATACACTGGCAGGCTCAGAACCGGATATGCAAATGACAAGATAGACTGAACATAGTGTAATCCCATTTAATAAAAAAATTCAAATACAAGCGACAAGCCAAGTGGCTGCTTACATTTGTGTGTACCTCGGACCCGGCACTGAGGCTGGATAGCAGTTCATATGGCTGAGTACACAAAGTCCCGTAATGGAGATGCCTTGCTTGCTTTCCACCTGTGACGGTGGTGAGCCAGGGGGACCGGAGGTGACGTAATCACGTGACCTAGTTGCGCCTCGACAGCTGTTTCGTTATGCACATCATCAGGAAGCGTGCTTAGGTCACGAAAATACTTCCATTATAAAGGCCGGTCAATTAACTTTCGATGGGAGGAGTAAGGAAACCGGATCCAGCCTCTGACCCGGGTCCTCCCACTCCATACAAATAGCACGTTAACTGACTATTTAGACACGTAATACCCCTAGGCTAAAATGAGCTACTTTTAAATAGATATCGCATGAGACATCATCACAAACAAGTAGCTAGTTGCTACAGAATAATTAATTGGCATTAATCATAAAACAACATATTTTTAAAACACCTAGAATAAAAAAAATATATTTAATATTAGCAATCCTATAACCATAAAAATAAAAATATAGGGCCAAATCCTCAGCCAGGCGGCGTAACTTAACTTTCAGCAGTTAAGTTACACTGACTTAAAGTTTTTACCTAAGTGCCTGATCCTCAAAGCACTTACGTAAAAATTTCAAGCCGTGTAAGTTAAGTGCCGCCGTCGTAAGGCGTTCCTCCTCTCCGGGGGGCGTTTACAATTTAAATGAGGCGCGCTCCCGCGCCGGCCGTACTGCGCATGCGTGTGACGTCATTTTCCCGACGTGCATCGCGCGAACGTAATTGACGCCGGGCGGCTTTGTGGATTGCGACGGGACACTAAAGTTGCGACGGGTGAAAAAAAGACGCGCCGGGAAAACAAATAATTTTTAAAAAAAATGACAGCGTCGCTCGGCATGCATTCCTGAGGGAGAACTCCATGCCAATTTTCAATGAAAAAAACGGCATGGGTTCCCCCCCCAGGAGCATACCAGGCCCTTAGGTCTGTTATGGGTTGTAAGGAGACCCCCCCTCCGCCGAAAAATTGACGTAGGGGGTCCCCCTACAATCCATACCAGACCCGTATCCAAAGCACGCTACCCGGCCAGCCAGGAAGGGAGTGGGGACGAGCGAGCGCCCCCCCCCCTCCTGAGCCGTGCCAGGCCGCATGCCCTCAACATGGGGGGGTTGGGTGCTCTGGGGCAGGGGGGCGCACTGCGGGCCCCCCCACCCCAGAGCACCCTGTCCCCATGTTGATGAGGACAGGACCTCTTCCCGACAACCCTTGCCATTGGTTGTCGGGGTCTGCGGGCGGAGGCTTATCGGAATCTGGGAGTCCCCTTTAATAAGGGGGCCCCCAGATACCGGCCCCCCACCCTAAGTGAATGGATATGGGGTACATCGTACCCCTATCCATTCACCTGTAGGCAAAAAGTAAAAGTTAATAAACACACAACACAAGGCTTTTTAAAATATTTTATTATTCTGCTCCGGACGCCCCCCCTGTCTTCGTTATTAGCTCAATTACCAGGGGGGGCTTCTTCTTCCACTCTCCGGGGGTCTTCCGCTCTCCGGGGGTCTTCTCCGCTCTCCGGGGGGGGCTTCTCCGGACTCCGGGGGGGGCTTCTCCGGACTCAGGGGGGCTTCTTCCATCTTCTCCCCTCTTCCGCTCTTGACTCGGCGAACCCCGGTTCTTCTGCAGCTCTCCGGTGCCTTCTTCTTCAGCGCTGGCTGCCTGCTATGTTTGTGTGTTAGCTCGATTTCAAACAGGCAGCCAGCGCGGTCTTCTGTGGCGTCAGGGTCTTCTGGTCTTCTGTTCTTCCGATGTTGCCTCGTCGCCTGTTGTCGCTGTAATGATGGAAGCGCGCCTTGCATCCCATTTATATAGGCATCACCGTCCCATCATGCTCCGGTAGGTACCCACGTGGTGGGTGCCTACCCACGTGCACCCACCACGTGGGTACCTACCGGAGCATGATGGGACGGTGATGCCTATATAAATGGGATGCAAGGCGCGCTTCCATCATTACAGCGACAACAGGCGACGAGGCAACATCGGAAGAACAGAAGACCAGAAGACCCTGACGCCACAGAAGACCGCGCTGGCTGCCTGTTTGAAATCGAGCTAACACACAAACATAGCAGGCAGCCAGCGCTGAAGAAGAAGGCACCGGAGAGCTGCAGAAGAACCGGGGTTCGCCGAGTCAAGAGCGGAAGAGGGGAGAAGATGGAAGAAGCCCCCCTGAGTCCGGAGAAGCCCCCCCCGGAGTCCGGAGAAGCCCCCCCCGGAGAGCGGAGAAGACCCCCGGAGAGCGGAAGACCCCCGGAGAGTGGAAGAAGAAGCCCCCCCTGGTAATTGAGCTAATAACGAAGACAGGGGGGGCGTCCGGAGCAGAATAATAAAATATTTTAAAAAGCCTTGTGTTGTGTGTTTATTAACTTTTACTTTTTGCCTACAGGTGAATGGATAGGGGTACGATGTACCCCACATCCATTCACTTAGGGTGGGGGGCCGGTATCTGGGGGCCCCCTTATTAAAGGGGACTCCCAGATTCCGATAAGCCTCCGCCCGCAGACCCCGACAACCAATGGCAAGGGTTGTCGGGAAGAGGTCCTGTCCTCATCAACATGGGGACAGGGTGCTCTGGGGTGGGGGGGCCCGCAGTGCGCCCCCCTGCCCCAGAGCACCCAACCCCCCCATGTTGAGGGCATGCGGCCTGGCACGGCTCAGGAGGGGGGGGGGGGCGCTCGCTCGTCCCCACTCCCTTCCTGGCTGGCCGGGTAGCGTGCTTTGGATACGGGTCTGGTATGGATTGTAGGGGGACCCCCTACGTCAATTTTTCGGCGGAGGGGGGGTCTCCTTACAACCCATAACAGACCTAAGGGCCTGGTATGCTCCTGGGGGGGAACCCATGCCGGTTTGGAATTTACAAATTGCCGTGGAGTTCTCCCTCGGGAATGCATACCAAATGCCGTCGCTTGAATGGGCCTTTACAAGGTGTGACTAACTTTACACTTTGTAAAAGCAGCCCTAGTTTTACACCAGGCAAACTAACACTTACGGCGAAAAAACTAGGTACAAAAGCTTTGAGGATCGCCCTAAGTGCTAATTTGCATACTAACAGAGGCATTTCGACTCGAAATGCCCCCAGTGGCGGATGCGGTACTGCATCCTAAGATCCGGCAGTGTAAGTCCCTTACAGATGTCGGATCTTCTGCCTAACTTAGGAAAACTGCTTCTGAGGATCAGTTCCAAAGTTAGAACCAGAGATACGACGGCTTACGCCGGAGTATCTCTTTTGTGGATTTGCCCCATAGTGCCTTAGGAATTGAAAATTTAAATTAAAAAATGTATTTATAAAACTAGCTGAGTTGCCAAGAAAAGGGGGGAAAACAAATAATTAAATAATACAACTACTTCAGACGTCCCAATATTAGTGGACCTAAATACAACTTTACTCATTGGTTAAAAAACAATTGAGGTCCAGCTCTATATTGAGTCCCTTGGGCTGCATAGTATCCAATCGATACAGCCACTGGGTCTCATTTTGGGATACAGCCTTCTTAAGGTCTGTTCCTCGCCTGTTGTATATGGCTCTATCTATGCCATAAAACACAAGTCTGACAAGGATCTTTATTATGACATTGAAGAAAGTGACGTGACACACTATGATTAGGGAAGCCCTTGGTGATGTTTGTCACATGTTCATTAATCCTGACCCTAAGTTCTCTCGTGGTGGGCCCCACATATTGTAGAGAGCAGGGACATTCCAACACATATGTTACGTGTTTAGAGTAACAGGTTTTCCAATATTTTTATTAAAGTTTCAAAAGATTACAATAAAAAACAAGAACATCGTTTGTCATTGCCATGAAAATAGACATACAAGTACGAGTGATTGAAAGCTCCATATACTAGAACTGCCAGTGAACAAGATCCAAATCAGATTTATCTCAGGACCTCCTAACTACATTTCCAACTGGCCTCAGGGACCCGTTAAACAATAACAAATTTGGAGAAAAAATTAAAAAAAGAGAAAGGGGATAGCTAAGAAAAAAAAAGGAGGGGAAGGGAGGTGCACTCTTACCTCAAAAGACAAATCTCTAATATTGGCCCAGATAATTACGTGGTGCATCAAGAGGTGATTTAAGAAGATTAACCTGGGTTAAAGAGTATATAAAATTGTATGTACGAATCCAGAATCGTCTCACCTTCTGGCATGTCCACCAAATGTGATACATGGTACCATCTGAGTTACATCCTCTAAAGCACCGCGGGGACGCCCCCGGGACAAACGTTGCTACCCGCACTGGGACCATATACCACCTCATCAATACCTTGTGATTTGCCTCTATCAAAGAGGTGTTGATATAGGACTTAGATGCACTTTGTGTCAGTTTGCTCCACTCAGTAGTTTCTAAGGACGTACCGATATCCTGTTCCCACTTTTGCATATAAGCCAACTTTTAAAAGTTTGAGGATAGGAAACCATAAATCTGAGATATATGGCCTGTATGTTTGTCAAAGGTTCTGCAAAGGTGCTCCACAGGGGTAAATGTGACAAGATCAGAAGTGCGATTCAACGTCGCTAAGAAATTAGCTACTGTATTTGGGTGTAGCGGTAGAACTCAGAATTTGGAAGGTTATACTTCTCCTGCAGGGC
Organism: Rana temporaria; assembly: GCF_905171775.1. Classification (NCBI taxonomy): domain Eukaryota; kingdom Metazoa; phylum Chordata; class Amphibia; order Anura; family Ranidae; genus Rana; species Rana temporaria. The sequence continues at coordinate 290,683,770 of NC_053491.1, read as the reverse complement.
CGATTTTGACAAAGCTCCCCTATGATCACAGAGATCCGCTATTCTTATCAGTCCCTTGTTGGTCCACCAAGAAAAATCCTGGGGGCGGAGACCCGGGGCAAACAAAGGATTATGGAACAATGACGCCAAAGGCGTGTGGAGATTTAAATCCATGCGTAGTTGCTAGTCGATCCCACAAATTTAGAGAAAAGGATAAAGACGGGCATAATATGGGTGGTCTGTCTTTCCCCTTTAGCCACATTAAGTGGCAAACCTCTCTATCCGGATTCAAGGAGGATTCCAACTCCATCATAGCGGCCTGGGCTGTCGTGTGAAATCGAATCAGGTTGGCTAGTTGAGCCGCGTGATAGTATTTAAGAAGATCAGGCATGCCCAGACCCCCTCCCAATTTAGGGGTGTACAATGTTCGCCTATTCACCCTAGGTCTCTTACGTCCCCATACATGATCCATCAATTTAGCCTGAAACTTTTTAAGATCCGTACTCACTATTGTAATCGGAAGGGTCCTAAACAAATATAACACCTTTGGTAAAATAGTCATTTTGACCGAATACAGCCTACCGAACCATGACGGGGGATTTTTTGACCACCGTTGAAGATCATCTAACAATTTTAAAAACAATGGGGGGTAGTTTATTTTATATAGCGTGGTTAGGGTCGGAGTCAGAAAGATGCCCAGGTAAGGCAAGGCATCCTCCTGCCAGCCGAGCCAAAGGAAAATGACCGTCGTAGAGCCCGGACTATGTGAGAATGTAAGGAAATATTGAGAGCCTGAGACTTAAAAGTGATTTACGCATAACCCGGTAAATATCGCAAACTGTCCCAACACTATATTTAGATTTGGCAGAGAAGTGACCGGGGAGGAAAGAAGTAATAAAATATCATCTGCGAACATCGTGCATTTATGTTCGCGACCTCCGCAGCTGACCCCTAAAATATCCGGGTGTGCTCTAATTTTTATAGCTAGAGGTGCTAAGGCCATAATAAATAACAAGGGAGACAAGGGGCAGCCCTGACAGGTGCCTCTACCTATGTGTATGTTCAGAGACTGATATCCCTTGACCAGCAGTTTTGCAGTGGGGGCACTATAAATCGATCGGAGCGTGTTCAGGAATTTAGATCCAAACCCATATTGCTTGAGTATGAAAAAGAGATAGTCCCAGGACAAGGAATCAAACGCTTTATGTAGATCTAATGATAATAGCAAAGCTCCCCGTTTCCCTCCCCCATCCCAGCCTGAATTTAGAGCAGAGATAATATCAATGATACGTCTGGTCTGGTCTGAGGCCTGCCGATTGGGCACAAACCCTGCCTGGTCTGGATGGATGTATTTCGATAAAAACAAATTCATACGAGTGGCCAGAATTTTCGTCAATAATTTAAGGTCGACGTTAATTAACGATATTGGGCGATAGTTTGCGCAGTCTCCGTGGTCTTTATTGGGTTTAGGGATAACATGTATATAGGCCCTATTCTCATACGGCGGAAGAGGGGAACCATTCCTCAGTTCATTGTAAAAAGCACAGAGATGCGGAACCAAGACCTCAGCATATTTGCCATAATAATGGCCAGTGAACCTATCCGGACCCGACGCTTTAGATGGGTTCAGGGATCTAATAGCCGCTAAAATCTCACCTGTTGTAAACTCCGCCTCCATCAACTCCACATGATCTCTAGACAATGTGGGAAGGGGTATATCTTGTAAAAATGCCTCCGCCTTGTTCGTATTGAAATCCTTTGAGGGTTCATACAATTTAGAATAGAATGCAGAAAATTCCCGAAGTATCGTCTGGGGATTTCGGGTGGTGTGGCCATTCCTCAGTTTTAATTTGGGGAGGGCAGGATTAAATGGTCTAGGAGTTAACTTTCTCGCTAATAATTTATTCGGTTTATCCCCCAAGGTATAGTATCGGTGACGAGCCCACCTAACAGATTTCTCTGCCTTCGTTGTGAGGCTCAAGTTCAGAGCTGTCTGAGCTTCGTCAATCCGATTTCTAAAGTCTAGGTGTGGATTAATTTTTTGGTCATGTATAAGTCAACTCAACTCCTTCTGTCGTCGGATAGTTTCTTCACGTTCTCATTTCACCCTGGAGGCTAGTTGTATTAATATACCACAAATAGTGGCCTTATGGGCTGCCTAAATTGTCCCCGGAGAGGTGACCAAGGAGGAGTTGTCCTGAAAATATTGTTGAATAGTCCTCTCAATCTCTTTCTCATGGATAGGGTCATTCAACAAGGACTAGTTTAATCGCCACGACGACGGGCTCGATTTAGCCCAAAGGTCCGTCAACACGATTTGAACCGAGGAATGGTCCGACCATACCATGGGGAATATTTTGGCCGACGAAACATACGGAAGTAAGGGGGAAAATGTGAACAGGTGGTCTATACGCGAGTACGTCTTGTGGAATAGTACGTAAAGTCTCTCGTATTGGGGTGAGCGTCTCTCCATACGTCAATCAAGTCATAGCTACTGTATGCAGAAGACGTGCCATTGCGCCACTCCGTCTAGGGGTGTGTCTCAGAACTGCCCTCCCAGGATCAGATTAGTCAAGAATCCGATCCAGCGAGGTATTGCTATCACCCCCAAAAATCACGTGACCCGCCACATGAGACATTATTACTTCCAGCATTGCATGTAAAAAGGACAATTGGCCCACATTGGGGGCATAATATGATAGGAAGGTGACCTCTCTATCATTGATCCTCCCTACCACCATGACATATCAGCCCTCCTTATCCCTAATCGCAGTAGTGGGCGTGAAGGTGACTTTCTTAGCAAAACAAATAGCGACACCCCGTTTTTTGTCAGGTCCTTTGGACAAATAGACCGTCGTATATCTCGGGTTTAAGTATCTTGGGGCCCAGGTTTTAGAAAAATGCATCTCCTGTAAGAGTAAAACATCTGCCCCCATTTTGTAATATTGTTGGAAATCTTTAGCTCGTTTTGTGGGGGAATTAAGGCCCTGCACTGTGTGTGTTAGAATGGTGTAGCTCTCTAAGGGTCTAATGGCCATGATGGTTCGGTTTGCTGTACTTATGGTTCAGAAGTTTCAAAGATCTAACTCCAGAAGTCTCCTGGTGCTCCGGCCGTAGCCTTTCTCGGTGAGGGAGAGCATCCCAAAAAATGTAAGCTTGGAAAAAGGAAAAAAAGTTCAGATTAAAGAAAAAGAAATGCAAAAAAAAAAAAAACACATTCAACATATTATAAAGAAACAGAACTAGCATACAATATCGTTAAGAAAGAAGGATCAGCACACTTTAACACAGTGTACTTCTAGGAGCATTAAGCTCCTGTTACCCGACGCAAAGTTGCCTCCACTCACAAGGAAGAGGCAAGTTCACCTCAAGTGGCAAGTGAAAAGCGCAGGCGGCATCAGCCAACCGGATCCCACGGCAACAATGAGAGGGAAATCAAGTCCACAATCGGCCTCGAGATCCCTCTCACTATAGACAGGCTTAAAGGGTCACTAAAGGAAACATTTTTTTTACCTAAATAGCTTCCTTCATCTTACTGCAGTCCTGGTTTCATGTCCTCATTGTTCGTTTTTGCTTTGATGTTACTGTAATTCTTCTCTGTTCTGGACACTTCCTGGTTGTCTGTTTCCTGATGACCACAGTACTGGGAGATTATAGTTTCATTTTCCAAACCATCACTGCTCTATGGCTCTGTACATGCACAGAGGCAGGATAACATGCAAAAACGAAACTAGATGCAAAAACGAAACTGTAGGTATATTATATGATTGATTTTTGTCTATTTGTAATCAATTTTAAAAGGAATCAGTTAACTATTATGTCTCTATACCCTGTAAACAGTCATTTCAGCAAAAAAAATCCTTTACAACTCCTTTAATAGCCACAGTAAATTTAAAATTTAAACAGGAACCTATCCGATAGCTAAGAAAAATTAGAGCAAATAAAATAGCTATAATCAAATCTTTGGAGCTAAATCCAGCCTCAACCCAGGAAGGTCCGGTCCCCAAAACCTGTAAAATAAGAATAACAGACTCATAGATATTCAAGTGTTCAAAGGGGACTTTCTGGATCTAGAGCGTCCCTGTTGGGACCAGAGAGGGGACACCAGCCTTTCTCCCAGCTGAGACATGGTAGAGGGGGTCTGCGGATCCATTGAAATCAACCCCAACTCCTGAAGCAGCGTCTCGCCAGACTGGTGGTGAAAGAATGGGATTCACCCTTGTACGAGAACGCAAGTCTAAATGGAAATGACCAGCGGTATTTGATGCAGTGATTGATAAGATGACTTAACAAAGGCCTCAGCGCCCTCCTCTTCTGGATCGTTGACTGGGAAATATTCGCAAAAATCTGGACCGGATGCTCCATGACGGAAATATTGCCTTGTAGCCTGGCCTCCATCATCACCTTCTCCTTAATTCTGTAGTACTGTGGCTTAACGATGACATCTTGTGTTAGGCCATCTGGCCTAGGAGCTGTCAGTGCACGATGTACTCTATCCAGTTCCAGCTGGTGGGGGGAAATGTCCAGTATCAGCTGCGTCATTAGGGTGTGTATGACCTCTTCTAGGTCCACCACTGTCTCCGGGAGGCCGCGCACGCAGAATTTGTACCTCCTGGACCTATCTTCCAAGTCCTCAATTTTTGCATTAGCTTGATCTAGTTGTTCCTGTAGGGAAGTTATCATCCTGGAATTTTGATTCACACGCTTTACCGTACCGTCCATTTTAGACTCAATACTGTCCAACTGCACTCCAATACTTTGGAAGTCAGATTATATCCCAGTCGTGATCATTGTGCAGGCTTTTGTCAGTTCCTGTTGTAAAAGCGCAGAGAACCTGGCCAGCAGCACTGTGTCCCCTGAGTATGGGGCAGCAGCAGGAGCAGGGGGCAGTGAGAGCACGGAGCTATTCTGACTGCAGGTCAGCTCAACAAGTTCCGCCATTTGTCTATCAGTGGAGGAGGCAGGGGAGGCAGCAAACAATAGAGCCCTGTCAGGGGAACTTGACAAGGGGGATTGCTGTGGATGGACACTCCACGGGAGGGGATCTCCTCCTGGGATTGGGATGAGAATGGGTCCCTGTGAATGACAGCCTGCACTGAAATCATAGTGCCAGGGCCATATGTGGCAGTCTCTGGTTCCAGGCCTCCCCCCAACCCTGTACCTTTATTCACCTGCGCCATCTTAGCCATGGGGGGTTGCCATTGTGGAGGGCTGTCCACTTCTCCCCCCGCCCGATCAGATTGCGGCATCGTCCAAGGGGAATGCGGTAGTGGCTGAGGATCCCCTCAAGCGGCATCTCCCCCTCTCTGCTTCTTCAGATTCTGCTGGGACTGTTGCTGGGCGTGGGGGCCGCCGCTTGCCGCGTCTCCCTTCCCCGGCGCCATCTTAGATTGTGGAGATGGTTGCTGGGCCTGAGAAGCTTGGGTCCTTCAGGCTTGCGGGGAGGATCGGCGCCGGCTGTATTTATTCCCAGCCGTCCTCCGCTGCATGATCCGTGCGGGCTGCCGGTTGGGAAACGATCCGCTCGCTCTAGAGGCTAATTGTATGCTCTTTTAGGCCGGAGGTGTGTGGAGCTCCCTCAGAACATGTCCAACGTCAGCGCCGCGTGCATACGCACTTGGTTATGAGAGGTTTGATTGTAAACTCCCGTTGTGTCACAAATTATTTGAATTTAGTCATTTTTTTAGATGAGGTAATACGACAAGCTTTGCATCGGGTACAGTAATGAAAACATGACCCATCATCCTGGAGCCCTCCTATAAATGAATTTAGGTCGTGTAGGTAGAAGTGTTTCCAAGTCTCTGTCCTTTAATAATATTGGCCAAAACGTTTTGAAAACTAGCTCCACGCTTTTGTACTGCCCGTGAAAAACAGAGACAAAGGCCAGCTCTCCTGTGTGAGGGGATTTTTTCTTAGCGGTCAAGAGTGTATCTCTACACATGTTGGCAACCTCATTCTTGACTTTGGAAAGCATATGATCCGAATACCCCTTCTCATTAAACCTTTCGGTGAGTATTGTCGACTGCATATCAAAATCACTCAAGCTATCGCAGTTACACCGGATGCGCATAAACTGCCCTTTGGGCACTGCCCCCAGCCACTGGGGGTAATGGCAACTAATAGTCGACACAAATGCATTTCTGTCTGTTGCCTTAAAAAAGGTTTTAGTTCTAATCCTATGGTCTTATACATGGTGAGTTCTAGGTAATTAATCATACTCAAACTGAATTCAGCTGTAAACCTAAGGCTGTATTAATTTTGGTTAAGGTATAGGAGGAAATCCTCCAAAGATGTTTGAGATCCTGCTCACAGCAGGACCACATTATCTATATACCTCTTGTAAAACAGCAAGGCCTGATGGTTGTCTCTATAAATGGTTTTCCCCTCCCATTTACTGAGTACTTACTCCTCCCATCGATAGTTAATTGACAGGCCTTTATAATGGAAGTATTTTCGCGACCCAAGCACACTAGGGTCATAACGAAACAGCGGTCGAGGCGCAACTAGGTCACGTGATTACGTCACCTCCGGTCCCCCGGCTCACCCCCGTCACAGGTGGAACACACGCCAGGCATCTCCATTAATGGACTTTGTGTACTCAGCCATATGAACTGCTATCCAGCCTCAGTGCCGGGTCCAAGGCACCCACACATGTAAGCGGCCAGAAAAAAAGAAATCACCGCTCCAGGTGGGTCTGCTATACAATCACAGGCTGGCTCAGGATACCGAGGGTGCTGGCAGTGCACTAGGCAAGCATTAAATTTAAGGGAAGGATGGATAGCCGCACTCCAAAAACCGTTGAGGTTGTCTTTATTAAACGAACAGCAAATACATCACAGGGTTACAGCAATGGAAACAAGGGAACAGCCGACGCATTTCGCACTGGGTTGGTGCTTATTCATGGCTAATGTGCAATAGGAACTGTTTGAGATATATATAGGATTTAAAGGTGGACATGTGACTTCTGTTGGTCATTGGCTGGGAGGAGCCTATGATTGAGAGACACACCCCAAAGCCAAATGAGAGTCACAGTCCACCTGTGCATACCAAAGAATGTGTGCAAAAACACCCAAAAATCCAAAATATATAAATGATCAACCACAATAAATACAAATACATGTGAAACACATTCTGTATGTGAAAGAACACAATACAGTGAAGTACTATACAATAAAAGTATGTAAATATGCATATGTGATACATAATTGGGAGATGAGTGTACCAATAAAAATAATAATGATAAACATAATTATAAGTGTAAAAATAAAAGTGAACATAGAACGCTGCGTCTCTAGGGCTGCCTGGTGGGTGATAAGGACCAGAAAGTTTTTTTTGTCAAAAACAAAATAAAAATGTCCATGTATATAAGGTGATAAATGTGTAAGCCCATCCTGGTCACAAAAATGGCCAGGAGGGATAGATATAAATACGTGGCATAATGGCATGTGTTCATTTGTGAACTAAAGAGGAAACGAGGTATGTTGGTATATGTAGATACATAGTAACCCAATATAAATAAATAAATAGATATACTGTTACATGATTGTGAATATGTCATGAAAAAAAAAATCAATGATAATAGGGAAGATCAAATAGTGGATACAAATATGTAAATAAGGTATAATACCAAAAATGTGAAATGAATGGAGGACCAATGGAAAAATATATGAATACGGTATGTATCGATATAGAGTATACAATGATGTAAATTTCAGAGGAAAAGAACGAACCGTTCTGTTTTTAATGGTATACTATAAGTCTATCTTGATGCAAACCCGATGGAATGGTGATGTATGTAAAATAAGTAAAACAACAATAGAAAATCTGGAATAAGTATAAAAATTAGCCTATGGCTATAAGTAAAAACAGATGTTCTATATTTTATATGTCTATTTTAGGGTAAGAATCATTCGTTCAAATACTTTCATATGTAAGTGAAAGAAAAATAAATGAATAGATACGGATAACGGGTCGGATGTCTATGAGACCGGGAAACACCACTATAAAGTCGGGTGTCAATGTATGGTGTGTTTGATTGCATGTGATAAAAAATACACACAGATGTGTATTAATCAACACGTCGAGCCATCTATCCAAGTAAAGCACTGAAAATATAGATGCAGGCAGGATGAATAACTTGTCGTTTAATTCCGTCGTTCTTCGGCTTTTTGCAGCTCCTCCCATACCTCGACCTGCACAAATTTGCATACCGAGACCTAGATGGAACTCGGCTTGTTGCTTGTATTTAAAAAATTTTATTAAATGGGATTACACTATGTTCGGTCTATCTTGTCATTTGCACATACGGTTCTGAGCCTGCCAGTGTATGAGAAGTTCTGATCTTGTCTGCATCAATTTCCCCTATCTGCCATCATCCATTATAACTACAAGCACATTCGACCTCTTTTTTAATTAAAAGGGTCAATGTGTTGTGGTAAGCTGTCATCCTTACCTTGAGCACTTTTGGGTGTCATTTATTTGCAACTGTGGTGAAGGTGAAGGTAGCAAGTCACTTTAAGTTTTGGATTGTTTCCTTCAACGGACGTTCTTTCAAGAAAATCATCACCAAGATTGTCACTACAATTGTGTTTATGCACTATTTTTGTCTTGAGGACTTTATTAGGACTGGTTGTTCTGTTTTGGTACATTTATTCCAAGCAGCATCACTTTATGGATCTTGTCCCATTCAGTTGGGTATAGAGTCAATTAGCAAATAGGGTTTACACAGAGGTGTTCACATTTGTTTCACAACAATACCCGTGGTACATACTTTATGTGCACTTTATTATTCAATTAACCTCATTTTGTTCACAATTAATTTTTAGGTTCACACACTATTTTTAGTAATTTAGATGGTGTGGGCAAGCTGGTGTCACTGTCTATACCATTAATCAATTAACTTTTGTAATATTAATTTTTTGAGCGCCCCCATTAATATATTATTTTATATTAATTAATTTTTTTCACTACGTCTTTCCAGTTTGGTTAGTTGGGGATAGCGGCTTATATTTAATATATATTTTTTTATTAGGCGCAAGATTTATACACTTTTTCCAGTGGCAAACTGTGACAACCTCATTTAAAGTCCCAAAGGGCGACTCTTTCTGTATATGTGTATATAGGGATGGAGGTGCATCACTGGTGACTGCAGACCTTTTATTTTTGTTTCTATGTTACGACCATCGGCTACTACTCTTCTCTGATGGATTTCTGGTCTCCAAGGCTTCTGTTAAGGTAGTATCTTATAATGTCCGGGGTCTTTGTTCTCCACACAAAAGGAGCAAGTTATGGCTGGAATTGAAACAGTTGGGGGCCCAGATAGTGTTTCTACAGGAAACACATTTCAATCACACCCAATCCACCCTGAAACAACCCACTCACTTATTTAACCAATAGTTCCTTAGCACCCCTACCGTCCCTAATGCGAAAGGGGACGCCAGCTATAAACAAATCATGCCCTTTTCAACCCAAAGCGCATTTCTCAGATCCCATGGGTAGGTTTGTCTTACTAAACAAGGCAAATAATTGCGCTAAGGGGAAGAGAATATTTAAATTGATACAAGAATTATGATAAATTGTGTTAAATCAATAACTCCAGCTGCAACACCTATAAACACGTGATATACATGTAAAACAGAACAAAAAATCGAAACAAAGGTTTGCGCTAGTATTACCACCTGGTGAAGTGTGTAATTATGTGACTACACCATTAAATTCCTAGAGGAAGAAAAAAGTGTGCAAAAAATAAATAAATACATAAATAAATATAGATGTCCTCTCTTAACTGTGTGAGGACTAATTTACACTCTCGAGGGATTCACTGAGAATTGTCTTTAGTCATCAAATTTGGCAATTGTCCCAGGCGTGCCAGCCTTAGGCCCCGTACACACGATAGAATCCATCCGCTGAAAAATCTCAGCGGATCGGTTTCAGCGGATAGATTCTATGGTGTGTACATTCCTGCGGATATTTATCCGCGGAAATTTCCCAATTCCAGCAGATAAAAATTTGTAGACATGTCTACAAATCTATCCGCTTGAATTGGCTCCCGCGGATCGATCCGGTGGTCTGTACAGACTCACCGGATCGATCCGACCGAAGGGATCCCCCGCATGCGTCGTAATGATTCGACGCATGCGTGGAATTCCTTTTATGACAGCGTCGCGCACGTCGCCGCGTCATCATCGCGGCGACGGCGTGACACGTCATCGTGAGGGGATTTCGGCGCGGATTTCGATCCGATGGTGAGTACACTCCATCGGATCCAAATCCGTGGAAATCCTCGAGAGGATTTATCCGCGGATACGGTCCGGTGGACCGTATCCGCGGATAAATCCTCTCGTGTGTACTAGGCCTGAGCCTGATTGCGACATTGACATCTATATTTATTTATTTATTTATTTTTTGCACACTTTTTTCTTCCTCTAGGAATTTAATGGTGTAGTCACATAATTACACACTTCACCAGGTGGTAATACTAGCGCAAACCTTTGTTTCGATTTTTTGTTCTGTTTTACATGTATATCACGTGTTTATAGGTGTTGCAGCTGTTTCGATTTTTTGTTAGGTTTGTCTTACTGAATGGGGAGATAGCAGGGACCCTTTACACCTTTGCTAATGTTTATGCCCCTAATTCCAACCAGCTTACATTCTTAGACACCATACAGGACCGCCTGACTGAATTTAGGGAGGGCCACCTGATCCTGGGGGGACTTTAACATTAGCCCTGACCCCCCTTATCGATACCTCTCATAATCGCTCGGCCCACTCCCATGCGTTCCTGAAACGGTTTAAAAAAAACATTCAATCCCATCTTTTGTTTGACAGCTGGTGAGTACTATTCCCCTCAGCCAAGGATAATAGCTACTATTCTAAAGTCCACAATGTCTACACCCGCATAAATCTCCTCTACCTAGATCAGCACACCCTCGAGCTACTGCAGGCAGCATCCATAGAGAACATCACTATATCTGACCACGCAGCGGTAATGGCTACTTTGATTTTGCCGCAGGGCGCTTAGCGCTCATGGTCATGGCACTTAAATGAAAATCTCTTGGATGACGCTGCAGTGGTGGCAGAAGTCTCAGATATCATAACACATTACTTTAAAGAAAATTCTACAGACAATGTCAGTGAGGGGACAATCTGGGAGGGCCATAAGGCCATCATCGGGGGGAGCTGATGTCACAGGGAGCCAGGTGCAAGAGGGCACGACAGGCCGACTTCCAGAGGGTCTTCACATATCTGCAACCAGCAGAGCTTCATCATAAGCGTCACAGAAACCCGGATGCTTTGGAGAGGCTGCTGGAGCTGAGAGAACTATTTTCTTGATTATTAGACCGCAAGGTGTGCAGGCAGCTCCGTTACCTTTCTCATAAATACTATGAGCATGGCAACAAATGCAGTAGGATGCTAGCTAGGGCCCTTCGGAAACGCAGGGCCCAGACTTTCATCCACAAACTCCACTCCACTTCGGGTGGAGTTGTCTGCCATTCCTTCAAAATTGCCATCCTGTTCCAGGATTATTATGCAAAGCTGTACTCCTTAGATTCAGCGGCATCACCTGAGATTGCAGCCTCTTAATTCCATGATATTCAGGAATACTTGGTAAACTCCAGACTCCCCTCCTTGACAGAGGAGCAGCAGGTGGAGTTGGAGTCTCCTGTGGTAAAATCACTGCCCAGTGGGAAAAGCCTGGGCCCTGATGGATACACAAAGACATACTACAGCACCTTCCTCCCCCTTCTGGTCGGTCCTATGTGTAGTAACTTTAACTTGATAGCTAAGGAAAATCCGATCCCCTCTGAAGCGCTACTAGCTCACATTTCGGTGCTCCCCAAGGAAGGAAAGGACGCTACTCTAGCTCAGAGTTACTGTCCAATATCACAACTGAACATGGACATTAAAATCCTAGAAAAAATATTGGCCAACTGCTTGAAACATATAATAAAACTAAGGATTCGCCCTGGGACTTTAAATGAAGTGGGTACCGTTTCCGCCAGTAAAGATAAAAGTAGTTATTACAGTATATAGTTTATTCAAGTAAAATTGTTTACATGCATAGATAACACCAACAGTTGTCAATTAAAAAGATACATAAACAAGGAATATTGGTACATAAATGTAGTAATGGTCAGAGTACACGGGCATCATACTACCCGACTAGTTTCGCGAGATCCAGCTCGCTCCTCAGGGGTGGATGTGTGTAACAATGTACCTAGGATGAAAAAATATATATATATTTGGCAATATGGCACAGTATTGGTTATAAAGGCACAGGGTAGGAGGGGTTGTGGGTCCCCATACTCACCACTGAGCTTGACCATGGCTACAGGTGTGCGGCCCCAAGACGGTGGCAGCAAGTGCCTCACCAGCAAGCCTAGGGGGAGCAGTCAGAAAAGGACCCCACCAGGGGCCAAACGGAGAGCAGGCATGGCATAGGTGTAGTGACGTATCCATAGAGACCGCGTTAGTCCATAAAAAGTATAGGCTGTGAACATAAGTATGTTTGTCAGGCATCTAAAGTAGTAAAGTAGAATTAATAAGTATTAACATAAGAATATGTATACATGAATAAAAGGCCTGGGCCAAAGGTGGTAGGGAGATGGTTAGAAACATAGGGTAGCAGAGGAATACTAACAGGTGACAAGATAGGAAAGAGAGGAAAGAGAGATAAACTGTAAATATGTGAATGTGTGTGTGGTGACGTATACCTATAAACTCCTTTAGTCCATAAAGAGTATAAACTATAAACATAAATATGTTTATCAGGCATCTGAAGTATTGTCATAAAGATGTGTATATCTCAGTAAAAGGTCTGGGCCAAGGATGGTAGTGACCTAGAGATGATGGAAACAATAGGATAGCAAAGGGGTACTAGCAAGTGACAAGATGGGAAAGAGAGAGAGGAGAAAGAGGTGAACTTAGGCTGTGTGGAAGAATCTGTGATATCAAAAAACAGAACAAAAAAAAAACACAAACATAAAAATAAATAATGAGTTCTCAAGAAATGAACTATGTGTAAAGAATGCAAGTGTGCCTAAATATAGTAAGGTGGATATAGTAAATACCTGAGTATGGTGATAATCCCAAGTATAAAAGTAATGAGACACAGCAGGCAATCTCCACAGTATGACCCGATTGAAATAGGCGGACAGCCCCACCCCTATGCCGCTAGCATGACCCCAGAGATGCGGGAGAGCAGCCCCCCCTAACCAGCCAGCGTGTGACCCCTGGAAAAATGGCAGACACCCCCCCCCCAGCTGCCAGCGAGACCCATGGATTGGCAGCCCCTCATGCAGCCAGTATGATCCGAGTGAAATAGGTGGCATGACCCCGGAGATGCTGCGGCTGTGGAGGTGAACACCCCCCCACCCGGGAGACATGGATGGATGGAACAGCGTGAGCCCGGGAGGAGGAGTGGGTGGATGGACGAGCGGGCGGCCCTGCAGCTGCTGCCGGCATGCACCCGGAGGAGAAGGGGGTGGGTGGATGGGCCCCCCCTTGCTACTCGGGGTGCGCCTGGAAGAACGGGCGGGCGGTGCGGGAGGAGGAGCCGAACGAGCACCGGAGGAAGGAGGAAACATGTGGCCGCAGTGGCGGGAGATGTATGGCTGACTGGCTGGAAAGGACATGTGAACTAGAAACCCCCCCCCCAATGATGCCCAGCGTGGGAACCAGGAGGCGTATGAGCACCCCCTTCATGCTGCTGCAAAAAAGCTCCAGAGAGCTGACTCCAGCCGACCACACACGGTCGGTTTGGTCCGATGAAAATTAACTTCGGTTCATTCTCATCGGACCAAAACGACCGTGTGTACGGGGCCTTTAGACTCCTCCCACAAACTCAGGCTGGCCTGCGGTCAGCCTTCTAACATATCAGACCAAATGTTCAGTTAGTAGTTTACTATTGATTAAAATGGCAATAGGTCTCCTTAACAGTACATTCTATCTAATGGACAGTCTGCTTTTAGGGTGCTGAGGCTTATTGTGCATTTATCCTAATAGCAAATTCATACAAGGAAGCATTCCTCCCAAATTTCAGAAATTAGAAAGAGGGATACCCTTTAATCACAAGGTACACCCCTGCGATACCTACAGTTATGCATACAACAAAGAATTAATAAGCAATAATGACTGGTTAATCAACAAGTACTACTACATTTTTTTTTATTTTAGCTTGTCACAATGCCAAATGTAGTAATTTAGAGGTTAGATGAAAGGTTGAATCCACACTTTGGTAGGTAAATGATTAATTTGGCAGAGGTTTATTCATTATACCAAAGAACTGGGAACACTGAAGAGAAAATATGGACAGAGGGATTTGGTAGCAAGACCAGTCCCCACAAATAAGGAATAGTTGAGAGCTTTGAAGGAAGTTGTATATTTTTTTTATTAGGTGCTTTGCTAATAAGGATGTACAGCACCAGTGTTTTAAAAGTAGGATCTAATTTGCAATTTGTAAAGAGCTTCTAATTTCACCTATAGACCACTTTACTAGTTTACTTGAGATTATTTAACTTTAATTGTCATTTCTCAGTGTTCCTCAGCTCAGAATATAGTTCTGAGGCATATCAGTTTCCTTATTGTAGTGCCCTGCTCCCAATGATTGGGGCGCTATGCTAAATTTAGAGGGCGTCTGAGCCAATAGTTGGGCTCAGACTTTACTAATTTCATGGAAATTAGACTCTGTTCTGGATATGGTTGTGCTTGATAGAAGTTTTCCCTTGTTGCCTGTAGGTGGCGTTACCACCTCAGGCCCGTGTTGGAACTCGGGTGAACCATGGTGTGTTAAGTGACCCTTCTCGGCAGCAGCCCAGTGGGAGTGGTGCCCCACTGTGCATGCTGGGAAGGGGTACTTAAGGGCAGACACCGTTTTTAGGGTCCTTCGCCTCGTGGCCCTCCTGGCGCGAGGCACGTGTGTGATTCCAGCCCCGGGACCACGTTGGTCCCAGGCTGCATCTCTATCAAGTAGGCCCAGCTATGCTGGCTGGGGCCTATGATTCTAGAAGGGATCCCAAGCTGTCCATCCAAGTGGGGAAAGCTGCTTAACAAAGGAAACTGGGGGAGGACCTGTCCTGGAGAAGACCAAGCAAGGCAAGCTGATGTCTCAGAATAGGCCTGGTGACCTCGTTATAAAAGGGATCCACTGCTCAATTTGTCTTACAGACCGCCGGATCGGCTTAAAGGCTCTTTTGCTTTAAGGCAGGAAGTTTGGGACTGAAATCCTGTGGCAGAGGATCCCCTGACTATCCATCTTTTGTTCTCAGACGGTCTGTGACAGAGACTGTTCTCATACTGTCCGTGCATCATTCCGGCTGCTAGGCCATGTGAGAGGGGTCTATCTGGGTGAGCAATACCCACTTAGGAAAGAGTGGGGAATACTGGAACCTAAATACTTTTTGTTCATTCTGTACCGCGTACCTAAACCTTCCCCTTCTCTCCTTCTACCTTCTACTTTCTTCACAAGTTTTATGCAGAAAAATAAAACCTAACAGTTGAAGGTTTTACATCTTGTGTGGACATTGCAGTTTCTACAGACTTTCTTCCCCTGAAAACAAACTTAGAGGTAATGTGCAAAACCCAATTCAAACCAGCAGCTTCTGCGGGGTAGTGCTACACATGGGGGCTCGTCCGGGATTATTGCTGTTGCCTTTGACAACTAGATTATTGTGCGTTTGCTTTATTGAAAGTCTGAAATCAAGGAAGTGTTGGACTGTGCTTCAAAAGAGAGAAAAAGGGGTTAAGGGGTACAGATTGCTTTGCCAACTGCGTAGGCCATGGGCGGAGCCAGAAGAGAGAAAAGCCTGCGAGCTACGTGCCAAAAGAGCAGAAAGGGGAAGAGTTCCCGCCAACTGCGTGAAACACGTGAGTGTGTTTGGCGCCAAAGACCAGAAGTTGCCAGATCGAGCGAGAAGATCGAGTGACATGTCTTCTTTTTCTTGGGCATCAGCCATGTCGATGCCCAGGAGGTTTTCCATGCCCAATGCTGTAGGTGCCATGCCAATCCGGAGCCCCGCTTACAGATACAGGGATCCGAATAAAGCCCCAGGGACGCTTCACTCTCTACACGAGCCGGGATGTGGAAGCCCTTAGCATGCTGTGCCCTGGATGCGAGGGACTGATCGTACAGTTGCACCCATTTGGACAATGCCTGTCCTGTGGAGAGTACCAGTTCGAGGTGGAACAACCCACTGGTTGTGCCTATCGGGTAGACTGGATTACAGGCACCGTAACTCCGAAGGAGAACGCCTTCGCCCCTGCGGTTCAGCCTGCGCGCACTGCATCTGCTGCAATAAGTGAGTCCGGAGTAAATGTCGCTGCCACTATGGAGCCTCTAGCAGACATCGCAGCGGATGCTACTGCTACGACATGCGCCCTCGTCCTACCCATGAAACGAAAGGTGGGATACGTGAAGGCCTCCTGCGGTAGAGGCCTACCCCAGCACCTGTCAGAACTGGACCTCGTGAGCGGTGATGTACCCGAGAAGTTCACGCCAGGAACCGGTAAGGAGACTGGGGAGAAAGTTACCGGGACTGTTCTCGCCTACTTGCCGGGCGGGGAAAATAAATTCATACTGTATGTTCCCGGAACCATAGGAGAAGCCATGTTTTAGGGGTTGTTACAGAGCAAGAGTGAAGTTGTTGCTCCCACATGCAGCTTTGCGGAGTGGACAGCCACCAACTCCAGAGAAACACCCAGGGTGAAGACCCCAGGTGATGATATATGGACTTTGCCAGTTAAAAGAGCGCAATTTAAACCTGCTAAATCCTTGGCGAAGAGGTCCCCGGACTCATGCGTGTTTCCCGGGACAGGAAGCCGTCGGTCACTGCCCAAAATTGCCCGTTTGCAAAGGATGCTTATGGACAGAGTAGCCAAAGAGTATGGCTTAGAGTTCCTGAATGTTCCAAAAAGTTTAGGCAGGAAATTGAAGAAAACGGAGCGATTTGTATGATGAAGCCGTTTGGGACCGCCCGGCCATACCAAGACCCCTTAGGGAACAGGACACTTTTCTTGTGGCTGAACGATTCAGAGGATGCCGGCAGATCTGGAATTACGGCCAGCACATTCATGCTGATTGGGTGGTCATCTGCAGTATATGGGAAGATGATATTGTGCACTCTGTTACTACCCTGGACAAACAAGAAAACACCCTGACCTTGCCTGATCCCAGGTTTTACCTGTAACTTTGAATAAGTAGATGGACTCTTTTTGTTTTTTTACTTCTGCTAATTTCTCACAAATGAGAAAGGATACTCTGGATATGGAGGAGTTTGTTTTTTTGTTTCCATCCTATGCCGTACTAGTGGACTTTGGGAAATTAGGTAGACAGAGTAGGGTGCTGAGAAAGTTGGGTTCAAGATGTGTTTTTCTGTTCCAGCCCCTGCTTAAAGAACTTTTTGAATCTCTGACACTAGGTGGCAGTGGTCGTCAGAAAAAAAGAGACTTTTTAGAGTTGATAAGTAATCTTTGAGAAGGAAAGTTTCACCTCTCCGGAGGTGCAGCTCTGCTTCCATGTAAATATTTTTGATGTCTTTAAAAAGTATATTTATTTTTCTATGCATATTTGTGTTTTCTTTTAGGTACCGGATCTGCTGTCAAAACCATCGGAGAATGGTGTGGGATTAGGCAGTTAGTGAAGGGTGGTAAAATGTCATGTGCAATATATAGTGTGATGATGTCTTTTTGAAAATGTATGTCATTGTTATACTTTGTTTCCTTTTTTCTTTTCTTTCTTCCCCATCCAAGGTACCCAACCCTCAGGCTTGAGGTGTTCTGTCTTTTTTGTAGCGGGGGGTGTATGTAGCGCCCTGCTCCCAATGATTGGGGTGCTATGCTAAATTTAGAGGGCGTCTGAGCCCATAGTTGGGCTCAGACTTTACTAATTCCATGGAAATTAATGTTCTGGCTATGGTTGTGCTTGATAGAATTTTTCCCTTGTTGCCTGTAGGTGGCCTTACCACCTCAGGCCCGTGGTGAAACTCGGGCAAACTATGGTGTGTTAAGTGATCGTTCTCGGCAGCAGCCTGGTAGGAGTGGTGCCCTGCTGTACATGCTGGGAAGGGGTACTTAAGGGCAGATGCCATTTTTCGGGGGTCCTTCGCCTCGTGGCCCTGCTGGCGCGAGGCATGTGTGTGTGATTCCAGCCCCTGGACCACGTTGGTCTGAGGCTGCATCTCTATCAAGTAGGCCCAGCTATGCTGGCTGGGGCATATGATTCTAGAAGGGATCCCAAGCTGTTCATTCAAGTGGGGGAAGCTGCTTAACGAAGGAAACCAGGGGAGGACCTGTCCTGGAGTTGACCAACCAAGGCAAACTGATGTCTCGGGATAGGCCTGGTGACATCGTTATAAAAGGGATCCACTACTCAATTTGTCTTACAGACCGCCGGATCGGCTTAAAGGCTCTTTTGCTGTAAGGCAGGAAGTTTGGGACTGAAATCCTGTGGTAGAGGATCCCCTGACTATCCATCTTTTGTCTTCAGACGGTCTGTAGCAGAGACTGTTCTCAGTTAGCTAGATTCAGGTAGATGGGCGCATATTTGAGTCGGCGTAACGCAACGTATATGCGCTACGCTGGCATAAGTCGGAGAGCAAAATAAGCACTTGCTCTCCAATTTGCGCCGGCCGAACCTAAATTTGAAGGCGTAAGCCGGTGTAAGTGTAAGTGGGTGTGAACTTATGCAAATGATTGTCTGAGCATGGTGCAGTGGCTTACGCCCGGCTTATCTTCTACGGAGCATGCGCAGTGATGTCTAAGTCGGATCGCTTCCTTGCGCACATGCGCGCAACTAGGTCGGCCAAACTTTCCGTTGTACGCCGTCCCATTGGCTTGCGCCGAGCGCATAAATACGCCCAGACATGCGTCCGTCCGACGCAAAATTACATCCTGCTCCCCCCCCCTGAGCAAGGTAATTTTGCTCTTCGTTTGTGCTTGTCCTGATTATTGTTCGTTTATGATGTCTGCTCCCATCAACAAGCGGAAGAAAAACTTTACTGCCCAGGAGAGGGCAATAATAATTTCGAGCATGGAGGAGTTTGATCAGTTCCTCTATGGTGCGGAGAGTAGGGATACCACCCGTGCCAGGAAAAACAAAATCCTGGACAATATTGCCACTCAGGTGAATGCCCTTGGCAATGTCCCCTGCAGCGGAAAGCAAATAATTAAAAAAATAAATGACCTGCGGCTTCGTGTGCGGGAGAAGCTGGCTAAAATTAATAAGCACCAGACTGGCACTGGGGGTGGACCACCCTGTGATATCGTACTGACCCCGGAGGATGAGAGGAACGCCCGGTGTCTGCATAGGGAGCAGGTGGAGGGAGTAGAGGGGTTTGATTCCTGGGATGATGCCTCGAGGACAGGTAAGTGTGTTTTATATTTCCTATCTGGTGTGTAGCATGTGTGGGTGGCGGAAGGGAACATGTGTGTGGGTCCCCCAACATGTGACTGCTTTATGTCATCCACAGATGTGCAGGAGGGGGCGGGCCCATCTGGTGTCGGTGGCCGTCCCACCACATCTTCCGAGGAGCAGCCTCAGCAAGACCCCCAAGATGCTGCGGCGGTGGGGAGTGTCCACATTTCTCCTCTTGAGGAGGTGGTTGAGGAGTCGGTGGACCTTGGCCAGATCGGCCTCATTATAGAGGAGGCCATTCTGATGGCTGGGCCCTCTCACACCTCCACCCCCATCATGAGAAGCCCCTCTGCATCTCCCACCAGCAGGGGAACCACCTCAAGGGGCTCCCCATACACCCGCTCAAACGCCTATTCTGCCCCAAGAAAGGCGACCAGGAAGACGAGGGGTGTACCAGTTACTGTCCAGGACCAAATTGCCCTGGACCAGAGCCAGCAGACCCGGCATATGGGGGAGATCGCCGGGCACCTGGAGCAGATTGCTCAGAATGCTGGACAAATACGGGAGGCAGTGCAGGAGGTGAGCTGCAACAGCTCTACACTGGCCACCTGTGTGGTTGACCTGCAGGCCAACACTCTCACCATGGTGTGCAGGGTGGATAGCCTTATTGAGGCTGTAAATGCCAACACGGCTGCCATACAGGAGGAGGGGAGACGGAGGCAACGTAATGAGAGGGCTAACCTCACCCGCCAGCTGAGGATGCAGGCCCAAACAAACCTGGTCCTCAGCCGGATTGCCGTTGCCATAGAGGGCAAGCAGCCGTCACCTGCCAGGAGTGGCCCACCTCCAGATGTCCCACCCCCCAGGCTCCCCCCAGGCAGCTGAGGAGCCAGAGAGGTGCTGGCAGGCGCAGCCGCCGTCATGCAAGATAATTGCCTTATATTTATTTTTTTTTAAATACTCAGGTCATGAGTTTTTATTTTTGTTTATAATACTCAGGTCATGAGTTTTTATTTTTTTATTATATGCTCAGGTGATGAGTTTTTATTTTTTTATTATATGCTCAGGTGATGAGGTTTTATTTTTTTATTATATGCTCAGGTGATGAGTTTTTCTATTTTGGAAAGCACACGGTGAGGAGTGCTGCTCCCAAGTACCGTGCAGTGTACTTTGGTCTAATCCAATTTGATGAGGATGTGGGGTGTGTGTGCTAGGGACCACAGTGGTGTGCATGCGTGCATTCTCCTTGTGTCATGATGAATGTGTGTGTTTAACATGCAAACATGTCTTCTGTGAGGCGTTTCCTGACTTCTGCTCCCACAGCAGACGGGGTAGCCTCGGTCAGGGGGGATTGCGTGGTTCGGGGGTCAGGTCATCACGTATGTCAATCTCCAGGCCCTTTCTCATGGCGTAGTTGTGTAGAATGCAACATGCCCCGATGATCTGGCACACAAAGTTTTGGGAATACAACAGGGTCTCCCCGGACTTATCCAGGCATCGGAAACGGGACTTCAGGAGGCCAAAGGTGCGTTCCACCACTTCACGGGTACGTATGTGTGCAGCATTGTATCTTTCCTCTCCTGGGGTTTGGGGAGTCTGGTATGGAATCATGAGATGGGGTCCAAGTGCATATGCAGTCACCTGGAAGGGAAAAGACAGGAGGATGTTAGTCGTGCATGTGCCCCTCGTGATGTCTGCATCATGGGGGCGGACACTTATGCCTGACACCCATATCACTCAACAACCAGCCAGCTGTCTCCATACATGTTCTGTTCAAAATCTGTTGGGATGGTGCTTTGACGGTATATGTAGCTGTCGTGGCTGGACCCTGGGTGTTTGGCACGGACGT
The DNA here is from genome assembly GCF_905171775.1 of Rana temporaria. Lineage (NCBI taxonomy): Eukaryota > Metazoa > Chordata > Amphibia > Anura > Ranidae > Rana > Rana temporaria. The sequence goes on along the minus strand of NC_053491.1, from coordinate 290,662,594 downwards.
GCCATATGAGGCATTGGGCATCGGCTATCACCTGTACGTTGATGGAATGCCAGTGCTTCCGATTGCGGTATATGTGCTCTGTCTCACGGGGGGGGGGGCAGTAGTGCCACATGTGTGCAATCAATGGCCCCCACAGTGCGTGGGAATCCTGCAATTCTGTAGAAATCCTCCATTGCCTTCAGCCGCTGATGCTCATGGGTGGGTCTGATGAAGTGGTGGGACATGCGTCTGAGGATTGTGGGGACAACCTGGTGCACACATCTGCTCATGGTGGATTGTGACATCCCAGATAAGACTCCACTTGTACGCTGAAAAGATCCACTGGCTAGGAAATGGAGTGTTGCCAGGACCTTGACCAGTGGCTGCACTGCATGTGCGCGATGTGTCTTGCTGGTGATGTCATCATGCAGGGTTCTGGCTATTTCCTGGATGGCATCAGTGCTGAATCTGAAGATGCGATACACCTCCGGATCACCCATGCCAAAGATGTTCATGCGCATGCGGTATATCCTCTCCCGTGCCCTCCTACGAGTCGGTGGACCCATTAGTAGTGCTAGAAGCACGCCTGCCCCTGGCATGTTGGTACACAGATGTGTTGTCCTGCAAGTGTGGGTGCTCTGCTTGCTCAGCTCGTCCGTAACGCTGCTGTAGCTACTCTCCAGCTGACCTGTGTCCGTCTGGTGCAAAGTTATTCCACCTTTTTGATGGAATAACTTTAGGCCTGGCGTACGACTTGCGCGCACCGGGGTTAGCCTGTGTCGGGCGCACTTACATGCGAGAATCGGCGTATCTACTTCATTTGCATATTTGAATAGGAAATCAATGCGAGCGGATGATGCGTCGCGCCTAAATATACGCCCAAGTTAGGTCGGCGTATAAAAGTTGCGTCGGTAGGAGGAAGCCTATTTTCAGGCGTATCTTGTTCTGTGGGTACGGAACAAAAATGCGCCGGCGCATATTTACACTTACGCCGCGTATCTGTAGATAAGCCGGCCTAACTCTTTCTGAATCTAGCTAATACTGTCCATGCATCATTCCGGCTGCTAGGCCAAGTGAGAGGGGTCTATCTGGGTGAGCAATACCCACTTAGGAAAGAGTGATGAATACTGGAACTTAAATACTTTTTGTGCATTCTGTACCGTGTACCTGAACCTTCCCCTTCTCTCCTTCTACCTTCTACTTTCTTCACAGGTTTTATTTTTCTGCATAAAACTTAACAGTTGAAGGTTTTACATCTTGTGTGGACATTGCAATTTCTACAGACTTTCTTCCCCTGACAACGAACTTAGAGGTAACGTGCAAAACCCATTTAAACTAGCAGTTTCTGTGGGGGTAGTGCTACATAATACTTATTCAAAAGTAGCCTGAGCAGGCCTTTAGTCTCTTGCCATTTAGCTTGTGTTGTAAAGTCACCCTTACTAAGACCTGCGGTAGATGTGAAGCAGGGATATAAATAACTTTTTGTAGAAAGATTATTGATGTGTGCAGCTAGCCTGCATAAAGAAGTAAGCATAACTACACAAAAGCTTAGCACCATATATAAAATTAGTATGTCGTTAGTATTTCCCTTTTTTTATATTGTTTATTTTATGAAAAACCAAAACTAGTAGGGGCTGTTTTTTTTTGTCCAATCTGTCCCTTCTCTTTCTGTCCCAAAGACAGTGGGATGTAATAGGAGGTCTCTCCAAAGTGAGGAGATATTCATTCCAAAACAGGTTTCCCTCTTGGAGACCACCAGAGACAATGGTCACTAGGTCCCTTTTTAGTGAGGCTAAATCTCCTGAACAGGGACAGCAAAAATACCTGTTAGGGTCCTAACCCTTCTACAATAAATGCTATCCTAAACAACAACAAAAACAACAACAAAAATAATAGCTTTATATACACTTTATTAGAACTGATAAAATGTTCCTTCGTGTCGGGTGGCAACACTTTGGACCAGATTCAGAGAGATCGGCGTATCTTTAGAGCGGCGTAGCGCATCTGATATGCACTAAGCCGACGTAACATAGAGAGGCTCGTACTGTATTCACAAAGCACTTGCTCCCTTTCTTGCGCCGGCGTAACGTAAAATGGCCGGCGTAAGCCCGCCTAATTCAAAGTAGCAAGGCAGTGGACGTGTTGTATTAAAATTAACCGTGACCCCATGTAAATGCATAGCCGAATGAAAGGCGCATGCGCACGCATGCTCACGTCGAATTTACTCCCAAAGATATGCTGGCTCAATGCCTGTGACGTGAACGTAACCTACGCCCAGCCCCATTCACGTACGACTTACGAAAACAACGTAAAATTCAACGCTTGTTCCGATGTCCATACCTTTGCATTACTTGTGCCTCATATAGCAGGGGTAACTTTACGCCGGACGTACGCCTTACGTAAATGGCGTAGCTTACTGTGACGGGCGCAAGTACGTTTGTGAATCGGCGTATCTAGCTCATTTACATGATCAACGCGTAAATCAACGGAAGCGCCCCTAGCGGCCAGCGTAAACATGAACCCAAGATACGACGGCGTAGGAGACTTACGTTGGTCGTATCTTGGCAAAATTCAGGTGTATCTTGTTTCCTGAATACAGCGCATAGATACGACGGCGCATCCTTGAACTTACGCCTCGTATCAACAGATACGTCAGCGTAAGTTGTCTGTCAATCCGGGCCTTTATGTAACTTGAGGTAATATTTATGATCAAATGTATAATATGTATGAAGAATGATTACAGAGGCATACAATACCCTCTATTGAAATTCCCTGCATGTATGAATTTTGTTGTAGTCCCCATAATGTGTTTTAGATTGCTGCAGTAGAAAGTGTAGGCACGTTTCCTGCTGACTTAAGACTGTGTTATTAAGGTGTCATTATAAGCCTGTAGGGCATGTGTATGTATTATTTGTAAGCACAGTGGAGTTCTTTTGATAATTACAACCATCGTTTTATTTACCATATTAAATTCTTGTATCACATCATATATTGTAATGCTTGCTAGCTTTGGTGGTTATTGTTAATTTTATAGAAGAAATTAGGTAAATTTTTAGAAAAACTTGATTAATTAAAGATGTGAAAAAAATAACAACATGAAGGATTCATGCTTGGATTAGTAAAATCGTTTTAACCACTTCAGATCCGCGCTATAGTAAAAATACGTCTGCAGCGCGGACCTGAAGTGCCAAGTGGCCGTGTTTAAACGGCCTGCCGTTTCTCTGCTGAAAGCGCGTCCCCGCGAGCGCGCTTCTGGAGAAAACTGTGTTGGCCGTGTCCCTCGGACACAGCGAATCACAGATCGTGCTGAATGGCCAATCACAGCGGCCATTCAGCACTCGATCTAGCCGTCCAATGAGAGATGATCTCAAATGTAAACAAATGAGATCATCTCTCATCGCCGGCTTTCTCTCCTCACACACAGACAGCGTGTGAGGAGAGAGAGAGAGATCGTTACAGTGAAAAAAAAACTAGCGAGTTACACAAACACTGCCCACAGTCCCTGCCAGTGCCACCTTCCAGTGCCACCTTCCAGTGCCATCAGCCAGTGCCACCAGCCAGTGCATTCTCATCAGTGCCACCTGACCCTGCCATCAGAGCCACCTGCCCCTGCCATCAGTGCCACCTGCCCCTGCCATCAGTGCCACCTTCCCCTGCCATCAGTGCCACCTGCCAGTGCCGCCTGCTCGTGCCATCTGCCATCAGTGCAATCTGCCATCAGTGCCACCTGCCAGTGCAATCTGCCATCAGTGCCACCTGCCAGTGCCATCTGCCAGTGCCATCTGCCCGTGCCATCTGCCCGTGCCATCTGCCCGTGCCATCAGTGCCATCAGTGCCATCTGCCATCAGTGCCATCTGCCCGTGCCATCTGCCATCAGTGCCACCTGCCATTAGTGCTACCTGCCATTAGTGCTACCTGCCATTAGTGCTACCTGCCATTAGTGCTACCTGCCATCAGTGCCATCTGCCTGTGCCATCTGCCAGTCCCATTTGCCGTCAGTGCCACCTGTCAGTGTCATCAGTGCCACGTGCCATCTTTTGTCATTGCCAACGATGGCTAAAAGATCTTTTTCACTTGAGGAGGCGTACAAAATTATTGCGGCCGACGAGAGCAACGGGGAGCTCTGCGATTCGGATTCCTCCGCAAGGTCAGTCGCCGAATCTGATGTTGACTATGAGCCGGTAGTTAGCAGTGAGGAGGAAGAGGAGGAAGAGGAGGAAGAGGAAGAGGAGGAAGAGGAAGAGGAGGAAGAGGAGGAAGAGGAGGAAGAGGAAGAGGAGGAAGAGGAAGAGGAGGAAGAGGAGGAGGGTCCGCCCGCCAGACGAAGGCGTATTGCTAAGGAGGCAGTGCCATCCACCAGCACCGCGGTGCCATCCACCAGAACCGCAACACCTCGTCAAGCAAGGTCACGTACCAGTAGGTCCCATGCCAGCCTTCCCTATTCCCTTCAGAACCCCTTGTGGCTTCCTCCTAATTCAGGAGAAGCCAACATTCCCCCTTTCACTGCCCAGCCAGGAGTCCAGGTGGACACAGAAAATTTTGCCCCAATAGATTTTTTCAATTTAATTTTTACTGAGGACATGCTTGCCTCAATTGTCTCCCAGTTCAACCTTTATGCACAACAATTTATTTCCAGTCACCCCACGTCCTATTATTCCCGTCCCTTCAAATGGAGACCCGTAACAGTGGAAGAGTTTAAAAAAAATTTGGGCCTTGTATTCTGTATGGGACTAAACCATAAAAACGAAGTACGATCATATTGGTCAAAACGCCCCATCTATCACATGCCCATCTTTTCCTCAAAAATGCCCAGGTCCAGATATCAAATGATCATGCGATTCCTACACTACAGGGACAATACCCAGTGCCCTCCCCGAGATGACCCAAATTTTGATAAACTTTATAAAATTCGGCCACTTCTTGATTATTTTTCCCAAATTTTCCCCCAGTTGTTTACCCCGGACCAAAACATATGCGTGGATGAGTCCCTTATAAAATTTTCTGGCAGGCTGGGCATAAAACAATTTATTCCCTCCAAAAGGGCCCGCTATGGAGTGAAGCTCTATAAATTGTGCGACCGAGCCACCGGATATACGTATGCCTTCAACATATATGAAGGAAAGGACAGCCAGCTACACCCCCCTAATTGCCCAGACTACATAGGAACCAGCGGGAAAATTGTTTGGCAACTCCTAAACCCACTGATGGAGAAAGGATACCACTTGTATGTGGACAATTTCTACACAAGTTTGCCCCTGTTCCGAGACCTGTATAGAAAAAAGACACCAGCATGCGGCACCGTACGGTCGAACCGGAAGGGCTTTCCCCAAAGCCTTGTCACCAAAAAATTAAAAAAAGGGGAGACGGCGAGTTTACGCAATGAGGAAGTTCTGGCCGTGAAATGGAGGGACAAAAGGGATGTGTACGTGCTTTCTACCATCCACAACAATACATGCGTTACCATCAGAAGGAGGAATGGGCAAATCCAGAAACCTAAATGTATCCACGAATACAATAAGTTCATGGGGGGTGTCGATTTCAATGATCAAATGATCGAACCCTACCTTTCCACAAGACGATCATACCAGTGGTATAAAAAAGTTTCCATTTACTTATTCAATTTGGCCATGTTAAACACCTACGTATTATATCGAAAATCCACTCCAAGACCCAAATCCTACCTTTTTTTTTTTTTTTTTTTTTTTTTTTTTTTTTAATCATAACATTTTTTTATTGTTGTTTGCATATATAAAGTACAAAAAGTAGTACACCAATGTGCATAGACTTAACATAATACATACACAAGCATACATTTTACCCCTTCCTACCTTTACTTCCAGGAGGAAATCACCACTGCCCTTTTATACCCCAGCAACCCACCAGCAACCATTCGATCCGATGTGGTAAGCCGACTCTACGAGCGCCACTTCCCAGATAAAATCCCTCCCGGACCAACAGGCCGAAATTCCCCAAAAAAATGCCGGGTGTGCTCCAAAGAAGTGAGAAGAGACACCCGTTTTTATTGTGCCCAATGCCCTTCCCAACCAGGCCTCTGCATAGTTGACTGTTTCCGCCGTTATCATTCCTTACTAAATTATTAGTCACTTCCTGCCATTTACCTTTACACTGCCTCTGCTTGCTCTGTATTTGACCCTGGCTTGTTATTTGACCACGCTTATGCCTACCGATTTTGTTTATACCTCTGCCTGATATGGAACTGACCCTGGACTGTTATTTGACCACGCTTATGCCTACCGATTCTGTTTATACCTCTGCCTGATCTGGAACTGACCCTGGACCGTTTGACCATTCTTTTTGCCTGCCTCTTGGACTGATCTTTTACCCTGCCAGTGGACTAGTGGGATTCATAGCACAGGGGTCTCACATGTGAGGGGCTCCAGAATTGTTTTTCTGGATGAAGAAAACTATTGTTTTTGTTTTCTCATTCTAGATTAGGGTCTGGTTGCCCGGAGGCTTCAAAGAGATTTGGGTGGGAGAAGCCTCTACCCCTGTCCCCATTCTGTCCTGAACGAGGCCCTACTTCTGCCTGCTGCCTGTAGGACCTATGCCATCATGCCTGTACTGACTATGGACAATATCCCTGCCTGTTGCCTGGACAATCGCGTTTGCTTTTGCTGACCAAGTCCCTGCCTGCTGCCTGGACCAGAGCTATTGTCCTGTGGACAACTGCGCTACTAAAACCACAGGTACATTTTTTGTTTACCCTTTGCTTAGCATAATGTATTTTGGGGTGTAATTCTTTGCATGTGTATGCTATGTGTCCCTAGAACACCTGATGGTGCTCCCTGCATATTGGGCCTCTGTATGTGGCCAGGCTGTGAAAAAGTCCCACATATGTGGTATCACCATACTCAGGAGGAGTAGCAGAATGTATTTTGGGGTGTCATTTTTGCTATGTACAGGCTATGTGTTGGCAATATCTTATAAATGGACAACTTTGCGTAAAACAATTGCGTTTTCATTTTTTTTCCACATTTTCCAAAATCGTTTGGAAAAAAATGAATCGTTCAAAAGACTCATTATGCCTCATAGATTATGCATTGGGGTGTTAGCTTTCCAAAATGGGGTCATTTTGTGGGCATTTCCATTGTCCAGGTGCTCCAGGGCCTTCAAAAGTGTAATAGGTAGTCAACAAGTTAGATGTGTAATTTATGCTCCTAGAACACCTGATGGTGCTCCCTGCATATTGGGGCTCTGTATGTGGCCAGGCTGTGAAAAAGTCCCACATATGTGGTATCGCCATACTCAGGAGGAGTAGCAGAATGTATTTTGGGGTGTCATTTTTGCTATGTACAGGCTATGTGTTGGCAATATCTTATAAATGGACAACTTTGCGTAAAAAAATTCAGTTTTCATTTTTTTTCCACGTTTTCCAAAAACGTTTGGAAAAAAATGAATCATTCAAAAGACTCATTATGCCTCATAGATTATACATTGGGGTGTTAGCTTTCCAAAATGGGGTCATTTTGTGGGCATTTCCATTGTCCAGGTGCTCCAGGGCCTTCAAAAGTGTAATAGGTAGTCAACAAGTTAGATGTGTAATTTATGCTCCTAGAACACCTGATGGTGCTCCCTGCATATTGGGGCTTTGTATGTGGCCAGGCTGTGAAAAAGTCCCACATATGTGGTATCGCCATACTCAGGAGGAGTAGCAGAATGTATTTTGGGGTGTCATTTTTGCTATGTACAGGCTATGTGTTGGCAATATCTTATAAATGGACAACTTTGCGTAAAAAAATTGCGTTTTCATTTTTTTTCCACATTTTCCAAAAACATTTGGAAAAAATTGAATCGTTCAAAAGACTCATTATGCCTCATAGATTATACATTGGGGTGTTAGCTTTCCAAAATGGGGTCATTTTGTGGGCATTTCCATTGTCCAGGTGCTCCAGGGCCTTCAAAAGTGTAATAGGTAGTCAACAAGTTAGATGTGTAATTTATGCTCCTAGAACACCTGATGGTGCTCCCTGCATATTGGGGCTCTGTATGTGGCCAGGCTGTGAAAAAGTCCCACATATGTGGTATCGCCATACTCAGGAGGAGTAGCAGAATGTATTTTGGGGTGTCATTTGTGGTATACACATGCCATGTGAGAGAAATAACCTATTACAATGACAATTTTGTGAGGGGGAAAAAATATATATATATATTAATTTTGCAAAGAATTGTGGGAAAAAATTACAACATCAAAAACCTCATCATGCATCTTACTAAATACCTTGGAATGTCTACTTTCTAAAAAGGGGTCATTTGGGGGGTAATTGTACTTTCCTGGCGTGTTCAGGGCCCCAAGAAATTAGATAGGCACCGGTACAACAGGTGTGATAATTTTTTTATGATTTGCACCATAGCTTGTAGACTCTCTAACTTTCACAAAGAGCAAATAATATCCACTAATTTGGGTTATTTTTACCAAAGATATGTAGCAGTATAAATTGTGGCCAAAATTTAGGAAGAAAAATTTATATTTTGCAAAATTTTATCGCATAAACTAAGAAAAATTCATTTTTTTTAAAAAATGTTCGTCTTTTTCCATTTATAGCGCAAAAAATAAAAAGTCCAGAGGTGATCAAATACCACCAAAAGAAAGCTCTGTTTGTATGAAAAAAAGGACAAAAAATTCATTTGGATACAATGTTGTATGACTGAGTAATTAACATTCAAAGTGTGAGAGTGCTGAAAGCTGAAAATTGGTCCGGGAACGAAGGGGGTTTAAGTGCCCAGTAAGCAAGTGGTTAAATGCCTTTTAGTGGTTATTCAGTATGACAGAGATTAGCAATCACAGTGTGTTAACAACAAATTTCTCTCCAGCACCTTCGGTCATTTAAGAAAGAATGCAGCTGAGGGTGCGCATTAGCGAGGCTTCTAAGATGGTGGCTTCGACCAGGGAGCTCCGCACTGCTTCGGTCGTCTTGCGCACCGCACAGCAGACAGCACGAGCACAGCTCTCCATCAACCCCCCCCCATCCAGGATCAGGGAAACATAGGCGGCAAAGTTTGATGCCCTCTGGGACCGTCCACCGAGCCCTGGTAGCTCAATTATTACAGACCAGGAATCCGGCCTACATTTCCAAGATGGCAGTTGCGTCATTACCTCACAGACAGAGCAGAGACTCGGCATGGCAGACTCTTACACAGACTCACTGCTTCACAGCTCGCATATTGGGGAACACGTACCCACATTCAGATCCCAGCTTTTCCAGAATCCATGGAATCCTTCATTGGGCACACCATGGATGACCTTTTATTGTCCCCCATGGAAGCAGGCCTAACACAATATCAGAGCAGGGAGGTCTTCCCAGCACAGCACTCTGAACTGCCTTTTGACACTGCATCCATATTTCTAAAGTTCTCTAAGATGCTGGACCGGGGCTTATCCTCCATAGCAGCTAAGATAACTGGTGAAACTAAAGCGGACCTACAGAATCTGGGTTCCCGCATGGAAGTGATAGAAAGCAAACTGGATGCTACTTTGACCAGGGCTAACCAAAATACAGACCCGATACAAGACATCCAAGACCAACTTGAGACTGCACTTCTAAAATAGATGATCTTGAAAACAGATTGAGAAGGTACAACTTTTGAAACAAGGGGGATACCTGAAACTGTCACAGATGCCCCTGCTGCAGTCCATACTCTCATTCAGGAGCTTATCTTGGACATCACACAGACTAGAATTAGACTGGGCACACAGAGCCCTAAGACCACACAGATCTGTGGGGCTACCAAGGGACATAGTTAGTTAAACCCCACTTCTATGCGGTCAAACAGTAGGTCATGCAATGAGCCCGCTCCATACCCCAGCTGCAGTACCAGTCCCACCCTATCCAAATATTTGCCGACTTATCAACAACCACCATTCAGAAACGGAGGTCTTTAAAGCCAATCGTGACGGCATTGACCCAAAAGGAAATAAAATACTGCTGGCTATTTCCATTTGGCCTCAAGTTTCAACACAAGAACAAGTCCTACATGCTCTCCAAATTTCTAAACGGTGAAGAAATACTTTTATGCCTGGGCATCATCTCACAAGCCCCTGCTTCCCCACCACCAGGATAAGCTGCCGGAACATTGAAACTTCAACTCCCTACGAGTCCAATAGTCCTGTTGTGGCAGAAGTACAAACCTAAAGGGTCTAAGGACTCCAACCCCCCTGATAAGGTCGCTACCCACAGAAGGCCTTCTGCTCTCCAACCTCATCCACACTGGGGTTCTAACCCTCTCCGCAAACTGTGATATGGCTCTTTAAAGTCTTGGCTACTCCACCAATTTATGAACTCCCATACCTTTCCAGGGAAGACGACGATGCCACTTATATACGCTCATCCGCTACCGCAAACCTTGGAATGGACCCTGACCCACCAGCTTCATTCCACCCCTAATGATTCCACACTCACATCTGGAACACAACTTCACGTAACCGAGCCTTCTTCACCCTGATAAACTCTTCCAGCTCCAATCCTACATGCCTTTGTCTACAAGAGACTTACCCTCATCTCTGAGTCTCTACATAACTTTCCTTCCCCCTGAGACTCTCCCCCTACCCATCATCTCCCCTTCTCCCCTCTCCCACTCCCTACACAATTCCTTACCCTTTACCTTGCCCACCCTCTCCATCCCTCTCTGCCGAATTGTTGCCTATGCTCTCCCAATAACAGTTTTGGAAAAATCATACAAGTTCTAATGTGCTTTTACTTTACTTTGTTTATAATGTTCTTACATAACTTGGGGTGCTACGAGCTCATTACACACATGCCTTCACCTGACCTGGGGATATGTTTTTTCATCTCACCTGGCCAGGTCCTCTCTCTCTCTAAAAGAGGTAAACTGTACATTTCCACTTGAGGGAGCGGAAGGTCCTCCTGTCTCTCCATGGCTAAAACTGTCACTCCCCCCATGCTACGGGTCATTTCGCACAATACACAGGGGCTAAAATCCCCTATCAAATGTACAAAAATATTCCAATATTATCACAGCCAGAATATTGAGGTCGTAGTGCTCCAAAAAATGCACTTACCAAGACTGTACAACCCCAAGTTCACCCACCCCAAATTCCCCAACTTCTACTTGGCCAACGCTGAGGACAAATCAAAGGGTTTAGCCATTCTTTTCTCACATAACTAAATTCTCACTACAGTCGGAACATAAAGATCGAGGCCCGGATTCACAAAGCACTTACGCCGACGTAAATCACTTTACGCCGACGTAGTGCAAATGTGCGCCCGGCGTATCTGTGCGCGGTACCCACAAACTAAGATACGCCTAAAAAGAGGCTTAATCCCACCAACGTAACTTGCCTACGCCGGCATAGGATGGGCGCACATTTACGCTGGCCGCATGGTGGCGCTGCCATTGATTAGCCATTCAAATATGCAAATGAGGAAAATACGGCGATTCACGAACCTGCGAGCGCCCGACGCAGGCTACAAGAGGTGCGCGTAAGTTGTACATCCGGCGTAAATTTAAGCCCCATAAAGGAGTTGAAACTCAGCAGCAGACGTGTAAAGGTCTGCATCAGGGAACACAAGCCGGCGTATTTTACGTAGTTTACGTTGGACGTGTGTCTGGATGGGCGTAGATTACGATCATGGCGTAGGCAGTAATCCGGGGTATCTTAGGTAGTTGTTCTGACGTGGTTATGAGCATGCGCACGGGGATGCGTCTACGACACGATGCATGCACAGTTCATTAAAAACTTACTTGTCTGGCTCTCCAACCATAATTTGCATGGGGTCACGCCTCATTTGCATGGCTTTGCATGGGGCAAGCCCACTTCCACCTACGCCGGCCCGCGCCTTCGAAATCTACGCCACGCCGACGCAGCTTTGGGAGCACTGGCTTCCAGAATTCCATGCTTGCCTCTCTGCACTGTGTCGGCATAGCGTACATTGAGATGCACTACGGTGGCGTAATGTGCGCTCTCTGTGAATCCGAGCCCCTGAGGGTAGATTTTTCCTCCTTAAGGGAGTGCTAGATGACCAGCTTTATTCTTTTATTTCATACTATGCACCAAATTGGGGCCAAGCAAAATTCTTTCACTCCATGCTGCAGACTCTGGGCCCTTTAAAGTGATCTTTGGCAGCGATTCAAACATAGCCTTTGCTCCAGAACTGGACAAAAAACTACCCAGTTCCCCATGAACATTTACTGTAAAAAATTAGATCCATTGGCATGGTCCATAGGGTGAGTGCATGGATTAAAAACTGGCTACAAGGGCGAGATCAGAGGGTGGTGATAAATGGGGAATACTCGGAATGGTCAGGGGTGGGAAATGGTGTCCCCCAGGGTTCTGTGCTGGGACTTGGGATGAGCTTCGTGTTCGAGTCGAACCCATGTTCGACTCGAACATCGTATGTTCGACCGTTCGTCGAAATACGAACGTTACAGACCGTTCGCTCCAAATTTGAGTGGCGCGTCACGGCCCATAATTCACTGCGGCATTGCTGGCTGATGATTGGCCAAGCATGCACTATGACCCGCATGCTTGGCCATTCACAGCGTGCAAAAAACGGAGAGCCATAATTGGCCAAAGCCAGGGTGGCTTTGGCCAATTATGGCTCAGGGGGTTTAGTACATGCCCCACACTATAAAAGGCCGCCTGCAGGTCGGCCTCATGTAGTGTGTTGTGGCGGTGGTTAGAGATCTGTCTAAGAGAGAGAGAGAGTGTATGTCTTTTTTTTCTAGGTAGATAGAGCAGGCAGGCTAGTCAGTTAAAGTTACAGTGTGTAGAGGATATATATACATCCCAGGTGTTGTACAGTGCCTGCCGCCGAGAATGTGTTTTTAGCACCACAGCATCGCGCTGATTCTCGGCGACAGGGTGCCGACATCTCGCACTCGCTGGAATAGTAAAAGCACATTCCAGCGAGCGCGTCATAGAAGCGACGGGGATCCGACTTGGATTCCCGCCAATTCTACACGTGGGTGGCATTTGGTATGAATCCTGAGGGGGAACTCCCCGCCGGATTTTACATAAAAATCCGGCATGGGTTCCCCCCTCAGGAGCATACCGGGCCCTAAGGTCTGGTATAGGTTGTAAGGAGACCCCCCTACGCCGAAAAAACAGCGTAGGGGGTCCCCCTACAATCCATACCAGACCCGTATCCAAAGCACGCTACCCGGCCGGTCAGGAAAGGAGTGGGGACGAGCGAGCGCCCCCCTCCTGAGCCATACCAGGCTGCATGCCCTCAACATGGGGGGCTCAGGTGCTCTGGGGCAGGGGGGCGTACTGCGGGGTCCACCCCACCCCAGAGCACCCTGTCCCCATGTTGATAAGGACAGGGCCCCTTCCCGACAACCCTGGCCGTTGGTTGTCGGGGTATGCGGGCGGGAGGCTTATCGGAATCTGGGAGCCCCCTTTAATAAGGGGGCCCCCAGATACCGGCCCCCCCACCCTAAGTGAATGAGTATGGGGTACATCGTTCCCCTACCCATTCACCTGCAAGCAAAGTGTAAACACAAATAAACAAAACAGGGTATTAAAATATTTTATTAGTCTGCTCCGGGGCCCCCCTCTCTTCTTTAGCTCTTTCACGAGGGGGGCTTGCTTCTTTGACGTATTCGGGTGGGGGCCGCTCTTCTTCCCGCCATCTGGTTCTCTTCCGCCGCCGGGGGGGGGGTTGCTTTTATAAAAGCGCCCCCCCCCGGCGGGCTTCCTCCGATGTCTTCGGCGGGGGGGTGGGTGCCGCTCTTCTTCACCGCCACCTGGTTCTCTTCCGCCGCCGGGGGGGTCGCTTTTATAAAAGCGCCCACCCCCCGGCAGGCTTCCTCCGACGTCTTCGGCGGGGGGTGGTGTGCTTCTGTCTTCTGTCTGTCTTCTTCTTCTGTCTTCTTTCTTGCTTATTCTTCTGTCGCCTTGTGCCATCTTCGTTTCTTCTTTCCTTTAGGTGTTGACACGTCGCTTCCTCCCGCTGCAATGCCAGGTGCGGCGGCTCGCACCGACTTATATAGGCCACCTACGACGTCACAGTCCCATCATGCTCCGGTACCTACCCACGTGATACCTACCCACGTGGGTAGGTACCAGAGCATGATGGGACTGTGAGGCCTATATAAGTCGGATGCAAGCCGCGCACCTGTCATTGCAGCGAGAAGAGGCGTTGGGTCAACATCGGAAGAAGGGAGAAGAAGGGAAGTGAAGAAGATGACGTCACAGAAGAGCGTGCTGGTCACCTGCTGGTAACTGTGCTTCACACGAAGATATCGGGCGGCCAGCGCTGAAGGAGAAGGCCCTGGACATTGGGAGAAGAACCGGGGTGTGCCAAGTCAACAGCGGAGAGCGGTGACGATAGAAGAAGACCCCCGGAAAGCGGAGAAGACCCCCGGAGAGCAGAAGACCCCCCAGAGAGCGAAAGAAGAAGCCCCCCCTGCTAAAAGAGCTAAAGAAGACAGGGGGGCCTCCAGAGCAGACTAATAAATTATTTTAAAAACCCTGTGTCATGTTTTTATTAACTTTAACACTTTGCCTCCAGGTGAATGGGTAGGGGTACGATGTACCCCGTATCCATTCACTTAGGGTGGGGGGCCGGTACCTGGGGGCCCCCTTATTTGAGGGGGCTCCCAGATTTCGATAAGCCCCCCGCCCGCAGACCCCGACAACCAACGGCCAGGGTTGTCGGGAAGAGGCCCTGTCCTTATCAACATGGGGACAGGGTGCTCTGGTGTGAGGGGAACCCTGCAGTGCGCCCCCCTGCCCCAGAGCACCTGACCCCCCCATGTTGAGGGCAAAAGGACAAAAAATTCATTTGGATACAATGTTGTATGACTGAGTAATTAACATTCAAAGTGTGAGAGTGCTGAAAGCTGAAAATTGGTCCGGGAACGAAGGGGGTTTAAGTGCCCAGTAAGCAAGTGGTTAAATGCCTTTTAGTGGTTATTCAGTATGACAGAGATTAGCAATCACAGTGTGTTAACAACAAATTTCTCTCCAGCACCTTCGGTCATTTAAGAAAGAATGCAGCTGAGGGTGCGCATTAGCGAGGCTTCTAAGATGGTGGCTTCGACCAGGGAGCTCCGCACTGCTTCGGTCGTCTTGCGCACCGCACAGCAGACAGCACGAGCACAGCTCTCCATCAACCCCCCCCCCATCCCAGGATCAGGGAAACATAGGCGGCAAAGTTTGATGCCCTCTGGGACCGTCCACCGAGCCCTGGTAGCTCAATTATTACAGACCAGGAATCCGGCCTACATTTCCAAGATGGCAGTTGCGTCATTACCTCACAGACAGAGCAGAGACTCGGCATGGCAGACTCTTACACAGACTCACTGCTTCACAGCTCGCATATTGGGGAACACGTACCCACATTCAGATCCCAGCTTTTCCAGAATCCATGGAATCCTTCATTGGGCACACCATGGATGACCTTTTATTGTCCCCCATGGAAGCAGGCCTAACACAATATCAGAGCAGGGAGGTCTTCCCAGCACAGCACTCTGAACTGCCTTTTGACACTGCATCCATATTTCTAAAGTTCTCTAAGATGCTGGACCGGGGCTTATCCTCCATAGCAGCTAAGATAACTGGTGAAACTAAAGCGGACCTACAGAATCTGGGTTCCCGCATGGAAGTGATAGAAAGCAAACTGGATGCTACTTTGACCAGGGCTAACCAAAATACAGACCCGATACAAGACATCCAAGACCAACTTGAGACTGCACTTTCTAAAATAGATGATCTTGAAAACAGATTGAGAAGGTACAACTTTTGAAACAAGGGGGATACCTGAAACTGTCACAGATGCCCCTGCTGCAGTCCATACTCTCATTCAGGAGCTTATCTTGGACATCACACAGACTAGAATTAGACTGGGCACACAGAGCCCTAAGACCACACAGATCTGTGGGGCTACCAAGGGACATAGTTAGTTAAACCCCACTTCTATGCGGTCAAACAGTAGGTCATGCAATGAGCCCGCTCCATACCCCAGCTGCAGTACCAGTCCCACCCTATCCAAATATTTGCCGACTTATCAACAACCACCATTCAGAAACGGAGGTCTTTAAAGCCAATCGTGACGGCATTGACCCAAAAGGAAATAAAATACTGCTGGCTATTTCCATTTGGCCTCAAGTTTCAACACAAGAACAAGTCCTACATGCTCTCCAAATTTCTAAACGGTGAAGAAATACTTTTATGCCTGGGCATCATCTCACAAGCCCCTGCTTCCCCACCACCAGGATAAGCTGCCGGAACATTGAAACTTCAACTCCCTACGAGTCCAATAGTCCTGTTGTGGCAGAAGTACAAACCTAAAGGGTCTAAGGACTCCAACCCCCCTGATAAGGTCGCTACCCACAGAAGGCCTTCTGCTCTCCAACCTCATCCACACTGGGGTTCTAACCCTCTCCGCAAACTGTGATATGGCTCTTTAAAGTCTTGGCTACTCCACCAATTTATGAACTCCCATACCTTTCCAGGGAAGACGACGATGCCACTTATATACGCTCATCCGCTACCGCAAACCTTGGAATGGACCCTGACCCACCAGCTTCATTCCACCCCTAATGATTCCACACTCACATCTGGAACACAACTTCACGTAACCGAGCCTTCTTCACCCTGATAAACTCTTCCAGCTCCAATCCTACATGCCTTTGTCTACAAGAGACTTACCCTCATCTCTGAGTCTCTACATAACTTTCCTTCCCCCTGAGACTCTCCCCCTACCCATCATCTCCCCTTCTCCCCTCTCCCACTCCCTACACAATTCCTTACCCTTTACCTTGCCCACCCTCTCCATCCCTCTCTGCCGAATTGTTGCCTATGCTCTCCCAATAACAGTTTTGGAAAAATCATACAAGTTCTAATGTGCTTTTACTTTACTTTGTTTATAATGTTCTTACATAACTTGGGGTGCTACGAGCTCATTACACACATGCCTTCACCTGACCTGGGGATATGTTTTTTCATCTCACCTGGCCAGGTCCTCTCTCTCTCTAAAAGAGGTAAACTGTACATTTCCACTTGAGGGAGCGGAAGGTCCTCCTGTCTCTCCATGGCTAAAACTGTCACTCCCCCCATGCTACGGGTCATTTCGCACAATACACAGGGGCTAAAATCCCCTATCAAATGTACAAAAATATTCCAATATTATCACAGCCAGAATATTGAGGTCGTAGTGCTCCAAAAAATGCACTTACCAAGACTGTACAACCCCAAGTTCACCCACCCCAAATTCCCCAACTTCTACTTGGCCAACGCTGAGGACAAATCAAAGGGTTTAGCCATTCTTTTCTCACATAACTAAATTCTCACTACAGTCGGAACATAAAGATCGAGGCCCGGATTCACAAAGCACTTACGCCGACGTAAATCACTTTACGCCGACGTAGTGCAAATGTGCGCCCGGCGTATCTGTGCGCGGTACCCACAAACTAAGATACGCCTAAAAAGAGGCTTAATCCCACCAACGTAACTTGCCTACGCCGGCATAGGATGGGCGCACATTTACGCTGGCCGCATGGTGGCGCTGCCATTGATTAGCCATTCAAATATGCAAATGAGGAAAATACGGCGATTCACGAACCTGCGAGCGCCCGACGCAGGCTACAAGAGGTGCGCGTAAGTTGTACATCCGGCGTAAATTTAAGCCCCATAAAGGAGTTGAAACTCAGCAGCAGACGTGTAAAGGTCTGCATCAGGGAACACAAGCCGGCGTATTTTACGTAGTTTACGTTGGACGTGTGTCTGGATGGGCGTAGATTACGATCATGGCGTAGGCAGTAATCCGGGGTATCTTAGGTAGTTGTTCTGACGTGGTTATGAGCATGCGCACGGGGATGCGTCTACGACACGATGCATGCACAGTTCATTAAAAACTTACTTGTCTGGCTCTCCAACCATAATTTGCATGGGGTCACGCCTCATTTGCATGGCTTTGCATGGGGCAAGCCCACTTCCACCTACGCCGGCCCGCGCCTTCGAAATCTACGCCACGCCGACGCAGCTTTGGGAGCACTGGCTTCCAGAATTCCATGCTTGCCTCTCTGCACTGTGTCGGCATAGCGTACATTGAGATGCACTACGGTGGCGTAATGTGCGCTCTCTGTGAATCCGAGCCCCTGAGGGTAGATTTTTCCTCCTTAAGGGAGTGCTAGATGACCAGCTTTATTCTTTTATTTCATACTATGCACCAAATTGGGGCCAAGCAAAATTCTTTCACTCCATGCTGCAGACTCTGGGCCCTTTAAAGTGATCTTTGGCAGCGATTCAAACATAGCCTTTGCTCCAGAACTGGACAAAAAACTACCCAGTTCCCCATGAACATTTACTGTAAAAAATTAGATCCATTGGCATGGTCCATAGGGTGAGTGCATGGATTAAAAACTGGCTACAAGGGCGAGATCAGAGGGTGGTGATAAATGGGGAATACTCGGAATGGTCAGGGGTGGGAAATGGTGTCCCCCAGGGTTCTGTGCTGGGACTTGGGATGAGCTTCGTGTTCGAGTCGAACCCATGTTCGACTCGAACATCGTATGTTCGACCGTTCGTCGAAATACGAACGTTACAGACCGTTCGCTCCAAATTTGAGTGGCGCGTCACGGCCCATAATTCACTGCGGCATTGCTGGCTGATGATTGGCCAAGCATGCACTATGACCCGCATGCTTGGCCATTCACAGCGTGCAAAAAACGGAGAGCCATAATTGGCCAAAGCCAGGGTGGCTTTGGCCAATTATGGCTCAGGGGGTTTAGTACATGCCCCACACTATAAAAGGCCGCCTGCAGGTCGGCCTCATGTAGTGTGTTGTGGCGGTGGTTAGAGATCTGTCTAAGAGAGAGAGAGAGTGTATGTCTTTTTTTTCTAGGTAGATAGAGCAGGCAGGCTAGTCAGTTAAAGTTACAGTGTGTAGAGGATATATATACATCCCAGGTGTTGTACAGTGCCTGCCGCCGAGAATGTGTTTTTAGCACCACAGCATCGCGCTGATTCTCGGCGACAGGGTGCCGACATCTCGCACTCGCTGGAATAGTAAAAGCACATTCCAGCGAGCGCGTCATAGAAGCGACGGGGATCCGACTTGGATTCCCGCCAATTCTACACGTGGGTGGCATTTGGTATGAATCCTGAGGGGGAACTCCCCGCCGGATTTTACATAAAAATCCGGCATGGGTTCCCCCCTCAGGAGCATACCGGGCCCTAAGGTCTGGTATAGGTTGTAAGGAGACCCCCCTACGCCGAAAAAACAGCGTAGGGGGTCCCCCTACAATCCATACCAGACCCGTATCCAAAGCACGCTACCCGGCCGGTCAGGAAAGGAGTGGGGACGAGCGAGCGCCCCCCTCCTGAGCCATACCAGGCTGCATGCCCTCAACATGGGGGGCTCAGGTGCTCTGGGGCAGGGGGGCGTACTGCGGGGTCCACCCCACCCCAGAGCACCCTGTCCCCATGTTGATAAGGACAGGGCCCCTTCCCGACAACCCTGGCCGTTGGTTGTCGGGGTATGCGGGCGGGAGGCTTATCGGAATCTGGGAGCCCCCTTTAATAAGGGGGCCCCCAGATACCGGCCCCCCCACCCTAAGTGAATGAGTATGGGGTACATCGTTCCCCTACCCATTCACCTGCAAGCAAAGTGTAAACACAAATAAACAAAACAGGGTATTAAAATATTTTATTAGTCTGCTCCGGGGCCCCCCTCTCTTCTTTAGCTCTTTCACGAGGGGGGCTTGCTTCTTTGACGTATTCGGGTGGGGGCCGCTCTTCTTCCCGCCATCTGGTTCTCTTCCGCCGCCGGGGGGGGGGTTGCTTTTATAAAAGCGCCCCCCCCGGCGGGCTTCCTCCGATGTCTTCGGCGGGGGGGTGGGTGCCGCTCTTCTTCACCGCCACCTGGTTCTCTTCCGCCGCCGGGGGGGTCGCTTTTATAAAAGCGCCCCCCCCCCGGCAGGCTTCCTCCGACGTCTTCGGCGGGGGGTGGTGTGCTTCTGTCTTCTGTCTGTCTTCTTCTTCTGTCTTCTTTCTTGCTTATTCTTCTGTCGCCTTGTGCCATCTTCGTTTCTTCTTTCCTTTAGGTGTTGACACGTCGCTTCCTCCCGCTGCAATGCCAGGTGCGGCGGCTCGCACCGACTTATATAGGCCACCTACGACGTCACAGTCCCATCATGCTCCGGTACCTACCCACGTGATACCTACCCACGTGGGTAGGTACCAGAGCATGATGGGACTGTGAGGCCTATATAAGTCGGATGCAAGCCGCGCACCTGTCATTGCAGCGAGAAGAGGCGTTGGGTCAACATCGGAAGAAGGGAGAAGAAGGGAAGTGAAGAAGATGACGTCACAGAAGAGCGTGCTGGTCACCTGCTGGTAACTGTGCTTCACACGAAGATATCGGGCGGCCAGCGCTGAAGGAGAAGGCCCTGGACATTGGGAGAAGAACCGGGGTGTGCCAAGTCAACAGCGGAGAGCGGTGACGATAGAAGAAGACCCCCGGAAAGCGGAGAAGACCCCCGGAGAGCAGAAGACCCCCCAGAGAGCGAAAGAAGAAGCCCCCCCTGCTAAAAGAGCTAAAGAAGACAGGGGGGCCTCCAGAGCAGACTAATAAATTATTTTAAAAACCCTGTGTCATGTTTTTATTAACTTTAACACTTTGCCTCCAGGTGAATGGGTAGGGGTACGATGTACCCCGTATCCATTCACTTAGGGTGGGGGGCCGGTACCTGGGGGCCCCCTTATTTGAGGGGGCTCCCAGATTTCGATAAGCCCCCCGCCCGCAGACCCCGACAACCAACGGCCAGGGTTGTCGGGAAGAGGCCCTGTCCTTATCAACATGGGGACAGGGTGCTCTGGTGTGAGGGGAACCCTGCAGTGCGCCCCCCTGCCCCAGAGCACCTGACCCCCCCATGTTGAGGGCATGCAGCCTGGTACGGCTCAGGAGGGGGGCGCTCGCTCGTCCCCACTCCTTTCTTGACCGGCCGGGTAGCGTGCTTTGGATACGGGTCTGGTATGTATTGTAGGGGGACCCCTACATCAGTTTTTCGGCGTAGGGGGGGTCTCCTTACAACCCATACCAGACCTAAGGGCCTGGTATGCTCCTGGAGGCGTGGAGTTCTCCCTCAGAATGCATACCAAACGTCGGCTAGAATTGGCGGGAATCCAAGTTGGATCTCCCGTCGCTTCTATGACGGCTTTGTCTCCATCGCGGCAAGCCAGCTCGATGGGACTCGTAGGTGGTCAATCTCGCTGAGAAAGGGAGCGAGATTGACACAATATCGCGGTCACCCATTGTACATATATTTATACACTGTATAGTTTAGCTAGATCAGTTCTTCCTAATTTACTGGCAGGCAGTTTATTGTGCTAGCTTCAGTATTCTCACGTGGTGTATTGCCTGTGTCCTCTGTAGTTTGCACCTAAAGCTACTTGGTGTGTACTGCACGTGTCCTCTGTAGTTTGAACCTAAAGCTACTTGGTGTGTACTGGCCGTGTCCTCTGTAGTTTGCACCTAAAGCTACTTGGTGTGTACTCCACGTGTCCTCTGTAGTTTGCACCTGAAGCTACTTGGTGTGTACTGCACGTGTCCTCTGTAGTTTGCACCTAAAGATACTTGGTGTGTACTGCACGTGTCCTCTGTACTGTAGTTTGCACCTAAAGCTACTTGGTGTGTACTGGCTGTGTCCTCCTGTAGTTTTCACCTAAAGCTACTTGGTGTGTACTGCCCGTGTCCTCTGTAGTTTGCACCTAAAGCTACTTGGTGTGTACTGCACGTGTCCTCTGTAGTTTACACCTAAAGCTACTTGGTGTGTACTGGCCGTGTCCTCTGTAGTTTGCACCTAAAGCTACTTGGTGTGTACTGCACGTGTCCTCTGTAGTTTTCACCTAAAGCTACTTGGTGTGTACTGCACGTGTTCTCAGTAGTTTACACCTAAAGCTACTTGGTGTGTACAGCATGTGTCCTCTGTAGTTTGCACCTAAACCTACTTGGTGTGTACTGCCAGTGTCCTCTGTAGTTTGCACCTAAACCTACTTGGTGTGTACTGCACTTGTCCTCTGTAGTTTGCACCTAAAGCTACTTGGTGTGTACTGCACGTGTCCTTTGTAGTTTGCACCTAAAGCTACTTGGTGTGTACTGCACGTGTCCTCTGTAGTTTGCACTTAAAGCTACTTGGTGTGTACTGCACGTGTCCTCTGTAGTTTGCACCTAAACCTACTTGGTGTGTACTGCACGTGTCCTCAGTAGTTTACACCTAAAGCTACTTGGTGTGTACTGCACGTGTCCTCTGTAGTTTGCACCTAAAGCTACTTGGTGTGTACTGCACCTGTCCTCTGTAGTTTGCACCTAAAGCTACTTGGTGTGTACTGCCCGTGTCCTTTGTAGTTTGCACCTAAAGCTACTTGGTGTGTACTGGCCGTTTCCTCTGTAGTTTTCACCTAAAGCTACTTGGTGTGTACTGGCCGTGTCCTCTGTAGTTTGCACCTAAAGCTACTTGGTGTGTACTGCATGTGTCCTTTGTAGTTTGCACCTAAAGCTACTTGGTGTGTACTGTCCGTGTCCTCTGTAGTTTACACCTAAAGCTATGAGGTGTGTGTACTGCCTTTGTCCTCTGCAGGCCATTAGTATGTCTGGAAGGACAACAAGGAGAGGCAGAGAGTCACGAGGCCAAGCAGGCTCTGCGTCTAGAGACAACAGTGCTGGTCGTGGACACGGTGCATCCTCATCAGCACGTGGCCGTTAGACACGCTCGTCCTTGTTTTTCGGCAGCTGGCCGCGTTGAGCCGCAACATGCCAAAGACTTGGTAGAGTGGATGACCAAGCCGTCCTCATCCTCCTCATCCTCTCTCACCCAGGCTCAGGGTACTTTGTCTGGCAAAGTAGCTGCCAAGGTGTCCTCTTCCCTCTGCTCAATGGCATCACTCACTCCTTTCCTAGCCCCACCATGTCCTCCTGAGGAGTCCCCCGAACTGTTTGACCACAGTGTTGAGTACATGCTGCATGAGAATGCGCAGCATTTTGAAGGCTCCGATGATGGTACACAGCTAGAGGAAGGCAGTAATGTGAGCCCAGAGAGAGGGGGTGCCCAAGAAGGACAGCAATCTGGCAGTCATGTTCCCCCAGCTGCAGCATACTGCCAGGTTTTCTACAGTGATGAGGAGGGAGGGGATGATGAGGTCACTGACTCTACGTGGGTGCCTGATAGGAGAGAGGAGGAGGAGGCACAGGCACATCTCCAACAAGGCAGGATGACCTCCAGGGGCCAGCTTAAGGGCAGCACACCGACTGCATCACAACGCAGAGTTACACATGTGCAGGAAGCTGCTGTGTCTCAGCGTTATTCCAAAAGTTCTTTGGTGTGGGCCTTTTTGAGACACTCGTCCATCAGATCGCACCGCTGCTATTTGCAACATATGTCTCAAGTGTATCTCGCGTGGCCAAAACATCACCCGCTTGGGCACCACATGCTTGACCAGACATATGTCGACCTGCCATGCAGTTTGTTGGCAAACGTACCTCAAAGACCCACACCAAAGAACAAAGCGGACCTCCCCTTGCCCCTCATCAGCTGGGATCTCCAACCCCCCTCTCTGAAGCCTGCACTGATAGGACTGAAGGTGTATAATTAGGTGTGTCACAGCCTAGTACATGCGGGCAATCTACTATCGGTACACCAATGGCAGTTTGTACCAGGCAAATTTCCCTTCCCCAGCTGCTGCAGCGCCAAAAGAAGTTCTCTCCCAGCCATCCACATGCCCAGCGGTTGAATGCTAGCTTATCTAAATTGCTAGCACTTCAACTGCTGCCTTTTCAGTTGGTAGATTCTGCCCCCTTCCGTGAGTTTGTGGAATGTGCGGTACCTCAGTGGCATGTTCCCAAACGCCACTTTTTCTCATGAAAGGTGATTCCGGCTCTCTACCAGCATGTGGAAGGCAATGTCCATGCCTCGCTGGACAGGGCAGTCAGTGGTAAGGTGCATATTACCGCTGACTCATGGTCCAGCAGGCAGGGACGTTACCTATCTTTCACGGAGCATTGGGTGACTCTGCTGGCAGCTGGGAAGGACGCAGGACAAGGTACAGTAGTGTTGGAGGTTGTTTCGCCACCACGCCTCCAAAATGCTACTACTGGTTGTGACACACCTCTCTCCTCCACCCCCTCCTCTTCTTCTTCCTCTTTGGCCTCTTCCTGTGCTGATGTGTCCTCGGAACCAGCAGTGCTCCGTAGACATTCAAGGGGATACGCAGATACGCAGACAAAGAGATGCCATGCGGTGCTTGAGCTGGTGTGCTTGGGGGACAGGAGCTACACTGGGCCAGAGGTTCTGTCAGCTCTGCAGGGGCAGGCTCAGAGGTGGTTGACGCCACGCCATCTTAGGCCAGGAATGGTGGTTTGTGACAATGGCACCAACCTCCTCTCTGCCCTGCGACAGGGACAACTGACCCATGTGCCCTGTTTTGCTCATGTCCTTAATTTGGTGGTGCAGCTGTTCTTGGGCAGGTACCCGGGCATACAGGATGTCCTGAAGCAGGCCGGGAAAGGCCCCCTTTATCCAGACAGTGTTCGTGCTTGCCTGCCTATCACACAGGAAGAGGACGAGGAGGAGGAGGAGGATTGTGTCAGCATGGAGGTGGAGCCTAGCACTCAGCATCAGCAGCAGTCTTCAAGGGATCAATTACAGTCCCAAGGAACCCATGGACTTGTACGTGGCTGGGATGAGGTGGCTGCGGATCCTGTCGTCCTCAGTGACCCAGAGGACTCGGCACCAAATGCCTTAACAAACCTACGTTGTATTGCCTCCCTGATCCTGTAAAGCCTGTGGAAGGATCCTCGTATTCACGCTATCAAGGAGAGGGATCATTACTGGCTCGCAACTCTCCTTGATCCACGTTACAAGAATAAGGTTGCGGACCTTATCTTGCCGGCACAGAGGGAGCAGAAGATGAAAAATCCAGGTCCTGGACAAAGTGTTGCTGAGGCTTCGGTCAGTCACAGAAGGAGCGGTGGAGAAGGTGGCCACCTGACCGATGGGTTCAGACAATTTTTTAGTCCGCAGCCCCAAGGTATGACCGATTCCAGCAACCATCGCCAGCGTCTGTTTTACATGGTGCATGAATACCTAGGGACAAGATCAGACTTGGACACCATTCCCACCGAAAATCCTCTGGCTTACTGGGTCTTGAGGATGGATCACTGGCCAGAGCTTGCACAGTACGCAATTGAGCTACTAGCTTGTCCTGCATCCAGCGTTCTTTCAGAACGCATATTCAGTGCTGCTGGAGGCTTTGTAACCGATCACAGGGTGCGCCAATCCACCGACTCGGTCGATCGACTGACCTTCATCAAAATGAATCAGGCTTGGATCACCACCAGCTACCAAGCACCTGATGCTGATGTAACTGAGTAATTGTTTTTGAAATGTCAGATCCAGGGCCGTCTTTAATATGGTTTGGGCCCCGGGCAAACATTTTTTTTTTGGGCCCCCCTCCAGCTTTTTTTGGGCCTGGCTGGTTCACATGTATGTTTTGGCGGTCCTCATTTGTGCAGGTACAGCAGCCCATTGATTTGAATGGGCTGCCATGCCTTTGTTTTCTGCAGAAAAAAGGTGCATTCAGCATTTTAAAAATACAGTTGCCTTGAAATCCATTCTGCTTTTGCACCATGCTACTTACCTGCAGTTCTTGCACACACAAACGCACTGTGTTTTTAAAAGCGTGACCTAAACGTCTAAAAATGCAGCAAGTTTGACAGTGCGGGAACTGCAGATAAGTCACAGCAGACAGCAGAATGGACAGACAGTGCTGTATTTCAGTGCTTGATGGGCATAGGCGTGCCGTGTGCGCAGCCTATGAGGCATGCGCTTTTCTTTGCAGGAAACGCAGGCATGGCGGCCCATTCAAATGAATGGGCTGCTGTGCCTGCGCAAATGTGGGCCGCCAAAACACATACATGTGAACCAGCCAGGCCCAAAATAAGCCCATCAAGCAGTTAAATACAGACAGTAATGCCATGTGCTCTGAGGCCTTACTCAGCCTGGACTGCAGGTTTGGTCTGAGATTTAAAGAGTTCCTCTATTTTACAAATGGCATGGCATGGGGTCCCACTGTCACGATCGCTATCGTGCCAAACAGACAGCGAGGCGTGGTCACGCCCCAAGTGGCTCTGGGTGGGATTGAACCCAGGACTTCTCCATTAGTTGCTCCAGGTCTTTGCCTCTGAGCCACTTCTCAAGTTCATATTCTGCTTGCTGTCCATCAAAGCCTGGTTCTGAACTATGTGCTGATTGCCTGTCTTTGAATCTCCCTGCAATCTGCACCTGTTTATCCTGGTCCAGCTGAGGCAGGTTTCCTAATCAACCAGGGTATAAAGCCCTGCCTCACTATGAGGCAGGTGTCAGTTCATTGTTCTCTGATAGTCCTGTCTGTGCCAACGGTTCCTGTGATCCTGTAGTTGTCTTCAGCCTACAAGACTGACCCCGGCTTCTGACCCTTTTGGCTTATGTACCCTGGAATGCTGCTGTCTCCTGCCCTTTGACCCCGGCCTGTACTTTCGGATTTTCCCTGCCTTCTCCAGCCCTTGACCCACGGCTTGTGCCCCAGGTTTGGCTTTGGTTCCTGTCTGCAACCCTGAACTTTCCGTCAGTAGTTACCTGACTCTCTCTGGAATCCTGGACCACGGCTATACTTCGGCTATCCTTGGCAAATCCCTATCAAGCCCCCGTGCACAGACTCACAGCCCAGGTAGTGTCTTACCTTATTACTGTGGGCTGTGTGTATTTGTAAGGGTGAGCATACAAACCTGCAAAATGGACTCCACTCAAGGTAAGCCCTTACACCCATGGTGCTAAAGCAGAATGGACAGACGGTGCTGTGACCCCATGCCATGCCATGTGTAAAATAGAGGAACTTTTTAAAACACTGACCAAACCTGCAGTGAATCATCAAATATTATAAAGACTTTGGGCATACTCTACAGAAAACTTCTATTTACAATATAGATTAGCAAACAGTGACATACCTTGAGGAGCAGGACATGAAGAAGTCAGCCTCGGGAAGAGCAAACTGGGGATGTTATAAAATCACATTCTAATTCACTTTTATATACAAGCAGCACCCAGTGGCAGGAAGGGAGAAGTGCACGTCAAAAGGGAAGCCAGGGGTGCTGTACATTTTAAAACACTGGGAAGGGAAGCAGTACTGTCACTGGCTGCGTGCCGCTGATGATTTTCAGCCTGATTTATGGGCAGCACAGGGGCTTAACGGGCGGCAGGGCCGCCATCAGGAATTATGGGGCCACTTACACAGCTTCAGGCATGGGCCCCCTGGAGCAGAGAACCGGGATGGGGGGGTGCTGCCGCCTGAAATTGAGAAGCGGGGGGGGCTGCCACGAATTTAGAAGCGGGGGGCCCTTTACAAATAAAGAAACATTTATAAAAAAAAGGGTTGCCATCCAGGGCCCTGGGGACCTCTGGGCCCTTTAATAAAAAAAAAAAATATATAAACAAAAATAAAAAAATAAACATTTATAAAAAAAATAAAAAAGGGTGTTTGCCACATGGGGCCCTGGAGACCTCTGAGCCCTTTAATAAAATATATATATATATATATATATATATATATATATATATATATATATATATATATATATATATATATATATATATATATATATATATATATATATATATATATATTATATATATATAAAATAAATAAAAAGAAAAAAAGAAATAAAATAATATAAAATAAAAATGTTTTTTATAAAAAAAGGGGGGTCCTTTAATAATAATAATAATAATAATAACATTTATATTATAATATATATATATATATATATATATATATATATATATATATATACATATATACATACATACATACATACATACATACATATATATATATATATATATATATATATATATATATATATATATATATATATATATAATATATATATATATATATATTATATATATATATATATATATATATATATATTAAAAGAAATATATAAAAAAAAAAATATAAAAAAAGGGGGGTTGTCATCCGGGGCCCTGGGGAACTACGGTTGCTTTGGGCCCCCAACAGTGACAGGGCCCTGGGCAGCTTCCCAGTTTGCCCTGTGGTAAAGACGGCCCTGGTCAGATCCCTTCAAGACTGCCTATGCTGATGCTGAGTGAATATCCTGTTATGTTGAGTGACTATCCTTTTCCTCCTCAATGATCATGCTGATAGCTTGTAAGAACATTTTTGGTTCTGGGCACCGCCACCAGTGGCTAAGGCCCAATTTTTCTGCCCCTGTTTAACAGGGGCATGTAATTACAATTTTTGATGCAATACTTTGCAGCGGGCTCATTCCTGCGCTACAACTAGAGTATCTGTGAGGGGTTGCAGTGTTGTGGCACCAGCACCACCACCAACAAAGGCCCAATTTTTCTGCCCCTGTTCAACAGGGGCATGTAATTACAATTCTTGATCTATTATTTCACAGCAGGGCCCATTCCTGTGCCCACCAAGAGTAACTGTGAGGGCTTACAGAGTTGTGGCACCAGCACCAAAGGCCCCATTTTTCTACCACTGTTCAACAATGGCATGCAGATACAATAAGTTTACACAGCAGGGCATTCCAGCGCCCACCAAGACTAACTGTAAGGGCTTACAGTGTTGTGGCAACACCAACACCTAGGGCCCAAATTTATACTACTTTCAAACATCCAACTTACAAACGACTCCTACTTGCAAACGGAAGGAGACAACAGGAAGTGAGAGGAAATCTACCCCTAGGAAGGGAAATTCTCTTCTGTAAGGCCCCATACACACAACCGGATCTGTCCGCTGATATTTGTCCGGTCGTGTGTACAGCCGACCGGACCGGATTCCCGGCCGAGCGGACCGGATTCCTGGCCGAGCTGACTTTTTCTAGCGGACTAAAATTTCCTAGCATGCTAAGAAATCTGTCCGCTGGAAACCTGTCCGTCGGACGTGTTCGGTCGTCTGTACAGACTCACCGGACATGTCCGACCGACCGCCATCCTCGCATGCGTCGTACTGATTCGACGCATGCATGGAAGCTTTGAACTTCAAGGCCGCCCACGTCGCGTTGTACACACCATCAGACAGAAATCCGTGCGTAAACAATACGCGGGGACGCGGCCACGTCCCCGCGTATTGTTTACGCACGGATTTCTGTCTGATGGTGTGTACAACCATCAGACAGAAATCTCCGGGCGGACATGTCCGCTGAAAATGGTCCAGCGGACCGTTTTCAGCGGACTGTCCGTCCGTGTGTACGGGGCCTAAGAAGTGTCTCCTGTCCACTGATGCTTTATCACCAATCCTCACTTAAAAACCCAAATTTTCAAAACATCATTTGTCATTGGGACAGAAAGTGAATTGCAATCTTCTGAACAGATGCACACAGACAGCAAAACAAATGTTTACAGGGGTGATAACCCTTCTCTATGTTTTCAGAAAAGCTTAAAAATAGATTTTATGGCTAGAGCTACACTTTAAAAAAGTACTAGTTCTAAATTACAAACAGATTCTACTTAAAGCGGTGGTTCACCCTCATTACCAACATTTTAGCATTAAATTAGGCATAGTAGCGCGAGCTACAGTATGCCTGTATTTATTTTTTTAGCCCCGTACTCACTGTGCAATTGTACAGATAAGATTCTGACTCCCCGCGGGGAATGGGCGTTCCTATCCAGAGGGAGGATGATTGACGGCCGGCTATGGCACGTCACGCTCCCAGAAGATAGCCGGAGGAGGTCTCGGCTCTTCACGGCGCCTGCGCACAGACTATGCGCAGGCGCCGTGAAGCGCCAAGTCCTATTTCGGCTATTTCCGGAGAAGCGTGACACGCCATAGCCGGCCGTCAATCATGCTCCCTCTGGATAGGAACGCCCATTCCCCGCGGGGAGTCGGAATCTTATCTATACGATTGCACAGTGATTACGGGGCTAAAAAAATAAATACAGGCATACTGTAGCTCGCGCTACTATGCCTAATTTAATGCTAGAAAAAAAAATAGAGTATGGGGTATTGCAGAGTATCGAGGTATTGCAGAGTATCGAGGTATTGCAGAGTATGGGGTATTGCAGAGTATGGGGTATTGCAGAGTATGGGGTATTGCAGAGTATGGGGGTATTGCAGAGTATGGGGTATTGCAGAGTATGGGGTATGGTAGCGTATGTGATACTTCCGTGAGCGCGCCCCAGGGGACGTGCAAACGCGGAAGTGCACGAGGAGGTCCCAGGGACGTCCTGTCACAGTAACTCGACCGCGCTGTAGCAGTATTTTTGCTATAGCGCGGTCGGCAAGTGGTTAGCAACAAACCTACAGTGCCTGTCTTGTTTGCACCGCCTGTATAATGCTTTTCAAAGTATATAGGGCCAAAGGGACTTGTAATGACCTGAGGGGAGTGGGGGGAAACCCATGCTATTTTTCTCAATGATTTTCATCCATATTGCAGGGACCAGACATTACATTAAAGCCACAAGCAGTTTTAAATTATTTTTTTCTTATAGTAATCTCATTTTGTGCAGGGACAGTTCTAAACACGTGCCACCTCACAGGCATACTATAGACACCCAGCAGGTACGATATTTAAGAGAATTTTTTATTTTTTTTTCACTTTAAGCATCATTAACCACTTGCCGCCCGCCAATGACATATTGACGTCGGCAAAGTGGTTGTAGAATCCTGACTGGACGTCATATGACGTCCTCAGGATTCTGAGCCGCTGCGCGCCCTCAGTCTGACACCCCGCAACACCGATCTCGGTAAAGAGTCTCTCACGGAGGCTCTTTACCACGTGATCAGCCGTGTCCAACCACGGCTGATCACGATGTAAACAGGAAGAGCCGTTGAAAAAAAAATGCCAATCAGTGCCCACAAATGGGCACAGACTGGCAACATGGGTAAATCAGTGCCGCCCCACAGTGTCCATCAGTGCCACCCCACAGTGTCCATCAGTGCCACCCCACAGTGTCCATCAGTGCCACCCCACAGTGCCCATCCATGCCCAGTGCCCACCTATCAGTGCCCATCTGTGCCACCCATAAGTATCCATCAGTGCCACCCATAAGTGCCCATCTGTGCCGCCTATGAGTGCCCAGTGCCGCCCATGAGTGCCCATCAGTGCCGCCCATGTGTGCCCATCAGCGCTGCCCATGTGTGCCCATCAGTGCCACCTATGTGTGCCCATAAGTGCCGCCTATGTGTGCCCATCAGTGCCGCCTATGTGTGCCCATCAGTGCCGCATACCAGCGCCGCCAATCAGTGCCACCTCATCTGTGCCTGTCAGTACTACCTCATCAATGTCCATCAGTGCCATCTCATTGGTGCCCATCAGTGCCCGTAATTGAAAGAGAAAACTTACTTATTTACAAAAAAATTAACAGAAAAAAATAAAAACGTAATTTTTTTTTCACAATTTTCAGT
Source organism: Rana temporaria (assembly GCF_905171775.1). Classification (NCBI taxonomy): domain Eukaryota; kingdom Metazoa; phylum Chordata; class Amphibia; order Anura; family Ranidae; genus Rana; species Rana temporaria. The sequence goes on along the minus strand of NC_053491.1, from coordinate 290,631,221 downwards.
CTTTTTTTAGTTGTTGCGCAAAAAAAAACCACAGAGGTGATCAAATACCACCAAAAGAAAGCTCTATTTGTGGGGAAAAAAGGTACAGTGTAACATGACCGCGCAATTGCCATTCAAAGTGCGACAGTGCTGAAAGCTGAAAATTGGCTTGGGCGGGAAGGTGCGTAAGTGCCTGGTATGGAAGTGGTTAAAATCACTGCTCCAGAAAAAAATACCTTTTTTAAAACTTTTTTTTCCATTGATACATGTTCCCTGGGGCAAGACCCGGGTTCTCAAACCCGTTTTCCGACAATAACTTGCATATTATGCCGCGTACACACCATCAATTTATGCGATGGAAAAAAAAGAAGTTTTTAAAAACGTCAATTTCATTGACCGTGTGTGGGGGAAAACGTTGTTTTATGTCTTCTGAAAAACGACCAAAAAAAATTGAAGCATGCTTCAATTTTATGTGTCGTTTTTCCCAAACGTCGTTTTTTGTGTCATAAACATTGACTGTGTGTAGGCTAAAACGTCGTTTTAAGCCCGCGCATGCTCAGAAGTAGTGTTGCTCACGAATATTCGCATTGCGAATATTCGACTCGAATATAGCATATTCGAGAAATCGCGCTATATTTCGAAATTCGCGGTGAATATTCGCAATTCCGAATATTCGATTTTTTACAATTTTTTTTTTGAATCAGATCACATCCTAGATATCTCCATCGACGTCTAAAAGCATTGCTGGTATCATTAGAGACCCTGGGCCGAGTAGCTGAAGCGTTCATTGAATTTTCCAGAAAGATCGCAATGCGATTATTCGGCAAACGCAATATCGCGCGATTATTTTCCTCGCCCCGATCTTCCGCATCAGAGCGATTTTTACAGTTTCATTTTTAAAACAGATCACATCCTAGTGATCTCCATAGACGTCTGAAAGCATTGCTGGTATGATTAGAGCCATTGGGCCGAGTAGCTGAAGCGATCATTTTATATTGCCGAATAATCGCAATGCGAATATTCGGCAATAGGAATATTGCGCGATTATTTGCTCCGCCCTTTTGCATCAGAGCCAATCAGAGTTCTCCTTCCACACTCGTCACAGGTTAGCAACCAATAGGAACCTGCCTGCATGGACATTATATAAGCTCACTCCCAGCACCATTTCATTGCAGATTCAGAAGCTTGCTATAGAGTGTGGAGGCTGTTTCTGTGTTCCTGGTTTCCTGGTTTCCTGTGTCTTTGTTCTTGATTGATTTAGATCATCACCAGCATTGCTATTTAGTGATTCCAGTGGATCTTTTCCAGTATATCAACTGCTTTTTTCAAAGCAATAGACCCAAGAGCTTTTTTCAAAGCTACGTTTTGTGCTGTTTTGTGCTGTTTTTTTCATTTGTGTTACTGTTTGATCCTGCAATCCTCCCTGTTCAGTTATATTTGCAAGAGATTTCAGAACACATATTGATCTGAGCTTTATAAAAGAGCTTTTCTAAAAGCTAAGTTTTGTTCATCTTGTGTTACTGTCAGATCTTGCAGGTTCACTGTTCAGTGATATTTGATAGGCATCTCAGTTCAAATTTTGTTTAGTTTTCCCTAAAGAGCTTTTATAAAAGCTAAGTTTTGTGTTCAGTTTAGTTAAATTTTGTGTAGTAAGTGTACACACTGTTAGTGTACATTTATTTCATCTAGCTTAGCTTAGTGTGTGTTTAGTGTCTGTGTTTTGTGTTTAAAAAAAAAAAAAAAAAAAAAGTTAGTGTTTGTTTAGTGCTTTTTTTTTTTTTCTTTAATTTTGTAGTCCTTGTCTGGTGTACTACTTTTCTTATAGTTTAGTAGCTGTCTGTGTACGTCTTTGTCTGCGTGCCTGTCTTGTAAAAAAAACACAAAAACACATTTTGTTCACATTTTCCCCCCCAATAAAGTTTAACCCCCCCACACACATATCAGCAATTATGAGCGGCATCCGTGGCCGTGGCAGTAGGGGTAGGGGAGTTACTCCCAGTGCTGGATCGCTGCCAGCACGGGGTACCTCTCGTGCCCCTACTAGTGGTAGAGGATCGGGTGCAAGGGGAGTACGCCTGATCCGGGAGTTCTTCCCATCGGGCGGCTGCCCGATATTGCCATCTCAGGCTCAAGTAGTGGTGGACTACATGGGGCACAGCAGTGCCACTGAGTCGTCGGTCCCGACTCACAGTAGTACCACCATTACACCGTTGCCTGTACTACCCCCCCCCCAGCCCCCAAGAGTCCAGCATCTTACTGTTCGACAGCGACAGTGATAGGGATCTCTTGGGGGAGGCCATGCATCAGGCAGACCTCCAGCTCTGTCCTGATGGTCAGGACCTTTTTGAAGGGATGGATGAGGAGGATGGGATACCTGCTGGCAGTATCCCAGAGACATCCCTTCAAACTGGTGCTGCTGTTTTGGTGCAGGAAACAGCAGCACCTAGTCAGACCCAGGCGTGGGTGAGGGGACAGCGGAGCCAGGCTAGAGGCTCCATGTCACGTGGTTCCCTCAGACCAACACATCTCAGCCCTTGGTCTGACATCTCTGGGGGCGAAGAGGGTGACCCATCATGGTTGCCATCTGACGCGTCGGCTCACTACGTCAGTGACGACGGGGAAGGTAGGCACCCTGGTGAAACGGTGCGCCAGGTCACCACCAGGGAGACCATCGTCAGGGTCTCCACTGGTGATGGCAGCAGGAGGTGTCAGGAGGAGGAGCAGCAGCAGCAGCAGCAGCAGCAGGCAGCTCCACCTGTGCGCACCGAATCCCAGCAGGTGCAAGTAAGCGTCACCCCATCTGACAGGAGGGCGGTGCTGAAGTCACCTGTCTGGAATTTCTTTACCCTGGTGGCAGACAACCCTACCGTGGCCATCTGCCGGATTTGTAAAGTGAGGGTGAAGAGAGGGAAGTGTTTGGCTCGGGTGGGTACCACAGCCCTGAACCAGCACCTCAGGATAAACCACTGGGCGTTGTATGAGGAGATGAAGCGTGGTGGTGGTAGCAGCGCCACCACCACAAGTGAGCAGGGTACAGCAGCCCCTGCCACATCTTCATCTGTTTCCAGCAGGTCATGCCCCCCCGCTCCCTCTAGTAGAGGTACTGGTACCGGCAGCCAGACCTCTACTTCCACAGCACCCTCCACGTCTGTGTCCCGCACTGCCGTCCGGCGCCAGGCGTCGATTTCAGACGCCTTTGACCGCACCACTCCCTTCCCCCCTGGAGACCGACGTGTGCGTTCCCTCAATGGGCTCCTGGCAAGGGTTATTGCCCAACATCTGCTGCCCTTCAACATAGTTGACAGCAACCCCTTCAGGCAGATGTTGGAGCAGGCCCAACCCCAATGGCGTGTCCCCAGCCGCCATTTCTTTGCCAGGACTGGTGTCCCTGCCCTACACCAGCACATTGTTCAGAATGTAACCCTGTCGCTGGATCACGCTGTCAGCGACAGGGTTCATCTGACAATGGATGGCTGGACCAGCAGGCATGGGCAGGGACGCTACATCAGCTTCACGGCCCATTGGGTTTCCCTCCGAGGCGTCGGTGAGGGATCGTCGGCAACCGATCTTGTGGTGCCGCCCCGGGGTGTCCAGGGGAGAACTGCTGGTCTCCCTCAAGCCACTGTCTCCGCAGCTGCTGAGCCTCCCAGCAAGCGCCCCCGTAGCTACTCAAGTGTGGGGCACGTGCGCTGTCAGGCCGTGCTCCAGCTTGTTAGTTTAGGGGACCGGAGACACACTGCAGAAGAAGTGCTGAAAGCACTTCAAGCTCAGGTCCAGAAGTGGCTGACACCCCGAAGGCTCCAGCCAGGTATGGTTGTCTGCGATAACGGCAGCAACCTACTCGCCGCCCTCCATGCTGGCAGTCTGACGCACGTGCCCTGTCTGGCACATGTCCTCAACCTGGTGGTGCAGAAGTTCCTGCGCACTTATCCAGGGTTGAGTGACATTGTGGCAAAGGCGCGTAGGATTGCCAGCCACTTCAGGCGCTCCCCAACCGCTACCGCGTCCCTGTCCAAATTGCAGCGGAAGTACAATCTGCCCCTTCACAGGCTGATTGTGGACAGTGTGACGCGGTGGAACTCCACCCTCCACATGCTGAAGAGGTTGTGGGAGCAGCAAAGGGCGGTGAGGGAGTACCTGATGGAACTAGGCACTCAGAGGGCTTCACCACAACTCCCTTTCATCGCCTGTGCGGAGTGGGGGCAGATAAACCAGGTCTGCCAAGTGTTGTCCTCCTTCGAGCAGGCGACCAAGATGGTCAGCAGTGAGCAAATTGGCCTCAATAGCGTGCTGCCAATACTGTTCATGCTGGAGAGGACACTAGATCGCCTGCTCGAGGCTGGGGAGAGTGCCTTGGTGGAGCAGGAGGAGTCAGCAATGCTCCACCGAGACCAGGGCCAGGACCAGGAGGAGGAGGAGGAGGAGGAGGATGATGATGAAGAGGAGGAGGAGGTGGTTGCTGGTGTCGTCCCGGAGTCAGGGCCTGGTCAGGAGGGAGAGCCGGTGTTGGGGGCACCGATAGTCCGGGGGTTGGGCATGTCTGAGTTTGACCAGCAGCGCCTCAGGGAAGAAGAGTCGCACCTCATTCACCTGGCCAGCATTGAGGAGTCACAGCGGGCTGTGCTCTTCCCCATGGCTGCCCACATGCTCAGATGCCTCAGGAGGGACCCCCGGGTTAAGACCATCAAGACGAGGGATGATTTCTGGATGGCCACCCTTTTGGATCCCAGGTGCAAGGGGAAACTGGAGCAGTTCATCCCAGCCAGCCGGAGGCAGCACCGGATGGAGGAACTGCAGGCAGCCATTGTCAGACGGTTGGAGCAGGCAACTCCCCGGCCTCCAGTTGTCCCCCCTCATCTCACCCAGCAGGTGGCTGCACCCAGCTGCAGCCGAGCAGGGGACCTAATGGAAGAGATGAGGATGTTCTTCCAAACCGAGCGACCCAGTACCACCACCAGCAGCAGCAGCAGCAGTCACCACCAGCGGCTGGCCCACATGGTGGCAGACTACATGGCGTCCGTCGGTGCTTCTGACAGTATGAGCACCGACGACCCCATGGAGTACTGGGTTGCCAGATTGGACACCTGCCGCGAGCTCGCTCAGTATGCGCTGGAGTTATTGTCTTGCCCCCCCTCCAGCGTACTATCTGAGCGGACATTCAGCGCGGCAGGTGGGGTGGTCACGGACAAGAGGACCCGTCTGTCCACAGAGTCCGTGGACAGACTCACATTCATAAAGATGAATGAGTCCTGGATCGGCGGTGACTTTCTGGCACCCGTCGTCGGTTCAGGGCGCTGAAGGGTCCCTTGCCATGCATTCCCTGATGAAGCCCCGGACCTGATGTATTTACAGTGCTGAATATAACTATTTCAACATCAGAGAAAATCAATGTTAATATTTGGTACAGTAGGCTTTCTTTGCAATTACAGCGGTCAAAAATTTCTTGTAGTTTTACACCAGCTTTGCACACACTGGAGGAGGGATTTTGGCCCACTCCTCCACACAGATCTTCTCTACATCAGTCATGTTTCTGGGCTATCGCTGAGAAACACGGAGTTTGAGCTCCCTCCAAAGATTCTCTATTGGGTTTAGGTCTGGAGACTGGCTAGGCCACGCCAGAACCTTGATATGCTCCTTACAGAGCCAATCCTTGGTTATCCTGGCTGTGTGCTTTGGGTCATTCTCATGTTGGAAGACCCAGCCTCGACCCATCTTCAAAGCTCTAACTCAGGGAAGGAGGTTGTTGCCCAAAATCTTGCAATACATGGCCCCGGTCATCCTCTCCTTAATACAGTGCAGTCACCCTGTCCCATGTGCAGAAAAACACCACCAAAGCATGATGCTACCACCCCCATGCTTCACATTAGGGATGGCGTTCTTGGCATGGTACTCATCATTATTCTTCCTCCGAACACGGTTAGTGAAATTATGATCAAAAAATTATATTATAGTCTCATCTGACCACATGATTTTCTCCCATGACTCCTTTGGATCAGTCAAGACAATTATGTCAGCAGTTATTTCACACCCTATATACTCTTATTAAGACTGCTGTACATCATGGCAACTCCTGCCCATGTGATATGACTCTGTATCAACTACTACTGTTAATACTACTACTGATGCTTCTGCTGCTGCTGCCGCCCAGTCAATACACCTATGTCAGCAGTTATTTCACACTCTATATACTCTTATTAAGACTGCTGTACATCATGGCAACTCCTGCCCATGTGATATGACTCTGTATCAACTACTACTGTTAATACTACTACTGCTGCTTCTGCTGCTGCTGCTGCCGCCCAGTCAATACACCTATGTCAGCAGTTATTTCACACTCTATATACTCTTATTAAGACTGCTGTACATCATGGCAACTCCTGCCCATGTGATATGACTCTGTATCAACTACTACTGTTAATACTACTACTGATGCTTCTGCTGCTGCTGCCGCCCAGTCAATACACCTATGTCAGCAGTTATTTCACACTCTATATACTCTTATTAAGACTGCTGTACATCATGGCAACTCCTGCCCATGTGATATGACTCTGTATCAACTACTACTGTTAATACTACTACTGCTGCTTCTGCTGCTGCTGCCGCCCAGTCAATACACCTATGTCAGCAGTTATTTCACACTCTATATACTCTTATTAAGACTGCTGTACATCATGGCAACTCCTGCCCATGTGATATGACTCTGTATCAACTACTACTGTTAATACTACTACTGATGCTTCTGCTGCTGCTGCCGCCCAGTCAATACACCTATGTCAGCAGTTATTTCACACTCTATATACTCTTATTAAGACTGCTGTACATCATGGCAACTCCTGCCCATGTGATATGACTCTGTATCAACTACTACTGTTAATACTACTACTGATGCTTCTGCTGCTGCTGCCGCCCAGTCAATACACCTATGTCAGCAGTTATTTCACACTCTATATACTCTTATTAAGACTGCTGTACATCATGGCAACTCCTGCCCATGTGATATGACTCTGTATCAACTACTACTGTTAATACTACTACTGCTGCTTCTGCTGCTGCTGCCGCCCAGTCAATACACCTATGTCAGCAGTTATTTCACACTCTATATACTCTTATTAAGACTGCTGTACATCATGGCAACTCCTGCCCATGTGATATGACTCTGTATCAACTACTACTGTTAATACTACTACTGCTGCTTCTGCTGCTGCTGCTGCCGCCCAGTCAATACACCTATGTCAGCAGTTATTTCACACTCTATATACTCTTATTAAGACTGCTGTACATCATGGCAACTCCTGCCCATGTGATATGACTCTGTATCAACTACTACTGTTAATACTACTACTGATGCTTCTGCTGCTGCTGCCGCCCAGTCAATACACCTATGTCAGCAGTTATTTCACACTCTATATACTCTTATTAAGACTGCTGTACATCATGGCAACTCCTGCCCATGTGATATGACTCTGTATCAACTACTACTGTTAATACTACTACTGCTGCTTCTGCTGCTGCTGCCGCCCAGTCAATACACCTATGTCAGCAGTTATTTCACACTCTATATACTCTTATTAAGACTGCTGTACATCATGGCAACTCCTGCCCATGTGATATGACTCTGTATCAACTACTACTGTTAATACTACTACTGATGCTTCTGCTGCTGCTGCCGCCCAGTCAATACACCTATGTCAGCAGTTATTTCACACTCTATATACTCTTATTAAGACTGCTGTACATCATGGCAACTCCTGCCCATGTGATATGACTCTGTATCAACTACTACTGTTAATACTACTACTGATGCTTCTGCTGCTGCTGCCGCCCAGTCAATACACCTATGTCAGCAGTTATTTCACACTCTATATACTCTTATTAAGACTGCTGTACATCATGGCAACTCCTGCCCATGTGATATGACTCTGTATCAACTACTACTGTTAATACTACTACTGATGCTTCTGCTGCTGCTGCCGCCCAGTCAATACACCTATGTCAGCAGTTATTTCACACTCTATATACTCTTATTAAGACTGCTGTACATCATGGCAACTCCTGCCCATGTGATATGACTCTGTATCAACTACTACTGTTAATACTACTACTGCTGCTTCTGCTGCTGCTGCTGCCGCCCAGTCAATACACCTATGTCAGCAGTTATTTCACACTCTATATACTCTTATTAAGACTGCTGTACATCATGGCAACTCCTGCCCATGTGATATGACTCTGTATCAACTACTACTGTTAATACTACTACTGATGCTTCTGCTGCTGCTGCCGCCCAGTCAATACACCTATGTCAGCAGTTATTTCACACTCTATATACTCTTATTAAGACTGCTGTACATCATGGCAACTCCTGCCCATGTGATATGACTCTGTATCAACTACTACTGTTAATACTACTACTGATGCTTCTGCTGCTGCTGCCGCCCAGTCAATACACCTATGTCAGCAGTTATTTCACACTCTATATACTCTTATTAAGACTGCTGTACATCATGGCAACTCCTGCCCATGTGATATGACTCTGTATCAACTACTACTGTTAATACTACTACTGATACTTCTGCTGCTGCTGCCGCCCAGTCAATACACCTATGTCAGCAGTTATTTCACACTCTATATACTCTTATTAAGACTGCTGTACATCATGGCAACTCCTGCCCATGTGATATGACTCTGTATCAACTACTACTGTTAATACTACTACTGCTGCTTCTGCTGCTGCTGCCGCCCAGTCAATACACCTATGTCAGCAGTTATTTCACACTCTATATACTCTTATTAAGACTGCTGTACATCATGGCAACTCCTGCCCATGTGATATGACTCTGTATCAACTACTACTGTTAATACTACTACTGATGCTTCTGCTGCTGCTGCCGCCCAGTCAATACACCTATGTCAGCAGTTATTTCACACTCTATATACTCTTATTAAGACTGCTGTACATCATGGCAACTCCTGCCCATGTGATATGACTCTGTATCAACTACTACTGTTAATACTACTACTGCTGCTTCTGCTGCTGCTGCCGCCCAGTCAATACACCTATGTCAGCAGTTATTTCACACTCTATATACTCTTATTAAGACTGCTGTACATCATGGCAACTCCTGCCCATGTGATATGACTCTGTATCAACTACTACTGTTAATACTACTACTGATGCTTCTGCTGCTGCTGCCGCCCAGTCAATACACCTATGTCAGCAGTTATTTCACACTCTATATACTCTTATTAAGACTGCTGTACATCATGGCAACTCCTGCCCATGTGATATGACTCTGTATCAACTACTACTGTTAATACTACTACTGATGCTTCTGCTGCTGCTGCCGCCCAGTCAATACACCTATGTCAGCAGTTATTTCACACTCTATATACTCTTATTAAGACTGCTGTACATCATGGCAACTCCTGCCCATGTGATATGACTCTGTATCAACTACTACTGTTAATACTACTACTGATGCTTCTGCTGCTGCTGCCGCCCAGTCAATACACCTATGTCAGCAGTTGTTTCACACTCTATATACTCTTATTAAGACTGCTGTACATCATGGCAACTCCTGCCCATGTGATATGACTCTGTATCAACTACTACTGTTAATACTACTACTGATGCTTCTGCTGCTGCTGCCGCCCAGTCAATACACCTATGTCAGCAGTTATTTCACACTCTATATACTCTTATTAAGACTGCTGTACATCATGGCAACTCCTGCCCATGTGATATGACTCTGTATCAACTACTACTGTTAATACTACTACTGCTGCTTCTGCTGCTGCTGCCGCCCAGTCAATACACCTATGTCAGCAGTTATTTCACACTCTATATACTCTTATTAAGACTGCTGTACATCATGGCAACTCCTGCCCATGTGATATGACTCTGTATCAACTACTACTGTTAATACTACTACTGATGCTTCTGCTGCTGCTGCCGCCCAGTCAATACACCTATGTCAGCAGTTATTTCACACTCTATATACTCTTATTAAGACTGCTGTACATCATGGCAACTCCTGCCCATGTGATATGACTCTGTATCAACTACTACTGTTAATACTACTACTGATGCTTCTGCTGCTGCTGCCGCCCAGTCAATACACCTATGTCAGCAGTTATTTCACACTCTATATACTCTTATTAAGACTGCTGTACATCATGGCAACTCCTGCCCATGTGATATGACTCTGTATCAACTACTACTGTTAATACTACTACTGCTGCTTCTGCTGTTGCTGCTGCCGCCCAGTCAATACACCTATGTCAGCAGTTGTTTCACACTCTATATACTCTTATTCCTACTGCTGTTCATCATGGCAACTCCTGCCCAAGTGATATGACTCTGTATCAACTACTACTGCTAATACTACTACTGCTGCTGCTGCTGCTGCTGCTGCTCAGTCAAGACAACTATGTCAAAAGTAATTTCCCACTCTATATACTCCTATTACCACTGCTGTTCATCATGGCACCTCCTGCCCAAGTGATATGACTCTGTATCTACTACTACTACTACTACTGCTGCTGCTGCTGCTCTGTCAAGACACCTATGTAAAAAGTTAATTCCCACTCTATATATACTCCTATTACCACTGCTGTTCACTGATACCACTGATAGTTAATTTATCCCTTAACTACCCCCATTTGTGAGGGTCGGGGTTTTCCTTTAAAGTCCCATGCAAATCAATGGAAAATGTATGTTCCCACATAACTTCTGTACGCCTGGAGATATTTCAATAATACCCGCTATACATATTACTTATATGCCAAATAAAAATATATAACAGTTAAATTAACCCTTACCAACACCCTTATATAAAAGATGGGTATATTTATATTACTATGATTTTCCTCCCCAAAAGGTTAAGATAGGAAGACCGGGCAACGCCGGGTATTCAGCTAGTAATAGTATAAAATGTTTTCGGTTATTATTAAGCTAGATGTGTTGATGTTGATGTTGATGTGTTAGATGTGAAGTTAGATGTGAAGTTAGATGTGTTTAAAAAACTAACAATTTCAATAAGAAATGAAACCTTTGCAAAATATAACATTTTTTATTAAAAAAAAAAAAAAAAATTAGGACATTAACTTCTGAAGCTCTGTCACCTCATCCATGTTTTTCGCCAGTTGTTGCACCAGTTGTTGATTTTGGCGCATCAAAAACAGTATCTGCTGCTCATTTGCCATTACTCTCTTCGTGAGGTTTTTCATGGCAGCTTGCTTCACCTCTAGCTTTTTTAGAACTGTTAGGATATAAGAAAAAAACATTTGGATTTCAAAGACCGTTACGAAAGATTATTTTCAGCCATAAAAATAATAAAGTCTGACTTAAGAGACTCTATGAAAGAGGATCTGGCAGAGGCAATTCTCTTCCTTAGAACTCTACATTGCATTTATTTGCATTTGCTAAGCCTAGAACTACATTTCAAGATTAATATAAACCATTTCTAGGTTTTTCATATTTTTTTTTTTGGGTTCATTATAGATAAGCTTTGTTTTGGTTCTAAAACAGCCAAATAATGTGGTCTGTATTTTTGAACTGTTAAAGATCATGTTCCTGATGTTTAAGCCTGCTGCTACTATCCAGTCACTTGATTGTTTTCATTGTGTTTGTCTTTTGCTTAAACTGTGCAATACAGTAGACTGTTGGCTTCCCAGCCAGTAGTCCTGTGGTAGTTTGCGTTTCTTTCCCTCAAGGAATCTATAAAATACATTTGCATATTAATACAGAGGAGTCGGAGTCGGGGAGTCGGGGAGTCGGAGTCTGAAGTACATAAAACTGAGGAGTCGGAGTCGAAAAATTTATCTACCGACTCCACAGCCCTGCTTTAAATGCTGTCCATTTTTAGAGCTACATTTTATTGTTGAAATTTTATTAATATATGTGCACATATTTACCCTCCTGATTGACGGTATAATTAACCGTCTCATCCTGCTCCTCTTCCTCGTCACCCACTACTCCACCAGAAGTTTCGGGGGGGGGGTGCAGCTCCTCCTCTTGCTCCTCCACAGGAACTGGGGGTGGTGATGTGGATGGCCCTGGCTGCTCCTCCTCATCCCTCTCCTCCTCTTCCACATCCTCCTCCTGCTCCTCCTCTGCGGCCTGTCGCCTTGTGCGCTTGGGGCGCACAGTTGGTAGCGGAGCTCCTATAATAACACAATGTTCATATATTATAAAAATGTTTTCTAATGACGTATGCAAATTCTGTGTACTCTACTGTATTGTATATGAATACAAATTAATTTATATAGACAGTTAACCAATGGGACAATGTTATATTAAAGGGTCTTGTGGGCACTACAGGGGACTGAGCGTGAGCTGGGCTGCCACCATGGTAAAATGAGCTGTTTTTGTCTCCTTTGTTTTGTTCAGACGATCTCATGTTAAAAAAAAGTACTTGATGGAGTACACAGGATTACTATAACAACCCCACGCCTAACACAGGAATTTAGTGGGAATCTATATATATAAAACTCAACGTGTGTGTGCATGTATGTATGTATGTTCCACCATCACGTCCAAACGGCTAAAGATATTTACATGAAACTTGGCACACAGGTTACTTATATGTCAGCCACAAATATAGGATTGGTGGTTTAACCCATACCCACCCCCATTTGCCTTGGTCAGGGTTTTTCTTTAAAGTCCCATTCAACTCTATGGGAAATACATGTTATTTCATAACAGCTGTAGATATTTCGATAACACTTGGTCACATGTTATCTATACGTCCACTTAAAGTATAGGATCGTTAATTTATCCCTTAACTAACCCCATTGGTGAGGGTCGGGCTTTTTGTTTAAAGTCCCATGCAAAGCAATGGGAAAAGTATGTTCCCACATAACTTCTGTGTTCCTGTCTGCTGTCCCATGTTTTTTTCCAACAGTACTATGAATACCTTGGCTGGTGGTGATATATGTTACAACAACATGGCGTCTTGGTTAACAACATCTGACCTTACATTAATTACATATGACCTTCCATAACTGTCCCCAAGGGACCCGGGCTGGCTCAACGCGATTGCCACTGCGCTGACAAGCCATTCACCTCTGCAGCTAGGGGTTCGGATCCCGCTCTCGGCTACATGTGAATTGAGTTTGGTGGTCTCAGCTCGGCCCCCGGTGGGTGTGCTATGCGAGGTAAGCCTGCGCTTAGTATGCCCACCTCCCTCCCACAAAAACCACCACACTTACACACGCACTCGCAATTGGGTTAACATGCACGCACTCTGACCATGCGGTCTCTAAAAAGAGAGGCGAAGGACTAACGGGGCTGGTTGAGCGGGCAAATCCTCTCACTCCCTTATAGGGAGTCCCTCTGCCCCGTGGGGCTTCGAAGCGGAGCAGGTAGGACGGTCTGTGTGGGAGGACCCCCTCACACCCGCCATTGCCACCCGGGGCATGGAGAAAGGTGGCAGATTACCTCTGGGGGAGGCCTGCCTACTCCCAACTCCTGCAGTCCGGCTCCTCTCTCGAGTACACGCACAAAATACACTTTAGGGAAAAAAAAACATAACTGTGACCAATAACTTACCAGGATGATATTTATTCCGGATACGCCTGACCCGGTTCATCTGGCGCCTCTTCAGGTCGGACCACTTTTTGAGGATCGCCATGCGAGTGTGTTCTTCGCCTAGTTCCTCAATCAGGGAGCTTATAACTCCCTGTTTTTCTTGCTGCCTCCGCAGCTCATCGTATCCTGTTTCCAGGAACTTCTGCAAGATGAAGAACAAAGTATATTGTAATACTTTTGTTGACAGCCTTATGGATATATGACATAAATGTATGCTATTCAACAATTGGAAGCATTCTCGCCTTATTAATCAATGACAGGGGTAACATGACAGATTTTATATACTGCCATTTCCGTCGCCACCTTTTTTACATAAATATAGCAGCCATTATCATTTGCATAATTATGAATATATACTAACTTTTAAACTAGACTAAAATGCAGTTGAAGATAATGAAATAACAGTGGTCAAAATACTTACACAAATCAGCAACTTTTCCTCAGATACAGTGAAATTACTTCCAACCATCTTGCTCTGCGATTGCGTTGCGATCATAAAGTTGGAAACTGGCAAGGGTCCAGGAAATGGTCGCGTGTTGTTCGCGTGTTGATTGCGCTGCTTGGACCGAGATGGGTCCATATGGCTTCGGCTGTATGGACCACAGTAACTCTTTTCCCTGTCAGGAGCCTAACGCCCCGGGGGGTCAGAGACGGGACCTTTTCGGAGGACCACTGACGTATGCAACCGTCGCAGTTTTTTGTGATGTCACTCTTTAGGTGTGTGCAAATTTTTCCTTGCACCGGGTGGAGTTTTTGGGTTGTGTTTTGCACGCCACAGGCTTTTCAACAGAAAATAACCAGCTGGAGGCAGAATGGTTGCAAAACACTACGGGTTTGTTACCTAACTCTGGGTTTCAAGACCAGTCCACCTCCAGCTGTTGCAAAACTACTACTCCCATCAGCCACGGTCTTTCAGTGCATGCTAAGAATTTTACTTTTGCTGCATCTAGGGTGCCACAGTTTAGAGACCCGTGCATAAAGGCCTGAAAAATGTGGGCCTGCAGAACTTACAATACTAGAAGTGCCAGCATTCCCAGGCATGCTGGAAGTTGTAGTTCTGCAACATCTAAAGGGCAATATGTATTCGAACGTCCTTGGGCCTTGAGGACACTGAAGTCAGGACGTTCGCATACGTCCTATGTCCAAAAAAATTTTAAATTCATTATGCTAAATAACAAGGAAAAGTGCCTAAATACACATTTGCCAACCAGGGTGTCTGCAGCTGTCCAGGCATGCTGGGACTTGTAGTTTTGTAAAAGCAGGAGACACATTTTTGGTTAAATACTAATATCTGATCATATATACTAACTTTTAAACTAGACTTAAATGCAGTTGAAGATGATGAAATAACAGTGGTCAAAATACTTACACAAATCAGCAACTTTTCCTCAGACTTTGAGAAATTGCTTCCCACCATGTTGCTGTAATATTGGGAAACTGGCAAGGCTCCAGGAAATGGTCGCGTGTTGTTCGCGCAATTGCGCATGCGCGATCGAAAAATCGCAATCGCAATATGTATTTTGGTTAAAATATCATACATATTCGATTTCAGAGTGCTGCTACAGCAGTTTTCGAAATATCTGCAATAAATTTCGCATTCGCATGTTGCGATATTTCGATAAAATATCAGGAATATTCTGAGCCAATCAGAGCGCTCCTCCAGCATATCTCGAAATTGCGCAATAAATATCGCATTCGCATGTTGCGATATTTCGATAAAATATCACGAATATTCTGAGCCAATCAGAGCGCTCCTCCAGCATATCTCGAAATTGCGCAATAAATATCGCATTCGCATGTTGCGATATTTCGATAAAATATCACGAATATTCTGAGCCAATCAGAGCGCTCCTCCAGCATATCTCGAAATTGCGCAATAAATATCGCATTCGCATGTTGCGATATTTCGATAAAATATCACGAATATTCTAAGCCAATCAGAGCGCTCCTACCGCAGTTATTAAAAAATCGCAATTATTTTCGCATTCGCAATAGCGAAAAATCGCATTCAATTAATTTCGATAAAATATCACGAATATTCGAATTTAGCGAATATATCTCGAATATTCGAATATATATTCGAGATATATCGCGAAATCGAATATGGCATATTCTGCTCAACACTACTCAGAAGAAAGTTAGGAGACGGCAGCGCTCGTTCTGGTAAAACTACTGTTCAGAATGGATTAAGCACATTCGTTAGGTAGTTTTCAACTTATATAGAAGAAAATAATGCGCTTCTTTATACCCTGCTTTTAAATGCTACACGAAAATGGTCGTTTGTTGCGGCTGATCTTGTTGAATAGTTATGACAAGCTTTTTACTTGATTATTTCTTGTTATATAATGTTTTGTGTTGTGTTTTTTAGGTGTATCTTCCATCTACAAAATTATAAATATATATATATATTGGCAACCCTTTTTTTTTGGGGGGGGGTTTGGCCCAAACTTTTTCTGAAATCTATATTTTGGGTTGATTTTGGAGTGTGTGAAGTGGCTGCAACAACATAATTATTTATTTGAAGTTACCCACAAGTCGGTTTTTTTACCTTGTTAATGTTTACAAAAAGGTTTGGAAAATGGGTCTGCCCACTCACTAATGATCTCTCTAATTCTGAAAAATACACATGGTCAAATTTGTATGATAAATCAAAAATGCATTTATTCTGCCAAAATAGGAAATAATAAAATGGTGGCAAACAAAAAACACAACTTAATAAAAACAAAGATGCCAAGGAAGGCAGCACTTGAGAGCGTGCTTGAAATTATTAAAACAAGGGTCCACCAAGCCACCAATCCAGGCTGTGAGGCAAAAAAAAATTCCATCAGGGGCACCGTCTAATTTTTTTGGCTTTTTCTTCCCAGCAGCCTTCCCTGCAGTCTTCCCTGCAGTCTTCCCTGCAGCCTTCCCTGTAGCCCGAAGTCCTTGGGGGCTGGGTTCCTGGAGCCGATGTAGTGCCAGGAGCCAGAGCAGCCTCAGGAAGAGGAGGAGAAGGAGCAGGAAGAGTGGCAAGGACAGGAGGAGCCATCCGCACAATGTCGGTGTCGTCATCGAGTTGCCCCAGGGATGCCATGCTTATGGCTTTGAAGATGAGGAGTTCGCAGCGCACACGCTGGCTCTGCTCCAGATTTAGGAGCTTGGCTGCAATGAGCGCTGCGAACCCCTCTACTTCACTGGGTGGCTCTCGGATGGCCGCAGTAGCTTCGCGAAGCAGGGCCTGGGTCTCCTCCTCCACTTGGCGAAGCCTCCTGGCCCTTTTCGTGGGAGTGCGGAGTGGAGGGATCCGGGAGATGGTATCACACCGGCGTGCCTCCTGGGGCCTGTCACCTCCTGGCTCCCAGTGGGTTCTGCCACCTCCTGCCTTGCAGTTGGCCCTGGCTCCCCCTAGCTCCCTGTGGGGCCTGCCTCCCCTGGCTCCCTGTGGGGCCTGCCTCCTCCTGGCTTTGCGCTGCCTGTGTATCAAAAAAAGGGGCATAGTTTATTTCTTGTTTTCATTAATCACACACATTTTTTAAATCATGAGAGATGCAAATTGAATGTCAATATATATTACACACAGGGTCGCCATCAATAATTATTTGGCCCCTTACACAGCTTCAGACATGGTCCCCCTGGAGTTGTGGGGGTTGTTGCAGGTTGAATTCGGGAATTAGGGGGCCTTTGCCCAAAAAAAGCAAACTAGTCTATTTTGTGTCAAATTGATTTGGGGCAAAAAGGGTGTTTGACATCTGGGACCCCTTCCAGGTGTATTGCGTCCCCCCCCCCCCCCCCTAATGGCCTACCAGAAAATGACACACAATCATTCCGACCCCTTCATTTTTCTATCTTGTCCCCATCCTGTTTAGCCACTACTGTCTATTGATATGATTAACATTTTTTGGACATTCCCTTTGAATTTCTAACACTAGTAACATCAATTTGACATCATTATTATACTTGGAATATACCAAATTTCTAGAAAAATTACATACCTGGCTCCATGTGTCACAATCGGGGTCCTCCAGGAACTGTTGCTCTTCTTCCGAGCTTGCCTGCTCTTGTCTGCAGGGAAGACTGGAGGATTGGCTGCTGGGAAGATGGGAGCTACCTCTTGGGGGAAGGGTAGACAGGGATACCCTGGTCTCAATGTGGTCGTCCAAGAACTGCAGCTGATTGTAGTACCACAGGGTAGGCTTGTATATGGACTCAGCTGCAGCCCCAGACCTCATTGAGCCCAGGACGAGGACCCGTTGGGCCCTGTAGGTGCCCCTGATTTTATTTTTGCCTTCACAGTGTCTTTTGTGGCGTTGGGGACCCTTGTCTTAACAAATTCCAGCACGCTCTCCTTTGCTTTTTTCCTGGCATCTTTGTTTTTATTAATTTGTTTTTTTGTTTGCCACAGAACAGGATGTTCTTTCCATTTCTGTATGAATTCAGTCATGAAGTCCACATCCTTGAAGGGATCCAATATTTCTGCAAATCAAACATATAATCCAAAACCTAATGTCAGTCAAGCCACTACTACTAATAAGCTTTATCACCATATCTAGCCCACAAACGCATTCCTTGTTCACTATAATAAAGTCAAAAATACAGTTACGTACCGTCGTTTGAAACGATCGTGACTTCCGCCTTCTTCCACAGACTCTGAACGCCGCTTTCAAACATGTCGGATCCCTTTTTACACTACACACGCGTGACGCTCCGCGCGACACCCCGCCCCTGACGTTCGGAATCGTCCTTTCCATGCCCCTTCTCTCTCGTTTTGTGAGGAAGAATGATGATGGATGACATGCAGGACAATGTGGCTTCTAGCTCAAGCCAGGAGGCAGGCCAGGCCCAACCAGCCAGAAGAACCAGGCGGAGGTGCAGAGCCTCCAACATGTCCTTCCAGGAAATGGTGGAGATGGTCAGAATCTTTAGGAGGGAGGACTATGATGCCAACCATGGCCCGCACAGGCATCCTAATAAAGTGAAGGCCACAATCATAGAGAAGGTGATCAGGAGGCTCCATCAAAAGTTTGGGAAATGCAGGAGCAGAGAGCAACTGCGAAAAAGATGGACCTCAAGAAAAGAGAGCCCCAGCAACTTGCTAAAATCAAAAGAGTGATTAGAAGAAGAAGTAAGTAATTTTCATGTGTATTCATTATTTAGGTGTGTTCTTTGTGCCATGTGGTTTTTCTTTCAGGTTGACCAAAATTGTTGTTATGATTGTGGGCACAAGATTTTGTCGTCGGAGTCGTCGTTCATTCGATGACTTTAACTAATAAAAGATGATCTTTGTGAGAAATGGCATCATGCCTAGTTCACATGGGCAAAGGGGAGTTGAAACACTGTATCAGACAAAAAGATCGTTATTTTATTATTTTTGATCGAACGAACGACGACTCCTAGGACCAATTATTCGACCGACAAACATGAAAGTTGTGACATCTTTTTGGGTTGAGGTGACATCAATTGTGGAATTGATGTAGATGTGTTTCTAACTAGATTTTAAGAATAAATAATACCTTAATATACAGAAAAAGGAGCGTTTGCTCAGCAGTTGGTTACACATGTGGACTCAGTAGCACAATTCTTTGTCACAAGAACAACCTATGTCGGGTGTCACACAGAGGTGAGCTGATCCAGTGGATACTTGGTTAGCTTCCATGTAGAAAACTACACCAAATCTCCCAAGATTTTAAAGTGCATTGGGAATGGCTAAAATACTGATCTCTGGTTTTAGAAGGGTTTTTAAAAACAACAATAGTCCCATCTTTTTTTTAAAAAAACATAGTTTATTTTACTTTCAGGCCTCTATAATGTTTTAAGCTCATGTTTACCTTTTCTTCAATCTCGTAGGGCACAATAAAGCAGCAAGGCAGGAGGCCCAACAAAACCAAGCCACAGCCCCGAGGGATGTAGACGAAGGGGAACCTGCCACAACATCCAGTAAAGTATCATATACCACAGCTTCAGGTAGTGTAGATGTAGGCCTACATAATTTTAATACATGTTTTGGTCCCACATTTCAGGAACAAGTCGTGCTGGTGAGGGACTTGACACATATAGTGCCCAGCTCCTGATTGCAGAGGTCTTGTCGTGCAGGGCACAAGTAGAAGACATCCGTCTAGCATCCCGAGAAATTTGGAACAAAGCAAAAACGCTGGAACGCCAGCTTAAAAATGTAATCGATGTTTTGGGGAGGGTTTAATTTTTTGGTGGAAAAGTTTTTTTGTTTTTTTTTGTTGAAAAAACGTGATTTTATATGTCTCAAAATTTAAAAAAACAAAAAATATTAGAAAACCTTGATTCTATTTTTGTATAATGAAAAAACAAAAAATGATAAAACCTTGATTATATTTTTGTATAATGAAAAAAAAAAAAAATGATGAAACCTTGATTATATTTTTGTATAATGAAATAAAAAATGATAAAACCTTGATTATATTTTTGTATAATGAAAAAAAAAATGATAAAACCTTGATTATATTTTTGTATAATGTAAAAAAAAAAAAAAAAAAAAAAAAACACAGGTTTTTGCTCTGTTAAACAATAAACATAGTTGTACGATCAAAAATGTGTGGCTAGTTCTTTGTATCAATGCTGACTCATTAAATAACTATAACTATAAGTATATTTGGGGTGGTAAGATTGACAATGATGGGTATTTAGTACATCCCAAACACATGAGAACCTAGGAAAAAGCTACAAAACCCAAAAGTAAAAATAAATTAGAAAAACAAACAAATTACACTGTTTATTACAGAAAAACCAATATTTTATTTTTTAGCCAAGATCTGGCATTGCAATGGCCCCCCTCCCCATAAAAAATTCCACATACTGTAGGATTGACGCACTGCACGTGCGCTTTGGGGGGCCAAGCCTGTATGGCTAGCCTCACGGACCGCCTCATCAACTGCCTCATCAGGCAATACCGTTAAGTAGGTTGTTGAATGTTTTTTCAAGAAATTATGGAGTTGGGTGTATAGGATTTTACTGTGTTTTTTTTTTTTTTTTTTTGTGGTTGAACTGGATGGACTTGTGTCTTTTTTCAACCTGACTAACTATGAAGAATGCAGCAGCATAATATAACGTGATTCCACTTGTATTCAGCAAGGTTGATTGCAGTCAAAAACAATCGGAATCGGCTGGCCAGCCGATAATTAAAAACCCTCCTCTCAGGGGTGAGGGTGCGTTGGGGAAATGGCCTCATTAGGTGGGGACCCAATCCAAAAGCCTCATCTGCTAAAAACACGAAGGGCAGACCCTCTTCGTTCTCCTCCGCAGGTGGCAAGCCAAGGTCCTCCGACTGAAGCTGTTGGGCGAACTCCGTCTCCGCAAAGACACCGCTGTCCGACATCCGGCCATTTTTCCCAACATCCAGGTACAAGAACTCATAGTTAAACAAATACAGGAAATGGGGGTGGTGGCGCTGTCTGTGTACTCCCTGTGTGACCAGGGTGTGATCTGGCTAATAATAGCCTATGAATATTCCTACCCGCTAGATAGCGGAGGTATTGAAGTGAAAATGAAATGGTTAAATAAAAAGGTGAAGGGATATATATAAAAGTGATACTTGGTGTCCACTAGATGGCAGTAAAAAAATGCCTTAAAATAACTGTGATAAACCAAAATGTGATAAACAGAATGTTAGTGCAGGCACACTAAATAATGTGGCTAGCTAGCTAGTAGCAAGACATAAAGAATAATTAAATAAATAATAGAATATGTATATATTCACACGCCAATGTGTGAGATGCGTGCCCCTGAAGTTACAAAAATAGTAATAACAATATACATACAACAAGAATATTCATATCATCCACAGCAATCAACAATGGTTGCCAATGGGCAAATGTGATATATTTAGTGAATGTGAACAATAATGTGAAAAATAAATAAATGTTGTGTAAAACGTCTATAAACAAATGGATCAGAGAGGTCCTTCCAGCTAGTTGCAATAAGTAAATGACCACAGATAATCAGTTCATTCGATGAGTGTCATCTTAGTGACTTGATTGGTGGATAAACATGCTACTTCAGGTGCAGTCGCTGTGGTTCCGGTGCTCCCCCTTGTGTGTCCCCACTCACCAGACTTATGCACCCCTGCAGGGGTAGAAGGCGTAAGTAGGATCTCCACCAGGTGTTCCACAGCTCAGATCTCCAGGTACTGGGTTTTCCGGACGTTCCCTTTAAATTTCACAGCGGGGCAAGATATACTGCTGTCCTTATATACCTCCGAAAATAAGAAGGACAAAAACTCCCATAGCGTAGTATGTTTTAGATAGCACTAAGCTGAATTTTTTGGCGGTGCCAGCAGATACGTATAAAAATACAGGTATACAAAAATAGTGTATTAAAAACAGGAACTGAAAAATAAATTAAAAAAATTAAATTAAAAAATGCTTAAGAAAGTCCAGGCTGATAGGCTGTACCAGCCGTGAAGTTTTAGAAACAAAGACTGCTGAACTAGCAGTATTCCCACTTAGCACTCAGCGTCCGGTACTCGTGACAGAGCTGCAGAGCGGCGTGCGCTCCAGATGCGTTCCAGCTCGTCTCCCGGAAGTGCGTGGGGGTGTGCGTGTATCCGCTTGACGATCGTTTCGTCCAATCACGTCTTCTGAAGCGGGTACACGCCTACCTCTACTTCCGATTTATATAGGAGACGTCAGCGTGTAACCACCCTCCCATTTAAAGGCGTTAGCCAATCAGGATTTGTGCAGGGCTCCCTCCGAAATAGTGGATTAATTTAGAGAGAATGGTCCCTTGGGCTATTTAAGGTTACCGCGGACTTGATTGTATAATACATATGGGGTCATCTAGCCCCCGCAACAGCACCCATGCAAAGCATAACTGCATCGCCTCATACAGTCATGTAAAAACAGTACATATATGGTAAAGCATTCATCATAATATCTAGGTAAGCCAGGAAATATATATAAGCTGCTCATATGTATAAAAGTGAATATAGGAAAGTTTATAGCTAAGTGATGATCCCATCAGAGCCAGCATAGACCATTGCGCAGGTGGGTATAGTGATATGGCATATAGATAGAGTGGATTGGAGTGATAGTCCTCCATCATAAGGGGATGAATACTAACATATACTCCAAAGACCCATATATACAATAATGTATCCTAGTGTTAGAAATACACTGTAGGGGGTAGGGTGGCTCCGACGTAGCTTGATATGGGTAATATAACTATCAGAGCGAGTAGGTGTATAAATAATAAATAGTAAATTACCACTCTAAAGATAGTAATAGTGACTCAGGGAGTGGTGAACGGAGATAGTGTTCTGGCCACTTAGAGGTGATGGCTATAGGATAGATAGATCCTGAATATGGGATCATGGGTAATGTAGATCATATCTAGTAATTATATACTATTACTCAGTGGGTCTAATAGTAAGACATTAACCACTAATATGGAATTATTAAATATAGATGGTAGGCTGTTAGGACCGTGATACTATCACCCTCATTAATGGGGCCGGTAGCCAAAGTGGAATATGCATGTAGTCATGCCAGATATGAGCATAAGCCCTAAAGAAGGAGGAGAGCGTGACATGAGGGACACTATATGAGAATGAGACTGTGTCCCCCATATTTCAAGGACCTGTCTGCCCCCAGCAGTAGGTCTTGTGCATCCTAACAACTCATAGTTGGCAGACACCGCCGCCATCAGCACAACGCTGTGGAACCCCTTGTAATTAAAATAATGGGATCCGGAATGGGGTGGGGGCACAATGCAGATGTGCTTGCCATCAATGGCTCCTCCGCAGTTTGGAAAGTTCCAACGCTGGGAGAAGTCTGCTGCCACAGTCTGCCATTCCTGTGGCGTGGTGGGGAACTGTATAGAAAAAGAACAAAAAATACATTCAAACAAACATTGTGAACAGAATATCTCAAAACATTCAAGGGATCCCAAAAAAATAATAAAAAAAAACAAAAAAATTGATAATTTAATATACCTAAATATTATGGGATCACTAAGCAGATTAATCACCCCCTCTGATGTAGAAAAAAAAATAGGGGGAGGGGGGGCCGAGATGAGTTTGTGACCTGAAAAACAACCCCCAAAAATCCAAACAAATATACATATTTTCGCCAGTTATTAAAATATATATATTGTGGGGGGGGGGGATTGGGGTTGGACTACAATGGAGGCCACAAATAAAGGGGGATATAGGGACACACAAAATGCAGCACTACAATGGAGGCCACAAATAAAGGGGGATATAGGGACACACAAAATGCAGCACTACAATTAGGGCCACAAATAAAGGGGGATATAGGGACACACAAAATGCAGCACTACAATGGAGGCCACAAATAAAGGGGGATATAGGGATACACACAATGCAGCACTACAATGGAGGCCACAAATAAAGGGGGATATAGGGACACACAAAATGCAGCACTACAATGGAGGCCACAAATAAAGGGGGATATAGGGACACACAAAATGCAGCACTACAATGGAGGCCACAAATAAAGGGGGATATAGGGACTAGGCTAGGTGGGTTTGGCCACAACATAGAATGCTGGACAGGTTGGCTAAATAAAAGATGCATGTAGGGCAAAAAATATTTTGAAAAACAGCATACATGGAGACAAAGGGAACATTCACAGCATATTGCAAACTGGTTAATTAGGGAGTGTTTGTGGGGAAAAAAAACAGACAATATATACATAGTTTGTGCATTGAAAGGACACCACTTACCTTAACATAGTCCTCCTGCAGAACCTGAATGATGGCAGAACAGGTCTCCGGGATTATGAGGCCCAGAGCCTGGGGGGAGATGCCCGTTGAGAACTTCAAGTCCTGCAGACTTCTCCCTGTTGCAAGGTAGCGCAACGTAGCAACTAGCCGCTGCTCAGTAGTGATGGCTTTCCGCATAACGGTGTCCTGCCTGGTGATATAAGGCGACACCAAAGCCAACAGCTGCTGAAATACGGGGTCAGACATCCTGAGAAAATTCCTGAAATCATCAGGGTTATTTTCTCGGATGTCCCGCAGCAGAGGCATATGAGAAAACTGGTCCCTGCGTAGCAACCAGTTCTTGGTCCACAACCTCCTCCTCACCCTGTTCATGGACCGTTGCCGGGATGCAGCACACATCCTAACAACAAGCACAGCACGATCTCGGTGACGAGAACGTACCGGCAACATGGCTAGAAAACGGTCGTCAAATCAGATCAGACTAAAAATTACGCCCTGAAGTACAGAATGGCCTCTGAAGAACGACCTGCAAAACAGCACCGTGCACACAATAACGCACTGCCAAAACAAATACGTCCTCAATACAAGCACTGTATCACAGATCCGACGACAAATACACAAACTGTACGACAGAAAACAAAATTTAAAGCACAAACACTGAAAAGCGCGAATCGTCTCTCACCAAATTTTTACTAACACGCAGCAACACGATATCAGCAAAAGAGGCCGTCTTCCGCATGGAAATGACCCTTTATAGTGCCGTCATACGTGCTTTACGTAACCACGCTTTGCTAGAGCTTTTTGAAAAAGCGATGGTGTGTATGCTACGTCGTTTTTGAAAATGACGTTTCAAAAACTTCGTTTTTTTTCATCACAGAAAACATTGTTTTTTTCCGTCGCAGAAAATTACCGTCTGTACGCGGCATTAGGCTTTAAAATGAGCACTTTTGAATTCGAACGTTTGAGTCCCATTGACGTCAATGGGGTTCTAAATGTTTGCACGAACGTTCGGTCCGTTTGAAGGTTCTGGTGCGAACCGAACGGGGGGTTGTTCGGCTCATCCCTACTTGTCGGGGCCATATTCTGACGATTAATATATTGTGACCTATGAATGTATATCCTTTTATATATTTTTCTATAAATAAATACTTACAGATTCGTATAGTTAATACCTGTGTGCCGTTTAAAGTTCAATAGCTGGATTCTGAAAGACTTACGATGGCGTATCAGTAGATACGCCGTCGTAAGTCCGAATGTGCGCTGTCGTATCTTTAAGCGTATTCTCAAACTGAGATACGCTTCACTGTTGCTAAGATACGACCGGCGTAAGTCTCCTACGCCGTTGTATCTTAGCTGCATATTTACGCTGGCCGCTAGGGGCGTGTACGTGGATTTACGCCTAGAATATGTAAATTAGCAAGATACGCCGATTCACGAACGCACTTGCGCCCGATACGCTGTTTACGTAAGGCGTTTTTCCGGCGTAAAGATAAACCACCAAAAAGATGGCGCAGCCCATGCAAGGTATGGGCGACGGAACAGCCGTCGCATTTTACGTCATTTGCGTAAGCGTACGTGAATGGGGCTGGGCGTAGGTGACGTTCACGTCGAAAGCATTTAGTATTTCCGACGTGATTCTGAGCATGCGTCGTACAAACGTCCCCCATTTACATGGAGTCACGGATACTTTACATGTAGCACGCCCACTACCTGCCTAATTTGAATTAGGCGGGGTTACGCCAGGCCATTTGCGCTACGCCGACGTAACTTAAGAGGCAAGTGCTTTGTGAATACAGTACTTGCCTCACTATGTTACGTCGGCGTAGTGCAAATGGGATGCGCATAAAATTACGCCGCCATACGCGAATCTGGCTACAAGTGTCTAGTTTTAAGATCGAAAGTTTGGGCACCCCAGGTCAAAATTTCTATTAATGTACATAACGAAGCCAAGGAAAGATGGAAAAATCTCCAAAAGGCATCAATATAAAGATTAGACATTCTTATAATATGTCAAAAAAAGTTAGATTTTATTTCCATCATTTACACTTTCAAAATTACAGAAAACAAGAAAATGGCAACTGCAAAAGTCTGGGCACCCTGCAGAGTTAATATCTTGTACTGCCCCCTTTGGCAAGTATCACAGGTTGTAAACACTTTTTGTAGCCAGCCAAGAGTCTTTCAATTCTTGTTTGAGGTATCTTTGCCCATTCTTCCTTACAAAAGTCTTCCAGTTCTTTGGGATTTCTGGGCTGTCTGTCATGCACTGCTCTTTTAAAGCGGGAGTTTACCAAAAAATCAACTTTCTGCAGTTAGATCCAGCATACTGCTGACATCTGCTTCCGAAAATACACACGAGTGACACTCGGCAATTTACGGCACCTGCGCAGTCAGCTCTACACGGCAGGCGCAGGCGCCGTAAACAGCCAAGTGTCACCTCGGCTATTCTCGGAAGCCGTGACGCGCTATCTAAGGCGGTCAATCAAATTGCTTGCCTTCGGGAACGCCCATTCCCCGCAGGATTCCCCGCTCGGAGCCATAGAAGAAATACTGCTAAAACGATAAGTACCAAAAGAAAAAAAAAAAGACCAGCATACTGCAGATGTCAGCAGTATGCTGGATCTAACTGCAGAAAGTTGATTTTTGGGTGAACTCCCGCTTTAAGGTCTATCCATAGATTTTCAATTATGTTGAGGTCAGGAGATTGTGAAGGCCATGGCAAAACCTTCCGTTTACGCCTCTTGATGTAATCCCCCGTGGATTTTGAGGTGTGTTTAGGATCATTATCCATTTTTAGAAGCCATCCTCTCTTTAACTTCAGCTTTTTCACAGATGGCATCAAGTTACCATCTGAAATTTGCTGACATTTTATTGAATCCATTTTTCCTTCTACTCGTGAAATGTTCCCTGTGCCACTGGCTGCAATACAACCCCAAAGCATGATTGATCCACCCCATTCTTAACAGTTGGACAGAGGTTCTTTTCATTAAATTCTGTGCCCTTTCTTCTCCAAACGTTCCTTTGCTCATTCCGGCCAACAAGTTCTATTTTAACCTCATCGGTCCACAGAACTTGTTTCCAAAATGCATCAGGCTTGTCTATATGTTCATTTGCTAAGTTCAAATGCTGATTTTTGTGGTGAGGACGTAGAAGAGGTTTTCCCTGTACAAGATGTCATTTCTGAAGGAAAAAAAAAGTAATTTAACCACTTCAGCCCCAGACCATATTGCTGGTCAATGACCGGGCCACTTTTTGCGATTTGGCACTGCGTCGCTTCAACTGACAATTGCACGGTTGTGCGACGTGGCTTCCAAACAAAATTGGCATTCTTTTTTTCCCACAAATAGAGCTTTCTTTTGGTGTTATTTGATCACCTCTGTGGTTTTTATTTTTTGCGCTATACAAAAATATAGTGACAATTTTGAAAAAAAATGAATATTTTTTACTTTTTGCTGTAATAAATATCCCCAAAAATATATAAAAAAAAGATTTTTTTCCTCAGTGTAGGCCGATACGTATTCTTCTACATATTTTTCGTAAAAAAAATCGCAATAAGCATTTATTGATTGGTTTGCGCAAAAGTTAACGGGCCGGATTCAGAAAGAGATCCGACGGCGTATCTCCTGATACGCCGTCGTATCTCAGAGTTCCGATGGTCGTATCTATGCGCCTGATTCATAGAATCAGGTTACGCATAGATATCCCTAAGATCCGACAGGTGTAAGTGACTTACACCGTCGGATCTTAGGCTGCAATCTCACGCTGGTCGCTAGGTGGCGCTTCTGTTTGTTTACGTGAGGAATATGCAAATGAGGAGTTACGCCGATTCAGAAACGAACGACCGCCCGGCGCTTTTTTTTACGTCGTTTGCGTTCGGCTTTTTCCGGCGTATAGTTACCCCTGTTATATGAGGGGTAGCTAATGTTAAGTATGGCTGTCGTTCCCACGCCGAGTTTTGAAATTTTACGTTGTTTGCGTAAGACGTTCGCGAATACGGAGATACGTTACGCGGGCCGGACAGATACGCCATTGTATCTGAATCCGGCCCATAGTGTTTACAAAATAGGGGATAGTTTTATGGCATTTTTATTATTATATTTTTTTTACTAGTAATGGCGGCGATCAGCGATTTTTTTCGGTACTGCGACCTTATGGCGGACACTTTGGACACTTTTGACACATTTTTGGGACCATTGGCATTTTTTTTTTTTATATAATCTTTATTTATTCAAATAGAAAAAAGAAACATTTTTCCATTGTACAACAGTAGAAAAATAAAGAGACAAAAAGGAAACATACAATGCCGTCCAACCTTACATGTATGAATTACCAAAGAGATAAAACAAAGGGCCCAAATGGAAGCCCCACAGGCTGAATAAAAGGGACGGAGGTTACAATTGCAAGGTCCAGTATACATATAAACCAAAACAAAATGAAATTGTCCCTAGTCAGTCTGCAAGGTGCAGAGGACCAGAAGTAGGCTAATCACCCCGGTTCAGACAGGCAAACAAAAACAGGAACAATGAAGTAAAAAAAGAGGAAGAAAAAAAAAAGAAAAAAAACAGCATAACAATAAAAATAAAAATAAAGCGTACTCAAGTGTGATCATCAGAACAATCAATCTGCAGATACAGTCACGTGTTCAGTGATTCCCGAGGAAGGTGTAGCAGCATTTCCCTCACCCTCGCCCACATAGTGTATCCAGGCAGCCCAAACCCCGTACCACTTATCATATTCATCTTTATACCTTGCCATCCATTCCTCCGCCGACCTAACATTGTTTACCAGCCGAATCCAGTCCAAACGGGACGGGACTCGGCTGGTTTTCCAGAAAATAGGGATTAACCGCCTAGCAGCATTCAGGAGGTGCGGTAGCACAGATTTCCGGTACAGGCCAAGGGGAATGGCAGGAACATGCAGGAGGAAACTCATAGGAGAATCTGGCAGGTCTACGTCAAGAATGGAATTGATTTGAGATCTAACATCCTGCCAGAAAGCACGCAGCTTAGGGCATTCCCACCAAATATGTAAAAAGGTGCCCTTATGACCGCATTCCCTCCAACAGGCGTCCGAGGCCATAGGGTACATCTGCCTGAGCCTAGTGGGAACCCTGTACCATCTGGTCAAAACCTTGTACCCATTTTCCTGAATTTTAGTATCCACTGAACTGGAATGGGTGAGGCGGTACAACTGGTTGAGCTGGGTGTCAGTAAACGTATGTTGCAGGTCTCTCTCCCACTCCCGGACATAAGCGGGCCTCCCAGGGGAACCCCGGTCCTGCAGCAAGCCATAAAGCACGGATATTGCATGGGGGACAGGGGAAGAGGACATGCATAGTCTCTCAAAAGGGGTAGCGGATGTAGGGGAGCGTATGGCGTGAGGCAGGCCCTGTGCAAAATGCTTAAGCTGCCCATGTCTCCAGCTATCCATTGGGAATCCCCCATATTGAGCCCGAAGCTCCCCTAGGGAGAGCAAACCCTGGTCCTGAAAAAACCTGCCGCAACGCAGCTCGCCATCCGCTGTCCAGGAGCGCAAAAAAAGATGGGTGTTCCCCCGGTCGAAACCAGGGGAAACCCCCCAGGGGCGCTAGAGGGGAGAAAGGGGGGGCACGGCCCCCCGTCTTATTCATAGCATCCCACAATTTCAGGGTGTGAGTTGACGTTAGGGAGACATGGGACGATAAACCTCTCTGTGTCTGAGGAAGCCAAGGGGCATGGGATAAGTTACGGCCTGCCAGGGACTTCTCTAAGGGGACCCACAATTTAGAGGACACTCCATGGTGCCAGTCCAAGATTCTCTGAAGGGCAATAGCCTCATAATACCTGCGAACGTCTGGGACACCCAAACCCCCCAGTCGCTTCGGCCTTTGCAGAATACGGAGGGCCAGATGGGGACTTCGGCCCTGTCAAATGTAGCGGAGAAACGCACTGTTCAGGCTCGAGAAAAAAGACCTAGGTAGAGAAATAGGCACCATTTGAAGGAAAAACAAAATGCGGGGGAGCACATTCATCTTTAACACACCGACTCGGCCCATCCATGAGAACACCTCCCTGTCCCATCGACGTAGGTCCGCCTTGATGGTGGAGAGCAATTGGGCGTAGTTACTGGAGTATAATTGGGAGTAGAGGGGGGTGAGGTAAACCCCAAAATATTTCATATGAGAAGCACACCATGTAAAGGGGAAGGAGGATTGCAACCGTGTACGCAGGTCCAGTGGGACACTCAACGACAGAATTTCGGACTTTGCAAAATTGATTTTGAAATTAGAGAGGGCTCCGAAAGCCCGCAGTTCCATCATAATGTTAGGGAGGGAAAGCAAGGGATTCGCTACATAAAAGAGGACATCGTCCGCGTAAGCAGAGAGCTTGTGTTCATGAGAGCCAACACAAAAGCCCTTGATATCAGGGTTAGAACGTATCTTATTAAGTAGAGGCTCTAGGGTGAGGGCAAAAATAAGGGGGGACAGCGGGCAGCCCTGTCTTGTCCCATTCCCAATAGGGAAAGAGTCAGAGAGAGTGCCATTTACCTTGACCCGGGCCTCTGGGCCACTATACAGGAAGGAGACCCAGGAAAGCATTTTCGGTCCAAGTCCCAATCTAGACAACACCGCCTGCAGATACATCCAATCCACCCTGTCAAATGCCTTTTCGGCGTCAGTGGACAGGAGGAGACAGGGTGGATGGTCCGCCTGCATCTGTGCCCATTGAATCAGCTGAATGGCCCGATTTGAATTGTCCCTCGCCTCCCGACCGGTAATAAACCCTGTTTGATCAGGATGAACAAGAGAGGGAAGAAGGGGCTGCAACCTATTTGCGAGTATTTTCGCCAAGATTTTAATATCAGTATTTAAGAGCGAAATCGGTCTATAATTACTCGGCACCATACAATCCTTCCCTTCCTTGGGCAGCACCGATATATGGGCTAGCAGGCCCTCCTTAGGCATAGGGGTACCCGAGGCCAGCGCGTTAAAGGTGCACATAGGGCCTGAGAGCAGGGGAAGGAAGGCACAGTAGGGGAGAAATGCCTGATCTTCTGTTCATACATTGTATGAACAGAAGATCAGGCATTTCTCCCCTGACAGGACCGGGAGCTGTGTGTTTACACACACAGCTCCCGGCTCTCGCTCTGTAACGAGCAATCACGGGTGCCCGGCGGCGATCGCCGGGATCAGGGACGAGCGGGGGGGTGCGCGCACGCCCCTATTGACTGCTGGGAGAGATGACGTATAGCTACGTGATCTCGCCCAGCAGAGCCGACCTACCGCCATGTAACTGCGGCGGCTGGTCGGCAAGCAGTTAAAAATACTCATGGCTATAAAGAATACAGTCATTGCTCATAAAAATAAAAAAAACGTGGGGGTCCCCTCAAATTCAATTACCAGGCCCTTCAGGTCTGGTATGGATATTAAGGGGAACCCCGCCATCAAATAAAAAAAAATGACGTGGGGTTCCCCCAAATATCCATAACAGGCCCTTCAGGTCTGGTATGGGTTTTAAGGGGAACTTCACCCCAAATTTATGAAAAAAAATAGCGTGGAGTTCCCCCAAAAATTAATTAGGCGCATGAACCGGCGCAGCAGCGGGCGCAATGCAATAATAAATATGTAAAGCCGCCAAACTTCCTTTAGAAATCTATGGGAGAAATCAAAAGTGTTCATTTTAAAGGTTAATATGCAAGTTTTTGTCCTAAAAAGTGTCTGGGGACCTGAGTCCTGCCCCAGGGGACATGTATCAATGCATTTTTTTTTAAACGCTCGTTTTTTCGGGAGCAGTGATTTTAATAATGCTTAAAGTGCAACAATAAAAGTGAAATGTTCCTTTTAATTTAGTACCATGTTGATGGGGACAAGGCCCTTATCCCCACAACCCTGGCCGGTGGTTGTGGAGGTCTGCCCCCCCTGTGTGAAATGGTAATGGGGTACATTGTACCTCTACCATTTTACCAAAAAAAGAGTCAAAAATGTAAAAAAATACGTTTTTTGACAACTCCTTTATTAATGTCTTCTTTCCGCGCTTCTTCTTCTCCCAACTTCTTCTTTTCTGCTTTCATTCCGGTTTCTTCCTCCATCTTCTTCTTCCTCTGCTTCTTTCTTGGGTCTTCTCATCTGCATTTTGCACCGGCTTCTTCCTCCATCTTCTTCTCCTTCCTTCGATCTTCTCGTCCGCATTTTGCACCGGCTTCTTCTTCCCCGGATGATCCGCTTCCAATTGAAGTTCCCGTTGTGGGACGCTCCTGTTCTTCTGACAGTACTTTTATTAATAAGGACGCAGCGTCATCCGGTGACCCCGCCCCCCTATGATGCTACGGGGAAAGCCCTAAGAAAGTCCCCGTGTGGTACATGTGCATCAGAGGTGATGGGGTCACAGGAGTGTCACACTGCGGGAACTTCAATTTGAAGCGGATCATCCAGGGAAGAAGAAGCCGTGCAAGATGCGGACGAGAAGACCGAAGAAAGGAGAAGAAGATGGAGGAAGAAGCCGTTGCAAGATGCGGACGAGAAGACCCAAGAAAGAAGCAGAGGAAGAAGAAAAATATGGAGGAAGAAACCCAAATGAATGCACAAAAGAAGAAGATGGGAGAAGAAGAAAACGCATGGAAAAAAAGACATTAATAAAGGAATTGTCAAAAAACTGATATTTTTTTTTTTCACCCTTTTTTGTGAAATGATAGAGGTACAATGTACCCCATTACCATTTTACACAGGGGGGCGGGATCTGGGGGTCCCCTTTGTTAAAGGGGTATTCCAGATTCCTATAAGTCCCCCACCCGCAGACCCCCACAACCACCGACAAGGTGCTTTGGGGGGGACCCGCTCTCTCGTCCCCCCCCTTGTTTCTGCGGCCGGCCAGGTTGACTGCTCGGATAAGGGGTCTGGTGTGGATTTTTGGGGGAACTCCACGCCATTTTTTTCAAACATTTGGGGTGGAGTTTCCCTTAAAATCCATACTAGATCTGAAGGGCCTGGAATGGATATTTGGGGGGATCCCACGTCATTTTTTTTATTTGATGGTGGGGTTCCCCTTAATACCCATATGGAAGAAAAATATATTTCCAATATATTTATTAAAAAAAATTATATATTTTAAATATATTTACAATATATTGGCCTACGCAAATATATTTTTACATCTATTCCAAAAATGTAAATTAAAATATATTTTCCAAAGGCATATATTTGAAAATATATTTTTTTAAATATATTTGCCAGATATTTTTGAGCATCTAAAAAAATGCATTTAAACACATATTTTTAAATATACTTGTAAAGGCATTCCAAAATATAATTTAAATGCATTTTCCAAAGACATATATTGGAAAATATATTTTTAAAATATATTCTTCATATTTTTTTTAACACATAAAAAAAGTAATTTCAACATATATTTTTACATATATTTGTAAATGTGTTCCAAAAATATAATTTTAATATATTTTCCAAAGGCATATATGTGAAAATATATGTTTGTAAATATATGTTTCAGATATTTTTGAACATATAAAAAAATGCATTTGAACATATATCTTTAAATATACTTGTAAATGCATTCCAAAAATATAATTTAAATGTATTTTCCAAAGATATATATTAGAAAATATATTTTTAAAATATGTTTTTCTGAAAATGTTTAGGGGCAGATTCACAAAGCGAGTACGCCGGCGTATCTACTGATACGCCGGCGTACTTTCAAATTTCCCGTGTCGTATCTTTGTTTTGAATCCTCAAAACAAGATACGACGGCATATGGGTTAGATCCGGCAAGAGTACGTCTTCGTACGCCTTCGGATCTAAGATGCAATTCTTCGGCGTCCGCTGGGTGGCGTTCACGCCGTTTTCTGCGTCGAGTATGCAAATGAGCTATTTCCGTCAATCCACGAACGTACGAGCGGCCGTCGCATTCTTTTACGTCGTCTCTAGTCGGCTTTTTTCGGCGTATAGTTAAAGCTGCTATTTGGTGGCGTATAGTTAAACCTGCTATGTTAAGTATGGCCGTCGTTCCCGCGTTTAATTTGAATTTTTTTTTTACGTTTGCGTAAGTCGTCCGTGAATCGGGATGGACGTAATTTACATCCACGTCAAAACAATGACATCCTTGTGACGTCATTTAGCGCAATGCACGGCGGGAAATTTAGGAACAGAGCATGCGCAGTTCGTTTGGCACGGGGACGCGCTTCATTTAAGCCTAGGTTCACACTGCTGCGAATTCAAAATCGTGGTAAAATGCGCGATTTTACCGCTATTTCGCAGCCGCGATTTTGCCGCGTTTTTGCCGCGATTTGCCGCGATTTCGGCCGCAATTTAATGTAAATCGTGGCCCGAAATCGCAAAAAGTAGTACAGGAACTACTTTTTGAAATCGCAGATGCGGCGTCGCACTGATTAGGACAGTGCCATTGCCGACAATTGCCGCCGATTTGAGATGCGATTTGACATGTCAAATCGCATCTCAAATCGTTCCAAATCGTACCCAGTGTGAACCAGGGCTCAATGAAACACGCCCCCTACTCGCTGCATTTGAATTCCGTGCCGTTACGCCGCTTGAGATACACTACGCCGCCGTAACTTACGGCGCAAAATCTTTAAGGATTCGAACCAAAGCCAGGTAAGGTACGGCGGCGTAGCGTATCTCAGATACGATGTGCCGGGCAGATCTTTGTGGATCTGCCCCTTAATGTCTAATAAAGACATTTCAACATATATTTTTTCTGACATTTTTGTAACTGACATAGATAACATTCTGAATACATTTATAAGAGAGCCACTCCCATTTTAAAATGGTTTGTTTTACTCCTTTTAAAATAAAAAAAATTAAATAAAAACCAAAAGATTTTAAGCACATAATCCATTTAATACAAAGCAGATAAACCTCTCGCATCCACTTTCCATTCCCAAAGAATGTCATTCTGAATTGAGAACGCTTGTCGGCGGACCAGCAAAACTTCTTAAAATACAGCAAGTCCAGTTAGTTTGATTTATTGATTGACCTGAATGAATGAGAACCTTCACAGACATCCACCTCCACAGTCCAAGGATCTTGTCTGCTTACAGGGTACCGAGAGAAACTCCGGATATAAATCATCAATGTTCTGTTTAATCCATGAATCAGAAGTTACACTATTATTACCAAACTCGCTCATCAGTGTCGTTATGGACCTTGCTTTGTGCACTGGTGTGCAGTCATGTTGGAACAGGAAGGGGCTGTCCCCAAACTGTTCGCACAAAGTTGAGGGCATGAAATTGTCCAAAATGTCTTGGTATGCTGACGCTTTAAGAGTTCCCTTCACTGGAACTAAGGAGCCAAGCCCAACCCCTGAAAAACAACCCTGCACCATAATCCCCCCTCCACCAAATGATTTGGACCAGTGCACAAAGCAAGGTCCATAAAGACATGGATGAGCGAGTTTGGGGTGGAGGAACCTGACTGGCCTGCACAGAGTCCTGACCTCAACCTGATAGAACACCTTTGGGATGAATGTGCTTCTGGAAGAATGGTCAAACATTCCCATAGGACAGCGTTCCCAGAGGAATTGAATCTGTTATAGACTGGGATGCCATTAAAGTTCATGTGCGTGTAAAGGCAGGTGTCCTAATACTTTTGGCAATATAGTATATATACTGTATATTCTTTTTATACTAAGTCCAGTCCATTTTTTGGACTTAGTACCTGCCGAAGGGTAATTCCAGCAGCCAAATAAAAGGAATTGGGATATTACAGTTCTCCCCAGCACAAAATTAAAACTCAGCGACTACACAATGGGGGTTATTTACTAAAGGCAAATCCACTTTGCACTACAAGTGCAAACTACAAATGCAAAGTGCACTTGAAATTGCAAGGAAAGTGCACTTGGAAGTGCAGTCGCTGTAGATCCGATGGGAGAAAGGAAAATAAAAAAACAGCATTTTAGCTTGCACATGATTGGATGATAAAATCAGCAGAGCTTCCCCTCATTTCAGATCTACCCCTCAGATTTACAGCGCCTGCACTTACAAGTGCACTTTTAGTGCAAAGTGGATTTGCCTTTAGTAAATAACCCCCATACTGTACACACACTGCAGCTGCTGACTTAATATTAGGACACTTACCTGTCCTGGAATCCAGCGATGTTGGTACCCCAGCCAATGCTTCCATTGGCTCTCGGGGTGCTGCTGCTGCCATTCCCTCAAGGGGCCAATTCACACCAGATGGAGTCCAGTGTGTTTTTTTTTTCTTCATGGAAAGTAGGTTATATGGTTTTCAATGGCATAATTCACACCAGTGCTTGCAGTTCCAGAAAAAAAGTAGAGCATGCTGCATTTTTCCTGCACTGGACTGTAATGGAACACTGTAAAGCACATCAAAAACGCACTAGAATGCACCTGAACGCACTGGAACACACATGTCCTTATCTAAGGTTAAGAAAAAAAGAGGGGTAAATGCACTGGAATGCTTTAAAACACACCAAACATGCCCTGGAATGCATCAAAAACACGCATACAGAAAAGCATCGGAAACGCATCTGCTGCAGCGAGATCTCTCGGAAGTGGGGACAGGTACCTGTCAAAAACAGGAACCTGCTCCCCTCCCCCGAAAGGTGGCAAATGTGGCAAAGTGGGGGGGGGGGGAGAGGCAAGTAAGTGGAGCTTCCACTTTTAGGTGGAACTCCGCTTTAAATGTCATATCCCTGCCCAAGCTGCACTATTGTCATGTGCCAATACTAGGCTGGGCTGGAAGATAAATATGTAAGTGATGAGAGCTGCATTCTTGTGTGTGTATATACACACAGTATATATGTGCATATGTGTGTGTATATAATATATATATATATATATATATATATATATATATATATATATATATATATATATATATATATATACATACATACATACATACACACACATAGAGTATATCTGATATATATATATATATATATATATATATATATATATATATATATATATATATATATATATATATAATGCCTCTCCCATCACTTACTTACATGTATAAATATTTTTCTCATTTCTTTTTTTTCATTCCTTTTATTGGGATGTGGGTCTGTGATTTCTGTGCCTTCAATCTTCTAATATGTAAATCCTGCCCTGGGAAAAACTCTTCAAACAGACAGACTTCTATCATAATACAGGAAGACAGGAAGTGAGCTGGGTGGGAACCAGAGGGGTAGTGAACTTCCACCTCTCACTTCCTGTAAGGCCTAGTCTGAAAAGGAAAGCATGGCATGGTGGAGACTCTCTGTATTCTCCTGGATGGATTCTCCTGGATTAAAGGTATGTCTTCTATCAAATATTAGAATTGTGACAGTTTGGTGCATGAGTTAAGTTGTATTTGTCTATTTCCTGCTGAATAGTTCTCATTCTGTGTGCATTCACAGTTACCATGCAGCATGTTCACAGTAATGTAATATTATAAACCTCCTCTTCCACAGCATGTCACCCTGCTGCTTATAATATGTGTGGTTTCCATGTTATATCCAGTGACTGTGTAGCATACTTTCAGTGCACCCTGCTTCATATAATACTGTATGTGTGACTTCCATGTTATATCCAGTAACTGTGTAGCATACTTTCAGTGCACATTGCTGCATATAATATTATACGGCTTCCATTCTATATCCACTCATCATGCAGCATAGGGGTTGATTTACTGAAGGCAAATCCATTTTGCACTACAAGTGCACTTGAAAATGCAGTCACTGTAGATCAGAGGGGAAGATCTGAAATGAGGGGAAGCTCTGCTGATTTTATCATCCAATCATGTACAAGCAAAAATGCTTTTTTTTTTTTTTTCCATATCCCCTTCAGATCTACAGTGACTGCACTTCCAAGTGCATTTGTAGTGCAAAGTGGATTTGCCTTTAGTAAATATACCCCATTATAATGTCAGGGCACAGTACTACCAATGTTTTATGTCTCCCTCCCCTTTTGCATATTATTATCTGCCCTGCTACTAGGTGCCAACAGATATGGATTTTTCCATACAGATACCAATTATGGGCCACCTTTCAGGCCGATAACAATATGAGGTACTGATATTCTGTTTACATCCAGCTGTCCCAGAAGTAGCCTGATATCCATTGACACTTAGGCCTTTTTTTGTATTCTAACAGTCATTGGCCACTGTCAGAATACAGGAAAAAAGAGCAGATAACCAGCTTGCTATTGACTATTTTAAATTGCAGTAGCCAATAGCTAGTGGGCTATTACACCCACCCACTGCCTGTTGTCAATCAGCAAAGGAGAGGATTTGAAGGAGAACATTCTTCTTCAGGTCTTCCTCTGCTGATTTACAACAGGCATTGGGAAGGGGGCGCAATAATCAGCCTAATTTTAAAATTGAAACAGCCAATGGCAGTCTGGCTATGGTTCCCCCACTACTACTACATTCAGCTGCCATCAAATAAATTGTGCAGAAGGAGGTCAGCTGTGTCTGGGGTGTGTGTGTGTGTGTGTGTGTGTGTGTGTGTGTGTGTGTGTGTGTGTGTGTGTGTGTATGTGTGTGTGTGTATGTGTGTGGGGGGGGGGGGTGGATGGGGGGTGTGGAGGTGGAAAGCTGAATTTTTTTATTTATTTTTTTGGATTCTGACAGATGGGCCGCCAGCCGCTGTCAAAGCACCTGACCAAGACTGACAACTGGTGAATGGAAAACCGGAATAAGCACTTGGAAGAAGAAAACCGACAACTGAGACAACTTGCCTTTGGTAAGCGGACAACTTAATTACGGTGGTGGGCACCTTCCGTTTTTTTATATCACCGCATTCAACTGGCACTGTATCTGATCATCATATCTGCATCATCCTTCATTATTCATTTGGTCATCAGTGTTTGAGTTTTGTGGTGATATCATTAAGAACTTTTGAGGTTTGGTTTGCCAATTATGTGCTGTTGGCATACAATTTTGGGATCACCGATTTGGCGTATTAACCTCTCATTGTTTACACATATAATTGGACATTCATTTTGTGAATTTATATACAAATTTTTCTGTGCACTCTGATTTTTTGTTTTGGTTAATTTTTGTGCACCGTTTTTGGCATATCAGCCCCTGGATGCCAATCTTTCAATGTGAATTGGTATTGGTGAAATTTTTTTATTTTAATTGAATTTTTTATATTGGCGCAGTCTTTTCATTTTTTATCTATTTATTGTGTGTTATTCCACCAGTACTGCTGCCTTTGTTATTTTAATTTTTTTTATCTTTATTTTCTCTTTGACCAATCATTTGCCTTTTCATTCTACAGTGTTTTAAGGCAGAGTTAGGCAACCTTAGAGAGGTGGAGATCTACCTGAACAACATGGGAGAAGTCAAAGATCACAGGGTGCAGTGTCTTCCAATGTTGCCTCCTCACACCTGACTAAAACCTATAATTGCCGTACTACCGCGCTGCAATCACGTGCCTTTCACTGCAATTATTGGTGTTAACATTTTGCCTCCTCACCACCTTGCAGAATTTCTCAGAGGCGCATTGGAGCATTGCATACCGCACTTGTGAATGAGCCCTTAGTTGCATTTGGCAATCGCACTTTTAAGGCTCATTCACATGTGAATTTGGGGGTGGTAAAACCCTGCCCCCAAGCCCTACCCCCTTTAGCTGCTAAGTGGGAGGGGGTCAGGGTGCCATGGGAGATGGGTGCTTGAGAGTTACTATTAGCTCTCAAGCAACCAGAAACAACAGTACCAATGGGGATCGTTGGGCAACTGGGAGTTTACTGTACTACATTCATTATAGTATCAGTGAGTGCACTGAGGTAACTACATACTATATACACAAGTAGGATTTTTGTTTTGTGGAACATCCTTACTTTTACCTTGGGTGAAACCCTCCTGGAATATTGTTGATCTAGTGGGGGGGTCAGCAGCAGACTGGAGGAAACCCTCTAATCATGTAAAAGTACATTTTTCCACAAGTCATCAATTTCTAACAAATTAAATTAATGGATATAGTGAGAAAATAGGCCAATATTTTACTTAAAAAGTTTTTATGCATTTCCATAGATTTGCCTTGCGTAATGGATACTTTGAAAACCACAAGAGCGCAGCTAATAGTACTGAAGAATGATCGTGGAAGTTCATCCTGTGTGGGTGTATCGTGTGCATCACCTTCTGTCCCGTCTGAAGAGTTGAACTTATCTCCTTGTCAAGTGTCGTACTCAAGGCCTAAACAGGTAGGTTTTCTTTTGGTACCGAAACATTAAAACGTATTTTTTTTTAAATATCAAACATGTCCTACTCCTATTTACCTGCTCTGTGTAAGGGTTTTTGTACAGAGCAGCTCAGATCCTTCTCTTCTCAGGTCCCATGTCGGTGCTCCTGAACCAGAGCTCTGTGTGTCCAATCACACACTGAGCCTTGCCTTGGCCCCATCTCCTAATTAGCTCACTGGCTGTGATTGATAGCATCGGGAGCCAATAGCTCCCACCGCTACAGAAAGACAATCAGCAGTGCAAGTCCCTGGAGAGACAAGGCTCTCGTGGACATCGCTGGATCGAGAGGGGACTCAAGTATAGGGGGGCTGCTGCACACAGAAGTTTTTTTTTTTACCTTCATGCATAGAATACATGAAGGTAAAAACCCTTGTGTCTTTACAACCACTTCAATAAAAAGTAACCTTTAAGGCGGTGCCTCCAAGCGGCTGACAGATGGAGAGAAGCGGGTACAATTAGACCCTTTGAAAACATCAGCTTTGACATGTAGACTGTAAGCCAATTTGACTGCTGTGTCAAAATTAGATATATTGCTCAGTCTGGTAGTAGTCTGAACTAATAAGACAAGTTGTAGGCAAGATGTTGATTTTTATACAGATTTTTGAAAAGTCTACAATATTTTGATGTTTTTATACATGCTTAATTTTGTTAGTTTTATTTACTCAGCTGCATCTGTTAGACTCCTTTCACACTGAGGCAGTTTTCAGGCGTTTTAGCGCTAGAAATAGCCTCTAAAAAGCTCATAAAACTGCATCCCTTTCAGTGCAATGAGTACTTTCACAATGGGGCGATGCGCTTGCGCAACATTAGAAAAAGTCCTGCAAGCAGCATCTGGGGCGGGTTGGGAGCGCTATAAATAGCGCTCCTAAAACGCACCTGCCTATTGAAATTAATGGGCAGTGCTTCCAAAGCACCCTAAAAGCGCATTAAAAACTGGACTTTTT
Source organism: Rana temporaria (assembly GCF_905171775.1). Lineage (NCBI taxonomy): Eukaryota > Metazoa > Chordata > Amphibia > Anura > Ranidae > Rana > Rana temporaria. The sequence continues at coordinate 290,589,824 of NC_053491.1, read as the reverse complement.
CCCTTTAAAAAAAAAACGCCTAAAAAGTGCTACAAAAACACTGCAAAACCGCCGGAGCTTTAGCATCGCTGCAGTGTGAAAAGGGTCTTATATAGCTTTTGATTCCCAGGGAAAATCTAATAAGTCTAATATTTTCTATTTACTTTTTAAAGCTGCTACTTTGGCAAAGTTTCCTGGGACTTCATAAGCTGTGATCAGTGACGCTGTTACGAGAAAAATTGCGGCGTTGAAATATCACCTGAAGGGAAACATCAGGAACCTCAGCAGAATACTACAAACTTTTATGTCATTAATGTCATTTATCACAGTTAACACCACTTTCTATTCCCTGTGTTGTAGTTTTTGTATATTTACATGATAATAAAGTTGTGTGTATTGTACTGTGTTATTGTTTTTTTTCCAAATGTTTGCTAGTTTTATAGGCCTACAATATATAAAATACAATATATAAATACACAGCATTTCAAAATGTAATAGGAATGTATTTTTTAAAATTTTGCATTCAGAATTACATTTACATTTATATTTAAAATATATTTTAAAAAAACATTCTTAATATATTTTTCCGAAATATATTGCCATATATTTGAAATGCTACAATTTTGGCCAGATTCAATATATTTCAAAAATATATTTCAATATATGTGTGCATATATTTTGGAATGCATTGTGAAATATGTTGCAAATATATTCAGAAATATATGTTAAATGTACTTCTGAATGCATTTAGCAATATATTTTTGCAGCCATAAATATATTGTAAAGTGCATTTTGGAATGCATTGTGAATATATTCATAAATATATGTGAAATGTACTTCTGAATGCATTTAGCAATATATTTCTGCATATATTCACAATGCATTCCAAAATGCACATTGCAATATATTTATGGTTGCATAAATATATTGCTAAATGCATTCAGAAGTACATTTAACATATATTTATGAATATATTTGCAACATATTTCACAATGCATTCCACAATATATTCACAAATATATTGAAATATATTTTTGAAATATATTGAATCTGGCCAAAATTGTAGCATTTCAAATATATGGCAATATATTTGAGAAAAATATATTAAGAATGTTTTTTTTAAAATATATTTAAAATATATTTTACTTCCACATGGGTATCCATACCAGACCTGAAGGGCCTGGTAATTGAATTTGGGGGGACCCCACGCTTTTTTTTTTATGAATGAATTTCTCTGAATTGCCGGGAGCCGACAATTCATTATAGCCGCAAGTGATTTTAAATGACTTTTTTTCCTTCAGAATGTCATTTTGTGCAGAGACAGTTCTAACCACAGGAAACACATGCTCATTTACATGCATAATATACACCCCCTAGCTATGAAATTAAAAGGAATATTTCACTTTTATTGTTGCACTTTAAGCATTATTAAAATCACTGCTCCCGAAAAAACAGCCGTTTAAAAAAAAAATGCATTGATACATGTCCCCTGGGGCAGGACTCAGGTCCCCAAACACTTTTTAGGCCAAAAACTTGCATATTAACCTTTAAAATTAACACTTTTGATTTCTCCCATAGACTTCTAAAGGGAGTTTGGCGGCTTTACATATTTATTATTGCATTGTGCCCGCTGCTGCGCCGGTTCATGCGCCTAATTAAGGATACTTCCGGTGCACTAATTAAGCCATGAACCGGCACAGCGCATTGTTAATAGTAAATCAGCCACATTATATGTTTGCATATGACTCATTTGGAGCATTCACCTGCAGCTTGTTTTCCACTACAGTCTTTACCATACATTTGCACCCTATTTCACTCTTACTCTTTTCTTTCTTGCTTTCTCACCTGATGTTTCCTTCATCATACTAGCCAGTTTCTGGCATTTTCTCACCACTTTCCCCTTCAGATTCTATGTTCCTACTACCCTTGGCTCAGGTCTTTCATCCATATATAGATATACATGCATTTTTGTATGCTTACCTACCTTACTATTTCAATTATCTATGTACACATTACATGCTTGCATTTGACTTACTTGGAGCATTTACCTGCAGCCTGTTCCTTCATTACAATCTTCACCACACACCTGCACTCTATTCACACCATACCTATTTTTTCTTTTGAACCGATCAGGTGGCATCACATAATCATGGCATTACAGGTCCAGTTTTTCAACTGAATAGGCCTGAAGAAGTAGTTATACTGTGACATGTTTATCATGGGAACATCTATCAATTAATCTTTCTGCTTGAACGATATTGGTGATATGTTAACCTTTCCTCATAGTCTGTGTATATATAATTATATATATATATATATATATATATATATATATATATATATATATATATATATACATTTTTATATGTCCATATACAGTGTATCTTAGAGGAATGTTATCCTTCTCATAATGTGTCCCTATGAGATACTTGGGGAGTTCAGTGTCCTTTTCATTGAAAACTCCACCACCATCATCCATACCAAGCAAAAACAAAAATACGTATTGTATTATGAATAATTAAAAAGGCATTGGAAACAACACAAAGAAAAATGTTAAAAACAATGCCGTAAACTTAGTTATAAAAATACAATTTTGCGCTAGGTGGCCATTTAATTTTTTTTTTATTTTTCACGTCATGAAAAACAGTCATGTGTATGCGGCATAACGCCCATACTAATGCTACAGGAGCATTTGTTAAGCATTAGAAATGTAGTCAAGTGTGAACAAGCCCTACTGGTTCTAATATAGATAAGTTAATTCAGTGTTTTCTTTAAGTCCAACCAAGTTTTATCCTGTGTTTAGCCCTGATGACGGGGAAGTGGTGTTGCCCCCAAAATGGGATGGCTGTTTTTAGATGACTTTTCTTTACCAACAAATAAAGTAATCTTGGACTTTTTTATCCAGATTTGCCTGGTGCTCCTTTCTGTATTTCTAGTATTTGAGCTACTGTTGGGTGTCCATCGAGGGATGGATTGCTGTGTGGAAGTTACATTGCCAGAGCTATTGAGATTGTTTAAAGTTTTCCTTCAACTGACTATACAGGCAGGTCTAAAAGTTCCCAGTATCTATTTGAGTATGTTGCTTTAGTTACCATGTAGTAAAGCCAGGATCAGGATATCAGCTTCAAAGTTTACATACTTTATCACGCACAAGTGTTTTTGTCATTGTGTAGGTTTATGAGGGTTCTGTGGAGAGAATGATGACCAGGGAGAGATAAAAATAAAGACACAACTTTAAGTAGATTGCAATTGTGCTACTGATAAGAAGGGGAAGGGTATTGAATGAATGAATAAATGAAAAACTTATATAGCGCGGTACATGCGAACTGAATCGCCTCTGGGCGCTTGTTGTTCCTGTCTCTTGACATCAAAAGAGCAGAGTTTTAATCTGTCTTCTGAAGGTCAGGTGGTTTTCCTCCAACCGAGTGCTGGTTGGTAAAGCGTTCCATAGTCTTGGACCTTGGAATGCAAACCTTCTTTCTCCTTTGGACTTGTATCTGGCTTTGGGTACCTTGACCAGGTTTTGGTTAGTGGATCGCAGAAGGCGATTGGAACTGTGGGGTTCTATCTTTTCGCAAAGATATTGCGGAGCCTTCCCATGGATGCACTTATGCATTAGGCAGAGTGCTTTAAAAGCGATTCTGTCCTTTACTGGCAACCAGTGAAGGGTTCTCAACGAAGGTGAGATTGATTCCCATGTTTTTTTCCCAGTCACAAGTCTGGCGGCCGTATTCTGAACGACTTGCAGGCGAGTGATTTGGTATTTTGGCAGTCCGAGGTAAAGGGCATTTGCATAATCCAATCTGGAGTTCACAACTGTTCCCACCACGACTGCTACGTCTTCCTTAGGAATAAATGGAATAAGTCTGCGTAGTAGACGCAGCAGATGGTGGGATCCGCTGACTACTGACCCTATTTGTGCATCCATTGTCATGTAGGTGTCGAAAGTGACCCCGAGACTTTTGACTTTGGAGCTAGGGGTGATGGTTTGGCCCAGAATGGGCGGAGGTGTCCAGGTTGTTGCCAGTTGACTCTTTCGGCTGGCGTGAAACATAAGAAGTTCTGTTTTGGAGCTGTTGAGTTTAAGATAGCTCTTAGTCATCCAGTTTTCTATCAAAGAGAGACATTTCTCTAAACTGGGCTGATGATCCTTTTTGTTGCAGATACGAAAATACAGTTGCGTGTCGTCTGCATAGGAGTGATAGAGTAGTTTTTGGCTACTGATAATATCAAAGAGAGGGCGAAAATAGATGTTGAAAAGTACCGGTGACAGGGGGGATCCTTGGGGGACTCCGCATGACACCTCTCAGATACGAAAGATCCCAGTTTAACTGTTTGTGATCGGTTTTCCAGGAAGGAGGAAAACCATGGTAAGTCACCTTCTGCGACTCTGGCTACCTCAGCCAGTCGCATCAGTAACAGTTTGTGGTCTACCGTGTCAAAGGCTGCGCTTAGGTCCAGCAGAACCAGGAGACAGGATTCTCTTTCGTCTGCGGCCTCAAGAGCGTCGTCCCATATTTTGAGTAATGCTGTTTCTGTCCCGTGTCCGGGACGGAAGCCTGATTGTAATGGATCAAGTAGATTATGAGTATCCAGATGCTGTTGCAGCTGTTGCACCACTGCTTTCTCCATTACCTTAGAGAGGACGTTTAGGCCTGTTATGGGACGGCGGTGAGTTGGGTCCTTGGGGTCGAGGGTGGGTTTTTTCAAGATGGGCTGGATAGTGCCCTCTTTCAGCAGGGAGGGCACTATGCCTTCCTTAAATGACTGGTTTATAAGCTGCGTGATGGGAGGTGCCAGGATGTCAACACATTCCTTCAGCAGTTTAGTGGGGATAATATCATAGTATTCTGTGAACTTCTTCCATTTTATTCACAACTGACCATACTTTAATTTGTCTTTATCTGGGAACCTCTGATATCAAAGTTTATTACACTGGAGCCAGACATTTACCGCTAAATTGTTATTAGTATCTAAAGTGGGGATGGGCTTATAATATAACTGTTTGAATAGGACCACCTAACTGTGGGTGCTGCTAATTATTTTTCTATGAAGTCCTGCCTCTCTCTATGTGTAGTGTGAATTCTAATGCAAATCCTGTTTTGTTACCTGGTATTTCATGTATTTACAACAGATTTGGCAGACAGTTTATCAGCGATTTGCCACTGCAGAGATCTGGAACAGGGCTGAATACCCTACTGATTTTGACTCAATTAGAGTCAGCAGTAATGCCAGAACAATTGTTTTAATTGAACAGCATGTTAAACCATTTCCTTTCTGTTATCAATGATTGCATTTAGGGAAACCATTTAGTGTATACATTTTTTTTTTCTTTTAATTTCTTTATTAATTTTTCATATAAAACAACATTACAGTGGGCACTTGGTCACATATAAACACGCTACTACATTACATAATATATATCAAACCCCCCCTCCTTCCAACCCTCTCCCCGACCTCTCACTCCTAAAGTCTCTCCAACTTCCTTTCTTCCGCATAGTCTATTTTTATTTATTTTTCTTGTCAAAATATCTTTATTTAGACATATTTGTAAGTTTACAGTGTAAAGTTGTTACAGTATAGGCATTACCTAAATATGAATAAGACATGGAAACTCCTATGCTTGTAAATTAACAAGTGACAATTTCTTGTGGGAGGTGAACTGTGGTACAGGTGGAAAATTCGCATAGTCTATTTTATACTTTTCCCGTCTTCTCCCTCTTTAGTTTGGATTTGTTTAGTGTTCTAATTTTGATGTATTGCGTTATGCTCCCATCACTTCTGCGTATCTTATTAAGTGCTTATTTTCTGTCCATTCCTTTCATTTCTCCGTAAAAACTCATTTGTTGTCTCCTCATCTCTGAACCTTAATTATTCTAGGTTTTGAATTTCATTTATTTTGTTGCACCAATTCTTCAAAGTGGGCCGTTTCAGTTCTTGCCAATGTGTAGGTATTTGGGCCAGATTCACAAAAGAGATACGACGGCGTATCTCCTGATATGCCGTCGTATCTCTGTGATCCGCCCGTCGTAACTATGCGGCTGATTCATAGAATCAGTTACGCATAGATAGCCCTAAGATCCAACAGGTGTAATTGACTTACACCGTCGGATCTTAGGATGCAATTCTAGGCCGGCCGCTAGCTGGCAATTCCATTGCGGTCGGCGTCGAATATGCAAATGACTAGTTACGACGATTCACGAACGTACGCTTTACCCGTCGCTCTAAATTTACGTTGTTTCTGTCGAGATACGCCGCGTAAAACTAAGGCTGCCCTCTAGGTGGCCTAGCCAATGTTAAGTATGGCCATCGTTCCCGCGTCAAAATTTGAAAAATCACGTCGTTTGCGTAAGTCGTCCGTGAATGGCGCTGGACGCCATTTACGTTAACGTCGAAACCAATTACGTCCTTGCGATGTCATTTAGCACAATGCACGTCGGGTAATTTGACGGAGCATGCGCAGTACGTTCGGCACGGGAACGCGCCTAATTTAAATGGTGCCCGCCCCATTTGAATTAGGCGGGCTTGCGCCGAGCGGATTTACGTTACACCGCCGCAAGTTTACAGGTAAGTGCTTTGTGAATCAGGCACTTACGCTGTAAATTTGCGGAGGTGTAACGTAAATGGGATATGTTATGCCGCCGCATCGTAACGTATTTGTCTGTGAATCTGGCCCTTGGTTCTTAGTGGCATTTAAGAGCTGTGGAAGCAGTGTTCTCAAGTATTGCTTAGTTGGCATTCTAATCTCGTGGAGTAAAAACCCCCACGGGTCGTCTGGGACTTTGATGTTAGTTATTTCTCTAATTATTTGCCTAATCTCCCCCCAGTATTTTTTAATTTTGGGACATGTCCACCATATGTGGGCCATAGTTCCAATTTCTTTGCACCCCCTCCAGCATAACTGTGATGTTTCACTTAGACATTTATGTGCCTTGTCGGGGGTAAATACCAGTGAACCAGGCATTTATAATTTAGTTCTATCATATTACTATTTACCGACATAGAATGCACCCTCTTCATTATTTGCCTAATCTCAAAGTTGTTTACCTGTGTTCCCAATTCCTCTTCCCATTTCTTGATGTATGGCGGTATCTCCAGCTTTTTTGTGTCGTTTAGTATTTTATAGATCCTAGAGATTTCCCCCTTCCTTCCCTTTTCCACACTTCGGGCCAGATTCAGGTACATCGGCGCATCTTTGAGATGTTGCGCTACGCCGACGTAACATTGAGAGGCAAGCTGAGTATTCACAAAAAACTTGCTCCCATATTTACGTCAGCGTAACGTAAATAGGCCGGGCGTAAGCCTGCCTAATTCAAAGTAGGCAGGTAGTGGGCATGTTGTATTAAAATGAGTCGTGACCCCATGTAAATACATGGCCGTACGAACGGCGCATGCTAAGAATCACGTTGCATATACTCCCTAAGATATGACGGCTCAATGCGGACGACGTGAACGTAACCTACGCCCAGCCCCATTCACGTATGACTTATGTAAACGACGTAAAATATGATGGCTGTTTCGTCGCCCATACCTTGCATGGGTTGCGCCACCTATAGAGGTGTTTTATCTTTACGCCTTACGTAAACGGCGTAGCTTACTGCGACGGGCGCAAGTATGTTCGTGAATCGGTGTATCTAGGTCATTTACATATTCGATGCGTAAATCAACGGAAGCGCCCCTTGCGGCCAGTGTAAATATGCACCCAAGATACGACGGCGTAGGAGACTTACGTCGGTCGTATCTTGCCACAATTCAGGCGTATCTGATTTAGAGAATCAGCGCATAGATACGACAGCGCACATTTGGACTTACGACGGCGTATCAACAGATACGTTGGCGTAAGTCTCTGTGAATCTGGCCCATGATTTCTATAGGGGCCGTAGGTTTTCTACCGATCTAAAAGGGTGGAGTATTGTCTCAAAGAAGTGTTTTAGCTGGGTATACCGCCATTCATCAATCACCATCAGTTCCCTTTTATTTTTTAGATCCTGATACGTGTAAAGGGTTTTTTGGTTCATTACACCTTTCAGTTGTGCATTCTCTTGTGTAATCCATTTTCCAATTTTTTTTCCATCCCCGGCGTGAAATACTTTGTGTCAGTTAGTGGTGTTAGAGGTGAATTATATCCCCATTGTTCCCTTTTATGTATCTTATCCCATATTTTTAGTGCCTTCTATGTGATACTGTGTGTGTCCGTACTCAGTTCTCTATTTTGTGCAGGAATCCAAATTACCTTCCCCATTGAGGCTTTGCTAATTGTGTATCCCATGTTTACCCAATCTTTTTTTCCCTCTTATTTTTAGCCCATTCTATTATTCATGAAAGATTAATCGCATTATAATAATTTCTCAAATCAGGTGCCCCTAATCCCCCTTGCGCCTTTTCCTTTGTCAACAATGTCAAACTAATACGTGTTTTCTTCCCTCGCCAGGTACATTTTAGGAACATTGATTTTAAAATGTAACCACTTAATCGCTTAACGACCGCCGCATGTATATGTACGTCCACAGAATGGCACGTACAGGCAGATGGACATACATGTACGTCCCTGCCTTTCCGCGGGTCGGGGGTCCGATCAGGACCCCCCCGGTACATGCGGCGGTCGGAAATTGTCGGGGAGCGATCCGGGATGAGGGCGTGGCTATTCGTTTCTAGCCGCCCCCCTCGTGATCGCTCCCCGGAGCTGAAGAACGGGGAGAGCCGTATGTAAACACGACTTCCCCGTGCTTCACTGTGGCGGCTGCATCGATCGTGTCATCCCTTTTATAGGGAGACACAATCGATGACGTCAGACCTACAGCCACACCCCCCTACAGTTGTAAACACACACTAGGTGAAACATAACTCCTTCAGCTCCCCCTGTGGTTAACTCCCAAACTGCAACTGTCATTTTCACAATAAACAATGCAATTTAAATGCATTTTTTGCTGTGAAAATGACAATGGTCCCAAAAATGTGTCAAAATTGTCCGAAGTGTCCTCCATAATGTCGCAGTCACGAAAAAAAATCGCTGATCGCCGCCATTAGTAGTAAAAAAAAAAATAATAAAAAGCAATAAAACTATCCCCTATTTTGTAAACGCTATAAATTTTGCGCAAACCAATCGATAAATGCTTATTGCAATTTTTTTTTACCAAAAATCGGTAGAAGAATACGTATCGGCCTAAAAAAGATACACACCGTCTGACACCCCTTGTCCAAGCCCTAAATAACTCCCGTAATTTCAATAAATCAAATGCCACCTAAATCATGTAAAAGGGAATTGTTAGTTCCCAATAATGGGGGAGAATATGAAACCTGTGATCAATGAAATGAGAGAATGAAAAAAAAGTGCAGTTCACATTTGTGCGCTCTGCGATATTTCATGTGATTTGCACTGCAGTGTAAATTAAATGCGATGTCGGTGTGATGCGATTTCTGCCAAACAGATTGTATGGCTGATATCGCATCGCACAGGACCCTTTTTGCGGTCCGCACCAGAATTGGATCACACCAATGCAATCCAATTCATGTCCAAACTGTCAGTTTGCATAGTGATATGCGAGCTGAAATGGGGGTGTCATTACAGTGGGGTAGATTCAGGTAGCTACGCTATAATTTACGGCGGCGCAGCGTAGTGTATTAACACTACGCCTCCGCAACTTACAGGAGCAAGTGCAGTATTCACAAAGCACTTGCTCCGTAAGTCGCGGCGGCGTAGCGTAAATGGGGCTGGCGTAAGCGCGCGTAATTCAAATGGGGAAGGGGGGCGTGTTTTATGGTAATATGTGATGACCTGACGTGATTGACGTGATTTACGAACGGCGCATGCGCCGTCCGTGTACATATCCCAGTGTGCATTGCTTCCAAGTACGGCGTAACAAAGTATTGGTTTCGACGTGAACGACTTACGCAAACGACGTAAATAATTAAAATTTCGAAGTGGGAACGACGTCCATACTTAACATTGGCTGCGCCTCCTAATAGCAGGAGCAGCCTTACGCAGAAAAAGCCTTTACGCAAATGACGTAAAAAACTACCGCCGGGCGCACGTGCGTATCTAGGAAATTAGCATATTCTACGCCGACAACAGCGGAAGCGCCCCTAGCGGCCAAAGTTATATTGCACACAACTCTACGCCGCCGCAATCAAGTTACGTCAGTGGAGGAAGCCTATTTTTTCAGCGTAACTGTCTTTGAGAATCGGCGTAACGCTACGCTGGCGTGCAATTCAAATTATGGCGGCGTATCTGGAGATACGCCGCCGCAAAAAGGTATGTGAATCTACCCCAATGTATTGACACACTCGCAGATCGCATAGGACAGTGTGAACTGTTGGGTACGATTCGGGAACCCTTCAAATCCACTGAAATTTGGGAAAATCAAAAAATTATTTTTTCCCGTTTTATTTGTTTTTTTGCTTTTATCGTAATTCGGGAAATTCGAAAATTCAAAAAAACAAATAAAACGGAAAAAAACAAAATTTCCGAAAAAAAAACGAATTAAACGAAATGAAAAAAAACAAATTTTCGGAAATTCTAAAAATCGGAAGTAAAAAAATTCGGAAGTACGAAAAAAATTGAAGTCGAAAATTCGGGATTTCGGAATTCAGAATTTTCTAATTTTCGAAATTTCTAATTTTAGAATTTTTCCTTTATGAATTTTTCAATTTTCGAAATTTCGAATTTTCAAATTTCGAATTTTCAAATTTCGAATTTTTTAATTTTTCATTTTCGAATTTTTCATTTTTCGAATTTTTCATTTTCGAAATTTCGAATTTTTGAAAAAGGAAAAATTCGAATTTTTGAAAAAGAAAAATTCGAATTTTTGAAAATGAAAAATTCGAATTTTTGAAAATGAAAAATTCGAATTTTTGAAAATGAAAAATTCGAATTTTTGAAAATGAAAAATTCGATTTTTTTAAAATGAAAAATTCGAATTTTTGAAAATGAAAAATTCGAATTTTTGAAAATGAAAAATTCGAATTTTTTAAAATGAAAAATTCGAATTTTTTAAAATGAAAAATTCGATTTTTGAAAATGAAAAATTCGATTTTTTGAAAATGAAAAATTCGATTTATGAATTTTTCAATTTTCGAAATTTCGAATTTTCAAATTTCGATTTTTTAAATTTTTCATTTTCGAATTTTCGAATTTTTCAATTTTCGAATTTTTCAATTTTCGAATTTTTCAATTTTCGAATTTTTCATTTTCGAAATTTCGAATTTTCGAAAATAAAAAATTCGAATTTTCGAAAATGAAAAATTCGAATTTTCGAAAATGAAAAATTCGAATTTTCGAAAATGAAAAATTCGAAAATTCGAAATTCCAAAAATCGAAATTCGAAAATGAAAAATTAAAAAATTCGATTCAATTTCAATTTTCGAAAATTTAAAAATTCGAAATTTGAAAATTCGAAATTTGAAAATTCGAAATTTCGAAAATTCGAAATTTCGAAAATTGAAAAATTCATAAATGAAAAATTCGAAAATTCTGAATTTCGAAAATTCATAAATTCGAAATTTCGAAAATTCATAAATTCGAAATTTTGAAAATTCATAAATTCGAAATTTTGAAAATTCATAAATTCGAAATTTCGAAAATGAAAAATTCGAAAATTCTGAATTTCGAAAATTCATAAATTCGAAATTTCGAAAAATCATAAATTCGAAATTTCGAAAAATCATAAATTCGAAATTTCGAAAATTCATAAATTCGAAATTTCAAAAATTCGAAATTTCGAAATTAAAAAAATTGAAAATTCGGAATTTCGAAAATTCGAAAATTCTGAATTTCGAAAATTCTGAATTTCGAAAATTCTGAATTTCGAAAATTCATAAATTCGAAATTTCGAAAATTAAAAATTCGTATATTCAAAAATATTTGAAAATTCGAATATTCGAAATTTCGAAAATTCTGAATTTCGAAAATTCGGAATTTCGAAAATTCGAAAATTCTGAATTTCGAAAATTCTGAATTTCGAAAATTCTGAATTTCGAAAATTCGTAAATTCGAAATTTCGAAAATTCATAAATTCGAAATTTCGAAAATTCATAAATTCGAAATTTCGAAAATTGGAAATTTCGAAAATGAAAAATTCGAAAATTCTGAATTTCGAAAATTCATAAATTCGAAATTTCGAAAATTCATAAATTCGAAATTTCGAAAATTAAAAATTCGTATATTCAAAAATATTTGAAAATTCGAAAATGAAAATTTCGAAAATTCGAAATTTGAAAATCGACAATGAAAAATTCGAAAAATAAAAAATTCGAAAATTCGAATATTCAAATTTCGAATATTCAAAAAAAATAAAAATAAAAATTCGAAATTTCTAAAATTCTGAATCTCAAAAAAAGAAAATTGAAAAATTCGAAAATTAAAAATTCGAAATTTCGAAAATTCGGAATTTCTAAAATGAAAAAAAAGAAAATTTTTCGAATTTCCGAAAATCCGAATTTCCGAAATTCGGAAATACGAAAATTCGGAAATAAAAAAAATCGGAAATACGAAAATTTGGAAATTAAAAATTCGGAAATTCGAAAATTCGGAAATTCGGTGTCTGTAATATGCTTTATCCATTTTGTAATCTGTTCCCAGTAGTCAAGGATTGGCGAACAGCCCCACCATATGTGTAAGAAGCAACCTGTCACCTTGTTGCACAGCCAGCAGGTTTCTGACGCTGTGTGTGACCATTTTTTGGTTTTCTGTGGGGTGATGTACCAATGTGTTAAGATTTTATAGGAGATTTCCTGGTATTTTGTGCTAAGTGAGCATTTGTGTGCAAAATATACATGCTTTTTCCCAATTGGGCGTTGCTGAATCTGTTGTCCCAGAGCTGTTTCCAGCTTTCTTTGTGTTTATTGCAAGCATCAGATTGCGACTGAGTTCTGTTAAAACAGATGTGTTCCAGTGGAGTCAGTCTACTGCAATATGCGCTTTTATGTTTACTGTTTAGTAAACAATCTTCCAGCTGCATGTGGAACCAAATACCTCGGAATGTTTCTCTGTATTCTGTTTTGAAAGCTTCTAGTGTTTTGACTCTATTTCTGGTAAAACAGTGAGTGACAAGGAATTTGGTGGTAGTGTCAGGGGATGGGAGGATTGGTTGGTTCGTACCCGGCAGAGAATCTGGTTTGTTGGCAATCGGGGTTAATGGAATGTGGATTGTGGCTAACTTATATGGTTCGGCTATCTTATGCCAAATATTTAAAGTGGTGGCAACCAAGGGGTGATTTATGTGTTGGTGGATTTTGAATGGGTGGACAAGGGTAATATAAATGTGTTGCTTACTGTGACCCTGTTCTAATTGTATCCAGTCTTTGTTATGTCCATGACAGTGCCAGTCAATCAATCTGGTGATTATGAGAGGTTGTAATAGTACTTTTTAAGCCAGGAAGGCCAATGACTCCTTTACTTTTGGGAAGTGTAAGGAGGCTTAGTTTTATCCTGGATTTCTTGTCTGCCCACAGAATTTTTTTTGCACTTTTTGTAATTTGAAAAAAAAGGAGTTAGGAATCGTGATCGGCAAAGCATTAAAGAAATAGAGTAACCTTGGGAGAAGGGTCATTTTTAAAATCGACACTCTCCCAAACCATAAAAAGAGCTTCGGAGTCCATTTTTGTAAGTCAAGAGTGATAGAATTTAGAAGGGGATTGAAATTAGCGGAAAAAAGTGTTTCAACAGAGGGAGTTAGTTTAATTCCCAGATATTTGAGGGAGGTTTGTTTCCATTTAAATTTATGATTGCTTTTTAATAATTCGTATTTGTCGGTAGGAAGATTTAGGTTGAGCGCTTCTGATTTAGTTTGGTTAACTTTAGGCCTCATACACACGACCGAACATGTCTGCTGAAACTGGTCCGCGGACCAGTTTCCGCGGATATGTTCGGTCGTGTGTAGGGCCGACCGGACCGGATTCCCGGCCTAGCGGACAGGTTTCCAGCGGACCAATGTTACTTAGCATGCTAAGAAACATGTCCGCTGGAACCATGTCCGTCGGACATGTCTGATGGTCAGTACGACTCATCGGACATGTCGGCTCGGCCGAAATCCCTCGCATGCATCGAAGTGATTCGACGCATGCGTGGAAGCATTGAACTTCCGGGGTCGCGTACGTCGCTGCGTCATCTTCGCCTCCACGTCGCTGCAACGTCGCCGCCACGTCACCGCGTATCCTGTCCGCGGGGAATTTGGTCTGATGGTGTGTACAGCCATCAGACCAAATGATCCCAGCGGACATGTCCGATGAAAACGGTCCGTGGACCGTTTTCATCGGACATGTTGGGTCGTCTGTACGAGGCCAAATGTTTTGAAAATGTTTGTGACATTAGGGATAGATATGTGAAGTTGCCTAATAAAAAAGAGGCGGTCATCTGCATAAGCAGCTAATTTATATTCTCTATTGTGAACTGTGAATCCTTTGACATCTTTAGACACATTTATGGTTCTGATTAGGGGTTCTAGTGATAGAATGAAAAGTAGTGGGGGTAGGGGACAACCCTTGGCGCGTGCCATTCGGATATTTCTTGGGTCTGAGAATACATTATTGATCTTGATTTTAGCTTTGGGATTAACATATAATGGGCCAGATTAGATAGATTAGCGGATCTTTAGATCGCGTAATCTATTGATTTAAGATCCGCCGCCGCAAGTTTTAGAGGCAAGTGGGTAATTCACAAAACTTACCTCCAAACTTGCGGCGGGCGGATCGTAATCCCCGGCGGAATTTCAAATTCCGCGGCTAGGGGGGAGTGTAGTATTTAAATCAGGCGCGTCCCCGCGCAATTTAATTGCGCATGCGCCTGTCCGCAAATTTTCCGGCGTGCATTGCTCCCCCCCAATCACAAAAAAAAAAAAATTTGAAGCTCTGACCTGTGAACGACGGCCGATACTTACAATGGCTGCGCCTCATAGAAGCAGGGGTACAGTATGCGCCGGGAAAACGCTTACGTAAACGACGTAAAGTGACTCGCGCTCGGGCCCGCGCTACGTTCGTGAATTGGCGTATCTCGCTAATTTACATATCGTCGCCGTAAATCAGCGAGAACGCCCCCAGCGGCCCATTTTTAAATTGCAGTCTAAGATCCGACGGTGTAACACAGTTACAACCTGTCTTATCTTAGGCATATCTATGCGTATTGCGTAACTGATTCCTATGAATCAGTCGCATAGATACGACCGGCCTAACTCAGAGATACGATGGTGTATCAGGAGATACACCGTCGTATCTCTTTGAGAATCTGGCCCATAATGTCTTTATCCAATTTAACATATTCTCTCCCAGACCAATGTGAGAACATGTTGCTATCATGTAATCCCACGAAACTCTATCAAAGGCTTTCTCTGCGTCTGTGGACAAGAGAAGACCCTTGGACTTCGAATTCTTTACGTAATGAATAAGATTTGGTGATGTTATCCCTGGCCTCTCTACCTGGCACGAAGCCTACCTGTTCCGGGCCTATGATCTTTGAAATAAGTGGTTTCAGTCTGTTGGCCAGTATCTTCGCAAAAAAATTTAATGTCAACATTCAGGAGTGAAATAGGTCTAAAGTTTGCACAGTCTGTGTGGTCTTTGTCTGGTTTGGGAACTACCGCTATATTTGGTGGAGTCGTGTTTGTTTTTGGCTAGATAATTAAATGTGTTGGTGATCAACTGTGTGAATGTTTTGTAATACTGGGAGGTAAATCCGTCAGGTCCTGGGCTTTTCCCTGTTTTTAAGTCTTTAATTGCCTCCTGTAGTTCTAAGTCATTTATAGGGATGTCTAGGGAATCTATTTCATCCTTGGAGAGTGTTGGTAGTTTACAGTCTGTTAGGAATTTTTGAATGGTATCTTCTTTACAAGTCAATATGTGGGGAGGTTTATGTTGAGGAGGAAGGTCATAGAGTTTGGAGTAGAAGTTGTAAAAGATTTTTGCTATTTGGTCTGGCTTGTGTTCGAGCGTACCTTGTTTGTTGCGGATAGCATGAATATGGTTGGCTATCGTGGCATCTTTCAGGGCTCTGGGTAGTTGCTTTCCGCTCTTGTCACCGTGTTCGTAAAATATACTTTTCTTGAAAAAAAGGGATATTTTCGAATTTGCAAATTCAGTAATTGTTTCAAGGTATTTCTATTGTGAGTGAGTTCATCGGCCACCTTGGAAGAAAGGCTTTGTTTGTGTTGTAGTTCTAATTTAGCTATAGTGTTGGCTAATTGCGTAATTTATTTTTCTCTATCTTTTTTCTTTCTAGCACCCCACTTAATAAATTCACCTCTGATCACACTTTTATGGGCTTCCCAGTTGTTAAGGGGTTTTGGGTCATGTCGCGTACAGACGGTCGTTTTTTGTGATGAAAAAAAACGACGTTTTAAATCATGAAATAAAACTACGTTTTTGAAACTTCATTTTCAAAAACAACATTGCCTACACACCATAGTTTTTTCAAAATGCTCTAGCAAAGCGCGGTTATGTTCAGAACTCTTTTCCATTGAAGCTCGCTTCATAACTAGCTTCTGAGCATGCGCAGGTTTAAAAACGTCGTTTTGCCCACACACTATCATTTTAACTGACACAAAAAATTCAAGCATGTTCAAATTTTTTTTTTTTCGTTTTTCAGAAGACATAAAACAACGTTTTACCCACACATGGTCATTTTAAATGACGTTTTCAAAAACTACATTTTTTTTCACATTTCACATTCATTTTTTATCACAAAAAACGACCGTCTGTACGCGGCATCAGAGTCTACATGATTTAGAAAATATGTCTTAATGAAGTCCTGGATCTCATCACGTATTAGTTGATCCGTCAGCAGGGCAGCATTAAGTCTCCAATTAAAAAGTTGAACTCGGGGGCGTGTCCGGACGGGAAACAGGGAGGACGTGTGGATACAGAGCTCCGCAAAGACGCAGAAAATCCATTGCCATCCCTGCTTCAGGCTACCTCTGTGGCACCCAATTTTTGCAGCTCCTGACTTGGGACATTCCCTTCTACTGCCCCAGCTGCTTATTTAAACTTTTTTCCCGGGCCAGGCTAACCTTTTCTTCAGGCCTGAGCTGAAGATCCGCACCACGCCGGCGCCATCTTGAGGCCTGCGGCTCCTCCGGAGCCCTTCGTACCTGAAGCCCGCATTCCGGGCACCGGACGTCTGCCACTGCCTGCCCCGCTGATCGCCGTGCCCTCGGGGGTCCTTGGATGCCTGTCTGCCGCCGGTGTGACCTCAGAAGCTCTGCCGCGGTTCTCGGAGCCTCGCGGCGCCATCTTGCGGCCTACGGACCGGGACATCTGCTTCCCCAGAGCGCAGTGAGTATCCAGACATCAGCCTCCCCTTCCCTGTAGCTGCCCGCTCTGTGAGGTCCCGGATCCTGCGGGTGGGAGGTTTTGTAGACCTGCACGGACTTGTAGTTCACCCGGTCGGCTGCCTTACTTAGGAAAGACCGCGGCTTCGGCCTACCTCTGGTTCTCGGCGGCCATCTTGCTACTCCTTACTACACCAGGCTCTCTCTGTCTCATTCAGCCTTTTGCCACATAACTCTTCTTTTACCAAACTGAGTGCTTTGCTAATCCTTCTTATGCCACTGCCTGATGCCCATACAGATGGTTTGATAACTGTTACAATTACTATGTAAACTGACTTCTAATTGAGCTTGGGGTCCCATCTGTTCACCAAGACCTCCGTGATGCTACTCTAGCCATTTTAAAATTCGGGGGTAAGCCTTGACCTACCTTTCCTCTTTGCGCCCCATGGGAAAAGTTGGCCAGCAACAACGTTATTATAAGCCATTGTTTGGACACTGTAAGAATTTAAATATGGAGCGCTTTGTAACCAGATCACAATCTGTGTCATCTAATCATTCTGTGGATCCCTTTGCTGCACTAGACCCATCTTTGGGTGCGGAGACTGCTGAAAGATCTCTGACAAGCACCACTCAAGATCCGGCCATGAGATCTCCCTCTCCACATGAAATCCTCACCCCAGATATCTTAGATGCTAAACTTGACGCTAAACTGCAACTCTTGCTCCGACAGATTACGAGTAATGTATCGGCCAAGGTGAGCAAACTAGCTGCGGAACTGAGGGGCGAAATTAACCAACTTGGAGAACGTACAGACACTCTTGAAAACAAGTTTGACGAGATGATTAACTATGTACAGGCTATAGAGGAGGAAAATCATAACTTACGCATTTCGGTCTCTCAACTCCAAATACAACAGGAGGACCTGGAGAACAGGGAAAGACGGCAGAACTTACGCTTTAGGGGTATCCCCGAAACAGTAGGCGACCCTGATCTACGTACCTATCTTCTGGGTCTTTTTAACACCATGGCCCCCACTATAGTAGACATAGACTGGCGATTGGATAGGGCGCATCGGTCTCTGGGCCCTAAACCTCCGTCTGGAGCTAGACCTAGAGATGTCATAGTGAGGTTTCACTTTTTTGAAAGCAAGGAGGCTCTAACCTTGGCCACACGCAACAAATCCCAAATTACATACAAAGGGGCAAAGCTACAGATTTTCAGTGACTTGTCTCCCATCACCCTTGCTAAACGTAGATCTCTATGTCCAATAACCTCCCATCTACAGCTCCAAGATCCCATACTATTGGGGTTTCCCTTTCCGCCTTGTTGTATCCAAAGATGGAGTTCAGCATATCATGCGTGAGGTACAGGAGGGTGAGGCTTTCCTGAAAGGCCTTGGCCTACCCCCTCTTCCGGATGAGGACTTGAATCCTTCTACTGCCCAGGTTCGTCTACCTCCCAACACTCCAAGCCGTATCTGGACCCCGGTCAGGGGCAGATCTAAGAAGAGTTTCTCTACACCTCAACGTCCACATTTCTCCAAACAGCCTCCTTGAATTGTTCCATGTTTTCTCTTTTTGTTTTTCTTCCTGGATCCACACTTCAGTGCTCCTTACATTTTGTTTTTATTTTTCCTCATTTTGTAAGGAATTGAGTTTATTGGCCTTTCTTTAAGGTTTTGTTTCCACCCTGCTCCCGGTTCAGGGTGGATCTTTTCCCAACCCATGGGATGTGTTTCTTGCTAATGGTTTCTTTTTTTTTCAGGTTGTCATGTACATGCTGTCGGTCTTCCATGTTTATGTATTGACTTCTTTTCACTATTTTTGGAACTCTGACTGCCAAGTCCATTTTTGCCGCTACCACTCTCATAAGGTGAACAGATGGCCCTCCCCATCCCCTTATCCAGAACCCCCTGATGAGAGTCCGTAGACGCCACTTCTATGCCCTGGGCTTTGTCCAGGGCCTCCTGAGTTGTAATTGCAACTCAGGCTTTCAAAGTCTTAAATGTTTTTTCTTTTTTTTTTTGGTTATTGTTGTTTTTGTCCGATGTGTCCATTTTTGTTGAACAACTCTATTGGTCTTATTTGCTATGTTTTTATTTTCTCAATGATGTTCCTTTGCAGGATATGTCTGCTATTTTTCAGATATCGAGATGACGTTATTTCAAGAGATGTTTTATGCACATTTTACATTTTCTATGGTTTTAATCTTGCCTATGTTTCATTATTATCTTTCATTCCCATTATTCGTACACGAGCCTATTTACCTAGCCCGATCTCATGGCGTTAAGAATCCTATCATATAATGTGAAGGGTCTAGGTTCTGTCAACAAGCGCTGGATGGCCCTGAAGGACTTCAGGGCCTCAGGCGCGGATGTCATACTGATCCAGGAGACCCATTTTCGGGCGGGAGATTCGTTTAAATTTGCTTCAAGGTTTTTCCCCACCTCCTTCCTTGCCTCTGACTCCACGGGCAAGGCGGGAGTAGCTATCCTGATTAAAAAATCTTGTCCTATCAAGGTCAGGGTCTCGCATGCTGATCCACATGGGAGATTTCTCATTTTAGACTGTGAGTTCCTGACCACTACATTTACCTTGGTAAATCTTTATACCCCCAATACGGGTCAGATAGATTTTCTTCAAAAACTTTTTGACTCCCCCCATTATCATGCACAACCTTTTATGATCGTCGGGGGGAATTCAACTTGATAATGTCCCCTACCAGAGATAGACAAACCCTTCTTAATACTCCTCCATCTAAAAGGATTGCATCCCAATCTAATGCCTTCCGTAAATGTATTAGGTCCCACCAACTTTTCGACTCATGGAGGATTAAACATCCAACCTCCAAACAATTCACATTTTATTCTCCGGCTCATAAAATGTATTCACGCCTTGATCATTTTTTTATTTCAGCCCCGATTATTCCTTATGTGGTTGAATCTGATATATCTCTCATTACTTGGTCAGACCATGCCCCCATCATGTTAGATATCATGCTTTCCCAGGCCCACACTAAGTCCTGTCATTGGCGTCTTAAAGACCATCTCTTACAATCCGAAATTTCCCGTTCTATTCTAACCAAAGGCTTGGAGGATTTTTTCCAACTTAATTTAGGGTCAGTCTCCGACTTTTCTACACTGTGGGAGGCGCACAAGGCCGTATTTCGTGGCATTTGCATTGCTGAAAGCTCTCGATTAAAGAGAGATAGAAATGTACTCCTTCAATCTTTGACATCCGCTCTAGTTGACGCAGAGCGGAAGCTGTTGTGCGCCTCCACGGTGGTGAAACTTCCGTAGAGTCACTTCCCTTCGAGAACAGATTAAATCATTGAATCTCGATAAGGCGGCCAGGTCCTTAATGTGGTCGAAACAAAAATTTTACGAATTCTCAAACAAACCCCACAGAATGTTGGTTAATAAGTTGCGCCCACGCCCTTTCCACTCCTTTCCTGATTTCCTCGTGAAATTAGATGGTTCCAGGACGCATTGCCCTCGAGAAATGGTTGACATTTTTGGCAAGTTCTACCAAAAATTATACAGTTGCCTGACTCCGGAAAATCATTTCTCTTTTAATCTAGATAAGTTTGAGTCTTTTTTTTCCACTTTAAAGCTCCCAAGATTGTCTTCAGCGGATTTAGCCGGATTAAATGCGACGGTTAGTGCTGAGGAACTCTCAGTTATAATCAAAAGCCTTCCCCTACATAAATCGCCTGGCCCTGACGGTCTATCTTACTTTTACTATAAAACTTTCATTGACATTCTATCTCCCCATATGCTGACCCTGTACAGCTCTCTGTTCAAAGGTACTCCTCCGCACCCTCACTTCTCTCACTCACACATTTCAGTTATTCCGAAACCTGGCAAGGATCCCTCTATACCAGATAATTACAGACCCATTTCTCTTTTAAATTCTGACTACAAAATTTTTACCAAGATCCTCGCATCCAGACTGTCCAGACTAATCCCCAAATTAATCCATAGTGACCAGGTTGGTTTTGTCCCTGGCAGGCATGCGGGGGACAACACACGCCGTACAATTGACTTGATAGACCTCCTGGACAGAACCGCCAGCCCGGCACTGGTATTAAGTCTAGATGCTCAAAAGGCCTTTGATAGGCTAAGTTGGCCTTATATGTTTGCCACTCTAAAAGTATATGGTTTTAAAGGCCCTTTTTTAAAAGCCCTGGAGGCCCTTTATTCGACAGTCACGGCCCAAGTGCAGATGTCGTCCTTCTTGTCGCCTCGCTTTCCCATGACGAACGGGACTCGGCAGGGGTGTCCCTTATCTCCATTGCTCTTTATTTTGTGCTTGGAGCCCCTGGCCGGGTCTATTCGCTCCCATCCGGACATTTGTGGGGTGGTGATGCGACAGGGAGAATATAAGTTGTCGCTCTTTGCAGACGACATCTTGCTCACTATTACCAAGCCACTAATTTCCCTCCCCTCACTACACAAACTACTGTCCTCCTTTAGCGCCATCTCGGGGTATAAGGTTAACACTTCCAAAACTGAGGCTCTTCCTATCCATATTTCTCCAACCCTACTATCTCAACTTAAGGATTCCTTCCCCTATAAATGGTGTACTGAGTCCCTCAAATATCTAGGTATTCTGCTTACTCCCTCTTATTCATCTCTTTATACAGTTAATTTCCCCCCCTTAGTCTTGGACATTAATAAGTCCCTGCAGACATGGACGAAATACCCTCTTTCCCTTCTTGGTAGGATTAACGTTCTAAAAATGTCCATTCTGCCTAGATTGCTCTATCATTTTGAAACGTTGCCGATTGCCCTACCATCCCCCCAGTTAAAAGCAATACGTAGGAGTTTTTTAAAGTTTATATGGGGTGGCGGGACTCATCGTATAGCAGGCTCAGTGGTGTTTGCCCCTAGATCCAGGGGTGGTTTAGGTGCTCCGGACATCGCTAAGTATTATTATGCTTCACATTTGAGGGCTGTTGTGTCCTGGTCCTCCCTACATGCTCTGAGTCAATGGGCCACCATTGAGAGGGGGTGCTATACCCGGTTCACCCTTGCTCTTTAGTTTGGGGTACACTTTCTTCTCTAGATCCTATCTTTAAGCGTCAATGTACTGCCCCAATGGCCTTTACTCTAAACGTTTGGCGTAAATGTCTCAAAAACTATCCCCTTGCCTCGACTTGCCCACCACTTGTAAATGTTCTGTTCAATCCAACCATTCCAGATAGCATGTCCCTGGGTAGGATTTCCCCATGGCTCAATGTACCTCTGTTTCAGCTACGGAATGTAGTTGATCCCATTACGCGGAGGCTGTACTCTTTTGATTTCTTGTGTAGAAAATGTAATATACCATCTCATCTTTTTTATTTTTACCTACAAGTTAGACATTTCTTTCAATCCAAATCTCCCACCTTGACCCTCGACAGACCGACAGCTTTTGAGTTTTTGTGTGCTCGGGACCCCCATCAATTACATTTAATTTCTTCTATCCACCGTATCCTCCATGAGTCGACTCCTATTTCTGAAACCACACACCTTTACATGAGAAAATGGTCACACTTATTGGGTTCAAGTCTGGGACAAGATTTGGTCCTCTACTTTTAAAGCGGTAGTTCACCCCCCCCGACACATTTTACCATCGAGACAGGCATTGTAGCGCGAGCTACAGTATGCCTGTCCCGATTTTTTTAACCCCGTACTCACCTTGTAGTCGTCCATCGTAGATTTCGGCTCCCGCGGGGAATGGGCGTGCCTATGGAGAGGGAGGATGATTGACGGCCGGCCCTGGCACGTCACTCTCCCCGAAGACAGCCGGAGTAGGTCTCGGCTCTTCACGGCGCCTGCGCACAGGCTATGCGCACGCGTCGTGAAGACCAAGCCTATTTCGGCTATTTCCGGAGAAGCGTGACGCGCCAGAGCCGGCCGTCAATCATCCTCCGTCTCCATAGGCACGCCCATTCCCCGGTATCTTCGATGGACGACTACAAGGTGAGTACGGGGGTAAAAAATTCGGGACAGGCATACTGTAGCTCGCGCTACAATGCCTGATTTTAAGGTAAAAGAAACATTTTTTTTTTTTTCCCGTCGATAGGGTGAACCCCCGCTTTAAGTCTTCTAAATGTGTGACCCATCGAGAAACGTCCATCAAAATCCTCATGTTCTGGTATAAAACCCCTGATGTTATCCATACATATGTTCCCTCGGTTTCACCACTTTGCTGGCGTTGTGGAAGCATTACTGGTACTTTGTTCCATATCTTTTGGAATTGTTCCCTGGTCCAACCGTTTTGGCTGAATGTGAGGCTACTGTTACAGGAGGTATTGGATTTGTCCCTTTCGTTTGACCCTTTAAATTTTCTTTTGGGACTTCCGTTCCCTGGCCTGACCAAAAATGTAAACCGCTTGGCCGCCTATGTCTTACTTGCGGCCAGTAGGCTTATACCGCTGTGTTGGTTATCCACGGCCCCCCTCCGTGGTCCAGATTTCTGCACCTAGTCACTGAGATTCGGAGGATGGAGTACTTAACAGCGTCTGTCCATGATTCTATCCCACAATTCGATAAGGTTTGGGAGCCTTGGGACCACTCGAGATATGGGACTTCTGTGCCACTATCCTCACCTTAGCCTTTATTATTTATCTAGTCTTTTATTTTATTTTTTACAAGAAACTTAATACTTATTATTATTCTCTGATCTATGTTGCTAATTTCTACATTGGAGTTGTTTGTTCTACATTATTCTGATATTCTTGTGCAGATTACCACTGTGATCTGCATATTTGGACACTGTATTTTTGTCAATTGTTTCTATGCTCTCTTTTGAGAAATCTCTTTGATATCATTATGTTGATGTTATAATTCTTTTGTACTCTATGATTCTGCTCTGTACTATGTGTTTCTTAAAACCCAATAAAAATACAATTAAAAAAAAAAGTTGAACTCTTGGGAGGGTTACATTTTAAAGTAACAGCTGTAGGTGCATGGTCAGAAAAGGTGATGATCCCTATTTCTGCTCTGAGTAGGTTAGGGAAGTCCCTCTGCGAAATGAATATCAAATAAATTCTGGAGTACTTTTTGTGGGAAGCCGAGAAAAATGAGTAGTCCCTTTCCGAGGGGTGAGATGATCTCCATGTGTCTACCAAGGTCAGTGATTGTAGGGTACTCTTGATGCGTTTCAGGATCCTGCATGAGAAGTGTGAGTGTCCTGTTGAAGTGTCTTGTAATGGGTAAAGGGGGTTGTTGAAGTCCCCACCTAACAATATACAACCTTCTGCGAACCACTTCAGTCCGTTGACTATCTTGTTGCAGAATGTTATGTGTGCCTTGTTCGGAAAGTATACATTTGCCAAAGTGATTGGCGAACCTTCCCATGTGCCTTTTAGAAAAATAAACCTGCCTTCAGGGTCAATCAGTTGTTGTTTAAGTTCAAATGGTGCATTTTTGTTTATAAGTATAGCTACCCTTTGTTTTGTCTAGTGGATTTGTTGCATGATGGACCACAGTGTAAAGATTGACTGTGATTTTAGGTATGTTTTGTCCTTTGAAGTGTGTTTCCTGGATGTATACAATTGACGATTTTACCTTTCTGAGTTCTTTGAGCAGTTTGGATCTCTTCTCTGGGATGTTGAGTCCATTTACATTGTGTGAAATTATTGTAGGTGATTTACCCAGGAAAGAGTATGACATTTTGGTATTGGTTTGGCACTATCTTAACAAGAAGAAGAAAAGAGAGAGAGAAAAAAAAGGAGGGGTAGGGAAGATAGGGTTAAGTGAAAAGAGAAAGTAGAGGGGAGGGGATGTCTACTGAACCCTATTTGGGTGTCAGTTGAGTAAGTTAGGGAAGGTGTTAAAGAGAGAAAAAAAAGGAAACACCTTGTATGAGTCTTAGCTCTAGTTACCCCCAGAGGGCCTAGGGCCAAAAAGTGTTATTGGAGGAGAACACTTAAGGTGACTCTTGGGGATGTATTTGGAGCATGGAATTTAATTTTTTGATTCAGTCAATGAGGTGGGTCCAGAGGGGATTATATGGGATTGTCGTAGTTTGTTATGAACAATGATATGCAGTACTAGCATGACAATTAAGGTTGGTTGAATTTTGATAACATTAGGCAGTGTTCGGTCTTATTACAATATAATAATCTATAACCTTAGTTCAGTGTAATTCAGAAAGGCATAAACAAAACCAACAGAGTCTTCAGCCGAGTGTCCTAGCGACAGGTCCCTATCTTGGGGATATCTGCCACCAGGACCGTTCAGCCTCGTCTCCACTTTGATCCATAATAGGGACAGCTAATTAAACATGAAATCTGTATCATTTGAAAAATATAGAAACATTGGGTTGTCTAAAGCTGACTGTAAAACTGATACCGAGCACCATAGTGGTATTGGAACAGTGTGCAATGGTATAAGAAACAATAAAACAGTGGTATAGGTAATCCACTGTACAGAATGCATGAATAGCAAACCCGTACCTTAAAGTCATGTCAAGAGGGCGTAATCTCCATTGTTCATCTTCTTTAGTATAGATTGGTCTGAAGTAAGGTCTGGTCTTATATTTCGGGAATGATCAAAAACAAGAATTAAAGGCCATCAAAACCAAAAAGCATAAAAGGACATAATACTGCATAAGTAGTAGTAATATACTCATATGGATAAAGATTGGTTTTGTAGATGATCTTCCAACGGTGTACAACCCATAGAACATATTGCATGGGGCACTGTTAAAGGAAGGCGGTAGCCTCCTCTGGATGTGACCCTTTAGCAATAACATAGATTGAAGGAGCCGTTATGCAGTAAAGTTCTTTTTCTGATCATCATAATCCATTGTTGATGGAGCATTTTGAGACATGTGACAAAAGACGGTACTGATTAGTCATAGTCCTGTTAGGTTTACAGCTATACTTATGCATGAGTAGAGGTTGACCATTCAGTTAAAGAACAAATATTTAAGACAGTTACTGGCTGTTTGTAACCAAAGCAAAGAACTGTGTTAGTTTGCTAAAGAGCTAGTGAACAAACCGGAAAAACAAAGTTAAATTGAGTGATAATGAACGTTATTATCAACTTGTCAGGAATAATAGTGAGGTCATGCGTTTCCTTCATGTTGGTACCCTCATTTTGACGCTTTTAGCCGCAGGAGAGTTGTACTTGCTTCTATTGTCGCGTCTGCGGTGTAGCCCTGAGTGGTATGGTAATTTAGCTGGTGAGGGATCATGCATCAGGATGGGGGATTTGGTGGCTATGGGGTCGGTCATTGACGCAGGAAGGCGATCGATACTGTCGGGCCTGGCGGAGCTCCCCTGTTAACTCTTACAAGGAGGACTTGTTCACCACCATACACTCTGTATGGCTTAAATATCATTCCTCGGACATCGCGTTTGATCTGCAGTTCTGTGTGAATCACATTTAGCCCCTACTAGTCCACTAGGGATCTTACCAGTGGCTGCTGGTGCTCAAAATTTTTGGATGGTGCAAACAAACAAAAAACATAAATTTCAGCTACTGTGCCCCATCAATTGCCGCCAGTGTGCCCATCAATTGCTGCTACTGTGCCCCATCAGATGCTGCCCGTGTGCCCCCTCAGATAGCCGCCAGTGTGCCAAAGTTTCTTCAGTAAAAGAGTTGCTTTTACTTTCATGTTACATTATTTAACTTATAAGTGCTTAAATATTAATTCAAAAAAGTTTTAAGCTACCCTTGTGTTGCTTCAAAGTTCTTTATTTAAAATTTTGTTTTTTTCCTGAAACTTCCCTCTTAAAATTAAGGTGCGTGTTATACGCCGGTGCGTGTTATAATCATAACTGGGTGTATTTCATAAAGCTAATTAGCTTTACAAAACATTTATACTTATGAAATCACTACTTTTATATATATTTTTTTTTCTTATAACAAAGTTCTTAGATAATCAGATACTAAAATTAAAATTGGTTGTGACCTACAAATATCATAGATAATTTAAATGTCTTATAATAACATGTACTGTAGGTATTTTCAAATGTTTCTGACTTGTATAATTTCAAATCTCTTCCACCATGTGTTAGGATGGACTTTGAGCAGCTCAATGGATGTTTAGACAGAATACAGCTGTACACACAGTCCTAGGCTTTCAAACAATGGAGCTGATTTACTATGCTCTGTGCGCTGCGCTGGTTCATGCCTTAATTAGTGCGCCGGGTGAAGCCTTAATTAGGCGCATGAACCAGCGTAGCAGCCGGCGCATTGAAAGTAATATGTAAAGCCGCGCCGAACTCCCTATAGAAGTCTATGGGAGAAATCAAAAGTGTTCATTTTAAAGGCTAATCTGCAAGTTTTGTCCTAAAAAGTGTTTGGGGACCTCAGTCCTGCCCCATGAAACATGTATCAATGCTTTTTTTATTTTTTAAAACGGCCGTTTTTTTCGGGAGCAGTGAAATTAATAATGCTTAAAGTGAAACAATAAAAGTGAAATATTCCTTTAAATTTCGTACCTAGGGGGGGTGTAATGTCAGCATGTGAAATAGCGCATTTTTACCGCACTTAGAACTGTCTCTGCAAAAAATGACATTCTGAAGGAAAAAAGCCATTTAAAATTCACACGCGGCTATAATGAATTGTCGGCTCCCGGCAATTCTAAGGGGATTCATTCATAAAGGAAACCAAAAATGTGTAGGGGGTCCCCCAAATTAAATAACCAGGCCCTTCAGGTCTGATATGGATATTAAGGGGAACTCCGCCGTAAAACCCCCCCAAAAAAAAGACGTGCGGTTCCCGGCAAATATCCATACCAGGCCCTTCAGGTCTGGTGTGGATTTTAAGGGGAACTCCACCCCAAATTAAAAAAAAAATGGCGTGGAGTCCCCCTAAAAATCCACACCAGACCCTTATCCGAGCACGTTAACCTGGCCGGCCGCAGAAAAGAGGGGGGGACAGAGTGCGCCCCCCCTCTCCTGAACCGTACCAGGCCACATGCCCTCAACATGGGGAGGATGTCCCCATGTTGATGGGGACAAGGGCCTCATCCCCACAACCCTTGCCCGGTGGTTGTGGGGGTCTGCGGGCGGGGGGCTTATCAGAATCTGGAAGACCCCTTTAACAAAGGGGACCCCCAGATCCTGCCCCCCCTATGTGAAATGGTAATGGGGTACATTGTACCTCTACCATTTCACCCCCAAAAAAATGTCAAAGTGTTAAAAATAGTAGCCGGTTTTTGACAAATCTTTTAATAAAATCTTCTTTTCTTCTTCCATTCGGGTTTCTTCCGCTGCTTCTTTCTTGGGTCTTCTCGTCCACATCTTGCCCGACGTGTTCTTCTATCTTCTCCGTCCGTCCTTCAGCCTTGTAGTCTGCCCGGTGTCTTCTCCTATCTTCTTCTCCTTCCGTCGGCCTCCTCGTCCGCATCTTGTGTCTTCTCCTGTCTTCTTCTCGGTCCGCCAGCCTTCTCCTCCACATCTTTTGATTCCCCGGACGCAGCGCTTGAATTTGAATTGGCCGCCGTGTTCCGCTCCTGGGACCCGCCCCCCTCTGACGCCACAAGTAAACTCCTTAGAAGGTCATGTGCGTCAGAGGGGGCGGGGTCACAGAGCGTCACACGTCGGGGAATTCGATTTCAAGCACGACGTCCGGAGAAGAAAAAGCCACCGCAGCTTCCAATTGAAGTTCCCGCCGTGTCACACTCATGTGACCCCGCCCCCCTCTGACGCACATATGCCACACGCGGACTTTCATATGAGTTAACCTGTGGCGTCAGAGGGGGGCGGGTCCCAGGAGCGGGAACACGGCGGGATCTTCGATTTCAAGTGCAGCACCCAGAAGATCAAGAAGATGTGGACGAGAAGGTCGACAGACAGAGAAGAAGATGGGAGAAGATGGCAAGACGGCAAGATGTGGACGAGAAGACACAAGAAAGAAGCAGAGGAAGAAACCCGAATGAAAGAAGAAGAAGGACCAGCGGAAAGAAGATTTTATTAAAAGAATTGTCAAAATACCCCATTACCATTTCACACAGGGGGGGGGGGGGCGGGATCTGGGGGTCCCCTTTGTTAAAGGGGTCTTCCAGATTCTGATAAGCCCCCCGCCCGCAGACCCCCACAACCACCGGGCAAGGGTTGTGGGGATGAGGCCCTTGTCCCCATCAACATGGGGACATCCTCCCCATGTTGAGGGCATGTGGCCTGGTGCGGTTCAGGAGAGGGGGGGGCGCACTCTGTCCCCCCCTCTTTTCTGCGGCCGGCCAGGTTAACGTGCTCGGATAAGGGTCCGGTGTGGATTTTTAGGGGGACTCCACGCCATTTTTTTTAAATTTGGGGTGGAGTTCCCCTTAAAATCCACATCAGACCTGAAGGGCCTGGTATGGATATTTGGGGGGACCCCACGCCATTTTTTTTTTGGTTTTTACGGTGGGGTTCCCCTTAAGATCCATTCCAGACCTGAAGGGCCTGGTAATTTAATTTGGGGGGACCCCCATACATTTTTTTTTTTTTAGTTTTAATGAGCAACGCCTGTATTCTTTATAGCCATGAGTACTTTAAAATTACTTTTTGTTTTTCACTTCAGAAATGACATCTTGTACAGGGACAGTTCTAAGCATGGGAAACATGCGTGTAAACCCCCTCCCCCCCTGTATGAAATTTAAAGGAATATTTATCTTTTATTATTTCACTTTAACCACTTCCATACTGCGCCTATTCTGGCACTTCTCTCCTTCATGTAAAAATTATATTTTGTTCCTGGGAAATTACTCAGGACCCCCAAACATTGTATAGAATTTTTTAGCAGACACCCTAGGGAATAAAGTGGCGGTCATTTTTTATCTGATTTCCAACGGTATTTGCGCAATCATTTTTCTAACGCCTTTTTTTTTTGGCCCAAAAAAAAAACACGGTCCATGAATTAAAAAATAACAAAACAGTAAAGTTAGCCCAATTTTTAGGGATAATGTGAAAGATGATGTTACACCGAGTAAATAGATACCTAACTTGTCACGCTTTAATATTGTACACACTCAGGGAATGGCGCCAAACTTCGGGGACATAAAAATATGCATAGGCGATGCTTGTTTTTTTTTTACAGGTGACCAGTTCAGAGTTACAGAGGAGGTCTAGGGCTAGAATTATTGCTCTCGCTCTAACGCATGCGTCAATACCTCACATGTGTGGTTTGAATTGTGTTTACATATGTGGGGACTTACATGCATATTCGCTTCTGAGTGCGAGCTTCTAGGGACATAGGTGTTTTTTTTTTTTTTTTTTTTTTTTAGCTCATATTTTTCTGCTTGCACTTTTTTGTCACTTTTTTGATTTTGGATCACTTTTCTTCCTATTACAAGGAATGTAAACATCCCTTGTAATAGGACTAGTGTGTGACAGGTCCTCTTTATGGAGAGAGGCGGGGTCAATAAGGCTGGAAAGCATGGTATTGAAAAAAAAAAAAAAAAAAGATCTCATGCTTTCAGCTGCAATCATGTTCGTTCAGCACAGTGGTGTAGTGTATAGCACTTTGACCTAGCAGCAAAAGGGTCGCTGGTTTGAATCCTGCCCGTGACACCATCTGCATGGAGTTTGCATGTTCTCCCTGTGCCTGCGTGGGTTTCCTCCCACACTATAAAAACATGCTGTAAATCGGATCCGGTCTAAATAAGCCCTAATATGCAGTAGTATATTTAGGTTTTGTGCTGCCCTAGGCCTTTTTTACCTCATATTTTTCTTCTAGCACTTTTTTGTATTTTTTTTTATTTCGGCTCACTTTTCTTCCTATTACAAGGAATGT
The DNA here is from genome assembly GCF_905171775.1 of Rana temporaria. Lineage (NCBI taxonomy): Eukaryota > Metazoa > Chordata > Amphibia > Anura > Ranidae > Rana > Rana temporaria. The sequence goes on along the minus strand of NC_053491.1, from coordinate 290,558,873 downwards.
AAACATCCCTTGTAATAGGACTAGTGTGTGACAGGTCCTCTTTATGGAGAGAGGCTGGGTCAATAAGGCTGGAAAGCATGGTATTGGAAAAAAAAAAAGATCTCATGCTTTCAGCTGCAATCATGTTCGTTCAGCACAGTGGTGTAGTGTATAGCACTTTGACCTAGCAGCAAAAGGGTCACTGGTTCGAATCCCGCCCGTGACACCATCTGCATGGAGTTTGCATGTTCTCCCTGTGCCTGCGTGGGTTTCCTCCCACACTATAAAAACATGCTGTAAATCGGATCCGGTCTTAATATGCAGTAGTATATTTAGGTTTTGTGCTGCCCTAGGCCTGACTACATTTCTGCACCTCCTAATAGAAAAATGACCCACCCCTTCCTGTCAAAGCCACACCCTGTTTTTGTATCACCCGCCCAGGAATTTTCAGGGCACAAACACACACTAGTTCTGGGGGGGAGGGGGTTACTGGACTCCCTTAATTTGCATAGTTTTTCTCTCACTTCCTGTTTGGCTATGGGGCAGGAAGTGAAGGCAAATCTCCCCAATTGGACACAGATAATACAAAATAAACTGACAGGGCCTATAACCCTCCCTCACTCTATCCAAAATTAAAGAAGATAAAAAGTGTTGATTATAGTTCTAGTCAGGGGCGGACTGACCATTGAGTCACTCGGGCACTGCCTGAGGGCCCCATGCCACTAGGGGGGCCCCATCAGGGTTGCCAGGCTCAGTAAAACCAGGGACAGTATGTAAAAATCAGTGTTTTTTTTAGATCTGTCCCTGATATGTCCGAAACTGACATGCTTTTAATGTAAATATCCCAAGATTTTAGCTGCCCTGCCTCCTGGCGTGGTGGCCATCTGTAAGCCAGAGGGGCCCCATAATCTTCTATTGCCCGGGGGCCCCATGAGTTGTCAGTCCGCCCCTGGTTCTAGTTTAAGCACAAATTTCATAGAGTTTTATTGAGGCCTAAGAAAATATAACCATGCCAATAGGCCAGGATACAGCGTTGCTAATATGTATGAATGTGTGTGTTGGGCACCCCACAAACACCACCCAATGTTAACTAAAAAATTATTAATTTGCAAATAAGTATTATCTGCTCATTTTTTGGGGATGTGTGCACCCCTGATAGTGACAACATTTGTGAGGTGTCTTCACCCTTTCTAATTCATTCACTTCCTGTCACATAGCCAAACAGGAAGTGAGGGTAAAACTTTACTAATATCTTTTCTTGGGGACACAGAGATCAATCTAAATAGTTTCCCATTATGTAAATCGCACGCTAGCATTTTGCTGTGTACACCCCAAATTATTAGGGATCTTGGATTTTGGGGTCCATTTACTAAAGGCAAATTCACTTTGCACTACAAGTGCAAAGCAAGGAAGAAAACAAAACAACTTTGCTTCTACAGGATTGGATGTTAAAACCATCAGTGCTTCCTCTCTCATTTTCAGCAACTATGCTTGTACTTGCAGAGTGGCTTTGTCTTTACTAAACCCCAAACTAAATAATCATTTGGGGCAGGGATCCTCAAACTACGGCCCTCCAGCTGTTGTAGAACTACACATCCCATGAGGCCTTGTAATGCACTGACATTCACAGACATGACTAGGCATGATGGGAATTGTAGTTCCTGAACAACTGGAGGGCCGTAGTTTGAAGACCCATGATTTGGGGTGTACACATCAGTGCTGGAGTGCAATTTGCTTAATGGGGACACTAGTTAGATTTACCTGTGTCCCCAAGAAAAGACACTGGTAGGGTTTTAACCTCACTTCCTGTTCAGCTGTGTGACAGGAAGTGAAGCCAATTTTAAGAAAAGGGACACAAAGCTCAACCCCAAAAAAAACACAAGCAGGGGTTCTAACATTCACTTGGCTTCCCTCAAACACCCACAATTAGAATAGGATTGCCTTGCGCTAGATTTAAGCACAGTGCTGTAAATCAGCACTTCAAGCCTGTCCACCAATAGCCCCCCCCCCCCACAGGCCATGTTTGCAGGTTTTCCTTCATCTTGCACATGTGCTTTAAAAGACAGTCTGGACAACAATTCTTGATAAGAGAAATCCACAAAACATGTCCTGTCGGGGGTACTTGAGGGCTGAGGACCACTGCAGAAAAAAGAAAATACTTACCAGTTTGTCTTTAATTTCCTCGAGATTAAACATGGCAAACATTTCATGCCTACACACCAGGAAAGAAGCTTAGACAAAAATCACACATAATTTGTTAGGCCCAAACCGATTTCAGCTGCAGCTGTCAAAATATGTAGCATGAAAAAGTAACAAAAGACAAACTTCAAAATTTTAAAGTAATTTTTATTGGTCAACAAAACAAGGAAAGCAAAAAAAGACAAACAAACACACACAAAAATACATTTCAAAAATCTAAATAAACAGATTTAACGTCGCAACATCTTCACACATTTTTCATAAAATAAGGCCACAGAGACAAATACATCAAAGTGAACATCATTTAAAAATAAACAAAAACCATTGGCAAAATAAAAAAAACCATGCAACAAACCACATTTGTGTTTAGCAACAGCATTTCTGCCAGCCTGCCCCTTCTGAGGGCAGCTGAGGAATGATCGATCCATGCTTTTTATAACAGTGCTAGTAATGAAGCAATTGAAATCACATGAACAAATTGCAGTCTCTAGTTTGGGTGAGCTTGTAATTGCTTACACCTGGTATTAACCCAACCATGCTTCTATGACCATCCAAGTGATTTTCACCTTTTAAAAAGAAAGGATATTTTTTTTCTAAGTGTCTGAGCAGACTCAGTTCATCACACATGTAGGAACAAAGCTGCAATGGCATGAGAGCTTTTTTTTTTTTTTTTTTTCCCTGATCTGATGCTTTCCAGCCTGAAGGGGAGGTGTTAGTGAATTATTACGTAACAAAACTAAAGAATAATAATTAAAATGTCCCTGTCCTTAAAGACAGAAGTTAACACGCACATTTAATAATCTATTTGTCCGAAAAAAAAGGTTGCCAATTTTGTTTGGGAGCCACGTCGCACGACTGCGTAATTGTCAGTTAAAGCGACGCCGTGCCGAATCACAAAAACTGGCCCGGTCATTGACCAGCAATATGGTCCGGGGCTCAAGTGGTTAAAAAATAACAAAACACTAAAGTTAGCCCAATCTTTGGTGATAATGTGAAAGATGATGTTACACCGAGTAAATAGCTACCTTACATGTCACGCTTTACTATTGAAAACACTCCTGGAATGGGGCCAAAATTCAGTACTTGAAATTCCCCATAGGCGACTTTTTTTTTTTTTCAGGTTACCAGTTTATAGTTACAAAGAAGGTCTAATGCTAAAAGTATTGCTCTCGCTCTAATGCACGCATCAATACCTCACATGTGTGGTTTGAACGGTGTTTACATATGTGGGCGGGACTTACGCAAGTTCCGCCCACATATATAAACATTGTTCAAACCACACATGTGAGGTATTGACACGTGCGTTAGAGCGAGAGCCCTAACGCACGTGTCCCGGGCACCATGAGGCTTCCTGCCTATGGGGGAGGGTCCCGGGCTTCGTCGGTTTCTGCGGGGGGGGGCACCTGCCCCCCCTCGTCTTCAGAGCCGTATTTCGCCGGGACCCCCTGCACCTGCCCCCCTCGTCTTCAGCGCCGTATTTCGCTGGGACCCCCTTCACCACGAGGCTTCCTGCCTATGGGGGAGGGTCCCGGGCTTCTACAATGTTTTCCGCCGGAGGGTGCCATCCTCCGGGCTTCTGCGGTGCCTTCCGCTTCTGCCTAGCTCCTCCGCGGAGCACAGGGCTTGTCTTCTTCCTTCTCTTCCATTCGATGTTGACACGGCGAGGTCCGGCGCTGGAGTGCCGTGTGAGCGATGGGCATTGACTTATATAGGGCAATGCCACCATGTGACCTCAACCCATGTGACATCACATTCCCATCATGCCCAGGGAATGTGATGTCACATGGGTTGAGGTCACATGGTGGCATTGCCCTATATAAGTCGATGCCCGTCGCTCACACGGCATGTCAGCGCGGAACCTCGTAGTGTCAACATCCAATGGAAGAGAAGGAAGAAGACAGCGCAGACAAGCCCTGTGCTCCCGGAGGAGACAGGCAGAAGAAGGAACAGAGAAGAAAGAAGAGGGAAGAAAGCCCTGGCCCCCCACCACCACCGCATTAGGCCCGGGCTTCGCCGTCTTCTGCCGGGACCCCCCTTCACCATGAGGCTCCTGCCTATGGGGGAGGGCTCCGGGCTTCGTCGATTTCTGCCGGGGGGTTGTGTTGTAGCCCCCCCCGGGCTGTTTTCTGCCGGAGCCCCCTTCATCATGAGGCTCCTGCCTATGGGGGAGGGCTCCGGGCTTCGTCGGTTTCTGCGGGGGGGGGGGCACCTGCCCCCCTCGTCTTCAGCGCCGTATTTCGCCGGGACCCCCTTCACCATGAGGCTTCCTGCCTATGGGGGAGGGTCCCGGGCTTCGTCGGTTTCTGCGGGGGGGGGGGGGCACCTGCCCCCCTCGTCTTCAGCGCCGTATTTCGCCGGGACCCCCTTCACCATGAGGCTTCCTGCCTATGGGGGAGGGTCCCGGGCTTAGTCGGTTTCTGCGGGGGGGGGGACCTGCCCCCCTCGTCTTCAGCGCCGTATTTCGCTGGGACCCCCTTCACCACGAGGCTTCCTGCCTATGGGGGAGGGTCCCGGGCTTCTACGATGTTTTCCGCCGGAGGGCGCCATCCTCCGGGCTTCTGCGGTGCCTTCCGCTTCTGCCTGGCTCCTCCGCGGAGCACAGGGCTTGTCTTCTTCCTTCTCTTCCATTCGATGTTGACACGGCGAGGTCCGGCGCTGGAGTGCCGTGTGAGCGATGGGCATTGACTTATATAGGGCAATGCCACCATGTGACCTCAACCCATGTGACATCACATTCCCATCATGCCCAGGGAATGTGATGTCACATGGGTTGAGGTCACATGTGCATTGGCCCTATATAAGTCGATGCCCGTCGCTCACACGGGCATTGTCAGCGCGGAACCTCGTAGTGTCAACATCCAATGGAAGAGAAGGAAGAAGACAGCGCAGACAAGCCCTGTGCTCCCGGAGGAGACAGGCAGAAGAAGGAACAGAGAAGAAAGAAGAGGTGAAGAAAGCCCTGGCTCCGCGGGGGGAGCCAGGCAGAAGAGGAGCAGAGAAAAGACCGGGGAGTTGGCGCACCCCCGGCAGAAGACCAGGAAGACCGGAACCCTGGCGGAAGGCACCCGAACGACCGGGGGGATAGGCGCCATCCCCCCGGCAGAACTCGCCGAAATCCGGATGCCTCCCGCTAATGTAAAAGAGCTTAAATGGGGGTGGGGGCCCCCGGCGGAAGGCTCCTGAGATGACCGAGGGATGGCGCCCTCCCCCGTCAGAAATCACCGAAGCCCAGGGTCCCGGCGGAAGATTGGTACTTTACACTAGTGTTGCTCACGAATATTCGCATTGCGAATATTCGACTCGAATATAGCATATTCGAGAAATCGCGCTATATTTCGAATTTCGCGGTGAATATTCGCAATTCCGAATATTCGCATTTTTTCAATTTGATTTTTAAAACAGATCACATCCTTATCGACGTCTAAAAGCATTGCTGTATGATTAGAGACCCTGGGCCGAGTAGCTAAGCTGAGGCGATCCTTTTATGTTGCCAAATTGAAAAAAAAAAAATTGCGATTTTTCGCTATTGCGAATGCGAAAATGATTGCGAATTTTCGATAACCTGTGGTAGGAGAACTCTGATTGTCTCTGATGGCTTTGTGTATGTGTATGTTATGAATATTTGTATGTTTGATATTATTATTTTTTTAAGAAGGAAAAAATTGCGCATACCTTAAAAAAGGGGAGAATACAGCAGCAACTCAAAAATGTTTATACAACATAAATTAATACAAGACAGAAAATGGAGTCGCTCTACAAGAATAAAAAATATGTCTAGATGACAAGACATGTGGGCAAATTATAAAATAAGCAAGCGCAAATAACTTGTGAAATACACAGTGCAACAAATATATAAAGAAATATAGTCCCAATAATAGAAAAATAATCTTTCATAAAAATGTCTTTGATATGTGAAGTGAAAAAAAAGTCCAAAGCATGCAGCATGAACCGTGTTCAATCTTCAAGGTGTTTGATTGACAAATGGCTGTGACAGATGGATAGAGTAAAGAATCACCACCAATGCAAAACACTTTTTATTTTGTATTGTAAAATATCACGAATATTCTGAGCCAATCAGAGTGCTGTCCTTCCCGCATTTGCCGAATATTCGCAATTATTTTGTATTGTAAAATATCAAGAATATTCTGAGCCAATCAGAGTGCTCCTTCTGCATTTGCCGAATATTCGCAATTATTTTGTATTGTAAAATATCAAGAATATTCTGAGCCAATCAGAGTGCCTCCTTCCGCATTTGCCGAATATTCGCAATTATTTTGTATTGTAAAATATCACGAATATTCTGAGCCAATCAGAGTGCTCCTACAGCATTTGTCGAAATTGCGCAATAAATATCGCATTCGCATGTTGCGATATTTCGATAAAATATCACGAATATTCTGAGCCAATCAGAAGGCGCTCCTCCAGCATTTCTCGAAATTGCGCAATAAATATCGCATTCGCATGTTGCGATATTTCGATAAAATATCACGAATATTCTGAGCCAATCCAGAGTGCTCCTACCGCAGTTATCAAAAAAATCGCAATTATTTTCGCATTCGCAATAGCGAAAAATCGCAATCATTTAATTTCGATAAAATATCACGAATATTCGAATTTAGCGAATATATCTCGAATATTCGAATATATATTCGAGATATATCGCGAAATCGAAGTATGGCATATTCTGCTCAACACTACTTTACACTTTCCCCCAGGTGAATGGGTAGAGGTACGATGTACCCCATATTCATTCACATAGGGTGGGGGGGCCGGCATCTGGGGGCCCCCTTATTAAAGGGGCTCGCAGATTCCGATTAGCCCCCGCCCGCATACCCCGACAACCAATGGCAAGGGTTGTCGGGAAGAGGCTCTTGTCCCTATCGACATGGGGACAAGAGTGCTGTGGGGGGGGGCAGTGCCCCCTCCCCCACAGCAACACACTCCCCCATGTTGAGGGCATGCGGTCTGGTACGGGCTCAGAGTGGGGGCGCTCGCTCGTCCCCCACCCCCATTCCTGTCCGGGCCAGGACTGCGAGCCTGGGATGAGGGCTTGGTTTGGATCTTGGGGGGGAACCCTGCGCCAATTTTCGGCGCGGGTTTATAACCCCTCACGTTCCGACCAAGCCTAAGAGCCTAATGTACCCCTGGAGGGGACCCCTGAGCGGAGTTCCCCTTCATGGCTGAAAACACAGCTCGGAGATTCCCGTGCGCCGCGTCACGCAGCGCAATCACGGGTACACCGCTTGGTATTTACCAAGATTTTCTCGGCGTACTGACAAGGCGCATGGGAATCCCTGACATTTTCTCTCTCCTGGGCGCACTGAGCACATTAGTAACTACTGAAATACACTGCACTAGCAGCGTATTTCAATAGTAAATGTCAAAACGGCTGCTACTCCTGCTTTTACTCCATGAGTCATGGAGTAAAGGCTTTGGTAAATCAGCCCCATTGTGTTTTCTGGATAAAGGTGATTCTATATGATAGCAAACTGTATAACTTTTTGTCTTGATGGGCTGTATTTGTCACTACCGTTTACTACAGTCACTACAAGTGGAATCACAAAGTCTTTTAGGTCCACCGCTCTTGCTTTAACTGAGAATTATTGCAAAGTCATAATTCATCTGTTTTGAGGCCTACTAAAATTGTAACATCTCTGACAAAAAAAATAAAATTTATTATTTCTTCACAACCCACGACAGTCCATATCTTACCTGGAGGTCAAAACTCATCGCTAGCCTCAGATGTCCACAGGCCTTGTACCAACACCCCAGGCCAAGGGTGGCAGCAGTCGAGTCAGGGTGTATTGGGCGTTCTTCCTCGGCAGCCAATCAGTGGGGGTTGATCGCCTCGCTGTGCATGCTGGGGGTGAGTACTTAAGGGACAGATGTCATTGGTTCTGGGTCATCGTGGTCCGTTCCTGGTCAGTTGTCCCACCACCACCCGTGAGTGGCCCTCCTGGCCGGGGGTGCGTGTTCAAGTGTTCCTGGCTCCGGGACCACGTTAGTCCGGAGCTGTGATCTACCAAGTAGGCCTGGTAGTTAGGCTGGGTCTACGCTTTCAGAGTGGTCCTGTGCTGTCCGTCCTAGAGGGAGGAAGCCACTTAATTAAGCACCTATTCTGGAGAGCACCGAGCAGAAGGCTGGTATGCCCAGGAGAGGCCTTGAACTTCATTGAAGGACACACTAATACTGAGAGGCCAAGTGAAGGTCGCCTGTCAGTTCTGAGTTGACAAGAACCTATTTCAAGTAGAAATCCGGGTGCTTAATCCTATGCTGAGAGGATTCTGGACCGAATGTATCTCCACCTTTGGGAAGGTCTGTGGCAGAGACTAAAGTTTCAGTGGGACACCCTGGCTGCTAGGCTAGTGAGAGAGGCCTATCCAGGTGCACGATACCCACTCTGGCTAGAGTGGTGATGAAAGCTGTGTTTTCTGGAAGCAGGAGTGCTTCTGAATAAAAGTTTTACACCTGAATCTACTACCTATTACCCTTCCACCTCTTCAACTGCTACCTTTATTCTTTTACCATGTTTGGTAAATAAAGCACAGAAAAAGAAATGCAATGTGTGGACATTGAACTCTTTTCTGAGCTCTCATGAAGTACCCTGGACATGGAAGTAATAGAAGTAACATGCTGCCCAAAACAAACCAGCAGCTCCTTCGGGGGTAGTGCTCCAATGCAGCCTGTGTTGCCATTGCAGCCCCTGTGTCGCCATTGCAGCCTGTGTCAGGCAGTGCAGCCTGTGCCCACCAATGCAGCCAGTGTCCCCCAGTGCAGCCAGTGTCCCCCAGTGCAATTGTACTATTTAAAACTGCATCCATTTTTTATAAAAATAATCAGAACGTTCACATAGACAACACTTTGCCCATGCATGGGCTTCTTCCACATCAATTTAAACAAATGAAAATACAGAGCACCTGGCCCCCTTTTTGCAGTGTAGTGGGCATGCTGTTGTCCAGATTATGGTGCAGGTCCCTTTAACTCAACTCCCCACAATCCCTGAGGCAACGCACAGGGGATATAAATGTCAGCTCCATCCAGCTTCCCGGTGCTCAGAGAGATCCGGCCTGATAGGACAGCAGTGACTGGGCAAGTGGAGCTGTTCCGAGATGCTGGGTCCTCCCCTGTTAAGCCTGGTGTGCGGGCCACCAAGCAGTGAGCACAAGAGCACACAGCATCTTTCCAAAACCCAGTCACTGGAGAGGACTCTGTTACAGTCCATTTGGGGAAGCTGTCCATGAAGTGGGTTGGCCCTATCTGCAGCCACCAGAACCTCATGACCGAAGCAAGTAGCAAGCAGTGCCAGTGTGAAGTCTGTGCCAGCAGGAGGTCCACTCAGCTCACCGTCTGCTGAATGAAAGATTACTATCTTGGACAAGTGAGATTCTTTAGCCCTCTATTCTATCTGTATATTGTCACCTGGTGGACATTAGTAGAACTGCGTGTAGTTGTTAAATCCTTTCCCTTTACGGTTCATAATAATGTGTTGTACTGTATACCCCATGTTCACATGATCTCCTGCACAATTGTGTTGTATTTTTCATTGTTAAGTAAAGTAGAAATTGCATATCGCCACTGGTCTGGTCATTTGGCTGAAACCGTTTACTCAACAGCAGCACGACCACTGCATTTCTTACCAGTTCCCTGACCGTGTTGCCTAGCTCTGCTGGTCCACTTGGCTCTCTTAGCCTTTAGTCATAGTGCCCTTCTACATAGCCCAATCCTGGCTTCTGGATAAGGGTTCTCTGAAACCCATATAGGAGCCCACCTGACTCCTATAATGAGACCTCCAGTCTCCTGTCTACTGGCTGGGGGAACCTCTGACCCCTGGGTAAGACCTCCTGTCATTTGGCTCTTTGCTGGGGCCTCCTCTGACCCATAGGCGTCCCTAGGGGGGGGGCCAGAGGGGGCCCTGACCCCCACCAACATCATGCTGTGCCCCACCATATGCCCCCCCCAAATGCAATTTTTGTATTTTGCTCCCCGAGAGAGAGAGCATCCCCAGTCAGCTCTGCGGGGGATTCCTCCCCCTCCCTCTGCTCGCCAACGCTGCATAATGCGAGCGCTCACACAACCAGATATTCTAGCCTGGACCGTGTTTAAGTATGTGCACTGCAGACTGCAGTACACTGTAATCACTGAACTACATTATCTCCATCCCTTCTCTCCCCCCATCTGTCTCCCTCCCCCTCTCCTGTTTCTTTCAAAACATTCACAATTTACTTTCACTTTCAGTTAGGCAGATAATATACGGTGCAAATTTCTTTCCTGCATCCACAGATTGCAGGAAAGAAACTTGCATGATTCCCCCATCAACAGACAGTGGTGACAGGGGAATATCCCTCCTGCCCAGCAATTATATTCTCCCGACAAACAGTGATTATCACTAGTGACTATACAGCAACCACTAGTGATAATTATAAGAGAATCTGCTCATTATGGTTCAAATCTCAGACAGTTTCTGCTGAACCAGCTGAGATTTAAACTGGTCTATGGCTGGTCTTAGCTCTTAGGGCAGCCCATACATTGATTAGCACTGTGGAGTGTCGGCTTCCTGGCGGGATCGGCATGTTGGATTTCAAACACACCCGAGCCCATCTCTATTGGTTGTACACAGTTGAGCTCCCTGCAGGTTGCTTAGCAGCAGTGTACCCTTCTCTGAAATGCTGATCGGGATGCAATCCAGGTGATGCTCTTAGTCAAATCCTAGTCATAAATTATCAGAGATTTTTATTGATCAAAGCCCACACTTTACAGGCATAGAGCCCACATGGCTGCTGATCATACGGTTGATTATATATATGTGGTTGTACTCTCGATGCTAATAAATACTGTGTTTATTAGATCTGACTGGGAGCATCACCTGGATCACATGCCGATCAGCATGTCAACAGAGAAAGGTTATACAGCATTACAGCTGCTAGGTGACCAGCTGGGGGCTTCGGCTCTCTATAACCAATAGTGCCAGCCTTCCCCTGCATGCACCCATAATGTTCACCAGCACTAGGTCCCTAATAGACTGCCCGCCGCTGCCAAGGAGACAGACGCCAGACCAGCGCTGTAAATAGCAGGGACATGACAGCTGGGGATCCCACTGGTGGCAGAACACCAGGGCCCGGTGGCAAGACAAACCTTTGCAACCCTGATAGTTCTCCCACTGCTTTGGACCCTTATATTTTCTTGGTGGTCTGGTGACATATATCTCTTGTTTTCTGCCACCCTGGGGGGGCCCCAGTATAGTAGTGAAGGGAGCTCACTGCAGAACATGTGAAAGGGGCCCATAGTGGGATCGTAGTAAAGGGCCCCAGGATATATATATAATTGCATTTTATAGTTGGCCCCCCTACTTTTGTCCATGTCCCCCCATGTGCCCCCCCTAAATATGAAAGCTGGAGACGCCACTGCTCTGACCCCTGGGTGAGACCTCTGTCTCCCACACTGGAGTTGTCTCTAAACTGGGAGCTCTGAGCTATCCCCAGGCTTGAATATATAATGACCCTGCACACCTGGGTAATCAGACAGGATTCAAGCACCTGATAAAATCAGACACAGGATTGAAAGTTCCGATCCAAAACTACAGAATCCAAAGAAAGCCAGAATACACATCTTTCATCGCCAGAACTTTGCATTAACCCTCAATGTAAAATCCTGTGTCATATTCTCCTCCGTTTTCACAGTGACATGTTCTCACTGTCACATACCCCCCTGTTTCCAGAGGGCATGAGAAACAAGCTTCTTACTTTGGCATCTCTGTGCCAGCAACCATATAACTCAGCCACTGTTTTGCCTGTTACTAGTGCCCCTTTAGCTTTAAAGGGGAACTCTGCTCTATTGGACCTAATTAGAACCTTTCCAGTCTTATTTCTGGTGTTTTTCCACAAGCACTTTTTTGAGAGCCTTAATGGGGCCTCCACCTATCCTTTCTACCAACCCTCCTACCTTTTGGTCTTGGAGTCCTAGGAATACTTTCACTGTCTTGGTGTATCTGGCTTTCCTGCCACCTTCCTGTTCCTAAAGCTGTAGAGACCCTCTTGTGCTTAACCCAGAAACCACTACCCTTATTATTTGCACCAACTTCAACCACTCTTGGTGTACTTTTAGGTTCATTAACCCTTTTGTGTTACCCTCGACAAACCAAAACCTAATTTACATTACCGTAACATATATTTTTTTTAATTTTGGCTCCTTGCACAAAATGTCAATTTTGAAGGGAAAAAAAGTAATTTAAAACTACTCGCCGCTTTTAATGAATTGTACACTACTTTACATGCATACTTTAGACACACCCCCAGGTACGAAAATTTAGAGGAATTTTTCACTTTTATTGTTTCACTTTAACCACTTTAGCCCCGGGCCTGTTTTTCAGAGTCGGTGTTTACGAGACAAAACCATTTTTTTTTGCTAGAAAATTACTTAAAACCCCCAAACATTATATATTTTTTTTTCTAACACCCTAGAGAATAAAATGGAAGTCATTGCAATACTTTTTGTCACACCGTATTTGCGCAGCGGTCTTACAAGCGCACTTTTTTTGGAAAAAAATCACTTTTTTAAATGAAAAAATAAGACAACAATAAATTTGGCCCAATTTTTTTATATATTGTGAAAGATAATGTTACGCCGAGTAAAATGATACCCAACATGTCACGCTTAAAAATTTCGCCCACTCGTGGCATGGCGTCAAACTTTTACCCTTAAAAATCTTGATAGGCGACGTTTAAAAAATTCTATAGGTTGCATTTTTTGAGTTACAGAGTAGGCCTAGGGCTAAAATTAATGCTCTCGCTCTAACGATCGCGGCGATACCTCACTTGTGTGGTTTGAATACCGTTTTCATATGTCGGCGCTACTCGCGTATACGTTCGCTTCTACGCGCGAGCTCGTCGGGACGGGGCGCTTTAAAAAAAATTTTTTTTGCTTTTCGCATTTATTTTTATTTATTTTAAAATTTTTAACACTGAAAAAAAAAAAAAAAAAATTATCACTTTTATTCCTATTACAAGGAATGTAAACATCCCTTGTAATAGAAAAAAGCATGACAGGTCCTCTTAAATATGGGATCTGGGGTCAAAAAGACCTCAGATCTCATACTTAGGCTTAAATGCAAAAAAAAAATAAAAAATTTGGAAATGTCATTTTTTCAAATGACAAAAAAAAAAATGTTTCTTTAAGACGCTGGGCGGGACTGACGTTTTGACGTCACTTCCGCCCAGCGGAGCTATGGGGACGGGCGAAGGAGATTTTTCCTTCAGTCTCGTCCCCGCTCAGCTGCCGGATGGTCGCGATCTCCTCCGCCGCTACCGACGGCTCCGGTAAGCGGCGGAGGGCGCGGAACAGCGGCGGGAGGGGGGGGGCCCCTCTCCCGCCACCGATAATGGCGATCTCGCGGCGGATTCGCCGCGGAGACCGCCATTATCGTTAACCACGGCCGCCCACAGAAGAGATGAATATCTCGATTGTGGCAGCAGCTGCTACCGTTACCGAGATATTCCATCTCTAAAAGTGATGACGTATAACGGCGGTGGGCGGTCGGCAAATAGTTAAGGCATTATTAAAATCACTGCTCCCGAAAAACTGCAGTTTTTAATACTTTTTTGCGTTGATACATGTCCCCTGGGTAGGACCCGGGTCCCCAACACTTTTTAGGACAATAACTTGAAAATAACCTTTAAAATTAGGCACTTTTGGATTCTCTCATAGACTTTTACAGGGTGTTCCGCGGCTTTTCGAATTTGCCGCGGACACCCCAAATTGTTTGCTGTTTGCCGAACTGGCAAACAGCCAATGTTTGACTCGAACACAAAGCTCATCCCTACTGATCTATAATACATGAAATTTAAATGTGTGTGAACTGTGAGTAGTTGGAATCGTCATATGCTGTACAATGCAAGACAAAGATGTGACCATGACATAAAGGGGAATTAGAGAGGGGCAGCGCTGGACCAGTTGCATAGATGGAGGAAGCCTATTGGAGCAGTAAAATCTATACATCTTATGCATTCTCCCATAGACTATGTAATACTTGCAGGAGTTAGATTTGTCTGATTCTGAGAGTTCAGCTTTAATTAAAATACATTGTACTGACAGCACTTTATAAACTTTTTTGCTTTCACAACCCAGTAGCTCGGCTCTCCAGTAGCCCAAAAAAGTTCTCTTAATTGCTCCAGTAAATTTCAAGATTACTCCCTCAGCAATGAGGTCTATTATTCACTCATTGCATTTGTTTGTCAGTCTACCAACAAATTAGGTGACCCTATGTGTTATGTATGGAAGGTGTATTTCCATTTCTTGATCACATCAATTAGAAAATGAGGTGTAAATGATTTAAGTTGAAACAAAAAGGCCATTTCTGTTTTTCAATATGTAGTATCCTATTTCTTGCTAACAAGAGACCTTTTTTGGTATGAGAGCAAAGCAATGAAAACTTCTGTAATTCTCAGGTGTTATGTCAAGCCCATTTCACCTTTAAAAAGCACCAAAACAACCTTAATTTTGCCTTACACCATTGACCATGTGTTACTGCATTTTTTCTTTTTCTAACACATCTAGTAAAAGTGTAAAAACCGCTAATGGATTCTTCCAAACTCTCTTCTAACACTCATTTAAACTCTCTTCTAAGGCCCCATACACACGAGAGGATTTATCCGCAGATACGGTCCAGCGGACCGTATCCGCGGATAAATCCTCTCGAGGATTTCAGAGGATTTCTATGCGATGGCGTGTACACACCATCGCATTGAAATCCGCGCTGAATCCTCTGGCGATGACGTGTCGCGCCGTCGCCGCTATTATGACGCGGCGACGGGCGCGACGCTGTCATATAAGGAATTCCACGCATGCGTCAAATCATTACGACGCGTGCGGGGAATCCCTTTGGACGGATGGATCCGGTAAGTCTGTACAGACGAGCGGATCCATCCGTTGGAATGGATTCAAGCAGATGGATTTGTTGTGCATGTCAGCAAATATCCGATCTGCTGGAATCACATCCCAGAGGAGATTTCTCCGCGGAAACAGATCCGCTGGCGTGTACACACCATAGGATCTATCCGCAGAAACCCATTTGCTGGGATTTATCTGCGGATGGATTCTATCGTGTGTATGGGGCCTAACACTTTGTTTTAAATGTTATTTGTGGTGTTCGCTATTATTATGTAAACTGATTTCTTACTGGAATCTACCAATAATTGATTCCAGGAAATAAAAAAATAAAAAATCTTGAGGCTATACGCACATAACAAAAGCCAAAAGAAGCCCAGGAAGAACTGATTGCCTTGCGTTCAGGAAGACTGAATACGATGTAAGCATAAATACTGTACTGAAGGTTATGTAACCTTTAATATAAATAAATTAGTTCCACACTTACAACCTGAAAAAAAAGCATCTAACCATCCTTCTAATCAAGGTGCTCTGAAAAGAGCTTTTAATCAAGATTGCATTTCCATGTGATATGATTATGCAGGATATACACCATTACCTCCTGCTGAATACTTTGAGCTTGACATTTGCAAGTTGTTTTAAAATAAAATAAATACATTCTCTTTGCTGAAAGTCAAAAGAGTAGGGGTTGTTCAAAGTGTCCCATTGATGTCAAGGACTGTGTGATTATCCTGACGTTTTCTAAAAATTGGATATCTAAGAATTTTTATTTTCTTGGAGAAAGCTGCAGTGCAAAACATTAAAACTCAATAATATTTGTATCTCAATTTGTAGTGTATTTAAAGGAAATATTGCTTAATTAGTGTATATTCAGCAAGTAAACATTTTTTTAACAGTTACTTTTCTAAATGTAACTGTAGTATTTAAAAAAATATATATATTACATTTCTATTTGCCCTATATTTTGACAATTGCAACTATTATTGTATTTTTGTAAATAATGATTTTATATAAATAGTTAAAAAAAAACATTAATTTAAATGATATAAAACAGTTAAAATTAAACAAAATTGACTTAAAACCTTTATTTTCCTATTTTTCCTATAAGGAAACCTGCCATAAGAGAAAGTTAGCACCATGGTCACTTCTATGAGTGTGTAAGGCATGTCTCTATGTAAATTAACATATGAGGAGACTTCTTCTCTTCAAAGTCATCTAACACTTACAATACATTGATAGCATTTCACTATTTTATTTTGTTGGGGATTTTGAGAACATTATTTCAATTTTCTAATCTTTAATAGGGGCCAAACTTTTACTTGTTTTCCACTGCAGTGACAAGAAAATTTGAAGAAGCGGGATCAAATTTTTTTATTGAATGAAGACATTTCTAATAATGTATGTGGTTTTTGTTTATAAAAGTGCTTATATTTGAAAATCAAATGTTAAAGGGAAACTACATTTTACCCACTTAAGGACCAAGCCTTTTTTTGACACTTGTTTTTTTCAAGTACATTTTTATTTATTTTTGTTCTAGAAAGTGCACATTGTGTTACAAATTGTTCTTCCTGTTTCAGCAGTGGGAGGAGACTCTGGGTATACACTGTGTGTGAGCTGATTAGAGGAAAGGCACACCCCCCCTTCTCATAGGCAAAGACACTGTGAGTAGACAAGCTCTCTGCTTATGTGTCTCTAAGTTACCTCCCCGACACAAATTTACAGCTGCTTTTATCTCCTGTGTGGAAAAGCTTGTCATCCTGATAACAGAGGAACAGAGCAGCAGAAAGAAACAGGACTTAGGGCATTGGAGTAAGTAAACTCTACAGATATATGTACCCAGGTCAGATTTTATGAATGCGGTTTACATCCACTTTAAGGACTTCCACAAGAAAACCACATCTGCTTATAGAGAGTAAAATATTTCCAGTAAAGCATACCTAACGTATTGGCTAAGAAGACCAGTAGAGTACAGTCATTATTCAGTAAAAATCCAAAGCAAATAGAAACTGCACACAGTCCATGTACATCTTTCCCTAACATGTTTCACTCATTGGGAGTGTAATCAAAAATTAAACTCCTTCTGGCTCATTTACTTAAGGCAAATAATATGTTTAATTTGCAAAGGAATTTTTACTTTGCAAAAGAAACTCACTTAGACTAGATAAATGTGTTGACAATTTGCTTTGGAGAAAAATACCCAATCACATGCAAGGAAAAAAAAAACATTTTTGCTTGCAAATAGTTGGATGATGAAAGTCAGGAGAGCTTCACCTCATTTTTCAAGCACAGGGAGAATCTCTTGATAAAGTTACAGCCTATGGCCCAGATTCACGTAGATCGGCGTATCTTTGTGCGGGATATTCCAGTATATGGTACTATATTAAATTATGGGAGAGATTCAAGGGTTGACCCCACACTTGTCCATGAAAGTGTTAGGAATACATGGGACCTGGTGTAGATCTATGAGTTTCTGCTGATCAGTCATGTGGCACGTCTAAGCAAATTAGAAACTGTGTCTGCGCAGTGGCTAAGTGGTTAGCGCTTCTGCCTAGAAGATCTTGGGCTGTTAGTTCAAATCCCAACCACAGCATTAACTGCATGGAGTTTGCATGTTCTCCCTGTGACTGTATTGGTTTCCTCCCACACTCCAAAGACATAATGGTAGGTTAATTGACCCTGTTATGTGTATGTATGATTGTGAGTTAGGGCTCCTAAATACCTGAGGGCAGGGACTGAAGTGAATGTACAATATATGTGTAAATTGTTGGCACTATATAAATATACCTGTAATAAAATATATCAGATAAGGTTGCTCCCATGTACATACAGGAAATAGGCTTTTAAAATATTAACATATGTTAGTGATAATATGTGCAGAGAAGTATTGGCAACGCTTTATTAGACATAATCTTGTGGGTCACAGGAGTACACTTACTTTCATTCTCCTGTGTCCCAGAGTCAGCTCAGAAAGTCCAAAATCAACAATTAGAAGTGTATCATATTAATGATTCTTGTTATGTTGCATTCCACTTTATTCCATTTTTAAATCTCTGAAGACCTATATGTATCAATCAGTTTACAGAAGTAATATTCCATATCTATTACCTATGGTGAGAAGGAAGCAGGCTATTAATAATGTAGATGAATGCATTTGACACAGTCGGGATATGTTGCACTTAAGACAAAGCAGCATAAGAAAATAGAGCTGTTATAACCATTTTAAATCAATAAATGTTTATTTATTTTATTTATGCAAAATGACTGTACTCATCACAGTGAACTTAGTGCTTTACTAGATGCAAAAATGGACTACTCAAGTGCCCAGGAAAGCCAGTGTAATCATTTCCAATGCATTTCACAGATTAACTTATCTTGAATACCTAAGCAGGATTTTTACTTGCATAGAAACAAAGACTACAGGAATCACAGGTAGTAGCTATGCAGCTTGTACAGTATATGACTATAGTTGACTATACAGCAGTAGCACAGCAGTGGCTACTGTGCAGGTAACCCATGGGGTATACAGTATGTATTACTTAAAAACATGTTAGGATTTTATATATTTTTTTACATTTTATAATATGAACTAAGGAAATGCCTTAGGGCAAGGGTGTCAAACACAGTTTCATTGTGGGCAGCATCAGCATTATGATTGCCCTCAAAAGGACCAGTTGTATCTGTAAGATTAGATGTCCAGTGCACCCCCTTCCCTTGCATTAGATGTCAAGAGCCACCTCACCATCAGAAGTTGAGTCCCCCACTCTGCCTTACATCAGAGTGCACCCCCCTTACCTTATGCTGCTACTGGGAAGAAGCTGGATGCATTGCTTGAAAGCAGAAAGTAAGGGTCTGGAGGAGGACCAGAGGAGGGCTGGAGCTCTCCTGCAGCTGCAGGAGAGGTGTGAGGGCCACATGACATGGTCTGAAGGGCTGGATTTAGCCCTCGGGCCTTGTGTTTGACACCTGTGCCTTAGGGGGAACTTGATTCACACACTGCTCATCCAAACTAAAAGTCAGAAGAAAGATAAATATATTAAGATGCACCAATTGTACAATTCAACATGTAACAAATTAAATAACCCTTACTTGAATTTAATAAAATGAAAAACAGTTATTCATTGTGAGGATGGTGATTCAAATGGACCCGGGGTTTAGGACCTCTGGATGTATAGAGACTCTCTGATGCATTGGCAAGTCAAGACACACACAGCGATATGGTGAATCAAAGACTAGAGTTTTATTCCCTGTGCGCACTGCACTTATCTAAAACATACAAGAAAAGGAACACCCTTGGTTCAGCCAATCATAGTGAAGAAATCAATTTATACAAGTAATACAGTACGTCACAATTATACAAGTGTAACCATCCAGCTGACTCTGCAAATGCACTCTAGTAACAGCAGAATCTCCAAAACCCTTGTTTACATCAGATAAAACAGTGGAAGTCATAAATGACCTGGGAGAAGTGTCCCGTTGAGCAATGTGTATACAGTCATGCTGTGACACTACCTCACCCTGTTCTCCTATTTAATCCCAAAAAGGCATTAAAATCCTAGCTTTTGGAATAACTCCATATCCGCCCAATCTTTGAGCAGACATGTGTTGGGTGTGAATATTTTAAGTAACATTGTAGTTGGTCTGCCCACGGTAAGACCAACTATAAGCACTTCTTACCCATTTCCCTGTCTCAGGGACCTGATTAGGCTTGTCACATAAACCTATTATTGGACTGGTGATCCCAGTCTTTTTAACCACCTTTGTCTGAGCCCCGGTCAGGATTTCTGACATTTTCTGGTCCACACTTGCCCCTTCTATCTCACTTGGTTTGGCCACTGGTACCGTATACGTGCCCTTCACTGATACTGACAACTGATCAGCACCACCCTGGACCATAGCAGCAGAAATGCTTTCCACCTGGTTGTTAGGAGATGAAACCTCAGACTTTTTTCACTCCCTTTGAATTTCTCTAATGCCTTTTCCATATGCCACCTTTACAGGAAGTAATACAGCAGCATACCCAGAGGCAACTTTTAACACTAGTAATAAATTCAGGAATAAACCATTTCTGTCTTGTTACCCTTTGTTCTGTACAGCCTGCTATTCAATGCTCCACCTAGTGGTACTCCGCAGTACCAGACCATTAGACTGTGGAGGAGGCACACTAGTATAGATTGGCTGTGCATCCAAAAGTTCAAACATCTCCTTTAATGCCTTTTTTACAAACCAGACACTTGATTCCAGACCCAAGTCATTTCTGGGGACTGTTATTACACTGGGAGTGCAAACAGACTCATTTTCTGAGACTGGAGAAGTTGTAACTTTTAAACAAACCTCTCATAAGCAGGAGGTAACCTCAGCCTGGTGCTCACCCAGAATGCTGCCAGGTGCTGGGCTCATACCCAACTTCTCATACTCAGCATCAATGAACTGCTCCCAAAAATTACCAGCGGGGGGCGCATGTGCGGTCTGATGCGGGACGGACGTGTCTGATCACAGCTCTGTCAGACCCGGCTCTGCCAAGCATGAATACCAGAGCTAATCTCTACCGAAAACACCAGATTCTACCCAGCACCCCTTGGGCACTGTTGTGCATGCCGAAGGGCATAAAAAGGGGCAAAAGCCGCTCCCAACATTCGTTAACAAACTACCTGCTCGGAATGGAGAAATCAAAGGCCAGGATGTCTCAAAATGGTGCCGGCTCCCCTGCTACCTCCAGCAAATCCACGCCTGAACACTCATCTGCACCAAAAGACAGCGGCGTATCTCCGGATACGCCGTCGTAACTCTGAGTGTGTGGGGTCGTATCTATGCGACTTATTCGTAGAATCAGTTAAGCATAGATTTCCCTAAGATCCGACCGGCGTAAATCTCTTACACCGTCATATCTTAGGCTGCATATTTACGCTGGCCGCTAGGTGGCGCTTCCGTAGATTTACGCGAGGAATATGCAAATTAGGTAGATACGCCGATTCAGAAACGTACGTCCGCCCAGGGCATTTTTTTACGTCGCTTACGTAAGGCTTTTTCCGGCGTAAAGTTACCACTCATAAAGCAGGAGTAAGTCATGTTAAGTATGGACGTCGGAACGACCGAACAGCGTCGTATTTTACGTTGTTTGCATAAGTTGTTCGCGAATAGGGCTGTACGTAAGTTACGTTCACGTCAAAAGCATTGACAGTTTGCTGTGTAATTTGGAGCATGCGCACTTGGAAACGATCACGGACGGCGCATGCGCCGTTCGTAAAAAAAGTCAAATACGTGGGGTCACAAGGAATTTAACTGCTTCCATACAGGGCTTTTATACACACATCCATACCAGGCCTATTCTGGCACTTCTCTCCTACATGTAAAAATCATATTTTTTTTTGCTAGAAAATTACGCAGAACCCCCAAACATTATATATGTTTTTTTAGCAGACACCCTAGGGAATAAAACGACGGTCATTGAAACGTTTTATCTTGCACGGTATTTGCGCAATAATTTTTCAAACGCCTTTTTTTTGGGAAAAAAATTGTTTCATGAATTAAAAAAATAACAAAACAGTAAAGTTAGCCCAATTTTTTTGTAAAATATGAAAGATGATGTTACACCGAGTAAATAGATACCTAACATGTCACGCTTTAAAATTGCACACACTCATGGAATGGCGCCAAACTTTGGTACTTAAAAATCTCCATAGGCAACGCTTTGACATTTTTTACAGGTTACCAGTTTAGATTTACAGAGGAGATCTAGTGCTAGAATTGTTGCTGGCACTCTAACGCACGCGGCGATACCTCACATATGTGGTTTAAACGGCGTTTACATATGTCAGCGGGACTTACGTGTGCGTTTGCTTCTGCGCGCGAGCTACTGGGGACAGGGGCGTTAACATTTTTTTTTTATCATTTTTTTTTTTTTTTACATATTTATTTCTTTTTTTACACTTTTTTTTTATTTTATTTTTTTTATTATCACTTTTATTCCTATTACAAGGAATGTAAACATCCCTTGTAATAGGAATGTGTGTGACAGGTACTCTTTATGGAGAGATGCGGGGTCAATAAGACCCCACATCTCTCCTCCAGGCTGGAAAGCATGAAATCGGTGAAAAAAAATTCACCGATCTCATGCTTACTGTTGCTTAGCAGCCGCAATTGCGGCTTTGTTTACTTACGGGGACCCGGGCGTGACGTCATCACATCGCGCCCGGGTCCTCCGACGGTCATAGAGATGACTGGTGACCAGATGGTCACCAGTCATCTCTATGCTTCCTGCCAGCGCCGGACGATTCGTTCTCCGGGCCCCCGATGGCACGGGAGAGCCCGGAGAAGCACCGGACAGCGGTGGGATGGGGGGGATGTCCCCTCCCGCCGCCTGTAAGAATGATCTAGCGGTGGAACCGCCGCTATGATCATTCTTACGTTGTGCAGAATCGCCGGCACAAGAGAAGATATCTGAAGATATGATGAAGATATGATGCCTCTAGCTGCAGGCATCATTCAGATATCCCCCCACAAAGCCCAGGATGTCATATGACGTCCACCCGGATCGTTAGAGGTCCGTTGTGGACGTCATTTTACAATGGGCTGGTATGGATGTGGTTAAATAAAACACGCCCACATAATCCACATTTGAATTAGGTGGGCTTACGCCGACACATTTACACTACGCCGCCGTAACTTAGGGCGCAAGTTCTTTCTGAATACGGAACTTGCGCCCTAAGTTACGGCGGCGTAATGTATCTGAGATACGTTATGCCCGCCGAAAGATACGTAAATGTATCTGAATCCGGACCAGTGAGTACAATTCACCCCTATCTAAGGCTGATTTGGATGCTAGTCTATCAGCGATATATGAGAAGCTGGTAGACAAAATAGAGCTGGAAATACACTAATCCACTACTGCTTTATCACAGGAGATTGCAGGTTTGGGAAGCCGCACAGACATACTTGAAACCAAACATGATGAACTCTCTCTGGCCCACAATGACCTCAGAAAGGATTATGAGACACTTGCAGATAGCTTTGCATTTATGTAAGCTCAAGTGGAAGATTTTGACAATAAATCGCTGCACCAATATTAGGGTGCATGGTATCCCTGAATCTGTTACAGATCTTATGCCTTCTATCTCTAAACTCTTCCACAACCTCCTGCCTGACAAACCCCTGTCTGCATTCACATGTGACAGGATTGCCCTAAACCATCACCAGACAAGCCTCCTTGTGATATTATCATGTGCATGAATGATTTTCTTACTAAAGAAAGCATCATGCGAGCATCCAGAAATACCTCCAACATTGAATTGGATGGCATCAGGGTGCAAATTTTCCCCGATTATATCTTCCGCTACGCTTTAAAGGAGACGCAGAATGAAAGAGGTCACCACCATACTGCAAACAGCAAGAATTAAATAACGCTGGGGCTTTCCATTTAAACTCTCAGTGATGCACAATGGTTCTACATACACAGTGTACAATATCATTGAGGGTAAAGATCTATTGGCCAAATTGGGTCTTCTAGAACCTGAACCCTCCAACCGTCCTCCTTCTACTCCTAGGTCCTCACTTATCTGGTCCACTCATTCTTCACAATGCAACCAGAGAGACCAAAGAAGATGACACCAATCTTTCCAGGATCAAGCACCATAGCCTACCAAGATGGTTCTCACCAGAGTAATTTCCTTCTAATTTCAAAATAACTCTCATCTCATCAAGATCCCTTTTAAACTCACACCTTTGGGTTATTAAAGAGATATGATAGTACAGAACCTATATGATTTCTCTGAAGATACCCAGTCATGTTACCATCCAGTATGGCTCAGGATTGAACACGGCTATGACCTCACCTATTCACATGCCCTTTTAAAGTGGAGGTTCACCCGGAAATGTTAATTTTTTATGTTTACAAACAGGAAATGTTAATTTTTAACCTTAGATTAATGCTCATTTTGTCAAGGGGAATCGGGTAGTTTTTTTTAAAATCTAAGCAGTACTTACCATTTTAGAGAGCGATCGTATCCGCCGCTTCCGGGTATGGGCTGCGGGACTGGGCGTTCCTATTTGATTGACAGTCTTCCGACAGGCTTCCGACGGTCGCATCTATCGCGTCACAATTTTCCAAAAGTAGGCGAACGTTGGTGCGCAGGCGCCGTATAGAGCCGCACCGACGTTCGGCTTCTTTCGGCTACTCGTGACGCGATGTATGCGACCGTCGGAAGCCTGTCGGAAGCCTGTCGGAAGACTGTCAATCAAATAGGAACGCCCAGTCCCGAAGACCATACCCGGAAGCGGCGGAGAAGATCGCTCTCTAAAACGGTAAGTACTGCTTTGTTTTAAAAAAAACTACCCGATTCCCCTTGACAAAATGAGAATCTAATGTTAGAAAAAAAAATTCTGGTGAACTCCCGCTTTAAGCAGGTATCTTATCCCTGCATAACTCTTTCTGGGCTGTTTTTTTTTTTTTTTTGTTCTGTTTAATACAGCCCATCTGAGGAAATCCTAGCCTTATTGGTGCCATACCCTTTATCTAGTGCTCTACTAGTAACACCGTTTAATGATTTTGAGAAAGACCTTTGACAGTAGGTAACTTTACCAGTTGCTATCTTTGTATGAAGATTTATCACACTTTTTTAAATTTATATGTATAATTAATTTTATTTTTTTCATATCACCATGCACAGTAATTTTTTGATACTCCTAATATACTTGGCACATCCGCCGTCGCTAGTTTGACCCCCTATCTGCTCTCGTGGCCTGTTGCTGCATCCCCACCTTTGGGGATGCTGCATCGAGCCTCGTTTGTAGGTCTAGGACAGCTTTGTCCTCTAAATGTTATTACAAGGTCAAGTTGCCACTTGTCCCCCTCATTCTCTATTACTTTATATTTTTGCTTTATATTTTAGCCCTCATGGCTTGGTTTATATACAAAATGCTAATTGGAAGTCTCACAATCCCATCTCAGTCGTCCGTAAACAAGATAATCGTCTTGAAGGGGGCGTGGCTACGGCATGCAGGAGTGAGGACGTTCTCTCCTAGAGCTCTGTGAGACCCGCAACCTAAACGGCTTCCCGGGGGGATTTTCGCTGCAAAAGATGCCGCCGAAGCACAGAACATCCCCGCAGCCACAGCGGACACCTTGGGGACGGTCTGGGTCGTTAGATGCCTTCTTCCCGGGGACCCGCAAGACCACAGCAGGTACAGCCAAGATGGCGCCCGACACACACGCGGCCAGGGCTGTCTCCCCGATCAGCTCCCCACACATGGCGCAGCTATCTTCACCTCACCCCTCCTCTCCTGCACGCTCAGATGCCCTGGAGGGGCCCTCAGGTGCCGGCGACCCCTGGGAAGATAGGGACATCCGTGCTCACCCCACTAAGGCAGATCTGGAGCTGTTTGCCCACAGTGGAGAAGGCCCTAGGACAAGATATTGAGGCCCCTGTAGGCTGACACTGCACACTTGATAGAGTTGCGACTCTGGAGTCACAATGGGAAGAGACTGCCCCTACCTTGCAAGCCCTCTCTGACCATTCCAAGCAGCAAGACCGCAGGCTTGAGGCCCTGCTAGACCAGATGGACGATTTTGAAAATAGAAGTCGCAGGGTGAATATCCGTATCAGAGGCCTTCCCGAAGCCACTGGCCCCAGGGATATCATACGCACCCTGCAAGGGGTCTTTAAACAAATACTAGGCCGGCAGGCGCTGGAACATTTTAAAAATAGACCGGGCCCACAGAGCTCTGCGGCCCCCCTCTGATGACCCTGACAAGCCCAGAGACATGGGTCCAGATTCACAAAGGAGTTACGACGGCGTATCTCCAGATACGCCGTCGTAACTCTGAGTCGCGGGGTCGTATCTATGCGCCTGATTCATAGAATCAGTTACTCATAGATTTCCCTAAGATCCGACCGGCGTAAGTCTCTTACACCGTCGTATCTTAGGCTGCATATTTACGCTGGCCGCTAGGTGGCGCTTGCGTAGATTTCCGCGTCGAATATACAAATTAGGTAGATACGCCGATTCACAAACGTACGTCCGCCGATTCACAAACGTACATTGTTTATGTTAGGCTTTTTCCGGCGTAAAGTTACCCCTGGGTCTATGAGGTGTACGCAATGTTAAGTATGGACGTCGTTCTCGCGTCGAATTTTGAAAATTTTACGTCGTTTGCGTAAGTCGTTCGCGAATAGGGCTGTACGTAAGTTACGTTCACGTCTAAAGCAATGACGATTTGCGGCGTAATTTCGAGCATGCGCACTGGGATTCTTTCACGAACGGCGCATGCGCCGTTCGTAAAAAATTTAAAATACGTGGGGTCACAATTCATTTGAATAAAACACGCCCACATCATCCACATTTGAATTACGCGGGCTTACGCCGGAGCACATACGTTACGCCGCCATAACTTAGGGCGCAAGTTCTTTCAGAATATGGAACTTGCGCCCCTAAGTTACGGCGGCGTAACCTAATCTAAGATATGTTACGCCGGCAGAAAGAAACGCGAGCTACGTGAATCCGGGCCATTATCTGTAAACTGCACAAATATTCACTCAAAGAACGCATCATGAATCAGGTTAGGGGAGTTTGATACAGGGATTTTGATGGAGCCAAACTGACTTTCTTCCCAGACCTTTCCAAACGCACTTTGATGCAACGCCGGGCTCTTAAGCCTTTGCTGGCGGTTTAACAAGAGGCTCAACTACCCTACCGGTGGGGTTTCCCGTTTAGCCTATCCACGACTAAAGATGGCAGGCAGGTTACCTTGCGCAACAGGGATGACTTGCCCCACTTTTTGGAGTCCCTCGGATTGCCTCAAGTAGATATCCCGGACTGGAGGGCATCGCCGGACATCCCTCTCCCTGCACACCCGGACTCGTGGCAAACAGTTTGCCGCAGACGCCGCCGCGAATCCAGGAGAGGGCCCCCTGGCCCTGCACCTTCTTCTCGCTCCCCGCAGGGTGAAGCCTGAACAGTGACACAGTTTACCGTTGACGTCTGATATGTTTAGTTGACATTTTCTGAACCCCCCATGGAAGCCGTATCTACTTTCTGCCCCAGTTCAGGGGCGGATTATGCACTTCCAAATATCCGCGGGTCCTTGTGGGGACTCGCTTCTGGTGCCTTTCCGCTTTCCCCCAATAGGCCAACTCTATAGAGTTATGTTCCCCTCTTGGGGAATGCCTCTGCTCGCTGGCCTCCACTGTCTCCTCATCCTGTGGGGGGGGGGATGGAGGCTCCCGACCGGTGGCAAGAATGCACTTTGGTGCATCTTTTGCTTTTGTTTTGTTTTTGTTTACAATGGCCCAGATTCAGGTAGATTTGCCCATTACTTACACCTGAGCTGCTCAGCTGAATTTCTCTGCGCTGGAGCAATTTTGCCAAATTGCCACCTGATTCAGGAATCGTTTGTTCAGTTAATTTGCTCCTGTTTAAAGCAAAGCTGAGGGCGCAAGGCCGTGCAAGTCAAAGTGGGTGTGCCCCTATGTAAATGAGGAATTTTCGGCTCAGCAGAGGTTTGCGCCGGTCGCGCGCATGCGCAGTTAGAGCGCTGCCGTCTGCGCATGCGTCAAACTGCGCCTAGCATACTTTCAGGGCAAATCATGCTCAGCTGCTTGCACTGAGCAAATAAATAGGAGCAGACTTGCGCAGGTTCTTTGCTGAATTTCATCCTGCTTTTTCCTACCCCCCCTGAGCAAGGAAATTCAGCCCATTTTCAAGAGATGGCACCTCCTAAAGGAACCAAAAAAAGGAAGGCAAACTTTGTGGCTGCGGAGATGGACATCTTAATTGCTGCACTCCAGCAACATAAAGAGCTTCTATATGGTGCCCAGCGGGCAAACACCACCGTTGCCCAAAAGAGGGCTATCTATGAAGCCATAGCCCTGGACATCAATGCCCTGGGTAATGAAGAGCATTCCTGGGATGACATCCAGAAAAAGCTCAACGATATGAGGCGCAGGGTCCGGGATAAACTGGCTCTTATCCGAAAATATACCGGTGGCACGGGAGGTGGCCCACAATGTAAGATCCGCCTCAATCAGGAGGAGGAGCTTATTGCCCAAACGTTTGTGCAGGAGCAGGTGGAGGGACTTGCAGGGTACGACTCCACTGTTGGGAACTTGGGGACTGGTACGTTATTTTTTTTTCATATCTGCTGTGCATCATGGGAGGGGGTAGAAGTGAACATATTTGTGGGTAGAAGTGAAGATGGAAGTATTATTTTTTTTCATATCTGCTGTGCATCATGGGAGGGGGTAGAAGTGAACATATTTGTGGGTAGAAGTGAAGATGGAAGTATTATTTTTTTTTCATATCTGCTGTGCATCATGGGAGGGGGTAGAAGTGAACATATTTGTGGGTAGAAGTGAAGATGGAAGTATTATTTTTTTTTCATATCTGCTGTGCATCATGGGAGGGGGTAGAAGTGAACATATTTGTGGGTAGAAGTGAAGATGGAAGTATTATTTTTTTTTCATATCTGCTGTGCATCATGGGAGGGGGTAGAAGTGAACATGTGAGAAGTGTGTTGCACCAGCAAAATATTTCCTTTTGGTGTCATCCACAGGTGGTGATGATGATGATGAGGATGAAGCTGGGCCGTCTTCGGCTGCGGGTCGACCCAGCCCATCCATACCAGAGCCAGGGGTCCAGTCAGGCCCCATGGACATTCTGTCTATGCTGGTCCAGGAGGAGATCCTACCGGGGCCAAGTATGGAGGAGGAAGTTGTGTTGGAGGAGGATTCCTTTTTCCTCATCCAGGAGGACTCTGGCTCCCTCCAGGAGGATACCACCATCCCTGGGCAACCCACCACCCCCCCGCCCAGCACGTCATCCCCCTCCAGGGCAAGCCCCTCCAGGGCAAGCCCCTCCATTGTGGACCCCTCTCCCTTGTCCGTGCCCGAGCCTCTTCTCCCAGGAAGGCTCAGTCCAAAACGAGGCATATACCCTCCAGCCTCCGTGACGGTCTGCTGGAGGAGCAGGCCCTGCAGACCCGCCATATAGGGGCCATGGTGGGAGAGGTGCGTCGTCTGGCGGACAGCATGGCATCCACCTCCACCTCTGTGCAGCATGCCCTCACCCTGCATGCGGACCGGGACAAACATGTCTCACAGAGCCTGGGGGAAATTAGTGGCAACTCCAAGGCCATAGTCACCTGCTTGGTGGCTCAGGAGACCACACCAGCTTTATTAAGCAGGATGACAGCTGCGGTGGAGGCCAATACCGCTGCTGTGCAGGCCAACACCGCTGCAGTGCGGGAGGAGGCGAGAGTTACCCGCCGTCATCAGCGGGATACCACCACCCGCCAAATGAGGATGTTGGCCCAGACCAACACCATCCTCGCCCGCCTGGCCGACGCCATGGAGGGCATGCAGCCACCACCTGCGCGGAGTGTGGAAGTAGGGGTTGATGCTCCTCCCCCCCCTCAATCCCCACCCCATGCCTCCTCCGCACCACGGAGATTGAGGAGCCAGAGCCGGGGCACCCTTGGCCCAAAGAAAAAAACAAAAAAATAATATAATTTCTCCATTTATTTTATGCACAGAATATGTTTTTTTTCTTTATTTTTTTATATGCTCAGGATATGAGTTTATTTTTTTTTATATGCTCAGGATATGAGTTTATTTTTTTTTATATGTTCAGGATATGAGCTTTTATATTTATTTGTAGTCCCTACACACGGTGAGGAGTGTATACTACAGTGTGACTGGTGTGTGAATGGGGGGGGGGGGTGGCACTCCTGCTGGAAAAGGGGTGTCACCCTCTGCCATGTGAAAGGTGTATGAATGGACAGCAACATAATTGGAGCCTTGACGCGGCGTTGCTGCTCCCTAATACCATGGGGTATTGTTGGGTCTTATCCAATTTGGGGTGCATGTGTCGGGTGTGTGCTAGGGACTACAGTGGTGTGCATACATGCATTCTACTTGTGACAAGATCAGGGTGTGTTTAATGTGCAAAGAGACGTTCCACAAGACCATTCCAGATTGCTCTTCCCTCAGAAGATCCGGTAGTGTTTCTTGGGGGGGGGTTGTGTGGTTCGGGGGTAAGGTCATTGCGTAGCTCAATGTGCATGCCCCTTCTCTCAGCAAAATTGTGGAGAATACTACATGCCCCGACGATTTGGCACACAAAGTTGGGTGAATACAACAGGGTCCCCCCTGATTTATCCAGACATCTGAATCGAGATTTAAGGATGCCAAATGTGCGCTCAACCACCGCACGGGTACGTGCATGGGCTTCGTTATATCTTTCCTCTCCTGGTGTTTGAGGGTTACGAAATGGGGTCATCATGTGACGTCCCAGGGCATATGCAGAGTCACCTGGAAGGAAAAAGACAGGAGGATGTTAGTCGTGCATGTGCCCCTTGTGATGTGTGCATCATGGGGGGGCAGTCATACCTAACACCCATGTCACTCACCAATCAGCCAGCTGTCTCCATACATGTTCTGATCAAACTCAGTTGGGATGGGGCTGTGTCGGTAAATAAAACTGTCATGGCTTGACCCTGGGTGTTTGGCACGGACATGCCATATGAGGCCATGTGCATCCACAATCATCTGCACATTTATCGAATGCCAATGCTTCCTGTTGCAGTAGATATGCTCGAGGAGCCGGGGGGGGGGCGTAGTGCCACATGGGTACAATCTATTGCACCCACAGTGCGTGGAAATCTGGCTAGTGCATAAAAATCGCTGATTGCCTTCTGCCGCAGGTCAGCCGTGGTTGGTTTGATAAATTGTGTGCCCATTCATCTGAGTATTGCAGGGATCACTTGGTGCACACACCTGCTCATGCTGGATTGGGACATCCCCGCCACCATTCCACCTGTGCGCTGAAATGAGCCACTTGCCAAAAAATGAAGGGTTGCCACTACCTTCACCAGTGGCTGCACTGCCTGTCCCCGATGGGTCGGGCTGCTGATGTCATCCTGCAGGATTGTTACCAACTCAAGGATGACTTCAGGGCTGAAGCGAAACATGCGATACACCTCATTATCAATAGAATATCAAGAACCATAGCTGCCCCTGGCATGTTGGTGCACAGATGTGAGGTCCCTAAAATGTGGGTGCTCTGCTTGTTCAGCTCGTCTGTCTAGGTGCTGCTGAAGTTGCGCGCTCCTTCAGATGACATTTGGCCATCTTTTGCTAACTTGCCCCTGCTTTTAGCAGGAGCAAGTTTGCCCGGGGAAAAAAGCTTGCGCGCTTCCAGCGCAAGATGCGCATCACACGCGCATGTTTCTGAATCATCGGCAGTACCTAATTTGCATATTCGCTGAGGGAATTCCATGAAGGCGCAACTTACACCCCACGCAAAATTGCGCGAAAATTGCGCAGGAGCAGCTAGGCTGCGTGCGCGGGAAAATGGCCGCATTTCAGGCTTAACTGGTTTACTGAATCAGCCGCAAATTTGCATGGGAGCAAATCAGTACTTGCGCGGCGCAAATTAAACTTGCTCCCGCGCAAGTGCTTCTTGAATCTGGGCCAATGTTTTCTTCGTTTTGCGTTTCCTAAACCTGCCTTAACCTTTCATAGGCTCCTGCTCATGCTCAATGTGCTTCTTGTACCCTTCGCTGGAGGCTCAGACGTGCTGTGGGTCTCCTCCTCTTCCGGTTGCCAGGCAGGGGTCCTACTCTATAATGTACCATTATGGCGGCCTTGAAAATCGTATCCTATAATGTCCGTGGCTTGGGATCCCCATCGAAACGTAGTAAGTTGTTGCTTGAGATGAAACGTATGGGGGCACATATCATTTTTTTACAGGAAACGCACTTCCACACTGACTCGGTCCCCCACCTTCCCACTCACCTATACAACTCCTGGTTCCTCAGTAATTCTCCCCGCCCTAAGTCGGGAGGGGTTGCCATAGCGGTCCATAAAAATTGTCCCTTTGTTATGACGGACCAACTGCTCGACCCAGAGGGTCGATTTGTGTTCGAGAAGGGCTCCATCTATAACCGTAAGTTTACTCTTGCAGCTGTGTATGCCCCAAATAGCAATCAGCTCAGCTTCCTGGACTCTGTCCTGGAATCTCTGTCTGCTTTCCGGGAGGGTCAGCTCGTCCTGGGAGGAGACTTTAATATTAGCCTGACCCACAAATGGACACATCCTCGGGCCGCTCAGCCCACTCATTTGCCTTTCTGAAACATTTTAAGAAGTCCCTGCAGGAGCACCATTTGGTTGACTGCTGGAGGCTTCTCCACCCGATGGATAGGGATTATAGTTATTTTTCGGCCACGTATAATGTCTATACACGTATTGACCTTTTGGTGATGGACCAGTACTCTCTGGACTCCCTGGCTGGTGCTTCCATCGGTTCCATCACTATCTCGGATCACGCGCCGGTCTCCGTTTCCCTGCGTCCCCTGTTACTGGAAGCACGGACATGGAGCTGGCGCCTGAACGATGGCATATTGGACGGTTGCTCCGACGGGAATTAGCCACTTTGTTGGAAACTAAAATTAAGGCTCGGAACCCGCCACCTAGCACACAAATTCTATGAATTTGGTAATAAATGTGGGAGGTTGTTGGCGAGAGCCCTCAAGCGTCAACGCTCCTCGGGACATGTGCACAAACTCACCTCTGCAACGGGGGCCTCGGTTGTCCACTCCTCGAAAATTGCTAATGCCTTTCGAGATTATTATGCTCAATTATATCATCTCCCTGATACTTTACCCGGTGCGACAGATTCCCAAAGGGTTAGCCGTATTCACCAATATCTCACGGATGCCCAGGCCCCTCGGCTGGAGGCCTCAGTTGGTAAGCAGCTGGACTCTCCCATCTCCATAGCGGAAATCCAGGTGGTAGTGAAGGACCTCCCCAACGGGAAAAGCCTGGGCCCTGACGGCTACGCTAACACTTACTATAAAAAGTACGCGGAAGTGCTTTCTGGCCCCATGTGCTCTTATTTTACGGCATTAGCCACTGGCACCGCGGTACCATCCGAGGCGCTGTTGGCGCACATCACAGTCCTCCCTAAGGAGGGCAAAGACCATACCTTACCCAGTAGCTATAGGCCTATTTCGCTTTTGAATACCGATATTAAGATTTTGGCCAAAATCCTGGCCAATAAACTTAAACCGGTACTCCCGAAGGTCATTCATCCTGACCAGACGGGGTTCATTATGGGTAGAGGGGCTAGAGATAACTCAAATAGAGCACTCCAGTTGATTCACTGGGTTGAATCGCAGGCCTCGTCTCGCCCCTGTCTCTTGCTTTCCACTGATGCAGAGAAGGCATTTGACAGGGTGGATTGGACTTACATGAAGGTGGTCCTGGCCAGGCTTGGCTTGGGCCCTAACATGCTGGCCTGGATTTCTTCCCTGTATAGCTCTCCGAGCGCCAGGGTGAAGGTGAACGGGCTATTGTCTGACCCCTTTCCGATCAGTAATGGGAGGCATCAGGGATGTCCACTGTCCCCTCTCATTTTTGCTCTGGCCCTCGAACCACTGCTTAACAGGATCCGCCTGAACAACAATATCAGAGGTATTACGATTGGTTCCGACGGAGCATAAGCTATCCGCTTACGCAGACGATGTTCTGTTTTATGTTTCTGACCCCCTTTTGTCATTGCCCGTTATTATGGCAGAGTTGAAGGAATTTGGCTCTCTGTACAACTTTAAAATAAATTATAGCAAGTCTGAGATCCTGTCACTGTCAGTCCCCATGAATCTGCGCACACAGCTGCAAGCTGCTTTCTCATTTACTTGGTGCTCGACCTCTCTGAAGTACTTGGGGGTGCACCTGCCCTCCAGTTGTGCTCTATTGTATGAGTATAACTATGCACCACTTCTCTCTTCAGTCAGAATGGATTTGAAACAATGGGATAGGGCCGCTTTTTCCTGGATGGGCCGAGTCAGTGTGCTTAAGATGAATGTGCTGCCGCGTGTCCTATTTTTTCTGCAGATGGTGCCGATCACTTTGCCTAGAACTTTCTTTTCAACCCTCAACAGTCTGTTTATAAAATATATTTGGAGTGGGAAATGCCCCCGGTTGGCCCTTCGTACAATACAGCGCCCTAAGAAGAAGGGAGGTATTGGGGTCCCGGTAGTGCACAGGTATTATGAGGCTGTGGCTCTGCAACGTATCCTGGATTGGTCCCGTACAAGCTCTGGGTTCCCCTAGATAAGGTCTTGGCGGGCCGTAACCTATCACATGCCCCATGGGTCCCTCGGGAAAATAGGGGTCTCTCTGCACATGTTTCTCCATTGGCCGGTCATGCTTTGGCGATATGGGATAAACTGAATAAGCAGGGGGGGCTAGCCCCACCGATTTCCCCTCTGGCGCCTCTAGAAGGCTTCCCCTGGTTCACTCCTGGGGAACACTCCTCTTTCTTTCGGACGTGGACGGCAGACAAGGAGTCCAGATGTGGCAGATTTGTTCAGGACCAGGGCCTGCTGCCACTAGCCACTCTTCGGACACAATTTGGCCCCTTCCCAATGGATGAGTGGCGTTACAGACAGCTCCACGACTTTATCACTGGCCTGCCCCAAGGAGTTCGGTCTCCTACCTTGGCTTCCCCCTTTGAGCGCCTGTGCATGTCTACCTCTGCCATTCCCCATGCCATTTCAGTCCTGTATGACTTACTGCAATCCCTACATACCGAGGGAAAACCGGGATTCATTAGGGAATGGGAGAGGGATCTTCAGCACGTATTCACTGAGCCTCAACTGGATCACCTGTATAGCCTCACACATTGAGTACAGTAGATACCAAAATGCAGGAGAATAGTTATAAGATCATGTCCAGGTGGTACAGAGTGCCTTCCAAGCTTGCCAGGATCTATCCTTCCCTTTCAGATACATGCTGGAGGGGGTGTGGCCTCAGAGGCTCGTTCCTTCACATCTGGTGGGATTGCCCCAAGCTGAGACCCTTTTGGCTGGATATCCATGCGCAGATCAAACTAATTTTATATCTGGAGCTGCCGGATTCCCCGTTGGAATCCTTGTTGCACTTCCCTACCACTCCTCTTAGCCACTATCGCAAATCCTCATTGCCCCATCTGCTTAATGCGGCCCGGCGGCTGATTTGGATCTATTGGAAGAAACCTCAGGTCCCTACATGCTCTGATTGGATAGCCATGGTAAATAATATTATGGCAGCAGAGGAGTGGATGGCACAATATAAAGACAAATATGAGAAGTTTTACCTCACTTGGGCTACCTGGATGCACTATGCAGGCCCGGCTGGGCCGGGGGCCTCGGGCCCTCCACTGGCAACGGCTCCATCAGTTTGATGGGGTGGGGCCGGAGGGAAGAATTAGGTCAGGCAATGAGGAGTCGAATGAGCGTTAACAAACTTTATACAGCTCAAGTTGGTATATTATACTCAATGAGTGGGGAAGAGGGCGCTAGTAAAAATTATATACCTACTATTGGGACACCCTCAGTTGAGGATCCCAATGGTATATGTGAAAAAGGATTAAATTAGTATTAAACACTCTGGTGAACATAAAAAATCATTACTGATGGACTGTGCTCTTTTTGTTTCTTTCTGTTACACTGGACTTTTTGATGATTCACCCAAGAGACACAAAATTGTGTAGTGAGGCTTGCACTATCACTGGTTACCTATATATTAAATTTTTTATATCAGATATTGTTTTGCTGCATGTATTCAAGTTTTTGTGTGATTAATATTGTACACAAACCAGTGTGTATACATATATATATTTATGATGTTTTATGTTCACCAGAGTGTTTAATACTAATTTAATCCTTTTTCACATATACCATTGGGATCCTCAACTGAGGGTGTCCCAATAGTAGGTATATAATTTTTACTAGCGCCCTCTTCCCCACTCATTGATTCTATTGCACAACATTTATGTTCTGACACAGAGGAGCAGCTTGTCACTTAAGTATATATTATTATTTCACTTGTGATCAATTATTACATACTTATATTAGTTTGGCGCGGAAATACATCCCACTCACATGGTATATTATACTAGCCATGTGTTCCCCCTTCCCCATTGATGTTCTGTTTTGTTTACATTTTTGTTATCCCTATTTTATTTTTATATTTTTCCTTTGTTTGGCTGCTCTCAGGTTTCTGGGCACGGTACCTAGGGACACAGTCTGATTCTCATCTCGAATAGAGGGTTAGCACCCTCGCCGGGGGTGCACTGACTGGAGCTGGTAGGGGTGATCCATAGATGTTTGAATTTATATCATGGTTGTTATATGTTGATAAATATTCCCCCAGATATGACCTCCGAATTGTATGCACCCCTCGATATTCCTTGGCCTTTCTTACTTTGCTGATTGTGTGTACCTGGCGACAGACTTCCCATGCATTGTGGCCTTACATATTTATGTTTTGTTTCATGTTATTCTGTTTGTTATCTGCAAATATCTTTAAAATAAAGATTACATAAAAAAATAATCGTCTTGAAACTTAGATACTATAGTTCGTTCATGCAATATAATTTACATATACAAATTCTTATGCTTCTTAGCTTACTAGCTATATGTTATGTCAGAGCCTTATATGGTTACTTTCATTATTGCACTGTATGCCTTAATTATGTTCTCTATATACCTAAATATGTTAGAGCAAAGACAAACTGAGTAGGTGTTTAGACCACCTCAGTAATATAGGACTTTGTGGTGTGTCGTGTCAGGGATAGGTGAGCTAATGATTCAATCTAGAACGTTGTATAGAAAAAATAACAATTTATTATAAATATATAAAAATAAAACACAATGAATAAAATCAATTGTTGCCCTGTTACAGAAGAGATGCTAATAGTGATTAGATGAACTTGATGCTAGTCGCCGACATGTTTCGCAAGAAAATGCGTCTTCTGGGCGCCACATTCATCTACATTACATCCTCATCTAATAATATGTAAGAAAAACAAATTAGTTACATATCATATTTGAGGGCATTGAATATACAAAATTACATAATTTGTACTAAGGTTGATATATCATGAAAGTATATATATCCATGCTCACCAGCAACTGTAGACTGGCAGGCCTTGTCAGCAAAGACACATGAAGCCTGAATTGGGGGAGATGGACACAACCATAGGGCAGAGGCTTGCCTGAGCTGCAACTAAAGCCCCCTGCGGGAGTCAGACCCGCAGAGTTTAGAGTGAAGTTGTTTCCCCCTGGTGGTATTTGAGATAACGGTAGGTGATATAATGAGATCTATAATAATAATGATGAAGACTAGTAAGAAATATATATATGTATAAATATAAATATTGACACATATACATAGATATAAAATAACATAGGGTTGCTGATGTTGATAAGTAAAAACAGACCTGTATATAATATTATTCAATCAGTAACTATTTGTTGTCTCATTGTTGATTTACAACAAGGGGTACAAAAATTTATATACAAACACATTACCTACCTAGTATGGCATATTCAACCGGATATCCTCAAACGAGGGGCAGAGTATGGAAGCGGGACAATAGGGTACTAAATCCCCTAGGGAACCAAGATAGACATATGTGTTTTAATGGTAATAACAAACCCAGGTGAGTATTTATATTTTAGGTAAAAGGAGCAAAAGGGGCAGAGTTACTATCTATAGAAATGTGGAGCTGGATAGGGAAACAGTGCTGAAACATGGAGCAATATAAGACCAGTAATCCGGGTCCCTTCTCACTCTGTAATGAATAGATATATGAATATATGAAAATAAATTAGGAAACTTGTTCCAACATATAACTAAATAAATAAATAAACAATACTTCCTTAAGGGACTTGTCATTCAAGCAGCAGGGAGGAGATGAGAGAGGATCCGGGTCCACTGATCTCCATCAGCACTGACATATACCTATCACAGGCGCTCCACATAGAAACATGAAGGAGGACATGCATGGCCTCTATGTCCATACCTTCAGATACAGTGGCTCCAAACGTGCTCCCGCTAGGTGTTCGTGTGCCTCCGTCTCCCCGACGTGTGTGTACTATCTCCACACGCCGGCGGTTAAATGTACAGGGCGACCCGGAAGTGAAGGGTCATATTGACCCCTGACATCACTTCCTTTGGATCCAGACTAGCCGCGCATGCGCAGATGGGCCGATAACGGCCGTACCGCGCATGCGCCGTACACTGTGTGAATGGGAAAATCCCCATCCTAAACAGCAGGACCAACAACTTCACTAACTTGGCAGCTGACGCTCAGGCAGCGCCACCCGGTGGTCCCCAATGCTTACTGTCATAGACATATGCTTCCTGTCTGCTGACAAAGAATGGCAGTCACAGCCTTACATTAGTTGTGAAAAAAGAAACAAAGAATTATGTATCATAATATAAAACAATCTACAATATCAGAAAACATGTTTAAACAATATATACATTTATTGGATATATACTCCAATATCTTCTCCTTCAAAGAGGAGAATTAAAATTCGGACAAAGGCTAATGTGATGACCATTTGTCCATTAACCAGCAATGTGATATGTAATTTATCAAAAATACCACTAGATGGCATACATAGATCTAATGCATTATCTATTATATACAGAGGATTAGGTGATCTATCCTAGAAGGGGCTAAGCTGTTAATTCACAGAAATGGTTTAAAGGACAGGGCTGAATTCAAGCCTGGCGCATATGTGGCTCTTTGATTGAAAATCCAGCGGGTTTCCTGTTGTAGTATTTTTTTGTCAAAATTACCCCCTCTTTCTGAGGGGGGATCACTTCCAATACAGAAAATGATATGAACGCAGGATCAAAACTGTGTTGCAAGCCTACATGGTTGCAAATTGGTGTGTAAAGTAGGCCTGCTTCCAAATAGTAGAGATGGTCCTGGATTCGCTTTGCGAATGGTCTCTTCGTCTTACCTACAGTTGTATTCAAAATTATTCAACCCCCACTGAAATTGATTGTTTTGGCCAGTTTGACATTGATTTTGATCATCCTGTCATCCTGCTTACAATTAAATCAAAGAGGCACGTGTAGGTCAGACAAATATAACATAACATTTATAATGAAATAACCACAAATGTCTTTTCTGTGCTCACATCATTATCAGTTTTATTCAACCCCCAAGTAACATTCAATCTTAGTACTTAGTACAACATCCTTTTACAGTTATAACAGCTTTTAAACGTGAAGCATAGCTTGACACAAGTGTCTTGCAGCGATCTACGGGTATCTTCGCCCATTCGTCATGGGCAAAAGCCTCCAGCTCAGTCACATTCTTAGGCTTGCGCACTGCAACTGCTTTCTTTAAGTCCCACCAGAGGTTCTCAATCGGATTTAAGTCAGGTGACTGCGATGGCCACTCCAAAATGTTCCAGCCTTTAATCTGCAACCATGCTCTAGTGGACTTGGAGGTATGCTTGGGATCATTGTCCTGTTGAAAGGTCCAACGTCTCCCAAGCCTCAGGTTTGTGACGGACTGCATCACATTGTCATCCAATATCTCCTGGTACTGAAGAGAATTCATGGTACCTTGCACACGCTGAAGCTTCCCTGTACCTGCTGAAGCAAAACCGCCCCAAAGCATGATTGACCCCCCGCCATGCTTCACAGTAGACAAGGTGTTCTTTTCATCATAGGCCTTGTTCTTCCTCCTCCAAACATAGCGTTGATCCATGGGCCCAAACAGTTTCATCAGTCCACAGAACACAATCCCAAAACTTCTGTGGTTTGCCCACATGACTTTTGGCATACTGCAGTCGACTCTTCTTATTCTTTGGAGACAGTAAGGGGGTGCGCCTGGGAGTTCTGGCATGGAGGCCTTCATTACGTAGTGTGCGCCGTATTGTCTGAGCAGAAACTTCAGTACCCACATCTGACAAATCTTTTCTCAGTTCCTCAGCAGTCACACGGGACTTTTCTCCACTCTACGCTTCAGGTAGCGCACAGCAGTCGAAGTCAGCATCTTCTTTCTGCCACGACCAGGTAGCGTTTCAACAGTGCCCTTTGCCTTGAATTTGCAAATGATGCTTCCTATGGTGTCTCTTGGTATGTTTAACATCTTTGCAATCTTCTTATAGCCATTGCCCTTCCTGTGAAGAGTAATCACCTCTTCTCTTGTCTTCCTGGACCATTCTCTTAACTTCACCATGTTTGTAACCACACCAGTAAATGTCTAGAAGGAGCTGAGTATCACAGTCATTTTAAAGCTGCCTAATTGGTGCTTATTAGGCTTTATTGCTGCTCCCTGACATCCACAGGTGTTTTCAATACCTGATTGAAAACACTTCAATGAACCTCTGTTCTTCAGAGTGGTAGTCTTTAAGGGGTTGAATAATTGTGTAAATGAAGAATTCACAAAATAAACATTTACTACTGTATTACAAAACCAATTGATGTCATTTTAGTTGCATATGGTTCTTTAAGAAGTCCTTGTAGGATTTCATTCTGAATACAATTACAAATGTACACTAAATTCCCTAAAACCCTTTACAGCATTGGGGGGTTGAATAATTTTGAACACAACTGTATGTAGAATGCACCACAGGTGCAGGTTGCTAAATACACAACCCCCACCGTGGTGCAGTCCGCATAGGCTTTTGACCTATAGTAGCCTCCCCTTGGCAAAGGGCAGCCCCTTCCCTCCCTTACCCAGGGACATTGATTACATTGACCGCATCTAAAGGTTCCCTTCTCCACTGTTGCATTTGCAACTGATGCGTTTAGGGTTAAGTGGCTGTGTACTACATTGTCTCTGATGGATCTTGGTCGTCTGTAAACAATTTCTGGTTTTGTCGCAACATACTTAGAGACGACTGGGTCCTCTGCTAAGAAATGCCAGTTATTGGCTATAATCCTTTGAAACACATCTTGATTGTCACTGAAGGTGGTAATATATTTTGTTGTGGGATTCGTTTCCTTCCTTTTGGATTCAAAAATAAGAGTTTCTCTAGTTTTCAGTTTAGCTCTCTGGTAGGCTTCCCTTAATTCCTTTTTGCTATACCCTCTTAACAGTAATCTAGTATACAGAGCTTTTGATTCGATTTCGAAATCCGCCTCTTTGGCGCAATTTCTACGAATCCTCAGTTATTGTCCAAATGGGATACTTCTTACCAAGGGACGGGGGTGGGCACTTGAATAGTGTAATGTCATGTTTCCCGCCGTTTCCTTCCGGTATAGATTGCTATGTATAAGGCCATTTGGATCAATGATCAATTTTAGATCCAAAAACGGAATACTGATTGTATCCGATTGGATCGTGAATTTCAAATTGAAGGAATTGCGGGAAATATAAATCATAAAATCTGCTAGCTGATCAGCCGATCCAGTCCAGATGACCAGGACATCGTCGATGTACCTCCGCCACAGTAAAATGTGGCGGAGGTACATCGTGGCGCCGTCATATGCAAACAGCTCCCTCTCCCACCCCCCCAGGTACAGGTTGGCATACAATGGGGCACACAAAGTCCCCATCACAACCCCCTGTACCTGGAGGTAAGTGGAGCCATTGAACAGAAAAGCGTTAGTAGTAAGGATATGTTCCAACAGTGACGTAACAAATCTACATAGCTTCCAATTGTGTCTGTCCTGTTCTTTCAGGAAATTTGTAATGATTTCAACACCCTTAGAATGAGGAATGCTGGAGTATAAGGCCTCTATATCAATGGCCGCTAAAATAGTTCCAGCCAGGACAGTCATGCCTTCAATTATTTTAAGGAGGTCCAGTGTGTATTTAAGTAGGAAGGTAGGCCCATAACATGTGGGCGGAGCTGGCAGTCTATGTATTTACCTGCTGTCTCTGTATGGCAACCAATACCAGAGACAATTGGGTGTCCTGGGGGATTACTGATGTTTTTATGTACTTTGGGCATGGCGTAGAAGGTAGGAGTAACTGGCCATTTAACATTTAAGTATTCAAAGAGATCCTTATCAATTATACAGTGCTCAAATGCATCTGTAAGAATAGATTGATATTGATCTCTAAATTCTATTATACTTTTGTTTGGGATTTTCCTGTACCACTCCTGGTTGTCGAGAATTTTGTCGCACATGGCAATATAGTTGCACTTGTTCATTACAACTATATTCCCACCCTTGTCTGATGGCTTCACTATGATTTCTTCATTTCTGGCAATGTTTTTCTTTCAAATAGTTTTTATTGGTATATGTCAAGCATATCAATACAATATTATCAAGTGCCGTGTGGTATACAGTGCATAGTAACTTGCATAGTATCAAATAGAAGGTACAATACCGGGTTATCTACTGTGCCGTCCATGTACCCACCAAGTGGGCACCTAGACGGTAGGCAATATATAAACAGAATGTGAACAGAATACCATTGTGTAGCCAAACAGGGGGGGGGGGGGGGGATGAGGGATAAAGAGGGAGGGAGGGGGGGGGGGGGGTAGAGAGCATCATAAGTATCAATACAATCAGGGGATCATTCGATGGTCTATTGGCCTTTGTACCAAGTTTGCCAGGGGTCCCAAAGGGTCAGTACCATGGAGTAGGAGTGTTTCCTACGTGCAAGGGTGGATTCGTATGTGTAGTGGGTTCTCACCAGTCGCACTACGTCTGTCATTGATGGGACATTTTT
Source organism: Rana temporaria (assembly GCF_905171775.1). Lineage (NCBI taxonomy): Eukaryota > Metazoa > Chordata > Amphibia > Anura > Ranidae > Rana > Rana temporaria. Next base: position 290,516,348 of record NC_053491.1, on the reverse strand, counting down.
GGACTTCCAGTTCCGAGCGATCAGTAGTCTTGTTGCCAACAGTACATGTACAGTTACCAGTCTCAGGGGTGGTGGGATGTCTTCAATGGATAGATTAAGGATAGCTAGCGGGGGTGTCAATGAAATGGGTGTACCCAGAATGTTCTGTAGCATCAGCTCCACTGATGACCATAGTGGTCTTAAGTATGAGCAGGACCAGAATATGTGGAGAAGAGTACCAGGGTTTTTGCATCCCCTCCAACATTCGTGAGATGTGGCAGGGTGGAACTTGGCTATCCTAGTTGGTGTAAGATACCATCTCATCAGCAGTTTTTGTGAGAGTTCCCAAAGGGAGGTGCAGGAGGTGTATTTGTGGTTGGCTTTGATCGCTGTTTGCCATTGACGGTCAGAGAACGGGGTAAGTAAGTCATGTTCCCATTCTAGGAGTGGTTTGGATTTAGTGAATGAGTTTTTTTCTTGGAGGGTTGAGTAAATTATGGACGTACCTTTGTTTTTCGTTGTATCAGAGAAGAGGAAGCGCCATATGTGCAGAGGTAGGTGTCCTTCCAAGGGACGAGAGTTGTTAAGGCAATGTTGCAGTCTATAGTATGTGAGGTAGTCTGAGGCAGGGGCCTGTAGGGTCTTTTGGGCGTGGAGAAATGATTTGGTGGCCACTAGGGGACGTAGTTCGTGTACGTAGGATATGTGGTCGGACAGCCAGTGGGGAACAGGCAGGTCAGGGGTCAGCAGCTGGAGTGTTTGTATGGGTATTGGGGTAGGTTTGGTAGCAAGGGTCGGCCAGGAGGAGGAATGGAGTACCTTCCATACTTTGACAGTGGCCTGAATAGTAGGGGAGTATATGGAGAGTAGTGGGTATTTGGCGGTCGTGCTGAATAGCCATTGGGAAAGGTTGGGGCCAGGGACCATGTGGGATTCTATAGCGCCCCAAAGTGTGGTGGGGCGTTCCATCATCCACTCGCGCATCTGTGAGATTATAGTGGCCATATAGTAATCTCTGATGTCTGCTAGGCCCATGCCTCCCACAGACCTATGTTTGATGAGTTTAGCCTGGTTGCATCTGGGTTTTTTGCCTTGCCATAGAAAGTGTCCAAGTATGGATTGTAAGGATTTAAGGTATGACTGTGGTAGAGGGATTGGGAGCGTCCTGAAGATGTACAGTAGTCTGGGTAGGATCATCAGTTTAAAGGCCGCGAGTCTCCCCGCCCATGAGAATTCGTGTTTGGAAATTTTTGCAGTTTCTCGGATAAGCATCTGTTTCATCTCGGTATAGTTTTGGGGGAATAGGGTTGATGTGGATTTAGTCAAAGTGATACCTAGGTATGGTATACCTGTGTCCGCCCAAGGGTATGGGTATTTGTGTCTAAGCAGGTTGCTAGTGATGGCGTCCAGTCCTATGTCTAGAATGTACGATTTTTGTTCGTTGACCTTATAGTAAGATACATTAGCAAATCTTTTTAGTAATAACTGTACCGAAGCCAGGGAGGAAAGGGGGTTACTTAGCATTATTATCACGTCATCGGCGAACAAATTGATTTTATGGTCTGAGGTGCCTATTTTTAGACCTGTTATTGAGTCGTGAGTTCTAACATGTTCTGTTAGGGGTTCCATGATGAGGTTAAAGATTAGGGGTGATAGGGGGCAGCCTTGACGTGTGCCATTGGAAATCATGAAAGGTTTTGAGAGTATTTCGGAAGTATATACCTGGGCTGACGGGGAGGAGTAAAGTGCCATGATGGCGGAGAGTATGGGACCCTGGAACCCAAATTTTGTGAGAGTCGCGTGCATGTAACCCCAGTGGACCCGGTCGAACGCCTTCTCTGCATCCAGTGATAGGAGCAGAGAAGGCGTTCGGGTCGACCCCGCGGCGTGGATGAGGTTAACGAGTCTACGGGTTGCATCAAAGGCTTGCCTACCTTTAGTAAAGCCGGATTGGTCCTTGTGGATGAGCAGGGGCATTAGGTCTATTAGGCGGTTGGCTATTAGCTTGGCGTGGATCTTGGCATCCAAATTGAGGAGGGAAATAGGACGGAAGTTCTGGGCACATGTGGGTTCCTTGCCTGGCTTCGGCAGAGTGACAATCAGGGCGGATAACATTTCCGGGGGGAGAGAGGAGGAAGAAGCAGCATCGTTGCAGACAGTAGTCAGAAAAGGTGCAAGTATCTGGCCGAATTTCTTATAGTACTCGCTAGTCAAGCCGTCAGGGCCTGGGGATTTATTAGAGGGCAGACCTGCTATCGTTTGTAAAATTTCTAGGGGAGTAAAAGGTGCGTTCAGCGATTCCAACTGCTCCACAGACAACTTAGGGAGATTGATGTCTTGGAGAAATGCTTCTATGTCTTGGGGAGACGGTTGGGGCACCGAACTGTCATCTTTGAGGTTATATAAGGTGTTATAGTAGTGGCTGAAAGCATCAGCAATCTCCGTGGGGTCAATAAGTTTCTTTTTTGAGGAAGGGTGGAACAGGTGGGTAATTTTGGTTTTGGTAATATGCCCCTTGATTCTATTGGCCATGAGCTTGCCAGCTTTGTTGCCTGTGGAGTAATGTGTGGCTTTGAAGTAGGTATGGGCCCTTTCATAAGATTCTAGCAGGTGTGCCCTAAGGTCACTTCTCAGGAGGTCTAGTTTATTTTTAGTATCAAGGGTAGGATTAGATTGGTTCTGAGCCTCCAGTATTCTTATTTCAGAGGTCAGGGTGTCTAGGCGGTGTGTTTTCAACCTCCTCTCTCTCGCCCCAAGTTGAATAAATATTCCTCTTATGAACGCCTTGTGTGCGTTCCACAGCATAGAATTGTCTTTCACAGAACCTGTATTCAGGGAAAAAAATTCAGTTAGACGGTCTGCGATATACGCAGAGTGTTGTGGTGAGTGAATAAGGGATGCATTAGCTCTCCAGATCCTCGATCGTGCGAGGGAGGGAGAGGCATTTAAGGACATGGTGACGGGTGCATGGTCGGACCATGTAATGGTAGAGATATCAGAGTTCGAGATATTGGGAAGGGACCATTTGTCTACCAAGAAATAGTCAATCCTCGTGTAGGAGTTATGGCGGGGGGAGAAATATGAATAGTCTCTTTCAGTGGTATGCAGACATCTCCAGGCGTCGTATAGGTCGTGTGTTCTCATGAAGGAGCCCATAGGTGATGCAGTCCTGCCCGTTCGGGAAGAGGCATCCATCGAGTTGTCAGGGACTATATTAAAATCTCCGCAGATGATAAGTGTTCCCTGTTTAAAGCGAGTGAGTTTTTTCATAAGCTTGGATAGGAAGCTGATCTGCCTCGTATTAGGGAGGTAGACATTGACTATAGTGTATCTTACATTGTCCAGGGAGCAGTCTAGTGCAAGGTACCTTCCGTTGATATCAGACATGCTGTTGTGGAGGGTAAATGTTATGGTGTCCTTGATGGCTATTAAAACTCCATTTTTCTTCTCAGGGCCCGAGGCCTTAAGGATAGTTGGGAATTGTTTGTTGGTACAGGTCGGCTCTGCCGTGAGTTTAAAGTGCGTTTCTTGCACACAGATGATGTCACATAGGGACGTGCGGGCTGTTTTCCATAGTGACGCCCTTTTAGCAGGGTGGTTTAGGCCTTTAGCGTTTAGGGTCATAAATTTAGGCATTTTCAGGAAGGTGTAGTAAGAGCGGATAATTAGTTACTCACAGTTCGTCGTGGTCTTCCAGGTGTGGGATCAGGTGGGCTGTGGCGTTGATCTACGTCCTAGTTCAGGAATACGTTTTCTCAGATGTGTGGAGCTCTCCAGGGATCCGGTAGAGAGGGGAAGGAAAGGAGAGGGTCAGGGAGCACAAGGAAGGGTTAACAGTAACAACGATAGGTGCAAACAGGTTAACAACAGTGCTGGGTGTGTATAAAACACCGTGGTCAGTAGTATATCAGAAACGACTACTGAATCTTTTTTTGGGGGGTAAAAGTCCGTGTATCAACTGCAACGAGCAGGCACCGACCGGAGTGCATATGTGAGCAATAGGTGGTATCGCACCAACCCTATGGTCAGTTAGTAACACTGGGGTGGGTTTCCATGGCATTGTGGTGTGGATGGTCAGGAGAGGTGTCACGAGGTGTTGCATTGCCATCTGGAATAATGTGCCACTTTTTGAGGAGATGGATGCCTTCTTCCACCGTGTGTATATTATGTTTAACCCCATTTCTTGTAATCATAAGTTTGGTCGGGAATCCCCATTGGTAGGGAATCTTGTGGTTGTTCAGAGGTTTGGTGATGGTCTGGAGTTGTCTCCGCTGCTGACGGGTGTATTGGGAGATGTCAGCGAAAAGCTGCAGCTTTGCGTATGGCGGAGGTAGCTGGCCCAGCCTTCTGGATTTGGACATGAGCATGTCCTTGGCGTGGTAGAAGTGAATTCTCATGAGGGTATCACGGGGTATTTCAGGTGGCAAGTGGGAAGGTTTTGGTAGGCGGTGGATACGGTCCACGATTGTCTCCACAAGGGGGAGATCGGGTAAGAGCGTGGTGATCATTTTTCTGGCGTATGAATTGAGGTCAGCAGGCAAAACCGATTCTGGGATGCCGCGTATTTTCACATTATTGCGCCTTGACCTGTCCTCGAGGTCCGCCATCTTGGCGCGCAGCCACTGTTGGTCGTCTTTTGCGTGGTCATGGGCATCTATTAAGTCATTGACTGTTACTGTCATGGCGCTCATCTGGTGCTCAATACGGTCCACCCTCCCCTTGACATGTGTCATTTCGTTTTTAAATGCTGAGATCATGGTGGAAATATCACTATGCAGCGATGTGTGCAGGGAGATTAGCATGCCCTTTAGCACTGTGTCCATGACAGGCTGGTCGGTAGTGGGAAATGCTGCTATAGGGGATGATGTTGGATCCAGTGAGGGGAGGCTGTCTAGTGTAGGCCTTACCTCAGAGGCCTGGGGGTGAAGGTCCATCCTCATCCGCGCTTTAGCAGGGCTGGCAGTCGTGGAGGACGGTCCGGAGGGTGGCGGTGGGCCGTGAGGGGGTGAGCTGGGATGTGCGATTCCGTCCCCATCGTCCGGCAGGTCAGTGTAGGCTCTCTCTCCTCGCGGTGAGCGGTCGCGGGCGCCATCTTGGATTCGAGCGCCGTGAGGTGAGGAGAAAAAATCAGTCAGTTTCCTCGGCGGGCGGTAGTCCTTTCGTTTCCTGGAGGTGCCAGGCGGGTTCCCCAGCATGTGTTGGCTTTGGTGATGCATTTTTAGGGCGTAGGTTGGCCGCTTAGATGTCGGATTCTCCGGTCAGTGCAGGAGCTGTGGTATCAGGCTTCCATGCAGCTCGGCGGTTGGACACGCCCCCCCATTTCTGGCAATGTTTTGAAGAGTTTCCTGTTGTTGAGCTGATAGATTTGAATTTTTACCTGGTTTAGAAAAGGGGAAATTTTCGATCTGCTTTTTTGTTTGTTTCAAAAATGCCCAAATGACAGGACTGGTTTAGAGATTTGGAAATTTTTCAGACTTTGCCTTAAATTTATTTGGTTCAATAATGTTGTCTAGCATCCCCTCATCCTCTTCTACTGCTGCCTCATCAGGGTCCCCTGCTCTTTCATTCTCATACAACTTTTTGATGAATCCCTTATAAAGGTCTTCATACCTAAATATGTGTATTTATCCTAGCGCTCATCTTACATTTAAAAATTAGTCTTAAAATGTTCTCACATAATATTCAAGGTTTCAATTTCCCGCACATACGTAAGAAAGCTTTCCAACACTATAAGAGACTAGGTGCTGACATCATTCTCCTACAGGAAACCCATTTTTCATCTTCTAATCAGCCGAAATACTTTGAAAATTCTTACAGCCAATTTTATTATACTACCTTTCTCAACAAAATGTCATCTTTATCCAAAATTCTATTATATTTGAAATTCAGAATGTATATAAAGATGCATACAGACGCTTTATTATCCTTAAGGGGTCCATAAATAACCGCTCATTGGCTATTGCATAAATGTATGCCCCAAACGAATCACAATCCCCCTTTTTTCCCTAACATTTTTTAAACCCTAGACCGTTACAGTTCCACACCCATAATACTGGGCAGGGATTTTAATATGTCAGCTCACCCTGCTCTTGAAAGAAGCAGAGTGGTCCCTTCATCAAAAACATTCTCTAAATCAATCAATCATTCTCTTAGTAAATTCCAACTAATTGACTCCTGGAGAGCCTATAACGATGGTACAAAGGAATACACCCATTACTCTCATCCACACGACTGTTAAGCCTGGTTGAATTACATATTTTGCATACTACCTGATACTACCAGCTAATTTTTCCAAAGCACATATCCACCCATGCCCATGGTCGGATCATAACATAACTTCCTTTGATACTTCACACAAAGGCCTTGCTCCTACTCCCTTTAATTGCCGCTTAAATCCTTCCCTTTTAACAGACCCCTCCAACATTCCAAAAAATTCAACACACATAGAAAATTACTTCACTGACAACACAAATTACGAAACTCCCCCCACAACACTTTGGTCAGCACACAAAGCTGTCCTGCAAGGTCATTTAATCAGCTTAGCAGCAGCTAAAAATAAGAGGTAAACTTTCTGAAATTCAATGCCTCACCAGGGACCTAGACAAATTATACAAACATCTTAACCACTTACCTTCCCAAGAGCTGAATCAACAAATACAATCCAAACGCCAAGCCCTAGACTCAATTCTATAAGCTAACACTGAAAAATCACTTAGGTTCTCCAAGGCAAAATTTAGGCTACATAGCAATTCCTCCTCTGCTATGTTCGCAAGGAAGCTCAATCAGGAACATAAACCACCCCATATTTATAAACTACGTGATCAGAGAGGTAACCTGGTTCCCCACCCACAAGAGGTTCTAGAAATATTTTCATTCTTTTACAAAAAACTCCTTTCCGGACCACAATCACAACCCCAACCTCCCTCAATGACTTGGCTAGACAACCTGCAACTTCCTTCCCTCAATATTCAACAAATTAACTCCCTCAATGAACCCTACACTGACATAGAAATAATTAATATAATACAATTTCTCAAAACATCCACCGCTCCCTGCCCAGACGGTTACACTTCCTCTTATAAAAAATGTGCAACTTTATTTGCACCCAATCTAACTAAACTGTTCAATCATATTCTACAAGGTAATCACTTCCCTGACTAAATGCTTTTGGCCAACCTATCTGTAATCCCAAAACCTCTCAAAGATCATACCCTTCCACAAAACTTTCACCCATCTCAGTCCATAACAATGACCTAAAAATCTTTGACTGTTAGCTGATAGATTTGCAGCAGTTATCCCAACTCTAATCCACACAGACCAGACTGGCTTCATCCCAGGAAGACAGATAGTTGATAACATTAGGTTAGTCACAAACATCATTCAAGGCGCTAATCTTCATTAACGCCCGGTTTGCCTCCTTAGCCTAGACATTCACAAAGCATTTGATAGTGTAAACTGGTCTTGCCTCAATCACTTACTCCCAAAATTTGGCATCTCAGATAAATTCATACAATGTTTAAATGCCCTATATCATATCCCACGGAAGAAGAAATAATACTGAATTATTTCCCCTAAGTAGAGGTACTAGACAAGGCTGCCCATTTCCCCACTTTTATTTGCATTAGTAATAGAACCCCTGGAACAAGCAATAAGAAACAATATAAATATTAAGGGATTTATCAAAGGCCATAATGAATTTAAACTTAGCTTATATGCTGATGACGCTCTCCTATTTCTATCAGACCCACTCATTTCCATACCCAACCTCCTTACTGAACTTAACATATTCTACAACCTTTCTGGCCTAGGTATTAACATAAATAAGTGTTCAGCCCTACCCATTAATTTCTCTCACAACATGCAAGCTTTGCTACAATAAAACTTCTTGTTCATTTGGTGTTCCCAATCCTTCAAATACCTCGGTATCCATGTGACATCTTCCCATAAATTACTATATAAAACCAACTATCCCCCGCTCTTCACCCATATTAGCTCTCTTCTCAAAACATGGTCTGCCCACCACATTTCCTTTCTCAGAATGGATCTGTGCCATTAAGATGACAATCATTCCCAAACGTCTGTACTATTTCCAAGCCCTCCCTATTAACGTTCCCAAAACTAGAATTGAAACCCTTTAAAGAGAATTCAATATATTTATCTGGTCTGATAAAAAACCTAGATGTAGTTATTCCCTCATGCATAGACCACAATCTAAAGGAGGACTTGGTCTTCCTAACCTCTGGCACTATTTTCTTGCGGCCACACTTATGCAACTATCCCAATTGTTTTCCCCAATCCATAACATCCCTTGGATAATCTTTAAATACACCTCCATTTTCCCGCTGCATTTACAAGGCATTCTGTAGTCCAACCTAAATTTTAATTGTGCACTCCTTAAACTAAATACAATAGTTGCTCACTTTTTTTAACTCAAAATCAAAGAAACCTTTCTTCAGATGTTCCACCATTAGCCTCTTATCTAGGTGACTCTAGATTTGACCAAGCTTACAATAATAGTAGCTTATTCTCACTCTGGATCTACAACAACCTGACTACATTAAGATCCTTACTAACCAATATGGAATCCCCCTCATTTACATCACTTCAGTCTACAGTGGGGATCGAAAGTTTGGGCACCCCAGGTAAATATTTGTATTAATGTGCATAACGAAGCCAAGGAAAGATGGAAAAATCTCCAAAAGGCATCAAATTACAGATTAGACATTCTTATAATATGTCAAAAAAAGTTAGATTTTATTTCCATCATTTACACTTTCAAAATTACAGAAAAAAAATGGCGTCTGCAAAAGTTTGGGCACCCTGCAGAGTTAATATCTTGTACTGCCCCCTTTGGCAAGTATCGCAGCTTGTAAACACTTTTTGTAGCCAGCCAAGAGTCTTTCAATTCTTGTTTGAGGTATCTTTGCCCATTCTTCCTTACAAAAGTCTTCCAGTTCTTTGAGATTTCTGGGCTGTCTGTCACGCACTGCTCTTTTAAGGTCTATCCATAGATTTATATTATGTTGAGGTCAGGAGATTGTGAAGGCAATGGCAAAACCTTCAGTTTACGCATCTTGAGGTAATCCCCCGTTGTCAGAGAACCAACCGTGGAAGAACTGGCAGACCTGTCTTGCACGGACCTACGAGCAATGCGGGCGGGATTCCTGGCGTCAGTGCCCTATTTAAAGCTTGTTGCAGCAGTCACCAACTGCTGCATGATCTTCAGCCCTTGGTGTGATCCTGAATCCTTGTTCCTGTTCTTGTATTCCTGTTGACAACCCGGCTTGCCTGACCAGACTTTTCCGTGTATGACCCCTGGCTTGTCTCTCGGCTTATCCTTGTCCTGTTCCTGTCTGCTGGATCCAGTGTATGACCTCGGCTTGCCTTCTGACCTGTTCCAGTCACTTCCTGCTTCCTGTGTATGACTCCGGCTCGGCTCCTGACTCCGCCCCTGGGTTTCCTGCCAGTCCACCTCATCTGGTACTTCCGTGGTACCCCTGCCTGACTGCGTATCCTGGTCTACAGCTGATCTCCAACATCAACTCAGCAAGTCGCAGCTGGCAACTCCTGCATCTCTGGGCATAGCTCCCCCCTTGTCACCTCCAGGGGGCGTTCTGCACTTAGTCGCAAGGGAAGCCCTCTCTGCACTTCGGCCTCTGGTAAGGTACGTGACACCCGTGGATTTTGAGGTGTGTTTAGGATCATTATCCATTTGTAGAAGCCATCCTCTCTTTAACTTCAGCTTTTTCACAGATGGCATCAAGTTACCATCCAAAATTTGCTGACATTTTATTGAATCCATTTTTCCTTCTACTCATGAAATGTTCCCTGTGCCACTGGCTGCAATACAACCCCAAAGCATGATTGATCCACCCCCATGCTTAACAGTTGGACAGAGGTTATTTTCATTAAATTCTGTGCCCTTTCTTCTTTAAACATACCTTTGCTCATTCCGGCCAAAAAGTTATATTTTAACCTCATCGGTCCACAGAACTTGTTTCCAAAATGCATCAGGCTTGTCTATATTTTCATTTGCAAAGTTCAAATGCTGATTTTTGTGGTGAGGACGTAGAAGAGGTTTTCTTCTGATGACTCTTCCATGAAGACCATATTTGTACAAGTATCTCTTTATAGTGAAATAGTGTACCACAACTCCAGTGTCTGCCAGATCTTTCTGGAGGGATCGTGCAGTCAAACGTGGGTTTTGAATTGCTTTTCTCACAATCCTGCAAGCTGTTCTGTCTGATATTTTTCTTGGTCTTCCAGATCTTGCTTTAACTTCCACTGTTCCTGATGAGTGCCATTTCTTAATTACATTTCGAACAGAGGATATTGACATCTGAAAACGCTTTGCTATCTTCTTATAGCCTTCTCCAGCTTTGTGAGCGTCAACTATTTTCACTTTCAGTTTTCTAGACAACTGCTTAGAAGAACCCATGGTGCTGATTGTTGGGGCAAGGTCAGATGAGTCTGGGCATTTAAAACCTTTGAGATTGACATCACCTGGTCTTCCCAGACGATGATTGAGAACAATCCATGACACTGGCAGGTCTCACCTTTGCAAAGGGGGGCAGTGCATGCTATAAATTCTGCAGGGTGCCCAAACTTTTGCAGATGCCATTTTTTGGTTTTCTGTAATTTTGAAAGTGTAAATGATGGAAATAAAATCTAACTTTTTTTGACATATTATAAGAAAGTCTAATCTGTAATTTGATGCCTTTTAGAGATTTTTCCATCTTTCCTTGGCTTCGTTATGCACATTAAAGCGGGGGTTCACCCGTACATAAAACTTTTTCCCCCTAGGTGGATGCTCGTTTTGTCTAGGGGAATCGGCTAGTTGTTTTAAAATATGAGCATTACTTACCGTTTACGAGATGCATCTTCTCCGCCGCTTCCGGGTATGGGCTGCGGGACTGGGCGTTCCTATTTTGATTGACAGTCTTCCGAGAGGCTTCCGACGGTCGCATCCATCGCGTCGCGATTTTCCGAAAGAAGCCGAACGTCGGTGCGCAGGCGCAGTATAGAGCCGCACCGACGTTCAGCTTCTTTCGGCTACTAGTGACGCGATGGATGCGACCGTCAGAAGCCTCTCGGAAGACTGTCAATCAAGAAGGAACGCCCGCTCCCGAAGACCCATACCCGGAAGCGACGGAGAAGATGCATCTCGAAAACGGGTAAGTACAGCTCATATTTTAAAACAACTAGCCGATTCCCCTAGACAAAACGAACATCCATCTAAGGGGATTTTTTGAAAAAAAATTCTTATGGGTGAACTCCCGCTTTAATACAAATTTTTACCTGGGGTGCCCAAACTTTCGATCCTCACTGTATAAGCATTATGGGTGGAACTGCATACAGATGTGCGTAGTTCAAAATTAATCATTGGAGTTTGTTATAAACCACCCAATGTTAATGAGGAGGTGGAGACTCAGCTCCTTGCACAGATGGAAAGGGCTGCAAGGTCTGGGACGGTGATAATAATGGGGGATTTTAACTACCCAGAAATTGACTGGATTAATGGCACTTCTGGGACAGTTAAAGGACAAAAATTTAAAAACCTATTGCAGGACAATTTTATGGTGCAGTTTATTGAGGCCCCAACTAGGAATGATGCCCTGTTGGACCTGATAATTTCAAACCATGCAGAGCTTATTACTAATGTTCAGATAAAGGAACACCTGGGTAGCAGTGATCATAACATGATTTCATTTAATGTTAACTATAAGCAAGAAATACATACAGGAAATATTAAAACACTAAATTTTAAGAGAGCAAATTTTCCAAGGATGAGGGCTGCTCTCCAGGACTTGGACTGGGAGGGACTATTGGCACAGATGAACACAGAACAGAAATGGGAATTCTTCAAAAAGACTGTGTGGAACCTCACTGCAAAGTATGTTCCCATGGGCAATAAGTTTAAAAGGCTAAAAATAAAACCTATGTGGCTCACGGTCAAAGTTAAAAAAGCTATAAACAATAAGAAAGTAGCTTTTAAAAAATATAAAAATGAAGGAACACTAGTGTTGTTTAAATGTTACAAAGAATATAACAGGATATGCAAAAAGGAAATCAAGGATGCAAAAATTCAAAACGAACGACAGATTGCAAAAGATAGTAGGACAAACCCCAAAAAATTCTTTAAATATATTAATAGTAAAAAGGTGAAGTCTGAGCATGTAGGCCCCTTACAAAATAATCTAGAGTGGGTGACTGGGGACAAAGAGAAGGCAAATTTACTAAATGTTTTCTTCAGCTCTGTGTATACAATGGAGCATGGGGGAGCTCATGTCCAAAATGGGGGTGGGAGTGACACAGCCCCAAATCCACAATGGCTCAAAAGTGATATGGTCCAGAAATATTTAGACAGAATAAAGGTGGATAAAGCACCTGGACCTGATGGCATCCATCCACGGATCCTAGGTGAGTTGAGCTCTGTCATTTCAAAGCCACTGTATCTAATATTTAGGGACTCATTAAAGACAGGAATAGTACCACTGGATTGGCGCAGGGCCAATGTGGTGCCCATATTTAAAAAGGGAACAAAGTCTTTACCAAGTAACTATAGACCTGTTAGTTTAACTTCTATAGTTGGGAAGATACTGGAACGTTTAATAAAAGACCACATGGATGAGTTCTTGCTGGAAAAAAACTATTTAAGCAGCAGACAACATGGATTCATGAAAGACAGAAGTTGTCAGACAAACCTGATTTCCTTTTATGAAGAGGTAAGTAAAACCCTGGACAGAGGCGTGGCTGTGGACGTGATATATTTGGATTTTGCAAAAGCGTTCGATACAGTTCCGCACACACGGCTCATGTGTAAGGTAAGGTCTACAGGATTGGATATATCAGTTTGTAAATGGATAGAAAACTGGCTGAAAGACAGAATTCAGAGAGTCGTGGTTAATGATTCTTACTCTGAATGGTCCAATGTTATGAGTGGTGTACCCCAAGGTTCAGTGCTGGGACCCTTACTTTTCAATATATTTATAAATGATATTGGGTCTGAGATCAAAAGTAACATTTCTGTCTTTGCAGATGACACCAAGCTATGCAGTGGAATAACGTCCTTACAGGATGTCTCCAATTTACAAGCCGACCTCAATGCTCTGTCTGATTGGGCGACTAAGTGGCAGATGAGGTTTAATGTAGATAAATGTAAAGTTATGCACTTGGGGGCTAAGAATATGCATGCATCATACATACTAGGGGGAGTACAACTGGGGGGGTCTGTAGTGGAGAAGGATCTGGGGGTTTTAGTTGATCATAAGCTCAATAATGGCATGCAATGCCAAGCTGCGGTTTCCAAAGCGAGCAAAGTCCTTTCTTGTATTAAGAGAGGTATGGACTCCAGAGACAGAGATATAATTTTGCCCCTGTACAAATCATTAGTAAGACCTCATCTGGAATATGCAGTTCAGTTTTGGGCACCAGTTCTCAAAAAGGATATAGGAGAACTGGAGAAAGTGCAGAGAAGAGCAACCAAACTGATAAGAGGCATGGAGGAGCTCAGCTATGAGGAAAGATTAGAGGAACTAAATTTATTCACTCTTGAGAAGAGGAGAATAAGGGGGGATATGATCAACATGTACAAATATATAAGAGGTCCATACAGTGAACTTGGTGTTGAGTTATTCACTTTACGGTCATCACTGAGGACAAGGGGGCACTCTTTACGTCTAGAGGAAAAGAGATTTCACCTCCAAATACGGAAAGGTTTTTTCACAGTAAGAGCTGTGAAAATGTGGAACAGACTCCCTCCAGAGGTGGTTCTGGCCAGCTCAGTAGATTGCTTTAAGAAAGGTCTGGATTCTTTCCTAAATGTACAGAATATAACTGAGTACTAAGATTTGTAGGTATAGTTGATCCAGGGTAAATCCGATTGCCTCTCGGGGGATCAGGAAGGAATTTTTTCCCCTGCTGTAGCAAATTGGATCATGCTCCGCTGGGGTTTTTTGCCTTCCTCTGGATCAACTGTGGGTATGGAGTTGGGTGTATAGGATTTTACTGTGTTTTTTTTATTTTGTTTTTTTGTGGTTGAACTGGATGGACTTGTGTCTTTTTTCAACCTGACTAACTATGTATATATATATATATATTGTGAGATTGGGGGATCAGACTCCTAGGGTAGATGCGTCTTTTCAGTGAGACGCCAATCCAATACTGAGTTTTTAAGGGCTGGTAGCCCACTTTTATTTAAAAGTAAAGTTCAAAGAAAATGAAAGTAGCCCTCGCAGGGGGTTTTCATCATTCCTGTATCTTGGAAATACATCAATAATTCAGCCTCCCGGCTTTCACATTTGCCATCCGGCTGTTCAGGCCTTTAACTTAGGCCCCACGTTCTGCTCCTCAGAACTACCAGCTTCTTAGCCATAAGCACACGTCTAGCTTACGTCCTGCTGCAGCTAAGCACACACCTAGCTTATCTCTTGCTGCTCCAACAGTAATCACCCCTGCCTCCTGCAGTGATGCATCCACTCTGTCTTCTCTCACAGAGCTTTTGGGAGTCACCTGACTCCTTAGCACAGACCTCCTGTCTGTGGGGTGGGGCCCTGAATGCTGCTCAGATCAGCCTTTAAAAACCCAAAACACAGCTGACCAATTAACATGTGTTTGATGGCATGGCACAGTGACTGCGTTTGATGGCATGGCACAGTGGTGACAATTGATGGCACAGTGGCTGCGTTTGATGGCACAGTAGCTGCGTTTGATGGCATGGCACAGTGGTGACAATTGATGGCACAGTTGCTGTTTGATGGCATGGCACAGTGGTGACAATTGATGGCACAGTGGCTGCATTTGGTGGCATGGCACAGTGGTTGCATGTGATGGGCACAGTGAGGCTTCAATTTTTTTTTTTTTTTTGCGCCCCCCCCCCAATTTTGAGCACCAGCCGCCACTGTTCCAGACATTTGTAATGTTTGTAGATCCTGGGACACACACATGTGTGAAGGTAAAGTGTCTGCAGGGAAAAGTCAGGGAAGGGAGGGGGAGAGATAACAAGCATCTGAGAGGAGCAGTGTGACAGGCAAAGATGAATGGATCTGTGTGAGGACGACAGGGAGCAGGACGGCCGGCCATATAGTGACTGAGGAAGGGAGGAAGATGCCAGGGAGAGAGAGAGAGAGCATTGCAGACACAGCCAGAACTGACCTGTAAAGCCAACGTGAGGAGACCTGTTACCACTGCTGCCCGAACCTGCTGGGAGGAAACTTCAAAGGCCCCCCATGCACCTAGGACCCCTGGGCAGTTCACAGAAGTGCCTGTGCATTAAGACAGGAAATCCCTCCCCCGCTCTCACAGTGTCCCCCAGCTTTTAGGGAGAGGAAAGCAGGCAGCGCTGGGGGGAGACCAGGCACCTATAGGAGGATCACATGTGGCTAGAACAGGGAGGCAGATCGGTGCGCTGTGACAGTTACAGAAATGATGCCGACAGGAGGGAGAGATACACAGCATCGGTTCTGTAACTGTCAAGGCGCACCAATCTGCCTCCCCATCAGCGGGCCCCACTCGGCTGCAGGCCCCATAGCGCCCGCGTGGGTCGCTATGGCGGTAGTTCCGCCACTGATCATCATATTCCGGTACGGGAAACCCACGTACTGGGCGCACGGAGAGGTGCTGGTACTCTCCAGAGCCATTTTTGGAAGTGGCGGTACTGAGTACCGCCGCGTTCCGGCCCAGTTAAAGCACTGTATACCGTCAATGTAACATCTCCACAGAATTCGAACAGAACGTGTATGGGAACAGCTGGCTGGTTGGTGAGTGACATGGGAGTCAGGCATGACTGTCCAACCCCATGATGCCGACATCACGAGGGGCACATGCACGACTAACATCCTCCTTTCTTTTCCCTTCTAGGTGACTCGGCATAGGCATTGGGCCCCATCTCATGACTCCATACTGGGATCCCCAAACCAGAGGAGAGAGAAACTACAATGCTGCACACATACGTACCCGTGCAGTGGTGGAACGCACGGGTGAAGTCCCGTTTCCAATGCCTGGATACATCAGGGGGGGCCCTGTTGTATTCCCCCAACTTTGTGTGCCAGATCATCGGTGCATGTTGGGTGCTGCACAACTATGCCATGAGAAAGGGCCTGGAGATTGACATATGTGATGACCTGACACCCCAACCACCCAGTCCCCCCCTAACCAAAGATACCCCATCTGCTGAGGGAAGAGCAGTCAGGAGTTGCCTTGTGGAACGCATTTTTTAACGTTAAACACACACATTCATCATGGCACAAGGAGAATGCATGCATGCACACCACTGTGGTGCCTAGCTCACACACACCACATCCACCTCACATTGGTTTAGCCCAAGTCCATCATGCAGGACTTGGGAGCAGCAACGCCACGCCAAGGCACCAAGAATGTTGCTGACCATTCATACCACATTTACATGGTCGTGGGGATAACTTCTCTCCGACGACCCAGGGTGACACCCCTTGCTGGCAGGAATGTCCCCCCACATTCACACACCAGTCACACTGTAGCCTGCACTCCTCACCATGTGCAGGAACTTAAAACAAAAAAAGGGTTCATGCCCTTATCTGAGGACTGCACATCCTTCTGTGGACGTCATTTCAAAAAATTAAACAAATCATAATCTGAGCAAATAAAAGAAAAAGCTCATACTCTGAGCAAAATCCCCCAAAAAAAGAGCATTCATCTGCTCTGTCGTGGGCCAAGTCTGGTGCCACGGTTGCCACGGCTCTGGCTCCTCAGTTGTCTGAAGGAAGCCTCGGCTGGGGGGGTGGGGCATTAGGAGGAGCATCATCCCCTGCTCTGTCACTCCTGGCAGGTGGTGGCTGCCTGCCCTCCATTGCAACGGCGAGGCGGGTGAGCACCGTGTTGGTATGAGCAAGCATCCTCAGCTGGTGGGTGGTGTTGTGGTGCTGGTTCCACCTGGTCTGCCTCCCCTCCACCTCCACAGAAGCAGTGTTGGCCTCTACAGCCACTGCCAACCTCCTCACCTCCGCCATGAGGACTGATGTTGCGGCCTGCTGCTCCCCCATGCAGGTCACCATGGCAACGCAGTTTCCACTCACATCCTGCAGGCTGTCAGAGATGGACCTGCTCTGACCCGCCTGCTGGGTGAGGGACTGCTGCACAGCCAATGCGCAGGCAGCCTGGGACTGGGCCGAGGAGGCCAGGCTATCTGCTACACGCCGCAGGTCACCCACCATAGCACCGATATGGCAGGTCTGCCAGGCCTGCTCCCTCTGCAGCCCTTCTTGGAGGGCTCTGGGTACACCCCTGGTCTTCTGAAGAGCCTTCCTGGGGGAAGGAGAGGCTTTGGCCCGTCCAGATGGGCTAGACCTGGAAGGGGGTTCCCCTGGATGGGGTAGACCGGGAGGGGGTAGATCTGATGGGCGGGGAGGTGGCTGAGGGTTCTGGGATGGTGGAATCCTCCTCATAATATCTACAGTCCCCCTGGTGGAGATCCACTGACTCCTCAACAACAACCTCTAGCGGAGAGGTATGGGCACTCCCCTCCACCAATATGACTGTGCTTCCCAGTCGGTCAGACTGAGCCACAGGATGTTCCGGGGATGGCAAGGGTCGAACACCGGCTGACGACGGCCCAGCTCCCTCCAGCACATCTGTGGATGACACAAAACATTCACATGTTGGTGGACCCACACACTTGTCACATGTTCCCTTCCACCCCCTTACATGCTACACACCAAATGGAGGATAAAACACACTTACCTGTCCCCAAGTCCAGATCAGTGGAGTCATAGCCCTCAACGCCCTCCACCTGCTCCTGCGAAAGACACCTGGCGACAATCTCCTCCTCAGGTGTCAAATGCAGAGATGAGGCTGGTCCTCCTCCCGTGCCCCTGGCATGCTTCTTCATGAGGGCCAACTTGTCACGGACCCGACGTCTCATGTCATTGATTTTTTTGTGGATGTCATCAGACGTCCGGGTCTCATTGCCAATGGCATTCACATCGAGAGTGATCTTGGCAAGAATCTCCCTCTTATGTGCCTTGCTGGTCTTACCACTGTGGGCACCATGCAGGTAGGCATCATATTTCGTAATTGCCGCCAACACGATATTAGTCTCCTTCTTTTCCTTGCCCACTTTAGGAGGTGCCATCTCTCTACAAAAGTACCTTGCTTCAGGGGGGGAAACAAGCAAACGGATGTACTTTTGCGCCGGACGGGCGTATGTCTGGGTGTATTTAAGCGCTTGGCGTAAGCCAAGAAGTTGCGCCGGCGTAGTTGTGAGCATGCGCACACGGGTGCGGTCACACTTCCGCGTCACTGCACATGCTCTGTTCATGATATCGATAAGTGGGGAAGAGGGCGCTAGTGAGAAAATACCTCAGATTGGGACAACCTCAATCCGAGGGTCCCAATGGTATGAGTGGGAAAGTGATAAAAAATATTAAAATATATATTATTAAACACTCTGGTGACCATAGGAATCAGAAGTATAATGTATCTCCAATAAATCATGTACAATATAAATCATACAGCAGCTATAATAGCAAGGCCGCTATCGCAATCAGTGAAAATGCAAGAAACACTATTCAATAGTGCGTCTCATATGTGACAACTCAATTAAGTGGAATGACACAACTAAACAGAAAAAACAGTCCATAGGTGATTGTTTCCATAAGTGAATTCAATTCAGCAGAATGTGGATCATGCAAAAAGTCTTGAGGGTTACTGCAGCCACCACCATACACTAGGATTACACCCGAAGTGCTCTTGTCAGGAGATAGGCTTACCAGATGCGGCAGACCCCTTTTGTGAAAAATGGGTCAATTAGGCTGAGCAGGTATAAGTGCCTGCACACTGTTCGACCATTCAGACTGCAGATCTTATAGCCAGTGATACCCAGGACATCCATCCAAAAAATATCAAAACAGGAAAGAGCTAAGTGCATTAACTTTTATTAAAAAACACATATATAAAACGCTGATTGGCCCCTTACTTGGAGGGTGCCTGCCCAGCACTAGGACTGCATGCGTCTAATCAGGACCCCGGCTGGTTCTCGTGGGTCACTGTGTATGGAAGGCGCGTTGGTTTGTTGCACAGTGTCAGCGTGTCTGCGCGCATTTTCACTGATTGCGATAGCGGCCTTGCTATTATAGCTGTTGTATGATTTATATTGTACATGATTTATTGGAGATACATTATACTTCTGATTCCTATGGTCACCAGAGTGTTTAATAATATATATTTTAATATTTTTTATCACTTTCCCACTCATACCATTGGGACCCTCGGATTGAGGTTGTCCCAATCTCAGGTATTTTCTCACTAGCGCCCTCTTCCCCACTTATCGATTCTATTGCACAATATATTTTTATATGTTTTGTCACAGAGGAGCAGCTTGTTATTTAACCTCTTCCCCACCGCGCCATAGACAAAAGACGTCTACAGCGTGGTGGAGTTATTCTGGGAGGACGTCCCTGGGACGTCCTCCCAGAATCTTTCACTCGCGCGCCCCCTGGGGCGCGCTCCCGGAATCATCTGTAAGCGCCGGGTCGCCGGCGCATCACAGATCGCGGTAAATCGCCACTGATAGCGGCGGTTTACCATGTGATCGCTCCGTCAAATGACGGATCGATCACTTGTAAACAAACCGGCGTCATGTAGCCGGTTCCTCCCTCTCCTCTCAGTACCGATCGGTACAGTGTGAGAGGAGAGGGGGGAGAGCGGAGGCAGCAGCAGCTGCTGTGGCTGGATCTGTGACAAATGCAGTCACAGATCCAGCCATCCTTCCCTGCGCAATACTCTGCAGTAAAATCCATACTCTGCAATACCCCCCATACTCTGCAATAACCCCCCCATACTCTGCAATAAAATCCATACTCTGCAATACCCCCATACCCCCCATACTCTGCAATAACCCCCCCATACTCTGCAATAACCCCCCCCATACGCTGCAATAACCCCCCCATACTCTGCAATAACCCCCCATATGCTGCAATAACCCCCCATACGCTGCAATAGCCCCCCCATACTCTGCAATAACCCCCCCATACTCTGCAATAACCCCCCCATACGCTGCAATAACCCCCCCATACACTGCAATAACCCCCCCATACACTGCAATAACCCAACCCATACACTGCAATAACCCCCCCATACTCTGCAATAACCCCCCCATACTCTTCAATACCGCCAATACTCCGCAATACCCCCAATACTCTGCAATACCCGCTAATATGACAGAAACAAGTTTTTTTTGTTTTTTTACAGAATTGTCAGTGTTTTTTCTTTTTTAGCGCAAAAAATAAAAAACCCAGAGGCGATCAAATACCACCAAAAGAAAGCTCTATTTGTGGGGGAAAAAGGACAAAAATTTCAGATGGGCACAATGTTGTATGACTGAGTAATTGTCATTCAAATTGTGAGAGCACCGAAAGCTGAAAATTGGTCTGGTTATGAAGGGGGTTTAAGTGCCCAGTGGTCAAGAGGTTAAGTAATAATTATTTTATCATTTGTGATTACATTTTTTATATACTTATTTAAGTTTGCCGCGGAAACACACCCTATTCACATCTGTTCATGATATGCCGGGCGTACATCACTGCTCCACGTCCGGAACATCATTTGCATGGGGTCACACCCACTTCCTCCTACGCCGGGTTACGCCATTGAAATTAAAGCCATGCCGACGCAGCGTGGGAGCACTGGCTTCCAGAATTCCATGGTTGACTCTCTGCGCAACGCCGACGTAGCGTATATTCGTTACGCTACGCCCGCCTAACGATGCGCCAAGGTATGTGAATCTAGCTCTTGGTGTTTACTGCACTTGTGCTGTATAGTTTGCACTTAAACCTACTTAGTGTATACTGCGAGTGTGCTCTGTAGTTTGCACCTAAACCTACTTGGTGTATACTGCAAGTGTGCTTATTAGTTGGCACATAAAGCTACTTGGTGTGTACTACACGTGTCCTCTGCAGTTTGCACCTAAAGCTACGAGGTGTGTGTACTGATTTTGTCCTCTTCAGGCCATTATAATTCCTGGAAGGACAACAAAGAGAGGCAGAGATTCACGAGGGCAAGCAGACTCTGCATCTAGAGGCAACAGTGCTGGTGGTGGACATAGTGCATCCTCTTCAGCACGTGGCCATTGCACACGCTCGTCCTTCTTTTCGGGAGCTGGCCGTGTTGAGCCTCAACATGCAGACAAATTGGTAGAGTGGATGACCAAGCCATCCTCATTCTCGTCCTCATCCTCTCTCACCCAGGCTCAGGGTACTTTGTCTGGCAAATTAGCTGCCAAGGCGTCTTCTTCCCTCTGCTCAATGGCATCACTTACTCCTTCCCTAGTCCCACCATGTACTCCTGAGGAGTCCCCCGAACTGTTTCAACACAGTGTTGGGTACATGCTGCATGAAGATGTGCAGCGTTTTGAAGGCTCCGATGATGGAACACAGATAGAGGAAGGCAGTAATTTGAGCCCAGAGAGAGGGGGTGCCCAAGAGGGACAGCAATCTGGCAGTCATGGTCCCCCAGCTGCAGCATACTGCCAGGTTTTCGACAGTGATGATGAGGGAGGGGATGATGAGGTCACTGACTCTACGTGGGTGCCTGATAGGAGGGAGGAGGAGGAAGAGGAGGAGGAGGCACAGGCACATGTCCAAAGAGGCAGGATGCCCTCCAGGGGTCAGCTTAAGGGCAGCACACCAACTGCATTACATCGCAGAGCTACGCCTGTGCAGGTCGCTGCTGTGTCTCAACATTACTGCAAAAGTTCTTTGGTGTGGGCCTTTTTTGAGACATGTGCATCAGATCGCACCATTGCTTTTTGCAACATATGTCTCAAGCGTATCTCGCGTGGCCAAAACATCACCCGCTTGGGCACCACATGCTTGACCAGACATATGTCGACCTGCCATGCAGTTCATTGGCAAGCATACCTGAAAGACCCACACCAAAGAACAGAGCGGACCTCCCCTTGCCCCTCATCAGCTGGGATCTCCAACCCCACTATACCCTCAGGCCGCGTACACACGGTCGGACAAAACCGATGAGAATGGCCTGAGGTTCAGTTTCATCGGTCCAAACCGACCGCGTGTATAGCCCATCGGTCTGTTTTCCTTCGGTCCAAAATTTTAAAACATGCTTTAAAATCGAACTGATGGACCACTGCCCGATCGGTCCAAACCGATGGTTAGTACAGAAAGCATTGGTTCAAAACCGGCGCATGCTCAGAATCAAGTCGACACATGCTTGGAAGCATTGAACTTCGTTTTATTTAGCACGTTGTGTGTTTGACGTTACCGCGTTCTGACCCGATCGGTTTTTAGAACGATGGTGTGTACGCACATCAGACCATCAGGCCACTTCAGCAGGGAACCGATGGAAATTGCCCGTCGGAACATTCTCATCGGTTTGGAACGACCGTGTGTACGCGGCCTTAGTCCTCTCTGAAGCCTGCACTGATAGGACTGAAGGTGTAGAATTAGATGTGTCACAACCTAGTAGTACATGCAGACAATCTACTATCGGTACACCGATGTCAGATTGTACCAGCCAAATTTCCCTGCCCCAGCTGCTACAGTGCCGAAAGAAGTACTCTCCCAGCCATCCACATGCCCAGCGGTGTAATGCTAGCTTAGCGAAATTGCTAGCACTTCAACTGCTGCCTTTTCAGTTGGTAGATTCTGCCCCCTTCCGTGAGTTTGTGCGGTACCTCAGTGCCAAGTTCCCAAACGTCCCTTTTTCTCACGGAAGGCGATTCTGGCTCTCTACCGCCATGTGGAAGGCAATGTCCATACCTCGCTGGACAGGGCGGTCAGTGGTAAGGTGCATATTACCGCTGACTCATGGTCCAGCAGGCATGGACAGGGACGTTACCTCTCTTTCACGGCGCATTGGGTGACTCTGCTGGCAGCTGGGAAGGACGCAGGTCAAGGTACAGTAGTGTTGGAGGTTGTTCCGCCACCACGCCTCCAAAACACTCCTACCGGTTGTGACACACCTCTCTCCTCCACCCCTCCTCTTCTTCTTCCTCTGTGGCCTCTTCCTGTGCTGGTGTGTCCTCAGAACCAGCCGTGCTCCGTAGGCATACGAGGGGCTACGCAGGAATGCAGGCAAAGAGATGCCATGCGGTGCTAGAGCTGGTGTGCTTGGGAGACAGGAGGCACACTGGGGCAGAGGTTCTGTCAGCTCTGCAGGGGCAGGCTCAGAGGTGGTTGACGTCACGCCAGCTTAAGCCAGGAATGGTGGTTAGCGACAATGACACCAACCTCCTCTCTGCCCTGCAACAGGGACAACTGACACATGTGCCCTGTTTTGCTCATGTTCTGAATTTGGTGATGCAGCGGTTCTTGTGCAGGTACCGGGGCTTACAGGATGTCCTGAAGCAGGCCAGGAAAGTCTGTGTGCATTTCCGAAGGTCATATAATGCCACTGCTCGGCTGACAGACCTCCAAAGGGAATACAACCTGCCCAAGAACCGCCTAATCTGTGACATGCCCACCAGATGGAACTCTACATTGGCCATGCTGCAGCGGCTGCACACGCAGCAGAGGGCCATCAATGAGTACCTGTGCCAATATGGCAGCAGAACTGGGTCAAGGGAGCTTGGTTTTTTTTCCCCACGCCAGTGGGCCTTGATCAGGGATGCATGCACTGTCCTGTCACCATTTGAGGAGGCCACAAGGATGGTGAGCAGTGACAGTGCATGCATCAGTGAGACTGTCCCTCTTATTCACGTGTTGGAGCACACGCTACGTGGAATAATGGACAGGGCCCTTGAGGCAGAACAGAGGGAGAAAGAGGAGGACTTCCTTACCTCTCAAGGCCCCCTTTATCCAGACAGTGGTCCTGCTTGCCCGCCTAGCACACGAGAAGGGGACGAGGAGGAGGAGGATTGTATCATCAGCATGGAGGTGGAGCATATCACTCAGCATCAGCAGCAGCAGTCTTAAAGGGATCATTTACAGTCCCAAGGAACCCATGGACTTTTACGTGGCTGGGATGAGGTGGCTGCGGATCCTGTCGTCCTCAGTGACCCAGAGGACTGTGCCCCGAATGCCTCAGCAAACCTACACTGCATGGCCTCCCTGATCCTGCAAAGCCTGCGTAAGGATCATCGTATTCGTGGTATCAAGGAGAGGGATCATTACTGGCTGTCAACTCTCCTTGATCCACGTTACAAGAGTAAGGTTGCGGAGCTTATCTTGCCGTCGCAGAGGGAGCAGAAGATGAAACATCTTCGGGAGGCCTTGCAGAAAGGTCTGTGCAACGCATTCCCAGATCCTGGGGGATTACCAAATCCTGGTCCTGGACAACGTGTTGCTGAGGCTTCGGTGAGTCAAAGAAGGAGCGGTGGAGAAGGTGGCCGTCTGACCGATGCGTTCAGACAATTTTTAGTCCGCAGGCCCAAGGTATGACCGGTTCCAGCAACCATTGCCAGCATCTGGTTTACATGGTGCGGTAGTACCTAGGGGCAAGATCAGACTTGGACACCTTCCCCACTTAAAATCCTCTGGCTTACTGGGTCTTGAGGATTGATCACTGGCCAGAGCTTGCACAGCAATTGAGCTACTGGCTTGTCCTGCATCCAGCGTTCTTTCAGAACGCACATTCAGTGCTGCTGGAGGCTTTGTGACTGATCACAGTGTACGCCTCTCCGCCGACTCCGTCGATCGACTGACCTTCATAAACATGAATCAGGCTTGGATCGATCAACACCAGCTACCAAGCACCTGATGCTGATGTAACTGAATAATTTTTGGGAAATGTCAGATCCCTTGGAGACTGCCTATACTGATGCTGAGTGACTGTCCTGTTGTGCTGCTGACTGAATATCCTTTTCCTCCTCAATAATCTTGCTGATAGCTAGTAAGAACATTGTTGGTTCTGGGCACCACAACCAGTGCCTAAGGCCCAATTTTCTGCCCCTGTTTAACAGGGGCGTATATTAAGAATTTTGGATGCAATACTTTGCATGTGGCTCTTTGCTGCGCTCCAATTACATTATCTGTGAGGGGTTGCAGTGTTGTGGCACCGCCACCAGTGCCTAAGGCCCAGTTTTTCTGCCCCTATTTTTGATGCAATTCTTTGCATGTGGCTCTTTGCTGCTGTTACGTACCTGGTTACTAGAGTCTGGTTGCAGGAGGGCCTCTCTTATGGCTCTGGCTTGCAAGCTGCTGGAGTGGGAACAGCGGACTCGGAGCACAGCGGGGTAGGAGTGCCGGTGTAGCGATGAGTAGAAGTAGGTGGCTGAATCTCTCTGGCGTGGAGGTGCTGAAGACACTGAAGCAGAGGAGGGGGTCAGCGACCCTAACTGGAGGTGCAGCTACAACGGGAACAAGTTGATGAGGTAAGCAGGTTAGTAAGTAGCAGGGTCAGACAAGCCGGGTCACAACTGATAATCAGATTGTTCAGATGCGGAAGACTGGAGCGTAGTCGTGGTACAGGCAGGTAGGTCTGGCAGCGGTGGATCCAATCAGAAGGGTAAGTCAACAAAGCCGGGATCAGGGGTTGGAGAGATATGGGTAGTCAGCAAGCCGGGTCAAAAGGTTTCAATCAGCAAGTCAGTCAGATAATCAAGTTTCAGATGCAAGTACACTCAAAACTGCAGATCAGGCAGCAAGGTGCTGGGAACACCAGTGAGGTTTTAAAGTGCATTTGGCGGCAAACGTGCATGCGCGCTCCCGCAAGGCGCACGCCCATTGTGCACGCGCCCGCCTGTTGTGCACACGCGCGCACCAATGGCGTGCGTGCATGAATATTGGACGCGTGGCGGCACACAGTTACAGAGGAACGCTGCTGTTTCTCCTGAATGGTGGATCGGCAGGATCGGCAGGTGAGTCCCTGACATTGTCCCCCCAAGGGGAAGCCTCCGGATGCCCAGTCAGGCTTTTTTGTCAGGATGGGCAAGAAATAAAGCACGTATTAATTTCTTGGCATGTAAATTACCTTCAGATTCCCAAGAATTATCTTCTGGACTGTACCCTTTCCATTTGACCAGGAACTGGTTTTGACCCTGTCGCTTCCTACAGTCCAATATAGCTTCCACCACATATTCTTCACAGCCATCAATATGGACCGGTTCGGGAGGTCTGGTTCCCCTTTGGGAAAGGGGTCAGGAACTGCAGGCTTGAGTAGAGAGACATGAAACACGGGATGTATTTTCAGAGAATCAGGCAAAGACAGTTCATTTGAAACTAAATTAATCTTTCTTGTGGGGAAACCCCACCCTACCTCATCTCTGCGATCTGCCCGAACCCTCACAGTGGGCTAGACGCGGGATCACCACCCTTAAACATGTTATAGCAGATGGTAGGATCAAGCCCTTTCAAGACCTGAGACGACAGTACTCCCTCCCTAAATCCCTCGAGTTTAAATACTTCCAGTTGAGACATGCGATGAGGGCCCAATTCCCGGACGCACTGACCCTGGAACCTGACTCAATTGAGCGACTGTTGACGTCGAGCGCAATGGGGAAGCCCCTTTCCACCCTGTACATGTACCTGACGGTGGGCCAGGATGTTAAACTCACCCGGGTAATGGATAAATGGAGGGGGGACATTCCAGCATTGGGGGAGGAGGAATGGGAGGAATGTGTCTCCACATACATCCCATCCATGATAGCAGCTAAGGACAGGTTCCTCCAGCTCAAGTTCCTACACAGGGCCTACTTCACCCCTCATAGAATGGCCAACATATACCCGCATCTTGACCCGAACTGTCCCAGGTGTGGGGTCGAGGTGGGGACCTTCTGGCACATGGTGTGGGACTGCCCGAAGCTTCGGCCGTATTGGGCGGGGGTGGCAGAGAGGCTTAGCGACATAGGAGGAACCAGAGTCCCGTTGGATCCCTTGGTGCTCCTTCTGAGTCATTTGGGTGAGGTCGAGGGAGACAGGTACACTAAGCTATGTATTACGTTCTCATTGTTTTATGCTAGGAGGGAGATACTGCTGCGGTGGAAGTCGGTGGGGCCTCCCACCCTTGGATCCTGGAGGAAGGCGGTGGACTCGGCTCTACCCCTTTACAAACTAACATACGAGAGTAGGCAGTGCCCAGCTAAATACGATAAGGTCTGGTCGGCCTGGGTGGACGCACCGGGATGGGGGGCCGGGGGGGTGGGGGACTGAGATGGACTCCCCCCCCGCCCGGCATGGGGGCCGTTGCCCCCCCCTCTCCCTCGGGGCGCTGCCCACTTCGATCGGCTGCTGGGGTCCTTACACGTCTTGGCTGGGTATCTAGAGATTTGGCGCAGGGGCGACGGTCTTTTTGCCCGCGTACACTCCGAGGAGCACTCCGGTTGGGCTTGCGCCTGGTGGCTTACGGGTGGGGTGGACTGGGGAGGGAGGGCTAGGGGCTAGCACCCTGTTGCTTATTTTAATTGTATTGTTTTCCCTTTTCCCTTCTGGATTTTCCTTTGTTTTATGATCTGCAAATGCTGAAATCACCTGTATCTGACTGTCATCATTGCTATGCAAATCTGATTGTCGAATAATGCATATCTTGTAATGCTGTTTTGTCAATAAAAACCTCTTTCTGTTAAATTAATCTTTCTTTTAACTGAGAAGGGTCCCATAAATTTAGGTGCCAATTTCTTGGATGGACAAGGTAACCTGAGATTGTTTGTTGACAGCCATACCTGATCGTCCGGTTTAAGATCTAATTCTCCCCTCCTCTTTTTGTCAAAAAATCTTTTGCTGTCAGCTTGAGCCTTGGTCACCGCTTCACGCAATAGCTGGTTGTTGCGTTTGAGGAACTCCATGGTACTTTGTACTGCTGGGACTGGAGACTCTGAAAAGAAATCTGGCAAAAATGTTAAGTTGAAACCATAAATAGCAAAGAAAGGCGATTGCCCAGTAGCCGAGTGATTGGCATAATTGCACGTGAATTCTGCTAAAGGTAGCAGGAAGACACAATCGTCTTGGGAGAAGGTTGTGAAACATCTAATGTATTGTTCTAAAGTCTGGTTTGTTCTTTCAGTTTGCCCATTGGTCTGGGGATGGTAGGCAGAAGACAGAGAAAGTTTGATTTGTAGTGTTTTGCAAAGGGCTCTCCAGAACCGAGAGGTGAATTGGCCCCCCCTATCTGATACGATATTGGAGGTCACCCCATGTAGCCTGACAATCTCTTTAACAAATACACGGGCAGTTTCAGAAGCAGAAGGTGTATTCTTTAAGGGAAGGAAATGGGCCATCTTGGTTAATCGGTCCACAATAACGAAAATTGACGTACATCCCTCGGAACAAGGAAGTTCTAAAATAAAGTCCATGGCTATCATTTCCCAAGGTCTGTCAGGTACTGTAAAGGTTTCAGTAGACCCCAGGTTTGTTTTCTGGATGTTTTATTCCGGTTGCAGATAGGACAAGTATTTGTGTATGACCTGCAAAAGTCCTCTAAACTGGGCCACCAGAATGTGCGTCGCACCAATTCGAGGGTCTTACGAACCCCGAAGTGCCCTGCTAGTGGATGATCATGAAGAAGCTTTAAAACTTCCACTCGGATATTTTCTGGTACGAAAATCTGACTTCCTCTCCAAAATAAACCGTCTCTGGAACTTAACGAGATATTAGAAGGTTTGGACGAATCAGAAGATGCTTCTCTGATCATGGAGAGTAGATCAGTATGCAGGAGCAGGAAGTTGCCATCCGGAAGAATGGTATCAGGAATGAATGTATCCTTCGTATTGTCATGCATTCGGGACAATGCGTCTGGCTTAATATTCTTGGATCCTGGACGATAAGTAATGTGAAAACAAAAACGGGAAAAGAAAAGAGCCCAACGGGCCTGTCGGGGTTTTAGATGCTTGGCTGACCTTAGGTATTCCAAATTCTTGTGATCTCCATAGATCAACACAGGATGAGCAGCGCCCTTAAGTAAGTACCTCCACTCCTCTAAGAAGGTCTTAATGGCTAGCAATTCTCGGTCACCCACTGTCATGGACCTTGGAATGCAGAAATGTTCCTTCCTTGAAAGCTGTTACACAGTGGGGGGTCTTCTTCCCTGTCTTAAAGCTCCAGACAGCTCCATTGTTCTGTGTCTGGCTATTGTGTACATTGATTGCCCCCTGGGGCTTCTGTCTCATTACACATAACAGTCCCTCCATTCAAGCTATCGGACCAATCCCTGCTGACTCATTTTCAAGTCCTCATTTGCATGGCTAAGGAGGACCTGAAGGAGGACTACATGTACTTTACAATTGACCAATAGGAAAGTGATTGTTGGGGGCGGGATGTTCCAAATTCTGTTTAAAAGTGTGTTGTGTACTTCCAATAAAGTTCTTCCTGTTTGATCCTACATACAGCCTGCCTGGTGTTTGTTCTAATGGATCCCAAATGGCACATAGCTGTAGTTCGGATCCCTGAGCCTTGGATGACCGAACCATCAGTAGTTGCGATCTGCAAGCTGACTCAATAGTAGCAGAGGAGTGTCGGGAGAGCAGAAGCGAGTGAGCAGGGGTCTTGTTACACCCACGTCATAATTCCTTTCTGCAGGAGAGAGTTTTCGGGAGAAAAATCCCACTGGGTGCATTAAATCCTTGTCCCCTAAACGTTGAGAGAGGACAGCCCCCACAGCAATTTCAGAGGCATCCACCTTGAGGAGAAAGGGCAACGCTGGATTGGGGTGGCTGAGGATTGGAGCTGACGTGAAAAGTCCCTTCAAGGTAATAAAGGCTTTCTGAGCTTCAGGGTTCCAACGGAAGCGAAGGTTCTGTTTAGTGAGCTGTGTGATGGGAGCCACAATTGCAGAGAAACCTTTAATAAATCTTCTATAAAAATTTGCGAACCCTATAAAGCGTTGTACCCCTTTCTTATCCAAAGGTGTTGGCCAGTCTATTATTGCAGATACTTTCTTCGGGTCCATCTCAATTCCTTTCAGAGAAATCACTAGGCCCAAGAACTGAATAGTTTGTCACTCAAATTCGCACTTTTCTGCTTTTGCATACAAACTGTGCAGGCGGAGGCGGCTTAGAACTTTACAGACATGCTCTCTGTGTTTTTCTAGGGAACAGGAGAAAACCAGAATATCATCCAAATAGATGATGACGAAGATGTCCAAGAAATCTCTAAATACGTCGTTGACGAAGTGCTAAAACGTAGCGGGACCAGATACTCGTAGTGGCCGTATCGGGTGCGGAAAGCTGTCTTCCATTCATCACCGTCTCTGATGCGTATCAAGTTGTACGCTCCCCTCAGGTCCAGTTTGGTGAAAATAAAGGCAGACCTTAATTTTTGGAAAAGTTCAGGTATTAGGGGCAGAGGATAGCGTTTTTTCACTGTAATGTTGTTAAGTTCCCGATAATCAACACACGGACGAAGAGTCTGGTCTTTCTTAAGCCCCATACACACCATCAGATTATCTGCAGATTTTTTTCTGCAGATTTACCAAAACCATCTAATAGGAGGTCAAACCTTAATAGTTTCAATTTGTATGCAATCAGGCAGGCCCTTGTACTACATGGTTTTGGTAAATCTGAAGACAAAAATCTGCAGATAATCTGATGGTGTGTATGGGGCTTTAGAAACGAAAAAGATTCCGGCGCCTGCTGGCGAGGTGGATGGGCGGATGAATGCCTTATCTAGATTCTCATTGAGGTAAATTTTTAAAGCATCCTGTTCCTTTTCGGAAAGCGGGAAGATACGCCCGAAAGGGATCTCAGCCCCAGGAAGGAGTTTGATCGGGCAATCATATGGCCGATGAGGTGGAAGGGAGTCTGCCCCTTTTTTACTAAAAACGTCAAGGAATCCATGGTATGGTTTCTGAATGGATTGGAGCAGGCTGGGATCGGCATTCAAGCACAACAGAGCAGGAGATGGGTTAGCAAGTCCGGGTAGGCAGTGTTCCTGACAGTAATGGGATGGGAATGTGATATCTCCAGATATCCAGTTAACCTGTGGGTTATGCGCCCGAAGCCAAGGTATACCTAGGATCACTGGAAACAACGGGGATGAAATGACGTCCAGAATTAGCAGTTCCTTGTGATTGGAAGAGGTAGTGGCAGGCAGAGGAAGGGTCTCCCGGGTTACTTGACCTGACTTAATGTGTGAGCCGTTGGCCAGGAAGACGGAGAGTTTAAAGTCTTTTTCACGTAAAGGTATGTTATGCAGGTCGGCAAAGGTGGTATAGATGAAACAGCTGCATGCACCTGAGTCAACGATGGCGTTGACCGACACCGTCTTTCCCGGGAGCTGTAAAGAGAGGGAGAGAGCAAGATGGGTGGTGTTGGCTGTGATAGCTGAGATATTAACATGAGCTGAAGAATGGAACTTACGTATCTTGACGGGGCAGTTGTGAACATAATGGCCAGCCTCACCGCAGTAGAGGCATAGGTTCAGCTGACGACGGCGCGTGCGTTCTTCAGGAGGTAAGGTAGGTTGCATTACTCCTATTTGCATAGGCTCAGAAGTGTCTGGGGGTGAACCAGCAGAATTCAGAGGAACAGGTGGTTGGTAATGAGAGGCAGGCAAGGGAGCCCAAGCAGTGACCCATACTGGGCGACTCTGTTGAGAGGATCGCTCTGCCCGCCGCTCACGTAATCATCGGTCGATCTGCACGGCTTTGGTAATCAGATCATCTAAGGTATCAGGTACCCTGATGCGGGCCAGTTCGTCCTTTAGGGCTTCTGACAGGCCTAAACGGAATTGGTGGCGCAGGGCTGTGCTATTCCATTGGGTATCCGCACTCCAATGGTGAAAATCAGTTACGTAGTCCTGGACCGCTCTGCGGCCTTGTTGGAGAGCAAGTAAAGCAGCCTCAGCTGTAGCAGTCCTTTGGGGGTCATCATAAAGTTGTGCCATCGTCTGGAAGAAAGTCAGCAAAGTCTCTGTCTGAGGGCCATTCTCCTCCAACAACCGGTGGGCCCAATTTTGGGGTTCCCCTTGGAGCAGAGAGACGACAAACCCCACTTTCGTAGCTTCTAATGAGAAGGTTCGGGGTTGTAAAGCAAAGTACAATTGACATGCGTTGCAGAAGTCCCGGAACTTAGTTCGATCCCATGTAAATCGTTCAGGCATAGGGACCCTGGGTTCAGGTGGTAACATCACTACAGATGGAGCAGCAGCGGGTGATGATGGTCTACCGGCAGGTGCTGGGCCTGCATCCCCAGGAATGGATAAGTTCTGAACCTGCCCTTCCAACCTCAGATAACCATCTTGCAGATTTTTTATGGCTTGGGTGAAGGATGCCAGATGTTTACATATCTCCTCCATACCTGGGGCTACTCCTGCAGACTCTGTCATGGCTGCCTGATACTGTTACGTACCTGGTTACTACAGTCTGGTTGCAGGAGGGCCTCTCTTACGGCTCTGGCTCGCAAGCTGCTGGAGTGGGAACAGCGGACTCGGAGCACAGCGGGGTAGGAGTGCCTGTGTAGCGATGAGTAGAAGTGGGTGGCTGAATCTCTCTGGCGTGGAGGTGCTGAAGACACTGAAGCAGAGGAGGGGGTCAGGGACCCTAACTGGAGGTGCAGCTACAAAGGCAACAAGCTGATGAGGTAAGCAGGTTAGTAAGTAGCAGGAAATAGCAGGGTCAGACAAGCCGGGTCACAACAGATAATCAGATGATTCAGATGCGGAAGACTGGAGCGTAGTCGTGGTACAGGCAGGTAGGTCTGGCAGCGGTGGATCCAATCAGAAGGGTAAGTCAACAAAGCCGGGATCAGGGGTTGGAGAGATACAGGTAGTCAGCAAGCCGGGTCAAAAGGTTTCAATCAGGAAGTCAGTCAGATAATCAGGTTTCAGATGCAAGTACACTCAAAACTGCAGATCAGGCAGCAAGGTGCTGGGAACACCAGTGAGTTTTTAAAGTGCATTTGGCGCCAAACATGCACGCGCGCGCTCCCGCCATTTGCGCCCACCCGCTGTGCACCGTTGGCGCGCGTGCATGAGTATTGGACGCGCGATGGCGCGCAGTTACAGAGGAACGCTGCTGTTTCTCCTGAATGGTGGATCGGCGGGATCGGCAGGTGAGTCCCTGACAGCTGCGCTCCAATTACAGTATCTGTGAGGGGTTACATTCTTGTGCCTAAGGCCCAATTTTTCTGCCCCTGTTTAACAGGGGCGTGTAATAAAATTTTTTGATGCAATACTTTGCATGAGGCGCTTTGCTGAGCTCCAATTACAGTATCTGTGAGGGGTTGCAGTGTTTTTTACACCGCCACCAGTGCCTAAGGTCCAATTTTTCTGCCCCTGTTCAACAGGGGCGTGTAATTACAATTCTTGATCTAATATTTCACAGCAGGGCGTTCCAGCGCCCACCAAGATTAACTGTGAGGGCTTACAGTGTAGGTGTTTGTGATATTGTGTTTTTAGCACGACAGCATCGCGCTGATTCTTGGCGACATGGTGCCAAGATCTCGCCGACATCCGTGCTGTGAGTTCTTCTTCCATGCTGTGACGTCATGTTCTTCACTTCTCTTCTTCTCCCGATGTTGACACGTCGCCTTTCCTCGCTGCAATGACAAGTGCGTGGCTTGCATTGGATTTATATAGACCTCACAATCCCATCATGCTCTGGTACCTACCCATGTGATACCTACCCACGTGGGTAGGTATCACATGGGTAGGTACAGAGCATGATGGGACTGTGAGGCCTATTTAGGTCCGATGCAAGCCGCGCACACGTCATTGCAGCGAGGAAAGGCGACGTGTCAACATCGGAAGAAGGAGAGAAGTGAAGAACATGACGTCACAGCACGGAAGAAGAACTCACAGCACGGAAGGAGAAGAAGACGTACAGCACGGAAGAAGGCACCGGACAGCGAGAAGAAGAACCGGGGTGCGCCAAATCAACAGCGGAGAGCGGCGAACATAGAAGGAGACCCCCGGAGAGTTGAGAAGACCCCCCGGATAGCGGAGAAGACCCGTCGGGAAAGCGGAAGAAGAAGCCCCCCCGCCGAAGACGCCGGAGGAAACCCGCCGGGGGGTGGGGGCTTTTTTAAAAGCGACCCCCCCGGCGGTGGAAGAGAACCAGACGGCGGCCCCCACCCACCCGAAGACGTCAAAGAAGAAGCCCCCCCTGGTAAACAGAGCTAATAAAGAAGACAGGGGGAGCCTCCGGAGCAGAAAAATTAATTATTTTAAAAACCCTTGTGTGGTGTGTTTATTAACTTTGACATTTTTCCTACAGGTGAATGGTTAGGGGTACGATGTACCCCATATCCATTCACTTAGGGTGGGGGGCCGGTATCTGGGGGCCCCCTTATTAAAGGGGGCTCCCAGATTCCGATAAGCCTCCCGCCCGCAAACCCCGACAACCAACGGCCACGGTTGTCGGGAAGGGGCCCTGTCCTCATCAACATGGGGACAGGGTGCTCTGAGGTGGGGGGGCCGCTGTGCGCCCCCCTGCCCCAGAGCACCCAACCCCCCCATGTTGAGGGCATGCAGCCTGGTACGGCTCAGGAGGGGGGGCGCTCGCTCGTCCCCACTCCCTTCCTGGCCGGCCGGGTAGAGTGCTTTGGATACGGGTCTGGTATGGATTGTAGGGGGACCACCTACGCCGTTTTTTTCGGCGTAGGGGGGCTCTCCTTACAACCCATAACAGACCTAAGGGCCCGGTATGCTCCTGAGGGGGGAACCCATCCCGGATTTTTATTTAAAATCCGGCGGGGACTTCCCCCTCAGGATTCATAACAAACGCCACACACGTGTAGAATTGGCGGGAATCCAAGTCGGATCTCCCGTCGCTTCTATGACGGCTCTGTCTCCATCGCGGCAAGCCAGCTCGGCGCTGGCTCCCGCGATGGGGCTCGTAGGTGGTCAATCTCGCCGAGAAAGGGAGCGAGATTGACACAATATCGCGTTCACCTACTGTAGGTCCCAAATGTCTGCAGAGTATATACGGCAGGCCCCTACTTTTAAACATCCAAATTACAAACGACTCCTAATTGCAAACGGAAGGAGACAACAGGAAGTGAGAGGAAATCTACCCCTAGGAAGGGAAATTCTCTTCTGTAAGAGGTGTCTCCTGTCCACTGATGCTTTATCACAATCCTTGTTTCACAAAAAAAAAACATTTTCAAAAAATCATTTGTCATTGGGACAGAAAGTGAGGTGCAATCTTCTGAACAGATGCACACAGAAAAACGCAAAACCAATGTTACAGGGGTGATATGATAACCCTTCTCTATGTTTTCAGAAAAGCTTAAAAAATGATTTTATGGTTGAAGCTACACTTTAAAAAAGTACCAGTTAAAAATTACAAATAGATTCTACTTAACAACAAACCTACAGTCCCTGTCTTGTTTGCACCGCCTGTATACTTCTGTTCAAAGTATATAGGGCCAAAGGGGCTTTTTAATGACCTGGGGGGAGGGGGGCGGGGAAACCCATGCTATTTTTCTCACTGATTTTCATCGATATTGCAGGGACCAAACATTACATTAAAGCCGCAAGGAGTCTTAAATTACTTTTTTATTATAGTAATCTTATTTTGTGCAGGGATAGTTCTAAACACGTGCCACTACTATAGACACCCAGCAGGTACGATATTTAAAGGAATTTTTCATTTTTTTTTTCACTTTAAGCATCATTAAAATCTCTGCTCCAGAAAAAACTACAGTTTTAAAACTTTTTTTTCCATTGATACATGTTCCCTAGGGCAATACCCGGGTCCCCAAACCCGTTTTCTGACAATAACTTGTATATTGGGCTTTAAAATTAGCACTTTTGAATTTGAATGTTCGAGTCCCATAGACGTCAATGGGGTTCGATACGTTTGCGCGAACGTTAGGTCCGTTCGAAGGTTCTTGTGCGAACCGAACACGGGGGTGTTCGGCTCATCCCTAGTTACTGACCATGTTTTTTGTTGGGGGGATACAAGTGCTCCCAAGTTGGAATGGTTGCACAGGGTGGGGGGGAGTTGGGACTTTTGTTTTGTTTTTTGCTGTTTTTGTTTTCCTCTTTTTTTTCTGTTCTGTGCTAATGTTTGAAGGAATGTTGCTCATGTATATGACGCAGGATTGGCAGCCGTCCCGGCGGCTGCCGGGGGGTTGTCGACGGTGGGGGTAATTTTTGGGGGCTGCTTTTGGTGATCCAGGTGTGGGGCTGAGGTCCCTAGTTATGTTCAGATGTCGTCCCCTATGGCCCCCCTGACAGTGATCTCTTGGAATGTCCAGGGGATGAATTCCAAAATTAAACATACCTTGGTCTTTAAATTTCTTAAGCAGTACTCAAATGATATTTGCATTTTGCAAGAAACTCATCTTGTGGGTGGTCGGGTCCTTAGCCTTAAAAAAGCGTGGGTTTGTCACTACTACCACGCTACCTACTCCACCCATGCTAGGGGGTTAGTGTTTTGGTCCGTAAATCCCTTTCCTTTACACTTTTAGACCTGCACCTAGATCCTGAGGGTAAATATGTGGTAATCCATGCAAATGTAGATGGCATGCCTTTGCTGCTGGCGGGACTGTATAATCCTCCCCCGGCCTCCCTTGGACTCCTCAATAAGATTATGCAGATAGGGACTTCAATATGGTGCCGTCCCCACAAGTGGACAGATTGGCCCCGGACCCAGCTATTGATTCTCCACTCTCCCGCTGGGCACTGGCTATGGGCCTCACAGACATTTGGAGATGGAAGTACCCTGGGGTGAGAAGCTATACTTGTAGCTCTACTACGTATACGGCTATGTCACGGATTGACCTCTTCTATGCTAGCAGCCCTGTTTTGTCTGGGGTTCAATAAGTGTCTACGCTCCCTAGGGGGATCTCAGACCATGCACCCATTCTCTTGAGGCTTCGGACCGGGGTGGCTCCGGGTGGCTCCCTTTGGCGTTTGTCTAGGTACTGGGTATCAGATGAGCATGTCGAACCTGAGATGGAATTGGCCATTATGGAATACTGGGCTCCCGACCCTGCTAGGACTGAGACGTCTGCTCGCTGGGAGGCATTCAAAAGTCATATGAAGCAGCAGTACCGGTCTGCTATTGGGGCGGCACGCTCATCCTCTTGGGCTTCGCTTGCTCAGGCTGAGGCTGCAGCCCAGATTTGTTGAGACTGGGGAGGAGAGTAGGAGAGTGGACCTATTCGTGGCTATGTGGGAGATCCAGATCCTCAGGCTCTCAGCAGCGAAGAAGCAAATGCTTTATCAATCTCAAAGGATCTTTGAGCAAGGTGAAAGGTCGGGTCGTATGCTTGCCTGGCTTTCCAGGAAACCTGCAGACAACACACATGTGGCTAATATTAGAGATGATTCAGGGGGGCTGCTCTCCGACCCGGTGGACATAAATGCACGCTTTGCGGCCTACTATGGTGAGTTGTACTCTTCTAGAGTGGATTATACCCCTGTAGAACTCCACTCCTTCCTTGATGGTATTCAGTTTCCCACTCTATCGGTGGAGGCTCGCGTGTCCTTGGAGGCCCC
The DNA here is from genome assembly GCF_905171775.1 of Rana temporaria. Lineage (NCBI taxonomy): Eukaryota > Metazoa > Chordata > Amphibia > Anura > Ranidae > Rana > Rana temporaria. Next base: position 290,479,062 of record NC_053491.1, on the reverse strand, counting down.
TATTACTTTGAAGGAGATTCAGGTTGCGGTGGCGTCTATGCAGGCTGGTAAGACCCCTGGGGAGGATGGCCTCCCAGCTGAGTTCTTTAAAACGCATAGTGCCTCACTAGCTGCTAGACTTAGGGGGGCCCTGGTAATATCTCTCAGGCCCCGTACACACGTCCGAGGAACTCGACGTGCCAAACACATGGAGTTCCTCGTCGAGTTCAGTGTGGAAGCCGCCGAGATCTCGGCAGGCCGACTTTCCTCATTGAACAACGAGGAAATAGAGAACATGTTCTCTTTTCGGCCCGACGAGTTCCTCGCTGAAAAGTGTACACACGACCAAGTTTCTTGGCAGAATCCAGCTCCGACCGAGTTTCTGGCTGAATTCTGCCGAGAAACTCGGTCGTGTGTACGGGGCCTTAGAGAGGGTTCTCTCCCGCCTTCTATGATGCGTGCAGCGATCGTGGTCATTCCCAAACCTGGGAAGGCCCCCGAGCTTTGCCCATCTTAAAGGCCGATCTCGCTATTTCATGCCGAAAAATTATCATGTGTACGCGGCATTAGAGTTTGGTTTTTGATCATGAAAGGCAATTTTTGTAAGTTTATGGCAATAGGTATTTGATATGGCTCATAGAAACTTCAACATATTAACATAATTTTGGAAGTAGTTTTCAATATTTTTAAAAGTGCAATTTTATTAACCACTAGAGTACCGGGCCATCGTCAAATGACGGCTCCACGGTTACTCTGAAAATTCAACAGGACGTCATTTGGCGTCCTGTATTCTTGCGGCCACTGGGGGGCGCGCGAGCGCGCCGGCGGCCGCGCGCGCGCGCCCGGCGCGTCCCCGAGATGCCGATGCGCGTGCCTGGCGGTCGCGATGTCCGCCAGGCACTCGGAATCGGCGGCTACAGGGACAAGACGTGGAGCTCTGTGTGTAAACACAGAGCTCCACGTCCTGTCAGGGGAGAGAGGAGACCGATCTGTGTCCCTTGTACATAGGGACACAGCATCGGTCACCTCCCCCAGTCACCCCCCTTTCCCCACAGTTAGAACACAATTTAGGGATACATATTAACCCCTCCCTCACCCCCTAGTGTTAACCCCTTGAATGCCAGTCACATTTATACAGTAATTAGTGCATATTTATCGCATTAATCGCTGTATAAATGTGAATGGCGCCAAAAACGTGTCAAAAGTGTCCGATGTGTTCGCCGCAATGACACGGTGACAGTAAAAAAATCGCAAATCGCCGCCAATACTAGTAAAAAAATTAATAAAATAAAAATGCCATAAATCTATCAGCTATTTTGTAAACGCTATAACTTTTGCGCAAACCAATCAATATATGATCATTGCGATTTTTTTTTACCAAAAATATGTAGAAGAATACATATCGGCCTGAACTGAGGAAAAAAAACGTTTTTTTTTTTTTAAATTGTGATATTTATTAAATAAAAAAGTAAAAAATAGTGTTTTTTTTTTAAATTGTCACTCTTCTTTTGTTTATAGCGCAAAAAATAAAAACCGCAGAGGTGATCAAATACCACCAAAAGAAAGCTCTATTTGTGGGAACAAAATGATAAAAAAAATGTTTGGGTACAGTGTAGCACGACCGCGCAATTGTCATTCAAAGTGCGACAGTGCTGAAAGCTGAAAATTGGCTTGGGCAGGAAGGGGCGTAAGTGCCCAGTATGGAAGTGGTTAAAATATTAAAGCAAAGCAAAGAGTTTTATTGAAGCAAATGTACAAATTATTGATTTAAAGGTGAATTTGCCGACCCTACAAGACACCAGTAAAAAAATGATTTAAAAAAAATACAATTGTAATTAGTGTTGAGCAGAATACGCCATATTCGATTTCGCGATATATCTCGAATATATAGTCGAATATTCGAGATATATTCGCTAAATTCGAATATTCGTGATATTTTATCGAAATGAAATGATTGCGAATTTTCGCTATTGCGAATGCGAAAATAATTGCGAAATTTCGATAACTGCGGTAGGAGCACTCTGATTGGCTCAGAATATTCTTGATATTTTTTCGAAATTTCGCAAAATGCGAATGCGATATTTACTGCGCAATTTCGACAAATGCTGTAGGAGCACTCTGATTGGCTCAGAATATTCGTGATATTTTACAATACAAAATAATTGCGAATATTCGGCAAATGCGGAAGGAGCACTCTGATTGGCTCAGAATATTCTTGATATTTTACAATACAAAATAATTGCGAATATTCGGCAAATGCGGAAGGAGCACTCTGATTGGCTCAGAATATTCTTGATATTTTACAATACAAAATAATTGCGAATATTCGGCAAATGCGGAAGGAGCACTCTGATTGGCTCAGAATATTCTTGATATTTTACAATACAAAATAATTGCGAATATTCGGAAAATGCGGAAGGAGCACTCTGATTGGCTCAGAATATTCTTGATATTTTACAATAGAAAATAAGAAGTGTTTTGCATTGGTGGTGATTCTTTACTCTATCCATCTGTCACAGCCGTTAGTCAATCAAACACGTTGAAGATTGAACACGTTCATGCTGCATGCTTTGGACTTTTTTTCACTTCACTAATCAAAGACATTTATATGAAAGATTATTTTTCTATTATTGGGACTATATTTCTTTATATATTTGTTTCACTGTGTATTTCACAAGTTATTTGCGCTTGCTTATTTTATAATTTGCCCACATGTCTTGTCACTAGACATATTTTTTATTCTTGTAGAGCGACTCTATTTTCTGTCTTGTATTAATTTATGTTGTATAACATTTTTGAGTTGCTGCTGTATTCTCCCCTTTTTTTAAGGTATGCGCAATTTTTTCCTTCTTACAAAAAAAAATAATATCAAACATACAAATATTCATAACATAAACATACACAAAGCCCCCCCCTTTTGCATCAGAGACAATCAGAGTTCTCCTACCACAGTTATCGAAAATTCGCAATCATTTTCGCATTCGCATTAGCGAAAATTCGCATTTTTTTTTTTTTTAATTCGGCAACATAAAAGGATCGCCTCAGCTTAGCTACTCGGCCCAGGGTCTCTAATCATACCAGCAATGCTTTTAGACGTTGATAGGATGTGATCTGTTTTAAAAATAAAATTGAAAAAATGTGAATATTCGGAATAGCGAATATTCACCGCGAAATTCGAAATATATTGCGAATACTCGAATATGCCATATTCGAGCCGAATATTCGCAATACGAATATTCGTGAGCAACACTAATTGTAATACAAATAAGCACAGAAGGATCCCAAACACTTCTGCAAAGTAGGTATCTATATAAGACTACACACTTTCTTGTGTTTAGTGCGAAGGAAGTTAAAGTAGGGGTACTGGGTTGCTAATGCACTACTTGTCCTAAATAGGGCTAAAGGTAAGCTAATTGCAACACAGATACCTCCGAACCTTCCAACAAAAACGTGTTTCATGGCTCCTGGCTAGCCACACATGATTTGGAAGTGCAAATAAACCACACTTTCAGCTGTAGTCTGACACATAGAGCTAATATATCAGGTGGAGGGTGATGATACATTTCCAGCAGGCAGGGTTATTTTTCCTGCACAATACAAGATGCATCCAAAGATCCTAATGGAATTGGAGCAAAGATCATAGAGAGTTATGTTTCACAGCTTGCATAGAAGATCCTTGAACATGTATGCAGGATAGACAGATTGATTATGGAGTGAAAACTCTGCTGCTAACATCACTGTCATTGTTACAGACGATGGCTGAAAAATAACAAACACACCTGCTTAATTTCTGCAGATCACCTGCATAGCAAAGAAAGACTGACAATGTTCAGGCTGGCATGGGTACATATAGGGCCAATTTATGACGTGGAGAGTGATGATAAAGTAGGCAGGGTGATATTTCCTGCTCAATACAAGACGCATCTAAAGATCCTAATTGAGAAGCAGTGCGCATGCGCAGGGCTCAGAAAATTACCGCATAAGCCGGGAGCTCCTCACCATCCCAGCATAGTGGCGCTCACAGCTCCTCACATGGCCACCCGGGAGCGGCGATACTGGCAGCCACAGCACCCCAGGCACCCGGGAATCCCCCCTTATGCCAGGATCCTCGGCCCAGAGAGACCCTCGGTCACAATTAGGCAGTAGCTCTCACCTCAGAGAATCCAAGATGGTGGCCATGGCTCAGTCATACGCTGCAAACACAGACCCCATTCAGGACCATAGGCAAGCGATTGCTCCAGCAACTCTGCACTACTCACCAATGTCCCACGTGAGTAACCTGCAGGACTTGAATGCCTCCCCAGCCTCCACAGAGTCTCTGTTAAGCCGCACCATAGGGGACTATGCCTTATCCTCTATGGGACCTAATACTGCCTCCTATTTTGTCTCCCCCTTCACTGAGCACCAGACCAAAGTATCTGATTTCCCTGCTGGTGAGCTCTATCAGAGGCTGTCAGAGCTATTAGAAAGATGCCTTGCTCATACAGCATCTAAAATTACAAGGGACTTGAAATCTGACTTCCAGAGAGCCAGGATGGAGACAATTGAGAGCAAGCTTGACAAGACCAAGAACCAAAACTCTGCTCACATCCAGACAATACAGGACCAATTGGATGTCGCCTTATCCAGAATCGATGAGTTAGAAAATAGGTCCATGAGATATAATATCGGAATCCGAGGCCTTCCAGAAACCGTTACTAATGTTACAACAGCAGTGCAGGAGATAATCCGGGAACCTGATCCCAAATATAATATCATAGCCAAACCTCACTACTATACCGCACTATGCACCGAGTGCAATGTCAGGGCCACCCCATTGAGATCTATGTGGACCTGTCTCCGTCCACAATGCCACGAAGAAGAACCATGAAACCTTTAGTGTCAATTTTAACCCAAAAGAACATCAAATATAAATGGGCCTTTCCCTTTGCAGTGAAGTTCTCCAACAATGGGAAAAACTACTCCTTTTCCACTTTTGCGTAAGGTGAAAAGCTCCTTCTTCGACATAGATACATCTAACTTCGCACAGGGAGCAGCCTAGAGACCCACTCCTACTAGCCCCCAATCCCTGCTCTGGAACAAGACGAAGTACAAGAAAGCTAAAGACAATGGTTAACCCTGACTGCTGGCTGACTGCCTCTCCTTTTTTCTACCACGCACCCCAGAATCGGGTGCCGGGTTCTGGCCTCTACAGATCCCTTTGATGAGAGATTCCCCGTGTTCCTCTATGGGGCAGTCTCCAACCTAGTTCCACAGTTTTACAATATTTTTGCCTGTTCACTTTTTAAAAGTTTTTCCTGTTTTAGCTTCAAAATGACCCAGATCTCCTATGAGGATCCACTATGGACTTGCTGAAGTGATGCTCCATCCATTATTTCTGAGACATTCTCCTACCAATAAGGAAAAACTTGGACTCGTTTTTCCTCAGGGACCCTGAGTCGCACCCTGTTTATTGACATTTTACCCCTCCCGGGTGTAAAGCGACGTCCGTCGCCGATTGCGTTCCATGCTGGAACGCATTCGGTGACCGCGCACTGACGTCATTGCTCGGCGCCGTATGCGTTCCACACTGGAATGCAGAAGTGCCGAGCACAACGTGTGCTTCTCATCAGCAGTAATTCTTGGCACTATAAAGTCACTACTTCAGTATACTACAGCGTTCCTTTATTGTCGGCCATAGCCTGGTGAACCCCGGTCCACGCTTCCATCAAACTACTGGTTCCTATTATCCCCTACGGATCAACCCATCCCAAACCGGATCCACGCTATCATCAATACTTTACTAGCTGTGGGGACATCCAAACATATTTACCTGCACTGGACCCTCACTACCTGAAATCATTGCTGACAACAAACCTGTTCTATTACAAAGAAGCCTCATCATCTGCAAACGGATTAGTACCCTTGAAACTATAATATCAATGCTAGTGAATAGCATTAGCCTGTTCTCATACTGCATTTACCAAGTGTATATATTGAAAACAGCCGTGTTTAAATTACCACCTAGCTTGGAGATAACCACTCTGGATTCATGCTACTATTGTGGAACTTGTCATACTAAATGTTCCTTGAGTACTCATGAAGATTATATGTATATTACACCCTTAGTTTATATCTTAAAAGGACATAGTTCCTTAAAGCATTCATATAATTACCAAGTGCTTCTCTCCAAAACGTATTATCCTAACACAGTACCTTCTTAAAGCTACATGCATGACATCTGTTAATCGTTGAATACGTCACTCTGCTCTGTATATGAAACATGTTTGCATATGCATTTTAAATTAGTGCTTGTAGGTATGCAATAATACCTCCTCACCTACTTCCTGAAAGCATTCCTCTCTGTGTTACAGATGATGTAATGAACCCCAAACTCTTCGCCTAAGATTAAGAGTGACGCCTGGGGTCCAATACTGAATGTCATACTACATTGAGAAATGCATTGTCCCCTTTAAGATGGTCTAACACTCCGCAGTTTTTAAGTTTTTATGCTTTTTGATGTTTTTTGTTGGGGTTTCCTGCCCGAGAGTGGCTTTTCAAAATGTGACACAGGGGGACTTCCTCCATTGGTCTCCCCCCCTCTCTCAACCCCTATTCACCCCTTCCCGATGGCCTTGGCTACACACTCCTGAAGCATTTCCAGGGGCGCCCTTGCTTGGGGTGGTCCCTGTGTGCCTCCTCCTAACCCTCAGATCCCAGTAGGCCTCTGGGGGCTAGGCTGTCTGATCCCTTTGGGACAGACCTGTATTATTTTACCTGTTTACGGTTCCCAGGGGGTCTCTCCCCCTGGGATCCAGCTTATTCATGCTTATTCCTCTTCCTCTGTCCCCTGCTTCTCTCTACTCTCTCCTTCCACCTTTCCTTTCAAATAGGGATGAGCTGAACACCCCCCTGTTCGGGTTGGCACCAGAACTTGCGAACACACCAAATGTTCGTGTGAACTTTAGAACCCTATTAAAGTCTATGGGACTCGAACGTTTGAAATCTAAAATGCTATTTTTAAAGGCTAATATGCAAGTTATTGTCCTAAAAAGTGTTTGGGGACCTGGGTCCTGTCCCAGGGGACATGTATCAATGCAAAAAAAAGTTTTAAAAACGTCAGTTTTTTCGGGAGCAGTGATTTTAATAATGCTAAAAGTGAAACAATAAAAGTGAAATATTCCTTTAAATTTCGTACCTAGGGGGGGTGTAAAGTTAGTATGTGAAATAGCGCATGTTTCCTGCACTTAGAACTGTCCCTGCACAAAGTGTCATTTCTGAAAGAAAAAAAGACATTTAAACCGGACTTGCGGCTATAATGAATTGTCAGCTCTGGCAATTCAGAGCGAATTCATTCATAAAACAAATAGCGTGGAGGTCCACCCAAATTCAATTACCAGGCCCTTCAGGTTTGGAATGGATATTAAGGGGAACCAGGCCGTCAATTAAAAAAAAAATGACGTGGGGTTCGCCTATATATCCATTTCAGACCCTTCAGGTCTGGTGTGGATTTTAAGGGGAACTCCACCTCAAATTTAAAAAAAAAATGGCGTGGAGTTCCCCCAAAAATTCACACCAGACCCCTTATCCGAGCACGTTAACCTGGCCGGCTGCAGAAAAGAGGGGGGACAGAGTACGCCCCCCCTCTCCTGAACCGTACCAGGCCACATGCCCTCAACATGGGGAGGATGTCCCCATGTTGATGAGGACAAGGGCCTCATCCCCACAACCCTTGCCCGGTGGTTGTGGGGGTCTGCGGGCGGGGGGCTTATCAGAATCTGGAAGACCCCTTTAACAAAGGGGACCCCCAGATCCTGCCCTCCCTATGTGAATTGGTAATGGGGTACATTGTACCCCTACCATTTCACGAAGGAAGTGTAAATAGTTGGAAAAAAACCTAGAAAAAAGTCCTTTATTAATAAAAAAAAAAGAAAAAAAAAATCCAGCGGTGGTAATTCACTCTCGGTCCCGGCTTCCTGCTCCAACGTTGTCTGTATCCAGTGACGGGTGCGGGTGATCTCCGGTCCAGCGATGAGAAGATCCATCCATCCAGAGCGCAGCATCGTCGACCTCCTCTCTCGGCTTGACACAGTCCAGCGAATGACGCAGGTGAAGCTGTGACATTTCTTATATAGGGGAGGCGGGGCCACCCATCACGTGACCCCGCACCCTCTGACGCTCTGCTACGTCACTGGGGAAGCCAAATTTATTAAATGTTTTCTTCAGCTCTGTGTATACAATGGAGCATGGGGGAGCTCATGTCCAAAATGGGGGTGGGGCCTCAAATCCACAATGGCTCAAAAGTGATATGGTCCAGAAATATTTAGACAGAATAAAGGTGGATAAAGCACCTGGACCTGATGGCATCCATCCACGGATCCTAGGTGAGTTGAGCTCTGTCATTTCAAAGCCACTGTATCTAATATTTAGGGACTCATTAAAGACAGGAATAGTACCACTGGATTGGCGCAGGGCCAATGTGGTGCCCATATTTAAAAAGGGAACAAAGTCTTTACCAAGTAACTATAGACCTGTTAGTTTAACTTCTATAGTTGGGAAGATACTGGAACGTTTAATAAAAGACCACATGGATGAGTTCTTGCTGGAAAAAAACTATTTAAGCAGCAGACAACATGGATTCATGAAAGACAGAAGTTGTCAGACAAACCTGATTTCCTTTTATGAAGAGGTAAGTAAAACCCTGGACAGAGGCATGGCTGTGGACGTGATATATTTGGATTTTGCAAAAGCGTTCGATACAGTTCCGCACACACGGCTCATGTGTAAGGTAAGGTCTACAGGATTGGATATATCAGTTTGTAAATGGATAGAAAACTGGCTGAAAGACAGAATTCAAAGGGTCGTGGTTAATGATTCTTACTCTGAATGGTCCAAGGTTATCAGTGGTGTACCCCAAGGTTCAGTGCTGGGACCCTTACTTTTCAATATATTTATAAATGATATTGGGTCTGAGATCAAAAGTAACATTTCTGTCTTTGCAGATGACACCAAGCTATGCAGTGGAATAACGTCCTTGCAGGATGTCTCCAATTTACAAGCCGACCTCAATGCTCTGTCTAATTGGGTGACTAAGTGGCAGATGAGGTTTAATGTAGATAAATGTAAAGTTATGCACTTGGGGGCTAAGAATATGCATGCATCATACATACTAGGGGGAGTACAACTGGGGGGATCTGTAGTGGAGAAGGATCTGGGGGTTTTAGTTGATCATAAGCTCAATAATGGCATGCAATGCCAAGCTGCGGTTTCCAAAGCGAGCAAAGTCCTTTCTTGTATTAAGAGAGGTATGGACTCCAGAGACAGAGATATAATTTTGCCCCTGTACAAATCATTAGTAAGACCTCATCTGGAATATGCAGTTCAGTTTTGGGCACCAGTTCTCAAAAAGGACATCGGAGAACTGGAGAAAGTGCAGAGAAGGGCAACCAAACTGATAAGAGGCATGGAGGAGCTCAGCTATGAGGAAAGATTAGAAGAACTAAATGTATTCACTCTTGAGAAGAGGAGAATAAGGGGGGATATGATCAACATGTACAAATATATAAGAGGTCCATACAGTGAACTTGGTGTTGAATTATTCACTTTACGGTCAACACTGAGGACAAGGGGGCACTCTTTACGTCTAGAGGAAAAGAGATTTCACCTCCAAATACGGAAAGGTTTTTTCACAGTAAGGCCCCGTACACACGAGAGAATTTATCCGCGGATACGGTCCAGTGGACCGTTTCCACGGATAAATCCTCTCAAAGATTTCCGCAGATTTCGATGCGATGGAGTGTACACACCATCGCATTGAAATCCGCGCGGAAATCCTCTGCCGATGACGTGTCGCGCCGTCGCCGCTATTATGACGCGGCGACGGGCGCGACGCTGTCATATAAGGAATTCCACGCATGCGTCAAATCATTACGACGCGTGCGGGGAATCCCTTTGGACGAATGGATCCGGTAAGTCTGTACAGACGAGCGGATCCATCCGTTGGAATGGATTCCAGCAGATGGATATGTTGTGCATCACAGCAAATATCCGATCTGCTGGAATCCATCCCAGAGGAGATTTCTCCGCGGAAACAGATCCGCTGGCGTGTACACACCATAGGATCTATCCGCAGAAACCCATTTGCTGGGATTTATCTGCGGATGGATTCTATCGTGTGTACGGGGCCTTAGAGCTGTGAAAATGTGGAACAGACTCCCTCCAGAGGTGGTTCTGGCCAGCTCAGTAGATTGCTTTAAGAAGGGCCTGTATTCTTTCCTAAATGTACAGAATATAACTGAGTACTAAGATTTGTAGGTAAAGTTGATCCAGGGTAAATCCGATTGCCTCTCGGGGGATCAGGAAGGAATTTTTTCCCCTGCTGTAGCAAATTGGATCATGCTCTGCTGGGGTTTTTTGCCTTCCTCTGGATCAACTGTGGGTATGGAGTTGGGTGTATAGGATTTTACTGTGTTTTTTATTTTGTTTTTTTATTTTTTTGTGGTTGAACTGGATGGACTTGTGTCTTTTTTCAACCTGACTAACTATGTAACTAACTATGTAAGGGTTGTGGGGATGAGGCCCTTCTCCCCATCAACATGGGGACATCCTCCCCATGTTGAGGGCATGTGGCCTGGTACGGTTCAGGAGAGGGGGGCGCATTCTGTCCCCCCCTCTTTTCTGCGGCCGGCCAGGTTAACATGCTCGGATAAGGGGTCTGGTGTGAATTTTTGGGGAACTCCATTTTTAAAAAAAAATTGGGGTGGAGTTCCCCTTAAAATCCACACCAGACCTGAAGAGTCTGGAATGGATGTTTGGGGGGAACCCCACGTCATTTTTTTTAAATTGACGGCGGGGTTCCCCTTATTATCCATTCCAGACCTGAAGGGCCTGGTAATGGAATTTGGGGAACCCCCACGCTATTTTTTTTTTTTTATGAATGAATTCTCTCTGAATTGCCAGAGCCAACAATTCATTATAGCCGCAAGTCTGGTTTTAAAATACTTTTTTTACTTTCAGAAATGACAATTTGTGCAGAGACAGTTCTATGTACTGGAAACATGCGCTATTTCACATGCTAACTTTACACCCCCCCTAGGTACGAAATTTTAAGTAATATTTCACTTTTATTGTTTCACTTTTAGCATTATTAAATTCACTGCTCCCGAAAAAACAGCAGTTTTTAAAAAAAAAATTGCATTGATACATGTCCCCTGGGACAGGACCCAGGTCCCCAAACACTTTTTAGGACAATAAATTGCATATTAGCCTTTAAAATTAGCACTTTAGATTTCTCCCATAGACTTTAATAGGGTGTTCCGCGGCTTTTCGAATTTGCCGCGAACACCCCTAATTGTTCGTTGTTCGCCGAACAGGCGAACAGGCAATGTTTGAGTCGAACATGAGTTCGACTCGAACTCGAAGCTCATCCCTACTTTCTAATATGAGTCTGATTCAACCATCTTTTGCAGATCTGCTAAGTACCATTTCAACAGCTCATCTGGACTGCCTAGTAGAACCGACAGGAAACCCAGCGTGGAGAAGTCCCGGAGGAACACGACTAAGGGTGAGTGACGATGGACACAGCTACTTTGAACCCAGTGAGCTCCATGGCTGACCCTACTGCAAGAGTTCTTAAAATAGCCACCACAACATTCAGGGACAGCTACAAATCCCTAAACCTAGACATCATTATGCTACATGAAACTAATTTTCCTATTCGGTACAGCCCTACTTTCCTCCACTCCCAATACCCACAGTTACATTTAGCCAACGCCAAAACCAAAACTAAAGGGGTAGCAATCCTCTTTACCAAAACCTGAAAATGTAACCTTCTGGTGAAGGGCACAATTGAGGGACACCGCCACTCCCTGGTTTCCTACTACTCCCCCAACAGAGGACAAGATAAATTCTTTCAACATCTAATGGATTCCCTGAACCTCCTCTTAGAAGGCACAGTAATATGGGGGGGGGAGATTCCAATGTAGCCTTCAACTAAGGCCCCGTACACATGACTGAACATGTCTGCTGAAACTGGTCCGCGGACCAGTTTCAGCAGACATGTTCGGTCGTGTGTACGGCCGATCGGACAGGATTCCAGTGTACATTTGCCCGCCAGACCGTTTTAGAGCGGACAAATGTTTCTAAACTTGCTTAGAAACATGCCCGCTGGAATCCTGTCTATCGGACATGTTCGGTCGTCTGTACAGACTTACCGTACATGTCCGAGCGGCCGCCATCCCTCGAATGCGTCGAATGACTTTGACGCATGCGTGAAAGCATTGACTTTTCAGCGTCGCGCACGTCGCCGCGTCATCGTCGCGGCAACGGCGCAAACACGTCACCGCGCTGTCTGTCCGCACTGATTGTCTCTCATTTCTGTATGATGGTGTGTACAGCCATCATACAGAAATCTCCGGGCGGGCATGTCCGCTGAAAACGGTACGGCGGACGGTTTTCAGCGGACATGTTTGCCCGTGTGTACAAGGCCTAAGGGTTAGACAAAACCAACCGCCTAAGACCCAATTGACCCGACCCACTAAATTGAGTCACAAAATAGCAAAACTTCTTCATGGCCAGGGACTAGCAGATGTCTGGCGGGAAATTAACCCTTCTAGACGGGATTTCACCCACTACTCCTCCCCACACAGCACATACACTAGAATTTACCACATCTTGGTCCCAACATCCCTGCTTCCAATGGTCCAGCATGCTCAAATCAGAGACACCACTTTATCGGATCACTCTCTAGTGATCATGACTATTCGATCCACAGCCCATTCTGAAAAATGGGGACATTGGAGATTGAATGAATCCATTCTCTCAGACCCTATTAGAACCACAGAAATAAACAACACTCTTCAGGAATACTTCAAACTTAATAATGTGGAAAACATTTCAGCTGGAAACTCTCTGGGCAGCCCATAAGGCCCTTATCAGGGGTAAGAAAATACAGATAGCTACTCAATACAAATGAGAACAGAAGGCTGACTTTGAGCGTCTAGAGAAGGATTATTTAGTCCTGCGGGCACGACGCAAAAAAGAACCCTTCCGGCGTCCAAGATAAAGCCAGACTTGAACGTAATCTAGCCCTGACGACTAAAGCGGAGAAAGCTCTCAGGTGGAGTGGCTCCAAATTCTATACACCAAAGGACAGGATATGTCCGCTACTAGCCTCTAAATTATCTCCCCGAGTTAGGATCTACACTATGCCCAAGATTCGAACCCCTGGTCAGGAACCAACCTCCAACCCCACCAAAATTTTAGATGCATTCCAAAATTACTACTCCAAACTTTACAGCTCCCCTTCCCAGCCAAGCAAGGAATCTACATTCAGATTCCTAGATGACCTCCCCATCCCTGTCCTCTCTGATTAACACAAGAACCTCATGGAAGCAGCCTTCACACAGGAGGAAGTGATGGAAGTATTTAAGGGCCTCAAAAGGGGATCTGCCCCAGGCCCAGATGGCCTCTCCGTCCCCTACTATAAGGCCTTCGCGGATACCCTGGCCCACTGCATGACAAAATTCTTTAACTCCAAGACTCAATTGGGAGCCCAACAGCCTACATTACGGTCATTCCCAAACCTGTCACGAACCCTGAGGAAGTCAACAATTACCGCCCAATCTCCTTAATCAATAATGACCTGAAAATTCTAACCAAAATTGTAGCCAATCGCCTCACCTCCTTTATTAACTCTTACATTCACAATGACCAGGTGGGCTTCATACTCGGTAGACAAGGCCCCGACCAAGTACGTTGAGCAATAGACATTGTGTCGATTCTACAAACTGGCTGGGACAGGGGCCCTAAACAACAGGGACTACTTCTTGCTTTGGACCTACACAAAGCCTTTGACTCCGTACCTTGGTCCTACATATTCTCCCTCATGGCGTGCTGGGGCTTTGGACAACGTTTCCTAGGACTCATGCGTGCCCTCTCCTCTCATCCCAAGGCCCAAATTTGCATGCAAGGCTACTACTCTAGCCCCATGGACATTGCCAGGGGAACCAGACAGGGATGTCCTCTCTCCCCACTCATTTTCGCCATTGCCAGTGAATCTCTAGCCATCGCAATACACCAAAATCCCAATATTAAAGGAGTAATATGTGGAGACCAAATCCACAAATGCAGCCTTTTCACCGATGACATCCTCCTTTTTCTAACCTCCCCCCTGATCTCACTTCCTAATCTTTGTAAAGTCCTAACAGAATTTGCTAAAATCTCGGGGTCTACAGATCAATTACTGCAAATCACAAGCCCTCAATGTCTCCAACGACGACAATCTTCCAACTCCAGCAATTATTTAGGTTTTAATGGAGTGACTCCGCTATCAGATATTTAGTCATTACCCTAACAGCCTGCACTGAAACCCTATACTCCCTCAATTACCCACCCTCTTACCGAACTAGAAGCAGACCTTCAGGAGTGGCCAAACATGAACTCTCTTGACTAGGAAGAATAAACTCCATTAAAATGACCTTACTCCCTAAAATACTCTATCTTTTCCATTCCCTCCCGATCCCCATCAGGAAAGATCACCTTTTGTCGTTCGAAAGCAAGAATATTTGGTTTATATGGGGGAATTCAGGATATAGGGTCCCTCAACATACCCTTCTCCTACACTGATGAATGGGAGGCCTCTGACTACCAAATTTACACAAATACTATTTAGCAGCGAGAATGGCCCAACTCTCCACTTTTTACACCAGACTGGGTCCGTATAGGATGACAAGCTGTCCCTAGTTTTACCCTAGACTTTTTGCTCTAGTGTCCCCAGAAAAGCAGACCCTCTATTCTTGCCCACACTCTGTCCCACTTGTGTGCCTTTTGGGACACCCTTAGACACCGATATGACCTAGTGTCTCATGCCCATCCTCTGGCTCACATATTCCACAATCCTGGTTTCCCACCTGGAATGGATATAAGAGCCTTTAAGTGGTGGCTAGACAAAGGGCTGTACCGTATAGGACACTTCTTCGCCCCCAAAGGCCCCTTCTCCCTTAGTCACTACATCAACAAACTAGAACTCCCGGATTCTGAGAGGTTCAGATTCGGGCAGATGTCAACCTTCCTGCACAAATTATGGACAGAGAAACCACTCCCACCCAAGTTTACTGCTTATGAACTACGGTGTGGACAAGCCATGGAGCAAAGGGGGGGGGCATTTCTGTAATCTATTTGTCACTCTCCCTACCTACTGTTAAATCTCCCTGCATGTCCTCATGGGAATCTGAACTGCAGTTCGAGTGGGACCTGGAGACCTGGCAGTCAGCCTGCACCAAAGCTTTCAAAGAGATACTTAACACCTCCCTAATAGAAGTCAGTTTAAAGGTTCTCACAAGATTGTACCTATGCCCCACTAAACTCACCACCATATACCCAACAGCAGATACAAAATGCTTTAGCTTTAGGGGTTGCCATCTCCAGGGCACAATATATATATATGGTGGGAATGCCCCAAAATCAGATCGTTCTGGGAAAAGATTTTTAATCTGATCTTTAAGGTTACCGACTGCATAATCCCCAGGTCCCCCAGGGTCGCTCTGCTCAATGCCCATATTCCCCAGATGTCCAAATCCAAATAAAAGCTAATATACTTTATTCTCCTTGGAGCCAAATTGACGGTAGCGAGGGCTTGGAAACAGCCCGTGTCTCCCTAGCAGCTGCTAGATGGAAGATCTCCTGGATCATGTCTCAAGAAAAATTTGCGAGCATCCTCACAGACACAACCCAAAAATTTGAAAGTGCATGGGAACCATGGGCTTCCTTTCTGGGCATCTCCTTCATTACCGGACATACCCAACACCAACCTCAATCTACTAACTAGGAACAGGCTTATACTCTCCCCCCTTCTTACTCTATTCTCTCTTTTCCTCTCTTTTCTTTTCTTTACTTATCTTTTGTTAAATGTTTTAATTGAGGAGCAGCAACATTGGGCACTGTGAAACCAATATTGAACTACTCTGCTAATCTCCAAATGCATTGCCAGTTTTTCCAGCGAAACCTTGAAGGAGGAGGCCCACAGCGAAAGCTTTCTGCTGGGGGGCTATGAGGTGGGGCGGATCTCCCCCTGGCACAGTTTGATCCCAGATGGGGTGCCAGGGGCAGGGATCTCCCTTCTCCTATCGGCTGCCGTTCCCCTTTCGGCCCGAGACAGACGCCGATAAAACTGTGGAGTTTCCTACATTTCTGAGGCCACGTTGGATTGGACTCCCCTATAGGGGGGTGCACAGGTTTCTTTGTTTTCAACCATCTTCTCTACATTTCCGTTATATTGTCAATTATTGTATTATATGCTTTTATTAAGCAATGTGATGCTCTTTCTTTGTTATGCAAAATAAAAACTTTTGAATGTAAAGATCCTAATGGAATTGGAGCAAGGATCATTGAGAGTTCTGTTTCACAGCTTGCAGAGAAGATCATTGAACATGTGTGCAGGATAGACAGATTGATTATGAAGTAAAAACTCTGGGCCAGATTCACATAGAGATACGACGGTGTATCTCCTGATACACCGTCGTATCTCTGATTTACTTTGGTCGTATCTATGCGACTGATTAATAGAATCAGTTACGCATAGATATGCCTAAGATCCGACAGGTGTAACTGTGTTACACCGTCGGATCTTAGGCTGCAATTCCAGGCCGGCCGCTAGGTGGCGTTTCGGTTTATTTACGCGACGATTATGCAAATGAGGAGATACGCCGATTCCGAAACGAACGACCGCCCTGTCGCTTTTTTTTACGTCGTTTGCGTTTGGCTTTTTCCGGCGTATAGTTACCCCTGCTTCTATGAGGCGCAGTCAATGTTAAGTATGGCCGTCGTTCCCGCATCGAATTTTGAAATTTTACGTCGTTTGCGTACGTCGATTCACAAAAGCGCTGGATGCAAGTTACGCTCACGCCGAAACCAATGACGTCCTAGCGACGTCATTGGGAGCAATGCACGCCAGGAAAATTTGTGGACGGCGCATGCGCAGTTAAATCGGCACGGGGACGCGCCTGATTTAAATACTACACTCCCCCTAGCCGCGGAATTTGAATTCCACCGGGGGAATTAAGATACGCCGCCGCAAGTTTTGAGGCAAGTGCTTTGTGAATTAGCATTTGCTTTAAAAAAATGCGGCGGCGGATCTTAAATCACATAGGTTACGCGGATCTAAAGATCCGCTAACCTATGTGAATCTGGCCCTCTGTTGCTAACATCACTGTCATTGTTCATACAAATGATAGCTGATAAATAGGAATGAGCCGAATACCCCCCCGTTCAGTTCGCACCAGAACCTTCGAACGGACCGACCATTCGCGCGAACATTTAGAACCCCATTGACGTCTTTGGGACTCGAACGTTTGAATTCAAAAGTGCTAATTTTAAAGCCTAATATGCAAGTTATTGTCGTAAAATGTCTTTGAGAACCCGGGTCTTGCCCCAGGGAACATGTATCAATGGAAAAAAAGTCTTAAAAAACAGTTGTTTTTTCTGGAGCAGTGATTTTAATGATGTTTAAATAAAAATAAAAAAATAAAATGAAAAATTGCTTTAAATATCGTACCTGCTGGGTGTCTATAGTATGCCTGTGAAAACGTCTTTGAGAACCCGGGTCTTGCCCCAGGGAACATGTATCAATGGAAAAAAAGTTTTAAAAACGTTTTTTTCTGGAGCAGTGATTTTAATGATGCTTAAATAAAAAAAAATTAAAAATGAAAAATTCCTTTAAATATCATACCTGCTGGGTGTCTATAGTATGCCTGGGAAGTGGCACGTGTTTAGAACTGTCCCTGCACAAAATGAGATTACTATAAGAACAAAGTAATTTAAAACTGCTTGCGGCTTTAATGTAATGTCTGGTCCTTGCAATATGGATGAAAATCATTGAGAAAAATAGCACAGACACAGACAGTACACACACCACGTAGCTTTAGGTGCACACTGCAGAGAACACAGGCAGTACACACCACGTAGCTTTAGGTGCACACTGCAGAGGACACGGGCAGTACACACTACCTAGCTTTAGGTGAAATCTGCAGAGGACACGGGCAGTACACACCAGATAGCTTTAGGTGCAAACTGCAGAGGACAAAGGCAGTACACACACTACGTAGCTTTAGGTGCAAACTGCAGAGGACACAGGCAGTACACACCACGTAGCTTTAGGTGCAAGCTGCAGAGGACACAGGCAGTACACACCAAGTAGCTTTAGGTGCAAACTACAGAGGACAAAGGCAGTACACACACCACGTAGCTTTATGGTGCATACTGCAGAGGACACAGGCTGCAGAGGACACCATGTGAGAATACTGCAGTTAGCACAATCACCTGCTTGCCAGTAAATTAGGAAGTGCAGATCTAGCTAAACTATACAGTGTATAAATATATATACAACACCTGGGATGCATATATATCCTCTACACACTGTAACTTTAACTGACTAGCCTGCCTACTTGCCTGCTCTATCTACCTACTAAAAATGACATTCTCTCTCTCTGTCTTCTGTCTTTTAACCACCGCAACACACTACACAAGGCCGACCTGCAGGCGGCCTTTTATAGTGTGGGGCGTGTACTAAACCCCCTAAACCATAATTGGCCAAAGCCACCCTGGCTTTGGCCAATTATGGCTCTCCATTTTTTGCAAGCTGTGATTGGCCAAGCATGCGGGTCATAGTGCATGCTTGGCCAATCATCAGCCAGCGATGCACTGCGATGCTGCAGTGAATTATGGGCCGTGAAACGCAACTCGAATTTGGTGCGAACGGCCCAAAACGAACATGCGATGTTCGAGTCGAACATGAGTTTGACTCGAATACGAAGCTCATCCCTACTGATAAATATCAAACACACCTGCTGGGTTTCTGCAAATCACTTGCATAGCAGAAACTCACAATGTTGTCCTATATGGGGTCAAGTGTAGTGGGCTGGCATGGGTACAAGGAAAAGGCTCTCACCCTTCTCTGATAGAGACTTATGCCGCGTACACACCATCACTTTATGTGATGAAAAAAAACGACACTTTCTGTGAAGTAAAAAATGACGTTTTTGAAACTTCAATTTTCAAAGACGAAGTTGCATACACACCATCGTTTTCTCACAATGATCTTGCAAAGTCAGGTTACGTTCCACCACGTTTTACCATTGAAGCTAGCTTCTGGGCATGCGTGGATGAAAAAACGTCTTAGAAAACGACGTTTTTTGGTACACACGGTCAATTTCTGTGAAGTAAAAAGTGCACTTTTGAAAAACGACACATAAAATTGCATGCTTCAATTTTTTTCTGTCGTTTTTTAGAAGACATAAAACGACGTTTTTGCCCACACACGGTCAATTAAATTGACGTTTTTGAAAATGACGTTTTTTTCCATCGCAGAAAGTGATGGTGTGTACGCGGCATTAGGCAATGGATCTCTCCTCCATTCAAGGCAGATGTCTTTGAACTGGCTCCAACACACTGATTTTAAATGCTGTCTACAGTAAAGCACTCAAAATGCCTCACAATGATCCAATGTGAAATGGGAGTGCCAATCCTGCTAAAGCTGTGGCAGTCCTCCAAGGTCCTCCAGAGCCACATGTCTAACAAAGCCTGGGTTGATGGTTTGCAGGGTGTGATTAGAAGTCCTGCTGCACCCTGGTACGTCTATGCATTTTGCATACAGACCACATGCTTCCTTAGGACGTAATGATGCTTCTATTTAAAGCAGAGAAAAGTCCACTTCTAATTACATCATCCATGTGCGTCCTTCTGAGGCCATCTAGTGGCAATTCATAAAAATCTAAAAACACTGTTTAAACATCACAAAGCATTTTGTAAAGTCATTCTTGGATTTTAATTCACATCCAGGAAATAGTTTAAAATCATAGCATTTTCACAATACATTTAGGTAGATTCACAAAGAGTTAGGCCGGCTTATCAGTAGATAAGCCGACCTACCTCTGAATCGACGCCGGCGTTTGTTTAAGTGTATTCTCAAACAGAGATACACTTAAACAAAGCTAAGATAGGCCGGATTGCGCCGTTCTATCTTAGCTTGCAATGTTTCTGTTGTCCGCTAGATGGCGCTTCCATTGCGGCCGGCGTAGATTATGTAAATGAGGGGATACGCCGATTCACGAACGTACGCCAGGCCTACACCGTCGCATTACGTCGTTTCCGTAAGGGATAGGCCACCTAAAGTTATTCCACCTATGAGGTGGAATAACAATGTTAAGTATGGCCGCTGTTCCCGCCGCGAGGTTTGAATTTTTTACGTCGTTTGCGCAAGTCGTCTGCGAATCGGGATTTACGTCGTTTACGTACACGTCAAAATCAATAGGCCCGTACGGCCTACTTAGCCGCAATGCGCACTGGGAAATGTAGTCGCCCGGCACATGCGCAGTGTCAAAAAACGTCAAAAAACATAAGGTCAAGCCTCATTCCCATACAACACGCCCCCCTCCTAGTCATTTGAATTAGGCGCCCTTACGCCCGCTCGTTTTAGGCTACACCGCCGTAGATTAGCAGGTAAGTGGTTTGTGAATCACTACTAGCCTAACTAATTTACGGCGGTGTAGCCTAAAAAGGCTAGGCTAGGCCGCCCTAAAGTTAGGCCTATCTACGTGAATCTACCTAATAGTATCCAGTGTGGGATTTGTGCTAATGACTGGACAACAATATATCCCTGGGTTTCAAATGTAATCAAAAATTCCCCCATTACCCAGTTTAAATTAGGTCAATCTCATGCTTCCAAAAACACTTTTAGACTAATTTCTTTGCTCATGCCAGCCGATATCATAGAGCTTAACCTGAAAATTTCAAGATTTCTCTTTCTGTAAGAGGACTGTGTCAAAAACCACTCTTCGGACTGAAAGTTTAAGGGCAAAAAAGCCCATAACCTTCAGGCCCCTCGTTTTGCCATTATGCAATTCAGCAAAATGTTGTCCAATGGGATTTTAGAAATTAATACTTTTGATGTGTTCTACAATCCTAACGCGCAACTGACGTTTAGTCTTGCCCACATATATTTTCTTACAGGGGCACTCCAGGATATATAATACTCGGGTAGTAGCGCAGTTAATAAACTGCTTAATACTGTATTGATTTTTGTCACCAGAACACATTTGAGTGATTTATAAATTTGCAGATCGCACAGTGGCCACAAGGATACATCCCCCTCACGGCTGGGAGGCCCATCAACCAGTTCCTATTATGTGACCTTGAAAATTCAGATTTAACCAAAACATTGCTCAAATTGCTGGCTCTTTTTGCCACAAGGTATGGCCTAGAACCTACTACCTCTTACAGATCACTGTAAGAGGCAGTATGTGCCAGTCATCTTTAAGGATCCTACCTAGCTCACTCAATTGTATCCCAAACTTTGTTATCATTCTCACTGGGCCCTCAAGGGCCTGTGATTTAATACAACGGGGCTCAAGGAGATTGTTACTTGTTTTGCTCTTAGCAAATTTAGTTATTCTCTTTGCTCTCCTTAAAGTACAATGGGAATAACCCCTCTTCCTATACCTAGTATACATTTAATCTGCCTCACATTGGTAGTCCATCTCACTGGTACAGTTTCTCCTGATTCTTTGGAATTGTTCAATTGGTATCCCCCGAATCAAGGACCCCATGTAATGGCTACTGGCATGAAGTAGAGTATTGGCTGCCGCCTGTTTCCTGAAAGTTTTGGTTGCAAGGATCCCATCAGTGAGCCTTACCGTGAGGTCAAGAAAGGACATTTTTATATACATCTACTGCATTTGTTAAATGGATGTTACGGGTATGAAGGTTTAGTTCCACAATAAACCTAGTTAGCTCAACTTTTGAGCCCTCCCATAGCATAAGAACAACATTGACGTACCTCAGCTATAAGAGAACATGGCTGAGATACATTGACTAGGCATATCATATACTACCCTTCTTCCCACCATCCAAGGTGCAAACAAGAATTTCTGACAAGAAAAGTTTGATGTGAGCTTTTGGTCGGAAATTCCGACCATGTGTAGGCTCCATCGGACTTTTTCTGTCGTAATTTGAGAGCTGGTTCTCAAATTTTCAGACGAGAAAGTTCTTCAGCATTTCCGATCATCTGTATGCAATTCTGGCGTGCAAAAAAACACACATTCTCAGAATCAATTTGACGCAATCTCAGAATCATTGAACTTCATATTCTCAGCTTGTCGTAGTGTTGTACGTCACCGCATTCTTGATGATCGGAATTTGGTGTGACCGTTTGAGGCAAAATTCTATCTGAAAAAAATCCACGGTTTTCTTGTCGGAATTTCCAATCATGTGTACGCGGCATTAAATGTGAATTAAGATCCATGAATGGGCTTTACAAAATGCTTTGTGATGTTTAAACAGTGTTTTTAGGTTTTCATGAATGGCCACTAGATGGCCTCAGAAGGACACACATGGCTTATGTAATTAGAAGTGGACTTTTCTCTGCTTCAGCCCCAGAAGATTTTACCCCCTTCCTGACCAGAGCACTTTTTAACATTTGGCACTCCGTCACTTTTACTGACAATTGCGTGGTTGTGCGATACTGTACCAAAACAAAAATTTCGTCCTTTTTTTCCCACAAACAGAGCTTTCTTTTGGTGGTATTTTATCACCTCTGCGATTTTTATTTTTGTGCTATAAACAAAAAAAGAGCAGCAATTTTGAAAAAAATAACAATATTTTTTACTTTTTGTTTTAATAAATATCCACAATTTTTATAAAACTAATTCATTCATCAGTTTAGGCCAATATGTATTCTTCTACATATTTTTGGTAAACAATTGCAATAAGCGTATATTGATTGGTTTGTGCAAAAGTTATAGCGTCTACAAAATAAGGGATAGATTTATGGCATTTTTATTATTTTATTTTTTTACTTGTAATGGCGGTGATCTGCAATTTTTTATTGGGACTGTGATATTGCGGTGGACAGATCGGACACTTTTGACACATTTTTGTGACCATTGACATTTATACAGCGATCAGAACTATAAAAATGCACTGATTACTGTGTAAATGTCACTGGCAGGGAAGTGGTTAACACTAGGGGGCGAACAAGGGGTTAAATGTGTTCCCTCGTTAGTGTTTCAAACTGTATGGGGATAGGACTGACTGAGGGAGGAGACATATGGTTTGTTCCAACTTAGTAGGAACAAACCATATGTTTTCTCTCCCTTGACAGAACAGGGATTTGTGAGTTTACACCCACAAATCCCTGTGCTGGCACTTGTGTATGCAATCGTGGGTAGCCAGTGACGATAGTGCCCGTTGGCCACGTGCATCGGGACCCCCGCCGGGCACCCTAGCGGCTCCTAAAGGGTCCAACCTACCCATACAGGGTTTCTCCCAGCAGTGCTATTCTGCCACAGTAAATAGATGTGAGCCGGTCGGGAACTGGTTAAATAGCATGTCCAAGCAGCGTCATTACCTCCTGAGGAAGCATATGGACAGTATGTGAAATGCTTAGACATAACTGGGCACAGCAGGAGTTTTAATCACACCCTGCAAACCATCAACCCAGCCTTTGTTAGACACGTGGCTCCGGAGGGTCAGGCGCAGGCCGTCGTATCTTAGCAACATTTAAGCGTATCTCAACTTGAGAATACGCTTAAATATACGACGGCGCAGATTCGGAGTTACTACGGCGTATCTACTGATACGCCGGCGTAACTCTACCTGAATCTGGCTATATGCAAAGATCTTAGCAACATGCCTACTCAATATTCTCCCTACTTTAGTAAAATCAGAACAATCAAGATTCACTAAAGGAAGACATCAGATCCCATGATAAGAAAACTAAACATATTTCATTTTGAGAAGTCTGCTTATCTGCCTTCTCTGCTTTTTTCAATAGGCACCGGGAAGGCATTCAACTGCATTCACTGGACATACATGTTTCAAGTGTTAACTAAGTTTGATTTTGTGGGTCATATTCATACAGCCATTTTGGCCATATACTTTATTATCTGCTCAGATGTATACTTCTGGCTTCCTAACCAAATTATTTAACATATCCAACGGCACTCACCATGGATGCCCATTATGGAGTCTATACGATTTTAACCCAAAATAACAGGTTTCACTCTTCAACAGAAAACAAATAAAATATAACTTTTTAATGATGTTGTTCTCTTGCTTATTAACCCACGTATCTCCCTATTGAGGGTTCACCAAACTTTAACTGATCTTTATCAGTCTCTGGCTGACACTAAGCGTGGAAGCAAGGCTGTCTGCTGTGGCGGGCTGGGGACTAGGGATGAGCCGGTTCGGTTCGCAGCAGAACATGCAAACATGCAAAAATTGTGTTCGAACACGTGAACACTGGTAAAGTCTATGGGACACGAACATGAAAAATCAAAAGCTCTCATTTTAAAGGTTAATATGCACGTTATTGTCATAAAAAGTGTTTGGGGACCTGGGTCCTGCCCCAGGGGACATGTATCAATGCAAAAAAAAAGTTTTAAAACCTGCCGTTTTTTCAGGAGCATTTAATAATGCTTAAAGTGAAACAATAAAAGTGAAATATTCCTTTAAATTTCGTACCTGGGGGTGTCTATAGTATGCCTGTAAAGTAGCGCATGTTTCTCGTGTTTATACCAGTCCCTGCACAAAATTAAATTTCTAAAGGAAAAAAATAATTTAAAACTACTCGCGGCTATAATGAATTGTTGGGTCCCGGCAATACAGCTAAAAGTCATTGAAAAAAACGGCATGGGTTCCCCCCAGTCTATTACCAGGCCCTTTGGGTCTGGTATGAATATTAAGGGGAACCTTGAACCAAAAAAAAAAAAAAATGCATGGTGGTCCCCCAAATTCCATATCAGGCCCAATTATTATTTTTTAAATGGCATAGGGGTCACCCTCAAAATTGGATATTAAGGGGAACCCTGCACCAAAATTACAAAAAAATTGCGTGGGTTTCCCCCCAAAAATCCATACCAGACCCATGTTGATGGGGACAAGGGCTTCATACCCACAACTTTTACCCAGTGGTTGTGGGGGTCTGCAGGCGTGGGGGTTATCAGAATCTGGAAGCCTCTTTAACAAAGGGGACCCCCAGATCCCGACCCCCTATGTGAATTGGGGGTTGGCATCCATTTCACAAAAAACTGTCGATCTCCAGAGATGTAAATCCATTCTCGATCTCCAGCGAGGATATGACGCTGACGCGATCCTGCCTCCACAGGAGGCACCCGATGAATGATGCGCTCCAGCCTGAAAGCTCTTATATAGCTGAGGGCGGGGCCATCCGTCAGTGCATGGGTGACCCCGCCCCCTCTGACACAACGGGCAAAGGTTACCCAGTGACCTGTACGGGTGACCCCGCCCCAATCTGACGCAACAGGAAACTGACGGGGGGCCCCACCCTCAGCTATATAAGAGCTGTCAGGCTGGAGCGCGTCTGTCAGGGTCAGCATCTAAGGGTGACCAGACACGTAGGCTACACAAGGGAACTGAGACCAAACAAAGGATATATATATTAAAGTGATATTTATTTACAGTGAACACACACCAATAAACATACACAGCAATCGGTTAGAACATAAACCACTCCAGCAAACAAGAACAAGAATAACTAATGAACCTAACCGCTATCTATGTACAATATCAACAGGGATGCAAGGAAGGGAAATACGACTGGGAACAAGAGCATGGAACAAGATAGAAGGGTGCAGGATGGATCTGGACAAGGGAAGGTTATCAGGCACAATCTGGCAGCAAGGAGGCAATCAGACAGGAGAGTGACGCCCTAAGAGGAGGGAGGAGCAGCCTTAAAGTGGAGGTTCCATCAAAAAAAAAATTTGCTTTAAACTGTAGATTACACCTAAAAAAGAAAAAAAAAATATATATATATATTTTACCCACCTTGAAATGCCTGTTGCTATGCGGTCCCACAAAATCTGCCTTCCTATCCATCGAGGATCTTGACGTCAGCTACCTCGGCTCCTAACAGCGCTAATGCTCCTGGGAAATGATGAGTCATTCAGCCGTGCACCTCTCCTGTACGAGATTTGCGTTATTACTAGGCAGGAAGTGATCTCAGCGCCATTTCCAAACCTGGCATAGCCCTGTGTTTGCACTGCTGTTTAACCCATCGTGCCCTGCATCTACAGCACTTCTAGTCCTGGACTAAAACAGTATGTATGTAGTTCGTAATTCCTGTCTTTATATTTAGAACTGCTCCTCATTGTAGTCTGACCTTTTTTTTTGGCTATCCTGGACGGTCCCGGCTTGTTGTTGATCAGTTGCCATCACAGCGGCATACACATCCGCAGCCGACACTCGTTGCGATGGCAACCCAAGTCATTGATGGCGCGGCGCTGCAGCAGTATTGCCCATGCGCGAGATTGGGGCAGGACGGGTCTTTCGTTCAGATGCGTCATTGCGTCATCCCAACTGTTCCAGGAAGCAACTGCTTGTGGGTTTCACATTGCCCACAAGCAAAATGGGAAATCGCAGGAAGGCTGAGGAGAACTAAATATAAGGTATTTATTTAATATAACACGGCGGAATGGCGGGACTTTTAGACGTAGTAAGTGATAATATATAGATTGAAAGAAAGACAGATTAAAGGTCATATTTATAAAAATTGAAAAACGGAATGGAAACCCCGCTTTAAATATCCACCTGTCAGCTGAAGCCAGGTGTGACTGAGCAGAACCTGCTGGCTTCTGGGAGACACCTGCTGGTGGACACTGGAACTGCAGTCATCTGCAAAGTGAACCCCAGTGCCACCAGCAGGTGAACTCAATCCTGACAGCGTCATATGTCAGCGTCGTATCCTCACTGGATATCGAGAATGGATTTTACGTTGCTGGAGATCGAGACTGGATTACATCGCCGGAATTATTCATTTATTTATTTATTTTAATAAAGGACTTGTCGCAAGCTGTGTACTGTGGTTTTTAACATTTTTAACCCTTTTTTTGTGAAATGATAGGGGTATAACCCTTTACCAATTCACATGGGGGAAGGATCTGGGGGTCCCCTTTGTTAAAGGGGGCTTCCAGATTCTGATAAACCCCCCACCAGGCAAGGGTTGTGGGGATGAGGCCCTTGTCCCCATCAACATGGAAACATCCTCCCCATGTTGAGGGCATGTGGCCAGGTACGGTTCAGGAGGGAGGCGCTCTCTTGTCCTCCTCTTGTCCTGCAGCCTGCCAGGTTGCATGCTTGCATAAGGGGCTGGTATGGATTTTTTGGGGTAACCCCAAACCATTTTTTTTTATTTTTTGGCGCGGGGTTCCGCTTCAGGTCTGGTATGGATTTTGAGGGGGACCCCTACACCATTTTTTTTTAATTGGTGCAGGGTTCCCCTTAATATTCATACCAGACCTGAATGGCCTGGTAATGGACTGGCTCTTATGTAGCTGAGAACGGGGTCACCCGTCACATGACCCCGTCCCCCCCTGACGCAAGGGGAAATGCTGGGCTTTCCCACTCCCGGGGTGTCTCTGGTGGAGTCAGGATCGTGTGCGCGTTCCTCGCTGGATATCATCGCTGGAGCGTGGAGATCACCCATCGCTGGATACAGAGAATAGATTCCAACGCTGGAGATCGAGAGTAGATTACATCGCTGGAATCTTTTTTTCTTTTTAATTTTTTTATTTTTAATAAAGGACTTATAAAGCTGTGTCTGTGTGGTTTTTAACAATTTGACTATTTTTTTTGTGAAATGATAGGTTTACAATGTACCGTTATCAATTCACATGGGGGGCCAGGATCAGGGGGCCCCCTTTGTTAAAGGGGGCTTCCATATTCTGAAAAGACTACCTGCCTGCAGAACCCCACAACCACCGGGCAAGGGTTGTGGGAATGAGGCCCTTGTCCCCATCAACATGGGGACATCCTCCCCATGTTGAGGGCATGTGGCCTGGTATGATTCAGGAGGGGGGCGCTCTCTCGTCCCCCCTATTTTTCTGCGGCCTGTCAGGTTGCATGCTCAGATAAAGGGTCTGGTTTTTGGGGGGAACCCACGCCATTTTTTTTTATTTTTTTTTCGGCGCAGAGTTCCCCTTAAAATCTATACCAGACCTGAAGGGTCTAGTATGGATTTTTTGGGGGAACCCTGCGTAATTTTTTTTTAAATTACGCAGGGTTCCCCTTAATATGCATACCAGACCTGAAGGGCCTGATATGGAATTTGGTTCCCTGCACAAAATGTCATTTTTGAAGGAAAAAATAATAATTGAAAACTACTTGTGCTATTAATGAATTGTCGGGTCCTGGCAATACAGATAAAAGTCATTGAAAAAAATGGCAGGGGTTCCCCTTAATATTCATACCAGATCCAAAGGCCTGGTAATGGACTGGGGGGGGGGGGGCTGTCATTTTTTTCATTTACTTTTCTCTATATTGCCGGGACCAACAATTCATGAATAGCAGGAAGTAGTTTTAAATGACTTTTTTTCCTTCATTAATGACACTTTGTGCAGGGACATTTCTAAACACGAGAAACATGCGCTACAGTACTTTACATGCATACTTTAGACACCCCAGGTACGAAATTTAAAGGAATATTTCACTTTTATTGTTTCACTTTTAGGCCTCGTACAGACGAGCAAACATGTACGATGAAATTGGTCCGCCGGACCGTTTTCAGTGTACATGTCTGCCCGGAGATTTCTGTATGATGGCTGTACTCACCATCATACAGAAATCCGCGCGTACTCGATACACGGCGACGAGGCCGCGCCGTCGCCGTGACGATGACGCGGCGACGTGCGCGGCCCTGGCAGTTCAATGCTTCCACACATGCGTCAAAGTCATTCGACGCATGCGAGGGATGGCGGTCGCTCGGACATGTACGGTAGGTCCGTACAGACGACCGAACATGTCCGACGGACAGGATTCCAGCGGGCATGTTTCTAAACATGTTTAGAAATATTTGCCCGCTCGAAAAAGGCCCGGCGGGGCAAATGTACGCTGGAATCCTGTCCGCTCGGCTGTACAGATGACCGAACATGTCTGCTGAAACTGGTCCGCGGACCAGTTTCAGCAGACATGTTCGGTCGTCTGTATGGGGCCTAAGCATTATTAAAATCACTGCTCCCGAAAAAACAGCAGTTTTTAAAAGTTTTTTTTTGCAATGATACATGTCCCCTGGGGCAGGACCCAGGTCCCCAAACACTTTTTAGGACAATAACTTGCATATTAACCTTTAAAATTAGCACTTTAGAATTCTCCCATAGACTTTTACAGGGTGTTCCGCGGCTTTTCGAATTTGCTGCGAACACCCCAAATTGTTCGCTGTTCGTCGTATGGGCGAACAGCCAATGTTCGAGTCAAACTCATGTTCGACTCGAAATCGAAGCTCATCCCTACTTACAAACTACTAGGGAAACAGGCATGTAAGGCTCTGTGTGGGTCCACCTGAGAGATTCCAGTCTGTGCTTGAGCTGCTTGAAACTGAAGCCACCACAGGGAGAGGAGCAGGGAAGTGGACAAGTGCCAGGGAACTATCATCAAAACACATAACCATCAATGGAGCTGTCAAACTTAGGCCTTGTACACACGGGCAAACATGTACGATGAAAACGGTCCGCCGGACCGTTTTCAGCGTACATGTCTGCCCGGAGATTTCTGTATGATGGCTGTACACACCATCATACAGAAATCCGCGCGTACTCGATACGCGGCAACGAGGCCGCGCCGTCGGCGCGACGATGACGTGGCGACGTGCGCGGCCCTGCCAGTTCAATGCTTCCACGCATGCGTCAAAGTCATTCGAGGCATGCGAGGGATGGCGGCCGCTCGGACATGTACAGATGACCGAACATGTCCGACGGATAGGATTCCAGCGGGCTGTTTCTAAACATGTTTAAAAATATTTGCCCGCTCGAAAAAGGCCCGGCGGGCAAATGTTCGCTGGAATCCTGTCCGCTCGGCTGTACAGACGACCGAACATGTCTGCTGAAACTGGTCCGCAGACCTGTTTCAGCAGACATGTTCGGTCATCTGTACGGGGCATAAGAGACATTGTGGCCAATAGGAACGCATTTCAGAGGCTCGCCCAGGCCTCTTTTATCAGCCTATTGGCATGGCTCACCTCTGAGAGTTATAAGCCGACCACAATTAACCGACATAATGCCCGGAGATAGGGTTGGGCGAGAGATTGCAGCCAGACGGTGAATACCATTAATGCAGTAAAAACAGTTAAAACAACATGTGTAAAATGCATGTAAGAAAACAAGTATAAAAACACACAGTTAGGTTTGTAGAAACCTAAAGAATATGGGGGTATATATATGTTGAAAAAAAATGTATATCTCTCAGTTTGACAGCTCCATTAAGGGCACTGTGTCCTTATGGTGGATCCCTGGTGCTTGTCTAGTTCCCTGCTCCTCTCCCCATAGTGGCTTTGGTTTCCAACAGCTCCAGCACAGCTCCGAATCTCTCGGATAGCCCCACACAGAGCCTTACATGGCTGTTTCCCCAGTTGTTTGTGAGTGTATTATCACTGTAATCAGGGCAGGACCTAGGGTGGTGGGGGCCCCTGGGCTTGAGTCACTTTTGGGCCCTACCCGCATGTTAACGCAGACGAAGGCAAAGAACAAATGAACTGGAAGTCCTTTAGGGCCCTTTCACACGGGGCGGATCAGTAATGATCCGGCTTCGTGTGTCCGTACAGCTCAGCGGGGATCCTCCGTAAAATCCCCGCTGAGCTGGCAGCTGACAGGGCGGTCCCCGCATACTGTGCAGGGACCGCCCTGTCTTTTCTCCACTCTCCCCTATGGGGGACGGTCCGTGTTCATCCTATCCGATCCGGCAGACGGAAGAAAAATAGGGTTTTCTTCCGTCCGAAAATGTGGATCTTTGCGGAGGCGGCCAAATTACGGGTGTCAGCGGATGGTCATCCGCTGACACCCGTAATCACATAGGGACCCATGTATGTCCCGTTTTCATCCGCAACGGACAGATGAAAATGCGGACATATGGTCCGTACGTGTGAAAGGGCCCTAAGTAGGCAGGGCTGACAAGCGAATCATCAACAGATGGATCACTGTGGAGAGATGGAAGCTGGCAGCACAGAGAAGGAAGGGCTGAGCCCAGCCCTGACAGTACCCCCTCCTCAATGCCCCTCCCCGTTGGAGGACCACGGGGCTTGAGGGGAAAAAGTCTATGGAAATCACGGAGGAGGACAGGGGCATGTACGTCCGAGGATGGGACCCAGGAGTGTTCCTCCAGACCGTACCTCTTCCAATGCACCAGGTACTGAATGCGCCCACGGAACCTACCGGAGTCAACAATGGACTGTACTTCATACTCCTCATGGTTTTCAACCAGTATAGGGTGAGGACATGGCACCGAGGTGGTAAAACAGTTGCAGACCAATGGTTTCAATTAGGGACGAGCTTCGAGTTCGAGTTGAACTCATGTTTGGCAAACAATTTTGGGTGTTCGCGGCAAATTCGAAACCTGCGGGACACCCTGTAAAAGTCTATGGGAGAAATCTAAAGTGATCATTTTAAAGGCTTATATGCACGTTATTGTCATAAAAAGTGTTTGGGGACCTGGGTCCTGCCCCAGGGGACATGTATCAATGCAAAAAAAAGTTTTTAAAAATGCAGTTTTTTGGGGAGCAGTGATTTTAATAATGCTTAAAGTGAAATAATAAAAGTAAAATATTCCTTTAAATTTCGTACCTAGGGGGTGTGTATATTATGCCTGTAAAGTAGCGCTTGTTTCCCATGCTTAGAACTGTCCCTGCACAAACAGTCATTTCTGAAGGAAGAAAAGTAATTTAAAAGTAATTTAAAAGTACTTGCGGCTATAATGAATTGTCGGCAATACAGAGAAAAGTCATTGATAGTCATTGATAAAAAAAAATGTGTGGGGGTCCCCCAAATTCAACCCTTCAGGTCTGGTATGGATTTTAAGGGGAACTCTGCACCAAATAAAAAAAATTATGTGGAGTTCCCCCCAAAAATTCATACTAGACCTTTTATCCGAGCACGCAACATGGCAGGCAGCAGGAAAAGAGGGGGGACGAGAGAGCGCCCCCCTCCTGAACCGTACCAGGCCACATGCCCTCAACATGGGGGAGATGCTTTGGGGGTCTGTGATGGGGACAAGGGCCTCATCCCCACAACCCTTGCCTGGTGGTTGTGGGGGTCTGCGGGCGGGGGGCTTGTTGGACTCTGGAAGACCCCTTTAACAAATCCCGGCCCCCCTATGTGAATTAGTGAATTCACAAAGAAAGTGTAAAGAATTTTAAAAACACACACACACCGCTGGGATAAGTCCTTTATTAAAAATAAAAAAATAAAAATAAAAAAAAGATTCCAGCGGTGGTAATCCACTCTCGGTCTCCACTCCAACGCTGTCGGTATCCTGCGATGGATTCTCTCCTCTCCGTGGTCCAGCGATGAATGATCTCATCTCTATCCAGGTCCAGGCTCCAGCGATGAGATGTCCAGCGCACCGCATCCTGTCTCCACCAGAGACACCCCGGGAATATCGTTGCCACAGACTGACAGGTCCTATGTAGCTGAGGGCGGGGCCACCTGTCACATGACCCGTCCCCCTCTGACGCAAGGGGAAACCCAGGCTTTTCCAGTGAGGTGACGAGTGACCCTGCCCCCCTCTGATGTAACGCAGGTTTCCTGTTGCATCAGAGGGGGCCGGGGTCACCCATCATGTCACTGGGTAAGCTTGGGTTTCCCATTGTGTCAGAGGTGACAGGGTCACGTGATGGGTGGCCCCGCCGTCAGCTACATAAGACCTGTGCGGCTGCGGCGACAATATTTCTGGGGATTCTCCTGTGGAGTCAGGATGCGTTGCACTCAGGGCCCGATTTCCCACAAGGCCAACAAGGCCAGGCCTCGGGGCGGCACTGTGTGCAGGGGCGGCACCGCGCAGCGGAGGAGACAAGGAATTTTTTCAGCGGTGTGGTGGCGGAGAGAGATTACATCTTCTCTCATTGTTCGCACTGCTGTTCCAACTTCCGCCCTTACTTACAGGCTGGGTGACACAGAAGAGAGAGAATTACGTCATCTCTCACCGCCCGCCCTCACTCTCATCTCTCACTCGAGTCTCATGAGCCTCTGTTTCACGGTTAACCTGCAGCTAGTTTCCCCGCGTGGGAGAGGAGAGGCTGACAGCATTGTACCTGGCTGCAAGTACTCTGCAATGCTGGAGGGGGGCTTGATTGTACATGCAATTAGTGACAAACTGATACTTTTTGAGTGGCAGCCAGGTAACTGTGGCAATTCCCATTCTGCTAGCAGGCAGTGTGGCAAGTGACATCCCCATCTCGTAGCAGGCAGTTGTGGCAAGTGACATTCCCATCTGGTGGCAGGCAGCGTGGCAAGTGACATCCCCATCTGGTAGCAGGCAGCGTGGCATCTCCATCTGGTAGCAGGCAGTGTGGCAAGTGACATTCCCATCTGGTGGAAGGCAGTGTGGCAAGTGACATGCCCATCTGGTGGCAGGCAGCGTGGCAAGTGACATCACCATCTGGTGGCAGGCAGCGTGGCAAGTGACATCTCCATCTGGTGGCAGGCAGTGTGGCAAGTGACATTCCCATCTTGTGACAAGCAACGGTGGCAAGTGACACACTCAGGGCTCACACTCATTCTGCTTTATGTTGAGTTTAACTATTTCATTTTATATTACAATGTAATGATAGAAATAATGCATTTCAATCATCCTGACACCATAACAACCATGGTGCCGGGATGATTGAAGCACTAACACCAGTCATTGTCTGGGAAAAATCGCTTACCCCCGCGCGTTGCCCCCCCCCATTAAAGGGGGGGGGCGGCATTGAAGTACCCGGCCTTGGGGCGGCAAAGGGAGTAAATCCGGGCCTGGCTGCACTGGACATCTCATCGCTGGATGGAGAGGAGATCATCCATCGCTGGCCCCCAGATCGGAGAGCATCCATTGCAGGATACCGACAGCATTGGAGTGGAGACCAAGAGTGGATTACCACCGCTGGAATCTTTATTTTTATTTTTATTTATTTATTTTTAATAAAGGACTTATCCCAACTGTGTCTGTGTTTTTTTTTTTTGCACGATCTTTGTAAAATGGTAGGGGTACCCCATTTCCAATTCACATAGGGGGGGGCTGGGATCTGGGGCTCCCCTTTGTTAAAGGGGTCTCCCAGATTTCGATAAGCCCCCTGCCTGCAGACCCCCACAACCACTGGGCAAGGGTTGTGGGGATGAGGCCCTTGTCCCTACAGACCTCCAAAGCATCCTCCCTATGTTGAGGGCATGTGACCTGGTATGGTTCAGGAGGGGGAAGCTCTCTCACTCCCCCCTCTTTTCTGCGGCCTGCCGGTTCCGTGCTCAGATAAAGGGTCTGGTGTGGATTTTTGGGGGGAACTCCACGTATTTTTTTTTAATTTTGGGTGGAGTTCCCCTTAAAATCCATACCGTAATTAAATTTAAGGGCACCCCTACGCATTTTTTTTTTATCAATGACTTTCAATGACTTTTCTCTGTATTGCTGGGAGCCGACAATTCATTATAGCCACGAGTACTTTTAATTTTTTTTTCTTCAGAAATTACACTTCGTGCATGGACAGTTCTAAGCACGGGAAACACGCGCTACTTTACAGGCATACTATACACACTCCCTAGATATGAAATTTAAAGGAATATTTCACTTTTATTGTTTCACTTTAACCACTTAAGACCTGGACCAATATGCAGGTTATGGACCTGGCAACTTTTTGCGAGCGGCACTGCGTCGCTTTAACTGACAATTGCGTGGTCGTGCGACATGGCTCCCAAACAAAATTGGCATCCTTTTTTTCCCACAAATAGAGCTTTCTTTTGGTGGTATTTGATCACCTC
This sequence comes from Rana temporaria, assembly GCF_905171775.1. NCBI lineage: Eukaryota > Metazoa > Chordata > Amphibia > Anura > Ranidae > Rana > Rana temporaria. The sequence continues at coordinate 290,444,326 of NC_053491.1, read as the reverse complement.
TGCGGTTTTTATTTTTTGCGCTATAAACAAAAATAGAGCGACAATTTTGATTTTTTTTTTATCTTTTTTACTTTTTGCTATAATTAATATCCCCCAAAAATATATAAAAAACATATTTTTTCCTCAGTTTAGGCCGATACGTATTCTTCTACCTATTTTTGGTAAAAAAATCGCAATAAGCGTTTATTGACTGGTTTGCGCAAAAGTTATAGCGTTTACAAAATAGGGGATAGTTTTATGGCATTTTTATTAGTATTTCTTTTTACTAGTAATGGCAGCGATCAGCGTTTTTTTCATGACTGCGACATTATGGCGGACAAATCCAACACTTTTGACACATTTTTGGGACCGTTGTCATTTTCACAGTGAAAAGTGCTATAAAAATGCACTGACTACTGTGAAAATGACAATGGCAGTGAAGGGGTTAACCACTAGGGGACGCTAAGGGGTTAAGTGTGACCTAAGGGAGTGATTGTTACTGTAGGGGGGCGTTGCTGGACATGTGACGTCACTGATCTTCGTTCCCTATAACAGGGAACAGACGATCAGTGACACTGCCACAGAGAAGAACGTGGAAGGTGTGTTTACACTCATCTCTTCCCGTTCTTCAGCTCCTGTGACCGATCGCGGGACACCGGCGGCAATCAGGTCCGCGGGTTCCACAGGCATGGTCACGGAGCTTCGGACTGGCTCGCGCGCGACCTAGGGCTGGGCTCTTAAAGGCGACGTACCTGTACGTGCCTGTGCCCAGCCGTGACATTCTGTCGACGTATATCGCGTTAGGCGGTCCTTAAGTGGTTAAACATTATTAAAATCACTGCTCCCGAAAAAAACTGCAGTTTTTAAAACTTTTTTTGCATTGATACATGTCCCCTGGAGCAGGACCCGGGTCCCCAAACACTTTTTATGACAATAGCTTGCATATAAGCCTTTAAAATTAGCACTTTAGATTTGTCATGTTCGAGTCCCATAGACTTTAACGGTGTTTGGATGTTCGAACAAATTTATTGTCTGTTCACATGTTCTGATGCGAACCAAACTGGGGGGTGTTCGACTCATCCCTAGTTTCAATAAGGAGACATGAAACATATTAGAGATACGCATACTGGAAGAAAGGTCCAATGTGTAAGCCACTGGGTTTATCCTGCAAAGGATGTGGAAAGGCCCAATAAACCGAGGTGCGAACTTCAGAGAAGGAACACGAAGTCGGAGGTTGCGAGATGACAGCCAGACCCTGTCCCCAACCTGGTAGGAAGGCACAGGCAGGCGTCTGCGGTCAGCATGGAGTCTGTTCATCTCGTTAGCCTGTCGCAAAGCCTCCTGAACTTGTACCCAAGTGGAACGAAGACCACAGAGATGTTCCTCTAACGCAGAAATACTCTGAGGGACAATTGAGTCAGGCAACATGGAAGGTTGGAAACCATAATTCGCCATAAACGGGGACAAATGGGAAGCAGAATTCAGAGCGCTATTGTGAGCAAACTACGCCCATGGTAAGAGGTCTGACCAGTTGTTGTGATGGTCAGAAATATAGCAACACAAGAATTGCTCCAAGGACTGATTGGCTCGCTCTGCGGCCCAATTATACTGCGGGTGATATGCAGAGGAGAAAGCAAACTGAATTCCGAACTGTGCACAAAAGGCTCGCCAGAACCGGGACACAAACTGACTTCTCCTGTCTGAGACAATGACCTTGGGTAGGCCATGTAAGCGAAAGATCTCCTGAGCAAAAATGTAAGCCAGTTCCTTAGACGTAGGCAACTTCTTAAGTGGAATACAGTGAGACATTTTCGAAAACCCGGTCTACCACCATAAGGATAACTGTGTCTCCCTGGGAGTTGGGTAACTCCACAATGAAATCCATAGACAGGTAGGTCCAGGGCCTCTCTCCATTGGTTATGGGTTGTAGGAGGCCCACTGGAAGGTGTCGTGGAGTCTTACTCTGTGCACACACGGAACAGGCAGCTACGAAGGCGGCTACATCAGCACATAGACTAGGCCACCAGAATTGTTGGGAAATGGCCCAAAAGAGTTGATTCTTCCCAGGGGCGCTTAGCCTCAGACAAGAATGTGAGATTTTTTTTGGTCAGTAAGAATGAGAACTGGCACAGTGGTACCTTTGAGGAGATGTCTCCATTCTTTCAGGGCTTAAATGATCACCAAAAGCTCTTTGTCACCAATCTCGTAATGGCACTCTGCAGGTGACACGGATGCATAGGGCTGTCAGAGCAAGGACGTTGAGACAGAAGGGCACCAACTCCAGTCTCAGAAGCATCAACTTCCAGGATAAAAGGCAACATAGGATCAGGATGTGCCAACACAGGAGCAGAAACAAAGGTAGTCTTAAGACTCAAAAGCCTTAATGGACTCTGGAGACCAATTCTGTGGGTTACCGTTCTTTCTGGTCATATCAGTCATGGGCTTGACCAGAGACGAGAAGTTACGCATAAACTTCCGATAATAGTTGGCAAAGCGCTGCAGAGGACGTAAACCCATGGGTCAATGCCACTGTAAGGCCCCTTTCACACTGGGCGGGAGGCACGGTGGCGGTATAGTGCCGCTAAAAATAGCGGTGCTATACCGTTCGAATTGGCAGATAAAGGGTTAATACTGCCCTCAATGCGCATTGCGGGCAGTATTACCACGGTTTCCCATTGTTTTAAATGGGAAGGAGCGGTGAAGGAGCGGTATACATACTGCTCCTCTCACCACTCCAAAGATGCTGCTTGCAGGAGATTTTTTTCTCTCCTGCCAGCGCATCGCCTCAGTGTGAAAGCCTTCGGGCTTTCACATTGAGAAGGCTGGGCAGGAGTTTTTCAGACGTTATTTAGGCGCCTGAAAAACTCCTCAGTGTGAAAGAGGCCTTAGACTGCAGAAAGTTTCTCTGGGTCCATCGAAAAAACAGCAGTGGAAATAACATAACCCAGGAATTTGACCTGATCCCGATGGAATTCGCATATTTCCAGTTAACAATAGAGATTGTTCTCTCTTAGTTTCTAAAGCACTCGACATAGTGTGGTGGGTCTCCAGGGACTTGTAAAATATGAGGATATCGTCGAGATAAACCACCACACATAACTGCAACAAATCTCGAAGGACATCGTTAACTACTTCACCCCCGGACCATTTTGCTGGTCAATGACCGGGCCACTTTTTGCGATTCGGCACTGCGTCGCTTTAACTGACAATTGCGCGATCGTGCAAGGTGGCTCCTAAACAAAATTGGCTGACCGTAAAGTGAATAACTCAACATCAAGTTCACTATATGGACCCCTTATATATTTGTACATGTTGATCATATCCCCCTTAATCTCCTCTTCTGCAAAAAAAAAAATTACGAAAAATATGTAGAAGAATACGTATCGGCCTAAACTGAGGAAAAAAAATGTTTTTTAACCACTTCCAGAACGAAGGTGTTTTTCAGATTCAGCATTTACAAGACTAAAAATTATATATATATTTTTTCTAACACCCTAGAGAATAAAATGGCGGTCATCGCAATACTTTTTGTCACACCGTATTTGCGCAGCAGTCTTACAAGCGCACTTTTTTTGGCAAAAAATCACTTTTTTGAATTAAAAAATAAGACAACAATAATTTTGGCCCAATTTTTTTATATATTGTGAAAGATAATGTTACGCCGAGTAAAATGATACCCAACATGTCACGCTTTAAAATTGCGCCCGCTCGTGGCATGGCGTCAAACTTTTACCCTTAAAAATCTCGATAGGCGACGTTTAAAAAATTCTATTGGTTGCATTTTTTGAGCTACAGAGTAGCTCTAGGGCTATAATTATTGCTCTCGCTCTAACGATCGCGGCGATACTTCACTTGTGTGGTTTGAATACCATTTTCATATGCGGGCGCTACTCGCGTATGCATTCGCTTCTGCGTGCGAGCTCGTCGGGACGGGGCGCTTTAAACATTTTTTTTTTTTGTTTTCTTATTTATTTTTATTGATTTTATTAGTTTTTACACTGAAATAAAAAAAAATTATCACTTTTATTCCTATTACAAGGAATGTAAACATCACTTGTAATAGAAAAAAGCATGACAGGTCCTCTTAAATATGAGATCTGGGGTCAAAAAGACCTCAGATCTCATAAAAAAATTGTCTCTTTAAGAGGCTGGGCGGGACTGACGTTTTGACGTCACTTCCGCCCAGCAAAGCTATGAGGACGGGTGGGGGCCATCTTGCCCTCACTCAAGTCCTCACACACCAGGCGGCAGCATCCGATCTCCTCCGCCGTTACCGGCGGCTCCGGTAAGCGGCGGAGGGCGCGGAAGAGCGGCGGGAGCCCCTCTCCCGCCACCGATAACGGTGATCTCGCGGCGAATCCGCCGCGGAGACCGCCGTTATCGTTTACACGGCCGCCCACTGTAAACATGGATACCTCGGATGTGGCAGCAGCTGCTGCCGTTACCGAGATATCCAGCTTTAAAAACAGGACGTACATATACAGTGGGCGGTCGTTAAGTGGTTAATATTTTCGGGGGATATTTATTATAGCAAAAAGTAAAAGATATTCATTTTATTCAAAATTGTCGCTCTATTTTTGTTTATAGCGCAAAAACTAAATTTGTGGGAAAAAAAGGATGCCAATGTTGTTTGGGAGCCACGTCGCACGACCGTGCAATTGTCAGTTAAAGCGACGCAGTGCCGAATCGCAAAAAGTGCTCTGGTCTTTGACCAGCAATATGGTTCGGGGCTGAAGTGGTTAATCTTTCCTCATAGATGAGCTCCTCCATGCCTCTTATCAGTTTTGTTGTCCTTCTCTGCACTTTCTCCAGTTCCCTGATATCCTTTTTGAGAACTGGGGCCCAAATCTGAACTGCATATTCTAGATGAGGTCTTACTAATGATTTGTACAGGGGAAAAATGATCTCTCTCTCTCTGGAGTCCATACCTCTCTTAATACAAGAAAGGACTTTGCTCGCTTTGGAAACCGCAGCTTGGCATTGCATGCCATTATTGAGCTTATGATCTACCAAAACCCCCAGATACTTCTCCACTACAGATCCCTCTAGTTGTACTTCCCCCTTCTTAGCCCCCAAGTGCATAACTTTACATTTATCAACATTAAACCTCATCTGCCACTTAGTCACCCAATTAGACAGAGCATTGAGGTCGGCTTGTAAATTGGTGACATCCTGTGAGGACGTTATTCCACTGCATAGCTTGGTGGCATCTCCAAAGAAAGAATTGTTACTTTTGATCTCAGACCCAATATCATTTATAAAGATATTAAAAAGTAAGGGTCCCAACACTGAACCTTGGGGTACACCACTGATAACCTTAGACCATTCAGAGTAAGAATCATTAACCACGACTCTCTGAATTCTGTCTTTTAGCCAGTTTTCTATTCATTTACAATCTGATATTTCCAATCCTGTAGACTTTACCTTACACATGAGCCTTGTGTTACAGAGGCCAAAAGGCATTACGAGACACTCAAAATGACCTGTTCTGGTATTAAACGCAGTTTTCCACTCGTCGCCCTCCTTAATCCTGACGTGTTTGTATGTCGCTCTCAAATCAAGCTTTGTGATGACCATTGCTCCCCTGAGGCAGTCAAATAACTCTGTAATCAATGGGATCGAATAGGCATTCTTAATAGTGAAACAATTGAGACCCCTATAATCGATACAAGGTCTCAGTTACCCACTCTTCTTCTTCACAAAAAAGAAACCAGCACCAGCAGGAGACGAGAATTTGCGGATGAAACCTCAAGAAAGTGTGTCTGCAACATACTCCTCCATGGTCTTATCCTCCAAGACCGACAAAGTGTAAACCCGGCCATGAGGGGGTATGGCACCAGGTTGAAGGTCAATTGCGCAATTATACGACCGGTGTGGAGGTAACGTACCAGCTTGACCTTTGTCAAAGACATCGCTGAAATCGCAGTACTCCATCGACAGGGCTGAGAGTGAAGAGATGCACAGGACCTTGGCTACCTTCTGGAAGCATCTCTTATTGCATTGTGGAGACAAGGACAAAACCTCAGCATGGAGCCAATCAAAAGAGGGGTTGTGCCTCTGTAACCAAGGATAACCAATAACCAGTGGGAACTTAGGTGAGGAAATAACTTGGAATTGGATTATCTCACGGTGAAGAGCCCCTACGGCCATGGACAATGGAACAGTCTCATGAGTCACATGCCCAGACTGTAGAGGTCTCCCATCAAGAGCCTCAATGGCAAGTGGAGTGTCACGCAACTGCAGCAGAATCAAGTGCTTAGACACAAAGGCAGCATCAATGAACAGGCCTGCAGCTACGGAGTCGATTAGAGCCTGTATCTCGATGGACGACTCAGCCCAAGACAGGGTAACCGAAACCAGGGGCTTATCCTTCCTGGAAACTGGAGACAAAACAATGCCACCTAAGGTCTGTCCGTGACAGGACCTCAAGGTTCTGGCATTCCCTGGATGGGTAGGACAAGACTTCAAAAAGTGACCGACCTGGCCACTGTAAAGGCACAATCTCTCCCTCCTCCTAAGGGCTCTCTCATCCACAGGGAGACACGTGACGACCACAAGCATGGGTTCATTTTCACAGGGAGCTGATGGAGGCAAGGGTGGGACTGCAAAGCTCGGAGACAAACGTATAGGAGGCTTCCGCAAGCACACCTTAACAGAGGGTCTTTCTCTGAGTCAATAAGGATGGCAAATGTGATCAACTTCTCCAGCTCAGTGGGTATATCGTGGGCTGCTATCTCATCCTTAATGTTATCCGAGAGACCATGAGTAAAAGCATATCAACAAGGGCCTCATTGTTCCAAGCAACCTCTGCTGCCAGAGTACGGAATTCAATGGCGTAATCGGCAACAGTTCTCCTACTCTGTTTGATGCGATGAGGTTCTTGACAGCAGAATACGTCAAATACCCTTTTGAAGGAAACCACAAAACCACAAATTCTGGGTAACTCAGAACCACAGGTTTTTGCATCTCCCATAGAGGGTTTGCCCAGGACAAGGCTCTCTCAGAAAGCAAAGATATGCCAAAACCTACTTTACTTGTGTCCGTGGGAAATGCCTGGGGCAGCATCTCAAAATATATCTCAACCTGGTTGAGAAAACCTCTGCATTGGATTGGATTGCCCCCAAATTGCTGGGGAAGCGGAGCCGAACCAGACATATCTCTTAAAGAGGAAATACTCGAGGCAGGTGCCTGCACAGGGACTACCGGAGCGGCCACATTGGGAGACTCTAGATGAGCCATGCAACTCAGGAGCGTCTGTATCGCCGTGGTAAACTGATCCATGCGGTGATCCAGGTCATCCAATCTGGAAAAAATATTATTAACAAATGTATTGGCTGCATCTTTTGAATTCATGGCCTTCATCTACTGTCAGAAACCATGAATCAGACCAAGACAGAAGTACAGTTAAATCACACTTCTTTAACTACTTCCATACAGGGCATTTTCACCCCCTTCCTGCCCAGACCAATTTTTTCAGCGCTGTTGCACTTTGAATGAAAATTGCACGGTCGTGCATCGTGGCTCCCAAACAAAATTGACGCCCTTTTTTTCCCACAAATAGAGCTTTCTTTTGGTGGTATTTAATCACCTTTTTATTTTTTGCACTATAAACAAAAGAAGAACGACAATTTTGAAAAAAAACACAATGTCCCGGATTCACAAAGCACTTGCGCTGACGTATCTCGAGATACGCCGCGTAAGTGCAAATATGCGCCGTCATATCTATGCGCCATGCCCACAAACTGAGATACGCCTAAAAATAGGCTTCATCCGACCAACGTAACTTGCGTACGCCGGCATATTGTGGGCGCATATTTATGCTGGATGCATCTGGCGCTCCCATTGATTTTATATTCAAATATGCAAATGAGGGAGATACGGCGATTCACGAACGTACTTGCACCCGGCGCAGGCTACGCGATGTGCGTGTAAGTTGTATGTCCAGCCTAAAGGTATTCCTCATAAAGCAGGTGTAACTCAGCAACAGATGTGCACAGGTCAGCTGGAGAGCAGCTTCAGCAGCACCGTTGCAGACGAGCTGAGCAACCACACTTGCAGGACAACACATCTGTATGCCAACATGCCAGGGGCAGCCATGGTCATAGCACTACTGCGTCCACAGGTACGGAGGAGGGCACGGGAGAGGATATACCAAACACGCATGAACGTCTTTGGCATGGGGGAATCAGAGGTGTACCGCATCTTCAGAATCAGCCCTGATGCCATCCTTGAATTAGCCACAGCCCTGCATGATGAAATCACCAGCCAGACACAACGCTCACATGCAGTGCAGCCACTGGTCAAGGTACTGGTAACACTCCATTTCCTCGCCAGTGGATCTTACCAACGTACAAGTGGAGTCGTGTCTGGGATGTCACAATCCACCATGAGCAGATGCGTGCACCAGGTTGTCCCCGCAATCCTCACATCGTAAGCAGTGGCATTCCATCAACGTACAGGTGATAGCCGATGCCCAATGCCTCATATGGCACGTCTGTGCCAAACATCCAGGGGTCAGCCACGACAGCTACATATACCGTCAAAGCAACATTTCAACAGAATTCGAACAGAACGTGTACAGGGACAGCTGGCTGGTTGGTGAGTGACATGGGAGTCAGGCATGACTGTCTGACTCCATGATGCAAACATCACGAGGGGCACATGCATGACTAACATCCTCCTGTCTTTTCCCTTCCAGGTGACGCTGCCTATGCACTTGGGCCCCATCTCCTGACTCCATACCGGAATCCCCAAACCAGAGGTGAGAGAAGATACAATGCTGCACACATACGTACCTGTGCAGTGGTGGAGCGCACATTTGGCATCCTGAAGTCCCGTTTCCGATGCCTGGATAAGTCCGGGGGGACCCTGTTGTATTCCCCAAACTTCGTGTGCCAGATCATCGGTGCATGTTGCGTGCTGCACAACTACCCCATGAGAAAGGCCCTGAAGATTGACATATGTGATGACCTCACTCCCGAACCAGACAGTCCCCCCTAACCGAGGCTACCCCGTCTGCTGAGGGAACAGCAGTCAGGAGTTGCCTCGTGGAATGCATCTTTGCGCATTAAACACACACATTCATCATGGCACACGGACAATGCACGCATGCACACCACTGTGGTCCCTAGCTCACACACACCACATATACCTTATGCCGCGTACACACCATCACTTTCTGCGATGAAAAAATGCGACGGTTTATGTGATGGAAAAAAACGACATTTTTCAAACTTCAATTTGAACAACGACGTAGCATACACACCATCACTTTTTCACAACGCTCTAGCAAAGCGCAGTTCCGTCAATCACGCACGACGTCACTATAAAGGGTCGTTTCCATGTGGAAGACGGCCTCTTTTGCTGATATCGTGTTAGTAAAAGTTTGGTGAGAGACGATTCGTGATTTTCAGTGTTTGTGCTTTAAATTTCGTTTTCTTTCGTACAGTTTGTGTATTTGTCGTCGGATCTGTGATACAGTGCTTGTACTAAGGACGTATTTGTTTTGGCATTACGTTTTGGTGTGCACGGTGCTGTTTAGCAGGTCGTTCTTCAGAGGCCATTCTGTACTTCAGGGCGTAATTTTTAGTCTGATCTGATTTGACGACCGTTTTCTAGCCATGTTGTGGGTACGAACTCGTCGCCGAGATCGTGCTGTGCTTGTTGTTAGGATGTGTGCTGCATCCCGGCGACGGTCCATGAACAGGGTGAGGAGGAGGTTGTGGACCAAGAACTGGTTGCTAAGCAGGGACCAGTTCTCCCATATGCCTCTGCTGCGGGAGATCCGAGAAAATAACCCTGATGATTTCAGGAATTTTCTTAGGATGTCTGACCCCGTATTTCAGCAGCTTTTGGCTTCGGTGTCGCCATATATCACCAGGCGGGACACCGTTATGCGGGAAGCCATCACTGCTGAGCAGAGGCTAGTTGCTACGTTGCGCTACCTTGCAACAGGGAGAAGTCTGTAGGACTTGAAGTTCTCAACGGGCATCTCCCCCCAGGCTCTGGGCCTCATAATCCCGGATACCTGTTCGGCCATCATTCAGGTTCTTCAGGAGGACTATGTTAAGGTAAGTGGTGTTCTTTCAATGGTCAAACTATGGCCCAAAAAAAAATGTATGCTGTTCTACACAATTTGGAAAGCCCTACATGTTTATTGTATTTAGCCAACCTGTCCATCATTCTATTTTGTGGCCAAACCCACCTAGCATAGTCCCTATATCCCCCTTTATTTGTGGCCTCCATTGTAGTGCTGCATTTTGTGTGTCCCTATATCCCCCTTTATTTGTGGCCTCCATTGTAGTGCTGCATTTTGTGTGTCCCTATATCCCCCTTTATTTGTGGCCTCCATTGTAGTGCTGCATTTTGTGTGTCCCTATATCCCCCTTCATTTGTGGCCTCCATTGTCCAAACCCCCCCCCCCCCAGATTGTTTGACTACATACTAATATTTAGCTTTGATTTTTTTTTGTTAGTTTTTTTGGGGGTGGTTTCTCAGGTGACAAACTCATCTTGGGCCCCCCCTCCCCCCTAATTATCGTTTTTGAACATCAGAGGGGGTGATTAATATGCTTAGTGTTCACATGTTATTTTTTCATCTTAACCTTTTTTTTCTTTTTTTGGGGGGATCCCTTGAAATTGTAGATATATTCTGTTCACAATGTTTGTTTGAATGTATTTTTTCTTATCTTTCTATCCAGTTCCCCACCACGCCACAGGAATGGCAGACTGTGGCTGCGGACTTCTCCCAGCGTTGGAACTTTCCGAACTGCGGAGGAGCCATTGATGGCAAGCACATCCGCATTGTGCCCCCACCCTATAGTGGATCCCATTTCTACAACTACAAGGGGTTCCACAGCGTTGTTTTCATGGCGGTGGTCTCTGCCAACTATGAGTTTATGTATGTGGATGTTGGGAAAAATGGCCGGATGTCGGACGGCTGTGTCTTTGCGGAGACGGAGTTCGCCCAATGGCTTCAGTCGGAGGACCTTGCCTTGCCACCTGCGGAGGAGAACAAAGAGGGTCTGCCCTTCGTGTTTGTTGCAGATGAGGCTTTTGCTTTGGGTCCCCACCTCATGAGGCCATTTCCCCTACGCACCCTCACCCATGAGAGGAGGGTTTTTAATTATCGGCTGGCCAGAGCAAGACGTGTGGTAGAGAATGCCTTTGGAATCATGGCCAGCCGATTCCGATTGTTTTTAACAGCAATCAACCTTGCGGAATACAAGTGGAATCACGTTATTTTATGTTGTTGCATTCTCCACAATTTTTTAAAAAGACATTCCCACAATTACCTCACGGTATTGCCTGATGAGGCAGATGTTGTGGCTCCGGAGCCGGGACGTGAGGCTAGCCATAGAGGCTTGGCCCCCCAAACCGCACGTGCAGTGCGTCAATCCTATGTGGACTATTTTATGGGGAGGGGGGCCATTGCAATGCCCGATCTTCATTAAAAAATAAAATATTCTTTTTTCTTGATTAACCACTTCCCGCCCGGCCTATGGCCGATTTACGTCCGGGAAGTGGTTATGAAATCCTGACAGGACGTTCTAGAACGTCCTGCAGGATTTCATGCCGCGCGCGCCCGTGGGGGCGCGCATCGCGGCGATCGGTGATGCGGGGTGTCAGTCTGACACCCTGCATCTCCGATCTCGGTAAAGAGCCTCCGGCGGAGACTCTTTACCACGTGATCAGCCGTGTCCAACCACGGCTGATCACGATGTAAACAGGAAGAGCCGTCGATGGCTCTTCCTCACTCGCGTCTGAAAGACGCGAGTAGAGGATAGCCGATCGGCGGCTCTCCTGACAGGGGGGGTTAGCGCTGATTGTTTATCAGTGCAGCCCCCCCTCGGATCGCCACCCTGGAGCACCAGGGATGCCCACCCTGGAGCACCAGGGTGGACAAAAAAAAAAAAAATGGCAAAAAAAAAAAAAAAAGTCTAAAAAAAAAGTCTAAAAAAAAAAAGCATAAAGAAAAAAGATGCCAGTCAGTGCCCACAAATGGGCACTGACTGGCAACCTGGCAAAAATAAGTGCTGCCACCCCAGTGTCCATCAGCGCCACCCCAGTGTCCATCAGCGCCACCCCAGTGTCCATCAGTGCCACCCCACAGTGCCCATCCATGCCCAGTGCCCACCTATCAGTGCCCATCTGTGCCACCCATAAGTATCCATCAGTGCCGCCCATCTGTGCCGCTTATGAGTGCCCATCTGTGCCGCCCATGAGTGCCCAGTGCCGCCTATGTGTGCCCATCAGTGCCGCCTATGTGTGCCCATCAGTGCCGCCTATGTGTGCCCATCAGTGCCGCCTATGTGTGCCCATCAGTGCCGCCTATGTGTGCCCATCAGTGCCGCCTATGTGTGCCCATCAGTGTCGCATACCAGCGCCGCCAATCAGTGCCACCTCATCTGTGCCCGTCAGTACTACCTCATCGATGTCCATCAGTGCCATCTCATCGGTGCCCATTAGTGCCGCCATATCAGTGCCCGTAATTGAAAGAGAAAACTTATTTACAAAAAAATTAACAGAAAAAAATAAAAACGTAATTTTTTTTCCAAATTTTCAGCCTTTTTTTAGTTGTTGCGCAAAAAAATAAAATCGCAGAGGTGATCGAATACCACCAAAAGAAAGCTCTATTTGTGGGGAAAAAAGGACGCCAATTTTGTTTGGGTACAGTGTAGCATGACCGCGCAATTGCCATTCAAAGTGCGACAGTGCTGAAAGCTGAAAATTGGCTTGGGCGGGAAGCTGCGTAAGTACCTGGTATGGAAGTGGTTAAACAGTGTAAATTTATTTTGTATAATTTTTATTTTTTATTTTGTGTATTGTTTCTTTTTCCTAGGTTCTCATCCAGCCATGTGTTTGGGATGTCCTAAATTCCCATGAGTGTAAATCTTAATAACTCTACAAATACAGTATGCCTGAGTAATTTAATGAGTCAGCATTGATACCAATAACTACACACACATTTTTTGGAGTACAATTTTTTTTTTTTTTTTAATTAGTACAAAATAGAATCTTTTTATTATTTTTTTGTCTTTTTTTTAATTAGTACAAAATCGAATCTTTTTATTATTTTTTTGTCTTTTTTTTAATTATTACAAAATAGAATCTTTTTATTATTGTTTTGTCTTTTTTTTTATTATTACAAAATAGAATCTTTTTATTATTTTTTTGTCTTTTTTTTAATTATTACAAAATAGAATCTTTTTATTATTTTTTTGTCTTTTTTTTTATTATTACAAAATAGAATCTTTTTATTATTTTTTTGTCTTTTTTTTAATTATTACAAAATAGAATCTTTTTATTATTTTTTTGTCTTTTTTTTAATTAGTACAAAATAGAATCTTTTTCTTTTTTTAACATCTAAAAGCCTTTTTTTCACAAACAAAATAAAAGGACCACAAACAATTAAACCCTCCTCAAAACATTAATTAAATTTTTGATCTGACGTTCCAGCGTCTTCACTTTGTGGCGAATTTCCCGGCAGGCCTGACGTATGTCCTCGACTTGGACCCTGCATGTCATAACCTCGGCGATGAGGAGCTGGGCACTATACGTGTCCAGTCCCTGACCAGCCCGATTTCCTCCTGAAATGTGTAACCAAAACATGTGTTAAAAGATTGTATGCCTATATCTATATTCCCTGAAAATGTGGTATATGTTACTTTACCGGATGTTGTGGCAGGTTCCCCTTCATCTACATCCCTCGGGGGTGTGGCTTGGTTGGCTTGTGCCTCCTGCCTTGCTGCTTCATTGTGCCCTACGAGATTGAAGAAAGGGAAAACAGGAGGTTAAAACATTAGAGCGGCCTGAAAGGACCCAAAAATATTTTTAAGAAAAGAAAAGATGGCAATATTGTTGTTTTTAAAAAGCGTTCAAAGAAGATAGACCAGTATTTAATCCATTCACAAAGTAATTTAAAATCTGGGTACAATTGGTGTATTTTTATATATGTAAGCTAACCAAGTATCCCCTGGATCTGCTCACCCCTGTGTGTCACCCAACATAGGTTGTGATTGTGACAAACAATTGTGCTACTGAGTACACATGTTCAATAAAAAAATGCAGAGCAAACGCTCCTTTTTCGGTATCTCAAGGTATTTAATTTTGGGCAAAAATAAGCACAAACACATTTACATCAATACCAGAATTGAAGACACCTTTAAGCCCAAAAAATTTCACAACTTTCATGTTTGTGTCGAATAATTGGTCCTAGGAGTCGTTGTTCATTCGCCCCCAATTCCTACAATTAAGTTTTTGTTTTTTTTTTCCACAAAAAAGATTTTTATTAAGGAAAAGATAGTCATACATATATGCGTATAAAAATGCACAAGTACAAACAAAGCATGACAATACTTCTGGTAGTACAATTATGGCGTGACATAAGCAAGGTAACACAGCTGATCACGGCATCAGTGAGCACGTAAGGTAGCGCCATGTAGTATTTAACATAATAACACCAATTAAATGTCATAAGCCTATGGACAAATCATTGATAACCGACACTTGTGGTTCAGTCAGGGGGCCTGGGGGAGGTGTTGGTCGGTTATATCGCCGGAGGGGCCAAGGGCCCCAGTTGGAGAGGGGGACGGAGAGAGAAAAGAAGAGGAAAAAAAAAAGGGGAAGAGAGGGGAAAGAAAAGAAAGAACACAAAAAAAAAGAAAAGAGGGGAGGGGGGGGGGGAAGTGGGGTGGGTCCAGGTCGTGAGAATCCTTCTGACAAGTAGTTTCTTGCTAGCAAGGGAAGAGGGACTTGTACAAATCTGAGTTCCTGAAGTGTGTCCAACATGCCCACGTCGTTGTAAACTTCTGAATACGATCCTGGGCAATATAAATTAATTCCTCCATCTCCTCAATTTTGGACACCCTGGCCAGCCACTCTCTGATGGTTGGGACATCCGATGAGCGCCAGTGGGTGGGGATGCAGAGTCTGGCCGCATTGACCATGTGCATGGCCAATGATTTCTGGTAGGCGTGTCGGGAGAGGGATGTGTGGTGTAAAAGGTATTGAGCTGGGGTGTAGTCTAAGGTATAGGTGGTGACCGAGGAGATTATGGAGTGAACTTCTCTCCAAAATGGTTGGAGCAGAGGGCATTCCCACCATATGTGAATCATGGAGCCTATTGCATTTTGACACCTCCAACAGGTGTTCGGGACTGAGGGTGAGAACTTGTGTAAACGAGCTGGGGTCCTATACCATTTTGTGATGATTTTATATCCATTTTCCTGGATAGCTACATTCATCGAGCCTTTGTGAGCAGATGTATAGATGGATTCCCAGTCATCTTCCGTGAGAGTCAGTTGTAAATCTGCCTCCCAGGAAGTATGTAGCGACTGTGTCAGGGAGGGGTCTTTGTCAGCTTGCAGAAGAGCATAAATATATGAGATAAGATGTCTCTGGGGCGTAGAGCGTGTACATAGTGTTTCGAATGGCGTAAGACTTCTATTCCAGGGGTCGTTCGCGTTTGTGGAGGTAAGGAAGTGTGACAGTTGTCTGTATGACCAGAAGGGAAAGGCACCCGTACGAGAATCGGAGTTCAACTCATCGTAGGAACGCCGACGGCCTTTATGAAAGAAATGACAAGCCAGAACCTCCTCGTGTGGCCATTCCCTTTGCAGGAATGTTTTGGACTCTCCCGGTGGGAACTCAGGGTTCTCTCTCATGGGAGTCAGCGGACCTGGTTGTGAGGATAGGTTGAAGAGAGACATCGCTTTCCTGAAGGCTAGAAGCGAGGGGAGAATGAGAGGGTGCTGCCTGATAGATGGGGGACAGTATCTGGGCGTCACCCAAGGTAGAGTATGTGTCAAGAACTGTGAAAAGTAGTTTTCTAACATCACCCAGGGTTTGCTTTGTTTGTGGGTTTTCCAGTCGACTACTCTGGTTAGATGGCAAGCTAGGTAATACTTGTTCAGGTCAGGGAGCCCAATTCCGCCCGACGTCTTTGCACCGGTTAGGCGTGAGAATTTAATGCGTGGGGTTGAATTCTTCCATATGAAGGCTGTGCAGGCCTTTTTGTATGTCGCGAAAAAGGAGGGGGGTAAGTGGATTGGGATAGTTTGCATTATGTATAAAAGGCGAGGTAGGACAACCATTTTCACGAGCGCTGAACGTCCGAACCAAGATATGTTTAGTGCGGCCCATTCTTTCAAGTCTGATTGAATTTTAGTGAGGGAGGAAAGGAAGTTTTCGCTATATAGATCTGATAACTTTCTAGTGATTTGGATTCCTAAGTAGGTAATGGCCTCAGTTTTCCACTGAAAAGGGAAGGAGTCCTGACAGTGAGAGACGTCTTGGGGGGACAGTGTCACATTGAGTGCATGAGATTTCGTGTAATTTATTTTAAGGTTGGACAGTGTCCCAAAGTAATTAATGTCCTTTAATAGGTTAGGTAAAGAGATTCGGGGGGCTTGTAAGGATAATAGTATGTCGTCGGCAAAGGCTGCGATTTTGAATTCTCTGCGGTCAAAAGGGATGCCCTTGATGTCAGTATTGTCACGTATTCTGTTCAATAGGGGTTCTAATGTTAGGACAAAGATCAAGGGGGACAGCGGACAGCCCTGACGCGTGCCGTTGCTAATAGAGAAGGCGTCCGACAGGAGGCCATTAGCCTTAACTTTGGCTGAGGGATTAGAGTACAAAGCATCAATATGCGCGAACATGCGAGGAAGGAGGCCTATGTTCCTCAAAACCTCCCGCATGTAATCCCAGGCCACCCTGTCGAACGCCTTCTCGGCGTCGAGGGAAAGTAGGAACCCCTTAGTGCCTGATGAGGTGAGCCAGTGGTGTAGATTTAGTGTACGGATGGTGTTGTCTCTGGCTTCCCTGCCAGGGACAAAACCTAATTGGTCGGGTAGAACAAGGCCCGGAATCAGTGATATCAGCCTGTTTGCTAGGATTTTTGAGTAGAGTTTAATATCTACATTAAGCAAGGATATTGGCCTGTAGTTCGAAACTAGTGAAGGGTCTTTACCATCTTTCGGGATAACAGCTATATGGGCTTCTAACATTCTTCCTAGTGACACTTGGGGGTTTGCGAATGAGTTAAATGTCCGCAGCATTTGAGGGGTAAGGTCGTCTTGGAAGCATTTGTAATAAACTAATGGGAGGCCATCGGGGCCCGGGCTTTTTCCCACTTTCATTTGTTTAATTGCCAATTTAAGTTCTTCCATGGAGAGAGGACTCTCCATGGCCTCCGCCTTTTCCGAGGGAATGGACTTGGGGGAATATCGAGCAAGGAATTCTTTTATTTGGACCGAACGTGTGAGCGCGTCGGCTGGTTTCCCCCCTTCTGGCGTCAAATTATAGAGTTTTGAGTAAAATTTCTCGAATTGCTTGGTTATATCCTCATTTTTAGAGAACACATTGCCATTTTTGTCCCGGATATGATGGATTACCGAAGAAGCTTTGGAAGCCTGTATCGTGCGCGCCAATAATCTCCCGCTCTTGTTCCCATGCTCGTAGAAGATTTTCTGGCCAAGGACGTATTGTCGCCTGGTACGTTTGCCTAATTCGTCTAGCAGGGTGGAGCGCGCAAGCAGGAGGTCTTGTAGTGTGGCTTGCAAGGCCGACTGTTTATGGGCAGCTTCAAGGCGGTTAATCGTGGCAATGAGTGTCTTAATCCTTTCTTGGTGTCGTTTTTTATGCGCTGTTGACAGGGCAATCAAAGTCCCTCTAATAACGCACTTGTGGGCTTCCCATAGTGTGATGGGTGTCACGTCAGGGGTGGCGTTCTCTCCAAAGTATCGTTGGATTCGTGCGTTTATCTGTCTAAGGTTTTCGGGGTCTTTTAGTAAGGAGGGGTTCAGTCTCCAGGTCTTAGTCGTTTTGTTGGATTCTGGAAAGACGAGTGTCACTGTAATGGGGTGGTGGTCTGATAGAAACATTGGTTCTATGGTGGCCTTCGTGAGAAGTGAAAGGTCTGTTTGAGAGAGAAAGAAATAGTCGATTCTTGAGTATTTGTTATGCGGGGGGGAAAAAAAGGTATAGTCTTTTCCAGTGGGGAACATGGTGCGCCATGTGTCATGGAGCGTCAGGTTCTGCAGCTGGATTTTGATTTGGCGGAGGGCTCTGTAAGAGAGAGCCGTCGTACCGGTGGACGTATCTACAGTTGGGTTGAGGGGGACATTAAAGTCCCCTCCTAGCAGCACGATCCCTTCGCGAAATGTGAAGAGAAGATCGGACACTTTCCTGAAAAAGGAGGTTTGGTGTTCGTTTGGACAATATACATTTGCTAGCGTAACAGGTTTGGAGGCGTATCTACCTTTAACAAATATGTATCTACCTTCGGGGTCTATCATTGTGTCTAAGATTTGGAAATCAGCGTGTTTGGAGATGAGGATTGATACCCCTTTTGTTTTGGAGTCTGGATTTGTGGAATGCAATGCACATTTGTATACATGGTTGCCTAGTTTAGGGATGGCATCTGAACGGAAGTGTGTTTCCTGTAACAGGAGGAAGTGAGCTTTGTGTTTGGTCAGAGCAGCTAAGACCTGCGACCTTTTTTCTGGGAGGTTGAGGCCTTTGACATTTAACGAGAGGCATTTCAGCGACAATTGTTGGGTAGGGATCTGTGTTTTCTGCATCGTAACAGCTGGCGGGGAGTAGAGAGTGTATGCGAGGGATTTGCGTCACTCGCTGGACCCAGGGAGAGGGAGGGAGGAGGTGTAACCTATATGCTAAGGACGGTTTGCACTTGAATGGAAGGGGGTCTGCTGTGCTGGGGGAGAGGTTTATGGGAATGCTGGAGGAGTATTTAAACTAGGATTGAGGGGGGAGGGTGAACTAGAATTACATCGGGTACACAGGTCAGCTAGGGGTCAGACATTAATGGAGAGTGGAATGGGGATAGATGGGGGGAGGGTTATGGCAGGTGACAAGAAAGTTCCCATGTTGCAAACAGCCATTGGAAATAATAGTGCCATTTGTACTACTATAAATTATATGAAAAACACTAGAGAAAAATGTAACAATACATTTAAGTGTTTGTTCACCAATGCCAGAAGTCTGCCAAGCAAAACAGGTGAGCTGGAAGCTCTGGTGCATGAGGAGAGCTATGATGTAATCGGTATTGCTGAAACTTGGCTTCAATCCTCACATGACTGGGCTATTAATATTCCTGGCTATGCTCTCTTTCGGAAAGACAGGGTAAAAAGGAAAGGTGGAGGGGTCTGTCTCTATGTGAGAAGTGACCTCAAAGCAAGCGTGAAAGAGAACCTGGTTGATGGAGAGTGTGATGAGGCTGAAGCATTATGGGTGGAACTGCATACAGATGTGCGTAGTTCAAAATTAATCATTGGAGTTTGTTATAAACCACCCAATGTTAATGAGGAGGTGGAGACTCAGCTCCTTGCACAGATGGAAAGGGCTGCAAGGGCTGGGACGGTGATAATAATGGGGGATTTTAACTACCCAGAAATTGACTGGATTAATGGCACTTCTGGGACAGTTAAAGGACAAAAATTTAAAAACCTATTGCAGGACAATTTTATGGTGCAGTTTATTGAGGCCCCAACTAGGAACGATGCTCTGTTGGACCTGATAATCTCAAACCATGCAGAGCTTATTACTAATGTTCAGATAAAGGAACACCTGGGTAGCAGTGATCATAACATGATTTCATTTAATGTTAACTATAAGCAAGAAATACATACAGGAAATATTAAAACACTAAATTTTAAGAGAGCAAATTTTCCAAGGATGAGGGCCGCTCTCCAGGACTTGGACTGGGAGGGACTATTGACACAGATGAACACAGAACAGAAATGGGAATTTTTCAAAAAGACTGTGTGGAACCTCACTGCAAAGTATGTTCCCATGGGCAATAAGTTTAAAAGGCTAAAAATAAAACCTATGTGGCTCACGGGCAAAGTTAAAAAAGCTATAAACAATAAGAAAGTAGCTTTTAAAAAATATAAAAATGAAGGAACACTAATGTTGTTTAAATGTTACAAAGAATATAACAGGATATGTAAAAAGGAAATCAAGGATGCAAAAATTCAAAATGAACGACAGATTGCAAAAGATAGTAGGACAAACCCCAAAAAATTCTTTAAATATATTAATAGTAAAAAGGTGAAGTCTGAGCATGTAGGCCCCTTACAAAATAATCTAGAGTGGGTGACTGGGGACAAAGAGAAGGCAAATTTATTAAATGCTTTCTTCAGCTCTGTGTATACAATGGAGCATGGGGGAGCTCATGTCCAAAATGGGGGTGGGAGTGACACAGCCCCAAATCCACAATGGCTCAAAAGTGATATGGTCCAGAAATATTTAGACAGAATAAAGGTGGATAAAGCACCTGGACCTGATGGCATCCACCCACGGATCCTAGGTGAGTTGAGCTCTGTCATTTCAAAGCCACTGTATCTAATATTTAGGGACTCATTAATGACAGGAATAGTACCACTGGATTGGCGTAGAGCCAATGTGGTGCCTATATTTAAAAAGGGAACAAAGTCTTTACCAAGTAACTATAGACCTGTTAGTCTAACTTCTATAGTTGGGAAGATACTGGAACGTTTAATAAAAGACCATATGGATGAGTTCTTGCAGGAAAAAAACTATTTAAGCAGCAGACAACATGGATTCATGAAAGACAGAAGTTGTCAGACAAACCTGATTTCCTTTTATGAAGAGGTAAGTAAAACCCTGGACAGAGGAGTGGCTGTGGACGTGATATATTTGGATTTTGCAAAAGCGTTCGATACAGTTCCGCACACACGGCTCATGTGTAAGGTAAGGTCTACAGGATTGGATATATCAGTTTGTAAATGGATAGAAAATTGGCTGAAAGACAGAATTCAGAGAGTCGTGGTTAATGATTCTTACTCTGAATGGTCCAAGGTTATCAGTGGTGTACCCCAAGGTTCAGTGCTGGGACCCTTACTTTTCAATATATTTATAAATGATATTGGGTCTGGGATCAAAAGTAACATTTCTGTATTTGCAGATGACACCAAGCTATGCAGTGGAATAACGTCCTTGCAGGATGTCGCCAATTTACAAGCCGACCTCAATGCTCTGTCTAATTGGGCGACTGAGTGGCAGATGAGGTTTAATGTTGATAAATGTAAAGTTATGCACTTGGGGGCTAAGAATATGCATGCATCATACATACTAGGGGGAGTACAACTGGGGGGATCTGTAGTGGAGAAGGATCTGGGGGTTTTAGTTGATCATAAGCTCAATAATGGCATGCAATGCCAAGCTGCGGTTTCCAAAGCGAGCAAAGTCCTTTCTTGTATTAAGAGAGGTATGGACTCCAGAGACAGAGATATAATTTTGCCCCTGTACAAATCATTAGTAAGACCTCATCTGGAATATGCAGTTCAGTTTTGGGCACCAGTTCTCAAAAAGGATATCGGAGAACTGGAGAAAGTGCAGAGAAGAGCAACCAAACTGATAAGAGGCATGGAGGAGCTCAGCTATGAGGAAAGATTAGAAGAACTAAATCTATTCACTCTTGAGAAGAGGAGAATTAGGGGGGATATGATCAACATGTACAAATATATAAGAGGTCCATACAGTGTACTTGGTGTTGAGTTATTCACTTTACGGTCGACACTGAGGACAAGGGGGCACTCTTTACGTCTAGAGGAAAAGAGATTTCACCTCCAAATACGGAAAGGTTTTTTCACAGTAAGAGCTGTGAAAATGTGGAACAGACTCCCTCCAGAGGTGGTTCTGGCCAGCTCAGTAGATTGCTTTAAGAAAGGCCTGGATACTTTCCTAAATGTACATAAAATAACTGAGTACTAAGATTTGTAGGTAAAGTTGATCCAGGGTAAATCCGATTGCCTCTTGGGGGATCAGGAGGGAATTTTTTCCCCTGCTGTAGCAAATTGGATCATGCTCTGCTGGGGTTTTTTGCCTTCCTCTGGATCAACTGTGGGTATAGAGTTGGGTGTATGGGATTGTATTGTGTTTTTTATTTTGTTTGTTTATTTTTTTGTGGTTGAACTGGATGGACTTGTGTCTTTTTTCAACCTGACTAACTATGTAACTATGTAACTATGTAACTATGTAAGGAAAGAAGGAAATGGGAAAGAAGGGGGGAAAGAGAGAGAGGAGAGAGAGAGAAAAAAAAGAAAAAGGAAGAGAAAAAAAAGAAAAAGGAAGAGAAAAAAAAGAAAAGAAAAAATTAGGGGGGGGGGGAGAGGGGGCCTGTCTAAATGAGCAGAACCGGGGAGGGGGATAATAGAGTTAAAAGTCACACCTACGCAGGGTGTATCAATCCCAGGTGTGAGAAGTTACCGGAGGTGGCTAGGGAAATACCCACCCACCTTAGGGGGGTAGGGAGGGAGTCCGGAATGTCAGCTTCAATCCAGTAGGGAAGCTGTGGGGGGGATAGAAAACCGTGGGCGGAATACGGAATGTCGCACCACAGAGGACTAAGGGTGGAGAACAGGTGCTTCCAGGGTGTGGATAGAGACGTATCACCACTAAAGAGGGACATTAACGTTCCAGAGTAAAGCTGATCAGTAGTCCGTTGGGTCTGCTCAGCTCCGCGGTCAGTTTGCGGCTTAACCGCACACCAAGTGCAAGGTAGGCAGAATCAAGGGCCAAAGTCTATCAAGTAGGCAAAATCCTAGATAACATGTGAGGGGTAGTGACAGCATCTGGCGGTTTTGAGTACCGCCAGAAAGCTTCTAGCGCACCCGAAAGGGGTTGGACCTACCCAATCCTATAAACACATTAAGTATAAAACAGTCAGTCTTTAAGCAGATAAACAGTTAAAACAAACGATTAAAGAAGACCAGTACATGTTTCATCAGGGTTGTAAAATACAATACAATTTCCCCATTCTGAGAAAATTAGGCGATTCGCATCTTTACCTGGATAGATCATCCCCCTCTAGACCCAGATGTAGCTGCCAGGAACCTCCTCCGAGAAGGTAGTCACAGCTTCCCGCTTGATATAAGCTCAACCCACACATGTATAGCAACATTTGAAATCCCAACTATCAGTTTTTGCAGTGAGTATAAGTATGAGTATAGCCCATAGTGAAAGTGTAAGAGGCGTGTAGGATTTCCCTTAGACCCTCAGGGGGGCAAGGGGACATAGCAGAGCGGAATATCTAGCAGTCTTAAGTGCACACACGCTCTAACGAATAAAACACAGCAGAATCTGGGCTGAAGTGATATCAGAAGTTGTCCGATGAGATTCGCAGGGGGATACTGCAGTCATAGATGTGCATATGGGCTAATGGCAGAGTCAAACAGTGTCTAAGCCGGAGCGCTTCAAGGAAATGGACTCGCTGGGGTTCGTAGGAGGCCATAGCAGCCATACATGTGTAATGATCACATCAATACCAGAGCTTTAGAATCTACAAATAATGATTCAGCTTGAGTCACGGGGGGCTATTGCGACTGTGTACGTGCAAACATTCTGATGAAACAGTACCTGAGTCGGGGAGATCCAGGGGTTTGTCCATCTGGAGTCGCGGGAGGATATCGGAAGCTCACTGTATCGCGTCGGCTACGGCCTTTCGGGTTACCGGGCGATGTCAGTCGTCTAGGGCCTGACTGTGCAATACGGGTGGAGATAAGAACAGGCAAACCTTCAAGCTGAAAAAAGAACGAGAGGGAGCAACAAGAAGAAGGAAAAAGAACATGAGCAAAAACATAACGGGGGTTCCCTCTCGTCATTGTTGAGTGGATGTGTGAGGTCTTCAGGATTTAGGCATCTTGGTGGCCCCTACGCGGGGTGACGGCTGGTTCAAGGTCACGTGGAGGAGGATCACGGTGGGAATGGCGGTCATTAGGTGCTGTGGGGTCCAGTCTGCGACGTCTGGAACGTTGCCTTTGCGACTTCGGGGACGAAGTGTGGGAGACCGGTTTCCACGGCTCAGCAGGGAAGTAGAAAGCGTACCAGTCCGGCAGGTCAATAGGCGGAATATCCAGCTGCTCGCAGAACGTGGGCAGGTCTTCTGGGGTACGGAGGAGAGCTGTGTGACCTCTGGAGGAGGCCGAGAGGCAGAAGGGGAACTTCCACCTATACTGGATGTTGCGAGCCCGCAACGTGTCCAGCAGGGGGCGCAGTGTCCGTCTGTTTTGTAATGTTATTTGGGAGAGATCTTGAAATAGTTTAATGTCTGCTCCATTAAACAAAATGCGGCCTCTGTCTCTCGCCTTCCGCAGTATTTCTTCCTTAACCACTTTCCCACCGGACCATTTGTCAGCCTTAAGACCAGAGGTGTTTTTACAATTTTCCACTGCGCTGCTTTAACTGGTAATTGCGCGGCCATACAATGTTGTACCCAAACAAAATTTGCGTCCTTTTTTTCCCACAAATAGAGCTTTCTTTTGATGGTATTTGATTGCCTCTGCGATTTTTAATGTTTGCGATATAAACGGAAAAAGAGCGAAAATTTTGAGAAAAAATGATATTTTCTACTTTTTGTTATAAGAAAAATCGAACAAACTCAATTTTAGTCATACATTTTGGCCAAAATGTATTCAGCCACATGTCTTTAGTAAAAAAAATGCCAATAAGCGTAAATTTATTGGTTTGCGCAAAAGTTATAGCATCTACAAACTAGGGTACATTTTCTGGAATTTACACAGCTTTTATTTTATGACTGCCTATCTCAATTCTTGAGGTGCTAAAATAGCAAGGAAGTACAAAACCCCCCCAAATGACCCCATTTTGGAAAGTAGACACCCCAAGGAACCTGCTGAAAGGCATGTTGAGTCCATTGAATATTTTTTTTTTTTGTAACAAGTGATTGAATAATGACAAAAAAAAAAAAAAAAAAAAGAAATTACAAAAAGTTGTCACTA
Source organism: Rana temporaria (assembly GCF_905171775.1). Classification (NCBI taxonomy): domain Eukaryota; kingdom Metazoa; phylum Chordata; class Amphibia; order Anura; family Ranidae; genus Rana; species Rana temporaria. The sequence goes on along the minus strand of NC_053491.1, from coordinate 290,419,566 downwards.
AATGATATATTGCTCACACATGCCATAGTTATATGTGGAATTGCACCCCAAAATACATTCTCCTGCTTCTCCTGAGTACGGGGATACCACATGTGTGAGACTTTTTGGGAGCCCAACCACGTACGGGGCCCCGGAAATCAAGTACCGCCTTCAGGATTTCTAAGGGCGCAAATTTTTGATTTCACTTCTCACTACCTAAGACAGTTTTGAAGGCCATAAAATGCCCAAATAGCACAAAATCCCCCCAAATGTCCCCATTTTGGAAAGTAGACACCCCAAGGAATCTGCTGAGGGGCATATTGAGCCCACTGAATATTTTTTTTTTTTGTACCAAGTGATTGAATAATGACAAAAAAAAAAAAAGAAAAAAGAAATTACAAAAAGTTGTAACTAAATGATATATTGCTCATACATGCCATGGTTATATGTGGAATTGCACCCCAAAATACATTCTGCTGCTTCTCCTGAGTACGGGGATACCACATGTGTGGGACTTTTTGCGAGTCTAGCCGCGTACGGGACCCCGAAAACCAAGCATCGCCTTCAGGATTTCTAAGGGCGCAAATTTTTTATTTCACTCCTCACTACCTATCACAGTTTTGAAGGCCATAAAATGCCCAAATAGCAGAAACCCCCCCCAAATGACCCCATTTTGGAAAGTAGACACCCCAGGCTATTTGCTGAGAGGCATGTTGAGTCCATGGAATATTTAATATTTTGACACAAGTTGCGGGAATATGACAATTTTTTTTTTTTTTGCACAAAGTTGTCACTAAATGATATATTGCTCACACATGCCATGGGCATATGTGGAATTACACCCCAAAATACATTCTGCAGCTTCTCCTGAGTACGGGGATACCACATGTGTGGGACTTTTTGGGAGCCTAGCCGCGTACGGGACCCCGAAAACCAAGCACCGCCTTCAGGATTTCTAAGGGCATACATTTTTGATTTCACTCCTCACTACCGATCACTACCTATCACAGTATTGAAGGCCATAAAAGGCCAAGATGGCACACAACCCCCCCAAATGACCCCATTTTGGAAAGTAGACACCCCAAGCTATTTTCTGAGAGGCATTTTGAGTTCATGGAATATTTTATATCTTGCCACCAGTTGCTGGAATATGACAAACTTTTTTTTTTTTTTTTTTTTTTGCACAAAGTTGTCACTAAATGATATATTGCTCACACATGCCATGGTTATATGTGGAATTGCACCCCAAAATACATTCTGCTGCTTCTCCTGAGTACGGGGATACCACATGTGTGGGACTTTTCGGGAGCCTAGCCGCGTACGGGGCCCCGAAAACCAAGCACCGCCTTCAGGATTTCTAAGGGCGCAAATTTTTGATTTCACTCCTCGCTGCCTATCACAGTTTCGGAGGCCATAGAATTCCCAGATGGCAGACAACCCCCCCAAATGACCCCATTTTGGAAAGTAGACACCCCAAGCTATTTGCTGAGAGGCATGGTGAGTATTTTACAGCGCTCATTTATTTTTGAAAATGAAGAAAGATATATATATATATATTTTTTTTTTCTTTTTTCAATTTTCAAATCTTTGTGACAAAAAGCAAGATCTGCAAAATACTCAACATACCTCTCAGCAAATAGCTTGGGGTGTCTACTTTCCAAAATGGGGTCATTTAGGGGGGTTTTGTGCCATCTGGGCATTCCATGGCCTCCGAAACTGTGATAGGTAGTGAGGAGTGAAATCAAAAATTTACACCCTTAGAAAGCCTGAAGGTGGTGATTGGTTTTTGGGGTCCCGTACGCGGCTAGGCTCCCAAAAAGTCTCACACATGTGGTATCCCCGTACTCAGGAGAAGCAGCAGAATGTATTTTGGGGTGTAATTCCACATATGCCCATGGCATGTTTGAGCAATATATCATTTAGTGACAACTTTGTGCAAAAAAAATAAAATAAAATAATAATAATTCTCTTTCCTACAACTTGTGTCAAAATATAAAATATTCCATGGACTCGAGATGCCTCTCAGCAAATAGCTTGGGGTGTCTACTTTCCAAAATGGGGTCATTTGGGGGGGTTTTGAACTGTCCTGGCATTTTATGAACAACATTTAGAAGCTTATGTCACACATTACCCACTCTTCTAACCACTTGAAGAAAAAGCCCTTTCTGACACTGTTTGTTTACATAAAAACATATTATTTTTTTGCAAGAAAGTTAAGTTGAACCCCCAAACATTATATATTATTTTAAAGCAAAGGCCCTACAGATTAAAATGGTGGGTGTTGCATTTTTTTTTACCACGCAGTATTTGCGCAGCGATTTTTCAAATGCATTTTTTTGGGCAAAAATACATATTTTTTTATTTTAATGCACTAAAACACACTATATTGCCCAAATGTTTGATGAAATAAAAAAGATGATCTTAGGCCGAGTACATAGATACCAAACACGACATGCTTTAAAATTGCGCACAAATGCGCAGTGGCGACAAACTACATACATTTTTAAAAGCCTTTAAAAGCCTCTACGGGTTACCACATTAGATTTACAGAGGAGGTCTACTGCTAAAATTACTGCCCTCGATCTGACCTTCGCGGTGATACCTCACATGCATGGTACAATTGCTGTTTACATATGACGCCAAACCGACGCTTGCGTTCGCCTTTGCGCAAGAGCAGGGGGGGACAGGGGTGCTTTTTTTTTTTTTTTTTTTTATTATTATTTAATTTGCTTTTTTAATTTTATTTTAAACTGTTCCTTACTTTTTTTTATTATTTTTATAATTTTTATTGCCATCTTAGGGCATGTAAATATCCCCTATGATAGCAATAGTTAGTGACAGGTACTCTTTTTTGAAAAAATTGGGGTCTATTAGACCCTAGATCTCTCCTCTGCCCTTAAAGCATCTGACCACACCAAGATCGGTGTGATAAAATGTTTTCCCACTTTCCCAATGGCGCAGTTTATATCCGGGGAGGGGACATACCCTCCCACTGCTTGTAAAAGCAGTTTAGAGGCTAATTAGCCGCTAGGACTGCTTTTACATGAAAGCCGACCGCTGGCTGAAAAGAATGATACCAAGATGATACCTAAACCCGCAGGCATCATTCTGGTATAACCATTCAAAGTCCAGCAACATACCATACGTTGATGGTTCTTGTTGGACATGTATTGTAATCTTTTTTTTTTTTCATGCAGCCTGTTGGCTGAACGAAAAAAAGATTGATCGGTGGGTATGCCCACCATTAGAATACCTCCCTTCATCCACCCACTTCTAATGATGGGCATACATGCACCATTTATATATGCCGAAGCATGGGGCATCCTCCCGCAAAAAAGTTATGCCGCTCACACACGTATGTACGCCGCATAAAAAGTTATGGCGCATACACACGGTCGGACTTTTCCACGGGCAAGCTTCCGACGGAATTTCGACCGTATGTACGCGGCATTAGGAGCAAAATCGCTCCTCCGCCCCTAATGCCCCCATGCTTCGGCATATATGCTCTTTTTTTAACTGTGGTGGTGAAATCACCTCCCACAGTGTTGGAGTCGCGGCTTTATGTATCGTGGGAGCAAACGCTGTTGCTGTCACGCTAAATAAATCCGTGCTGCAACTGAATGGCGTACCTGCTAAGCAAATGATGGTTAACATTATAACAAAGTAACATTACATTTTAACATTAAGATCTTACCATACCATACCTGCAAAGCAAATACCAAAAAAATAAATACAGTAAAAAATAAAACATTTTTTAACGCAACCTGTGCCTAAAAAATATACATGCCAAAGCATGGGGGCATCCTCCCGCATAAAAAGTTATGCCGCATACACACGGTCGAACTTTTCCACGGGCAAGCCTCCGTCGGAATTTCGACCGTATGTACGCGGCATTAGGAGCAAAATCGCTCCTCCGCCCCTGCTGCCCCCATGCTTTGGCATATATGCTTTTTTTTTTAACCGTGGTGGTGAAATCACCTCCTACAGCGTTGGAGTCACAGCTTTATAAATCGTGGGAGCAAACGCTGTTGCTGTCACGCTAAATAAATCCGCGATGCAACTGAATGGCGTACCTGCTAAACAAATGATGGTTAACAATAAAACAAACATTACAGTATAACATACCATACCTGCAAAGCAAATACAATAAAACATTGTAAAAATAGAGAGAATAGATATAGAACAATAGTGAGTGGACAGTAGAGAGTGAACATAAGAGAACAATAAAGAGAGGAGAAAAATACAACCACAACTATTTTTGGATTTTTTATTTTATATATTTTTTTGTGTTTTTGTGTAAGTTTTTTTAATTTTTTTTCCACTTTTTTTTACTTTTATAAAAACTGTAAGAAAACTGTAAACTGAACGTTGCAGATTATGGTCTCTCAAAATGTGATGGCCATCACATATTCCGAGACCCTGTGTTGGTGTGCCTAGGACTGTGTGGTGCTGTACCCTACGCTAAAACTCAACTAGTGTGTGGTAGCGTTTGAAACATGCACCAATGCAGAGACCAGGTTGGTCAGGACAGTCGGGACAATAAAAGCGGGTGTCACGCCTAAATCCGAGTTTGCTGCAGACACGACATCTTTTTTGGCGGGCTCTTTGGGTAGGGGTACCAGGGAGGACAAAAGGAAAATGCCTCTCATACAGCCGGCTCACTGCATTTGCGTTGGGAAGGTGGGGCACAGCACCATCTGGAAACAGAAGGGTTTCGACGATCTCTTCCTGGAATTTTAGGAAGGATCCAGTCCGTCCTGAAGCTCTGTATAGCACATGAGCGTTCAGCAAAGCCAATTGAAACAAATACACTGACACTTTTTTGTACCAGCGTTTGGACCTCCGGGCAATTAGGTACGGCGCCAACAACTGGTCATTGAGGTCCACCCCTCCCATGTTAAGGTTGTACTCGTGGATACAGAGGGGTTTCTCCACAACACCAGTCGCCGTAGGAATTTGGACTGCCGTGTCTGCGTGAAGCGTGGACAGAACGAAAACATTCCGTGAATCCCTCCACTTCACTGCTAACAAATTATTACACCGTAAGCAGGCTCTCTCCCCCCGACTAAGACGGGATTCTACAAGCCGTTGGGGGATGCCCCGGCGATTAGGTCGCACGGTGCCACATGCGCCAATTCCATAATCAAAAAGGTGACTAAAAAGTGGCACGCTTGTGTAATAATTGTCCACGTACAAGTGGTACCCCTTTCCGAATAAGGGTGACACCAATTCCCACACTATCTTACCAGCGCTCCCTATGTAATCAGGGCAATTCTCCGGCTCTACGTGACTGTCTTTTCCCTCGTAAACCATAAAGCTAGATGTATAGCCTGTTGCCCTGTCACAGAGCTTATACAACTTGACCCCGTATCTGGCACGCTTGCTGGGAAGGTATTGTTTGAATGACAAGCGGCCAGAAAACTTAACCAGGGACTCATCAACGCAGACAACTTGATTGGGATTATACAAGGCTGCAAACCGTTCGTTGAAGTGGTTTACGAGGGGCCGAATTTTGTAGAGCCGATCGAATTCAGGGTCTCCCCGAGGACGACAGAGTTCATTGTCACTAAAATGCATGAACCGCAAGATCTGCTCGTATCGTGTCCTGGTCATGGAGGCAGAGAAAATGGGCATATGGTGAACTGGGTGCGTGGACCAATACATCCGCAGCTCACTCTTTTTAGTAATGCCCATGATGAGGGAAAGGCCCAGAAAGATCTTAAATTCGGAAACCGTAATTGGCTTCCAATCTCTGGCAAGGGACAGCTGGGGATTAGCGGCGAAGAATTGACCAGCGTACAAATTGCTTTGGTCCACAATAGATCTATAGAGATCTTCCGTGAAATACAGCGAATAAAAATCCAGTGACGTAAAATCAACTGTATTCACCTGAATTCCGGGTTGGCCAGTGAATGGGGGAAGTACGGGTGCTGCAGAAGTGGTGGGTACCCAATCAGGATTGGCGAATGCAGCAGGAAGGGCACTATGGGGACGGGCCTGTCTTTGTCGTCTTCTTCTTCTTGGTGGCAGCGGGACACTACTCGTGCTTGCCACCTCTCCAGCTTGAACTGCACTTATGGGACTCGCCACGTCACCAAGTGTTACTGCAGTGCTGGATATATGACCAGGATGTACTAGGCCGCTGGTGCTTGCCAGTTCACCAGAAGGAATAGCGGCGCTAGTACTTCTCTCCTCCATACGAGAGCCCTGCGGTTCTTGCACCTCAGCGACAGCAGAAGATCGGGGTCTGGTACGCCTGACCCTAGCAGGGACCACTCCGTCGTCAGAGCTATCTGTCAGGGAGCCACTGTCGTCTACAGGATCGTATTCTGAGCAAGAATTTGACAGATGCGTGACCTCCTCATCACTATCCGTCAGGCTCATAAACAAGTAGGCCTCTTCATCACTGTACCATCGATTTGCCATTTTGGGCTCTAAATTTAGGGGTACAGTGGTGAGATTCACAGGCAAAAAAGCACCTGACCTGTTAGCGACTGAGTCAAGCGCTACCAAAAAAACTGTTAGCGATCGCAGAGATCAGGCCTGACTCTGCGAACGCTGCAGTTATGTGTTTTTGTGTTTTGTGTCAGTGATCGATCGATTGATCGATACTGCACTTCGGTGGGCTGGACTGGGCGAAGGGGCTAAACGCAGGTGCTAGCAGGTATCTGGGCTGATCCCGCTAACCATGCGTTTTTGGGAACCCTAAACTGCAGGGGACGCTAGTATAGATCTGATCAGATCAAGTATCGATCCGATCAGATACTATACCACTAAAGGGATGCGTATGGTGCGTGCGTGGGTGTTAGCGCTATTGGCCGCTGCCTGGGGCGACGCAGACCCTATCTGGCGCTAAAACCAAACTTTGATCACCCGCCGGGCGATCAGGGGGTTAAAATTTTATTGCAAAAAATATGGCGGGTGCCTTGATGCAATAAAAAATTAACTAGCTAAACTGCGTCACCGGTGACACTTATACTGTGATCACTGGTGACAGGGGGTAATGATGGGGTTAAACCTTTATTGGGGGGGGTTAGGGGGGGTCCCTAGACTATTTAGAGCCTAATACTGATTACCCTAACACTTATTTTTGTCACTAATGACACTAGTACAGCGATCAAAAAAAAATCTGATTGCTGTACTGGGTGACACAGTGACAGGCAGTGAATGGGTTAATTTGGGGGGTGATCGGGGGGTGATCAGGGGGTTAAAAGTGTGCCTACGTGACCTGGTGTCAGTGTAGTGTTGTGCAACTCACTGTTAGATGCTCTCTCCCTCTCGGTCTGGAACGGAAAGACCGACACGAGGGAGAGAGCAGTACTTCCCCTGCCAATGTTTACAAAACATTGCCAGGGGAAGACAACCATTGGTTGGAGCGATCACCAGGTCCAGGCCAGATTTTATTGGCCTGGACCTGGTGATTGATCAGTTCTGCATCGAATCTGATCATCGTGAACGGCGGTGGGGCGCGCGCGCGCGCCCCATCGCCGTTCACGCGCCGGACGTCATAATACGTGATCTCGCCCAGGAGTGCCATCTTGTGGACGTATTATGACGGTGCGGCGACGGCAAGTAGTTAAGGGGAAAATTGACAATGCAGCAGACAATGTCTCTTGGGGGTTCAGAGTCACGGGGAGGAGGTCTCAGGGCCCGATGGATTCGTTCCATTTCGATGGGGGTTTCAGCTGGGCGCCCAAGCAGGTCATTAAAAATGGCGCAGACTGTCTGTGGCATGGTAGCTTGGTCTACCCCCTCGGGGAGCCCCCTCACCCTAATGTTATGTCTGTGGCCACGGTTGTCTAATTCCTCCACTTGCCTGTGGAGTTCAAACATGTGTGGGAGTTGTAGGTCGTAGGCCCTCTGTACTTGCCTGACCGCTGCTGCCTGCATCTGAGAGGATTCCTCCACTGCCGTGATGCGGTGATTCATCGTGTGGATGTCCGATTTCAAATCGGATATAGCCGCTGTGAGGGTGTGCTTGATGTCCAGCGCCACCTTCTGCAGGTCCCTCTGGAGGTCTAGCAGGCTGGGGTTGGACGCCATGGTTCCGCCGTTGGCGAACGGCGATTCGGCCGTGTTGCTACTCGAGGCCGGGGATGCGGCCTGTGTAGCGTGTGTCTCCGCGTGTGTCCCTGACGGCCGGGTCCGGAACATCTCTGGGATGTTGTTGCTTAGCTGGGTCCCGGTCTCTTTCAGCGTGCGGGGTGTTGAGGAGCTCCTTGTGGATTTGCCCATGTTTTAGGGTCGGATGGATCCTGGAAATGTGCTTCTTTTCGTCCTCTGTGTGCGGAGCTCCTTCTCTAAGCAGCCATCTCGGATCCCGTCCAGGCCACGCCCCTACAATTAAGTTTTTATTTATGATACAGTGCTTCAACTCCCCTTTGCACATGCAAACTAGGCATGATGCCATTTTGCACTAATATGGTATTGGATTATTGAAAGTCAGCGAATGAACGACGACTACGACGACTGAATCATGCGTCCACATTCATAATATTAATTCTGGTCAACCTGCAAAAAAACACCACATGGCACAAAGAACACACCCAAATAATTAATACACATGGAAAAAACTTACTTCTTCTTCGAATCACCCTATTTATTTTGGCGAGTTGGTGGGGTTCCCTCTTCTTTAAATCTGACCACCTTTTGCGCAGATGCTCTCTGCTCCTGCGTCTTCCAAACTTCCGCTGGAGCCTACGGATAACCTTCTCCATTATTGTGGCCTTCACTTTATTTGGATGCATGTAGGGGCCATGCTTGGCATCATAGTCCTCCCTCCTCAATATGGTGACCATCTCCACCATTTCATTGAATGACATGTTGGAGGCTCTGCATCTGAATCTGCGGCGTGGTTGGGCCTGGCCTGCCTCCTGGCTTGAGCTGGAATAGACCTCCATGTTGTCCATCTTTTCTCCCTCACCAAACGACAGAGAAGGGGCGTGGAAAGGACGATACCGAACGTCAGGGGCGGGGTGTCGTGCGGAGCGTCACGCGTGCGTAGTGTAAAAAGGGATCGGACATGTTTGTAAACGGCGTGCATAGTCTGTTGAAGAAGGCGGAAGTCACGATCTTTGCTAACGACGATACGTAAGTTATTTTTTACGACTTTATTATAGTGAAGAGGGAATGAGTTTGTGGGCTAGTTAGGGGAAGTAAGCTAGTGGCTTTAATTACATTAGGTTTTGGCTTCTGTTTCACGTGCAGAAAGAATGGATCCCTTCAAGGATGCGGAGTTCCTGACTGAATTTATACAAAAATGGAAGGAACATCCTGTTCTGTGGCAAACCAAAAATACAATCAATAAAAACAAAGATGCCAGGGAAAAAGCAAAAGAGAGCATGCTTGAATTTCTGAAAACAAGGGTCCCCAACGCCACAAAAGCCACAGTGAAGAGCAAAATTAATTCCATCAGGGGCACCTACAGGGCCCAACGGGTCCAAGTCCTGGCCTCAATGAGGTCTGGGGCTGCAGCTGACTCCATCTACAAACCAACCCTGTGGTACTACAGTCAGCTGCAGTTCCTGGCCAACCACATTGAGACCAGGGCATCCCTGTCTACCCTTCCCCCAAGAGGTAGCTCCCAGCTTCCCAGCAGCCAATCCTCCAGTCTTCTCTGCAGACAAGAGCAGGCAAGCTCGGAGGAAGAGCACGAGTTCCTGGAGGACCCCAATTGTGACCCATGGAGCATGGTATGTGTTTTTTGTATGAATTTAGTTAGTATATGAAAAGTCTAGTAATAATGTTAAATTTCTGTTACTATTGTTCGAACTTCTAAGTGAATCTCCAAAGTTTTGGGATAAGATCAATAGTCAGTAGTGGCAAAACAGGATGGGGCCAAAATTGGCCAATTAATAATGTTTCTGAAGGAGTGGGTGGCATTTTCGGAGAGGCCAGTAGGGGGGGGGTAACGCAATACACCTGCAAGCACAAATAAACTATGTTCCTTTTTTTGATACACAGGCAGACCAAAGCCAGGAAGAGCCAGGGCCCACAGGGAGCCAGGAAGAGCCAGGGCCCACAGGGAGCCAGGGGGAGCCAGGCCCCACAGGGAGCCAGGAGGAGCCAGGGCCAACTACAAGGCAGGAGGTGGCAGAACCCACTGGGAGCCAGGAGGTGGCAGGCCCCAGTGGGACCCAGGAGGCACGCCGGCGGGATACCATCTCCCGGATCCCTCCATTCCGCAATCCCGCTAAACGGGTCAGGAGTCTGCGCCAAATGGAGGAGGAGACCCAGGGCCTGCTTCGCCAAGCTACTGCGGCCATCCGAGAGCCACCCAGTGAAGAAGAGGGGTTCGCAGCGCTCATTGCAGCTAAGCTCCACAATCTGGAGCAGAGCCAGCGTGTGCGCTGCGAACTCCTCATCTTCAAAGCCATAAGCATGGCATCCCTGGGGCAGCTCGATGACGACACCGACATTGTGCGGATTGCTCCTCCTGTCCTTGCTGCTCCTCCTGCTCCTGCTCCTCCTCTTCATGAGGCTGCTCTGGCTCCTGGCACTACATCGCCTCCAGGAACCCAGCCCCCAAGGACTCGGGCTACAGGGAAGGCTGCAGGGAAGACTGCAGAGAAGACTGCAGGGAAGGCTGCTGGGAAGAAAAAGCCCAAAAAAAAAAACGGTGCCCCTGATGGAATTTTATGTTGACTCACAGGCTGAATTGGTGGCTTTGGGGACCCTTGTTTTCATCAAAGTTCAAGCACGCTCTAAAGTGCTGCCTTCCTTGGCATCTTTGTTTTTATTAAGTTGTGTTTTTGGGTTGTCACCATTTTATTTGTTAATTTTTGTGCAGAATAAATGCACTTTTGAGTTATCAGCCAAACTTGACCATGTTTCTTTTTTGTAGATTTGAGAGATCATTAGTGAGTGGGCAGACCCATTCCCGCAAAGTTTTTGGAAACATTAACAAGGTCAAAAAACATGCTTGTGGGTGAGTTCCACAAAAAATTATGTTGTTGCAGCCACTTCACACACTCCCAAATCAACACAAAATAGAGATTTCCACTAAAATTGGTGACAAAATAAAAATCAAAAAAAAAAAAGGTTGCCCAATATATATATTTCAAATTTTGAAGATGGAAGATACAACTAAATAACAGAACACAAACATAAACATTATCAAACAAGAAAGAAACTACTTAAAAGCTTGTCATAACTATGTAACAAGATCAGCCGCAACAAACGTCCATTTTTGGGTAGCAGTTAAAAGCAGGGGTTAAAGAAGCGCTTTCTTTTCTTGTATATAAGCTGAAAAAGACCTAACGAATGTGCTTATTCCATTCTGAACAGTCGTTTTACCTGAATGAGCGCTGCCGTCTCCTAACTTGCTTCTGAGCATGCACGTGCTTAAAACGACGTTTTTACGTACACACGGTCAATGTTTAGAACACAGAAAGCGACGTCGGCCAAAAACGACACATAAAATTGAAGCATGCTTCAATTTTTTTGGGTCGTTTTTTAGAAGACATAAAACAATGTTTTTGCCCACACACGGTCAATTAAATTGACGTTTTTCAAAACGTCGTTTTTTTTCATCGCAGAAAGTGATGGTGTGTACGCGGCATTACATTGGTTTAGCCAAAGTCCACCGTGCAGGACTTGGGAGCAGCAACGCCACGCCAAGGCCCCAATGATGTTGCTGTCCATTCATACCACATTCACACAGTCGTGGGCATAACCTCTCCCCGATGACCCAAGGTGACACGCCTAGCTGACAGGAATGTCACCCACACATTCACACACCAGTCACACTGTAGCCTGCACTACTGACCGTGTGCAGTGACTACAAGAAAAAAAAAAGGGATCATGCCATTGGCCGAAATGGCATGCCCTTATAGGAGGACGGCACATCCTTCTGTGCACGTCTCTCCAAAAAAAAAAAGCTCATAGTCTGAACAAACAAAAAAAAAGAGCACTCATTTGCCCTCTCGTGGGCCAGGTGCCACGGATACGGCTCCTCAGTTGTCTGGGGGGAGCCTCGGATGGGGGGGTGGGGAATCAGGAGGAGGATCATCCGCTGGTCTGTCACTCCTGGCGGATTCTGGCTGCATGCCCTCCAATGCAAGGGCAAGGCGGGTGAGGACAGAGTTCGTCTCTGCCTGCATCCGCAGCTGGCGGGTGGTGGTCTGCCACTGGTGGCGCCTGGTCTGCCTTCCCTCCGCCTCGATGGCAGCAGTGTTGGTCTGTACAGCCACTCCCAGGCTATTCACCGCTGCCACGAGGCCTGCTGTTGTGGCCTGCTGCTCCCCAATTGCCCGGGCATGATGCTCCAGGCTGGCCTGCACATTGGAGCCCTGGTCCCCAGATGGTGAGGGACCCCCTGCCACCATGTGGTGACGCATGGCCTCCAGGGTCTGGGCTTGGTCACCCATGCAGGTCACCATGGCAGCGCAGTTTGCGCTCACATCCTGCAGGCTGACAGAGATGGAGCTGCACTGCTCAGCCTGCTGCATGAGGCACTGCTGCATAGCGGCTGCGGTGCTCTGCACAGCCGCTGTGCATTCGGCCTGGGTCTTGGCTGAGAAGGCCAGGCTGTCTGCCACACAGTGCAGGTCACCGGCTAGAGCACCCATGTGGCGTGTCTGCCGGGCCTGCTCCCCCTGCAGCCCTTCTTGGAGGGCTCCGGGTACACCCCTGGTAAAGCCTTCCTGGGGGATGGAGAGGCTTGTGCCCGTCGGGACGGGGTAGCCCTGGAGGGGATTCTCCTGATGGGCGGGGAGGTGTCTGAGGGTCCGGGGAAGGTGGAAGTCTCCTCAAAATAGAGGCATTCCTCTTGGAAGATATCCACTGGCTCCTCCTCTACTACCTCTAGTGGAGAGGTGTGGGCACTCCCCTCCACCAATATTACCGGGCTTCCCAGGGAGTCAGGCTGAGGAAGAGGATGTTCCAGGGATGGCATGGGTCGGACACCAGCAGACGACGGCCCAGCTCCCTTCAGCACATCTGTGGATGACACAAAACATTCACATGTTGGTGGACCCACACACTTGTCACATGTTCCCTTGCACCCCCTCACATGCTACACACGAATGGTGCATAAAACACACTTACATCTCCTCAAGTCCTGGTCACTGGAGTCAAAGCCCTCCATGCCCTCCACCTGCTCCCGCTCCAGACAGCTGGCGATGACCTCCTCCTCCTCAGTCAACCTCAGAGATGAGGCTGGTCCTCCTCCCGTGCCCCTGACGTGCCTTCTCATACTCGTCAGCTTATCAAGGACCCGACGTCTCATTTCGTTTATCTTCTTCTGGATATCGTCGGGGGTCCTGGTCTCATGCTCAAGGGCATTGACATCCAGGGTGATCTTCTCCAGGATCTCCCTCTTGCATGCCTTGCTGGTCTTGGCACTGTGGGCACCATGGAGGTACGCATCATATTTGGCTATTGCAGATGTCAGTATAGCCCTCTCTTCCATGGAGAAATTTCTCTTCCTCCTCTCCTTGTCCACCTTAGCAGCTGCCATGGCTCCACAAAAGTACTTTGCTCCAGGGAGGAAACAAGCAAATGGATGTACTTTTGCGCTGGACGGGCATATGGCTGGGCGTATTTATGCGATTGGCGTATGTGGTAGACCAACACAAAGTGGCACATAATTGTGAAGTTGAAGGAAAATGATAAATGGTTTTCAATTTGTTTTTACAAATAAATATATAAAAAGTGTGGCATGCATTTGGATTCAGACCCCTTTATTCTGATACCCATAACTAGTGGAACCAATTGTCTTCAGAAGTCACCTAATTAGTAATTAAATTAGATTCCACCTGTGTGTAATTAAATCTTAGTATAAATACAGCTGTTCTCTGAAGCCCTCTGAGGCCTCGTACACACGACCGAACATGTCTGCTGAAACTGGTCCGCGGACATGTCCGAGCGTGTGTAGGGCCTATCGGACCGGATTCCTGGCCGAGCGGACAGGTTTCCAGCGGACAAAAGTTTCTTAGCATGCTAAGAAACTTGTCCGCTGGAAGCATGTCCGTCGGATATGTCCGATGGTCAGTACGACTCATCAGACATGTCCGCTGGCCCAGGAACCCGTGCATGGCGTCAAAGTGATTTGACGCATGCGTGGAAGCATTGAACTTCCGGGTTCGCGCAAGTCGCCGCGTCATCGTCGCTTCCACGTCGCCGCCACGTCACCTCGTCGTCACCGTGTATTCTGTCCGCGGGGAATTTGGTCTGATGGTGTGTACACTCATCAGACCAAATGATCCCAGCAGACATGTCCGATGAAAACGGTCCGCGGACCGTTTTCATCGGACATGTCTGGTCGTGTGTACGAGGTCTGAGGCTTGTTAGAGATCCTTAGTAAATAAACAGCATCATAAAGGCCAAGGAACACACCAGATTTTATCAGGGATAAAGTTGTGGAGAAGTTTATAGCAGGGTTAGGTTATAAAAAAAGATTCCAAGCTCTGAAAATCTCACGGAGCACTGTTCAATCCATCGTCCAAAAATGGAAAGAGTATGGCACAACTGCAAACCTACCAAGACATGGCCATCCACCTAAACGGACAGATGTTGCCTTATGAAGAGTTTATGAGTAATCTCCATTAGCAACTGGGAATATTTGTACATAGATGTATATATCGTTTAGGATAATAAATACGATTAGTGCTTGCTTATGTAATATTGTTTCTGTAAGGGTTAACTTGGCTAGATGTAAAATGACAGGCTTTGCCTGAGAATATAATCCATTTGTAAAGTTCCTTTTTGACATGCAGGAATGCTGGTGATGTGCGAAAAGAGACGCTCTGCTGTGTACCTATTCAAAAGGCCAGGAAGAGATCATATCTGAGTGTGTAGTCGGTAAGGTGCCAAACTCATTAGCTAGATAAAGGCTTTTGTATTCTTCCAGTTATCCATTTAAGGGACAATTTGCCTCAGCTATTTCCATACATAGCTAAGTGCCCCATTCAACAGAAGGTGGTGACCTTTGGTTTACTTAATTTCTCTTCAAATCTAATTATCATTAACCCAAGTAGAGAAGGGGCTATCAAGGGGAAATTAAGGATATTGCCCATATTTGAAGGATATATGCCCAGAGGGAGGAGAGAGATAACAGACTAACCAGAGTGGCCCTGTGCAAGTCAATGAGAGATGGGCCTATATGAGGGAGTTCCAAACAGTAGTTAGCAGAGATGAAGATGGCCTGGGCCCAGAGTCATTAACCTCCCTGGCGGTATGATTCTGTCTGAAAAAACATGCTGAAAGCGGTACAATTATTTGCAAGGAAATTTGGTGTTTTATACTGTAGGCCTGTAATTTTTAGGAATAACTCACTTAAATCTGACCAAACAAGAATCTAATAGGCATCCCGGGTATGACATTTTTTTAAAAACAAAATTTTAAATTATAATATAATAAATAATTATAAATAATTATAGCAAGTAATAATATAATTAAAATAAAAATTATTCAATAATGTAATCAACTCAAAATCACTGAAATGTGCTCAGTTGCAGAATTGTCGCTGTCATTATTTTATTTTTTTATGACGAATTTCCCCACAAATCGCTATCGCACATTTCTGCAAGTGATTATAATTTATTATCGCTGTTTTCTAGCTGATCTAAAACCATTTTTGACATAAAGGGACACTTTTGGACAATCTACAGTTTTTAGGCAGAAATTACATTTTTTATTTTTATAAAAGAACATGCAGGACACTGGGCAGACCACTAGGGACAAGGGGGGTGTGTATTTTTTACATACAGTACTGTAATCTATAAGATTACAGTAGACTGTATGTAAAGTGTTTGTTTACTTTTTTTAATTTGGCGCCGTTCTCCGCTCCCGTGCGTCGTAACGTCGCAGGGAACGGAGATCGGCGGCACACGGAGACTGTGAATCGAGCGAGGAGGACCCGCTCGCTCACACAGCGGGGTGGCATCGCTGGATCCAGGGACAAGGTGAGTAACTTGCCTGTGGATCCAGTGAGAAGGTAAGCCGCGCTGCTGCACACTCTGCACATCCGACCCGAGCGTGACTCGGGGTTACCGATCCTAGCATAAAAAATCAACCCCGAGTCACGCTCGGGTTTACCGCCAGGGGGGTTAATATAGGTAATTACCAGATCATCTCCCAGCACTTAAAGGTATACCTGTGTTGTCATATGTTTGTCTGTTTTCTTTTTGTATTGTGATGTATATACCCCGTGATATTGTATTTTGACCTAATATTTCCTCCCTTGCTTAAGAATAGATGTTTTATGTGTATTAGATAGACTTTTAACAATACTCTAAAAAAAACAGTTTCATGCTTTAAAAAAAAAAAAAATGAAAAGTTAGCCCATTTTTTTGTGTATAATGTGAAAGATGAAGTTACGCTGAGTAAATAAATATCTAACATGTCACGTTTCTAAATTGCTCACGCTCGTGGAATGGCGCCAAACTTCGGTACTTAAAAATCCCAATAGGGGACGCTTTAAATTTTGATGTCACCTGTTTGATAAAATGAGAGGGTGGCCTCCTTCCTTCCCACCTGGAGTAACCTACACTAAACCTAAACACTAAACCTACATTAAACCACTACATTTTCATACATACCTATAGTGGTTTTTATTATACAACCCTGCTTACCCTATAATGCTTCCCTTATGCTTAACCATATACACGGTTGCTCTTTGATGCTCCCATATTAGGAATGATGACTGTCACCTTCCCTTTGATTTTGGTGTTTAACCACTTGCCGCCCGCCAATGACAGATTGACGTCGGCAAAGTGGTTGTAGAATCCTGACTGGACGTCGTATGACGTCCTCAGGATTCTTAGCCGCTGCGCGCCCCCGGGGGCGCGCATCGCGGCGATCGTTGTTGCGGGGTGTCAGTCTGACACCCCGCAACACCGATCTCGGTAAAGAGTCTCTCACGGAGACTCTTTACCACGTGATCAGCCGTGTCCAACCACGGCTGATCACGATGTAAACAGGAAGAGCCGTCTGACAGACGCGAGTAGAGGAGAGCCGATCGGCGGCTCTCCTGACAGGGGGGGTTCGCGCTGATTGTTTATCAGCGCACCCCCCCTTCGGATCGCCACATGGACCACCAGGGATGCCCACCAGGGAAGGGCAAAACAAAAAATAATGGAAAAAAAAAAAGTCTGAAAAAAAATAAAAAATGGGGAAAAAAAAAAGATGCAAGAAAAAAAAGATGCCAATCAGTGCCCACAAATGGGCACTGACTGGCATCAAGTAAATCAGTGCCGCCCCACAGTGCCCATCAGTGCCGCCCCACAGTGTCCATCAGTGCCACCCCACAGTGTCCATCAGTGCCACCCCACAGTGCCCATCTGTGCCACCCCACAGTGCCCATCTGTGCCACCCATGAGTGCCCATCTGTGCCGCCTATGAGTGCCCAGTGCCGCCCATGAGTGCCCATCAGTGCCGCCCATGAGTGCCCATCAGTGCCGCCCATGAGTGCCCATCAGTGCCACCCATGAGTGCCCATCAGTGCCGCCCATGAGTGCCCATCAGTGCCGCCTATGTGTGCCCATGAGTGCCGCCTATGTGTGCCCATCAGTGCCGCATGCCAGCGCCGCCAATCAGTGCCACCTCATCTGTGCCCGTCAGTACTACCTCGTCGATGTCCATCAGTGCCATCTCATCTGTGCCCATCAGTGCCACCATATAAGTGCCCGTAATTGAAAGAGAAAACGTACTTATTTACAAAAAAATTACAGAAAAAAATAAAAACGTAATTTTTTTCAAAATTTTCGGTCTTTTTTTAGTTGTTGCGCAAAAAAAAAAATCGCAGAGGTGATTAAATACCACCAAAAGAAAGCTCTATTTGTGGGTAAAAAAGGACGCCAATTTTGTTTGGGTACAGTGTAGCATGACCGCGCAATTGCCATTCAAAGTGCGACAGTGCTGAAAGCTGAAAATTGGCTTGGGCGGAAAGGTGTATACGTGCCCTGTATGGAAGTGGTTAATGAATACACCATTTATTTTTACAAAATGCAGTACAAAAAGTATGTATGGGACCCCCAAGAGTAAATCAACAGATCATCACTAGGATTTCTACGTGGAATGCCACAAGTATGTTGAGATAAGGTTGACGCATTTCACATAAATACTGCTTCCTCAGGACCTCTTTGACCTCTCTTGTATCAACATAAGACAATATGTACAATTAAAAGTAAAAACAAAACATTCAAATGAGTGTCATAAATAACCATAATCATCAAGAACAATAATCAAGGGCTTGGGTTCATTTCGGTGTAGGAATGATTAAAAAAAAATTGCTATGAAATAAAATGCAAATGAAAAGATGTATAAAAAATACTAGGAAATACAAATCAGATGTTTGCTAATTTTTTTCCAAGATTAAACCTGCAATGTTCAGAAGAGACATATTTTGTTAAAAATGGGCTGTACATTCATACACCATCTACTATTTCCTTGTTTATAAATTTTAAGCCCTAAATTAACTTTAAATGTTTTTTTGGGGGGTAACTGAGGAATTTAGTTATTGTTTTTTTTTTTTTGTTGTTTTTTAGGTAGCCTAAATGTTAAGTTTGCATTTGCACTTTTTCCCCATTATCCGTATGCCTTTCCAGTATAAAATGTCAATGCTTTAAGTGGTAATTTTTCATTCCTACTTATAACCAGCAGCTGAATAAGACACTTTGTACTGCACCTTCTGTATTCACTTTAACTATAGAAAAGTAAAAGTTTGCAGTAAGATGTATTGAACTTTAGAGAGTTGGAAACACAACTGCATAAACCCTGCTATTAATTTAAAGCAGTTTTCTCTGGACAAATATGTCACTGACATCACATTAATAAAAAATGGCTTAGCACACTAGTAGCAATTGTTATTCTCCTTCTTTTATAAGACATTTGTTCTAATGCAGTCTGCAGATGAGTATTTTAAATGTATTATGTGTAATATTTGGGAAAAATTAATCTAAAGTTTAGATAAAACTTAAGAAAAAAGAAATACTGCCATAAGGTCATGGAGGAAGGTCAGTCTGTGAACCTCACAAGTATAAAGCCCTGTACACACGATCGGTCCATCCGATAAAAACGGTCTGATGGACAGTTTTCATCGGTTAACCGATGAAGCTGACTGATGGTCAGTCGTGCCTACACACCATTGGTTAAAAAAACGATCGTGTAAGAAAGCGGTGACGTAAAACACGATGACGTGCTGAAAAAAACGAAGTTCAATGCTTCCAAGCATGCGTCAACTTCATTCTGAGCCTGCGTGGATTTTTAACCGATGGTCATGTCTACTAATGATCGTTTTTTTTCTATCGGTTAGGAATCCATCGGTTAAATTTAAAACAAGTTGGATAAATAACCGATGGCGCCCACACACGATCAATTTGGACTGATGAAAATGGTCCATCAGACCGTTCTCATTGGTTTAACCGATCGTGTGTACGCGGCCTTAGAGAGCAGTAGCTAAATAAAAGTATGATAGTATTTTTTTTCCAAAAAATGTACAGACACTTATTAAACTAAAAGCATAAAAGAAACACAGAGAACAGTTGGAAGTGTTCCATTTTCATAAATATTGAATTTTTAATTTACATGTTTACTAAAGAAGGCTGTCTTTTTGCAGTATGGCCCAACTATAAAAAATAAATAAAATAAATGTATATGGTCATTCTCTGAGGCCCCATACACACGATAGAATCCATCCGCAGATAAATCCCAGCAAATGGGTTTCTGCGGATAGATCCTATGGTGTGTACACGCCAGCGGATCTGTTTCCGCAGAGAAATCTCCTCTGGGATGGATTCCAGCAGATCGGATATTTGCTGACATGCACAACAAATCCATCTGCTGGAATCCATTCCAACGGATGGATCCGCTCGTCTGTACAGACTTACCGGATCCATCCGTCCAAAGGGATTCCCCGCACGCGTCGTAATGATTTGACGCATGCGTGGAATTCCTTATATGACTGCGTCGCGCCGTCGCCGCGTCATAATCGCGGCGACGGCGCGACACGTCATCGCCAGAGGATTTCCGCGCGGATTTCAATGCGATGGTGTGTACACTCCATCGCATAGAAATCTGCGGAAATCTTTGAGAGGATTTATCCGTGGAAACGGTCCGCTGGACCGTATCCGCGGATAAATTCTCTCGTGTGTATGGGGCCTTAGGGGTAGTGTATATTGGTTTTAAACTTACAAGCTGGTCAAAGTTTACATGTGTGTGCTTCTGAGCTGAACTTGTTTGTATTCACTATGGGCCAAATCCTCAGCCAGGCGGCGTAACTTAACTTTCAGCAGTTAAGTTACACTGACTTAAAGTTTTTACCTAAGTGCCTGATCCACAAAGCACTTACGTAAAAATTTCAAGCCGTGTAAGTTAAGTGCCGCCGTCGTAAGGCGTTCCTCCTCTCCGGGGGGCGTTTACAATTTAAATGAGGCGCGCTCCCGCGCCGGCCGTACTGCGCATGCGTGTGACGTCATTTTCCCGACGTGCATCGCGCGAACGTAATTGACGCCGGGCGGCTTTGTGGATTGCGACGGGACACTAAAGTTGCGACGGGTGAAAAAAAGACGCGCCGGGAAAACAAATAATTATAATAAAAAATGACAGCGTCGCTCGGCATGCATTCCTGAGGGAGAACTCCATGCCAATTTTCAATGAAAAAAACGGCATGGGTTCCCCCCCCAGGAGCATACCAGGCCCTTAGGTCTGTTATGGGTTGTAAGGAGACCCCCCTCCGCCGCAAAATCGACGTAGGGGGTCCCCCTACAATCCATACCAGACCCGTATCCAAAGCACGCTACCCGGCCAGTCAGGAATGGGAGTGGGGACGAGCGAGCGTCCCCCCCCTCCTGAGCCGTGCCAGGCCGCATGCCCTCAACATGGGGGGGTTGGGTGCTCTGGGGCAGGGGGGCGCACTGCGGGCCCCCCCACCCCAGAGCACCCTGTCCCCATGTTGATGAGGACAGGACCTCTTCCCGACAACCCTTGCCATTGGTTGTCGGGGTCTGCGGGCGGAGGCTTATCGGAATCTGGGAGTCCCCTTTAATAAGGGGGCCCCCAGATACCGGCCCCCCACCCTAAGTGACTTCGTACCCCTATCCATTCACCTGTAGGCAAAAAGTAAAAGTTAATAAACACACAACACAAGGCTTTTTAAAATAATTTATTATTCTGCTCCGGAGGCCCCCCCTGTCTTCGTTATTAGCTCAATTAGCAGGGGGGGCTTCTTCTTCCGCTCTCCGGGGGTCTTCTCCGCTCTCCGGGGGGGGGGTTTCTTCTTCCGCTCTCCGGGGGTCTTCTTCCACTCTCCGGGGGTCTTCCGCTCTCCGGGAAGGGCTTCTCCGGACTCCGGGGGGCTTCTTCCATCTTCTCCCCTCTTCCGCTCTTGACTCGGCGAACCCCGGTTCTTCTGCAGCTCTCCGGTGCCTTCTTCAGCGCTGGCTGCCTGCTATCTGTGTGTGTTAGCTCGATTTCAAACAGGCAGCCGGCGCGGTCTTCTGTGACGTCATCTTCTCTTCTGTTCTTCTCCCCTCTTCCGATGTTGCCTCGTCGCCTGTTGTCGCTGTAATGATGGAAGCGCGCCTTGCATCACATTTATATAGGCATCACCGTCCCATCATGCTCCGGCAGGTACCCACGTGGTGGGTGCCTACCCACGTGCACCCACCACGTGGGTACCTACCGGAGCATGATGGGACGGTGATGCCTATATAAATGTGATGCAAGGCGCGCTTCCATCATTACAGCGACAACAGGCGACGAGGCAACATCGGAAGAAAGGAAGAGAAGACCCTGACGCCACAGAAGACCGCGCCGGCTGCCTGTTTGAAATCGAGCTAACACACACAGATAGCAGGCAGCCAGCGCTGAAGAAGAAGGCACCGGAGAGCTGCAGAAGAACCGGGGTTCGCCGAGTCAAGAGCGGAAGAGGGGAGAAGATGGAAGAAGCCCCCCGGAGTCCGGAGAAGCCCCCCCCGGAGAGCGGAAGACCCCCGGAGAGTGGAAGAAGACCCCCGGAGAGCGGAAGAAGAAACCCCCCCGGAGAGCGGAGAAGACCCCCGGAGAGCGGAAGAAGAAGCCCCCCCTGCTAATTGAGCTAATAACGAAGACAGGGGGGGCCTCCGGAGCAGAATAATAAATTATTTTAAAAAGCCTTGTGTTGTGTGTTTATTAACTTTTACTTTTTGCCTACAGGTGAATGGATAGGGGTACGATGTACCCCATATCCATTCACTTAGGGTGGGGGGCCGGTATCTGGGGGCCCCCTTATTAAAGGGGACTCCCAGATTCCGATAAGCCTCCGCCCGCAGACCCCGACAACCAATGGCAAGGGTTGTCGGGAAGAGGTCCTGTCCTCATCAACATGGGGACAGGGTGCTCTGGGGTGGGGGGGCCCGCAGTGCGCCCCCCTGCCCCAGAGCACCCAACCCCCCCATGTTGAGGGCATGCGGCCTGGCACGGCTCAGGAGGGGGGGGGCGCTCGCTCGTCCCCACTCCCTTCCTGGCTGGCCGGGTAGCGTGCTTTGGATACGGGTCTGGTATGGATTGTAGGGGGACCCCCTACGTCAATTTTTCGGCGGAGGGGGGGTCTCCTTACAACCCATAACAGACCTACGGGCCTGGTATGCTCCTTGGGGGGAACCCATGCCGGTTTGGAATTTACAAATTGCCGTGGAGTTCTCCCTCGGGAATGCATACCAAATGCCGTCGCTTGAATGGGCCTTTACAAGGTGTGACTAACTTTACACTTTGTAAAAGCAGCCCTAGTTTTACACCAGGCAAACTAACACTTACGGCGAAAAAACTAGGCACAAAAGCTTTGAGGATCGCCCTAAGTGCTAATTTGCATACTAACAGAGGCATTTCGACTCGAAATGCCCCCAGTGGCGGATGCGGTACTGCATCCTAAGATCCGGCAGTGTAAGTCCCTTACAGATGTCGGATCTTCTGCCTAACTTAGGAAAACTGCTTCTGAGGATCAGTTCCAAAGTTAGAACCAGAGATACGACGGCTTACGCCGGAGTATCTCTTCTGTGGATTTGGCCCTTTGACTTTAATGGGGAAATAGGCAGTTAAGGCACAGCAGAATACAGTACACCCGTCCATAAGATCTAATTCACGTTTCAAACACTGGATTTCACATTCTTCAAAAGTGCTTTACAAATACAAAAAGTAAGATCTTCTGAGGTTCATTTATGCATTAGCGTTTTTATTTCTCCATTAGGAATGAACTTTTGGTTCAGGTTGAATGTAGGTTTGACCTGAACCTAGGTTGTTTACAGTTCAGCAACCTGCTAAACAAACTGGCAACATTTGTAAACAAAGAGGCCAGAGATTATTTATTTAGCAACAGTAGCACTAGTGACATTAAATGACAGATTCCTAACTAGCTTCTATTATCCCAGTACTTAAAGTGGAGGTTCCATCAAAAAAACAATTTTGCTTTAAACTCTAGCTTACGACTAGGGTTTTTCCCGAACCCGGACCCGAACCCGAATAATTGGAAAAAGTTTGGGTCCGGGATCGGAGTTCGGGAAAAAAAATGCGCGGAGGTCCCCGCAAATTCAATAACCAGACCCTTTAGGTCTGGTATGGATATTAAGGGGAACCCCGCCGTCAATTTAAAAAAAAATGACGTGCGGTTCCCCCTAAATATCCATAACCAGACCCTTCAGGTCTGGTATGGATATCAAGGGGAACCCTGCCGTCAATTTAAAAACAAAAATGACGTGCGGTTCCCCCTAAATATCCATAACCAGACCCGTTATCCGAGCACTGCACCAGGCCACATGCCCTCAACATGGGGAGGATGTCCCCATGTTGATGGGGACAAGGGTCTCATCCCCACAACCCTTACCCGGTGGTTGTGGGGGTATGCGGGCGGGAGGCTTATCAGAATCTGGAAGACCCCTTTAACAAAGGGGACCCCCAGATCCTGACCCCCCCCCTGTGTGAAATGGTAATGGGTACACTGTACCCCTACCATTTCACGAAGGAAGTGTAAAGTCTTGTAAAAAAAAAACACACACACACCGTAGAATAAAGTCCTTTATTAATAAAAAAAAATGAAAAAAACTCCAGCAGTGATAATCCACTCATTCCCGGCTTCCTGCTTCAATATTGTCCTGATCCTGCGACGGCTGCGGGTGATCTCCAGCGATGAGAAGATCCAGCGACGGGTGATCTCCGCTCCAGCGATGAGAAGATCCATTCATCCAGGAAGAGGGAAGCTGGGGCTTACCCAGTGACGTAGCAGAGGGTACATCAGAGGGTGCGGGATCACGTAACGGGTGGCCCTGCCTCCTCTATATAAGTAATGTCACAGCTTCAGCGCGTCATTTGCTGGGCTGTGTCCAGCGGTGAGAGGAGGTCGGGGATGCTGCGCTCCGGATGAATGGATCTTCTCATCGCTGGAGCGGAGATCACCCGTCGCTGGATCTTCTCATCGCTGGAGATCACCCGCAGCCGTCGCAGGATTCAGGAAAACGTTGAAGCAGGAAGCCGGGAACGAGTGGATTATCACCGCTGGAGTTTTTTTCTTTTTATTAATAAAGGACTTTATTCTACAGTGTGTGTGTGTGTGTGTGTTTTTTTTACAAGACTTTACACTTCCTTCGTGAAATGGTAGGGGTAGAGTGTACCCCATTACCATTTCACACAGGGGGGGTCAGGATCTGGGGGTCCCCTTAGTTAAAGGGGTCTTCCAGATTCTGATAAGCCTCCCGCCCGCATACCCCCACAACCACCGGGTAAGGGTTGTGGGGATGAGACCCTTGTCCCCATCAACATGGGGACATCCTCCCCATGTTGAGGGCATGTGGCCTGGTGCGGTTCAGGAGAGGGGGGGCCGCACCCCCCCTCTTTTCTGCGGCCGGCCAGGTCAACGTGCTCGGATAACGGGTCTGGTTATGGATATTTAGGGGGAACCGCAAGTCATTTTTTTTTTAACTGACGGCGGGGTTCCCCTTAATATCCATACTAGACCTGAAGGGTCTGGTTATGGATTTTTAGGGGAACCGCACATCATTTTTTTTTTAAATTGACGGCGGGGTTCCCCTTAATATCCATACCAGACCTAAAGGGTCTGGTTATTGAATTTGCGGGGACCTCCGCGCATTTTTTTTCTAAAAGTCCATGTCCCATTGACTACAATGGGGTTCGGAGTTCGGGTTCCCGAACCCGAACTTTTTTTTTAAAGTTCGGGTTCGGACCCGAACCCGAACATCCAGGTGTCCGCTCAACTCTACTTACGACTAAAAAAGAAAAAAAATAGATTTTTTTTTTTACTCATCTGGAAATGCCTGTTGCTATGCGGTCCCACGAAATCTGCCTTTGAATCCACGTAGGATTCTGACATCATCTCCCTCTAATGCTGCTGGGAAATGTGTGTCATCATTTCCCAGGATGCAGTGCGCTGTCCAATTATCACTCCCCATCCAAGACTTCCAGGAAGTAAGGGCCTGATTCTCAAAAGAGATACGCAGACTTAACTGCTGTTCAGCCTGCGTATCCCTGTGCCTAACTTTGGAAACGATTCTCAAAAGGCTTTTTCCAAAGTTAGGCAGAAAATCTGACATGTGTAAGACACTTACACGGTCATATTTTAGGATGCAGTACCGCATCCGCCACTGGGGGCATTTCTCATTGAAATGCAGCTTTGCGTATGCAAATGAGGACTTAAGCAGATTTTCAAAGCATTTCATCACTGTAATTTCTGCCTAAGTTCCGAATTTGCCTGCGCAAAACTAGGGCTGGTTTTATAATGTGGAAAGTTAGTCACACATTGTAAAGGCCCATTCCAGCGACGGCATTTGGTATGCATTCCCGAGGGAGAACTCCACGGCAATTTTAAAATTCAAAACCGGCATGGGTTCCCCCCCAGGAGCATACCAGGCCCTTAGGTCTGGTATGGGTTGTAAGGAGACCCCCCCACGCCGAAAAATTGACGTAGGGGGTCCCCCTACAATCCATACCAGACCCGTATCCAAAGCACGCTACCTGGCCGGTCAGGAAGGGAGTGGGGACGAGCGAGCGCCCCCCCCCTCCTGAGCCGTGCCAGGCCGCATGCCCTCAACATGGGGGGGTTGGGTGCTCTGGGGCAGGGGGGCACACTGCGGGCCCCCCCACCCCAGAGCACCCTGTCCCCATGTTGATGAGGACAGGACCTCTTCCCGACAACCCTTGCCGTTGGTTGTCGGGGTCTGCGGGCGGGGGCTTATCGGAATCTGGGAGTCCCCTTTAATAAGGGGGCCCCCAGATACCGGCCCCCCACCCTAAGTGAATGGATATGGGGTACATCGTACCCCTATCCATTCACCTGGAGGCAAAAAGTAAAAGTTAGTAAACACACAACACAAGGGTTTTTAAAATAATTTATTATTCTGCTCCGGATGCCCCCCCTGTCTTCTTTATTAGCTCTATATCCAGGGGGGGCTTCTTCTTCCGCTCTCCGGGGGTCTTCTTCCACTCTCCGGGGGGGGTTTCTTCTTCCGCTCTCCGGGGGGGGGGCTTCTCCGCTCTCCGGGGGGGCTTCTTCCATCTTCTCCCCTCTTCCGCTGTTGACTCGGCGAACCCCGGTTCTTCTCCAGCTGTCCGGTGCCTTCTTCTTCAGCGCTGGCTGCCTGCTATGTTTGTGTGTTAGCTCAATTAGTAACAGGCAGCCGGCGCGGTCTTCTGTGACGTCAGGGTCTTCTGTTCTTCTCCCCTCTTCCGATGTTGACTCGTCGCATCTTGTCGCTGTAATGATGGAAGCGCGCCTTGCATCCCATTTATATAGGCATCACCGTCCCATCATGCTCCGGTAGGTACCCACGTGGCATCCGGAGCAGAATAATAAATTATTTTAAAATCCCTTGTGTTGTGTGTTTACTAACTTTTACTTTTTGCCTCCAGGTGAATGGATAGGGGTACGATGTACCCCATATCCATTCACTTAGGGTGGGGGGCCGGTATCTGGGGGCCCCCTTATTAAAGGGGACTCCCAGATTCCGATAAGCCCCCGCCCGCAGACCCCGACAACCAACGGCAAGGGTTGTCGGGAAGAGGTCCTGTCCTCATCAACATGGGGACAGGGTGCTCTGGGGTGGGGGGGCCCGCAGTGCGCCCCCCTGCCCCAGAGCACCCAACCCCCCCATGTTAAGGGCATGCGGCCTGGCACTGCTCAGGAGGGGGGGGCGCTCGCTCGTCCCCACTCCCTTCCTGACCGGCCGGGTAGCGTGCTTTGGATACGGGTCTGGTATGGATTGTAGGGGGACCCCCTACATCAATTTTTCGGCGTGGGGGGGTCTCCTTACAACCCATACCAGACCTAAGGGCCTGGTATGCTCCTGGGGGGGGGACCCATGCCAGTTTTTTCTTTGAAAATTGGCATGGAGTTCTCCCTCTCAGGAATGCATGCTGAGCGACGCTGTCATTTTTTTTTATAATTATTTGTTTTCCCGGCGTGTCTTTTTTTTTTCACCCGTCGCAACTTTAGTGTCCCGTCGAAATTCTCAAAGCCGCCCGGCGTTAATTACGTTCGCGCGCTGCACGTCGGGAAAATGACGTCACACGCATGCGCAGTACGGCCGGCGCGGGAACGCGCCTCATTTAAATTTTAAACGCCCCCAGGAGAGGAGGACCGCCTTACGACGGCGGCACTTAAGTTACACGGCCTGAAATTTCTAGGTAAGTGCTTTGACGATCGGGCACTTAGGTAGAAATTTTAAGTCAGTGTAACTTAACTGCTGAAATTTAAGTTAGGCAGGTTTTTTGAGAATTTGGCCCTAAGTGCCTGTAGGCTTCACATTGCCCACAAGCAAAATGACAACAGTGTAGATATAGTTTTATAACCTATCTTTTTTGAATATCTATGCGGATCGGCGGCGGATTGTAAAATAGTAAGTGACCGGATTTATATTATAAAAAC
Organism: Rana temporaria; assembly: GCF_905171775.1. Classification (NCBI taxonomy): domain Eukaryota; kingdom Metazoa; phylum Chordata; class Amphibia; order Anura; family Ranidae; genus Rana; species Rana temporaria. The sequence continues at coordinate 290,391,740 of NC_053491.1, read as the reverse complement.
GCAGGATGAAAGGACATACATTTTAAAAATGCTAATTGTGGTTGGAACTCCGCTTTAACTGTACTTTTACATTTTCAAAAAATAGAAAATACATCCTTAAAGTGGATGTAAACCCCATTTTTTTTATTTAGGCTTGCAACTTGTACAGTATTGGATTTTGTGTCATCTGTGCCCAGTCTTGCCTTGAAGAGTTAATCCAGCTCTGAGCAATACTCTTATAATTTTTCAGTAAGATAAAAATGGACACACAGAGAGTCAGTTCTTCCCCCTTGCTGCCCTTGCTGTGAGTGACAGATGATTTACATATCTCACGCAGGAGCCTGGAAGAGACATTCTGTGTACTTCAGATCCCCTCCTCCTTTCTTATATAGCTCTCCCAGGATTGGCTGCTCCTTACCTCAGCATGATTGGGCATGGTGGAGTCATGTGGTGACTTTTATGGGTTTTGACTTGGATGCTAGTGATTAGGGATGAGCTTTGTGTTCGAGTCGAAGCCATGTTCAACTCGAACACCGTATGTTCGACCGTTTGTCGAATTACAAACGTTATGCGCAGTTCGCGCCAAATTCGAGTGGTGTGTCACGGCCCATAATTCACTGTGGCATCGCAGTGCATTGCTAGCTGATGATTGGCCAATAGGGTTGAGCGAACCCGAACTGTACCGAACCCGAATAATTGGAAAAAGTCCGGGTTCGGGTTTGGAGTTCGGGTATGTTTTGGCGCGCTGCACGGCAGCCAATCGCCATTCGTTTTACAACTGTGACTGGGAACTGATCACAGCCATGCCTGCTTATGGCATGGCTGTGATTGGCCAGTGTAGCATGTGACCTATCATGTGACGTGCCTCTATATTAGATAGAGGCACACAGCACAGATCGTCACTCTGCTTCACTCTAGATAGGGAAAGGCTGCTGCATTCGGCGTTCAGGTACAGTGTTAGGTGTTCTGTGCTCCAGAAATCTCAAGAAACAAACTTTATTTTTTTGATATCTAATCATCTAATGCTTTCTGACTCGCTGTCACTGTGCTTCACTTACGATAGGGAAAGACTGCATTTGGCGTCCAGGGACAGTTTTAGGTGTACTCTGCTGGCTCCAGAAATCTCAAGAAACACACTTTATTTTTTTTTATATCTGCATCATCTAATGCTATCTGGCTCCCTGTCACTGACTGTGCTTCACTTACGATAGGAAAATATTTCAACAGCACTGCACCTGTGATATACTGTGTTTTTCTATAAAGTACATAGTTCAGTGACAGGTTCTATAGGTGACCTGTGCACCTGTGATATACTGTGTTTCTGTCAAGTACATAGTCAGGGAGAGTTTCCTGAAATATTTACTGTATTACAAAACCAATTGATGTCATATTAGTTGCATATGGTTCTTTATGAAGTCCTTGTAGGATTTCATTCTGAAAACAATTACAAATGTACACTAAATTCCCTAAAACCCTTTACAGCATTGGGGGGTTCAATAATTTTGAACAAAACTGTATGGACCTCGTCCTCAAAGGTCAAAAATCATTATATTTTTTTTTATTTTTTTTATGTTATTTTAAGTTATTTCCCTATCCACATTTATTTCCAGAGTACTTGCCATGCTCTTCCCGACATTTTGCTGCCATTTGCAGCCCTCCAGCCCTTTCCCTTAGTTTTTTAGAGACATTTTTGTAGTCAAAAGTCCGGGTCCCCATTGACTTCAATGGGGTTCGGGTTCGGGTCAAAGTCCGGGTTCGGTCCCGAACCCAAACTTTTTTTTCAAAGTCCGGGTTTGGGTCCGAACCCAAACATCCAGGTGTCCGCTCAACTCTATTGGCCAAGCATGCACTATGAACCGCATGCTTGGCCAATCACAGCGTGCAAAAAACGGAGAGCCATAATTGGCCAAAGCCAGGGTGTTGTATATATATTTATACACTGTATAGTTTAGCTAGATCATGTCTTCCTAATTTACTGGCAGGCAGGTGATTGTGCTAGCTGCAGTATTCTCATGTGGTGTACTGCCTGTGTCCTTTGCAGTGTGCACCTAAAGCTATGTGGTGTGTGTACTGCCTTTGTCCTCTGCAGTTTGCACCTAAAGCTACTTGGTGTGTACTGCCCGTGTCCTCTGCAGTTTGCACCTAAAGCTACTTAGTGTGTACTGCCCGTGTCCTCTGCAGTTTGCACCTAAAGCTACGTAGTGTGTACTGCCCGTGTCCGCTGCAGTTTGCACCTAAAGCTACATACTGTGTACTGCCTATGTCCTCTGCAGTGTGCACCTAAAGCTACGTGGTGTGTGTACTGCCTTTGTCCTCTGCAGTTTGCACCAAAAGCTACTTGGTGTGTACTGCCCGTGTCCTCTGCAGTTTGCACCTAAAGCTACTTGGTGTGTACTGCCCGTGTCCTCTGCAGTTTGCACCTAAAGCTACGTAGTGTGTACTGGCCGTGTCCTCTGCAGTTTGCACCTAAAGCTATGTACTGTGTACTGCCTGTGTCCTCTGCAGTGTGCACCTAAAGCTATGTGGTGTGTGTACTGCCTTTGTCCTCTGCAGTTTGCACCAAAAGCTACTTGGTGTGTACTGCCCGTGTCCTCTGCAGTTTGCACCTAAAGCTGCGTGGTGTGTACTGGCCGTGTCCTCTGCAGTTTGCACCTAAAGCTATGTAGTGTGCACTGCCCGTGTCCTCTGCAGTTTGCACCTAAAGCTATGTAGTGTGTACTGCCTGTGTCCTCTGCAGTGTGCACCTAAAGCTACGTGGTGTGTACTGCCTGTGTCCTCTGCAGATTGCACCTAAAGCTACGTAGTGTGTACTGCCTGTGTCCTCTGCAGTGTGCACCTAAAGCTACGTGGTGTGTACTGCCCGTGTCCTCTACAGTTTGCACCTAAAGCTACTTGGTGTGTACTGCCCGTGTCCTCGGCAGTTTGCACCCAAAGCTACGTGGTGTGTACTGCCTGTGTCCTCTGCAGTTTGCACCTAAAGCTATTTGGTGTGTACTGCCTGTGTCCTCTGCAGTTTGGAACCTAAAACTACATGGTGTATACTGCCTGTGTCCTCTGCAGTTTGCACCTAAAGCTACTTGGTGTGTACTGCCAGTGTCCTCTGCAGTTTGCACCTAAAGCTATGTAGTGTGTACTGCCTGTGTCCTCTGCAGTGTGAACCTAAAGCTACATGGTGTGTGTACTGCCTTTGTCCTCTGCAGTTTGCACCTAAAGCTACGTGGTGTGTACTGCCCGTGTCCTCTGCAGTTTGCACCTAAAGCTACGTAGTGTGTACTGCCTGTGTCCTCTGCAGTGTGCACCTAAAGCTACGTGGTGTGTACTGCCCGTGTCCTCTACAGTTTGCACCTAAAGCTACTTGGTGTGTACTGCCCGTGTCCTCTGTAGATTGCACCTAAAGCTACGTAGTGTGTACTGCCTGTGTCCTCTGCAGTGTGCACATTAAGCTACGTAGTGTATACTGCCTGTGTCCTCTGCAGTGTGCACCTAAAGCTACGTAGTGTGGACTGTCTGTGTCCTCTGCAGTGTGCACCTAAAGCTACATGGTATGTACTGCCCGTGTCCTCTACAGTTTGCACCTAAAGCTACTTGGTGTGTACTGCCTGTGTCCTTTGCAATTTGCACCTAAAGTTACCTGGTGTGTACTGCCCGTGTCCTCTGCAGTTTTCACCTAAAGCTACGTGGTGTGTACTGCCCGTGTCCTCTGCAGTTTGCACCTAAAGTTACTCAATGATCATGCTGATAGCTTGTAAGAACATTTTTGGTTCTGGGCACCGCCACCAGTGGTTAAGGCCCAATGTTTCTGCCCCTGTTTAACAGGGGCGTGTAATTACAATTTTAGATGCAATACTTTGCAGCGGGCTCATTCCTGCGCTCCAACTAGAGTATCTGTGAGGGGTTGCAGTGTTGTGGCACCAGCACCAGTGCCTAAGACCCAATTTTTCTGCCCCTGTTTAACAGGGGTGTGTAATTACAATTTTTGATGCAATACTTTGCAGCGGGCTCATTCCTGCGCTCCAACTAGAGTATATGTGAGGGGTTGCAGTGTTCTGGCACCTGCACCAGTGCCTAAGGTCCAATTTTTCTGCCCCTGTTTAACTGGGGCATGTAATTACAATTTTTGATGCAATACTTTGCAGCGGGCTCATTCCTGCGCTCCAACTAGAGTATCTGTGAGGAATTGCAGTGTTGTGGCACCAGCACCACCACCAACAAAGGCCCAATTTTTATGTCCCTGTTCAACAGGGGCATGTAATTACAATTCTTGATCTAATATTTCACAGCAGGGCCCATTCCTGTGCCCACCAAGAGTAACTGTGAGGGCTTACAGAGTTGTGGCACCAGCACCACCATCACCAACAAAGGCCCAATTTTTCTGCCCCTTTTTAACAGGGGCATGTAATTACAATTATTGATCTAATATTTTACAGCAGGGCCCATTCCTGCACCCACCAAGAGTACCTGTGAGGACTTACAGTGTTGTGGCACCAGCGCTAGCACCAAAGGCCCATTTTTTCTACCACTGTTCAACAATGGCATGTAATTAGAGTTCTTGATATAATAGTTCACACAGCAGGGCGTTCCAGCACTCGCCGCCCACCAAGACTAACTGTGAGGGCTTACAGTGTTGTGGCAACACCAACACCTAGGGCCCAAATTTCTGCAGAGTATATGCGGCAGGCCCCTACTTTCAAACATCCAACCTACAAACGACTCCTACTTGCAAACGGAAGGAGACAACAGGAAGTGAGAGGAAATCTACCCCTATGAAGGAAAATTCTCTTCTGTAAGAGGTGTCTCCTGTCCACTGCTGCTTTATCACCAATCCTTGTTTCAGTAAAAAACACAAATTTTCAAAAAATCATTTCATGGTCATTGGGACAGAAAGTGAATTGCAATTTTCTGAACAGATGCACACAGACAGAAAATCAAATGTTACAGGGGTGATAACCCTTCTGATAACCCTTCTCTATGTTTTCAGAAAAGCTTAAAAATAGACTTTATGGCTGGAGCTACACTTTAAAAAATTACCAGTTCACAATTAAAAACAGATTCTACTTAACAACAAACCTACAGTCCCTGTCTTGTTTGCAGCGCCTGTATATTACTGTTCAAAGTATATAGGGCCAAAGGGGCTTGTAATGACCTGGGGGGAGGGGGGGAAACCCATATTTTTCTCAATGATTTTCATCCATATTGCAGGGACCAGACATTACATTAAAGCCGCAAGCAGTTTTAAATTTCTTTTTTCTAATAGTAATCTCATTTTGTGCAGGGACAGTTCTAAACACGTGCCACTTCACAGGCATATTATAGACACCCAGCAGGTACGATATTGCATATTAGGCTTTAAAATGAGCACTTTTGAATTTGAATGTTCGAGTCCCATTGACGTCAATGTGGGTCTAAATGTTCGCGCGAACATTCGGTCTGTTCAAAGGTTCTGGTGTGAACCGAACAGGGGGGGGGGTGTTCGGCTCATCCCTACTAGTGATCATAGGAGAAGTTTAGTGTAAGAAATGCACAGGAGAAAATACACATTGAGAAGGGGAGTGTAGAGGTGGGCGGGGAATCTACTGACATCACAACTCCACCCACCAAGCTCCAAAAAACAGACCCACCCACAGAATCTGCATTTTTTCAGGTCTCATAACAGACAGGGGACATTTGACAGGTAAGGATACATGCAGGAGGCATGTTTATCCTTATAGATAACCACTATGGCAGTAGTTTGGAAAGGATGAGAGTGGGTTTACATCCACTTTAACTGTGCTATTAGCCAAAATGACAGAGAAAGGAAGCTCACCTTATGTTCTGATATACACTATATACAATGTAAATAGTAAAATATGATTTGCATTATATCATAGTTACATAGTTACATTGTAGGTGAGGTTGAAATAAGACACAGGTCTATCGAGTCCAACCTATGTGTGTGATTTTATGTCAGTATTACCTTGTATATCCCTGTATGTTGTGGTCGTCCAGGTGTTTATCTAATTCAAGACCACTTGTTACAGCCATCACATGCTGTTGGGACCACAGGTACACACGCTATGAAGGACACCAGGTACTTGTCTATATCAATGATTATGGGAAACTCTCTATTGTGTATTCATTCTAATGTCGCCAGCCATTGCCATTTTATTTTATCTTTCAAAAGATTTTTATTTATTCATGTATTCGATTACAAAATTATGCATACATAACAGTAAACAAAATAATAACACATTTCCTAAATAACATATGGTTAAAAGAAAAAAAAGATACTTCCATCTATAGATTCATATCTAAGGTATAATGTAGGGCTGTGCAAATTAACTTTTAATTAATCGATTAATCTTTAATTTTTTTTGATCGATCAAAATCTTTTTGATCGATTAAAATTCTTTTGATTGGTACTCACCTCTCCGCCGGCTTCTGGGCCTTCAGGGAGTTCCATCGGAGATCCAGTAACATCACGGACACCGGCGGGGCTTGCCATGTCCATCTGAAGGGCTCCTTTGCCGTGCCTTCATATCTGCATGCCGGCGAGACCTTACTATCTGCCACATGCAAGGGCTGTTACACTTCCCTCTATCACTTCCCTCTATCAACCTGGGATTCTACAGCCATCCACTGGGAGTTGTGATAGTTCCCTTCACGGGACATCTACATGACGGACTGATGGTAACCTCTCCTCATCTGGATTCAGCAGTGGTATCGTTGTACACATTTTTATACCAGTATCATACCGAGCTACATGTTTTTATGACTGCTTTTGGTACCGCTTGGTATTACTCGCACCATTTTTACAGTTTATGTAGCTACATCGATTTTATCTTCAGTGCAATATTTATTTGGTTACCTACTTGAAGACTATAAAAGTTTTAATGCTATTCCCATCGAGCGCTGCCTTTGTGTGTTTTTTGTATCCTGCTATCCATTTTTCCAGTGGTTGGTAGCTGCACTGGGAATCAGCCTGCAAGGAGATCACCTAAAAGTAGTTGGATCTGTATGTTCATTTTAAATAATCAAAATTAGTCGATTAATCAATTAAAAAAAAAAACGATTAATCAAACAGAAAAATTTTGATCAGTAACAGCCCTAGTATAATAGTAACAAGTCAACACGATAATATCAGTCTCAAAATATCAACCATTGCTTATCCCAAATGGGTTCAAGCTGTAAGCGAAGGTTAGTTAAACTTTTGTAGTAAATAAGTTAGAGGTAAGTTATTCATGAACTCCAGATTGAGTTTGAGTTTTATTTTTTAGTAGATAAAATTGATCAATTAAAGGTTACAGTTTTTTAAATAATTAGATGCTTTAGGGTGATCCATCCAAACTTTCCATTTTCTTTTAGGGCTATTCATATAATAATTTTTTATTTTTTTTATAAGCTAATATCAGCTCATATTGTGCTTGTATATGCAATCTGTTGTATCCAAGGATAGGGGATAAACAGAGCTACCCAGACTTAAGGCTCCCTGTAACTAGAATCCCTAGGTTATAGGTGGGCTGTTTCTATTCCCTATCATAGGTTATTCAGCGTAAACGTTTTAATAAGTCATTCAAAGGGATCCTTGGAGAGTGAGGATGATGATCTTCTGTATTTAGTTTGCCATTGTTGAGTTAATTTACCAGGTAGGGATTTTCCTGACTTGCTATCTTCCCCATTTGGAAGTAATCCCCATAGACGTAGGGTCTTCAGGCCCTCCTCCATGTTATGAATAGTAGATATGTGCATTCCCGTTCGTACGAATGTTATTTTCGTACGAAAATGTTCATTTTCGTACCCGCAGAATAATGTGTACATACGAAAAAGTTAAAGCACCAAAATACGAAAACGACGGGATTACAAATGAGCCGCATAACAAACAACCGCAAATACGAACTAACGATCCGACGAAAATACGACAAAACGAAAACAGCAAAAGAACGAAAATTATATTTTGTTTGAATCCTTGTTCTGTTCATATTTTGATTTTCAGTCGTATGTTCATATGACATCTAACAAAAGATTTTCATTATGTATTTTGTTTGAATCCTTTTTCTGTTTGTATGTTCATATGACATCTTATAACAAAAGATTTGTATTCTGTATTCTGAATTCCTTTTTTCTGTTCGTAATTTGGTTTCAAAATACAGAATACAAATCTTTTGTTATAAGATGTAATTTTCGTTTTTTTGAATGGGCAGTGAGTGTAGTTAGTTAGTGAAGCAGCTTCTCTTTTGTGCTGAGTAGTACAGTAAAGCCAAAAAAACTTTTCTGTGGATTTTCGTCTGAAGGGAGATCAGTTGGCCAGACTTTTGAACCTGAAACCCAAAAATGGTTTTCTGATGGAGTTTAAAAACAAACGAACGTTCGGTAAAACGATCGTTTTTATGTTTATTGTTAAAAAAGTCTGACCAAGTGTATGGGGCTTAACAATAGTTAATATGGATGAGCCGCGTGTTGAAAGTGCCGCGAATCCCGCGATATATTTACGAAAGTACAAAACGACGAAAATTATTGTCTAACAAGTAATGAACATGAATTAAACAGAATAACGAATCATCCCGCATGTACGAAAATAAAACGGTAACCAAAATACGAAACGATCGGAATACGAAAAAATAGCGTTGTACGAAAAACGAACGGGAACGAACAGGAAAACGGGTGTCTTACGAAAAACGAACGGAAACGAACCTACGGAACGATACGAAACGGAACAAAAAAAAACGATTTTTTTTTCTGTGCACATGTCTAATGAATAGTGTATGAAGTGCCTGCTCGTTCAATTAATATATTCGTGGGGAATCCCCATCTATACTGTATCTTGTGGTTCCAGGGTACTTTAGTTATTGAATTCAGATTTAGTGGCCTGCGCGAGAGCCGACATATAGCTACGTGCTCTCGCGCAGGGGAGTCGACCTGCCGCCGTAAAACGACAAAAATAAAAGAACAAAAGCTGGACAGCCGCACTCCAAAATTTTCTTTAGAAGAGATGTCTTTATTTTCAACTGTGCATACAGTCACTGCAAGCCCACAAAAATCAGTATGGCCAACGCGTTTCGCACTGGCGTCAGTGCTTAGTCATGGCTAAGCACTGACGCCAGTGCGAAACGCGTTGGCCATACTGATTTTTGTGGGCTTGCAGTGACTGTATGCACAGTTGAAAATAAAGACATCGCTTTTAAAGAAAATGTTGGAGTGCGGCTGTCCAGCTTTTGTTCTTTTATTTTTGCTATTACCGCATTGCCAGCACCCTGGTGGTTCAACAACCCCTGATCATCACGAGGCTCACCTGGAGCAGTGAGAATTCTGTCTGTGCGCCGTAAAACGACGCGGCTGGTTGGGAAGTGTGAAGGTTCAGAATAAGGCCCAGTGATCTCAAAATATGACATATAAAGTTTTATTTAAAGACAAAATAAAACATTTTTAAAAAACAATTGGCAAGTATATTTCAATACAATTTCATGGATTCAGCATTGTGGAATGGAGTTCCCAACATGTTTCGTCCATAGTTCAGGCTTCTTCAGGGAATGATGTCCATTAGAGGTACAAGCCTTCTATTGAGAAAAAATATATACACATCAAAATTAAATTTAAAATCACATAATGTATATGCACAATCCTATAAGGAGTTTATTTTTCAATTCATGATCATTTTATACATACATGTGTACATTCAATCTCATCACAATGTTGCTTAGTATTGTGTATTATGATCAAATCACTATGTGGGTCAAAAAATGTCTGCCTGCATCAAGGAGACCAAGAGCCATAGGTGATAATAGTGTCATGAGAGAAATAGTGGGGAGGCTTCCCTTGCACCTCAGGTTCCTGAAGCCTCTGAAGATGGAGACAGAGACAGAGAGCGTGCGCGCCCCCCACTCTCCCCCGACTCCCATGCGCTGTTTAAGTACGTAAGTTCGACTTGAACATTGGCTGCTCGCCTGTTCGCCGAACAGTGAACAATTTGGGGTGTTTGCGGCAAATTCGAAAAGCCGTGGAACACCCTTTACAAGTCTATGGGAGAAATCGAAAGTTCTAATTTTTAAGGTGAATATGCAAGTTATTGGCATAAAAAGTGTTTGGGGACCTGGGCCCTGCCCCAGGAGACATGTATCAATGCAAAAAAAGTTTTAAAAACTGCCGTTTTTTTGGGAGCAGTGATTTTAATAATGCTTGAAGTGAAACAATAAACGTGTAATATTCCTTTAAATTTCATACCTGGGGGATGTCTATAGTATGCCTGAAATGCATGTTTCCCGTGTTTATAACGGTTTCTGCACAAAATGACCATTCTAAAGGGAAAAAAAGTCATTAAAACTACTTGCGGCTATAATGTATTGTCGGGTCCCGGCAATACAGATAAAAGTCATTGAAAGTCATTGAAAAAAAAATGCATGGGGGTCCCCCCAAATTCCATTACCAGGCCCTTCAGGTCTGGTATAGATATTAAACACTTAAGGACCTTGGCTGTTTTTCAGATTTGGCGTTTACAAGACTAAAACATTTTTTTTTGCTAGAAAATTACTTAAAACCCCCAAACATTATATATATTTTTTTTCTAACACCCTAGAGAATATAATGGCCTTCATTGCAGTACTTTTTGTTCACACCGTATTTGCGCAGCGGTCTTACAAGCGCACTTTTTTTTAAAAAAAATAAGACAACAGTAAAGTTAGCCCAATTTTTTTATATATTGTGAAAGATAATGTTACGCCAAGTAAAATGATACCCAACATGTCACTAGTGATGTCGTGAACCTAAAATTTTCAGTTCGCGAACGGCGAACGCGAACTTCCGCAAATGTTTGCGAATGGGCGAACCGGGCGAACTGCCATAGACTTCAATGGGCAGGCGAATTTTAAAAACCACAGGGACTCTTTCTGGCCACAATAGTGATGGAAAAGTTGTTTCAAGGGGACTAACACCTGGACTGTGGCATGCCGGAGGGGGATCCATGGCAAAACTCCCATGGAAAATTACGTAGTTGTCGCAGAGTCCGTTTTTAATCCATAAAGGGCATAAATCACCTAACATTCATAAATTGTTTGGAATAACATCAGGTATGATGTTGTATTGATCAGGTAGTGTAAGGGTTAGGGTTAGGGTTACAGATAGGGTTAGGGTTACAGACAGGGTTAGGGTAACAGATATTGTTAGGGTTACAGATAGGTTTAGGGTTAGGTTTAGGGTTACAGACAGGGTTAGGGTTAGGGTGACAGACAGGGTTAGGGTTACAGATAGGGTTAGGGTTACAGTCTGTAACCCTAACCTTTCTAAAAGGACACTTGAAGCGGGGCAGGCCAGAAGTTCTATCGCAAATTGGGATAGCTCAGGCCACAGGTCAAGCCTGCACACCCAGTAGTCAAGGGGTTCATCGCTCCTCAGAGTGTCGATATCTGCAGTTAAGGCGAAAATTTGAAATTCCGAAAATTAGAAATTCCGAAAATTAGAAATTCCGAAAATTTTTCATTTTTTTTTTACTTTCAAGTTTTTCATTTTCGATTTTCAAAATTTTGAATTTTCAAATTTTTCATTTTCAAATTTCGAATTTTTAAATTTTCGAAATTTCGAATTTTCGAATTTTTCAATTTCGAGTTTTCGAATTTTTCAATTTCGAATTTTCGAATTTTTCAACTTCGAATTTTCGAATTTTTCAATTTCGAATTTTTCGCATTTTCGAATTTTTCAATTTCGTATTTCGTTTTTTTTTTTTAATTTTGGAAATTCCGAATTTTCGAATTTTTCATTTTTTTTTGATTTTTCATTTTAAATTTTTCAAATTTCTAATTTTTCAATTTTCTAATTTTCGAAATTTCTAATTTTTGAAATTTCTAATTTTTGAAATTTCTAATTTTCGAAATTTCTAATTTTTGAAATTTCTAATTTTCGAAATTTCTAATTTTCTAATTTTTCATTTTCGAATTTTTCATTTTCGAAATTTTTCATTTTCGAATTTTCGAAATTTAAAATTTTCCATTTTCGAATTTTTCATTTTCGATCACCACCTCTCGGTGTTTTGAGGCCGCGTACAAACGATCAGTCAAAACTGATGAAAAAGGACTGAAGGACAGTTTCATCGGCCCAAACCGTTCGTGTGTGGGCCCCATCGGTCAGTTATCCTTCGGTCAAAAAAAAGAGAACTTGCTTTAAATTTTGACCGATGGACGCCTAACCGATGGGTCAAAACCGATTGTTAGTAAGCAAAAGCATCGGTCAAAAGGCCGCGCATGCTCAGAATCAAGTCGACGCATGCTTGGAAGCATTGAACTTCGTTTTTTTAGCATGTCGTGTGTTTTACGTCACTGCATTCTGACACGATCGTTTTTTTTAACCGATGGTGTGTAGGCACATCAGACCATCAGTCAGCTTCATCGGTTAACCTATGAAACGGTCCTTTAGTCCGTTCTCATCGGATGGACTGATCGTGTGTACAGGGCTTCACAGATTTTTCTAGTCCCTGAATAACCAAACTGGAGGTATCCTTGTGATGGACCTCATTCCAATGCCGTGCCACCTTAGTCATATGATCCTTTTCGATGTCATAAAGATGATCGTATAGACGATCTTTAACCACTTGCCGACCGCGCACCGCCGAAATACGTCCACAAGGTGGCTCTCCTAGGCGAGAGCACGTAATATCACGTCCTGTCTATTAGCCACCACTAGGCGCGCGCGCGCCCCCCGCTCGCCCCCGACTCCCGTGCATGTGCCCGGCGGGCGCGATCGCCGCCGGGCACACGCGATCGCTCGGTACAGAGCGGGGAACGGGAACGGGAACGGGAGCGAGTTGTCATTCATATAGGACAACCAAGATTGCAGATCACAACAAGGGTCCGTAACAATGAACAACAGATAGTCTATGTATCTGCAAAACAGCACAGTATCCTCTTGACGGGGACTATCAGGTCCAAAAATGCGGAGCCTTTCCCACCATCCCATGTAGAGATTGGCTAGGGATGGTGAAAATCTGGCTCCCATAGAGGCTCCGCATTTTTGGAGATAGTAGTCCCCGTCGAACATGAACTAATTGTGGGTGAGAAGATATTCCAAGCACATGATGATGAACTCTTGTACCATGGGAGAAAAACTGCCCGTTCTATCTAAAAAGAATGACACAGGTTGTAAACCTAAAGTATGAGGTATAGAAGAATAAAGATTGGAAACATCACAAGAAATCCACCGATAATCATCATGCCATGCGATTTCCTGTAAATTCAATGACCTCTTGAAACAATGTAATAATCATAATGATGCCGAAAAATATAAAAAGTCTTCGAAAAAAGGCAAGAAGGAGAGAATGGCCAATGTTGTATGCATGTTATTGAAAATCAAAGGCATCGCGGAAAAAAAATAATTGGAGTGGTATAAAGATAGGACAGAATTATTAGGAAAGATAGAAAGTGTAACCAAGAATATATTAATTATGGTCGGAAGTGATCACTTTGAACAATTAGTGACTGAGAAATGTGTATTGGAACAGAAAGTTAATATGTTAGAGGAAAATTGTAAACAGAGAGAGAGTTGCATTGCCTCTTGGAATCATAGAGAGTCGGAGAATGAGCATATTATAATACTTCTTAGGAAGGAATGTGGAGGAACCCTCCTCACATGCTCAGTGCACAGCAAAGATAGAGGTGAAGCAACATGCAGAAAAACTGTATGCTATTGTTGATGCAAGTGATATTGCTATGATAGGAATCAATGTTGGAGATTTAAATAAAGGTGTGGTAACTGCGCTTGAAACTGATTCAGGAGCTGAAAGTCAGATGATGAAAGTGTAAAGTCTGTTCATTTCAATCATAATAATATTATGCAGCATTGTGAGTCTCCATTGCTATATGCTCAGAGAAGGGCAGGGAGACCAGCCCTTAAATGTTTTTGTGTGTAAAAGGGGGGGTCACATCAGCGAATAATGATATCAAAAGAAGATAGCACCACCCTAAAATGACCTCAAGCATTATGAAGTTTATTCTGTGAGATGGGGTAGAAATCCAGGGCATAGGGGCCATCATACTCAATTAATACAAAATAGGCATTACTATGCAAAATGGAGGGAGCCCCATTTTCATTCAAATATAGCACTGGGGGAAAACAATGTTAGCAGCCCTTAGTGAGCTGCATGGATGGTAGGAATTTTCTGGTTAATGTTTCTTAGCTGTAAAGAAGGTTTAGATGTGAGTTTTAGAGATTTGCCCTTCGTGTTATAGAGGACCTTGATATACTGTATAGGCCTTTTTAAATACTCTTTTACTTTTAAATCCTATTTTTGGTGTTGTCATTTTTTTTCTTTAAATTTAAATTTTTTCTTTAAATTTTTTTAAAAATTTTTGTTGTCTTCAATTTTTTTTATTATTTTATTATTTTTTTATATATTTTTTTTATTAATTCTTAGTTTTACGTTTTTTTCTTTAAATTTTTTCTTTTGTAATTTTTTTTATTATATATGTTTTAACTTTCATTTTATTATTATTATTTTAAATTGTTTGTAATTTTTTTAATTAATATTTTTTAATTGTTTTTTAATTTTTGTATTTTTTATTATTATTTTTTATTGTTTTTGGTATTTGTTTAGTCATTTATTTTATTTTTTGTTTTGTTCAGGTGGAAAATTGTTAGGTGTAGTCCACCTGAAAGGGGGGTCATTGAATATGCCTTCAAGTAGCAGCTGACTAGGTGGTCATTGACTATGTGAAAAATTTGAAAATTCGAAATTTCGAAAATGAAAAGTTCCAAAATTCGAAATTTCGAGGAGTACAATTAGTGGACTGTGTTGCATACAGGTGGTATACCTGTGGAAGTGAGCTCAGCGTGGCCTGAGAAGATATATCCATTTGGGAAGGCCCAGTGAATGGATGATTCAAGTGGAATCGCAAAGAGTGAAGTCTGCATGTGAAAGTGTGCTGTTTGCAAGTCTTGGAGACAGTACGCCAACATTTTCCTGTGTTTAAAAAGGAACTGTGTTAAAAAAAACATTGCCCTGTTTGCAGCGATGGGGAGGTCAAAACGCAAAAAGCAAGCAATTTTTGCTGAGATGAGAGTTGGTGTTGTCCCTAGCAACACAGAGGAAATGAGTGCACAGGTGACTGCAATTATGGAGAAGCCACTAAAGTCTGAGGGGCAGATCCACAGAGAGAGTACGCCGGCTTATCTACTGATACTCCGGCGTACTTTCAAATTTCACGCGTTGTATCGTTGTTTTGAATCCTCAAAACAAGATACGACGGCATCTGGGTTAGATCCGACAGGCGTACGCCTTCGGATCTAAGATACAATTCTTCGGCGTCCGCTGGGTGGCGTTCCTGTCGTTTTCCGCGTCGAGTATGCAAATTAGCTATTTCCGACGATCCACGAACGTACGAGCGGCCGTCGCATTCTTTTACGTCGTCTCTAGTCGGCTTTTTCCGGCGTATAGTTAAAGCTGCTGTTTCGTGGCGTATAGTTAGACCTGCTATGTTAAGTATGGCCGTCGTTCCTGCGTTTAATATGAATTTTTTTTTCGTTTGCGTAAGTCGTCCGTGAATCGCGGGATGGACGTAATTTACGTCCAAGTCAAAACAATGACGTCCTTGCGACGTCATTTCGCGCAATGCACGGCGGGAAATTTAGGGACGGTGCATGCGCAGTTCGTTTGGCACGAGGACACACTTCATTTAAATGAAACGCGCCCCCCTACTCGCCGATTTGAATTAGGCGCCGTTACGCCGCGAGAGATACACTACGCCGCCGTAACTTACGACTCAAATTCTTTGTGGATTCAAACCTGCCAAAAGTAAGTTACAGCGGCGTAGCGTATCTCACATACGCTGCGCCCATCTAATTGTATGTGGATCTGCCCCTGAGTCTGCAGTGGATTGGTGCAAGCGATACTTGGCCGCAGTGAACCAAGTTAAAGGGGAAGTTCAGCAATGCTGGTGCAGGCCGGCCAGCTATCCATGTGAAAAATGTTGAGAGCCAGGTGCGCTTTTTGCGATGCAGTGAGTTGGGGCATGAAGTTTCCAAATGCCCTTTCTCCCAGGCTTCAACAAAGCAAAGGTATGAGAAGCCTGCTCTGAATGTAAAGAGTGAGCAGATGGGTGCAGTTGCCCATAGCAACACCTGTGATGTCAGGTCAGTGGACCGCAAGACAAGGATATTGCCTACAGAGGATCGTGGCAACTTTAAAGCAACCCCTTAATGGAGAGAGAAGTCTACGTGTGTCGGAGAGCCAGCAAAGTGCAGCTGGGAGAGTGCCATCTCCCTCAGCAACAGGAGAAAGTCGCCAAACGCCATGCCTGGAATGTGTTTAGCTGGGGCACGGCATATTTTCTTGCCCTAGATTCTGGGGTGCAGCTGGAGGGGATGCTAAACAGTGGGAGATGCCTGCTGTAATTTCATCCTGTGGCCACCAGGGGGAGTTCGCCAGTAAATATGCAACTGAGAGACAGCGCACTCAAGTAAAGATTGATTTACCGACTACGGAATATGGTAAGACTGTTGCAGTTTGTGGTTCAAGTGAAGTAGCAGTGTGTCCGGTGAGGAGATCTGCAGATGGTGTAAAAATGGACTTGCTGCACTGTGTTACCCAGATCAGTGGGGAGACAAGGTCAAAGTCTGAAAAGGACATATGGACTCTGTGTGCACCTAAGGTAGTCCAGCAGAGTGCTGAGAGAGATGTGTTAAGGGTGACCAAAACAGTTGCTGTGCCATGTTCCCTAGCGATAGAGATAGGTGCAGCGGAGTTTCCAAGGGAAACTGCCAAGGAGCCTGTATTGGTGAGGCAAGTGGTTTCCCAGGACAACTGTGAAGCCGCCCTAGTGGGCAAAATAATTCCATTGGAGAGGAAGGGTGATGTGCTGAGTCGCATGCAGGGTGCCATGCATTCTGACAAAAGTCAATCTGATAGAGATTATAAAACTGCTATGTTTATGAATGCTGGTGATGAAGATATTGCTGATGATACATGTACTTATGGTGATGTGATGCTTAATGAGGTAGGGGTGATCGCTAAGCAGGATATGCGATTCCCCTTAGCAAAGGCTGCAGAGGTGTCCTTGGAAACCTCCAGGAAGTGTGTTGGAGCCAGAGGTTGCCTGGGACAACTGTGGTGCCACTCTGATGGATAAGAGGGTACTTGATGAGATGAGGTGATGAGGTGATGAGATGATGAGGTGATGAGGTGATGATGAGGTGATGAGAAAAATGGTAAAACTCAAATGTTTAAAATTACTTGTAGTAATAATGGGTTGCTGCGGTCTGTCACTGTTGGCAGAGAAAGTTCTCATGAGTTTGGTGAGGCGCCACCTGAGCAAAGTGGTGAAGTTATGTTATTGCAGCCTGCTGTGTTTAAAAATGTGTTTGCAGTGGATAAAAGTGAAGTAAACACAATTTCTGATGTGCTAAAGGGAGAGACTGCAGGGCCGGTAGACACAGGTGCGTTGGCTTTTGCAGAAGTTAACCCTCTCTCGTTGAAAGGATCTGAAAAGGGCGCATGCATAACAGAGGTTTTGTCCACAGCAAAAGAGATGAGGAATGTTGAGCTTCAGGATGATGGGATAATGGATAGCGATTTTGAATCGCTCAGTGTTGCTAAAAGTGAGAGGATGAGTGTGACACATGCGATTTGCAGTGCTCAGGGGAAGCCACAAGTTTTGTCAGTTGCCTTTGAGGTTGAGGTCTTTTTAAATGACTCAGCCTCTCACGCTTTAGCAAATGAGCCCCTCCACATCGGTAGTAAAGGAAAAATTGCTAGAGTTCTGTGTTTAGATGCTGCATATCTAGAAATAACTGAGATGTTATTGCAATTGGTGAAAACCTTTCAGATGTACACCTGCATGTATCCACAGCAGAGGGGCGACGTGGTACTGCGTAGTACCAATCGGTGGACACAGGTGATACAGCCGTTGTTAGGCAGTGTTGAAGAAAATTGGTTGCTGTACTGTTGGTTAATTTTGTGCAAAGTTGTCTCACAGTTCTCTTCGAGAGTGCCTCCAGCGGCGGTTGTGTGCAGAAGGTGCTCAGGGGAATTGTTAGAAGAATCAGAGATAGTAGACATAGTGGAAGTCTCTCCGTCTGCTGATGTGATGGGGTGTGTTCCTGCTGGTGCGGTCCGAGGTGCGGCTGGGCAATGGTTGGTGCGTGGCGCGTGTGCTGTCTCACCCTCTAGACCTCATGTAAAGGAAGGGCTCAGAATGGACGTGGCAGTAGTGGGAATTCAGTCCATTACTCGCAGAGAGGTGCAGTTTGAGGTATTTGAGGTACCCGGAGACACTTTGACAGGAAATAACAGTTGTGGTAACTGTAACGAAAACGTGTATGAGAAGCACTGTAGAGCACTGTCGGACAGCTCAGAGATCCTGGTTGAGGTACCAATGGTCACAGAAATGGTTAAAGAGATTGGTATGGAAAATGTGCATTGGTAGGACAATTGCTATCGGAGTAGTGGACAACAGGGGGCGATGTGAAACTGCGGGACTGTCCCATAGGGAGTAACTGCTTGCCTGTAGGGGGTCCCTCCATAGATACTGTCCTAGCAAACAAGAGGACAAGAGGTCCCAATGACAATGTTGAGTTGAGTAACCCTTTGTGGAACAGTGATTGTGAGGTTAAACAGAAGGGTGTGGTGTTGATTTCAGATGGTTTGGTTGCCAAAGGTAACCACGTAGGGGTTAGTGAACCTGAGAAACAAATGTTGTTGGTTAATGTTGAGTCGGATAGTGAGAGCGGTCAGTCCCTGACAGATTATATAGAAGTGGGTCCCCAACAGTACCAGGAGAGTAGGTCTGTGGGAGGAAAAAGAAGAATCTTGAGGCCAGAAGGTAGAAGGGGTAGAGAGATTAGTGGAAGCCCACGGTTCAGGAAGAAGTGCTGGTGGAAGCACACCCAGAAGAAGATGTGGGTGGAGTGCCCCTTTAGAGAAAAGGTTGGGCAGGTTAGGACTCCTGCTGCTGATAGTTGGCACAGGGGCGCCACGGCGAAGTGTTGGTGGAAACATACCCGGAAAACATGGGCCTACGCAGCCTATGGCTGGCACGGAGGTGTCTCATTTGTGGTAGGGGGTCTATGTGTTTCTCCCTCCGGTTCGAAACAGGAGGGGAGGATATGTGAGGGTAGGACCCTGTGCTGGAGAAAAAGACACACTAATTGGACAGCTGTGTGTCCAGCTATATAGTTCTGATCTGACATGGCTCAGGGCCCCACCCCACAGACAGGAGGTCTGTGCTGGGAGTCAGGTGACTCCCAAATCTCTCTGAGAGAAGTCAGAGAGTGGATGCCTCTTTGCAGGATGCAGATGTCATTAAGGACTGGAGAAAGCGAGGTTTGAGCTTGACTCCAGGAAACTGTTCTGAGGGACATAAATTGCGCAGCAAGACGCTGACAGAAGAAGCTAGGTGTGTGCTTACCGTTGGGAAACGGGTAGTTCTGAGGAGCAGAAATTGGGCCTAAGCTAAAGACCTGAAACAGCCGGATGGCAAGTGTGTGAAAGACAGGAGGCTAAACTGTTGAGTTTAGCAAGATACAGGAATAGTGGAACCCCACTGTGAGGGCTACTATTGTATTTGTGAAGTTTCGTGTTTTTAAATAAAAGTGGGCTACCAGGCCCTTAAAAACTCAGTTCTGGATTGGCGTACTCACTGGAAAACGCATCTATCCCTGGAGTCTAATAACCCCAATCTTACAATATACTGTATACTGTACATATATATATATATATATATATATATATATATATATACATACACATTTATATTCATATATTTATTTGTTTATTGTAGTTTTTGTGCACTTGCATATCAATAATTTGTTGTTTATATGTTTTATTTCCAACACAGATCAGCACCAAATTCATGAATAATTCCACATTCACATACTGTTTTCACATTTTATTACTATGATATTATTTATATTAGTTTTTATTTATATTTATTTAACAGCACTTTATATTTTTGCAGTATTTTTATATATTTATTCATTTATTGCATTTCTTTGTATGTTTTTCACATACACTTATAAAGTCTATAGCAGGGGTACTGAATTAAAATTCAAGGAGGTCCGGTCGCCAAAATTTTCTTTGAGCCGAGGTCCGATTCCTCAAGTCTGTGCTATGACTCAAAAAGATTGTAGTCACTGTATGTCCATCAAAATATGAGAAAAGTACAATTTCCTTAGCATTTCAACAAACTTTATTGTCAAGTTTCAGTTACAACATTAAACATGTGGACAGTTGAAACTAGGATAGCTTTACATTTGCTCTTGTCTTTGTATGGAAAACAAACAACTATTTTTAACAAAAATAATATGGAAATAAATCAATAACTCTTTAATAAAACATAAAAAGCACCTCCATTTTTCAAGTAAAAGAAATAAGCACCTTCTAACTTAAACAACTAAAGGTGTCAATTTGAAAAAATGCACAAATTATCATTTTTTTTTCATGCAAAAACCTCCCCTGTCTAGTGAGAAAAATGGGCTTTTGCTTGTCCTGCCAGTAGTTTGAATCTTGGCTTAAATTGAGTTACTGCCATTCTCATGCACATATGAAGGTGCTCATTGGTGAGCCTGGAACGATACTTTGTTTTAATAATGTTCATAGTGGAGAACGCTGACTCACAGCTGTACGTAGATCCAAACATGGTCAAGGTGTGTAGTGCTACCTTCGTTAGACAAGGGAAATCAGTCTCAGGAACAGTCTGTAGCCAGAAGTTAGCAGGATCAGTTCCTCCAAAGTGCTCTCTTAGTGCAACATTTGTTTGCAGGTCGATCATTTCCATCTGTAGAGATCCCTCGTGTGCCCACTTGAAGGTCTGTGTCACCTCCTTTGAAAAAACTCTGACGTCTTTAATGATGAATGGATTGTGGATAAACAGGAGGATCTGCTGTCCAAGACTGAAGCTATCAAACCTTTTACTAAAGTTTCCAATTAGTTTATTGATGAACTCAACAAAAGGAGAAACATCTCTCTTTCCTTCAATCTGTCCTTTCACCTTTGTGAAATGCAAGCACTCTCCTTGCAGATCTTCTTTGAACAAATCCAGTTTTCTCTGGAAGGAGCGGACAGCGGTCATCAAATCACAGATGGAGTTGTTCTTGCCCTGGAGCTTTAAATTTAGTTCGTTAAGGTGTGAGGTTATGTCCACTAGGAAAGCGATATTATCCAGTGTGCTCTCATCCTGTAAAAACAGTGAAAACGGTCTTGCTTTCTGACTTTTGAGTTGCACTAAGAAAGCCGCTACTTCTGTTCGAATGGACCAAAAGCGTTCCAATACATTGCCTTTACTCAGCCATCTTACATTGTTGTGAAGTAAAAGGTCATTTGCATTTGCCTCAACTTCTTTAAGAAACTCTCTTAGTAAACGATGTTGATGGGATGAGGATACCCTGAGGAAGTTGATGAGTTTCATCATTGTGTTCATGATTTCTGCAAACCGGTCTGATAGAATGGCACACAGGACAGTCTGGTGAATGATGCAGTGATAAGAAATAAGGTCAGGGTTGTCCTCTTTCAGTCGTGCCACGGCTCCTCTCTCCTTTCCTACCATGGCAGGGGCACCATCTGTGGTAACTGAGACCACTTTTTTCAGATCAATCTTCCTCTTTCTCAAAATCTCCTTAATGGCCTCATATATGTCTTGTCCTCTTGTGTGTGTCTCAAGTGGTGTTACACCCAACAGGTCCTCACAGATTTCTTTTGTTTCTCTGTGAAAAAATCTTACATACACCAAAAGCTGGGCATTATCAGTTATATCTGTGGATTCATCAATGGCTAAAGAAATGCATGCTGCACTCTGAATAGCTGCCTCAAGTTGTCCCAATACATCCTCGGTTAATATTTCCGTCTTTTTTGTTGCTGTTGACGCCGACAGTGGGATCTGGTTGATTTTTCCACACAGCTCATCTTTTTGTTTACCCTCGAGTAAAGTTTCAGCAACAGCATTCAAACACTCCTTTACAAATGTACCATCGGTAAATGGCCTTTTGTGTTGTCCCAAAATCCACGCTACTTTAAGTGAACATTCATTTGCACGCTGCTGGGCGGTAAATGAATGTGAGAGGACTTTGGTGGATCTGTCATACTGAGCTTTCAGTTCCGTTATTTTACGTGCCCTCACCTCGGAATGCTGTGGATATGTTTGCGCAAACGAACTGTGTTTTGTTTCGTAGTGACGCTTCACATTGCTACTTTTTATTAATGCCACGGTTTCGCAACAAATGAGACAAATTGGTTTTAAACTTCCAATGGGAAGAATGAACATATATTGGCCTGTCCATTCATCTTTGAAGACTCTGTTTTCAGCATCTACCTTCCTTTTCTTGGCACAAGCCATGCTCTCTGGTGCCTTTTCTACGGTTTCCTCCACACACTTTGGTAATACTCTGTAAATGTAAAAGGGGTATTAGTGTTCCCCCTTACATCAATTGCCCCTATCGGAGTAATTCATTACATTGGGTGCCCCATCAGACTACCCCCAAAAATCAGTTGCCAACGTCAGAGTACTCCCTTACATCAGGTATTCTTGTCAGTACCCACTTACATCAGGTTTCTGCAATGGAAGGTCCCCTTACAGCTGGTTACTCCCATCAGTGTGCCCCCTTATATCATTTGACCCATTCTATAAGGTTCCCCCATCAGTGCCCCCTTACATAGCGTGTCCTCATCAGAGTGCCCTCTTACATTAGATGTCACCATAAGTGTCCCTCATTACATTGCCACATCAGGTGTGCCCATCAGAGTGCACTTTACATCAGGTGTACCCATCACAGTGCTCCTTTACATCAGGTGTCCCCATCACAGCCCCCCTTTACATCAGGTGTCCCCATCACAGCCCCCCTTTACATCAGGTGTCCCCATCACTGCCCCCCTTTACATCAGGTGTCCCCATCACAGTGCCCCTTTACATCAGTTGTCCCCATCACAGTGCCCCTTTACATCAGGGGTCCTCATCACAGCACTAATTTACATCAGGGGTCCTCATCACAGCACTAATTTACATCAGGTGTCCCCATCACAGCCCCCTTTACATCAGGTGTCCCCATCACAGTGCCCCTTTACATCAGGTGTCCTCATCACAGTGCCCCTTTACATCAGGTGTCCCCATCACAGTGCCCCTTTACATCAGGTGTCCCCGTCACAGTGCCCCTTTACATCAGGTGTCCCCGTCACAGTGCCCCTTTACATCAGGTGTCCCCATCACAGTGCCCCTTTACATCAGGTGTCCCCATCACAGTGTCCCTTTACATTAGGTGTCCCCATCACAATGCCCCTTTACATCAGGTGTCCTCATCACAATGCCCCTTTACATCAGGTGTCCTCATCACAGTGCCCCTTTACATAAGGTGTCCCCATCACAGCGCTCCTTTACAACAAATGTCTCCATCACAGTGCCCCTTTACATCAGGTGTCCCCATCACAGTGCCCCTTTACATCAGGTGTCCCCATCACATCGCCCCTTTACATCAGGTGTTCCCATCACAGTGCCCATTAACATAAAATGTGCTCATCATTGTGCCCCTTAACATAAAATAAGGGTCACGCTGATGGGCACATGTTATGTTAAGGGGCACTCTGATGGGCACAACAAAACTTTTATGTTAAAGCGGAGGTTCACCCAAAAAAAAAAACTTAACATTACATTCAGCCGAGTTGTCCTAATGACAATCGGCTGTTTTTTTATCCCCGTACATACCGTATTTTCACCGTCGCTTCCGGGTATGTCTTCTGCGGGACTGGGCGTTCCTAATTCATTGACAGGCTTCCGACCGTCGCATACAGCGCGTCACGAGTTGCCGAAAGAAGCCGAACGTCGGTGCATATAGAGCCGCACCGACGTTCGGCTTCTTTCGGCAACTCGTGACGTGCTGTATGCGACGGTCGGAAGCCTGTCAATCAATTAGGAACGCCCAGTCCTGCAGAAGACATACCCGGAAGCGGCGGTGAAAATACAGCATGTACGGGGGGAAAAAAAAAGCTGCCGATTGTCATTAGGACAACTCGGCTGAATGCAATGTTAAAAATTTATTTTTGGGTGAACTCCGCTTTAAACATTCTGACATTAGCTATATGCCTCCAGCATACTGCTAACATCTGCAGTATGCTGTTTCTTTTTTTTTTTTTTTTTACTTATCGTTATACGAGCCCTTGTTATCCGGCTCCGAGCGGGGGATTACTTCCGGGTATAGGCGTTCCTAAGCAAAGAGGAGTTGATTGACGGGCTGCTAAAGCGCGTCATGCCTTCCGAAAATACCCGAAGTTACACTCGGGTGTTTACGGCGCCTGCGCAGTCAGCTCTACACGGCAGGCGCAGGCGCCGTAAACGCCCGAGTGTGACTTTGTGTATTTTCGGAATGCGTGACGTGCCTTAGCAGCCGTCAATCAACTCCTCTTCGCTTAGAAAACGCCCATTCCCCGCAGGATTCCCCGCTCGGAGCTGGTAAACAAGGGCTCATATAACAATAATTAAAAAAAAAAAAAAAAAAAAAAAAACAGCATACTGCAGATGTTAGCAGTATGCTGGAGCTAATGTGAAAAAGTGGATTTTTGGGTGAACCTCCGCTTTAAGGGGCACGCTGATGGGTATATTTTTAATGTGTACGCTGATGGGCATATTTTATGTTAAGGCGCACTCTGATGGGCACAACAAAATGTGTCCATCAGTGTGCACATTAAAAATATACCCATCAGAGTGCCGCTTAAAGCGGTGGTTCACCCTAAAATCCACTTTCTGTCACTAGATCCAGCATACTGCTGACATCTGCAGTATGCTGGATTTTTTTTTCTTTTTTTTGTACTTATCGTTTTATCCGTATGTCTGCTCCGGCTCGAGCGGGGAATCCGTCGGGGAATGGGCGTTCCTAAGTAAAGCGCAGTTGATTGACGGGCTTGGATAGCACGTCACACCTTCCGGAAATAGCCGACGTGACTCTCGGCTGCTTACGGCGCTATACGGCGCCTGCCGTGTAGAGCTGACTGTGCAGGCGCCGTAAATTGGCGAGAGTCACGTCGGCTATTTCCGGAAGGTGTGACGCGCTATCCAAGCCCGTCAATCAACTGCGCTTTACTTAGGAACGCCTATGCCCGGAAGGATACGTCGGTTGGAGCCGGAGCAGACATACGGATAAAACGATAAGTACAAAAAAAAAATAAAAAATCCAGCATACTGCAGATGTCAGCAGTATGCTGGATCTAGTGACAGAAAGTGGATTTTAGGGTGAACCATAACATAAAAAAAAGTGCCCATCAGCGTGACCTTTAGCAGTAGTGTTGACAATAAATTATTAGCCCCTTAATAGTGATTAACAATATGCCACATACCGTGAATGCAGGGGCGGATACTGCAAGTCAAATAGTCAAATAGCCGGGAACGAGTAGCAGGGGGCGGGGCGCGCACGGGACGTCACGCCTCTAGGAGAGCCAGGAGTGGACCCGGGAACCAGGAGTAGCAGGGGGCGGGGCACGCAAGTGACGCGTGAGACAGGCGTGGCCCCTACTCGCAATGTAATCAAGCATTGGACAGCGAGCTGCAGGGGAAGGAACGTGACGTCACGCCCATTCTCGCCGCCGTAAACTTCAAGGACCTGCGGTGAGGAGCGGGGGGGCGGGCACACACTGGCAGCGTCACTGGTTGCTGGGGAAACCCGCGATCCCAGCAAACCAGCGCTGCACTTTGTAAATGTACTGGCGGTCCGGGGAGAAGTGTCACTCGGGCCGGACTCGGACCGCGGGCCGCCATTTAGTGACGGCTGGTCTATAGCATAAAATGTGTTTTAGGTTAGAATGTCACATACATGTGTGTTTTTGTTTTTGATTGTGCTGATCGATGCTGTTCTGATCAACCTTAATTAATATATTCTTGGTTACACTTTCTATGCAGTATTTCCTAATAATTCTGTCCTATCTTTATACCACTCCAATTCTTTTTGTTCCGCGATGCCTTTGATTTTCAATAACATGCATACAACATTGGCCATTCTCTCCTTCTTGCCTTTTTTTCAAAGACTTTTTATATTTTTCGGCATCATTATGATTATTAAATTGTTTCAAGAGGTCATTGAATTGGTGTGTTAAAGTCTATATCATAAAATGTGTTTTAGGTTAGAATGTCACATACAATTTTTGATTGTGCAGATGCTGTTCTGCTCATGGGTTGTGTCAGTTTCAATCAGGTATCTAATTTTCCAATGCTGTGCAGACCAGCTCTAATTGATTTGGATGTGTTCAAAGATTTCCATTTAAATCCTTTCAGATCCTCACACAACCCAGCTATGACTAAGCATCTATCCATGATGTGAAACATGTTAGCCTTTTTTCCCCTGTGTCCACTTCCTACTATTGATTGCAGTGTTGCATGAATTTTTGGATGTCATACAGCTTTGGATTTTATTCTTTGTTTATTTTGTTTCAATAAATCGCCTATCAGAGTGCGGCAGTCCAGGATCATTTATTTTTTCCACGGATCAGCGCAGAGTCTGCACCTGTTAGTGCTACAGGGCGGGAGCACAGCATAGGTCGCAGGGCTTGGAGTGGTACTTTTTTTCCATTCTTTTGTATAGTATTGAATTGAACACAGGCATTTTTTTAAGAAACTCGTCAACGATCTCCATTGATATGCTAATTTTGCAACTAGCTAAACCTATTTATCTTGTTTGAACAGTTGCTTAGACAATGCACACAGACAAACAAACAGACACAGATAATGCTGTTTAAAGTTAACTTTTATCTGTAGTTTTCCAACACACAAGGCAGAGCATACTAACCAATGCTCTTCCAAACCAGGAGACCTGTACACGTTTAGTCAATGCCTTATTATCTCCTTATTACCACAGATTTTTAGCCCCCTTAGATTGCAGGCCACATTGAACTTCTATTGGAACAGAGAGCTATTTCATGCTTAGGTGTGGAGAAAAAATAAAAAAAAATAAAAAATAAAATAAAATATTAAAAAAAATAATTAAAAAAACTTTAAAAAATAATCTATATTTCTCCCACTTTCTCCTCTAAGATGTGTGGTTTATCCTGTTAATCTGCAGGCTACATCAGATAACCAGGGGTGATCAACCCCTCACTCACCAGTACTCTTGACTGGCTACAGGCCTAACACACATTAACAATACAATAAACGTTTAACACATATACATATATATACACCTCTGCAGCTAGGGGTTCGGATCCCGGTCTCGGCTACATGTGAATTGAGTTTGGTGGTCTCAGCCCGGCTCCCGGTGGGTGTGCTATGCGAGGTAAGCCTGCGCTTAGTACGCCCACCCCCCCACCACAAAAACCACCACACTTACACGCACTCAAAATTGGGTTAACATGCATGCACTTTGACCACGCGGTCTCTAAAAAGAGAGGCGAAGGACTAACGGGGCTGGTTGAGCGGGCTAATCCTCTCACTCCCTTATAGGGAGTCCCTCTGCCCCGTTGGGCTTCAAAGCGGAGCAGGTAGGGCGGGCTGTGTGGGAGGACCCCCTCACACACCCGCCATTGCCACCCGGGGCATGGAGAAAGATGGCAGATTGCCTCTGGGGGAGGCCTGCCTACTCCCAACTCCTGCAGTCCGGCTCCTCTCTCTCGAGTACACGCACAAAAAATACACTAGAAAAAAAAAATATATATAAAAAAAAACACATATACATATATATACCAGCCAAAAATCTCACCAGATTTTTCACGTCCGCTCACTGATGAAATATTTCATGGAACTTTCAGGACCATCCAAGCTTGGCTTCCAAATTTGCGAACCAGTACAAATCTTTGTCCACAGTAGAGAAGGCTTTCAGTTCTGGGTGTAGTTGAGGACTCATTAGCTTAAAGGGACTCAAGACAAAGGTACATTAGGGTTTGTGGATTCTGTGCGGAACTAAATTCCACACGCCTTCTGGAATGCCAATTGAAGTAAAACTTGCAATATTATACACTCTATTGCAACCTACATAGCTATTGCAAATATGTATTAATTGTATATCCCTATAATTGATAGACTATCGAGAGTATGCTAGGTCTAATGATATAACGTTAGCTATGAAGACAGACACGTATGCTTAGTAAACAATATCTTATTTATTTCCCAAGGAAATAGGAATATCACACACTAAACAGCAGATATCTAAAGAGCTTATAACAACAATAAAACAGTACAGATACTTAACATATCCTCTAGGTAGACTCCTCATTGGCTGGACTCAGATGTTAAAGAGGACTTTCTGGTTACAACAGCCCCTTTTTAAAGAACCTCAATCATACCTCAACCAAACTCCCCCGTCTCCCCTTTTGCCAGCCCCACTCGGTTTTGGACGAATCAGAGCAGTCCTCCTCAATAAATTATATTACTGACTGTCCTGCCATACTTGGCCTCTGGGGGCAGTATTGCCCACATCATCTACAATAGCTTGCTGGTCTTTGATCATTGCCACTACTTATTTTGGCAGTTACAATTCTCTTTGAAGCTTGTTTGCGGAGTGGTTAATCAAGGAATCTCATAGACAGATTGGAGCCGCTAGTGTCATATAACATTAGAGGCTTAATTGAGTACATTCCAACTTGGGAGCCAAATGACAGTCCTACAGAGCGTGAGAATATCTTTATTATTTAAAAACCATGGTAGCCTGACTGATCTTTGGGGAATAGGAAACAGATATGTAGAAAATCCAGAAATATGACATCAGATCATGTTGCCTTCCAACAACTGCAAAGAATAAGATAATGCACCATTAAGTGTAATGCTTTCATCACTGGGGTTAATACAAAACCAAAATAGTATTCATACAAGAGATGTACAGTACATGGACTGTATGGGATGAATCCTCAACCCAATCTAGACCCCACATGAAACACCATACCAACCTCATACATATACAGACTGCCAGTACAGTACAAACCACAGACAACCATCCCCCAATGATAGCATCAATCTACAGGGCCATAAGTATATTCATCTGTCGCTCCCTAAATACCCCATATCCCTAGGAAATAAATCACCATGGCTAGTTAGAAAGGCATCACGGCCAACAGGAACTGCAAACACTCATGCACCCATTCCGTTATACTGACTGGTATCTCCAAAGGAAGCTTACTAACTCTCTAGGCAACCTTAGAGTGTCTAATCTATCAGACCCTTCTGCGTTCCTGCCGCCCTGAACTTCGGAACCTTCTTTATTTGCCCCTTTTACAAATGTTACTCGTTTATACCTCTCTCTGTCCACATCGCCATTTCAGATGCCAGTTCAAACCTGAGGTTATTGCTTACCTAGCTATTTTGTTCTTTGCATTTTTACTGCCCCAAATGTTGCTTCTGCCCCCTTGAGCACTGGGATGTGGGATGCTACGTCCACCTGGTGCTTTATCA
This sequence comes from Rana temporaria, assembly GCF_905171775.1. Lineage (NCBI taxonomy): Eukaryota > Metazoa > Chordata > Amphibia > Anura > Ranidae > Rana > Rana temporaria. The sequence goes on along the minus strand of NC_053491.1, from coordinate 290,362,467 downwards.
CTGCCCTACGTGTAATCATTGTGCTATTGGTTTTCTATGTTTTTGTTTCTTTCTGTGCTTTTATTTTCTATGATGTTTTTCTATGTATACAGCTGTATATGTGTCAATTCTACAGTACTTTATTTCATTATACTGTACAAACTCCAATAAAAAATAAAAAAAAAGAAAGGCATCACTGCACCACCAAGAATAAAGTCCAATAAAAAAAGTGAATTTCCACTTATGTAATGTTAACCACACCCATTATTTTCTTCAGATTAATGTATTGTAGATACAAATATATACAGTATCTCACAAAAGTGAGTACATCCCTCACATTTTTGTAAATATTTTATTATATATTTTCATGTGACAACACTGAAGAAATTACACTTTGCTACAATGTACAGCTTGTATAATAGTGTAAATTTGCTGTCCCCTCAAAATAATGCAACACGCAGCCATTATTGTCTAAACCACTGGCAACAAAGGTGAGTACACCCCTAAGTGAAAATGTCCAAATTGGGCCCAAGTAGCCATTTTCCCTCCCCGGTGTCATGTCACTTGTTAGTGTTACAAGGTCTCAGGTGTAAATGGGGAGCAGGTGTGTTAAATTTGGTGTTAGCGCTCTCATTCTCTCATGCTGGTCACTGGAAGTGCAACATGGCAAAGAACTCTCTGAGAATCAGAAAAAAATAATTGTTGCTCTACATAAAGATGGCCTAGGCTACAATAAGATTGCCAAGACCCTGAAAAACTGGGATGCAGCATGGTGGCCTAGACCATACAACAGTTTAACAGGACAGGTTCCACTCATAAAAGGCCTCGCCTTGGTTGACCAAAGCAGTTGAGTATTTAAGCAGTAAGCACATGCTCAGCGTCAAATACAGAGGTTGTCTTTGGGAAATAGATGTATGAGTGCTTCCAGCATTTCTGCAGAGGTTGAAGGGGTGGGGGGGGGTCAGCCTGTCAGTGCTCAGACCATACACCGTACACTGCATCAAATTGGTTTGCACGGCTGTTGTCCCAGAAGGAAGCTTCTTCTAAGGATGATGCACAAAAAAGCCTGCAACAGTTTGCTGAAGACAAGCAGGCTAAGGACATGGATTACTGGATTTCCAATAGAAGCTGAGAATAAAGGTAAGGGACTAGCCAAGCATGTCTCCAGACCTAAACCCTATTGAGCATCTGTGGGGTATCCTGAAAAGGAAAGTGGAGGAGCGCGAGAGCTCTAATATCCACCAGCTCCGTGAAGTCGTCATGGAAGAGGACTCCAGTAGTTACCTGTGAAGCTTTGGTGAACTCCATGCCCAAGAGGGTTAAGACAGTGCTAAAAAATTAATAGTGGCCACACAAAATATTGATACTTTGGGCCCAATTTGTACATTTTCACTTAGGGGTGTACTTACTTTTGTTGCCAGCTGTTTATACATTAATGGCTGTGTGTTGAGTTATTTTGAGGGAACAGCAAGTTTACACTGTTATACAAGCTGTACACTCACTACTTTACATTGTAGCAAAGTGTAATTTATTCAGAGTTGTCAAATGAAAAGATATAATAAAATATTCACAAAAATGTAAGGAGTGTACTCACTTTTGTGAGATACTGTATGTATATCCAGTTAGACCAAGGAGCATGTAGCAGCAAAGCTTAGGGCTGCCACCTCCCCCTTTATAGACCCAGTGGCACTAACATGCTGGCGTCTGACTTCATTCGGCACCAAAACCAACATCTGATGTCATATCAGGCACTGGCGCCAGTCTATTGTGCATACCCACCCAGCCGAGGTGGCCACAAACTGACAAGCCTTGGACTAAGCCGGCCACAAGCAGTGGGTGGGAGCTAAAGGACAGACCTGCCCAACAGGGGGAAATAGAATTAACAATAGCTTAGCAAGTCAATTTCAAACTTGCAGCTCAATTGCTTGCTTTATGGGATGCTATACAAGTTTATTAGCTCCTAGTTTCTTTTAATGTGGTTAGAGTTATCTGGAAAATAGGCTGGCTGTAGCTTAGAGGAACTTTATTTCTGGAAGGACTGTTACAGCACTTTGTATATGTATGTTTACATCATACAGTATAAACACAGGATTTGAGGTGAGGTTATATGAGGAAAATACATGAGCATGTGGGGTTTATATGTATTTTCTATATGTAATATACAGTATTTCTAGAATATCAGAGGGGAATATCCGCGTACACACGATCAGAAATTCCAACAAGAAATGCTCGATGTGAGCTTTTGGTCAGAAATTCTGACCGTGTGTAGGCCCCAACGAACATTTTCTGTCGGAAATTCTGACAGCAAACATTTGAGAGCGGGTTCTTATATTTTCTGACTGCAAAAGTTCTTCATCTGTATGCAATTCTAGTGCACAAAAATCCTACGCATGCTCGGAATCATTGAACTTCATTTTTCTCGGGTCGTCGTAGTGTTGTACATTACCAAGTTCTCGACGTTCAGAATTTCAGACAACATTTGTGTGGCCGTGTGTATGCAACACAAGTTTGAGGCAAAGTTCAGTCGGAAAAAAATCCACGGTTTTGTTGTCGGAAATTCCCAATTTCTTGGTGCAGTCTTACAATAATTACATAGAAATAAATTAAAACAAAAACATTAAAAAACCCAAAACAAATGCAGCCACCACATTTTGATTGGATTGGTAAACTGCAATTTAATTAGTTTTTGCACATTAAACCTAAAGTGCAAGTTCTTTTATATCACTGCACCTTTTTCTATCATATAAGTTACATACAGAGCATTTTATGCAAAGCAAGGAATATGTTATTGAATAAAATGGACCAACTTGGCAGAAATACAAAAGTTATCTAAGCAAAGAGTCCCTACAAATTATATTATTATTTTCACCACGTTTACATTCACACGCTGCATCTTGTTTAAAACATAAAGCATGCACCATGCAGAGTGTCAATGGGTTTTCAGGTACACAGCTTAAATTGTATGCATTCATGGCACTTAGGGATGTCAATAAAACAAAAACAAGCCTTGATGATTTGTAACTGTAGCTACATAAAACTGTAAAAAAAAAAAAACAGCTGAAGAACCGCTGTTGTGATGTGTGGAGGACATTATAAAACTATAAGGACATGGAATGCTACCTATAATTAAATAATCATGTTTGAGCAAGACTGGCACTTTATTCATATAAAGTCTTGATTCAGTTTCAGTTTGCCCAATTAAACTTCAATGTTTCCCAAACCAAGTGAAGTCTTTTTGACCATCTACTGAAATGTAATCAGGGCAATACAACTTCTTCACAAGCTCAGCTTGGTTCCTTTCTTAAGAAATCTTGGAGCCATAAAATGTATGTACACGCTGAGAACTAGCAATAGAATTGAATAAACAGTAAATTACTACCAACGTGTTCAACAGTAATTAATAATACTTAAAGTGCTACAGTGCTAAAGTGAAAGGTGCAAACAGCAGCCAAACTTCTGTAGTATTGCCAATGCCCATAAATTGTGTAAGATAATGAAGTAGCGCTAATTGCTCTATATGTGCGTTGATATGTAGTACAGTAAGCCTAATAAATAAAGTAAACCTACTAAATAAATAATGTGACACAAACAGTGCACAATAACTATTAAAGTGCTAATGAGCAAAAATCTAGGAAAATAAATCCATAAATATAACAATAAAAAAATATATATAGATGAATTGCAGTGTAACAAGTGCAAAGTGAGAGTGCTAAAGTCTGTATGTAAGGTGCATCCAAAGTAAACTGGTAATGAAATATTCAAAAAAAGATATTATAAAAATAACAATAACAATAACAATCTTGAATCTATAAACTATATAGCTAATAAACAATGATATAGTCCATTTGTGAAGTGCATCCAACAATGAACTGGAGTTCTGGCCAATAAAGTTCTTAATCCAAAATAGGTTCATCTTCAAAATGAGCAAACAGAGATGAGAGGGAAAGGGAGAGGTAAGGGAGTCCAAGTTACAAATGGAAGGTAGGAAGTGCAAATATTCTTCTATGAATCCTCCCCCAATAGTGCTAGCCTCTCACCTTAAGGAAAGACCCCAATGGGTCTAGTGATGCATCAAGGAATACCGGTCACCGAACAGATATCAGAGCTAGGGATCTCTGCGGCTGTTGATCCAGCTTCTCCAATCTTTTTTCCATTGGGGATGTAAAATGATTACAATGACTCTTTAAATCACCTTTGGCTTAACTAAAAAAGCATTACTTCGAAATGGTACTCTAATAACACACACACAGTGTTTGATTTCAGAAACGTGTTTACAGTTCAAATTCGACTGGAATTCAATGTCCGAAACATTTATTCGGAACAGATTCAAAAGATGTTAATTATGTTTTCCGTAATTACGGAAACCCTGTATTGTAGCTGAGGTGTCACCCAGCAGAAATCAGTATGTATGTAGTGTGGCAGCAGGCAGGTTAAATTCCCTGGTTGCATCCAGGATGCAGTGTATATATCTCCTAGGTTCAGGCTTTATGCCAGTTTATACCTCTAGGGGGAGTGCTGGGAGTCCTGCTGGGAGGACTTGATGAGCCCAGCTGAATTAAGTGGGCTCATTAGGTCCTCTACAAAAACTCCTAGCATGCAGAGAGATGTGCACCAACCTGGAACCAGATCTGTGTGAATAGTCTGGGGAGTGTGATCTCTGTGCAGTGAGACAAAGCCTGTGTGGCTACTACTACTAGTGCCGGGTACACACGAGAGGATTTATCCGCGGATACGGTCCTCCGGACCGTTTCCGCGGATAAATCCTCTGAGGATTTTGATCCGATGGAGTGTACATACCATCGGATCGAAATCCGCACCGAATTCCCATCGCGATGACGTGTCGCGCCGTCGCCACGACATCGGCTGGAAATCGGTCGGCCCGAAATATATCCGCGGATAAATATCCGCTGGATCCGCGGATCAATTTCAGTGGATCGATCCTCTCGTGTGTACGGGGCCTTAGACTCTGAACAGCAGGGAGTTAGGGACTGGGGCAGCACTAGGCTGTACCCAGGTGTTAGTTAGGGACACCAATGTGTTTAGTGAGCGGTCAAGTGACCAGGGTTTATTTTTGTTTCTGTCATATTTCTTTTTGTATATAGATCAAATAAAACCACACTTTTTTTTTTCCTCTTACCATTGTCTGCTGTGCCTAATTTTTTTGTGTGCTGAACCCATCCAGGGGGCCACACACACCCGCTGCCGGGCTAACCCCCTCACAATAGATAATTGGACTCCAGAAAAATGGCAATGGTCCGTAGAGTATATATGCTTACTTGCCGTTCCGTCCAATAGAAATCCCTCTGATAAAGTCACGATACCATGTGACTTAACAGGTAGGGGCAACAGGATGGTAACCAAAACCTTTTGTGTAGATAGGGACCCTGTGCGGTGTCACAAATATATTAAATATATTTTTTAGCGTGTATAGAGTGGTGCGCTGGAAGCATCTGAAACATATGAATACCTTTCCTTTGATTTTTAAGCACTATTGACATTTTTTTCTTTCACATATGCCATTTGAGGAGATTATTATGATGTGAGACCACATCAAAGGGAGGAGGACTAAAGAGACACAGCTAATATCACTCTAGCCCGGGAGAGGCTAAAAAGCTCTGTTTGACCTACTTAAATGTGAGATCACACATGGCAAGGTGAGAGCATACCCTCAAGGGGGAGCACAAGTGTGGTGATAATTTTAAATCACTGGAGCACTACAAGCAATACATGGATTTGTGGTGGGTGGCAGTATACCACTGTATAGTATTACTGAATTGAATATAAGGACTGCAGATCATCCTTCTTTTTGTTTATTTTTTATTTTTACAGATATTGCATGATTGTGACATACTGTCAGCACTGGTATACTTGGCAATATATTATTGACAATCAATACTGTATTGAAGTTTGGCTCAAACCTTGTCTGTTTTGGTGTTCATGTTTCATAGCAGAATTTTAAGACCACTATTTTACATGATAGCTTCACCCTGTAAGTAGTTTGTTAACCACTTGCTGACCAGCGAGTGATGATGTACGTCGACACAATGGCACGGCTGCGCTAATGGGTGTACATGTACATCCTCTTTAAATAGCGGCTTAGTGGGCGTGCACCCGCTGCATACTCCGTGCCTGCGGGTGCCGCGGACTCGATGTCCGCCAGTGTCCCCTGATTGTGACATGGAGCTGCAGAATGGGGAGATGTAAACAAGGCATTTCCCTGTTCTGCCTAGTGACATGACAGGGATCTAATGCCGCATACAGACGGTCATTTTTTATGATGAAAAAAAATGACGTTTTTGAAAACGTCATTTAAAATGATAGTGTGTGGGGAAAATGTCGTTTTATGTCTTCAGAAAAACGACCAAAAAAAAATTTGAACATGCTCGAATTTTTTGTGTCGTTTTTCAAAATGTCATTTTTTGTGTCAATGAAAATGATAGTGTGTGGGCAAAACGACGTTTTTAAACCCGCACATGCCCAGAAGCAAGTTTTGAGACGGGAGGTAAAACTACCATTCATAATGGAGTAAGCACATTCATCACGCTGTAACAGACAAAAAAGCACGAATCATCTTTTACTAACAAGTAACCAGCTAAAAGCAGCCTCAAGGCGAATAGAACTTCCCCTTTAGAGTGCCGTCACTTTGTTCATCATTTTTCAAAATGATGGTGTGTATGCTACATCGTTTTTGAAAATGAAGTTTCAAAAATGTCGTTTTTTTTCATCACTTCAAACGTCATTTTTTTTTCATCACAAAAAATGACCGTCTGTATGCGGCATAATGCTCACCGTCATCGGGAGCATTGATTGCTGTCAAGTCAGTGGTAGCTCATCCCCCCCAGTTAGAATCACTCCCTAAGACACACTTAACCCCTTGATCGCCCCATAGTGTTTAACCCCTTCCATGCCTGTATCATTTACACAGTAATCAATGCATTTTTATAGCACTGATCACTGTATAAATGACAATGGTCCCAAAATAGTGTCAAAAGTGTCCGATGTGTCCGCCATAATGTCGCAGTCATGATAAAAAACGCAGATCGCCACCATTACTAATATAAAAATGACAAAATCTATCCCCTATTTTGTAGACGCTATAACTTTTGCGCAAACCAATCAATATATGCTTATTGTGATTTCATTTACCAAAAATATGAAGAAGAATACATATCGGCTTAAACTGAGAAAGAAAATAGTTTTTTTATATATTTTTTAGGGATATTTATTATAGCAAAAAATAAAAAAAAATCGCTTTTTTCTAAAGTTGTTTTTTTTTTGTTTATAGCGCAAAAGATAAAAACCGCAGAGGTAAACAAATACCACCAAAGAAAGCTCTATTTGTGGGGAAAAAAATGACATCAATTTTGTTTGGGTGCAACGTCGAACAACCGCACAATTGTCAGTTAAAGCGACACAGTGCCAAATCCCAAAAAGTGCTCTGGTCAGGAAGGGGGTAAATTATTTTGGGGCTGAAGTATTTAAATATGCCGGTGGCTACTGAGATCTTAACTAGCAGTAATGTCACCAGCCCTATTCACTTGAATCCAAGTATGTGGTTTATGTCTATAGATGGTCAATTACTTCACCCAGGAGACCCTACTCCTCTGCATATATCAGCTGTCATATATCGTACATTTCATTTGAAATAAAATGTATGTCTTTTTTTTCTGCACAATAGTGCTTTCTTTTCATTGAATTTGAGCTAGAAACAAAAAAAAAAGACTGACAATTTTGAAAAAAAAACGATTTTTTTTACGTCATGCTATAAAACATACCCAATAAAATATTTCTTCATCAATTTAAATTTCATTAAGCAAATTGAACCCTGATCGGAGATGGTGTTCATGGGGACCCCATGAAGTCTTACAATTTCTCTGATGAATACGCAAGCTATCTCCACAGCTGAGGGCAGACAATGAGCCATTTTGGACAGGTAGACTACTACGAAGATAGCAGTGCAACCTTCAGATGGACAGAGTTCTACTATAAAGTCCAGAGCTATCATTTTCCATGGTCTGTCAGGAACTCGTAGTGGTCAGAGTAGACCCCAGGCTCGGTTCTTAGTACTCTTACTCCTGAAACAGATGGCATGTAAATTCATGTAACTCTTGCAACTTCCTTCTAGGTCTGGCCACCAGCACATGCGCTGCAGAGGAACACATGTCTTGTGGACTCCAAAAGGACTGAGAAAGGAAACACAAGTGTGCTGTTTAACCAGTTATGGACTGCCCCATGCAGATATGCATGATTTTTTGCACTGGGTCTGTGGTGCGTGCACGTGCCATCGGTGACCCGCTTCCGCTGTGATTGGAGTGGAGCCAATCAGTGGGTCCGGCAGATGCAATGTCCACCTTGACATGCCGATCAGTAGCTGCCATAGGTGAAATTTGCCTACAATAATGCTAGCCACACTGCTACAGGTTAGTCTCCATTTTTGCCAATTACAGTTTTCACCCATCCTTCTTACCTGACTTTGTTCCTGAGGCCATGGTGTCTGCTGTCCAAAGTTGATTTCCTTATGCATATACGTAGATATGGATATATTTTTATATAAAAAAAAAGAAGAAAACTAAAATTGGGGGTAATATATAGGATTTATTTTCTTCCCCTGTTCTGTAGCCCAAAATGAGCTTGCCTGTTCTTATACAAGAGACGCCTAGAGGCTTTGAAATTGCCTCTAGTTTCGGTTATCTTTTTTTCAACTTATTAATGGTTCCTCCTTATTGCAAGGGGAGAGGTCCTTTACTCAGGAGCCGCGAAAGAGCAGATTCATCCTCTAGTGATCATCGTTCACCTTCTCTCCAGGCTTCCCACTTCAAAGCGAAGTCAAAGCACAACCATATTCAGAGCAGCCCTTCAGCAGACTCTGCAGGCCCATCATCCAGACATCATCATCCACCGATCGTGGACTGACTGTTCCGCCGGATGTGGTCACCAATACTTTTTGGGCTTGTGGTGAGGTTCTGTTACCAACCCAGCACCTATGTAAGCGATGCTTCAAAGAAGCTTCCCAAGACCAAGTAATCAGTGAGGATGTAGAGTCATACATCAAGAGGGCTGTGGAGGAAGGAGTAAGGGCCCTATTTCCAGGCCCTTCTGCTGTGGCAGGATCTAGTCACCTAAGGCAAAGGGAGGAAGACTCCCCGGAACCTGGAGCCATTAGCTTCTACTCAGAAGGGGACACGGAATTTGATCAGGATGGGTTGGACACGTATTTATTTGACTTTTCCTTGGCACCCTCATTTATATCGGTGGTCAAGCAGGCCATCGATTTGGGAAGAAAAATCTTCAGCCACTTAAGAGCAAAGAAAATATTACCAGAATCTGAAGAGATAGTTTCCAAAATGTACTTTTCATAGTAGAGATTAAGGAGCTAATGGAAGAGAAGTGGTCCAAGCTGGATAAAAGACTGGCACTGCGGAATAGAATCAGTAAGTTGTAACCATTCTGACAACGAACGTGGAACCATGGGATACCCCTCCTAGTGGATGCGTCCTTACAGCGCCTGGCAAGGCATATCACCTTGTCTGGTAACGGTAATTGCCTATATTCGACAAAGAGGGATTGGAATATTCCACTACTTGGACAATGTCCTGATCCTTGCCCAGTCAGAAGATCTTTTGCTGCGGCACCAGGATCAGGTCCTCACCACTTTAACACAGTTTGGTTGGATGATAAACACAGCAAAGAGCCAGCTCACTTTGTGCCAATTTTAGTTTATCTGGGCATGTCTTTCGACATTCTCCAATACAAGGTGTTTCTTCCACAGGACAAAATAAATCATGTGTCAACAGAAGCCTTGAAGATGGGAGCCTCCCCTGCCATTACGATGCACATGGGGGATGCGTTTCTTAGGGAGCCTGACAGCCTGTATCCCAGGTGTGCCATGGGCACAGTGGCACAAGAGGCGGTTCCAATTTGCCCTTCTCAGTCAGTGGAGTCGTGGCTCACTACATCAGAGAATACACATTCCAGCCTGAAGTGGTGGAGCAGAAGAGACAAGGAATTTTTTTCGGGGAAATGGCCAATCGCAGTTTATTGGGCAATAACCAATCTGTGAGTTTCACGAGATTATCTTCTAAACAATTTTTTTGTCATTACCATAATCAGGAACGTCATATTATAACGTAATGTACATGATTTTTGGCAGATGTACAAACAAAATATGTTTAAAAAATGGTTAAAAAGGTTAAAAATTAAAAAAACAATAAATGAGATTGTTACCGAATTGTACAATGAAGGTGATACAAAGCATTGTAGCTAAGACTGACAGTAACAGATCATTCTCTGGAGAGTTTGTGACATGTAAAGGAATGTACCATTAGAGAAATGCAGATCAAGTTACACAGACTTGTCAGTAGGGATGAGCTTCAAGTTCGAGTCGAACACATGTTCGAGTCAAACATTGCCTGTTCGCCGAACAGCGAACAATTTGGGCCGTTCGCGGCAAGTTCGTTTGGACTTTAGAACCCTGTTAAAGTCTATGGCACTCAAACGTTTGAAAACTAAAGTGCTAATTTTAAAGGCTAATATGCAAGTTATTGTCCTAAAAAGGGTTTGGGGTCCTGGGTCCTGTCCCAGGGGACATGTATCAATGCAATGCAGTTTTTTCGGGAGCAGTGATTTTAATAATGCTTAAAGTGAAACAATAAGAGTGAAATATTCCTTTAAATTTTGTACCTGGGGGGGGGGGGGGGGGGGTGTATAGTATGCCTGTAAATCAAACAAAAAAAAAATGATGTAGGGTTTTCCCCAAATATCCATTCCAGACTCTTCAGGTCAGGGGAACCCCACGTCAAATAAAAAAAATTATGTGGGGTTCCCCCAAATATCCATTCCAGACCAGATCCTTTATCCATGCACACATTCCTGGCAGGCCACAGGAAAAGAGGGGGGGACGAAAGAGCTCAACACATGCCCCTGTGTTATTTTTTTTACAATTGTTACACTTTTTTTGCTAAATGGTAGAGGTACAATGTACCCCATTACTAATTCACATGGGGGGTGGGATCTGGGGGTCCCCTTTGTTAAAGGGGTCTTCCAGATTCCCATAAGCCCCCCTCCCACAGACACCCACAACCACCAGGCAAGGGTTGTGGGGATGAGGCCCTTGTCCCCATCAACATGGGGACATGGTGCTTTGAGGGGGCCACAGACCCCCAAAGCATCCTCCCAATGTTAAGGGCATGTGGCCTGGTACGGTTTAGGAGGGGGGGCGCTCTCTTGTCCTCTTTTCCTGCGGCCTGCCATGTTGCCTGCTTGGATAAAGGGTCTGGTGTGGCTTTTTGGGGGGAACTCCACGCCATTTTTTTTTAATTTGGGGTGGAGTTCCCCTTAAAATCCATACCAGACCTGAAGGGTCTGGAATGGATATTTGGGGGAACCCCACATCATTTTTTTTATTTGATGTGGGGTTACCCTTAATATCCATACCAGACCTGAAGAGCCTGGTAATTGAATTTGGGGGACCCCCACACATTTTTTTTATGAATGACTTTTCTCTGTATTGCCGGGAGCCGACAATTCGTTATAGCCATGAGTGATTTTAAATGACTTTTTTCCTTCAGAAATTACATTTTGTGCAGGGACAGTTCTAAGCACAGGAAACGAGCGCTACTTTACAGGCATACTCTTCACCCCCCTTAGGTATGAAATGTAAAGGAATATTTAAATTTTATTCTTTCACTTTAAGCATTATTAAAATCACTGCTCCTGAAAAAACTGCAGTTTTTAAAACTTTTTTTGCATTGATACATGTCCCCTGGGGCAGGACCCGGGTCCCCATACACTTTTTAGGACAATAACTTGCATATTAGCCTTTAAAATTAGCACTTTAAATTTCAAACGTTTGAGTCCCATAGACTTTAATGGGGTTCTTAAGTTCACACAAACTTTTGGTCTGTTCGCAGGTTCTGGTGAACCGAACGGGGGGGTTTTCAGCTCATCCCTACTTGTCAGACATGCCATGACAGTTTTTCACTTATGTGGATCAGAACACAATACATTTTTGTGTTAAATCTTCTAGATCATTGGAAGAGGGTTCATGGATGAGAAAACATATATTTAAAAGGTATTAATACTTACTAAAGTAATTGTTTTGAAAAAAAAAAGATTTTTGGGGTGTAAATAATTTTTCCTGAGAGTTCATTGAGATGTTTGCAGACAAAGGCCCAGATTCACGTAAATTGGCGCATCTTTATGCCGGCGTAGCCCATCTCATATGCGCTACGCCGACGTAACTTAGAGAGGCAAGCAAATGCTCCCAACGTTGCGCCGGCGTAACGTAAATTCGTAGGCGTAATTCAAAGTAGGAAGGAAGTGGGCGTGATCCATTAAAATGAAGCGTGACCCCATGCAAATGAAGGGCCGAACGAACGGTGCATAACTACGCCAGGCGTAACCCCTGAGATACGCCGGCCCACCGCCTACGCCCAGGGCATAAATACGTCCAGACATGCGCCCGTCGAGTGCAAAAGTACACTCGTTTGTTTGTGGTGTAAGTACTTTTGCTTTGTGCCATGCCTGCTCCAGCGTCTGGGAAGGACAGGAGGAAGAAGAACTTTTCCCCACAGGAGAGGGCGATTGTGATATCGGACATGTCCAGGTATGATGCTTGCCTCCATGGGGCAAAGAGTGGCACAACCAGTAAGGCCAAGAAGGATGAGATCCTGCTTGAGATCGCCACACAGGTCAATGCCCTTGGTAATGAGGTAAGGACCCCCAAGGACATTTTAAAAAAGATCAATGACCTGCGTCGTGTGGTCAGAGAGAAGCTGGCCATGATGAGGAAGCATGCCAGGGGCACTGGAGGTGGACCAGCCACTGCTATTAGGCTGTTTTCTGATGAACAGGTGGTTTTGCCGGTGTCTTCAGAGGGAGCAAGTGGAGGGAGTGGAGGGCTATGACTCCTTTGAACAGGCCTTGAGGACAGGTAAGTGTGTTTTATCTCCTATCTGTTGTGTAGCATGTGAGGGGGTGGAAGGGAACATGTGACTAGTGTGTGGGTCCACCAACATGTGAATGTTTTGTGTCATCAACAGATGTGCTTGAGGGAGCTGGGCCACCTGCTGCCTGTGGCCGTCCCACGCCATCATCACCGGAACATCCTCAGCCTGACCCCCTGTGAAGCCAAGAGTCAGCGGTGGAGGGGAGTGCCCACACCTCTACACTAGAGGTGGTTGAGGAGGAGTTGGTCAATATGGATCAGGAGGTTTGCCTCTATTTGGAGGATTCATCCCTTTTGGCAGGGCCCTCTCACACATCCACCACCATCAGATCAAGCCCCTCAGGGTCCACCACCATCAGGACAAGCCCCTCAAGGGCCTCCCTGTATAGAAGGGTTCAAGCCTCTCCTGGCCCCAGGAAGGCTACCAGGAAGACAAGGGGGGTCCTGAATTTAGTGAGGGAACAGGACCGCCAGACCCGCCATATGGGTGCTGTTGCCGTGGAGATGCGACGTGTGGCAGACAGCCTGGCCTCCTCGGGCCACATAAATGACACTCTCCAGGATGTTAGTGGAAACAGTGCTGCGATGGTCACCTGCCTTGGGGAGCTGCAGGCCACAACGGCAAACCTCGTGGCAGAGGTAAAGTCCCTGGCAGTGGCCGTACAGGGCAATACAGCTGCCATTGAGACGGAGGGGAGGCTGTTGCAGGCGGAGACAAATGTGGTACTCACCCGCATTGCCGTGGCTTTGGAGGGCAGGCAGCCAGCCAGGGAGAGACCAGGGGATTCTCCTCCTCATGATGCAACATCCCCACACCCGAGGCTCCCACCTGACAATTAAGGAGCCAGGGCCGTGGCACCAGACTTGGCCCACGACACGGCAATTGATTTTTTTTCCTTATATTTGCTCAGGTCATGAGTGTTTTAGTTTTCTATTTGCTCAGGTGATGAGCGTTTTTTTTTATGTTTGCTCAGGTCATGAGTTTTTTTACTTTATTAATTACTGCACACGGTGAGGAGTGCAGACTATAGTGTGACTGGTGTGTGAATGTGGGGGTGACACTCCTGCCAGCAAAGGGGTGTCACCCTGGGTCGTCGGGGAGACGTTATCCCCACGACCGTGTGAACGTGGTATGAATGGACAGTGACATAATTGGGGCCTTAGCGTGGCGTTGCTTCTCCCAAGTCCTGCATGGTGGACTTGGGCTAATCCAATGTGAGGTGGATGTGGTGTGTGTGATCTAGGGACCACAGTGGTGTGCATGCGTGCATTCTCCTTGTGCCATGATGAATGTGTGTGTTTAACGTGCAAAGATGCCTACCACGAGGCATCTCCTGACTGCTCTTCCCTCAGCAGATGGGGTAGCCTTGGTTTGGGGGGGACTGTGTGGTTCGGGGGTCAGGTCATTGCGTATGTCAATCTCCAGGCTCTTTCTCATGGCGTAGTTGTGTAGCATGCAACATGCACCGATGATCTGGCACACAAAGTTTGGGGAATACAGTCATGCCTGACTCCCATGTCACTCACCAAGCAGCCAGCTGTCCCCGTACACGTTCTGTTCGAATTCTGTTGGGATGTTGCTTTGACGGTATATGTAGCTGTCGTGGCTGGACCCGGGGTGTTTGGCACAGACGTGCCATATGAGGCATTGGGCATCGGCTATCACCTGTACATTGATGGAATGCCAGTGCTTACGATTGCGGTATATGTGCTCTGTGGCACGGGGGGCCGTAGTGCCACATGTGTGCAAGCAATGGCCCCCACGGTGCGTGGGAATCCTGCAATTCTGACAAAATCCTGCCTTGCCTTTTTTTAGCAGATGCTCATGGGTGGGTCTGATGATGTGGTGGGACATGCGTCTGAGGATTGCGGGGACAACCTGGTGCACGCATCTGCTCATGGTGGATTGTGACATCCCAGCCACTACTCCACTTGTACGCTGAAATGATCCACTGGCGAGGAAATGGAGTGTTGCCAGTACCTTGACTAGTGGCTGCACTGCATGTGAGCGTTGTGTCTGGCTGGTGATGTCATCATGCCGGGCTGTGGCTATTTCCAGGATGGCATCAGTGCTGAATCTGAAGATGCGATACACCTCTGAATCCCCCATGCCAAAGACGTTCATGCGCGTTCGGTATATTATCTCCTGTGCCCTCCTCCTTCTACGCACCTGTGAACACACTAGTAGTGCTATCACCATGCCTGCCCCTGGCATGTTGGCATACAGATGTGTTGTCCTGCAAGTGTAGTTGCTCGCTCGTCTGTAACGGTGCTGCTGTAGCTGCTCTCCCTCCCTGTATCTCCCTCATTTGCATATTTGAATAGGAAATCAATGGGAGCGCCAAATGCGTCCAGTGTAAATATGCGCCCACGCTACGCCGGCGTAGGAAAGTTACATCAGTCGGAAGAAGCCTATTTTCAGGCGTATTTGGTTCTGTGGATACGGCGCATAGATACGACGGTGCACATTTACACTTACGCGGCGTATCTCGAGATACGTCGGCATAAGTGCTTTGTGAGTCTGGGCCAAAGTATCTGTCTTAGTAAATCTTAATGAATTATAAAGGCTTACTATAGGGCAAATATTTTTTAATAATAAAAGATACCTTGTATACAATCATTTGAAGATCTAAAGAAAGCCCTTATTAATTTAGTATTTTTGATTAATATAGAGATCTCTCATTCATTTTATATTGTACAAGTGTATGTGGATGATGAGACAATTTCATTGGTATTTTATTAAAAAATGTGTTACGACTCTGCATTGTCCAAATGCTACAAGTATAGATTAAGGGGTCTCAGGGATTCCCCATGAACCCTGAAGCTCCAACAGCAAGGTGTGGGCGGGGAGGACTATACCGGTACTATATATATTGGTTGAAAACAACCCGAGTAATTCACATTGGATACATTTAAGAAAGATTTATTCACATAAAGACATCAAAAACAAGGTAAAAACTACATCACATTAAAATACAATACAGCACACACTTGACCACAATCAGGTCACCGGTCGTGCAATCCCTTCCATTACAAAAGGGTGAGGTATCGGTGAAGAAATTGGAATCATGAGACAGGCAGTCTCTAGTCTCAACTAGTTTCGCGAATTTTGTTTTCGCTTCGTCAGGAGACAGTCTAAAATATAACATAAAACATAAATGAGACATTGAAAAACAACACATCATTGTTTATATATATCAGGGGGTGTGTGGGAGACAGCCCCTGAAAAACAATATAATTCATAATAGGGGGATTTTGTCGAATCATGTCTCCTACCTAAAGGCACAGCGTCCTCTGACCCCAGAAAGGGTCCAAAGCAAACGGTGGGTGAAAAGCTCACACGTAGGCCAAGAAAAAATCTTGGAACAGACCTGAATAATAAGGGTATATATCAGTGGTGGTAATATATTGATTCATTATTGGAAAGGTAAATAAAATCTGTGCAAGTGCAAAAATCTATGGAAAGTGCCAAACTGTGAACAGGGAAAAGCTCCAACAAAGAAGAACAGCCGGAACAAGGGCGAATCAGGAAAGAGGGAAATGCTACAAGTCACATTGTGGGTTTTGCACCATTTGTTTTGAAAAACATCTTATGTTACACTAAGGGTGTTATTTCAAGGAAAACAAGAGGTGTCAATGCACACAGCTTGTCTAAGTGACAATTGGATGTTAAAAAGAAAGGTCTGTTGATATAAATACATTTAGCCAGATTCAGTAGGATTTACGACGGCGTATCAGTAGATACGCCGTCGTAAGTCCGAATCTGCACCGTCGTATCATTAAGCGTATTCTCAAACTGAGATACGCTTAAATGTTGCTAAGATACGACTGGCGTAAGTCTCATACACCGTCGTATCTTAGCTGCATATTTATGCTGGTCGCTAGGTGCGTGTACGTGGATTTACGCCTAGAATATGCAAATGAGCAAGATACGCCTATTCACAAACGTACTTGCGCCAGATACGCTGTTTACGTAAGGCGTTTTTCCGGCGTAAAGGTAAACCACCAAAAAGATGGCGCAGCCAATGTTAAGTATGGACGTCGGAACAGCCGTCGAATTTCACGTCGAATTTCACGTCGTCTGCGTAAGTCGTACGTGAATAGGGCTGGGCGTAGGTTACGTTCACGTCAAAAGCATTGACTATTTGCCGTTCGTTAGGTGCGCCATTTACGTGGGGTCACGATTCATTAGCATACAACATGCCCACTACCAGCCTACTTTAAATTACGCGGGCTTACGCCGGCCCATTTACACTACGCCGCCGTAACTTAGGACGCAAGTTCTTTGTGAATACGGTACCTGCCTCTCTAAGTTACGGCGGCGTAGTGTATCTGAGATACACTACACCCGCACAAACTTAAGACAGTCTTTCTGAATCTGGCTAATTGTGACTAAAACGATGCAGTGTGACAAAGCCACAGTTGTGTAAGTTAATCGTGCAAAAGTCACTTTTTCAATTTTTAGTGGACATTTATTGGGAAAGAATTTCTTGTGCTTCTATAGATGGATCCATATATAGGCACAATGGAATGACAATATAAACTTTCTGTATATGTGTCTGCACTGAAAGGTGAACTTAAGACTGCCATGTGTTTGAGTAACGGAGCACGTGTGGTTCATTAAATAATACTGTATGACTGGTTCTGAAAAATAGTTAACTTCAACATGATCAGGTTTCTTTTGGAAATAAAATATTTAGGAAAGCCCAACCTAAATTAGTGTTTTTTTTTGCAAAATTAAAGCAGTTATAAGTGAAAGTGTAGTAGAAGAAAAATACAAAAATCTGATAAGACTACTCCTTTTACAAAATGTAATTTACAGGATAAAGAGGGGGGCTATGAAATTTTGTCTTAGTTAAAATCAGTACAGACTGATAACGGAGATAACATTTATTGTAAAAATAATTGATTCCAACAATAATGGATAGAGTTATTTTTAAAATGAGAGGGGCAGATCCAGGTAGATCGGCGCATTCCTCCGTCCGGCGTAGCGTATCTATGATACACTACGCCACCGTAACTTACATTTTTTTTTGGTATCCTGAAAGGATTTCCGCCTTAAGTTACGGCGACGTAGCGTAACTTAGGTGGCGTAAGGGCGGGCAATTTAAATGTATGTGATGGGGGCGTGTTTTATGTAAATACGTCTTGACCCGACGTAAATGACGTTTTTTTTAAACTGCGCATGCGTCGTCCGTGGGGGTATCCCAGTGCGCATGCTCCAAATTAAACCGGAACAAGCCAATGCTTACGACGGTGACGTCATTCTACGCAAATCCCTATTCGCGAACGACTTACGCAAATGACGTAAAAAATTCAAAATTGGACGCAGGAACGACGGCAATACTTAACATTGAGTACGCCTCATATAGCAGGGGTAACTATACGCCGGAAAAAGCCGAACGCAAACAGCGTAAAAAAATGCGCCGGTCGGACGTACGTTCGTGGATCGCCGTATCTAGCTAATTTGCATACTCGATGCGGAATTCGATGTAAACGCCACCTAGCGGTCGCCGGAAAAATACACCTAAGATCCGACGGCGTACTAAGATGTACGCCTGTCGGATCGAGCCCAGATGCAGTCGTATCTTGTTTTGTAGATACAAAACAAAGATACGACGCAGGACATTTTAAATTACGCGGCGTATCAATATATACGCCGGCGTAATTCTTCTGTGGATCTGGCCCAGAATATTTATTTTTGCATATCCAGGTACCTGACTGACTGACTAATTGATTAATTGATTTTTTGTTTAAGCTAATGGGGAAAAAACTACTCATTTTGGAGCACTTTGTCATCAAACTTCTGAATATTGTCTTATTTGTTTATAGAAAAATTTAAAAGGAAAGAGTAACCTGATACTACAAAGTATTGAGAGATTTGGCAATATATGTAGATTGAATTATATTATTTTTTTCACCTGCTAAAGGAGGATACAAGTATGTCTTTCTTTAGTTAATTGTTTTGATAAATTAATTGAGGTAATTCTAGGAAAAAAATTATGGGCCTGATCCACAAAAACCCGGCGTAACGTAATTTTTCCCGTTTAAGTTACACCGCCGCAAAATCTCTACCTAAGTGTCTGATCCACAAAGCACTTACCTAGAAATTTTGAGCGGTGTAACTTAAATCCGTCCGGCGCAAGGCGTTCCTAATCTAATGGGGCGAGTCCCATTTAAATTAGGCGCGCTCCCGCGCCGGACGTACTGCGCATGCTCCCAACGCGATTTTCCCGACGTGCTTTGCGCAAAGTTACGTTACGCTGAGTTTTGTGAATCGCGCCGGGTAAAAAAAGTTGCGTCGGGAAAAAAAAAGAGATGCGGTGGAAAAAAATAAATAAAAAAAAATTTGACAGTGTCGCGGGAAAGAAGGGTCTACTTTTACAAGGTGTACTAACTTTACACTTTGTAAAAGCAGCCCTAATTTTGCGACGGCAAACTAATACTTACGGAGAAAAAAACGAAGCGTAAAAGCTTCGTGGATCTCCGTAAGTGCTAATTTGCATACCCGACGCTGGATTTTGACGAGAAATGGCCCCAGCGGCGGCTGCGGTACTGCATCCTAAGATCCGACAGTGTAAGTCCCTTACACATGTCGGATCTGCTGCCTATCTATGAGAAACTGATTCTGTGGATCAGTTCCATAGATAGAAACAGGGATACGATGGCGTATCAGTAGATATGATAATGATACATGCTTAGTTTACATAATAGTTGTTATACAGTTGCAATAAAAAGTTGCAATAAAAAGTATGTGAACGCTTTTGGAATGATATGGATTTCTGCACAAATTGGTCATAAAATGTGACCTGATCTTTATCTAAGTCACAACAATAGACAATCACAGTCTGCTTAAACTAATAACACACAAAGAATTAAATGTTACCATGTTTTTATTGAACACACCATGTAAACATTCACAGTGCAGGTGTAAAAAGTATGTGAACCCTTGGATTTAATAACTGGTTGAACCTCCTTTGGTAGCATAACTTCAACCAAACGTTTCCTGTAGTTGCAGATCAGAGGTGCACAACGGTCAGGAGTAATTCTTGACTGTTTTAGTTCAGCAATATTGGCCCGGATTCACGTAGCACTTACGCCAACGTATCTCGAGATACGGCGCGTAAGTGTAAATGTGCGCATAGACCTCGATACTACTGAAAATAGGCTTCCTCCGTCCGACGTAACTTTCCTACGCCGGCGTATCTTGGGCGCATATTTACGCTGGCAGCCTCATTGCAAATATGCAAATGAGTGAGATACGCCGATTCACGAACGTACTTGCGCCAGGCGCATTAATATACGTGGTTTACGTACGTCCGGCGTAAAGTTAAGCCTCATAAAGCAGGTGTAAGTCATGTTAAGGTATGGACCAGGGAACAGCCGTCGTATTTTACGTAGTTTACATAGTAGTACGTGAATGGGGCTGGGCGTAGGTTACGTTCACGTCATAGGCATTGAGCCATCGTATCTTAGGAGGTATATTCAATGTGATTCTGAGCATGCGCGCGCATGCGCCGTTCGTTCGGCCCATCATTTGCCCCCATGGTCACGCTTCATTTAAATGTAGCACGCCCACTTCCACCTACTTTGAATTAGGCCGGCTTGCGCCTACGAAATTACGTTACGCCGGCGCAACGTTGGGAGCAAGTGCTTTGTGAATACTGTGCTTGCCTCTCTGTGTTACGTCGGCGTAGCGCATATGAGATGTGCTACGCCGGCAGAAAGATGCGCCGATGTATGTGAATCCCGGCCATTCTTGGGATGTCTGGTGTGAATCGCTTTCTTGATGTCATGCCACAGCATCTTAATCGGGGTGAGGTCAGGACTCTGACTGGGCCACTCCAGAAGACGTATTTTCTTCCGTTTAAGCCATTCTGTTGTTGATTTACTTCTATGCTTTGGGTCATTGTCCTGTTGCAACACCCATCTTCTGTTGAGCTTCAGCTGGTGGACAGATGGCCTTAAATTCTCCTGCAAAATGTCTTGATAAACTTGGAAATTTATTTTTCCTTTACAGATAGCAATCCGTCCAGGCCCTGATGCAGCAAAGCAGCCCCAAACCATGATGCCCCCACCACCATACTTCACAGTTGGGATGAGGTTTTGATGTTGGTGTGCTGTGCCTCTTTTTCGCCACACATAGTGTTGTGTGTTTCTTCCAAACAACTCAACTTTGGTTTTATCTGTCCACAGACTATTTTGCCAGTACTTCTGTGGAACATCCAGGTGCTCTTGTGCAAACTGTAAATGTGCAGCAATGTTTTTCTTGGACAGCAGTGGACCCATGAAATCCATTCTTGTTTAGTGTTTTACGTATCGTAGATTCGCTAACAGGGATGTTAGCATATGCAAGAGACTTTTGTAAGTCTTTAGCTGACACTCTAGGATTCTTCTTCACCTCATTGAGCAGTCTGCGCTGTACTCTTGCAGTCATCTTTACAGGACGGCCACTCTAGGGAGAGTAGCAGCAGTGCTGAACTTTCTCCATTTATAGACAATTTGTCTT
The DNA here is from genome assembly GCF_905171775.1 of Rana temporaria. Lineage (NCBI taxonomy): Eukaryota > Metazoa > Chordata > Amphibia > Anura > Ranidae > Rana > Rana temporaria. Next base: position 290,341,033 of record NC_053491.1, on the reverse strand, counting down.
ACCGTGGACTCTTGGAGATACTTTTATAACCCTTACCAGCTTTATGCAAGTCAACAATTCTTAATGGTAGGTCTTCTGAGAGCTCTTTTGTGCGAGGCATCATTCACATCAGGCAATGCTTCTTGTGAAAAGCAAACCCAGAACTGGTGTGTGTTTTTTATTCCTCTGGAATTAAATCCTCTAAATAAAAAAGGAGAATGAGGGGGAAATATGCAATGGTTTCGTTGGAGTCATATACCAGCGAAGGATTATTTTATATGCATTTTCTTGGGCTAGAGCATTAATGGAACATTTAGCCACATTGGTGCAGATATTACTCCATTCCGTGATCTAAAGAATGTCCTATATCAATTTACCAAGCAAGAGTGTAGGCAGGTTTACTAATGGATTGGGAAGAAATTTGTGAAGCGTATATAAGAGAAATATTGGCAGGTGAATTTGGATTTGATTTAAAAAAAAATCAAAAGGTGTTAAGAGGGTTGGACATGTTATAGAAGAAGGAAAAGAAAGGGTATTTATATTATAAATATATTGAAGTAGCGCTAAATACTGGTTTAACAAAGTGCTATGTTAATAAAATTAGTGCAAATAAATCTAATGACAAAGTGCATCACAACAGTGTAATGTTAGCAATATAAAGTCTATAAAGATAAAACATAATAAAACTAAAGCCAAGTCCATATGACAGGTGATTTTAAATAGTGCATCCACAAAAAATCTGATCATCCAGGGAGCAAATCAGTCCTTATCACAGCAGGATGGTTTCATAGATGAGCAAAATGAAGAGAGGGGGAAAGGGACGGGCAAAGGAGTCCAAGTCTGAAAAATATGTAGATTATAACTACAGATTCCTCATATCCTTCCCCGGTGGTAATAGCCTCTTACCTTTTTATAGATAGACCCCACTAGGTCTAATAGTGCATTGAACAATGATGGCCAGTCAGCGGTAGTTTCTCTTTCCTCCTCAGTGTATTTTAGACAGGACACCACTGCAAAACTGCCTCTAATCTCAGCACAGATTTCCTAGAAGGTGTATCTCCAGATCCGAGAATTTAAAAGCAAGAAAAAAGGATCTCCATAGTGTAGTTGATTAAAAGGCACAAAGGTCCATTTATTGAAATAAGTAATTGGCAATATAAAAGGCAAAAAACACCATAAAGGTAAAAACAGCATAACAAATACAGGGACTTCTGGTCATGGACGTAAACCGGAAGTGACGTCATCCCGACGCATTGCGTCACTGTCACATGACTTTATCAAGGGGATTTGGAAAAAATTTGTCAAGCATATATAAGAGAAATAATGCCAGGTGAATGTGGTTTTTATTAGAATTTTTTTTCAAAAGGTGTTAAGAGGGTTGGACATGTTATGGAAGAAGGGAAGCAAAGGGTATTTATAAAATCTGCAATTAAAATTAAGCATAAGGATTCTGATAAAGGGAAATTACACTGTTTTAAAAGACAAGATTTTGTTTTTATCCCTTCTAATGATTAGAGGTAATGTATATATTTTTAAAAATTTTTATTACTCCACTAAATAAAATTTTCGGAATCCTCCATGGCTGGGGAGAACATAGGGTTGTTAAGAATCCCAGATAAGGGAAGATGTGGAGATATCAGATGACTAGAGTATGTAAAATGGTCCTAGCAAGAGAGAGAATGGCGTAGAGTAGGATTGGAAGGGGAAGCCAAATTCAATTATAGATTGGCATTGGGGAATATTGATTAATAGTAAGATAATTCCAGATAGAAAGCTCTGAAACTGCATGAAGTAATGTAAGAAGTGTAACTTGAGCAGCCAGGTAATATTTAGAGATGACAGTGATATGTCAGGGCTATATGATACAGCAAATTATCAGCAGTTGTCAATTGCAAGTTACCAAGTTTTCATTGCTAAAATCCTTTAGTAGGATATTTAAGATAGTTTTGTGTTCACTGTAGCTTGTGTCCATTTCCTGTTGTGTTCAAAATAATGTTGTTTGCCAAGTGTGCCAGATGGACTGAGACTGTTCTTGGGGTTAAGAGGCAGAGCACAGAACCTATTATTCTTATGCGGTTCCTTCGCAGGGTGGCGCTACATAACTATATGATATATTATATAATGTTAATTCATGGCTGTGCCTCAGGCTGCTGAGCCCAAGCCTATATAGCTAATTATGATCACATGATGTATATTTCTGTCTGTGCATTAGGCTGTGGAACCATATACATAAGGATCCTTTCATGACCTGACCATTAGATCTGAGGGGGAGCAGGGGTTGATATGCGGAGGGGGAGAGAGGGTCTTTGGGAATAGAGAGTGGGGTGGCATCTGGGGTGTGGGGGTTGCGGGATTGGATGGGAGGGTGGGCATTTGAGGGGGGAGTGTTCCATTGGGGGGTTTGGCCTCTGTGCTGTATTTTTTCTTGATCTACATGTCCAATGAAAATTGTTTGGTGTCTGGTAGCCTTTGTATGTGCTTTATTCTAGTAAATTACAGTTTGCTACAATATAAAGTAGTGAGTGTGCAGCTTGTATAACAGTGTACATTTTCTGTCCCCTCAAAATAACCCAACACACAGCCAATAATGTCCAAACCACTGGCAACAAAAGTGAGTACACCCCTAAGTGAAAATGTCCAAATTGGGCCCAAAGTATCAATATTTTGTGTGGCCACCATTATTTTCCAGCATTTTCTCTCTTGGGCATGGAGTTTGCCAGAGCTTCACAATTTGCCACTGCAGTCCTCTTCTACTCCTCTATGATAACATCACGGAGCTGGTAGATTTTAGAAACCTTGCGCTCTTCCACCTTCTTTTTGAGGATGCCCCACAGATGATCAATAGGGATTAGGTCTTGAGACATGCTTGGCTAGTCTATCACCTTTACCCTCAGCTTCTTTAGAAGGCAGTGGTCAGCTTGTAGGTGTGTTTGGGGTCATTATCATGTTGGAATAGTGCCCTGTGGCCCAGTCACTGAAGGGAGGGGGATCAACTTCAGTATATCATAGTACATGTTGGCATTGATGGTTTCCTCAATGAACTGTAGCTCCCCAGTGCCGGCAGCAGTCATGCAGCCCCAGCCCATGTCACTTCCACCACCGTGCTTAACTTTGTACTTCACACCTGGTTGACACCATCTGAACCAAATAAGTTTATCTTGGTCTCATCAGACCACAGGACATGTTTCCAATAATCCATGTCCTTAGTCTGCTTGTGTTCAGCAAACTGTTTGTGGGCTTTCTTGTGTATCATCTTTAGAAGAGGCTTTCTTCTGGGATGACAGCCATGCAGACCAATTTGATGCATGGTCTGAGCACTGACAGGTTGACCCCCCACCTATTTAACCTCTGCAGCAATGCTGGCATCACCCATATGTTTATTTCCCAAAGGCAACCCTGTGTGGTCTTCCACAGTGCTGCAGCTCAGTTTCAGGGTCTTGGCAATCTTCTTATAGCCTAGGCCATCTTTATGTAGAGCAACAATCTTTTTTTCATATCTTCAGAGTTCTTTGCCATGAGGTGCCATCATGAACTTCCAGTGACCAGTAATTGAGAGACCTTGTAACACTTATGAGTCACATGACACTGGGGAGGGAAAATGGCTAATTGGGCCCAATTTGGACATTTTTATGTGGGGGTTTACTTACTTTTGTTGCCAGCGGTTTAGACATGAATGTGTGTTGACTTATTTTGAGGGAACAGCAACTGTACACTGTTATACAAGCTGCACACTCACTGCGCTATATTGTAGCAAAGTTTAATTTCTTCAGTGTTGTCACATGAAAATATATAATAACATATTTACAAACATGTGAGGGGTGTACTCACTTTTGTGAGATACTGTATATTCGTTGATGAAGCAGAAAAGCACAACCAGTAATACTAAAAACAGGAAGCAACGCCTATTTGTATAGCATATTACAGTAAAATATGTATACTGGATAGTCATATATACTCTTTAAATTAATGTTCAGTGGGATTGCTTTCTTACATGGCAAAGAATGGTTTACGTACCATCAGCTGTTCAGACATGCAGTCACCTAATTTAAAGTGAACAGTAAAATATCCTTTAGCTAATGCACTTATATGTGTTTTATAGGAAATCGATATATTAATTATTTAAATTGTCTAATGTTGTTGTCTGTTATTGTGTACTGTAGCTTACCTTTAAAAAAAAATACCCATGACAAGAAGCATTGTATTACTTTGATCTGTTTGTTTGATTACTGAATTGCCTAAATAAAGAACATGTTTAAGGACACTCTAAGGGAACATAATGATTTCTTTACACAGTCTGAAAGGGTTTCAAGGTGACTTATCTGTATACCAAGGAAAACCCAGAAAACAATAGCTTTTATTAAGAACATAAAGTCTGTCACTATCAGCTAGCCACAGTTTGTTGTGTTTTTCAAACGGCAGAGCTTTTCATTGGGAGCTGAATTAAAAACATGTTCATCAGTCTACAGAGAACATTTTGTCTGCTTAGATTAGGATACTGTTTTGTCACACTTAGCCCAGGCAATGTGTGGAGGTCTGTGTATTGACAGCCAAAGAGGTGAAATATGATTGCAACCTATACGTCTTAATTATGAGACAAAAATCTAATTTAGAATGGTTATCTACTCAAGAGTTTGAGTTCTGAACCCTCTCTGTGTAGAGATTTATACATGTAAATTGTCGAAATTCCCCTTTCTTTTTTGGTTAAACCATATTTCATTGTTCTGTTTCAAATGTTGCTTTAGGCAGTGACATACCTTCTTAGACCCAGTCTGTACAGATAGTATGATCACATGTTGACTTGACACCATCAATGCACCATCAACGAAACTTTGGCGTAGAACACATGATGGCAGATTCAGATAAGTAAAATAGGGGTTTTAAGAGCTCTTGTAAAAAAAAAATGGGTGAAAAAGGTTTGGAAGAAGGTTTTTTCTCCAGTCTGGTAGTGTAGTAGGAAAATACTTCAGCAGTGAGCCTGCTAAAAGTAATCCAAAGTATTTTAATTACTTTAATATTCAAAGCTCCTAGAGCAGAAGGGTTCCACAGACAGTGTATACAAGTGTGCTCTGTTACTGTGAATGTCTGTGAAAATTGTACTATTCACACATACAGCTTTATAGGCTTTAACCTGTTCCCAACCAGCTGCCACAGTTATGCTGCAGCAGGTTGGCTCCTCTGGGCGAACCGTCGTAGCTATACGTCGGTTTTCCTTTAAAGAATGCATTAAGTAAAAAATACCTTCAGACTTTAGAACAACTTTAGTTCTGCATAATATAAAATACTGTAAAAATTCCACCAGGAGGAGTAAAACCATCTAGATGAAGGACATAGGAGGTGCACAGGGCCTTGAGTGCATAGACAAGTCTGAATTTTCCTTTTAAGTGTAATTTCTTTGCATTTAAATACATACTGCTGAGAGTCTTCATTATGTACAGTAGCTACCAAATGCTATTCTGCTGAATATTTAATCACTATGCAGCAAGGTGTTACCATTGCATGCATTTAACAGACTGCACTTTTGTGCTTGAATAGAAATTTGTCTCCCTCTGGTGTCCAGTGTGTGCCGTATTATTGAAGTTTGTTTGGTTCAGTCATCTCAAGGACAAAGCATTATGGCCATTGTGGTACAAGAGAGAGAGACTATATGGCCGAGGGTTGGATTGAGACTGCATTACCCACAAGGTCATATTGCTACCAAAAATGCAGTGCGCCACGTACAGCCTGCTAGGAGAACTTATTTAAGACCAGTGAGGCCTTAGCCCGCTCTCTCGGGACACCATCTTTCAACAGGCAAGAGGCCTGCTGTGAGTGCGCCTAGGCCCGAGAAGCCTGGGCCTAAAGTTAGTGAGAGCGGATCGCCTAGTTAGACAGAGATCCCTGTGGACAGCCTTGTCGATCAAACCAGAGAGGGACGGGTCCACACCTCACAACATCCGGAGTAACCTATCCATGGGTATCCAGCGAGAGGCCATGAGGAGGACCAGGGGCCTTGTGTTACAGAGAGACTGAGAACTGAAGGGAAGTTCCGGACTAAGGACACCGTGGTGTGAGGGCACTTGCCTACCAACATAGTTAACTGAGTCGCAGGAGCGAGGGTTCTATAGTTCTACGGGTACTTGCTGGTGTATGCAGCGCCGCAAGTAGGGACACATTACCCTAAGAGCGACACAATGACTTGGGAGAACGCTTGTTTTACCATTTCATTATACGCATCAAGTGATCATTCTTTCTTTTCACCTTGTGTATTGGAATAAAAAGAGATACATGCACCAACTCATCTAGCAGAAGATTAACTAACACAAAAAAGGTACTGTCACCAGTTTCTCTGTTCCCAGGAGTTGCCACGGCAGGATACACACCAGTTAATCTGTTCACTAGAGGGAGCCATACAGTTGTGAATGTATGTGTTTGATATAACTGTTGCATCACTGGTTATTTTACTGTTTGGGTGGGTTGTGTGGGACTTGGTGGAGAGGTGTCCCAGTGCTGATGTCATTGTATTTTGAGATTCCTCCACCACACACTCACTCAGGTCTGATTGTTCTATTCTTTCCTGCCGAGTAAACATCTCACCACTGGTTAAGCTATATCTGTGTGGGACTCTGTCTATTGCAGCTAAGTGGCAGGTGACCAACATCAAGGTAACAGTTATTAACCACTTGCTTACTGGGCACATATACCCCCTTCCTGACCAGAGGACTTTTTGCAATTCTGCACTGCGTCGCTTTAACTGACAATTGCGCGGTCGTGCGACGTGGCTCCCAAATAAAATTGACGTTCTTTTTTTTCCCACAAATAGAGCTATTCTTTTGGTATTTGATCACCTCTGCGGTTTTTATGTTTTGCGCTATAAACAAAAATAGAGCGACAATTTTGAAAAAAAAATATATATTTTTTACTTGTTGCTATAATAAATAGCAAAAAAATTTTTTTCTCAGTCTAGGCCGATACGTATTCTACATATTTTTGGTAGAAAAAATAAAATCGCAGTAAGCGACTAGTTTGCGCAAAAGTTTTAGTGCCTACAAAATAGGGGACAGAATTATTATTTTTTTTTTTTATTTTTTTTTACTAGTAATGGCGGCGATCTGCGATTTTTATCAGTACTGCGACATTATGGCGGACACATCGGACCATTTTGACACATTTTTGCCACCATTCACATTTATACTGCGATCAGTGCTATAAATATGCACTAATTACTGTATAAATGTGACTGGCATTGAAGGGGTTAACACTAGGGGGTGAGGGAGGGGTTAAATGTGTACCTTAGTGAGTGTTACTAACTGTGGGGGAAGGGGGTGACTGGGGGAGGTGACTGATCTGTGTCCCTAGGTACAAGAGACACAGATCGGTCTCCTCTCTCCCTGACAGGACGTTGATCTGTGTGTTTACACACACAGATCCACGTCCTTGTCTCTGTAACCGCCGATCGCAGGTGCCTGGCGGACATCGCGGCCGCCAGGCTCGCGCATCAGCATCCCAGTGATGCGGCGGGCACGCGGGCCCAGTGGCCAGGAGAAGCGGAGGCCGTAAAAACACGGCAGCTCAGAGAAGTAGAACCACCCTGCAGCCGTATAAAGTCGTACGGCCGTCGGTAAGTGGTTAATTACATTTATTATTGTGTGGTATCATTGTGGTCCCTCATTGCCATTTGGGTTCCACAATCGTATTATTGTACAGTTGTGCCAAGGTGGGGATTGAGCCAAACTTCAGGGGTTGACAGGCAGAGTGCAGGCCCAAATCTAAACCAGCAGCTCCTTCAGGGGTAGTGCTACAACTATATATCAGGGGTAAGCAACCTGGGGCCCTCCAGCTGTTGTTGAACTACATTTCCCATGAGTTACTGCAAGGCTTGCAGTAACAATTACTCCCAGAGGCATGATGCGACTTGTAGTTCTTGAACAGCTTGAGGGCCCCAGGCTGCCTACCCTTACTATATATAGTATATTCTTTGTTATAGTTTAACTGTTTTGCTGTATTATTGCCATTGTTTCATATTTCTTTTTACCATTGGTAACTTATTACTGCTTATATGCTTATATGTCTGCATTAAATCGTCTCCACTCAGCCAGGTGTGTCAGAATGTGTGTTGCTATTTGCAAAGTTGTGGGTGCTGGGACAGGTGACTGAATATATATATTTTTTTTTCAAAATGGTTTTTATTTGAGAAGTTTTCAAGGAAAAAACAAACAAGTGGTACCATAGGTATGAAACATACATATTGCAAAATCAAGGAAACAGCGCACAAAGTGCGACCACAACAAGACTATCCTTATACAGCTATACAATATAAAGCTTATCAAGTGTACGCACCCAAGGAAACCACTATGAACAAGTTATATGGTTAAAACCTACAAAGCACCTTTCCTCTGTTAAAAAGAGATGAGAGTGATGAGGAGGAAGGTGCGGAAACTAGAAGAAATAAAAGGAGAGGAGAATATAAGAGAGAGAAAGAGAAGGAAAGAGGAGGTATGGGAAGGCGAGGTAGAGTAGAGTGGTAGGGAAGGCTCGATCTACGTCCCACGAGAATAATAACAAATACCAAATACTGGGATCTCATTTTTTTACATCGTACCAGGTAGTCCAGATCTTCCACAGGGCATCAAATTTACTCCCCTCCCCCCTCCTTCTAGCTAAAAGAGATTCATAAACATAATGCGTTTGAGTCATAAGGACATCAGACGCATTAGGGGCCCTGTCAGCTTTCCACTGTTGCGCAAGCAATGACCTAGCTGCTAATAGGACATGAGTCACTACCACTCTAAAATCAGCAGGGAACATATCAAATCCTACATGTAAGATCGCCAAACTAGGACTAGGCCGAGTCAAAATTCCAGTAATCCTGGAGGTGCAGAAGAAAATAGAGTTCCAAAAGCTGGTCAAATGTTTGCAAGACCATAGCATATGAAATAGATTACCTATTCCACCACAATTCCTCCAACATAGAGGAGAACTGTGATTCCCAAATTTGGATATTCTATAAGGAGTGAGGTACCACCTGAGTGCTATTTTTTGGGATAGCTCCCAGTGGTTAATGCATCTAGAGGATGAATACAACGATCTGAATGCCTTTCGCCACTGATCATCCGTGATGGTTATTCCTAAGTCGGACTCCCACTTCCTGAAGGGTTGGGATTTAACAAAGTGCAGCTTGCTTTGAAAAATATTGTAGAAGAACGATATTCCCTTACAGGGTGTGGGGGAAGTATGGTAAAAACGCCACACCTCCCTAGCCATGACTATTTGATACGACCCAATTGAGTTCAGGAAGTGGGAGATGCGAACAGAGACATAATGATCAGGGGGGCCTAGGAGAAACTTCTCCTCAAGGGACTTAAAGGGAAGAAGGGCATCGCCCCGGAACAGATCCTGGACAACACCGATCCCCCCTGCCCTCCATCTAGACAGGGAGAGGTCAAGGATGATCAGAGAGACTCCAGCGGAATGAGGACCTCTATCAAATCGGAAGGTGGAAACTTAATCTCCCGCAGGGCCCTCCAGGCAGTAAGAGAGACCTGGAGAGTGATCGGGAGCTCCCGCAGATTAAATGGCCTCCAAACATCTGCAAGAAGAAGGAGATCTAGGTTGGTGGAGGGACCCAGAGCCTGCTCGATAGACCCCCAAACCGAATCGGCGTGCGGGTCCATCCAGGTCGTAAGTTGCGTCAAAATGGACGCTCTGTAATAGTCTCGGATGTCCACCAAACCCATACCCCCCACTTGTCTGTGCTTAATCAGCAGAGATTTAGAGCACCTCGGCCGCTTGGAGCGCCATATAAATCTGGAGAGAAGTGTGTTCAAGGCTTTAAGATATGGGGCTGGCAAAGGGATGGGGAGTGTCCTAAACACATAGAGCATCTGCGGGAAGAAGTAGCATTTTAAATGCTGACAGCCTTCCTGTCCAAGACAATTCTACATTGGCTAGTCTGCTAACCTCTTTGACTAGTTTGTCAATTAAGGGTGGATAATTGGCGTTAGCTAAGTTACAGGGGTCAGGAGTCAACCTCAGGCCCAAATAGGAGATGTTGGACTTGGCCCAAGAGTAGGGGAAGTCCAATTGGAGTCTTGTTTTTAGGGGGGAGGGAATTCCCAATTCAAGGATAACTGACTTGGTAAAATTTACTTTATAAAATGAGATCTCACTAAACACCTTCAGAGTATCGTGAGCATGACGTAGGGACACCAGGGGGGATGTCAAAAAAAGGATGTTATCATCCGCGAACAGGTTAATAACATGCGATCTATCACGTATCTGGAATCCCTCAATACCCGGGTGGGACCTGATCCTCTCCGCCAGTGGCTCCATCAAAAGATTAAAAATCGAGGGGGACAGGGGGCACCCCTGGCTGGTGCCATTGGATATTGAGAAAGTGTCCGACAATAAGTTTGAGGTATATACCTGGGCACACGGAGAGAAGTAGAGAGCAAGTACGGCCGAGAGGATGGGCCCAGCAAACCCAAACTTCCCAAAGGTGCTCTCCATGTATCCCCAATGTATTCTGTCGAACGCCTTCTCCGCATCCAAAGAGAGGAGCAGAGAAGGCGTCCGATAGGACCTAGCGTGTTGCATAACCCCCAGCACCCTCCTTGTAGCATCCGACGCCTGCCTCCCAGGAGTGAAGCCAGACTGGTCGGACTTAACAAGAAAGGGAAGAACAGTCAGGATTCTATGTGCCAAAATCTTTGCATACAGTTTCACATCAGATTTCAATAACGAAATCGGTCTGAAGTTAGATGGAGTGGTGGGGCCTTTACCTGGTTTCGGGATAGTAACCAAATACGCTTTGAGCATCTCAGGAGGGAACGAGGCAGAGGACACCGCATTAGCATATAAGGCCTGGAGAGCCGGGACCAGATTGTCCTGGAACACCTTATAGTAGTCATTCGGAAGACCATCCGGTCCCGGAGATTTGCCCAGAGGGAGTAGCTTAATAATCTTCCTAATTTCAAGCTCCGAGGTAGGTGCATTTAAGGAATCTAGTTGTGATTGAGAGAGGGAAGGGAGGTTAACACTTGCCAGAATTTCCTGGATCTTTTCATCAGAGGGTTGGGGTGTATCAGGGTCATCTCTAAGATTGTACAAAGACGAGTAATAATCAGCAAAGGAATTCGCTATATCTTTAGGATTGACAATTTTGTGTGTATTAGTCGGATGGATCAGAAATGGGATCTTAGATTTAGTTCGGGCTGCTCGGAGCCTTTGGGCTGAAAATTTCCCCGTTCGGTTACCCGACGAGTAGTGGGCCAATTTCAAACATTGCAAATGCTTATCATACTGCTCTATAAGGAGCCTGAGTTCCGTGCAACATTGAGATAGCGTTTTCCCTAGTGCTGTACTCGCATTAGACTTATTTTGGGCCTCCAGGTTTTTAATGTCATCTAAAAGTTGATTCATCTTTTGCGTCCTCTGCCTCTTCTCCCGTGCGCAAATCTGAAGGATTACTCCCCTAACCACCGCCTTATGGGCACACCACAGAGTAGCCGGGTCAGTAACAGAGCCCACATTAGCTTCAAAAAATTCCGACAAACATTTACCAATCGTAGTAGCATGGGTTGGCATCTGAAAAACTTGAGCATTAGCTCGCCAAATATATGCAGGATTAGGAGTGTGCCCCTCCGCCACCGTGATTGAGACAGGAGCATGGTCAGACCATGAGATATTATGGATGGCGGAGGAGGACACTGCCTGCAGAAGCATTTTATCAACCAGTATAAAGTCAATCCTGGAATATGAATTGTGTCTGGCTGAGTGGAAAGAGTAATCTCGTTCAGTTGGATGGTGACACCTCCAGACGTCAAAGAGGTCTTCCGAGTGAAGCAGCTGCTGGAGTTGGGGAAGGGATCTTCTCGCTGCGGAGGAGGAGTCCAGGGCATGATCAATTGTCAAGTTATGATCTCCACAAACCACCAGGGACCCCCGTCTCACGGAGGCAATTTTAGCATATGTCCTTTTCAGAAAGCGGACCTGATGGGAGTTAGGTGCGTACAAACTAGCGATGGTAAAAGGCTTGTTATTGATCTCTCCCACTACAACAAGGTATCTCCCCTCAGGGTCTGCAAGGACTTGCTGTAGGCTAAAAGCAACCGAGTCCTTAATAGCTATCAAAACTCCTTTGCGTTTGGCTGAGGTTGAAGCCAAAAAAACGTGTGGGAAACGTTTGTGTGAAAAACGAGGCGGGTTGTCAGTTGAAAAATGGGTCTCCTGAATACATAGGACATCAGCCTGGAGGCTGAGAGCTTCTCTCCAGACCGAGGCCCTTTTGGCTGGGTGGTTGAGCCCATTCACATTAAAGGAAACGATCTTAACCGCCATTTAGGGATCGTAAACAAAATTGAAAACAGTACCTTGGTTTCATCTGTGGAGAGTAGGTCTTCTTGTAACGTAGACAGCCTCCCGAGTCAGGTAGACACAGCCTTCCCAGGGCAATAGAGAGGGTAGGGTACTCGCCCAGGACATTCCAGTACAGAGTAGGGCCAGTTGACCAGAAAAAGGGAAAAAAGGAAAAAGTCAAAGTCAAAGGAAAAAAAAAACAACATGTAGTTCACTAAAAAAGCTTGTATAAGCAAGAACCAGAGGGTAGAACTTCTACCCATAATCAAGGAGGGATCAAAAAGGAACAAACTGAATACTCCTGACGGAGCCGGAACCTTAAGGTGTGTAACGAGCCACTACATCCCATAGGAGAAAAATCATGCAGCACGCTTTTTGCCACTTTTCTTTCTGGACACTGTTTGCCATTGACAGTGCGGGTCAATCTTGGCGGATGGCAAGGGGCCTGCAGGTGCCTGATCAGGGAGGATGTCAAGGGATCGGAGCAGTGCAAGACCTTCTTCTAATCCTGTGATTGTTGTGTCTTTCCCATCATGAGTGACAGCCAGCTTCACTGGGAATCCCCATCTATAGGGAATGTTATGGTTGTGCAGAGCTTTGGTGATCGACACCAGTGACCTGCGTTTTTGCATAGTAAATTGCGACAAGTCTGCGAACAATTGAAGCCCAGCGAATTGCTCCGGGAGTTGTTGTGCTTTCCTGAACGACGTCATGAGCTGTTCTTTTACTTGATAGAAATGTATTCTCATCAGAACGTCTCGGGGTACATTATCAGGCAGGAAGCCTGGCTTGGGCAATCTATGAATCCTGTCAATTTGCAGCTCCGACTCAGAGACATCAGGGAGGACCTGCTGCAACAGGTCCCTGGCAAATTGCTGCAGCTGGGCGGGGAGCACGGTTTCGGGGACCCCCCTCACCTTAACATTATTGCGTCTTGACCTATATTCAAGGTCAGCGACCTTTGCCCTCAGCCAAGCTATTTCTTCATTATGTTCAGAGAGTTATGGGAGGATGCAAATTCGCCCATCTTCTCCTCAACATGGGTAACTCTCTCCCCCAGATCTCCTATATCAGCTTTAAAGTTTCTCATACACTGCAGCATGTCAGCATGCATGGAGCTCCTGAGGGAGACAAGCATGTCTTTGAGAGTTGTATCAGAAACTGCCTTTCCTGAGGTGGGGAAGGCAGTAAACGGATCCACCAGCTCCCTCATGTCCTCCAGGGACTCATGCTCTACGCTCACCTGACTGATGTCTTTCTCCAGACGAGGCTTGGATTTAGCAGGGCTTCTATCCAGCGGGGTAGAACCTCCAGGAGACTGCTGAGTGGTGCCCGGACGATTCCCTGGGCTCGATGCTGCGGATCGGGAGCTGCTGCAGGAGGACGTGTTCACCAGGCCGGCGTCGGCGCCATCTTTGCTTAGGCTGCGGCCTTTCGGCGGGTAGAACTCCTCCAATTTTCGGGGCTGGGACCCCTCTTTTATCTTGCGGGTCATGCCGCCAGTGTCTCCGGACCTTCAGGCAGGAATGGGGCTTGTGATGGGCAACACAGTCGCCGCTGTAGCTATCAGTTCCCTGTGCTGGAGCAGAGCAGCGCAGTTACACGTCCATGCAGTCGCGCAGTAGCCACGCCCCCGGTGACTGAATATATTGAGCAGGTCCTTCAGGGGTGAGCACTACATGAAATGTTGTCAATTGTATTTGATATACAGGTACTACATTTCAACTTATGTTGTAGAAAACATACTTGCCTTGTTTGTGGCTGCTCGATTTGGACTATTCTACCTGGATACATTAAACTTCTACCTTGTTATCTGAAAAGTATCTGGACCAGTAAGCTTCTTTTTTTTTTCTTTCTTCAATCTGCCCACAAAATTGTCCTGCTGCTGGCAATTTCCTAAGTGTCTGTGTAAGTGAGATGATACATTGCCTTGTTTTGTGTCTTTACATTTTGGTCTATTCTACCTGGTCACATTTTTGTTTTGTTCTGGTGCTGACTGATTTTTACTAAACTACTTTAGGTTATATTACCTAAACCTGTGTAAGGCCTACTAATATTGGTGATACAGCAGCGGATTGCATTGCACTTGGGGTGATGGTGTGTTGGGTTTTAAGTGCATAGGGCCAGATTCAGGTAGCTTGGCGTATCGTTGAGCAGGCGTAGCGCATCTCATATGCGCTACGCCAACGTAACATAGAGAGGCAAGGCCAGTATTCACAAAGCACTTGCTCCATAAGTTACGTTGGCGTAGCGTAAATGGGCCGGCGTAAGCCCGCCTAATTCAAATTAGGAAGGTAGTGGGCATGTTGTATTAAAATTAGCCGTGACCCCATGTAAATGAATTCCCGAACGAACGGCGCATGCGCGTGCATGCTCAGAATCACGTCGCATATACTCCCTAAGATACGTTGGCTCAATGCTTTCAACGTGAACGTAACCTACGCCCAGCCCCATTCACATACGACTTACGCAAACAACGTAAAATCCGACCGCTGTTTCGTCATCCATACCTTTGCATGGGTTGCGCCACCTATAGAGGTGTTTTATCTTTATGCCGGATGTACGCCTTATGTAAACGGCGTAGCTTACTGCAGGTACGTTCGTGAATCGGCGTATCTAGCTCATTTACATATTCGAAGCTTAAATCAATGGAAGCGCCCCCTAGCGGCCAGCGTAAATATGCACCCAAGATACGACGGCGTAGAAGACTTACTTCGGTCGTAGGAAGCCAGAATTCAGGTGTATCTCATTACAAGAATAAGGCGCATTGATACGATGGCGCATCCATGGACTTACGCGGCGTATATAAAGATACGTCGGCGTAAGTCTCTGTGAATCCGGGCCATAGTGTCTTTACATTTTCTATCAAATAATGCAGTGAGGTGCTGCAAAAAATGCAGCTCCTTAACCTCCCTGGCGGTATGGTTCTGTCTGGAATTACGTACCAAAAGCGGTACAATTATTTTGCATGGAAATTCTGCGTTTTATACTGTAGGCCTGCAATTCTTAGGAATAACTCACTTAAATCTGTCCAAACAAGAGTCAGGCATCTAGGGTATGATAAAGTTTGAAACACAAAATCATAAAATTATAATATAATAAATAACTATAAATAATTATTACAAATGATAATGATAATACAAATTATTCAATAATGTAATCAAATCAAAATCACTGAAATTTGCTCAGAATTGTCGCTGTCATTACTTTTATTTTTTTATGACGGATTTCCCCACAAATCGCTATCGCTCAATTCTGCAAGTGATTTTAATTTATTATCGCTGTTTTCTAGCTGCTCTAAAATCACTTTTGACATAAAGGGACGCTTTTGGTTGCTATGGACAATATACAGTTTGCAGGCACCAAAAAAATGTTTTTATTATATAAAACTACATGCAGGACACAGGGCAGACCACTAGGGACAAGGGGGGTGTGTATTTTTTACATACAGTACTGTAATCTATAAGATTACAGTATACTGTATGTAAAGTGTTTGTTTACTTTTTTTAATTTGCCGCCGGTCTCCGCCCCGTGCGTTGTAACGTCGCAGGGAACGGAGATCGGCGGCAAGCGGGCACTATGTGAGTCGAATGGAGGACGCCGCTCACTCACACAGCGGGGATGCATCGCTGGATCCAGGGACAAGGTAAGTACAGTAACCCTGCCTGGAAAAGGAAAGCCAGCGCGCGCTGCAGGCTCTGCACATCTACCCCGAGCGTGACTCGGGGTTACCGATAATTGCATTGAAAAACAACCCCGAGTCACGCTCGGGAATACCGCTAAGGGGGTTAAGAAACCATCAGCAACAACTGCCTGATACACTCTAATCACCCCAAGCTAAAAGTTAAAATCTAAAAAAAAGGAAATTTACATTGTTGGTATTTACTGTCTGTGAATTGCTGTTCACAGAGATTATTTATGTACATCACTTCCTGTTTCTGTGTGTTTATGTCAGAAATCCCAGAAAAAGGAAGTGGAGAGAGCTGAGCAAAATAATCTTATACACAAAGGGACAGTTACTGCTGCTGCATTTTCACATAGGGCCAAAGCAGAGACTATTAGGCAAGTATTCCTGTGTTCTAATAGTTTAAATTCAGCTGCCCCAAGCTTTTTAAGTGTGCATCTAAATCCTTGTAAAGACTTATCTCTATCTTATTATTATTATCTCACGTGCCAGATAGCTAGGTATGTGCTACTGTATGTACAGTGGATATAGAAAGTCTACACACACCTGTTAAAATGTCAGGTTTCTGTGATGTAAAAAAAAATAGAAAAAGATAAATTATTTTAGAACTTTTTCCACCTTTAATTTGACCTATAAACTTTACAACTCAGTTGAATAACTAACTGAAATCTTTTAGATGGAGGGAAGTAAAAAAATAATAATATGGTTGCATAAGTGTGGACATCTTTAAACTAATACTTTGTTTAAGCACCTTTTGATATTTTTTTTACAGCACTCAGTCAATTTTTTTTTACAGCACTCAGTCTTTTTGGGTATGAGTCTATCAGAATGGCACATCTTCTTTGTAAAAACACTCCAAATCTGTCAGATTATGAGGAAATATCCTGTGCACAACCCCCTTCAGATCACCCCACAGATTTTCAGGGCTGGGCTCTGGCTGGGCCATTTCAAAATTTTAATATTTTTCTGGTGAAGCCATTTCTTTGTTGAATTGGTTGTATGGTTTGAGTCATTGTCATGCTGAAAGATGAAGTTCCTCTTCATGTTCAGCTTTCTAGAAGAAACATGAAGGTTTTGTGCCAATATTGACTGGTATTTGAAACTATTCATAATTCTCTCTACCTTGACTAAAGCCCTTGTTCCAGCTGAAAAAAAACAGCCCAAAGCATAATGCTACCACCACCATGCTTCACTGTGGGTATGGTGTTCTTTTGGTGATGTGCAGAGTTGTTTTTGAGCCAAATATTAAGTTAAACATCGGTTTCATCAGATCATAACACATTTTGCCCACATACTTTTGGGAGACTTCAGATGTGTTTTTGCAAAATTTAGCCAGGCTTTGATGTTTTTCTTTGTAAGAAAAGGCTTCCATTTTGCCACTCTACCCCATAGCCAAGACATATGAAGAATACGGGAGATTGATGTCATCTGTACCATAATACTTGCCAAACATTCCTGCAACTTCTTTAATGTTGCTGTAGACCTCTTGGCAGCCTCCCTGACCAGTTTTCTTCTCGTCTTTTCATCAATTTTGGAGGGATGTCAAGTTCTTGGTACTGTCACTGTTGTGCCATATTTTCTCCACTTGATGATGACTGTCTTCACTGTGCTCCATGGTGTATATCTAATGCCTTGGACATTTTTTTGGACCCTTTTCCTGACTGATACCTTTTAACATTGAGATCCCTCTGATGCTTTGGAAGTTTTCTGCGGACCATGGCTTTGCTGTAGGATGTGACTAAGAATATGTCAGGAAAGACCTACTAGAACAACTGAACTTTATTTGGGGTTAATCAGAGGCACTTTAAATAATGGCAGGTATGTATAGACTACTATTTAATATGAGTTTTAATGTGATTGCTTAATTCTGAACACGGAGCATAACAAACAGGAGAAGCCGCAAGGAGAGGCTGTGCTCCCATATGATCACTAACCGCGCATTTTAACTACTTCCCGACCCGCGTATTGTAAATGTACGTCCTCTTTTTAAACATGGATATCTCAGTAACGGCAGCAGCTGCTGCCACAACTGAGATATCCATGTTTTCAGCGGGCGGCCGTGTAAACGATAACGGCGGTCTCCGCGGCGGATTCGCCGCGAGATCGCCGTTATCGGTGGCGGGAGAGGGGCCCCCCTCCCGCCGCTTTTCCGCGCCCTCCGCCGCTTACCGGAGCCGTCGGTAGCGGCGGAGGAGATCCGATGCTGCCGCCTGGAGAGTGAGGACTTGAGTGAGGGCAAGATGGCCCCCACCCATCCTCATAGCTCTGCTGGGCGGAAGTGACGTCAAAACGTCAGTCCCGCCCAGCCTCTTAAAGAGACAATTTTTTTTTTGTCATTTTTTTAAATGACAAATTTTCCTTTTTTTTTTTTTTTTTTTTGCATTTAAGCCTAAATATGAGATCTGAGATCTATTTAAGAGGACCTGTCATGCTTTTTTCTATTACAAGGGATGTTTACATTCCTTGTAATAGGAATAAAAGTGATCATTTTTTTTTTATATATTTTAGTGTAAAAAATAATAAAATCAATAAAATTAAATAAGAAAACAAAAAAAAAATTTTTTAAAGCGCCCCGTCCTGACGAGCTCGCGCGCAGAAGCGAACGCATATGCGAGTAGCGCCCGCATATGAAAATGGTGTTCAAATCACACAAGTGAGGTATCGCCGCGATCGTTAGAGCGAGAACAGTAATTATAGCCCTAGAGCTACTCTGTAGCTCAAAAAATGCAACTTATAGAATTTCTTAAACGTCGCCTATCTAGATTTTTAAGGGTAAAAGTTTGACGCCATGCCACGAGCGGGCACAATTTTAAAGCGTGACATGTTGGGTATCATTTTACTCGGCGTAACATTATCTTTCACAATATATAAAAAAATTGGGCCAAATTTATTGTTGTCTTATTTGTTAATTCAGAAAAGTGAATTTTTTCCAAAAAAAGTGCGCTTGTAAGACTGCTGCGCAAATACGGTGTGACAAAAAGTATTGCGATGACCGCCATTTTATTCTCTAGGGTGTTAGAAAAAAATATATATACAATGTTTGGGGGTTTTAAGTAATTTTCTAGCAGAAAAAAATGTTTTAGTCTTGCAAACACCAAATCTGAAAAACACTTAAGGTCTTTAAGTGGTTTCCATTCTGTAAGTGCAATACTTTTGTGGCAAATTAAAACTTTGTTTACAGTATTATGCTATGGAGCTTTTTTCATTTTATATCTTTCTGAGATGCTAGATACCGTTCACATCTCTGTTACCCAGTCATCAACAGTGGGTCCATAGGGAGACCTTAAACCCCTGTGTTTGGAGTGACCACCGTGATAGCGGTCATACCGTTAGGGTAAGGAGACTACATTACCACATTTTGGGTGCTTCACTGGTGGATGAAGATTTTTCTGTCACTATTTCCTTTCTGCACCATTATGGATTAACCCTATAAGGACTGATCTGTTTTTAGTTTTAACCATTCACATACAGGATTCATCTGCCAGCTTACTATCATTTTGGGACTATTCTCATGTCCCTTATTTATTTTCTTTTTTCACAGTTGGGAATCATTATTCTTATTTATTTTTATATGCCAGCCACATTTAAAATGTATGTGATATTGGTGTTTTTAGTCACAATTGGTTGTTATAGAGTACATTTTTTCACTTATTTTCACATTAATTTCTTTTGATTCACACTCACATTGTATGATTATTACTTCATCATGTTCATTCATGTATGATCCCTTCAATTTAATTTGTTTTTTTTAACACTTAGCGCTGTATCTATTATCACACATTTTCTGAATTTTGTATCCAAATTTTGATACAGGCAGCTATTTTTCTCACAATCACTGTGTAGTTTTTCATCATTATTTAGTCATTATTTAGCGCAGTGTTTTCCTCTTTTGTTTTTGTAATTCTGAACACAGCTACATCCCCAGTTATAAGTGTGCAAACTTATGCAACCACATTATTTTGTTTTATTTTATTTTACTTCCCCCCACCTAAAAGATTTCAGTTTGTTTTTTAATTGAGTTGTACAGTTTATAGATGACATTAAAGGTGGAAAAGTTCTGAAATTATTTAACTTTGTCCCTTTTTTTTTTATCACAGAAACCTTACATTTTAACAGGGGTCAGGTTGCTCGGATAAGGGGTCTGGTGTGGATTTTTGGGGGAACTCCACACCATTTTTTTTTATCCACAAGGGTCTGTAATGGATCCTGAAGGGTCTGTAATAGATATTTGGGGGAAACCCCATGTAATTTTTCTTTTTAAATTGATGGCGGGGTTCCCCTTAATATCCATACCAGACCTGAAGGGCCTGGTAAATGTATTTGGGGGGACCCCCACGCTTTTTTCTTATTATTAATGAATTCTCTCTGACTAAATTACTTTTTTTCCTTCAGAAATGACACTTTGTGCAGAGACAGTTCTAAGTACGGGAAACATGCGCTATTTCACACGCATATTTTACACCCCCCCCCAGGTTTTTTTTTCTTTAAAGGTTCTGTCGAATCTCCTTTTTTTTAAAGAATTCTTTGAATCTCCTTTTTTTTTAAGATTCCGTCGAATCTTCTTGGAACATTCAACAGACACCATAAGCCTTAAATGACAGATTCAAACTTAATTACAAAACAAAAATAAAAATAAACAAAACAAATAAAAACGAATTTCGGGAGTAACTAAATAAATTTATTTTTCGGACGAAAATGCAATTCCGAAACGAAATATTTCAGTGTGCACATGTCTACTGGGCACATATACCCCTTCCTGCCCAGGCGAAATTTCAGCTTTCAGCACTGTCATGCTTTGAATGACAATTGCACCGTCGTGCGACGTGGCTCCCAAACAAAATTGATGTCCTTTTTTCCCACAAATAGAGCTTTCTTTTGGTGGTATTTGATCATCTCTGCGGTTTTTCTTTTTTGTGATATAAACAAAAATGGAGCAACCATTTAAAAAAAAAACTATTTTTTTTTCTTTTTGCTATAATAAATATCCAATTAAAAAAAAAATGTTCTCAGTTTAGGCCGATACGTATTCTTCGACATATTTTTGGTAAAAATAAAAATCACAATAAGCGTATAGTGATTGGTTTGTGCAAACGTTATAGCGCCTACAAAATAGGGGATAGAATTATGACATTGGGGTTTTTTTTTTTGCAATGGCGGTGATCTGCGATTTTTGTCAGGACTGCGATATTATGGTGGACACATCAGGCACTTTTGGTACGTTTTTGGGACCATTCGCATTTATACAGCAAACAGTGATATAAATATGCACTGATTACTGTATAAATGTGACTGACGGGGAAGGGGTTAACACTAGGGGGGAGGAAGGGGTCAATGTGTGCCCTGCTAGGTGATTCTTACTGTGGGGGAGGGGACTGACTGGGGGAGGTGACCGATGGTTATCCCTATATACACACACGTGGATCTCTGTGTTTACACACAGAGATCCATGTCCCTGTCTCTGTGACTGCCAATCACGAGTGTCTGGAGGACATCGCGGCTGCCAGGCACGCCCATCGGCACCTGAGTGACACGGCGGGCGGGCGCCACCGGTGGCGCTCGTGCACCCCCCAGTGGCTGGAGGCCGGATGCCGTATATAGACGGCCTCCCGGCATTTTGTTGGCCGTGAAAACTCGTCAGGCGGTTAGGAAGTGGTTAAAGTTTGGCTTGTAGCATGTTTGTTCTGTTTTATCTGCCTCATTTCTGGTGCATCCCTTGCTTGTGGCACAGGTTTCTTCTGTTTCTGCATGCTAATCTCCATAAATCGCACAACAATCGTGGCAACCCGCATCGTGTAAAGCATGTCAGCTAGTAAAAGTTCAGGAGTTACTTTTTGGCCGACATGCTTCATGCAATGCAAGTTACCATGATTGCAGCATGATTTATCGCACGACAATCGCAGGAGACCCTCACCGCAATTTTAGGTGTCATTCGAATGAATGGCATCTAAACTATGAGTCATGCGATTTGTCATTCACACATCGGAGCTTTCAATTCATGGGCAGAATCGTGGCAAATCTGCCTGCGATTCAAAATGCTGAAGTGTGAATGCAGGGCAGATTTATCAACAGCAGAGGTCTATCTATCTATCTATCTAATTCCGAATTTCCGAAAAAAAAATGAATGATACGAAAACGAAAAAAAAAAAGAATTTTCGGAAATTCTAGAAAATTCGGAAATTGCAAATTTCGAAAATATAAAATTCGAAAAAAAAGAATTACGAATTTCCGATTTTTTTTATCTTTGAATTTTCGAAAATCAGAATTTTCGAATTACATTTTTTTTAATTCCAAAATTCGGAATTTCCAAAATTCGAAAAATTCGAAAATTGAAAAAATTCAAATTTTTTTATTTTTTTATTTTTTTAATTTTCAAATTGTCAAATTGTTGAATTTTTTTGATTTTTTAAAATTTTCGAATTTTCGAAATTCCGAATATTCTAATTTTCGAAATTCCAAATTCTCACATTTTTTCATTTTCGAATATTTTAATTTTCTAAATTTTGATTTTTTTTATTTCCAGATTTTCGTATTTCCAAATATTCGTATTTCCAAATTTCAGAAATTTTTTTAAATTTTCGAATTTTCGAAATTCCGAATATTCTAGTTTTCGAAATTCCGAATTCTCACATTTTTTCATTTTCGAATATTTTAATTTTCGAAATTCCGATTTTTTTAATTTCCAGATTTTCGTATTTCCAAATATTCGTATTTCCAAATTTCAGAAATTCGGATTTTCGGAAATTTGGAATTTTTTAATTATCAAATTTTCACCTTTTTTTAATTTTCGAATTTTCGAATTTTTTAATTATCGAAATTTCGAAAATTAAGAAATTTGAAAAAAATTTAATTTGAAAAAAAAAATATTTCCAAATTTCCGATTATTTATTTATTTTTTAATCTTTTTGAATATTTTAATTTTCGAATTTTCGTATTTCCGAATTTCGGAAATTTGGATTTTCAAAATTTAGATTTTTGAAATTCGGAATATTGAAAATTCTAAAATTAAAAAAATAGAAAAATTCGAAAATTGAAAAAATTAAAATTTTTTAATTCGATTTTTTTTTTCGAATTGTCAAATTGTCGATTTTTTTAAATTTGCGAAATTCCGAATATTCCAATTTTTTAATTTTCGAATATTTTTATTTTTGAATTTTCGAAAATTCTAAAAATTGCAAAATTTGAAAATCTAAAATTCAAAACATTTTTGTATTCCGAATTTCCAAAATTCAGATTTTTTTTTTTTTTTATATTAGCACATTTTTATATTGGAACTATTTTTTAATAATTGTTTTATAAACTATTTTAAACCATTTATGTACCAGCAATTTTTTTGTGAATGGCAAGACTCACTGTGTCTTACATAGATTGTAGTACCCAAATTCATCCACAAGATGGCACTGCCATTTTATTTACTTTTATTTTGTGTTGTTCATGCAATCAATCACATCTGACTCAGGGTTATAAATACGATACCCATCATGTGACCAG
Source organism: Rana temporaria (assembly GCF_905171775.1). Classification (NCBI taxonomy): domain Eukaryota; kingdom Metazoa; phylum Chordata; class Amphibia; order Anura; family Ranidae; genus Rana; species Rana temporaria. Next base: position 290,317,548 of record NC_053491.1, on the reverse strand, counting down.
GAAGCTTCCTGACGCCATCAATAGATGAAACGTACGTCGAGGCGTTCCTGGTCACGTTCAGCTACTTCTGGATTTGGCACAGAGAGGCGGTGGAACGCACGCTACACCTACCCACGAGAGTGAGACACAGTGCGGCCGGTGCTCCACGTTAAATCTGGCTGTAATATGCTTGATTCCTTGGCACTTGCACAATTAGCTTTTGTTTTTAATCTATTTCACAATAAATCGCAGAACTTCACTATGGCCCTTTTTTCTTTATTTTATCCATGGTAATTTCTTCTGTCGGAGTCCATTCCTGGCCAGTCCCACCTAGGTGCCAGTACAGACCTTAGGCCACCAACTGTACTAAAGCTCCACCTGATCCTTTTTTTAAAATGAAGGGTCATGGTGGTCTGGTAAGTAAGCACTTACCTCTACCTCTCACCAGGTGTCGCCAGTTTGATATCTGTTCTGTGGTGATGGTGTCTACTCTCAAGTAGGGATGAGCTTCGTGTTCGACTCGAACATTGTATGTTCGACCGTTTGTTGAATTACGAACGTTACGGGCCGTTCGCGCCAAATTCGAGTGGCGTGTCACGGCCCATAATTCACTGCGGAATCGCAGTGCATTGCTGGCTGATGATTGGCCAAGCATGCACTATGACCTTGACCAATCACAGCGCGCAAAAAACGGAAAGTCATAATTGGCCAAAGCCAGGGTGGCTTTGGCCAATTATGGCTCAGGGGGTTTAGTACACGTCCCACACTATAAAAGGCTGCCTGCAGGTCGGCCTTGTGTAGTGTGTTGAGGCGGTGGTTAGAGACAGAGAGAGAGAGAGAGAGAGAGAGAGAGAGTGTCATTTTTTCTAGGTAGATAAAGCAGGCAGGCTAGTCAGTTAAAGTTAGTGTGTAGAGGATATATATGCATCCCAGGTGTTGTACATATATTTATACACTGTATAGTTTAGCTATATCCACTCTTCCTAATTTACTGGCAGGCAGGTGATTGTGCTAGCTGCAGTATTCTCACGTGGTGTACTGCCTGTGTCCTCTGCAGTTTTCACCTAAAGCTACGTGGTGTGTACTGCCGGCGTCCTCTGCAGTTTGCACCTAAAGCTACGTGGTGTGTGTACTGCCATTGTCCTCTGCAGTGTGCACCTAAAGCTACATAGTGTGTACGGCCCGTGTCCTCTGCAGTTTGCACCTAAAGCTAAGTGGTGTGTACTGCCTGTGTCCTCTGCAGTGTGCACCTAAAGCTACGTGGTGTGTACTGCCTGTGTCTGTGCTATTTTTCGCAATGATTTTCATCCATATTGCAGGGACCAGACATAACATTAAAGCCGCAAGCAGTCTTTTTTTTTTTAACCAGAAAAATCAAGTTTATTGAGATGAAAAGGAGGCATACATACATAAACAAAAGTCAATGGATTAACAGCAACTAAACAAGGGTTTTACATTTTGTGACAGGACGTCAGGTAAATCTGTGGGTGTTGTCACTGATGGGACATACATTTCTGCCTTGTTTAGACGATACACAGATGGTTATCGGGCGTCGGCTACAAACGTAGCCAGAGAAAGGCTAAGGGCTGTTGAAAGACTCCAGCTGTTCAGAGTGAGGCAATTAAGGCCTTTATAAGAAGTCCAGAGGGTTACCACTAATTGCTGCATCACTCCTAAGGCTGTGTGAGTAGGAGAGCAGTGCCAGAAGGTCTTCGGTGGAGGTGAGGAGAGGATTGATTTTTCTGTGTGATAAAAATCAAAAGACTATTGTTTTCTGCTGTATGACCAGCACTGTCTACCCAGCAGTAGGCTGTGTTAGACTTCATAGATAGGTTCCTGTGTGGAAGGTAGACGCCCAGAGTGGCTAGGATTTATTTTATGTTTGATTTTGTTTATGCTGTTTGGATGCTTGCAATTGTTTTCCAGCAAGATGGAAAAATAAACCAGAAACTTTGTTTTCAACCGTCTTCGACTGCCAGTCTGTATAAATTCAGTGTGTGGTGAACCCAACCAAGGGGTCACACACCCCGCTACCAAGCTAACCCCTCACAATGTGTACACTGTACCTTTCAAACCATCCCTCCGGTACAACCGGTCATTACAGTCATGAGCACACCAGCACCAAACCCATAAAACTGAAAAGCACATACCACCCCCCCCCCACTCAAACACTTCATTATATACTACCTCAGACCGTGCACATTTCTCCGTCACCCAGCCACCTGTCCCAAACGGCAGAAAATTTCTGTGGTCGCCCCCTATGGACATAGATCATCCGCCTGTACGGAAGGGTGATGTTAACCTCCCTTTTCCAGTCTTCTAATGTTGGGGCCCTGGCCCGCATCCAGGCCTTGGCTACCACCTTAAACCTTAAAAGCTAGCCATAAACAGTGTTTTATATATAAAGATAGTCTGGTACTTGTCTACATCCGGCAGTAAGCCCAGGAGACACAGCTTTGGATCCATGCCCACTGGGGATCCCATGTTGTCATGGAGAAATTGCGTCACCTGTAACCAGTATGCCTGTATGTCCAGGCAGTGCCACAACAAATGATAAAACATTCCTGTTGTTGTAGCACACATGGGGCACGCGGGGTCCCTTGTGGGTTGGAATTTTGCCAGTCTCAGGGGTGTTAGATAAGCGCGATGAATTATATATAATTGTGTTAATCTATCCGAGAGTTTGGGGAATAACGTCTTGACTCCCTCTAAGATCTCTCCCAAGTCGGCATCTTCTATATGTCCTATGTCCTGTTCCCATTTTACCTTAGCCGTCTGAGACACCCTACCTACCCCATGCTGTCGAATAATACAATACAGATTAGATGTGAGTTTGGCAGAGTCAAAGCCGCAAGCAGTCTTAAATTACTTTTTTCTTATAGTAATCTCATTTTGTGCAGGGACAGTTCTAAACACGTGCCACTTCACAGGCATACTATAGACACCCAGCAGGTACGATATTTAAAGGATGTTTTTCATTTTTTTTCACTTTAAGCATCATTAAAATCACACTGCTCCAGAAAAAAACGACCGTTTAAAAAAAAATAAAAAATTCCATTGATACATGTTCCCTGGGGCAAGACCCAGGTTCTCAAAGACGTTTTCCGACAGTAACTTGCATATTAGGCTTTAAAATGAGCACTTTTGAGTTCAAACGTTCGAGTCCCATAGACGTCAATGAGGTTCTAAATGTTCGCGCAAGCATTCGGTCCGTTCGAAGGTTCTGGTGCGAACCGACCGGGGGGTTGTTCGGCTCATCCCTACTCTCAAATTAACCATTTGATTCATGGACTTACCAATTGCTTATCATTTAGTGACTATTGCTGCATTTTTTGGACCTGTTCGCACCTATTTTTTAAATCACTATTGTATTTTTGACCATGTAGTTAAAATATTGTCTCACGCTAGAATTTGGAATTTATTTATCACTTATTATTTGGCCCCCTTACTATTATACACCCCCCACATTGCTAAAGTTGTTTTCACGCCACTTTAGGGGAGCAGCTTCTTTAATATATTTTACATTACCATAGTGCAGAGTTCTCTATTTACCCCTTTTTTCTTATTTGCGTCTGACAGACGCGAGTAGAGAAGAGCCGATCGGCGGTTCTCCTGACAGGGGGGTATGTGCTGATTGTTTATCAGTGCAGCCCCCCTAGGACCACCAGGGATGCCACCAGACCACCAGAGATGACCACCAGGAACTACGCAATGCATTTAGTAGCCCATTATGCTTTACCTTTACAGGGAAACAAAGAGAAAGTAACACCCATCAGGGTTTCACCTGGACCAGATGGCATCCACCCACGGATCCTAAAATAATTGAGCTCTGTAATTTCAAAGCCACTGTATCTAATTTTTAGGGACTCATTAATGATGGGAATAGTACCACTGGATTGGCGTAGGGCCAATGTGGTGCCCATATTTAAAAAGGTAACAAAGACTTTACCAAGTAACTATAGACCTGTAAGTTTAACTTCTATAGCTGTGAAGATACTGGAGAGATTAATAAAAGACCACATAGATGAGTTCTTCCAGGAAAAAACTATTTAAGCAACAGACAGCATGGATTCATGAAATGCAGAAGTTGTCAGACAAACCTGATTTCTTTTTATGAAGAGGTAAGTAAAACCTTGGACATAGACGTGGCTGTGGACGTGATATACTTGGATTTTGCAAAAGCGTTCGATACAGTTCCCCACACATGGCTCATGTGTAAGGTAAGGTCTACAGGATTGGAAATATCAGTTTGTAAATGGATAGAAAACTGGTAGAAAGACAGAATTCAGAGAGTAGTGGTTAATGATTCTTACTCTGAATGGTCTAAGGTTATCAGTGGTGTACCCCAAGGTTCAGTGTTGGGACCCTTACTTTTTAATAGCTTTATGAATGATATTGGGTCTGAGATCAAAAGTAACAATTCTGTCTTTGCAGATGACACCAAGCTATGCAGTGGAATAACGTCTTTACAGGATGTCGCCAATTTACAAGCCGACCTCAATGCTCTGTCTAATTGGGCGACTAAGTGACAGATGAGGTTTAATGTTGATAAATGTAAAGTTATGCACTTGGGGGCTAAGAATATGCATGCATCATACATACTAGGGGGAGTACAACTGGAGGGATCCGTAGTGGAGAAGGATCTGGGGGTTTTGGTAGATCATAAGCTCAATAATGGCATGCAATGTCAAGCTGCGGTTTCCAAAGCAAGCAAAGTCCTTTCTTGTATTAAGAGAGGTATGGACTCCAGAGAGAGAGATATAGTTTTGCCCCTGTACAAATCATTAGTAAGACCTCATCTGGAATATGCAGTTCGGTTTTGGGCCCCAGTTCTCAAAAAGGATATTGGGGAACTGGAGAAAGTGCAGAGAAGGGCAACCAAACTGATAAGAGGCATGGAGAAGCTCAGCTATGAGGAAAGATTAGAGGAACTAAATGTATTCACTCTTGAGAAGAGAAGATTAAGGGGAGATATAATCAACATGTACAAATATATAAGCGGTCCATATACTGTAGTGAACTTGGTGTTGAGTTATTCACTTTACGGTCAACACTGAGGACAAGGGGGCACTCTTTACGTCTAAAGGAAAAGAGATTTCATACGGAAATGTTTCTTCACAGTAAGAGCTGAAAATGTGGAATAGACTCCCTCCAGAGGTGGTTCTGGACAGCTCAGTAGATTGCTTTAAGAAAGGCCTGGATACTTTCCTAAATGTACATAATGGCCCGGATTCAGAGACAGTGGCGTATTTTTGTGCGGGCGTAGCGCATCTCATATGCGCTACGCCGATGTAACTCTGAGAGGCAAGAGCAGTATTCACAAAGCACTTGCTCCCTAAGTTACGTTGGCGTAGCGTAAATGGGCCAGCGTAAGCCCGCCTAATTCAAATTAGGTAGTGGGCGTGTTGTATTAAAATTAGCCGTGACCCCATGTAAATGAATTCCCAAACAAACGGCGCATGCACGCGCATGCTCAGAATCACGTCTCATATACTCCCTAAGATACGTTGGCTCAATGCTTTCGACGTGAACGTAACCTACGCCCAGCCCCATTCACGTACGACTTACGCAAACAACGTAAAATCCGACGGCTGTTCCAACATCCATACCCTAACATGACTTACCCCTGCTTTATGAGGGATAACTACACGCCAGACGTACGCCTTATGTAAACGGCGTAGCTTACTGCGACGGGCGCAAGTATGTTCGTGAATCGACGTATCTAGGTCATTTACATATTCAACGCGTAAATCAATGGAAGCGCCCCTAGTGGCCAGCGTAAATATGCACCCAAGATACGACGGCGTAGGTGACTTACGTCGGTCGGATGGAGCCAGAATTCAGGCATATCTGGTTTCAAGAATACGGCGCATAGATACGACGGCGCATCCTAGAACTTACGTGGCATATCAACAGATATGTCGGCGTAAGTTCTCTCTGAATCTGGCCCAATATAACTGGGTACTAACATTTATAGGTAAAGTTGATCTGGGGAATATCCGAATTGCCTCTCGGGTAATTAGGAAGGAATTTTTTCCCCTGCTGTAGAAAATTGGATTGGATCATGCTTTGCTGGGGTTTTTTGCCTTCCTCTGGATCAACTGTGGGTATAAAATTGGGTATATGTGATTGTATGATATTATTATTATTATTATTATTATTATTATTATTATTATTATTATTATTTTATTTTTTATGGTTGAACTGGATGGATTTTTGTCTTTTTTCAACCTGACTAACTGTGTAACTATGCAACTTCCTCTTTAATTTCACACATTACTAGAATGAGCACTAAGCCATGCAAAATATTGTCCCTCTTTGGAATGCAACTAGACCACTTTCCCAAACAGTTCTTGATGATAGTCTCACATATACTAATAGCAGCTCGAATGTCAATAACAATTGAATGGAAACAGACGATAATCCCCAATATCTTTCACTATAAAAATGCCAATGGTCCCAAAAATGTGTCAAAAGTGTCCGAAGTGTCCGCCATAATGTCACAGTACCGAAAAAAAAAACGCTGATCGCCGCCATTACTAGTAAAAAAATATATTAATAAAAATGCCATAAAAATACCCCCTATTTTGTAAACGCTATAACTTTTGCGCAAACCAATCAATAAATGCTTATTGCGATTTTTTTTTTTTTTTTAAATATTTAGAAGAATACGTATCGGCCTAAACTGAGGGAAAAAATAGTTTTTTATATATTTTTGGGGGCTATTTATTACAGCAAACAGTAAAAAATATTGTTTTTTTTTCAAAATTGTTGCTCTATTTTTGTTTATAGCGCAAAAACTAAAAACCGCAGAGGTGATCAAATACCACCAAAAGAAAGCTCTATTTGTGGTAAAAAAAGGACGTCAATTTCATTTGGAAGCCACGTTGCACGACCGCGCAATTGTCAGTTAAAACGACACAGTGCCGAATCGCAAAAAGTGCTCTGGTCTTTGGGCAGCAATATGGTCCGGGGGTTAAGTGGTTAAATAAAGTCGAACTCCAGGCAGATAAGAAAAAAAACACGGGGTGTGGCTTGGACAGGACTCGAGATGGCCGCTTAGAACAAGAGCTCCTGCACACTGAGGACATTAAAAGCTCCCTTTAAGATTCTTCTGCACTTTTAAAGATGGGCAGAACACACAGAAGCACCTCGACACCCTGCTCCATAAAGGACTTCGGCACACAACTCAGCAACAATATCCCAGAGATGTCCCAGACCCGGGCCTCAACACATAATGCAGAGTCACAGGCCTCGCAGGTCTCATAACTGGGCTTGCCTAGAAGCATCACCGATCCGATAACGGTAGACACCGGTGCTGCTACTCCAACCCCGAGCCTGGCCGACCTGCAGAGGGATCTACAAAAGGTGGCCTTGGATATAAAACACACACTGACGGCTGCCATTTCAGACCTCAAGACGCAAATTCAGTTGATGAATAACCACCTGACAGGAGTAGAGGAAAACACACAATTCCAGGCAAGTACAGAAAACATATGATATGCATCTGCCGCACACTTCACAGACAAGTGGAAGATTTGGACAGTCGCGGGCGCAGACACAATATTAGAATAAGGGGAGTCCCTGAGGCAGTAGAGCAGGCCACCCTATCGCAGACAATATGCACCATCTTTAATAACCTGCTTGACAGACCAGTGGAGTCCCCTTTTGAGATGGAGTGGCTACATCACGATCTGAGACCTCCCCCCAGGGACTCCAAACCCCCCCAGAGACATAGTGTGCCGTATTGTGAACTTTCCTCTGAAAGAGGAGAATCTGAGAAAAGCGACAGACAGAGGATGCATTGTATACAATGGTGCAGACATTAAGCTCTTCCAAGACTTATCCCAGATAACCTTACAAAACTGGTGCACCCTGCACACCCTTCTGGAAACGTTACACGCTAGCAACATCAAATACAGGTGGAAGTTTCCGTTCTGTCTCTCAGCAACCGCTAGAGGCCTCACTGCACTTCTCAGGACACCGGGAGACCTACCTAGCTTCTGTGAGCAACTTGATCTGCCGCCTGTGGAAATACCCGAATGGCACTCTTTCTATTTTCCCACAGAACCATGGAAGCCGGTCTCACACTTGTCATCACCTAAGGCTCAGTGACCACGATCCAGACACCGCAGACTGGACCCCACTTTTCCGGGATCTCTCCTCCCACCCTTCGGCTCATGCTAATACCCCGCGCAGGGGAAACCATGATATGTGACCTGCACCTCATGGGATCATAGACCCCTGGGTCAGTAAGTTGAGATGACTTTTCATTGCTCTTTTCTGACTTTGACTGTTTTTCTGTTTCCTTATTTTTGCCGTTATAATGAACGTTCAAGTACCCTCAGCGCAACATGATAACTCCATCCTCCCACCTCTCTACTTGGATCAGTGGACTTTACCAAGATCAGCCCCCACTCAGGTACTTCTCTCATTTACTTACAGGTACTCTCTCTGTTTGTCCCACACCTGGGTGACTACTCGCCAAATGTAAAGGGTTTAAACCCTTCAGAAAAAAAATCTCAAGTTCTTTCCTCCCTGACTAAAAACAAAGCACACTTTCTACTTCTCCAAGAAATGCATTTTCGATCAGATGCCATTCCCAAACTGGCAAACCATGTTTACAAGCAAGCACTACATTCTACAAATCCAGATTCCAAAACTAAAGGGGTCTCCATACTTATTTCTAAACATGCCGATTTTCAGCTAGCTGACACACTGATAGACCCTGAAGGTAGACACAGTATATCTTCCTTAAGGGCACATTTGCATCCAAGCCAATTACTCTGGCCAATATTTATGGCCCAAACGAACATCAAGTCTCTTTTTTCAAAAAAGTAGGTGACCTTCTATCCAGTTTTCAAAAGGGGATCCTAATTTTGGGAGAAGACTTCAATGTACCATTAAACCCCACCCTAGACACCTCCACGGGCACTTCCGCACTCCCTTACCAAGCACTCCGGCAGATCAAACTGCAGCTCCAAAGCCTGACACTCCATGATACCTGTTCCCAACCAAAAAAAATTACACCTTCTTCTCCCCCCCCCACACCAAAAATATTCTAGAATGGACTACTTCTTTCTTTCCCAGACAGATTTATTGTTTCTCACACAGGCCACTATAGAACCAATGTTTTTGTCTGATCACCACCCAATCTTCGTATCACTCACATTTCCTGAACCAAATGAAACAACCAAGACCTGGCGTCTGAATCCCTCCCTGCTGAAAGTCTCAGAAGGGATATTGCACCTGTTACAACCCCGGATATTGCACCTGTTACATTATGGGAGGCAAACAAATGTGTGTTGAGGGGGAAATTCAACAAACGCCAAACAACAGCAACAAACGCCAAAAAGAGACATCAAGAAGAAATTAGTTCTCTCATCAAAACTAACAATAGGTTTGAGGCGGCCCACAAACAATCGACTTCGCAAACTACTTTACAGGACCTTTTACACGCTTAATCGACACTGTTGGATGAGCTCGGGAAACGAACAAGGAGACGCTATATCCTGCCACAGAAAGTGTTCTATGAACACAACAACAAGAGTGGGAGACTGTTGGCTCACATGATTCAAGCAGCTAAGCTCACATCTAGGATTCACCAAATATTAGACAAGCAAGGCACACTCCTCTCTAAATACGAGGATATAGCCAGACATTTTGAAAACTTCTACTCTAAACTCTAAACTCTACAACCTGCCACGCAATAGTGTCAAGGGGATGAGCGCATCCTGATGGTCTCCCACTAGTGTATTACAAATGCTTTCAAGATACACTAACACCAGAGATGCTCAGAGGCCCATATCCACATAGAAATGGATAGGCGCAGCGTATCAGAGATACGCTATGCCGCCGTACCTTACCTGGCGTTCTTTCAAATCCTCAAAGATTTTGCGCCGTAAGTTACAGCGGCGTAGTGTATTTCTGGCGGCGGAATTCAAATCGGCGATTAGGTGGCGTGATTCATTTAAATGAAGCGTGTCCCCGCGCTGAATGAACTGCGACAGCTCCGTTTCGTAATTTCCCGCCGTGCATTGCACGAAATGACGTCGCAACAACGTCATTTTTTAAACTTAGACATGACTTACGTCCATCCCGACTTACGCAAAAAAAAAGAAAAAATTCAAATTTCGACGGGGGAACGACGGCCATACTTAACATGGCACATCTAACTATACGCCGCAAAATACCAGCTTTAACTATACGCCGGAAAAATCCGACTAGAGACGATGTAAGAGAATGCGACGGCCGCGCGTACGTTCGCATTGCATCTACGATCCGAAGGCGTATGAAGCCGGACGCCTGTCAGATCAAACCCAGATGCCGTTGTATCTTGGTTTGAGGATTTAAACTAAAGATACGACGCGGGTAATTTGAAAGTATGCCGGCGTATCAGTAGATACGCCAGCGTACTCTCTCTCTGGATCTGGCCCAGAATGTTTTTTTTTTAATTATAACATTTTTTATTGTTGTTTGCATATATAAAGTACAAAAAGTGGTACACCAATTTGCATAGAGTTAACATACTACATACGCAAGCATACATTCCCCCCCCCCCATATCTCTGTGTTATTATGATTGAGTGAAAAAAGCCTCTTAAATTCCAAATTGTCTTCCCTTATGTCCGCCCTCCCCCCCACCACCCCTCCAACCCTCGCCCACCCCTCCACCCTCCCATCACACCTTGGACCGTTTTTTTAGGTTAGTTTGTTTCATTAGATAAATCCTCCCCATGTAGGGATGTCCAATAGCTGGTTAAAGTATATATTAATTTTGAAAGACTTCCTCTTCTTATATAGAACATCCCGTTATGTCTAGCCAAGGTTTCCACATCCTCACATATTTTCTATAGTTGCCCTGTCTAGTGAGTGTCACTCTCTCGCTCCAGATCATTGTATTGATGGTTTCAACCCAAGATTTGACAGTAGGTGGAGTCTGGGCCTGCCACCTCCACGCAATTAACTTCCTTGCCTGGAAGAGGCATCTCAGCACCACCTCGAGGGTACCAGCAGGCACTCTATCCTCCTCGATACTGCCTAATAGGCATGTCTTAGACTCAGCTTCCAGATTCGTTTTGAAAGTTTTATTTATTGTGTCTATTACCTCCTCCCAGTATCTGAATAGCTTGGGGCATTTCCACATCATGTGGATGAGACTGCCTGTCGCTCTGCACCTTGGACATTCGTCAGTACTTCTCCACCCAAGATTGAACATTCTCCTGGGGGTATAGTATACTCTATGCAAGAGGAACAAGTGTGATACTTTCTGAGATGGAGAGATCGAGACCAATACCCCCCTCCTCAAGATCGCGCTCCACTGTTCCATGGTCATTTGCCCCAAGTCTTTCTCCCACCCCATCCTGCTCTTAATGGGGCCTGCCCTACTTATTGTTTTAGCTCCTATTCTGGAATACAATTCAGAGATCAGGCCTTTAGTTGTTTTTGAAGAGGTTATTTTCAAGAGGGTAGGGGCCGAGGACCATACAATGGGTTGTGACCCAAACTGGGCTTGGATGCCGTGCCGGATCTGGAGGTATCTGTAAAATGTTTTATTTGCTATATTGAATTCCTGTCGCAAGTCTGCAAAGGATTTCATATGTTCTCCATCATACAATTGATTTAAGCGATTTATCCCTTGTCTCTCCCATTCCTTGCATCTCTCAATGTCTTTTAGTTCCCTTAAGTTCTGGTTGCACCAGAGAGGGGCAAACGTTGTTATTCCCTTATAGCCCATCAGTGCTTTTGTTGTTTGCCATACTTTGAGGATTAGTTTTATGGTTGGACCCTTATAAATAAACGAGCCAGCCTCGAGTGCCTCCAATATTGTCCTATGTGGTGCCCCTAATAGCATCAGTGTACCGGAATTCCCGTCTCCCTCCAGTCCACAATTTGCAAGGTGTTGTAGTTGCGAAGCTAGGAAGTATGTTTTCGGGTGGGGAACTGCCATTCCCCCCTCTTTAGCTGGTAACTGCATGGTCTGGAGACAAATCCGGGCTTGTCCCTTCTTCCAAATTAAATCTCTGAAAATGGATTCTATCCTTTTGAACCATTTTTGGTCTATCCAGACTGGGGAAATATGAAGGATATAGAGTAGCTGGGGCAGCCACAGCATCTTTATTAGATTGCATCGCCCCGCTATGGATAGCGGTAGTCTACACCAGATGTCTCTTTTTTGTTCCCATTTGGACAAGAGGGGAATTTAGTTGTTTGAAACGAAGCTGTTGATGTCCCTCGTGATCCATATCCCAAGGTATTTCATCATATCTACTACTTTTAACTGGGGAACACCGTGGGGTATCTGCACACCAAGGGGATCAATTGGCAGTAGTGCTGACTTTTCCCAATTAATGACCAGCCCAGAACATAGCCCAAACTCACCCACCGTTTTGATCACATTTTTTAACGAGGTTTCTGTATCTCCCAGAAAAAAAAGGACATCGTCCGCAAACAGTGCGATCTTATCCTCCATGTTTAGTCTACGGAACCCCTGTATATCTTCTGATCTTCGGATTTTAATGGCCAATGGTTCCATCGCCAGCGCGAACAGAAGGGGGGAAAGTGGACAACCCTGTCGAGTTCCTCTCTCTAGTTGGAAGATTTCGGAAAATTTGTTGTTGATTTTAATTTTTGCTCTTGGCTGGTTATATAACAGCTTTACCCAACTAATAAACCTGGGGCCAAACCCGAACTTCTCTAGGACCTTCCATAGGTAGTCATTCCAGACTGTCAAAAGCCTTGGCGGCATCCAGGGCCAAGACAGCTCTGGAACCCACCCCCTCAGTTGGAATTTGCATATTCAAGAATAGTCTCCTGATATTAATACTGGTTGACCTATTAGGGATGAAGCCAGATTGATCAGAATGTATGAGCGCTTGGATATACCGGTTTAGACGCGTTGCTAATACTTTAGCCAAAATCTTGGCGTCAGTGCATAGGAGTGATATGGGACGATACGATGAGGCCTCAGTTGGATCCTTCCCCTCCTTATGTAAGACAATGATGGTGGCTTCTATCATAAGGTGGGGAGTGTTCCGTGGGTCAATGCCTAATTAAATGTCATGAGGAGTTCTGGTAGCAGAATATCGCCATATCTTTTATAGATCTCCACGGGCAACCCGTCTGGGCCAGGTGACTTTTGAGTTGACATCCCCGCCACTGCCTGTTTTAGTTCACCTAGAGTGATTGGCGCCTCCATATCAATATTATCTTCCTCCGTCAGGGTCGGGACGGACATTCCCTGTAGAAAATTTCCCGGTCCTTCGGTCCCCTCCCTCCTCTTGGAGCTATAAAGGGATACGTAGAATTCTCTAAAGGTGTTTAATATCACAGTTTTATCGGTAGAAGTTTCCCCACTTGCTAACTTGACTGCTGTAACAGTGGAGGGGGGGGAATTAGTTCTAATAAGCAGAGACAATAGGCGCCCTACTCGCTCTCCCTCTCCAAACTGACTCTGTCTCTGAAATATTCGTTTTCCCTCTGTTCTTTTTAATGTAGTCATTTTATATATCTGTTGTTTTTCTAGCCACTCTTTTAAGCTGTGCGAGGTTGGGGCTTCAATGTATCTCTTCTCTGCCTGTAGCAACTGGTTCCTTACCTCGCACTCTCCCTCTCTGTTCTTCCTCTTAATCCCTGCTATCTTTTGAATCAGGAGCCCTCGGAGGTGGGCTTTTAGGGTGTCCCATACCACCCCCACTGGTGCAGTTCCCACATTTATCTGTAAAAATTCTTTGAGAGCAGACATCACCATATTATGTTCGCTCATTAGCTCGAGCCAGTGAGGACTAATTTTCCATTCACTGGGGTACCATTTACCACTAGCTTTTATTGTCAACTCGATCGGTGAGTGATCGGAGATACCTCTTGGGCCATATTCTATATTTGTTACTAGTGTTGCTGCCTCGTCGTTACCCAACGCCATGTCTATTCTGGATAAAGTATGGTGAGTCTTCGAGAAACAGGAATATTGGCGTTCCTGCGGATAGCGCGTACGCCAAATATCACATAATCCAACTTCATCCAGAAATAGTGCTAATCGATCCTCTCCTTTTGTTTTAGGTCTGTTTCCCGGCGGGAACCTGTCCTGCGTCCTATCTAGGGCTTCATTGAAATCTCCTATAATAAGTATCGGTATCCCTGGTTTGTCCAATGTAAACTCAATCAATTTGTGTAGAACTTCAAATTTAAATGGAGGAGGGATATAAACACTGGCTATCACAAATAATTTATTTTTAATGGAGCAGAATAAAAATATAAACCTTCCCTGATCGTCTAACCTGCTCTCTCTGCAGGAGAATACCACTCCTCTCCCCACCAGTATACTCACTCCCCTAGAATAGGATGAGTGGTAAAAGTGGTAAGTGGACTGGAATTTTGGACCGCTCAACTGTGCGGCTGTTTTTGCGGTTAAGTGCGTCTCCTGCAGACAGAGCAGGCCTGCTCCTCTCGCCCCCAGCATATCTAGGATAGTCGTTCTCTTAATGTAGTCCCTCATTCCACGCACGTTCAGAGATTTTATACAGAACGTCTTATCTACCATATCCTATGGTTGAATTTAACATTAGCCCTCCTTTTATTCTCTCTTGTCTGTATCGAGAGGGATCCAAAAAAAATTTGGTACAATCGTAAAGTGCATAGACCTTTGACCTTTGCCGGATTTGTGTCTGGAAACACCAGACAAAAAGAGAGGAAAAAAGAAGAAAAAGAAAAAACAAGGAGTCCCGACAGTAAAAAGGAAAGAAGAAGGTCCAAAATCTGGGCAACAGTCAAAATTCTATATGCTGACGGGAAACACCACTGGAAACATAAACATCTGAGAATAAGATACTGGTTATATGAGAAAAACTCCCCAGGGTGCTCTTCTTTACTTCTTACCCTTCTTCCCCTCCTTTGTTCCCCCCTTGTCCCCTTTCCCCTTCCCTTAAAAAAAAAGGAAAAAAAAGGAAAAAAGGGAAAGCCACAATAAGTATCTACCAGCTTCGCCATACCCTGAAAAGTGAAAAAATAATAAAAAGGAACAAACTAAATAAGAAGATTGTGAATATTAATAGTGTCGTCGAGTATTTAGTGGTGGTGTGTGCCCCAACCCATCCTCCACCACCCTTCCCCCCTCTCCCCCCAATAGATCCCACCCTCATATCCCTACCCATCCTACTCAGCCCTCCCACCCTTGGCCCTCTTAGGCCTCCCCTGGGGGCTCTACCTGTGACCTCCATACTACTCACCATTAATGAACTATCATACCTCCCTCTACAAAACTCAACCATGCAACCCTCCTCCCTCCCACCCCCTCCCCCCCCTAGCTACCGTTCAGTGCCTCTTACTTTCTCTTCTTCCCATTTTGTGTAGTCTAAGTGCTTATTTTGTTGTATAAGGGAAAAGATTTCCTGTGATTTAACCAGCCAGTATTTGGCACATTACCGTATTGCTGTATTTACTAAATTAGTGAATGTGTTGAAAAGTGCAAAGTGCAAATAAATAGCCGAGCCCCTAAAAAAAAGGGGCCCAAAGGAACAAAAAAAAAACAAAACACAAGGGGTCCCTGGGTTCTTAAGTCTTTCAGATGTCTTTCTTATTGTCTTCGAGCCATTTCGCTGTGCTTGCCGGTGAGTCAAAAAAGGAGGTTCCCCCCAAGGCAGAGACACGCAGGCGGGCTGGATAGAGTAGAGCATACGGAAGTTTATGTTTTTGAAGAGTTTGCTTGATTGGAATAAATTCAGCTCTGCGTCTCTGCAAATCGGGGGAGAAATCTTGATACAGTGAGACTTTAACCCCGTTATATAAAATCTCTCCTTTTTCTCTTGCTTTTCGGAGCAGGGTCACTTTGTCGGTATAGTTGAACATTTTGACAAGCAATGGTCTAGGGCGCTCAGTTGGCAGGCGTGGTTTAAAGGGGACCCGATGGGCGCGTTCGATGCCAAAAAAAGGTGAAAAAGTTGTGGCCCCAAAAGTCTCCCTAAACCAGCCCTCGAGGAATTCAATGGGGTTGGCTCCCTCGCTCCTCTCTGGTATGCCAATAATTCGAATATTATTTCTACGACTTCTATTTTCCAAGTCATCGATCTTGGCCCCCTGCATGTCCATTTGTTTCTTTAACCCTGAGATTTCTTGCCTAAGCGGGAATAATTCGTCCTCGACTGTGCTTAATCTTTCCTCTAGGATGGTGGTTCTTTCCATGGTCTTACTCAGTTTGTCCCCCATTGAACATAAGTCCTCCTTAATGCCTTTCAACTGGGTCTCTAGGCCAGTGATTGAGTCCTTGCAAGCGTTTATGTCGTGCAGGAGATCTTTCAATGTAGGTTCGCCCTCACTTCCTGTTACGCCACCTGCCGTGATTGTTTTAACATCTTTTAATGTGGGCTCCTGAGATAGCTCCGGATCAGTGTTTACAGTAGATCCTGGAGTGGTCTCTTCAGCCGGTATTGCCCCAGTCTCATTTCTCCCCCCTCCCGGGCCCTTATTAGATTGACTTTTAGGACCAGTAGGGTTGGCTAAGTTAGGTGTCTTAGGGGGTGCTGCTGATGCTGTCCCCAGACTCCGCCTATCTGCTGACGGGGGTAGTGTACCCTTAGGATGCACTGCAGCCGATGCCGTCCCCCCCTTAGCTGGGGAGTGAGTGTTGGGCTTTGGGGGGTGGAAAAAACGTTCAAGCTTGGCTGCTGCTACCTGGCTACCTTTTTCTTTGTCCTTGTCCTTAGCGGACCTTGTAACGGGAGCCCCCTCTACGTGGGGTGCACTTTTGGACATGGTAAACATGGGGAATAGACAATGTGTTTAGTTAGCTTTTAACCCGTGTATACTGATTATCAGCAGCACACAGCAATTGTATCAGTGAACTGGTACACTTTCACGAACGGACAGAATGCGTTTAACAATGTAGTGAGCGTCTCTCAAGAAGATGGATAGCTTCTAGTAGTTGGTATCATGCAGCTGCCATAAAACTTGTGTCTCATTAGAATTGTAGGCTATTGCCTGGTTCTATTTGCTGAGTAATTATCTCTTAGATTTTATAGTTTGGAGAGCGCAAGAACCATAAGAGGTGCAACCAATCAGCGGCACAGTGAGACAAATATAAAGTGCATAGTGCAGTACACTTCTTCTTTTCTTTTCTTCAATCAATTTGACGGTTGCTACTAGACAGTCGCTAATATGCAATTATTATACTGAGTTGCTCGCACCACCCCCTTCTTGACACAGGCTCGCCTCTGTTGAACAATTTGTGCAATTGTATTATATTCTTTCTTTATATTTCTTTCTTTCCCCTCTTCCCCCTTTTCTTTTTATTAGGGCTGTTCTCCTTCTACTTCCTTTCGGAGGTTAATTAAATCCGCCCCCCATTGCTTCTTGCCCCCTTTCCCTTTTCTCTTTTCCTTTTTTTCCCTCTTTCTTCCTCCCCTTCTCTTTTCTTTCCCTGGGAACAAGTCAATCACAAGTCAATCACCAACGCAGGGACGTCCACACTCAGCAATCGCCCAGAAATAGTCACAAATGCAAGGAGCCCAGGCAGCCACCAATGCTCGGTAACTGCCTCTTCCCACGAGTTGCAGCAGGTGTCTCCTTACCAGCAGCCTCACGTCCAGTATAGGTTCCTATGTTGACGTCAGCGGGGGCCACTCGTTCTCCACTGGATCGCTGGTTCGGCGATTCGCTCCCCCCGCTCTGCTCCGTGCTTTGCTCTGTGCGCAGGGAGGACGCACTCGCGGGGTCCCGGACTCCCGCGAGATCTCGGGAGTCAGGTGACGTCGGGTGACTCCGGTCACTCCCCGCTCCTCAGTGCGGATGTGAGCCGGCTCCCGGCCAGAGGGACACACGCACACACAACCGGGGGACCCACGAGCAACGGGCGGCACACAGTCTCCAGCTCAGCAGCCAAGGAGAAACAAGGAAAACGAGGTGTGCTTTAGAACGCTGTTTGCTTGGGGTGTGGGTCCATCACTAGGTGCAGCTCCGCGGCATAGGTTTTCGCACAGGGGGGGGGGAGGCAGGTCCTCTCCACTCACACCGCCACTCTCGCTCTCACTCTCTCCTGCATCCGGTCACGCCCCCCCTCGTGTACTCGGCCCAGAATGTTTAACTCCTTATCGGACTCACACACCTCATCAGGTAGACTAAAAGAAGCCCACATAACAGTCCTACCAAAGGTAGGTAAAGATCCCTCGTCGGGAACCAAAGGCTTTTCTTGTCCCTTGATGCTGAGAAGGTGTTTGACAGGGTGGCCTGGGACTATATGCAGGAAGTCCTGAGAGCAATAGGTCTCCTACCACGCATGTTTACGTACATTAACGCCCTGTATACAAACCCCTCGGCGAGGGTGAGGACTAATGGCCTCCTGTCAGGCGTCTTCTCTATCATCAACATTACTCGCCAGGGATGCCCCCTATCCCCCTTGATCTTTGTTCTGATACTAGAACCCCTGCTAAACAGATTACGCAGCAAGGCAGACATCAAGGGCATCACTATAGCACGCAGAGAATTCAAAGTAGCCGCCTTCTCGGATGACATATTGCTTTCCTTACAATATCCCCGGCTCTCCCTACCCAACTTTCTGAAGGATATAAAACAATTTGGAGAACTATCGAACCTCAAAATCAACTACTCTATGTTGCACGCTCTGAATATTTCTCTACCCACACAAGCAGTATCTCACTGTCAGGACTCCTTCCCATTTCAGTGGAGAAGATAAGCCATTACCTACCTCGGCATTCAAATCACTAGGAATATAGCAGATCTCTATAACCACAATTTCCTGGTTGCCCTTTCAAAAACCCAAACAGATTTAAAAAAATAGACCAATCTGAATGTCTCCTGGCTTGGCCGCACAGCCCTAATTAAAATGGTTGTACTCCCTCACCTATTATATTTAATGCAGACAATCCCAATCCATCTTCCCCTTCCTTTTTTGCGGTTTACAAGAAAGCCTGCACATCCTTCTTATGGAAAAACAACCCCCCACGCATTAAATACTCACAATTAACCTACTCTAAAACAATAGGTGGAATCAGCCTACCGGATCTCCATAAGTATTACCTCGCATGTCACCTGACTAGGATTGTCGATTGGAAGGTTCACCATCTGGGAAAAGCTTGGGTTACCTTAGAAAGACATTTCATACATACCCCTACACATATACTCCCCTGGCTGCCACTCTAACTTTGGCCCCAGTCCCTTAAGACACATCCTTTCATTTACCCCTCCCTAACGGCTTTTAATTAAGCAGTAACTCTCCACAAACTTTCTTCTTCCCTAGGGCCCCTGACACCCCTGAGAGGGAATCCAGACTTCCCCCCAGGCAGGGGCGTTGCTAGGTGCCAAGAAGACCAGGGGCTTCAGCCCGAAGCCAAGCCGGGAACCCGGGGGGGGGGGGGGGTGTGCACAGCGCAGGGTGACCTACATGAGTGTGTGTGTCACACCACACACTGACATAACCTGCATACACTAACCTGTGACCTGACTACACTGACCAGTGACCTGACTACACTGACCAGTGACCTGACTTCACTGACCTGTGACCTCACTACACTGACCTGACTACACTGACCTGTGACCTGACTGCACTGACCTGACTACAGTGACCTGACTACAATGACCTGACTACACTGACCTGACTACACTGACCAGTAACCTGACTACACTGACCTGTGTCCTAACTACACTGACCTGTGACCTGACTACACTGACCTGTGACCTGACTACACTGACCTGACTACACTGACCAGTGACCTGACTACACTGACCTGACTACACTGACCAGTGACCTGACTACACTGACCAGTGACCTGACTACACTGACCTGACTACACTGACCTGTGACCTGACTACAGTGACCTGACTACACTGACCAGTGACCTGACTACAGTGACCTGACTACACTGACCAGTGACCTGACTACACTGACCAGTGACCTGACTACACTGACCTGTGACCTCACTACACTGACCTGACTACACTGACCTGTGACCTGACTACACTGACCTGACTACAGTGACCTGACTACACTGACCTGTGACCTGACTACACTGACCTGTGACCTGACTACACTGACCTGTGACCTGACTACACTGACCTGACTACAGTGACCCGACTACACTGACCTGTGACCTGACTACACTGACCTGTGACCTGACTACACTGACCAGTGACCTGACTACACTGACCAGTGACCTGACTACACTGACCTGACTACACTGACCTGTGACCTGACTACAGTGACCTGACTACACTGACCAGTGACCTGACTACAGTGACCTGACTACACTGACCAGTGACCTGACTACACTGACCAGTGACCTGACTTCACTGACCTGTGACCTCACTACACTGACCTGACTACACTGACCTGTGACCTCACTACAGTGACCTGACTACAGTGACCTGACTACAGTGACTTGTGACCTGACTACACTGACCTGACTACACTGACCAGTAACCTGACTACACTGACCTGTGACCTAACTACACTGACATGTGACCTGACTACACTGACCTGTGACCTGACTACACTGACCTGACTACACTGACCAGTGACCTGACTACACTGACCAGTGACCTGACTACACTGACCTGACTACACTGACCTGTGACCTGACTACAGTGACCTGACTACACTGACCAGTGACCTGACTACAGTGACCTGACTACACTGACCAGTGACCTGACTACACTGACCAGTGACCTGACTACACTGACCTGACTACACTGACCTGTGACCTGACTACACTGACCTGACTACACTGACCTCACTACACTGACCAGTGACCTGACTACACTGACCAGTGACCTGACTACACTGACCTCACTACAGTGACCTGAATACACTGACCAGTGACCTGACTACACTGACCTGACTACACTGACCAGTGACCTGACTACACTGACCTGTGACCTGACTACACTGACCTGTGACCTGACTACACTGACCTGACTACACTGACCTGTGACCTGACTACACTGACCTGTGACCTCACTACACTGACCTACATACACAATCACTGACCCCCCTCCACTCCAGATCTGACACTCCCAACCTCCTTCCACTCCAGATTTGATGCCCCCATCCACTCCAGATCTGACCTCCCCCAATACATTGTGTCCATTGTTTATTTCGGGTGGACTATTCCTTTAATATCTATCATAGCTGGTTATATACACGGAGCACCTGTCAGATTTGTGCACATTTCACCGATCCATCATCAGCCACAACACAGAGCACAGCGGAAATCAGACCGGGTGAGCCCATTACACATCCCTTCTCCTCCTCCTCCCCCCACCTCGGGGCACACTGACCTGTCACCCGAAGATCAGATGGCACCTCCTCCCGTCGGTTCATCGATAACGATTCAACCACCGCGCCGTCCCCCACACAACAATCCTTCCGCCTGCCCACTCCGGCCACAGTCAAGGCCATTGGATGTAAGACGAATCCCTCGCATCTCATTCGCCAGAGCGCAGCCAAGGTACCATGCCCAGGAGCCGAGGAGGAGAGCCCCATCATGGCGTGTCGGGCGGCATTGTAATTCCCGCCTTCTGAGCTTGCAGCGCCTATGATGGACATCCCACGGTCCCGGATTGGACCGCGGGACGCGTGACATCCATCATAGGCGCTCCAGAAGGCGGGACCTGCTATTCGGGCAAACTCGAGAAATGAATGGTCCCTGCTCGGCGGCGCTCGGGCACTCGGGCTACTAATTTACTTTGACATGCCTGAGACTCGGGGCTTTTCGGCTGCACATTCGGGGCTCCAGCCTCCTCAGCCCACCCCTAACGAAGCCCCTGCCCCCAGGAGATTCTACTACATTTCTCCAAAGGGAATGACCACATGAGCATATGCGAGCACACCACTTCTTCTGGGGGTAGTATTCGACCCTACGAGGACTTGGTGTCTGAATCTGGTCGTATAGACAACTGAGACACTTTCTCACTTATAAAGTCCCAAATACAACATGGACCAGACAGCTTACTCCATTTGAAACCCTTTACGCACGCCTCACACCGCAAAGGCACCTCATATCCTACATCTACACACTACTCCAGGATGATACCCCCCTCAGCGACTGAACCCCCACGTAAATCTTGGGAAAAATACCTAAAATTGACTCTTACTGATGAAGACTAGGAAACCATCTATACGCGTGTCCATAAGGAATCAATGAATGTAGCGATCCAAGAAAATGGATATAAAATCATAACAAAATGGTACAGGACTCCATCTTGTTTGCACAAATTCTCGCCCTCAATTCCAAACATCTGTTGGAGATGTAAAGAAGCGGAGGGATCCATGATTCACATCTGGTGGGAGTGCAGTTCCATCCAACCTTTTTGGGTGGAGGTTCACTTCATTATAAAACCCATTACCACTTACGATTTAGATTATAACCCTGCACAGTACCTCTTGCATCACAAAACCCTTTCTAACCGTGACTATCACAAATCACTAGCTATGCACATGGTCAATGCGGCAAGATTATGTATCCCGGTACACTGGCGATCGACAAACACACCAACCATTAGAGAATGGTTGATTAGAATAACCAGGATAGAGGAAATGGAGGAATTGATTTACACTTTCCAGGAGCGCTTACAAAAATGTACACAAACCTGGGCGTGCTGGACATATTTCAGAACGTCAGACTGTTATAAATCCTACTTTCCTTCTTAATTCTGGATAGCTTTAAACACCCAAACATGACTTTTTTCCTTCCCATACCTTAAGACAAACCAACGGAGCATGATCTGGGAACGGCCCCCACCTCTCCCCCCTTTTTTTTATTTGTTTTGTTGTTCTTGCTCCGTTCTTAGTGTAATGTATGGATTGTGCTACCCTGGTGGTGGATCTATATCCACCTAGTTATGGGCAATAATTGCAATTATTGGCCCCTATATATATCACCCCTATTGACAATCCACCAAGCATATATGTGTATATAAATGTGTGCCGAGTGCTCACATGTAAATATTCCTTTCAGGACAGTGTAAATAACACATACATATGTGTACCATACATATATTAAATGGTGCACTTAAAAAACATGCGTACCCCTATATTAGATACAAAAGATCCTTGCCACGAAAACAAACAATTTTTTATAGTGATAACAATTTTTTTTTTATAAAGTGTATATATATGTGATAAAAAGTCATATATATGAAAATTGAATAGAGGTCTTCTAGATTGATCCTTTTCCTTTTAAAGTGCCAATATGTTAACCAGGTGCTCATACACAATCACTGCTTCTCCTGTAGGTGTTAAAACATAACGTGATTTCACCACTTCCGTGATAGTCCCATCACCGTTAAGAATGGCCACTCACCAGATTACATTTAATAAATGCCTTTGGTTCATTCCCAGGATAACCACTCCTCTTTTGCGTCTCCACAAATGTCAGGTGTCTTGGATATGTTAATATGGTCTCTTTTTCACCTCTCCCCCCCTTTTTTTTTGTTTTTTTTGTTCTTGCTCTGTTCTTCCCTTTCTTTCCCAGTCCTTCCTCTTTCCCCCACAACCTCTAATTTTCCTGATAACTACTCCTCTTTTTCACCCTTCTCTTTCTCCACCCCCGAAGGACCACACAACAACAGAGACTTTCACTCTGGACACCCCACCATAACCACCCAATTCTCCCCCTGCCATTCGTATATTAAGTGACTCCTCCCGCCTCTCTTCACTGCCACGACTAGGCCTGTTGATAGGGATCTATGTGGTATTGCTTACATTTCTGATATTACTTGATAAACTATGGGTGCTCCCCCCTTAAGAGATTATTCTGTCAGTTGTTCTTTTAAACTCTATATGATGGAAAGAGTTTTTTTTTTCCAGGGGAGTGTCTATGTTGATACATCGCTCAGTGTTATGGGAATGTAATAACTATAAATGTGACTCTGAGGGTAGGTATGTATTTATCTATGGAACACTATATTCTTTACCATTTGTTTTGATGGGAATTTATAACCCACCTCATGCGGGTATACAGGTGTTGGAGGCAGTATTGTTTTTGACCCAATATCCTGATGCCTATGTGATGTGTATGGGGGATTATAATATGCTATTGGACCCAACGTTAGATAGATGTGGAGGGGCTACTGCTAAACGGGCCAGTAGAGAGAACACCCTAAAAATACTTATGGCTGAGGTAGGCTGGACTGACCTGTGGAGAACTAGGAATCCACAGAGCAGGGTTTATTCATGGGCAGCCCCAGGAGGAGGTTGTTTGTCACGTATAGATATAGTCTGTGGGAATGATAAAGTTCAACCATTGGTACAATCAGTTGGATACCTTCCCTGGGGGGTATCCGACCACTCCCCATTAATGTTTGGACTAAATATTGGCCCTAGGGGTAATCGTTCATCTTGGAAAATGCACCCATATTGGCTAGCACAGATTGGGCCCAATGATTGTATTCCAGAACAATTACCGTAAATATTTTTATTGAGGCACACAAGGCCTATGTAAGGGATGGTAATGTATGGGATGCATTTAAGGCATATTTACGGGGGGTCCTGAAATCAACTATATCACATGTTAAATGTATTAGTAGGCAAGGGGAGGAGGAATTGGGTAAGCAGTGTATAAAAGCGGAGGAGGAGTTTATGTCTAACCCCTCGAGTGAAAATCAGGCAAAATAGGATAGCCTACTCAGGTTATATAAAAGCCAAATAGAAATAAAAGCGAAATAGAAACAATTTTTTGCACAACAGAAATTTTTTGAACAGGGGAACCAGGCTAGTAGCCAAACAACAGTCATCATCGGTTATCTCTAAGATACAAAACGGACAGGGATCTTTAGTGTCTACGCTGGATGAAATTTTGAAATGCTTCCATGAATACTATGTTAGAATGTATGCCACTTCATTAACATGTACAGAGGAAGATATAGTGGGGTACTTGGAGGAAGTTGAATACCCAAAATTAACAAGAGAAAATGCGAAATTAATGGATAGAGATGGAGGAGATTACTGAGGAAGAAGTAAAGGAAGCGATTAGTTCATTGGCAAATGGTAAATCCCCAGGCCCAGATGGTCTATCTTTGGGGGTGTATAGCCGGTATGTAGACCTGATAGCCCCAATATTAACTAAGGTATATAGAGAGGCTTTTGATAGAGGCGAACTCCCGTATTCAATGTATGAAGCAGCAGTAATTTAATTGTTAAAAACCCATGTGAATGCACCTCATATAGACCAATATCCTTGCTGAACTGAAAATATAACATTTTGGCCAGGGTACTGGCCAAAAGATTAAATACTGTAATAACTTCTATAGTACATCAGACAGGGTTTATAACCGGTAAATCAACATCGATAAATATTCGCAGAACACAACTGGTAGTACAGATGAAGGAGTATATTCCAGAGACAGGGGCTTTGGCATCTCTTGACACAGCCAAGGCCTTTGACTCTGTAGAGTGGAGATTTTTGCATGCCACACTAGGAAAGTTTGGGTTGGGAAATAGATTCAAGCAGTGGGTAAAAATATTATATGCGGCCCGCAATCTAAGTTATTGATTAATGGCATACTGACCCTGTCAATTAACTTATCTAGAGGTATGAGGCAGGGGTGTCCGTTATCTCCTCTCTTATTTGCTATTACTATTGAGTCATTGGGCTAGATTTAGATAGAATAGTCTATCTATGTGCCGGCGTAACGTATCTCAGATACGTTACGCCGCCGTAAATTTGGGCGCAAGTTCCGTATTCAGAAAGAACTTGCGCCCTTAGTTACGGCGGCGTAACGTATTTGGTCCGGCGTAAGCCCTCCTAATTCAAATGGGGATGATGTGGGCGTGTTTTATGTATATTAACTGTGACCCCGCGTATTTGACGTATTTTACGAACGGCGCATGCGCCCTCCGTGGAATTTCCCAGTGTGCATTGCTCCAAAATACGCCGCAAGGACGTATTGGTTTTGACATGACCGTAAATGACGTTCAGCCCTATTTGCAAACTCAAAACTCGGTGCGGGAACGACGTCCATACTTAACATTAGCTACGCCACATATAGCAGGGGTAACTATACGCCGAAAAAAGCCTAACGTAAACAACGTAAAAAAATTCGCCGGCCGGACATACGTTTCTGAATCGGCGTATATACCTAATTAGCATATTCCTTGCGTAAATATAAGGAAGCGCCACCTAGCGGCCAGCGTAAATATGCAGCCTAAGATACGACGGTGTAAGACACTTACACCGGTCGGATCTTAGGGAAATCTATGCGTAACTGATTCTCTGAATCAGTCGCATAGATACGATGGCCCGCACTCAGAGATATGACGGTGTATTCGGAGATACGCCGTTGTATCTCGTATCTGAATCCGGCCCATTGTCTTTAAGATTCTGGCAGTTGGAAGAATATCTGGGCATAGAGATGGGAGATAGTATAGAACAGATTGGACTGTATGCAGACGATGTTATATTGTACATGCAAGATACACATGGTACTCTGAGGAAGGCTATGAGTATAATAGATACGTTTGGCCGGTATTCCGGACTCAAGATTAATTGGCAAAAATCCTGTCTTATGCCATTGCATCAGGAGCTGGAAGAGGATGGGACGACGGACACCCCACTCAAAGTAGTGGATTCTTTTAAGTATTTAGGGATCCACATAACAAGACAACCTCAGGCTGCATTGGCGGCCAATGTATAACCACTGATGGAGTATATTAATGTTAAACTGAGGATCTGGAGTAAATTACCTTTGTCAGTAGAATGAATGGGAAGAATAAACTTAATTAAAATGATTCTACTACCAAAATGTATGTATATATTTTCACACTCCCCAGTGGCAGTGCCTAAAAAGCTCTTTAAAAAAATTGAACTCACAATTTATAAAATGTATATGGGCTAAAGGTAGATGTAAAGTAAAACTTACAAAATTACAGCGCCCAAAGGAAGAGGCAGGGTTGGCGCTGCCAGATGTTTATTTGTACTACTTGGCAGGACAAATGAGACATCTGCAAAATTGGATTGTACAGGAACAAACCCTGGGAGTAGAGAAGTATCTGTTATATTACAGGTAGAGAACTTCTTGGTAGCACTAGATGTGACGTGTATACATATACCAAGGGTCAAAATCCCTATGTTTTTACTTGCATGATTAGTATGGGGGAGGTTACAAAATTAACAGGCTTCAGGGATATCCCAACGGAATTATCCATGTGGGATAATCCCCTGTTCGATGAGTTGTATGTATTTGAGGATAGTATATTTTGGAAGCAAAAAGGAATTGCAACTCTGGAACAGGTATATCAAACTAGGAGCATATGTTCATTTGACTATTTGAGGCACACTATCATATAGTTTACAATTTTTTTTTCCGATTTTTACAGTTAAGACATGCGTTAAGCACCCAATTCGGAAGTAAAAGTAGGGATATATCTAAGTTCCCTCTTATAGGGATATTGAGAACACAGGGACCAAAGGGATTAGTGTCCAAGCTGTATACATATTTGATGTAGGCTAAGATAAGGGAGAATCCACTCCAGATCAAGATGAAGTGGCAAACAATATGTACATCTATGAGATGAGATCTGGAGGGAAGCATGTAAATCACATTTGACAGTCTCACCTGCAAGTAATAATAGATTGATACAGTTTTATAGAATACACCAGGTCTACCTTACACCATATAAATTAAGTCTAAGGGGGCGAGTACCAAATGTCTAGTGTGCAAGATGTCACTTCCCATGGGCTGATTTTGAGCATGTAATGTGGTCTTGTCCGAGTGTTAATAGATATTGGAGGCAGGTTATGGATATACTGTCGGAGGCGATGGGAGGAAGTGTCCCTTTCACCTTGGAAGTATTTGGGAGTAGTCGAGAATCAGAGGTGGAATAAATACACTAAGACCTGTCTATAAGAAACTTTATTTATGGCACGCAAGCAAATTGTACTTGGATGGATGCAACAAATGCCTCCCTCAAAGGAACAATGACTTACAGCTCCCATATGAGAAATTACTGTATGAGCATAGAGGAACACCTCAGAAATATCACAGATTTTGGGATGAGTGGTTGAACTCAGCATTAACGATTGGTGGTGAATAAGTAGAAGAGGGGCATAGATAGAAGGGAATTCTGAGTATTAGCAGTCAATGAAAGGGGGGTGAGGTGGAGCTGAAACTAGGGTAATGGGGTAGGGGCATTGTGAGTGGGGGAGAGAGAGGGAGGGGAGTGGGGAGTGAGCCCTGCAGCCCTTTAACCAAAATTGCATGTATTTTCTTCTGAAGGTTTTCTGCTCTTTGTGTTTCTTTTTTTTTTTCAAGGTGAAATATAATGTATAATGAGTATTTCTTACTTGGATTATGAAAATGCATTTATGATATAAGAAAAGAAAAATTAAAAAATGTGATATAACCAAACTTTGTAAATGCTATATATGAAAGAGAAAAATAAAAATGTATTAAAAGAAATTTACACAAACCTGTGCGTGCTGGACATATTTCAAAACATCGGACTGTTATAAATCCTACTTTCCTTCTTAATTCTGGATAGCTTTAAACACCCAAACATTACTTTTTCCCTTCCCATACCTTGAGACAAACCAACGGGACACGATCGGGGAGCGCATCCCACCTCTCCCCCCCTTTTTGTTTATTTGTTTTGTTGTTCTTGCTCAGTTCTTTCCTTTCCCAGTCTGTCCTCTTTCCCCCACAACCTCTCATTTTCCTGATAACTACTCCTCTTTTTCACCCTTCTCTTTCTCCACCCCCGAAGGACCACACAACGACAGAGACTTTCACTCTGATTGGACACCCCGCCATAACCACCCAATTCTCCCCCTGCCATTCGGATATCAAGTGACTCCTCCTGCCTCTCTTCACTGCCACGACTAGGCCTGTTGATAGGGATCTATGTGGTATTGCTTACATTTCTAATATTACTTGATAAACTATGGGTGCTCCCCCCTTAAGAGATTAATCTGTCAGTTGTTCTTTAAACTCTATATGAAGGAAAGAGTTTTTGTTTTGTTTTTTGATTGTATAAGGTCCTAAATGTCCTATGTTCCATGACTTGAGATGATACCCTTTTTAATTTGTATCAAAGTTTATGCTTGTCATGTACACTTATTTGTACTTTTCCTGATTATCCTGACAAATGTAATGTAACTTTATTTTTCCTTAATAAAACATGTTTTGTGGGGGAAAAAAAGAAAAAAAGACATTAACCGCTTCAGCCCTGGAAGATTTTACCCCCTTCCTGACCAGAGCACTTTTTACAACTTGGCGCTGCGTCACTTTAACTGACAATTGCGCGGTCATGCTACACTGCACCCAAATTTTTTTTTTATCATTTTGTTTGCACAAATAGAGCTTTCTTTTGGTGGTATTTGATCACCGTTGGTTTTTATTTTTTGCGCTATAAACAAAAAACAGCAAAAATTTTGAAAAAAAAACAATCACGTACAGCCGCCTATCTTTAGGTCGGCGTAGCGCATCCCATTTGCAATACGCCGACGTAACATAATGAGGCATGTACTGTATTCACAAAGCACTTGCCTCCTAAGTTACGTCGGCGTAGCACAAATGGCCCGGCGTAACCCCGCCTAATTCAAAATAGGCAGGTAGGGGGCGTGTTGTATGGTAATGAATTCACGATTCATTACATACATGTAAATGAAGCGCCGATCATATGGCGCATTCGCGCGCATGCTCAGTATCACGTCGCAAATACTCCTTGCTTTCGACGTTAACGTAACCTACGCCCAGCCCCATTCTGAATCGGCTTACGCAAACGACGTAAACGACGTGAAATTCGACGGCTGTCCGAAGTCCATACTTAACATTGGCTGCGCCATCTTTTTGGTGGTTTATCTTTACGCCTGAAAACGCCTTACGTAAACGGTGTATCTTACATGCGATGGCCGTGCGTACGTTCATGAATAGGCGTATCTTGATCATTTGCATATTCTCGCCGTAAATCGATGTACACGCCCCTAGCGGCCAGCGTAAATATGCAGCTTAGATACGACGGCGTAGGAGACTTACGCCAGTCGTATCTTAGCAACAGAGAAGCGTATCTCAATTTGAGCATACCGCTTACAGATACGACAGTTTGGATTCAAACTTATGACAGCGTATCCACTGATACGCCGTCGTAAGTCTTTATGAATCTAGCCAAATATCTTTTTGCTATAATAAATATCCCAATTTAAAAAATAATTGTTTTTTTTCCTCAGTTTAGACCGATATGTATTCTTCTACATATTTTTGGTAAAAAAAAATTGCTATAAGTCGTATATTGATTGGTTTGCGAAAAAAGTTATAGCGTCTACAAAATAGTGGATAGAATTATGGCATTTTTATTATTATTTATTTTTTACTAGTAATGGCGGCAATCTGCGATTTTTATCGGGATTGCGACATTATGGCGAACAGATCGGACACTTTTGACACACTTTTGGGACCATTGACAATTTTACAGCGATCAGTGCTATAAAAATGCACTGATTACTGTAAAAATGTCATGGCAGTTGAAGGGTCAACACTAGGGGGCGATGAATGGGTTAACTGTGTTCCCTCTATGTGTTCTAACTGAAGGGGGGATGGAACTGACTTGTATGAACACAAGATCAGTCATTTCTCCCCTAAAAGAACCGGGATCTGTGTGTTTACACACACAGATCTCGGTTCCCGCTGTGTCACGAGCGATCACAGGTGCCCGGCGGTAATCGCGCCCGCCGGCCACTCGCATCGGTCCTGGGGGAAAGCAGCGGGCGACGTAACATAACATTGTTTCGCCCAGCCAAGCCATACTGCCGCAGTAAAACTGTGGCGGCTGATCGGCAAGTGGTTAAAGTAATAATTTAACAATTTAGTTTTGATTAGTGGTTACAGTATTATGCTAATATGTGTTATACCTTAATGTATTGAACTCCAAAATATGAAAACGTGATTATATAGAGCAGCTATGGATTGCACCTACTGCATCACAGAATAGTATGGTCACTTGTTAAAAACACGTGTTGCGCATTGATTAAAAAGTGGATTATGTAAGGTTAAGCTAAATTCTGTAAAGCATATGGGAATTGAGTGTACAGTAGCAGATGTTATACTAATCATTACCAATATGTGTACAGAGGATATGGGGATAAGTAAAGTGCTTATGCTGTGTTGCAGGGCATGCCAGCTTTATCCTGAAATAAAGAGACATTTTTAATATTGCTAAGGGAAAATATAATTTTACTAACCAACATAAAAGCTAATTAGAGATGAATGAAAAGGTCTGGAAAAATTCCCAGGATGTTTTATTTACTCACACCAGGACACCAGATTTTAAATGTGTGTACATTTAAAAAAAAGATACACAGTTGCTACATTTTTTCAAGCCTTGTCAACAAGGGTTCTCAGACCCCAAGGTTGGGCAAAATCTAAGCTGCAAAATTCCCAACATTCATCATAATTGAGGGTATTTATATCTACCTCTGTACCCAGAGAGTCTGCAGATGAATCCAGGCATCAGGAGAGGGTCACCCAAAAATATTCTATTCATAATAATTAGTTAATATTTTTTATTTCATTCCTCCCAACTGTCTCAGTTTCAGTTTTGGATCCAAAGGTCCCCCTTTTTTTGTGCAGTTGCATAGTCTGATATATACTGTATATATTTGTATAGATACTATGCTGGTTATTTACTAAATATAGTCTTGGTTTTGTTGCATGCATCCAATAAATTATAAGTGTTATTTTCAAGTAAAATAAAAGGAAGAAGCAGAAAATCATCATCACTTTAAAATGTATCATTCACATATGAGCATTTCTATATTTTTTGCTTGACATAATAGAAATGTACAGTAAATTGGAAATTTTTTGGTCGAAACATGTCTTAAATAGCTGTGAAGTTTCAATCATACTGTATAAAGGATATTTTGTGAGGTACAACCAAATGACATTCTCTTGTACAGTGCCTTGAAAAATAATTCATACCCCTTGAACTTTTCTACATTTTGTCATGTTACAACCAAAAAAGTAAATGTGTTCTTGGGATTTTGTGTGATAGATCATCACAAAGTGGCAAACAATTGGGTAGTGGAAGGAAAATGATAAATGGTATTTTACAAATAAATATGTGAAAAGTGTGGCGTGCATTTGTATTCAGCCCCCCTGAGTCAATACTTTGTAGAGCCACCTTTTGCTGCAAATACAGCTGCAAGTCTTTTTGGGGATGTATCCACCAGCTTTTAAAATCTAGAGAGTGAAATTTTTGCCCATTCTTCTCTGCAAAATAGCTCAAGCTCAGTCATATTGGATGGAGAGCATCTGTGAACAGCAATTGTCAAGTCTTGCCACAGATTCTCATTTGGATTTAGGTCTGAACTTTGACTGGGCCATTCTGACACATGACACATTCTGACACGTCAGAGCCCCAATCTCCTGTATCAGATGAAAATGGATCCGCATGTCTGCTTTTTTCCGATCCGCCAGATGGATGGAAAATAGGATTTCTATCCATCTGAAATTAGCAGAGTGGATCGGATGTCATCGGTGACATGTCGCTCCATAGAGGTACATGGAGCATTCATTCAGGTCCACCTGAACAACTGACAGGCGGACCAGAATGGCATGTGTGTGAACCTTCACCCCAGTCTCAAGTCTTTTGCAGACTCTAACAGACTCTAACAGGTTTACCCGGCATTTGGCTTCATCTACCGTTGCATCAACTCTGATCAGCTTCCCTGTCCCTGCTGAAGAAAAGCATCCCCACAACATGATGCTGCCACCACCATGTTTCACGGTGGTGGGGGGTGTTCAGGGTGATATGTTCTTTTTCTGCCACACATAGGCCCGGATTCACATACATTGGCGCATATTTATGCCGCCGTAGCGTATTTTGTTTACGCTATGCCAACGTAGCGCAGAGAGGCAAGCACTGGATTCACAAAGCCAGTGCTGCCAAATCTGCTCTGGGTTTCTTAGGCGTAAGTCATCGTAAGTGGAAGTGGGCATGGGCCATACAAATGAGGCGTGACCCCATGCAAATGATGGTCTGAGTCTCAGACAGATAAGTATAATGAACGGCGCATGCACCGTCCCGTTTACGCAACCCAGTGCGCATGCTTAGAATCACATCGGAACTACTCCCTAAGATACGCCGGATCACTAACTACGGCGTGAACGTAGCCTACGCCTAGTCATATTCACGTTCTATGTAAACTATGTAAAATACGTTGGCTTGTGTTCCCTGGTGCAGCCATTTGCATGGATGCTGCTGACTTACACCTGCTTTATGGGGCATAACTTTACGCCGGACGTAGGACTTTACGCGCACTGCGTCGGACGGACGTACGTTCGTGGATCGGCGTATCTCCCTCATTTGCATATGTGAATAGAAAATCAACGGGTGTGCCAAATACGTCCAGCATAAATATGCGCCCACTCTACGCCGGCGGATGAAGCCTATTTTCAGGCGTATCTTGGTTTCAGAGTCCGGCGCATAGATACAACGGCGCATATTTGCACTTACGCAGCGTATCTCGAGATACGTCGGCGTAAGTGCTTTGCGAATCCGGGCCAAACAGGTAAATTATGGTCTCATCTGACCAGAGCACCTTCTTTAACATGTTTGCTGTGTCCCCCACATGGCTTCTCGCACACTGCAAACGGGACTTCTTATGGCTTTCTTTCAACAATGGCTTTTTTCTTGCGCCTCTTCCAAAAAGGCCAGATTTGTGGAGTGCACGATTAATAGTTGTCCTGTGGACAGATTCTCCAACCTGAGCTGTGGATCTCTGCAACTCCTCTACAGTTACCATGACTGCTTCCATGATTTTTTTTTAATTCAGTAATTTTTTTATTGTTTTCAACAACATCATATACAAATTGGAGCATTCTACATTCAAAATACATTCGAAACATCGAGAAACAGTAGGCATACACATTAAATGGATGTGACCTGACACACACATTATAATAGAAGTAGGACACATGGCGGCCTCCATCCCTAATTTGGTATATAGAAGAGAGGAGTTTGTGGGACTTTAAATGAGGGAGCGCCATGTCACAAGGAATAATACCATAAAAATTAAGTTACAGTACATGATTTATTTTTACAATCTTAAATACATGTCAAATATTTTGTATCAAATAGATAGGTAGTCACAAGACTTACTCTAGATATACTGCTACATAGCATGCGATACAGACATAAAAAACAGACATGGCAGATATACATGATAAAATAGATAAATTAGAAAATATATAAAGTATGAACAGGTGATTGTTGGCATCTAGGGGCACTCTACGCGTTTCCTGGCATTGCAGCCATTCATCAGGAGTGTCCCCCACATGGCTTCTCACACACTGCAAATGGGACTTCTTATGGCTTTATTTCAACAATGGCTTTTTTCTTGCGCCTCTTCCATAAAGGCCAGATTTGTGGAGTGCACGATTAATAGTTGTCCTGTGGACAGATTCTCCAACCTGAGCTGTGGATCTCTGCAACTCCTCTACAGTTACCATGACTGCTTCCCTGATTATTATTTTTTTAATTCAGTCATTTTTTTTTTGTTTTCAACAACATCATATACAAATTGGAGCATACTACATTCAAAATACATTCGAAACATCGAGAAACAGTAGGCATACACATTAAATGGATGTGACCTGACACACACATTATAATAGAAATAGGACACATGGCGGCCTCCATCCCTAATTTGGTATATAGAAGAGAGGAGTTTGTGGGACTTTAAATGAGGGAGCGCCATGTCACAAGGAATAATACCATAAAAATTAAGTTACAGTACATGATTTATTTTTACAATCTTAAATACATGTCAAATATTTTGTATCAAATAGATAGGTAGTCACAAGACTTACTCTAGATATGCTGCTACATAGCATGCGATACAGACATAAAAAACAGACATGGCAGATATACATGATAAAATAGATAAATTAGAAAATATATGAAGTATGAACAGGTGATTGTTGGCATCTAGGGGCACTCTACGCGTTTCCTGGCATTGCAGCCATTCATCGGGAGTGTCCCCCACATGGCTTCTCACACACTGCAAACTGGACTTCTTATGGCTTTATTTTAACAATGGCTTTTTTCTTGCACCTCTTCCAAAAAAGGCCAGATTTGTGGAGTGCACGATTAATAGTTGTCCTGTGGACAGATTCTCCAACCTGAGCTGTGGATCTCTGCAACTCCTCTACAGTTACCATGACTGCTTCCCTGATTTTTTTTTTTTAATTCAGTCATTTTTTTATTGTTTTCAACAACATCATATACAAATTGGAGCATTCTATATTCAAAATACATTCGAAACATCGAGAAACAGTAGGCATACACATATTACATCACCCATTAACACCCCCCCCCCAAACAGAACAAAACAAAATAAAAACCCACCCCTGAAGTAATAATAGAAATAATTCTCTTCACTTTCTCCCTTCTTTATTTGATACTTAATATTTTTACATTTATCGCTCTCACCCCCTCCCCCTCTGCCCCATCTCTCCACGTCCTCATTTAGCAAGGTCGTTCAATGCTCAATGCTCAAGGTCCCAAACTTCCAACCAATCTTTCCAAATTTCCCTTGATTGTTTCTATGTAGGTAAATATATTTCTCCTTTACTAAAGTTTCCCTTAGTTGTGTTCTCCATTCCTCTACCATTGGGGGGGATATATGGAGATCCAATTTCTGCGCTATCAACTTATGTGCCAAAAACAGGCATCTCGCTATTGCACTATAAATGTTAGTTGATATATTAGGTTTATTTACTATATTTAACAAACTTATTCTTGGATCTAATATATACATTTTATACCTAGTGCATTAATAATATTTTGAATCATGCCTTCCCAATATCTTTGCATGTGTATAAGACTGACAGGGGTGGCTCTACACTGAGGACATAGGGGAGATGCCCTACATTTCCATATTTTCTGGGATATAATATGATCTGTGTAAAGAAACAGTTGTGTTAATTTTTGGGTTGTGGAGAGTGATACCTTTAAGATTATATATATATATATATATATACATACACTGTATTCAGTTGAGCTAGATCCGTTCCTGTTATTCCTGTTATTCTCTTCCTAATATACTGACAGGCAGGCAGGTGATTGTGGTAGCTGCAGTATTTAGGCCTAGTACACACGAGAGGATTTATCCGCGGATACGGTCCAGCGGACCGTTTCCGCGGATAAATCCTCTCGAGGATTTCAGCGGATTTGGATCCGATGGAGTGTACTCACCATAGGATCGAAATCCGCGCCGAAATCCCCTCGCGATGACGTGTCGCGCCGTCGCCGCGATGATGACGCGGCGACGAGCGCAACGCTGTCATATAAGGAATTCCATGCATGCGTCGAATCATTACGACGCATGCGGGGAATCCCTTCGGACGGATTGATCCGGTGAGTCTGTACAGACCAGCGGATCAATCCGTTGGGATCGATTCAAGCGGATAGATTTGTAGACATGTCTACAAATTTTTATCTGCTGGAATTGGGAAATTCCCGCGGATAAATATCCGCAGGAATGTACACACCATAGAATCTATCCGCTGAAACCGATCCGCTGAGATTTTTCAGCGGATGGATTCTATGGTGTGTACGGGGCCTTACAGTTAGTGTACTGTGTCCTCTGCATAGTGTGCACCTAAAGCTACCTGAAGACAATTGCTGGTGTCCTGATACTATTAATACCACAGGCAGGCAGCTGCAGTATTTACAGTTAGTGTACTGTGTCCTCTGCACAGTGTGCACCTAAAGCTACCTTAAGACAATTGCTGGTGTTCTGATACTATTAATACCACAGGCAGGCAGCTGCAGTATTTAAAGTTTATGTACTGTGTCCTCTGCACAGTGTGCACCTAAAGCTACCTGAAGACAATTGCTGGTGTTCTGATACTATTAATACCACAGGCAGGCAGCTGCAGTATTTACAGTTAGTGTACTGTGTCCTCTGCACAGTGTGCACCTAAAGCTACCTGAAGACCATTGCTGGTGTTCTGATATGATTAATACCACAGGCAGGCATTGCAGTATTTACATTTAGTGTACTGTGCCCTCTGCACAGTGTGCACCTAAAACTATCTGAAGACAATCGCTGGTGTTCTGATACTATTAATACCATAGGCAAGCAGCTGCAGTATTTACAGTTAGTGTACTGTGTCCTCTGTACTGTGTCCTCTGCACAGTGTGCACCTAAAGCTACCTGAAAATTATTGCTGGTGTTCTTACTATTAATACCACAGGCAGGCAGCTGCAGTATTTACAGTTAGTGTACTGTGTCCTCTGGACTGTGTCCTCTGCACAGTCTGCACCTAAAGCTACCTGAAAATTATTGCTGATGTTCTGATACTATTAATACCACAGGCAGGCAGCTGCAGTATTTACAGTTAGTGTACTGTGTCCTCTGCACAGTGTGCACCTAAAGCAACCTGAATACAATTGCTGGTGTTCTGATACTATTAATACTACAGGCAGGCAGCTGCAGTATTTACAGTTAATGTACTGTGTCCTCTGCACAGTGTGCACCTAAAGCTACCTGAAGACAATTGCTGGTGTTCTGATATTATTAATACCATGGGCAGGCAGCTGCAGTATTTACAGTTAGTGTACTGTGTCCTCTGCACAGTGTGCACCTAAAGCTACCTGAAGACCATTGCTGGTGTTCTGATATGATTAATACCACAGGCAGGCATTTGCAGTATTTACAGTTAGTGTACTGTGTCCTCTGGACTGTGTCCTCTGCACAGTCTGCACCTAAAGCTACCTGAAAATTATTGCTGGTGTTCTGATACTATTAATACCACAGGCAGGCAGCTGCAGTATTTACAGTTAGTGTACTGTGTCCTCTCCACAGTGTGCACCTAAAGCAACCTGAATACAATTGCTGGTGTTCTGATACTATTAATACTACAGGCAGGCAGCTTCAGTATTTAAAGTTAGTGTACTGTGTCCTCTGCACAGTGTGCACCTAAAGCTACCTGAAGACACTTGCTGGTGTTCTGATACTATTAATACCACAGGCAGACATCTGCAGTATTTACAGTTAGTGTACTGTGTCCTCTGCACAGTGTGAAGCTGTCAGGGATCTGCCACCTAAGGGTTAACAGTGCAGACTGATTCCAATGATTGGCAACAGGCTGCCTTATTTAAACCCCTCAGCAGCACTGTGTCCTGGCTGTCTGATCTGCATCTTATCTGGAGACCTGATCCTGAACCTGCATCATTCTGACCTGGCTTTCTGACTCCACTGCCATCTCCAGTCCTGACCTGCTCTGTTTACCTGTCTACCAGATCCTCTGTTGACGAATCCAGCCTGAAATCTGACCATTCCTTGCCTGCTGCTTTTTGTCTGTACTGATCCTCCGTGTATGACCTGGCCTGTCTGACTCCTCTCCTGCTTTCGCCTGCACATGCATGCGCATGTTGCTCTCACGCGCACCTGCATCCGGTGACCTGCATCTGCTGACCTGCATCTGTGACCTGCGTCCGCTGACCTGCATCCGCTGACCTGCATCCTGCTGACCAGCATCCTGCTACCCAGTTAATCAGCATCTGCTGACCTGCATCCGCTGACCTGCATCCGCTGACCTGTGTCCGGTGACCTGCATCCGTTCATCTGCATCCGATGATCTGCATCCAGCTGACCCGCACCTACAGCGCTCCAGCCCTTCTCATTAGCCTTCATCTCCAATCTCAGAGACTCTGCAGGCACTCATACCCCACTGTGCTCTTACAGTCACTGTCTCAACCACAGTGATCCCCGAACCAGGGCGGTACGAGAGGTCTCCCTCTGCACGTCAGGCTCATTCCCAAGCTACGTGTCAGAACCTAAAGCTACCTGAAGACAATTGTTGGTGTTCTGATACTATTAATACCGCAGGCAGCTGCAGTAATTACAGTTAGTGTTCTGTGTCCTCTGCACAGTGTGCACCTAAAGCTACCTGAAGACAATTTCTGGTGTTCTGATACTATTAATACCACAGGCAGGCAGCTGCAGTATTTACAGTTAGTCTACTGTGTCCTCTGCATAGTGTGCACCTTTAGACCTGAAGACAATTGCTGGTGTTCTGATACTATTAATACCACAGGAAGACAGCTGCAGTATTTACAGTTAGTGTTGAGCGGAATACGCCATATTCGATTTCGCGATATATCACGAATATATAGACGAATATTCGAGAAATATTCGCTAAAATCGAATATTCGTGATATTTTATCGAATAAACAATATTGCGAAATTTCGCTAATGCGAAAATTATTGCAAAATTCTCGTCCGCGCATTCGCAGGCGCGCGAACAACACGCGAAAACGGACATCATTTCATGGATCTTTGCCAGTCGAATTTCGGATCGCGATTTTGTGCTGCACTTCGAAGCGAAGATGGTGGGGAGTAACTTTTCATCCAGTGAGGAAAAACTGCTGATTAGTGTAAGTAATTTCACCACTGTTTTTTCATTATCTTTAACTGCATTTTAGACTAGTTTAAAAGTTAGGATATAAGATCAGATATTAGTATTTCCCAAACAGTGTGTCTCCAGCTCTTGCAAAACTACAACTCCCAGCATGCCTGGACAGCTGCAGACACCCTGGTTGGTAAATGTGTATTTAGGCACTTTCCTTGCTATTTAGCATAATTAACATGTTGTGGACATAGGACGTATGCGAACGTCCTGACTTCAGGGTCCTTAAGGCCCAAGGACGTTCGAATACATATTGCCCTTTAGATGTTGCAGAACTACAACTTCCAGCATGCCTGGGCATGCTGGGACTTCTAGTTTTGCAAGTTCTGCAGGCCCACATTTTTCAGACCACTATACACGGGTCTCTAAACTGTGGCACTCTAGATGCAGCAAAAGTAAAATTCTTAGCATGCACTGACAGACCATGCCTGATGGGAGTAGTAGTTTTGCAACAGCTGGAGGCGCACTGGTCTTGAAACCCTGAGTTAGGTAACAAACTCGCAGTGTTTTGCAACCATTGTGCCTCCAGATGTTGCAAAACTACAACTCCCTGCATGCAACTGGCTGCTTTAACCCCCCCCTCTCCCCCAATGTGAATGTACAGGGTACATTCACATGGACTGGGGCTTACAGTGTGCTTCTAGCTGAAGCAAATTTGGCGCTGCAGCTCAAACCCTCAGCGGGAAACTACTGTGAACCCCACGCCCCTCTGACTGTACCATAAAAACACTATACCACCACACTAAATAAAAATTAAAAAACACAACATATACACATACCCCTACATAGCCACCCTCCCCTCCACAATAAAAAAGAAAAACGTCTGGTAGGGCACTGTTTCCTAAACGGAGCCTACAGCTGTTGCAAAACAACTCCCCAGTATTACTGGACAGCCATTGACTGTCCAGGCATGCTGGGAGTTAAAGTATAATTGTGGTACAGCTGGTGACGGTGAGCTACATGGTGTATCAGAGCATGCTGGTAGTTGTAGTTTTTAAATAACATCAACTCCATTATTTATTCAAAATTAATTCATCAAAAAGTCAAAAGAAACAAACATATTATTGTTCATATATAAAGATAGGGATGAAAAAAAATAATCTATTGTACAGGCCCAGTATAAGGGTCAAAAAATAATTATAGCGGTCAGATGAATAGCAACTCATTTCTCCCCTATACGTGTATC
The DNA here is from genome assembly GCF_905171775.1 of Rana temporaria. Taxonomy (NCBI): domain Eukaryota; kingdom Metazoa; phylum Chordata; class Amphibia; order Anura; family Ranidae; genus Rana; species Rana temporaria. The sequence goes on along the minus strand of NC_053491.1, from coordinate 290,276,970 downwards.
CTGTGTTGTTACTCATATATACATAATTATGCAATAGATAATGGCTGCTATATTTATGCAAAAAAGGTGGCGACCAAAATGGCAAGATATAAAATCTGTCATGTTACCCCTGTCAGTGATTAATAAGGCGAGAATGCTTCCAATTGTTGAATACCATACATTTACGTCATATATCCATAAGGGTTTAAACAAAATTATTATAATATACTTTGTTCTTCATCTTGCAGAGGTTCCTGTAACAGGGATATGACCAAATTCGGCGACAGCAGGAAAAAAAAAAAATTGTCCGCTCCCTATTGCGGGAGTTACGCAAGGTGCATGGCCGCACACATGACCACATGGCCATCTTAAAAAAGTGGTCTGACCTAAAGAGGCGCCACATGGGCCAGGTCAGACAGATCCGTGATGAATTTCATCCAGGTAAGTTATTGGTGACAGTTATGTAAGGTCATATGTAATTAACCTTAGGGCAGATGTTGTTAACCCAGACGCCATGTTGTGGTAACATATATCACCACCCAAGGTATTCATAGTACTGTTGAAAAAAGACATGGGACAGCAGACAGGAACACTTATTAACTATAATTAAACTAAATAAACAAGACACACCATTAATGTACTAATACTGTCCGAGGCTGCTTTATTATTGGATTTCAGACATATATTTTAAAGAAATACTTTAATAACTTAAAAAACAGCCTAGTCACTACGGCTCAGGCTGTACCTAAATATATTCCAACTTTAAAATGTATCCAACAACAACTAAACTAAACAGATTTGTCCCCCTTTGTATAATTAATTTTTTTTTTTTTTTTTTTAAACAAAGGTGACCATCTGACCATCCCACATAATTAGCAGCCGCGACAAAAAGAAAAGAAAAAGGGGGGGGGGGGTTGGGGAACACCACAGTCCCGTCTACTGAGGCGACTGAGAGCAAGGCTGACGGAACCCTACTTATATACCCCTAACTAACACTGGATTTTTCCAGAACCAACTGGTACCAGGCCCACAGGCCTAAAAAGTGCGGGAAAAGCATGTGTAGGCCGCGTGATCACCTCATGCTCACCAAAAAAACATGTTTTCCAGCTAACTAGGCCACGTGAGGACCATCTTACACCTAAAGAGCCCTATTAGGTTCCCAAAAGGGGAACTTGAAACCGTCACTACTAATTTTATTAAGTCCTGCCGCTTTCCCATGAGAAAAGGGGGAATTGAAACCTTCTCCCCCTTTTCTATCATTATTCCATCAAGTTAAACCATGGAATTAAAGTGGTGGTGTGGTGGGTTAAAGGGGAAGGGGTGGTATTTTATAACTCAATTACCACTAAATTCCTGTGGTAGGCGTGGGGTTATCATAGTAATCCCGTGTAATCCATCAGGCCCTTTTTTTAACATGAGATTGTCTGAATAATACAAAGGAAACACAAACAGCTCATTTTACCATGGTGGCAGCCCAGCTCACACTCAGTCCCCTGTAGTGCCAGCAAGACCCTTTAATATAACATTATCCCATTGGTTAACTGTCTATATAAATACATTTGTATTCATATACAATACAGCAGAGTACACAGAATTTGCATACGTTATTAGAAATCATTTTTACATATATGAACATTGTGTTATTATAGGAGCTCCTCTACCATCTGTGCGCCCCAAGCGCACAAGGCGACAGGCCGCAGAGGAGGAGGAGGATGAAGAGGAGGAGCAGGAGGAGCAGGAGGAGGATGCAGAGGAGGAGAGGGATGAGGAGCAGCCAGGGCCCTCCCAGTCACCACCCCCAGCTCCTGTTGAGGAGCAAGAGGAGGAGCTGCAACCCCCCCCCCCCCCAAACTCCTGGTGGTGAATCGGGTGATGGAGAAGAGGAGCAGGAGGATGAGACGGTTCCTGTGAGCCTCAGTCAGGAGGGTAAATATGTGCACAAAGATTAATAACATTTCAACAATAAGATGTAGATCTAAAAATGGACAGCATTTAAAGCGCACCCGTCAGATTTCAGAACAATAATATGGTATTTATGATAGAAGTATATGTGCTAGACAGTGACACATAACAATTGTATAGACATGATAATGATTGTTTAATAAGCAACATAAATATTTTATTTATTTGGTAACGGTCTTTGAAATCCTAATTTTTTTTTCTTATATCCTAACAGTTTTAAAAAAGATGGAGGAAAAACAAAGACTCCTCCAGAGGAACAATGAGAAAATCCGCTCAAATCGCCGGAAAATGCGGATCCTAGACCTCCAAAATCAACAGCTGGAGCAACAGCAGAGCAAGATTTTTGACAAGATGGTTTCAGAAGCTCATGCATAATTACATTAAAAAAAAAATTTTTAATAAAAAATGTTATTCTTTTAAAATGTTTCCTTTCTTATTGAGATTGTTAGGTTTTTCAACACATCTAACTTCACATCTAACACATCAACATCAACATCAACATCAACACATCTAACTTCATAATAACCAAAAACATTTTATACTATTATTTTATTTAACACAAACCTAAGACAAACTAAAATACGCGGACACAGACACGACTAACACAAACTAAACTGTTGAAAAATGAATATAACAAAAGCAACAATATATATATATATATATATATAGATATAGAGAGAGAGAGCGAGAAAGAGAGAGAGAGTGCAGATTTGCTCTTGCAGACAGGCTAATGGTTGCAGTATAAAGGCCGCAAACCAGGGTTTAACATAAAGTTCAGTGTTTTAGTCACACTTGCTGTTACGATCCGGTCTGGTAGCTTGTAGCGGAGGCTGTTGGTGGATCCACTGTGCCAGAGAGGTCATGAAGCATTACTCAGCATGAAGGCAGCAGCAGTAGTATTAAAATATAATATAATTATCACACAGGCAACATTTACAAGCAGTAGTGGTAATAGTACTAGATAGCATCTAAACACTTGGGCAAGACTTTACAGCAGCAGTATTGGTAATAGTAGTATATAGTGGCAAATAACTTGTGACATAGGTGTCTGAGCAGCAGCAGTAGTAGTAATAGTAGACAATATAGTGTCAAATCACTCGGGAAAGAGGTGCCATGAACAGCAGCAGCAGCAGCAGTGGTAATAGTAGTATATAGTGGCAAATAACTTGTGTCGTGACATAGGTGTCGTGAGCAGCAGCAGTAGTAGTAAGAGTAGACAATATAGTGTTTTATCACTCGGGAAAGAGGTGCCATCAACAGCAGCAGCAGCAGCAGTGGTAATAGTAGTATATAGTGGCAAATAACTTGTGACATAGGTGTCGTGACTGAGTAGCAGCAGTAGTAGTAGTAGTAGACAATATAATGTCAAATCACTCGGGCAAGAGGTACCATGATGAACAGTAGCAGCAGCAGTGGTAATAGTAGTATAGAGTGGCAAATAACTTGTGACATAGGTGTCGTGAGCAGCAGCAGTAGTAGTAATAGTAGACAATATAGTGTCAAATCGCTCGGGCAAGAGGTGCCATCAGCAGCAGCAGTAGTAATAGAAAGTGGCAAATCTCTCGGACAAAAGGTGACAGCAGCAGTATGAGTAATATATCGGTACATAATCACTCAGCCTTTTGGCATTAGCAGTAGGAGCCCATATGGTGGCAAAATTACAAAAGCTTGAAGTTGCAGTAGCATGGTGATTAAATTTGAAAAGCAGAATGACACAGGCCTTAAGTAGCTGTAGCCTGACTATACCATAGTGCCTCGTAATTTAAAAGTTTGATTAACGTTATTTCTATGCTATACATGACTTTTTAAATTCATGTTGAGCAATTACTTTTCAAAATAATGTGGCAGCAGCATCAGGACTCCTTATAGTGGCTTAATGACACAGCATGGAAATATTTATGCCCTTAACACTACCTGCCCACTATGAGTTTCAAAGGTATAAATACATCAGGGAATGAATGACAAGGGACCCTTCAGCACCCTGAACCGACGGCGGGTGCCAGAAAGTCACCTCCGATCCAGGACTCATTCATCTTGATGAATGTGAGTCTGTCCACGGAGTCTGTGGACAGACGGGTCCTCTTGTCCGTGACCACCCCACCTGCCACGCTGAATGTCCGCTCAGATAGTACGCTGGAGGGGGGGCAAGACAATAACTCCAGCGCATACTGAGCGAGCTCGCGGCAGGTGTCCAATCTGGCAACCCAGTACTCCATGGGGTCGTCGGTGCTCATACTGTCAGAAGCACCGACGGACCCCATGTAGTCTGCCACCATGTGGGCCAGCCGCTGGTGGCGACTGCTGATGCTGCTGCTGCTGCTGCTGGTACTGGGTCGCTCAGATTGGAAGAACATCCTCATCTTACCCATTAGGTCCCCTGCTCGGCTGCTGCTGCTGCTGGGTGCAGCCACCTGCTGGGTGAGATGAGGGGGGACAACTGGAGGCCGGGGAGTTGCCTGCTCCAACTGGCTGACTATGCGTGCCTGCAGTTCCTCCATCCGGCACTGCCTCCGGCTGGCTGGGAGGAACTGCTCCAGTTTCCCCTTGCATCTTGGATCTAAAAGGGTGGCCATCCAAAATTCATCCCTCTCCTTGATAGTCTGAACCCGGGGGTCCCTCCTGAGGCATCTCAGCATGTGGGCAGCCATGGGGAAGAGCACAGCCTGCTGTGACTCCTCATGGCTGCCCCGGTCCATGACGTCCGACTCTTCATGCTGGAGGCGTGGCTGCTCGCGCTCAGAGATGCCCAACCCCCGGACTATTGGTGCCCCCAACACCGGCTCTCCCTCCTGACCAGGCCCTGACTCCAGGACGTCACCAGTAACCTCCTCATCATCATCATCCTCCTCCTCCTCGTCCTGGGCCTGGTCTTGGTGGAGCAGTGTTGCCTCCTCTTGCTCCACCAAGGCACTCTCCCCAGCTTCGAGCAGGCGATCTAGTGCCCTGTCCAGCAGGAACACTATAGGGAGCACGTCATTGAGGCCGACATGCTCCCTGCTGACCATCTTGGTCGCCTGCTCGAAAGGGGCCAACACATGGCAGACCTGGTGTATCTGCCCCCACTCCGCACTGGTGATGTACGGGAGTGTTTGTGATGGCCCGGCAGTGCCTTGCTCCAGCAGGTATTCCTTCACCGCCCTTCGCTGCTCCCACAACCTCTCCCGCATGTGGAGGGTGGAGTTCCACCGCGTCACACTGTCCACAATCAGCCTGTGAAGGGGCAGGCTGTTGTCCCGCTGCAACTTGGACAGGGACGCGGTAGCGGTTGGGGAGCACCTGAAGTGGCTGGCAATCCTACGCACCCTTAGCACAATGTCACTCAACCCGGGATAGGTGCGCAGGAACTTCTGCACCACAAGGTTGAGGACATGTGCCAGACAGGGCACGTGGGTCAGACTGCCAGCCTGGAGGGCGGAGAGTAGGTTGCTGCTGTTGTCACAGACAACCATACCTGCCTGGAGCCTTCGGGGTGTCAGCCACTTCTGGACCTGAGCCTGAAGTGCGGTCAGTACTTCTTGTCCAGTGTGTCTCCGGTCCCCTAAACTAACAAGCTGGAGCACGGCCTGACAGCGCACGTGCCCCACACTTGAGTAGCTACGGGGGCGCTTGCTGGGAGGCTCAGCAGCTGCGGAGACAGTGGCTTGACGGAGACCAGCAGTTCTCCCCTGGACACCCCGGGGTGGCACCACAAAATCTGATGCCGCTGATCCCTCCCCGGCGCCTCAGAGGGAAACCCAATGGGCCGTGAAGCTGATGTACCGGCCCTGCCCATGCCTGCTGGTCCAGCCATCCATTGTGAGATGCACCCTGTCGCTGACAGCGTGATCCAGCGACAGGGTTACATTCTGCACAATGTGCTGGTGTAGGGCAGGGACACCAGTCCTGGCAAAGAAATGGCGGCTGGGGACACGCCATTGGGGTTGGGCCTGCTCCAACATCTGCCTGAAGGGGTTGCAGTCAACAATGTTGAAGGGAAGCAGATGTTGGGCAATAACCCTTGCCAGGAGCCCATTGAGGGAACGCACACGTCGGTCTCCAGGGGGGAAGGGAGTGGTGCGTTCGAAGGCGTCGGAAAGCGACGCCTGGTGCCGGACGGCAGTGCAGGACACAGACGAGGAGGGTGCTGTGGAAGTAGAGGTCTGGCTGCCGGTACCAGTACCTCTACTAGAGGGAGCGGGGGGGCATGACCTGCTGGGAACAGATGAAGCTGTGGCAGGGGCTGCTGTACCCGGCTCACTTGTGGTGGTGGCGCTGCTACCACCACCACGCTTCATCTGGTCATACTCCCGCCAGTGGTTAATTCTCAGGTGCTGGTTGAGAGCTGTAGTACCCACCTGAGCCAAGCACTTCCCTCTCTTCACCCTGGCACGACAGATCTGGCAGATGGCTATAGTATGGTTATCTGCTACCAGGGTGAAGTAGGCCCAGACAGGTGACTTCAGCGCCGCCCTCCTGTCAGATGGGGTGACGCTGACTTGCACCTGCTGGGACTCGGTGCGTACAGGTGGAGCTGCCTGCTGCTGCTGCTGACACCTCCTGCTGCCATCACCAGTGGAGACCCTGACGCTGGTCTCCCTGGTGACCTGGCGCACCGTTTCCCCAGGGTGCCTACCTTCCTCGTCGTCACTGCTGCTGTGAACCGACAAGGCACTGGCAGGTGGCACCCATGTTGTGTCACCATCGTCTTCGCCCCCAGATATGTCAGACCCAGGGCTGGAATGTGGTGGTCTGAGGGAAACAGCTGACATGGAGCCGCTAGCCTGGCTCCGCTGTCCCCTCACCGGCGCCTGGGTCTGACTAGGTGCGGTTGTTTCCTGCACAAAAACAGCAGCACCACTTGGAAGGGATGTCTCTGGGATACTGTCAGCAGGTACCCCATCCTCCTCCTCCATCATCCCTTCAAAAAGGTCCTGACCATCAGGACAGAACTGGATGTCTGCCTGATGCAGGGCCTCCCCCAAGATATCCCTCTCACTGTCGCTGTCAAACAGTAAGAGGCTGGACTCTTGGGGGCTGGGGGTGGGTACTAAAGGCACCGGTGTACTGGTGGTGCTGCTGGGAGTCTGGACTGACGACTCAGTGGCACTGCTGTGCCCCATATACTCCACCACTACTGGAGCCTGAGAAGGCAATATCGGGCGGCTGCCCGAGGGAAAAAAATCGCGGATGAGGCGGACTCCCCTTCCACCTGATCCTCTACCACTAGTAGGGGTGCGAGAGGTACCCCGTGCTGGCAGCGACCCAGCACTGGGAGTAACTCCCCTACCCCTGCTGCCACGGCTACGTATGCTGCTCATACTTGCTGATGTGGGGGGGGGGTAAACTTTATTGGGGGGGGGAATGTGAGAAAGGAGTGTTTTTTTAGCAAGACAGGCACGCAGACAAAGACGCAGACAAAGACGTAGACAGCTACTAAACTATAATAAAACTACTACACCTAAATGTTTTTTTTTTTTTTACACTGACTGAAAAGGACAAAGACGAGGACTACAAATACTAAACTAATATGCACTAAACAAACACTAACTACTTACACAAACTTATATGATTAAACTAAAGCTAAATTTTTATTTATTTTTTTACACTGACTGACAAGGACAAAGACGAGGGGCCAGATTCACAAAGAGATACGACGGTGTATCTACAGATACACCATCGTATCTCTGACGTAAACTGGTCCTATCTATGCGCCTGATTCATAGAATCAGATACGCATAGATAGGGCTAGATCCGACAGTGTTACACTGTGTTACACTATCGGATCTTTTTTTAAATTTAAAAATGGCGCCGGGGGCGTTCCCGCTGATTTACGATAAATAATATGTAAATCAGCGAGATACGCAAATTCACGAACGTACGCAGACCCGTCGCATTGTTTTTACGTCGTTTCCGTAGCGGTTTCCCGTCGTATACTTACCCTTTCTTTTATCAGGCACAGCCAATGTTAAGTATAGCCGGCGTTCCCGCGTCGAATTTGAATTTTCCTACGTCGTTTGCGTACGCCGATTCACGAACACGCGCGTCGCAAGTCCCGCTCACGTCGCAACCACTGACGTCCTATTGACGTCACTGGGAGCAATGCACGCCGGGAAATTCCACGGACGACGCATGCGCATTTAAATCGGCGCGGGAACGCGCCTGATTTAAATATGACACTCCCCTAGCCGCGGAATTTGAATTCCGCTGGGGGATTTAGGATCCGCCGTCGCAAGTTTGGAGGTAAGTGGTTTGTGAATTAGCCACTTGCCTCCTAAACTTGCGGGAGCGGATCTTAATTCACGTAGATCGAGCGGATCTATAGATCCGCTGAGCTACGTGAATCTGGCCCGAGGACTACAAATACTAAACTAATATGCACTAAACAAACACTAACTACTTACACAAAGTTATATGATTATAAACTAAAGCTATTTTTTTTTTTTTTTACACAAAACACAGACACTAAACACACACTAAACTAAGCTACCTTAAAGAAATGTACACTTACACGATGTACACTTACACAAACTACACAGAAATCTATCTAACACTAAGCTACACTAACCTGGACAAAAACAACACAAATCTGAGCTTTTAAAAAAGCTGTTGGGTCTTTTGCTTTGAAAAAAGCAGTTTAGAAGCTGGAAAATCAGAACTCAAAGCACTATAGGAAGCACAATGCTGATGCTCTAAGCTGTAAGATCACACAGAAACACTCCACTCTCTCTAGCCACCTTGTGAATCTGCACTGAAATACTGCTGGGAGTGATCTTATATACTGGTCGTGCAGGCAGGTTCCTATTGGTTGCTATGGAGGTTGCTAACCTCTGACAACTGTGGTAGGAGAACTCTGATTGGCTCTGATGCAAAAGAAGGGCGGAGAAAATAATCGCGCAATATTCCTTTTGCCGAATATTCGCATTGCGAATATTCGGCAATATAAAAGGATCGCCTCAGCTACTCGGCCCAGGGTCTCTAATCATACCAGCAATGCTTTTAGACGTCGATGGAGATCACTAGGATGTGATCTGTTTTAAAAATAAAATTGAAAAAATACGAATATTCGGAATAGCGAATATTGGCCGCGAAATTCGAGTTATTCGCGAATACTCGAATATGCCATATTCGTAACGAATATTCGCAATGCGAATATTCTTGAGCAACACTATTTACAGTTAGTGTACTGTGCCCTCTGCACAGTGTGAACCTGTCAGGGATTTGCCACCTAAGGGTTAACAGTGCAGACTGATTCCAATGATTGGCAAAAGGTTGCCTTATTTAAACCCCTCAGCAGCACTGTGTCCTTGCTGTCTGATCTGCATCTTATCTGGAGACCTGATCCTAAACCTGCATCATTCTGACCTGGCTTTCTGAATCCGCTGCCATCTCCAGTCCTGACCTGCTCTGTTTACCTGTTTGCCAGATCCTATGTTGCCGAATCCAGCCTGAAATCTGACCATTCCTTGCCTGCTGCTTTTTGTCTGTACTGATCCTTTGTGTATGACCTGGCCGGTCTGACTCCTCTCCTGCTGTTGCCTGCACTTGCATGTGCATGTTGCTCTCAGGTGCACCTGCATCCGGTGACCTGCATCTGCTGACCTGAATCCGGTGACCTGCATCCGCTGACCTGCATCCGCTGACCTGCATCCTGCTGACCAGCATCCTTCTACCCAGTTAATCAGCATCTGCTGACCTGCATCCGCTGACCTACATCCGCTGAAATGCATCCGGTGACCTGAATCCAGCTGACCCGCACCTACATCGCTCCAGCCCTTCTCATTATCCTTCATGTCCAATCTCAGAGACTCTGCAGGCACTCATACCCCACTGTGATCCTACAGTCACTGTCTCAACCCCAGTGATCCCGGAACCAGGGCGGTATGAGAGGTCTCCCTCTGCACGTCAGGCTCATTCCCAAGCTACGTGTCAGAACCTAAAGCTACCTGAAGAAAATTGCTGGTGTTCTGATACTATTAATACCACAGGCAGCTGCAGTAATTACAGTTAGTGTTCTGTGTCCTCTGCACAGTGTTCACCTAAAGCTACCTGAAGACAATTTCTGGTGTTCTGATACTATTAATACCACAGGCAGGCAGCTGCAGTATTTACAGTTAGTGTACTGTGTCCTCTGCACAGTGTGCACCTAAAGCTACCTAAAGACAATTGCTGGTGTTCTGATACTATTAATACCACAGGCAGGCAGCTGCAGTATTTACAGTTGGTGTACTGTGTGCTCTGCACAGTGTGCACCTAAAGCTACCTGAAGACAATTGCTGGTGTTCTGATACTATTAATACCACAGGCAGGCAGCTGCAGTATTTACAATTAGTGGCCTGTGTCCTCTGCACAGTGTGCACCTAAAACTACCTGAAGAAAATTGCTGGTGTTCTGATACTATTAATACCACAGGCAGGCAGCTGCAGTATTTACAGTTAGTGTATGGTGTCCTCTGCACAGTGTGCACCTAAAACTAACTGAAGACAATTGCTGGGCGGTACGAGAGGTCTCCCACTGCACATCAGGCTCATTCCCAAGGTACGTGTCAGAACCTAAAGCTACCTGAAGACAATTGCTGGTGTTCTGATACTATTAATACCACAGGCAGCTGCAGTAATTACAGTTAGTGTTCTGTGTCCTCTGCACAGTGTGCACCTAAAGCTAACTGAAGCCAATTGCTGGTGTTTTTCCTAATAATACTAAAGGCAGGCAGTTGATTCTGCTAGCTACAGTATAATCAATGTGTGTATGTATATATATATATATATATATATATATATATATATACACCCCAGCTGTGTGCAGCTACATCTCACTGCAGGCTATTAGTATGTCTGGAAGGCAAACAAGGAAAGGCAGACAGTCACAAGCCAATAACAGGGCAAGCAGGCTCTGTGTCTAGAGGCAACAGTGCTGGTCGTGGACATGGTGCATTCTCATTAGTACATGGCCGTGAGACACACTTGTCCTTTTTTTACAGCGGCTAGCCGCGTTGAGCCGCAACATGCTGAAGACTTGGTAGAGTGGAATACTGTCAGGAAGGCTAGCAGATCAGTACTGTGTGACTGCACAGAGGAAACCAACAATGTGAGTAGTGAAGTAAAAAGGTGTTTTTTTTTACAAACATGTGGGGACAACCAGTGCACAATAAACAGCAAACAGTATATACAATCAAAGGGAGATACCGTATTCATAAACAAAGCCAGGCCGAGGTCATACACGTGGGATGTCAGCAGATGGGTGAGGAACAGAACAGAGCAAGGAGCGGACGGATGGACGGGCTGCGGGGTAGGAATCCAAGGAAAACAGGAATCAGGGAGGATAAGTCCAGGCAGTATACTGCTAGATTGCTGTCCTTCTTGGGCACCCCCTCTCTCTGGGCTCATGTTACTGCCTTCCTCTAGCTGGGTACCATCATCGGAGCCTTCAAAGCGCTGCGCATCCTTCTGCAGCATGTACCCAACACTGTGGTCAAACAGTTCGGGGGACTCCTCAGGAGGACATGGTGGGGCTAGAGAAGAAGTGACTGATGCCATTGAGCCAAGGGGAGAGGCCACATTGGCAGCTGCTTTGCCAGACAAAGTACCCTGAGCCTGGGTGAGAGAGGATGGTATTTGGCTTGCAGTACTATGGCCCACCACAGGTGTCTCCCGGCAGTCTTGGACTGCCAGGGGAGCTCTCCCCTGGTGGTATTATATGATCCTTGGGCTGCAGTACTGGCATCCACCAGCAGGGGAAAAAATTCCTTCCTGATCCCCCATGAGGCAATCGGATATTCCCCGGATAAACTAATATCTATAAATGTTAGTTCCCAGTTATATTATTTACATTTAGGAAAGTCAAGAAATTTTTTGTTGGCGCTGCTTAGGTTTGATACTTTATATGTTAATGCTTCTGTGATTCATTTAATGGTGTATCCTCAGTGAAAATTGTATTAAAGAAATAATAGTGAAGAAGTGTCGGGCACCTAGATATGGTGGGCTCATATATAGAGCTTCCCGTATTACTGGGTCCCCTTTTTAATGAGTGTTAGTGATAATAGAATGCGCCCTCCTTTGGGCTAGTGATAATTGAGTACTTGTGCGTTAAACACTTTGGGTCGTCTGTGTTGTGATCAATTCAACCCACTGTGTGTCCCTCCTAGAACTTACTGAAAAAAATGCAGTGTCTATCAAGTCATTTATAAATGACAATACTTATGCCTTAATGCATAAATGTGTCTATTAGCAATTATGTAAATGATCAAAGAAACAGATAACAATTCAAAAAATAAATACACAGATAATGATTTAAAGGTAAGTTGCTACTTCCACCAATCTTTGTGCTGATGCACATCCAGAAATGGTATAAAAAAGTCTGTTCCCAATCTCAGGAGCAAACAAACAGAATACTTTACGTGTGTATATTGGTTTGGTTCAAGTTCGTGTGGCAACAAGGCTCTGTCAGCAAAAACAACTGTGTCACAGCGCTATCTTCCACTCAGCTGCTAATGCAAGCCGACAACCCACGCAATAAAAATTCAAAAAGGGAAAGAAAACCAAACATACAAAACAGGCAATGTTCCCTATTTGATATAATGTCCCCACAAGATAGCGGGAGGTATCACAAGTAGTCCCCGGTGCAATACGTTGACATTAAGTTATAAACTTTCTAGAGAATATCTGATCCACTTTCTTCACAATCCCAATACACCATGTAGGATCCGCATTCCCCCCATCTGGGTCCCCACTCACAGGACAGTTGTCCCCTCAAGGGGGTGTAGAGCCTTGTAGGTATCAATCCCTTGATGGATCGCTTACCAGCTGTTGTCCAATGGGAGCCTCAGTGGGTCGCGGGGGCCTCGTTCAGGTGGGTGTTGGACGTAGGAAGAAAAAAAGGGAAGTCCGCATAGAGTAGTATTGTAAAAATATGGATGCTTTTTATTTAAAAATTTAAAGTAAAAATAATAATAAGCATATAAAAACAAGCTTGCCGGTAGGCAAGCTGACCAAGATACAGCCCGTTCACTCCAAGCTGTAGCGTCAGGTAGTTCTCGGGTATGCTGTGTTCAAGCTCAAAAAATGGAGCTTCTCACGTGTGGAGTGTTTGCGTTCCACCGCTCTGGCTGTCTTACCCGGAACTCACTTTGACGTGCTGAACGTGTGACGTGTTTCCGGCTGGGTCAACTGACGCGTTTCATCAAATAGACGTTGTCAAAGGTTGTACCCGCCTCCCACATCACACTTCTTTATATTTCGTAAGCGGCAGCCGAGTACCGTCCTTATGGGAGTGTTCAATACTCCCTATACGGTCCAGATTGTTAAATGGGAATACATGGGTGTTATTTACATAAGTAGGTGTGTGTTCCTAGATGAGGAAGTATATACAGACGCTGGTGGCTCCTACTTCAGGCCAATAGTGCTACAGGACAGGAAAGCTCCGTTCCAAAACAAGGAGTAATATATATATATATATGAAATAGGACATGAAAGTTATATAGAAAGTATAAAAATACATACAAAAAATTATAAATAGAAAAAATGTAAATAAAAAAGTTATATATATATATATATATATATATATATATATATATATATATATATATATATATATATATATATGCGGGCAGTATATGGGCAGATATTTTGGCAAAAATCAACAGGGTCTCGGATACCGGTTAATAGTTGAAAGAGTAATAAGCTAGCAACTTCCCATACCCATAATTAAAATACAGTGGTAGGTACATGGCAATCATCACTTATCAATTGAACTTGTAACATCCTAATATGTGTTAATACCCCGCACCTGTGAAATTACACATATATACTTGTGCGAATAATAAATGTTATGTTAATTGGTATGTCTCTAATAAAGTGATATGCCAAGGGTGTATTACATTAACCTGAGGGGGTGGGAGATATTCTCCCCCTGTTATATATAATTAGTGATTTAATGTGTGTGATACATGGAATTGGTTTAGTGGAAAATGCCCCCAGTGTGGCGAACTTATTCATGGATATGTGGGAAGAACAGTATATTTACAATCGGAATATCACACAAATAAGATTATACAGACGTTACATAGATGATATTATTATCCTGTGGGAGGGAACACCTGAAACCTTGGAAATATTCATGAAACAACTCAACAATAACAGATTTAACATCAAGTTTACGGGAAAATGGCATACCAACACTATAGAATATCTGGACCTGGAGATTTTCAAGAATGAAGACACTTTGTGCACCCAGACGTTTTTAAAAAAAAACGGATAGGAAAGGGTACATAACTACAATAAGCTGTCACCACCCAAAGTGGATATCTAATATACCAAAAGGACAACTTCTTAGAATCAGAAGGAACTGTCACAGGACAGCAGACTACGACAAACAAGCAGATATCTTAATAAAAAGGTTTGTGGAAAAGGGGTACCAACTAACATCACTGATCAAACTGAAGGAACAAATAAGGAAAATTGAAAGATCAACACTACTAAGACAAAATCCAAAACCCAAAACTAACACCAAAGATTTGACCTTCATAACAGGGTATAGTACCCAATATAAACAACTAGAAAAGGTCATGAACAGATACTGGCCCATCTTAAAAGAAGATAGAACACTAGCTATGATTCTACCAAGCAAGCCACAATTAATTTATCGAAGGGCACCGACCCTGAGAAATCATTTAGTCCACAATATGGTGAACCCACCAAAACCAGTAGAAATATGCCCAGAATTAAAGGGGTTCTATAGGTGCCAAAGATGCCTTCCCTGTAAAAAAAGTAAAAAACAAGTCAGAAGACGTCTCACATTCTCATCAAATACTTTCCACAAAGAATTTCAAATTAAGAAGCTCATCACTTGTAATAGTGTCACGTACCTGATGGGAGACTGAGATGACAAGGTCAGCCTCTCTTGTATCTCCCGCCCTGGCACCGCTGGAGATGAAACAGAGGACACCGAGCGACAGGAGGAACACGAGTGCCTGCAGATGAAGACTCCGGCAGCAGGAGCGGGAGGTTCGAGCCGGGATGGGTAGGCACTTCGCTGAAGTAGTGACACTGGACATCAGATGAGGTGTAGGGAGACTTGCAGCAGGAAGTCACAGGAGCAAGTCAAAGACACACGGGGTTGCCAGGGCGCACCACAGGAAGCAGATGCGGGTCACACAGATAGCCGGGTCAAGAGGTAGGCGGGCAGCGAGGTACCAAGCAGCAGGCGGAAGGAGCGTCAGGTGGGTAGCCAGGATCAGAAACCGGTAGTCAGAGTATAACAGATTCCATGAACAGGGTCAGGGCAAGCCGGGTTCAGCAACAGGAGATCAGCAAGACAACAGCAGGGTTCAGAGTAACAGGGTACACGCTGAAGACCAGTCAGCACTGCCTGATGGTCAGAGCTCTCTTTAAATAGGCATCAGGAAGGATCTTCCTGTCACATGATGAGCCTATGGCTCCCATTTCTTCTACTGGCAAGATTGCCAGTACTTCTTCTATGGCCATTTCTTCTACTGGCAAGATTGCCAGTACTTCTTCTATGGCCATTTCTTCTACTGGCAAGATTGCCAGTACTTCTACTATGGACATTTCCCTGACACTCCGTCCTTTCCTTACATTGCCCCCCCCTTACGGGCAGCCTCTGGATGCCCCTCAGGGCTCTCTTTTCTGGGTGGCATTGAAAAAAGGCTTGCACCAATCTTGGTGCATGTATGTTAGAAGCCGGTTCCCAAGAATTTTCTTCCGGGCCGTAGCCCTTCCTTTTGATTAAAAACTGGGTTTGACCCCTTTCTCTTCCTGCAATCCAGGACGGTTTTGACCACAAATTCCTTGTTTTCTTCGACAAGCACAGGGGCTGGGGCTTCGGGTTCACGATCATGGAAGGGGTTAGCAATGGATTGTTTCAAGAGGGAGACATAAAACACTGGGTGAATCCTCAAACTTCCCGGCAGGCTAAGCTCAAAGGCAACAGCGTTAATCCTCTTCTTAACAGGAAATGGGCCAATGTACTTGGGTCCTAATTTTTTAGAGGGACAAGCCAACTTTAGGTTTGCAGTGGAAAGCAACACTTTATCCCCTGGTTCAAGGTCAAGGTTACCTCTTCTCCTCCTATAGAAGTACCCTTTGTTACTTTCCTGGGCTTTATTGATGGTTTCCCGCAAGAGTTGGTTGTTGGACCTCCAGAAGTCCAGACGGTCCTGTACTGCTGGGACTGAGGATTCCTGGGGAATATCAGACAAAAAGGATGGGTGGAACCCATAATTAGCAAAAAAGAGGGTTTGTTTGATTGCAGAATGTATAGAGTTATTGTATGCAAACTCTGCTAACGGCAAGAGAGAGACCCAGTCATCTTGTGCAAATGATGAAAAACAACGCAGATACTGCTCCAGCGTCTGGTTTGTCCTCTCTGTTTGCCCATTAGTCTGAGGATGATAGGCAGATGACAAACATTGTTTAATGCCCAGAGCTTCACATAGGGACTTCCAAAATTGGGATGTAAATTGCACCCCACGGTCAGAGGTGATGTTAGCAGGAATACCGTGTAGGCGTACAATTTCCTTGATAAAGGAAGAGGCAGTTTCTGCTGCAGAAGGGGTACCTTTCAGGGGCACAAAGTGGGCCATCTTAGATAGCCGATCCACAATTACAAAAATTGTGGTAAACCCTTCGGAAGGGGTTAACTCAACAATGAAGTCCATAGAGATCATAGACCACAATTTGTCAGGAACAGGAAGGGGTTCCAGTAGGCCCCAATTCTTGGCCCTATCAGATTTATTCCGTAGACACGTTGTGCAAGATTTAACATAGTCCCTGCAGTTTTGTAACAAGTGGGGCCACCAGAAGGAGCGAAGGACCAGATTTGAGGTCTTATAGGCTCCAAAATGCCCTGCCAAGGGATGGTCATGGCACATGTAAAGAACTGCCGTTCGTAGGTGCTCAGGAACAAAAATTTGCTCACCGTGGTAATAGAGTCCTTCCTTAGATTGAAGGTGGAGTTCCAGAGGTGGAGGGTGGTTCTGGACTGCGTACTTGATTTGCGAGATGAGATCGCTCTGTAACAAAAGAACATTTTTAACAGGTAGAATGGTATCAGGTTCAGGAGGAACCTCAGTGTCCTGGAACATACAGGAAAGGGCGTCTGGCTTCCCGTTCTTAGACCCTGGCCGGTATGTAATATGGAAGCAGAATCTTGCAAAAAAGAGAGCCCATCTAGCCTGGCGGGGTCTTAGGGCCAGATCCTCAAAAGGGATACGCTGGCGTAACTGCTGTTACGTCGTCGTATCCCTGTTTCTAACTATGGAACTGATCCACAGAATCAGTTTTCCATAGTTAGGCAGAAGATCCAACATGTGTAAGGGACTTACACTGCCGGATCTTAGGATGCAGTACCGCATCCGCCGCTGGGGGCATTTCGTGTCGAAATGCCGCCTCGGGTATGCAAATTAGCACTTACGGAGATCCACGAAGCTTTTACGCTTCGTTTTTTCTCTGTAAGTTTTAGTTTGCAAACGCAAAATTAGGGCTGCTTTTACAAAGTGTAAACTGTTAACACCTTATAAAAACAGACCCTTCTGTCCAGCGATGCGTTTTTTTTTTGGTTTTGAATTTTTTTTTCCCGCCGTATCTTTTTTTTTCCCGACGCAACTTTATTGACCCATCGCGATCCACAAAGCTCGGCGTAACGTAATTTCGCGCTATGCACGTCGGGAAAATGACGTCACGAGCATGCGCAGTATGGCCGGCGCGGGAGCGCGCCTAATTTAAATGGGAATCGCCCCCATGAAAAGAGGAACGCCTTGCGCCGGCGGAATTTAAGTTACACAGCCAAAAATTTCTAGGTAAGAGCTTTGTGGATCGGGCACTTAGGTAGAAATTTTAAGGCAGTGTAACTTAAATGGGAAAATTTACGTGATCTTTGTGGATTACCCCCTTAGTCTCTTGGCTGTCCTTAAATATTCTAGGTTTTTGTGATCAGTGAACACAAGAATAGGATGGGCCGCTCCTTCGAGAAGATAGCGCCACTTATCCAGGGCAGACTTAATATCGAGTAATTCCCGATCACCAACATCATAGTTCCTTTCTGAGGTACTTAGTTTCCTAGAAAAGAAGGCAACAGGGTGAAGTAGGGACTTTGTCCCCTGTCGTTGAGACAATATGGCTCCTACAGCATTTTTGGAGGCATCAACCTCAAGAACATAGGGCAAGGCAGGGTCAGGGTGTCTCAGGATGGGTGCAGAAGTAAAAAGGCCCTTCAACTTTTCAAAAGCAGTTTGAGCTTCTAAAGTCCATGAAAAGGTTGTACGTGACTTGGTTAATTGCGTAATAGGAGATATGATACCTGAAAAGTTCTTGATGAATTTCCTGTAAAAGTTGGAGAATCCCACAAACCGCTGTAGACTTTTTATCAGCCGGGGCTGGCCATTCGAGAACTGCATAGACCTTTTGTGGGTCCATAGCAATCCCATCCGCGGAGATAACAAGACCCAGGAACTGAATGGTGGACTTCTCGAACTCACATTTTTCTGCTTTGGCATAAAGATGGTGTTTCCTTAGTCTGTCTAGTACCTTCTTAACATGGACTCGATGACGCTCAAGGGAAGTGGAGAACACTAATATGTCATCTAAGTAAACGATGGTAAACACATCAAGAAAGTCCCAAAACACATCGTTCACAAAGTGCTGGAAGGTAGCTGGCGCGTTACAAAGCCCAAAGGGCATCACCAGGTACTCAAAGTGCCCAAAACGAGACCTAAAGGCCGTCTTCCACTCATCCCCTTCTCTGATTCTGATTAGGTTATATGCCCCTCTTAGATCTAGCTTGGAGAAAACGCGTGCTTCAAGCAGTCTCTGAAACAACTCAGGGATGAGGGGAAGAGGATATCGATTTTTAATGGTAACTTTATTTAAGTCCCGATAATCGATACAAGGCCGGAGTGTGTGATATTTCTTCTCAACAAAGAATATCCCTGCTCCAGCAGGGGAAGAAGAAGGCCGGATAAATCCCTTGTCAAGGTTCTCATTGATATATGTGATGCATTTGCCTATATGTCTCAGTTTAATGCTCCCTGCTTGCCCTGTGTGATTCTGTCCTCGGCTAACAGGTTATTGACGTGCTAATGTCCCCTCACTATTTCTAAAGGTTAATTGATCTATTGTGTTGTGTGAAGGAGATCTGTGTTTAAGTGGCTTGTGTTAATTATTCTGATTGCTCCATTGTGGTAATTATCTCTCTATATGCGGGGTCGAGCTGTCTAGTTAATGTATTCAGTACAACTCCGTCGTGTCTGCCTAATCATCTGTATGGAAGCCCCAGTGTGAGGGGGGCGGAGATTTGTCATTGTAACAGTTTTGGAAATTACATATAAGCTGTGTTTATAACATTAAACTCTGTCTTGTTCTAGCAGTAAGCCTGGACTCATGTGTGGCTTATTATGGCGATTCCAGGAGGGGATGTTCTTGTATGGGGAGAAGGGAATGCTTGACGGGGATATCATTCTAATACCGTCACAACTGGTTGGAAGCAGTGGGATTTTCCCTTCTATTCCCCTTTACACCCAGATTCCAAGCAGACACTGGAAGAACTACTGGAAGTTCGTGGAAGGATTGCTAGCAACAAAACCAAGCGGGTCATCATAGCAGAATTAATGGAGCTAGACCAGGAGGACGGGATTGCAGCAACGCCAGCAGTACAAGAGATGGAGAGACCAGTGATTCAGGAGGAGTCACCAACCAACAAGCTAATGAGAGAGAAGCTAGCTTGGTTCGGTCCGAACCCAACGCCGGATGTGGTGCTGAAAGTGATGGACCTGTTAGTAAACGCAGAGCTACAGGAGGCTAAACAAATAAGAGACGCAGAGCTACAGAAGGATAAACAAATAAGAGACGCAGAACTACAGTTAAAACTGGCAGCAGTCCGACAAGCAGCCGCACATTCTCCAAACAATGAGTACAGCACAGCAGACACAAGGAAGATTCCGTTTAGCGCTTTTAAAGCTTTTGATGAAAAGGACAGTGAAATTGATAACTACCTGGCAGATTTTGAGCGACAATGTAACCTGCACCGAATAGCTAGAGGAGAGTGGGTTGCAATATTGTCAGGCAAACTGTCAGGCAAAGCTTCTGATGCTTTCCGGACTGTGCCAGATCAGGATATCCATAGCTACGCCCGGGTTAAAGAAGCGCTCCTGGCTCGTTATGCAGTAACCCCAGAGTCCCACCGACAGAAGTTCAGGGACTCACGCAAAACCACGAAAGACTCTTACGCGGAATGGGCATGCCAGTTGTCCCTGTCGGCCTCTAACTGGTTTAACAGCATCCAGGCCACCACCGCAGAGGACATTTTGCAACTAATGCTCCTGGAGCAATTTTACAATCACATCCAGACGGATGTCAAAGATTGGGTGAGAGATCGCAGGCCCATGACTCTACCAGAGGCCGCGAAGTTGGCGGATGAATATGCGGATACTCGCAAGACAAACCAGGTCACACCACGGGTACAACCTCCACGACCAACGGTGCCTTCACACCCACCAGCCGCTAGATACCAACCTCCTAACAGACCGATGACATCTAGCCCTCGCTATCCACGCCAGGAGGACAACGAACAACGCTGCTTCCGGTGCAAACAGCTGGGTCACTTCAAGCAGAATTGCCCCATGAACGACAACACCAGGTCAAATTGGTCTCAACTTGGGTACCGCCCACCAGCAGCAGCCCATTGTGTAGACTCGGCTTGGGATCCCCAGGAGCTGGGTCAGGAAGAACCATTGGACACCCTTTACGAAGTCCTCACGGTACAATCTGGTATTATGGACAACAGGGAACACCATTGTCAGCTGGTCATGGGCGACAGCCATGAGCCGGATGGGCCATGGAGGGAGCTGGGCAGAAAGAGGCACCGCCGGCTACCCCCCAAGAAGAAAAGGTCCTGGAAGCCGTATAACAAGCTGACCTGGGAGGAGAAGAAGCGACTGGAGGAGAGGGAGTCGCTGCTGGCGTCCCAGATGCGGGCCAAGATGTTTGCCAAGGGCCCACCGGTGGCCCCTTACACCACCACCCAGTTCCTGATGATGAAGGACCACATGGAGAGCCTGCAGGACATGAGCAAGCAGGATCTGATCCGTGAGTACATAGAGCTGGAGGAGTGCATAAGCCACATGGAGGAGGAGAACAACCACCTGAGGTCACAGCGGGCTGACCCCCCCAGGCTCCATGAACTGGAGATGGAGCTGTAGAAGCTCAAAGAGGAGAACTGGCGGCTGCGGAGGGAGCAGAGGGTGGCTGACCCTATGGGGCACTGATCTCCGCCCCCCGACCTCTGAGCACCAGTGCTACAGCATTTCAACAAATATAACTTTTTCTTTTTATGAATCTCCTGTGATTGTCACTTCAGAGCCATAACCTGCCCCCTCCCATAGCGGGACACCTAGACGGCGGCGCACATACCCATTCGCCGTCTTCACACTGACTTCTGGTGACTCTGCAGATCGCACAAAGACTTGGGGACTGACCGGCGTGTGATCTGACGACCTAGTGGCATACCTGAGTCTGAAGCAGCTGCCAAGGGAGGTCAGTCACGCCAAACGGAGTTAACCTCGGACTAAAAGCTCTGAACCCATCAACCCTACTGGACCAGGGAAGGTCCAACCGGGTTTGCCGGAGCAGGGAGAAAAAGGGGGGCCATTGTGATGCATTTGCCTATATGTCTCAGTTTAATGCTCCCTGCTTGCCCTGTGTGATTCTGTCCTCGGCTAACAGGTTATTGACGTGCTAATGTCCCCTCACTATTTCTAAAGGTTAATTGATCTATTGTGTTGTGTGAAGGAGATCTGTGTTTAAGTGGCTTGTGTTAATTATTCTGATTGCTCCATTGTGGTAATTATCTCTCTATATGCGGGGTCGAGCTGTCTAGTTAATGTATTCAGTACAACTCCGTCGTGTCTGCCTAATCATCTGTATGGAAGCCCCAGTGTGAGGGGGCGGAGATTTGTCATTGTAACAGTTTTGGAAATTACATATAAGCTGTGTTTATAACATTAAACTCTGTCTTGTTCTAGCAGTAAGCCTGGACTCATGTGTGGCTTATTATGGCGATTCCAGGAGGGGATGTTCTTGTATGGGGAGAAGGGAATGCTTGACGGGGATATCATTCTAATACCGTCACAATATACTTCTGTAACTCCTCAAGTTCAAGTTCGGAAAGAGGATAGATTCTGCCAAAGGGAATCTCAGCGCCAGTTAACAATTCAATAGGACAGTCGTATGGTCTGTGAGGAGGGAGAGTGTCGGCATTCTTTTTATTGAAAACATCTAGGTATTCATGATAGACAGAGGGCACAAGTTTAGCAGTCTCAGGATCCACAGTGATGCAGAGGAATTGTTCACCCGGGCTGGGCGTGTGAGGAAAACAGTGTTTCTTGCAATAGTCAGAAGAGAAGGACACCTCCCCAGAGGACCAGTTGATGAGGGCATTGTGCGCCTTCAGCCAGGGTTGCCCAAGAATAACTGGGAACAAGGGGGATGTGATGACATCCAGACGTAGGAGTTCCCGATGCCCAGAAACTGTGGAACAGGGAATAAGTGCAGTCTCTAGAGTGATGGGTCCCGATTTAATACCTGAACCATCCGCTAGGTGGACTAAAAAGCTGTTTTTCTTGGCGCACAAAGGTAGTTCATGCATGGTTGCGAAGGAAGAGTCTACAAAACAGCTACAAGCCCCAGAATCCACAATGGCGGGGACAGTAATGATCTTTCCAGAAAACTGGAGACAAATTGGTAGTGAGGTGTGGTTCTGGCCCAGGCTTGGAGAAGCAACCACCTGGGATGGAGGAGAGTAGACATGTGCAATTTGTTTTGTTTCTAATTTGTTTTTTTACGTAAATTCGTAAATTTGTTTATTATGAATTTTTGTATTTACAAATTTTTTTATTTACGAATTTTCACTTTCGGATTTTCGGAAATTCAGAAATACGAAAAATTTTCGGATTTTCGAAATTCCGAATTTTCGAATTTTTCCATTTTCGAATTTTTCCATTTTCGAATTTTTCCATTATCTAATTTTTCCATTTTCGAATTTTTCAATTTTCGAACTTCGATTTTTTCAATTTTCGAATTTCGAATTTTTCAATTTTCGAAATTTCGAATTTTCGAAATTCGGAAATACGAAAATTCTAAATTTGAAAAATTTGAAAATCGAAAAATTCGAATTTTAGAATTTTTCAAATTTCGATTTTTTTTATTTTCGAATGTTAGAATTTTTAAATTTTGATTTTTTCAGAAATTTCGAAATTTCGAATTTCGAATTTTTCCATTTTCGAAATTTTGTATTTTCGTATTTCCGAATATTTTCGTAATTTTCCGAAATTTGGAATTTGGAATTTTTCAATTTTCGAATTTTTCAATTTTCGAATTTCGTATTTACGAATGTCGAAAATTGAAAAATTAGAAAATTGAAAAAATCGAAAATTGAAAAAAATGTTTCACATTTCTAACTTTTCAGTTTCCGCAATTTCGTATTTCCGAATTTTTAGTATTTCCAAATTTTCGTATTTCGAAAATTCGAAATTTAAAAATTCGAAAATTGAAAAATTTCGAATTTTTCAATTTTTGAATTTCGCATTTTTCAATTTTCGAAATTTCGAATTTCGAATTATTCTATTTTCGAAATTTTGAAATTTCGTATTTTCGTATTTCCGAATATTTTCGTATTTTCCGAAATTTGGAATTTGGAATTTTTCAATTTTTTTATTTTTCAATTTTCGAATTTTCGTATTTCCGAATTTCGAAAATTGAAAAATTAGAAATTAGAAAAAATCGAAAAATCGAAAATTGAAAAAAATGTTTCTAATTTTTCCATTTTCGAATTTTTCAATTCTCGAAATTCGATTTTTTCAATTTTCGAATTTCGAATTTTTCAATTTTCGAAATTTCGAATTTTCGAAATTCGGATATACGAAAATTCGAAATTTGAAAAATTCGAAAATCGAAAAATTCGAATTTTAGAATTTTTCAAATTTCAAATTTTTTAATTTTCGAATTTTAGAATTTTTCACTTTTCCAATTTCGAATTTTTCAGAAATTTCGAAATTTCGAATTTCAAATTTTTCCATTTTCGAAATTTTGAAATTTCGTATTTTCGTATTTCCGAATATTTTCGTAATTTTCCGAAATTTGGAATTTGGAATCTTTCAATTTTCGAATTTTTCAATTTTCGAATTTTTCAATTTTCGAATTTTCGTATTTCCGAATTTCGAAAATAGAAAAAATAGAAATTAGAAAAAAATCGAAAAATCGAAAATTGAAAAAAAAAATCTAATTTTTCAATTTTCGAATTTTCGTATTTCCGAATTTTCGTATTTCCGAATTTTCGTATTTCCGAATTTTCGTATTTTCCTATTTTCTATTTTTCTAAAAATTTTGAAAATTCGTAAATTTGCGAATTTCCGAAAATTATTATATTTTTTTTGTTTCATTCGAAAATTCGAAATTGAAAAATTTCGAATTTTTCAATTTTCGTATTTTTCAATTCGAAAATAGAAAAATTCGATATTCATATTTTCGTATTTCCGAATATATTCGTATTTCCGAATTTCACATTGACCATTGAAAGATTCGAAAATTAAAAAATTTGAAATTCGAAATTTCGAAAAATTCGAAATGTTAAAAATCGAAATTTCGAAAATTGAAACATTCGAAATTTCGAAAATTGAAACATTCGAAAATTGAAAAAAATCGAAAACTGAAAAATTCGAAATACGAAATTTCGAAATTTCGAAAATTGAAAAATTCGAAATTCGAAAATTAAAAAATTTGAAATGTCAAAAATTCGAATTTTCGAAAATTATTATATTTTTTTCGTTTCATTCGTTTTTTTAGTTTCATTTGTTTTTTTTGTTTTTTGCTTTTTCGGAAATCCTAAAATTTTCAGAATTTACGAAAAAAGCAAAAAAACTATTTTTTTAATTCCTAGTTGGGGCCTCAATAAGCTGAACCATAAAATTGTCCTGCAATAGGTTTATAAATTGTTGCCCTTTAACTGTCCCAGCAGTGCCATTACTTCAGTTAATCTCTGGGTAGTTAAAATCCCCCATTATTATCACCGTCCCAGCCCTTGCAGCCCTTTCTATCTGTGCAAGGAACTGAGTTTCCACCTCCTCATTAACATTGGGTGGTATATAACAAACTCCAATGATTAACTTTGAACTATGCACATCGGTATGCAGTTCCACCCATAATGCTTCAGACTCATCACACTCTCCATCCACCATGTCCTCTTTCACACTTGCTTTAAGATCACTTCTCACATAGACAGACCCCTCCACCTTTCCTTTTTACCCTGTCTTTCCAAAAGAGTGCATAGCCAGGAATATTAATAGCCCAGTCATGAGGAATGAAGCCAAGATTCAGCAATACCGATTACATCATAGCTCTCCTGATGCACCAGAGCTTCCAACTCACCTATTTTGCTTGGCAGACTTCTGGCATTGGTGAACATACACTTTACTGCATTAAGACTGGGACGTTACCTATCTTTCCCGGTGCATTGGGTGACTCTGCTGGCAGCTGGGAAGGATGCAGGACAAGGTACAGTAGTGTTGGAGGTTGTTCCGCCACCATGCCTCCAAAATGCTACTACTGGTGATTGTAACACACCTCTCTCCTCCACACCCTCCTCTTCTTCTTCCTCCATTGCCTCTTCCTGTGCTGATTTGTCCACGGAACCAGCGGTGCTCCATAGGCATTCAAGGGGCTACTCAGGTACGCAGGCAAAAAGATGCCATGCGGTGCTTGAGCTGGTGTGCTTGGGGAACAGGAGCCACACTGGGTCAGAGGTTCTGTCAGCTCTGCATGGGCAGGCTCAGAGGTGGTTGATGCCATGCCAGCTTAAGCCAGGAATGGTGATTTGCGACAATGGCACCAACCCCCTCCATCAGGAACAACTGACTCATGTGCCCTGTTTAGATCACGTCATTAACTTGGTGGTGCAGCGGTTCTTGGGCAGGTGCTTGGGCTTACAGGATGCCCTGAAGCAAGCCAAGAAACTCTGTGTGCATTTCCGACGGTCAAATAATGCCAGTGCTCGGCTGGCTGACCTCCTAAAGGAATATAAACTGCCCAAGAATTATGTGACATGCCCACCAGGTGGAACTCTACGTTGGACATGCTGCAGCGGCTGCACACGCAGCAGAGGGTCATCAATGAGTATCTGTGCCAATATGGCACCAGGACAGGGTCAGGGGAGCTTGTTTTTTTCCCCACGCCAGTGGGCCATGATCAGGGATTCATGTACTGTCCTGTCACCATTTGAGGAGACCACAAGGATGGTGAGCAGTGACAGTACATGCATCAGTGACACTGTCCCTCTTTTCCACCTGTTGGAGAACACGCTGCATGGAATAATGGACAGGGCACTTGAGGCAGAACAGAGGGAGGAAGAGGAGGACTTCCTTACCTCTCAAGGCCCCCTTTATCCAGACAGTGTTCCTGCTTGCCCGCCTATCACACAGGAAGGAGGAGGAGGAAGAAGAGGAGGAGGAGGAGGATTGTGTCAACATGGAGATGGAGCCTAGCACTCAGCATCAGCAGCAGTCTTCAAGGGATCAATTACAGTGCCAGGAAACCCATGGATTTGTATGTGGCTGGGAGGAGGTGGCTGCGGATCATGTCGTCCTTAGTGACCCAGAGGACTCTGGACCGAATGCCTCAGCAAACCTATGCTGCATGGCCTCCCTGATCCTGCAAAGCCTGCGGAAGGATCCTCGTATTCGTGGTATCAAGGAGAGTGATCATTACTGGCTGGCAACCCTCCTTGATCTACGTTACAAGGGTAAGGTTGCGGACCTTATCTTGCCATTTCAGAGGGAGCAGAGGATGAAACATCTTCGGGAGGCCTTGCAGAAAGGTCTGTGCAACGAGTTCCCAGAGACTGGGAGGTTACAAAATCCTGGTCCTGGACAACGTGTTGCTGAGGCTTCGGTCAGTCAAAGAAGGAGCGGTGGAGAAGGTGGCCATCTGACCGATATGTTCAGACAATTTTTTAGTTCAGCCCCAAGGTATGATCGGTTCCAGCAACCATCGCCAGCGTGTGTTTTACATGATGCGGGAATACCTAGGGGCAAGATTAGACTTGGAAACCTTTCCTACCGAAAATCATCTGGGTTACTGGGTCTTGAGGATGGATCACTTGCCAGAGCTTGCACATTATGCAATTGAGCTACTGGCCTGTCCTGCATCCAGCGTTCTTTCGTAACGCACATTTAGTGCTGCTGGAATGTTTGTAACCGATCACAGGGTGCGCCTGTCCACCGACTTGGTCGATCTACTGATCTTCATAAAAATGAATCAGTCTTGATCACCACCAGCTACAGTGGGTGACTGCGATATTGTGTTTTTAGCACGACAGCATCGCGCTGATTCTCGGCGACATGGTGCCGACATCTCACACTCGCTGGAATAGACAAAGCACATTCCAGCGAGCGTGTCATAGAAGCGACGGGAGATCCGACTTGGATTCCCGCCAATTCTAGCGTCGGCATTTGGTATGCATTCCTGAGAGGGAGAACTCTCAGCTGATGCTGAGTGACTATCCTGTTTTGCTGAGTGACTATCCTCTTCCTCCTCAATGATCATGCTGATAGCTTGTAAGAACAGTTTTGGTTCTGGGCACCGCCACCAGTGCCTAGGGCCAATTTTTCTGTCCCTGTTTAACAGGGGCGTGTAATTACAATTTTTGATGCAATACTTTGCAGAGGGGTCATTCCTGCCTTCCAACTAGAGTATCTGTGAGGGTTTTCTGTGTTGTGGAACCAGTGCCTAAGGCTCAATTTTTCTGCCCCTTCAACAGGGGCATGTAATTACAATTCTTGATCTAGTATTTCACAGCAGGGCCCATTCCTGCACCCACCAAGAGTAACTGTGAGGGCTTACAGTGTTATGGCAACACCACCACCACCAAAGGCCCAATTTTTCTGCCCCTGTTCAACAGGTGCATGTAATTACAATTCTTGATCTAATAGTTCACAGCAGGGCCTGTTCCAGCGCCCACCAAGAGTAACTGTGAGGACTCATGCCGCGTACACACGATCGGTTAAACCGATGAGAATGGTCTGATGGATGATTTTCATCGGTCAAAACCGATCGTGTGTGGGCGCCATCGGTTAGTTAACCATTGGTTAAAAAAAAGGCAACTTGTTTTAAAATTAACCGATGGATTCCTAACCGATAGGACAAAACCGATCGTTAGTAGGCACAACCATCGGTTAAAAATCCACGCATGCTCAGAATCAAGTCGACGCATGCTTGGAAGCATTGAGCTTCGTTTTTTTCAGTACGTCACCGCGTTCTGACATGATCGTTTTTTTAACTGATGGGGTTTGGACGGACCATCAGTTAGCTTCATCGGTTAACCGATGAAAGCGGTCCATCGGTCCGTTCTCATCAAATGGACTGATCGTGTGTACGTGGCATAA
Organism: Rana temporaria; assembly: GCF_905171775.1. NCBI lineage: Eukaryota > Metazoa > Chordata > Amphibia > Anura > Ranidae > Rana > Rana temporaria. Next base: position 290,248,610 of record NC_053491.1, on the reverse strand, counting down.
GTGTTGTGGCACCAGCACCACCACCACAACCAACAAAGGCCCAATTTTTCTGCCCCTGTTCAACAGGGGCATGAAATTACAATTCTTGATCTAATATTTAACAGCAGGGCCCATTCCTGCACCCACCAAGAGTAACTGTGAGGACTTACAGTGTTGTGGCACCAGCACCAGCACCACCACCAAAGGCCCAGTTTTTCTACCACTGTTCAACAATGGCATGTAATTACAATTCTTGATATACTAGTTCACAGCAGGGCGTTCCAGCACCCACCAAGACTAACTGTGAGGGCTTACAGTGTTGTGGCAACACCAACACCTAAGGCCCAAATTTCTGCAGAGTGTAAATGGCAGGCCCCTACTTTTTTCTGTCGCAGCTTAGTCTTATTTAACATTGGTTTAATCACATATATTTTACTATTAGCACAGTATTTACCCCCTCTTTTTACAGCAAAACAAATGTTACAGGGGTGTTTTCCAAAAAGCTTAAAAACAGATTTTTTGGCTGGAGCTACACTTTAAAAATGTACCAGTTCAAAATTGAAAACTGATTCTACTTAACAACAAACTTACAGTCCCTGTCTTGTTTGCACCGCCTGTATACTGCTGTTCAGAGTATATAGGGCCTGATGGCCCCACACCTTTCCTTTTTTTAATTTGGGTGCAGGGTTCCCCTTAATATCCATACAAGACCCAAAGGGGCTGGTAATGGCCGGGAGGGCAGACCCATGCCATTTTTCTCAATTACTTCCATCCATATTGCCGGGACCAGACTTTACATTAAAGTCGCAAGCAGTTTTAAATGACTTTTTTTCCTATAGAAATGTCATTTTGTGCAGGGACAGTTCTAAACACGGGAAACATGTGCCACTTCACAGGCATACTATAGACACCCAGCAGGTACGATATTTAAAGGAATATTTCACTTTTTTTGTGGGCCTGGGCTTTGTGGGGGGATATCTGAATGATGCCTGCAGCTAGAAGTATCATTCAGATATCATTATTTCCCGGCCGGTGGCAATTCTGTGCACAATAAGAAAGATTATAGCGGCAGTTCCACCACTTGATCGTTCCCCCCTCCCCCTCCCGCCGCCATCCGGTGCTTCTCTGGGCTCTCCTGTGCTGGCGTAAGTGTACATATGCGCCGGCGTAATTATGCGCCGTGTCCACAGAACTAGATATGCCTGAAAATCGGCTTCTTCCGGCCGACGTAACTTTTCTACGCCGGCGCAGTGTGGGCGCATATATATGCTGGACGCATCTGGCGCTCCCATTGATTTGCTATTCAAATATGCAAATGAGGGAGATACGGCGATCCACAAACGTACGTGCGCCCGACGCGGGCTACGCACGCCGCGTGTAAGTTGTACGTCCGGCCTAAAGTTACCCCTCATAAAGCAGGGGTAAGTCAGCAGCAGACATGCACAGGTCAGCCGGAGAGCAGCTGCAGCAGCACTGTTACGGACGAGCTGAGCACCCACACTTGCAGGACAACAATCTGTATGCCAACATGCCAGGGGCATCCATGTTCATAGCTATACTACTGGCTTCACAGGCACGTAGGAGGAGGGCACGGGAGAGGATATACCGACCGCGCCTAAATGTCTTTGGCATGGGGGAATCGGAGGTGTATCGCATCTTCAGATTCAGCCCTGATGCCACATCCCTGCATGATGACATCACCAGCCAGACAGAACGCTCACAAGCAGTGGAGCCACTGGTCAAGGTACTGGCAACACTCCATTTCCTTGCCAGTGGCTCGTTCCAGCGTACAAGTGGAGTTGTGGCTGGGATGGCACAATCCTCCATGAGCAGATGTGTGCACCAGGTTGTCCCCGCAATCCTCAGACGCATGTCCCACCACATCATCAGACCCACCCAGGAGCATCTGCAGAAGGCAATGCGTGATTTCTACAGTATTGCAAGATTCCCACGCACCGTGGGGGCCATTGATTGCACACATGTGGCACTACGGCCCCCCCGTGCCACAGAGCACATATACCGCAATCGTAAGCATTGGCATTCCATCAACTTACAGGTAATGTCCGATGCCCAGCCTCACATGGCCCGTCCGTGCCAAACACCCAGGGTCCAGCCACGACAGCTACATATACCGTCAAAGCACCATCCCAACAGAATTCGAACAGAACATGTACGGAAACAGCTGGCTGGTTGGTGAGTGACATGGGAGTCAGGCATGTCTGTCCGACTCCATGATGCAGATATCACAAGGGGCACATGCATGACTAACATCCTCCTGTCTTTTCCCTTCCAGGTGACTCTGCATATGCACTTGGACCCCATCTCATGACTCCATTCCGGAATCCCGAAAACCAGAGGAGAGCAAGAATACAATGATGCACACACACGTACCCGTGCAGTGGTGGAACACACCTTTGGCCTCTTGAAGTCCCGTTTCCGATGCCTGGATAAGTCCGGGGGGACCCTGTTGTATTCCCCAAACTTTGTGTGCCAGATCATCGGTGCATGTTGCATGCTGCACAATCATATAAATATATGCTCATTTGATTATTTGAAAACACAATATAAACTAGTCAATACATTCTTTTATAGATTTTTACAGTTAAGACATGCGTTAAGTGCCCAATTTGGTAGTAAAAGTATATATATATCTAGATTCCCCCTTATAGGAATATTGAGAACTCAAGGACAAAAAGGGATTAGTATCCAAGTTGTACACATATTTTATGCAGGCCAAGATAAAGGACTCTCCGCTTCAGATTAAGAGGAAGTGGCAAACGATATGTCCATCTATGACGGATGAGATTTGGGGGGAAGCCTGCAAATCACATTTGACAGTATCACCCGCAGGCAAAAATAGATTGATACAGTTTTACATAATACACCAGGTTTATCTTACACCGTATAAACTAATGCCGCGTACACACGATCGGTCAATCCGATGAGAACGGTCTGATGGACCGTTTTCATCAGACCAAACCGATCGTGTGTAGGCCCCATCGGTTATTTATCCATTGGTTAAAAAATGTGAAACCGATCGTTTGTAGGCACGTCCATCGGTTAAAAATCCACGCATGCTTAGAATCAAGTCAACACATGCTTGGAAGCATTGAACTTCATTTTTTTCAGCACGTCGTTGTGTTTTACGTCACCGCGTTATGACACGATCGTTTTTTTAACTGGTGTTGTGTAGGCACGACTGATCATCATTCAGCTTCATCGGTTAACTGATGGAAAAATCCATCAGACCGTTCTCATCGAATTGACCGATCGTGTGTACAGGGCATCAGCCTGATGGGGCGAGTAGTAAATGAGGAGTGTGCAAGATGTCACCTACCACGGGCTAACTTTGAGCACATGATGTGGTCTTGTCAGGGCATTAGTAGATATTGGAGACAGGTTTTGGATATACTATCAGAAGTGGTGGGAGGATGCGTCCCATTTACTCCAGAAGTATGTTTATTGGGGTTAATCGAGAGTCAGAGGTGGAATGTATATGCTAAGACTTATTTGCAAGAAACTTTATTTATGGCCCGCAAACAAATTGTACTTGGATGGATGCAACCTACGCCTCCTTCGAAGGGACAATGGCTTGGGATGGTAAATCAAATCCTTCCATATGAGTATCTATTGTACAAGCATAGAGGAACACCCCAGAAATATTATAGAATTTGGGATGAGTGGTTGAACTCGGGGTCAACTCTGATGTCCTGTACACACGATCGGTTCATCCGATGAAAACGGTCTGATGGATTTTTTTATCAGATATCCGATGAAGCTGACTTTCATCAGTTTTGCCTACACACCATCAGTTAAAAAACCGATCGTGCCAGAACGCAGTGACATAAAACACAACGACGTGCTGAGAAAAATGAAGTTCAATGCTTCCGAGCATGCGTCGACTTGATTCTGAGCATGCGCTGATTTTTAACCAATGGATTTCCCCACCGACGATCGTTTTTTTTCTATCAGTTTTTAACCATCAGATAATTTTAAAACAGGTTCTACGTTTTTTCACCGATGGGGAAAAAAAAAGATGGGGCCCACACACGATCGGTTCATCTGAGGAAAACGGTCCATCAGACCGTTTTCAACAGACAAACCGATCGTGTGTACGCGGCATCAGTGGTGAATAAGTAAAAGAGGGGCACTAATAGAAGGAAATTCTGATTATTGAAAGTCAGTAAAGAGGGGGGAGGGGCGCTGCAACCAGGGTAACTTGGTAGTTTGTCTTTATTGTTTTGATTCCTTTTTGTTATCTGTTGTTTTTTCTTTTTCAAGGTGGAATGTAATGTATAATGACATTTTTTTTCTGTTGATGTCTGTAATAGGGGGTCTGTGATTTGGCGGTCCGTCTGTGGGGGTCTCTGATTTGGTGGGTCAGTCTGTGATGGGGGTCTGTGATGGGTCAAGACCAGTTTGTGATGGGGGGTCTGTGATGGGTCAGGTCAGTCTGTGATGGGTCAGGTCAGTCTGTGATAGGCCAGGTCAGTCTATGATGGGGGGTCTGTGATTTGGGCAGTCAGTCTGTGATGGGGAAATAGTACAGGGTATATTAACAACTTAACGACTGTGCCATAGCCGAATGATGGCTACAGCGTGGCTCAATAGCTTTGAGAGGGCATACATTGACGTCCTCCCAGAATCGCGCTCCCGCAGGTGGAAGTATCCCTGACAGCCAGGTGCGCATCACGGGTCACACTGATAGCGGCTGTTTACCACGTGATTGCTCCATAAAATGACGATCACTTGTAAACAAACCGATCAGTACAGTGTGAGCAGAGAGGGGAGAGATCAGTTGCAGTAGTGCTGTGGCTGGATCTGTAGTGCCCACAGCGCTGCACTGTGCCCATTGCAGCTACATCCATTAATCCATACATGCTCAGCCATCCATACTCAGCCATCCATACTCATCCATCCATCCATCCATGCTCAGACATCCCTCTGTCATACTCATCCATCCATACTCAGCCATCTATACTCAGCCATCCATCCATGCTCAGCCATCCCTCTGTCATACTCATTCATCCATGCTCAGCCATCCCTCTGCCATACTCATCCATCCACACTTAGCAATACTCATCCATCCATCCATCCATGCTCAGCCATCCCATCCACCCCCAGCCATACTCGGTGATACCCAGACATACTTGGCGATACCCAGCAGTACTCAGCCATACCCAGCCATACTCGGTGATACCCAGCCATACCCAGCCATACTAAGCCATACTCAGCCATACCCAGCCATACTCCGCCATACCCAGCCATACTCGGCAATACCTAGCCATACCCAGTCGTACCCAACCGTACTCAGCCGTACTCAGCCATCCCATACATACTTAGCCATACTTAGCCATACACATTTATGATTCAACCATGCTCAGCCATCCCCATCTACGGCTCATCCATCCCCATTAATGCTCATTCATGCCACATCTGTTCTCATCTATGCCACTACAGTGCTTCACAAAAGTGTAACTGGTAGTGAAATTAGATTTGGGAAATGTATGTCCTTAGAACACCTGATGGTGTTACCTGCATGACGGGCATGTGACCAGGCTATGAAAAGTCTCCCACATGTGGTATCACCATACTCAGGAGAAGTCGCATAATGTATTTTGGGGTGTCATTTTTGGTACGTACATGCTATGTGTTAGAAAAATTATATAAATGGACAACTTCATTTTCTTTCCACATTTTCCAAAAACGTGTAGAAAAAAATGACATGTTCAAAAGACTCATTATGCCTCATATATTATACGGGCGGAGCGAGCGGCATGCTGACGTCATCCCCCTTTTTCGCAGAATCTCCACGCCTGTAGCGTCCGGCCGGCGCTACAGGCTTGATGCTTGTTTTATCTACCCAAATGTGAGTTGTTTACCTATGTTTACTTTTTAATAAATTATCCCCTGATTTTATGCTATGTGAGGCCTTTCTTCTTACATGATCCATGCCAATGGAGCGCTCCTGATCTTTGACTTGCCGTGGACACAGTAGTAACCAGTTCCTTGCTGGATATATGTATGCTGTATTTGGTCCGTGAGGACCTTTGTATTTGGTAAGCAGACTCTTTGACTGAAGGTGGCGGATTCACAGCGTGCTTATATGGGATCACGAGGATACAATTTGTTGGAGTGTGCACGGGTGTACAAATAGTTATTCATCCATGGACTTTCTCTATTCACTGGGACTTTATCTGTATTTTTGATTATTTTCTGTTATTACCCAACCCATCCACCAGATGAATTGGGACTTATGTTTATTTGTAGATTCAGCATGCATGTTGATAGCGTCACATCTGTCAAGTATGGTGAATTGCACTTGAACGTTTGATTTATTTGTGTCATATAGATGCTCATAATTAATATTAGGCACACATGGTTCATTTATATTGGGCTATGTACGTATCTGATGTGCTCCCTCTGTGGTAGCATATCATTTTTGGTTTAGCGCAGTTATATATATTTCCAAATTTTGTTCACTGTTGTTTCACAGAATAATTGCTGCTTATTAATCCAGACTAGCAATCCCTCAACTTAGCACAGTTGTTTTCCACGATTCTACTCATATATTATACGTTGGGGTGTTTTCTTTACAAAATGGGGTCATTTTTGGGGTGTTTCCATTGTCTGTTGTTTATGCTCCTAGAATGCCTGATGGTGCTCCCTGCATGTGGCCACGCTGTGTAAAAGTCTCACACATGTGGTATTGCCATACTCAGGAGGAATAGAAGAATGTGTTTTGGGGGTGTAATATGCATATGCCGTGTGTGAGAAATAACCTGTTAATATGGCAATTTTGTGAATTGAATTTTTTTTAAATTTGCAAAGAATTGTGGGATAAAAATACAACTTCAACAAACTCACCATGCCTCTTACTAAATACATTGGAATGTCTACTTTCCAAAAAGGAGTAATTTGCGGGGTATTTGTACTTTTCTGGCTTGTTAGGGTCTCAGGCCGCGTACACACGATCAGTCCAAACCAATAAAAATGAACTGAAGTTCAGTTTCATCGGTCCAAACCGACCGTGTGTACGCCCCATCGGTCAGTTGTCCTTCGGTCCAAAAAAAGAGAACTTTCTTTAAAATCGAACCGATGGACCGATAGGTCAAAACCGATAGGTCAAAACCGATGGTTAGTACGCAAAAGCATCGGTTCAAAACCCGCACTTCGTTTTTTTCAGCACGTCGTGTGTTTAACGTCACCGCGTTCTGACCCGATCGGTTTTGGAAACGATGGTGTGTACGCATATCAGACCATCAGTCTGCTTCAGCGGTGAACCGATGAAAACGGTCCGTCGGTCCATTCTCATGGGATGGACTGATCGTGTGTACGCAGCCTCAAGAAATGAGATAGGTCATCAGTACTTCAGGTGTGATTAATTTTCAGAGATTGGCACCATAGATTGTGGACTCTATAACTTTCACAAAGCCTAAATAATATATACCAATTTGAGCACTTTTTTCGATTCGGTACTGAGTAGCTTTAACTGACAATTGCGTGGTCGAGCGACGTGGCTTCCAAACAAAATTTACGTCTTTTTTCCCCACAGATATAGCTTTCTTTTGGTGGTATTTGATCACCCGTGCGGTTTTTATTTTTTGCGCTATAAATAAAAATAGAGCGACAATTTTGAAAAAAATGCAACATTTTTTACTTTTTGCTCATATCCTCCAAAAAATCTCTCTAAAAAAAAAATGTTTCCACAGTTTAAGCCGATAGGTACTCTTCTACATATTTTTGGTAAAAAAAATTGCAATAAGCGTATATTGATTGGTTTGTGCAAAAGTTATAGCATCTACAAAATAGATAGATAGATTTATTGCATTTTTATATTTTTTTACTAGTAATGGTGGCGATCTGCGATTTTTATTGTGACCGTGACATTGTGACTGACATATCGGACACTTTTGACACATTTTTGGGATTATTCACATTTATACAGCAATTAGTGATATAAAACTGCACTGTTTACTGTGTAAATGTAAATGGCAGGGAAGGGGTTAACACTAGGGGGCGCTGAAGGGGTTAAATATGTTCCCTAATGTGTGATTCTAACTGTAGGGGGAGGGGACTCACAAGGGGAGGAGACCGATGTGTGTTCCTCTGTACTGGGAACACACATCGCTCTCCTCACCGCTGACAGGACTTGGATCTGTGTGTTTACACACACAGATCCACAGTCCTGCCATGATTGCAGGCAATCGAGGGTGCCAGGCAGACTTTGCGGCCGCCGGGCATGCGTACCGGGTCCCGAGCAATGCCGTGGGCGCGCGCGCCCCCTAGACGGCCGGGGAGATCTGTGGACGTCATTTGATGATGGGCGGGATGCAGGGGCGGACTGACAACTCATGGGGCCCCCGGGCAATAGAAGATTATGGGGCCCCTGGGCTTACAGATGGCCACCATGCTAGGAGGCAGTGCAGAGGCGGGGCAGCTAAAATCTCAGGATTTTCACATCAAAAGCATGTCGGTTTCGGACATATCAGGGACAGATGTAAAAAAAACACAGATTTTTACATACTGTCCCTGGTTTTACTGAGCCTGGCAACCCTGATAGGGCCCCCTAGTGGCATGGGGCCCTCAGGGGTTTACTGGATACTCTTTTCTATTAAGGGAGCCCCCAGATATCTGTCCTTACCCAGGGTGATGAATAGCGAGTACATTAGTATTCCTAATCACTCTTTTCTAAAAAAAAAAGTGAAAAGTTAACTAAACATACAGACACCATGACAAAGTCCTTTATTAATAAAAAAAATATATTTAAAAATGTAAATACTGTCCCCAATGACATGACTTTGCCCCACTGCATTACCACAGCTAAATGACAGAATCCCCTGCACTGCTGGTAAGTAGCAGCAACAGTGCCATCATATTTGGTCAATTACATCCCTAAGATCCAAGCTGCTTTGTTTACATCATAGTAACCAGGGATTTGAACAGACAAAGTGGCCAAAATTGGCCAGTTTTTGGTAGTTTCACAAACTTCACAAACAGGCTGCATTCAGGTCGAACATACGTTCAATGAGAAACCTATAGCTCTCCCCTACTGCTCTCCTATATTTTTTTGCTAGGAAAACAGCAAGGGAAGCAACAGCTAGGCCTACCATACCTACTGCAATTTAAACTGCACAGCGGTGCACCCGATTGAGAAGGTAAGTAGATATAAAAATCATTGTTCCCTTTCGCTGCTTTGCCCTTGTTCTGATCTAAGGAGATTGGATTAAATAGACAACTTTGTTATAAAGAAATTCACAATGTCTTCAAGTGTTACATAACCTTATTGCAGCCATTGTTCCCAAATGATGGTATGAATTTAATAATTTAATTTCTGAACTTAATTCATTGTTTAACAAGATTTAGATCCATTTCTGTTCATGTCTAACTTAATTTACCCTGTAGATTATTAAATAAGTATCTTCACATGGGAATAGTCATGACAATAGACTCCTTTTTAATTGCTAAAATGTGTTGACTTAGAGCATTTCAGAATTGTTATTGTCAGTGCAAGTCATCTTACAGCTTGTTGCACTGCTGTAATAACTAACATTTTACATATGGTTAAAAAATGTTTTAAAAAGTCAGGCAACATAGTATAAATCAGATAATCTAGTGATTTTACTCAGATCTTGAAATTTAGTGTTGGGTGGGATTTGATTTCATACTTCAACATGTACATTCAGAAACAATGATGTCCTATTTTGTACAGGCTTAAAGGCTAAGTGGTCTTTCTTCATTTTTTTTTCTAAATTCCAGCTCCCCTATGTACCAATATAGCATTAATGTACTTGTTTTGCAAAAAGAAAGCAGGTTTCCATTTATTCTATGCACAATTACCTCACTGTCTATGGCTGTTTCAAAACACTGCTCCAGTGTTGACCAGCTGAGGGTAGACATGGGCGCCGTAATCAATTTGTTTCATTTCGGTCTGTTCCGTTTCGTATTAGCCGATAATTCATATTTCGTAATTTGTGTCCGAAATTCAATTTGGATTCGTACAAATACGAATTTTTGTTAGATTTGTAAAATTTTTGTTAAATTACGAACATTCGTTATGATGAATTTAAAAAGCAAACCCAGGAAGTCAGCAGTTTTCATTTTTTCTTTTGGGCACAGTGTGGTTCACCCTTAGGCCCCGTACACACGACCAAACATGTATGCTGAAACTGGTCCGCGGGCCAGTTTCAGCATACATGTTCGGTCGTGTGTGGGCGCGAGCGGGCCGAATTCCAGCAAACATTTGCCCGCCGGGCCTTTTCCCAGCAGACAAATATTCCTGGACGTGTTTTAAAACCGTCCGCTGGAATCCTGCCCGCTCGGACATGTACGGTCGTCAGTACAGACCTACCGTACATGTCCAGGCACCCGCCGTCCCTCGCATGCGTCGAATGACTTCGACGCATGCGTGGAAGCATTTTAAAGGCGGGCCGCCCACGTCGCTGCGTCATTGTCGCGGCGACACCGCGTCATCGACGCGGCGACACCGCGGACACGCCCCGCGTATTGTTTACGCGCGGACTTCTGTACGATGGTGTGTACAACCATCGTACAGAAGCCCTCTGGCAGACATGTACGGTGAAAACGGTCCGACGGACCGCTTTCACCGTACATGTTTGTTCGTGTGTACCCGGCCTTAATGCACATCCTGCACCTCTCTCTACTTACCAGTACAGCCATATATTTATAACTTTTTTCAATATTTAGCTGTTAGGTCTATTCACGCACCTGTCCCCCTTTGCCGCCGTGGGAGACTCTCTCCTCGGTTGGTTGGGCATCTGAGCTGACGGGATCATCATTTTTAGGTAAGAAACACGGCCTTGTCCCCAATATGTACAGTATATGGTGTAAGATGATATTTGTGTGTAGGCTGAAATACCTACCTGTTTCAACCTGTTTCTTGCAGTCACTGGCCCAGATTCAGATAGGAGTTACAACGGCGTATCTCCGGATACGCCGTCATAACTCTGAGTTGCAGGGTTATATCTATGCGACTGATTCATAGAATCAGTTACGCATAGATTTCCCTAAGATCCGACCGGCGTAAGTCTCTTACACCGTCGTATCTTAGGCTGCATATTTACGCTGGCCGCTAGGTGGCGCTTCCATAGATTTATGCAAGGAATATGCAAATTAGGTAGATACACCGATTCAGAAACGTAGGTCCGCCTGGCGCGTTTTTTTACGTCGTTTACGCTAGGCTTTTTCCGGCGTAAAGTTACCCCTGCTATATGAGACGTATCCTATGTTAAGTATGGACGTCGGGGCAGCGTCAAATTTTCTGTAGATTATGTCGTTTGCGTAAGTCATTCGCGAATAGGGCTGTGTGTAATTTAGGTTCACGTTGAAAGCATTGGCAATTTGCGGCGTAATTTGGAGCATGCGCACTGGGATTCTTTCACGGACGGCGCATGCACCGTTCGTAAAAAAAGTCAAATACGTGGGGTTACAATTAATTTGAATAAAACACGCCCACATCATCCACATTTGAATTCCGCGGGCTTACACCGGACCACATACGTTACGCCACCTTAACTCAGGGCGCAAGTTCTTTCTGAATACGGAACTTGCGCCCTAATTTACGGTGGCGTAACGTATCTGAGATACGTTACGCCTGCCGATAGATACACTATTGTATCTGAATCCGGGCCACTGATTGTATTTTGATGAATTTTAGGAAAACTCTCCTGTCGAAGCGATGTCTGTTGCAAAACTAGTTGAGAATCCTGCTTGTGACCCCTACCTTCACCGCGATTTTCCCAATCCAGGGGTTTATCACCTTCGGTGATGTGTATGGTTATCACGATACTTTGTAATTTTACTGTTCATGTTGTTTTGTTGTTTTTTATCTCGTTTGATACTATGCTAATAAATTTATAAACTTTTATTCTATCAACTCTGTGTGAGTTCACCTACTCAACTTTGTACCACAATAGTCCTACTGCCCCCTTTTTCTTTGGTCTTTCGGGTATTGGGGTCCCGTTAGCCCTACCTCTATTCAATATTTCTTAGGACGATGGTACTATATTTAAACTAACTAAACGTACCCCCTACCTAAGAGGTTAATCATTAATTGACATTGATTAGGTGGATAACACACCTGGGCCCCTTGCAGCAACACCCGGTTGACCTATCACTGAGGGAGGATTTACTTATCCAGTCCTCTAAGTGACTCCCGCGTGCTTTTTAGCAATTTTTCATGCTCCCCAAGTTTTCTTGGGTAGCAACCTCTTATTATTAGTTCATCTTTATCCGTTATTAACTTTTTGTAAAAAAAAAAATTGTCTGTATGCAACTATCTCTCTTGACATGGACCTTCTGGGCACAGCCTGGATGGGTTTCATCACCACGATGCATGCTAGCTGTTTGACTACTAATATTAAATCAGATGAGGAAATTAAAATATTCCTTGACAGGATGTTCAGTCTACTTAAACGCAAGTCCCACTTGCATTGGCACACTGAATACTTCAAACAATATATCCGTGAGGATACCTGCCCTTTGGGCTTGAGAATTCAATTATTCCCTACCATTTAAGACTCCTCCCCCAGCTTCAAGACTTCCTGGGAAAAGACCTCGACTCATTGTAGCCTAGAACTAATGAAAATTCTTACCAATCAATACGCCATATACATGATTTCACTGGATAGTGAAATCAACAGACTTAATACCCAATATCACCACCTCACGGACGCCACAACCTTTTACACTAAATAGAAGGAGGTTAGGGAGCGCCTTGAGGTGATGAATAAAGAAATTATTGTTAAGAAACAAGCCAAGTATTCCAAGAATAAATTGGCCTTCTCTGAAGGCTATGCATATAAATGGACAGATCGATTTAGTGGTCGGAGGAGGCCCCCAAGAGGCAGATCATCACACAATCCTACAACTGATCATTCTGAATCTGATTTATATTTCTTCTTCCCGCTCCCTTCCTACAGGTTCACAGCCTAATGGTCTCTCCATGCCTAAAACTACACGTAAACGCACTCGTCGTAATGATGGGACTTCCCCAGCAGCACCAAGGGAGGGTAAAAAAACTTCACATTCTGCACATACATCGGAGGAGCCCTCACCGGAGGCTAACCAAGCCAGCGGGGGGGGGGGGTTGCTCCATCTACTACACTTCACCATTTGATCCCTAGGGTTCTAGGCTCAGCCCTGGTTAATCGTAGGAAAGCATTACTTGACATTGATTTTTTAGATCTAACGTCACCAGACACCAAGAAACAACAAACGGAAATAGACAGCTTCACTCGCAAAATACCGTTCACGCCCCTACCCAGTCCCCTCCCGATTCAGCCCAATTAAACATCATTAATCTTACCTCTACCCCTCTCTCTGTCAACTAAATGTCAGTTCTACAATTGGGCTTGGGTTTCTGTCATTTTCGATCCATTGTATACCACAGAAAATATTAAAGACTTATATCTGTTTGCACGGAATCTTACCTTTAAATTCATCTATGATAAAGACCGCCAAAATACCAATTTGGAAAGGGAATTAACTGAACGTACTAGAAATTTTACTATGGATGAGTTCTGTGCACTTCATGACTTGATGTTACTGTATGATGAAGGATCCACCGATGACCCCTCGGGGACTCTCTCTGAGTCCCCCGGGGGGCTTCGACGGATCCACATCTGTAGCACCCTCGGTGCTACCTTTAGCAACAGATCGATTGAAGAAATTCAGGCCTAAATCTCTGAATTTTTTTGTATCTAATTGCCCAACTATCTGGGCTTTCCTCCAACAATCTATCAAAGATTTGAAATGTAACCAATGGCAGGATTTTTCCCCTAATCTCACTATTGATCAACAATTAGCTTTGAGACAGCTAGAGAAATGCAATGACATCATTATTAAACAATCGGATAAAGGTGGGAACATTGGGCCTGATCCACAACGAGCGGGTGTAACTTAAAAATTCGGATTTAAGTTACACCGCCGCAAAATCTCTACCTAAGTGCCCGATCCACAAAGCACTTACCTAGAAATTTTGAGCGGTGTAACTTAAATCCGTCCGGCGCAAGGCGTTCCTAATTTAATGGGGCGAGTCCCATTTAAATTAGGCGCGCTCCCGCGCCGGACGTACTGCGCATGCTCCCGACGTCATTTTCCCGTGCTTTGCGCGGTTTTACGTTGCGCCCTGGGATGACCCCTAAACCCTACCTAGGGGTTGGTCTGACTTGCCCTTTCACTTGCACGGCTTCGGCCCTAACCTTAGTGAATGGGTGTGCATGCGTGCGCGCGCCATTGTCGTGCTGACGTCATGTGGGCGGTCTTACCGTGTGATGCCGCACGACGGTGCACGCTGCCGTTCCAGTGACGTCGCTCTGTAGGGGACATAAAAGTGGTTATTGTACCACTTTTCAATGTGATGGACACCAGGTCTCAGGAATGATATACCTTGCTCCACCGAGCTATAGGTAAGCTGCATGCACCCATGCTTTCCTGCTGCTGATTCGAAGCTGCTTTTTGATAAGCCCTTCTTTACTGATTGATCTTTTCCCCTTCCCTCTCTTTAGGCTTGCATTGGTTAAAGCGGGGGTTCACCCGAAAAACAAATTTTTAACATTAGATTGAGGCTAATTGTGGGAAGCACAATTGGGTGTTTTTTTTTTTTAAATCAATGCAATACATACCGTTTTAGAGATAGATGTTCTCCGCGGCTTCCGGGTATGGTCTGTGGGACTGGGCGTTTCTATTTGATTGACAGCCTTCTGACCGTCGCATACAGCGTGTCACAAGTTACCGAAAGTAGCCGAACATCGGTGCGCAGGCGCGGTATAGAGCCGCACCGACGTTTCGGCTTCTTTCGGCAACTCATGACGCGCTGTATGCGACGGTCGGAAGGCTGTTAATCAAATAGGAACGCCCAGTCCCGCAGACCATATCCGGAAGCCGCGGAGAACATCTATCTCTAAAACGGTATGTACTGCATTGATTTAAAAAAAAAACACCCGATTGTGCTTCCCACAATTAGCCTCAATCTAATGTTAAACAATTTTTTTCAGGTGAACCCCCGCTTTAAGTGTTGAGAGATCACTACAGGCTCATCACCAGTGACTCTCATTTATTACCCACCACCAACTACCTATTTACACTTTGAATACCAGTGTTCCACTGACTCTTTGGTCCTGGGACCCTTTATTGTTTTTGTTTACCAACACAGGTACTGTTTTCACTCTAAGGCCCCTTTCAGACTGGGGCGGGAGCTGCGGTGGCGGTATAACGCCGCTAAAAATAGCGGCGCTATACCGCCGGGATTGCCGTGGAAATCAGCCGCTAGCGGTGCGGTATTAACCCCCGCTAGCGGCCGATAAAGGGTTAATACCGCCCGCAATGCGCCTATATAGAGGCGCATTGCGGGCGGTATTGCCGCGGTTCCCATTGTTTTCAATGGGAAGGAGCGGTGAAGGAGCGGTATACACGCCGCTCCTCTCACCGCTCCAAAGATGCTGCTGACAGGAGATTTTTTTGTCTCCCGCCAGCGCATCGCCTCAGTGTGAAAGCCCTTCGGCTTTCACATTGAGGTAGCTGGGCAGGAGTTTTTCAGGCGGGATAGCAGCGCTATTTTTAGCGCTTTACCGCCTGAAAAACTCCTCAATGTGAAAGGGGCCTAATTCACTTTTTTCTTTCATTCACCCTTCCCTTCCTGATCCCTTTTTTTCTATTTCTATTTCTTTCCCCATCCTGTTCATCTTCTCCTTCCCTTTTCCCCCTCCCCCCCTTTCCCTGTTACTCTCCCCTCCCCATTTTATTTTTTTCCCTCTCCTTCCCCCCTTTTTATTTTGCCCCCCCTCCCCTCCCTTGTCCCCTTTTCTTCATTTATTTTCCTTCTCTTTTTCTTTTTTTTATCTGCCTTTTTCTTTCTGCCACCTTCCCTCCCCTCCCCCTTCATTTCCCTCTCCTTCTTTTTCTACTACTTCCAATTCTCCCCCTTCTCTTCCCTTTTTTTTCTTTTCTTCTCTTTTTCACACCTCATTCATTTCATCATTCACTATACTTCACTAAATTTTCATTTTTTCTTTTGGGCACAGTGTGGTTCACCCTTCATGCACATCCTGCACCTCTCTCTACTTACCAGTGCAGCCATATATTTATAACTTCTCGTTTGATACTATGCTAATACATTTATAAACTTGTATTCTATCTACTCTGTGTGCATGTGTGCATGTGTGCGTTTGTGTTGGAGTGTTATTGGAAAGTCTTATTGGAGAGTGTTATTGGAGATTGTATTTGCTGTTTGTTTTTGGTGTCTGTTTTTGGTGTCTGTTTTTGGTGTCTGTTTTTGGTGTCTGTTTGTGCTGTCTGTTTGTGCTGTCTGTTTTTTGTGTCTGTTTGTGCTGAGTGTTTGTTGCTGAGATGGCAACAAGGAAGAGGAAATTGAACTTCTCTGTGCGGGAGAAGGAAATTCTTACCAGGGCCATTACCCTACATGGGCGGTTTTTGCATGGCCCTGAGAGTCGTGACACCACCCCGGCCAGGAGGAAGCAGATCCTGCAGGACATTGTAGATGATATCAATGCCTTGGGGGGGAGACGAGGAGCCTCAGTGGGATCACAAAAAAAATCAACAATCTGAGGCGCAGGGGCGTGGCCTGGATAGGCATGTGAGCGGTCGCATAGCACGGAGCTCCCACTATCGATCCTCCTACGATCCTTCCCGCAGTGATCCTGTTCCATAACAGCGCACCGGAAGACTCACCCTACCTTCCCCGAAGTGGCGGTACCGCTTGTGAACTATTCCAGGCTCCCGTTATGGCCCGCAAAGGCGAAAAAGATCTGTCAGCGGCGGCGGCCCTGCACATCCAAGATGGCGCCGGCCCCATCCTCACGCAGAAAGCTCCGTGCGGCTGGGAGAAGCCCCAGGACACAAGTAAGTCCAATAAGACTCAGAAACCGCAGACCCAGAAACAGCAGGGAAAGGAGCAGCCCAAGGACATGTTATACTATGCCCAGAAGCTGCAGGGCCCTAGCATCTCCCCTCCCCCGTGGCTGAAAGCCCCACTACATGAGGCTGGGGGACAAGATGGCGCCGCCGCCCTGGATGATACGCTGCCTCTGGAGGTGTCCCAGGACCAGGATCAGATCACTGATTTGCTTGAAAGGCCAGCAGATGCCCCACAGCCTACCCTGAGTGAGATCTTGCAGGCAGTGCAGCGCTGCACAACCTCAGTGACGGCGTCCGTGGATGGTTTGAAAATGCAGTTTGGGGCACTGACAGAAACTGTTTCCTTCATTAGACATGATATCCAAAAAATCAGGGAGCGAACCACGGCGGTGGAGGGGCGCATTGGTGAGGTGGAAGACCAGATACCCCCCCTCGCCAGAGACGCAAGATCGGCACTACAACAGGCGGCCCAGGCGAACGCAAAAACAGATGACATCGAAAATCGTTTACGGAGAAACAACGTGCGCATAGTGGGGCTCCCAGAGAAGGTCGAGGGCAGGGACCCCACGATCTTCGTGGAATCGTGGCTCCAGGAGATCTTTGGCGCGGATGCGTTTACCACGCTGTTTGCGGTTGAGAGGGCCCATCGCACACCACCTAGACCCCTCCCGCCAGGTAACCCGCCTAGACCAATGCTTGCCAGGCTCCTGAACTACAGAGACAGGGAGATCATACTTCGCCTGGCCCGGGAAAAGGGAACAGTGCAATATAACGGCGCAAGGGTCTCGTTCTACCCGGACTTCTCGGCAGAGGTACAGCGCAGGAGAGCCAAATTCGCCGATGTGAAAAAGCGCCTACAGAGGCTTCAAGTAACCTACGCCATGCTGTATCCGGCCAAGCTACGGGTCACCGCCAGGGGCCAAGCAACATTTTTTGAAACTGCTGCGGAAGCTGCTGACTGGCTGGACCGCAATGAACAAGACCTGAGAAGGAGACGTGATGCGGACGAGGGAGACTGAAGGCCTGAACCACAATCGGTGGGGTAAAGGTATGACATTTGCTGAAAACGGTGTCTCTAATCACCACCTGTAAAGTGGGACATGTTCTATTTGTTTTTTGTTTTTTTCGGGTTAGCGCTGGCTCAGTGCTTTGAAAGTTGCCATTTCCCTGTGATGGATTCTGAGCGGCCGTGGAGGGGGCTCCCCCACTGCGCCGCGCAAATTCGAGATCGATCCCACTTGAAGGAGTGGACTGTTTGGTGCCCAGTTGGCACGGAGTTACAGAGACTGTGTTGTTTTGTTTTTATTTTTTCATTTTTTGCTCACCTCAGTACACACTTTGCTGCCTCTCTCTCCCCCCCTTGTGTGTTTTTGCTCCCCCACCCACTCCACGCATGGACGGACCCATACAGGAATGCAAATCTCTCATTTGACTTCTGTGCCCAAAAGGGGCAACACATACCACCAACTTGGCCCAAGACCGTGTCACAGGGGCATGCTGCTTGCGGCTCCACCGCCTTTCTCCACTTGCCATGGCAACTACGCCAATAGTGACATGGAATGTCCGCGGAGTGCATGATCCTTTGAAACGCACCATGATCGGCTCCTGCCTGAAAAAGTTCCACCCGGGCATTGTGGGCCTCCAGGAGACGCACCTCACAAGAGACACTCTGGGCTGCCTGGGTTTTTCCTGGGTGGGCAAGGCCTACCACTCCACTCACACCTCATATTCTCGGGGGGTGAGTGTGTTGGTACACAAATCCTTGGCTTACCAGGAAATTGACTCGGTCGTAGACTCGCATGGGAGATATGTTTTTCTTTACTGCAAAATTTTTACTGTGACATCGATACTTGAATTTGTATATATACCCCCCCCATTCTCTAGAGAGGTTGTACAATATCTTTTATCGTACCTAGCCAATAAGCCAGATGTACCTGTTATGATTATGGGGGACTTCAACGGTTGCCTTGATCCCAGACTAGATAGGCATCCGCCAGCTCTACCGCCCCTGGGGGGAAGAGGCACCATTTTGAGCCGCCTCCTGGCGGAGGTGGGCTGGATAGATGTATGGAGGGCCAGGAACCCTACAACCAAACAATTCTCATGCTTCTCTAAGACCCACGGGTCGCTATCCCGCATTGACCTGTGCGTAGGGTCTTCTCACATGTTGCATATGGTGTCCAAGCTAGAGTATCACCCCAGAGGGGTGTCAGACCATTCCCCCCTGGCGGCGCACTTGACCACCCGCCCAGCTTCCACTTTGCCAGGGCCCCCTGGAAATTAAACGCCTTCTGGCTAAAGCTTTTTACTTCTCATGAGCGGATAGGACTACAGATAGAACAATATTTCGTAGATAACGGGTTGAGAGGTGTCACTGTGGAGGGATGGGATGCGTTTAAGGCGTGCCTTAGGGGCACATTCATAGCTGAAATTACCTCTATTAAGCGCAACTCCGCAGCCCTTTTAGAGCAGGTGGAGGATCAGGTACAGAGGTTGGAGCTGCAATTTGTAACAGATCCCTCAGACTCTGCGAGGGAGGCGTGGATATCGGGCCAGGACTCTCTGGACCGGTTGAGGGCCTCCACCGCGGAAAAGAAACGCTTTTTCACAAAACAGGCCTACTATGAGGAGGGGGAGAAGACAGGCAGGCTTTTGGCCAAGATTGCTAGGTCCCAACAGGCGTCCCCGGCCATTGGAGCAATCCGTGACCCCCAGGGACGATTGGTGAATGACCCTGAGCAGATTGTGGCTGTACTGGCAACCTTCTACTCGGATCTGTATGGCTCTCGGGATGGCTATTCCGACGGTGAGTTGCAGGCGTACATGGATACTGTGGCTCTCCCGACTTTGAGCGGGCGGGCCCGGGCTGAGATGGACGCTCCCCTGACCCTTACTGAGTTGATGGAGGCGGCTGCCTCCTTCCCTACCTGCAAAGCCCCGGGAGATGACGGGATTCCCATAGAAGTTTACACCCAGTATGGGGGGGAGATCCTTCCCAGGTTACTGAGGGTTTTTAATGCCTCGTTGGACCTGGGGAGACTCCCTCCATCTATGGCAAGGGCAAACATCATCCTTTTATTGAAACCGGGCAAAGACCCCCTCGATCCAGGCTCATACAGGCCCATTTCCTTGCTCCAAAGCGATGTTAAAATCCTTGCGAAATCGCTGGCCATCAGAGTGAACAAGGTCATCCTGTCCTTAATACACCCTGACCAGGCAGGGTTTATGCCTCGTAGCTCCACCGCGACTAACCTTAGGCGCCTATACCTTAACTTGCAGACTCCCTCAGATGCCGCTGGCCATAGAGCACTGTTGTCACTTGATGCCAATAAGGCTTTCGACAGTGTCGGCTGGCGGTACCTGTGGGCTGTGTTGGCCAAGTTTGGCTTCGGCCTCAGGTTCCTTAGGTGGGTGAGACTGCTGTATGATGCGCCACAGGCGGCCATACGCTTGTCGGATAGGATGTCCCAGACCTTTGCTCTGGGTAGGGGGACCAGGCAGGGTTGTCCCCTGTCCCCTCTGCTCTTTGCTCTGGCAATTGAGCCACTGGCGGCCCTGGTGCGGGACTCTCCCGAGGTCAGGGGTTTCCGTTATGGTGACTTGCACGAAAAAATCATGCTGTACGCCGACGACAAGCTCCTGTTCTTGGAGGATGCGGAAGACTCCTTGAGCAGAGTAATGTCCTTGGTGGCGGGGTTCGGCCATTTCTCCGGCCTCACCATCAACTGGACGAAGTCAGCCCTAATGTTTTTAGACGGGCCTCCCCCACCTGGTGGGAGACCCACATGCCCTGTCCCCGTAGTAACCTCCTTCAAATACCTGGGGGTCTATGTCTCCCCCAAGGTGACCGACTACTGTAGCCTAAATGTCTTCCCCTTACTGACCAGGTTCAGAGACAAGATCCACATATGGAACAGGTTAAAAATGTCCCTAGCGGGCAAAACCAATCTCATCAAGATGATTCTGATGCCGCAGCTACTCTACTTCCTTCACAACTCCCCGGTAGTCATCACCCTCAAGACGTTTAGAGTGGTCAACTCGCTCTTTAGGCAACTGCTCTGGCACACTAAAGCTCCTAGGATAAAACTGGAACAATTGCAGCGCCCCAAGGAGGGAGGGGGGCTGGCTCTTCCTAACCCGTGGATCTACTATCTAGCCGCGCAGCTGCAACACCTGATCGGTGCCATGTCTCCGGTCCCGGCTGGCTCCTCGGCCAGGCTTCTATTGCTTGGCTCGGGGGCTAGGTCGATACCGGAAGGACTCGAGGCCCAGCAGTTTCAGAAACCTAACAAAAGAATGCCCACCTTTGCGCTTATCCAGAAGGTTTGGAATAAGGCGAGGCAGCTTCAGGGGGTCACAGGGTTCACTGAATTCAGCCCAATCTGGGAGAACAATACATACACTGAACTGGCCAAATTAGATCAGGGTCCTAGATGGCGCCTTCAGGGCATAACGCTCCTTAAACAGATATTTCGGAGTGGTACACTACTCCCTTTTGACACCCTTCAGTCTAGATTTGCACTCCCTCGATCCATGCTCTTTTACTATTTACAACTGCAACATGCAATTAGAGCCCAGGGAGATGCGGTGGAGTGGGCTCAGTCCCCCACTCCAGTATTCCGCGTCTTAAGAGCAGCAACTGAGACCAAGGGTATTATTTCGCAATGTTACAACATGTTGCTAGACTCGTTCTTGGAGACACATCCCATGAAAGTGGCGGACCAGTGGGAGGCGGACGTGGGCCCGATGACAGGTGACATGTGGGAGGAAGCATTGCAGGCAGTCAACAGCTGTTCGCTCAATGTGGCGCAGAAAATATCTCAGTTATACATTTTGCTGAGGGTTCACTACACCCCAGTAAAACTCTTTAAAATGGGTGGGGTTACAGACCCGATGTGCAACAGGTGTAAAGTAATGTCCGGTGATCTGATACACTTACTCTGGCGCTGCCCCAAACTCCACAGGTTCTGGAGGGGAGTTGTGGACACACTTAACTCTGTGTTCCAGGTAGCAGTACCCCTGGAACCGATTTACTGCCTGCTTGGAGTAATGGAGGCAGTGGTAACAGAGGAATTGACTCGGATGGCACTAAACAGGGCACTGTTCCAGGCCAGGAGGGCCATTCTCCTGAATTGGAAGCTGGAGGAACCTCCCACGCTCAAGTCTTGGGTGATGCACATGGGCAGGATGCTAGTTATGGAGAAGTATATATACCAGCATAGGGGAAATGCAGGCAAATTTGACAGGCTTTGGGATGCATGGCTGGCCACACCTGGCTTGAGCCCTATGGAACTGGTTCAGGGGAGGCTGTTGGGTGGTAATTAGATCCGCTAGTCAAGGGGCGGTGGGATTAGAGGGCATAATGCTGGATATTGGTAGAATGTGCTAGACGTTGGATGGAGAGACTTATGTGAAGTGTACTACATATGCTGTGACTGTTATGTCATATTGACTTTCTTTTTTGTATATTATGTGAGCAATAAAAACTTTTCTGATTTAAAAAAAAAAAACAATCTGAGGCGCGTGGTCCGTGGGAAGATGGCCAAGCTAACAGCACATGCCATGGGCACTGGAGGGGGACCACCATGCACTGTCAGGCTGACTGCTGAGGAGCGTGCAGTGGCCCACTGCTTCCACAGGCAGCAAGTGGTAGGCCTGCCTGGCTTTGACTCCGAGGAGGCCGTGAGGACAGGTAAGTTTTTTTTTTTTTATATCTGGTGAGTAGCATGTGTGGGGGGGAAGGGAATATGTGACAAGTGTGTGGATCCTCCAACCTGTGAATGTATTGTGTCATCCACAGATGTGCAGGAGGGTGCGGGGCCATCTGGCCAGTCCTCAGGGGAGGGGAGTGGCCACAGCTCACCTTATGAGGAGGAGGAGGAGGAGGATGAGGAGGAGGAGGTTGAGGGGGAGGAGGTTGAGGGGGGGGGTCACCAGTGCCCATGAGGTACTTCTCCATTTGGAGGAGGCTCCCCCTGTGGCTGGCAGCAGTTAGGCCTCCATTAGGGGTAGCCCCTCCCACTCCCAACAGGGCTCTCCTACTCCCAGGCCACAAGCCTCATCTGGAAGCAGGAAGGCAACCCACAAGACCAGGGGGTGGCAGACTTTCTGCCTACTAATCTGCAGAGGGACCAGGCCCTTCAGACCCACCATCTGGGTCAGGTCACCCAGACTTCAGCCCGGATGGAGGAGAGCCTGGCCTCCATAAAGGACTCAGTTCAGGACATAAGCTGTAACTCCCTTGCTTTCATAAACTGCTTTAATGAAATGCAGACCGCCACAGCAGGCGTGGGTCAGGAGGTGTGTGCCCTGACCCAGGCTGTCCAGGCCAATACGGCAGCCCTCAATGTGGGCCTCACCAGAATTGCTGTGGCCTTGGAGGGCAGGCCGGCAGGTGGTCAGAGACCAGGGGAGGCTCCTCCTTCCCCTGATTCCCCCCCCCATGAGTCTCCCCTGAGGGGCTGTGGCCGTGGCCGGCCCAGGCGTGGGTCACGCCAACGACATTAAGTTTTTGTGTATTTTTGTTTTCAGTGTTTTATTATTCATGATTTTTTTTACTGTGATTATGATTTGTTTTATGTTTGTGAATGATGTATGATTGTGGGGGTGACATTCCTGCCGGAAAAGGGGTGTCACCCTCATTTGTGGTGGAGAAGGGTTCCCCAGGACCAGGGAGAAGTGATCCCCAGGTCCGTGTGAATGGTGTATGAATGTGACATAATTGGAGCCTTGGCGTGGCCTTGCTGCTCCCTAGTACCGTGCGGTGTACTTTGGTCTAATCCAATTTGATAAGGATGTGGGGTGTGTGTGCTAGGGACCACAGTGGTGTGCATGCATGCATTCTCATTGTGCCATGATTAATGTGTGTGTTTAACGTGCAAAGATGCCTTCTGCGAGGGGTCTCCTGAGTGCTGCTCCCTCAGAATACGGGGTACCCACGGGCAGGGGGGGACTGTGTGGTTCGGGGGTCAGGTCATCACGTAGCTCAATCTCCAGGCCCCTTCTCACGGCGAAGTTGTGCAGCATGCAACATGCACCGATGATCTGGCACACAAAGTTTGGGGAATACAACAGGGTCCCCCCAGACTTATCCAGGCATCGGAAACGGGACTTCAGGAGGCCAAAGGTGCATTCCACCACTCCACGGGTACGTGCATGTGCTTCACTGTATCTTTGCTGTCCTGGGGTTTGGGGATTCTGGAATGGAGTCATGAGATGGGGTCCAAGTGCATATGCAGAGTCACCTGGAAGGGAAAATATAGGAGGATGTTAGTCGTGCATGTGCCCCTTGTGATGTCTGCACGTTCTGTTCAAATTCTGTTGGGATGTGGCTCTGACGGTATATGTAGCTGTCATGGCTGGACCTGGGGTGTTTGGCACGGACGTGCCATATGAGGTATTGGGCATCGACTATCACATTGTAATGATCCTGTCTTGATATAATTGTGATTAATTGGATCTCAGCTGCGGAGGTTTCTCAGGTATAAACCAACAGTCACTCTATTAACTGGTTAAAGAGTTAATGGTTTAAATCATCACAACCTCAGATAGAATCCCAAAGTAATCAAGAAGCTTATTGCGTCATAAGCATATGTTATGTACCAATCAGTAATAACTAAGGTATCTGACTGAGCAGGTAGCGTATGTTTTTAGTAGAATAAACTGAAATAAAGTCTCTGGTTCAGTACAGTGCTAATGAATAAAGTAACATTGCTCATTCCAGCCTTAGCGATGAATATTCAATCACAATGTCAGTAAGTCAGGTAAGGATATTTATAAATATACAGAGTTCCTTTTGAGGTTCAGCTTAATACACCCTGAGTGATATTAGCATGAAAGAAAAGGATACTTGCAGTACTGCTGTCATCAGATGAGGAGGTTGTAATCCGAGTGCGTTGTTGCAGGTTGTTCAGAATCCTTCCTGTAGTCAGTGGACATAGGCTGGTAAGGAATGCCTGTAGAGCTGCTGCCTGGAGGGGCTTGGACTGAAGCCTGGAGCGGTTGTGCTGGTCCCAATGGTGGATGGGGAGACTCTGGGTACGGGAGCAGGTTCTCTGGGGAGTCTTGAGTGGCTTCCAGGTGACGGCAGGGGTCCAACAAAATAGCAGAACACCCTGCCGTCATTTCTGGCGATTTAAATAGCCGCCAGGGCGCGGGAAACAGCGCAGCACGCTGGGGCGCACTTCCGCGTTCCAGCGTGGAACGCAAACAGTGGCGCGGCGGAAGTGACGCGGCCAGAGCTGAGAGAGGAGCGCAGCCGAGGGAGAGAGGTAAGGCTGCGCTCATCTTGTATAAAATAACGCCAGTGGCGTTACATACTCCCCTCCTCAAGGGGGCACCACCAGTGCCAGTATTAGGCGATGGACGAGTAGGATACCTACGATGAAATTGCCTGATAAGACGGGGAGCATGAAGGTGAGAACTATTTTCCCAAGAATCTTCAAGTTGAGAGTAGCCTTTCCATCGTATTAGATATTGAATGACAGAACCTCTCTTTCTAGAGTCCAAAATCTTTTCAATCTCGTATTCAGTTTCACCCATGATTTCAACTGGAGGAGGAGGACGTGAAATCCTGTTAGAGAATAGGTTAGGTACGTATGGCTTAATGAGGGAGACATGAAAAGCAGGATGGATTTTCCAATCAGAAGGTAATTGTAGTTTTACTGCATTTGAATTAATCACTTGAGAGATGGGGTAGGGCCCAATGAATTGACGACCCAACTTTTTCAAAGGTAGATTTAAGCGTAAATTTCTAGTAGAAAGCCATACTAAATCACCGACTTTATAGGTAGGAGGTACTGATCTGTGAAGATCATAATTACGTTTTTGTCATGACTGAGCAGCTTCTAAATTTGAACGTAGAATAGGGAGTGTGTTCTTTAGAATAGTGAGATATTGGTCTACTGCAGGTACATTGTTTGAGAGGAAAGAGCTTGGTAAGTTGTTTGGGTGAAAACCATAGTTGGCAAAAAAAGGTGAGAATTGGGATGAAGAGCTGGTAGAATTATTATACGCGAACTCTGCGTGGGGAAGTAATTGATACCAGTCATCCTGAAGATGGGTGCAATAACAACGCAAATATTGTTCCAAGATCTGGTTGATGCGCTCCGTCTGTCCATTTGTTTGGGGATGGTAGGCAGTGGACATCCGATGATCAATCTTTAATGCATTACACAGAGCTTTCCAGAATTTGGAGATGAACTGAGATCCACGGTCTGAGATAATCTGAGAAGGTAAACCATGCAGTTTGAGAACATTATTGATGAAAGTTGTTGCTGTCTCAAGAGAGGTTGGTAGATCTTTTAAAGGAATGAAGTGTGCCATTTTTGTTAGTAGGTCTACAGTGACCATGATGGTATTTGCACCATTTGATCTGGGAAGATCGACTATAAAATCCATTGACACAACCTCCCATGGTCTATTGGGTATTGGGATGGATGCTAGAAGACCAAATGGAGGTTTTCTTGAGAGTTTGTTGCTGGCACAAGTTTCGCAGGAATTAACATATTCTTGGACCATTTTAGCTAAATGGGGCCACCAGTAATGTCTTTTTACAAGATGTATCGTTTTAGTAATTCCAGGGTGACCAGCTAATGGGGAATCATGTAGTTGTTTTAGTAGTAGCAACTGTAATTTTGGAGGAACATATAATTTCTCGTTGTAGGTATATAGTCCATCTGATTGCTTTAGGACTCCTTTAGGCAAGTCAGATGCATCTGTGGAAATAGACTGGGAGAGTAGTTGTTTGAAAGAAGTGGTTAAGCCAATGAACCGGTTTGAGGGTATGATGGAGTGTGGTGGAGTTTCAGTAGTGTGATCTTCATACATGCGAGATTAAGAATCCGCCTTTAAATTTTGTGTACCTGGTCTATAAGAAATATAGAAATCAAATCGGTCAAAGAACAAACTCCACCTCACCTGACGGGCGGACAAGGTTTTACAGGCCTTTAAATGTTGTAGATTTCGATGATCTGTTAGTATGGTGATCGGGTGTGTGGATCCCTCTAGAAGATGTCTCCAATTGGCTAAAGCATCTCTAATTGCAAGAAGTTCTTTTTCTCCAATTGAGTAGTTTCTTTCTGCGGACGTTAGAGTTCTAGAATAAAAAGCCACTGGATGTAGGGGTTCAGACAAGCTTTGTTGTTGGGAAAGTACAGCGCCTAAAGCGAAATGAGACGCATCCACTTCTAAAGTAAAATGAAATGAGGGATTAGGTAGTTGGAGGATCGGAGCAGTAGTGTAAGATAGCTTGAGTGAATCAAATGACCTTTGAGCTTCATTTGTCCATTTGAAGAGTGTATTTTTGCTTGTTAAGGAATTGAGGGGTTTGACAATCTGTGAGAAGTTTTTAATGAATTTACGATAGTAATTTGAGAATCCAAGAAAGCGTTGCAATGCCTTCCTAGAATGGGGAATTGACCAGGAGAGAATGCAATCAACTTTTGAACAATCCATCTGTATTCCTTCCGGAGTAATTTGATACCCGAGAAACGAAATACTGGACTGACTAAAAACACATTTTTCAAGCTTGGCGTAAAGGCAATGTGTTCTGAGTCTGCCCAAGACCCATCTTACATGCTTAGTGTGTTCTTCAAGAGTATCAGAGTAAATCAGGATGTCGTCTAGGTAAATTACAACACAAATGTCTAGTAAATCACGGAAAATGTCATTAATAAACCGTTGGAAGGTTGCAGGTGCATTACATAAACCAAAAGGCATTACCAAATACTCAAATAAACCATAACGGGTTTTGAATGCAGTTTTCCACTCGTCCCCGGGACGGATTCTGATTAAATTGTAAGCACCCCTGAGATCTAGTTTTGTAAAGATCTTGGAAGTCTGCAGCCGTTCTATAAGTTCTGGAATAAGTGGCAAGGGGTAGCGATTTTTTATCGTGACGTTGTTCAATGATCGATAATCGATTATAGGTCTGAGTGAACCATCTTTATTTTTTACAAAGAACATGGCTGCACTAGCCGGAGAAGTAGAAGGTCTTATAAAACCCTTTCTAAGGTTATCATCAAGATATTCCTTGAGGTTAACCAGTTCAGGCTGTGACAGTGGATAAATTTGTGCGGTGGGGATTGGAGCGTCTGGCATAAGATCAATAGGACAATCATAAATTCTATGACGTGGGAGTATCTCTGCATTGGTTTTACTAAAAACATCAGAGAAGTCTAGTAAATAAGTTGGAAGACCGTCGCAGTTCACAGTAGTTAAGAGGATATTGAAAATGGGATAGCAAGTATCTTTACAGTAAGTAGAGTTTAGACTGAGTGAAGTATTGGACCATTGGAAGGTTGGTTGATGGAGGTGTAACCAGGGTAATCCTAAGACTATTGGGGATAAGGGTGATGGGATGATGTCAAAAACAAGGGTTTCAGTATGTGCATTACCACAAGTAACCAACAGTGGTGCAGTTTGAGATTGCACTGGACCAAAAGAGGAGATAGATCCATCAATGAAAGTGACAGACAAAGGAGTTTGCTTTGAGACAAAAGGAATTTTATTTGAGTTAACAAAACCTAAATCAATGAAATTGCCACATGCACCAGTGTCGATCATTGCGTCAAGGGTGGTCCTATCTTGGTCCCACTGTAAAGTAAGGATGAGAAAGATATATTGGTTAGTGGTGGAGCCCGTTGTGGTACTTGCTATGTTAGATCTATTGAGGTTAAAGTTATTACCTTCAGTCTTATTCTTTAGAATTAGGCAATTAGACACCATGTGGTCAGGGGCGGAGCAGTAGAGACAGAGATTGTGGGTTCTTCGTCTTTGTCTTTCAGCTGGGGACAATGGACCTCTGATTGTGCTGACTTCCATAGGTACCTCTTTTGGGGGGGACCTGGATCTCCTAAATGGTGTTGGTTGATACAAGTTAGCACGTTCAGCCTTCCTTTCTCTGAGACGGCGATCAATAGAGAGGGAAAGATGCATGAGATCTTCTAAAGATGCAGGAATCTCAACGTGGGCAAGCTCATCTTTCACAGACTCAGACAACCCTATACGAAATTGATTCCTAAGGGCAATATCAGTCCATAAAGTTTCTCGGCACCAGCATTTAAATTCTGAGATATAATCTTCTACATGTCTTTTTCCTTGTTTCAGGTTCCTGATGGTATTCTCCGCTGTGAGTTGTTTGTTAGGGTCCTCGTAGAGGAGAGACATCTCATCTATGAAAGTATTGAAGGCACCCAAAAGATCGCCATGTTCTTCCACATAGGCGTCGGCCCAAACTCTAGGTTCTCCTTTAAGGTATGATATCAGAGTCAGAATTTTGACTCTGTCAGAATAGTAAGTCCTGGGGCGTAAATTAAACATTAAACGACATGAACTAATAAATTGACGGAAATATTTTCTGTCACCTGAAAATTTTTCCGGGGGGCAGACCTTGGGTTCAGGTCGTTCCCTAGGCTGAGCAAAATTTTGATTTCGGAGGACCTCATTTTCTAACCGGAGGTCATTCAAATTACCAGTGAGAGTGTCCACTCGTTGTGATAGTCCCACTAAGTGGTTTGCGAGCTCCGCTGGATCCATTTAAATTAATAGGTTCCGCTATTATGTAATGATCCTGTCTTGATATAATTGTGATTAATTGGATCTCAGCTGCGGAGGTTTCTCAGGTATAAACCAACAGTCACTCTATTAACTGGTTAAAGAGTTAATGGTTTAAATCATCACAACCTCAGATAGAATCCCAAAGTAATCAAGAAGCTTATTGCGTCATAAGCATATGTTATGTACCAATCAGTAATAACTAAGGTATCTGACTGAGCAGGTAGCGTATGTTTTTAGTAGAATAAACTGAAATAAAGTCTCTGGTTCAGTACAGTGCTAATGAATAAAGTAACATTGCTTATTCCAGCCTTAGCGATGAATATTCAATCACAATGTCAGTAAGTCAGGTAAGGATATTTATAAATATACAGAGTTCCTTTTGAGGTTCAGCTTAATACACCCTGAGTGATATTAGCATGAAAGAAAAGGATACTTGCGGTACTGCTGTCATCAGATGAGGAGGTTGTAATCCGAGTGCATTGCTGCAGGTTGTTCAGAATCCTTCCTGTAGTCAGTGGACATAGGCTGGTAAGGAATGCCTGTAGAGCTGCTGCCTGGAGGGGCTTGGACTGAAGCCTGGAGCGGTTGTGCTGGTCCCAATGGTGGATGGGGAGACTCTGGGTACTGGAGCAGGTTCTCTGGGGAGTCTTGAGTGGCTTCCAGGTGACGGCAGGGGTCCAACAAAATAGCGGAACACCCTGCCGTCATTACTGGCGATTTAAATAGCCGCCAGGGCGCGGGAAACAGCGCAGCACGCTGGGGCGCACTTCCGCGTTCCAGCGTGGAACGCAAACAGTGGCGCGGCCGAAGTGACGCGGCCAGAGCTGAGAGAGGAGCGCAGCCGAGGGAGAGAGGTAAGGCTGCGCTCATCTTGTATAAAATAACGCCAGTGGCGTTACACACATGTACGTTGATGGAATGCCAGTGCTTCCAAATGCGGTATATGTGCTCTGTCTCACGGGGGGGGGGGGGCTGTAGTGCCACATGTGTGCAATCAATGGCCCCCACAGTGCGTGGGAATTCTGCAATTCTGTAGAAATCACACATTGCCTTCATCCGCAGGTCCTCCTGGGTGGGTTTGATGATTTGGTTGGCCATGCGTCTGAGGATTGCGGGGACAACCTGGTGCACACATCTGCTAATGGAGGATTTTGACATCCCAGCCACCACTCCACTTGTACGCTGAAAAGAGCCAGTGGCGAGGAAATGGAGTGTTGCCAGTACCTTGACCAGTGGCTGCACTGCATGTGAGCGGTGTGTCTGGCTGGTGATGTCATCTTTCAGGCCTGTGGTTAATTCCACGATGGCAGTAGGGCTGAATCTGAAGATGCGATACACCTCAGAATCAGCCATGCCAAAGACGTCTATGCGCGGTCGGTATATCCTCTCCCGTGCCCTCCTCCTCCTCCTCCGTTCCCTCCTCCTTCTGCCTCCTTCTGCGCGCATCTAAAGCCACTAGTATAGATATGACCATGGATGCCCCTGGCATGTTGGCATACACATTGTTGTCCTGCAAGTGTGTGTGCTCAGCTCGTCCCTAACGGTGTTGCTTTAGCTGACCTGCACACGTCTGGTGCAAAGTTAAAGCTGCTTTTATAAGGGGTAACTTTAGACCAGACGTACAGCTGATGCGCACAGGGCGTAGCCTGGGCCGCACAAACGTACTTATGTGGATCGTATCTCCCTCATTTGCATATTTGACTAGCAAAACAATGGTGCGTCTAGCGTATTTTTGCGCCCCATGATGCGCCGGTGTAATCTTTTTACGTCGGTTGGAAAAAGCTGGTTTTCGCGTATCTGGTTTTGGGGATACGGCGCATAGATACACGGCGCATATTTACACTTACACCGCGCATCTCGAGATACGCCGGCGTAAGTGCTTTGTGAATCTGGCCCATTAACTTTTGTGCAAACCAATCAATAAACGCTTATTGCAATTTTTTTTACGAAAAATATGTACAGTAGAATACGGATCGGCCTAAACTGAGGAAAAAAATCGTTTTTTTGGGGATATTTATTACAGCAAAAAGTAAAAAAATATTATTTTTTTTCAACATTGTCGCTCTATTTTTGTTTATAGCGCAAAAAATAAAAACCACAGAGGTGATCAAATACCACCAAAAGAAAGCTCTATTTGTGGGAAAAAAAGGACGCCAATTTCGTTTGCACGACCGCACAATTGTCAATTAAAGCGGCGCAGTGCCGAATCGCAAAAAGTGGCCCGGTCATTGACCAGCAAAATGGTCCGGGGCTGAAGTGGTTAACAAACATTCTTATTTTGTCTGATTCTGAATCTCCCATCGACTACCAGTACCAGTCTCCCACTCCCATATTAAAAAAGGTAATTTTCCCAACCCTCACTCAGCAGCAGAAGAAAACCTCTGATTGGACAACAAAACACCAGTCACGTTTTCGTTGCAAGAAATTCGAATCCAAAATTCTTCAAAAAAATATTGTATTTCATAACATTCGGAAGCATAGCAATTTGGAATTTTCAATTTGTACGAAACGAATCGCACATGTCTAGCTGAGGGTAGATGATGCAGGGTGTGTGCTAATGAGGTCATCTGGTTAACTCTTTCCTGTGTCATGACCTAAAGTCTTTCTAGGAAGTAAGGTAGAAGTAATGGAGTAGTGTTTTGAAACATCCATAAAGCCAGTGAGGTAAGCGTGTGTAGAATAAATGGTAAGTTAATACTTATTTTATTCTCAATAAGAGTTCAGCCATATGTGTAGACCCCATGATAACTTGTATTCTGTTTACACCCATTGCAAGTGTAGCGCCTGGTTACTTCCCAGAACCGGTGCTATGTGAAATTTAGAGGGGGTAAAAAAGGTAGTTAACTCTAAGGCCCCGTACACACCATAGAATCCATCCGCAGATAAATCCCAGCAAATGGGTTTCAGCGGATAGATCCTATGGTGTGTACATGCCAGCGGATCTTTTTCCGCGGATATATCTCCCCTGGGATGGATTCCAGCAGATCGGATATTTGCTGACATGCAGAACATATCCATCTGCTGGAGTCCACTCCAACAGATGGATCTGCTGGTCTGTACAGACTCACCGGATCCATCCGTCCGAAGGGATCCTCCGCATGCGTCGTAATGATTCGACGCATGCGTCGAATTCCTTATATGACAGCGTCGCGCACGACACGTCATCACCAGAGGATTTCGGCGCGGATTTCAATGCGATGGTGAGTACACTCCATCGCAGAGAAATCTGCTGAAATCCTCGAGAGGATTTATCCGCAGAAACGGTCCGCTGGACCGTATCCGCGGATAAATCCTCCCGTGTGTATGGGGCCTGACTCTTACCAGTTTGATTTGTTCAAATTTGGGTCTCTGTCTCAGCTTTGGCTTTCGTTTCTGGAATGCTGATCTCACCCCAGGTCGGCAGGTGGCAGCAGTGGAGTCAAGGATTGGATGCTCTTGCCCAGCAGCCTAT
This sequence comes from Rana temporaria, assembly GCF_905171775.1. Classification (NCBI taxonomy): domain Eukaryota; kingdom Metazoa; phylum Chordata; class Amphibia; order Anura; family Ranidae; genus Rana; species Rana temporaria. Next base: position 290,215,726 of record NC_053491.1, on the reverse strand, counting down.
CAGGGGGGGAGTTTGGCCTCGCTGTGCATGCTAGGAGAGAGTATTTATGAGGCAGATGCCATTTTCCTGGGGTTCTCCTTGTGTGGTTCACGCCACCCTGGCAAATGGCCTTCTGGGCCAGGGTGCGTGTGCAACGCAAGGATCCTGGTTTCGGGACCACGTTGGCCCAGAGCAATTGATCTGCTGCTTGGAGACTCAGTAATCGACTGGGTCCCACCTAAGAGGGTCCTGGGCCGTCCATCCAGTTGGAGGAGGCCGTACAGTGGAGAGTCTGTCTGAGGTGTACCATGAGAGGCTGGTGTTTTGATAGGGGCCTGACCATCCATCGGGGACCAGGGGAACCGGACACCCAGAGGCTGAATGTTGGCCGCCTGTCAGTCAGTACCCTAATTCAAAACTACCTGAAGGAGATCCAGGTGCCAAGTCTGCTAAGGAGGATTATCTCCGCTGTTTATTTATCAGGAGGGTCTGTGGTAGAGACTTTTCCTTAAGGTTCGATTAAAGCCTCATACACACGATCAGTCCATCCGATGAGAACGGTCTGAAGGACAGTTGTCATAGGTTAACCGATGAAGCTGACTGATGGTCCGTTGCGCCTACACACCATCGGTTAAAAAATGATCGTGTCAGAACGCAGTGACGTAAAACACGACATGCTGAAAAAAACGAAGTACAATTCTTCCAAGCATGCCTAGACTTGATTCTGAGCATGCGTGGATTTTTAACCGATGGTTGTGCCTACTAACGATCGGTTTTGACCTATCGGTTACCAATCCATCGGTTAAATTTTAAAGCAAGTTGGCTTTTTTTTAACCTATGGTTAAATAACCTATGGGGCCCACACACGATCGGTTTTGACCGATAAAAACGGTCCTTTAGACTGTTGTCCTCTGGTTAACCGATCGTGTGTACGAGGCCTGACACTCTGGCTGCCAGGCTGGGGAGAGAGGCCTGTCCAGGTGCACTATACCCACTCAGGCTGGAGTGGTGAAAGAGACATTACACGTGGGAGCAGGACTCTTTCCCTATTGCTGACATCTGGATCTGCTGTCTTCATTTCTACTAAACCTCTACTCTTCACCAAGTTTTATTGTTTTTACCCATCTGGGTAATAAAGAGCACAGAAAAAGACACCTATCGTGGACATTCCGTTACTACAACTTTCACCAAACACCCCTAGACACCGGAGAAACACGAGGTAACATGCCACCCAAAACAAACACAGCAGCTCTTTCGGGGGTAGTGCTACACAAGGCAGCTAGAATGCAGGAGTCCAATGCCGCGTACACACGATCACTTTTCGGCATAAAAAAAGTTTTTCCAACTTCATCATAAAAAACGACATTGCCCACACACCATCGTTTTTTCAAAATGCTCTAGCAAAGTGTGGTTACGTAACAGCACGTACGACGGCACTATAAAGGGCCATTTCCATGCGGAAGACGGGCTCTTTTGCTGATATTGTGTTGCTGCGTGTTAGTAAAAGTTTGGTGAGAGACGATTCGCGCTTTTCAGTCTTCGTGCTTTAAATTTCGTTTTCTGTCGCACAGTTTGTGCTTTTGGGTTCGTATCTGTCTTACAGTGCTTGTATTCAGTTCGTATCTGTTTTGGCAGTGCGTTCTTGTCTGCTCGTTCCTGTTTTGCAGGTCATTCTTCAGAGGACTTTCTGTTCTTCAGGGCACTTCTTTTAGTCCGATCTGATTAGACAACCGTTTTCGAGCCATGTCGCGGGTACGTTATCGTCGCAGAGATCGTGCTGTTCTTGGTGCAGGAATTTGTTCTTTATCCCGGCTCCGGTCCATGAACAGGGTGAGGAGTAGGGATGAGCTTTGTGCTCGATGCGAACGTATGTTCGACTCGAACATTGTCTGTTCGTACGTTCGACGAATTTCGAACAAAATGGGTCGTTCGCGCCAAATTTGAGTGACGCGCAACGGCCCATAATTCACTGTGGCATTGCGCGCTGATGATTGGTCAAGCATGCACCATGACCCTGCATGCTTGGCCAATCACAGCGCGGAAAAAAAACAAAACATAATTGGCCAAAGCCAGGGTGGCTTTGGCCAATTATGGCTCAGGGGGTTTAGTACACGCCCCACACTATATAAGGCCGCCTGCAAGGCGGCCGCGTGTAGTGTGTTGCAGCGTTGGTACAATACAGACAGTCAGTCAGTTAGAGAGATAGAGAGATAGAGAGAGACACAGTCTTTTTTACTAGATAGATAGATAGATAGATAGATAGATAGATAGATAGATAGATAGATAGATAGATAGATAGATAGATAGATAGATAGATAGATAGAGCAGGCAGGCAGGCTAGTCAGTTTCGTTAAATTGACAGTGTGTAGAGGATATATATACATCCTAGGCGTTGTACATATATTTATACACTGTATAGCTTAGCTAGATCAGCTATTCCTATTTGTCAGGCAGTAGATTGTGCTAGCTGCAGTGCTCTAATGTGTTGTATTGCCTGTATGCTGTTTAGTTTACACCTAAACATAGTACTCAGTGTTAGTGGACGCGTGCTATTTAATTGCACATAAACGCAGTTGCTGTTAGTGCATGTGTGCTATTTAATTGCACATAAACGCATTAGCTGTTACTGCACTTGTGCTATTTAATTGCACATAAACGCAGTTGCTGTTACTGCACGTGGGCTATTTAATTGCACATAAACGCATTTGCACTTACTGCACGTGTGCTGTTTTTTTGCCCATGAACGCAGTCGCTCTTACTGCACGTGTGCTGTTTTTTTTGCCCATAAATGCATTAGCTGTTACTGCACATGTGCTATTTATTTGCACATAAACGTAGTTGCTGTTACTGCACGTGGGCTATTTAATTGCACATAAACGCAGACGCTCTTACTGCACGTGTGCTGTTTTTTTGCCCAATAACGCAGTCGCTCTTACTGCATGTGTGCTGTTTTTTTTGCCCATAAACGTAGTCACTCTTACTGCACATGTGCTGTTCTTTGCCCATAAACGCATTAGCTGTTACTGCACGTGTGCTATTTATTTGCACATAAACGCAGTTTGCTGTTACTGCACGTGGGCTATTAAATTGCACATAAATGCAGTTGCTGTTACTGCACGTGGGCTATTTAATTGCACATAAACACAGTTGCTGTTACTGCACGTGGGCTATTTAATTGCACATAAACGCATTTGCTCTAACTGCACGTGTGCTGTTTTTTTGCCCATAAACGCAGTCGCTCTTACTGCACGTGTGTTGTTTATTTGCCCATAAACGCATTTGCTCTCACTGCCGGTGTGCTGTTTTTTTGCCCATAAACGCAGTTGCTGTTAGTGCACGTGTGCTATTTAATTGCACATACACGCATTAGCTGTTACTGCACGTGTGCTATTTATTTGCACATAAACACAGTAGCTGTTAGTGCACATGTTCTATTTAATTGCACATAAACGCATTAGCTGTTACTGCACGTGTGCTATTTATTTGCACATAAATGCAGTTTGCTGTTACTGCACGTGGGCTATTAAATTGCACATAAACGCAGTTGCTGTTACTGCACGTGGGCTATTTAATTGCACATAAACACAGTTGCTGTTACTGCACGTGGGCTATTTAATTGCACATAAACGCATTTGCTCTTACTGCACGTGTGCTGTTTTTTTGCCCATAAATGCAGTCGCTCTTACTGCACGTGTGTTGTTTATTTGCCCATAAACCCATTTGCTCTCACTGCACGTGTGCTGTTTTTTTGCCCATAAACGCAGTTGCTGTTAGTGCATGTGTGCTATTTAATTGCACATACACGCATTAGCTGTTACTGCACGTGTGCTATTTATTTGCACATAAATGCAGTTGCTGTTAGTGCACGTGTGTTATTTAATTGCACATAAACGCAGTCGCTCTTACTGAACGTGTGCTGTTTATTTCTGATTTTGTCCTGTGCAGGCCATTAAAATGTCTGGAAGGACAACAAAGAGAGGCAGAGAGTCACGAGGGCAAGCAGGCTCTGCATCTAGAGGCAACGCTGGTGGTTGAAACGGTTCATTCTCTTCAGCACATGGCCGTCTGACACGCTCGTCCTTCTTTTCGGGAGCTGGCCGTGTTGAGCCTCAACATGCAGAGAAATTAGTAGAGTGGATGACCAAGCCGTCCTCATCCTCTCTCACCCAGGCTGAGCTTAGTTTGTCTGGCAAAGCAGCTGCCAAGGCTTCCTCTTCCCTCTGCACAATGGCATCACACAATCCTTCCCTAGTCCCACCATGTCCTCCTGAGGAGTCCCTTGAACTGTTTCAACACAGTGTTGGGTACATGCTGCATGAAGATGCACAGCGTTTTGAAGGCTCCGATGATGGAACACAGATAGAGGAAGGCATTAATGTGAGCCCAGAGAGAGCAGGTGCCCGAGAGGGACAGCAATCTGGCAGTCATGTTCCCCCAGCTGCAGCATACTGCCAGGTTTTCGACAGTGATGAGGAGGGAGGGGATGATGAGGTCACTGACTCTACGCGGGTGCCTGATAGGAGAGAGGAGGAGGAAGAGGAGGAGGAGGAGGAGGAGGAGGAAGAGGCACAGGCACATCTCCAAAGAGGCAGGATGCCCTCCAGGGGCCAGCTTAAAGGCAGCACACCAACTGCATTACATAGCAGAGCTACGCCTGTGCAGGGCGCTGCTGTGTCTCAACGTTACTGCAAAAGTTCTTTGGTGTGGGCCTTTTTGAGACATGTGCATCAGATCGCACCGTTGCTATTTGCAACATATGTCTCAAGTGTATCTCGCGTGGCCAAAACATCACCCGCTTGGGCACCACATGCTTGACCAGACATATGTCGACCTGCCATGCAGTTCGTTGGCAAGCATACCTGAAAGACCCACACCAAAGAACAAAGCGGACCTCCCCTTGCCCCTCATCAGCTGGGATCTTCAACCCCACTAGACCCTCAGTCGTCTCAGAAGCCTGCACTGATAGGACTGAAGGTGTAGAAATAGGTGTGTCACAACCTAGCAGTACATGTGGGAAATCTACTGATGGTAGCAGACAAATTTCCCTGCCCCAGCAGCTGCAGCGCCAAAAGAAGTACTCTCCCAGCCATCCACATGCCCAGCGGTTGAATGCTAGCTTAGCGAAATTGCTAGCACTTCAACTGCTACCTTTTCAGTTGGTAGATTCTGCCCCCTACCGTGAGTTTGTGGAATGTGTGGTACCTCAGTGGCAAGTACCCAAATGCCACTTTTTCTCACGGAAGGCGATTCCCGCTCTCTACCGGCATGTGAAAGGCAATGTCCATGCCTCGCTGGACAGGACAGTCAGTGGTAAGGTGCATCTTACCGCTGACTCATGGTCCAGCAGGCATGGACGGGGACGTTACCTCTCTTTCACAGCGCATTGGGTGACTCTGCTGGCAGCTGGGAAGGACGCAGGGCAATGTACAGTAGTGTTGGAGGTTGTTCCGCCACCACGCCTCCAAAATACTGGTTGTGACACACCTCTCTCCTCCACCCCCTCCTCTTCTTCTTCCTCTGTGGCCTCTTACTGTGCTGATGTTTCCTCTGAACCCGTCGTGCTCCGTAGGCGTACGAGGGACTATGCAGGAATGCAGGCAAAGAGATGCCATGCGGTCCTAGAGCTGGTGTGCTTGGGAGACAGGAGTCACACTGGGGCAGAGGTTCTGTCAGCTCTACAGGGGCAGGCTCAGAGGTGGTTGACGCCACGCCAGCTTAAGCCAGGAATGGTGGTTAGCGACAATGGCACCAACCTCCTCTCTGCCCTGCGACAGGGAAAACCGACCCATGTGCCCTGTTTTGCTCATGTTCTGAATTTGGTGGTGCAGCGGTTCTTGGGCCGGTACCCGGGCTTACAGGATGTCCTGAAGCAGGTCAGGAAAATCGGTGTGCATTTCCGAAGGTCATACAATGCCACTGCTCGGCTGACAGACCTCCAAAGGGAATACAACCTGCCCAAGAACCGCCTAATCTGTGACATGCCCACCAGATGGAACTCTACATTGGCCATGCTGCAGCGGCTGCACATGCAGCAGAAGGCCATCAATGAGTACCTGTGCCAATCTGGCAGCAGAACTGGGTCAGGGGAGCTTGTTTTTTTCCCCACGCCAATGGGCCTTGATCAGGGATGCATGCACTGTCCTGTCACCATTTGAGGAGGCCACGAGGATGGTGAGCAGTGACAGTGCATGCATCAGTGAGACTGTCCCTCTTATTCACCTGTTGGAGCACACGCTACATGGGATAATGGACATGGCCCTTGAGGCAGAACAGAGGGAGGAAGAGGAGGAATTCCTTACCTCTCAAGGCCCCAGACAGTGGTCCTGCATGCCCGCCTAGCACACAGGAAGAGGACGAGGAGGACGAGGAGGAGGATGATTGTATCAGCAGCATGGAGGTGGAGCCTAGCACTCAGCAGCAGCAGTCTTCAAGGGATCACTTACAGTCCCAAGGAACCCGTGGACTTTTACATGGCTGGGATGAGGTGGCTTCGGATCCTGTCGTCCTCAGTGACCCAGAGGACTGTGCCCCAAATGCCTCAGCAAAACCTACGCTGCATGGCCTCCCTGATCCTGCAAAGCCTGCGTAAGAATCCTCGTGTTCGTGGTATCAAGGAGAGGGATCATTACTGGCTGGCAACTCTCCTTGATCCACATTACAAGAGTAAGGTTATGGAGCTTATCTTGCCATCGCAGAGGGAGCAGAAGATTAAACATCTTTGGGAGGCCTTGCAGAAGGGTCTGTGCAACGCATTCCCAGAACCTGGGGGATTGCCAAATCCTGTTCCTGGACAATGTGTTGCTGAGGCTTTGGTGAGTAACAGAAGTAGTGGTGGAGAAGGTGGCCGTTTGACCGATGCGTTGAGACAATTTTTTAGTCCGCAGCCCCAATGTATGACCGGTTCCAGCAACTATCGCCAGCGTTTGGTTTACATGGTGCGTGAATACCTAGGGGCAAGATCAGACTTGGACACATTCCCCACAGAAAATCCTCTGGCTTACTGGGTCTTGAGGATGGATCACTGGCCAGAGCTTGCAATTGAGCTACTGGCTTGCCCTGCATCCAGCATTCTTTCAGAACGCACATTCAGTGCTGCTGGAGGCTTTGTGACCGATCACAGGGTGCGACTCTCCACCGACTCCGTCGATCGACTGACCTTCATAAAAATGAATCAGGCTTGGATCAACACCAGCTACCAAGCACCTGATGCTGATGTAACTGAATATTTTTTTTTTAAATGACAGATCCCTTGGAGACTGCCTATGCTGATGCTGAGTGACTGTCCTGGTATGCTGCTGACTGAATATCCTTTTCCTCCTCACTGATCTTGCTGATAGCTAGTAAGAACATTTTTGTTTCTGGGCACCGCCACCAGTGCCTAAGGCCCAATTGTTCTGCCCTTGTTTAACAGGGGTGTCTAATAACAATTTTTGATGCAATACTTTGCATGTGGCTCTTTGCTGCGCTCCAATTATAGTATCTGTGAGGGGTTGCAGTGTTGTGTTGTGCCTGATGCCCCGTACACACCATCACTTTATGTGATGAAAAAAAATGACGTTTTTAAAAACGTCACTTTAATTGACCGTGTGTGGGGGAAAACGTTGTTTTATGTCTTCTAAAAAATGACCAAAAAAATTTAAGCATGCTTCAATTTTATGTGTCGTTTTTCAAAACGTCAACTTTTACTTCACAGAAATTGACCGTGTGTAGTAAAAAACGTTGTTTAAAACAATGTTTTTTCACCCGCGCATGCCCAGAAGCTACTTATGAAGCAAGCTTCAATGGAAAAAGTGGCGAGAACGTAACCTCGCTTTGCTAGAACATTGTGAGAAAAACGATGGTGTGTAGGCAACTTCGTCTTTGAAAATTGAAGTTTCAAAAACGTTGTTTTTTACTTCACAGAAAATGTCGTTTTTTTTCATCACATAAAGTGATGGTGTGTATGCGGCATGAGGCCTAATTTTTCTGCCCCGGTTTAACAGGGGTGTCTAATAACAATTTTTGATGCAATACTTTGCATGTGGCTCTTTGCTGCGCTCCAATTACAGTATCTGTGAGGGGTTGCAGTGTTGTGTTGTGCCTAAGGCCTAATTTTTAATGCCCTGGTTTAACGGGGGCGTCTAATAAACATTTTTGATGCAATACTTTGCATGTGGCTTTTTGCTGCGCTCCAATTACAGTATCTGTGAGGGGTTGCAGTGTTGTGTTGTGCCTAAGGCCCAATTTTTCTGCCCCTGTTTAACAGGGGCGTCTAATAACAATTTTTGATGCAATACTTTGCATGTGGCTCTTTGCTGAGCTCCAATTACGGTATCTGTGAGGGGTTGCAGTGTTGTGACACCGCCACCAGTGCCTAAGGCCCAATTTTTCTGCCCCTGTTCTAGTACTTTTCTTTGTTTGATTCTTTTCTAATTTGAGTTCATTCTAGCTTTCTCCTACATTATCATAGTGTCATGTTTATTTTCCTGTACTAAATACTCATCATTGTCAATGTAAACACCACAAATCTAGATTTTTTCTTTTAGGCAGCATTGAAATAATAAGAAGCCACACATTGTTGAGTATCCAAAAATATTTATTGTATCACACTTAAAATGTGTCATTTTTATTTTTTCAAAAAATATCTTAATATAAATTCTTTCATTTTTTTTTGTCAAGAAATATATTTTTACTTTGAAATACTTGTTTACATCTATTTTTTTTTATTTTTTTATTTTTTTAAACCCTCCCCAGCACATCAATGAGATTCTTTAGTTTTTGGTCCACCTTTCGGTTTTTCTTTATAACCTTCTCTATTGCGAGAATAGAAAAATTGGTGTTGGAGAAGAACAAAGATGGACTTTACAGGCACTAATCGTTGACAAAAAAGATAAGTTTAATTGATGCAATCCCACAAGGGTCATTGGATCAACATTCCATTGAATAAATAAAATACATTAAAAACACGAACATCATTATCACACAAATTGCAATAATTTACAAGGCATTAATATTAAACCAATATTGGTCCAAAAAAGACATCAAAATTGTATGATGGCTAGCATATATATTGGTAAATTTCAAGCAAGCTCTACATGTTTCGCGGATGACCGCTTCATCGGGAGCTATTGATATTTCTGAAATGGAAAACGGACTGTTATTGATTTATACAGATATGTTAATATACAGATAAACATTTAAAAATACTAAATACATCATATCGCATGTGCAATACAGCACCATAAAAAGGAACATGCAAATGTAGCCATGGTTACCAAGGATATCATGAGGCGATTGGGACAAGAAAATTCTGCAACACGAAACCAAATGGATTGAGAGACTCAACGCCACACAACCACCTGGAATTAACGAAATACAGACATACAGTCATACAAATCATTTTTATAAAGATATCTTCGTATTGGTTGTGGTTGGTTCTCTTCTCCCATTTGTCCATATTCTAGGGACGGTATTACCGGATGGTACATTATTCCGCATTACCAAGTGACTTGGTTGCATGTTTGGTCTTTTTGCTTTAGATCTAACCACCTTATTGATGGCTCTGCTCCCCGCTCCCCGCTGTTGTTTCTTTTCTTTTCCCTCTGTTTGCTTACTCTCTCGTAGATATATTGACTAAATGTCTTTCGTCCCTATAATGATTAGGTGGGACATTACATATATTATAGATATATTGGTGTTTTTGCACCTTATTCACCTTTCTATCATAGAGAATATGTTTTATGTTTTCTATTTTATGTATGTTTTTACTGATATTGTATTATTAATTATTAACATTGTATTATTTAATGTTCATGCCTATGTATGACCATTGGTTGCCTCATGTCCCCGGGGATTGGCGTGCACTTTGGGGTACAGGGTTGGATATGTACAGTCGGATAACCACAGTGTGCAAATCTTGCACAATGTGGTTTAGGGGTTAAAAGGAGGGTGGTTTGTGTCCTATCCCCTATCCAACGTCTCCTTCCATCTGACTCTGGCTGTGGATCTGGACACGCCCCTACCGCTCACCATTGGTGGGGACCTCTCCTTCCTTCCTTCCCCTCCATGGCGATGCCGCTATTGCGCCCACGTCGCAGCATCATTTGACACTCGCCGAGGACGCTGTGATTGGATCGCCTGGATTCCGGCCGGGTCGCGTGATGCGGAAGTCCCGACCTTACACATGACCGGAGACACACACATATAAGGGGGTGTGCTGTCCAGCTAATTAGAGGTGCTTCCCTACAGGAACGCTGTCGTTGGGTCTACGGTTACTGCTGATGGGTAAGCGTCTCTCCTCATTCAACCCTTATGGATATATGGGATGGTTGGATTAGCTTTCTTCTTATTGTGTCTAATGGTAATGCTGGTCTTCCCTGCCTTGTATGTGTTTTTCTTTGCACAGATACGATCTCTCATGCAGCCCATATAGTGCTCTTTGGTCTCTATTCAATTTAAAAATGATCTCTCGAATCCTATGGGTTAAATCTCCCTATCATCTGAACACGCTGTTTGATGTTCTGAGAAGCCTTTTTGACTAAAGATACTGACCAATTCACTATTCTCTCTGGGTATGTACAGGATATATTCATATACTCATTCAATAATTGTTCTTTCTAAATGACATTTACTATTAGCACTGAGCTTTTCCCAAAGGGGACTTATTAATTTATTTTAGTATTTTTATTTCTGTGGAATCATCTTCTTATCAGATAGATTCCCAGCTGCCTTAATCACCAGGACCGCTCGACCAAAGGTGTACTCTATCTACCCTAATCAGTACTTCTCACCGAGTTCAATATTTGAACCTTATCCATTACCGTGGATGGTAGGCAGAACTACTACTATTTTTTGGTCTCTCTCTGGTGGCCACCTGCACTTTTCCAGTTATCGTCACTTCTTCTACCCAGGCTCCTCTGCTATTATACACACCCCCTCTACTCACAAACACTATTGTATTATTATTTGGATCCTCTGCACTTTTTGAGTATACTGAATTAGTATGTCTCTATTCGTGCATGAACCTACCTACTTTATTATACCACTTTCTTCTGGTGTGTCCCTACATCTCCTTCCTATGGGCCCCTCTGCGTGCTGTCCCATCGGTTACATCCTTGGTAACCATGGCTACATTTGCATGTTCCTTTTTATGGTGCTGTATTGCACATGCGATATGATGTATTTAGTATTTTTAAATGTTTATCTGTTGTAACGTTCGGGGGCTATAGCTCGGTGGGATTAAGTGCACAAACCGTTCGAGCTGAACATAAAAAGGCTTTTATTCATAGGTCAACAAAAAATAAGGCTTTTCTCAGCACACAATGAAAACTATAAACAAGAAATCCCCTTAGCTTCAGCATCAAATAAAGTCTGCTTATCTTCAGCACCAAAAATAAGTCAAAACAAACCCCAATCCTTCCCATCTTTCTGGACCACTCTTTTCAACATGGAATTTAGGGTTTTATTAAACCTCTCAACCAGGCCATCGGTCTGCGGGTGATAGACGGACGTCCGCAACTGCTTAATTTGAAACAGTTTGCACAAGTCCGCCATTACCTTTGACATAAAAGGGGTACCCTGATCTGTCAGTATCTCTTTGGGGAACCCAGTTCGTGAGAACATTTGAAACAATTCCCTGGCAATGGCCTTAGAGGAGATTTTCCTCAAAGGCACGGCTTCTGAATACCTAGTTGCATAATCTAGTATGACCACTATGTATTGGTGCCCCCGGGCCGACTTTACCAGGGGTCCCACCAGATCCATAGCGATCCGCTCAAACGGGACCTCAATAATTGGCAAGGGTACCAGAGGATTTCTATAGTGGGACACTGGGGCGGTTAACTGGCAAATGGGACAAGACGCACAATACCTTTTAACCTCGGCCTTCAGCCCTGACCAGTGAAACCGGTCAGTTATCCTGGCCTCTGTTTTTTCCGCCCCCAGGTGTCCTCCCAGTGCATAATTGTGGGCCAGATCAAGGAGTATCCGCCTATACGGTTGGGGAACCAGCAACTGCTCTATAGTTTCCCCTCGGCTCTCAGCCACTCGATATACCAAGTCCCCCTTCAATGCAGTGAGGAAACCTCTGATCTGCGCCTGGCATTTGTGAGACCCCATCAATAACAGAAACCTGCTCTCGAGCATTGACCAAGGTAGGGTCCTGTAATTGGGCGGTGCCAAACGCACCCCTGGATATATCCAGGTCTGGATGTACTGGCCTTGAGGATGTTTCCCCTTCCCCCTACTCAACCTGGGAGAGCTCCTCATCATCCTCCCCCAGCATAACTTGCAATGGGAAGACTTCCCCCCCCTCAGAGATCAACTCGGTTTCTAGACCTGGGACAGGGGCATTATTCTCCACATTAGCATTCTCTGCAGTTTCATTATTGGTGACAGGTGTCTCCATATCAGCGGGGTATGTTGGGGAGGTTCCAGGTTCGGACCCCTCAGACCCTGTCCCTTCCAGGTCCAGTGTCCCCAGTTCTCCTGGCAGCCCCATCTGTACCTGGGTCCATAGTTCCAGAAATAGTGGACAGTCCCGCCCCACTATGATGTCATGAATTAAACTTTTTACCACCCCAACCTCCTGTGTAACTGAGGCATGGCCATAGGAAACAGTCACATGGACCAAGGGGTACTCCTTGGTGTCCCCATGGATGCATACTACCCGTAGCGTCTTGGTTACTGGCCCAAGCCTCCCAAGTACCCTGGCATGTACTAGTTTTACCATGCTACCGGATCCAGTAGAGCCCTGTCAGGAAGGTGGTTCACCCACACTTCACACTCAAACCGTCCTGCAGACAGATCAAGATGAGTGGCACACACACTTTGCACATAGAAGGAGCTTCTCCGACCAATCCCACAGTCCATAGGCTCCTCCTGCAGTGGGCATTGTGCCCGGGTATGCCCCCAGGACCAACACCGCCAACACTGTAGGTCCCCTGTCCTTGGGGCGGGCGCCAACCTTCGTGCTTCTGCGGAAGCTGATGCAGGTCTGCGAGTTCCCATGTCTGGTAGGGCTTCTCTCCTAGGTGTTGTGGTCGGTCTGGTTGGCCTTAGCGTGGGTTCCCGACGCTTGGCAGGCCCAAGCAAGTCCTCTACAATGGTATACCTTTCAACTAACTCAACCAGCTGGTCAGCAGTTGCAGGGTCTCCATGGCTTACCCAGCGCTGTAGGTCCTCTCCCCTTTGTGGACCGGACAACTTTTCGGGCTGCAGCCATTTTTTGACCAACTGTATCAGTTCATGCATTTGTGACCTGGGTGGTCTGTCAGGTTTGTACCGCCAGAGATGCACCCTCTGAGCCTGGACGGCTGTGGTTACCCCCAGGCAGGCCAGGATCTCTGCCTTCAGTCGCTCATAGTCGCTGATGTGTTCAGACGGGAGATCAAAGTAGGCCTTTTTCGGGTCACCGGTGAGGAAAGGGGAGATAATGCCAGCCCATTGGTCATGGGGCCACCCCTCTCTCTCTGCTATCCTTTCGAAGGTGGTAAGAAAGGCCTCTACATCATCGCTGGGTGTTAACTTTTGTAAAAAATGACTGGCTCTCACAGACACTGGGTTGCTAGCGGCAATGACCGCTTGCTCTCATCCCTGAACCAGCCGCTGTACTGCCTCCTGCAAGGCAGCCACCTGTGCTTGAGAGAACTCCTGCTGAGCCGTAAACTGGGCGACTAGCAGTCGTGTGTTTTCTTGCTGCTGAGCCATTGCTTCCTCATGGCGACGGTTTGCCTCTGCCAACGCTTGCTGCTGGGTCACAGTGGCTTGCTGCTGGGTTACGGTGGCTTGTGTCAGAGTCTTGATGACCTCCTCCATGCCTTTTCCTGTTGTTTGCAATGTCTGGGCTGACTTTACCCAAGACATGCCATATGCACACTGTCTCTTTAAATGTCAGTTTTTAGTTTAAACGTTTTTTGCGCTTGCAAATGCACTTTGCCCGCATTCGACACCAGTAGTAACGTTCGGGGGCTATAGCTCGGTGGGATTAAGTGCACAAACTGTTAGAGCTGAACATAAAAAGGCTTTTATTCATAGGTCAACAAAAAATAAGGCTTTTCTCAGCACACAAGGAAAACTATAAACGAAAAGTCCGCTTAGCTTCAGCATCAAGTAAAGTCTGCTTATCTTCAGCACCAAAAATAAGTCAAAACAAAACACATACAGTTTGTTGGTAGATGGGTCTTCGCCCCCTGTATTCCAAAAAATCCTCACTGTATTCTGAACAGCAGCTATCAGACTCCCAGCTTGTCTTCACAGGTGCAATATCCACACTCCCTCACCACCTCCAGCACCACTTCCTGTTTAAATGGGTGGTTCTCTGGGAGTGTTAACACCTTGTGTGCTGGCTCTCAGTGTTTAGGAGTGGAGGCTCTTTCCCACCCAAATAGCACTTTAGAGCCTCCAGAATTCCAGGCCCCAAATTACTCTATCAAGACAGAGAGAACTGCGAGCCAGTCCTCTCTGGATTAACTCTTACCTGGAATCCTTCACCCACTTTTGGTGACCCCCTGAACACTCTTCCCTCTATTAAAGGGACCATAGCCCAAATAGTGGTGCTGTATAGCACCCGTCCAGGACCCAACCCTGGCGTCCTGTACACTGTATATTAACATACTGTATCTGTATAAATCAATAACAGTCCGTTTTCCATTTCAGAAATATCAATAGCTCCCGATGAAGCGGCCATCCGTGAAACATGTAGAGCTTGCTTGAAATTTACCAATATATATTCTAGCCATCATACAATTTTGATGTCTTTTTTGGACCAATATTGGTTTAATATCAATGCCTTGTAAATTATTGCAATTTGTGTGATAATGATTTTCGTGTTTTTAATGTATTTTATTTATTCAATGGAATGTTGATCCAATGACCCTTGTGGGATTGCATCAATTAAACTTATCTTTTTTGTGCCTATAAAGTCCATCTTTGTTCTTCTCCAACACCAATTTTTCTTTTCTAGCTAGGACGTGGCACTGTACTACTCTAAGACACCCGCAGTCCCATCCTGTGGCCTGTGTACTTTTTCTTTGAATTCTCTAAGGCGAGGTTTGTGTCCTCTATTTCTGCCCTGCAGGACATGATCTCCCCAATTAGGACCTGGGCACTGTAGGTGTCCAATCCGCCCCCAACAGCTCGAACACCTCCTGAAATTTGGAAAAAAAACATGTATTACAATTATGCAGGCCTATATGTATTACCTGAAGCTGTGCTGTATGACACTGACCTGATGTGGTGGCATTTTCCACTTCCTGCACATCCGGTTCTGTGTGGGGTTGGTCGGCTCCACTGCTGCAGCTTGATTGTGCCCTATGAGATTGTAATAAAAGGGATACACGAATCAAAAAGATTAGAGGCCTGAAAGAGGAATATCAATTATTTTTTTATAAAGTGTGGTACAATTGTCTGTTTTTACAATCCTTCTAAGCTTAACACAGGATTTTATCCATTACCAAAGCTGCTGCATTTCTCTATCTTTGGCCAAGTTTCCTACATGGAAAAACACCAGGTATCCACTGTATTACCTTTGTGTGACACCCTAACTAGGTTGTTCTTGTGGCCAACACTCAGTGCCGATCCTGACCTCCCTGGGGCCTGAAGCAAAATGACATGGCACATTAAAAATGAGAAGCGGGGGGCGCTGACGACAGTGACATGTCACATTAAAGAAAGTTGAGAAGTGGGGGAAGGGGGTGTTTTGCTGTCGGAAATGACATCTTACATTAAATTGAGAAGCAAGGGGTGCTGACTTCTTGCCTCTTCTCCCATGAAGCCAGCGAGTTGAGAAGCAGGGTTAGGGGGTGAAAATGACTTCTTACCAGGCGAGGCCTCTAGTTATTTGGGGGGCCCTTTGCAGCTCTGCGGGGCCCTAATCGGCTTGCATAGTGAGCCTATAGGGCGGATCGGCCATGCCAACCATTGTGCTACTGAGTCCATATGTGTAATCAATTGCTGTGCTGAGCATACTCTCCTTTTACTGTATATGACTGTATATGACTTACAGTTGACTTAAGTTGGATTATTTAAATCTAGTTAATAACACATCTACATTAAATAAAAAATTGGTCTCACATAAAAAAGATCTTAAATAGAATGAACAACCAATTATTATGCCCACAAACATGAACCTTGAGACATCTATTCTTGAACTGTATATATACAGGGAGTGCAGAATTATTAGGCAAATGAGTATTTTGACCACATCATCCTCTTTATGCATGTTGTCTTACTCCAAGCTGTATAGGCTCGAAAGCCTACTACCAATTAAGCATATTAGGTGATGTGCATCTCTGTAATGAGAAGGTGTGTGGTCTAATGACATCAACACCCTATATCAGGTGTGCATAATTATTAGTCAACTTCCTTTCCTTTGGCAAAATGGGTCAAAAGAAGGACTTGACAGGCTCATAAAAGTCAAAAATAGTGAGATATCTTGCAGAGGGATGCAGCACTCTTAAAATTGCAAAGCTTCTGAAGCGTGATCATCGAACAATCAAGCGTTTCATTCAAAATAGTCAACAGGGTCGCAAGAAGCGTGTGGAAAAACCAAGGCGCAAAATAACTGCCCATGAACTGAGAAAAGTCAAGCGTGCAGCTGCCAAGATGCCACTTGCCACCAGTTTGGCCATATTTCAGAGCTGAAACATCACTGGAGTGCCCAAAAGCACAAGGTGTGCAATACTCAGAGACATGGCCAAGGTAAGAAAGGCTGAAAGATGACCACCACTGAACAAGACACACAAGCTGAAACATCAAGACTGGGCCAAGAAATATCTCAAGACTGATTTTTCTAAGGTTTTATGGACTGATGAAATGAGAGTGAGTCTTGATGGGCCAGATGGATGGGCCCGTGGCTGGATTGGTAAAGGGCAGAGAGCTCCAGTCCGACTCAGACGCCAGCAAGGTGGAGTACTGGTTTGGGCTGGTATCATCAAAGATGAGCTTGTGGGGCCTTTTCGGGTTGAGGATGGAGTCAAGCTCAACTCCCAGTCCTACTGCCAGTTTCTGGAAGACACCTTCTTCAAGCAGTGGTACAGGAAGAAGTCTGCATCCTTCAAGAAAAACATGATTTTCATGCAGGACAATGCTCCATCACACGCGTCCAAGTACTCCACAGCGTGGCTGGCAAGAAAGGGTATAAAAGAAGAACAACTAATGACATGGCCTCCTTGTTCACCTGATCTGAACCCCATTGAGAACCTGTGGTCCATCATCAAATGTGAGATTTACAAGGAGGGAAAACAGTACACCTCTCTGAACAGTGTCTGGGAGGCTGTGGTTGCTGCTGCACGCAATGTTGATGGTGAACAGATCAAAACACTGACGGAATCCATGGATGGCAGGCTTTTGAGTGTCCTTGCAAAGAAAGGTGGCTATATTGGTCACTGATTTGTTTTTGTTTTGTTTTTGAATGTCATAAATGTATATTTGTGAATGTTGAGATGTTATATTGGTTTCACTGGTAAAAATAAATAATTAAAATGGGTATATATTTTTTTTTTGTTAAGTTGCCTAATAATTATGCACAGTAATAGTCACCTGCACACACAGATATCCCCCTAAAATAGCTAAAACTAAAAACAAACTAAAAACTACTTCTAAAAATATTCAGCTTTGATATTAATGAGTTTTTTGGGTTCATTGAGAACATGGTTGTTGTTCAATAATAAAATTAATCCTCAAAAATACAACTTGCCTAATAATTCTGCACTCCCTGTACACAACCTGAAATAAAAAGCACATGCCGCAAAATAATAAAAACAAATATTCAGAGTACACATGAAAATTACTTACGTCTTCTGATGACTCTTCGAATTCTCTCCATCTGGTCCGGCTCTCTGATTTTCAAATCCGACCATCTCTTGCTCAACTGCTCCCTCAACCTCTGCACCCTGAATTTTGCATGGATAGTCCTCCGTACCTTCTCCATGATCTGGGCCTTGACTTTATTGGGGTTCTTGTAAGGCCCTTTTTTTGCAGTCGTAGTCCTCCTTTTTAAGAATAGCCACCATCTCAACCATCTCGTGGAAGGTCATGTTGGTGGCTTTGTACCTCCTGCTCCTCCTGGTGTGTGCCTGGCCTCTCTCCTGCCTGGTTGCAGCTTGCTGTCTCTCCTCCATCATGTCTTCAGACTCTTCACCGTCTTGCATTGACTGACTTAAAAGGGGCGTGGCAAGTTTCAAAGGGCTCCCAAATTACTAGAGGCCCCGCCTGGTGAGAAGTCATTTTTGCACCCTCACCCCGCTTCTAAACTCGCTGGCTGGCCTGAGTCATTTACGACAGCAGAACACCCCCTCCCCCCGCTTCTCAACTTTCTTTAATGTGACATGTCACTGTCGTCAGCGCCCCCCCCCCCCCCCCCCCGATTCTCATTTTTAATGTGCCATGTCATTTTGCTTAGTACCCCAGGGAGGTCAGGATCGGCACTGGGTCTTGTAATGACCTGGGGGGAGTGGTGGCGGGGAAACTCATGTTTTTTTTTTCAATGATTTTTATCCATATTACAGGGACCAAACATTACATTAAAGCCGCAAGCAGTATTAAATTTCTTTTTTCTTATAGTAATCTCATGTTATGCAGGGACATTTCAAAACATGTGCCACTACTATAGACACCCAGCAGGTACGATATTTAAAGGAATTTTAGATTTATTTTTTTCACTTTAAGCATCATTAAAATCGCTGCTCCACAAAAAACTACAGTTTTTAAAAGTTTTTTTTTTCCATTGATACATGTTCCCTGGGGCAAGACCCGGGTTCTCAAAGACGTTTTCCAACAATAACTTGAATATTGGGCTTTAAAATGAGCACTTTTGAATTCGAACGTTCAAATCCCATAGACTTCAATGGGGTTCTAAATGTTCGCGCGAACGTTCGGTCCGTTCGAAAGTTCTGGTGCGAACCGAACGCCGGTATGTTCGGCTCATCCCTAGTAGAGATTTTGAAGCATTGAATTATTTCCGGGGAGGAACTTGGGAGGAAAACTAAAGATATGGATAATATTACCACTGTCCTTGTTAGGACGCATAAATCTGGTAAAGATAACAATTCTTCCTAAATTCCTGTATATATTTAGGAACTCCCCACAATGGGTACCTAAAAGCTTTTTTGTACAACTACATGGAATGCTTTCTACATTCATATGGGCAAATAAATCAGTATGAATTACATTGAGTACACTTATGAGACCGGCAGAACAGGGGGGTTTGGATTTTCCAGATTTTCACAGGTATTATTTAGCTACACAGCTGGTGACGGTGGGCAGATGGTTGAACCCTGATGGGTTTGACTCCGCTACTATGTTAGAAGCAGCGATGGTCCAATCGGAAGAGGTACTGCAGGGACTGTTATATAAAGGGGCTAAAATCGAGGTGAGAATTAACTCCTTCAATGAGAACAACAGTTAAAATATGGAAAGCGGCTATG
Source organism: Rana temporaria (assembly GCF_905171775.1). NCBI lineage: Eukaryota > Metazoa > Chordata > Amphibia > Anura > Ranidae > Rana > Rana temporaria. The sequence continues at coordinate 290,196,344 of NC_053491.1, read as the reverse complement.
GTAAATGAGGGATACTCAAAAACAAATTTATCCCCAAATACCCCATTATGGAAAAAATCCTGAATTGCCGCACCTGGATTCTATTCAGGACCCAGGTGCTTGGACTAAATATGGGGTGAAAAAGTTACCGCAAATAATACAGGGGGAAAGATTTTCCTCATTTACAGAAATGAGGGAGCTCTGGAACATCCAGGAGAGTTATTTTTTTAGATACAGGCAACTTATACATGCGTTATTTGCTCAGTTTCCTGGGGGAATTCCGCAAATAATGGAAGTAGGTCTGGAACAAATGGTAAAAAGTGGAAAAGGGTCATCTTCAACTTTGTATAAGTATTTACTGAGAGATACATTATTAGATACAAGTAAATTAAGTGAACATTGGAAAAGGGACATTCCAAATTTGGTGGAGGAGAACTGGGAAGAAGTATGGAGGTCTCCATTTCAGATATTGGTATCACTTAATTAATACAATTTAAAATAATATATAGGAGTCATTATACACCATATAAGCTATATAAGATTTCTCCATCAAACCCTCAGAACTGCTGGAGATGTGCAGATATTCCAGGAAATTTTATGCCCCAGTTGAAGTCTTATCAGACGAAACCGGTCGGGCACATATACTGGTCCCAGCCATTCCTGTGCTATTTTCTCCCCTTTTTTTACTTGTGAATTTTTCCTATCTATATATATTTTCACGTTTACCTTGATGTGGATATTTTATGGAGTTTTTTATATTTGATAGATGAAATTTTTGGAATACATTTTCTAGCATTTTTTACACTGAGGAGGCGTCCTCTTTTCTTTAGTTTGTTTGCTTTTTTTACGTGGTGAGTCCACCTTACACTACAGACGAAACAGCGATCCATCGCATCACGACAAGGGATTTGAGTCAAATCGGATCTGACATTGTGGAGAATCGTACCCCAGTGTCATCAGGAGGATCCGTACCCCAGATGATTAGGTTGACCATACGCATTAGACCCACCGACATATGGTGCTTTGGGTCCACCATAGCTGGTAAGGGTATTTCACCTTTTCCTTTATTCGGATATGAGTTGCACCTCTGAGGGAGATTCCACATATGGTGACACCGGAATGAATCAGACTCCATCTCCTGTGCAGATTCTGACGTTTTCACTGTAGTTGGATGGACATTACCATTTTCATATTTTGCATTACATGGGACTTTGGTACATGATCACTAGCACTAGTTATCTTTGTGGATATACACATTACCACATTTTCTCATAGTCACACATGGTGTATGTTAGTGATTTGTCATCACTTGTTTTCACGTATTAGCACTCCCATATATGGAGAGTGCTTCATATTGTTAGGTTAAAAGGTGCTGCACTTTATTTTTACATATTTTGGTTATGCCCAAGTGGTATTCTGGAGGGAAGTCCTGAGAATAATCGCTATAGTAACATCAATAACCTTGGAATAGAAGGCAGAGATCTGCCTATTGGGATTGGTAGGGAAGTAGATTGTTCCAACAGGAAGGAGAATACAGGTGGGCCTTTTATTGTTTTTATTGTTTTACGCTAGGAAAATTATAGTCTTAAATTGGAAATGAGGAAAATCTTTCCCCCTGTATTATTTGCGGTAACTTTTTCACCCCCTATTTAGTCTAAGCACCTGGGTCCTGAATAGAATTCAGGTGCGGCAATTCAGGATTTTTTCCATAATGGGGTATTTGGGGATAAATTCGTTGTTGAGTATCCCTCATTTACCATAGCCGCTTTCCATATTTTAACCACTTACCCCCCGGACCATATTGCTGCCCAAAGACCAGAGTACTTTTTGCGATTCGGGACTGCGTCGCTTTAACAGACAATTGCGCGGTCGTGCGACGTGGCTCCCAAACAAAATTGGCGTCCTTTTTTTCCCACAAATAGAGCTTTCTTTTGGTGGTATTTGATCACCTCTGCGTTTTTTATTTTTTGCGCTATAAACAAAAATAGAACGACAATTTTGAAAAAAATGAATATTTTTTACTTTTTGCTGTAATAAATATCCCCCAAAAATATATAGAAAAACATTTTTTTTCCTCAGTTTAGGCCGATACGTATTCTTCTACATATTTTTCGTAAAAAAAAATCGCAATAAGCGTTTATTGATTGGTTTGCGCAAAAGTTATAGCGTTTACAAAATAGGGGGTATTTTTATGGCATTTTTATTAATATTTTTTTTACTAGTAATGGCGGCGATCAGCGATTTTTTTTTCGGTATTGCGACATTATGGCGGACACTTCGGACATTTTTGACACATTTTTGGGACCATTGGCATTTTTATAGCGATCAGTGCTATAAAAATGCATTAGATTACTATAAAAATGCCACTGGCAGTGAAGGGGTTAACACTAGGGGGCGGGGAAGGGGTTAAGTATGCCTGGGTGTGTTCTTACTGTGGGGGGGGGGTGGCCTCACTAGGGGAAACACTGGTCTTCTGTTCATACATTGTATGAACAGAAAATCAGCATTTCCCCTGCTGACAGGAACGAGAGCTGTGTGTTTACACACACAGCTCCCGTTCCCCGCTCTGTACCGAGCGATCGCGTGTGCCCGGCGGCGATCGCGCCCGCCGGGCACACGCACGGGAGTCGGGGGCGAGCGGGGGGCGCGCGCGCGCGCCTCCGGCGGCGCGCGTGCGCCCCTAGTGGCGGCTAATAGGCAGGACGTCCATTTACGTGGTCTCGCCTAGGAGAGCCACCTTGTGGACGTATTTCGGCGGTGCGGCGACGGCAAGTGGTTAACTGTTGTTCTCATTAAAGGAGTTAATTCTCACCTCGATTTTAGCCCCCTATATAACAGTCCCTGCAGTGCCTCTTCCGATTGGACCATCGCTGCTTCTAACATAGTAGCGGAGTCAAACCCGTCAGGGTTCAACCATCTGCCCACCTTCACCAGCTGTGTAGCTAAATAATACCTGTGAAAATCTGGAAAATCCAACCCCCCCGTTCTGCCGGTCTCATAAGTGTACTCAATGTAATTCTAACTGATTTATTTGCCCATATGAATGTAGAAAGCATTCCATGTAGTTGTACAAAAAAGCTTTTAGGTACCAATTGTGGGGAGTTCCTAAATATATACAGGAATTTAGGAAGAATTTTTATCTTTACCAGATTTATGTGTCCTAACAAGGACAGTGGTAATGTTATCCATATCTTTAGTTTTCCTTACAAGTTCCTCCCCAAAACTAATTCAAGGACATGGACATGGACATGGACATGGAAATGGGGTCATAGCACATTGGAAAAATCTTGTAAGGCCATGTACAGACGACCAAACATGTACGATGAATGCGGTCCGCCGGACCGTTTTCACCGTACATGTCTGGCCGGGGATTTCTGTATGATGGCTGTACTAACCATCGTACAGAAATCCAGGCGTAAACAATACGCGGGGCGTGTCCGCGGCGTCGCCGCGACGATGACGCGGCGACATGGGCGGGCCTGCCAGTTAAATGCTTCCACGCATGCGTCAAAGTCATTCGACGCATGCGAGGAATGGCGGGCGCTCGGACATGTACGGTAGGTCTGTACAGACGACCGAACATGTCCGAGCGGGCAGGATTCCAGCGGACTGTTTTAAAACAAGTCCAGGAATATTTGCCCGCTGGGAAAAGGCCCGGCGGGCAAATGTTTGCTGGAATCCTGCACGCTCGGGCCTACACACGACCGAACATGTCTGCTGAAACTGGCCCGCGGACCAGTTTCAACAGACATGTTTGGTCGTGTGTACGGGGCCTAAATGATAATTTGCCACTATATAGGGAGACATACTACATTAGAGGACATGGAGAGAAATACGAGAGAGTAAGGGCAAGTTGGATAGAAAACCCTATGACAGCTTCAGGATAAAATAGGGTATAAGGGGAGGTTAAACGCACCAATAAAGAAAGGGAAGGAAATTAATGTAAAGAAGGTAATTGTGTTAGATGAAATGAATGTTAGTGGAATTTTTGGAGGTTCAAGAAAGAGCAGATAAATGTCACTGTAAGGCCTCGTACAGACGAGGGGTTATCTGCTGGAAACGGTCTGCCGGACCGTTTCCAGCGGACATTCCTCCTCCGCATTTTGATCCGATGGCTTGTACACACCACCGGATCAAAATCCGTGCGGAAAACATCCGCGGTCACGTGTCGCGCTGTCGCCGCGGCGATGACGCGGCGACGTGTGCGACGCTGGAAGGTAAATACTTCCACGCATGCGTCGAATCATTACGACGCATGCGAGGGATGGGAGCGGACGGACTGATCCGGTGAGTCTGTACAGACGACCGGATCAGTCCGCTGGACTGGATTCCAGCAGATAGATTTTGTAGCATGCTACAAAATTTTTATCCGCTGGGAATCCGTCGGCTGGATTTTTATCCGCCGAAAATTGTCCGCTCTGGCCTACACACGACCGGATCTATCCGCTGGAACTGATCCGTGGATAAATCCCAGCAGATAGATCCGGTCGTGTGTACGGGGCCTTAAAGGTGAAATGTGTATGTATATGTATGTTTTTCTTTCTTTTTGTATGGAAAATTAATAAAGAGATTTATTAAAAAAGAAATAGTTCCGTGACCAGAGATAAAGGGTATCTGTTCTTAACAGTAATTATATTTAATTCCTGGTAAACGACACAGGGATGCAGGGTATGATCCTTCTTCTGTACAAAGAAAATTCCAGCACCCACAAGGGACGCGGAAGGCCGGATGAAGCCCTTCTCCAAGTTGTCAATGTACTGACGTAATGTTTTAAGCTCTACTTCAGAAAGAGGGAAGATGTGCCCGAAAGGTATTTCAGCGCCTGACAAAAGTTCAATTAGGCCGTCGTACGGGCAGTGAGGTGGCAGGATGTCTGCTTTCTGTTTATTGAAGACTTCCAGAAATTCATGATGTGCTGCAGGTATGAGCTGTGACACAGGAGAGTCAGCATGTACGCCCAGGAGGGGTGCAGATCTTTTAGAAATGGGGTCAAAGCAGGATTGCTGGCAGTAGGTGTGGATGGAAAAGTAATTTTCCCCATTGCCCAGTTTATCTGCGGGTTGTGGGCTTGTAACCAGGGGATGCCCAGGATAATGGGGAACAGAGGAGATGGAATAATGCCCAGACATAAATATTCCCGATGACCACTATCAGATACAGCCAGCAGCGGGCGAGTCTCGTGTGCCAAGGCCAAGACCTGAGACGGAATCCATCAGCCAGATAGATTGCTAGCTGGTGCGTCTTTTCTTGCAAAGTAATTTGGTGAAATATGTCTTTATCCATGAAGCTGCTGTAAAATCCAGAATCAATTATAGCTGGTACTTGGATTACTCATCTGGGGAACTGAATTGACAGGAACAAGGTGATATGAGCAGGTCATTTTCCCACAGAACAGTTGGCAAGGTATGTAGAAGGGGTGGACTTGGTCCTTGTGGGCCTCACAGGGCAGTCTTGGAGAAAATTACCTACTACCCCACAATATAGACACAGGTTATTCTGGCATTTTCTCAGTTTCTCTTTACCAGTCAGTGGAGAACGCAAAAGTCCTAGTTGTGGTTGTTTTGCCGAGGACTCATGGGCATAATGGTTCCACCAGCTCTCTATGTTCTCCTTTCTCTGAATCTATGGTAAAGTTGAATAGCAAAGCAAATTAGGTTGTCGAGGGAACTAGGGAACCTTACTCGAGCAAGTTCGTCTTTGAGCCCTTCAGACAGGCCAAGGTGAAATTGATGCCTTAGGGCAGCGTCATTCCATCTGATATCAGAGGCCCACAGATGGAATTCGGCACCATAGTCCTCAGCAGGTGATCTTGCCGTAGTGTATGAAGGGTAGACTCTGCAGTAGCTGAATGTTGGGGGTCATGGTAAAGATGAGCCATCGCTTCAAAAAACAAAGAGAAAGAGTCTCTGCACTGTTCTGTTCCATGAGCTGATGGGCCCAAGATTGAGATTCTCCAAGAAGCAAGGATATGGAAAAACCCACTTTGGTGGTTTCTAGTGAGAAAGTTCTTTGTTGCAGGGCAAAGTAAAGTTCACAAGAGTTCTTAAATGCCCAGAACTTGTGCCGGTCATATGGAAATTGCTCAGGTGCAAAAACTCAGGGTTATGGTAGATGCATAGTTCCTGAGGATGCGGGAACAGGCTGTCCAGACATGGGAAGACGAAATCTGCGGATTGGATACAACACTCCAGCTGGTAGTAGCTTTCTTGAAGGGTGATGCCTGGGTAAGAGAGGCAAGTTCCTGGCATAGCATCTTCAGAGGCGAAGCACCTCTCTCGATCTCCGACATCTGGCTGAGTGGTACTGTCATGTACCTGGTGGAGATCGAACTGTAGAGAGGGCTTCTCTTGCACCTCCTGTCCAACGCCCCTGATAGAGATGACAGGGAGTGAAGGACACACAGTGGCACGATGGCCAGTTTAGCAGGTGACATTAGCTGAGGCTTGACAGGAACCCGATGGCTGTAGATCACCGGACAGGTATGGGGATCTGGAACAACGTGTCACTGGATCAGCAGGCAGAAGCGTTGCTGGAAAAAAAGCCAGGGAGTCATCAACAGCCGGACAGAGCAAGTACAGGAACGTGAGGCTGAAGCGGAGACAGGATACAGGCTTGCTTGGTTTAAATAGGATAACTAGAGCATGCATGTGCATGTGTGCACATGCAAGCGCCGGGTCGCGCCCATGCATGCTCACTCATGCGCCAATACATGTTTCTCCTTGTGCATACCCTGGTATACCCACGCTTGTCGCCCAGTTTTCTCTTACAAGCCCCATCAAAACAATAGGAGGAGATGTCCTGCAATTTTTTCATGATGGCTTCTTTGTCTGTGTAGTAGTGTAGCCAACAAATAACATCTCTTCGTGGGTCAATAGTGATGATGCTATATGCACATGATCAAAGAGTAAAACCTCGGTGACCGGTTTTCTCAAAATAGAGATGGAAATTTTTCTAACCTTGTCAGCTAGGTCTTCTTCCCTTGTGGCTTCTGGGAGACCCCTAATGTAAAAGTTGTTCCTCCTATTGCGATTCTCCTGGTCCTCCAATTTGTAGAGGGTCATGTGGTGAGCCATGGCTAAGTGATGAACCTGGGCTTGGAGGTCAGATATAGCTGTGTGGTGGTGATAAAGGCACTGTTCTTTGTCCTCCACTCATTGCAATGTATGGGCAAGCTCCACTCACATTGGGGGATACTTCATTCTTGATAGAGTGCTCCAAAATATGCAGCATGGAGGCTAGTTTGATTTTGGTGAGGGAACCACTCACCAAGACAGCAACATCCTTGTCACTCTGTGAGCTCCTGGAGCAGAGGTAGTCGAAGCCGCAAGAAGAAGCAGAGGAGCTGTACCTTAAGCCTGCCTGGTGCTGCGGCAAGATACAGACACCAGGTTGCAAGTCTTCTAAATCACTGGCATCTAGAGAATCCTCCATGCCTTTTACCATGAAATGTTTTATGAACCTGGAGTGGTGGAGTTTGTCAGCTGAGAGTCTCCCATTCCTTTCCCCCATAGTTGCAGCAGGGTTGTAAGAAGCAGGAAACAGCTAGAGCAGAGAAGAGATAGGATCCCTGACTGAGCTCTTTCTAGGTGCAACTAACCAGCGCCATGCAGAAACCATGTCCCACATTGAGCCAATGTTTTAATTTTTAGTTATGTACATTTTGTTATCTAAATAACCTGTCTTGCTCTCTGCCAGAATGAGAGCTGGGCTTATTGGGCCAGATCCACAAACTAACTGCTGTTACGCCGTCGTATCCCTGTTCCTAACTATGGAACTGATCCACAGAATCAGTTTTCCATAGTTAGGCAGAAGATCCGGCATGTGTAAGGGACTTACACTGCCGGATCTTAGGATGCAGTACCGCATCCGCCTCGGGTATGCAAATTAGCACTTACGGATATCCACGAAGCTTTTCAGCTTCATTTTTTCTCCGTAAGTTTTAGTTTGCAAACGCAAAATTAGGGCTGCTTTTACAAAGTAAAAACAGACCTTTCTGTCCAGCGACGCGTTTTTTTTTTATTTCGATTTTTTTTTTTTGCGCCGTATCTTTTTTTTTCCCGACGCAACTTTATTGACCCGTCGCAATCCACAAAGCTCGGCGTAACGTAATTTCGCGCTATGCACGTCGGGAAAATTACATCACGAGCATGCGCAGTACGGCCGGCGCGGGAGCGCGCCTAATTTAAATGGGAATCGCCCCCATGAAAATAGGAACGCCTTGCGCCGGCGGAATTTAAGTTACACAGCCCAAAATTTCTAGGTAAGTGCTTTGTGGATCAGGCACTTAGGTAGAAATTTTAAGGCAGTGTAAATTAAATGGAAAAAATTAAGTTACGTCGGATCTTTGTGGATTACCCCCATTGTTTACTCCTAAAGTACAAAAAATAAATAAAAAATTCAATTACAGAATCTCCAAGAAAAATATATTTTTTATATGGATATATTATGTTATTTGTTAAGTTGCCTTTGTTTAAAAAAACAAAAAAACAAAACAGAGGAAATCAGCAAGTGGAAAAAAACTGTACTTTTCAACTTCTTTTGTATGTTAAATTGGCTCCTACGTACAGTCATCTTCCCTTAATTTACAGTTTACTACTATACACTTCCTTTCTAATGCTTCTACTGGTATTAAATAATGGCTATTGTTTTCCTTTAAGTAGCACATTTAAATTTCAGAGTGCTTAAATTTGTTTCAAAAATATTGTTTTTACACAATGTCCCCAATTTCTTTTTACACAACTTTTAGATTCCAAACTCTTTTTGTCTTCTCTTTTAAAACATAATTGCCTAACTTCTTTATGCATCACTAAGTTGGTATATTTTGTAAACTGTTTCATACTAAGCTTTACATATATTAAGTATTATCTTTGCTTTCTTAAGCATTTGAACGAAGAGTCTGTGAAAATACTCTTTAAACCTGGCAAGAATGAATAGTGTTCATTATGTTATGTGGGTGGTAACTATCTGTTCTCAGATAAGAATTTTTATTTGCAGACTTCAACAAAAAAATGTTAAATAAGTTACTAACAAAATGTGCAATCTGCAATACAAATCATGGTTAGTTTCACAGTTTTATTGTCTTAATATAATCTGATCATACGCAGTTAACCAAAAAAGAAAGACAAGCTGGTCCTGAAATGTTGTAAACCTTCTTCTTTTTTTTTTGTTTTGTTTTAACATTCTGCTAAAAAAAATGTGAATCAGTACTGCTTGGACCTTGAAGAAGGTGACATACCGCAATAGCTTGTCCTGAAAAATTGTGTTAGTGAAAATAAAAAAGTACAGAATGTACAGAATACAGAATACAGAATGTACAGAATTATAAGTGGCGAGCTTTGCCATGTGCTTTAACGTGTATTAACCTGTGCTTTTTGAACATCTTATTGCTTAGAATGCAACAACTAAAGGCAATATACAAGCTACCTGCAGAACCTATTCTAAATGTATTGCAGAGTGTGGACAGGTAGTGGAGGGATATCTCCTCAATGGGACACATATGGAAAAAAATCTAGCAAGGGTTAACCTTCCTCCACTCTATCCAAAACTAAAAAGTTAAAACAAAAAATTGCTGAAATTAGACTTTAGTATTTAGATGTCCACAGTTTTTAAACTTTGAAACTTGCTTCTTCGCCTCGCTAGTTCTGGAATCAACCAGTTGGTTAGCATTTCCAGGTAACTTTGGCCAGTAACAGTTTGCCCCTCAGAGATAAACTACCTGAAATCAAGGAGTCTGTATATTGAGTATATTTTTGAGTAGTAGTGGTAATCGAAAGAATTTTGCCATAAATTTTGAGATCTATGTTAAGAAAGGAAATGGGTCTGCAATTGGTAACTGGTGTGGTATCTTTTTCCGGTTTGGAAACAACTGTTGTTAGTAAACATGTGCATTTGTTTTCGTCCAAATGCATTTTTTCTAATGCATCATTTCTGGGATTTTCGCATTCGTTTTAACAAACGATAACAAATGTGCAGAATCCGAAATCCGAAAGATCTGACATAAAGAATGCTTTATTTTCGTTTTGTTGCGAGAACAGTTTGATACAGATAGAAGATTTGACATGACGGTCACAATAGCAATCTGTGTCTATCGAACCTGCGGTTGAATGTGCCTAACCTAACTCTATTAGTCCAAGATTATTCAACATAGAGAGAAAAGATTCGACATAGAGAGAAAAGATTCAACATTATAGAGACATGAAGATTTAACGAAGTAGCTAAAAACATACAATTGCCACGAGCGGACATTTATGGTTAAATGCTCCACCCATAAGCTATAGAAAAATTCTAATGTTGGTTGTAGTAGTAATAATTAATAAATATAATTATTTCTAGTCATACAACATTAGAATTCTACTATTGCTTGTGGGCGGAGCATTCGACCCGAAATGTATGATTGCAGCATTGTACAGTTAAGCTGCTTAGTCAAATCTTCTTAGAACATTCGACAGACACCATAAGCCTTCAATTGACATATTCAACCTTAATTCAGATTTTAAGACAAAGGCATTTTTTAACAAAAGAATATAAAAATTAATTTCGGGAGTAACTAAATACATTTATTTTTTGGATAAAAACACAATTCTGAAACAAAATATTTCAGTGTGCACATGTCTAGTTATTAGGGCTTCTAGGAAATCTAATAAGGGGGATGTTTGGGAGGAGAAAGAGTTGAAGGCAGTCAAGAAATGAGTCACAAGGGTGTCTGTAAAAGTATTGTAGTAGCCTATGGTCAGTCCATCTGGACCCGGGCTTTTTCCAGTTTTCATTCACTTGAGGGCTATCTTCATTTCGTTCGCAGAGAGGACATTCCAGGTCCTTCGCTTCCAAATTAGATATCAGTTTGGGACTATATTTCTGAAGAAAATCTTTGAGCTTCTGGAGTCTGGTCGAGTCCTCTCTGTGTGGATCTGACAAAGATAAGTTATAAAAATTAGAGTAGTAATGGACAAACTGGGTCGGTTAAAGTGGATGTAAACCCACTCTCATCCTTTCTAAAGTACTGCCATAGTGCTGATCTATAAGGATATACATGCCTCCTGCATGTATCCTTACCTGTCAAATTTCTCCCCTCTGTCTCTTATAAGAACTGAAAAACTACCGATTCTGTGGATGGATCTGTTGTCTGGAGCTCTGTGGGTGGAGTCGTGATGTCAGTAGACCAGTGTTGACAACAGTTCGTAAAAAGGGGCACTTTTTTCCCCGTTCGTAAATGTCAGTGGTTGCGGGAATGTGCCAGTAAAAAAGCCGAGATTGGTTCGGCTTGGGACTGCGCATAGAGATTGGAGGCAGTGGGGGATTGGAGCCAGGGGGCGATGGTGGCTGCGGTGGCACCGCAGAGGGGGATGGAGGCAGGGGAAGATTGGAGGCAGGGGGAGATTGCGGCACTGCAGAGGGGGGTGAAGGCAGGGGGTGTTGGTGGCAGAGGTGGATGGAGGCAGGGGGTGATGTGACTAAATAATTTGCCCTTATTATATCGAAAATAACAAAAATATGTTTTTTAACCTTAATATCTACCTTAAAGGGGAGTTCCAGCCATTTGTATGTTTATTAAAAGTCAGCAGCAACCAAAAGTGTTGCTGCTGGCTTTTAATAAACAGGCACTTACCTGCTCCAGCGCTCCAGCGACGCGCCGGCCGGGGCTCCGCTCCTCTCCCCCCCTCCCCGGCCGGCGTCTTCATCTTCAGTGTGGGCACCCGGCCGTGACAGCTTTCGGCTTCACGGCCGGGCACCCACTGCGCATGCGCGAGCGCGAGCAGCGCGGCACTGCGCATGCGCGAGCGGCGCGGCCCGGCGCCGCGCCCTGTAATTGGCCAGGAGATCGCCTAGGACCTGTGACGTGTCCTAGGCGATCGCCTACAGCAGCCACTTCCTGAAGGCGACTAAGCTTAGTCGCCTACAGGAAGGAGGAAGTGGGACAGGAAGTCCCACTCGTGCTGAAGCCCCCACTCCCCCCCCAAAAAAATTACATGCCAAATGTGGCATGTAAGGGGGAGAGGAGTGGGATAAGAGGAAGTTCCAAATTTGGGTGGAACTCCTCTTTAAATCACATTGCTATTTGCCTAGCGTACTTGTTTGTAGCCTACTGTAAATACTGAAATTTGCACCTAAAAATTTAATTTAGTAATATTTGTGAAATGCCAGTAAAAACGTGGCTGCGCCAGTAAATTTTGGGTGTCGTGCCAGTAAATCTGGTAGGTTGGCAACAGTGTAGTAGACTCCCCGCCCTCCTATACACTCCTCTTGTCAACATGCATTTTTTCTGTGTATTCCTTACACTCTATTCTGCTATGATCACTAACATCCAGTCAAAATCCAGAAAAGTAACCACATGACTTCAGAAAAGGATCAGGGGTGGGAATTAAAAAATAATGCCTATCTCCAGGCTAGTGCATGAGATATGTAAATAACCTGTCACTCACAGCAAGGGGGCGGAATGGACTAGGTTTTTCTCTGTAAGTCTGTTTTATTTTACTGAACAATAAAATAGGATATCTTAGGCCGCGTACACACGATCAGTCAAAACCGATGAAAACGGACTGAAGGTCTGTTTCATCGGTCCAAACCAATTGTGTGTGGGCGCCATCGGTCAGTTATCCTTCGGTCAAAAAAAATAGCACTTGCTTTAAAATTTGACCGATGGACGCCTGACCGATGGGTCAAAACCGATCGTTAGTATGCAAAGGCATTGGTCAAAGGGCCGCGCATGCTCAGAATCAAGTCGACGCATGCTTGGAAGCATTGAACTTTGTTTTTTTCAGTACATTGTGTGTTTTACGTCACAGCGTTCTGACCCAATCGGTTAGTTAACCTATGGTGTGTAGGCACATCAGACCATCAGTCAGCTTCATCGGTTAACTGATAAAACGGTCCTTCAGTCCATTTTCATCGGTCTTGACCGATCGAGTGTACGCGGCCTAAGAGCTGGGTTAACTGTGTGGCAAGACTGGGCACAGATGATAGGAAATCTTAATATACTGTACATTGTGACATCAAAAAAAAATTTGTGTTTACATCCACTTTAATGTATCAACTGAAGCTGCCTCTTTCTTGGATGGAAGAGCTCTTGCTAGCAGTTTCCCTGATTTATTTGCATATTCATAAAATACTTTATGTGATAAAATGTAGTTATGCTTAATTTTTTTCTCTAGCTCTTCTAAAAGTTTGGTCCTGGCTTGGAGTAGGTCTGTGAGAGTATGTGCCGCTTGTGACCTCTTGTGAGCTCGCTCTAGTTTGTGTATTCGGGAAGTCAAGGTGTCTATGTGGGCCTGTCTTATTTATTTGCATTTGACGGCTGAGGCTATCAGTTCGCCTCTTATCACACACTTATGAGCTTCCCAACTGATTAGCAGGGAATTTTTGAGGTTTTTGTTTTCTAGGAAATATTGGCGTAAGTGCTAAGTGTATTTTGGAAACAATGGTATGGTTCATGAGTAGGGATGAGCTCCGCGTTCGATTCGAACGTATGTTCGAATCGAACATCGGTCGTTCGATCGTTCGTCGAAAATCGAACAAAACGGGTCGTTCGCGCCAAATTCGAATGACACAAAACGTCCCATAATTCACTGGGGCGTTGAGCGCTGATGATTGGCCAAGCATGCTGTATGTCCCGCATGCTTGGCCAATCACAGCGCTCAAAAAACGAAGAGCCATAATTGGCCAAAGCCAGGGTGGCTTTGGCCAATTATGGCTCAGGGGGATTAGTACACGCCCCCACTATAAAAGGCAGCCTGCACGGCTGCCTAGTGTAGTGTGTTGGCGGTTCTAGAGAAGATCAGTCAGTCAGACAGAGAGAGATAGAGAGATAGAGACACAGTGTCTTAACTAGATAGATAGATAGATAGATAGATAGATAGATAGATAGATAGATAGATAGATAGATAGATAGATAGATAGATAGATAGATAGAGTAGTTAAAAGTACAGTTTGTAGAGAATATATTCACATCCTTAGGCGTTGTCAATATATTTATAAACTGTACAGCTCAGCTAGTTTATCTATTAGTATCTGTCAGGCAGGAGATTGTTCTACATGCAGCGCTCTAACGTGTTGTATTGCCTGCATTAGGGATTTACTTTAAATATAATTATTCTGTGTTATTTAACGTGTGCTAGTTAATTGCACACACAGACGCATTACCTGTTACTGCACGTGTGCAATTTATTTGCACAGAAGCGCAGTCGCTGTTAATGCAACTGGGCTATTGAATTGCACAGAAACGCAGTCGCTATTACTGCGTGCGTGCTGTTTAATAGCAACTAAAGGCAGTTGGTGTCACTGCGTGCGTGCTGTTAAATCGCATTTGACCGCAGTCGCTATTACTGCGTGCGTGCAGTTTAATAGCAACTAAAGGCAGTTGGTGTCACTGCGTGCGTGCTGTTAAATCGCATTTGACCGCAGTCGCTATTACTGCGTGCGTGCTGTTTAATAGAAACTAAAGGCAGTTGGTGTCACTGCGTGCGTGCTGTTAAATCGCATTTGACCGCAGTCGCTATTACTGCGTGCGTGCTGTTTAATAGCAACTAAAGGCAGTTGGTGTCACTGCGTGCGTGCTGTTAAATCGCATTTGACCGCAGTCGCTATTACTGCGTGCGTGCTGTTTAATAGCAACTAAAGGCAGTTGGTGTCACTGCGTGCGTGCTGTTAAATCGCATTTGGCCGCAGTCGCTATTACTGCGTGCGTGCTGTTTAATAGCAACTAAAGGCAGTTGGTGTCACTGCGTGCGTGCTGTTAAATCGCATTTGACCGCAGTCGCTATTACTGCGTGCGTGCAGTTTAATAGCAACTAAAGGCAGTTGGTGTCACTGCGTGCGTGCTGTTAAATCGCATTTGACCGCAGTCGCTATTACTGCGTGCGTGCTGTTTAATAGCAACTAAAGGCAGTTGGTGTCACTGCGTGCGTGCTGTTAAATCGCATTTGGCCGCAGTCACTATTACTGCGTGCGTGCTGCTTAATAGCAACTAAAGGCAGTTGGTGTGACTGCGACTATTTTGTTACTTTACACTTGAGCCAAGTCGCTCTTACTGTGTGGTTGCTGTTTAATACCATCTGAACGCAGTTGGTGTGACAGCGACTATTTTCTTACTTTACACTTGAGCCAAGTCGCTCTTACTGTGTGGTTGCTGTTTAATACCATCTGAACGCAGTTGGTGTGACAGCGACTATTTTCTTACTTTACACTTGAGCCAAGTCGCTCTTACTGTGTGGTTGCTGTTTAATACCATCTGAAAGCAGTTGGTGTGACAGCGACTATTTTGTTACATAACACTTGAGCCAAGTCTCTCTTACTGTGTGGTTGCTGTTTAATACCATCTGAACGCAGTTGGTGTGACATCGACTATTTTGTTACTTTACACTTGAGCCAAGTCGCTCTTACTGTGTGGTTGCTGTTTAATACCATCTGAAAGCAGTTGGTGTGACAGCGACTATTTTGTTACATAACACTTTAGCCAAGTCGCTCTTACTGTGTGGTTGCTGTTTAATACCATCTGAACGCAGTTGGTGTGACATCGACTATTTTGTTACTTTACACTTGAGCCAAGTCGCTCTTACTGTGTGGTTGCTGTTTAATACCATCTGAACGCAGTTGGTGTGACAGCGACTATTTTGTTACTTTACACTTGAGCCAAGTCGCTCTTACTGTGTGGTTGCTGTTTAATACCATCTGAACGCAGTTGGTGTGACATCGACTATTTTGTTACTTTACACTTGAGCCAAGTCGCTCTTACTGTGTGGTTGCTGTTTAATACCATCTGAACGCAGTTGGTGTGACATCGACTATTTTGTTACTTTACACTTGAGCCAAGTCGCTCTTACTGTGTGGTTGCTGTTTAATACCATCTGAACGCAGTTGGTGTGACAGCGACTATTTTGTTACTTTACACTTGAGCCAAGTCGCTCTTACTGTGTGGTTGCTGTTTAATACCATCTGAACGCAGTTGGTGTGACATCGACTATTTTGTTACTTTACACTTGAGCCAAGTCGCTCTTACTGTGTGGTTGCTGTTTAATACCATCTGAAAGCAGTTGGTGTGACAGCGACTATTTTGTTACATAACACTTTAGCCAAGTCGCTCTTACTGTGTGGTTGCTGTTTAATACCATCTGAACGCAGTTGGTGTGACATCGACTATTTTGTTACTTTACACTTGAGCCAAGTCGCTCTTACTGTGTGGTTGCTGTTTAATACCATCTGAACGCAGTTGGTGTGACAGCGACTATTTTGTTACTTTACACTTGAGCCAAGTCGCTCTTACTGTGTGGTTGCTGTTTAATACCATCTGAACGCAGTTGGTGTGACATCGACTATTTTGTTACTTTACACTTGAGCCAAGTCGCTCTTACTGTGTGGTTGCTGTTTAATACCATCTGAACGCAGTTGGTGTGACATCGACTATTTTGTTACTTTACACTTGAGCCAAGTCGCTCTTACTGTGTGGTTGCTGTTTAATACCATCTGAACGCAGTTGGTGTGACAGCGACTATTTTGTTACTTTACACTTGAGCCAAGTCGCTCTTACTGTGTGGTTGCTGTTTAATACCATCTGAACGCAGTTGGTGTGACTGCGACTATTTTGTTACTTTACACTTGAGCCAAGTCGCTCTTACTGTGTGGTTGCTGTTTAATACCATCTGAACGCAGTTGGTGTGACAGCGACTATTTTGTTACATAACACCTGAACGCATAACTATGGCTGGAAGGACAAAGAGAGGCAGAGAGTCACGAGGGCAAGCAGGCTCTGCATCTAGAGGTAACGCTGGTGATGGATGTGGTGCATCCTCTTCAGCACGTGGCCGTGGCCGCTCGTCCTTCTTTTCGGGAGCTGGCCGTGTTGAGCCTCAACATGCTGAGAAATTAGTTGAGTGGATGACCAAGCCGTCCTCATCCTCCTCATCCTCTCTCACACAGACTGATTATAGTTTGTCTGGCAAAGCAGCTGCCAAGGCGTCCTCTACCCTCTGCACAATGGGATCACACAATCCTTCCCTAGTCCCACTGTGTCCTCCTGAGGAGTCCCCCGAACTGTTTCAACACAGTGTTGGGTACATGCTAGCTGAAGATGCACAGCGTTTTGAAGACTCCGATGACGGAACACTGATAGAGGAAGGCATTGATGTGAGCCCAGGGAGAGGGGGTGGCCGAGAGGGACAACAATCTGGGAGTGATGTTCCCCCAGCTGGAGCATACTGCCAGGTTGTCGCCAGTGATGATGAGGAGGGAGGGGATGATGAGGTCATTGACTCTACCTGGGTGCCTGGTAGGAGAGAGGAGGAGGAGGAAGAGGACGAGGCACAGGCACATCTTCAAAGAGGCAGGAAGCCCTCCAGGGGTCAGCTTAAGGGCAGTACACCAACTGCATTACGTGGCGCTGCTGTGTCTCAACGGTACAGCAAAAGTTCTTTGGTGTGGGCCTTTTTTGAAACCTGTCCATCAGATGCTACCTTTGCTGTTTGCAACATATGTCTCAAGCGTATCTCGCGTGGCCAAAACATCACCCGCTTGGGCACCACATGCTTGTCCAGACATATGTCGACCTGCCATGCAGCTCGTTGGCAGGCATACCAGAAAGACCCACACCAAAGACCAAAGCGGTCCTCCCCTTGCCCTTCTGTGACCTCAAACCCCACTAGACCCTTAGTCCTCTCTGCAGCCTGCACCGAAGGTGTAGAAATAGGTGTGTCACAACGTAGTAGTGGTAGTACATCCGGCCAATCTACTGATATTACCAGACAAATTTCCCTGCCCCAGCTGCTGCAGCGCCAAAAGAAGTACGCTCCCAGCCATCCACATGCCCAGCGGTTGAATGCTAGCTTAGCAAAATTGCTAGCACTTCAACTGCTACCTTTTCAGTTGGTAGATTCTGCCCCCTTCCGTGAGTTTGTGGAATGTGCAGTACCTCAGTGGCAAGTACCCAAACGCCACTTTTTTTCATGGAAGGCGATTCCGGCTCTCTACCGGCATGTGGAAGGCAATGTCCATACCTCGCTGGACAGGGCGGTCAGTGGTAAGGTGCATCTTACCGCTGACTCATGGTCCAGCAGGCATGGACAGGGACGTTACCTGTCTTTTACGGCCCATTGGGTGACTCTGCTGGCAGCTGGGAAGGACGCAGGTCAAGGCACAGTAGTTTTGGAGGTTGTTCCACCACCACGCCTCCAAAACACTACAACTGCTTGTGACACACCTCTCTCCTCCACCCCCTCCTCTTCTTCTTCCTCTGTGGCCTCTTCCTGTGGTGATGTTGGCTCAGAACCAGCCGTGCTCCGTAGGCGTACGACGGGCTACGCAGGAATGCAGGCCAAGAGATGCCATGCGGTCCTAGAGCTGGTGTGCTTGGGAGACAGGAGCCACACTGGGGAAGAGGTTCTTTCAGCTCTGCAGGGGCAGGCTCAGAGGTGGTTGACGCCACGCCAGCTGAAGCCTGGAATGGTGGTCAGCGATAATGGCACCAACCTCCTCTCTGCCCTGCGACGTGGAAAACTCACCCATGTGCCCTGTTTTGCGCATGTTCTCAATTTGGTGGTGCAGCGGTTCTTGGGCAGGTACCCTGGCTTACAGGATGTCCTGAGGCAGGCCAGGAAAGTCTGTGTGCATTTCCGGAGGTCATATAATGCCACTGCTCGGCTGACAGACCTCCAGAGGGAATACAACCTGCCCAAGAACCGCCTAATCTGTGACATGCCCACCAGATGGAACTCTACGTTGGCCATGCTGCAGCGGCTGCACACGCAGCAGAGGGCCATCAATGAGTACCTGTGCCAATATGGCAGCAGAACTGGCTCAGGGGAGCTTTGGTTTTTTTCACCACGCCAGTGGGCCTTGATCAGGGATGCATGCACTGTCCTGTCACCATTTGAGGAGGCCACGAGGATGGTGAGCAGTGACAGTGCATGCATCAGTGAGACTGTCCCGCTTATTCACATGTTGGAGCACACCCTACGTGGAATAATGGACAGGGCCCTTGAGGCAGAACAGAGGGAGGAAGAGGAGGACTTCCTTACCTCTCAAGGCCCCCTTTATCCAGACACTGTTCCTGCTTGCCCACCTGGAACACAGGAAGAGGAGGAGGAGGATGAGGAAGAGGAGGAGGAGGAGGATTGTATCAGCAGCATGGAGGTGGAGCCTAGCACTCAGCATCAACAGCAGCAGTCTTCAAGGGATCATTTACAGTCCCAAGGAACACGTGGACTTTTACGTGGCTGGGATGAGGTGGCTGAGGATCCTGTCGTCCTCAGTGACCCAGAGGACTGTGCCCCGAATGCCTCTGCAAACCTACGCTGCATGGCCTCCCTGATTCTGCAAAGCCTGCGTAAGGATCCTCGTGTACGTGCTATCAAGGAGAGGGATCATTACTGGCTGGCAACTCTCCTTGATCCACGTTACAAGAGTAAGGTAACGGATCTTATGTTGCCATCGCAGAGGGAGCAGAAGATGAAACTACTGCGGGAGGCCTTGCAGAAGGGTCTGTGCAATGCGTTCCCAGAACCGGGGGGATTACCAAAACCTGGCCCTGGACAACGTCTTGCTGAGGCTTCGGTGAGTCAGAGAAGGAGCGGTGGAGAAGGTGGCCATCTGACCGATGCATTCAGACAATTTTTTAGTCCGCAGCCCCAAGGTCTGACCGGTTCCAGCAACCATCGCCAGCGTCTGGTTTACATGGTCCGGGAATACCTAGCGGCAAGATCCGACTTGGACACCTTCCCCACGAAAAATCCTCTGGCTTACTGGGTCTTGAGGATGGATCACTGGCCAGAGCTTGCACAGTACGCAATTGAGCTACTGGCTTGCCCTGCATCCAGTGTTCTTTCAGAACGTACATTCAGTGCTGCTGGAGGCTTTGTGACCGATCACAGGGTACGCCTCTCCACCGACTCTGTTGATCGACTGACCTTCATCAAAATGAATCAGGCTTGGATCAACACCGGCTACCAAGCATGGAATATCCTTCTCCTCCTCACTTTTCATGCTGTTAGCTAGTAAGAAATTTTGTTTTTCTGTGCTCCGCCACCAGTGCCTAAGGCCTAATTTTTCTGCTCCTGTTTAACAGGGGCGCCTAATAACAATTTTTGATGCAATACTTTGCACGTGGCCTAAGGCACAATTTTTGTGCCCCTGTGTAACAGGGGCGCCTAATAACAATTTTTGATGCAATACTTTGCACGTGGCTCCTTGTTGCGCTCCAATTACAGATATTGGGAGGGGTTGCAGTGTTATGTTGCGCCTACGGACACATTTTTATGCCCCTGTGTAACAGGGGCACCTAATAACAATTTTTGATGCAATACTTTGCACGTGGCTCCTTGTTGCGCTCCAATTACAGATATTGGGAGGGGTTGCAGTGTTATGTTGCGCCTATGGACACATTTTTATGCCCCTGTGTAACAAGGGCGCCTAATAACAATTTTTGATGCAATACTTTGCACGTGGCTCCTTGTTGCGCTCCAATTACAGATATTGGGAGGGGTTGCAGTGTTATGTTGCGCCTACGGACACATTTTTATGCCCCTGTGTAACAGGGGCACCTAATAACAATTTTTGATGCAATACTTTGCACGTGGCTCCTTGTTGCGCTCCAATTACAGATATTGGGAGGGGTTGCAGTGTTATGTTGCGCCTACGGACACATTTTTATGCCCCTGTGTAACAGGGGCGCCTAATAACAATTTTTGATGCAATACTTTGCACGTGGCTCCTTGTTGCGCTCCAATTACAGATATTGGGAGGGGTTGCAGTGTTATGTTGCGCCTATGGACACATTTTTATGCCCCTGTGTAACAAGGGCGCCTAATAACAATTTTTGATGCAATACTTTGCACGTGGCTCCTTGTTGCGCTCCAATTACAGATATTGGGAGGGGTTGCAGTGTTATGTTGCGCCTACGGACACATTTTTATGCCCCTGTGTAACAGGGGCACCTAATAACAATTTTTATTGCAATACTTTGCACGTGGCTCCTTGTTGCGCTCCAATTACAGATATTGGGAGGGGTTGCAGTGTTATGTTGCGCCTATGGACACATTTTTATGCCCCTGTGTAACAAGGGCGCCTAATAACAATTTTTGATGCAATACTTTGCACGTGGCTCCTTGTTGCGCTCCAATTACAGATATTGGGAGGGGTTGCAGTGTTATGTTGCGCATACGGACACATTTTTATGCCCCTGTGTAACAAGGGCGCCTAATAACAATTTTTGATGCAATACTTTTCACGTGGCTCTTTGTTGCGCTACAATTACAGTATGTTTGAGGGGTGCCCTTTTTTCTACAATTTTGCTTTCCCAAAAAGATAATGCCACCCCCCCACCACCCCTAAAATAATCGAGATATTGTTCCCACACAGCACGTGCGCAACCAGTATTAAATTACTTTGTTCTTATAATAATTTAATGTTGTGCAGGGACATTTCTAAACATGTGCCACTACTAGAGACACACAGCAGGTGTGATATTTGAAGGAATTTTTCATTTTTTTTTTTTCACTTTAAACATCATTAAAATCGCTGCTCCGCAAAAACGTCCGTTTTTAAAATATTTTTTTCGATTGATACATGTTCCCTGGGGCAAGACCCGGGTTCTGAAAGACGTTTACCAACATTAAATTGAATATTGGTCTTTAAAATGATCGTTTTTGAATTCGAACGTTCGAGTCCCATAGACTTCAATGGGGTTCTAAATGTTCGCGCGAACCCGCGGTCTGTTCGAATGTTCTGATGCGAACCGAACCCGGGTATGTTCGGCTCATCCCTATTCATGAGTAGAGTTGAGCGGACACCTGGATGTTCGGGTTCAGACCGAACCCGGACTTTGAAAAAAAAGTTCGGGTTCGGGACCGAACCCGAACCCGGACTTTGACCCGAACCCCATTGAAGTCCATGGGGACCCGCACTTTTGACTACAAAAATGTCTCTAAAAAACTAAGGGAAAGGGCTGGAGGGCTGCAAATGGCAGCAAAATGTCGGGAAGAGCATGGCAAGTACTCTGGAAATAAATGTGGATAGGGAAATAACTTAAAATAACATAAAAAATATTAAAATAAAAAATATAATGATTTTTGTCCTTTGAGGATGAGGTCCATACAGTTTTGTTCAAAATTATTGAACCCCCCAATGCTGTAAAGGGTTTTAGGGAATTTAGTGTACATTTGTAATTGTATTCAGAATGAAATCCTACAAGGACTTCATAAAGAACCATATGCAACTAATATGACATCAATTGGTTTTGTAATACAGTAGTAAATGCAAAATTTAAGGCAATGGGCACTGTTCAAACGCTACCTGGTCGTGGCAGAAAGAAGATGCTGACTTTGACTGCTGTGCGCTACCTGAAGCGTAGAGTGGAGAAAAGTCCCCGTGTGACTGCTGAGGAACTGAGAAAATATTTGTCAGATGTGGGTACTGAAGTTTCTGCTCAGACAATACGGCGCACACTGCATAATGAAGGCCTCCATGCCAGAACTCCCAGGCGCACCCCCTTGCTGTCTCCAAAGAATAAGAGTCGACTGCAGTATGCCGAAAGTCATGTGGGCAAACCACACACATTTTGGGATTGTGTTCTGTCGACTGATGAAACAAAATTACAACTGTTTGGGCCCATGGATCAACGCTATGTTTGGAGGAGGAAGAACAAGGCCTATGATGAAAAGAACACCTTGCCTACTGTGAAGCATGGCGGGGGGTCAATCATGCTTTGGGGCTGTTTTGCTTCTGCAGGTACAGGGAAGCTTCAGCGTGTGCAAGGTACCATGAATTCTCTTCAGTACCAGGAGATATTGGATGACAATGTGATGCAGTCTGTCACAAACCTGAGGCTTGGGAGACGCTGGACCTTTCAACAGGACAATGATCTCAAGCATACCTCCACTTCCACTAGAGCACTGTTGCAGATTAAAGGCTGGAACATTTTGGAGTGGCCATCGCAGTCACCAGACTTAAATCCGATTGAGAACCTCTGGTGGCAGTTGCAGTGCGCAAGCCTAAGAATGTGACTGAAGGTGGAAGCGGCGGTGGAGGAGGAGGAGGAGGAGGTAGCCAACACAGCAGGTTTTGGTTTTTAATTGATTTTTTTTTAAATTAGGGTAAACCCCAAAATAGTGAGACAGATCTAGGGTTGCTACCTCATCCCTTTAAACCTGAACACAGAGTTACACAGGTTCTGGGGCTAATTTGATGTCGATAAGGCACCAAGTGAGTTTAATTAGCAGCACCTTAATCAGCCAGAGAACCTGTGTAATTAATATGTTTTTGCTTTGAAAGGGATGAGATGGCAACCCTAGAAAGCTCTGAAAAAAACAATGGCTGGGTAAGGCCGGCCCGGTGTCTATTCTGCACAAGGTACGGACAACTTCTCTGGGATCCATGCCTGGTTCATTTTAATGAACGTGAGCTTGTCCACATTGGATCTGGACAGGCGGCTGCGCTTGTCTGTGATAACGCCCCCTGCCGTGCTAAATACACGTTCAGACAATACACTGGCCGCAGGGCAGGCCAGGACCTCCAAGGTGTAAAGGGCAAGCTCAGGCCATGTGCCCAAATTGGAGACCCAGAAGTTTAAGGGGGCATAGCCGTCATTCAGTACATGTAGGGGTGTGCTCACATACTGCTCCACCATGTTGCTGAAATGCTGCTTCCTGCTAAAACGTTCCATATCAGCTGGTGGTTCTGTTTGTTGTGGCGTGCTGACAAAGCTTTTCCACATTTCGGCCATGCTAACCCTGCCTTCTGAGGTGCTGGCGGTGCCCCTGCTGCATTGGCGACCTCTTCCTCCTCCTCTGCCTTCGCCTTCTGCTTCCACTGTGGCCCCGCTGCCAGGTGGGAATTGCACCAGCAGCGCGTCTAACAGCGTGCGCTTGTACTCGCGCATTTTGTGTTCACGCTCCAGTGAGGGGATTAAGGACGGTACATTGTCCTTGTAACGGAGAGCCACCCAGTAATCAGCACCTGTCATAATGTGCGAAACACGCCGGTCGTTGCGGAGACACTGCAGCATGTAATTTCTCATGTGTGCCAGGCTGCCCAGAGGCAACGAAAAGCTGTCCTCTGTGGGAGGTGTATCATCTGTGTCCTCTGTATCCCCCCAGCCACGCACCAGTAATGGCCATGAGCTGGTCTGGATGCCATCCTGCTGTGAACATGGTTCCTCCTCCTCCTCCATGTCTTCCTCCTCCTCATCCTCCACCGCGTCATCCTCCAGAACTGTGCCCTTGCTAGACAATTGTGTACCTGGCCTTTGTTGGTGCACGAACCCACCCTCTGAGCCACTTGTGAATGACTGCCCTGAAAGCCTTGCAAATGATCCCGATTCCTCCTCCTCCTCCTCTTCCTCCTGTGCCACATCCTCTTCCATCATCGCCCGAAACGTTTTTTCAAGGAGCCATAGAAGTGGGATAGTCACGCTGAGAGCGGCGTCATTGGCACTGGCCATGTTGGTGGAGTACTCAAAACAGCGCAACAAGGCACACCGGTCTCGCATGGAGGCCCAGTTATTGGTGGTAAAGTGGTTCTGTTCCGCAGAGTGACTCACGCGTGCGTGCTGCAGCTGGAACTCCACTATCGCCTGCTGCTGCTCGCACAGTCTGGCCAGCATGTGGAGTTCCACCTTGTGGGCACATCACATATGAGGCGGTGAGCGAGAAGGCCGAAGTTACGCTGCAGCGCTGCCAGGCGAGCAGCAGCAGGGTGAGAATGCCGAAAGTGCGCACAGACGGCCAGCACATTCTGCAGCAGCTGTGGCATATTGGGGTAAGTTCTCAGGAAACTCTGCACCACCAAATTCAGCACATGCGCCAGGCAAGGAATGTGCGTCAAACCGGCTAGGCCCAGAGCTGCTACGAGATTTCGCCCATTATCGCACACCACCAGGCCCGGCTTGAGGCTCACTGACGCCAACCACTCATCGGTCTGTTGTTCCATGTCCCTCCACAACTCCTGCGCGGTGTGTGGTTTTTATCCCAAACAGGAAAGTTTTAAAACTGCCTGCTGGCGTTTACCCATGGCTGTGCTGAAGTTGGTGGTGAGTTTGTTATGCTGACTGGATGAGGAGGCGGTAGAGGATGAGGAAGCGGAGTAGAAGGAGTTAGGAACAGGAGGCAAACTGAAGCGCCCTGCAATCCTCGGTGGTGGAAGGACATGCGCCAAACTGCTATCCACCTCAGGCCCAGCCGCCACTGCATTTACCCAGTGCGCTGTTAGGGAGATATAACGTCACTACCGTGCTTACTGGTCCACGTATCCGTAGTTAGGTGGACCTTGCCACAGATGGCGTTGCAAAGTGCACACCTGATTTTGTCCCCCACTTGGTTGTGCAGGGACGGGATGGCTCGCCTGGAAAAGTAGTGGCGGCTGGGCACGACGTACTGCGGGACAGCCAATGCCATCAGGCTTTTAAAACTCTGCGTCTCCACCAGACGGAATGACAGCATTTCAAAGGCCAGTAATTTTGAAATGCTGCCATTCAGGGCCAGGGATCGCGGGTGGGTAGAGGGGTACTTCCTCTTACACTCCAGTGTTTGGGAGATGGAGAGCTGAATGCTTCCATGGGACATTGTGGAGATGTTTGGTGACCCAGGTGGTAGTGTTGCTTGCCGGTCCTCTAATTGAGGGGTGGCAGGTGGCACTGTCACTATGGAGGTGGATGAAGAGGCAGAGAGGCCCGAGACTGATTCAGAAGAGGAAGCAGGAGGAGCCAGAGACCTTTCTTGGTTTTTGCGGTGTCTACTCCACTGCAGCTCGTGCTTTGCACTTAGATGCCTGGTCATGCAGGTTGTGCTCAGGTTGAGAACGTTTATGCCTCGCTTGTCTTGTCATCAGCACATTGTGTGAAGAACTGCCACGCTAGGGAACTCCTTGGACCTGGCTTTGGTGTGCTCGGTCCCTTGCTGTGTTGGGCAGTAGCAGGCGTACTGTCTAGGGGACGGACGCTCTGCTTTGGCACCCTGCTCCCTCTTCTGCTGTGCTGGTGGCTCTGTGCGACCACCGCCTCTTCCTCCGAACTACATGGGTCACCTGCATGACGTTGATTCCATGTCGGGTTGAGGACCTCATCGTCCTCCACATCATCTTCCACCCAGTCTTCACCACTGCCCTCCTTGTCGGTCTGCACAATTGCAAAAGCACCAGCAGTTGGCAACTGTGTTTCATCATCATCATGCAAGACGTGCTGTGATGGTCCCCCCATGAACTCATCCTGAAATATAAGTGGTTGGACATCGGTGCACTCAATCTCTTCCCCTTCTGGGGCTGGGCTAGGTGGATGGCCCTGGGAACACATGCTAACAGACTCATCAAAAAGAAGAAGAGACTGCTGCATGCTTTGGGGCTCAGACTGTTTGGCTGATTTGCAAGGGGGTGAGGTGAAAGACTGATGGTGGACATCGGCTGCAGGCGCCAACTCTGAACTTCCAGCACAAGACTGGTTGGAAAACGATGTGAAGGAACTGGAGGCACTGTCAGCAACCCAATCTACTACCGCCTGTTCTGCTCCTGGCCTCAACATTCGTAGAGCTGGATTAGGCCCAACCAAATACCGCTGCAGGCTCTGTCGGCTACTCGCACCTGAGAAAGGTGTTTAACTTGCGCTTGTAGCTGGCACAGATCGACCACGTCCTCTCCCTGTAACAGGAGCTCCACCAGCAGCACCACGACCGCGGCCACGTCCCTTATTTGAGGTTTTCCTCATATTTCTCAAATTTAGGGTCTTGCCCTAATTTTGAGAAATTTTAAATATAAAAATAGTGTAAGCTGGTGAAATAGGCAGAGATGCAGCTATATATTTCTCTACCTATAGCAAGAGGCAGGAACACAGCCCTAAACAATGTACTGGCGGAGTGCTGGTGAAATGGGCAGAGATTCACCTATATATTTCTCAAATTTAGGGTCTTGCCCTAATTTTGAGAAATTTTAAATACAAAAATAGTGTAAGCTGGTGAAATAGTCAGAGATTCAGCTATATATTTCTCTACCTATAGCAAGAGGCAGGAACACAGCACTAAACAATGTACTGGCGGAGTGCTGGTGAAATGGGAAGAGATTCACCTATATATTTCTCAAATTTAGGGTCTTGCCCTAATTTTGAGAAATTTTAAATACAAAAATAGTGTAAGCTGGTGAAATAGGCAGAGATTCACCTATATATTTCCCTACCTATAGCAAGAAGCAGGAACCCAGCCCTAAACAATTTACTGCACAGACAGTATATCACAGGGGAGAGGTGCAGTGCTGTTGAAATATTCAGAGTCACCTATAGATTTCTTACTGCCCCTATGGGAAAATTGCAGGAACCTGTCCCTGAACTATGTACTTGACAGAAAAACACAGTATATCACAGGCGCAGTGCTGTTGAAATATTCAGAGTCACCTTAAGATTTCTTACTGCCCCTATAGGAAAATTGCAGGAACCTGTCCCTGAACTATGTACTTGACAGAAAAACACAGTATACCACAGGTGCACAGGTGCAGTGCTGTTGAAATATTCAGAGTCACCTATAGATTTCTGACTGCCCCTATAGGAAAATTGCAGGAACCTGTCCCTGAACTATGTACTTTATAGAAAAACACAGTATATCACAGGTGCACAGGTGGTGGCAGGTGCAGTGCTGTTGAAATATTCACAGTCACCTATAGATTTCTGACTGTTCCTATAGGAAAATTGCAGGAACCTGTCCCTGAACTATGTACTTGACAGAAAAACACAGTATATCACAGGTGCACAGGTGGTGGCAGGTGCCGTGCTGTTGAAATATTCAGAGTCACCTATAGATTTCTGACTGCCCCTATAGGAAAATTGCAGGAACCTGTCCCTGAACTATGTACTTGACAGAAAAACACAGTATATCACAGGTGCACAGGTGCAGTGCTGTTGAAATATTCAGAGTCACCTATAGATTTCTGACTGCCCCTATAGGAAAATTGCAGGAACCTGTCCCTGAACTATGTACTTTATAGAAAAACACAGTATATCACAGGTGCACAGGTGGTGGCAGGTGCAGTGCTGTTGAAATATTCACAGTCACCTATAGATTTCTGACTGCTCCTATAGGAAAATTGCAGGAACCTGTCCCTGAACTATGTTCTTGACAGAAAAACACAGTATATCACAGGTGCACAGGTGGTGGCAGGTGCAGTGCTGTTGAAATATTCAGAGTCACCTATAGATTTCTGACTGCCCCTATAGGAAAATTGCAGGAACCTGTCCCTGAACTATGTACTTGACAGAAAAACACAGTATACCACAGGTGCACAGGTGCAGTGCTGTTGAAATATTCAGAGTCATCTATAGATTTCTGACTGCCCCTATAGGAAAATTGCAGGAACCTGTCCCTGAACTATGTACTTTATAGAAAAACACAGTATATCACAGGTGCACAGGTGGTGGCAGGTGCAGTGCTGTTGAAATATTCACAGTCACCTATAGATTTCTGACTGTTCCTATAGGAAAATTGCAGGAACCTGTCCCTGAACTATGTACTTGACAGAAAAACACAGTATATCACAGGTGCACAGGTGGTGGCAGGTGCCGTGCTGTTGAAATATTCAGAGTCACCTATAGATTTCTGACTGCCCCTATAGGAAAATTGCAGGAACCTGTCCCTGAACTATGTACTTGACAGAAAAACACAGTATATCACAGGTGCACAGGTGCAGTGCTGTTGAAATATTCAGAGTCACCTATAGATTTCTGACTGCCCCTATAGGAAAATTGCAGGAACCTGTCCCTGAACTATGTACTTTATAGAAAAACACAGTATATCACAGGTGCACAGGTGGTGGCAGGTGCAGTGCTGTTGAAATATTCACAGTCACCTATAGATTTCTGACTGCTCCTATAGGAAAATTGCAGGAACCTGTCCCTGAACTATGTTCTTGACAGAAAAACACAGTATATCACAGGTGCACAGGTGGTGGCAGGTGCAGTGCTGTTGAAATATTCAGAGTCACCTATAGATTTCTGACTGCCCCTATAGGAAAATTGCAGGAACCTGTCCCTGAACTATGTACTTGACAGAAAAACACAGTATATCACAGGTGCACAGGTGCAGTGCTGTTGAAATATTCAGAGTCACCTATAGATTTCTGACTTCCCCTATAGAAAAATTGCAGGAACCTGTCCCTGAACTATGTACTTTATAGAAAAACACAGTATATCACAGGTGCACAGGTGGTGGCAGGTGCAGTGCTGTTGAAATATTCAGAGTCACCTATAGAACCTGTCACTGAACTATGTACTTTATAGAAAAACACAGTATATCACAGGGGCACAGGTGGTGGCAGGTGCAGTGCTGTTGAAATATTCAGAGTCACCTATAGAACCTGTCACTGAACTATGAACTTTATAGAAAAACACAGTATATCACAGGTGCACAGGTGGTGGTAGGTGCAGTGCTGTTGAAATATTCAGAGTCACCTATAGAACCTGTCACTGAACTATGTACTTTATAGAAAAACACACTATATCACATGTGCACAGGTGGTGGCAGGTGCAGTGCTGTTGAAATATTCAGAGTCACCTATAGAACCTGTCACTGAACTATGTACTTTATAGAAAAACACACTATATCACAGGTGCACAGGTGGTGGCAGGTGCAGTGCTGTTAAAATATTCAGAGTCACCTATAGAACCTGTCACTGAACTATGTACTTTATAGAAAAACACAGTATATCACAGGTGCACAGGTGATGGCAGGTGCAGTGCTGTTGAAATATTCAGAGTCACCTATAGAACCTGTCACTGAACTATGTACTTTATAGAAAAACACAGTATATCACAGGTTCAGTGCTGTTGAAATATTTCCCTATCGTAAGTGAAGCACAGTCAGTGACAGGGAGCCAGATAGCATTAGATGATGCAGATATCAAAAAAAATAAAGTGTGTTTCTTGAGATTTCTGGAGCCAGCAGAGTACACCCAACACTGTCCCTGGACGCCAAATGCAGTCTTTCCCTATCGTAAGTGAACCACAGTGACAGCGAGTCAGAAAGCATTAGATGATGTAGATATAAAAAAAATAAAGTTTGTTTCTTGAGATTTCTGGAGCACAGAACACCTAACACTGTCCCTGAACGCCGAATGCAGCAGCCTTTCCCTATCTAGAGTGAAGCAGAGTGACGATCTGTGCTGTGTGCCTCTATCTAATATAGAGGCACATCACATGATTGGTCACATGCTACACTGGCCAATCACAGCCATGCCATAAGCAGGCATGGCTGTGATCAGTTCCCAGTCACAGTTGTAAAACAAATGGCGATTGGCTGCCTGCAGCGCGCCAAAACATACCCGAACTCCGAACCCGAACCCGGACTTTTTCCAATTATTCGGGTTCGGGTCCGGGTTCGAGAAAAACCCAAAGTCCGTACCGAACCCGAACTTTACAGTTCGGGTTCGCTCAACCCTATTCATGAGGAGGGATGGATCCAAGCACCATAATGAAGGGTGGGTGGTGGTTTCTGGGATTTCTAACAACAATGTTATGGCATGATGGTCTGATAAAAACATTGGGTCAATGGATGTTCGGGTAATCAATGGCAAGTCTTTCTGAGAGATAAAGAGATAGTTGAGTCTTGAGTACCGTTGGTGTGGAGCTGAACAATAGGTATAGTCTTTAGCATTTGGATTTATAGTGCGACAACTGTTGTGTAACATGAGTTCTTTAGGCTTGTTTTAATTGCTCTGAGAGCTTTGTAGGGTAGAGAGTTTGCCCCTTTCGAAGTACAGTAAAACCTTGGTTTGAGAGTAACTTGGTTTGAGAGCGTTTTGCAAGACAGGCTAACATTTTAATACATTTTGTCTTGATATACAACCAATGTCTTGATATAAGAGCAACATCAAGTCACAACTGAGTATAAAATAGAAGAGAGGCACCTCTAAGTGTAGCATTATGGTTACATTTAACCTCTTCCTTACCGGGCAATTGTAAAATGATGCTCGATCCGGGGTGGACATCATATGATGTCCTTACTTCCCGGCAATCTAGGGCGTGCGCGTGTATCTGGCAGCACGTGCCCGTAACCCGGCGCGCGTGCCCATCGCGTGTGATGTCCGCCGGGCACCCGCGATTGCCGGTGATCATGGCAGGAGTGTGGATCTGTGTGTGTAAACACACAGATCCACCTCCTGTCAGAGGTGAGGAGACCGATGCTGTGTTCCCAGTACAGAGGAACACATATCGGTCTCCTCCCCTTGTGAATCCCCTCCCCCCTACAGTTAGAACACACTTTAGGGAACATATTAACGCCTTCAGAGCCCCCTAGTGTTAACCCCTTCCCTGACAGTCACATTTACACAGTAATCAGTGCATTTTTATAGCACTAATCGCTGAATAAATGTGAATGGTCCCAAAAACGTGTCAAAAGTGTCCGATGTGTCCGTCGCAATGTCACGGTCACAATAAAAATCGCAGATCGCTGCCATTACTAGTAAAAAAAAAAAACAATAAATAAAAATGCCAGAAATCTATCCCCTATTTTGTAGACACTATAACTTTTGCGCAAACCAATCAATATACACTTATTGCGATTTTTTTTACCAAAAATATGTAGGAGAATACATATCGGTCTAAACTGAGAAAAAAAATGTTTTTTTTTATTAAATCGAAAATTAAAAAATATTGTGTTTTTTTTTTTTTTAATTGTTGCTCTTCTTTTGTTTATAGCACAAAAAATAAAAAGTGCATAGATGATCAAATACCACCAAACGAAAGCTCTATTTGTGGGGGGGGAACTTAAAGATTTCATTTGGGTACAGTGTTGCATGACCGCGCAATTGTCATTCAAAGTGAATGAAAACGAAAAATTGGTCTGGGCAGGAAGGGGGTGAAAATGCCCTGTATGGAGGGGTTCAAGCCTCGCTTTCAGATCACTCTACTGCAGGGTAGTCTTCCCGATTGCAGACTGATAGCAGTGAGAGCCGGCGGTGCGGAGGGTGGTCTATGTGGATCGCTTTAAGAAAGGATGCCTACATACTTAAGCCTCATACACACGACAAAGGGACTCGACGGGCGAAACACATCGTTTTCCTCGTCGAGTTCCTTGTTAGGCTGTCGAGGAACTCAACAAGGCAAGTTTCTCCATTCCCGTCGAGGAAAAAGAAGACATGCTCTCTTTTTGGCTCGATGGGATCCTCGACAATTTCCTCGTCGAAAAATGTAACCACGACCGCTTTTCTCTGCAAAAAAAAAATCCCAGCAAGTTTCTTGCTGTTTTTTGCAGAGAAACTCGGTCGTGTGTACGAGGCCTCAGATGTGCCTCTTTTAATCATCAACCATGTGAGTTGCTAAATGTTGTACCTTCATTAAATGTAACCATATTGCTACACTTAGGCCCCATACACACGAGAGAATTTATCCGCGGATACGGTCCAGCGGACCGTTTCCACGGATAAATCCTCTCAAAGATTTCCGCAGATTTCTATGCGATGGAGTGTACACACCATCGCATTGAAATCCGCGCGGAAATCCTCTGGCGATGACGTGTCGCGCCGTCGCCGCGATTATGACGCGGCGACGGCGCGACGCTGTCATATAAGGAATTCCACGCATGCGTCAAATCATTACGACGCGTGCGGGGAATCCCTTTGGACGGATGGATCCGGTAAGTCTGTACAGACGAGCGGATCCATCCGTTGGAATGGATTCCAGCAGATGGATTTGTTGTGCATGTCAGCAAATATCCGATCTGCTGGAATCCATCCCAGAGGAGATTTCTCCGCGGAAACAGATCTGCTGGCGTGTACACACCATAGGATCTATCCGCAGAAACCCATTTGCTGGGATTTATCTGCGGATGGATTCTATCGTGTGTATGGGGCCTTAGAGGCGCCTCTCTTCTCTTTTATACTCTGTAGCTCCTGATGGATTTTGCTTCTAATCCCCTTGTGGAGGCTTCCATTTGTGGATGGACATTTTATAGTTACACAACCAATCACATTGCTATAATATTTTTATATGGACTATAGACTGAAGGACTTATGAATAAATGGTTATGGAACAAATCATTTGAGTTTCCATTATTTCTTATGGGAAAATTTGCTTTGATATACAAGTGCTTTGGATTACAAGAATGCTTCTGGAACAAATTATGCTTGCAATCCAAGGTTTTACTGTATCCTGTAAGGGATTCAAGGAGACATTAAAATCATTGATGATGTCATATTTATGTGGAAGGGCACCCAGGCACACTTGGAACAATTGAAAGTACACTATTTAAATATTACAATTTACACTTATGAGTAGCAAAACCCAGGATTGGATCTAAAAATCTTTATTGAAGAGAATATGATTTTTACCAAAACATACCATATGTCATTAAATATGAGCAGCTTCCTTCTCCCTGAGAGTTGTCACATAAAAAGATGGTTACCTAATATCCACAGAAGCCAGTTTAGACAGTTAAGGAGAAACTGTAGTAGGGAGATTGATTATAAGGAGGAGACTCACTAATCAATTTAAGAAGAAAAACTATCCAGAAGAATTACAGATAAAACTGAGCTATAATTTACAAGTATATAAAACACATAATATTGTAAAAAGACAACAACAAAACACTAGAACATCCTAAAGAGGAACAAAACATGCCTAATGTTTTTAAATAAACCCTATTTTATCTTCAGGAAAGCCTCCAATCTTATGCTCAATTTATCCCCACTGTACTAAATAAAACAAAGAATAGAAACTACCAATTAAAAGAGGTTTCATAAGGTGCAGAAAATGTACTAACTATTCAAAATTCACATCTTAACTATCAGGCTGGCAAGCCATATTTGTCTGTCTCCACATACAATTTTACAGCTTCCACCAACCTTGCAGCTCTCACAGATATGACTTTTCTGTTCTTCAGGCTCAAGAGCACTGATTCTGAATTCCAGGTGAGGCTAAATTTCCAAAAGGGAGAGGCTCAAAACCTGAACTAGATACAAAAATCACTTCTGCCTATAGGACAGCTTTGTTCGGGAGGTGCACAGTTGTATTCCTTGGTCTAGCTTGTGGATTTTTGGACCAGGTGGTGTCCTAATCCGGACACTAGCATTCAGGGCCAGGATGGAGGAATAGTCCATCCACACCATCTGACCTTGCAACACACTATTGGTGGCCGCACAGGGTGTGGACAGTTCTTTTGAAGTAACCACCTAAAGGGTTTACAGTATATAGCTCTAGGACCTTTCATCACATCCTGTTTGGATGCCATATTGCAGGACCATGTAAGAATTTGTGGATCAGGTGAACTTTTTGACTTTATGAGTATTTGCAATTCTATTTTCACTTCTATATACAGGTGGTTCTCAAAAAATTAGCATATTGTGATAAAGTTCATTATTTTCTGTAATGTACAGATAAAAATTAGACTTTCATATATTTTAGATTCATTACACACAACTGAAGTAGTTCAAGCCTTTTTATTGTTTTAATATTGATGATTTTGGCATACAGCTCATGAAAACCCAAAATTCCTATCTCAAAAAATTAGCATATTTCATCCGACTAATAAAAGAAAAGTGTTTTTAATAAAAAAAAGTCAACCTTCAAATAATTATGTTCAGTTATGCACTCAATACTTGGTCGGGAATCCTTTTGCAGAAATGACTGCTTCAATGCGGCGTGGCATGGAGGCAATCAGCCTGTGGCACTGCTGAGGTGTTATGGAGGCCCAGGATGCTTCGGTAGCAGCCTTAAGCTCATCCAGAGTGTTGGGTCTTGCGTCTCTCAACTTTCTCTTCCCAATATCCCACAGATTCTCTATGGGGTTCAGGTCAGGAGAGTTGGCAGGCCAATTGAGCACAGTAATACCATGGTCAGTAAACCATTTACCAGTGGTTTTGGCACTGTGAGCAGGTGCCAGGTCGTGCTGAAAAATGAAATCTTCATCTCCATAAAGCTTTTCAGCAGATGGAAGCATGAAGTGCTCCAAAATCTCCTGATAGCTAGCTGCATTCACCCTGCCCTTGATAAAACATAGTGGACCAACACCAGCAGCTGACATGGCACCCCAGACCATCACTGACTGTGGGTACTTGACACTGGACTTCAGGCATTTTGGCATTTCCCTCTCCCCAGTCTTCCTCCAGACTCTGGCACCTTGATTACCGAATGACATGCAAAATTTGCTTTCATACTTTGGACCACTGAGCAACAGTCCAGTGTTTCTTCTCTGTAGCCCAGGTCAGGCGCTTCTGCCGCTGTTTCTGGTTCAAAAGTGGCTTGACCTGGGGAATGCGGCACCTGTAGCCCATTTCCTGCACACGCCTGTACACGGTGGCTCTGGATGTTTCTACTCCAGACTCAGTCCACTGCTTCCGCAGGTCCCCCAAGATCTGGAATCGGTCCTTCTCCACAATCTTCCTCAGGGTCCGGTCACCTCTTCTCGTAGTGCAGCGTTTTCTGCCACACTTTTTCCTTCCCACAGACTTCCCACTGAGGTGCCTTGATACAGCACTCTGGGAACAGCCTATTCGTTCAGAAATTTCCTTCTGTGTCTTACCCTCTTGCTTGAGGGTGTCAATGATGGCCTTCTGGACAGCAGTCAGGTCGGCAGTCTTACCCATGATTGCGGTTTGGAGTAATGAACCAGGCTGGGAGTTTTTAAAAGCCTCAGGAATCTTTTGCAGGTGTTTAGAGTTAATTAGTTGATTCAGATGATTAGGTTAAGAGCTCGTTTAGAGAACCTTTTCATGATATGCTAATTTTTTGAGATAGGAATTTTGGGTTTTCATGAGCTTTATGCCAAAATCATCAATATTAAAACAATAAAAAGGCTTGAACTACTTCAGTTGTGTGTAATGAATCTAAAATATATGAAAGTCTAATGTTTATCAGTACATTACAGAAAATAATGAACTTTATCACAATATGCAAATTTTTTGAGAACCACCTGTATATCAGTATATTATTATTATTTTTTTTGTAGTGGTTATTTGACATGCTTGTGACCACGTTCAAGGCACTTATTGAATCTTTTCTAGACCCAATTTTTTTGCCTGGCTGAAGGCTGATACTAAATAGTGGTATATTTGTAGTCCTGGTCAAGCCTGAGTTTTGGAGGTGAGCATTTACTCACTGGTGGATGCTATGTATAGGGGGTCAGTATAGACTGTGACCTTATACCTGTTAATTTGGGGTTGGGTAGCTATGGGAGTCTGCAGCACTATTAGAATTTTGATTGTTTCTCCTATATTTTTTTGAGTGGTTATACAATTTTTTTTGTAATCCAGTCCACCCCTTGGAGTTGGTTTTCTCTTGGCCGGCAAGGCTCATTTGAGCTTGTCCCCCGTATATACTGTATCTTTTGCATCTTAATACATAAAGCCTGTCGAGATTCACTGTACATACATATTTACTGGTGAGGTATCAAACATTATTGTCTGTTTTTAGTGATACTGTATGTGCACATGTATATATGTGATCCCTTTCTTTTCCTCTCCTTCTATTACAGAGGTCTTAGGGAATTTTAGTATCCTGAATTAATTATGTAGTGCAATGCCAGGCCCTGTGCTCCATTTTTACACTCAGGTGCCCAGACCATTTTTTTAAATTTTCCTTTTTTTTTTCACTTATAGCTTTCAGAATTGATAAAAGACCCCCCCCCCCCCCAACCATATATTTTCTGAAAGCACATCACTAGGAGATTAAAAATAATTTGCTACTGATTTTTAAGGTCACACGATATTTGCGAAAATGTTTATCAAATCAATATTTTTGCAAAAATTCCATTAAAATCATTATTAGTAGATAAAAGCACAGCACACTTGACAAAATTCCTACTAAATATAAAAGCTTAACCTGTGTTGAGTTAATAAATAACAAATATTTTTAACTTTAAAAAATGTAATATTTTTTCAAAAAGATTAAAATTGAACAGGTACAAAAGTGTAAATATCCAACTTTCAACAAGGTTTACCTTACAGCTTTAAGAATTTGTGAAAGACCCCCAAAACCAAATATTTTCTAAAATCATATGATCTCTAGAATAAAAAGTAGGTTCCACAGATTGTTTAGACCCTGCGGTATTTGCGCAAATTTTTATCAAAACAATATATTCGCCAAAAATACACTAAAACCATTATTAGCAGATAAAAACACAGCTAATTTGTCAAAATTCCTTCTAAATCCTTACTAGATTTAAAAAATGCTTAACCTGTATGGAGTTAATAAATAACCCCATTTTTTTTTACCTTTTTGCAAAATTATGAAAATCGAACATACGCAAAAATGAAAATATCGGGGGGCACATGCGCAGTGCTGTGCGTGATGGATGCCTGAAGAGGTAGCTCCGCTTACCGTCAGACAGAATCGGCTCACAGAGGGTCATAAATAGCCTTAATATCCTCTCTCACACCACCCATCAAAGCACAAGATTGTTGTGCATGTTGTTGTCCAGGAAGAAATCCTGAGGCTCCTCTCAAAAATCTTTAACCCGCTATTTCCTCCGCACTCGGGAACAATACAGCATGTTTTAAAATGGTGCAGAGGCCCGAGCACACTCTCCTGCTCCGACGGCCACCTCTAAACCTTTAGTACACGGATCCCCATCTGACCGAGGCAG
Source organism: Rana temporaria (assembly GCF_905171775.1). Classification (NCBI taxonomy): domain Eukaryota; kingdom Metazoa; phylum Chordata; class Amphibia; order Anura; family Ranidae; genus Rana; species Rana temporaria. Next base: position 290,158,845 of record NC_053491.1, on the reverse strand, counting down.
TGAGTACACTTCATCCCTTTCTAAGGCAGACTTGGATGCAAGCCTGGAGACCATGTATAATCGCCTAGCTTCTACGTTTCAATTGGAGCTGCACAAAACCTCCCATGCACTGTTACAAGAGATAGCGGCCCTGGGTACTAGAACAGACAGGCTAGAAACTAAAGACGATGAACTGTCCCTGGCTTATAACGATCTAAGCGGAGCGCATGAATCTTTAAATACAGCCTTTAATCAAATTCAAGCTCAAGTCAAGGACCTGGACAACAGAAACCGCCACAACAATTTTAGTTTGCGCAGGAGACTGGAGTCCGTCACAGAGCTGATCCCCACTGCCATTAAGCTGTTCAAATCACTCCTGCCCGAATGTGAATCAGTGGCCTTCCCCTGTGAGAGAATCCATAGGGCACTCAGACCCAAACCCCCTGTGGACAAACCACTGAGGGATATTGTCCTGTGTATGAATGACTTTTTGATTAAGGAGGATATCCTCAGGGCGGCCAAAAACACCCCACATATCACCCTGGATGATTTACCCTGACATTTCACCAGCTACCCGGGACAGGCGCAGGAGCATGAAAGAGATCACCACTCCACTCCAGGCTGCTCGAATCAGATACCGCTGGGGCTTCCCCTTTAAACTGGTGGTCCCCCGCAATGGCTCAACATATGCTGTGACCTCCGTTTTAAAGGGTCAGGAGATCTTGGTGAAACTGGGACTTCTGGAGCCCGAGGCCATCCCAAATATGGCACACTCCACCAACCAGACAAGAAAGACGGATGATTTGGTATGATGACGCTTCCCCGAGGTCTAGTCTACGGCACAACCTGAGGCCACAATCTCCTAAACAGTCCCTGGGTCTTGGACGGCGCTGCACCCATATTGTTGATGTACCCAACCAGCCGGGAGTCTGTCACTTGGTGCGGCAGCGTGTTGTCCTTCCCCCAGCAATGACATTTCCTTTGGTTTCTATTTTTGCTGTATGTCACACACTGGTCCCCTTTTTTAGTTTGGGCTCAAGTTCAGTGCAGCTGCTGGGTTCGAGACTTATTAGTCTCAGTCGTTTCTGGCAGTTATCAGGATGAAAACATGTTCCTGATCCTGAATTTCTTTTTCTGGTTATTTTTTTGTGTTTTTTGTGGTCTTTTCTGTTCTTTTTTCTCTCAGGTTCTAGTGACATGCTGCATTTAGTCTGGTAAGTCTAGACATCGATTAAATGTGATATATTGTGACATTAATTATGCATTCTTTGTACAAGGTAATGTGGCAGCACTCCTTAGTGGGATATTACATGGTGTGGTTGGCCTTACAATGGTCAGTTGCCCCCTGACTGGTCCCTCACGTCCTCAGAGGTACGCCTTCCCCAATTTTAGCTATGATGATTAATTGTGTTTCACACAACGTTAAGGGCTTTAATTCCCCGGCTAAGAGAAAGAAGGCCTTCTCCCATTATAAACAGTTGAATGCCAAAATTATATTGCTCCAGGAGATGCATTTCTCCCAATCCTCCCACCCCAAATTCTTTCATAGATCCTTCCCGCAAGCTTTTTATACAGTACCCTCCATACGTCCAAATGTAGGGGTGCTGTCATATTTTTACACTCTTCCTTTCCTATAAATGTGCAGCAGATCTATAAGGACAAGGAAAGTCGATTTGTTATTATCAAAGGGGTGGTCCAAAACAAAGAGCTTGCTATTGCAAGTATCTATGCCCCCAATGAAGTCTCTGCCTCCTTTTTATCTACCTTCTTTGATATTTTGACAAGATACCACTCTTCACACATGATAGTAGGGAGGGATTTTAACATGGTTGCTAATCCCACCCTAGACAGGTGCTCGGCTTCCCCGGATTCCAGGGCTTTCCCTAAATCCCTTTCATGTAGGCTCAGAGAATTCCAACTAGTAGACACCTAAAGTAGTAGACCACGAAAGAGTACACATTCTTCTCCCCACCGCACAACAGTTACTCTAGGTTGGATTACATCTTCTCCTCTCCCACTCTCCTTGCTAACTCTCAGACAGCCTCCATACACAGTTGTACATGGTCTGACCACCACATAACGTCTTTCTCCACTGAATTTGTTAGGCTAGCCTCTACCCCTTTCACCTGGAGACTCAATGAGTCACTCCTCTCTGATCTTGCTGTCAAGACGGAGATGGCTCAATCAATTGAAACCTATTTTGTCTTAAATGCCCTCCCAGAAACCCCTGTCTCCATGGTATTGTTGGCCCATAAGACTGCTTTGAGAGGTAAGCTTATTAGTCTGGCAGCGACTCGCAGTAAATTAAATCGGCAAAAAATTGTGCAGCTCTCCAGGGAGCTGGATGATTTATATAAAAGCCCCACGGCCCTGACTCTAGAGTAGACCTGACAGGCTATTGAACATAAACGTCTGGAGTTAGACTCACTACTCTCCGCTAAAGTCGAAAAGGCTATTAAATGGTCTAAAGCCAGATTTCTATTACACAGTAACACTGCCTCCATTATGTTCACTAGGAAGCTGAACCAGTCTCTCCACCCCCTACACATCTACAAATTGACCTCCTCATCGGGTATGCTTACATCCCATCCTCAAGAGGTCATAGACATTTTTAAGAACTATTCTTCACTTCTTGGGCCCCCTCAGTCTGCCCCCTCCAGAGAAGCTCTAGATGGGTTTGAGGTCCCCCTTCCCACTCTCACTACATCCCATTTGTCTATACAAACTCAACTTGCTGATTTCCCAATTGGAAGTGCTGAATGTAATCAAAAGTCTGAAAAATGGCTCTTCTCCCGGGCCAGGCGGCTTCTCCACCATTTATTATAAAAAATTTGCCACCCAACTTTCCCTTAAATTTGTTCAGCTTTTTAACTCAGTCCTACAGGGTGCCGGCTTTCATTCCTAAGCAGAAAAAGAACAACTCCTTACCCCAGAACTTTAGACCTATATTGGTAATTAATAATGACTTAAAACATTTTTGTAGGATTTTGGCGGACAGATTGGGGGGCGTGATTTCCTCCCTAATCTCTTCTTACCAGTCGAATTTTATACTTCATCGCCTCATAATGGACAATATTTGTCTAGCAAGTAACATTATACAGACGCAAATATTTTCTCTAAAAAACTGTTCATGCTCAGCTTGGACATACATAAAGTGTTTGATGGTGTGTCTTGGAGCTATGTGTGTTTTCTATAACAGCGCTATGGAATTCAGGGGGATTTAGTTCACGCCTTTCATGCTCTATATCAAAACCCCAGTACTTGGGTCAGAATACCTGGTTGTAGTTCAGATTTTTTCCAGCTTGGCAGGGGAACTATACAGGGGTGTCAACTATCCCCACTCATTGTCGCCTTGGCAATTGAGCCTCTGGCTATTGCTATTTTGCGGCATATTTCTGGTTACCGAAAAGTTGCCTCTATATATAAATTCTGCATGTATATGGATGATGTGCTTCTATTTCTCACCAACCCATTGATCACCCTGCCGAACCTCTGCAGAACCCTTGCAACATTTGTGGAGGTCTCGGGTCTTTCGGTGAATGTGTCTAAATCTGTGGCTCTCCCGGTGGGCTTCTCCTCTGTCGAGCTGGAAAACTTTAAGGCCAGGTTCACCATAGTGCGTTGCGTTTTGGAGCTGCGTTCTCGTTGCGAATTTCTCTAGAGGGTGTTCTGCGGATCAACTGCGGTTTAGCTGCGGATCGTGTGCGATTTCGAAGAAATTATTTTCTGAGCTGCGTTTTTGGTGAGGGCCAATCATTGTTAGCTGTGTGATGATGTAGGTAATAAAAGGGAGTGACCTTTCTTGGACTCTTCCTTTTTCACGAGCATTCAATATTGTGTGGAATTGGATTTGGATTTCTGAAGAAATGTGTGCTGCCCTGCCCATGATCATGTCTATAGTTATTGCTGCAACAGCAGCAATCTTGCTGGAAGTTGAGAGGAGGAGAAGGAGGAGGAGAAGAAGAAGATACTGGGTTCATCCTATCATTGCAAATAGGGATGAAAGAGGGCAGTTCATGATATTATATGAAGATCTCCGTGGGCATGAAGACAAGTTTTTTAATTATACACGCATGTCAATAACCAGGTGATTTTTTTTTTTCATTTTGCTAAACCATTTCTTTCTCCATTGTTCCATAGTAAATATTTATTTCGATATTTTTTTTTTTTTAAGTTTTGATGAATTGTTAGGACTAACGTACCCTAGTTTGGAGCGACAGAACACATGCTTCAGAGCAAGCATCCAGCCTGCACAAAGATTATTAATCACATTAAGGTACTTTTCCACACCTATGTGCATTTAAAATTTTATGTTGAAGCATGTAATCTTTTTTGTGTTCAACTATCCAACATCTGTAATTAGAAATGAACAACCAGACATAAGATGCCCAAAAATATCTTTATTTTTTACTTTTCTCCCAAAAATATAGAAATATAAAACATATTTTCTTGTAATAATATAAAAAATAAAAACTTTGCCTTCAAGTTTACCTCAGGACTAAACTTTGATACAAAATATGCACACATGCTTGTTTACTGTGGGCATAACGTAAACTTTAGAGATGTTGATATGTTTTGGTAAATAATGTTGTGTCTGAGGAGTATTGACTTGCTGAAGTAGTTTCATCAATGTCGGTGCTTGAAGCATGGCTAGACTCGCCATGTGTCTGAGGCCCATGTTGCTGTGGCACATGTTGCTGTGGGCCATGTTGCTGTGGGCCATGTTTCTGTGGGCCATGTTGCTGTGGGCCATGTTGCTGTGGGCCATGTTGCTGTGGGCCATGTTGCTGTGGGCCATGGTGCTGTGGGCCATGTTGCTGTGGGCCATGTTGCTGTGGGCCATGGTGCTGTGGGCCATGGTGCTGTGGCACATGTGTCTGAGGCCCATGTTGTTGTGGCCAATGTTGCTGTGGCACATACATCCCCTGCATTTGTGTTTGGGGCCTAATTGAAGGGATTGGGGATGGGATGGGATATGGAGTTCGCCTCTGTTGTACTTCATATATTGAAGTTGGCTCCTGAAAGCTGGAAGTGTAGGATGGAGGAACATAGGGGTAAGGTTGGTTTCCTGGGTCCGGGTACTGGCCTGACATTGGTAAGTGTATGTGTGTTGTTTCTTTTGTTACATATGGCCTTTCCAATGTTGGTTGCTCTCTTGGCACTGTAAATTACTGCAGAACGTGTTCTACTGTGGTTTGCATTTCTAAATATCTCTCAGGTAGAACTTTTTTGATCAATGGTACAAAATTAAGCGCCAGTATTGTAGCTGGACATAAGAAAGCATCCACCTTTCCAGCCATTTGTTGTAACATCTCTAGAAGACGCTCGCTTATGTCCATCTGCGATACTGGCGTTCGCTTACGTGCCACTTTGGCAGGCCGAGCAATGGTTGCCGGAGCAGAGGAGGGTCCAGGCATAGGCTCAGCCAATCCAGACTCATTCTCTGGGTTTGTGACCCATAGATTTGACCCAAGTTGCATTTCTGGTATTTCCTCATTTGGATCAATGCAAACTGCTGCCACCGATTGGGCCTCAGAATGGCTCTCTGGTTGATCCTCCAAGACATCCTGTTCGTCCCAACTTGCTTTGGTCCTGTTTTTACCAAAAAAAAAAAACATTAATAATGCTAAATATATAGTCACGATACATAGATGATGTAGAGGATAACTTACTCTCTCATCTCTATGAGTGGTTTCAAGAAGGCAAGGTCCTCTGCATACATATAGGGTACTCTAGCTGGTGCCCCCGAGCCACTCCTCACTTCTCTTAGATGTTTGTTGTATTTCTTGAAGGCATCACGCATGCTTCGCCACCTATTCTTGATGTATACCACTGAAAAACAGAGAAGATAATAATTATTTAATATTTCTTACTTGTTGAAGGTACCTAGCTACAGGAAATTCATTTGGAAGTCTCCACTATGAGTTCAAGGTTGGAAAATCAACAATATCTGGCATTGTACATGAAACATGCATTGTTTTATGGAATGTACTAAAACCATTGGTCTTCAAAAAGCCTACAAAAGAAGATTGGTTGAAGATATCGGAGGAATTCTGGGAGATATGTAATTTTCCAAACTGTGTGGGAGCCATCGATGGGAAGCACATACGCATCCTGAGGCCATTTGATAGTGGGAGTCAGTTTTTTAATTATAAAAAATATTTTTCTTTTGTATTAATGGCAGTGGTAGATGCCAAATATAATTTCATTTATATTGATGTGGGTGCTTATGGCAGCAGCTCTGATTCTGGTGTATTTAGTCATTCCACATTTGGGAGAATGCTAAGGGAGAATAGTCTGGATTTACCTAACGATTCGTCCTTGCCCGGAACAAATGAGCCAGCCCTCCCATTTGTTTTTGTAGGGGACGAAGCGTTTGCCCTTGGGAAAAATCTTCTTCGACCATTCTCAAGTAGAGCGCTGAGCAATGATAAAAGAACATTTAATTATCGGCTCACTAGGGCACGTCGAGTAGTAGAGTGTGCATTTGGAATTCTTTCCAATAAATGGAGAATATTGCACACCGCCATCAATCTCAGTCTGGAGCATGCTGTCTCTGCTGTCAAAACTGCGTGTGCACTGCACAACTATGTGCGAGAACGTGATGGATTTGATTTTGAGGATTCCATGATGCATAACATGGAGGCGGCACAGTGGAGTTTGACTAGGTGCACTACCAGTGGGAAATTGATTAGAGATCAATTTCTAAATTACTTTATGTCGCCATCTGGCGAGTTACCTTGGCAGATGCAGGCAATTTAAAAAAAAAAAAAATGTGGTGTTGGCATCAAAATATATGGCCCTTTAAATATTAAAACATACTGAGCTAAAAATGTCACTATGTGTAATTTGAATGCAGCTTGAAAAAAAAAAAAAATAAAGATTTTTTTTTTAAATATTAAGGACTCCGAAGTTATTCTCTACCTGAAATTGGAAAAAAAAAAAAAAAAGTTGCTTTGTGACACTGTTATGTGTGTTCTGCTGGGTGTCATTGTACAGAAGATGATGTCTTTGTAAGACCAGCATGGCCAATAACGTCAAAATAGGATGACAAATACAGATAGTCACTCCCCCAAGGATCTGCAAACATACTTGGTAAAGTGAGTTTACATATTTTGGTGATAGACACACACGCAGACTCATACAAACAATGACCAAGGGTGTGGGAATGAGTCCCTTGCCACCAGCAACATGGGGACAGGGTGCATTAGGATTTTGCTAAAACACCATGCCAAGATAGAAAACATGTGGCATGGTATGGGTTAGCACACTTTACATGCCCTGACAGAATGCATGCTTGGATAAAGGCCTGCTCTGGATTTGTGGGGGGTACGCACTGTAGTTATTGGGGTCTACTTAGAAATATAATTTTAGAAGTTAGGGAATGAAAAAATAAATCAAACTTACCTTTGTCAGCTTGAACTTGGGATGAGCACATGCTCCACTCTGGCAAAAGGCTTTTGGTAATTTCAACCCAGGTAGTTTTTTTCAAAACATTGTCCTTATATTTAGTATGCCGGGTGTCATAGAGTTGTGGGTTCTCCTTGACAAGGCGGATAAGCTCCTCGGAATCCACACAGTCCTTCACCTTAGCAGTGACTTTTTTGCTCCGTCTTTTGGACATGGCTACTCACCTCAGCAGCATGAAACAAACAGAGGAGGAACTAGGAAAAGGGGGAGGTGGTGGAGGAGGAGAAAAAACTTCCGTTCAAACCGCAACACATCTGCGAATTAGATGCGTACCCATAGAAGATAATGGGACTGAATTCGCACCTGAGCCGCACCGCAAGACATAAAAACCGCACACGGTTTAGAGGCAATGCGCAGTGCGGATGCATCGCACATATGTGAACCAGCCTCATTCAAAACAATGTATTTTGAAATGTCCTGCGATTTGGATGCGGTTGAAGCCGCACTCAATTCGCATAGGTGTGAACCTGGCCTCAAAGATCTTTTTCGTTCTCCTGGGCTAAATCCTCCCTCTCATATCTGGGGGGTTAACCTTTCTGGTGATTACACGAGTCTGTTTAATCTTAACTTCCTCCTTATTGCTCACTTGAAGCAGTTGCTCAAAACCTGGTCCCCCTATAGGATTTCTTTCTTAGGAAAGATAACGGCAATTAAGATGACTATCCTGCCAAAACTGCTCTATGTATTTCGTGCTCTGCCCCTCAAGATCTCTAAGTCCTATCTTCTTAAATTGCAAACTCATCTGAATAGATTCATATGGAGGCAAAGACCCCCTAGGTTCCCCAGGAAAGTGCTGTATCGATCTTTTAGGTCGGGAGGCCTGGGAGTTCTTCAGATATGGCTTTAATATCTTGCCAATAGGCTCTCCCAGCAGGCACAGTGGAATATTAAGCACTCTAGGGTCCCATGGGTCAAATTTGAACAGGACTACCTACCTGGCCTGATTTGGTCTTTCAAATCGCTGACCTCAGACTTGGTTGGGAAGAACCAGGTGGTTGCACACGGGCTCAAACTATGGGATCTTTATAAATCTAAGCTGGCTCTCATATCTAAAATCCCTCCTGGAGCTTCTTTCTTAAGGGGGCCCTAGGCTGCTGCCAGCCTTTGCAGACCCTTGCTCTTTCGAGTGGTGGAAGAATAGTGGTCTGACATCTCTGGCGGATTTCCTTCAGGGAGACAGGTTTGCCTCTTTCGCCTACTTGCAGGCTCAGAAAAGGATATCCCAGCTCGGGAATTCTATAGGTACCTACAAATCCGCCACTTTTATCAGACACACTATGCATGCACCCCTTCAGATTCCAATACCTCCTTTGAATCCCTGTGCCACACTTCTCCAAGACAAAAAGGTTTGATCTCTGCACTTTACAAATCTATAGAAGGGGTTGGAGACTGCCCCAAACTGAAACATATGATTCAATGGGAACGGGAACTGAGCTTGGAATACAACCAAAAAGAATGGGAAGCAACTGGCAAAATTTGTGAAAATGCACAATTTCTCTCACTATCAGAGAAACGGCAATCAAACTATTTACTCGCTATTATTACACTCCCCAGAGGTTAGGCAGAATTCCCACAGTCCTCCTCATCTTGCTTCCAGGGCTGTGCCCATCCAGTCTCTTTTCTGCACTTGTCCTGGGATTGTGAAAGATTGCAATCTACGTGGAAGGAGACCCTGGCACTGATGGACACATTGGCTGGTAGGTGCATGGCTCTGACACACACTCATTGGCCCGGATTCAGATAGGAGTTACGACGGCGTATCTCTGGATACGCCGTCGTAACTCTGAGTTGCGGGGTCGTATCTATGCGACTGATTCATAGAATCAGTTACGCATAGATTTCCCTAAGATCCGACCGGTGTAAGTCTCTTACACCGTCGTATCTTAGGCTGCATATTTACGCTGGCCGCTAGGTGGCACTTCCGTAGATTTACACAAGGAATATGCAAATTAGGTAGATACGCCGATTCAGAAACGTACGTCCGCCCGGCGCATTTTTTTACGTCGTTTGCGTAAGGCTTTTTCCGGCATAAAGTTACCCCTCATAAAGCAGGGGTAAGTCATGTTAAGTATGGACGTCGGAAACACACGAACAGCGTCGTATTTTACATCGTTTACGTAAGTCGTTCACGAATACGGCTGTACGTAAGTTACGTTCACGTCGAAAGCATTGACAGTTTGCGACGTAATTTGGAGCATGCGCACTTGGAAACATTCACGGACGGCGCATGCGCCGTTCGGAAAAAACATCAAATACGTGGGGTCACAATTAATTTAATTAAAACACGCCCACATCAGCCACATTTGAATTAGGCAGGCTTACGCCGACACATTTACCCTACGCCGCCGTAACTTAGGACGCAAGTTCTTTCTGAATATGGAACTTGCACCCTAAGTTACGGCGGCGTAATGTATCTGAGATATGTTATGCCCGCCGAAAGATACGTAAATGTATCTGAATCCGGGCCAATGTCTACTATTTGAAAGAATCCCTGACACTCCTAAACCTCTAATGAAATTATTACATACTATCGGTATTGCCCTGCACTGGGTGATTGCCCTTCATTGGAAGTCTAACACTGTCCAGTTTGCCCAAGTCCTGACTAGGGGAGACAAAATAATGTTATCAGAGAAAATATTCCCCACACTATGGGATTCCATTCCTGTCTATGATGCCAAGTGAAACCCTTGGCTTACGCTCTGTTTGCAAGAGTAACCTTAATTTCCTTTCCATTTTCTTTCTTTTTTCTTTTTTGTGTTGTTTTTACTGTCGGAACATTTGGGTTAAAAGAATACATATAAGATTGCACATTTTATATGTTTCATAGTGTTCCACCTTCATATTTATGTTTAGCAGAAGCGATACCATTTTGTCTTAAGTTGAGTCATAGTTCAAGAACCTATGAATGAGGCCTGGTTCCCAGAATGACTTATCTCTTCACAAGAGACTGGGGGCCAGATCCACAAAAGAGATACTCCGACTTAACTGCTGTTCAGTCTGTGTGTAACTTTGGAAACGATCCTCAAAAGGCTTTTTCCAAAGTTAGGCAGAAGATCAGGCATGTGTAATTGAATTACACTGCCGAATCTTAGGATGCAGTACCGCATCCGCCGCTGGGGGCATTTCGAGTCGAAATGCCGTTTCTAGTATGCAAATTAGCACTTAAGGCGATCCACAAAGCTTTCCAGCTTCCTTTTTGCGCCGTAAGTGTTATTTTGCAAGTGTAAAATTAGGGCTGGTTCTACAAAGTGTAAACTAGTCACACCTTGTAAAAGCCCATTCCAGCGACGGCATTTGGTATGCTTTCCCGAGGGAGAACTCCACGGCAATTTGTAAAAACAAAACCGGCATGGGTTCCCCCCCAGGAGCATACCAGGCCCTTAGGTCTGTTATGGGTTGTAAGGAGACCCCCCTACGCCGAAAAATCGACGTAGGGGGTCCCCCTACAATCCATACCAGACCCGTATCCAAAGCACGCTACCCGGCCGGTCAGGAATGGGAGTGGGGACGAGCGAGCGCCCCCCCCCCACCTGAGCCGTGCCAGGCCGCATGCCCTCAACATGGGGGGGTTGGGTGCTCTGGGGCAGGGGGGCGCACTACGGGCCCCCCCACCCCAGAGCATCCTGTCCCCATGTTGATGAGGACAGGACCTCTTCCCGACAACCCTTGCCATTGGTTGTCGGGGTCTGCGGGCGGAGGCTTATCGGAATCTGGGAGTCCCCTTTAATAAGGGGGCCCCCAGATACCGGCCCCCCACCCTAAGTGAATGGATATGGGGTACATCGTACCCCTATCCATTCACCTGTAGGCAAAAAGTAAAAGTTAATAAACACACAACACAAGGCTTTTTAAAATATTTTATTATTCTGCTCCGGATGCCCCCCCTGTCTTCGTTATTAGCTCAATTACCAGGGGGGGCTTCTTCTTCCGCTCTCCGGGGGTCTTCCACTCTCCGGGGGTCTTCGCTCTCCGGGGGGGGCTTCTCCGGACTCCGGGGGGCTTCTTCCATCTTCTCCCCTCTTCCGCTGTTGACTCGGCGAACCCCGGTTCTTCTGCAGATGTCCGGTGCCTTCTTCTTCAGCGCTGGCTGCCTGCTATGTTTGTGTGTTAGCTCGATTTCAAACAGGCAGCCGGCACGGTCTTCTGTGGCGTCAGGGTCTTCTCTTCCTTTCTTCCGATGTTGCCTCGTCGCCTCTTGTCGCTGCAATGATGGAAGCGCGCCTTGCATCCCATTTATATAGGCATCACCGTCCCATCATGCTCCGGTAGGTACCCACGTGGTGGGTGCACGTGGGTAGGCACCCACCACGTGGGTACCTGCCGGAGCATGATGGGACGGTGATGCCTATATAAATGGGATGCAAGGCGCGCTTCCATCATTGCAGCGACAAGAGGCGACGAGGCAACATCGGAAGAAAGGAAGAGAAGACCCTGACGCCACAGAAGACCGCGCCGGCTGCCTGTTTGAAATCGAGCTAACACACAAACATAGCAGGCAGCCAGCGCTGAAGAAGAAGGCACCGGACATCTGCAGAAGAACCGGGGTTCGCCGAGTCAACAGCGGAAGAGGGGAGAAGATGGAAGAAGCCCCCCGGAGTCCGGAGAAGCCCCCCCCGGAGAGCGAAGACCCCCGGAGAGTGGAAGACCCCCGGAGAGCGGAAGAAGAAGCCCCCCCTGGTAATTGAGCTAATAACGAAGACAGGGGGGGCATCCGGAGCAGAATAATAAAATATTTTAAAAAGCCTTGTGTTGTGTGTTTATTAACTTTTACTTTTTGCCTACAGGTGAATGGATAGGGGTACGATGTACCCCATATCCATTCACTTAGGGTGGGGGGCCGGTATCTGGGGGCCCCCTTATTAAAGGGGACTCCCAGATTCCGATAAGCCTCCGCCCGCAGACCCCGACAACCAATGGCAAGGGTTGTCGGGAAGAGGTCCTGTCCTCATCAACATGGGGACAGGATGCTCTGGGGTGGGGGGGCCCGTAGTGCGCCCCCCTGCCCCAGAGTACCCAACCCCCCCATGTTGAGGGCATGCGGCCTGGCACGGCTCAGGAGGGGGGGGGCGCTCGCTCGTCCCCACTCCCATTCCTGACCGGCCGGGTAGCGTGCTTTGGATACGGGTCTGGTATGGATTGTAGGGGGACCCCCTACGTCGATTTTTCGGCGTAGGGGGGTCTCCTTACAACCCATAACAGACCTAAGGGCCTGGTATGCTCCTGGGGGGTGAACCCATGCCGGTTTTTTATTTGAAAATTGGCATGGAGTTCTCCCTCAGGAATGCATGCCGAGCGACGCTGTAATTTTTATTTATTTTTTCCCCGACGCAACTTTTTTAAGCCGTCGCGATCCTCAAAACTCGGCGTAACGTAACTTTGCGCATGCGCAGTACGGCCGGCGCGGGAGCGCGCCTCATTTAAATGGGACTCGCCCCATTTGAATAGGAACGCCTTGCGCCGGCGGAATTTTAGTTACACAGCCTGAAATTTCTAGATAAGTGCTTTGTGGATCAGGCACTTAGGTAGAAACTTTAAGGCAGTGTAACTTAAATGGGATTTTTTAAGTTACGTCAGGTTTTTGTGGATCTGGCCCTGGATGCCTATCTGTGCCATCTCCAAGGTCATATACCTTGGGGGTTCGACACTTAGAAGATAAGAGAATGATGGGGAATTCTGGTTTCACATGTGAGATGAAAAGCGACTCTGAGAATCTATATTTGAGAAGCAAAAGGTTCTCCTGTAGAGATACTTCAAAGGTTTTCACTTGTCTTAAGAATTGGACAGATGTATGAGCTAATGATATGTAAACATTCCGAGTCCACACAACTCACTAAGAACGCCAAGATGTCTGACAATTGTTTGACATACAGGACAATTTATGGGGGTTTTTATAGGCCCAAGTTAAAGAGGTCATAAGTCATGATTAACTCAGCTTGACCTCATCATTAGGAATAATTCCTTATACGCTACTGCCCCCTACAGGTTAATATTGGCATTGGTTCAATATAGTCACTTATCAAAACATATTATTATGTGACAACGGCAGTCATGTGATAGTGATGTGATACACCCACTTCTTTGGGGAGTTAAAGAGGGATGACTCAGGACAGAGTGGGAGGCTGATGGGAAGAAGCTTGATGAGAGAGAGATGGCTGAGCTCTGGAGGGCTGATGGCAGAAGCTACTCTGATCTCTGATCTCTGAAGGAAGCTGGAAAGCAGAGTGTGTGTTATGTACTGGAACGTACCTTGTAGCCAGAGCCAAGTGTGCAGGAGGAGGCCTCTCTTACAGCCCCGGCTCTGGAGCTGCTGGAGTTGGGACAGCAAGCTCGGGAGCACGGCGAGGTAGGAGTGCCTGGTGATGATAGCAGCTTGGCACAGTTGGTGGTCCTTCGGGATGGTGGTTGCAGGAGACAGCGTCTCTGGAGCTGGGACAGGCACTGGATAGCAGAAGCTGGTGAAGCAAACCGGGTAAGCAGATAATCAGGTGGGTTAAGCAAGCGTAGTTAGATTCAGGCACAGGGTCTGGTAACGGTGGGCAGGAGAGCAGAGCGGAGTCAGAGCAAGCCAGGGGTCGGAGTGGAGAGGGTCGGATGGTCAGACGGAGTCGGGTCGGTTTGAGGTAACAGGTTACAACAGGTCACAGATTTCACTGATACAACGCTGCAGATCAGACAGCAAAGTGTCACTGCAGCTGCTAGCTTTTTAAAGGCTGAGTGGCGCCAATCGCGCATCAACGAGCACGCGCGCGTTCCTGCCGTTGTGCACGTGCGCGTGTAGTAGGCACATGCTCGCGTATATGCGCGCGCACATTTGGCGGGCAGATGCGCGCATTTGGCACATATCCGTGTGCATGTGAGGCGCGCCTGCACACATGAATAGGTGACTGGTTTTGATTCTGACCATTAGTATGTGTGCGCATGCGTGCACGCCGGAGCCTATTGGCAGGTCCCTGACAGTGTGACCGCAAACATGTAGGGGCTCTCAAGAGTCTTTCATTAGGAGGTTCCCTTCTCAAACAGAAAGATCTCTTAATTACTGGTAATGTATAATTTTGATCTTACATCCTCTATGCAATAGGTAGTTTAAACAGATACCAACTGTGGCCACTCTATTATCTTAGCAAGTGTTAATTGGATCTGAAATATCTTTAACTGCAGCATAAGATTATTCAGAGGCAATTAAATAAGTAACGCCTAGACGTGCTGTACATAGACACTTGTTTCATATATCGATCACAATATCATTGTGAGTCCTAGTGAATGGCCTAATTTTGGGATATGTTTAAACAGGTGATGCATTAGAGATAGCCTTATGTGTTAAAAAGACATTCTTGGCCAAATTACCAAGAACTGTCCACAGGACATCTTGTCCTTGCGTTTTAAGAAGCAGTAGCAAGAGATCTGTTTGTTATTGGGAAGAGATAATACAATGTCAAGTTTATGTCACTAAGAGCTATGAATTCACCTTGTCATAATATTGTAAATAGTCTCTAAACATTCAGCCATCGCTTATTTCTGATTATAGAAGCATATCAATTATTTGTTGTAATACGAATTGTATCTGATTTTAATCAGATACAATTCGTATATATTTTAAATATTCATTTGTATTGCTTGTCCTCAAAATAGCACGGATAAAATAATTTTAGATATCTTGTATTGCAGGAAAATTGTATATCTCCCAAAGCACAGATTTACATATTTTCATAAATACAATAATATTTTTATAGTTCAGAATAAATATTCTGACGGTATGTGTAGGCTCTATGCCGAGATGCGTCAATGGTTCTGACATTACTGTTGTTGGTTTTGATTTTAGTCTTGCAGTCTACATTTACACGCCTTACGGTTAAAAATTGGTTATGACATGATGTTTGCATTATACTCTTTTGAATTTTTTATTTCCTGTTGGTTAATAGCATAAGATTGTATCTCGACTGTTTGTCACAAAGTTGCCTTGACATTTTGTACTGCAATTCCTTATTTTTTCAAATATAATTTTAGAAATAAAAAATGTAAATATCAAAATTTCCCAAAAAATCTGAAGTATTTTATTTTTCCTTTACAGCTTTCAGAATTTGTGAAATACCCCCAAAACCTGAAAGTATATGACCTCTAAAATAAAAAGAAGGTGCTGCTGATTTTTTAGGCCCGGCGGCATTTGCGTATATGTTTATAAAATCAATATTGTCGCTAAAAATACACTAAAACCATTATTAGCAGATAAAAACACTGCGAATTTGACAAAATTCCTGCTAAATTCCAACTAAATATAAAAGCTTAACATGTATGGAGTTAATAAATACAAAATATTTGTAATTTTTACATTGCGCCTTTTTGCAAAATGGTTAAAATCGAACGTACGCAAAAATTTAAATATCCAAATTTTTCAAAAAATCGGAAGGTTTACATTTTTCCCTTACAGCATTCAGAATTTGTGAAAGACCCCCCCCCAAAAAAAAAAAATATATATATATATATATATATATTTTTTTATATTTATTTATATATTTTTATATATTCATTTTTTTTTTTTTTTTTTTTTCGGAAAGCACATGAACAGTAGAATAAAAAGAAGGTGCTACAGATTTTTAAGGCCCTCAGTTTTTACACAAATGTTTATCAAATCACTATTTTTACCAAAAAAATCCACTAAAATCCTTATTTGCACACATAAACACACTATAACTTATGTAATTCCTTCTAAATTCCTACTAAGGCATTGTTCAGTGGGGTGTGCTAAAACATACACCCATGGAGGGCCATGTTTACCTGCATGGGGATACACAGGTATTCTGTGCATCCATGTGCAGGTCCTATTCATGTCAAATGGTACACAGCAGCTGCAAGGACAGATCTGACATCCATGTGGGTGTAGGTGCATGGATCCAAATGCAAACAGCATGAGCTCAGGGACATGCACCCACACGGATGTCATGTTGGGAGTAATGGCTGCAGCATCTAAATTGACATGAATGGGACAGGAACACCTGGACATTCCCGTGCAGCCGATGTGTCCCAATTGACATCAATGGCACTGCTGGCATAGGGATGCACACCTGTTTATCCCTCTGCAGCTAAACACGGCCCTGTAGTGGTATGCCCTGTGCGAACAAGGCCCTAGGCTTTTTTTAGACTTTCAGTTGGGGGGAGGGGCGTTATGCAGTTACGGTGCATTTTTCTGCAATAATTGGGTTAAAATAGGTGGTGAGAAGGCATTGCATCGCTTTCCTCACTGCCTGCCAGTAGCCTCTGGAAGTTAGCCTCGGGCTTTAGAGGGAAGGGCGATTTAGACACATGTCTACATTTACCCTTAGGACCCTTTCTCACAACATATGTTTAACAGCCCTAACATCTACCCCCCGCTTTCCATCTGACACTGCACTCGCCGATCTCCTGGGCAGCTTTTGCAGGGAATGCCGCTTGCAGAGCTGTTTGGATGGGCCGCCAGGTATCAGTGAGTGAGGGGGGGGGCACTGAAGGGGGTACCAGCGGATGGGGGAGACAGCATTTAGGAAGAAAAAAGTTTAACAGTGCAATTGCCGACAAGAGAGTGGCAGTGGAGGAAGGCGGCAATTGCAACGGAACAACGGAGATCTGTGTTTGTGGGTGATGCACAGATGTTGGAGGATGAAATTAGTGCTGGGGGGTGGATGTAATGGCAGGGGACAGTGTGCGGCGGACAGAGCAATCATTTTAGGTAGAGCAGGAGGGGATAAAGCAGCGGGGGACAGGTAGAGAGGTGGTGGCAGCAGAAGGGAGGTGTCATTTTAGCTGAATAACTCATATCAGTGGCTTGTTAACCGCTAATCAGAGTTATTGTTATGTTCAGCATTTCTGATATAAGTTTATAGTCACTGAAGTGACCATGAGCTTATAACAGAGGAGGAATGTAAGTGTGTACCGCATACATACTTGGCCACCTGCAGGCAGTTCTGTAGGTGTATGGACCTGGCAGTGAAAGGGTTAACAGCATATCATAGGAATCACACTTTGCGGGACTTATTAGTGCATTCCGATTTTAGGAAACCAAAAAGTGAAAAAAAGAGCACCTTTTTTGGCAGCAAGAGAAATTTATGTTTTCCATGTCTCAGCTGCTCACAATGTTATATATATAAATAAAGGTAATGTGTTGGGGCGCTCGCTAATTAAGAATAATAATTAGTGAATAAATAATCTAAAATCCCAGAATGAAAAATCCCATGCAATTTCCGTGCACTAAGTGCATGACAAAATACAACATCAAAAATGTGCAGCACTAAGGTGCATGATAGGTAATAAGTGCTAATCAGGTGCATCCATACATTGAAAATAAATTCAAGCAAACAGCACTGGATGTGCAAAATAAGTCCAATATAAACAAATATATATATATATATATATATATATATATATATATATATATATATATATATATATATATATATATATATATATATATATATATACTGTATATATATATATATATATATATATATATATATATATATATATATATATATATATATATATATATATATATATATCTTCATGCAATTGTGCAAAAACGCATTAAAGGTGAAAAATTCCCAAATTCCGGAAAAAAAATCCAAACATGCAAACAAATTAAATAAGTGCTAATCAGGTGCATCCATACATTGAAAATAAATTCAGCAAATGGCATTGGATGTGCAAAATGAGTCCAATATAAAGAATAAAAATAAATATCTTAATGCAATTGTGCAAAAACGCATTAAAAGTGCAAAATTCCCAAATTCCGGATCAAAAATCCAAACATGCAAAAAAATGTAAAAAGTAAAGTCCACAACGTTTTCCAAATGTGCAGTGCTCAGAACTAGCTCAGAAAGTGCTTCACTGGGGGGCGTGGCCGACCGGAGCTGAAGATGGCAGCTTAGCTTCACTGCTCGTCAGCCCAGGGAGAATGACTGACCTGCGACGGCCCTCACAGCGACTCCATCCACTGCCATCCTCGCTCCTGAGTCAAGCAGGACATCAGCCAACATGTCGAGGAAGAGGCTGACCGAGTACAAGCCTCAGAAACTCACCGAGTTCTCTTTCAAGCCGGCGGGGAAGGTCGGTGCTAATAAAGATGGCGCCGGCCAGGCCGCGCTGCGGGACTCCTACCCTGATTTACCAGATGCTATTCCGGACAGATTAGACATTCAAGCCCCCCTTGTGCCCTCCAATCGCTCCCCGGATAGAGACCCCCTCACTAGCAGCCCAGCTAAGGCTAAAATGCGGCTGGACGCGCCGCCGAGACGGCCGGCCATGCCACTAATTGAGGCCCCCGGCTTTTCTCTCCAACCAGGCCCTGCATTCTTCTATGGCCTCCTTCTCCACCTCAGGCCAGCCTGTACTGGACTCCACATTAAAGGACATGCTTCTGTCCCTGCAATCCTCCTTAATGACTGATCTCTCCTCTCTCTTCACCAAGATCACCTCAGACATCCACTCTCTGGGTGACAGGGTCTCTCACATAGAAAGTAGTATGACTGACTGTGCCTCGACAGTGAATGGGGTTATTGATGTGTTTGATGCTGTGCGTGAGGAACAGTCATGGATGTGCGCCAAGCTCGCAGACTTAGAGGACAGATCTCGCAGGAACAACGTTAAGCTCAGAGGCGTTCCTGAATCCATTTTACCTGCAGATCTCCCTAAGTACGCCAAAGAGCTTCCCATCTCCTTCTTCAGGTCCCTACAAACAATTCTTAACCACTATCTCTGGAAGGATAAAAGATCTCGATGTGCCCACTCGAAACTTGTTAAACACAAATTAGCTGGCGGGGTGGGATCCATAGATTTTGAGGACTATTACCTAGCAGCTGTTCTCACCCAACTTCCTGAATGGTTCCGAGATAGCCCTGTCACTCCTTGGGGACAAATTGAATGCCTCTCCCTCCCTCGCCCCTTCACTTAAAAACTGGATCATGAGTATTCCATTGGGGGCGACGATTCCGTCCTCTCTCCCACCTTCCATGATGGCCACTGCCAAAGCGTGGGTCAAACTAGTCACACATTCCACCTATCACGCCTCTGTCCAGCTAGACCAAATACCCCTAGAATCTACCCCTAGAATCTCTACAACATATATCACCGGACTTACCCCTGGGCCACTGGATCTCTGCGGGAATCCGCTTTGTCCACCAACTACTTTACAGAGATACGCCTAAACCCTTTTCCCAGCTACAGGAAGAGTTTGATCTCCCCTCCACAGAATTCTTCACCTACATGAGAATTTGCCACTGCTTGAAGACAATGCCCTTGCCCCTCTATACCATCCCTCCAAAGACATGGAAATTTTTAACTGACCCAGCTACCCCTGTCAAAGGCATCTCCCACTTCTACAATTCACTCCACATGAAGACCCAATTCGCCAAGTCGCCCTCTCACCTACGGTGGGAAGTTGACCTGACTCGAACCTTTTCCACTGAACAGTGGACTAACGCACTGCAATCTGTCTATAGGTCCACGAAGTGCTCCGCACTTTGGGAGCTTACCCAAAAGATAACGCTACGGTGGTATCTGACCCCAGATGGGCTGGAATCTTTTAACCCCAATTCCTCCAATCTCTGCTGGAGGTGCAAATCCTCCAAAGGAGACATGCTCCACACGTTTTGGACGTGCCCCTCTGTCCAACCATACTGGGTACACGCATTTAAGCTCATATCCACCGTTACCAAACACTCAGTGCCCCCCACTCCAGGATTTGCAATACTCAACCTGACTATTGAGGACATTCCTCCTCCACTTAGATATGTTACCACGCACATACTACTGGCCGCTAGACTTTGTCTAACGAGACTGTGGAGATCAGAGAGGCCCCCGACTATTGACCAAATCATTGACCTTGTGGACTTACATTATAGTTATGAAACTATGGCAGCGACTAGCGCTGGCCAATCCACGAAATGCAGATTAGCTTGGAGTCCATGGGTCAACTGCACTAGAGCCGCGATGAGCACGTAACCTATTGTACACCATGCGACCATTCCTAGAACTGTCTTGACCGAACGATGTGACCAACTCCTGACCGAAGTGTTTGAGTACTTCACTGTTTGTATTACATATTTGGGGAGATTCCTCCCCACCATTTACCTATGTTGACGGTTTCCCCCCCTCCCGGCCACAAACAGAGCCCAATTGGGGTGGCCGGAAGGGAGTGGAAGCCACGTTACCTATATGTTTAATATGTAAGGACTATTTTAGCTTTGTTAGCACGTTTCTCTTGCCCTCACTATGTCCTGTCATTTAGCAACGTCGTTGCACGACGTACAATGCTCATATTGTACTTGTATGCCTGTAAACCTCAATAAACATGATTGAAGAAAAAAAAAGAAAGTGCTTCACTCCTCATCAGCCTCTTACCTCTAAGAGGCTTAAAGTTAGCCTTATGTGAAATTCCAATGGCAGCTCCTCTTTCCCTCCAAATGCAGCAGTGTTGCAGATCAACTTCACTCCACAAAGGCAGCGATTAGCCAGTGTACAAGCCCCTCTTCATTTGAATCAATGACTCCCCATAAGGCACATATGGAAGGAATAGCGCTCACAATAGTGTAAAAACGTCAGCATAATTTTAATATAGACAAAGTAAACACTCACATTTCAGTTAAGGATCTCAAACCCTATGATACCCTATGATTAAGTGGCGTGCACAGCCACGATACGCGTGAGGGAAGTGAGCTGTTGGTGACGTTGTCTCCACTCTCGGCCGGGAGTGGAGAAATTACTGTGTTTGATGTCTGATGTCTTGAATTTATTTTCAATGTATGGATGCACCTGATTAGCACTTATTACCTATCATGCACCTTAGTGCTGCACATTTTTGATGTTGTATTTTGTCATGCACTTAGTGCACGAAAATTGCATGGGATTTTTCATTCTGGGATTTTAGATTATTTATTTACTAATTATTATTCTTAATTAGCGAGTGCCCCAACACATTACCTTTAATTACTGTTATAAGTGTGTGAACACCTAATCGTTGTGGCTGCTGCTGTAGTCCATCCGTTATTTAGTATCCATTAGTGTGGTTTGCGCATCTAGTTACTCCCCATTCCAGTTATATATAAATACATATCAAATATCAAAGCACCACATCACAATGTAAGCATCTTAAATAAGTTAGTGCACTTCATTTAAAAATATTAGTACTACAGCGCTAATTAAATGGGTGACCCATGGGTGACCCATGACTAAGTCAAGTGACTATTGACGTAACGCGTGGGGGAGGAGTTACGAGCGGGACGGATCTAGGATTCGATCTAGGATTCGAATGAGGAGAGGAAACATCATATGAGCTGAGCGGCTTAATGAAGGATCGGTGTATTGTTGTTATATGCGGCTTTTAATCGGCGGATTCGTGAGTGTGCCATTGCTAGAGACCATCTATCCTCCTTGTATTGTTTAATACTCAGCTGCGCTATGAGAGTTTTTCTCTTTTGTTTTCCATGAGCTGTGGTTAATGTGGAAGAGGCGTTCTACTTGTGAAGCAGGAGCACGTTGTTTGAGATCACATCACACCTTCCTCTAATCATCACACTGATCTGGGTGTTGTTTCATTGAAAACCACTGGTGTATATTTATGCAATTGGACTTTATTTGTAACATTGCCTATTAATTTGACACTTGATAGTTTCTTTTTAATCACTTATCAGCACGATTTGCATTATCTAAGTTAATATTCAGCGCAAATTAATTTATATAGTGCACTTCATTGTTCACACATCACTCCCTTCATCAGAGTTACAACATAACATAAAAAGTATGAATACAAGCTATTTGATCAGGATAAAATAATAAATAATCTAATATGTGTATTTTACAGTAAACATATTTACAGATACCCCCATACTCAACAAGTGTATGTAAAAAAACAAAATTTAAACTAAATTCCGATATCAACTTCTGAAAGAGGGTGTTTGATGATGATATATACAGGTATAGAGAATAGTAATTCTATGTGCATATGTATGTGTATATATATATATATATATATATATATATATATATATATATATATATATATACACATGCAAATATTGCCAATGTCACTGCTTCTGGGTCCAACACCATCTTGGTGCACTGACACCTGGACTCTGGCAGCATTGATGTTTATATACCAAAATTGCCTGTATCAGCAGAGACCCCTTGACCATTGCCAATGATTTTTACCTATCTTCGGGAGCTTCACTGATGCAGGATTTAGCTTATTAAGCCCCGGACTATTTGGCTGGCCAAAGACCAGAGCACTTTTTGCGATACGGCACTGTGTCGCTTTAACTGACAATTGCGTGGTTGTGCGTTGTGGCTCTCAAACAAGATTGACATCCTTTTTTCCCCACAAATTGATGGTGGTATTTGATCAACACTTTGGTTTTTATTTTTTTGCGCTATAAACAAAAATAGTGGCAATTTTGAAAAAAATTCAATATTTTGTACTTTTTGCTATAATAAATATCCTCAATTTTTAGCGCCCGCAAAGAGCTGCTGCCGAATCGCTTTGAATGTGTTTCGGTGGCGCTGCCCATTGATTTTAATGGCAGGGGCGCTTTAGTGTATACACTGCTCCTAAAGTGCCCCAAAGATGCTGCTTGCAAAACTTTTTTTAACGTCCTGCAAGCGCACCGCCTCAGTGTGAAAGCACTCTGGCTTTCACACTGGAGTGACAGGAGAGGTGCTTTACAGGCGCAATATTTAGCGCCAAAATGCCTGTAAAGTGCCTCAGTGTGAAAGTGGCCTAAAAGAGAGGAAAGAAGTGAGCAGGCGGACGAGCAGAGATGACATCATCTCTCACTGCCTGCCCGCATCACCGCTCTCCTGCCCTCACTAAATGGACCAAATTTAAAGGGACGTACAGGTACTGCCATTTGCCTGCCTGTGGCATTGCGTCAACGTACATCGTCGTGCGGCGGTCGGCAAGTTGTTAAACAAAAATGATATTTTCAGGTGTTTTAATTTGGAATTCAGTATCTTCAGTAGTAAGCTTCATATTCTTGGACAGTGAATAGCATATATGTGAATTCTTTTTTTACTCAAGTGTACCATTTTATATACTTGTATGGTAAGGTAACAGTAGTTAGACTTGAAAAGTACTGTTTACTGATATTTCAATGACAAACTTGGAATTGTATGGGTGTGATTTACTAAAAGAAACTTGCCTGTTCACTTTGCAAGGGAATATTTCTCAGAGCTTAGTTTATATAGTGAAATGTCCCTAAAGCTTGGTGAATGAAGTAAAATTTCACATGCAAAGAGAAAAAAAACAGCATTTTTACTTGATTGGATGATGGAAGTCAGCAAAGCTTAACCTCATTTACTAAGCTCTGGGTAAAATTCCCATGCATAGTACAAATTCACTTGCAAAGTGAACAGTCTATTTGCCTTTAGTAATTCGACCCCTATTTGTACAAAGGGAGACATGTAGCTGGATTCAAGTAGGGGCGCGCATATTTGCGGCGGCGTAGCGTATTTACACTAAGCCGCCGTAAGTCAGAGAGGCAAGTACTGTATTCACAAATTACTTGCCTCCTAAGTTACGGCGGCGTAGCGTGAATAGGCCGGCGTAAGCGCACCAAATTCAAATGAGGATGTGGGGGGGCGTGTTTTATGCATATTAACTGTGACCCGACGTGATTGGCGTTTTTTACGAACGGCGCATGCGCCGTCCGTGTACATATCCCAGTGTGCATTGCGGCAAAGTACGCCACAAGGACGTATTGGTTTCGTTGTGGACGTAAATTACGTCCAGCCCTATTCACGGACGACTTACGCAAACAACGTAAAATTTTCAAATTTCGACGCGGGAACGACGGCCATACTTAACATTACTAGTCTAGCTATTTGATGGAATAACTTTACGCCTGAAAATGCCTTACGTAAACCGCGTATCTTTACTGCGACGGGCGCACTTACGTTCGTGAATAGGTGTATCTAGTGATTTACATATTCTACGCCGAAGTCAATGGAAGCGCCACCTAGCGGCCAGCCTAAATATTGCACCCTAAGATATGACGGCGCAGGCTGTTGTATCTTAGCTAGGTTTAAGTGTATCTCAGTTTGAGAATACACTTAAACTTAGGACGGTGCAGATTCTGAGTTAGGTCGGAGTATCTACTGATACGCCAGCCTAACTCTTTCTGAATCCACCTATAGGTCTTGGTTTCCTTTAACCACTTGACAACTGGGCACTTAAACCCCCTTAAAAAACAGATCAATTTTCAGCTTTCGGTGCTCCCACATTTTGAATGACAATTACTCAGTCATACAATACTGTACCCATATGATTTTTTTTGTCTTTTTTCACACAAATAGAGCTTTCTTTTGGTGGTATTTAATCATCATTGGGTTTTAAAATGTTTGAGCTATAAAATAAAGACTGAAAATTCTGTAAAAAAAAATGCATTTTCTTTGTTTCTTTTATACAATTTAGCAAATTAGTAATTTTTCTTCATAAAATTTGGCCAAAATGTATACTGTTACATATCTTTGGTAAAAATAACCTAAATTGGTGTATATTATTTGGTCTTTGTGAAAGTTAGAGTCCACAAGCTATGGTGCCAATATCTGAAAATTGATCACACCTGAAGTAATGACGACCTATCTCATTTCTAGAGACCCTAACATGCCAGAAAAGTTCACATACCCCCCAAATGACCTCTTTTTGGAAATAAGACATTCCAAGGTATTTAGAAAGGGGCATGGTGAGTTTTTTAAAGTTGTCATTTTCCCCACAATTGTTTGCAAAATCAAGATTTTTTTCTTTTTTGTTTTTCACAAAATTGTCATATTAGCAGGTTATTTCTCACAGACAGCATATGCATACCACAAATTACACCTCAAAACACATTCTGCTATTACTCCTGAGTATGGTGATACCACACATGTGAGAATTTTACACAGTGTGGCCACATACAGAGGTCCAACATGCAGGGAGCATCTTCAGGCGAATTCTGACATTTATCTCCTACATGTAAAAATCATCATTTATTTGCTAGAAAATTACATAGAACCCCAAACAATTATATATGTTTTTTTTTAGCAAAGACCCTAGAGAATACAATGCCAGTCATTGCAACTTTTTATCTTGCACAGTATTTGCCCAGCAATTTTTTGAATGTGTTTTTTGGGGAAAACAAAAACAGTTTTGTGCTTTAAAACAAAAAAAAGTAAAGTTAGTCCAATGTTTTTGCATAATGTGAAAGATGAAGTTACGCAGAGTAAATAGATACCTAACATGTCACACTTCAAAATGTTACACGCTCGTGGTATGGCGCCAAACTTTGCTTATTAAAAATCCCCATAGGCGACGCTTTAAATATTTTTACTGGTTAAATGTTTTGAGGTCTAGGACCAAAATGATTGCTCTCGATCTTACATTTGCAGCGATACCTCACATGTGTGGTTTGAACACCATTTTCATATGTGTGTGGGACTTACGTATGTGTTCGCTTCTGTATGCAAGCACACGGGGACAGGGGCGCTTTAATATTTTTTTTTTATTGTTCATTTGACTTTATTTTTTTCAGTTTGACACGTTTTTCCCCCAAAAATTATTTTTTTGATCACTTTTATTCATATTACAAGGAATGTAAAGGTCCTCTTTACAGTGAGATATGGGGTCAATAAGACCCCCACATCTCACCTCTAGGCTAATAAAAATAAAAAACGATCCTGGCTTTGATCGTATCAGTGAGTCGGCAGAAGCACTGGAGGGCGGCAGGAGGGGGCATGACCCCTCTCGCCTCCCGTAAGAACGATCAACGGGCAGAACAGCAACTATGATCATACTTATGGTGTAGGGAATCGCTGGCTGAAAAAGCTGCACCCATCATTCAGATATCCCCGCACAAAATCAAGGACGTCATATGACGGCCGGCGGGCAGGCGGGAAGTGGTTAAAACATTTTTTTTAACACAAAGTTGTCAATTTATACAATATTTCGAACACATAGCATGCACATACCAAAAATGACACCCTAAAATAGATTCTCCTACTCCTCCTGAGTACGCCGATACCACATGTGTGAGACTTCCACATACAGAGGCCCAGTACAGCCGAGTATGGCCGAG
Organism: Rana temporaria; assembly: GCF_905171775.1. NCBI lineage: Eukaryota > Metazoa > Chordata > Amphibia > Anura > Ranidae > Rana > Rana temporaria. The sequence goes on along the minus strand of NC_053491.1, from coordinate 290,132,329 downwards.
CATGGCCAGCATGGCAGAGCATGGCTGAGCATGGCTGGGTATGGCTGAATATGGATGGGTATGGATGGGTATGGCTGGGTATGGCCGGGTATGGCTGAGTATGGCCGAGTATGGCTGGGTATCACAGAGTATGGCTGGGTATGGCAGAGCATGGCAGAGTATGGCAGAGTATGGCAGAGTATGGCAGAGTGTTGCAGGGTGTTGCAGGGTATTGCAGGGTATTGCAGAGTATTGCAGAGTATTACAGAGTATTGCAGGGTATTGCAGAGTATGGCAGGGATGGATGAGCAGGGATGGATCTCTCCCCTCTCACACTGTACCGATCGGTACAGAGAGGGGAGAGAGGAACCGGCGTCATGACACTTGTTTACAAGTGATCACTCCATCATTTGACAGAGCGATAACGTGGTAAATGGCTGCAATTAGCGGCCATTTACCATTATCCGTGATGCTCCGGGTCCTCTGGACCCGATGGTCATGGACACTCCTGTGTGCGCGGCCCATGGACGCCCTCACAGAGTTAAGAAACCGCCCTGTAGCCGTCTTCCGGCTATGGGCCGGTTACTAAGTGGTTAAGAACCCATTAGAGAAAAAAATAAACCTGCATAATAATTCTTTATGCTGGTTTCTAACACTTTTGATATGTAGCCTTAACAACATACAAGGGGATTTTCCACCTGTGAATGTCAGATTGTATTTGGTTGTTTCTTGTTACAATATGCCCTGCAATAGGAATAGTCTGTTTCAATTTTAGGTTTCATAAATTGGTTTCCCAAATAACAATGAATCTTACTTATTTTAACTTTTGTAAGAGAGATTTGAAATTATAATGCATGTGTCAAACAGCGTACAAATCCCCATTTGTCCTGTGATTATTAGTGAGTAAAAACTGATGTAACATTTCTGCAATGATGTTTCCATCCTGGTGTGGAAGGATTTATGATGCTATCCTGCCAGCAATATGACCAGAATGTTGACAACTGCTTCTTAAGCTGAAGAATTTAAAATGAATTCTTATCTATCACTTCTGCCTTCTTTTGCTCAAAGTTAAGGAGTAGAGAAAGTCAGATTAATGGTTCCTGACTTTGCTATATAAATCATATGAGGGTTCTTTTTTTCTTCCGTTAAAGATGATAATGTGCAGAAAATGCCTAATATAAGTATGAAATCACAAATCCATGGTTATTTTTCTTGCATTTATTATATCTTGTGATAATCTTCACATCAAAATTTCCATTTCACAAAAATAATAATTGTATTGACGTGGAATTGTTATTTTCCCATATGAAATGAACACTTAACTATCTAAATCTTCTATTTCTGATGAATCAGTATATTAGCTCATGAATCATGGTTTTAAAAATCACCAACTTAAAGGAGTTGTAAAGGCAGACTGTTTTTTATCTTAATGCATTCTATGCATTAAGATAAAAATACTTTTGTGTGTAACAGCCTCTCCAGCACCCCTAATTACTTACCTGAGCCCAATCTCTCTTCAGTGATGTCCACGAGTGTCTTAGCAATCTGGGACACTCCTCCTGATTAACTGAGACACGGCAGCGATGCCATTGGCTACCGCAGCTGTCGATCAAAGTCAGTTAGACAATCAGGGGAGAGAGGAGGTGGGGCCGGGTCAGGGCTCCTTGTCTGAATGGACACACTAAGCAGTGATTCGGCTTGGGTGGCCCCATGGCAAGCGGGCGCTCTCGCGAAGATCGTACGTCACTTTGCCTGCCCATGCCATGCTGCAGATGTATATCTGCGTGCAGCGGGCGGCAAAGTGGTTAAAGAATCCCATCCAAGGATGGCAAATTTGTCTATGTTGTTTTAAACAGCTATGGTAAAGTTTATTTATTTTTCTTAACTCCATTGAGGCACATTTAAAGTCCTACCCCACTTCAAAGTTTTAGAATTGTCATATTTTGCAGGGACGGTGCATCAAATTCGCTCATTTTTACCCCCACCCCTACATACACCAACAATAACAGTATTCCAATAAATAAAATGAGTGATGCAAATAATTATATTTTTCAAAAAAGTGAAAACATATGTTTGTATAATAAATATACCAAGAAAATTGTGTAACAATAAACTCTGTGAAAAAAGGTGAAAGATCCAAACAGTCCAAAATCTTGTAAATCAATATATAAAACAACATTGTGTAACACCAAACTCCATGGAAAATAATGTGATAAGTCCAAAAAATTCCAAATATTGTAGAACAGTGGTAATGTGAAGGTGAACAGACCAGAACCATTCCCTTTTGGGTAATCTCTCACCTTATACTTTTTGACCCCAAAACAAAGGTCAAATATGCATGTTTCTTTAAACCAGGGATTAGACAAGCACTCGTGGATGGACCCAAGAATGGCAACATCTTCAATACAATGCAGCCTGCAGGAATCTCCATACTTATCTATTAAACTCCGATTCCAGCAAAGCAAGCTGGTCTTTAGCCACTCAGGGATACACCAGACGGTTTGCACTTGAATGGAAGGGGGTCTGCTGTGCTGGGGGAGAGGTTTATGGGAATGCTGGAGGAGTATTTAAACTAGGATTGAGGGGGAGGGTGAATTAGAATTACATCGGGCACACAGGTCAGTTAGGGGTTAATGGAGAGTGGAATGGGGATAGATGGGGGAAGGGTTATGGCAGGTGACAAGAAAGTTCCCATGTTGCAAACAGCCATTGGAAATAATAGTGCCATTTGTACTACTATAAATTATATGAAAAACACCAGAGAAAAATGTAACAATACATTTAAGTGTTTGTTCACCAATGCCAGAAGTCTGCCAAGCAAAACAGGTGAGTTGGAAGCTCTGGTGCATGAGGAGAGCTATGATGTAATCGGTATTGCTGAAACTTGGCTTCAATCCTCACATGACTGGGCTATTAATATTCCTGGCTATGCTCTCTTTCGGAAAGACAGGGTAAAAAGGAAAGGTGGAGGGGTCTGTCTCTATGTGAGAAGTGACCTCAAAGCAAGCGTGAAAGAGAACCTGGTTGATGGAGAGTGTGATGAGGCTGAAGCATTATGGGTGGAACTGCATACAGATGTGCGTAGTTCAAAATTAATCATTGGAGTTTGTTATAAACCACCCAATGTTAATGAGGAGGTGGAGACTCAGCTCCTTGCACAGATGGAAAGGGCTGCAAGGGCTGGGATGGTGATAATAATGGGGGATTTTAACTACCCAGAAATTGACTGGATTAATGGCACTTCTGGGACAGTTAAAGCGGAGTTCCACCCTATTTTACAACTTCTTTGCATTCGTTTTTACACTGCCCCCTTAAATACATTTGGGATGTTTTATTTTTGTCTTTTAAAAACTCACGTTTTTATCTGTGAGTCTCTTATTCCCCCGCCGCGGCGGAATGGCCCCCCCCCGCCGCATCCAGCGCTGCTATGCCTCCTGGGATATGTGTGTCTTCAATCCCAGGAGGCTGGGCTGAACATCGCAGCCGTGGATGAACATCTCGGGGGGCGGGAGGGAGGGCAGTGCCGCCCATATAGGTGGTGTCCTTCCTCTTCTCCCTCTCCAACTCCTCCCCTGTCCTAGCTCCTCCACCCGTCCTAGCACCGCCCCCGTCCTAGCACCGCCCCCGTCCTAGCTCCTCCACCCGTCCGTCACCGCCGTCACCGCCGCCCCCGTCCTCCTCCCTCCACCACCCGCCCACCTGCCATCTGTCTCCGGTGCACGGAGATACAGATCATCAGGCAGAGAGAGCGAGTCTCACTCTGTCTGATAGTGAGAGCACCGAGCATAGTACAGCCCCGCCTCCCTGTACATAGAAACATCACTCTGCACTGTGTGTTACAAGTCTAGTGCAGGCAGGCGGGGCTGTACTATGATCAGTGTACTCACATACAGATCTACACAGACCGAGATGTGCTCTGTATGCCTGATCATCTGTACCTCCCCCCACTCTGCACATAATGTCACCGCACTGTCACCGCACTAACATCACCGCACTGTCACCGCACTGTCACCGCACTAACATCACCGCACTGTCACCGCACTAACATCACCGCACTGTCACCGCACTGTCACGGCACTAACATCACCGCACTGTCACCGCACTGTCACGGCACTAACATCACCGCACTGTCACCGCACTGTCACCGCACTAACATCACTGCACTGTCACCGCACTGTCACCGCACTAACATCATCGCACTGTCACCGCACTGTCACCGCACTAACATCACCGCACTGTCACCGCACTGTCACCGCACTAACATCACCGCACTGTCACCGCACTAACATCACCGCACTGTCACCGCACTGTCACCGCACTAACATCTGCACAGGAACAAATTATTTATTATATTTACTGGTTCCTGGAAGGAGGGGGGGGAGAGGAGGGGAGGAGGGGAGGAGAGGTTTGCTTTGCATAGATAAGGGGCGGTAACTTCCTCTGACACTCCCGTTGCTATTGAAAACTGATCTGAAACCATTACACTGCTTGTACAGCACTGAGCATGTGCGAGGCTGAAATCCAGGAAGTCATACAGTCTGGCTTCATGATGCCCACACTTAAGATGGCCCCAGTCAATTTCTGTTTTATAAAGTGTCTAAATGCTGTAACAACCTAACAAAACTGACCTTAGTTTACAGACTAACTGTAGTAGAATACATTCAGCTTGTGTATTACAGGGGTATTTATATTTAAAAAGTTTTTTTTTTTCAATTTGTGGCCGAAACTCCGCTTTAAAGGACAAAAATTTAAAAACCTATTGCAGGACAATTTTATGGTGCAGTTTATTGAGGCCCCAACTAGGAATGATGCTCTGTTGGACCTGATAATCTCAAACCATGCAGAGCTTATTACTAATGTTCAGATAAAGGAACACCTGGGTAGCAGTGATCATAACATGATTTCATTTAATGTTAACTATAAGCAAGAAATACATACAGGAAATATTAAAACACTAAATTTTAAGAGAGCAAATTTTCCAAGGATGAGGGCTGCTCTCCAGGACTTGGACTGGGAGGGACTATTGGCACAGATGAACAGAGAACAGAAATGGGAATTCTTCAAAAAGACTGTGTGGAACCTCACTGCAAAGTATGTTCCCATGGGCAATAAGTTTAAAAGACTAAAAATAAAACCTATGTGGCTCACGGTCAAAGTTAAAAAAGCTATAAACAATAAGAAAGTAGCTTTTAAAAAATATAAAAATGAAGGAACACTAGTGTTGTTTAAATGTTACAAAGAATATAACAGGATATGTAAAAAGGAAATCAAGGATGCAAAAATTCAAAACGAACGACATATTGCAAAAGATAGTAGGACAAACCCCAAAAAATTCTTTAAATATATTAATAGTAAAAAGGTGAAGTCCGAGCATGTAGGCCCCTTACAAAATAATCTAGAGTGGGTGACTGGGGACAAAGAGAAGGCAAATTTATTAAATGCTTTCTTCAGCTCTGTGTATACAATGGAGCATGGGGGAGCTCATGTCCAAAATGGGGGTGGGAGTGACACAGCCCCAAATCCACAATGGATCAAAAGTGATATGGTCCAGAAATATTTAGACAGAATAAAGGTGGATAAAGCACCTGGACCTGATGGCATCCATCCACGGATACTAGGTGAGTTGAGCTCTGTCATTTCAAAGCCACTGTATCTAATATTTAGGGACTCATTAAAGACAGGAATAGTACCACTGGATTGGCGCAGGGCCAATGTGGTGGCCATATTTAAAAAGGGAACAATGGGCCTGATTCCCAAAAAAGCTGCCTAACTTAACTTTCAGCAGTTAAGTTACACTGACTTAAAATCTCTACCTAAGTGCCTGATCCACAAAGCACTTACCTAGAAATTTCAGGCCGTGTAACTTAAGTGCCGCCGTCGCAAGGCGGTCCTCCTCTCCGGGGGGCGTTTAAAATTTAAATGAGGCGCGCTCCCGCGCCGGCCGTACTGCGCATGCGTGTGACGTAATTTTCCCGACGTGCAGCGCGCGAACGTAATTGACGCCGGGCGGCTTTGTGGATTGCGACGGGACACTAAAGTTGCGACGGGTGAAAAAAAATATACGCGCCGGGAAAACAAATAATTATAAAAAAAAATTACAGCGTCGCTCAGCATGCATTCCTGAGAGGGAGAACTCCATGCCAATTTTCAAAGAAAAAAACGGCATGGGTCCCCCCCCCAGGAGCATACCAGGCCCTTAGGTCTGGTATGGGTTGTAAGGAGACCCCCCCACGCCGAAAAATCGACGTAGGGGTCCCCCTACAATCCATACCAGACCTGTATCCAAAGCACGCTACCCGGCCGGTCAGGAAGGGAGTGGGGACGAGCGAGCGCCCCCCCCCTCCTGAGCCGTGCCAGGCCGCATGCCCTCAACATGGGGGGGTTGGGTGCTCTGGGGCAGGGGGGCGCACTGCGGGCCCCCCCACCCCAGAGCACCCTGTCCCCATGTTGATGAGGACAGGACCTCTTCCCGACAACCCTTGCCGTTGGTTGTCGGGGTCTGCGGGCGGGGGCTTATCGGAATCTGGGAGTCCCCTCAAATAAGGGGGCCCCCAGATACCGGCCCCCACCCTAAGTGAATGGATATGGGGTACATCGTACCCCTACCCATTCACCTGGAGGCAAAAAGTAAAAGTTAGTAAACACACAACACAAGGGTTTTTAAAATAATTTATTATTCTGCTCCGGAGGCCCCCCCTGTCTTCTTTATTAGCTCTAATACCAGGGGGGCTTCTTCTTCCGCTCTCCGGGGGTCTTCTTCCGCTCTCCGGGGGGGGTTTCTTCTTCCGCTCTCCGGGGGGGGCTTCTCCGCTCTCCGGGGGGGCTTCTCCGCTCTCCGGGGGTCTTCTTCTATCTTCGCCGCTCTCCGCTGTTGACTCGGCGAACCCCGGTTCTTCTGCAGCTGTCCGGTGCCTTCTTCTTCAGCGCTGGCTGCCTGCTATCTTTGTGTGTTAGCTCAATTACTAACAGGCAGCCAGCGCGGTCTTCTGTGACGTCAGGTTCTTCTTCTCCCCTCTTCCGATGTTGACTCGTCGCCTCTTGTCACTGCAATGATGGAAGCGCGCCTTGCATCCCATTTATATAGGCATCACCGTCCCATCATGCTCCGGCAGGTACCCACGTGGTGGGTGCCTACCCACGTGCACCCACCACGTGGGTACCTACCGAATAATAAATTATTTTAAAAACCCTTTGTGTTGTGTGTTTACTAACTTTTACTTTTTGCCTCCAGGTGAATGGGTAGGGGTACGATGTACCCCATATCCATTCACTTAGGGTGGGGGGCCGGTATCTGGGGGCCCCCTTATTTGAGGGGACTCCCAGATTCTGATAAGCCCCCGCCCGCAGACCCCGACAACCAACGGCAAGGGTTGTCGGGAAGAGGTCCTGTCCTCATCAACATAGGGACAGGGTGCTCTGGGGTGGGGGGGCCCGCAGTGCGCCCCCCTGCCCCAGAGCACCCAACCCCCCCATGTTGAGGGCATGCGGCCTGGCACGGCTCAGGAGGGGGGGGCGCTCGCTCGTCCCCACTCCCATTCCTGACCGGCTGGGTAGCGTGCTTTGGATACGGGTCTGGTATGGATTGTAGGGGGACCCCTACGTCGAATTTTCGGCGTAGGGGGGGTCTCCTTACAACCCATACCAGACCTAAGGGCCTGGTATGCTCCTGGGGGGGGAACCCATGCCGGTTTTGAATTTAAAAATTGCCGTGGAGTTCACCCTCAGGAATGCATACCAAATGCCGTTGCTTGAATGGGCCTTTACAAGGTGTGACTAACTTTCCACATTGTAAAACCAGCCCTAGTTTTGCGCAAGCAAATTCGGAACTTACGCAGAAATCACAATGATGAAATGCTTTGTGGATCTGCTTAAGTCCTCATTTGCATACTCAAAGCTGCATTTCAATGAGAAATGCCCCCAGCGGCAGATGCGGTACTGCATCCTAAGATTTGACCGTGTAAGTGTCTTACATATGTCAGATTTTCTGCCTAACTTTGGAAAAAGCCTTTTGAGGATCGTTTCCAAAGTTAGGCACAGACTGAACAGCAGTTAAGTCTGCGGATCTCTTTTGGGAATCAGGCCCAAAGTCTTTACCAAGTAACTATAGACCTGTTAGTTTAACTTCTATAGTTGGGAAGATACTGGAACGTTTAATAAAAGACCACATGGATGAGTTCTTGCTGGAAACAAACTATTTAAGCAGCAGACAACATGGATTCATGAAAGACAGAAAGTGTCAGACAAACCTGATTTACTTTTATGAAGAGGTAAGTAAAACCCTGGACAGAGGCGTGGCTGTGGACGTGATATATTTGGATTTTGCAAAAGCGTTCGATACAGTTCCGCACACACGGCTCATGTGTAAGGTAAGGTCTACAGGATTGGATATATCAGTTTGTAAATGGATAGAAAACTGGCTGAAAGACAGAATTCAGAGAGTCGTGGTTAATGATTCTTACTCTGAATGGTCCAAGGTTATCAGTGGTGTACCCCAAGGTTCAGTGCTGGGATCCTTACTTTTCAATATATTTATAAATGATATTGGGTCTGAGATCAAAAGTAACATTTCTGCCTTTGCAGTTGACACCAAGCTATGCAGTGGAATAACGTCCTTGCAGGATGTCTCCAATTTTCAAGCCGACCTCAATGCTCTGTCTAATTGGGTGACTAAGTGGAAGATGAGGTTTAATGTAGATAAATGTAAAGTTATGCACTTGGGGGCTAAGAATATGCATGCATCATACATACTAGGGGGAGTACAACTGGGGGGATCTGTAGTGGAGAAGGATCTGGGGGTTTTAGTTGATCATAAGCTCAATAATGGCATGCAATGCCAAGCTGCGGTTTCCAAAGCGAGCAAAGTCCTTTCTTGTATTAAGAGAGGTATGGGCTCCAGAGACAGAGATATAATTTTGCCCCTGTACAAATCATTAGTAAGACCTCATCTGGAATATGCAGTTCAGTTTTGGGCACCAGTTCTCAAAAAGGATATTGGAGAACTGGAGAAAGTGCAGAGAAGGGCAACCAAACTGATAAGAGGAATGGAGGAGCTCAGCTATGAGGAAAGATTAGAAGAACTAAATGTATTCACTCTTGAGAAGAGGAGAATAAGGGGGGATATGATCAACATGTACAAATATATAAGAGGTCCATACAGTGAACTTGGTGTTGAGTTATTCACTTTACGGTCAACACTGAGGACAAGGGGGCACTCTTTACGTCTAGAGGAAAAGAGATTTCACCTCCAAATACGGAAAGGTTTTTTCACAGTAAGAGCTGTGAAAATGTGGAACAGACTCCCTCCAGAGGTGGTTCTGGCCAGCTCAGTAGATTGCTTTAAGAAAGGCCTGGATTCTTTCCTAAATGTACAGAATATAACTGAGTACTAAGATTTGTAGGTAAAGTTGATCCAGGGTAAATCCGATTGCCTCTCAGGGGATCAGGAAGGAATTTTTTCCCCTGCTGTAGCAAATTGGATCATGCTCTGCTGGGGTTTTTTGCCTTCCTGTGAATCAACTGTGGGTATGGAGTTGGGTGTATAGGATTGTACTGTGTTTTTTTTTTTTTGTGGTTGAACTGGATGGACTTGTGTCTTTTTTCAACTTGACTAACTATGTAACTATGTAACCAGGTAATAAGGCAAAGAGAATCTGACTGAAATTCTAATATAGATAAATGTCCTGGAAATAATGATTAGACTGAAGAAGTGGAGAAGCAAAAGACCATGATCCCCCTGTTAGTTGATATATATTAAAGTTTAACCCCTCCACACTGATTGCATTACTAGCCCAAAAGCTCAAAGGGGGTTATTTACTAAAGGCAAATCTACTTTGCACTACAAGTGCACTTGAAATTGCACTGAAAGTGCATTTGGAAGTGCAGTCGCTGTAGATCCGAGGGGGACATGCAAGGAAAATAAGAAACAGCATTTTAGCTTGCACATGATTGGATAATAAAATCAGCCCTGAACACAAAGGTGGATCAGTGGCTGACTCCGCACCAACTGGAGATCGGCAAAGTGGTGTGTGACAACGGAAGCAATTTGTTGGCGGCATTGAATTTGGGCAAGTTGACACATGTGCCGTGCATGGCACATGTGTTGAATCTGATTGTACAACGCTTTGTGCATAAGTACCCAGATTTACAGGACGTCCTCAAGCAGGCCAGGAAGGTGTGTGGCCATTTCAGGCATTCCTACACGGCCAATGCACATTTTTCAGATATTTAGCGGCGAAACAACATGCCAGTGAGGCGCTTGATTTGCGACAGCCCGACACGTCGGAATTCAACACTAATGTTCGACCACCTGCTCCAACAAGAAAAAGCCGTGAACGAGTATTTGTATGACCGGGGTGCTAGGACAGCCTCTGCGAAGCTGGAATTTTTTTTGCCACGTTACTGGACGCTCATGCGCATTGCCTGTAGGCTCATTCGTCCTTTTGAGGAGGTGACAAACCTAGTCAGTCGCACTGAAGGCACCATCAGAGACATCATCCCATTTGTTTTCTTCCTGGAACGTGCCCTGCGAAGAGTACTGGATCAGGCCGTAGATGAGTGTGAAGAGGAAGAGGAAGAGTTGTGGTCACCATCACCACCAGAAACAGCCTTATCAGCATTGCTTGCTGGACCTGCAGCAATGCTGGAAGAGGAGTGTGAGGAAGAGGAGTCAGAGGAGGAATGTGGCTTTGAGGAGGAGGAGGAAGACCAATCACAGCAGGCATCCCAGGGTGCTCATTGTCACCTATCTGGTACCAGTGGTGTTGTACGTGGCTGGGGGGAAGAACAGACCTTCAGTGAGATCAGTGAAGATGAGGAACGGGACATGAGTAGCTCGTCATCCAACCTTGTGTAAATGGGGTCTTTCATGCTGTCGTGCCTGTTGAGGGACCCTCGTATAAAAAGGCTGAAGGAGAACGACCTGTACTGGGTGGCCACGCTACTAGACCCCCGGTATAAGCAGAAAGTGCCTGAAATGTTACCAAATTACCAGAAGTCGGATAGGATGCAGCAGTTCCAAAATAAATTAAAAAGTATGCTTTACACAGCGTATAAGGGTGATGTCACAGCACAACGGGAATCTAACAGGAGAAGAGGTGAAAGTAATCCTCCTCATACCACGACCACGCCAGCAAGGACAGGACGCTTTACAGACTTGTTGTTGATGGAGGACATGCAGAGCTTTTTAAGTCCTACTCATCGCCACAGCCCTTCAGGGTCCACTCTCAGAGAATGACTCGACCGACAGGTAGCAGACTACCTCGCCTTAACTGCAGATATCGACACTCTTAGGAGCGATGAACCCCTTGACTACTGGGTGTGCAAGCTTGACCTGTGGCCTGAGCTATCCAAATTTGCGATAGAACTTCTGGCCTGCCCCGCTTCAAGTGTCCTTTCAGAAAGGACCTTTAGTGCAGCAGGAGGTATTGTCACTGAGAAGAGAAGTCGCCTAGGTCAAAAAAGTCTAGATTACCTCACCTTTATTAAGATGAATGAGGCATGGATCCCAAAGGGACTCACAGTGGGCGATACATTTGACTAAAAAGGCCTGATGAGATGGGCTGCCTTTGGCTAAAAATGGTATACACGCTGCTGTATTTTATCTCTGCATGCTGGATGACTTGCGTTACTTATCCGTCACCAACTAGGGTTCAAGCCGCAATGTTTTTGTGCACTTTCTGCCTGGAAAACATAATTTTTTCTGGCGGCTGCAACAATACCTGATTTTTTTAGGCATGTGTACATGCCTAATTTTTCTGGCCTCTGGTGCTGCACTGTGGCTGCAAAAAAAAAAGCACATACATGTGTCAATTCCCTTTTGTGATCGTTACCTTGTTGTGGTGAAGGGGCTTGCGTATCACAATGAAGCGACCACCTCTATGAGTGTGTTGGCAATGGCAATGTTGACACACCAGATGATGAGGTCGTTGCTTCATTGTGAACAGGCCAAAAGCGATCGGCTGGATAATTTTGCATAGAAAAAACATTAATTTTCTTTGTGATCATCTAAGGTGATCATTAAAGCCTACTAGAACAACAATGGGCCCACACTGCAGAATCATTGTTTTCTGAGTCACTTAACTGTCACTGAACTACCTCAGCACGACCATAGGCTTTGACAGTTTGGTCTGTCAGAGTTTGGTCTGTCACTGTGAAGCGGGCGTAACCCTTACACTACCTGATCAATACAACATCATACCTGATGTTTTAAAGCACGTTATTCCAAACAATTTAGGAATGTTAGGTGATTTATGCCCTTTATGGATTAAAACCCGACTCTGGAGGAGCGTCATGACGTGGTGCACGTGAGGCACGCACGCCAAGGGAGGAGCAGCCCGCGCCACGGTCCGGACCTTGCGACGGGGGATGAGGGAAGCCGGAGGTTCCGAGGGTGCATCGGCGGCAGCAGCAATGACTCAGTGTGGGAGAGCTGCTAGACCACCGATCGTTCCCTCCGTGGGGCCGCTCTCCCCCGCCGCTTAGCTGGGATCCCCCCTCTCTTCCTCCCCTCCCCTCCGCCATCTGAAGGAGGCGACACACCGAGCGGCACAAGTAGGAAGGAGCAGGTGCCGCATTTGCGTGTCGCTTGGTGGGTGCTTTTGGTCTCTCGACCCCCCCATGGATCCCGACTCCCCCTCAGGTCCTCATGGTTCCCAGACAGGCACTCAGGTAATATTTATGCTAATGAATTCTCACTGTATCATGGAAATACATTAACCTCCCTGGCGGTATGATTCTTTCAGAAAAAACATGCTGAAAGCGGTACCATTATTTGCAAGGAAATTTGGCGTTTTATATTGTAGGTCTGTAATTTTTAGAAATAACTCACTTAAATCTGACCAAACAAGATTCTAATAGGCATCCCGGGTATGACATTTTTTTAAAAACAAAATTATAAATTATAATATAATAAATAACTATAAATAATTATAACAAATAATAATATAATTATAATAAAAATTATTCAATAATGTAATCAAATCAAAATCACTGAAATTTGCTCAGTTGCAGAATTGTCATTGTCATATTTTTTTTTTTTCATGACGAATTTCCCCACAAATCGCTATCGCACAATTCTGCAAGTGATTATAATTTATTATCGCTGTTTTCTAGCTGATCTAAAACTATTTTTGACATAAAGGGACACTTTTGGTTGCTATGGACAATCTACAGTTTACAGGGAGAAAAAAAGGTTTTTATTATATAAAATGACATGCAGGACACTGGGCAGACCACTAGGGACAAGGGGGGTGTGTTTTTTTTACATACAGTACTGTAATCTATAAGATTACAGTATACTGTATGTAATGTGTTTGTTTACTTTTTTGAATTTGGCGCCGTTCTCCGTCCCCGTGCGTTGTAACGTCGCAGGGAACGGAGATCGGCGGCACAGGAGGACGCTGTGTGAATCGAGCGAGGTCCCGCTCGCTCACACAGCGCGGTGGCATCGCTGGATCCAGGGACAAGGTAAGTAAACACTCCCTGTACATCCAGCGAGGCGAGCCCGAGTCTGACTCGGGGTTACCGATTTTAGCCCAAAAATCTCACCCCGAGTCAGACTCGGGAACACCGCCCAGGAGGTTAATAGGAAAACCTACCCATGTGGACAATCTGCAAATCCAAGGAATCGTAGGAATACTATTTTTTTTTCAGCGCTTGCCAGTGGTTCTCATTTCTCAAGTTGGAAAATCATTTGGACTAGTTTGATATTGTAATAATTCTCTAATAACTCCTGCATTGAGACGAAAATCTACTAAGTGAAATTATAACTTATCTCTTCACAAACCCCTTTACCCCTCTACTTTATGACTCGCAGCTGAAAACAGGACACTGTGTTATTGATGTTGACGGTACCTGTACAGTTAAGGGGGGCACTGCCGGGTGAAGCACAATCCGGGACCTGCTGGGCCAGCACCTTGTAAATACATTAATGCGCCGATTCATTTAAAGTACCCCCGAGAGGTGGTGCACCCTCTCCTTCCTTTTTCTTGTGTTTGTTTCGGGTTGATTGTATTTCTCTCTGCCAGAGGAATTGTAGTGCAACAGGGTTGGACCATTGGCGGGAACGCCGGACTTTATGAGATGTATCTTACCTCCCCTGGTTGAATGCATACAAGTCCCTAAAATATGGTGCGGGAGAAAGACAGAGACAGAGGGACGGATCGTGGGGTGAGAGCGCAGTGAGAGTTACATAACTTGAGGTTATCCCTGTGCGCTCAAACCCTTAAGGGCATCTGAATAACTATTTACAAATATATAAACATACCAGAGATACCTCAATCACAGCAATCTGTCCCTCAAATATTTTCAATCCCGCTGGGCATTAACGCAAATAGGGAGCACCGCCGACACCTCAGGGTTAGGGGCTATCATACAAAAAGGCCCACCACTTTCGTGGGGATAAAATCTAAGAGAAAGAAGAGAGCACAAATAACCCTAGGCGTGGGGCTCCCTTACCTGTGTGTATTCTGGAGGTTGGGACCCAGTGTACACCCCTATAAATCCCGGCAGTCACTTTCAGAAGCCCTGAAAAAAAAAGAGCACCAACTCCCAAACTGGGGAAACGTATTAGAGAGACAAAAAAACACAACATGAACAAATCAACTAGGGGCTCTTCCCTGAAAATCTCTAAGGATAATCCCTCTACTAGCACTATAAGGCATTACAGTATATGACCCCAGACGGGAACACCAAAAGCCCAGCTACCATAAAAAAACAGAAAAAAAACAGGGGCAACCAAAAAGAGCGCTGGGGTGGCGGTTTCCCCTATTGCAGATACGTCAACAGAAGGAGATCAGGAAGTCAGTCAAATGGACGAATCAAGAATTGATTCACATTTACCCACAAAGGTTGAACTAGAGGGGATGCTAAAGAAATTGGAAAATGCAATAAAAGGAGATATCAGCGCATTAAGAACTGATATAAATCATATATTGGGGCGGGTAGAAGAAGTGGAGACAAAAATGGAAAAACAGGAACTAGAATTAAATCAATTAAAAAAAACAATATCATACAATGAAACAAAATCAGAGGTTATTACAGTACCGCTTGGAAGACCAAGAGAATCGTAACCGAAGGCAGAACCTAAGAATACAGTCTATCAAGGAAGAGAGAGGTGAAGATCTGAGAGAAATTTTGAATGACTTGTTTCTCCCCCTCCTGGAGAATGGCACGGGGGAACCTCTAAAAATAGAGCGGGGTCACCGCATTGGAAGAATTAAGGATGGTGATGGTGGATGGCCAAGGGATATAATCGTTAGGTTTCGTTATTTTGAAGACAAGGCAGAGATTTGGTCAAAATTGAGAAGAAAGTCACCTCTGCGCTACGACGGAGCGGAGATTCAGATCTTTACAGACCTGGCGTGGGTAACCCTCGCCAGAAGGAGGCATCTCAAACCTCTACTGGAACAAATACGCCAGCAGAATATTAAATACCAATGGGGGTTCCCGGCCGGCGTGCTTAATTGGTCACAAAGATGGGGTATCAGCAAAATTAACGTTCCCAGAGGGCTTGGCAGGCTTTTGCCGGAAATTAGACATGCATGTCCTAGAATTGCCTGGATGGGTCGAATAGACTCGGGTGGATTGGAGGGAGGGGATCTGTGGTGGGTGGGGAGGGACGGGAGTTAGTGGATCTGAGGGGGGGTCTTTGAGCTGGTCCTGCAGCCCTGCTCAAATAAGACCGACCTCCAATGAGTTTTCTTGGGGGCTATAAGAGAGGGCTGGGCATTGGGCAGCTTCACCTCATTTCACGAGAACTGACGGGAGGTGGGGTGCGAGTATCCCTACGGTTCAGAGGCGATGTTTAGGCCTATGGGGGGAGGGAGGGGGGGAATCTCACTTGACCTTAGATTCTAATGTTAAGCTGTATTCGCCTATGTATCCTACCTGGTTCTATGGGGACTCTATCTCCAAACGTGCCAGGGGTGTAGCAATTGGTTTTGCAAGAGGAATTGGGTTCATTCTTATAACAAGGCTGACAGACCTGGAAGGTAGATTTTTATTTTTAAAAGGAAAGCTTGGGAATACTACCTACACCTTAGCAAATATCTATGCCTCTATGTACACTCAATTCAATATTTAAGTAGAATTTTGGGGAAATTGGAAAACTTTGCGGAGGGCTATACGATTCTGATGGGAGACCTTAATTTTGTTATGAACCCCAAAGAAGATAGTACGTCCCGGGTGAGGGAGACAACCAACGTGCAGCTACAAAACATAAAACATAAGATCCAAGATTGTCAACTAGTGGACGTTTGGAGGATATTTCATCCAAATACACATGATTACACGTTTTTCTCCCCCCCACATGGAACGTATACCAGTATAGATTACATTCTGGTAGATCATAGGCTGCTGGAATGGATAACCGAAATGGACATTGGAATTATGACGGTCTCGGGCCATGCAGCAATATCCATGAAAATTAAATCATCTATACAAAAGATCCAACAGCCAGTGTGGCACCTAAATGATAATCTGATTCGAGATGAAGAAGGGGCAAGTAGGGTGGAAGAAGAACTTAAACAATTCTTTCTTTCCAATGATACAGAAGGGATCTCAAGTGCAACTCTTTGGGAGACGCACAAAGCATACATTAGAGGGATCTTAATCTCTGAGGGTGCGAGGAAAAAAAAAGAGAGAAATAGTAAGGCCGACACTCTTGTCAAAGAAATAGCAAACTTAGAACGCAAACATAAAGAGCAGGGATTAAAAGAAAGGTACCGCAACCTTATTCTAAAAAGAGACGCGCTTAAGGAGATCATGGAACAAGAAGCGAGGAAAAATCTAAACTGTATCGCTAGAGAGAGGTACCTATGGGGAAATAAATCTAGTAAGCACCTAGCTAAAATGGCCCAAAAAAAGAAAACCAGGAATAACATCGAAAAAATCAAAAGGAAAAACGGGGACCTGGCCTATTCGACTAGGGACATCGCAGACACCTTCAAAAATTATTATGAGGAATTATATACAATAAATCAGTCTGGGCGGCAAGTAGGTGTAAAAGAGGCCAAAATCCGAGCTTTCCTTGAGAAAGCAGGACTCCCCAGAATAGATGAGATGACAAGATTAAACTTGGACCGGCCTATAACTGAACAAGAGATAAAAAACGCTTTGAAAAATACGGCAGGCAGAAAAAGTCGCAGCCCAGATGGATTTTCAGTCTTATACTATAAGAGATTTTGTAATATTTTAATACCGAAGCTATGCAAAAATTTCAATGGCCTAGGGGCAGAATTTGGAACCAGTAAGGAAGCGCTAGCCGCATCGGTGGCAATAATCTTAAAAGAAGGGAAGGATAGCTCACTCTGTTCGGGATATAGACCAATTTCCCTGCTAAACACAGACATTAAGCTCTTTGCCAAAATCCTTGCTGAGCGTCTGAAAGAGGTTATGCCCTTTTTGGTACACCCAGGTGGGATTTGTCCCTAACAGAGAGGGTAAAGATAATAGCATAAGAGCAATCTTTCTACTTCAAAACATAAGGCAGAATACGTCACCGGGTCTATTCCTATCGGTTGATGCCGAAAAGGCCTTCGATAGGGTGGACTGGGGGCTCATGATGGAGACTCTTACCGTAATGGGAATAGGGAATAGGTTGTTCAGATGGATCAATACACTCTACCATCATCCTTCCGCGAAAATAAAAATTAACGGAACGCTCTCAGAGTCTTTTGAGATGAAGAATGGGACAAGACAGGGGTGCCCCCTGTCCCCCTTCTTTTCATCCTGTCATTAGAGCCTCTATTGAACACCATCCGAAATGACCCAGACATTAATGGTGTCAAAGTGGATAAGGAGGAACATAAATTGTCGGCCTTCGCCGATGATATTCTATTTTATCTAACCAATCCGGTAAAATCTATTCCCAAGCTCACTATGATATTACAACAATATGGTTCCATCTCTAAATTTAAAATCAATGTAACAAAATCTGAAATAATAAATATAAATCTCAACAAAAGGGCGGAAGGCCAAGTAAAAGAGATCTGTGCATTTCCCTGGAGCAGAGAACTAAAATACCTTGGCATTAAACTTGCCAATACGGGCTAGAAGATATACAAAATAAATTACGTGCCCCTGCTAAATGAGATCAAAAACTAATTAAAAAAAACAATAAATAAACCTCTCTCATGGATCGGACGCATAAATATGCTGAAGATGATAGTAGTTCCAAAAATACTTTATAAATTCCTGTTAATACCAATTGCGGTACCCCAACAACTTTTGAGAATCCTTAATTCTCTCCTAATGAATTATGTGTGGAAAAATAAAAAGCATAGAATATCCCTCTCCATCCTAAAACAGGGGAAGTTATTTGGAGGTCTAGCGGTGCCGGACATTAAAAGCTATTATAAGGCGGCTGTTCTCGCTCGGGCGGTGGAGTGGGCTAGGGACAGAAAAGATAAGAGATGGGTACAAATTGAAAAGGCACAAGCTAGTACACAATTGAGTAACACTTTATGGATTCCTGCACAACACAGAGCACTGGATCACCAAACATACGATATGACACAGGATACTTTAAGGATGTGGGATAGGACTCTAAGACACTACTTGACAGGAAATTTAATTCACCACTTATGAACTTAAAAGAAAATGCTTTTTTTGCACCTGGGGAAAAAAAAAACTGGTGGGAACTGGATTAGGAATGACATAGTTCACCTGGGTGATATTATAAAAGATGGTGAGATAATGACCTATGAAGAACTGAAAACCAGAACGGACTACTGGAATCTTGATAGGTGGCATTACTCCCAGTTGCATCATTTCATGCGGCACCTCCCCCGCCCTTTATGGACGGGGACGGAGCTGACACCATTAGAGAAGATATGCAAATCCGAAAATTCTAAGGGCACGATCACAAAACTTTATGGGATACTTATTAAATTGGGAGCACGGGGGGAAGCACCCTTTGTAGAGAAATGGGAAAGGGAGTTGGGAATCCCTAGAGGGGTAAACACTTTTCAGAGAATTATGCAATTGACTCACTCTTCAGCTATCGATATACGAACAGCCGAGACAAACTATAAATGCATATCGGGTTGGTATATTACCCCTGATAAATCCTATAACTTTAAAGCAGGACAGACAGCCGAGTGTTGGTGGGGGTGCCCTGACAAGGGAACAATGGCACACCTATGGTGGACATGCCCGAAAATTCAAAACTATTGGGACACAATATTAAACCAAATAAAAGAGATAATGGGTATGGAGATATGGAGATAAAGAAAGATCCCTGGGTTGTCCTTTTCCACAGTACTCAAGAGGGCATTAAAAGTTATAAGAAGTCCCTCTTACCTCATTTGCTTAACGCAGCAAAGAGGCTTATTCCGAGAAAGTGGCATGAAAATTGAAAGTCCACAGATATGGAACTGGATAGATGCAGTAGAGGAAACTTACAGGTTGGAAGAGCTAAAGGAGAGTATCTCAGAAACAAACAGCGACTTTAAGGAAAAATGGAAGAAGTGGACTGACTATAAAAAAACATGGAGCTACGTAGAGAGACTGAGAGTTCCTTAGCTTTTGGTTACCCGGGGAATATAGTATCCCAGGGTATAGATGTACAAGTGGACCGTCAAAAAAGTTAGGTACCCTAGTCTTGTAGTAAATAAATAATCTACACATTGTTGGATTTTTAACACATCTTACATAGGAAAGGCAGTAGATTCCTGGGAGCCACGACGGGGGTGAGGGGGGAGGGGGGGTGGAAAATGTAATCTTATCTGAGCTTTGATCGTCCTTCTCAGTTAAGGGGCGGATAAATTTAGGGGTACTGCTTAGAACCAAATACCTTTGCGGGAAGGCGACATACATATTTAATTCAACAAGCTTTTAAAAAAAAAAAAACTTATTCAAAGCTCTATAGCTTTTAGAGTTATTGTTTGTGCTTGCAAAAAAAAAAAACATACCACATATGATGCAAACCGTAAACAGAGACGTAAGAAGCATCAAATCATGAGCTGGTCTCTAGAATTTGGTAAAAGCTGAAGTAGTATAAAAAAAAAAACATACCACATATGATGCAAACCGTAAACAGAGACGTAAAAAGCATCAAATCATGAGCTGGTCTCTAGAATTTGGTAAAAGCTTAAGTAGTATAAAAAAAAAAAAAAAAAAAACAACTCTGCGTCAACTACAGTACGTAATTTTCCATGGGAGTTTTGCCATGGATCCCCCTCCGGCATGCGACAGTCCAGGTGTTAGTCCCCTTGAAACAACTTTTCCATCACTATTGTGGCCAGAAAGAGTCCCTGTGGGTTTTAAAATTCGCCTGCCTATTGAAGTCCATGGCGGTTAGCCCGGTTCACCCGTTCGCTAACATTTGCGGAAGTTCGTGTTCGCCGTTCGCGAACGAAAAATTTTAGGTTTGCGACATCACTAGTGATCACTAATCACTTTATTTATTTGCACCTCACTTACCCTTCACTAGTTCACCTGTGCACCTTCACCAAAATACCCCCCCCCCCAGATCTTGTGTGATAAGCACCCATGTATACATTTTGGGCCAGATCCTCAAAAGAGATACTCCGACTTAAGTGCTGTTCAGTCTGTGTGTAACTTTGGAAACGATCCTCAAAAGGCTTTTTCCAAAGTTACACAGAAGATCCGGCATGTGTAATTGAATTACACTGCGGAATTTTAGGATGCAGTACCGCATCCGCCGCTGGGGGCATTTCGAGTCGAAATGCCGTTGCTAGTATGCAAATTAGCACTTAAGGCGATCCACAAAGCTTTCTAGCTTCCTTTTTGCGCCGTAAGTGTTATTTTGCAAGTGTAAAATTAGGGCTCGTTCTACAAAGTGTAAACTAGTTACACCTTGTAAAAGCCCATTCCAGCGACAGCATTTGGTATGCTTTCCCGAGGGAGAACTCCACGGCAATTTGTCAAAAACAAAACCGGCATGGGTTCCCCCCCAGGAGCATACCAGGCCCTTAGGTCTGGTATGGGTTGTAAGGGGACCCCCCCTACGCCGAAAAATCGACGTAGGGGTCCCCCTACAATCCATACCAGACCCGTATCCAAAGCACGCTACCCGGCCGGCCAGGAAGGGAGTGGGGACGAGCGAGCGCCCCCCCCCCCTCCTGAGCCGTGCCAGGCCGCGTGCCCTCAACATGGGGGGGTTGGGTGCTCTGGGGCAGGGGGGCGCACTGCGGGCCCCCCCACCTCAGAGCACCCTGTCCCCATGTTGATGAGGACAGGACCTCTTCCCGACAACCCTTGCCATTGGTTGTCGGGGTCTGCGGGCGGAGGCTTATCGGAATCTGGGAGTCCCCTTTAATAAGGGGGCCCCCAGATACCGGCCCCCCACCCTAAGTGAATGGATATGGGGTACATCGTACCCCTATCCATTCACCTGGAGGCAAAAAGTAAAAGTTAATAAACACACAACACAAGGCTTTTTAAAATATTTTATTATTCTGCTCCGGAGGCCCCCCCTGTCTTCGTTATTAGCTCAATTAGCAGGGGGGGCTTCTTCTTCCGCTCTCCGGGGGTCTTCCACTCTCCGGGGGTCTTCCGCTCTCCGGGGGGGCTTCTCCGGACTCCGGGGGGGCTTCTCCGGACTCCGGGGGGCTTCTTCCATCTTCTCCCCTCTTCCGCTCTTGACTCGGCGAACCCCGGTTCTTCTGCAGCTCTCCGGTGCCTTCTTCTTCAGCGCTGGCTGCCTGCTATGTTTGTGTGTTAGCTCGATTTCAAACAGGCAGCCAGCGCGGTCTTCTGTGGCGTCAGGGTCTTCTGGTCTTCTGTTCTTCCGATGTTGCCTCGTCGCCTGTTGTCGCTGTAATGATGGAAGCGCGCCTTGCATCCCATTTATATAGGCATCACCGTCCCATCATGCTCCGGCAGGTACCCACGTGGTGGGTGCCTACCCACGTG
Source organism: Rana temporaria (assembly GCF_905171775.1). Classification (NCBI taxonomy): domain Eukaryota; kingdom Metazoa; phylum Chordata; class Amphibia; order Anura; family Ranidae; genus Rana; species Rana temporaria. Next base: position 290,110,474 of record NC_053491.1, on the reverse strand, counting down.
CACCCACCACGTGGGTACCTACCGGAGCATGATGGGACGGTGATGCCTATATAAATGGGATGCAAGGCGCGCTTCCATCATTACAGCGACAACAGGCGACGAGGCAACATCGGAAAAGAACAGAAGACCAGAAGACCCTGACGCCACAGAAGACCGCGCTGGCTGCCTGTTTGAAATCGAGCTAACACACAAACATAGCAGGCAGCCAGCGCTGAAGAAGAAGGCACCGGAGAGCTGCAGAAGAGCCGGGGTTCGCCGAGTCAAGAGCGGAAGAGGGGAGAAGATGGAAGAAGCCCCCCGGAGTCCGGAGAAGCCCCCCCGGAGTCCGGAGAAGCCCCCCCGGAGAGCGGAAGACCCCCGGAGAGTGGAAGACCCCCGGAGAGCGGAAGAAGAAGCCCCCCCTGTTAATTGAGCTAATAACGAAGACAGGGGGGGCCTCCGGAGCAGAATAATAAAATATTTTAAAAAGCCTTGTGTTGTGTGTTTATTAACTTTTACTTTTTGCCTCCAGGTGAATGGATAGGGGTACGATGTACCCCATATCCATTCACTTAGGGTGGGGGGCCGGTATCTGGGGGCCCCCTTATTAAAGGGGACTCCCAGATTCCGATAAGCCTCCGCCCGCAGACCCCGACAACCAATGGCAAGGGTTGTCGGGAAGAGGTCCTGTCCTCATCAACATGGGGACAGGGTGCTCTGAGGTGGGGGGGCCCGCACTGCGCCCCCCTGCCCCAGAGCACCCAACCCCCCCATGTTGAGGGCACGCGGCCTGGCACGGCTCAGGAGGGGGGGGGGCGCTCGCTCGTCCCCACTCCCTTCCTGGCCGGCCGGGTAGCGTGCTTTGGATACGGGTCTGGTATGGATTGTAGGGGGACCCCCTACGTCAATTTTTCGGCGTGGGGGGGTCTCCTTACAACCCATGCCAGACCTAAGGGCCTGGTATGCTCCTGGGGGGGGAACCCATGCCGGTTTTTTCTTTGAAAATTGGCATGGAGTTCTCCCTCAGGAATGCATGCCGCTGTCATTTTTTTTTTTCCCCGACGCAACTTTAAGCCGTCGCGATCCTCAAAGCTCGGCGTAACGTAACTTCGCGCATGCGCAGTACGGCCGGCGCGGGAGCGCGCCTCATTTAAATGGGACTCGCCCCATTTGAATAGGAACGCCTTGCGCCGGCGGAATTTTAGTTACACAGCCTGAAATTTCTAGATAAGTGCTTTGTGGATCAGGCACTTAGGTAGAAACTTTAAGGCAGTGTAACTTAAATTGGATTTTTTAAGTTACGTCAGGTTTTTGTGGATCTGGCCCCATGTGTCTAATCTGGATGGTACATATGTGAACTCTGAATTACATAATGCCTCACTCTTCAACCTACCTGGGAATAAAGGTGGGAATATTAATATAGTTATAGACCTTGTGCTTAAAGTTCTGGAAGAAGCCAGTTTCAAACATAGATCACAGGTAGACCTATTAAATAGAGTTAAAACTCTCTGTGACCATAATAATTTGGTTATCCGCCTGGAACTTGTGAGGTTTAATCGAGATCCAACTTTTTAGTATAAAAGACTTGAACTTGAAAGACTTACAGTATATCAAAAGGATATAGTGGAGGCATTATTGATAAAAAGGAAAAATAATGTCTGGCCATGGAGCAAGATGGACGCTTAATCCACACACTCCGCTCAGCCCTGGGACAGTGAGCAACCCTCCGCCTGACACAGCTGCCTTTCTCCCCTCTCTTCTACACCAGAGGGGAGCTGGAACTCTGAGGATCACAGTGGTATGTCAAAGAAGAAAAACCGCTGCACCTATTAATCGTGCCACCTCACAGAACGCTGCCTCACAGACTATTATAGGCAGAGTCTCACAGACACAGACATGCAGCGCAGCCAAAATGGCGCCTGAGCGGCGTCTCCACCTCTTCCCGCACCAGCAACATAGGCACCACAAGGCCCAGCAAGCTCCCTAGAAGCCATTGACAGCACAGAGCCAGAGTTCTCACCTCAGCTAAATTCCCCTGCTGACAGAGGTAGGCGGGCAGCACAGTCCCCAGTACCCTCTCCCTCCAAAGTCTCGCTGTAGAAAAAAAAGCATTGGGATGAGCCTGAAGACAATGAAAATACACAGGAATCCCTGGCTGCTTTACCTGCCAGTGACCAGCCTGCCTCTGAAACTGATGCTATTGCCCCTACAAAAAAACATGCATAATGAGCTCCGCTCATCGTTATCCACCCTCCATTCCAGAGTGGATCAGATTAAGGAGCGCACAGATATACTTGAGAGGCAAGTCCTGGAACACACCACTACCCACCATGAAGCATCTGATGCATACTACCAGCACTCCCAATAAATCCAATTACTACAAGCTAAAGTGATCGACCTCGAAGATCGTTCCAGAAGGAACAACATTAAGTTCAGAGGTATTCCTGAAACTGTCAAACCTCCAGACCTCGTCCACTACATCCAGCAACTGTTTCTCAAGCTCATTCCCCAGCTATCGCAAGCTGATATTGCTATTGACCACGCTCACAGGATGGCAAAACCGAATTACCTACCAGAAACGGTCCCGGGAGATGTGCTGGCACGTATTCATTTCTTTTAAACTAAAGAAAAAGTCATGTCTGCAGCCCGCATTACTGCTCCCTTGCCCGACCCTTATTCTTCAATTTCGCTCTTCACTGATATCTCAGCTGCTACTGCGCAAAAGCAAAGAGAATTTGCTCCAGTCATCACTGTCCTCCGTGACTGCAACATCGCCTACAAGTGGGGTTTCCCCCGCCAAACTGATGGTAACAAAGAGGGCATCAAAAGACTACTAAATTGGGGCCTCATCTCCTCAATTCCACCAGTGATGGACTCCTGCCACAATCATCTGTACACGGCCGCGATAACTCCAACCGCATCTCACTCCGTGATCAACACATACGCTAACATCTTACTCTCATTCATGGCTCACTATGTTCCTAAAAGAGCGATATGAACATTACTTCACTTCGTAACAACTAAATGTCCCAGATGAGTATTCTATGTTCTTGTTTACTCACTTTTTGTCATTTATTGCACTGTGTTTTTCTTTTTTCCTCTCACACTTCCCTCTAGATAATACAGAGTGCTAAGCACCCTTTAACATTTTTTTTACTGCATTATATGTTCAACTGGCTATTTTTATTGCTTTTTCAAAAAAATGCTGTGCTTACTGCTGTACTGACAAGTATTATTGTTAAATTCTGAAAAGTAGTTTGGTGTCTGAATTATCAGGTGTTCTCCTCCCTCCCTCTCTTGCGCATTCCAAAACCTTGTTCTACATGTCCCTATTATGGCTCTTACCATTGCCTCCCGGAATGTCAAAGGCCTCAACTCCCCCTTTAAACACCACTTACTATGGAAAGAAGCACTGAAACTCAACGCAGATCTTATGTGCGTGCAAGAAACCCACCTTTCCTTTCTTAAACCACCACCTTGTTCTCATAAAAAATTCCCACATTGCTTTTTTGCCAACACCCCTAAGAAAAAAGCTGGATATCTATAAGCTCTACTGTAGCATTTCAAATGATCCACTCAGAAATATACATTTTTGGCAGGTATATTATACTACATGCCTCCGTAAGATGACAACTGTCAATTTATATGCCCCCAATAGTTGCCAAGGCCAGTTCTTTAAAACCGTCATGGGGAAACTAACACCTTTCCAATAGTACCCCTTAATCATTTTTGGAGATTTTAATCAAATTATAGACCTACTCCTTAACTCCTCCAACCGAACCACGAGACAATCCACTGCTCTCTTATCCCTACTTCATTCTGAAGATCTTCATGATCCATGGAGATGCCTACATGGCTCTGAAAAGGATTACACCTTTTATTCACACACACAAAAATCCTATTCCAGGATAGATATGTTTCTGGTAGATAAATATACCCTCCAAACGGTACAAACCGCAAAAATTGACACCATCACGTGGTCCAACCATGCCCCTATTCTGCTCAAGCTTTTTCCTCCTAACCCTAATCAGTTTGAAAAAACATAGAGGCTCAACACCTCCCTTATCTCTCATCCTCATCTCCAGAAACATGTTGCATCCGCAATCCAGAACTACTTCTTACTAAACAGCGGTTCTGTATCCAACACCATTGTTTGTTGGAATGCACACAAAGCATGTCTCAGAAGTCTTCTTATTAAATTAGGGGCGCATGAAAAAAGGAACGCAACGCTACTACCACAAAACTACTAGAACAGCTACGCTCTCTTGAAAGTGCACACAAAGCCCAGCCCTCCCCACTCTTAGAAGCGAAACTGCACAATAACAGGAGAAACCTAAGCGAACATTTCACTCTAACATTGACTTGTCCCTGAAAAGGTGCCTGCCTCACAAAGCAGCTCAAGCGCCGCCTAATACACTCCAAAATATCATGTCTCACATCCACTGACCACACTCGCCTCACTAATCCCAAGGACATAGCCAACAGATTTATTCAATTCTATGCCAACCTATACAACTTGGCTAGCACTGGTGATGCCTCCCCTCCCACACCAAATGATATAGCACAATTCCTTGACCACTTACACTATAAACTCTATGCTAAGCTCCTAGCCTCAAGTCTTTCCGGTGTCATCCCAAGATTTGTTAACGAAGGGCAGGCATCTGATGGCACCCACCATTAGATTGTTCTGCTGCAATGGGTTGAACACCATCGAACGCCTTCTCTGTTAATATCTTTAGATGTGCAGAAGGCGTTCGATAGGGTAGACTGGAATTACCTAAAGGCAGTCTTAGTGAAATTTGTCTTCTCTGGCCATAATGGCCCTATACTCCTCTCCCAGTGCCAGAGTTACCAATTCAGGTATTCTTTCAGACCCCTTCCGTATGTCCAATGGAACTTGCCAAGGTTGCCCCCTATCTCCGTTAATTTTTGCGCTTATCATGGAACCACTAGCACACACCATTCATAAAAACCCTGCCATCTCTGGCATTGTAATTGGGAGCACAACCATAAAATCGGTCTCTATGTGGACGATGTGATCGTCTCTATTACCAACCCCACACAATCTCTCCCCCAACTTCATCATACCTTAGACCTTTTCAGCACAGCATCTTTATACAAAATTATATTAAAATGAGAAATGTGCAAGCATCATGGGCTGGGTGCATTGCGCTTACAAAGATGTATCTTTTCCCACATATACTCTACCTTTTCCGAACCTTGCCTATTCCCTTTTTACAATCGCATCTCAACAAACTACAAACTATCCTAACCTCTTTCATCTGGCATGGGAAACACCCAAAAATTAAACGCTCTACCCTTTGTTCACCAACGTCTGCTGGTGGGATGGGAGCTCCCAACATCTCAGCATACTTCAAAGCCACGATCCTTGACCAAGCCAAATACTGGTGGAAAGCAGACACACAAAATCCCTGGATACAAATCGAAGCAACAGTCCTGGAAACTCAGCCTAAACTGTACCTTAGTGCACTACTTCTGCACCACCACAAACAGCAAATAAATCTCTCCACAGTCAATGCAACTCTTAAAATATGGCGAGTACTCTTTCAACAATTAGGTGGCATACCCCACCGGATACTTCAGGTCTTACCTCTCAAAGCGCTACTAACAATTCTACCTGATATCCCAATTTCAAACTGGATACATAAAGGAGTTACTACTATTGGAGATCTTTACCACGACTCCACCCAAAAACTTTTTTGTGTACCTCAGAATCCGCTCAGTGCTCTTAAATGTGACCTGGTCTAAAAATCCTTCTTTCTGGCTCCTACTAAAATTCTTTGACACAAGACTTCCCCGTATAAAGGGCATCTCCTATAATTACAAGCTCCTCACCGACCCAATACCGGACACCAAGACACCTGCTATGTTGAAATGGGAGACCCTACTCAAATGTATCTTTATCCACCAGCAATGGTACAGCGCCCTCAGAAGACCACTAAAATTCTCCCGATGTATCACACATTGGGAATCGGTACAAAAAATCCTACATAACTGGTACCTTACACCGTCTAAACTAGCAAAGATATACCCAAACACATCCAATTCTGCTGGAGAACATGTGGCCAATCAGGCACAACACTACATATATGTTGGTCTTGCCCCAAACTGAAACCCTTCTGGACTGCCCTAACAAAGCTCCTTTCCTCCATCCTATCTACTACTATCTCACTTTCCTCGCAATTGATCCTTTTGGCTTTAGACTCCTGGCCCCCAGTCTCTCACCCCATTATTACTCACGTCCTTATTGCTACCAGGCTGACAATTGTCTAAAAATGGAAAACTACTGAGCCCTCCTTACTCACAGAAGTGATTCAGTCGCTCAACAACCAATGTCTCATGGAATTCATGTATGCCAGGGCCCATCTGATAGTCCCCGCATTCCTGAACAGATGGAAGCCCTGGTTAGTCAATCCTAAATGTATACCCTTATCTTAATCTTTTAAGCTTACAATTCAACCCTAAAATATTGACACCCGATGGGATTGCCTGCTCTACTGCTATAATCGCTGATGTGTGGCCCTTACTGTTAAAGGCCATACACCATTGTTATATTGATATTCATTATTTTTCTTAATTTCTGTATCACAAATTGTTGTAACATGGAGGTTGGCAGTGTTGTCTTTCCCTGAGGACTCAGTATGTTCCCAGTTGGGGTATCTGGGGAGAGGGACAATGCACGTTGCCTTTTCTTCTTTAACTAAAGCATTCCCGACGTTCAACTTTGCTTACCCTTTTGATTCTAAATGAATCATTACGTACCTCTGCTATGTACTGAAATATGACGGATACTGTTTTCCGCTGTCTGTATTTTATGATGAAATCCAATAAAACTTTGATTAAAAAAAAATAATTAGTGCCACATGTCCCTAGAGCATCTACAATTTTTTATCTACCTAAAGTGCACAAAAGTTTGGAGAAACCCCCAGCACGACCTATAGCGAGCGTTATTGATTCCATAACTTCTTGAATAGGAAAATACATAGATTTAGGGGATATGAGGACATTAAATTCTTTTTGGGCCTCAATAAAAAGGCCCCCCAAGCAGAAGGCGTTCATCCTAGACCTTTTGCAGGTTGGTATGGAGCACAATTATTTCTACTAGGGTGGGGATTTTTATTTGCAAAAGACTGGAGTTGCGATGGGGGCAAAATTTGCCCCTAGCCTCGCAAATGTATTCATGGTACTATGGGAAAATATTACCATCTTTGCTCATGTGGATCCTAATCTCTATTTTTGGAGAAAATATATAGACAATGCTATGTTCCTGTGAATGGGTGATGAAACCTCTCTTAACAGGTTCATGGATGGTCTGAACTGCAACACTTGGGGTATTACATTTACATATAATTGGAGTCACCAATACAATAATTACCTAGATTTGGTTATCCCAAGGAAGGGTAATGTTTTTTTTTTTTTCACCCGAAAAGGGCAGTTTTGGAATATACGCCGTAACTGCTTCAAACTTGAGGATTACACTGAACAAGCTACTGTATTAAAGGATAGATTCCTGCAGAAAGGATATAATTCATCTGATCTGGAAAGGGATTAGCAATCTGTTGCAGCTTTGTATTGTAAGGATTTGTTGATGTCGAAGAAAAAAGCTAAAGAGAATAAACAAGTTTGAAACTTATTTTTAACTACCTTCTCAAACCAACACAGATGTGTTAATAAGATTATCAATAATGATTGGAAGGTTCTGAAAGGGGATCGGGTTTTGGGACTTGGAACCCACCCAGTCCAGAAAAACCTAACATAATCTTCAGGAAGGCACATTCTTTAAGAGAAATGGTCACCCAAAATTTTGTAGATAAACCAGTACAACCTGTGATGTTTGGTAACCTTAAAGATGTAAAATTTGTCAGAATTCTAAAACTTTAAAAACCTCCAACGTCACTTCTAATTAATACAAAATAAAAGATTTTATTACTTGCCACACTAGGGGAGTGGTCTATCTTCTCTGTTGTAGGTGTGGTCGATAATATGTTGAGAGGACCACTCACACTTTGGCTATTAGAGTAGGTGAACATCTATCTAATATTAGAAAAGGCTTTGTGGGTCAAAGTTTATCCAAACACTTCTCTAGATGCCATCATAAGGACCACTTTGCATTGGAAATAATTGCCATTGAAAAATACACAACCGCAGTAATAGGAAGAGAAATATGTCTAGAAGAGAAACACAATGGGGCAGATCCACAAAAGGATTGGGCGTAATTTTAAATTTACCGCGTCGTATCTTTGTTTTGTATCCACAAAACAAGATACAACGGCATCTGGGATCGATCCGACAGGCATACGTCTTAGTATGCCGTCGGATCTTAAATGCAATTTTTCGGCGGCCGCTAGGTGGCGTTTCCGCGTTGAGTATGCAAATTAGCTATTTCCGACTATCCACGAACGTACGAGCGGCCGTCGCATTTTTTTACGTCGTTTCCGTTCGGCTTTTTCTGGCATATAGTTAAAGCTGCTATATGGTGGCGTACTCAATGTTAAGTATGGCCGTCGTTCCCGCGTCTAATTTTACATTTTTTGCGTCGTTTGCATAAGTCGTTCGTGAATAGGAATGTGACGTCATTTACTTTCACGTCAAATCCAATGACGTCCTTGCGGCGTACTTTGTTACAATGCACCCTGGGATATTTTAAGGACGGTGCATGCGCCGTTAAAAAAAAACGTTGTTTACGTCGGGTCACGACGTATTTGCATAGACAAAGCCCCCATCACTCCCATTTGAAATTGCGCGCCCTTACGCTGCAATAGATACACTACGCCGCCATAACTTACCGCATGGATTCTTTGAGGATTCACAAGAAGAAAAAGTAAGTTACAGTGGCGTAGTGTATCTTAGATACGCTACGCCTGCCTAAAGATAGTCAGATCTTTGTGGATCTGCCCCAATGGATTTATGACCTACAAAGTTACTATACACTTGGACTTAATGTTGAGTGGGATATTAACTCCTTTATAAACAACAGCTGAGTAGAGGGAATCTTTTGTCTTGGGATAGTATATTATTCTATTACAGGATTATTAGCTAGGTTTTGATTTACTTTTTTATATTTTTTGTTTTCTATATTTAGAGGTATGAATGTGTGTGTTTTCTCTTCTATATGTATCCACTGCATATAACATACTGTATGACAGATGATCCATATCATATTACTGGACGTTGTATAGATGTTATTATGGTATACACTGCCTATGTAAGTACTTTAAGTGACATTACAAGGAACCATATGCAAGGAATACCTTCTACAGTATTATGATTTATTTATGTAGTATAATTTATTTTCATTTATTTTCATAGAGTACAATTTTCTTATATTTTTGTAGGTATTTAAATTTTCAAATATATTTTTTGTATCATTTTTAGAATATTTTTTTTATGATAGAATATATAGATATTTTTGCGACTCCTGTATAGTATGGGGCATTGAATCAATGCACTCACTCTCTCACTATAATTAGAAAGGAATCTCTCTTTTTTTTTCTGTGAGTTGACATACATATAATGTGTGTTATATATTTTAATTTTTATTCAAAATTAGTTGGCACTCATTTCATTTTTTGAAATTTTTTATTTTAATATATTTATTTATTTATTTCTATCTTGCTAGTACACAATACTGCTAAGGATAATATTATCCTTTATGATAAGGGTAATTTTGGAGGCTTTTTAATGTTTGGAAATTGTTGAAACTATTTGCTTACAAAGCAGGGAAACAGGAACTAGTATATCTCCTGGCCATGGGGCTCCTCTGCATGTCACTAAAAGTTCCGGTTTTCTGCTATAAATGTGATGGATATGACGCTGTGGGCTGATCTCTAATCCCAGTTGATGCCTTGTAAGGGGAAACGAGTTGGGTGGAGTCAGCCGCAGGGTTGCCAACTTTAAGTAAATTATGAACCGTTTGTAAAATCCATAATTGTTGCATTTGTCCATAAATGTCAGTTACGGACATGTAGCCTACATGTCCGTAATGGACATTCAAGAACAGATGAAAAAAGTACAGATTTTACAAACTGTTTTTAAATTTACTAAAAGTTGGCAACCCTGGTCAGCCGTGATGTTATCGCACACGGACCATACTGCAGGTGGCCGTGCCACCACGATATTCTGTGCTATTACTTATGAGATAGTTTATAAGTGAAATATTTTTTAATAAATCTTAGGTTTTAAATGGTAATGCACTATCAGCCCTCCTTGTATCTTTCCATTGTCTGGTGAGCAATTGTCAAAGTTGAGGTCCCCACAAATAACATTAAAGGCCACCAGCTCCTCCGCATCCCTGTGCCCGAGTCAGTGTATCTGAAATTCTTCTTAGGCCCCATACACACGATAGAATCCATCCGCGGAAAAATCCCAGCGAATGGGTTTCAATGGATTGATCCTATGGTGTGTACACTCCAGCGGATCTGTTTCCGCGGATATTTATCCCCTGGGATGGATTTCCAGCGGATAAATATTTGATGACATGCTATCAAATCTATCCGCTGGAATCCATCCCAACGGATGGATCCACTGGTCTGTAGAGACTCACCGGATCCATCCGTCTGAAGGGATCCCCCGCATGCGTCGTAATGATTCAACGCATGCGTGGAATTCCTTATATGACAGCGTCGCGCACGTCGCCGCGTCATAATCGCGGCGACGGCGCGACACGTCATCGCCAGAGGATTTCGGCGCGGATTTCGATTCGATGGTGAGTACACTCCATCGCATGGAAATCCGCGCAAATCCTCGAGAGGGTTTATCCGCGGATACGGTCCGCTGGACCGTATCCGCGGATAAATCCTCTCGTGTGTATGGGGCCTAAGACTTCGAGCGTCCATTGTTTAAATATCGCGGCTTCCTCCTGGTTCCGTTCCATGATAGGCGTTTCCAACAAACACTGTGTAGAGTGTTCTGCCTATCACGGAGGTCCTCTCATTCTCGGACTACGTTTCCCAGCAGGCACTGTGTTCAGTGTTCCGCCAATCATAGACATCTTTTCATCCTCGGACAAGAGAACGTCCATGAAAGTCGGAACTCTGAACACAGTGTCTGCTGGGACACGGAGTCTGAGAATGAGAGGACCTCCGTGATAGGCAGAACACTCAACACAGTGTTTGCTGGAAACGCCTATCACGGAACAGGACCAGGAGTAAGCTGCGATATTTAATCAATGGACGCCGCCTGCAGTCTAAGAAGATTTTTAGGTACACTGACTCGAGTATAAGTCGAGGGGTGTATTTTCAGCCCTAAAGAAAGGGCTGAAAAACTTGGCTTATACTCGAGTATATGTGGTAGATATATATATATAGATATCTATAGAAATAGATATATATCTATATAGATCTACATATATATAGAACTATACATATATTTATAACATCTTCTGAAGTTAGAATTTTGTATAGAATGAAATAGAATTCCAATAGAAAAGATTAGAATAGAATAGAAAATAATAACATAGAAAAACAATAGCACAGAATAGAAAAAACATATAATATATTCTATTCTATTCTAATCTTTTCTATTAGAATTCTTTCTGTACCAAATTCGAATTTTGGAAGATGGTTTATATATTATATTTTTTTCTACTCTGTTCTATTGTTTTTTCTATTCTAGTCTAGTCTATTAGAATTCAATATATATATATATATATATATATATATATATATATATATATATATATATATATATATTGTAAACATTGGGGGTTGTTTAGCTCTTCTGGCAGATGCGTTTTGGTGTAGTGAGTCCACAGCAAACAGGCAATTAGTGTTAAGGGCCTGGTAGCCCACGTTTATTAAATGGGGATAAACAAAACAAAAAAGTCCATTCATAGGAATCCCACGTAGGGGTTTAAACGTTATGCAGAAACCAATGAAAATAACAGCCCACCTGGCTAGTCTTTAACAGCACTGCTGCTACAGGTAATGGTTCCTCAAACCATCAGCTCCTCCAGACCCACAGTCCTGGATGCACAAGGCCCCAAAGTCCTTCAACGCATACAGCGTCTGTCCCAACACAGAGACACAGCCACTGCTCCACCTTCCTCCCTCTCCTCTGTTCTGACCAGTCCCTGATTATATGAGCTGTCTGCAGCTGGGCAGACAGCTCGCAGGCTGTCTCTAAAACCCGGACACAGGGTTGGAGAGATTGAAAAATCTGAGAAAACTGCCAGAGCAGTTTTCTCTGTTTTTAAATGCAAGCTCTGCAGCTCTGCATTCACCCAATATGCAGACTCTGTGTCCACTTTAACGTGACAGTAGCTCCTACTGTTACAATATATATATATATATATATATATATATATATATATATATATATATATATATATATATATATATATATATATATATAACCATTTTCTGAAATTCGAATTTCATATAGAATGAATTAGAATAAACAAATAGAAAATAATAGAAAATAATAAACTAGAAAAACAATAGAACAGAATAGAATAAAATATGATATATATTATATTTTATTCTATACTGTTCTATTGTTTTTCTATTTTATTATTTTCTATTCTTTTCAATTCAAATTCATTCTATACGAAATTCATATTTCAGATTTTTTTTAGAAATTCCTAAAATTTGAATAGAAAAGATTAGAATAGAATAGAAAATAATAGAAAAGAATAACATAGAAAAACAATAGAATGGAATAGAAAAACAATATAATATATATATTATATTTGTTCTATGCTGTTCTATTGTTTGTCTATGCTATTCTTTTCTATTATTTTCTATTCTAATCTGTTCTATTCAAATATATTCAATATTCTACACAAAATTCAAATTTCGGAAGCCACCTTCCAAAATTAGAATTTTGTATAGAATGAATTTGCATTTGAATAGAAAATATTAGAATAAAATAGAAAATAATAGAAAATAAAAGCATTGAAAAACAATAGAACAGCATAGAAAAAATATAATATAAATATCATCTTCCAAAATTTGAATTGCATATAGAATGAATGAATTTGGATAGAAAAGATTAGAAAATAATTGAAAATAATAGAAAAACAATAGAACAGAATAGAAAAAAAATATTTGAATTATGTATATATAAAACCATCTTCTGAAATTGTAATTTTGTATAGAATGAACGTGAATAGAAAAGATTAGAATAGGATGTAAAATGATAGAAAAGAGTAGCATAGAAAAACAATAGAACAGAACAGAAAAAATATATATATATATCGCTCCCAACTGTCCCTGATTTTGAGGGACTGTCCCTGATCTGAAGTAATGTCCCTCTGCTTCTTATTCCTCCTCGTTTGTCCCTCATTTTGGTCTGATCTATATAGTTGTATATAAAATGCTAAACCTTTCATCCAATTTCTAAATTGCTGCATTTGTAAATTTTAAAAACCAGTTTAAAGGAATAGTAGTGGTAAAAAAAAGCCCTTGTGGGTTTAATTATCATTTTTTTTTGGGTTAATTTTCCTTTAAAGGAGGTGTGATAGGGGGCATGTCCTACACCTACATACATTTTCCCATCTCAAAATGTTGGGAGTTATGTATATATAAAACCATCTTCCGAAATTCGAATTTCTTATACAATAAATTTGAATTTGAATAGAAGAGATTAGAATAGAGTAGAAAATTATACACTAGAAAAACAATAGAACAGAATAGAATAACATATAAAATATATATATTTTTTCTAGTCTATTATTTTCTATTCTAATCTTTTATTTTCAATTCAAATTCATTCTATAAGAAATCTGAATTCCGGAAAATGGTTATATACACTGCTCAAAAAAATTAAAGGAACATTTTTGAATCAGAACTCCTGGGATATTGATCTGGTTAGTTAAGTAGCAGAAGGGGAGGGGTGTATACAGAGGGGGTTGTTAATCAGTTTCAGATGCTTTGCTGTTAATTGAAATTAACAACAGGTGCACTAGATAGGCAACAATGAGATGACCTCCAAAACAGGAATGTTTTTTCAAGTGGAGGTGTCTGACATTTTTTTCCCTACTCGTCTTTTCTGACTGTTTTTCACTAGTTTTGCATTTGGCTAGGGTCAGTGTCACTCCTGGTAGCATGAGGCGATACTTGGACCTTATAAAGGTTGCACAGGCAGTCCAACTCCTCCAGGATTGCACATCAATATGTGTCATTGCCAGAAGGTTTGCTGTGTCTCCCAGAACAGTCTCAAGAGTATGGAGGAGATTCCAGGAGACAGGCAGTTACTCTAGGAGAGCTGGACAGAGCCGTAGAAGGTTTTTAACCCATCAGCAGGACCGGTATCTGCTCCTTTGTCCAAGGAGGAAAAGGATGAGCACTGCCAGAGCCCTACAAAATGACCTCCAGCAGGTCACTGGTGTGAATGTCTCTGACCAAACAATCAGAAACAGACTTCATGGGGGTGGCCTGAGGGCCTAACATCCTATAGTGTGATCTGTGCTCACTGCTGGATAGGCATGTGCATTTCGTTTCGTTCCGAATCGAAATTCGGACTAATTTTTCATTATTCGGACATTCGGATGCATACGAATTCCCGAATTGCAATATTAATGAATTTACCGAATCCGAACGAACGTTTTCGATTCCGAATCGAAAACCCGCGGACGAAATTCGATCGGAATTCGATTTTTTTTTTTTTTCGAATTCCGATCGAATTTCGATTTGGAATTCGAAAAAATTTTTTTTTTTTTTTTTGGAATTCCGATCGAATTTCGTCCGCGGGTTTTCGATTTGGAATTCGAATTTTTTTTTTTTTTCGAATTCCGATCGAATTTCGTCCGCGGGTTTTCGATTTGGAATTCGGAAATTTTTTTTTTTTTTTTTTGAATTCCGATCGAATTTCGTCCGCGGGTTTTCGATTTGGAATTCGAGTTTTTTTTTTTTCGAATTCCGATCGAATTTCGAAATTATATTCGAAAAGAGACTATTTGTTGTCGAATCCGGTCGAAATACTTTCGAATTCGACCGGATTTTTCGAAATTCGGTCGAAAACGAACGAGTTCCGAAAACGAATTTAACACATGTAACTAACCTAACTTAACGAAATTAATTAAATAACGAATTAAAACTAAACGAAACGAAACAAAATTTTCCCTTTTGCACATGCCTACTGCTGGACATTGTGGAGCTCAATTGCCATTTTCCATTGAACACCAGAATTGACAGGTCCGCGACTGGTGCCCCATGCTTTTCACAGATGAGAGCAGGTTCACCCTAAGCATATGTGACAGACGTGAAAGGGTCTGGAGAAGCCACAGAGAACTTTATGCTGCCTGTAACATTGTTCAGCATGAGCAGTTTGGTGGTGGGTCATTGATGGTCTGGGAGTCTTATCAATGGAGGGACGCACAGACCTCTACAGGCTACACAATGGCACCCTGACTACCATTAGGTATTGGGATGAAATCCTTGGACCCATTGTCAGACCCTATGCTAGTGCATTGGGTCCTGGGTTCCTCCTGGTGCATGACAATGCCCGGCCTCATGTGGCGAGAGCATGCAGCCAGTTCCTGGAGGATGAAGAAATTGATACTATTGAATGGCCCCCATGCCCACCTGACCTAAATCCAAAAGAATACCACTGGAACATTATGTTTTTCAGTCCATCCGGTGCCGCCAGGTTGCACCTCAGTCTGTTCAGGAGCTTAGTGATGCTCTGGTCCAGATCTAGGAGGAAATACCACAGGACACCATCCATCGTCTCATTAGGAGCATGCCCGGATGTTTTCAGGCATGAATACAAGCACTTGGGGGCCATACAAACTACTGAGGACCATTTTGAGTTGTTGCAATGAAATTTCAGCAAAATGGACTAGCTTGCTTCATAATTTTTTCACTTTGATTTTCGGGGTGTCTTTGAATTCAGCCCTCTGTAGGTGGATAATTTTCATTCCCATCAAATGATGTGCCATCCTTTCATTCCTAACACATTACCCAGTCTATATCAGTATAGATATCCAGCATGAGATTTTTGACCTTTGAGATCTGATATGTTTTCAAAGTGTTCCTTTAATTTTTTTGACCAGTGTGTGTATATATATATATATATATATATATATGTAATATATGTAATTGTCCGGCGGATCGGACAGTTTCCAGCGGACAAAAATTTCTTAGCCTGCTAAAAAATCTGTCCGCTGGAAACCTGTCCGTCGGACGTGTTCGGTCGTCTGTACAGATTCACCGGACATGTCCGACCGTCTGCCATCCCTCGTATGCGTCGTACTGATTCGACGCATGCGTGGAAGCTTTGAACTTTCAGGGCCGCCCACGTCGCTGCGTCATCGTCGCAGCGATGGCGCGGCCACGTCCCCGCGTATTGTTTACGCGCGGATTTCTATCTGATGGTGTGTACAACCATCAGACAGAAATCTCCGGGCGGACATGTCCGCTGAAAACGGTCCGGCGGACCGTTTTCAGCGGACTGTCCGTCCGTGTGTACGAGGCCTTACCCTAATATTTATATATATAACCCTTTTCCGAAATTCAAATTCCTTATAGAATGGTTTTTAATTAGAATAGAAAATATTAGAATAGAAAATGTAGCGGGGTATCACCCTTTTATGTGATATAAAAGACTACCATCTGCTGATCGAGAAGGATCTCAGCCCCCTCCTGTGGCCGAGTTGTGATATAGCCACCTGCTGTCCGCTTCTTGTCCTGGTACCGCAGAGGATGTTGGGAATTTGAGTACAGGGAGAAAAGAGACTCCATTTGCTATAGCTTGTTATGAACTAGGTTACCCAGAGAGAAACTGTGCGATCCCAGACTGCTTTGCTTCCCGCACGGCTTGCTGGGGGAGGTAATTAAAGGTGGAGGGCGTGTTTGGCGCACTCTCTCCGCACCGCCTTTTCAACCCAGGAGGGCACCTGTGGAAGGGTCCTACGGAAGTCTAGGCCGGATTTGAGGCCTACCTACGCCCGAGCAGAGCACCACTGATTGAGAGAGACAGACACCTGACAGAGTGATCGAACAGGTTCCTATTACCCCTTGTGACTTGTCTGAGGACTGGAGGCTGACGTCTTGAAAGACTGTGATCGGAGATCGCGGATGGAGGGTTTCTGAAGGACAAGGCCTGAACTGGCTGGGTGTGACGGGCACCTGCCCAGAACCTACTGACTGTGTTGTTGGAGGGTGGATCGTTCACATTAGCCATTGTGGTTTAATTATTTGGGCTTCTTCCACAAGTTTATTTGTTACCCTGTTGGATTACAAATTACTCTTTGTGCGCCACCGCATGCCAACGCATCAATGCACAGACTTTTGGGATAATTTTAACTGAGGTTTGGTCTAATCAACCAAACCACACTAGTTAGGAATATCATCTAAAGACTGCGGGCCAGATTCAGAGAGATCGGCGCATCTTTAGATAGGCGTAGCGCATCTCATATGCGCTACGCCGTCGTAACATTGAGAGGCAAGTACAGTATTCACAAAGCACTTGCTCCCATATGTACGCCGGCGTAACGTAAATGGGGCGGCGTAAGCCCGCCTAATTCAAAGTAGCAAGGCAGTGGGCGTGTTGTATTATAATTAACCGTGACCCCATGTAAATGAATGGCTGATCGAATGGCGCATGCGCGCGCATGCTCAGAATCATGTCGCAAATACTCCCTAAGATACGTTGGCTCAATGTTTTCGATGTGAACGTAACCTACACCCATCCCCATTCACGTACGACTTACGCAAACAACGTAAAATACGACGCTGTTCCCGCGCCCATACCTTAACATGGCTTACCCCTGCTTTATGAGGGGTAAAGTTACGCCGGACGTACGCCTTACGCAAACGGCGTAGCTTACTGCGTCGGGCGCAAGTACGTTCATAAATCGGCGTATCTAGCTCATTTACATATTCAACACGTAAATCTACGGAAGCACCCCTAGCGGCCAGCGAAAATATGCACCCAAGATACGACGGCATAGGAGACTTACATCGGACGTATCTTGGCAAAATTCAGGCATATCTTGTTTCCTGAATACAGCGCATAGATACGACTGCGCATCCTTGAACTTACGTCGGCGTAAGTCGTCTGTGAATCCGGCCCTGCCTATTTAGTCATTGCAGACAGTTGATATCCATCGTTATGCTCTTTAATTGAGTAATCGGTTTTATTATACTGTGTAGTATTGTTGCTAGTGAGAGCTGGGTGAGGCTTGGCAAGAAAGTGCTTCAATGTGGATGCCTTATTGAGGGAATTCCCTTGCTGCATGCTTACCCAGGTCTGCATAGCCTTTATAACTTAACGTGTGTTTATTGGTTTATATTGTTTCTGACTCTTGCAGGGCTCTGCAAGCAGTTCTTTACTGTTTGTACCTTTGTTTATTTTGCTTTATCCTATCAAGTAAAGAGTTAAATTGGTTACATTTACATAATTTACTGTGCTGTGCCAGGATATTGTGCCTTCCAACAAGCTATTGAGGTCCACAATTCCCACTATACCAGTTGTGCCAAGGGAGAGTTTTGAGCCAATTTCAGGAGTTGACAACCAGAGCGTAGACCAAAAAAAAAACCAGCCGCTCCTTCGGGGTTATTGCTACACGTGGGGGCTCATCCGGGATTTCTACGGCTTTGGAAGTCATCCTCCCCCTAGACAAACCCTTGCCAACACCACAATGGATCCTGCTGCCATCACCAAGTGGTGTGAGGAAGAGAATGCCTCTCCTGACGCCTGTCTAGTGATTGAGATAAAAGGGGAAGCTTGGACCGAAGATAAATTGACTCCAGTTCTGAGAGCACTGTCCCCGGATAGAAAGCCATGGGTGATTGATGTGACAAACACCCCGGTTCCACACACTTATGCCTTGTGTGAATGGAAAAAAGGAATCCCTGACCAATTCAAGGGTCCCAGTGTGAAAACACCTGATCAGATTAAACTTTTCTTAATACATCCAGATCTATCAGGAGGGGGTCCTACATCCGCTAGTCAAGCCGCCCCTAGTCCAAGTGGGGGGTCAAAACCCTTGTCCCTAGCCTCCCTTAGCCCTGAACTATATGATGTCCTTGGTGAAATTATCGCCAAATGCAAAAAGGACCCTTCAGACTATGTGATGGTTGGGTATGGGAAGCTCAGAATCTTCTCGGGGAGCCAGCCGGTGCCTTCAGCGGAAGATGGGTTCGAAGAGTGGTTGGATTGCGCCACTTAGGCTTTGGAGGAATGGGACGTCCCTGAACCACAAAAGAAACAAAGGGTCAAAGAGAGCCTGAGGGGCCCTGCCCTAGAGATCATACGCAACTTAAAGCTCAGTAAGAAAAATTGTACTGCACAAGACTACCTGAGCGCCCTTTAAGATGTGTACAGTTGTACAGAGAAAGTCACCAAACTTGGAGCACTGCTACCAGAAAGAAGGGGAGAAAATGTCAGAATTCATAAGACGTTTGGATCGGATCATATATCAGGTACTCCTAAAGAAGGGAATGGAACCGAAGAGAGTTGATGAGGTCCATACACAACATGTTATACGGGGTTCCCAACCTTTAGACTCCATTGCCCTTGTGCTGCGAACCCGCCCAGCTGGGAGTACCCTGGAATAACCTGACCTAATTCGGTTAGTCAGGGAAGAAGAAATCATTCTAGACAACAAAAGAGAACAACAGAAGTCCGAGCCCGAATTAGTCTGGAGGCTTTTGGCACCTTTAGCTCAAGAGCAGGATACCCCACCTGCAAGAGTGCACCCAATGCTGAGGCAGGCCTACCAGCGTCTAGTCTTGGAAAAGAAGGCTCCCACAGAAGGAGTCGGCAAGATCTGGAGGCTGGATAAAAGGGAAAGAATACTGCAGCCAGGAGAAGTGACCTGCCTGAAGGCCTCTGTCAAGCTCACCTGGGGACAGCCAGGCCCCTTTGTTGTTCTTGAAGCAGATCCACAGAGAAACAAAGGGTTGGAGGTGATCCCTGAAGTGGTTCCATTGAAGGCACTGCAGAGAAACCATGGAAAGGTCTCAGTGAGCATCAGAAACACTATGGGCCAGATTCTCGTAGATCGGCGCATCTTTATGCCGGTGTAGCACATCTCAGATGCGTTACGCCGACGTAACTTAGAGAGGCAAGCTCCATATTCTGTAATCAGATGCGTGCACTTTTGCGCCGGCGTAGTGTAACTTTGTCGGCGTAAGACGGCGTAATTCAAAGTAAGAAGGAAGTGGGCGTGATCCATTGAATGGCCGAATGAACGGCGCATGCGTCGTCACGTGATCGCATGAGCCACGCGCCTCTGCGCATGCGCACAACTACGCCTGGCGTTATTCCTGAGTTACGCCGGCCCACTGTTTAAGCCCAGTGCATAAATACGGCCAGACATGCGCCCGTCGATTGCAAAAGTACACCTGTTTGTTTTGGTTTGGTGGCTCTACTTTTGCTATTTGATTGGGACCATGTCTGGCCAGCGTTCTGGGACCCGTAAGAAAAACGTCATACCAGAAGAGAAGGCAATTATCCTTGCTGCCATGGAGAGGTATTATGACTGCCTCCATGGGTCCCGTAGCAAGGACACCAGCAAGGCCAAAAGAGACGAGATCATTCAGAGGATCACAAATCAGGTGAATGCTGTGGTCAATGAAGCGAGGAGGCCCAAGCATATCTCCAAAAAAATCAATGACCTTCGCCGTAAGGTGAAGGAGAAGATGGCCCTTATGGCGACCCATGCCAGGGGCACTGGTGGGGGCCCACCCTCTAGGGTCCGTCTGACACCTGACAAGGAGGTAGTTGCACGCTGCCTTACCAGGGTGCAAGTGGAGGGGATGACGGTTATGATTCAGTTGAGCTGCCCTTGAGGTAAGTGTTTTTTTTCTACTATCTGGTGTGTAGCATGTGGGGGGGGGAGGGAACATGTGACAAGTGTGTGGGTCCACCAACATGTGAATGTTTTGTGTCATCCACAGATGGCCAGGATGGAGCTGGGCCATCTGGTGCCCCTGCCCGTCCCACACCATCCCCTGATGATGATGCCCCTGCCTGTCCCACACCCTCTTCCTCTGATGAAGATGCCCCTGACCCCCAGGGAAGCCAAGCGGCATTGATGGAGGGGAGTGGTGACCAGACCTCAAGTGACGAGGTCATTCAAGAGGATGCAGAGGTGAGGAGGTGTCAGTATACCCGGAGGAGGCGTCAGCCTCTGCTGCTCCTTCCTGAACATCCAGCCTTCAATCCTCCAGTCCCTCTGTCTCCATCCCCAACCCACCCACTCCCTCAAATCCCTCTCCCTATGCCAGGCCTGAAGCCTCTCCTCGCCCCAGGAAGGCAACCAGGAAAACGAGGGGGGTTCCTGAGTATTTGCCTGTCACCCTGACCACAGCCCAGGACACGCAGACTGTCAGGGCACAGACCTTTCATGGTCACATTCCCCAGTTGGTTCTGGGTAGAATCGAACCTGGGACCTCTCCATTTTCAGGTCCGGCTCTTTGTCTCTGAGCCACTGCTCAGTGCTATTCTGTGTGCTGTCCGTTGGAGCCTGGTTCTGAACCTGTACTTCTGTGGACCAATCAGTGACCAGTGCGGCCTATTTAAGCCAGCCCCTTCCCCTTTGCTAATTGCTGGTTCGTTGTCAGCTTTACCCTGTGAGAGAACCTTGAAACCTGAATACCCTGACCTGTTTGATCCGGATTGGACCTTGACTATTCTCTGCCGTCTCCTACCCTTGACCCCTGCCCGCTTATTGGATTTGCTGTTGTCTCCTGCCCCTTGACCTTGGCTTGCTCTCACGGACTTCCTCTGATCTCTCCAACTCCTGACCCACGGCCTGTGACCCGGATTTGCCTTGTTTCCTGTTGGTCCCTTCTGGACTTACCTGCCTGTTCCTGCCTGATCAACGACTGTCTCCAGTCCTCTGCACCTGCCCTGTTTTCGTCAGCTGCACCAAGTCTGCCTACCAGTTCCCGGTACCGGTGCCTCCTTGTGCCGTCCCTCCTCTGTTCTAACTCCAGGGAGTGGTCTGCACAGGGTCGCAAAGGTGAGCCGCCCTCAGCATCTCGGCTTCGGTGAGTACTTACCTTAATGGTCCTGACACAGACCCGGCATATGGCTGATATGGCCCAGGACCTTCGGAGAGTGGCTGACAGCCTTGGCGAGAGGGGACACATCACTGAAGGTCTGCCGTGGGGGCGTGGCAGCAACCAGGCCAATTATTTATTTTTTATATGTTGCTCTGGTGAAGAGTTTTTTTTTATTTTATATGTTGCTCTGGTGAAGAGTTTTTTTTTTAATTTTATATTTGCTCTGGTGAAGAGGTTTTTTTTTTTTTTACTAATGCACACGGTGAGGCGTGCAGATTAGTGTCACTGGTGTGTGAATGGGGGAGGTGTCACTCCTGCCAGCAAAGGGGTGTCACCCTCTGCCGTGTGAATGGTGTATGAATGTACAGTAACATAATTGGAGCCTTGGCGTGGCGTTGCTGCTCCCAAGTACCGTGCGGTGTACTTTGGTCTAATCCAATTTGATGAGGATGTGGGTTGTGTGTGCTAGGGACCACAGTGGTGTGCATGCGTGCATTCTCCTTGTGCCATGATGAATGTGTGTGTTTACCGTGCAAAGATACGTTCCACGAGGCATCTCCTGATTGCTGATCCCTCAGCAGACGGGGTATCCTCGAACGGGGTGGATTGTCTGGTTCGGGGGTCAGGTCATCGCGTAGCTCAATCTCCAGGTCCTTTCTCACGGCGAAGTTGTGCAGAATGCAACATGCTTCGATGATCTGGCACACAAAGTTTGGGGAATACAACAGGGTACCCCCAGACTTATCCAAGCATCGGAAACGGGACTTCAGGATGCCAAATGTGCATTCCACCACTCCACGGGTACGTGGGTGTGCTTCATTGTATCTTTGCTCTCCTGGAGTTTGGGGATTCCGGAATGGAGTCATGAGATGGGGTCCAAGTGCATATGCAGAGTCACCTGGAAGGGAAAAGACAGGAGGATGTTAGTCATGCATGTGCCCCTCGTGATGTCTGCATCATGGGGGGGGACAGACTGTCAGGGACTCACCTCTCAATCCCGGAATCCTTCCAGAGGGTTAAATCAGCGTCGCGCAATTGCACATCGTCGTGTACCTGTGGTGCGCGCGCGTGCGTTAACGGCGCGCGCGCGTGCACGGCGGGAGTGCGCGCAGCGGGGCGCGCGCGCGCTGACTCCTTGGCGCCAAAACGGCTTTAAATGGACACTGACAGCTCCAGCACATTGCTGTCTGATCTACAGTCTCTGAACGCTGTTACCCTGAAGAAACCTGATTATCTGCTATTACCTATTTGACCCGGCTTGTTTGACCTTCCGCACCTCTCCGATCCTGACCTCAGCTGCTATCGACCATTGATCCACTGTTGCCTGACCTACCTGCCTGTACAACGACTACTCTCCTGCTTACCCCATCTGAATACCTGAACTCTCTAATGTCATCTGGCTTGTTGACCCTGCTTCCCTCTGCTGTCTATTAACCAGCTTGCCTTCTCAGTTGTTGCTGTGAATCTTCTGTCAGTGTCACGGACCCTACTTCCGGTTTCAGCTCCAGTCTACACTTCCAGCAGTGGTCTGCATCTACTCATCTATCCAGCCAGCCGGCACTCCTACCCCGCCAGGCTTCTGAGTCTGCTGTTCCATATCCAGCAGCTCACAAGCCGGAGTTGTAAGAGAGGCCTACTCCTACCACCGGGCTCTGGTTACCAGGTACGTGATACATAACAGTATCAGACAGCCATGTCAGAGCCCTAAGGAGTGGCCCCAGCAATGGAGGAGATTTGTAAACACCTCGCATCTCTCACCCAAGCTGTTAAAAATCTACAGGACGGCTACATGCGACTGGAAGGTCAAGTACAGAATCTGTCCGGAGACGCAGCTCCTGAACCTTCCGCCAGATCGTCTTCATCAGCCGCTGCTCCAACTGTAGTGATGCTACCACCCGAACCCAGGGTTCCGATGCCAGAGCGGTTCACCGGGGATCGCTCCAAATTCCAGAATTTCCGCAACACCTGCCAATTATATTTTGCCCTCCAACCTAGGACTTTCTCTTTAGAAGCCACAAAGGTGGGATTTGTGGTGTCGCTTCTTCAAGGAGAGCCTCTAACCTGGGCGCACCGACTATTGGAGGAAAATGGCACCAACACTGAGACTCTACTTGCTTTCTTTCAGGCCATGGCACAACTCTATGACGATCCTCAGCGAACTGCTACTGCTGAGGCCGCCCTGCTTGCGCTTCAACAAGGCCGCCGAGCCGTTGAGGAGTATGTTACGGACTTTCGCCGCTGGAGTGCGGACACCCAGTGGAACAGCGCAGCTCTGCGGCACCAATTCCGTTTGGGACTTTCAGAAAACCTAAAGGATGAGTTGGCCCGTATTGGGGTTCCTGATACCTTGGAGGACTTAATTGATAAATCTATACAGATTGACCGACGCCTACGAGAGCGACGAGCAGAGCGATCTTCTCATCTAAGTCGCCCTGTATGGGTCACTACTAAAGCACCCCTGCCTGCTTCTCGCTACCAACCACCCGTCCATTCTAGTGCGGCTAGCTCTCCTCCTGATACCTCTGAGCCTATGCAACTTGGGGTCATGCGACCCACTCTGCCTCCAGAAGAACGAACACGTCGTCGGCAGGTAAATTTGTGCCTCTACTGTGGTGAGCCCGGTCATTATGTCGCCAACTGCCCCATCAAGATGCGTAAGTGTCGTTTTTCTGTTCCTGTCAACGTTTCCACTCTCTCAACCAATACAACACACCTTGCTCTTTCTCTGTCTTTACAGCTCCCAGGAAGAACGATTCCGGTCAACACAATCATTGACTCCGGCGCCTGCAGTTGTTTTATTGATGCCACCTTTGCCAGTCTGCACCACATTCCTCTTTGAAAGAAAGACTTCAGGCTTTCAGTTTTTCTGGCCGACAGATCCCACATTAAATCGGGCCAAGTGACCCAAGAAACCCTTCCTCTACCTGCTTCTACTTCCGCTAATCATAGAGAATTATTAATTCTGGATGTAATCTCTTCACCCTTGTTTCCAGTGATCCTTGGCATCCCCTGGCTCCGGGTCCACAACCCCCAGATTGACTGGGTCTCTGGAACTTTACAATTTCCTTCCCAATACTGCCTGGAACACTGCCTTCCTGGATCTTCCAGTTTCTCTCCAACTCTGTTATGTCTGAACACCGACCCCAGTTTATTTCAGTCTGTTCCGGAGCCCTATCATGAGTTCCTCGATGTGTTCAGTAAAAAGGGGGCCGACTCCCTACCACCTCATCGCCCCTATGATTGCCCGGTAGAACTACTTCCTGGGGCCGAGATCCCTTTTGGGCGCATCTTCCCCCTATCCGAGAAGGAACAAGATGCTCTAAAAATCTACATCGACGAGAACCTAAATAAGGGGTTCATTCGTCCATCCACCTCACCAGCAGGTGCTGGAATATTTTTTGTCGCTAAAAAGGATCAGACCCTTCGCCCATGCATCGACTATCGAGAGCTCAATAACATCACGGTTAAAAACCGTTATCCATTGCCATTGATACCCGAACTGTTTAAAAAATTAAGGTTCGCTACTATCTTCACTAAACTGGACCTGAGGGGGGCCTACAACCTAATTCGCATCAGGGACGGTGACGAATGGAAGACTGCTTTCCGTACTCGGTATGGTCACTACGAGTATCTAGTCATGCCATTCGGGTTATGCAATGCTCCTGCCACCTTTCAGCATTTCGTCAATGACGTGTTCAGAGACTTTTTAGATATTTTTGTCATCGTCTACCTGGATGATATCCTGGTCTTCTCGGGCTCATTAAATCAACATCGAGAGCATGTCCGGAAGGTTTTGAATCGTCTTCGTCTACACGGTCTATATGCGAAAGCAGAAAAATGTGAATTCGAGTTGCATACCATCCAATTTTTGGGCCTAGTGATCTCCCCGACGGGAATTGAGATGGACCCCAAGAAAGTGTCTGCTATTTTGGACTGGCCGGTGCCCCTGGACAAGAAGGGGGTCCAACGTTTTATAGGCTTTGCGAATTTCTATAGACGTTTTATTAAAGGATTTTCTACCATTGTTGCTCCCATTACACAGCTTACAAAACAAAACTTCCATTTCCGTTGGAATCCCGAGGCACAAAAAGCCTTCGACACGCTAAAGAAATTCTTCACGACCGCCCCAATTCTCAGCCACCCAAACCCGGCTCTACCCTTCCTCCTTGAGGTAGACGCCTCCGAAGTCGCAGTGGGGGCCGTTCTCTCCCAACGCATGGGAGACAAAGACCTAATACATCCCGTAGGTTTCTTCTCCCGAAAACTCTCCCCTGCGGAGAAAAACTATGACGTAGGTGATTGTGAGTTATTGGCCATAAAGGCCGCTTTGGAAGAGTGGAGATATTTATTGGAAGGTGCTGCACACCCCGTGCTAATTTATACGGACCATAAAAACTTGGAATATTTAAGATCAGCCAAGCGATTGAAGCCCCGACAGGCTCGGTGGGCACTCTTCTTCTCCCGTTTTGGCTTCCACATCACTTATCGCCCGGGCTCTAAGAATATCAAGCCGGATGCTCTGTCCAGAATGCATGACAACCCAAAAGATACCTCCACTCCTGACACCATTCTACCAGAGAACAGTTTCTTGCTACTGCACACTGACCTACTTTCCCTGCTCCGGGGAGCATCTTCAGACTCTTCCAAACCTCCCAACATTTCTTTAGAATCCCGAGATGGACTGTTCTGGAGAGGAAGCCAGATTTTTGTCCCTGAAGACATCCGAGTAGAGGTTCTGAAACACCTCCACGACCATCCAATGGCAGGACATTTTGGGGTTCGTAAGACACTAGAGCTGGTGCGTCGCACCTTTTGGTGGCCTGGATTAGAGAATTTCTGCAAGTCTTACATCAGCACATGCCCTATTTGTAATCGGAACAAGACACCTCGAAACCAAGCCTGGGGTTTACTGAAACCCTTACCCGTACCCGACAGACCATGGAAAATGGTGGCCATGGATTTCATCGTAGAGCTTCCTTGCTCCGAAGACTGTACTGCAATTTTCGTGATCGTGGACCGTTTGACCAAAATGGCCCATTTTCTCCCTCTAAAGAACACACCTTCTGCCGTTGAGACTGCTCGTGTCTTTATTAAAGAAGTCGTTAGGTTGCATGGGGTACCCTCCAACATAGTATCAGACAGGGGAGTTCAATTTACCTCTCGGTTTTGGAAGGCCCTCTGTGAAATATTACAAATTGAACTCGCTCTTTCTTCAGCATATCACCCCCAGACCAATGGGCAAACTGAACGAACCACTCAGACTCTGGAACAATACATCAGGTGCTTCACTACGTTTTCTCAGAATGATTGGGTCTCTCTGCTACCCCTAGCGGAATTTGCCTACAACAACGCCAGTCATTCTGCCACGGGGCAATCTCCCTTTTTTGCCAATTATGGTTTCAACCTAACTTTTCTACCAGATTTTCTTTCAGAATCTTCAGTACCAGCAGTACAGAATACAGTGGAATTCCTCAAACAAAACACCAAATTACTACAGGAAGCTGTAACAAAGGCCCAGGCTGACAGCAAGAGGTTCTTCGACAGGAAAAGGAAAGGAGAGCTGGATCTGAAAACAGGGGACCAGGTATGGCTTTCTACCAGTAACCTCAGGTTAGCTTGTCCTTCTAAAAAATTGGGACCCAAATTTATGGGACCCTTTCCGGTCAAAAGGAGAATCAATACGGTTTCATATGAACTTTCTTTACCTGATTCTCTTAAAGTGCACCCTGTATTCCATGTCTCTTTATTGAAACCTGCAGCTCCTGATCCCTTCCCTAATAGGGGTACAAGGCCTCCTGAACCAGTTCATGTTGACGGATGCGAGGAATTTGTGGTAGAAGCCATCCTGGATTGTAGAAGGCGACAAGGACAGAACCAATTTTTGATTAAATGGAAAGGCTACGGACCAGAAGAAAACTCCTGGGAACCTGAAGGCAACATCCATGCCAGAAGATTGGTACGTTCATTTTTTCTTGATCATCCTGACAAGATGGCCCGACTAGGCATCTGGAGGCTGCCCCTTGGGGGGGGGCAATGTCAGGGACTCACCTCTCAATCCCGGAATCCTTCCAGAGGGTTAAATCAGCGTCGCGCAATTGCACATCGTCGTGTACCTGTGGTGCGCGCGTGCGTTAACGGCGCGCGCGCGTGCACGGCGGGAGTGCGCGCAGCGGGGCGCGCGCGTGCGCGCTGACTCCTTGGCGCCAAAACGGCTTTAAATGGACACTGACAGCTCCAGCACATTGCTGTCTGATCTACAGTCTCTGAACGCTGTTACCCTGAAGAAACCTGATTATCTGCTATTACCTATTTGACCCGGCTTGTTTGACCTTCCGCACCTCTCCGATCCTGACCTCGGCTGCTATCGACCTACCTCTGATTGATCCACTGTTGCCTGACCTACCTGCCTGTACAACGACTACTCTCCTGCTTACCCCATCTGAATACCTGAACTCTCTAATGTGATCCGGCTTGTTGACCCTGCTTCCGTCTGCTGTCTATTAACCAGCTTGCCTTCTCAGTTGTTGCTGTGAATCTTCTGTCAGTGTCACGGACCCTACTTCCGGTTTCAGCTCCAGTCTACACTTCCAGCAGTGGTCTGCATCTACTCATCTATCCAGCCAGCCGGCACTCCTACCCCGCCAGGCTTCTGAGTCTGCTGTTCCATATCCAGCAGCTCACAAGCCGGAGTTGTAAGAGAGGCCTACTCCTACCACCGGGCTCTGGTTACCAGGTACGTGATACATAACACAGACATGCCTGACACCCATGTCACTCACCAACCAGCCATACATGTTCTGTTCAAATTCTGTTGGGATGGTGCTTTGACGGTATATGTAGCTGTCGTGGCTGGACCCGGGGTGTTTGGCACGGACGTGCCATATGAGGCATTGGGCATCGAATATCACCTGTACGTTGATGGAATGCCAATGCTTCCGATTACGGTATATGTGCTCTGTGTCAGGGGGGGGCTGTAGTGCCACATGTGTGCAATCAATGGCCCCCACGGTTCGTGGGAATCCTGCAATCCTGACAAAATCTGCCCTTGCCTTCAGCCGCAGGTGCTCCTGGGTGGGTCTGACAATGTGGTGGGACATGCATCTGAGGATTGCAGGGACAACCTGGTGCACACATCTGCTCATGCTGGTTTGTGACATCCCAGCCACAACTCCACTTGTACGCTGAAAAGATCCAGTGGCGAGGAAATGCAGTGTTGCCAGGACCTTGACTAGTGGCTGCACTGCATGTGAGTGGTGTGTCTGGCTGGTGATGTCATCATGCAGGATTGTGGCTATTTCCTGGATGGCATCAGTGTTGAATCTGAAGATGCGATACACCTCCGAATCAACCATGCCAAAGATGTTTATGCGCGTTCGGTATATCCTCTCCCATGCCCTCCTCCTTCTCCTTCTAAGCGCTTGGGCGCACACTAGTTGTGCTATGACCATGCCTGCCCCTGGCATGTTGGCATACAGAAGTCTTGTCCTGCAAGTGTGGGTGCTCAGCTCGTCCGTAACGGTGCTGCTGAAGCTGCTCTCCAGCTGACCTGCACACGTCTGGTGCAAAGTTGCCCCTGCTTTATGAGGGGCAAGTTTAGACCGGACGTACAGCTTACGCGCACCGCACATAGCCTGCGTCGGCCGGTCGTACGTTCAGGAATCGGCGTATCTCCCTCATTTGCATATTTGACCGGAAAATCAATGGGGGCGCAAGATGCTCCCGGCATAAATATACGCCTGCGCTACGCCAGAGTAGAAAAGTTACGCCGATCGGAAGAAGCCTATTTTCAGGCATATCTGGTTCTGTGGGTACGGCGCATAGATACGACGGCGCATATTTACCCTTGAGATACGCCGGCGTAACTTCTTTGAGAATCTGGTCCCATAACCACACCTGTAAATGTGCCGGCCAGAACGCTGCTAGGCCAAGTGAACTCAGCCACCCCAATCGCCCCATCCGATTGGAAGAAGGAAGGTGAGGCAGCATTGGAGAAGCTCTGTACAGGAGACATGGCCCTCCCACCGGAATGGAGAGAGAGGGCCAGAGCTCAGTTGGCCAGATGGCAAAAGATATTCTCCAAGGATGAATATGATGTGGGGTGTGCGAGAAGTGCCACTCACACGAACGGTTTAGAGAAAGACAAACCATTCAGGGAAAGAGTCGGGTCCCTCTTGGCGACTTAGAAGATTTACGGGAACAGCTGGCGGAGCTCAAGAAGACAGGAATAATCCGAGAATCTAGAAGTCCTTATGCCTCCCCAATCGTGGTAGTTCGAAAGAAGAACGGATCCCTAAGACTGTGTATCGACTAAGAAAATTGAATCGAAGAACTATCCCTGACCAGTACACTACCCCCAGGATAGAAGATGCTCTGCAGAGTCTGTCGGGGGCCAGGTGGTTCAGTGTGATGGACCCGAAGAGTGGGTATTATCAAATTCCCATGCATCCTGGAGACAAGGAGAAGACAGCTTTCATTACACCTGTGTGGTTCTTCGAGTTTAACCGCATGCCCCAGGGTCTGTTAGGGGCCCCGGACACTTTCCAGAGATTGATGGAGAGAACAGTAGGGGACATGAACCTGATAAAAGTCCTAGTATACTTGGACGATGTTATCATGTTTGGCAGAACCCTAGAAGAGCATGAGGAAAGGCTGGAAAAGGTCCTAAAGAGACTTCATGAAGAGGGACTGAAGCTGTCCCCAGAAAAGTGTAAATTTTACCAGTCCTCGGTCCACTACCTGGGCCACATTGTGTCTGCAGAAAGAGTAGCTACAGAACTGGACAAGTTGGATGCTATTACCTCCTGGCCGAGGCCTACCAATGTGACCGAACTCCGGTCATTCCTGGGTTTCTGCTCCTACTATAGAAAATTCATGGAGGGGTTTGCCAAGATAGCCAGACCCCTGAATGAGTTGTTGAAGATAGAGGGAGAGGATGATGTCCCAGAAATGGTCAAGCCTGTGAAGCTTGCTACGGGGCCCAGGAAGCCCAAGGAGTCTATCTAGGATCAGTGGGACTCCAAGTGCGAAGAGTCATTCATCCAGTTGAAAAAGACTGCATGTTGATGCCAGTAGAGATCGATTAGGTGGGGTGTTATACCAGAAATATGATGGTTACCTGCGACCTGTTGCATATGTAAGTAGGAGCCTGGTCCCAGCCGAGAAGAACTATCCAACACACAAACTTGAAATCTTGGCCCTTAAGTTAAAAGACTATTTGTATTGGGCCGAATTTGTGGTGAGAACTGATAACAATTCACTCACCTATCTTCTCACTACTGCAAAGGTGGATGCTACAGGACATCGATGGTTGGCTGCTCTTTCAGGATTTAATTTTAGCCTGAAATACCAACCAGGTGTTGGAAACAGAGATGCAGATGCCCTTTCCAGGAGGCTACATGGTATTGGTGATCCTACCAAAGAATGAACTCAACTAACTCCAGAAGGAGTACGGACCCTATATCAAGGGGCTAAACTCCAAGCCAAGGGAGGGTCCAGGGCTAAAGAATTTGGAGTCTCGCCTGCTGGAGTACCCAAGTGCTACTATAACGTAACCTAGGTGGGAGAAGAGGGCCTCCCAAAGCTGTTAGAAGAAGGAGTTCCAGAAGAAGGCGTCCCAGAGGAAGAAGTTCCAGAGGAAGAAGTTCCAGAGGAAGAAGTTCCAGAAGAAGAAGTTTCAGAAGTAGAAGTTGAACTCCGCGTGCCTGAGCAAGAGAGAGAGGGAAAGAGTTATTCACCCCCCCCCCAAAGAAGCTAACTTACAGCCAGCTGGGTGAATGCTCTGAAGAGGCAGTTTTTACTTCTAAAAGGACAGTTGATATGCCTGGCCCCTCCACTGTACATTTAGAAGGGGGAAACCCTAGCTCACTCTCTGGCACATCTGGTAAGGCCATACCAGTTTGGGTGGCCTGTGGACAGAACAACCACCTTCCTATGATAATTGGTGGGAGGTTCCTCTGTCAGCCCTGTGTTATGATATGAGCTGTCTAAATGTGGGCTCCTCATATGGAAATGTAGATTGTTTACTGTCATGTGTGCATTAACCAAACTTTCTCTGCGTGTAATTGAGAAAGCATGTACCAGTTACTGAAGGACCAAAGATTTTCGAGTGGGGGGAGTGTGTAGCTGGATATCACCCTTTTATGTGATATAAAAGACTACCATCTGCTGATCGAGAAGGATCTCAGCCCCCTCCTGTGGCCAAGTTGTGATATAGCCACCTGCTGTTTGCTTCTTGTCCTGGTACCGCAGAGGATGTTGAGAATTTGAGTACAGGGAGAAAATAGACTCCATTTTCTCTGGATTGTTATGAACTATGTTACCCAGAGAGAAACTGTGCGATCCCAGACTGCTTTGCTTCCTGTACGGCCTGCTGGGGGAGGTAATTTAAGGTGGAGGGCTTGTTTGGCGTGCTTTCTCCGCACCGCCTTTTCAACCCAAGAGGACACATGTGGAAGTGTCCCACGGAAGTCTAGGCCAGAGTTGAGGCCTACCTACGCCCGAGCGGAGCACCACTGATTGAGAGAGACAGACACCTGACAGAGTGATCGGACGGGTTACTATTACCCCTTGTGAGTTGTCTGAGGACCGCGGACGGAGTGTTTCTGAAGGACAAGGCCTGAACTGGCTGGGTGAGACGGTCACCTGCCCAGAACCTACTGACTGTGTTGTTGGAGGGTGGATCGTTCACATTAGCCATTGTGGTTTGACTATTTGGGCTTCTTTCACAAGTTTATTTGTTACAATGTTGGATTACAAATTACTCCTTGCGCGCCAACACATCAATGCACAGACTTTTGGGATCATTTGAACTGAGGTTTGGTCTGATCAACCAAACCACACTAGTTAGGAATATCATCTAAAGACTGCCTATTTAGTCATTGCAGACAGTTGATGTCCATCTTTATCAGGGGTCAAGTCCTGGGGAAAAAAGTGTGGGAACTCACCCAAGATTCCCGGGCTGCTTACTCCTTAGTGCCCATCAAATGCAGCTTTACCAGTGCCCAGCAATGTGGCCTTACTGCATTCTCTGTCCCAGGGTGACTATGCGTCTCAATAGAGTTGTCACCCTTGAACAGAAATTAGATAATGGAAGCATTACCAGGTTAAAACAAAGGAAACATGAAAAAAAAGAAAAAGTAATGCCTCCACAACATCTAAGGACAGGTAAGCTACAATACTATAAATTGTTACTCTTTTGGGCATAGAAACACCTTAATTCTGCTGTAAATGCAGGATTTTTGTATATAAACACATGAAAATGTACTGGCTGAAAATGTAAAATGGATAACAGGAAAAGAACACTGCAGATTTTGCATGGTTTAAGATGTAGTAAAGTATGCCTAAAGCACAGGAGCGTGAATGGGACCTTAAACCAAATGAAAAGTATGTGGTTGCTTAGTCAAGCCAGGCTCCAGCTGTGCACTTGGTTGAGCCTCCATTGCACTTTTCCTCAGACAATTCTAATAGGAACAATGGAATAGAACTATTTTGCAACAAAATGTATTGAACTCTAACTTTAGAATGTGAGCTCACCAGGGATTGTTTAGGACAGCACATACCTATTCCTTGAGTCCCCTACCTCATAAATCTGCTGCAGTTTATTTCTGGCAGATCACCCTCACATGTGACAGATATTCATGCTCCAATAGATACCAACAAGCCTACAAAGACTGATACTTTGCAGAGATAGGGCAGGCATCACAAAAAAAGGGTGTGTGATGTAATTTTAAAGACCACACTGCAATTTTGTAAGCAGACTTTGCCTCCATCTTTATCATTGCTGCATGAATTATACAAGTATGCATCATCCTCTTCTGCAATTACTCAATAAGAAATCTTAGTAAAAGAAAAAATATATGCACAAAAATACATATGCATGGATTTGTTTTGTGAGAAGGTCTGCAGTGTTGCACAATCATAGAAGGAAACCCCATCAAAGGGGTTGAAAGCATTGGCTTCTTGCGGGCTAATTTGGAGCATGCGCACTGGGATACTTTCACGGACGGTGCATGCCCCATTCGAAAAAAGCGTCATTTACGTGGGGTCACATAAAATTAACATAACACACGCCCACATCTACCACATTTGAATTAGGTGGGCTTACGCCGGGCTATTTACGCTACGCCGCAGCAACTTTCGTTTGAGAATACGGCACTTGCCTGTAAAAGTTGCGGAGGCGTAACGTAAATAGGATACGTTACGCCTGCACAAAGATACGCCATTCTACGTGAATCCGGGCCTCAAAATCAGGCGCATAGATACGACGGCTCGGACTCAGAGTTACGACGACGTATCTGGAGATATGCCGGCGTAACTCGTACGAGAATCCGGGCCATAGTTTGCAATGTCTGCTGTTAAACTCTTTTTTCACTTCCGGTTACCGCCGTGCAGTGATCTCCTGTGCGACAAGTATTTGACAGTCACAGGCTCTTCTATATCAATCTGCCGGCCAGGCCAGGACTGTCATGTACTTGTGGCACAGGAGATCACTGCACAGCAGCACCTGAATGTGAAGAAAGTTTGCTTGGCTGGGGAAAGTTATTTTTTTTTATTTACTATACAGCCTGCAGATAAAAGCGCCCAGTATACTTTCTGCCTCCGCCCACCCCCTTCCTTCCCTACTAAATTGTCCATCTCAACCTAGCATCGTACATCAGCCTGAGCTGTTATGGGCTGTACCCCCCCTGATGGCGGCCCGCCCTCTCATTCCCTGGACACGGTAGGATCGGCCCTGCCCTCTCTCTCCCACACACCGCCGTCCTCAGCTATAAGCTTGAGGCCAGTCCTGCAGGACGCAGCTGCTAATGGGAACAACGTTCCTGCTGTAGAAAAAGTGCAGGGACGTCGTTCCCTCGCGTTCCCGCAGCACTCGAGCCCTGATCTTTATGCTCTTCGATTGAGAAATCTATTTTATTATACTGTGTAGTATTGTTACTAGTGAGAGCTGGGTGAGGCTTGGCAAGGAGGTGCTTCAATGTGGATGCCTTATTGAGGGAATTTCATAGATGTGTTCTTACCCAGGTCTGCATAGCCTTTATAACTTAACGTGTATTTATTGGTTATTATTGTTTCTGACTCTTGCAGGGCTCTGCAAGCAGTTCTTTACTGTTTTTACCTTTGTTTCAAGAGTTAAATTGGTTAAGTTGTGTACAGTCTCTCTGTCATCCTGCGGTATCCATACAACTCAAGGTAACCCTTAATTTTACATAATTTACTGTGCTGTGCCAGGATATTGTGCCCTCCAACAAGCTATTGGGGTCCACAATTCCCACTATACCAGTTGTGCCAAGGGAGGGTTTTGAGACAATTTCAGGGGTTGACAACCAGAGCGTAGACCCAAAACAAACCAGCAGCTCCTTTGGGGGTAGTGCTACAAAAAGAAAATAATAAAATAGAAAAACAATAGAATAGAATGAAATATAATATACGTTTTTCCAGTTTATTGTTTTCTATTATTTTCTATTCTAATCTTTTGTATTCAAATTCAAATTCATTCTATGCGAAATTCAAATTTTTGAAGATGTTATTTATATATATATATATATAGAATAGAATTGAAAATAATAGTAAAAAATGATTATATATATATATATAAAACCATCATCTGAAATTGGAATTTTGTAAAAAATTAACTTGAATAGAAAGGGTTAGAATAGAATGTAAAATAATAGAACATAATGGCATAGAAAAACAAAATAGAATAAAATATAATATACATATTATATTTTATTTCATTCTGTTCTATTGTTTTTCTATTTTATTATTATATATATATAGGTTAGGGTTAAATTGTAATTTTGTATAGAATGATTTTGAATTAGAATAAAAAAGACACACAAAATAGAATAAAACATAATATATGTTTTTCTAGTTACTTTCTATTATTTTCTTTTCTAATCTTTTGTACTCAAATCTAAATTCATTCTATACGAAATTCAAATTTCGGAAGTTTTTTTA
Source organism: Rana temporaria (assembly GCF_905171775.1). Classification (NCBI taxonomy): domain Eukaryota; kingdom Metazoa; phylum Chordata; class Amphibia; order Anura; family Ranidae; genus Rana; species Rana temporaria. Next base: position 290,074,562 of record NC_053491.1, on the reverse strand, counting down.
TATATATATTGTATTCTATGCTATTCTTTTCTAATATTTTCTATTCAAACTCGATTCAAATTTCAGAAGATGTTTTATTTATATATATTATATTATATATATTTCTGTTCTGTTCTAGTGTTTTTCTAGTCTTTTCTATTTAAATCTTTTCTTTTCAAATTCAATTTCATTCTATACAAAATTCAAACTTCAGACGCCATCTTCTGAAATTCGAATTTTGTATATAATGAATTAGAATTAGAATAGAAAAGAATAGCATAGAAAAACAAAATAACAGAATAAAAAAAATCATATACAGGTGGTTCTTAAAAAATTAGCATATTGTAATAAAGTTCATTATTTTCTGTAATGTACTGATAAACATTAGACTTTCATATATTTTAGATTCATTACACACAACTTAAGTAGTTCAAGCCTTTTTATTGTTTTAATATTGATGATTTTGGCATACAGCTCATGAAAACCCAAAATTCCTATCTCCAAAAATTAGCATATTTCATCCGACTAATAAAAGAAAAGTGTTTTTAATAAAAAAAAGTCAACCTTCAAATAATTATGTTCAGTTATGCACTCAATACTTGGTTGGGAATCCTTTTGCAGAAATGACTGCTTCAATGCGGCGTGGCATGGAGGCAATCAGCCTGTGGCACTGCTGAGGTGTTATGGAGGCCCAGGATGCTTCGGTAGCAGCCTTAAGCTCATCCAGAGTGTTGGGTCTTGCGTCTCTCAACTTTCTCTTCCCAATATCTCACAGATTCTCTATGGGGTTCAGGTCAGGAGAGTTGGCAGGCCAATTGAGCACAGTAATACCATGGTCAGTAAACCATTTACCAGTGGTTTTGGCACTGTGAGCAGGTGCCAGGTCGTGCTGAAAAATGAAATCTTCATCTCCATAAAGCTTTTCAGCAGATGGAAGCATGCAGTGCTCCAAAATCTCCTGATAGCTAGCTGCATTCACCCTGCCCTTGATAAAACACAGTGGACCAACACCAGCAGCTGACATGGCACCCCAGACCATCACTGACTGTGGGTACTTGACACTTGACTTCAGGCATTTTGGCATTTCCCTCTCCCCAGTCTTCCTCCAGACTCTGGCACCTTGATTACCGAATGACATGCAAAATTTGCTTTCATCCGAAAAAAGTACTTTGGACCACTGAGTCCAGTGTTTCTTCTCTGTAGCCCAGGTCAGGCGCTTCTGCCGCTGTTTCTGGTTCAAAAGTGGCTTGACCTGGGGAATGCGGCACCTGTAGCCCATTTCCTGCACACGCCTGTACACGGTGGCTCTGGATGTTTCTACTCCAGACTCAGTCCACTGCTTCCGCAGGTCCCCCAAGATCTGGAATCGGTCCTTCTCCACAATCTTCCTCAGGGTCCGGTCACCTCTTCTCGTTGTGCAGCGTTTTCTGCCACACTTTTTCCTTCCCACAGACTTCCCACTGAGGTGCCTTGATACAGCACTCTGGGAACAGCCTATTCGTTCAGAAATTTCTTTCTGTGTCTTACCCTCTTGCTTGAGGGTGTCAATGATGGCCTTCTGGACAGCAGTCAGGTCGGCAGTCTTACCCATGATTGTGGTTTGGAGTAATGAACCAGGCTGGGAGTTTTTAAAAGCCTCAGGAATCTTTTGCAGGTGTTTAGAGTTAATTAGTTGATTCAGATGATTAGGTTAAGAGCTCGTTTAGAGAACCTTTTCATGATATGCTAATTTTTTGAGATAGGAATTTTGGGTTTTCATGAGCTTTATGCCAAAATCATCAATATTAAAACAATAAAAAGGCTTGAACTACTTCAGTTGTGTGTAATGAATCTAAAATATATGAAAGTCTAATGTTTATCAGTACATTACAGAAAATAATGAACTTTATCACAATATGCTAATTTTTTGAGAACCACCTGTATACTGTATATAGTCAGTTCTATTGTTTTTCTATGCTATTCTTTTCTATCATTTTCATTCAATGCAAAATTCTAATTTCGGAAGATGGCTTCAGAAGTTCGAATTTCGTATAGAATGAATTTAAATTCGAATAGAAAAGATTTGAATAGAAAATAATAGACTAGAAAAACAATAGAACAAAATAGAATAAAATATAATATATATTATATTTTATTCTATTCTGTTCTATTGTTTTTCTAGTTTATTATTTTCTATTTTAATCTTTTCTATTCTAATTCGATTTCATTCTATACAAAATTCGAATTTTGGAAAATGGTTATATATAGTTTACAAATTTGATCGACTTTTTTTAAATTCAGTAAAAAAAAAATCAAATTCTAATAAGAAACAAATCTATTATAATCTTTCCTATTCAAATTCGATTTCATTCTATAAGAAATTTGAATGTTCTATTTTATTACTATTGATAAGTTAGTCTTTTGATGTAAGTCATCGACAGCAGACAAGTTGCATTCGTCTTAAATGTAAGTTTACTTCAGAATACACTGTATACAGGATCACACCTCCCAAAGGCTTGCGAAGGATTATGATGACAAGTAAGGGTTTATACAGACATTTTATAAGAAATCTTTAACATGAGAGTCTATGCAGGGCACGAAGCCCAAAGTTTGTATTACACAAGATTTCACAATTCATATACATGTAATGAATAAAAATGACATCTGGTCACCCTGACCTAACTAGAGCGTTATGTGAAGGGTTATTTTGACAGATAAAGAGATGGATTATATGTGAGGGGTAATTATCAAGTAATAAAGAATTGGAAGGGTCTTTCCAGACACACTGTTTACTGTTTACATAGACTTCTTATCAGGTCATTGGCAGAACATCTCTTGTCTTACTTGAGACAGTTGTTCGGTCATGAGAATGGGAAAAACCTGTTGTTGAGAATATGTTGCAATGTGTTGTAATACCAATAGAATTTAGAAACATAAGATCATTTACAGAAAAGACAGAAAACTGAAGAACTCTACCCTACTGCTCTGTCTAAGATATACAAGTGATATACTTTTTATATATAAGGTAGATCAATGTAGATTTCCATATCTTGTCAGTCCCTCCTGTGTTTCAAATCCTTTGGTATTCTCTGGTAAGTTTTATGCTTCCGGGGGGTTCTCAGGGTCTTTAGGTAGAATCGCAGGAATCCGTGTCACCATTTCATGAACGGTTTTGACTCTGGACCTTGAGGGCTCAAAGGAACCGGCATTAATACAAGCATCACAACATGCTTCACATGTATGTGTGGTCATCTTCATGCAACATTTGCAGAACATAGGTGCACATTTGATTATAAGGATTATAAGTACAATAATTCCAACAATATAAAGAATACCATGTAGAATACCTGAAAACCACCCACCAATACCTGAAAACCAGTTGAGCGGATTGATCCAGGAAAGCCAGCTTTCCCAGCTACCATCGATCCAAGCGGTTTCGGTATGCTCCTTGCGAAAGTTAACCTTTAAGCGCTGTACTTTTTCTATATGAGCAATGATGGCGTCTTCGGCCCTAGTATCATTCCTAATATAGTTACAGCAAGCCGTTCCCACTATGGTGCATATTACTCCTTGACTTGCCGTGAGATAATCCAACACCAGCCGGTGTTGCAGAACCTCTTTCTTGATCATTTTTAGCTCTGTAGCCATGGCTATAAAGTTTCTATCATATAGGGCAGTGACATTATCCATTAGGTCTGCCAAATCTATGATGAAACTGAAAGCCTTCTTAATACAACATCTATTCACCCATGGTATAGAGAACAATGGCTTACTTTCCTTATCATGTGATAATATCGGCATTTTCCATGCAATGGGAATCTCCAAGTGACTTTGTAGTACTCCGATAACCTTGATCACGCTGTTCAGGAGAGTAGTTTCGGGTGAAGTTGATAAAAACCGCAGGTGTTCTCATTGGGGCATTTGTATATAACAACAGTGAAACCGCTCTTTCAAACATGTTGGGGCTTATCTCATCAAAATGGGCACTATCCTCTATTTCAACCAAAGTGCTGGGTATGCCTAGCAAGGGTATAGTCTTGTGTGAAATAGGGGCATGTGTGCATATCCAACAGTTAGTAATGTTCAGTCTTTTAGCTGCTTGCATATGCATGGACACAAAGGAGTTATGGAAAGGTTCTGCCAACCTATCGTGGAAATCATGTGTGTCTCTTCTCAGCCTTTGGTCTGGGGTTGAAATAGTTCCAAGCTGCAATAACTTTTCCATTATAGTAGCATTTAGTAGGACAGTATCATGTATCTTACCCATCGCTTTCTGGTGTGTCCATTCATACGTCATACCCGTTATCCACACCAACGCTCCTCCACAGAGGATGACACACCAGAGCTGAACATCTGGTTTAGGCCCTAGAAGATTCATCTTGTTGTCTTCTGGCTCGAGCTCGTGTCAGCAATGGGGACCTGGAAGGTAAAGGTACAGAATAATCCTTGCCAGTGATGCACTGGCTGCCTTTTGGAGCTACTGTTTTCTTACAATGGGAACCATGCACCTAGTACTTATAGTCTTTCAGCTTTACAGCAGTAGGAGATACCAGAATGATCTGGAAGGGTCCTTTCCACTTAGGGGACAAAATAGTCTGGGGCGTATGATTCTTGATATACACCCAATCTCCTGAGTTTAGTCCATGAGTTGTCTCACTCGTGTCCACCGGTTGTCCTGCTTTGGCTCTGGAAAAGGTGTCAAAAAAAAAAGTTTGCCAATTTGCGTACATACTCAATCATGGCATCTTGACCATTACCTAAAGTCACTGTTTCAGGATGTATCAATGTAGCAGGAAGTCTTTTGGGTGGTCGTCCGAACAAAATATCAAAAGGTGATAACCCATGTTTCTCCTTGGGGGTGGTTCTGATAGTTGCTAAGACTATTGGCAAGGCCTCCACCCATGAGCTTTTCCCATTAGCAGTTATCTTAGCCAAGTACCTTTTGATTGTTTGATTTGTCCGTTCTACCATCCCACTAGCCTGTGGTCTGTAAGGGGTGTGCAACTGCTGCTTTAACCCTAAAATAGTTACCACTTCAGCCATAAGTTTGTTATCAAAATGGGTACCTCTATCTGATGAGAATATATTTCCTATCCCAAACCTGGGAATCATCTCTCTAGTAAGGCATTTTACCACTGTCCTGGCATCATTTTTCGCCGTTGGGTATGCTTCTACCCAACCCGAGAATTGATCCACACAAACTAGTAAGTACTTAAATCTACCACAAGGTGGCATATCTGAGAAGTCTATTTGCACGATTTGAAATGGCTCCTCAGTATGTGGAATATGCTTCATAGGTGTAGGGACTGGTCTTCCGACATTATGCATTTGACATATTGCACATTCAGTTATTTGTTTAGCAGCATATGTATGAAACCCAGGTGCCCACCATTGTTTGGTCACCGCCCGACTCATCCCTCCTGTTGAGACATGGCAAGGCCCATGGCTCAAAGAGAACAAGGAAGGAAAAAAAGTTGGGGGAGCAATCAATTTGTTTTTCATTCGCCACAGGCCATCATCTCCACAAATAGCTCCTTTTGTAGACCAGGATCCTTTGTGGGGAGAGCTTTCCTGTAGGGCTGAAAGAACAACCGGGTCCACCTGGAGGTCTATCATAGGAATTGCAGGTATAGTCAGTGCTGATGGCTGATAAGAGTATATAGTTTCTTTTAGCATGTTTATCAGCCATAGCATTTCCCATAGAAACACAATCATCAGAACCTGTATGTGCTTTACATTTAATCACAGCAACTCTTAGAGGCAGTTGGACTGCAGCCAACAAGCGAACAATTAACCCTTTATGCTGTATGGGGGTTCCTGCAGCGTTTAGATAACCTCGTTCCTGCCAGAGCTGTGCAAAACTATGCAGGATCCCTACCGCATAGGCTGAGTCACTGTATATGTTAACCGTATCACCTTCTGCTAACTCCAAAGCAATGCAGAGAGCGGTAAGCTCCGCTGCCTGAGCAGATCTGGAGTCATTCAGAACTTCAGTATGCATTAGTTTATGCTCACCATTCACCACTGCACACGCGGCCAAAGTCAGTCCATCTGGGCGTCTGATGGATGAGCCATCCACAAACAGGTTAGCACAAGGAGGCAATCCTGGGATGGGCTCATCCTGTAAGTCAGCTCTTGGTTTGGTCACCTCATCAATGGAGGTAACACAGTCATGGGTTAAGTAGTCAGAATTCTCAATTTCATCGCTATCATCCTCTGGCAAGAAAGTGGCAGGATTCAGAGTTTGACAGCGCTGAATTTTGAGGTTGGAAGCGCATTACAGAACCAGATGGTAATGAGTTATTCTCTGAACAGAGAAATGCTTAGTATAAGCACTATTCAACATAGCTTCCAAGTCATGAAGGCACATTAAATACAAAGTGTTACCTAGGACAATGTCAACAGTTTTTTCAACCAGTAGGGCAGCCGTCGCTACTGATTTCAAGCATCCAGGTAGGCCTCTGGCCACACTATTCAGTGGATAACTGTAGTATCCAACCGGACGGTGGCGGCCGCAGAAATGCTGTGTCAGGACACCATTGGCATGTCCATTAACTTCTGTGCAAAACAAATACAAGTCTTTACTATAGTCAGGTAAGCCCAAACTGGGCACAGTCAGTAACGATTGTTTTATTAATCTGAAAGCGTCTTGGACTGCTGGGGTTAATTCATCTTCCGTGAATTTATAATTGCTTTTAGTGTGTCCTTTCAACAATTCTTGTAAGGGACCGATTATTGTAGAGTATTGGGGCAAAAATTGCCTGCAATAACCTACCAACCCCAACTGTTTCAAGGTCTTAGGCATTTGCTGTTTAGCAACTACCTTCTTCCGTTTATCGGTAAGGTGCTTGATTCCCTGGGAAACACAATGTCCTAAATACTGGACTTTTGTCTTAACCCATTGAACCTTTGTTGCATCAATCTTCTGCCCAATCCTGGCTAGAAAGTTCATTAGGGACACTGAATCTTCAGTGCAGGCATGTGCATCGGGGGAGGCAAGCAAGAGGTCATCAACATATTGCACTAGAATTGAATCTCCCGATGGCTGCCATTCATCCAATTTGTCCTTCAAAGCAGCTAGGGGAGTCATGATAGCCCATTGGCAACCGAGTCCAGGTAAGCTGTCTTTTCTCAAAGGTGAAGGCCAATAACCATTGGTCATCTGGATGGATTGGTACACTGAAGAAAGCTGATGCAAGATCAATTACAGTAAAGTGTGTGGCAGTAGGGGGTATAGTTGCCAAGATCGTAGACGGATTTGGCACTACAGGCACCGATGGTATAATTACCTTATTGACTGCTCGTAGGTCATGTACCAGTCTCCAGCGACAGCAGTCTTCTCCTTGCTTAATTGGTTTGGGGACTGGATAGATCAGTGTATTAGCCTGACTTCTGCAAGGGGTTAAAACTCCCTCATGTAGTAACTCCTCTATGACTGGCCTAATCCCCTCTACTGAATCTGGAGATAAAGGATATTGAGGTGGTCTAGGTACTGGCAGTGTGGGGTCCCTTTGTAACCGTACCTGGCTAACCTGCATGAGTCCAGGAGTGTTTGCTCCCGTTACCCATAGAGATGGGTCAATCCTTTGTTTGACCTCTTCCGGTATTCCACTCTCCATGTCTGCTATAATTACCGGCATGAAGAGGAGATCAGCAGCTTCATCATGTACTTTGTATGGCATATCAATGATGGTCTTACCTGGGGACAGGGCAATAGTAACTCCCATTTTCGAGAGCAGGTCTCGACCTATTAAATTACAGGGGGAATGTGGAGACAATACAAAAGAATGCTCTGTTGAATGTTCACCGATTTGTTACAGGTAAAGATTTCGTAACACCTGCCAAGATAACATTGTCGCTTACCCCAACCAAAGAAATTATTTCGTTGGAGAGTGGCAAGTGAGGACCATGAACATTCAACAGACTCCGCTGGGCCCCGGTGTCTATCAAACCCCGGAGATCAATACCATTTACATTTATCTCAATCATTGGTTCATGAACAGAATCAATTTCAATTACAGCTAGAGCAGAGTACACATTCAAAAAATCTTCTGTATCCTCACCACATTCCACCTCATCCTAGTGCCTCCTACAATCCCTTGCCAGATGGCCACCCACCCCGCATTTGAAACAAGTGGGAGGGGCACGAGGCTGCATCAGCTGGTTTGGAGGAAAGCCAGGCTGGTGCGTGGGGAAACCAGACTGATTTGGAATGATTTGCTGGTATCTAGGTTGGACCCTAGGGGCCCTGCGCTGATCCCCATTTTGCTTCCAAGTACTGCGCTTATTTTGTGGCATCCCATAGTTAGAAATATACACTACTCCTGAGGGAGGGTAGGGAGGGATCTGCCACTGGTACACCCTGGGGTGTCACCTGTACTGTGGACACTGGTACTCCTTTAGATTCAGGAATTTTCTCTTTAACCCCCCTGACGGTAAACCCGAGCGCGACTCGGGGTTGGTTTTACATGTTAGGATCGGCAAACCCGAGTCACGCTCGGGCTGGACGGGCTTACCTTTCGCTGGATCCACAGGCTTGGTTTACTCACCTTGTCCCTGGATCCAGCGATGCCACCCGCAGTGTGAGCGAGCGGGACCTCCTCGCTCGATTCACAGTCCCCGTGTGACGCCGATCTCCGTTCCCTGCGACGTTACGACCCCCCTTGTCCCTAGTGGTCTGCCCAGTGCCCTACATGTACTTTTATATAATAAAAAATGTCATTTCTGCCTGCAAACTGTAGATTGTCCAAAAGTGTCCCTTTATGTCAAAAATGGTTTTAGATCAGCTAGAAAACAGCGATAATAAATTATAATCACTTGCAGAATTGTGCGATAGCGATTTGCGGGGAAATTTGTCATAAAAAAAATAAAATAATGTCAGCGACAATTCTGCAACTGCAAATTTCAGTGATTTTGAGTTGATTACATTATTGAATAATTTTTATTATAATTATATTATTATTTGTTATAATTATTTATAATTATTTATTATATTATAATTTATAATTTTGTTTTAAAAAAAAAAATCATACCCGGGATGCCTACAAGACTCTTGCTTGGTCAGATTTAAGTGAGTTATTTCTAAAAATTACAGGCCTACAGTATAAAACACCAATTTCCTTGCAAAATAAATGTACCGCTTTTGGTACGTAATTCCAGACAGAATCATACCGCCAGGGAGGTTAACCTCTGGGGTTTGCATGTTCATTATCTTAGTTTTTTCTTTCTTTTCTAACTTATCTTTTCTCTTCTGTAGTACATCATAAGCAACCTGTGCTATCTCAATTAATGTTGATGCCTCCATCTTTCTCCAACCTGTTGTACGTAGTTCTATCTCTTCCCTTATTTCAGGCAACAATCCTCCTACCAACACATTCACTACTTCTGGCCTCTTCATATCAACTGTATCATCTGCAATCCAGTCAGTATGCTTCTGTATAGCATCTTTAAACCTGTCCCAATAATCTAACACATCCTCACCCTTCCTTTGAACCACATCCATCAATACACGCATGACTTGTCCCTTATCAAAGGTGGTTGTCACCCATTCTCTCAGAATTTCATTTAAACGTGTAGACTTCTTCTCATATTCTTTCTGTACTGCCTGCTCATCCTTTACTACCCCCTCTTCAGTGGCACCTTTCCCTTTAGCAAAGTCACCCTATGCATCTACATACTTTTCAGGTAGGGCACAGTCAATCAGGATCCACATATCTATATAATTGGCCTGTTGCGTTTTCTCCATCAAATGAAAGTATAAGGGGAAGCCCATGTGTTGGGCATCTCCTCATCCTTATCAAAAGGGAGAGCAGCTTTTTCTGAACACATCTTATATGGAGGTGGTTTAACATCCTTTTTAGATGCTTCTTCCCATGCTACCAAACACTCAATCCCCCCACAATCAGACATTTTAAACAGCAGATTAAATAGTGCATCGATATTAGGAGTATTAAGGGAGCCCTCTGGTGGCCACCATTTAGCGGGATCATCCTTGTACACATGATGTTTGAGAGCATCTGGGTCTCCACTCACCATCATTTTGATGATGGGTGCACCTGGAGTTAATTTAACAACACTTAGTCCTGTAGCTTTTGCTATCTTCAATAACCTCTTGGCTCTATCTTTAGTTAGCCCCAGGCTATTCATGACAGTCAAAACATTTTTATCAAATAAATTTCCAATAATTTATATTTCTCTTGTTACTCCCTGTGAGAAATGACAATATGTTTGGAACTCCGGGATGTAGAGCTCCCTGCTTTATCATCATGGCTGTGTACCAGCAGCGAATTACAATACTTTGTAATATCTACCTTGTTCTATTCTCAGAAGGACGTCTCCTTGCTGAGTGGAAATAGGCTAGTCTCTTGGCTCCCTACTCCAAAGAACATACAGCAGGTCAATCACCCGCTTGTGGCTATCCGTTGAAGGCAAACCTATCTGCCTTAGGACCACAAACGTTCAAAAACTTTTACACAAAAAGTCAATCATTCATCAATTTCCATGCTTTCAGAGAAATTTTGGTACCTGCATTTATCCATCCCTTTAAAATACAAATGTCTATACATATATTGCCATTTCTGGGGGTAAAGAGAAAAGGTACATACGTATGATAATTACATTTGCATGCATAGCTTTAAAAATGATACCATGTTATTTCATTCTAAGTAACCATACATAGACAGAATGTGTATAAATACAAAGGAAACGTATTACCTTCTGTGGCCGCACTCCCCACCCGGCACCTCAAACCGCACAGGAAAGACAGTATCTATATGAGAATAAATGTTTCTCACCTGAGGCCTCGATGTTGCTGTCCCTCCTGAAGCGGGTTGAGGGTCGGTGGAGGAGCTGCGATCAAGAAGACACATTGCAGGGTCACCAATTGATAAGTTAGTCTTTTGATGTAAGTCATCGACAGCAGACAAGTTGCATTCGTCTTAAATGTAAGTTTACTTCAGAATACACTGTATACAGGATCACACCTCCCAAAGGCTTGCGAAGGATTGTGATGACAAGTAAGGGTTTATACAGACATTTTATAAGAAATCTTTAACATGAGAGTCTATGCAGGGCACGAAGCCCTTAAGTTTGGATTACACAAGATTTCACAATTCATATACATGTAATGAATAAAAATGACATCTGGTCACCCTGACCTAACTAGAGCGTTATGTGAAGGGTTATTTTGACAGATAAAGAGATGGATTATATGTGAGGGGTAATTATCAAGTAATAAAGAATTGGAAGGGTCTTTCCAGACACACTGTTTACTGTTTACATAGACTTCTTATCAGGTCATTGGCAGAACATCTCTTGTCTTACTTGAGACAGTTGTTCAGTCATGAGAATGGGAAAAACATGTTGTTGAGAATATGTTGCAATGTGTTGTAATACCAATAGAATTTAGAAACATAAGATCATTTACAGAAAAGACAGAAAACAGGAGAACTCTACCTTACTGCTCTGTCTAAGATATACAAGTGATATACTTTTAATATATAAGGTAGATCAATGTAGATTTCCATATCTTGTCACTATTACTATTAAATTCTATCCTATTCTTTTCTATTCTTTTTTTATTCTATTGCTTTATTGTTTTATATTCTATTTTATTGTATTTTTTAGAAAATCTATTTGATTCAAATTTGTTTTCGGGACTCGTATGAGGGCCATCCAGTCCTGCGTGGAAGCTGACAGGCAAAAGAGAAATTTACACCATAGTGGATCTCAAGCAAGGGGTGAAAATCTCTACAGTGCTGGAGGGTGATATCAGAAAGCTTTGATATATTTGGATGTTAGCCCCACTGTGGAATATTTGTATTCTGTTACAGGCTTTTCTTAGGATGTCTTCTGTAGTTGACTAGACAGCCGACTATTTTGCGTGGAGGGTCTGAGGGCATGATGAATGTGTTTCATATCAATTGGTGCTGTATAAGGTCTGTCTAGGAGGTTGTTTAAAATGTCTGTTACCATGGACTGGAGTTGTTTTGAGTCTATCATCTCAGGTAGGCTGTGGATCCTCAAGTTGTGCCATGGTTGTCTAGATCTTCCAAATGATGCTGGAGATCACACAGATGTAAGGTGTGGGTGTTTATCGAGTGGTTTATATGGGGAATGGTTACCCCATGTTGTGCAGCCATCTTCTGTACCTTGTACACTCTGCTGGCTATTGCCTGTATGTCCTGGAGTAGATCTGTAATAGTGGCCATGTTACTCACCTGCTGCGGAATATCCCTGGGATGTTTTAGCTTAATCTCCCACTAGCGTCACAGGGAGAACAGGAGTTGGTTGCTGAGGAGTTGTGGGACGTGATTCCCATATTTTTAGTCAAAATCCCTATTAAACTTATCACTGAGGGTTGTGAAATTCCATGTTAAACTCTGGGGACCGAGGAGAGCTTTATGGGCATAGCACTAGTCGAAAGCAATATTGTTCAAGCAAAAAACAAACCTGCCTCTATTGATATGGAGACAGTTGATGGTTCACCTTTATCTTTAGGAACTGTTACCCTTGAAACGTTTTTAACTTTTTTTTGGTTTTCCACCCATGATCCTTTTATAAACCTGAGGGGCACGGCTATTCGTTTTACACAAAAAGGAAAGGAAAATTGCAGAGAACCTTTTCAAACACATGGGAATGTAGGCAGTACAAAAGAAACTTTAACTAATTAAATAAATAAAAACTCCAACACACCATAACATTTTATTCAACAAGATGTGTATATATATATATATATATATATATATATATATATATATATATATATATATATATATATATATATATATTTATATATATATATACAGTATATATTTGGTAATAAAAATGGCCACGGCACCTTTCATTGGTATATAAACATAAATATTTCATTTATTATTATTTAAATCATTAATGAATAAAACTTTCAAAACTTTTAAATTATCTCTTGAGATCTTGCTCAGTCATAGAACTCAAGCGAATACCATAAATAAAAAAATGAAAAATTCAAGTCCCCACCAGCTGGTTTTTGTCAGCTAACAAAAAAAAGGCCTACCGCACAACCACGGCCATCTCTATCATAGTTGGAGATCCATATTAAAAATTTCTAAGCCCACATCAGACAAGTGAACTCCATCTTGTCTATAAAGGCCAGCAAAACCTCCTTCCAAATCAATATGCCGGCAGCAGAAACTATTCAAAAGAGGCATAAACTTTTCAATAGAATGGTTAACACGTCTATGTATCTTTTCCAAAGATTTATTCTCCGAAAAAGATAACCAAACCAGACGTGGAACCATCTCCGAGAAGATTACCCTAGTACCAGGAAAATAAAGTTAAATAAGATGTAAATCACGCTTTATCATGAAGCGCAAATCCAACGTTGTACTTTTACCTACATCATTACCTTCGAGATGAATTATCAAAATATCTGGAGAGGGCCAAAACTGAGCCAACGAAGAAAGATGAAGGAAAAGATTATTCCAACGAAGTCCATGAATGCCCTTCCAAAAAACTTGAAAAGATAAATTAAAAGTATATCAACGTTGACAAGCAAGTTCGTGAGCCCAGTGAACAAATCAATGTCCAATAATCAAGACGGAAGATGTTGACCCTAGAATCAGAGAGATAAATTAGGACGAATATATAAATTAAACCTCTTTGACTCCCACCTACCCAATCTCTTAATAATAGAATCATTGAGGCCCAATCTAGCTTCTTCCGTGGCGGCTCCAATGCGAAAAGAGTGAGAAGAAAATTTTAAGTGAGAGAGACCTAAGTAAACTAAACAGCGCTGAAATATAGTTAAAAATTTAAATTTTGTAAGCAGAGAAAAATCTAAATGTACCAAAAAATTGCCCAAACAGGAAGGCCTAACCGAAATATATCAAGAAGGGACTACATAAGGAAAAATAATGGAGTCGCCACAAGCATGTAGAGTGAGCCAATAACTTTTCCTACCAAGTCTGTTTTGGATTTGCTAATAAAAACTTGTACTTTGCCCTTTGCAATACAAACCTCACCGACTTTCAAACCAGAATCACCTAGCACAGAACGACATACCCTAGGAGTAGTCAAACAAATATTTTATAAGAGCTCTATAGAAATGGGTCTACGTATATCAGGAGTAAAGGTTTGTCTTCTGTAACCCTTTAGTGCTTGACGGACAGAAAATAAACTATTGCAAACTGGTAAATTATGAAGTTTTAGGAAAAAAGAGATTCCTGATAAACTCTTATTAATGTGATTAAAAGACAATTTCTTTTGCATGAGTGAACAAAGAAAATCCAAGACCGTATGTCAGTAGGTTAGAAACCAGATAACCCTATTTCTTCAATAAACAAGAGCCACTTTTTCCATGCAACCGAATACTCGATCCATGTTTTAGGAGCAATAGAGCCTTGAATAGCCAAAAGAACAGGGGTTATTTCAAATCCCATAGATGACTTAGGCAAGTGTAACCAACTAAGTCTGCTTTGGGAAAAATCTGCCTGAAACGAGCCATCTGGAAACGAGATAATGCGTCAGCTATCACATAATTAAGTTTACCAGGTACATACTTTGCTTTCACCCAAATATTGAATTTTAAGCATAATAATACAAAATAACGTAACAGATTTATCACAAATATAGATTTTGAAGAAAGACAATTCAGTGCAAACAGTACACCTTTGTTATCTGAATGAACCAAAAACCGCTTGTTAGCAAAAAATTCCCCCCATAATGCGTAAGCCACTACTATAGGGAATAGTTCTAACAAGACACTGTTTTTTGTGGCTTTATTGGCAAACCAAAAAGGAGGCCAAGAGCCACAACACCAATGGGTACGCTATATTGATGCAAAACCAAGAGAACCTGCTGAATCAGTATATAGATCCATATCTGCTGAAAAAAAAATTGTTCCTGAAAGAAAGTCCTACCATTATAGTCCATAAGAAATTGAGACCGGACTAAAAGATCATCTTTAAGCTCTGAAGTAAGGCGAATATGAGAAAAATGAGACTTTAAACCAGACATTGCCATAGACAATCTCCTAGAAAATATTCTGCCAACTGGCATAATCCACAAAGAAAAAGCCAATAACCCTAAAAAAGACTGGAGTTCTTTTAACAAAATCTTTTTTTTTTTGCGCAAAAAGAGACAAATTAAGTTCTCAATCCTAGCTATTTTCAACAATGGAAGCTGATACTGACATAAAGTGGTATCAATGCTGATACCCAAAAATTCAATGACCGTAACAGGAAGAACAGTTTTTTCAAAAGCAATAGTGTCAGGGAACCAACAGCAGGAGAAGGGCTTTAGGGCCCAGCATCTCTGGCAGGAGAAGGACTTTAAGACCCAGCATCTCTGGCAGAAGAAGGATTTTAGGACCCAGTATCTCTACCAGCAGGTCACATGGGCCTCTATTAGGAAGTCTGCTAGTGTCTGCATTTGCTGGCTCCTCCAGTGTGTTATCTTCATGATATTCCTGTTTCTGTGTCTCCTGTTACCGACTTGGCTTGTCCTTGACCTGTCTCCTGTTTGCTTCCTGTGTTCAACTCCAGCTATCCACCTGACCACGTCTGCTCTGATACCAACCCGGCACATGACCTAGGCTTTCTTCTGACCATGCTCCAGTCGCAGTATTATCTGAATCCTGCAACACCTCTTGGGTGTCACCTGTCTGCTGATTCTACGCCAGCACACCAGCTGTACTCTAAAAGCTCCTGCATACAGTCCAGCAGGTGACCCGTGCTTCTTTGGGCCTGACCTTTCCTGTTTTCACCCTCAGGGGGTCTGGAACTTAGCCGCAAGGGAAGCCCTCTCTCTCCATTGGCCTCCAGTACCAGGTATGTGATAAATAGGGATACCAAAAGTCTGAGCGATGGCTAAAAATAATTGTAATAATAAAAAACGCATTGGAGAATTAGGGGGGACAATAAAAGGAAATCATCCAAATAATGGGTGATTCCATCACAACCAGATTCATAAATAATAACACGCTGCAAGAAAGTTGCAAAGGGCTCAAAATACCGACATGACAAAAACAGCCCATGGGTAAACACATATCATAGAAAATGTTTCCATCAAAACAAAAACCTAATGAATTAAATTATTCGGGAGCGATGGGTAATAACCTAAAAGCAGACTTGATGTCAGATTTTGCTAATAATGCACCTGTACCAAATGTTTTTATACGTTTTATTGCATCGTCAAAACTAGCATATGATACAGACGATAAAGAATTATCAATCTCGTCGTTCAATGGACCACCTTTGGGAAAAGAGAGATGATGTATCAATCAATATGAATTGGGCTCCTTTTTAGGCACAACATCTAAAGGAGAAACACAAACATTTTTGAAAGGAGGAGAGACAAAAGGATTGCTCGACCAGCTGCAATTTATTTTATTATTTTTTGTCTAACCACCTGACTATGAATCAAAACTGATTCAAGGTTACTTACCACACTACAACCGTATCCAGAAAAAAATTGGAGCTTAAAGCCTAAAGAAAAACCTTCAATCAAAACTTCTGCCTTCTCCTTGTCTGGGTACAACAGTAACCACAGGTACATTTTTTTCCAACTTCACTGGTGTGCAAGCTTTTGGAATTGTCCCTATGCTGAGTGTGAGAATAGGTTATTTTAAAAAAAATTGTAAGCGGGTGAGTCCCAAAACAAAAAGAACACTCATGCTTGTAACAGCATGATGTTGACCACTTGCACTGGGACTCATTAAAAGCATAGCATATACCCTTCATGTAAACTGAAGAAATATTTTAATTCACTGGCGGCTGTCTTGAAACGACCTTTTTCTGGGGTAGAATGAGGTTTAACCATAAACCAACGTCTTTCATTCCCCATTTAAGGTTGGGATAAACAGATCATAACTTTACCAACCAAAACCGCCCAAATTTTTAAAAGCTTCAAGAATATTCTCAAGATGCTGAAATAAACCACTACACTTTTCAGGAAATTTTTCACCCATAATTGCAGAATATATACAAAAGGCCTGCAACCAATTATGAAAAGACCTTGGAGCTGTGCGACGCCTGTCCTCTGAAACCTCTTCCATTTTCTTGTTATTTTTGACAGAAAATTCTTTTGAACCAGGGAGTAAAGTTAATAGATCAATAAAATCGCCTTTTCATATTTTTTCTTTAATACTGGTTGCTAAATGAAAGGAGAGATTTCACAGGGCAGTGCCTCTTTAAAACAAATCTCAGGTACCTGAAAACAGGAACAGGAAACAGAAACAGGAACAGTGTTAACAGATTCTTGGAAAGAGCTAACATTAGCAGTATTAACTGCAGCATGAGAAACAACAGGTAATGTCTGTGCTGACCAAACATTACATAGTTACATAGTTAGTCAGGTTGAAAAAAGACACAAGTCCATCAAGTCCAACCACAAAAAAATAAAAATAAAAAAACAAAATAAAAAACATAGTACAATCCCATACACCCAACTCCATACCCACAGTTGATCCAGAGGAAGGCAAAAAACCCTAGCAGAGCATGATCCAATTCGCTAGAGCAGGGGGAAGAATTCCTTCCTGATCCCCCGAGAGGCAATCGGATTTACCCTGGATCAACTTTACCTTCAAATCTTAGTACTCAGTAATATTCTGTACATTTAGGAAAGTATCCAGACCAGGCATGTCCAAAGTCCGGCCCGGGGGCCAAATGCGGCCCCCCCTGTTGATTTATTATGGCCCCCCTGGGGGATTTTAATATATATATATTGTTTCAGGGCCACAAAAGATATATACTGTATTTATTGGCGCTGCCTTGGAGGATTACATGAAGAGAATCTTCTTTTTACTCAGCAGCGTCTCTATTGGAAGTCCCGTCTCCTGGGATGCCATTGGACAAATGTTCTGTCTATCATAGGAGGCAGGACTTTGTATTAAAGAGGCCACAGAGTAAACAAGAGATTCTCCTGTTTGTTATCTGTCGGCACTCGTCCCGCCCCCTCCCTCTGCCCTCTGAGGCTGCAGATGGGCATCGTTTAGGCTGTACTGATGGCAATGGTAAGACTGCATGGCTTCATGGCACATGTGAGGCTGCATTTATGGCATATGTGAGGCTGCATTGGTTGCAATGGTAAGGCTGCATTGATTGTAATGGTAAGGCTGCGTTTATGGCACATGTGAGGATGCATTTATGGCACATGTGAGGCTGCATTTATGGCACATGTGGGGGAAAATGATATCTCTCTCTCTGGAGTCCATACCTCTCTTAAAGCAAAAAAGAACTTTGCTCGCTTTGGAAAACGCAGCTTGGCATTGCATGCCATTATTGAGCTTATGATCAACTAAAACCCCCAGATCCTTCTCCACTACGGATCCCCCCAGTTGTACACCTCCTAGTATGTATGATGCACTCATATTCTTAGCCCCCAAGTGCATAACTTTACATTTATCAACATTAAACCTCAGCTGTCACTTAGTCGCTCAATTAGACAGAGCATTGAGGTTGGCTTGTAAATTGGCGACATCCTGTAAAGACGTTATTCCACTGCATAGCTTAGTGTCATCTGCAAAGACAGAAATGTTACTTTTGATCTCAGACCCAATATCATTTATAAAGATATTAAAAAGTAATGGTCCCCCCTATTTTCACGATCTACGAAATCTGGTGTGGCCAGTCTATGGAACAGAGGGGGGGAATCTCCAGGGTCTACCAGTCACTAGCTCAAACGCCCTTCAAAGCCCCATACATGTCATCTTGGGAAAATGATCTCCAGATAAACTGGAACTTGAATAAATGGCAGTCCTCCTTTTCTAGAGCCTTTAAGGGGATACACAATGTCTCCCTTATTGAATCCAGTGTAAAAGTGATGACCAGATGGTATCTCACTCAGGCCAAATTAGCCTCCATGTATCCTTCTGCGAACCCCCTATGCTTCCGAGGTTGCCAACTAACAGGTACCATGGCCCACACATGGTGGGAATGCCCCAGAATAAGGTCATACTGGAACAGGATTTTTGTCATGATCCAAAGGATTACATCATTACACATTACCAAAGACCTGACAATTGCTCTCCTGAACGCTAACCTTCCTGGGACATCTAAATTCGTAAACTGATTCATTTCATGCTGCTAGGGGCGAAACTGACAATAGCTAAAGCATGGAAACAACCCAGGGTTTCCCTCTTGGCTACCAAACGCAAGATCTCATGGATTATGTCCCAGGAGAAACTCACGAGTATTCTCTTTGACAGAACCAAGGACTTTGAAGCCACCTGGGAACCCTGGGCTAAATATATGGGCATAGCTCTCATTCCTGGGGTACAAGCTTAAGGATCATTAGTCACCGATCCCATTCGTCTGGGTGGCTTTTTTCCTCTCCTCTTCTCCTTCTCTTTCTCTTCTTTTTCTGCTTTTCCCTTTCATTTCTCTTATTCGGTATACACTTGACACCTTCGGCGCAGCACAGGAGATCCAGTGATGTACCAGTTTTTGATAGGTCTATGCTGCGGTTCCCCACCCGGGGGGATTTGAGGTCTCAGATTTGTCACTTCCTTCCCGGCAGCCTCGGTTGTCGGGAACATTTAGTCGGCTTTTGCTGAGGGGGGGTCTGGGGGGTACTCCCTGGGCACAGCATGTTCCCCCACAGGGGTGCCCGGAGTGCTCTCCCGATCTCCTTTGAGGCGTGCCCTTTGCACTGGAGCCTCTTCGGTCAATTATTTGATGGATTTTCAATTGTTTCTTCCCAGGTCATATCTATTCTCTGATTGTTTTTTGTATGTTTTAGATTTTGCATATTGATAAATCGTATGTGTATTTTGTATTATCTCTTTTTCTTTGGAAAATAAAAAACCTCTTGAAAGTAAAAAAATAATGGTCCCAGCACTGAACCTTGGGGTACAACACTGATAACCTTTGACCATTCAGAGTATGAATCACTAACCCTGACTATCTGAATTCTGTCTTTCAACCAGTTTTCTATCCATTTACAAACTGATATATCCAATCCTGTAGACTTTACCTTACACATGAGCCGTGTGTGGGAAACTGTATCGAACGCTTTTGCAAAACCCAAGTATATCACGTCCACAGCCACGCAAGGTTTTACTTACCTCTTCATAAAAGGAAATCAGGTTTGTCTGACAACTTCTGTCTTTCATGAATCAATGCTGTCTGTTGCTTAAATCATTTTTTTTCCAGCAAGAACTCATCCATGTGGTATTTTATTATACGTTCCAGTATCTTTCCAACTATAGAAGTTAAACTAACAGGTCTATAGTTACTTGGAAAATACTTTGTTCCCTTTTTAAATATAGGCACCACATTGGCTCTACGCCATTAATGAGTCCCTAAAAACTAGATACAATGGCTTTGAAATTACAGAGCTCAATTCTTTTAGGATCCGTGGGTGGATGCCATCAGGCCCAGGTGCTTTATCCACCTTTTATTCTGTCTAAATATTTCTGTACCATATCACTTTTGAGCCATTGTGGATTTGGGGCTGTGTCACTACCACCCCCATTTTGGACATGAGCTCCCCCATGCTCCATTGTATACACAGAGCTGAAGAAAGCATTTAATAAATTAGCCTTCTCTTTGTCCCCAGTCACCCACTCTAGATTATTTTGTAAAGGGCCTACATGCTCAGACTTGACCTTTTTACTATTAATATATTTGAAGATTTTTTTGGGGGTTTATCCTACTATTTCTTGCAATATTTCGTTCGTTTTGAATTGTTGCATCCTTGATTTCCTTTTTACATATCCTGTTATATTCTTTGTAACATTTAAACGACACTAGTGTTCCTTCATTTTTATATTTTTTAAAAGCTATTCTCTTATTGTTTATAGCTTTTTTTAACTTTGACTGTGAGCCACATAGGTTTTATCTTTAGCCTTTTAAACTTATTGCCCATGGGAACATACTTTGTAGTGAGTTCATAAACGGTCTTTTTAAAGAATTACCATTTCTGTTCTGTGTTCATCAATGCCAATATTCCCTCCCAGTCCAAGTCCTGGAGAGCAGCCCTCATCCTTGGAAAATTTGCTCTCTTGAAATTAGGTGTTTTTTTATCTTTCCTGTATGTATTTCTTGCTTACAGCTATCATCAAATGAAATCATGTTATGGTCACTGCTACCCAGGTGTTCCTTTATCTGAACATTAGTAATAAGCTCTGCATGGTTTGAGATTACCAGGTCCAACAGAGCATCATTCCTAGTTGGGGCCTCAATAAACTGGACCATAAAATTGTCCTGCAATAGGTTTTAAAATTGTTGCCCTTTAGCTGTCCCAGCAGTGCCATTACTCCAGTCAATTTCTGGATAATTAAAAACCCCCATTATTATCACCATCCCAGCCCTTGCAGCCCTTTCCATCTGTGCAAGGAGCCGAGTCTCTACCTCCTCGTTAACATTGGGTGGTCTAAAACAAACTCCAATGATTAACTTTGAACTACGCACATCTGTATGCAGTTCCACCATAATGCTTCAGCTTCATCACACTCTCCATCAACCAGGTCCTCTTTCACGCTTGCTTTGAGGTCACTTCTCACATAGAGACAGACCCCGCAACCTTTCCTTTTTACCCTGTCTTTCCAAAAGCATAGCCAGGAATAATAATAGCCCAGTCATGTGAAGATTGAAGCCAAGTTTCAGCAATACCAATTACATCATAGCTCTCCTCATGCACCAGAGCTTCCAACTCACCTGTTTTGCTTGGCAGACTTCTGGCATTGGTGAACAAACACTTGCACCTCCCTATGTTATGTGAGATTTCAGTACTGGGCCCCAGGCGTCACTCCAATCAGAGAACAGGAGTTTGGGGGGTCACTGCATCATCTCTCTCACATATAGGAATGTGTTGAGCTACTAAGGGTGGAGGTATTACAACATGCCTCCAACCGCCAGCGTAGAAAATTTACAATAAAGATTAACAAGCGCAACTGCATTAAAGACTCCAATGCAGGCACTCTATGTATAGTGATTATCAGTACGGGACCCCAGGCGTCACTCCAATCAGAGAACAGGAGTTTGGGGGTTCTCTACATCATATCACTTTAACATAAAGGAATGCATTGGACTACTAAGGGAGCAGGTATGAGATACCTTTGAGCCTAAGCATGAAAATGTTCAGCATTTTAGGGACAAAGCACATATACATTTAAGAACGTATGTCAGGCACGTAGCAATTAAGAAAGTATTGCTGAGCTGAGTTGAGAGTGTCCCTTTAAGATATTCTACAGCGGACAGCTGAAGACACACTTAGTAATCCCAGGCAGCAAGTTAGTATTCAATAATCCAGATTTAAATACAGTACTTGATAAGGGCAATATATGAAGCAGGTAACTCTAAGCAGTATAAATGATGTAAAGATGCTACTTATCCGTTTGCAGAGGATGAGTGTTGTAGTATCATAGCAGAAATGGGATTCTGTCATGGAGGGTCCCCTGATGCCGGATATCTTAGGGTGTCCCCAGCCACAGCAGTAAGATGGGCAGCGTGGATGGAGGCAATGGATAATTGAGAGGCATCATGGATTCAGGTTATGGTGCGCATTCAGTTCAGAGGATGGATGGTACCAGTAGTTCTTCTGTAGCCTGGCCGGCTACGGCCGACAAAAATAGAACAGTGTGCAGTATGCAGGCAGGTGTATGGAGAAAAAGCGCTGATCTGCAGGGCACTTTCGCGTTCCAGGCAGCGTGGCGCCGGGTGAGGACGTCATCGCGCGGTCGCTGTATGCGTTCCAGTGTGGAACGCAATATGGCGTGAGGGCGCATGTTACAGTTAACAGATCACAATTGAGGTGTCCTTTTTCAAAGCATTCCTCTCAGCCCAGAAGATAGGATAATTTTGAAGCCAGATGCCAGTCTCTGGGGCTGAAGAGTCCACAATCTGAAGAAACAAGTGCAATACCATTGGAGCTGGGTGGAACGCAGACTCCCCAAGTATTTTGAATGGAAGGAAGATTTTTCTAGCATTGCAAGCCTATTCAAGATCTTCGAGGGGTCCTGAGTAAGGTTGAAAACAGGACAGTAGTAGCCTACATTGTCTGACAATGGGACACTAAAAGTCTTTTTCTGTTTTACATCTGCCCATCTCAAATTAACTTTTCGAGGGGCAGAGAACCACTTGCATTCACTTAAGGTTTGTCTTCTTGCCAGGAAAACAAAATCAAATATTGATTTAGTTAGGCAGAATATTTTTCAACAAGTGCCTCAAACCCATATTGGCCCCATGGGGCTTTCCAGCAGTAATTCTCAGGGAGACTTCACTGAACACACAGCTTCTGATATTTGCATCATGATACCAATGCAAAGACAAGATAGGTACACAGTGCCATGGAATTTTTTGGTAGATCTTTGTCCCTCTCCACTGTCCTTAAAGATAAAAGGTGCTTCTGAAAATATGGACAAAACAAGTCCATGCCATACAAGTCCTTTCCACCTACTGAGAAGGCCTTGACTTTCACTTCTCACCCAGATGTCATCAGCACCACCAAACCCATTTCTGGTCAAATTAAATCTTTTATAGCAAGGTCAGTGACTGCACCCAATGAGACTACTTTTAATAGCCTGGCTATGGAATAGCCTAGACTAGAGGTAATCTGAGGTTGTTCAGACCTTAGTGACCAGACAATCACGCATGAACGCTACATATGAGAGGATATGGAAGAAGTTTGTTTTGTTTGCTCAGCAAAAACTTTCTCTCCTGGGTTCCCTGCTCTAGCCAATATCCTGGACATTTTGCAGTCAGCGCTAGAGGTTGGTCTGGCATACAACTCCATTTAAAGTACAGATCTCAAACTTATCTTTCACAGGCTGCAGGTGGGTGCAAAAGCCAGTGGCCAAATGCGTTTTTGCAGGTGACAATTTATATATGACCTTGAGGGAAATCATTGTTCCCTCTGTGGGACTTAGGCTGGGATCTGAGAGCACCCTTTGCTCCAATGGTTTCATTTCCATTGTATTCCATTCCAGTACTTCATGGTAAAACTAGTTCTGACAGCAGCTACTTCAGACAGGAGGATGTTGAAGATTTATTTTTACCAGAAATAGGGATAATACATCTATCTCCAAAGATCAATTTTAAAGTGGTATACAGTTTCCAGCAGAACAGGGAAGTAGTCCCTCCAAGTTTTCACACAAGAGTCACTGAGTGCACAGCAGGAAAAAGTCACTTCCTTACACATGGTCAAGTTACTAACAATGTGCTTGGTCAAAAGAGGAAAGTGGACAATCTTTTAATTTAGCCATCAGGTCCTCAAGAGCCATCCATTTTTGGGTTACCAGGGTGATTGGACTGCAGGAAGTAAGCACTTGCTGCTATGGAACAATTACAAGTTTATTTAACTAAAGGGGTGGCAGCTTTTGGGGCAGTAATGCCAGAACTAAGTGCGTGGCCAGCAAGTTTGGGACAAGAGAGCTTAATTCTTTTTGGCTTCAGCAGCTTTTCTATAACTGTCAGTGTCTCTTTTCATTTATTCTCTTCCACCTATTTATTCAGCTTTGGTATATCCCGTTGTGTGCTGATGTGAGGTGGGCCAGGAAAACAGAAAATTGTTGTCAAATACTTACCATTATTTTCCTTTCCTGCCCCATCCTCACGTCAGCACAACACTTCCCCCACAGTGGCCTGTCACAGGCTAGGTTATCAAACACTTTAGTTGGAGAGGGTCTGTCTTTTCATTAGCTAGGAACAGGTGGTCTTGTGGGTCAGGTGGTCTTGTGTGCTGACATGAGGATGGGCCAGGAAAGGAAAATTATGTGATAACAATTTTCCGTTATCTTATGCCTCAAGTACATTACCTCATAGACAGACTTGGGAAAGCCAATTATCTGACAACTTTGTACTTGACAAAAGGATATCAGCAAAATACAGTATGCAGTGGTTGAGA
This sequence comes from Rana temporaria, assembly GCF_905171775.1. Classification (NCBI taxonomy): domain Eukaryota; kingdom Metazoa; phylum Chordata; class Amphibia; order Anura; family Ranidae; genus Rana; species Rana temporaria. Next base: position 290,049,782 of record NC_053491.1, on the reverse strand, counting down.
AAGAATGTTTAGCTATAAAATAGGCATTGCACATACTTAGCTTTCACTGAAACAACAGCCCCATATCAGAAGTGTAAAAAAGTGCTTTGGTTCTTTTGGTGGTATAGAGGTGCAAAATCTAAAGTTATTGAGGTATCAAGCTATATCAAGCTAAACAGTAGTGATCAGTTAGGATGTAAGAGATACATTAGATGGGTTTAGGTTAGGGTTAAAGCCTAATTCTCAGCACACCACAATGTACTCTCAAAGCAGGGAGTTAGGTGAAGTAATACCACCTCTTCCTCTACCCCTTGGACTTAACAAGAATTTAATTCAGTTAAGTCAGAAGGGCATATTTGCATACTTTTTCTGGATCATTGACTCAATGGGGTTGATTTACTAAAACTGGAGTGTGCAAAAGCTGGTGCAGCTGTGCATGATAGCTAATCAGCTCTAACTTTAGCTTGTTCAATTAAGCTCAATTAAGATTTTGCACTTTCCAGTTTTAGTAAATGAATCCAGTTGGATTTATTTACTAAAACTGTTGAGGCTATTCATATACCAAATGTGAATGTTCGCTTAAAGTGGTTGTCAACCCTTACCCACCACTTTTACCTACAGGTGAGTCGACAATAAGGCTTACCTGTAGGTACCGTGAATGTCTTTTAAACTTGCACCGTTTAGGAGATATTCACTGTATCAGCATGTGTCGACATCATCGGCAAATGCGCACTTAAGAAACGGTTCGCTTGTGTCGATTCTTTAGCTGCTGTGCTGTTACCAGCCATTTCAGCTGCTGTGCCATTACCGGAGTGACGTCATCACGGCTCCATCCAATCACAGCACTAGGAGCCTAGGATACCTGGAAATAACTCCAGGATAAATGTCGCTGGCCACAGCAGTGTGTCAGGACCGCTGGGGAGGCTTCGCTCTAAGGTAAGTAGCTATGCATACCTAAATCATTATGCCTTTGTCTTCTGGGTTTTTATTTTAATTTTTTTTCGTGAGTTTTCAATCACTTTAACAAAGTGCATATTTTCTTTGGGCAGTGAATGGCAGTGAATGTGGGGTTGTGTTCACTTTGTATACTCAATCATGCTAGAAAAGTTTCTCTCCCACATATTTGGGTATTCAACTATCCATCAGAAGTCTGTATGACAAGGTAGCAAAGCCGAAAACACAACTGGGGAATAGGGACAAAGCATTGTCACCCTAGAAGAAACAGTGACTGAACAAGCACCTTCATTGCAGGATCACCAAATACACTCTTAACCACATGCTGACCACATATTGTACATTTTCTGTGAAGAATCCCATATATATATATGAATGATTCTGCAGTTTGGGGTTTGCAGTTTGGGGGAGGGTGCGCACGCACACATGCGTGCCCGGCTGTGTTGTGATTCGTCACAGCACATGCCAATCATTGAAACCCGGCCAGAACCTGGTGATTGGCTATGAGATTTTTTTTTATCAAAGACATGTAGCGGAAAACATTTTGGCCAAAATGTATGAAGATTTTTTTATGTGATATGTTTTTTAGCAGAAAGTAAAAAATATTGTTTTTTTTTTTTCAAAATTAAATTGTTAGTCTATTTTCATTTATATAATAACAATCCCAAAGATGATCAAAATACCACAAAAAAAACTACAGTATAATGTGAAAAAACATGATATAAATTAAATTTAGTTTGGGTACAGCATTGCATGACTGCACAATTGTCAGTCAAATTAGTGCAGTGACACATAGCAAAACATGGCCTGGTCATGAAGGGGATAAAACCTTCTGAAGCTGAAGTGATTAATGGTAGCTCTAGATTAAAAAAAAATATTGAAAATACTTAAAATGAACAGTTTCATACAATAAAAGCACACAACAATTATTATAATTTCATTTTTTAAGTTTATTATTTTAAGAGAATTACAATCTTACATAAAATAAAGAGCCTTTGCTAAACTCTATAAAGCAATACATGCACCTGCCATTAACAACCTCTATTAGATTTTTAAGGACTTATTGCCGCATCACTGCACTGAAGTGCAATAAACATTCAGTGTCATCTTTAAAATTACCCAAGAGTAAACAGAAACTGTCCTCTATAAGAGTGGATCATTATTCCCAAGGAAGACTTACTATTATTACATGGTTTAGCAAAGCACTGTAGAAAAGCTACATAGAATACCATTCCTTTGATAAACTGTGCAATTAGGTTTATACAGTATCATACTATTCATACATACTACTTAAAACTAATAAGAGATGATATTATGCTGTCATTGCATAGCAAAAGCTGACTAAGTAAATAATATACACAGCTAGTGTGCAAAATACAGGCCCAGAAGGTAGCTATGAGTTGTAGCTAGGAAAAAAAGGTCAAAAAAGTGAACTTCGCTCAAAGCTTGAAGTAACAATATAAATAGTCACTAAAATTATAGAGTTATTTTTTTTCTATACAAATATCTACACAAGGTACTAAAAGGTAGAACATCCCCTTTAAGAATCCAACTAAGTTGGTTTACAAAATACAGTTTGAATCCTCCGTATCATTTTTGTTCTCTGCTTTTATTTATTAATGCTATTTTATACAGAATAATGTGCCTCTTGGCCTTTATTTATAGGAGTGAGAATGTGTAGTAATCAAGGGGAAGATGTTAGCTGTTTAGAGTAGGCAGTTGAAAGAAACTTCTGATTGCTATGAACATTTGAGCAAACATTAAGCAAAGACTGAATAATCAAAAATCTGCTCTGTATGTCATTTGCCTGATCTGCTGTCATGAACCAATTTGTGATATTTAGAGTTACCTGTTACCCTTTTTTTAACTAGTGTATACATATCATAATTTTTATTTTTATAAATGTATATCTATACTCAACTAATGCATTGCAAACTGAATATAGAATTTAAATGCAGGTGTTCATAGGTGACTGCATATACTCATGGTTTACTCCGGGAATGTCTCAGGATACTCTCAGGGTGCTCCAATTTGGAGAGTTGACAGTAGACCACATCACATTTGCAAAGTTGCCTTTGCTTAAGGATTCCCAGAGTGCTCTAGAAGATGAGGTAGGGTATGTACAGGAATCATTGCTTTAAAATTCTGGTTTCATTCTTGAGTGGATCAGACAAGCATAGATGCACTGTAAATGCATACCCACCCCCTCACTTCATGCAATAAAAATGGCAAGTACACTAGACACTAGGAACTGATATCTTAACTCCAGTCCTCAAGGTGCCCCAACAGGTCAAGTTTTCAGGATTTTCAGGATTTTACAGCTGTGGTAATTACCAAGGCAGTGAAACTGATCAAATCACATGTGCAAAATAATGGAAATCCTGAAAACATGACCTGTTGGGGCGCCTTAAGGACTGGAGTTGAGAAACATTGGTCCATACTATATGAGTATTTTTTCTACCCACCTACCTCAAATAATACAAATAAATAACAAAAAAAATACTTATAACAAACAGTATTCTCCTTTATGACCCGAAAGTTAAAATAATCCATACGATTCTTGTAAAGTTTTTTCTGTACTGTTCCACTACTGTTAGCAATAAAATAAATTATTGTAACAGGGATTAATTTTAGTATATTAGAAAGATTCTTTCTTGAAGAGAGTGCAGAAAGAGATTTGTGAGTATGGTTTAACAACAGTATAAACAACTACCTTTCTTTTTTTTTTTTTTACATTCACTTTAATTAAGATGGATTGGAAAAGGTTCAAATTGATGGCTCCAGCCTCTTTCTTGAAGAACCTGCTTCATGCTACAGGCTTTAACAGCAAGTATCAAGAAAGCCGCACATCTTAACTTTCTAGATCAGACCTTAAACTTGGAGGACTGTTTTTTCACTTGTCTTTACTTATTTATTTAAGACTTTCTCTTGAGTCCTGTGTGACTATGGCTTTAATTTGCAACTATCACTTATGTGGCAACTGGTATTTTTTTCCTGCCATTACACTTACTATGCTTAGCCATCTATAGATCTATAGTGCTTAGTGAACATACCAGCTCAAAAATGGTGTATGAAGCTTCAAAACAATTACCCATTGTTTTTAAAGCCCAATAAAGGCCAACAAGCGTCTACAAAAATGTGTGACTTGATTTTGAGCTATAAAATGGAGTGTCATAACTAGCTTTTAATTAATTTAAGCAATTATCTGGGCATGAAGCAGTGGTGTTTAAGGTAGGAACTAATATGTATATGGTCTTAGAAACTTATAAATAACTTTTCAAACTGGATATTCTTTACTTGTGTGCTGTTTTTGTAGTCTGATAAGGAACACACATCCTATACTGTCTGAGGTAGTTTTAGCTGTCCTAAAGGGACAGTTTCAAGCATGAAATCAGGATAATAATAGATAACCCTTCAAGTGTATATCTGTCATTAACAAGAAGGCTACTTATTTATTTTGAAGTGATTATTTTATCTATATGATTTGGATAATTAGGAAGAGGAAAGACATCTGAAGACTGACAAAGCATATCTAAATTCAAATGACAAAAAAAGCATATTTTCCCAGAAATGTTTTAAGCAAATGATAACCAGCCTTTATTTTAAGGTTGATAGTTTAGACCTATACTATATTCTAATAATCTGGGTACAATACCAATCATATAGTATTTAATGTGTCACTTGAAATTGCACAGAAAATGCATGTGGAAGTGCAGTCGCTGTAAAGGAGAAGATCTGAAATGAGGAGAAGCTCTACTCCAATCACGTGCAAGCTAAAATGCTGTTTTTTTATTTTCCTTGCATGTCCCCCTCGGATCTACAGCAACTGCACTTCCAAGTGCACTTTCAGTGCAATTTCACGTGCACTTTGCACTTGTAGTGCAAAGTGTATTTTTTTCTTTAGTAAATAACCCCCATTGACCTCAAACAAGTTTGCAAGCTATCAAGTCAGATTTTCCAAACTGCAGACTTAATCAATGGCTTTAACTCCATTGCAGTTAAGCAAGTAAAGTAAAACAAGCAGCATGACTTCCACACAAATATTACTTTTAGAAATAGATTGGACAATGCTGTAAAGGTTTTTTTCATAACATCTACAATGTATTAATTTATGAAATGTCCAGAAGTGAATAAACCTTGATAATGCACTTTTAATAATATGAAACCCTAATTTTACAATAATATAATAATGGTAATTAGAATTATATTTTAAAATGTTAAAATGAATCATAGACTACAGGTAATTATTTTCAAGGTTAACAAGAAAATAATTCAATTAGGTTTCATGCTTAAGAGCAGTATTTTTTGAGCCATTCTAAAGAATCAAAATATGAACCTAATCCTATACCATAAAATGCTGTTTACTGGCAGCAATTTGCAAACTGGCCATATACACACATTAGGGAATGCAGATAGCTAGTCAGGTTATGAATAGAGGGCAATTTTATAAGCAGGTTCTGTCTGCATTCTGTTTTTTGCAAATTAAAGTCTTCCCATTCTAGTTTGGGAGTTTTTGTTGAAACACATTAATTTAGTGGCAGTGGCTATAAAATGTGATATCTAGCTACACAAGAGAGCTCTGATATACCCATGCATTCATCTTTTCTAAGCTCATACCTTTTTATAGGTTGCACCATATAGGTAGTGGTCAAGCAACCCTTTGAATGTAAATAAATCGAAAATACCTCATGAAGTGGGATTGTATAGGCAACGAATAAAATTTTCAAAAATATATATGAAAAAATAACAATTTATTACAAAAATAGTTACAACATGTACAAAAATATCTCGAGCATTATAGGAATATACATAGTACAAAAACAAAGCATGGATGATGCAGATACTGTCCGGCATACGGTACCATCACCATAAGGGAGGTAAAGTTGTAGCTGAAAAGCCGACGCGTTTCGAATGCTACGCATCCTTCATCAGGGCATAAAACAAGTATTGCATCTAGAGTAGAGCAAAAAATATTAAATACATTCACATTAAGTCATTGTATTCTCTCCATTGAAGTGCAAAAGCACATACACATCCTCTTCCTCGAGTAGGGAAAAGGCATAATTAACAATGAAGAGGACTCACCTATTGCTTAAAAAGCTCCACGCCCAGGAGTGTGGGGCAGAAGGCCCCCGGGTGTTCAGGGACGCCGATGTCTCCTATGGCAGGTTGCACCATTTAAAACAAGTCCCCATTTGAATGTCACTCATAGAGTGGATAGAACCAATTGGTTCAATTTGGGTGGTGTTAAACACCACCCAAATTGAACCAATTGGTTCTATCCACTCTATGAGTGACATTCAAATGGGGACTTGTTTTAAATGGTGCAACCTGCCATAGGAGACATCGGCGTCCCTGAACACCCGGGGGCCTTCTGCCCCACACTCCTGGGCGTGGAGCTTTTTAAGCAATAGGTGAGTCCTCTTCATTGTTAATTATGCCTTTTCCCTACTCGAGGAAGAGGATGTGTATGTGCTTTTGCACTTCAATGGAGAGAATACAATGACTTAATGTGAATGTATTTAATATTTTTTGCTCTACTCTAGATGCAATACTTGTTTTATGCCCTGATGAAGGATGCGTAGCATTCGAAACGCGTCGGCTTTTCAGCTACAACTTTACCTCCCTTATGGTGATGGTACCGTATGCCGGACAGTATCTGCATCATCCATGCTTTGTTTTTGTACTATGTATATTCCTATAATGCTCGAGATATTTTTGTACATGTTGTAACTATTTTTGTAATAAATTGTTATTTTTTCATATATATTTTTGAAAATTTTATTCGTTGCCTATACAATCCCACTTCATGAGGTATTTTCGATTTATTTGTAGTACTATGGGATGATGGCAACTACATGCTATCATATGTGAGCTGGTTCTTTTTACCCTTTGAATGTAAAGAAAGATTTGTACCTACTATGCACATGTGTTTAAGGGTTCACAAAGCATACAAACACAGGGGGAGTTTTCTTAAAACTAGAACACTCATAAATGGGTGCAGCTGTGCATGGTAGGCAATTGGTTTCTAACTTCAGTTTATTCAATGACATATTGGCAATAAAACCTGGAAGCTGGTTTCTTTACAGTGCTGCATGTGATTTTGTACGCTCCAGTTTTAGTAAATCTCCCCACAGTTTTTGAAAGAAATACATGTGCATGCAGTCCAGGAAAACCTTCATCAATGAGGTGGCAGGCTCCCTTTAAAAAGGTTTTACAATGATTTACATATTTGACTAAGTGCCCACACCACCCTGAATGCTTGTTATCTTGTCTGATATCAGAAGCTAAGCAGGGTTGGCCCTGATTAGTACTTGGATGGGAGATTTAGCCCATGTTCTCTGAATCGGTGCAACACCAACTTTGCAGTGCCGCACCTATTCTCAAAAGTAGTTCCTGTACTACTTTTGGCAACTTTCGGGGGCGATTTGAATAGATATCTGTGTATGAACCCACACAGATGTCTGTCAAATCTCCCCCGAAGTCAGACTGCATTGCCGGTTTGAAATTGTGCGTGTTCAGCTGAACATACGCAATTTTAAACCCGTATCAGTGTAAACCTGGGCTAAGTGCAACATACATGGGTTGATTCACTAAAACTGTAGAGTACAAAATCTGGTGCAGCTCTGCATTAAAACCAATTACCTTCCAGGCTTTTTTGTCAAAGCTTAAATAAATAAGCTAAAATTAGAACCTGACTGGCTACCATGCACAGCTGCACCAGATTTCACACTCTCCAATTTTAGTAGATCAAGAAGGTTATTACAACTTTGAGGTAAATTCACTAGCTTTAAATAAGGTTTAGGACCATGTTATATAGACAGAATTGAATGTTATGCAAAAATGTTTTATAGACTCCAAAGGTCTATTATGAATTATGTCTGCTTTTTAGAATGTTATAGTATGCATCTTTCTACATACTTTCTCTTCATTGCAAAAGTATTTTTTTTTAAAAAACGCACAATGTGCCTTAAAAACATAGATGTGAAAGATGGCAATAAATATGACAAGTTAGTTATGCAACAAACACAATTAACGCTGCAAAAAGATTTATTTATTTTTTTACTTCTGTTAAACAAATTATGTTGGCAAACTGTAGGCTTCCAAAGGATACCTATGTGATTATCACAGACCAATTTTTTTTTTTTTAACTTGACAAACCTTTCCCCAGTATAGGAAGAATTTGATAACCAATGATGATATCTCATGAGAATGTAATCTACAATGGTAAGATAATCAACCTTTGAGAGGGTAGAGTTACTAATAAAATTAATTCATCTGTTCATTATATGACCACTAATTTGCTGCATGAATGGCCTGGCCCCACTGTGCCAAATAATGTTCAGCCAAATGTAGATACATTTTCTATCGAGACCTGCAGGGGTCTAAACATTTCAACTTATTAATATGTACATATAGATGTAAATACTATTGTAAGAACCTTTAAAATGTTTTGCATTTAAAATTTAGCTAAATTTGGTTTATGTAAATAATTAATCTTAAGAAATGAACAGACAGAAAAGAACTTGAGTGCACCACAAATGCATGCATAACTTGATTCTATGAGCAGAGTAACTAATGGATATAAAGTGAAAAATACAAATAAAATGATCAAGAGATGTTGGGGTCTAAAAAAACAACTGTCAGCGTTCACTGTACTATTGCACTGAAACTCAAAAAAAGGTTTTGGAAATTACACCTACTTTTATCAGTTTGCATTCTTGTAAAAGCTAGTATCTTTATTTCATATTTAAATTAGGTATGAGCTCAGGCATGTTCAGACACAGTTCTGAAACCTCCAGGGCTACACTCCCAGGAAGCTGTCAATTCGAACAGCCGGTCATTTTGTGGAGACCCCTTAGCCATGCTTATGCAAAGGGTGTGTTTCAGTGACTTTTGGCTTTGATAGCTTCCCTGTGGGATAGCTCAGGTGGGTTTAGACTCAAAACTCTAGATATATTTATATTCTTTCTTTGCTCAAGAGTAAACAAAGCGGAAATCTTGCAAAGCATGTGTGAAGCAATGTTACTCATGTCAAGATGGTAAATTAAATGCATAGTACTGATAAAACAGAACTATGTGAGCAGGTCTGAATTATTTGAGTAAAAAATATTGCATTATTTTAATAAAAAATATTGTATCTCATGACATCACCTATTTACATGGCAGTACAAGAACACTTTGCAAATAAAAGAGAAAAATGTTGACAAGACTTAATCACAGGTAAAACATACATGGCAAGAACATCATGAAAACATGGCCATAGAGGGTTATTTGCTGGCAAAATCTCCAGGTAAAAACAAAAAGTTGACTAGTAGATCATAAATCAGTTTTTAATATTTTGCTAGAATGTCCAAAGACATTGAATGCAAACTTGTAAAACCAGCAATTTTCATTGGCTTGAGCAAATGAGCAAGTAGGGATTTTTGAGTCCTGTTCAAGGAATGTTCTTTCATTTTTAGTGAAATTCTTTCACTGCTCCAGGTGAGCCTCGTAGATCATCAAGGGTTGTTGAACCACCAGGGTGCTGGCAATGCTAATGCAATGCAATGCAATGCTAACAATCTAGATTGGATTTGTTTGTATTACTCAAGACCAAGGATGAGCTTGAGTTTAGTCCAAACTAAATTTGGTTTGAACCTGGACATTAGTTGTATTGCTGGGCCATTGAGCTGCAAGCTGGATACTCATGTGCTCATTAACCTAATATGGTTATATGGCCATATTAAGACAACAATATTGGCTATGTGTCATAATAGATCAATGTTGTCTTGAGCATCCCTGCCCCTGTGTTATGTGCAGCTGTGTGGAATCTCCTACTGCAGCTCATTGTACCAGCAAGGAAGTAATAACATGGCAGCTTCTCAAGAGTTCAGGCAAACTTGGTTTGTTCCAACTTTGGATCTGAATCTAGCTCATCCCTACTCAAGACATGGACAATACCAGAAAAACTATAATGCCTGAAAAGTCTAGAAACAGTTGGGCAGTGGTTTCATCACTGCTAAAGGAAAAGATGATTTTATGGGATATTTTTTAGACATGTGCATTCATTTTCGTCCGAATGCATTTTCGTCCGAATTTCAGGCATTTCAGGCATTTCAGGCATTTTCCAAAGCACAGATAACAAAAACCGAAAGATCCGACATAAACAAATGCTTTATTTTCGTTGCGGTCAAATGTGCCTAACCTTAACTCTATTGGTCCAATATTATTCTACATAAAGAGAATAGATTCGACATTGAGAGAAAAGATTTGACATTATAGAGACATGAAGAAGAGTTGACATAGAGAGAAAAGATTTGACATAGAGAGAAAAGATTTGACATTGAGAGAAAAGTTTCGACAAAAAGAGACATAAAGATTCGACGAAGTAGCTAAAAACATACGATCGCAGCAAGCGGACATTTATGGTGAAATGCTCTGCCCGTAGGCTATAGAAGAATTCTAATGTTGGTTGGCTAGTAATAATAATTAATAAATATAATTATTATTAGTCAAAGTATGCCTGTGAAATAGCGCAAGTTTCCTGTACTTAGAACTGTCTCAGCACAAAGTGTAATTTCTGAAGGAAAAAAAGTCACGTAAAAATCACTTGCGACTATAATGAATTGTCGGCTCCCGTCACGTGACCCCACCCCCCTCTGACGCAAGGGGGAAGCCTGGGCTTCCCCAGTGACGTAGCAGAGGGTGCGTCAGAGGGGAATGGGGTCACGTGACGGGTGGCCCCGATTCACCTATATAAGAACTGTCACTAGCTCCAACCGCGTCATTCGCCGGGCTGTCTCTGGTGGAGACAGGCGGCCGGCGATGCTGCGCTCTGGATCCCGGACCTGGATGATCTTCTCATCGCTGGACCCCGGCGGAGAGGAGATCACCGCTCGCTGGATAATGACAACGTTGGAGCGGGGATCGAGAGTGGATTACCACCGCTGGATTATTTTTTTTTTAATAAAGGACTTTTTTCCACGGTGTGTGTGTGTTTTTTTACAATTCTTTACACTTCCTTAGTGAAATGGTAGGGGTACAATGTACCCCATTACCAATTCACATGGGGGGGCAGGATCTGGGGGTCCCCTTTGTTAAAGGGGTCTTCCAGATTCTGATAAGCCCCCTGCCTGCAGACCCCCACAACCACCGGGCAAGGGTTGTGGGGATGAGGCCCTTGTCCCCATCAACATGGGGACATCCTCCCCATGTTGAGGGCATGTGGCCTGGTACAGTTCAGAAGGGGGGCGCTCTCTCATCCCCCCTCTTTTCTGCAGCCGGCCAGGTTGCTTGCTCAGATAAAGGGTCTGGTGTGGATTTTTGGGTGAACTCCGCGCCATTTTTTCTTTAAATTTGGGGTGGAATTCCCCTTAAAATCCACAACAGACCTGAATGGTCTGGAATGGATATTTGGGGGTAACCCCACGTCATTTTTAAAAAAAAAATTATGGCAGGGTTCCCCTTAATATCCATACCAGACCTGAAGGGTCTGGTAATTAAATTTGGGGGACCCCCCACACTTTTTTTTTTATGAATGAATTCTCTCTGAATTGCCGGGAGCCGACAATTCATTATAGCCGCAAGTGATTTTTAAATGACTTTTTTTTTCTTCAGAAATGACATTGCTCCGTCAAATCTTTTTTTTTTTTTAAAGATTCTGTCGAATCTTCTTTTCTTTTTTTTTTAGATTCCGTAGAGTCTTCTTAGAACATTCCACAGTCAATGACAGATCCGACCTTAATTAATTTGGATTTTCAGACAAATGCATTTTTTGAACGAAAAACAAAATAAATAAAAACGAATTTCGGGAGTAACGAAATACATTTATTTTTCGGACGAAAACGAAATTCCGAAATGAACTATTTCAGTGTGAACATGTCTAATATTTTTAGTCAACAGCTTATTGTTCATCAGTAATATAAAGATATATGCATGGGGCTGTAGATATTAATATATCATGCACATTAACCACTTCAATACCGCACACCGTCATATGACGTTCACAAAGGGGATCTCTTATCCTGGGTCATATGACGTCCTGGACTTTGTGCGGTGATATCTGAATAAAGCCTGCAGCTAGAGGCATCATTCAGATATCATTTTGTTCCGGCGGCGATCCTACGCACCATAAGAATGATCATAGCGGCGGTACCGCCGCTTGATCGTTCTTATAGGCGGTGGGAGGGGACATCCCCCCTCCCGCCGCCATCCGGTGCTTCTCCGGGCTCTCCCGTGCCATCGGGGGCTCAGAGAAAGGATCGACGTGCGCCGGATAGGAAGCATAGAGAAGTCCTCTCTATGACCGTCGGAGGCCCAGGCATGATGTGATGACGTCACGCCGGGTACCCGTGAATGAAAAAAAATGAAATTGCGGTTAGTAAGCATTAGATCTGTGAATTTTCTTTCACGATCTTATGCTTTTAGCCTTGAGGAGAGATGTGGGGTCTTATTGACCCCGCATCTCTCCTTAAAGAGGACCTGTCACGCACTATTCATATTACAATGGATGTTTACATTCCTTGTAATAGGAATAAAAGCGATAAAAAAAAAATTAAAACGCCCCTGTCCTGGTAGCTCGCGTGCAGAAGCGAACACACACATAAGTCCCACCCACGTTGTTCAAACCACATGTGTGAGGTATCACCACATGCGCTAGAGCGAGAGTAACAATTCTAGACCTCCTCTGTGACTCTAAACTGGTAACCTGTAAACATTTTCAAAGCGTCGCCTATGGAGATTTTTAAGTAACGAAGTTTGGCGCCATTCCATGAGTGTGCACAATTTTAAAGCATGACATGTTAGGTATCTATTTACTCGGCGTAACATCATCTTTCATATTTTACTAAAAAATTGGGCTAACTTTACTGTTTTGTTATTTTTTAATTCATGAAACCATTTTTTTTCCAAAAAAAGGCCTTTGAAAAATTATTGCGCAAATACCGTGTAAGATAAAAAGTCCATTTTATTCCCTAGGGTGTCTGCTAAAAAACATATATAATGTTTGGGGGTTCTGGGTAATTTTCTAGCAAAAGAATGATGATTTGTACATGTAGGAGAGAAGTTCCAGAATAGGCCCGGTATGGCGGGGGGTATAAAAGCCCTGTATTGAGTGGTTAATAATATAGGCATGCAAATATAAATGCACATGGAAGATGTATCAGGTTATATCCTTATATCAAATTGATCTAGTATCTATTGGTATTTATAAGTAAATTTCAATGAAATATCTGATTGATACCTTATAGAGGTTACTACACATATTTTCACTTTGTCAGAAATGAACCCTTACGGCACAGTAAAGAAAATACAAAGCAACAGAACATCTCCTGTTGCCATGTTACAAGGAGTAGAACAAAGTAGACAAAAGTGAAACCAGATGTAAACATGAAGGAGGCATATTAATAAATATATATATAAATATATATATATATATATATATATATATATATATATATATATATATATATATAGATAGATAGATAGATAGATAGATAGATAGATAGATAGATAGATAGATAGATAGATAGATATAGATAGATATATATATATCTCACAATGATTAATTTGTAGATTTAATATAAACATTTAAAGATAATTTACTATGCCATTGTTATATTCTTTATATTTTATGAGGTGGTTACCTAAACAAATTTATTGATCTGTGATACATATGATAATTGTAAAAAATGTAAATACTAAATATTTTAAATAGTTGGTATTTTATAGATTCAAGTAAATTTGCCAGTTTTATTTCTGTATTTACTTAGAACTGCTTTTTGGGACAAGAGGCAGCCAAACTGTTTTAAATATCTCAAAGGGAATGTCCAACCTACCCCAAAGACATCCAATATTGAAAGCCCTTACATTTTGTTCCTACAAATATATTGCTACTGTAAAAACATTACTTAATAAAATCTGTAGTTTACTGTACATTCGTTTGTTAATGAGAGTATGCATTTAATGCTAAATTTTTAATTACTAGAAATGTAAATAATATGGTGAACAAAAGTGATTCTGATGTTCTGTCTTAAGACAAACTGGGGTTGCCATTAATTGAGCAGGAACAAATTAACAACACAGACTAATCTGCAGTGCTCACAAACCAAATACAATTTTGCAAGGGTAATAAACAAATAAATAATTTACATACTTAAATAAAATATGTTCAAGGATTTGTTAGATATGGTAAAGAAAACAAATTGCCTTGAGTTTCTAAGGGCTTTGTCATGCTGTAATCGGGGATGTAATACCAAGCCACTAATGGCTACACCATTTTCTAGGTCACATTGAAATACATATTTTCTAACACGTGATTACTATAGATGACTGAACAGTTTTTTGGTTTCTCCAATGCCAATGTTTTAAAGCCTGAATGATATGATGGAAACTAAATGACAGCCCAGTAACTGTAGGCACTTTGTTTACCCAAGATAAAACCTGCTAGCACAAATATTTTTAAAGTTCAATACCAAAACATTAATGTCGGTTTGAAGAGAGTAGGTTTTAATCTGGATATAAAAACAAATTTTCTTTCATTCATTAATGCAAATGTTATACCATCATCTGTAAATATTTAAGAGGTCAAAGCACATAATTTCTGGATTACAAATTACCATTATTTTTGTCAAATTGCATGTGATTGAATACATAAACAATGTCCAGTTCAAAAATTAAGTTCAACTACCATTTTTTAATCCAGATTATATAATTGTTTAACATATGATGTATAGATCTGTTTAAAAAATGACTTTTCACAACATAAGTAGACATAAAAGAATATTCAGATGTAGCAATAAAATATTGAATAATATAAATATTTTACATATATTTTTAAACATTATATAGATTTATATTTTCAGCTGAGACTCAGGGGTGTATTTATAAAAAGAAAAAAACTGTGTATAATCTCTTTTCAAAACTGCATATACATATGTTCTGTGTCAAAATCTGATTTTACTAGGCTGTTTTCTCTCCAGATTGGATGTCCTTAATTTATAAGAATGGTGTGAATTAGAAAAGAACCATATTAGGGCTGCTAGATGGAGTTGATGTCCATAAAAAATAAATGATATGATCATCAGTGCAATGTAGTAGCCATGTTGCAGTATTTCCTGCTTAATGCTCATCTTATAAATGAAGAACATATGACCTAGAGAGAAAATAGCCTGATAACATTAAATTTCACTGACATTCACACAGAACAAATGTACCTGTATATTTGCAGGACAAGTAGCTTTGTGATTTACATTTCTTTTTATAAATACGCCCCATAGCTTTTCCTATTTTTTTTTTCTCCTTAGGTAAACTGTTCACTTTGAATTGCAATCAGGTCTCACAACAGTTTGTCTATTTTAACCAATGTTTTCTGATGCCAACATTCAACCTGGTTTGACTGTTTACAGTGCAGATATATCCTGTAACCTCAGCAGAAATATTTACTGCTCTATGGAAAACCCACCAAAATAAAATGTTATAACACATAAAAGAAGCCATGACACCTGACAGTTGGGTAGTTATTGTAAAAATATTTGTAATTCTACTCAGTCATACTCAAACACTCATTTACATTTCCTTTCCAAACTGTACAGTCAAAATTGAGATACCACTACTAACTGCAGCTTCTTGCATCTACATCTTGCTGTCTACCGGAGCCCTAAAAACCTGTTATCTTTGTATTCTTGTGGTTGTGGGAATTTTTTGATGTTTTGTCTTTAATTTACATTCTAAATGCAGCTGACAAAGCAGATACAGGGCTGGGAAATAAATTAGTCTACTAACTATTAGGCGCTGAAAAATAACACATTTAACTGCTTGCCGATCATCCGCCGTCATTATACTGGGACAGGTTGGCCCGACTGCGCAAATCACCATAGGTGTACGGAAGTAGAGTGAAGCCTCGTACACACGACCACTTTCCTCGGCAAAATCCATCAAGAAAAATTCTGGCAGAGCATTTTTGCTGAGAAAAATGGTCGTGTGTATGTTTTTCGTCGAGAAAACTGTTGTGGATCTCGACGAGAAAAAAAGAGAACATGCTCTCTCTTTTCTCATTGGGAGTCTCAATTTCCTCATTGTGTTTCTCGTCGGGCTGGTTTACGACGAGAAACACGTTCGTGTATGTATGCTTAGAAACCCACGCATGCTCAGAATAAAGTATGAGACGGGAGTGCACCTTTGGTAAAAGTAGCGTTTGTAATGGAGATAGCACATTCGTCACGCTGTAACAGACTAAAAAGCACGACTCGTCTCCCACCAAACTTTTACTTAACACGCAGTAACATGAGATTAGCAAAAGCAGCACCAAGGGTGGCGCCAGTGGAATCGAACTTCCCCTTTATAGTGCCATTGTACGTGTTGTACGTCACCGCGTTTGAGAACGACGAGATTTTGTCTTGACAGTGTGTATGCAAAGAAAGCTTGACAAGATTCTCGACAAGCTTGACAAGAACCTCGTCGAGGAAACCTACGTTTCTTTTATGACGAGATTCTCGGTCGTGTGTAAGAGGCCTGAGATCTGCTGTTCTGGTAATCAGGAACAGCAATCTCTCTATACTCCCAGTCAGTCCACAGTCAGTTAGAAACACCTCCCTAGGGAACACTTAACCCCTTGATCGCCCCTAGTGTTAACCCCTTCCCTGCCAGTGACATTTATACAGTAATCAGTGGCTATTTTTAGCTCTGATTGCCGTATAAATGTCATTGGTCCCCAAAAAAGTGTCAAAAGTATCTGATCTGTCTGCTGCAGTCCCGCTAAAAATCACCATTACTAGTGAAAAAAAAATGCCATAAATATATCTCCTATTTTGTAGATGCTATAGATTTTGTGCACACCAATCAATATACGTTTATTGCAATTACTAGAAATATGTAGAAGAACACATATTGGCCTAAACTTTTTTTATTTGGGATAATATATTATAGCAAAAAGTAAAAAATATTGTTATTTTTTTCAAAATTGTGACGCTTTTTTTGTTTATAGCGCAAAAAATAAAAATCACAGAGGTGATCAAATACCACCAATAGAAAGCTCTATTTGTGGGAAGAAAAAAATATATACATTTTGTTTGTGTACAACTTCGCATGACTATGCAATTGTCAGTTAAATTGATACAGTGCTGTACCGCAAAATATGGTCTGGTCATTATGGGGTAAATTCTTACGGGGCTGAAATGATTAAGCAGACTGAAAGTATATCCAGACCCAAAAACAGAAATGTAATATGTTTCAGTTAATCAGTACCTGGATTTGGTGGCTGCGTTAATTTTCTTTTTTTCTTCAGGCTTTTATCCCCTTTACTTTCACTTTTTTATTCTACAAATGACACACTTCTTCTCCCTTAGGGGTGGACTCACTAAAGCAGTATAAGCTGCTAACTTTGCAAAGTGAATTTTCACACCGTCTAGTAAATGTGGTAAAAGTCACTAGGCAAAGAATACCCAAGCATGTGCAAGAAGAATAAAAAGCAGGATTTTTGCATGCATATGATTGGATAATTAGTCAGCTCTGTTCCGCCACATCCACTAAGCTTTATAGACAGAATGTACTCCTTTAGTAAACAAACTCCATAGTGTTAACACTCATTTCACATTTAATTTATGGAGAGAGCCATGGTTGTTACACAGGCTAAACTTCAAACGTGTCTGTCTTTGTTCACTTCAATTACATGGTTGATTCATAGGACTTGTCATTTTTTACAAGAGAGAGGTTTGTGCTTTATATTCAGCTTATAGAAAATAACAGGGATGCTGAAATTCTAGCAAGATTAAAAGGTATTTTCTGTGTTTGCTCTTAGCCTGAAAAATAAAAACCAATGCAGTCACCATATCCAAGGACTAGTAGACTGCAATAGATTACATTTTTGTTTTTCTGTGTAGGCGTGTTTTAAATGTTATTAGAAGCTCTGTGCTCTATCTGCTGTAAATATTAACTACTCTTATGTAATGTTTCATATGTATATATTGTTATATAACAAACAAAATAAAAATAATAAATGTTTTACATTTGATTTTTTTAGCCCTGAACATAATAAAAAATATAAATATACCAAAAATATACATTCCCTGTAAGATACATTTTATTATTTGATAGTGTATGTATAACTGAACTAAATCAACTTTATATAGTAATTAGAATCATTCATGAGTTATTTTACTGTATGTAAATGCACACACAATTCTAATTATCATTGCAACCCTGGTGTGTGGATCCAGAACTGTTATGCCCTTCAGGCAATTTTCCTCCCTGACATTAAAACAGGTGTCAGAAACATATGCAGCAAAGGAAGATATTGCCAGAGTGGTTTCACAAACCAACTATGCTGGTTTTCCCAACAGGCCTGCAATGGTTAATATATTTTTGTCCACAGGCTACTCTATTACAAAAAAAATAATAATTTTGAGGTGTTATTTCATACTAAAGAATCCACTACATGATACTTAAAATATTTATGGTCATAGTGTCATGTTATATTGCTAATGCAGTTGACACCACCACCTACCTAACGAGGTGATAACAGAGTTATATTTAACAAATCCATTAAAATGTAATTATTAAGCTGAGTCTGTACCTGTCTGAGTCTGTAGTTATCAGACATAGCTGATAACTCCAGGCATTTAATCAGTAATTATATTTGTCTATAATAATATGATTTTAGAATGATCATAATTTAGAGAATAAATAAATAAATACATACATACATACATACATTTTATTATCACATATCTGGGGAAGTGTACCCTTCTTAACTCGTAGGAACTGTATTCATTCTTTTAAGGCCATAAACATATCCAAGCTACTTTTTCAATACTGTATATATTAACTATTGTCTAAGACAACTGCATTATTTTCAACTTACAAAAAAATAAATATATATGTGTAAGTATTCGCTACCAAGCAGCAAAAAATCAAACCAACACAAATAAGCCTTTAACTTTTTTTTTTTTTAATTTTAAGGTGTGGTAAACAGAACATTATCACTGGCCTATACTGCATGGCAATGTTATACTCAGAACCTTATCTTACAGTTTACTTTTATAACTGTAGACATTTTAGAGACATTCTGTGCAGTATTATAATGTTTAAAATGTGTGTGATTTTTTTTTTTTTTTTTATTCACAGAAAAATTGTAGATGAATGTAAAATAATAAAGATGATCCTTCTCAGTAGATATCTCTTTTTTCTCAATAGCACAATATTTCACTACTTATGCATGTATGTATGTCTTTATTTACTGTATCTAGCTTATATAAGTTACGAATTTTAAATGTCATGTAAAGCCAAAATTGGTAAAGGTATTAATTTAGTTACACATATAGCTTCAATTATTACAGGAAGTAACTTACTTATTAGCACTGATTAAACTCAAAATGATCACGTTCTCCATTGAAATGACTGGAAGTGCAATACACTACATATTAAGAACAAAGCAAAAATCACTGATACATTCACTGTTCAGCTTAAAAAAAAAAAAACAGTTTTGCACAAAATCCAAATGTCTGTATTTAATATCAGTACTAAATGAGATTAAACAAGGTCTAATGTGATAAAACACTTACGGATGATATAATAAAGAAATACATTGCAAATGTATGACTAAACCTGTGCTTGCTTTAAAAATCAAATCATTTGCATGTTTTTTTTCCCATGTTTTCTTTTTTTTTCATTTCCTTGCATATGAGTGGATTTTTAAAGCACAGATTATCAGGCCAAGGGTAGACATGAAATACTCTTTTTGTAAATCATCCTTTTAATTTAGACTTATTACACCCATAACAAAAATGTATGAGCTAGAGCAATAAGATAGTTTAACTTATAAAGTTTAGACTGTGTATTGTCAGAGCTGAACCTGTATTAGCCTTTGCTATACAAACTTTAGGAATTGTGCTTGAATTCAGCATGGGATGTTTAGGGTAATTTTACTGTTTGACAATCAAATTACTAACAAAAATACACCTGTTGTACCTAATTGTAATGCATAAATATGAATGCATAATAAGTGCAACAGTACTTTTAATAATCATATTAGATTGATTCATCTCTGGCAACTATGTTCACACATGTTGTTAATCATTGATTAAAAAATATAATAATAATGTATTGTACTCTATTTCATCCCTATCTATAACACCAAAATAAGCAATTAATATAGATGACAGTACATCATTATTACACTTACAATACAATATCTTGCTGCATACAGATATAAACTGTCCATTTGATCATTTATATTAACATCTGTATTAACATATATTACATTCAGTTTCTTGATTTAAATACATGTTGGCTAATTAACTATACAACAAATGAACAGACATCTATCTGCAATTTATGTTAGTGTTTTGTTTGATAATTTTATTTTTTTAAATCAAATAATTACCTATTATAAGTGTATTTTAAAATTAAATTATTTATCATTTTTGTTTATTCATTCATTGGTAAAATCTTAAATATTATACATGAAGTATTAGCATGTGGGTCCTCAATATAACATAGTTGAATATCTGTGTTGTGTTGTAAATGCAAACATGTTGTATGGTTCTATGAAAAAGAGGGAAGGAAATGATGATGATGATGATAATATTAATATTACTACTACTACTACTACTAATAGTAATTATTATTATTATTATTATTATTATTATTACTATTATTATTATTATTATTATTATTATCAAGAAGAAGAGCAAGGAGAATTCAATAAGTTAAAAAAGTATTAATGTAAATTTGGATTATAACACAACTTGGCTTACTGTTTTTTTGTACTTCAGTTCAACCCTAAAAATTACTTTTTTTTCCTACATTTTTAAAATGTTTTCTTCCACTACGTAAAACAAAGAAAATTCATTGCATGTGAATGGATAAAGCACATAGGGTCACTGAACCCTCACAAAATATAACTACTTAAAGTCATTGCTAGCAATAGGGTCATTTAAAAAAGCTCAAGAACCCAAACTTCATAAATTATATTCTGAAGAAAAATATATTTATGTAAATGTTAAGTTTTGATTTCTAAAAGATACTTTTTATTAGGAATATATTGATATACTAATGGCAGATAGGCTGTTCGCTTTGCAACGGAATTTTTACAGAAAGTCCCTTAGGTTAGAGAATGTGGTGAAAATTTTAATTTTAAAACATACTCAGTCATGTGCTAAGGAAAAAAGTCATGTTCAGCTCATTTACTATGCAAAGGGAGCATTATTTTATAAAGTGACACTATTCTTACAATGTGAACTTCCTTTTTATGTTTGTTGAATCAACTTCATTGTGTTATAAACAGTCAAATCTTGTCTAAATCTCAGACAATATATCATGTGCATATACATGCTTAAGAAGAATTTAGCTTTCTTCTATCAATGAATGTGTAATGTACAGCATGAACACATAAAAATTGCTGTTATGTAAGTAGGCTTAACACCATTTTGAAAATAAATAAATAAAAAATAAGTATTTGGAAAAAAACTTTTAAAGCACATATTTATTGCATGTTTAACCTGTCTGGTAGTAATCCCAAGTGAGGCTCGGGGTGAATTTTCATTACCAAAAGCGGTAACCCAAAGCCAAACTTGGGATTGCATCGCAGTATCATGGGAAAATTACTTACAGTACCTTGTCCCCAATATTCTGCGATGTCCTCCACCCAATGTACTGTGCCGGGCTCCATTCCATGCGAGCATTGCAACATATGGAAAAGGAGCCCGGCGCCAAATTCAAAGAGTGCAAAAAAGAAAAGCACATACAGTACACTGTAATCTTACAGATTACATTACTGTATCAAATAATTTCACATCTCTTTTGTCCCTAATGTTTTTTCCAGTGCCCTGCATGCAGTTTTATATTATATATACTGTTCTTTCTGCCTGGAAACTTTAGAATGTCCATGGCAACCAAAAAGCATCCCTTTATGTCAAAATAAGTTATAGACCAGCTAGAAAACAGCGATAGTAAATTAGAATCATTTGCAGAATTGAGCAATAGTGATTCATGGTGAAATTCCTCATCAAACACTGAAATTGAAGACAGTGACAATTCTGCAACTGAGCAAATTTCAGTGTTTTTGATTTGATTACATTATTGAATAAATAATTTTATTAATATTATATTATTATTTTTTATAATTATTTATTATATTAGAATTTATGATTTTGTGTTTTAAACTTCATCATACCTGGGATGTCTACTAGACTCTTGTTTGGACAGATTTAAGTGAGTTATTCCTAAGAATTACAGGCCTACAATATAAAATGCCAAATGTACCACTTTGAGATTGTACCACTTTAAAAATCTGTCATAATCATACCGCCAGGGAGGTTAATGTGTTTTAAATAATGTGCATTGTGTCTAACGTGTACCCTTCTATGTGCAATTATCCACCTGTCAGACCTTTTGCAAACAAAGAACATTGGCCTTTTAAATGCAAAAGCTAATATACTAACAAAAGATAACTAAATGATAAAAGTTTTATATTACAAGCTACAATGACTTAAATGCACATTCCTAAATAGCAATCTATTGATGTCTACTGTATAGAAATATTTTACAAGCAGTTTGAAAATTGTTTAACAATTCATGTGGAACTGAGCATGGATTTTTACATTGTTTGTTAAACAATAATAGTGTTGTTTAATTAATTTAATTATGACTGTTTATTTGATTGATGGAAATGTCCAGTAAACCTTCCGTGTTAGGTATGTTAAAAACGTAATCTGTCATCCTTCCTAATTGGCAATTTCACCACAGTAAAGGCATTGCATAAACAAATAGTGCCACACAATCAGCTTGCAATTGCTCGTCTCCCATTTATACTTTATTTGCACAAAATACTCCATGATATCATTAATCCTAATACATAAAAATGATCCAATATGTAAAAAGGCTTTAAACAGTCCAACACTACAAGTGTCTGTACAAAAACAAGTGCAGAAAATTCATGTAGTCCACAGTCTCCATGTACACTCACCTCAAAAAATGGACCAATATGTAAAAATAGGTCAGTATGCACCTTCCCCTTCAAGGGGTTTATGATTTCACCAGGCATCGGGACCAATCACCTTGCCAGATCAGGATGTTAACCACCTCCTTCCAGAAGAAAGCTGCAGCAAATACATGAAAAAAAAAAAAAAAAACCTCTTTCTCTATTAGGCTCCATGCACACTGGAATAAAAAACGTTGCTTCTACAGGAGTTTTGTGTTCTGCCTGTAGAAGCAACTCAATATTATCCTTTCTGTCCATACACATTAGGACGTTTACAGGCATATTTTTGAGAACAACGTTTAGAGGCAGGAAAAACCTTCTCATTTGCGTTTCTGATTGGAGCTCACTGGCAGAAAAAACATAAGACTCTCCTAAACTCATCTAAACTTTGTACAAAAAATGCTCTATATGGATGTTTTTTTTTTTTTAAAAACAGACGTTTTTTTAAGCCCAGTGTGCATGGAGCTTTAGAGGGCAGTTCCAGCTATTATGCTGAAGATGCTTTGAGATTTCAGGAGGCAAAATGAGGCAGTAATCACTGTACCACTCCCCTGTCCTGGGCAGACAAAAAAAACATTGTGCACAAATAATTACGTATAAATGCAAGGTGTACATTTGTAAGGTGATTGTGCAGCACTATTCGTTTGTATATAGCTGTTTGGATGTTGAAACACATGACAGTGCAAGCAGCAGTCAACGCATAATATATATATATATATATATATATATATATATATATATATATATATTAGGCTAGGAGTGATATGTGTTTGATTAATTGTGCAGAGGTTTTTATTGTTATTTTTGGTTGGAACATGGATTGTAGTTTGTGGCTTCAATTATAGAATTAGAATATTGATGGTAACCGTACTGGAGAGAAAGCGGGTCCTAAAAATATAAATTGGGACTGTACCCACCAACATAACTAATGCTTTTTTTAATTACAAATTGCATTCTGCTTGTTTCTTCTCACTGGAAGATGAACATATTATTAAATGTTGTTTCAGTGGGCAGTATATATGAATTAATGTACTCTATGAAGTTAAAAAAATTGTTGTTCATGAGGTACTAAGGTAAAGCATTCACTGTGATTGTGTTTTTTTTTTCCTTAAATAATCTTTATAATAGAGAATTCATTTAATAACTAGTCTATCTGCCATTTCGAATATCACATATAAAAAACACTGTCTAAGTTCTACTTAGCTGTATAATTTCAATAATATTCAATACAGCGATAGAATAAATAAGCCTCTTCTTTTCCACATGGTCAAAGAAGAAAAAAAACACAAGACTTACTTCCCATTTGTAATACTGCAATTCTCAGCAAAGACAAATAATTGAGGATCATGAAGGTTTAGTAATTATTTAGGGTTTGCCAAATCTGCAAAAAATAGGAGGTTCGAAAAGAAAACTAAGTAAAATGAACCCCCACTCCCTTAATCTGAAGAACTGGTTAAAGAGGAATCAAATTGTCTAGTCTGGATACGTTATAAATAATGCTATACAGGTGATTTACTACATTTGTTTATTTTTTTTATTCATTTAGTAAATCACTAAACATTTGTGTTTGCTTCAAAAGTCCAAACATATGCAACGAATTAAAAAATAAATAAAAAATAGGAGATTCTTAAGTACATGGCTGCATGTTTGAAGCAAGAACAAACTATCTTGGCTACATTGATGCATGTATTACACAAATACTAGCGGTGTCATTTGTAGAATTTGGGGTAGTTTCAATAAATTCCAATATACTTGTTTAACATACTATTCATATTAATTGTGTTTCTAAAAGAAACAGGTGGTTAATGGATTGTTTTGCAAAGGGAATGCTTCTGTTAAATATACATTTCTTCTTATTTAAGTCATGTGCGATTATGGGTTTTAAAGCATTAGAAAACATCAAGCACTAGTAAATAATTATGGCAAGACTTGATGACCATGTCTCGACACTTCAACCACTTTTAGACCTCTATAATCCATAGTTGGCCTTTTTCCATGTTAACGGATAAATGACTGAATATAAGAACTAAAGAAGTTCAACAGTAACCAAAATGCAGAAAGTCAACAACTTTTTTTTACTGGTGTACAACAAACATTTGCATTGAATTTAAACTTTAAGAACTACTCTTACAGTAGTGTTTAATACAGAGTTCCTGTATTTACAGTATATTACTGTCATATTTTAAATATATAACATATATCCCTGTAAACTATAAATTGTAGATATGGTGAACAGGGCACATCTCTATCTGCTAGGTATTTCAACGACATGCTACTAATTAAACTCTTGTCTAGTTTCACATGTCCAGTTCAGGATTCACAGATACCTCTTGTTTTAGACAAACAACATATTTGTACCGTGGCATCAAGCAGTGGCCTCTTCTATTTTTTTTCTTTTTTAAAACTATGTTTCATACGCAAACCTTCAAATTCCTTAAGACAGAGGTAATATGGCAAATAGGAATTTTCCGATTTAAATACTGGAAGCAATTCCCAGTGCAAAAGACAGAACATGGATATGAGTTGATGGGTTATTGAGGTGGTGTTGATGGTTTGATTGCTGGTTCCCGATTTAAATATGTTGCCCAGTAGACTAAGTTAAAGGTCCCAAATAGGAGAGGAAAAGCTATTCTTGATAGTCGGTCAATTTTGCTCACACTGTTGAACGTTTTCTTGGGTTCTGCAGGTTTTGGTTTTGGTTCAATTTCTTTTGGTTCTATGGTTGCACTTTTAGCAATGGTTGCCAAACCAGGGTCTCGGGCTATGGGTGGGTAGTTGGCTGTTGCTGAAGCATATGTGTTGTTCTTCTTTATGAGAGGATCCTTTACCTTTTTTGGCTAGATAAAACAAAAACTTGTTAGAAAAATAAAACAACACACAACAAGTGATTTTCAACTTTGAACTAAAAATTAAAGGAGAGGATCCCTGTTGCCAATCCTTCCAGATAATGAATAGAAGGGAAGCATAATTAAAACTTTATCCATTTCAATAAAGAAATAAAAAAGAAAAAGGATATTAAAAATAGACAAACCATACCAACACATTTTAACTTCAGTATTCCTGTAAGTGATATGTGTTTATCACAGCCTTGGTCAGAAGCAAAAGAGTACAAAGGAGTAGACATGTGCACACTGAAATATTTTGTTTCAGAATTTCGTTTTCGTCCGAAAATAAATGTATTTAGTTACTCCGGAAATTCGTTTTTATTTATTTAGTTTTTCGTTAAAAAAATGCATTCGTCCGAAATCCAAATTAATTAAGGTCGAATCTGTCATTAAAGGCTTATGGTGTCTGTCGAATGTTCTAAGAAGATTCGACGGAATCTTTAAAAAAAAAAAAATAAGATTTGACGGAATCTTAAAAACAAAGAAGATTCGACAGAATCTTTAAAAAAAAAAAGATTTGACGGAGCAACGAAACTGTACGATGCCGCAATCGTAAATTTCCGGTCAAATGTTCCGCCTACAAGCTATAGAAGAATTCTAATGTTGTATGACTAATAATAATTATATTTATTAATTATTATTACTAGTCAACAAACATTAGAATTCTTCTATAGCCTATGGGCAGAGCATTTCACCATAAATGTCCGCTTGCTGCGATCGTATGTTTTTAGCTACCTAGTCGAATCTTCATGTCTCTCTATGTCGAATCTTTTCTCTCTATGTCGAATCTTTTCTCTCTATGTCGACTCTTCTTCATGTCTCTATAATGTCATATCTTTTCTCTCAGAGTCAAATATTTTCTCTTTATGTAGAATAATATTGGACTAATAGAGTTAAGGTTAGGCACATTCGACCGCAATGAAAACTAAAATAAAGCATTTGTTTATGTCGGATCTTTTGTTTTTAGTCTTCTGTGCTTTCGTTATCGTTTGTTAAAATTATAATGAAAATACCTGAAATTCGAACAAAAATGCATTCGGACGAAAGCGAATGCACATGTCTACAAAGGAGGAACACCTTACTTTACATAGGGACATTTAGATTAATTCCACAATTTCTTGTTTGGAAAAAGAAGAACTCCAACTTTTCCTCTCCAAAACAACAGATGAATTGTACATGTAAATGAATCACAACCCCAGTGTCAGTTTATGTGTATCCTACCTAATTTAGCTGTATAAAAGCAGTTGTTTGTGTTATCACTCCTCTTCCTGGCTGACTTAATTTCAAAGTTCTCTGACTTCCTGTTTCATTCCTTTACCAGTCCTGTTACTATCTGTCCCACCATCCTTTCAGCTTATGTAGTTTCAGAGCAGGCTATGGGAGTCATTCATACCAGTTCTGGGAGTTGATGTGGGTGGGTCCTAGGGTTACTTTGGGTGTTTCTGGGTCTTCATGTGGGTGGTGAAAGGGGAGACATGGAATTGTTTTATCACTGCCCACACTCTATTCCTCTCTGCAGTTAACAGAGTGTTGTACAGCAGAAAGTGTAACCTTACAAACCATCTCTTGAAAAAGAAATGTGCTATTCTAACTATAAAGGGCACACAAATATAAGACTGATCGCCGTCATTACTAGTAAAAAATAAATAAATAAATAAAATAAAAATAAAAATGCTGTAACTATATCCCCTATTTTGTAGGCACTATACATTTTGTGCAAACCAGTCAATATACATTTATTGTTTTTTTTTTTTTTACTAAAAATGTGTAGCAGAATACATATTGCCCTAAATTGATGAAGACTTTTTTTATAGCAAAAATTAAAAAATATTGCTTTTTTTTTCAAAATGTGTGCTCTTTTTTTGTTTATATCACAAAAAATTAAATCATATACCACCAAAATAAGCTCTACTTTTGGAAAAAAAAGAACCTAAATTTTCACACGACTGCTCAATTGCAATTCAGTTAAAGTAACACAGCGCAGCATCGCAAAAAATGGCCTGGTCATGAACGGGTGAGGGGTAAAACTTTCCAGAGCTAAAGGAGTTAACATTGAACAAGCCATAAATAATGGCACACATGTATTTTGTACTTTTACACATTGATATTTTTTTTACTCAATTCTAATAAAATATTTTGGTGCTCTGGTGGGGGGTGGGGCTCCCATGCAGGAGCAATGGAGATGAGCAGGGTCCCGGTAATTGCACTGTCTGCAGGCAGGGCAGCATCAGATGACAGTGTTCACTGCTTCTTCCTCCTATGTGCAAGCTGCGCTGCAACCTGCACTGTGGAGAAGATGAAGGAAGGAGGTGGGTGGAGCTAACAATTGCCATGTTGCCCCCCTGGATCCGCCCCTGATGCGAATAGGATTTGGGGAAACCTGTATCCAATTAGCAATAGTGTGAACCCAGCCTCATATGTAAATTAGTCACTTTGCAGAGAGCTGGGATCTGGAAGGACAGGCTCTGAGGGGTAGGACTCTCCCTGTTAACACTGGTCAGCATATTTAAATGGGCAGGACTCAATTCTAATTGTGATCTTTTCACCCAACAGCAGCATAGCTAGCTTGCAGAACAGGCTGTGTATGAATGTGTTTCCATTTTGAATGATGCTGTGATCTGTGAGGCAGGAATTGGGAAGTTTGGAATCTTCCGATAGATGTGACTGGACAGGATTGAATACTAATTAGGATGTATTCAATCCCACTCACCATGAAATCTGTGAAGGAAGTTACATCAAATAAACCCAGACATGATACAGGGGTATGGTCTATGCTTCCATGCAGTTCTAGTGAAAAGAAAATTGGAGTTCAGCTTTAAAGATCAACCGTACCTTTGTGTCCTTTAATCAATTCCCCCAATTCCCCACTAGGAAAAATACAACCCAGTGGTGATTGTCACTGTACAGTCCCACTCTAAGCCACACAGCCTTTCTCCCCAAAATGTATGCATTATACTGCACACGTATGCCTTGGTCTCATTTGTTCATGGAAAAGCAGTACTCATGGCATTGTCTTCTGGTTGGACTAGTCACTTTATATTACCTGCGATCTCCATGCAATTGATCCTTCCACCATTACTGACTTACTATCCCTTGTACTGCACCATGTCTCTGTGTGGACGTGGCCATCTTGGAAGAGACAGGTTCAGAGCCTCTAGCAAAAAACTAGTGAGAAGTGAAGTAGTGATATCACTCTCACAAATCCCCAGAACTTTTCAAGCTATCAGTCTTTTCACTCTACAGATATACATATTTGAGGCCGTAGGCAAGGGGGTGCCTAGTACCAGGAAGGGCGCAGCTTTTTTCTGACTCAAAATGTAAATCTTTCAGTGTAATAAAATGTATAAATGTTCTATATAACACAAAACATAGCTTGACTTTTTTTAGTTCATTTACACTTCATGCATGCCTATGGACAGACAAATGGACTGCTCCTATATATGCATTCTTCCCTAGGGCAAGCACATACATATATAACTTCCCATCAGAAGCATGTTGTAGCTTTTCCACGCCTTTCCACATTACCACTGAGGCCCCGTACACACGTCCGAGGAACTCGACGGGCAAAACTCATCGTTTTGCTCGTCGAGTTCTGTGTGAAGCCGCCGAGTCGGCGAGCCAACTTTCCTCATTGAACAACGAGGAAATAGAGAACATGTTCTCTATTTGGCTCGACGAGGAACTCGTCGTCTTCCTTGGCCGAAAGTGTACACACGGCCGGGTTTCTCGGCAGAATTCAGCTCCGGCTGTCGGCACGCTGTACTCGAGCCACTAGGTGGGGCTGGCTGCATTCTCCTTTCCTCTCATGCTCGTGCTTTTCCACATAGCTGCCATCTATGGTGCTTTGCTTTTGACGTTACCTGGGTGGCTGGTGTGTTTGGATTCGTTCGCCTGTGTGTTTGCCGGGTCACGTGATGCGTAAGTTCACGCTGCACACGTGACTGGGACACATACATAAGGCTTTGTGTGCAGCCCGGATTGTAGGTAACACCTTCACCTATGGTCTTCTTACCGGATTTTTTTCTATGATGGTCCTCTTGGTGGTATGTACTCCCTTAACGCTATATGCACTGTATTTCTGGCTCATTACTGTCAGCAAGTTTATTTAGTGATTATTTTTCTTTATCCCTAATAGATATCACAACAATGACACAATTGTCGCGGTAACCTACTTGGCTAAATCTTATCCCAGGTTTACCTCTCAAATTTTATGTGACACTCTTTATACTGTAGATTGGTTTTAAACCATCTTTACACCTCCAGCCTGCCGTGCCATTTTTTACCATCCTGTGGCTGATAAATAGGTAGGGGCTGGTATGTGCTATTTTTACACGTACCTGGTCACATTCTTTATTTATTTTTATTAATTTGGTTATTAGATCTAATCAGCTATTATCATGATTATCCAATCCCTTTTCTTTTTCCTTTTCTTTTTTGTCCATGATAGATATGTCCTACCTTGGATATCAATGAGGCATTTTTGGAAGTCTGAATATACTACCAACTATTATAATCCTGTTTAAAACTACCTATCTTCAAATATATTCCAGTACTTTATATAGTAGGCACATCTAGTTGACCTGCCCCATTATTTGGCTTTGGTGGTGGTGGTACCATACCTCTTCAAGCGCACACTTCCGTTTGGATTATCGCTTTCCCTATGATCAGTTATGGATGGTTTACTGTATTGGATTGAGTTAGTCAACCAATCAACATCCTTATACTGTTGGTATGAAATATTACACTTTCCTATTTCATTTTTTCTGGTGTGTCCCCTCATCCCTTCCCCATTGAGCCTTTAGCATGCAGTCCTTTTATGGTTAACAGATTTGGTGGTCCTCTACTCGCATGTTTTGATTGTTCTACGGTGCTTTAATGCACATGGTATACTTAACTCTTTTTTATATAAAACCCCCCCCCCCCTTTTTTTTTACTATTTATTTTGATTTATATTTTTTATGTTCATAATATTCAGAAACCAATAATAGTCTGTTTTCTTTTAGAAACATTACTAGCTCCCGAAGAAGCAGTCTCCGCGAAACACGTCAAGCTAATCTGCGTTCTACTATGCACGATAGTCATTACATCTCTTTTGAGATCTGATGCCTTCCTTTGGATTATTATTTGATTATTTAGTTGTTACCGCAGTTGCTACTGTGGTTTCTCTCTTTTGTTTTAACGTTCTAATTTATTTTATTGTGCTGTTTTTCCTGTTTGTCCAATAACCCTTTTGGGTTTTGTGTCAATAAACGTAATTGTAATTTTTTAATTGGTGCCTACAAAGTCCATTTTTGTCTACCCTTAATATTTGTTGTTTAAATATATCTAGGATGTGGCACTGCACTATCACAGATACCCACAGTCCATCCTGTGTTTGGTGATCTCTTTTTTAATAGTTCTAATAAACAGGACTGTTATTTGTAAAGGTGCAAAGTGTATTATGATATATATATATATATATATATATATATATATATATATATATATATATATAAATTTTTATATATATATATATATATATATATATATATATATATATATATATATATATAGTGGCGTTGAGGATTTGTTGTGTTACCTATTTCGCAACGCAAACCTAAACTTATTCGCAGTTTCGCAAGCCTCCGAGTCATGACTTGGCGCAGGCTTTGTTTGATAGTTTGTCACTTCTGCAGCCTTGTTCATTATTTTCACAGATTCATGCATAGGCACCCCGCAGGGTCGGTACCGTTACACCACATTCAGCTTAGTACGCTGGCCTCACTTCAGTTGGCAGGTCTATACCGTATACTCCACAACAGCCGGATTCTAATTTCAGTTGCATCTGTGACACAGCGATTTGAATGCTTGGCAGGAATCTACACATCCTGTATTACACATACACCACAAGCTTCCGCAGCTCGGCCTCCCCCTCAGGGAACCTGCCACAAGCACCCAGTCACTCATTTGTACGTTCGCAATCATTTGCAGCTCATATGATGCTCTGGTTCGCAGTTCTGACACAAGTTGTCTCGTTCCGTTCTCATTTTACAAACATACGATCATGACACACGACTAGCATGGTCTGTGGTTCCTCCCCACACACATTCCAATTTCTATGCTTTCTATGCTATTGCAACTCGTCTACCAGTGGCACATGTTCATGGCCACTCATTTGCATATTTGGGTTATAGGGGGCGCTATTGCAATAAAGTTGACCTTAGTCAAGTGTATCAAAAAAAGGTATGCACCAATAAAGACGCACACAAATGTGAATGAAAACGTGCAATTATAACACTCACAGTAGGAATTGCAAATCAGGTGATATAAACAAAACTATAATATAAATATATAAACAATGCCAAAACCCATGAATAGGTATAATGGTGACCAATCTATAAGCAAAACACAATAGAAAAACGGTGCTCCCAAAGCCAAGAGACAAAAAAAGTCCAAAGGAAAAAAATTATAAACACTGTCCATGTAATCCTAAAGTGATGGTTAACACTTTCCCAAATGGTAACAATTCAGCTTGAATGAGGAAAACAGAGGAACATGCAATCTTCTTAAATCATGTGCATATAATTAGATTATTCCCCCACTTAAAAGATGACACCCAGGAAGTGCTGATAGAAATGGACTCTTACCAGAGCGATTGGCTTGCTTAATTAAAAGGAAGCCAAAATCGCTTATGCAGATTTATGCCTGCAAGCATATGAAGCGTCATCCACTGTTGTCACAGACTATCTCTCTCCAGGAGGTTTACAGATGGGACATGAAAATACAAAGACAGCTCATAGTGCAACCAGTTTTTATTTAAAAAATAGTTAAAAACAAAGCAGGGCCAAGTGGCCACTTACGCTAACAAGTGCCCATCCCGGCACTGGGTCTGCAGGCTCAGATAGGAGGCGACAGCCTCAACTTGCGTGTCGGCGTGTGTCCTTCTATCTCCTCGCTAGAGCCAAATGCCGATGGAGGATCGTATTCAAAGCGTGACCAGGCTACGCCGCCGACGATCGTTTCGTTATTACGTCTTCAGGGGGGCGTGCCTGGTCACTGGGTCACTAGCTTTTGAATGGTAAAACAGGAAATGGGCAAAAAAGGATTGACGGGACCGGCAGCCAATCACAGCGCGGTCCCGGCAAAAGGGGAGAAACGAAACTAGAATGAACTAAATTGAGTGACACGACTAGCAGCTTTTTTTGACATATTTGTATTTTATCCCACATTTTTAGTTTTAAAATCATTTTGGCTCGGAAATCACTTTCTTACTACCACTCATTTGCATGTCTGTCTTTTCTATCTTAGGTCAGTTGAGCACAGCTTAATCTATCCTGCTCAAGGTTGGATATTTTCTTACAGGTAAAAATAATAAAAGAAAACAAACAAAAGGGGGATTCATATACATACATATAAGGTGGGTGGTCTAGGGGACACTTCTATGCCAGGTTTTAACCTGGGCCTCCATGTCACCTTTTCTACAAGTTTCCTGGTCATCTGAGTAATCTCGGCGACAAGCAGGACTTTTGATTCCAGGGCTTTGAGTCAGGCGTGTAGTGTTCCGGTTTCCACTATGACGGCACCTTTACACCTTGTTGACTTCACATACACGATTTGGCTGCTCGTCTGGCATTTAGCTACTGTCACATTCTTTTATCGATTTGCTATCTTCAAAAGGTCACCGCCTTTCCCCTACGCAGACACAGTTGCTAAACGGTTGCAGACAGTACAAGCTTTAGCATTCTTACCATATGTCATGTACTACAGAATGCAACATTCCTACGTAGGCTGCAACCAGACATCAGGTTCTCATCCCAGCATGCCTTGGGGCTCTGGTTTTACAGGTCAGTGCATGGTAGATTAGGCACCCGAGCTATCGGCTATCTGGTCAGTCACGTCCTGGCCAATCTCGATGGCCCTGCACCCTTGAGTTTTCCAAATCTCCACTCCATCAAGCGTTCGCTGAAAGGCAACGATACTCATCATTATTCCTAAAGGCTCTTCTATCTATCTTTCACAACTTTATCTATTCTTGCATACCTCGACTTCTTCTCTTCTTGCCGTCTCTGACACTGCCTTCTCTGACTCTCACTGACACATACCCCCTTTTTCTTATAGCTGGAGCCATGTCACGGGCTGACAGCAAGGACCTTGCCTCTGGGGGTTCAGAGCACGGCAGAGCTCAGTCTCTGAGGGGATGAAACATCCCCAAGCTCACTGCAGAACTACAGCGTAGATACATTCCCTTCTCTGCTACAGCCAGGAAGGCCAAGCTGTTCAGGCTGTTGTTCCCACCAGCAGCAGCAGTTGCACCCTGCACTCAGCAGGCATCCTTACGGTCCATTGCCTCGGCTCTCACCCAGTTGCATGACCATGTCCATCTCCAATCTCAAGGCAAAAGTAGGAGTACTGGAGGTGCGCCCAGAATTGGCCTCCCTGGGCATGGTTACAGCCCCGTCACAGTACTCCTACCTACAGGTTTGACGAATGGCAGTCCTACCATCAACACACATTTCATCCCAGTCAGCATTATGAAGGACATTTTAGAGGGAAAGGGCATGAACTTGGCCTCTCTCCTCATATCAGTCCATGACTTGTTCAAGAACAATTCCTACAGCTGGGGGATGTCTGGGTGGTGGGGAGGTCCAAGGATCCCAGACTTAAATGGAAGCTGTCAATCCCCAAGTTTGTGCTGGCTTTTAACCTCTTTAGAGATGTCCTGTGCTCAGTCAGTCCTAGCAGGAGGGAAGAGCTGGACATCCATGCTGTAGTCGACTTGGGATACAAGCATAGGCGCCTTCTACGACTACCATCGGCCATTTTCTGCTAAGGCAGCAGCCAAACTCACTCAGTTGCAAGTCGGCATTAATTGGAGCATCATGGATACCAAGCTCTTCTGCTTCCACTTTGTGAGTTTACAGCTAAGTACAGCCTGATAGCGCTGTGGGATAAAGTCAACTGCGTGTGGCAGTATGACATGAAGGCTAGGACATGCTTGATGTCTCCTGTCCCCAACCCCGGCATGTGGCTAGAAACCTGCGATAGGTGTTCCAGGTGGGGTGGTAGGCCTTCCGTGTGTTTTATGAGACAGTAACTGGTTTATGAGTGGGGTTGCATTGCCCTTCAGCCCATTGTCAGCTGTAACCAAGGTGGGATAGGAGAAGAGGTTGGGTAGGCTCTGGGTTTCTGTAGAAAAACAACAGGAAATTAAGACGGGACAGTGTCCGCTGCGAGATTGCACTTTCCAAGAATGTAGATACAGTGCACATTTAATTTGTAGTGAAGATATATCTGCACCATCCTGTGTAGGACGGACATGATGGCCAAGGACTTGGACGTGCCTAGTTGGTATTTTCAGCCGTGGCCAGGTTGTCTGTGGTCTTTCCTACCCAGGTGTGGCCCTAGAACTTTGCTGCAATGATGGGGTGGAGCTAGAATAAGTAGGACATCTGGCTAACCCCCGGGGGCCAAGAGGAGCTCTTTCGCCATGGGCCTGTAAACGAATCAGGGCAAAAAATTGCAGCAAAGCCTGTGGAGGCTGCTTGGTCTGTTACTACGTGAGGTGACGAGGCTGATGCCACTGGGATGAACACAGACATGCCGTTCTAGTTTTCGAGGAACACCTTTTCCACATTGCCAGATCCACGGTAGCTGCTTGGTCTAGCCTAAAGACTTGCTCAGGGACCTGTGCCTGGAAAGGAAAATAAGGAGGCGTGAAATTAAGGAATGCTCCTGAGGGACAATCCTCATCGCAAAATTAATTTATTAATTAATAACAGGGACTGCAGCTGTCTCTTGGTGCAAACTCGTGAGATGGTGAAGACTGAGACAGTTTGTCAGGAGGTAGGTTGGCATGCATGGAGTGGATGTCAAGAGCGATGCCTAGGAATGTGAAGGACTGGGCCAGGCCTTCAAATTTATGCTCCGCTATGGGCACATTGAGGTTGCCAAACACCCTTAATGTTTCTAAATCAGAGGGGCGTTTACAAAGCCCTTCGATCAGCAGGAAGTCATAGAGGTAACGGATGACTACTGGCACTGCCCTCGGTGAGGAAGAGCCATAAACTGCTTATAGAACCAAAAAGGTCAGTTTAGTGGTAAAGTAGTATTAGCCTTCCATTTGATGTCATGCCATTACTACAAAGACGGCTCAATGGGTAACAGTTTGAAGGCATGCGAAATGTCCACCTTGGAAAGCCATGTGCCCATGCCTATGCTGATGATGCACTGTATGGCTAGGTTGAGGATGTGAGGCAGATGGTATTGGTTGTACATGGGGGAGCATAGTTGAAATTATTACAAATCTGTGCATCCCCTAATGACTGGGCAAGCTGCCCTGATTTGTCTACCTGCAAATGCTGAGTGGTGGCTGGCATGCCCTGGGCAGTACTGGTGGTGGGGTGATGGTCAGGAGATTTCTGGAATCTGTGTTGGAACACCAATTCTCCTTATGTGTGGAGGATTGGCAGATGGGGCAGAGCAGGGGACATAAGCCTGCAAGTGGTGGCAGAAAATTTTGGTGTCCAAGATGCCCCAATTGGAGCCGACTTGGAACTAAGAGTGTTTGGCTGCATCTGTGAATGACTGATGGTAGTTGTAGAAAGCAAAGCCTCCAACCCCTCAAAGACTGAGTGCTGCCGTGCTCTGAACCATAGGGGGGTGTCGGAGGGGCAGAGGTGAAATCTACGCTGTCAGCCCATGACAATGACAGGTCAAGCTGAACCCAACTGACCTGAGAGGGAAAAGACAAACATGTGAATGAGTGGCTGTGAGTGTGTGCCTATAACCAGGGAAGCCTGTGTCGAGTGATATCATACAATGACCGACAGTGGCTTGGAGGCTTGGATCTACAAACAAATCGTATTGATGAGATGACAAACAAGGAAGAGGGAACCTACGAATCTTCTACGCCTGTGCTTAATGATGTTGGGACACGACTGACAATGACTCAGAGGCAGCTAACTACGAAAGAGAAACATAACGAATCACAACATTGCATATGATACAAAAAAAAACAGCGAGAACCGCCGATGAAGACCACGAACGGAGAAGCCACAACACACTTGTAATTAAATGTACAGACTCATGAACACGAAGTGAGCTGGAAAGAGTTGGCCTAGTGACATGTAGACTGACGAGGCATACAAGTGAGTGGGCTGCTTAAATACCCAGGCACCTCCCATAAATTCAGGCCACCATACTGGCTTTATATATATATATATATATATATATATATATATTAGAAGGCCAATATGGTGGCCTGAGTTTATGGGAGGAGCCCGGAGGGTATTTAAGCAGCCCACTCACACATGCTCTTTGTCAGTTCAGTGTGCGGTACTATACGTCACTGAGCCGTCTCTTCCCAGCTCACCTCATGTCCGTGAGTCTGCACATTCAATCGCAAGTGCATTGCGGCTTCTCCCTTCATGGTCTTTGTCGGCGGTTCCCGCTTACTGTCACAGGTAGTATTCAAACCTTTTCGTATCATGTGCAATCTTGCAATTCGTGATGCTTCCTATCCTGCATCCCTTTTGTAAAAAACCTGCTGCTCATGTTCCAACATCATTCGGCACAGGCTTGCTACATTTGTAACTTCCTCCTGCCAAACATACAATTCATTTTTAAATCCAAGCCTCCAAGCCACTGTCGGTCGTTGTCTGATATCACTCGCCACAGGCTTCACTGGTTATAAAATTCACTGTCTCATTTGGAGATTAGCATGTATTGTTTGTATGGGTTCTTTGGCAGATTGAGGTGGTAATTAGACCCACCTGGTGCCTTGTCTGCACTTTATTAGCCTGGGGGATGGGTGGTTGGTAAATGAGTAAGGTGAAAGCCATACAGGACTGGCCCCGTCCCCTAACCAAGAAGCAGGTCAGAGCGTTTTTAGGCATAGTTGGCTATTATAGGAGATTTGTCCCCAACTTCGCCACATTGCTGCACCGCTGACTGAATTGACCAAAGGCAGAAAGTCGGTGATGATAAAGTTGAATGCCGAAGCCGAGAAAGCTTTCAAAGCTTTTCAAAAGGTTAAGACAGCATTGTGCCAAGATCCGGTGCTTGTAGCTCCAGATTTTACAAAGGATTTTGTAGTGCAGACAGATGCTTTAAGTGAAGGGTTGGGAGCAGTCCTGTCTCAGGAAATCAATTGAGAGGAGCACCCCGTGGTTTTTCTTAGTAGGAAGCTGACGGCAGCTGAGAGAAACTATGCGGTGGTGGAGCGGGAGTGTCTGGCCATCAAGTGGGCTTTGGACTCCCTACAATATTTCCTCCTGGGTAGGAGGTTTAGCTTGGTGTCAGACCACGCTCCCTTTACCTGGATGAGACAGAACAAGAACACCAATGCCAGGGTAACAAGGTGGTTCCTTTCTCTCCAGGAGTTCAATTTTGTGGTAGAGCACAGTCCCGGGAGACAACATCAGAATGCCAATGCTCTCTCCCGAGTCCATTGTATGATGTCAAGTGGTGCCTCCAACACCTCCGTGTTGAGGCATAAGGGGTATATGTACAGGATGCCACGGTTGGGTCCTGGAATACACTGAGGACTTTTGAAATTAGAAGACCAAACTGTATGTGCTTTTGCTTTGACTAATTTTTGTGCTGAAGACAAGCAGACTTTTATTTGATGCTGGAGCTAAGCAGACTTTTGTGTTATAGTTTTCCCTGTGTGCTGTGCAAAGACTTATTTTGGTGTGTCTGTAAATAAAAGCACTTAATCCTGCTGAGCTATAGCTCCCAAACTTTACTATATATATATATATATATATATATATATATATATATATATATATATATATATATATCTTAGGTTAGAAGCTGATTGGTGATTATGCACAGCTGCACCAGATTCTGAGTGCACCAATTTTAGTAAATCTACCCTAAGTCTTTTTCTGTGTGCTGATAAGTCTATAAGAAGCATGGGATCATCTTCTAAAGTAAGCCTGCTATCAAGGTAATTCACTTTTTTTTATATGTGTCCCAGTTTGGGTGCTTATATAGGGACCACATTTTGCAGAAGTGCCTTGGTATAGTAGTGTGGCTTCACGCATACAGTATTTGCAAATGTATGCAACACAAATCTAAATAAAATTCAAGTTCCATATTGTAATTGTATTCTCTGTGCTGACTGCGCTGGGTTATTTTTGCATACTTCAATCAATATCATAAATACAAATTGTGAATTACTAGATTATGTAATTGCATGTGAAAAACTATGCTTCTTATTTATGTTCACTTTTTTTTTATTTTTAAGCAGTCAAAAAATTGTCTTTATAGTAGACTTAACTAAAAAAAAAAAAACAATAAATAAAAATTATTCGAGCTTCCAGCTTTGATAAGCAATATTGGACTGATATGTACAGGAGAGTCAGGATGCCCACTAACACACAGCTCCTTTCTCTATCTGCAATGTAGAGAGCATCCTGACTCGCCTGTAGTCCAAGGGAGGGGGAGAGCACAACACCCCACACCAGGGAGAAAGCCTTGCATTACTGTGTGTAGTTACAGACAGAAGAACAGGAAGTGAGAAAGAAGGACATTTAAAAGCAAAATCGAAGGATGAGGTAAGTGAAGGAGGACTGCACTAAGGTAAAGGAAGCTATTTAAGAAAACAAAATTGTACCTTTCCAACCCCTTTAATTGTTTTTACAAAAAATATGTAGCAGTATACATATTGGCCTAAATTGATGAAGAAATTCGATTTTTTTTATTTATAGCGCCAAAAACAAACACTGCAAATGTGATCAAATACCACCAAAAGAAAGCTCTATTTGTGGGAAAAAAGGACATACATTGTATTTGGGTACAGCCTTGCATGAACAAACCGGTCTTTAAATTTAGCTTTAAATCAGCCGGGTCCTAAAGGATCTGAATTGATGGACTTTTATTCTCCTGAAGCAGGTCAGGATGAGATCAACTGTGAGTCAAATGCACCTGTTAATGAACTCTGAATGGTTTTGAAAGTCATAAACTAATGTCAAAGCCCATCCACACAGACCCTTATGCCGCGTACACACAACCTTTTTCCATGACGAGAAAAATGCAATTTTTTTAATTGGTCATTAAAAACAACTGTGTGTAGGCTCCAGAGCATTTTTCTAGTCGTGAAAAATGGCCATTAAAAATTTAGAACATGTTCTAATTTTTCTCGTAGTTTTTCACGTTGTCGTTTTTCATGTTGTGAAAATCGGTCGTGTGTAGGCTTTAACGACGGGGAAAAAACACGCATGCTCAGAAGCAAGTTATGAGATGGGAGCACTCGGTCTGGTAAAACTAGCGTTTGTAATTGAGATAGCAGATTTGTCACGCTGTAACAGACTGAAAAGCACAAAGACTGAAAAGCGCAAATCGTCTCTCATCAAACTTTTACTAACACGAAATTAGCGAAAGCAGCCCAAAGGATGGCACCATCCGAATGGAACTTCCCCTTTATAGTGCCGTTGTACATGTTGTACGTTACCACGCTTTGCGCAAGCATTTTTTTTTTCACGATCGTGTGTATGCAAGGCAGGCTTGACAAGGATCACGTCGAGAAAAACGTTGTTTTTTCCATGACATTAAAAACGGTCGTGTGTACGCAGCATTAGGCTCCATTCCCTGAAGCTTAAAAAAGTTTTGGAGCTACTTTTATAGCTTCATTTGGGTAGATTGGTGCATTTTTTAAGTGTTTATTTTTACCATAGAAATGCGATGTGCAGGTTTATGAGCATTTCTGTGTATTTTGTTGTACATTTTTCTGCTCAAATGCAATAAATAAATACAACTAAACAATAATAATTACATAATAATATTAACTAAATAAACAAATAAAATAAATTAACCCCTAACCCTAACCTTTACTCTAACTCCATAACCTTAATCCCTTATTCTAAACAAATATATTATAATAATAATAATAATAATAATATTATTAATAATAATAATAATAATAATAATAATAATAATAATAATAATAATAATAATAATAATAATAATAATAATAATAAAGAAATGCATAAATACATAAACATAATCAAATAAATCAATGTAATTATTAAATAATAAATAATAATACTGTGGGGGGGAGGGACGTGCAGGCTATACCCTTGTTTTATTCCTGGCTACAGTGTAGGTGCCATGGTGAAGATGGCAGCAGCAAGAGACAGAGCAAGGGACGTTCTTGCAGCACTAGAGAAGAGTACATTCTAAGGTATATTGTGATTCTCTCTACTTCAAAATCTATACCTAGGCAAACGCCTTTTTTAGTTTTGGATATAATAGAGGAGAGTTAAATCTTCTTTTTTAATTGTATTGCTGTCTGTATACCTTTTCTGGACTGGTAACTATTGTCATATGGAAGGCAAGTTAGGAGAAATTGTTATAATTGTCCTCAGAACAAGAGGTTCTGAGAAAGGAAATCCCCCTAATTGTGCACACAGAGTACTAAAAAAAGTGATTTTAACCCTAATCTACTCTACTCACAAAATAAAATAAAACTTTGGCTAATACGTATTTCCCTACTGACTGCACTGCTAATTGTTGTTATCTTCATTGCTACACTATTTAGCTACCAATCCCAGCATTCAACATTTTTCAGATGTGTCAGATGCTCAATCCTCCCATGCTGTCTGTGGGGGAGATTTACTAAAACTAGAACACTCACAATGTGGTGCAGCTGTGCATGGTAGCCAATCAGCTCCTAAAGTTAGTTTGTTCAATTAAGCTTTGACAAAACTGAAACCTGGGAGCTGATTGGTTTCCATGCAGAGCTACACCATATTTTTCACTATCTAGTTTTAGTAAATAAACCCCTGTGTGTTTATGAAGCCCCCCATAGAGTATAATACTGATAAAAAACTGGACAGCAGAAAAAAACACACAGTGATCAGTGGAAAATCTGGCAAACAACACATCAGTGTTCCTGATGCAGGAGCTAGTGTAGTGATTGTAGATCTGTGGTACAGGCTCTGTTAGGGGTAACCCCTTTTGTTCAGGGAAGTAGCAACAGTTGCTTTAGGGCCATGGTTTGAGACAGTACATCACTTACTCAACAAAAATAAAGTGCATTTATACTGTATGCGTTTGTATATATACAGTATACTGTATAATGAAGAAGAATGATCATTTAAAAAGGCCTATTGGCAGTTTTGACAGGAAGTGCCCACCTCCGAACAACCATTAAATCTTTTTGCATTTTGCTCATAATAGTGTGCAAATACCAACTTGGGCACATTATTATGATCAAAATGCCAACTTTTTTTTCTTTTTTTTAATGATGAATGCACAAACATTTCATGTCAGATTAATATTTTGCAGACACTTATTTTAAAAGAAAAAAAATTACTGGTTTATACTTGATCTATGTCTGTGTTATGCAGTATTATATTATTCTCTAAACATAGAAATATACAGAACATAAATCTCTCTGTAAAAACAAAAATTGCACAACCTACAAAACTGTTAAAACATGCATAAATATATATTTATACTTTATTTTAATGTAATACAAAGAAAGTATATCAATATTTGCAAAACTCTTGAAACAGTAAAGCTGGGTTCACACAACCACGACTTAGGATCTGACTTGTGAGACTCCAAGTCGCATGACATGTGAAATCCCATGTTAGTCAATGAGAATTGTCTTAATTAGGACTACTGAAGTCATTTTGACTTTAGAAAAGGTCCGTGTACTACTTCAAGGCAACATCTATCCAACTTGTGCCCATGGATTTTAATGGAAGTCACCTCCAAGTCTTATTTGGATCCGACATTAACCACTTAACCCCCGGACCATATTGCTGGTCAAAGACCAGAGTACTTTTTGCGATTCGGCACTGCGTCGCTTTAACTGACAATTGTGCGGTCGTGAGACGTGGCTTCCAAACAAAATTGGTGTCCTTATTTTCCCACAAATAGAGCTTTCTTTTGGTGGTATTTGATCACCTCTGCGGTTTTTAGTTTTTGCGCTATAAACAAAAATAGAGCGTACATTTTGAAAAAAATATATATTTTTTACTTTTTGCTGTAATAAATATCCCCCAAAAATATATAAAAAAACGTTTTTTTCCCTCAGTTTAGGCAGATACGTATTCTTCTACATATTTTTCGTAAAAAAAACAACGCAATAAGCGTTTATTGATTGGTTTTTCCGCAAAAGTTATAGCGTTTACAAAATAGGGGGTATTTTTATGGCATTTTTATTAATATTTTTTTTTTTACTAGTAATGGCGGCGATCAGCGATTTTTTTTTGGTACTGCGACATTATGGCGGACACTTTGGACACTTTTGACACATTTTTGGGACCATTGGCATTTTTATAGCGATTAGTGCTATTAAATTGCATTGGATTACTATAAAAATGCCACTGGCAGTGAAGGGGTTAACACTATGGGGGTGGGGAAGGGGTTAAGTATGTCCCTGGGTGTGTTCTAACTGTGGGGGGGTGGCCTCACTAGGGGAAATCACTGATCTTCTGTTCATACATTGTATGAACAGAGGATCAGCATTTCCCCCACCCTGACAGGACCGGGAGCTGTGTGTTTACACACACAGCTCCCGGTCCCCGCTCTGTAACGAGCGATCGCGTGTGCGCGGCGGCGATCGCGCCCACCGGGCACGGGCAAGGGAGTCGGGGGCGAGAGAGCCGACGTAGAGCTACGGGCTCTCGCACAGGAGAGTCAACCTGCCGCCATAGAATGGCGGCGGCAGGTCGGCAAGTAGTTAAAGGAAGATTAGTAGTTGAAGTTGCTTCGAAGTTGCCTCAAAGTTGCCTGGCAAAGTCGTGCTGACTTTCAGGTCACAGCAGTGTGAACTGAACCTGAATATGAAAAGTAAAATGAATAATTATGTTGTTTGTACAATAGTATTGAGAAGCTCTACATGTAAAAATCAAGCAGCTGCAACTAATAATGCACCATATCACCACCGTAAGGCACTTTAATGCACTCTGGTATGCTGTTTAACCTTGGAAAATTATTGCTTCAGAGTTTTGCCTAGCTCTCTGAAGTAATCATGGAAGAATAAATGTTTTAAATTCTAAAAGTTAAATCAAAGATTATTTTTGATTTAAACATCAACTCAAAATATGCAATTAGAAAATATACTTTACTTCTCTTTTAAATTAAACAAGCCACTTATTTTCAAAAATCATGCTGTGACCTAAAGCTTGACACTTGAAATGGTCATTAAAGGGGTTTGAGGACAAACTGTATTAAGGGCACACCAAAAAGAAAAGAATATGAGCAAGGAGGTATGGGCAATTACATAGTAATACTTGTTACTGAGTATTTTGGTTAGAGCTGTGTTCTAACAAAAAATAAATATCAAACTAGAAAAAAAAATATTTTGTTGTTTTTCCAATCTGAGGTAGTGCTGTGTGCTCTATGTATTAACATAAATCATCTAAAACAAAATAAATCACCTCATGTGATCGAAACAGGAAAAATAATAATAAAGACCAAATTCCTAATGGCCAAAATAATAGTGTTCCAAAATGTCCACAATTTTTCCAAGTTTATTATTCATCTATGTGTGGAAATCCTCCAAATGTACCATGCGAGTTCAGTGAAACAACCACTCCCCACAGGTTCAGCAAGTACTGTTGTGTCCCCCAGACAAGATGGCAATGGAGCTGTGTGTGGATTGAGGATTGGGGGATAAATAAAAGTAGTGAGTGCCGAACCTGTGGGGAGTGGTTGTTTCACTAAACTCACTTGGTACATTTAGAGAATTTTG
This sequence comes from Rana temporaria, assembly GCF_905171775.1. Classification (NCBI taxonomy): domain Eukaryota; kingdom Metazoa; phylum Chordata; class Amphibia; order Anura; family Ranidae; genus Rana; species Rana temporaria. Next base: position 290,005,315 of record NC_053491.1, on the reverse strand, counting down.
GGAACAAATTGGGAAAATTTAGGACATTTTGGAACACAATTTTTTAGACATTAAGAATGTGTTTTTTTATGGATATTTTTCATGTTTTGATCACATGAGGTGTTTTATTTTGTTTTAGAATTATGGAGCACACAGCACTAACTCTGGAAAAACTAAATATATTTTTTTCTAGTTTGTTACTTATTTTGTTTTAATTTCTATAGTCAAGGTGGCTGCAGTGGTATACATACACATTTTAGACAGATGTGGGTATCCTCTTTTGGGCACAGAGTTTATTTGTGTTTTATATTTGTGTTCTAACATATCTCTAAAGAAGAGAAAAAGTGGGGTTGATTAACTAAAATTGGAGTGTGCAAAATCTGGTCCAGCTCTGCATAGAAACGCATCAGCATCCAGGTTATTTACGCTTAATGGAACAAGCTGCAGTTAGAAGCTGACTGGCTACCATGTACAGCTGCACCAGATTTTACACCCGCTCTCGAATTTTAGTAAATAAACCCTCAGTGTATATTCTGGTGAACTCATCAAAGTGTTGTCATATAAATCAGGGCTGTACAAACTGTTGAACAGCATGCAGGGATTTGAGGAATTTAAAGGGTATATTATAATAGCTTGACCTGAACGTTCTACTTGCCGTCATTGAAATTAAATAACGTTATATCTTGGGGAAGTATTATCAGTTTTGCCTTTGTCTCCAAATAATTGCATTTTAATTGTTCTTTATGCAAATTTATAGGACAAAAATATAAGGAACATTTTGTGAATCTCTAATACAGAGAATCTAATGCAATCAATGCAAACACAAAACTGTCAGTGAATACAGCAGGAAACTAACAAAATCACAAGTCTGATACTTGAGTGACATAGTAAGATCAATTATACAGACTTGCACTGCCTTTCACTGCCTAACAGATTCAAAGGTCAAAACTGTGGAGGCGTTGCAGGCGGAGTGGGATGAACCGATTCCTGGCTCCTGGTTCTATTTGCAACTGAAGGATTTCTTAACAAATAGCAAATATAGATCATCATACAGCCTGTCAATGTCTCCCCTTGAGAATCTATGCTTTAAGAGATCCCTAGTAGCTAACACCACTTCACTAGCCTATTCATGGTTAAACCATGCTCAGCATATGGTTAATACAAACCAAAAAGGAAAATGAGAAAGTGATTTAAAGACTAAGATATCAGCAAAACAATGGGAAAAGGCATGTATCATGACTCACAAGTGCTCTCTGAGCTCCAAATATCAAGAAATCTCTTACAAAATTCTTACTCAGTGGTACATTACACCTTAGAGGGCTGGGAGGTGGTCCACCACAACCTTAGACTCTTGCTGGCAGTGTGGTATTGAAACTGGCACCTTCCTCCACATATGGTGGGAATGCCCATTAATTATAGAGTACTGGGATGAGGTCAGAAAATGGATTAAATTCATCACAGAAACCAAACTAGAACTTACCGCAGCTGCCTGCTTGATTAATGTGAATACCCTCACCATAGGCAAATACAAAAAGTCCCTTAACAGACATCTTTTATTAGCAGCTAAAACACTTATTCCCCTTCATTGGAAGACCATTCATGTGCCCAAAATCCGGGATTGGTTGGACAGAGTAAACTACATCTACAAAATGGAGGAAATTGCTGCCACGAAAAAGGAGAATAGTACGAATTTTAATGAAACCTGTCAACCTTGGTTGTTTCTATCCTTCTCTCCTGAATTCCAACTATTAAGTATATAACAGATGACATGCCAAATAATGTTGTTTCACTGTACATCTACCAGGGAAGTCTAACTGTCTCCCAACCCCACTTTAACTTACACCTATACTGTGTTATGTTGTCATGTTACACAACTGAAAGATAGAATGTTGCTATATCACTTCTACCACTACCTCTGGGCTACATCAGTTATTCTCCTACTATCCCCCCCCTCCGTCCCCCTTCAGCTCCCCTCCCTACCCTAATACCTTCCCTTTCCCTACTTCTTTCTTATAACATTTCTATAGTATATTTTTGTCTTGTGTAATGTTTACTCATGCATCTGGCTGTGATTTGTTTACATTTTATGTACTGGGACGACTGTTAGTCATGGATGTATGTTCCCGTATTACATTTACCTTATTATATGTTTTGTAATAAGCTTTAATAAAACCTTTGATTGAGAAAAAATATATATTATTTGATATGGATGGATGGAAGTTAGAGAGCAAATACAAATTAACAAGACACATTAGGTTCTTCTAGTATTAAAATAATTAGGCATTTATTTGTATGTGTTTTGGATTTCAGTTACATTTTCAATTTGTGACTAAAATGTCCCTTTTATAAATATTATTTTGTGTATATTAGCTATAATATAACCAAATCTTCATAGATAACTTGTTCAGTTTAAAATTTCATATACTCCTGAAGTCGGGGCGGGATGACGTGGTGCACGTGAAGCACGCACGTCTGAGGGAGGAGCAGCCTGCGATACTGATCTGACCCGGCTACGGCTGCGGGGGATGGAGGGACCTAGACCCGGCGGTGCTCCAGCGACGGCGGATGCGTTGCAGGGAGGGAGTCCACCGAGCGGTTAGCCCGTCCACCCCGCAGACCACATCATCCCCCGCCGCTCTCCGGGAATCCCTCATCCTCCGGCCCCCCCGCTCCCCCTCGGCAGCAGGGGAAGCATAGCATGGAGGAATAGCAGGGAGGCTTCCATCTGCGGCGCGCTTGTCGGCTGATGCTTGGAATGACTCCGGGATATCTCGGCACCAGGTGGAAATTTTTTTTTTTTTTTTTTTTAAGAAGATCGGCAAATAGGTAATATTAACCCTTTTCTCACTGTTACAAGACTGTATTGTAACAATGTGTGGATCCTGAGACCTAGCCCTAACAGCGAGGACAGGAGTTAAAGCACTTATGGTCTACAAGGTCTCAGCCCTGTATGTTGTGGACATTGACACTGACATTGACTAAGGGGGATAAGTGGAAAAGCATCAGATACCCCAGAGTCACTGTATCTACCTCCGTAAATAAGAGGTAAATCACGGAGGGGGGTTTGTATTGGAACACAGTTGGCAAACATCAGAGGCCTACACCCAATCCGCCTCATTTTATTAATTTAGTCTGGCTACTAACTAAAAATAACAAAAAAGGAAAAGTTAAATTGCTACACTCAAGGAGCTTAAGCATATACGGACTATAAGTTCTTGGACCATACACGCTGTTGAAATAGCCCCTGAGGACTAGGTGGATAAGTACCAGTCACTTAAGAGACACTATACCTACCTCTGCAGAGCTCTGTTAAATCACTGGGGGGACTGGACTGGAGCATTAGTGGCAACATCAGAGATGTCTCCACCTCCTCGGGTCTAACCTAGATTATCTGCCGGGTGCATCGGATTGCCCTAAAAGCATTTAAAACCCGAGAGCAGAGGACAATATCAGGACACAGCGTGTAGCAGCCCCACTTTACTTAAAGTCTCTACGTACCCCAAAGGGGAAAAAAAAAATATACAAAAAGGAGGTGGAAATACCCCCCCCCCCCCCCGGTTCGTTGCTGCTCAAAGATTGCTAGGTCCTTCACAGTGGAAAATTCCCAAAGAAGGTCTCTAACTCAAACAGGGGTGGTAACACCTTCAAATCAGAGGGTACGCAATCCTCCTCTCATGTACACACCCTAACGTACTGGGTAATTCATTGAAACCTTTAAAAATCTCTGGAAATACCCGGTGCAAAACATTTTTTCTTCTCTTTTTTTTTTTTTTTGCAACTAGCTCCTCAGTAAGCTATAAAAACTACCGATAAAAGGTAAAAAAAAAAAAAAAAAAGAAAAAAGGGCCCCTTCCTGCTCAAACTGGGGAAACATATCAGAACGACAAAGAAATATAATATGAACAGGTCAACAAGGGGGGCTGCCCCGAAAATCCCTAAAGAGATTTATTCTACCAGTACGATCAGACACTACATGACCCCGGACGGTAGCTCTAAGAGCCCAGGCCCGATAAAAAAAGTGGAAAAAACTGGGACAAATAAAAAGGGAGTGGGGGGGGCGGCAACCCCAATTGCTGACATTTCAATAGAATCTGAACACGTAGCTAACCAAATGGACGACCCTAGCCTAGACTCCCATGTCCCCACCATGGGAGAAATGGAGGCTATGTTAAAGAGTTTGGAGAACGTAATAAGAGAGGAAATCAGCACATTAAGAACGGACCTATTTCACATGTTAGAACGAGTAGAGGAAGCCAAGAAAAAGATAGAAAAGCAGGACCTTGATCTTATTGAATTAAAAAATCAACATCTGATTTTGAAACAAAACCAGAGGTGGCTGCAATACCGATTAGAAGATCAAGAGAACCGTAACAGAAGGCATAATTTAAGAATACGATCTATCAAGGAGGAGAAGGGTGAAGACTTGAGAAAAATTCGCAATGATCTGTTCCTCCCCCTCCTCGAAAATGGCTCGGAAGGTCCCCTCAAATTAGAACGGGTCCATCGTGTGGGGAAGATCAGGGAGGGAGGAGGTAATTGGCACAGGGATATTATTGCTAGGTTCAGACATTTCGAACATAAAGAGGAGATCTGGCTAAAATTGAGAAGAAAGCCTCCTTTATCCTATGCCGGGATGGAGATCCAGATCTTCACGGACTTGGCCTGGGAAACCCTGGCCAGAAGAAGACACCAAAAACCCTTACTGGAACAGATGCACCTACTTAATATAAATTACCAATGGGGATTCCCGGCCTGTTTGATAGGCCACAAAGAAGGGGTGTCAGCAAAATTAATATTTCCCGAGGACCTGGTAGGGTTCTGCCGAAAATTGGATATGCCTGCTGTGGACTTACCCGGATGGGTCGAATAGCTAGTAGAAAACAGCATGGCCCTCGGGGCGGACCCGAGGGATGCGATTCGGCTTTGCGGGGGGGAGTGGATGAGGTGCTCCACCTCATCCATAAGAACCGACGGGTAGGGGGTACCAAGGATCCCTACGGTTCAAAGGCGATGTATCGGCCTGGGCAGGGGGGGGAGGGGGGAGGTGTAGAGGAGGGTGGGTGGGTTTGGAAGGGGAGAAGGAATCTCCTTCTTCAAAACAGGGAGGGAATAGGGAATATGGCTTCCAAGGAATATCATGGAAAGTTCAGTAGGAAATGATCTAGTTATAGAAAATGACAGAAGTAAAATTTTTATCTTACAATGTAAAGGGATTAAATTCAGCCGTTAAAAGACTTTAGGTCCTTCCAGAGATTGAACAACTCAGAGCGGATGTTGTCTTTATCCAGGAATCCCACTTAACCATAGACGCGAATATTAAGCTTTTCTCCCCTGCATACCCCACTTGGTTTTACGGGGACTCCATCTCAAAACACGCTAGGGGCGTGGCAATTGGGTTCCCAAGGGGGTTTGGGTTCACCCTTGAGGCAAGGATGACAGACCCAGAAGGGAGATTTATATTTCTTAGGGTAAGGATTGATAATATTGTCTATACCTTAGCAAATATATACGCCCCAAATGTACACCAAACCCAATACTTAGGGAAAATTCTGGGAAAATTTAATAATTTCGCTGAGGAATACATAATCCTGATGGGTGATTTAAATTTCGTCTTTGATTCAAAAGAAGATAGTACGTTCCGTGGGAAGGAGACAAAAAATGTGCATTTACAAAGAATTAAACAAAAGATTCATGACCGCCAACTAGTGGATGTCTGGCGGATTTTTCATCCAAATGAACATGATTACACGTTTTTCTCTCCTCCCCACGGAACATACTCCAGAATTGACTACATCCTGGCAGATCATAGGCTGCTGGACTCTATAACAGAGACGGACATAGGAATCATGACTGTGTCAGATCATGCTCCAATTTCTATGAAAATTAAATTATCTATACAAAAGAGACAGCGGCCGCTGTGGCGCCTGGATGATAGCCTGATACGCGACGAAGGAGGGGCAAGTAGGGTGAAGGCGGAATTAAAAAAAAAATTCTCATCAACGATACAGAAGGGATTACCAGCGCAACACTTTGGGAGACACACAAAGCTTACATTAGAGGAATTCTAATTGCCGAGGGCGCTAAAAAAAAAAAAAGAGAGGAAAAGTAAAGCAAACACCCTGATTAAAGATATAGAGTCCCTAGAACTTATACACAAAGCGCAGGTATCAAAAGAGACTTACCATAATTTAATTATAAAAAGAGACGCTCTCAAGGAGATCATGGAACAGGAAGCGAGAAATAAACTAAACTGTATTTCCAAAGAGAGATACCTATGGGGTAACAAACCAAGCAAGCTCCTAGCTAAAATGGCTCAAAAAAAGAAAGCTAGAAATTACATCGAAAAAATTAAAAGGAAAGACGGGAACATGGTTTACGCAACCAGAGAAATTGCGGATACATTTAAAAAATATTATGAGGAACTATACACAATAAAACATCCAGGGTGGCAGGCAGGGGAAAGGGAGGGAAAGACCCGAGATTTCCTTGACAGGGCAGGACTTCCTAGATTAGAGGAGATGGAAAGTTTGAATATGGACCGCCCCATAACTGAAGAAGAAATAAAAATAGCCCTAAATACCACCACTGGTGGAAAAAGCCCGGGGCCGGATGGGTTTTCCTCCCTGTATTATAAGAGATATAGTAACATTTTGATACCGAGGATGTGCAAATACTTTAATGGGCTAGGGTCTGAATTTGAAACCAGCAGCGAAGCTATTGCGGCTGTGGTCGCAATAATTTTGAAAGAAGGGAAAGATAGCTCTCTCTGTTCGGGATACAGACCTATCTCTCTGTTAAATACAGATATTAAGCTTTTTGCTAAAATTCTTGCGGGGTGCCTGAAAGGGGTCATGCACTCCTTGGTACACCCCGACCAGGTAGGTTTTGTGCCCAACAGAGAGGGCAAAGACAACAGTCTAAGGGCAATTCTCCTGCTACAGACCATAAGGCAGAATGAGCCCCCAGGACTATTCCTGTCAGTTGATGCTGAAAAAGCTTTTGACAGGGTAGACTGGGGGCTCATGATGGAGACTCTTAATGCCATGGGAATAGGAAATAGGATGTCCCGCTGGATTAAAGCACTTTATCACCATCCCACTGCAAAAATAAAAATTAATGGTACGCTATCTGACCCCTTCGAGATGAAAAATGGGACAAGACAAGGGTGTCCCTTGTCCCCCCTCCTCTTCATCCTATCTTTAGAGCCTCTGTTGGCTACTATACGTAACGACCCCGACATTAACGGAGTTAGAGTAGAAGGGGAGGAACATAAATTATCGGCTTTTGCCGATGATATTTTGTTTTACCTAACCAACCCGGCCAATTCTATTCCAAAGCTCTCTAAAGTTTTGCAACAATATGGCGCCATTTCAAACTTTAAAATCAACGTAACCAAATCTGAAATTCTGAATATTAATTTAAATAAAAAGGAGGTATGTCGTGTCAAGGAAATCTGCGCGTTCCCCTGGACCAAAGAACTAAAGTACCTAGGTATCAAACTGGCTAACACAGAGCAGAAGATGTATAAAATAAATTATGTTCCCTTACTAAATGAGATCAAGAGCGAATTAAAAAGAACGGTTAATAAACCCATATCATGGATCGGACGCATTAATATGCTGAAGATGGTTGTAGTCCCAAAAATTCTTTATAAATTTTTATTAGTTCCCATAGCTCTCCCTCAGCAATTTTTGAGAATCCTTAATGCCTTGTTACTAAACTATGTCTGGAAAAATAAGAAGCACAGAATATCCCTTTCCACCCTAAAGCAGGGTAAGCCACTCGGCGGTCTGGCAGTTCCGGACATTAAAAGTTATTATAAGGCGGCGGTCTTAGCCCGCGCGATAGAATGGGCACGGGATAGGACTGACAAAAGGTGGGTGCAAATTGAGAAAGCACTAACAAGTAAATATTTGAATAATATTATCTGGATCCCCGCACAACACAGAGCACTAGATCACAAAATACATGATTTAACACGGAACACTTTAAGAATGTGGGACAGGACCCAGACACAATTAGAAGGGAAATTTAATTCCCCATTAATGAATCTAAAAGAAAATCCTTATTTTGCACCAGGGGAAAATAAAATTGGAAGGAATTGGATCAAGGTAGACACTGTTCACTTAGGGGATATCATTAAAGATGGAGAGATAATGACCTATGAAGATTTGAGATCCAAAACGGACTATTGGAATCTGGATAGGTGGCATTATTCCCAGTTGCATCACTTTGTGCGGCACCTCCCCCACCCATTACGGACGGAGGCGGAGCTAACCCCACTTGAGAAGATTTGCAAATCTAAGAACTCAAAGGGCACTATCACTAAATTATATGGGATATTGGTAAAGATAGGTTCACGGAGCGAAGCACCTTTCATAGATAAATGGGAAAGAGAGCTAGGAATCACAAGAGGGACAAATAGTTATAAGAGGATCATGCACCTAACCCATTCATCTGCAATCGATATACGAACTGCCGAAACAAATTACAAGTGTATTTCAGGGTGGTATATCACCCCGGACAAAGCAAACAAATTTAAAGCGGATGAGACCGCAGAGTGTTGGCGGGGCTGCTCAGAAAGAGGCACGATGGCCCATCTTTGGTGGTTATGCCCAAAAATCCAAACCTATTGGGACATAATTCTGAGTCAAATTAAAGCTATTACGGGCAAAGAATTAAAGAAAGACCCTTGGGTGGTGCTCTTTCATTGCAGCCAAGAGGGGGTAAAAAAATACAAGCAGTCTTTACTCCCTCATCTCCTAAATGCTGCTAAGAGACTCATACCCAAAAAGTGGCAGGAGATGGAAAGCCCACACGTCTGGAATTGGATAGACGAAGTGGAGGAAACGTACAGGTTAGAAGAGTTAAAGGATAACCACCGAGAGACGATCGGTGAACATAGGGAGAAATGGGAAAAATGGAAGGATTACAAAAAAACATGGAGTTATGCTGAGAGAGTCAGGGTTTGCTAGTAACACGATATATGTTAGTAGTTTTGAAACTACATCTATCCCTTCTATGGTCATTTCCTAGAGCGATACACATACTTTTTATTCTCAGATGAACGTTTGAGACTGTTCTTGTATTCGAGGGAAAAGATAGGAGATTCCTGGGAGCCATGAGGGGGAGGGGGGGGGGGCGTAAACAATTTATAAATTTGGCTATATGGCAATTTGTCCCGTTCAGTCCAGCTGGGACGTAGAGGGTCAAGGAAGTGGGGCCAAGACCGTACGGCCCCAGCGGGTGGCCGTCCCATATATTGTTATGTACACAAATAATTCAAAGGGGAAAAAAAAAAAAAAGGGGCTATTGTCACAACTTGAAGTATATGAAAAAGCCAGTTTTTTCTGTTTTCGCGCTAGGCCACTTTAAAAAAAAAAAACAAAAAAAAAAAAAAAACAAAGGAGCACAGAATATATACCACACATGATGCAAACCACAAACCGAGACGTAAGAAGCATCAAATCATGAGCTGGTCTCTAGAATTTGGTAAAAGCTGAGGTGGTTAAAAAAAAAAAAAAAATTTCATATACTGTTTAATGTTACTCAGAAAAAAAAGATGCAGGCTATAAAATGAATACTACAGCTGTCTAATAAAACTAGAAGACTTTGGGACTGGAGAAAGGACATGACTGTATAATTCCTAGGCTAATGATTGGACAATGAAGAAGCAATAGCAGAATGATGAGGTCATCACTCTGTATTCTTATCAGCATGTATGTTCCCAGTCAGCAGATTTGCATGCAGCAACCTGTTTGGCTCCCAGTGCTTTCCCTTCCTTACAAAAAAAAAAACAATTGAAACTCAGGTACATATGTGATTCAATAATGATTACCTAGTGTGCAACACACGGTATCTCATAGAACTGACTACTTTGCGCTGGAATGCCATTCATTTTAAATGGAACCTGATGCATCTTACCAGAGCACCACCACATTTTTAGTGCATCACAGCAAACAAATTAGAACTATCTTGTGCGTCATGGTGAGCTGCTTTGGGAAAAAAAATATGCCAGTCCCTTTAAACCTGTGTTGTGGTGCATTGTTAGGCCATTCAAAATGAAATGGCTCTTTGCTAGATGTCAAGTTAGTGTAAGAAATAATGCAAAATAACATGTAGAGGGTCTGAATTAGCCCTAATTGTTTAAACGTACTCAAATAGTAAAGCTGACTAAATCCAAATGAATATGTTTTATTTTCTGTTTCCTCTGTAACCTATGGTTCACCAGTGCAGTTTTGAAATAGTGCTACTCAGCGTTAATTTAAAACCGCAGATCAGTGCGATTTGGACCTCTTATTTCATTGCGGTGTGCGACTTCACCTAATAGAATCCAATGCAAGTTGCAATAAAATCACCAACAAGTAGTGCAGGAACCTTATTCAAAGTCACTGTGACTTGAGTTATGATTTGAACAATTCCATTGCTGGCAATGGGGTGTCATTTGTCATGTGATTTTGAACTGTCAAATACAGGCACATTGCAAATCGCACTGGAGTGAACCAAGGCTAAAGGGGAACTTTAGTCAAGAATCCTCTATTTGTATGCACATTAAATTTTATCAAAAAATTTGATAACATTTATAAATTGTGTAAACAAGATTTTTGGTCAATATTAAAGGTTTTTCCCTTGGACCTTTTATAAAATGGTAACATGAGTTGTCCATTTACATTTGCAATGTGGTATTGGGTGGAAAGATATTCAGTCAGATTATATTAAATATGTTTATAGTTGCCATTAATTGTGTCTTTATGAGGGTGAAGAAGGTTAAAATAGACATATTTCAGGTGACTGGTGTATCTGGCATTAATATCTTTCCACCCAGCCTATAGTACAATGAAGTCTATGTCATATGGTGTCCTCACACAACATGCCTATTGCACAGCTGCAGGGCTATGAAGTGGTGCAATCTGTCACCATATGTCAACACCCATTGCCAGTACCAGTGACACATGACAGTTGAAAACATCCATTGTATGCAATTGCTTTGCTAGCTGTGATTGGTCACAGTGATAACATAGTACAGACAGGGTCAATCACAACCCATTTGTACCATCTGATTAGCTTTGGCCAATCACAGCTAATCACAACAAATGACACTGAATGAACCAGTTTCATTCAGTAAAAGCGGTGAATGAAATTCACTGATATAAGCAATCACAGTTTGTAAAAAAAAAAAAAAATCCTGATAACTTCCCTATCGTAACAATGTATTGATCTGGCCACGGTTTGTTAGAAAAAAATAATTGTAAAAAAAAAAAAAAAAACATAAAAAAATTTGATTTTATATGTATATATATATATACATACATACAAACAGTACTCAAAAGTGAGTACACCCGTCACGTTTTTGAAAATATTTTATTATATCTTTTCATGTGACAACATTGAAGAAATTACACTTTGCTACAATGTAAAATAGTGAGTGTACAGCTTGTATAAAAGTGTAAATTTGCTGTCTAAACCGCTGGCAACAAAAGTGAGTACACCCCTAAGTGAAAATGTCCAAATTGGGCCCAATTAGCCATTTTCCCTCACCGGTGTCATGTGACTCATTATGCCGCGTACACACCATCACTTTATGTGATGAAAAAAAATGTTTTTAAAAACGTCACTTTAAATGACCGTGTGTGGGGGAAAATGTTGTTTTATGTCTTGTGAAAAACGACAAAAAAAATTTAAGCATGCTTCAATTTTATGTGTCGTTTTCAAAACGTCGTTTTTTACTTCACAGAAATTGACCATGTGTAGCAAAAAACTACGTTTAAAACAACGTTTTTACACCCGCGCATGCCCAGAAGCTAGTTATGAAGCGAGCTTCAATTGAAAAAAGTGGTGAACGTAACCTCGCTTTGCTAGAGCATTGTGAAAAAAACGATGGTGTGTAGGCAACTTCGTCTTTGAAAATTGAAGTTTCAAAAACGTTGTTTTTTACTTCACAGAAAATGTTTTTTTTTTTTCATCACATAAAGTGATGGTGTGTATGCGGCATTAGAGTTACAAGGTCTCTGGTGTGCACAGCCAGGTGTCTAGCCCAACACTATTTTTTTTTCAAAAATAGATTTTTTTTATTGGTCTTTTTCCCGGAAGATTTGCTGCAGTACATTGTGGACCAAACAATACTTTTTTCAGAGCAATTTATTGCCACCAACCCCAATGTTGGTGGCAATTTATTGCCACCAACATTTAATATGGGGCTTACAAAAAAAACAAAGTGCATGCCTACTGGTCCACCCACCCCATCCATCAAATGCAGATTTTTTTTCTGTCATCATGTCCAGGACATGCTATGACATGATCATGCGCTTAATGCATTTCAATGACAACTCACAGTGCCCTCCCTGAGATCATCCCAACCATGATAAATTGTCTGGGATCTGGCATCCCCCAGCTCAAAAAAGGCTACCATATCTACTGTGACAGCAGGCAGGTAAAATCGCCTGGTTGCATCCAGGATGGAAAATATGTATGTCCCAGATTCAGGCTTTATGCTGACTTATACCACTAGGGGAAATGCTGGGAGTCCTGCAGGGGGAGAGTTAATGAGCCCAGCTGAACTAACCACTTAACCCCCGGACCATATTGCTGGTCAAAGACCAGGCCACTTTTTGCGATTCGGCACTGTGTCGCTTTAACTGACAATTGCGCGATCATACGACGTGGCTCCCAAACAAAATTGGTGTCCTTTTTTCCCACAAATATAGCTTTCTTTTGGTGTTATTTGATCACCTCTGCGGTTTTTAGTTTTTGCGCTATAAACAAAAATAGAGCGACAATTTTGAAAAATAAATATATTTTTTACTTTTTGCTATAATAAATATCCCCCAAAAATATATAAAATAACATTTTTTCCCCTCAGTTTAGGCCGATACGTATTTGCCTACATATTTTTCATAAAAAAAATCACAATAAGCGTTTATTGATTGGTTTGCGCAAAAGTTATAGCGTTTACAAAATAGGGGATAGTTTTATGGCATTTTTCTTAATATTTTTTTTTTACTAGTAATGGTGGCGATCATCGATTTTTATCGGTACTGCGACATTATGGTGGACACTTCGGACACTTTTGAGACATTTTTGGGACCATTGGCATTTTTATAGCGATCAGTGCTATAAAAATGCATTGATTTCTATAAAAATGCCACTGGCAGTGAAGGGGTTAACACTAGGGGGCGAGGAAGGGGTTAATCATGTTCCCTGGGTGTGTTCTAACTGAAGGGGGGGTGGACTGACATGGGGAAATTACAAATCGCCTCTATTGGCTGCTCGGCGAGATGACATATAGCTACGTGATCTCGCCCAGCAGAGCCGACCTGCCGCTGTATAACTGCGGCGGCTGGTCGGCAAGCAGTTAAGACCTCTATAAAAAGAATGCAAAACAGAATGCTTAGGAAGATGCTCCAACATGGAACCAGTTCTGTGTTTGTGTAGACTGGAGAGTGTGGTATTTGTCCTGTGCGGTGAGACAACGCTTGTGCGGCAAACTTCGAAAACAGGGAGATTGGTGCTGGAGCAGCACAAGGCTGCACCTAGTTGATAGATAGGTAATGTACGTGTGTAGTAAGTGGTCAAGCTCACCAGGATTTGTTTTCATGTTTCTTTTTGTTTTGCTGTTATATTTTTCACTGTTTATAGTATAAGTAAACCACACCTTTGTTTTTTTTCACCTGCAACGCTGTCTGCTGTGCCTGATTTTGTGTAGTGAACTCACCCAGGGGGTCACACACACCCGCTGCCGAGCTAACCCCCTCACACTACCTAAACATGTATTATACTAGTCTGCCCCTTCTCCGTCACCTGTACCATGGAAAAAAATCTTGGTCTGCGACACCACCAAAAAAACAGAAAGGTCTTCCCACAAAACTTAGTAACAACAAGGCTACAAGGGGGGAATCTGCAAGTATGGGGAATGAGGAAGGGTTGGCCGTGAAGTGGAGGGACAAGAGAGATATCTACATCCTGTCCACCATCCACAATGACACTTTGGTGGAGATTCCCAGAAGACGCGGTTCTATTGTAAAGCCTGAATGCGTCCACAATTATAATCGGTCTGGGGGGGGGGGGTGGATTTAAATGACCAGATGCTACAGCTTTTTTTTACAAATTAGAAATTCCCTATACTGGTATAAAAAAAAAAGCTGCAATTTACATTCTTCATATGGCCATGTATATAGCATATGTCCCCTATCAAAAGTCAAGAGAAAGACCCAGCACCTGCCTCAAATTTATTGAAGAAATTGTCACTGCCCTGAACTACTTGCAAGGATCCCCCCCCCCCAGGAAGCTTCTGCTCTGATTGTGTGACCCCACAGAATCAGGAAGAAAACCAGGGCCTGCGTGCCTCTCCGCTGGAAGTCCCCTCATCCTCCAACTATTGCACTCTGGCTGAACAGAGTAGACGAGATCAGCCGAATGGAGGACCTGGTCCTCTCCAGCCAACAACGTCAGGAGACATACTCTGAGACATGGCAGCTGTACAACGTGTTTAAATACTCAGACGAAGGTCGGAGTCTCAGAGAGGTCGACTACCCGACCCTTAATCAGCCGCAGGTATAAGACCTGCTCTTCTAGACACGCAGACTATCCAGAAACGGAGTGGATACTCCTTACGCCCTTCGGGGCGCTTTGCACCGACCCTGCCCGTGCAACCCCCCCCCTCTACATCCCTACCCTCCCCACCCGTCCTTCACTCTACGCTTCTTTCCTCTCTAACCTCTAACCTTTAACCTATTATCTTTATTGAAAACGGAAAATGGACCTGGAGGCCGGTCCGTACGAGATACACCATTAGTGCAGGGGGCTAAAACCTCAAAGGAGGAAGGATACGTCCTCCTCGGGACTTAAAATCACATCTTGATGCTTAACTGAAGTAATGTTTTATAGGAGTATGAACCCCTTTGTACATTTGTGAATGTATACAACTCATGGTGTCTCCGCTGTGATTGTGGTGTGTTGTTCATCTGTGTGGACTGGTTTCTTTGATGATAAATAAAAAAATAAAAAAATAAAAATAAAAAAAACACTAAAAGAAATGTGGATGCAGCAGAGGAGTTAGAAGAGACACCAGTTATTATTGTCCCCAATGTCTCTCCCAACCTGCCCTTTATGCTTTGGACATTAGCACACATCCCTAAGATATTAGTTACCCTTATTTTTAACAGCCTGCCATTTCCTGGTTTCAAATACCTGTTCAGTTAATTTGCCTGCTACCTTGATTGACCACATTTCTACCTTCCACGTTAACTGACCCTGTCCTGTTCATCGATGATGCCTCTGCCTGTCATCTGGATTGTTTCTCATGCACCTGTTAATCGACCATGTTTTTTGCCTGCCGTTTGGACTGCTTATTTGCCCTGCTACTGTAGTACACAGGGGGTCTCACATATGCAAGGGGCTTCAGAAGTGTGTTCTGAGTAGAGAAAAACAGTTTTTTGTTTTCTATGGGTTCTGTAATTCCTGTGACAGGCTCTGGAGACCAGCGGATTCAAAGAGATTTGGGTGGGAGAAGCCTCTACTCTTGTCCCCATGTTTTTCTTGACTGAGGCCCTAAGCTTGATGTTCCTGCCTGCTGCCAGGGCCAATACTTTGGCTGTGCTTACCCTATCTCTGCCTGTAATGACCAAGGACTTTATGGCCTATGCTCCTCTCTCTGCTGCCTGGACGGCTGCTGCTGCTGCTTTTTCTGCTGCTCACCACGTCCCTGCCTGCTACCTGGACCAATGCTTTGGTTGTGCTGAGTATCTCTGCCTGCTGCCTGTAATGAATATGAACAGTATTTTGGGGTGTAAATGGTATGTACATGCTATGTGTTTATTTTTTATTTTTATGAAGGGTCTTTAAAATTGCAATAGGTTGTCAGGAAACTATATATGTAATTTATGTCCATAGAACACCTGATGGTGTTCCTTAGATCCTTAGATGTTGGGCTTTTCTATATGGCTAGGTTGTGAAAAAGTCCCAATCATGTGGTATCTCCAAGAATAGCGGAATGTATTTTGGGGTGTAATCTTTGCTATGTTTATGCTGTGTTTTAGAACATCTTATACATTTTCAATTTTGTGTAAACAAAATATGCTTTTTTCCAAAAACTTGTGCAAACAAAAACACATGTTCAAAAGACTCACAATGCCTCATAGAATATATGCTGGGGGATTTTATTTCCAAAATGGGGTCATTTGGTGAGTGTTTCCCATTGTCCTGGTGCTCTAGGGCCTTCAAAATTATGATAGGTAGTTAGGAAATTAGATGTGTAATTTATGCTCATAGAACACCTGAAGGTGCTACTTGGATGTTAGGCCTCTGTATGTGGCCAGGCTGTGTAAAAGTCTCACACATGTGGCATCACAATACCCAAGATGAGTAGCAAAATGTGTTTTGGAGTGTAAATGCTAGTATGCCTATGCTGTGTGTGAGAAATAACTCGTTAATATAAAACATTTGTGCAAAAAATATATATATATATATATATATATATATATATATATATATATATATATATATTTCACCATTTTGTGAATTGTGGGAACAAATTACAACTTCAAATACTCAACATGCCTCTTACTAAATACCTTGGACTATCTACTTTGCAAAAAGGGGTTATCAGTATTTGTACTGTACTGACCATTTCAGGGCCTCAAGAAATGAGACAGTCAGTTCATCAGGATTGATCAATTTTCTATGGTCATAGCATAGCTTGTAGACTCTATGGCCCAGATTCACAGAGAGCAGGGCGCACATTAGGCCGCCGTAGGGCAAACAATGTACGCTACGCCAATGCAGCGCAGAGAGGCAAGCACTGCATTCAGCAAGCCAGTTCTCCCAACGGTGCGCCAGCGTGGCGTAGGTTTTGAAGGCGTATATCGGCGTAGGTGGAAGTAGGCGTGACCCCATGCAAATGAGGCGTGACCCCATGCAAATGATGGGCTGAGCGCCAGACAGGTACATATTACCAACTGCACATGCTCCGTGACGACAGAACCCCCCCATGCGCCTGCTCACAACCACGCCGGCACAACTGCCTAAGCTACGCCGGATCACTGCATGCGCCGTGAACATAACGTACGCCCAACCAGACACACGTCCAATGCAAAATACGTCGGCTTGTGTTCCCTGGTGCAGACCTGTGCATGTCTGTTGCCGGGTTGCACCTCCTTTATGGGGCATAACTTTACGCCGGAAGTACAACTTACGCGCATCTCGCGTAGCATGTGCCAGGCACACGCACGTTCATGAATCGCCGTATTTTCCTCATTTGCATATTTGAATGGCTGATCAATGGAAGCGCCACCATGCGTCCAGCCTAAATGTGCACCCACCCTACGCCGGCGTAGGCAAGTTACGTCGGCGGGGTGAAGCCTGTTTTTAGGCGCATATTAGTTTGTGGGTCTGGCGCACAGATACGACGGCGCAAATTTGCACTTACGTCGGCGTAACTTGTTATACATCGGCGTAAGTGCTTTGTGAATCTGGGCCAGTAAGTTTCACACAGACTAAATAATATACACTAATTTGGGTTATTTTTTACTAAGGATATGTAGCAGTATACATGTTGGCTCAAATGTATGAAGAAAAATTACTTATTTGCTATATTTTATAATAGAAACAAAAATAAGTGTTTTGTTTCAAAATGTTTGCTCTTTTTTTGCTTATATCACAGAAAAAAAAAAGACAAAAAAAATGCTGATTATTTACCAGCAAAAGCTCCATTTGTGTGAAAAAAACTGATACAAATTTTGTTTGGGTACAGTGTAGCATGACTGAGTAATTATCATTCAAAGTGTGGGAGCACTGACAGCTGAATATTTGTCTTGGCAGGAAGGGGGTAAAAGTGCCATGTATTGAAGAGGTTAACATTGTTCTATTGATAACTTAGATTTAGTTTATAATTTATTTCTGCTAAAAAAAAAAAAAATATGTTGTCAACTTACATTTAATGCAGAATTAAAGAAAATCAAGCAAAATAATACATGTGTTTAAGTTTTGTTTTTTGTCCTATGGTATACAAAAGAAACTGTATAATTTGTGCTATTTTCTGATAATGCCACCTGGTGGCACTGTTCCATTAATGTTGACAAGCAGTTATACAGTCTTACTAGTGTTTACTTTTAAAGCACCTACCTATTTCTGAAATACAATGGCAGCATATCAGATTCAGTATGTTATTGTTAATCCAAAGACTAGACATTAATTCACACCGGTAGTTCCATTTAACAAAAACACGACCTTCTCACAAGATGGTCCACCACACTTTAGACTTTTAACAATGATCCTGTTTTATATTAACATTCTGCTGCTACTCCTGTTACCCCTACTATTACTACTACATCATCATCTGCTACTCTGATAATCAGTATGAGTTGGGTAACATTTCCCAAATTAACACAAGAACATTGTTTGGACCAAAGTTAACCTCACACTGCTTCTGATAACTAAAAGGAGTAACATGCAGACAACACAATGCAGGCTTAATGGGTTTTCTGCTGGGTGTTGCTGCTCTACCTTTTAATACAATGTTTCTCTTTGCAGCTCATGCTATGGGTCAGACTCAGAAGGGATATTGCCAATTTTCTCTTCCACTGACATTTAAACACCCCAGTTGTCTGTCAGCAACGACAGGCATTTAAAAATAGTTATCTCAACTTTACTGTGAAAACAGTACTCAGGGGATGTCCTCCTGCTGAAAGAGAGAACTCAGCAAAAATATGAGAAATCTGCTGCTAACATAAAAATTATTTCATGCAACCTTTTCAAAACATGTTCCAACTTGGCCCAGAAAGAGCCACTCTTAGTATAGAGATTTTGGGTACCAAATAGATATAAAGGAAAAGTGGATTACAAGTACAATATTTATAAATGATCAATATGTAACTTTAATGAAAACGAAATATTACCTTCTCTGGAACTACACTTTTTCCATCCCATGCATACCCTCGCTTTGTAAAATAGTTCACAGTTGCAAATTCAATCAAAGCTGAAAATACAAATGCATAACACACTGCTATAAACCAGTCCATGGCAGTGGCATAGGCTACTTTTGGAAGAGAATTCCTGGCGCTGATGCTCAGTGTGGTCATGGTAAGTACTGTTGTTACACCTGTAGAAAGAGAGGTTAAAGGGTTAAATTATGAATATGCTTACCTATCCAAACAAAATTAACTTGTTACATACAATATATAAATGTATTAGGGTCTCAAAAAGATATGTGTGTATCATATGCATCAATATACAGTATATAATGTATACCATTCGAATGAGTCACCACATTTCTAAAATGTTCTTGCTCAGTTGTTACTTTCTTTATTCGTAACATAGTTTGCACTGGAAACATGGAGGCACCCAGAGTCAACCTAAAGTCAGAGGGTCACTAAGATGTAAATCTGGGGTGGGTTGCCCTTCATAAAAGTTGCTCAAGTTCTCTTTGGCATCATCCCAACTGAAAATATTGTCAAAAAACAAAGCAAGAGAGAAACTGGACCTTGAATATACCTATGAGAACTTAACCACTTGAGACCCGCGCTATTGACAAAAGACGTCAACAGCGCGGCTCTCAGGTGCCAACTGAACGTCTTTGGACATCTTTTTAAAAGCATTACCCGCGCGCGCCTCTGGGGGGCGCGCAGCGGGTAAACACTGTGCCGCCGCATCGCTGGGGAGCCGATGCGTGTACCTGGCGGCCGCGATGTCCGCCGGGTTCACGCGATCGTCGGTGACACAGCCGGTAACAGCAGGGACGTGGAGCTCTGTGTGTAAACACAGAGCTCCACGTGCTGTTAGAGGAGAGGAAACCGATCTGTGTCTCTTGTACATAGAGACACAGCATCGGTCACCTCCCCCAGTCACCCCCCTCCCCCCACACAGTTAGAACACACCCAGACTACACATTTAACCCCTTCCTCACCCCCTAGTGTTAACCCCCTTCCCTGCCAGTCACATTTATACAGTAATTAGTGCATTTTTATAGCACTGATCGCTGTATAAATGTGAATGGTCCCAAATTTGTGTCGAAAGTGTCCGATACGTCCGCCGCAATATAAATCGCAGATCGCCGCCATTACTAGTAAAAAAAAAATCATAATTCTGTTCCCCATTTTGTAGGCACTATAACTTTTGCGATTTTTTTTTGTTTACAAAAATACGTTGAAAAATACGTATCGGTCTTAACTGAGAAAAAAAAATGTTTTTTTTAAAAAAAAATTGGGATATTTATTATAGCAACAAGTAAAAAAAATATATATTTTTTTTAAATTGTCGCTCTTTTTTTGTTTATAGCGCAAAAAATAAAAACCGCAGAGGTGATCAAATACCACCAAAATAAAGCTCTATTTGTGGGGAAAAAAGGACGTAAATTTTGTTTGGGAGCCACGTCGCACGACCGCGCAAATGTCAGTTAAAGCGACGCAGTGCCGGAAGCTGAAATTTCGCCTGGGAACGAAGGGGGTTTATGTGCCCAGTAAGCAAGTGGTTAATCATTACAAGTACTATAATAACGTTTACAAAATCTTTTTTCAATTACATACAGTATTTAAAAAGGAACATCATTTAATGTGCCATACAAAACAAGGTTCAAAAGTAAAGCTGCAGCTACTGCAATTCTCTGATCTTCCTAAACCCTGTTTTTTTTCTTTATTATATGGGTCAATATGTTTATGTGTTGCTGGTTTATTTTAGGTAAATTGATCTTTTGCCAGTTTGATGCATATCTTTTCTGCTGGAACATACCTGTTGTGATGTACTTTTTATTCTGTATGCTTGTTAAATAAACTCTTCTTGATTTAAAAAAAAGTAAAGCTACTACAGAGCTTGAGTTTGGCTGGTCTACGCGTTTCCATTTTATGATCATGGTCAGCATGATGTGATTCTGAATAAGGAGGTTTACACATGATGGCTTCTAAGATGTGATCCTCGTGAGCAGTTTTCCTTTTTTGGCACCAGTTGCCATCCTTGACATCTGCTGTTCTCTATGGCTCATTTCTCCAATTGGAATTTGACATCCCCTTTCTGTTGAGTCTAATGTGGTGCAGCAGAATCTGAAGATGATTGCTATTACACCTATATGCCCGTGCTAGAATACATGCTAGAACTGCAATATGCTCTGATATTCCCCTGAAAAATAAATAATAATATATTTCAAAACATATTGGGATCTCTGTGAATGCCTGTCTGGCCTGGCCTCATACTTCATGAGATCGACCATGTGTTACAGAATATGAGCATTGCTCCATTTGTGTGGTATCATATTTGCATAATGTGTCTCTTATGTTTAACTATGCTATTGGTGTTCACTATCACCATTTTTTTTTTTATGTATCAATAAACTTTTTCACCTCTTTTGTAATTTTGCTATCTGGCTGACTACTGCCTTTAAAGTCCCCCTGGTGCCCTTCATTTGTTCTCTATTGTTCTTTTGGGATGTAGCAGTTAGTCCCCAGTCCGATACAACACTAAGCTACTCTTTTCCTAATATCTATGAAATTAAGGGATAATTCAGTAAAGATCAGAGCAAATCTTACCTGTAGTGACAAATAGTATGCACTACCGTATACAACAATGTTAAAAGAAAGACAGCAACTTCTCTTTTCTTTTAATGTAGATTTCTCTGGTAGTAGGTACTATTTGCCATTACAGGTAAGATTTGCTCTGATCTTTAATGTATTATCCTTTAATATGATAGATCTGATGCAATTTCTATTGCACATATTTATACATATATACAGGTGATTTGTGTATCTGTACATGCATACGCATATGGTTTATATATATATATATATATATATATATATATATATATATATATATATATATATATATATATATATATATATATATTGTAGCCCATATGTTAATATACGTACTTTATTTTTTGCAAACCATCTTTTTGGATACATTACATGCTCTCTGTAATTGTATAACCATATATTTTTGATATGCATATGTTTTTTTCTTGTTAGATTTAACTAGTTAAAGCTATACATCATATTCAACTTATATGGCCCTGAAGAAGTGAAGGCTCCTGCGAAATGCGTAGACCAGTCAAACTCAAGCTCTGTAGTAGCTTTACTTTTTAACCTTGTCTTGTATGGCACATTGAATAATGTTTCTTTTTAAATATGTAATTTATTAAAAATGTTGTAAACCTTCTTATAGTAACTGTGTTGATTCAGTTCTCATTGGCATATTCATAGTACTGTTTCTCTCTTGCTTTGTTTTTGTCCCTAAAGTCAGAGGGGTGCTCTGGAGACATGGAGATGCACAGAAGCGTGCTGGAGACACAGAGGCACACTGGAGACATGGAGGTGTCCAGAGGTGAGCTGGAGGCACATGAATATGCTGGAGATATAGAGGTGCCCTGAGGTAAGCTGGAGGTAAAGGGGTGCTCAGTAGACACAGAGGCACAAACAGATGAGCTGAAGACACAGGGATGCACTAAAGACACTTAAGTACCCAATGGTGGGCTGGAAGTACAAGGGTGCTTGGCAGACATGGAGGCAAACAAAGGGCGAGCTGAAAGCACACAGGGTGGTTTATAGACACATAAGCACACAGAGGCACACTGAAAACACCAGGGTGTTCTGAAGACACAGAGGCCTCCTGGAGGAAGTGGGGTACAGCTGGAGTACAGAGGCATGTGGACTGGAGAGAACACTAGGACATAAGGAAGACTGGAATATTAGAATGCAGGTAAGTCTCTAGAAGCATGGATGAGCTTGATTTAGATGTAGCAATCAGCAAACACCTGTTTGCTGATTGGCTGAAGTGAAACCTGGAGATCCAAAGCTGAATTTGAGAGGAAGTGAGTGTAACAGTTTACTGCAGTCCGAATATGAAATATGAGTTTTGATTGCTATAGGTTATGCTTTTAGTAAAAGTAATTAAAATTGTGCAGTATTTGGTTTTAGTTAGAATGAGAAATGGTTGAAACTTCTGTCAGGCTTTTATTGCTTCCTTGACCATGTTAGGTAGCTTCCCCCATATTCACTGTTGGGTCACTTGGGGAAAAAAAGTGTGTGTAAACTCTTTAGAAGTGACACACAATCAATAAAAACACATTTGTTATTGAAATAGGGAAGTGTTTGGAATCAGAATAAGAAAAAAATAATCTTTGTAAAAACAACACATACAGTACATTACATAATAAATACATTCTGCACATTTAATTTACCTCTAAAAATCTTCTAGCATTTAAAAATTGTATGGACCACAAAATAAAAGCTGTTTTCCAGCCTAGTGGTACAAGAGAAAATACTTCTAAATACCCTGCTAGAAGGCAACACTGTAAACAAGACACTCAGAATGCTATCCTTCAGGATATTAATAGCTCACAGTTCTACAATACCCGGTAAATATGCCCCTTTAATAATATTCTGCCCTGTTTTTGTTACCCTCTGTAAGGCATTTCTGGCATGGACAATGCACATCCCTTTCCATGGAAAGTAATAAGTCATAGTAAAAAAAGGAAGTCGCGCTAATTTAAAGTGATATAATGAACCACCAGTGACTAACAAACCATAGGTTAGAAACAGTTCAAATTATGGTGGTGAAAACCACCAGTAGTGTGAATATAGATTGTAAATGACTATTGGATATCATGAATGTCTCTGCAGTTGATATACACAATTTAACAATCTAGGCAAGCCAAGAGGTTGTAGAGCAGTCCACAGGTGTAGTGATGAAAGAAATCTCAGGTAACAGTGATGGCAACCACGCTGTGTTCAGAACAAACAGGAGACCTCCACCACAGATACTACTGACTCTTACCAGAATTCAGTAAATATACAGCATAAAAAATCAGATCCAGCAGCAGCCCAAATGGTTATCTTCCCATGGCCAATCCATGGTCAGGCTCAGTCTCTGGCTCTAGTTCTGTCTTAAAGGGTTGCCATGTGCTGCTTGGTGTTTGAGCATGATGTCACCATGCTAGCTGCCAAGCCCCCTGTGACTCCTGAGACTTCCCAAACAAGTCTACAGTGATCCTCTATGATTCTAGTATATTCCCAGTGTTCCTGACTTCAGCCTAAAACATGCAGCCAGTACCTACCTAATTCAATGTGTATTCAAGCCAGCAACTTGCACCCCACACCCAGGGCCACCATCAGGAATTATGGGGCCCCTTACACAGCTTCAGGCATGGGCCCTCCTGGAGCAGAGAACCGGGGGTGGGGGGGTTCTGCCGTATGAAATTGAGAAGCGGGGGGGCCCCTTTACAAAAAAAGGAGAAATAAAAAATAAAGAAAATATATATAATAAAATGTAGCCATCCGGGGCCCTGGGGACCTCTGGGCCCTTTAATAAGAAGAAAAAAAGAAATAAAAAAAAATATATATTTTTTTTTAAAAGGGGGGTTGCCATCTGGGGACCTCTGGGCCCTTTAATAAAAAAGTATATATATATATATATATATATATATATATACATACACAAGAAAGAAACCTCTGGGCCCTTTAATAAAAAATAAATAAAAAATATATATATATAAAAAAATAAAATAAACATTTATAAAAAAAAGGGGGTTGCCATCCAGGGCCCTGGGCCCTTTAAAAAAAATATATATAAAAAAGGGGGTTTGCCACATGGGGCCCTGAGCCCTTTAATAAAAAAAAATGATATATATATATATATATATATATATATATATATATATATATATATATATATATATATATATATATATATGCTAAAAACATAAAAAAATAAAAATTATAAAAAAAGGGGAGGTTGCCATCTGGGGCCCTGGGGACCTCTGGGCCTTTTAATTATATATATATATATATATATATATATATATATATATATATATATATATATATATATATATATATATTAAAAAGTAAAATAAATAAAAAAATATATAAAAAAATAATATATAAAAAATAAATAAAAAAAAGGGGGGTTGCCATCTGGGGCCCTGTGAGCCTCCGGGCCCCTGGTAACCTCCGGACCCCCTTTTTTTTAAAGGGGGTTGCCACTTGGGCCCCTGGGGACCTCTGAGCCCCCCTGATGGCGGCCCTGCCCACACCTGTATGATCCTATGTTCACCCCAGCTAGTAACCAGCATACTTTTACCCACGACTTTCTTGTGCATCCTAGCCAGCATCCTGTCTTTAATTATCTCCTGTACCCTGCATCCCAGCACCTGTGTGCATGTTTCAGCCCACAACTTGTTACCAGCACCTGTGTGATTCCCAGAGCACTCCAGCCTGCATCCAGTCTTCTTTCACTTGTGTGCCGTCTCCAGACTTCTTCACAGAGCCAGTAAAAATTGCTGATCTCTAGACCCTGCCCCTTGGTCTTTCCACGGGCATTCACCTTTACTGAACAAGTAAGCACTCCATTTGCTGTAGTGCCATTTGGTATTCATTATTTTCAGTATCCTTTGCTTCTCTATGACCCTGCAAGGCTCTATATGTCTTCCAGTGGCTTAAACCAGCACCTAGCTTCATCTGCTGCTATCAAGTCCTAGTTAGCCAATCTGCCCCTTGTGGGAACTAATTCTCCACCCGTGACAGATCCCCCATATATCAAAAAAAAATGTAAACCTAGCCATAGATTAATCCAAATGCATCTGGTTCAGCAGGGACCTGCCAATTTTTGATCAAGCTATGGCTGCTCCTGTTCATCTAACAATAAACTTCTCATGAACAAGCTTGTTGTAAAATTTGCTTCAATTAGCCTATGTAGTCAATAGGCTGCAGGGCTGATCAATGCATTCTGACAGCAGGGAGGTTTCCTGTATCCACCTTGAATTTGTGAAGGGGGGAATCAGTGAAGTTTTTTTTTGTTCAGTCCACTGGCTGAATGAAAAAAAAAACGGAGCTGTGTATGGACAGCTTACATGGTTTTCCACTTCAATACATTGCTCACTGTCTTTTTAATGAACCCTACTAGCGCATACAAATCTTTGTAAACAAAAGTATCTTTTGCCTTCAGAACCAAGCAGATTTTAGTTTTCACATTTCTAGAACAAGTACGCATATGAAGGTCCGTAAGCATTTTCAAAGTGGGTTATATACATCAAATGGGTGTTAAGCTTGATTTTAGGCTGGTTTAGCAGGAACCGTGTGAATTTTGATTCATCTTTTGCCGTTCCTGCTCGACAGAAGCTGATTTAATTAACAACCTTGGAAAACATTTTTAATTAGTGGCTGCAGCCAATATTAAGAAATCCAGCATTCAATTACTTTACAATTGATCCCTACATTAGGCATTAGTGATATACCATACTTTCTTTGAAAGCAGCTGCAAGGACTGGCATTTACAGAGTGTCTCCAAATTAGGGTGAACAACTACATGTGTACAACTAATCCTCAGACTTGGATTGAAATGCATAAAAAAAGAATGCTCCATATTCTGTTGTGTTACATTTTTATTCATCTTAGGAGAAAATCCTGTGACTTCTCTAAAGCAAAAAGTATTCCCTACATTAAAGCATAATACCTTCCCCAATCTGACTACTGCATTATTGGAGCCCTTCACACCCCTCCATCCAACATTTTACTCTTAACCTATTGCTTGAATGTTTTGCCTTGAAAAATGTACATTAAATGGACATCGGTGGATATAAAACACAGGCAGTAACACAAACATACACCGCTGCATAGGTATGAACAGACCCTTAGGATAAGGCAAAGTTCAATAACTGATAAAAAAATCTGAAATAACTGATCTACCTGCACCAAAGTAGTAGATGTCTTTCCTTTGAATGCCTTATTGTTGTGTTGTAATGAATAAATCCTCCCGCTCTGTCCCTAGGGGGTTAAACTTATTTTTTATTTAATTGGCCAAGGTTCCAACATAATACTAATTAACTGTATTATAATAAGAAGCAGAATGTTACAACATCCAACAGAAAAAAATGTACTTTTTTTAAGGTTGTATCTGAACATATTCTGCACATCACATGCCTTTGTGTTACCTTGACAACTGTAGATATTAATATATTACATCTACTGCAGTGTTTTCACAATGTTGTTCGCAGTGCAAATTCTAGAAAAAAATAACTGATGGCCAGGAGTGTCGCATAACAAGAAACGTATTTGGCATTTAATGGTGTATTTTGGAAACCTGTTTTTTTTTTTTTTTTCCCTAAGGAAATATCAAATGCACAAATAACTGAATTATAATGAATAGATTTCTGCTGAACTGCAAAATTGGCTGCAGTATTTGTAATGTCTTTGCAGAGCAATGCTAGCAAGTTCAAAAGAGTTGCTAGGGAATATGTCGACCAATTAGCAGAGCATAGCTTAAGTTTTACCAAGACAGTTGACCATTTTCCTTTCTTGACAATCCTTTAACAAAGTAGGGTACTGTATGTTATTCTCATTTTCCTAATCCATCTCAAAACCTTCCTTTGAATCTTAAGTTGTGGTAACCCGCTTCATGACGTAATGGTGTTTTAGCTTTTTCTTTTAACAAAGGTCATTGGATATTCAAAGTTAAAGTAATGTTTTATTTTTTGTTGGTGAGCTGTGAGCTCTTTTCAGTCTAGAAACTTGGGAGGATGTTCTCCAAGGGGTTTAAAGACCTAAGATATCTTGGGAAACAGCAGGGAGACATAGTGGGAAAAGTGGTACTGAACTGCTGCAACCTTTGGTACTATTGTCCAGCTTTCTTCTCATAAAAAAAGTACCGAATGGTGATCTTGTTATAGTTGTCCTGGTGTTACATCTTAGCATGTTACTATAATCACAGGGGCAGATTCTCGTACATTTGCATGGGCGCAGCGTATGTGAGATACGCTACGCCGCTGTAACTTACTTTTCTAATCTTTGAATCCAGAAAGAATTTGCGCCGTAAGTTACGGCGGCGTAGTGTATCTCTCGCGGCGTAACGGCGCGTAATTCAAATCGGCGAGTAGGGGGCATGTTTCATTTAAATGAAGCACATCCCCGCGCCGAACAAACTGCGCATGTGCGATCCCTAAATTTCCCACCGTGCATTGCGCTAAATGACGTCGCAAGGACGTCATTGTTTTGACGTGGACATAAATTACGTCCAGCCCCATTCCCGGACGACTTACGCAAACAAAAAAAAATATTTTCAAATTTGACGTGGGAACGAAGGCCATACTTAACATTGCGTACGCCACCAAAAAGCAGCTTTACCTATACGCCGAAAAAAGCTGAACGGAAACGACGTAAAAGAATGCGACGGCCGCTCGTACGCTTGTGGATCGTCGGAAACAGCTAATTTGCATACTCGACGCGGATTACGACGGGAACGCCACCCAACGGACGCCGAAGAATTGCATCTACGATCCGAAGGCGTACGAAGACGTACGCCTGTCGGATCTAACCCAGATGCCGTTGTATCTTGTTATGAGGATTCAAAACAAAGATACGACGCAGGAAATTTGAGTAGGAAGTACGCCGGTGTGTCAGTAGATACGCCAGCGTACTTCCTTTGTGGATCTGCCCCACAGTCTCAGGAGTGCCATAATATTGCTGCACACAAGTTTGAATCCAGAATTTTAGCCGTGGTTTAAAATCTGAAGTTGAAGTTTTATAGATGAAATAGGCAAAGGGAAAATGTATCAGTGTTAAGCCTCGTACACACACACGGTTTTCTCTGCAAAACAGCTGCTGGGAGAGCTTTTATCTGAGAAAACCGTGCGTGTGTATGGTTTCTCGTCGAGAAAAGTGCCTGGAATCTCGATGAGAAAAATAGAGAACCTTCTCTCTATTTTATCATTGTGATTCTCTGCAGTGTTTTGCTGCAGAGAAACCCAAGCGTCTGTATACTTACCTGCCTCCATGTAAACCTGTGCATGCTCAGTGAGACTTTGGCGCATGCGCGGTAGCTTCCAAGGCATAGTCTAGGGTGTAGAAAGATAGCGGCAACGGCATTGAATGTGAAGAGCGCATGCTCATCGTAGTCGATGACATCACCGCTTTCTTGCCATTCAAAAGAAGGGCGGTTCTTTTGAATGGCCTGTGCGTACACTCGGCAAACAAGAAAGCTTGCCAGGAATCTCGTCAGGAAAAACAACGTTTTTTTTCTAATGAGATTCCCGGCCGTGTGTACAGGGCTTCAGTATACTGAGGGATCTTGCAACAGAGTTTGTTTCCCACTATATTTAGGAAAGAATTGGGCACACATTATGCTATCAGTCATAATGTAGAGGCATTCATGTCACTAAAACTTTCCCAATCCACTCACACTTTGAACAATGTTGCGACCAGAAGTAATATAAATGACTGCTATTTTATTGTGTTGCTGCTCCTACAGCAAATAGGAGTTGTCACCCAGATTGGCACTTATTATTTGAAATAACAAAAAAATCTAGCCGCAGAACCATAATGGCAAGGGGAAAAAACACTGAGATGGATATTAGAGATGATTGCTGCAAATATATTTAAAAAAAATGCCTTGTTTTTTTCTAAAGGAGAAACTGTGTTTTTTTCTAGGCTTACGTTGGTCAAGCTTTGCTTGATGTAAGTGTCTAATATTCAGAGGGCCGCAGTGGATGTTGACAATCACTGTATTATGTAAAATAGGTGAAAACAGATATAGGCCTAGACAGTGGCGGAACTACCGCCAAAGCGACCCACGCGGGCGCTATGGGGCCCGCAGCCGAGTGGGGCCCGGCCCGAAAATCTGACTGCAGTCCCGACCGAGTCTCTCTCTCTCACATCGGTATAATCAGTGGTGGTGAGAGAGAGACTCTGGTCATTACGCTGCGCTGGAGGGAGGAGGTGGTTGCTGCACTGGTTGCTAACGCCTGTGCCGCTTGGCGTGTAGCAACTAGTGACATCACGGCTGCAGTGCACCCCTCCGTGTTCAGTGCTGAAAGCGCGGGAGGATTTCACTTCCTCCTCCTCCTCCAACCTCCGCGCTACAGCTCTGTCTCCTGGGGCCCAACAAAGCTGAGCTCCGACCGAGGCCGCCCCCTGACATAGCAGAGAGGGACACATTTGCAGCAACTGAGAGGGAGAGCAACAGCATCTGAGAACAGCAGCCAACAACAGAGAGTGGTGGCCCCGGTGAGCAGCAGGAGGCTGACTGGAAGGAACAGCGTGAGAGGGAGTGAGAGAGAAGACCTGACCTGAGCAGCAGTGACATCCTCCCAGTCCCAGAGCCTGCACACCTTCCCCCAATGTCTGCTCCAGCTGTGCCTGTCAGCAAGAAAAAACAGGCTGACCGAGGACAGAGGACAAGGATGGTCTGGAGGTAGGTGCATCACACAAACCTACCCACAGACAGGGGCTGGGACAGGGTGTACAGGAAGGACTGCAGGCCAGCTTAGGGGGTCAATTTCTCTCTCTCTTCCATCCCCTCTCTCTCCCATCCAGCCCCTCTCTCTCTCATCCAGCCCCTCTCTCTCCCATCCAGCCCCTCTCTCTCTCTCTCATCCAGCCCCTCTCTCTCCCATCCAGCCCCTCTCTCTCTCATCCAGCCCCTCTCTCTCCCATCCAGCCCCTCTCTCTCTCATCCAGCCCCTCTCTCTCCCATCCAGCCCCTCTCTCTCTCATCCAGCCCCTCTCTCTCTCATCCAGCCCCTCTCTCCCATCCAGCCCCTCTCTCTCTCTCTCATCCAGCCCCTCTCTCTCCCATCCAGCCCCTCTCTCTCTCATCCAGCCCCCCTCTCTCTCATCCAGCCCCTCTCTCTCTCATCCAGCCCCTCTCTCTCCCATCCAGCCCCTCTCTCTCCCATCCAGCCCCTCTCTCTCCCATCCAGCCCCTCTCTCTCTCATCCAGCCCCTCTCTCTCTCATCCAGCCCCTCTCTCTCCCATCCAGCCCCTCTCTCTCTCATCCAGCCCCTCTCTCTCCCATCCAGCCCCTCTCTCTCCCATCCAGCCCCTCTCTCTCTCATCCAGCCCCTCTCTCTCTCATCCAGCCCCTCTCTCTCTCATCCAGCCCCTCTCTCTCACATCCACCCCCTCTCTCTCTCATCCAGCCCCTCTCTCTCTCTGTCATCCAGCCCCTCTCTCTCCCATCCAGCCCCTCTCTCTCTCATCCAGCCCCTCTCTCTCTCTCTCATCCAGCCCCTCTCTCTCCCATCCAGCCCCTCTCTCTCTCATCCAGCCCCTCTCTCTCCCATCCAGCCCCTCTCTCTCCCATCCAGCCCCTCTCTCTCTCATCCAGCCCCTCTCTCTCCCATCCAGCCCCTCTCTCTCCCATCCAGCCCCTCTCTCATCCAGCCCCTCTCTCTCCCATCCAGCCCCTCTCTCTCTCATCCAGCCCCTCTCTCTCTCATCCAGCCCCTCTCTCTCCCATCCAGCCCCTCTCTCTCCCATCCAGCCCCTCTCTCTCTCATCCAGCCCCTCTCTCTCCCATCCAGCCCCTCTCTCTCTCATCCAGCCCCTCTCTCTCCCATCCAGCCCCTCTCTCTCCCATCCAGCCCCTCTCTCTCTCATCCAGCCCCTCTCTCCCTCTCATCCAGCCCCTCTCTCTCTCATCCAGCCCCTCTCTCTCTCATCCAGCCCCTCTCTCCCTCTCATCCAGCCCCTCTCTCTCCCATCCAGCCCCTCTCTCTCCCATCCAGCCCCTCTCTCATCCAGCTCCCATCCAGCCCCTCTCTCTCCCATCCAGCCCCTCTCTCTCTCATCCAGCCCCTCTCTCTCTCTCATCCAGCCCCTCTCTCTCTCTCTCTCATCAAGCCCCTCTCTCTCTCCCATCCAGCCCCCCTCTCTCCCATCCAGCCCCTCTCTCCCATCCAGCCCCTCTCTCTCTCATCCAGCCCTCTCTTTCTCATCCAGCCCTCTCTCTCTCATCCAGCCCCTCTCTCTCCCATCCACCCCCTCTCACTCCCCACTTTCTCTCCCATCCACCCCCTCTCTCTACCAACTCACCCCTTCTCTCTCTCACCCCTTCTCTCTCTCTCATTCTCTCCCACCCCTTCTCTCTCTCTCTCTCCTACCCCCCTTCTCTCTCACCATCACCAAGCCCCTCTCCCCTGCCAAGTGGACACTGACTAACAGGTGACAGCTAAGCATGAGCTCCAGCGTGTTTGCATGCTACACGTGCGGAGCCCGCCAGGAAGTCTGCACGGCACTGTGCTAATCACAGCCAGGGAGATATTACCCGATCTCTGCAGCCGAGCATCGGGACAATGTCTCCCTGGCTGTGATTAGCGCAGTGCTGTGCAGACTTCCTGGCGGGCTCTGCACCATGCAAACACGCTGGAGCTCATCCTTAGTGACAGCAAGTGGGAGTTAGTGATCCCATCCCTTCCTAAGCACTGCCACTTAACCCATGCCCCCAGCACTGCCAGTCTGCCACTGACCTCATCCTCCTAATGAAGGACTACAGGTCCCAGCATTGGCCCCTCAGAGCTGAAGATGTGACATGCTCCCCCAATGGGGGAGTAGGAATCGGGTAGGTCAGTGTAGTGATCAGGTAGGTCAGTGTAGTGATCAGGTAGGTCAATGTAGTGATCAGGTAGGTCAGTGTAGGGATCAGGTAGGTCAGTGTAGGGATCAGGTTAGTGTCAGGTATTTCAATGCAGCAATCAATTAGGTCAGTGTAGGGATCAGGAAGGTCGGTGTAGTGGTCAGGTAGGTCAGTGTAGGAATCAGGTACAGTAGGTCAGTGTATTAGTCGGGTAGGTCAGTGTATGTGCAGTTTTTACCCCAGATGTGTTGTTCAATGGCATTAGTTCATTTTTTTTGGAGGGGGGGGGGGCCCATACAGCATTTTGCTATGGGGCCCTGAGATTTCTAGTTACGCCCCTGGGCCTAGATTCACGTACGGCCGATCTACGTTGCGCGGGCGTAGCGTACCGTATTACGCTACGCCGCCGCAACTTAGAGAGGCAAGTGCTGTATTCACAAAGCACTTGCCTCCTAAGTAATGACGGCGTAGCGTAAATGGGCCGGCGTAAGCGCGCGTAATTCAAAGTAGGCTGTAGGGGGCGTGTTGTATTTAAATGAGGCTTGACCCCATGTAGATGCATGGCCGAACGAACGGCGCATGCATGCTCAGTATCACGTCGTATTTACGCCCAAAGATACGTCGGCTCAATGCCTGTGTCGTGAACGTAATTTACGCACAGCCCTATTCGCGTACGACTTACGCAAACGACGTAAAAAGATACGCTTGTTCCGACGTCCATACTTTGCATGGGATGGGCCACCTAGAGACCAGCTTTATCTTTACGCCGGCGTATCTCTAATGTAAACAGCGTAACTAATTGCGATGGGAGCACGTACGTTCGTGAATCGGCGTATCTAGTCATTTGCATATTCTACGCCGAACTCAGCGGAAGCGCCACCTAGCGGCCAGCGTAAATATGCACCCTAAGATACAACGGCGTAGGAGACTTACGCCGCTCGTAGCTTAGCCTAATTTAAGCATATCTGGTTTCCAGAATACGCTTAAATTTACGACGGCGCAGATTCGGACTTACGACGACGTATCTACTGATACGCCGACGTAAGTCTCTGAGAATCTGGCCCATAGTGTCAAAATACTCATTCACAGTAGCGCAATGATACAGGAACATAAAAATAGGAATATTTAAAAAATAATGTCCATATTCAAAAAATGTCCATATCAAAAAACTCATAAATCAAAAGTTAATTGTAAAAAATTGGTGCACATCTTCCTAAAATATACAGTATATGTGTCATAGCAGGTATATATTCTGAGCCATGATTTTTTTTAATGTAATAATTAGGTTTAGCAGCATTTAGAAACAACATATGTCCAGCTCCTCAATGACAGCCATGTAAATATCAGCTTCTTAAAACTTACCAAACACAGTTCTTGCAGGAACAGACTCTCTGTTGAGCCAGAAAGACACTTGGGATAGTATAACTGTCATAATGCATGGCAGGTAGGTTTGAATTACAAAGTATCCAATCTTCCTTTTTAAGTGAAAGTGGGTTGTCATGACAACATATTCACCTGGAAGAAAAAGTATATTTTTAAAATACAAATTTTAAATACAAATTTTGTTATTGCATTATGTACACTTTAAAACATGAGCTGGACAAAGAAAGACAAGCATGCAATGATAATTGTACAATGATTTTTTCGGTCAATAAGAGGATACAATGTAGCACACAGAGTACCCAATTTGATCAGTCAGGTTTCTAGAATTTTAACACTGCAGATCTGGAAAGTCTCATGTGGTTATCAATTTTACCAGTACCTGTCATCAAATATGAAGCATGGTTTTTAAATTATTCAATGTTAGGCTCCAAAAGTATTTAATGAAAAGGTATCCACTTTTACAATATATATATTTTTTGGACTGCTTGGAATTACTGCTACAACAGAAGTATGTTGAACCTTTTGCTGACCATGGTATGGCTACAGCACAGATGCCCAGTTCTGGGAGGGGGCGTTCTATGATGACCCCTGTGATCTTGCCCATTGTGGAGCACAGCGGCGGCATGCTCTTTGATCACTGTGTCCTCCCTTTGTGTGAAAGGGACATCTACACTTATAACCAGGGCACCGATTATCAGTGTCCTGATTATCAGTGCAGTCCCAACAGTGCCCACCAGTGCTGTCAATGAGTGCTCATCAGTGCTACCTATCAGTGCAGCATATCAGTGCCCAACAGTGCCACCAAATCAGTGCACATTAGTGTTGCCTCATCAGTGCAGCCTCAACAGTGCACATCAGTGAAGGAGAAAAATTACTGGTTTGCAAAATTTATAACAAACTATGAAGCAGTTTTTTTTTTAAAATGCCCAGTGGTTATTAAATGCCACCAAAAGGAAGCTCTATTTGTGTGAAAAAAATTATAACATTTTCATATGGGTACAGTGTTGCGCAGTGATTGTGCAATTGTCATTCAAAGCGTGACAGCACTGAAAGCTGAACATTTGCCTGGTCAGGAAGGGAGTAAAAGTGCCCAGTAGGCAAGTGGTTAAAGCTTTTTTGGTCATACTTTTCTTGCGAGTCACAGGAGTACATTTACCTTTCTTCACCTGTGACCCAGAATAAGTTGATAGAAGGCTACTGCCTGCAATCAGCTAATGAGGCAGAGCCCCGCCAGGCTCTGAAATAAACCCAACAATGGTCTTTAGATCCACCCGGCTGCATGATAAAAGCTCGCTCCACTGCTAATTATGTGACTGAGAGTCAGAGATGGGTTTGCCAACCTCCTCTCTAGCCCAGCACTCCAGTGAGTATTCAAGGAATATAGTAGAGCAGCTTATCTCAACCAGGGTGCCGCGGCACCCCAGTGTGCTGGCCTAGGTCACCAGGGGTGCCATGTCATCTTGGCAGAGAAAGGATGTCGCATGAGACCGAGATCCCCAATCCTCAGCTGCTCTGTCAATCGGCACTTCAGGAGCTCAGCCAGAGTGTGTTTACACATTCTAAAATGAAAGAGGAAGCTGTGCCCTCTGCCTCTCCCTACAGTGAAGTACCCGGCAAGGAGAGTGAAAGTAAGTAATGGCAATTCTCAAAATGTGCATGTATGTGTGTGTGTGTGTGTATATATATATATACAGTATATATATATATATATATATATATGTGTGTATGTGTATGCATATATGTGTGCATGTATACAGTATGTGTGTGTGCGTGCATGTATGTATATGCATGTGTGTGCATGTGTGTGCATGTATGTGTGTGTGCACGCATCTGTGTGTGTATGTGCATGTTTTTATCTGTGTGTGTGTGTGCATGTATTTATATATGTGTGCGTGTGTTTCTTTATATGAGTATACATGTGTGTTTACATACATGTGTATGTATTCACATTACTTTTAATCCTGAACCCCTATGTCTGTACGACCAGAACAGATTTTTTTATGGCTTGTTCATAATATCAACCACAAAAGGCAGTTCCTCTGAAAAGTGATCCATGCTCAGATTGCTTTTCAGAGGCATTTTACAGGCAGTGAACAGGCAATATGTTGCCTCCTCACCTCCTGTTTTAACCCCCTAATTACATCAACACTATGTAGCAACTGTGTGCAGTGCACACAGTTGTGGGGTGGTTGCAGCACAGCACCATTCACCTGGGGTATACTTTCAGCCACAGCCACAGCATGTGTACCCCCCAGCTATTTTTTTGCAGCTAAAGGGGAAGCAGTTGGGGTGGTAAAAATGCAGCTAAAGCACATGGTTTTATCGCCCCTCAACCACACATGAAAGCAAGCCCTTGTTCCCATCTGTGCAGCTGCAAATTCATTTTCGTGGGCTGCCCCACAGAAACACAGGGAAAAAAATGTCCTTATCATTTTTTTCTTCTTGCGCCAATACATCTTACTGACATCCCTGCATGTCTGGCAAAGAGCAGTGTGTTTGTCTGCATGTCAGGAACATGCGCAATTTTGCAATTCCATGAATCACCATAATGTGACCCAAGCCTTAGACTGGGGTGCTTTGAGACTGAAAATACTTTAGAAGGTTTCCCCGACTGGAAAAGGGTTAAGAAACATTGGAGTGGAGAGAAGTGACTGACAGTCACTCTTCCCCACTCCAAGCAGATTGAGAGCTGAATGGTCATGTGAGCAATCCTGCAGCATAGAGGTGAGTATGCATGCTTGTTTTTGTTTTGTTTTTCATAACGCTATACTTCTCTTTTAAGGCCCCTTTCACACTGGGGCATTTTCCGAGCGTTATTCGAGCAAAGCCTCATCTGCAATCCCA
Organism: Rana temporaria; assembly: GCF_905171775.1. Lineage (NCBI taxonomy): Eukaryota > Metazoa > Chordata > Amphibia > Anura > Ranidae > Rana > Rana temporaria. The sequence goes on along the minus strand of NC_053491.1, from coordinate 289,968,783 downwards.
ATGTGCTGGTAAAGCACCGCTAAGACCCTAATGTTTTAGGGCGTTTTTGAAGTGCCTCAGTGTGAAAGGGTAAGGCGTTTTTACAGTGCTTTCAATTCATTTCAATGGAGAGGGGCGTTTTTTAGCATTTTTTCAGTGCCCAAAAGCTGCTCCAAAGATGCTGCTTGCAGGACTTTTCTCAACGCCCCGCCAGTGCAATGCCTCAGTGTGAAAGGGTAAGGCGTTTTTACAGCGATTTCAATTCATTTCAATGGAGAGGGGCATTTTTGGAGCATTTTTTTCAGCGCCCAAAAGCTGCTCCAAAGATGCTGCTTGCAGGATTCAGTGTGAAAGTGTCCATTGAGATGCATGGAGAGCGTTTTAATAGCGCTATTTTTAACGCTAAAACGCTGTAAAAATGCTTCAGTGTAAAAGGGGTCTTAGGGTAGGTCAATTTTTGCACTAGATATAGACAGGTCAGAAAAACATATTTTTGTGACTGCTGTGTATGTGCAAATGTACCAGTGTGCCATTTATGATGCCCCTTAACTAGAATATGTCTCTAGGGTAAATGTGTTTGCATAAATCTGTGTTGCTTTATCAAAGGTTACCTTGGGACAGGTTTTAACTGTAATTAAGATGCTGTTGCTTGGACATGAAATAGCCGGGTCAGGTGATACTTTGCTGGATCCTTGGACAGGAACGTGTAAGTGCTAAACGTTAACAGCAACAGTGGGGTAGATTCAGGAACGATTTAAGCTGGCGTATCCATAGATACGCCGCGTAAATTCAAAGCTACGCCTGCATATCTATTTTCTGTATTCAGAAAGCTAGATACACCGACATTAGCCTAAGATACGACTGGCATAAGTCTCTTACGCCGTTGTATCTTAGGGTGCATTCTCACGCTGGCGAGGTGGCGCTTCCGTAGTTGTCAGCATAGAGTATGCAAATTACATACTTACGCCGATTCACAAACGTACGTGTGCCCGGCGTTCGTTTTTTTACGTCGTTTGCGTAACTCGTTTTCGTCGTAACGTTGCTCCTGCTATTAGGAGGCGCAGCCAATGTTAAGTATGGACGTCGTTCCCGTGTCGCGATTTAAAAATGTTATGCTGTTTGCGTAAGTCGTCCCTGAATGGCGCTAGACGCCATTTATGTTCACGTCGAAACCAATGACGTCCTTGCGACGTCATTTACCGCAATGCACGTCGGGAAATTTTAGGGACGGCACATGCGCAGGACATTTGGCGCGGGAACGTGCCTAATTTAAATGATCCACGCCCCCTACCGGATCATTTGAATTACGCGTGCTTACGCCGGCCCCTTTTACGCTACGCCACCGCAAATTACGGAGCAAGTGCTTCGTGAATACAGTGCTTGCTCCTGTAATTTACGGCGGTGTAGCGTAAAGACGATACGCTGTGCCGCCGTATCAGTGCGCGCCCCGACCTGAATCTACCCCAGTATTTGTAGCTGCTGACTTTTAAGTTTTTGTATACAGGGTGAAGTTCCTTTTAAAGATGCCTAATTCCTCACATCCTTGTAAATATAAAACCCATGCCATAGAGAACCTTACATTCTCTTAAGATCCCTGTGCAGCATTACAAGAAATATTTTCACTTTTAGAATGCAAAACCTAATGTGCATGCAGTTTACTCCAAGGCTTGCTTTCTTCAGATAGCAGGCAAAAACATTGTTCCTCAATGTAAATACTACATATTAAAATATACAGTATATAATAATAGTGGTACTTAGAAATCCAAAAGTGCTTTGCTTTTATAATAGTCGTTTATATCCAATTTTGGTTACCTGTTTCCTATTCTTAGTGCCTAGCTTATTTGGCACAATGCTGAACCCAGCAGATCACTAGTTCCTGCAGTACTTGAGGTGCACACATCAAATATATAGCATTATTTAGGTATCTAGGTAGGACCAGGAGCATTACTCTCACTAGGAGTTTATCTGACAAGCATGGGGGAGGTCATGTAGAGCCTACAGGCATTACACTTAAAATAAACGTCTGTTTTTAAAATCTGCACAATGATTTGTAATATTGTGGGGGTGTCTGAATGTATGGGAACTTTTATTGGAAAGGTAAACTTAGCCTTTTAAATTTCCTTTAGCCCAGGTTCACACTGACAGCGTGTTAGGAATTGGGAGCTATTTCAGAGCCATCTGTGCGGGTTGCTTATTGCATCTGGGGCTCTTTCTCCAAGTGGGACTTTTTCTATAAGTGGAAGCACTTCTGACTCACCCCTCTTCTCCACCCCACACTCTATATATATCACCCTCACTTCTATCCTCTCCTTATTACTGCACTCACCAACTCATGCTAATTCTAAAGTCAAACTCCCAATACTTCAAATCACTGGAGCATGTCCCCTCACATAAATCACATTCCCACATTACCTCCCTCACCCTTCTGCTTCTCCTATGGTGATGTATCGCCAAACCATGGGCCTCCTTCATCTAACTGTGCTCAACGCACCCATTACCCTACACCCTCTGGATGCAGCCGCAATGCACAGAATCTAGTTCCCATTTCTCTTCTTCCCAAGACCAGACTTACTCACTCTGTCTGTAACAAACTCATCTCCCTCCACAATCTCTTTATCGCTAACTCGTTTAATCTACTCACCATTACTGAAACCTGGCTTCACGAATCCGACACTGCGTCTTTTGCTGCTCTATCCCATGGTGGTCTTCTTTGGACTCACTCCCCCAGGCCCAGTGGACGCAAAGGAGGGGGTGTTGGAATCATATTAGTCTCACATAGCACCTTTCAGGTACTTCACCCACCTCCCTCTCTGTCACTCTCCTCATTTGAAGCACATTGCATTCGTCTCTTCTCCCCATTTTCTCTAAGGATAGCTGTGATCTACCGGCCCCCCGGTCCAGTATCCTACTTTCTTGATGACTTTTTTGCCTGTCTACCCTACTTTCTCTCTTCTAAAAACCCCAAATCTTTCTTGGCGACTTCAACATCCCTACTAACACTCCTGCAACTTCCAAACTTCTCAGTCTAACCTCCTCCTTTGACCTGAAGCAATGGATACATGCTCCTACTCACTCTGAAGGCAATACCCTTGACCTTGTCTTTACCCACCTATGCACTCCATGTAACCTCTCCAACTATCCTTACCCCCTCTCTGATCACTACCTTATTAATGTCACTCTCTCCCTCTCCTCCGCTTCCTCTCCCTCCAAATGCCTAACAGTTACTCATAGAAACCTTCACCATATCAACCTCTTCTATACTCTGTGACTGACCACTTCTATGACAAAATTGCACCCCTGTCCTGCACCGACCTAGCCACTTCTGTCTACAGCACTTCACTTCTAGCATCACTGGACATACTGGTCCCCCTCACTACACGCAGAATAAGGCCCCCGTCCCCTTCAACCCTGGCAAACAGATGATACTAGAAGTCTGAAAAAACATAGTCGTGCTCTCGAGCACCAGTGGCACAAGACTAAGTCCCAAGAAGACTTCGTCCAGTATAAATCTTCCTTCCAAATATACAATTCCAGCCTCCTCGCTGCCAAGCAGACCTATTTCATCACCCTCATTAAAAACGTATCATCCCGTCCCCGTCAACTCCTCTCTACCTTCAACTCTCTCCTTCGTCCCCCATTGTCTCCACCCACTAACTCACTCACCGCCCAGGAGATTGCCAATAACTTCAATCAGAAGATTGATACAATTCACGAGGAGAACTCTACTGCTCAGATACCTTCCATGCTTCACACCTCATGTCCACAGGCACAGTCATTACTTCCCTCTTTCAACCCCACCACTATAGACAAGGTCGCTAAATTACTTGCTAACGTCCATCTTACCACCTGCGCTCTGGATCCTGTTCCCTCACAAATGCTACCCTCTGGCTCTATTCTACACTCTCTAACCCACATCTTTAATCTCTCCCTCTTTTCTGGCATCTTTCCTAACTCTTTGAAACATGCACTAGTCAGCCCCATAAATAAAAAGCCCTCACTGGACCCATCCGAACTTGACAACCTACGCCCCATCTCCTTGCTCCCCTTTTTATCAAAACTCCTGGAACGTCTAGTCTACAACCGACTGAGCGTCCACCTTGCTGATAATAACCTTCTTGATCCCCTTCAGTCTGGATTTCGTCCTCAAAATTCCACAGAAACTGCTCTCCTAAAACTAACAAACAAAATACTAACGGCCAAAACTAAGGGACACTATTCTGTACTCCTACTCCTGGACCTCTCTGCTGCCTTCGATACGGTTGACCCTCCTCAAAAAAACTCCACACCTTTGGTCTCCGTGACTGTACTCTTCGCTGGTTCTCTACCTACTTATCCAACCGCACCTTCAGCGTTACTTAAAACTCTACTTCCCCCTCTCCTCTTCCATTCTCTGTTGGGGTCCCCCAAGGTTCTGTTCTTGGACCTCTCCTATTTTCAATCTACACCTCCTCCCTTGGTCAGCTGATAGGCTCCCACAGCTTCCAATACCACCTTTACGCTGATGACACTCAAATCTATTTCTCTACTCCTCAACCCACTCTTTCATTCTCCTCACGTATCACTATTTTACTATCAAATATATTAATTGGATGTTGCACCACTTCCTCAAACTCAATCTATCCAAAACGGAACTTATCATTTTCCCTCTCCACGTGCCTCTTCCCCTGATCTCTCTATCAAAATTGATGGCACAGCTATCAGCCGATCCTCACATGTCAAGGTCCTAGGAGTAGTCCTGGACTCTGAACTGTCCTTTAAGCCTTACGTTCAATCACTGTCCAAATCTTGCCGCCTCAACCTTCGCAACATCTCCAAAATACACCCTTTCTAACCAATGACACCACAGAACTCTTAATTCACTCTCTGGTCATCTCTCGCCTTGATTACTGCAACTCCCTCCTCATTGGCTTACCTCTGCATACTCTAACCCCCCTTTAGTCCATCATGAATGCTGCTCATCCACCTTACCAACCGCTCTGTCTCTGCTACTCCCCTCTGTCAATCCCTCGACTGGCTTCCGCTCACCCAACAAATTAAATTCAAACTACTAACAATTACCTACAAAGCCATCCATAACTCTGCCCCCAGCTACATCAATGACCTAGTCTCTAAATACCAACCTAATCGTTCTCTTTGTTCTTCTCAAGACCTCCTGCTCTCTAGCTCTCTCATCACCTGCTCCCATGCTCATCTCCAGGACTTTTTCAGAGCCTCTCCAAGCCTATGGAACTCCTTACCCCAATCTATCCATCTATTTCCTTCTCTATTAGCTTTTAGAGGATCCCTGAAAACCCTCCTCTTCAGAGAAACCTACCCTACCCATACCTAACAATTGTACTTTCATTTGAGTCCATCTGATCATCCCCCACAGCTAACTACCCTTTGTTCCACTTGACCCTCCCTTCTAGATTGTAAGCTCTAACGAGCAGGGTCCTCTGATCCCTCCTGTATTGATTTGTATTGTGACTGTACTGTCTTCCCTGATGTAAAGCACTGTGCAAACTGTTGGCACTATATAAATCCTGTATAATAATATGTCTATACAAATTGCACCCTGAAGTCCCCAAAAGTAGTACATGAACGCCTTTGCGGCATCACACAGATACAGACAGTGCCATTGCTGGCAATAGCTGCTAATTTTGGCATGCAATTTGACATGTCAAACTGCATGCCAAATCGCATCAATGTGAACCTAGGCTTACTCCTGTAACTTTTTAGCATATTTGTGAACATTTTAACAGTTCATTTATATGATTTTTTTTTACTCTCATTTCCTGTTCCTTTAAGCAAAATGAATAGTTAATAAGACAAAAATCCATCTGTGTGATACTGGAAAATCACATTTAGTCATCATGTGTTTAAACCGTTTTGTTCAATAAAAATAAAAAGGGGGAGAGGGGGTGGAAATCAGATATGAATCATCAGGCATTGGCATCCAGAATAAGTGATATAAAAGAAATAACTTTTGCTTCTAGAAAAACTACAATCCTGGAAATGTGTTTTTAAATGTAGATGATAGATAAGAGAGCACATATTTCTCTCCTAAAAGAACCTGAATTTGTGTAAAAAAATCATGTCTAGACATTGCCAGTGGATTATGCACAGAGCATTTCAAATACATTATTTTACTTCCAGCCTAGCAAGATGATGGTATTTGTGTTCTAATGGCAAGCTAAAGGGAGAAATGTGACACAATTCTAATATGCTAAAATATATTATAGTTGAGTGCAGATTTATTACTGCAATCTAGTTCTGTGGAGAATTTACAAGAAATTGTCTAGACAATGTTAGCAAGGTAACAAACTATTTAAGTAATTGCTTCTTTATATATGAAAAAATTTGGGGATAGCCCATAGGAGTTCTAAGAGGGAGGAGGGGAATAAAGAGAACTGCGGTAATAACCTATATTTAGTAAACTTTATTGACGCTCCAAAAAAATCCAATAGAAAAGGTGAATAGACAAACAGCACAGGATCATTAATAATAGGGCAGCATAGCCTTTTAAAAGTACATACACACAGGTTCTCTCAAAACACCACATGCACTCAGGTAATCAGGACATATTCTATGATAATGTCATTGAAATCCCTGAGGAAGTCCATGCCACCTAGTTAACAAAACACATTGGTGAACCTGTTTTTACATACTCTGGGTCTCTCTGGCACCATACACCCTGCCCTTCTACAGACAGAGTCCCTGCCACAATCCAGATGGCCCTGCATGTCAGAGCTTTCAGGGACCTCCCTCAGACACCTGCCCTGACCCAAGCTGCCACCATCCTCTGTACCTCACATTTCCAAGTGAAAAAGAGTGTGGTGACCCGTGGGTGTCACAGCCGGAGCTGAGGCTATCCCGGAGTAATTGAGGATATCTCATCCAGATCACACTGATTTCAGTCCGCCGATGGTCAGTCCGCCCCTGGTCACACATCTTAACTGTCTTCTAAAGGTCAAATATTTTTTTTTTTAGTTTGGGATAGAGTGGTGATACATTAGAACACCTGTCCGTTTTGGGTTCTAGTTCTGGTGACCCCGGTGATACACTGGGATTCCCTCACTTTGGAGGAATTTCCTCTCACTTCCTGTTTTGGCTATGGGACAGGAAGTGAAGGGAAATATCCCCAATGGTACACAGATGGCAAAAAAAAAAAAACTCAGACGGGTTATAACCCTCTCTTATTTTATCCAACATGAAAAAAAAAGTTTGATTTTATTTACACTTTAAAGCTGAACTCCAAGCATAAGAATGTTAATTTATGTACTTAAGAATTAATAAAAAAAAATGACATTTATTTTTAAATGTAATTAGTGTAAGAATATAAATCTGATTTGATTTCAACCTCTTGTAACTCTCTGTAGAGAGGCATTCAAACTGGAAGAGGAACAGGCATCTATCGGAGCCAATCAGGTGGCCTGCATGCACATTTTCTGGCAAGAAATGCTTAAAGGATCACTTTTACACTTTTACATGGTATAGAGACAGAATAGTTAAAGCGGATTTCCGGCCACAATTTCACTTTTGAAATATAAATACCCCTGTATACAAAAGCTTAATGTATTCTAGTAAAGTTAGTCTGTAAACTAAGGTCCGTTTTGTTAGGTTGTTACAGCATTTAGACACTTTATAAAATAGAAATGACTGGGGCCATCTTAAGTGTGGGCATCATGAAGCCAGACTGTATGACTTCCTGGATTTCAGCCTTGCAGATCTCGCACATGTTCAGTGCTGCACAAGCAGTGTAATGGACAGTACAGGTGCTAAACCTGATCTGAAACCTAAGTCACATGATTCTTCGAGACTGGGGAGTGCACAGACTCCTGGAAAGTTACACCCACTACATTCCCATGAGTCTGTGCGGTGTAGGTTAGGAAGCTTAAGCACCTAGGTGCAGGAAGAGGGAAGATTAACTATTCTGCCTAGCAACAACACTTTGAAGGCATCTAAAAAAAAAAAATTCTTAAAGGACTAATGACATTTTTTTAAAACTACTGATGTAATGTTATATTTATGGGTGGAACTCCACTTTAAATGATACCTTTTAAAAACGATTGAAAAGCAATTCAATTCAATCATATATTGTACCTTGGTTTCTACTTTTGTTTCTCTGCTCTTCACTTCCTGCTTCTCTGCACTGTTCATGTGACCATAGTGATTAGAACTACATTTCCCAGTATCCTTTGCAGTTTAAAAAAATCGGGCATGAGAGCTCTCTCACAGTTTTTGCATAAACTGCACACTATACCTCCTACTATACCGCCCACTATACCTCCCAACGATGATTATTCAAAGCTTCTAAACACACACACAAAGCCATACATGCTTCTCCCAGTCTTCTTCCCCTTACAGTATATTACACTGACTTTAAGATTTTACATTATTTTTGAGCTTGTCTGCAAGGTTTTCTCCGTTCAGGTGCCGCTTGCAGTAAACTCACAGTGTATTGTGTTCGATATGGAAGTTTTACACTTAGCAAGGGGGCGGGGTCCAGACAGGGCAGTGGTTTCCTAAAACAAAACTTATTGGAAGAGAGGAGGTGCTGGGGTGTTACAGACACACCCAGTAATTCACACCTCCTTGCTGTCTGGATTCTCTGGAAGACGTACACAACGTGCAGACGCAGATATGTAGTCTCCAGAGCACGTTTGTCCACACAGCATGAATCCCTCGCTCTGCTATGCTTTTCTCAAACAGACAACCAGGAAGTGGGGAGAACAGAAAAGCCATAGATCACTCAGTGAGCTAAAACGAACAATGAGGGCATGAAAACAGCACTGCACTAAGGTAAAGTAAGCTATTTAGCTAATAACATTTTTTCTTTACTGACCCTTTAAAAAAAAGAAAGGTGACTTAATCTGTCGGCCTGCTACTATTGACAAATCACATGTTTGGGGCAGAAAAGTGTCCAGACTGTGTTCCCTAATTGTGGTATAGTAAAAGTCATGTTATCATCCTGACTATGCTGTTTGTCAGGGCTGTGTAAATCTCAAGACTAGGTGGACACAAATGCAAAAACCTTGGTAGGTAACCCATCCCCAGTTTATACATTTTATTGGGGTATTTATCTGTTTCTTGGAGTTCAGCATTAACTCTATTACAGTTGTAAATGCAAGCAAACAAGACCAGTGCATTATGGAGTACATTATGAATTTGCATTGGTTGTTTTGGGTTACTGTACTTGGCACTCTTAATATTGAACAAAGGTCAGATAGTCTGGCTCTCTTGTCCTCATCCCTGACTGCCAACCATTATTCTGCATATGTAAAAATTACAAGAAAGAGGATAAAAGCAGTGGCAACAGCCATTGGGCAGACCTTTATAAGTCATTATAGCTTGTCAATAATATTGAAAGCCCCTTACCAACTTATCCGCAAGTTATTAAATCTGAACTATCGGTTATTGGTGGACTACTCTTAAACCTGTAGCCTAAATTCCAGTTTAAAGAAAGGTTCTAAAGCAGCCATACATAGATCAAAATTCAGCTAGTTCAGCAGGAACTGGTCATATTTCAATCCATGTATGGACACCCTGATTGTACACAAATTGATTTATCGGTTGACTTGTGTACAACAGCCTGTCAGGTTTTTCCATCGCAATTTGTTCCGGTGGTTATACCTGGCAACACTAATCATTGTGTTCTTCTGGCAGGGAAGGCTCCCCACCAGCAGAACACAATAGCATTGTCCACTACACTGCACTGTCCACTACACTGCACTACACACTACACTAACCACTGCACTGACCACTACACTACACTGTTCTCTACACTAACCACTACACTACACTGACACCAGACCTTTTTTTTATTTATACTGACTCTAAATGCTTGTCTTATCTCTCTGGCTGGCTGGCTGCTCCCTCCCACAGACCGTATCCACCCCCTCACCTGCAGCTTGTATCTTCCATAAGTCCAGAGGAGAGGGGGGAGCCTGGAGGAGGTGAAGACAGAAGCGGTATTCACAACAAGGTGGAGGCGGAGGTGGGACTCCAGGACCAATACACTCTACATTAAACTCTACTGACCACTACATTGCACTGACCATTACACTGCACACTACACTGACCGCTACACTACACTGACCGCTACACTACACTGACCACTACACTACACTGACCACTACACTACACTGTCCACTACACTACACTGTCCACTGCACTACACTGTCCACTACACTACACTGTCCACTACACTACACTGACCACTACACTACACTGACCACTACACTACACTACACTGTCCAATACACTACACAGTCCACTACACACGCCACTGCACTGATCACTACACTACACTGACCACTGCACTACACTGCACTCTACACTACACTGACACCAATCTGTCTTTTATTTATACTAACTGCTTGTCTTATCTCTCTGGCTGGCTGCTCCCTCTCTCCAGACCGTATCCACTCCCTCACCTGCAGCTTTCATCAGTCTGGAGGAGAGGGGAGAGCCTGGAAGAGGTGAAGACAGAAGCAGTATTCACAATTAGGTGGAGGTGGAGGCGGAGGCGGGATTACAGGAGCAGCCACAATCCCCTATAGGCCACCCCCACTGCGATCACCTAAAGGCCAGCCCAGCTGCGATCACCGATAGGCCAGCTCAGCCAAAGCCACCACATATGATACCATTCGCCGAATCACAGGGTGCCAGCCGCAGTTGAGCTCAGGGGCACAGGAAGTAAATGTTAGGGGGACAGGGCCGGCAGTGACACATACTGCCTGATGTGGGATTTTGCCCCTAAATGTTGTGCCGGGCCACGTCCCCCTCCGCACCCCCCACACTAAGCCACTGGCAGCCAGTACACTTTAGGTCCCTTTCACAAGTAGAGGAGCCTGCTCCGATCAGCAGGGGATCTGTGAGTGAGACAGATGCAGCTCAGTTTATGCAGAGCAGACATGGGCAAACTATACTGAGCTCTATGGGTGGCTCGTGTAAATGGACTTTGCTGTCCATTTAAATCATGCTAGCTCCAACTCGGTCCACCAAAACGGAAAAGGATGCAGTTCTTTTTTTTTGTTTTTATTTTACCAGATCTGATTGGACCTAGAAGTAGGAAGGTGTAAACAGACACAAATCCGTTTACACCCTTCTGTCAATAGGGCTGCATAGACCTTTCTGATCAGGTCTGCCTAAACAACTGACCAGAGGACCTGATCGGAAAGCCTGTGTGAAAGGGGCCTTATCAGACAAATATTTAATTAATAATACAGTCATTCTTTATTTTAAAAATTATATCATCATTACCACTAACATATTAATGTATGTTGTGAATTGCTATCAACAAGATAAAAGCAACTGATCATTTCTATTGTCCTATTTTTCTAGATATATCTAATATGACATGATTCAATGTCCCCCAAATGAGACATGTATGGAGAAAATATATAGGCTACCACTGCTGATCTCTCTGGTATGAAAGCCAATTCCTGACTTTCATGCTTATTCAATGTTTTCAATACTTCTTGAGTTACTGACCTAGAACAAGTATGCAGATTTGTTTTAACTTTAACCTGCTGCATGCTTGTTCTAGGAAAGTATTTCTCAAAATGTTGATGCCAGAGACAGGAAACCATTTTCCAAAAAAAGTCAGTTATCACCACATTTTTAAAATTACCATATTTTTCTCACTTGTTTCCATGCATACCTGATTGCAAGACTTGACATGCATTATTGCCAGACCAAGTGATGTCAACCTTGTGGAAAAGAAAAAAACTTGCTCTACTTTTTCTAGATACATTTTTTTTTTTTTTTTAATTTAGCCCACACTGCAATGGAATACCAATAAAACGTCTTTATTGTAACACAGACAGATGCAGTCACAGGAATGAACAGAAGGTTTCAAGGGCTTAGTCATAACAGGGGTCAAACTGTGTGGGTGGGGTTGAAATAGGTGAAAACACACCCATTCACAGCCAAATCCAAGAGAAAAATAAAAATGAATGCAAAACAAAGTGACAATAACCACCAGGCAGAGACAGAGACAATAAACAACAGACAGAGACATCAGTTAAAAAACAATTAAAAATAAGCTGAAACAACCAAAAAGAAATCCAACCTGTATCAGAGATTTCTGGATAGGGGTTATCCGAGGTGGATGATTGATGAAGCCTATTCCATTGCCAAAGCCCACCTCAGATCACCCCTATCCAGAAATCTCTGATACAGGTTGGATTCCTCTCTCTTAAATAAACCATCACTGCTGCAAATCTGTCTAGCTCTTAAAATTGCCAAACAGGAATGCCTTTACTAGTATGCTTAGGGTGTCTGGATTGTGCAACTAGCAAGGAGTTACCAGAGAGATGTTTTCTGAAAAGGTCTGTTACAATCATAGGCGGACATCCAAAAAATATACCTCCCTTTTAGCTACGTGGCTGGTGAACTATATTATTCTGATTATTATTGTTTACCACATCCCTCCCGGCCTATAGCAGATTGACGGCAATGCGAAGGGATCGGTTATCCTGACTCTGCGCCCCAGGAGGTGTGCAGAGTGGCGATCGGTGGAGCGGTGTGTCTTTTCCAACACATTGTATCTCTGATCTTGGTAAAGAGCCTATGACATAGGCCCTTTACCATATGATCATCTGTGACCAATCACAGCTGATCACAGTGTAGAGGAGAGCCGATCAGCGGCTCTCCTGACAGGGGGATCTGCACTGCACAATTAGCACAGTCTCGGGGGGCGTGGCTACCGCGCTGCTGAATGGCCGCATGAGCTCATAGCTCCTCCGTAGGACCGGGAACAGCAACGGCTAGAGGCATCACCGACGATCGGCACACAGCACAGAGGCTTCAGGAGAGGGGTGAGACCTCCGCGATGGCCAGAAAAAAGAAGGAACCCGCCGGGATTAAGAAGCTCCCACACTTCTTCCTTCCTATGGAGCAGACGCATGTACAAGATGGCGCCGGCGGCTGCTCGCCGTCCGCCTCCAGCAGCTCATCACGCTCCTCACAGAGCCCTGCATCGCTCGGAGCTACTAAGGCTTCTCAGCCCAGATCACCAGCGGCTTCTACTCCTTCCATGCAGAGCCCTGCTAAGTCCAAACCCAGGCTGTCGGCTGGCTCATCCCCCATAGAGGTAAGCCTCAGTTGCAACTCGGCTGACACAACCAGGGAATTATCTGACACATTTAACTCCTTCCCGGCCACAGCTCAGCCTGTCTCTGAAACAATATTAAAAGATATGCTGGTGTCTCTCCGTGCATCGTTGCAGACTGACATGCTGAAATGTGTAGCTGATTTTAAAGCTGAAGTGCATGAATTGGGAGGGAGAGTTGACAAAATAGAGAACAAGATGGGTGAATTTGCTGCTTCCCACAACTCCCTCATAGATGCACATAATGAGCAAGATGACCAGTTAGAGACCCTCAAAGCCAAAGTCGCAGACCTTGAGGACCGCTCAAGGAGGAATAACTTGAAACTTAGGGGTGTCCCTGAAACTGTCTTGAACACTCATCTTAATCAGTATGCCTGTGACCTGATCCATGAGGTTTTACCAGAGATTCCTGCCTCTGAAGTGGTAATTGACCGAATACATCGCTTACCAAAACCGTCTTACCTTCCTGATGACGTTCCGAGGGACGTGATAATGAGGGTGCATTTTTACCATGTCAAAGACCAGCTTATGGCGAACTTTCGTAAAAAAAACGCATATCCCTGAGCGTTTTTCTCGACTTCAAGTGTATGCGGACCTGTCGCAGTACACGCTGCAGAAAAGAAAATCACTCATACCTATTACCAAGGCTCTCAGGAACCATGACATCATTTATCGCTGGGGTTTTCCCACAAAGCTTACCATTACCTACAACAACACTACCTCTGTGATAACATCTTTGGAAGAAGGTTTAGCTTTACTTAGCTTTACTTCGCTCATGGGATATCCTTCCCGAGCAGGAACCGCCATCTCGTCCACCTCAGTCCAAGCTGGATGATCAGGAGATGTGGCATACCGTTTCCCACAAACGCAGACAGAAAAGCCGCACAACCTAATTACCTCTGGCCACTAACCCAGAATGAATAGAGATCACTTTGCCCGGTCCGCTAAGACGCTAAGACCACAATGTCCCTCCCCCTACTATGGTGCATTTCCCCTGCACTCAGATTCCAGCTGGGATCGCTCATGTTTTTACTACTTATCTGTTGTTTTTTCGCTGTTTTTTCTTTTGTTTCTGGTTTTGTTTTGAAGCATCGCTCTGACACCTGTGGAAAAGACTTGGTCGGTCAACAAATCATCACCCTGGTCGCTGGCTCTCCTGCAACCCCTGCATGCCTGAATATCAACCTGCTCTTGATGGCTAAAGGTAAAGTGAGCATTCTTACCCTACCGCCCACATGGTGATTAAAATTACTTCATTCAATGTGAGGGGGCTCAATCACCCTGCAAAAAGAGCATCTCTCTGGAGGGAATCTCTTAAATTAGGGAGTGACTTGATCTGTGTACAAGAAACACATTTTCGGGAATCTGCCCTACCAACCTTGAACCATAAACAATTTCCTCACGTATTTACCGCATCAGCACCACAGAAGCGGAAAGGGGTCCTCATTGCAGTTAAAAACTCTGTGGCATTCTCCCTCCACGATTCTATCCGAGATCCTAATGGCAGATTTCTAATACTTTTGTGCGACATCAATAACAGTCCCTTTACGATTGTGAGTGCCTATGCTCCAAACACTCACCAGCTACGTTTTGCAAACAAATTATTCCGCAGACTTTCGAAGATTAGACGGGGACAACTGGTGGTTTGCGGGGACTTTAATATCACTGCTGATCCTCGCCTAGATAGCTCTTCTAAATCAAAACGCCTTCCTTTGGCACTCCAACCAACGCTCCATAAGGAGGACCTCTATGATGCCTGGAGATGCCAACATGGCAAAGAACGTGACTTTACTTTCCACTCCGTACGCCACAACTCGTACTCTCGGATCGATATGATTCTAGTGGACAAATTACTTTTGCAGGCTGTATCTTCCTCCAGTATCCATGATATTACGTGGTCGGACCACGCCCCGGTTTCCATATCGATTCTGGAGAAACACACACCCTCTCCTGCATATGTTTGGAGGGTTAACTCACAACTTTTCAATTCTGAACAGAATGTTATAGACATTTTCTAAGCATTTGAAAGAGTACTTTCAGTTAAACTCTCATTCAGTTTCCAACCCTTCTGTTGTCTGGTGCGCTCACAAAGCCTTTATAAGAGGCATTTTCATTCAGATGTCCTCACGCATTAAAAGGCAGAGGTCATTGCGGCTCGATAGCTTATTGAGAGATATAAGGTCCCTTGAGTCTTCTAATAAGACTAATCCCTCCCAATCCTCATGCATGGCCCTGTCTAGACTTCGAACAGACCTCCGTCTGCTGTTAATAGAACAGCATGACAAACACCTTAAAGCCCTCAAACTGGCACACTATTCCTCTGGCAATAAAGCAGGCAAATTCCTTGCTAATCGCTTCAGAGCGAAGAAGCTTCAAACTAAAATTGGGCATCTGATAGATCCAAACACGAAACAAAAACTTGTTAACCCCAAACAAATTGCCGACGCTTTTGCATCCTACTATGGTTCCCTATATAACCTAAAAGATGACCCTAACACCCCACAACCTAATATCTCTGATATTCAATCCTTTCTGGCTTCGCTACAACTCCCTACTCTTACAGATGCTCAGCTAGAAGCGCTTAACGCACCTATAACCCCCCAAGAGATCACCAAAGCGATCCACACTTTGCCGGCTGGTAAGTCGCCTGGGCCTGATGGCCTATCGAATGATTATTACAAGCGCTTTCAAGACATTATCACCCCGAGTCTCTCCTCGGTGTTCGCAGCTGCAATGACCTCGGCCTCCTTACCAGTAGAGATGTTACAGGCTTATATAGTCACCATACCGAAACCAGGTAAGGACCCTACCCAACCAGCTAATTATAGGCCGATATCGTTACTAAACACGGATCTCAAATTATATGCGAAAATTATTGCCCGTAGATTGACTCCCATTCTCCCAACTCTTATCAAACCGGATCAAACGGGTTTCGTTACTGAACGCCAGGCGTCTGACGCAACCAGGAGAGTGTTGGGCCTAATTCATCATGCTGGGGCGAGTCGGGTGCCTTCTCTGCTGCTATCCCTGGATGCGGAGAAGGCATTCGACCGTATCCATTGGCAATATATGACCCAAACTCTCCAGAAATTTGGATTCACGGGACCAATTTTATCCGCCATACTAGCACTGTACACTACACCTTCTGCGAAGGTATATACCTCCAACATCCTATCTCGCTCCTTTACAATCTCGAATGGAACCAGACAGGGTTGTCCTCTGTCCCCATCCATATTTAATTTATTAATCGAGCCCCTAGCAGAAGCAATTAGAATGTCCCCAATGATCACTGGCTTCGAGTTTCAAAATAGCTCCCATGTTATCAATCTATTTGCAGATGATATAATCATTTTTTTTAACAAATCCCAATACCTCCTTAGCTGCAGCCCATGATGTCCTCACGACTTTTAGTGCCTTGTCCTATTACAAAGTCAACTACACGAAATCCTTAGTACTAGATTTAGGAGTAGACCCTGCCCTTCGAAAAAAAACTGCAAGCTTCTTTTTCTTATACGTGGAGCACCTCTGGGATTCCTTACCTGGGTATTCGTTTGGTTTCAGATGTCACAAAATTAGCGGACATCAATTATCCCCCTCTTATTGAAAAATTAACCAGGGATGCACAAAAAATGTCTAAATGTGAACTCTCCTGGACGGGCCGTTTAGCTACTTTTAAAATGTTTATGTTACCCCAAATTCTATACCTTTTTAGAACACTTCCCATGCCTATTAAAAAAACACACCTGGTCGCGCTTAATAAAATCTTGAAAAACTTTGTCTGGCAGAAAATGAAACCAAGATGTTCACATGCCCAACTGCTAAAACATAGGTATGCTGGAGGCATGGGAATGGTAGATCTGCGTGATTATTGGGTAGCTACTCACCTAACCCAGCTCAAAAATTGGTTTTCGATGACGTCAGACAAACTTTGGATAGATGTTGAAAGACAATGTAGTTCTACTCCCTCACTTAAGCATATGCTACTAGCTGATGCTTGGAAGCCGAGAACACTAAACCAATTGCCTCCCTCTACTCAGGCCTCCTTAGAGGCGTGGAGAATACTTTGCTCCATGAAACCCCCTCAAGATCAGGGAGTATCTTTACCTACTCCAATTAGGGTAGTGGAGCTCATAAACCCTAATGTATCTTTACAATCCTGGGAAAGGAACAGTATCTCAACCCTCCAACAATTATTAAATAATAATATTCTCAAGTCCTTTGTTCAGATCCAGTCTGAATTCCACATTCCTGCTACAGACTATTACCTATACCTCCAACTATCTCATCTCCTCAATTCCCTTGCCCCCCCTGAAATAACTTTATATAAACAGAGTTGGCGCTTCTTTACAGATGCTCCTTCCTCAATCAAAGGTACTTCCCTATTCTACAACATGCTACAGAGCAAACTTAATTTCCATAAATCCATTTTTTGTTTACCAAAAATGGGAAACAGACCTGGGGGAATCTTTTACCACCTATCAATGGCAGTCAGCTTTTAAGGCCATCTACCAAGCTTCCAAATGTGCTAACCATTGGGAACTAGCCCACAAAATTGCCCTGAGATGGTACCTCACTCCGTACAGACTGTCTAAATTTATAGCTTCATATTCCCCGTTGTGTTGGAGGGGCTGTGGGGGGGTGGGCCAGCTAATGCACATTTTTTGGTCATGTAGACACCTCACCAGCTTCTGGAACAAGGTGTTCTGTACAATTTCTGAAATTACGGGGATTATTACTCAACCTTCTCCCGCCTTAGCAATTCTCAATGTAGGTATAGATCTCTATCCCCCAGATTGCCGAAAAATTGTCACCCACATCCTATTGGCTGCTAGGCTGTTAATCGACAGGAAATGGAAATCCAACTTATCTCCCAACGTGTCAGAGCTGGTTGATATAGTGAAACAAAACTTTGCTTATGAGAACTTATTGGCGTATAAACATGGCTCTAGGCAAGTTTTTGACCGTCATTGGCAGTTGTGGACCCTCTGGGTCAAAAAACCGGTAAAAGTTAATTGACTGATTTTGCTGTTCTCAGGCCCGACCTCTCTCTCTCTTTCTACCTCTTTCTCTTCTTTTCCCTGACCGACCCACAGCTCGCACTTTGCATTCTAGATGCTTGTCGTACCAAGTCTGTTGTTTAGGTGTTATTTGGATTTTGACAAGGTACGTTTTTGTTTTTGTTTTTGTTTTGTTCCTTTTCCCTACCCTTCTCTTTTCTCCCTACCTTTCTCTATGTACACAGTCTGGATGATTCACTGAATTGTTGTTGACTGTGTCCGTAGCAACATGTACCATGCTCATCTCAGATTGTGTTTTCTAATGATTGCCTCCATGCACAATTATTGAGATTATATGCACTGTACACCGATTTTTGATGCTATGATACATGTTCTGTATTTTTCTAATCTTTAATAAAAAAAGAATGAAACAAAATTAGCACAGTCTCCATCAGAGGTGCCCACATCAGATGCCAATCAGTGCACATCAGATGCCAATCAGTGCACATCACAGATACCAATCAGTGCCTATCACACATGCCAATTAGTGCCCATCACATATGCCAATCAGTGCCCATAACACATGCCAATCAGTGTCCATTAGTAATGCCGGTCAGTGACCATTACATATGCCAATCAGTGGCCATCAGTAATGCCTGTCAGTGCCTCCTCATCAGTGCTGCCTATCAGTGCCATCTATCATTGCCCATCAGGGCTGCTGATCAGGGCCCACCATTGCCCATTAGTGTCCATCAGTGCCCATAATTGCTGCTTAACAGTGTCCATAAGTGCTGTCTATCACTGCCTATCAGTGCTGCATATCAGTGATGCATATGCATCAGTGCTGCATATTAATGCCTTCTCATCAGTGCCCATCAGTGCCACCTCTTTACAAAATTTATAACAGATTTGGTTCAAAAATGTTGGTCTATTTTTTAATTGTTTAGCAAAAAATAAAAAAACCCAGTGGAGATTAAATACCACCAAAAGGAAGCTCTATTTGTGGTTAAAAAAAATTCACATGGGTACAGTGTTGCATGACCGCGCAATTGTCATTCAAAGTGTGGCAGTGCTGAAAGCTGAAAATTGGTCTGGGCAGGAAGGGTGTAAAAGTGACCGGTATTGAAGTGGTTAAAAAGCTCAGAAATTGATCCAACATCCAAAAAATGTTCACTGACCACAAAGATAAGGTCATCTATGTAGTATAGGTATGCGATTATATGTGACCTAAATGGATTATGCCCTCCAAAGATATGGGTGCTTTCCCACCAACCCATGTATAAGTTAATCAGTGAGGGGAAAATGTTGCACCCATTGCTGCCCCACACCTTTTGGGTTAGAAAAATCCATAAAAAATAAATAAATAAATATATATATATATATATATATATATATATATATATATATATATATAAAGAAAGCAAATACTTTAGAACTTCAAGTATGTATAGGTAATGGTCAATAGACAGATTAGTGTAATATTTTAGATTCTGATTCCCAGATGGTGAGGTATACACAAATATAAACTCACCACATCACAGGTGACCCATGCATGGCCATTGTCCCATATCTTTCAGGTGATTTGTGTCTCTTAGAGCCCTTTCACACTGGGGCGGTGGGGGCGTCGGTGGTAAAGCGCCTCTATTTTTAGTGGAGCTTTACCGTCGTTTTCACTGCGCTATTCGGCCGCTAGCCAGGCTCCTTTAACCCCGAATAGTGATCAAAAAAGGATTAAAACTGCCCGCAAAGCACCGCTGCAGTGGCGCTTTGCCGGCGGTTTTGTCGGTGCTGCCCATTGATTTCAATGGGCAGGGGAGCTTTATGAGCTAGAGTAATGGAGCCGCTGTTTCAGGGCGCTTTGCAGGCCCTTTTTTTAGCGTTATAGCGCCTGTAAAGCGCCTCAGTGTGAAAGGGGTTTAAGATATCCACGGAGTTGGATGACTAAAGATTGGAGCTGTTGATCCAACGATTGGCTCAACCTCTCATTGAGGGAGCCAATCCCTGCAATCATTGGTCTACCCTGTAGGGGGCTAAGCCCCTTATGGGTTTTCAGTAAATTATGAAATGTGGGTAAAATAGGATGTTCAAGAATTAACACTTCAGCTTCCTTGTTGGAGAAGATACCTAAATGAACCCCTTTTCTAACCAATGTGGCCCCTCCCACGCCCGCTGTATCCCTGAGACACGGTGGATTGTGGACCCCAGTACTCCGGGCCTGGTGATCATGTGATCACTATGCAATCGCATGATCACAATGTCAACAAAGCTGTGTTTGGCCAACAGCTATCACATGGTACCTGGGCCAATCACAGCACCCTGTACCATGTGATTAGCGTTAGCCAATCACAGATCACTAGTGATAACAGCTGTCATGAATGGTTAACCCATTAATGAGAATTGAAAACGTTGCTGTTATGATGATCTTAATGGTAACAACAAACAAAATGTAAAAAAAAAAAAAAAAAAACTGGTCACACCCCTCTTAGTAGTACAGTGATACTATGGTGACACCGACTCTGGCACCGACTAAAGGTGACTCTGATGGAAGTATGTTAAAGAAAAAAGAAAACAATATTGAATAAAACATAAATTCTTTATTTAATATTTTAATAACATACTATCAACAGTCAGTATCCCTTAGACATGTGCACAGAAATTTTTTTCGTTTTTTTTTGTTCTGTTTCGTATCGTTCCGTAGGTTCGTTTCCGTTCGTTTTTCGTAAGACGCCCGTTTTCCTGTCCGTTCCCGTTCGTTTTTCGTATGACGAGATTTTTTCGTATCCCGATCGTTTCGTATTTTCGTTACTGTTTTATTTTCGTACATGCGGGATGGTTCGTTATTCTGTTTAATTCATGTTCGTTACTTGTTAGACAATAATTTTCGTGAATTTTCGTCAATGATTTGCATTCTGTGTTTTGGATTCCTTTTTCTGTTCGTGTTTTCGGTCGTGTGTTCGTGTGACATCTATGACAATTTGTTGTGGATGTCATGTGAGCATGCGACTGAAGATACGAACAGAAAAAGGATTTTCGTCATTTTGTACTTTCGTAAATATATCGCGGGGATTCGTGGCACTTTCAAAACGCGGCTCATCCATATTAACGATTGTTAAGCCCCATACACTTGGTCAGACTTTTTTAACAACAAACATAAAAACGATCGTTTTCCGTTCGTTCTCAGAAAATTTGTTTGTTTTTAAACTCCATCAGAAAACCATTTTTGGGTTCAAAAGTCTGGCCAACTGATCTCCCTTCAGATGAAAATCCACAGAAAAGTTTATTTGGCTTTACTGTACTACTCAGCACAAAAGAGAAGCTGCTTTACTAACTACTAGTGTTGAGCAGAATATGCCATATTCGATTTCGCGATATATCTCGAATATATATTCGAATATTCGAGATATATTCGCTAAATTCGAATATTCGTGATATTTTATCGAAATTAAATGATTGCGATTTTTCGCTATTGCGAATGCGAAAATAATTGCGATTTTTTGATAACTGCGGTAGGAGCACTCTGATTGGCTCAGAATATTCGTGATATTTTATCGAAATATCGCAACATGCGAATGCGATATTTATTGCGCAATTTCGAGAAATGCTGGAGGAGCGCTCTGATTGGCTCAGAATATTCGTGATATTTTATCGAAATATCGCAACATGCGAATGCGATATTTATTGCGCAATTTCGACAAATGCTGTAGGAGCACTCTGATTGGCTCAGAATATTCGTGATATTTTACAATACAAAATAATTGCGAATATTCGGCAAATGCGGAAGGAGCACTCTGATTGGTTCAGAATATTCTTGATATTTTACAATACAAAATAATTGCGAATATTCGGCAAATGCAGAAGGAGCACTCTGATTGGCTCAGAATATTCTTGATATTTTACAATACAAAATAATTGCGAATATTCGGCAAATGCAGAAGGAGCACTCTGATTGGCTCAGAATATTCGTGATATTTTACAATAGAAAATAAAAAGTGTTTTGCATTGGTGGTGATTCTTTACTCTATCCATCTGTCACAGCCGTTTGTCAATCAAACACCTTGAAGATTGAACACGTTCATGCTGCATGCTTTGGACTTTTTTTCACTTCACATATCAAAGACATTTTTATGAAAGATTATTTTTCTATTATTGGGACTATATTTCTTTATATATTTGTTTCACTGTGTATTTCACAAGTTATTTGCGCTTGCTTATTTTAAAATTTGCCCACATGTCTTGTCACTAGACATATTTTTTATTCTTGTAGAGCGACTCCATTTTCTGTCTTGTATTAAATTATGTTGTATAACATTTTTGAGTTGCTGCTGTATTCTCCCCTTTTTTTAAGGTATGCGCAATTTTTTCCTTCTTACAAAAAAAAATAATATCAAACATACAAATATTCATAACAGAAACATACACAAAGCCCCCCCCTTTTGCATCAGAGACAATCAGAGTTCTCCTACCACAGTTATCGAAAATTCGCAATCATTTTCGCATTCGCAATAGCGAAAAATCGCAATGTTTTTTTTTATATATTCGGCAACATAAAAGGATCGCCTCAGCTTAGCTACTCGGCCCAGGGTCTCTAATCATACCAGCAATGCTTTTAGACGTCGATAGGATGTGATCTGTTTTAAAAATCAAATTGAAAAAATGCGAATATTCGGAATTGCGAATATTCACCGCGAAATTCGAAATATAGCGCGATTTCTCGAATATGCCATATTCGAGCCGAATATTCGCAATGCGAATATTCGTGAGCAACACTACTAACTACACTCACTGCCCATTCAAAAAAAACGAAAATGACATCTATAATAAAAGATTTCTATTCTGTATTTTGGGTCCTTTTTCTTTTGGTGTTCTCGGTCGTGTGTTCGTGTGACATCTGTGGCAAAAGTTTCGCATTCTGTTGAATCCAAAATACAAACAGAAAAAAGGAATTCAAAATACAGGGTGCGGGTCTTTTGTTGTGGATGTCGTGTGAGCATACGACTGAGGGTGCGAACAGAGAAGGGATTCAAACAGGATACAGAATGCAAATCTTTTGTTGTGGATGTCGTGTGAACATACGGCTGAGGATACAAGCAGAGAGGGGATTCAAACAGGATACAGAATGCAAATCTTTTGTTATAGATGTAATTTTTGTTCTTTTGCCGTTTTGTCGTATTTTCGTCGGATCGTTCGTTCGTATTTGCGGTTGTTCGTTATGCGGCTCATTCATAATCCTGTCGTTTTCGTATTTTGGTGCTTTATTTTTTTCGTATGTACACATTATTCTGCGGGTACGAAAATGAACATTTTCGTACGAAAATAACATTCGTACGAACGGGAATGCACATATCTAGTATCCCTGATCACTTCTACCTTATTCATATGATGACGCTGTACTGTAATGGTGACCATATGTAAAAAAAAAAAAACATTTTCAATTTCTTTATTGTCAAAAAAATGAAAAATTGTGCTCACCATGCCACTTACTGAATGCCGCAGACTGTCTACCTTCCAAAAAGGAGTTATTTGGGAAGAACTTGTACTGTCCTAGGATTTTAGGGCCTCAAGAAATGAGATAGGCCATCAGTACATTAGACTTGATCAATTTTCAAATATACAGTATTTACCATAGTTTGTAGATGCTATAACTTTCACACAAACTTATTGGGATATTTTTAGCAGAATAGCTATACACATATTTTTCATGTAGTAGAATACATTTTGGCCTTAACGTTTCATGACAGAATGTAGAAAATATAAAAAATATGAAAATGTAGTTAAAAAAAAGTTTAGTCTTTTTTTCATTTACAATATATCACAAAAAAAAAAAAAAACAGAGGTGATCAAATGCCACCAAAAGAAAGCTCTATTTGTATATTTTTTTATTTTATATAAATGTAATTTGCGTACAGTATTGCATGACAGTGCAGTTGCTAGTTAAAGTAGTGCAGTGCTGAATAGAAAATAATTCCCTGCTCACGAAGTGGGTAAAACCCTCCAGAGCTCTAGTGGTTAATATCCATAGTTTAGACACAGGTGCACTTTAAAGTCAACCTTTAGCATTTCAGATTAAACATATGAACATTTGCTGAAAAAGCATATAAGAAGTATTTTCTTTTCTTTTATAAAAATTCATGCATTTCAAAGTGATCTTTTAGCAAGGTGCAAAAATCTAATCTGATAAATATTTAAGGTGATAGTAAAGCCTAATTATTTTTTGGTAAAATTAAAAAGAGATTGGGCCAGATCCTCAAAAGGGATACACCGGCGTATCTACTGATACGCCGTCGTATCCCTGTTTCTATCTTTGGAACTGATCCACAGAATCAGTTTCCAACAGATAGGCAGAAGATCTGACATGTGTAAGGGACTTAGGATGCAGTACCGCATCTGCCGCTGGGGGCATTTCGAGTCGAAATGCCGCGTCGGGTATGCAAATTAGCACTTACGGAGATCCACAAAGCTTTTCAGCTCCGTTTTTTCTCTGTAAGTATTAGTTTGCAAATGCAAAATTAGGGCTGCTTTTACAAAGTGTAAAGTTAGTACACCTTGTAAAAGTAGACCCTTCTTTCCCACGACGCTGTTATTTATTTATTTAAAAAAAAAAAATTCCCGCCGTATCTTTTTTTTTCCAACGCAACTTTTTTTACCCGGCGCGATTCACAAAACTCAGCGTAACGTAAAACCGCGCAATGCACGTCGGGAAAATGACGTCGTGAGCATGCGCAGTACGGCCGGCGCGGGAGCGCGCCTAATTTAAATGGGACTCGCCCCATTTGAATAGGAACGCCTTGCGCCGGCCGGATTTAAGTTACACAGCCGAAAATTTCTAGGTAAGTGCTTTGTGGATCGGGCACTTAGGTAGAAATTTTCCGGCTGTGTAACTTAAATGGCAATATTTAAGTTACGGCGGCTGGCTGTGGATCTGGCCCATTATTCTTACCTGTACAGAATGGTCTTTTACTTTCCCTTCTGGTGTCCCCTACCCACGCTCTTCACTCCTCCTTCTTACGAGTGCCCCATCAGCAAGCCAAGAGGGCAATCATGCAGGTGCATATCCAAGTAGGGCTGTGTGGGTTTGATTAACACCACCAGAAGTCTATGGCTCCCACTGCTGCCTGAGTCTCCTGTGAGACCATCAAGTGATGGCAGAAGAGCTGCAACCGGGAGAGTGCTCAATTGCTGACAGGCCTTAGGTAAGTCTTTAAGGCGTGGGGTAGGAAAACAGTTGGTGGGGAGTTTTTATCTTAAAGGAGTTGTAAAGGAAAATGTTTTTTCACCTTAATGCAATCTATTATTGCATTAAGGTGAAAAAACATCTGGGGGTTATACTTACCTGACCCCTTGAAAGTCCCGTGCGGTCCCGATATCCTCTTCGCCGCTCAGCCTGGCCGCTGATTGGCTAGAGCGGATGGATGAGAGCAGCGCAGCCATTGGCTGGCGCTGCTGTCAATCACATCCAGTGACGCGGCGTGCCTAAGGGCGGGGCCGAGTGATACAGTGAGCGGCTATGGCCGCTCGCTGTATCACGGGAGCGCGCCCGCAATTAGTGACCAACATGTGAGCTCTCGCATGACTGTGGTGACTAATTGCGGGGAGGACCGAGACAGCCGCCGAGGGACCCCAGAAGACATGGGTCGGGGGCACTCTGTGCAAAACGAACTGCACAGTGGAGGTAAGTATAACATGTTTGTTTTAAAAAAAAAAAAAAATCCTTTAGTGACCCTTTAAAGGGGTTGTAAAGGTACAATTTTTTTTCCCTAAATAGCCTCATGCTCGACCCCTCCCTTGGACTACAGGAGAGTCAGGATTCCCACTTACACACAGCTCTTTTCTCTATCTGCAACGTAGAGAGCGTCCTGACTCTCTTGTAGTCCAAGGGAGGGGGCGAGCACGACACTCCACACCAGGGAGAAAGCCTTGCATTACTGTGTGGAGTTACAGACAGAAGAACAGGAAGTGAGGATTTCTCAGAAGAAATAAGGACATTTAAAAGCAAAATAGAAGGATGAGGTAAGTGAAGGAGGACTGCACTAAGGTAAAGGAAGCTATTTAGGGGGAAAAAAATTACCTTTACAGCCCCTTTAATGCGAGAACTTTAGAACCATTTTAATAAATTGTTGGCATCTACATTTGTGGACTTCTTTGCAAAACCACTGTGTTTTAACAGGGAATCCATTAAGAACAAATGAAGTATGATTTATTTTTATTTTTTAAATAACAAACGTCATACTTACTTGCTCATAAATGTAGGCCAATATTTATTCTGCTACATATTTTTGCTAAAACAATATCCCAATAGGTGTATGTTGATTGGTTTATGCAAGTTATATCATCTACAAACTATGAGGTATACAGTATACTGACATTTTTATTGTTAATTTATAGTGGACAGACAAATGACACAATTACCTAAATGTATCCAAGTCTTGTCAAAACAACCTTTCCAGTCTGAACAAGCCAATTTTTTCAGCTCATGATACCTTTGAAACAGCACAACACTGCAAAATGTGATGTCAGTGTACAAGATGTCTGATTGAGAGGTGTTGTTTATACAGCTTTATAACCCACACCTGCATCACAGATAATTGTGGTATTAGGTACCAACACTTTGTTTTTATTCTCCTCTGCAATCACAGCAGGTGGAAAATGAGGATTTGATGTGAAACCCCAACATAACACCCGCATTGTGTTATCTGAAGCACAAATTGGGTCACTGCTTTAAACATGAAACTAATAGCTGCAATAACTTTTTTTTCTGTTTGTCCTAGTAGTATACACACAATATAAACAAAGTATCTGCTTAAAGAAGTACAGTTGCATCTTAAAGTCAATTTGTGCACAGGTTTTGGACATTTGAACGCTAACTACGTACACACCGCGTACACACGGTCTGGAAAAAGTCAGATGGGAGCTTTTCATCGGATATTCTGACCATGTGTATGCCCCATCTGACTTTTTCCATCTGACTTTCCGACGGACTTAGATAGAGAGCAGGTTCTCTTTTTTCCCCCTCTGAAATTCCGACTGAGTTTTGCCCGGTCAAAAGTCTGACTGTGTGTACGTGGCATAATTTTTATTTATTTTTTTACAAACAACGTGGTGCTTAATTGTACGAAAAGAAAATAAGGACATACAGTGTGCAATGATACAGTTTGTGCAGATGCAGCAAGTACAGCACATGGGTATACACAGACTTTTCACATTAACAGTACAGAGCGAATGACTCCAAAATGACTGGACCAAATAAATAAACAAAACCAGGCAAAAGTGAGCACATGGGAAGCGAGATGACCCAGTCCCTATGGAGGGTACCCACAGGGTCCCCCCGGCACATATACAGAGCATACATCCGAGCACGAAGAAAGGGAAGGGATAAATGATATATAAACAGACTCAGGGGGGTAGATCGGTACGTACACGTGGCAGCTGTACCCAGCCAGGCATCCCAGATCTTACCATACTTGGCCGGGCAACCCCTGTGGGCATTAATTTCCTTTTTATATGGCAGCATACAATTAACCGCCGCGATCCACTACTGAAGGGAAGGCGGCGGAACCTGAAGGCACTTTCGTGCTATAAGTAATCTGGCTGTAAAAAGCGACTCTTGAAAAAATATCTTGTGGTATTTATCCGAATCTGGGTCCGGAAACACCCCCAACAGGCACTGGCAGGTAGTATAAGTTAAAATCAGGTAGTGATGCGCCCCCCAACTGAACTGGATTCTTCAGCACCTGCCAGGACAATTTATGTCGGGCCGTACCCCGCTCAAACGAATATAGGATAGCCTCAATGGATTTAAAAAGTCTAAGAGGAAGATAACCAGGGGCATGCCAAAGCACATACAGGAATTTAGGGAGAATAATCATTTTAATTAGATTCACTTGCCCCATCACCCCCAGTGGCAGCTAAGCCCAGGTCTGTGTTTTGGTTTTTAGAAACTTTATCAGCGGTTCAATATTAAGAACGACATAGTCCTCTGGGGATCTAGACATCCAGATCCCAAGATACTTCAGGGAGCTAACCCTAAGTAGAGGGGAGGAGGCCTGGAGTTCCATTGGTACACTCACATCTATAGGGAGGATTTGGGACTTATCCCAGTTAATCCGTAGGCCAGAGTAGTGGCCAAAGGCACGTATAACCTCCAGGGCGGCCTGTAAGGAGTGACCAGCATCAGCCAAGTAAAGGAGCATATCGTCAGCGTATAGACTGACTGTCTCCACCAACTCCCCACGCCGAAGACCCCGAACGCCGGGGTGTGTTCTGAGGGAAGATGCCAGGGGCTCTACGGCTAAAGCATACAACAACGGGGACAAGGGACATCCCTGTCTGGTTCCCCTAGACAGGGGAAAAGGGGCTGAGACTCAAACGTTGACCAAGATCCTGGCACACGGGTCCTGGTTTAGGAGATGGATCCACTTCATAAACTTGGGCCCAAAACCAAACCGTGCCAGGCATTCCCAAAGGTAGTCCCACTCAAAAGAATCGAAGGCCTTTGCGGCGTCGAGGGACACCACGACCCTGGAGAGCACTTGGTCATGTCTGGCCTGTAAATTCATATGTAACCTGCGCAAATTATATGCCGTGTTTTTAGCAGGCATGAACCCAGTCTGATCGGGGTGAATTAGCGTAAGGATCACACCATTTAAACATAGTGCCAGGATCTTGGCCAGGATCTTGATGTCCAGTGGAAGGAGGGATATCGGCGATAAGATTCGGGAAGTTACAAATTTTTGTCAGGTTTGGGGATGAGCACTATATAGGCCTCTCTCATGGAAGGGGGCAGAAAGCCAGATTCAAAGATATGGGAAAAAAGCTCCTGGAGCCTAGGGACCAGGGATTCACTGTAAGTGGTGTAAAATCCCAGGGGAAGACCATCTGACCCGGGCACCTTGGAGGGATTCAGTGTGGATAATGCCTGCGTTATTTCATCTACAGATATGGGAGCCTGAAAAATGTCCACCTGAGACTCTGACAACGTGGGCAGTTCTATGTCGGCCAACATGTCAGCTATCTCACCCCTGGGACTATTAGCGACAGAAGAGTACAATGAGGCAAAAAAGGAGCGGAATTCCTCAACCACCGCATCAGGTTCAGCAACCACAGCACCTCTAGCACCACAAAGGGAAACCACCATAGGCGGTCTGTGATCCAGATGAGCCAGGTAGGCCAGGGGTCTCCCCGCGTGTTCTCCACACTCATACATCCTCTGCTTGCTATAGAAAATCTTCCTGTCCGCCTTCTCAAAAAGGAGACTGTTCTCCATCTCCGAGGAGGGGCGAGCAACAAATGCCCACAAATGCCCTCTCCGCCTCCGCGAGAGACTGTTCCACCTTTCTGACCACATGGTTCGAAGTCATTCGGTACCGGGAAATATGCTGGGATAGAGTCATACGAGCATGGGACTTAAATAGTCCCAAATAGCCTCAAACAACGCCTTACCCCGATTGACCTGAAAAAATAAGTCCCACTCGGCACCAGCTTCCTCCAAGTCGGGGACAACCGTCAGCCAAAAGGGGTTGAGTTTCCAGGTGTAGGTCGTAGGGGGAGAGTCAACCCAGAGCTCGATCCAGTAGGAAGCATGGTCAGAGAGAATCCGCGGGTTAAACCCCATGGCTCCCAAAATAGGAAGGAGGGTTCGAGACGTCAATATAAGATCAATACGTGACATAGAGTTAAGTGTCGTCGAAAAGGTCCTATCCGACGGGTAGCGGTGTCTCCATGTGTCCACAAGATCTAGATCAGTAAGGAGTTTACCAAAACGGGTCTGAGCATGTACGTGATCATCAGGGAGCATCACAGTCAGTCTATCAAGGTGTCTATGTGAAACGTTATTAAAATCTCCCAACCAGATTGCGGCCACACTAGGGAATTGGGCCATAAATGCCAGACCTTCAGTAAGGACTGTAAATTGAAACGGGGGGGGGGGTATTTATATAGCTAGCAACAGTACCTCCAGACCATGCACTTTAGCATGCAGAAATATAAACCTACCGAGGGGATCAGACTGGAGCAGTAGTAACACAAACTGCGCCGACTTAGCGACCAATACAGCAACCCCCCTTGAATTTGCAGTGTGTGGAGCCTGGTATACCCAACCCACCCACGGTTTCTTAAGTGTCATCATAAGCTGGCCCGTTAGATGAGTCTCCACCAGAACCATTATATCTGCCCATTTTGCTTTTAAGATGGAAAGGACAGCATTGCGTTTTGGTCTCGCCCTAATGCCTCGTACATTCCATGTGATAAGCTTTACGTCAGGCATAGCAAACAGGGACAAGCATCGGTGACACCGAGCCCGCACACAAGCGCCCAGGGCCCCCCCCAAATACAATGGGGCCCCGACACCGCCCGCACAGACCGGTCCGCCAGAGCCAGGACACTACAGGATAAACCAGGAAGCCTTAACATTAGAGTTACATAATACCACCCATTGCACTGTATACCACATGCGTTATCACCCACACAATCATGCAGCACATTTCCCAGCACACCACGTAAAAACATAACAATAACCCAATAACTGAGCATACAAAAAAATAATTAACTAAAGCACTGGGGTGTTCGGGCAGGCAGCATGCCAAGCATAAAGCAACGACAGGCCTCTGAGCCCGACCAGACCAGGGAAACCAGGCTTGTGCAACAGAACGAACGTTACAGGTAAAAATAACAGTAGCTGAGTCCAGAAGGACACCTGCAGCTAGAGGGACGATTATCCGCTGTAAAACGAACAACAGTATGGGAAATGAGGCCCCTGGTCCATGATCTCCAGGATGATTGGTACGGGGAAAACATGAGGATATAGAGATATGAGTCCACGTCCAGGGTACCATGATGGGCAACAACCCGCCACTAGGAAACTAAAGTTCGGGGCCAAAAGCCGTTGTCTTCCACACGGGGTAAAGGGTGAGCAGGGGGGAACAGCCAAATAGGAGCACATCGAGGATAGCACAGAAGTGAAGTGGAGGACCAGGATAATGCGACCAGGTAAAGGGTGAGAAGGGGAAATAGCACACCAGTCCGGGCAGGGCAGGGGACTCCATCAAGGGGCAACGGATGGACAGGAGGACCTAATCAGGGAACAGTAGATACAGTACCTGATGGAGACACAGTAGTTCCGAGTCGCAGGGAAGCACATGAGAGGAGACCCAGCCTGCCGCGCCCAATAGGTACAGTTCACTTGCATCTTGTATGGAGATCCTACACGGGCTGCCGGGCCCGGTGGTGCCGCGTTCTTACGCCAGGAAAAAACAGCCTCCGGCGTATCAAAAAAATTCGCTCTGTCCTCCCCCACGACCCGCAGCCTGGCCGGAAAGAGCATAGCGTAGGAGTAATGGCGGATCTTCAGCTGGCGCTTGGCTTCGGTGAACAGGGCCCTCTTCTTCTGGACATCCGCCAAGAAGTCCGGGAACACCTTGACCTCGACATTCTGGAAGGGGATGTTACCCTTCAATCTAGTAAGGTGGAGCACAGTATCCCGGTCCCGAAAGTTAAGCAGCTTAGCTATGAAGGTCCTGGGCGGTGCGCCCTGAGGGGGAGGTTTGGCAGCCAGCCTATGGGCCCTCTCCACCACAAAGGAGGTATAAAATTCAGCACGGCCAAAGGTAGCCACCAGCAGGTCTTCCAGGAATGACGGAGGGTCAGAGCCCTCTGCACACTCAGGCAGCCCCACAAACCACAGGTTACACCTCCTGAGGCGATATTCCATATCGTCCTGCTTCGCAAGAACCATAGTGAGCTGGTGTTGTAGACACTCAGTCGCGATTTGCAATGGCAGCACCTCGTCCTCCACGTGGCTGATATGGGTCTCTGTCTCAGTGACCCGGTCCCTAAGCTTTTGCAGGTCCTGGCGGATAAGCAAGACGTCCACCTTCACCTCCTCGATTTTACATGTTAGGAAGCTTTTGCAGTCGGAGATCGCCTCCAGCACTCTCGCTGTGTTTTCAGCCGCTGAGTCTGCAGGGGTGAAGGGGCCGGCGCCATCTTCCTCGCCAGCCTCCTTGTCCTTTAGCTGGTATTTGGCAAGCTTTGCGATCGCGTCAGAAGATTTCTTCGGTGGCGACATGTTCCCCCCAGGTGAGAGAGTAAGCGCACCTGGTTTGAGGTGTTTCAGCAAGCGATTTAAGCCCAGGATATGCGGCATAATTTTTACTAAGCAAGTAAATTAAAGTTTTTTCTACCAAGCAGTAAATGCGTTTTAAAGCATGTCCTACAAACCTCTGTAGCTGTTCACAACAGGAAAAACTGGCTTTTTTTTGTCTAAGTCAGCTCAGCTCCCCCTGCTTTCCTCTCCCAGCAGTGACTTGGCAAGTATGCTCCAAGCATGCTCATAGCAGATGCTCTAAGATGCTCTTAGAAGGAGGCCGCAGGGTGAGATTAGCTTCTGAGAGATTGACTTAAATGATTTAACCACTTAACCCCCAGACCATATTGCTGGTCAAAGACCAGAGCACTTTTTGCGATTCGGGACTGCGCCGCTTTAACTGACAATTGCGCGGTCGTGCGACGTGGCTCCCAAACAAAATTGGCGTCCTTTTTTTCCCACAAATAGAGCTTTCTTTTGGTGGTATTTTATCACCTCTGCGGTTTTTATTTTTTGCGCTATAAACAAAAATAGAGGGACAATTTTGAAAACAACATTTATTTTTTACTTTTTGCTGTAATAAATATCCCCCAAAAATATATAAAAAAACATTTTTTCCCCTCAGTTTAGGTCGATACGTATTCTTCTACCTATTTTTAGTAAAAAAAAATCGCAATAAGCGTTTATTGATTGGTTTGCGCAAAAGTTATAGCGTTAACAAAATAGGGGGTATTTTTATGGCATTTTTATTAATATATTTTTTTACTAGTAATGGCGGCGATCAGCAATTTTTTTCGGTACTGCGACATTATGGCGGACACTTCGGACACATTTGACACATTTTTGGGACCATTGGCATTTTTATAGCGATCAGTGCTATAAAAATGCATTGGATTACTATAAAAATGCCACTGGCAGTGAAGGGGTTAACACTAGGGGGCGGGGAAGGGGTTAAGTATGTTCCCTGGGTGTGTTCTTACTGTAGGGGGGGTGGCCTCACTAGGGGAAACACTGATCCTCTGTTCATACATTGTATGAACAGAAGATCAGCATTTCCCCTGCTGACAGGACCGAGAGCTGTGTGTTTACACACACAGCTCCCGGTCCCCGCTCTGTAACGAGCAATCGCGGGTGCCCGGCGGCGATCGAGCCCACCGGGCACACGCACGGGAGTCGGGGGCGCTCGGGGGGCGCGCGTGCGCGCCTCGGGCGGCGCGCACATGCCCCTAGTGGCCGCTCGAGGAGCGGACGTATAGCTACGGGCTCTCGCCCAGAAGAGCCGACCTGCGGCCGTATAATGACGGTGGCTGGTCGGCTAGTAGTTAAAGATGTACTCCAGGGAAACAGCTTAAAACACAGATTAAATACATATACATGAGGTGTTCTAGCTTTGAAAGCAAAGCTTGTCCACCTAGTCCTGATATCTGCACAGCTCTGACTAGCAGGGCAGAAGACCTGATTTTTCTCTGCTGCTGATTAACACTAATGTGTTACACATTCATCTCATGTCTACTGCCTTTCCCTCTCCCAGTGTTATTTCTGCTGTTAAAGTGGTTGTAAACCCTTATACACAACTTTTACCTACAGGTAAGCCTTATTATAGGTACTGTGAATATCTCCTAAACTTGCACCGTTTAAGAAATGTTAACTGTATCAGCATGTGCCAACGTCATCAGCACATGTGCACTGAAGAAATATCTCGCTTGTGCCGTTTCTTCAGCTACTGTGCCATTACCGGTGGCGTCATCGCGGCTCCGGCCAATTACACTGCCGGAACCCACAATACCCGCAAATAACTCTGAGAGACATGTCTCTGGCCACAGCGGTGTGCCAGGACTTCTGCGGGGGCTTCGATCTAAGGTAAGTACAGTATGCTATGCATATTAGCACATTATGCCTTTGTCTTGCAGATTTTTTTTTTTACATGGGTTTACAATCACTTTAAGGGACAGCAAAAGACTGATAACATTAAGGTTTAAGGTACATATGAGTATGCTTGAATGAAAATGTGGTTTAATAATGTAATAATAAATACAGAACTTAATTAATCTGGTTCTTTTAAAATCTGTTTTGAGTTTAGTCTTTAAGTGATTCTGCTGTAAACTTTAAAGATAAATTGTTCCATTTTGTCTGCAGCTACAGAGGTTAGCATGGCTTGTTTTAAAACACATTTTCTCCTTTTAACCATACTCAATTACTTGAATTTCCATGTTCTGGACACAGCTACACCTGTAGTTCCAACTTCCATGTGCTTGCCACAGCTACACCTGGAGTTCCAACTTCCATGTCCTGGCCACAGCTACACCTGGACTTTACCAAGTTGCTATACCCTAGTTATTTTCCTTGTCACCACAGGGGCAAACAACTCTTCAAAAACAGTGAGCATTATTCATGTATACAATTATTTTGTATTTAAAATTTGGCATTTGAAATATAAATCAGTAGTAAGTCCTTATAAAACCAATAACTTTGTTTTGTATAAACACCCATAGGTTCACTTAACTGCCAGGTTCTCAATTGTCCTATTTAAATTCCTACAATAGAAGAGGTAATATACTCACCCCTTTTGCAGTCTGTTAGCTGGATTCAGAAAGACTTACGACGGCGTATCAGTAGATACGCCGTCGTAAGTCCGAATGCACGCTGTCGTATCTTTGCGCACATTCTTAAAATGAGATACGCCTCACTGTTGCTAAGATACGACCGACGTAAGTCTCCTACGCCGTCGTATTTTATGTGCATATTTACGCTGGCGGCTAGGGGCATGTATGTGGATTTAAGCGTTGAATATGTAAATGAGCAAGATACTCCGATTCACGAACGTACGTACGCCCGTCACAGTAAGCTATGCCGTTTACGTAAGACATACGTCGGCGTAAAGATAAACCACCAAAAAGATGCGCAGCCCATGCAAGGTATGGACGATGGAACAGCCGTCGTATTTTACGTCGTTTGCGTAAGTGTACGTGAATGGGGCTGGGCGTAGGTTACGTTCACGTCGAAAGCATTCAGCCGACGTTGTTTCGCAGGGAGTATTTGCGACGTCATTCTGAGCATGCGCGCGCATGCACCGTATGAACAGCCCTCATTTACATGGGGTCACGGTTAATTTAAATGTAGCCCGCTCACTACATGCCTACTTTGAATAAGGCAGAGTTACGCGGGCCCATTTGCGCTACGCCGACGTAACTTACGAAGCAAGTGCTTTGTGAATCCTGTACTCGCCTCACTATGTTACGTCGGCGTAGTGCAAATGGGATGCGCTACGCCGGCCAAAAGATACGCCATTGTATCTGAATCTAGCTCTGTGTCTTCTTCTTATCCTCCATTCTCCACAAGACTCTACACCATTTAACATTTCTGCGAGTGTCATATACTCATGCTTCTACTACATGTTGTGGTCCCATTATCCGTCTTCTATGCCACTGTCGTGATCTATGCTAATACGCACCAGTTTCTGACTTTCTAAAGCCATAGAATCAACATGGTAGACAAGCTTTTTTAAAAAAATCTGATTATTAGCTTGTTTTAGAACTTCTACATACATGAAATTTATCATTACAATTTGTTTTATCTTCAGCAGAAGTAGAACATATTTTTACTGTTTTGACAAGTGTTGGCTTTACAATATGACATGCCAGCAAAAAATGAACAATAAAAAAACACTGTTCTTTCTTCACATATTTTGCATTGAATCAGTATCTGTCTTCTGGCAATCACATTCTAACTATATTCTGACACGCACTTAAAGGATAACAAAAATGCAAAATATTGTATTCTTGATAATAGTTGGTATATTATTTATTTTTTAACCCGCATTAGTTACATTTTTCTTGTTATTATTAGGGTGATTGTCACAGAGGTTGGGACAAGCTATAACAGTGCCAGTAGTGCTTAAGAAGTTTTTCCAGCAACATGGCACAGAAACAAAAATGAATTTTCAATGGACCTTGTCACACCTGTCACCTGTCAATTTTTTTATTGCTGTTTATGTCATCTAAGGGAGATCCACCCTCTAAGCTTGTAAATTTTCACAAAAAGTAAAAGAAAATCCCAAATTTTGGGTTCTCACAAAAAGAAAAATAGAGGATAAATCTTCTAATGGGGACACTAGATCTGCTGACCATGGTGAAAAAAAGGGATTCATTAACTTCAGAGGGTTTCCCTTTTACTTCCTGTTTTGGTTATAAGTGAAGGGAAATCTCTCCACTAGGATACAGAAAGCAAAAGAAAACAACCCTCCCTTATGCTAACCAAAAAGGAAAAAAAAAGTTTTGCCTCTCGTTCTCTTTTAAACCACAATAATAAACATTAACCATTGTAAGCACCCCTGCAAACCTTTTACTGAACACCTTAATTGAACAATATACTGATAAGTTAACAATGCTACTCACTCTGTTCTATACTGATGTCAGCATGTTCCCAGTTAGCACATATGCATGTAGAAGAGACTAATTGTCTTCTATGGCTGGTCTTCCTTCTCTCATTTTGACTGCTGCTTTGCAGGGAATTACAGGGGCTGGTAGCAAAACAGATTCATCATAGACTTAAGCTAATTGCATGTAAAAGTACAGTACATGCAAATATAAAAAAAAAAAAAAAAAAAAAAAACGGCATTTATTTGTGTTGTTTAAAAATGTCTGCAGTCCAGCTTTAATACAATGAAGGTTATCATTGTATATATTAACCACTTGCCGACCTCCTCATGTAGATATACGTCAGCAGAATGGCACGGACAGGCACATCAACGTACCTGTACGTGCTCTGCTTGACGTGGGTGAGGGGTCCGATCGGTCGGTAAGCCTCGGGGAGCGATCCGGGACGACGGCGCGGCTATTCGTTTATAGCCGCTCAGTCGCGATCGCTCCCCGGAGCTGAAGAACGGGGAGAGCCGTGTGTAAACACGGCTTCCCCGTGCTTCACTATGGCGGCGCATCGATCGAGTGATCCCTTTTATAAGGGAGACTCGATCGATGATGTCAGTCCTACAGCCACACCCCCCTAAAGTACTAAACACACACTAAGTGAACACTAAATGTTACAGTGCCCCCTGTGTTTAACTCCCAAACTGCAACTGTCATTTTCACAATAAACAATGCAATTTAAATGCATTTTTTGCTGTGAAAATGACAATTGTCCCAAAAATGTGTCAAAATTGTCCGAAGTGTCCGCCATAATGTCGCAGTCACGAAAAAAATCGCTGATCGCCGCCATTAGTAGTAAAAAAAATAAAAAAAAATAAAACTATCCCCTATTTTGTAAACGCTATAAATTTTGCGCAAACCAACCGATAAACGATTATTGCGATTTTTTTTTTACCAAAAATATGTAGAAGAATACGTATCGGCCTAAACTGAGGGAAAAAAATGTTTTCATATATGTTTTTGGGGGATATTTATTATAGCAAAAAGTAAAAAATATTGCATTTTTTTCAAAATTGTCGCTCTATTTTTGTTTATAGCGCAAAAAATAAAAACCGCAGAGGTGATCAAATACCACCAAAAGAAAGCTCTATTTGTGGGGAAAAAAGGACGCTAATTTTGTTTGGGAACCACGTCGCACGACTGCGCAATTGTCTGTTAAAGCGACGCAGTCCCGAACTGTAAAAACCCCTTGGGTCTTTAGGCAGCATTTTGGTCCGGGGCTTAAGTGGTTAACACTATACATATGTTTTAGAATTTACCTTAAAAAAATATATAATTTAACCAGTCTGGAGAGCCTTGAGTGACCTGCACACAGATCTGACCCCAACAATACTGATCACCTTTGAGATGAATTGAAACACAAAATGCTAATTTGGCTAAATGAGCACAAATTTCCCCAAGTACACTTTAAAATCTTGTGGAAAGCCTTCCCAGAAGAGTTGGTTATAGCTTTGGAAGGGGACAACTCTATATTAATGCCCATGGTATTGGAATGGGATGTTCTACAAGCTTTTATAGGTGTGATAGTGAAGTGTCCACAAACCATTTACTATGTGTACCTTTTGTAACATGTTTGTGTTACAACTGGGCACTGAGCTTTGTGCCTAAAGTTCCAGTTTAACCAATGACTAACTGCACAGAGAAAGGGTTTACAGTACAGGTAAGTAAGTGTCATTATAATGGCATAAACCAGGTTTCCCCTCTTCCTTTTTTGACAGAAGCCGTAACAAAGACAAGGAAAGATTTACATCAACGAGAATCAGAGTTTTTCTTATGATTCAAATACTTGCAAAAATATAGAGATAACATGGGAAAAAATCTAAAGCTTAAAAATTAGGAAAAGATGGACATAATTTGGCATGTCTATATGGGTACTTGGCAGCAGAGTGAGAAAACTAAGATTTATATTATTTCATCCTACAAGGATGAAGTAATGTATATTTCCACCATTCACTTTTTATCTGTCTCAGCCAGCCAGCAAAACAATGCTGTTGCTGTTGATAAAACACTTTCATGTTCTCATCCAATGTGCCAATGACAGGTTAAAGCCAAAGATCTCAAATCTGTCAGGTGTAAATGTGGCTGCCATTGACTTAGTCACTTTTATGTGAATGCTGCTCACACTGGAAAATGCTGCATGGTCTGTTGAGCAGGAAAGATATGCACTGTGAGCAGAATTGTAAATGGCAACAGAAACACATATTTCATGACCACCAGCCAGTAGAAAATGCTGGAGTTACATAAAATCTGTAGTATAAGAAGATTGGTGCCAAAGGTGGAAGTCATGAAAAATGTTACAGGTTACTGTATCTCAATCTAATGTACTTTAGTGAGCAAAGTTTCTTCCCAACGTGTTTTTCACCTATCAACAAGCCACCAATAAAGTAGATCTCAATTTATCACATACAGTTATGTATTTATTTAAAGTTCAACCAAAACTGTAGAACTCACAAGAAAAAGAGCATTTAGATGTCAAGGGGCCTCACCATTCAACAACCGATTAGTGTAAAAATAAATTAATTAATTAAGAAAAGAAGCCAGATGTTTTTTTGTTTTTCGAGTCAGGTGCAAGAATTGCTATTTGTTATGTTATTTGCTAATGTTAGGCACATGCATAAATGAGAAAAAAGTGTGTAAGATAGGCAAGTTAAAAGGTAGCAATTCTTAGATGGCATAAGACTTAGGCTCCATGCACACTGAAGCTGATAAACTGTAATTTATTGGCTTTTTTTTTTTTTTTTTAAAGCGCATAAACTGAACTCTATGTTAGCCTATGTGCCCATGCACACCTGGGCGTTTTTTAGTGTTAATGAGCTTTGGAGTTTATTGGCTTTTTTCTGAACACCCGAAATTTGCGTTCAATGTGCTGTTTTTCGGCGGGAAAAAACGCACAACTCCAAAAAACTCTGGCGCCAGCTTTTTTTAGCGTTTTTTTTATCCATTGAAAAAAAAGTAAAAAAAAAAAAAAAAAGCTACACTGAAAAACGCTGATTAAAGCTTTTGCAAAAATGGTAAAAAAACGTTGAAAGGCTCCCTGCAAAGCTACTGGCGTTTTTTTTAGCTTCAGTGTGCATGGAGCCTAAAGGTTAAAATGTTAGGTTGAAGTCTGCACAGATATAATAATTCAAAACTGAGCATTGAAATTTCCACATACGCTTTATGGTGCTGGGTTACCTTTAATGCTTAATGGATTGGTTGATCAGTATCTAACAAAAATACAGAAGATTCTATTACTAGAAC
This sequence comes from Rana temporaria, assembly GCF_905171775.1. Lineage (NCBI taxonomy): Eukaryota > Metazoa > Chordata > Amphibia > Anura > Ranidae > Rana > Rana temporaria. Next base: position 289,928,970 of record NC_053491.1, on the reverse strand, counting down.
ATTTGTCCTCTAAATTCAGGATGGGTTCACACCTCAGCATGCAGCGGCTCACAGCAGGATTTCAGTAGGGCTCCATTCACCGTTTCAGGTCTGATTTCAGCCCAAGTAACGCAATTCACAACAGAGCCGCTGCGGAGATGTGTGAACCAGCTCTATAGAGAGCCGGTCACAATCTCCTGCTGTGCGAAGGGTATGCGGAGAAATCTGCATCCAATGTGCACTAGTTCTGAACCCACAAGTGTGTGCATTCTTCAAAGCCAGCTAGAAGCCATCATTATAATGTAGATGTTGCGTCACATGAGGGACATTGTTATTGTTCCACTCTAGAGTGTCTGTTTACATACACCTCCCAAAACAGTAGAACATATAATGTTATTAAATAAAAGAGAGGGAGAAGCATGGATGTGCATAAAGTTTTGCTACTTGCTAGGTCTGTGTCCTCGTCTATACATAACTGAAATAACAAACTTGAAAAATGATTTGAAAACCTAAAAAAAGTAGTCTGGATGAGTTCATAGGTGTGCACAGCCTATTGCAACAAGATGTGCACCCTAAAGCTCAAACACACATACATGTGTGTCTACATATATATGGCCCCAGCACATTGATCTCTCTGCTGCCACAGTGAAAAAAAAATCCATAAGCACTTGTCTTATGATAGAGACGGTAAGAGGGAGATCTTTCCCATATTCCCGCCAGCACACATAGTTTTAATGTTCATAGGCAAGGGGTAATTAGGGTATGCCCAGGCACATCCAGCACACCCTGTGCGCACAGCTATGGATGGGTTGCAATACTAACAGGTGCCTCTCCTTTTATAACCTATTCAATGAGGCGGTTGTATAAATTGCCTGATAGCATTGTTCCCATACACAGACTGGTGGAGAAACAGTGCCAGTTGCAAGAAATACTTAATCAGATTGTTATTGTTTATATTTATTTGAACAATTACAATACAAATTGTGACTTTTTATTACAAAGAATAAAGAATGGATTGTGTAGTGCAATAGAAGGTAGAAGATAAGTAAAAAAAAAAAAAAGTGAAACAATAAAAGTGAAATATTCCATTACATTTCGTACCTAGGGGGTGTGTAAAGTATGCCTGTAAAGCAGCGCTTGTTTCCCGTGCTTAGAACAGTCCCTGCACAAAGTGTAATTTCTGAAGTATAAAAAGTCATTTAAAATCACTGCTCCCGAAAAAACTGCTGTTTTTAAAACTTTTTTTTGTATTGATACATGTCCCCAGGAGCAGGACCCGGGTCCCCAAACACTTTTTAGGACTATTACTTGCATATTAGCCCTTAAAATTAGCACTTTAGATTTCAAACGTTCAAATCCCATAGACTTTGATGGGGTTCTAAAGTTCACACAAACTTTTGGTCTGTTCGCAGGTTCTGGTGCGAACCGAACGGGGGGGGGGGTGTTCGGCTCATCCCTAATTAGAAGGGAATATCAAGTACCTTATGAAGAATGTGCATAATGGATACCCAAAAATGCTGATTACTGAAGCACTGCCATAGGATATGATATAATGAACCTAGCTCACAGCTGCATCTCCATCAGATCCCCCATATCATTGGGTCATGAAAATGCAGCATCTCAATGTTTTGGCACACAAACCCTAATGCCTTGTACACACGATCGGAATTTCCGATTAAAAAAGTTAGACGGAATTTTTTCATTGGATATTCCGACCGTGTTTGGGCCCCATCTGACTTTTTTTCCATCAGAGTTTAGAAATAGAACATGTTTTATTTTTTCCGATGGAAAAAAATCCTATCGGAAATTCCGATCGTCTGTGTGGAACTCTGACGGAGAAAAAACACGCATGCTCAGAATCAAGTCGACGCATGCTCAGAAGCATTGAACTTCATTTTCCTCGGATCGTCGTAGTGTTTTAGGTCACCGCGTTTTGGACGGTCGGAATTTGGTCTGACAGTGTGTATGCAAGACAGCTTGAGCGGAATTCCGATGGAAAATTCCATCGGATTTTATCCCATCGGTGTGTACAGGGAATTAGACTTTATAGGTAGTCTCTCTCTGCACCACACAGCATAAGGAGTATTATATTTTCTCCAATTGATTTAAGGGGATAGTATGATGAAGAATGTGCTCCCACTTACACATATATAAATGAGACTCCACAGAAAATTGAGCACAAGAAATGATAGCACATAGATGCATTGCATAGTAGTGTGATGCATCCAAGCCCCCGCAGGATTTAAAACAGATAAAGACTGAACTTGCTGTATGGTGGAATTTGTTATGCCAAATAAAGTTGGTAAACTACCTCTGAAGAGCTGAGATATAGAAATTGGTACTGGGGGCATTTAAAAGAGATACAACAGCTTAGGTAGCATTTACATCTTGAGCACATTTCCTCTCCCAAATAGGAAGATATGATAAGAATTCTATTGTTTCAATGTGCAAGCTATTTCTTGGAATGGGGAGGGAGGTGGGTGTAGTTAACATTATACATTGTTTGATAAGAAGGTGTTATGTAGATACTCAAGTTTGTGAGGGTGTAGGGGCATTATTGGTACAGGTAGGTTTGCTGGAGAGTTATGAGGCGGTGGGGATATTAACAGGTACAGCTTCTGTCTTGGAAGTGTTAATTGTGTAGCCAGATAGAGCCCCAAAAGTAGATAGTAACTTATGCATGATAGAAAGAGAGGTGTAAGGGTCTGTCAGAGTTAATAAACTGACATCCATAAATAAAGAGATCTTGTATTATCTTCGTCTTACAGCTTTCGCTAAGACCCCTTTCACACTGGGGTGGTTTGCAAGCGCTATTGCGCTAAAAATAGCACCTGCAAACCGACCTGAAACAGCGGCCTGAGGGTTTTCACACTGGAGCGGTGTGCTGGCAGGATGGAAAAAAAGTCCTGCTAACCACATCTTCGGAGCAGTGAAGGAGCGCTTTGTATACCGCTCTTTCACCACTCCTGCCCATTGCTATTTTGCGGCGCTATTCGCCTTAGGCCCCTTTTCTAATTTTGCAGCGCTATTCGCCCCACAGCGGGACGGTTTTACCCCACGTTAGCGGTCGAGAAAGGGTTAAAACCATCCACAATGTGCCTCTGCAGAGGCGCATTGCCGGCGGTATAGCCACGCTGTCCCATTGATTTTAATAGACGGGAGCGGTAAAGAAGCGGTATACACACCGCTCCAAAGATGCGGCTAGCAGGACTTTTTTTTCATCCTGCCAGTGCACCTCTCCTGTGTGAAAGACCTCCAACTTTCACACAGGAGAAACATCAGCAGCTGTTAAGGGATGGTTTGCAGGCGCTATTTTTAGCGCAATACAGCCTGCAAACTGCTTCAGTGTGAAAGGGTCTAAGGGTTCTGAACAGTAAATAAACAGTAAGGGTGATAGTGGGCACCCTTGTCTGGTTCCATTGCTCATCTGGAATGAATGAGACACTTGGGATGTAGGGTGGGAATACAGAGCTTTCAAGGTGTAAAAAGGGACCTTTAAATCCAACAGAAGAGGGGGGCAAACATGTAAGTACAACCTAACTAGGTGAAAGTTATTTGATAGTCTAAGTTCAGGGTGAGGGCAGGTGGCTTAGTGCTAATTAGTACTTCAATCAAATCTATAGTCTGTCAGGTGTTGTCCTCCCACGTGCCTGGCCAGGAAAAATCCAACCTGATCTTTATTTATGAGTTTGGCAATTAATTTGGTTAACCTGCCAGTATTTGCCAGGATTTCCATAACATTTTTATAGTCAGACTTGACTAGGGATATAGGCCTGTAATTGTCTGGGATGGCTGGGTTTTTTATGGGTGTGTGGGGGATTTCACATTTAGGTAAGGACCAGTATAAAGCTATCAAGTGGGGAGCTAAAATTGGGAGAAAGGATTTATAGTAGGAGTATGGCAGACCATTCGGGCCCGGGGGACTTATGTAGCAGGAGTTAATTGATAGCCTCTAAGCTCCTCTATAAAAATGGCAGGGTTTAGAGGAAAACAATTTGTCAAACCCCCCTGTTTAAAATGAAGGTGTTTGGGGCTAAGCAAGTGTACATTTTGTGATAAAAGTTCCCAAAAGTTTTAGGCATAGCCTGGGGGTAATATGTTGGAGTTCCATGATGTTAAAAGAGAAAATCATGTAGGGACTGAAACGGTGGAGCTTATTCACTAACATACTGAGAGGTAATGACTAAGCGCTAATATTTGCATGAAACACATCTCTTTGTCCCCTGTTCCATCTGTTAACCACCTGTCACATGAAGCTTCAATAAAGAGGACTTTAAGAAGTGCACCTGTCCGGTATCTTTGCTTTCTGAACATTCAGAGATGCTTACTGGACTATTCATAAAACTTGGCTATTTTGTTAATATCTAAAGCTTTTATTTGATTTCAAAGTGTGGTAACCATGCACAGGTGAGCCAATGTTGGGAAGGCCAAAGTTGAGATTCCATAAGTAGGTTTTACAGAGATTGGATTCTCACTTCAGACAGGTTCTTGCTGTAATGCATTGACCAGAGAAGAATGCGTTTGTGCCTCCCACAAAGTGGAGACCTGTTGCACAGTACCTTCATTGAGTTTTTTGTTTTTTATTAAATCCTGAGCAAGCTTTTCTCTAATAGGTGCTATATGTGTGAATGACTCAATAAAGTGCCAATGATAGGATTTGAAATATAGACCCTGATATCACTAGTTCAAAAAAAATAAAGCAAGTAATTTGGTTCATTTCAGAGACAATGGAGCTGGCTATTAGAGGGGTTAAGACCAGGCCTTTCTGGAACTTTTTTTTTACAAGTTTAAATTTGTATTTTTTGCTAGAAAATTGCTTAGAACCCCCAAAAATTATATATATATTTTTTAGCAGAGTCTTTAGAGACCAAAAATACGATTGTTGCAATATTTTATGTAACACCGTATTTTCACAGTGGTCTTTCAAACACAATTTTTGGGGAAATTAAAACACAACAGTAAAGTTAGCTCAATTTTTTTTGTGTAACGTGAAAGATAATGTTACTCTGAGTAAACAGATACCTAACATGTCATGCTTTAAAATTGCTCTCGGAATGGCAACAAACTATAGTACTTAAAAATCGCTTCTGCGCACAAGCATGTTCCGGTAAGCTCGAAGAGCAAAAGCGGAGAAGTTCAGATCTGCTTCACACCCACACAAAAATAATTATTAAATTCCTTTACTGAAAATTTATAAAAGCAACTGGATTGGTACAGGCAAGAAGGAAGAAGAAAGCAAGGTTGACGCGTTTTACACAATTCACATGACTTGTCAACACTACACAAATGCAAACACAATCCACTCTATTATATGAGGTTAATTACATGACAGTTCTGGTGTATTGAATTAAATTAAGTGATTGCACAAGCCATTCTGGAAAAGCTCTCCTGTTTAAAAATAGTAAGCTCGGAGACCACCGGGAAGCGACAGGAGGGGGAGGCACCTCCCGCCACGACTAAAAGTGATCTTGTGGTGAATCCGTTGCTGGGATCACTTTTATCTGAAAGAGAATCGCCCACAGTACAAAAAGATACCAGGGTTATGGCAGCTAGCTGCTGCCATAACAGCATTTATTGTCAAATGATGTGAATATACTGTGGGTGGTCTGTTTGAAAGCATCCTTGGTATCCTATTGTGTGTTGAAAATCAGTAATGTAAGCGCCACTTTAAGCTCCATTAAATTCTCCAGTCTGCAGTCCATCAGGTACTGGTTTTCAGGACCCTTTCCTGGCACAACATAAACAAGGAGAAGCTGCACATTGATGGCCTAGCACCATAGGTGGTTATTGCACTTGACTGGCTAGATAAGAGTGCCTGCCTGTGGCCACTCCCCCTATAATGCATTTCACCCTGATGGGCTTGATCAGAGAATAAACTCACCTGCCTTTTCACAATCTTATTTAGAATAAACAGTAAGCTGCACATGCACAGCTCAGTGTACTTTTTCAGTATACCTTGAAGTCGGAATGAGTGAATTCCCATGCACATGTACTTGCATTGCATCGCTCCAGCCTAGCCAACCAAGATAGCTGAACATCCCGAAAACAGAAAAAGACTAGGCTAAGATGTTAATGCTGGCAAGGGAGCAGGGTGAGGTGAAAATAATACCCCTTTAAGAACTGCTCTTCAACACAGTAATTAGTCAGGTTCACATCTACCCTGAGTGTTGTTGACTGTGTGGAATTAAAAAGAGTTCCAATGCTGTCAGTTTGATAAAATATACATGCTTGCCTGATAATAAAAAAAAAGTAAAAAAAAAGTCTGCGTTGTCATAGGAACTATCATCGTATTTCTTTTTTCCTTATTTCCTATTTTTTTTTCTATTTTAGAAAAACAACAGCTCACCCTAAGCTGCTTGTTGCTAAGGGCAACATTTTTTTTCTCAGCTTTTATTAACCAGCCACAATGTTCCTGTTCAATAGAGCTTACCAGTTGTTTTCACTGCCGGAGACTAAGAGAGACAAGGTGACATATTCAAGGTCATCCAAAGATGATACAAAGATATGAATTAGGGCTCCGGTTTGTTTTGGTTTTCACAGTACATTAGGCTGCATCCCCTTGAAATATACTTTTGTTATTTATGATAATGAAGGCTGGCTGTCACATGCTTGTTTCACCTGCCAATAAAACTGCTGCGACAGAATTATATGCCCATTTCTAAAAACAATTTCAAATTTCAAATAAAAGACAATTATTTCTGGCAATCTAAACAGACCCAAATTCTCCTTCTTTCCTTACTATTTATAATCTGCCCTTTTTGTTTTGCTTCAGATGTTGAAAAGGGCATCATTACCAGGATTAACTAAGCCTGAAAATGATAGTATTGGACAATAATTGATCATTAGATTTTCTCCTGTTGCCATAGCAACTCATCTGCTGCTGAAGTCAGCTTCTATTGCTTGAGACAAGGGAAGTTAATAGGATGTAAAGCATACAATATGTGAAGGCAAAGCACAAATATTCACAAACCTGTGCTAGATTGAACAATTCCAGATGCCACATTTAGACCCAGCAGATCGTATTGATTTAACCGAGAGCCATCTTCAGCAACGACAACAGACTGTGCTGGTTCTCGGGTCCAGGTATACACGACTTCAGCCCTTGTGTAAGCATCTGCGTTCAAACATAAAAAAAATATTATGATCAGTAAATGCTTTATCAATCTGTTGCCTCCACAGAACTAGCTATAAATAGTGATTCATTCTTCTAGTCAGAAATATTTTATTGCAGATTTAGTAGCAATAATAATTATAAGAGACACCTAGGTAATCACTGGCATACCAGGATCTCCTCTGAGCAGGAGGAAGAGTGGGCTCAGGATATGTAGCAGGGCCGATCCTCCCTATAGGCTCACTATGCAAGCCGCTTAGGGCCCCGCAAAGCTGCGAAGGGCCCCCCAAATTACTAGAGGCCCCACCTGGTGAGAAGTCATTTTCGCCCCGCTTCTAAACTCGCTGGCTGAGTTATTTCCGACAGCAGAAAACCCCCTCCCCCCGCTTCTCAACTTTCTTTAATGTGACATGTCACTGTCGTCAGTGCCCCCCGCTTCTCATTTTTAATGTGCCATGTCATTTTGCTTAGGGCCCCAGGGAGGTCAGGATCGGCACTGATATGTAGTATCAATTCTTTCAATGCTCATTCAGGGGAATGATGAACATCTCCTTAATGGAGGCCATTGTAAACTTTTTTAAACAGTGGTATTGTGTTCCCACCCCCTAGCTAAAATATACCCAGATTTCTCCCCTGTGTGTTTCCGAGGTTGCACTCTTTTGGGCTCCCTATTCCACATATGATGGTCCTGCCCCCGCATTAAAGGTTTCTGGAACAACATTTTCAAAATGATGCATGGGTGCAACCCTTCCACAAAAACCCCAAGATAGCTCTCCTTAATCATAAAGTCGAGAATCTGTCCAAATATACTCAGGCATTTGTTGTTTTTATGCTTCTAGGAGCCTAAATTACTATTGAAAAATCCTGAAAAAGTCTTTGGTCTCACTGGCAAATGCTAAATGGAAAATTTCCTGGATTATGGAACAAGAAAAATTAGTTGACATACTCCAGGATAAGGTCCAGGTCTTCAAAATGATATGGGAACTATAGGTTTTTAACACCCATACCCCTCTTTATCCTGTATTCCTTGCCTCATAGATGGCCTCCACACTATTTTATTTGCTACCTCTCTTCCTGTGCCTTTTCTTCACTTCCTTTCTTTACGGAACATCCTAGTCCCTGCTCTCTATCGTTTCTTCTGATTTTCTTTATCTCGTGAGGGCATCACAACACAGCATGACAAGGGCTATATCTTGGGAAATCTAACCTTACTCAGGAGGATCTGGGGACTGAGGGGTGTTTCCACAATGCTGCTCCCAGTCCTGTCTGGGAGGTGGGGTCAAGTAGTCCCTTCCAATACTTTAATATGTTGGGTATTTTCATATTAATCATAGTTTTTTAGTGAATGTGTATCTTGCTGTTGTCCCCCTTGTAAGGTTTATTTAATTTTTGGTAACTTGTTTCACCTAGCTAGCAGATATTTACTATATCATAGGTTGTAAACCCAAATAATACAGAAGTCAGAATACATGTACTGTATATCTCTCAAATATGCTTGTTTTAAACAATCCATTCTGTGTAATCCCGATATTCTGGGCCAGATTCATACAGAATTGCGGCGGCGTAACGTATCGTCTTTACGTTACACCGCCACAAGTTTTCAGCGCAAGTGCCTGATTCACCAAGCACTTGCGTGTAAACTTACGGCGGTGTAACGTAAAGCTGTCCGGCGCAAGCCCGCCTAATTCAAATGGGGCGGGTACCATTTAAATTAGGCGCGCTCCCGCGCTGAACGTTCTGCACATGCTCCGTTAGGAAATTTCCCGCCGTGCTTTGCACGAAAATACGGCGCCCTGACGTATTGTTTGAACAGGAACGTGCGTAACGTATTCCCGAACGTCATAGGAAATTTTTTTTTTTTTAATTTGACCCGGGAATGACGGCCATACTTTAACATGGCTGGTCTAAAGTTAAGCCATTAAAAAGCAGGCTTAACTTTGCGACGGGAAAAAACGACTTGCGACGACGTAACGCACGCGAGTACCTTCGTGGATCGCCGTAAAAGCTCATTTGCATACCCGACGCTGGAAAACAACGCAAACTCCACCCAGCGGCGGCTGAAGTATTGCAGCCTAAGATCCGAAGGCGTACGAAGCCGTAAGCCTGTTGGATCTTAGCCAAATGCCGTTGTATCTTGTTTGTGAATCACAACTTAAGATACGACGCAGCAAATTTGAAAATACGCCGGAGTATCAGTAGATACTCCAGCGTATTTCTTCTGTGAATCTGGCCCTCTGTTTTTACCACATTGAGTCCTTAATCGTGTATATGTTTAAATTATAGATACCCATGTCTTGATTGTTTTTGAATGTCTGGTTTGTTCAATTTATAGTTTCTATAGGAATTTTGATATTTCAATAATAAAAGATTAAAAGAGAAAAAAATAAATCCTGATCACTGCCCTAGAGTAGTACAGTGTTACTATGTACCGGCTACTGCTGTTATCATGTGATCGCTGTGACCAATCACAGCAGATCACATGACAATTGTACACAGTAAATGGCTTTGATTCATGCCATTCATTGTGTATAATTGTGTTGATCTCTGTGATTGGCCCAATCATAACTAACCACAATGGTAAGCACTGAATGAATACATTTTGTACCAATTTTGGTATAATGCAATCATAATGTGTAAAAATAATGTGTAAAAAAAAATCCTGCTCACTGCCCCAGAGTAGTACTATGGTAACACTGTGCTGCTCTGGTCACAGTGTGTAAGAATTTTTTATTTATTTTTTAAGTAAAAAATTGAAAAAAAAAAGTAAAATATGTAACAATATAATTGGAGGATACATCATATATCCAATCTCTCTGCTCCCAGGGAGTTTAGCATGCAGCCTGAGCCTGTCTGAAGGGACACTGGGGAAGCCAGGCAAATAGTAAAACATATTTAAAATAAAAGCCACTTGCAATATCACAACAGAACCAATTGTGCAAAAACATACAGAGAAATAAATCGCCCTGCTAAATGAATGATAACCGAAAAATATTAATTTAACAATAGTACATATAGTGCTTGAACAAATGAATGACCAGTGACGAGCAAACAGAAGAAAATCCTTGAAGTATCATCCAAAGAAAGTGATTGTTTGGATGAATCCACCAAGTGCACCTCTGCCGTGATAACTGGTAGGATGCATGCTTACTAGGGATGTTTACTAGGGATGAGCTGAACACCCCCCTGGTTCGGTTCACAGCAGAACATGCGAACAGGCAAAAAATTTGTTCGAACACACGAACACCATTAAAGTCTATGGGACACGAACATTAAAAATCAAAAGTGCTCATTTTAAAGGCTAATATGCAAGTTATTGTCATAAAAAGTATTTGGGGACCTGGGTCTGGCTTCAGGGGACATGTAGCAATACAAAAAAAGGTCACGGGAAACCTGCGTTGTGCCAGAGGGGGTGGGGTCACCCGTACACGTCATTTGGTAACCCTGGGCTTTCTCCTTGCACCAGAGAGAAGGCGGGGTCACCCGTGCATTTGACGGGTGGCCCCGCCCTCAGCTATAAAAAAAACTGTCACACCGGGAGAGCGTCATTCGGCCAGGTGCCTCCTATGGAGGCGGTATCGTTCGTAGCAGGGGAGGGGTTTCTGCATTGCTCGAGACTGGATTACATTGTTGAAACTTTTTTTTTCTTTTTTTCTTTTTAATAAAGGACTTGTCTCCTGTCTCCTGTGGTTTTTAACATTTGGACACATTTTTTATTTTTTTGGGTGAAATGGTAGGCATTACCAATTCACATAGGGGGGCCGGGATCTGGAGTTCCCCTTTGTTAAAGGAGGCTTCCAGATTCCGATAAGCCCCCCTCCCGCAGACCCCTACAACCACTGGGTAAGGGTTGTGGGGACGAGGCCCTTGTCCCCATCAACATGGGGACCTTCTCCCCATGTTGAGGGCATGTGGCCCGGTACGGTTCAGGGAGGGGCTCTCTTGTCCCCTCTCTTTTCCTGCAGCCTGCCAGGTTGTGTGTTTGGATAAGGGTTTGGTATGGATTTTTGGCGGAACCCCACGCCATTTAAAAAAAATGGCACAGGGTTCCCCTTAATATCCATATCAGACCTGAAGGGCCTGATATGGAATTTGGGGGGACCCCCACGCATTTTATTTTTATTTTATATTCATACCAGACCCAAAGGGCCTGGCAATGGACTAAGGGGGAACCCATGCTGTTTTTTTTTCAATGACTTTTATCTGTATTGTCGGGACTCGACAATTCACTGTCCTGGCACACACTGCCCATCCCCCCTACAGTTAGAAGCACTCCCTAGGAAGCACTTAACCCCTACAGTGCCACCTAATGGTTAACCCCTTCACTGCCAGTGTCATTTTTACAGTAATCAGTGCATTTTTATAGCACTGATCGCTGTAAAAATTACAATGGCCCCAAAAATGTGTCAAAAGTGTCCAATGTGTCCGCCATAATGTCGCAATAAAAATCGCTGATCGCCGACATTACTAGTAAAAAAAATAATAATAAAAATGCCATAAAACTATCCCCTATTTTGTAGACGCTATAACTTTTGCGCAAACCGATCAATAAACGCTTATTGCAATTTTTTACCAAAAATGCGTAGAAAAATATGTATAGGCCTAAACTGAGGAAATGTTTTTTTTATATATATATTTGGGGGATATTTATTATAGTAAAAAGTAAAAAATATTGTTTTTTTTTCAAAATTGTCGCTCTATTTTTGTTTATATCACAAAAAATTAAAACCGCAGAGGTGATCAAATACCACCAAAAGAAAGCTTTAATTGTGGGAAAAAAAGGAAGCCAATTTTGTTTGGGAGCCACGTCGCATGACCGTGCAATTGTCAGTTAAAGCGACGCAGTGCTGAATCGCAAAAAGTGGCCTGGTCTTTGACCAGCAAAATGGTCTGGGGCTTAAATGATTAATGAATAATTTTTGATTATCGTTCATCTAGCGCTGCACTTTTTTATGGTAGAAACCAGGCAAATGCATGCATGGAGAAATGTCTGGGATGCTCTGAAACCTTAACCTCCCTGGCGGTATGATTCTTTCAGAAAAAAGATGCTGAAAGCGGTACCATTATTTGCAAGGAAATTTGGTGTTTTATACTGTAGGTCTGTAATTTTTAGGAATAACTCACTTAAATCTGACCAAACAAGAGACTAGTAGGCATCCCGGGTATGAAATTTTTTTAAAAACAAAATTATAAATTATAATATAATAAATAATTATAAATAATTATAACAAGTAATAATATAATTATAATAAAAATGATTCAATAATGTAATCAACTCAAAATCATTGAAATTTGCTCAGTTGCAGAATTGTCGCTGTCATTATTATTTTTTTTATGACGAATTTCCCCACAAATCTCTATCGCACAATTCTGCAAGTGATTATAATTTATTATCGCTGTTTTCTAGCTGATCTAAAACCATTTTTGACATAAAGGGACACTTTTGGTTGCTTATGGACAATCTACAGTTTGCAGGGAGAAAGAACAGTTTTTATTTTATAAAAGAACATGTAGGGCACTGGACACACCACTAGGGACAAGGGGGGTGTGTATTTTTTACATACAGTACTGTAATCTATAAGATTACAGTATACTGTATGTAATGTGTTTGTTTACGTTTTTGAATTTGGCGCCGTTCTCCGCTCCCGTGCGTCGTAACGTCGCAGGGAACGGAGATCGGCGGCACAGGACGACGCTGTGTGAATCGAGCGAGGTCCCGCTCGCTCACACAGCGCGGTGACATCGCTGGATCCAGGGACAAGGTAAGTAACTTTGTCTGCTGCTGCAGCGAGGCAAGCCCGAGTCTGACTCGGGGTTACCGCTTTTGGTATGAAAATCTCACCCCGAGTCAGACTCGGGAACACCGCCAGGGGGGTTAAGCTGGCCATACATTATACTTTTGTTTTATTAAATTTTCCTTTAGATTTACCAAAACAATATAATAGGTCAAACCTAAACACTTTTTTTTAATGTGCATGCAATCAGGCAGGCTGTTGAACTACATAGTTGAGGGTGAATCTAAAGAAAACTGTATAGTGTTAGGCCAGCCTTAGGCCCCTTTCACATTGGAGCGGGAGCCGCGTTGGCGGTATAGCGCCGCTAAAAATAGCGGCGCTATACCGCCGGGATTGCCGCGGGAATCGGCCGATATCGGTGCGGTATTAACCCCCGCTAGTGGCTGATAAAGGGTTAATACCGCCCGCAATGCGCCTCTGCAGAGGCGCATTGCGGGCGGTATTGCCACGGTTTCCCATTGTTTAAAATGTCTCTCCTCTCAGCGCTCCAAAGATGCTGCTGACAGGAGATTTTTTTTTTCTCCCGCCAGTGCATCGCCTCAGTGTGAAAGCCCTCGGGCTTTCACATTGAGTAGGCAGTGAAAGAGTTTTTCAGGCGGTATAGCAGCGCTATTTTTAGCACTGTACCGCCTGAAAAAATTCCTCAGTGTGAAAGGGGTCTAGGAGGATAGGTGAAGGGTGTGTGCTAATGAGGTCATCTGGTAAACTCCTTACTGTGGCTTACTGATTTCTCCATCTCAAATCTATACCAGGGTGTCTCTGAAGCTTTCTAAGACATGTAGCAAGGGCTGAGGGAAGGCATTGTTCTCAAAATCAAAGAAAGCTTATATTTTTCTGCAACCTAGGAACATTAAAGCGGTTGTAAAGGTTTGTTTTTTATTTTCTAAATGGGAGGGGACGAGCATGCTGACTAACCCCCAGCCAGAACGGCTTGGATGATGGGGGCAAGCTTACTGAGAAGGAACAAGAAGTGAGAAATTCAGACAAGGAAAAAAACATTTAGAAGGGAAATCGAAGGAAAAGGTAAGTGAACCAACATTGCATTAGCTTAAAGGAACCCATTTAGAAAATAAAAAACAAACCTTTACAACCCCTTTAATGGTATATTGGTACATAGAGGAACTAGATTAGAAAAAAAAAAAAAAAAAAGTAAACTTAGCCTGTAAATACCATCAAAAGAAAGCTTTATTTTCGTGTTTTTTTTTTTTTTTTTTTAATGTCATATGGGTACAGTGTTGCATGACTGCGCAATTGACATTCAAAGTGCGAGAGCATTGAAAGCTGAAAATTGGCCTAGCCCGAAGGGAGGTGAAAGTGCCCAGTATTGACATGGTGAAAGTCTACATAGCTTCATGACATTCGCAAGACTAAGACAGCATTTGTGTCTTTATATTTGTGCACATTTTTGTGCACCCAATATAGCGTATATAATCTCATGAGCAAAAATGTAACATAATGTAGTTTACCAGTCCTTATATGTATTGGTCTCACTAGTTTTTCCTCTTTATTTTCTCCTGGTGATCTTACCAGTAGGGATGAGCCAAACACCCCCGAACAGGCAAAAAATTTGTTCGAACACCGTTAAAGTCTTTGGGACACGAACATGAAAAATCAAAAGTGCTAATTTTAAAGGTTAATATGCAAGTTATTGTCATAAAAAGTGTTTGGGGACCCCGGGTCCTGACCCAGGGGACATGTATCAATACAAAACAAGTTTTAAAAACTGCATTTTTTTCAGGAGCAGTGATTTTAATAATGCTTAAAGTGAAACAATAAAAGTGAAATATTCCTTTAAATATCGTACCTGGGGGTGTCTAGAGTATACCTGTAAAGTAGCGCATGTTTCCCGTGCTTGCACAAAAGGACATTTCTAAAGGAAAAAGAGTAATTTAAAACTACTCGCAGCTATAATAAATTGTCGGGTCCCGGGAATACACATAGAAGTAATTGAAAAAAACAACCAACCAAAAAACCGTAACCTGGCATGCTGCAGGAAAAGAGGGGGGATGAGAGCGCGCTCCCCCCTCCTGAACCGTACAAGGCCACATGCCCTCAACATGGGGAGGATGTCCCCATGTAGATGGGGACAAGGGCCTCATCCCCACAACCCTTGCCTGGTGGTTGAATTTAAATTGATGTAAATGTAAAGTGATGATCAAACTGGTCTTTTGGGTTCTGCTAATTTGCAGATAAGAGAAATGTGTGGCTGTTTGCTACAAATTTTTATACTTTTAGCCATTTCTTTGTTGTTTTTTTTTTTTTATGTGATATTAAAATACAGTATCATTGATGATAAATATTTTTTTATTCACCTTACTATATGTATGCAAATTCAGTCTTCAAGGATTCAACAATTTATAAATCATGATTTGTTGACTACCTGAGTCACGTGATTCCTTCCACAGCAGACAAATCTGATTTTCAGGACAATCACAAAGCTTATAAATATGCGATTCTCCTGATTCAGTCATCACTGATGATGTACCTAGGCATTTACTTTCTCACAAAAATACTTACAGCTTCCAAACTTTAGGGGGCAGGCATGAGCATCCATTGGGAAATCTTCTAAATGCATTGGACATTCTGCTCGCACAGTCAGTCTAAAAAATTATGAGTATTAAATTAAAACTGATGATTATTTTTTTAATGCATTCATAGACAGAGTAACACAATTACATCTAGTGTTAAGAGATTTTCATTAGATAAATATTTGAAACACTAGCTCACATTTTTATATAGTAGTATTAGGGCCTCCTATTTCTAAGACCAATTTCATTTATCTTGACACTGTTGCATATTCTTGAAGTCAAACAATGTAAATACCATAATACATCTGAACCTATTCGGATGTGCTTTTCTCCACCTGATGCAGGGAATTGAATCCATAGCAGAATTCCAGGTAAAATAGACAGTTCAAAGGCACACATAGGAAGTTGCAGGTTAAATAATTTGTATTTCAATCTACTCAGTCCCGAGATTTACACAGCTTTATCAGGCAATGGAACGTAGCAGGTGACCTGCAGTTAATGAATTTAATTAGCTCAACTCCTTGTTCCCAGGCTATGACTGGGCAGTAAAGAAACAGCAGCAAACTGATGAGCTCATCCCTCTGCTCACTCTTCTCACCCCCTTTTAAAATGTTCCTTGCCCTCACATGTGCATTCAGTACAACGATTGGCTCCTACTGACCCTCACTCTCAGGCCTGGTACACACAATAGGATTGATCCGCGGATACGGTCCGCCGGACCGTATCCGCGGATAAATCCTCTGCGGATTTTAATCCGATGGAGTGTACACACCATCGGATCGAAATCCGTGCCGAATTCCCATCGCGGTGACGTGTCGCGCCGTCGCCGCGATGATGATGCGGCGACGTGCGCGACGCTGTCATATAAGGATATCCACGCATGCGTCGAATCATTACGACGCATGCGAGGGATGGGTTCGGACGGATCGATCCGGTGAGTCTGTACAGACCACCGGATCGATCCGCTGGTGCCGATTCCAGCGGATAGATTTGTAAGCATGTCTACAAATTTTTATCTGCTGGAAATCGATCCGCTGAGATTTTTCAGCGGATGGATCCTCTCGTGTGTACAGGGCCTTACTGTCAGTCTGCTAGTTGCCCTTTCATCTCAGTTTTGGTTTTTATTGTACGGAGGATTACAATAGGATGATCCCAAATCAATATATTTTTACCTAGGCTAAAAGTAACAATCAGTTTTCATGTTATACGCTTATTTTCATCAAAGCATATGTAGATGTGTGCTGTCCACTGCTACATCAAATATGCATTGTTCAAATATTCTTTGAAAATTAGGTTTGTGGTTGTAGATAGATTCTGTTTTTTGCTGCAGGATCAAACTACCATTTAACCATTATGAATCTTACAGATCCATCTAGCAACTTTTTGTTTCCATCAAAAGATTATGAGCTAGATTCAGGTAGCTCAGTGCATCTTTTGGCCGGCGTAGCGCATCTCATATGCGCTACGCCGACGTAAAACAGGGAGCCCAGAACAGTATTCTGAAAGATCTCTCGCGGTACGTAGCGCCGGCGTAGTGTAAATGTGCCGGCGTAAGCCCGCCTAATTCAAATGTGGAAGGTAGTGGATGAATGGCCGTTCGTATGGCGCATGCGCGCGCATGCTCAGAATCACGTCGCAAATACTCCCTAAGAAACGTCGGCTCAATGCTTTCGACGTGAACGTAACCTACGCACAGCCCCATTCACGTACCACTTACGTAAACAACGTAAAATTTGACGGCTGTTCCGACGTCCATACCTTAACATTGGCTGCGCCTCATATAGCAGGGGTAACGTTACGCCGGACGTAAGCCTTACGTAAACGGCGTAGCGGGCACAAGTACGTTCGTGAATCAGCTTATCTACCTCATTTACATATTCTACGCGTAAATCTACGGAAGCGCCCCTAGCGGCCAGCGTAAATATGCACCCTAGATACGACAGCGTACTAAGACTTACGTCGGTCAGATGAAGCACAAATTCAGGCGTATCTAGTTCCCTGAATAGCGCGCATAGATACGATGGTGCATCTTTCAACTTACGCGGCGTATTAAAAGATACGCCAAAGTAAAGTCTTTGTGAATCTAGCTCATATTATATATTGCTTTTTTTAAATACAAAGCCTATTAAGAAAAATGTAGGAACCTAGCTAAGACTTCAATCAGGGCTGATCTTGATTACACATGACTTTGCTTAAAAATGGCATGGCAATCCGTAGTTGAGTGTCTAGGTCTTGTTGATTACTAAATAAGCCAAAAACCCTATTCT
The DNA here is from genome assembly GCF_905171775.1 of Rana temporaria. Classification (NCBI taxonomy): domain Eukaryota; kingdom Metazoa; phylum Chordata; class Amphibia; order Anura; family Ranidae; genus Rana; species Rana temporaria. The sequence continues at coordinate 289,911,293 of NC_053491.1, read as the reverse complement.
CTGATTATTTTAATCATGCAAATTACTCCTATTAAAAAAAGAAAGAAACAAAAGTCATATAACATGTCCTTTAAAATATGGCTGCCAGAAATAAGGACTGGTTTTATGTTATTTTCAAGGTCAAATATACCTGCTTATTAGAACACGCTATACTGTAGGCTGCCAAACCCTTTAGGCAAAGACAGCTTTCCAGAAAATCTTGATTAATGGCTTCAGCTCAATGGGTTAATTGCTGCCAGCAAACCAACAACCAACTGGGATCCCCACCACAGTATCCATTAATGTCTTGCATGTTTGTAATCATGGGTAATATTTTAGTGATATATTGCAGCATGATGTAATTGGCATAATTATAACTGGGGCTCCTCATAGATCATCTAGCCACAATTGACAGTTTATATGTTAATTGCATGAACTCTTCTATTCCAATAAAAAAAACAGGTTGCAAGCAAGTGCAGCAAGTGTATCTCTTCAGAAAATGTAAGCGTGCCTTTTGGCTGGAGGGTAACAGCATCACAAAATGGGGGAAAGGTGATTCTTGCCATTGCAGCTCTGATATTAAAGTGTTACTAAGTTGTATATAACTTTTTCTTTTTAGTTTTGGATAGAGTGGTGAGGCATTGGAACACCTGTCAGTTTTCATTGCTGTCTGTGCCCCTCTTAAGGAGATTCACCCTCTCTATGTGTTCTGTTTACCATTGTCATCCAGAATTTTGGGTTGACATCAGAACACTTATAGAGGGAAATCTTCCAATAGGGATACTAGTTCTGATTGTCCTAGTGACATACTGCGATTCCCTCATTTTGGACGGACTTCCTCTCAAGCCTCATACACACGCACGGTTTTCTCGGCAAGAAACAGCAAGAAAACTGCTGGCAGAGTTTTTTTGCTGATTATACCGAGCGTGTGTACGAGGCTTTGAGGTTCCTCGTAAAGAAAACTGCCCAGAATCTAGATGAGAAAAATAGAGAACCTGCTCTCTATTTTCTTGTTGTGATTCTGGGCAGTGTTTTCCTGCCGAGAAACCCGAGCGTCTGTATACTTACCTGTCTCCGTGGAAACCTGTGCATACTCAAAATTACTTTGACGCATGCACGGTAGTTTCCAAGGCATAGGTAGGGTGAAGCAAGATGGCGGCGACGGCATCGAATGTGAAGAGCGCATGCTCGTTGTAGTCGATGATGTCACCACGTTTGTGCCATTCATCGTACGTCTGTACACTCAGCCGGCAAGAGAATCTTGCCAGGAATCTCATCAGGATTCCTGACAAAAATCTGGGCCGTGTGTATAGGGCTTTACTTCATGTTTTGGATATGGACAGAAAGTGATAGGAAATCTCCACAATGGCATACCGATTAAAAAAAGGGATTATAAACCTCTTCTGAACTCCAGCCTTGGTACAGCCTTACGCAGTTATACAGACTCATCTCCTGCATTAAATTGCTTACTCTGATTTAACTGCACACTATGAACTTCTCACAGTGTACATAAGAAGCTACAGCATATCATATAGAGTCAGCCTCATTTTCTGTGTGGAAGGCATCCAACATCATCTCATCCTTTCCTTCCAAGCCTGACTGCCCCTGTCCTTCCCCTTGAAGGCTCAGAATCACATCATCACTTGTGAGCATTACCTACATGTAAAAGCAGTCTGCCAAGGAATGCCTACTCTTCTGATATGCAATCATCAGTTTATATTTTTAATTTAATTTAGCCTAACTCCTCCCAAGAGCAAGAGCAAGCCTACTCCTTGGAAGGAGTACTGAGGCAGTTGCTACAATGTAAAGTAGTGAGTGTACAGCTTGTATAACAGTGTAAATTTGCTGTCCCCTCAAAATAACTCAACACGCAGCCATTAATGTCTAAACCGCTGGCAACAAAAGTTAGTACACCCCTAAGTGAAAATTTCCAAATTGGACACTGTAGCAAAGTGTAATTTCTTCAGTGTTGTCACATGAAAATATATAATAAAATATTTACAAAAATGTGAGGGGTGTGCTCACTTTTGTGAGATACTGTATGTATTGCACCATGCCAGCACCTCTCACCAGCAATGAGCTTCCTGCATAGCATATAGAAACAGAGGCCTAGTGATGGTCTACAATAGGGTATGTAATGAATATGGAGGTTAGAAAATGAAGTATAATGTTGATGAAGGGGGGCAGGGAAGCAAAATATAAGCAGAATAAATTTCAGCTTTAAGATTTAGCATATGAAGTCCCTCCTGTTATTTCCTCTGCTCTTTGCTTCTGCTGCTTCTACCAGTGAGAATTAGGTTTTAGTTTTACTGGTATTTGAGATTTTTCCGAAATTCAGGCAAGAAGATTGGAAGTAGCGTGGTATAATTGAAGTTGTTGACATTACTAGGTATTCACAAAATCATCATAATGGTAATTGTAAAACAATTTGACACTTGACCTAAATTACTCTGCTCTCAAAACAAAGTTGAAAAATTTGAGGCTGCATATGACAATACCAAAAATGCTGTAAAAGTATTAGCAGAAGTCAGAGAACCAAATTGAGGTATATACAGTACCAACCAAAATAGGTTACTAACCCGATGCGTTCAGGGCCATGAAAACATGGACTCCTAACTGTGCCAATACCAACCCAAACATGTCTATGAGCATCAGCCTGATATCCAATGAAAAAGACCATGTTTTGTAGACACGCTGTGACATAAAAGGATCCTTAAGGCACAACACTTTGCAGCGCTCTTTAACAGGTTTTAGGAGTTCTAGGTGGACTCCTATGATTTCTGAAGTTGCTTCTGTGCCCATTGCAGTCTTTCCACAGCCTGCCATTTTGCTGATTTCCATTTCTGGACTGTGTGTGCAAAGCCCCTCCACTCTCACTGTCTGAAAGCAGGAGGGGTCTCCATTTCCAAGCAGCAGATCAGCACCTCCTTTTCCACCTCCTCTGCTCTGTTTTTCTGGTGGTACTGTGGTGCCCTTTTTGAACATCACAAGTCCCTTGCAGCGGACTCTGGGCTTGTGATAACATTTGCTGCCTGGCCCCTGTACATTGCTTTGCCTTGACTCTGGGTTGCTTCTTTTACTGACCCTCGTCTGAATATTGATTACTTTTGTGATTGCCGTTTTCCTGGATATGGATACTCTGTTACTGTGCCTTGCTTGGATACAGATTACTGCTTCTGACTGACACCAACCCTGACCCTCTCCTGGATAAGGATACTCTTCTGATTGCTGTCTGCCCTGACCTCCTTACCTTGATAACATACTTTGTGATGGTCTGATGTGAGCTCAGACCACTGATAACCCACCAGTCACCAGTCTTGGCCACTCCTACACACAGCATCCACCTTGAATGTTACCATCTTGAAACCATCTGACACGGTACGTGAACTCTCCTTTCTGGGTTCCTGGAGTAAATCCCAGTTCTGAAAATATAGCACAGTACCCTAAGTCCTGGGGGCAGCCAAGTACCTGTAGGCATACTATCCCTGAGGGAATGGCAGCTGCTATAGGTGAAACTATGCATAAGATTCGCTATTTTTGCATAACAGGACACAAATTAATAAACCTTACAGCAGGAAAAAGTGTATTTGCAGCAAATATGGTAGGTCTCTTGTTATATAATTACAAACTTTGCATAGAAACAAGTTTATTCTTATAAATTACACACACTTATAAAATAATTTCGTAAGATCTCTTTCACCTGCATATTAAAAATACAGATTCTCTTTAAGCATCAGGGCACAAATCAATTTATCTATACTCCATTATATACAAGCATAAATTCTTCTCTACTTGCAACAAATCCACTAAGGTAGATAGATTTTGCAGCAGTTCTGGCAGTAGATAGATAGATAGATAGATAGATAGATAGATAGATAGATAGATAGATAGATAGATAGATAGATAGATAGATAGATAGATAGATAGATAGATAGATAGATAGATAGATAGATAGATAGATAGATAGATAGATAGAAGAATTTAAAAACTGTATATAGATGCAATTATATAAAAAATGATATACTTATTTGTTATCACATACAGACAATAAATGTTGTATAGAATACAGTTGAGGATGGACTGTTGAAATGAAACACGCCTTACCTCTGACATTTCTTTGATGTCCTATTAGTATTAATGTATTCTGTCTATGCAATCTTTTTTTTGTTACAAAATTATGTTTTTTATACGGTGACAAAATATTTGCTTCTATAAAGCAGGTAATACATCAAAATACATTTCAGCATATGGTTTGGAGACACTTTTACCTCATTGTATAAAGCAGAGTCCCATCTTCTGTTATCCGTAAGAGTTTGTTTGGCATGGTCATATTATGGGCCACTGATTTCTTTCCATTGTGAAAAAACGTATCTGGCGTCCATATCTTACTTGCCATTAAATTATTAAGACGGAGGACTGTCATGGGGCCCTTGAATTTGAGTCTTTCATCTCTCCAGCCTTGTCGAAAAAATACATCAATTGTGTATTCCTGTTTGTGGAAGAATAAAAAAATACAATGTTACGCAGCTTTTCAGAAATATTAAGAAATCAAAGAATAAATTATAGCAATGAATTAATTGATATACACTTGTATGGAAAAGTTCCCAGCTTAAACCAAAAAATTGCATTATATTTTGTAGCTATATTTTTCAATTTTTTTTTTTTTTTTGTAACCTACTGCTAAAAGATATTTAAAAATCTAAAGATGGGAAATAGCTTAAAGCAGTTGTAGGGATTTTTTGGGATTCTGATGGGGACACACCTGCATGCTCGCTATCAAGCTGGGCTGTGTGTGTCTATTGCAAGTTAGTGTGGCTTGCACTTGGCAGGGGTATTTAAGAGGGGAAAGGAATCATTATGTATGTTTACTGGTCCTTATGTAGAAAGATAGACTTTGTGGTGGCTAGTGAAGTTTTAGGATGGGGGGCGCCAGACTCAGACCTTTTTTGGTCCCTCCCACTTCTCATAAGCCTCATCCCTTATATAATCTACTCACTCTGTCCCCTGTATTCCACTTTCTTCCACCCATAGTGTCAGGAGTATACAGCTCAGCATCACAGCACAGAGTATACAGCCCCAGCATCACAGAACCAAGTATACAGCCCTAGCACCACAGCACAGAGTGTACAGCTCAGACTCACAGATCAGGTGATATAGCTCAGCATTACAGATAGGGGCCCAGATTCTCAAAGACTTACGACGGCGGATCTCCAGATACGTCGCTGTAAGTCCGAATGGGCTTCGTTGTATCTATGCGCCTGATTCATAGAATCAGTTACGCATAAATTCTGCCAAGATATGAGCGGCGTAAGTCTCCTACACCATCGTATCTTGGGTGCATATTTACGCTGGCCGCTAGGTGGCGCTTCCGTTGATTTCCGCGTCGGATATGTAAATGAGCAAGATACGCCAATTCACGAATGTACGTACGCCCGTCGCAATTAGTTACGCCAGTTACGTAAGACATACGCCGGCGTAAAGATAAAGCTGGTCTCTAGGCGGCGCAGCCCATGCAAGGTATGGACGTCGGAACAAGCGTATCTTTTTACGTCGTTTACGTAAGTCGCACGTGAATGGGGCTGTGCGTAGGTTACGTTCACGTCACAGGCATTGAGCCGGCGTATCTTTGGGCGTAAATACGCTGCGATACTGAGCATGCGTGCGCATGCGCCGTTCGTTCGGCCATGCATCTACATGGGGTCACGCTTAATTTAAATACAACACGCCCACGGCCTGCCTACTTTGAAATACGTGCGCTTATGCCGGCCCATTTACGCTACGCCGCCGTAACTTAGGATGCAAGTGCTTTGTGAATACAGCACTTGCCTCTCTAAGTTGCGGCGGCGTAGCGTAAATAAGATATGCTACGCCCGCACATAGTTACACCGCCCTACGTGAATCTAGGCCAGGGTGTATAGTGCAGCCTTAGTCACAGATATATTACACCCTCCTGTACATATTAACCCCCCTGTACATATTAGCCCCACCTGAACATATTAGCCCCCTCCCTGTACATATTATACCCTCCTGTACATATTAAGCCCTCCTGTACATATTACCCCCCTTCCTGTACATATTACACCGACCTGTACATAATAACCCTCCTCCCTGTACATATTACCCCCTCCTGTAAAATGTTTCCACCCTTGGTAGACAATACTTTTACCATGTACATCATACTATTTTTTATTGGTTTTTAAGTGACTGGGAATAAATATTTATTTTAACAGTATATACAAGCATTTAAACTTGCTGCTCTATATTAAACCCCAATAATTCATATTTCAGCTTACATTCAAGGGCTTCCTGCCCACTTTTATTAACATCAGGGTTTCCTCACAGGGTTTTTTTAGCATCACATCAACACAATACATTATACTCAGCCTCCTATCAATTTTTGTCCACTAAAGGTCTTTAGTCTGTCTCTGCACAGATTCAAATTGTTCACTTAGGTGTGAGCTTGGTCAGTGCAAACCCTCTCAACAGTGTAGCTCCTCCTGGCTTAGGAGTGAGCCCAGCTTGGGCTGTGACGGCTAACTACCTATTTATAAACTGTCTGTCTCTGCATAACAGAGACCCATTCCCTGCACTCCCCAAATCCCAATTTATTAAAAAAAATATACAATATATACACTTGAGTTATATTTTGGGTAGAAATTGGCCACCATCCGGACAGTATGTAAACACTTAAATAGGCAGTAAAAAAGTGTGACATTGCAGGTTTTATCTTGCAAATAAAGGTAGAGTGTATTATATGAGAGACAATGGCCACAAATACTTTGTAGTGGCTGCACAGTATGCAAGCATCCTGGTATTAGTTTGAGTGCACAGTAGTAGAGACTACGGGCTGGTAACTGATTTGAATTGATCTTTGTTGAAGACAGATCGGTAATCCACTTAGGGAGCCAGAAAGGAGGAGAAAACCTTGGAGACAGCTAGAAGAGATTTGGCTGGCATGACCTTGGTCAGGAATTAAAAATGGGCCACCAGGTGAGTAACTGAGAGAAGGACCACTCCAGCACATGAGAATGCAATTGGAGCCAGGAGAAGCTCAAGATAAGTGTAGAAGGGGTTTTGGTAGAATGAAGAAGGAGATGTCCTTATGCAGACTGAAGCACCCCAACAGACATTTATCAGGCATGGTACAAAAGCAGAAAAGGAAAGGATAGTGTCATCCACTGCAAAGGGTTTGGGGGAGCAGGTAAACTTAACTAGGAAGCAGAAAAAAATTGCCAGCTTCCCTCAAATTTATGGAAGCTCCCAAGGTGACACTTGTTATGATACTTCTGCACTGGAATTGTGGTACATTGACAGTGGCCCAGCATGCCCACCTCCCAGGCATATTAGATGTTTGAGTCTTCTTGTTTAATATAGTACCCTTTTTGTCCACAATAAATACAAAGACCTTGGAACTGATATTATTACTTTTCTTTGTAGGATAGTGTTTAACAGCCAGGTTGTCTAGGTTCCTATCGCGGAGGTGAAGCAGAGGGCACAGGTGCACTAAAAGTAGGTGCCAGAGTAGGAGAAAAACACTATTGCAAATGAGACTACTCTTGAAAGTGCTCTTTGATGTGAATATATATTTGTATAGCTTTATAAGTAGTAGGGATCTAGCCTCCAGACAGTTTGTCTTTATTTCACTTGGGAACACGATGCCAGCAGCTAGCAGTGAGGACCTCATTATCCCAACCATATTCTGCCCCAAAAGTTTGGAACTGAATTGAAAACGGTCTAAATAAAAGCAAACCTTGTGTCAGGAAACAAACCAGAGGAGACTTACCCAGAGACCTGGCATGTTAGTCAATACCCAACATGGCTGCGCCTGTTTGAGCAGAAATGCACACATAGGTAATGGGAAAAATGGGTGCATGCAGGTACGCCATGGTGCATGCTTGTGCACGCCAGCGCACATCACCTGTGCTAGATTCTGGCACCCTCTGGCCTGCAGAAGATTGTCTGATGCTTACAGACTCCTCTGACTGGTCTTCATCTTCCTGCTTCCTGATACCCTGTGTGTTATTGCTTGTGAATTACCCAATTACTGACCTGACTTGCTCTTGGATACCTCTTGTCTCTCTCATGGCTTTTGACCCCAGCTTGTACACAAATATGCCCCTGTCTCCTGCCCTGTGTATTACCCTGGCTTGTCTAACCACGTCTCTGATCTCCCATCTACTGACCACCGCCTCTCTGATCTTTTACTACAATCTCTGACTACGCCTTCTGTCTTTCCCTGACTGCTGTGATCCACCTAAGTGGCCCTCCTGCTGTACCTGCCTGCAGTACTTACCTGTTGTTCCAGTCTGCTGCAACCTGCTTCCTACTGTGTGCAGTCTGCACAACTCCCAGTTCTCCTGGGTCCTGCTGCTTATCTTATCTGGTATCCACCTGCAGGAGTTTTCTACACCAGCATCTTCCACCTGTGGCATGGCTCAGTCAGCAATACCTGCTTCTTTGGGCTTAGTGATTCCTGTTTCCACCTTTAGTGAGTACTCAGCCACAAGGAGAGCCCTCTCAGCATTTCAGCTTCATGACCAGGTATGTGACACCTTGGCAGAAGTGTAGGAGGTCCAACAAGAAGAATACTTTATTGGCTACATAATAAATTCCAATGGAAGAGCAGGCTTCCCTTCCAGTGGATGTTTCATTATGTAGCCTGTAAAGTATTCAAATTTTTGGATGATACAGAGTAGCTTGCTTCTTTTTGTTAGACAGACTTGTGGGGTGCGATGTTCCTCCAGCCTGAACACCGGTTACCCAGTCCTGACAGTTGAGTGTTGCTCTTCACATGTTAGAAGTGTAGGAGGATGCTTGCCAAAAAACAAGGCTCCAGACCGCTCATCAAAACTTCTATATAAGGGCACAATGTTGTTGTTCACTGGGTTGTATTTTTTCCCCAGAGGGGGGATGCAAAGGTCAAGGTTTGGCAGTTAGATGAAAGCCATTCATAGTTGATCCAGATGCTTCCTTGGCATTATGTGTTTGAGAAAAGTTTAGTTGTTTTTTTTTGCATGAAGACACAGGTGCATTGAAACACAAGTTTCACAGAGGTGCATGGGAGCACATTTGAAGACACAGGGGTGCACATGGGACACACTTGGAGTCACAGGCCACACTGGAGGCCCTAAATGACATGTAGACTGAGAGCACACTTGAAGTTAGTGGGCACACTAGAGTTGCTAGATGACACATAGACCAGATATGGACTGGAAACACACTTGAAGTCACTGGGTGCAATGGATTCATAAGTACCCAGTGACTGGAGGCAGGCTTGGAGAACAAAGAAGGCATAGAGTTATAGGTAAGTACAGTAATAGGAAGCTGCTTCACAGTAGTGTAGTGGTGTGTTGCTTGTGCACTCGGCCAAAACCACTTTGCATTAAAGCCCTGTATACACGATCGGTCCATCCGATGAAAACGGTCTGATGGACCGTTTTCATCGGTTAATCGATGAAGCTGACTGATGGTCAATCGTGCCTACACACCATCAGTTAAATAACCGATCGTGTCAGAACGCGGTGACGTAAAACACAACGACGTGCTGAAAAAAACAAAGTTCAATGCTTCCAAGCATGCGTCGACTTGATTCTGAGCCTGCATGGATTTTTAACCAATGCTCATGCCTACTAAGAATCGTTTTTTTTTCTATCGGTTAGGAATCCATCGGTTAAATTTAAAACAAGTTGGCTTTTTTTAAACCGATGGATAAATAACCAATGAAAACGGTCCATCAGACCATTCTCATCGGTTTAACCGATCGTGTGTACGCGGCCTAACAGGTGGTGCAAATCCAGAGCGAACGTTGTCTCTTAATTGATCATGACATGCCAAGAGAGATGTTTCCTGATTGGCTGTGGTGCTAGTTATCCTGGTGAAATCTGGATACCAGCAGCTATGTGCCAGAGTAGAAAACCAGCATTGCAGGATAGGTGAATGTGACAATAGGATTTACACTGCAAAAAACTATGCAGCTGAGGCTAAGCTGCAGAAATATTAAGTTGCACTGGAATAGGCCACAAACTTTGAAATATAGCAGGAGATGGTAATAGTGACAGCTATTGCATTTTTTGTGGGCTGGATGACACCTAAAAGTATAGTTTGTGGTATCAGTAGTGTATCCTGGTCATCTACCTGCAGCAAGCAGTGATTGTTTGGTCAAATTATTCCACAGACTCATCATAGCTAGTTTGTGGAACTGCGGCATGATAAGCAGAAGAGGAGGAAGAAGGGGAGGATGATAACACATTAGCAGCACTTTCAGACAACTGACTGCTCAGTGTCTGGAAGAAGGATGAAGAGGAAGGCTTTGTCAGCCATGCAACTACCACCTGCACATGATTTGGCTATATACAGTAGAATGATCACTTAGTGATAAAAAAAAGATAGATGTGCCCTGCCTCTAGATGGTGCAGTCCAACCACCTCTTTGTTCTATAGAACTAACCCCCACCTTTCACTACCTCTGTATGCCTCTCAATTTAGATCTGCCTGACGTTTTATTTATTTTTTAATAAAGGGGATTGCTTACATTTAATGACAGCTATGGAACTAGGAGGAAAATAAGTGGTGCTTTGGTGCATGCTATTTTACTGCAGTGACATGCTGCATTCAAAAAATAGAACAAAGCAACCAATAGGCACTGGGACATTCATGTGAGTTAATGCAAAGTATGTGTAGTGAGTAGTGAGGGGACAAAACAATTAGAAATCTTACTGTCTTAGGTTAAGCTGCTCAGACAAGTCTACCCTACAGGGGGTACCCCAGTGGGCTTTCAGAAACAAGCATACACTGAAAGGAGCACCAGACCAAAGGATAAAAGAGTCAAACATTTTGTATTCGTTTTTGCTAAAAGTCATCCAACATGTTGGGTCAGAAAAAATATAGCCCTTCTTTAGGGCTTCAGTTAAAATAAGAACATTGAATGGATTCAAAATAGAGCTTTTCTGTGTGAATCTGTGTAGGGAGGCTAATTGCTGGATCAGGGGAGTTACCCGTCAGTGGTAAATGTGTCAGCAATAAAGATTACACCTTAGACCTGGAAAGGACAGCATAACAACTAGGTAACTAACATTTTATGCAGAAGAATTTAGCAACAAAGCCCTATAATGTACACATTAACCATAACAAGATTGACTATGAATGAAAAGAAGTCAAGATGTAGTTAGTTTTAATATGTGTTATGCAATATGCTGTATGCATATGATTTACACAATTATTATAAATAATCTCAAAGTTGTTATTTTTTAGGAATTTTAAATATCATCTTGTAGCTGGTTTATACTTAAATATGCAACTTACATACTTATATATTCAACATAATGAGCAATTTTAGCACATTTTATATGTAGGTCAACCATGACATATGAAAAAGGGGAATATGAGGAATATAATGCACAGATGCTTGACAGGTAAAATTAGTCTTTTACAAGTTTATTACCATATGCAAATATGATTCAACCTTTTTATTCCCTTTGTGCAGAGACCTTGAAGCGATATTCACATGAACACAGAACATAGCATAAAAAACTTGAATCTTACCATATCATGATCGGAAACCGGTCCAAAGCTGGTGACGAAGATATCTGTGTTCACTTCAGTTACACGCTCTGTTGGAGCAGGAAATGAGGAAGTTCAATATCTACTAACAATCTTCATTAGATGTAAAATTGACATTTTTCGCCACTACTAAGAATAATACAATTGTGCGTATAAATGTATTTTATCTATAAAACATTGTCCCTTTCTAGGTTTTACATGATTATAATCCATCTTTTACATTTAAAATCCTATAAAAAATTGAAATGTAAATGTGGACATCTTTATATTTGCACACATTTTAGCAATACATTGTATGTTGATGTTAGGCATTACAAAGTTAAACCTTAGAATTTGTAGCAGATCCTAAGCGAAGATCAGGGACCCCACCAATTATTTTGACTTCTAATCTGTCTAATTATGTTTTTGAATTCCCTTGCACTTTCTGTATGGATGATAAATGTCACTAGGAAAAGCAGGGGGGGTTATCTTCCCTGCTGGAACACACAGCAGTAAATTCTTGACAAAATGTCTTACATACTCTATCCAAAGCATATATATATACCAATATACACTTTAATCTCCATGCTTGGCGTAAACAGTTCTGTATTCTTGGGGTGTTGGAGCTGGCTGTCAAATTAAATATTATTCTATTAGAAGACCTGAGGATGTGCAAGAGCTCTCAGAGGGCTAACCAGCTCAGGCTATATGTAGAATCTGCACACCTAGTAGCCCATTGAACATCGCTTCAGTTATCTGAAATCAGGGCACAGTCTTTATATTTTAAGATACTGCATAGGGTCTAGTTAAAAAATGGTGGGAAAGCTGGAAAACACGTTTTATCACATTAATCAAACTGCAGTGGCCACTAATGATTCTACTCATGTTGTCTGTATGGGAAGAGGTAGAAAGGGTAAAGCCAAGATGCATCAAACGTGAATAAGGCTTCATTCTCTAAAGTGGGACTTCTGCTTAATAAAAGCTTCTATAAGATGAATGTAAAGTTTAGCTTGATAAATATCCAAATGTAACTTTTCTTCCAAAATTCCTAAAGAAATCCCCTCAATTTAAATTTATAGGAATACAGTACAGGATAGGAAAGAGCCATAGTCCTGTTCAATAATCATATTGTTATATTAAATAGATTTCAGGGACAAAAGCACTTCCCCAGGGCTCTCTCTCCTCTTCATTCATAATGAGCTAAATTGTAAAGAGCCAACAGGAAGAGGAGGTGAACTTGTACACATATGGGACAATCACATATGCAAATCACAACTAACATCTGTTACGACAGAGTTGATTTATTAAAAGCAAAAAGGTGTTCACTTTGCAAAATAATTTTCATTTCACAAGGCAATTTTCCCTTGACTTAGTGAATGAGGTGAACCCATGCTGACTTCCATCATCCAATCTTATGCAAGCAAAAACACTTTTTTTACTTTTACTTTTTTTTTTGCAAAGATCATTTTCACAAATTTACTAAGGTAAGGGAAAGTGCCTTTTGCAAAGTTAACAGCCTATTTGCGTATAGTAAATCAACCCCAATGCCTCTTTTCTTTTGAGTCTTAATATAGGAAAACATAGTGGGGCAGATCCACAGAGATCTGCACTGGCACAGCGTATGGGAGATACGCTACACCGCTGTAACTTACTTTTTTAAACCTCCAAACCACAAAGAATTCGCGCCATAAGTTACAGCGGCGTAGTCTATGTCTCGCGGCATAAGGGACGCCTAATTCAAATCAGCGAATAGGGGGCATGTTTCATTTAAATGAAGCGCGTCCCCGCGCCGAATGAACTGCGCATGCGCTGTCCCTAAATTTCCCGCTGTGCATTGCGCTAAATTACGTCGCAAGGACGTCATATTTTTTAACATAGACGTGAATTACGTCCATCCCGATTCACGGACGACTTACGCAAAAAAAAAAAATTCTAAATAAACGCGGGAACGACTGCCATACTTAACATGGCAAGTCTAACTATACGCCGCAAAACACCAGCTTTAACTATACGCCGGAAAAAGCCGACTAGAGACGACGTAAGAGAATGCGATGGCCGCGCGTACGTTCGTGGATCGTCGGAAATAGCTCATTTGCATACTCGACGCGGAAAATGACGAGAACTCCACCCAGCGGATGCCGAAGTATTGCATCTAAGATCCGAAGGCGTACGAAGCCATACGCCTGTCGGATCTAACCCAGATGCCGTCGTATTTTGGTTTGAGGATTCAAACCAAAGATACGACGCGGGAAATTTGAAAGTACGCCGGCGTATCAGTAGATACGCCGGCGTACTCGCTCTGTGGATCTGCCCCACTATGTATAAAGGATTGCATTACAACTAGTGCATGTTCCTTATCCAAAACTCTATTATCTTAAATATCATATGATTGTATCTTAACTACCATTTTAAAACTCAAAACAAATACTTCCACTTTCTTAAGGCTCCGTTCACATCTAGGCGTTGCTATTTTACAGGCATTATTTTAAGCGTTTTTTCATGCATTTTCCCAGAGTTTTTGTACAAGCGTTTTGAAGTTCAAAGGTCATCAATGTAAAAGCAGTAAAACACCAGCAATATGCCAAAAAATAAGCTTATGTACTTTTTTGAGCAATAGGCATTTTGCTTTAGGCGACAGAAAGCTCAGATATGAACAGGGGCCATTGAAATGAATAAGATTTGTCTTGTTGGGAATTTTTAGAGCTGAGGCTTAGAGCAGAAAAATGCCCAAAAATGCCTAGATGTGAATGGAGCCCAAAAATCAATAAATTATAATATACTACACTCTAACATCCAAAATAAAATAACAAAATATCTATAGGTATGCATAAATACAATAATCATTGTTAAAATATCTATCAAAACTATCATATTCACTTTTGACTACACATTAAATAATCAAATCATCTCTGGAGGTATGAATTGCTTCAGATCATCCATATACATGTATTATAGAATTTGTTTGAACTATTTAATTATAGCAGTTATAATGTAAAAATGTATATTCTAAGAACAGGATTCCATTATTAGGTAACTTTTAGAATCTGACAATACAATGTAATTTCCATTCACACCGGTGCGACTAGTCATGCAATTTGACAATTGCATGACAAGTCGCACCCCATTGCCGGCTATGGAACAGTTCATATTGCAGCGATTATGAAAAAGGTTCCTGCACTACTTTTTACCCATTTTATTGCAATTGGAATAGACTTCTGTTAAATGGAGTCGCAAGCCACAATGAAATTGGCAGTGCAAATTGCACTGATGTGCGGCTTTGAAATAACACTGAAGTAGTGCGATATCAAAGCCTCACCGGTGTGAACAGGGGCTAACACAATATTTTTTTATCAGATTTAAACAACTTCTAAAGGAGAAACACTAGAGCGTTTGAGGATGTATGCAGTTTGAGCATACTGTAATATTTATTTATTCTGGCCATTAGAATACAGGGAAAAGGAGGGAAAAGCCTGTTTTAAGGCCCCCCTTTTCCTTATGGGATCATGACAGGGGCAGTTTCAAGACTCCCACCTGCTGTTCCTAGTGAGGGGTTCATTATATGTCAACTAGGTCAGAGGGAAAACTGGAATAATCGGGATATAGGTTTTATTGGTTAAAAAAGGTCACATGATCCATGGAACGTTCTGGAACCTTGGGATCCCCTATAAAAAGAGCTCCCTCACAGGGTTTAGGGCCAGTCGCCTGAAGAAAAAATCATCCAGCGGAGCTTCCCACCCAACCTCCGCCTGTTGTCCATTGCGGCTTAAAAAAAAAAATCAATAGTAGTTGCCTTGAGTCAGAGTGGCTGAGCTGGAGAAAGTTGTTGATAGATGAAATATACAATTTAAGTCTTTAAAGTTTATTGTTTATTGTACATTTTCGTCCAAATGCATTTTCGTCCAAATTTCGCGTATTTTCGTTATCGTTTTAACAAACGAAAACTAACGGGCAGGTTCCTAAATCCGAAAGATCCGACATAAAAAAATGCTTTATTTTCGTTTTCGTTGCTACGACAGTTCGATATAGATAGGAGATTCGACATGACTCTGACAATAGCAATCTGTGTCTATCGAACCTGTGGTCGAATGTGCCTAACCTTAACTCTATTAGTCCAAGATTATTCTACATAGAGAGGAAAGATTTGACATTATAGAGAGAGTGTTGGGGTAGACCATTCGACATGAACAACGAAGATTCGATGAAGCAGTATAAAACATACAAACGTTGAATTGTCATTGAAGGCTTATGGTGTTTGTTAAAAGTTCTAAGAAGATTCGACAAGCAGCTAAACTGTACAACGCTGCAATCATACATTTTGGGTCAAATCCTCGGCCCATAGGCTATACAAGAATTTGAATGTTAGTTGACTAGTAATAATAATTTATAAATATAATTATTACTAGTGTCATACAACATTAGAAATCTTCTAAAACTTATAGGCGGAACATTCGACTGGAAATGTATGATTGCGGCATCGTGCAGTTTAGCTGCTCCGTCGAATCTTCTTAGAACATTCGACAGACACCATAAGCCTTCAATTGACAGATTTGACCTTAATTAATTCGGATTTTCAGACGAATGCATTTTATAATGAAATTAAATAAATAAAAACAATTTTCGGGAGTAACTAAATAAATACATTTTTCAGACGAAAACAAAATTCTGAAACAACATATTTAAGTGTGCACATGTTTATAAGTTATATGGTATTGAAATAAAACAAAGATATATAAGTTGCAGCACACAAAATTATATTCCAAATATATATATATATATATATATATATATATATATATATATATATATATATATATATATATATATATATATATAAAATAAAAAATAATATATATGAATAATAAAATATATTAATTAAGTATTTGGTGTTGTGTTTATTATGTCCATGTCATACTGTCTACGATCCCATACATATAAACACATAAACACACCCATTTATGCACATTTAGATGCATTTAGGTGTGTACATGCAATTTTTCTGCTCAAAAGCTCCTCTCAGAATATGTCCTTGATACTTTTTTTTTCTCTGCCTGTAAACTGTCCTTTTTCAAAATGCCAGGCCACACATGCCTGTATAAGGCCTCATTCGTACGAATGTAAAAACAAACAAACACATTTACAGATCTGAATGCAGCTGCATTGTTTTCAATAGAGACTTTCACACAGGTGCATTAACATGCATTGTGTTCAGATCCCTAACCAAAAATCCTAAAAATTTGCCCATACATATAACAAGTACACCATTGAAAAAAAAGAACATCACAAATTTTACTCATTAAAAAATTGATTTACTGATCATTTACGCAGTGACTTTTGTTCCTTGCCTAATGATCAGTAAATTTTTTATGGCCATGTAAATGTAGCCTAAGTGGCGTTTTTTAAGCTCTGTATGCATGAGGCCTTAATGATGAGAGATGTCAACAGTGTAAATAAGAGTAATTATAATGCTATCAAGGAGAAATGAGAGACATTTACTAACATTTAGTACACTTTTAGTGTACCAATTGACTGTACAGATTTATAGTGTATGATTTTACATGGGGTGTGTATAATTAATAAACCAGAATTATACTCCAATGAGAGGTGGGGATCAGCTTTCTTTTCTGTGTTGCCAAGAGGTATTGGATACTTACACTTATGCCTTGTATACACAATCAGAATTTCAGATTTTTTTCATAAAATATTCCGACCGTGTGTGGGCCCCATCGGACTTTTTTCCGTTGGAGTTTAGAAATAGAACATGTTTTTTTTTTTTTCGATGGAAAACAATCCTATCGGAAATTCTGATCGTGTGTGGAACTCCGACAGAGAAAAAAACACGCATGCTCAGAATCAAGTCGACGCATGCTCAGAAGCATTGAATTTCATTTTTCTTGGCTTGTCATAGTGTTCTATATCACCGCGTTTTGGACGGTCGGAAATTGGTCTGACAGTGTGTATGCAAGAAAGCTTGAATGGTATTCCGACAAAAAATTCCATCAGATTGTATCCCATCGGAAATTCCGATCATGTGTACAGGGCATAAGGCCCAACCCACGGAAACCAAAAATCCTCCCTGGCAGTGTGGCGACACCTGCTCTGGAAGACTTAAATGCTCGATTCTGTCAAGGGGATGGAAAAGTGCTTTGCCAAGTCCTCTAAAGACATAAAAAACAGGCACTATCCCACTGCAAATGAGGATTTTTAGATTTCCTGGCGTTCAGCTTTAAACATATGTTAACCATCAGGTTTGAATTATAAATGGAAAGTGTTCCAATATTGTTGGTAAATTAACATTTAATGTGTAGTCTTCAACAATGAAGTGACAATTATAATTTTGTTAAAGTGGAACTAAAATCTCAACTCTCAATCAACATTAAAAGGTAACTGAACTTTTGTTATGAAAAAAAAAAATCCTTTTAGTGATTAATCAAAAGGCCGAGGATTTTAAGAACGTTTTTCGCAGATTCCTACCTATTCATCCTGTGAAGACATATATTTGTTCTTCTATGTCTTTTGTGTACTAAGTCCCTGACTTTTTCAATACTGATCAGCTGATGAAATTGCAGGACTTTAATGAGAAAAGTTGCAGTGCCTGCTACCTTTAGACCCCTTTCACACTGAGGGAGGGCTTTCACACTGAGGCGATGCACTGGCAGGAGAGAAAAAAATCTCCTGTCAGCAGCATCTTTGGAGCGGTGAGAGGAGCGGTATGTATACTGCTCCTTCACCGCTCCTTCCCATTTAAAACAATGGGAAACGGTGGCAATGTACCTCTGCATTTCGACCGCTAGCAGGGTTTAACACCGCCCCGCTAGCAGCCGAACCTTGCGGCAAATCCGACGGTATATCCCGCCCCAGTGTGAAAGGGGCCTTAGAAGTAATTACCCTTTAGGAGCATCTAATAGAACCCAATGGGGCTGGATTCAAGAAGCAAATTGCGCCTGTGTAACCATAGTTACACAGCGCAATTGCTTACTTGCCCCGGCGTAACGAATGCTCCTGATTCAGGAACCTCGTTACGCCGACTGCAGCCTAAGATATGCGCGGCATAAGGCTCTTATGCCCGCATATCTTAGGCTGCATTCTTGCGATGGCCGCTAGGTGGCGTTCCCGTTGTGCTCAGCGTATAGTATGCAAATTGCATACTAACGCCGATTCACAACGTTACGCGAGCCCTGCGTACGCAGTTTACGTTGTTTCCGTACGGCGGTTTTCGCGTAAGGCTGCCCCTGCTATTAGCACGGGCAGCCAATGTTACGTATACCCATCGTTCCTACTTTGCGTAAGTGATTCGTGAATGGCGCTGGACGCCATTCACGTTCACTTTGAAGCAAATGACGTCCTTGCGACGTCATTTGCCGCAATGCACATCGGGAAAGTTTCCAGACGGAGCATGCGCTCTACGATCGGCGCGGGAACGCGCCTAATTTAAATGATTCCCACCCACTACGGGATCATTTAAATTGCGCGCGCTTACGCCGAGCATGTTGCCGGCGCGCCCACGCAATTTACGGAGCTACTGCTCCGTGAATCAAGGGCAGCGCAGTAAATTTGCGGGGGCGCAGGGCAAAAACGTTGCCCTGTGCCTCCGTAAAAAAAAGCGCAAATCTACCTGAATCCAGCCCAATGTCTCCAATGTGTGCTTGTTAGCCCCCTTGTTATAGCAATAACGTTTTTTTTGTGTGTTTTTTTAAGTGTAAAAAAAGAGTTACATAAAATAAACAAAAACAATGAAAAACATATTTTTAAGCATCTCTGTCATTCCCTCACACACCCCATAAAAAAACACAGAGAGAGCATGTCAACATCAATTGTGTCACACACTGAGGTATTGACACAAGTGTCAAAGCAAGAGCAAAAATTCTAGAGCTGTAATTCATGGCTAACTCTAAACTGATAACTTGTAAAAGCTTTTAAGGCCTCTAAGGTCTATAGAGAATTTTGTGTACCACTGTTTGTTTGTGATTTAGCAGGTGTGAACAATTTTAAGACATGTATCTATTTACTCAGTGCAAACCGATCTTTTATATTTTACCAAATAAATGGGTACAATATTGTGTTTGCTTGCACTAAAAATAACTTTTTGTATTTTTTTTCCTAAAAGTATGCATCTGATAAATAACTTCACAGATTTTATAAGACATGGAAAAGTTGCAACTACCACGATTTTGTTCTCCATGGTCTATTCTTTCAGAAAATATATACTTTTTGGTTTTCAGTGATTTCTAGCAAATATATGCACACATAACATGTGTGCAACAAATTAAAAAAATAAACATGTTGTATTATCTTACGATATTTGTAGGCATTTGTTGATTTGTTTTTTATGTGTATTGTTTAAACAAATGTAATGATCCTAATATGGGATTAAAGACAGAATTGTTTGTTTTGTGTGATCCTATATACGAAGTGGAAATAAAAAGACAATGATATGATACTTTAAGAAAACAGGGCCAGATTCACCAAAGAGATACGACGGCGTATCTCCTGATACGCCGTCGTATCTCTGTTTCTATCTATGCGACTGATTCATAGAATCAGTTACGCATAGATATCCATAAGATCCGACAGGTGTAATTGTTTTACACTGTCGGATCTTAGGATGCAGTACCGTGGCCGCCGCAGGGGGGAGTTTGCATCGTAAACCAGCGTCGGGTATGCAAATTAGGAGTTACGGCGATTCCCGACGGATTTTTGCGTTCGCTACGCCGCTGCTAGTCTAGTTTCCCGTCGCAAAGTTAGTCGTCGTTGGACCTGCCCTAACTTTACTCAGCAATCGTATTGCTGTTTAAAGTATGGCCGTCGTTCCCGCGTCGAAATTTAAAATTTAACGTAGTTTTTTGTAACACGTCCGGGAATACGGAAGTACGCTACGCCGTCGCCGTTCGAAAAAATGACGTCACGTCGCGCAAAGCATGACGGGAATTGCGAAACTGAGCATGCGCAGTAGGTCCGGCGCGGGAGCGCGCCTAATTTAAATGGCACACGCCCATTTGAATTGGCCCGCCTTGCGCCGGAGGCTGCCAGCGTAGTTTTCATCGCAAGTGCTTTGTGAATCAGGCACTTGCGATGAAAACTTGCGGCGGTGTAACGTATCTACGATACGTTACGCCGCCGCAGTTCTATGTGAATCTGGCCCACAGTGTTTTGATAAGAACATGCATGAGTTGTAATGTAATCTTTTGTGAACACTATACATAGCCCTGCACTAGGACTATTAGAAACATTAGAAACAATATAACAGATGTTAGTCCTGATTTGAAAGTGTCATTACCCCAAATGTGTGTAAGTTCCTTTTCATGTAGGGTCATTACGATTAAACTCATACTGAGCTAAACACATAAGGAAGGAGCCAAGATCTGCTGCCTATGTTCCAGGAATTTGCTTTATCTAACTAGTGTGTTTCTTTACCCTCTTGGACATTATTGATGTGCAGCTTAGATGAGCTGGGAGACAGCATCTGTGATTGAGAGGCTGTGGGAATGACTATCTGGAAAATAATGTGATTTTTGTTTTTACATTTATAGCCAGGGTCCAACATAGTAGTCATCTCTCTCTCTTTGCTACCAAATCAGGTTTATTAGCCTTCCTAAAAGTGAACAGGACCTATATTATCTCTGATCCTGTAGTGACTGTTATGTTATTCTCCACTTCAGTTGGTTTAGTTTATTGGTGTTATTAGAATCATAATCATCAATGACATGCTATACAGTAAGTCAGCCTAATGTTGTCCCTGTGAGTCTGTGACACCTCCTTCTCAATATGCATAGGATGTTGATCCTTATCATCCTCATCCACTCCATTCAGAAAGGTATTCTCTCCCTATGGGCCTTTGATATCAACATGACAGTGAATCACATACTAGTAGTCTTTCTACTTGGGTTGATAACATCATCCATGCCACAGTTCTCTGTTTTTATTATGAATATGTTCTTTTTTTGAAGACCCTCAATATGTGTTTGTAATAACAAGCATGGTTCATAAACAGGGGTGCTTGAAACATCCAAACATTGGAACGGGAAATAGGGGTTATAAGAGCAGAAGGATTTTTTATCTTAGTGCATTCTATGCATTAAGATAAAAAACCTTCTGTGTGCAGCAGCCCCACCCCAGAACCCCCTAAAACTTACCTTAGCCCATTTTGATCCAGCAATGTTGCACATGAGACTCAGCTGTCCATGACCCTCCCCCCTGACTGTCTGAGACATAAAGCAGGCGCCTGAACGCCATGGAGGGAAAAGGGGGAGGGGCGAGTCGTGGCTTTGTGTCTGAATGGTTATGTGCTGCTTGCTGTGGGGGTGCTCGGCTGGAGGGAGGGGCTAAGAGAACCGACGAGGGACCCGAAAAGATGAGGATCTTGGCTGCTCTGTGCAAAACCACTGCACAGAACAGGTAACATATTTGTTATTTTGAAACAAACAAAAAAACGACACTTTAATATCACTTTAATACCAGAACCAGGGACTAGAAGACCCATATCTTGAGAATTGCATAGTTAAAGATTTTTACTCTTTTAATAAAGAAATGTATATTTTACAAATGTTGTTTCTGCCTGAGATTATATTTTATCACTGTAACCCACACAGACGTGATCCACAAGTGACTTGATAAGTCTACTGAAGGCTATGTAAAATATTACTTAATTTATCAAGATAATAATAACTTGTAGTATTTTATTCCTAAAAGGGATAGCACGCATTTGTAGAGTGTTTCACTGCAAATAAAGCATACTGTATAACTCAGTCAAGGGCTGAAAAAAATAAAAAAAGGGCCACCTACCGCCACAAAAATCATTCTGATATGCCTCTAGAATTTGCTCTGTGTTGTAATTACTTTAAAAAAAATTACATAATTAAATAAAGCACATCACAAATATTATTAGCTGTCCAGCGACAGTACAGTTAACTTTATTTTGTGTTAGAACCTTCAGTATAATACGATACAGCAGTATTTGTTGGATATTACAAGCAAAAAATCTGTATACAGAATTGGTACTGTGAACTGAGGTCAGTCACACAAAGAAAAAAAGTCTCTAGGGAATCTTCATTGCTATAGATTCGTAAAACAAATATAGCAGAGTACAGACTGGAACCTGATGCTTATTTTGCTGTATCTTCCCTGTAACTCAGGGTATTTAAGCAGCCCACTCACCTGTGTTCCTTTGTTGGTTCCAGTGCAGGATACTACAGGTCACTAAGCTGACTCTCCCCAGCGCACTTCGTGTTTGTGAGTCTGTGTGTTGGATTACAATGTTATGTTTCCTATCCCGCATCCTGTTCGGACTTAGCTGCCTCCAAGTTGTTGTCGATCGTGTCCCGACATCATTCGGCATAGGCATAGTAGATTTGTAGATTCCTTCTGCCTTGTTTATCATCCCATCCACAAACATACGATTAGTCCGTAAATCCAAGCATTCGAGCCACTGTCGGTTATTGTCCGATATCACTCGACACAGACTTCGCTGGTTATAGGATTCACTGTCTATGAAGTTGCCACCTCATCCATTTGGAGATTAGCATGTATTGATTGCATGGGTTCTGTGGCTGATTGAGGTGGTAATTAGACCCACCTGGTGCCTCATCTGCACTTTGATTAGCACCAGGTAGTACACTGTCAGACTAAAGTTAGCTGGCATCCAGCATTTCCTTTCCCTACAAGCCCCTGGGAAACTCTCATTGTTCGCAACCCATGTGGTCAAAGCCTTGCTGAATGGGATCCAGAAACATCAGCCCGTAGACAATAGCAAACACTTGCCCATATCAAGTTCCACATTCCAGGACATGTCAGCCATCCTGTTATGGTCCCCTTTTGGGTTGCTGCCCAGCCTGGCCATCCAAGCAACAATCTACCTGGCCTTGTACGGCTTCCTACGGCTCCGGTTGCCAGGTGCAACGCGGGTGCCATCTGGCCTGCCTTCAAGACCATTTTGTCCTACATCTGGTAGTGTCCAAAACTCATCAATCCAGCACTGGGGACGACATCAAATTCTTCCAGACCCATAATGAATGGTGTCTAGTAGCGGTTCTGGACCAGTTGTTATCACACCTGCTGAGCCAGTCTAGCTCCAGCCCATTGTTGCCTTTTCCTTCCAGCCCACTAACAGCTAGCCAGTTCATCAGAAATGTTTACATCCTCCTTGCTAATCTAGGCCTCAGTTCTATTCCTTCTGGATCGAAGCGACCTCGGCCACCTCCCGACACGGGGTGCTGGGTCATGTCATCAGAAGATTAGGTTTACTTGGTACATTCCGAATCCCCAGGTTGAGATGTCACAAGCCTTCACCAAGCTTGCCCAAAAAATAGCATGTATACCAATAAAACAGCTTTCCCTATCCTGGTATTTCTGCCCACTTTTTGGCATACCGACAAGCTGACCAGGGCAAACCTCAGGTCTATGTTATGTTGTGAGTCTTGTGGCGTATTTATATGGTTTCACGTCTATCTCGGTTGGAGAGCTCCAACCATAAATTAGAAGGCCAGTATGTTGGCCTGAATTTACAGGAGGAGCCCAGGGGAGTGGGGTATTTAAGCAGCGCACCTGTGTTCCTTGTCAGTTCCAGTGTGCAATGCCCTCTCTCCTATACCCTTTACAGGGCCCTTCTTTTGAATCCCTCTTCTACAATCAACCATTACTTATTTTGGGTATGCCACCTTTTTGGCGTACTGACCAGCTGACCCGGGCACACCTCAGGTCTATGTTATGTTTTGAGCCTTGTGGTGTCTTTATGTGGTTTCACGTCTATCACAGTTGGAGGGCTCTGACCATAAAAAATATAGGCAAGGCAAAGGCAAACTAGCACCTAGTCCTAATTACTTCTGTTTCATCAGTCAATAAAACTAGCCCCATTTAAAACTTTATCAATATCCTTGCGACAAAAAGGTGAGGAATAGTGATATAAATTATTGAGAGCCATTGCAGTGTACTGTATGATGATAAATAAGAATCATTGCAACCTATGTAAAAACTCTGAGCAGCATGGAAATGTGTTCGCTTTCAGGTAAACACAGAAAATATAAAACATCTGCTCCAGCAACATTTTTACATGGGAATTGCGCCTGAAAGTAGTTATAAATAAGCTAAGCCCTGTACACACGATCGGATATCTGATGGAATCTAATCCGATGGATTTTTTTGTCAGATATCCGATGAAGCTGACTTTCATCAGCTTGCCTACACACCATCGGTCAAAAATCTGATCGTGTCCAAACGCTGTGACGCAAAACACTATGATGTGCTGAGAAAAATGAAGTTCAATGTTTCCGAGCATGCGTCGACTTGATTCTGAGCATGCATGGATTTTTGACCGATGGACTTCCACACAGACAATCGTTTTTTTCTATCGTTTTTTTTAAACATAGGAAACATTTAAAACATGTTCTATTTTTTTTAACCGATGGAAAAGAAACCGATGGGGCCACACACGATGGGTTTCACCGATGAAAACAGTCCATCGGTCTGTTTTCATCGGACAAACCGATCGTGTGTACAGGGCTTTAGAGTTCATATTTATATAGTTAAATAGGTACTGCACATACAGCATGCATGCACACTGACCACGGAAGATACAGCTGTGTGCTTGCACGGCTTGCCTGTATCTCGAAACATAATGATAGGGGACACAAACTGACTATGCTAACACAGATGCTTAGCATTGTCAGTTTTCAACCATGTAGTGGGGAACTGGCAGGTTTAACCAGAAATTCAAAGAAATAACAGTAAGGCTTCATGTAAAACCTATTTTTACAACCTCTTCTGAACAATTTAACTTGACAGATAGTAACTGACGTTTAAAACGTTTTGCCGCATTTACATGTCGCGTTTGGCCGTGTTTGCGTTTAGAAGCGTTTCTTAAATATATATATCTATATATCTATATATAGATATATATATCTATATATTTTTTTTTAAATAGCCAAAAATGAAAAATACCTGTAAACGAAATGCAGCTAAACATGTTTGCAAGGTATTACAGGCATTTGGCGCTTCAAATGCCTCTGAACATACGTCCTGAACGCATTTTTTTTGGAATCCAAAAAATGCTTCTAAACTCAACTGCCTAGAAACAACTATAAACGACCATGTGTACATGTACTCATAAGATAACATAGAGGAGAGTTCAGGGGTAGCTGAAAAACTTCTGTTTACCAGCAGCAGTGTACATAAGACCTAACAAGTAAAATCTTTATGTAAAAAGCACATATGAAATACAGAGAGGAAACGATTTATTCAATTAGAATTTTTCGGTTTACAAATACTTTAATATCTATTGGCTGGCTGTGGGAAAATCAGGGTGGAAAGGCATGCAAGGCTGCTGTGACAGAAAAATTTGGACCGTGCCAGCATGCAGAAGACTCTCATTGAGGTGAAAACCTAGTGTGTCTAGTCTTATCCAGCGCAGAAAGAGCAGATGTTGTACTGCAGACATAGTGCCTCAATGGTGACAGCCAACTTGTACAGACAAGAACGTATAGGAATCCTGGCCCACAATAAAACCAGCAAAAAAAATTGAAACAGACAAGAAGGCGAAAAGCAGAATCCAAAATCAGCTCAATGCCAAACCAGAGGCAAAGCACAGTAACAGATATTTGAGGATAAGCCAAAAGCAGACTGAGTCAGATGCTGAGAACAAACAACATTGCAGTAGGTGTGCAAATCTGAGTGTGAAAAAATCAGCCCACAGTTTATGAAACAGACAACATTAAATCAGGCACTGACTGTATTATCTAAATTTAATTTAAGTAAACTGATGTAAAGCACTACTGATTGAGGCCTAGTGTGCATTGTGACACAGCAAGTCTAAGCATTCATTACACTCAAATGTAAGGAGGGTAGGCAAACAAGTCTGCTTTGGTTGGCAAGAAATGTGCAGCAGTGAGTTAATAGTTTAATTAGCTTAGAGGAGACAATTTAAAGCCATCCCTGTATAAACATTATTAAAAAAAAAAAAAAACTTTTGGAGTAAAATACTAAATATTTGTACATTTTATTTAAGGATTTGGTCTGATCTGTATCATACCTTAACTCAGGGGTCGTCAACCCCCGGGCCTCGACCCACTACCGGCCGGCGGCATGATATTTTTTAGGAGAGAGCCCGGTGGATCAGAGAGGCAGGTGGGTGGGCGGATGAGAGAAGGGGGCTGGCGAGCAGAGATGACCACATCTCTCTCCGCCTGCCTAGCATCACCGCTCTTCAGCCCTCACAGCGTGTGGAATGTCGGACGCGCAGTGTGGAGCAGAGAGATGACAACATTTCTCTCCGCCTGCCTAGCATCACCGCAAAACAATTTTTAACATTAGATTGAGGCTCATTTTGTCAAGGGGAATCTGGTGTTTTTTTTAAAAAAAATCGAAGCAGTACTTACCGTTTTAGAGATAGATCTTCTCCGCCGCTTTCGGGTATGGTCTTTGGGACTGGACGTTCCTATTTGATTGACAGGCTTCCGACAGGCTTCCGACGGTCGCATAAATCGCGTCACGAGTAGCCGAAAGAAGCCGAACGTCGGTGCGGCTCTATACGGCGCCTGCGCACCGACGTTCGGCTACTTTCGGAAAATCGTGACGCGATGTATGCGACCGTCGGAAGCCTGTCGGAAGCCTGTCAATCAAATGAGCCATGCTAATGAGGCGTGACCCCATGCAAATGATGGATTGAGCGTCATAAAGATACGAATACCGTACGGCGCATGCACCGTCCCGTGGACGCATCCCAGTGCGCATGCGCAGAATCACGTCGGAACTACTCCCTAAGATACGACGGATCACTGCCTACAACGTGAACGTAACCTACACCCAACCCTATTCACGTACTACGTAAACGACGTAAAATACGACGGGTCTGTTCCCTGGTCTATACCTTTGCATGAATTGCCACGTCTATATGGAAAATAACTTTACGCCGGACGTAAGTCTTACGCAAACCGCGTATATTATGCGCCGGGCGCAAGTACGTTCGTGAATCGGCGTATCTCCCTCATTTGCATATGTGCATAGAAAATCAATGGGAGCGGCAAATGCGCCTAGCGTAAATATGCGCCCACGATACGCCGGCGTAGGAAAGTTATGTCGGTCGGATGAAGCCTATTTTCAGGCATATCTCAGTTTTTGGGCACGGTGCATAGATACGACGATGCATACTTACACTTATGCTGCGTATCTCGAGATACGTCGGCGTAAGTGCTTTGTGAATCCGGGCCATAGTGTATATATTGGAAAATATAGGTCATAGCAGCCAATCAGTTTCCACAAGTCTTATTTCTCCAGTAAAATAATTACTGCTTGTGTACCTGGGCATGGCTATCAAACACAGTTTTTGACTTTACCTGCATTGCAATTGCATCTTCAGTAGGACATGCTGCATTCATAGAAATGCAATGTAGGTCAACTGCAGTCTCAGACTTGTCATCCACTCTGTACCATTGAGGTAAATGGGTATTTACTGAGCTGTTTTTAACATGTGTTTAAAACACATCAAATGCCAGCAAACAACACCCTGAACACATTCGCTAATAGCAAGCTTTTTATTGATCACTACTGGTGTGATGATCCTTCAATGTGCCTTTCAGCTTGTATGTGTAATGCCTACAGCTAGGGCACAAACAGACATTTATACCAAGATACACATAAAGGTATGGGTGGCTAGTAAGAACATTGCATTCTTAACTGGACAAATAATAGTTTGCAAGAAAAGCATATCTATCTAATTAATAGAATGTGTATTACTGTGTGTCTCCACGGAATACTGTATACTAATAATGAGCACATTATAATAAGCACTACTGCATAACATGAAAAAGGCAATCTATTTTATGCAAGTTTTCAATTTCCAGGTCTTGCAGTAATAGTATATGTTCTACGATTAAAGTGGCACAAACAAGTAAAAAATGCAGATATTTTATGCAGGTTTATTATTCCTTTAACTTACCATATAGTTTGGCCAATTTTATTAATTTGGTGTTCTCTTTTTGAAAACACTAATTGCTTGGCTATTATGCTGACCCTTGCATGCCTTGAGTCCCTACCCTGTAACAAGTATGGAGGTAAGACATCTCTGACATTTCTCTGACTTTCCTGAACTATATATTTGCAATTGGTTAGTGACTCTGAAAGTACTAAAGTCAGTGATTTGGCATCACGGCTAAGGGGTAGATCCACAAAGCGAGTACGCCGGCGTATCTACTGTTACGCCGGCGTACTTTCAAATTTCCCAAGTCGTATCTTTAGTTTGAATCCTCAAACCAAGATACAACGGCATCTGGGTTAGATCCGACAGGTGTACGGCTTCGGCTTCGTACGCCTTCGGATCTTAGATGCAATACTTTGGCGTCTGTTGGGTGGAGTTCTCGTTGTTTTCCGCGTCAGGTATGCAAATTAGCTTTTTCCGTCGATCCACGAACGTACGCGCGGCCGTCGCATTCTCTTACGTCGTCTCTAGTCGGCTTTTTCTGGCGTATAGTTAAAGCTGGTATTTTGCGGCGTATGGTTAGACTTGCCATGTTAAGTATGGTCGTCGTTCCCGCGCCGAAATTAGATTTTTTTTTGGTAACTCACGTAACTCACGTCTAAGTTAAAAAAATGACGTCCTAGCGACGTCATTCAGCGCAATGCACGGCGGGAAATTTCAGGACGACGCATGCACAGTTCATTCGGCGCGGGGACGTGCTTCATTTAAATGAAACCCGCCCCCTAATCGCCGATTTGAATTCCGCCGCCAGAAATACACTACGCCGCCGTAACTTACGGCGCAAAATCGTTGAGGATTCGAAAGAACGCCAGGTAAGATACGGCGGCGTAGCGTATCTCTGATACGCTGTGCGAATCTAAATGTATGTGGATCTGGCCCTCAGTAGCTAGCATTTTCAGAAGGCGGTCAGCGATAGTTGCCCCATCTTTCTCGCTTGATATGTTTACTTCAAACATTTTATTATACTAGTTTCAATATAAACAAACCGAGTATTTTCTGAATTGTAAGCATATTTCAGAAAAAAAAGAAGACTGCAATGCTGCAACACAGCTGCCATGTTTTATATGTATGAAGGAGTGTAATGATTACTTTCTGTAGCTTTATTACTATGTCAGCTGTTGACAGCTGCACTAAATTGTACTACAGCATGTTAAAAATAAGAGACAGACGTATTCTTAAAATCAGAACAGTGGAACAGAACTTCAATAAATGAAATCAATTAGGAGGTATACATTTCTAAAAATGACTACTGTATTGGTATTTGTATATGCTCACATTTCCTTCTAATGAGCAGTCCATGCACCCAAATATCAGATTCCAAGAATGATAGATTTGTCTCAGTATATGGTAGCTGTCACTAACACTTACATTTTTAAAAGTTATGCTTGACTCTATTTACAAAACTGCAGGACAAGATGACAGGGGGCGCGTCAGCGGTAAAGCATTGCAGGGGCTTCGGCAGCACTGCCCATTCATTTCAATGGGCAGGGACGGTGGAGGAGCGCTTGCAGGACTTTTGCTAACATCCTGCAAGCGCACCGTCACAGTGTAAAAGTGCCGGGCTCTCACACTGGGGCTGCAGGGGAGATGTTTTTTCAGGCGCTTTACAGGCACTATTTTTAGCCCAAAAGTGCCTGAAAAATGACCCAGTGTGAAAGGGGTCTAAATGATTTTAAAACATTTCCATTAATATATTTTTAAATGCAACCAGTGTATTTACTGAATTTGATTTTACCCTTTTACAGGGGCGGACTGACCATTCGGGCACGCAGTGACCGAGGGCCCCATGCCACTAGGGGGCCCCATCAGGGTTGCCAGCCTCAGTAAAACCAGAGACAGATTGTAAAAATCTGTGTATGTTTACATCTGTCCCTGAAATGTCTGACACCACCATCATTTTGATGTACAATTTCGGAGGCTATAGCTGCGCCGCCCCTCCACTACCTCTGCAGCCAATGGGAACACAGTGTACACGCCCCCTTTCCCCCACATGGCTTCTTTGAATACAGAGCAGGAGATTGCCGACAGCTGGAGGAGAGGAGAGGGAGGCGGGGACACAGCCTGCAATGTGGGATGGACTTCAGGCTGATGCAAGGTAAGTTAAAGCGACACCAAAGAAATAAATGTTATACTTACCTCCACTCTGTGGCTCGTTTTGCACACAGTGGCCCTGATCCACGTCTTCTGGGGTCCCACGGCGGCTGTCATGGCTCCCCCTCCGCAAGAGCTTTCCACATTCATGCGCATGGTGCAAAGCTCTTGCGGGCGTGCTCTCGTGATACAGCGGATCGGATGTGATTGACAGCAGCTCCAGCCAATGGCTGTGCCGCTATCAATCCATCTAACCTAACCATTCATTGGCCAGGCTGGGAGCCGGAGAGGATGATGGGGAAGAGCGTGGGGCTTTTGAGGGGTAAGGTAAGTAAAACGGGGACTCACGCGGGGAGGTGGGGGGTGCAGTGGTGCTGTCGGATGTTTTTTCACCTTAATGAAAAAACATTTACCTTTACAACCCCTTTAAATGTAATTTTATCAGTGCTTTCTCTGGTGAGGGGGAGGCTGTGTTTCCTCTAGCAGAGCTCTTGTCTCTGAGGCTGTTAGATCGTTTTTCTGTGTGAGAAGTGCACTGCTCCTGGGGGAAGGTTGTTCTGAACTTCTCCCCCAATCTCTGTTACATCTCCCTACTGATTACCTGCCCACCAATACACAGGCACATCATCCTCCTCTACTGTATTACCACCAAATCTGTCTGTGAGCTGCTGGGGAACTACAAGTCCCAGCATGTCAGGAGATGGGGGTAGCAGCAGTGTGTTCAATCAGGCTGATTTCTAGATGAAAAGTTCTGGTGTGTGTATACTGTGTGTGTATGTATATGCTTAATGTGTGTGTATGTAGTCGGTGTGTATACTGTGCATGTGTCTGTATACTGTGTGTGTGTGTCTGTCTGTATACTGTGTGTGTGTGTCTGTGTGTATACCGTGTCTGTATAATGTGTGTGTTCGTGTCTGTATACTATCTCTGTATACTGTGTGTGTGTCCGTGTTTGTATATTGTGTCTGTATACTGTGTGTGTCTGTGTCTGTATACTGTGTCTGTATACTATCTCTGTATACTGTGCGTGTGTCTGTATACTTTGTGTGTGTGTCTGTCTGTATACCATGTCTGTATAATGTGTGTATCCGTGTCTGTATACTATCTCTGTATACCGTTCGTGTGTCTGTATACTGTGTGTGTCTGTCTGCATACCGTGTCTGTATAATGTGTGTGTATGTGTCTGTATACCATCTCTGTATACTGTGTGTGTCTGTATACTGTGTGTGTCTGTATACTGTGTGTGTATACTGTGTCTGTATACTGTGTGTTTGTCTGTATACTGTGTGTGTCTGTGTGTATACTGTGTGTGTGTGTGTGTGTGTGTACTGTATGTTCCATGTGTGCCCACTGCCGCTCAACATAAATCGCTCTAACATTCCTGTGCCCATGAAAAATTCACTTGTTACCAATTGGAGCCATTTGATTGGTGAACTGCTTAGCTCGGCCTCGGATCCGGCAACATGCTCGGGTACACACCTGGGCAGTGACATCATGGCACACATCAAGCATGG
The DNA here is from genome assembly GCF_905171775.1 of Rana temporaria. NCBI lineage: Eukaryota > Metazoa > Chordata > Amphibia > Anura > Ranidae > Rana > Rana temporaria. The sequence continues at coordinate 289,879,212 of NC_053491.1, read as the reverse complement.
CTTTTATTCACTTGCCTCAATGCCCAACCTGTGGCCAACCACAGCAGTTCACTATTCAGCTGGCTCCACGACTCACTTGCGCAGTTCAGAGCCTGCGACACGTGGATTTTTTTTTTAAAGCCTTTACCTGCCAGCTGCCTACCACACCAAGCACTAAGGTGCAATGATGTGTGTAAAGGGACACCGACAAAAGGTGACACACTGGGGGCTCTGCCGTAAGGTACTACTCTGGGGCTCTGCCATAGGGTGCGACTGTGGGGGCTTTGCCGTAAGGGGAGATTCTGATGTAAGGGGGGACTGACTCTGCAGACTGTGATTATAGGGAGAATGTTGGGACTTTGGTGTAAGGGAGGACTCTGATGTGAGTGTAGTGCTCATCCCGACTGCTGTACTCTATATGTTATTTTGTTTGTTACTTACTCCTGACCCACGTACAGTACTCTGTACATTATACTGTACATACACCTTGGTCGATGTCCGTGGGGATACCCGCAATCATCTCACATGAGGAAGAACGGGGAAATGCTGATGTAAACAAGCATTTCCCCTTTCTTCCTAGTGACAGGACACTGATCACAGCTCCCTGTAATCTGGAGCTGTGACCAGTGTAGTGTCACACACAGCCCATCCCTCCTACAGTTAGAAGCACTCCCTAGGACACACTTAACCCCTTCAGCCTCCCCTATTGGTTAACCCCTTCACTGCCAGTGTCATTTTTACAGTAATCAGTGCGTTTTTATAGCACTGATCGCTGTATCAATGACAATGATCCCAAAATGGCATCAAAGGTGTCCGATGTGTCCACCATAATGTCGCAGTCATGATAAAAATCGCTGATCTCTGGCATTACTAGTAAAAAAAATTTTTTTTATAAAAATGCCATAAAACGGTCCCTATTTTGTAGACGCTATAACTTTTGTGCAAACCAATCAAACGCTTTTTGTGATTTTTATTTACCAAAATTATATAGAAGAATACGTATCGGCCTAAACTGATGGAAAAAAAATGTTTTATATATTTTTGGGGAATATTTATTGTAGCAAAAAGTCAAAAATGTTTTTTATTTTTTTCAAAATTGTCACTCTATTTTTGTTTATAGCGCAAAAAATTAAAACCGCAGGGGTGATCAAATACCACCAAAAGAAAGCTCTATTTGTGGGGAAAAAAGGACGTACATTTTTTTTGGAGCCACTTCGCACAGCAGCGCAATTGTCAGTTAAAGAGACGCAGTGCCGAATTGCAAAAAGTGCTCTGGTCTTTGGCCAGCTAAATGGTCCGGGGCTTAAGTGGTTAAAGTGACACTAAACAATCTCCTTATTTTCCAAAAATAAGCCATACACATCCATTAATTATTCGTCTTGTATTCTTTTTTTTTCTTTTCATTCTCACCAGTTGCAGCCACGTGCACTGCTCTTCGCACACTACAAATATCATAGTCAATAGTCTATAGTCCCTAGTTCATTTTAGGAGCAAGCAAGAGATGGAATCTACATTTATACATTCTGTGAGACCATGGAGAATGAGCCTAGCCACCATTTAACAGGAAGTCAAAGGATATCAGAAGAAAGTTGGAGATTTGAAGGAGGCTGAGATCAAAATATATATATTTTTTTTAAACTGGTTATAAGGCTAATACCGTGTACACACGACCGTTTTTCATGCCGTGAAAAATTAAATTTTTTATAATGGTCATTAAAAACGATCGTATGTAGGCTCCAGAGCATTTTTCATGGCGTGAAAAATGGGCATTAAAAATTTAGAACATGCTTTAATTTTTCGCGTTGTTTTTCACGTCGTGAAAGGCTTTAACGATGTAAAAAAATGTGCATGCTCAGAAGCAAGTTATGAGACCGGAGCATTCGTTCTGGTAAAACTAGCATTTGTAATGGAGATAGGACATTCGTCACGCTGTAACAGACTGAAAAGCACAAATACTGAAAATCGCGAATCGTCTCTCACCAAACTTTTACTAACACGAAATCAGCAAAAGCAGCCCAAAGGGCGGCGCCATCCGAATGGAACTTCCCCTTTATAGTGCCGTCGTACGTGTTGTAGGTCACCGCGCTTTGCTCGAGCATTTTTTTTTCACGATCGTGTGTATGCAAGGCAGACTTGACAAGAATCAAATAGAAAAAAACTTTGAACATTAAAAATGGTCGTGTGTACGCGCCATTAGACTTTTTTTTTCCATAATGCTTTCCTTGAGTTAGGGTAAAAATGTCCTACTGCTTGTTCCTTCCCCCACTGTCTGTCAAATCCTGTTATGAGGGAGCAGGGGGCTGGGCCAAGCTGCACTGTGTGTATCTATGGGTGCACACAGCACAGCTTGGGAACTCACCTGCATGTGTGCCCCTATAGAAAGCAGCTTGACATGAGGGGCACACACAGGACGGGAGGGGCAGACAGTGCTGGTGGGGGATTTCAGATGAGGAGTTAAGAGGCTGCCTAATACATACTAGATTTTTCTTTCTTTTTAAAACAGACTTTAGTGCCACTTTACCATTAGTATTTGAATATCAAATAACTAACTTGGTGGTGCTGTCTGGCAGGGCTCTATACTTCTCAGATAGACATGCATGCAAATCTATTTGTCAGGTTAAACAACTATCATGTGTATACATGACAATGGTTTATTTACCTTAGCTTGGTGATAAGCGTTATTGCAATCCTCACCTTGCTGTGGCTTCAACATTTTCTTGGCCACTGACTCTCAACAGATGTAGATGTACAGTACACATTTAAAACTTGTTTCAGCCTTTTATTTGCTGCATGCTTGTTCTGGGGGCCAATCACAGCCAGACAAGCTTTCTTTGTAGAAAAATTGCATCAATATTTCTCTCATGGCAAGTATATTTTTGTTTTGATTGGTTGCTATGGTCTACTGCACTTTACACATTAGCCTGCTAAGTATACATTCTAGTACATGTGTGATTGTGTGCACGTATGTGATTCATTTGTAGCACATGTACAGTCATGTGTGCTTTGGCAACTTTGTAGATATCATGTGATTAAGAACAATTGCAGAATTAAAAACAAATACCAACCTCCCAATCCCGGTCTTAAGCGGTTATCATAGCCATCTAGGAGACGATCCAGGATCCTTGTGAACACTGTGGTATTGTCTCTAATCTCATCCTGCGTGCTTTGTCCACAACTGAAATTACAGGACATTGAAAAATATATATTATTAAGCATTGAGCTGAATACAATCCTGCCATCAGTAATTCTCAAATCTACTTATGCTCGCTTATGCTGATTCAGGGACACAAAATCTCTTCTATTCAGCAAGATTGTCATTCCAAAGTAATTACTACTAAAGATGTCTCTTTAACTCACTCAGCTCTTTCCATTTTTAATCAACATATCACTCAATCCTTAATACTGAGGATCACGCTGAACGGAAGTGACTGACGTCACGAATAAGGCATATTTATGCTTAGCAGCGCAGATGGGGATCTGGTAAGATATGCAGCAGTTACTACTGTTTCCTTCTGTTTTATTTCTCATACAAATACACTAAAAATAATGAAGTTATAAAACCAGAGTGATTATTAAAATTACACTTAATGGAGTTAACTCTGCTGTAGTATGTAGTTTACATGTTGGCCCAAAACCAGGGAACCTAAAAAAAAAAACTTTTTCACACTACTAGTACTATAATAACACGTGTCATTTAAAACACCCCATCAAGAACAACATCCTCTGCATGCAGGAGTAGTTCACTGATATAAACATGGGCCCATTTGGCACATAAAAAAAATAGTTAATTAGGATTCCTGGAAATCTCTGTATCGATAGCAGCAATAATGCCGCGTACACACGGTCGTTTTTTGTGATGAAATAAAACAACGTTTTTAAAAATTTAATTTAAAATGATCGTGTGTGGGCTTCACATGGTTTTTTGTCTTCTATTCGAACATGCTTCAATTTTTTATAAAGCTGAGTGAAACTCCTGCGCTGTGTAGGATGGATGGAAAAGGGAAGGTCGTTTTTTAAAATGTCGTTTTTTGTGTCCTAAAAAATGATCGTGTGTGGGCTAAAACGACGTTTTAAACAACGTTTTAAACCCGCGCATGCTCAGAAGCAAGTTATGAGACGGGAGCTTGTTGTACGTAACCACGCTTTGCTAGAGCATTTTCAGAAAACGATGGTGTGTGGGCAGTTTAGGTAATCAGAGTTATTAACCCTACTAGTTGCTATCTGTGAACTGAAGGTCTTCTGCAATCAGCCACACTGGCAGTTAAAGTGATACTAAAGTCTTATATTTTTTTTTTCTTTAACAATAACAAACATGTTATATTTACATGCTCTGTGAAATGGTTTTGCACAAAGCAGGCTAGATCCTTCTTTTCTTGGGTCCCGTGCCGCCACTCCTGGCCCCTCCCTCCTTCTCCCACAACAAGCAGCTTGATATTGAGGCACTCAAGCCGAGTTGCTGCTGCTCTATGTGTCCATTGAGACATGGACCCACAGCGAGCCCCCATTTCCTGATTGGCTAACTGACTTCGATTGACAGCAGCGGGTGCCAATGGCTTTGTCTCAGCAAATCAGGAGGGAGAGTCCCAAACGGCTGAGGTACTTGTGCATATCGCAGGATAGAGATGGGATCAGGTAAGTATAGGGAGACTGCTGCACTCAGAATGTTTTTTTTTTATCTTAATGCATAGAATGCATTAAGAAAAAAAAAAACTTCTGCCTTTACATCCACAAGTCTGAACTCCAGGCAAACAGGTAAATACAAAGTATAATGCATACGTGAGAACTGTTTACCCACCAAAGAATTTGTATTTCTGTCACTCTAGCCCTGATATTTACATCACTTAGCCAAATAACAGAGACAGCCTAATGACTTGACCTTTCTCTGCTGATGAGAAATCCATAGCTTCCTACATCTACACTATACAGCATGGATGGGTAAATCTCCCTCTGCTAACTATAGTTGCTACAGCCAGCATCCCACGGCTCTCAGAATACCTGTATGGTGACCTCAGCTGATTGGCTGCAGTTGCTGTTCGGGTTTGATTTTTTTCTGTCCGGCTCCTTCATTTTCTCAGTCAAAGTTTAAGCACATAATACACACTGAAGCAGACTGCAGGTACAACTAGTGGACTTTACCAGAAACCTTTGCCAGTGGACTGTCTACCCCTTCTGTTTACCTTTCTGTGGAATGGAGATATTTTTTAAATAAATATAGGGTACCTATAGACATTAGATGTCAATCTCCCAGTTAGGCCTTTTTGAACCTAATTGGAGGACAATCCAGTGTTAGTGGGGAAGCACCTGACAGCCTGAATGCGGATTTTCATGAACACTAGAACATTTTAGAAGGTTAGAAACTTTTCTTGATTGCTACTATATCTCCTGATACTGGGGCTGTCTGCATGAGTCTCACCCTTTGCAATAAATAGGTCACTACTATTTTGGAAATAAACTAACATAGGAGACAACATAAAGCAGTTGCATACACTGTACTCTAATGTTTATGACTGAATTCAAGGGTGTAAATATAGCCATAGCAGATCATGAAAAGCACAGGGTTTTTTCTGGGTAAAAAAATAAACATGCAGTTTATGACTCTGACTAATTGTATTGTTCATAAGCAGCATGAGCCATGATTGGCTGAACAGTGGTATGGTATTGTGACGGACCCCCGTACTCAAGATGAGTCTGTCTGCCGTGTCGCTCCTCTGTCCGGTACCACACAATCCAAGACCCCTTGGCTTTCCCATTCACTAGTCGTTGCTCAGTGTAGGGTAAAACATCAGACAGTTTATTAGAACCAGAATACAGAAGTATTATATACAGTTAAAGAGGAGGTAACCAGAAACATAAATTAACATGAGCTAATTAACTAATCCCTTACAGCAGCCGATGTGACTCCCTAACTACAATACACATTATCATACATATCAACACAGAACTCCTTCATACAATTGCAGGGTTAATTAGCACAAGCAACAATGGGGGAAAGACTCTTAGAAGTTATACTAGACTCATATACATTATAACATACAACAGACAGACAGGTGGCTGGAGTTGACATCAGCATATTCGAACAGTACTGCATGTGTCCCAACATTATGAATCAGTCACTATTTCTAATAGAACATATACATGGTTCCCAGAGTCTGTGTGTCTTGGGGTGACATGGACCTACTGAAAAGTAACAACACCTCAAGGGTCCCCAGGGATACAGCTAACAAAGAGCACTGTTCCCCCAAATGTCAGGGACAATAATCGCAAGGCAAGAGGTTAGCATTTAGTCCCCTAAAAAAGCCTCTGTCCCGGGTGAGTCTGTCACACATATCTACTGCTACTACTCTATACGCCATGTTGCTGTGGAAAAATCACAGAATCCTCCCAAACATACTGAACATTCCTAGTAAAAAAACATCCATTACAGAAAAACCACATGCTGGTACATTCTAATATAAATTTGATTATGCTGTTAATGCAAGTAACAATTAGGTCACCAGGACAGAAAGGAATAGCAACAGTGGCATATACAGGTAATTAATAGAGGAACTCAATGGTGCTAATACCAAATAGAGGGGTAATTATATATATATATATATATATATATATATATATATATACACATAATGTTAATTTCCTATAAACAATAGTCTGGAAATATTTTGGTTGTGAGCAGCACTCCATCTATGTAGCCTATGACATTTTGGAATAGTGAGTGCTTGGAGAAACACCATCTCTTTAAAAAGTAAAATATAGAAAGTCATCCAGGGGCCCTTTTTCAGGGCAACAATTAACCAGTGTGTCACATTGCTGACTTGTGAAAGGGAACCTGCAAATCCCCTCAGGTACACCAGGAAGAAATAAAAAGTAAAAAAGGAATATTCTATTTATTTATTTTTTTGCCTGAAAAAAAAAGTGTACTGTTAAAAAAAGTTATTTTAGCAGTTATAGATTTCCTTTAACTTTCATGCCAGAAAGTTCTTTTTACAGATACAAAGCCCAATTTATTCTAGCTTGCTTTGTGAAAATCAGTGAATACTGCCATTAGGAAAAATGAGTAGTAATTAGCATTTAGTAGTAATTAAAGTATCCCTATCAGTCATTTCTTGCTGGAGTTACTAGTTTTCCAGAACTTTGGCTGTAATATATTTTTCAGAAGATACCATTTCTGGACATAGTATGGGGACATCAGTTATAATCTATAGGCAGATAATGGGATTGAATTGCTAAAAAAAAAAAAAAAATTGAAACACTAATTACAATTCACAAGATGTGTTAACAGAAATCATCCAATCACATGCAAGAATATTTTTTAATTTCTCTGGCACGTGATTGGGTATTTAAAGTGAACACCTGAATCACAGTCTTCACCAAGCTGAATGAATATCTATTTTGCGAAGTGCACATACAGATTCCAAAGTAAGCATTCACTTTACTGGGGGCTTGTTCACACCGTAGTGCATGCATTAGCATAGGCATAATGCACACACGCTGGTATGTAGTTTTAAGTTGTGCTGCTCAAGTGAATTTTCTACATGAGTGCATGAGTGCATTTTTTTTACCCCTTTTTAACTTGTATGCTATTATTATGCACTGCTGAGTGTTGTGATGCATTACAGTGCATCACAACGTGCTGAGCAAAAGTACAAGTTCTATTTTACTTTCAGCTTACACCCACTTGCAGGAAATAAAACTACAGTAAAACCTTGTTTTTAGAGTAACTTAGTTTAAAAGCGTTTTTCAAGACAAGCAAACATTTTAAAAAGTTTTAACTTGATATACAAGCAATGTCTTCATATAAGAGTAGGGTCATGTCCCAACTGAGTATAAAAGAGAAGAGAGGAGCCTCTAAGTGTAGCAATATGGTTACATTTAATGGAGGTACAACATTTAGCAAGTCACATGGTTGATGATTAAAACAGGCACATCTAAGTATGCAGGCATCCAGGGTAAAGCTGTCCACATAGACCGTCCGCCACACCACCATTGGTGTTGTCCCTTCCACGAGCAGTTCAAGCCTCGCTTTCAGAACGCTCTACGGCAGGGTAGTCTCCCCGGTCTTGATTGCAGACTGAAAGTGGTGAGAGCCGGTGCTGCGCGGGAATGGTCTATGTGGACAGCTTTACCCCGAATCCCTGCATACTTAGATGTGCCTCTTTTAATCATCAACCATGTGAGTTGCTAAACGTTGTACCTTTATTAAATTTAACCACATTGTTACACTAATGCCCTGTACACACGATTGGTCAATCCGATGAAAACGGTCTGATGGATTTTTCCATCAGTTATCCGATGAAGCTGACTGATGGTCAGTCGTGCCTACACACCATCGGTTAAAAAAATGATCGTGTCAGAACCATGTACGACGGCACTATAAAGGGGAAGTTCAAATCCAATGGCGCCTTAGCTGATTTTGTGTTAGTAAAAGACGATTTGCGCTTTTCTGTCTGTTACAGCATGATGAATGTGCTATCTCCATAACGAACGCTAGTTTTAGCAGAACGAGCGCCCCCGTCCCCTAATTTAGTCTGAGCATGCATGGATTTTTAACCGATGGACGTGCCTACAGACGATCGTTTTTTTCTATCGGTTAGGTATCCATCAGATAATTCGCATTTTTTTTAACCGATGGATAAATAACCGATGGGGCCCACACACGATCGGTTTGGTCTGATGAAAACGGTCCATCAGACCATTCTCATCAGACAAACCGATCGTGTGTATGCGGCATTAGAGGCACCTCTCTTCTCTTTTATACTCTTAGGCTGCGTACACACGATCGGTCCATCCGATGAGAACGGTCCGAAGGTTAACCGATGAAGCTGACTGATGTTCTGATGTGCCTACACACCATCAGTTAAATAACCGATCGTGTCAGAACGCGGTGACGTAAAACACAACGACGTGCTGAAAAAAACTAAGTTCAATGCTTCCAAGCATGCGTCGACTTGATTCTGAGCATGCGCGTTTTTTAACCAATGCTTTTGCATACTAACCATCGCTTTTGACCTATCGGTTATCAGTCCATCGGTTAAATTTTAAAGCAAGTTCTAAATTTTTTGACCGAAGGTTAACTGACCTATGGGGCCCACACACGATCGATTTGGACCGATGAAAAGGTCCTTCAGTCCGTTTTCATCGATTTTGGGCTCCTGCTGGATTTTGCTTCTAATCCCCTTGTGGATGGACATTTTACATAACTTATCACATTGCTATAATCGTTTTATATGGACTATAAAAGTAAGGACTTATGAATAAATGGTTGTGGAATGAATCATTTGAGTTTCCATTATTTCTTATAGAAAAATTTACAAGCATCATTCAACCCACTTCCTCTGAATCAGCTTGTCCTGGACTTGTCCCCATCCTGTTATTGGACAGTAAAAAGGATAAGCAACACTGGGATGAGCTTATCTCTTTCACCTTGCTTTCTCTTTCCAGGCAGTTACTCAAGGAAAGCTGGACAGAGCCGTAGAAGGTCCTTAACCCATCAGCAAAACCGGTATCTGCTCCTTTGTCCAAGGAGGAACAGGATGAGCACTGCCAGAGCCCTACAAAATAACCTCCAGCAGGCCACTGGTGTGAATGTCTCTGACCAAACAATCAGAAACAGACTTCATGGGGGTGGCCTGAGGGCCCGACGTCCTCTAGTGCTCTGTGCTCACTGCCGGACACTGTGGAGCTTGATTGTAATTTTCCATTGAACACCAGAATTGGCAGGACCGCCACTGGTGCCCCATGCTTTTCACAGATGAGAGCATGTTCACCCTGAGCATATGTGACAGACATGAAAGGGTCTGGAGAAGCTGCGGAGAACTTTATGATGCCTGTAAAATCATTCAGCATGACCAGTTTGGTGGCAGGTCAGTGATGGTCTGGGGAGGCATATCCATGGAGGGACACACAGACCTCTACAGGCTACACAATGGCACCCTGACTGCCATTAGGTATTGGGATGAAATCCATGGACCCATTGTCTGACCCTACGCTGGTGCAGTGGGTCCTGGGTTCATCCTGGTGCACGACAATGCCCGGCCTCATGTGGCAAGAGCATGCAGCCAGTTCATGGAGGATGAAGAAATTGATACCATTGAATGGCCCCCACGCTCACCTGACCTAAATCCAAAAGATCACCTCTGGGACATTATGTTTCAGTCCATCCGGTGCCGCCAGGTTGCACCTCAGTCTGTTTAGGAGCCCAGTGCTGCTCTGGTCCAGATCTGGGAGCAAATACCCCAAGACCTTCCGCAGGGGTGGTAGGGTTGGGCAGGAGCACCAGGCCATAGCCAAAGTGGGAAGTGGCACAAGATGCGTCCGATTACGTCAAATGACGCACCAGACGTGGTTGAGTGGCTCACCACCAACACCACCATATACCCTCCGCTTAAGTCACAGGAATTATTTTCCTATCCATCAGAAGACATTTCCGATGTGCAGCCATTCTTGGCATTGGATCAGGAAGAGGAGGTAGCAACAGCCGCCACTCAGCAGTCTGACGGCAGTACTCAGATCAGCCCAAGGAGGTTGGTGCCCACTGTTGCTGCCTACTCCGAGATCTCTATTGTTAGTGATGGGGAAGGTGACATCGATGATGACGTGTCTACAGACATCACGTGGGTGCCCACAAGAGAGGAGGAGGATGGGTGTTCAGAGGGAGAGATGGAACAGCAGATAGGGAGGAGAAGCAGGCCGAACTTACATGGCTCTGCAGTATGGGCTTTTTTTAACGTGTCCGCTGCAGACAATAGTGTTGACATCTGCAGCCTTTGCAGTCTACACATAAGTCGCGGTAAGCCCAACACTCACCTTGGGATGACCGCCTTAAGAAGGCACCTGGCCTCCCATCACCGAGCCCAGTGGGAGCAACGCCATCAGAACCCACAAAGCCACACTCCATGGTCTCACCGTCCAGCCTCTTCTCCTTCTCCTCTATACTCACAATTGTCCTCCACTCCACCTTCCATCATGCCGTATTCACCACAATGGAAGGTCCCAGGAAGGAAATATTTCTCACAGAAGGGCATCCCAGAGCTATATGGCCATGTTCAGCGGCAAGTGAATGTATCTCTGGCACACAGTGTCGGTGCCAAGATACATCTGACCACAGACACGTGTTCTAGCAAACACAGGCAGGGAAGGTATATAACTTCTACTGCCCACTGGGTGAACCTTCTGACAGCCGTCAAGCATGTAACCCGTGGCACCCATGTAGATTTGGTTTTACCACCACGGATTGCATGCAGGTCTGCCTCTTCTTCTCCTCCTCATTCGACATGCCAGGTGAGACGTTGCCATGCTGTGCTGCGTCTGTTGTGCCTGGAAGACAAGAGCCACACTGGTCCTGCATTCCTTTCAGCTTTGCGTTCACAGGCAGATCAGTGGCTAATACCGCTCAATTTGACAGTTGGTAAAGTGGTGTGCGACAATGGTGCCGATCTGCTGAGCGCGCTGAAACAGGGCAAAATTACACACGTGCCATGCATGGCACACGTCCTTAACTTGGTCGTGCAGCAATACGTTGCCAAATACTCTGGGGTCCAGGACGTCTTGCGGCAGGCCAGGAAAATCTCGGGCCATTTCAGAAGATCTTACATGGCCATGGCTCGCCTTGCTGACATTCAGAGGCGACACAACCTGCCCGTCAGACGTCTTATTTGTGACTGCCCGACGCAATGGAACTCAACCTTGTATATGCTTGATAGGCTGCTCCAGCAGAAATATGCAGTTAACGACTACCTGTACGAACTCTGCGGCAGGACAGGTTTTGGGGAGCTGGCGCCATCAGTGACATTGTACCTTACACCCTCTTTCTGGAGCATGCATTGCGTTGTGTCATTGATCAAGCCGTCGAGGAGCAGGAGCAGGAAGATGAGGAAGTCACAATGCTGGATGAATTCCCAGGGGGGGCTACTCCACCTGAGACAAGTCAACAACGGGGGTCTGAAGAGGAGTCAGAGGAGGATGGTGCTGGGATAGATGAGGAGGAGCAAGAAGAGCATGCTTTAAACCTTTCTGGGATCCCTGGTGTTGTACGTGGATGGGGGGAGGAGAACGAGGACGACATTATCCTGGATGATGAGCAGGCGCCAGGCCACTACACCAAGCTCCAGTGTTTTAAGAGGGACCCCTGTATAAAAAAGCATAAAGGGCAAGTACCAGTACTGGGTGGCAACGTACTTAGACCCCCGGTACAAACAAAAAATGGTGGAAATGTTACCACCATCACAAAGGGCTATCAGAATGCAGCACTTCCAGGCCTTGCTTCGAGAAATGCTGCATTCTGCTTTTGCGTGTGCTGGCAGAGGAATTTCCACTCACAGAGAAACAGTACCAATCCAACAGCACCTGCAAGAAGAGGGCGGTTTGAAGATGTCTTGGTCACTAATGATATGAGATCATTCTTTCAGCCGACCCATCGACAGCTGTCCTCCGGATCCAGCATCAGGGAATGCCTAGACCGACAGGTGTCCGACTACATCGGGTTAACTGCCGATGTGGACGCACTGAGAAGTGATGAACCCCTGAACTACTGGGTGGGCAGGCTTGACCTCTGGCCAGAGCTTGCATAATTTGCAATGGAACTGTTGGCTTGCCCCTCGTCCAGTGTCCTGTCCGAAAGGACGTTCAGCGCATCAGGGGGGGTCGTGACCGATAAGCACACTCGCCTAGCTCACGACAGTGTTGACTACCTCACATTTCTAAAAATGAATGAGGCATGGATCTCGGAGGAATTCAACACATGTGACCAGTACATCATGTTTGGTTCAAATTCCTCATGACAGGCCACAAATATCCACCACCACCCATAACAATTCATGGTCCCTGTCTTAGGTAAATACATCGGCATAAAAGGCCTTTTATGTTCGTTGAATGCCTAATTTTTGGGGCCTGCACATATTTATTCTGTGAATGCCTAATCTACCTCCAGCCACAGAATACAAAGTTGTTTGCTGTCAGGTGAACGCCTGTGGGCTAATTTTTGGGGCCTGTAATGGCCGACACTTACTTCTGTATCCGGTGAATGCCTAATGTGCCACCAGCCACAGAATACAAAGTTGTTTGCTGTCAGGTGAACGCCTGTGGGCTAATTTTTGGGGCCTGTTCTGGCCGACACTTACTTCTGTATCCGGTGAATAGCTTAATGTACCTCCAGCCACAGAATACAAAGTTGTTTGCTGTCAGGTGAAAGCCTGTCGGCTAATTTTTGGGGCCTGTAATGGCCGACATTTACTTCTGTATCTGTTTTTTCGCTTAATACTTCTGGTAGGTCAGTGTCCATGTTATGGGACTATTTGTGCACAGCAAGTAAGTATTTTGTGGCTGCAAATATGACCTGCAGGTTTTTAATGTTCGCCTGCTATTAAAGTCAATGGGGCCCGCCGCAAACTTGCGGTTCGCGAACATTTGAGAAAGTCTGCGGTTAGCGTTCGCAAACCGCCCTGTCAGATATTCGTCCATCACTATTTAAGAGTAATGTCAGCGAAAGTCTCCAAGGACAACTAAGAACAAAGTGAACGACTTAGTCTACCAAAATGTGAAATATGAGTTCTGGCAGGACCCTTTAAGATAGTTCATTCCTACATACAGTTTGTTAAGCCTAATTAGAAGAAAATTCCTCCCAGCGATATGCCTATGGCCTTGTGAGCATCTTTCCAGGGGTCAGTTTGTTTTATACTTCCAAATTACTTTAGCCTTAAAATAGCAATCTAGATTAACAGTTAAAAATAATCCTGCTCATAGTTTAATGGGAATTCAAAAGGAAAAAAAGTGAAAGTGCTACAGATTTTTCAAAGTTTAAAATATCTTTAGTTCACAGCTATTCTGCAATTTAACTTTTCATTGAATGTACTTTACTAGCCTCTTAATACTCTTTTACTTAATTAAGGTCAAAATAAGGATAATGGATTCTGTGCTATATTGCTCTGAACTATAGCAGTACTGCCGTACAAATTACTTGCAAACTGGAACATACTGATAATAGTAATTTCTACAAGTAGAAGATAGTAATCAGTTTTATTTTACCCCCCTTTTTTTGACAAGTAAAGAATATCTAATGTTAAAACCTTTTTTATTAGTTTTGGATGGGGTGGGGAAGGGTTAGGACCTCTGTCAAGTTTTATTTCTATCTCTCCCCCTCTGGAGAGGTTTTCCTTCTCTATCTCCAAAATGTGACAGAGATTCTATTGATGCTTTACTCTATTTAAAACTATATAAACAAAAAAGTTTGGGCTTTAGAAATGCTTTAAAGTGCATGTAAACAACCCATTAAATTTAAAGTATAAAAAAAAAAGATGAAAACGTATTTATAATGTTTTTATATATACAGAAACGTTTTGCTGTGCATTTGTAAGTCATGACCTCTGTTCTCAGCTTCATAAGGGGTTGGAGAGCTGGGGGTGGAAATTGCAGGAGGATGTATCACAGGAGGCAGTACAATGATCTTCAGAGTGAAGAGCTGTGCAGGGGGGGCGGGGGGTGTCAGCACAAGTCTAACCATTGGAGGATAGACAGCCTGAGCTCCCCAGTATAACACAAAGAAGAAAACTGACCACACAGGGATGGATGAGCTTCTATGCCTAGCTTAGTGAGTTTGAAATAGGCAAGCAGGGGGACTGGCAGGATCAACAGACATTTCACACAAAGGAAGCAAAGCTTCCGGTAATTTACATTATGGAAGCAAAATAGAACAGGGTACTTCTTAATACAAGTACAGTGGAACCGTGGTTTACGAGTAACACGGTTAACAAGTGTTTTGAAAGACGAGCTTGTCTTTGAAAAATCCTGCCTCGCAAAACGAGCAGGTTTCAAGCCTCTGCGGTGTGCAGTACCACATTTGGCCAGAAATGCGGGGGCGCTGGTACGGAATGATTTGGAAATACTCTGAATCACTCGGAAATACTCTGTTCCCTTTCCGAGGGTTTCTGAGTTCAGCCGAGCTGTCTCCAAGTATTTCAGAGTCTCTCCGGTGCCCCCCCACCCCTGACCACATGCGGTATTGCATGCAATAGAAGTCAATGCAGAAAAAATAATCTTTGTTTTCATTGACTTGTATGGGGAAACTTGCTTTGATATGCGAGTGCTTTGGATTACAAGGCATTCTCCTGGAACGGATTATGCTCGGAATCCAAGGTTCCACTGTACAAGGTACCACATGCACATATAAAAAATATGAAAAGTTGGGGTAAGATACACTTTAATCAGAATAAAGGAAACCTCTGCTAGAAGAAATATAAAAATCGGAAGATCTGAAGATGTTAGTTATCTAGCTGCCTTACTGACCCTTTTCCTTAGGTATCACATATTAAAGTCACTGATCCAACAAACCTATGCAGATCAGTTTTTTTTTTTTATTCACTTTGTATGTTTGCCTTAGGTCTTTAAAAGCCATTGGGTAAGCATGATAGTCAAGCAAACAGCATTTTCAGAAGGAGGTTAGCAATAATAGGTTAAAGAGAATGATAAGAACAAAGAAAGAAGCAGTGCACAACATTGCTGTGGTACATCCCATTTAGATTTATGCTTTAAATATGCAAAATAACCAGCAACATAATTCACAAAGAAACTGTACAGAAAATGAAATTAGTAAATGCTGCTTAGTTGACTAAGCAGCTCAGTGTTATATTGCGCTTCTATAGTACCCCCTAAATTTGGAAGGTACAGTACACTGGCAAGCTGCTGAGTCATTGCAATTAACAGCATGGTACTAGCTTAACTTTACTGATTATTGGGGTATTCTGAGATAGAAAAGATTCCACTACTAGCCATTATTACAAAAACGATTGCCACTGGCATTGTGTTGCATTATTGTGTCAGTTGTTACTTGTAATCAGCGATCGGTAGTGACCTAGACAAAGTTAATGAAAAACACATTGCCATTGACCCACATACCTTTTGTTATCTATATATATAAAACTCAACGTGTGTATGTATGTTCCAGCATCACGTCCAAACGGCTAAAGATATTAACATGAAACTTGGCACACATGTTACTTATATGTCAGCAACAAACATAGGATAGGTGGTTTAACCCTTACCCACCCCCATTTGCCATGGTCGGGGTCCCATTCAACTCTATGGGAAATACATGTTACTTCATAACTTCCCAACGGCTGTAGATATTTCGATAACACGTGGTCACATGTTACTTATATGTCCACTTAAACCATAGGATAGTTAATTTATCCCTTAACTACCCCCATGTGTGAGGGTCGGGGTTTTTGTTTAAAGTCCCATGCAAATCAATGGGAAATGTATGTTCCCACATAACTTCTGTACGCCTGGAGATATTTCAATAATACCTGGTACACATATTACTTAAATGCCAAATAAAAATATATGACAGTTAAATTAACCCTTACCTACACCCTTATATAAAAGATGGGTATATTTATATTACTATGATTTTCCTCCTCAAAAGGTTAAGATAGGAAGACCGGGCAACGCCGGGTATTCAGCTAGTATCCAATATACAAGAGTTGAATAATGGGTCTATTTTATTTTGGTACAGACATCAACCAGGTAACATAAAATATTAACCAGTTCAACTGTTTTATTTTTATTTTAGAGGTTAACTTGTATTTATATTTATGGCTCATTTCTTTTCAAGGTGGGTAAAAAGAGAAAATATTTCACACTTTGAACAGACTAGTCCCTATGGATCTATGGGCTGTTTTGTTTAACTGTACTGACCTTTTTCTATTACATGTATCCAAGTGTATCCTTCCCAACCACTGGGAGTTTTCAACAGTTCCAATTGTAAGTGAATAGCTAGTGAAGTTCAATAAGTCCATGCCATATATAGGAATGATACATGACACAAAGGGCTTTTTTAAACACTTTGTTTAACATGTTTAAATTTGTTTTCACTTCAAACCTTCAGAAGTCACTCATTTTAACCACTTCAATACAGGGCTTTTATACACACATCCATACCGGGCCTATTCTGGCACTTCTCTCCTACATGTACAAATCATAATTTTTTTTCTAGAAAATTACGCAAAACCCCCAAACATTATATACGTTTTTTTAGCAGACACCCTAGGGAATAAAACGACGGTCATTGAAACGTTTTATCTTGCACGGTATTAGCGCAATAATTTTTCAAACACCTTTTTTTTGGAAAAAAATTGTTTCATGAATTAAAAAAATAACAAAACAGTAAAGTTAGCCCAATTTTTTTGGAAAATATAAAAGATTATGTTACACCGAGTAAATAGATACCTAACATGTCACGCTTTAAAATTGCGCACACTCATGGAATGGCGCCAAACTTCGGTACTTAAAAATCTCCATAGGCAACGCTTTGACATTTTTTACAGCTTACCAGTTTAGATTTACAGAGGAGATCTAGTGCTAGAATTGTTGCTGGCACTCTAACGCACACGGCGATACCTCACATATGACGTCTACCACGTCATATGTGAGGTTGGTAGATGGTAGATCCCCTTTGTGGACGTCATATGATGGGCCGGTATTGAAGTGGTTAATTAGATGACAAGAGAATTTTAACTGTTAAATCTAGACACCAGAAAGATTAAAAAAGCCACATATTACTGCAGCTAGGTATTCACTAATAAAAAAATAGCAGCAGGCAGTAAATGTTCTAGGGCGTTATCTAACACAGAGCAGTGCTTATCTTAATACATGGTCCCCCTCTCCACAGGTTCATGACCCTGATAATGCTCTTTTTGGCAGTCTCTTGCCAATGTCATCATATACAAAGAAGGACCAACGGCCCTGATAATGTGGATGCTGGTCATGCTTTGTATTGACACAGGAGTGCCTTTCCACATTCCAGCAATGCTGTCACAGAACCTTAGAATAATCTAACACAGAGTAGTCGTTCACCTCACTCGTTGTTAGAGACCAGATAGGGACGTGTAGTATGGCAGAGCTTTGTAAATCTCAGAATTGAATGGACAGTTATACAAATACAATTCCAAAGTTTGCCTTTAAAGTGGTAGTACTCTTTGAAATGTAAATCCACTGACAGGCAGGCTTTTCATAACAGAAGAAGCCCTAATGGTCTCATCTGTTATAAATGCCTCCCCAGCCTGTCAGTGGGTATTGTGATCTGAGCCACACATGTGCAGCTCAGACCACATATACAGCCTGCCCTGTGTACCATAGCAATGTGACTCCCGTGCGCTCGGCCATTTAAGTGCCTGAAGATCGGGAACCCGGAAGGAAGACTGGGCAAAGATGGAAGCAGCTGAAGACCAAGGAGAGCCGTGTCAGTGTAGATGTCTGTCATAATGTACAAGTATGCAATACATACTAACTAGTACATTATAACCTAAACCTGCGCAGGGGACTATTTTTTTTTTTTTTTAATAAAGGAAGAGACTTTACTACTGCTTTAAAGCAACACCAGCAATGACTGGTCATCCTCCTTGCATCAAGAATTTTTTGATTCACCATCCCACAATATTTTCATTGTCCTGAACATATGCAAACAGGTTTGACCAATCTGCAAAAAAACTTACAATTCCTGACTCATGATTTTATGGTTTTCTAAAGTGCATGATTTTCTGCACAGTCAGACAAATCTAGGTGCTAATATCAGGAGAAATAAAAACGTGATGATTTGCCTAATATCATCATGCCTACTTCAGTATAATAACACTCTAGATTCTTTTATATAACACTGCAAACACTGCAACAACTTATCTTCTGTCACTCACTGTTTCAATACATTTTAATATGAAAAAAAGAAATACATAAATGCTAATTCAAACAGCAGCGTGGCAACCAAAAATGCTATAGTAGATGATGATATTATTTAGCACTTCAATAAACTACAGTATGCTACGAGCCCAAATTACTGTAATGAATGTGTAATACCAGTACCAACCCATGTGATACTGCTTCAATATAACCAGAAAAAAAATCATGTTAAAGTAATACTATAATGCCTAATTTAAAAACCTAACATTTTTTTAAAGTTTACATTTTCTGTCTGTTGAATTAGCTAATAAAAGGTACCAATTTAAATTCAAATTTTCTCTTTTCACACATTATGCTCCTAAAGTGTTAGTGTACAACAGCATTTTGGTAATTCATATCAAGGCAGCAATTTAACATAAAATAACACTCCCTGTTTTCTGCTTTTAATATCTTTTTCAATGATTTCCTTCTACGTACAGCCTCTTCCTTCTACACTCAAACTGCCATTGCTGTTCATATGCCAGAGGGATGATATCTAGTTTGTTAAAATGCTCTATATCTTAAACAATTGCCACTTTTTTCCCCAAAATACTGTTTTACCTTTTTTAATCCTTTTGGTATTTCAGTGCTGGCAATAACCTCCAACCTTTTAAAAGCACTTCATGTCCACATGCTTCAACTTCCTGGAACATTAATTCATAGCTCCCAACTGTCCCTGATTTTGAGGGACTGTCCCTGATTTGGAGCAATGTCCTTCTGTCCCTCGTTCCTCCTCATTTGTCCCTCATTTTGGTCTGATCTATATAGTTGTATATAAAATGCACTTTTTATCTATCAAAACGTGTTTTCAAGCGCTAAACCTTTCATCTGATTTCTAAAATGCTGCATTTCTAAATTCCAAAAGCCAATATAAAGGAATAGTAGTGGTAAAAAAAATCACTTGTGGGTTTAACCAATCTTGTTGTTTTGTACGGTTCTCCTTTAAGGGGGTGTGACAAGGGGTGTGTCCTATGCCTGCATACTTTTGCTGATAGATGTCCCTCATTCCCATCTCAAAAAAGTTGGACTGCGCAATGAGGTCAAAATTACTGTGTTCAGTCCTTATCAGGGATGTTTGTGACATGGTGACAATGCAGGAGCACAACTGAGAGACAGCTGTCAGTCCTGAACAGAAATGCCAGAACAAAGACCTTCGGAGAAGGATCGACAATTTTTTTTTTTTTTTTTACGACAGTTGCATGTTCATATCAGCTTCTGGAATCACTTCAACCGTTTGCCATCCATATCACTTAGATATATGGCGGCAATGTGGTTCTGCTGTACCAGATCACCTACTAGGTATGCGATCCAGCACTTCCAAGTAGGGGGCACGTGCCTCCGGCAAGCCAGCTTTGTTGTGATATAACACAGCAGATGCCGATCAGCGGGTGGCGAGCAATGGATGTCTGGCAGCACCCGCCGATTGTCCAAAGAGACACAGGACAAATCTCTGCCTATGTAAACAAGGCAGAGTTCTGTCCTGTCAGGGGGGAAGTAATCGATTTTTTTTCCCTCGCAAAGCAGAGGATAAAATCCATCACTTCCCTTAGTAAAAGCACCACATACAGTACACAAAAACACTGGGAATGCACACATTTAACCCTTTGATCACCCCAGATGTTTAACCCCTTCCCAGACATTGTCATTAGTACAGTGAAAGTGCATATTTATAGCCTCCATTACTAGTAATAAATAAATAAATAAATAAATAAAAAGTCCAGTAAATATACAATAGTTTGTAAATGCTATAACTTTTGTGCAAACCAATCAGTATGCGCTTATTGTTTATTTATTTTTTATTTATTTATTTATCAACAAAATGTAGGTTTATGAAGATTTTTTTTGGATATGTTTTATAGCCGAAAGTAAAAAAAAAAATATTGTTGTTTTTTTGTTTATAGTGCAAAAAAATGCAGTGGTGATCAAATACCATTAAATAAATTTCTATTTGTGGGAAAATAAGGACATAAATTAAATGTATGTACAGCTTTGCATGACCGCACAATTGTTGGTTAAAGTAATGCAGTGCCATATCGCAAAAAAATTCCTGGTCATGAAGGGTGTTAACATGTATATGAGATTTAATGAATTCCTATACCTGCTTTAACCTCCCTGCCAGTATGATTATTTCAGATTTTTGATGCTCAGAGCGGTACAATGTTTTGCATGGAAATTTGTTTTATTTTGTAGGCCTGTAATTCTTAGAAATAACTCACCTAGGAGGTGCATGTGTGGAGGCTAGCAGGACGGACATGTCGGGCTAGAGCTCTGCTCTGTGAGGGAGAAAAGCCGCATATCTCAGGACGCCAGTCAAATCAAAAGTGATAAAATTTGTGGACTCATTTGCCTAAGAGGTGAGGGGGACCTTTTATAAGGAAAATGGTGCTGGGGGGTGCCCGAAACAAGTAAAAAACTAACCCCAATAGCGGCAGCCAGCAGACTAAAAGTACAGCAAAAAAGGCGCCAGCCCCCTCAGCTGGGAGATTTAAACTCTGACAGTGAAGATGATAATGACATTTCTCAAGAAGCACTTCAAGACACAGCTGTCCCCTCAGGATTATTAAAGCAATTTGAGAAAATGCTACATAAAGCCTTAAAGCACACCTCAGAACAAATCACCTCTAACCTCATAAAGGAGATTAGAGAATTGGGGCACCGGACAGAAACATTGGAAATGAAAGTTGAAGAAATTGTAGTTTTCACCCAAGAATGTCTGACTGAACTGGACTCACTTAAAGAGGAAAATATAACACTACAAAATAGGCTGGAGGATTATAAAAACCACGCCAGAAGGTCGAATTTAAGATTCAGAGGTATTCCTGAATCAGTCTTAAACCTCCAAGCCACCATACTAGCCTTATGTCAGGAATTACTGCCAGAAATAGCAGTGGAACAGATGGAAATGGACAGAGTCCACAGGGCACTTATGCCCAAAAAGACAGATGGTCCCCCTAGGGACATTATTGCCAAGTTCCATTATTACAGAACAAAAAAGCAGATATTGGAAGCAGCCACAGAAAAGAACAATTTACTCTTCCAAGGATATAACTATCAGATATTTGCAGATATCTCCCAGCTAACTATATCCAAGAGGTGGGCAATGAAACCTCTCTTATTGGAACTTCAATACCACAAGATTAAATATCAATGGGGATTCCCTTTTTCCTGCGCTTCACCTACCAAGGAACCAAAATTACTTGCAGAACACCTGACCAACTTCAACAAGCCTTACTAGACCTCAAGCTAATTGAAGGAGCAGCCACAGCAACAATCTCACGCAGAAGATCAGCATCAGCTTCTTCCCACAACAATTTACCTCAGCATGGGATGAATAATGGTACCCATCATTCACATAAACGAGGCAGATTCGCATCCCAACCCCAGGACCAAGAAGATACAATTGACTGACTGACCATTACAAAAATTTCCTAATTTTTCTTTTTGCTTCAGCAACACTTTTTGGGAAAGGAAAATACAGTTCAAGTAATGACTTTTTTCTCCAAAAGGAATTAAGTGTTACACTTAATTTCCATTCTTAAATTTTTTTTATTTATACTTTTTTTTCTCAATTTAAATATTTTTTTTTTATGAAATACCTGATGAACCGATTGTATATTCTAAACACACAGAGTAATATTACTATCTTATCACCTACTACTTGTGTGTAAATTTAGGGTAGTGTACTAACCCCCTATATTAATTTAGCTAGTTTGTTAATGTACTTGTGCTTTGCACCCATTTTGCTTCACAAACACTTTAAGGCTATTTGTTTACAAGTGAAGCATAGTTATCATTACACCTTAAACAAAGATAAGGAAAAGTTACATATTTTTTTTTGTTTTGTTAAACATTCTGGCTATTATAGTCACAGGGGCAGATCCACAAAGATCTGCACCGGTGCAGCGTATCTAAGATACGCTACGCCGCCGTAACTTACTTGGCTTTGTTTTAAATCCACAATGAATTTGCGCCGTAAGTTACGGCGGCGTAGTGTATCTCTCGCGGCGTAATGACGCGGAATTCAAATGCGGCGGGTAGGGGGCGTGTTTCATTTAAATGAAGCGCGTCCCCGCGCCAAATGAACTGTGCATGCGCCGTACCTAAATTTCCCGCTAAATGACGTCGCAAGGACGTTCGTGGATCGTCGGAAATAGCTAATTTGCATACTCGACGCGGATTACGACGGGAACGCCACCCAGCGGACGCCGAAGAATTGCATCTAAGATCCGAAGGCGTACGAAGATGTACGCCTGTCGGATCTAACCCAGATGCCATTGTATCTTGTTTTGAGGATTCAAAACAAAGATACGACGCGGGAAATTTGAAAGTACTCGCTTTGTGGATCTGCCCCACAATGCTTAGTGTTACAATAGGGGAAATTTAAATATTATTTCGAACCTTGAATAACCCTGCATTTCATTGTGGGAATATTTTAAAAGTAACCAGTATTACCCCAGTAGTTTATTTGCTATTGCATTCCCCCCCCCCCCCCCCCCCCAATTTCACTTTCATGTTTGGGAAAACAAACATAAATTATCCACGGTTTTTCTATATTTAGTTAGGTCGAAAAATTTTCACCCTAAGGGGTGCACATATCTCATTTAGTAAGCGGCTCTCCTGTGCACAGAAAAAAACATGTGCCTCACAAGGATCTCCTCAGATCCCCATAATATTATGTGGGGATTCGACGAGGGCCCCTTTCCCCCTGATAGGGGACTTCATCCCCTATCACGGGTAAACCTCAAGTACTTTATTTTCTTAAATGTATTCAGATATTCTATAATCTGTATTGTCTCTCATTTTCTTTTTAAGGACGATTATTTTGGATCCCCCTTTACTTCTTTTTTTCCTTTGTCTGCACGGACTGGGCCAGGAAGCCACTTCTTAATGAATAATGGTAAGATTAGCTTGATGATTAGGCTAACATGGCTCCATTGAATGTATTGACTCTTAATGTACAAGGTCTAAATGTACCTCAGAAATGAAAAAAAGCATTTAGATCATTTCAGGCTAAGAAAGCTCACATTGTTTGTTTGCAAGAAACGCACTTCACCACAAACACGACTCCTAAATTTTATGATGCCTTTTATCCACAAGTGTATACAGCATCTGCTACTACCAAGAAAAGGGGAACCCTAATAGCATTTCACCGAACTACACCATTTGTACTGCAATCAGAAATCAAAGACTAAGATACCTTATTCTAACAGGCTTTATCATGGATATCGCTATTACAGTGGTCTCTTATTATGCACCCAACCTTAATCCAGTACCCTTTATGTCACATCTTTTCCAAATTATTAATACTCACAAAATGGGCTCTCTTTTTATATGTGGTGATTCCAATCAGGTCCTCCTTCCATTTTTGGACAAAACCCCATATGCTCCTCCAAGATATCAAGCCAAGTGGTCTCTCTCTAACCTCCTATCCAAATATAGTTTAACAGATTCCTGGAGAGAATTTAATCCAACAAAACGTAATTATAACTATTTTTCTAACCCACATCAATCATTCAGTCGCATTGATCACATATTTTTAACAATTGGTATGATACCAGAAATTCTCAATTCTACTATCATACCCATCCCGTGGTCTGACCCCAATGCAGTGTTCACCACGGTAGCATCTGCTATACCCAAAAACCATGATCCAACTTGGTATCTCCCAGATATATTGCTTAAGCATCCTTCTTACTGCTTAGTAATTGAACAAGCCCTAAAAGAATATTTAAAGCACAATATGAGTCCAGAAATATCCCCACTCATGCTTTGGGAAGCACACAAACCAGTATTAAGAGGAACATTCCGACAACAATTAGGGATCCTTAAAAGAGAACGTAAACAAATGGCAAGACAACTAGAAATAGAATTTAACCTATCATTCATGACCTTCCAAAATAGTCATACTCCCACCGCCAAAATTTGTCTCCATAAAGCGTGTTTAGAGTATGATCTATTCCTTACTGATTCAGCAGACAAAGCATTAAATAGAACTAAAAATACATTCTATAAGAACGCTAATAAACCTGGCACATATTTAGCAAGAGCTCTGAACTCTATTAATAAGACATTCAAGCCTATCAAACTTAAAATAGCAAACAACATTATTACTAGTAACCCACTTAAAATAGTACAGAAGTTCAGTTCCCACCTAAAAACACTCTATTCAGAGGCTAATACATTTAATGACACGGAAGCAGACTCCTTCTTCTCACAAATTCAATTACCACAAATGAAGGAAACTCAAAAAACACAACTAGAAAAACCAATCACACAAGACGACATAGCAGCTGCCATTAAAGAACTTAAATTAAATAAGAGGCCAGGACCCGATGGATTCTCAGTCCAATATTATAAAACCTTCAAGGATCTTATCTCCCCAAGGATGGCAGAAGCATTTAATGACTTACTAAAACAAAAAATCTTTGGGCAAGAATCATTGTTGGCTATAATATGTTTGATCCCTAAACCACATTCAGATCACACCCTTAGTACAAATTATAGTCCTATTTCTATGTTGAATAAGGATATCAAAATACTAGCCAAAATATTAGCAAATCGCCTTAATAAAATTATTGGAACGCTGATTCATCGAGACCAAGTTGGTTTTATGCCCACCTGACAAGCAGCCGACAATATACGAAGGGCGTGCCTATTAGCGCACATAGCAAAAAAGCGAGGAATTCCAGCGTGTTTTCTCTCTTTAGACATCAAACAAGCATTTGACTCCATTTCATGGTCATACCTAAAATACACATTACAAAAATGGGGTTTTGGCCCTAATTTTACAAAATGGATCATGGAACTCTACAATAATCCAAAAGCATATGTCAAGTATGCAGGGTAGTCAGACCCTTTTAGTATAAAAAGAGGCACACGACAGGGATGCCGACTATCCCCATTATTATTTGCCCTCCTTATTGAACCACTTGCGCAAAAGATCAGATCTGACCCTACTATTATAGGCATAGAATTAGGAGGACACAAACACTAAATATTTGCTGACGATATCCTCCTATTTCTCTCATCCCCCCAAGTGTCAGGCCCTAATCTCATCCCAATCCTAAATCATTTTGCATTATTTTCAGGCTTAGTAATCAATCCAAAAAAATGTTTAGCGCTGAATATATCCCTTTCAAACATAGAACTGAGTTTGGCCAAAATAGGTCTCCCATTTGAATGGCCAGAAAAATGCATCCCTTATTTAGGGATACATCTTACTGCATCCATATTGGATTTATTCTCACATAATTATCCCGCAATTCTAAAACAAATATCAAATTTAATGAATTCATGGACCCATCTCCCATTATCATGGTTTGGAAGAATCAATGCAGTCAAAATGATGATATTACCAAAACTTTTATACCTCTTTAGAGTGCTACCCATCCCAATACCTGCATATTACTTGAGGATAGTTCAGAAGAGAGTTTTATCTTTTGTCTGGGGTTCTTCCAAACCGAGAATAAAAACTCTATAGTAAAGGGGGGACTCGGGTATCCCAACTTTGCGCATTAATACAGAGCTGCACAAATAGCAACACTTGCTAAATATCATGCACAACAGGAAATACCTCTCTGGGTATCAGTAGAAGCAATTGAATGTGATCCCATTCCACTATCCAATGTGCTGTGGGTCTCTCCCAAAGCGTGCAGAAATATAAGAAATTCCATTATTAAACATTTACTTTCCCTATGGTATAGATTCAAAATAAAAAAACAACTACAATCTCCTCACAATCCTTATCATTCTATAAAAATCCGGCATTTTATCCTGCATGGGTCTCCCCCAAATCTTTTAAGGAATGGGCTTTTAGGGATATCCTGTGCATGTACAAATTTGTAGACTCCACATCTTTCATTCCATTTCCGACATTATGTGAATTATATGGTATACTGCAAACGGAATTATTCAGATACCTCCAAATAAAAAACTTTTTTATGCCTCTAATAACTTCTTCACCTTTGTTAACCCGCTTGTCTATTTTTGAAAATAGTTGTAACAAAGATCCGCATGCTAGGGGTACAATATATGCTTTATATTCTCAATCACTAATACAATTCAATATGGATAAACTATCCTATGTCCGAAAATGGGAGGAGGATCTAGAATCTGAATTAAATGCATCTGATTGGAATCAAATATGGTATAACACAAAAACAGCCTCCTCAAATGTACTTGCGATGGAGGCAAATTATAAAGTGTTAACAAGATGGTACTAGGGTAGCAAAATATGTGCAGAACTATTCTGCGCAATGTTTTAGGGGATGTTCTGATACAGGTACATATCATTATATTTGGTGGCCGTGTCCGAAGGCGCTGATATTTTGGACGTGAATTTTCAATATTGCAAGTATATTGACAAAAAAGAAAATTCCTTTAGACCTCAAAACAGCATTGCTCAACTTGAAACCTGATAATATAACACATATGCAATTTAAACTGCTATTGCAGCTCTTCACATCAGCGAAGCAGACATTAGCAAAGGCCTGGAAATCTCCTAATCTAATAGTGAATGAAGTTAAAGAAAGGATGAATAACTCTATGACCTATGCTAAAATGACAGCAATAGATACAGTCACGATCACCAAGTTTGAGAGAATATGGAAACCTTGGATTACATATGCAATGCCAATATCCTTTAATAATGAAGTACTTATGCCATGGTAGCCTAAGCATTACAATTACCTGTTGTACTTTTTAGTCAGTGGCAGTGGAACTCGGCCTAGTCCTGCAGACTCCTTTATTTTACCCCCGACCCCACCTTTTTTTTTTCTTCTCTCTTCATCTCGGTTATTCTTTTTATTTTTTTTTTTCTGTTTTTGATTCACTACTATGTTTTCTAAACTCTCGTTATTAGCTTGATATTTATTTGTACTACCTGAAATTCTAAATTAGGAATTTATTAATACAAGACTTATTGTAATGTAAGTCACTTTATAGATTCTTGCCTATATGTTATTTATAGTAATTCAACTTTTTTTATCAAATGTTGTATCTGTTAAATCTTCATTAGATTAATATACATTTGTATAAGCGCAAAGGAGTTTCTCCCCTATGTAATGTATTTGTTATATGTTACTTGTACAATTTTTTCTAAATCACATAATAAAGATATTTTGACAAGGAAATAACTCACCTAAATCTATCCAAACAAGAGTCTAGTAGACATCCCGGGTATGATAAAGTTTGAAACACAAAATCATAAATTATAATATAATAAATAACTCTAAATAATTATAACAAATAATAATATAATAATAATAAAAACTATTCAATAATGTAGAATTTGGATGAAAAGCTATTGATTGGGCTTTGAGGGCACACAGTACAATTTGGTATAGAAAACTAGAAATTTATTGAATATGAAATATCATAAAATCAAACAGACGTAAAAACGAATTTAGGTCAGTGACTAATACTACAAGGGTAGTGACAACAATATACAATCTTATTATATACAAGCTTTATCTGACAAGCACAGTTACAAGTATAATGTTGAGTTGTGTATCCCATGTGGTATTTCCGGAGGTTTAATGGAGGCCTTGCTCTACATGTTACACGCGTTAGCGCTTCCTCAGGAGCATAAGATATTGCATAAAATAAGTCGCATTGGGGGTAGACAAGCGACAGTGGTGTCCTAACCCCACAGTGGCTGAGTGGACAGATTCTGTCAATCCAGCCTAACGTGGGGATAATATCAAAAAACACATAAAGAATTGTAAAAAAGGGGTGATCAGACAGTCAGGTGCTGGTAAGCACTTAAATTCGGATCCGGGGATCTGCACGTGCGGTATTTCAGTGCTAAATGTGCTAGGCTAGATAGGGTAGATGAAAACATCTAATAAAGCAGTCTTTGGATCCTAGGTATAAGTGCCAGAGGATATTGTATGATGCTGCCAGAGCAGAATCCTGTAGCCTAATCCGCACCTAAATCCGTGCATGTCCCCAGTGAAGCGATGACGCCGATACGTATGTACACGCTGTAGGGGATATGTGTGACCTCATATGTTTTTCTAACTGTAGGGGGGCGTCGCTGGACGTGTGACGTCATTGATCGTGTTTCCCTATATTAGGGAACACACGATCAATGAAGCTGCCACTGTGAAGAACGGGGAAGCTGTGTTCACACACAACTCTCCACATTCTTCAGCTCCGGGGACCGATCGCGGGACTCCGGTGGTGATCGGGTCCACTTGTCCCGCGCATCCGTGGTCACTGAGCTTCGGACCAGGTCGCAGGCGTGCGCCCCGCGACCCACGGCTTGGCACTTAAAGAGGACGTACAGGTACAAGCTTGTGCCCAGCCGTGCCATTCTGCCGACGTATATCTGCAGGAGGCGGTCCTTAAGTGGTTAATGGTCATGCATATGGAACTGACTTAATTGGTGCAGACTCAAATTCAAGAATATATATTGGCCTTTGAATCAGTTGTTCAATATTCATACCACCCCCTCCCCCCCTTCCTCTCCCCATACTCTTTGCATCATTCTTCTATGGCCCTTTAGCCAATAATATAAACAATAGAGCTTGCTTTGCTGATGGATGCTATTATATCAACCATTCTAGCTGGCTCCTATGAATATCCAGAATATTTTCTATACCAATTGATGCAAAGTTTGAAGCTTTATGGGAGAGACTATCTTACACGGACCCCCCTTTTTTCTGCAAGGTATTTTCTTTTGTCTGCCATACATGTCGTTCGGATATGATGATCTATTTTTAATATATGTGTTATTACTTTATGACATCACATCTATGTGTTTTATCCTAGATAGTGAGACCTGTTTCTTTCCAACAACCCATGAGTGTGTCCTGACAAAGCTAGACAGCAAAACGGGTTGACACACAGGGTCTCACTTTTTGTCATGTATTTTATATATATATGCTCTTTTAACTCTTGAAAATCTTTTTTTCTTTTTGTACCATGCATTGTTATAAATAAATATTGTAATAATTTTTTATACTCTCCACTGTTCATTGCACCCTTAGGCCCCTTTCACACTGGGGCGTTTTTCGAGCGTTATTCGAGCATTTTTCGAGCGTTATTACAGCGTTATTCTAGCATTTTTCGAGTGTTATTACAGCGTTATTCAAGTGTTATTACAGCGTTATTACAGCGTTATTCGAGCGAAGCGTCATCTGCAATCCCAATGTGCTGGTAAAGAACCGCTAAGACCCTAAAGTTTTAGGGCGTTTTTGCAGTGCCTAGGTGTGAAAGAGTAAGGCGTTTTTACAGTGCTTTTCAATTCATTTCAATGGAGAGGGGCGTTTTTGGAGCATTTTTTTAGCGCTCAAAAGCTCCTCCAAAGATGCTGCTTGCAGGACTTTTCTTAACGCCCCGCCAGTTCAACGCCTCAGTGAGAAAGGGTAAGGCATTTTTACAGCGCTTTCAATTCATTTCAATGGAGAGGGGCGTTTTTGGAGCGTTTTTTTCAGCGCTCAAAAGCTGCTCCAAAGATGCTGCTTGCAGGACTCAGTGTGAAAGGGTCCATTGAGATGCATGGAGAGTGTTTTATGAGCGTTTTAACCACCCCGGACCAATATGCTGCTAAATGCCCAAAGGCGTTTATACAATTCGGCACTGCGTCGCTTTAACAGACAATTGCGCGCTCGTGCGACGTGGCTCCCAAACAAAATTGATGTCCTTTTTTCCCCACAAATAGAGCTTTCTTTTGGTGGTATTTGATCACCTCTGCGGTTTTTATTTTTTGCGCTATAAACAAAAATAGAGCGACAATTTTGAAAAAAAAACAATATTTTTTACTTTTTGCTGTAATAAATATCCCCCAAAAACATATATAAAAATTTATTTTTCCTCAGTTTAGGCCGATACGTATTCTTCTACCTATTTTTGGTAAAAAAAATCGCAATAAGCGTTTATCGGTTGGTTTGCGCAAAATGTATGGCGTTTACAAAATAGGGGATAGTTTTATTGCATTTTTATTAATTTTTTTTTTTTTTTACTACTATTGGCGGCGATCAGCAATTTTTTTCATGACTGCGACATTATGGCGGACACTTCGGACAATTTTGACACATTTTTGGGACCATTGTCATTTTCACAGCAAAAAATGCATTTAAATTGCATTGTTTATTGTGAAAATGACAGTTGCAGTTTGGGAGTTAACCACAGGGGGCGCTGTAGGAGTTAGGGTTCACCTAGTGTGTGTTTACAACTGTAGGGGGGTGTGGCTGTAGGACTGATGTCATCGATCGAGTTTCCCTATAAAAGGGATGACTCGATCGATGCAGCCGCCACAGTGAAGCACGGGGAAGCCGTGTTTACATACGGCTCTCCCCGTTCTTCAGCTCCGGGGAGCGATCGCGACAGAGCGGCTATAAACGAATAGCGGTGCCGTCGTCCCGGATCGCTCCCCGCGGGAATCCGACCGCCTCATGTAGCAGGGGGGTCCCGATCGGACCCCCGACCTGCGGAAAGGCAAGGACATACCTGTAAGCCCATTTGTCTGTACGTGCCATTCTGTGGACGTACATATACATGCAGCAGTCGGGAAGTGGTTAAGAGCGCTATTTTTAATGCTAAAACTCTGTAAAAACGCTTCAGTATGAAAGGGGTCTTAAAGTCTGACCTGTGGGCTTCTTTTGCCCCCTTCTTTTTCTTTTAAACCAAATTCTCATACGGATTTGGCCCTATTAGTGTTTTCTTGCAATTTCATGGTTTGTTAGCATCAGAATAATGTCATTTGCAAATAAGTTTATGATGTGAGGTCTATCTTGAAATAGGAACCCTGCAACTTGTGGATCCGAACGGATTCTCTCTGCTAAATGTTAAATCACTAAGTTAAATATTGTAGGTGATAGTGGACATCCCTGCTTTGTACCATTTGATATGAGAAAGGGTTTGGATAACATATTTTCTGTGTACACTTGGGCCGAAGGTGAGGAATACAATGCAAATATTGCCTTTAAAATGGATCCCTGAAAACCAAACCTTCGACATACTTGAGACATATAGTTCCAATACCACACAGTCAAACACCTTCTCAGCATCCATAGAAAGAAGCAAGAAGGCATTTTCAGAATGGACAATGCGTATTACCCATCTGGTAGCACCTGAAGTCTGCCTGCCAGGGGCAAATCACATCTGGTCTGGTTGTATCAACCTGGGCAACACCTCCTTCAGCCTTTGTGCCAGGAGTTTGGCATATATTTTGACATCTACATTGAGAAGAGGTATGGCCCTAAATTTTTCCCAGGCTTAGGGAGTGTGATTGTATTCACCCACAGCATCTCATGGGGATAGGATTCCTGGGTTGCTGCAGTTGTAAATATGGATTGTAGATGTGTAACGAATTGAGGGCTAAACATTTGGTAATACTCTCCTGGGAATCCATCTGTCCCCGGAGATTTCCTACTAGGCGTGGATTGGATAATTTTAAGTATTTCAGGTCTGGTAAATGGACGATTTAAGACATCAAGGTCCAAGGGGGTCACTAAGGGTAAGTGGACTTTGTCTAGGAATGAGAAGATCAGTTCCCTTGTGGGTTGTAGAGTAGATGCATCATCTTTTAGGTTGTAAAGCGATTTGTAATAGTCCACAAAGGCATCAGCTATTTGCTTGGGATTGGACACTTTTTGTTTGGTATGCGGATGAAATAAAAATGGCATTTTGGCTTTAAGTCTCTTTGCTTTGAGTCTGGAAGCTAGAAATTTCCCAGCTCTAATATGTGAGGTGTAAAATTTTAGTTTGCGTTGTCTGAGCATACGGTCATGATCTCCCATAGAGAGCGGAGGTCCATGCATAACTTGGCTAGTTGAAAGGCTTTAGATG
The DNA here is from genome assembly GCF_905171775.1 of Rana temporaria. NCBI lineage: Eukaryota > Metazoa > Chordata > Amphibia > Anura > Ranidae > Rana > Rana temporaria. Next base: position 289,846,737 of record NC_053491.1, on the reverse strand, counting down.
GGTCTGGTTTGTTTTTGTTTTGACACTCTCGGTCATTGAGTTTGGATAGTATCTGTTGTAGATTAGTGGCATGGAGACGTTTAACATGTGCACCCATATGTAGCAGCACCTCCCTGATTTATGCCTTATGTGCATTCCATGCTGTAAACACATCTTTGTCAAGTTTACATATGAGAAGTCTTTGTGCTGAAATTTTGGAGCTGCTGAAGACATAAAGTGAGATTCCTGTACATATACTATGTCTGCATTGCACTTGCTGGCTTCCTTCCATAGTGGAAAGCATTGGCTGGGTGGTTGAGGCCGTGGGCATTGATGGACAGCAATTTAAGGGACACGGGGATAGAAGTACAAGCTAATCCGGTCCAGTCCTTCCTGTGCTTGGAATATAATACTGATGCTGAAGATAGGCTTATATGCAGGTAAATTATATATGCCACAATGAGAAGCATTGCATAGATAGGTTGGAAAGCATACAACAAAATGTATGGTACACAGCGCCTTCTCAATGAGCAGAATATTCAGTGAGCAGAATATTGGTAACTGAGGTGCCTAATCATAACAGTCAGGATCAATGCGTTAACACTTGGTGAAGGTAAAAAGGAAGGTTTCAACAGAACTTAGGGCAGCCGAGCTACGTATCATTTGGGGGAAGCATATAGAAAAGATTGCTCAGAGGTGGAACACAAGTGAAGAGATCACTCCGCTCAATAGTACGGCTTACTAGGTCTTGATTCTATCAAATTTGATTACCCAGCGCAAAGCTTTTCTTGGTGGTATGTTTGTGTGATGGCTTATTCCAGTCCCAAGATGGTGTAGTTGGTGGGCGAGACTCTGGATGATCAGGTGGATCCACTGGAACAATTGTATATTCTTTCAGGAGTTTGAGCCCCTCTTAAAGGGAGTTGATGAAGAAGGTGGAGCCGACATGTGGAACTTGTCAGGGTGGGGGGGATACTTCCACTGGTAGCTAATTTCCTGATTACATATGGCTTTTGTGATAGAGAGTTATTTTTTGCGTCTCTGTAAGGTGAGTGTGGAGAGGTCAGGGAGCACTTGTATAGATGTTGCGCTTTCAGGGAGTTGAGACTTCTTACTGAATCTCATAAGGGCTGCTTCTTTCACTTGGAAGTAGTGCATCCTTAAAAGGACACCTCGTGGGACTTCATCCGGGAGAAATTACGGTTATGGGATTCTGTAAATCCTATCAATCCTTAAATCTGCAGGTGACAGTTATGGCACCGCCGCATGAAAAAGATCTCTAGCATAGTGAGGAAGTTGTGATGGTTGCACTGACTCAGTGGTCCTTCAGGTCAGCCATTTTTGTTATTAGCCAGGCGATTTCTTCAGTATGGGCTGTATGTGCATCAACTTTAGTTCAGGGAAAGCTGATTAAATGTATTTTTCCTACTCCTTATTTATGGCCATTTCAACTTACTAGTGCAATTCATGGCCTTCTCTTCTTTTCTTTTTACCTTTTTCAATCTAAGATTTACCTTCCGCAGTCTTTTCCATTTTTTGTTGATGTTTATGTATGGAGACAATCCAAAGTATATGTATGGGGGTTTAAGTTTATTTTGCCAATCTATATACATGTGTGATGTATGATTAGACATGCTCACTCTCTCGCCTTCATTGGAGACAGTGGGCAGATTCCTATGTAACATACAAGAGCATTATGTATATTTTTTTGTAATTATTACTTTTTGTCATTTTGTCTTTTAGAGGGACCATGGCTTTCCCCCGTCTGAACCTCCATCTACGTCCATTGCCATCACAGCATACCTGGCATAAGGTTTTTTTCACCACCTTCTGGAAGAGGGAGGGATTTTTTCGTGTGTCAGGGTTTTTTTATTTTTTCTTAAGGTGGGCTTTTTATACACTTTGTGTTTTTGCTCATGCAATTGGACATCTTAGTGTATGGCCCATTCTTTTCCCCTTGGGGGTATTGCCCAGCCTTGAATTTTCCATTGTTTTTCTGGTAGATGGACCATTTTGGTCCTTTACCATCTGGCATCATGCCTCCGCGCCACCATCAGGTGGTAGCACTGGCCTTGAATTCCACAGCCCCTCAGCCCATTTTGAGCCATCATTGACACTTTCTTTGCTGACAGGACCCATTCCAGGTGGAACAGGCACCATCCTTTCCTTTAACAGGCACTTTCAGCCCCATAATGCGTTCCACGCTGGAACGCATACAGCGCCTGCGCTATGACCTCATCGCCCGGTGCCGTGTTCATTCCAGCCTGGAACGCGTAAGTGTGCCACTATCGACAGGAGTTTGCTTGAATCAGTGCTATGCACTGCACCTGTCCACTGCCTCTAAAGGCATTGATTTTACAAGGAACTTTGTTCTATTATTGTCCGCCGTAGCTGGCTAGGCTACAACCAATCTATAGCTACCAGTAATCCCTGGACTGCATCGCTCCCCATGCTGCAACACCGATCCAGCTGCAACTACTACTTTAGAGCTGTTTCATCAACTGCAACAGAGAGCCATTGCTGGGGAACCTTGAGGCCTTCCTTGCTGAACACCTTTCACCACAGAATCCCTACTTCCTACACTGAAGCCTGTAAACGGATAAGTAGCCATTGTGTCACTTAAAGTGCCATAGGAAGATCTGCTGCTTATGTTCCATCAAAATTGCTGTTGTTTATTAGGCCTTTTTGCCTATCAACATACTATTTTGGGATATACTGTTTTGCTTATGGCTCATTGCTAAGCAATATCTTAAAGGGACATTTACTTTCAAATTACCTCAGCTATAACTGCCTTTCATATGCAACTATTGTTTCCTGGGCTATATTTGCCTCTTATATGCAACTATTATTACCTGAGCTATAATTGCCACTCTTTTGCAATTATTAGTTGTCGCAACAACTCCTATTTACTACGAGTACCCTCAAGGTACCTGTGCTATAATTGCCTTACAGATGCAACTATTAGTTGTCGCTACAACTCTTATTTACTATGTGTACTCTCAAAGTACCTAAGCTATAATTGCTTCTCATATGTAATTATTAGTTGTCTCAACAACGCCTATTTACTACATGCTTGACATAAGTACTACCTGTTTATGGGCTTATGCCCTAACTTGCGGAACATGTTCGCCTAAATGTTTCTATGCTAAGGATTGACGTATTTCACCTTCTCTTTTAGTGGCCTAATGCACAACGCTATATAATACTAATAATTACTCGCATACAGTTGTGAATATGTATCTTTTAGTGCATACTATAATTTTAAACGCTAAGCTCTGGTCGCATGTTGTAATGCGTCCAAGCTCAGTAGCTCAACGCCTATCTTTATGTGAGAGAAAGATGATGTAGAAAACCCCCAAACTCCTGTTTGTGTGGAGTGACGCCTGGGGCCTAATACAGAATTCTTACATAAAGAAGAGCATTAAAATCCTTGCTACCGCAGTTGTGGTTCACTCTCGCTCACCAGTGGCATTATACCAGGATCCATTGCGGCTCTGCTAGTGTCACGCAGGTCGCCGATGCGTCATCTCTGGCAGTGATTTCCTTTGTGAGGCCACTTCCAGTTTGTGGCACGCGTCATTTCCGGGGGTGGTCTCCATGTGTGAGGTCCCTTCCGGTCCTGGCGCCGCTGCATTCCCACGTGTATTTTATTTCAATAGGATCTCCAGGGTGTTCCAAGAGGTGACATCCAGGCTCCGCCCATTTGCATCACGTCCTTGCACCTTTTTTGGGCTATATAAGGTCAACGCCAGGAGTCACTAGATGCCAGTTCCCTCTGGACATGCCTGTGGATGTCATTTCAGGTGAATTTCTCCTCTGCCACCCAAGGATTTTGTTTCAACAGCTGGGTCTCTGCATTGAGATCCTGGGGAACTTCATGTTTGCTGTTTGATTCTTTGGATATTTCATTCAAGGCTTTTCAGATATTAAGTTTCCCCTCGCTTATGATCACTATATTTGTTTTATTTGTAACTATGGGTGCATGGCTGTGATGGCCTTTTGTCCTCAGCTGTTATTGGGGGGTGACACTCCCATTTAGGAGGGTGGGGTTTCTTTATGGCTCCCCAATATTTGGCTTATGTATATTTGTGGGTTTAGCCCAACAACAACAATATCCTTTTCCAACTGGGGCGTCAGAGATTTTTTCCTCTTTTTTTTTTTTTTTTTTTGATGGTTGGACTTGATTTTAATTTTATTATCAAGCCATTTACTATTCAATAATCTATCCACAGGTATTTTGTTCTTTCCTTTTTCCTCCTCCATTCTGGGGTTGGGATAAACTTGGGGTGGAGAGATTATTTTTGGCCTGACATCTTTTAATTGAGTATTATACTCTGGGATTCCTCTATGCTGTGGAAAGGCTCATGTGGACCTTGGAGGAGTGTCCTAGATGGAGGAGCCATGTTCTTCTTGAATGAACAGATGGACATGTAAGTTGTCAATTATATATTATGTAATAGGCACTGCTGTATGCGCTGAAACGTTTACTATGTAGTTCAGCTTTAAAACATACATAAATGAATGTAGCATGGACTCCAAATTGAGTTAATGTGATATATCACATATATTTTAATGGTTCTTCAACTGCAAGGGCATTTAGACATCTTTAGCTGTTTAAAGAATAATGCGTACTATCCACAGTGTGTTTTTCGTCCTAGATTTTCGTGTTTAAATATTGAAGTTGGCATTGCAATCTAGAACACGGCAACCTGGTGAAAATTCCAAATAACTGCAAATACAGTAATCATATTGCGCCCTTGTTCCTTCATGCATGGTGTGCTGATTATGAAACTGCCTATCTTCTTTTAGATAGTAATTAGTTGTCAAAACTCCACATGGATTTGGTGACCTCCTTCTCTTCATTCTGATCTCGAAACAAATTTCAGACCCAGTGGAGTGTGTTATACACCATTATTTCCAAGGGAGATTTCTTCTGTAAAATGTTCTGCTGTCTTATGCACAATATCCCAGGAATGCTTCATATAAAGCAGGAAACAAGCATGTGTTGACAACAATTAAGTTGGTAAATGATTTGCAGAAAATTACATAAAACAAATCTGTCATGTTAACTATTTACCTAATCCAGAGTTGTAAGTGCATAGCAGGCAATCCCAGGTGCCTGCACAATACATTCAGTTCAGTATAAATACTCTGGGTAGAGAACCTGACCCTTTACTATTTTCTGAGCTTCCCTCTTAATCAGTAATGCCTTCAGTTACAGTAGTGGTTCAAACAGAAATCTTCAAGTATATCTAAATTCAATAACACAACTTTGTTATACAGTGGGGTTGATTTACTAAAACTGGAGAGTGCAAAATCTAGTGCAGCTGTGCATGATGACCAATCAGCTTCTAACTTCAGATTGTTCAATTAAGCAATGAGAAAAAAAGCCTCAAAACTGATTGATTTCTATGCTGTACCAAATTTTGCACTCTCCAATTATCCCCAGCATTGCAGCTTACAAGTCATTGAATGTGGTGGCAGCATTTATTTTCTTTTGCATCATGGAGCACAGGGCATGCTGGGGAGTACTTAGATCAAGGAGACTAGGAGTAAATACAATGTACTTTGTCTGAAAGTGAACTGACCATTTGAAAAAAAGCTCCACTACAAAGCTAGATATGGAACAATATAATCCAGTAAGCCTGACATCTGGTGTTGTGCTAAAATTATCTAAGTGTATTGTACAGGAATGATAGCAAAATACATTGAAGAGAATAATTTAATAGCAGAGAATTATTACAGGTTCATTAAAGATAATTCATATGCAAATTATACAATCATTTTTTTGTGACAAGGAAAGTTCGTCTTTGGACATCAGGTGTGTTTCGAGGGGGCAAATCTTGTTATTGTTGCAACCACCCTCCAAAATTCTGCCTAGAATGTTGCAAGATTTACAGGTTGGTATTCAAAAGTAACTACACTTTTGTGTAAAAATTATAGCAAATAATAAAATAATATTACATGTATAATTGCTTCCCGAGCCATATTGTATTTTAATGTTGTTAAAATGTAGCCTTCCTTTTCAATCTGCAGCTGTTGTAATTTATTGTAAAATGCAATATGGTGTTCAGTATACAGCTGGTGTACAGAATGCCACCAGAAATGCCATGTCCTGCATTTTACAGAAGTCTGCACTAGATAAAAGTCAAATAACAGGCATTTCCTGCAATAGGAATTTCAGTTTACGTGAGACAGTTCCCCTTAAGGGTTATTTTTTTTTCTAATGAGATTCAGACACTGCTGTTTGCCTCATTAGAACACTGACAGTGCACTTGTTTGGTTATTTTTGAACCAAACTCTCCCATTCAGAATCAATCTACAAAGGACATGGTAAATCAAATGTCAGAGTAAACTTCAAAGCAACAGAAGATAGTTCTGCTACAAAGTTTGTTAAAATACTGCAATGTATATTGAATAGGCAGGGGGGTTGTTTTTTTTTTTTGTTTTTTTTCAAGAAACACAGTCACTTTTTAACATTATAAGGAGCCTGCGTGGTTGCAGCACTTTTGCTATGGTTATACCAACAACTAAGCCTGGTACGCTGGGCTTGTTTTTTTTTTTTCGGGAGTGGAACAATTTTACTAAAGTGATATCAATAAGGAGTTTCTCCTGATGAATACACTCTAGGTCTGAAATGCATTGAGTAGGTGGGTGAAAGGACTAAAGTGAATGACTAAGGTGGTATCTTGCCTCTGCAGAGTGAAAAATTTAGGGTTTCTGTGCATGACACTGCAGTATATATACACAAGCTAGAACCTAAGGATTGATTGTGAATTAATTTGAAAATATTTCAAGGCGAGTGCGCATGCGCAGGACTTCTGGGAAGATGTGCTGACGGGCAACTCCGACCTGCTCAGGCCTTTCGAGATCCCTGCGGCAGCCAAAAACAGCGGAACCCCCCCAGACAGACCCCCCTAGCCTGCAGAAGGTGCACAGCACTGGTCTGGATGCCGAGAAACAAAAGGGAGGTCAGATGGCAGCCGCGGCCTCACCATGCGGAGGCACAGGGGACAAGAAATCCATTGCGGACCCTCCAAGACTGATCCAGCATGCCTATGCTCTGCTGGCAACCCCTGTAAGTAACCTGCCCCCACACTCTGCCTCCCCAGCCTCCACTGAATCTCTCCTCAGCAGGACAATGGCAGACATACTGCACATCCCCATGCTGCAATCTCCCCTCAGCCACACAGGCTTCCAGCAGGCCTACCCCCAGCTTCCAGCCAACCAGAATGACATGGTCCAACTGCAAAATTGCTTTTCAGACATGCTTGCAGCAGGTCTGGCTCAGAATGCATCACAGATCACCTCATCTATCAAAGCAGACCTGCAGAGACTTGGGGCCCGCATAGATGTCATTGAACAGGCCGTAGACAACACAGCCGCCCGCACAAACCAAAACACAACTTGCATTCAGATGCTGCAAGACCAACTTGAAATCACACTCGCCAAACTTGACGATTTAGAGAATAGGAGCAGGAGATACAACTGCATCATAAGTATCCCTGAATCGGTCACAAATATCCCAGACACAGTAAAACTCTTCATAAATAATGTCATCCTAGATATCCTGGGTCATAGACTTGAGCTAGACAGGACCCATAGAGCTCTGCAAACCCCTGCCAAGATGGGCTCCCAAGGGATGTAATGGTTAAACCCCACTACTATGGAGTGAAAGAGGAAATCATGAAAAGATCTTGATGAACTCCCCATACAAGGAAACTAAATACAAATCTTCGCAGATATCTCCCTGACCACAATCCAGAAGCAGAGAACCCTAAAACCTCTTCTGGAAATCTTAACACAGAAATCCATAAAGTACCGATGGTCCTTCCCTTTTCACCTTCAGTTCCAATACAAGGACAAATCATCCGGTTTCTCTAGCTTCCAAGATGGTGAACGTCTGCTCCTGCGACTTGGATTCATCGCCCAAGAATTACCTCCTCAGGAGTCCACCCAACGACCAAGCTCCTCTTAAGCCCTGTACACACGATCGGTTTGTCCGATGTAAACAAACCGATGGACTGTTTTCATCGGTCAAACCGATCATGTGTGGGCCCCATTTGTTTGTTTTCCATTGGTGAAAAAAATTAGAACATGTTTTAAATATTTCCTATGGATAAAAAATCGATAGAAAAAAAGATCGTCTGTGTGGAAGTCCATCGGTCAAAAATTCCACGTATGCTCAGAATCAAGTCGACGCTTGCTCGGAAGAATTTAACTTAATTTTTCTCAGCATGTCGTAGTGTTTTATGTCACCGCTTTTGGACACAGTCAGATTTTTGACCGATGGTGTGTAGGCAAGACTGATGAAAGTCAGCTTCATCGGATATCCGCCGAAAAATCCATCGGACTAGATTCCATTATATATCCGATCCTGTGTACAGGGCGTAAAAGGCCACCACCAGGCAGCCCTATTACGCCGCTGTGGAACAAACAGAAGAGACACCGAGACTCTCACCCCCCAAGATGACCCCCCACTCCACCTATCCTCCTGGGATCGTAATTTCTCTTTCGGGTGTTTTTATCCCCTGACTGTGTAGTGAATTGAACTAAACCCACCGGTTTATCTGCTTTACTTGTTGAAACAGAATTTGTCTTCCTCAATACCTCTGTTCTATTTATGCCTTGAAGATTTCAAAGGAAGTTCCTATTGGAAATGTTTTCATTTTTATTTTATTTTTTTTATTTTATTTTTTCCGGATGGGCTAGCCCCCCACCACTCTACAATTGAACTTGCTCTATTTAGTTTACCTTAGCTAGTTTTTTTGGACTTGGTGCTATTTCTTCCCCCATTCCCCTTCCCCCAGCTCACCCTTCCCCTCCCCGCCCACTTTTACAGCATCTTGAGAGATAGTTACCGTATTTGCCGGCGTATAAGACGACTGGGCGTATAAGATGACCCCCTATTTTTCCAGGAAAAATGTTGATTTTGGGATATACTCGCCATATAAGACTACCCCCTTCCTACTAGTCTTTCTGGAAGCTGAGGGGTAGCCAGAACAACCGCTGACAGAAACAGGCTTTTTTCAAATCTCACTGTGCCACTACATTACATTACATGCCTCACTGTGCCATTACATTACATGCCCCCACTGTGCCATCACTTGCCCCCACTGTGCCATCACTTGCCCCCACTGTGCCATCACTTGCCTCCACTGTGCCATCACTTGCCCCCCACTGTTCCATCACTTATCCCCACTGTGCCATCACTTCCTCCACTGTGCCATCACTTGCCCCCACTGTGCCATCACTTCCCCCTCACTGTGCCATCACTTTCCCCCGCTGTCCCATCACTTTCCCCCCACTGTGCCATCACTCACTTTTTGCAGATTCTGGCTTCCAGGCCGATGACAGTCTCCTCAGACTGTTCCGTGATAGGCGGAACACAAATTTTCCCAGCAGGGCCTCTGTTCAGTGTTCCGCCTATCACGGACGTCCTCTCGTCTGAGGATGAGAAGGCATCCGTGACAGGAGGAACACAAAACAGAGGCGCTGCTGGGAAAATTTGTGTTCCCCCTATCACGGAACAATCTGAGGAGGAGGCGCGGCTTTTAAATCATGGATGCTTGCAGCAGACGGAGACTGTTATCGGCGTATAAGACAACCTCCGACTTTGGATGCATTTTTTTGCATCCAAAAGGTCGTCTTATATGCCGGAAAATACGGTAGTTACTGTTCTATATGTTTGCATTAATGTTTATTTGTCTGCCAAAATTTCCTTTTTTTCCTGACTTACAAGATGAGGATTCTGCTCGGACCTTCTCGACCCGACCCCCGATCATTAAGGGCCAAGGTACACATGTACTCGCTTCCACTTTCTCGTATCCATGGCTGATTTCTACCCCTTGGAGGCGGCTCTTAAAATAGCCTCACGTAATACCCAGGGTCTAAATTCCCCCATTAACCCCCCTGGCGGTATTCCCGAGTCTGGCTCGGGGTGGAATTTCAGAACCAAAAGCGGTAACCTGCGCCAGAGCCGGCCGTCAATCACCTTCCGTCTGGATTGGAACGCCCATTCCCCGTGGGCAGTCGGAATCTACTATGTACGATTACACTGTGAGTACGGCGATAAAAAAATTAAGACCGGGCAATCTGTAGCTCGCGCTACAATGCCGAATTTTAGGCTAGAAGAAAAAAAAAATTTTTTTTATTTTATAGGGTGAACCCCCGCTTTAAAGATAATGACGAAGATATTATCGAACAGACTTGCATCATTTATTGGTTCGTATATTCACAAGGACCAAGTGGGTTTTATCCCAGGGAGGTAGGGTCTGGACCAGATACAGAGAGCGGTGGACACTATTTCTCTTATTAAGTCAAGATGGGACGGGGGACCCTCCCAGGAGGGCTACCTCCTCTCCATAGACCTCCAAAAGGCATTCGATGCGGACGCCTGGCCCTATCTCTTTACTATGCTTCAGAGAGAGAGAGAGAGGCTTGTAAAGCGCAACACATTCAAACTGAATCGCCTCTGGGCACTGTATCCATTTCATGGGTAAGGAACCCCTTGACCTCAGAAGAGATGAGTTTTAATCTTTCTCCTGAAGGCAAAGTGGTCCGACTCCAGTCGGATGGTGGTTGGTAGTGCATTCCACAGGCAAGGTCCCTGGACTGCAAATCTTTGATCTCCTTTGGACTTGTATCTGGCTTTGGGTATCTGGAGGAGGTTTTGATTGGTGGATCGCAGAATGCGATTGGGGTTATGGGCTTTTATTTTTTCGCATAGATATTGGGGGGCGTTGCCTTGAAAGTGATTCTGTCTTTTACTGGCAACCAATGAAGGGATCTCAGTGAAGGTGAGATTGATTCCCATGTTTTTTTCCCAGTCACTAGTCAAGCGGCCGTATTTTGAACGACTTGCAGACGAGTGATTTGGTATTTGGGGAGTCCTAGATAGAGGGCATTTGCGTATTCGAGTCTGGAATTGATGATTTCGGGATAAAGGGCGTGAGTCTGCGTAGTAGGCGCAGCAGATGGTGGGATCCGCTGACTACTGACCCTATTTGTGCATCCATTGTCATGTAGGTATCGAAAATGACTCCGAGATTTTTGACTTTGGTGCTAGGGGTGATAGTTTTACCCAGAATGTGTGGGGGAGTCCATGTTGACGCGGGGTGATTTTTCCGGTTAGCGTGAAACAGGAGAAGTTCTGTTTTTGAACCATTGAGTTTAAGATTACTGTTTGTCATCCAGTTATCTATTGGAGTGAGGCATTTCTCTAGTCCAAGAGAATGATCCTTTTTGTTGCAGATGCGGAAATACAGTTGTGTGTCGTCTGCATAGGAGTGGTAAAGTAACTTCTGGTTACTGATGATTTCAAAGAGAGGGCGAAGATAGATATTACACAATACGGGTGATAAGGGAGATCCCTGAGGGACTCTGCATGACACCGTACGTTTTTCAGAAGTGAAAGACCCCAGTTTCACTATTTGTGATCGGTTTTCCAAGAAGGAGGAGAACCAGGGTAAAACACCTTCAGCGACTCCGGCTACTTCAGCTAGCCTAGCCAGTAGTAGTCCATGGTCTACAGTGTCAAAAGCCGCGCTTAGGTCCAGCAGTATCAGGAGACAAGATTCTCCTTCGTCTGCGGCCTCTAGAGCGTCATCTCATATTTTGAGCAGTGCCGTTTCTGTTCCGTGTCCCAGACGGAAGCCTGATTGAAACGGGTCGAGTAATTTATGGGTGTCTAAATGCAGTTGCAGCTGTTGTACAACTACTTTCTCCATTACCTTGGAGAAGACATTTGGAGCTGTTATGGGCCTCCGGTTGTTTTGGGTCTTTGGGGTCGAGGGTAGTTTTTTTTAGAATTGGTTTTATTGTACCTTGTTTTAGCAAGGTGGACACCATGCCCTCCTTGAATGATTGGTTTATGAGCTGCGTGATAGCTGGTGCCAGTATATCGGCACTTTCTTTCAGCAGTTTAGTGAGGATGATATCATTGGGTGCTGTGCTATTACGCAGAGTCCCGATGATGTTTTTAGTGGCATCGATGGAAATGGGTTTTAGAGTGAATTTTGGTGATTGCAGCAGATTTATGTGGGTATTAGATTTGTGATTTGGGGGGGAGTTGGTGACGGTTCCATTTTGCTGAATACTTTCACAGATTTTTTAAATTTTATTAATGAAATAATCCGATAATTTGTTGCAAAATTCTTGTGAATCAGAATTGGGGGCCTCTAAACATGCTGGATTCATAGTCTGAGTGACCAGCTTGAAGAGTTCTCAGGGGCGGTTAAGGGCATTTGCGATGATGTTGGAGAAATGATTTTTTTTGGCCGTGAAGATTTCTTTGTGATATTTCTTTGTTATTATCTTGTAAATGGTGTGGTTTTTATCTGAAGAGCACCTTTTCCACGCAGCTTCTGCTCTTCTACGCTCTTGCTTTAGCAATGTCAGCTGGTCATTAAACCAGCTGGAGTTGTTTTTCCGGATGCAAGTTTTGCGTTTTGGTGCTACTAAGTCAGCTGACTGTAGTAGCGCCTTGTTGATGGCGTCAAGTGTTTCTGTGGCTGTTTGTTTTGTTGGGTTGTTTTTATTTTGTTCCTTAGTGTTGTTTTGAAGAGTTCCGAGTGGAGCTTCTTCTGAGATCTAGTCCAGTGAGTTGTCACCGGTTTTGTCGTTTTTTTTTTGGGCTGGCATTTTTGGTGATTGTGAATTTGATGGCATGGTGATCGGTCCATGGTTGCGGCTCATTTCCCAGGACGTCAATTTCCAAACCTTGTTTGAAAATGAGATTGAGCGTATGGCCTGAGACATGAGTGGGGCCTTGTATTAGTTGCTGCAGACCTAATACTTCCAGATGGTCGATGCAGGCGTCGGCTACGGGGTCCAGCGAGGAGTTGGCCCAGAGGTTGAAATCCCCAAGCACCAAAAGGTGTTTGATGTTTAGGGTATATGTGGAGATGAATTCCGTCAATGACGTGAGAAGGTGCGTTTTTGGGCCTGGTGGTCTATAGCAAAGTAGCATATGGACCGTATCTTGGGGATTTGTTTTCAGCTGCAGAGTGAGGGTTTCCATGAATGGAAGCGAGTTTTGAAGGACTGGTTTGGTGATCGAGAGGTGAGTCTTGTGGATCACCGCCAGGCCCCAACCTCTTTGCCCCACTCTGTTTTTTATTTGAATGCGATAATTTGCTGGCACCAATTCTGTTAGAATGGTGTTGCAGTCGGTTGTCAGCCAGCTTTCTGTGATGAAGAGGCAGTCTAGATCGTGTTGAAGGATGAAATCATAGATTTCTTGTCAGTGTTTTACTGCCAATCTCGTGTTGACCAAAGCGCATATTATGTGCTTGGGCTGGGGTACCTGCGCGTAGTTTTTGACTGTTGATCGTCGATTGATTCTCAACAGTCGCTCATTCCTTAGATTTTTTTTTGGTGACAACTGGGAGTATAGAGGCAAATGGTTTTAGTTCCCGGATGGTTTCTGTAGAGTATTTTAGGTAACCCATGGTCGCAGAAAAAAACGCAGGGAAGTAATGTTGATTGGGGGGGTCTTATATGGTGATGGGCGGAAGACTGTCCAAGTGAGCCGTCAAGTGCCGTTTGTACAGCCACTTCATACTCACCTTTGAAGACCTGTGAACAAACACACACCAGTGAACAATTAAACCCTCCCCTTAATTAGCAGAAAGGAAAAAGAAAAAAAAAGCTGTTTAAAAAGTGTCAGAGAAAAAGAGGGGAAAAAAATCAACCCTTGCAAGCAGAAGCAGTTGATAGCAAACTCCTGTTTTTTAACTCAGGCACTTTTGGTCAAAGAATGCACTTCTGGTCAGAGAGTCCACATGTGAAGCCACCATCAACTGGGGCTTTGGACCTGACTTCATTAAAATACTGGAGGCCCTTTATTCCCAACCCAAAGCACATATTAGACTTCAGGGGCATTTCTCAGAACAATTTTCCAATCATGAAAGGCAGGGTTGCCCCCTCTCCCCCTTCTTTTCACGGTAGCCATAGAAACTCTGGCTATTGCGATTAGACTCCACCCAGGTATTCATGGGGTTCACTGTGGCCAATCGCCACACACATGCGTCCTATTTGCGGATGATGTCCTCCTCTTTATTATGTCCACCCTTATCTCAACCCCCAACATTATACAACTTCTTAATGATTTTGGGCTTTCTCGTCCTAGAAGTTAATATGACTAAATTGGTTGCCCTCAATGTCTCAACTCCCCAAGACTTGGTAGATAGACTAAAAGACCACTTTCCCTTCTCCTGGAACCCTACATCTATTCCCTATTTAGGAATTAATCTCACGTTTAGAATTGATCAACTATACAAATATAACTACCCTCCCATGTTCAAACCTTCTCCAATGTTCTCTGTACAAAATTTCCTGATTGGTTGAACATGGAATGAGAAGCGATCCCTGGCTACACCTTGGACTTCTTGCTCTGGAGCCCACCCAAAAGCCGTCCCCCCAATCCTAGCCCCAACATTATCCGACTCGATGGCACTATGCTTCTCCCTACACAAATTGAAACCCCTGACTTCTACCTGGCACCCACCCGCCCACATTTTCCACAACCCCCGGTTCGCCCCAGAGTTAGATATTAAAGCCTTCAAGTGGTGGCTGGACAAAGGCCTATACAAAATCGGACACTTTTTTAACTCAAACCGTCCCATCACATTGAGCTACTGTACCTCAAAATTTGAAATGCCTCCCTCTGAAAAATTTTGGTTCCACCAACTGGCACATTTCCTTAACGAGATTTGGAAAAGTAGCGTAAATCCACTTTGGTAACTCCTTACGAGCAATGGTGCTCCTCAGCCATGTATACGAGAGGGGGCATCTCCCTAATATACTCAGCTTTAGCCGAGACTTTGGAGAAATCGACAGCAACCTATATGCTGATCTGGGAACGAGACCTTGAACTTACTGTAACTGGGATCTAGACTCTCTTGGCACTCTAAATTTACCCATTCATACAAGGGCATCTTGAATATTTCCCTGATTGAGGCAAGTCTCAAGGTCATATCCCACTGGTACCTAGTACCTACCTGCCTTGCCAAATATTACCCGCAATCCTCTCCCCTATGCTTAGAGGATGCGGCCACATAGGCACTCTCCTCCATACTTTGTGGGAGTGCCCCAGACTCAGAGTTTACTGGAACAAAACATTTTTTAATCTAATTCGCAAAACCACTGGAATTGCTTTATTCAACCGTCTAAACCCTCAAACCCCCAAACCAACTCAGACTCTGATTCGCTTCATTCCTTTAGGTGCCAAAATGACTATTGCCCGGGTCTGGAAATCTCTGACAGTTTCCTATCGATTAACTAAACAAAAAATCTCATGGATAATGTCCCAGGAAAAGATTTCCAACACCATCCTTGACACGGTCGACAAATTGAAACTCACCTGGGAACCCTGGGCCACACATATCGGGGTTCCTATTTGATCCTGGTATGGAGAACGCAGGACACCTACCTATCCAATGCCATGCTCCCCTTGGTCACTAGCCTTCCGTGTACCTCCTCCTCTCCTACCCCTCTTCTTCTTTTCTGCTCCCCCCCTCCCTTGCCTCCTTCTTTCTCTATTTCCTCCTTTCTTATTCTTGAATTTCACCTGCACCTGGTGCAGGCACGACCCCCCACAGGCATTTAATACGTTGTTCCTCGGCTGGGGTTCTTTTGTTAATTTTTCCACTTTTTTTGACCAATTGAGCCAGAGTAGGATTGGCTTTTCTCTCCTACCTGGGCTCACAGGGTAGCTTATTTTTAAGCTTTTAGCATTGATTGTCCAGAGCTCTGTTTTACAAGTGCCTGACTCCCTGGCCACATCTCTGCTAATTTTCTTGAAGCACTTAATGTTTTTTACTCTTTGGGTGACCCGACCTGGCTACTTCCTGCACAGCTTGATCCCGGACAGGGTGTGGGAGGTGAAGGGGACAGCAACCACTAGATAATCTGTTGTTAATGTGTGAACTGTACTGTCACATTCTAATGGTCAGTGTCTTTTGTACACAAATTTGTTCTGGACTTTGTTGTTTGTCCATTCTTGTACTATTTCAATAAAAAAAAAAAAATTAAATGGAAAAAAAAAGTAAAAAATAATATTTCAAATAAGGTGCCATTTGGAATTTCACAAGGAGAAACTGTTTTTTTGTATCTATTAGAGCTCATATCTATTTAGGGAAGCAGATGATGTTATCTAAGATGCAAGATAAATGAAGATGAGCTCCCAAGAGTGGTAAATGATCGTACAGCTGAGAGATTGCGAGGAGGAACAGGCTTGTGGGGCAAAAATGACAAGGAAGAAGATACTATGGAGGGGATTTACAAACACTGGAGCACAGAAAATCTGGTGTAGATGTGCATAGTAATCAATCAGCTTCTAACTTCAGCTTGTTCAGCTAAGCTGTGCCAAATACCCTGGTAGCTGATTGGTTACTATGCACAGCTGCACCATATTCTCTGTGGTGCAGTTTTAGTAAATCCCCCCAATGTTGTTGTTTAATCACAGTTTAGTAGACTAATGAGTCTGGAAGTGCTGGAAGCCTTGGGTACTGAACTAGTATTTACATGTATGTAGGCTGCTGTGAATCAGCTCAATCCAGGCTTAGGAGATAATTGTTTTTATATCTGCTTAATGGTACCATTATAGGAATATCTAAACCTTTCTTCTTATGTACTAATATAAATAAAATGTTATGCTCAATAAATATCTCTAAGTTTAAGAGAAGGCTTTTCTAAAAATAAAAAATAGACTAGAAGGAAATGACAAGGCTTTAAAGAGAAATCATCATGAAACATACTTTAGGTCTGTTTACCTTTCATCAGAGCTTTAAGCGTAGTGCTGTGGTGAGGAACTTAATTATGTGGTTGTTATCTTTTCTTCAAAATACATTTCTTTGATGTCTTACTGCCCTAATGTTGCAAAATTAATAGCAATATCACATACATTACCAAATGTAGTGATTGATGAAAAAATCTTGGTGGTTTTGTAGGAAAATAGCTACCTGTATATTATTTTATGTTATTTATTACAATAATTGACATGCATTTTAAAGTGTTGTACAAAGATAGACTACAAATATTAACACAGTGACTGATTTCTGGGAGGATTTGGACTACGTAGTTTATATTGGGTCTCAGCAGGAAAAACTCCTATTGTATTGTACCTTTTCTAGAAAAACATAGGATCTAAAATGCATGCCAGAAAAAAAAAACATGTGTGCTACGTGTGTGTGTTTCTCTGCAATACAATCCCTGAGTTTTGTCTCTTTAAAAATGCTGCAAGTATAGAAAAATATATACAGTAGGTGTTTGTGATATTGTGCTTTCAGCACGACAGCGTCGCGCTGATACTCGGCGACAGGGTGCCGAGATCTCGCCGACATCTCACACTCACTGGAATAGTGACAGCACATCCCAGCAAGCGCGTCATAGAAGCGACGGGAGATCCGACTTGGATTCCCGCCAATTCTACACGTGTGCGGCGTTTGTTATGAATCCTGAAGGGGAAGTCCCCGCCGGATTTTAAATAAAAATCCGGCATGGGTCCCCCCTCAGGAGCATACCGGGCCCTTAGGTCTGTTATGGGTTGTAAGGAGAGCCCCACTACGCCGGAAAAAACGGCGTAGGGGGTCCCCCTACAATCCATACCAGACCCGTATCCAAAGCACGCTACCCGGCCAGCCAGGAAGGGAGTGGGGACGAGCGAGCGCCCCCCCCCCCTTCCTGAGCCGTACCAGGCTGCATGCCCTCAACATGGGGGGGTTGGGTGCTCTGGGGCAGGGGGGCGCACTGCGGCCCCCCCCCACCTCAGAGCACCCTGTCCCCATGTTGATGAGGACAGGGCCCCTTCCCGACAACCCTGGCCGTTGGTTGTCGGGGTATGCGGGCGGGAGGCTTATCGGAATCTGGGAGCCCCCTTTAATAAGGGGGCCCCCAGATACCGGCCCCCCACCCTAAGTGAATGAGTATGGGGTACATCGTACCCCTACCCATTCACCTGCAAGAAAAGTGGTAAAAACACAAATAAACCACACAGTGTATTAAAATATTTTATTTTTCTGCTCCGGAGGCCGCCCCCTGTCTTCTTTATTAGCTCTTTTACCAGGGGGGGCTTCTTCTTTGACGTCTTCGGGTGGGTGGGGGCCGCCGTCTGGTTCTCTTCCACCGCCGGGGGGGGGGTGGCTTTTAAAAAAGCCCCCACCCCCCCGGCGGGTTTCCTCCGGCGTCTTCGGCGGGGCTCTTCTTCTTCCGCTATCCCGACGGGTCTTCTCAACTCTCCGGGGTTCTCCTTCTGTCTTCGCCGCTCTCCGTTGTTGACTCGGCGCACCCCGGTTCTTCGTCTCGCTGTCCGGTGTCTTCTTCCGTGCTGTACGTCTTCTCCTTCCGTGCTGTGATGAGTTCTTCTTCCGTGCTGTGACGTCATGTTCTTCACTTCTCTCCTTCTCCCGATGTTGACTCGCCGGTCCTCCTCGCTGAAATGACGGATGCGCGCCTTGCATCGGACCTATATAGGCCTCACAGTCCCATCATGCTCTGTACCTACCCATGTGATACCTACCACGTGGTAGGTATCACATGGGTAGGTACAGAGCATGATGGGACTGTACCGTCCCCACTCCCTTCCTGGCTGGCCGGGTAGCGTGCTTTGGATACGGGTCTGGTATGGATTGTAGGGGGACCCCCTACGCCGTTTTTTCCGGCGTAGTGGGGCTCTCCTTACAACCCATAACAGACCTAAGGGCCCGGTATGCTCCTGAGGGGGGACCCATGCCGGATTTTTATTTAAAATCCGGCGGGGACTTCCCCTTCAGGATTCATAACAAACGCCGCACACGTGTAGAATTGGCGGGAATCCAAGTCGGATCTCCCGTCGCTTCTATGACGGCTCTGTCTCCATCGCGGCAAGCCAGCTCGGCGCTGGCTCCCGCGATGGGGCTCGTAGGTGCTCAATCTCGCTGAGAAAGAGAGCGAGATTGACACAAAATCGGGTTCACCTACTGTATTATTCTTCCAGAAACCCAGTGTACTCTTAACTTCATGCTTGAGCTAACAACACATTCCCTTTGCAGTCTGAAATCTGAAACAGTATTGTCAACCCTGATCAGTTATTTTCTCCTGGGCATCTACACTCATCTTCAATAACATATGGGGGAGGTATTCTGTAGTCCAAGAAAAAGCACTGGTCAAGGCTAACAAAGCTGCTCATTATGTAACTGCTGCAGAAGGTCTTTCCCTCTCATTAGGCCATACTGGACTGGGGTGCTTCATTGGATCGCAGAGATTCAGGGCAGCTCTTTCCCTGATGACCCTTGGGCTGTTTTGCTTCATTGCATGAGCTAGCCAATAGGAGCGTACAACAAATGTATTACGCCACCTCTTAAATGCAGCTAAATCACTTATTCCAAAATTTTGGAAGCAACCCACGATCCCTAAGATTCGCGATTGATTTGTAGTGGTGGACCACTTCTATCATATGGAAACCAGTATGCTCACGCTTCGAAAAAAGTCTAATTTGGTGAACAAAATATGGTCCTGTTGGCTCGCCTTTAAGTTTACAGCTGCATATGCTAGCATTATGGCCCAACAGGGTTAGTGGGGTACTGCATGTGTATTGATGTTTAACTATGATTAACTGTGCGGGCTGGTGTTTCCCCTCCCTTCCCCCCTACTCTTCCCTTACCCTCTTTTCCTCTCCTTCTCCTCCTCTTTGTCTTTCTCTGTTTTCTTCTCTTGTAGGCATTATGACTTATTTTCATTTGAGTGCTATTGGGATGTTTCCCAGTTTTTGAGGCGGGTTACACCCGGATGATACATATATGGTTGGCACTGGTTCCATTCTCAGGCCGTTGATTTTTGTAGATTTTGATATACTGACCGGTTTATAGCTTTGTTAGCTATCCATAATTGTTATGACAATTTTCTGAAACTGCCTGTGTCATGTAAGTTTAATGCTGTTCTTTTGTTTATTGTGTCATGTGGACTCTCTGTGCCTCATTGTTATTTGATGGGATTTGTCTATTTCTGTAATATGCCATATTTCTTGTAATAAAAACGTATTGAACAAAATGTAATTGCTGCAGAAGCATTGATACATACTTTATTTACATAGTAAGGTAAGGCTACAACTTTCCAAATGTACCAAACAACGATGCCAGTCACAGTTATACTGTGAGCACCCATACAACATAAACTCACATAGTCTAAGAGGCCTCTCCTTACCATTCGTGCCAGACAGGTATTAGACTGACACCAGAATTTAACTTAAAATGCACCATGGGGTAGCGGTGATGAGGAGATGGCCGGAAAGGACTGGACCATCCGACGAATCCCTCAGCCGGGGACACAGCACGATGAGGTCCCCGCGGTGACACTTCGGATATGCGGATTGCCTGATGTCAGGCTCCTGCTGAGAGTTGGACGGCCATCTCCTCATCACCGCTACCCCACCATCCGCCCTTAAGGTATTGTCAGTACTATTTCCATCTGATGGCATGTTTATTGAACCCGGGAGGTTTGACCCTGTGACCCTGTTGGTAGCTGCCTGTGGAATTCACATCCTATGTATACAGCCTATACAGCTTTGTATATAATTTTATACAGACTTGTTATCATATTTTTGGAGTGGATCTCTAATAAATGGATTTTCTTCCTAAACATTTTATTTGAAACTTTTATTCCCTCCTAATAATATTGGGTCTATTATGAATTGTAGATGTTCATGAGCGCGGATTTTTGGTGTATTTTCTGTATTTTTGGTACTTCCAGGTACCACGATTCTCGCAGCGCTGGACTATCTACCTCACACCCTACATACTAGTTACAATTCTTACATTAGGACTATTATCCTAGTTTTGGTGATTTTTTTGTGTACCAGAATTTAACTTGAGGGCAGAGCCCATAAAGCAACATCAGGCAAGATCAAAACCAATAAAGCTGTGCCAAAGCATCGCAACGGGAGGGGGGGGGTGGGCAACTTTTGTGACAGCTGAATCTCCTCAGAGCAGTAGTCCACTTATTGTCATGTGCTGCCATTGCTAGGCCGTCGGGGAGAGGTACTGAGTATCTCTGGCCTAGTAAAGCACTCAGGTAATACCATTCAAGAGACTGTGTATCTACCAAACTCACTGAGCCACCGGGGAGAGGTATTGTATGCCTCTGGCTTATTGATTTGATTTGCTCAAGCAACACCATTCAAGAGACTTTATTACATTTACAAAGTACAGCCAGCAAGCTGGGGTTATTCAGAGTGATCCCTTTTTGTCTTACTGGGAGTGATGAGACAGGAATCTAACAGTTTGCAGCAAAGGATTTGTACAAGAGAAGTTCAAGGTAGTGATACTCTGCAGGAGCCAGTGCAGAGAAGGAGGAGGAGCAAAATTCTACAGTGAAGTTATGCAGGGGAAGAGACTGTGAATGTAATGCCGCGTACACACAATCGTTTTTCATAACGCGAAAAATGGCAATTAAAAATTTAGAACATGCTCTGGGATTGGCAGCAGCCAATCCCAGCCGACGTCCGCTTGTGACGAAACGCGTAGGTGTGGCCTGCGTCCCGACGACATCACGCTCAGCAGAACGGCAGACTGATACAGCGGAGGGAATAGGAGGAGACGCAGAGATTCATCGCACATTGCCTGAGTGATTTTGTACACCACGCGTATTTTATCTACTCCTGTAAGTGCATTACCACCTTTTATTAAAACCTTTATATCACAGTCTATACTATGGGGCTCTTTTGTTTTTATCTTTGAGATCTCAATCAGAGCCTGACTCAGTGTATAGAACCAGCTCCAGCCAAGAGTCTTTTTGGGAGACTTTAAACACCCTGGGCTTGGATTGACCGCTGTGCTTGTGGTCATAGTAACGGGTAAGGAGACTATATCTCTATATCACTCGGGTGCTTATCTGGTGGAAGGAAGTGTTTTCTTTGATGTCACATTACCTTTGATAAGAAGATCCTGGATTCATATATCCTCACTTGGGACTTTTTTTTTTTTTCACCCACATATATCCTATTTTCATGAGTAGGATTACTTACTAGTTCACTTAAACAGTTTGGATTACATGAATCACATATCAGTATTCCTTTCCATATTTATGGTTGTAGTTTATGGGCCAGATTCACAAAGCACTTGCGCCGACGTATCTCGAGATATGCCGCGTAAGTGCAAATATGCGCCGTCGTATCTGTGCACCGTGCCCACAAAACTAAGATACGCCTAAAAACAGGCTTCATTCCACCGACATAACTTGCCTACGCCGGCGTAGAGTGGGCGCATATTTACGCTGGACGCATGTGGCGCTCCCATTGATTTTCTATTCAAATATGCAAATGAGGGAGATACGCCGATTCACGATCATACTTGCGCCCGACGCTGGCTACGACTGGTGCGCCTAAGTTGTACGTACGGCGTAAAGTTATGCCCCATAAAGGAGGTGTAACTCAGCAGCATCCATGCAAAAGGCTGCACCAGGGAACACAAGCCCGCGTATTTTACATAGTTTAGGTTGGACGTGAATATGACTAGGCGTAGGTTACGTTCACGCCGTAGGCAGTGATCCGGCGCATCTTAGGCAGTTGTTCCGATGTGATTGTGAGCATGCGCACTGAGATACGTCCACGGGATGGCGCATGCACCGTTTGTTATATGTATCTGTCTGGCGCTCGGCCCATCATTTGCA
This sequence comes from Rana temporaria, assembly GCF_905171775.1. Classification (NCBI taxonomy): domain Eukaryota; kingdom Metazoa; phylum Chordata; class Amphibia; order Anura; family Ranidae; genus Rana; species Rana temporaria. The sequence goes on along the minus strand of NC_053491.1, from coordinate 289,824,114 downwards.
TGGGGTCACGCCCGCTTTCACCTACGCTGGCTTACGCCTAGGAAACCCAGCACAGTTTTGGGAGGAAGTGCTTTGTGAATTCCATGCTTGCCTCTCTGCGTCGGCGTAGCGTAAAGGAGATATGCTACGGCGGCATAAATGTGCGCCAGTGTCTGTGAATCCGGGTCATTGTGTTCACATACTTTTTATGCATTTGCACATTTTTTACAATCTCCCATTGGGGTGATTTCTGATATTAATTTAATTATTAATTTCTCATATTTTGGTTTTACTATCAATTTTTTCACTCATAATTGTTTTTGCGCTGTACTTTACATCTTAACATGTTTACTAAATTTGTATCTACAATTTTTGGTACTGGCAGCATTTACGTTTTTAGTTTAGCGCAGGTTTTTTTTCAACATCTACTGTATATAAGTCTGATGTATATCTGTATTATGTTTTAAAAAAAATGCTCTCTCTTCTGATCAAAATGGTGTATTTTTATCTGCAAATTTCTTGGTTGATTGGTAACCATCTGGTTGTATACTAAGGATGTTATCTTATATATAAATAATGAGTTTAGAGGGGGGAAGGAGAGAAGAAGGGAAGGAAGAAAGCATGTTTAAACTAAAAAAGGAGGGAAGGAGAAAAAAAAATAATAATAATAGTTTATTGCAGTTTGCCAATCCTGGATTGTATTAGCTGCATTGTTTGTTTTTTAAGGCTTTTTTTCCTCCATTGTTTTCTCCTGGTGTTTTGCCTAGTAATACAGCTCCATTCTATAAGGAGGAGCAACAGAGACACCTTTGGTGAACAGTATTGTCAATCTATAGGGTAATATGTTATACTGTACCTGTAATCATTGTGTTTATACTTTGTTTTATTATTCTACTTTCCTGCTTTTCAGCTGTATTTTATTAAAAACTATAAATAATAATAAAAAAAGAAGAAACAAACAAACAATAAAAACACACATCTAAAAATTTGTGAACTTATCTACATTCTCAGCTGACACCATCAGGGGGTTCCACACCCTGACTGCTCAACAGTAAAGAACCAAATATGCAGCTTAACCAGTTAACGACCCACCCATAGACAAAAGACGTCTACAGGGCAGTTTGTTAACTCTAGGAGGACGTCTATGGGTGTCAGCAGTGCTGTGGGCTGGATCTGTGACAATTGCAGTCACAGATTCAGCCATCCATGCTCAGCCATCCCTGCAATACTGTACAATACCCCTGCCAGTACTCTGTAATACCCCTGCCAATACTCTGCAATACCCCTGCCAATACTCTGCAATACCCCTGCCAATACTCTGCAATACCCCTGCCAATACTCCGCAATACCCCGGCCAATACCCCGCAAATACCCCAGCCAATACTTTGAAATACCCGGCCAATACTCTGAAATACCCGGCCAATACTCTGCAATACCTGTAAGCTACTCTGGAAAAAAAATGTGTTTTAACCACTTCCCGCCCGCCAGCCGTCATATAACGTCCTTGACTTTGTGCAGGGATATCTGAATGAAGCCTGCAGCTACAGGCATCATTCAGATATCAGCTTTTTAAGCCGGTGATTCTCTACACCATAAGAATGATAATGGCTGCTGTTCCACCTCTTGATCGTTTTTACGGGAGGCGAAAGGGGACATCCCCCTCCCGTCACCCTCCGGTGCTTCTACCGACTCACCGCTACGATCGAAGCCAGGATCGTTTTTATTATTTTTTTATTTCAGGCTTCCCAGCCTTGAGGTGAGATGTGGGGTTTTATTGACCCCATGTCTCACTGTAAAGAGGACCTGTCATGCCATATTTTTATTACAAGGGATGTTTACATTCCTTGTAATATGAATAAAAGTGATCAAAACATTTATTTTTGGGGAAAAACATGTTAAACTAAAATAAATAAAGTAAAATGAACAATAAAAATAAATAAATAATTTAAAGCGCCCCTGTTCCCGTATGCTCGCATACAGAAGCGAACGCACACACATAAGTCCCGCCCACATATGAAAACGGTGTTCAAACCACACATGTGAGGTATCGCTGCGAACGTTAGAGCGAGAGCAATAATTTTGGCCCTAGACCTCCTCTCCAACTAAAAACATGTAACCAGTAAAAATATTTAAAGAGTCACCTATGGGGATTTTTAAGTAGCGAAGTTTGGCGCCATTCCAGGAGTGTGTGGAATTTTGAAGGGTAACATGTTAGGTATCTATTTACTCGGCGTAACTTCATATTTCACATTATGCAAAAACATTGGGCTAAATTTAATATATTTTTTTTAAAAGCACAAAACAGTTTTTTTTCCAAAATTTTCCAATTTGAAAAATTTCTGGGCAAATACTGTGCCCAGTTGCAATGACCGCCATTGTATTCTCTAGGGTCTTTGCTACAAAAAATATATAATGTTTTGGGGTTCTATGTAATTTTCTAGCAAATAAATGATGATTTTTACATGTAGGAGACAAATGTCAGAATTGGCCTGGGTTCTCCAGAACGCCTAATGGTGCTCCCTGCATGTTGGGCCTCTGTATGTGGCCACGCTGTGTAAAAGTCTAACACATGTGGTATCGCCATACTCGGGAGGAATAGCAGAATGTGTTTTGGGGTGTAATTTGTGGTATGCATATGCTGTTTGTGAGAAGAAATTAGATAGGCCGTCAGGTGTGATCATTTGGCACCATAGCTTGTGGACTCTATGGCCCAGATCAACAAAGAACTTACGCCGGCGTATCTATTGATACGCCGCATAAGTTCTACGATGCCCCGTCGTATCTTTGTTTTGTATCCACAAAACAAGATACGACTGAATGTGGGCTCGATCCGAATGACGTACGTCTTAGTACGCCATCGGATCTTAGGTGCATATTTACGCTGGCCGCTAGGTGGCGCTTCCGTTGATTTCCACGTAGAGTATACAAATTACCTAGATACGCCGATCCTCAAACGTATGTCCACCCGTTGCATTTATTACGTCATTTACGTAAGCCTTTTTTTGGCGTAACGTTACCCCTGGGTCTATGAGGCGTACGCAATGTTAAGTATGGACGTCGGGACAGCGTAAAATTTTCCATCGTTTCCATCGTTTGCATAAAACGTTCGCGAATAGGGCTTTGCGGAAATTACGTTCACATCGAAAGCATTGACTATTTGCGAAGTGATTTCGAGCATGCACACTGGGACACCGCCACGGACGGCGCATGCGCCGTAAAAAAAACGTCATTTACGTGGGGTCAAGTAGAATTAACATAAAACACACCCACATGTTAGTCATTTGAATTGCATGCCCTTACGCCGACACATTTACACTACCCAGCCGTAACTTACTGCGCAAATTCTTTCTGGATACGGAAAGTACACTGGAAGTTACGGCGGCGTAGTGTATCTGAGATACGCTACGCCTGCCTAAACATAGGCAGATCTTTGTGGATCTGGGCCTATAACTTTCACAAAGACCAAATAATATGCACCAATTTGTACTTATTGGGGCAAATCCACAAAAACGTAGCCTAACTTAACTTTTACCATTTAAGTTACACTGGCGGAAAATTTCTACCTAAGTGCCCGATCCACAAAGCACTTACCTAGAAATTTTCGGCCGTGTAACTTAAATGTCTCCGGCGCAAGGCGGTCCTCTTCTGCAGGGGGCGATGACAATTTAAATGAGGCGCGCTCCCGCGCCGGCCGTACTGCGCATGCTCGTGACGTCATTTTCCCTACAGGCAGCGCGCGAAATTACGTTACGCCGGGCTTTGTGGATTGCGACGGGACAATAAAGTTGCGTCGGGTAAAAAAAAAGTTACGCGCCGAAAAATAAAATTCAAAATTTTAAAAAAATAGCGGCGATCTAAAAAAAGGTCTGTTTTTACAAGGTGTAACTAGTTTACACTTTGTAAAAGCATCCCTAATTTGACGTATGCAAACGCAAACAGAAAAAACAAAGCTGAAAAGCTTTGTGGATCTCCTTAAGTCCTCATTTGCATACGCAAAGCGGCATTTCAACGCGAAATGCCCCCAGCGGCGGATGCGGTACTGCATCCTAAGATCTGACAGTGTAAGTGTCTTACAGATGTCAGATCTTCTGCCTATTTGAGGATCAGTTCCAAAGATAGGCACAGGGATACGCAGGCTGAACAGCAGTTCCGCCTGCGTATCCCTTTTGAGGATTTGGCCCATTATTACCAAAGATATGTAGCAGTATAAATTTTGGCCAAAATATATGAAGAAAAATTACAAATTTGCAAAAATTTATAACAGAAACAAAGAAAAAATCTTTTTTTTACAGAATTTTCAGTCTTTTTTCTTTTATAGCGCAAAAAAATAAAAAAAACAAATGGTAATTAAATACCACCAAAAGAAAGCTCCATTTGTGGGGAAAAAGGACAAAAATTACATTTGGGTACAGTGTTGTGAGAGCACCGAAAGCTGAACATTAGTCTGGTTATTAAGGGGGTTTACGTGCCCAGTAGTCAAGTGGTTAAGATTTAAACCATTTCTCATCCAATTTCATTGTGTGACCGCATGTTCTTTAGAGACTTATGAACAAAATGTTTCCTCCCAATGCAAGAGTGGCCATTCAAAGATTTGTATATCGCTATCATATCCCCTCTTAAGTGCCACTTCTCCAGGGAGAGTGATTTAATGTTTGCAGTCATTCCTCATAGCTTAAATCCCCGAACCCCCTTATTTGCTTTGTTGCCCTTCTCTGGACTTACTTCAATTCAAGTACATCCTTCTTGAGGATTGGTGACCAGAATTGCATAGCATACTCAAGAGGTGGATGAACCAGAGTTTTGTAAAGTGGTTGAAATATAGTTTTAGCTATTATAGAGTAAATACCCTTTTTAATTAATGCTAATAGTCTGCTGGCCTTGCTTGCTGCAACTTGAAATTCTATGCTATTGCCAAGTCTGTCATCTACTTCGACCCATAGATTATTTTCCATTCTTGATTCCCCTAGAGGTTCATGCATATTTTTAGCTCCCAAGTGCATTACTTTAAATTATCCTACATTGAACCTCATCTGCCAAATAGCTGCCCACCCTTTTATTTTACCTAGGTATTCTTGTAAAGTTGCTATATCCTGTTTAGAAAGTATTGCCCTGCTTAACTTTGTATCATCAACAAACACTGCGATTAAAGCAGAGTTCCACCCAAAAGTGGAACTTCCGCTTTAAGCACTCCTCACCCCCTTACATGCCACATTTGGCATGTCATTCTTTTGGGGGGGGGAGTGGGGGCTTCAGTAGGAGTGGGACTTCCTGTCCCACTTCCTCCTTTTGCCCATGGAGCACCTTGGTGACTTCTCCTCTTGCCTTAGGCTGCCCCTCCATCTAGGCAATCTGATAGGACACGTGACAGGTCCCAGGAGATCGCCTGTCTACTTAGGAAGGGGGGGAGAGAAGCGGAGCTCTGGGCAGCCGCATCGCTGGACCGCGGAGCAGGTAAGTGTCTGTTTATTAAAAGTCAGCAGAAACACTTTTTGTAGCTGCTGACTCTTAATAAACCTAAAAAGGCTGGAACTCCCCTTTAAACTATTCATTCCAACCTCTATATTGTTTATGAACGAGTTAAACAGAATCGGTCTCAGGACAGAGTCCTGGAGCACCCCGCTCACAACTTCACACCATTCAGGAAAGATGCCATTTATATCACTATTCTCCAGCTACGCTCCTGCAACCACTATCCTATTCAGGTACTGTATATACCATTAGGGATGAGCCGAACACCCCCCCCCCCGGTTCGTTTTGCAGCAGAACATGCAAACAGGCAAGAAATTTGTTCGAACACACGAACACCGTTAAAGTCTATGGGACACGAACATGAAAAATCAAAAGTGCTAATTTTAAAGGCTAATATGCACGTTTTTGTAATAAAATGTATTTGGGGACCTGGGTCCTGCCCCAGGGGACATGTATCAATGCAAAAAGTTTAAAAACTGAAGATTTTTCGGTAGCAATGTTTTTAATAGTAGTTAAAGTGAAACAATAAAAGTGAAATATTCCTTTAAATTTCGTACCTGGGGGTGTCTATAGGATGCCTGTAAAGTAGCGCATGTTTCCCATGTTTATAGCTTTTGTGTCTCTGCACAAAATGAAATTTATAAAGGAAAAAAAGTAATTCAAAACTACTCGTGGCTATAATGAATTGTCGAGTCCAGGCAATGCAGATAAAAGTAATTGAAAAAAAACGGCATGGGTTCCCCCTTAGTCCATTACCAGGCCCTTTGGGTCTGGTATGAATGTTAAGGGGAACCCTGAAACAAAATAAAAAAAATGCATGGGGGTCCCCCCAAATTCCATATCAGGCCCTTCAGGTCTGGTATGGAATCCTAAGGGGAACCCTGCGCCAATTTTCTTTAAAAAAAATGGCGTAGGGGTCCCCCTCAAAATCCATACCAGACCCTTCAGGTCTGGTATGGATTTTAAGGGGGGCCCCGTGCCAAAATAAAAAAAATGACGTGGGGTTCCCCCCAAAAATCCATACCAGACCCTTATCCAATCCACAGAGAGCAGAGGTTTTGTCATGCAGGTAGGTGTTTGGTCCATCCTGCTGACACTGCTTGCCCTCCTTTTGAATCCCCGGTCTCCGCGGGGCACATCCATATGTGAGTAGTACTTCTATGGCCATCCCATATATGGGCGGCGCCATAAAGAAGATATTTCCTGGGTAGCTCGATAGTGTGGAGGAGACATCTGTTCACGCTGGAAGCGGAGGGAGAGATCCACTGCCACTTCCAGGTCATCCACTGACGTACGAACAGCCTATTATGGGGGCGGAAGTGACGTTTGCGGACACCGGAAGTGTCAGATGGAACGCACACCTGCTGCCACTTCCGGATACAAGGTCGCTGTCCGTCCCACTGGACGATGGGATGACAGTCCTGCGGCACGAATATGGTGAGGTTTTGCAGGTGGCAGCAGGGGAACGCTGGAAGTTGGGCATCTCTACATCTACACACTACAGGTACCCCCAGTTACCCCACCTACCCATCCCTTTATCTGCGATGGACAACAGTACAGATGGGACAAGTGGCCCATGGTAGTGATGATAGTAAGTGATTAAGAGTGTTCTGGCCTGTGGGGTGTGGGGGGAGGAGTGGCCTGTGGTGGGCGGTGCTCTAGACATGTGTTCAGTTCTACCATTTTACACACACACACACACACACACACACACACATATATCTATATAAAGGGGGTCAGAGAGAGGTCCAGGTACTATTACTTTTGGCTCTGAGGAAGAGGGTTCGCCCTCGCAACGTGTAAGCCGTAGCTGTAATCTATGTCGTCTGGACTCTCCGGCTGTTTAGTTCCAGTAGGAGACCTTTCGGAGGCATCTATCTCTTTGATGGAGTGATGTTTATGCTTGTTTTTACTTGGTCTTTGAGTATTCATGACTTTTTATACAATTTTAATTAAACCTAGCCATTGGTAATGCACTAGGTCGGTGCGCGCTTCTTTTCCTTTTACATTTTAGTCTCAAGAATACCAAATATTCTGAGGAGGACAGCAAGATCCCTGGTCATTCCCTATTCCAACGGAAGACTCTGGTTGTTCACTAAGTGATCAAGCTCCCGAGTGCAGGAGACTGTTTGTGTTTTCCAAGCATGCAACCTGGCAGGCCGCAGGAAAAGAGGGGGGACGAGAGAGTGCCCCCCCTCCTGAACCGTACCAGGCCACATGCCCTCAACATGGTGAGAATGTCCCCATGTTGATGGGGACAAGGGCCTCATCCCCACAACCCTTGCCTGGTGGTTGTGAGGGTCTGCGGGCGGGGGGCTTATGGGAATCTGGAAGCCCCCTTTAACAAAGGGGACCTCCAGATCCCGGCTCCCCTTATGTGAATTGGTAAGGGGTACATTGTAAAAAGCGTCAAAATTTTAAAAACAACAGGAGACAGCTTGGGACAAGTCCTTTATTAAAAAAAAAAGATTCCAGCGATGTAATCCAGTCTCGATCTCCAGCCATGTAATCCATTCTCAATCTTCAGCGAGGATACAACGCACATGATCCTGCCTCCACAGGAGGCACCCGACGAATGATGCGCTCCAGCCTGACAGCTCTAATATAGATGAGGGCGGGGCCACCGGTCATGTGACCCCGCCCCCCTCCGATACAAGGAGAAATGTCGGGTTTCCCCAGTGACCCCACCCCCCTCTGATGCAATGCAGGTTTTCTGTTGCATCAGAGGGGGGCAGGGTCACCTGTACAAGTCACTGGGTAACCCCGGCCTTTCCCCTTGCGTCAGAGGGGGCGTGGTCACCCGTGCACGTGACGGGAGGCCCCGTCCTCAGCTATAAAAGAGCTGTCAAACGGGTCGCTCGTCATTCGGCCGGGCGCTTCCTCTGGAGGCGGTATCGTTCGTAGCGGCGGGATCGAGTCGGCTTTTTTTTTCCGCATCGCTCAAGAAAGGATTACATTATTGGAATCTTTTTTGTCCCAAGCTGTTTCCTGGGGTTTTTTAAATGTTGCCACTTTTTTTGTGTGAAATGGTAATTCACATAGGGGGGCTGGGATATGGAGGTCCCCTTTGTTAAAGGGGGCTTCCAGGTTCCGAAAAGCCCCTCGCCCACAGACCCCCACAACCACCAGGCAAGGGTTGTGGGCATAAGGACATCCTCCCCATGTTGAGGGCATGTGGTCTAGTACGGTTCAGGAGAGGGGGCTCTCTCATTCCCCCTCTTTTCCTGTGACCTGCCAGGTAGCGTGCTCGGATAAGGGTCTGGTATGGATTTTTGGGGGAACCCCACGCATTTTTTTTTATTTTGGCACGGGGTTCCCTTTAAAATATATCCCAGACCTGATAGGTCTGTTATGGATTTTTATGGGGGACCCTACGCCATTGAAAAAAAATGGTGCAGGGTTCCCCTTAATATCCATACCAGACTTGAAGGGCCTGATATGGAATTTGGGGGCATTTTTTTTAATTATGTTTCAGGGTTCCCCTTAATATTCATACCAGACCCAAAGGTCCTGGTATTGGACTAATGGGAAACCCATGCCATTTTTTTCCAATTACTTTTATCTGTATTGCTGGGACCCAACAATTCATTATAGCCGTGAGTAGTTTTAAATTACTTTTTTTCCTTTAGAAATGTCATTTTGTGCAGAGACTGTTATAAACACGGGAAACATGTGCTACTTTACAGGCATACTATAGACACCCCCAGGTACAAATTTAAAGGAATATTTTACTTTAAGCATTATTAAAATCACTGCTTACAAAAAAAAGGCAATTTTTAAAACTTTTTTTGCATTGATACATGTCCCCTGGTCCCCAAACACTTTTTATGACAATAACTTGCATATTAACCTGTAAAATTAGCACTTATGATTTCTCCCATAGACTTTTAAAGGTTGTTCCGCAGCTTTGGAATTTGCCGCAAACACTCCAAATTGTTCGCTATTCAGCGAACGAGCGAACAGCCAATATTCGAGTCGAACTCGTTTTCGACTCGAACATAAAGCTCATCCCTATATACCATTTCATCAATGCCAAAAGATTGTGTTGTCAGATCAAAAAGGAAGTTAGGAGCATACTTGATTGTTGGGAGATCAATAAGTATTTGTCTTCTGTCTTACAGTGTATTATTTGTCTTGCCATAAACTTTAAAGCCTTACTTCAGCAGACTTTTTTCATAGAGGGGTTAGGAAGAGATAAACTATATCAGTTTGCTACTTAATGTGTCACTGGGAAGATATTTCTTTATTTCTATCCCTCTAAAGCCCATACAAGACATGAGGGATGAGGCGCCACCAGGACAGGAAGACATGGAGAGCAAATAAAACTCTGTTGTAACCCTTCCCCACTCTACTGCATGTGCATGTACATGGATATTATAGGCGACAAAAAAAGCATTTTTGGTTACTTGCACTTTCCATGTAAATGTACATAAATACTGTATGTTTTTTGTAGAGTAATATTATATTACTAGCTAAGATGTAAAGAGCGCTTACAAGCGATACCCTTTTAATATGCATTGCCTCTAATTATTGCAGCATTTTCTACTTTGATAGCTTATATATTTCTTCACTGCATGCATAATATTAGGACAGGACTTTAGGCCAGTATACTGCTAGCTATACAGTTTAAATAGATATACAGTATGTAAACTGTCTTAGCTTTCAGGTTGACCAATTGAAAAAACAAACAAATAGAAAACCTTCATATACACAATCCCATACCCATAGATAACCCACAGGAAGGACAAAAAAAAAAACAAAGCAAAAAAAAAAGAAAACATTCAAAATACAATACAGAGGGTAGAAGGTCCATTTAATGAGACTTCCAGGGCAACATGAAAAAAAATACTCTTTACTGGCCCTATCTAAACAAGCTGACCCAAGATCAAAGGCCGGGCAGATCATTATAGTTACTGTGGTGAATTTCCTCATTATTTTGCCATGTCCACCAACCTTGAACTTAAAGGAATAAATGAGAACCTAAACCTCATCCCTGTACATGAATGTTTGATTCTGATTTTTTTTTTTTACTGAAACTTTCACTTATTATTTATTGGGAAAACATTGCAACTGCATGTTCCAATTACTCTCAAAGTATGTATGCTCATTTGTTGTATACATGTGTTAGGCAATAGAGGGTCTTGTCTTGGCTCTTTTATTAGCTTACATCTGACACTTATCTTAAGTGTCTGGCAAATCTAAGATATAGATCTCATCTCACAAGCTATTTGGCAGTTTCCCTTCTACTTTCTATCAAAGTCTGAGTGAAGTGACAACACATGTCTGCTGTTACATTAAGGCTGAACAATTTAACTTGACAGATAGTAACCGACGCCTAAAAACGTCCAAACGCATTTGCGTTTAGAAGCTCTTTTTTTTAAATAGTCAAAAATTAAAAATGCCCATAAATGAAACGTGGCTAAATGCGTTTTACCACATTTACATGCGTTTACAAGCTGTTACAGGCGTTTAGCATTTCAAATGCCTCTGAACATCCATCCTGAATGCAACTGCCTAGAAATAACTATAAACTACCCTGTGTTCATGTACTGATAATATAACATAGGGGGTTCAGGGGTAGCTGAAAACATGCCCAACTGCTCCTAATGTCTTTTTACTAGCAGCAGTGTACATGAAGCCTAACAGACAGACAATCAGAGCACTGAAGTGTGAACAATGATGTAATAGGAAGTTTGAACAATGTTGCCATTTCTTTTTGTTTGACTTGTGTTTCTGCAATCTTTTTCTAGCTTTCCTTTTGGGTGACTATGTTAATATTTAAATAGATTTTGATGAAAACTAATACTTCAATATTTAAAGTCTAAGTTCACCGTTTCACAAAAAATTAAACTAATACCCAACACCATTCTAGTCCCCACTTTACTTTCCTCCATCAGCTCTCAGTGCCCACACAGCCGGGGTAGTGGTCTGGGGATATAAAAAATCCTCTCTCTTCTCTCCTTTCTTTATGCAAGGCTTCTGGGGTGAATTAGGGCAATTCTGATTGGTTAGTGCCTACACACAGATACACTCTAATCCATCTTGAAAGCCCTGCAGAAGGAAGGAGGAGAAGAACAGAGATTTAAATTCCCTGGAATGCTATACCAGCTGCATGGGCATGTTTTCATCCATGAAGGTAAGTACATTGGGCACTGGAGGGGCGAGGAGGGTGTATTAGTTGGTGGGGAGGGTATTAGTTCACCTTTTAACTTTTTTTCTGAAAAGGTGAACTAACCCTTTATTGTAAGCTTGTGCTTCACCAACATTTCCCGTTCTTTTATATTCCTCCTCTTTGTCCCCCTGCCAGTTTCGCCCACTGAATCAAAGTAAAAAATCCCTGTGTAGGCTCCAAGTCTCTCTGGTCAGAGCTTCCACAAGATTAAGGACCCCAATGACCCCCACATAACTGTGCACTGGCACTGTTAAACGCAAAAGCCTGACTAACTAGGTTATTTAGGTGGGGGCTGGTTCTCCACAAACCCCCCCTCCAGGTCCGCACTTACCCCATTTAGGTTGCGGCTTACTCGGATTCACCTTCTGGCCAATCTTGTCTTAAGACCCCCTGTCCTGATTGGCGTGGAAGACAATAGCGAATATTAATTCACTAATGTCACAAGTGAGTGGACTCGGGGCGCAGTGCTCTGCACCCCGCGCCAACCTTTTTGAAGCCAATTGGTGCTCTAATCATGTGCTAAAAAAAAAAAAAAAAAATCATAGAAATCTATGTGCCCGGGGGGGGGGGGGGGCTACATGGAGTTTAGGGGGCCCCTTATGGACCTGCCACCGCTTGTTATTTATAAGATAACTAAGTAACTTTGTAAACGGAGAAAAAACATACAGTGGATCTGCATCTGGAGAGGAAATCACAAGGAATCTGGGTCCTCTATGGTTTCTGGGGAAGGGACTTGGTTGGATGTTGTTGCCCCATGTGAGTTTGGAAGCCATCTTGGATTGAGCAGAGCATATTTAATGCCCTACCTCCAGAGTTTGGATGTGGGTAGAGCAGGCAAAGGTACCCCGTCTATTAGGAACAGTACTGGCAGTATAGAAAGGTTCCTGACAAGGAGGGAAAGCGAAAAATGGTATCTGTCCTGGACATCTTCCCTACTGTGCATTTGAAGGCCTGGCTGCATTCTGCCCCTCTGACGTTGTCATTGTGGCTGAACCCACTCTCTGTTCCCATTGCTGTAACCGTGAGTGCACCTGGTTGAGCAGTCTTCCCACTGGGAGTGTTGTGAACTGTTGCTGCATTGCTTCAATCAAATTTTTTACTACACCTGACTATATGACCATGATGCACCCTGACTAAGGGGGGGTTGAATAAAGGTTACTATTGCAGCAAAAACTGCCTTTTAATTTTATCATCAGATCAGCTTATTTTTTCTTCTGTTTATTTTATGATGAAGTTATGTTATATATATATATATCACTTTGTGGTTTCCTGAATACCTGTTTTGAGCAACAAAGTCAAGGTAAAGGAATATTTTTCTTTACCGTGTACAAAATGTGTACCGAGGCTGATTTTATTGGGAGTCTGGGAGGGACAGACTCCAAATTCCATGAACCACATTTTAGTTGTTGCTAGAGAGGTCTTGATCAGGCCAGCTGGACCTACCTGTGTGTCAGAGTGTGTGTTTGTTAGATCAGAGAGACACACGGGGCTTTGGTGCTACAGACTGTTAATATAAATCTGTCAGGGTGACAATAACCCATGGGTGGACTGCCGCTGTTACCAGAAAGAAGCTCATGGGAGACTGTTCTGCCTTGTACACAAGTTTTGTGTTTTTTTTTGTTCAACCCAGTGGGCTGAATGAAAAAAAAAAAACTGAAAGATTGTCATAACAACTAATCAATGTTAGTGCGGCCATCTCCCCTGTTGAGCTATTATGTATAGCAGGGATATGCAATTAGCGGACCTCCAGCTGTTGCAGAACTACAAGTCCCATGAGGCATAGCAAGACTCTGACAGCCACAAGCATGACACCCAAAGGCAGAGGCATGATGGGAATTGTAGTTTTGCAACATCTGGAGGTCCGCTAATTGCATATCCCTGATGTATAGGATGCATTAAGGTGAAAACACATTTACCTTTAAAACCCCCTTAAGCAGCTATTTGCTTTTTTTTTTTACTTTTAACTACTTGCCGTCGCCGCACCGTCATTATACGTCCACAAGGTGGCTCTCCTAGGCGAGACCACGTAAATGGACGTCCTACCTCTTAGCCGCCACTAGGGGCGCACGCGTGCCGCCGGAGGCGCGCGCGCGCGCCCCCCGCTCGCCCCCGACTCCCGTGCGTGTGCCCGGCGGGCGCGATCGCCGCCGGGCACACGCGATCGCTCGGTACAGAGCGGGGAACGGGAGCTGTGTGTGTAAACACACAGCTCTCGTTCCTGTCAGCAGGGGAAATGCTGATTTTCTGTTCATACAATGTATGAACAGAAAATCAGTGTTTCCCCTAGTGAGGCCACCCCCCCCCACAGTAAGAACACACCCAGGCATACTTAACCCCTTCCCCGCCCCCTAGTGTTAACCCCTTCACTGCCAGTGGCATTTTTATAGTAATCTAATGCATTTTTATAGCACTGATCGCTATAAAAATGCCAATGGTCGCAAAAATGTGTCAAAAATGTCCGAAGTGTCCGCCATAATGTCGCAATACCGAAAAAAAAATCGCTGATCGCCGCCATTACTAGTAAAAAAAATATTAATAAAAATGCCATAAAAATACCCCCTATTTTGTAAACGCTATAACTTTTGCGCAAACCAATCAATAAACGCTTATTGCGATTTTTTTTACGAAAAATATGTAGAAGAATACGTATCGGCCTAAACTGAGGAAAAAAAAAGTTTTTTTATATATTTTTGGGGGATATTTATTACAGCAAAAAGTAAAAAATATTCATTTTTTTCAAAATTGTCGCTCTATTTTTGTTTATAGCGCAAAAAATAAAAAACGCAGAGGTGATCAAATACCACCAAAAGAAAGCTCTATTTGTGGGAAAAAAAGGACGCCAATTTTGTTTGGGAGCCACGTCGCACGACCGCGCAATTGTCTGTTAAAGCGACGCAGTCCCGAATCGCAAAAAGTACTCTGGTCTTTGGGCAGCAATATGGTCCGGGGGGTAAGTGGTTAAAGAAGAATTCCAGGTATGACATTTTTTTAATTGTTATGTTGGTCTAGCTTTGACCAATGTAACTATTTATATTCCATACCTGTGTGTTCCCTCTGGAAGCTGAAATTCACTGTAATCGACATTGCTACCCCAGTGATCTCCACTAGCTTTCTAGTCCTGTGTCGAGCATCTGTCCTACTGCATTGTGAACATAGGAGGTCAGCCACTTGGCACAGGTGCCATTCAGGGAATGCTTTCTATTTGGGAATTCTGGGCAGTGAAGGGGACAGGAGCAGCCAGGTCAGGCTCCCAGTGTCTCGCTGAGACGCTAAGCCAGATGCCGGTGCAGGCATGTGGGCGGATCCCGACCATTTGATAGACACCTTTCCCAAGCCTGGACCGACTTGACTTCAACCCACTGTCTGCTGAAAATGGGTCACAGGGGTGCAGAACGGACTGTACTTCTGTGATCCACAGGGGAAGTACAGCCAAACAAGCTTTGGCTGTACTTCTCCTTTAAAATACAGCTATTGCACCTACATTAAACTTTATTTTACTAAATCACAACACAACAACATAAAGGTTAAAAGAAAAAAAATAACTCCTTAAATTGCAAAGAGAATCTTTTCAAAAGACCAGCCCAAACTGAATGTTTGTAGAAGAAAATAAGTAACCATGAGTGACAGAACATTTTGCTACTTTAATTGGCTTTGCAGTGGACCGCATTGAGAAGCTGGGATAGATAGCCAGACAGCTGCTTGGGTGTCTCTTGATTAATACCAGCCCCCAGAAATATATTGCCTTGACTAACTTGTTTCTGACTAACTTCTGTGGGCAATATCTTTCAGTTTCATACATTTCTGTGAACTGTGATTCAGCCTCCCATTTACAGTTCAGGCCTAAAACTCTGCCATTGCTGGAATAATATACCTGTATTTGAAAACAGCTACCAGTTGTGGAATTGCTGTGACAGTTGTGTATGCAGAATCACTACAATGACTTTAGGATATAAATGGAAATAGATCATTTTTAAGCTGAGACCCAGGAAAATATCTACATACACAGTTGATATTCATACAGTATATAGCTGTGTTACACGTAAAGGATTTTTTTATTTTTGTCCATCCAGTTCTGAGATTTGCACAGGTCTGCTAGAAAACAGAGCCAGTCTGGAGACTTGACTTATCTTTACTACAGTTAAAGCAAATTTAAATCTTATCAACAAATGTATATTATTAGCTCCCCTTTGGTGTGTTAAATATACCATGGAACATGTGCTGTTGTATTTTTACACTTATTGAAAATATATCTGTTGATTCTGCAAGAAATGTAGGGTACTGAAAACTTCCTGTGCTTTCTGCCTCAACTGCACTGCTATTAGTTATCATTGTTCCCAGTTCTATTTCTTTACTACAGAACACCCCTCCTCTCTTTATCTCAATAATAGGGATGTTCTGTAATTCTGAATTTCCTACACACTTCCTACCCTATGGTGACAGCACTGCTCCTCCATAGATAAGTGAGTGAGTATTAAATAAATACATAAACCTGTGCTGCCAAAACCATCAAACATAGATTCAAAACTATTGTGATCACAAACATAAACAGTGCAATCAGTCCCACTGTGCCAGTGAGGTTCATTTACTAAAAGTGGCAAGTGCAAATTCTGGTACATCTGAGCATGGTATCCTATCAGCTTCTAACTTCAGCTCATTCAATTAAGCCTTGACAATAAAACCTGGAAGCTGATTGATTTCTATGTAGAGCTGCACCAGATTTTTCACTCTCCAATTTTAGTAAATCAATCCCAGTGTCTGTTGTGATGAGTCAACAATTAAAAGTGCTCATGCTGCTATACACAATGAGACAGGTGCCAGAGTTTTATGTCAAAGAGTGTGGCCCTACATGGACTTGCACTTACAAGAATAGTTTGACCTACCATTTCAAGTGAGTTCACACTACACCTTAGGGGTTAGTAACCTTCAGTAACATGTGTCAGCAAGGAATTCCCAGTATTCAGCCTTCAAATCCTCCCCTTTATTATGTACCACCACTTAGAAGAGATAGTACCACCACTCCCAGCCCATGTCAAAGAGACGGGTTGGTCAATTAGGTGTTTAAATTTGCTTCTGTGAAGAGGATGATGCCAAATCTGATCAGCAGTACGGAGACCAACTTTGTGTGATGCATGCAATCCACTCCCCAACCTTTAGGAAACAATGGTAAGCTGGTAAGTTGCAATATATATCATTTCTGTTCTTGGTTCAGTGTGTGCAACTAAACCCCTGTTTTTAACGCATACTGTTAGACGGGTTTATTCGGTTGGTTGCTGGCTGGTTGGTAAGTTGAGCACGGAAATTATTTTATTGTATTTGACATGTGTTTGCCCTTCCAGTAGGGTGACCACATTTCCAAACTGCCATTCAGGGACACCCCGCCCCCCCCCTCACCTTCCCCCAAAAAAGTTGAGGGGGAACGGGGGGGGGGGAATGTAGTCTCGGGGGTTGATGGGTAATTTGTCAGCTGAATATACCACTTGCCATCAGATGCAATGCCGCTTGCCACCCATAGCCTGCCGCCAGATGCAGTACTGCTGTCACTCCCTCTGCATGAGCCACGTGCATTACAGGAAAGGAGTGGAGTCGCTATCTGGAGAGTGAAGATCACATCAGTCCCTGCTGCTTGCCGCTAGGTGACGGAGAAGGAGGAGGTGCCGAGGTGGCTGGGGGTATCAGTGCTGCACTAGGCGCAGGCCTCGCTCCTGGCCTCACTGTCTGAGAGTAAATTGTCACTGGTTGCAAGACACCAGGCAGCGCTGGCCCTAGCAACCAATTCCGGAAATTTAGTTAGTAGGGGGTGACTGTTTCCTCTATTTCATTCCGGGACACTGTATTGTCCCGGAATGAAGGTGCCCGGGACCAGGGACAGGCATGTCAATTGCGGGACAGTCCCGGGCAATCCGGGACACGTGGGCACCCTACCTTCCAGTGCTCCGTGCTGTGAAGACCACTTATAGGTAGGGGCAGTGACCTTTTTTTGTATTGTTGTCATTGTGGTCAGGTAAACGCGCTAACACCTTTGCTGCCATTGTGCAATGTGCTGGGTGTTTAGTGTGTTCCTGCACCTTTAAGAAAGGTTGGGCTCCCTCCAAGTCATCTGCCTTTCATCTATCAGCATACATGTGCTTCCACTGTGGTGAGTCTTTAAATTTAGAGTTAGGGTCTGCAGAATACAGGGAGCCTTGATGGGGCCTGCAGCTTACACATGTATTTGCAAATGTGTCCAACCAAACCCCTGTTGTTAACTCATACTGTTAGACAGGTTCATTTGGTTGGTTGCTGGCTGGTTGGTTGGTAAGTTGAGCATGGAAATTCTTTGGTTTTATTTGACATGCCCTTCCAGTGCTCCTTGCTGTGAAGACCAGTTATAGGTAGGGGCAATGACCTTTTTTTTTGTATTGTAACTGGACAGTGAAGAAGCAGAAGAAGAATAATGTCATCTCTCTGTTCCCTCTTCATGTGATAATTTTCTTATCAGTGCATTTTAACTACTTGCCGACCAGCCGCCGCAGTTCTACGGTGGCAGGTTGGCTCCCCTGCGCGAGCTCCCGAAGCGTCCACTAGGGGCGTGTGTGCGCCCCCCGCTCGTCCCTGACTCCCGCGTGCGTGCCCGGCGGTCGCGATCACCGCCGGGCACCCGCGATCGCTCGTTACAGAGCGAGGACCGGGTGCTGTGTGTGTAAACACATAGCTCCCGGTCCTGTCAGGGGGAGAAATGCCTGACCGTCTGTTCATACAATGTATGAACAGCGATCAGTCATTTCCCTTAGTGAGTCCACCCCCCTACAGTTAGAACACACCCAGGGAACATACTTAACCCCTTCCCCGCACCCTAGTGTTAACCCCTTCCCTGCCAGTGGCATTTTTATAGTGATCCAATGCATTTTTATAGCACTGATCGCTATAAAAATGCCAATGGTGCTAAAAATGTGTCAAAAGTGTCCGAAGTGTCCGCCATAATGTCGCAGTACCGAAAAAAAGCGCTGATTGCAATTACTAGTAAAAAAAACAATATTAATAAAAATGCCATAAAACTACCCCCTATTTTGTAAATGCTATAACTTTTGCGCAAACCAATCAATAAATCAATAAACGTTTATTGTGATTTTGTTTTACTAAAAATATGTAGAAGAATACGTATCGGCCTAAACTGAGGATTTTTTTTTTTATATATTTTGGGGGATATTTATTATAGCAAAAAGTAAAAAATATTCATTTTTTTCAAAATGGTCGCTCTATTTTTGTTTATAGCGCAAAAAATAAAAAACCGCAGAGGTGATCAAATACCACCAAAAGAAAGCTCTATTTGTGGGAAAAAAAAGGACGCCAATTTTGTTTGGGAGCCACGTCACACGACCGCGCAATTGTCAGTTAAAGCGACGCAGTGCCCATTAACCCATTGACCAGCAATATGGTCCGGGGGTTAAGTGGTTAATAGATGACAATTTCTTAACTCCTAATACTTCCCCTCTCTCCCCCAGTCTAAGTGCTTCTGTAAAGAAAATTACAAGAGGCTAAGATGAAATAGGTATTTATACTAGTTGCGTTTAAAATACATTACATTTTTTTTTTAAATATATACAAAACTAATTTTTTTTTTTTTTTTCAAGATCAGCTTTAAACATATATCACTGGAAGCAATACTGCTGAAACCATTTAGCTTTTGTATCAAACATTGGTGATGGGAATGGAGGCCTTGTACTGATGATGCCTGTAGGGTGATTCTCTAGGCCCTTTTCTGGTGGTAACATATGCTCTAAAGATAATGTTTATTCTAAAGATTTCCAAAACCACAGCTACAAGCTGTGCACCGGAGCCCAGGGAAAGCTCTTTTGCCCCTGTGTGGTGGTACATAGCAGTACATGCTTCAAAATTTTAATTGATGAGTAAATAAGAACACTGACCACAAAATATTCCTAAGCGGTAGTGCATGTTGGCTATTAATATTCAAATTGTAAAAAATGCACTTACGGTAACTTCTTTAGCAATTACGGCTTTAAAATATATTACAGACAATGGTTTTGTTTGAAATATATAAATTTACCTCTATTAAGATACTCCCCTTAGCGTTAAAATTACTCTTGTACAGGCTGTGTTAAAAGTGATAGATTACATTACCATGTGACCTGGATGTCATGTTACACCTTCACAAACTAAAGAATAAAAATCCCTTTACAATTATTTATTTGACATTAAAGCTCATTTAGCCTTAGGCCAGAGGTTGCAAACACCAGTGCTCCCAGGATCCTATTATGTTTAGTTAGTAAAAGCCTGTAATGGAAATTGCCATGAAACGGTATAAGTGAATGTCAGCTTTCTCTATTCTTTTTCTAAAAAAAAAAAGATGCACACAAGCAAACTATATTTGGCATATCTTGTTGGCATCTTATTAACAGAGTTTATAATTAAAAAAGTAACAGTGCCTTTAGAGATGTTCTGTTTCAGACATTAAGCACAACTCATGCAACGTATAAATGTCCAAACTTGAATTTGAAATTAAAGTACAATGAAGCTTTTTGTAACATAGATATGGTGAGCACATGCACTTGTGTCAAAAAGAGGGTTACTTAACCAAATCTGACCACAGGCTAGTTTTACATTATATACATGCATCATTCATATGGATCTACAATGACCCAGCATTTTAGCTTCTGCTAGGGATAGGACAGAGGGGGTTAGGGTGATTCCAAGATATGGATACTATCCATTGTCCATACATATGGTAATGTGGTCTCTAGGTGGATTTGTGTGTGTTTATTTACCCCTAAGTCAAAAATCAAGGACTTATTGAAGTTGACTTTGTAGTAGGACACAACACTGGAGGTGGTCAGTATATGATGTATGAAAGGAAGTGAGATCAGCGTATCAATTATAGATAAAATAACATTGTCTGCAAAGAGACTTATTACATGTGACTCTCCTCACAACCAAAACCCTAACTCTAGCCCTACGAATGGATAGTTTTGGCAAGAGGCTCTATCATAAGGTGGATGATAGCCCGGCCTGATGTCATTTGTGCTGTAAAAAGGCTTAGAGAGCAGTCCAGAAGTAAATACTTGGGCTGATGGAGTAAAGTATAATGCCAATATATCGACCAGGATGGACCCTTAAAAGACACATTTTTCCAGCAAGTCAATATAATGCCAATGCACTCTGTCAAAACGCCTTCTCTGCATCTATAGATAGAAGCAGAGAAGGCATTTTGAACAGTTCAGCTTCGTGGATTAGGTTCAGGACTGTCCTGGTGGCATCAGAAACTTGCCTGCCGCTCATTAAACCCATTTGGTCTGATTTTTTTAAGAGATGGTAATACCTTGGACAGTAGTTCAGCATAAATCTTAATGTCTACATTAAGTAGTGAGATGGGAGTAAATTTGCCGGTGAGTCAGGAGATTTTCCCGGTTTGGGAATGGTGACTATATGGGCTTGTATCATTTCCACTGGAAGAAAGGTAGAGGAAGAAGTGTCTTGAAATAGTCTTAAGAAGTAAGGTGATAAGGTAGATAAGGTTTATAAGGTTTAAGGGACAGTTTTTTTCTGCACTAAAAATGCATGCACAGTGTTTTCCATGTATTCCAATGGCTCTGGTTGGCTCTAGTTCACACCATGCAATCAGTTTCCGGTCAGTTTCCAGTGCAGAAAAAATGTGCACGGAACTGAACGGAACTGCGTCTGGAGAGAACTGGCCAGTACTCATTAGTGAAGCCATCTGGGCCTGGTGACTTGTCGCTGGGCTGAGTATCTATTGTTTTTATAATTTCCCCAAAGGTGAACATAGAGTTCAGTGGGCTAAGGAGTGGAGTCCTTCTTTAGATTGTACAGTGACCCATAGTAGTCTGCAATTTCTCTAGAGTTTAGACAGAGAGGCCTTAATTGCTTTTTAGTCTTAGTGCCCAATTATATTAACATACCCCTCATGTTTGCTTTTTGGGTGTTACAGAGCATAGTGGCAGAAACGTCAGAAGTGTCATTGTCAGAAAATAAGGACTGTAAGTGTTGAGTCAGAAGTATTATTTTCCCAAGGGGATTTTGGTACTGCGTTATTGCAACGACAAGGAGAGGGCCTTGGAAAGGAGTTATCTAATTGCAATGTGATGTGGTCGGACCAAGTAATGTTGTGTATAGCAGTGGAGGATGTTTGTTGCAGAAGTCATTTGTCTACTACAAACACGTCTATACTCAAGTAAGATTCTTGTCTGAAATCTTTTTTTGTTAGCATGAAGGCATCGCCATGCATCATATACTTCTTCACTGTGTAAACAGCCGTTTAGGGAAGGAACCCAGCTTTTACCCAGCGAGGGAGAGTTAAGGGAAGGTTCAGGTACAATTTTGAAATCCCACATAGTAATAAATTGCCCGTTCGCTAGACATGTGTAGATCATTTTATATCCAAATTTCCGAATTACAATAGTACCGAATTTAAACAAATCTGAAATGGCAAAAAAAATTCTGACAAAATTCGAACTTGAATAGTTTTCTAATTGTTTACGAAAAAATTTCAAACTCTAAAAGTTTTCAAATTCAAATAGTTTTCCAATTTTCAAAGAGAATAAAATAGAATAGAAAATAAAGAATAGACTAGAAAAAAAACAATAATATAACAGAAAATAAAAGAATATATTATAATTAGAGTAAAATAGAACAAAATAGAATAGAGAGTAAAATAACTGAATAGATTAGAATATAATAGAAACAATTAGAATAGAATAGAAAAACATAGCAAGAATATAACCATCTTCCGAAATTCAAATTTAAAATATAATAAATTTGAATTTGAATACAAAATAATAGAATAGCATAGAATAGAAAAAAAAATGAATATAAGGAATATAACCCTTTACCAAAATTCAAATAATAAATAAAGTTGAATAGAAATGAATAGAAAATAAAAGAATAGAATAGAAACAAATCAACAAATAGAAAAAGAATATTATTAAAAAAAACAATAGATTAGAATAGAAATAATATAACCATTTCCCAGAATTCAAATAGAATCAATTTGGATTTTAATAGCATAGAAAAGAATAGATAGATAGAATAGGAAGAATAGATAGAATAGATAGATAGATAGATAGATAGATAGATAGATAGATAGATAGATAGATAGATAGATAGATAGATAGATAGATAGATAGATAGATAGAATAGGAAGTTGGTTATATTCATTCTATTGTTTTCTATTGTTTTTTTTTTCAATACTACTGTGTTATTTTCTATTCTGTTCTACTTTATTCGTTTCTATTTTATTCAAATTCAAATTGATTCTATTTGAATTGTGGAAAATGGTTATATTATTTTTATTATATAGTTTGTTTTAATTATATTCTTTTCTATTCTATTTGAATTTCAGAAGATGGTTATAATCTTTGTACTTTAATTCTATTAATTTCCATTCTATTCTGTTCTTTTATTTTCCATCCTATTTTATTCTGTTTTATTTCCTGTTATATTATTTTCTATTATATTTTTTTCTATTATATTATTTTCTATTCTATTCCTTTTTTTTCTGTTATATTTTATTATCTTTGGAAATTATTTTAATTGGAAAAGTTTTAACATTTAAAAACTTTAAACATTTGAAAAAAAAATTAAATTAATTTGAAAACTTTTCAAATCTATCTGAATTTGAATTAGAAAATTCAAATCGATTTAAATAGGATTAAACAAACAAATCCAGAAAACAAATTACATGAATTTAACTAAACAAATTTCTGTAAATAACAAATTGAAGTGAAACTAAACACATTTTTTAGTTCTGCACATGTCTACCTTTCGCATTCTAGAGATCTGCTTGAAGAGCTTACGTAAGAATCTCAGTGGATGCGAATTGGAGCATATATAGATACAGGTGTCAGTAGTTTGGCATTAACAGTACAGATTAGAATAATGAATCTGCCCTCAGGATCAATAATTGAATCATGTAATGTGAAGGAAATTGAGTCCCTGGTCACTAACAAAATTCCTCTCTTTTTAACAGAGGTAGTAGATATAAAAACATGGGGGAAAGACTAATGATGACAGGGTGGAATGGCATATTTGTAAAAAAAAGGGTTTCCTGGATGTAAAAGTATTCATACCCCTTGACATTTTCAATTGTGTGTAATTTAATCTCAGTATAAATACAGCTGTTCTTTGATGCCCTCAGAGTTTTTTTTTTTAGAGAACCTTAGTGAGCAAACAGCATCATGAACCAAGGAACACACCAGACAGGTCAGGGATAAAGTTGTGGAGAAGTTTAAAGCAGGATTAGGTTATAAAAAAATATCCCAAGCTTTGAACATCTCATGGAACACTGTTTAATCCATCATCCAAAAATGGAAAGAGTATGACACAACTGCAAACCTACCAAGACTTGGCCGTCCACCTAAACTGACAGGCTGGGCAGGGAGAGCATTAATCAGAGAAGCAGCCAAGAGGCCCATGGTAACTCTCGAGGAGCTTTAGAGATCCACAGCTCAGGTGGGAGAATCTGCCCACAGGACAACTATCAGTTGTGCACTCCACAAATCTGACCTTTATGGAAGAGTGGCAAGAAGAAAGCCATTCTTGAAAGAAAGCCATAAGAAGTCTCATTTGCAGTTTGCGTGAAACCATGTGGGGGACACAGCAAACATGTGGAAAAAGGTGCTCTGGTCAGATGAGACCAAAACTTAACTTTTTGGCCTAAAAGCAAAATGCTATGTGTGGCAGAAAACTAAGGCCCTGTACACACGATCAGTCCAAACTGATGAAAACTGACTGAGGTTCAGTTTCATCAGTCCAAACCTACCGTGTGTATGGCCCATCAGACTTTTGTCCTTCAGACCAAAGTTTTAAAACTTGCTTTAAAGTCAGACTGATGGACTGATGACCGATCGGTCAAAACCAATGGTTAGTACGCAAAAGCATCGGTTCAAAACCTGCGCATGCTCAGAATCAAGTCGACACATGCTTGGAAGCATTGAACTTTGTTTTTTTCAGCACGTCATTGTGTTTTACGTCACCTCGTTGGACTCGATCGGATTTTGAACTGATGGTGTGTAGGTGTGTAGGCACATCAGACCATCAGACCATCAGTCCATCAGTCCATCAGACCATCAGACCATCAGTCTGTTTTCATCAGTTTGGACTGATCATGTGTACAAGGCCTAACACTGCACATCACCCTGAACCATCCTCACCATGAAACATGGTGGTGGCAGCATCATGTTTTGGGGATGTTTTTCTTCAGCAGCTGATCAAAGTTGATGAGAAGATGGATGGAGCCAAATACAGGGCAATCTTATAAGAAAACCTGATAGAGTCTGCAAAAGAGCTAGAGCGGAGGTTCACCTCCCCGCAGGACAACGACCCTAAACATACAGCCTGAGCTACAATTTAATGGTTTATATCAAAGCATTTTCATGTTTTAGAATGGCCAAGTCAAAGTCCAGACCTAAATCCAATTGAGAATCTGTGTCAACACTTAAAACAAGAGGCAGTTTAAAAAATGTGGATCTCAAGACATCTTCGATGCTTGTGGCTTCTGCGGGACTTTAGATCAGGTGGTGGAGATTTTGTGCTTGGACGAGGGGCCGAGTTTGGTGGTGAGTAAAATAAGACACTCTTACAAGTGCATAGTTTAAGGAAATCCTTCATGGGTAATCAACAGGCTAGCAGGAGACTTCCACTTATAGGTGATGCTATGATTGCGTAAGGTCTCGTGATAGTGCACAAATTATTGCACCCTTGCGTGGTATATTGGGAGTAGTTTAGAAAGACTTGGAGATTTCTAATCTTCTCCAGGAGTGTATCCACTTATTGTAAAATATTAAGCAATTTCTCCTTGACTTGGAAAAAATGTACCCTGAGATATACATCTCATGGACTTATGCAGAGAGGTGTGGGGGCTTCAGGATACGATGAATCCAATCAATTGTGAGATCGTCTAAAGAAAGGTTAGGTACGGCAGTGGGAAAAACATCTCTCATGTAGTGCAGCAGTTGAGATTGAGTGACAGATTCAGGGATACCACGCATCTTGAGATTGTTAAGCCTAGACCGATCTGCCATATCTGCAAGTTTAAATATGATCCCATGTAACTCCTCAGTATGTGCCATCGTATTAAAAAGGTAGCAAATTCAGACATCTAAGAGACAATAGCATCTCTTTCAGGGTAGTGTCAGAGATGGGTTGACAGTGAGAAAGGATGCTATGGAGTCAGCAGGGCCAGTGTCCATATGGTGCTGCGGGTATGTCTCGCTCACCTCTGCATCTGCAACTTCATCTCTCTCTTCTGAGTCCTGTCATGGCCTGAATTTTGCTGGGCTTCTTGTTCACGGGGTTGAGAACCCACAGGGGGAGTCGAGCGGGTGTGACTGCCATCTTGGCGGAGACCAGCAGATGTGGGCAGGAAAAACCCTGTGAGTTTCAGAAGCTGGGGAAAGTCACAGCACCTCCAAGATGTGTTGGCAGGTGCAGCTGATGATCAGGCACGGAGTTGTGGTGTCTGATGTGTCTGGAGGTCCCTCGATTGGCAGCAGTCCCTGGTGTTAGAAGAGAGCACTCAGCTCATGTGGCCAAAAGCTCAGACGGTCGCCATGCCCCCTGTCAGTCCCTTTTAAACTGGCCAAATTTCAATCTATGTATGGCCAGCTTAACATAGAGGTTTCTGTGGGTTTGCTTTTTTACTTCTTTGTTGAGGCCAGTAAACATCCATTGTTAAAGTGAAAAGTGTTAGTGTATTTTCAGCCACAAAGCTCATCTTTCCATATATTTGTTATTGCATTTCTTACATACATTTGTAGCTATAGGAATTTAGAAATCAGCCAATACACGTTTCCCTGTATTTCATAGCAAACATACTGGGGTAGATTTACTAAAACTGGAGAGTGCAAACCCTGGTGCTGCTCTGTATAGAAACCAATCAGTTTCCAGTTTTTTTTTTGTGTCAAAGCTTAATAGAACAAGCTGAAGTTAGAATCGATTTGGTTACCATGTACAGCTGCAAGAGATTTTGCACCCTCCAGTTTTAGTAAATCAACATAACCTTGCATAACCTTCCTGGTGGTTTGATTATGTCAGATTTGTGAATCATAAAGTGGTACATTGTTTTGCGTTTTATATTGTAGGCCTGTAATTCTTAGTAATAACACACTTAAATCTGTCCAAACAAGAGTCTAGTAGACATCACGGGTATGAAAAAGTTTGAAACACAAAATCATAAATTATAATTGTATAAATAGCTAGAAATAATTATAAAAAATAATAATATAATAATAAAAAAATTAATTTCCCCATGATTCACTATCGCTCAATTCTGCAAGTGTTCTAATTTACTATTGCTGTTTTCTAGCTGGTCTACAACCACTTTTGACATAAAGGGACACTTTTTGGTTGCCATGGACAATCTCAAGTTTCCAGGCTGAAAGAACAGTGTATATAATATAAAAGTGCAGGCAGGGCACTGGACAAAGCATTAGGGACAAAAGGGAAGTGAAATAATTTGATACACTAATCTAAACTGTAAGATTACAGTGTACTGTATGTGTTATGTATTTTGTACTTTTTGAATTTTCCGCCACAATGCTTGCAGGGAATGGAGCCCGGCACACAGAGCATTGGGCAGATGATCCAGCGGGGGACATCGCAGGATCCTGGCGACAAGGTAAGTAACCTGGACCAGGATTCTGCAATGCAATCCTGAGTGTAGCTCTGGGTTACCACTAATGGTACTGAAATGTAACCCACACTCGTAATTACTGCAAGGAGGGTTTACCACTTGCCCTCTGGAAGATTTACCCCAATAAATTACCAGGCCATTTTTTGCGATATGGCACTGCATTATTTTAACTGACAATTGCGCGCCCATGCGACCCTGTACCCAAATAAAATGCGTAAAGATCAGAGAGGTCTGGTGTGATGTTAGTACCATATTTAACCACTTCAGCTCCGGAAGGTTCACCCCCCTTCCTGAGCAGGCTATTTGCGATACGGCACTGCATTGTTTTAACTGACAATTGCGCAGTCATCCTAAGCTGTACCCAAATAAAATGTATGTCCTTTTTTTCCCACAAATAAAACTTTCTTTTGGTGGTATTTGATTACCTCAGTGGTTTTTCTTTTTTGCACTATAAGCCAAAATATTTAAAAAAATCTAATTTCTTCATCAATTTTGGTCAATATGTATTTTGCTACGTATTTTTGGTAAAAAAAAATGCCAATATGCGTATATTGATTTGTTTGTACAAAAGTTATAGCGTCTAAAAACTATGAATGAATGAATGAATGAATGAATGAATGAAAAATTTATAGAGCGCAACACATGCGAACTGAATCGCTTCTGGGCGCTAGTTGTCTGTGACTCATGACCTCAAAAGAGCAGAGTTTTGATCCGTCTTCTGAAAATCAGGTGGTTTTCCTCCAACCGAATGCTGGTTGGTAAAGCGTTCCATAGTCTAGGACCCTGGAAAGCAAACCTTCTTTCTCCTTTGGACTTGTATTTAGTTTTTGGTATCCTGACCAGATTTTGGTCGGTGGATCGCAAAACGCGATTCGAATTGTGAGGTTCTATCTTGTCGCAAAGATATTGCGGAGCCTTCCCATGGATGCACTTATGTGTCAGGCAGAGTGCTTTAAATGCAATTCTGTCTTTTACTGGCAGCCAGTGAAGGGTTCTCAGCAAAGGTGAGATTGATTCCCATTTTTTTTTCCCAGTCACCAGTCTGGCGGCCGTATTCTGTACGACTTGCAGGTGGGAGATTTGGTACTTTGGGAGTCCGAGGTACAGTGCGTTGGCATAGTCCAGTCTGGAGTTTATGATTGTTCCCACCACGACTGCTACGTCTTCTTTAGGGATAAATGGAATAAGTCTGCGTAGTAGGCGCAACAGATAGTGCGCTCCGCTGACTACTGACCCTATTTGCGCGTCCATTGTCATGAAGGTGTCAAAGATGACCCCGAGACTTTTGACTTTGGAGCTAGGGTTGATGATTTGCCCCAGAATGGGCGGTGGAGTCCAAGTTGTTACCACTTGACTCTTTCGGCTGGCCTGAAACACAAGGAGTTCTGTTTTAGAACTGTTGAGTTTAAGATGGTTATTGGTCATCCAGTTGTCAATCAAAGCAAGACATTTCTCTAAACTTGGATGATGATTCTTTTTGTTGCAGATGCGAAAATACAGTTGCGTATCGTCTGCATAAGAGTGATAAAGTAGTTCTTGGCTACTGATAATATCAAAGAGAGGGCGCAGATAGATGTTGAAAAGCACCGGTGACAGGGGGGATCCTTGGGGGACTCCACATGACACCGTGCGCCTCTCAGACGTGAAAGAACCCAATTTAACTGTTTGTGAACGGTTTTCAAG
The DNA here is from genome assembly GCF_905171775.1 of Rana temporaria. Classification (NCBI taxonomy): domain Eukaryota; kingdom Metazoa; phylum Chordata; class Amphibia; order Anura; family Ranidae; genus Rana; species Rana temporaria. The sequence continues at coordinate 289,795,171 of NC_053491.1, read as the reverse complement.
AAAGGAAGAAAACCATGGTAAATCACCTTCTGCAACTCCTGCTACCGAAGCTAGTCGCATCAGTAACAGTTTGTGATCTACCGTGTCAAAGGCTGCGCTTAGGTCCAGCAGAATTAGGAGACAAGATTCTCCTTCGTCTGCGGCCTCGAGGGCGTCGTCCCATATTTTAAGTAAGGCCGTTTCTGTCCCGTGTCCGGGACGGAAGCCTGATTGTAATGGATCCAGTAGGTTGTGGGTATCTAGATGCTGTTGCAGCTGTTGTACCACTACTTTCTCCATTATCTTAGAGAGAACGTTTAGGCCTGTTATGGGGCGGCGGTGAATTGGGTCCTTGGGATCCAGATTCGGTTTTTTCAGGATGGGCTGGATTATGCCCTCTTTCAGCATGGATGGCACTATGCCTTCCTTAAAAGATTGATTTAAAAGCTGTGTGATGGGTGGTGCCAGAATGTCGGCACAATCCTTCAACAGCTTAGTAGGGATGATATCATTGGGCGATGTGCTGTTCCGCAAGGCACCGATGATATTTTTTGTGGTGTCGCTGGAAATAGGCTCCAGAGTGAATTTTGTCGAGTGCAGAAAATTTCTGCGGGAATTTTGTGGCTGATTGATAGCCGGATTGAGGTGGGTATTGTTTTTCAGAATACTTTCCCGGATTCTTTCAATTTTACTAATGAAGAAATCCGATAGTTCATTACAGAACTCTTGGGTGTCTGAGTTGGGGACTTCAAGACATCCCGGATTCATGGTCTGGGTGACCATTTTGAATAGTTCGCGGGGGCGATTTAGGGAACTGTTAATTGCCATAGAAAAATGGTGTTTCTTGGCTTTGAAAATTTCTTTGTGATATCGTGTTGTTATTGCTCTGTAGGAGATAAGATTATCCTCTGCAGGGTTTCTTTTCCAGGCGGCTTCCGCCCTCCTGCGTTCTTGTTTCAGAAGCGATAGCTGGTTGTTATACCAGCCAGACTTTTTCCTGCGGCTACCGAATTTGCGTTTCGGTGCTACTAAGTCGGCTGAGTGTAGTAAGGCTGCGTTTATGGCGTCCAGTGTATCAGCGGCTGTTTGCTGAGGCTGGATTGTTTTGATTTTGTTTCTCAAGGTAGATTTGAAGAGTTCCGAGCGGAGCTTCTTCTGAGACCTAGCCCAGTGTATTGTCACCGGTTTTGGTGCTTTTGACACTGGGGGGATTTTGGAGATTGTGAACTTGATTGCATGGTGGTCTGTCCATGGCAATGGTTCATTTTCTAGAATGCTTATTTCCAGATTTTGTCTGAAAATTAGGTCAAGTGTGTGACCTGAAGCATGAGTGGGCCCGCATATAAGTTGCTGTAGTCCTAATCTATCTAGGTGCTCAATGCAGGCGTCCGCAATGGGATCCTGTGTGGAGTTAGCCCACAGGTTGAAATCCCCGAGTAGCAAAAGATATTTGCTGTTGAGGGTATAAGTGGATATAAACTCCGTTAATGATGGCAAAAACTGCGATTTAGGCCCAGGTGGCCTATAGCAGAGGAGAATGTGAACAGTCTCCTGGGGGGAGGTTTGGAGCTGAAGAGTAAGGGTTTCCATGAATGGAAGAGGATTTTGCAGGGCTGGTTTAGTGATTGCGATGTGATTCTTATGGATCACCGCAAGGCCTCCTCCTCTTTGCCCTATTCTGTTTTCTGTTATTAGGTGATAGTTTTCTGGCACCAGTTCATCGAGAATGGTGTTACAGTCGTCTGAGAGCCAGCTTTCTGTAATAAAGAGGCAGTCTAGATCGTTTTGTAGTAAGAAATCGTGGATTTCTGATCGGTGTTTTACTGCCGATCTTGTATTAATCAAAACACATGATATGTGTTTTGGCTGTGTCAAGTGGTTAAAATTTTTTTTTTTTTTTGATGATCGATCGTCGATCGACTCTCCAGAGTTGGTCTATTTTTAAGGCCTTTTTGGTGACGGCTGGTAATGTAGTTGCGAATTGTCTCAGATCACGAATGGAGTCCGCAGAGTAACGCAGATTACCCATTATTGCCTGTCACTGTGGGGGGGTTGATGATTTAAGTTATAATTGGAGGGAGGATTCATAGAGTCCTTCCTCTTGATCTTGGTCCGGAGGAAGGCGAAAAAACCCCTGGCAGAGCTGAGCCAATATGCTGTCACGGGGAAAAATTCCTTCCTGATCCCTGAGGGGCGATCGGCTGCAAAGCCCTGGACCAAGTATCGTAGGGTAGAGGGAGGAGAGGAGGGCGACAGGTGTCCCTGTTCTGAGGGGGTACCAAGCCTCAGATTTGTCTGGGTAGTGTTAGCTTTTTCTTTTATTAAAAAGCAAAAAAAACACTGCTGATTGCTAATCCCGGGAGGACGGGGTCCTCCAGGGATATGGGGGGGGGGGGAGTTTCTTTCCTAGGACTAGCGCATTTGTTCCTGGCTGCGGCGCGCCGCTAGGCCGCGGCTGAAGCCGCGGTGTTTCCTGATTACGGCGGCCGCGAAAGAGTCAGGCCTGGCGCGGATGCGGAGAAAAACGGCCGCCCACGCAGTGCAAGAGACGTGCGAGATGCGGGGCGATCGTGGGTGGTTGTATGGGAACCAATGTGGGTTGCAGTAAGCAGTGTCCACAGTGTCCACAGTTGGAATCGCTGGGGTGGCTGTCCTTACAAGGACGGTTCTCAGTGATTCCAGGGGGATAGCCCTGAGAAGCAGGGATAGAGTCTTACCAGTCTTACCAGTGAGAGAGCTGGTCAGTCCAAAAGCTGCAGGTGGGAAAACGGCAGCAAGGCAGCAAGGTGCTGGAAGCGAGCGGAGGCGACGGAGAGGAACCCCTGCCTGTCTGGGACCAGGAGCCACACGTCCTACTACTAGGGCCGTGCGCCGATTACTGCTGGCCCAGTTCTAGCCCTGGGGAGGAGTCAGAGTCAGAGTGCTTCTGCTTCTGCTGATTGCTCAGTGCTCAGTTCTCAGGAAGCACCAGCGCTGGGGATATTTTTATTTATTTTTTATTTTGTACTAGTAATGGCGATGATCAGCGACTTATAGTGGAACTGCAATATTCCAGCAGACAAATCTGACACTAACTGACACTTTTAACACTTTTTGGGGACCAGTGGCAGAACGCAAACTGCCTTGTTTACATCTAGGCCATGGTACTCACCGATCAGCTCCCACTGTGTATAAGCACAGCGGAAGCGGACCGCAGATGGCACACGTGCACGCCCCAGACCCTGAAGTGTACCTAGAACGTGATCCGGCACAGCTGTAACACTTTGCCGTCATATATATATATATATAAATTATACAATAATCAAGTGGTTAACAACTATTTAGATAATATCAACTACATAGGAAGAGCATTGTTTTAGTGGGTTGGCAGACACCTGTGTCAATGCCCCTAACCCCTAACTTTTTATTAGACTGTATACAACTTGGGATATACAGTATTGTTTTGTGCCTTTTAACATAGCTCATGCATCTTTCATTGCTTTGTAGGCCAGTCAGGGCTTGACACATTTTCTTTGAATCTATGAGCCAGCAAAAAAAGTTAGTAGGCACTTTTTTTAGCAAAGTGTGGGTTGTCAGCGCCCGGGGCAAGGCAGGTAATTTGCACCCCCTAACCCTAACTTACAACAGAGCAGTCAGCCAATAATAACCCCGACATAATGTCATAATGACATAAGAAGTCCAGAACATCAATGTAGATCAAATACCGGACAGATATAAATATACCGGAGATTGTATAACAATATTGCCCGATGTCAACAAAACATACACACAAAACCTACATTGTACTAATCACCATCATAATCCAGCACAAACAACACAATGTAAATCTAATAATAGAACACGATTGAAAACAATTTATCAGTCTGTATGTTAACACTGCACAATATACACGCAGAACATCTCTTCTAATCAATGACTGATATAAACCACAATAAGTAGAGAGATAAACACTAAAAACAGAGATGTTGAATATAAATAAATACCAGAAATAGAACACAATGCATAGGAAGGAGGAAATAATACAAATTATTCTATACAAAACAGATGAGATAAGGGATATATCTAGTGCCAGGACTGAGAGCTATACAGCATGGGCGGGAGGAGATATGGAAAGCATTTATACAATGCCAGAACGGGGGGCATAGATCAATACATACAGTACCAAGACAGGGGCGGTCCATAGATAAATACATACAATACCAGGACAAGGGCCCACAGATCAATACACAAAGGGCCAGGACAGGGTCCCACAGATCAATACATTCAGTATCAGGACAGGGGCCCACAGAATCACATATCAAAACATACAGTGCCTGGACAGGAGGAAAGGGCTCCATAGATCAATTATAGGAAAAGTCCAGCCTGGGCAGCTTTTGTGCATAAAACAACATGTCCCTCCCTGGCTGGCTCCTTAGCTGGCTGCTGTGTGGGCTTGCCCTGTTTACTACTGTCAGAACACTGTAGTCCTTTTTCTCAGCACCTTGTGGGGTTCTCTGTGGAAGTGGCAAAGTGGTGGCATGTTGGATATTTGGTCCCACTCCTTCCTCTCTGTTCTGCTGGAGGGCTCTGCAAGGAAACAGGCAGGTGTGGGTGGAAGCCAATTCTGACAGTAATGCAGCCGGGGAAAGGAGAATTAGAAAGATCAGCAGCGGGAGCTCAGTGAAGTCCTCTCATGCCATGCTCAGCCGCTGTCGTGCATTTGCCAAATAGCAAGTGGTGCCATGATGTCATTGTGTGCCTGCCCCTCATCCGAGCCTAGCTGGCTGTGCAATTACCACCCTGCCCAGTTCACCACTGACTTTATAGATCAGGTGCTGCTGCAGCCTCCTCCTCCTCCCCCCTCACCTTCTCGCCAGGCCCCCCTTTCCGAGCCACATTCCTGTCTGAATATTGTATCCAGGTTTCAGACCAATAGTGAATAGTAAATTGGCTGACAAAAGCCTAGGTACCAGGATGCAATTTCTAGTCGCCATGGCAACCTGACGCCTAAGATTTTCAGATTACTTTTTTAAATATTTTTTGTTTGTGCATTTTGTAGTTCAGCTTTTAGAAACCAAAAGCATAATGACATAATTATTTGATTGCTTTGCACAGCAAATATCATTGTGCAGTCAGCTAGATAGGTTTGTGTGGGTGAACATTTGTGCACACATGTGGGCCTGTAATCCAACAGTATCCACACAGTTTATCTTAGCTCTTTTTTTGTTTTTCTTTAAAAGTAGGAAGCAAAGACTACATCTGAAATGATCATGTACTGTACTGTATCTGTATTGTTCTCTGTGTGTACATATAAACCTAAATATGCATGGGAATGACATTTAAGAACATTAACAGGTTCCTTTACAGACCATCATGTTTTGTTGCAGTACACAACTAAATTCAGTATTTTGTATATTTTGAATAGGCTTCAAATCCTTTATAAGCAAATATATTCACATTAACAACCTTGTAAACCAACACTTTCTCTGCATAGTACATGACTCTACAAACTAGAAATCACCACGTGTCTGCATGTCTGCTGTGCCTGGGTTTCAAAATGTTGGGACTCATCAGGTGATCAGAGCAGATCTTTGTGCTAGTTTACACAATAGGGGCTATTTACTAAAACTATAGCGTGCAAAATCTGGTGCAGCTCTGCATAGAAACCAAGCAGCTTCCATGTGTTATTTGTCAAAGCTTAACTGATGAGCTGAAGATAGAAGTTGATTGGCTACCATGCACAGCTGAACCAGATTCTGAGTGCATCAGTTTTAGTAAATCTACCCCACTGTTATTAAAGGAGTTGTAAAGTCAATTTTTTTTTTCTTTTAACCACTTAAGCCCCGGACCAATATGCTGCCTAAAGACCCAAGGGGTTTTTACAGTTCGGGACTGCGTTGCTTTAACAGACAATTGCGCGGTCGTGCGACGTGGCTCCCAAACAAAATTGGCGTTCTTTTTTCCCCACAAATAGAGCTTTCTTTTGGTGGTATTTGATGACCTCTGCGGTTTTTATTTTTTGCGCTATAAACAAAAATAGAGCGACAATTTTGAAAAAAATGCAATATTTTTTACTTTTTGCTGTAATAAATATCCCCCAAAAACATATATAAAAAATTATTTTCCCTCAGTTTAGGCTGATACGTATTCTTCTACCTATTTTTGGTAAAAAAAATCGCAATGATCGTTTATCGGTTGGTTTGCGCAAAATTTATAGCGTTTACAAAATAGGGGATAGTTTTATTGCATTTTTTTTTTATTTTTTTTTTACTACTAATGGCGGCGATCAGCGATTTTTTTCGTGACTGCGACATTATGGCGGACACTTCGGACAATTTTGACACATTTTTGGGACCATTGTCATTTTCACAGCAAAAAATTCATTTAAATTGCATTCTTTATTGTGAAAATTACAGCTGCAGTTTTGGAGTTAAACACAGGGGGCGCTGTAACATTAAGTGTTCACTAAGTGTGTGTTTACTACTGTAGGGGGGTGTGGCTGTAGGACTGACATCATCGATCGAGTCTCCCCTATAAAAGTGATCACTCGATCGATGCGCCGCCATAGTGAAGCACGGGGAAGCCGTGTTTACACACGGCTCTCCCCGTTCTTCAGCTCTGGGGAGCGATCGCGACGGAGCGGCTATAAACAAATAGCCGCACCGTCGTCCCGGATCGCTCCCTGAGGCTTACCGACCACCGCATGTAGCGGGGGGGTCCTGATCGGTCCCCCCCACCCACGTCAAGCAGAGCACGTACAGGTACGTTGATGTGCCTGTCCGTGCCATTCTGCTGACGTATATCTACATGAGGAGGTCGGCAAGTGGTTAAAATACGGGGGCAGATCCTCAAAGAAATTATGCCACCGTATCTATTGATACACCGCATAATTTCAAATTTTGCGCGTCGTATCGTTGTTTTGGTATCCACCAAACAAGATACGACGGCATCTGTGTTAGATCCGACAGGCGTACGCCTTAGTACGCCGTCGGATCTAAGATGCAATTTTCCGGCGGCCGCTGGATGGCGTTCACGTCGTAATCCACGGCGAGTATGCAAATTAGCTATTTCTGACGATCCACGAATGTACGAATGGGCGTCGCATTCTTTTACGCCGTTTCCGTTCAACTTTTTCCGGTGTATAGTTAAAGCTGCTATCTGGTGGCGTACTCAATGTTAAGTATGGCCGTCGTTCCCACGTATAATTTTGAACATTTTTCTTCGTTTGCGTAAGTCGTCCGTGAATGGGTCTGGACACCATTTGCATTCACGCCGAAAACAATGACGTCCTTGCAACGTCATTTGGAGCAATGCCCCCTGGGAGTTTTGACGGACGAGACATGCGCAGTTTGTTCGGTGCGGGGACGCGCTTCATTTGAATGAAACACGCCCCCTACTCGCCGCATTTGAATTCCGCGCCCTTACGCCGCGAGAGATACACTACGCCGCCGTAACTTATGGCACAAATTCTTTCTGGATTCAAACCAAAGCCAGGTAAGTTACGGCGGCGTAGCGTATCTCAGATACGCTGTGCCAGTGCAGATCTTTGTGAATCTGCCCCACAGTCTTTAAGTATTTAATAATGAAAAACGTCATGATTTTTTTTTTAAATATTGCTATACCTCTTAAAAAGCATTCTTTTGTACCCCTCTGGCTGTGTATTAATTTCCCTTCACTTCCTGGTTCAGCGGTGCACGTGCATAGTATACATGCCACTGCCTAATGGGAACTACAGTTCCCATTAGGCTTAGCGGCTTGCGCATGCGCAGAAGCTGCGGCGGGCGGCGGACGAGAACGAGCAGCGTTCTCGTGTAATATTAGCCACACTCCGCCCCTACCTCCCCCAGTATACACCCCTATCCCGCCCCTCTGCCTATCTCCTTCCTCCCACAGTTTTGCAAATACAATGAATGGAAGGAAGGCGGAGCTACAGCGTCCTAGAGATGCCCAAGAATTTCCTGCCTCCTTGCCTGTGAAAGAAACAGGACGTCTAGATGCAGAGCTGTAGGCAGAGGAGAGGGGACGAGCACGTTCTGAACGTGATACTTTCCACCAGAGAAAACGGCTGGGATGCTGGTGGAAATGGATTACAGGAAGCACAGGATATGGGACTTTGAAAGCAGAAAAACTTCACTTTGCAAGGCAAAATGAAAGAAGAGGTAAGGAACTTCTAAATGCTCTAGCTTAGATGAATCAATTTAGAGAATAAAAATGAACCTTTAGTGTTCCTTTAATGTCCACAGGTACCATTTCAAGAAAACAATATTTAAAGATACTCATTTCTGAAAATCATGTATTTATCTGCGTACTCATTTTATGGTACAAATCCTAACATCTCTTAACAACAAATGTAAAATGTATATGACAGTATTAGAAAATCTAATCTGTAAACTTCAAAGATACAAAGATCAACTGAAGACCAGAATAGATCAAATAGATCAGAAGTTATCTTGAAATATTCTTATTTATCGCACAGCACAAAATAAAAAGGCAATAATAATAATAAAAATGTGATAAAATTGGAGAACAACTACAATTTACTTTAATTGTTTGTTGTTCCAAAATGACAGATGACTAGAGATGGCCTGCCGGGTTCGCCCGGCGGTCGTTTCGTGGCAAACTTTGCTCGTTCGCGGTCCGCCAAACCGGCGGACATCTGCCGATGTCCGCGGCGGTCTGCAATGTTACATGGGTAATAACTTTGACCTATGACACATCCATCAGGTGGTGCAGGACAGCCAATTGAGACATTTCAGCACATGGACATACCCCCTACCTTATAAATAGACCTGATCTGGTGGCCATCTTACATTCTGTTTTTTGTCAGTGTAGGGAGAGGGTGCTGTTTGGAGCAGGGACAGGCTGTATTCAATCAAATAGCTATCAAAAAGGTCCACAAAAGTCCTTTTAAGGACTGGTATAGGTGTGCTACTTGCTGTGCAGTATATAGGTGTCTAATACATTCATAAACTTTTTGTCAGTGTAGGGAGAGGTTGCCGTTTCCAGCAAGGACAGACTTTAGCGACACAAATCGCTACCTAACAGGTCCACAAAAGTCCTTTTAAGCACTGGTATAGGTGTGCTACTTGCTCTGCAGTATAAAGGTGTAACATACACTTATAATATACTTTCGAATATATAAAGCATATTATAGTGGATTTGTATTGTGCAGCATTGTAACTGGCGGTGTATTTGGTTACTGCTGAATTTTTGCCTCTTTCGCTATGTTATCTCTGCTACACACATTTAAAAAATGTCATGAAAAGTTTCATAACTGGTGCGATAAACCAGTGGCCCCCCAAAACGACAGATTTTGTTAAATACCTTCTTCCACATATACTGCGCTTCTCTAGAGACTTTTGTTGTCACAGGGTCATTTAAAAAATGACAGGCAGAGGAAAAGGCAGGCCCTTCCGCAGGGGTGGTAGGGGTAGGGCAGGTGCACCAGGCCGGAGCCAAAGTGGGAAGTGTCACAATGTTTGTTCGATTATGTCAAAGAACACACCAGACTTGGTTGAGTTTCTCGCCACCAACACCACCACCATATACCCTCCGCTTGAGTCACAGGAATTATTTTCTGATCCATCAGAAGACATTTCTGATGCGCAGCCATTCTTGGCATTGGATCAGGCATGAGTCGCGGTAAGCCCAACACTCACCTAGGGACGACCGCCTTAAGAAGGCACCTGGCCTCCCATCACCGAGCCCAGTGGGAGCAACGCCATCAGAACCCACAAAGCCACACTCCAGGCTCTCGCCGTCCAACCTCTTTTTCTTCTACTTCTTCTTCCCCTGTATGCTCACAATTGTCCTCCACTCCACCTTCCATCATGCCTTCCTCACGTTTTTCTGCAAAAAGGCAGGCCCAAATGTTAGATCGTAAAAAAAACGATGACGCCGAAAAACCCTCTTGCCCAACGGTTGACCGCTGGCTTGTCGGAACTGATAGCCGGCCAACTACTGCCAAATAAACTGGTGGACTCAGAGGCCTTTCTGAAAATTTGTGCCCATTGGAACACCACAATGGAAGGTCCCAGGAAGGAAATTTTTTCACAGAAGGGCATCTCAGAGCTATATGGCCATGTTCAGCGGCAAGTGAATGTATCTCTGGCACACAGTGTCGGTGCCAAGATACATCTGACCACAGACACGTGGTCTAGCAAACACAGGCAGGGAGGTATATAACTTCACTGCCCACTGGGTGAACCTTCTGACGGCCGTCAAGCATGTAACAGGTGGCAGCCATGTAGATTTGGTTTTACCGCCACGGATTACATGCAGGCCTGCCTCTTCTTCTCCTCCTCCTCCCTCTCCTCCTTGGCTGACTCCTCATTTTCCGATGCTACCGTCTCTTCCGCTGCGCCGGCCAAGATCCCCAGAACCTATTTGACATGCCAGGTGAGACATTGCCATGCTGTGCTGCGTCTGTTGTGCCTGGAAGACAAGAGCCACACCGTTCCTGCACTCCTTTCAGCTTTGCGTTTACAGGCAGATCAGTAGCTAACACCGCTTAATTTGACAGTTGGTAAAGTGGTGTGCGACAACGGTGCCAATCTTTTGAGCGCGCTGAAACAGGGCAAAATTACACACGTGCCATGCATGGCACACGTCCTGAACTTGTTTGTGCAGAGATTCGTTGCCAAATACCCTGGGGTCCAGGACGTCCTGCGGCAGGCTAGGAAAATCTCTGCCCATTTCAGAAGATCTTACACGGCCATGGCTCGCCTTGCTGACATTCAGCGGCAACACAACCTGCCGGTCAGACGTCTTATTTTTGACTGCCCGACGCAGTGGAACTCAACATTGTATATGCTTGATAGGCTGCTCCAGCAGAAACGTGCAGTTAACGACTACCTGTCCGAACTCTGCAGCAGGACAGGTTCTGGGGAGCTTGTTTTTTTTTTGCACCGCGCCAGTGGCTGCTCATGCGCGACTCATGCAGACTTCTACGGCCATTTGATGAGATCACCATACTGGTCAGTCGCAGCCAGGGCGCCATCAGTGACATCGTACCTTACACCTTCTTTCTGGAGCGTGCATTGCATTGTGTCATTGATGAAGCCATCGAGGAGCAGGAAGATGAGGAAGTCGCAATGCTGGATAAATTCCCAGGGGGGCTACTCCCCCTGAGACAAGATAACAACGGGAGTCTGAAGAGGAGTCAGAGGAGGATGGTGCCGGGGCGGAGGAGGAGGAGCAAGAAGAGCATGCTTTAAACCTTTCTGGGATCCCTGGTGTTGTCCATGGATGGGGGAGGAGAACGAGGACAATATTATCCTGGATGATGAGCAGGAGCCAGGCCAGTACAGCTCTTCCAGTTTAGTGCAAATGGGGGCCTTCATGCTCCAGTGTTTTAAGAGGGACCCCTGTATAAAAATCATAAAGGGCAAGGACCAGTACTGGGTGGCAACGTACTTAGACCCCCGGTACAAACGAAACATGGCAGAAATGTTACCACCATCACAGAGGGTTATCAGAATGCAGCACTTCCAGGCCTTGCTTCGAGAAATGCTGCATTCTGCTTTTGCGTCCGCTGGCAGAGGAATTTCCACTCACAGAGAAACAGTTTTGGGTACTGGCCGACACTTCTATATCCGTTGAATGCCTAATGTACCACCAGCCACAGAATACAACGTTGTTTGCTGTCCGGTGAACGCCTGTGGCCGTGGGCTAATTTTTGGGGCCTGTAATAGCCGACACTTACTTCTGTATCCGGTGAATGCCTAATGTACCACCAGCCACAGAATACAAAGTTGTTTGCTGTCAGGTGAATGCCTGTGGCCGTGGGCTAATTTTTGGGGCCTGTAATGGCTGACATTTACTTCTGTATCCAGTAAATAGCTTAATGTACCTTTTGCCACAGAATACAAAGTTGTTTGCTGTCAGGTGAACGTCTGTTGGCTAATTTGTGGGGCTTGTAATGGCCTGCACTTACTTATGTATCCGGTTTTTCACTTAATACTTCTGGTAGGTCAGTGTCCATGTTGTGGGACTATTTGTGCACAGCTAGTAAGTGTTTTGTGGCTGAAAATATGACCTGCAGGTTTTTAATATTCGCCTGCCATTAAAGTCAATGGTGCCCACCACGAACTTGCACATTTGCGAAAGTTTGCGGTTAGCGTTCGCGAACCGTCCTGTCGGATGTTTGTCCTTGGTTTCATGGGCATAAGGACACTTTGTAACTTCTACTTTCCTCCATGGTAACCCCAGGTCAGCAGTTAATGCGACTGTGTGGGACTGTGTGGGAATTCTGCTTTTATCCTTGCTGTGTAATCCATTACTACGGCACTTTGATTTTACAAGCAGATAATATGTTCATATGGGCAAACTGATCCACAATTACATTTCCGCAATTCCAGTACTAGGACACTTAGGGGTTGATTTACTAAAGGCAAAAAGACTGTACACTTTGCACTCTGTATGAGCAGTTGCTCCAAAAAAAAAAAGATATTTTTTTATAATATTTTTTTGTTGCTTCCTCATGGCTGGATAAAAGGTCATGGCCTGGTCAGCTCTGTCCACACCTCCCATGGTGTTGTTGTAGTCCAACACAACTTGTGGCTTCATCACATCCTTTCCACCTTTAGTGTGTACCATTACGGTTGAGGTGTTATGAACTGTACTCATAAGACACACGTCTTTTTTGTCCCGCCACCTCAGTGCCATCATTTTCCCTTTCTTATAGGCAACTACTTCTCCTGCCCCCAGTTTTTTATTGGTAAAGGTTGACGGCATGTCACGCCGGTTAGGCCTCATGGTCCCATATGCGTCCGTCTTGTTCATGAGAAGGAACTTGTAAAATTCATTCGGACGTATAAAAATTGTCTATGGTGACACAGCAGCCCTGGTTCAGCAATGGCTTAATCAAGGAAAGAACCGAAGCGGTTGCCATTCCAAAACTGCTGAATCGCTGGCAGAATTTGGTTCCTTTCCCGGTGTACAGGATGGAATTGCAGATGTACCCAGAGCTGGATTCACATAGCATAAATGACTTCATGCCAAATTGAGTGCGCTTTGATGCGATATATTGTATCCAGCTAAGTCTACTTTTGTAGGCCATGAGACTTCCGTCAATAGTTATGTCTCTCTCTGGAACATAGGTCTGCTGAAAATTATTCCAAATAAGCTGGTAAATCTCCCAAATTTTTTTCAGTTTTGGAGCTGGATAAGAACTCTCATCAAAGTCCTCATTATTTTCAAAGTGCAAATATTTCATAATCAGCGAAAATGTATATTCCGACATAACGGTGCCAAAAAAAGGAGTGGCCAATAATTTGTTGGTTGTCCTGTACCACTCCCTATAAAATTATAAGGCCAAGAAACTTCCAGATGTCCTCTCTGGTTACTGGTTTCCATTTTCTGCGCCTTGAAAAACGCTGATGGGTAGCAGCTTGTTGCTCCTGGTAGCGATTCATCTCCAAAACAATTTTGGCGATAACTTCATCCGTCAAAAAGTTGGAGGTATGCTAAGGGATTGTCATCCTCAACATCCACTTTGATCCCCGGCGCTCCTGTAAATGGAAATTTTGGGGGCGCTACGTGCTCCGTACTGCAATCAATTGAGCACCAAGTCCGCACATCGCTGGGCACAGTCGCAGGATCATCGCTGAAATCACTTTCTGCGTCTGATGACGAACTTCCCCACGAGTCGCTATCACTCAACTCCTCTGCAAGCGATTCTGTATCGCTGTCGCTGTTTGCCAGCAGGTCGCATAGCGATTTTAAGGTGGAGGCACGCTTTTTTGATTCCATGGTCGCTGTGCAGTTTACAGTCACAAAGTACCGTACATCTGCAGACAAGGGCACTGGAGAAAGCACTGGGGGGCAATCTATGGTCACTTTATTTAAATTTTTATTGTAATCTAAATGGATTACATTGTATCAGTGTGTTTTTACTTTATACTGTTTGAATTTGCTGGCGTTCCGCCGCCCTGCTTTGCGACGCTCGCAGGGAAGGGAATCAGGGGAACATACAGTGCATCGGGCGGAAGATCCGGCTGCCGTGCACTGCGTAAATACATCGCTGGATCCCGGGGACAAGGTAAGTCACCTCTTCCAGCATCCAGCGAGGCAATCCCGAGTATGGCTCGGGGTTACCGATAATAGCACAGAAATCTCACCCCGAGCCACACTCGGGAATACCGCTCAGCAGGTTAAATAGAAATAATGATAATGCTTTTTACAAAAAATGTTTGTGGTCTATGCACACTGGGAGCAGTAATGGACATATTCAACAAATGTCTCCTGGGCGAGAGCAGTATTGTTGCTCCCATTTAACTTCAAACAATCCAATGTGTTCAAACAGATATAATGTAAATAATAAAATAAATAAATAATATAGAAGTGGAGTCAGACAGTGAAGAGCTCCTTAACCACTTAAGGACCAGACCAAAATGCTGCTAAATGACCCAAGGGGTTTTTACAATTCGGCACTGCGTCGCTTTAATAGACAATTGCGCGGTCGTGCGACGTGGCTCCCAAACAAAACTTGCATCCCTTTCCTCCCACAAATAGAGATTTCTTTTGATGGTATTTGATCGCCTCTGCGATTTTTATTTTTTGCGCTATATACATAAATAGAGCGACATTTTTGAAAAAAAACAATATTTTTACTTTTTGTTATAAGAAAAATCAAATAAACTAAATTTTAGTCAAACATTTAGGCCAAAATGTATTCAGCCACATGTAAAAAAATGTAAAAAAAAATCTCAATAAAAAAAAATAGCTACCTAGCGGGAACAGCGACACAAATACAGCGATCAGAAAAATGTTCGCTTAGTGACACTGGCAATAGGGAGTGAAAGGGTTAACTAGGGCGGTGATCAAGGGGTTAAAACTTTATTAGGGGGGGTACGGGGGCTACCCTGAACCTAACACTAACTGCCTGTCACACTGCCTGTCACACTGACACTAAATGCAGTGATCAGTACATATATGATCACTGCATTCAGTGACACTGTGACAGGGGGTGGGGGGGGGGCGATCGCAAGGGGTTAATGTGCCTGCGTGTACTGGTGTCAGTGTAGTGTTGTGCAGACTCACTGTGTGATGTGATCTCTCCTCAGCGGCGGTTGAAAATACCGCCAAGAGGAGAGATCACATCACTTCACTCTTTCTGTGTTTACACAGGCAGAGGAAGTGACACACGGGGGAGCGCGCAGATTGGCTGAGAGCGATCTGGAGGGGGCGGACAAAAACAAACAGCCGCCCCCTCATCCCGGATCGCTCGGACAGCCACGGGAACCGCTGCATGTATGGGGGGGGTCCCGATCGGACCCCCGACCCACGTCTAGGCAGGGACGTACAGGTACACCAATGTGCCTGTACGTGCCATTCTGCCAACATAAATGTACATGCGGCGGTCCGGAAGTGGTTAAAGTGTTACTAATCCCACAACAGTAAAATGTGTCTGTATCTAAAGAATGGCATGCATGTTATACTCACTGTGAAACTTAAGGGGTTAATCCTCTGCATTGTCTAAAAAGGCTCATTGACACTATATGGAGAGATCCTTCCCTCCTGAACTATCTATCTTGGTAAGGCCATATAATACAGCGAGGGTAGCCATCCAAAACATGCTCTGTTTAGTCCCTATTGCTACAGAGAACATTTCCTGTTTCAGTTGAACTGTTCAGGTCACATGATATTGACATCACACATGTGGGTGTGTATACAGGCTGTAGTGGAAATCTCCTCCTACCTAGAAGCTCAGAACTGGACAACTATGCAGTTTATCGTGTGACTGTGGTATACAAATCAGCAAAAAAGGTATATAGTGGCAGTATTTTAATGTAAAAAGAAGATTTATAAGCTGTGGACACTGGGGGGGGGGGGGACTATTTTTATATTACTAAGTTTAGTGACACTTTAAGCACTTGAGCCCCAGACCATTTTGCTGGTCAAAGACCGGGACACTTTTTGCGATTCGACAATTGCACGGTCGTGCGACGTGGCTCCCAAACAAAATTGACATCCTTTCTTTCCCACAAATAGAGCTTTCTTTGGTGCTATTTGATCACCTCTGCGGTTTTTATTTTTTGCGCTATAAACAAAAATATAGCAACAATTTTGAAAAAAATCAATATTTTTTTACTTTTTGCTATAATAAATATCCCTAAAAAATATATATATTTTTTTTCCTCAGTTTAGGGCGATACGTATTCTTCTACATCTTTTTGGTAAAAAAAAATCGCATATAAGCGTTTATTGAACGGTTTGCGCAAAAGTTATAGCGTCTACAAAATAGGGGAGCATTTTTATTATTTTTTTTTACTAGTAAAATTGCGATCAGCAATTTTTATCATGACTGCGACATTATGGCGGACACATCATACACTTTTGACACCTTTTTGGGACCATTATCATTTTTACAACGATCAGTGCTATAAAAATGCACTGATTACTGTGAAAATGACACTGGCAGTGAAGGGGTTAACCCCCTGAGCGGTATTCCAGAGTCTGGCTCAGGGTGGAATTTCAGGACCAAAAGCGGTAACCCCGAGCCAGACTCGGGATCGCTCGCAGTGTCCACAGGCACAAGTTACTTACCTTGTCCCTGGATCCTGCGATTTCTACCCACTGTGTGATCGAGCTGTGTCCTCGCTCGATTCACACAGTGCCCGTTTGCCACCGAGCTCCCTTCCCTGCGACGTTACGACGCACAGGGGCGGAGATCGGTGCCAAATTTAAAAAAGTAAATAAACACAATGCATACAGTATACTGTAATCTTATAGATTACAATACTGTATGAAAAAAATACACACCCCCTTTGTCCCTAGTGGTCTGCTCAGTGTCCTACATGCACTTGTATATAATAAAAAACTGTTCTTTCTGCCTGGAAACTGGAGATTGTCCATAGCAATCAAAAAAATTATCTTTATGTCAAAAGTGGTTTAAGACCAGCTAAAAAACAGCGATAATAAATTAGAATCACTTGCAGAATTGAGCGATAGTGATTTGTGGGGAAATTCGTCATCAAAAAATTAAAAGTAATCATTTTTATTATTATTATATTATTTGTTATAAATATTTATTTATTATATTATAATTTATGATTTTGTGTTTCAAATTGTATTATACCCGGGATGTCTACTAGACTCTTGTTTGGACAGATTTAAGTGAGCAATTCCTAAGAATTGCAGGCCTATAATATAAAACGCCAAATTTCCATGCAAAATAATAGTACCGCTTTCAGCACCCAAAATCTGAAATAATCATACCGCCAGGGAGGTTAACCACTAGGTGCTGCTGAAGGGGTTAAGCGTGCCTAGGGATGTGTTCTTACTGTAGGAGGGATGGGCTATGTGTGACACGACAGTGATCACAGCTTCCGATTATAGGAAGCTGTGATCACTGTCCTGTCACTAGGAAGACTGGGGAAATGTATGTTCACATAAGCATTTCCCCCTTCTTCCTCACTGTGACACGATCGCAGGTATGCCCACGGACATCGAGTCTGCAGGACACGTGGTCGGAGTCATGGAGCTCGCCGGCAGTGCGCGTGTCCACAATGCCCTTAAAGGGGACATATATATACATAATTTTTCTGCCTGTGCCAGGCTGCAGACGTATATCTGCGTGTGGCGGGCAGCAAACAGTTAACAAGGGATGTGTGATGCTGGGATGTCTCCCGCTGAGCAATTGTACTCTGACAGTGGGGTTTGCCCTTTCCCCCATCAGACTACACTGATCAGTGCTGCAGCCATTGGCTGATTGAATGTTGGTTTTCCAACATGACAATTTGACATAACTGTCTGTTATGCTAGGTTCACACTACTGCGAAATCAAAATCGCGGTAAAAATCACGATTTTACCGCGATTTTGCCGCGATTTCGGCTGCGATTTAAGAGACATCTGTGCAGGGTTCAATGTAAATCGCGCCCCGAAATCGCAAAAAGTAGTACAGGAACTACTTTTTGAAATCGGTGCAGCGCAGCAGATGCGGCGTTGCACCGATTAGGACAGTGCCATTGCCGACAATTGCCGGCAAATGCCGCCGATTTGAGATGCGATTTGACATGTGAAATCGCATCTCAAATCATACCAAATCGTACCCAGTGTGAACCTGGGCTCAGACTGACTTTTGTTGATTAGTCAGTGGTAAACACAAACTGAGGCCCCGTACACACGACCAGTTTCCTCGGCAGAATTCAGCTTCCGACCGAGTTTCTGGCTGAATTCTGCCGAGAAACCCGGCCGTGTGTACACTTTCGGCCGAGGAAGCCGACGAGGAGCTCGGCGAGGAAATAGAGAACATGTTCTCTATTTCCTCGTTGTTCTATGGGAGCTCTCGTCCCGCCGAGCTCCTCGGCGGCTTCAGTGCTGAACTGGCCGAGGAACTCGATGTGTTTGGCACGTCGAGTTCCTCGGCCGTGTGTACGAGGCCTGAGAGTTGATTTTCAGTCTGGGTTTACCCCTGCAGCACTGGTAAAATACCGTTGCAGGGATATATTGGGGGGGGGGGGTGGAAGATTGCAACTAAAAGTGTAGCCTTCAGCATAAGGGACACTTCAATATACAGTAAGTACTATACAGATTGAAAAAAAATAAAAAAATAAAGCCTAGTAGCCATTGGACAGCATCAACTGGAAATCTCCATCATAAAAGAAATATAAGAGGAAGCTAGATCAACAAAAACTCTCCATCCCATAATTGGTGCTTGTGATGCACACCCTGCACCCAAAGCAATGTTATGACATGATGCCACTGGCACATCTAAATTATACAGTTCTTTTGTGCAAGCTCTGCCTCCTCTCATGTGATTGTTTTACTTAAAGTTTCTACTAGAATGTGCTGTTGGAGGCATCATGCCGTGTGTTTATTATGCAGAGCTTTTCAGACGACCAAACAAGAGCCAGGAGAACTTTTTTTTTTTTTTTTTCTGAGCTAGTGAACTTTCCAGCTCATTTCAATATTCTCTACGCGCCCTTCCCCCATACATTTTGTTTGTGGAAATTTAGCCACACATGTCCAGAGGTGGATAGAAGAAGAAATCAATATAACAAGAAACTTTTTTATTACGTTTGAAAATGTTGAGACACTGGTGCTGCCCCCGTTAAGCCTCGTACACACGACCGAGGAACTCGACGGGCGAAACACATTGTTTTCCTCGTCGAGTTCCTTGTTAGGCTGTCGAGGAACTCAACAAGGCAAGTTTCTCTATTCCCGCCGAGGAAAAAGAAGACATGCTCTCTTTTTGGCTCGACGGGATCCTCGACAGTTTCCTCGTCGAAAAATGTACACACGACCGGTTTCCTCGGCAAAAAAAAAATCCCAGCAAGTTTCTTGCTGGTTTTTGCAGAGAAACTCGGTCGTGTGTACGAGGCCTGACACTTCTGTCCTAGGTACCTGCCTACTAGTGCCACTATGGTGCATGCACCTGTACTTCATATACTACCTGGGATATTTTAAATGTCTCATTCACACCAGAGGTTCTGTCTTTCATTTTTCTGCAGTTTCCATTGCATACAAATACACAAACATGAGGAAATAGTGTGAATAGGCTCTACTGAAAGCAATCTAACACATTTCATTGCAGTGCATTTGAAGGAAGTCCTTCTAGTTGCATTTTTTGGGGCATTGACCTGCATTTTGCCATTCGAGTCATCTGAAATTGAGCCTATTAAATGTGTTGTATCTAAAATGCATGTTAATGTAACACGCCTTAACACGTGTTCTGTTGTAAACAAGACCTACATGTCCAGAAAGATCATTAAAAATCTGTTAGCTATAGTATCTGCTTGTTATTATAATATAACAATCTAGGTAACAAAATAGTGATGCAAACTTGTACACCCCATTGCGTTTTACTAGATATGCTTTACGATTACTTTTTTTTTATGGGTTTCTGGATTTTAATTATTCTACAGAAGTAGTACTTTATAAACACCTATTGTCTGGTTTCAAACTGATGTGCGCATAATTCCCAAGGAGACTAGAAGGGCATCAAGATTAAGGTGAATGTCAGTTACACAAACACCTTAGTGGCTGTGGTCTGAATGAATAGGAGATGCAGCCTGCATGGGCAGGGAAAGCACTAACAGATAGAAAATGATGGATGAGAAACAACATGAGCTGAAAATTTGTGATAAGCAATAATTATAGCCTTAATAGGGTTCTTGGCTTCAGAATTTAAGCTGTATTCCCTGATCAAATAGCAATGAATTTATTTGGAGACAAATTGAATTGTACCACAGTTAATATTGTTCTTTTATGAATTGTTAAGATACAGTAGAGATGCCATTTCTTGGATGTAAAATATTTACATTTGTATATATTTTAGACAGCTTCTTCCAGTGTTATTTATCAACACATAGGATTTTGATTTATTATTATTATTATTATTTGTGTGTATATATATATATATTTTTATATATATATATATATATATATATATATATATATATATATATATATATATATATATATATATATATATATATATATATATATATATTTATATATATATATATATATATATATATATATATATATATATATATATATATATATATATATATATATATATATATATATATATATACACACACACAGACACAGACACACACACACACACACACACACTGAGATAAATTAAGAGAGCATAATAACTAAAAGGAAAAAATGTGACTTGAAAAGTGCTGCAACCCATACCAACCAATCAGATTTTACTTTACAGGACAAGGAGAAGTGATTGCTGATTGGCTGCTAGGCATCACTGCACTTTATGCTCTTTGTCATATTGACATACTGTAAGTCTAAATTCTTTACCTAGTTAATAAGCCTACCAACACAAACTGTCAGAAAAAGTCTAGAAATCAAAACTGATGAATTAAAAAAAAAGGAGGTTTGGTAAGGTATAAGTACAGATCATCATAGTATTACTGAAGATTCATATGTTATTTGTCTACCATATTCACTGTTTAATGAAAATGTGTATACACGGTATTCTGTATCATCACCCTAAAACACTGTGCACTGACTCCATCTACAGGTCATCATCATATTGGCGTGTATTTTTTGCTTTCCATAAGGCTTAGGCATAAATGTTTAACATTGGCTGATCATCTAAAGTCATGTGGCAGATAGATAGATAGATAGATAGATAGATAGATAGATAGATAGATAGATAGATAGATAGATAGATAGATAGATAGATAGATAGATAGATAGATAGATAGATAGATAGATAGACAGACAGACAGACAGACAGACAGACAGATAGATAGATAGATAGATAGATAGATAGATAGATAGATAGATAGATAGATAGATAGATAGATAGACCAGCAGTTCATAATACATTTATATATGCATAACTAGTTTCTAATCATAAAAAAAGTAACCAGCTCCAAACTAACATGACGACACAGGCAAAAAATTGTAAAAAAAATATTAAAGGTGATGTTTTTTTTTATTTTTTATAAATTATGTCAAGAGCTGCCCTACCAGTCAGAGTATTGTCCCTTAAATAAGTTAAAGTTTTGATATATAAGATATAGTAATATGGTATGAACAACAATTTTGTACAATACAATAGTTTAAAGCAACCAATGAGAAATCAGCTTTAATTAGTTCAACACAGTAAAATGCTAAAAGCTATCTTTTTGCTATGGGAAACATCAAGTGGTGC
The DNA here is from genome assembly GCF_905171775.1 of Rana temporaria. Classification (NCBI taxonomy): domain Eukaryota; kingdom Metazoa; phylum Chordata; class Amphibia; order Anura; family Ranidae; genus Rana; species Rana temporaria. Next base: position 289,773,581 of record NC_053491.1, on the reverse strand, counting down.
TGTTTGCTCTGTGATCGTTTAAGGCCATCTTCATCATAAAGCAGGAGCAAACAAAAGCTATTTTGTAAATTATTTATGTGTACGTATTCTATTCCTGTTGCCATAAGTTGTACACATTTTAATAACCCTGTTTTCTTTTTTTTTTCTTTTTTTGACTGACAAGCAAACATCAGCTAAATAATATATGCTCCAGGCCCTCTGGCAGTAATAATGCTCATGATTTTGTTGCCTCGAGGAGTGAACAGATTAAATTTAAACTCGGTCATCACATTGCTATTGCTGACACCTTGTTGATTTGCAGGCCCCCTGTTTATTGTTACAACCTCTCACTCTAACATTACAGCATTACATAGCAATACTTATGTGAACCTATACCAAAAAAAAAAAGTTAAAATGTACATCCAAAACAATTTTGAATAAGCACTCTGGAACCCCCCCCCCCCCCTCCCATAGGCCACAACTTCCCTACCCTACTTTTTTTTTAACTCCATATCAGATTAACATTTCTGGCTGACACTGCATTTATTTAACACCTACTTAAAGTGAGTTGTTTCATTTACAAAAATAATTGAATTTATTTTTAGCTTTTTTGATTGTGTGAATAAAAAAGTAGAATGTGTTTGTTTTATCTATGGTCAAGTATTGTGGCCTGGCTTACATATCAGTTTCCAAGACATTCATTTGGGTTAATAGACTTCCAATCCACAGGCACTTCATTATTCATATACATAATGCATTTAGGTTCAGGACAGGTCGTAATGGAGAGGAAAAATAATGGGTTAAGAAGCAAACTGGTTCATTAAGTTGATGTTTCCTAGGAAAAGGGTCACCGTGTTATTGGTACATAGGCAAGTCAAGAAAAATAGCGCAAGTAGCTCATAACAGGCAATGACACGTTAGTAAATTCTACTCACCTTATTTCTGTTAATGTGTTTAAAATTACTGTCCAGGCCCAAAGACAATCAATTAAGATGGTTTTCCTCCTCATTGCAATTCCTTGAGTCTACAGGAAAACATAAGCACAGTTTAGAGGCGAACTTGATTGAATAAAGTTATTTTTTTTTACTAAAAAATAAAATGCAGAATTATACAAAATATGATTTGTCGACCAAAACCACTAATAAAGTTCTATAGTTTTATGTTGCTGCAAGGCTCCAGTCCTTGCATGTAACGTAAATATACATAAACAAATGTGGGTATTGCTCATTGAATTGACAGCCAATTCCTTGAGTCTACAGGAAAACATAAGCATAGTTTAGAGGCGAACTTGATTGAATAAAGTTTTTTGTTTTGTTTACTAGAAAAAAAATGCATAATTATACAAAATATGATTTGTCAACCAAAATCACAAATAAAGTTCTATAGTTTTATGTTTCTGCCAGGCTCCAGTCCAACCAATGTGGGTATTGCTCATGGTATTGACAGCCAAAAAAAATGTGTCAGCTTTTCTGAGCAAACTCAGCTATAATTGTTGATGAAATGAGTCAGCTATCTATATTCTTGAAAGACATCATATTAGAACTTTGCCTCAATGCGGTTTTAGCAATGTATTTCCATACTTGTTCGTTAAAGCTTTTCAAACAGCAGATCTCTCATGTCAAACTCCATGTGATTCTCAGGGCTGCTGTTTAATCTCATTATTTTAATACCCCATCTGTTACATGGGAGTTCCATGCTCTGACACACGTCTGCTTTAAGATAAAAAATGTATCAGGAAAATTAAAAACAACACACGCACACACACATGCAGTGCCCCAGATGTGTTAGCAACTCCTAAGCCTGCGGTAGATCTTCTATTTTTTTTATTATTATTATTATTATTATTCTTTGTGTTTTCCATGTTCTCGACTATCTCCATTCTATCCAAACACAAACTCCATCAGCACTAAGTTTCCAGATCGACTTAAACCATTGCCATTGTGATCTATGTGAAAGTTCTGTTGGCAGAGAGTGTCTGTAGCCTTGAGCACAGCAGCTATAACCCAAAGTCCCATTCATGCTACTTTCAACCATTTATTTTAAGGGTGCTAGTAGCATGCTGTACCTTTTTGGCTTTAGAATAAAATAAACAAGCACACATACATACGCTCATTCCCCCCCACATCCCTTGTGCAATTGAAATCAATAGAAACGCAGTTTGCATCACTCTCATGTAAACACTGGGCTAAAAACACAGACGGAGGAGAATAAAAATGAGATTGAACACATGCAGCCTCCATTGTGATCGCACATGCTGAAGGTTCTTGGTGATAAACGTGCGTGAGGCTTAATCATGTAACGCTGCAAGATGTAGATGAATGGTGTACATAGGAAATCAAAAGCATGCACAATCTGCCTATCTCCTTGTAGCACGCACTAAAATACACACATCTGCTGCTCTGCTTAACTATCCCTGTCTTCCTGGAATCTTGTCATTCTTAGAAATTAAATACCACCATTTCAGCCAGCACAAGCTTACCTTAAATCTCATTATCCTCCGATTCCTTCAATATTACTACAGATTTTTTTTTTGGATGGCTGCTACAAAACAATATCTCTGTCTCTGAGAATTACAGACACAAAAAAAAATGCAGAGCTTCTATCATTCGACTAAGTCGTTTAGACTTGTAGATGAGCAAAACCCCACATTAACTTCCCTATGAAAAGCTTTTTCTTTTTTTTTCCCTCTTTTTGTTCTCCACCCTTTAAGTCCTGCAGAGCCGTTCAGCCTGTCCCTAAAAACAAAACACAACACAACTGATCTTCTAAACCTGCCATCGATCGCTGCGGATTTCCAAAGTGAGAGAGAAAATGGTCACAGCTTCAGTGTTGCATGTTAGAGAGGAAAAATGGACAAAATGTACATCAGGCGATCTAGGATGCTAAGTGGTGACATTTAGGAAACAGCAGAGCCCTTACCTAGGAGACGATTGATGCTCGGAAAGAGGGAGAGGAAGGAAAAAAAAAAAAAAAACACAGGAGTGGGAGAAAGAGAGGTGGTTGCTTGTATAATCCAGTCTTGTGAAAGTGACTTGGAGAGAGCCAGGGAAAGCAGAGAGTGGCTGAGGCTGGGAGTTCTGCACGGCCCTGCCTCTCACTCATCCAGCAGCAGAAGCAATCACAAGCGCATCGCTAGCTCCCTCCTTGAGAATCAACCCCCCCCCCTTTAAATTCCTTCCTAGTTTGGAGATCACGGCTACAACAATGCTTTTTTTTATTCTTTCTTTTTTTTCTCTTTATTTCAATACAGTCCCGGGGTAAACCGGATGTGAAATAAGCTGTGACTTCATGCCAGGGAGATTTTATTTTAGAATGGAAGGTGGTACCAATCTCTCATCTATAGACCGGTACGCCCATTTTTATAGGTAACATGATTTAACTTGTGCTGCTGTCGTCTTTTAATCCCTTGCGTTGGATGGGGGGATCAAACCCTTTGACAGTCTGCAGTGTGTTTGATTGGCTGAGGGGAGGTGTGTGTGTGTGTGTGTGTGGGGGGGATACGTATTTGAGGACTGGGCATTTGACCATTTGATCTGTTGTTTGACAGGAGTCATTTTTAATGAACTGTTTGCTCGGTACTGTAGAGTGGACAGAATCATCTTTCAGCACCGTGAAAATCTTCTTGGAACTGTTGGATGTTCAAGTGGCCATATGGATTTCAAAGTCCATGTATAGTCCAATTGAATGACAGTTTGTTAAACTAATCAAAAAATAAATACAAGCTCTTGATAGATACATTAGGTATTAGATTGGGGAACACCATAGAAGCAAAAGGGGGTGATATATTATTTTGCTTTTGTAAAGATTAAAGGAAACGTACTTTGGGGGTTATTTACTAAAGGCAAATCCACTTTGCACTACAAGTGCACTTGAAATTGCACTGAAAGTGCACTTGGAAGTGCAGTCGCTGTAGATCCAAGGGGGACATGCAAGGAAAATAAAAAACAAAATGTTACCTTGTACATGATTGGATGATGAAATCAGCAGAGCTTCCCCTCATTTCAGATCTACCCCTCAGGTCTACAGCGACTGCACTTCCAAGTGCACTTGTAGTGCAAAGTGGATTTGCCTTTTGTAAATAACCCCATGTGTGTTATAAAAAGAACTTCCTATGCCTTCTAGAGTTCATAAATATCTGCTCTAATACACCTTAGTGGGTGCTAAATGAAAGCAGAGTTCCACCTATCCACCCCTCGTTTTTGGATATTAAAAAAATATATAAATATTGTACCTTTTTATGAAATACGTAGTGTACTTCCGTTCCATCCGGTCCATGGTGCAGGACATCATATCCGTTTGTGTGGCGAGGCCCCCCTCTGTCTTCTGGGACCCATGTGTGTCCCAGAAGACAGCTGGCTATTCGCAAAGCATTGCGCGACTCGTGCAGTAGCAAATGGGCAGTGAAGCTACAAGGCTCCACTGCCGGTTTCCCTTAGTTAGCATGGTGGCACCTTCACCTGATCCGATGGACAGATCGGCCTCAGTGGGGCGACATCACAGGCTCCCTGTCCAGTGTTTGTAGCTGCTGACTTAAAAAAATAAATAAATTGCGGGTGAAATACTCCTTTAAGTACCAAATCATTTATAGTATATAAGTACTTTTGAAAAAAATCTAATCGTGCTCTGCTCAAAATTGGTGAAAATTGTGCTCCACTCAAAATTGAATGCAGTATAAAAAAGACATAAAAATATTTATTTTTCATATAACAACATTTCACCTTCAAGCTTAAAGCGGAAGTAAACACATCCATAAAACAGTTTAATTTCCGGCACGTGTCTGAAATGTAACACTCCCATTGGTTGTACTCTTAACCAAACTGTCAAACCATCCAATGGCTGGTGTCATAACTGATCACATGTGCAGCATCATGGCAGTAGTAGATTAAACAGAGGAGAAAAGTGTGGAAGAAAAAAAAAGCTCAAGAAGCAGGGATGACCGCAGCCTGGAGAGGATTGTCAGGAAAAGGCCATTCAAACATGTTGGGGACTTTCACAAGGAGTGGACTGAGGCTGCAGTCAGTGCATCAAGAGCCGTGGTGGCTGGATCCTGGACATGGGCTTCAAATGTCGTATTCCTTTTGTCAAGCCACTCCTGAACAACAAAACAATGTCAGAAGCGTCTTACCTGGGCTAAAGAAAAACAGACCTGGCCTGTTGCGCGGTGGTCCAAAGTCCTATTTTCTGATGAGAGCAAATTTTGTATCTCATTTAGAAACCAAGGAGACAGAGTATGGAGGAAGAATGGAGAGTCACACACTTCAAGATTCTTGAAGTCCAGTGTGATGTTTCCACAGTCTGTGTTGATTTGGGGAGCCATGTCATCTGCTGGTGTTGGTCCACTGTGCTTTATTAAGTCCAGGGTCAACACAGCCGTCTACCAGGAGATTTTGGAGCACTTCATGCTTCCTTCCACAGACAAGCTCTATGGGGATGCTGACTTCATTTTCCAGCAGGACTTGACACCTGCCCACACTGCCAAAACGCACCAAAACCTGGTTCAATGAGCGTGGGATTACTGTGCTTGATTGGCCAGCAAACTTGCCTGACCTGAACCCCATAGAGAATCTATGAGGCATTTCCAAGAGAAAGATGAGAGACTAAACAATGCAGAAGAGCTGAAGGCTGCTATTGAAGAATCCTGGTCTTCCATAACACCTCAGCATTGCCACAGGTTGATAGCTTCCATGCCATGCCACATTGAGTCAGTAATTTCTGCAAAAGAGGCCCAAACTGTAATGATTTAACATGAAGGATAGGCAGACAGCATGAGCTCAAACACAAGCTTGGTCTTTATTGAGTAGCACCCATCTTAGAAAAACTAACCACAGCTCCCCGCCCCCAGATCACATGACCAAAACTGTTAACTGTTTCCAAACATGCATAAACAACTAGGCGAAATAATTGAACTTGAATTATAACATAAAGCATACACATCATCACATCTTCCCTCTCAAGTATGAAGCATTTAATATGAGACAAAGTCCCTCCATATCTTGGGTTTAATAGCTGAACCATAGCGAGAGAAAGTAACCGCTGGCATATCATCCGTAGGATTGGTGTCCAGTTGAGAGTCACTCCCAGCATTATCACATGCTGATACGTTTATGCTGTCCTCTGTATCCTCAGTAGACTCAATATCCGTGTTTTGGACTTCTGTGCCATCATGGACTTGTTCTTTATCTCCATTGTCATGTGGTTCCTCTAATGATGTATCTCCCGCAGTGTCTGGACGAAGATGACGCCTGTTTCGTCTTAGTTTCTGTCCATACTTGGTCTCAATTATATATAATTTTGGTGAATTGGCTTCTTTGACAATTCAAGCAGGTTCCCATGTATTTCCAGTTACTCTGTGTCGCACAGCTTGCCCAGCACAGATTGGACGATGGGATTTTGTAGATGTATCAAAATACAGTTTTTGTCTTTTCATGTTTATGATCCTCTGAGCTCTTACTCAATCCTGTGGAATAGACTGAGGCTGCAATTCCTGTGGTGCAATAGGCACTGTGGTCCTCAGTGTTCTACCCATTCGCAGCTGTGCAGGTGAGCAAAAACCTTCAATAGGTGTTGCACGATAGTTTAACTGTCCTAGGTACACATCCTGCCCTGATGATTGCGCTTTCGGTATAATGGATTTGGCTATGCCAACATACTTCTCTGCTAGACCATTGGCCTGTGGGTGATAGAGGCTTGTGGGTTTGTGCCTGATTCCCCAATTACGCAGGAAGCACTGGAACTCAGAACATGAGAATTGTGGCCCATTATCAGACACAAGTTCTTCAAACACTCCATGTCTTGAAAGTATTGTTTTGAAAGCCCATATGACTGTTGATTCTTTCAAATTTCTCAGCTGCACTAGCTCAAAGTATTTGCTGTAGTAATCTACTACTATCAGGTAATGTTTGTCCTCAAAATGAAAAATATCTGTAGCTAGTCTCTGCCATGCCTGTGAAGGAGCATTCCACGGTGTAAGAGGTTCTTTTGCATTGTGTTTTTGAAATGTCTGGTTTCAAATGGCAGGTTTCACACTTCCTTACAAGTGCCTCAATATCAAAGTCCAAATTAGGCCAGTAGACCAACTCCCGCGCTCTGCGTTTACACAGAGTGATGCCCAAATGCCCCTGATGGATTTGTTTTAGTACTTCTGCCCGTTTTGACTTAGGAATGAGAATATGGTCACCCATAAATATGATGTCCGAATAAATGTATAGCTCATCTTTCATAGGCCAGAATCCCTGTAGTTCAGGACACAGCTTCTTTCGTTTTTTCTGGCCAGCCATTGCACATGACACAAGTTCGTTTTTCTAGAACTTTATCCTGTTTGGTATCTTGTCTTATCTTCTCCAGCCGTACATCCGATATTGGAATGTTTGCTAGTACTGTATGTTCTTCCAACTCAGGTTCATACCGTGCTTCATGTCCTTCTAGAAACACCCTAGACGGGGTATCTGTCATTGAAATTTCCTTTCCAGGTTTATACTTTACTGTGAGATCATATTGCTGTAATTTCATAACCATCCGCTGCAGACATGGCGGTATAGAAGCTAGTGTTTTCTGTAGGATGTACTCCAATGGCTTGTGGTCTGTTTCCACAACTACCGGGCGACCATATATGTACTATATTTCTCACATCCATTCACAATAAGAAAAAGAGAGGGGTCGCGCTATATAAAACAGGACAAAAAATGCTTATTATCCAATAAAGTGACATGGACACAATACAATACAAAGTGAATATCCAATCAGCATACAATGAATATCAAAGATATACACAGAATGTATGTAAATTGAAAAATTGATAAATGAAAAATAATAAACAAAGTCCAATAATAGACAAAGGTAAGGATAGTAAGCCTTTGGGCAAAATTAATCCACACACGGTGCAGTTGATGACGAACAAGAGCCTCCACCACCATCAAACACTGACAGCTCAGCTCAGCTTACCAGAGCCAAAGATCTCAAGGAGATCAAACACAGCAGAAAACAGGAGTGACATCCATTATTCACATTAAGGGTGTAGTTTATAGCTTCCGTCTGGTATGATCAGCCAGGTGTTCGCCAGTATCCCAATCAAACACAGGGTAACGGTACTCCAGGATATAAAAAGGAACCAAGGGAAACTCGCATAGTGTAAAATCACTTAAGGTTTAATAGATAAAAAAGATTGTGCGCACTTACATCAATCATGAAGGTAAACAGCATTAAAAAAAATCAGCCGGCCGGCTCTCAGAAGCGTGCACCCGTCTCTTCCGTGTCCTCACACGTGATGCGGTGACGTCAGAACGCCGCCTCCCAAAGTTTCGTCTCTAATGGGACTTGATCACAGGATGAGGCGGCCCTCCGAGTCACCGCATATATGTAAACAGAGGGTGGAGCTAGCCTCGAGGTGAGTCCAAGGCAGCCGCACATCCGCCATCTTAACTATTGGAAATACAAGACAGCTCAAAAATAGAAAACATAGGCAATGCCTCTTTGGGAAGTAAGGGCAAAAATGTATTAGCACCAATACGCTGATCGGCTCACCAGAAATAGTGACTAATACAAACGGGCCATTCAATTACAAGTATAGAGGGGTCATTACTACCAACAAGGAATCTGAATGAGAGAAATGCAGATGGAATAACTCAACCCACATCTATCACACAGAGCTATATATTAACCCATAACAATACTCCGGTTAAATTATTTAAAAATTATATATAAAACATTTTCATGTACCAAAAAATGTAAAATTAAAGATGTCTATTTTACAACAAGGGCGGATGTACAGAGCGAATATTCTACAGGACAAATCACACTCGGATTCCACCAGTAAGTTTAAGATCCCATTCGTCACAGATTATTCCTGCCAGCATGCTAATGTTAAACATATCTTCTCTAAACACTGGCATGTTCTGAAGAGCGATAACATTCTGAGTGGTTTGTTATCTGACAGACCATAGGTTGTCTTTAGAGGACTTCCCTCTCTGAAGGATAAGCTAGCACCAAATGTGTTGAACCCCCCTAAGATACCATCAATGTTCCTTGTGGGTTTATCTGGGTTTTACAAATGTAGATGCCAAAGTTGTACATTAAATGGATGTAAGTCCAAAAGGACTACTGCGTTCAGCTCTAGCTGCACACTTAAGTGCTTTAACATCAAGCCCTTTATTACCTGTTCAACCATTGGGGTGGTCTACATGCTCATGTGCCCTTGTGGCCTACAATATGTTGGCAGGACCAAACGCCCCCTACACATACGGTTAAATGAACATATCAGTAATATTCAAAGTGGGTTCACTGAGCACTCAGTTTCGAAGCATTATCTGATTGCTCATAACAAAGATCCCAACAATACTGTTTTTTTGGGGTATAGATAAATTTAATGCTCATTGGAGGGGGAGTGACCTAGTAAGAAGTATCTCAAGGTCCGAAATGTCATAGATATACAAATTAAAATGTTATACTCCTTACGGTCTCAACATCGAGGTTGATGTGAATTGTTTTATTGACAATTCATAATTCATTTGCGTGACATCGGTATTTTCCTCTGAGACCTTTTTTATATTTTTTTATATTTTATTTTTATTTTTATTTTTATAAATTTTTTCTTTATATTTGTTATCCATCTATAATATTTATATTGTTTTGATCAATCAATGTTGTGATTTGTGACATATGCCTTATATGCATATTTTGTATGTAGAATAATGTTGCCCTTTTTTTATCTCCATAGTTATTTATATACTAGAGGAGGGCTTGATTGATTATGGCAATAGTGTGTCTATTTACTGTATGGTACTTGCTGTAAACTTGGGAGGTTCCATTCAGCTGTACATCCGCCCTCGTTGTAAAATAGACATCTTTAATTTTACAATTTTTTGTACATGAAAATGTTTTTATATATCATTTTTAAATAATTTAACCAGAGTATTGTTATGTGTTAATATATAGATCTGTGTGATAGATGTGGGTTGAGTTATTCCATCTGCATTTCTCTCATTCAGATTGCTTGTTGGTAGTAATGACCCCTCTATACTTGTAATTGAATGGCCCGTTTGTATTAGTCACTATTTCCGGTGAGCCAATCAGCGTATTGGTGCTAATACATTTTTGCCCTTACTTCCCAAAGAGGTATTGCCTATGTTTTCTATTTTTAAGCTGTCTTGTATTTCCAATAGTTAAGATGGTGGATGTGCGGCTGCCTTGGACTCACCTCGAGGCTAGCTCCACCCTCTGTTTACATATATGCGGTGACTCGGAGCGCCGCCTCATCCCGTGATCAAGTCCCATTAGAGACGAAACGTCAGGAGGCGGCCTTCTGACGTCACTGCATCATGTGTGAGGACCCGGAAGAGACGGGTGCACGCTTCTGAGAGCCGGCCGGCTGATTTTTTTTAATGCTGTTTACCTTCATGATTGATGTAAGTGCGCACAATCTTTTTTATCTATTAAACCTTAAGTGATTTTACACTATGCGAGTTTCCCTTGGTTCCTTTTTATATCCTGGAGTACCGTTACCCTGTATTTGATTTGGATACTGGCGAATACCTGGCTGATCATACCAGACAGATGCTATAAACTACACCCTTAACCACTAGAGGGCCGCACTATAGACAAAAGACGTCCACAGCGCGGCTCTCAAGTGCCGAGTGGACGTCTTTAGACGTCCTATTATTGTCATTCCCTGTGCGCGCCGCTGGGGGCGCGCAGCGGGGAAACAAAAAGTGCCCGGCGCATCGCTCGGGAGCCGATGTGAGTGCCTGGCGGCCGTGATGTCCGCCAGACACCCGCGATCGTCGGTGACAGCAGGGACGTGGAGCTCTGTGTGTAAACACAGAGCTCCATGTGCTGTCAGAGGAGAGGAGACCGATCTGTGTCTCTTGTACATAGGGACACAGCATTGGTCACCTCCCCCAGTCATTCCCCTCCCCCCACACAGTAAGAACACAATGAGGGAATACATTTAACCCCTTCCTCACCCCCTAGTGTTAACCCCTTCACTGCCAGTCACATTTATACAGTAATTAGTGCATTTTTATAGCACTGATCGCTGTATAAATGTGAATGGTCCCAAAATTGTGTCAAAAGTGTCCGATACGTCCGCCGCAATATCGCAGGCCTGACAAAAAAATCGCAAATCGCAGCCATTACTAGTAAAAAAAAAAATCATAAATCTATCCCCTATTTTGTAGGCGCTATAACTTTTGCGCAAACCAATCAATATACGCTTATTGTGATTTTTTTTAACAAAAATATGTAGAAGAATACGTATTGGCCTAAACCGAGGGAACTTTTTTTTTTTTTTAAATTGGGATATTATTATAACAAAAAGTAAAAAATATTGTGTTTTTTTTAAAAAATTTCTGTTTTTTTTATGTTTATAGCGCAAAAAATAAAAATCGCAGAGGTGATCAAATACCACCAAAAGAAAGCACTATTTGTGGGAAAAAAATGATAAAAATATAATTTGGGTACAGTGTTGTATGACCGCGCAATTGTCATTCAAAATGCGTCAGCGCTGAAAGCTTAAAATTGGTCTGGGCACGAAGGGGGTTTAAGTGCCCAGTAATGAAGTGGTTAATGTGGATGATGGATGTCACTCCTGTTTTCTGCTGTGTTTGATCTCCTTGAGATCTTTGGCTCTGGTAAGGGTCAGTGTTTGATGGTGGTGGAGGCTCTTGTTCGTCATCAACTGCACCGTGTGTGGATTAATTTTGCACTTTGAGCTTACTATCCTTACCTTCGTCTATTATTGGACTTTGTTTATTATTTTTCATTTATCAATTTTTCAATTTACATGCATTCTGTGTATATCTTTGATATTCATTGTATTCTGATTGGATATTCACTTTGTATTGTATTGTGTCCATGTCACTTTATTGGATAATAAGCATTTTTTGTCCTGTTTTATATAGCGCGACCCCTCTTCTTTTCTTATGTATTTTTGATGTTGTATAGCATTTTTGAGTCGCAGCTTTTCTTTAATATTTTTTCACATATGGTATGCGCAATTTTTCTTTGTTTTATCCATTCACAATAGCCAGCATCTCTTTCTCAATTTGGGCATCATTGTCTTGTGTTAAGGTCAGTGCTTGTGAAGCATATGCCACAGGATGTCCTTGTTGAGTCAGTACAACGCCTAAAAGAAACTGGAATGCATCCATACAGTGTCACAGTTTATGTCAAAATATTTCAGTATTGGCCCTGGATGTTTTGGTGTAGTGTTTTTTCACTTTGTCTAAAGTCTTTTCCATGTTTGCATCCCAACACCAAACAGCATCCTTCTGTAGCAGTGTACGTAGCGGTGCTATCTGTTGAGCAAGGACCTGAGAGAATTTGAATAGATAGTTGAAAATACCTAGTGATGGGAGAGCCAGGAGGCGGGGTCTAGCTGCACAGTCATGCTGCACTAGAGCTCCGCTCTGTGGGGAAAGAAAACCGCAAATAATTGATTTTAATAGAGCTGCAAACGAACAGAAAACGACGGGTCGAGTTCCCAGGAGGTGAGGAGAACCATTTTATTGAAATATGGTGCTGGGGGGTGCCAGAAATAAGGGTAAATCCAACCCTAATAGCACGGCCCAGCAGATGAAGGGCTCTGTAAAAAAGGCGGCATTCTCCTCAGCCACCTCAGCTACCTCAGAGTCTAATACTGAGGGGAAAGGCAAGCAACGCTTGTTAAAGGGAATGAAATCCGCAGCTTCTCTGAGGAACATGGACATGGACAGTGAGGAGGAGGACTTGTCTAATACCCCACAAATAGCTACATTAAGTAAGACAGTCCCCTCAGAGCTCCTAAGTCAATTCGAGAAAATGCTGAATAAAGCGCTAAAGCGCACCTCAGAGCAAATCACCACTCGTCTAACTAAGGAAATAAGAGACTTGGGCTGCCGCACAGAGACTTTAGAGGCAAAAATGGACGAAATTTAAATTTATACTCAAGATTGCCAATCAGAACTAGATGCGCTTAAAGAGGAGAACTTGGTACTTCATAGCAAACTAGAAGATTTTGAGAACGGCGCCAGGAGATCGAATTTGAGATTATGGGGAATTCCTGAGACGGTCCTGGACCTTTCAGGTACCATTCTAGCATTGTGTCAGAAGCTAGTGCCGGGACTGCCTGTAGAACGCCTGGAATTTGATAGAATACATAGGGCATTAGCCCCAAAAAAATCTGAGGGACCCCCCAGGGATATCATTGCAAAATTCCACTACTACAGAACAAAAGAGCAGGTTCTGGAAGCAGCCAGAGAGAAGAGCAGTTTAACATTCCAGGGAAACAATTTCCAGATATTCGCCGATCTAGTCCATCCCCGTCACGGGTAAACCTAACAAACTTTATTGGTTTATTGTTGACTGTTTATTTACTAATTTTTTCTGTGTTTCCCTTCCTTTTCAAGGTTGAATACCCCAGAGTCCCCTTTTCCTTTTCTTTCCCCAAGTCTGCAGGGATTGGGCTGGCCAGATGTCCTCCGGTTTATTACGGTAAGATGGACAGAGAAGTAAAGCTACCATGGCACCATTGAATATATTGTCGTTAAATGTACAGGGATTGAATGTGCCACAGAAAAGAACCAAGGCCTTCAGAACATTTCAGGCCAAAAAAGCCCATATTGTTTGCCTACAGGAAACTCACTTTACTACGAACACGACTCCTAGATTTTTTAACCCCTCCTATCCACAAGTCTATTCAGCCTCTGCTTCAGTCAAAAAAAGGGGAACCCTTATCGCTTTTCATCGCACCACACCATTCACTCTAAAAACGGAAATCAAAGATCCAGAGGGCAGATACATACTATTAACAGGCCAAGTGTTAGATACGGAGATCACGATAGTATCTTATTATGCTCCTAATCTAAACCCGTTACCCTTCTTATCGCATCTTTTCCAAATAATTAATTCACATAAAATAGGGACTCTCCTCATCTGCGGAGACTCCAACCAAGTCCTTCTTCCATTCTTAGATAAAACCCCCTATGTCACACCTAAACACCAAGCTAAATGGACCCTTCCCAACTTATTAGCCAAATACAATTTAGTAGACACGTGGAGAGAACACAATCCTACAAAACGTAACTACACATACTTTTCAAACCCACACCAATCCTTCAGCCGAATTGATCATATTTTTGTGACAATCGGTATGGTTCCTGAAATACTATATTCAAATATAATACCCATCCCTTGGTCAGATCACAATGCGGTGTACACCACAATGGCATCAACCATTCCGAAAAACCATGATCCCACTTGGTATCTTCCTGAAATTATACTCAAACACCCTGCCCATTGCCAATTGATTGAACAAGCTCTAAAAGACTATCTAGAACTCAATGCAAGCCCTGAAATATCCCCACTTACATTATGGGAAGCACATAAGCCAGTCCTCAGAGGAGCATTCCAGCGGCAAATAGGGATCTTAAAAAAGGAGCGAGCACTGATGGCAAGAAAATTGGAAACATAATTCAACTTAGCATTTCTGGCCCTACAAAACTGCCAAACTCAAACTAATAGAACTCGGCTGGACAAAGCACATCTGGAATACGACTTGTTCTTAACCGATTCGGCGAATAGAACACTTAATAGATCTAGACATGCTTTCTACAAGCAAGCTAATAAACCAGGGACATATTTAGCTAGAGCGCTAAACACACTCAATAAGACTTTTAAACCCATAAAGTTAAAAATTGCCAACAGGGTTCTCTCCAGCAATCCACTTAAAATAGTTCAAAAGTTTAGCTCACATCTAAAACAACTCTACTCAGAAACTACTGTATTTGACGAATCTAAAGCTGACTCCTTTTTTGCACAAATTAATCTTCCACAAATAAGTCAACCACAGAAAGAACAGTTGGAAGAACCAATTACGCAAGAGGATGTAGCTTTAGCCATTCGGGAACTCAAAATTAACAAAAGACCGGGACCTGACGGGTTCTTGGCAAACTACCTCAAAACTTTTACTGAGTTACTTTCACCCAGACTGGCAGAGGCATTTAACAACTTACTAGAGCAAAAAACCTTCAGACCTGAAACGTTGCTAGCAACGGTTTGTATGATTCCCAAACCACATTCGGATGACACACTTTGTAGCAATTATCGTCCCATATCTATGCTTAACATAGATATAAAACTATTAGGTAAAATACTAGCTACCTGCCTTAACAATTTTATCGGTACTCTAATCAATCGAGATCAAGTAGGTTTCATGCCATCCAGACAAGTGGGCGATAATATACGCAGGGCATGCCTCTTGGCCAACATAGCAAAGAAAAGGGGTATACCGGCGTGTTTTCTCTCTCTGGACATCAAACAAGCTTTTGATTCTGTTTCCTGGGCGTATTTAAAATATACTCTACAGAAATGGGGCTTTGGCCCTAATTTCACTAATTGGATTATGGAACTTTATAATAACCCTAAAGCTTATGTTAAATACGCAGGATATAAGTCTGACACATTTGATATCAGAAGAGGAACACGTCAGGGCTGCCCGTTATCCCCGTTATTATTTGCCCTCCTTATCGAACCGCTTGCTCAGAAAATCAGATCAGACCCCACTATCCTAGGTATAGAATTAGGAGGTCATAAACATAAATTATGCCTATTTGCGGATGACATTCTTTTATTTCTTTCTTCCCCGCAAGTAACTGGCCCTAATCTCATCCCAATACTTGATAGATTCGCGAAGTTCTCAGGTCTAGCCATTAATCCCAAGAAATGTGTAGCACTAAACATATCCCTCTCAAGACTAGAATTAAGTGCAGCCACAGTAGGTCTTCCATTTACATGGTCGGATAAGAGCCTCCCGTACTTAGGAACACACGTAACGGCTGATACATCTGATTTATTCTCTTATAATTATCCCTCTCTTCTTAAACAGATAACAAACTTACTCAAATCCTGGTCCCAGCTCCCATTATCCTGGTTAGGTAGGATCAACGCAGTTAAGATGACAATATTACCAAAATTGTTGTATCTTTTTAGAGTGCTCCCGAGTCCAATACCGGCTTACTTTCTGAGGATAATACAAAACAGAATGACGACCTTTATATGGGGCACATCTAGGCCCAGAATAAAGGCGAAAATCTTGCATCTCCCCAAAACTCAAGGAGGGTTAGGATATCCGAATTTTACAAACTACTATAGGGCAGCGCAAATTTCAACCTTGGCCAAATATCATGCAAAAAAGGAAACACCTCTCTGGGTAGCGATTGAGGCAACCGAGTGTGATCCCATCCCTCCAGCAAACTTACTATGGATTCTTCCCAAGCTACGCGGGAAAATCTGCAATCCAATTATTAAACATTCTCTCTCACTATGGGATAGCTATAAATCCAAGTATTCACTGGTGTCCCCTCTCAACCCACTGCTTTCATTTTATAAAAACCCAACATTTTATCCGGCATGGATCTTCCCTAACACATTCAAGGAATGGGTAAGGAAAGACTGTATATATGTCTATAAATTTTTGGATTCATCGGGTATCATGCCCTTCCCGACAGTATGTAAAAAATACGGTATACCTCAATCAGAATTGTTTCGATACCTCCAAATAAAAAATTTTGTGGAAACACATCTGACCTCTTCGGCTCTGAAAAACCAGATGTCACCTTTTGAAAGTATATGTAAAGATAATCCACATGTAAGAGGTACAATTTCGGTTCTGTACTTGCAGTCACTATCCCACAATAGCACAACAAAGCTTCCTTATGTTCAGAAATGGGAGAGTGACCTGGGTATAGAACTTAATACCTCGGATTGGAATCAAATATGGCGAAACACTAAATCGGCTTCCTCGAATATAATAGCATTGGAAGCGGGCTATAAGGTATTAATGAGATGGTACCTGGTGCCAAGCAGAATAGCTAAATATGCACCAAACTGCACCGGACATTGCTATAGGGGTTGCATCACCGAAGGTACATATTTTCATACTTGGTGGACGTGTCCAATAGTACAGAAATTCTGGGATAAGATTTTCAAGATGGTAAATGCGGTGACTAAATTGAGAATACTTCCAGACCCTAAATTAGCACTACTGAATTTAAAGCCCATCAATCTAACACACACGCACTTCAAGCTACTAACACAACTCTTTACGGCAGCCAAACAAACCATAGCAAAAGCTTGAAAAACTCCAATTTTATCAACGACGGAAACAAAAAATAGAATGAATATTGCTATGACGCACGCCAAAATGGAAGCGTTAGAAACAGACACGATCTCCAACTTTGAAAAAATATGGAACCCTTGGATACAATATGCTATACCAGAACATTTTAATAAAGGTGTAATGATGCCATGGTAGCTTTCCTATACAAAAATAACCGGTGTACATTTCATGCTTTGACGACGTATCCTAGCCCATCCCTGCAGACTTCCTTACCTGACCCCCCCATTTTCCTTCCTTTTCTTCCCTTCTTCCTTTTCCTGATCTGATACTGCATAAGGTAGTACCCTCGTGTATCTACCGTTAACTTTGAAAAGGTAGCACATTTTAGAAATTTAAAGTTGATAGGTAGTAAGGTTACATTAAATAAGGACGTATTATCTTTGATATATTATCCACTAGCCACTAGGACAAGTTGTAAGGATTACATATTTGGCTATGTTAACTACTTAAACTCTTCCTGCGATAGTACACAGAACATGGCTAAAATATTCCCGTTTATTGTTGTTTAAGAAAGATGATACTGTTAGTCAATCTTATGTTATAATAACCACCTGATTACTGTAACGAATGTATGCTTCAATTTATTCTTGCATTTAATAAAGATATTCTTGACAAGGAAAATACCTAGTGATCTCTTCAGCTCCTTTCTGGAGGTTGGGGCCTTCATGTTAAGAACTGCTGTAATCTTTGTATCAGGCTTCAAACCCTCTTTGGTTAGTAGGTGTCCAAAATATGTAACTTCTTCTACCCCAATTTGCATTTGCAGGGTGGCTTTGGCCAATTATGGTTCAGGGGGTTTAGTACACGCCCCACACTATATAAGGCCGCCTACAAGGCGGCCACGTGTAGTGTGTTGCAGCGTTGTTAAAGAAAATAAGTCAGTCAGTCAGTTAGAGAGAGAGAGAGATAGAGAGAGAGAGAGGCACAGTGTCTTTTCTACCAGATAGATAGATAGACAGAGCAGGCAGGCTAGTCAGTTTAGTTAAATTTACAGTGTGTAGAGGATATATATACATCCTAGGCATTGTATATATATTTATACACTGTATAGCTTAGCTAGATCAGCTATTCCTATTTGTTAGGCAGTAGATTGTTCTAGCTGCAGTGCTCTAATGTGTTGTATTGCCTGTATGCTGTTTAGTTTACACCTAAACATAGTACTCAGTGTTAGTGGACGTGTGCTATTTAATTGCACATAAACGCAGTTGCTGTTAGTGCATGTGTGCTATTTAATTGAACATACACACAGTTGCTGTTACTGCACGTGTGCTATTTAATTGCACATAAACGCAGTTGCTGTTACTGCACGTGTGCTATTTAATTGCACATAAACGCATTAGCTGTTACTGCATGTGTGCTATTTAATTGCACATAACCGCAGTTGCTGTTACTGCACGTGGGCTATTTAATTGCACATAAATGCATTAGCTGTTACTGCACGTGTGCTATTTATTTGCACATAAACGCAGTTGCTGTTAGTGCACGTGTGTTATTTAATTGCACATAAACACAGTCGCTCTTACTGCACGTGTGCTGTTTATTTCTGATTTTGTCCTGTACAGGCCATTAAAATGTCTCGAAGGACAACAACGAGAGGCATAGAGTCACTAGGGCAAGCAGGCTCTGCATCTAGAGGCAACGCTGGTGGTGGACATGGTGCATCCTCTTCAGCACGTGGCCGTCTGACACGCTCGTCCTTCTTTTCGGGAGCTGGCTGTGTTGAGCCTCAACATGTAGAGAAATTAGTAGAGTGGATGACCAAGCCGTCCTCATCCTCCTCATCCTCTCTCACCCAGGCTGAGCTTAGTTTGTCTGGCAAAGCAGCTGCGAAGGCGTCCTCTTCCCTCTGCACAATGGCATCACACAATCCTTCCCTAGTCCCACCATGTCCTCCTGAGGAGTCCCCCGAACTGTTTTAACACAGTGTTGGGTACATGCTGCATGAAGATGCACAGCGTTTTGAAGGCTCCGATGACGGAACACAGATAGAGGAAGGCATTGATGTGAGCCCAGAGAGAGCGGGTGTCCGAGAGGGACAGCAATCTGGCAGTCATGTTCCCCCAGCTGCAGCATACTGCCAGGTTTTCGACAGTGATGAGGAGGGAGGGGATGATGAGGTCACTGACTCTATGTGGGTACCTGATAGGAAAGAGGAGGAGGAAGAGAAGGAGTAGGAGGAAGAGGCACAGGCACATCTCCAAAGAGGCAGGATGCCCACCAGGGGCCAGCTTAAGGGAAGCACACCAACTGCATTACATCACAGAGCTACGCCTGTGCAGGTTGCTGCTGTGTCTCAACGGTACTGCAAAAGTTCTTTGGTGTGGGCCTTTTTTGAGACATGTGCATCAGATCGCACCGTTGCTATTTGCAACATATGTCTCAAGCGTATCTCGCGTGGCCAAAACATCACCCGCTTGGGCACCACATGCTTGACCAGACATATGTTGACCTGCAATGCAGTTCGTTGGCAAGCATACCTGAATGACCCACACCAAAGAACAAAGCGGACCTCCCCTTGCTCCTCATCAGCTTGGAGCTCCAACCCCACTAGACCCTCAGTCCTCTCTGAAGCCTGCACTGATAGGACTGAAGGTGTAGAAATAGGTGTGTCACAACCTAGTAGTACATGCGGGAAATCTACTGATGGTAGCAGACAAATTTCCCTGCCCCAGCTGCTGCAGCACCGAAAGAAGTACTCTCCCAGCCATCCACATGCCCAGCGGTTGGATGCTAGCTTAGCGAAATTGCTAGCACTTCAACTGCTACCTTTTCAGTTGGTAGATTCTGCCCCCTTCCATGAGTTTGTGGAATGTGCGGTACCTCAGTGGCAAGTACCCAAACACCACTTTTTCTCACGGAAGGCGATTCCCGCTCTCTACCGCCATGTGGAAGGCAACGTCCATGCCTCGCTGGACAGGGCGGTCAGTGGTAAGGTGCATCTTACCGCTGACTCATGGTCCAGCAGGCATGGACAGGGATGTTACCTCTTTTTCACGGCGCATTGGGTGACTCTGCTGGCAGCTGGGAAGGACGCAGGGCAAGGTACAGTAGTGTTGGAGGTTGTTCCGCCACCACGCCTCCAAAACACTACTACTGGTTGTGACACACCTCTCTCCTCCACCCCTCCTCTTCTTTCTCTGTGGCCTCTTCCTGTGCTGATGTTTCATCTGAACCAGCCGTGCTCCGTAGGCGTATGAGGGGCTACGCAGGAATGCAGGCAAAGAGATGCCATGCGGTCCTAGAGCTGGTGTGCTTGGGAGACAGGAGCCACACTGGGGCAGAGGTTCTGTCAGCTCTACAGGGGCAGGCTCAGAGGTGGTTGACGCCACACCAGCTTAAGCAATAAATGGTGGTTAGCAACAATGGCACCAACCTCCTCTCTGCCCTGCGACAGGGAAAACTGACCCATATGCCCTGTTTTGCTCATGTTCTGAATTTGGTGGTGCAGCAGTTCTTGGGCAGGTACCCGGGCTTACAGGATGTCCTGAAGCAGGACAGGAAAGTATGTGTGCATTTCCGAAGGTCATACAATGCCACTGCTTGGCTGACAGACCTCCAAAGGGAATACAACCTGCCCAAGAACCGCCTAATCTGTGACATGCCCACCAGATGGAACTCTACATTGGCCATGCTGCAGCGGCTGCACACGCAGCAGAGGGCCATCAATGAGTACCTGTGCCAATATGGCAGCAGAACTGGGTCAGGGGAGCTTGTTTTTTTTTCCCTATGCCAGTGGGCCTTGATCAGGGATGCATGCACTGTCCTGTCCCCATTTGAGGAGGCCACGAGGATGGTGAGCAGTGACAGTGCATGCATCAGTGAGACTGTCCTTCTTATTCACCTGGTGGAACACACGCTACCTGGAATAATGGACAGGGCCCTTGAGGCAGAACAGAGGGAGGAAGGGGAGGACTTCCTTACCGATCAAGGCCCCCTTTATCCAGACAGTGGTCCTGCATGCCCGCCTAGCACACAGGAAGAGGACGAGGAGGACGGGGTGGAGGAGGAGGAGAATGATTGTATCAGCAGCATGGAGGTGGAGCCTAGCACTCAGCATCAGCAGCAGCAGTCTTCAAGGGATCACTTACAGTCCCAAGGAACCCGTGGACTTTTACGTGGCTGGGATGAGATGGCTGCGGATCCTGTCGTCCTCAGTGACCCAGAGGACTGTGCCCCGAATGCCTCAGCAAACCTACGCTGCATGGCCTCCCTGATCCTGCAAAGCCTGCGTAAGGATCCTCATGTTCGTGGTATCAAGGAAAGGGATCATTACTGGCTGGCAACTCTCCTTAATCCACGTTACAAGAGTAAGGTTGCGGAGCTTATCTTGCCATCGCAGAGGGAGCAGAAGTTGAAACATCTTCGGGAGGCCTTGCAGAAGGGTCTGTGCAACGCGTTCCCAGAACCTGGGGGATTACCAAATCCTGTTCCTGGACAACGTGTTGCTGAGGCTTCGGTGAGTCACAGAAGGAGCGGTGGAGAAGGTGGCCATCTGACCCAAGGTATGACCGGTTCCAGCAACCATCGCCAGCGTTTGGTTTACATGGTGCGTGAATACCTAGGGGCAAGATCGGACTTGGACACCTTCCCCACCAAAAATCCTCTGGCTTACTGGGTCTTGAGGATGGATCACTGGCCAGAGCTTGCACAGTATGCAATTGAGCTACTGGCTTGCCCTGCATCCAGCAATATTTCAGAATGCACATTCAGTGCTGCTGGAGGCTTTGTGACCGATCACAGGGTGCGCCTCTCCACCGACTCCGTCGATCGACTGACCTTCATAAAAATGAATCAGGCTTGGATCAACACCAGCTACCAAGCACCTAATGCTGATGTAACTGAATATTTTTTTTGAAATGACAGATCCCTTGGAGACTGCCTATGCTGATGCTGAGCGACTGTCCTGTTATGCTGCTGACTGAATATCCTTTTCCTCCTCACTGATCTTGCTGATAGCTAGTAAGAACATTTTTGTTTCTGGGCTCCGCCACCAGTGCCTAAGGCCCAATTTTTCTGCCCCTGTTTAACAGGGGCATCTAATAACAATTTTTGATGCAATACTTTGCATGTGGCTCTTTGCTGCGCTCCAATTACAGTATCTGTGAGGTGTTGCAGTGTTGTGTTGTGCCTAAGGCCCAATTTTTCTGCCTCTGTTTAACAGGGGCATCTAATAAAAAAATTTGATGCAATACTTTGCATGTGGCTCTTTGTTGCGCTCCAATTACAATATCTGTGAGGGGTTGCAGTGTTGTGTTGTGCCTAAGGCCCAATTTTTGTGCCCCTGTTTAACAGGGGCAGAAAATAACAATTTTGGATGCAATGGTTTGCATGTGGCTCTTTGCTGAGCTCCAATTACATTATCAAAGTATATAGGGCCAAAGGGTCTTGTCAGGGCCGATCCTCCCTATAGGCTCACTATGCAAGCCGCTTAGGGCCCCGCAAAGCTGCGAAGGGCCCCCCAAATTACTAGAGGCCCCGCCTGGTGAGAAGTCATTTTCACCCCCTCACCCTGCTTCTAAACTCGCTGGCTGAGTCATTTCCGACAGCAGAAGAACACCCCCTCCCCCCGCTTCTCAACTTTCTTTAATGTGACATGTCACTGTTGTCAGGCCCCCTCCCCCCCGGCTTCTCATTTTCAATGTGCCATGCCATTTTGCTTAGGGCCCCAGGGAGGTCAGGATCGGCACTGGGTCTTGTAATGACCTGGGGGGAGTGGTGGCGAGGAAACTCATGCTATTTTTTTCAATGATTTTTATCCATATTGCAGGGACCAAACATTACATTAAAGCCGCAAGCAGTATTAAATTACTTTTTTCTGAGAGTAATCTCATGTTGTGCAGGGACATTTCTAAACACGTGCCACTACTTTAGACACCCAGCAGGTACGATATTTAACCGGTTAAGCCCCGGACCTTTAGGCAGCTAAATGCCCAAGCCAGGTTTTGCGATTCGGCACTGCGTCGCTTTAACAGACAATTGCGTGGTCGTGCGACGTAGCTCCCAAACAAAATTGGTGTCCTTTTTTCCCCACAAATAGAGTTTTCTTTTGGTGGTATTTGATCACCTCTGCGGTTTTTATTTTTTGCGCTATAAACAAAAATAGAGCGACAATTTTGAAAAAAAATCAATATTTTTTACTTTTTGCTGTAATAAATATCCCCCAAAAACATATATACATTTTTTTTCCTCAGGTTAGGCCGATACGTATTCTTCTACATATTTTTGGTAAAAAAACCCGCAATAAGCGATTGGTTTGCGCAAAATTTATATTTATAGCGTTTACAAAATAGGGGATATTTTTATTGCATTTTTATTATTTTTTTTTTTTTTACTACTACTTTTTTTTTACTACTAATGGCGGCGATCAGCGATTTTTTTCGTGACTGCGACAATATGGCGGACACTTCGGACAATTTTGACACATTTTTGGAACCATTGTCATTTTCACAGCAAAACATGCATTTAAAATGCATTCTTTATTGTGAAAATGACAGTTGCAGTTTGGGAGTTAACCACAGGGGGCGCTGAAGGTGTTAGGCTTCACCTAGTGTGTGTTTACAACTGTAGGGGGGTGTGGCTGTAGGTCTGATGTCATCGATTGTGTCTCCCCTATAAAGGGGATGACACGATCGATGCGCCGCCACAGTGAAGCACGGGGAAGCCATGTTTACATACGGCTCTCCCCGTTCTTCAGCTCCGGGGAGCGATCGCGAGGGGGCGACTATAAACGAATAGCCGCGCCCTCGTCCCGGATCGCTCCCCGCGGGTTTCCGACCGCGGCATGTACCGGGGGGTCCCGATCGGACCCCCGACCCGCGGAAAGGCGGGTACGTACATGTACGCCCATATGCCTGTACGTGCCATTCTGTGGACGTACATGTACATGCGGCGGTCGGCAACCGGTTAAAGGAATTTTTGATTTTTTTTTCACTTTAAGCATCATTAAAATCGCTGCTCCAGAAAAAACTACAGTTTTTAAAACTTTTTTTTCCATTGATACAAGTTCCCTGGGGCAAGACTCAGGTTCTCAAAGATGTTTTCCAACAATAACTTGAATATTGGGCTTTAAAATGAGCACTTTTGAATTTGAACGTTCGAGTCCCATAGACTTCAATGGGGTTCTAAATGTTCGCGCGAATGATCGGTCCGTTCGAAAGTTCTGGTGCGAACCGAATGCGGGTATGTTCGGCTCATCCCTAGTCTTGGGCTGTGCTAGTATGGAAGCGGTGTGATAGTCCCTAAAATGTATGTACCTGGCTCCTCCTGCTAGTCTACGTTTAGTCAGGTTAGCTCTGGAGCTTCTGGCTTTCATGTTTCGCCACACAATTTTACCCAAAGTTGATTGTAAAGAAGTAAAATAAGAATAAGGGCACAGGTATAGGCACAGATCTAAAGATATAAAGCAATTGTGGAAGCTTAAGCATTTTGAACGCGGCAAGTCTGCCTGACTATGTGAGGTACAGCTTGGGTATACTGTCAAGTTCCCTAGGAAGGTTATTTAAGAAGGGGGTATAATTTGCTTGAAACAGCGTTGACACTGATTTAGTAAGTTTGATACCTAAATATGAGATAGAAACTTTAGCTCATATAAACGGGTAGTTTTTGCTCAAGGTGAAATGTTGCTCTGATGATAACCCTAGGGGCAGTATAAAGAACTTTAAAACACATTTCTATCAGCTCAAATAATAATATCCTTAATCACTAAATAGTGATATGTGTAGTGAGTAATTTAACAAAATCCCACCAAAAAAAAACCCAAGAAATAAAACATTTAAAAAAATATCCCCCCACCTGGCTGCTGCACACACAGCCAGGTAGAGCCACCTGTAGAGTATAGAAAAAAAAACAGTGTTGTGCTGCCTAAATATAAAATATCTCCCCAAAAACCCTTAAATGAGAATAAGCGATTAGCAAGATACTGAGTGCATAATCAAATATTTGTGTTCCATGTCTGGGAATAGTGAACCAAAATAATAATAAAAAATATGTGTTCCCTAAATGGGAATAGTGAACAATAAACACTACAATAAAGTCCACACACTCAAAAGAAATTAAGAGTCCAAATGCACAAATATAGTCCTCAGAGTCTTCTGTATAAAAACGCACAACACACCGCTAGTGCCTGAATGTTGAAAATACAAGTGCTCTCCTCCACCTCTATATCCTAGCCGCTAACCTCACGTTCTGATCCCTGTTTCACCAGGTCAGAAAAAGCAGGTTCCCTCTCAGGGATATAAAGAATCAGCTGGTCATGGAGCTCCTATTCCGTCTGTGCTGCCTCCGTGTAAGAGAACAATTAGAGCTGTCCCTGCGGATTTGGGGGAGCATGCGCGCGCTCAAATTCGCGGGAGTGTGCGCACGTGCACGGGAGTGCACCCGCGCGTCCCTTGGTGCCAGACAGCTTATTTAAAGGGTGCACTGACCCCAGCCTAGTGCTGACGAATCTCAGCGGTTCCGGTTCCTGTATCCTGTGCCTGTTCCTGTGCTCCTGATCCCAGTTACTGAACCTTGCTTCCTTGACCTTGCTATTGGACTCGCTTCACCTCTGACTCTCAGTTCCTGATCTTGGCTTCCCACTTGACCCTGTTTTCTGCCTGACGACTTTGTGCCTTGCTGCCCGCTCGTTGCTAAACCCGGCTTTCCATGTGACCACGCTCCTGTCTCCTGTTTGGCTCCGCTCAACTTCCCGGGTACCTGCGACTTCGTCCCTGCAACCTGCTGCGACTTTGTCTCTGCAACCTGCTGCGACTTCGTCCCTGCAACCTTCTGCGACTTCATCCCTGCAACCTGCTGTGACTTCCTGCCTTTCAAGATTCGCATCACCTGCTGCGGGCTTCCAGAGTTACATCGGCGGGCACTAGTGTTTCCCCTGGTCCTTGGTTTCTCTGGTCTCCACTCTCAGCGGGACCATGGCCGGAGATTCAAGAGAGGCTGACCTCATCACTTCAGACTTCACCCAGGTACGTGACACTCCGGCTGATTAGATGGATGCTAGCCAATACAGATTCCCTCAATGGGGTTCTATGCACATAGGAATAGAAAAGGCAAGAAAGGGACCCCTTACTGAAAAAGTCATGCCTATTCGACGTACCACGTATAGGGGGAAGGAGTCGCAGTGGCTACATCATCCCGCGAGCATCTTGACGTTTCTATGCATCCTGAGCCTGCACTGCTTAAGTGCTATGTTTGTGAGTAACATTTTAAAGTTTTAATAAGCAAATAAATCGTTTTGATATTCAGAGAGCACTAGATTTTTCCTTTTCTATTCCTATGTACACCGAACCCCATTGAGGGAATCTGTACTGGCTAGTATCCATTTAATCAGCCAGAGGCAGCACGGACGGAATAGGAGCTCCATGACTAGCTGATTCGTTTATATCCCTGAGAGGGAACCTGCTTTTTCTAAACTTCTGGTGAAACAGGGGTCAGAACGTGAGGTGAGCGGCTAGGATTTAGGATATGCATTTGGACTCTTAATTTCAATTGATGTGCATATCCCATGCACTGATGTTAAGAGTCAGTATCATTGGGTGATGGTCAATCTTTCCTTCTCTAACACGAAGACACCTTACAAGTGGATTCTGATTTGTTTTGATTGATCCAGCAGTGCATCATTGATGAACTTTTATTTTTTATTTGATATATATTCAGATTTTTAAAGCGCTACACCTTTATTTTATATGTGTTCTATTAGTAAGGGTTTTATACGGTTTATAGTATTCTCCTACAAAACCATCAGGGTCAGGAGATTTACTGTTTGGAAGGGAATGAATAGCTTTCCCAATTTCAAATACTGTGAATGGAGTATTGAGGGTTGTCAGTTGGTCATTGGATAGGCTCAAGAGGTGGACAGAGTCAAGGAATTTCTGAATAGAGGTGGTATCTGGTTGGTCAAGGATTTTATCGCTTTTTTTCAGGTTATATAGAGTGCCATAATAAGTGCTGAAGGCATCCGCTATAGCCCGAGGGTCGAATAATTTCTGTTTAGTAATTGGGTGGTACTGGAAGAGAATGTGGGATCCCTGGGGAAGTCACGTTATCAGTGACGCAACGCATCGGGTGGAGCCTTGTGATGTCAGTTCCGGTCAGTTCCGGTGGTGTTTTAACAGAAGTACTGTGAGGAGGCCTGTGTGTCACTACTCCCATTGCTTTTTACTGTGGTTTTTATCCTTACTTGATGTAAGCAGTTTTTTTACTAAATACATTTACTTTTCATTTGGCAAAATTGCACTATGGCTGTTCTTTGTTTCCTTTGAGCGCCATTTATACAAGAAGTGCCATTCCTAGGAGTGAGCTGTTTCCTCTATATGTGGAATTACCCAGGATGTTTTGATGCCAAGTTTTGGACGTAGTTCTTTGTCTTCGCCTGGAACCTGGATGCCTTTACAGATCCATCAGCAGGATTCCTTATCTGACTATCTGATGAGCCTTGTTTGACCCTTGGGTCATTGTTGGAGGTGAGCGGCCGATTCATAAATGTTTGGATAGATATTTTATCTGTTTTTTCTTCTATCAAGTTATCTCTATGAGATGTTTGCCTTTATATGAACTAACTCCTGCCGTTGGGCTTTAGTTGGACTTTATTCACATTTGATTATTTATTTATTTTTATGTTTGGACACTCATCATTTTGTTTCTTTGAGTATATTACTTGATGGCACATTATTGAATAAGTGCACCATTCCTATATTTTTCTTTTACATTTATTATGCAGTGTCTTTTGAGTACACATCTAAGTGGTTGCAGCTAATTCACGGTCACTATACATGTACTATATTTTTTTTTTCTGAGTTTATATTCACTATATTCATTGGAGGTTGATGGTTTATATTTACTTAAAAATTAGAACATAGTAGCGCGCAAGTTTTTTCCTTAAAACATATTGTATGAAGAAGCCTTGCATATAGGCCGTGCAGACCAGACAATGTGAGGGTTAGACACATAAAAAAGTGCAGCGCTTATATAAATAATGACAACATGTGAAACCAAATATAAATGTTAACACAGTGAGTGTGTGAATCAAATAAAAAATGGGTTAAAAGGTTTAAATAAATAATGTCCACCAAAGTGAAAACGAGGCAAAGAGTTGAATCAAAAAATCCTAATAAGGTATCGGTAGATGAGCATCACTGAGGCGTCACTGAGAAGGAGAAGCTTCAGCTTAAAAGTAGATAGAGGAACTTGCAAGGAGAACCACTGTGTGAAGGCTTACCGGAGGCAGTAGACTTAAAGGGGCATATACCTCTAAAGTCATATAGGCTTATGGTGACATTCACCGTTTAAAGCGAGAATCCAGGTTGCTCCAGGTTCAAAATGGGTACAGCAATGATCGTCAGCAAGTTCACAGTGAAACATATGGTGAACTCGCACACGAGGGAGGAATAAGTATATCCAGGATCTCGCATGATGTAACCAGTAATTATAGAAAGGTTCCACATAGTGTGATATTGTTTAAAAGGATTTAATAGAAAAAAAGTAAGGCCCCTTTCACACTGGGGCTGGGGCGGTGTTGGCAGTAAAGTGCCGCTATTTTTAGCTGTGCTTTACCGCCAATTTTGCAGTGCTATTCAGCCGCTAGCCGGGTGGTTTTACCCCCTGCTAGCAGCCGAGAAAGCGTTAAAAACCACCGCAAGGCGCCTCTGCAGAGGTGCTTGGCCGGCGTTATAGCCACGGTGTCCCAATGATTTCAATAGGCAGGGGCAGTGGAGGAACGGTATATACACCCTCTGGGCTTTCCCACTGGAGACACTGCAGCGGCTGTTTAGGGTCGGTTTGCAGGTGCTATTTTTAGCACAATGTTGTGCTTTTTTAAGGTCATATTTACCCGCACAGTAATTTACTTTGAATTCTTTTATAATGAAGATATTTTTAAATACAAGACAATCTATATGACATAGGGCCATATTCTGAGTAAGGATACGATGGAGTATCTCAGGATACTCCATTGTATCTCTCTTTTTTGGCCCGTGTATCTATGCGACTGATTCTTAGAATCATTTTCGCATAGATACACTTAAGATCCGCCATGTGTAAGTCACTTACACTGTCGGATCTTAAATGTAATTACTCCGCCCGCCGCTAGATGGCGTTTACGTTCAGGTCTCATTTGTTTATGCAAATGAGCCTGATACGCCGATTCCCGAACGAATTTGCGTCGCGTAACCGTCGATAACGTCGTTTGCGTAAGCGTAAACTTACCCCTGCTATATGAGGGGTAAGTTTAGGCAAGTCCCACGTAGGCCATGTTAAGTATGGCGTCAGGTCCGCGTCGTGTTTTTCCGTCGGCTACGTCGTTTCCCTAAGTCGTTCTTGAATACGATTTTACGTCAATGACGCACACGTCGGCGTCATTGACGTTTTACGCCGAGAAATGGAGCATGCGCACTGGGCTATTTTAAGCCCGGCGCATGCGCAGTTCGTTAGAATCGGGGGCGCGCTTAATTTAAATAGGAGCCGCCCCCTTGGAGATACGTGTGGCTACGCCGGGCCATTTACACTCCGCCGCCCCAAACTACGGAGCAAGTGTTTGGGGAATACAGCACTTGCTCCTGTAGGTTGGGGCGGCGGAGTGTAAATGGCTTATGCGCCGCCCGCGGGAAATCTAGGAGAATATGGCCCAGTGTCTATAATATGAAACGTATTCACGGAGACGTATGATCATACAAAATAGCTAATTTATTGGTAGACAAAATATGAATATTTACATGAAATTAAAATACCAGTTGTGTTGCATTAACGACTTGAAAATCAACAAAATACCCCCAAAATGGGCATGCAATACCTTTGTTCTGTGTCATGGTAAGTTCTCAAGATAACTTTATGTAAATGACAATGAAACAAAAGCGTCTATTTCACATGCCCAACCGTTACTATACTGCAGGTAAGTAAGTGGTTAACAATGTGAAATATATTGGATGTTTGTTTTGTCAATAAAATTAGAACTATGTAAAAATAAAAATATAATAAAAATTGTACTCTTTAAGGAAAAATGACCAGTTATTGATTATGAGAACAAACCATAACTACACGATACTCAATACTTCAATATTTCAACATTTCAATAATAGATTTCAGATAAAATCAAAAATGACATAGTTACCAATTTTCCAAAAATTACTATTTCCTACTGGCAAGTGACCAGAGCTAAAATGGTTGCAGTCTTCATGCATTGTGCTTCAGTCATTGCTTCATTCCTGCTCTCATGGGGTGCTCCTATTGATGGGGTCTTCCTTCATTGATCCCCTGGGCTCCCTCCCCCGGGCTGATCGATTCATTCATCTCTCCTTCTGTCCTATGGGCTTTCCCTCTTTATAGCGATTAGAACAATAGGACTATCAAGATTATACTATACTACTATACTATATGTTCTACCCATCTGACGACTGTCCTTAACTCATAGGCCCCTGGTCTATATGGGAGTTCCTGTCAAGACATGTCTGGTTTCTATTGGCTGACAGCTTACATGTTTAACTTGTTCTCTGGGCTTTGAGAACCTCAAGTAATATCACTTCCAACCACTAGGTGTCTCACCTTTATTGTGAGATAATCTATTCGTTAATATTTATATTTTTGGGGAAACTATCGATATATATGTATACAAATATATATCTATATATACCTATACACATACACATTCTGGTAACTCTACATTTCATAAAATACAATTAGTATACTGTTGATTTTGATATAATATGTTCCTATATTCCTTTATAAACGTTTTTTCCCAAAACAGTCTTTTCAATCAATGCATAGGTTACATCTCTCAATCAAATGCAAAATAATTATTAATGTGGATACATTAATTATTTTGACATGTGTTTGATGGATATGTGTTACAGGTTAATTCACATTTTTATAATCACAATGTGATATCTTTCATAATGTTGGTTAGCTTCTTCAATGCACTTCTATTTATAAAACAAATTTCTCATATAATTCTTTCTTCTAACAAAGTTCTAACTTAACGGATATATTTCCCTCCGTCCTAATATGTCATTGATAATCTAAACATTACTTTTTATTTATTTCATGTCAATATATATTCTTTTAATACCATGTGTATTAATAGTGCAAACTTGTACATTGGTTTGTGAAGCTTGGACTTTAAACTGCCTCTTAATAAAGACAGTTTAATAGCTCAGCTGTGTAAATATCCTCTTCTTAAAGACTCTTCGCTGGTCAACATGGTCCATTGTGTTAGGATGGCTAAAGCCAACACTAGTGTCCATGAAAACTGCCCCACAATGGGGATATCTTCTCACTTGAAACCAGTTCAAAACGCCTGGTTTGGTGAGAAAGCTATTATCATTGTTTTTGAACTCTCTGTTTGAGAACAGGAGTTGTAAAAATCAGGAGATAGTTGATGTATTGGGAACTTGGTCAAATATGAGCCAAGGGGCCAGATCCTCAAAAGAGATACGCAGGAGGATCTGCTGTTCCGCCTGCGTATCCCTGTTTCTATCTTTGGAACTGATCCACAGAATCAGTTTCCAAGAGATAGACAGAAGATCCGGCAGGTGTAATAGTTTTACACTGCCGGATCTTAAGATGCAGTACCGCTACCGCCGCTGGTGGCATTCATCGTCGAAATTACGCGTCGGGTATGCTAATGAGGAGTTACGTCAATCCTCAAAGCTTTTTCGCGTTCGCTACGTCGCCGCTACGTTAGTTTCCCGTCGCTTAGTTACACTTTTGTAAAGCAGCCCTACTTTTACACAGCAGGCGTACTGCTGTGTAAAGTATGGCCGTCCTTCCCGTGTCGAATTTTTTAATTTTACGTCGATTGCGTAAGCCGTACGGGAATACGGAAATACACTACGCGCCGATCAAAAAATTACGTCACGTCGCGCAAAGCACGTCGGGAAATTTGCGTCACAAGCATGCGCAGTACGTCCGGCGCAGGAGCGCGCCTAATTTAAATGGGACTCGCCCCATTAGATTAGGAACGCCTTGCGCCGGACGGATTTGAGTTACACCGCCGCAAATTTCCAGGTAAGTGTGTTGTGGATCGATACCTAACTTAGGAAATTTGCGGCAGTGTAACTTAAATCTGTTAAGTTACGTTGCGCTGCGGGGCTGTGGATCTGGCCCACGGTTCTTTAGCCTTCACTGGCTGAAATAATTCCATATCAATGTCTCATCTCAATTTTGAGGCTTAATGGACTTTCCATATTTTTGCTGATAAAATATTGAATATATTATTATAATTTTCGCAATAAAACGCACGACAACAATAGCGCCTGCAAACCGCTCCAGTGTGAAAGGGGTCTAATAAGGAACACTCACATTTCATATGGAAATTTCAAGCAGTATGCAGAATCATGGAGTAGCATAGTAGTGTTAGCAGGACTCACCCAATGCGTTTCGTCTACTTAGACTCCATCTGGGGTGTGATTTCTTGCCAAAACCACCATGCTTATATAGTCTGTGTGGCCCCAAACAGGCCCGGATTCCCCACAAGGCCACCGAGGCCAGGCCTTGGGGCGTCAGGGCGGCGAGGGGCGAAAGCGTCATGGAGTCCCCCGACGCTCGGAACATACAGTTAAGGGCGGTAAGTTGCTTTCTAGCAGGACTAAATGTAGTGTGGGGGAATCCGCTCGCTCGTTAACAAGTGATTGCGCAGATGTCGCCAAAATCAGTAGTAAAATGTGTGCTTCCGTCCGTCCTCCCCTCCTGCCCACATAACTCTCTCTGCTGACTCTGTCTTCGGGACTCCGTCCTCCGCCCCCTGGCCGCTGAGAGGAGTGAGCTGTGCTCTTCCCATCTCAGCTGCAACAGGAGTTCTAGCACAGTGCTAGGACTCCTTTTTTGGAGATGACAGGGTCAATAAAGAGAACCTGTCACCTACAATTGCTATCACACAGGGGATTGTTTTCTCCTGTGTGATAGCAATAAAGTTAAGTGAAAAAAAATTATAAAAAAAATTATAAGAAATAATAATTAAATTAATAAAATAAAAAAGTAATTAAAAAGTAAATATATACAAAATTATACAACAATGAAAAAAGTAAATGACAAGCTACAAATAAATAAAACAAAAAGTAATAAAAAAGTAAAAAAAAAATAGAAACATAAAATATGTGAACTAGTTGCTGTCTCTTATTTCTGGGTGGCGTTCTCTATTCACTCCCTATTGCCGCAGATCGGTGCCCCCATAGACATATGCGCCAGTTCTGTGCCACCTCACTCCTGTCAGCCTATATAGTATCTCTTGCTGCGAACTGTTTGCTGCTTTATTATTAATGGAAACCATTCCAGGACCTTTTTCCTTTTTTTTTTTCTTTTTGTGTGTGCCACCAGTGACCCGGGCTCCAGAACCATATGCGCCCTCTCATTGATCCTGGACCCCAACCTATTTTTCCCCATGTGTACTTACCCTACCGGTGCATGCATGCCGTCAGCTCGATCCCGCCAACTTTATTACTTACGTCATGCTAACGGGACTGCTGTCCTGCGGTGAAGGTGACATTCGCCTCACACAGTGCCTGAATCGATGCCCATAGCCTCACGGACATGCACCCTGATCCTGCACTCACCCACCCCCAACCTCTCGTCTGGGAACCCCTGCTACAGTATGCTTGCTCCCTCAGGAGCGCTGAACACCACTTTGTCTACCACTCATGGACTGCCGCAGGCTCAAGCCACAGGACTGGTCGAGAATGCGGTCTGATGGTTCGGGAGGGCTGGGTCCCCCCCTTGTTCCCGCTTCCCCCCCCTCCCCCAAAATCCTCGCACCTCTCCCCTCCCCCTCCCCCCCATCCCCTCCCTTTTTTCCTTCCCCTCCCTTTTTTCCTTCCCCTTTTTTATTTTAGTTCTTATTTTACTGTTTTAATTTATTATCTACCTGTACTTATCCTAATTATTTTTTTTTGGGGGGAGGGGAGAGGGAAGAGAGTTGTAATTATTATGTTTCTCTTGGTGGACTTGTTCTCCCCCCTTTTTTTTTTGGTCAGCAGGGATGAGATGGCTCCTGCGGTCTCCCACCTGCCGCAGGGGAGTGATCTGTTCTCCCCTCGTCATCTGGGATAACTACGCTGAAGTCCTTCTCACTGAATAGCCCCTTGAAGCGTTTGCTTACGGTGGAGGTCTCTCTCCCCCTTAAGTATCTACCTACCTGGTCTGAATGCTGAGGCTTACGGCCTCTGAATTTTTTTTTTTTGTGGCTTCTCTTGGGTCTTTGGCGTATCATTGCCCTTGGGGCCTAGGAGACCCATCATCCAGGCACCATTTGCCGGGCTCAGGTAATATTTTTAAGGTACCAGTGATATACATGACAGTTAATTGTGGACTACAGGGTGCTCTACTGGCCGCCAGTGTCCACATCCTAGAAGTCTCCATGAAGGTTTTTTCCCTCTTTTTTTAATTTAATTTATGGGCAGCGGAGCTACGGTGGCTCTCGTGGCCTCCCGCTTGATGTGAGGGGAACCCGGCTCCCCTCTCGCCATCCGGGACCTTTGGCGTGGCCTCCTTCCTACTGAGAAGTTTCTTGAAATAGGCGCCCACCGTGTTTTGGTTATATATCCACCTGATATGAATACTGGGGCCCACGACCTCCTAATACCCCTGTTGGGGGTGTCCTATGGACCCGCAGAATACCCCTACTCGTAGGCGAGAACGCCGCCTGCATGATATGACGGACCCTGTGCCCGGATCACCTGATCGGCCACTCGGTAATATTCATGCTATATAAAGGTTAAGGTGATGTTCCTGATGGGATTTGTTTTGTTAGCTTTATCTGTTCTATAGGAGCTATCTATATTTAATTTCACTGTTTTTTGACATTTCAGGGTGGGCTCTGGTACTGTTTTCTACTATATGTTTTTGTTATTACTCGGCCTATAATGACAACTTGCTCTCCACAGACTCATAACTGTAAGGCATCTCTCTGCTTTAACCCCCCTCTCCATACTCTACTTATGCTGCCCTATTAATACATTCTATGCCTCCTTTTTCGGTTCCCCTCTACGTCATCATTGGCTGGTTCCTCAGTATTGCGGCAGCACACGACCTCAGTCATATTTACTGTCCCCCAGCGGCAGTGCTGTGTATAGTCTGCTGACACCCCAGCCCTGTAACTACTAGGTGGATTAGATTGCCTAACTCCACCTCTGGTACTTTCTCTTCTCTGTGCTCTGTGCCATCTCTTGGCCTTCCACACCTCTCTCTTTCTACTTAGCTGCCTTTCTCTCTCCCTCCCCCCCCCCTTTTTTTTTTTTTTTTTTAGTTGTCGGTTTGTCCTCTGCCTGGGCTGGTCTCTGGCTGTTGGTGCGCAAATCTACCATTGACTACACATCGTTTGCTATACTGCTGACTCCCTGAGCTAAGCCTAATCATGCAGAAAGCTCAGAAACGTTACAGCCCCTTGTTGCTGAAGTGTGTGTCACTTAATGTAAAAGGCTTAAATGTACCGGAAAAGAGATCGCAGGTCTTATCCACATTATCTAAGCAGAAAGCTCAGTTTATCTTTCTACAGGAGACCCACTTCCGGTCAGATTCCATTCCCAAACTCCGTAGTGATCTATATCCTACGGCCTTGCATTCTAGGAATCCCTCTGCAAAGACCAAGGGTGTCTCTGTCTTAATCTCTAAACAGGCTCCCTTTCAGATCTCGGACTCCTTGGTGGACCCAGAGGGTAGATTCGTCTTTATCAAATGCCTATACGCCTCCAGACCTCTGACCCTGGCGAATGTTTATGCCCCTAATGAACACCAGGTTTCCTTCTTCAAAAAAATTGGCGACCTCCTCTTTTCGTTCAAGGAGGGTATGGTTCTCTTGGGGGGTGACTTTAATGTCCCTTTGAACCCTGAAGTTGACACCTCCACGGGAACCACTGTTCTGCCTTATCAAGCTTTACGTCAAATCAAATTACAACTGCAAAGTCTTACACTACACGACACGTGGCGCACCTTGTTCCCTTCGAACCAAAGACTATACGTTCTTCTCTGCCCCTTTCCAGAAGTATTCCCGCATAGATTACTTCTTTCTCTCCCAACCTGATCTAACCTGCCTTACCCAAGCCACCATACACCCCATGTTCTTATCTGATCATCACCCCATCTCGGTTACTCTAACATTGCCCGAGTCTGTCTCCAGGACCAAAACCTGGCGGCTGGACTCATCCTTACTTAAGGATACGACCTTTACTGCAAGTCTGGAGGCCACAATCCGCAACTATTTTGTGGAAAATGCTTCTCCGGACCTGTCCCCACTTACTCTTTGGGAGGCCCACAAGTGTGTGGTCCGAGGGGAACTTTTGGCCCAGGCGGCGAAACTCAAGAGGCTGCGCCAGGAGACCATAGCGAAATTAACATCTAAGATAGGAGGCATAGAGGCCTCGCACAAAGCCTCTCTCTCGCAACGCACCTTGCAGGAGCTCACGCACACCCGCTCCCTGCTTTTAGAAGAGCTAGGTAAGCGAGCCAGATGACGCTATGTTCTCCACCAGAGAGTGTTTTATGAACAGGGCAATAAGTCCGGGAGACTCATAGCAAGGGCGGTACGAGCTTCCAGACCCTCCAATACAATTCACCAGATCCATGACCACAGAGGTGGAGCCCTGTCTAAAAATGAGGACATAGCGAAATGTTTCAAACAATACTACACAAAACTTTACAATCTAAGACCCTCCAACCAAATTCCGGCCCGAGAGAAACGGAGAGCGGAGGCCACTAGGGATTTCCTAACCCAGTACTGCCCCAGGCAAATACCAGAGGCACATGCGGTGGAATTAGACCTGCCCCTCTCTACTGAGGAACTCCAAAATGCTGTGAAACAAATGAAACCGGGAAAGAGCCCGGGGCCTGACGGGTTCACGCTGCAGTATTATAAGTCCTTCTTGACTATCTTATCTTCTAAGATGCTGGATACCTTCAACGCTCTGGCATCCCCCTCCGTCCCAGTGGGTCGTTTGTTAGAGGCGCACATAACGGTTATACCGAAAGAAGGTAAAGATACCACACAAGTCCAGAACTACAGACCAATATCACTCCTCAATGTGGACATTAAGCTGTACGCCAAGATACTAGCAAATAGGTTGTCCCCGTTCTTGCCCGGCTGGGTCTCCCAAGACCAGGTGGGGTTTGTCCCTGGAAGAGAGGCCAGGGACAACACTACCAGGGCATTGAACTTACACCATTGGCTCACCGTATCCGGAACGCAGGGCTTCTTCTTATCCCTTGACGCGGAGAAGTCGTTCGACAGGGTGACCTGGGACTACATGCGGGAGGTTCTGAAAACGATTGGCATTCACCCTCGCATGCTGGCACATATCTCTGCATTGTACTCCACTCCCAGTGCTTGTGTCCGAGTGAATGGATGCCTGTCGGACGCCTTCTCCATAAGCAATGGAACCTGCCAGGGCTGCCCCCTATCTCCCCTGATTTTTGTTCTAATCCTGGAACCTTTTCTTAACAAAATACGTTGTAATCCCGATATTAAAGGCCTGACGGTGGCAGGTAGGGAGTATAAAGTAGCGGCTTTCGCTGATGACGTCCTCCTTTCTCTATCGCTGCCAAGGATATCACTACCGAACTTGCTGAAAGACATAGAGAGCTTTGGGGACTTGTCCCATTTTAAGATCAATTACTCTAAATCCCATGCCCTGAATGTGTCACTCCCGAAGTGCGACGTAGACAGCTGCCGGAGTTCCTTCCCGTTCCTTTGGAACGAAAGAGCTATTACGTATCTGGGCATTCAAATTACGGCAGATTTGGCTCACCTTTATAACGATAATTTTTTAACCGCCCTTAGAAAGGCGCAACAGGACCTAAGAGACTGGGGGGCCCTTAATGTTTCATGGTTCGGCCGCTCCGCTCTCCTGAAAATGATAATTCTACCACGCCTACTGTACCTCATGCAATGTATCCCGATTGCCTTACCTCCCTCCTTTTTTGCAACGTACAAGAAGGCCTCTTCAGCATTTATCTGGAAGAATTTGCCCCCCCGTATTAGATATTCGCGACTCACTCGCCCAAAAGCCAAGGGGGGGATCGGTCTCCCAGACCTCCTCCAATACTACCTGTCAGGCCACCTTATGCGAATAGTGGATTGGAACGTCCATGAAACTAAAAAGGGGTGGGTTGTGCTGGAAAAGTCCCTCACGCAACTCCCCCTTGATTCGCTCCCTTGGATACCACCTCGACACTGGCCCCCAGGAATCAAGGCGCATCCGCTGATTCACCCTTCTCTTAAAGCTTTCGAACGAGTGACAAAAACTCAGACATTTTCCTCAGTTCCGGGGCCGATGACCTCATTAAGAGGCAACCCTGAATTCCTGCCAGGTCTATCCTCCTCATTCCTGATTCGAGATTGGCCACAAGGCCGGGTCCAAGCACGCCACTTTTTCTTACGCGGATCCCTTCGCCCCTACTCAGATCTGGTCTCTAAATCCCCGTCCAACTCCTTCCCCTTCTGGTCCTATAGACAGCTAAGACACTTCCTCTCTTCACAACCGACTTCCGAAACTTGGACGAGGCAACTGACGCCCTTTGAAAACCTATGTTCACAGACCTCTCAACAGAGACACTTGATCTCCAGTATATATCAGATCCTCTCGGATAATGCCCCCAAACCTCCAGATCCCGCGCGTATTGCCTGGGAATCTGAACTTCGGGTAACCCTGGATAAAGAAGACTGGACCCGTATCGATGAATATATACACAAGGGGTCTCTTAATGTTGCTACTCAGGAAACCTGCTACAAAATCAAAACACGCTGGTATAGAACCCCGACTCTCCTGCACAAATTTTCCCCAGCGATCCCGGAGACGTGCTGGAGATGTGGTAAGGAGAGGGGGACCATGCTCCACATATGGTGGAACTGTGATTCCCTCCAACCATTCTGGAAAGAAGTACATGAGCTCATTACACACGTTACTACCTACACTCTTGACTACTCTCCGGCACAATATCTCCTACATCACACGCATTTGACCAGATCTGAATACTTTAAGTCCCTGGCCATGCACATGGTGAATGTGGCGAGGCTCTGCATTCCGGTACATTGGCGCTCCACACACACCCCGACGATTAAGGAGTGGTTTAACAGGATCTCTTAGATCGAAGAAATGGAAGAACTGGTCCATATCTCTCAAGAACGCATTGAAAAATTTACAAACACCTGGGCATGTTGGACCCACTTTAAAACAACTCAGCGTTTCCGCCACCATTAGGAGCTTATCCCTACTGAGTGAATATTACTATGCCCTTCGGCCTGTGGCCTCCCTGGCGGAGGACTGCCGACACTGATGACCTTCCAATATAGACCATTCCCCACTCCCCCCCCCTTTTTAAATTTTTTTTTAAAAAAAATGTTATGTGTTTATTTTTCTTAGTTGTTGTGTTTTGTTTTGTTTTGCTTTGTTTCTTCTCCTCCTCTCCATTCCCTCTTCTTCTATCTCTCTCACTCCCTTCTCCCCTCTTTCTCTCCACTATTGTCTTAGAAATTGCCCCCTGTCATGGTTTGATTATAGGCCATTTTTCAAAAACTTTTCAATCCCAAAAGATGGGATAGTGCTCAGTTCAGACATGCTTACCTTGACACCCTGTTATTAGCTGTATATGCAATGTTACCATGCATCAATCTACTTCCATGTACTTTCCAGATCTGTATATTGTACTGTATTTCACTGCCTTATTATTTCTCAATAAAATTGTTTATGGGAAAAAAAAATATGTGAACTAACCGTGCCACCCCTGCCAGGGAGAGCAAATCCGGCCCTGGCCCCAAATTGAATTATGTAATACCGGAAGTTCCCGTTTTGGAATTGCGTCACTTACTGTCAATGGCAATTGCCTTGATTGGGGTTAGCAAATGAAGCATATATTGAACTAGAAATTGCTGCTAATAACAGCCAAAGTGAAAATCTTATGTTAAATAAATGGCAATACACATGGATCTTGTCATACACCGGCATTTACACCATCAGATAACAGGGAAATCAATCCTTACTCTGTATCCCGGGCGCCGTCAGACGTCACATCAAATGTCTGACGTCATTACACCCTCACCCGAAAGCAAACGCGTATCAGGCCTCGTTTAAGCATAAGCATGTAGTCCGAAACACTTAGTATAGGTCATATGATCAGCACCTAGCAACAGCACGGCAACATGTCAGCGACAACATGGAAAAATGGAAGTCAAGCTAACAATAAGCCACGGCTAAAAAAGGATAAAAATCAGCTAATCAATAATAGCCAGATTCAGGTAGAGATTCGATGGCGTATCTACTGATACGCCGTCGTAACTCGGAATCTGCGCCGTCGTATATTTAAGCGTATTCTCAAATTGAGATACGCTTAAATGTTGCTAAGATACGACCGCCGGCGCCGTCGTATCTTAGCTGTCTATTTACGCTGGCCGCTAGGAGTGTGTATGCTAATTTACGCCTAGAATACGTAAATCAGCAAGATACGCTCATTCACGAATGTATTCTTGCCCGTCGCAGTGAAGATACGCCGTTTACGTAAGGCGTTTTCAGGCGTAAAGATAAACCACCAAAAAGATGGCGCAGCCAATGTTAACCACTTGCCGCCCGCCAATGACAGATTGACGGCAGCAAAGTGGTTGTAGAATCCTGACCGGACGTCATATGACGTCCTCAGGATTCTGAGCCGCTGCGCGCCCCCGGGGGCGCGCATCGCGGCGATCGTTGTTGCGGGGTGTCAGTCTGACACCATGCAACACCGATCTCGGTAAAGAGTCTCTCACGGAGACTCTTTACCAAGTGATCAGCCGTGTCCAACCACGGCTGATCACGATGTAAACAGGAAGAGCCGTTGACGGCTCTTCCTCACTCGCGTCTGACAGACGCGAGTAGAGGAGAGCCGAACGGCTGCTCTCCTGACAGGGGGGGTTTGCGCTGATTGTTTATCAGCGCAGCCCCCCCTCGGATCGCCACATGGACCACCAGGGAAGCCCACCCTGGACCACCAGGGAAGGGCAAACTGAAAAAAATGCCCCCCCCCAAAAAAAAAAAAAAAAAGTCACAAAAAATAAATAAAAAAAAGGCTGAAAATAAAATAAAAATAAATAAAAGATGCCAATCAGTGCCCACAAATGGGCACTGACTGGCAACATAGGTGCCGCCCCACAGTGTCCATCAGTGCCACCCCACAGTGTCCATCAGTGCCACCCCAGTGCCCATCCATGCCCAGTGCCCACCTATCAGTGCCCATCTGTGCCACCCATAAGTATCCATCAGTGCCACCCATGAGTGCCCATTTGTGCCGCCTATGAGTGCCCAGTGCCGCCCATGTGTGCCCATCAGTGCCGCCCATGTGTGCCCATCAGTGCCGCCCATGTGTGCCCATCAGTGCCGCCCATGTGTGCCCATCAGTGCCGCCTATGTGTACCCATCAGTGCCGCCTATGTGTACCCATCAGTGCCACATACCAGCGCCGCCAATCAGTGCCACCTTATCTGTGCCCATCAGTACTACCTCATCGATGTCCATCAGTGCCATCTCATCAGTGCCGCCATATCAGTGTCCGTAATTGAAAGAGAAAACTTACTTATTTACAAAAAAATTAACAGAAAAAAATAAAAACATATTTTTTTTTCAAAATTTTTTGTCTTTTTTTAGTTGTTGCACAAAAAAAAATCGCAGAGGTGATCAAATACCACCAAAAGAAAGCTCTATTTGTGGGGAAAAAAGGACGCCAATTTTGTTTGGGTACAATGTAGCATGACCGCGCAATTGCCATTCAAAGTGCGACAGTGCTGAAAGCTGAAAATTGGCTTGGGCAGGAAGGTGCGTATGTGCCCTGTATGGAAGTGGTTAAGTATGGACGTCGGAACCGCGTCTAATTTTTCATGTTTTACGTCGTTTGCGTAAGTCGTCTGTGAATGGGGCTGGCCGTAATTTACGTTCACGTCGAAACCAATGAGTCTTTGCGGCGTAATTTGGAGCATGCGCACTGGGTTACGTCCACGGACGGCTTATGCGCCGTTCGTTCAAAACTTAATTTACGTGGGGTCATGCTTAATTTACATAAAACACGCCCACCTCCTCCACATTTGAATTAGGCACGCTTACGCCGCCACATTTACACTACGCCGCCGTAACTTAGGACGCAAGTTGTTTGTGAATACTCTACTTGCCTCTCTAACTTACGGCGGCGTAGCGTATATGAGATACGCTACGCCTGCCTAAAGTTAGGCACGTCTACCTGAATCTGGCTATAAGCATTCAGATCAAATAAAGAATGCCTAAAGTTGAAAGAGTAATCATAACTGGAGCCACATAGACCTAACTGTATACATATTGGCCCGGATTCACATACATCGGCGCATATTTATGCGGGCGTAGCATATTTTTTTTACACTACGCCGGAGCAGTGCGGAGAGGCATGTACTGTATTCAGAAAGCCATTACTCACCAAGATGCGCCAGCGTAACGTATTTTCCCAGGCGTAGGCCAGCGTAAGTGTAAGTGGGCGTGACCCCATGCAAATGATGTTCTGAGCGTGTCGCAGTGGTTTACGATGGGGGCGTATCTTTAACGGTGCATGCGCTGTGATGTGGACGTATGGCCCGCACCCCATCTGCGCATGCTCACAACTACGCCCGGCGTAACCCCTAAGATACGCCGGCCCACCACCTACGCCCAGTGCATAAAAACGCCCAGACATGCGCCCGCCGAGCGCAAAAGTACACCAGCAGCTTTTGGTGTAGGTACTTTTGCTTTCTGTTTTCTGAGCCATGTCTGCTCCAGTGACTGGGAAGGAGAGGAGGAAAAAAAACTTTTCACCTGGGGAGAAGGCTATCATCATCGATGAAAGTGGGGTGTATTTCCGCGCCAAGTGTGATAAGTAAAAAACTATTATATCACTGTGTGAAATAAAATTAACTACTTATCACAAGCAGCTCCTCTGAAACAAAATATATAAATATATACTGTGCAATTGAATAGAAATGTGGAAGAGGGCGCTAGTGAGATAAATTACCTAATGTGAATAATTCCTAGCAATTAGGACACCCTCACTATGAGGATCCCAAATGGCAGGGTGATAGTATTAAATTAAACACTCTAATATATATGAATCCAACATTCACTATATCTCTAGCTAGAGAAGTCCAGTGAGTACACAAAATTGTAAAATCTGTGAAATAATTAGATGCAACAAACTAATATACAAAATAATAAATACAAAGTAAAACCAATTATTGTGCAAAAGAATATTATGTGTCTCTTGATTGACACAATTGGTATAACACAGTTCATAAGAGATCGCCTTCACAGGATACTTCAATTAGTGTTCATGCAATTAATCTTGGTGATACTGCAGCCACCACCATCTAATAGAACTTCACCCGATGTGCTCTTAACAGGGAATGCGCTTACCAGATTTTGTGGACCACACGCTAAGACTGCCTATCATCATCGATGCCATCTCAAGGCACGTCAAGTACCTCCATGGGGCAGAGAGGAATGACCAGCAAGGTCCGGAAGGAGGAGATCCTGCAGGAGATAACCACGCAGGTCAATGCCCTTGGCCAGGAGGTTAGGTCCTCAAGGGACATAGCCCAAAAAATTAATGACCTGCGTCGTCTGGTCAGAGACAAGGTGGCCACGATGAGAAGGGAACGCCAGGGACACGGGAGGTGGACCAGCCACTACCATCAGGCTCAGTGCCGAGGAGCAGGTCATTGCAGGTCATTGCCAGGTGCCTGGAGAGGGAGCAGGTAGAGGGCCTGGAGGGCTATGACTCTGGTTTGGGGATTCCGGTATGGAGTCAGGAGATGGGGCC
Source organism: Rana temporaria (assembly GCF_905171775.1). Taxonomy (NCBI): domain Eukaryota; kingdom Metazoa; phylum Chordata; class Amphibia; order Anura; family Ranidae; genus Rana; species Rana temporaria. The sequence continues at coordinate 289,729,705 of NC_053491.1, read as the reverse complement.
CAAGTGCATATGCAGAGTCACCTGGAAGGGAAAAGACAGGAGGATGTTAGTCGTGCATGTGCCCCTCGTGATGTCTGCATCATGGGGTTGGACAGTCATGCCTGACTCCCATGTCACTCACCAACCAGCCAGCTGTCCCTGTACACGTTCTGTTCGAGTTCCGTTGGGATGTTGCTTTGACGGAATATGTAGCTGACGTGGCTGGCCCCTGGGTGTTTGGCACGGATGTGCCATATGAGGCATTGGGCATGGGCTATCACCTGTACGTTGATGGAATGCCAATGCTTACGATTATGGTATATGTGCTCTGTGGCACGGGGGGGGGGGGGGGGGCATAGTGCCACATGTGTGCAATCAATGGCCCCTACGGTGCGTGGGAATCTGGCAATTATGTAGAAATCCTGCATTGCCTTCTGCCGCAGATGCTCATGGGTGGGTTTGATGATGTGGTGGGACATGCGTGTGAGGATTGCGGGGACAACCTGGTGCACGCATCTGCTCATGGTGGATTGTGACATCCGTGACACAACTCCACTTGTACGCTGAAAAGATCCACTGGCAAGGAAATACAGTGTTGCCAGTACCTTGACCAGTGGCTGCAATGCATGTGCGCGTTGTGTCTTGCTGGTGATGTCATCATGCAGGGCTGTGGCTAATTCCAGGATGGCATCAGGGCTGAATCTGAAGATGCGATACACCTCCGATTTCCCCATGCCAAAGACGTTCATGCGCGTTTGGAATTTCTTCTCCCGTGCCCTCCTACGTGCCTGTAGACAAAGTAGTGCTATGACCATGGCTGCCCTTGGCATGTTGGCATACAGATGTGTTGTCCTGCAAGTGTGGTTGCTCAGCTCATACGTAACGGTGCTGCTGCAGCTGCTCTACAGCTGACCTGTGCATGTCTGTTGCTGAGTTACCCCTGCTTTATGAGGGGTAACCTGCTTTATGAGGGGTAACTTTAGGCCGGACGTACAACTTACGCGCACCGCACGTAGCCTGCGTCGGGCGCATGTACATTTGTGAATCGGCGTATCTCCCTCATTTGCATATTTGAATAGGAAATCAATGGGAGCGCTAGATGCGTCCAGCGTAAATATGCGCCCACGATACGCCAGCGTAGGAAAGTTACGTCGGTCGGAAGAAGCCGATTTGCAGGCGTATCTAGTTCTGTGGGTACGGCGCAAGTTTACACTTACGCGGCATATATCGAGATACGTCGGCGTAAGTGCTTTCTGAATCCGGGCCATAATCTTCATTAAACATTGACACCATAAATAATAATTAATAACAACTGGGTGATAGAAACTATCCATAAAAAAATGGTCATGAACTTTAAAATTACAAATCCAATAATGGAATCTGTAACTGATAAAAATATAAAAATATGTGTTAAGGGCAGAAAAAACTGCAATTTCCACATGATCACCCTCATCATGTCCAAACAGCCACATATGACAGGTTCCATCATGATTACTATACTATTCAGCTAGTGCTATTGTGTCATGCAATTGTATCAGGGGTTTGGATAATATTGGCTACAATTACTAATGTAGTGATTATGTCTACCAAGTAGGATCAATTCAGCAATATTCACTAGTTTTTACCCAAGACTATGGGCCAGATTCAGGTAGAAATACGTTACGCTGCGGCGGCGTAACATATCCCATTTATGTTACATCGCCGCAGGTTTACAGCGTTAGTGCCTGATTCACAAAGCTCTTACATGTAACTTGCGGCGGTGTAACGTATATCCACTCGTCGCAAGCCCGCCTAATTCAAATGGGGCGGGCACCATTTAAATTAGGCGCGTTCCTGCGCTGAACGTACTGCGCATGCTCCGTCCGTCAAATTACCCGACGTGCATTGCGCTAAATGACGTCGCAAGGACGTCATTGGTTTCGACGTTAACGTAAATGGCGTCCAGCGCCATTCACAAACGACTTACGCAAACGACGTGAATTTTAAAATTTCGATGCGGGAACGACGGCCATACTTAACATGGGTTACACCACCTAGAGGGCAGCCTTAGTTTTACGCGGCGTATCTCCACGGAAATGCCGTAAATTTAGAGCGACGGGTAAAGTGTACGTTCGTGAATCGCCGTAACTTGTCATTTGCATATTCTACGCCGACCGCAATGGAATCGCCACCTAGTGGCCGGCCTAGAATTGCATCCTAAGATCCGACGGTGTAAGTCAATTACACCTGTCGGATCTTAGGGCTATCTATGCGTAACTGATTCTATGAATCAGCCGCATAGTTAGGACGGGCGGATCACAGAGATACGACGGCGTATCAGGAGATACGCCGTCGTATCTCTTTTGTGAATCTGGCCCTATGTGCTTAATGGACCGGTAAAAATTTCCGACCCAATAGGATTTCCATATGTTACCCACATTGGAACCTTAAGCTGATTTTTACCCTCCTTAGACATATTACCACATTGCTCTAATTTTCGCAGTTTGATCTCCCCTTTATTCCAAACTTTGCTATTATAGGGATATATCCCTCTCTACGCACCTGTAATTAAGTTAACACAACCCAAACGGACACTGCCGTCCTATTAGTGAGTTTGCCACCGCAATGCATTGTTCCCAATTGTACATACTGTATCTTGCACATGGGGTAACTTGGACACAATTGTGTCCTAGACCTTTTAATGTCCTACACCTTCCACCTTTTCATCACCCTCCCCTTCTTTCTATTGTTTCACTTTTCACTTTAGGTTAGTTTTTAGTGTACTCATTAAATTAAGTACGTAGTTATCACAAGCATTTTTTCTATACCCATCTTGAGCATATCCACAATCACTTTATTAGCACTTAAATAGTGTGGCTCCGGTGCCACACGCTTCTATATATATTTTTTGTCTATAACCCTGTCCCCAATTACACTACCTAATCAGTGGGACATACTATAAACTACCCAGGGGCCCATGATGCTATTAAGACGGCCCTGGCGGACAAATTGGATCATCCCCTCATTGTTTTTCCCGAGCCGGGCTCCCCGCCTCTTGGCTCGTGTGGAATGCGCACGCGCGGTTGTGTTAATCACGTACCCGCACTGTGCGGAGAAACCGACCTGTGATGTCAGACGCCGCTGATTCGGACGTCTCTAGGTTGGGGAGCTCATTTAACGGGCTTTGGCCCGTGAGTGAGCACTGCAGATTTCTATTGGTGGTTCCTATATGTGGGGCAGAGTATCGAGGTCATCATCATCCATCGTTTGGGGATTCCCATTGGTACATTTTCTCTGGCCTTTAGGGGCACTCTTATACCTTATGCTAATTACCCATTGTAACTTATACTCATTGCTTTGACAGACTTCACATTGTTGGACAGTCATTCGCAATGTTGGATTTTACCTATTATGCCACCTTAGTCAGGGGTACTTTGGGATGTCCCCACCTTCAATCTGTCTTACTGCCTTTGCATTAGAGTGAACCACATTACTCTTTAACTACCTGGTGAGCCAATTTTTGGTCACGTTTTGTTTAGTTCATTCATTCATGGCCTTGGGCATCCTTTTCTGCTCTCCCCTTCCCCCCTCCCTCCCCTTATTTTCTCCCCCCTGCTCTTCCTCACATTGCCCCCCATCCTCCTCCTTCCCCCTCCTTTCCCTTTCCTACCCCTCCCCCTCCTCTTCCCTCATTCCCTTCCTCAGCCCTCCCTCCCCTTCTTTCCTTCCCCGTTTCCCTCCTTTCCCCCCCTTCCTCCCCTCACGGGTGTCCCATTTTTCCCTTGCGCTGTTCACTATTTGATGTCTTACCCATTTTATGCCTCCATTCAGAGATTCCCACACTATCCCCCTTGTCCGCCGCAGGGGGGTAATTTTACCTGGGCGGTCTGACACCGCACATGACCACCCAATTATTGGGTAAGCTATTTTCTTTTGTTATTACCCTTTCTTATGTTGTAATATGGCTACTGTTGAACCACTATGTTTGCTTAATATTAATTGTACTGTTTTCTTCATAGATTGGTCCTCTTGAGGAAGCGGACCAGTCTATACGTTTGTAACAACAGATATTGCTTGGGGACACCCTGAGTTTCTGTTTTTTCAATTTTAATCATGTATTTTATGTTTAATAAATTTTATGTAATAAAAATGTATTTTTTACAATAACATGTATGTTGCTCCTTACCAAGTACCGAGATAGTCCACCAATCCTAGGGGGGAGGGAATTCTATGGGGTCAGCATTAGCCTATGTCTCTTGTCCCTTTGCCCCCATCCTTCTTGTCTCTATATCAACCTGGATAATGGTACGATTTTAAGATTAGTTATTTTGTCTATATGAGGCCACACTCAACATTTTTGCACATATGAGACCAATAATTTTATGCTCTATTGATGAATGCATTAATGTCCCCCATTCGTCCCGAGTGGGGAGTGGGACTGAAACTCATAGATCCAGAACGTTTCTAATCTAGAGACACCCCTGGTGGTGGCCCCCTCCCTCCAAGGAGGCATGAATCTATCAATGACTATAAATTTAGTACCTCTTGGGTCATGATTGTGAAATTGATGGTAGTGTCTAGGGACAGTGTGTTTAATACTTCCGCTTTTAAATTTTGCAATATGTTCTGTAACCCTAGTAGCAAACGAATGTATAGTATGACCAACGTACTGTTTGCCACAAGAGCAAGTTAGCAGATAAACCACATTGGTAGTGGCACAAGTGCAGAATTGTTTAATCGGATATGTACGTTTAGTGATAGTAGATGTAAATTCTTTAGTTGTATGTCTACCACGGGTATTAAAGTGGCAAACTGTTCACTTCTTATATGGATAGTAAACTATCAAATTGTTAAAGAAAGATGCTCGTACAGGAGGATTGATGACAATAGGAGGGATTTTGCTCCTCAAGGGGGGAGCTCCCCTATAGATTACTTTTGCCCGTTCTGGTATTAATGTACCAAGGATCCTAGAATTTTTTAGCACATGCCAATGTGATTAAAAAAATAAATGTAATATGCTTATGTTGGACACAGAAAGATGTTAACAATGTCCATTTAAAGGTTTCATCAGGACTTTTTGGAGATTTGTCAGTCAGCAAAGATGCTCAATAGACTTGTAGTATTATGGAGATCTAAATCAACTTCCCTTTGGGAATAACCTTTATTGAAGGGTCTCTGTCTTAAGACCGTGGCTTGAACTTTAAATGTATCTATATGAGTACAATTCCTGCGTGAACTCAGAAATGTACTTCTGGGAACTGAGCATAACCATGATTTGTGATGACAACTGTCAGTTGGAATAAAACCATTAAGATCTGTCGGATAAAAATATGTACTAAACTTGAACTGGCGTTCACAGAGTTCTATTACTAAGTCCAGAAAGTGAATTTTGTGATGACTAAATTCATAAGACAGAACAATTCCTCTGTCATTAGCATTGAGGAGAATAATTAAGCCAATGATTCAGGGGTCCCATCCCATAGGAGGAGGATGTCATCAATATACCTGGCCCACAGCACAAGCTGTGGTCTATCTTTGGCATAGACAACATCCTCCTCCCACTTGTCCATAAAGAGGTTGGCAAGACTGGGGGCGAATTTTGCCCCCATCACCACACCCGATGTGTGGCAAAGTGAGGGTTAAATTTGGCGTCCTTGTTATGTCTGAAGAATTCCTCTAGGTGCTGGCCTAAGGAATTTGCGTAGGGGTCAAACTGAAGGATCTGGGTGTTCATTCTCCATAAGGAGGTAGGAGAGGGCTTAGGGCTGTCCTCAATGGTGATGCAAATTGGAGCATTGTCCTGCCAGGTGGCTGTGAGTATGGAAAAAGAAGAAACTTTTTGCAGGGCCCATTGGTCTAGTAAGAATAGGTCAATGCGGCAGTAAGAGTTGTGGGAAAGGGAAAAAATGTAAAGTGACGCTCTTCCACAAGCTGGCATCTCCATACATCGTTGAGGCAGAAGAAGGATAGCAGTGGATTCAAAGCAGGTTTACCTCTTTTAAACAGGGATGCAGCGTCAATGTGGGGGTCAGGGGTGATGTTGAAGTTTCCACACCAAATTACAGAGCTGATTACCAAGATGATATAGCACCTGTCAGGATCTGTGGTGCAGCTATGAATTTAGAAGCAGAGAGAATTTTTGATGGCGACCAGTATGCCTTTCTTCTTGAGCAGGGTATTGGCAGTGTAGATGCTAGCATAGTCTTTGTTGTTACAAGGAGGAGTGTCTAGGAAGGCAAGTCAGAGGAAAAAAGTTCTAAGTACCGAGTGGGGTCTTCATCAGAAGGGGATATCTTGTTAAGAATGGTTGTTTAGCTAGAGCGATGTCTGTTATATGGCTGAGCTGCTTGATCCTCTGGTAAGCTTTGGTTCATAGGCGAGGTGGCAGATGAATACAGTATGATTGTAACAGGCTCTCCACGCACCTGCTTCCCTTCTATAGACTGGCGCTTTCAGCGGCGTAGTGCGTTCCATGCTGGAACGCATACGGCGCTCACGCTATGACGTCATCGCCTGGCGCCGCCCTGCGTTCCAGCGTTTAACGCGGAAGTGCGCCGTACACGGCGCCCTGTTTGAATTACTGCAATGCACTTCAGCTGATCTCCTGCCTATAAAGGCCTGTCAGCCAAAGCTCAGCTACATACATAACACATGAAGCTGCCTTAGTTCCCTTTGCCGAAACACCGCTCCAGGAAACAACTACAACTTTGCTGCTTAGACTTCCTACAACAACTGCAATGCTGGGAACTACCTTCATGCCTTGAACATTTTGTACCATGGACATTCCATCTCCTGCTTGAAAATATCTACAAACGGATAAGTAGTCATTCCTTCACTAATGCTAATGTTTCATCTATTACAATTGCAGTATTACAAATACCGTGTGAATATAACTATATCCTGTGCGAGATACTATTGTGCTAAGGTTTGATGCAAAGGAGTTCATTAAAGGAACAGCTACCTCTAAATTACTACAGCAATATTTAGTTCATGTATGTTACTATATAATTACCTGAGCTATATTGCCTCTCACTTGTAACCATTGCTACATCTATAATAAAAGCTCTTGTCTGCAACTATAATTACCTGAGCTATACTGCCTCTCATAAGCAATAGTATTATAGTATTATATCTACAAGTTTACCTCAAGTATGTTACTATAATTACCTGAGTTATATTGCTTCTCATACGCAAGTACTACTACTGAAGTAAAATACCTATTATATGCAAGTAACAGTTGTCACTACAACTTCTAATTACTACGAGCCCGACATAAGTACAAATCCTCATAGGCCTTGTCCTAATTGTTTGAACATGTTCGCTCTAACTTTTCTATGCTAGGGGTTGATGCTATTCCATAGCATCTCCCCTAGTGGCCATAATACATCCCTACATGCCAAGGTGATATGATGTAGAGAACCCCCAAACTCCTGTTACGAGGAGAGAAGCCTGGGGTCCCTTACTGATAATCACCTGCATGTAGTAATGTATTGGGATATTGACCTTGAACTATAATTTTAAACGCTAAGCTTTGGTCGCATGTTGTAATGCTTCCAAGCTTAGTAGCTCAACGCCTTTCTTTATGTGACACAGAGATGATGAATAGATCCCCCAAACTCCTGTTGCGAGGAGTGATGCCTTGGGCCTAATGCTGAGTTGTCGCATGGAGAATCGCATTGAAGTTCTTGCTAACAGCAGTTGTGGTTCACTCCGTTCACCAGTGCTGTTACAATGATATTCCAGCTTTGCAGGAGATGTAATTCTTCTTAGAAGTGAAGCCACTGCATGTTTGGAGCCGTTGTGGCTAATTTACATTTTTACTGGGGCAATCCATTGGTATTAGATATGGTGGTTATGCAGTTCTTTGGTAATTGTATTGAGTTGTCTACGTCAGCTCAGGGTAATCTTTGCAGCCAGTCATAGGGGTCAGGTCAGATGCCTAGTGCTCTTTTTTTTGCATGAGCTGTTCTTTAACAGTCTGGAGAATTACATCTGTAGGTACCTTTTTGGGTAAAAATTGTGGTTTGGGGAGCCTTTAAATGCTATGCTGCTGGATGCCCTGTAAGACCTATCATCTAAAATGGTCTGTTGAAAAGGGAATACAGTTATCCACCCTACATGGGGACTTCTCCAATTTTGTGGGGGATTTGCATTATTGAAACTGTCACTGGTGGGCCAAGTATGAAAACACTGCCTCTGGTATTGGCATCAATGGTCCAGTGGCTGCACAGTGTCAGCGTGCATGTGTATTCCCTTGTACTAGTATACCAAAGTCTATCCTGAACACCTATTGGGTGAGGTGTAATTTAGGGGATTTCCACCTTGATCAGTGAGTGCCGTGGTCACATGCATGTATGAATGAGAGGGGTTCAATAACATTCCCAAAGTGCACATTCTAGCAGAAGGGGTGGAGTATAAACCTTAAATAGCTGATAAGATAGTACCCAATAGGCCGAATTTTTGGAGGAACATTCTCAAATATCCCCAATGCTTTCTGTCGATGGCCTCTGCATCTAAAGATAGAAGTAGAGAAGGCATCCTGTGGTGTTCCCCCATTGTATAAGATCAATAAATCTTCTGGTACCATCACAGTTGCAGGCTTGTCAGTGAGGTATGAAACTAACTTGACCTGGGTGTACCAGGTTTGAGATGCATTGGAATAGTTGAGTTGCTAGGAGGGTCGCATAAAGCTTTATGTCCATATTCAAATGGGAAATAGGTATGTAGTTAGTGGTGATTTACCAGGCTTAGGAATGGTAATTATAAGGGCCTCTAAAGATTCACTAGGAATTTTTCCTGTAGTTGCAAAATGGTTGAAAGACTTACATATATGTGGGGCAAGAATATTGGGGAAAAGTTTATAAAATTCCTTGCCAAAGCCATCTGGGCCTGGAGCTTTGTGAAGGGGGAGGCTAGAGACGGCACTAAGGATCTCTTCTTCCAAAAACAGATGGGATAGATTTTTGAGTTAATCTGGGGCAATGGTTAATGGAGTCTAGGAATTGCCCCATTTCTTTAGCATGGGGAGCAGGGTGTACAGGGGATGCATGTAGATTATATAGTGTAAAATAGAATTGGCTAAAACAGTTAGTGATATCCTTGGGGTTGCAAACGAATTGTCCAAGGGACGTCTTCATATTGGCTATTCTGAAAAGTGTGATTTTGCACTTAAGCTGTTTGGCCAGTTCAGCCCCTGGTTTATTACTGTAGGCATACCCGTTGAGACGGAGTCGTCTGATATGAAAATCAAAATATTTTTGTACATGTACCACTAGTTCCTCTCAAAGCTGACCGAGTTTAGTTAGATCATGGTCAATGGGGTTGGACTTGTTACTCTCTTCCACTGCCCTGATTTTATCAAGAAGTCTGGAAGTAGTCTTGGCTCGTAATGATTTCTCATGGGCGCCAATTTTCATAAAGAAGTCTCTCATATAGCATTTATGAGCGTTCCATAGCACACATTTATCTAGGATGGAGTCAGTGTTCGTTTGAAAATAAGTCATAATCTCGGATTTGATCTGTACTTGGTAGCGTGGGTGATTTAAGAGGGAGGTATTTAAGCGCCATAGAGTGGTGGGTTTCAGAGCATGGTTAGTAGACAGACTAATGATCACTGGGGCATGGTCTGACGATGTAATAATGCCAATGTGGGCTGTGGTATTGGACTATAGAGAAGATTTGTAGGCAAAGAACATATCAATCCTGAAATAGGACTTCTGTGCATTTGATAAGAAGGTGTAGTCCTTCTCTGAGCTGTGCAGACACCGGCATGGGTCATATAGTTCTTCAGTTTGAATAATAGAGCCTAGGGCAGTGGGTCTTTTTCTGCCCACGCTAGAAGAGACTAGTTTTAGGTTTGCTATATCATTAAAGTCACTGCAGATAAGTATGCAGTCTTTGGAAAAGTTACGTAATTTCCCTAAGACAGATCTGTAAAACTGCTTTTGATGCATGTTGGGGACATATACAGTATATATAAAAAAATGCTATAGATGGTACAGCACTCCCCTCTAACGCCTATATTGTTATAGTAAATGGATTGTAAAGTCTTGTTTTGAAATAAAAATGGTAATATTACCAAACATGTTATACTGTCCCTTTTTTGTGCAGTGGTTTTGCGTCAGGTAGCCCAAATCCTCTTCTCGGGTCCCTCTTCACTGCTCCTGGGCCCTCCCTTCTGTTGAGTGCCCCCACAGCAAGCAGCACAGCTTGCTATGGGGGCACCGGAGCCGAGCTGCAGCTCCCTGTGTCCATTCAGACACAGAGCTGTGGTTCTGCCACACCCTGTCTCTTCTGATTGGCTAACTGAAAGCGGCGGGAGACAATGGTGACACTGCTGTGTCTTAGCCAATTAGGAGGGAGAGTCCCACACATCTGAGGTACTCGTGGACATCTGCCTTTACGGCCACTTTAAACTATATAAGCATTGTATATGGACCCTTTATAGTAAACAAAAGAAAAACAATATAATGTGGAAAAACCAGTATGTAAGGAATGAGCTCACTTAAGACAGTGTCACTTTAATAAAAAAACAGTAATAACAATCTATTGCAATATAACACCACGGTGGTATAAGTGTTCATGGGTATGAAAATACAGTGCATTTGAACCAGTGATAAATACACCTATACATACCTCCCAACTTTCTGAGATGGGAATGAGGGACACCTATCAGAAAAAGTATGTAGGCATAGGACACACCCCTTGCCACGCCCCCTTAAAGGAGAATTGTACAAAAAAAATAAGATTGGTTTAAACTCACAAGTGCTTTTTTTACCACTACTATTTCTTTATATTGGCTTTTGGAATTTACAAATGCAGCAATTTAGAAATCAGATGAAATGTTTAGCACTGGGAAACACTATTTGATAGATAAAAAGTGCATTTTATAAACATCTGTATAGATCAGACCAAAATGAGGGACAAATGAGGAGAATGAGGGACAGAGGGACATTGCTCCAAATCAGGGACAGTCCCTCGAAATCAGGGACAGTTGGGAGGTATGCCTATATAACATGACAAATAAAGTCCAAGAAAACAAACCAAATTTGTTGGTACTGCGCTGGCACGCAAACACCTTCAGTGTCCCTTCACCATCACTCATATGCGCACACCTTCACTGTAGACCTAATACAGGTCACCATGCTCCTTCCCCTTTAAGGGATATATAGATCCTCTGGTGGGTGTTTAAATCCTCAATAGGTGCTTTCAGTATTACATGGTAATCCTAGGCAATATTGAATCCTGACAGGTACTTTCAATATATCCTGTGATAATCCTGAGCAATAGTGCACTGCTCACAGAGGAATGGAAAAGGGTAACACAGTGCTAAATCATTTAAAAGAAAATTAAAGTATAAAACTCTAATTTTTTGGTGCACTCAGATCGCATACATAGCACATTCAGGGTCGCTTGGCTGTTGTGGTAGCAACTAACAGGGTAGAATCTTCTTGCATGTGTGTGCTGAGGTTACAAGGACCCTAACTGACATGTTTTGTCACACTTTACGTGTCTTCTTCAAGGAGGATTTATTGGAATTTTTTTGTCTTGTTATATAAGTGCATTTAGCACTGGTTGAAACGCACAGTATTTCTATACTCACTGACACTGATACCACAGTGGTGTTATAGTGTAATAGATTGTTATTAATATTTTTTGTTTAAAGTGACACTGTCTTAAGTGAGCTCATGGGCTAGCACAAAGGTAATTAAATAAAAAACCATCACACCAATATAATCCAACACTCTTTTATTAGTGGTATAATTTGGCCACGGTGTTATCCATAAACGGGGGGTTACAATTTTATTAAAATGAATAATTAAATAAATAAATAAATAAGCCATCTTGGCTAAGATGTGTATTACAATAACTGGTGTCCATCCAGCAAAGCTGGACGACTACTCCCCAACTTGGACAATCCTCAAGACTTAAGCTGAAAAAAGGGGGGGGGAGGGTGGGCGCTGCTTCTCTGACTGGAAGCTGACTGCTTCCCGCCGCTCCGGGACCTTGCTATATAGCCTCCAGCGCGGGAGGCTCGGCGGCGCTCAGCCAATCAGCTCTCTTCTCCTCAGCCAATCCACGGCTGTTGCTGCCCGTGTCGCCCGAACCTGCAAAAAATAAACAGACAGGCGAGGAGGACTGCCGTGTCCCCTTTGAACTCGCCCATGTTGGTCCAGCTTAACGCTGTGACCCGTCATGGGCTAGCACAAAGGTAATTAAATAAAAAACCATCACACCAATATAATCCAACACTCTTTTATTAGTGGTATAATTTGGCCACGGTGTTATCCATAAACGGGGGGTTACAATTTTATTAAAATTAATAATTAAATAAATAAATAAATAAGCCATCTTGGCTAAGATGTGTATTACAATAACTGGTGTCCATCCAGCAAAGCTGGACGACTACTCCCCACCGGCCGAAACCTGCTGAGCATCAGCCGGTTGAGGCCCCCCCAACACCGTGGCTGATTCAATCAAACTTTGCAGCCCCATATTGAAAATATCAAGGCCAATTGGTGATAAATGAACCTTATCGTTTCTAAACAGCCCCGGGATAAAACCTTCTAACTCCGAATGGCGGAGAGACACTCCGCCGGTCGAAATCAAAAAGCTGTGGATAGTTCTATTAAGTCTCCTCCGGATCCTGTCCAAATAGAACAGTCCACCCGGGGGAGACCAGAGCAATCTGGGAATCATTTCTGAAAATGCCAAAATTGCAAAGGGGAACATGAGCTGTATCAAACTAAGATCCCTCTTCATTTCACACAAGAGGACCCATGTACCAAATTTACCCAGGTCATTGCCACCAGCATGGATCACTAAAATGTGGCTACTCCCTAACTAGCCAAACAGGGCATAAGGCTCCGACAGGCAAGCTGGATAGAGAAAACCACCGACCTTTACCCATAGGGAACGACTTGGACCTACAAAGAAAAAGATACAAACAGTCATCACCGACATGAACATGCTCCGCTCTAAGGAAGGGCAAGGAACTTTTGTTAGCGCCAGTAAAATCACCAATCCAGAGAGCTCCAAAGAAAGCCACCGAAAACGCAGCACTAAAAAGAATAGACTCGAACTTAGAAGAGCATACCTTATCAAGCGAACCAATGAGGTCTACCAGCAAAGAGACTGAGATGGGGAGCCTGTTGTCGATAGAGGGCTAGGATCTCCTGAACCCCTTGAGCACCTGGGACACCTGAAAAAAGGAAGTTAGGGCGGGAAGGCCAGCAAATTTCAGAAAGAAGGAAACTCCCGCTAAAATCTTGCGGGACTGAATCAGGGAAGATAAGAAGGATAACGCCAAATAAGAACTGACAACCATAGGATCCATCCCACCACCATGACAAAAGGAACACCATTTTGACCACGAACCAACATAATCTAGCCAGGTCTTACTCTATACCGAATTCTTAAGATTGTCGAGTATCAGTCCCATATTAAGCCCCAGAGGAAATCTGGGCATGGGGTCCCTTGTAGATCTGCATCCGGAGCCAACTCTCGAAATATTTTCAGCTGTAAACGAAATAAGGCATCGGCGATGTTATTATGTATGCCTGCTATATGTTCAGCTTTTAACCATATATTAAAACGCATGCAGTGCAACACTAAGAAACGTAATAATTTCAGCACCGGGTCAGACTTGGAAGATAAAGCATTAACTGCAAAGAAAACTCCTTTGTTATCCGTGTGAACAAGTATTCTCTTGTTCGCAAAGGCATCCTTCCAAATTACCACCGCCACTATGACGGGAAATAATTAGAGGAGAACCAAATTCTGCAAAATTTCCTCTTGCAACCAACTCTCATGCCATTTGTCCGCACACCATTGACCATTCAGGAAGGCACCAAAGCCCACTGAACCAGCGGCGTCAGTGAAAAATTCTAACTGACTGCTTGTCTTAAATTCCTGTTGCCACACTGTGGCACCATTACAATTGCTTAAGAATGCACTCCAAATCTTAATATCTTCCTTAATGCTCTTAGATAAGCGGATATGCGCATGTGGGTTACTTAACCCCCGGATAGACAAAGAAAATCTGCGGGAGAATACTCTGGCCATGGGGATGACTCTTGCTGCGAATGCAAATAGCCCCAGAAGAGACTGGGCTTCTTTCAACAGGACTTTCTTCCTGGATAGGAATGACTCAATTAATGACCTCATCTTTTACAATTTCTGATCCGGCAGTCTAAATTCCATGTTCTCGGAATCGATCACTATGCCTAGAAATTATATTGTTGTGGAAGGAAAGCACGTTTTTTCCTGCGCCAGCGGCACACCAAACTCCTTGCATATCCCACAGAAAGACTGCAAAGCCTCCAGGCACTCGTTGGATCCACTCGCCCCTATGAATAGGAAGTCATCCAAATAGTGGAGGGAAACTTACGGACAGAACCCAGTGTAAGAAGGTAGAGAAAACCTCAAAATAGAAACAAGATAGAGAGAACCCCATGGGCATACACTTATCGAAGAAAAAATTACCCTGAAAATGAAAACCTAACGAGCTGAAGCCCTGGGGATGCACCGGGAGAAGGCGGAAGGCCGACTTGATGTCTGCTTTCGCCATCAAGGAACCTTGGCCCATTCGCCGCAACATGACCAGGGCCTCGTCAAAGGAGGAGTAGCAAACTGGAGCTAACACATCAGCAACCTCATCATTCAACGATGCCTTCGGAGGGTAAGATAGATGGTGAATCATTCTGAAAGCACCAGCCTCCTTCTTAGGCCCCATACTCACGAGCAAACATGTCTGCTGAAACTGGCCCGCAGGCCAGTTTCAGCAGACATGTTTGGTCGTGTGTGGGCGCGAGCGGGCCGAATTCCAGCAAACATTTGCCCGCCGGGCCTTTTCCCAGCAGACAAATATTCCTGGACTTGTTTTAAAACAGTCCGCTGGAATTCAGCCCGCTCGGACATGTACGGTCGTCAGTACAGACCTACCGTACATGTCCAGGCGCCCGCCGTCCCTCGCATGCGTCGAATGACTTCGACGCATGCGTGGAAGCATTTTAAAGGCGGGCCGCGCACGTCGCCGCGTCATTGTCGCGGCGACACCGCGTCATCGACGCGGCGACACCGCGGACACGCCCCGCGTATTGTTTACGCGCGGACTTCTGTACGATGGTGTGTACAACCATCGTACAGAAGCCCTCTGGCAGACATGTATGGTGAAAACGGTCCGACGGACCGCTTTCACCATACATGTTTGTCCGTGTGTACCCGGCCTTAGGGACTATCCCTAACGGGGACAAGCGGAAATTTACAAATGGGGGGGCCGAGAAGGGGCCCGCAATCCTGCCGTCGGCCAATTCCTTCATGATTTTTTCCTGCACCACACTCTCGTGTGTGCGAGCCGACAATAAATTTGGAAAGACTGTACAGCCTGACCCTTGAAAAGAAGGTACTAAAAACCCTTCACTGAAGCCTTCAACCAAGAGAGCCGCCATCCTGCGGTCTGGGTAACGCTCTAACCACGGGCGCATTCTTATTAGGCTCACTGGTGTCAGCGCCCTTTCCATGCAGTGCCTGATAAGTGGGTGCGGATGACTTACGAAAACACCTACAGGCTGGATGCGTACCGCTACAATATGAGCACTCGTGCTTATATCTACAGCTCGTGAGATACTTGCATTGGCCCTCATTAAAGGCGAAGCAAAAGCCTTTACGTAGGGCAGCCTGAGCCTGGCTGGCCAGTGGCCTGGCCGTGAACTGAGGTTTAGCAGGTAACATCAGGTTGAGCCAAAGGCCTACGTCCTTTGATCCCCCAATGCAATGAAGGGTGAACTGCCAGCTTCTGACGGAAGTTTTCGTCATACGTGAACCAAGCTGATCCGCCAAAATGGCGGAATGCCTCAGCTATTATGTCCACATGCTGGAACAGCCCGGAGCACTTGTCAGGGAAACGCTCCCCCATTACTGCAGCATAAATGCAGAATGCTTGTAACCAGTTCTGGAATGTTTTAGGAACGGCCCGCCTCCTATCTTCCTCTGCCCTGTCACCAGCTGGTTTATCTGATTTGGCAAGGAACTCCTTAGAAGCGGGCAGAAGTGACAATAAGTCCAAAAATTCACCTCTCCAGATTTTTTCTTTAACCGCCTTAGGTAGGTGAAAACCCAGCGGGGATAAAACACACGGAAGAGGTTCCTTAAATGAGGATTCCCCGACTGTTGTTGCTGACAACCTGAGGGGAACCGCAGGGTTGACTACTTTTGGGCGACTGACATTTTTAAATGAAGCCAATCTCCTGGTATCCTGTATAGCAGGGATAGACACATCTTGCCACACAGCGCCAATATCATCCATACATTGCACCTCATATTCATCCAACACCTCCCTGTCAGTATGCAAGTCATAACCAGCACCAGACACCTGTGCACTCTGATAACTTCCAGCTGCGCTTTTACTTTGCAGCTGTGAGTATTGTTCAGCACCAAACATTCTTTGTGCCCCTGAAAATTCTGTACCCGCACCAGCCACCTGTGCACTCTGTAAAACATCATTAGCACCACTAACATGTGCCCCTTTAAATTGTTGTAAAACATTTGTTAAAGTATCAACTAAAACATTAAATTGTGAAACAGCAGGTGACATACCTTCTCCATCACCTTGCACTGCAACCTGCTCACTCGCCTCCATAGCAGGGGGGGAGTAGCTTTGCACCCCCGCTTCCGAGGTGCCCTTCTTGTTACAGGCCTGCCAACCTTCCTCTGAACGGGTTGCTGAGGGGAGACAGCCGCACTCTTGCCTTTGGGCTGCTTTCTTGTCCCACTTCCAGCTGCCTTGGAGCCTTTTACTAGCACTGGGGGGGCGGGAGCGGGGGGAGCCGTGACACTCTCCTCCCTCAGGCACTGGCGCAGCCATTCCTCGCCTCCCCTGCCCTCTGCCTTCTCAAGCAGCTGGCACAATAGTGCCTCTCGGTCTCCAGTCGCGCGGCGCTTCATGACAGAAGCTGTGCGCGCTGCTTCTCTGACTGGAAGCTGACTGCTTCCCGCCGCTCCGGGACCTTGCTATATAGCCTCCAGCTCGGGAGGCTCGGCGGCGCTCAGCCAATCAGCTCTCTTCTCCTCAGCCAATCCGCGGCTGTTGCTGCCCGCGGCGCCCGAACCTGCAAAAAATAAACAGACAGGCGAGGAGGACTGCCGTTTCCCCTTTGAGCTCGCCCATGTTGGTCCAGCTTAACGCTGTGACCCGTCATTCTTTACATATTCGTGTTTCCACTTTATACTTTGTTGTTTATTATAGAGGATCCATATACAGTGCTTATATAGTTTAATATCAGGGTATAGGAGTTAGAGGGGAGCGCTGTACCATCTCTAGCATTTTTTCAAACCTTTCAGGAACTCACATCAACTATATACAGTATATTGGCTATTACCAGAGGGGTGTCATTTAAGGTCGCTGATAGGATGAGGTATCTACTATCAGCCTCAACCTAGTGGACATGGAAAGCTACTGAATCTTTTACAGCTATCATCACACCTTTTGCCTTTTGATCAACATTAGCAAAAAAAACTGACTTGGAAACATTGTAATAACACTTATTGTTATTATTAATTTATGTTGTGCAAAATGGGTCTCCCGCACACATTATTAGCCAGATTCAGAAAGACTTACGCCGGCGTATCTACAGATACGCCACGTAAGTGTAAATATGCGCCGGCGTATTTATGTTCCATACCCACAGAACGAAATACGCCTGAAAATAGGCTTCTTCCGACCGACTACACTTTCCTACGCCGGAGTGTCGTGGGCGCATATTTACGCTCGACGCATCTTGCGCACACTTTGATTTCCTATTCAAATATGCAAATGAGGGAGATATGCCGATTCACGCATGTAAGTGCGCCCGACGCAGGATACGCGCGGTGCACGTAAGTCATACGTCAGGCCTAAAGTTATTCCATCAAAAAGGACGAGCTGAGCAAGCTAAACAACCACACTTGCAGGAGAACACATCTGTGTGCCAACATGCCAGGGGCAGCTGTGGTCCTAGCACTACTAATGAATTTCTTTGGCATGGTTGATTCGGAGGTGTATCACATTTTCAGATTCAGCCCTGATGCCATCCTAGAATTAGCCACAACCCTGCATGATGACATCACAAGCAAGACACATCATGCACATGCAGTGCAGCCACTGGTCAAGGTACTGGCAACACTGCATTTCCTCGCCAGTGGATCTTTTCAGCGTACAAGTGGAGTTGTGACTGGGATGTCACAATCCACCATGAGCAGATGTATGCACCAGGGTCCAGCCACGACAGCTACATATACCATCAAATCAACATCCCAACAGATTTTGAACAGCACGTGTATGGGGACAGCTGGCTGGTTGGTGAGTGACATAGGTGTCGGGCATGACTGTCCGACCCCATGATGCAGACATCACGAGGGGCACATGCACGACTAACATCCTCCTATCTTTTCCCTTCCAGGTGACTCTGCATATGCACTTGGACCCCATTTCATGACTCCATACCGGAATCCCCAAACCAGAGGAGAGATAAACTACAATGCTACACACATACATACTCGTGCAGTGGTGGAACGCACATTTGGCCTCCTGAAGTCCCGTTTCCGATGCCTGGATAAGTCCGGGGGGACCCTGTTGTTTCACCAAACTTTGTGTGCCAGTTCATCGGTGCATGTTGCGTGCTGCACAACTACGCCATGAGAAAAGGCCTGGAGATTGACCTACGTGATGACCTGACCCCCGAACCACACAATCCCCCCCTAAATGAGGCTACCCTGTCTGCTGAGGGAACAGCAGTCAGGAGATGCCTCACAGAAGACATCTTTGCATGTTAAACACACACATTCATCATGGCACAAGGAGAATGCATGCATGCACACCACTGTGGTCCCTAGCTCACACACACCACATCCACATCACATTGGATCAGCCCAAGTCCACCATGCAGGACTTGGGAGCAGCAACGCCACGCCAAGGCCCCAATTATGTCGCTGTCCATTCATACCACATTCACACGGTCGTGGGGATAATTTCTCACCGACGACCGAGGGTGACATCCCTTACTGGCAGGAGTGTCACCCCCACATTCACACACCAGTCACACTGTAGCCAGCACTCCTCACCATGTGCTCACATAAACTAAAAAAAAGGCTCATGACCTGAGCATAAAAAAAAAATAACTAAAATCCTGAGCATAAATAACCCAAAATAAAAAAAAAACTCCTGAGTCAAAAAACAAAAAAAGGCACTCATTTGGCCTAACGGTGGCTGCGCCTGGTGGCGGGGCAGCGTTCTTTGGATACGGGTCTGGTATGGATTGTGGGGGACCCCCACGTCAGCTTTTCGGCATGGGGGGGTATGCTTACAACCCATACCAGACCTAAGGGCCTGGTATGCCCCTGGGGGGCGAACCCATGTCGGTTTTTTATTTAAAATTTGGCGTGGAGTTCCCGCTCAGGATTCATACCAAACGCCGCAGCTAGAATTGGCGGGAATCCAAGTCGGATCTCCGTCACTTCTATAACGGCTTTGTCTCCATCGCGGCAAGCCAGCTCGGCTCTGGTCTTCCGAGATGGGGCTCGTAGGTGGTCAATCTCGCCGAGAAAGGGAGCGAGATTGACACAATATCGCGGTCACCCACTGTATATAATACAGTGTAGTGTGGTGTTGCAAAACAAAAAATACATCATGTCCGGAAGGCCACCAAGGATAGGCAGACACTCACAGGCCACTAAAAGAGGGCAAGCAGTCTCTGTGCCTACAGTCAACAGTGGTGGTCGTGGACAGGGTGAAACCTCTGCAGGTGGCCTTGGGGCACGCTTGTCTTTTTTTTCTGCAGCTGGCCGTGTTATTGAGCCACAAAATGCAGAAGAGTTGGTGAAGTGGATAACAAAGCCGCCCTCATCCTCCTTATCCTCTATCACCCAGGGTCAGAGTTGTTTGCCTTCCAACGCAGATGCCAAATCAGCCAATTCCTTGTCCACAGTCACTCCTTCCGTAGCCCCACCATCATGAAAAGAGGAGTCCCTAGAATTATTTGACCACAGTGTCGGGTACATGCTGCTGGAGGATGCACACCGATTTTAAAGGCTCCAATGTTGGTTCCAAGGTTGAGGAAGGGAGTAATGTAGAGAGAGGGGGTGCCACAGAAGGACAAGAAATTGTCAGTCATGTTCCCCCAGCTGCAGCATACTGGCAAGTTTGCTCCAGTGATGAGGAGGTAGGGGATGATGAGATCACTGACTGTGCTTGGGAGAAGAGAGGAAGAAAGTGAAGAGGCACAACTCCAACAAAGGAGGATGATCTCTAGGGGGCAGCCACCCTTTTGCATCACACTGCAGAGCTCCGCAGGTACAGGGCGCTGCGACTCCCCACTGACTTTAACAAAAGTTCCTTGGTGTGGGCTTTTTCGACATGTGTGCAGCATTGCAGTTTGCAACCTACTGTATGTCGTAGGCCGGGTACTCACGACCAAACATGTATGGTGAAAGCGGTCCGTCGGACCGTTTTCACCATACATGTCTGCCAGAGGGCTTCTGTACGATGGTTGTACACACCATCGTACAGAAGTCCGCGCGTAAACAATACGCGGGGCGTGTCCGCGGTGTCGCCGCGTCGATGACGCGGTGTCGCCGCGACAATGACGCGGCGACGTGGGCGGCCCGCCTTTAAAATGCTTCCACGCATGCGTCGAAGTCATTCGACGCATGCGAGGGACGGCGGGCGCCTGGACATGTACGGTAGGTCTGTACTGACGACCGTACATGTCCGAGCGGGCAGGATTCCAGCGGACTGTTTTAAAACAAGTCCAGGAATATTTGTCCGCTGGGAAAAGGCCCGGCGGGCAAATGTTTGCTGGAATTCGGCCCGCTCGCGCCCACACACGACCAAACATGTCTGCTGAAACTGGCCTGCGGGCCAGTTTCAGCAGACATGTTTGCTCGTGAGTATGGGGCCTGAAGTGTATCAAGCGTGGCCAGAACAGCAGCCGCTTGGGCACCACATGCTTGACCAGACATATGACGACCTGCCATGCAGTCAGTTGACAACAGCACTTGAAAGACCCACATCAAAGACAAAGGCAGACTTCTCCTTGCTCCTCATCTGGGATCTCCAACCCTACTCTACCTCCAATCCTCTCAAAAATATGCACTGAGAGGAATGAAGGTACAGCATTAAGTGTCCCAAGCACTTGCAGCCAATCTGCTAGCAGTACACCACCAATTGATTTTAGCAGGCAAATTTCCCTACCCCAGTTGCTGAACCATAAAAATTAATTTGGTCCCAGTCATCCATATGCTCAGTGTCTAAATGATAGCTTGGCCAAATTGCTAGCACTGCAACTGCTGCCTTTTCAGCTGGTAGACTCTGGGCCTCCTTTCATGAATTTGTGGAATGTGCTGTACCTCAGTGCAAGGTTCCAAAACGCCAGTTCTTTTAACGGAAGGCCATTCTGGCTCTCTACCGGCATGTGGAAGGCAATGTTTTGGCCTTGTTGGACAGGGCAGTCAGCAGTAAGGTTTATATTACTACTGACTTATGGTCCAGCAGGCATGGGCAGGGACATTACCTTTCCTTCACAGTGCACTGGGTAACTCTGCTGCCAGCTGGGAAAGATGCAGGACAGGTTTCAGTGTTCTTGGAGCTTGTTCCGCCACCATGCCTCCAAAATGCTAGTAATGCCAGTATTCTGCCACAGCTCTCTCCTCCGCCCCCTCCTCTTCTTCTTCCTCTATGACCTCTTCTTCAGATTTGTCCACTGAACCAGCGGTGCTCCGTAAGCGTTCAAAAGGCTACGCAAGCAGTCAGGCTAAAAGATGCCATGCAGTGCTTGAGTTGGTCTACCTAGGGGACAGGAGCCACACTGGGGCAGAGATTATGTCAGATCGTTAGGGGCAGGATGAGAGGTGGTTGACACCACACCAGTTTCAGCCAGGAATGGTTGTATGCGACAATGGCACCAACCTTCTCTCCACCCTCCGTCGGGGACACTTGAACCATGTTCCATGTTTGGCACACGTCTTGAACTTGGTGGTGCAGTGGTTCTTGAGCAGGTACCCAGGCTTGCAAGATCTTCTGAGGCAGGCCAGAAAAGTCTGTGGTCATTTCCAGTGCTCGGCTGGCTGACATTCAAAGGGAATGCAACCTGCCCACCAACCGCCTCATATGTGACATGCACACCATGTGGAACTCAACGTTGGCAATGCTGCATCGGCCACACACACAGCAATGAGTACCTGTGCGAGTATGGCACCAGGACAGAGTCGGGGGCTTGGCTTTTTTTCGCCATGCCATTGGTTAATGATCAAGGATGTATGCTCTGTCCTGTCACCATTTGAGGAGGCCACAGGGATGGTGAGCGGTGACAGTGCATGCATCAGTGACACTGTCCCTCTAGTCTTCCTGCTGGAGCACATGATTTGTGGAATCTTGGACAGGGCACTTGAGGCAGAACAGCGTGATGAAGAGGAGGATTTCCTTTCCTCTCAAGGCCTCATTTATCCAGATAGCATTCCTGCAGGCCCACCAAACACACAGGAAGAAAGAGGCGAAGGAGCAGAGGATGAAACATCTTCCGGAGGCCTTGAAGAAAGGTTTGTGTAACGCATTTCCAGACCCTGGGAGGTTACCATTTCCTGGTTCTGGACAACGTGTTGCTGAGGCTTTATTCAGTCAGAGGAAGAGCGGTGGAGAAGGCCTTTGCTGACCGATGCCTTTGGAAATATTTTCAGGCCTTAAGCGCCAAGGTCTGATCGGTTCAAGCAACCAGCGTCTGCATTATATGGTGCAGGGATATCTAGGGACAAGAGCAGAATTGGAGACCTTTCCAAAAGAAAATCCACTGGGTTACTGGGTCTTGAGGATGGACCACTGGCCAGAACTTGCTCAATATGCAATTGAGCTACTGGCCTTTCCTGCATCCAGCGTGCTTTCTGAATGCACATTCATTGCTGCTGGAGGGTTTGGAACGGATCAAAGAGTGGGCCTGTCCACAGACTCTGTTGATAGGCTCACATTCATAAAAATTATGTAACTGATTGAATTTGCTATGGATCTGGGATCCCTAAGAAGATTGCCTACACTGACTATCCTATTTCTCCTCAATCTTGATGATGCTAGCTTCCAACAATATTTTTGGTTTAGGGCATCACCACCACCACCACCCAAGGCCCAATTTGTTTAACAGGGGCATGTAATTACTATTTTTTTTAAAATAATAGTTAAGCAGGGCCTGTTTCTGCTCCCAACAAGAGTAACTGTGATGGGTTACAGTGTGCTGGCGCCACCAAAACCAAAGGTGTATTTTTTCTGCCTCTATTTAACAGGAGCATGTCATTTTTATTTTTAACCACTTGACCACCAGGCCTATTCTGGCACTTCTCTCCTTCATGTGAAAATCACAATTTTTTTGCTAGAAAATTAATCAGAACCCCCAAACATTATATATATTTTTTTAGCAGACATCCTAGGGAATAAAATGGCAGTCATTGCAATACTTTTTGTCACACCGTATTTGCGCAGCGGTCTTACAAGCGCACTTTTTTTGGATAAAAATCACTTTTTTGAATTAAAAAATAAGACAACAATAAATTTTGCCCAATTTTTTTATATATTGTGAAAGATAATGTTACGCTGAGTAAAATGATACCCAACATGTCACGCTTAAAAATTGCGCCCGCTCGTGGCATGGCGTCAAACTTTTACCCTTAAAAATCTCGATAGGCGACGTTTAAAAAATTCTACAGGTTGCATTTTTTGAGTTGCAGAGTAGGTCTAGGGCTAGAATTATTGCTCTCACTCTAACGATTGCGGCGATACCTCACTTGTGTGGTTTGAATACCGTTTTCATATGCGGGCGCTACTCGCGTATCCGATTGCTTCTGCGCGCGAGCTCGTCGGGATGGGGCGCTTTAAAAATTTTTTTTTTTGTTTTCTTATTTATTTTTATTTCGTTTTATAATTTTTTACACTGAAATAAAAAAAAATAAAAAATGATCACTTTTATTCCTATTACAAGGAATGTAAACACCCCTTGTAATAGAAAAAAGCATGACAGGTCCTCTTAAATATGAGATCTGGGGTCAAAAAGACCTCAGATCTCATATTTAGACTTAAATGCAAAAAAAATAAAAAAAATAAAAAAATGTCATTTTTTCAAATGACAAAAAAAAAAATGTTTATTTAAGAGGCTGGGCGGGACTGACGTGTTGACGTCACTTCCGCCCAGCAGAGCTATGAGGACGGGTGAAGGAGATTTCTCCTTCAGTCCCGTCCCCGCTCAGCTGCCGGACACATCCGATCCCCCCCGCCGCTACCGACGGCTCCGGTAAGCGGCGGAGGGCGCGGGAGAGCGGCGGGAGGGGCGCTCTCCCGCCACCGATAACGGCGATCTCGCGGCGAATCCGCCATGGAGACCGCCGTTATCGTGTACACCACCGCCCCCTGAAAAGATGAATATCTCGGTTGTGGCAGCAGCTGCTGCCGTTATCGAGATATTCAACTTTAAAAACAGGACGTCTTTTTGACATGGGGCGGTGGTCAAGTGGTTAATATAATATTTCACAGCAGGGCCCGTTCTTGCCCCCAACAACAGTAGCTGTGAGGGTTTACAGTGTTCTGGTACCACCGACACCTAAGGCCCAGTTTTTCTGCAGAGTATATAGGGCAGGCCGTATAGTATATATACTGCTGTTCGGAGTATATAGTGCCTGGGGGACCCCCACGCCCCTTTTTTTACATTTTGGTGCCAGGGTTCCCCTTAATATCCATACCAGACCTTAAGGGCCTGGTAGGGATTTTGGGGTGGGACATCCACACCATATTGGTATTTTTGGTATTTTTATCTATATTGCCGGGATCCAACAATACACTACAGAGGCAAGTTTTAAATTACATTTTTTTCCTTTGGAAATGTAATTTTGCTATGGTACTGTTATAAACTTGGGAAATATGCACTACTTTACAGGTATACTAAGGACACCCCCCAGGCACGATATATAAAGGAATATTAAATTTTTATTGTTTCACTTTAAGCCTTAAGCCTTTATTTTGCATTGATACATGTCCTCTGGGCAGGACCCAGACCCCAAACACTTTTTTGAGGCAATAATTTGCATATAAGACATTAAAATTAGCACTTTAGATTTTTCACGTTTGCATTCCCATAGACTTTGACGGTGTTTGCGTGTTTGCACATTTTATTTGCCTGTTCGCATTTTCTGCTGTAAACCAAACTGGGGGGGTGTTCGGCTCATCTCTAGGTAAAAGTTTATGTGAGCCAGTACATCACAGGGGACCGTGTCAGGCAAGTGCTTAGGCTTCATGATCCTGTGTGCTCTGTCAATCAGGATGTTTCAGGTAATAAGATCTGGGAGCAGTTTGAGGAACAGCTGATGCGGATATGATGCCAGCTACTTCTTTTTTACCGTTCTGGAATGCCCCAAAATGTTATGTTATTGCGCCAATAACACTCTTCTATGTTGACGACTTGGCATACAGGTCAGGCTAGCTTCAACCATTTAAAATGGAGCCTGCAATTTAAAACATAGTAAAAGTACCTCTAACGTCCAGTGACATCAGTGTTATGCTTCTTTAGAAGAAATGTTTCAAGGAATATCATATATTACTGCCTGCTGTAAATTATAAAGTTATTCTAATTTACATTGCAGCTGCATATTATTGTTAGTGTTAAGAGCACTTGAGCTTTTGTTTATGCCTATGTTTTTTTGGAACATTGCAATGATAACTTATACCTTATTAAATA
The DNA here is from genome assembly GCF_905171775.1 of Rana temporaria. NCBI lineage: Eukaryota > Metazoa > Chordata > Amphibia > Anura > Ranidae > Rana > Rana temporaria. The sequence continues at coordinate 289,704,008 of NC_053491.1, read as the reverse complement.
TTTTCCAACTGCCATTGTAAAACACTAGATAACTGGGAGTTTTCATGGTAATCATATGTCATTATTTCTTTATAATATGCTATTACCCTATAAAAATATATATTTTTTTCCCTGATGCTTATTTCATGGACAATGTGTGTGACTCTGTAGAATTAATGTACACATTTATGCTGATGAATGTGACCTTGACCAAGTTGACATACATAAAGTCAAGGCATGTATGCCATTTACTTAACAATAATCCTGCAATTCCATTTGCAGGCAACATTCTGATTAAGTAAGCATTCTTTTTAAGCAAGATACACTTGTCAAGGAAAGTAAACAGAAGAGCCGCTTCCAGAAGTAATGCCACAGAAGTTATTAATCAGAAAGATGTGCTAACATTTTTGCAATGTTTTAGAAGTTCTTCTACAATTGCAACTTAAACAAAGCTATTTTAAAACAGAGATTATTAGCGCAATGTCAATGATCAGTTCACATATAACATTCAACTTTTTTTTAGAGATCTTAACAAAGCAATTTTTTTTATTGAGTTATTGTTTTGTCACTATTAAAATCCAGCTTTTGTTGTTTGTGACGGGAGTCCCTTTTGGGCGCAGGGTGACCAAGAAAATAATGAACACTGAGAATATGATTGGATTACTTCAAATGGGATAGTAATATTCATTAATAATATCTCTCAAGAAATATGAAAATGTTATCCCCTGTACACTGTGAGGTTTATGACCAGGAAGTATAACTCCTAATAAGGGTATTCCAGGAAGTTAAATGTAAGAAACTGGCCGCCTATTGCTTAACGATGTTGCTTTTGTCTGGATAAGTAAATTGTGTTAATCATGTCTGAGGCAGCTTTCTATTCACCTATTGTTTAGTGTGCTAATGAACTCACCTGTTGTCTGCTAAGGGATATATTGACACTCAGAATAATATGTATTGGGGGCTCAATGTAACCATTGTGTGATGTTGTGGGTGGATCCGGGTCATTGTTCATGTGGTGACTGCAGTCAGGGCCGGATTTGCTCTCCCTGCCACCCCAAGGCCAGGTTCCACAATGCACCCCCTCCCCGCCAACCGAACCACCCCCTCCAAATCAACGGAGAATGGCAACCGTATGGCACGCTTAGTTCAAATATTTTTTGTTTCTTTTTACTTTTTCTATCACTTTTTTTTATTTGTATGTATTTGTAGCTTGTCGCTTACTTTTTTTTTTTTTGTATAATTTTCTTATTATTTTAATATTATTTTTCTTATTCTTTACTTTTTAATTACTTTTTTATTTTATTAATTTAATTATTATTTCTTATTATTTTTTTAATATTTTTTTTTTTATCGTTTTTTTTTACTTAACTTTATTGTTCTCACACAGGAGAAAACAATTCCCTGTGTGATAGCAATTGGAGGTGACAGTTTCTCTTTATTGACCCTGTCTCCTCCAAAACAGGAGTACTAGCACTGTGCTAGAACTTCTGTAACAGCTGAGATGGGAAGAGCACAGCTCACCCCTCTCACTGTGTACATCGGCGGCAGGGACAGGAGACAGACTGGGCAGGTGGGGGGAGGACGGTGTCCCGAAGACAGAGCCAGCAGAGAGAGGTATGTGGGGGGGGGGGAACAGAAGGCAGCACACATTTTACAAGTGATTTCGGTGACATCGCCACAATCACTTGTTAACGAGCAAGCGGATTCCCCCACACTACATTCAGTCCTGCTAGAAAGTAACTTGTTACCACCCTTAACTGTATGTTCCTTGCGTCGGGGGACTCCATGCCGCTGCCCCGCCAAGGCCTGGCCTTGGTGGCCTTGTGGGAAATCTGGGCCTAACTGCAGCATTCTCAAGTGTATATAAAGATCCTGTATTCCTTTCAATAAAGAGTCTGATTCTTGCTTGATCCTCAATACAGAGCCTCGCCTCGTACTTGGGGCAGAATTATTTGTATGAGTTTCTTGTTTGGCTGATTAAAGTGTTCGGTAGCTGCCTTTGTGTTCGGGAATTGGAATGTCCTAAACGACTTTAACCCCTTTCATACTCGGGGTGTGGTTACATTGTTAAAAGTGTGATACATTCATTGAATGCACTATACTGTGTTACTGGAAGTTTGGCGACATTTTAAATTGCTTGGTTTAGATTCATGTAATAGTTTATTTGCCACTTTATCTGTTGCTGCATCTTTTCAAAAAATCTAGGCTTCTGATGTAAAAATTAATGGGATCGGCTAATATAAGCAGAGTGTTTTGTTTATTTCCTTTTTTTTTAATGAAGGAAAAAAAAATGAAATTTTCTTTAGCCCCATCAGAGCAGTGACAATGCAACCAACATTTTAGCTGATGAAACATGAATTAGTGAATCTCCATGAAGTATCATAGAATTCCGATCTAAAAGCCTAGGGAATCCCCTGTTTTAAAGATCGTTGTCTGTCAAATGTCAAACCAAGCTATGAGATTATTATTGTTTTATCGTATTATAAGTTAATGAACAAATTTAGTCTGAAAGATAATTGGAAATCATGAACTATAATCTTGAAATGCTCTTATTCAAACATAGTCATTTTTAGAAATGAGGTTCGGGGGCACAGTTCCATGGGTTTTGACTGCAAGAAAAAGGGAAAATCTATAATGCAATACATAGCCTTTGCTATGTAATGTACAGTAATGCCGCGTACACACGATCGGTTCGTCTGATGAAAACGGTCTGATGGACCGCTTTCATCAGACGAACCAATCGTGTGTGGGCCCCATCGTTTTTTTATCCATCGGTGAAAAAACTAGGAACTTGTTTTATAATGATCTGATGGTTAAAAAAACGATAGAAAAAAACAATCGTCTGTGGGCACGTCCATCGGTTAAAAATCCATACATGCTCAGAATCAAGTCGACGCATGCTTGAAAGCATTGAAGTTCATTTTTCTCAGCACGCAGTTGTGTTTTATGTCACCGCGTTCTGATACGATCGTTTTTTTAACTGATGGTGTGTAGGCAAGACTGATGAAAGTCAGCTCCATCAGATATCTGATGAAAAAATCCATCAGACCATTTTCATCGGATGAACCGATCGTGTGTACAGGGAATAAGATCATACTATCTCTACCAAATCCTACCAGGTCTTCAAACTGGCAACTTTAGCTGGGCGGGAGGGGGGGCCTTCACAGATATTAGTCAAAAATATAACCACAACCAAAAAATTGACATGGGTTCAAACTTATTATTAAAGATATTTTGAAGTAATTTTTGAAAGCATATAAAACATACACTCTGAAGGCACAAACCAACATATATAAATAGGGATGAGCCGAACACCCCCCAGTTTGGTTCACAGCAGAACATGCGAACAGGAAAAATATTTGTTCGAACACGCAAACAGCATTAGAGTCTATGGGACACGATTGTGAAAAATCAAAAGTGCTAATTTTAAAGGTTAATATGCAAGTTATTGTCATAAAAAGTGTTTGGGGACCTGAGTCCTGCTCCAGGGGACATGTATCAATGCAATTTATTTTTTTAAAACTAGCGTTTTTTCGGGAGCTGTGATTTTAATAAAAAATAAAAAATAAAAATGAAATATTCCTTTAAATTTCGTACCTGGGGGGTGTCTATAGTATGCCTGTAAAGTGGCACATTTTCCCCGTGTTTGGAACAGTCCCTGCACAAAATGACATTTCCTTGCCCTTGAGGTCTGGTATGGATTTTAAGGGGAACCCCGTGCCAAAATGAAAAAAAAATGGTGTGGGGGTCGCACAAAAAATCCATGCCAGACCCTCATCTGAGCATGCAACCTGGCAGGCTGCAGGAAAAGAGGGGGTCGAGAAAGCGCCTTCCTCCTGAACTGTACCAGGCCACATGCCCTCAACATGGGGAGGATGTCCCCATGTTGATGGGGACAAGGGCCTCATCCCCACAACCCTTGCCCAGTGGTTGTGGGGGTCTGATGGTGGGGGGCTTATTGGAATCTGGAAGCCCCTATTTAACAAAGGGGACTTCCAGATCCCAGCCCCCCCTATGTGAATTGGTAACAGGGTACCCCTACCATTTCACAAAAAAAGTGTCAAAAATTTTAAAAACACACAAACACAGCTTGGGACAAGACCTTTATTAAAAAAGAAAAAAAATTCCAGCTATGTAATCCTTACTCAACCCGGGATATATAAAAAACACCCCCCCGATCAGATTTGCCTCCATGAGAGGCACCAGCTGAATGACGCTAGACCCACAGTGACAGCTCTTAAATAGCTGAGGGTGGGGCCATCCATGACGTGTGCCTCCTCTGATGCAACAGGGTTTTCAGCGGTTTCCCCGTGGTGTCATGGGTGACCCCCGTTGCATCAGAGGGGGGTGGGATCACCCGTACATGTCACTGGGTAACCCTGTGGCATTTCCCTGTTGCATCAGAAGGGGGAAGGGTCACCCACGCACGTCACAGGTGGCTCCGCCCTCAGCTATTTAGGAGCTGTCACGGCAGGTCTAGCGTCATTCGGTGGGCGCCTCCCATGGAGGCAAATCGGGTTGTGGTGGCATGTTTTTCAATGACCCTTCTCGAGGAAGGATTATATCGCAGGTATTTTTGTTTTTTTAATAAAGGACTTGTCCCAAGCTGTCTGTGTGTTTTTTACAATTTTTTACACTTTTTTTGTGAAATGGTAGGGGTACAATGTACCCCGTTACCAATTCACATAGGGGGGCTGGGATCTGGGGGTCCCTTTTGTTAAAGGGGGCTTCCAGATTCCGATTAGTCCCCCGCCCGCAGAGCCCCACAACCACCGAGCAAGGGTTGTGGGGATGAGGCCCTTGTCCCCATCAACATGTTGAGGGCATGTGGCCTAGTACAGTTCAGAAGGCGGGGGAACTCTCTCTCGTCCCCCCTCTTTTCCAGCGGCCTGCCAGGTTGCGTGCTCAAATAAGGGTCTGGTATGGATTTTGAGGGGGACCCCTACACCATTTTTTTTTATTTGGTTCAGGCTTCCCCTTTATATCCATACCAGACCCAAAGGGCCTGGTAATGGACCGGGGGGGGGGAGGGACTGTTCAAAACACTGGAAAATGTTGCCACTTTACAGGCATACTATAGACACCCCCAGGTATGAAATGTAAAGGAATATTTCACTTTTATTGTTTCACTTTAAGCATTATTAAAATAACTGCTCCCAAAAAAAAATTTTTTTTTAAACTTTTTTTTGCATTGGAGGAAATCCTAACCAATGTCAGATTTTTAATCAATCCTCTCTTTTTATGTAATGTAATGAGATGGGGGGGGGCGTGTTTGTGGTCTAAATAAGGAGAAAACCTAAGGTAACATCACTCCTCCTTCGTGGATACAGTAATATGAGTATGCTTTGTCATGCTAGGAGAGAAAGTGTTATGCCGCGTACACACCATCACTTTATGTGATGAAAAAAAACGACACTTTCTGTGAAGTAAAAAATGACGTTTTTGAAACTTCAATTTTCAAAGACGAAGTTACCTACACACCATTGTTTTCTCACAATGATCTTGCAAAGTGAGGTTACGTTCCACCACGTTTTACCATTGAAGCTCGCTTCATAAGTAGCTTCTGGGCATGCGTGGATGAAAAAACGTCTTAGAAAACGACGTTTTTTGCTACACACGGTCAATTTCTGTGAAGTAAAAAGTGCACTTTTGAAAAACGACACATAAAATTGAAGCATGCTTCAATTTTTTTTGGTCGTTTTTTACAAGACATAAAACGACGTTTTCCCCCACACACAGTCAATTAAAGTGACGTTTTTAAAAACGTCATTTTTTTTCATCACATAAAGTGATGGTGTGTACGCGGCATTAGGATCACTAGAGAAAGATAAAGGAAAAAAAGGACACAAACACAGCCACTGAATCTAAGAACTGGTAAGCTGCAATAGATTACATTTTCTGGATATACACCCTGTAGGTATGTGTTGGTTTTTGTTTAGGAATTTCATTTAAGGTTAGGATTGTATTGATTTAGTTTAAGGGTTAGGGTTATGGTCTAGGTTAAGTGTTGGGATGGAAAGTTAAGAAAACAGTTAAGTGTTGGGATGGAGAGTTAAGAAAAGAGATACATGTTATGTTCAGGTTAAGTGTTACATTTTAAATGTTATGGGTTAGGTTAGGGGTAAGGATGAGCCGAACACCCCCCTGTTCGGTTCGCATCAGAACTTGCGAACACACCAAATGTTCGTGTGAACTTTAGAACCCCATTAAAGTCCATGGGACTCGAACATTTGAAATCGAAAGTGTTAATTTTAAAGGCTAATATGCAAGTTATTGTCCTAAAAAGTGTTTGGGGACCTGGGTCCTGTCCCAGGAAACATGTATCAATGCAAAAAAAGTTTTAAAAACTGACGTTTTTTCAGGAGCAGTGAATTCAATAATGCTAAAAGTGAAACAATAAAAGTGTAATATTACTTTAAATTTTGTACCTGGGGGGGGTGAAGAGTCAGCATGTGAAAAAGCGCATGTTTCCCGTACATAGAACTGTCCCTGCACAAAGTGTCATTTCTGAAAGAAAAAAAGGCATTTAAAATCGGCTTTGCGGCTCTAATGAATTGTCGTCTCTGGCAATTCAGAGATGATTCATTCATTAAAAAAAAAAAAAACGTGGGGGTCCCCCCAAATTCTATTAACAGGCCCTTCAGGTCTGATATGGATATTAAGGGGAACCCCGCCGTCAATTAAAAAAAAAATGACATGGGGTTCCCCCCAAATATCCATACCAGACCCTTCAGGTCTGGTGTGGATTTTAAGGGGAACTCCAACCCAAATTTAAAAAAAAATGGCGTGGAGTTCCCCCAAAAATCCACACCAGACCCTTATCCGAGCACATTAACCTGGCCGGCCGCAGAAAAGAGGGGGGGACAAGGGCCCCCTCTCCTGAACCGCACCAGGCCACATGCCCTCAACATGGGGAGGATGTCCCCATGTTGATGGGGACAAGGGCCTCATGCCCACAACCCTTGCCCGGTGGTTGTGGGGGTCTGCAGGCGGGGGGCTTATCAGAATCTGGAAGACCCCTTTAACAAAGGGGACCCCCAGATCCTGCCCCCCCCCTATGTGAATTGGTAATGGGGTACATTGTACCTCTACCATTTCACAAAGGAAGTGTAAATAGTTAAAAAAAAAACAGACAGACACCGTAGAAAAAATTCCTTTATTAATAAAAAAAAAAAAGAAAATCCAGCGGTGGTAATCCACTCTCGATGCGGCTCCCTGCTCCAACGTTGTCTTCTATCCAGCGACGGATGATCTCTCCAGCGACGGGGATCAGCGGTCCGGTCCAGCGATGAGAAGATCCATCCGTCCAGAGCGCAGCAGGCAAGCTCCTCTCTACGCTGGACACAGCCCAGCAGAATGACGCGCTGGAGCTTTGACATTTCTTATATAGGGGAAGCAGCCACCCGTCACGTGACCCCGCCCCCTCTGACGCACCCTTGTATGTCACTGGGAAAACCTGGTCTTTCCCAGTGACGTATGAGGGTGCGTCAGAGGGGGTGGGGTCACGTGACGGGTGGCAGCTTCCCCTATATAAGAAATGTCAAAGCTCCAGCACGTCATTCCGCTAGGCTGTGTCCAGCGTAGAGAGGAGCTCGCCTGCTGCACTCTGGACGGATGGATCTTCTCATCGCTGGACCGCTGATCACCCGTCGCTGGAGAGATCATCCGTCACTGGATAGAAGACAACGTTGGAGCAGGGAGCCGCATCGAGAGTGGATTACCACCGCTGGATTTTTTTTTTATTATTAATAAAGGAATTTTTTCTACGGTGTCTGTGTGTTTTTTTTTAACTATTTACACTTCCTTCGTGAAATGGTAGAGGTACAGTGTACCCCATTACCAATTCACATAGGGGGGCCAGGATCTGGGGGTCCCCTTTGTTAAAGGGGTCTTCCAGATTTTGATAAGCCCCCCGCCTGCAGACCCCACAACCACCGGGCAAGGGTTGTGGGGATGAGGCCCTTGTCCCCATCAACATGGGGACATCCTCCCCATGTTGAGGGCATGTGGCCTGGTGCGGTTTAGGAGAGGGGGGGCCGCACTCTGTCCCCCCCTCTTTTCTGCAGCCGGCCAGGTTAACGTGCTCGGATAAGGGTCTGGTGTAGATTTTTGGGGGAACTCCACGCCATTTTTTTTTAAATTTGGGGTGGAGTTCCCCTTAAAATCCACACCAGACCTGAAGGGTCTGGTATGGATATTTGGGGGGAACCCCACGTCATTTTTTTTTAAATTGACGGCGGGGTTCCCCTTAACCACTTGACCACCGCCCCATGTCAAAAAGACGTCCTCTTTTTATAGTTGAATATCTCGATAACGGCAGCAGCTGCTGCCACAACCGAGATATTCATCTTTTCAGGGGGCGGTGGTGTACACGATAACGGCGGTCTCCGCGGCGGAGAGGGCCCCCCCCCTCCCGCCGCTCTCCCGCGCCCTCCGCCGCTTACCGGAGCCGTCGGTAGCGGCGGAGGGGATCGGATGTGTCCGGCAGCTGAGCGGGGACGGGACTGAAGGAGAAATCTCCTTCACCCGTCCTCATAGCTCTGCTGGGCGGAAGTGACGTCAAAACGTCAGTCCCGCCCAGCCTCTTAAAGAAACATTTTTTTTTTTGTCATTTGAAAAAATGACATTTTTTTTTTTTTTTTTTTTTTTTTGCATTTAAGTCTAATTATGAGATCTGAGGTCTTTTTGACCCCAGATCTCATATTTAAGAGGACCTGTCATGCTTTTTTCTATTACAAGGGATGTTTACATTCCTTGTAATAGGAATAAAAGTGATCAATTTTTTTTTTTTTATTTCAGTGTAAAAAATTATAAAACTAAATAAAAATAAATAAGAAAACCCCAAAAAAAATTTTTAAAGCGCCCCATCCCGACGAGCTTGCGCGCAGAAGCAAACGCATACGCAAGTAGCGCCCGCATATGAAAACGGTATTCAAACCACACAAGTGAGGTATCGCCGCGATCGTTAGAGTGAGAGCAATAATTCTAGCCCTAGACCTACTCTGCAACTCAAAAAATGCAACCTGTAGAATTTTTTAAACGTCGCCTATCGAGATTTTTAAGGGTAAAAGTTTGACGCCATGCCACGAGCGGGCGCAATTTTTAAGCGTGACATGTTGGGTATCATTTTACTCGGCGTAACATTATCTTTCACAATATATAAAAAAATTGGGCAAAATGTATTGTTGTCTTATTTTTTAATTCAAAAAAGTGATTTTTATCCAAAAAAAGTGCGCTTGTAAGACCGCTGCGCAAATACGGTGTGACAAAAAGTATTGCAATGACTGCCATTTTATTCCCTAGGATGTCTGCTAAAAAAAATATATAATGTTTGGGGGTTCTGATTAATTTTCTAGCAAAAAAATTGTGATTTTCACATGAAGGAGAGAAGTGCCAGAATTAACCCGGTGGGCAAGTGGTTAATATCCATATCAGACCTGAAGGGCCTGTTAATGGAATTTGGGGGGACCCCACGCTTTTTTTTTATGAATGAATCATCTCTGAATTGCCAGAGCCGACAATTCATTAGAACTGCAAAGCCGGTTTTAAATGCCTTTTTTTCTTTCATAAATGACACTTTGTGCAGGGACAGTTCTATGTATGGGAAACATGCGCTTTTTCACATGCTGACTTTACACCCCCCCCTAGGTACGAAATTTAAAGTAATATTACACTTTTATTGTTTCACTTTTAGCATTATTAAATTCACTGCTCCTGAAAAAACTGCCATTTTTAAAACTTTTTTTGCATTGATACATGTTTCCTGGGACAGGACCCAGGTCCCCAAACACTTTTTAGGACATAACTTGCATATTAGCCTTTAAAATTCACCCTTTAGATTTCTCCCATAGACTTTAACAGGGTGTTCTGTGGCTTTTCGAATTTGCCGCGAACACCCCTAATTGTTCGTTGTTCGCCGAACAGGCAATGTTCGAGTCGAACATGAGTTCGACTCGAACTCGAAGCTCATCCCTAGTTAGGGGTTGAATTGCAACTGGTAGGAGGAAAATGTGTTATGAAGGCTAAACATCCCTTGTAATAGAAATAAGGATTGCAGGTCCTCTTTATGGAAATATCTGGGGTCAAAAAGACAACCAAATATCTCCTTTACATTTAAAAGCAAAAGATTTAAAAAAAATCCCTCTCCCACCACTTCGGAAAGAGATCCAGTGGCTAATGAGCCGCTCAAATCACATTCATAAAAGCCAGCTGACAGCTAAAAAAAATTCAGGTGTTATGGCTGATAGCTTTAGCCATAACCCCCCGTAAACCACTTGCAAACCGCAACGTATATACAGTATACGTATTGCAGTCGGAAAGTGGTTAATACACATTTTTCTGACACTTATGATAGCTGTTATGCAAGAAATATTAGGAATGTCATTGAATATAATTATATGCATTGATACATATGTTTCAAAAAGCCACATCTCTATTAGCTTATTCAACTAATAAAAATGTCTTAAACCCTACAAAAATGCAGTCTAAATGAAGCCTAAATTGCTCTTGAGCAGATAACATTAGATCAATAAATTGTTTCTTCTATAAATGTCCTGGTACCTAATGTGTCCAATGAGCCTTTAATTAGCTAGCTTAACTTTATGATACACAGAAAAAAAAAAACCTAAGAATTCAAATGAACAATATCTCTAAGAGAATGAAACATTTATTATCTATGTATCTGAGCAGTTGCTGTGGCAAGCAATCATGTTGAAAAAGATATAATAAACAACACATTGGCAATACAACAGACATACTCAGGAAAACAAACATGTCGGGGATAGCTGTGTTTTTTACTGTCACTGCTAATGGCAAAACAGGGAATTTACAAGCTATTAGTTACCAGTATATACAATAACAGGAAGTACAGAGTACATATTCTAATTTACCTATGATGTATATTAATGTTATCACACCTTTGAATATAATTGTAACATTTTTGTCATGCCTCTACACTTTGTCTAATTAGAGAACATGTTTGCGGCTGATTGGCACTGCACCCAGAAGACTGCTGTTATCACTGTATAAGTGGTGACTACTACAGTGATTTTCAGCTTACAGAAGGATTGGTCAGGTACTAGATATGTATAAGTATGTTGGTAAAAGCAGGACAAATGTAACTATGCAAAAAAAATAAAAAAATTGTACCTAAACTTCAGCTTTAAGCATGGCTTTTTTTAAGTGAACACGTATAGAGGTATTATTGGAATGTTTTATTTTTTTTTATTTTTTTTTCCCAATGTTTAATAACACTTTTCAATTTTACATGCTTGAACTTATTTGGTTATAATTAAATGTCAAGATTTGTAATATAGCCATTATTAGAGATAATGTATATCAGAACTGCTATATAACCATTTTAAGAAAGTGCATCATTTGTGAGTCAACTGATGCAGTTAATTTACTAAAGTCGTAGAGATTGGCAGTAAATCCAGTAAAGTTGTTTATCTAAGTGCTAGGGAAATTAAAGTAAAACACATAGGGCCAGATTCACGTAGATCGGCGCATCTTTATACCGGCGTAGAGCATCTCATATGCGCTACGCCGCCGTAACTCTGAGAGGTAAGTACAGTATTCACGAAGCACTTGCTCCCAACATTGCGCCGGAGAAACGTAATTTCGTCGGCGTAAGCCGGCGTAAGTGTAAGTGGGTGTGACCTTATGCAAATGATGGTCCGAGCGTGGAGCAGTGTTTTACGCCCGGCGTATCATGAACAGAGCATGCACAGTGACGTGGACGTATGATCGCTCCCATGTGCGCATGCTCACAACTACGCCGGTGCAACTTCCTGGGATACGCCGGCCCACCGGCTTACGACGAACGCATAAATATGCCCAGACATGCGCCCGTCCGGCGCAAAAGTACATCCTGCTTTCCCCCCCCCCTGAGCAAGGTACTTTTGCAGAGCGATGGCGGCTGTTGGAAATACAGGCAAGGACAGGAGGAAGAAAAACTTTAACAAGGAGGAGAAGGCTATCATTATTGCAGGGATAGTCGAACATGATAAGTTCCTCCATGGTGCCCTGAGTTCCCAGACCAGCAAGGCACGGAAGAAGGAGATCCTGAGGGAGCTCAGCCTGCAGGTCAGTGCCGTGGAGAATGCCAACAGGACCCCCGAGGATATGCAGAAAATAATTAATGACCTGAGATGTCAGGTCTGGGAGAAGCTGGCACTTATAAGGAAGCATGCCAGGGGCACGGGAGGAGGACCAGCCTGTAATGTACAGTTGACTGATGAGGAGGAGCTCATCGCCCAATGCCTGCAGCGTGAGCAGGTAGAGGGCATGGAGGGTTTCGACTCTGGTGACCAGTCCTTGAGGTCAGGTAAGTGTATTTTGTCTCCTATACGGTGTGTAGCATGTGAGGGGGTGGAAGGGAATATGTGATAAGTGTGTGGGTCCACCAACATGTGAATGTTTTGTGTCATCCACAGATGTGCTGGAAAGAGCTGGGCCATTGTCGGCTGCTGGGCGACCCACGCTATCCAGGGATGAGAGTGCCCATACCTCACCTCTTGAGGAAGTAGAGGAGGAGCACGGGAACCTGGAGGAAGTGTTCTACCTTGTTGAGGAGGCTCCCATCATCCCTGGTCCCTCCCAACCCTCCTCCCTCATCAGGGGAACCCCCTCACCCTCCTCCTCCATCAGAGGAACCCCCTCACCCTCCTCCTCCATCAGAGGAAGCTCCTCCAGGGCCTCCCCATATACACAGCCCCAAGCCTCTCCTGCCCCCAGGAAGGCCACCCGCAAAACCAGGGGTGTTCCTGATGCAATACAGGAAAATCTGGCCAGGTATCAGGCCCGCCAGACCCGACATATGGGTGCTGTTGCCCGGGACGTGCGGTGTGTTGCACAGAGCCTGGCATCTGCAGCACAGATTCCCAACAGTCTGCAGGATGTCAGCGGGAACTGTGCTGCAATAGTGACCTGCGTTGGTGAGCTGCAGGCCACGACCTCATGCCTCGTGACCGAGGTGAAGAGCCTGACAGTGGCTGTAAAGGCCAATAGTGCTGCCATCATGGTGGAGGGGAGGCAGAGGAGGCACCACCAGCAGCTAACCACCACCCGCCAGCTGCGGATGCAGGCTGAGACCAACGCGGTGCTCACCCGCATTGCCCTGGCATTGGAGGGTAGGCAGCAAGCACCTGGCAGACCTGAGGATGAGCCTGCTCCGGATGCCCCACCTGAGGCTCCCCCCAGGCAACTGAGGAGCCGGGGCACCAGACGTAGCCCACGCCAGGGCAATTGATTACCTTTTTTATTTATATTTATGCTCTGGTGAAGAGTGTTTTTTATTTATATTTATGCTCTGGTGAATAGTGTTTTTTATTTATATTTATGCTCTGGTGAAGAGTGTTTTGCATTTATATTTATGCTCTGGTGAAGAGTGTTTTTTATTTATATTTATGCTCTGGTGAAGAGACTTTTTTTTTAAGACTGCACACGGTCAGTAGTGCAGGCTACAGTGTGACTGGTGTGTGAATGTGGGGGTGACACTCCTGACAGTAAGGTGTGTCACCCTGGGTCGCCGGGGAGACGTTATCCCCACGACCGTGTGAATGTGGTATGAATGGACAGCGACATCATTGGGGCCTTGGCGTGGTGTTGCTGCTCCCAAGTCCTGCATGGTGGACCTGGGCTTATCCAATGTGATGTGGATGTGGTGTGTGTGAGCTAGGGACCACAGTGGTGTGCATGCGTGCATTCTCCTTGTGCCATGATGAATGTGTGTGTTTAACTTGCAAAGATGCGTTTCACGAGGCAACTCCTGACTGCTGTTCCCTCAGCAGACAGGGTAGCCTCGAACAGGGGGGGGCTGTCTGGTTCGGGGGTCAGGTCTTCACGTATGTCAATCTCCAGGCCCTTTCTCATGGTGTAGTAGTGCAGCACACAACATGCACCGATAATCTGGCACACGAAGTTCGGGGAATACAACAGGGTCCCCACGGAATTATCCAGGCATCGGAAACGGGACTTCAGGAGGCCAAATGTGCATTCCACCACTGCACAGGTACGTATGTGTGCATCATTGTATCTTCTCTCTCCTCTAGTTTGGGGATCCCGGTATGGAGTCATTAGATGGGGCCCAAGTGCATATGCAGAGTCACCTGGAAGGGAAAAGACAGGAGGATGTTATTCATGCATGTGCCCCTCGTGATGTATGCATCATGGGGTCGGACAGTCATGCCTGACTCCCATGTCACTCACCAACCAGCCAGCTGTTCCCGTACACGTTCTGTTCAAATTCTGTTGGGATGTTGCTTTGACGGTATATGTAGCTGTCGTGGCTGGACCCGGGGTGTTTGGCACGGACGTGCCATATGAGGCATTGGGCATCGGCTATCACCTGTACGTTGATGGAATGCCAATGCTTACGATTGCGGTATATGTGCTCTGTGGCACGGGGGGCCATAGTGCCACATGTGTGCAATCAATGGCCCCCACGGTGCGTGGGAATCCTGCAATTGTGTAGAAATCCTGCCTTGCTTTCTGCCGCAGATGCTCATGGGTGGGTTTGATGAAGTGGTGGGACATGCGTGTGAGGATTTCGGGGACAACCTGGTGCACGCATATGCTCATGGTGGATTGTGACATCGCAGCCACGACTCCTCTTGTTCTTTGAAAAGATCCACTTGCAAGGAAATGCAGTGTTGCCAGTACCTTGACCTGTGGCTGCACTGCTTGTGAGCGTTTTGTCTTGCTGGTGATGTCATCATGCAGGGCTGTGGCTATTTCCAAGATGGCATCAGAGCTGAATCTGAAGATGCGATACACCTCCGAATCACCCATGCCAAAGACGTTCATGCGCGTGCGGTATATCCTCTCCCATGCTCTCCTACGTGCCTGTGGACGCAGAAGTAGTGCTAGGACCACGGCTGCCCCTGGCATGTTGGCATACAGATGTGTTGTCCTGCAAGTGTGGTTGCTCAGCTCGTCCGTAACGGTACTGCTGCAGCTACTCTCCAGCTGACTTGTGCAAGTCTGGTGCAAAGTTACCCCTGCTTTATGAGGGGTAACTTTAGGCCGGGCGTACAACTTACGCGCACCGCGCGTAGCCTGTGCCGGAGCGCATATGTTCGGGAATCGGCGTATCTCCCTCATTTGCATATTTGATCAGGAAATCAATGGGTGCGCCAGATGCGGTCAGCATAAATATGCGCCTACGATATGCCGGCGGAGGAAAGTTACGTCGGTCGGGAGAAGCCTATTTTCAGGTGTATCTAGTTCTGTGGGTATGGCGCAAAGATACGACGGCGCACATTTAGACTTACGTGGCACATCTCGAGATACGTCGGCGTAAGTCCTACGTGAATCTGGCCCATAGTGCGTTCTACTTGCTTAAATGGATGATTGAAGTAAGCACAGCTTATTCCAATTCTTTAAAAGAAAAGGTTTGGGTTTGTTTTTTTAAATCATACCTACCTAGGTGGATGTAGCATTGTTGCATTGCCTCTAAGGGTGAGAACTGAGCGATCAAACACCTCTGATCACTCAGTTCTACCGCCGCTCTAAGCAGAAATCTAAAGACTGTTAGTCAGACTGTGCTCTGCCTCCCACGCTCACTGGAGCATTGGGCTGTAGAGGGGCGTGAGCAGCTGGCTTAGCCTCTCAGTGGCTCACAGAGAGGCTGAGCCGGGTACTGGTCCAGTCTCTTGGGTGGGTCCTAACATATGGTCGCAATCTTTTCCCGGCCAGGACTGGCTCTGTGATGTCAGCTGACAGCAGACTTTAGACCACTGTTGGGTAAAAACGGGTAACAGGAGTAGAGAAAGAATAACACTTCTGTGATCCACAGAAGAAGTACAGCTAAACAAGCATTGGTTGTACTTCTCCTTTAAGCTAAATAACCATTCATTTTGCAATAGTTGTGCTACCACAGCAGCCTGTTTATTTTGTTCATTGCATTGCACTGGCATGTTTCTCTGGTACCTCCCATCCTCCTTTTTTATTTTGCTATTCACTAAATTAGCCCTGTTGTTAAAAACTTCCAGCCCGTCTGAGTGTACATGTTGAGTTGCTTATGGATTCTGTTAAGTCAGCAACTTGTCATATTGTCTGTAAAGATTGGGTTTCAGAAGGTACCCTGTATGCCTGTTGCTTAAAGTAAAATTAATTATGTTCTAAAACCATTAAAGTTACCCTTAATGCATGAACGTATATTGATAAGATTATTTAGGTTAATCTCTATTATGTGTTTATGTAAAAAAAAACTCAATAGCACACATCTCCACCTTTACCTCCTTGTTTCCTATATAATTAACAGTCATACCAGTAATTTATTACCTGCATTTGCCTTTCCCCTTCAACAAAATGCTCACGTGGCCAAACGGTCTGCGTTGCAATCCCTTATCAGTTATTTTAGGCAAACTCCTTTCAAAAACACCTAGAACGCATGATGGAGGATACATAACTACCACTCTTCTAAGAAGGAGTTGTGTTGACTAATGCCGCGTACACACCATCACTTTATGTGATGAAAAAAAAACGACACTTTCTGTGAAGTAAAAAATGACGTTTTTGAAACTTCAATTTTCAAAGACGAAGTTGCCTACACACCATCGTTTTCTCACAATGTTCTTGCAAAGTGAGGTTACGTTCCACCACGTTTTACCATTGAAGCTCGCTTCATAAGTAGCTTCTGGGCATGCGTGGATGAAAAAACGTCTTAGAAAACAACGTTTTTTGCTACACACGGTCAATTTCTGTGAAGTAAAAAGTGCACTTTTGAAAAACGACACATAAAATTGAAGCATGCTTCAATTTTTTTTGGTCGTTTTTTACAAGACATAAAACGACGTTTTCCCCCACACACAGTCAATTAAAGTGACGTTTTTAAAAACGTCATTTTTTTTCATCACATAAAGTGATGGTGTGTACGTGGCAATAGAGTGGGGTTTACCATAAAAATGTATGTCAGTACATAGAAGCTACTCCTACATGCAGAAGCCAAGGCATCTGAAGTCATGGACAGTGCATGTATTTTATGTCTCACTGGTTTGCTCAAACAAACAAAAATACTGAAAAACATCAATTTCAGCTTCACTGTGCCCATCAAATGCAAATGCAACCACTGTTCCATCAATTGTAGCCATTCTGCCCATCAAATGAAGCCACTGTGCCATCAATTGCAACCATTGTGCCAATCAAATTCAGCCACTGTGCCCATCATATGCAGCCAGTTGTGCCCATCATTTGCAGTCACTTGTGCCCCATCAATTGCAGCCACTTGTGCCCTCACATGCAGCCACTTGTGTCCATCAAATGCCACCACTTGTGCCCATCAAATGCTGCCACTGTGACTTCCACCTGCCCACTGTCTGCCCGGCACTTACCCCATCTTAGGGGCGGGTCAGGCAGCGGGTGATGATGGGGAGATGTGAGACGGCTCCTGTATCCTCCATGCTTCCCCTCCTCTCTTCTTCGGTCTGCTAGACATTCATTCAGGGTGCCTGTGCCTTCAGCCAATCAGGTGACGGTATTATACCCGTGCTACCTGATTGGTGGAGAGGTGGTTCAGTGTTAAAAAAGCAAATGAATATCTAACACATCTTGGTGAACAGCAAGCACAATATCCACCTTTTTTGAAGCCTATTAGCGCGTATAGCTCTAATCAGGCGCTTCAAAAAGATACCCCCACTGCTGGAATTCAGGTGCCCTCTTGAAAAGGGGACAGACGCCTGAATAGGGGGTGGCAGCAGCGGCCATAGTCATAGAGGGGGTAGCTGGAGAAAAGGCGTGGCTCCCATGCGCCCTTAAGGGACGCACCGCCACTGTTATCAGTATCAAACAAATGAGGCCAAATAGTTCCAACTTGGCTGGTATTCACAAATTTTGCTCCAGTTTTAAATTTTCTAAGCTGGTTCCATGTGAAAATCATAATTGCACCAATTGATCTTTTTTTTAATGACAATGTATTTTCTTGGGGCATCCTAGGCACATGTTTTTTTCTATTTTGTGGCACAGAAATTTATGAAATCATTTACAAGGTGAGCAGACCTTTGCTTCTTTTCTGGTATGCCTCATCTGCTACAACAATCTCCTTGTTGGGTTTAGATCCATAAATCTAATGAAAAAGGTTCCCCCCACCATCATTCTCCAAAATACCATAGGCTAATATAACCTATAGTTTTCTGGTATACTCATTTTTACTCATATGGCTATATTTCCACTGTAATGGGCACACACAAACTGTATGGGCTCCAGTTTTCATAGGTAATTGTTTTTATAATTTTTTTGAAATACATTAGATAGATACAAAATGTTACACAATTTTTAGTCTTGCAGTCTGCAAATGTGTAATACTTGAATAATAAATAAGGTCCTAAAAAAACCCAAAAAAACATTTTGACTATATTATAGCCAGTCTATAAAAACAGTAATCCTGGTAGCATCCCAAATATTTAGACTGTAAAGCATGAAAATGTAAAGTATGAAACGTAAGCTCATTGAATACTGTACACAGTGGGACATTAAATAAGCTCCCTGTGTAATGCTCCACCCTTCTTCCTCAGTTTGTATTTCCTGTCTAATGGAGACCAGCATAACAGGCCTCATGTAACATGTGTTCTGCATTGTAAGCTACAGACAGTATCATCTTTTGATCGCACAATGCTACAACCTGTTCATCTGCTGTAACCTGTCATCTGATGTTTTGGATTAAAGCAACTTCTGTGAATGGTATTGCACGGCATGGTCTCAGCGCAAGTGGAGGACTGACTGCGGAGTTGTCATCTATGGTTGAAAGATATGTTGATAGTGGTCCGGCAGGACCTTGATTTCTGGTAAGCAGCTGCATGATTGGTGGTGGATTCACGTCTGGTGTTTACAACAGCATTCTTGAAGCTTTCACGGGTGTCTTCCTGGTTACATGGACTCATCACAGCACAGTTTAAATCATACTTCACGGACTTTATTTACCACTACGTGGTTTACTATTGTTAATTTATTTAACTTACTGTCATGTTATCACTTAATTTGTGGTATTTATTCATTGGGCTTGCACTACAATACCCAGCAGGGCCAGGTGGCGTCGGGCCCCCTGACTACATGCGATTTATAGAAGTGTTCATATTTAGAGTGTTAATTGAGGAATTTTTTAGCACACACACTCGGGCATATGCCCAATTTGTTTTGTTTGATATCAATTCACTTTTTGGTTTAGCGCAATTATTCTTTCTTTTCTAATGAAAATAAAGTTAACCACAATCAGAAGAAGGGGAGGGGAGCAAATTAGTGTTGGGAGTCCTTCACCTTTTCTGTTCACCAAAATCTGTAGCTATAAAGATGTCAGGTTGGTTGCAGAGAATGAGGGGCAAGCATATTGAATTCAATGACTCAATACTGTAAGAATGTGTTTATGTGAGTCAGTGAGCATGGTTGTTGCTAACCAAACAAAGGTGGTTAGTTTATGTTGAGCTTTTTTTATGAAAAAAAGCATGAACCAACGGTCTTTGGGGATATGAAATATAATGCAATAGCTTAAATTTTTTTGACCCAGAATCTGCCCTGCATTGAACAGGTCTACCAGACTTGTATGATATCTATGACCTTTACTTTTCACTCACTTTTACTCTTGGGTCCCTTCACAGGCTTTGAAGAATAAGGGAGCCCATGCACCATGCTCCTTCTCTTCCTCCCTATCCTTTTGTGTGTCGCAAGAATGGTGTCTGCCTAAAGCGGGCCTTGAGAAGAAAGGAAATCCTCCTTTTACTCCCGCTGCTCTGCCTCAAGTGCCCTGTCCATAATATCATGCATAGTCTGCTCCAGAAGGAACACAACAGGGATTGTGTCAATGATGCATGCGTTGTCATTAATCACCATTCTTGTCACCTCTCCAAATGGTGTCAGTACAATGCATGCATTCTTTATCAGCAGCCATTGGTGTGGAGAAAAAAAAAACAGAGGTGCTCTGAGCCTATCCTTGTGCCATTCTCACAGAGCCCTTTGCTGCATGTGCTAAAGTTGAGTTTCACCTGGTGGGCATGTCACAAATCAGGCAGTTTACAGGCAAATGGAATTCCCGCTGAATTTCAGCCAGCCAAACACTGGCTGTGTATGACTTCCTGAAATGGCTACATACTCTTCTAGCCTGCTCCAGGAGATATTTCAACCCTGGGTACCTGTTAAGGAAATGCTGCACCACCAAATTAAGGACATGTGCCAGGCATGGCACATGTGTCAACTTTTCCTGTCGAAGGTCGGACAGGAGGTTAGTGCAATTATTACACAGCACCATTCCTAGCTCAAGATGACATAGCGCAAACCACCTCTGGGCCTGCCCCTCCATAGCTGAAAGAATCTCTGCTACAGTGTTGTTCCTATCCCCTAGACAGACCAGCTAGAGCACTGCATGGCCTCTTTTAGCCTGACTCGTTGAATTGCCCCTTGAACGCTTATACTGGTGGTTCATAGGACAATTCAGAAGAGGAGGACATGGAGAAGGATGGGAAGGGGGTGGAGCTGACAATTCTCACATCATAACCACCAGCTGTATGGAGATGTGGTGTCAAAACAAGCTCCAGCACTGAGCCCTGTCCTACATTCTTCTTTGTTGCAAGTTACCCAGTGCACTGTGAACAAAATACAGCATCCCTGACCATACTTGCTGGACCATGAGTCAGCAGTAACATGGACCAGAGATGGGCCAAACACCCCCCAGTTTGTTTCACGCCAGAACTCTCGAACATAGAGAAAGTTCAAAGCCGAATAACGAACCCCATCGAAGTCTATGTGACCCGAACTTGAAAAATTAAAAGTGCCCATTTTGAGGGCTAATGCCCCGTACACACCATCACTTTATGTGATGAAAAAAAACGACATTTTCTGTGAAGTAAAAAATGACGTTTTTTAAACTTCAATTTTCAAAGACGAAGTTGTCTACACACCATCGTTTTTCTCACAATGTTCTAGCAAAGCGAGGTTACGTTCTCACCACTTTTTCCATTGAAGCTTGCTTCATAAGTAGCTTCTGGGCATGCGTGGGTGAAAACACGTCGTTTTAAACAACGTTTTTTACTACACACGGTCAATTTCTGTGAAGTAAAAGTTGACGTTTTGAAAAACGACACATAAAATTGAAGCATGCTTCAATTTTTTTTGGTCGTTTTTTAGAAGACATAAAATGACATTTTCCCCCACACACGGTCAATTAAAGTGACGTTTTTTAAAACGTCATTTTTTTTCATCACATAAAGTGATGGTGTGTACGGGGCATTAGATGCAAGTTATTGGGAATACAAAGGGCATGGGGGTCCAGGTACTGCCCTGGGGGACATGTATCAATAAAAACTTTTTTGTAAAGAAAACATCATTTTTACATGAGCAGTGATTTACTGATGCTTTAAGTGAAACAATAAAAATGAAAACTTCCTTTAAATGTAGTGCCTGGGGGGTCCCCATAGTCTGCCTGTAAAGCAACGCATATGTACCGTGTATAGGAACTGCTGCAGCAAAAATGACATTTATAAAGGCAAAAATAATACATTTCCCTGCAAGCTTTCTCTGTTTTATAAACAACGGCTTGGGGAGCCAGTCTGCATGATGAGGCCGCAATTTAGTGCACTCGGAACAAGATTAGAGATTATTTGGGATAAATTCTGGTGTCTGTCACAGACTGTGGATAGAAGTAATAGTCGCAGAAAAAATGAGCTTTGGGTGTTGGTGGTGCCTAAACACCATAACCCTATAGAGGTGCTCTTGATTAAAGCAAGAATTGGCCATGCTTTCAAAAAAGTTCTGGCCAGTGGTCTATTCTCATGACCCAGTATCTCAGTGGATTATCAACTGGAAAGCTCTCAATGTCTGTTTTCACCCTAGATAATCTCCCACCATACGATGCAGACGCTGCCAATAGAATTTGGAAGCTGACAGCCCTGGGTGCCGAAGACCTAATTTTTTTAAAGGCATCACTGAGGCAGCCCCCTTCTCCTCCATTGATCAACAGAAGCTTCAAAACTAGCATTTCCATGACACTGTAACCTAGAAGAGTCTGGAAAGGCATAGCATAAACTCCTTGTTACGGTGTCTGAGATATTTCATCCTCTGCTCCCTCTATGGGATGATCTCCAAGACTTTCCCTTTGTAACCATGGTCAAGGAGGATTGCCAAATAATAGTGGCCCTCCTCCTTGATTCCACAAATTCTCAAGTCCTTTTGCAGGCTTTGAAGAATGAGGGAGCCCGTGTACCGCAAGTTCTTGGGGTCAGTGAGGTTTAAGGTATCTGGAACTGCCTCTCCCCAGCCATGTACTACTCCCAAGGGTTCTATGAATGTAAAACCATCTTTTAAGGTTTGACGTATGTCTTCCTCTGTTTCAATGCCTCCAAAACTGCCAGAATCCTCCTCCTGCTTGTTCTTTGAATGGTGTCTCCTCTTCTTCCCACTGCTCTGCCGCTAGTGCCCTGTCTATAATGCCACGCATAGTTTGCTCCCATCCTCCTCTGAACAAGATTCAGCACAGTCATGTAACCCTCTCCAGTCTTACCAGGCACTAAAATCTTCCATGGCAACCTTCCCTACGTCAGGCCAGCCTGTCCTTGATACAACACTAAAGGACATGCTTCTGTTACTACAATCCTTAATGACTGATCTCTCATCACTCATAACAAAGTTTTCATCTGACATGCACAGCCTTGAGGATAGAGTATCTTACAATGAGGATATAATAGAGGAATGCAATTTAACTGTAAATGATCAGAGCCAAACTTTCGGACCTGGAAGAGAGGTACCGCCGTAACAATGTAAAGCTACATGGCATACCTGAATCAATGTTACCTGCTGACCTCCACAAATATGCAAGCAATATATCACACAGAACTGTCAGGTAGTGTGTGAGTCAGTGCTCACTGGCAGCTATAAGGTGGACCATAATGAATCAATAACAGGGAGGGGAAAAACAACAAGATATACCCAAAATGAATTAATAAGAATTAGTCATTATAGTCCATAGTAGTAAGGGATATCAAGGAGAAATCCACAGGATGAATGGCTCCCCAGGTGAATGGGGATTGCACACACAGTCACCGGCAGCTCCTCAGAAGTAAATGGGAGTTCCCTCAGACAAACATAAACAGCAGAAAGAGGGTGCCTGGGTCAGTGTAAAAGCAAGTAACACTTTATTAAGATACACTTACATAAAAGTATCTTGCAAGCTGCACACAGGGTGGATGTGGATCACCAATCAAGCAGTCAGCAGTCATAAGGGATGAGAAGACCACTGTGGGGATAACCCATACCTGCCATATTGCGGTATATAACCAGCAGCGTCTCCAACTCTCACACCTGCTCTCACAGAGCTAGCAAGAGACCAAATCAGGATGGGGGTGGGCCATACCATTTAAAATCTTCATTGATAAAATAATTGTATAGCCAAACCACCCCATCTGGCAGATTCTGTGCCCAGGGATGTTCTTATGAGGTTACATTATTTACGTGCTAGAACGCACCAGAACGTTCGAACAGACCGAACGTTTGCGCGAACATTTAGAACCCCATTGAAGTCTATGGGACTCGAACGTTCAAATTCAAAAGTGCTCATTTTAAAGCCCAACATTCAAGTTATTGTTGGAAAACGTCTTTGAGAACCCGGGTCTTGCCCCAGGGAACATGTATCAATGGAAAAAAAACTTTTAAAAACTGTAGTTTTTTCTGGAGCAGCGATTTTAATGATGCTTAAAGTGAAAAAAATTATGAAAAATTCTTTTAAAAATCTTACCTGCTGGGTTTCTATAGTAGTGGCATGTGTTTAGAACTGTCCCTGCACAAAATGAGATTACTCTCAGAAAAAAAAAATTGCTTGCGGCTTTAATGTAATGTTTGGTCCCTGCAATATGGATAAAAATCATTGAAAAAAATAGCATGGGTTTCCCCGCCACCACTCCCCCCAGGTCATTACAAGACCCAGTGCCGATCCTGACCTCCCTGGGGCCCTAAGCAAAATGACATGGCACGTTAAAAATGAGAAGCGAGGGGCGCTGACGACAGTGACATGTCACATTAAAGAAAGTTGAGAAGCGGGGGGAGGGGGTGTTCTGCTGTTGGAAATTACTCAGCCAGGGAGTTTAGACACGGGGTGAGGGGGCGAAAATGACTTCTCACCAGGCGGGGCCTCTAGTAATTTGGGGGGCCCTTCGTAGCTTTGCAGGGCCCTAAACGGCTTGCATAGTGAGCCTATAGGGAGGATCAGCCCTGACAAGACCCTTTGGCACTATATACTTTGAATAGCAGTATACAGGCGGTGCAAACAAGATAAGGACTGTAGGTTTGTTAAGTAGAATCTGAACCATGTCATACTTTGCTGTAGCATATTGCACAATTTCCTAAAGAGACTCTCAACAAACTACATGATGAGGCCTCTGATGTTCCAGTGGTGGTGGCCCGTGAGACTGTCCATACAGGCTTGGCCCCCCCAAAGCGCACGTGATGTGTGGCAACAATATGTAGATTATTTTAGGGTTGGGGGGGGGGCATTACAATGCCAGATCTTGGCTGAATAAATTATTTTTTTGGGAAAGAAAAATTCTAGAAAAAAGGGGGGCCCCCTTTGAACAAATTATGTGAAGAATTCCTGTTCTCTGAAGGCCTCCATTATTTCTGCAAGTCAAAATTAAGCAAAAAAAGCTAATGTCAGTCAAACCTTAGCTTTCTCCCCATATATAACCCACAAACTCATCCACTGATCATAAAGTCCAAAATCAAGTTTCGTATCGTCGTTCTGCACGATCGTTCTTCCGACGTTTTCTATCAAATGAACAGCACACTTGCAGTAACAGCAACTACGTTTAGGTGCAAATGAACAGCACACTTGCAGTAACAGCAACTATGTTTAGGTGCAAATGAACAGCACACCTGCAGTAACAGCAACTACGTTTAGGTGCAAATGAACAGCACAGTTGCAGTAACAGCAACTACGTTTAGGTGCAAATGAACAGCACACTTGCAGTAACAGCAACTACGTTTAGGTGTGAATAAAAATGACAAGTGCAGTAAAATTGACTACGTTTAGGTGTAAACTAAACAGCACACAGGCAATACAATACGTTAGAGCACTGCAGCTAGCACAATCTACTGCCTGACAAATAGGAATAGCTGATCTAGCTAAGCTATACAGTGTATAAATATATGTACAACTCCTAGGATGTATATATATCCTCTACACTGTAAATTTAACTAAACTGACTAGCCTGCCTGCTCTATCTATCTATCTATCTATCTATCTATCTATCTATCTATCTATCTATCTGGTAGAAAAGACACGGTGTCTCTCTCTCTCTCTAACTGACTGACTCTCTGTTCTTTCTTTAACAACGCCGCAACACACTACACGCGGCCGACTTGCAGGCGGCCTTATATAGTGTGGGGCGTGTACTAAACCCCCTGAGCCATAATTGGCCAAAGCCATCCTGGCTTTTGCCAATTATGGCTCTCCGTTTTTTGCGTGCTGTGATTGGCCAAGCATGCAGGGTCATAGTGCATGCTTGACCAATCATCAGCGCGCAATGCCGCAGTGAATTATGGGCCGTTGCGCGTCACTCGAATTTGGCGCGAACGACCCGTTTTGTTCGAATTTCGTCGAACGTACGAACAGACGATGTTCGAGTCGAACATATGTTCGATTCGAACACAAAGCTCATCCCTAGTGCTAAATAAATGCTCCTAAAAGCCGCTTGGTCCTCCACAACCCTCCCCGAACCATTTAAAGGAGTTAAGCTCTTCCCAGATCTCTCTAGATTTAAACTCCAACTGCATAGACAGTTCTCAGTCCTGTCAAGTGCTGCATAACTACAATATCCAGTACAAATTGCACTATCTCGCAACCCTACTTATCACAAAAAACAGTACATCTCACACTGTCACCACCCTTACAGGAGAAATAAAACTCCCCTTGACATGGAGTATCATTTTGGATCAGCCTCAAGACTCCAACCCTCCTCTTGCACAGTGAAAACCTTCATACAACTGCCACATCAAATTGAAGAAGTCCACTTAATACCCGAAAAAACCCACTAGTGGTCGAGCCATATACAATATGAATCTCTTTTCCCAGCTCTTGGCTATCTTTCCTACTACCCGCTTGTTACATTTGACTGTTATACCCCCAATGCGGAACTGCTGAGTTCAGCATATTTGTTCGACCAAGAATTACACAACATTAGATGAATATTGATCGCAAAGTTTTTGTTTTCCTTTTATGTTTGCTGTTTTAGCTTACCAACGATCTACAATCTCTCTACATCCAGAAACAACCTTCTTCATCACAATGTCAATACATACCAGCTGGGACATCTTCGTTAGTCTCAACCAGCTGAGTGTTTAAACTCTTCCACCACATGTATTCACATCCACAATGCCACTCAACATCTTATCAATCAATGCAAACCGGCTCAACCAACCCATCAAGTGTCACTCTCTTTGGAAATCAACCTTGATCAAAACTGTGACATTGTATGTGACATTGTATGTGTCCAAGAGACACCCAAATGCTTTAATAAGCACTTCACACATGTATTCCAAGCTGCCTTATCCTCCAAAAAAAGAGGAGTCATGATTGCTATAAGGGACGCGGTCAACTTCCAGTCACGGAAAAGAAGACAGGTAACAGCTCTCTCTGCAGGGACAACACAATCCATACACCAGATCCACTCACATGTGCCAAGACTCGATGTGTCCCAACACACTTCGATTCAACTGTCAGAGTGCCAATAAAACAATGATACTGATGCAATAGCCTTAGTCGTAGTTAGTTTGAAACAGATATGGCAAAATATATATACACTCACATACACAGAAAATTAACATATTGTATTGATACCACCAATCATTCAAGTGGGGGAGAGGAAAGGAAGTCAATATAACAATTATTTTCTTTTTTGGTTGAGCCTGAAGAGAGGTGTGTAGAAAAAATGCTACATAAGTTAGGACCTTATTATTCCAAGGGAGAAATGTATTCCTTAGACAAAGGTGAAAGTGCAGACTCATGTTCAAGTAAAATACTTTGTGGTAGTAGCACAATGTAAGGTCAAGATTTATGGCAGGATCCAAAGAAGGGGGATTGAATTCATGGCAGGATCAAAAAAAGGGGGATTAAATTTATGGCAGGGTCAAAAAAAGGAGGATTAAATGTATGGCAGGATCAAAAAAGGAGGCGATTGGTGGTATCAATTAAATATGTTAATTTTCTGTGACACTAACCTGATAGGCCAATTATGTCGAGGTGGAGCTTGTATATGTGTATGTGAGTATACATATATTTTGCCATATCTGTTTCAAACTAGCGACTAAGGCTATTGCCGAAACAAGTCAGCATCATTGTTTTATTGTCACTCTGATGTACCAATAAATGACATTTCAAGGATTACAGTTTTGCCGGCTCTTCTTACTACAACTTCCAGTCACATGAATGATCCTTGACCCAAACGTTTGGTATATTATATTGCTATGCACCCTTAATAATGTTCATTATACACTGGTGAACATTTATTCTCCCAATTTCCACCAAATGCAATTCCTCAGGAATCTCATGCACTCTGTCAAACCAATCCAACAAGGCCATTTGCTAGTATGTGTTGACTTTAATTTAGTTCCAGATGTGCACCTAGACTCATGCTCTACTGCTAAACCCTATGAATCCCCTGTGAAAAAATTACTACTTGATCAGGATGTTTTTGATGTGTGGAGCTGTCACCATGGATCTGAATGAGATTAGGAAAATTTATTCTTACCTGAAATTTTCTTTTCCTGTAGTCCGTAGGCGGCACACAATGGGTTAAGCCTTCTTCTAACCCCTAAAGGAAGAAAGAGCTAAACTAGCAGTGAGACAAGTTAGATTAATTGATTAACCATAGTGGGACCACCTGTCCCCGCCCTATAAACTGCCCCCAAGAACACAGACACACGTATTTTATGCAGCAATAGAGTAAATTTAATGGGAGGGAAAGCTGTGCCGCCTACGGACTACAGGAAAAGAAAATTTCAGGTAAGAATACATTTTCCTATTCCTGGTCGTCCTACGGCGGCACACAATGGGATTTGCAAAGCAGTGCAAAAAAGAAAAAAAGGGGGGGATCAATGGTTTAAGGCCGCCTGAAGCACTCTCGAGCCAAAGGCCGATCCCTCGGACGATACTACATCTATTCTGTAGTGCTTTATGAAGGTGTTCGGTGAAGCCCACGTCGCCGCCTTACAGATCTGGTCCATTGGAATATGATACCTCTCTGCCCAGGACGCAGCTGTAGATCTTGTAGAGTGAGCTTTTAGGAGAAGAGGGGAATCTTTGCCTTCCAAAAGGTAACAGTGTTTGATAGTGTCTCTTATCCACCTCGCCAGTGAAGATTTACTTGCTTTTTTCCCCTTTTTTGGCCCTTGGAACTGTAGAAACAGGGCCTCAGACTGTCTGAACACCGAGGTTCTCTGCAAGTAAGCAGAGATGATTCTCTTTACGTCCAAAAGGTGCAGGTTATCTTCAGATCTATCTTTAAATACAGGCAACACAATTTCCTGATTGATATTTGAGGAGGTGGAAACCTTGGGAAGGAAACCCGGCATAGTTCTTAGGACTACTGCGTCCGAAAGTAATCTGAGATAGGGTTCCTTGGATGACAGGGCCTGCAGTTCACTTATTCTTCTGGCGGACGTAATTGCTACCAGAAAGGTGCACTTGAATGTGAGGAACCTTAAGGATGAACTCTCCAGAGGCTCGAAGGGAGGTGACGTTAACCTTTTTAGTACTAAGGGCAAGCTCCAAGCTGGCAACGGTTTTTGGAAGACTGGTCTTATTTTATTAATTGACTTGAAAAACCTGCTGACGAGAGGAGTTTTTGAAAATATTCCGTTCAGGCAGGAGTTAATAGCAGTCAGCTGGACCCTTAGGGTGTTTGGCTTTAGGCCCTTTTGGAAGCCCTCTTGTAAAAATTGTAAGAGAGATGCTACCTGCTCCGGAGAGGATGAAGTCCTGGCGCACCAGGCGGAGTAGAGGGACCATACCCTGCTGTAGACTTTCAAGGTAGCAGGCTTCCTTGAAGCCATGAGGGTAGCTATAACCTCCTGCGACAGGCCTTGAGCTGTCAAGGATCTGAGTTCAAATTCCATGCCGCAAGCTGGAGTTTCTCGAGGTCCGGATGTAGCATCCCTGATTGGAGAAGAAGGTCCTTCTGGATGGGTAGTTTCCAGACCTGGTTCCTTGCCATATTCAAGGCTAGCGGAAACCATGCCCTCCTGGGCCAGAATGGTAGGATTACTACTGCTCTCACCTTCTCGTCCCGAATTTTCTGCAGCACCTTCGGGATCAGCGGAGTCGGGGGAAAGATATAGACAAAAAGTTTCCTCCAGCTTATCGAGAGAGCATCTATCGCTAGCGGGTCCCCCACACTGGAAAGGGAGCAGAACTGGGGGAGCTTTTTGTTCTGGGAGTTCGCCATAGCATCCACTTTGGGCAAACCCCACTTGGAGGTGATCTTCCTGAAAACCTGAGGGTTTAGTTCCCACTCTCCTGGCAGGATCGAGTGTCTGCTGAGCCAATCCGCTCTCACATTGTCCACACCCCTGATGTGAGTGGCCGTTAAGGAAAACAGGTTCTCCTCCGCCCAGAGCATGATGCGGGCACACTCCCTTTGCATGGAGGGGCTCCGTGTTCCTCCCTGTTTGTTCAGGTAAAAGACTGATGCCAAATTGTCTGACTGTACTTGAACTGACTTGTGAAGAACTTCGGACTTGAAATGAATGAGTGCCTTCCTGATCGCAGTAAGCTCTTTTAAGTTCGAAGACATCTGAAGCTCTCTCCGAGACCAGGCCTCTTGTACCCAGTGGTCCCCTACATGGGCACCCCAGGCTGAGCCTGAAGCATCCGAGGTGAGGACTGTCTGAATCGGAGTCATGAGGGATCTGCCCTCCCGGAAGCGTTGAGGGTGTACCCACCAAATGAGATCCTTCCTCACTATAGAAGAAATGATGATAGTCCTGTCCAAAGAGTCTCGGCTCCTGCCCCATTGGGACAGGATGCAGTTCTGAAGCATTCTGAAGTGGGCCTTGGCCCATGGAACAGCCTCCAGGGATGAAGTCATCATACCTAGGACTTTCATTGCCTTCCTCACTGAGCAGTGATTGGATTGCAGGAGATCCTGCACTGCCTGTTGGACATTGGAAGCCCTCTGAGGAGAAAGGAACAGTTTCATCTGAAGGGTGTCTATCGTAAACCCAAGGTAGGAAATGATTGGAGTAGGGATCAGAGAGGACTTCTTTACGTTCACAATGAACCCGTGCGAGCTCAGCATTCGGAGGGTCTCGAGAAGATGCTGTCTTAACACAACTTCCGAGGGAGCCCTGACTAGCCAATCGTCCAGATAGGGTGTCACATATATCCCCTGTAGGCGAAGGGCTGCTGTCAGGACCACCACGACTTTTGTAAAGACTCGAGGTGCTGAGGTGATGCCAAATGGTAGGCAAGTAAATTGATAATGGAGAATCTGATGGTTGCAAATCAGAGCTAATCGCAGATACTTCCTGTGTGATTTTAGTACGGGGATGTGCAAGTATGCGTCCTGAAGGTCGACTGACGCTAGGAAGTCTCCCTCTTCTATGTTCGCAATGGCAGATCGAATCGACTCCATTCTGAACTTGCGTTTCACGAAAAACTGGTTTAGGAACGAGAGGTCTATTACTAACCTCCACCCCCCGGAGGCCTTGGGAACTGGAAATATTGGGGAGTAGAGACCTTGAAATTTCTCCCGATCTGGAACTTTTTCTGGAGCATGCTTTTTTATAAACTCATCCACTAACTCTAGAACCACTGGGTTGGAGGGCTTGTTGAGCATAAACCTCTGTGGAGGGAAAGAATTCAGTTCTAGGGAGTACCCTCTGGAAACGATGTTTGTTACCCAGGAATCCAATGATGTCTTTTGCCAGACCTGAGAAAAAAACCTCAGCCTGCCTCCTACAGGAGGAGAGGCGTTGATGGCGTCAGGCTTCTTTGGGCTTGTTGAAGGGCTGCTTTTTAGCCGCGGTTGAATCCTGCTTTTTCTTATAGAACGGTCTTCTGCCCCGAAAGGAATAATTCTTCTTTGGGGAGTATCTGGGTCTTCCATAAAATGGTTTATTAGGCCTCCTCTTCTCTACAGGAAAAGACGCGTCCTTCTCCTCGTTGTAAGATTTGAGGATGTCCTCAAGGGTGGAAAGGCATGTTAACGAAACTGAACTTTGAAGATAAATCACCCGTCCATTGCTTTATCCAAAGCGCCCTTCTAGTCGCATTAGACAAAGCGAGGGATCTGGATGAAAACTTCAGGACATCTACCGGGGCATCACATAAAAATTCAGCAGCAGACTTCATCATGTGAACATCTTTTAGCAAAGATTCTCTAGACACCCCTTCTTCTATATCTAAGGATAATTGACTCAGCCAGACCCTTAGGGCTCTAGCTACTGGGATTGAGGAAGCTGCAATTTTTGAGGTGGAGGCTGCAGCTAGATAACTCTTTTTGGCTAAGCTATCCGCCTTGCGTTCTAAAGGGTCGGACAATTTGGAGGATTCGTCAGAGGGAAACAGCGATTTTTTAACCATCCGGGCAGCCGCCAGATCCAGCTTGGGTGGATTTTCCCATTCGGACGAAACCTTAGAATCCAACCTATAAGAAGTTTTAAAGCGGGCTCCTGCATCGGTTTTTTTGTCAGGGTTGGGCGAATCCTTCTTGAACCAGTCAGCAAGAATGGGGTGAAACGGAAATCTCATATCTGGGACTTGAGGAAAGTAATATAATTGGTCTTTCTTCGGCCTAGCCGATACGTCTTTGGATGACTCTATAGTGTCCTTCACTGCCGACAGTAGCTTGGGAACTTTGTCTTTGGGTAATAAATACAAATCGTCATCTAGGTCCTCAAATAGTATCTCCGGATCCGAAGAGGAAGCAGTACATTCCCCGGAGGAGATAGTTGCAGTGGGGGAAATACCCCTGGAACTTCTCTTCCTTTTCTTGGGCACCAGAGAGTCCTTAATTTCTTTAAATGTATTGGACATTTCCCCTTTAAACCACAATAGGAATGAATTGGTATTGTCAGACGGGTTTAAACATGATACACAGGTGTCACTTGCATAAATGTGAGCATGGGCTGCTCACATTTGTTGCAGAAGGTGTGTTTGGACTTTCTCTTGGCTTTACCAGAGGACGCCATCTGGGAAAGACAAGACAGAGAGAAGTCCCTCTTTAGAACTGCCAAAGCCTCCATACTGGGTGTCTCAAAAAAAACCCTGCCAAAATCAAACATGCTCTTACCTCTGACCGGCCAAGGGATCCCTGCCGGCCAGAAATAGTGTGGACACTTAGACCGGAAGTGACGCGGCCGCGGTATGGGGGAAAACACCCCCCAGACTTGAGACCCCCCTGTTTACCATACACAAGGGTATGCCCATCCGACAACGTATGTCCCATAGTGGGTGTAGAGAGAAAACGGTCGCCACAGGCGCTTACCTTACCGTCCCTCCAGTCCCTGGACGCGATTTCCGGAACTCCCGGAAGTGCGTCATCAATACGCGCGGTCCACTGCGACGTTTCCGGCCTGTGGAGCGCAAACAAACCCCCGGTATCCATGTAGCCGTTTCTTTAGACGGGGAAAGTATGGCGGCCTCTCGGGGAACACTTCCTGCTGCCGAACCAGAGGATGACGGGGTACAGGCTGAGGGACCGGAGATAGCACCCGGTATACAGCCGCCCCTTCGCTCAAGAACCCGGAAGCACCGGGGGTGAGCACTTGCCTCACGTCTTCTTCTTCTCCTTCCAGGTACGAAGAAAGAAAAAAATACGTGTGTCTGTGTTCTTGGGGGCAGTTTATAGGGCGGGGACAGGTGGTCCCACTATGGTTAATCAATTAATCTAACTTGTCTCACTGCTAGTTTAGCTCTTTCTTCCTTTAGGGGTTAGAAGAAGGCTTAACCCATTGTGTGCCGCCGTAGGACGACCAGGAATATACGTATTTCTCTCCAATCCATGAGCCATAATCACGTATAGACCTTTTTCTCACGGATAAATGGCTCCTACAAAAAATGTAATCATCAGCTATCCATACCATGTCGTGGTCCAACCATGCCCCCTATCTATAGCAGACAACTTATTATTACAAAGCATGGCATATATAACTGAGCTCACCACCCAGCTATCTGAATTGTTTGAAAACAATGTGGGTTGGGTATCCAACCCGGGGATGGTATAGAATGCTCACAAAGTTTTTTTAAGTCTATTAAAACAATGTTGATAAAATATATATTGAAAAATAAAAAGCCGAGAGTAAATTTTGTAACATTAACAAGAGGAAAAATACACGGAGGATTAGCAGCACCAGATATAAATAGATATTATAAGGCCACGATTATTGCACAAATGGTAGAATGGGGAAATGAAGATAAAGAGAAAGAGAAAAAATGGATTCGAATGGAAAATATTATAAGTAAAACAGCACTGCACAAAAATGTTTGGATACCACGAAAGTATAGAGTGTTGGACGTAGACAGGCACAGACTAACGAAAAATGTCTTCAAAGTCTGGGATTTAATTTATAGACAGAATAAATGGATTTATAATTCACCTTTAATCTCACTTACGGAAACTATTTTTTTTATTCCAGGGAAAGGGTCTCGATGGGCAAATAAAAGAGGGGCAGCACAAGTAAAGAATATCACAGAACAGGGAAAGATAAAAAAAACTCTTGGAGATAAAGGAAAAAAACAGTTGGGATATCAACGAATGGGAATATTTGCAATTAAAACATCTGATAAACTCAATACCCTCACCTATCAGAGACGAAAACGAATTAACAGCACTAGAAAAATTATGTTCTACACAAACCCCACTAAGGCATGTTATATCAAGAGTATATCGAATTCGAACAGAAACAGGGATACAAGGAAATCCCTATTTTATAGAGAAGTAGGAAAAATAAATAAACAAGAAATGTGAGGCTCAACAAGTCGAAAGAATAATAGCATCCATACATAATACTGCAACCGATATGAATACAATTGAAATTAACTACAAATGCATTTTGAGATGGCATAGGACGCCTGAAGTGATTCATAGATATAGTAAAGACAAAACCCCATTGTGTTGGAGAGAATGTGGTCAGATTGGAACAACTACACATATATGGTGGGACTGTCCAAAGATAAAGGAATACTGGCAGGAAATCCGGGACTACGTGGAAGTAATAACTGGAGAAAAGATATCTAATAGCATACAAGCGTGTGTGTTTCACGAATACACGGAATCAAAAATAAGTTATAGGAAAACATTAATTCCACCATTGATTAATGCCGCAAAAGGACTGATACCAAAAAACTGGCTAAGTACAAAAAAAAACTGATATACAGTAAAAGAATGGTTCGAAAGAGTGGAAAACTATAACAAAATGGAATATCTATGCAGTAGTGATGCAGGTCATCTCAATACATATAATAAAAGATGGAGACAGTGGAAAGATTTTAAATCATCGGAGGAATACCTGGGAAAAATAATACAAGATGAAAGAAGACAAAAAAAAGAAAAGAACAAACCATTAGGGGATAGGGGTGGGAGGGGGGGGTAGTATGGTTTTATAAATAAACATGATAGATAAATTAATAAATAGTATGGAGGGGGGGAAGGGAGGGGAAAAAAAGAAAAAAAATATTATTAATACAGTATAATGAAGTAAAATATATATATAAAAATCAACCTTTGGAAAACCACAAATGATGCAAAACTGAATAAGAGACGATACTAATGAATGAATGAAATCACAAGCAAGTCTCTTGCTGTGGTTGAGTCTGAAGTGGTGTTAAAAAAAAAAAAAAGTATGCTCACAAAGCATTTGTAAGCGGTGTGCTTATTCAACTGAATTCACACATGAAAAAGGAGAGGATGCAGGGTCTAGATGCCCTTATAGTGCAAATAGTTGACTTGGAAAAACAAAACAAGGCCAATCACCTACCACTTCCCCAAACTATTGTCCCTACATCAAGAAATTAGATCTCTCCTTCTTTGAGAAAATACAATGCAAAAGTGAGGAAAGTGAGGAAATCTCTAGCAGGACGTCTTAAAGGATGTCAGGCTAAAACTAAAATAGCCTATCTGACTCATCCTTACTCTAAAGACAAACTAATGAACCCCCAGAGCATCATTGATGCCTTTAGCGCCTATTATGGCGATTTGTACAACATCAAGCAGCAACATATCAACCCTCTATAGAGGATATTAACACCTTTCTCAACCATAACTCAAATCTAAACACTGACCAATTACATAGTTACATAGTTACATAGTTAGTCAGGTTGAAAAAAGACACAAGTCCATCCAGTTCAACCACAAAAAATAAAAAAACAAAATAAAAAACACAGTAAAATCCTATACACCCAACTCCATACCCACAGTTGATCCAGAGGAAGGCAAAAAACCCCAGCAGAGCATGATCCAATTTGCTACAGCAGGGGAAAAAATTCCTTCCTGATCCCCCGAGAGGCAATCGGATTTACCCTGGATCAACTTTACCTACAAATCTTAGTACTCAGTTATATTCTGTACATTTAGGAAAGAATCCAGGCCTTTCCTAAAGCAATCTACTGAGCTGGCCAGAACCACCTCTGGAGGGAGTCTGTTCCACATTTTCACAGCTCTTACTGTGAAAAAACCTTTCCGTATTTGGAGGTGAAATCTCTTTTCCTCTAGACGTAAAGAGTGCCCCCTTGTCCTCAGTGTTGACCGTAAAGTGAATAACTCAACACCAAGTTCACTGTATGGACCTCTTATATATTTGTACATGTTGATCATATCCTCCCTTATTCTCCTCTTCTCAAGAGTGAATAAATTTAGTTCTTATAATCTTTCCTCATAGCTGAGCTCCTCCATGCCTCTTATCAGTTTGGTTGCCCTTCTCTGCACTTTATCCAGTTCTCCGATGTCCTTTTTGAGAACTGGTGCCCAAAACTGAACTGCATATTCCAGATGAGGTCTTACTAATGATTTGTACAGGGGCAAAATTATATCTCTGTCTCTGGAGTCCATACCTCTCTTAATACAAGAAAGGACTTTGCTCGCTTTGGAAACCGCAGCTTGGCATTGCATGCCATTATTGAGCTTATGATCAACTAAAACCCCCAGATCCTTCTCCACTACAGATCCCCCCAGTTGTACTCCCCCTAGTATGTATGATGCATGCATATTCTTAGCCCCCAAGTGCATAACTTTACATTTATCTACATTAAACCTCATCTGCCACTTAGTCGCCCAATTAGACAGAGCATTGAGGTCGGCTTGTAAATTGGAGACATCCTGCAAGGACGTTATTCCACTGCATAGCTTGGTGTCATCTGCAAAGACAGAAATGTTACTTTTGATCTCAGACCCAATATCATTTATAAATATATTGAAAAGTAAGGGTCCCAGCACTGAACCTTGGGGTACACCACTGATAACCTTGGACCATTCAGAGTAAGAATCATTAACCATGACTCTCTGAATTCTGTCTTTCAGCCAGTTTTCTATCCATTTACAAACTGATATATCCAATCCTGTAGACCTTACCTTACACATGAGCCGTGTGTGCGGAACTGTATCGAACGCTTTTGCAAAATCCAAATATATCACGTCCACAGCCACGCCTCTGTCCAGGGTTTTACTTACCTCTTCATAAAAGGAAATCAGGTTTGTCTGACAACTTCTGTCTTTCATGAATCCATGTTGTCTGCTGCTTAAATAGTTTTTTTCCAGCAAGAACTCATCCATGTGGTCTTTTATTAAACGTTCCAGTATCTTCCCAACTATAGAAGTTAAACTAACAGGTCTATAGTTACTTGGTAAGGACTTTGTTCCCTTTTTAAATATGGGCACCACATTGGCCCT
Source organism: Rana temporaria (assembly GCF_905171775.1). Classification (NCBI taxonomy): domain Eukaryota; kingdom Metazoa; phylum Chordata; class Amphibia; order Anura; family Ranidae; genus Rana; species Rana temporaria. The sequence continues at coordinate 289,667,175 of NC_053491.1, read as the reverse complement.
GCGCCAATCCAGTGGTACTATTCCTGTCTTTAATGAGTCCCTAAATATTAGATACAGTGGCTTTGAAATGACAGAGCTCAACTCACCTAGGATCCGTGGATGGATGCCATTAGGTCCAGGTGCTTTATCCACCTTTATTCTGTCTAAATATTTCTGGACCATATCACTTTTGAGCCATTGTGGATTTGAGACTGTGTCACTCCCACCCCCATTTTGGACATGAGCTCCCCCATGCTCCATTGTATACACAGAGCTGAAGAAAACATTTAATAAATTTGCCTTCTCTTTGTCCCCAGTCACCCACTCTAGATTATTTTGTGAGGGGCCTACATGCTCAGACTTCACCTTTTTACTATTATTATATTTAAATAATTTTTTGGGGTTTGTCCTACTATCTTTTGCAATCTGTCGTTCGTTTTGAATTTTTGCATCCTTGATTTCCTTTTTGCATATCCTGTTATATTCTTTGTAACATTTAAACAACACTAGTGTTCCTTCATTTTTATATTTTTTAAAAGCTACTTTCTTATTGTTTATAGCTTTTTTAACTTTGACCGTGAGCCACATAGGTTTTATTTTTAGCCTTTTAAACATATTGCCCATGGGAATATACTTTGCAGTGAGGTTCCACACAGTCTTTTTGAAGAATTCCCATTTCTGTTCTGTGTTCATCTGTGCCAATAGTCCCTCCCAGTCCAAGTCCTGGAGAGCAGCCCTCATCCTTGGAAAATTTGCTCTCTTAAAATTTAGTGTTTTAACATTTCCTGTATGTATTTCTTGCTTTTTAGTTAACATTAAATGAAATCATGTTATGATCACTGCTACCCAGGTGTTCCTTTATCTGAACATTAGTAATAAGCTCTGCATGGTTTGAGATTATCAGGTCCAACAGGGCATCATTCCTAGTTGGGGCCTCAATAAACTGCACCATAAAATTGTCTTGCAATAGGTTTTTAAATTTTTGTCCTTTAACTGTCCCAGAAGTGCCATTAATCCAGTCAATTTCTGGGTAGTTAAAATCCCCCATTATTATCACCGTCCCAGACCTTGCAGCCCTTTCCATCTGTGCAAGAAGCTGAGTCTCCACCTCCTCATTAACATTGGGTGGTCTATAACAAACTCCAATGATTAATTTTGAACTACGCACATCTATATGCAGTTCCACCCATAATGCTTCAGCCTCATCACACTCTCCATCAACCAGGTTCTCTTTCACGCTTGCTTTGAGGTCACTTCTCACATAGAGACAGACCCCTCCACCTTTCCTTTTTACCCTGTCTTTCCGAAAGAGAGCATAGCCAGGAATATTAATAGCCCAGTCATGTGAGGATTGAAGCCAAGTTTCAGCAATACCGATTACATCATAGCTCTCCTCATGCACCAGAGCTTCCAGCTCACCTGTTTTGCTTGGTAGACTTCTGGCATTGGTGAACAAACACCAACTCTGGTGTTTTTCATATAATTTATAGTAGTACAAATGGCACTATTATTTCCAATGGCTGTTTGCAACATGGGAACTTTCTTGTCACCTGCCATAACCCTCCCCCCATCTATCCCCATTCCACTCTCCATTAATGTCTGACCACTAACTGACCTGTCTGCTCGATGTAATTCTAATTCACCCTCATTAGTCTCTCTTAGCAATCCTTAAACATTAAATGAACTACAACCTATTGTACAATCGCTCCCTGCTGGGAAAGCCCCTGGCCCTGAAGGGCATACTAATAAATATTACAAGCAATTCTCCCAACTATTGATTCCTCACATGGTCAATCTTCCTACCTCCTCTTCCTCATTTCCCTCTGAAATGTTGCAGGCATTAATCATAACCTTCCCAAAGCCAGGAAAGGAGCTGACCACCCCTCAAAATTTTAGGCCAATTTCTTTATTAAAACTTGACCTAAAAATGTATGCAAAGACTACTGCCACTCATCTCAAAGACATACTGCCTTCTTTTATACATCAAGACCAGTCAGGTTTCATATTCATATACTATTAGTGGCCAAGCTAAGCATAACAAGCTTGTGGAAATCAGTCTATTCTTCCACCATTGAGGATACTCTTGAATCGGTGAAAACACATTATAGCTACAAACTCATTATGGCATCTAGCAGAGGTGAATATTCCAAAGCCCTATCCTTAATGCAACCATAAAATTTATTGACCTGTCATTTGTTACTGTTATGCCGTGGATTTTTTTCAGATGAAATGTTGGCTCAAACTTGTGTTGCATACACACAGTCACACAAAATTCCGACCGTCAAGAACGTGTGACATACAACACTACGACGAGCCGAGAAAAATGTAATTCAACGCTTCCGAGCATGCATGGACTTAATTTCGAGAATGCGTTTTTTTTGTGCATCGGAATTACATACAGACGATCGGAATTTCCTGTCTGAAAAATTGAGAACAGCTCTCAAATTTTTGGTGTCGGAAATTCCGTCAGAAAAAGTGAGATGGAGCCTAAACACGGTCAGAATTTCTGACCAAAAGCTCACATCAAACTTTTCTTGTTGGAAATTCTGACTGTGTGTAAGCGCCATTAGTCATGATACACCCTACCTGTTATGGATAATATTTTGTATTCTCTATGTTGCTGTGTAATTCTCTGGGAAGCAACCTTTTATAGTGTGGGGTCCGTCTATGAGTAATGAGCCATGATTGGGCTAAGTCATTATGACTTTCTCAAAGTATGGTCTGACAGTGCTCTGTGCCTGATTGGCAAAGCCTTCATTGCTTCAGTCAATCATGGTTTAGTCTGCACTGTGCAGTGCATTGTGGGACATTCTGCGGGCCGAACAAGTACTTTTTGAAACACCAGAGGTGCAAAAGAAACCAGTATGAAGATTCTGATATTACCTGTCCTAAAAGCTGTTAAGCTGCCCAACACATTGAGCTATATTTTTTTTGCCCTTTTTTTCTATAATGTCATCCCTCTCTACCCCTAAGATACACCAGCCTAACACGCTAGGTAAACTTACATAGCTACTAGATATGTGCACTTCTAATAAATTTGTTTGTTTAGGTTCATTTGTTTTTTTGTTTTAATAAATTCATATGTAGCGCCCCCTTACTTTCAGTATGGGCACTACGCTAAAGTTAGTGGGGAATGGGAGAGTTATTTTGCTCCCATTCACAATTTGTCAAATTTGGGCTGCTGTCATTCCTGAACTGTCCTGTGGGTCAGTCTGCACTCCAGGGGTGTTTTCCCACCCCTGGGTGACAGGTGGCACTAGAGGGGTTCTGGCAGAACCACTTTTCCCCAGCAGCCAATTAGAGGAGTTTTTCCCTCGCTGGGCATGCTGGGGGAGGGTATATCTGTGGCAGACGCCATTCTTTCGGGGGTCCTCCTTCTTCTTCCCGTGGGGTCCATGTTCCAGGTGCGGCATCCACCTTCAGGGTGCGCGCATCCAACGGACCCCAGCGATGGCCCTTGGGACGGAGGGCGCATTCTACATGGAGTTTCATGTTCCTGAGAAGGGCTCCAGTGACTTACTGGGTCTCCAGCTCCATTGAAAGGATCCCAGACTGGGTGCCGTTCGATTGGGGTGTCGGCTTGAAGAGAACCCGGAGGCAGGTTATACAACAGGGCTTGAACGAACCAATCGGGGATCTGGTGACCGGAATGCTGACAGGTATGCTTTGCTGTCATCCGGTGACCTATGCTTAAATCTACTGGGAGGATTTGCTCAATTCATTCATCTAGCTTATCCAAAGTAATAGGCCTGTGGCAGAGGCCCTAGAGCCAGGTCTGTGAGAGAGATCTGTTCCTCTCAGCAACCTAAGTGACACTTCAGCTGCCAGGCTTGTGGAAGGAGTCTGTCCGGGGGCACTTCACCCACTCTAGCTAGAGTGGCGACAAACTGCAATTGATACTACTGAGAGCAGGATTGCTCGGTTCATATCCAGGTCTGATACTGCAAAGTTCCCTCTCTTACTTCATCAACCTTTTCTTCCTATTTGATGTTGATGTTGGCTGTGTTGGTCTGGATATAAAGCATTGGAAAACCTTTATTCATTGTCTGGACATTCGCTCACTACTCTGTTCTCCACCTGCACCCTAGACAACACTAAGGTAACTTAATACGCCGATTCCAACAACAAATCAGCGGCTCCTGCGGGGATAGCGCTACACGTGGGGTCTCGTCCGGGATTATCGGCTGTTACCATCGAAAAAAGGAGATTGTGAGTAGGAATTTATCAAAGAGCGAAGAGTGTTCAGTGTCGTGATTTTGAACTGTCCGGCTACGAGGGAGTTAACCTTGCATCGCTAAGCCTGGGCGTACATGCTGCCTAGCATGCGCCTGCAACGTGTCCGGACAAATTCTTCAAGTTAGAGGAGCCACCATCCCCTGCGCGGGACGTATAATAGGATTTTGCGCCAAGCCAGTAGAGCACCGCCCATCAGCAAGGAAGAAGAACCGCATGGTGATGTCTGCCTTCCTACAACCGGGTGTTGCCGCTCTGTGACTGAGGCCCCCAACTATTTAACCGAGGGTCCTCAGCATGTTTGCACCGCCGGGAGTGTCTGTCACTGACACCGGCATCCGTTTGGCCACAGAAGGACTGTTTGTGTTGTTGTGCAGCGGAGAAACAGAGATGCTTGGACTGACCTGTCCTCAGTGCGAGGAACTGTCCATCAAGATTCAACCTTTCGCCCGATGCCAGAGATGTCGGGCCTATTTGTTCATTGCCACATCACCCGTAAAGACTCCAAGGGAGTACAGGGTGAATTTCGTCACAGCTACTGTCACCGCGGAGGAAGAACCCACAAGGCCGGAGCCATCACCCATCGGTGGAGCTCGTAGAGCCGGAGGCTTCCAACATAGAGGTCATCTCGGTCTCATCAACCCTGACCTTGCCATCGGCTACCTCGTCATCCTGCTCACCGGAGGTAAGCCCCATGACCGAAGATGACCCAACCAGTGTGACCAGCTTATCGGACGTGACAAGACTACAGGCCGATACCACTTCAGAGAGTGTCCCCTCCATGGCGATCTCTGTGTGGCGTACCTCCATCAAAGTGGGGTCTGTTCCAGCCTCCCGCGGCTGCGGTCGAGGCCTACCCTCATGCCATTCCACACCGGATCGGGTTAAAGATCCTACCGCTAAACCCTACGGCTATGTGCTTGCGGAGAAGCTGCACTCCTCCAAGCTTGATTCTTTGTTTGAAGACGGGGACACTTTGGGAAGTTTATTCGAACCAGTGTTCCCAGAATCGCAGGGCCCGAGCACATCCCGTGGGTCCCAGCCACCGTCCACGAATGTCCCGCAGCTGACCTGGGGAGTCGTGAGTCCATTTCTGTTTCCCCTACCTTGCTCACCACCCCTGTGCCCCTTGTTGTTCCCGTATTGAGAAAGGCACCAGATGCTTTAGTGCTGCCGGGACGAGGAGACCCGCGGAACCTGCCCATTTTGGCTCACCTGCAGTATGTGGTAATCTGAAGGGTTGCCACAGAATTTGGATATGAATATCCATATGTGCCACCTTCCCTTCTGTCGCGGATTGACCTGGAGTGGGAAGCTTGGTGTCAAGAGGCCATTTGGTCATATTTGAGAGTACCTCATATCCTTGTGGGAGCCGATCCAAGGTGCCCCATCAGGTTTGAGAGATGCCACTGTGATTGGAGGTGGGGCCGGCATATTTACAGAGACCGGGTTGTGCTGAAGTTTCCTAGGAGGGAGGATCAGGTGTTTTCGGTCACCAAGTCCACGGAAAGTGGTGACGTTGTCATTCTGCCTGACCCCCGGCTCTATAAGTAAAGCACATGTGGGCTTTGCCTGACCCACTCCCCTTGACAGAAGTTACAGACAAGGATTTTTGCCCCGTTCAGTTTCTCCAAGTTTCCCCTTTTCCCCCCTGCTCCTCCAGATCCACATGACATTTTTGTGAAGAACTCTTGGGAGGGGTTTGGGTTCAGTCAGTTAGAGGGGGTCCTTGCCGGCTTCTCCACAGCAGTCCAGGAAGAAACAGCAAGAAAAGTACTGTTCTACTTTTTTTTACTTCCCTTTCACTGCTACTTCTTGAAAAAAAAAAGAACTGCCGCAGTACCAGCGCACTGACCGCTAGGGGCAGTGTTCTGCAATGTTACAATGCAGGACAGATATGTATATACAGTTTTATATTCTTGCAAACAGAGTAATATGCTCAAGCACTTACATTAGGATTTTCTTTGGAAAAGACTGGAAATTTTGCGCTCGGGCCCGTGTGTACAGTTTCAATTCCGACCTTGGAGGTTGTATATAGAAAATTATATTGGTGACATCAGGATGTATATTGTGTATTTTGTATGCTTCTTTATCTTTCCTATACAGGTTTTTCTGGACCCACCTACTATCAATGCTATGGAGAATGGGCAGCTAGATACATAGGGTTGTGTATGTTTGTATGTCTCCTGCTATTTAAGTGATGTCAATATTGTAATGCCATGTGTGAATTCTGTCCTTCCTTCTTTTCCTTTTTTTTCTGTCTGGTTTAGTAGGTATCAGGCTAGCATTTAGGTTTGAATGCTTTGGACACTGGAGACAGTGTCATTTCAAGTGGGGGGAGTATGTAGCGCCCCCTTACTTTCAGTATGGGCACTACACTAAAGCTAGTGGGGAATGGGAGAGTTATTTCGCTCCCATTCACAATTTGTCAAATTTGGGCTGCTGTCATTCCTGAACTGTCCTGTAGGTCAGTCTGCACTCCAGGGGTGTTTTCCTACCCCTGGGTGACAGGTGGCGCTAGAGGGGTTCTGGCAGAACCACTTTTACCCAGCAGCCAATTAGAGGAGTTTTTCCCTTGCTGGGCATGCTGGGGGAGGTTATATCTGTGGCAGACGCCATTCTTTTGGGGGTCCTCCTTCTTCTTTCCGCGGGGTCCATGTTCCAGGTGCGGCATCCACCTTCAGGGTGCGCGCATCCACCGGACCCCAGCGATGGCCCTTTGGACGGAGGGCGCATTCTACACGGAGTTCCATGTTCCTGAGAGGGGCCCCAGTGACTTACTGGGTCTCCAGCTCCATTGAAAAGATCCCAGGCTGGATGCCGTTCGATTGGGGGGTCGGCTTGAGGAGAACCCGGAGGCAGGTTATCCAACAGGGCTTGAACGAACCAATCGGGGATCTGGTGACCGGAATGCTGACAGGTATGCTTTGCTGTCATCTGGTGACCTATGCTTAAATCTACTGGGAGGATTTGCTCAATTCATTCATCTAGCTTATCCAAAGTAATAGGCCTGTGGCAGAGGCCCTAGAGCCAGGTCTGTGAGAGAGATCTGTTCCTCCCAGCAACCTACTGTAAGTGACACTTCAGCTGCCATGCTTGTTGTAGGAGTCTGTCCGGGGGCACTTCACCCACTCTGGCTAGAGTGGCGACGAACTGCAATTGATACTACTGAGAGCAGGATTGCTCGGTTCATATCCAGGCCTGTTACTGCAAAGTTCCCTCTCTTACTTCATCAACCTTTTCTTCCTATTTGATGTTGATGTTGGCCATGTTGGTCTGGAAATAATGCATTAGAAAACCTTTATTCATTGTCTGGACATTCGCTCACTACTCTGTTCTCCACCTGCACCCTAGACAACACTAAGGTAACTTAATACGTCGATCCCAACAACAAATCAGAGGCTCTTGCGGGGGTAGAGCTACACATAAATTCGTAAATTCTAAAAATTGTAAATTTGTAAATTCGAAAATAAGAAAGAAAATTTGAAAGAATAACTAACTAACTAATAATAACTAACTATTAAATTATAGGTATTGAAATTTTCTTTCAAATTTGGCTGTTAGTGAACATAACAAAAACAAATTTACTTTAAGTTACTAATTATCCAAAATAACAAATGCCACATCTAAACAAATGGAACGTAACAAATTAATAATAATAATAATAATAATATTAATAAAAAGATTTTATTATTATTATTGCTATTTATCATTATTAATACCTTCACTAACAGCCAAATTTGAAATGAAATTCCAATACCTATAATTAAATAGTTAGTAATAGTTAAGTTATTATTAGTTATTATTTCTGATCTTCGGGTTTTTTTGCATTTTCAAATTTCCGAATATTCAAATTTGTTAAACGGGTTTTCGTTAATTTGGATATTTCCGAATTAATGAATTTGCAAATTAGTTAAACGCATTTGGAACAAAACAATTTTCACATGTCTAATAGCTACATAATTGGTATGGTTGAATAAAATCATCCATGTGGCTCAGATTTTCCCTGCTAATATTTCACTAAAGCCCCCATTGGGGATCCTACATTTTTTTTCCAAATAATATGAAAATAAAATAATAAAAAAATGACTGACACCTGCCTTTGCGCTACTAACACCGTTCATGTTTTAATACATTTCAAAATGTTTTTTACACTTATTTATAAGAATATGTATGTGTATATTACATACACATACATACACACACTCGCACACACACACACATGTGTGTTTGAGCTTTGAGGTGTACACAATAAAATGGCTGCACACACCTATGACCTCTTCCCTTTAAGCCACAAAGACAACGTTTGCCTTACAACCGAGAACTAGAATATAAACGCCTTACTTCCCAAAGACACAATCTTAAAAGGAAACCAGAGATGGGAGAACATTTATTTTCCTTCATGGAGAAAATATTCCAGAATGGTCATGCTTAGATACCCCCAAACCTCAAAGACTCAGAGGAATGTTGGTACTTACCCATATTTGGGGTCTATCACCCTAAGAAGCCAGGGCAGATTAGAGAGGTGTTTGATTTCAGCGCCAAGCATGAGGGTGTCTCTCTAAATGATGTCATTCTCTCTGGCCCTGACCTTAACAATAGACTATTAGAAGTACTTCTCCGCTTTCGCAAAGATTCAGTCGCATTCATGGCAGACATACAACAAATGTTCTATTGCTTTCTTGTTAAAGAAGAACACCAAGGTATGGAGGTGCCTCCACACTGCAAGGGGGTGTGTCCGGATGTGGATGGAGGAGGAGGTGGTGAGAGTTTGTGAGGAGTGAGGATGTCTGTGTGACCTCCACCCGTTCCATCTATCTCCCTGCAAATAATGGCACCGTGAAGTGGGCATGTAATAGAGGAAAGACCATTGACCAGTGACTAGTGAGCTACAGTACCTTTATAGCAACCCCGCACACTGCTGTATACATTGTTACGGTTGGCGCATGTGTATCGGGCGCGGTGTGTGGAGCGGTGGTGGCTGGAATCCCCTTTGTAACCTGGTAATCTTGCGAGACTTCAAGAAGAGCCGTGAGCAGCTGTGGGAAGCACGAGCTACAAGGAGGAGGGAGAAGCAGAGAGGAACTCAGCTTGCCCAGGAGGACAAGTATCGACACAGCAGGGAGCTGAGGGATCCCCCAGGACATCGAGGCTACTTTCTGACCACCTGTTTGTCTGAACCATCAACCACCAAGTGGTGAGCCTGACACCAAGTGTAGCACACTGACATTAATATAATAAATCGTGTAGTGTGTGGGCTGGAAAGTGAAAAGTTCATTGTGCAGATTATTGTGTGGAGAAAACTGCGGAATTCAACCGATACTTTTAAACTGCTTGCAAAGTGACACACTGTGCCATGATTCATATTGTGAACTGAGCTCAGTGGAGCTGCTCCTGTGCTGCCCTTTTTGCTTACTGCAGGCATTGGAGCCGTGGGAGATCTGTGGGGGCACTGCTGCATTTGCATAATTGAGAACTAGACTGTGGTGCTACCCATGGGGGTGAATCTATTAGTATAGATCTATAGGAGATCTGCATTGTGCATTATGAACTGTACCCAGCAGAATTACCCTGTGTCGGCTATATTTGTCTACTATCAGGATTAGTGCTGCAGGAGATCTACATGTGATGGCTCTGACGTGAACAAATAACAGTAATCCTCAAACAATGTAGCAAAAATAAACCGGATAAACCGTGCACATCAAAAAACAAAACAGTGAATAGCAAGTAGGCATGTGCAAAAGGGAAACATTTTTTTGTTTTGTTTCGTTTTAATTAGTTATTTAATTAATTTTGTTAAGTTAGATTCGTTATTGTTACATGTGTTAAATTCATTTTCGGAATTCGTTCAATTGGATTCTAAAACAAATTCTATTCGAATCGAATTCGAAAACAATTCGATTCGAAAACAAATTTGAATGGAAATTGAAAGCAAATAAATAAATCGATTTCTAAAAAAGAATACAATAAAATCGAATATAAAATAATAAAACAATAGAATGAAAATCAAAGAATAGTAAAGAACAGAATGGAATTTAATAGAATGTAATCAAATACAATAGAATATGACCTGGCTTCTTCGAAATTCATATAGAATGAACTCAAATTCGAATAGAAAAATATTAGAAGAGTAGAATAATAATATATATATATATATATATATATATATATATATATATATATATATATATATATATAAATATATTTTTTTTCTGCTCTATTCTAATATTTTTCTATTTCGAATTTGAGTTCATTCTATATGAATTTCGAATTTCAGAAGATGGTTATATATATAAATGTAATTATATATATAATTACATTTATATATATAACCTTCTTCTGAAATTCGAAATTCATATAGCATGAACTCAAATTCGAATAGAAAAATATTAGAATAGAGCAGAAAAAAAATGTATATATATATATATATATTATTATTCTACTCTTCTAATATTTTTCTATTCGAATTTGAGTTCATTCTATATGAATTTCGAAGAAGCCAGGTCATATTCTATTGTATTTGATTACATTCTATTAAATTCCATTCTGTTCTTTACTATTCTTTGATTTTCATTCTATTGTTTTATTATTTTATATTCGATTTTATTGTATTCTTTTTTAGAAATCGATTTATATTTTTTAGAATTTCATTCAAATTTGTTTTCGAATCGAATTGTTTTCGAATAGAATTTGTTTTCGAATTCGATTAGAATAGAATTTGTTTTCGATGTTCGATCGAATTTCGTCCGCGGGTTTTCGATTCGAAAACGTTTGTTCGGATTCGGTTAAATTCATTAATATTACAATTCGGTATGCGTCCGAATGTCCGAATAATGAAAAATTAGTCCGAATTTTGATTCGGAACGAAACAAAATGCACATGCCGAATAGCAAGTGATCAAATGGCATCCAAATGTGGAAAGCTGATCAAACAATAAGTCAATTTGAGCCAGCAAAGCTCTAAAGGAAAGTAATATAAAAGAAAAAAGGTTCATGTGCTGAAAATCCTGACACCAAATAAAACCAAGATAACTTCCATGACAGTCTTCAGTGAAAATCTTCAGTGGACCCACCCCCATGTCTACAAGCAGCTTACCTCACTGCTGTGGTCTCCTTGCTGCTGCTGCAGTATCCTTAAAAGCAGGCAACTCCCATGTATGAAAACATGAGAACAGATAGCATATTTAAAGCGTAACCCAGTAGGTCTGACTGGAGCAAGAGCAAACAACAAAGGTAAAGCACTCACTTTATATAAGTTGAGTGCGGGCGTCAATCCACGAGTGCCGAGCGTGTATGTCCCCCAATGTGTTTAGGTCCCGGTCCACTCCGACTTCCGATATTCGGCCAGTAATACTCAGAGTATGATGTTAAAATGAAGAAATGGCACTCATAGCATAAACCCGTTACAAACCATTTAAGCAAAACAAGGAATAAATAAAACACTCACATTTGGTAAAAGCAGTGGCTGGAAGAGAATAAAGTGCAACCATAGACTATAAACCAAATATTCATGGGAAAATTTAAATAAGGGTGAAACCCAAAAAGGACAATGGTGTTTTCCCCCGGTGGGAAAATTAATCATGAATTTTCAAAGATGTTTGGGCTAGAGAGCCATTAGCAATTGTGATTAGAACTACACAGGGATTCCAGAGGAAAGCAGGGGAGGAAAAAACCCACTTAATACGGATGATGTTTTGCTTTTTTTGGGGGGATTCCACAATGTCATTAAAAACAGCAGTACAGACAGTGGAAGCATTTGGGCGATTTTAGGGCCTTGTAATAAGCTGGGAGATGTCCGCACTTTTGCCGGTGGATCCAGTAGGCAATGCTGTTTGTGAAGGAATCCCCCAATTGAAAATAGTGGAGAAAATGGACTATCTGGGGATAGTGGTAACAAGAGATACAGAACAATACATTGGTAATAATTTAAGGCTACTTTTAGCAAAGTTTAAGCAAAAAGCTGATATTTGGGGATGACTGCCCCTGTCGGTGGCCGATCGGAGCAACCTTATCAAGATGATCTGAATGCCACAACTACTATATGTCCTCCGCAATTCTCCAGTATGGATAGGGAAAGTATGGTTTAAAAAATAGAGACCCTTTTCATGGAATTCATTTGGAAAAAAGGCAAGGCAAGGATTAGCCTCCAAACATTACAACTGCCAACAAATAAGGGAGGGTTGGCCATCCCACACCCCCGCAGTTATTTTTTAGCGGCACAGCTACAACATCTGGGGGTGTGTATTACAGAGGGAGTAGGAAGTTCCAGTGGAAAAATCATGTTAATAGGGGCCCCACATAATACCATCATAGAAAATCTAGAGGCAGATTCCTTGAAGTTGGTTACAAGAACATGGCAGGCAGGAAAATAAGCCTTGGGGTACAAGGGTCTAACAGAATATTCCCCTCTTTGAGAGAACAAACATCTACAAGAAATTTAAACTATGGGAAAGTAAAAAGAATGGCAAAAGCGGGGCATAACTAGACTGGTGCAATTATACGAAAGTAACACATTGAAATCTTTTTTAGAACTAAGTAGAGAGTATGCCATTCCAAACTACCTGTTCTAATCGTATTTGCAGAACAACTGAACAATGGGAATGGATATTGGAGCTGGGGATGTCAGTGTCTCTCTCCCCGTCACAGAGAGTATCCCATTTATTCTTAGTGCATAGAGTTTATTACACCCCAGAAAGATTACATATGTTTGGAAGGAAATTAAACGACAAGTGCCCTAGATGTCAAGATACAGGTGACCTCATACACATGATGTGGAAATGCCAAAGTTGCACAAATACTGGGTTAAGGTACTGGACATTATAAATACAACCTTTGGGATTACTCTGGAAATGGAGCCCAGGGTATGCTTATTGGGTTGTATAGAGGAGAGGCACTTTCAAAAAGGCATTACAGTAGTGGTTTTGAGGTGCCTGTTTCAGGCCAGAAAAGTGATAGCACAAAATTGGCAATTACAGAAAGCACCGACAACAACAGAATGGGTTAATGTAATAAATGTGACAGTGTGGAAGGAAATGGTAGTTCTGACCAGATGTGGCAACTTGAATAAATTTAAAACGATGTGGGAGCCCTGGTTGATAAGAATGAAAAATATGTATGTGGGGGGGGGGGGGGGGGGGTAGGGTAGGGAAGGAAACAGGTAAAGTGGGGATGACAAAAGTTATTTAAATATGTTGCATTACTTCTTTAACTGATGTTTTTGCTGTTTCTCCAGTTCAGGGACAACAACCCCTCTGGAGACATCACAGAATACCGCATGAGGGTGCGCATATTTGGCAACAGTTCTTCCCCTGCAGTTGCTATATATGGCCTCAGACACTCTACTAGAGTTGGAGAGTTATGCCGCGTACACACCATCACTTTATGTGATGAAAAAAAATGACGTTTTTAAAAACGTAAATTTAAATGACCGTGTGTGGGGGAAAATGTTGTTTTATGTCTTGTGAAAAAAAATTTGTGTCGTTTTTCAAAACGTCGTTTTTTGTGTCAATTAAAATGATAGTGTGTGGGCAAAACAATGTTTAAAACTACATTTTTAAACCTGCGCATGCTCAGAAGCAAGTTATGAAGCTAGCTTCAATGGAAAAGAGTGCTGAACGTAACCCCGCTTTGCTAGAGCATTTTGAAAAAACTATGGTGTGTAGGCAACGTCTTTTTTGAAAATGAAGTTTCAAAAACGTTGTTTTATTTCATGATTTAAAACGTCGTTTTTCTTCATCACATAAAGTGATGGTGTGTACGCGGCATCAGAGTATGGGTCAGATGTCAGACAATTTGTGGACAAGGATTTCTATGTAGACGATTGCTTGAAATCACTACCCACAAATGAAGCCGTAATCCGTCTTCTCAAAAGAACTCAGGCAATTCTTGCTTGTTCCAACTTAAGACTCCACAAGATTGATTCCAACAGTGAAGACGTTTGAGGCCCCGTACACACGACCGAGTTTCTCGATGGGAGACGTATTCTGCCAAGAAAACCGGTCATGTGTACACTTTTCGCCGAGAAAACCGACGAGATATCTCGTCGGGCCAAAAAGAGAACATGTTCTCTATTTCCTCGTTAGTCAATGGGAAAAGTTGGCTCGCTGAGATCCTCGGCGGCTTCACAAGGAACTCGACGAGCAAAACGATGTGTTTTGCCCGTCGAGTTTCTCGGACGTGTGTACGCTTAGAAGCCTTTCCTGTCCAAGATCATTCTAACGAGTTAAAGCACTTAGATCTAGGCACAGACTCACTTCCCATGCAATGCAGCCTTGGTTTGCTTTGGGATCTGACACTTTTACTTTCCAAGTAGGGATGAGCTGGTCGTTCGACTTGAACGTATGTTCGTCTCGAACATCGTCTGTTCGTACGTTCGACGAATTTCGAACAAAACGGGTCGTTCGCGCCAAATTCGAGTGACGCGCGTCGGCCCATAATTCACTGCGGCGTTGCGCGCTGATGATTGGTCAAGCGTGCACCATGACCCTGCATGCTTGGCCAATCACAGCGCCCAAAAAACGAAGAACCATAATTGGCCAAAGCCAGGGTGACTTTGGCCAATTATGGCTCAGGGGGTTTAGTACACGCCCCACACTATATAAGGCCGCCTATGAGGCCGCCTCGTGTAGTGTGTTCCGGCTTTGTTAAAGAGAAGTCAGTCCGACAGTTAGAGAGAGAGAGATAGATAGAGACACATGGGTAGATTCACGTAGGGGCTCCCTAAAATAGGACGGCCTAGCCTACTCTTTTTAGGCTACACCGCCGAAAATTATTTAGGTTAGAAGTGATTCTCAAACCATTTACCTTCAAATTTTCGGCGGCGTAGCCTAAAACGAGCAGGCGTAAGCGCGCCTAATTCAAATGACTGGGAGGGGGAGTGTAGTATTGAAATGATGTAGGTGTAAAAGAGGGCGCTAGGGACTAGTGGACTCACTGATGAAGATACCCTCACACGAAAAAGGGGACCTCTCAGTAGGTCTGATAAATTAACTATATTAAACACTCCTGTGACAAAGAAAATAAAAAAACACAATAGGATAAATAACTATATAAAGACAATAGAGTGCTAAATATTGTGAATTAAAATGCTGAAAAAATATATATATTTCACGATCCCGTGAATGTGCACAAAATGCTATGAACGAAAAATAAAGTGTCTCTCTTTGGCACTCTAATTAGTGCAGTCCATTAGGTGTAATTTCCCGATGAAATGAGTGATCATACGATACGCGGTGAAAAATCATACAGCCATCACCAACTAATTACAGCTTCACCCGATGTGTTCTGATCTGTAAAACTCTTACCAGAAGGTGTGGACCCCTTTAATTAAAAAGGATTGTCTGTTGAGCTGAACAGGTTAATGTGCCTGCACACTTGGACACCATCTATTCAGACTGCTGTGTTTGGCTCAATCGTATCTCAGGAATCCAAAAACAAAAGGGAACTAATAGTGCATTATCCTTTATTAAAAAATACATAAAAACAAAGTGGCTGAATGGCCCCTTACTTGGTAGGTGCCAGCCCGGCACTAGGATGGCATGCGCTGGATATGACTCTGACTTGCGACTGCAGAGATCGTCCGCTGTGCGGGGAGTCCTATTACCAGCTGTAGCGTCTATGTGCGGGATCAGCTGGGGAGCAGAGAAGTCAGACTGCCTCCGACATATGTTTCGTGGTCTTCCACGTCATCAGGGGGGCGATGACGTGGAAGACCACGAAACATATGTCGGAGGCAGTCTGACTTCTCTGCTCCCCAGCTGATCCCGCACATAGACGCTACAGCTGGTAATAGGACTCCCCGCACAGCGGACGATCTCTGCAGTCGCAAGTCAGAGTCATATCCAGCGCATGCCATCCTAGTGCCGGGCTGGCACCTACCAAGTAAGGGGCCATTCAGCCACTTTGTTTTTATGTATTTTTTAATAAAGGATAATGCACTATTAGTTCCCTTTTGTTTTTGGATTCCTGAGATACGATTGAGCCAAACACAGCAGTCTGAATAGATGGTGTCCAAGTGTGCAGGCACATTAACCTGTTCAGCTCAACAGACCATCCTTTTTAATTAAAGGGGTCCACACCTTCTGGTAAGAGTTTTACAGATCAGAACACATCGGGTGAAGCTGTAATTAGTTGGTGATGGCTGTATGATTTTTCACCGCGTATCGTATGATCACTCATTTCATCGGGAAATTACACCTAATGGACTGCACTAATTAGAGTGCCAAAGAGAGACACTTTATTTTTCGTTCATAGCATTTTGTGCACATTCACGGGATCGTGAAATATATATATTTTTTCAGCATTTTAATTCACAATATTTAGCACTCTATTGTCTTTATATAGTTATTTATCCTATTGTGTTTTTTTATTTTCTTTGTCACAGGAGTGTTTAATATAGTTAATTTATCAGACCTACTGAGAGGTCCCCTTTTTCGTGTGAGGGTATCTTCATCAGTGAGTCCACTAGTCCCTAGCGCCCTCTTTTACACCTACATCCTATTGCACATTATTTTCTTAATAATCTGACCCAGAGGAGCAGCTTAAATACCCTAGTAGTTATTAACTTGTCACTTTGGTGATTTGTATTAAGTAACTTATTTTGGCGCGGAAGTACACCCCTTCACATTTTAGTATTGAAATGAGGCTTTTTACACTGCGCATGCGCCGGGTGACTACATTTCCCAGTGCGCATTGCGGCTAGGTAGGCCGTACGGGCCTATTGATTTTGACGCGTTAGTAAATGACGTAAATCCCGATTCGCGGACAACTTGCGCAAACGACGTAAAAAATTCGAACCTCGCGGCGGGAATGGCGGCCATACTTAACATTGGGCTGGATTCAAGAAGCAAATTGCGCCTGTGTAACCATAGTTACACAGCGCAATTGCTTACTTGCCCCGGCGTAACGAATGCTCCTGATTCAGGAACCTCGTTACGCCGACTGCAGCCTAAGATATGCGATTTAAATGATTCCCGCCCCCTAAGGGATCATTTAAATTGCACGCGCTTACGCCGGGCATTTTGCCGGCGCGCCCACGCAATTTACGGAGCTACTGCTCCGTGAATCAAGGGCAGCGCAGTAAATTTGCGGGGGCGCAGGGCAAAAACTTTGCCCTGCGCCTCCGTAAAAAAAGCGCAAATCTACTTGAATCCAGCCCATTGTTATTCCACCTCATAGGTGGAATAACTTTAGGTGGCCTATCGTGTACGGAAACGACGTAACTCGACGGTGTAGGCCCGGCGTACGCTCGTAAATCGTCAGGAATCGGCGTATCCCCTCATTGACACAATCTAGGCCGGCCGCAATAGAAGCGCCATCTAGCGGCCAAAAGAAACATTGCAACCTAAGATAGAATGGCGCAAGCCAGCCTATCTTAGGTATGTTTAAGTGTATCTCTGTTTGAGAATACACTTAAACATAGGCTGGCTTAGATTCAGAGTTAGGTCGGCTTATCTGTAGATAAGCCGGCCTAACTCTTTGTGAATCTACCTAACAGTGGGGTAGATTCAGGTAGATTTGCGCATTCTTATGCATGCGCAGCACATCTCAATTGCGCTACGCCGGCGCAATCGTGTGAGGTTGCCACCTGATTCAGGATGCCTTTTCGCGTAAATTTGCGCGGGCGTAAGGTAAATTTGAGGGCGCAAGCCGGCGCAAGTGACAGTGGGTGTGCCCCTATGCAAATGATGGGCTGACCGTTCAGCAGTGGCTTAAGCCCGGCGTATCCTCGACGGAGAGCAAATCGAACGCTTCCATATGTGCATGCGTGCAACTACGCCTGTCCTACTTCCTGGGCTACGCCGTCCCACCTGCTTACGCAGCGCAAATAAATAGGGGCAGACATGCGCACGTCCTGCGCAAAATTACATCCTGCTTTTTTCACCCCCCCCCCCTGAGCAAGGTAATTTTGCCCCAAATTTGCTATGGCACCTCCTCAGAGGGTAAAAAAGAGGAAGAATAATTTTAATTCCACGGAGATGGAGGTCATGCTGGCGGCACTGACTAAACATAATGCTGCCCTGTATGGTGCCCATCGGAAAAACACCAGCTCAGCCCAAAGGAGGGCTATCTATGAATCAATCACCCTGGACATAAATGCCATTGGGAATGAGGAGAGGACATGGGAGGAGATTCAGAAGAAACTCAATGACATGCGGCGTCGGGTCCGTGACAAACTTGTCCTAATCCGCAAACATGCCAGGGGCACGGGAGGAGGACCAGCCTGCCCATTGCGTTTGACTGCGAAGGAGGAGGTTATCGCGCAAAGTTTGTCGCAGGAGCAGGTGGAGGGAGTCCCAGGCTATGACTCCACTGTTGGGGACTTGGAGACAGGTAAGTGTGTTTTATCTCCTATTTGGTGTGTATCATGGGAGGGGGTAGAAGGGAACATGTGACAAGTGTGTGGCTCCACCAACATGTGTTTTTTTGTGTCATCCACAGATGTTGAGGATGAAGCTGGGCCGTCGTCGGCTGCAGGGCGACCCACGCCATCCCCACATCATCATGGGGTCCAGTCAGCCCCCATGCAAATACTGGGCATGTTGGTGGAGGAGGAGAGCGCCCATAGGCCATCTATGGAGGAGGAAGTGGTGGAGGAGTCAATTGACCTCCACCAGGAGGACTCCATCTACCTCCAGGAGGATCCCACCATCCCTGACCTCCCCACCACCTCCCCGACCATCACGTCATCCCCCTCCAGTGTCCCTTCCACCATTGTCGCCCCCTCCAGTGTCCCTCCCACCAGTGTGGCCCCCTCCAGGGCAGCCCCCTCCCCGTCTTCTTCCTCAGTATGGGCCCCAGCCTCTCCTCCCAGGAAGGCTCTATCTTAAACGAGGGGTGTACCCTCAGGCCTACAAGAAGGGCTGCAGGAGGAACAGGGCCGGCAGACATGCCATATAGGGGCCATGGTGGGAGACTTGAGGCAGGTGGTGGACAGCCTGGCCTCCTCCTCGTCAGTACAGCAGGCCCTCAACCTGCATGCGGTGCTGGGCAAAAAAGACACCGAGAGCCTGGAGGAAGTGAGCTCCAACTGTCTGGCCATGGTCACCTGCATGGTGGAGCATCAGGGCGCCACAGCATTGCTGACAGCGGAGGTGAGCAGGTTGGCAGGGGCGGTAGAGGCCAACACTGCCGCTGTGTGGGAGGAGGGGAATCTAACCCGGCGGAAACAGCAGCACAATACCACCCGGCAGCTTCGGATGCTGGCACAGACTAACTCTGTCCTCACCCGCCTGGCCGACGCCATGGAGGGCAGGCAGGCACCACCTGCCAGGAGTGACCAAGTAGGGGATGCTGCTCCTCCCCCCCTCCATCCCCACCCCATGCTCCATCCCCACCCCATGCTCCATCCCCACCCCAGGCTCCATCCTCAGCCCAGGCTCCACCATGCCAACTGAGGAGCCAGAGCCGGGGCACCCTTGGCACCAGGATGTCCAAAAGGAAAAGAAGATGATTTTCCTGCGGCTCATTTTTTTTTTTGGAATCTCGATTTCTGCTCAGATTATGAGCTTATTTATTTTATTTTTATTATGCTCAGATTATGAGCTTTTTTGTTTTATTTTTTATGCTCAAAGTTTGAGTTTTCTGGTTTCTTTTGTAGTCCCTACACACGGTGAGGAGTGTATACTACAGTGTGACTGGTGTGTGAATGGGGGGGGTGTCACTCCTGCTGGAAAAGGGGTGTCACCCTCTGCCATGTGAAAGGTGTATGAATGTACAGCAACATAATTGGAGCCTTGGCGCGGCGTTGCTGCTCCCTAATACCGTGCGGTATCCTTGGGTCTAATCCAATTTTTGGTGGATGTGGGGTGTGTGTGCTAGGGAACACAGTGGTGTGCACACATGCATTCTACTTGTGACATGATTAATGTGTGTGTTTAACGTGCAAAGAGACGTTCCACGAGACAACTCCTGACTGCTCTTCCCTCAGTAGACCGGGTAGAGTTTCTTGGGGGGGGATTGTGTGGTTGGGGGGTCAGGTCATCACGTATGTCAATCTCCAGGCCCCTTCTCATGGTGAAGTTGTGCAGAATGCAACATGCACCGATGATCTGGCACACAAAGTTTGGGGAATACAACAGGGTACCCCCAGACTTATCCAGGCATTGGAAACGGGACTTCAGGAGGCCAAATGTGCGTTCCACCACTGCACGGGTACGTGCGTGTGCTTCATTGTATCTTTCCTCTCCTGGGGTTTGGGGGTTCCGGAATGGGGTCATAAGATGGGGTCCCAGTGCATATGCAGAGTCACCTGGAAGGGAAAAGACAGGAGGATGTTAGTCATGCATGTGCCCATTCTGCATCATGGGGGGGGACAGTCATACCTGACACCCATGTCACTCACCAACCAGCCAGCTGTCCCTGTACACATTCTGTTCAAATTCTGTTGGGATGCTGCTTTGATGGTATATGAAGCTGTCATTACAGGACCCTGGGTGTTTGGCACGGATGTGCCATATGAGGCCTTGGGCATCCACTATCACCTGGACATTGATTGAATGCCAATGCTTCCGTTTGCAGTATATGTGCTCTATGTCAAGGGGGGGTGTAGTGCCACATGTGTGCAATCAATGGCCCCCACGGTGCGTGGGAATCTGGCAATTTGATAGAAATCTGTCACTGCCTTCTGCCGCAGGTCCTCCTGGGTGGGTTTGATGAAGTGGTGGGACATGCGTCTGAGGATTGCGGGGACTACCTGGTGCACACATCTGCTCATGGAGGATTGTGACATCCCAGCCACAATTCCACTTGTACGCTGAAAAGATCCACTTGCCAGGAAATGCAGGGTTGCCACTACCTTGACCAGTGGCTCCACTGCATGTCCACGATGTGTCTTGCTGGTGATGTCATCATGCAGGGTTGTGGCTAATTCCAGGATGACTTCAAGGCTGAATCTAAACATGCGAAACACCTCCGAATCCCCCATGGCAAAGATGTTCCTGCACACTCGGTATATCCTCTCCCGTGCCCTCCTACGAGTCGGTTCACTCAGTAGTATTGCTAGGACCATAGCTGCCCCTGGCATGTTGGCACACAGATGTGAGGTCCAGAAAGTGTGGGTGCTCTGCTTGCTCAGCTCGTTCGTATTGGTGCTGCTGTAGTTGCTCTCCAGCTGACCTGTGGACGTCTGTTGCTAAGTTTCCCCTGTTTTTATGAGAAGCAAGTTTGCCATGGCCGAACAGCTTGCGCGCTATGTGCGCAAACTGCGGCTGACATGCGCAGGTTTGTGAATCAGCGTTTGTTCCTCATTTGCATATTTGCTGAGGGAAAACAATGAGAGCGCAAGATGCACCCAGCGTAAAAATGCACATTAAATGCGCAGGCGGAGAGAAACTACGTCCGTAGGAAGAAGCCTAATTTCAGGCTTAGCTCTTTTTCTGGGTCATCCGCATAGTTGCCTGGGCGCAAATCCGTACTTACGCGGCGCATATCAAGAATGCGTCTGCGCAAGTCGTACCTAAATCCACCCCAGTGTCTTTTCTACTAGATAGATATATAGATAGATAGATAGATAGATAGAGCAGGAAGGCTAGTGAGTTTAGTTAAATTTACAGTGTCTAGAGGATATATATACATCCTAGCGTTGTACATATATTTATACACTGTATAGCTTAGCTAGATCAGCTATTCCTATTGTTAGGCAGTAGATTGTGCTAGATGCAGTGCTCTAACATGTTGTATTGCCTGCATAGTGTTTAGTTTACACCTAAACATAGTACTAGTGGACGTGTGCTATTTAATTGCACACATACACGCAGTTGCTGTTACTGCACGTGTGCTATTTGCACATAAACACAGTCACTGTTAATGCACGTGGGCTATTTAATTGCACATGAACGCAATGGCTCTTACTGCATGTGTGCTGTTTTTTAGCCCATAAACGCAGTCGCTGTTGGTGCACGTTTGCTGTGTTTTTGCCCATAAACGCAGTCGCTGTTAGTGCACGTTTGCTGTGTTTTTGCCCATAAACGCAGTCGCTCTTACTGCATGTTTGCTGTGTTTTTGCCCATAAACGCAGTCGATCTTACTGCATGTTTGCTGTGTTTTTGCCCATAAACACAGTCGATATTATTGCACGTTTGCTGTGTGTTTGCCCAAAAACGCAGTCGATCTTACTGCACGTTTGCTGTGTGTTTGCCCAAAAAACGCAGTCGATCTTACTGCACGTTTGCTGTGTTTTTGCCCATAAACACAGTCGATCTTACTGCACGTTTGCTGTGTTTTTGCCCATAAACACAGTCGATCTTACTGCACATTTGCTGTGTTTTTGCCCATAAACACAGTCGATCTTATTGCACGTTTGCTGTGTGTTTGCCCATAAACGCAGTCGATCTTACTGCACGTTTGCTTTGTTTTTGCCCATAAACGCAGTCGATCTTACTGCACGTTTGCTTTGTTTTTGCCCATAAACGCAGTCGATCTTACTGCACGTTTGCTGTGGTTTTGCCCATAAACGCAGTCGATCTTACTTCATGTTTGCTGTGGTTTTCCCTATAAACACAGTCGATCTTACTGCACATTTGCTGTGTTTTTGCCCATAAACACAGTCAATCTTATTGCACGTTTGCTGTGTGTTTGCCCATAAACGCAGTCGATCTTACTGCACGTTTGCTTTGTTCTTGCCCATGAACGCAGTCGATATTACTGTACGTTTGCTTTGTTTTTGCTCTAATGTGTTGTATTGCCTGCATAGTGTTTAGTTTACACCTAAACATGGTACTAGTGGACGTGTGCTATTTAATTGCACACATACACGCAGTTGCTGTTACTGCACGTGTGCTATTTGCACATGAACGCAGTCGCTGTTAATGCACGTGGGCTATTTAATTGCACATGAATGCAGTCACTCTTACTGCACGTGTGCTGTTTTTTAGCCCATAAACGCTGTTGCTGTTAGTGCACGTTTGCTGTGTTTTTGCCCATAAACGCAGTTGCTGTTAGTGCACGTTTGCTGTGTTTTTGCCCATAAACGCAGTCGCTCTTACTGCATGTTTGCTGTGTTTTTGGCCATAAACGCAGTCGATCTTACTGCACGTTTGCTGTGTTTTTACCCATAAACACAGACGATCTTATTGCACGTTTGCTGTGCGTTTGCCCAAAAATGCAGTCGATCTTACTGCACGTTTGCTGTGTTTTTGCTCATAAACGCAGTCGATCTTACTGCACGTTTGTTGTGGTTTTGCCCATAAACGCAGTCGATGTTACTGCACGTTTGCTGTGTTTTTGCCCATAAACACAGTCGATCTTACTGCACGTTTGCTGTGTTTTTGCCCATAAACACAATCGATCTTACTGCACATTTGTTGTGTTTTTGCCCATAAACACAGTCGATCTTATTGTACGTTTGCTGTGTGTTTACCCATAAACGCAGTCGATCTTACTGCACTTTTGCTTTGTTTTTGCCCATAAACGCAGTCGATCTTACTGTATGTTTGCTTTGTTTTTGCCCATAAACGCAGTCGATCTTACTGCACGCTTGCTGTGGTTTTGCCCATAAACGCAGTCTATATTATTGCACGTTTGCTGTGTGTTTGCCCAAAAACACAGTCAATCTTATTGCACGTTTGTTGTGTGTTTGCCCATAAACGCAGTCGATCTTACTGCACGTTTGCTTTGTTTTTGCCCATAAACGCAGTCGATCTTACTGCACGTTTGCTTTGTTTTTGCTCTAACGTGTTGTATTGCCTGCATAGTCTTTAGTTTACACTAAACATAGTACTATGGCTCCTTGCTAAGAGTAGATTCTGCTAATTAAGGGGAGTGTTTAATTGGTAACAGGTGAGTATATAAGTGTCTGTAAAAACTCCATAAGAGCTGGCTCCTTGCTAAGAGTAGATCTGTGGAATTTCTGATCAGAAGTGGGATTTTTGAATACAAGTGGATGAGTTAAAAACCAGGATTTGCTGTTAGCTGCTTTTAACTATTTGTGCTTGAAAGTGTTGAATTGTTTGTCTCATTTCTCTGACACTTTTTAAACAGCTTTCTTTTTTTCTTTCTGCTAATTAAGGGGAGTGTTTAATTGGTAACAGGTGAGTATATAAGTGTCTGTAAAAACTCCATAAGAGCTGGCTCCTTGCTAAGAGTAGATCTGTGGAATTTCTGATCAGAAGTGGGATTTTTGAATACAAGTGGATGAGTTAAAAACCAGGAGTTTAAAACAAGAGTTAAGACAGGAGTCTTCTAAAACTGTAAGTAACTTCTTAAACTTCCTACAAGTAATTGTATTGTAACTGGGAAATGAGTGCTAGCAGGGTTGAAGGGTTTGCTCAGTGCACAGTGTGTCACATGTATACAAAATTGGTGCAACAGCTCCAAGATGGATACCGCTGTGACAGATGTGAGCAGGTTGCCCTTCTGGAAGCTCGTATTAGAGATCTGGAGGAGCAAGTTGCAACACTGGGTAGAAATGACAACCTTGAAAGGGGTCCTCTGCTCGCTGAGCAGGTGGTCAGTAAGGTTGATGTGGAGGGTGGAGGGGCAAGTCAGGATTATCAGATAGGGAGATGGGTTAATGTAGCTAGAGGGAGTGGAAGGGGCGTGCAGAAAGGGAAGGCCAGTCCTGTATTTGTGCATCAAAACAAATTTGCCAATTTGGGTGATGATGTGGAGGTGGCAAACACAGAGGTGGCAGCCCTAGATGTTACTGCTACCCCTAACAGCCGGGAGAGCAACCCAACTAGTAGAGGTGGGGAGGGGAGTGCAGGTAGGCCTAGACAGTTGGTGGTAATAGGGGATTCTATAATCAGAAGGACTGATAGAATAATTTGTCGCCAGGATCGCTTCAACCGAATGGTTTGCTGTCTCCCTGGTGCCAGGGTTCGGCATGTGGTGGACCGGGTGGATAAATTACTGGGAGGGGCTGGGCATGACCCAGCTGTCTTGGTCCACGTTGGAACCAATGACAGTATACATGGAAGGTGGAGGCTCCTTAAGAATCAATTTAAAGAACTAGGCTGCAAGATGAAGGGAAGGACCTCCAAGGTGATATTCTCTGAAATATTGCCTGTGCCATGCGCAACACAGAAAAAGCAGGGGGAGATTAGAGAGCTGAATGCATGGCTAAAGACCTGGTGTAGGAAGGAGGGATTTGGGTTTCTAGAGCACTGGGATGACTTTTCATTGGGGTGCAACCTATATGCTAAGGACGGTTTGCACTTGAATGGAAGGGGGTCTGCTCTGCTGGGGGAGAGGTTTATGGGAATGCTGGAGGAGTATTTAAACTAGGATTGAGGGGGGAGGGTGAACTAGAATTACATCGGGTACACAGGTCAGCTAGGAGTCAGACATTAATGGAGAGTGGAATGGGGATAGATGGGGGGAGGGTTATGGCAGGTGACAAGAAAGTTCCCATGTTGCAAACAGCCATTGGAAATAATAGTGCCATTTGTACTACTATAAAATATATGAAAAACACTAGAGAAAAATGTAACAATACATTTAAGTGTTTGTTCACCAATGCCAGAAGTCTGCCAAGCAAAACAGGTGAGTTGGAAGCTCTGGTGCATGAGGAGAGCTATGATGTAATCGGTATTGCTGAAACTTGGCTTCAATCCTCACATGACTGGGCTATTAATATTACTGGCTATGCTCTCTTTCGGAAAGACAGGGTAAAAAGGAAAGGTGGAGGGGTCTGTCTCTATGTGAGAAGTGACCTCAAAGCAATGGTGAAAGAGAACCTGGTTGATGGAGAGTGTGATGAGGCTGAAGCATTATGGGTGGAACTGCATACAGATGTGCGTAGTTCAAAATTAATCATTGGAGTTTGTTATAAACCACCCAATGTTAATGAGGAGGTGGAGACTCAGCTCCTTGCACAGATGGAAAGGGCTGCAAGGGCTGGGACGGTGATAATAATGGGGGGTTTTAACTACCCAGAAATTGACTGGATTAATGGCACTTCTGGGACAGTTAAAGGACAAAAATTTAAAAACCTATTGCAGGACAATTTTATGGTGCAGTTTATTGAGGCCCCAACTAGGAATGATGCTCTGTTGGACCTGATAATCTCAAACCATGCAGAGCTTATTACTAATGTTCAGATAAAGGAACACCTGGGTAGCAGTGATCATAACATGATTTCATTTAATGTTAACTATAAGCAAGAAATACATACAGGAAATATTAAAACAGTAAATTTTAAGAGAGCAAATTTTCCAAGGATGAGGGCCGCTCTCCAGGACTTGGACTGGGAGGGACTATTGACACAGATGAACACAGAACAGAAATGGGAATTTTTCAAAAAGACTGTGTGGAACCTCACTGCAAAGTATGTTACCATGGGCAATAAGTTTAAAAGGCTAAAAATAAAACCTATGTGGCTCACGGGCAAAGTTAAAAAAGCTATAAACAATAAGAAAGTAGCTTTTAAAAAATATAAAAATGAAGGAACACTAGTGTTGTTTAAATGTTACAAAGAATATAACAGGATATGTAAAAAGGAAATCAAGGATGCAAAAATTCAAAATGAACGACAGATTGCAAAAGATAGTAGGACAAACCCCAAAAAATTATTTAAATATATTAATAGTAAAAAGGTGAAGTCTGAGCATGTAGGCCCCTTACAAAATAATCTAGAGTGGGTGACTGGGGACAAAGAGAAGACAAATTTATTAAATGCTTTCTTCAGCTCTGTGTATACAATGGAGCATGGGGGAGCTCATGTCCAAAATGGGGGTGGGAGTGACACAGCCCCAAATCCACAATGGCTCAAAAGTGATATGGTCCAGAAATATTTAGACAGAATAAAGGTGGATAAAGCACCTGGACCTGATGGCATCCACCCACGGATCCTAGGTGAGTTGAGCTCTGTCATTTCAAAGCCACTGTATCTAATATTTAGGGACTCATTAATGACAGGAATAGTACCACTGGATTGGCGTAGAGCCAATGTGGTGCCTATATTTAAAAAGGGAACAAAGTCTTTACCAAGTAACTATAGACCTGTTAGTCTAACTTCTATAGTTGGGAAGATACTGGAACGTTTAATAAAAGACCACATGGATGAGTTCTTGCAGGAAAAAAACTATTTAAGCAACAGACAACATGGATTCATGAAAGACAGAAGTTGTCAGACAAACCTGATTTCCTTTTATGAAGAGGTAAGTAAAACCCTGGACAGAGGAGTGGCTGTGGACGTGATATATTTGGATTTTGCAAAAGCGTTCGATACAGTTCCGCACACACGGCTCATGTGTAAGGTAAGGTCTACAGGATTGGATATATCAGTTTGTAAATGGATAGAAAATTGGCTGAAAGACAGAATTCAGAGAGTCGTGGTTAATGATTCTTACTCTGAATGGTCCAATGTTATCAGTGGTGTACCCCAAGGTTCAGTGCTGGGACCCTTACTTTTCAAAATATTTATAAATGATATTGGGTCTGGGATCAAAAGTAACATTTCTGTCTTTGCAGATGAAACCAAGCTATGCAGTGGAATAACGTCCTTGCAGGATGTCGCCAATTTACAAGCCGACCTCAATGCTCTGTCTAATTGGGCGACTGAGTGGCAGATGAGGTTTAATGTTGATAAATGTAAAGTTATGCACTTGGGGGCTAAGAATATGCATGCATCATACATACTAGGGGGAGTACAACTGGGGGGATCTGTAGTGGAGAAGGATCTGGGGGTTTTAGTTGATCATAAGCTCAATAATGGCATGCAATGCCAAGCTGCGGTTTCCAAAGCGAGCAAAGTCCTTTCTTGTATTAAGAGAGGTATGGACTCCAGAGACAGAGATATAATTTTGCCCCTGTACAAATCATTAGTAAGACCTCATCTGGAATATGCAGTTCAGTTTTGGGCACCAGTTCTCAAAAAGGATATCGGAGAACTGGAGAAAGTGCAGAGAAGAGCAACCAAACTGATAAGAGGCATGGAGGAGCTCAGCTATGAGGAAAGATTAGAAGAACTAAATCTATTCACTCTTGAGAAGAGGAGAATTAGGGGGGATATGATCAACATGTACAAATATATAAGAGGTCCATACAGTGTACTTGGTGTTGAGTTATTCACTTTACGGTCAACACTGAGGACAAGGGGGCACTCTTTACATCTAGAGGAAAAGAGAATTCACCTCCAAATACGGAAAGGTTTTTTCACAGTAAGAGCTGTGAAAATGTGGAACAGACTCCCTCCAGAGGTGGTTCTGGCCAGCTCAGTAGATTGCTTTAAGAAAGGCCTGGATTCTTTCCTAAATGTACATAAAATAGCTGAGTACTAAGATTTGTAGGTAAAGTTGATCCAGGGTAAATCCGATTGCCTCTCAGGGGATCAGGAGGGAATTTTTTCCCCTGCTGTAGCAAATTGGATCATGCTCTGCTGGGGTTTTTTGTCTTCCTCTGGATCAACTGTGGGTATGGAGTTGGGTGTATGGGATTGTATTGTGTTTTTTATTTTGTTTGTTTATTTTTTGTGGTTGAACTGGATGGACTTGTGTCTTTTTTCAACCTGACTAACTATATATTACTATATAACTATATATTACTATATATTACTATATACTAGTGGACGTGTGCTATTTAATTGCACACATACACGCAGTTGCTGTTACTGCACGTGTGCTATTTGCACATAAACGCAGTCGCTGTTAATGCACTTGGGCTATTTAATTGCACATGAACGCAGTCGCTCTTACTGCATGTGTGCAGTTTTTTAGCCCATAAACGTAGTCGCTGTTGGTGCACGTTTGCTGTGTTTTTGACCATAAACGCAGTCGCTGTTAGTGCACGTTTGCTGTGTTTTTGCCCATAAACGCAGTCGCTCTTACTGCATGTTTGCTGTGTTTTTGGCCATAAACGCAGTCGATCTTACTGCATGTTTGCTGTGTTTTTGCCCATAAACACAGTCGATCTTATTGCACGTTTGCTGTGTGTTTGCCCAAAAACGCAGTCGATCTTACTGCACGTTTGCTGTGTGTTTGCCCAAAAAACGCAGTCGATCTTACTGCACGTTTGCTGTGTTTTTGCCCATAAACACAGTCGATCTTACTGCACGTTTGCTGTGTTTTTGCCCATAAACACAGTCGATCTTATTGCACGTTTGCTGTGTGTTTGCCCATAAACGCAGTCGATCTTACTGCACGTTTGCTTTGTTTTTGCCCATAAACGCAGTCGATCTTACTGCACGCTTGCTTTGTTTTTGCCCATAAACGCAGTCGATCTTACTGCACGTTTGCTGTGGTTTTGCCCATAAACGCAGTCGATCTTACTGCACGTTTGCTGTGGTTTTCCCTATAAACACAGTCGATCTTACTGCACGTTTGCTGTGTTTTTGCCCATAAACACAGTCAATCTTATTGCACGTTTGCTGTGTGTTTGCCCATAAACGCAGTCGATATTACTGCACGTTTTTGCTCTAACGTGTTGTATTGCCTGCATAGTGTTTAGTTTACACCTAAACATGATACTAGTGGACGTGTGCTATTTAATTGCACACATACACGCAGTTGCTGTTACTGCACGTGTGCTATTTGCACATGAACGCAGTCGCTGTTAATGCACGTGGGCTATTTAATTGCACATGAACGCAGTCGCTCTTGCTGCACGTGTGCTGTTTTTTAGCCCATAAACGCTGTTGCTGTTAGTGCACATTTGCTGTGTTTTTGCCCATAAACGCAGTCGCTGTTAGTGCACGTTTGCTGTGTTTTTGCCCATAAACGCAGTCGCTCTTACTGCATGTTTGCTGTGTTTTTGCCCATAAACGCAGTCGATCTTACTGCACGTTTGCTGTGTTTTTGCTCATAAACGCAGTCGATCTTACTGCACGTTTGCTGTGGTTTTGCCCATAAACGCAGTCGATGTTACTGCACGTTTGCTGTGTTTTTGCCCATAAACGCAGTCGCTCTTACTGCATGTTTGCTGTGTTTTTGGCCATAAACGCAGTCGATCTTACTGCACGTTTGCTGTGTTTTTGCTCATAAACGCAGTCGATCTTACTGCACGTTTGCTGTGGTTTTGCTCATAAACGCAGTCGATCTTACTGCACGTTTGCTGTGGTTTTGCCCATAAACGCAGTCGATGTTACTGCACGTTTGCTGGGTTTTTGCCCATAAACACAGTCGATCTTACTGCACGTTTTCTGTGTTTTTGCCCATAAACACAGTCATCTTACTGCACATTTGCTGTGTTTTTGCCCATAAACACAGTCAATCTTATTGTACGTTTGCTGTGTGTTTGCCCATGAACGCAGTCGATCTTACTGCAGTTTTGCTTTGTTTTTGCCCATAAACGCAGTCGATCTTACTGTATGTTTGCTTTGTTTTTGCCCATAAACGCAGTCGATCTTACTGCACGCTTGCTGTGGTTTTGCCCATAAACCCAGTCGATCTTACTGCACGTTTGCTGTGGTTTTCCCTATTAACACAGTCGATCTTACTGCACGTTTGCTGTGTTTTTGCCCATAAACGCAGTCGATCTTATTGCACGTTTGCTGTGTGTTTGCCCATAAACGCAGTCAATCTTACAGCACGTTTGCTTTGTTTTTGCCCATAAACGCAGTCTATCTTACTGCACGTTTGCTGTGTTTTTGCCCATAAACGCAGTCGATTTTACTGCACGTTTTCTGTGGTTTCGCCCATGAACACAGTCGATCTTACTACACGTTTACTGTCGTTTTGCCCATAAACGCAGTCGATCTTACTGCACGCTTGCTGTGGTTTTCCCCATAAACACAGTCGATCTTACTGCACGTTTGCTGTGGTTTTGCCCATAAACGCAGTCGATCTTACTGCACGTTTGCTGCGTTTTTGCCCATAAACACAGTCGATCTTACTGCACGTTTGCTGTGTTTTTGCCTATAAACACAGTCGATCTTATTGCACATTTGCTGTGTGTTTGCCCATAAACGCAGTCGATCTTACTGCACGTTTGCATTGTTTTTGCCCATAAACGCAGTCGATCTTACTGCACGTTTGCTGTGTTTTTGCCCATAAACGCAGTCGATTTTACTGCACGTTTGCTGTGGTTTTGCCCATAAACACAGTCGATCTTACTGCATGTTTGCTGTGGTTTTGCTCATAAACACAGTCGATCTTACTGCACGTTTGCTGTGGTTTTGCCCATAAATGCAGTCGATCTTACTGCACATTTGCTGTGGTTTTCCCCATAAAAACAGTTGATCTTACTGCACGTTTGCTGTGGTTTTCCCCATAAACACAGTCGATCTTATTGCACGTTTGCTGTGTGTTTGCCCATAAACGCAGTCGATCTTACTGCATGTTTGCTGTGGTTTTGCCCAAAAACACAGACGATCTTACTGCATGTTTTCTGTGGTTTTGCCCATAAACACAGTCGATTTTATTGCACGTTTGCTGTGTGTTTGCCCATAAACGCAGTCGATCTCACTGCACATTTGCTGTGGTTTTGCCCATAAACGCAGTCGATCTTACTGCATGTTTGCTGTGTTTTTGCCCATAAACACAGTTGATCTTACAGCACGTTTGCTGTGGTTTTGCCCATAAACACAGTCGATCTTACTGCATGTTTGCTGTGGTTCTGCCCATAAATGCAGTCAATCTTACTGCACGTTTGCTGTGGTTTTTCCCATAAACACAGTCGATCTTACTGTACGTTTGCTGTGTTTTTGCCCATAAACACAGTCAATCTTACTGCACGTTTGCTGTGTTTTTGCCCATAAACACAGTCAATCTTATTGCACGTTTGCTGTGTGTTTGCCCATAAACGCAGTCGATCTTACTGCACGTTTGCTGTGTTTTTGCCCATAAACACAGTCGATCCTACTGCACGTTTGCTGTGTTTTTGCCCATTAACGCAGTTGATCTTACTGCACGTTTGCTGAGGTTTTGCCCATAAACGCAGTCGATCTTACTGCACGTTTGCTGTGTTTTTGCCCATAAACGCAGTAGATTTTACTGCACGTTTGCTGTGGTTTTGCCCATAAACACAGTCGATCTTACTGCACGTTTGTGTTTTTGCCCAAAAACACAGTCGATCTTATTGCACGTTTGCTGTGTGTTTGCCCATAAATGCAGTCGATCTTACTGCATGTTTGCTGTGGTTTTGTCCATAAACGCAGTTGATCTTACTGCAAGTTTGCTGTGATTTTGCCCATAAACACAGTCGATCTTACTGCACGTTTGCTGTTTTTTTGCCCATAAACACAGTCGATCTTATTGCACGTTTGCTGTGTGTTTGCCCATAAACGCAGTCGATCTTACTGCACATTTGTTGTGGTTTTGCCCATAAACGCAGTCGATCTTACTGCACGTTTGCTGTGTTTTTGCCCATAAACGCAGTTGCTCTTACTGGACAGGTTCTGTTTATTTCTGATTTTGTCCTGTGCAGGCTATTAAATGTCTGGAAGGACAACAAAGAAAGGCATAGAGTCACGAGGGCAAGCAGGCTCTGCATCTAGAGGCAATGCTGGTGGTGGACACGGTGCATCCTCCTCAGGACGTGACCGTCTGACACGCTCGTCCTTCTTTTCGGGAGCTGGCCGTGTTGAGCCTCAACATGCAGACAAATTAGTAGAGTGGATGAACAAGCTGTCCTCATCCTTCTCATCCTCTCTCACCCAGGCTGAGCTTAGTTTATCTGGCAAAGCAGCTGCCAAGGTGTACTCTTCCTTCTGCACAATGGCATTACACAATCCTTCCCTAGTCCCACCATGTCCTCCTGAGGAGTCCCCCGAACTGTTTCAACACAGTGTTGGGTACATGCTACATGAAGATGTGCAGCGTTTTGAAGGCTCCGATGACGTAACACAGATAGATGAAGGCATTGATGTGAGCCCAGAGAGAGCGGGTGCCAGAGAGGGACAGCAATCTGGCAGTCATGTTCCCCCAGCTGCAGCATACTGCCAGGTTTTCGACAGTGATGAGGAGGGAGGGGATGATGAGGTCACTGACTCTACCTGGGTGCCTGATAGGAGAGAGGAGGAGGAGGAGGAGGAGGAGGAAGAGGCACAGGCACATCTCCAAAGAGGCAGGATGCCCTCCAGGGGACAGCTTAAGGGCAGCACACCAACTGCATTATATCGCAGAGCTACGCCTGTGCAGGGTGCTGCTACGTCTCAACGGTACTGCAAAAGTTCTTTGGTGTGGGCCTTTTTTGAGACATGTGCATCAGATCGCACCGTTGCTATTTGCAACATATGTCTCAAGCGTATCTTGCGTGGCCAAAACATAACCCGCTTGGGCACCACATGCTTGACCAGACATATGTCGACCTGCCATGCAGTTCGTTGGCAAGCATACCAGAAAGACCCACACCAAAGAACAAAGCGGACCTCCCCTTGCCCCTCATCAGCTGGGAGCTCCAGCCCCACAAGACCCTCAGTCCTCTCTGAAGCCTGCACTGATAGGACTGAAGGTGCAGAAATAGGTGTGTCACAACCTAGTAGTACATGCGGAAAATTTACTGATGGTAGCAGACAAATTTTCCTGCCCCAGCTGCTGCAGCGCTGAAAGAAGTACTCTCCCAGCCATCCACATGCCCAGCGGTTGAATTGCTAGCACTTCAACTGCTACCTTTTCAGTTGGTCGATTCTGCCCCCTTCAGTGAGTTTGTGCAATGTGCGGTACCTCAGTGGCAAGTACCCAAATGCCACTTTTTCTCACGGAAGGCGATTCCCGCTCTCTACCGGCATGTGGAAGGCAATGTCCATGCCTCGCTGGACAGGGCGGTCAGTGGTAAGGTGCATCATACCGCTGACTCCTGGTCCAGCAGGCATGGACAGGGATGTTACCTCTCTTTCAAGGCGCATTGGGTGACTCTGCTGGCAGCTGGGAAGGACGCAGGGCAAGGTACAGTAGTGTTGGAGGTTGTTCCGCCACCACGCCTCCAAAACACTACTACTGGTTGTGACACACCTCTCTCCTCCACCCCTCCTCTTCTTCTTCCTCTGTGGCGTCTTCCTGTGCTGATGTTTCCTCTGAACCAGCCGTGCTCCGTAGGCGTACGATGGGCTACGCAGGAATGCAGGCCAAGAGATGCCATGCGGTGCTAGAGCTGGTGTGCTTGGGAGACAGGAGCCACACTGGGGCAGAGGTTCTGTCAGCTCTACAGGGGCAGGCTCAGAGGTGGTTGACGCCACGTCAGCTTAAGCCAGGAATGGTGGTTAGCGACAATGGCACCAACCTCCTCTCTGCCCTGCGACAGGGAAAACTGACCCATGTGCCCTGTTTTGCTCATGATTATAGTTGAGCGAACCCGAACTGTAAAGTTCGGGTTCGGTACGGACTTTGGGTTTTTCCTGAACCCGGACCCGAACCCGAATAATTGCTGAAAGTTCGGGTCCGGGTTAGGAGTTCGCGAAAAAAAAATGCGCGGAGGTCCCCCCAAATTCAATAACCAGACCCTTTAGGTCTGTTATGGATATTAAGGGGAACCCCTCCGTCAATTAAAAAAAAAATGACGTGGGTTTCCCCCTAAATATCCACACCAGACCCCTTATCCGAGCACGTTTACCTGGCCGACTGCAGAAAAGAGGAGGGAAAGAGTGCGCCCCCCCTCTCCTGAACCGCACCAGACCACATGCCCTCAACATTGGGAGGGGGACAAGGGTCTCATCCCACAACCCTTGCCCGGTGGTTGTGGGGGTATGCGGGCAGGGGGCTTATCAGAATCTGGAAGACCCCTTTAACAAAGCGGGGACCCCCAGATCCTGACCCCGCCCTGTGTGAAATGGTACTGGGTACACTGTACCCCTACCATTTTCACGAAGGAAGTGTAATAGTAGTTTTCAGAAAAAAAACAGACACACCGTAGAACAAATTTAGTAAAAAAAAAAAAAAAAAAATGCGCGGTGGTCCCCCCCAAATTCAAAACCAGACCCGATGAGAACATCTATCCATTCAGAGCACAGCTCACCGAAGATGCGCCGCTGCTTTTGACGTTTCGTTTCTAGGGGAACGTGACCCCGTCCCCCCTCTGACACACTCTGCCTACGTCAGCTGGGACAGGCCCAGACAAGCCCCTTGTCTGGGCTGTCCCAGTGACGACGCAGAGTCACGTGACCCCTGTCCCCCCTCTGAGGCACACTCTGCTACATCACTGGAACAGCCCAGACAGCCGAGCGCACCGATCGTCTATTTCACCGCTGGATTTTTATTTGGTTAAATCATTAAAGTAATTTGTTCTACTCGGTGTGTGTGTTTTTTTTCTGAAAACTACTGTACTATTTACACTTCCTTCGTGAAATGGTAGGGGTACAGTGTACCCCATTATCATTTCACACAGGGGGGGGTCAGGATCTGGGGGGGTCAGGATCTGGGGGTCCCCTTTGTTAAAGGGGTCTTCCAGATTCTGATAAGCCCCCTGCCCGCATACCCCCACAACCACCGGGCAAGGTTGTGGGGATGAGACCCTTGTCCCCTCCCAATGTTGAGGGCATGTGGCCTGGTGCAGTTCAGGAGAGGGGGGTGCTGCACTCTGTCCCCCTCTCTTTTCTGCGGCCGCCAGGTCAACGTGCTCGGATTAAGGGGTCTGGTGGTTTTAGGGGGGAACTCCACGCCATTTTTTTTTTATTTGGGGTGGAGTTCCCCTTAAAATCCACACCAGCCCTGAAGGGTCCTGGTTATGGATATTTAGGGGGAACCCCACGTCTTTTTTTTTTAAATTGACGGTGGGGTTCCCCTTAATATCCATACCAGACCTAAAGGGTCTGGTTATTGAATTTGGGGGGACCACCGCGCATTTTTTATTTATTTTTTACTAAAAGTCCATGTCCCAGTTGACTTCAATGGGGTTCGGAGTTCGGGTTCGGGTTCCTGAACCAAACTTTTTTTTTAAAGTTCGGGTCGGGTCCGAACCCGAACATCCAGGTGTCCGCTCAACTCTACTCATGTTCTGAATTTGGTGGTGCAGGCGGTTCTTGGGCAGGTACCCCGGGCTTACAGGATGTCCTGAAGCAGGCCAGGAAAGTCTGTGTGCATTTCCGAAGGTCATACAATGCCACTGCTCGGCTGACAGACCTCTAAAGGGAATACAACCTGCCCAGAACCGGCTAATCTGTGACATGCCCACCAGATGGAAACTCTACATTGGCCATGCTGCAGCGGCTGCACACGCAGCAGAGGGCCATCAATGAGTACCTGTGCCAATATGGCAGCAGAACTGGGTCGGGGGGAGCTTGGTTTTTTTCCCCACACCCAGTTGGCCTTGATCAGGGATGCATGCACTGTCCTGTCACCATTTGAGAAGGCCACGAGGATGGTGAGCAGTGACAGTGCATGCATCAGTGAGACTGTCCCTCTTATTCACCTGTTGGAGCACACTCTACGTGGAATAATGGACAGGGCCCTTGAGGCAGAAACAGAGGGAGGAAGAGGAGGACTTCCTTACCTCTCAAGGCCCCTCTTTATCCAGACAGTGGTCCTGCATGCCCGCCTACCACACAGGAAGAGGGACGAGGACGAGGTGGAGGAGGAGGAGGAGGATTGTATCAGCAGCATGGAGGTGGAGCCTAGCACTCAGTAGCAGCAGTCTTCAAGGGATCACTTACAGTCCCAAGGAACCAGTGAACTTTTACGTGGCTGGGATGAGGTGGCTGCGGATCCTGTCGTCCTCAGTGACCCAGAGACTGTGCCCCGAATGCCTCAGCAAACCTACGCTGCATGGCCTTCCTGAGCCCTGCAAAGCCTGTGTAAGGATCCTCGTGTTCGTGTATCAAGGAGAGAGATCATTACTGGCTGGCAACTCTCCTTGATCCACGTTACAGGAGTAAGGTTGTGGAGCTTATCTTGCCATCGCAGAGGGAGGCAGAAGATGAAACATCTTTGGAGGCCTTGCAGAAGGCTCTGTGCAACGCGTTCCCCGAACCTGGGGGATTACCAAATCCTGTTTCCTGGACAACGTGTCGCCGATGCTTTGACGTTTCGTTTATAGGGGAACGTGACCCCGTCCCCCTCTGACGCACACTCTGCTACGTCACTGGGACAGCCCAGACAAGCCCCTTGTCTGGGCTGTCCCAGTGATGTAGCAGAGTCACGTGACCCCGTCCCCCTCTGAGGCACACTCTGCTACATCACTGGAACAGCCCAGACAGCGAGCAGCACCGATCGTCTATTTTCACCGCTGGATTTTTATTTGGTTAAATCAATAAAGTAATTTGTTCTACGGTGTGTGTGTTTTTTTTTCTGAAAACTACTGTACTATTTACACTTCCTTCGTGAAATGGTAGGGGTACAGTGTACCCCATTATCATTTCACACAGGGGGGGGGTCAGGATCTGGGGGGGTCAGGATCTGGGGGTCCCCTTTGTTAAAGGGGTCTTCCAGATTCTGATAAGCCCCCTGCCCGCATACCCCCACAACCACCGGGCAAGGGTTGCGGGGATGAGACCCTTGTCCCCCTCCCAATGTTGAGGGCATGTGGCCTGGTGCAGTTCAGGAGAGGGGGGGCTGCACTCTGTCCCCCTCTCTTTTCTGCGGCCGGCCAGGTCAACGTGCTCGGATAAGGGGTCTGGTGGGTTTTAGGGGGAACTCCATGCCATTTTTTTTTTAATTTGGGGTGGAGTTCCCCTTAAAATCCACACCAGCCCTGAAGGGTCTGGTTATGGATATTTAGGGGGAACCCCACGTCATTTTTTTTTAAATTGACGGTGGGGTTCCCCTTAATATCCATACCAGACCTAAAGGGTCTGGTTATTGAATTTGGGGGGACCACCGCGCATTTTTTATTTATTTTTTACTAAAAGTCCATGTCCCATTGACTTCAATGGGGTTCGGAGTTCGGGTTCGGGTTCCTGAACCCAAACTTTTTTTTTAAAGTTCGGGTTCGGGTCCGAACCCGAACATCCAGGTGTCCGCTCAACTCTACTCATGTTCTGAATTTGGTGGTGCAGCGGTTCTTGGGCAGGTACCCGGGCTTACAGGATGTCCTGAAGCAGGCCAGGAAAGTCTGTGTGCATTTCCGAAGGTCATACAATGCCACTGCTCGGCTGACAGACCTCTAAAGGGAATACAACCTGCCCAAGAACCGGCTAATCTGTGACATGCCCACCAGATGGAACTCTACATTGGCCATGCTGCAGCGGCTGCACACGCAGCAGAGGGCCATCAATGAGTACCTGTGCCAATATGGCAGCAGAACGGGGTCAGGGGAGCTTGGTTTTTTTTCCCCACACCAGTGGGCCTTGATCAGGGATGCATGCACTGTCCTGTCACCATTTGAGAAGGCCACGAGGATGGTGAGCAGTGACAGTGCATGCATCAGTGAGACTGTCCCTCTTATTCACCTGTTGGAGCACACTCTACGTGGAATAATGGACAGGGCCCTTGAGGCAGAACAGAGGGAGGAAGAGGAGGACTTCCTTACCTCTCAAGGCCCTCTTTATCCAGACAGTGGTCCTGCATGCCCGCCTACCACACAGGAAGAGGACGAGGACGAGGTGGAGGAGGAGGAGGAGGATTGTATCAGCAGCATGGAGGTGGAGCCTAGCACTCAGTAGCAGCAGTCTTCAAGGGATCACTTACAGTCCCAAGGAACCAGTGAACTTTTACGTGGCTGGGATGAGGTGGCTGCGGATCCTGTCGTCCTCAGTGACCCAGAGGACTGTGCCCCAAATGCCTCAGCAAACCTACGCTGCATGGCCTTCCTGATCCTGCAAAGCCTGTGTAAGGATCCTCGTGTTCGTGGTATCAAGGAGAGAGATCATTACTGGCTGGCAACTCTCCTTGATCCACGTTACAAGAGTAAGGTTGTGGAGCTTATCTTGCCATCGCAGAGGGAGCAGAAGATGAAACATCTTTGGGAGGCCTTGCAGAAGGCTCTGTGCAACGCGTTCCCCGAACCTGGGGGATTACCAAATCCTGTTCCTGGACAACGTGTTGCTGAGGCTTCGGTGAGTCACAGAAGGAGCGGTGGAGAAGGTGGCCGTCTGACCGATGTGTTCAGACAATTTTTTAGTCCGCAGCCCCAAGGTATGACCTGTTCCAGCAACCATTGCCAGCGTTTGATTTACATGGTGCGTGAATACCTAGGGGCAAGATCAGACTTGGACACCTTCCCCACCGAAAATCCTCTGGCATACTGGGTCTTGAGGATGGATCACTGGCCAGAGCTTGCACAGTACGCTATTGAGCTACTGGCTTGCCCTGCATCCAGCGTTCTTTCAGAACGCACATTCAGTGCTGCTGGAGGCTTTGTGAATGATCACAGGGTGCGCCTCTCCACCAATTCTGTTGATCGACTGACCTTCATAAAAATTAATCAGGCTTGGATCAACACCAGCTACCAAGCACCTGATGCAGATGTAACTGAATATTTTTTAAATGACAGATCCTTTGGAGACTGCCTATGCTGATGCTGAGTGACTGTCCTGTTATGCTGCTGACTGAATATCCTTTTCCTCCTCACTGATCTTGCTGATAGCTAGTAAGAAAATGTTTGTTTCTGGGCTCCGCCACCAGTGCCTAAGGCCCAATTTTTCTGCCCCTGTTTAACAGGGGCGTCTAATAACAATTTTAATGCAATACTTTGCATGTGGCTCTTTGCTGCGCTCCAATTACAGTATCTGAGGGGTTGCAGTGTTGTGCCTAAGGCCCAATGTTTCTGTCCGTGTTTAACAGGGGCGTCTAATAACAATTTTTAATGCAATACTTTGCATGTGGCTCTTTTCTGCACTCCAATTACAGTATCTGAGGGGTTGCAGTGTTGTGTTGTGCCTAAGACCGAATGTTTCTGCCCCTGTTTAACAGGGGCGTCTAATAACAATTTTTAATGCAATACTTTGCATGTGGCTCTTTGCTGCGCTCCAATTACAGTATCTGTGAGGGGTTGCAGTGTTGTGACACCGCCACCAGTGCCTAAGGCCCAATTTTCTGCACCTGTTCTAGTAATTTTCTTGGTTCGATTCTTTTCTAATTTGAGTTCATTCTAGCTTTCTCCTACGTTATCATAGTGTCATGTTTATATTCCTTTACTAAATACTCATCATTGTCAATGTAAACACCACAAATCTAGATTTGTTCTTTTAGGCAGCATTGATATAATAAAAAGACAGACATAGAGTATCCAAAAATATTTATTGTATCACACTTAAAATGTGTCATTTTCATTTTTTTTTTAATATCTTAATAGAAATTGTTCATTTTTTTTTTTAGAACTATGGGCCAGATTCTGGTACAATTGCGGCGGCGCAACGTAAGTTACACCGCCGCAAGTTTTCAGTGTAAGTGCCTTATGCACAAAGCACTTACCTGTAAACTTGCGGCGGTGTATAGTAAACACGTCCGGCGCAAGTCCGCACAATTCAAATGGGGCGTGTACCATTTAAATTAGGAGCGCTCCCGCGCTGAACGTACTGCGCATGCTCAGTTTTGAAATTCCCGCCGTGCTTTGCGCGATGTGACGTCATTTTTTTGAACGGCGACGTGAGTTACTGCGTTTCGTATTCACGGACGTCTTACGCAAAAACAAAAAAAATTGAAATTCGAAGCCGGAACGACGGCCATACTTTAACATGGCTCGTGTAAAGTTAAGGCATGTAAAATCATGACTAAATTTGCGACGGGAAAAAATTACTAGCGACGACATAACGAATGCGAAAACCGTTGTGGATCGCCGTAAATGCTCATTAGCATACCCGACGCAGGAAAACGACGCAAACTCCACCCAGCGGCGGCCAAAGTATTGCTTTCTAAGATCCAATGGTGTAAGTCAATTACACCTGTCGGATCTTAGGGCTATCTATGCGGAACTGATTCTATGAATCAGCCGCATAGATACGACAAGAGATACGACGGTGTATCAGGAGATACGCCGTCGTATCTATTCTGTGAATCTGGCCCATTATTTTTGCTTTTAAATACTTGTCTACATCTATTTTTTTTATATATATATATATATATATTTTTTTATTATTTTTTTCTTTTTAAACCCTCCCCAGAACATCAATAAGATTCTTGAGATTTTGGTCCACCTTTCTGTTGTTCTTTAGGATCTTCTCAAGGGCGATGTTTGTGTCCTCTATTTGTGTCCTGCAAGACATTATCTCCCCAATTAGCACCTGGGCACTGTAGGTGTCTAAGCCGCCACCAACAGCTCGTACACCTGAAATTTGGGAAAAAACATGTATTAAAATTATGCAGGCCTACATGTATTACCTGAAGCTGTGCTGTATGACACTGACCTGATGTGGTGGCATTTTGCACTTCCTGCACATCCGGCGAGGGTGGGGCTTGGCACTGTGTGGGGTTGGTCGGCTCCACTTCTGCAGCTTGATTGCGGCCTATGAGATTGTAAAAAAAGGGATAGATGAATCAAAAAGATTAGAGGCCTGAAAGAGGAATATCAATCATTCTTTTTAAAAAGTGTGGTACAATTGTCTGTTTTTACAATCCTTCGAAGCTTAACACAGGATTTTATCCATTACCAAAGCTGCTGCATTTCTCTATCTTTGGCCAAGTTTCCTACATGGAAAAACAACAAGTATACACTGGATCACCTCTGTGTGACAGGCTAACTAGGATGTTCTTGTGACCAACACTCAGTGCCAATCCTGACCTCCCTGGGGCCCGAAGCAAAATGACATGGCACATTAAAAATGAGAAGCGGGGGGGCGTGGCTTGGCGCTTGATGGCGACGGACGCACACTAGAGAGGCTCCGTGAGGAAACCCGGCTCACAGCCTAAAACCCTGCCAGATCCACGCCAGAAATGGGCAAAAAGCTATTTCAGACCCCGCAGACGCGATCCAAACGTGGCACAGCGGCGGTACCGGCCCGGAACATACCAGACCTCTTTAAAAACAGTACGGTCTCCAACAGCAGCATGGCAGGCCACAAAATGGCGCGGCCGCAGCGGGAAGAAGACGACTCGAGCGAGGACTCACTCTCGATGGCGGAGGACTCAGGTAGGGGATACAACCACCCCGACCACCCCCTGACTTATGCAGACATGTCAGGATTTGCAGCGGACATTAAATCCACTTTCTCAGCTGCTATCACCGACCTCAAATCCAACCTGCTTGTCCTCACTGAGAAGCTGACAGCAGTGGAGGCAGGTGGACGGCACAGAGATAAAAGGCTGCAGAGGCTAGAGAGCGCAGTGATCTCCCATTCCTCCCATCTTATTGAGATAAATCGACACCTGGAGGACTTGGACAATAGAGGGAGAAGGGCAAATATTAGGGTAAGGGGGATCCCTGAGTCTGTGGAGAGCGTGCAGATCATCCCTGCCCTTCAGAGAGTGTTCAACAGCCTCCTAGAGAGACAGGAAGATGCAGCTATTGACTTTGTCCGCGCTCACAGAGCCCTCAGGCCTAAAGGCCCTGATACGGCGCCTCCACGGGATATAATTTGCTGCATGCAGAATTACCCACTTAAGGAGGAAATTATGAACAGGGCACGGAGAAACGACAGTGTTGTGTTCAACGGAGAGACTATCATGTTATTCCATGACCTATCACAGATCACTCTCAGAAATCGCAGGGCTCTGCGGCCTTTACTGGAAGCGCTGAGAGAAAAAGAACTGACATACTCATGGCGATTCCCATTCGCCCTAGCCGTAACACGCGCTGGCAGACAACACGTGCTGCGCACCCCTGCTGACCTTCCTGACTTTTTTGAGGCGCTGGACATAGAACCTGTTGCAGTCCCGGAATGGTACCAGGAGTTTGCTCTCCCTAAAGCTGAGGGAGGCCAGCTTCGTTCCCCGCTTTCAACTCCAGAGAAGAGGCCTACCAAACGCCCTAAACAGAATCGAGGCCACGGTTCACAAAGCGGAACACCTAGGCCCAGACAAGGTCCGCTTAGGGCCCAAGAGGATGAATAAACAATGCATGCTTTGTACGGACCGGATTCTTTTTCTCCCATTTTTTCATTTTTATTTTATTATTATTTTTTCTCCCACCATATCTCAAGTCAACACCCTTGTTGCACGATCTCCCCAAATATGGCCTGGGAAAGCTCTAAGGACAACAGTGAGCCGCCACGATCACCTTCATGCAGGCCTCAACGGACCCTATGGTCATCTTCCGCCATCTACTGGCCTTCCAGAGGAATGACGCTTAGTATAGAGCGACATGAACATGTTAACCTACTGACAATTGCCAATGATGTCTGCTGAAGGGAGTGAACCAGACGGGGTCATACCGCATGATC
Source organism: Rana temporaria (assembly GCF_905171775.1). Classification (NCBI taxonomy): domain Eukaryota; kingdom Metazoa; phylum Chordata; class Amphibia; order Anura; family Ranidae; genus Rana; species Rana temporaria. The sequence continues at coordinate 289,623,906 of NC_053491.1, read as the reverse complement.
CAAAGTGGTACAATACACCCACCACCCAGAAGGGTGGATACCGTATTCAGGGCTATTCCGCTGACCTGATGAAGGAACCACACGGCTTAGTGTTATCTACTTCACATGGGGCTCCATGAGAAAGTGCCTAGTTAGAGGATGACACTTTATCTGACGTAGCATAACGCCTGAGATTCACTGTTCTTAATTTTATTTTTTGTTTGTCGTTTTGTTTTGTCTCCTCTATGTTGCCTGCTAGTTTTATGCTCTGCTCTACAATGGTGGCTGATGTACTCTACATGTTTATGCTTACACCACTGAGTGAGATAAGGCCAAAATATCCTGATTTACCTACCTATAATCAAACCTCGCAGGGTTTATATGTCACCACTCCAGCCTCCATGCTCCTTGAGTATGAAGGTTGGACATACAGTATTAATCAAAGGCCGGGTTTCCTCTCTTCTTGCCTGAGCTGTGAGAGAGAGTTGTTATATACTTTTTTTTTTAAAAATTTGTTTAAATTCTTATTTTTCATTCTGCCAGATTTACTTCTGCTACAATAGAACAGCTTTTTACGGACGGTAACGGATTCCACGGACTGCAGTTTATTGGCAGTGACGGGAAATCCTGTGGCAGCCTCCTACGGGTGCCACAGCGGCACCCGCCTCCGTTGTTGTCTTGTTGCCACGCTACGACCTCGCAGAGTGGGCCCGCGGTGATACTTTCTTGCGCTGCGGACCCATTACTTCTAACCTCGGGGTGATCATCACATCCCGAGGTGCTAATTGAACCCTCTCCTTACCACACCTTCCCCTCTCCCTCTCTCCCCTCTTTCTAGCTCTCTCCCCCACCCTGTCTTTCCCCCTGGCCCTCACCCCTATCACTGAAACATTCAGTAGTGGGAGAAACGGCATATCACCACACCAGTACCTGTCTAACCAGTCGTCTCATTTTTCAGATTCTGTCAGATAAGACACAAGTGAACATTCCAGATGGCGTACTCAACACTAGGTAACGGACCTACGATCATCTCACACAACGTTCAAGGTCTGAACATACCAGAGAAACGGACCACACTGCTTAGAGAATTAAAGAAAGGTAAACCACATTTCGCTTTTTTGCAGGAGACTCACTTTCAGACCAATAAGGTTCCGAAACTGACTAACCAATATTTCACGACGGCTTTACACGCGACAAATGACCTAAACAAATCTAAGGGTGTTTCTATCCTAATAAGCAAAAATGCGCCCTTTCAAATGACTGAAAGGCTGACTGATCCAGAAGGTAGATACATTTTCGCCAAGGGTAGTTACGCTGGCTCCCCAATTACGCTAGCGAATGTCTACTTTCCTAACTCTGCACATGTGAACTTTTGCCAACGTATGGTACGGGCCCTGACAGGTTTTGTGTCCGGGTGCCTAATATTGGGGGGGGATTTTAACATCCCACTGCACCCACTGTTGGACACATCGACAGGTAAAACTTGCATATCCTACAAAATCCTTAAAAAAATAAAATCTCTCTTACAGTCCTTACATCTGGTGGATACGTGGAGATTTCTCCACCCAACAGATAGGGACTTCACTTTCCACTCCATACCACACAATCGATACTCCCGCATCGACCACCTGTACATCTCCCAAAGGGATTTGGCCAGAGTGACCGAGGCTAAAATAGGGCTCCAGACCCTGTCGGACCATGCACCCACTTCCTTGACGATCATTGAGTCCACACCCCCGACCTTGTCAGCCTCCTGGAGACTAAACGCGTCGCTCCTGACGGATCCAGAACTGCTACCTCAAATAACAGATGACATAGTGAACTTTTTTAAACAAAATGAATCTGAAGAGACTGACCCTATGATGGTATGGGGAGCTCACAAATGCACAGTCAGGGGTGCCCTGATTCGCTTAGGAGCCCGACGCAAGAGACTACAGGAGGCTGAAATTACTAAACTACTGAGCACAATCTCCACGCTAGAGGCCGGACACAAACAGTCTCTGTCTGAACAAACGGCCTCAGAGCTGTTAGAGGCCAGACAGAAACTACAGGCTGCTATGGCCATCAAAACAAAGCGCTTCCTCTACTTTAGGAAAAAAATATACTATGAGGCAGGAGACAAGTCAGGTAAATTGCTGGCGAGGGCCCTACGAGATCCTCACTCCTCCGCTCATATTGCTGGGATCAGGAATGATTCCGGGGCTCTGGACGTTAGGACGGAGGATATTGCGAGACACTTTCACGAATACTACACAAAATTATACAACCTGCCACTACAACACAGACCGACGGGGGGGGAGGGAGATAGGAGTCAAGCCATATTAGACTACTTAGAACAAAGTGGCCTACCCAGATTATCAACAGATGCTACCTCCGCCCTAGAAGAACAGATCTCCCAAGCAGAAATTCACGCTGCCATTAAAGCCTTGAAATCAGGGAAAAGCCCGGGTCCCGATGGCTTCACCTCGATTTACTATAAGACCTTTAGCAATATCCTGGTGGGCCCTATGCAGAAGGCTTTCAACTCCCTAACCAACCCCAGACCCCTCCCACAAGATTTTCATGCTGCACACATCACGGTCATCCCGAAAGCAGATAAAGACCCTGAGGCATGCGCTAGCTACAGACCCATCTCCCTCCTAAACATCGACCTGAAATTGCTGGCGAAAATCTTGGCAAACAGGTTGAGGCCACTCCTACCCAATGTAATAGGCCCGGAACAAGTGGGCTTCATGCCGGGAAGGGAGGCGAAGGATAACATCATTAAATCCCTCCTGCTGATGCAGGCCTCCCGTACGCAGCATGTCGAAAGCCTTCTCCTGTCCACCGACGCGGAGAAGGCTTTTGACAGAGTGTCATGGGACTTTATGTTCGCGACGTGCGCCCACATAGGCCTCAGTTCACGCATGATGGCATGGATTACATCCCTATACCACCACCCCTCTGCCAGGGTCAAAATTAATGGGACATTATCAGACGTAATAGAGATTCGAAACGGGACACGTCAGGGGTGCCCGCTGTCCCCTTTACTGTTTATCCTCGCCCTAGAGCCATTCATCCGTACGGTGAATAAGGACAACGCAATACAAGGGATCTCGGTGCGAGGTAGGGTGTACAAAACGGCGGCGTATGCAGACGATCTTCTTTTTTTTGTAACGGGTCCACATATCTCCATCCCAAACCTTCTGAAAGCATTTGGCCACTATGGGTATCTCACCAACCTCAAAATAAACTTGACGAAATCGGAAGCGATGAATCTTACGTTGCCTGACCTGACTCTCTCCAAAACACAGACCAACTGTCCTTTCAGATGGGAAAGCAAAGCCCTAAAATATCTGGGAATATGGCTGACTCCGTCCCTAGCATCACTATACGACGCCAATTTCACACCATTACTACACAGAATAGAGGCAAACCTCAAGCTGTGGAATACAGGATACTTTTCGTGGTTTGGGAGGGCAGCCATCATCAAGATGGTGATGTTGCCCAGGCTCCTGTACCTTCTGAGGGCACTGCCCATAATTCTACCCACTAGATTCTTTAAAAAACTCCAGACCGCTCTCCTGACCTTTCTATGGTCACATAAAAGGGCAAGGATCAAATTCGCCCTCTTGACCAGGCCAAAGGAGGGGGGGGGTATGGGATTGCCGGACTTCAGGAAATACTACATAGCGGCACATGTTACTAGAGTGGTGGACTGGCACTGCCACAAAAGGGCTAAGGACTGGGTGACTCTGGAAGAGGATCTTAGTCCTTGCCCTCTCCTTTTTTCCCCCTGGAACCCTGGAGTAAGAAAATCGCGCTTGCTGCTCCACCAACCCCTCATAGCTAACACCCTGAAGGTGTTTGACATGGGGACTAAATGTTCCCCCATTTCATCAACAAAGGGCCCGCTCACACCACTCTCAGACAACCCAGACTTCCAGCCAGGAATGGGTGCGCGGACGCTTAGCCGTCCAACTCCTAGAACACAACTCAAGGCTGGAGACTGTTTTAAAGAAGGGACATTTCTGGAATACCAGACACTTAAACAAACCACCGACCTGCCTGCCCTACCGTTCTGGACGTACCTACAAATACGTAGCTATACTTGTGACAAGATGAACAAACCGCACTTCACCAGACAGATGACTGAGCTAGACGAGGTCTGTCTCAAAGGTGATCTCCTGCAAAAAACGACGTCAGTCATATATAAGTGGTTGCAAACATCCTCTACTACAACGGAGGATAGATTTCAAAAGGGATGGTCCAAAGCATTAGAGAGGACCATTTCAGAAAGACAGTGGCGAAATGCTTGTATCCTTGCACACAAATGTTCTATCAGCACGAAAATGCAGGAAACGTCCTACAAGCTACTCACGGACTGGTACGTTACACCAGCTAAGCTGAATTCCTGGTATGCTCAGACACCTAGCGCCTGCTGGAGATGTGGAGAGGGAGTGGGCACGCTGATACACATCTGGTGGTCCTGCCCTTGCTTAGCTAAATTTTGGCAACAGGTCAAAGATTTAATCAAACAAATCACAGAGACCAGTCTGGAACTGGACGCTGCGTGCTGCCTACTCCACATCTCTACCTTTTCATTGAAGAGGTATAAGAATTCGCTGACGAAACATTTGCTGAACGCCGCCAAAGCCCTGATACCGATTCTTTGGAAGACCCCAAAGGCGCCCACGGTTAAGCAGTGGCTAGGAAAGATATCGGAGGTCTTTGAAATGGAAAACACACTTGCGCAAGCCTCGGATAGTGTAGAGAGATTCCACAAGACTTGGTCCCCCTGGTTTGAGTTCCGCTTCTCTGAGACGTATGAGACACTTTTGGGTGACGGCTGAACACCTGAGAGTTGTCCTCTAGTCGCACGACTAGGTGCTGGTGTGGTAGATTGACTGATATAGATAGTGAATGCTCCTCACCTCACTGCTCCCCCCCCTTCCCCACCCCACTCTCTCTCTTTCATCACTGACCCCCTCCCCTACCTCTTTCCCCCTCTATCTGCTACGGCCCTATCTAGCAGGCCCAGCAGGATGGTTAAGCCCAACCTCAGGGTATGGTAGTGAGGAATACACACCAAAAGTTATGGATGTCTCTTTCACATTACAACATTGTTTAATTTTGTATCGTCGAAACTTAACCTATAGTTTACAAATACTGTTATGTACTCGAACATTTGAAGACCGAATTCACTTTCAATGTTGGTTGAGTTTAGCTGTAATGCATATCACATCAAGGAACATGATCCCTATAGTTCACCGAAACAGTCCTGATTGTCAACTGTGGATGTATAAAAATTTTGTGTGTAACTGTCATTATCATTCTATACTGTTATGTTGGCTGCATTTGCTACTCTGTTCTTTTTTGGAACACTAATAAACTTGGAATGTTTAAAAAAAAAAAAATGAGAAGCGGGGGGGCGCTGACGACAGTGACATGTCACATTAAAAAAAGTTGATAAGTGGGGGAGGGGGTGTTCTGCTGTCGGAAATGACATCTTACATTAAATTGAGAAGCAGGGGGTGCTGACTTCTTGCCTCTTCTCCCATGCAGCCAGCGAGTTGAGAAGCAGGGTGAGGGGGCGAAAATTACTTCTTACTAGGCGGGGCCTCTAGTTATTTGGGGGGCCCTTCACAGCTTTGTTGGGCCCTAAGCGGCTTGCATAACGAGCCTATAGGGCGGATCAGCCATGCCAACCACTGTGCTACTGAGTCTATATGTGTAATCAACTGCTGTGCTGAGCATACTCTGCTTTTTCTGTATATTGACTTAAGTTGGATTATTTAAATCTAGTTAATAACACATCTACATTAAATAAAAAAATGGTCTCACATAAAAAGATCTTAAATACAATGAACAACCAATTATTATGCCCACAAACATGTACCTTGAAACATCTATTCTTGGACTGTCTATATACACAACCTGAAAGAAAAAGCACATGACGCAAAATAATAAAAACACATATTCAGAGTACACATGAAAATTACTTAGGTCTTCTGAGGACTCTTCGAATTCTCTCCAGCTGCTCCGGCTCTCAAAGTTTTTAAATCAGACCATCTCTTGCGCAACTGCTCTCTGGACCTCTGCACCCCGAATTTTGCATGGAGAGTCCTCCGAACCTTCTCCATGATCTGGGCCTTGAGTTTATTGGGGTTCTTGTAAGGCCCTTTTTTTCCGTCGTAGTCCTCCTTTTTAAGAACAGCCACCATCTCTACCATCTCGTTGAAGCTCATGTTGGTGGCTTTGTACCTCCTGCTCCTCCTGGTGTGTGCCTGGCCTCTCTCCTGCCTGGTTGCAGCTTGCTGTCTCTCCTCCATCATTTCTTCAGACTCTTGCATTGACCGACTGAAAAGGGGCATGTCAATCACTAGAACGATCGTCATGGGCGTGGAAACGTGCGGAGCTTCTCACATGCGCAGTGTATAAAGGGATATTGCGTGAATGAGAACGTTGTTCACAGTCTGTAGAAAACGTCGGAAAAACTATCGTGCAATATGACGATACGAAACTTGATTTTTGGACTTTATGATCAGTGGATGAGTTTGTGGGTTAGATATGGGGAGAAAGCTAAGGCTTGACTGACATTAGTTTTTTTTTGCTAAATTTTGACTTGCAGAAATAATGGAGGCCTTCAGAGAACAGGAGTTCTTCACAGAATTTGTTCAAAGGAGGCCCCGGATGGCAACGACCCTTTTCTCTAGAATTTTTCTTTCCCAAAAAAATAATTTATTGAGCCCAGATCTGGCATTGTAATGCCCCACCCCCCAACCCTAAAATAATCGACATATTGTTGCCACACAGCACGTGCACTTTGGGGGGCCAAGCCTGTATGGACAGTCTCACGGGCCACCACCACTGGAACATCAGTGGCCTCATCAGGCACAAGTGTCATGTAGTTTGTTGAGGGTCTCTTTAGGAAATGTGCATTATGCAGGAGCAAAGTATGACATGGTTCGGATTCTACTTAAGAAACCTACAGTCCTTATCTTGTTTGCAACGCCTGTATACTGCTGTTCAAAGTATATAGGGCCAAAAGGTCTTGTCAGGGCCGATCCTCCCTATAGGCTCACTATGCAAGCTGCTTAGGGCCCCGCAAAGCTGCGAAGGGCCCCCCAAATTACTAGAGGCCCCGCCTGGTGAGAAGTCATATTTGCCCCCTCACCCCGCTTCTAAACTCGCTGGCTGAGTCATTTCCGTCAGCAGAACACCCCCTCCCCCCCGCTTCTCAACTTTCTTTAATGTGACATGTCACTGTCGTCAGGGCCATGCCCCCGCTTCTCATTTTTAATGTGCCATGTCATTTTGCTTAGGGCCTCAGGGAGGTCAGGATCGGCACTGGGTCTTGTAATGACCTGGGGGGAGTGGTGGCGGGGAAACTCATGCTATTTTTTTCAATGATTTTTATCCATATTGCAGGGACCAAACATTACATTAAAGCCGCAGGCAGTATTAAATTACTTTTTTCTGAGAGTAATCTCATGTTGTGCAGGGACATTTCTAAACATGTGCCACTACTATAGACACCCAGCAGGTACCATATTTAGAGTTGAAAATATGTTTATTGGAAAATTTTCGACATATCAAACAGATAAAAGACAATAAACATTAGAAGGCACAGTCCGCATACAGTCACAATAATGATTGGAGGGAAGAATCAGCCAAGTGGCTATCGCCTACAGCTAGACTCTCACCAATAAGCAAAACAATAGACATGGCTACAACTTTATATAAAATGAACCAGTAATAAAGGAAATTATGCGTGACCACTAGGGTCTCTGCTTTTTAGTGGAGCTGTGACTGTAAAACTACTGTATTGATATGACAAGAGAAAAATAAAAAATAAAGGGGGGGAGGGGAAAAAAAAAAAAAAAGAGAAACAAGGAGGAAAAGAGGAGCAGGAGTGTAGAGAAAGTTGAAATGAGAAAGGAGAAGGAGAGAGAAGGAGGAGAGAGGGAGAAAGTGAATGAGACACAGGTGAGAGGGGATTTGAAGGGGGGAATGCGTGGGCTGCCGACAGGACAATCTAGAGGGAGGGTGAGGGAAGGTGTATCTACGGCGGAAGGTCCCACATCGGGGCCCCAACCCGTCCCGGGGAATAAAACATTACACTTACGATCATGTTGCGGGAGACAACATGCTCAACAGAGTATCAGACGAAGAGAAGTGGAGCCAGGTGAGCCACAGTTGTTTATATTTCTCGTAGGTATCATTGTCCAGAGCTAACATCTCCTCCATTCTCATAGTGTCATTCATAATTGAGACCCAATGTGACAAGGGAGGAGTGGTGGTCGATTTCCAGTAGGAAGGTATGAGCTGCCTCGCTGATGACATAAAGAAGCGGAGGAGACTCCGCTTCTGCGATGCAATGGAGCCAGGCAGAACGGAAAGGAGAGCAATTTTGGGGGAGGGAACCAACGATTCATTATAAGTCTTATTATAACACTCAAATACCTGAGTCCAGAAGGGGCGGATCCTCTCACATTCCCACCAGACGTGTAGATAAGACCCCGTAGCTGCAGAGCATCGCCAGCAGGATGCCGGGGTGGACGGAAATATTTTGTGCAACATGGAGGGGACCCTGTACCATCTTGAGAGAATCTTGTAGTTCTTTTCTTGCGAGTAGCAGGAGATTGTGGACTTATGGGTAAAGTGAAACGAAGTCTGCCAATCTGAACGTGGGATGTCTTCACCCAGGTCTGCGGACCACATCCTAGTGTAAGACGGGAGCTCGGAGTGTGTGAGTGACTGGAGAAGACTATATATGGCTGATAGAAGGTGTCTAGGGGTCTCAGAGAGAGAACACAGACGTTCAAACTCGGTATTAGGACGGTGTATTTGAGAAGAAGAGTGTAGGTGCTTAGTGAGTGTAGAGAGATGTATAGCAGTTAGCCAATCGTGCGTCCCCTCCGGTACCACCGGCGTCCCCAGTGTTGGGTGAACAAACGAGCGTGCTTGAGGCCATGCGGTCCTTCTAAAGGGACCCAACAACGGTACCCCAATACCCTGAGGGAAGGATGGATTATCAAACAGTGAGGTCAGTGGAGAGGGATCCGAGGATAAAAGGGCGCACAACCCCCTGTTATACCAAATCCTAAGGGAAGCCAGAGTAAGTGGGGATGGAGGAGGCATGCGTGTCAAGTCAGACCTATATCCCCACAATAGGGACCGGAGATCAACGTGGGCCAGGTCTTGTTCTATGGCAACAGAGGCCTTTAAAAACGGACGAGGGAACCATTCCAGTACTCGTGCTACATGGGTGGCCTTGTAATACGTTTCAAAGTCAGGGAGACCGGCTCCACCCTGCAACTTCGAGCGGGTGAGCAAGTTGTACTTCACCCTGGGCAGCCCACGACTCCATAAGAATCTAATGGCAAGAGAGCGTAGGGAAGTGAAGAAGGATTTGGGGATTACAATTGGAATAGTTTGGAGAAGATAAAGAAGTTTGGGAAGAGTGTCCATTTTGAGTGTGTTGATCCGGCCAAACCACGGCAGAGAGGACCCTCCCCATTCCTCTAAGTCCTTTCGGACGCGTGAGAGCAAGGGTACATAATTGAGGGAAAATAGGTTGGCGAGGTTAGACGGGATGATGACCCCAAGATACGAAATCCCCCTTGCTTGCCACTGAAAGGAGAAATTGTTTTTTAACATGGTCATGGTGGCAGGGGGAAGGGAAATGTTGAGGGCCTCGGTCTTGGAAACGTTGAGCTTAAAATTGCTGAATGAGCCAAAACGGCGGAATTCCGCGAAGAGGGACGGTAGGGAAAAGAAGGGGTCCTGTACGTATACCAGAAGATCGTCCGCGTAAAGAGAAAGCTTGTGATGGGCGGAAGGTGTGTGGATCCCATGTATGGAAGAGTTTTGTCTAATGGCACAGGCTAAGTGTTCTATTACAATGACAAAAAGGAGGGGGGATAAGGGGCAGCCCTGCCGGGTGCCATTGGAGATGTCGAAAGCTTCTGAAGTAGAGCCATTAACCAAGACCGAGGCCGAGGGATGCGAATAGAGGGACATCACCTTAGAGATAAAGGACGAACCTATCCCCAACTGTTCAAGCGAGAGTCGGAGGAATCCCCAATTAACCCGATCGAATGCTTTTTCAGCATCGAATGAGAGGAGGCAGGCCTTCAGGCCCTTGCGCTGGATAAGGGAGATTAAATGGATTGTCTTGGTGGTGTTGTCCCTGGCTTCTCGGCCCGGGACAAACCCCACCTGGTCATTATGGATCACGCCGGGGAGTAGAGGGGACAAACGGTTGGCCAAAACCTTAGCGAACAATTTTAGGTCAACATTAAGAAGGGATATCGGCCGGTAGCTACTGCAAAGGGAGGGGTCTTTGCCCGGCTTGGGCAAAATGGAGATATTAGCGGATAATAATGTCTTAGGTGGGGGGAAAGAATCATCCATGGCATTGAATGTTTTAGCCATCAAAGGGGCCAACAACGGGGCAAAGGTTTTATAAAAGCGGGGGGTATACCCATCTGGGCCGGGACACTTGCCTATTTTCAGGTCCTTGATGGCACCTAGAAATTCAAACGAGCCTAAGGGTTTATCCAGTGCAACTACGTCAGAGGCGGCAATGGTGGGCAACGCAGTCTCGACGATATAGTCCCACATGTCGCCCCCCGAAGGAATGGAGCGTGCGGCCGCGTCGGTGGGCGACAGATTATAAAGGTGAGAGTAATATTCCCGGAAGGCAGAGGATATACCCGTCGTATGGAATGATTTGGTGTGATCAGGGCGTGAAATAAAGGGGATGTTGCATCGCGAAGATCTAGGGTGTAGGACCCGAGCTAGCTGTTTGCCACACTTGTTGGCCAGCGAATAATGAAAATTGCGTGCCCGATCCCGAGCTACGAGCGAGTATGAATCAAGAAGTTGAAGCAGGTCCCTGCGGGCATTCGAAAGTCGAACAAAAACCGCAGGATCCAAATCCCGTTTGTGGAGGGGCTCGAGCTCCGCTATAGTGGCTAAAAGACGACAGATGTCACCCGATCTCATTTTCTTAAGGCGGGAGCCATGTTGAATGAGAACCCCTCTGATTACACACTTCAAAGCCTCCCATTGAATGACAGGGGAAGTGGTGTCAGAGAGATGATCAGAGACAAAGTGTTGTATGGCGGCAGAAACCTCCGCCACGCACACGGTGTCCCGCAGCAAATTATCATTCAGCCTCCAACTTGTTCCTCTGTGTAGTGATGGGGGGCGTGCAAGGGTCAAGTAAACGGGCGCATGGTCAGACCAGAGCAGTTGACCCATGGATGCCTGAATGGGAGTATCTAACAAAGATTGGGAGATCAGAAAATGGTCTAGTCTGCTGTATGAGTTATGTGCCGCAGAGTAATGGCTGTAGTCCCTTTCCGTGGGGTGCTGGATACGCCAAACATCCACCAAAAGGGAGGAGTGAAAGAGAGCTCTAATGCGTGTAAGTGTAGAGTGTGGTATGGAAGACTTACCCGAGGATGTGTCAGCAGACGGGGACATGACGACATTAAGATCTACACCAATGATGTAACAGGGACCCCCGAACGAAGACAGTCTGGTGAGAACCGATGAGAGGAACCGAGCCTGACCAGTATTAGGTACGTAGATGTTGGCCACTGTAAAAAGAAAATTGTTTAGTTTCAGTTTGAGAAAAAGAAAACGGCCATTAACATCAACAAGGGTGTCCAGGACCTCTGGGTTGAAGGATTTATGGAACGCTATGGATACACCCTTTGATTTGGCCCTGGAGTTAGTACTATGGAACCATTGTGTGTAATATTTGTTACGCATAGCCGGTACGGCATCAGTACGGAAGTGAGTTTCCTGCAACAATAAAATATTAGAATGTTTTTTGTGGAAATGGTAGAGAATCTGGCTCCGCTTCTCGGGTGTATTAAACCCCCTGCAGTTGAAAGATGCTAACGTTATAGGGCAAACAGAGGCCATGGTATATGTAGGCGAGGGGGAATGGGAGAGGGAGGAAGGGCACATGGAATAGGATTGTTACTTGTCAGCAGCCCACTAGAGCAGAAACACAGCCGGCACAGGACCGGGAAGAGAAGATATAGAGGAAAGGGGGTGAAGGAAGGAATAGAGAAGAGTAGAAAGCGGAGAAAAGAGCAGGGGAGGGTACAAGGTAATAAGATCCAGAAATTAAATAGAGACAAGATTGAAGCATTGTCACCGTCCGCAGCACCCCTATCACAGAGCAGGAAGGATAGAGAATACACAGAGGTGATGGGTGCGGAGGGCGACCTATGCAACCAAACAAAAGGAAAAAAAAATAATAAAAATGAAAAAGAAAAGGTAATAACAAAAAAGGCCACTAGGTGGCTCCAAAAAGCTGTAAGGAAGGAGGAAAAAAACCTCACAGCAAGGCATATAGCCATAAACCAAACAGCATCCATGGTGACGCTGCAAAAAAGAAAAAACCCCTGGGGGGGGGGGGAACAGTGGAAGTTCGCCGGGCAGGGTGGATCCCCGGACCCCGGCACCACGGAAAAACAGTCATGAAACAGAATCAACATGTAACCTACATGACATGAGAAAACAGTGGCATGGGGATTTGCACAGCAAAATAAACATAAAATAAAGAAAAACATTCCCAAGCATATTCTATAATTAAGTGCATATACAGTATGAGGAGCAATAATTAAATTGCGACGCTGTAGCTGCCAAAAAAAAGAAATAGAAATAAAGATAAAAGAAAAATATGCAAAAACAGGCGGACTATCAGAGGTTGTACACAACGAACAGTCTGGAGTGGTCTGCTGAAGACTCCTAAGCTAATTCACGGTTTCCGACTGACCTGAGAAAAAGAAACCTGAGGGTTAGTTAAAGCAGAAGTATCAATAGGCCGGAGCCCAACAGGAGGGAACCCTAGATAACCGACAGTTACTAGGGGAGCGATGGCAGTTCAAATTCTCAGGGGATGTCAGTGATGGGAGAATGGGAAAAACAACAGTAACTCCGACAGTGTGTAAACCAAGATAGCAACACAGGCACAGGGGGTAAGCCCCTATGAGGGCAAGATGGATGAAGAGGTCGGTGCCTCCAGCACTTGTTCAATCTTCAGAGTCCCGGCGGTGCAGGGATTTGGGGTTGCGTCTGCGGCCTTGGGTCTGCCATGGTGAGGCAAAGGGCAAGCCAGGTGTAGATGGTGTGAACAGCCAGTCCGGGAGGGCCACCTGTGGAAGCTCCAGCGTGCTGAGAAAGGTGGGCAGGTCCCCAAGATTACGGAAAATGGCGGTCTTGCCCTCGTAGTGCACTCGCAGGTGAAACGGGAATCTCCATTGGTATTTAATTTGTTTGGATTGCAGGAGTAGGGTGAGCGGCTTCAGAGCTTTTCTCATCAGTAAGGTCTGGCGTGACAGGTCAGGAAGGAGCATCACAGGGGTATTGTTGAATAGAATAGTGTCCTGTGAGCTGGCAGCTCTCATGATGGATTCCTTAATTTTATAGAAGTGGACCCGGCATAGTGTGTCACGGACAAAAGAGGGGTCCTGGGTCCGAGGGCCCGAGGTCCTATGTACCCGATCCAGCTCAATGGGATCATCCTTGGGGTGCTGCAGTAACTGATTGAAAATGGTGGTCACAGCGGCAGGCAGGGCCTTGGCGTCAATAGATTCGGGTATTCCGCGAATGCGAATATTATTGCGACGATTACGGTTTTCGATGTCGTCTTGCTGATACGCCAACTGCTGCAACATAACAGTATGAGAGTTCAGGATTCTGTCATGAGACTGCACTGCAGTGCTAAGGCCATCAGTGGTGGCATCCAGGTCCTCAAAACGTGCTCCTACGTCCTTTTTAAAATCAGACATCTCTTTCTTATAGGCCTTTTCAATCCTGTTAACACAGTGTTCAAAATCAGCTTTGGTAGGCAGGGACCTAATATAGCTGTGCAGGGAGCGTATCTGAGCCTCCATGTCCCATCCCTCACCTGAGCCCAGGGAGGCATTGGAATGGCTCCTAGTGAGCATAAAGTCAGATTCCCCAGGGAGAGAGAGGGGGCCATGTGCACTCACCTGGGACTGCAGGGAGGACTCAGAGCGTGCTGGGGACGGAGGAGCCGGCGCCATCTTGGCTTCAGAGTGGCGCTGTGATGCGGCCCGGGATCGGGCGAAATAGTCCTCGAGATCGCCTCCTTTCCGTTCCCCGCCTGAGCCCTTCTGTGCCCGGGGCTTATCTTTCCCCATGTGCCGAGTTTGGGATGATTCTGAGCTAAATCCTAGCAGTGGTAGTGTCCGTGGAGCCGGGTGTCCAGGGAGCCAGGAGAAAGCACGTCTTACTGCTCCATGCGCCAAGCCACGCCCCCCCAGGTACCATATTTAAAGGAATTTTTTTTTTCACTTTAAGCATCATTAAAATCGCTGCTCAAAAAAAACCTACAGTTTTTAAAACTTTTTTTCCATTGATACATGTTCCCTGGGGCAAGACCCGGGTTCTCAAAGACGTTTTCTAACAATAACTTGCATATTGGGCTTTAAAATGAGCACTTTTATATTCAAACGTTCGAGTCCCATAGACTTCAATGGGGTTCTAAATGTTCGCGCGAACGATCGCTCTGTTCGAAAGTTCTGGTGCAAACCGAACGCGGGTATGTTCGGCTCATCCCTATTTTCAAGTAAAGGTGTGAAGAAAAACCCTTTACCCGTAGAGGTGTCCTGTCTACCATAAACAGCCTGTATGATCCTTTAGGCCAGGGATATGCAATTAGCGGACCTCCAGCTGTTGCAGAACTACAAGTCCCATGAGGCATAGCAAGACTCTGACAGCCACAAGCATGCACACAGAGGCAGAGGCATGATGGGACTTGTGGTTTTGCAACATCTGGAGGTCCACTAATTGCATATCCCTGCTTTAGGCTTTGCAGCACCTGTCACCATCCAGGGTAAAGCACTACTTAGAGACTTAACCTGTGATTCCTTAGATTGGGACCACCCTCTCCCCACCGACAGGAAGAACTTATGGCTGGAGTGGAAAGACTCACTAACAGCTTTATCAAACCTTAAAATTCCACTCTCATATGCTCCTCTGTCATCTGCAGACATTCAGATACAAAGACTTTGTGTGTTTTCGGATGTTTCTGTTAAAGCAGTTGCTGCTGTAGCTTACCTAAAACCATGGACACTTCAAGTTTCATTAATGCTCTTACACTCAATCAGAGGCCCAGTGAAACTCATTCGCTCTGACTGAGGGTCTAACTTTGTAGGAGCAGTAAAATAACTTTAAATTCTTTTTAACTTGGACATTCTCAGAGTAGAAAGATATTTGCGTGAACAAGACTGCACGTGGATCTTCAACCCGCCTTACTCTTCTTACATGGGAGGTGTTTTGGAGAGGATGATAGACATAGCTCGCAGAATTCTTAACTCTATCTTTATACAAGTAGGAACTGCAAGGCTTACTCAAGAATGTTTAGTGGCATGTATGCCAGAGGTTGCAGCTATCATTAACGCCAGACCTTTGACATCAATTTCAAGTGACTCTGAAGATCCAGTGGTCCTCACACCTGCCATGTTACTCACGCAAAAGACTAGTCTTGCCGGTGCTCCAGCTGGAGAGTTTTGTGAGAAGGACCTTTTCAAACGTCAAACGTCAATGGAGACAAGTACAAACCCTTGCCAATACCTTCTGGAGTCAGTGAACAATATATACCTACTCTACAACAAAGGAGAAAGTGGCACACTGAAAAACCTAATCTTAAACCTGGTGATGTTGTACTCATGAAAGATTGTCAGACACTAAGGAATATGTGGCCTTTAGGTCTGGTCACCAAAGTACTGCCAAGGATAATCGTGTCCGTAAGGTCGAGGTCAAGATCTTTCAACAGAATGAGGCTAAAGTATTTTTAACACCAGTGACCGAACTTGTTCTGTTGCTTTCTACGGAGGACTCTGTTAGTGACTTCACTTGACATCAGGCGGGGAGTGTTCTGTCCACCAGATTTCTATTCTGACTATCTGTATTGTTTAAAATAAAGTAAGATTTTCTAATTTACATAAGTCAATCATATATGGAGTGCAGGCACCATCTAGTGCTCTCTTTTGGTATTGCTTCAGTTGTTCTGTTTGTTTGATACACTGTGTGTGTAGTTAATAAGTTGTTAGTAAGCAGGGAATTCTGGGTAGAATCACCATCAGAATCAGCCACCATCCTTTTGAGAAGATACTTCAGGAAGCAAGACATGTCTTTCTCAATCTATCGCCATCAGCCCCTAGAGAACTTAAAAAGTATGTTTTTATTATCTGATCCTGTATTGTAGATCGTTGTTTCTGTAATGTGTGATGTAATGTATGCAATATTGTACTTATTGAGGTCTATTTCTGTCTATTTGTAGTTTCACCTGGGTTGTTCAAATAAAACTGAGATCAAAGAAATATGGTATCTGAAGTTTATGGGACAAGAAGGTTTAGCTATATGTCCTTGAGACAGAACACTGCCCCCTGGAGCTTAGTCATGGGGAGAGGGAACTCATGCATATGGGGAGTATTTAAGCATCATTGGTAGTCACTTATTGGGTGGTAAGAGGTAGTGGGTGTATATAATATAATAATTGGTGTTTGTGTTTAAAAGTGAATTTGTCTGGGTTATGTATAAATTGGGAGAAGTCCATGTTGATGCCCTTAGATCTCGCCCAGTGTTGTGCCTTCTATAAAATATTTGGGTATAGCTATTTCTGATTCCCCTCAGTCATATATTGATAATAACATACTTTCACTACTCGCTATATTTCAAGACCAAAGTAAAATTTGAAATAAACTCCCTCTCTCGTTAATAGGCCATGTAAATCTAATTAAGATGATATGGATGCCTCTGCATTTCTAACATAATTCTCCGATCTGGATACCTTTACGTATTTTTACTAAGATTAAAAATATATTCAGGCATTTAATATGGCAGAATAAACCCCCCGTATTAAATTGGAGACTTTTCAACATCCCAAAAATGTGGGTGGACTGGCAATTCCTAACCCAAGGATATATTTATTTGCATCACAACTACAGCATTTGTCTGGATGGGAGCTCAAACAGCTACCCCTTCTACTCAACAATTATTTTCTTATGTATTTAAGGGTCGGTCACCACTTTTGTTCTAGGAGAGTTCTCTTTACATACAAATTGGTTTTATTAATTCCTCAAATTGAGACATCCTCTGCATGCTCAGTTTTCGTCTGCTGAAATACTCTTTCCCCCAACCCCTATTTTTGACAAGATCGTTTAAGCAAGGGTGCTGTTAGGTAGGTTTCTGTTGAACTTTCCCATTTGCTCTAGGGCACAGGATCTTGGTCCCATTCCTGAAGAGGTCTGACACTGTGATAATCCTACCACCCTCTACTTTTCTTTTCAATTATTTAAGGGATGAGGTGCCGTATTAGATTTTGAACATTCGACCACTAATTGCCCACTTTTGGGACATGTTTCACACATGTAGACACATCAAGTATCCACTGGAGCACCTGTGTGAGACACCCTAAAAAGGTTGTTCTGGTGGCCCACACTAGTGCTCCTGAGTGCAGATGTGTAAACAGCTGCTGAGTGTCCTCTCCTTTACACTGATTCAAGTTTGCATTTCATTTTAGTTACAAACACATCATCTAGACAACAATGGAATACAAACAAACATGTCTAAATTATTTTTTACCCTGTATCTTCCGAAAACATCGTATGTAGGGGGCGAACAAAGTGTCTGTAACAACCGATTACTGTGCCCACTCAATTTTTTTAAATTACATTTTCTAAGGTCCAATAGTAAAAAGCAACAACATGGAGCAACATGCAAGTTCTGAAATACAATTATAGGGACACAGGAGAAGTACTTACTTTTTTCAAGCATTCTCTTAATACTCCTTAACTGCTCCGGCTCCCTCAGTTTGAGGTCAGACCACCTCTTTCTAAGCTGCACCTTTGATCTTTTCACCTAAAAATGTCGTACCTACATTCTGTGTGCGGAGATAGGAGTAAAGCGACAACGTCAGACTGAAGGTATGTTTTTTACTTGGGACATCAGTGGCCTATACTGCATAGAGATTGAAGGCCTATATGGGGATAAAGATTACTAGAGTTGAGACTGTGATGACATTAGTATTTTTGTCTTGCAGAAATAATGAATTAATTTCTTGAGAAAGATTTTTTGATTGAATTCATTGATGAAAGGGAGCTGCCCGCTCTGTTGGAGACAAAAAACCCCATCCATAAAAAAAGGGGTAAGGACAGCAGCGCTGGAGACCCTGCTCCCATTTGTGCACACACGGATGCCCCACGCAACCATCCAACATCTTGTTACTAAAGTTGGGACCTTGAGAGGGACATACAGGAGTGAGCGCTTTAAGGTCCTGGCTTCTCAGAGGTCAGGAGCAGCAGCAGGGAAGGTATATGTCCTGAAGTTGTGGTACTACAACAGATTGTCCTTTCTAAATGACCACCTTGAAGCAAGGCCATCACTCCCTAGCCTTCCCTCCAACCTTCCCTTCAGCCAAGGTGAGCCTTCTCTGGAGCAAGAGCCATCCATCCTGGAAGAATAACTGGGTGTGGCCATCTGGAGCCAGGTATAGTATTTTCTAAACATTTATTGTGATAAAATTAATGCTGTAAAATAGATGTTAATTTGGAAAGAAAAGAAAAATGTTTGATCAAAAAGTGTTTTACATATTAATAGACAGTAGTGGCCCAAAAGGTTGGGGAGAAAAGAATGAAATGCTGGGGTCAGAATGGTAGTCTTTTCTATTTATTTACAACAGTCATGAGCTGAAAATTGTGTGTGATTGATGAACCCAAAACTCAAACTCAAACTATGTCCCTTTTTTCAACACAGGATGAGGTCAGCCAGGATGAGAGGCTGGAAAGTGTCAGACAGGAGGAGGCCGGGACCACTGTCAGGCAGGAGGAGGCAGGGCCCAGTGGCAGTCAAGGAGGAGGCAGGGCCAAGTGGCAGAACAACATATCAGGTGCCTCCTATCTGCCTTCCAACAAAAAGGGCCAGGAGGGATAGGAGCACAAGTGAGGCAGCCGTGGCCCTGATTAGACAGGCACAGGCCACCCTCCAAGAGCCAACCACCCCTGAAGAGGGCTATTCCGCCCTAGTCGGTGTCAGGATGAGCCAGATGGTGATGGGCCAACGCCTACTATGTGAACCCCTGCTTATAAGCTTAGTTAATAAGGGGTTGATGGGGACACTTACCACAAATACTGCCATTTGTGAGCACAGCCATTCTCTTCCACCTCCTTCTCCTTCTCCACCTCCTCCTCCTCCTCCTCCACCTCCTTCTCCTTCTCCTCCACCTCCTTCTCCTCCACCTCCTTCTCCTCCTCCTGACACGAGTACACCTCCAGAGGCAAAGGCTCCAACCAAGCGCACAAGGAAGGCAGCAGAGAAGGCTGCAGAGAAGGCTGCAGGGAAGGCTACCAAGAAGACTACAGGGAAGGCTACCAAGAAGACTAGAAAGTGATGGCCTTGATTCAATGTGGTCTGACAGAAGGCAGGCTGTTGTAGTACCTCAGACTTGGGACATATATCTCACCTGCTGTTGTTCCTGACCTCTGGGAGTTCAGAACCAGATTGGGCTCCTAACTGTATGTGCTTCTCAAGGTCCCAATTTTAGTGTCCACATAGAGTTGATGTGTGCCCTGGGGTCCCAAGGATGCACAAATTTCAGAAGGTTTTCCAGCGCTGCCTTCTATTTATTTTCTTATATACCAGAATAAATGGAATTTATTTTTACAGTTAATACTTGCTTATGTGTTTTTCTTAAACTAAAAAAATTAGCTTGTGAGTAGGCAGGTAAATTTAAAATATAAAAGGTCTAATTAAAAAGGAATACTATCAGAGGGGGAAATTCCTTGCGCTAAGGAGATTAGGTAAACAATCAAGTGAATGAATGAGTAATTAAATAAATAAATTAATTAATTAAATAAACAAATTAAATAAATTGAGTGAATAAATAAATAAATAAATGAATAAATCCAGCAGCAACACTTAAAACATGTGATATACACGTAATTATACAAATAAAGAAAAAAGATGAGTTGCGCTCAGAGTCACAACATGAAAATGTGAATTAGTGAACCAAGTGCAAGTGCATTTAAAAGCTATTGAAGATGCCCAAGTAATATGTGAAAACCTTGAGGAGTAATCAAAATAACATGTTAGCATGGATGAAGCACTTGAATGAAAAATTCTCTGTTAGTCCATTAAGGATGTACTCATGCCAAAAAACACAAATTATAGTCCCAATATGAGGAAAAACAGGAAACCACATAAATTGTCCAATTAATAAACAGGAGCAAATGCGGAATAGAAGTATATCCAGGGACTGATCCGCCACCGATCTCTGATTAGAGGAATCACACAATCCCACCGAGAGGTAAGTAAAGATGTACTCTTACCAGATCCAGGATTATATCAGGCATATCGATCCACTCGGACCATGGAAAAGAAAGACAGACTCGATGACTGCTGACAGGTAAGGATCTCCACTGGAAATTTCTCCATTACGCTTGTAACTCCACATCCCATTGGAGGAACGCAAAAAGGAACAAGGCTCAAATAGTGAAGTACCATCAAACGTATTTATTTTAAAAAATTGGTGCAACATATACACACACAATTGTGAATTTAAAATTGCCGGCTAAAAACAAGCAATAGCAGTAACAACGTGTGCCCGTGCTTCCGGGGTCACGTGAACGTGATGATGTTTAGTGCGTGGCTCTGCCCTGACCGCTTTCGTCACATATGACGTTGTCAAAGGGCCCTTTGTTCTACGGTGTGTGTGTTTTTTTCTGAAAACTACTATTTACACTTCCTTCATGAAATGGTAGGGGTACAGTGTACCCCATTACCATTTCACACGGGGGGGGGGCAGGATCTGGGGGTCCCCTTTGTTAAATCTTCCAGATTCTGATAAGCCCCCTGCCTGCATACCCCCACAACTACCGGGCAAGGGTTGTGGGGATGAGACCCTTGTCCCCATCAAGCAGACAATTTCTTTCACCGCTCCAGGTGAGTCTCGTAGATCATCAAGGGTAGTTTGAACCACCAGGGTGCCGGCAATGCTGATTGTAGCAAAAACGAAAAGAACTCTGGACAGCCGCACTCCAAAATGACTTAAAATAAAGTTGGTCTTTTAATGTAAAAAGTACATACAGGCACTGCAAACAACAGATACAGATTGGCCGACGCGTTTCACGCTGCAATTCAGCGCTTAGTCATGGCTAACATAGGTTCACACTGAAAATACATATATACCCATACCACCATCATGTGAGAAAACATTCGCCTATGGCGAGACTGGATCAATTAAACAATTAGATAGTTAATTGCATGCATATTAAAACCAATTTATATGGAACAGGTGATGTAGCATATCTTGCAATTAACATGTTAAAGTGAAGAAAAAAAGAAACAAAAACAAAATAAGACCATACATATGCCTAGGACATGTGGATAGACAAACCGCACCTATATATATCTTGGGGTTTCCAAATAGGCAAGATAACCATTGTAACTAGTGTATGACTCCACTTAGAGTTAGTAAAAATAATAATATAAAATAAAATAAAATGAAAATAAAATAAAATAAAATTTCGTTTATTGTGTTTTGTGAAAGACACAACTATTATAAAAATATGTATGTGAACACTCCTGTGTAAAATAGTGAATATACCCATCGAACTATGTCCTGGGGGTGAATATTGACCCCCAGGACATAGTTCGATGGGTATATTCACTATTTTACACAGGAGTGTTCACATACATATTTTTATAATAGTTGTGTCTTTCACAAAACACAATAAACGAAATTTTATTTTATTTTATTTTCATTTTATTTTATTTTATATTATTATTTTTACTAACTCTAAGTGGAGTCATACACTAGTTACAATGGTTATCTTGCCTATTTGGAAACCCCAAGATATATATAGGTGCGGTTTGTCTATCCACATGTCCTAGGCATATGTATGGTCTTATTTTGTTTTTGTTTCTTTTTTTCTTCACTTTAACATGTTAATTGCAAGATATGCTACATCACCTGTTCCATATAAATTGGTTTTAATATGCATGCAATTAACTATCTAATTGTTTAATTGATCCAGTCTCGCCATAGGCGAATGTTTTCTCACATGATGGTGGTATGGGTATATATGTATTTTCAGTGTGAACCTATGTTAGCCATGACTAAGCGCTGAATTGCAGCGTGAAACGCGTCGGCCAATCTGTATCTGTTGTTTGCAGTGCCTGTATGTACTTTTTACATTAAAAGACCAACTTTATTTTAAGTCATTTTGGAGTGCGGCTGTCCAGAGTTCTTTTCGTTTTTCCTTGTCCCCATCAACATGGGGACAAGGTGCTTTGGGGGGCACCCCGAAGCACCCTCCCAATGTTGAGGGCATGTGGCCTGGTGCGGTTTAGGAGAGGGGGGCCGCACTCTGTCCCCCCTCTTTTCTGCGGCTGGCCAGGTCAACGTGCTCGGATAAGGGGCCTGGTGTGGATTTTAGGGGGAACTCCATGCCATTTTTTTTTTATTTGGGTTGGAGTTCCCCTTAAAATCCACACCAGACCTGAAGGGTCTGGTTATGGATATTTAGGGGAACCCTACGTCATTTTTTTTTAAATTGATGGCGGGGTTCCCCTTAATATCCATACCAGACCTAAAGGGTCTGGTTATTGAATTTGGGGGGACCTCCACGCATTTTTTTTTTTTTTTTTACTAAAAGTCTGTGTCCCATTGACTTCAATGTAGTTCGGAGTTTGGGTTCGGGTTCCCGAATACAAACTTTTTTTTAAAGTTCGGGTTCGGGTCCGAACCCAAACATCCAGGTGTCCGCTCAACTCTACTCACCTCCATTGCAGGGTCTGAGTCTGGCCTATGTGGGGAGTCCCAGCATGGCTTAGAATTCACTGGAGTAAAGGCATCTACGAACCCTCCACTGCATGGGGCACCAGTCATCTGCCCGTTTGCTGGTGAGACCAGTGCCTGTCACCATTTTGTTGGAATAAACCTGCTAACTTACGGGGTTTCAGCAGTTCTCTTCAGTGCCTTGTCATGCTGCAGGGGTTGTGGATGCAAGATCAGCTGAGGGCAAATATCCTGATGTCTCTGGATATTTCTTGCGGCAGAGCAGAGCCCAGGTCTTCGAGAGTGGTTTCCTCACCCCCAAAGAAATACAACTAGTTAAAGTGGAGTTCCACCCATAAATATAACATTACATCAGTAGTTTTAAAAAAATGTCATTAGTCATTTAAGATTTTTTTTTTTAGATGCCTTCAAAGTGTTGTTGCTAGGCAGAATAGTTAATCTTCCCTCTTCCTGCACCTAGGTGCTTAAGCTTCCTAACCTACACCGCACAGACTCCTGGGAATGTAGTGGGTGTATCTTTCTAGGAGTCTGTGCACTCCCCAGTCTCGAAGAATCATGTGACTTGGACAGTACAGGTGCTGAAACCTGATCTGAAACCTATTACACTGCTTGTGCAGCACTGAGCATGTGCGAGATCTGCAAGGCTGAAATACAGGAAGTCATACAGTCTGGCTTCATTATTCCCACACTTAAGATGGCCCCAGTCAATTTCTATTTTATAAAGCGTCTAAATGCTGTAACAACCTAACAAAACGGACCTTAGTTTACAGACTAACTTTACTAGAATACATTAAGCTTGTGTATTACAGGGGTATTTATATTTAAAAAGTGAAATTGTGGCCAGAACTCCGCTTTAAATGTATTATGTAGAAGTGATACAAGGACATCATCATGTTGTCATTTATACTCAGTACATGAATGAGCATTTGTTTACACATACCTAATGCCTATTTGTGGTGGGGAGTAAAATGCCTTTGATTACATATCAGAGTCTTCTAGTCAAGTGACAGTATGAAGATGGGGGAAGCAAACAATGTTGAGCCCCAGGATGCATCCTCATGAATACACTGCAGAGAGTAGTCTTTTTTTTCTTTCTTTGCTTATTTGTTTTTTAAAGCATACCACTTGCTTTCAAAAAAATTAAGACTATCTATACACTTGTAACATATTCTATTGAGAAAACTAAGGATCCTCTGGGCTTTTATTAATGACAACATAATTACTTAAAATGGCTCTTACAATATTCACAAAAGTTCAAACAACATTTTACTCTATTAACATTGGTGGAAACAAAAGACAGGAAAAGTTCTGCGCTGTCTAAATGTGAGCAGCTAACACTACCAGTGAACAAATGGTAAATACAAAATAAACATAAAAAAAGTGCAGCGCATATATAATAACTAAACACCTATATGTAGCATATGGTGTCCAACAGTGAATGATAAACAAATGAATAAGTTATTATATATCACCAAATAAATGAACAATCAATAATAAATGTTCAAAAAACTGGATCCTCAGCTGCAGTTCCCAAAGAAATTATATCCACACCAATCAACGTAAACAAGAGGGTGCTTAGATGGACAGTAGCTTCCAGGTGGAGACCCAATGAGGGCCGGGAAGTGGAGCCAATGGGATGTAGATTGAAGAAAAAAGAAAAGGGCACATAGCATAATACTGTATATAAATTAAATTTTATGTAGGTAGGAACAATTACATTAAGAAGGATAAAATGGAGACTCCATCCAAGCACCCTCTTCTATATTGGATGGTGACAGTTTCTCTCACTTCACGTTCCAGAATATAGAGATTATCATCACTTTTATGCACTTTGGACTTTTTTGAACATTTATTATTGATTGATCATTTATTTGGTGATATATATTCATTTATTCATTTGTTTATTATTCACTGTTGGACACCATATGCTGTATATAGGTGTTTAGTTATTATATATGCGCTGCACTTTTTTATGTTTACTCTATTAACATTGTCTTTTTTTACCTTCATTTTTATCCCTTTTGCCTTGTGGTACCATAAGCCCTACAGACCTTTGTACTGTTATCATTATTTATATATAGTACATTTGAATGTACCTACGTTTATTTACATAAATTATAAACATCTTGGCTCAAATTTCATTGATTAACAGGAAATAGTTACACATTTGAAGACACAGATATTACATTATATCAATACAATTTAATTTGTAAGCCCCAAGAATAATATGCATATGTAAATGTGTTACTGTAGGCAAAACAAGCATAATGCAAATGTAAAATCCCTGGCATGTTTTTACACAATGCTGAATTCCCTGATACATGTAAATAACACATGTCACATCTGTGTAGCAGATGGATAATACTGTTAAGATAATTTTCCCCAGTTACTTTCTGGGACGCAAGAACATTTTTTAATTTTCATTTGCTTTATCCAGATCCAGCAAGTTTGTCAATAGTTCATAGTGCGGTAAAATTACAATTGCACCTTGAGATAACTGAGCTGTCAACCATGTTTGTAAAGATTATATAAATTGTCAATTTTTTTTTTTTAAATGCTGGGATCACTGACATTAACAACAAATTGTAAACTTGAATGTATGCCAATGTTTAGCATAATATATTAATAAAGTGCTTGTTGAAAACAAGTCATAGTATTACAAGAGTATTTTTTACTAAACACTATATGACAATTGTGTTTTTAATGTGAAAACCTGGGATATATTTAAAATATAATGAGGTCATACAGTATAAATATAGTGAGTTTTTAGCTGAATAGCATTAGTTCATTTAAGAATCATTTTGTGATTTGCACATTACCTTTTTTGTGTCATATTTTCATGTTTACATTTCATAGGCAGATTTGAAATTTATTTTTAATCCAGTGGCTACACTAGACAGTACAATGCAATCAGTTTACCAAACAGCAAAGACAACTAACTGTTAAAATAGTATGTCAGAAGAAAAAAATAATACTTAGTTCTTCTCCTCAATATGTGTACAATGTTTTATCCCTTTAAAACACAGTTTAGAAAATCCCTATTGATCTGTCAACAATCCAGTGAGTTCTTAACTTCCTGGTAGGGCTGATAACTTAAAAACCCAACAAACTTGTCAGCTCTGACTGCTGGACTACAGAATTCCACCTATCCCCCTTTCTGTCCTTGTCACATGCAAATTTTGATTTATTTCACAGAAATAAAATTGCTGCTGCCTTGACTTTTAAAACCCTGCCAACACACAATGTTTGGGGAAAGGGTTGTTGGAAGATGATGGGGATGCAAAGGGGTATACTGATCATAGTGGGTGGGTAGGAAGCTGACAATGGGTTACAGGGGGGATGATGATGATGGGGTAGGATGATTGGATGCTAGAGGTGGGGTACAGGGGGTGATGGTAATGTTGATGACAGGGGAAGGGTGGTAGGATGTGAGAGGTGGGTATGAGGATGGTGATGATAGTGGGTGGTAGAAAGCTGGCAGTGGGGTACAGGGGGGATGAAGGTGACAGGGGGTGGGGTGGTAGGACACCAGGGGTGGTGAGGATGGAGATGATGATGACAGGATGTAGGTTGGTAGGAAACTGTCAGTGGGGTAAAGGGGGATGAAGTAAAGGATGATGATAATGGAGGAAGGGTGGTGGATGCTAAAGGTTGGGTACAGGGGGGATGATAGGGATGTTGATGACAGGAGGCAGGGTGGTAGGATGTCAGAGGTGGGGTATGGGGGGATGATGATGACAGGGGGTGGGTGGAAAGAGCTGGCAGAGCAGTGCGGGGAGGATGAAGATGACAGGGGGTGAGCGGAAGGAGCTGGCAGATCAGTGCAGGGGGATGAAGATGACAGGGGGTGGGTGGAAGGAGCTGGCAGAGCGGTACGGGGGGGTGATGACAGGGGGTGGGTGGAAGGAGCTGGCAGAGCGGTGCGGGGAGGATGAAGATGACAGGGGGTGGGTGGAAGGAGCTGGCAGAGCGGTGCGGGGAGGATGAAGATGACAGGGGGTGGGTGGAAAGAGCTGGCAGAGCAGTGCGAGGAGTATGAAGATGACAGGGGGTGGGTGGAAGGAGCTGGCAGAGCAGTGCGGGGGGGGGGATATAGTTGACAGGGAGTGGAGTATTAGGATACCAGGCACAGGGGATTATGATGAGGATAAAGATGATGACAGAGGGTAAGTTGGTAGGAAGCTGACAGTGGGAAATATGATGACAGGAACAGTAGGATGATGAAGAGGATAAGGACTATGACAAGATGTCAGTAGGTGGCATCATTTGCCGAATCATGGCAGATACATCACATCACTCAGGGCTGTAAGGTCACGGGTGGCTGACACCAGTGATTTTGGGAGTGCCCTCAGTCAGGAGGTGACATCACAGGATGCTGGCAGCCTGTGAGTGTCGGGTAGTACCTTGAGGCTGTGGAAGACTGTCTCCCCGTCATCCCAGATGACGCGACAGCTCTAGGAAGTCCTCTATTACAGGCCTTCCATCCCGGAGAGTAGAGCAGAGAGTTGCTCAGCCGATGCATGGCAGGACATTTGCAGAGCCCGGCAGAAGGGGAGGAGCCGAGGAAGGAGAGTACATGGCACCACCCACTGACCCTGGGATCTCGGGCAGTGCTCAGGTGCTTAGTCCGTCCGCCGCTGGCCAGGACAAAGTAGTTACGGACACCGCAGGTGTCCCCAGGGACATTCCCTTGAATTTCCACACATGTTAGGAAAATTAGGCGGCTGCGAGGCCCCTGGGAGGGCGAGACCTTAGGCAACCGCCTAATTTGCCTAATTAGAGAGCCGCCTCTAATCACAAGACATCTTCCCATCTTATATAGTGATGACAACTATAAAACCATTTTAAACAATGGAATTAGACATTTCGCAAGAAAATCACGAGCACATTTTTCTCTTTTTTTCACTCACAATACCTTGAATTACTGTATATAGAGAGTAGCGCCATAGGCTTAATTAATTGCATTGACAAATTCACTTTTTTTATTTAAGCAGATTCGTTTTTTTTTTATATGCAAACAACATTAAAACAATACAAACAAATTATCCAAACAAAATCACATAAACCAAACAGACACTACATAACTGGAAAAAAAAGAGATAAACCCTCCCCCAACCCACCCTATTTATTGGAGTAAAGAGAGAGAGAGAGAAAAAAAGAAAAACACTTTAATGCTTAGAAACACTGAAGGTGGCAACAAAATACAGCTTTCACAGGAAAAAAGAAAAACCAAAAACCTGTATATTTATCCATAAATACCTATATTAAGATGGTCACCTAAAGCCCAATATCTGATATTACAGTATACATAATACAGATTGGTCTTTACTGATGCCATGAACATAGACTCAAGCCACTTTGACCAGATAGCATCAAACTTATTCATGGTGTTCCTTAAAAAATATGTATGTCAAATATCATTATCCTATTAAAGTCTGAAATCCAGATATATTCGGCGGACAGGGAGAGGTTCACTTAGTGGAAATCTGTCTGCTGGCAACAAAGGGTGCTCGTCTAATAGTGTTGCCTATAGAAAAAGTATAAGTAGAGATATCACAGTAGCCCAATAGGCACATAAGTGGTTCAACCGAGATATTGATATCTAGTAGCCCATTTAAGGTACCAATCACCTCCGCCCAGTATCTCTGGAGTTTAGCACACTGCTAGAGAAGATGTATCAACGTACTTGTGTTATCACACCTAACATAGGCTGGCTCAGATCTCAGGCCAATGGTATGCAAAAATTGAGGAGTTCTATAAGCCCTATAAAGAATAAAGATCTGGGTCAGTCTGTGCAGTTTCCAATCACATCCTGCAGGCTGTCAGTGATGGCGCTTGTCTGAGCAGCCTGCTGGGTGAGGGCCTGCAGGGCAGCCAAGGTGCACGCAGCCTGGGTCTGGGCCAAGGAGACCAGGCTCTCTGCCACATGCTGCAGGTCAGCCACTAAGGCACCCATTGAGGGGGTCCTACTTGTCAGGTAGTAATCCCACTAGCGCCCTCCTTCACACATTTATCCTATTGCACAATATTTATTTAATATTTTGACTCAGAGGAGCAGCTTGTCACCTAAGTAGTTAATATTTTTTCACATTGTGAATAATTACAATTTATATAATATTTTTGGCGCGGAAATACACCTCACTCACATTACACCCATATGGCGGGTCTGCTGGGCCTGGTGCCTCGCCAGATTCTCCTCCAATGCCTCCGAATCACCCCTGGATTTGCAGGTAGCCTTCCTGGGGGCAGGAGAGGCTTAGGGCAGGGTGTATGGGGAGGCCCTTGAGGGCATATCCCTGATGGGGGGGAAGCCCTTGAGGGGCTATCCCTGATGGGGAGGAGGCCCTTGAGGGGCTATCCCTGAAGGGGGAGGAGGCCCTTGAGGGGATATCTCTGATGGGTAGAAACCTTCCTCCATATGAACCTGCTCCTCCTCTACTTCCTCTAGAGGTGAGGTGGGGGCACTCTCCTCCAGGGATGGCGTGGGTCGCCCAGCAGCCAACGACGGCCCAGCTCCCTTCAGCACATCTGTGGATGACACAAAACATTCACATGTTGGTGTACCCACACACTTGTCACATGTTCCCTTCCACCCCCTCACATGCTACACACCGGAGAGAAGAAAAAACACACTTACCTGTCCTCAAGGGCTGATCAACTGAATCAAAGCCCTCCAGGACCTCCACCTGCTCCCTCTCCAGGCACCTGGCAATGACCAGATCATCAGGAGTCAGCGTGATCTTTGCGGCTGGTCCACCTCCTGTGCCCCTGGCATGCTTCCTGATCGTGGTCAGTTTCTCTTTGACCAGACGCCGCAGATCATTAATTTTTTTGCTTATGTCCCTGGGGGTCCTAGCCGCCACGCCAAGGGCATTCACCTGCATAGTAATCTCCATAAGGATTTCATCTTTCTGGACCTTGCTGGTCGTGCGACTCTGTGCCCCATGGAGGCACGCGCCATATTTGGAGAGGGCATCAATAATAATAGCCTTCTTCTCAGGACTGAGATTTTTCTTTCGGCGATCCTTAGGAGTCACGGGCGCATGTCTGGGCGTATTTATGCACTGGGCGTAGGTGGTGGGCCGGCGTATCTTAGGGGTTACGCCGGGCGTAGTTGTGAGCATGCGCAGATGGTTGCAGTCAATTCGTCCACGTCACAGAGCATGCGCCTTTTAAGATATGCCCGACGTAAACCACTGCGACACGGTCGGACCATCATTTGCATGGGGTGATGCCCACTTACACTTACGCTGGCTTACGCCTTCGAAAATACGTTATGCTGGCGCATCTTGGTGAGTAATGTCTTTCTGAATAAACTACATGCCTCTCCATGCTGCTCCGGCGTAGTGTAAATAAGATACGCTACGCCGGCATAAATATGCGCCAATGTATCTGAATCGCGGCCAGTGGCTTTGAAATGACAGAGCTCAATTCTTTTAGGATCCGTGGGTGGATGCCATCAGGCCCAGGTGCTTTATCAATGTTTATTCTGTCTTAATATTTCTGGACCATATCACTTTTGAGCCATTGTGTATCATTTGGGGCTTTGTCACTACCACCCCCATTATGGACATGAGCTCCCCCATGCTCCTTTGTATACAGAGCTGAAGAAAGTATTTAATGAATTAGCCTTCTCTTTGTCCCCAGTCACCCACTCTAGATTATTTTGTAAGGGGCCTACATGCTCAGACTTGACCTTTTTACTATTAATATATTTGAAGAATTTCTTGGCGTTTATCCTACTATCTTTTGCAATCTGTCATTCATTTTGAATTTTTGCATCCTTGATTTCCTTTTTACATATCCTGTTATATTCTTTGTAACATTTAAACAACACTAGTGTTCCTTCATTTTTATATTTTTTAAAAGCTCTTTTCTATCGTTTATAGCTTTTTTAACTTTGGCCGTGAGCCACAAAGGTTTTGTTTTTAGCCTTTTTATCTCATTGCCCATGGGAATATACTTTGCAGTGAGTTCACAAACAGTCTTTTTGAAGAATTCCCATTTCTGTTCTGTGCCCATTGATGTAAATATTCTCTCCCAGTCTAAGGCCCCATACACACGGGAGGATTTATCCGCGGATACGGTCCAGCGGATAAATCCTCTCGAGGATTTCAGCAGATTTTAATGCGATGGAGTGTACTCACCATCGCATTGAAATCCGCGCCGAAATCCTCTGGTGATGACGTGTCGCGCCGTCGCCGCGATTATGACGCGGCGACGTGCGCGCCGCTGTCATATAAGGCCCCGTACTCACGACCAAACATGTCTGCTGAAACTGGCCCGCGGACCAGTTTCAGCAGACATGTTTGGTCGTGTGTAGTTACGAGCGTACAGAATTTCACCGTACATTTGCCCGCCGGGCCGTTTTTCAGACATTTATTTGCAAACTTGTTTTAAAACCGTCCGCTCAAATCCTGTCCGAACGGACATGTTTGGTGGTGAGTACACAAAACCAACGTACAAAAACCCCGCGCATGCTCAGACTAAATGAGGCCACGGGAGCGCTCGTTCAGGTAAAACTCACGTTTGTTTGGGATATGGCACATTCGTCAATAGAAAGATTAATTCTAGCAATAGAACACTGAAGCAAACCACACAATAAACAACGCTTGATGCCGTCGTTTTATTCATTCTTCTCTTGCTATAAATAATCAGTTATTTAGCTCATGTTATTTCAACTGAGTTGTTCCATACTGAAAAGTGACATTTGTTAGCTGTGATGTAGTAAGATTTTAGCAATCTTTTATTGGCCCGACGTATCATATTTTTAGTGGTCCTCCACATGTATAATTTTTTGCTTTTAATGTTTAATGTTTATCTTTCCCACTTTATTTATGTGTTTATAGTTATGTCACCATTTAGAATTTTTTAATAGGAAATTGTTTGGATTTTGCTTTTGTTTGTATATTTAACTGGATTATTTTGAAGGTTGTTTAAATTGTCTACCATGTTGGCACACCAAATGCCCCCCCCCCCCCCCCATGAGTTAGTGAATATTTTAGATTAAACATTTTATTTGTTTGTAATGTTTGATGCCTAAAATAATACCCACAGTATTACAAACAATAGGCACGTTTTTAAAATCAACAAAAAGGCTTTTATTTTAGCAAATGATAAAAAGGAACAAAAACAGAATGGCAGCACTTGAACAGCTAGCAAAATACATGCAAACTTGCATTGTCAAACATGGTGAAGGCTAAACTAGCCAACCTCAGGAGGCACACAAACTAAAATCTGAAGCAGCAGCACATAACCAAAGGAACCCAAGCTGTGGTAGTCCAAACAAGATGCCATTTGTGGGGGATCAAATGGAAGGCAGGGCATCAACGTCTCCTCTTCCTTGCAACCTTCCTTCCAGGCTGCCTTACAGCGGGTCTTCCCTGGGCCCTTGCAGGTGGGGATGATGTGGCAGCAGGAGTATGATGTTGAGCAAGCCGGGCCGGGTCACATAGCCCAGTGTCTGGGGTCAGCAGCTCCCTCTGCATCCACCAAAGGGCCTCGTTGATCACACCCTTTGCCAGTAGCCTCTGCTCCTCCGTGCCTTGATTTAGATCGTGTGCCAGGGAGGCACTGTAGGCCTCAGTGGGGTTGAGGGGGGCCCTCATGATGGCACTCGCCTCCTTAATCATTTGGAGGCTGGCTTCCTCCACTGCCCCCAATTTCTTCTTACGGCCTGGTGGCCTAATATAAAGGGGAGGAGCCTGGCTGGTGGTGGTTGTCCTGGGGAGCTGCTGAACGCCACTGGGCCTGGCCTCCTCCTGGCTGCCACTGACCCCTTCGGCCTGGCTGTCAGTGAGGAGAGGATCTGCCACCTCCTGGCTGGTCTCTTCTTCCTGTGTAAAAAAAAGGGACATGTTGTAATATATTTTGAAATATAATCACTCACATTTTCATGCTTGAATCTTATTTTTTGCCGTGAATTTAAACTTGAAAACAGACTCACCCTCTGACCCCTGCAGTTGTCATCCCTGACACCTATTTGTTTGCCCACGACTTTTGATTTTTGCTTCCCAGCTTGTATTTTATTGACCAATATCAAGTCAAGAATCAAACAATAATTAATATTATTCCATAAATAGTTAGGAAACTACTATACCTCATCATCGTAGAGGCGCAGATCTGCCTCTCTGTCAGCCAGGCCCTCTTCATCCGACTCTGCAGGGCTGTTGTGATCTGGGGAAGTCCCGCTGGGAGGTAGCGTGGAGGGAAGGTTGGGATTCAGACTTGACATAGATGGCCTGCCTTCCAGTTGATCCCGCAAAAATGACATCTGGCTGTAATACCACAGCTTGGGTTCCTTTGGTGGTCTTGCTGCTGCTCCAGATCTTAGCTGCTTTTGGTGAGCTTTGTATGCTCTCCTATATGTGCCCCTGAGGTTGGCAAGTTTATCCTTCACCATGTTGGCACTGCATTCTGGCACCCATGTCCTCATGTATGCTGCTAGCTGTTCAAGTGCTGCCGCTCGTACGTCCTTGTTATGGTAGGTGGGCTGCTTTGAATCCCACAGGATGGGCATTTCCCTAAATTTATCCAGCAAGTGCTGGATAATCTCTTGGGTCTGCAGGAGATCCATTGTTAAATGTTGATTTATAGATTTTTATTCTAGATTACAAAAAGAAAAAGAAACCAAAAACACAATTAAAAAAAGCCTCAGCATTTACATTGATAGAATATGTTGTTTAAAAAGTAGTACCTATATAGAAATACAAACACAGTGTCTCTTGTTTACAAAATGCTGGCCAGCTCGGCCCCATTGGTTGGTTGTAGCTAACATTTTTTTTATACATGCCGCCCCTTTGGTTACATTGCAGGAAATAATAGAAATGTACAACCATACACAATTATTACAAATGACAGCATTCATCAAGGCACTATTGCATGTGTAGATATCCTGCCCCTCAGCATTGATTACATGAAAGAAACTTCCTAATGACCTCTGTCCAACCAACACAGAACAATACTTGGCCTGATCTGAATACACCCTACATAATTGCTAATGAGTCACAGCATTTTTGACCTCTCTATTTTGTGATGTCTACAAAAGCATTTGGGTAGGAAAATCACATTCTGCTATCCAAGAGACATAATAGCTTAATAAAACTGTGCAACCAACAGACCAAACCCCCATCCCATGGCTGTACATTTTATAGCCCGCTGCTGATCCCATGTTTAAATTTCTTACCTGCCTCTCTCAAAATCCTCGTTTGTTACGCTCGATGAATTAACACGTAACCTACGTAATCACGTCAAGCGCCTTTTATCCACTCCGCGTATGTATGAAACGCCGCCCTCGTCACCTTTGCCATGCCCCTAATCAATTGAAAAAGTAAATATGGCGTTAACTGTGTAGGTTCTGGAATCGCGCGAATATTCTCCGCGTAACCTACGTCAATACGTTGTTGGCATTCGCGACACTCCGCATATGCAAGAATCTCCGCCCCTGACGGGACATTTCCTCGTTTCCACGCCCCTAATCTCTGTGGGAAGGAAAGATGGCGATGTCACACGAGCGGGCACGGAGCTCTCATGGCGCAAGTGAAGGGACAGAGGCAGGACCGTCCCGATCCAGGCCTAAAAGATATAAAGCCACTAATATGGCGTTTGAAGAAATGGTGGAGTTGGTTTACATCATGAGGAGGAAGGATTATGATGGTGAATGTGGGCCCTACAAAACACCGAATCGTAGAAAGTCACAAATAATGGACAAGGTGGCAAGGAGAATGAGGAGAATGTTTGGTGTCACCAGGTCCAAGGAGCAACTCCGGAAGCGTTGGTCCGATTTAAAATTGAGGGAGCCACATCACATGAAGAAGATCCTCAAAATTCTGCGTAAAAGTAAGTCCATATTATTTAAGGGGGGGGGGGAATGTCTGCAATAATGTGTTGACATGTAGTTTTTCACATCTGCCTCCTTGGCCTGCTTGTACTTTTGAACACGTGTAGATACTGTATTGTGTTTATGTAAAATAACAACCTTTACCAAATTTCGTGAAATAGTAAACACGCGTAATATGACATTGTTTTGCAAAAATGCGAGGTTACTCCAGGAACAACACACCTGGACATGGCTGACTGGCCCCAAACTTGGTTTTCAAACATTGTTGAATAGCAAAATCACAGAAATTAAATTGAGTGAATGTGACAGGCAAACAAGATTTATTCTCCAAAATGCAAATAAAGCTGATGTTTTAACATCTGGAAATGCAAAGCACCTGTGTCTCAACAATCAAATGATATTTATTTGGAGGGTCGACGAGAATTAATGTTTTGGGGGGACATCCATGTGTGTCACAAAAAAGGGGCAGGATCAGAGCTTGGCCTAGAACTACGCCAAAAATGGAGGATTGCTGAAAGAATAAACAAAGAAAAATCATCATAAATGTATGGTCTATGCAATGTGTGCGATTTATGATATACAATATCAGTGTGCTGATGAGTATACCTTTTGTTTTTTCGTATTTCTTATAGGGGAAAGAAGACGACAGCAATTGGAGGAGGCAGAGAGGGCCAGACACCCCCAAAATCAAACACCTCCACATGTTGAGGAGGAGGAGGCTGTGGAAGGAAGAGAGGAGGATGTGGAAGGAAGAGAGGAGGCTGTGGAAGGAAGAGAGGAGGATGTGGAAGGAAGAGAGGAGGATGTGGAAGGAAGAGAGGAGGAAGACTTAACTCTGGATTTCGAATTCGGTGAAGATGAGGCGGAACTGGACGAAGCAGAATTGCGTGATTTTGAAGGGGTAGTGATGGATAAAGAATGAGTTCTGGAAGAAGATGGAGCAGTCGTGGATGATGAGGGGGAGGTGGTGGAAGAAGGAGGAGTGATAGAAGATGAAGAAATTGGGGATGTGGAAATTATCAGGCCATCAGGTCAGTGTCACCCCAATATTAATAGGGCCAAACATATACAGATAGGCCGGAAACTATTTACATAATTTGAATGCCAATTTTTTTTTTTTTAGGGGATGAAGATGGTGTAGCACATTTTTCACGTGCAAGTGCTTCAATAATAGTACAGCAGGTAATGGAGTGCAGCACGGAAATGGACAATATGCGGGAAAGGATGGTCGTCATGGAGCAGAATGTTCGAAATGTAATTTCAGAGTGTAGCACGGAAATGGACAACATGCGCCAAAGGATGCTAGTCATCGAACAGAATTACAAAAATATCATTGACATGATGGGCCGTGTCAAAGACTGAAACACAAAAGCCCATCCCCCGCCCACAAAACCATTTTTAATTTTTGTACTTTATAATACGCCAAAATTTCAAAATGCACACACAGTGTGCCAATATGTGCTATCTGCCATCACAGACTATCTATTGTCTGTGCTTTGTGGGTACAAACCCCTCCTCGATCATCAAGTAGTTGAGAGGAAGAAGGGTTTGCTCCCACAAAACACAGACATTGATCACCCATGATGTCAGATAGCACATGTGGCCATTTGTCTGTTTAACCAATGACATTTGGCGATTTTTCACTGAATGTGTGCATTTAGAAATTTTGGCGTGTTCCAGTGTGAAAGCACACCATCCATGACTGACTGCTGTTCTTTTTTTATATTTTTGTTTGGTGTTGATCTTTTTTGGTTTGTAAATGTTTACAGTTTCAGATCACAAAACGAACAAGAAATCTCACCTAAAGAAATAAGTTAACTCATTTTCTTTAAAAAGTAAAAAAAAATTTTCTTGTGTTAAAAATTTTAGAAAAAAATTATACACAAACAAATACAAAGCAAAAAATGTTTTGTAGAAAAACAAGACCCAAAAATTTCTAAATGTAAATAAATGTCTTATAAAAAAAAAAATTTTTTAAAAAAAAGAAAATTAAAAAATTGAAAAAATAACCAAAAAAAATGAAACATAAATTATTCTGGGTTATTGAAAACCAAACTAAATAATAACTTTAATTTTGAACAAAAGTAGAAAAAATATATGTTTAGAAGTGTGTATATATATATATATATATATATATATATATATATATATATATATCTATATCTATCTCTAGAGATAGATATATAGGAGACAAGCCAAAAAATTCTGGCGTATAGTTTCAGTGAAATTATTCTTACATTGTGTTTCGATCAGTATTATTGCTAATCACTGTCAATAAAGACAAAAAACTAAATAATTCAAAGCCAATATTTTCTAAAAAAAAATAGCCAAAAATGTTTTCAGCCAAAAAATACACATTTCTTGTTGAAAAATGACTAAAATAAATAAATTTTGTTGTGACATCAAAAGCTGAAAAATGAGTGGCTTCTTATTTCTAGACTGAATACCCAGTTTGTAGATGAGTGAATAATGTGCAAATGTGGTTAGTTAATACATCTGAGTAAGTAAATTTGGCACTAGAAGTGCACTATTTTTGGAGAGAACCTGGAAGACAGAAAAATAGAGAAAAAGCAGTAAGGACAAACAACTGTATAAAGTCCAATGGTCTAATTATTTATTAGTTGTGAGAATATTCCTTTCTTTGGGGGGCCGAATTAGAAAGAAATATGATCTGGCATAGCAATGGCCCCCCGACCCATGAAGTACTCAACATATTTGTCGCGTACCTCACGAGCAGATTGGGGGGCCAAGCCAGCGCGACCAGTGTCCAGGCCAGGAATGTTCTCTGAGGGTAGTCCTGCCTCAGAGCCCATGGAGGCTAGGTACGTCTGGGAGTGCCTGCGTAGAAAATTGTGCAAAATGCAGCAGGCAAATATAATGGTGTTCAATTTATATTCCGCCAAATGTATCGATGTCAGGAACAGGCGGAACCGGTTGGAGAGTATCCCAAAGGCATTCTCGACTACCCTCCGAGCCCTGGACAACCGAAAATTGAACACCTTCCTCTCTAAGGTGAGGGTCCTCTGGGGAAAAGGCCGCATTAGGTGAGGTCCAAGGCCGAAAGCCTCGTTCGCTAGGAACACAAACGGAAGTCCTTCCACATTATCTTCATCTGGTGGCAATGCCAGACCACCAGTTTGGAGACGATCATAGAAATCAGTCCGTGAGAACACTCCCCCATCTGACATCCGGCCGTTCTTCCCCACGTCCACATATAGAAACTCATACTGTGCCGACACCACCGCCATCAACACGATACTATGATAACCCTTGTAATTATAATAGTAGGACCCCGAGTGGGGTGGGGGCACAATGCGGACGTGTTTCCCATCTATTGCTCCACCGCAGTTAGGAAAATCCCACCGCTCGGCAAATTGGGAAGCCACAGACTGCCATTCCTGTGGTGTGGAGGGTAGCTGTGGGGACAAACAAAAAAAGAGATTTAGTACTTTGGCACATAAACATTGCAAACATAATCCTACAAGCATCCTTGTGCAACTTTACATTTTTAAAATAGCATTTTCAAATTATGAAGGGAGAATTTCGGGGCACAAATACATAGGCCCACTTAATTAATAAGAGACTCCACAGCCCTCTGATGGGGACAAAAACACTTTGAAGGGGGGGTGGGGGGTGTTTAAACTGTTTTTAGAAAACAAAACAAAAAAAATAAAAAGTGGAAAGGTGGGGGTTGGCCCGAAGATAGCATGCTGGACAGGTTAATATTGGGTAAGATCCAAATATGCAGGTAGGCCAAAATAAAAAGAACATGTAAAAGCTGATATCAACATGCATAGGGAGAAAAGGGAACGTTAGTTAAACACACAGCATATCTGGGAATAAAAAATAAGTGTTAGTTGCCAACATTATTAAAGACACATTGTGAGGTTAAAATGAGGAAACTTACCTTAATATACTCCTCGTGCATAACTTTAATGATGGCAGCACACGTGTCCGGTATGATGACCCCAAGCGCCTGCGGAGAGATGCCTGTCGAGAACTTGAGGTCCTGCAGGCTCCTCCCAGTCGCCAGGTACCGCAACGTGGCAATAAGCCTCTGCTCGGCCGCGATGGCTTGGCGCATCACAGTGTCCTGCCTCATGATATAGGGGGACAGAAGATCCAGCAGACTGTTGAATACGGGGTCCGTCATGCGGAGAAAATTCCTATAGTCATTAGGATTATTCTCCTGGATTTCCCTAAGCAGAGGCATATGTGAGAACTGGTCACGCTGGCGCAACCAATTCTTGGTCCAGAAACGCCTCCGCCCCCTGTTTCTGGCCAAAGTACTGGAATAATGAACATATCCAGCAGCCATCCCATAAACAGCACCAACTCGCGAAAATTGACGCTGCTGCTCCATCATGGCTTCAAACCGGCCGGCTGGTCAGTCAAGAACACACTCCAACAGAAAGCACAATCAAATCCAGCGGTACCTGCAAAGAACGCACGACACACAGATACGAACGCACAGTACGAAACTGCAAAGCAGAACGAACTGCACGCCTGTACCCGAATGCCAACTACGTACCCACAAGCACACGCACTGAACGAGAAAATACTACCTGCTAAAGCCTGGAGACCGAGAAGCGCGAATCAGCTCTAACCAAACCTTCACTAACACGAGCAAAGCCGTAACTAGCAAAAGCGGAACAGAGGGTGTCGCCATTGACTTTGGCCTTTCCCTTTATAGTGACGTCAAACGTGGATTACGTGCACGCGTTCAGGTCCGCAGGGAAATATGGTCCGCTGGTGTGTACAAGCCAGCGGGCCAAATGAAAAAACAGCCTTGTACGCCGGAAACAGCCCGTCGGACATTTCGAGCGAACATGTTTGGTCGTGAGTACTCGGCCTAAGGAATCATTACGACGCATGCGGGGGATCCCTTCGGACGGATGGATCCGGTGAGTCTATACCAGTGTTTCTCAACTCCAGTCCTCGGGGCGCACCAACAGGTCATGTTTTCAGGATTTCCCTCAGATCAAACTGCTGTGGTAATTACTAAGGCAGTGAAACTGATCAAATCACCTGTGCACAATAATGGAAAGCCTGAAAACAAGACCTGTTGGTGCGCCCCGAGGACTGGAGTTGAGAAACACTGGTCTATACAGACCAGCGGATCCATCCGTTGGGATGGATTCCAGCAGATGGATTTGCTTGGCATGTCAGCAAATATTCGATCTGCTGGAATCCATCCCAGGGGAGAAATATCCGCGGAAACAGATCCGCTGGAGTGTACACACCATAGGATCTATCCGCTGAAACCCATTTGCTGGGATTTTTCAGCGGATGGATTCTATCGTGTGTACGGGGCCTGAGTCCTGGAAGCAGCCCTAATCCTTGGAAAATTTGCTCTCTTGAAATTAAGTGTTTTTATCTTTCCCGTATGTGGTTTTTGCTTACAGCTAACATCAAATGAAATCATGTTATGGTCACTGCTATCCAGGTGTACCTTTATTTGAACATTAGTAACATACTCTGCATGGTTTGAGATTACCAGGTCCAACAGAGCATCATTCCTAGTTGGGGCCTCAATAAGCTGGACCATAAAATAGTCCTGCAATAGATTTATAAATTGTTGCCCTTTAACTGTCCCAGCAGTAGTTAAAATCCCCCATTATTATCACCATCCCAGTCCTTGCAGCCCTTTCCATACGTGCAAGGAGCTTAGTCTCCACCTCCTCATTAACATTGGGTGGTCTATAACAAACTCTAATGATTAACTTTGAACTATGCACATCTGTATGCAGATCCCCCCATAATTCTTCAGACTCATCACACTCTCCATCCACCATGTCCTCTTTCACACTCACTTTAAGATCACTTTTTACATAGAGACAGACCCCTCCACCTTTCCTTTTTACCCTGTCTTTCCGAAAGAGTACATAGCCAGGAATATTAATAGCCCAGTCATGTGAGGAATGAAGCCAAGTTTCAGTTTCGATTATATCATAGCTCTCCTGATGCACCAGAGCTTCCAACTCACCTATTTTGCTTGGCAGACTTCTGGCATTGGTGAACACACACTTTACTGCATTAATATATTTTGACCGGTCACATACTATCCTCTTGGGTGTTCCGAGACTGCAACTAGGACCTGCTACTCTACTTACCTTGGGTTTATGTGCTTTGGTTACCCTACCACTAATGCTCCTAATACTACCCTCTTGAATATGTTCCACACTGACTATCTCTATCTCTGGACCCTCCCCGCATCTCCTAGTTTAAAAACCCCTCTAACTGTTTGGCCATCCTTATTCCCAGCTGATCTGCACCCTCCTCATTTAGGTGCAGTCCGTCCCTTCTATAGTACTGGTTATCGACTGAGAAGTCGGACCAGTCCTCCAGGAACCCAAACCCCTCTTTACTACACCAGCTCTTCAGCCACTTGTTTACATACCTAATCTCCCTCTGCCTTTCTGGTGTGGCTCGATGTACCGGTAGTATTCCTGAGAATACTACCTTGGAGGTCCTTTTCCTCAATTTAGCTCCCAAGTCTCTAAAATCGTTCTTTAGGACACTCCATCTGCCTCTGACTTTGTCATTGGTGACAACGGGCACCATGACAGCTGGGTCTTCCCCAGCACCTCCCAGTAATCTGTCCACCAGATCCGTGATGTGCCGAACCCGAGCGACCGGTAGACAACATACAGTTCGGGGCTTCATGTATTTGTTACAGATTGCAGTCTTTGTCCTTCTAAGAATTGAGTCCCCTACCACCAGAATCTGCCTTTTCTTTGCCTTCGCTTCCTCCCCACTCTCACTGGAGGAGTTCTTCCCCTGGCAGCTAGGAGAGTCCCTCAGCTCCAGCAGTGCCAGTCGCTGACTGGTTTTACCAATGTCACTCAATGGAGCATACTTATTGGGATGCTCCAGCCCTGGATCGGCCTCCCTGGCACTTGCCCCTCTACCCTTCCTGACTGTCACCCATCTACTATTTTCTAGTGCCTGCACCTCTTTGTCTCCACCCACCTCTGTTCTGGCCCCTGCCATCACCTGCTGGGTACATTTCCAGCTCTCCTTTAGTGTGGAGGGTCTTCCCAGTGCTGACAGTTGCTTCCCCAGATTCAGAACCTGGGCTTCCAGGGAAACAATGTGCTTAAATTTTGCACAGCAGTAATCTCCCTCGATCAGATGATCAAGGAACGCATACATGCCGCAAGATGTATGCCCGCCGGGCATCGTACCTATTAATTTAATGAGGATTAGAGATTATACCCTGTCCAAATTATCTAAGAACTAACTTCCTGACACTACTACTCAACAAGACAATACACAGGTAGTCAACAAGACAATACACAGGTACTCAACAAGACAATACACAGGTACTCAACAAGACAATACACAGGTACTGTTTGGCTATTTAGTTCTGATCTGACTATGGCTCAGGGCCCCACCCAACAGACAGGAAGTCTGTTCCTGGGAGTCAGGTGGACAGCGACGGCATGGTACTGCGTAGTACCAATCGGTGGACACAAGTGGTACAAGTTGTCTCACAGTTCTCTTTGAGAGTGCTTCCAGCGGCAGTTTTGGACAGAAGGCGCTCAGGGGAATTGCTAGAGGAATCAGAAATAATAGACATAGTGGAAGTCTCTCCGTATGCTTGTGTGATGGGGTGCATTCCTGCTGGTGCGGTCCGAGGTTCGGCTGAGCAGTGGTTGGTACCTGGCACACGTACTGTCTCAACTGCTAGACCTCATGTAAAGGAAGGGCCTGGAACGAACGTGGTAGTAGTGGGAATTCAAGCCATCACTTGCAGAGAGGTGCAGCTTGGGGTACACGGAGACACTCTGACAGGAAATAACAGTGATGGTAACTGTAATGAAAAAGTGTATGAGAGGCACTGTAGAGCACTGTCAGACAACTCAGAGCTATTGTTTGAGGTACCAATGGACACAGAAATGGTTAAAGAGATTGGTGTGGAAAAATGTGCGTTGGTAGGACAATTGCTATTGGAGTGTTGATCAACAGGGGGCGATGTAAAACTGTGGGACTGTCCCATAGGGAGTAACTGCTTGCCTATAGCTGGTCCCTCCATAGACACTGTCCTAGCAAACAATGACAATATTGAGTTGAATAACCCCTTGTGGAACATTGTTATCAAGGTTAAACAGAATAAAGGAAACTAGGATTGGGACTTTAAATGAGGCATATGAAAAACATACGCCTCCATCCCTGTTGGTTAAAAGAGAGGGGAGTTTTTGGGACTTTGAATGAGATGCGTTTTTAACCACTTGCTTAATGGGCACATAAACCCCCTTCGTGCCCAGGCAAAATTTCATCTTCCGGCACTGCGTCGCTTTAACTGACATTTGCGCGGTCGTGCGACGTGGCTCCCAAACAAAATTGACGTCCTTTTTTCCCCAACAAATAGAGCTTTATTGTGGTGGTATTTGATTGCCTCTGCGGTTTTTATTTTTTGCGCTATAAACAAAAAAAGAGCGACAATTTAAAAAATATATATTTATTTTTTTACTTGTTGCTGTAATAAATATCCCAATTTTTTTTTTTAAAAAACTATTTTTTTTCTCAGTTAAGGCCGATACATATTTTTCGACGTATTTTTGTAAAAAAAAAAAAAAAAATCGCAATAAGCTTTGCGCAAAAGTTATAGCGTCTACAAAATAGGGGACATAAATATATATTTTTTTATTATTATTTTTTGTTACTAGTAATGGCGGCGATCTGCGATTTTTATTGGGACTGCGATATTGCGACGGACGTATCGGACACTTTTGACACAAATTTGGGACCATTCACATTTATACAGCGATCAGTGCTATAAAAATGCACTAATTACTGTATAAATTTGACTGGCAGTGAAGGGGTTAACACTAGGGGGTGAGGAAGGGGTTAAATGTGTATCCTAGGTGTGTTCTAACTGTGTGGGGGGAGGGGGTGACTGGGTGAGGTGAACGATGCTGTGTTCCTATGTACAAGGGACACAGATCGGTCTCCTCTCCTCTGACAGCACGTGGAGCTCTGTGTTTACACACAGAGCTCCACATCCCTGCTGTGTTCCCGACGATCGCGTGTACCCGGCGGACATCGTGGCCGCCAGGTACACGCATCGGCTTCCCAGCGATGCGCCGGGACAGTGTTTACCCGCTGCTCGCCCCCCAGAGGCGCGCGCGGGTAATGCACTTCAAATGACATCCAAAGACGTCCAGTTGGCACCTGAGAGCCGCGCTGTTGACGTCTTTTGTCAATAGCGCGGGTCTCAAGTGGTTAAGCAAACAGTAAGTATGAATAAAATTGTATACGTGATAACCAGGCTCACACTTACCACCCAAACAGCAGGCCAAATTCAACTGTCTAACTGTGTATGTTAAAAGCAGAGGATTGGTTGCACGCATTTGCAAATACATGGTTAAGCTGCAGGCCTCGCCACGGCTCTCTGCATTCAGCAGTCCTAACTAAACTTTTAAAGTCTCCTCAAAAGAGGCATATGAATACTGATGAGATTAAACAGAAGGATATGGTGTTGATCTCAGATGGTTTGGTTGCCCAGGGTAACCACACAGGGGTTAGTAAACCAGAGAAACAAATGTTGTTGGTTAATGTTGCGTCAGGTAGTGAGAGCGGTCAGTCCCTGACAGATTTCATGGAAGTGGGTCTCCAACAGTCCCGGGAAAATAGGTCTGTGGGAGAAAAAAGGATCCTGAAGCCAGAAGGTAGAAAGGATAGAGAGATTAGTGGGAGCCCACGGTTCAGGAAGAAGTGCTGGTGGAAGCACACCCAAAAGAAAATGTGGGTGGAGTGCCCCTTGAGAGAAAAGGTTGGACAGATTAGGACTCCTCCTGCTGATAGTTGGCACAGAGGCGCCTAGGTGAAGTGCTGGTGGAAACATACCTGGAAAAAATGGGCCTACACAGCCAATGGCTGGCACAGAGGTGTCCCATTTATGATGATGGGTTTATGTGTTCCTCCCTCCGGTTCGAAACAGGATATGTGGTGGTGGGACCATGTGCGACCTTAAAAATTGTTGGTTTACGCCAGATTTTGCCTGCGGCTGGACTCTGATGAAGAGGCTTTGGGCTTCGAAACCCGTTAGCCGGCGGTGACCCTTTTCACTTTCTCCATGATCAGTCGGAGTATGGTTCGATGTCTTCTCACTGCAGCTTATGTTAATCAAACTTTACTGCGATTTCTTCTACTACACTTGTGAGTAGGCCCTGTATATATTTTTAATTTATTAAAATCATTTAACGGTAATACACTAGGCTGGTGCGCCTTTGTTTTCTTTGTTTTGTTTGCCACTAGGATATCCCCATCCACAAAGGGCAGCAAGGCCGG
Organism: Rana temporaria; assembly: GCF_905171775.1. Lineage (NCBI taxonomy): Eukaryota > Metazoa > Chordata > Amphibia > Anura > Ranidae > Rana > Rana temporaria. The sequence goes on along the minus strand of NC_053491.1, from coordinate 289,578,958 downwards.
TGGCACCGTTGTTGGTATCATCCTTATGGACAATTGATTTTTTGGAATATCCTCTCGTGCACAGGAGAGTTTGTTTTTTGTAAGCTAGGTGTGAGCTTAACTCTAGAAAACTCTGTTTGTTCTGAGGAGCAGACCTAAGGCCTGAAACAGCCGGATGGCAGAAATGAAAGCCAGGAGGCTAAAGTGTTGTGTATGCAAGATACAGTAATGGTGGAAACCGCCTGTGAGGGCTACTGATGTATTTCTGAACTTTTTTGTGCTTTTAAATAAAAGTGGGCCACCAGGCACTTGAACATTCAGTTTTGGACTGGCATACTCACTAAAAACGTACCTACCACTGGAGTCTGATCAGCCCAATCTTACAATATATATATATATACAGTATATATATATATATATATATATATATATATATATATATATATATATATATATATATATATATATATATATATATATCCATATGTGCAACACAGCACTGCTGTGCGTGTACAATCAGCTTACTGGAGCTATATGACCACCATATAATGATGTTAAAAGCAAAAACCACCTCAACAAATTTTGGCATTAGCACACATAGAAATCTCCAGCAATTCTCCAGTTGGTATATATGAGTAGCTTTGGGCGAATGGTTTGGGCAGAGCAAAGGATTGGCCCAAGCATTGCCTGTTTGCCCAATCAGGACACAGTGACTAGCTGGTTGTTAAAGCGGTTGTATACCCTCTCTGCCCACTTGCACCTACACTTAAGCCTACATTAAGGCTTACCTGTAGGTGCTTGCAATATCTCCTTAACCTTCATCGTTACAGAGATATTTGCAGAAAAGCGGGCACCGATGTCTATGGTGCATGCGTGCTGTAGACAACGGCGCAGGCGCACTGAGCGCGGCGGCTCTTCAATGGGAGCCTGACGGAAAGTTCCCGGAAATGTGCACATGCGCAGGGTTTGTGCCGTTCCGCGTGCATGCGCGTGAGTAACGTCATCGCCGCTCCAACCAGTCACAACGCAAGGGCAGCGATAACCGCAAGGTGACTCCGGGTATCATAGCGGCGACGAAGGACGTGTCAGAGGAAAGCCTTTTTGGGGCTTCGATCTAAGGTAAGTAATTGATAATGAGCTAGTATGGTAGTCATACTAGTTCATTATGCCCTTGCCTTGCAGGTTTATTTTTTTATTTTTGGGGGGCAAACAACCGCTTTAAGGAGCATCGCCGGGAAGCCGGACGCGATGTCCTTAACAGCCGATGAGTCATCAGCTGTCAATGGACTTCCCCGCTGACAGCTGAATAAAAAAAATCATCAGCAGCAATAGAAAGGGGAGAAAAACGTGTGAGGTCCCCCCCAAAATCCATACCAGACCCTTATCCGACCATGCAGCCTGGCTGGCCAGGAAAGGGGGTAATGAGCCAGCACCCCCCTGAATCATACCAGGCCACATGCCCTCAACATGGGGGGTGGATAAAAATATTATTGTGGACAAAAAAAAAATCAATTCCAAGCACCTCGTCCCATATAGTACAAAATGAAGTAAAGAGAGGAAGGGTACCTAGGGACCCCAGGGACTATTAAAATGGTGCTAGTAGAAATATGTAGAAAAATTGAAAATAATTTTATTTTTAACAATTAATAAATATATATAAAAAAACATCAATAAATGAATAAATGGATGATCTCCAAAGGTATACAAGGAAGACCAGTTTTTAGCATTGACTTTTGAACTTGCTCAACATGTTTCGCTCTACGGAGAGCTTCCTCAGGAGCTTTTAGACAAGCAATGCTAGACATCAAAGAAAACAAATAATTAATTTTTTGTAGATAAATACAATAAACAACAGTATAAGTGCAGGAAGTGACTGCATGATGTTATATTAAATTATATGGAAAATACATGATTTGAATTAATACAAAAAATGTTGTTCAATGCTTAGATGCACAAAAATAGGTGCCGGCTGAACTTACCACAAATAGAAAGAGTTCCTTTATACAAAGGAAAAATAATACTAAAATAGAGAAACAACACACAGGTGGCTGCTGAATGGTGGAAACATTGCAGGGTTACCAATAGGCAAACATTCCAGGGTTACCAATAGGCTAGATCAGGGCCATAGTATATTAAAGAGCCTAAACAAGAAAATAAAATATATATAACTATAAATAGGTAAATTAGGCAGACATCACCAAAGTTAGATAACAAGGTAATAAACAAAACAATGAAATTATTTAATAAATACCTGGCTATATCATATAAATCAAAAGAACCAATGAATATGACCGAAAGGAGAACCTTTGGGTGAGGAAAGCTGCGGAAAGTTGCCCAGAACTTTTGGTTCAGATGCGTCTAAATCTCAGCATTGAAAAAGTCTAATGGAGGTATATCAGGATGATATCTAATAAACATATAAGGAAAAATAAGTTTTCCACATTAGAATCAAAGAGATCAGTTAACAATAGAGTTTATAGAAAACGGGGTAACATGTGTCCCCAATAATTATAAATTACCTGTAGGTTTGCCAGACAAGGAAAAAATATATCCATCCACTGGATCACGAGCCAAGAAGCCAGCTCGTTGCCTGGATGTGTCCGGTGTTGTTTAACACAAATTGCTTCTGCAAATGCCGCGCTCTTTATACACCATCACGGCGGTGTCAGACATACGTCGCCGTGATGCGGGCAAGTGACCTGTGACATCACAAAGGCTCCTCCCAGGTGATACATCAGCACACCAATGGAAGCAAGCGACTCGCGTCAGCGTGCAGACCAATTAGAACAGGGCCTGCAATAACAACGCTGAGGCGAACCGTTGCCATCTTGGTTGCTGGAAACAAACCACCTTTTGCGGCCCTGGTGGTGTCCTCCCCGCTTCTCCCGCGCTGTTTTTGAGCCGATCCCCGTTTGAACGCCGCCACCGACATATACCGAGCGCAGTATAGACATACATTATGAGTAGAGTTGAGCGGACAACTGGATGTTACACCTGGATGTTAAAAAAAAAGTTTGGGTTCGGGAACCCGAACCCGAACTCCGAACCCCATTGTAGTCAATGGGACACGGACTTTTAGAAAAAAAAAATCCACGAAGATGCGCGCGTTCGTCGCAATCTCTTACGTCGTCGCTAGTCGGTTTTTCCCGTCGCAAACATAAGCCTGCTTTTTCATGGAACAGCATTGTGCAACAACTTTCTGCCTAATGTGGTTGATTTACAGTAACTTGATAAAGTATTCACACCCCTTGAAGTTTTCCACATTTTGTCATTTTACAGCCAAAAACGTAAATGTATTCTATTGGGATTTTATGTTATAGATTGACACAAAGTGGCACATCATTGTGAAGTGGAAGGAATATGATAAATGGATTTTTATTTTTTTTACAAATAAATATGTGAAAGTGTGGTGTGCATTTGTATTCAGCCCTACAACCCTTTGCTGCAATTACAACTGCAAGTCTTTTTAGGGATGTCTCTACCAACTTTGCACAACTAAAGAGTTACATTTCTGCACATTCTTCTTTACAAACTATCTCAAGCTCTGTCAGATTGGATGTAGTGTGTGTGAACATCAATTTACAAGTCTTGTCTCAGATTCTCAATTGGATTTAAGTCTGGACTTTGACTGGTCCATTCTAACACATGAATATGCTTTGATCTAAACCATTCCACTGTAGCTCTGTCTGTAAGTTTAGGGTCGTTGTCTTGCTGGAAGGTAAAACTCCACCCCAATCTTAAGTCTTTTGCAGTCTCTAACAGGTTTTCTTCTAGGATTGCCCTGTATTTCGCACCATTCATCTTCCCATCAACTTTGACCAGCTTCCCTGTCCCACCTGAAGAAAAGCATCCCCACAACATCATGGTGCCACCACCATGTTTGATGCTGGGGATGGTGTGTTCAGGATGATGTGCAGTATTTGTTTTCCGCCACATAAAGCATTTTGCCTTTAGGCCAAAAATTTCAATGTTGGTCTCATCTGACCAGAGCACCTTCTTCCACATGTTTGCTGTGTCCCCCACATGGCTTCTCACTAACTACAAACGGGACTTCTTATGACTTTCTTCCATAAAGGCCAGATTTGTGCAGTGTACAACTAATAGTTGTCACATGGACAGATTCTCCCACCTAAGCAGTGGCTCTCTTACCATGGGCCTCTTGGCTGCTTCTCTGCCCAGCCTGTCAGTTTAGGTGGATGGTCATGTCTTGGTAGGTTTGCAGTTGTGCCATACTCTTTCCATTTTTGGAGATGTTCAAAGCTTGGGATATTTTTTTATAACCTAACCCTGCTTTAAACTTCTCCACAACTTTATCCCTGACCTGTCTGGTGTGTTCCTTGGCCTTTCATGATGCTATATGTTCACAAAGGTTCTCTAACAAATCGCTGAGGGCTCACAGAACAGATGTATTTATATTGAGATTAAAGGAGTTGTAAAGGAAAAAAAAATGTTAGATTTTATTTCCATCATTTACACTTTCAAAATTACAGAAAACAAAAAAATGGCGTCTGCAAAAGTTTGGGCACCCTGCAGAGTTAATATCTTGAACTGCCCCCTTTGGCAAGTATCACAGCTTGTAAATGCTTTTTGTAGCCAGCCAAGAGTCTTTCAATTCTTGTTTGAGGTATCTTTGCCCATTCTTCCATACAAAAGTCTTCCAGTTCTTTGAGATTTCTGGGCTGTCTGTCACGCACTGCTCTTTTAAGGTCTATCCATAGATTTTCAATTATGTTGAGGTCAGGAGATTGTGAAGGCCATGGCAAAACCTTCAGTTAACGCCTCTTGATGTAATCCCCCGTGGATTTTGAGGTGTGTTTAGGATCATTATCCATTTGTAGAAGCCATGCTCTCTTTAACTTCAGCTTTTTCACAGATGGCATCAAGTTACCATCCAAAATGTGCTGAAATTTTATTGAATCCATTTTTCCTTCTACTCGTGAAATGTTCCCTGTGCCACTGGCTGCAATACAACCCCAAAGCATGATTGATCCACCCCCATGCTTAACAGTTGGACAGAGATTCTTTTCATTAAATTCTGTGCCCTTTCTTCTCCAAATGTACCTTTGCTCATTCCGGCCAAAAATTTATATTTTAACCTCATCGGTCCACAGAACTTTTTTCCAAAATGCATCAGGCTTGTCTATATGTTCATTTGCAAAGTTCAAATGCTGATTTTTGTGGTGAGGACATAGAAGAGGTTTTCTTCTGATGACTCTTCCATGAAGACCATATTTGTACAAGTATCTCTTTACAGTGGAATAGTGTACCACAACTCCAGTGTCTGCCAGATCTTTCTGGAGGGATCGTGCAGTCAAATGTGAGTTTTGAATTGCTTTTCTCACAATCCTGCAAGCTGTTCTGTCTGATATTTTTCTTGGTCTTCCAGATCTTGCTTTAACTTCCACTGCTCCTGATGACTGCCATTTCTTAATTACATTCCGAACAGAGGATATTGACATCTGAAAACGCTTTGCTATCTTCTTATAGCCTTCTCCAGCTTTGTGAGCGTCAACTATTTTCAGTTTCTGTTTTCCCAATAATTCACACCTCCTTGAAGTCTCTAACACATAGAGAGCGTCCTGCCGCACAGATGTAGTTCCCAGGAGGGGGTGAGCACATCACTGACCACCGCAGTAAAGCCTCCCTTCACGGCGGTGAGTAACAATCAGACAAGCAGGAAGTGAACAGAACAGAGAAGAAATAGAGCAACTACTGAGCAAAAACGAACAATGACGAAGTGAAAAGAGGAATGTCTGCAGGTAAAGGATGCTTATTATGAAAAAATAAATTCCTTTACAACCCCTTTAAATTACACACAGGTAGACTCTATTTACTAATTAGGGTACTTCTGAAGACAATTGGTTCCACTGGATTTTAGTTAGGGGTATCACAGTAAAGGGGGCTAAATACAAATGCATGCCACACTTTTCAGGTATTTACTTGTAAAGAAAATTGACAAACATTTATCATTTTCCTTCCACTTCACAACTATATGCCTCTTCGTGTTGGTCTATCACATAAAATCCTAATAAAATAAATGTATGTTTTTGGATGTAACCTGACAAAATGTGGACATTTTTATTCACAGCTCTGAAAGTCTCTGCCTATGTGGAGGGGGTGTGCTTTTCTTCCAATCAGCTGTCTCACAGTGTATGGCAATAATCCACACTCACAGGTGAATCAGGAAGAAACATTTTATATTTAACGACCCCAGCTGTGTAAGCCATATCCACAATGGAAATGTATCACTTGTGGATTGAACTGCATTGTGTATATGCATGACCAAGCTGTCTTGGTCCACGTCGGAACCAATGACAGTATACATGGAAGGTGGAGGCTCCTTAAGAATCAATTTAAAGAACTAGGCTGCAAGATGAAGGGAAGGACCTCCAAGGTGATATTCTCTGAAATATTGCCTGTGCCATACGCAACACAGGAAAGGCGGGGGAGATTAGAGAGCTGAATACATGGCTAAAGACCTGGTGTACGAAGGAGGGATTTGGGTTTCTAGAGCACTGGGCTGACTTTTCATTGGGGTACAACATATATGCTAAAGACGGTTTGCACTTGAATGGAAGGGGGTCTGCTGTGCTGGGGGAGAGGTTTATGGGAATGCTGGAGGAGTAATTAAACTAGACTTGAGGGGGAGGGTGAACTAGAATTACATCAGGCACAAAGGTCAGTTAGGGGTCAGACATTAACGGAGAGTGGAATGGGGATAGATGGGGGAGGGCTATGGTAGGTGAGGGGGGATCTGTAGTGGAGAAGGATCTGGGGGTTTTGGTAGATCATAAGCTCAATAATGGCATGCAATGCCAAGCTGCGGTTTCCAAAGCGAGCAGTCCTTTCTTGTATTAAGAGAGGTATGGACTCCAGAGACAGAGATATAATTTTGCCCCTGTACAAATCATTAGTAAGACCTCATCTGGAATATGCAGTTCAGTTTTGGGCACCAGTTCTCAAAAAGGATATCGGAGAACTGGAGAAAGTGCAGAGAAGGGCAACCAAACTGATAAGAGGCATGGAGAAGCTCAGCTATGAGGAAAGATTAGTGGAACTGAATTTATTCACTCTTGAGAAGAGGAGAATAAGGGGGGATATGATCAACATGTACAAATATATAAGGGGTCCATATAGTGAACTTGGTGTTGAGTTATTCAGTTTATGGTCAACACTGAGGACAAGGGGCACTTTTTACGTCTAGAGGAAAAGAAATTTCATCTCCAAATACAGAAAGGTTTCCTCACGGTAAGAGCTGTGAAAATGTGGAACAGACTCCCTCCAGATGTGGTTGTGGCCAGCTCAGTAGATTGCTTTAACCTCCCTGGCGGAATGATTATTTCAGAAAAAAGGTGCTGAAAGCGGTACCATTATTTGCAAGGAAATTTGGCGTTTTATATTGTAGGCCTGTAATTCTTAGGAATAACTCACTTAAATCTGACCAAACAAGAGTCTAGTAGGCATCCCGGGTATGAATTTTTTTTAAAAACTAAATTATAAATTATAATATAATAAATAATTATAAATAATTATAACAAATAATAATATAATTATAATATAAATTATTCAATAATGTAATCAACTCAAAATCACAGAAATTTGCTCAGTTGCAGAATTGTCGCTGTCATTATTTTTATTTGTTTATGACAAATTTCCCCACAAATCGCTATCGCACAATTCTGCAAGTGATTATAATTTATTATCGCTGTTTTCTAGCTGCTCTAAAACCATTTTTGACATAAAGGGACACTTTTGGTTGCTATGGACAATCTACAGTTTGCAGGCAGAAAGAACAGTTTTTATTATATAAAAATACATGTAGGGCACTGGGCAGACCACTAGGGACAAGGGGGGTGTGTATTTTTTACATACAGTACTGTAATCGAGCGAGGTCCCGCTCGCTCACACAGCGCGGTGGCATCGCTGGATCCAGGGACAAGGTAAGTAAACACTGCCTGTGGATTCAGCGAGGCGAGCCTGAGTCTGACTCGGGGTTACCGATCGTAGCCCAAAAATCTCACCCCGAGTCAGAATCGGGAATACCGTCAGGGGGGTTAAGAAAGGCCTGGATTCTTTCCTAAATGTACAGAATATAACTGAGTACTAAGATTTGTAGGTAAAGTTGATCTGGGGAAAATCCGTTTGCCTCTCGGGGGATCAGGAAGGATTTTTTTCCCCTGCTGTAGCAAATTGGATCATGCTCTGCTGGGGTTTTTTGCCTTCCTCTGGATCAACTGTGGGTATGGAGTTGGGTGTATGGGATTGTACTGTGTTTTTTATTTTGTTTGTTTATTTTTTTGTGGTTGAACTGGATGGACTTGTGTCTTTTTTCAACCTGACTAACTATATATCGAACATTATCTCTGATGAAAAAGATCTGGATACTAATGGATACAAGGATCACTTCTGGCCAGATGCCATTTATTTTTTCTCCTTAATAATATCTTAGGCTATTATTTATAATGTATATTTATGTTTTTACTCCACATTTAGCCTGGAGACCTTTTTAATTTATTGTAGTACATACATATACATTTTCAATTTTTTTTCCAAGCAAAAAATCAAGTAAAAGTGGCTAAGGCATATTTCAATCACCTGAAATAGTATAGAGGTGAGGCAGTTTTGAAATGTCAGCACTGTAAAGAAAGATCAACAAAAGAAGCATTTAACTGTAGCTCTGAGTAGATGTGAAAACTAAACAGTAAGAAGAACAGCAAAAGACTCACTCAGAGAACAAGCTAAAGGTCAAGTTTTCAAGAATAACATTGCCTATATGTGTTAAAACTTCAGTGTGAAGAAACTGCAAAATCCATTTTCTGGATATTGGAGAATAAAAGATGCAAGTATCTGGGAGATTTTATGTTAGCTAGAGAAAAGTTCCTTGTTTAATTTCAATTTGGTTCTACAAAAAAAAAATCTGATTTATTTCTTGTACATATTTTCCATTAGTAAACTGATTATGAACAATAAAGTATTTAGGATGCATGGTAATGAAGTTGTAAAATTCTTCTTTGAAAAAAGAAGATGGTCAGAAAGTGAGAAATTAAACATTTTTATTTCTCCAGAGATCATCAAACAGTGAGATGGTATGTTCTTGATCTTTAGCCCTGAGCCATAATGCACCATTTTTTGGACATTTTAGTATGAATATAACTATGGATACCTTAATCGACACATACAATCAAATGGGAGTTAAAGCATACCTAAACCCAAAAACAAAAATGTAATATATCTCAGTTTGCCGGTCCATAGGTGTGTTGGCTGCATTTGTTTTTGTTTTCCCTTTTTCCCTTTATTTTCACCTGGTATTCCTGCAAAAACATACTGTACTTCCTGTCTCTGTTTACTGTATATATAAAGGGATCCATGATTGCCACCTAGGCTGGATTACAAATGCGTCTACCTTTGTTAATTTTCATTACAAACGTTGCTTTGTTTTCTGTCCAGCTCGCATTGACAAGGACTTTGCATGTCCAGCAAGATCTAAAGCTATTTTATGTATTTGCTGAAAATGTTCTAAGCCTAAAAAATTATAGAATAATGCACCCACCACATCTAAGAGCTGGTAAGCTGCAAAATATAAAAATGTTGATGGTTTAGTTATCCCTTAAGCCATATTTTATGAAACATTCTATTTGGCAACTTTATTACTAGGGTAATAGGAGGTTTTTGTGTACCACAACCAGACAGGAGTTTCAGAAAAAAAATAAACTTGTCTAATAACTTTCTTCTTTCCCCTCAATATGTGCAGTACACTGTTACTGACTGTAATGGGCTAGATTCAGGTAGGGGCGCGCATAGTTACGGCGGTGCAGCGTATCGTATTTACGCTACGCTGCCGTAAGTTAGAGAGGCAAGTGCTGTATTCACAAAGCACTTGCCTTCTAAGTTACGGTGGCGTAGCGTAAATGGGGCAGGCGTAAGCGCGCGTAATTCAAATGTAAATGAGGGGGCGTGTTTTATGTTAATTCTTGGTGACCCGACGTGATTGACGGTTTTCGCGAATGGCGCATGCGCCGTCCGTGGAATTTCCCAGTGTGCATTGCTCCAAAGTACGCCGCAAAGGCATCATTGGTTTCGACGTGAACGTAAATTACGTCCAGCCCTATTCGCGAACGACTTACTCAAATGACGTAAAAAATTCAAATTTCGACGCGGGAACGACGGCCATACTTAACATTGCGTGCGCCTCCTAATAGCAGGAGTAACCTTACGCCGAAAAAGCCTAACGTAAATGACGTAAAAACAATTGCGCCGGGCGTACGTAAATTTGTGAATCGGCGTATCTAGGTCATTTGCATATTCTACGCAGAAAACGACGGAAGCGCCACCTAGCAACCAGCGTAAATATGCACCCTAAGATACAACAGTGTATGAGACTTACGCCAGTCGCATCTTAGGCTATTGTCGACATATCTTGCTTTCTGAATACAGAAAGAAGATACGCTGGCGCAGATTTGAATTTACGCGGCGTATCTATAGATACGCCGGCATAAATTCTCTCTGAATCTAGCCCTTTGTGTTTAGTGTGTTAGGATCGAGTTCACCTGCTGGTGACGCTGTGCTGCTCTGGGCTGTTTGCTGCAGCTCCAGTGTCCACCAGCAGGTGCCTCCCAAGAGCCAGCAGGCTGGAATGATTTGTGACACGAGGGTTCAGTCGCCAGGTGGATATTTAAGGCTGCTCTTTCTTCCCCCAGCGTGTCACTGTCCTGTTGATTGCCCTCTTGCTAAGATCCATGTGCTTCCTGTATCCTGATCTTTCCTGCACCCCTCTGCCTTGCTCCTGCTCCCTGCTCTTGTACCCAGTTGTGATTCCCCTCCTTGAATCCCTGTTATTTGTGTCCCTTATATTGTGCATATATTGTATATACAGTAGTTAGTAATTTGGTTTATTAGTTATTTTTGTTCTTGTTTGCTGGAGTGGTTCATGTTTTCACTGGATGCTGTGTATGTTTATTGGTATGTGTTCACTAATAATTAACCACTACCCGACGGCCGTACGACTTTATACGGCCGCAGGGTGGTTCTAATTCTCTAACTGGCCATGTTTTTACGGCCTGCGCGCGCAGTCAGCGGCGCGGGCGCGCGTGTCCGGCGGCGGCGCGCGTGTGCTCGCCGCATCGCTGAAATGCCGATGCGAGTGCCTGGCGGCTGTGATGTCTGCCAGGCACTCGGGATCGGTGGCTACAGGGACAAGACGTGGAGCTCTGTGTGTAAACACAGAGATCCATGTCCTGTCAGGGGATAGAGGAGACCGATCTGTGTCCCTTGTACATAGGGACATAGATCGGCCACCTCCCCCAGTCACCCCCCTCCCCCCACAGTTAGAACACAATTCAGGGCACACATTTAACCCCTTCCACACCCCCTAGCGTTAACCCCTTCAATGCCAGTCACATTTATACAGTAATTAGTGCATATTTATAGCACTGATCGCTGTATAAATGTGAATGGCGCCAAAAATGTGTCAAAAGTGTCCGATGTCTCTGCCATAATGTCGCAGTCATGAAAAAAATGCTGATCGCCACCATTAGTAGTAAAAATAAATAATAAAAAATAATAATAATTCTGTCCTCTATTTTGTAAGCGCAATAACTTTTGCGCAAACCAGATGCTTCTTGCGATTTTTTTTTTTTTACCAAAAATATGTGGAAGAATACGTATCGCCTAGACTGAGAAAAAAAATGTTTTAAAAAAAAATTGGGCTATTTATTACAGCAACAAGTAAAACATATTGTTTTTTTTTTCAAAATTGTCGCTCTATTTTTGTTTATAGCGCAAAAAATAAAAACCGCAGAGGCGATCAAATACCACCAAAAGAAAGCTCTATTTGTGGGAAAAAAAGGACATCAATTTTGTTTGGGAGCCACGTCGCACGACCGCACAATTGTCAGTTAAAGTGACGCAGTGCCACAAGCTGAAATTTCACCTGGTCAGGAAGGGGTATATGTGCCCAGTAAGGAAGTGGTTAATATCACTTTAAAGTGGATGTAAACCTGATTCATGAAATTTGAGCTGGGCACATATTTCTGCAGTATTTTGTTATCTCTGTTCAATGAGCTATGTCTTATAGCTCTCTCCTGACCCGTTCTTCTGTTATCAGCCTGAAAACTCCTGACTAAGGATGAGCCGAAAACCCCCCTGTTCGGTTTGCATCAGAACTTGCGAACACACCAAATGTTAATGTGAACATTAGAACCCCATTAAAGTTTATGGGACTCGAACATTTGAAATCTAAAGTGTTAATTTTAAAGGCTAATATGCAAGTTATTGTCCTAAAAAGTGTTTGGGGACCCGGGTCCTGTCCCAGGAAACATGTATCAATGCAAAAAAAACGTTTTAAAAACGTCCGTTTTTTCAGGAGCAGTGAATTTAATAATGCTAAAAGTGAAACAATAAAAGTGTAATATTACTTTAAATTTCGTACCTAGGGGGGGGGTGTAAAGTCAGCATGTGAAAAAGTGCTTGTTTCCCGTACATAGAACTGTCCCTGCACAAAGTGTCATTTCTGAAAGAAAAAAAGGCATTTAAAACCGGCTTTGCGGCTCTAATGAATTGTCGGCTCTGGCAATTACAGAGATGATTCATTCATAAAAAATAAAAATAAAAAAGCTGGGGGTCCCCCCAAATTCCATTAACAGGCCCTTCAGGTCTGATATGGATATTAAGGGGAACCCCGCCGTCAATTAACAAAAAAATGACGTGGGGTTCCCTCCAAATATCCATACCAGACCCTTCAGGTCTGGTGTGGATTTTAAGGGGAACTCCACCCCAAATTAAAAAAAAATGGCGTGGAGTTCCCCCAAAAATCCACACCAGACCCTTATCCGAGCACGTTAACCTGGCCGGCCGCAGAAAAGAGGGGGGGACAGAGTGCGGCCCCCCCTCTCCTGAACCACACCAGGCCGCATGCCCTCAACATGGGGAGGATGTCCCCATGTTGATGGGGACAAGGGCCTCATCCCCACAACCCTTGCCCGGTGGTTGTGGGGGTCTGCGAGTGGGGGGCTTATCAGAATCTGCAAGACCCCTTTAACAAAGGGGACCCCCAGATCCCGGCCCCCCCCCTATGTGAATTGGTAATGGGGTACACTGTACCTCTACCATTTCACGAAGAAAGTGTAAATAGTTAAAAAAAAACACAGACACCGTAGAAAAAAATCCTTTATTAATAATAAAAAATAAAAATAAATCCAGCAATGTGAAACCACTCTCGGCCCGGCCCCCCGCTCCAACGTTGTCTTCTATCCAGCGACGGATGATCTCTCCAGCGACGGGTGATCAGCGGTCCGGTCCAGCGATGAGAAGATCCATCCGTCCAGAGCGCAGCAGGCAAGCTTCTCTCTCCGCTGCACACAGCCCAGCGGAATGACGCGTTCATACGTTCCTGGGAAAGCCCGGTCTTTCCCGGTCTTTCCCAGTGACGTACGAGGGTGCGTCAGAGGGGGCGGGTCACGTGACGGGTGGCCGCTTCCCCTATTTAAGAAATGTCACAGCTCCAGCGCGTCATTCCGCTGGGCTGTGTCCAGCGGAGAGATGAGCTCGCCTGCTAAGCTCTGGACGGATGGATCTTCTCATCGCTGGACCGAACCGCTGATCACTCGTCGCTGGAGAGATCATCCGTCGCTGGATAGAAGACAACGTTGGAGCGGGGAGCCGCATCGAGTGTGAATTATCACCGCTGGATTTTTTCTTTTTTTTTTTTTTATTAATAAAGGATTTTTTTCTACGGTGTCTGTGTGTTTTTTGGAATTTGAAATGGTAGAGGTACAGTGTATGAGGAAGAAAAGTGTTACTGCGCTGATCTAATTATCCAGAGGTATTAAATCTCTGGGAGTATGGACATAGTGAAATATCAGGGCCACAATGTACCCAATTTAAAATGTGAATAACCTGGATACAAACAATATATAAAAAAATATAAGAAATATATGAGTCATACAAATGTGACACAGTGATTTCAAACTTGAATCGTATATCTAGATCAGTATGTCAGCATACAATCCATATGCCACAGTGCTTCTATGAGAAAAATGGCTGTTGCTGCTACTGACCAACCAAATAGTGAAAACAATACGAAAGATATTACAAAAAATATTGTGTATATATGTGTATAAAACTACAATATGCAGTACAATATGCAGTATGCCAACTGCACCGTGAGTTGTCCAATAACCGATATTGGAACAAAATAAATATCAAAAAAGTGAAATAATTATCAAACAACCATACAAATGTGCAATGTGCTGACTGCACTTAAAAATAGTCCAAATGGCAGGCAATCTTGCTCTTATACAATAGGTTCCAGCAAACACAAGGTTCAATGTTGGTAATACTGTGTAGAGGAAAGTGCCGCTATCTCTTCCACCCGACAAAGATGTGCCACCATCACCAATGGTTAAAATCAACACTCACCAGACCCCAGATATTATTAGGCTCCAAAGTGGTGTCTTTTCTTTGTCCGTCAGTGGGTGTTGCCTCCTTTTCCCTTTTACAAGGTGTCATCAATTCCTCAAAAACAAGGGGCTCATCATGGTGTAGTATATTAAAATATGTATTTATTTAAAAAAGGTAAAAAAAATAACACTTACAATATAAAGTGCCTCTGACCGGCACTGAGTGTCTTTGGCAGTGTTAACCGTTAAAAGCCGCTGACCAGCATTTAAATGGCGTCCTAAGAGGTGTGCTTGCCCCGCTGTGCTCCGCATGTATTGCTACAAGGGGTCCGGGCGCGCTGGTGTGCTGCACCCTCTATGTGCGTGTCCAAACAGCCTCTACGCGTTTCGCTAATTGCGTCGTCAGGAGAGCTGTGGACACTACTGTTTAAGCTGTATTTATACCCCTGTGGATTCACTGAAATGCTGCAAGGTAGTCACAGGAAACAGGAAGTCTTCCGGCCACCATCTTGGCTGATGGCACAGGAAGTTCCTGTTCCACCATTTTGGTTACTGGATACCTGGCTATTTGCCAGTCCTGGCTGTTACTGGGTGTCAGCAACAAAAATATGGATATACCCCTGTGGATTCCCTGAAATGCTGCAAGGTGGTCACAGGAAACAGGAAGTCTTCCGGCCACCATCTTGGCTGATGGCACAGGAAGTTCCTGTTCCCCCATTTTGGTTACTGGATACCTGGCTATTTGCCAGTCCTGGCTGTTACTGGGTGTCAGCAATAAAAATATGCCCAGCAGCCAGGGTGGCTGTGTGTGTGGGGCGCTATGTGCGCTGCTACCTCCGTTCGTTTGTGCACCTCCCCCCCCTCCGTGTGCGGGCGCTTATCGCCGTGTGTTATTCCCTGTATTATCGCCGCAACCGGAAGTGCTTGTGCGGCCATCTTGCCTCCGTCACCGGAAGTGTCCGTTCCGCCATTTTGGTTACTAGCATCCCATGTTTGTCTATGCCTGTTTTGGGTAATGGCTAATTCTCCACACAGGATGTAATGCTAGTCATTTTAGCTACTGGCAATGGTCCCTGTGTAGCAGTCACCGTCTCTGGTTGACGCTGCCAGGGACACTTTACAAAAAACAACATTTTATCACCTATATTACTTTAAGTGGTCAAAAGCTGTGTTTATTAAAAAATTTATTTACTAAAAATTAATCAAACACCATGAGGCCATAAACAGCAGGAAACAAATACAGTTTTCATTTTTCTGCTGCTATATTTTGACTTTTCTGTATAAACACTTCTCAGTGTGTGTTATTACTGATATTTTAACCCTGTATTGTTTAATACACATACTCATTGGTTTCTAATACTTGATGGTAGGTGATCTATCATCAAGTGATCTAGTGCTGTTTAATTTTATTAATTTTTTTTTTGGTTTAATTTTCTTATAATTTTTTTGCAAATCTATAAAAGTTTCAAAACTGTTAAAGGCCCTGTTTGGCGCAAACTTAAGTGTTTAAGTGTTTAAGTGTTTATACAGAAAAGTCAAAATATAGCAGCAGAAAAATGAAAACTGTATTTGTTTCCTGCTGTTTATGGCCTCATGGTGTTTGATTAATTTTTAGTAAATACATTTTTTAATAAACACAGCTTTTGACCACTTAAAGTAATATAGGTGATAAAATGTTGTTTTTTGTAAAGTGTCCCTGGTAGCGTCAACCAGAGACGGTGACTGCTACACAGGGACCATTGCCAGTAGCTAAAATGACTAGCATTACATCCTGTGTGGAGAATTAGCCATTACCCAAAACAGGCATAGACAAACATGGGATGCTAGTAACCAAAATGGCGGAACGGACACTTCCGGTGACGGAGGCAAGATGGCCGCACAAGCACTTCCGGTTGCGGCGATAATACAGGGAATAACACACGGCGATAAGCGCCCGCACACGGAGGGGGGGGAGGTGCACAAACGAACGGAGGTAGCAGCGCACATAGCGCCCCACACACACAGCCACCCTGGCTGCTGGGCATATTTTTATTGCTGACACCCAGTAACAGCCAGGACTGGCAAATAGCCAGGTATCCAGTAACCAAAATGGGGGAACAGGAACTTCCTGTGCCATCAGCCAAGATGGTGGCCGGAAGACTTCCTGTTTCCTGTGACCACCTTGCAGCATTTCAGGGAATCCACAGGGGTATATCCATATTTTTGTTGCTGACACCCAGTAACAGCCAGGACTGGCAAATAGCCAGGTATCCAGTAACCAAAATGGTGGAACAGGAACTTCCTGTGCCATCAGCCAAGATGGTGGCCGGAAGACTTCCTGTTTCCTGTGACTACCTTGCAGCATTTCAGTGAATCCACAGGGGTATAAATACAGCTTAAACAGTAGTGTCCACAGCTCTCCTGACGACGCAATTAGCGAAACGCGTAGAGGCTGTTTGGACACGCACATAGAGGGTGCAGCACACCAGCGCGCCCGGACCCCTTGTAGCAATACATGCGGAGCACAGCGGGGCAAGCACACCTCTTAGGACGCCATTTAAATGCTGGTCAGCGGCTTTTAACGGTTGACACTGCCAAAGACACTCAGTGCCGGTCAGAGGCACTTTATATTGTAAGTGTTATTTTTTTACCTTTTTTAAATAAATACATATTTTAATATACTACACCATGATGAGCCCCTTGTTTTTGAGGAATTGATGACACCTTGTAAAAGGGAAAAGGAGGCAACACCCACTGACGGACAAAGAAAAGACACCACTTTGGAGCCTAATAATATCTGGGGTCTGGTGAGTGTTGATTTTAACCATTGGTGATGGTGGCACATCTTTGTCGGGTGGAAGAGATAGCGGCACTTTCCTCTACACAGTATTACCAACATTGAACCTTGTGTTTGCTGGAACCTATTGTATAAGAGCAAGATTGCCTGCCATTTGGACTATTTTTAAGTGCAGTCAGCACATTGCACATTTGTATGGTTGTTTGATAATTATTTCACTTTTTTGATATTTATTTTGTTCCAATATCGGTTATTGGACAACTCACGGTGCAGTTGGCATACTGCATATTGTACTGCATATTGTAGTTTTATACACATATATACACAATATTTTTTGTAATATCTTTCGTATTGTTTTCACTATTTGGTTGGTCAGTAGCAGCAACAGCCATTTTTCTCATAGAAGCACTGTGGCATATGGATTGTATGCTGACATACTGATCTAGATATACGATTCAAGTTTGAAATCACTGTGTCACATTTGTATGACTCATATATTTCTTATATTTTTTTATATATTGTTTGTATCCAGGTTATTCACATTTTAAATTGGGTACATTGTGGCCCTGATATTTCACTATGTCCATACTCCCAGAGATTTAATACCTCTGGATAATTAGATCAGCGCAGTAACACTTTTCTTCCTCATGCACTATTGACCCCCACTAAGGGCACACAGTACTGCAGCAGATCACGGTTCACATTTATTTATTTATTTATTTTCTTTTGCGCCGGTGACATTCACAACCAATAGAGGTACAGTGTACCCCATTACCAATTCACATAGGGGGGGCCAGGATCTGGGGGTCCCCTTTGTTAAAGGGTTCTTCCAGATTCTGATAAGCCCCCCGCCCGCAGACCCCCACAACCACCGGGCAAGGGTTGTGGGGATGAGGCCCTTGTCCCCATCAACATGGGGACATCCTCCCTATGTTGAGGGCATGTGGCCTGGTGCGGTTCAGGAGAGGGGGGGGCCGCACTCTGTCCCCCCTCTTTTCTGCGGCCGGCCAGGTTAACGTGCTCAGATAAGGGTCTGGTGTGGATTTTTGGGGGAACTCCACGACATTTTTTTTTTAAATTTTGGGTGGAGTTCCCCTTAAAACCACACCAGACCTGAAGGGTCTGGTATTGATATTTGGGGGGAACCCCACGTAATTTTTTTTTAAATTGACGGCGGGGTTCCCCTTAATATCCATATCAGACCTGAAGGGCCTGTTAATGGAATTTGGGGGGACCCCCAGCTTTTTTATTTTTTATGAATGAATCATCTCTGAATTGCCAGAGCCGACAATTCATTAGAGCCGCAAAGCCGGTTTTAAATGCCTTTTTTTCTTTCAGAAATGACACTTTGTGCAAGGACAGTTCTATGTATGGGAAAAATGCGCTTTTTCACATGCTGACTTTACACCCCCCCCCCCCCAGGTACGAAATTTAAAGTAATATTACACTTTTATTGTTTCACTTTTAGCATTATTAAATTCACTGCTCCTGAAAAAACGGCTGTTTTTAAAACTTTTTTTTGCATTGATACAAGTTTCCTGGGACAGGACCCAGGTCCCCAAACACTTTTTAGGACAATAACTTGCATATTAGCCTTTAAAATTAACACTTTAGATTTCTCTCATAGACCTTAACAGGGTGTTCCGCGGGTTTTCGAATTTGCCGCGAACACCCCTAAGGCCCCGTACAGACGACCGAACATGTCTGCTGAAACTGGTCCGTGGACCAGTTTCAGCAGACATGTTCGGTCGTGTGTAGGCCCGAGCGTGCAGGATTCCAGCAAACATTTGCCCGCCGGGCCTTTTCCCAGCGGGCAAATATTTCTGGACTTGTTTTAAAACAGCCCGCTGGAATCCTGCCCGCTCGGACATGTTCGGTCATCTGTACAGACCTACCGTACATGTCCGAGCGCCCGCCATCCCTCGAATGCTTCGAATGACTTTGACGCATGCGTGGAAGCATTTAACTGGCAGGGCCGCCCACGTCGCCACGTCATCGTCGCAGCGACGGCGCGGACACGCCCCGCGTATTGTTTACGCGCGGATTTCTGTACGATGGTTAGTACAGCCATCGTACAGAAATCCCCGAGCAGACATGTACGGTGAAAACGGTCCGGCGGACCGGTTTCATCGTACATGTTTGCCCGTGTGTACGCGGCATTATTGTTCATTTTTTGCCGAACAGGCGAACAGGCAATGTTCGAGTCGAACATGAGTTCGACTCGAACTCGAAGCTCATCCCTACTCCTGACATATTTTTTTACTTTTTAGGCAAAAGCAGCCTAAATCTTTTGTCAAAGAAGGTTGCTAAAATAGATTAGCAGAGAGCAGCTCCTATGACAAAACAGCTCTGAGAGTCTCTGCCTATGATGAGAGGGGTGTGTGCCTTTCCTCCAATCAGCAATGTTAGCTATCTTGGCTGTATGCCCAGACATCACACTCTGTGCTAACCAGGAAGAGAAAATCTGAACTTTCTAAACTGTATATAAATGTGAACACAGCAGATATACATATAAAACCTATGTAGGGAGATTTGGTTTATCTCTGTGCATCACCTGAGGCTGTTCATTTCACTGGGTGTATGGGGGGTTTACATCCACTTTAAGGATATATATATATTATTTGTTTTTATCTCAGTTTCTGGGTGTAGCTACAAGTCTGGTCTCCTTGCTGCATGATTACTAAAATAGTGCTATATGGACACTAATCTAGTTTTTCTTTAATTACTTTAGCTCTCATGCCTGTGCACCCCTTATGGACTAGAGGTATTTTTACATGTATACTATGGGCAATAACTATGTAATTACTTAAGATAACAAAGTAATACATATTTTTTAAAGTGGATGTAAAACCGATTCATTAAATTTGACCTAAGCACATATATTTGTAGTGTTTTTTTTATCTCTCTCCAAAGCCCTGAGTCCTGTGTCATTATCCTGCTCCATTCTATTGTTATCAGCATGATAACTTCTGACAAGTTCTCCAACATGGGAGGTAAAAGCAGCTGAAAATTTGTGTGAGCCTAGGTTCACACTGCTGCGAATTCAAAATCGCGGTAAAATGCGCGATTTTACCGCGATTTCGCGGCTGCGATTTTGCCGCGATTTTGCCGCGATTTCGGCCGCAATTTAATGTAAATCGCAGCCCGAAATCGCAAAAAGTAGTACAGGAACTACTTTTTGAAATCGCAGATGCGGCGTCGCACTGATTTGGACAGTGCCATTGCCGACAATTGCCGCCGATTTGAGATGCAATTTGACATGTCAATTCGCATCTCAAATCGTTCCAAATCGTACCCAGTGTGAACCAGGGCTCAAGGGAGGTTGGTATAAATAGATTAGTAGAAAGCTGGTCTATTCACAACACATCTCTGCAAGTCTGCCTATGTGGGGGGAAGTGTGTGTCTTTCCATCAATCAGCTGTCTCAGAGTGTAATCCAAGACTACACTGTTACTGCTGAATGAGGAAGTACCAATTCTAACCCAGTGTAAGAATTATAACCACTTGCCGACCACTGTACTCCGATATACGTCGGCAGAAATGCAGCAGTAGGCAAATGGGCTTACCTGTACATCGCCTTTAAGAAGGCGCCAGCTGCTTTCCCAGTGACCATGCCGGGACCCGCAGACTCGATGTCCACCGGTGTCCCGGAATCAGGTCACAGAGAGTCAGAACAGGGGGATGCCTGTGTAAACAAGGCATTTCCCTTTTCTGCCTAGTGACAGGACACTGATCATCTGCTCCCTTTAATCAGGAGCAGTGATCAGTGTCATGTCACAGTAAGCCCTGCCCCCACACAGTTCGATGGACTCCCTAGGACACACCTAACCCCTTACTTCGCCCCCTAGTGTTTAACCCCTTCCCTGCTAGTCACATTTATACAGTAATCAGTGCACTTTTATAGCACTGATCACTGTATAAATGTGAATGGTCCCAAAATAGCATCAAAAGTGTGCGATGTTTAATGTCGCAGTCATGATAAAAATCGCTGATTACCGCCATTACTAGTAAAAAAAAATATTAATAAAAATGCCATAAGACTATCCCCTATTTTGTAGACGCTATAACTTTTCCGCAAACCAATCAATAAACGATTATAGCGTTTTTTTTACAAAAAATATTTAGAAGAATATATATCGGCCTAAACTGAGGAAAAAAATAGTTTTTTATATTTTTGGGGGTATTTATTATAGCAAAAAGGAAAAAATATTGCTTTTTTTTTCAAAATTGTCGCTCTACTTTTGTTTATAAAAAACACAGAGGTGATCAAATACCACCAAAAGAAAGCTCTATTTGTGGGAAAAAAAGGATGTAAATTTTGTTTTTAGAGCCACGTTGCACGATCGCAAAAAATGGCCCAGACATTGGGCAGCCAAATCCTCCAGGGCTGAAGTGGTTAAAGAATATAGCAAGCTGAAGACAGCAGATATGCATGTAAAATGTATGTAGGGAGATTTGTTTCATCCCTGTGTATCATCTGAGGCTGTTCACTTCACTGGGTATGTGTGAGGTTTTAAATCCACTTTAAGTACACTATTTTCTTTTTAAATCAGTTAATTATTAAAATAGTACTACTGTAGATAAAAAATAAAAACTATAAATGTTATTCTTTAACCACTTGCTGACCGCTGGACGACTATATACGTCGACACAATGGCACGGGCAGGCAGATTGGCGTACAGGTACGTCCCTTTAAATCTGCCGTCCAGCAGGTGCCCGCGCCACCGGGGGCGCACGTGTGCCCGCCGTGTTCCTTGCGAGTGCAGCCGCTGGTCGCGGGAACTTGATGTTTCCAGGTGCCCCTCGATTGTGGTCGGCAAGGGCAGAACAGGGGAATGCCTTTGTAAACAAGGCATTCCCCTATTCTGCCTAGTGACACTGTCACTAATAACCGTTCACCATGATTGGGAAGGTCATCATTGATGTGTCACATGTAGCCACGCCCCTAACAGTAAGTGTCACTCCCTAGGGAACACTACACCCCTTAGCGCCCCTAGTGGTTAACCCCTTCGTTGTCAGTGTCATTATTACAGTAACTGATTGCTGTAAAAATGACAATGGTCCCAAAATTGTGCCTCTGGCTCAGACCCTTTGGTGCCCGCTCACCACAATCACTTGTAAACACAGAAGTCTGGTTTCTGTGTTTACAAGTGACAGCTCTGCACTCTGTGTGTAACCCCCTGAACTCTGCACTCTGTATGTAATGCAATCCTGGTATTTAATGCCCCTTTAAGACCCTTCTACTGTTTTTGAAATCTGAACAGGGTCGTGGTTGAGTTCCTGCACCTATTTTCTGAGAAAAAAAGCTTTGATTATAGCAAAAAGTTAAAAATATTGCATTGTTTTCAAAATTGTCGCTCTTTTTTTGTTTATAGCGGAAAAAATAAAAATCGCAGAGGTGATGAAATACCACCAAAAGAAAGCTCTATTTGTGGGAAAAAAAGGATGTCAATTTTGTTTGGGAGCCACGTCCCACGGCCGCGCAATTGTCAGTTAGAGCGACACAGTGCCGAATCACTAAAAGTGGCCTGGTCCGGGGCTGAATGGTCAATGTCTACTGTTTATAATGATACTAAAATTATGTACAAAACGTTGCAATGTCATTTACAAATGAAACAAAAGGGTTTTGCTCTACTTTCTGATTTTTAATGCAACACTTTAAATATATATATTTTTTTTATAAAAATGGGGAAAAGTTAATTATTAAAGGGCAAGAAAATAAGATAAACAACAGGAAAATTATAAGTAAAAGGAGAAAGGGGAAAACTAGTTAATTAGGGCTGATCAAGGTGAACTAAAGGTTTCATACGGGGGTTACAAAACGGAAAATTGTATACTCACCTTTCCGTAATTTTCCTTTCCTGACGCATCTTCATGGCAGCACACAATGGGTTGTGACTCCGCCCCCACAACCTGACAGGATTGGTTACCTATAAATTTGAAGAGGGAACACCCCGCACCATTCTCTGTATATATCATCATTAAACAGCAGGGTGGGATCTGTGTGCTGCCATGAAGATGCGTCAGGAAAGGAAAATTACGGAAAGGTGAGTATACAATTTTCCGTTTTCCTGACGCATTCATGGCAGCACACAATGGGAAATAACTCGCCAGTCGGGAGGGTTTAATGCAATAGTATTTATTTCCTAGTGAGCGGAAGAATTGGCCCTGATGATGGATCTACCAAAGTCGGCTGTAGACAAAAGAGCAGCGTCCACTCTATAGTGGGATATAAACGTATGCCTGGAAGACCAGGTTGCTGCCCTGCAGACGGATTCTGATGAGACACCACAATATGCTGCCCAGGATGTTGCCACTGCCCTGGTCGAGTGCGCTCTGATGCCTTCCGGAGCTGTAAGTTGTTGAACAGAGTAGGCCTTCTCAATAGTTTTGACTAGCCAGGAGGCGATGGTACGAGAAGTAGCTGCTTGGCCGCGTCTGGCTCCGTGTGGAATGATCAGGAGAGCCTCTGTCTTTCGAAGGTGAGTGGTAGCCGAAAGGTAGTTGGATATGGTAGTTTTAATGTCCAAGGCGTGAGGTTCGCCGTTCTCGTCCGTAAGATGTGGAAGGACGATATCCTGGTTGTAGTGGAAGGCCGAAGCAACCTTTGGTAGGAAACGGTCTGAAGGCCTTAGTACCACTCTGTCGGATAGGAAGACTAAATAGGGCTCCTTGGCCATCAGAGCCTGGATCTCTGACACCCTTCTGGCTGAAGAAATAGCGATGAGGAAGGATAATTTCAGAGTCAAGTCCCACAGGGAAATGGAGTCAAACGGAAAAAAGGGTGGTAAGGAGAGGGCCTCTAGAACCACCGAAAGGTCCCAAGTAGGAAAGGAAGGTCTTCTGGGGGGTCTGATCTTCAGACAAGCTCTCATGAATTGAATAACCAGAGGGTGAATAGCCCATCTAGTGCCTGTTTTGGCAGACAGGGCGGATATCTGTACCTTGAGGGTACTTGAATTCAGTCCCTTATCAACGCCCGACTGCAGGAACTCCAGAATTTGGGATGGAGCTGGAGAGACAGGATCCCAGCCTTTTAATTGTGCCATCAGAATGAATCTTTCCCAAACCTTAGTGTAGGTGGTATTTGTGGAATTTTTCCTGGCTTGCATCAGTGTCGCTATCACCTCTGGGGAGCAACCTTGTTCTATCAGCCTAATCCTCTCAACCTCCATGCTGTTAGGTGCAGTCTGTCCGGGGCCGGATGGAGGAACTGGCCTTGATATAGGAGATCTGCTGAGAACGGCAGGTGGATTGGAGGCCGGGTGTTGAGCTGCAAGAGGGTCGTGAACCACGGCCTCCTCGGCCAGAATGGCACCACCATGATTACTGTGACTGAGGACCTCCGGAGCCTGGCTAGGAACCTCGCTATTAGAGGAGTTGGGGGAAAGATGTACCCCAGGTTGAAGTCCCAAGGGTGTACTAGGCAGTCCGTCCCCTCGGCTGACCGAAAGGGAGCTCTGGAGAGGAACCTCGGGCATTTGGCATTCGCTGGTGTTGCTGCCAAGTCGACCTCTGGGATGCCCCATGCCTTCGTTAGGAGGGAGAATGCTCGGTGGTTCAGAGACCACTCGTTGTACGAGAGCGATTCCCGGCTCAGATAGTCGGCTAGCACGTTCTGCGCCGCCGGGACATATACTGCATTCAGGTCCAGAGGGTTGTGGGGGCGGAGTCACAACCCATTGTGTGCTGCCATGAATGCGTCAGGAAAGAGCCAAATGTAATTTAAAATACAGTACTTTTTTTTTTGCTGGTCAGGATGATTTAACTGACATCATCTGCAGATCTAGGCTCATCCCTTGATCTATGAATGAGTCAAGCAGTGTAGATACAAAAGTAACAAATGTTCTTTTGTATCTGTCTTTTATATGTCTGAACAGTGGGGTAGATTCAGGTAGATTGGCGCATCCTTATGCCTGCGTAGCGCATCTCATAACGCGCTACGCCGGCGTAATCGTGTGAGGTTACCGCATGATTCAGGATGCGTTTTCGCGTTACTTTGCGCCGGCGTAAGGTAAATTTGAGGGCGCAAGCCGGCGCAAGTGAAAGTGGGTGTGCCCCTATGCAAATGATGGGCTGACCGTTCAGCAGTGGCTTACGCCCGGCGTATCCTCGACGGAGCATGCGCAGATCTCTCGCTTCCATGTGCGCATGCGCACATAAATAGGGGCAGACATGCGCACGTCCAGCGCAAAATTACATCCGGATTTTTTCACCCCCCCCCCCCCTGAGCAAGGTAATTTTGCCCAAAATTTGTCATGGCACCTCCTCAGAGGGTGAAAAAGAGGAAACACAATTTCAATGCAGCGGAGATGGAGGTCATGTTGGCGGCACTGACCAAATATGACGCGAAAGAACACCAGCACGGCACAGAGGAGGGCAATATACAAGACCATCACCCTGGACATCAATGCCATTGGGAATGAAGAGAGGACATGGGATGATATTCAGAAAAAAATGGATATTATGCGGCGTCGGGTCCGGGACAAATTAGTCATTATCCGAAAACATGCCAGGGGCACGGGAGGAGGACCAGCCTGCCCATTGCGCTTAACTGCGGAGGAGGAGATTATTGCGCAGTGTTTGGCGAAGGAGCAGGTGGAGGGCGTCCCAGGATATGACTCCACTGTTGGGGACGTGGGGACAGGTAAGTGTGTTTTATCTCCTATTTGGTGTGTATCATGGTAGGGGGTAGAAGGGAACATGTGACAAGTGTGTGGCTCCACCAACATTTGTTTTTTTGTGTCATCCACAGATGTTGAGGATGAAGCTGGGCCGTCGTCGGCTGCAGGGCGACCCACAACATCCCCAGAACATCATGTGGTCCAGTCGGCCCCCATGGAAATACTGGGCATGTTGGTGGAGGAGAGCGCCCATAGGCCATCTATGGAGCTTGTTGTGGAGGAGTCGATTGACCTCCACCAGGAGGACTCCATCTATCTTGAGGAGGATCCCACCATCCCTGAACTCCCCACCACCTCCCTGACCATCACGTCATCCCCCTCCAGGGCAGCCCCCTCCAGTGTCCCTCCCACCAGTGTCGCCCCCTCCAGGCCAGCCCCCTCCCCGTCTTCTTCCTCAGTACGGGCCCCAGCCTCTCCTCCCATTAAGGTTCCTTATAAAACGAGGGGTGTACCCTCAGGCCTCAAAGAAGGGCTGCAGGAGGAGCAGGGCCGGCAGACCCGCCATATAGGGGCCATGGTGGGAGACTTGAGGCGGGTGGAGGACAGCCTGGCCTCCTCCTCCTCCTTGTCAGTGCAGCAGGCCCTTACCCTGCATGCTGAGCTGGGCAAGAAAAAAACTGAGAGCCTGCAGGAAGTGAGCTCCAACAGTGTGGCGATGGTCACCTGCATGGTGGAGCAGCAGGCCGCCACAGCAGGGCTCACAGCAGAGGTGAGCAGGTTGGCAGGGGTTGTAGAGGCCAACACTGCTGCTGTGCGTGAGGAGGGGAGACTAACCCGGCGGCACCAGCAGCAGAACACCACCCGGCAGCTTCGGATGCTGGCGCAGACGAACTCTGTGCTCACCCGCCTGGCCAACGCCATGGAGGGCAGGCAGGCACCACCTGCCAGGAGTGAGCAAGTAGGGGATAATGCTCCTCCCCCCCCACCCCAGGCTCCATCACGCCAACTGAGGAGCCAGAGCCGGGGCACCCGTGGCACCAGCCTGGGCAAAAGAAAAAGATGAAGATTTTTCTGTGGCTCAGAATATGTTTTTTTTTTATATTTATGCTCAGATTATGAGCTTGTTTCTTTTATATTTATGCTCAGATTAGGAGCTTGTTTCTTTTATATTTATGCTCAAAGTTTGAGTTTTCTTGTTTATTTTGTAGTCCCTACACACAGTGAGGAGTGTAAACTACAGTGTGACTGGTGTGTGAATGGGGGGGGTGTCACTCCTGCTGGCAAATGGGTGTCACCCTCTGCCATGTGAAAGGTGTATGAATGTACAGCGACATAATTGGAGCCTTGGCGTGGCGTTGCTGCTCCCTAGTACCGTGCGGTATCCTTGGGTCTAATCCAATTTTTGGTGGATGTGGAGTGTGTGTGCTAGGGACCACAGTGGTGTGCATGCGTGCATTCTACTTGTGACATGATTAATGTGTGTGTTTAACGTGCAAAGAAGCATTCCACGAGACAACTCCTGACTGCTCTTCCCTCAGCAGACCGGGTAGAGTTGGTTAGGGGGGGATTGCGTGGTTCGGGGGTCAGGTCATCACGTAGCTCAATCTCAAGGCCCCTTCTCATTGCGAAGTTGTGAAGAATACAACATGCACCGATGATCTGGCACACAAAGTTTGGGGAATACAACAGGGTACCCCCAGACTTATCCAGGCATAGGAAACGGGACTTCAAGAGGCCAAATGTGCGTTCCACCACTCCACGGGTACGTGTGTGTGCTTCATTGTATCTTTCCTCTCCTGGGGTTTGGGGGTTCCGGAATGGAGTCATGATATGGGGTCCCAGTGCATATGCCGCATCACCTGGAAGGGAAAAGATAGGAGGATGTTAGTAATGCATGTGCCCCTCGTGATGTCTGCATCATGGGGGGGACAGTCATACCTGACACCCATGTCATTCACCAACCAGCCAGCTGTCCCCATACACATTCTGTTTGAATTCTGTGGAGATGGGGCTTTGACGGTATATGAAGCTGTCGTGGCAGGACCCTGGGTGTTTGGCACGGACGTGCCATATGAGGCCTTGGGCATCGACTATCACCTGGACATTGATTGAATGCCAATGCTTCCGATTGCAGTATATGTGCTCTATGTCACGGGGGGGGCCATAGTGCCAAATGTGTGCAATCAATGGCCCCCACGGTGCGTGGGAATCTGGCAATTTGATAGAAATCTGTCACTGCCTTCTGCCGCAGGTCCTCCTGGGTGGGTTTGATGAAGTGATGGGACATGCGTCTGAGGATTGCAGGGATAACCTGGTGCACACATCTGCTCATGCTGGTTTGTGACATCCCAGCCACCACTCCACTTGTGCGCTGAAAAGATCCACTTGCAAGGAAATGCAGTGTTGCCACTACCTTGACCAGTGGCTCCACTGCATGTCCACGATGTGTCTTGCTGGTGATGTCCGAATCCCCCATGGCAAAGACGTTCCTGCACACTCGGTATATCCTCTCCCGTGCCCTCCTACGAGTCGGTTCACTCAGTAGTATTGCTAGAACCATGGCTGCCCCTGGCATGTTGGCACACAGATGTGATGTCCTGCAAGTGTGGGTGCTCTGCTTGCTCAGCTCGTCCGTATTGGTGCTGCTGTAGTTGCTCTCCAGCTGACCTGTGGACATCTGTTGCTATGTTGCCCCTGCTTTTTTGAGGAGCAAGTTTGCGCTGGCCGTACAACTTGCGCGCTTTGCGCGCAGACTGCGGGTGACACGCGCAGGTTTGTGAATCAGCGTTTCTTCCTCATTTGCATATTTGCTGAGGAAAACAGTGGGAGCGCAAGATGCGCACAGCGTAAAAATGCGCATTAAATACGCCGGCGGAGAGAAACTACGTCCATAGGAAGAAGCCTAATTTCAGGCGTATCTCTTTTTCTGGGTCATCCGCATAGTTGCGTTGGGGCAAATTCTTACTTACGCGGCGCATATCGAGATGCGTCGGCGCAAGTCCTACCTGAATCTACCCCACTGTTTATATATAAAGACTGCGTCAGATGGCCTTTATTTTTTGCAGCAACAGATGACAGAACTGCTACCATCATTCATTTTAAGGGCTGGATATTGCTGACAAGTAGGGGTGGCAACGGGCATTGTGCTACAGATAACCTGTGAATATTGATGGCGTTTTTGGGGCAGTGTGGCATGCCCAGTGTCCTCAACAGCTAAATTAAAACACACAGTTCTATGTTATCAGTGACTATTCCATGGAAGCTCCGCTTTAGGCTTGTTTTCTTCTACTAGGAAACTTGACAAAACATTATATGAATTTTCAGAAGAAAAAAATTGAGTTTTACTTTAGAGTGGTTGTAAACCGATAAAAACAAAAAAAACTGTAAGACAAAGGCATAATGAGCTAGTATGCATGGCATACTAGCTCATTGTGAAATACTTACCTTAGATCAAAGCTGTTGCAGTGGTCCCTGCACACCGCTGTGACCAGCAGCATGGAGCTATTTCCAGGTTTGCGGGCTCTAGCGCTGTAATCGGCTGGAGCCACGATGATATCAATCCCATGAATTCACGCAGGAGCCGCCGGTCATGGCACTGGCCATGAAGAAACAGTACGAGCAAGCCGTTTCTTCAGTGCGCATTCGACGATGATGTTGGCGCAAGCATATATGGTAAATATCGTGGCATGTCCACATGGCGGGGCGTGGCCGGATGCGGGAGCGAGTGAGAGTGATAGCACTAGTGTGAGCATGAGTGTGTGAAGGCCTCCACACCTCCCCGCCCCAGGACGAAAAACATGGTGTTTAAACATTGATCCCTAACCCCCGGAAGACTATCATCCTTGTTTGCTATCACCTACTTTGCTGGGACTGGCCGGCTGCAATCGGAGGAATCGGAGGACCCGAGGCTGCTGGATGCTGAACGGGCTCCCCGGCTGCTCCCTGGTTGGCTCCCCGAGTGCTGCTCAGGTGGGGAGTCGCCTCCCACTACACGAGGAAGCGGTGTTTGATTCGGGTCTCCCGGACGCTACTCCTGAGATCTCGCGAGAATCCGGAACCTCACGAAGGCGCCTGTCACGCTGATCGGTGCTGGTCGGAGCTGGGGAGACGATTCGCCGAGCTGGAGGAAAGTGACTTGCTCCATCAGCGTCATTTCTGGAGGGGAAAGAAGAGCCAGCAGAGGGGAGATACTACGCGTGGAGGTACCGGTAAGGAGACGCCTGCTCCAGAGTGCAAGTATATCCACCTTACGGCTCCCTGTCAGTTGCCTGGGCTCCTGGTACTTGGGACTTTGCTTAATAGATGCGGCTCCCCTCTCTTTGGTAGCAATAGACTGTGATTATTAAGGACTTCAACTGCTGGTTAAGAAGGGGGGGAGAGGAAAGGAAAAGGGAAAGAGAGAGGAGAAAGAAGTGGACTTAGACATTTCTTAAAAAAAATTGGTTCGGATATACCTCACTGCATTTGTCATAATCAGCAGCTCATTTAACCCCTAAGGGGTATTGTCTCCATATACGTACTGTCGCGAACTGGGGAGATACGGGGGTTATTGACAAGCCTTAGGGGCTCCTAAGAGTCTTGTCACCCCCCCCTCCCCCTTTTTTTTGTTGTTGTTTTTTCACTACTAGGGGGTCACTCCATTTTATATTTTGCCCTTTCTCTTCCCCACCATGTTTACTATGACTAGTAAACGCGGGACTGAGGACCAGCAACATTTAGAGGGTGCCCCGACCACACGGTCCGCTAAGGTAAAGGAAAAGGGTAGCCAGGCTGCAGCAGCTAAGCTGGAGCGCTTTTTTCACCCTTCTCAGACTATACCTCAATCACCTACTAAAAGAGGCCCATCACCATCACCTCCAGCTACACAGTCCAAGGGCTCTGCAGTACCATCAGGGGCTAGGAAAAGTCTGGGGACGGCAGTCTCTAAACCAACCAATCCTACAAATTCAAATGCAACCAAAGCCCCGAATATCACTAAAGGGCTTGGGGGGGGGCACACATGACTGCGCCTGCATTAGCTGGACAAGTGGTACTTGATACTACTACCCCACCCGGCCCTGAGCTAGCAGAAGAGCCAACATTGAAAGATGTTCTGCGGGCTGTCAATGACTGTAAAGAGTTTATGGTGGGCTTTGATAACCAGCTAAAGACTCTGAGGGATGAGCTTGTCTCAATACATCAAGACATGCGTAAAACTGTTGAAAGGGTTACCACCCTTGAAGAACGAATGAGTACAGTTGAAGATACCTTATATCCATTTGAAAATGAACTCAGAGGTTTACAGGAGAAAACGAAACAACAAGCAGCAAAAATAGACGAAATTGAGAACAGGCTCCGAAGGAATAATGTCCGTGTGATCGGCTTACCAGAACGGAGTGAGGGGCCCAATACTATAGCCTTCATGGAGGGCTGGCTCAAGGAAATTTTTGGCCCTGCTACTTTCTCGTCTTTTTTCTCTATTGAGAGGGCTCACCGCGTGCCCTTTAAACCCCCGCAGGAAGGAGAGCGGCCTAGACTATTACTCTTCAAGCTCTTCTATTATGGCGACAAAGTCACTCTGCTTCAAAAAGCTAGGGGAATGGGAGATATCATGTACAATGGAGCCAGAATCTCATTCTACCCCGATTTTTCTCCTGACCTACAAAAGCGCAGGGCCGAATTTATGCCAATAAAGCGCACTCTACAGCAGCACAAGGTGGTATATGCCTTACAGTACCCAGCCCGCTTACGGGTTACAGCCTTGGGCAGGACCTTTTTCTTCAACTCCCCGGCAGAGGGGACAAAATGGCTGGAAGCAAACTCCAAGGACCTATAGACATTAACATAATTGTTTACCCTCCCCTCTCCCCCCTTTTTTTTTTTTTTTTTTTTTTCCCCTCTCTCCCTTTTTTTGGAGGGCCGCCCTTCCCCTTCTTTGTGAGGGGAGACTCTATATTGACTTTAATTATTTTTTACTTGCTAGGTGCACAGAAAGTCCATACGGATTTTATTGAATCCTTTTCTTTTCTTTATAGATCACTTTCACAAGAAAACTCAGCATAAGAAAATTTGCACCACATGATGAACTGCACTTAATATTTATTACCTTGTTTTTTCCCTTTTTTTTTTTCTCTCTTAAGAGGGGAGGAGGGGAGAGGGCCCTCCTCTTTTTCTTTTTTTTTTTTTTTGGGTAGATTATATTGACTTTTTAATTATTTTTCACTTACTAGAAGCACAGGAACTTGGATCCTACTGATCCTCCCTTTTTTTTAGATTGCTTTCACAAGAAAAATTAGCACAAGAAAACTTGCACTATAAGATGAACTGCACTCAATTTTTATTAACTTAGGTTTTTTTTTTCTTAGGAGGGGGGAGGGGAGGGGAAGGAGGGGTGTTTTTTCCTTTCCTCTCAGGGGGGGGGGGGGCACTATGTATTTATTGACACTTTTATGTTTTCTCTGGGTTTGTTTTTTGTATTCTTAAGGGTTCTACTTGACTTGAGATGTTACACCTAGCCATAATTCGATTTTGATATAATTGATGGGGAGGGAGGGTGGAGATTTTCGCACCTCAATAGAGGGCGAGAGGCAAATGAGTGTAAGAATGGGAGTATGGTTGCGGGTAGATGGGAGAGGTGAGGCCACAGGTGTAGCCCCATGGGGGAGCCCAGGTGGGCAGGGGGGGAGGGGAGAGGGAGGGGGGTTCGGGGGAGAGGGAGGGGGGTTTGGGGGGGAAGAAGTTGGGAGGGAGTTCTGAGAGAGGGAGGTATCTTAATTAATACAGGAAAAAGGAGGAGCTTTAGTCTGGATGGGTGTCTGGAGGAGGGGGGAGGGGGGGAGGGCAGGAGAGGGGGAGAGAGGGAGGAGAAGGGGAGACCAGAAGAGGTGGCTTTTTTCTACTATCTTTACTTTTGTATGGTACTGCTACTCTTTATAATTGCTTGTTTCTCTATAGTCTATGGCTTGGAGGATTAGATCATGGAACGTACGTGGATTGGGGGACCCTATTAAGAAAGCCTTGGTACTAGCATCAATGGACGGTAGGGGGCCAGGGATACTTTGCCTACAGGAGACACACCTAACTAAAGATACAATGGCCCAGTTGGGCTCACGGAAATTTCCATTTCGCTATCATTCAGTTCACTCCTCTTATTCGAGGGGGGTGAGCATAATGGTGGGAAAGGATGTGCCATTTACCTGTGAGAAAAGCTGGATCGACGATCAAGGTCGGTACATATTTTTGGCCTGCTCTATTGGGAGCAGGCCATTTGTACTAGCCAATATTTATATCCCCCCCCCTTTAAATTTGACATCCTACAGAGGTTGGTCGAATTTATGCTGGATAAAACCGATACTCCCCTGATTGCGGTAGGCGATTATAACGAAGTTCTAGATAGAGCCTATGATAGATTTCCTCTGACACACGAACCAAAGCTAGAACAAGTGAGCCGATTGACCCAATTCCTAGACGAGACAGGACTAATGGACATCTGGCGCACTCGCCATCCTGGTATCCGACAGTACTCTTGTTTTTCTAGCTCCTATTCTACCTTGTCGAGAATCGATATGGCCCTGGGAAATGAGTTGGTACTAGATCTAGTGGAGAAGGTAGAGTATGGGCCAAGGGGGGTCTCAGACCACTCACCCTTGGAGTTAGTTATTGGGACAAACATGAGAACTTTTCCAAGAGAATGGAAAATTAGCCCATACTGGCTTGAGCTACTGGGCGAACCACGGGAACTCCTCAATAGTCTGAATGAATATGTGCAAATAAATACAGGCTCGGCAAAGCCTGGAGTGGTCTGGGACTCGCTGAAGGCCTACTTAAGGGGCTTGTTGATTCAGAGCGTGGCCAGAGTACGCAGAGAGTCCAGGGCATGGGAGGAGGATCTAAGGAATGAAGTGATGGTAGCCGAACAACGATTTATCGAGGCCCCGTCTCTAAACACCCAAAAAGAGTGGCTGGACAAACAAGAGGTTTATAGAATGGCTACTATGAGAAAAGCACAGAATCACCAAATATTCCAGAGACAAACCCAATTTGGGGAAGGGGAGAAAGTTGGACGAGTGCTGTCCATGCTGATACAGGCCAACTCTCCCTCTTCCAATATTGTGGCAATTAGGGCCCCTGCAGGGGATATTTGCACTGATGGTAGGGAGATAAGACATATATTCTATGATTTCTATAAATCTCTCTATAAGTCTAAGGGAGGAAATGAAGGTATGGAGTCCTTTTTTTGGGGAACTCCAGTTCCAACTCTGTCAGATAACGATAGGGAGAAATTGGAGTCCCCTGTTACACTGGAGGAACTCCGGCTGGTGATGGAGGGGATGTCTAACCACAAATCACCTGGCCCTGACGGGCTCCCAATAGAGATCTATAAGCGGTTTGGTGCAATCTTGCTACCAGAACTGCTTCAGACATTGAAAAGTGCGTTTTTGGAGGGACAGCTCCCTCCCTCTATGATGGAGGCAACGGTTGTGGTAATCCATAAGGAGGGAAAAGACAAATTAGACCCTTCCTCTTATCGCCCAATCTCATTGCTTTGCACAGATGCAAAAATCCTTGCCAAGGTTTTGGCAAATCGCTTAAAAGGGTGCATTGAGAGTCTTATCCACCCTGACCAATCAGGGTTTATCCCGAACAGGTCAACCAGCATAAATATCAGAAGGGCCTTCCTAAATATCCAGATCACCACTGACATCGAGAGGCCTAGAGCACTGTTGGCTTTGGACGCCGCTAAAGCGTTTGACAGTATTGAATGGCCATACCTATAGAAGGTATTGGAAAGCTTCGGATTTGGTCCAATATTTACCAAGTGGGTCAAACTCCTATACCACGAACCAAGAGCAAAAATAAAAATTAACGGTGATGCCTCAGATACATTCAAACTTGAGAGGGGAACGAGACAGGGTTGTCCCCTCTCCCCACTCCTGTTTGCATTGGCCATGGAACCTCTTGCTATTAAAGCTAGACTAAACAAAGACATACTGGGGTTTAGAAGGGGTTCGGAGGAAGACAAGATATCGCTTTATGCGGATGATGTCTTGTTTTTCTTAGGAGACGTGGATAGATCGTTGGCTCCAGTGGTTCGAATGGTTAGGGAATTCGGAAGGTTCTCGGGACTAATTGTCAATTGGGATAAATCGGCTCTATTTCCAATAGATCCAATATGCGAACAGACAATTGCCGAGATACCCCAGCTGAGAATTACAACAAAACTGAAGTACCTAGGGGTCTGGATTACTAGCGAGGCTAAGGAGTACACCAGTAACAACATAGCTCCACTATTGTTAAAACTGAAATTAAAAAAAGACATTTGGAACCGTCTCCCCCTCTCTGTAGCTGGGAGATGCAACCTGATAAAAATGATCTGGCTC
Source organism: Rana temporaria (assembly GCF_905171775.1). Classification (NCBI taxonomy): domain Eukaryota; kingdom Metazoa; phylum Chordata; class Amphibia; order Anura; family Ranidae; genus Rana; species Rana temporaria. The sequence goes on along the minus strand of NC_053491.1, from coordinate 289,543,825 downwards.
CCCCAGATATTATATGTGCTACACAACTCTCCAATTTGGCTGAACCAAATATGGTTTAAACGGATTGAAACATTATTTAGGGAGTTAATGTGGAAGGGAGGCCAGTCCAGAATTAGATTGCAGACGATGCAGCTCCCGGTGAAGGAAGGGGGGATGGCGGTTCCACACCCAAGATCATATTTCCTGGCGTCTCAGCTACAGCAGTTAGCGGGCTGTGGCAATCTAAACTTGGGCAATAACTGCTTTAGGCTATTGCTATCAAGGGCCCCACACAAAATTCTAATAGAAGCCCTGGAGGCAAACTCATTTGTCCATCAATGCCCGACTATAAAGCTAATTAACAAAGTGTGGCAGACTACGAAAGCTTTGTTGGGCTATATTGGGATAACTGAGTTTGCTCCCCTCTCGCACAATAAGAACTTAATGGAACTTAAAGATTTAGAAATCCCCAAAATTTGGGAGATTCAAGGAATAACACGGCTACTACATATGTATGAGGGCAACCTTATCAAAACGTTTTCGAAATTGAGAGAAGAATTTGATGTACCAAACAAAACTTTTTTAAATTATTTACAGATCAGACATGCCCTCCAGACTCAGTTTAAGGCTTATCCAATGGTTAGGACACATATCCCCGGGCTTCTTAAGACAATCCAAACGAATATCACGAAAGGCCAAATCTCGGCACTATACGACAAACTCAGCACTAAAACTATAAGTCAAAGTGGGGCTTCTAAGAGCCGAGAAAGATGGGAAAAAGATATTGGGTCGCTAACCTCGGAGCAATGGAATGATATTTTACATAGAGGGACATTGGTGTCAATCGCCCCAGCACAGAGATTGTCCCATTTATTTCTATTGCACCGGGTCTACCATACCCCTAAAAAAAAGTTTTTTTCTAGGTTGGAACCAGAGTGATGAATGCCCCAGGTGCAAGACACCGGGGGATCTTATTCATATGTTCTGGAGATGCCCCAAGCTTTTTAGATACTGGATAGAAGTGATAAACAGGATTAATAAAATCTTTAAAACGTATTTAGAGCCGGAGGTTAGAACCTGCTTGTTAGGAGGTATGGAAGACCATAGAATCCCTCCAGGAGCTATGGAAAGTGTACTCAGGTGCTTATTCCAAGCTCGGAAGTTAATAGCTCAGAGATGGCAAGCGCATGCCCCTCCATCTGTGGAGAACTGGGTTGAAACTATCAATGCTCTGGTATGGTGCGAGAGGGTGGCCTTTATTAAGCAAGGAAATTATGGTAGATTTAGAAGAGTGTGGGGACCTTGGCTAAGAGAAATGGGATTCCCCTTGGATAGATAACTTCTATAGGGGGTCTGAAATTCCTCTCACCCCAGTGGGTGCCAAAATTTCTCTATAGCCATGGACTGTTGTTGAAGAAAAGCAAGGCCTCCCCACTCTCCTTTGCTCTTGGCTTGCTTACTTGCAATGCCCTTGGAGCTTTCTTTCTCCTCTTCTCCGCTTAATCTATCTCCCTTCGTCTGATCAATGGACAATCCAGACGAGGATACCTCCTCCTAGGTTTTTTTTTCTTTTTTTTTCTCCTTTCTTTTTTTTCTTCTTTAATTTTCTATAATGTTAATTGGGGGGTGGACGGGGGGGGGGGGGAGGGGGGAGGGAGGGAATACACAAAACTAGCTGATTCACAAATTATATTATTGCTATATACATGTATATATTGTATTAGATAACGTGTATTATTTGCATGTAACTTGATCCCTTTTTTCTTATAAAAAGAAAACGGAAAAAAAAAATATATGGTAAATATCTCCCAAACCATTTAGGAAATATTTACAGTACCTACAGGTAAGCCTATATACAAGTGGTGTAACTAGGTTTACAACCAGTATGAGGAGAATGTTTGGGACTTGAAGTATGTGACTGATTTGGCAAAATGAACAGGGAGTGGCTGGCGGGTATAAAGCAAAAAATAACCTACTAACATTGTGTCATTATGTAAAATTATAATTTCATTAATACAATATACATCACATAATAACATGGTAGCATATTAGCCTGTGTATCACCCTGCTCCTGATGAACAGGCGCTGCTTAAAATTTAGTGGGAATCTGAGATGTTATTTGGCTCAGACCAGATTGATTAAGGGCAATTTAGCCTCTGCTCCAGCCATGGCTGTGCTGGGCGTGATCCACCATTGATCGCCTGGGGCTGTTATTACCACCCCAGGCCAAGGGTGGCAGTGGCCTACTGTGCATGCTGGGGAGGGGTACTTAAGGGACTGATGCCATTGGTGCGGGGTTCGTCCGCTCGCGCCTCGTGGCCCCCCTGGCCAGGGGAGTGAGTTGTGAATCCTGTGAATCCTGGCTCCGGGACCATGTTGGCCCGGGGCTGCGGCTTTGTCTGGTGGGCCCAGTTGTCTGACTGGGGCCTGTACCGCAGAGGTGATCCTGTGCTGTCCGTCCTGCGGGAGGAGGCCACTTGATGAAGGCGACCAGGGGAGGACCTATTCTGGTAGGGGCCATGCAAGAGGCTGGTACCCTAGGAGAAGGCCTGGAAGCTTCACCAAAGGATGCACCGTACACCGAGAGGCTTGACAGTGTCAAGTCACCTGTCGAATTCAAAGTCCTACCTGAATCTACCCCACTGTTTATATATAAAGACTGCGTCAGATGGCCTTTATTTTTTGCAGCAACAGATGACAGAACTGCTACCATCATTCATTTTAAGGGCTGGATATTGCTGACAAGTAGGGGTGGCAACGGGCATTGTGCTACAGATAACCTGTGAATATTGATGGCGTTTTTGGGGCAGTGTGGCATGCCCAGTGTCCTCAACAGCTAAATTAAAACACACAGTTCTATGTTATCAGTGACAATTCCATGGAAGCTCCGCTTTAAGCTTGTTTTCTTCTACTAGGAAACTTGACAAAACATTATATGAATTTTCAGAAGAAAAAAATTGAGTTTTACTTTAGAGTGGTTGTAAACCGATAAAAACAAAAAAAAACTGTAAGACAAAGGCATAATGAGCTAGTATGCATGGCATACTAGCTCATTGTGAAATACTTACCTTAGATCAAAGCTGTTGCAGTGGTCCCTGCACACCGCTGTGACCAGCAGCATGGAGCTATTTCCAGGTTTGCGGGCTCTAGCGCTGTAATCGGCTGGAGCCGCGATGATATCAATCCCATGAATTCACGCAGGAGCTGCCGGTCATGGCACTGGCCATGAAGAAACAGTACGAGCAAGCCGTTTCTTCAGTGCGCATTTGACGATGATGTTGGCGCAACCATATATGGTAAATATCTCCCAAACCATTTAGGAAATATTTACAGTACCTACAGGTAAGCCTATATACAAGTGGTGTAACTAGGTTTACAACCAGTATGAGGAGAATGTTTGGGACTTGAAGTATGTGACTGAATTGGCAAAATGAACAGGGAGTGGCTGGCGGGTATAAAGCAAAAAATAACCTACTAACATTGTGTCATTATGTAAAATTATAATTTCATTAATACAATATACATCACATAATAACATGGTAGCATATTAGCCTGTGTATCACCCTGCTCCTGATGAACAGGCGCTGCTTAAAATTTAGTGGGAATCTGAGATGTTATTTGGCTCAGACCAGATTGATTAAGGGCAATTTAGCCTCTGCTCCAGCCATGGCTGTGCTGGGCGTGATCCACCATTGATCGCCTGGGGCTGTTATTACCACCCCAGGCAAAGGGTGGCAGTGGCCTACTGTGCATGCTGGGGAGGGGTACTTAAGGGACTGATGCCATTGGTGCGGGGTTCGTCCGCTCGTGCCTCGTGGCCCCCCTGGCCAGGGGAGTGAGTTGTGAATCCTGGCTCCGGGACCATGTTGGCCCGGGGCTGCGGCTTCGTCTGGTGGGCCCAGTTGTCTGACTGGGGCCTGTACCGCAGAGGTGATCCTGTGCTGTCCGTCCTGCGGGAGGAGGCCACTTGATGAAGGCGACCAGGGGAGGACCTATTCTGGTGGGGGCCATGCAAGAGGCTGGTACCCTAGGAGAAGGCCTGGAAGCTTCACCAAAGGATGCACCGTACACCGAGAGGCTTGACAGTGTCAAGTCACCTGTCAAATTCAAAGGTTCTAGTGAGAAAAAGCTAAATAGATCCTTGTGCTGAATCCTGTGGCAGAGGATTCCGGACCAAAATATCTCATCAAGAAAGGAAGGTCTGTGGCAGAGAATGTACTTTATTCCGTTCACTTTTCCGGCTGCTAGGCCAGTGAGAGGGACCTATCCGGTTGAGCAATACCCACTCTGGCTAGAGTTGGGACAAGAACTCTTTGCTGGAAACATGAGTGTTTCCTTACTTTGCACCTGAACCTACCCTTCCACCCTTTATTCCTCTTTTCTACTAAAGTTCTCCAAAATAAACCCCAAGAGAAAGAGGTACACCCTGGACAGAGAGAATAGAGGTAACGTGTCACCCAAAATCTAAACCAGCAGCTCCTACGGGGGTAGTGCTACACATGTAAATTAATGATATTGATACAATGATAATAATAAAAACACCAGACTCAAAGATCCATGCACACATAAGGGTAACAAATCCATGACACATTGGTATAGGCCAGTACAGCATATTGAAAGAAATGGTTGTTGATACTCTTGATTTATATGATCATAATGGCATCTATATATATATATATATATATATATATATATATATATATATATATATATATATATATATCAAAGTGTTTCATGGATAACCTCCAATCTTCAGGAGCAGATGCAATACTATCTATAAAAGATCAGTAAAATATATTAAGGGCTAACCAGTTGACAGGCAGAGGGAAATATGTATATATATTGGACAGAGGATGATAACTTAAATCATCCATTGTTCCCCACCTGAGTGTGTGAGTGAAGGATGTCAAGGGTTGAAACTGACCAGGGGAAAAACATTTCATCAGTCCCAGGGGTTGAGGCAGTGACCCTATGGGCAAATAGATGGAACACCAGTAGAAAATAGATATCTCTGGGGAATGCTCCCCCATAAAGCTTAGAAAGTGATATAGCCACATCACCATATACTTAAAACAATATACAATACAAAAACATAACTGTAAAATTGTATTTCAATTTTAATTTTGTTTATGTTATGCAATTGTTTGAGATGACACAATGTTATCAAGTTATTTTTTACTTTATACCCGCCAGTCACTCCATGTTCATGTTGCCAATTTGGTTGCATACTTATATAAAGTCCCAAACATTCTCCTCATGCTAAAAGCAACCAGGGATGTCTTGGCCTCAAACAAAGTCCCAAACCTCTTTTCTTTGCTATAGGTGTACAACCACTTTAAGGTGCCATATTAGTGTGACAAAAAATATATATTTTCAGAGCAGGTGCATCATTACTATACCTGTAAATAAGATATCTCCATTTCATTTTAAATTTTAGCTTAAATATACTGTACATATGTGCATGACATGATGTTATTAGATTAATTTGTTTCTAGCTATGATATTCCTAAAAACTGAGGAGAAGACCTAACAATGTACAGGGTGAAAATTTAAATATTTAGGAGTATTCACAAGTCTCACTCTGTCTCTCTAATCTTTCTTATGCTGTTCAATTCCTCTTAATAGCTTCTGTGTCTACACCCACCTATTAAAGTGTTTGTTACCCCAACACTTCATGTTTCTGATATGTGCATACTGTACCATGTACTTACATGAAGAAGTATTCTTGTAGGGTGAGATGTTTTGGGTGGATTTGGCTAGAGAGGACTGATTTCCAGTACTCTCTGGATTAAAAATTTCAGAGGTTCATAGAGTTTTGGTTGGGAAGAATTCCCTAGCCCTGACTACAAGGACTCTGATCCCAAAGGGGTTAATCCACAGGCAAGGAAGGCTTGAAAAGCAGCAGGATGGAATCAGCACTTGTGTCAGTGGAGAAAAGCAGAGTAGTTCACAAGTTGTGTGCAATGTTGAATGCTGTGGGAACTGAAACTGAGAGCCGGTTCACACTGGGGCAACACGACTTTCAGCGCGACTTTGGGAGGCAACTTGAACACGACTTGAGTATGAATCACAATGCGACTTACAACACAACTTGAAGTCGCCTCCAGGAAGGGGAACTTTATGCCAAATTTTAAATAAAAAAACGGCATGGGTTCCCCTTTCAGGTGCATACCAGGCCCTTAGGTCTGGTATGGATTTCAAAGGGAATCCCCTACGGTGTGGGGATCCCCCCAAATCCATACCAGACCCTTACCCGAGCACGCAGACCAGCCGGTCAGGAAAGGAGTGGGGCCGTACCAGGCGGCATGCCCTCAACATGGGGGGGGGTGGGTGCTTTGAGGCAGAAGAGAAGAAGGCGATGCAGAAGACCAGGACCCCGCTGGTGAAAGAGCTGAAAGAAGACAGCGGTGGTGCCTGGCAGAAGGGAGAAGAGAGCGGAGAAGTCGGCAGACCCCCCGAAGTCGGAAAAAAAAGAGAGAAGACCGGGCCCCTGCTGGTAAAAGAGCTGAAAGAAGACAGCAGTGGTGCCCGGCAGAAGGGAGAAGTCGGAAGACCCCCGAAGTCGGAAGAAGACACCCTGAGCTGCCTAATAACTACTTTAAAAACCTGTGCAGTGTTTTTTTATTGACATTTTTCTTCCACCAGGTGAATGGGTAGGGGTAAGATGTACCCCATACTCATTCACATAGGGTGGGGGGCCGGGATCTGGGGGCCCCCTTATTAAAGGGGGATCCCAGATTCCGATATGCCCCCCGCCTGCAGACCTCGACAACCAATGGCCAGGGTTGTCAGGAAGAGGCCCTTGTCCCCATCAACATGGCTGTATGTTGAGCACATAATACAAAATAATGGTAGTACATATGGTTATGACATCAAATGATGCACACACATTTGTCACTATCCACTAGGTGATGCACAAAGGCCTATAATGCTTATTGATCTAAAAACCCTCTACAAGAAACACAAATCAGACACACTTTAAAGGGCCCCTCCCTTTCCTCTGTCCCTCAGTTGTATGAAGATCAGGAAAACCTCCACCCAAAGTGAACTCAGAAGAGGAAAATTAGAAACACCCTAACACCACCACCAGGTTACATAAATGGGCCCAGTGAATAAAGAATAGGGAGGGAATATAGACGCTGTCCTGGAAGGTTCCTGGAAATACAGTTATTAAGTTAGTAAGTCTAACAGGGATTTTCCCCCCTCACCTTCCAGGACAGCTAATTGAGAGGATAAGCAAGATTCTATTCCTTAGGGAGGGACGACAGCCTGAAGTATTTTCCTTCCAAAGGAGAGGTCATGGCTGGAGAGCATCTGGACCCTATAATGCTTGATGAATGCATGAGAGGAGGACCAGACAGCAGCTTTGGAAATAAAATACCATGATGCACCCGTACTTTCTGCCCAAGATGCAGCTAGAGACCTAGTAGAGTAAACCCTAACCTTGGAAGGAGGGGACTGCCATTAAGATCTATAAGCGTTACAAATCGATTCTCTAATCCATCTGGCGATGGAACCCTTGGAAGCCCCGGAACCCTTCTTGGGACCACTAAAAGAAACCAGTAATTGGGACGTTTTCCTAAACTCACTGGATACTTTTAAATAATGCAGAAGACATCTTCTCACATCTAAAAGACTAAGGGCCTGATCCACAAAAACCCTGCGTAACTTAACTTTTGACATTTAAGTTACACCGCCGCAAAATCTCTACCTAAGTGCCCGATCCACAAAGCACTTACCTAGAAATTTTGAGCGGTGTAACTTAAGTGCCTCCGTCGCAAGGCGGTCCTCCTCTCCGGGGGGCGTTTAAAATTTAAATGAGGCGCGCTCCCGCGCCGGCCGTACTGCGCATGCGTGTGACGTAATTTTCCTGACGTGCAGCGCGCGAACGTAATTTACGCCGGGCTTTGTGGATTGCGACGGGACACTAAAGTTGCGACGGGTGAAAAAAAAAAAAGCGCCGGGAAAACAAAAACAAAAAAGAAAAATTGTCAGCGTCGCTCGGCATGCATTCCTGAGAGGGAGAACTCCATGCCAATTTTCAAAGAAAAAACCGGCATGGGTTCCCCCCCAGGAGCATACCAGGCCCTTAGGTCTGGTATGGGTTGTAAGGAGACCCCCCCTATGCCGAAAAATCGACGTAGGGGGTCCCCCTACAATCCATACCAGACCCGTATCCAAAGCACGCTACCCGGCCGGTCAGGAATGGGAGTGGGGACGAGCGAGCGCCCCCCCCCCCCCCTCCTGAGCCATGCCAGGCCGCATGCCCTCAACATGGGGGGGTTGGGTGCTCTGGGGCAGGGGGGCGCACTGCGGGCCCCCGGGCCCCCCCACCCCAGAGCACCCTGTCCCCATGTTGATGAGGACAGGACCTCTTCCCGACAACCCTTGCCGTTGGTTGTCGGGGTCTGCTTATCGGAATCTGGGAGTCCCCTTTAATAAGGGGGCCCCCAGATACCGGCCCCCCACCCTAAGTGAATGGATATGGGGTACATCGTACCCCTACCCATTCACCTGGAGGCAAAAAGTTAAAGTTATTAAACACACAACACAAGGGTTTTTAAAATAATTTATTAGTCTGCTCCGGAGGCCCCCCTGTCTTCTTTATTAGCTCTAATACCAGGGGGGGCATCTTCTTCCACTCTCCGGGGGTCATCTCCGCTCTCCGGGGGGGGTTTCTTCTTCCGCTCTCCGGGGGGGGGTCTTCTCCGCTCTGCGGGGGTCTTCTCCGCTCTCCGGAGGTCTTCTTCTATCTTCGCCGCTCTCCGCTGTTGACTCGGCGCACCCCGGTTCTTCTGCAGCTGTCCGGTGCCTTCTTCTTCAGCGCTGGCTGCCTGCTATCTTCGTGTGTTAGCTCAATTACTAACAGGCAGCCAGCGCGGTCTTCTGTGACGTCACTGCAATGATGGAAGCGCGCCTTGAATCCCATTTATATAGGCATCACCGTCCCATCATGCTCCGGTAGGTACCCACGTGGTGGGTGCACGTGGGTAGGCACCCACCACGTGGGTACCTACCGGAGCATGATGGGACGGTGATGCCTATATAAATGGGATGCAAGGCGCGCTTCCATCATTGCAGTGAGAAGAGGCGACGTGTCAACATCGGAAGAAGGGAGAAGAAGAACATGACATCACAGAAGACCGAGCTGGCTGCCTGTTAGTAATTGAGCTAACACACGAAGATAGCAGGCAGCCAGCGCTGAAGAAGAAGGCACCGGACAGCTGCAGAAGAACCGGGTTGCGCCGAGTCAACAGCGGAGAGCGGCGAAGATAGAAGAAGACCCCCGGAGAGCGGAGAAGACCCCCGGAGAGCGGAGAAGACCCCCCCCGGAGAGCGGAAGAAGAAACCCCCCCCGGAGAGCGGAGAAGACCCTCGGAGAGTGGAAGAAGAAGCCCCCCTGGTATTAGAGCTAATAAATTATTTTAAAAACCCTTGTGTTGTGTGTTTAATAACTTTAACTTTTTGCCTCCAGGTGAATGGGTAGGGGTACGATGTACCCCATATCCATTCACTTAGGGTAGGGGGCCGGTATCTGGGGGCCCCCTTATTAAAGGGGACTCCCAGATTCCGATAAGCCCCCGCCCGCAGACCCCGACAACCAACGGCAAGGGTTGTCAGGAAGAGGTCCTGTCCTCATCAACATGGGGACAGGGTGCTCTGGGGTGGGGGGGCCCGCAGTGCGCCCCCCTGCCCCAGAGCACCCAACCCCCCCATGTTGAGGGCATGCGGCCTGGCACGGCTCAGGAGGGGGGGGGGCGCTCGCTCGTCCCCACTCCCATTCCTGACCGGCCGGGTAGCGTGCTTTGGATACGGGTCTGGTATGGATTGTAGGGGGACCCCCTACGTCGATTTTTCGGCGTAGGGGGGTCTCCTTACAACCCATACCAGACCTAAGGGCCTGGTATGCTCCTGGGGGGGAACCCATGCCGGTTTTGATTTTACAAATTGCCGTGGAGTTCTCCCTCGGGAATGCATACCAAATGCCGTCGCTTGAATGTGCTTTTACATGGTGTTACTAACTTTACACCATGTAAAAGCAGCCCTAATTTTACACTTGCAAACTAAAACTTACGGTGAAAAAACGAAGCTGAAAAGCTTTGTGGATCGCCCTAAGTGCTAATTTGCATACCAGAAGCGGCATTTCGACTCGAAATGCCCCCAGCGGCGGATGCGGTACTGCATCCTAAGATCCGGCAGTGTAAGTCCCTTTCAGATGTCGGATCTTCTGCCTAACTTTGGAAAACTGATTCTGTGGATCAGTTCCAAAGTTAGAACCAGGGATACGACGGCTTACGCCGGCGTATCCCTTTTGAGGATATGGCCCTAAATCTTTGCTCCTCTGCATTCCCAGGGGAAGAACAAAAGCTAGGAAGAACCGCCTCTTTGGATCTATGGAACTCAGACGACACTTTGGGTAAATACAATGGGTCAGGCCTGATCACTATCCTGTCATCTAAAATTCTTAAGAAAGGGTCTTTACACGAGAGACACCCTAAATCGGAAACTCTTCTCTCAGAAGTAATGGCTAATAGAAAGGTCACCTTCAAAGTTATTAATTTCAAGGAGGCATCCTGAAGTGGCTCAAAAGGGGCTTTGGTAAGAGCATTCAACACCAATGACAGGTCCAAGGGGGGCACCTGCCTAACGACTCTTGGTGCCTGTCTAGCCCTGGCTGAAAGGAATCTTTTAATCAACGGTTCTTCTGCTAGTCTTTTCCCCAAGAACAGAGACAGAGCAGCAACTTGAACCCTAATGCAGCGTAATGCAGAAAAACTAAGTTTTTCTCTACGTGATTCATCTTGATTCCTCTCAAGCCTGCCTTGCATACACGCGTTCATGTAAAAAACGCTCGAGCATAGCGCGGTGACGTACAACGGCACTATAAAGGGAAAGTTCCATTTGAATGGTGCCACCCTTTGGGGCGCTTTTGCTAATTTCTAAACATGTAAGTTTTTTTTCCCTCGGAAAAGCATACACACAAGCAGTTTTTGCGACAAGAAAAAGAACGACGGGAAAAACAACGAGAAAAAATAGAGCAGGTTCTAATTTTTTTGCGGCCAGTTTTCTCGTCGAGAAAACTGCTGTGGAGCATGCACACGCCCCATCTAAAAAATGGCAGTTTTCTCGTCATGAAAAGTGGTCGTGAGTGCTGACAGGAAGCCTCTTTTCCATCCCCTTCTATAAAAAATCCAGAACACAAGAGATAGAAAACTAGTTCACTCCAGCACTTCTTTGCCAGACCACATAGGTCTTCCAAACTTTGCCATACATCTTCCTAGTGACTAGTTTATGGCTGTCTAGAATAGTTTTGATAACCCTAACTGAACATCCCTTTAACTGTAGGATGCACCGCTCAGCCTCCAAGCCATCAAATGGTAAATCGGAGGGTTTGGATGGAGCACTGAACCCTGGCAGATAAGATCCCTCCTCTCTGGCAGGGGCCAATGGGACTCTATTGAATGTGCTCTTAGTGCGGAGAACCAACTCCTCCTGGGCCACCATGTAGCAATTAGAATTACTTCTACTTTCCCAAAGCCAGCGTTTACTCTTCTAGTCTACTATCTGACCCCTTTACTATCTCTAATGGCAGTCGTCAAGGATGCCCCTTATCCCCAATCATCTTCTCATTAGTGATAGAACCATTAGCAGAATATATCAGATCCAGCGACAAAATAACGGGTTTAGAAACTGGCTCTGAGAGTCATAAAATAGGGCTGTTCGCTGATGATATTATTATTACTATTTCTAACCCAGTTGACTCCCTACCTAAAATCCAATCATTACTACATAAATTTGGACAGGCCTCCTTTTACAAAGTCAACGCAACCAAATGTCACACTTTAACTCTCAATTTATCTAAAGAAGAAAAAACTAACTTACAAAATAGCTTCCCCTGCAATTGGGACCCTCCCTCAATCACCTACCTGGGTGTACAACTAACGGCCTCTTCAAATAAAATTTATGCAAGCAACTTTCCCCCTCTACTTTCCAAAGTGGAAGCGGAACTTACTCAAATTGGAGCTCTACACCTAGCTGCATACCAAATGCAAGTCTTACCTAAACTACTGTACCACTTCAGATCACTGCCCATCCCAATACCGCAGAAATACTTTACTCAACTGGAAACCTCCCTTAGGAAATTTATCTGGGGTAACGGGAAGCCCAGAGTTGCGTTAGCACAGCTTTACAAACCCAAATATTTGGGGGGGTTGGGCTACCCAACGCTCACTTGTACTAAAGGGCGGCGGTCTTAGACCAAATGCGCTACTGGTTCTCCTGCCAAACTGACAATCGTTGGTCAGTAATCGAGCATGCGGTCACACCTGGTCATGACCTTCCTGCACTGGCGATAGCTGCTAGTCTGCACCACAAGCCAAATACTTCACCATATCCAACCATACAAGCTACTATTAACGCATGGTCTGCTCTTACTAACACACGTTTTACTGATGTCCCTATTCAAACACTACAAATCCCACTAGCAGCATACGAATATCTTATCCCTAACTTCACGGTCAAAACATGGAAGAAGGCGGAGGCGTACTACTCCACGTCCCCTCCGAATGAACAAAATGCAGTAGACAGGTATAGGCTATTCCAAATACAGCACTATACACAAGCCAACAAAAGGAGGCCTATCGAACTCCCGCAGATCCTTTGGGACTTCTTACGGAGCAAACCCTCAAACAAACAAAAAGGGATATCCCTCTTCTACAAATTTGTGTCCCCCCTATATGTCCAGAATAAGAACCCTAACATGCTGAAATGGGAACGAGAACTGCAATTAGAATTTCCACTGCACCAGTGGCATGAGGCAATAAAATATAATGGGAAATCCTCGGCGTGTGTGAATCACTGGGATAATGCACAGAAACTATTACATAGATGGTATTTAACCCCTGTCCGGTTACATAAAATGAACAGCTCTATGACACCACTGTGCTGGAGGAATTGCCAGTCAACAGGGAGCCTGATCCATATTTTTTGGAATTGTAATGTCATTCAGGGTTTCTGGAAGAAGGTACAATCGCTTATTGTGCATGTGATGTCAGTAAAGTACACGCTTACCCCTGCATTTACTCTTTTGAGCCTGGGTATTGAGAATTTCCCACCGCTTATGAGAAAAGTAGTTGTGCATATCTTATTTGCCTCTCGCATTTCAATAGCAAAGGAATGGCGCTCCCAACTATCCCCAAGTATCACAGAAGTTATTTCAAGGGTGCATTCACAGTACATTATGGAAAAAATGCTAGCATACACAGAAAGGAGATCTCACAACTTTCATAAACACTGGGAAATATGGAGGACGTCTAAGTATGCCCCCTCACACTTGTGAACTTAATGATATTAAAGTATTAAAAGTGTAAATATCCTAACATCGAGTGGTAGGACCCAGAAACTAGGTATGTCCATGATTGCTTACTTTGTATTCCTGATTATCAATGTTGAACTGTTTCATAGTTTGTTATTATTGAGTTCCATTGCAACTGGGGAACGCTTACTAGACGGATATGCACCATGGACCCTCGTTAAGGTCCTGGACAAGCTACATATTGTTGACCTTGCATTTAGCCTGCTCATAGTTTGTACCCGAAAGGGGTGACAGGCCTAACCTCCTATGGAGGCCAACCCATAGAGAATGTTTGTAGCTCATACTTGTGCACTATGGGCCAGATTCACAAAGCCCTTACGCCGACGTATCTAAAGTTGTGCGGCGTAATTGAAAAATGCGCTGCGCGTATCTTTGCGCCTGATCCTCAAAACGAAATACGCCTGAAATCCAGATTTTTCCATCCTACTTAAAACGATTACACCAGCGCATCTTGAAGCGCAAAATACGCTAGACACACCATTGATTTTCAATGCTAATGTGCAAATGAAGGAGATAGGGCGATCCACAAAAGTACGCTTGTGCGGCGTAGATTACGCCCTGTGCGCATCTGCTAGTTTCATGGTGTAAAATTACACCTTATAAAAGGTGCCCTAACTTTACACGAGCCGTGTAAATGTCAGCTAAAGCAACACCGTTAGGGAAGAGCTGAGAACACACACTTGCAGGACAACAATCTGTATGCCAACATGCCAGGGGCATCCATGCTCAGGCCTCGTACACACGACAGAGAAACTCGATGTGCCAAGCCCGTCGAGTTCCTCGTCGAGTTCCTTGTTGAACTTGTCGAGAAGCTCGGCAGGCTTGCTTTGCGTACACACGTAACATACCAAAATCTGGTCGTTCTCCGGCGCGATGACGCTCACGACGTATGACGCGACTATAAAGGGGAGGTTTGATTTTGTTGGCGCCACCCTTGGGGCTCCTTTTGCTGATTCCGTGTTTACGCGTGTTAGTAAAAGTTTGGTGAGTGACGATTCGTGCTTTTCAGTCTTTGTGCTTTCAGATTGATCTCTGCCGTTCAGTTTGTACTTGTGGGGGTCGTATCTAGGCAATCGAGACGTGCGGTCAGGTCGTATTGTTTTACATTGCGGTCCTGTCCCCGCGTTTTTCATTGTCAGGGTCGTTCTTCATAGGTCTTGCTGTTCTTCACTGCGGTCTGTTTAGTGCAATTCTGATTTGTCGTTCGTAACTAGCCTTGTAGCCATGTTGCAGGCACCTAGTCGTCGCCGACTTAGTGCTAAGCATCTTCTGAGTATAGGTCTGTTTGTTTATGACCTAGACGATGAGGAGTTCATGAACAGGAGGAGGACACGTTCATGGACCAAGAATTGGTTGCTCCGTAGGAACCAATTCTCTCACATGCCTTTGCTGCGGGAGCTTCAGGAAAATAATCCTGTTGATTACAGGAATTTCCTGAGGATGTCTGATCCCGTCTTTCAGCACCTGTTGGCTTTGGTGTCCCCCTATATTACCAGGCAGGACACCGTTATGCGGGAAGCCATCAGTGCTGAGCAGAGGCTAGTTGCCACCCTCCGTTATCTGGCAACTGGGAGAAGCCTTCAGGACTTAAAGTTCTCGACGGGCATCTCCCCCCAGGCTCTGGGCCTCATCATTCCTGACACCTGCTCTGCCATCATCCAGGTTCTGCAGGAGGAATATATGAGGGTAAGTTTTCTCCTTTAATCTCACATTTTATGTCTATAATGTATGCTAATGTCTTGTAGTTATCTCCTCCTTCCCTAATTACCATGTCTGGAATATGCTGTGAATGTCCCCTTTGCCCCCATGCATGATGTAAACTTTGATGCCCCTTTTTTGGCCTACATGCATATTTCCCATCACTTACCTCCCCAGCATGCTATCCTGGGCCCCAACCTACCTAGTCTAGTCACTTCCCAATGTATTGTGTTATATCCATTGTAATGTCCCCCCCTCCCCTCCAAAATGTGTTGTAAAGTCTATGTTCACCAATATTTAATTTTTTTTTATTTATATTTTAGGACTCCAAAACTCATCTAGCCCTCCCCTCCAAAATGTGTTGTAAAGTCTATGTTCACCAATATTAAAAAATTTTTTTTTTATATTTTAGGACTCCAAAACTCATCTAGCCCTCCCCTCCCAAATGTGTTGTAAAGTCTATGTTCACCAATAATCAAAATTATATTTTTTTAGTACTCCCAAACTCATCTAGCCCTCCCCTCCAAAATGTGTTGTAAAGTCTATGTTCACCAATATTAAATATACATTTTTTTATATTTTAGGACTCCAAAACTCATCTAGCCCTCCCCTCCAAAATGTGTTGTAAAGTCTATGTTCACCAATATTAAATATAAATTTTTTTATATTTTAGGACTCCAAAACTCATCTAGCCCTCCCCTCCAAAATGTGTTGTAAAGTCTATGTTCACCAATATTAAATATAAATTTTTTTATATTTTAGGACTCCAAAACTCATCTAGCCCTCCCCTCCCAAATGTGTTGTAAAGTCTATGTTCACCAATAATCAAAATTATATTTTTTTTAGTACTCCCAAACTCATCTAGCCCTCCCCCAAACTTGGGCACTGGCCCATCAGAGGGGGTGTTTAATGTGTTAATTGTCTAAATATATTTAGATATAATATGCTAGTTCCCAGAAATGTTATAATGCTTATAATGTCTTTGTATAATCTGCTTGCAAGGTTATGTGGCTAATTTTTTCTTTTTTTCTTCCCCAGCTTCCGTCCACACCACAGGAGTGGCAGTCTGTGGCTTTGGACTTCCAGACCCGATGGAACTTCCCCAACTGCGGGGGAGCCATCGACGGGAAGCACGTCCGCATCGTGCCTCCACCCCGTTCAGGATCCCAGTTCTTTAATTATAAGGGGTTCAACAGTATTGTGCTGATGGCGGTGGTGTCAGCACAGTATGAATTCCTTTTTGTGGATGTCGGGATGAATGGACGGGTATCGGATGGGGGAGCCTTCAGGCAGACGGAGTTCGCGCTTCGCCTTCAGGATGATGATCTGTCATTGCCACCGGATGACCAGAATGTAGAAGGCCTGCCATTTGTTTTCCTGGCTGATGAAGCGTTTGCCCTGGGACCCCATCTTATGAGGCCATACCCTCAGCGCACCCTCACCCCAGAGAGGAGTGTCTTTAATTTCCGGCTGGGCCGAGCACGTAGAGTGGTTGAGAACGCTTTCGGCATCATGGCCAGCCGGTTCCGCCTTTTCCTCACCTCTCTCCACATGGCGGAATATAAGTGGAATACTATTATTTTTGCCTGCTGCATTCTCCACAATTTTTTGCGGAGACAATCTCCAAATTATATGGCCCTGGTTGGGCCCGAGGCACAACATTTGACCCCTGCAGAAACTTTGGCGGGCCTTGAAGCTGGCCACACAGGACTGCCCCCCCAGAGTGCCCGTGAAGTCCGGGACAAATACATGGACTATTTCATGGGTAGGGGGGCAATACCATCTCAAGCAAATTTGCCATAATTGTAGCTTTCACCAAAATAAATCATAATCTTTTTTCTAAACTTGTTATGTCTTGCTTGTGTTGTTTGGAGTTCTTTACTAAGTGTAACTAAGTGTATTTTCATTATCAACTAGCAAACATTTCCCAGGTGACCCCCAAACCAAACACATAGAAAATTTAACGTATTTTAGGAAAAACACCACACACTTTTTTGATGTTCAAAAGCTCTTTATTTTCTTAATTTTTTTATTTTTATTTTTTCCAAAATACCCTACAAAAATTTTTGTTATATTTTTCTCATACAATATACAATCATTTTTGTATTTTTGTTGGTCATTTTTCTCATACAATATACAATCATTTTTGTGGGTGATTTTTCTCATACAATATACAATCATTTTTGTAATTTTTTTGGTTTTTTTTCTCATACAATATACAATCATTTTTGTAATTTTTTTGGTTTTTTTTCTCATACAATATACAATCATTTTTGTATTTTTGTGGGTGATTTTTCTCATACAATATACAATCATTTTTGTAATTTTTTTGGTTTTTTTTCTCATACAATATACAATCATTTTTGTAATTTTTTTGTTTTTTTTTCTCATACAATATACAATCATTTTTGTATTTTTGTGGGTGATTTTTCTCATACAATATACAATCATTTTTGTAATTTTTTTGGTTTTTTTTCTCATACAATATACAATCATTTTTGTAATTTTTTTGTTTTTTTTTTCTTAATAAACATTAAAATCTGGTTATTTTATTTTTTTGTTATTTTTTTTATTAAAGAAACTGTCAAATCTGGTTATATTATTTTTTTGGTTTTTTTTTAATTAAATAAAGTATAAAATCTGGTTATATTATTTTTTTGTTTTTTTTTTAATTAAATAAAGTATACAATCTGGTTATATTATTTTTTTTTTTTTTTTTTTAATTAAATAAAGTATAAAATCTGGTTATATTATTTTTTTGGTTTTTTTTTAATTAAATAAACAGCAAAATCTGGTATTTTAAAAATTATTTTTTTTTTTTTTTCTGATTCAGACTCTCCCCAAAACATCTAGTAAATTTTTTAATTTAGTTTCCACCCTCCTTGTTCTTTCGTTTATTTTTCTGTTGGCCAGATGTATCTCCTCCACCTCTTCTCTGCAGGCCCATATTTCGGAGATCAGCATCTGTTTAGTATGCCTGTCCAAGCCACCACCTGATCCTGAAATGTGGGACAAAACAATTTTTTTAAATTAGGCAGGCCTACATCTACATTACCTGAAGCTGGGTTAGTTATATGTTACTTTACCTGATGTGGTGGCAGGCTGCGCATCATCACCATCCCTCGGGGGTGTGGCTTGCTGGACTTCTTGCTCCCTTCTTGCTTCATGACGCCCTACGAGAATGAAGAAAATGGAAACAGGATTTTTATAGCTTATAGGCCTGAAAGAGGAATATGATTCACTTTATACAATTTCTGGGACTATTGATGTTTAGAAAAACCCCTCAGGGCAAAACACAGGATTGAAGGCATTCACAAAGATCCTGACAAATCTTGTAGCTTTGGTCTACTTTTAAACATGTAAGCCAACCAAGTATACACTGGATCACCTCAGCTCTGTGTGAAGCCCAAAATGGGTTATTAAAGGGGACAACAATTATGCAAATGAGTCCACATGTGTCACCGACTGCTGAGCAGACTCTCCTTTTACTGTATATTTAATTAGTAAAAAAAGTTTTGTGGTTTTAATAGCACATCTACATAATTTTCACGATTGATCTCACCACAATTTTAAAAAAATGTCATAATTTGTATGATTTTAAACACAATATTTAGTCGTTCCGAATGGACGTCCAGTTTGACGACAAATTATTCTGCATAAAAAAATATTACAGTACAACCTGAAATAAAAAACACATGGCGCGGAACAAATCTTACAAAATATATAACAAACTTACTTCTTCTAATCACTCTCCTGATCCTCTTCATTTGTTCCGGCTCACGTTTTTTAAGGTCACACCACCTTTTCCGGATCTGTTCTTTTGACCTTTTCACCCCAAATTTCTGATGGAGACTCCTCCTCACCTTCTCCATTATTTGGGCCTTGACCTTATTAGGGTACTTATATGGCCCATGCCTCCCATCGTAGTCCTCTGCTTTGAGGATGAGGACCATCTCCACCATTTCCTCAAAGGTCATGTTGGAGGCCTTACAACGGATTCGCCGTGCTGCCATATTCTCCATGTGCTTCCAACAAAAAAAAGATGGAAAAGGGGCGGGGAAAATACGACACCATGAACGTCAGGGGCGGGGAGACGTGCGTAAAGTCCCACATGCGCGTGTATAAAGGGCTACCACGTGAGTAAAAGGGGCGTTCACAGTTTGTGGAAGACGGCGGAGATAACGATCGGGTCAAAGACCGGTATGTAACTACATTTTACATGTTTTTCTTGATTGAATGATTTTGTGGCCTACATCTTAGGTTCATAAATTAAAACATAGCCAGTTTGAAATTTGAAGGTAATGGTCCGCTATAGTGCCGTCGTACGTAAACAACGCTTTGATTATGCATTTTGATCCAACTACTGTTGTGTGGGCAATCTCGGTTCTCATCAGGATGTCTTCTAAAAACAAGTCGGTTTAAACATGATGCAAATGGTCGCTTTTATGTCTTGACCAAACTATATCGGGAGTGCTTTTCTCTAACTAACGTTTCATACACAAATGAGGATGAGATCTGGCTTATTAGTTCGACACAACTGGTCATCTGTTTCCTAGGAACTGACCCAACATGATCTACTGCCAATTCCTCCTTGTCGTTTTTGCGACGGAAGATAAGGGGCGGGGGGGAAACCTCAATTTTTTTTAAGCATGGGCGGATGTCGTGTGCGGAGTGTATATAAGGCTCGAACACATGTAGCGTCCATACGACCGGGTTGCGTAAGAAAGACGTTTGAACGACAAGCGTGTAGGTATGCTTCGAACTTGGGACAGCAGTGGCATATTCAGGAAAGACAGACATTTAAAGGAGCAATAAGCCAAAATTGTTTGGGGCAGAAATAACTAACTTTACATTATATCAGTCTTGATTTCATGTCCTCATTGTCCCTTTTTGCTTTTAAGCAGCTGTAATCCTTTGCATAAATCATCACTTCCTGGTTCTCTGGCTCCCTCTCAAATTTATCAGGGGAGCTTGTCACTGTGGTCTAAGCTGTGTGTCTAAAAATCCACCAAAACAATGCTAATAATTTTAGAAATTAAAATATGCCCTGCTTTTATTTTTTTTGGGTTCTGTGTGTCTCTTTACTTCACAGAAACATTAAATAAATTTAAAACCAAAAGTGAAACTAGAGGCACATTATATGTATGCACTTGTATGTCTCTAGACACTGTAAACAGTCATTTCCTCCAAAAATATAGTTATCCATTACTGACCCTTTAAGGGCTAGCTTGTGAGAAAGAGTAATTGACTTTATAGATTGTGTAGTGACATTATTTTTTTATCCTTGGTTTTGGACAGGAAACGATGAATCTCTTTAACCGACCCGACTTCTTGGAGATCTTCATTGATCGGTGGCAAGAACTTCCTGTTCTGTGGGCCACCAAAGACCCCATATCTAGAAATAGAGAGTTGCGCAAAACTGCACTGGAGAGCCTGCTCCCACTTGTGCGGAGACAGGTGGGGTTTGATGTGACAACTGACCAGTTGGAGGTCAAAATTGGGACCTTGAGAGGCACCTACAGGAAGGCACGCAACAAGGTCTTGGCTTCGATGAGGTCTGGAGCTGGAGCAGGGCGGGTATTTAAACCCAAGTTGTGGTACTACAGCAAACTGAGCTTCCTGGATGAACACCTGGAGGTAAGGGAGTCACTTTCTAGCCTTCCCCCCAGAAGCCACAGAAGGTCCAGCCTTCCCTCCAGCCAACCTGCTGCTCCCTCTGCAGATGAACCCTCTCAGCAGCCTTCCATCCTGGATGAAGATCCGGATTTGCCCAGCTGGAGCCAGGTATATAGTACTTTCAATGTGCAAATGTGTGGTGTTTAAATGTTGTTAAAGAGATGTAAATTAAGATGTTAAAGGTAAATAAAAATTAGATCTAAAAGTGTTATTCCTAAAATTTGTCAGTATTGGCCATGAATTTTTGTGGTGTGATTGACCATAAAACATGGGTCAGAATGATTGGCTTAGCTAAGTCCTGACTAAAAAAAATGCAACAGTCAGGAGCTTAAATAAATAAAACAAAAATTTTTTAAAATAGTAAAACATTACTTTTTTTCCATACACAGGACGAGACCAGGCAGCAGGAGGATCAGGAAAATGCCAGGCAGGAGGAGGACAGGGTGAGTGGCTTGGAGGAGGCTGCAGGCCCAAGTATCTTGGACGTGTTGGCAGGCCCAAGTGGAGCGGATGAGGTGGCAGGCCCAAGTGGGTTGCACGAGGTTGCTGGGCCAAGCACAAGATGCCAGGTGTCTCCTCTTCGTCTGCGTCCGAGAAGGCAGGTGAGGGATACAAGGGTGTGTGACGCCTCACTAGCCCTCATTCGGGACGCCCATGCAACCCTTCAACAGCCTCCCACTGCTCAGGAGGGATTTGTAACAGTGGTTTTGGCCAAAATGTCAGAAATGACATTAGACCAACGCCTCCTCTTTGAGGGCCTCCTCATCACCCTCGCAAATCAGGGGGTGAGGGGTCTTCTCACGGAGGACACTGTGATTTGCCGCCATCCCCATCCTCACACACCACATAACTCCCAAGCTCCCCCACCTTCTTCTTCTTCTCATGCTCCTTCTCAAGCTCCCCCACCTTCTTCTTCTTCTTCTTCTTCTTCTCATGCTCCTTCTCAAGCTCCCCCACCTTCTTCTTCTTCTTCTTCTCATGCTCCTTCTCAAGCTCCCCCACCTTCTTCTTCTTCTTCTTCTTCTTCTCATGCTCCTTCTCAAGCTCCCCCACCTTCTTCTTCTTCTTCTTCTCATGCTCCTTCTCAAGCTCCCCCACCTTCTTCTTCTTCTCATGCTCCATCTGAACATTCTTCTTCCTCTTCTTCTCCTGCTCCTTCTGAACATTCTTCTTCCTCTTCTTCTCCTGCTCCATCTGAACATTCTTCTTCCTCTTCTTCTCCTGCTCCATCTGAACATTCTTCTTCCTCTTCTTCTCCTGCTCCTTCTGAACATTCTGCTTCCTCTTCTTCTTCTACTACTCCTCCTCCTTCTACTCCTCCTCCTTCTACTGCTCCTCCTCCTTCTACTCCTCCTCCTTCTACTGCTCCTCCTCCTTCTACTCCTCCTCCTTCTACTCCTCCTCCTTCTACTGCTCCTCCTCCTTCTACTCCTCCTCCTTCTACTCCTCCTCCTTCTACTGCTCCTCCTCCTTCTACTCCTCCTTCTACTCCTCCTCCTTCTACTGCTCCTCCTCCTTCTACTCCTCCTTCTACTACTCCTCCTCCTTCTACTGCTCCTCCTCCTCCTCCACCTCCTCCTCCACCACCGTCGGCTACTCATCCTCCACCACCTTCGTCTACTCCTCCTCCTGGCATGAGTACTACCCCTGTGGCACCACCTCCAGCCAGGCAGAAGAGGAAGGCTGCTGAGAAGGCTGCAGAGAAGGTGAAAGAGCAGGCTGCAGGGAAGCCACCAAGGAAGGCCTTGAAGAAATCCAGAAAGTGACTCCCTTACTTCCATGTGGTGTACCAGAGTTCAGGCTGCTGTAGTACCACAACCTGGTGACATCTGCCTGCCCTGCTCCAGTTTCTGACCTCGGGGAGTCCAAGACCTTGATGCGTGACTTCCTGAATGAACCTCTCAAGTCCCCATTTTGGCCTCCAACTGATCACCAGTCACATCAGGCCACACCTGGCTGTGCACAAATGGCAGCAAGCTCTCCAGTGCTGACTTTTGCATAGTAAATTTATTTTTATTACCAAAATAAATGGTACATTTTTTTTTACAGTTCATACTTGTCCTTGTATTTTTTTACATTTCAATTTTGCAAGTGAGAAGGCAGGTTCTTATTTTTTAAAAATTGGATATAAGGTGTAATTTGAAAGGGACACATGAGATAAGACAAAGCAATAAGGTTTCTATGGGGGGAACTTGACATTACAAAAAAAAAAAAGTATTTGCATTTTTTTAAATTTTAAAATTAAGGTGAATATTAAAAGCAGGATTTAAAACACACGACCAAAATAAGGTGACAATAAAAAAAAAAATATATATTGAGTCCAGTAAGAAAAAGGTTCCACCTAATTTTAAGGAACTCTGTGTGAATATCTTAAAAAAAAATTATTATATTGCTGTTTTGTGCCCTTACAAAAAATTGTGTAAAGCGCTGCAAATAAACGATTAAATAAAGTTGGAAGCGACACGAATGTGCTATCTCCATTCCAAACGCTAGTTTTACCTATGTTGGTCTCCAGTGTCTAAGTTTTTGACAGGTTTCTTAGCATACACACGACCGAGTTTCTCGTTTAAAAAACAGCCCGATGAAGAACTCGTCGAGCCAAAATCCACTGCCATCGAGAAAATAGAGAACCTGCTCTCTATTTGCTCGACGAGTTCCTCGGCGGCTCCATCGGGCCGAAAATGTACACACGACCGAGTTTCTCGACAGAATCCGGCTCTTCACCGAGATTCTCGACGAATTCTGCCGAGAAACTCTGTCGTGTGTACAAGGCCTCATAGCTATACTAGTGACTTTAGTAACCAAGGGTTTTTTAATAATTAAAAAAAAAAAAAGTACAACCAAAAATTAATGGTGGCGGCGTGAGCTACGCCTGGGCCGACCACGGGCACGGCCAACCAGGGGAGACTCATGGGGGGGGAGCAGGGGAAGGAGGAGCCTCATGGGGGGGGAGCAGGGGAAGGAAGAGCCTCCCCTGGTGACTGTCCTCCTGCTGGCCTGCCCTCCAAGGCCACGGCGATCCTGGTCAGACCCACAGTGAGGGCAGCCGTATTGGCCTGGACAGCCTGGGTGTTTGCGTGGACAGCCTGGGTCAGGGCAGACACCTCCAGGGCCACGCCTGCTGTGGCGGTCTGCAGGTCACAAATGCATGTTATGACTGCCAAGGAGTTGGTGCCCACATCACTGACCGAGTCCTTAATTAAGCCCAGGTTGTCTTTGAAATGGGCCAAAGACTGGGTGAGCTGACCGAGATGTTGGGTCTGCCGGGCCTGGTCCCTCCGCAGACTGGCCGGCAGAACCTCGGCCACCCCCCTGGTCTTCTGGGTAGCCTTCCTGCCTACAGATGAGGCTTGTGGCCTGGGAGGAGGGGAGAGAGAGACCCTTGTGGGGGGAGCCCTGTTGGGGGAGGAGTGGGAGGGGCTACCCCTGATGGAGGCATGACTGCTGCCAGCCACAGGGGTAGCCTCAGGGGTAGCCTCAGGGGGAACCACATCCGAAGTCAAAAATATTTCCCTTGCAAGGTCCATCGGATCATCCCCATCCTCCTCCCCCTCATCCTCCCCCCCTCAACCTCCTCATGAGGGGAGGTGTGGCCACTCCCCTCCCCTGAGGACTCCTGCCCTTCTTGGGGCTCTTCAGCAGCCTGTTGTCCTGGGGGTGGTGCAGCCTGGCCTGATGGCCCAGCAATCTCCTGGCCATCTGTGGAAGACACAAAACATTCACAGGTTGGAGGATCCACACACTTGGCACATATTCCCTTCCCCCACCCACACATGCTACACACCAGGTAGAAATTAAAAAAAAAATAGTACCTGTCCTCACGCCCTCCTCGGAGTCAAAGCCAGGCAGGCCCACCACTTGTTGTCAGTGGAAGCACCGGGCCACTGCCCACTCCTCCTCAGTCAGCCTGACGGAGCAGGGTGGTCCTCCGCCAGTGCCCGTGGCATGGGCATTTATCTTGGCCATCTTTTCACGGACCAGGCTCCTCAGGTCATTTATCTTCTTAGAGATCCCACTGGGGGTCCTCGTCTCCCCCCCCTCCACATTGATCTGATCCGTAATCTCCTGGATGATGGCTCTCTTCCTGGCCGGGGGGGTGTCCCGGCTCTCAGGGCCATGCAAATATCGCCCAAATCGGGTGATAGCCCTGGCAAGTATTTGCTTTTCTCTCACTGAAAAGTTCAACTTGCGTCTCTTTGGTGCCATCTCACCCAACACTCAGCACCATACACACACACAAAAATCTAACAATACAAACAAACAAACACAAATACACACAGAACAAACACACACAAAAAGACACAGACAAAACACACACAAAAAGACACTGAACAAACACACACAAAAATCCAACCGCAAACACAAGACAGCAATATCAAACAACACAAGCAGACAGCTAATAGAAATTCAAAAACAAACACAGAAAAAACAAACAGAAAAAACACTCAGAAAAAAAACACAACTACTACAACCTCCTACTACAATAAATCTTTTAGCTAACAATACACTCACCAACAAACAGCAACAGACAACAGAGCAAAAGCAACTTGCTTTAGGAAAGGGGAAAACAGGGATGTACTTTTGCAATGGAAGTGCGTTTGTCTGGGGCTATTTAAGCACAGGGCGATTCTCAAACTAAGTATGCTTGGCCTTTTTCCTATCTCACTGATTGCGCCGAGCCGAGTTCTGCACATGCCCAGTGAGGTGCAGATTTGTGCGCGCATGCGCAGTATGGCCAGCCCTTCATTTGCATGGGGTCACGGCTCATTTCAATGGAGCACGCCCACTTCCTTCCCACTTGCAATAACCCTGCCTTACGCCTCGGTATTTACGTCGCGCTGGCGCAAATTTGGGCGCAAATGCTCTGTGGATACGGCACTTACGTCACAAAATTCAGCCGCCTTAACTTAACTGACATACGTTAGGACAAACTAAATTTGCGCCGCTCTACGTGAATCTGGCCCTATATGCTTCTTCAATGTAAGATGTATTTTGCTTTGTAAATCTTGAATTGATCCTACTGTACTATCTATGTATACATGGTGAAAAAAAAAAGAATTACTTCTACTTGTTCCTGCACAACCTTCCTGACTCCCCAAGGCAATAGCAGAAATAAAGGGAAGTCGTAAGCCAGGGAAAAAATCCACTTGAGAGAGAGCTTATCTGTCCCTAGGGACTCTGTCTCCCTCTCCAGGGAAAAATAAGCCAGAAGCTTCTTGTAGGTGAAAGCAAACATATCCACTCTGGGCATCCCCCACCTTGCTACTAACTCTCAGAAGATTTCCTGGTTCAGCTCCCAACCAGAGGCGTATCTAGTGAAAAGGGCGCCTATGGCAAGCACTGAAACTGCGCCCCTGTCAAAACATTTGAAGCCCGTCTTTGAGATAACCTTAACAAAAAAACAGCTAACAAAACTACAAGTCAAGGGCTTTAATTACCCCTTACACCAGAGTCAATAGCGTTACATCTTATATCAGAGTTCCCAGAGACCCCTACTTACATTGGAATCCACAGAGTTCCTCTTCACACTCGGAAATCTGATCTAAAGAATGCTGTGGACTCTGGCGTTATCTTTATTTACACTGTAAGGGGGGGACTCTGACACAAAGGGGATCTCTGTGGACTGGGATGTAGGGGGGGGCCTCTGATGTGAGGGGGTATCTAGTTATCACAGAGTCCAGAGATCCCACTTACATCTGTGTTCCCCTTTACCCCAGAGTCTGCAGAGTTACCTCTTAAAGCAGTGTGCCAGACAATAAGTATTTCTAGACAGGGGTTTTTACTTTATATCAGGGATGGACTGGCCATTGGGACTACAGGGAGTTTCCCGGTGGGCCGATGGCTCAGTGGGCCGGCTTCAGTGACAGCGGACCGCCGCCTCCCTTCGCTCCTCTGTCTCTCCCTTCCCGCAGCGCTCACCTGGGGAGGACCAGAGGAGCAGGGGGAGGACCAGAGGAGCAGGGGGAGGACCAGAGGAGCAGGGGGGATGACATAGGAGCAGGGGGGACGACAGAGGAGCATGGGGGAGGGGACAGACAGCTGACTCAACAGCTATGGCCTGGGAGCTTCTCACTTCTGCCCAATCTTGTCCCATAAGGGGGGGCACCAAACTGATTCTTTGCCCCAGATGAAATAATGTCTATCTTCCCCACTGGTACTGCCTATGAGAGTACCAGTACCAGCCGTTATACTCTAATAAATTAGAACGGCTAGTGGCTAGTGAAGGGGGAGAGGGGGCTTGGGTGGCCGGGGGGGTGCGGGAGTTGTCCGGCCGCCATGGGAGAGACCTGTCAAAGTGGGCCAGTCTGGATGAAGTCCAGGGCCAAATTTTTGTCCCAGTCCAGCCCTGCTTTATATGACCAGCCCTCCCTCCACAGTATGTGTGAGCATTTCCCCACCTCCATGGGACTACAAATTCCAGCATAGTAGGCTGTGTTCGTATTTCTCTGCTGCTCCCCAGTGCCCCCACACAATGATGACTGCACTGATATACAGGACACCCTCTCTCACTGCCTGCTGCAGTGCTGCCCAAACCCAGCCACTGCCAGAGTCTATGCCCCCACTACCCCCTTACCAGAGACCAGGGCCGCTGTTGGATATCATGGGGCCCCCTACAGCCTACCTGATGATGTCCATGACCCCACCCATGGGCCAATCCCTGGCCCTGCCCTAACCTCAAAAAATAATTCAGCTATCTTCAAGTGATATTTATGGCCTCAGTTGTCACAGAGGAGAGGGAGAAACTGATGTTCCTCCTCCTTCTTTGTGCACTGCCAATTCGACCAGATGGAATGGGCGAGCCTTTATTGCCATTAACTACATACAAGCGGGGAGGAGTTGATATTCAGCAAGCTGAATTAGAAAAAATAATCCATTTTACAGCCTCCTGGGCCCCTGTGTTTGATCTCATGGGGCCCAAAAAAATATGATTTAGACTACAAAGGAGCTATGGCCTGCAGGGAGAGGGGAAAGCATGAAAAATGTGCCTGCATCTTAATCAAGCGGATCAATCTCAGCATAAGGCACTGGCAGTATGGTTGTCCCTCCTGCTGGGCAGGTGGCTGGGCTCTGCTTTTGCACTGATAGGACCTTGAGTCAGAAGGCCTGTGAGGAGACATCTCCTGACTGAGTCCACAGTCCAGGTGTCCTGTCGAGAAATACACCGGCCCTATGCCACCGCTATAATCCTGGCTATAGCATTCCTGACAGCAGGCGGAGGAGTGATATTCAGCTGTCAGGGCTGCTGTAGCCAGAACTATAGAGTTAGCATCTGGAAATGCAGCTGCCTGCTTACTCCGCAACCAGTGACTGCACTCACAGGAGTAAGAAATGAGAAATAGTCCCACTTGCAGCGCTGCCATTGTCCATTAGCAAAGGCGCTGAAAAGGAGATCCTGCCTATGCTCAGGAGCCTGGAGGGAAGAAGAGACCTCAGACCCTGGTAAGTGCATTGCTGCCCAGCCACTCACCAGCGCCCCCTTCATATGGCGCCCATGGCACTTGCCATGGCTGCCATACCCTAGATACGCCCCTCCCAACTGCTTGGGCTAATAGTGACTCTGCTCATATAATCTGCCAACACATTTGTCTTCCCACTGATGTGGACCGCCCTGACCGAGGAAACGTTGTCCTATGCCCAGGAAAGAATCTCTTGACTTAACCATAGCAGACTATCTGAGGGAAAACCACCCTGTTTGTTAAGGTAAGCCACTGTTGTGGCATTGTCTGAAAAAACAAACAGGTCCCTCGCACGGACTCTGGAACTGACTAAAGCTTTCCCTACCGCCAGAAGCTCCCTGAAGTTTGAGGATTGGGCTGCTTCCTCTGGCAGCCAAGTCCCCTGAGCTTGCTAGCCTTCTCAGTGAGCTTCCCAACCCCACAAGCTGGTGTCCATGGTAATCTTTACTGGGGAATGCTGGGCCCAAGCCTTCCCCGCCTGCAGTTTTTTTTGGGTGGTCCCACCATGACAGATCTAGAGAATCGTCTCCTGGGAGTTGTATGACCTGGTCCAAAGAGGATCTTCTGCGGTCCCAACAACGCAGAAGAAATGCCTGCAGGGACCTGGAATGTAATTGGGCCCAGGGTACTGCCAGAATCGCTGCAGTCATCAAGTCCAACAGCTGCAATACTTGACGCAGGGAGGCCTAGGGACTGCACTTGAAACTTCGTATGGAGAGAAGGATCTTCAAGATCTTCTCCTCAGGAAGATAAATCTTTTGGACGACTGAGTCTATCAGGAAGACCAAAAACAGACAGTGTGGATTTCTGCAGATTGACTTTCCAACCTAATCTCGAAAGGGTCTGCAGAACTACCTGTAGATCAGCATGTAAATATACGTCGGCAGAATGGCACGTACAGGCAGATAGACGTGCCGGTACGTGCCTAGTCGTGGGCCGGGGGTCCGATCGGGACCCCCCCAGAACATGAGGCAGTTGGTAATCGTCTGGGAGCGATCCGGGATGAGGGGGCGGCTATTTGTTTCTAGCCACCCCCTCGCGATCGCTCCCAGCGAATCATCTGCCGCCTCGGCCCGCTCTGCCTGTGTAAGTGTAAACACAGGCAGGGGGAAGTGATGTCATCTCTCCTCGTGGCAGTTTTTCGACCGACGCTGAGGAGAGAGAAGACATCAGAACTGTCAGTTGCACTTAACAGTACACTGACACAGTCACACATAGGCAAACAACCCCCGCAGTCACCCCCCCAGCCCCCTGTCACAGTGTCACTGATTGCAGTGATCATTTATTTTCTGATCACTGCATTTAGTGTCATTTGTGAAAAAAATTGTTAGGGCAGTTAGCTTTAGGCCCCTTTAGGTCCTTTAGGTCCAGGGTAACCCCCTACCCCCCCTAATAAAGGTTTAACCCCTTGATCACCACCCTAGTTAAAAGCTGTGAAAATTCCAGAAAATTTACCCTAGTTTGTAGACGCTATAACTTTTGCGAAAACCAATAAATATACGCTTATAGTGATTTTTTCTACTAAAGACATGTCGCTGAATACATTTTGGCCTAAATGTTTGATTAAAATGTAGTTTATTCGATATTTTTTACGTTTTGTTATAAGAAAAATCATTTTTTTCCAAATTTACGATCTTTTTCCGTTTATATGGCAAAAAATAAAAATCGCAGAGGCAATCAAATACCATCAAAAGAAAGCTCTATTTGTGGGAAGAAAAGGACGCAAATTTTGTTTCGGTACAACATTGCATGACCGCGCAATTATCAGTTAAAGCAGCGCAGTGCCAAATTGTAAAAACACCTTTGGTCCTTTAGCTGCATATTGGTCTGGGGCTTAAGTGGTTAAGCATCCTGAAGATCCAGGGTCACCATGAATATTTTTGGTAGCAACAGATTTCTGAGTGAGTAAATGCTTTCCTCCGAAACAGGGGAAATAACCCCTTCTGGTTTTCCAAAGGGAGACAAGGTTTAACATGCCCTGTCGTTTCTCCTGGACTTTCGGCAGCCGAGTGAGAAAAAATCTCTGGGGAGGGGGAAGATTGAACTCTAATCTGTAACCCTCTTTTATGATCTTGAGAATAAAGGCATTTTCTGTTACCTCCGCCCATTCTTTGATGAAATGGGACAGCCTTCCCCCTACCCCTGACCTGGCGTCACTGAGTGCTTTTGGTCGTGGCTGAAGGAGCAAGGAGTGCCCCTTTAGCTTTGTCCTTTCTAAATTACCATTTTTTCTTGGCCTGCTGCCCACCTGTCTTGAAGATTGTTCCGAAAGCTATGAAAAAGCTTCTTAGTTTGAGGCTTAACCTTCCGAGATGGGAAACGTTTACCCTTTTCCAAAGAACGAGCTAGTATATCCTCTAAAGCCAAACCAAACAATACTTTGCCCTCAAAGGGAATACCACAGAGCTTATTCTTGGAGGTCAGATCCCCGTCCCATGATTTCAACCAGATTGCACGTCTAGAGCAATTGATCAAAGCTGACGTCTTGGTCACCGAACTAGCTGAGTCTGCCACTGCGTCTGCCAAAAAAGTCACTTACTTGGCAATCAGGGGAAGGGATTCTCTGATTTCTTCCACAGATGTGTCTGTGGAGAAAAGATCATCTAGCCTGTGGACCCAGACATCTCTATACCTGGCTATAAATGTGGATGCCAGGGCTGGCCCAAGAGATAAGGCTGAGGCTTCCCACCCTTTATGGAGCTAAGCATCAGCTTTCCTATCCATCTGGTCTTTAAGCACATCTGAGTCTTCAAATGAAAGATCAGATTTTTTTAGACACTTGAGACATAGGAACACCCAGTCTAGGACACTTGAAAAACACTTCCTCAATGTCTGACTGAAAGGGAAATCTCATCTTATGCCCTCTGGATTGGAACAACCTTCTCTCAGGTTCTTTCTCTTCAGACAGGACCATGTCTTTAAGTGACTGGTGTATAGGGATTAGCTGAACACCCCCTTTTTCGGTTCGCAGCAGAACATGCAAACAGGCAAAAAATGTGGTCGAACGCGCAGACACCATTAAAGTATATGGGACACGAACATGAAAAATCAAAAGTGCTAATTTTAAAGGCTAATATGCAAGTTGTGAAAAAATATGAACATATGCGCTAAAAACAACTAATTGATGTGATACCTACTATACAAATCAAACAAATGTACTATTAATATAAGAGAGCTTAATGTTGATAACACAGTGTGAGTGAATAAACAAACAAACTGAAAGACATCAATTGCAAACTGGTTAATCACATAACCGTCCCTATAATGGAAGGATGGTATCACTGAAGAGTTAACAGTGCGGCAATTGACAGCAGCGTGAGAGTGTCACTGAAATCAGATCAACACAGCCTTGATGACTAAAGTACACCGCAAAAGCTTCAGACCCACTCCAGTATACTCAGACCACACAGCCTTGATGATTGGTATATGATGCAGTAACTTCAGACCCGCTCCTCACACAACAAGGCAGGATGTAAAATATGTAAGAGAGGGGAAACACACAATAGTGTAATACTGCCAGATTCCACAAACAATACCGCTATAGCGCTGTGCGCCGATACACTCACACTCTCCCCGTCTTTGTAATAAGCCGCTCAGTAATGAAATGATGAGATCCTCACTCGGGAACTTCCGACAGGTCTCGTACGGCAGGCTCCTCCCCCACGCGCTGCGTCACTTGCCACGTGACTTAATCATGGGCACTCTCACGCTGCTGTCAATTACCACACTGTTAACTCTTCAGTGATACCATCCTTTCATTATAGGGATGGCTATGTGATTAACCAGTTTGCAATTTATGCCTTTCAGTTTGTTTGTTTATTCACTCACACTGTGTTATCAACATTAAGCTCTCTTATATTAATAGTACATTTTGAATGTAATTTATCACATTTGTTTGATTTGTATAGTAGGTATCACATCAATTAGTTGTTTTTAGCACATATGTTCATATTTTTTCACATTTGTTTTTGGTTGGGTATCTTTTTCACATGCTGCAGCTTTTTACATTTAATTATTAATTGTGTGGTGTAATCTTGGATCTAGTAGCGCTGTAGTTACATACTTTTTATTTTGCACTAATATGCAAGTTTACTGTCACAAAAAGTTTTTGGGGACCTGGGGACATGTATCAATGCATTTTTTTAAAAATGGCAGTTTTTTTTCGGGAGCAGTGATTTTAATAATGCTTAAAGTGAAACAGTAAAAATATTCCTTTAAATTCCATATCTGGGGGGTGTCTATAGTATGCATGTAAGGTAGCACATCATGTCTCCCGTGTTTATAACAGTCCCTGCACCAAAATTACATTTCTAAAGGAAAAAAAGTAATTTAAAACTACTCGCGACTATAATGAATTGTCGGGTCCGGCAATGCAGATAAAAGTCATTGAAAACAACGACATGGGTCCCCCCAGTCCATTACCAGGCCCTTTGGGTCTGGTATGAATATTAAGGGTAACCCCAAAAAATGCATGGGGGTCCCCCCAAATTCCATTACCAGGCCTTTCAGGTCTGGTATGGATATTAAGGGGAGCCCTGTGCCAAATAAAAAAAATGGTGCCCTCAATATGGGGAGGATGTCTCCATGTTGATGGGGACAAGGGCCTCATCCCCACAACCCTTGCCCGGTGGTTGTAAGGGTGTGTGGGCGGGGGGCTTATCGGAATTTGGAAACCCCCTTTAACAAAGGGGACCCCCAGATCCCAGCCCCCCATGTGAATTGGTGATGAGGTACATTGTACCCCTACCATTTCACCCAAAAAAGTGAGAAAAAAAAACACACACAAACAAAGTTGGGACAAGTCCTTTAATAAAAAAATAAAATAAAATTCCAGCGCCGTAATCCTTCTATGAGTCCGACCCGCCGCTACGAATGATACCACCTCCATAGGAGGCTGATGCGTGACCCGTCTGACAGCTGATTTATAAGGGTTGGGCCTCCCGTGATGCGTCAGAGAGGGCGGGTCACCCGTGACACCACGGGGAAACCGCCGGAAACCCCTGTTGCTAGCCACGAGTAGTTTTAAATGACATTTATCCCTTTAGAAATTTCATTTTGTGCAGGGACTGTTATAAACACGGGAAACATGCGCTACTTTACACCCCCCGGTACGGAACGTATTGTTTCACTCTAAGCATTTATAAAATCACTGCTCCCGAAAAAAAAAACGCCATTTTTAAAACTTTTTTTGATTGATGTACCCTGGGGCAGAACCTGGGACCCCAAACACTTTTTATGACAATAACTTGCATATTAACCTTTAAAATTAGTACTTTTGATTTCTCCTATAGACTTTTAAAGGGTGTTCCATGGCGTTCAAATTTGCAGCGAACACCCCACATTGTTCGCTATTCGGCAAACAGGCGAACAGCCAATGTTCGAGTCGAACTCATGTTCGACCCGAACATAAAGTTCATCCCTACTGGTGTACAGGAAAACACTTAGGCTTACGGCCCTGAAGACCTCTATACATTCTATCATGAACCAATTGAGACCTCTGCGATGGCTCAATCTGCTCAGAAGTATAGAATGCTTTTAACGGTTCCTCGATATCTTCTACTGGGAACCGTTATCTGGCTGGTTTAACAGAATCCTCAACTTTTGACGCGGAACCCTTGTTAGATGAGGAATCCAATTTCTTCCCCTCCACCAGGTCAGAGACTAATGGTTTCTGACACCAAGGGAGGCAGAGACTTTGCTGAGACCAAGGGGACCTGGGGCACTGTCACAGCTGCTGAAGTGGAGGGACCCAACCCTGCTAACCTATCATTAAAGGACTGGAAAGAAGAAAATACTTCTTGCATGGAAACCATTAATTCCTTTGAATGAATGAATGAATGACTTGTGTTACACATGCAAACTGAATCGCCTCTAGGCGCTTTTTGCAGCCAGTGTCTTCCTGGCTGGTGCGGTCATTTACCCTGTAGGATCTTGACACGCTTGGGACACACAGTCATACACACATATATACTGGGCCAATTTGGCCAGGATCCAATTAACCTACCAGCATGTCTTTGGAGTGTGGGAGGAAACCGGAGTACCCGGAGGAAACTCACACAGACACAGGGAGAACATGCAAACTCCAAGCAGATGGTGTCGTGGTCGGGATTCGAACCAGTGACCCCTTTTCTGCTGAAAGTGCTAACCACTACATCACTGTGCTGCCCTTAAAGGTAGAAAGAGAGTCAGCCCCTGCCACTGAAGAAATACATGTCTCACACAGCAGTTTTCTACAGCTATCAGGAAGTTTGGATCTACATTTCTCACATTTTCTTTTAACAGGTCTGTCAACCTAAAAAGAAAGGAGTCACAATAGGAACTTACAAACATCCATCCTGGTTAAATAAAACTCTCAAAAACCAGAAGGAGGGAACCATACAGGATCTGGAGGTAGCCGCTGGATCAGGCTAAGCGGGTGCTCCGTCCTCAAGGGGGTCCCCCACATCCATTATGCGGAGGAACAGGTAGGTGAGCAGTCTTGTTCTCAAGCAGCTGTCCTGGTAGTAGTCCCCAGCACAAAATCCCCAGCAGCGTTAAGTTGAGGCCTTGGCGATCTTGATACACCTGAGAAGGGAAACAGTATATGGATGCAGTCCTCCGCCTCTCTAGGTGTACCACGCTAGCCAGGATGCTGGGGGGGTGATCGTTGCAGCAAAAAAAAAAGATGGCAAGTAACCACACAATAAGGGGGGCCCTTCTCAGACTGCAAGAGCAGTAAATACTGCATACATGGCCACAACCGGTCTGAGTATCTGAACAAGGGGGTCCGCTAACCACAGTCACCAAAAAAGAAACAAACATAACGGTGTGTACTCCTGGAGGTCTGGAAATACAAAACAACTGAGGGACAGAGGAAAGGGAGGGGCCTTTTAAAGTGTGTCTGATTTGTGTTTCCTGTAGAGGGCAGAGCCAATCATCTCTCAAGTAGCTGTCCTGGAAGGTGAGGGGGGAAACAGCTATGATCAGGAATGACACCAGTTGCCCAATAAGCAAGATTATGCAATGTGCATGATAAAGTTTACAGGTATGATAGAGAATGAACAATACAAGAATAGACATAACCATGTGTGCATAATTGTATTGCAGATTTATTTTAACGTTTGTTTGATATAATCGCATATGAACTTTGCATAGGTAAGAAGCAGTACAGGATGGACGGAGTGCAATACCATCTTGTAAGCAATTTATAACTGCCTTCTTGAATGCGCATACACATGGATGATTTGAGGGCAAATTGAATGATTCATCCGTCATGAGCAGGAGTAAATGAACACCCTAATTTAGCCTTCCACTTGATGAGTCCCGGCAACCTGAACTCTCGAGGCGTGGAGATCAGCAAGGAGAACATTATGGAGAGGGTCTGGACTAACGTGCCCCCATCCATGCAATGGAATTCAAATGGAGTTGGAGACCGCTTGTACTCTACTGGTGAGCCCAGCGTATGAAGAAAGTGTGCCTTCCAAAAATCTAAAGCGAATCTCCCATTCGGCTGCGTCAGAGTTGAAATTGTAATATTATTATTATTATTACACATGATTTATATAGCGCCAACAGTTTACGCAGTGCTTTACAATGTATAGTGGGGACAACACAATTACAGTACAGTTCAATATAGAAGGTACAGGAGGTAGTGAATGTGTAGTAAAAGAAGGGATTCAATATGCGAATATTGAATATTTTTTACACTCAGGTGGCCAGACCATTTTTGCAATTTTTCCTTTGTTTTTTTATTTTTCACTTATAGCTTTCAGAATTTGTGAAAGACCCCCCCCCCCCCCCCAAATCATATATTTTCTGAAAGCACATGGTAATTAGAAAAAAAAGAAGGTGCTACTGATTTTTTAGACCCCATGGTATTTGCGCAAATGTTTATTAAACCAATAAACCTGCAAAAAATACACTAAGGCCCCGTACACACCATAGAATCCATCTGCAGATAAATCCCAGCAAATGGGTTTCAGCGGATAGATCCTATGGTGTGTACACGCCAGCGGATCTGTTTCCGCGGATATATCTCCCCTGGGATGGATTCCAGCAGATCGAATATTCGCTGACATGCAGAACATATCCATCTGCTGGTCTGTATAGACTCACCGGATCCATCCGTCCGAAGGGATCCCCCGCATGTGTCGTAATGATTCAACGCATGCGTGGAATTCCTTATATGACAGCGTCGCGCACGTCGCCGCGTCATAATCGCGGCGATGGCGCGACACGTCATCGCCAGAGGATTTTGGCGCGGATTTCAATGCGATGGTGTGTACACGCCATCGCATAGAAATCCGCGGAAATCCTCGAGAGGATTTATCCGCGGAAACGGTCCGCTGGACCGTATTCGCGGATAAATTCTATCGTGTGTATGGGGCCTAACACCATTATTAGCAGATAAAAACACAGCAAATTTTACAAAATTCTTACTAAATATAACAGCTTAACCTGTAATGAGTGAATAAATAACAAATATTTGTAATTTTTAAATTGCGTCTTTTTGCAAAATGGTAAAAATTGAACGGTCGCAAAAGTGTAAATTTCCAAATATCGAAAAAACCTGAAGGTTTTAATTTTTCCCTTACATCTTTCAGGATTTGTGAAAGACCCAAAACCATATTATATATTAATATAATAATAATAATATTATATTATATGTATATTAATAATATATTAATTTTGCAGCACAAACTGTGTACATCTTCAAATTTGGCTTGTTCCGGGGTGACATCATCCCATCACATGTGTTTCTAATAAGGTTGAACTTTGTAAGTTCTATTGTTTGTAGATATTTGCTTGTTTTAAAAATGCCTAGTTTTAGGCCCAAAAAAAAATAAAAAGGTATTTATCTACCAGAAAATTAAACAAATGCACAAGTTGTGCACAGAATAACCCCCCCCCCCCCAAAAGGGAGTTTTCAAGCAGAAAATTTTAAGATCGCACAAGTTGTGCACAGAATAACCCCCCCCCCCCCCCCCCAAAAAAAAAAAAAAAAGTATAGCACTCTGCCAAAATGGAATGAGAAACAAGACACTGGGACACATTTTAAGGGGGGGGCAGAACTACAGAGGAGCAGACAAAAAACACGTTTGAAACAGACTAAGCTAGGTGTGTTTGGGCCTAGGATAGCATGCTGGAGAGGTTAGTGAAGGGAAATATGCATGTAGGCCAAAAAAGGAGCATTAAAAGCTTACAGCATGCATGGGGACAAAGGGGACATTCACAGCATATTACAATCATGATAAGTAGAGAATGATGAAAGAAATACAAGACATTAGTTTACATTAAAGACATAGATTTTGATGTTAAAGGAGAAAACTTCCTGAAATCATCAGGGTTATTCTCCTGGATTTCCTTAAGCAGAGGCATATGAGAAAATTGGTCACGCTGGCGCAACCAATTCTTGGCCCATGAACACCTCCTCGACCTGTTCACGGCCACAGATCCAGTAACATTGGAGACACTGCAGAAGACAGCCCATACGCAGCACAAACTCGAGAAAGAGAATGCACCTGCAAAATGGCTTTAAACCGGTCGGCTGGTCAGAACACACTTAAAACAGAATGCACCTAGGAACAGCAAGGCCTGTAAAGAACGACCTGAAAAACAGAAAATGAGCGGACAGGAACGAACTGCAAAACAGATACAACCTGACTGCAAGCACTGAAAGACAGATACGAACCCACAAGCACGAACTGAACACCAGAAAACTATCTGAAAAGCACGGAGACTGAAAAGCGCGAATCGGCTCTAACCAAACTTTTACTAACACGCGGTAACCAGAAATCAGCAAAAGCAGCCCCAAGGGTTTCGCCATTGGATTTTAACTTCCCCTTTATAGTGCTGTCGTACGTGGTTTACGTGACCGCGTTCTGACACAATCGTTTTTTTAACCAATGGTGTGTAGGCACGACTGATGAAAGTCAGCTTCATCGGATATCTGTTAAAAAAATCCCTCAGTCCATTTTCATCGGATGAACCGATTGTGTGTACAGGGCATTAGTTGCAAATTGAACATACAGCTCTCAAAACTGACTGTAAATCCATCCTAGGAGTGGTTATTCACCTTCCTCATTCCTCATGTCACTTCCTGGCTGTGATCACCGCAGCTCTCAGAGTCTGGTCTTCCTTGATGGTTCCTCCACATCTTCTTTCTATCACAGCTCTACAGCAAATACTATTAAGCTCTTTGGAACATCCTATTCTGATAAAGCCCTTCAATCTTGGAGATTTGGAGGCATACACACGATACCTCAACTTTACTCTGATATGTTTCTTCATTCCTTCCAAGATTTATACTCAACCTACTCTATCCCATGATGCATCTTCTTCAAATACCTCCAAATCTGTCATTCTCTACAACACACTCAAGTTGTGATTCCCTGCTTATGGACACATTTCTGGAACTTTTTGACTCCACTAAACCCTGCTCCAAAGCACTCTCACCAATATATTCTCTCCTCACCACTCTATCTCCTGCTGAAAAACCTTAGATGCTAGACATGTGCAATTCGTTTAGTTTCTAATTGTTTTTTAACGAAAATTCGGAAAATTGTTATATTCGAATTTTCGTTTTCACAAACTTTTTATTTCCGAATTTTCGGACTTCCGAAAAATCGAATTTCCGAATTTCCTAATTTTCGTATTTCCGAATTTTTCAATTTCCGAATTTTCGGACTTCCGAAATTTCGAGTTTCCGAATTTTTTAATTCCCGAATTTCGGAATTTTTAATTTCAAAATTTTCGTATTTCGGAATTTTTAAATTTCGGAATTTTCGTATTTCCGAATTTCGGAAATTCGGATTTTCGGAAAATTCGGAAATACGAAAATGTTTCGTTTTTTTTTTATTTTAAAAATCCCGAATTTTAGAAATTTCGAATTTTTTTTTTGATTTATTCAATTCTAGAAATTTCGAATTTTTCATTTTTTTTTTAATTTTTGAATTTTTCATTTTCGATTTTCAAAAATTTAGAATTTTCGAATTTTTCATTTTCAAATTTCGAATTTTCGTTTTTTTTCGAATTTTTCAATTTCGAATTTTCCAATTTCAAATTTTTTGAATTTTCAAATTTTTCAATTTCGTATTTCCGAATTTTTACATTTCCGAATTTTCAATTTCGAATTTTCGTTATTTTTTTTTTTTCGAAATTCCGAATTTTCGAAATTTCCAATTTTTCTTTTTTTATTTTCGAATCTTTCAATTTTCGAAATTTCTAGTTTTTCATTTTTTTTAATTTTCTAATTTTTCATTTTCGATTTTTCAAATTTCTATTTTTTTATTTTTCGAATTTACGAATTTTTCATTTTCGAAATTTCGAATTTATGAATTTTCGAAATGTCTAATTTTTGAAATTCCGAATTTTCAAATTTTCGAAATTCCGAATTTTCTAATTTTCGAAATTCCGAAATGTCTAATTTTCGAAATTCCGAATTTTCAAATTTTCGAAATTCCGAATTTTCTAATTTTCGAAATTCCGAATTTTCTAATTTTCGAAATTCCGAATTTTCTAATTTTCGAAATTCCGAATTTTCTAATTTTTCATTTTCTAATTTTCGAAATTTAGAATTTTCGATTTTTCGAAATTTCACATTTTTCATTTTCGATTTTTTTTATTTTCGAAATTTAGATTTTTGGAATTTTTCATTTTCGAAATTTCGATGTTTGAAAAATTCGAAAAATAAAAAAAATTAAAATTCGAAAATTAAAAAAATCTGAATTTTCGAATTTTCGAAATTGTGGAGTTTCCGAAATTGTGGAATGTTCGTTTTTTTAATTTTCGAATTTTAGAAATTTTGAATTAAAATTTTTTCGTACTTCCGAATTTTTTCATTTCCGAAATTTTCCGAATTTTTTGAATTTCCGAAAATTATTTTTTTAATTTTCGTTTCATTAGTTTTTTCCGGAAATTTCGTTTTTTCGTTTTATTCGTTTTTTGCTTTTTCAGAAATGTTTTCGAATTTTTGAATTTCCCGAATTTATGAATTTACGAATTTCCGAAAAAAAGCAAAAAAACGAATAAAACGAAAAAAATATCTGATTTTCCCGAATTTACGAATTTCCGAAAAAATAAAAAAATGAATGAAACAAAAACGAAAAAATTTTTTGGGGGATTTTCCCGAATTTACGAAAAAAAAAAAATCGAAAATAACATGAAAGAAAAAAACGATTTTTTGGCAGTGCACATGTCTATTAGATGCTGAATGTTTGGGAACATACTGTGCACTATCCTTCACAGCTACTTCTGAGCTATGTATTTAACCTTGAAATACTCACGCTGCATCTCTCATTGGGAATCTTTTCAGAAGTTTCTACACAACTGGTACTACTGCCAAATTAGTAAGAATTTCACCAAATTATTGTATAACACGTTGTGTTCAAGTAATTTTTATTTTTCTACTAATAAAGAAATAATGAAAGTTACTAAAAGGTCCATTGGGTTCACTGTAAAGAGGGTACCCTGAGGCATGTATGGAAAGAGATTGTGATCTTCTTTTAACTTAAGCCTAGTTAGTACACAAAAACTGATATTTCAGGTTTGAGCCGCTGTACTAACAATCTGATGGTAGTACAGCAATCTCCCCTGCTGAGTTATTGTGTTCTGACAAGGGGACAACCCCCCACCAGAACACTCTGATCAGGGCTCTAAGTCATTGGCTGAGAGCCATGAGTGGGAGCCAGTCGTCAAACCTTTTTCGGTCATGAGCCTTCGACAGAAGCCGAAAGCCTATTGGGGTAGGGAGTTTCTACAAGAGGGGAAAAGCACCTGATAAGTCCAGACGAGAGCACGGAAAGAGGTGACAAAAGGGCTAGAGAGCACAAGGTCTTGAGGGGAACAAAGAGGGCAGTTTGGGATATATATTGAGTTGAGGTTGGTGATGTAACCAGGACAGAGTTGTGGATGGCCATACACATGACCATACTTGTTAGCTGACATTCGGCCCATGTATACTAGGCTTAAATGTTTCCCTATTACATAGGATACTGATTTTAAAATGGTGTCCTGTTTTTAATTAGACCATCTTAAATAAATATAGCACCAATGGTCAAGCAATAAAAAACTATTAGAGGGTGTGCACAGCTGGAACATACAGCTTATGACTGCTTGAACATTTAAATATTTCTCCATGTGTAACTATTTATACATTACCCAACAATACTTTTCCTAGGGTAAAAATGTCAGGAATGAGTCTTTATTTA
The DNA here is from genome assembly GCF_905171775.1 of Rana temporaria. NCBI lineage: Eukaryota > Metazoa > Chordata > Amphibia > Anura > Ranidae > Rana > Rana temporaria. Next base: position 289,502,453 of record NC_053491.1, on the reverse strand, counting down.
AACAGCAAGAGAAAGCATTTTTAGAAAATATATTTGTTAAAAAAGGCAGATCATTTTAATAGTCTGCAACATACAATTAGGGGATAAATCTTCATCTTTGAATTAACACAAAACAAATGTTCCTATCCAGGATTACTGAGCTAAACACAGAATGCATATAATCCCCTCTGAGGCTGAAACCAAGCAAGAATACTGTTACTGCTTCCTCTGGTGGAGGATATGAGTACACTGAAATAAAATGATCATTTTATGACAGTAAACAGCAGCAGTGTTTCAATTCTGAAAAAGGTCATTTCATTTTTTCCATAACAGACAAAGCAATTAAAAGAATTTCAATGACTGCTCTTTTTACAAATGTGAAATCCATAAATTAAATGATTTACCTAAAATAAGAATACAGGAAATCTATATTTTGTTACAGAGTATGCATAATTTATGTATGATGAAATTTAAGGAAATAAAAGTAATATTATTCAAAATTGTTCCTAATCTTTAATTTGATACAGGAAGTGAATGAACTTTAGAGTTTATGAGGCCTTCTTCACACTGGATCGGCGGGGGCGTTAGCGGTAAAGCGCACTGAATATATGGTTAAAAGCACCTGCAAAGCGCTGCCGAAGTGCTTTGCAGTTGCTTCGACAGTGGTGCCCATTAATTTTAATGGCAGGGGCGGTGTATACACCGCTCCTCCACCACCAAAAAGATGTTGCTTGCAAGACTTTTTCCTCTTCTGCAAGCACACTGCCCCACTGGGGTGGATTGAGAGGCGGTTTTTAGGCACTTTACAGGTGCTGTTTTTGAAGCAAGCTAAGAAACATTTGTCCGCTGGAAACCTGTCCCATCCGCCGGAAAATTGTCCAGTCGGCCGTACACACGCCCGAACATGTCCGCGGAAACTGGTCCGCGGACCAGTTTGAGCAGACATGTTCGGTCGTGTGTACGAGGCCTAAGAGGGAGTTGCAATAGTTAAGCCTAGAGATAACAATAAAGTTAATTAACAGTATTCTGGTATAATTTGTTAAGAAGAGCTATATTTGAGAAAATACGTGGTTGTGAAGGCAGCAAGATTTGGATAGTAATTGAAAGTGGGGACGGAAGGAGAGGTCAGGTTTTAGGATTCCATATAGCATCTATGCATGAAGGGGGTGATAATAGTGTAATTGACCTTAATGGGGCATAGAGGGAGGAAATATTATAAGTTTAGTTTTGGAAATAAAGGGCCAGATTCACAAAGGACTTATGCCGACGAATCTCGAGATGCGCGGCGTAATTGAAATTTGCGCCGCGCGTATTTTTGCGCCTGATCCTCAAAACGAAATACGCCTGAAAACTATTTTTTTCCGTCCTACCTAAAACAATTACACCGGCGCTTCTTCGAGCGCAAAATACGCTAGACACACCATTGTTTTGCTAGGCAAAGATGCAAATGAGGGAGATACGGCGATCCACAAAATTAAGTGTGTGCGGCGTAGGCTACGCCCTGTGCACATCTGTTAGTTTCCCGGAGTAATTTTACACTTTATAAAAGGTGCCTTAACTTTGCTCCAGCCGTGTAAAGGTCAGCTAAAGCAACACCATTAAGGAAGAGCTGAGCACACACACTTGTCGGACCACAATCTATCTGCCAACATGCCAGGGGCATCCATGCTCATAACGATACTAGTGACTTTAGAGGCGCAAAGAAGGAGGAGGGAACAGAGGAGGAGGAGGAGGAGGGCACAGGAGAGGGTATACCGCAGACGCCTAGATGTCTTTGCCATGGGGGAAGCAGAGGTGTGTCGCACCTTCAGATTCAGCCGTGAAGCCATCCTGGAAATAACCACAATCCTGTAGGATGACCTCACCAGCCCAACACACCGCTCACATGCAGTGCAGCCACTGATCAAGGTACTGGCAACACTGCATTTCCTGGCCAGTGGCTCTTTTCAGCGCACAAGTGGAGGTGTGGCTGGGATGTCACAATACTCCATTAGCAGATGTGTGCACCAGGTTGTCCCTGCAATCCTGAGACGCATGGCCAACCAAATCATCAAACCCTCCCAGGAGGTCCAGCGAATGAACACAATTACAGATTTTTACAAAATTGCAGGATTCCCACGCACCATCGGGGCCATTGATTGCACACATGTGGCACTACAGCCCCCCCCCATGAGACAGAGCACATGTACCGCAATCGGAAGCATTGGCATTCAATCAATGTTCAGGTGATAGTGGATGCCCAATACCTCATATGGCACGTCTGTGCCAAACACCCAGGGTCCAGCCATGACAGCTACATATACCGTCACAGCAACATCTCCAGAGAATTTGAACAGAACGTGTATGGGGACAGCTGGCTGGTTGGTGAGTGATATGGGTGTCAGGTATGACTGTCCCCCCCCATTAAAGCAGACATCACGAGGGGCACATGCATGACTAACATCCTCCTGTCTTTTCCCTTCCAGGTGACTCTGCATATGCACTGGGACCCCCATCTTATGACTCCATACCAGAACCCCCAAACCCCAGGAGAGGAAAGATACAATGCTGCACACATACGTACCCGTGGAGTGGTGGAATGCACATTTGGCCTCCTGAAGTCCCGTTTCCGATGTCTGGATAAGTCTGGGGGTACCCTGTTGTATTCCCCAAACTTTGTGTGCCAGATCATCGGAGCATGTTGCATGCTGCACAACTTCACAGTGAGAAGGGGCCTGGAGATTGACATACGTGATGACCTGACCCCCGAACCAGACAGCCCCCCCCCAACCAACTCTACCCGGTCTGCTGAGGGCACAGCAGCCAGGAGACGCCTTGCAGAAGGCATCTTTGCACAGTAAACACACACATTAAACATGGCACAATGAGAATGCATGAATGCACACCCACTGTGGTCCCTAGCACAGACACATCACATGCACATCTAATTGGATTGAACCCTAGAAAACCACATGGTATTAGGGAGCAGTAACGCCACGCCACGGCTCCAATTATGTCACTGTGCATTCATACACCTTTCACACGGACCTGGGATCACTTCTCCCTGGTCCTGGGGATCCCTAATCCACCACAACTGAGGGTGACACCATTTTTCACCAGGAATGTCACCCCCACATTCATACATCATTCACACACAAAAAACAAATCAGAATCACAAAAAAAATTCAGAAAAAAAAAAAAGTACACCCAAAATCTCAATGGCAGCGGCGTGAGCTACGCCTGGGCCGGCCACGGGCATGGCCACGGCCCCTCAGGGAAGACTCATGGGGGGGAGGCAGGGGAAGGAGGATCCTCATGGGGGGAAGGCAGGGGAAGGAGGATCCTCCCCAGGTGGCTGCCCACCTGCTGGCCTGGTCAGGCCCAGAGTGAGGGCTGCCGTATTGGCCTGGAGAGCCTGGGTGTTGTCCTGGACAGCCTGGGTCAGGGCAGTCACCTCAAGGGATGCGCCTGTTGCGGCGGCCTGCAGCTCAGAAAAGCAATTTATAAAAGCGACAGTATTTGTGCCCACGTCACTGACTGACTCCTTGATGGAAGCCAGGCTCTCCTCCACCTGGGCCAAAGTCCGGGTGACCTGACCCAGATGGCGGGTCTGAAGGGCCTGGTCCCTCTGCAGATTTGCAGGCAGGAACTCGGCCACCACCTGGTCTTCTGGGTGGCCTTCCTGCCTGCAGTTGAGGCTTGTGGCCTGGGAGGAGGGGAGCCCCCTGGGGGGGCAGCCCTGTTGGGGGAGGAGTGAGAGGGGCTACCCCTGATAGTGGCCTGACTGCCTCCAGCTGAGGCTTGTGGCCTGGGAGCAGGGGATCCCCTGGGGGGGCAGCCCTGTTGGGGGAGGAGTGGGAGGGACTACCCCTGATGGTGGCCTGACTGCTGTCAGTCACATAGGAATACTCATCCCAACATAACATCACTTCTCTGGCAAGCTCCATCAGATCATCCTCAACCTCCCCCCCTCATCCTCCTCCCCCTGAACCTCCTCCTGAGGTGAGGTGTGGCCACTCCCCTGCCCTAGGGACTCCGGCCTTTCTTGGGGCTCCTCAGCAGCCTGTTGTCCTGGGGGTGGTGCAGCCTGGCCTGATGGCCCAGAAACCTCCTGGCCTGATGGCCCAGCAATCTCCTGGCCATCTGTGGAGGACACAAAACATACACAGGTTGGAGGATCCACACACTTGGCACATATTCCCTTCCCCCACCCACACATGCTACTCACCAGATGGAAATCCAAAAAAACTTACCTGTCCTCACAGGATCATCAGATTGAAAGCCAGGCAGGCCCACCACTTGCTGGCTGTGGAAGCACCGGGCCACCGCAAGTTCCTCCTCAGTCCACCTTACGGTGCAGGGTGGACCTCCTCCAGTGCCCCTGGAATGGGCTGCTTGCTTGACCATCTTCTCATGGACCAAACTCCTCAGATCATTGATCTTATTCTGAATCCCACTGGGGGTCCTTGTCTCCCCCCCCCTTCGCATTGATCCGATCAGTAATCTCTTTGATTATTGCCCTCTTCCTGGCCAGGGTGACGTCCCAGCTGTCAGGGCCATGCAAAAATCTCCCAAATTGGGTGATCGCCCTGGCCAGCAAGTGCTTCTCTCGCACCGAGAAGTTTAATTTTCTTCTCTTAGGTGCCATCTCACCACACAACACTCAGCAACAGACAAAATTCAAACAGAACAAACAAACACAAAAACACACAGAACAAACAGACAAAAAGACACAGAACAGACAGCCAAAAATACACAGAACAGACAGCCAAAAAGACACAGAACAAACACACACAAAAATCAGACAGCAAAAAAACAAAAACACAAGCAGACAGCTAATATAAATTCAAACAAAAAACACAGAAGAAACAGACACAAAAAACACTCAGAAAATACACACACCTACTACAACCTCCTACTACAATAAAGCTTTAATATAACACTACACTCACCAACAAACAGCCACAGACAACAGAGCAAAAGACACTTGCTTTAGGAAGGGAAACACAGGGATGTACTTTTGCAAGGGAAGTGTGTTTGTCTGGGGCTATTTAAGCACAGGGCGATTCTCAAACTAAGTATGCTTGGCCTTTTTCCTATCTCACTGATTGCGCCGAGCCAAGTTCTGCACATGCCCAGTGAGGTGCAGATTTGTGCGCGCATGCGCAGTACGGCCGGGCCTTCATTTGCATGGGGTCACGGCTCATTTCAATGGAGCACGCCCACTTCCTTCCCACTTGCAAAAACCCCGCCTTACTTCTCGGTATTTACGTTGCGCTGGCGCAAATTTGGGCTCAAATGCGCTGTGGATACAGGACTTACGTCACAAAATTAAGGCGCGGTAACTTAAATGATATACGTTTGGAGTAACTTAATTTGCGCCGCTCTACGTGAATCTGGCCCAAAGAGTTTTAGAAGGCGGTGTGACATCCATATTGATATGTCAGTTAGTAGAAGGTATATTTGGATGTCATAAGCATAGAGATGGTATTGAAAGTTAAGAGGTCATTGACTGACCAAGGGAAGAGGTGTAAATAGATAATATATTGGTTCTAAGGTGAGGACAGAGCCTTGGGGGATCCTATCAGAAAGAGGAAAATCAGAAGAGGAGATAGAGTGATAGGAGACCTGAAGGATCACTTGGATAGGTAGGACTGCCTGTGATATTCTCTGTAGCAGGTGAGCAGGTGAAGCAACCGGCAGCGGTAGTGGAGCTGTGGGGTATGGCTGTGGATGCAGGCACTAGGGATGAGCCGAACATACGTTCGGTTCGCACCAGAACGTTCGAACAGACCGACCGTTCGCGCAAACATTTAGAACCCCATTGAAGTCTATGGGACTCGAACGTTCGAATTCAAAAGTGCTCATTTTAAAGCCCAATATTCAAGTTATTGTTGGAAAACATCTTTGAGAACCCGGGTCTTGCCCCAGGGAACATGTATCAATGGAAAAAAAAGTTTTAAAAACTGTAGTTTTTTCTGGAGCATTGATTTTAATAATGCTTAAAGTAAGAAAAAAAAAAAAACTTTAAATATCGTACCTGCTGGGTGTCTAGCAGTAGTGGCACGTGTTTAGAAATGTCCCTGCACAACATGAGATTACTCTCAGAAAAAAGTAATTTAATACTGCTTGCGGCTTTAATGTAATGTTTGGTCCCTGCAATATGGATAAAAATCATGGAAAAAATAACATGAGTTTCCCCGCCACCACTCCCCCCAGGTCATTACAAGACCCAGTGCCGATCCTGACCTCCCTGGGGCCCTAAGCAAAGTGACATGGCACATTAAAAATGAGAAGCAGGGGGCGCTGACAACAGTGACATGTCACATTAAAGAAAGTTGAGAAGCGGGGGGAGGGGTGTTCTGCTGTCGGAAATGACTCAGCCAGCGAGTTTAGAAGCAAGGGATGAGGGGGCGAAAATGACTTCTCACCAGACGGGGCCTCTAGTAATTTGCGGGGCCCTTTGCAGCTTTGCAGGGCCCTAAGCGACTTGCATAGTGAGCCTATAGGGAGGATCGGCCCTGACAAGACCCTTTGGCTCTATATACTTTGAACAGCAGTATACAGGCGGTGCAAACAAGATAAGGACTGTAGGTTTGTTAAGAAGAATCTGAACCATGTCAGACTTTGCTGCTGCATATTGCACAATTTCCTAAAGAGACCCTCAACAAACTACATGACACTTGTGCCTGATGAGGCCATTGATGTTCCAGTGGTGGTGGCCCGTGAGACTGTCCATGCAGGCTTGGCCCCCCAAAGCGCACGTGCTGTGTGGCAACAATATGTCGATTATTGTGGGGGGGGGGCATTATAATGCCAGATCTTGGCTCAATAATAGTTTTTTTTGAACAAATTCTGTGAAGAACCCCTGTTCTCTGAAGGCCTCCATTATTTCTGCAAGTCAAAATTAAGCAAAAAAAGCTAATGTCAGTCAAGCCTTAGCTTTCTCCCTATATCTAACCCACAAACTCATCTACTGATCATAAAGTCCAAAAATCAAGTTCCGTATCGTCGTACTGCACGATCGTTTTCCCGATGTTTTCTACCGACTGCGAACAACGTTCTCACTCACGCAATATCCCTTATACACTATGCATGCAAGAAGCTCCGCACGTCTCCCCGCCCATGACGATCGTGCTAGTAATTGCCACGCCCCTTTTCGGTCGGTCAATGCACTTCACTGAAGACATGATGGAGTACACTCTGGAGAGACAGGAAGCTGCAACCACAAGTAAGGAGAGAGGCCAGGCACACACCAGGAGCAAGAGGAGGTACAAAGCCACCAACATGGCTTTCGATAAAATGGTGGAGATGGTTGCCATCCTTAAAAAGGAGGACTATGACTGTCTAAAAGGGCTTTACAAGAACCCCAAGAAGGTCAAGGCCTAGATAATAGAGAATGTTCAGAGGACTCTCCATCAGAAATTTAAGGTGCAGAGGTCAAGGGAGCAGTTGAGGAAGAGGTGGTCAGACCTCAAAAGAAGAGAACCTGGAGCAGCTCGAGAGAATTCAAAGAGTCCTCAGAAGACGTAAGTTATTTAAAAGTGTACTCTGATTATTTGTTTTTATTATTTTGTGGCATGTGCTTTTTCTTTCAGGTTGTGTATATATACAGTTCAAGAATAGATGTCTCAAGGTTCATGTTTGTGGGCATAATAATCGGTTGTTCATTCTATATATGATCATTTTATGTGAGACCAATTTTTTATTTAATGTAGATGTGTAATTAACTAGATTTAAATAATCCAACTTAAGTCAATATACAGTAAAAGGAGAGTATGCTCAGCACAGCAGTTGATTACACATATGGACTCAGTAGCACAATAGTTGGCATGGCCGATCCACCCTATAGGCTCACTATGCATGCCGCTTAGGGCCCCGCAAAGCTGTGAAGGGCCCCCCAAATAACTAGAGGCCCCACCTAGTAAGAAGTCATTTTCACCCCTCAACCTGCTTTTCAACTCGCTGGCTGCATGGGAGAAGAGGCAAGAAGTCAGCACCCCTTGCTTCTCAATTTAATGTAAGATGTCATTTCCGACAGCAGAACACCCCCTCCCCCCACTTCTCAACTTTCTTTAATGTGACATGTCACTGTGGTCAGCGCCCCCGCTTCTCATTTTTAATGTGCCATGTAATTTTGCTTCGGACCCCAGGGAGGTCAGGATCGGCACTGAGTGTTGGTCACAAGAACAACCTAGTTAGGGTGTCACACAGAGGTGATCCAGTGTATACTTGTTGTTTTTCCATGTAGGAAACTTGGCCAAAGATAGGGAAATGCAGCAGCTTTGGTAATGGATAAAATCCTGTGTTAAGCTTAGAAGGATTGTAAAAACAGACAATTGTACCACACTTTTTAAAAAGAATGATTGACATTCCTCTTTCAGGCCTCTAATCTTTTTGATTCATGTTTCCCTTTTTTTACAATCTCATAGGCCGCAATCAAGCTGCAGCAGTGGAGCTGACCAACCCCACACAGAGCCAAGCCCCACCCTCGCTGGATGTGCAGGAAGTGCAAAATGCCAACACATCAGGTCAGTGTCATACAGCATAGCTTCAGGTAATACATGTAGGCCTGCATAATTGTAATACATGTTTTTTTCCAAATTTCAGGAGGTGTTCGAGCTGTTGGGGGCAGCTTAGACACCTACAGTGCCCAGGTGCTCATTGGGGAGATAATGTCCTGCAGGGCAGAAATAGAGGACACAAACCTCGCCCTCGAGAAGATCATAAAGAACAACCGAAAGGTGGACCAAAGCCTGATTGATGTTCTGGGGAGGGTTTAAAAAAAATAGATGTAGACAAGTATTTAAAAGCAAAAATATAGGGCCAGATTCACGTAGAAGTGCGGCGGCGTAACGTATCGTAGATACGTTACACCGCCGCAAGTTTTCATCGCAAGTGCCTGATTCACAAAGCACTTGCAATGAAAACCTACGCTGACGGCCTCCGGCGTAAGCCTGCGTAATTCAAATGGGCGTGTGCCATTTAAATTAGGCGCGCTCCCGCGCCGGACCTACTGCGCATGCTCCAATTCAAAATTTCCGCCTCGCTTTGCGCGAAGTGACGTAATTTTTTCGAACGGCGACGTGCGTAGCGTACTTCCGTATTCCCGGACGTCTTACGCAAGAAGGAAACAATTTCAAATTTCGACGCGGGAATGACGGCCATACTTTATACAGCACATACGTGTGCTGTGTAAAGTTAGGGCACCAAAAACGACGACTAACTTTGCGACGGGAAACTAGACTAGCAGCGACGTAGCGAACGCGAAAAACCGTCGTGGATCGCCGTAACTCCTAATTTGCATACCCGACGCTGGTTTACGACGCAAACTCCCCCCAGCGGCGGCCGCGGTACTGCATCCTAAGATCCGACAGTGTAAAACAATTACACCTGTCGGATCTTAGGGCTATCTATGCGTAATTGATTCTATGAATCAGTCGCATAGATACTCTGAGAGATACGACGGAGTATCTGAGATACTCCGTCGTATCTGAGATACTCCGTCGTATCTCCTTTGTGAAGCTGGCCCATAGTTCTTAAAAAAAAAAAAATTAAACAATTTCTATTAAGATTTTTTTTGAAAAAATGAAAATGACACATTTTAAGTGTGATACAATAAATATTTTTGGATACTCAACAATGTGTGGCTTCTTATTATATCAAAGCTGCCTAAAAGAACAAATCTAGATTAGTGGTGTTTACATTGACAATGATGAGTATTTAGTACAGGAAAATAAACATGACACTATGATAACGTAGGAGAAAGCTAGAATGAACTCAAATTAGAAAAGAACCAAACAAAGAAAAGTACTAGAACAGGGGCAGAAAAACTGGGCCTTAGGCACTGGTGGCGGTGTTACAACACTGCAACCCCTTACAGATACTGTAATTGGAGCGCAGCAAAGAGCCACATGCAAAGTATTGCATCAAAAATTGTTATTAGACGCCCCTGTTAAACAGGGGCCGAAAAATTGGGCCTTAGGCACAACACAACACTGCAACCCCTCAGATACTGTAATTGGAGCGCAGCAAAGAGCCACATGCAAAGTATTGCATCAAAAATTGTTATTAGACGCCCCTGTTAAACAGGGGCCGAAAAATTGGGCCTTAGGCACAACACAACACTGCAACCCCTCAGATACTGTAATTGGAGCGCAGCAAAGAGCCACATGCAAAGTATTGCATCAAAAAATGTTATTAGACGCCCCTGTTAAACAGGGGCCGAAAAATTGGGCCTTAGGCACAACACAACACTGCAACCCCTCAGATACTGTAATTGGAGCGCAGCAAAGAGCCACATGCAAAGTATTGCATCAAAAATTGTTATTAGACGCCCCTGTTAAACAGGGGCCGAAAAATTGGGCCTTAGGCACAACACAACACTGCAACCCCTCAGATACTGTAATTGGAGCGCAGCAAAGAGCCACATGCAAAGTATTGCATCAAAAATTGTTATTAGACGCCCCTGTTAAACAGGGGCCGAAAAATTGGGCCTTAGGCACAACACAACACTGCAACCCCTCAGATACTGTAATTGGAGCGCAGCAAAGAGCCACATGCAAAGTATTGCATCAAAAATTGTTATTAGACGCCCCTGTTAAACAGGGGCCAAAAATTGGGCCTTAGGCACAACACAACACTGCAACCCCTCAGATACTGTAATTGGAGCACAGCTAAGAGCCACATGCAAAGTATTGCATCAAAAATTGTTATTAGACGCCCCTGTTAAACAGGGGCCAAAAAATTGGGCCTTAGGCACAACACAACACTGCAACCCCTCAGATACTGTAATTGGAGCACAGCTAAGAGCCACATGCAAAGTATTGCATCAAAAATTGTTATTAGACGCCCCTGTTAAACAGGGGCCGAAAAATTGGGCCTTAGGCACTGGTGGAGGAGCCCAGAAACAAAAATGTTCTTATTAGCTATCAGCAAGATCAGTGAGGAGGAAACAAATATTCAGTCAGCATCATAACAGGACAGTCACTCAGCATCAGCATAGGCAGTCTCCAAGGGATCTTTCATTTCAAAAAAATTATTCAGTAACATCTGCATCAGGTGCTTGGTAGCTGGTGTTGATCCAAGCCTGATTCATTTTTATGAAGGTCAGTCGATCGACCGAGTCGGTGGAGAGGCGCACCCTGTGATCAGTCACAAAGCCTCCAGCAGCACTGAATGTGCGTTCTGAAAGAACGCTGGATGCAGGGCAAGCCAGTAGCTCAATTGCGTACTGTGCAAGCTCTGGCCAGTGATCCATCCTCAAGACCAAGTAAGCCAGAGGATTTTCAGTGGGGAAGGTGTCCAAGTCTGATCTTGCTCCTAGGTATTTACGCATCATGTAAAGCAAGTGCTGGCGATGGTTGATGGAACCGGTCATACCTTGGGGCTGCGGACTAAAAAATTGTCTGAACGCATCGGTCAGATGGCCACCTTCTCCACCGCTCCTTCTGTGACTCACCGAAGCCTCAGCAACACGTTGTCCAGGAACAGGATTTGGTAATCCCCCAGGTTCTGGGAACGTGTTGCACAGAGCCTTCTGCAAGGCCTCCCGAAGATGTTTCATCTTCTGCTCCCTCTGCGATGGCAAGATAAGCTCCACAACCTTACTCTTGTAACGTGGATCAAGGAGAGTTGCCAGCCAGTAATGATCCCTCTCCTTGATACCACGAACAGGAGGATCCTTAGGATCAGGGAGGCCATGCAGCGTAGGTTTGCTGAGACATTCGGGGCACAGTCCTCTGGGTCACTGAGGACGACAGGATCCGCAGCCACCTCATCCCAGCCACGTAAAAGTCCATGGGTTCCTTGGGACTCTAAGTGATCCCTTGAAGACTGCTGCTGCTGAGTGCTAGGCTCCACCTCCATGCTGCTGATACAATCCTGCTCCTCCTCCTCCACCTCGTCCTCATCCTCCTCGTCCTCTTCCCGTGTGGTAGGTGGGCATGCAGGACCACTGTCTAGATAAAGGGGGCCTTGAGAGGTAAGGAAGTCCTCCCCTTCCTCCCTCTGTTCTGCCTCAAGGGCCCTGTCCATTATTCCATGTAGAGTGTGCTCCAACAGGTGAATAAGAGGGACAGTCTCACTGATGCATGCGCTGTCACTGCTCACCATCCTCGTGGCCTCCTCAAATGGTGACAGGACAGTGCATGCATCCCTGATCAAGGCCCACTGGCGTGGGGAAAAAACCCAAGCTCCCCTGAAGTTATGCTGCCATATTGGCACAGGGACTCATTGATGGCCCTCTGCTGCGTGTGCAGCCGCTGCAGCATGGCCAATGTAGAGTTCCATCTGGTGGGCATGTCACAGATTAGGCGGTTCTTGGGCAGGTTGTATTCCCTTTGGAGGTCTGTCAGCCGAGCAGTGGCATTGTATAACCTTCGGAAATGCACACAGACTTTCCTGGCCTGCTTCAGGACATCCTGTAAGCCCGGGTACCTGCCCAAGAACCGCTGCACCACCAAATTGAGAACATGAGCAAAACAGGGCACATGGGTCAGTTTTCCCTGTCGCAGGGCAGAGAGGAGGTTGGTGCCATTGTCGCTAACCACCATTCCTGGCTTAAGCTGGCGTGGCGTCAACCACCTCTGAGCCTGCCCCTGTAGAGCTGACAGAACCTCTGCCCCAGTGTGGCTCCTGTCTTCCAAGCACACCAGCTCTAGCACCGCATGGCATCTCTTGGCCTGCATTCCTGCGTAGCCCCTCGTACGCCTAAGGAGCAAGGCTGGTTCAGAGGAAACATCAGCACAGGAAGAGGCCACAGAGGAAGAAGAAGAGGAGGGGGTGGAGGAGAGAGGTGTGTCACAACCAGTAGTAGTGTTTTGGAGGCGTGGTGGCGGAACAACCTCCAACACTACTGTACCTTGCCCTGCATCCTTCCCAGCTGCCAGCAGAGTCACCCAATGCGCCGTGAAAGAGAGGTTACATCCCTGTCCATGCCTGCTGGACCATGAGTCAGCGGTAAGATGCACCTTACCACTGACCGCCCTGTCCGATTGGGTACTTGCCACTGAAGTACCGCACATTGCACAAACTCACGGAAGGGGGCAGAATCTACCAACTGAAAAGGTAGCAGTTGAAGTGCTAGCAATTTCGCTAAGCTAGCATTCAACCGCTGGGCATGTGGATGGCTGGAAGAGTACTATCTGCTGCAGCTAGGGCAGGGAAATTTGTCTGCTACCATCAGTAGATTTTCCGCATGTACTACTAGGTTGTGACACACCTATTTCTACACCTTCAGTTCTATCAGTGCAGGCTTCAGAGAGGACTGAGGGTCTTGTGTGGTTGGAGCTCCCAGCTGATGGGGGCAAGGGGAGGTCCGCTTTGTTCTTTGGTGTGGGTCTTTCTGGTATGCTTGCCAACGAACTGAATGGCAGGTCGACATATGTCTGGTCAAGCATGTGGTGCCCAAGCGGGTGATGTTTTGGCCACGCGAGATACGCTTGAGACATATGTTGAAAATAGCAAAGGTGCGATCTGATGCACATGTCTCAAAAAAGGCCCACACCAAAGAACTTTTGCAGTACCGTTGAGACGCAGCAGCGCCCTGCACAGGCGTAGCTCTGCGATGTAATGTAGTTGGTGTGCTGCCCTTAAGCTGTCCCCTGGAGGGCATCCTGCCTCTTTGGAGATGTGCCTCTTCCTCCTCCTCCTCCTCCTCCTCCTCTTCCTCCTCCTCTCTCCTATCAGGCACCAAGGTAGAGTCAGTGACCTCATCATCCCCTCCCTCCTCATCACTGTCGAAAACCTGGCAGTATGCTGCAGCTGGGGGAACATGACTGCCAGATTGCTGTCCCTTTTGGGCACCCGCTCTCTCTGGGCTCACATCAATGCCTTCCTCTATCTGTGTTCCGTCATCGGAGCCTTCAAAACGCTGCGCATCTTCATGTAGAATGTACCCAACACTGTGTTGAAACAGTTCGGGGGACTTCTCAGGAGGACATGGTGGGACTAGGGAAGGATTGTGTGATGCCATTGTGCACAAGGAAGAGGACGCCTTGGCAGCTGCTTTGCCAGATAAACTAAGCTCAGCCTGGGTGAGAGAGGATGAGGAGGATGAGGACGGCTTAGTCATCCACTCTACTAATTTCTCTGCATGTTGAGGCTCAACACGGCCAGCTCCCGAAAAAAAGGACGAGCATGTCAGACGGCCACGTCCTAAAGAGGATGCACCGTGTCCACCACCAGCATTGCCTCTAGATGCAGAGCCTGCTTGCCCTTGTGACTCTTTGCCTTTCTTTGTTGTCCTTCCAGACATTTTAATAGCCTGCACAGGACAAAATCAGAAATAAACAGCACCTGTCCAGTAAGAGCAACTGCGTTTATGGGCAAAAACACAGCAAACGTGCAGTAAGATCGACTATGTTTATGGGCAAAAACACAGCAAACGTGCAGTAAGATCGACTATGTTTTTGGGCAAACACACAGCAAACGTGCAGTAAGATCGACTGTGTTTATGGGCAAAAACACAGCAAACGTGCAGTAAGATCGACTGTGTTTATGGGAAAAAACACAGCAAACGTGCAGTAAGATCGACTGCGTTTATGGGCAAACACACAGCAAACGTGCAATAAGATCGACTGTGTTTATGGGCAAAAACACAGCAAACGTGCAGTAAGATCGACAGCGTTTATGGGCAAAAACACAGCAAACAGTTAGTAAGATCGACTAAGTTTATGGCCACAAACAAAGCAAACGTGCAGTATGATTGACTGAGTTTATGGGCAAAAACACAGCAAAGGTGCAGTAAGATCGACTGAGTTTATGGGCAAAAACACAGCAAACGCGCAGTAAGATCGACTGCGTTTATGGGCAAAAACACAGCAAACGTGCAGTAAGATCGATTGAGTTTATGGGCAAAAACACAGCAAACGTGCAGTAAGATCGACTGCGTTTATGGGCAAAAACACAGCAAACGTATAGTAAGATCGACTGAGTTTATGGGGGAAAACACAGCAAACGTGCAGTAAGATCGACTGCGTTTATGGGCAAAAACACAGCAAACGTGCATTAACAGCGACTGCGTGTATGTGCAAATAAATAACACACGTGCAGTAACAGCTAATGCGTGTATGTGCAATTATATAGCACACATGCAGTAACAGCAACTGCGTGTATGTGCAATTAAATAGCACACGTCCACTAACACTGAATACTATGTTTAAGTTTAAACTAAACTGCATGCAGGCAATACAACATGTTAGAGCACTGCAGCTAGCACAAAGAAGTTGCCTAACAATAGGAATAGCTGATCTAGCTAAGCTATACAGTGTATAAATATATGTAGAACACTAGGATGCATATATATCCTCTACACACTGCAAATTTAACTATACTGACTAGCCTTCCTACTCTATCTATCTATCTATCTATCTATCTATCTATCTGGTAGAAAATACACTGTGGCCCAGATTCTCAAAGGGCTTACGACGGCGCACCGCCATGTACGCCGTCGTAAGTCCTAATCTGGGCTGTCGTATCTATGCGACGCAGTAAAGTTACGACGTTTATGTTAGGCTTGTCCCGGCGTAAAGTTGCCCCTGGGTATATGAGGCGCAATCAATGTTAAGTATGGCCGTCGTTCCAGCGTCAAAATTTGTAAATTGACGTTGTTTGCGTAAGTCGTCCGTGAATGGGGCTGGACACCATTTACGTTAAATGAGATACGTTATGCCCGCCGACATTTACGCCGATCTACGAGAATCCGCCCCTGTGTCTCTATCTATCTCTCTCTCTCTAACTGACTGTCTGACTTGTCTTTATCAAAGCCGGAACACACTACACGAGGCCGCCTTGCAGGTGGCCTTATATAGTGTGGGGCATGTACTAAACCCCCTGAGCCATAATTGGCCACCCTGGCTTTGGCCAATTATTGTTCTTAGATTATTAGCCAATTGAATTATGGGCCGACGCGCGTCACGCGAATTTGGCGCGAACGACCCGTTTTGATTGAAATTAGTCGAACGTACGAATAGACGATGTTCGAGTCGAACATACGTTCGAGTCGAACACAAAGCTCATCCCTACTTATGATAGAAAGTGGTCACAAATCTGGTAGAGCAGTCATTCATAGTTTTGTTGGATTTGGGTGGCATTCTATGGGGATAGAAGTTGTAGGCTTCATCGATCAGTCTGGATACTGTTTCTCAGTGAATTTTCTTTTTACATTTTGACTGAGTTCGACATAGTCCAAGTCTTTGGTGCAATTTTGTCTGAGGCGACAGAACTGGCCCTTACGGATGTTGTTTATCCATTTTGGTAAATGGCAGCTCTTAAAGTGCAAATAGGAGTTTCCTGCCGTGGGTTTCATGTAATTTTTAGCACAGATTGTGTGTTTGTCATGTCCGAGTTCAAGGTCCAGGAAGGCCATGGAGGAGGGGTGGGAGACAGATGTGAAGGACAGCCCATAGTTATTGCTATTGCAGTGTTCGACAAAGGGAGTGATAAGATCAGGGGCCCCGTCCCAGATAATAATGAGATCATAAGATGATCATTTTTATGCCCATTGTATGTCCCGCACTGTTACTGCATGTACTTCTATTGCTGTACTGCTATCTAAAGTAATTTAAAAGAGGGAATAAGTTGGGGAAGGAAAATAGTCTAAGTGAAGACTGAATGCTTAAGTAGAGGGGTTACTTCAGGTAACAGTAAATGACCAGCAGTGTTGGTTATGAATATAACAAAAATTTATTAAGCACAATTATATGTGCTAAGAATGATTAGTAATGAAATTATTTAAAACTATTTAAAACCATCTATTTCCCTTAAGGTTCGCATTTAAGGGAAATCAACGAGAAAGAAAAGCCCCCTGAGAAGTCATTAGCAAAACATTTTGCACAATATCATAACCGAGATTCGCGAGGATTAGCGGTAAAAGGCATCTACCATTTAAAACTATCCAGCAGGCGTGGCGATTTTGACCGCGTGCTCATGCAAAAGGAGTGGTGGATCTATCGCTTAAAGTCGCTCATGCCTGTCGGCTTGAACACAGAGCTTAATCTACAAGTCTTTTTGAATCCATAATAGACAACTGCTCATGCGACAGATCTTCTTAAATTAAAATAGCTAATTCAGCTTGTTCTACTCAATTTCTTATTCTTTGTAATGTCCTGTATCACTATTTATCCTTTAAACTCAGGTGGTATTCATTAGTAGTGTTGAGCAGAATATGCCATATTCGATTTCGCGATATATCTCGAATATATATTCGAATATTCGAGATATATTCGCTAAATTCGAATATTCGTGATATTTTATCGAAAGTAAATGATTGCGATTTTTCGCTATTGCGAATGCGAAAATAATTGCGATTTTTTGATAACTGCGGTAGGAGCACTCTGATTGGCTCAGAATATTCGTGATATTTTATCGAAATATCGCAACATGCGAATGCGATATTTATTGCGCAATTTCGAGAAATGCTGGAGGAGCGCTCTGATTGGCTCAGAATATTCGTGATATTTTATCGAAATATCGCAACATGCGAATGCGATATTTATTGCGCAATTTCGAGAAATGCTGTAGGAGCACTCTGATTGGCTCAGAATATTCGTGATATTTTACAATACAAAATAATTGCGAATATTCGG
The DNA here is from genome assembly GCF_905171775.1 of Rana temporaria. Classification (NCBI taxonomy): domain Eukaryota; kingdom Metazoa; phylum Chordata; class Amphibia; order Anura; family Ranidae; genus Rana; species Rana temporaria. Next base: position 289,484,907 of record NC_053491.1, on the reverse strand, counting down.
CAAATGCAGAAGGAGCACTCTGATTGGCTCAGAATATTCTTGATATTTTACAATACAAAATAATTGCGAATATTCGGCAAATGCAGAAGGAGCACTCTGATTGGCTCAGAATATTCTTGATATTTTACAATACAAAATAATTGCGAATATTCGGCAAATGCGGAAGGAGCACTCTGATTGGCTCAGAATATTCTTGATATTTTACAATAGAAAATAAAAAGTGTTTTGCATTGGTGGTGATTCTTTACTCTATCCATCTGTCACAGCCGTTTGTCAATCAAACACCTTGAAGATTGAACACGTTCATGCTGCATGCTTTGGACTTTTTTTCACTTCACATATCAAAGACATTTTTATGAAAGATTATTTTTCTATTATTGGGACTATATTTCTTTATATATTTGTTTCACTGTGTATTTCACAAGTTATTTGCGCTTGCTTATTTTATAATTTGCCCACATGTCTTGTCACTAGACATATTTTTTATTCTTGTAGAGCGACTCCATTTTCTGTCTTGTATTAATTTATGTTGTATAACATTTTTGAGTTGCTGCTGTATTCTCCCCTTTTTTAAGGTATGCGCAATTTTTTCCTTCTTACAAAAAATAATAATATCAAACATACAAATATTCATAACATACACATACACAAAGCCCCCCCCCTTTTGCATCAGAGACAATCAGAGTTCTCCTACCACAGTTATCGAAAATTCGCAATCATTTTCGCATTCGCAATAGCGAAAAATCGAAATTTTTTTTTTTCAATTTGGCAACATAAAAGGATCGCCTCAGCTTAGCTACTCGGCCCAGGGTCTCTAATCATACCAGCAATGCTTTTAGACGTCGATAGGATGTGATCTGTTTTAAAAATCAAATTGAAAAAATGCGAATATTCGGAATTGCGAATATTCACCGTGAAATTCGAAATATAGCGCGATTTCTCGAATATGCTATATTCGAGTCGAATATTCGCAATGCGAATATTCGTGAGCAACACTATTCATTAGCAATTAACTTTTAAATCTCTACATACAATATTTACAATTGCCTCGATGAACATTGGTGTATGTTGTCAACTCCCCATTGTGCTTTCCAGCTCCTCTCTGCACTATCTATTACGAACTCTAACATTAACCCTTTAAATGTGAAACTTTTCAAAGCTAGCATGAACATTGTCACGTTAATTTGTTATTGAGTTCCATAGCCCTGATACATCAAATGTACACCTTAAGGATAAAGTACTAGCCAATGTCCACAATATCTGATTAACAATTGCTAATTACTACAACTACTACAGTGCGGCTATTCATAACCTTATAGCTGTAGTTCAGATACTTTCAATTCCGTCCATTCCAATTCAAACCACAAGTTCCCTGGTACCAGTTTTTCTAAACTACCCATTGATATACACTCATGGGAAACACTCATTTTTGATTGATGCCAATCAACAGCAAAAACAAGACGATAAATACACACACGGACTGGTAATGAACCACGTCCCAGAAGAAGCTACGCCACAGAGCATGGCGAAACGCGTCAACGTCACTACCCGACGCCTGTCACGTCCTCTCCGGTGCACACGCTGGCAGGGAGGGAGACAAAAGAGACGAAGGAACGAGCAGAGCAAGTGAGCCGAGACGCCGCTCACTTGGAGTAAGTCTACACGCTACCTAGCGTGTAGATTCCCCACAGATAATCCATCACAGCTAGTTGTGGAACTACCGCAATCAGCGCACCAAAACCTCCGTGAACTGCATGGACCTTACGGACATAACAGCATATCTCATCTGGTAAACCTGCAACTGCATCACCCCCCACCACGATGTCATCGTAACAGCAACTTATACAGGTCGGCAACAATATCTTAATGTACCTAAATGATCGGTTGATCAAAGACCCAGTTGAACCACGATTACGGTAATTAACGTAATGGGAATGCATAACCAACTGCTGATATAGTCCTGACCTAATCCTATCACTTGATAGATATTCCTTAAATGGTGCCTGATTGAAACTGTTACAATACTGTATTGAATAGATTATTACTAATCTCACCTGCCTATTAAGGGATCCTCCGCAAGCACAAGTATACAAACAACAGCTGCATGATTTTTCAGTGATACTCTCACCGAAATCTGCTGACTTCCATAGACTCTCATGAGCAGATGATTTAAGTTCCATAGTATCAATTTGTAAGCTAAACGGTATCAACATTAATTACCTAAGTTGTAATGCACTGAAGCACTTTTAAGTCACTGCAGGGAGGTCACCATAAAGGATTGATTGAAACAAGCAATTGATTGAACCCTTTACAGCATCTTCATTGCCTCATCAAAATAGACATTCTATGCTCTGCATGCGCGGAACTAACATACTTCATGACATAGCGCACAGACAGCAAATCCAGCACTGCATTGAATTATCTACTTTGCTATAGTTCAACATCCAGGACAACCTAAGATCCAAGAGTACCTCCTCATTTGAATTGACCAACCGTCATTCATGCAATTTTGATACCTTCTGCACTTCCTTATCCTCCCCTCCCTATCCCCCATGCACCAGGCTCACCCACCAGATATTGTACCATTTTCGGTTCTAATGGTTTCATGACGTGGTGAGGCACACTTGGTCTCCCATAACTGGTCATCAAACACATTTACCTTGCTGCATTACGGCAAGGATCTAGAACAACATACTAACTTCATATGGTCCATGTCACCGGTGTCTGAGCTCAAAAGAACGTCCGGACAGGTGTTGTTGTATGTAGTCCTTTGTGAGTCTTGTCAGTCATGTTTTTTGTACTACGGAACTTTTTGAAATAGATGGTTTTAAATAATTTCATTACTAATCATTCTTAGCACATATAATTGTGCTTAATACATTTTTGTTATATTCATAACCAACACTGCTGGTCATTTACTGTTACCTGAAGTAACCCCTCTACTTAAGCATTCAGTCTTCACTTAGACTATTTTCCTTCCCCAACTTATTCCCTCTTTTAAATTACTTTACATGTCATTATGGTTACAGTAACAGTACCATCACTCGATGTCTGACCTTTATAAGGTACCCACAATCTAGGATACCTATCTACTAGTGACTTAACTTGCTATTCCCTTTCCCCCTCTTCCCAACATATTTTTGTACTGCTATCTAGCATCCTGCACTAACATACGTCCCACTCTGTGTTAATCATGACTCCACCAATTATTCCTCTTCTCCCACTCTGGCCCCTCCCTCTCCCCTCGCCTTATATTTTAGTTCCACATCCCTTGCCCTTCAGCTTGATGAAGGTGTGCAGCTGCCACGTCATATGCAGCCTGTACCTCTCGAAACGCGTCGCATGCCAGTGACTTCAGCATCCCTCGCCTGCCATACCATCACGCTCCAAGCCTCGCTCTGGAAATCCTCCTCCATCGCAGCCAGCCTTTTCCATCTGTCAGCGGTGAGAGCGAATCCTCAGTAGCACAGCGTCCCAGCAGGATCAAAAGTGGACTGACAGACCTGATGACCTCCCTCCCCTCGCTTTGAAATTTTTTCATGCTCTTATTTCACCATCTAAATATGAGTGGCCTATGTTTACTACTCGATTAAAATTAATTTAAAACTGCTACACCCAGAGGTGCCACTTTCCTTAAGCTAGGAGACAGCCAGGCTAGGAACTCAAAGGTCACCTAGGCTGTCTAAAGGATTAGATAATTAGCTCATGTTAATTAGGTTTCTGATTACAGCTTGTACTGTGATCCTTTGTGTATATATTTGTGTGAGATCTCAAATAAAAGGCTATTCCTCATGTACTCCAAGACTTATGTTGTCTGGTTCTTTGGGGTCATTATACACAGATCCATTGGTCTTGTGTTCCAGGACTTAGGAAGCGATATACAGACGGAAGCACTCAAGCGGAGGTTGTTACACCTTATCTCCCTCCTTAAGGTTGTGTTTATGGGAACATTTATGGGTCACCACCTGCCAGTCTTCTGTTAATGAAAATAGGGGGGTATCTGTGGACTGGGCAGAGGATTGAGCCAGGAGAATGTCCCATGAACACAGTAAATGGATGACTTCTTCTAGGGACCTTACAAGAGAGGTGTTGTCATCATTAGTGATAAAAAGCTTGACCAGGTACTTCCATTGATATTTAATGGAGTGGTCCCGCAGGGCTTTCCTGATAGTGTCCAGGTTTTATCGTTGATTCAGTGTGTGCAGAGAGATCCGGGAGATCCTTGATGCCAGCTGCTTGCTCAGGTAGATACTCTTTTTTATGAAAGAAATCCAGCAGCATTTCCTTGGCCTAATAGAAGTGTACGCACAAAAGAACATCTTTTGGTAAATGCGTAGGAAGAAATGGAGGTTTAGGGAACCTGTGAATCCTATCAATGGTTAAGTCAGCAGAAGTCAGTGATGGAACAGCAGCTTAAAATTTTGGTCACATACATAATGGGGCAATTGAGAAGAAGGACCAGTCTCCCATGGATTTTTAGATTATTACGCAATGACCTGTCTTCAAGATTAGCAATCTTATTCTTTTTCCAAGTCAGGTCATCTTTCTGGGCCTCGTGGGCATCCACTATGGTGGTAAAGGAGGTCAAATAATGCCCCATTTGATCTTTTACATGATTGAGCCTGTCACCCACATCTGCTTTAATCTCATGAATGCAGGAAAAAAACATTCACTTGGAATGAAGCCTGCAGGGAGAGTAACATGTTAGTGGAGTATTAGATACAGGCAGACCCTGTGTTGGGAATGAGCTGAAGGGGTCATCTAAGGAAGGCTTTGTGGGCTGGCAGGCAGAGTGACAACTTAACTCTTGATCAAAAGATCATTATCCTCTGTTCAGAATCTGAGCTCAGCCTGGACCTGGCCAGGCTCCTCTTGGAGGGGGAGGACAGTCCAGAGCCCCATAAGTGTCAGCACCACTGGAGTTTGCTGTGGAATCTGCAACAGTTTCTTGGAAAGCAGGCACAAAAGGTTTGGCGGCGGGCAGGAAAACATGTCTCCAGTTGTCATCTTGGTGTGCTCCTTTTGGCAGGACTGAGAAGAAACCTAACATTTTGATTGGGTACAGTGTTTCCCTGTGGTGGAAAGACATTCTATTGTACTCCAGGAGATTACCAGAGCAGGCAGTGTACAGGTTCCTTCAGGAGTGCTAAGGAGCTGCATATTCTCGGTTAAGGAAGGCGCAATCAGCTTATGTGGCCATCTCTTAAGGCGGTCGCCGCGTTCCCTTATTATTATTGTTTTTTACTGACCACAATTAGTGTCTCTGATCACAGCAACACCCGTTATATGATGACGCTATACTGCATTTGTGGCAGTATGTAAACAAAATATAAATAATTTCTTAATTTTCCAAAAGCTTATGACAAAAAATGACAACTTAAAAAAAAACCTTCCCCATACCTCTTATTAAATACCTTGGACTGTCTGTGGGGATATCTGTATTGTTATGACCTTTTTGGGCCTCAGGAAATGAGATAGGCCATTAGTACATCAGGATTGATCAATTTTCAGATACTGTATATACTTTACTATAGTTTTTGGACTCTGTAACTTTCCTATAGACTAAATAATATACACTGACTTGGCTCATTTTTATTAAAGAAATGTAGCAGAACACATTTTGGTCTAAAATCATGAAGAAAGATTATTTATTTGCAAAATTTTATAACAGAAACAAAGGAAAAACTTGGGGGATTGTTTCCAAATGTTGGTTGTTTTAAAGTTACTTAGCAAAAAAAAAAAAACCCAGTGGTGAATAAATACCACCAAAAAAAAGCTATATTTGTGTGAACAAAATTATAACATTTTATTTGGTCTACAGTGTTGCATAACCGCACAATTTTAATTTAATGTGTGACAGCGCTGAAAGCTGGAAATTAGCCTGGGCAGGAAGTGGGTGAAAGTGCCCAATATTGAAAAGGTAATGATTCATCAGTCTGCTCTTTATACCAGTCAGCATGTTCCACATCAGCATATTTGTGCTGCAGCATACCTCCTAGTGTTGCCCATCCCTCTCCTAGTCTTCAGCAGAGTGCTACTGTACAGAGAATTACAAGAGGCTGGTAACAAGGTAAAATAAACTACTACTAGTTACATTTAATAATAATTGTATATATTTTTTTTAATGAACACATAACCACACTAACTGGTATTGTAATAGGTTCCTAGAGTTCAACTTTAATATATTAACATTTGCATCTAATTAGAAAAGTTGTCCTCTGCCACGGGGCTTGGATGCACTGCTTTTGCAAAATAATATCACTACTACTGACAAGGTAAAGTATTAAGGTTGTGAACTGAAATTCTGCTAATAGTTAAGATGAGACTTCTGGCCAATGATTCCATTATAAGACCTGTTTTTACCAATTGAATGCCATGTGGAATGTACCATCTCACACATTCATGAATTTGTTTTCAAAATCTTATCCTATAATTATACAAATGTATCAGCAATGCATTCATAAGAAAATTTTAAGTGTAAACACAGATTTAATTTTACTTGAAGTTCGTATATTTCAGTAAGATTTCTGGTGTTAACATAATGCCTCCCACCAACTTTCCTCCACAAGACATTTTGCAGATGATTTCAATGCATTGTATGAGCCATATGGCAATTTATATGAATGCCCCCACCTTTTGGTGATACCATATGTCCCCTCTGTGATCTTCCCGTACTAACACAGTAGTCAAGGAAATTGAGACAAATTGAAGCATGATAACACAGAGAGATTGTATTAACTTCCAATGTGTATTCCCTTTGGTAACAATGGCTCATTTGTTTCAAAGGCTGGAAGAGTGCTGTAAACACAAATAAAGGTCTAAGAAAAGAGTAATAGCTAAAATGTAAAGTATTAAGTATATTAATTATTTGAGAATAATGCAAACAACTAAAATACTAATACCATGGCTATTGTACATTACATTATATTGATTTCAGAAGATGAATTTGATTATTTTAAATTTAAATTGATAATTGACAGCAATTAAAAAAAAACACACATATATATATATATATATATATATATATATATATATATATATATATATATATATATATATATATATATATATATATATATATATAAAGGAATATTCTACCTGTCTCACATTACCCTCAATGGGAAACTAAAACCTTTCAGTAGACTTCAAACTGAGTTTGATCTGCCGAACCAGATGTATTTCAGATATATCCAGCTTCGTCATGCCTTTCGATCCCAGTTCCCCCAAGATGACCTCTCTCTACCTGACAACCCCCTAATGGCGGCAATAAAATACCCTGATCCTAAGAAACTGATTTCCCAATTTCACACCATGCTGATGCTTCCGGGGGCAACCATGGCGGCATATGCTCTGAAATCTAGGTGGCAGGGGGAGCTGGGTCCACTGGAGGATGATGAATGGAGTGACGCCTTAGACACTTGTAAGCTGGTATCCCCAAAGCTGTCAGATCGGTTAACACAAATTTTTATCACGCATAGAGCGTACCTCACACCGCTCAGAGTTTCCAGGTATAGACGCAACCATCCCGCCACCTGCCCAATGTGCGGTCAGGGGGTAGGCACCTTCTACCACCTACTGTGGCAGTGCCCCAAAATCCAGGCTTTCTGGGAGCAGATTGTACGTTTCCTGCATGACACGATGGGCTCTCCCATAACGCTGCAGCCAAAGCCTTGCCTCTTGGGTATTTTCCCAGACTCAAATTAACAAATTTACTAAAGTGTTCCTGCACGAAACGCTCTTTGCGGCTCGCAAAGTGGTGGCCAGGGTCTGGATGAGACCCAATCCACTGGAATTTTCACACTGGATAGCGGAGATTAACCAAGTATTACCCTATAAAAAATTAATCTACTCTCATAGGGGCTGCCCCTCAAAATACAACAAAATATGGGACAAGTGGCTCAGGGAATCTGCAACCTGTGATTGATAGGGATTAGTCATGACTTGGCCTCCTGGTCTCCTTGGTTCCCTTACGGTTTGTTCATGCCAGGGTGGGGATTGTGTATCACAGTGTAACATGTACGTTATATGTTTACGATCAACTGCTCACGGTACCAATGACTTAGTCTCAAATTAATACTTGCAATTATGGTGAATGCTGTTTTATGCTTTTATTAAGAGATTCTGATAGATATGCACAATGTTTGCCAAGAAAGCACGCTGTATGTATTTTTTCTTTTGTTCAATAAAAGCATTTGTTTGAAAAAAATAAAAATAATAAAGACGTCTTTGGACGTCTTTTTAAAAGCATTACCCGCGCACGCCTCTGGGGGGCGCGCAGCGGGTAAACACTGTGCCGCCGCATCGCTGTGTCAAAAGTGTCCGATACGTCCGCCGCAATATCGCAGTCCCAATAAAAATCGCAGATCGCCGCCATTACTTGTAAAAAAAAAAATAATGAAAAAAAATCATAATTCTGTCCCCCATTTTGTAGGCGCTATAACTTGTGCGCAAACCAGTCGCTTATTGCAATTTTTTTTTTTTTACAAAAATACGTCGAAAAATACGTATCGGCCTTAACTGAGAAAAAAATAGTTTTTTTAAAAAAAAATGGGATATTTATTATAGCAACAAGTAAAAAAAAAATATATATTTTTTAAATTGTCGCTCTTTTTTTGTTTATAGCGCAAAAAATAAAAACCGCAGAGTTGATCAAATACCACCAAAATAAAGCTCTATTTGTGGGGAAAAAAGGACGTCAATTTTGTTTGGGAGCCACGACTGCACAAATGTCAGTTAAAGCGACGCAGTGCCGGAAGCTGAAATTTCGCCTGGGAACGAAGGGGGTTTATGTGCCCAGTAAGCAAGTGGTTAAAATATAGTTAATATTAAGCAGCTGTCAATCATTAGATATGCATGCTTTGTTTCTTGTCTTGTAGCTGAGTGATCATTACTATTCTTATTTCTGTATTTCCAATGAAGCTGACTTTTATCAGTCTTGCCTACACGACATCAGTCAAAAATCTGACCGTGTCCAACGCGGTAACGTAAAACACTGCGTCGACTTGATTCTGAGCATGGTATATTTGTATTAATATATTTAGAATTAATTCTACTAATGTTAGAAAAATTCATTGTTGAAGATATGATGTTTATTCATAGTTTAACCACTTGAGACCCGCGCTATTGACAAAAGACGTCAACAGCGCGGCTCTCAGGTGCCAACTGGACGTCTTTGGACGTCTTTTTAAAAGCATTACCCGCGCGCGCCTCTGGGGGGCGCGCAGCGGGTAAACACTGTGCCGCCACATCGCTGTGTCAAAAGTGTCCGATACGTCCGCCGCAATATCGCAGTCCCAATAAAAATCGCAGATCGCCGCCATTACTTGTAAAAAAAAAAATAATGAAAAAAAATCATAATTCTGTCCCCCATTTTGTAGGCGCTATAACTTGTGCGCAAACCAGTCGCTTATCGCAATTTTTTTTTTTTTTTACAAAAATACGTCAAAAAATACGTATCGGCCTTAAATGAGAAAAATATAGTTTTTTAAAAAAAAAAATTGGGATATTTATTATAGCAACAAGTAAAAAAAATATATATTTTTTTTAAATTGTCGCTCTTTTTTTGTTTATAGCGCAAAAAATAAAAACCGCAGAGGTGATCAAATACCATCAAAATAAAGCTCTATTTGTGGGGAAAAAAGGACGTCAATTTTGTTTGGGAGCCACGTCGCACGACCGCACAAATGTCAGTTAAAGCGACGCAGTGCCGGAAGCTGAAATTTCGCCTGGGAACGAAGGGGGTTTATGTGCCCAGTAAGCAAGTGGTTAAAATATAGTTAATATTAAGCAGCTGTCAATCATTAGATATGCATGCTTTGTTTCTTGTCTTGTAGCTGAGTGATCATTACTATTCTTATTTCTGTATTTCCAATGAAGCTGACTTTCATCAGTCTTGCCTACACGACATCAGTCAAAAATCTGACCGTGTCCAACGCGGTAACGTAAAACACTGCGTCGACTTGATTCTGAGCATGCATGGATTTTTCTCCGATGGAGTTCCACACAGACAATCGTTTTTTTCTATCAGTTTTTTATCCATAGGAAAATTTTAAAACATGTTCTATTTTTTTCCACAGATGGAAAACAAACCGATGGGGCCCCCACACGATCGGTTTGTCCGATGAAAACGGTCCATCGGTCCGTTTTCATCAGACAAACCGATCGTGTGTACAGGGCTTTAGTCTGTGGAAATTTAAGATTTAGAGTTTTATGAATTATCTTTCCATCTCTTTTTAAAGAAACTCTGTCACTTAGGCCTCGTACACACAGCCGAGGAACTCGACGTGCCAAACTCGTAGAACATGTTCTCTATTTTCTCGACGAGTTCCTCGGCGGCTCCATCGGGCAGAAAGTGTACACACGACAGAGTTTCTCGGCAGAATCAGGCTCTGACCGAGTTTCTCGCCGAATTCTGCCGAGAAACTCTGTCGTGTGTACGAGGCCTTAGAGATATCTCACCATATACCCAGCCAGCTAACATTGCTCCTGTCAGAGCTTAATCCCAGCCTGCTTTGACAGGCAAAGCTTTGACAATTCTGTGTAGTTTTAACCTTTACTGCTAAGCCCCACATTCAAGCATTCCTATTTGTCTATCATTATGATGGGCAGCCTTGCTAGCCTCTAAGAATGTGAAGGAAAGTGAAAGGGGCCAAAACGCTTCAGCATTATTAGCTTACCAAATGCTGGAGCTTAACAAGTGCTTCAACACAGACATTATTTAGCCATTAAGATAGGTTTTAGGAAACTGCTATATGTATATTCAGCGGTTCCTTGTCTTTATATCTGAAGCAGTTTTGGTTTTCTATTTTTAACAATAGGAGGTACAGTAGTATATCCTATAATTTTTTACGTTTTCTAATATTGCCAGTTTACAATGGACTACACTCTCTGACATGCACATACTATTGAAACAGCTATGCTTAATAGTATTGCCGCGTACACACGATCAGATTTTTCGTTGGAAAAACCTTGGATGGTTTTTCCAACGGAATTCCACTCTAGCTTGGCTTGCATACACACGGTCACACAAAAGTTCTCTGAACTTTTGACCGTCAAGAACGCGGTTACGTACAACACTATGACGAGCCGAGAAAATTTGTTCAATGCATGAGCATGCGTCGAATTGTTTCCGGGCATGCATCGGAATTTTGCACGTCGGAATTGCAGACGATTAGATTTTCCGATAGGAATTTTTTCCGCCTGAAAATCTGAGAACCAGCTCTCAATCTTTTGTTGCCGTAATTCTGACAACAAAAGTCTGATGGAGCATACACAGGGTCAGAATTTCCATTCAAAAGCTCATATCGGACTATTGCTGTCGGAATTTCCAATTGTGTGTACGGGGCATAAGACATATTTTACAAATTCACTGGAAACGTTTTTTTTTTTCTTTTGTATGCATTACTGTAAAAAAACTGATTTATTGAATAAAAAAATGCACTTACATTCAAGATATTAAAATCAAGCAATGTAAAATATAGTCATGCACGGCCGCCCGCCAAACAGTCTGTGCGAATGGACCCTACGCTGCCAGCTCTGACCTGACGCGCCTCCCCCCAGAAGACCCCGACCTGGAACGAGCCTCTATTTCCGGCCACTGGAAATGTTTTATCCTTTTTTTAACCACTTCAGCCCTGGAAGGATTTACCCTCTTAACAGCTTGCCGACTGCCTCACATAGATATACTTTGGCAGAATGGCTTGGGCAGGCAAAGAAGCGTAATTATACGTTGCTTTAAACCTGTCCCCTAGCGGGAGTGCACCCGCCGCAGTCTTCGTGACCATGCTCGCAGGACCCGTGGACTCGATGTCCACCGGTTTCCCGTGTTCGGTTCATGGAACGGCAGAACGGGGGATTGTCTTTGTAAACAAGACATCTCCCTATTCTGTCTAGTGACACAGCACTGATCGTCTGCTGCGTCTGGAGCAGCGATCAGTGATGTGTCACAGTAAGCCACGCCCCCTAAGAGTAATAATCACTCCCTAGGACACACATAACCCTTTCAGCACCCCTACTGGTTAACCCCTTCACTGCCAGTCACATTTACACAGTAATCAGTGCATTTTTATAGCACTGATCGCTGTATAAATGTGAATGGTCCCAAAACAGTGCAAAAAGTGTCCGATGTATCTGCCATAATGTCACAGTCACACAGATCACTGCCATAACAAGTAAAAAAAAAATGCCATAAAACTACCCCCATTTTATAGACACTATAACTTTTGTGCAAACCAATCAATATACGATTATTGCAATTTTTTGATTTGTTTTTAACAGTATACAAAAGATTCAAAACATATACATTTTGTGTTAATACATTGGGTTTTAGAGATAAGAGTTAAATAGCATACCATATTGTTGACATAGAACACATGTGGTAATTGTAGAACAGTAGGTGCCATCAACTCCCCCCAGTCACCACATTTGGAACTATCTGTGCTCTGGAAAGAGGGACAGCATCCCTAGTTACATACTAACAGTCTAAGTTGGAAGAAGTATGAAGATGATCTCAACTATCATACCATATAGTGAACAGATTTTGAGTCAGCATTTACATTCACCGAGAGCCTTTAGGCTCTAACATAAAAAAAAAATAAACATACAAATAGAGAACATGCTCTCAAACCTCAAAAGAACAAAACATGAGAGAATTTGAACCTTACAGTAGTAAGGTAGTACAGTCACTCGGGCCTTCCTTGAAGAGTCTGAATATATGCTTTGAAGGTGGAAACTCCACACCTGCTTCTGTTCTGTGTGATTTAGTTATGGCTTGTGTACTTAATACCAGTCTATCCATGGTTGCCAGCAGGGAAGAAATTGCATGAACTTCCCCTCTTCGGACGCCAACATACTTTCATAATTATAATGAATATATAGTGTACGAAGAGTCTTAATAATTTCTGGAGGGTCAGGAGATTTCCATAATCTAAGTATCACTAATTTGGCCACTAGGAAAAGATGTGTGGTAAATTTCCTGTGGATCGGTGGTATGTCCTCAATCCCCAAGTTTAAGAGAGCTAGGGAGGGTGAATATGGTATAGGTAATCCTATGACTTGGTGGTGGGTCTTGAAAATGCCGGACCAGAACCCAGCTAGCTTGCCACAAGTCCATAAAATATGAATAGATGGTACACGACCACATGGGGTGTAGAGGGATCAAATTTGGCTATTCTGTATGGAGTCAGATACCATCTTTGTGTTATCTTGTGGCAGGGGTAGGCAACCTTTGGCGCTCCAGCTGTTGTGGAACTACATTTCCCATGAGGCATTGCAAGGTTGGCAGTTACAATTCCTCCCAGAGGCATGATGAGTTTGGCAGTTTGTTACAATTGTAGTTCTGCAACAGCTGGAGTGCCACATGTTGCCTATACCCTTGTCTTATGGGATAGTTTCCAAAGGTTGGTGCATTTAGTGGCTGCGTAGTTGTGTTGTAGAGCTTTGTGCCATTGTGCTTCTGAGAATGATTCATGGAGATCTCTCTCCCATGCTAACATGGAGTTTGTTTTCATGAATATGGACTTGTCATTCAAGAAATTATAGAACAGCAATTTTTCCCTAGAAGTAAGATGAATATTGATCATCCAAAATATTATACTTAAGAATGTTGTTATTTTTTACATAGGATTTACAGTACAGACCAAAAGTTTGGACACACCCATTCAAAGAGTTTTCTTTATTTTAATTTTCAAGAGACTTATTTGGGCTAAAGAACACAAGGAATAGACATTAGACCAGTGGAAATCTGTGCTTTGGTCTGATGAGTCCAAACTTGAGATCTTTGGTTCCAACCCCTGTGTCTTTGTGCGATGCAGAAAAGGTGAACGGATGGACTCTACATGCCTGGTTCCCACCGTGAAGCATGGAGGAGGAGGTGTGATGGTGTGGGGGTGCTTTGCTGGTGACACTGTTGGGGATTTATTCAAAATTAAAGGCATACTGAACCAGCATGGCTACCACAGCATCTTGCAGCGGCATGCTATTCCATCCGGTTTGCGTTTAGTTGGACCATCATTTATTTTTCAACTGGACAATGACCCCAAACACCTCCAGGCTGTGTAAGGGCTATTTGACCAATTGGTGCTACCTCTTGAAGATCATCAAGAGAATGCCAAGAGTGTGCAAAGCAGTAATCAAAGCAAAAGGTGGCTACTTTGAAGAACCTAGAATATGAAATATATTTTCAGTTGTTTCACACTTTTTTGTTATGTATAATTCCACATGTGTTAATTCATAGTTTTGATGCCTTCAGTGTGAATCTACAATTTTCATAGTCATGAAAATAAAGAAAACTCTTTGACTGAGAAGGTGTGTCCAAATTTTGGTCTGTACTGTAACTCGGATATGGTTAAACTGCTCCGAAGGTGGCAGTCCATATTCTGATTGCAGCGCTGCGAACGGTTTTAAAAGGTTGTTTGTATATAGATCTGATACCTTTGTTATTTCCTGTTGTATCCACCAGTCTAAGTTCAGTTCTGGCATCACCAAGGCCAATGTGAATGTGGGTATTAATAGGGAAGAAGTAGGAGTAGATAAAGATTTATACGTCACCAATGTTTTCCAGGAAAATAAGGATGCTATAACTGGGGGAGGAAAATCCTTGGGTTTAGATTTAAGCTGAGGGTAGGCTAAGAGATAGTTAAATAAATTACCACCTGGTACTAGAGTTTCCTCAATGGCTCCTCAGAATGGGGTAGGTTGATTTGGGAACCATCCTTTAATTTGAGCTAGAATTGCAGCAACATTGTAGTCTGCGAAAACTGGTAAAGCCACTCCTCCCACCTTCCTTGTTTTTTTGAGTTTGGAGAAGGCACTCCTGGCCTTTTTGCCTTCCCAAAGATATTTAATAAGTGGGGACTGTAGGGTCCGAAAGAATTTTAGGGGTACAGTTATGGGTACTGTGCGGTATATATAAAAGATTTGGGGTAGGATTTGCATTTTGAAGGCTGCCAACTTTCCTGACCATGACAAAGCATGTTTGCTTAGGGATCATAAACCTTCCATGAGTTTCTTTTCAAGAGGGAGATATTTGGTCTGAAGTAATTGCATGGTTTGGGAGGTTAGATTAATACATATGGGAATTTGGCCTGTAGGTGCAATTTATTCTGTGGAGATACCCCCAAGTCTAAAAAAAAATGTTGGTGTCGTTCACTTTGTAGTACGACATCCTACCATACTCCCGAAGTGTGTGAGACACATTATCCAGGGAAGACACTTGATCAGTGAGCATTAAAACGTCATCTGTAAAAAGACTAATGACGTGTTTACATTTGCTGATTGTAAAACCATGTATAGTAGGGTTCTGTCTAATACTAGCGGCTAGTGGTTTCATTTGTTGTGCTTATTAAGGAAAGTTTTCCTGCACAGTATTTATTATTAAGTAATTTTTAACGATGATCTTTTTAAGATACAGATTCAATCGAACATGACAACAGTCTATGCATATGAAATGTATTCACGGAGACATGTATTCATACAAAATAGTTATATATATATATTGGTTGACAAAAACAAACATTTACATGAAATTAAAATACACACGCAAAATGGGAGTAATACCACCATGATAAACTTTTCTGTAGAATCAATAACCTTGTAAAAACGACAATTAAACAGAACGGGGCAGATCCACAAAGAAATTACGCCGGCGTATCTATTGATACGCCGGCGTAATTTCGAAATTCCCGCATCGTATCTTTGTTTTGAATCCTCAAAACAAGATACGACGGCATCTCGGCTAGATCCGACAGGCGTACGTCTTCGTACGCCTTCGGATCTTAGATGCAATTTTTCGGCGGCCGCTAGGTGGCGTTTCTGTCGTAATCCGCATTGAGTATGCAAATTAGCTATTTAAGGTGATCCACGAACGTACGTCGGCCCGGCGCATTTTCTTCCGTCGTTTGTGTTCGTCTTTTTCTGGCGTATAGTTAAAGCTGCTATATGGTGGCGTACTCAATGTTAAGTATGGCCGTCCTTCCCGCGTACAATTTAGATTTTTTTGCATCGTTTGCGTAAGTCCTTCGTGAATAGGACTTTGCGTAGAATGACGTCACCGTCGTAAGCATTGGCTGTTTCCGGTTTAATTTCGAGCATGCGCACTGGGATACCCCCAGGGACGGCGCATGCGCAGTTAAAAAAAAAAAACGTTGATTATGTCGGGTCACGACGTATTAACATAAAACACGCCCCCATCACAGCCATTTGAATTCCGCGCCCTTACGCCGCGAGAGATACACTACGCCGTCGTAACTTATGGCGCGGATTCGTTGTGGATTCAAACCAAAGCAAAGTAAGTTACAGCGGCGTAGTGTATCTTAGATACGCTGCGCCCGGCGCAGATGTATGTGGATCTGCCCCAACATCTGTGTTTCACACATCCATTCATTACTATACTGCAGGTAAGTAAGTGGTTAACAATGTGAAATAAATTAGACGTTTGTTTTGCCAATAAGACTGGAACTTATGCGAAAAATATATTGAAAATGTAATCTTTTTTTATTATTATTTCATATTCTTTATTGATTTTATTCATCATAGAAAAAAAAAATTACAACCATATATATTCAAATTTTTCTAATTTCTTATTTCACATATACCTTAAAATGTTTCATTATCACACCTTTTGGTCTGTTACCTTTTCCCTCCCACCCCCTTACTATCCGTATCCAAGGATTTTCTTTTATATAGGGTATCCCATTTTTTCCAACCAGGGGTTCCACATTTTACCAAACTCCATGATGTTTCTTCTCTTGATATATACTACCTTTTCCTTCCATATTGTTTCAGTAACTACATTAACTATTCTCTTACTGATGAGGGGTTCTCTGCTTGCCACCTTTGAGCAATTAATTTTCTTGCCTGAAAAAGGCACCTCAACACTTCTTTTAATGTGCTGGCTACTCCACTTATTTCTTCCCCTAGCCTAGACCCAATATACACCATCTGGGATCCATCTCCAACTTTGTTTTGTATGTCGTGTTTATCCCCTGCCAATACCTAAACCATTTTGGGCACCTCCATATCATGGGTATTAAATCCCCAGTATCCTGGCACCTAATCTTTTAGGTGTGTAATATGCCCTATGTATCATCATCAGAAATAAAAACGTTTGTGCAGGTGAGACTAGAGTTGAGCGGACACCTGGATGTTCGGGTTCGGGTCCGAACCCGAACTTTAAAAAAAAAGTTTGGGTTCGGGAACCCGAACCCGAACTCCGAACCCCATTGTAGTCAATGGGACACAGACTTTTAGAAAAAAAAATGCGCGGAGGTCCCCGCAAATTCAATAACCAGACCCTTTAGGTCTAGTATGGATATTAAGGGGAACCCCGCCGTCAATTAAAAAAAAAAAAGACGTGCGGTTCCCCCTAAATATCCATAATCAGACCCGTTATCCGAGCACGTTGGCCTGGCCGGCCGCAGAAAAGAGGGGGGACAGAGTTCGCTCCCCCCCTCTCCTGAACCGCACCAGGCCACATGCCCTCAACATTGGGAGGGTGCTTTGGGGTGCCCCCCAAAGCACCTTGTCCCCATGTTGATGGGGACAAGGGTCTCATCCCCACAACCACTTGCCCGGTGGTTGTGGGGGTATGCGGGAAAAACCAAAAGTCTGTACCGAACCCGAACTTTACAGTTCAGGTTTGCTCAACTCTAGGTGAGACTGTAACCAAATGTCCTCTCTCCAGTATCGTCCTCCATTGTCCCTCTGTTATAGTCCCACGATCTTCCTCCCATTTCCCTTTACTTTTAAGCTGTTCTGGACCTTCTATACTTCCCTCACATATGTGTAGATAGATTTCGGAGATGAATCCCTTCGTCTTATTCTGCTTACCCAGTTTCTGCGATATAAAGAACCTATCCCACTCTGGTCTTACTCTATCAAACTGAGCGTTTAACCACTTCCCGCCCGGTCAATAGTCAATTGACGTCCGGGAAGTGGTTGTGAAATCCTGACTGGACGTCTATTAACGTCCTGCAGGATTACATGCCGGCGCGCGCCGAACGGTGATGCGGGGTGTCAGTCTGAGGCTCTTTACCACGTGATCAGCCGTGTCCAATTACGGCTGATCACGATGTAAACAGGAAGAGCCGTTGATCGGCTCTTCCTCACTCGCGTCTGACAGACGCGAGTAGAGGAGAGCCGATCGGCGGCTCTCCTGACAGGGGGGATTTGTGCTGATTGTTTATCAGTGCAGCCCCCCCTTGGATGCCAACACTGGACCACCAGGGAGTGCCCCCCGGTGCTCAATAGAGCAAAAATGGGCACACAAAAAAAACAATAGAAAAAATATTGAACACAATCGATGCCAATCAGTGCCCACAAATGGGCACTGACTGGCAACATGGGCACTGACTGAAATGATGCCCAGCAATGCCATCAGTGCCACCCCTCAGTGTCCATCAGTGCCACCCAGTGTCCATCAGTGCCACCTCTTAGTGCCCATCTATGCCCAGTGCCCACCTATCAGTGCCCATCTGTGCCACCCATAAGTACCCATCAGTGCCACACATCAGTGTCGCCTATGAGTGCCCATCAGTGTCGCCTATGAGTGCCCATCAGTGCCACCTATGAGTGCCCATCAGTGCCGCCTATGAGTGCCCATCAGTGCAGCATACCAGTGCCGCCTCATCGGTGCCCATCGGTGCCGCCTCATTGGTGCCCATCGGTGCCGCCTCATCGGTGCCCATCAGTGCCACCTCATAGGTGCCCATCAGTGCCACCTCATCGGTGCCGCCATATCAGTGCCCATAATTGAAGAAGAAAACATACTTAAAAAAAAATAAAAATAAAATAACTTAATTTTTTTCAAAAATGTTTTTTTTTTTTTAGTTGTTGTGCAAAAACTAAAAATCACAGAGGTGATCTAATACCACCAAAAGAAAGCTCTATTTGTGGGAACAAAATGATAAAAATGTCATTTGGGTACAGTGTAGCATGACCGTGCAATTGTCATTCAAAGTGCGACAGCGCTGAAAGCTGAAAATTGGCTTGGGCAGGAAGGTGGGTAAGTGCCTGGTATGGAAGTGGTTAAGGCATGTTTAATTTGGAGATATCTATAAAATGTGTGTTTGGGTACATCATATTCCTCTCTTAATGCAGAAAATGTTTTTAACCACTTTCATACAGGGCACTTATACACCTTCCCGCCCAGACCAATTTTTAGCTTTCAGTGCTGTTGCGATTTGAATGACAATTGCGCGGTCGTGCTACATTGTACCCAAACTAAATTTTTATAATTTTGTACCCACAAATAGAGCTTTCTTTTGGTGGTATTTGATCACCTCCTGGGATTTATATTTTTGCAAAAATAAATAAAAAATTACCAAAAATTTAGAAAAAAATATGTTTTTTTGTTTCTGTTATAAAACATTGTAAATAAGTATGTTTTCTCCTTCACTGATGGGCACTGATGGTACTGCACTGACGGGCACTCATAAGGCGGCACTGATGGGCACCAATGAGGTGGCACTGATGTGGTGGCATTGATGGGCACTGATGGGCACTAATATGCGGCACTGATAGGCGGCACGGATGGGCACTGATAGGTGGCATGGATGGGCACTGTTGGCGGCATGGATGGGCGTGGATAGGCGGAACAGAAGGGCACAGATAGGCGGCATGCATGAGCACTAATAGGCGGCATTGATGGGCACTGATAGGTGGCACGGATGGGCACTGATAGGTGGCAGTAACATATGTGTTGTACTAATGGATGCCAATCAGTGCCAAACAATGCCTGCCAATCAGTGATGCCCATTGTGGGCACTGATAGGCATCCATTATTTCTGTCATTCCTGGTGGTCTAGTGTGTGTTTTGCATCCCTGGTGGTCTAGTGGCATCCCTGGTGGTCTAGTGTGGGCATCCTCTGGGGGGGCTGTGCTGATAATCGATCAGCACAAACCCCCTTGTCAGAGGAACAGCTGATCGAACTGACAGATGCGAGTGAGGAAAAGCCGATTACCGGCTTTTCCTGTTTACATCATGATCAGCCGTGATTGGACACGGCTGATCACGTGGTAAAGAGTCTCCGTCGGAGACTCTTTACCTAGATCGGTGTTGCGGGGTGTCAGACTGACACCCTGCAACAACGATCGCCGCAATGCGTGCCCCCGTCATATGACGTCCACTCAGGATATTGAAACCACTTTGCCAACGTCAATCTGCAATTGGCAGGCGGCAAGTGGTTAAGGTTCTTCTATCATACAGCCGGGCGTAACTATCCCCTTTGTTGCCCATTCACTAATTTTCACAACTGTCTCCAACTCCTGAAAATTCCTGTTGTCCCAGAGGGACGCATATTCTGAGACTCCCCCTAATCCTCCTAATAGCTTTACTGCTTTCTATACGTTAATAGCCATCCTAACCGCGGGGTTTTTTTTAGTGAATGAGTTAGCCTCCAACACCTCTACCACTGTCTTATAGGGTGCCCCCAAAATCATTAATCACCATTTATATCTCCTCCTGACTCAGATCTTGCACCTTTATGCTGCAGTTGTGCTGCCAAAAAGTAGCATCGTGGATGTGGTACTGCCATACCCCCCATTCTCATTGGCAGCGGCAAAGTTTGCAACTTAATCCTGGCTTGACCTCCTTTCCATATTAGTTCTCAAAACAGAGGCCCAGATTCTCAAAGAACTTATGACGGCGTATCTCGAAATGCGCGGCGTAAGTGTATATATACGCCGTCGTATCTGTGCGCCGTACCCACAAAACCAGATACGCCTGAAAATAGGCTTCTTCCCGACCGACTTAACTTTTCTACGCCGGCGTAGCGTGGGCGCATATTTACGCTGGGCGCATCTTGCGCTTCCATTGATTTCCTATTTAAATATGCAAATGAGGGGGATATAAACCATTCCCCGAACGTACGTGCGTCCGACGCAGGCTACGCTCGGTGCGCGTAAGACGTACGTCCGGCCTAAAGTTACCCCTCATAAAGCAGGGGTAACTTTGCACCAGACGTGTGCAAGTCAGCTGGAGAGCAACTACAGCAGCACCGCTATGGACGAGATGAGCAACCACACTTGCAGGACAACACATCCGTATGCCAACATGCCAGGGGCAGGCATAGTCATAGCACTACTAGTGTGTGCAGAGGCGCGTAGAAGGAGGAGGGCACGGGAGAGGATATTCCGAACGCGCATGAACGTCTTTGGCATGGGGGATTCGGAGGTGTATCGCATCTTCAGATTCAACACTGCTGCCATCCTGGAATTAGCCACAACCCTGCATGATGAAATCACCAGCCAGACACACCGCTCACCTGCAGTGCAGCCACTGGTCAAGGTACTGGCAACACTGCATTTCCTTGCCAGTGGATCATTCCAGCGTACAAGTGGTGTAGTGGCTGGAAACCAGCATGAGCAGATGTGTGCACCAGGTTGTCCCTGCAATCCTCAGACGCATGTCCCACCACATCATCAGACCCACCCAGGAGCACCTGCGGCAGAAGGCAATGCGTGATTTCTTCAGTATTGCAGGATTCCCACGCACTGTGGGGGCCATAGATTGCACACATGTGGCACTACGGCCCCCCGTGCCACAGAGTACATATACCGCAATTGGAAGCACTGGCATTCCATCAACATACAGGTGATAGTCGATGGCCAAGGCCTCATATGGCACGTCCGTGCCAAACACCCAGGGGTCAGCCACGGCACCTACATATACCGTCAAAGCACCATCCCAACAGAATTCGAACAGAACGTGTATGGGGACAGCTGGCTGGTTGGTGAGTGACATGGGAGTCAGGCATGACTGACTGAGCCCATGATGCAGACATCACGAGGGACACATTCACAGCTAACATCCTCCTGTCTTTTCCCTTCCAGATGACTCTGCATATGCACTTGGGCCCCATCTCATGACTCCATTCCGGGATCCCAAAACCAGAGGAGAGAGAAACTACAATGAAGCACACATACGTACCCGTGCAGTGGTTGAACGCACATTTGGCCTCCTGAAGTCCCGTTTCGGATGCCTGGATAAGTCCGGTGGGACCCTGTTGTATTCCCCAAACTTTGTGTGCCAGATCATCGGTGCATGTTGCATGCTGCACAACTTAGCCGTGAGAAAGGGCCTGGAGATTGACATACGTGATGACCTGACCCCTAAACCAGACATTCCCCACCTGCCCGAGGCTACCTCGTCTGCTGATGGGAACAGCAGTCAGGAATTGCCTCGTGGAACGTATCTTTGCACGTTAAACAAACACATTCATCATGGCACAAGGACAATGCACGCATGCACACCACTGTGGTCCCTAGCTCACACACACCACATCCACATCACATTGGACAACGCCACGCCAAGGCCCCAATTATGTCGCTGTCCATTCATACCACATTCACGCGGTCGTGGGGATAACTTCTCCCCAACGACCGAGGGTGACACCCCTTTGCTGGCAGGAGTGTCACCCCCACATTCACACACCAGTCACACTATAGTCTGCACGCCTCACCGTGTGCAGTAATTTAGCAAAAAAAACAACTCATGACATGAGGAAAAAATTAATAAACGCTCATCACCAGAGCAAAGATAAGGCAAAACAAAACAATCATTTGCCCTGTCGTGGGCCAAGCCTGCTGCCACGGCTCCTTAATTGTCTGGTAGAAGCCTCAGGTGGGGGGGTGGGTCATCAGGTGGAGGAGCATCCCCTCGTCTCTCCCTGGCTGGCTGCCTGCCCTCTAAAGCCACGGCAATGAGGGTGAGTATGGCATTGGTCTCTGCCTGCACCAGCTGCGACTGCCTCCCCTCCGCCTCAATGGCAGCTGTATTGCCCTGTACGGCCTCTGTCAGGGACTTCACCTCTGCCACGAGGGTAGCCGTTGTGGCTTGCAGCTCCCCTAGGCTCCCCTAGGCAGGTGATCATCGCTGCACTGTTGCCACTGAGATCCAGAAGTGCGTCACAGCCTGGCCTCCATGCCCGTGGAGGCCAGGCTGTCTGCCACACAACGCATCTCCATGGCCACCTCACCCATATGGCGGGTCTGGGAGTCCTGTGCCCTTGTTAAATTTTCCGTCAGGAACCCCCCTGGTCTTCCTGGTAGCCTTCCTGGGGCAAGGAGAGGCTTGAGGCCTTGCATATGGGGAGGCCCTTAAGGGAGTGGGTGTGATGGGGATGGATCCTGAGGGGCTCGATCCAATGGCGATGGACCCTGAGGGGCTGGACGAGATGGGGCTGGAAGTGCGCGACGGCCCAGCCAATAGGGAGGATTCCTCCAAATAGAGGCACACCTCCTAAAGCATAGGGACCACATCCTCCTCAACCACCTCTTGATTTGAGGTCTGGGCACTCCCCTCCACCAATGACTCTTGGCTTCCCAGGGGGTCAGGCTCATGATGTTCAGGGGATGATGGTGTGGGACGGCCAGAGGCAGACGATGGCCCAGCTCCCTCCTGGACATCTGCGGATGACACAAAACATTCACATGTTGGTGGACCCACACATTTGTCAATTGTTCCCTTCCACCCCCTCACATGCTACACACCAGATAGGAGAAAAAACACACTTACCTGTCCTCAAGGACGGTTCAACTGAGTCATAGCCCTCCACTCCCTCCACTTGCTCCCTCTGAAGGCACCGATCAACCACCTGCTCCTCAGGAGTCAGCCTAAGAGCAGAGGCTGGTCCACCTCCAGTGGCACTGGCATGCCTCCTCATCTTGCCCAGCTTCTCTTTGACCACCCGATGCAGGTCATTTATCTTTTTCAAAATGTCCTTGGGTCTCCGTACCTCATTCCCAAGGGCATTGACCTGGGTGGTGATCCTCATCAGGATCTCATCCCTCTTTGCCTTACTCGTGCCTTTACTTTCTGCCCCATGGAGGCGAGCATCATACCTCTCCATGGCCGATATAATAATCGCCCTCTCCTCTGGGGAGAAGTTTTTCTTTCTCTTATCACTCTGAGGAGCAGGCATGGCACAAAGTAAGACACAGCAAAAGTACTTACACCTCAAGAAACCAAACGGGTGTACTTTTGCACTCGACGGGCGCGCATGTCTGGGTGTATTTATGCCCTGGCGTAAGCGGTGGGCCGGCGTATCTCAGGGCTTATGCCGGCATAGTTGTTGAGCATGCCGCAGAGGGGCACGGGAGCATACGATCACGTCACGGCACAAGTGCGCCGTTCGTTCGGCCCTTCATTTGCATGGGGTCACGCTTCATTTAAATGGATCACGCCCACTTCCTTCCTACTTTGAATTACGCCGGCTTACGCAAACGAATTTACGTTACGCCGGCGCAAAATTGGGCGCATTTGCTATGAGAATACGAAGCTTACCTCTCTAAGTTATGTTGGCATAAAGGTGCGCCGATCTACGGGAATCTGGGCCAGAGTATCTATTTTCCTAAACCACTTTTTGTGTAACCATATTGGTGCACTGTGCAGTACATACAATAATTGTGGCATCCACAGCATTTTAATCAAATTACATCTCCCTGCAACCGACAATGGAAGGTACCACTATATTTGGGTTTTGTTTTAAATTTTGACAGGAGGGGGACTATATTATTCCTTATATATTTATTGGGATCACTTGTTATATGTATTCCTAGGTATTTCATTGTTTTAACTATCTCAAGCTGAGGGATCTCTGCTAAGGTTTGGTTCTCAATTGGGTCCACTGGCATTAATGCCAATTTCTCCCAGTTTATGACCAATCCTGAAATTCTAAAGGTGGTCATTGCCTGCTTAATTCAGTGATCTGTGTCACAGAGGAAAATTGAATCTTTAGAGAAAAATCTACAAGGTGATTATTTATTCAGGAGAAAAATTATCTATTGTATAATATTCAATAAATCCAATATTTTAGAGAACACAAATGAATACAAGATAAAATCAACACAACATAATTACCCATTCCAAAACGGCTACTGGTCTGAATTGCTGGTTACCAGAGTTTTTAACATTGCTGCCGTGGCTTTCAAGATGGATACTCAGAAAGAGGAATTACTTATTTACGTTCCAAAGCATCAGGTGTTCAGGAATCTTCATGAATGTAAAGATATGTATTTATGAATGGTGTATGTCTCTGTCTTCTTGAGTGTGTGTTTGTCAGTGTTCTGAGTGTCCCTTTTTTATGGTGCAAAAACTGGTATGGCTACCTCCTTCACTTTATGTTGACCCTCTTGTGATTGGTTGGTTGAAAATATGGGCGGTAACTGCCCTGGTTCTCACCCTGCCCATCTATCATGGCTAAGGTGTAATCAGAATATGATGTATGGTGTTATTATGAAATGTATTTTAACATGTTTCCTGTTAATATAATATGGCAATTGCTGTGTATCTCGTGTATCTCGTGTATTTTATAGACGGTAGGAAAATTCCACCTAACCACATATATTGAGATTGACAGAGTTTGATGGGATCAGACATCACCTTTTAGCCATAACAGACTGGTGCCAAATCCTGGTTAGACACATGGATAACTACAGTACACATTGATTCTTACAAAATGCATGGCAACATTGTAATATAACATATAT
This sequence comes from Rana temporaria, assembly GCF_905171775.1. Classification (NCBI taxonomy): domain Eukaryota; kingdom Metazoa; phylum Chordata; class Amphibia; order Anura; family Ranidae; genus Rana; species Rana temporaria. Next base: position 289,459,422 of record NC_053491.1, on the reverse strand, counting down.
AGATATATATATAGATATATATTTTACATATACTGTTGGTTCGGTTTCACTGGTGACTGGTGTCACAAAGGCCTTGATACCTAGAGCTCAAACACAAATTTTACCACAGTTTGTGTGTCATTGTTCAGATTACTTTGTGTAAACATCAGATGTGTCTCTTGACCTCCAGTCTCTTTAGAGGGGATGATTCAATCAACCTTTTCTGGAGGGGGACGACAACGCTCCCCTGCTATGACGACTCCTTGGCTAAGTTTCTGTTAAAATCTCCTCCAAACAGTAAACTGCTTCTCTGATTTTTATTTTCTAAAACTTTCCTAATGTTTTTCAATGTCTAAAACTATCTGTAGCATACAGACATACCAAAGTGTTGGGTATGATGTCTGTTAAACAGCTATGTACTGACCCCCAGGATCTAATACACATATAGTTTGGTATATTTTGATAATAACTGAACCTTTCAAGGCCACCAAAGTGCCATTTTTTTTCTCCAAAAGCAGTAGAGTCTGTGATGTGATGATGTGACTCTGCTCATCTCTGCCCAGCCACTCAAGTGACTGAAGAGCTCAAACCTGGAACAAAGACTGAGAGATGATAAAGTTGAATCTAATGCGCTACTGTGAGTATACAATTATAGATAAATTAGATAAATTGTGCATAAGTGTAATCTAAGGCCGCTGTATCTAAAAGTGTTCACAATACACGACTGAAAATAAGGATGATGGGTGATAAGCTCTTCAGATGACAATATACAATAAGTGTCTACACCAAAATAAAAATAAAAATAATGAAATTGATACATAACAAACAGTGGCAAAGGTAACTAATATGAAGTGCAACTGGGTGCAAAATCTCAAGGTGACACAGTGAGGCATTTCTGTCTTTTGGAGTGACTGACACTGTGTCACCTTGAGATTTTGCACCCAGTTGCACTCCATATTAGTTACCTTTGCCACTGTTTGTTATGTATTAATTGTATTCTTTTTATTTTTATTTTGGTGTGGACACTTATTGTATATTGTCATCTGAAGCGCTTATCACCCATCATCCTTAAAGACTGAGAGATGATGGCTGTGCTTGTGACATCCAAGAGAACTTACACCTCAGCACTTGAGGGGATTGTTTATCAGGTAAGTCTGCAATAATATGCTAATGGGGTGCAACCTAGTACAATAGGTCATAAAGCTCCAGGGCTATTTTAAAAATGATATTTAGAACAGGGTTTAATTTTGCTATATGGAATTAATTCCAATAACAGTAATGCCACGTACAGACGATCGAAAATTCCGACAACAAAACCGTGGATTTTTTTCCGATGGATGGATGTTGGCTCAAACTTGTCTTGCATACACACGGTCACACAAATGTTGTCGAAAATTCCGAACGCCAAGAATGCGATGATGCACAAGACGTACGACGGCAGTTTAAATGGAAGTTCAATACCAGTCGTGTCAGTAGAAGTTTGGTGAGAGACGATTTGCGCTCTTCAGCCTCATGCTTTTCAGTCCATTACAGCATCTCCATTACGAACGCTCGTTTTACCAGACCGAGCGCTTCCGTCTCGTACTTGATTCAGAGCATGCGTGGAATTTTGTGCGCCGGAATTGTCCACACACGATTGGAATTTACGAGAACGGATTTTGTTGTCGGAAAATTTGAGAACCAGCTCTCAAATTTTCGTTGTCAGATGGAGCCTACACACGGTCGGAATTTCCGACAACAATCTCCCATCGAACATATTTTGGCGGAAATTCAGACCGTTTGTAGGTGGCATAAAAGTTCTGTAATGGTGATAAAGGGCTATCTCAAATAATTTGTGGCAATGGAAAACTAAACCACACCACAATGTTTTGAAAATCTGTTTTGAAATACTTTTGTAAGTTTACCATGAGGTAGTGAAATATTTTTTCATGGGGTGACACATAACAATGTAGGCACACTGTCACAAACACCCACCAACTAGCTTTATAACATAGTAGCAATTTTTTTTGGTGAACCAGGGTGATGTCATTCATCAAATATGGTCATAACCATATTTGGTCAATGAAGTCATCTAGAATCTGCACTGGTTGGTTTATAATTTCAAACAGAAACTGACACAGATCTGTCAATTATAGGTAATTATAGGTAATACATCAACCAGAGGTTCAGGTGAGTGGGTGAAAAGATCAGGCAAGGTCAGTTTGTTCACCCATTTGATGAACAGGTTCCCTATTTATCAGAACTATATAATAGTAAAAATATCTGAATCTTAATTATGCCTTTAAAAGTTTATAAGCTATTTACATCTGTAGCGCCCCCTTACTTTCAGTAAAGGCACTACGCTAAAGTTAGTGGGGGAATGAGAGATATAATTTGCTCTCATTCTGAATTGTGTTAAAATTGGCTGTCGCCAATTCTGGATTGTCCTGTGGGTCAGTCTGTATGTCCAGAGATATGGTCTCATCTCTGGACAGCAGATGGCGCCAGAGGGGATCCAGGCGGAGCCTCTTATTCCCAGCAGCCAATGAGAGGAGTTGAGCCTTGCTGTGCATGCTGGGAGGGGGTATTTCTGTGGCGGAAGCCGTTGTTCGGGTTCTTGGTTCCAGGTGCGGCATCCACCTTTAGGGTGTGCGCACATCGCGGGCCCCACCACTGTGGCCTACCTGGCCTGGGGTTGCGCGCAACGCGGAGTTTCTGACTCTGGGCCCTCATGGCCTGGAGCAACTGATGCTGTCGGGGGCCCCAGTGACTCACTGGGTCCCCAACTCTACTGAAGAGTTTCTAAGCTACGTGCTGTGCGGTGGGGGATCGGCTCAAGGAGAACCTGCAGGCAGGTTATCTGAGAAGCTTGAACGAACCATCGGGGATCTGGGTAACCGAACACTGACAGATAACCTCAGTACTGTCAGTGGGTGACCCCAAAGAGAAAGACTGAGAAGATTTGCTCTGCTGTTCACCATTGTCAGCATTGAGCCTGTGGCAGAGGCCTCATCTGGCATCCTATTTAAATTCAGAGCCAAGTCAGTCTCCCCAGCAACTTTAAAGTGACACTTCGGCACTTCACCTACTCCGGCTGGAGTGGCGACAAACTGTATCTACTACTACTGAGAGCAGGACTGCTCTCTTCTCATCCAAGCCTGATACTGCAAAGTTCTTTACTCCATCAACCTTTCCTGTCCTACCTCATGTTGATGTTGGTCGTGTTGGGCCGTGAAATAAAGCATTCAGAAAAACCTATTCCGCTGATTGGACATTCGTTTACTGCTCTACTCACTACTATCATCCCTAGACAACAATTGGAGGTAACTTAATATGCTGATCCCGAATCAACCAGCGGCTCCTGGGGGGGTAGCGCTACACATCTTTTAAAAATGACTTTGATTCCTTATTTAGCTCCAGTCCAATTTAGTTTTCTGTCCTTAAATTTGCAAGCATACCAGGCACTTTGCCCAGAGGATTTTTAGAGTGACACATGACTACTAAATAGTCCTTAATTTTAGAGGATTATCATCCAGCTAATATCAGTCTTCTTGTGTAAAGAAGTGTAATTACAGAGACACTTTGGTTGCCAGGCAACTGGAATCCATGCAAAGCAGTGTATATCCAATTTGCATGTAAACGTGATGTTAAGCTTGTAAAAAAACGCAGAACAATTCACTTATCATGTTATATGACAACTATCTATATAATCAGAAGTCAACAGTGAAAAGCAAACATTAAAACCAATGAAAGTATGGTTATTATCATCAAGCTATTTTTTTTATTCATATCTTCAATAAACATTTTACCTTAAATACACACTTAGCTTATGAAATAATTTGTTATTGATTTTTTTGTTTTTTTATATTTTTGAGTGCAGTGGGTGTCGTGATTGACAATAGATCTACATCTGGGGACAATGTTTTGATTTTTTTTTAATAAAGGAATTGTCAAAAACTAGCTCATGTCTTTATTTTTTTATACTTTTTTGGTGAATGAGTAGGGTTACAATGTACACCATACTAATTCACATGGGGTCTAAGGGCTTCCAGATTCCGATAAGCCCCATGCCCGCAGACCCCCACAACCATCACTCAGGGTTGTCGGCAAGAGGTCCTTGTCCCCATCAACTTAAGAACAAGGCACTTTACGGTGGGATGGGGTGCGGTGGGGTGGCAGAGCCCCCCTGCCCCAAACCTCTCCATATTGAGGGCATGCGCCTTGAATGGTTCACTGCTTCCCCCCCCCCTTACCTGGATTCACCAGGAGGAGCAAGCATTCAGTGGTCAGTCTTTCTTTTTTTGGGTTCAGCAGTTCCTTAATAAAGGAATCGTCAAAAATTGGCTCATGTTTTTTTTTACACTTTTTTGGGGTGAATGTGTAGGGGGTACACCCTACACATTCACATAGGGTGGGCAGGATGCAGGGGCTCCCTTTTTAAAGTAGGCTTCCGGATTCCAATAAGCCCCTTGCCCATAAACCTCCACAACCACCGCCCAGGGGAAGATGCCCTTGTCCCCATCAACATGGGGACAAGGTGCTTTGGGGCATGCCCTAGATCCAGATGTGTCAGATCACATACTAGGTATGTGATTCGGGAAAGAGTGGCTGTCCTACCATAGTAAATGTATGGTGGATGGTACACAGGTGGTTAAGTATCACCACCACCTCCTGACAAAATTTGTAAAACTGTTTTGGCACTCAGCAATCAGTTGGCATATCAGTATGATTTTGGATTGTGAGAGAAAAACCATGCAAACAGAAAATTGAATGCAAATAGTGACAGGGTAAAATTGGGTTCATGGCCCAAACAATGAAAAGTACTGACCCACCATGTTTGCCCCTGTATAATAAGTCTTATTTTGAGTCTTAAAGCAGTTCCCACAAAAAAATATTAAAAGCCAGCAGCTATAAATACAGCAGCTGATGATTTTTAATATATGGACACTTACCTATCCAGGGCGCCTGCGATGTCGGCAGCTGAAGCCGATCTGCTACTCGTGGATGGGCTGCTGCCACCACCATACTCGATAAGGGAATCAGGAAGTGAAGCATTGCAGCTTCACTTCCCGGTTCCCTACTGCTCATGTGCAAGTTGTGCTGCGCATCTTCAGTGGTCCCCGCTGTGTTCTGGGAGTTGTGTGTCTCCCAGAACACAGCGGGGGTACAGAGTAGGCGCCAGAAGTGGCATAGATCACAAGGTGATCTATGCCAAGAAGTGGGAGCAAATACCTGTATTAGACAGGTATCTGCTATCCCCTTTCCCCTGAAAGGTGCCACCGGAAGGGGGGTGGGTTACAAAAAGTTGAAGTTCCATTTATGGGTGGAACTCCACTTTAATGTTAACAGCATGCAAGAGAAAGAAAATAAACTTTTTAAAGATAGAAAGGTATTTCAGAGCAGAGGCGGCTCTATGCTTTGTGAGGCCTTAGGCAAAATTTGACATGGGGCCCCACTTACACCCATGATGGGAAAAATAATTAAAGAACAAGAGCCTCTTCCCCACAACCCTGGCTGGTAGTTGTGGAGGTCTGCGGGCAGGGGGCTTATCGGAATCTGGAAGCCCCCTTTAACAAACGGCCCCCAGATCCTGCTCTTTAATAACTAAGGGGCGGTGATGTCACCTGGTGAACCCGCCCCTTGTGACGACATTGATCAAGGGCATATTGGGTCATTGATGTCACACGGGGTGGTGTCACTGATATTTACTGGTTGTTAGGGATGCTGATAGCCCCACAACTGAGTCGGGGCTCATAAAACTGCCTGAGCACAGTAGCAGTTAAGGTCCTCTGTCCCTCAAAACTGGGGTAATGCATTGGGCAAGTTAGGCGGCCGCGAGGCCCCTGTGAGTGCGAGGCCTTAGGCGACCGTCTAATTTGCCTAATTAAAGAGCCGCCTCTGTCCCCTTCCCTCTGTGATGGCAAGGTTCACAACTTGGTATTACTAGAGGATGTTTCCATCAGTTTTTTAAGTACATTGTCAGCCGTGGTATTGAATTTACAAACATTTTAAGCCTGGTTTCTGGTATTTGAGATTGAGATTAAGATCTGATGGGATGGCAGATGGAGTTCATTGGTGGTAATTATCTCTCTCAACCTGCTTTCCTCCCCATTTTGCCTATTTATAGCTGAGAAGGACCCCTCAAGGCTAGGAGCTAAAATTTTTACATTGAATGATGATGAAGAGGTAGATTGGGCCTACTCCCCAAACCACAAGCTTACCTTCCACCTATAGACCATATTCATTGCAAGCATCAATTTTTGACTATTGGAACCACATTAGAAGGTAAAAGGGACACCTAATGGATTGCCCTACATTTTATTTTATACCAGGGATGATTATGTTTATCTATACTTACAGTAGACTTGTTAGTATTTTTACCCAGGGTGGGTGGCAGAGAGTGAGAGGGGGATTATATACTATTACTATTTTGATACAGATATAGATTGAATGAAATATATAATTAGTTATAGACACCATGGGGCAGATCCACAAAGCACTTACGCCGGCATATCTCGAGATGCGTGGCGTAAGTGTATATATACGCCAGTGTAACTATGCGCCGTATCCACAAACGAGATTCGCCTGAAAAATAGGCTTTTTCCGACCGACGTAATTTTTCTGCGCCAGCGCATCATGGGAGCAAATATACGCTGGACGCACCATTGTTTTGCTATTCAAATATGCAAATGAGGGAGATACGGCGATACACAAACGTACGTGCGCCCGACGCGGGCTACGCGCGCCGCGCATAAGTCATACGTCCGGTCTAAAGTTACCCCTCATAATAGCAGCTGTAACTTTGCACCAGACGTGTGCAGGTCAGCTGGAGAGCAGCTTCAGCAGCACCGTTAGGGACGAGCTGAGCATCCACACTTGCAGGACAACAATCTGTATGCCAACATTCCAGGGGCATCCATGGTCATAGCTATACTACTGGCTTTACATGCGCGTAGAAGGAGGAGGGCACGGGCGTGGATATACCGACCGTGCCTAAACGTCTTTGGCATGGGGGATTCGGAGGTATATCGCATCTTCAGATTCAGCCCTGCTATCATCTTGAAATTAACCACAACCCTGCAGGATGACATCACCAGCCAGACACACCGCTCACATGCAGTGGAGCCACTGGTCAAGGTACTGGCAACACTCCATTTCCTTGCCAGTGGCTCGTTCCAGCGTACAAGTGGAGTAATGGCTGGGATGGCACAATCCTCCATTAGCAGATGTGTGCACCAGGTTGTCCCCGCAATCCTCAGACGCATGGCCCACCACATTGTCAGACCCACCCAGGAACATCTGCGGGTGAAGGCAATGCGTGATTTCTACAGAATTGCAGGATTCCCATGCACCGTGGGGGCCATTGATTGCACACATGTGGCATTACGACCCCCCGTGACACAGAGCACATATACCGCAATCATAAGCATTGGAATTCCATCAACGTACAGGTGATAGCCGATGCCCAATGCCTCATATGGCATGTCCGTGCCAAACACTCAGGGTCCAGCCACGACAGCTACATATACCATCAAAGCCCCATCCCAACAGAATTTGAACAGAACATGTATGGGGACAGCTGGCTGGTTGGTGAGTGACATGGGTGTGAGGCATGACTGTCCGCCCCCATGATGCAGACATCACAAGGGGCACATGCACGACTAACATCCTCCTGTCTTTTCCCTTCCAGGTGACTCTGCATATGCACTTGGACCCCATCTCATGACTCCATTCCGGAATCCGGAAACCCCAGGAGAGCAAAGATACAATGATGCGCACACACACGTACCCGTGCAATGGTGGAAAGCACCTTTGGCCTCCTGAAGTCCCGTTTCCGATGCCTGGATAAGTCCGGGGGGACCCTGTTGTATTCTCCAAACTTTGTGTGCCAGATCATCGGTGCATGTTGCATGCTGCACAACTTCGCCATGAGAAAGGGCCTGGAGATTGACATACGTGATGACCTGACCCCCGAACCACACAGTCCCCCCCTAACCGAGGCTACCCCGTCTTCTGAGGGAAGAGCAGTCAGGAGATGCCTCGTGGAACGCATCTTTGCACGTTAAACACACACATTCATCATGGCACAAGGAGAATGCACGCATCCACACCACTGTGGTCCCTAGCACACACACCCCACATCCTCATCACATTGGATTAGCCCAAGTCCACCAACCAGGACTTGGGAGCAGCAACGCCCCGTCAAGGCTCCAATTATGTTGCTGTCCATTCATACACCATTCACACGGACCTGGGGATCACTTCTCCCTGGTCCTGGGGATCACTTCTCCCTGACAACCAAGGGTGACACCCCTTTTCCGGCAGGAATGTCACCCCCACATTTAAACACCAGTCACACTGTAGCCTGCACTACTAACCGTGTGCTTGGGCTACAAAAAATAAATAAAACTCATAACCTGAGTATATACCAAAAATAAACATAAAACATTCATAACCTGAGTCGAACAGAAAAAAATCCCCCAAAAAATTAACGGCGCTGCCGTGCCCCACGCCTGCCGCGGCCACAGCTCCGGCCCCGGCTCCTCATGGGAGACTCATGGGGGGGGGGGAAATCAGGAGGAGGAGCATCCCCTCATCTCTCCATGCCTGGCGGCCTGCCCTCCAACGCCAGGGCGATGCGGGTGAGGACCGCATTGGTGTCCGCCTGCAGCCTCACCCCCGCCTGGATGGCTTTTGTGTTGTCCCTGACAGCCTCTGTCAGGGCGTGGACTTCATGACCCAGGCCTGCTGTGGTGGCCTGCAGATCAGCCAGGCAGGTGACCACAGCTGACGAATTGCAGCCTACATCCTGCACAGCTTCCTTCATGGAGGCCATGCTTTCTGCCATGTGGTCCATCCTCATGGCAACCTCACCCAGATGGTGGGTCTGGCGGGCCTAGTCCCTCCTGAGGTGTTCCGGGAGAACATCTGACACCCCCCTTGTCTTCCTAGACACCTTCCTGGGTCCAGAAGTAGCTTGGGGCCTTGGAGAAGGGGAGACCTTTGGGGGGGAAGCCCTGTTGGGGGAGGAGCGGGAAGGGACTACCCCTGATGGAGAGATGACTGGTGCCAGCCACAGGGGAAGACTCTTCCAAATGGAGCCTCACCTCATTCCCACTCATCACCTCCTCCTCCTCAACTACCTCCTGAGGAGAGGTGGGGCCACTCCCTTCCACAGAGGTGCCAGGTGGTCTGCCTCAGACTCATGTCCGGGGGATGGTGTGGACTGGCCAGATGGCCCAGCACCCTCCTGCACATCTGTGGATGACACAAAACATTCACATGTTGGAGGATCCACACACTTGTCACATGTTCCCTTCCACCCCCACACATGCTACACACCAGATAGGAAATAAAACACACTTACCTGTCCTCAAGGCCTCCTCAACGGAGTCAAAGCCCTCCACTCCCTCCACTTGATGCCTGTGGAGGCCCTGGGCAACCACCTGCTCCTCAGCAGTGAGCGTCTCGGTAGTTGCTGGTCCCCCTCCAATGCCCCTGGCATGAGTGCTCATCCTGGCCAGCTTACCTTTGACCAGGCGCCGCAGGTCAATGATTTTTTTTTTAAATGTCATTGGGGGTCCTGAACTCACTCCCCAAAGCATTGACATCTGCGGCAATCTGTGCCAGGATCTCCTTCCTCCTGGTCTGGTTGGTATTGGCACTCTCTGCCCCATGAAGATAGGTATCATACTGGGCCATTTCCTCTTCTTCGGAGCTGCTGGAGCAGACATGGCTCAAAAACAAGCAGCTGCAAAGAAAGTACCTTGCTTCAGGGGGGGAAACAAGCGGATGTACTTTTGCACTGCACGGCACATGTCTGGGCGTATTTATGCCCTGGGCGTATCTCACTAATTACGCCAGTCCTAGTTCTGAGCATGCACAGTCCGTTTGGCCCTTCATTTGCATGGGGTCACGGCTCATTTCAATGGAACACGCCCACTTCCTTCCTACTTTCAATTACGCCGGCTTACGTCTAGGAATTTACATTAATCCGGCGCAACGTCGGGCGCAAATACTCTAAGGATACGGTACTTGCCTCTCTGAGTTGAGCCGGCGTAGCGTAAATGAGATGCACTACGCCGGCCTATATATGCGCCGATGTACGTGGATCTGCCCCATGCTTGGTTAGCCCTTTTAACTACATTGTCTCATTATGGATAGCAGGGGTGAAGTTGGGAACATTTTTGGACTTTTTACCTGATTTAAGATGTAAACCATGCCCCATGTAGCACTCATCTTCCCTTTCTATATACATAGAGGGTGTGACTTGCTCACTAGTATATTACATTGCTTGTGTTAAAAATAAGCAAGGCCTTGTACATACAATAGGTTAACCAGAGGACAACGTTGTCATAGGTTAACCCATGAAGCTGACTGATGGTCCATCGTGCCTACACACCATCAGTTAAAAAAACGATCGTGTCAGAACGCGGTGACGTAAAACACAACGACGTGCTGAAAAAAACGAAGTTCAATGCTTCCAAGCATGCGTCGACTTGATTCTGAGCATGCGTGGATTTTTAACTGATGGCTGTGCGTACTAACGATCGGTTTTGACCCATCGGTTAGCAATCCATCGGTTAAATTTCGGATAAAGCAAGTTGCCATTTTTTTTAACTGAAGGTTAAATAACCTATGGGGCCTACACACGATCGGTTTGGACCAATGAAAACGGTCTATCAGACCGTTATCCTCTGGTTAACCTATCGTGTGTACGAGGCCTTATTGCAACATGCACTTGAGTCAAATTTTGATGACTCATGAATGTGGTACACTTGGATTACCACATTGGTGGAGGGAGATGGTAACAGCTGGTCATACAAAAACTAAAGTTTTTACTCTGTTTATATTGATGTTACTTATACTGAGGTATATAGAGAGCTCTGAGTTGGAGCTAAAGACTCTGGGGCAGATCCACTAAAGATACGACGTGGGTAATTTGAAAGTACGCCGGCGTATCAGTAGATACGCCGGCGTACTTTCAAATTTCCCGCGTCGTATCTTTAGTTTGAATCCTCAAACCAAGATACGACGGCATCTGGGTTAGATCCGACAGGCGTACGGCTTCGTACGCCTTCGGATCGTAGATGCAATACTTTGGCGTCCGCTGGGTGGAGTTTGCGTCGTTTTCCGCGTCGGGTATGCAAATGAGCTATTTTCGACGATCCACGAACGTACGCGCGGCCGTGGCATTCTTTTACATCGTCTCTAGTCGGCTTTTTCAGGCGTATAGTTTAAAGCTGGTGTTTTGCAGCGTATAGTTAGACTGCCATGTTAAGTATGGCCGTCGCTCCCGCGTTTAATTGAATCGGGAATCGTGAATCGGGATGGACGTAATTTACGTCTATGTTAAAAAAAATGACAACCTAGCGACGTCATTTAGCGCAATGCACGGTGGGAAATTTTGGGGCGGAGCATGCACCGTTCCTTTAGGCGCGGGGACACGCTTCATTTAAATTTAACACGCCCACTAATTGCCGATTTGAATTTCGCCGCCAGAGATAGACTACGCCACCGTAACTTACGGCGCAAAATCTTTAAAGATTAAAAGTCAGGTACAGTGGCGTAGCGTATCTCTGATACGCTGCGTGGGTGCAGATCTCTGTGGATCTGCCCCTCTAATCTTTAGTACATGAAAAACAAGATGTACCCATTACCATTTCACATAGGGGGGGGGGCCGGGATCTGGGGGTCCCCTTTGTTAAAGGGGTCTTCCAGATTCTGATAAGCCCCCCGCCCGCAGACCCCCACAACCACCGGGCAAGGGTTGTGGGGATGAGGCCCTTGTCCCCATCAACATGGGGCCTGGTACGGTTCAGGAGAGGGGGGGGCGCACTCTGTCCCCCCCTCTTTTCTGCGGCCGGCCAGGTTAACGTGCTCGGATAAGGGTCTGGTGTGGATTTTTAGGGGGACTCCAAGCCATTTTTTTTAATTTGGGGTGGAGTTCCCCTTAAAATCCAGACCTGAAGGGCCTGGTATGGATATTTGGGGGGACCCCACGCCATTTTTTTTTTAAAGGCGGGGTTCCCCTTAATATCCATTCCAGACCTGAAGGGCCTGGTAATTTAGTTTGGGGGACCCCCACACATTTTTTTTTTTTTTTAGTTTTGATGAGCAATGACTATATTCTTTATAGCCATGAGTACTTTTAAATTACTTTTTTTTTCACTTCAGAAATGACATCTTGTACAGGGACAGTTCTAAGCACGGGAAACATGTGTGTACCCCCCTCCCCCCTGTATGAAATTTAAAGGAATATTTAACTTTTATTATTTCACTTTAACCACTTCCATACCGCGCCTATTCTGGCACTTCTCTCCTCCATGTAAAAATTATATTTATTTCCTGGGAAATTACTCAGGACCCCCAAACATTATATATATAATTTTTTAGCAGACACCCTAGGGAATAAAGTGGCGGTCATTTTTTATTTGATTTCCAACGGTATTTGCGCAATAATTTTTCTAACGCCTTTTTTTTTGGCCCAAAAAAAAAAACGGTTTCATGAATTAAAAAATAACAAAACAGTAAAGTTAGCCCAATTTTTATGGATAATGTGAAAGATGATGTTACACCGAGTAAATAGATACCTAACTTGTCACGCTTTAATATTGCACACACTCATGGAATGGCGCCAAACTTCTTGATTTTTTTTTTACAGGTTACCAGTTCAGAGTTACAGAGGAGGTCTAGGGCTAGAATTAGTTCTCTCGCTCTAACGCACGTGTCAATACCTCACATGTGTGTTTGAATGGTGTTTACATATGTGGGCGGGACTTACAAGCATGTTCGCTTCTGAGTGCGAGCTACTAGGGACAGGGGCGTTTTTTTTTTTTTTTTACCTAATATTTTTCTTTTTGCACTTTTTTGTCCCTTTTTTTTATTTTGGATCACTTTTAGTCCTATTACAAGGAATGTAAACATCCCTTGTAATAGGACTAGTGTGTGACAGGTCCTCTTTATGGAGAGAGGCGGGGTCAATAAGGCTGGAAAGCATGTTATTGGCAAAAAAAAAAAAAAAAAATCTCATGCTTTCAGCTGCAATCATGTTCGTTCAGCACAGTGGTGTAGTGTATAGCACTTTGACCTAGCAGCAAAAGGGTCGCTGGTTCGAATCCCGCCCGTGACACCATCTGCCTGCAGTTGGCATGTTCTCCCTGTGCCTGCGTGGGTTTCCTCCCACACTATAAAAACATGCTGTAAATCGGATCCGGTCTAAATAAGCCCTAATATGCAGTAGTTACATTTAGGTTTTGTGCTGCCCTAGGCCTGACTTCATTTCTAATAGAAAAATGACCCACCCCTTCCTGTCAAAGCCACACCCTGTTTTTGTATGAACCGTACAGGAATTTTCAGGGCACACACACACTAGTTCTGGGGGGGAGGGGGGCACTGGATTCCCTTAATTTGCATAGTTTTTCTCTCACTTCCTGTTTGGCTATGGGGCAGGAAGTGAAGGCAAATCTCCCCAATTGAACACAGATAATAAAAAATAAACTGACAGAGCTATAACCCTCCCTCACTCTTTATGAGGAAAATAAAAAGTGTATGAGGAAAATAAAAAGTGTTGATTATAGTTCTAGTACAAATTTCAGAGAGTTTTATTGAGAGGCCTAAGAAAATATAACCATGCCAATAGGCCAGGATACAGCGTTGCTAATATGTAGGAATGTGTGTGTTAGGGCTCCCCACAAACACCACCCAATGTTAAATAAAAAAATATTACAAATTCATTCACTTTCTGTCACATAGCCAAACAGGAAGTGAGGGTAAATCCTTACTATCTTTTCTTGGGGACACAGATCAATCTAAATAGTTTCCCATTATGTAAATTGCACTCTAGCATTTTGCTGTGTACACCCCAAATTATTAGGGATCTTGGACTTTGGGGTCCATTTACTAAAGGCAAATCCACTTTGCACTACAAGTGGACAAGCAAGGAAGAAAACAAAAACACTTTGCTTCTACAGGATTGGATGTTAAAACCATCAGTGCTTCCTCTCTGATTTTCAGCGACTACGCTTGTACTGCAGAGTGGATTTGCCTTTACTAAACCCCAAACTAAATAATCATTTGGGGCAGGGATCCTCAAACTATGGCCCTCCAACTGTTGTAGAACCACACATCCCATGAGGCCTTGTAATGCACTGACATTCAGACATGACTAGGCATGATGGGAATTGTAGTTCCTGAACAACTGGAGGGCCGTAGTTTGAAGACCCATGATTTGGGGTGTACACAGCAGTGCTGGAGTGCAATTTGCTTAATGGGGACACTAGTTAGATTGACCTGTGTCCCCAAGAAAATACATTGGTAGGGTTTTAACCTCACTTCCTGTTCAGCTGTGTGACAGGAAGTGAGGCCAATTTTAAGAAAAGGGACACAAAGCTCAACCCAAAAAAAACACAAGCAGGGGCTCTAACACTCACTTGGCTTCCCTCAAACACCCACAATTAGAATAGGATTGCCTTGCGCTAGATTTAAGCACAGTGCTGTAAATCAGCACTTCAAGCCTGTCCACCAATAGCCCCCCCCCCCCACAGGCCATGTTTGCAGGTTTTCCTTCATCTTGCACATGTGCTTTAAAAGACAGTCTGGACAGCAATTCTTGATAAGAGAAATCCACAAAACATGTCCTGTCGGGGGTACTTGAGGGCTGAGGACCACTGCAGTAAAAACAAAATACTTACCACTTTGTCTTTAATTTCCTTGAGATTAAACATGGCAAACAGTTCATGATTACACACCAGGAAAGAAGCTTAGACAAAAATCACACCTAATTTGTTAGGCCCAAACCTATTTCAGCTGCAGCTGTCAAAATATGTAGCATGAAAAAGTAACAAAAAACAAACTTCAAAATTGTAAAGTAATTTTTATTGGTCAACAAAACAAGGAAAGCAAAAAAAACAAACACACACACACACACACACAAATACAAATACATTTCAAAAATCAAAATAAACATAGATAACCGTCCCAACATCTTCAGAAATATTTTTCAAAATAAGGCAGCAGAGACAAATACATCAAAGTGAACATCATTTAAAAATAAACAAAAACATTGGCAAAATAAACATGCTCCAAACCACATTTCTGTTTAGCAACAACATTCCTGCCAGCTTGACCCTCTGAGGGCAGCTGAGGACTACTCGATCCATGCTTTTTATAACATGTGTGCTAATTAAGCAATTGAAATCACATGAACAAATTTCAGTCTCTAGTTTGGGTGAGCTTGTAAGTGCTTACACCTGGTAAGGATGTCCTTAAATTACTAACCCACCCACGCTCTATGAGCATGCTCAGAGACATCCAAGTGATTTTCACCCTCAAAAAGAAAGGAAAAGTGTCTGAGCAGGCTCAGTTCAGCTCACATGCAGGAACAAAGCTGCAATGGCTGCTGAAAGCATGAGAGCTTTTTTTTCCCCCTGAACTCATGCTTTCCAGCCTGAAGGGGAGGTCTTAGGGAATTATTACGTAACTAAAAAAAATAATAATAATTAAAATGCCCCTGTCCCTAGTAGCTTCCAGTCAGAAGCAAACACGCACAATTTTTTTTTCAGGTTACCAGTTTAGAGTTACAGAGGAGGTCTAGTGCTAAAAGTATTGCTCTCGCTTTAACGCACGCGTCAATACCTCACATGTGTGGTTTGAACGATGTTTACATATGTGGGCGGGACTTACGCAAATCCCGCCCACATATGTAAACACCGTTCAAACCACACATGTGAGGTATTGACGCGTGCATTAGAGCGAGAGAAATAATTTTAGCACTAGACCTTCTCTGTTACTATAAACTGGTAACCTGAAAAAAAAAAAAAAACGTCGCCTATGGGGATTTTAAAGTACTGAAGTTTGGCCCCATTCCATGAGTGTTTGCAATAGTAAAGCGTGACATGTTAGGTATCTATTTACTCAGTGTAACATCATCTTTCACATTATCACCAAAAATTGGGCTAACTTTAGTGTTTTGTTATTTTTTAACCACTTGAGCCCCAGACCATATTACTGGTCAATGACCGGGCCAGTTTTTGCGATTCGGCACTGCGTCATTTTAACTGACAATTGCGCGGTCGTGCGACGTGGTTCCCAAACAAAATAGGCGTCCTTTTTTTTCCCCACAAATAGATTTTTTTTTGGTGGTATTTGATCACCTCTGCGTTTTTTCTTTTTTTGGTATAAACAAAAATAGAGCGACATTTAAAAAAAAAATAATAATTTTTACTGTTTGCTAGAATATCCCCAAAATTAACTAAAAATAATATTTTTTTTCCCTCAGTTTAGGCCGATACGTATTCTTCGACATATTTTTGGTTCCAAAAAATCGCAAAAAGCGTTTGATTGGTTTGCGCAAAAGTTATAGCGTCTACAAAATAGGGAATAGTTTTATGGCTTTTTTATTAATATAGTTTTTTTTTTTATTAGTAATGGCGGCGATCAGCGATTTTTATCAGTACTGCGACATTATGGCAGACACATTTTTGGAACCATTGGCATTTTTCTAGCGACCAATGTTCTAAAAAGGCATTGCTTACTATAAAAATGTCACTGGCAAGGAAAGGGGTTAACACTAGGGGCGAGGGAGGGGTTAATTATGTTCCCTGGGCGTGTTCTAACTGTAAGGGGGGTGGGACTGACTAGGGGAAATGACAGATCGCTGTTCATACATTGTATGAACAGACGATCAGGCATTTCCCCCCCTGACAGGACCGGGATAAAGGGGAACTCCGTGCCAAATCTCAACAAGAAACCAGCGCGGGTCCCCCTCCAGGGGTACATTAGGCTCCTCGGCTTGGTCTGGAATGTGAGGGGTTAAACCCATGCCAAAAAACAGCGTGGGGTCCCCCCCCCCCAGATCCAGACCAAACCCTCATCCCAGGTACGCAGTCTGGCCCGGACAGGAATGGGGGTGGGGAGGAGCGATCGCCCCCCCCTCCTGAGCGATACCAGACCGCATGCCCTCAACATGGGGGAGTGTGTACTTTGAGGGAGGGGGCACTGCCCCCCACCCCAAAGCACTCTTGTCCCCATGTCAATAGGGACAAGAGCCTCTTCCCGACAACCCTGGCCATTGGTTGTCGGGGTATGCGGGCGGGGGGCAAAATAATACACCACACACATTTATAAATTAATTTATTAGTCAGCTGGGGGTCTTCTGCCGGGGCCCCCCACCACCACACCATTGGGCCCCGGGCTTCGCTGTCTTCGACCGGGGCCCCCCACCCCATAAGGCTCTTTTACATTCGGGGGGAGGGCCCAGGCTTCGCTGCTTTCTGCCGGGGGGTGCACCTACCCCCCCGGTCTTCTGCGCCGTCTTCCGCCGGGGCCCTTCACCCCATAAAGCTCTTTTACATTCGGGGAGGGGCCCCGGACTTCGCCGCTTTCTGCCGAGGCCCCCTTCACCATGAAGCTCCTTGCTTATGGGGGAGGGCCGCAGGCTTCGTCGCTTTCTGTTGGGGCCCCTTCACCATGAAGCTCCTTGCTTATGGGGGAGGGCCGCGGGCTTTGTCGCTTTCTGCCGGGGGGAGGGCGCCACCCACCCGCGGGCTTCATCGCTGTCTTCCGCCGGGGCCCCCTTCACCATGAAGCTCCTTGCTTATGGGGGAGGGCCGCGGGCTTCGTCGCTTTCTGCCGGGGCCCCCTTCACCATGAAGCTCCTTGCTTATGGGGGAGGGCCGCGGGCTTCGTCGCTTTCTGCCGGGGGGGTGCCTCTCGATGGCCTTTTCTGCCTTGCACCTCCGCGGGGGCTAAAGGGCTTGTCTCCGCTGTCTTCCGCCGGAGGGCACCACCCTCCGGGCTTCTGCGGTGCCTTCCGCTTCTGCCTGGCTCCTTCGCGGGAGCCAGGGCTTCTCTCCGCTGTCTTCCGCCGGAGGGCGCCACCCTCAGGGCTTCTGCGTTGCCTTCCGCTTCTGCCTGTCTCCTCCGCGGAGCCCAGGGCTTGTCTCCGCTGTCTTCTTCCTTCTCTTCCATTCGATGTTGACACAACGAGGTTCAGCGCTGGAATGCCGTCTGAGCGGTGGGCATCGAGTTATAGAGGGCAATGCCACCATGTGACCTCAACCCATGTGACATCACATTCCCATCATGCCCAGGGAATGTGATGTCACATGGGTTGAGGTCACATGGTGGCATTGCCCTATATAACTCGATGCCCACCGCTCAGACGGCATTTCAGCGCGGGACCTCGTCGTGTCAACATCGAATGGAAGAGAAGGAAGAAGACAGCGGAGACAAGCCCTGGGCTCCCGGAGGAGCCAGGCAGAAGAGGGAAGAAAGCGGAAAGAAAGCCCTGGCTCCGCGGGGGAGACAGGCAGAAGAGGGGACAGAGAAGAAAGCCCTGGGCTCCGCGGGGGAGACAGGCAGAAGAGGGAACACCAAGACAGCAGAGAAAAGACCGGGGAGTTGGCGCACCCCCGGCAGAAGATGAGGAACAAGACCAGAGCCCTGGCGGAAGGCACCGGAAAGACCGGGGGATAGGCGCCATCCCCCGGCAGAAGTCACTGAAGTCCGGATGCCCCCCCTAATGTTAAAGAGCTTAAATGGGTTGGGGGGCCCCGGCGGAAGGTACCGGATAAGACCGGGGTGGGATGGCACCCTCCCCTGGCAGAAATCAGCGAAGCCCAGGGGCCCGGCGAAAGATCGGGAGAGAAGACACCCCCCCTTCTGAAAGAGCTAAAAGAAGAAAGGGGGGCCCCGGAGCTGACTAATAAACTATTTTATTCTGTGTGGTGTGTTTTTTTTACTTTACACTTTTCCCCCAGGTGAATGGGTAGGGGTACGATGTATCCCATACTCATTCACATAGGGTGGGGGGCCGGCATCTGGGGGCCCCCTTATTAAAGGGGGCTCGCAGATTCCGATTAGCCCCCGGCCGCATACACCGACAACCAATGGCAAGGGTTGTCGGGAAGAGGCTCTTGTCCCTATAGACATGTTGAGGGCATGCGGTCTGGTACGGCTCAGGAGGGGGGGCGCTCGCTTGTCCCCACCCCCATTCCTGTCCGGGTCAGACTGCGTGGGCTTGGTCTGGATCTGGGGGGAACCCCGCGCTGGTTTTCGGCGCGGGTTTAACCCCTCACATTCCAGACCAAGCCGAGGAGCCTAATGTACCCCTGGAGGGGGACCCGCGCCGGTTTCTTGTTTGAAATTTGGCGCGGAGTTCCCCTTCATGGTCAGCGCAGGCTGAAAACAGGTCGGAGATTCCCGTGCGCCGCGTCACGCAGCGCAATTACGGGTACGCCGCTTGGTATTTACCAAGA
Source organism: Rana temporaria (assembly GCF_905171775.1). NCBI lineage: Eukaryota > Metazoa > Chordata > Amphibia > Anura > Ranidae > Rana > Rana temporaria. Next base: position 289,440,205 of record NC_053491.1, on the reverse strand, counting down.
TTTTCTCGGCGTACTGACAAGGCACACGGGAATCTCCGAAATTTCTCTGTACGCATGCCCAGTATGAAAATGAACCCCCCGAGGTTCAGGCGCACTGTGCAAGCGTACGGGGATCGGTTTTCAAAAGTCACTTTCACTTTCAATTCCACCCGCAACACACATTCAAACACATGTCACAACACTTCCCCCGCATTACCCCACCTCCCCCCCTAATAAACTCCCGCCCGATACCCCGCAATTTACATTTTAATATGCCGTGCGCCAGGTCTATAGTAGTACCCAATGCGCCCTCTCCTGGGCGCACTGAGCACTTTAGTAACTAAGGAAATACACTGCACTAGCAGCGTATTTCTTTAGTAAATGTCAAAACGGCTGCTACTCCTGCTTTTGCTCCATGAGTAATGGAGCAAAGGCTTGGTAAATCAGCCCCAGTGTCTTTTTTACTAGATAGATAGATAGAGCAGGCAGGCTAGTCAGTTTAGTTAAATTTACAGCGTGTAGAGCATATATATACATCCCAGGAGTTGTACATATATTTACACACTGTATAGTTTAGCTAGATCAGCTATTCCTATTTGTCAGGCAGTAGATTGTGCTAGCTGCAGTGTTCTAACATGTTGTATTGCCCGTGTGCTGTAAAGTTTGCACCTAAACGTACTTGGTGTTTACTGCACTTGTGCTGTTTAGTTTGCACCTAAACGTACTTGGTGTTACTGCACTTGTGCTGTTTATTTTGCACCTAAACGTACTTGGTGTTACTGCACTTGTGCTGTTTAGTTTGCACCTAAACGTACTTGGTGTTTACTGCACTTGTGCTGTTTAGTTCGCACCTAAACGTACTTGGTTTTACTGCACTTGTGCTGTTTAGTTTGCACCTAAACGTACTTGGTGTTACTGCACTTGTGCTGTTTAGTTTGCACCTAAACGTACTTGGTGTTACTGCACTTGTGCTGTTTAGTTTGCACCTAAACGTACTTGGTGTTACTGCACTTGTGCTGTTTAGTTTGCACCTAAACGTACCTGGTGTTACTGCACTTGTGCTGTTTAGTTTGCACCTAAACGTACTTGGTGTTTACTGCACTTGTGCTGTTTAGTTTGCACCTAAACGTACTTGGTGTTACTGCACTTGTGTTGTTTAGTTTGCACCTAAACGTACTTGGTGTTACTGCACTTGTGCTGTTTAGTTTGCACCTAAACGTACTTGGTGTTACTGCACTTGTGCTGTTTAGTTTGCACCTAAACATACTTGGCGTTACTGCACTTGTGCTGTTTAGTTTGCACCTAAACATACTTGGCGTTACTGCACTTGTGCTGTTTAGTTTGCACCTAAACGTACTTGGTGTTACTGCACTTGTGCTGTTTAGTTTGCACCTAAACGTACTTGGTGTTTACTGCACTTGTGCTATTTAGTTTGCACCTAAACGTACTTGGTGTTTACTGCACTTGTGCTGTATAGTTTGCACCTAAACCTACTTGATGTTTACTGAACTTGTGCTGTATAGTTTGCACTTAAACCTACTTAGTGTATACTGCAAGTGTGCTCTGTAGTTTGCACCTAAACCTACTTGGTGTATACTGCAAGTGTGCTTATTAGTGTGCACATAAAGTTACTTGGTGTGTAAAGCACGTGTCCTCTGCAGTTTGCACCTAAAGCTACGAGGTGTGTGTACTGATTTTGTCCTCTTCAGGCCATTATAATGTCTGGAAGGACAACAAAGAGAGGCAGACAGTCACGAGGGCAAGCAGGCTCTGCATCCAGAGGCAACGGTGGTGGACACGGTGCATCCTCTTCAGCACGTGGCCGTTGCACACGCTCATCCTTCTTTTCAGGAGCTGGCCAGGTTGAGCCTCAACATGCAGACAAATTGGTAGAGTGGATGACCAAGCCATCCTCATCCTTGTCCTCATCCTCTCTCACCCAGGCTCAGGGTACTTTGTCTGGCAAATTAGCTGCCAAGGCGTCCTCTTCCCTCTGCTCAATGGCATCACTTACTCCTTCCCTTGTCCCACCATGTCCTCCTGATGAGTCCCCCGAACTGTTTCAACACAGTGTTGGGTACATGCTGCATGAAGATGCGCAGCGTTTTGAAGGCTCCGATGATGGAACACAGATAGAGGAAGGCAGTAATGTGAGCCTAGAGAGAGGGGGTGCCTGAGAGGGACAGCAATCTGGCAGTCATGTTCCCCCAGCTGCAGCATACTGCCAGGTTTTCGACAGTGATGAGGAGGGAGGGGATGTTGAGGTCACTGACTCTACGTGGGTGCCTGATAGGAGAGAGGAGGAGGAAGAGGAGGAGGAGGAAGAGGAGGAGGAGGAAGAAGAGGAGGAGGAGGAGGAGGAGGAGGAGGAAGAGGAGGAGGAGGAGGCACAGGCACATCTTCAAAGAGGCAGGATGCCCTCCAGGGGCCAGCTTAAGGGCAGTACACCAACTGCATTACATCGAAAAACTACGCCTGTGCGGGACGCTGCTGTGTCTCAACATTACTGCAAAAGTTCTTTGGTGTGGGCCTTTTTTGAGACATGTGCATTAGATGGCACCGTTGCTATTTGCAACATATGTCTCAAGCGTATCTCGTGTGGCCAAAACATCACCCACTTGGGCACCACATGCTTGACCAGACATATGTCGACCTGCCATGCAGTTCGTTGGCAAGCATACCTGAAAGACCCACACCAAAGAACAAAGCGTAACCCCCCTTGCCCCTCATCAGCTGGGATCTCGAACCCCACTATACCCCCAGTCCTCTCTGAAGCCTGCACTGATAGGACTGAAGGTGTAGAATTTGCTGTGTCACAACCTAGTAGTACATGCGGGCAATCTACTATCGGTACACCGATGTCAGATTGTACCAGCCAAATTTCCCTGCCCCAGCTGCTGCAGCGCTGAAAGAAGTACTCTCCCAGCCATCCCCATGCCCAGCGGTTGAATGCTAGCTTAGCGAAATTGCTAGCACTTCAACTGCTGCCTTTTCAGTTGGTAGATTCTGCCCCTTCCGTGAGTTTGTGGAATGTGCGGTACCTCAGTGGCAAGTTCCCAGACAGCACTTTTTCTCACGGAAGGCGATTTCGGCTCTCTACCGCTGTCACGATCGCTATCGTGTCAAACAGACAGCGAGGCGTGGTCACGCCCCAAGTGGCTCTGGGTGGGATTGAACCCAGGACTTCTTCTTCACTACTCCAGATCTTTGCCACTGAGCCACTTCTCAAGTTCATATTCTGCTTGCTGTCCATCAAAGCCTGGTTCTGAACTATGTGCTGATTGCCTGTCTTTGAATCTCCCTGCAATCTACACCTGTTTATCCTGGTCCAGCTGAGGCAGGTTTCCTAATCAACCAGGGTATAAAGCCCTGCCTCACTATGAGGCAGGTGTCAGTTCATTGTACTCTGCTTGTCCTGTCTGTGCCTACGGTTCCTGTGTTCCTGTGATTGTCTTCATCTAGAAGACTGACCCCGGCTTCTGACCCTTTGGCTGGCTGTACCCTGGATTTGTTGGACCCCTGCCGTCACCCAGGACCCGCTCCTCAAAGCCCTGTGGACCTGCTATCAGGAGACACTCTCTCCATCCAGGACTGGGATCAGCTCACCCTTCAGCCATCAGCTTCTCAGGCTTCCCATCTGTACCAGCACTCTGCAGACCTGAATGTAGCCATCTCTGTTTCTACCAGCAGTACCGCAAGTATCTCTACACAAATTGTTTAGATCCCCAGCCTATGCTGAACTGTGCTTGTCTATCAATTGCATATCTCAATATCTATGTCCTGCCTGAATATACTTGTGCATGGTCTCAGCTTGTGATATATATATATATATGTGTTGGCTCTATCTGCACTGCTTTCAGTAAGAAACATTAAGTAATACTGCTACCAAAAACCTTATACCTACTTATTCATAGACTGTGTCTTTATCCGTTACTGCATTATAAAGGCTTATGAGTTAATAAGCTTTCTTGATTAAGTTGATTCTCTAAAAAGAGGTTGTGATGAACTAAACCCTAACCTCTTTGACCATACAAGAGAGTGAAGTAGTGGTTTAACCCTGAGAAACCTCCGCAGCTGAGATCCAATTAAATCATAACTAAACTCATACGCAGGAGCGTTACATATGAGCATACAAACCTGCAAAATGGACTCCACTCAAGGTAAGCCATTACAACCGCCATGTGGAAGGCAATGTCCATGCCTCACTGGACAGGGTGGTCAGTGGTAAGGTGCATATCACAGCTGACTCATGGTCCAGTAGGCATGGACAGGGACGTTACCTCACTTTCATGGCGCATTGGGTGATTCTGCTGGCAGCTGGGAAGAACTCAGGGCAATGTACAGTAGTGTTGGAGGTTGTTCCGCCACCACGCCTCAAAAAACACTCTCCTACCGGTTGTGACACACCTCTCTCCTCCTCCACCACCTCCTCTTCTTCTTCCTCTGTGGCCTCTTCCTGTGCTGATGTGTCCTCGGAACCAGCCGTGCTCCATAGGCGTACGAGGGGCTACACAGAAATGCAGGCAAAGAGATGCCATGCGGTGCAAGAGCTGGGGCAGAGGTTCTGTCAGCTCTGCAGGGGCAGGCTCAGAGGTGGTTGACGCCATGCCAGCTTAAGCCAGGAATGGTGGTTAGCGACAATGGCACCAACCTCCTCTCTGCCCTGTGACAGGGACAACTGACCCATGTGCCCTGTTTTGCTCATGTTCTGAATTTGGTGGTGCAGCGGTTCTTGGGCAGGTACCCGGGCTTACAGGATGTCCTGAAGCAGGCCAGGAAAGTCTGTGTGCATTTCCGAAGGTCATATAATGCCACTGCTTGGCTGACAGACCTCCAAAGGGAATACAACCTGCCCAAGAACCGCCTAATCTTTGACATGCCCACCAGATGGAACTCTACATTGGCAATGCTGCAGCGGCTGCACACGCAGCAGAGGGCCATGAATGTGTACCTGTGCCAATATGGCAGCAGAACTGGGTCAGGGGAGCTTGGTTTTTTCCCCCACGCCAGTGGGCCTTGATCAGGGAAAAAACACAAAACCTCCTGCGCTCTGGTGTTTTGCCAAACTGGGTACAGCAGTGTAGTCTAACAGCAAAATCAGAAGTCTTGCAGCCCTCCACAGAACAAAGGGTGTTCATATGGCTAAAACGAAAAGAAAAGAAAGGAGGGCGCACCAACCTTGTGCATTACCACTTAAAATTTTATTAAAAACAGAATAAAAATCAATGGTCCTACTCACAAGACAATCAAGAATAAGCGCTTTTCAGACATCTGGACTGGACCTCGCGGCACCTGCCAGTGGAACATCAGACATCTGAATGGCTGATGCGTTTCTGGGGCATACCCCCTTCTTCAAAGCCTAGATAGTCCGGACTATCTAGGCTTTGAAGAAGGGGGTACGCCGCAGAAACGCGTTAGCCGTTCAGATGTCTGATGTTCCACTGGCAGGTGCCGCGAGGTCCAGTTCAGCTGTCTGAAAAGCCTTGATCAGGGATGCATGCACTGTCCTGTCACCATTTGAGGAGGCCACAAGGATGGTGAGCAGTGACAGTGCATGCATCAGTGAGACTGTCCCTCTTATTCACATGTTGGAGCACACGCTATGTGGAATAATGGACAGGGCCCTTGAGGCAGAACAGAGGGAGGAAGAGGAGGACTTCCTTACCTCTCAAGGCCCCCTTTATCCAGACAGTGGTCCTGCTTACCCGCCTAGCACACAGGAAGGGGACGACAAGGAGGAGGATTGTATCATCAGCAAGGAGGTGGAGCCTATCACTCAGCAGCAGCAGTTTTCAAGGGATCATTTACAGTCCCAAGGAACCCATGGACTTTTACGTGGCTGGGATGAGGTGGCTGCGGATCCTGTCGTCCTCAGTGACCCAGAGAACTGTGCCCTGAATGCCTCAGCAATAGTAGAGCAAGGAGGTTGGGACTTTAAATGAAGTTCACGACAGGGTGGGAGTGCAAAAGGAAAACATGTTTATTAACATGCAAAACAAAGTGTGATATACTCACAGAGTACTCACTGTAGACTAAAATATTATCCAACCCTCCAGATTTGGAAGCATCAGCCCCTGATGAGTGCACTACAGCACGAAACGCGTCGGGCCATTCAAGGATGCCACCCCACTCCATATCTGAGTCAATAGCCACTTGTATCTACAATTTTTATCTACAATCTCTACCTCAAGTCTTTTAATCGCATTGTGTCACTCAAGGAAACTGGTGTGCTTATCCCCCACTCATGGGAAGCTGTTTGTTGTTTTTCATACTGTATTGTATTAATTTTTGATGGCATTGTATGTCCCTGTGTCCATGGTTCATATGTATACCCATATGTCATGAAGTTCCTGGTTGACATTACCATGTATCTTTATTGTCCTCTACTGCTATGTTTACATGCTCAGCCCCTATGACTCTGTGAGTATATCACACTTTGTTTTGCATGTTAATAAACATGTTTTCCTTTTGCACTCCCACCCTGTCGTGAACTTCATTTAAAGTCCCAACCTCCTTGCTCTATTTTTGTACTAGGGATGGAAGCACAGACATGTGCCTCACTCAAAGTCCCACCTATGCGTATGCATAACCCCCCCCCTTTCCATTGAATGCCTCAGCAAACCTACACTGCATGGCCTCCCTGATCCTGCAAAGCCTGAGTAAGAATCCTCGTATTCGTGGTATGAAGGAGAGGGATCATTACTGGCTGTCAAATCTTCTTGATCCACGTTACAAGAGTAAGGTTGCAGAGCTTATCTTGCCGTCGTAGAGGGAGCAGAAGATGAAACATCTTCGGGAGGCCTTGCAGAAAGGTCTATGCAACGCGTTTCCAGAACCTGGTGGATTACCAAATCCTGGTCCTGGACAACGTGTTGTTGAGGCTTCGGTGAGTCAAAGAAGGAGCGGTGGAGAAGGTGGCCGTCTGACCGATGCGTTCAGACAATTTTTTAGATCCGCAGCCCCAAGGTATGACCAGTTCCAGCAACCATCGCCAGCGTCTGGTTTACATGGTGCGGGAGTACCTAGGGGCAAGATCAGACTTGGACACCTTCCCCACCGAAAATCCTCTGGCTTACTGGGTCTTGAGGATGGATCATTGGCCAGAGCTTGCACAATATGCAATTGAGCTACTGGCTTGTCCTGCATCCAGCGTTCTTTCAGAACGCACATTCAGTGCTGCCGGAGGCTTTGTGACCGATCACAGGGTACGCCTCTCCACCGACTCCTTCGATCGACTGACCTTCATAAAAATGAATCAGGCTTGGATCAACACCAGCTACCAAACACCTGATGCTGATGTAACTGAATCTTTTTTGGGAAATGTCAGATCCCTTGGAGACTGCCTATGCTGATGCTGAGTGACTGTCCTGTTATGCTGCTTACTGAATATCCTTTTCCTCCTCAATGATCTTGCTGATAGCTAGTAAGAACATTGTTGGTTCTGGGCACCGCCACCAGTGCCTAAGGCCCTGTTTAACAGGGGCGTATAATAACTATTTTTGATGCAATTCTTTGCATGTGGCTCTTTGCTGCGCTCCAATTACAGTATCTGTGAGGAGTTGCAGTATCGTGCCTAAGGCCCAATTTTTCTGCCCCTGTTTAACAGGGGCATGAAATAACAATTTTTGATGCAATACTTTACATGAGGCGCTTTGCTGCGCTCCAATTACAGTATCTGTGAGGGGTTGCAGTGTTTTTTGCACCGCCACCAGTGCCTAAGGCCCAATTTTTCTTCCCCTGTTCAACAGGGGCATGTAATTACAATTCTTGATCTAATATTTCACAGCAGGGCGTTCCAGCGCCCACCAAGACTAACTGTGAGGGCTTACAGTGTTGTGACAACACCAACACCTAGGTTCCAAATTTCTGCTGAGTATATACGACAGGCCCCTACTTTTAAACATCCAAATTACAAACGACTCCTAATTGCAAACGGAAGGAGACAACAGGAAGTGAGAGGAAATCTACCCCTAGGAAGGGAAATTCTCTTCTGTAAGAGGTGTCTCCTGTCTACTGAAGCTTTATCACAATCCTTGTTTCAAAAAAACTATTTTTTTTCAAAAAATAATTTGTCATTGGGACAGAAAGTGAGGTGCAATCTTCTGAACAGATGCACACAGACAGCAAAACCAATGTTACAGGGGTGATATGATAACCCTTCTCTATGTTTTCAGAAAAGCTTAAAAAAAGATTTTATGGTTGAAGCTACACTTTAAAGAAGTACCAGTTAAAAATGACAAATAGATTTTACTTAACAACAAACCTACAGTCCCTGGCCCATATTCTGAGTAAAAATACGCGGGCTGCGCTTAAGGCACTTACACTCCGCTGTCCCAACCTACAGGAGCAAGTGCTGTATTCCCCAAACACTTGCTCCGTAGGTTGGGACGGCGGAGTGTAAATGCCCCAGCGTAGCCTGGCGGATCTCCAAGGGGGCGGCTTGTATTCAAATTAAGCGCGCCCCCGATTCTAATGTACTGCGCATGCGCCGGGCTTCAAAAAGCCCAGTGCGCATGCTCCAGTTCTCGGCGGAAACCGTCAATGACGCCGACGTGTGCGTCATTGACGTAAAGTCGTATTCAAGAACGACTTACGGAAACGACGTACCCGACGAAAAAACACGACGCGGACCCGACGCCATCCGTAACATGGCCTACGTGGGACTTGCGGAAACTTACTCCTCATATAGCAGGAGTAAGTTTCCGCTTACGCAAACGACGTTAGCGACGGTTACGCGACGCGAACTCGTTCGGGAATCGGCGTAGAAGGATCATTTGCATACGCAAATGAGTCCTTCACGTAAATGCCATCTAGCGGCGGCCGGCGTCATTACATTTAAGATCCGCCAGTGTAAGTGACTTACAGATGGCGGATCTTAAGTGTATCTATGCGAAAATGATTCTAAGAATCAGTCGTATAGATACACGGGCCAATAAAAGGAAGATACGATGGAGTATCCTGAGATACTCCATCGTAACTTCTATGAGAATATGGCCCCCTGTCTTGTTTGCACCACCTGTATACTTCTGTTCAAAGTATATAGGGCCAAAGGGGCTTTTTAATGACCTGGGGGGGGGGAGGGAAACCATGCTATTTTTCTCACTGATTTTCATCGATATTGCAGGGACCAAACATTACATTAAAGCCGCAAGCAGTCTTAAATTACTTTTTAAGTAATCTTATTTTGTGCAGGGACAGTTCTAAACACGTGCCACTACTATAGACACCCAGCAGGTATGATATTTAAATGAATTTTTCATTTTTTTTTCACTTTAAGCATCAATAAAATGGCTGCTCCAGAAAAAAATACAGTTTTTAAAACTTTTTTTTCCATTGATACATGTTCCCTGGGGCAAGACTCGGGTCACCAAACCCGTTTTCCGACAATAACTTGTATATTGGGCTTTAAAATGAGCACTTTTGAATTCAAACGTTCGAGTCCCATAGACGTCAATGGGGTTCGATACGTTCGCGCGAACGTTAGGTCCGTTCGAAGGTTCTGGTGCAAACCGAACACGGGTGTGTTCGGCTTATCCCTATTGACCACCTATTATGGGTGGTCAAAAGGGGCTGATAAATATCATATGCTCCATCCACAGTTGTTCCTTAGCATACAAAAATGGGGGGATCATCCAACTATCACGTGGAAAACGATACTCCTCTGGTCTCAGATCATAGTATCCAGTGGAATGTATCAGGAAAGAGATAAATGCCACACTGTGTAAATCCTTAAAATTTTGTTTTATTCAAGTAATGCACTGACATACCAAACATTGAAAGAAAAAAACATCATCAACCTAAACAACATGCTCAATTCAAACATGAAAACAAGAAACAATGCCTTTACCTGACCGCATTTGTCGCAATAGGACTTCTTTCGGGGGCGTATGCATATCTTCCTGTTATCACAATACCTGTATATAGTTCCTGGGTCTTTCCAAGCCTCGCTCTCATCTCCTAACCACACCTTGCTTTGATATACCACAATGCTAGTCAGAACAAAGCCTCATTCCAATTCCAGGTGCACTCATTGGCTGTTAACCACTTAAGGACCGGACCAATATGCTGCTAAATGACCCAAGGGGTTTTTACAATTCGGCACTGCGTCGCTTTAACAGACAATTGTGCGGTCGTGCGACGTGGCTCCCAAACAAAATTGGCATACTTTTTTTCCCCACAAATAGAGCTTTCTTTTGGTGGTATTTGATCACCTCTGCGGTTTTTATTTTTTGCGCTATAAACAAAAATAGAGCGACAATTTTGAAAAAAATTCAATATTATTGGTAAAAAAAATCGCAATAAGCGTTTATCGATTGGTTTGCGCAAAATTTATAGCGTTTACAAAATAGGGGATAGTTTTATTTATTTTTATATATATATTTTTTTTTCACTACTAATGGCGGCGATCAGTGATTTTTTTCGTGACTGCGACATTATGGCGGACGCTTCGGACAATTTTGACACATTTTTGGGACCACTGTCATTTTCACAGCAAAAAATGCATTTAAATTGCATTGTTTATTGTGAAAATGACAGTTGCAGTTTGGGAGTTAACCACAGGTGGCGCTGTAGGAGTTAGTGTTCACTTAGTGTGTGTTTACAACTGTAGGGGGGTGTGGCTGTAGGACTGACGTCATCGATCGAGTCTCCCTATAAAAGGGATCACTCGATCGATACGCCGCCACAGTGAAGCACGGGGAAGCCGTGTTTACATACGGCTCTCCCCGTATTTCAGCTCCGGGGAGCGATCGAGACGGAGCGGCTATAAACGAATAGCCGCGCCGTCGTCCCGGATCGCTCCCCGAGGGAATCCGACCACCGCAAGTACCGTGGGGGGGGTCCCGATCGGACCCCCGACCCACGTCTAGGCAGGCACGTACAGGTACGTTGATGTGCCTGTCCGTGCCATTCTGCCGACGTAAATGTACATGCGGCGGTCGGGAAGTGGTTAATATCCCACCGCAGGAACGAGGAACCTGATCATGATCTAGTTCACAATAGATACGACGGCGTATCTACTGATACGCCGTCGTATTACCCTGTTTCTATCTATGGAACTGATCCACAGAATCAGTTTCACATAGATAGGGAAAATTGGGGAAGAAAAGTTGTGCTAAACATAACCTGCAGCAGCCAGCACCAACAAGAGACAATGTTGTGTACAAAAGTGAAAAAGAAAAAGTGCAGCGCTAAATATTAAATGAAATGAATCAAGAAATACGGTGAATAGTCTAATTCAATGAAATAAATTCAGTAAAATTAGAAAAGGGAGACACACCACGGAGTGGTGTGGCAAATGAAAAAACAAAAAAATTGAAACACTGTAATAACACAGAAAACCACTAGGAGGTGGTGTTTCCCTGAAAGTTAAAGCGGAAGTAAACCCATCTATTTGATAGTTTAAAAAAACAGTTAACATTCCCGGCATGCCGGAAATGCTAGATGTCACATTTGCTTGTGCTCTCAACCAAACTGTCAAACCATCCAATGGCTGGTTTCATAACTGATCACATGTGCAGCATCGTGGCAGTTGCAGATTAAACAGAGGCCAAGATGGCAGCTTCCTTGGCTGAAAACAATAGGAGGGTTTACTTCCACTTTAATATATATCTAGAACACACTGTGGTAGGTGATGTAACACCTGTATGTGGCAATAAAATAGAATAAACCCAAAACAAAATCCAAACAAAATGTGTATACCAGTCCAATGACAGACTGGCATGTGTAGTCCAAAAAGGTGAAATTGGTCAGGAATTCTTATGAAGAAAAACCGAACAGCAAAAGAATGGAAGATGATGATCTTCTCAGGTATGAAAATCAGGTGATCAATGTAGATAGTGGGAACCTCATCAACGATCCACAATGGTATCCAGATAAATAGATATAAAGATGGGTATTCTTACCGGAATACGTGGACACACACGTCAGCGACGGTATGTCGATCAGGCATGCACAAACTCCTGGGCAGCAGTGATGTCAGTAGGAAGCCTTTTGATGTGCCAACCTTTGATCCACAAGAGCCGGTTTAATCCAATGGCAAGAGACAAATCATGCAGGAGAGGTTCACAGATACAGGCATGTGGTGGACAGGCCCATCATAGAATCATGTAAGGGAAAACGTAACTCACATAGTGCGGTTAATCCCAATAAAAAAGCCTTTTATTAGGCATGGAAGGTAAGCAAAACAAACAGAAAAATGGATAAAAAATATGTATACAAATATATAAAAACGTACAAGCCTGATTAAAGACAAGTACTAGTGATCACATGTGTAAAAATGGCATAATGAGCAGGTAGCGTATGAGCTATGTACCCGACATGTTTCGAGCAGCAGAGCTCTTCAACTGGGGCATATCCCATACAAGTGCCCAACGCCATCTATTTATAATGTACAAGTAGACAATGATGACAGCATGCCTGAAACAGCTGAGAAACGCCAGGGGGTGTAACCAATCACAGACGTCAACGTCAGGTACCGCCCACAGCTGTCAGCAAAGGACGCTACAAGTGTGCAGTACCTATTTCCTGTATGGCCCATCTGAGCTACCATTGGTTCCCAGGGCGCCCGGGCGGAGCACACACCACGTCACTTCCGCCCCCGACAGTGCCGCAGATGCAACAACCAGGGATTCCCTCAAATTGCGGCACACATAGAGGGCGAAAGATCAGTGTAATCACGGGCATGCATATGAACACGGCCACGGTAAACACGTGCGTCTCCACGGGAACCGCGGAGACGCTGACATGTAATACACGCGACGCAATTGCGCCCCATGCTGGAACGCAAACCGGCCAATCACAGGGAGCGATCAACGTGCTGTGGGAACAGGTCGGCGTCATGATGTCATCACGCCACGCCCTCCTAATGCGTTCCATATATTCCATTGGCCCGCAATACACGGATCAAGGCAAAAATAGACAGCCGACCTGTGGTTTAAAGGGGGATGGCTTATATATACCCAGCAGTGATGCAGTCGGTATATAAAGGGCTGTGTGGCATCATTGCTACTAAAGACAATATATGTATATTACAGCCTTGAAACATCTGTATACAGACAAAAAAACTATAAACATATAGCAATAAAAAAAAAAATGTATATATATAAAACTAACAATGCCTCATCTTCATGTTCAAGTGATAAAAGGAATGAATGACCAAACTAATATGCTTAGGAAAATACTAAACAGAGTCCCAAACCGAGGAGAGAACAGAGAGAGAAGGACATGCATACCACACAAACACTAAGATTTGTTGATGAAGGCATTAATATCCCACTCTATGTTGAGTCCATGAGGGAAAAAACAGCGAAGTTGATATATCCAGAACATCTCAAGCTGGGACACACCTCTGATCTTGGATTCACCTCTCCAGTGGGGGGTAAATTTTCCAATGATCTGGAAACTTGTCCCCTCTGTTTTTTTGTGGTGGTGTTCCAGATAATGTTTGGGCACACTGGGGTAGATTCAGGAACAATTTCCGCCGGTGTAGACTGAGATGCGCGGCGTAAATGCCAATTTGCGCCGGCGTATCTCCGCGCCGTATTCAGCAAACAATATTACGCTGTAACGTAGATTTTTTTTTTTCGTTTGGACCTTTCCACGCCGGTGCGGCGTGGGCGCCCATTTACGCTGGTCTGAACTAGCGCGGCCCTGGTTTTTCTATTTTAAATATGCAAATGAGGGAGTTGGTCCGATTCAGCAAATTACGAATTGCCGGCGCAGGCTACTCCCGGTGCGTGTAACTCTGGTTTGCAGCGGAAAGTTACCCTTTATAAAGCAGGGGTAACTTTACACCAAACTTGCAGAGGTCAGCTGGAGAGCAGCTAAAGCAGCAGCGTTACAAACGACCTGAGCAACAACACTTGCTGGACAACACATAGAGGCGGTCCCCATGTTGGGAGAGGCCCTCAATAATTACAGCCCTCTCCTCTGGGCTGAAATTGGTCATCCGCCCACCTGAGGATTCCTCATCAGCCATAACTGCCCCATCACAATGCAAACCACCTAGCTTGGAAAAAAAAAGCTTCAGTACATTTGCACCTGCAGGGCGGAAGTCTGGGCTTATTCATGGACTGGGCTTTGGTAGTGGGTCGGCGGAGCTCAGGGATCACGCCGGGGCGCAGTTCTGAGCATGTGCAGATTGGGGCATTTACCCCTGGATGTCACTGAGCATGTGCGGTCTAAGATGCGCCCCGGCGTGACCCCTGCGCCACGCTCCCCGCTTCATTAGCATAGGGAGCCACCCATTTTATTCTACCCCGCCTTACGCCGCGCTACACCACATTACGCCGTGTAAAATCCGCCACGCCGGGGCAAGAGACAGGAAAAAAGTTTCCTGAATCACTAGCATGCCTCTCTGCGCTGCTCCGGCGCAGTGTAAAAAAGATGCACTGCGCCGGACCAAAGATCCGCTGATGTTCCTGAATCTGGCCCACTGTGATTAGTTTTGCCTAATCTGATCCGTGTTATATGTTCGTTTACTCTGATAGAAAACGTACGTATGGTCCTGCCAACGTATTGTTTTTTACACGGACAAGTAAGGAGGTAAACGACATGGCGAGTATCGCAGGTAACAATGTCTCTCATATGATAGATGGTGGATGTCACTGTGGATGTAAAATTGTCTATCTTTCTGCTGGTAAGCGCATTCAAGAGACACACATTACATCTCCTACATGCATGGAAACCTTTCATTTCGGGAAAAAAGGAGGGTTTGATAGGAGGGTCTGATACATTAGGGGCAAGCTTATTCCTGAGTGCCATAGCTCCTCTGAATACAACTCCAGGTCTGTCAGGAAGTACCGGACCCAAGAGAGAGTCACTCTTCAAAACGTTCCAATGTTGGTTAAGTATACTCTTAATACGTTTATGTTGAACAGTGTTTGTGTGGTATGCATGTCCTTCTCTCTCTGTTCTCTCCTCGGTTTGGGACTCTGTTTAGTATTTTCCTAAGCATATTAGTTTGGTCATTCATTCCTTTTATCACTTGAACATGAAGATGAGGCATTGTTAGTTTTATATATATACATTTTTTTTTTTATTATTGCCATATGTTTATAGTTTTTTGTCTGTATACAGATGTTTCAAGGCTGTAATATACATATATTGTCTTTAGTAGCAATGATGCCACACAGCCCTTTATATACCGACTGCATCACTGCTGGGTATATATAAGCCATCCCCCTTTAAACCACAGGTCGGCTGTCTATTTTTGCCTTGATCCGTGTATTGCGGGCCAATATATGGAACGCATTAGGAGGGCGTGGCGTGATGACATCATGACGCCGACCTGTTCCCACAGCACGTTGATCGCTCCCTGTGATTGGCCGGTTTGCGTTCCAGCGTGGGGCGCAATCGCGTCGCGTGTATTACATGTCAGCGTCTCAGCGGTTCCCGTGGAGACGCGCGTGTTTACCGTGGCCGTGTTCATATGCATGCCCGTGATTACACTGATCTTTCGCCCTCTATGTGTGCCGCAATTTGAGGGAATCCCTGGTTGTTGCATCTGCGGCACTGTCGGGGGCGGAAGTGACGCGGTGTGTGCTCCGCCCGAGCGCCCTGGGAACCAATGGTAGCTCAGATGGGCCATACAGGAAATAGGTACTGCACACTTGTAGCGTCCTTTTCTGACAGCTGTGGGCGGTACCTGACGTTGAAGTCTGTGATTGGTTACACCCCTTGGCGTTTCTCAGCTGTTTCAGGCATGCTGTCATCATTGTCTACTTGTACATTATAAATAGATGGCGTTGGGCACTTGTATGGAATATGCCCCAGTTGAAGAGCTCTGCTGCTCGAAACATGTCGGGTACATAGCTCATACGCTACCTGCTCATTATGCCATTTTTACACATGTGATCACTAGTACTTGTCTTTAATCAGGCTTGTACGTTTTTATCTATTTGTATACATATTTTTTATCCATTTTTCTGTTTGTTTTGCTTACCTTCCATGCCTAATAAAAGGCTTTTTTATTGGGATTAACCGCACTATGTGAGTTACGTTTTCCCTTACATGATTCTATGATGGGCCTGTCCACCACATGCCTGTATCTGGTGAACCTCTCCTGCATGATTTGTCTCTTGCCATTGGATTAAACCGGCTCTTGTGGATCAAAGGTTGGCACATCAAAAGGCTTCCTACTGACATCACTGCTGCCCAGGAGTTTGTGCATGCCTGATCGACATACCGTCGCTGACGTGTGTGTCCACGTATTCCGGTAAGAATACCCATCTTTATATCTATTTATCTGGATACCATTGTGGATCGTTGATGAGGTTCCCACTATCTACATTGATCACCTGATTTTCATACCTGAGAAGATCATCATCTTCCATTCTTTTGCTGTTCGGTTTTTCTTCATAAGAATTCCTGACCAATTTCACCTTTTTGGACTACACATGCCAGTCTGTCATTGGACTGGTATACACATTTTGTTTGGATTTTGTTTTGGGTTTATTCTATTTTATTGCCACATACAGGTGTTACATCACCTACGGCCCCATACACACAATAGAATCCATCCGCAGATAAATCCCAGCAAATGGGTTTCTGCGGATAGATCCTATGGTGTGTACACGCCAGCGGATCTGTTTCCGCGGAGAAATCTCCTCTGGGATGGATTCCAGCAGATCGGATATTTGCTGACATGCACAACAAATCCATCTGCTGGAATCCATTCCAACGGATGGATCCGCTCGTCTGTACAGACTTACCGGATCCATCCGTCCAAAGGGATTCCCCGCACGCGTCGTAATGATTTGACGCATGCGTGGAATTCCTTATATGACAGCGTCGCGCCGTCGCCGCGTCATAATAGCGGCGACGGCGCGACACGTCATCGCCAGAGGATTTCAGCGCGGATTTCAATGCGATGGTGTGTACACGCCATCGCATAGAAATCTTCTGAAATCCTCGAGAGGATTTATCCGCGGATACGGTCCGCTGGACCGTATCTGCGGATAAATCCTCTCGTGTGTATGGGGCCTTACACAGTGTGTTCTAGATATATATTAACTTTCAGGGAAACACCACCTCCTAGTGGTTTTCTGTGTTATTACAGTGTTTCAATTTTTTGTTTTTTTCATTTGCCACACCACTCCGTGGTGTGTCTCCCTTTTCTAATTTTACTGAATTTATTTCATTGAATTAGACTATTCACCGTATTTCTTGATTCATTTCATTTAATATTTAGCGCTGCACTTTTTCTTTTTCACATAGATAGGGAGAAGATCTGACATGTGTAAGGGACTTACACTGTCGGATCTTAGGATGCAGTACCGCATCCGCCTCTGGGGGCATTTCTCGTCTGAATGCCGCTTTGGGTATGCAAATTAGCACTTACGGAGATCCACAAAGCTTTTACGCTTAGTTTTTTCTCCGTAAGTATTAGTTTGCCGTCGCAATATTAGGGCTACTTTTACAAGGCCTAAACTGTTTAGGCCTTGTAAAAGTAGACCCTTCTATCCCGCGTCACCGTCTTTTTTTTTTTTTTTTTTTTTCGCCGCAACTCGTATTTTTTTTTTACGCCCGTCGCGATTCTCAAAACCCGGTGCAACGTAAAACTGCGCAAAGCATGTCGGGAAAATGACGTCGTGAGCATGCGCAGTACGGCCGGCGCGGGAGCGCGCCTAATTTAAATGGGACTCGCCCCATTAAATTAGGAACGCCTTGCGCCGGCCGGATTTAAGTTACACAGCCGAAAATTTATAAGTAAGTGCTTTGTGGATCGGGCACTTAGGTAGAAATTTTCCGGCGGTGTAACTTAAATTGAAAAAGTTACGTTGCGCCGGGTTTTTGTGGATCTGGCCCTATGTAACTATACTGTTTTATATTAATATGAGAAGTTTGGTACTGTTTAAGCCTTCTCCAGCCTCCCATTAACATTTTCTCTCCCCGTAAATGGTTGAAACGTGGGATAGGGGACACAGGTTCCTCATTCCTGCCGTGGGATATTACCAGACAATGAGTGCTCCTCATTTGAAATAGGAATGAGGCTTGTGTCTGTCTAACATCATGGTGTATCAAAGCGAAGTGCGGTTAGATTGGGAAGTTGCACTCTGTAGGAGATGAGAGCGAGGCTTGGATAGACACAGAACTATATATAGTAATGACAGGAAGAGATGCCTACGCCCCAGAAGAAGTCCTATTGCAAAGAAACTGGTCTGGTAAACGCATAGTTTCCTGTTTTCGCGTTTGAATTGAGCCCGTTGTTTTGGTTGATGTTTTTTCTTTCAATGTAATGGCATGTCAGTGCATTACTTAAATAAAACCAAATTTTTATGATTTACACTATGTGGATGGAGCATATGAGATTTATGAGCCCCTTTTGACCACCCGTAATTGGTGGTCATCACTCTCTGATAGTACAGCCTAACTTATGGTGGTGGTCTATTCACGTGGGGGAGGAGCTGAGTGAATTAGAACTTCTGCACATATTCTAACTGTGAAGGCATTTTATTGGTGCCGTTTTGAAGACACAAGGGCTGATTTGCATTTTATTTTTAAAGGGCAATACATATATTTTTTATAATCTATAGTACATACATTGAAGCAATTGAAACCATTAACTGTATACGTTTTATTTTAGAGCTTGACTGATGCTTACTTTCCTGAAGAAGCGGACTAAGTCCTGTGAAACACAACTGCGTCAGAAATCAGAGCAAGCGAGTCATCACTCAATCTTGCAAAGGATGATGATTACATTTCTTATTGTGTAGTATACAGCAATTTCTTCACATATGTGATTTTGTGTTATGTTATGTCCACATTGTATGATAATGATAATTGTATGATAATTTTTCAACAAAACATATTGGTACCCTTAATGTCCTTGTTGTTTTATATTTTTGTGTATTTATTATTTAAAATACACCTATGATAAAAATGATAGACCCTTCATTTCTTCGTAAGTGGGCAAACTTACAAAATTTGCAGGAGATCTAATTATTTTCCCCACTGTAGATCTTATACAGACTTTTATGAATGTATTCTCATGTTTTTTTTAGCACTGCATTCTTTTATATATTTAGTAATGTGACTTACTAAAACATACACACATTGGGCCAGATCCACAAAAGGGATACGACGGTGTATCTACTGATACGCCGTTGTATCCCTGTTTCTATCTATGGAACTGATCCACAGAATCAGTTTCACATAGATAGGGAGAAGATCCGACATCTTAGGATGCAGTACTGCATCCGCCGCTGGGGGCATTTCTCGTCGGAATGCCGCTTCGGGTATGCAAATTAGCACTTACGGAGATCCACAAAGCTTTTACGCTTCGTTTTTTCTCCGTAAGTATTAGTTTGCCGTCGCAATATTAGGGCTACTTTTACAAGGCCTAAACTGTTTAGGCCTTGTAAAAGTAGACCCTTCTATCCCGCGTCGCCGTCTTCTTTTTTCCAATTTTTTTTTTTACGCCCGTCGCGATTCTCAAAACCCGGCGCAACGTAAAACCGTGCAAAGCACGTCGGGAAAATGACGTCGTGAGCATGCGCAGTACGGCCAGCGCAGGAGCGCGCCTAATTTAAATGGGACTCGCCCCATTAAATTAGGAACGCCTTGCGCCGGCCGGATTTAAGTTACACAGCCGAAAATTTATAGGTAAGTGCTTTGTGGATCGGGCACTTAGGTAGAAATTTTCCGGCGGTGTAACTTAAATTGAAAAAGTTACGTTGCGCCGGGTTTTTGTGGATCTGGCCCATTGATCTCAAGAACGCGCACATTTATTTTATCTGAAGACATGCACATATCTCAAAAGAAGAAGGCTTATGCAGCATTCTTTGATTGCCCAAGTATGCATTTTTATGTGAATGAAGAAGAGATAGGGAAGAGTATTAGACATTCCCAATACTGCATATCTGCATATATCAAGGAAAAGCAATACCCCTAAAAACACTGGTAAAAACCATCCTGAAGATTTATTTCTTCTTCCAAAACCAGTCATCTGGGGCATGTCTGAATATGTACAGAATGCCAATAAGCATGTTATTTCCTAATATGACCAAAAGGATTCAGGATCATCTTCTGTCTATGCCCAAAATATAATTATCATGTGCTGAGAATCTTGTTGTTGTGTGGCTTTACAATATACTTTTAATTATATGCAAATGGAAACATCTTTTTTTTAATTAAATATTAGAAAAAAATGCTTATTTTTCAGGCTGATATATATATATATATATATATATATATATATATATATAGGGCTACGTTCACAGAGAGATACCACGGTGTATCTCCTGATACGCCGTCGTATCTCTGACTTAGGCTGGTCGTATCTATGCGCCTGATTCATAGAATCAGTTACGCATAGATATGCCTAAGATCCGACAGGTGTAACTGTGTTACACCGTCGGATCTTACCTGCAATTTAAAAATGGCGCGGGGGGCATTCTCGCTGATTTACGCTGAGATATATGTAAATCAGCGAGATACGCAAATTCACGAACGTACGCGGACCCGACGCAGTGTTGTTATGACGTTTCCGTAGCGGTTTTCCCGTTGTATACTTACCCCTGCTTCTATGAGGTGCAGCCAATGTTAAGTATAGCCATCGTTCCCGCGTCGATCTAGAATTTTTTTACGTCGTTTGCGTACGCCGATTCAGAAACCCATGCCCCGCAAGTTACGCTCACGCCGAAACCACTGACGTCCTATCGACGTCAGTGGGACCAATGCACGCCGGGAAAATTTCACGGACGGCGCATGCTGATTTAAATAGTACACTCCCCCTAGCCGCGGAATTTGAATTCCGCCAGGGGTTTTTTACGATCCGGCGCCGCAAGTTTGGAGGTAAGTGGTTTGTGAATTACCCACTTGCCTCTCAAACTTGCGGCAGCGGATCTTAAATCACATAGATCACGCAGATCTAAAGATCCGCTGATCTATGTGAATCTAGCCCATAGTAGTTAAATATGGGGGACTTTTTGTATATTTACAGTACATAGTTAGTGGCCCCTCACATTGTACTGTTTCTCTTTTGAATGTAAACCGACCGAGTGCTTGCATCCGATCTTACCTAAAGTAGGATCATTAATATATGAATATATATCATTAATCTGCCCAAATTACTCCAACACAGACTATTCAGATAGCTATGAGATGTTCAGAAATATAACTTTATAACAGCCAACAGAAATGTACTATTAGCAATTTCCTGTTATTTCTGCTTCCATACCACACAAATGCATAAAAATAACTTTTTGATCACCCACTCAAATGATATAAGAAGGACAAAAAAATTAGATACAGTTGATAAATAGCCTAACATCATAGCGTTGCCAAATTAATAAGATAAAAGGAACAATAATGTGCAGGGAAATAAATAACATGATTAAAGAAGAAGTGCTGTGCAGTGCATCAAAATATACCAATCCACCACAAGCTAGCTATGCAGCACACTTGAAAAAAAATGGGGGGGCGTGGCTTGGCGCTGGAGCCGAATGGGTGTCTGAGCCCGGAGCTCTGGAAAGACAGGGATACTAGCGGCACTAAACAGCCCATCCTCAGACTTCCTTGCCTGTTCGAACGGCAGACCGGGCACAGCTGACCACCCGCCATGACCGGAAAGCGGCAGATGGACCGAAAGCCCCAGCGATTGACAGACTTTTTCTCGCCGGCCAGCGGGAGCGCTGGACAAGATGGCACTGAGGCCTACATAACCTTGCAGGTGCCTGCCAGGAAGAAGACCTCCAAAAAAGGTAACCGGGCATTAAACAAGGCACCCCATGCTGCCGCTACGTCTTTTCCTCCTACCCCATCCTCCTGTAGCCTTGCAAAGGCCGAACCCAGGCTGGATGAGCATAGATTAAGTCCGGCCACGAGTCCGGCGGCGAGCCAGGCCTCGGATTCTGGGGAGAACACTAGAGACTTGCCAGAATTGATTGAGTCATACCCCACACAGAACCAACCTGTGATTGATACAGTCCTTAAGGTCATGCTAATATCGCTGAGAAGCACCCTGCAATCTGACGTGGCAGCCTGTATGTAACGCTTGACTGGGGAAATTCAGGAGGTGGGGAATAGGGTGAACCACATTGAGACAAAAATGGAGGAGTATGCCACAACTATAAATTATCTAGTGGATGCTAATGATGATAGAGAAGCTGACACAGAATGGATCAAAGCGAAGCTAGCAGACTTGGAGGACAGGTCCAGGAGAAACAACCTAAAAATCAGAGGAATCCCTGAATCTGTACTACAGTCTGACCTAGGCCTCTATGCTGCTACCATGTTTAAGGACCTTGTTCCAAGTTTTACTGATCTAGATGTCACAATTGATATAATCCATTGTTTACCAAAGCCCTCTCACCTTTCTGAGCTGGTGCCCAGGGATATGCTACTCAGATTGCACTTTTTTCATGTAAAGGAACAATTGATGACAACTATGAGGAAGCAGGAACAGGTTCCTTTGCAATACCAAAATCTGCATTTTTGTTGCTGATTTATCTCAGTATAGCTTACAAAAGACAACAAGCTTGAACTCTGTAACCAAGATATTACGCAACCACAAGATTATCTATCGCTGGGGTTACCCGACGAAACTCACTGTCACTAAAGATAACCGCACCTATACAGTGACATCCTTGGAAAAAGGCGTTGACCTCCTTAGGGAATGGGGCATCCTTCCTGAAGTGGCTGACATGCAGGTAATGGCCAGCACACCACACCGGGTGGAACAAGAATGGAAGCAAGTTACCGCCAAAAATGCTAAATCTCATGCATGAAATGTCATGGATGGTCCTTTTGTTTTTCTACTGAGTTTGTTGCTGATCCAGCGTTATTGAACTTATCCCCCAATTGCAAGTTGCAGCAGATTACTGCCACCGGAGGACCCGCATCCTCCATATGTGTTACTTCAGTTACATTGTGACTATAATTTTATTTTTGTTCGTGTTTTTTTGTTCTCAACTTTTAGCCTGTTACTAATTTTCGTTCTACTTTTGCTACACTTCTCTTGGATGCAGCCGACCTAAGAAGATCTGGTTTATTTTTGACAACATGATGTCCAACCTGTCGGATACTGTGCCTCCTCTGGTGGTTCCTGCTCTGACTACTCTGATATGGTCTGCTGACTGTGAGTAGGGTTGAGCGAACCCGAACTGTAAAGTTCGGGTTCGGTACGGACTTTGGGTTTTTCCCAAACCCGGACCCGAACCCGAATAATTGGAAAAAGTCTGGGTTCGGGTTCGGAGTTCGGGTATGTTTTGGCGCGCTGCACGGCAGCCAATCGCCATTCGTTTTACTGCAAGTGGAAGGATGAAAACTGGATAGCCGCATTCCAAATCACTTAAAAAATAAGTTGTCTTTATTTTTCAACCGTACACACAGTCACTGCAACCAACAAAGAACAGTATGGCCATACTGTTCTTTGTTGGTTGCAGTGACTGTGTGTACGGTTGAAAAATAAAGACAACTTATTTTTAAGTGATTTGGAGTGCGGCTATCCAGTTTTCATCCTTCCACTTGCTATCATCAGCATTGCCAGCACCTTGGTGGTTCAACAGCCCTTGATTGCCTACAGGGCTCACCTGGAGCGGTGAGAAATTTGTCTGTTTGTCCATTCGTTTTACTACTGTGACTGGGAACTAATCACAGCCATGCCTACTTATGGCATGGCTGTGATTGGCCAGTGCAGCATGTGACCCATCATGTGACCAGCCTCTATATTAGATCGAGGCACACAGCACAGATCGTCACTCTGCTTCACTCATGTTAGGGAAAGGCTGCTGAATCTGCTGCTTAAGGACAGTGTTAGGTGTATCCTGCTCCAGAAATCTCAAGAAGCACACTTTATTTCTTTGATATCTGCATCATCTTATGGTATCTGGCTCGTTGTCACTGTGCTTCACTTATGATAGGGAAAGGCTGCTGTTGCTGCTTAGGGACAGTGTTAGGTGTATCCTGCTCCAGAAATCTCAACAAGCACTCTTTATTCCTGTGACATCTGCTGTGCTTCATATAGTTTAGGATATTTGTTCAGCTATAGGGGCAGTCAGCAATCTATAGGCGACTCTGAATATTTCAACAGCACTGCACCTGCCACCACCTGTTCACCTGTGATATACTGTGTTTTTTTGTCAAGTACATAGTTCAGGGACAGGTTCCAGAAATTTTCCTATAGGGGCAGTCAGCAATCGATAGGTGACTCTGAATATTTCAACAGCACTGCACCTGCCACCACCTGTGATATACTGTGTTTTTTTGTCAAGTACATAGTTCAGGGACAGGTTCCAGAAATTGTCCTATAGGGGCAGTCAGCAATCTATAGGTGACTCTGAATATTTCAACAGCACTGCACCTGCCACCACATGTGCACCTGTGATATACTGTGTTTTTTGTCAAGTACATAGTTCAGGGACAGGTTCCAGAAATTTTCCTATAGGGGCAGTCAGCAATCTATAGGTGACTCTGAATATTTCAACAGCACTGCACCTGCCACCACCTGTTCACCTGTGATATACTGTGTTTTTTGTCAAGTACATAGTTCAGGGACAGGTTCCAGAAATTTTCCTATAGGGGCAGTCAGCAATCTATAGGTGACTCTGAATATTTCAACAGCACTGCACCTGCCACCACCTGTTCACCTGTGATATACTGTGTTTTTTTGTCAAGTACATAGTTCAGGGACAGGTTCCAGAAATTTTCCTATAGGGGCAGTCAGCAATCTATAGGTGACTCTGAATATTTCAACATCACTGCACCTGTCCCCTGTGATATACTGTATGTGCAGTACATTGTTTAGGGCTGGGTTCCTACTTCTTGCTATAGGTGGAAAAATATATAGGTGAATCTCTGCCCATTTCACCAGCACTCCATCTGTCCCCTGTGATATACTGTCTGTGCAGTACATTGTTTAGGGCTGGCTTCCTGTTTATTGCTATAGGTAGAGAAATATATAGGTGAATCTCTGCCTATTTCACCAGCTTACACTATTTTTGTATTTAAAATTTGTCAAAATTAGGGCAAGACCCTAAATTTGAGAAATATGTAGGTGAATCTCTGCCCATTTCACCAGCACTCCGCCTGTCCCCTGTGATATACTGTCTGTGCAGTACATTGTTTAGGGCTGGCTTCCTGCTTATTGCTATAGGTAGAGAAATATATAGGTGAATCTCTGCCCATTTCACCAGCACTCCACCTGTCCCCTGTGATATACTGTCTGTGCAGTACATTGTTTAGTGCTGGCTTCCTGCTTATTGCTATAGGTAGAGAAATATATAGGTGAATCTCTGCCTATTTCACCAGCTTACACTATTTTTGTATTTAAAATTTGTCAAAATTAGGGCAAGACCCTAAATTTGAGAAATATATAGGGGAATCTCTGCCCATTTCACCAGCACTCCGCCTGTCCCCTGTGATATACTGTCTGTGCAGTACATTGTTTAGGGCTGGCTTCCTGCTTCTTGCTATAGGTAGAGAAATATATAGGTGAATCTCTGCCTATTTCACCATATTACACTATTTTTGTATTTAAAATTTCTCAAAATTAGGGCAAGACCCTAAATTTTAGAAATATGAGGAAAACGTCAAATAAGGGACGTGGCCGCGGGCGTGGTGCTGCTGGTGAAGCTCCTGTTACAGGGAGAGGACGTGGTCGATCTGTGCCAGCTACAAGCACAAGTGAAACACCTTCCTCAGTTGCGAGTAGCCGACAGAGCCTGCAGCGGTATTTGGTTGGGCCTAATCCAGCTCTACGAATGTTGAGGCCAGGAGTAGAGCAGGCAGTAGTAGATTGGGTTGCTGACAGTGCCTCCAGTTCCTTCACATTGTTTTCCAACCAGTCTTGTGCTGAAAGTTTAGAGTTGGCGCCTGCAGCCGATGTCCACCATCAGTCTTCAGTCTTTCACCTCACCCCCTTGCAAATCAGCCAAGCAGTCTGAGCCCCAAAGCATGCAGCAGTCTCTCCTTCTTTTTGATGAGTCTGTTAGCATGTGTTCCAAGGGCCATCCACCTAGCCCAGCCCCAGAAGGGGAAGAGATTGAGTGCACTGATGCCCAACCACTTATATTTCAAGATGAGCACATGGGGGGACCATCACAGCACGTCTTGGATGATGATGAAACACAGTTGCCAACTGCTGGTGCTTTTGCAATTGTTCAGACCGACAAGGAGGGCAGTGTTGAAGACTACATGGAAGATGATGTGCAGGACGATGAGGTCCTCGACCCGACATGGAATCAACCTCATGCAGGTGACCCGTGTAGTTCGGAGGAAGAGGCGGTGGTCGCACAGAGCCACCAGCACAGCAGAAGAGGGAGCAGGGTGCCAAAGCAGAGCGTCCGTCCCCTAGACAGTACGCCTGCTACTGCCCAACGCAGCAAGGGACCGAGCACACCAAAGCCAGGTCCAAGGAGTTCCCTAGCGTGGCAGTTCTTCACACAATGTGCTGATGACAAGACACGTGTGGTTTGCACGTTGTGCAATCAGAGCCTGAAGCGAGGCATAAACGTTCTCAACCTGAGCACAACCTGCATGACCAGGCATCTAAGTGCAAAGCACGAGCTGCAGTGGAGTAGACACCTCAAAAACCAAGAAAGGTCTCTGGCTCCTCCTGCTTCCTCTTCTGCATCAGTCTCGGGCCTCTCTGCCTCTTCATCCACCTCCGTAGTGACAGTGCCACCTGCCACCCCTCAATTAGAGGACCGGCAGGCAACACTACCACCTGGGTCACCAAACATCTCCACAATGTCCCATGGAAGCATTCAGCTCTCCACATCCCAAACACTGGAGCGTAAGAGGAAGTACCCCTCTACCCACCCGAGATCCCTGGCCCTGAATGCCAGCATTTCAAAATTACTGGCCTTTGAAATGCTGTCATTCTGTCTGGTGGAGATGCAGAGTTTTAAAAGCCTGATGGCATTGGCTGTCCCACAGTACGTCGTGCCCAGCCGCCACTACTTTTCCAGGCGAGCCATCCCTTCCCTGCACAACCAAGTGGAGGACAAAATCAGGTGTGCACCGCGCAACGCCATCTGTGCCAAGGTCCACCTAACTACGGATACGTGGACCAGTAAGCACGGTCAGGTGATGTTATATCTCCCTAACAGCGCACTGGGTATATGCAGTGGCGGCTTGGCCTGAGGCAGATAGCAGTTTGGCGCATGTCCTTCCACCACCGAGGATTGCAGGGCGCTTCAGTTTGCCTCCTGTTCCTAACTCCTTCTCCTCCGCTTCCTCATCCTCTACCGCCTCCTCATCCAGTCAGCGTAACAAATTCACCACCAACTTCAGCACAGCCATGGGTAAACGCCAGCGGGCAGTTTTAAAACTTTCCTGTTTGGGGGAAAAACCACACACCGCGCAGGAGTTGTGGAGGGACATGGAACAACAGACCGATGAGTGGTTGGCGTCAGTGAGCCTCAAGCCGGGCCTAGTGGTGTGTGATAATGGGCAAAATCTCGTAGCAGCTCTGGGCCTAGCCAGTTTGACGCACATCCCTTGCCTGGCGCATGTGCTGAATTTGGTGGTGCAGAGTTTCCTGAGAACTTACCCCGATATGCCACAGCTTCTGCAGAAAGTGCAGGCCGTCTGTACGCACTTTCGGCGTTCTCACCCTGCTGCTGCTCGCCTGGCAGCGCTGCAGCGTAACTTCGGCCTTCCCGCTCACCGCCTCATATGTGATGTGCCCACAAGGTGGAACTCCACCTTGCACATGCTGGCCAGACTGTGCGAGCAGCAGCAGGCGATAGTGGAGTTCCAGCTGCAGCACGCACACGTGAGTCCCTCTGCGGAACAGAACCATTTTACCACCAATAACTGGGCCTCCATGCGAGACCTGTGTGCCTTGTTGCGCTGTTTTGAGTACTCCACCAACATGGCCAGTGCCAATGACGACGCTCTCAGCGTGACTATCCCAGTTCTATGCCTCCTTGAAAAAACACTACGGGCGATGATGGAAGAGGATGTGGCACAGGAGGAGGAGGAGGAATCGGGATCATTTGCAAGGCTTTCAGGGCAGTCATTCACAAGTGGCTCCGAGGGTGGGTTTGTGCACCAACAAAGGCCAGGTACATAATTGTCTAGCAAGGGCACAGTTCTGGAGGATGACGCAGTGGAGGAGGAGGAAGACATGGAGGAGGAGGAGGAACCATGTTCACAGCAGGATGGCATCCAGACCAGCTCATGGCCATTACTGGTGCGTGGCTGGGGGGATACAGAGGACACAAATGATACACCTCCCACAGAGGACAGCTTTCCGTTGCCTCTGGGCAGCCTGGCACACATGAGCAATTACATGCTGCAGTGTCTCCGCAACGACCGGCGTGTTTCGCACATTATGACAGGTGCTGATTACTGGGTGGCCACGCTGCTGGATCCCCGTTACAAGGACAATGTACCATCCTTAATCCCCTCACTGGAGCGTGAACGCAAGATGCACGAGTACAAGTGCACGCTGTTAGACGCGCTGCTGGTGCAATTCCTACCTGGCAGCGGGGGCACAGTGGAAGCAGAAGGCGAAGGCAGAGGAGGAGGAAGAGGTCGCCAACGCAGCAGGGGCACCGCCAGCACCTCAGAAGGCAGGGTTAGCATGGCCGAAATGTGGAAAAGCTTTGTCAGCACGCCACAACAAACAGCACCACCAGCTGATATGGAACGTTTTAGCAGGAGGCAGCATTTCAGCAACATGGTGGAGCAGTATGTGAGCACACCCCTACACGTACTGAATGACGGCTATGCCCCCTTAAACTTCTGGGTCTCCAAATTGGGCACATGGCCTGAGCTTGCCCTTTACGCCTTGGAGGTGCTGGCCTGCCCTGCGGCCAGTGTATTGTCTGAACGTGTATTTAGCACGGCAGAGGGCGTTATCACAGACAAGCGCAGCCGCCTGTCCAGAGCCAATGTGGACAAGCTCACATTCATTAAAATGAACCAGGCATGGATCCCAGAGGAGTTGTCCGTACCTTGTGCAGAATAGACACTGGGCCGGCCTTACCCAGCCATTGTTTTTTTCTGAGCTTTCATCCGTTTCAAAGCAAAAACATATTAATTACACAGGTTCTCTGGCTGATTAAGGTGCTGCTAATTAAACTCACTTGGTGCCTTATCGACATTAAATTAGCCCCAGAACCTGTGTAATTACTCTGTGTTCAGGTTTAAAGGGATGAGGTAGCAACCCTAGATCTGTCTCACTATTTTGGGGTTTACCCTAATTTAAAAAATAAATCAATTAAAAACCAAAACCTGCTGTGTTGGCTACCTCCTCCTCCTCCTCCTCCTCCACCGCCGCTTCCACCTTCAGTCACATTCTTAGGCTTGCGCACTGCAACTGCTTTCTTTAAGTCCCACCAGAGGTTCTCAATCAGATTTAAGTCTGGTGACTGCGATTGCCACTCCAAAATGTTCCAGCCTTTAATCTGCAACCATGCTCTAGTGGACTTGGAGGTATGCTTGGGATCATTGTCCTGCTGAAAGGTCCAACGTCTCCCAAGCCTCAGGTTTGTGATGGACTGCATCACATTGTCATCCAATATCTCCTGGTACTGAAGAGAATTCATGGAACCTTGCACACGCTGAAGCTTCCCTGTACCTGCAGAAGCAAAACAGCCCCAAAGCATGATTGACCCCCCCGCCATGCTTCACAGTAGGCAAGGTGTTCTTTTCATCATAGGCCTTGTTCTTCCTCCTCCAAACATAGCGTTGATCCATGGGCCCAAACAGTTCTAATTTTGTTTCATCAGTCCACAGAACACAATCCCAAAACTTGTGTGGTTTGCCCACATGACTTTTGGCATACTGCAGTCGACTCTTATTCTTTGGAGACAGCAAGGGGGTGCGCCTGGGAGTTCTGGCATGGAGGCCTTCATTACGCAGTGTGCGTCGTATTGTCTGAGCAGAAACTTCAGTACCCACATCTGACAAATATTTTCACAGTTCCTCAGCAGTCACACAGGGACTTTTCTCCACTCTACGCTTCAGGTAGCGCACAGCAGTCGAAGTCAGCATCTTCTTTCTGCCACGACCAGGTAGCGTTTCAACAGTGCCCTTTGCCTTCAATTTTGCATTTACTACTGTATTACAAAACCAATTGATGTCATATTAGTTGCATGTGGTTCTTTATGAAGTCCTTGTAGGATTTCATTCTGAATACAATTACAAATGTACACTAAATTCCCTAAAACCCTTTACAGCATTGGGGGGTAGAATAATTTTGAACAAACATGTATGGACCTCGTCCTCCAAGGTCAAAATCATTGGGCCAGATTCACAAAGAGATACGACTGTGTATCTACAGATACACCATCGTATCTCAGACGTAAACTGGTCCTATCTATGCGCCTGATTCATAGAATCAGATACGCATAGATAGGGCTAGATCCGACAGTGTTACACTGTGTTACACTGTCGGATCTTTTTTTAAATTTAAAAATGGCGCCGGGGGCGTTCCCGCTGATTTCCGATAAATAATATGTAAATCAGCGAGATACGCAAATTCACGAACGTACGCGGACCCGTCGCAGTGTTCTTACGTCGTTTCCGTAGCGGTTTTCCGTCGTATACTTACCCCTTCTTTTATCAGGCGCAGCCAATGTTAAGTATAGCCGGCGTTCCCGCGTCGAATTTGAAATTTCCTACGTCGTTTGCGTATGCCGATTCACGAACACACGCGTCGCAAGTCCCGCTCACGTCGCAACCACTGACGTCCTAGTGACGTCAGTGGGAGCAATGCACGCCGGGAAATTCCCCGGACGACGCATGCGCATTTAAATCGGCGCGGGAACGCGCCTGATTTAAATATGACACTCCCCTAGCCACGGAATTTGAATTCCGCTGGGGGATTTAGGATCCGCCGTCGCAAGTTTGGAGGTAAGTGGTTTGTGAATTAGCCACTTGCCTCCTAAACTTGCGGGAGCGGATCTTAATTCACGTAGATCGAGCGGATCTATAAATCCGCTGAGCTACGTGAATCTGGCCCATTATATTTTTTATTTTAATTTTTTTATGTTATTTTAAGTTATTTCCCTATCCACATTTATTTCCAGAGTACCTGCCGTGCTATTCCCGACATTTTGCTGCCATTTGCAGCTCTCCAGCCCCTTCCCTTAGTTTTTTAGAGACGTTTTTGTAGTCAAAAGTCCGGGTCCCCATTGACTTCAATCGGGTTCGGGTCAAAGTCCAGGTTCGGGTTCGGTCCCGAAACCCAAACTTTTTTTTCAAAGTCCGGGTACGGGTCCAAACCCGAACATCCAGGTGTCCGCTCAACTCTAACTGTGAGTACTTTGCCACTGCTCTTGCCTTTAAGTTTCATCTGTGGTCTGCTTCCAAAATTGCATCACTATTACAGCTCTTGAAGGGTTCATGGAAGCCTTCCTATCCCTCGCAGGCAAATACCTTACCTCTTTACTATGCCAATTAAGATCTTATCTATAAACACTAAGCGGCTTAACCACCCCGTTAAACGGAAATCTTTGTGGAGAGAAGCACTTTTGCACAATAGTGATGTTCTTTGTGCCCAGGAAACACATTTCAGCACCAATGCACCGCTGAGATGTTCTCATAAGAGCTACCCACATGGGTTCACAGCTAATGCGGATTTAAAAACCAAGGGTGTCTTAATTGCTGTCCGGGACTCTGTAGCGTTTACTTTGCACACTCAAATTCAAGACCCCTTGGGCAGGTTTCTTATTCTCGTGTGCGACCTAGACTCTGTTACTTATACAATTGTTAATGTGTATTCGCCGAACAAACACCAGGTCCATTTCTTTAACAAACTAATGAAAAAGGTGAATATGCACCGAATAGGCCTACTTGTGATTTGTGGTGATTTCAATATTACACCCAACCCTACAATTGACTCTACCTCCAAAACCAGTCGCCATCATCCAGCCCTACTCCCCTCTATTCACAAACAGAATGTTTATGACGCCTGGCGTTGTTTACACGCTGACGAGAAGGACTTTACGTATTTCTCTCCTCCGCATCGGGTATACACTAGAATTTACTTTTTTTTGGTTGATCAACAGGTTTTGTTCAAGACTAGATCAGTGGTCATAAACGACATAACCTGGTCTGATCACACGTCTATTGTTTTGACCATTGCAGACTCTGCCCCCACTCAACAAAGCTTTGTTTGGAGACTTAATACTTTTTTGTTGCAGCAACGGGAGGTGAAGGATGCGCTTAATTCGCATTTAACCAATTTTTTTGTGACAATGCAGGCTCAGTACAGAGTCCATTTGTATTATAGAACACTCACAAGGCATACATGCGTGATATGTGTATACAGGCGGGGGCGAGACTCAAGAGGCAGCAGAGAATTACTGAGCTGACAAGCCAAATTTCAAAGTTAGAAACTTTGAATAAACAAACAACGTCCCCAACTCTCTCTAGTCAACTAACAAAACTCCTTGAGAATTTTGAAACACAACAAAAAAACTTAAGATGAATTACTATACCACTGGAAACAAAGCAGGGAAATTGATAGCTCAGACCCTTAAAGCGGATCTCCCACGGCTTAATCGTTTTATTTTTATTGTCAAATGTGTATTAGCACTGCTGTGCTAAACTCACGTTTCCAGTTTTCGACCGCCCCTCCGCTGTTATTTCATCCACAATAAAAACTTTTATTCACGTTTTCGTCCCGTGGCCATCTTGGCTTTGGGCGCTCGATTCCAACAAGGAGCTACTTCCTGTTTGCGGTGGATGCTGTCCCAGCATCCACCGCTCGATCTCGTGAATGTGCCCGGCGGCGTGAGCGTCTCTGTTGTCATCGCAACGGCAGGCGTATGAATGAAAAGTTCCCGCCCCGTTGTGATGATAACAGAGCCTTGTGTAACACAGCCACAGTAAACAGGAGAAGTTTAAAACGCCCGCCCCTTCCTTTGTTTACATCCGCGTCACTTCCTCCAAAATGAAGTCGCGTGATGTTTGATAACAGCAGAATATTACGAGCTCTGACAATAGCTCCCAGCAGGCACAGGAAACGCCAGAAAACCCGTCTAAAACCCGAGGGGGGGCAGACCGGAACCAAGGCTCAAATATAAGGTACACATTTGATAATTAAAATGTAAATAGCCGATTCAGGGTTACTTTGGAGCGGTAGTAATATGTAGGTATAGTGTAAATGAGGGTGGAGATTTGCTTTAAGGGACATAGATATAAACTCAAAATCCCTTATGTGTTCCACCCTAAATCCAAACAAAAAGAGTGCTGCTATTATGAAACCTTATACAATTTGAAAGATGACCCCTCTACTACCCAACCTACCCCTGAGATTATAGATCAGTTTCTAGGGAGGTTGTCCTCCTAAATTATCACCATCCCAGCTTCAATCTTTAAATTTACCATTTACTGAAAAGGAAATTCTTGCAGTGATTGATTTGCTTCCTGTGAATAAGTCACCAGGCCCTGACGGCTTTAGTGGTGAATACTATCAAATATTCAAAACTGTGTTATCCCCGTTCTTATTACAGGTTGTCAGGGAAGACAGGCTTTCCATGCAAGGGCCCGGCATGCACGCATGCGTACTAGCACTTTAAGACACACACCTGTCACTAATAATGAAGTCAGGCAGGCTATTTAAGCAAGGCTTCTACAGAGGTTCCTTGCTGTTTGGTCTGCAGCTTCTGTGTCATTTCCTGTTTCCTGTGTGACCTCTGACTCTGATCCAGCTTGTTGTTACCTGTGAATGCCTGCTGCCTGTTCTGATCCCGGCTTCCCTTAGACTCTGATCCTGCCTGCTGATTCTGTCTGATGATCTTCCAGTACTACTCGGCTTGTGACCTGACCTCTCTTCTGCCTAACGTCTATGCCTGATCTGCCTGATTACTTCCGACCCGGCCTGTCTGACCCTGCATCTCGCTCATCCAGTCTGCTACAGCTCCCAGCCCTGCAAGCCTGCATCTGGTACTGCTCTGTGGTTCATCCCAACCTGCCACCAGTCAAGCATCGTATCAGCTCATCTACTATATGCCTGCTGACCACGCTACTACATGGACTATTGAACTGTTTACAGGCACTCATACCCCACCGTGCTCCTGTGGCTGCTGTATCACTGCCAGTAGTCTGTGAGCCGGAGTTGTACGAGAGGCCTACCTCTGCACGTCAGGCTCACATCCCAGGTACGTAACACAGGTGTTCCACTCAGCTACTGCCTCTGCCTCCTTCCTGCCTGACATGCTAGAAGATTTGATTGTTGCTCTGCCTAAACCGGGGAAGGAACCCACCTCACCTTCAAGTTTTCGCCCAATTTCGTTATTAAATATCGATCTCAAGATTTATGCCAAATTGATAGCTATGCGTCTAGTGGATATTCTCCCAACACTTATACACCCGGATCAAACAGGTTTTACAAAAAAAAGACAAACTTCGGATGCTACACGTCGAATTATCAATATCATTCATCTGGCACGGGTGCAGCGGAGGCCTTCTCTGCTCCTATCGTTGGATGTGGAGAAGGCCTTCAATCAAATCCACTGGCTATATCTAGCCAAGGTGCTGGAGTCGTTTTTCTTTTTCTGATAGCATTTTGTTAGCAATTTTGTATTCTGAGCCCTCGGCTAAGGTTTATACGTCCGGCATCCTTTCCACCCCCTTTGCCATTTCAAATGGCACGAGACAGGGGTGCCCCCTGTTCCCTTTGATATTTAAATTGCTGATGGAACCTTTTGCCATTTACGTCAGGACACACCCTGACATAAAGGGCTTCTAAGTAGGGAAACATACACATTCAATTAGTCTTTTTGCAGATGACATTATTATAATTCTAACGGAGGTGGGTTCATCCCTGGCGGCAACATATGATGCATTGCAATTATTTAATAGGGTTTCTTATTATAAAGTCCACAATAGTAAATAATTTATTTTGGGTCTCAGAATTGACGCTTCTACTTGTACAAGAATTAAAGCACAGTACCTGTTAAGTACCACGTACCTGGTAGCCAGAATCTAGTCACAGAAGAAGTCCTCTCTTACAGCCCTGGCTCGCGAGCCGCTGGGATTGGAACAGCGGGCTCAGGAGAGCAGCGAGGTAGGAGTGCCGGAGTAGCATTGTGGTAGATGCAGAATGCTGATCCCTTCTGGAGCGGTGGGACTGGAGAAAACTGAAGCGGAGGAAATGGGTCAGCGACCCCAGCTGGAGGTGCAGGTACAGCGGCAGCAAGCTGATAAGGTAAGCCGGTTAGCAGACAACAGGAAGTAGCAGAGTCAGACAAGCCGGGTCACAATGGGTAATCAGGTAACAGGTTCAGAAGGCTGGAGCATAGTCACAGGTACAGGCAGGAGGATCTGGCAACGGTGGAGCAATCAGAGGAGCAGGGTCAATGGTAAGCCAAAAGTCAGGGGTCGGAGAGATACGGATGGTCAGACAAGCCGGATCAGAAGGATAACAGGCAATTAGGTTCAGATACAGGTTATAACTCAGAAGCTGCAGATCAGACAGCAATGTGCTGGAGGAACTAGTGGGCTTTTAAAGGTGATTTGGCGCAAAGCCGGATTAACGTGCATGCACGCGCCATTGGCGCATGCGCACGCATTAGGCGCGCGACTGCCTGAAGTTACAGGCAAGCGCTGTTGTCTCACCCGAAAGGTGGCACGCCAGGATTGAGAGGTAAGTCCCTGACATTGCCCCCCCCCAAGGGGCAGCCTCCGGATGCCCAGTCGGGCTTTCTTGTCAGGGTGGGCAAGAAAAAATGCACGTAACAGTCTCTTGGCATGGATATTACCTTCGGGTTCCCAGGAGTTATCTTCCGGCCTGTATCCCTTCCATTTGACCAGGAACTGGTTTTGCCCTTGCCGCTTCCTACAATCCAAGATGGCTTCTAAGATTGTTTGCTAACCTGAGATTGTTTGTAGAGAGCCATACCTGATCCCCCGGTTAAAGATCCAGCTCCCCTCTCCTTTTCTTGTCAAAAAACGTCTTACTGTTGGATTGGGCCTTGGTCACAGCTTCTTGTAACAACTGATTGTTGTGGTTGAGGAACTCCACGGTACTCTGCACCGCCGGAACTGAAGATTCTGAAAGAAAATCTGGTAAAAACGTTAGATTGAAGCCATAATTGGCAAAAAAGGGAGATTGCCCAATAGCTGAATGATTGGCATTGTTGTATGCAAATTCTGCTAGGGGTAGCAGGGAGACCCAGTCATCTTGGGAAAAGGACGTGAAGCATCTGATATACTGTTCCAGGGTCTGGTTTGTCCTTTCAGTTTGCCCATTGGTCTGGGGGTGATAAGCAGAAGAAAGGGAAATTTCAATTTGCAAGGTTTCGCAAAGGGCTCTCCAGAACCGAGAGGTGAATTGGACCCCTCTATCCGATACAATGTTGGAAGGGACTCCGAGTAGCCTGACGATCTCCCTAATAAACACACGGGCAGTCTCAGCAGCAGAAGGTGTATTCTTTAGTGGAAGAAAATGG
Source organism: Rana temporaria (assembly GCF_905171775.1). Taxonomy (NCBI): domain Eukaryota; kingdom Metazoa; phylum Chordata; class Amphibia; order Anura; family Ranidae; genus Rana; species Rana temporaria. Next base: position 289,403,870 of record NC_053491.1, on the reverse strand, counting down.
GCCATCTTGGTTAAGCGATCTACAATCACAAAAATCGTCGTACAACCCTCGGAGCAAGGAAGCTCCACTATAAAATCCATTGCGATCATTTTTTTTGGCCTGTCGGGCACGGGTAGGAGCTTCAGTAGTCCCCAGGCTCGGTTCCTGGTCGTTTTGTTCCGGTTGCAGGTAGGGCAAGTACTGATATAAGACTTACAGAAGTCCTCTAGGTCCAGCCACCAGAAGGTACGATGTACCAATTCGAGGGTCTTACGAACTCCAAAGTGCCCTGCCAGCGGATGATCACGGTGGAGCTTCAGGACCTCTACCCGAATACCTTCTGGCACAAAGATTTGGCTTCCTTTCCAGAATAACCCATCCCTGGAATTTAGGGTGATATTAGGAGGTTTGGAGGAATCCGAAGATGCTTCTCTAATCAGGGAGAGTAGGTCAGTTTGTAGGAGCAGGAAATTGCAGAATGGTGTCAGTAGTGGACGTATCCTTTGGATTGTCGTGCATTCGGGATAGTGCATCTGGCTTAACATTTTTTGACCCTGGGCTGTAGGTGAGATGAAAGCAAAAATGGGAAAAGAAGAGGGCCCAGCGAGCCTGTCGAGGTTTTAACTGTTTTGCTGATCTTAAATACTCTAATGCCGCGTACACACCATCACTTTATGTGATGAAAAAAAACAATGTTTTAAAAAACATTGTGTGTGGGGGGAAAACATTGTTTATTGTCTTTTGTGAAAAACGTCAAAAAAAAAATTGAAGCATGCTTCAATTTTTGGTGTCGTTCTTCAAAACGTAGTTTTTTGTGTCAATTAAAATGATAGTGTGTGGGCAAAACGACGTTTAAAACAATGTTTTTAAACCCGCACATGCTCAGAAGCAAGTTATGAAGCTAGCTTCAATGGAAAAGAGTGCTTAATGTAACTGCGCTTTGCTAGAGCATTTTGAAAAAACGATGGTGTGTAGGCAACGTCGTTTTTGAAAATGAAGTTTCAAAAACGTAGTTTTATTTCATGATTCAAAAAACATCGTTTTTTTCATCACATAAAGTGATGATGTGTACGCGGCATAAGGCCGTAGAATCACCTATCTTTAGGCGGGCGAGATACACTACGCCGCCGTAACTTAGAGCGGCATGTCCCGTATTCTCACTTTAAGTTACGCCGGCGTAGTGTAACTGGGCCGGCATAAGCCCGCCTAATTCAAATGTGGAAGTGGTGGGCGTGTTTCATGGAAATTAATCGTGACCCCACATAATTGACACTTTTTTCGAACGGCGCATGCGCGCGCATGCTCAGTATCACGTCGAATTTTCAAATTAAATTGCGCCCGCTCAATGCCTAGTCGATGTGAACGTAACTTACGTCCAGCCCCATTCACGGACGACGTAAACCGTGAAAAATTAGACGCTGTTCCGACGTCCATACCTAACATTGGTACGCCTCATCTACGCCTCATAGAGCAGGGGTAACTTTACGCCTAAAAAAGCCTAATGTAAAAAAAGCGCCGGCCGCACGTACGTTTTGAGAATCGGCCTATCTAGCTCATTACCATATTCGATGCGTAAATCAATGGAATCGCCACCTAGCGGCCAGCGTAAATATGCAACTTAGATACGACGACGTAAGAGACTTACGCCGGTCGGATCTAAGACAAATCTATGTGTAACTGATTCTAAGAATCAGGCGCATAGATGCAACGCCTCATACTCAGAGTTACGACGGCGTATCTCCAGATACGCCGGCGTAACTCCTACGAAAATCTGGGCCTAAGTTCTTATGATCTGTATAAATTAAAACAGGGTGTCCAGCGCCCTCAAGTAAGTACCTCCACTCTTCCAAGGCAGTTTTGATGGCCAACAACTCTCGGTCACCTACATCATAATTTCTCTCCGCAGGGGAGAGTTTTCGGGAAAAGAATCCCACTGGGTGCATTAAGCCCTTGCTTCCTAGACGTTGGGAGATGACGGCCCCCACTGCGACTTCGGACGCATCCACCTCAAGGAGATAAGACAGTGCTGGATCAGGGTGACTGAGGATTGGGGCTGATTTAAAGAGTCCTTTAAGGGTGTCGAAGGATTTCTGAGCTTCAGGGTTCCAACGGAAACTGAGGTTTTGTTTAGTCAGTTGTGTAATGGGTGCAATGATTGCAGAGAACCCCCTAATGAATCTCCTATAGAAATTTGCGAATCCTATAAAACGTTGCACCCCCTTCTTGTCCAGGGGTACCGGCCAGTCCAAGATAGCGGATACCTTTTGAGGATCCATCTTGATTCCCGTCGAGGAGATCACCAGGCCCAAGAATTGTATGATTTGTTGTTTGAATTTGCATTTCTCTGCCTTTGCGTACAGACCATGTAAGCGGAGACGATTTAAGACCTTACGGACATGCTCCCGATGTCTATCCAATGACCCGGAGAAAACTAGGATGTCATCCAAGTAAACGATGACGAAGATGTCCAAAAAGTCTCTGAACATGTCATTGATGAAATGCTGGAAGGTAGCGGGAGCGTTGCATAAACTGAAAGGCATAACCAAGTACTCGTAATGACCGTATTGGGTACGAAAAGCTGTCTTCCATTCATCGCCATCCCTGATGCGGATCAAGTTGTAGGCCCCTCTCAGGTCCAGCTTGGTAAATATGATGGCGGATCTTAGCTTCTGGAAAAGTTCAGGTATCAAAGGCAGTGGGTAACGTTTTTTAACCGTGATGTTGTTCAGTTCACAATAGTCAATGCATGGGCGGAGGGTCTGGTTTTTCTTGGTGACAAATAATATTCCGACGCCCGCTGGTGAGGTGGATTGGCGAATGAATCCCTTGTTTAGGTTCTCATCGATGTAGACTTTTAAAGCGTCCTGTTCCTTTTCAGATAGTGGGAAGATGCACACAAAAGGAATCTCAGCCCCGGGAAGGAGCTTGATCAGGCAGTCATAAGGGCGGTGAGGTGGAAGGGAGTCGGCCCCCTTTTTACTGAACACATCGATGAACTCGTGGTAGGGTTCTGTTACAGACTGGAGCAGGTTGGGATCAGAGTTCATGCATAGCAGAGTGGGAGACGGACTGGGAAATCCAAGTAGGTAGTGTTCCTGACAGTAATGAGATGAAAACGACACTTCCCCAGATACCCAGTTGACCTGGGGATTGTGAGCTCGGAGCCAGGGAATGCCCAGGATTACTGGAAACAGGGGAGAGGAAATGACATCCAGGATTAATAGTTCCTAATGATTAGAAGTGATGGTGGCAGGCAGAGGACGGGTCTCCCGGGTCACTTGTCCTGACTTTATATGGGAGCCATTGGCCAGAAAGAGGGAGAGCCTAAAATCTGGAACCGTCCTTTCCTGGAGCTGCAATGAAAGGGAGAGAGCAAGGTGGGTTGTGTTGGCTGAGAGAGGGGAGACATTGACAGGAACTGAAGAATGGCACTTACGCATCTTAGCGGGACAGTTGCGCACGTAATGGCCAGCTTCACTGCAATAGAGGCATAGGTTCAATTGGCGGCGGCGCGCCCGTTCTTCAAGAGGCAAAGTAGGTCGCATTACCCCGAGTTGCATAGGTTCGGAAGTGTCCAGAGAGGTGCCAGCAGGACTAGGACAGGCGGGTGGTAGGTAGCGGGAGATGGACATGGGAGCCTTAGTAGTAACCCATACTGGGCGACTCTGCTGAGAGGAACGTTCCGCTCGTCGTTCTCGTAGCCGGCGGTCGATCTGTATGGTCTTGGAGATTAGATCTTCCAGGGTGGCAGGTACTCCGATTCGGGCCAGCTCATTTTTCAGGGCTTCCGAAAGGCCTACACGGAACTGATCCGCACTCCAGCGGTGGAAGTCCGTTACATAGTCCTCGGCCGCTCTGCGGCCTTGCTGGAGTGCAAGCAGGGCAGACTCAGCGGTGGCAGTTCGTTGGGGATCATCGTAGAGTTGTGCCATAGTCTCGAAGAAAACCAGCAAAGTCTCTGTTTGGGCGCCATTCTCCTCCAACAACCGGTGAGCCCAAGTTTGGGGTTCCCCTTGGAGTAGAGAGACTATGAATCCCACTTTTGTGGCTTCTAAAGAAAAGGTCCGGGGTTGCAGGGCAAAGTATAACTGACAGGCGTTGCGGAAGTCCCGAAACTTGGTTCGGTCCCCAGTGAATTGTTCTGGCATGGGTATCCTTGGTTCGGGCGGCAGCATCACTACCGATGGAGCACCTGCCGCCAGCACCTGGAAGCAGATACGTTTTGAACTTGACCCTCCAATCTCATATAGCCGTCCTGCAGGTTCTTCACTGCTTGCGTGAGAGCTGCCAGATGTTTACAGATCTCCTCCATGGCCGGGGCTACTCCTGCAGGCTCTGTCATGGCTGTCTGATACTGTTAAGTACCACGTACCTGGTAGTCAGAGCCCAGTCGCAGGAGAAGGCCTCTCTTACAGCCCTGGCTCGCGAGCCGCTGGGATTGGAACAGCGGGCTCAGGAGCGCAGCGAGGTAGGAGTGCCGGAATAGCGTGGTGGTAGATGCAGGATGCTGATCCCTTTTGGAGCAGAGGAAATGGGTCAGCGACCCCAGCTGGAGGTGCAGGTACAGCGGCAGCAAGCTGATAAGATAAGCCGGTTAGCAGACAACAGGAAATAGCAGAGTCAGACAAGCCGGGTCACAACGGGTAATCAGGTAACAGGTTCAGAAGGCTGGAGCATAGTCACAGGTACAGGCAGGAGGATCTGGCAACGGTGGAGCAATCAGAGGAGCAGGGTCAATGGTATGCCAAAGGTCAGGGGTCGGAGAGATATGGATGGTCAGACAAGCCGGGTCAGAAGGATAACAGGCAATCAGGTTCAGATACAGGTTATAACCGACCCCTGACCTTTGGCATACCATTGACCCTGCTCCTCTGATTGCTCCACCGTTGCCAGATCCTCCTGTAAAAGCAATGCCAGAAGAATTATTGAAAGAAATCACCACTAGCAGGTCTCCATACCCCGGGTGCCCCACAGGGAACACACTGCACCCGGAATCATTTGTAATGCAGTAGTTATAAAAATAAGCATTCACACCCGTCCTATGAACTCAAAAAAGGATAGAACAGGAAAAAAGTAAGAGAATAAATAAAAAAGGAAAAATACAAGTAAAAGATAAGTAAAGGATAATGTGGATGCAGCATTTAAAACTGTATGTCAGAAACTATATTTTAGTCAGATTGTTCCTATATCAGTCCCTCCAGGGCTCCCAGACTCGACACTTGGCATCATATGTGTTTTGAGAGGCTTCGAACATAGTCTCACATGTGATATGGAGATTAGTGGACCTCACCTCATCCAAAAGCGTAGGGATCTCCACCGTTCTCCAACGCCTTACTAGCTCTAATTTAGCACATAGTATGGGATACAACGTTTCTGTGGGCACAAGGAATTGCATCTATACCCAAAGACAGGATTGCCAATCCCGCATTGTAGGGGATTCGGGATTTGGTTAGTTTTCCTAAGAGATTAAAAATCCCCGCCCAATAAGCCTTCAACAAAGGACAGCTCCCCAAAATATGGATAAAGGATCCCCTATGGCCACACTGTCTTAAACAGAGTGGCAAGTCTGTCTTATTGAAGCCGGACAGTATTGCCATGTCACCTGGGGATCTTATTTTCTATTTTTACAACTGTATTGCCAAACTCAACTGTTCTAGTTGTTGCCTTTTGTGCAATGTATATTCCATTTGTGCACTTACTATATTTTCAATAAAAATCTATTGACTTAAAAAAAAAAAAACGGTTTAACCACATCCCGCCCGGCCCGGGATGTCCCATTCTGCGTGGATGACAGCCTTCAGAACATGCCGCTTATGTGCGTCCCCGCGAGCGCACAGTGCGGCAGATTGGTGGTGCTGTGTGTTGCTCAGACACACTGCATCTCCGATCATGGTAAAGAGTCTATGATGTAGGCTCTTTACCATGTGATCAGCTAGGTCCAATCAAATCTGATCACAGTGTAACTAGGAAGTGTCGGTTATAGGCATTCCTCTACTCATGCTGACAGCGCATAAGTAGAGGAGAGCCGAAAAGCAGTTCTCCTGATGGGGGTCTGCACTGATAATCAGTGTAATGGCTGTCACTGCAGCTCCATCAGTGTTGCCCACCAGTAATGCCCACCAGTGCCCATCAGTGCTGCCTTTCAGTGCCCATCAGTGCTGCCTGTCAATGCCCCCTCATCAGTACCACCTATCAGTGACCAACAGTGCCACCTCTCATTGCCGCCTTTCAGTGCCCATAAAGCTAACCCATCAGTGCCCATCAGTGCTGCATATTAGTGCTGCCTATCCATGCCCATTAGAGCTGCATATTAGTGCCTTCTCATGACTGTCAGTGCAACCTCATCAGCTCCCATCAGTGAAGGAAAATAATTACTTGTTTTACTAATTTTTGAGTCTTTTTTAATTTGTTTAGAAAAGGTTATTAAATACCACCAAAAGAAAGCTCTATTTGTCTCCAAAAATGATAAAAATTGTGTTTGGGTACAACATTTCATGACTACGCAATTGTCATTTAAAGTGTGGCAGTGCTGAAAGCTGACAATTGGCCTGTGCAGGGTGGGGGTGAAAGTGCCCAGTATTGAAGTGGTTAAATAAATATGTATCTAAAAATGCTAATTTACTGTCTTTTAGTGGCTACTCTCTCTTCTGTATCTAACAAAGAACTATGATTGTCACACTGGCTGCTTGGAAAATGAAATCAAATGCAGTCACCACATCTAAGGACCGGAGAGCTGAATGTCTTGTATTTGCATATCCTTAAAGACTGTAAAAATGATTAACCAATCAGTACCTACCTTTTGGTTTTTTTGAAGGTTGTTAGGATAACAGAGAAAGTGGTGGCTTAGTTGGTGAATTATTTAAATTGCCAGCATAAATCCAGTCATTTTTGACTATTCACACTTGCATTTTCAAAATCGTAGTTGTAGTTTTGTGCTGATTTAGTAAAAAAAAATCCCAACTTACCAAACAATAATAAATATACCTAAAATATATCAAGTTTATATCTCCATCCAAGAATCATGGTTTGCCAAAAATAAAAAGCTTACCATGGTCAGTATTTTACCTAAAAAAGTTTGGAACTTAAAGGGACACTAAAGGATTTTTTTTTTTAGCTAAATAGCTTCCTTTACCTTACTGCAGTCCTGGTTTCATGTTCTCATTGTTCGTTTTTGCTGTAATCCTTCTCTGTTCTGAACACTTCCTGGTTGTCTGTTTCCTGATGAAAAAAGTCATGGGAGCTTTCTCTCTGTGGTCACTAATCAAGGAAGTGTGATTACTGTGTGTCTAAAACCCCTCAACACCAATAAGTTTTGTTTTACAAACCATCACTGCCCTGTATTGGCTCTGTGCAGCAGAGAAGCAGGAAACATGCAAAAACGAAACTGAAACTACAGGTACATTATATGACCAGCCACGACAGCTACATATACCGTCAAAGCAACATCCCAACAGAATTTGAACAGAACGTGTACGGGAACAGCTGGCTGGTTGGTGAGTGACATGGGAGTCAGGCATGACTGTCCGACCCCATGTACAGACATCACGAGGGGCACATGCACGACTAACATCCTCCTGTCTTTTCCCTTCCAGGTGACTCTGCATATGCACTTGGACCCCATCTCATGACTCCATTCCGGAATCCAGAAACCAGAGGAGAGAGAAAATACAATGCTGCACACATACGTACCCGTGCAGTGGTGGAACGCACATTTGGCATCCTGACGTCCCGTTTCTGATGCCTGGATAAGTCCGGGGAGACCTTGTTGTATTCCCCAAACTTTGTGTGCCAGATCATCAGTGCATGTTGCATGCTACACAACTACGCCATGAGAAAGGGCCTGGAGATTGACATATGTGATGACCTGACCCCCAAACCCCAAAGTCGCCCCCTAACCGAGGCTACCCCGTCTGCTGAGGGAAGAGCAGTCAGGAGATGCATCGTGGTAGGCTTCTTTGCACGTTAAACACACACATTCATCATGGCACAAGGACAATGCACGCATGCACACCACTGTGGTCCCTAGCTCACACACACCACATCCACATCACATTAGATTAGCCCAAGTCCACCATGCAGGACTTGGGAGCAGCAACGCCACGCCAAGTCCCCAATTATGTCGCTGTCCATTCATACCACATTCACACGGTCGTGGGGATCACTTCTCCCCAACGACCCAGGGTGACACTCCTTTGCCGGAAGGAATGTCACCCCCACATTCACACACCAGTCACACTGTAGCCTGCACTACCCCCCATGTGCAGGAATTAAAAAAAAAACAACCCATAACCTGAGTTTAAATAAAAATAAACACTCATCACCCGAGTATACAAATAAAACCAAAAACTCATCATTTGAGCATTAAAGAAAAGCAAAAAATAAATCATATGCCCTGTCGTGGGCTGTGCCTGGTGCCTAGGCTCCTGGGCCGCAGTTGCCTGGGGGGAGCCTCAGGTGGGGGGGTTGTCTGGTGGAGGTACATCCCCCGGTCTCTCCCTGGCTGCCTGGCTGCCCTCCAATGCCAGGGCAATGTGGTGGAGGTAAGTATTTGTCACCGCCTGCATCCGCAGCTGGCAGGTGGTGGTGTTGCGCAGGTGGCGCCGTGTCTGCCTCCCCTCCTCTTGTACGGCAGCTGCCAGGCTCCTCCCCTCCACCTGCATGGCAGCCGTATTGGCCTGGACTGCCTCTGCCTGGCTCCGAACATCCGTTACAAGGCCTGATGTGGTGGCCTGCAGCTCCCCCAGACATGTGACAATACCTGTGCAATTGCCACTCACATCCTGCAGGCTGTCATTGATGGCAAAATTCTGATCCGCCTGCTGGGTGAGGGCCTGCTACACAGCTACGGTACAGGCAGCCTGGGTCTGGACCGAGGAGGCCAGGCTCTCTGCCACATGGTGCAGGTCCCCCACTAAGGAAGCCAGATGGTGGGTTTGGCGGTCCTGGTCCCTCGCCAAATTCTCCTCCAATGCCTCCGGAACACCCCTTGTTTTTCATGTAGCCTTCCTTGGGGCAGGAGAGGCTTGGGGCAGGCTGGATGGGGTGGCCCTTGAGGGGCTATCCCTGATGGGGGGTGGCCCTTGAGGGGCTACCCCTGATGGCAGAAGAGGTTTGGGAGGGTACAGGTATGGGGATCTCCTCCACTATGAAAAACCCTTCCTCCATAGTGACCTGCTCCTCCTCTACTTCCTCTACAGGTGAGGTGGGGGCACTCTCCTCCAGGGATGGCATTGATCGCCCAGCAGCCGACGACGGCCCAGCTCCCTCCTGGACATCTGTGGATGACACAAAACATTCACATGTTGGTGGACCCACACACTTGTCACATGTTCCCTTCCACCCCCTCACATGCTACACACCGGAGAGAAGATAAAACACACTTACCTGTCCTCAAGGGCTGATCAACCGAATCATATCCCTCCAGGCCCTCAACCTGCTCCCTCTCTAGGCATTGGGCAATGACCAGCTCATCAGGAGTGAGGGTGATGTTGGTGGCTGGTCCACCTCCTGTGCCACTGGCATGCCTCCGGATCTTTGCCAGCTTTTCTTTAACAAGACGCCACAGATCATTAATCTTTTGCATGGGGTGACGCCCACTTACACTTACGCTGCCCTACGCCGTCGAAAATACATTATGCTGGCGCATCTTGGTGAGTAATAGCTTTCTGAATACAGTACATGCCTCTCCGCGCTGGTCCGGCGTAGTGTAAATAAGATACGCTACGCCGGCATAAATATGCGCCAATGTATCTGAATCCGGGCCATAATGTTTTGTCAGCTCCTGGGAATACAGAGAAAAGTCATTGATAAAAAAAAAGCGTGGGGGTCCCTCCAAATTCAATTACCAGGCCCTTCAGGTCTGGTATGGATATTAAGGGGAACCCTGCGTCAAATTAAAAAAAAAGTTCCCCCAAAAATCCACACCAGACCCTTTTTCCAAGCATGCAACCTGGCAGGCCACAGGAAAATAGGGGGGAGGAGAGAGCGCCACCCTCCTGAACCATACCAGACCACATGCCCTCAACATGGGGGGGGTGCTTTGGGGGTCTGTGACCCCTCAAAGCACCATTTCCCCATGTTGATGGGGACAAGGGCCTCATTCCCACAACCCTTGCCCGGTGGTTGTGGGGGTCTGTGGGCGGGGGGCATATCGGAATCTAGAAGACCCCCCCGTGTGAAATGGGTACAAATGTACCTCTACCTGTTCACAAAAAAAGTGTCAAAAATGTTAAAAAAGACAATAGCCGTTTTTTTTTCCTTTATTAATGTCTTCTTCTTTCCTGGCATTTTCTTCTTTTCTGCATTCAGGTTTCTTCCTCCATCTTTTTCTTCCTCTGCTTCTTCCTTTGGTGTTCTTGTCCGCATCTTGCACCAGCTTCTTCTTCCCCGCTTGGTTCTCCAGGTGTTCCGCTTCCATGGGAGGTTCCAGCTGTGTGACGCTTCTGTTCTTCTGACAGTTTTTTTTATAACTGAGGACGGGGTATCACCCGGTGACCCCGCCCCCCTGTGACGCCACAGGGAAAGCCATAGGGAAGTCCATGTGCGTCAGAAGTGGGCGGGGTTACCATCGGACGAAGACCCCCGGAGCTGACTAATAAATAACTTTAAAAACCTGTGTAGTGTGTTTTTTTTTAATTGACATTTTCCCCCCAGGTGAATCGGTAGGGGTACGATGTACCCCATACTCATTCACATAGGGTGGGGGGCTGGTATCTGGAGGCCCCTTTATTAAAGGGGTCTCCCGAATTCCAATAAGCCCCCCACCTGCAGACCCCGACAACCAACAGCCAGGGTTGTCGGGAAGAGGCCCTTGTCCCCATCAACATGGGGATATCGGTGCTTTGGGGTGGGGGGCGCACCCACTCCCCATGTTGAGGGCATGTGGCCTGGAATGGTTCAGGAGGGGGGGTGCTGGCTCATCCCCACCCCCATTCCTGACTGGCCAGGCAGCGTGCTCGGATAAGGATTTGGTATGGATTTTCGGGGAGGTGTTCCCCCTTAAAATCCATACCAGACCTAAGGGCCTGGTATGCTCATGATGGGGAATCCACACCGGTTTTTTATTTCAAATTTGGCGCAGAGTTTCATGATCAGCGTAACAAAAAAAAAGGCAGGTTTACAGGTGTGCCTCTTCAACCCACGCAAATTTTTATCAAGATTTTGCCGGCGTAGTGAAGAGGCACACCTGAATGGCCGTAAATGCCGCTCGCGCATGCGCAGTACACAAATAAATCTCCCGCAGGTTTAAGCGTACTTGCAGGCGCAGTGGCTGGTTTAGAAAAGTTACTTTTACTTTCTATTCAGGCCGTATATGTTACACGGACAGTTGTCACTACACTTCCTCACATCATCCCACATCACCCCCATAATAAACTCACTTCCAGAAGCTGTGCCCCATGTCCATAGTGGCGCACTGTGCACCTCCTCCCGGGCGCATTGTGCACAATAGTAAATAGGGATTAGCGCTGCGCTACCGGCGCATTCATTTTGTAAATACCGGAACAGCCATTGCGCACGCTAATGCACCATTAAATAAGGCGCAATTGTTTTGTAAATCAGCCTCACTATGTTTGCTGTGTTTCTATTCACAGAACACACCTAGGAACAATTATTAAAACAATATTTCCTATATAGTTACAAAGTTACATAGTTAGTCAGGTTGAAAAAAGACACAAGTCCATCCAGTCCAACCACAAAAAAAAAAATAAACAAACAAAATAAAAAACACAGTACAATCCCATACACCCAACTCCATACCCACAGTTGATCCAGAGGAAGGCAAAAAAAACAGCAGAGCATGATCCAATTTGCTACAGCAGGGGAAAAAATTCCTTCCTGATCCCCCGAGAGGCAATCGGATTTACCCTGGATCAACTTTACCTACAAATCTTAGTACTCAGTTATATTCTGTACATTTAGGAAAGTATCCAGACTTTTCTTAAAGCAATCTACTGAGCTGGCCAGAACCATCTCTGGAGGGAGTCTGTTCCACATTTTCACAGGTCTTAATGTGAAGAAACCTTTCCGTATTTGGAGATGAAATCTTTTTTCCTCTAGATGTAAAGTGTGCCCCCTTGTCCTCAGTGTTGACCGTAAAGTGAATAACTCAACACCAAGTTCACTATATGGACCCCTTATATATTTGTACATGTGGATCATATCCCCCATAATTCTCCTCTTCTCAAGAGTGAATACATTTAGTTCTTCTAACCTTTCCTCATAGCTGAGCTCCTCCATGCCTCTTATCAGTTTGGTTGCCCTTCTCTGCACTTTCTCCAGTTCCCTGATATCCTTTTTGAGAACTGGTGCCCAAAATTGGACTGCATATTCCAGATGAGGTCTTACTAATGATTTGTACAGGGGCAAAACTATATCTCTTTCTCTGGAGTCCATACCTCTCTTAATACAAGAAAGGACTTTGCTCGCTTTGGAAACTGCAGCTTGGCATTGCATGCCATTATTGAGCTTATAATCAACTAAACCCCCAGATCCTTCTCCACTACGGATCCACCCAGTTGTACACCTCCTAGTATGTATGATGCATGCATTATCTTAGCCCCCAAGTGCATAACTTTACATTTATCAACATTAACCAGTTAAGCCCCGGACCAATATGCAGCCTAAAGACCCAAGGTGTTTTTACAGTTCGGGGACTGCGTCGCTTTAACAGACAATTGCGCGGTCGTGCGACGTGGCTCCCAAACAAAATTGGCGTCCTTTTTTCCCCACAAATAGAGCTTTCTTTTGGTGGTATTTGATCGCATCTGCGGTTTTTAGTTTTTGCGCTATAAACAAAAATAGAGCGACAATTTTGAAAAAAATGCAATATTTTTTACTTTTTGCTGTAATAAATATCCCCCAAAAACATATATAAAAACATTTTTTTTCCTCAGTTTAGGCCGATACGTATTCTTCTACCTATTTTTAGTAAAAAAAATCGCAATAAGCGTTTATCGATTGGTTTGCGCAAAATTTATAGCGTTTACAAAATAGGGGATAGTTTTATTGCATTTTTATTAATTTTTTTTTTTTACTACTAATGGCGGCGATCAGCAATTTTTTTCATGACTGCGACATTATGGCGGACACTTCGGACAATTTTGACACATTTTTGGGACCATTGTCATTTTCACAGCAAAAAATGCATTTAAATTGCATTCTTTATTGTGAAAATGACAGTTGCAGTTTGGGAGTTAACCACAGGTGGCGCTGTAGGAGTTAGGGTGCACCTAGTGTGTGTTTACAACTGTAGGGGGGTGTGGCTGTAGGAATGACGTCATCGATTGTGTCTCCCTATAAAGGGGATGACACGATCGATGCGCCGCCATAGTGAAGCATGGGGAAGCCGTGTTTACATACGGCTCTCCCCGTTCTTCAGCTCCGGGGAGCGATCGCGATGGAGCGGCTATAAACAAATAGCCGCGCCGTGGTCCCGTATCGCTCCCCGAGCGGACCCGACCTCCGCATGTAGCGGGGGGGGGTCCCGATCGGACCCCCTACCCGCTAATAGGCAAGGACGTACGTGTACGCGCATGTGCCTGTACGTGCCATATTGTGGACGTATATGTACATGCGGGGGTCGGGAACTGGTTAAACCTCATCTGCCACTTAGTCGCCCAATTAGACAGAGCATTGAGGTCGGCTTGTAAATTGGCGACATCCTGTAAAGACGTTATTCCACTGCATAGCTTGGTGTCATCTGCAAAGACAGAAATGTTATATTTGATCTCAGACCCAATATCATTTATAATTATATTATTAAAAAGTAAGGGTCCCAGCGCTGAACCTTGGGGTACACCACTTATAGCCTTAGACCATTCAGAGTAAGAATCATTAACCACGACTCTCTGAATTCTGTCTTTCAGACAGTTTTCTATTCATTTACAAACTGATATATCCAATCCTGTAGACTTTACCTTACCTTTCTTTTCTAATATTTTATTAAGTATTGCAAGGTACAATAAAATTATTACATTAATAACATATATGGTAATACAATGAGAATTAGAAATGGTAATTGGGCTTCTCTAATGAAAATGTATTGAAATCATCAAGTGAAATCATCAAGTAAAATCATTTAGGATAATTTGGTGATACAATATATTTCTCAAGTTGTCTTCCAGGACGGCACTCTGAGAGATGATTGGTCCCACCTGACAGGAAACACAATTTATAAAGGTTATTAAAGAGCTTGTTATTTTTCCTAGACCAAAAGCCGAGGGCTGGGAGCCAGACCACAGGCTTTCAATCCTGGGGGAGTCTTTTCCCCTTTTTTTTTCTTGGGGGGCAGCAGTATTGGACAAGCCCTCCTGAGATCTGAAGGACCCTGGGCACAGTGGAGGTTCCCAGAACTTCAAGGGCCACATCTTTCCTGCTCCCCTTCCTTACCTGGGTCAGGGTACAGGACGCTGTAGTTTGGTTCTCCCAGGAACACGCCGTGCGTGGCAGGCTCCGATCCTATGCATTCTGGGTCGTGCGGGCGGCTTGTGAGGAGGAGGAGAGTGGAGCCTGTGCTGTAAGGTGCCATGATGCCAGCCTTCTGAGGGGCTACAGCAGGGCACTTCTGGTTTTGCCGAGGCTTCCAGAAAATGGAGACAGAGCGCTCAGAACGGCGGTGGTGGTGCTCACTCCAGGAGCGTAGACCGGATCAGCAGGGGCAGGCGTCGATATCCTACTCTCGCTAGAATAATGGTGTTATGGAGTGAGAAGAGGGGCCCGTAATGTCCGCAGCCATGAAGGAGCCCACAGGGGGTGAGTCTACCCAGCTGGCAGGGGTAATGGGGGGAGGGGGGTCCCCCAACCCTTACCCTTGCATGGTACGACGGATGTTTATTTTTTATTGTCCCTAATTATGGTACATCTTTTGCAGAGACAAAGGCTGTTGCCCAGGGAGTCGCAAGTAGATCTAAGTCTAAAACCATCTCCCATTCCAAGAGGTGTGGATACTGCTATGATAAATTATCGCAGAACCACACCAAATCATTCTTCTACAAATATATCCACAAGTTGTCTGGAAAAGAGACCTCTCAAGTCATGAAGAATTTCTCTTCTTACAGATGGAGATGTTGACAACCCAGGCAACTTTAAAACCTAGACAGGAACTTAAGCCCCACTAGTAGAGAAGGTTCGTCCTCGCAGGAAGGTTTATCCACTAACAGGGGTAGCAGATACAGGCGCCCTGAGACCCCAAAAACCTGAGCTTCTCAGGATTCTGAGGATGAGGAAGAGGAGGCCTCCAATCAGTGCCTTCCTGAGGAGGGAGAGGATATAGATCAGGGGTAGGCAACCCCCAACCTGGGTGCCGCAAGAGGCACACAAAGCCTCTGTTTCTGGCACTCAACTCCCTCCCTATCAGCAGAGAAGCACAGGGGAGTGTCAGTGAGACACTAATGCAGTCCCTCAAGGATACCATTTTGAGAGAGTGGAAGGAGCCGGAGAGCAAACCTTCCAAATTTAAGACCTGGAAACGTAGATGCTCTAAACCCCCTGAGCCATAATTGGCCAAAGCCACCCTGGCTTTGGTCAATTATGGCTCTCCGTTTTTTGCAAGCTGTGATTGGCCAAGCATGCGGGTCATAGTGCATGCTTGGCTAATCATCAGCCAGCGATGCCGCAGTGAATTATGGTCTGTGAAACGCCAGACCTGTGTCTCCTGTCCTCCAAATGCACCGGCAGCCTGCAGATTCGTCATAACCAGCCCTTAACTCCTCAATCACGAGACAATACACACAGGTGTTGAGGGTTAAACATACAGAGCACAAACCTCTTTATTAAATCCAAAGCATACAGTTTTACACACAGTTAGGGACACTCCCCTTAGCCTTGTCAAAGAGGGGAGGGGGACAAGGAACAACCAATGGGAACTGAACATTTGTACATTGAAACAGGCTACAGATAAACATAGTGGGGTAGATTCAGATAGAGATACGACGGCGTATCTCCTGATACGCCGTCATATCTCTGAGATACGACGGTCGGATCTATGCGGCTGATTCATAGAATCAGGTTCCGCATAGATCTCCCTTAGATCCGACAGGTGTAAGTGACTTACACCGTCGGATCTTAAGCTGCAATCTCCCACTGGCCGCTAGGTGGCGCTTCCATTTTTATACGCAATGAATATGCAAATGAGGAGATCCGCCGATTCAGAAACAAACGCCCGCCCGTCGTTTTTTTTTTACGTCGTTTGCGTTCGGCTTTTTCCGGCGGATAGTTACCCCTGCTATATGCGGCGTATCCTATGTTAAGTATGGCCGTCGTTCCCGCGCAGAGTTTTGAATTTTTTACGTCGGTCGCGAATACGGATGGACGTAATTTACGTTCCCGTCGAAACCAATGACGTCCTAGCGACGTCATTTGGAGCAATGCACGCTGGCAAATTTAGCCGGCGGCGCGTGCGCAGTTAAATCAGCGCGGGGACGCGCCTGATTTAAATATACACTCCCCCTAGCTGCGGAATTTGAATTCCGCCAGGGGATTTACGATCCGCCGGCGCAAGTTTCGAGGTAAGTGCTTTCTGAATACAGCACTAGCCTCTCAAACTTGCGCCGGCGGATCGTAAATCAGATAGATTAGCGGATCTTTAGATCTGCATAATCTATCTGAATCTACCCCAGTGAGATTATGGTAAGCAGGCAGCCTCTCAATACACATCCCCTGCGGAGAGACGTCTCCAGTACAGACCATTGTCTATGTGCAATGAACCAAGACAATTAGACAAAGCAACAAGGGGGGGGTGTGGGAGAGAATGCATGTAGCATTACGTTACATTATCTCAATGCCAGCTTGTCCCGGGTCTCCAGTATCTCCCTTCCAAAACACACAGTGACAGTGGGTTCTGTCACAAAACGTAACTCGAATTTGGAGCGAACAACCCGTTTTGTTCGTATTTCCACGAACGATCGAACATACGATGTTCCAGTCGAACATGAGTTTGACTCGAATACGAAGCTCATCCCTAATCCCCAAATGTTTTAGGTGTTATAGAAGTCCCTGAGAGTCACTTGGGCTCCAGTGTCTAGGAGGTCCTTGGTATAAATCCCTTCTACTTGTATCAAGATCACTGGGGAAGGCCCCACAAGCTTGGCAGGAATCCTTTTTTTAGAGGCCTTCTTGCTTGGCTCTGTAAACTGAACCCTGACTCCCCTTTTCCTGGGACCCCTACTGGGCCCTGACTTCTGCTGGTTCTGGTGTGCACTGGCCTCCTGTTGCCAAGCACTTTGAGAGGTGGATCGTGGGATACTGAGCCGCTCAGGGGTGGCAATGGGTATGTGTGGTAAGGACCTGCGTCCCCACTGTTGTCTCCCTGTTTCATTGGATTCTTTGGAGTTAACCTTTAACTGGTGGGCACCTGGTTGACTCCCTCACCGGGGCCCTCCAGAGTTTCCCACCGGCTTACGGTATTGGGCTGCAGTTTTCCCCGGGCGGGGACACTCTCATCGAACATGTCCAATTCCTCCACAGTTGAAGCACACTTTATCATTTGCTGCCCTTTGAGTTAAGGAGGTAGAGGTAGCCTGAATCACTTTGGTTGCAGTCTCTCCATCTTTCACGGTCTCAGAAACCTTTGCCATCAAAGAAGTCAGCATTTCCATTGCTTGGGCCATCTGGGACTTTAAAGTGGCTACCTCAAAGTCTGATTCCATTGTCACTGGGGATCTAACTCCAGCTTGAGGGGTAGTTGTTGGTGAAGTAGTCACTCGCTGGCCATCTAACAGCGCTTCTTCATCCCTCACCACTTTGATAAGGTCAGGGTATTTAGGTGACATGACACCTTTAGAGGTTTTCAAATAGAGCCAGACTGGATCAGAGTGCAAAGCCCCTCTTAAGATTTGCTGCATCCTTGCTTGGCCTATGGCGGAGGGCTCCATTCCTTTCTTGAGCACAATCTGACATAGCATCTTGTTCAGTCTCCTGATGTATTCGGAAAGGCGCTCTCCCAGCTGTTGGAGAGTGTGTTCAAATTGGTATTTTAGATCAGCGGCCTTCTCCAGTTGCCCAAACTCCTCTTGTAACATGACCAAGTAATCATTGGCTGTGCATGTGGCATTACTGAACCTTAAGTTCCTGACAGCTCTGGCGGCAGCTCCTCATAGGCTCTCGCATATACGCTGCTTCTTTTGGGCCTCTGGCAGGTCCCATCCTTCCAGAGCCTGCATGGCTTGTTCTATCCAAACATCAAATTCTTCTTCCCCGAGTAGTACGAGCTGTTTTCTGGAGAAAATCCTCAGCTTCCTGTACCCAGCTTCCACACATACTGTGTTGCTATTCTGACACTTGGATACGAAATCCCCCAAAGTAGCAAGGAATTCTGGCCCTATCACAGCCTGAGGCACTGAGGAGGCCACTGCTCCCTTCACTGGTTCCTTCTGCTTGGCACTGGGGAGGCCTTCACCTGGAACTTTTGGGTGTACTATATCAAGCTTTGTCTTGTTCCCCAGTTGTACACTCCTTCCACGGAAACTCTTGGGTACTCCCTCTCTCCATTCCAATAGCGCATGGGTGCGGTCAGTCCCTCGATCTGGTCGGAGGGCAACCACTCATGCTTTCCTATGAGGAGATAAATGTTTTACAATGGTCTTGATCTCCTCTTCATCCCAGTTCTCACCTGTTCAATCGCCACACTCGCTTCTGAGCAAGCGCCTTCAGCTGCGCACCACTGAACCACAGTGAAAGGGTCCATGCTGGCGACTCTAGGGTGGATCTTGATTGCAGAGTAACAGATGATCCCGGACGAGCCCCCATGTGTAGCATTACCCCCGGAGGAGCTGCTGGATTGTTTTGGGTGGCATGTTATCTCTATTTCTTCGCCGTCTAGGGTAATAGATGAGAGTTGAGAAAAAGTTCAATGTCCACACCTTAGACTTCTTTTTCTTTTTTTTATTTGCTGAACTTGGTAAACGAATAAAATAAGTAGTTGAAGAGGTGAAAGGGTAATAGGTAATAGGTTCAGGTGTATAACTTCTGTTCTGAAACACTCCTGTTTCCAGCAAGGTAGCTTTCGTCGCCACTCTAGCCAAAGTGGGTATTGCACACTCGGATAGGCCTCTCTCACTAGCCTAGTATCCAAGATGACGCACGGAAAATTTGGTAAAGTCTCTGCCACAGACCTTCCCAAAGATGAATGTATGTCACAATCCTATTTCAGCGCATTAACAAGCATTATAAGAAAATGTATCTGGCGAAATAAGAAACCAAGAATTTCAATAGCCATACTTAAACAAGGGAAAAAACAAGGCGGGTTAGCGGTACCAGACATTAAAGAATATTATAAGGCCGTGGTGATATCCAGAGTAGTGGAATGGACTAGAGGTCAAAGTAAAAAAATGTGGGTGAAATTAGAGAACACAATGAGTGAGGAACACTTAAGAAATATAGTTTGGATCCCCCCACAATTTAGAAAATTAGGCGATGTTGCAGAATAAT
Source organism: Rana temporaria (assembly GCF_905171775.1). Taxonomy (NCBI): domain Eukaryota; kingdom Metazoa; phylum Chordata; class Amphibia; order Anura; family Ranidae; genus Rana; species Rana temporaria. The sequence goes on along the minus strand of NC_053491.1, from coordinate 289,384,466 downwards.
TCAGCTACTTGTACAATGAGTGACTCTTGCAATCCTGAAAGACACAGAGGATTTTACCCTCAGGCAAGATCTGCACAGCAGGAGGGGCTGGCTTAGTGTGAGACAATGCTCTACAAGCCAGCTGGAGAAGGGGGCTGCCCAATGAACAGTGATTGGGTGAATGGCAAGTGGGCGGTGTTGGGTGTGTGTGCTTGAAGTGTGGATGTTAAAACCGAATCACAATGGGTAAAAACTCTCTTTTATCATTGATGCAAGGTTGAGTTAATAGCTCAGCTGGAGGAAGGCCTAGGCTGGAACCACATGGACTGGGCCTTATGGAAGCCTTAAGCCTGGCGTGTAGTTTGGGACCCAGCCATGTGGGGCAAGGCCGAAGCCTTCTCTCTTTACCATCCAGAGCTGGCCATGAGGTCACACAGCTGTTGAGAGTGTTGAGTATACTTCCATTTTATTTGCCAGTGTTATAGTAAGACATTTTTGTTAGAGTATTATCCTGTGTGTAATAGATATTTCTGTTAAAGCATTGTTTATGATGTAATAGGCATCGTTTGTTAGAATAAATATAACTGTTTGACTCAAAGGTGTCTGTCTTTAACTAACTTCTGCCTTTAGGCCTTAGCACATGTTTGTTTGTTCATTCATACACTCGCAAGCGAATGGCTCATTTACAGTAATACAGATGCAATAGTTATACATATATATTATAGGTTAAAGTATACATATAATCAGTAGAAATTATTGCAATATTAGGTACAATAGGCGACAATACACATGCACTGACATTAAACACACAAAAAAATTGGGACACTATTCAAAAAATAAGTAACGGGAGGTTTAATTCACCTTTAATTTTATTGAAGGACAATGATTATTTTCCACCCGGTAAAAAAGCACTAGGTGGAAATTGGATAAAAATGCACAATTAAGAGATATAATTAGTATAGGTAAAATTCTACCATTTCACGAGTTGAAACACAAACCGGCATTTAGATTGATAAATTAATGGCGGTATCTCCAATTGAGGCACTTTGTTGAGCAATTACCCCAGCAAATAATATCTGAGATAGATTTAATACCGTTAGAGCGGCTTTGTATTGCAGAAATCACAAGAGGTAATATATCTCGAATCTATAAAATTTTGCTGGCAGAGGAGCGTCCGGAGATCCCGCCATTCATAATTAAATGGGAAAGGGAACTGGGGTCACATATAGATAAAGCCACTGTCAGTAAAATCTTAAATCTAACCCACATCTCGGCAGTAGACACCAGAACGGTGGAAATGAATTATAAATGCTTAACAAGGTGGTATGCAACGCCCAACAAAATCAGCAGGTACCAACTGGGAAAGTCAGTGGAGTGTTGGCGAGGATGTAAGCTGTTGGGAACGATGGCTCATCTGTGGTGGGACTGCCCAAAAATCAAAAAGTATTGGAGAGGGATTCTGCAGCTAATAAAAGAGATCACTAAAAAAGAAATACCAGAGGACCTGTGAACAGTTCTGTTACATGGGGTCGAGGGATCAGTTAAACAATATAAATAAGTAATAACAATTCCATAAAATCTGGCAGCCCTGGCTGATTTTCAGGTGCTCCACTGCATACTCTGATAACATGTCACAAATGCCTGTATAAGACCACATTTCTGGAAAATCTGGGCTATCTTTAATTTCTCAGATCTTTTCTGACTGGATGAGACTAGGTGCGCCCTCAGTACAATGACTATTATCATCTTTCTCTGTTTCTATACTTTTCTTTCTCTACTTCCGTTTTACCTTGATTCCAAACTACAAATGATGCGGTAGCTGCTTGCTGTAACTATTATGTTGCTGTCTCATTATAGTTGTCTCCTTGAGGGGATGGCACAGCAATTTTCAATCTACTTGTTCGCCTACACGGCTAGACTGGTTGAAGAGTAACTCCTGATGGGGAAGATTACTAGTAGTGTAAGATTGATGATTTATTTACATTGTTGTGTAGATACTAAATTCTCTTTCTTACGAAATATAATATTTCAACATATGTCATATTGTAACTCTGCGAGCAGTTGCATCTGCACTTGACTGTTCTGTTCTGCTTTACATTTGTTCTAATAAACTTGAAATGATAAAAAAAAAAAAAAAAATCAATAATACCACATATGTTGAACGCTGCCTAGTGACTTAATCCCTAAAAAGTAGCAAGAAGTGGAAGCCCCCTCAATACGTGAGTGGTTAACTACAGTAGAGGAGACACATATTTTGGAAGGTCTGAGGCAGACTATTGTAGAAGAAACCGTAGAGTTAACAGATAAATGGCAGAGTTGGAGAGTATTTAAAAAGACAAGCCGATATGTAGAGGAGTTTAGTAGTTTTACAGAGGGATCCCTCCCACAACGAGAATAAACAAAACAAAAAAAAAGAGACAATTTTCTATAAGGTTTTAAGAGGTGGGGTGGATGGGGGGGAGGGTTGAGAGGAGGGGCTAGGGGGGGTGGGTTGAGGGCAGAGGAGAGGGTGTTGAGGCCTAACTAGAAATCAATAGATACATGGTTTCGAAAAAAGGGAGTATTGTATTTTACATATGTAATTCTATTTTTGTATACGTGTACTTTGATAAAATAAAACAAAGTAAAAAAAAAGAGATCGGGGGTGCACGCTGGGTATTCAGATGCCCACACTAAGGATGAAAGCTCACTGGATCCGGAGGGTACAATGGGCCATATTCTTAAACAAGTTACGTAGGCGTATCAGCAGATACGCCTACGTAAGTCCGTTTCCTATGTTTAAGTGTATTCTCAAACTGAGATACACTTAAACATGCCTAAGATACGACGGCTTGCGCCGTCGTATCTTAGGCTGCAATATTTACGCTGACCGCTAGGTAGCGGTCAGCGTAGAATATGCAAATGACTAGTCACGGCGATTCTCTAACGTACGCTTGCCCGCCATAGTGTTTTAACGTCGTTTCCGTAAGCGATACGCGGCGTAAAGATAAAGATGACCCCTAGGTGGCGTACTCAATGTTAAGTATGGCCGTCGATCCTGCGTCGAAATTTCAAAATTTAACGTCGTTTACGTAAGTCGACCGTGAATGGCGCTGGACGCCATTTACGTTACAGTCAAAACAAATGACGTCCATGAGACGTCATTTAGCGCAATGCACGTCGGGTAATTTACCCGACGGAGCATGCGCATTACGATCGGCGCGGGAGAGCGCCTAATTTAAATGATCCACGCCCCCTGCCAGGGTCATTTGAATTAGGATGGCTTGCGCGGGTGGACTTTACGCGACGCCGCCGCAAGTTTACAGGTAAGTGGTTTGAGAATCAGGCACTTGCCACTTAAACTTGCGGCGGAGTAACGTAAAGTACATACGTTCCGCCGCCTTAGATGTATAAGAATATGGCCCAATGAGTTCAAATAAACAAATGAAAAAAGATATGCAACATATGCTGATTTAGATTGCATAAGCTGCAACTATTACAGTACGTGCGGTTAAAAAAAAAGAGAAGGTTGGCACTCTGCTTTAAATGTATCATAAAAAGTAATAAGCTGTTGGTTTCAAAATTATAATACATACAAGTTAAAATTTTAATTGTCTGTATTGATTCATTTAATATTTTTGAATTCCTTTGATCAGGTTTGACTAATGTTTGAAAATATTGTTCAGGAAATAAAACAGTCAATAGGAGCAGTCAATAAGTTGAGTGTTAAATGACAAGCTATATTTAATATTGTTCCCATTTTAACATTGTTTATCTTGTACAGTAACAAATTTATGAGATGTCTACCTATTCCAAGGATTGCAAAACAGGGAAAAGAAAGACCATAAATCTTATGTCAATAGGCATGTACAAGAAAACACATGCTAAAACAAGTAAATCACATGATTAATAACATCATAGTGACAGTTTCCAGGTCAAAGTTATTTATTATACCAAGCAAAGTAAATAGTCAACTATGTGGACTGTTATATCGTTTGAAGCAATGTTCTATATTACAGTAGTCTACATACACACAATATTGTGGGAAGATTAGCTCACGTGTAGTGCTTGCAAAGATGCAGTCCATTTGAAAAATCTTTTAAGGTTTTTCTTGCCTACTTTACCAATTGACCTCCAGAAGATTTAGCCCCCTTCATGACCAGGGCATTTTTTTCTATGCGGCACTGTGTTACTTTTTTTAATACAAACTTTTTATTTGGAAGATCGTGTTACAAACAGGATATTATGATCGTACAAATCGTCAATAAACAAGAAATACAAAGTACAAGGAGACATTACATAGAATGGAACTGAATATGAGAGAGTGGTTGCATTTAGCTAGTTAATAATATGTACCAAAATAGGAAATAAGTAATAGACTAAAATGTAGAGTCAACTCAGTAGGGAGCCACAGCATCAGGGAGAGCATTGATCAAGTTTATTATAAAACGAGGAACAACTGTAGGTTACAAAAAGGGGGTATCCCAGTTTTCCCATTTCTTGTTAAAGACCTGCATCATGTAATACAATGTATGGTGAATACATTCAGATAGTTTGCTCATCTCCATCCTGGCTAACACCTGTGGCCAAGAGATGGAGGAGGAACACCAATTTGATGCAGTTACCCAATGAATAGATACAAAAGGAGTGTGTATCAATCTTTGACAAAGAATGGCATGATGTATTGGGGTGAAGAAGAGACACATTTGCATTGTTAAAGCAATGGGCCGACCTGCTATTAAGGTAGACTTTTGCCTCGTTTCCACTGAGCGGATCGGTTTGGTACGGTTCGGTATGGTACGCTATTTCGGGTGTTTCCATTATGAAAGTGTGCCATAAAACCGAACCGTACCCCACCATTCTGGGTCCTGCTGTCACGTACCTTACCAGAGGCCGAAGTGCTGAGAGGGCTTCTCTTGCGACTAAGTGCAGAGCGTCCCCTGTAGGTGACACAGGGAGTGCTATGCCCAGAGATGATGCAGGAGTTGCCAGCTGCGACTTGCTGAGTTGATGCTGGAGATCAGCTGGAGACCAGGATAAGCAGTCAGGCAGGGGTACCTCGGAAGTACCAGATGAGACTGTATAGCAGGGAAAACCAGGGGCGGAGTCAGGAGCCAGGCTGGAGGTCATACACTGGTAGCAAGCAAAATAAAAGTTACTGGGACAGGTCAGAGGACAAGTCGGGTCATACACTGGATCAGGCAGACAGGAACAAGGCACGGGAACAAGCCAGGAATCAAGCTGGGGGTCATACACTGAGAAGACTGGTCAGACAAGCCGGGTTGACAACAGTAGTTCTTAGGTAGCAGGAACAGGAACTCAGGAAACACACCAGAGGGCTGAAGATCATGCAGCAGTTGGTAACTGCTGCAGAAGGCTTTAAATAGGGCACTGACGCCAAGAGTCACTCCCAAATTGTGTGCGCAATGGCGCGTGTGCGTACGCAATAAAGAATGCAGAGTTCTTGCTGCTGTTGCCCGTGTGCGTGCCCGTGCGTGTGCCCGCGCGGGCATGCTCCCTGTGCTTGTTGTTCCGTGACCCAGCTGATGCACAGACCTGCCAGTCTTTCTATGGATGGTTCCCTGACACCTGCTTCAGATGTGGGGCCATAGAAAATGGAACGGTTCGGTTAGGGCAGAGCTACAATACATTCCACTGATTGGCATTTTTTACACACCCTAGGCATTTTTTCTAAACCCTGTATGGCCCCTGACAATCCGACTTGCAGCGCAAATGCTCATCAGAATAGACCGGTCCGTTTTAACCGTTCCAAACTGTACCGACCCGAACCGTTCCACTCAGTGGAAACGAGGCATTTGTGGCTGCACGTTGCCAAATTGACTGAAGGTGCTTACAGCTCCAAAAGATATAGATAAAGGAGTCAGAGTCCAGGCAGTCATGAAAACAAGAGGGAGAAACTGATGAGTAAATAGTATGGAGCTTAGCTGGTGTCATGTACCATCTCTGGTTTGTAATTTGATAACAGTTTCATGGATTGAAATACATTGGCCCAGATTCAGGTAGATTTGCCCATTAGTTGCACATGTGAAGAGCAGCTGATTTGCTCTGCGCTGGGGCAAATTGGAAAGATTGCCACCTGATTCAGGATTCCTTTTGTCTGCTAACTTGCTCCTTTGTAAGGCAAAAATCAGGGCGTAAGGCAGCGCAAGTGAAAGTGGGTGTGCCCTATGCAAATGATCTTTTTTCCACTCAGCAGTGGTTTGCTCCTATTTTCAGGGCAAATTTTGCCCACCTGCTTGCACTGAGCAAATAAATAGGGGCAGACCTGCGCAGGTCCTATGCAAAATTACATCCTGCTCCCCCCCCCCCCCCGAGCAAGGTAATTTTGCCCTTTTTACTGATATGGCACCTCCTCATGAAAAAAAAAAAAAGAAAAGCTAATTTTATAGCTTCAGAGATGGAGATACTTCTTGCAGCACTCACTCGCCATAGTGATGTGCTGTATGGTGCCCAGCGGCAGCACTCCACTGTAGCCCAAAGGAGGGCTATCTATGATGGCATTACCCTGGACATAAATGCCCTGGGTAATGAAGAAAGGATGTGGGAGGACATTCAAAAGAAGTTGAATGACATACGGCGTAGGGTCCGGGATAAGCTTGTGCTTATCCGTAAGCATACGAGTGGCACGGGAGGAGGACCACCCTGCAAGATCCGTCTAAATCCTGATGAGGAGGTGATCGCGCAAAGTCTAGCGCTGGAGCAGGCGGAGGGAGTCCCAGGCTACGACTCCCCTGTTGGGGACTTGGGGACTGGTACGTTTTTTGTTTTCATATTTGCTGTGTATCATGGGAGGGGGTAGAAGTGAACATATGAGGGGGTAGAAGGGAAGATGTAAAAAGTTTTTATTTCTCATATTTGCTGTGTATCATGGGAGGGGGTAGAAGTGAACATATGAGGGGGTAGAAGGGAACATGTAACAAGTTTTGTTTCTCATATCTGCTGTGTATCATGGGAGGGGGTAGAAGGGAACATATGAGGGGGTAGAAGGGAATATGTAACAAGTTTTTGTTTCTCATATCTGCTGTGTATCATGGGAGGGGGTAGAAGGGAACATATGAGGGGGTAGAAGGGAATATGTAACAAGTTTTTGTTTCTCATATTTGCTGTGTATCATGGGAGGGGGTAGAAGGGAACATGTGATAAGTGTGTTGCTCCAGCAACATATTTTTTTGTGTCATCCACAGATGTTGATGATGAGGCTGGGCCATCGTCGGCTGTAGGGCGACCCACGCCATCCCCAGAACATCATGGGGTCCAGTCAGGCCCCCTGCAGATACTGGGCATGTTGGTGGAGGAGGATATCGGCCAGAGTCCATCGAGGGAGGAGGAAGTGGTGGAGGAGTCCATTATCCTCAACCTGGATGAATCTGTGTACCTCCAGGAGGATCCCACAATCCCTGACCTCCCCACCACCCCCCCGACCATAACGTCATCCCCCTCCAGGGAAAGCCCCTCCAGTGTCCCCCCCTCCAGTGTCCCTCCCTCCAGTGTGGCCCACTCCCCTTCTTCTCCCTCAGTTCGTGCCCCAGCCTCTCCTCCAAGGAAGGCTCTATGTAAAACGAGGGGTGTACCCTCCAGTCTCCGTGAGGGTCTGCAGGAGGAGCAGGCCCGGCAGACCCGCCATATAGGGGACATGGTGGGAGACTTGAGGCGGGTGGCGGACAGCCTGGCATCCTCCTCCTCCTCCTCTCTGCAGCAGGCCCTCACCCTGCATGCTGACCGGGGGATACGAGATACTGAGAGCTTGGAGGAAGTCAGTGCCAACTGTGGAGCCATGGTCACCTGCATGGTCGAGCAGCAGGGCACCATCGCTTTGCTAACAGCGGAGGAGAGCAGGTTGGCAGGTGCGGTGGAGGCCAACACTGCTGCTGTGCGTGAGGAGGGGAGATTAACCCGGCGGCAGCAGAGGACCAATACCACCCGGCAGATGCGGATGTTGGCATAAACCAACAGCGTGCTCACCCGCCTGGCCAACGCCATGGAGGGCATGCAGGCACCACCTGCCAGGAGTGAGGAAGTAGGGGTTGATGCTCCTCCCCCCTCCATCCCCACCCCATGCTCCATCCCCACCACAGGCTCCATCCCCACCACAGGCTCAACCACGCAGACTGAGGAGCCAGAGCCGGGGCACCCTTGGCACAAGGATGTCCAAAAAAAAAAAAAAATTCCTTTTATTTTTTGTATTTTTTACCTATCTCTTGCTGCTCATATAATGAGCTTTTTCTATTTATTTTGATTATGCTGATATTTTTTTTTTGGGGATATTTTTTTTTTGCTCAGATTAGGAGCTTTTCTATATTTAGTTTATGCTCAAAGTTTTTTTTTTTTTTTTTGTAGTCCCTACACACGGTGAGGAGTGCTGTAGTTGCTCTCCAGCTGACCTGTGGCCATCTGTTGCTAACTTGCCCCTGCATTTATAAAGTGCAAATTTGCCCCGGCCAAACAGCTTGCGCGCTTTGGGAGCAAAATGCTCCTCACACGCGCAAGTTTATGAATCAGTGGCAGTTCCTCATTTGCATATTTGCTGAGGGAAAACCATGAGAGCGCAAGTTGCTCCCTGAGCAAAATTGCCCCTTAATTGCGCCGGGGCAGAGAAACTGCCTCCGTGCAAAAATGGCACATTTCAGGCTTAGCTTGCTTTATGGGTCACCCGCAAATTTGCCTTGGAGCAAATCCGTACTTGTGCGGCGCAAATCACACTTGCTCCCGCGCAAGTCGTACCTGAATCTGGGCCACTGTGTGTAGAATTGAGCGGACACCTGGATGTTCGGGTGCGGACCCGAACCCGAACTTTGAAAAAAAAGTTTGGGTTCGGGACCCGAACCCGACCCAAACTTTGACCCGAACCCGAACCCAATTGAAGTCAATGGGGACCCAGACTTTTGACTACTAAAATGTCTCTAAAAAACTAAGGGAAAGGGCTGGAGGGCCGCAAATGGCAGCAAAATGTCGGGAAGAGCATGGCAAGTACTCTGGAAATAAATGTGGATAGGGAAATAACTTAAAATAACATAAAAATAAAAAAATTTGACCTAGGAGGACGAGGTCCATATGTAGTAGGAGGTTGAGGTGGATGTGGCGTTGTAGGTGGAAGCGCCGGTGGAGGAGGAGGAGGTAGCCAACACAGCAGGTTTTGGTTTTTAATTGATTTATTTTTTAAATTATGGTAAACCCCAAAAGAGTGAGAAAGATCTAGGGTTGCTACCTCATCCCTTTAAACCTGAACACAGAGTAATTACACAGGTTCTGGGGCTAATTTAATGTTGATAAGGCACCAAGTGAGTTTAATTAGCAGCACCTTAATCAGCCAGAGAACCTGTGTAATTAATATGTTTTTGCTTTTAAAGGGATGAGATGGCAACCCTAGAAAGATCAGAAAAAAAACAATGGCTGGGTAAGGCCGGCCCGGTGTCTATTCTGCACAAGGTACGGACAAGTCCTCTGGGATCCATGCCTGGTTCATTTTAATGAACGTGAGCTTGTCCACATTGGCTCTGGACAGGCGGCTGCGCTTGTCTGTGATAACGCTCCCTGCCATGCTAAATACACGTTCAGACAATACACTGGCCGCAGGGAAGGCCAGCACCTCCAAGGCGTAAAGGGCAAGCTCAGGCCATGTGCCCAATTTGGAGACCCAGAAGTTTAAGGGGGCATAGCCAACATTCAGTATGTGTAGGCGTGTGCACACATACTGCTCCACCTGTTAAAACGTTCCATATCAGCTGGTGGTGCTGTTTGTTGTGGCGTGCTGACAAAGCTTTTCCACATTTCGGCCATGCTAACCCTGCCTTCTGAGGTGCTGGCGGTGCCCCTGCTGTGTGGCGACCTCTTCCTCCTCCTCTGCCTTCGCCTTGTGCTTCCACTGTGCCCCCGCTGCCAGGTGGGAATTGCACCAGCAGCGCGTCTACCAGCTTGCGCTTGTACTAGCGCATCTTGCGATCACGCTCCAGTGAGGGAATTAAGGACAGTACATTGTCCTTGTAACGGGGATCCAGCAGCGTGGCCACCAAGTAATCAGCACCTGTTAAAATGTGCGAAACACGCCAGTCGTTGCAGAGACACTGCAGCATGTAATCGCTCATGTGTGCCAGGCTGCCCAGAGGCAACGAAAAGCTGTCCTCTGTGGGTGGTGTATCATCTGTGTCCTCTGTATACCCCCAGCCACGCACCAGTGATGGCCATGAGCTGGTCTGGATGCCATCCTGCTGTGAACATGGTTCCTCCTCATCCTCCATGTCTTCCTCCACCTCATCCTCCACCGTGTCATCCTCCAGAACTGTGCCCTTGCTGGACAATTGTGTACCTGGCCTTTGTTGGTGCACTAACCCACCCTCAGAGCCACTTGTGAATGACTGCCCTGAAAGCCTTGGAAATGATCCAGATTCCTCCTCCTATAGGCAGAGATTCACCTATATATTTCTCTACCTATAGCAAGAAGCAGGAACCTACCCCTAAACAATGTACTGCACAGACAGTATATCACAGGGGACAGGTAGAGTGCTGGTGAAATATGCAGAGATTCACCTATATATTTCTCTACCTATAGCAATAAGCAGGAACATAGCCCTAAATAATGTACTGCACAGACAGTATATCACAAGGGACAGGTAGAGTGCTGGTGAAATATGCAGAGATTCACCTATATATTTCTCTACCTATAGCAAGAAGCAGGAACCTAGCCCTAAACAATGTACTGCACAGACAGTATATCACAGGGGACAGGTGGAGTGCTGGTGAAATAAGCAGAGATTCACCTATATATTTCTCTCCCTATAGCAAGAAGCAGGAACCTAGCCCTAAACAATGTACTGCACAGACAGTATATCACAGGGGACAGGTGGAGTGCTGGTGAAATAGGCAGATTCACCTATATATTTCTCTCCCTATAGCAAGAAGCAGGAACCTAGCCCTAAACAATGTACTGCACAGACAGTATATCACAGGGGACAGGTAGAGTGCTGGTGAAATAGGCAGATTCACCTATATATTTCTCTCCCTATAGCAAGAAGCAGGAACCTAGCCCTAAACAATGTACTGCACAGCAGACCCGGACTGGGACAAAAAATAGGCCCGGGCATTTTTGATTGAGCAGCCCATGACATGCTAACCGGCACCTCCGGCTGAGAACAAATGCGGGGAGGTGGAGAGCACTGGTGGGTGGTTGAGAGCACTGGGGGGTGGCAGAGAGCATGGAGGGAGTTGGAGAGCACTGGGGGGGGGGTGGCAGAGAGCATGGGGGTGGTGGAGAACACTGGAGGGGGGTGGCAAAGAGCACTAGGGGGTGGCAGAGAGCATGGGGGAGGTGGAGAGCACTAGGGGGTGACAGGGAGCACTAGGGGGTGGCAGAGAGCCCTGGGGGGTGGCAGAGAGCACTGGGGGGGGTGGCAGAGAGCACTGGTGGGGAGGTTGAAAGCACTGGGGTGTGGCAGAGAGCCCTGGGGGTGGCAGAGAGCACTGGGGGGTGGCGTGGCAGAGAGCACTGGGGGAGGCGGAGATCACTGGGGGGAAGTTTGAGAGCACTGGAGGGGAGGTTGAGAGCACTGGAGGGGGTGGCAAAGAGCACTGGGGGAGGCGGAGAGCACTGGGGGGGGTGACAGAGAGCACTGGGGGTGGTGGAAAAGAGCCCTGGGGGGTGGCGGAGAGCCCTGGGGGGTGGCAGAGAGCACTGGGGGTGGCAAAGAGAACTGGAGGGTAGCAGAGAGCACTGGGGGGTATAAGAGAGCACTGGGGGGTAGAATAGAGCACTGGGGGGGGGAGTTGAAAGCACTGGAGGATGGCAGAGAGCCCTGGGGGTGGCAGAGAGCACTGCGGGGGGTGGCAGAGAGCACTGGGGGGTGGCGGAGAGCACTGGGGTGGTAGCGGAGAGCATGGAGGGAGGTGTAGAGCACTGGGGGGGTTGCAGAGAGCCCTGGGGGGTGGCAGAGAGCACTGGGGGGTGGCAGAGAGCACTGGGGGTGGCAGAGAGCACTGGGGGGTGGCAGATAGCATGGAGGGAGTTGGAAAGCACTGGGGGTGGCATGGGGGTGGTGGATAACACTGGAGGGGGTGGCAAAGAGCACTAGGGGGGTGGAAGAGAGCATGGGGGGTGGCAGAGAGCCCTAGGGGGTGGCAGAGAGCACTGGGGGGAGGTTGAGAACGCTGGGGGGGTGGCAGAGAGCCCTGGGGGGTGGCAGAGAGCAATGGGGAGTGGCGGAGAGCCCTGGGGGGTGGCGGAGAGCCCTAGGGGGTGGCGGAGAGCCCTGGGGGAGGTTGAGAGCCCTGGGGGGTGGAAGAGAGCACTGGGGGGTGGCAAAGAGAACTGGAGGGTAGCAGAGAGCACTGGGGGGGGGGGAGTTGAGAGCACTGGAGGGGAGGTTGAGAGCACTGGAGGATGGCAGAGAGCCCTGGGGGGTGGCAGAGAGCACTGAGGGGGGTGGCAGAGAGCACTGGGGGGTGGCGGAGAGCACTGGGGTGGTAGCGGAGAGCATGGAGGGAGGTGGCAGAGAGCACTGGGGGGAGGTGGAGAGCACTTGGGGGTGGCAGAGAGCATGGAGGAAGTTGGAGAGCACTGGGGGGGTGGCATGGGGGTGGTGGATGACACTGGAGGGGGTGGCAAAGAGCACTAGGGGGTGGCAGAGAGCACTGGGGGTGGCGGAAAAGAGCCCTAGGGGGAGGTTGAGAGCACTGGGGGTGGCAGAGAGCACTGGGGGTGGCAGAGAGCACTGGGGGATGGCGTAAAAGAGCCCTGGGGGAGGTTGAGAGCCCTGGGGGTGGCAGAGAGCACTGGGGGTGGCAAAGAGAACTGGGGGTAGCAGAGAGCACTGGGGGGTAGCAGAGAGCACTGAGGGGGGGAGTTGAGAGCACTGGGGGTAGCAGAGAGCACTGGGGGGGAGTTGAGAGCACTGGAGGGGAGGTTGAGAGCACTGGAGGGTGGCAGAGAGCACTGGGGGTGGCAGAGAGCACTGCAGGGGGTAGCAGAGAGCACTGGGGGGTGGCAGAGAGCACTGGGGTGGTAGCAGAGAGCATGGAGGGAGGTGTATAGCACTGGGGGGTGGTAGAGAGCCCTGGGGGGTGGCAGAGAGCAATGGGGGGTGGCAGAGAGCACTGTGGGGGGTGGCAGAGAGCACTGGGGGTGGCGGAAAGCACTGGGGGGTGATGGAGAGCACTGGGGTGATAGCAGAGAGCATGGAGGGAGGTGTAAAGCACTGGGGGGGGTGGAAGAGAGCCCTGGAGGGTGGCAGAGAGCACTGGGGGGGTGGTGGAGAGCATTGGGGTGGCAGAGAGCATGGAGGGAGGTGGAGAGCACTGGGGGTGGCAGAGAGCATGGAAGGAGGTGGAGAGCACTGGGGGGGTGGCAGAGAGCACTGGGGGTGGTGGAGAACCCTGGGGGGGTGGCAGAGAGCACTGGGGGGTGGCAGAGAGCACTGGGGGTGGCAGAGAGCCCTGGGGTGGCAGAGAGCACTGGGGGTGGTAGAGAGCCCTGGGGGGAGGGTGAGAGCACTGGGGGGAGGGTGAGAGCACTGGGGGTGGCAGAGAGTCCTGGGGGGAGGTGGAGAGCCCTGGGGGGGGGGTCTTGGAGAGCCCTGGGGGGGGTAGCAGAGAGCAATGGGGGGAGGTGGAGATCACGAGGAGGCAAAGTGTATGGAAGGTGGAGGAGGAGCAGTGGGGGCGGCTGCATATAAAAATCTTTTTCTCTATCGTCTCCCTTCTGCTGTATTGAAATGCCTGCTGCTTTTACTTACCTCTCGCAGCCTCAGGCATTCCAATACAGCAGAAGGGAGACTGAGAAAAATATTTTTTATATGCAGCCGCCCCCACTGCTCCTCCTATCCAGGTTACAGGAGGGGGGGGGCTGCACTCACGTTTTCTTGAATCCGGTCCGGTGTTGTAGCAGCAGCCAGCAGGTGTCGGCTCTGGCTCCTCCCCCTCGCAGTCACACCCCCCGGCCGTGGAGAGGCCGAAGGCTTCTCATCTAGCTCCTCCCCCTCTGTGTTTACTTCCACCCGGGCAGCCGCGGAGAGGCTAGATGAGCGGCGCGGCTTGTGCCTCGCGGCTTGCAGCCTGGCGCCCTCTCGGTGGCCGCGACCCACCGGGCGTATGCCCGGTTTGCCCGATGGCCAGTCCGGGCCTGCTGCACAGGCAGTATATCACAGGGGACAGGTAGAGTGCTGGTGAAATATGCAGAGATTCACCTATATATTTCTCTACCTATAGCAAGAAGCAGGAACCTAGCCCTAAACAATGTACTGCACAGACAGTATATCACAGGTGGCAGGTGCAGTGCTGGTGAAATATACAGAGAGTCACCTATATATTGCTGTCCATATAGGAAATAGCTGGAACCCCTCCCTAAACTATAAGATGCAGATCTCACAGAAATAAACAGTGCTTGTGTAGATTTCTGAAGCAGGATACACCTCTCTGACACTGTCCCTCAATCAGCAGCAGCCTCTCCCTACCCTAGCTAAAGCAGAGTGACGAGCCCTAAACGATAAGATGCAGATCGCACAGAAATAAACAGTGCTTGTGTAGATTTCTGAAGCAGGATACACCTCTCTGACACTGTCCCTCAATCAGCAGCAGCCTCTCCCTACCCTAGCTAAAGCAGAGTGACGAGCCCTAAACGATAAGATGCAGATCGCACAGAAATAAACAGTGCTTGTGTAGATTTCTGAAGCAGGATACACCTCTCTGACACTGTCCCTCAATCAGCAGCAGCCTCTCCCTACACTAGCTAATGCAGAGTGATGACTGTGCTGTGTGCCTCTATCTGATATAGAGGCTGGTCACATGCTGGGTCACATGCTGCACTGGCCAATAGAAGCCATGCCATTAGTAGGCATGGCTGTGATGGCTTCCTAGTCACACTAGTAAAACAAATGGCGATTGGCTGCCGCGCAGTGCGCCATAAAATAGCCAAACTCCGAACCCGAACTTTTTCCAATTATTCGGGTTCGGGAGCAAAAAAAAAACAAAGTCCGTACCTAACTCAAACTTTACAGTTCGGTTTCGCTCAACCCTAGTCTTCACCAAAGCCAAACCTCATGATCTGTGGGATTTAGACACGGGTCAAACACTCACTGAAGCACATTGGCACTCAGCACTCAGATCAGTGTACAAATCCACCCGCAATGCGTCGTTATGGGAACTCACAATAAAAATCTCCCTCCGTTGGTACCTCACAGTAATAGCTAAATTTGGGAAGGATATTCCCGATTCCTGCTGGAGGTGCATCAAACCTAAAGGTGATATCCTCCACATCTTCTGGTCATGTCCGCTTATCAGGACTTACTGGACGAACATTTTTCGAATTTTGTCAGACATAACAGAGATCACCATACCACCCTCGCCAGCACTGGCATTGCTCAATATGCATGTCGACAGGTTCCCCAACAACATGAGACTGGTAGTCACTAACGTCCTACTTGAAGCTTGACTGAGTATAACCAGACTCTGGAAAGATACTCAACCCCCGACGATTGTAAATACAATTGACTTGGTAAACCTACACTACAATTACGAGTTGACGCTGGCCTCTAGTACTGGAAGATACGCTGAGACTCACACCAGATGGCTTCCATGGTCACGTTGGACCGGGGCAGCAGCATTTTTGTGAACCCAGCATCTATTTCGGCTGGGCCTACCCTTCTGGTCATACTGTCTTTTGTTGTCTTTGGTGCTAGTTTGTTTTCTTTTTCTCTTTGAGTGCTCACAGCGGAACCAAATTACCTCTCTTTGATGCCTGCGTTATATGCAATGAACACGTGTAATTGATTGTAACCTGTTACTTATCTTAAGCACTACATTCTTACTCTTGACGGAAAACTGGAATGTACTCAGATTGGTATGATCCTATCTTTGTGAAAACCCAATAAAAATTATTGTTAAAAAAAAGATTGCATTGCTATACAGGAGCTGCTGCCAGTGTGATTATTAAGAGCCTTAATTACAATCCAGCAAGGTGAGAGGCTGGGGGAAACAGGGTCACCTGGAGTGGAGCACCTTGTTTGGAGCACCCTACACTATAGAAATTATTGTGGACATTGAATTAGTCTGCATGACATTGTACTTTTGTTTTATTGTATTTTGCACAGAGACTCACATCTGCACATTATTGCATGAAGAATTTTACTAGTTTTTTATTTGCGTTTTATTTATTTTTTTGGAGTACTTTGCACATTAGTACGTTTGTGATTTGCACATTAGTATGTTTGATATTTGCACCTTAGTTTGACAGCATACTTGCATTTCTGCTTATTGCGTGTTTGTTCACTGGATTTATATGCACACGTTTTTTTTTTTTGCATTATTATTTACATTTAGCACCTATGCCAATTATTTATTGTCTTATCAGCAAGCGCTTCAACACCCCTCATTTTACAATCTCTTGGGTGTGATTCAAGAGTGATTTCCACCCTCATGAGCTCAAGAAAGGCGAGCACAAATAAAGTCTATGGGAGATAATGGGTCAAGTTAGTCAAATTCTCATCCTCTACAGACAGATCATTCAGAGATCCAGAAATCCAGGATATCCTCAGATTCCTTCAATCTGGCCTAAATCTGTCTCTATCCATCAGCTCTCTCAGGGTCCAAGTCTCAGCCTTATCGACCTTCTCCTGAACATCATGGGCGGTTCACCCTCTAACCTGGCAGTTCTTCTGAGGGACAACAAGACTCAGGCCCCAAAGAAGACCAAGATTCCCCAAATGGGATTTCCCCTTTTCCTCGACTCACTGTCTGGACTCAGTACCGCAGGAGCTTCCCCAGCTTTCTATTAACCACTAGCTTTTTACTGGCAGCCAAGAGGCTAGTACCGTTGTGTTGGCTGTCTAGTTCCCCGCCTCTATGGCCCAGATTTCTCCACCTGGTAGCTGAAATTCGGAGGATGGATTATTTGACGGCCTCTGTTAACGATTCCATACCAAAATTTGATAAAGTCTGGGAACCTTGGGATCTCTCGAGATACGGGACCCCTGTGTCATTGCCCTCACCTTAGTATATGGTTTTCCCCTTGTTTTTTTTTTTTTCTTTCTTTATTTTTTCTCTCTGTTTGCACCTCTAATATATACCTAAGAGTTGTTTGTTTAATATGATCCTGTAAATTCATGCAGACCACTTCTGTGTTCTGCGTCCTTGGACACTATGTATATGTCATTTACTTTCATGTTTTTTGTTCTTTGTACGATTTCTGTATCATCATTGTGTTGAACTTTTCAATGCTTTGTACTTTATGATACTGTGATGTCTTACTTGTTTTTTTTATAACCCAATAAAAAAATACAATTATAAAAAAAAAACACTAGCTGACGGCCGTACGACTTTGTACGGCCGCAGCGCGGCTCCCAATCTCTAACAGGCCGTCTTTTTACGGCCGCCCCTTTGCTCGTTCCCCGCGCGCGCTCCCGAGCGCGCAGCAGGGAACTGCTGTGCTGGCCGTGTCCTTTGGACACAGCCAATCACAGATCGCCGTGAATGGCCAATCGGAGTGGCCGTTTCCTAGGCGATCTGTGCGGCCAATGAGAGATGATCTCATATGTTTACATATGAGATAATTTCTCATTCCCGGCTCTCGCAGACAGCGGTGCTGTCAGGGGAGAGAGGAGACGGATCTGTGTCTCTTGTACATAGAGACACAGATCGGTCACCCCCCCAGTCACCCCCCTTCCCCCACAGTTAGAACACTAATATTAGGGTACACATTTAACCCCTTCCTCACCCCCTAGTGTTAACCCCTTCCCTGCCAGTCACATTTATACAGTAATTAGTGTATATTTATAGCACTGATTGCAGTATAAATGTGAATGGCGCCAAAAATGTATCAAAAGTGTCCGATGTGTCCGCCATAATGTCGCAGTCGCAATAAAAATCGCAGATCGCCGCCATTACTAGTAAAAAAAAAAATAATAAAAAAAAAAAATTCTGTCCCTTATTTTGTAGGCACTATAACTTTTGCGCAAACCAGTCGCTTATTGCGATTTTTTTTTTTTTTTTACTAAAAATATGTAGAATACGTATCGGCCTAGACTGAGGATAAAAAAAAAAACGTAAAAAAAAATTGAGCTATTTATTATAGCAACAAGTAAAAAAAATTTTTTTTTTCAAAATTGTCGCTCTATTTTTGTTTATAGCGCAAAAAATAAAAACCGCAGAGGTGATCAAATACCACCAAAAGAAATCTCTATTTGTGGGGAAAAAAGGACGTTAATTTTGTTTGGGAGCCACGTCGCACGACCGCGCAATTGTCAGTTAAAGCGACGCAGTGCCGAATCGCAAAAAGTCCTCTGGTCAGGAAGGGGGTTTAAGTGCCCAGTAAGGAAGTGGTTAAAGACCTTTCTGCAAGAGTCGTTTTCCTAGTAGCCATCATTTCGGCCAAAAGGGTTTTTGAGATCGGGTCTTTGGGTCATGATTCATGAAGAACCATTCCTGACTTTCTTCCCAGACCGGGTGGTCCTCATTCCTATACTTGACTCAAATCCAAAAATCACTTCAGTGTTCCATGAGAACCAAAACATTTTCCTACCTACATTTATTACCCGAGGTCCACCGAAGTTCATCCTCTGGATTTAGGCGAATTACTGAAGGAATACCTGCAAGTTACTTTGTCCTTTAGACGCTCTGACTACCTGTTTATTCTGCACTCCGACAGTAACAGAAGGAAGCAAGCCTCAACCAGAATGATTGTGGTCTAGATCGTCCAGTCCATCCAGCA
Source organism: Rana temporaria (assembly GCF_905171775.1). Lineage (NCBI taxonomy): Eukaryota > Metazoa > Chordata > Amphibia > Anura > Ranidae > Rana > Rana temporaria. The sequence continues at coordinate 289,365,799 of NC_053491.1, read as the reverse complement.
GACTTATAGGGCTAAGGGTTCGACTCCTCCAGAGGTGGTGATGGCACACTCCACCAGGGGTATGGCGGCTTTGTGGGAAGCAGCTTGGCATGTGACTCTGGATGTCATCTGCAAAGTGGCCTCATGGGCCTCTATTAATACCTTTATGTCACATTACTGCATAGAGACTGCTTCTTTATCTTTGGTTTAAGAATCCTGTTGATTGATGGGCCAAATTAAATTTCTTTTGATCAGCATACACACCCGTGTGGTCTGGCTAGTTATTTCCCACATGTAGGAAATTCAAATACTTACCAAAATTTTCCTTTCGTGATGGACTCCATGGCAGACAGAGTTCCCACCCATTGGTCAAGAGTTGGCTAGTTACGGAACACAGTCTATAGCGTTGAGCTAAAATTTATGGGAGTGGGGTCCTATAGCATTGGAGAGGAGGCAGGGTTAACCCACATGTAGCTTGCCATGGAGTCCATCAGAAAAGGAAAATTACGGTAAGTATTTGTTAATATTTTTTCCCTTTTTTTTTTGCTAATCATACTTACCTCATGGATGCAACATCAGACTGATGCTGCATCTGTCCCCCGGCATCTCTGCACAAAGAATCGAACCAATGAACACCGCCAATGGCTCGTTCTCATTCTTCCTCCCCGAGCAGAGCGATGCTGACTGTCAGTCAGCATCGCTTCTGCTCTACTTCTCTGCGCTCATTGGAGCACTGAGCTGTGGAGGGGCGAGGAGCGGCCGTCACAGCATCTCAGCGCTCGCTGAGATGCTGAGACTGCCATCAATCAAGGAAGCTGGGCGGATCCAGACTTGGAAGTTGGGATGAATGCGCTGCCTCAACTGATGGCAGTGACGTCAGCGGAGAGCAAACTTCAGACCTCTCTGCTGAAAATGGGTCACAGGAGTGCAAAACGAATTGCACACCTGTGACCCAGAGGAGAAGCCCAACCTAAAAAGCTCAGGCTGGACTTATAATTACCTTTTCTTTATTTATTATTTATGGTCATGATATTTTGGTAAAAAAATATTCTTATGATACCAGTATTGTGACAACTTTCTTATTCGGATCCTCAGATTAAAAATAACCTCTATATAGAGTAAGAAGAACAGTATAATGTTGGATATTGTAGCAGAACAGTTAGAATGAGATGATATGTTGGTGCTATAGGCACTGCAAGGGCCCACACTTGTACCTAGCACTGTATCTATAATTATAAGTTTTAAAAGGTCTAATGAGCAATTGAAATGGCAAGGTAAATCACATACAAGGCTTTTAATATTTTCAAATGCAGTGGTTTCAGGAGATTGCAAGAACAGATGATATTTCAAAATAATAAAAAATTCTGCTCTGAATGTTGCAAGAATAGTGTAATCTAGTTTAGGTCATGGCTCAATGTTCTCTGAAAAGTGCTAAGGTATATCAGCACTAGGGATGAGCAAGCAAGGCAAAGTTTAGCTAGCGGGAGATTTGACAAACTCAGAGGGAATTCATGAACCCAGAACATATCACTAAAACCTATTTGAGGCATGAGATGTTGAGCATACCAATACGAAAAAAATGAAATAATACCATTAATTGGGGAGCAACATTGAAAATACACAAATTCTTTAGATGTGATTCTTGGGGTTGCAATAACCTGCAAGGTACAGACCAGTACAATGCAATATTTTTAAAGTGCATTTAGTGGCATTAAAATCTACAAGCAGGCCACAAGGTTACATTAAAAGAAGGAGCAAGCAGAATATATGTATTGGTAATAAATCAGCAAATGCTGGCTCAGAAGTGTCACTGACTGATTTTCTGGACAAAGCCCCTTAAATAATTTTACACAAATAAGACACTATAAACTAACAAAGACTTTAACGGTCTAATGCTTTTTCTTGAAAATGTATCAAAACGTATTGTATAACACTTTGTTAAAACCATAAAAGACATAAAAAAAGGACATAACTAGAGTTAGAGCGGACACCTGGATGTTCGGGGTTCCCGAACCCGACTCCGAACCCCATTGTAGTCAATGGGACACGGACTTTTAGAAAAAAAAAATGTGCGGAGGTTCCCCGCAAATTTAATAACCAGACCCTTTAGGTCTGGTATAGATATTAAGGGGGAACCCCGCCGTCAATTTAAAAAAAAAAATGACGTGCGTTCCCCTAAATATCATAACCAACCCTTCAGGTCTGGTATGGATATTAAGGGAACCCCGCCGTCAATTTAAAACAAAAATGACGTGCGGTTCCCCCTAAATATCCATAACCAGACCCGTTATCCGAGCATGTTGACCTGGCCGGCCGCAGAAAAGAGGGGGGGACAGAGTGCGGCCCCCCCTCTCCTGAACCTCTAGGTCAGCCAGCTCCTCGGCACACTCTGCAGGGGTGGGGGGAAACTGTGGAAGGGCACGCTGGATGGAAGGGTGGGGAGAAGACTTGAAAGTGATTCCCAGGCCTCAAACTGATCATCCAGAAACCGCAGTATTGGTAGTACCACAGCTTGGCTCCTGTACAATCATCTGCTGCTGCTCCTGACCTCTGAGAGGCCTGCACTTGTAGATATCTCTTCCTGTAGGGTGTTTCCTGATGTTATTGATTTTGTTTCTGGATCACGGTGGAAGTGACCTCTGGTATCCATGTCTGGCATGTATTTGGCAAATTGGACAAGTGTTGCCTTCTGAAATCCTGATTTTTGGTTGGGTGGGGCTTGGCGTCCCATAAACAGGGGGGGGGTTTTTTTTTTCGCGGTATTTGTCGATTGAACCTGATGAGGTTTTCAGTTTCATTGAGTTTTTGCATTTTTTTACTAGAATAGAAAAACACAAACATATAAATACTAGGTTCGAGCTTTTCCATCGCCAGAATCTTGTTAACACAATCTTTTGACCTTCAAAAACACAGTGGGGTTGATTTACTAAAGGGAAATTTCACTCTTGCAATACAAGGTGCACTGTAAGTTGCAGTCGCTGTAAATCGTTGTAGATCTGAGGGGAAGCTCTGAAATTAGGGGAAGCTCTGCTGATTTTATTATCCAATCATGTGCAAGCAAAAATGCTGTTTTTTATTTTCCTTGCCTGTCCCCTTTAGATCTACAGTGACTGCATTTGAAAGTGCACATTCAGTGCACTTGCAGTGCAAAGTGGATTTGCCTTTCGTAAATAACCCCCAGTGTCTCCTGCTGCCACTAAAATGCTGCCGAGCTCTGCCCCATTGTTGTGTAAAATTAGGATTTACCTGCAGACCCTGTATTTACATTTCACTAAATAAGTCGCATAATAACATGCAAAAGTAATGAGAGCATTCATCAAGGCACCATTCATGTGTTGATATCATGCCCCTCAGCATTGATGAGATGATACACTGCTTAATTACCTCTGTCCAACAATCACATTCGTTGCCTGATCTGATACACAGTAAAATAAAGAGGTTTTGCAGTCTCACATATATATTGGAGATGTCTCCGAGCAGATGTAGAGCAAAATTGCATGGGGGGCCCCAAAATTAAAAATTGCTCAAAGGTCCAATCAACATATAAACCCCCCATCCCATGACTCAAGTCTCTAGGCCTCTGCTGGGGCCATTTTCAGATTTACCGTCGTTTCTGCCGCTCGTCACTTCCACTCGTCCAGACTGTGCATAACCAACGTAGTCACGTCGTTCTCCTTATATACCCCATGCATGCGTGAAACGCCGCCTTTTTTACCCGCCCATGATGGACCTTGTCCTCTATTCCACGCCCCTTATCATTGTGAAACGAAAATATGGCGGTGGCACAGATGCGTGGTATACCCTGTCCCGACGAGAAAAGCCCAGAGGCGGGAACGTCACGATCCAGGCCCAGACGCTACAAAGCCACAAATATGTCACTAGAAGAGATGGTGGATATGGTGGACATACTACGGAGGAAATATTATGATGGAGGAAAGATTATGATGGAGATCATGGCCCATACAACACCCCTACTCGGAGGAAGGCCCATATAATGGACAAAGTTTTCGAATAGACTTTTGAAGATGACAAATTTCTGTTTACAAGTTGGCAAAGTGTAGTATTTTCCATTCGTAGTAAACATCGTTCCTCCAAAACCGATATTTTCCGCAGATCCAGGAAAAGCATGCGTGGTCATGCCTATTTGGTGTAAAACAACGTTTATAAACATTGTTGTAAAGATGATGTGTTTGTTCAACCTTACTATAATGTGAAAGGCAAACCGGGTTCATTCACACAGTGATAATAAGCAGCTGGTTACACATCTGGACTCAGGAGCACCTGTGTGTCCCCCATAACTAGCATATTTATTAGGGTCTCCCACAAATGATACTTTGGGGATGCATCCATGTGTGTCACTTAGCCAAAAAGCGTCAGTAGTCCAGCTTGGGGTAACTCAGAAAAACAAAGGTGATGTTTTTAGGAAGGATCCAGGGATCCAGGTTTACAGTGGATTCAATGTATGTATTGTATATTAGAGTCTCTTGCTCCATCTCCGAGCTCTCTACATACCTCAGAGTCAAAACTTTATTTCTTATATGACCAGCTGTTGCCACCTCCCTCCACTCATGTGGTAATCCAAGTGTGCCTCATCCATAAGTCATTTGACTCAAAGTGTGTGTTGCATTGCAATGAATTTTGATAATTTTTCAAGAAACGCATTGGTACCGTTAAAGTCCTTTGTTAGTTTAAAGGCTATTTTTTGTACAACTTTTTGGTAGGATGTGGTACCGGACAACCTTTCCCAAATATAAGAGGCTCCCCTCCCGTAAAAAAAAAAAAAAATTATCAGTTAAATAACTTTACATCTCTATGTTAGTCATTTTATTGCTTAAATTTATATAACTCCCTCCAGCCAGGTTGGTGATTCACACAACTTTACAACACTGCACAATCATGCAATTCACACCATTATTTACTATTTTGGTTTGACAGTTTGTGTCACCTTGTAACCTCAACCTGCTTATTGGGCATACAATTAGCATAATCACCCAAAATCATCTAATGGACAGGTAGGTGACACAGGAAGTTGTAATATTGAACCAGATAATTGTGGAATCATCTTGATGAGTATTTAGGGCCAGATTCACATAGAGCGGCGCAAATTTAGTTTGTCCTAACGTATGTCAGTTAAGTTAAGGTGGCTCAATTTTGTGATGTAAGTGCCGTATCCACAGAGCATTTGCGCCCAAATGTGCGCCCGCGTAATGTAAATACCGAGGCGTAAGGCGGGGTTATTGCAAGTGGGAAGGAAGTGGGCGTGCTCCATTGAAATGAGCCGTGACCCCATGCAAATGAAGGGCCGGCCGTACTGCGCATGCGCTCACGAATCTGCACCTCACTGGGCATGCTCAGAACTCGGCCCGGCGTAATCAGTGAGATAGGAAATAGGCCAAGCAGACTTAGTGAGATACGCCCTGTGTATAAATAGCCACACACAAACGCCCTTCCTTTGCAAAAGTACATCCCTGTGTTCCCTTTCCTGAAGCGAGGTGCTTTTGCTCTGTTGTCTGTGGCTGTGTGTTGGTTTGTGTAGGAGTGTAGTAGGTAAGAGTTATTGGATAGTGTTAGAGGAGTTTGTATTAGGTGTTTATTTGTTCTGAGTGTTTTTTGCGTCTGTTTTTTCTGTGTGGTTTTTGGAGTCTGTATTAGCTGTCAGTTTTTTTTGTTTTTGTTTTTTGCTGTGTGATTTTTGTGTTTGTTTGTTCTGTGTATTTTTTTGTTTGTTTGTTCTGTGTCTTTTGGTGTTTGTTTGTTCTGTGTCTTTTTGTCTCTGTTTGTTCTGTGTATTTTTGTGTGTGTTTGGTGCTGAGTGTTGTGTGGTGTTATGGCACCCAAGAGGAGAAAGCTGAACTTCTCGGTGCGTGAGAAGCAAATCCTCGCTAGGGCCATCACCCGATTTGGGCGATATTTGCATGGCCCTGAGAGCCGGGATACCACCCCGGCCAGGAAGAAGGCGATCCTTCAGCAGATTACTGATCAGATCAATGCGGGGGGAGACGAGGACCCCCAGTGGGATAGCTAAGAAGATCAATGATCTCAGTAGCCTGGTCCGTGATAAGGTGGCCAAGATTACAGTGCATGCCACGGGCACTGGCGGAGGACCACCTTGCCCCGTCAGGCTGACTGAGGAGGAGTGGGTGGTGGCCCAGTGCTTCCACAGCCAACAAGTGGTGGGCCTGCCTGGCTTTGACTCCGAGGAGGCCGTGAGGACAGGTACGTTTTTTTTTTGGTTCTATCTGGTGAGTAGCATGTGTGGGGGGGGGGAAGGGAATATGTGCCAAGTGTGTGGATCCTCCAACCTGTGTATGTTTTGTGTCATCCACAGATGGCCAGGAGATTGCTGGGCCATCAGGCCAGTCTGCACCATCCCCCGAACAACAGGCTGCAGAAGAGCCCCAAGAAGGGCAGGAGTCCTCAGGGGAGGGGAGTGGCCACACCTCACATCATGAGGATGTTGAGGGGGAGGAGGATGGGGGGGGGTGTTGGGGATGATCGGATGGACCTTGCCAGGGAAATCCTTTTGGCTTTGGATGATGCTCCCCCTGTTGCTCCCCCTGTGGCTCCCCCTGTGGCTCCCCCTGTGGCTGCCCCTGTGGCTGGCAGCAGTCAGGCCTCCATCAGGGGTAGCCCCTCCCACTCCTCCCCCAACAGGGCTCCCCCCAAGGGTCTCTCTCTCCCCTCCTCCCAGGCCACAAGCCTCAGCTGCACGCAGGAAGGCCACCAGAAGAACCAGGGGGGGTGTCCGAGGTTCTGCCTGCCAATCTGCGGAGGACCAGGCCCGGCAGACTCAACATCTGGGTCAGGTCACCCGGACTTTGGCCCAGATGGAGGACAGCCTGGGCTCAATTAAGGACTCGGTCAGTGAATTGAGCACAAACTTGTTGGTGGTCATAACTTGCATTTGTGACCTGCAGACCGCCACAGCAGGCGTGGCCCTGGAGGTGAGTGCCCTGACCCAGGCTGTCAACGCCAATACACAGGCTGTCCAGGCCAATACGGCTGCCCTCACTGTGGGCCTGAACAGAATCGCCGTGGCCTTGGAGGGCAGGCCAGCAGGAGGACAGTCACCAGGGGAGGCTCCTCCTTCCCCTGCTCCCCCCCCATGAGTCTCCCTGGTTGGCCGTGGCCGTTGCCGTGGCCGGCCCAGGCATAGCTCACGCCGCCGTGGTTAATATTGGGTGTACTTTTTTTTTATTTTTTTACTGTGATTATGATTTGTTTTATGTGTGTGAATGATGTATGAATGTGGGGGTGACATTCCTGATGAAAAAAAGGGTGTCACCCTCAGTTTTGGTGGAGTAGGGATCCCCAGGACCAGGGAGAAGTGATCCCAGGTCCATGTGAATGGTGTATGAATGCACAGTGACATAATTGGAGCCTTGGTGTGGCGTTGCTGCTCCCTAGTACCATGGGGGGTACTTGGGTCTAATCCAATTCGATGAGGATGTGATGTGTCTGTGCTAAGGACCACAGTGGGTGTGCATGCATGCATTGTCATTGTGCCATGATTAATGTGTGTGTTTACTGTGCAAAGATGCATTCTGCGAGGCGTCTCCTGGCTGCTGTTCCCTCAGAAGAGGGGGGTAGCCCTCGGTTACTAAAGTCACTAGTATAGCTATGAGCATGGATGCCCCTGCATGTTGGCATACAGATTGTTGTCCTGCAAGTGTGTGTGCTCAGCTCTTCCCTAACGGTGTTGCTTTAGCTGACCTTTACACGGCTGGTGCAAAGTTAAGGCACCTTTTATAAGGTGTAACTTTACACCGTGAAACTAGCAGATGTGCACAGGGCGTAGCCTACGCCGCACAAGCGTACTTTTGTGGATCGCCGTATCTCCTTCATTTGCATATTAGCATAGAAAATCAATGGTGTGTCTAGCGTATTTTGCGCTTCAAGATGCGCCGGTGTAATCGTTTTACGTTGGACGGAAAAATCAGGTTTTCAGGCGTATTTCGTTTTAAGGGTATGGCGCAAAGATACGCGCGGCACATTTTTTAATTACGCTGCGCATCTCTAGATACGTCGGCGTAAGTGCTTTGTGAATCTGGGCCATTGTGTGTAACATGTCCTTAATTAAAAGATTGGATGATCATTATTACAAATTATTTAACAGGCAGACAGTTCACATATATTTACTTTAACTGTGTATTTTTCTGTTTGCTGGGAGCTCTGTTTAATAATACAGTATACTTGGATTCTCAATACAATATCATAGAAAATATTACTTATATAATAAAATATAACGTGCAACATGACCATTCCAAAGACAGTATAAAATGTTTTGCATTGCATCCAAATTTCTGTTTTCATCGGCCATTTGAGATAGTGATAATAAGGGTGAGAGTTATCATTTTTTATAGAATGACAGCTCTTCCCCAAGGGGAACGATTAAGAATGTGCCATCAAGTTAGCCATTTGTCTCTTGAAAGAAAAAATATCACTGAAGCAAGGCTTCATTCAGCTCAGTAACAAGATATCTTGCAAATTAAAGTATGGGGACCACATGTCAACAACAGACTAAAACAGCCCTGAAAAACGACAAAGTTCAAAATGTCCTTTGCAGGTATTTCATCATGTAGTGATATGATGTACTACAAGAACAGACATCACAAGATGAACAGATTGTATTTTGTAATTATATAATAGAATTTTTTTTTTTTGATATATGAGTTCAAATACTGCCATACACTATTTATTTTTGACGTTTATTACAGCAATCCAGTGGCTCTAAAATGGTTAAGCATTACAACAAGTAAATTAAGTTATATTTAGGATTCAAAGTGTTATACATTTTGTATGTAGGTAAAGCTATTTTGTATACAGACAGATACTTTCAGTATGACATTTTTGTGTTTTGAGAGGATGAAGATTTGATTCCAGATCCTGCTAGTGAGATTTTACCTTATTCCGATAAAGCTGTGAGAGCATACCTTTTCTGTGTTTGGTAAGCACTTCAAACTGCTTGCAGTGGGCTATGGCAGATGAGTACTGAAAAAACGTATTCCAATGAATTCTAGCTTCTACTACAATATAAAAGTGTGTATAAGGGCACTCTGAGTAACAGACCAAGCTGAGGTTTTTAACCCTTTTGGCCCCAGATGGTTCCCCGGCAGCTAGTAGTTCCCAGGGGTCCGTGGAGAGAGCCAGGCAGGGCCGCTGGAGAGTGCTAAATCATGGGTGCGTCCCCGGTTTGCTGGAGCACCTCACTCACACGTCTGCCTCCAAAATAAGGCATTTAGAAGAAGAATTAAAAAAAAGTGAATCCCTAATACTTACCTATTTTAGTCCACACCAGTCTAGTCACGATATGCACAGCTAAGGCAAGACATGCACAAGGTGCTATATGACCTAAAACAAGAAGTTACCTGTTCTTCTGAAGAATATGGACATGTTAGCTGCAGCTATGCATTGACAAAAAGGAACTGATCAGCAACTACCCAACAAACTGCAGTCCCAACATGTGAGCACATAATTACAAGGTAAAGCAAACAAACACCACAGGGAATATGAATACACTAATACGTAATTAAAACAATGACATCATTTGAAAGTGTTCAATGCCTTTAATGGTGTCATCAAAGCTGCATCAAAAATTACCCTCTTGCCTCTGTATGATATCATTGTTTTTTTTTTGATTGGTGTATACCTCCCATAACATGCAGTTATGGATGTAGGTATGCTACAGTAGTTTGCCTAGTAGTATTACAAATGTATAGCTCCCTGATTTGGAACTAACTCCCTCTATTTATCCTTTCTCCTCTTTTGTCCCTCATTTTGGTCTGATCTACATAGTTATATTAAAATCACTTGTTATCTTTCAAAAATTGTTTCCCAGTGCTAAACCATTCATCTATTTTCTAAAATTCTGCATTTGGAAATGTTAAAATCCAGTAAAATATAATAGTAGTGGTAAAAAAAAAAAAAAAAACACTTGTGGATTGAACTAATTATTATTATTATTATTATTATTATTATTATTATTATTATTATTATTATTATTATTATTATTATTATTATTATAAAACTTTTCAAAATTGGCTGCAGGCTTTCTGCATTTATGCAGCGGTGTGATGGGCGAATCGTTTTCCCCCGGCAAATGCTCAGGTCTATTCCAGCACTTAGACATTATTGCCCGATAGCGTTTAGGCCTTTGGGAGGCTCGTCTTGGTCTCATATGACACGATTTTCGACAGAAAATGGCAGTGCCTCACCTTCGTTACACTGGGGGACAAAGGATGTGGGTTTGCGGTTAAACCTAATGTTGCCAGCAATGCCTCAGTTCACTCCTGGCCCCCGACAAGAGTCAGGGCAGTTTTCGCAAGGTTTTGCTTTGCCTCAATGAAGGTCTGTGCAAGTTCCTTACCAAACTGGCGGTATAGGCACGACTGCTCCTACTGCAGCGGTTCTCATGCAGCCTGCTGAGGTTTCCGCAAATCGCCTCATCCTTTTTTTCAGCCAGTTACCAAGGATAATAATGGAAAAGGCGCCGACTCCAGTGAGGCTAGTCGAAATGCGACCATGGTTAGAGCGCTACCCAGATCACAGGATGGCGGCTCTGCTAATTGAAGGATTCAAAGACGTTTTTTTAGTCCCGACCTTTAAAGGCCCGGGCTGTGTGATGGTAAAAAATTTGCTATCAGTTGATAGCCATGTTGAGGTTGTTTATGAAAAAATATCCAAGTAGCTGGCTGAGGGTAGGGTCGTGGGCCCTTTCCAGGCTCCCCCGTTCACAAATTTTCGTTTGTCCCCACTGGGTATAGTCCCGAAAAAAGAGGCGGGCACATATTACATCATCTTTCCTACCCTCCCAAATCCTCCCTGAACGATGAGGTTTCTAAAATATTAGCTCCAGTGTGTTATTCTTCATTTGATGAAGCTTTGGTCATCTTAAGGCAGATGGGTAAAGGTTCCTTGCTGGCAAAAGCCGACATCAAAGCGGCTTTTTGGTTGTTACCAGTCCACCCCCAAGGCTTCAATTCTTTGGGTTTTCATTTCTTGGGTCAATTTTTCTTTGATAAGGCTATGCCCATGGGGTTTTCCTTATCGTGCTTTTACTTTGAAGCTTTTTCCACCTTTTTGGACTGGGTTTTATCCCAAAGGTTTCCCCATGGGGCTGCTCTGCATTACCTAGATGATTTTTTATTTTTTGGTAAGGAAGGATCCTTGGAATGTTCTGAGGCGTTGCAAGTTTTCTTCTAAATCTGTGAAGATTTTTGCGTTCCCCATGCGCATGAAAAGACCTTTTTTCCCTCCACGTCTATCGAATTCCTCGGTATAATCATCGATTCGGTACGCATGGAGTTCAGAATACCGGAACAAAAATTGTGGAAGCTGAGATCTCTGATCTCTTCATTCTTATCTAGGAAAAAAGTGCTATTGAAGGATGCCCAGTCACTGCTGGGGCTGTTTGCGTTTGCTGCCAGGGTCATCCCAACGGCTAGGGTTTTCTCTCGTAGTTTCTCCTTGGCCATTAAAGGCCTTACTAACCCACGGGCTCATGTCCGTCTGTCAAAAGGGGTTAGAGAGGACCTTAAGATCTGGGATGCCTTTTTGAATGATTTTAACGGTTCCACAGTATGGCAACAGGAGTTTGTAGTGAGTAGTCAAATGGAATTCCTTACGGATGCGGCCGGCTCTGCAGGCTTTGGGGCCTTCCTTAATGGGCACTGGTGTGCTGGTGTTTGGCATGAGGAATGGTTGCAGGAGGACATTTTACAAAACTTGGTCCTCCTGGAATTATTTCCAGTTGTAGCTTCGGTAGTAATCTGGAAAGAATTTTTTGAGAATAAAAGAATACTGGTCCATACGGACAATAAAGGAGTCCTGTTTGCCATTAATGCTCTATCCTCTAGATCTGAGCCGGTTGTTAAACTGCTGCGTTTTTTGGTATTGCACTGCATGCGCTATAATATTTGGCTTAAGGCTGAGCATATAGCTGGCATTCATAACAACATTGACAATGCTTTGTCTCGCCTACAGTTCGGGAAGTTCCGGGACCTGGCTCAGTCGGCGGATCAACAAGGGACCCCTTGCCCGGAATTCCTCTGGAGCTTGATATGGGACTGATTTTCAGTAACCTACGCAACTCAGTTTCAAGTAAGACCTGGTCGGACTATAAGTTATCTTGGTCCAGATGGTGTTCTTTTTGCCAGAATGTGGGGTCGGACCCTTTTAATGTCACTTCGTTGTTAGCTTTAACTTTTTTATCTAATCTGATCCAGGTTCAGCTGTCCCCGGCTTCAGTGAGTAAAATCCTTGCAAGGGTTTCATTCTTTTTGAAATTTTCAGGTCTACCAGCTTTGACTTCTTTCTTTCAAGTGACTCAGATGCTGAAGGGTTTTAGGAGGTCCAGGCCTTCAAGTGACGGCAGGCATCCCATTTCGGTTGAATTGTTATTGGACCTCCTTGGATCTCTTTGCGAGGTATGTTCACCTGAGTTTGAAGCTCTGCTGTTTAGAGCCGCTTTTTCAGTCACCTTCTTCGGAGCTCTCAGGGTAGGTGAATTCATGGCAGTTAACAAGTTTTCCTCATCCTTTCTTAGGTTCAATCATATGTGTGTACAAGATGGCTGTCTTTTTATTTTTATTTGCAGGTCCAAATCTTTGCCGGTAGGTAAGGGTTGTTGGTTTTCTCTTTCTAGTTCACCTAACGATGCCCTATTCCCGGTCACTCAAGTCGAAAGGTATTTGGCGGTAAGGCCTATTTCTCCTGACTCGTTTTTTGTTCACAATGATTTGTCCCCTCTTACCAGGTACCAGTTTTCGGACGTTTTTTCTGCTTGTTTGAAACTCCTGAACTTGTCGGTGTTTCGTTTTTCCTCACATTCCTTTAGAATAGGGGTGGCCACTGTAGCGAATTCTTTGGGTTTTTCAGAGGACAGGTTAAAGTATGTGGGGCGGTGGAATAGTTCTAGGTACAAGTTATATGTTCGTCCTGAACTGCTAATTTTATAATTTCTTTTTCAGATCAAGGCAGGAAGGTGGTGTGGATAGTGGGCCACTCTTATGTTTTCTGGGCCGCCAAGCATGCCGAATCAAGGTCCTATTCCACTAATCTAGGTCTAGACTCCTCATCTTTCACTTTGTTATGGTCGGATGTTAGGGGTTTGAGGTGGCGTAATGTGAAGGAACATTTGGTACATTTGTCGGCCATATGGCCCTCACCTCAGATTTTGGTTTTACATGCAGGTGCCAACGACTTAGGTAAATTGGGTACTTGGGAACTACTATGTGAAATGAAGAGGGATTTACACACGATAAGACTCATGTTTCCAGGTTCTGTGTTGGCCTTTTCTGAAATGATCCCAAGAATACTGTGGTCTCCTCAGAGTGGTCTGTTCAGAATTCGTAGGAGACTTAACAGGACCATTCATAGTTTCCTAATTTCTTCTGGCGGCGTGTCGTTCCGCCACTCGGAATTAGAAGGATTTATCCCAGGCCTTTTTCGTAAGGATAGAGTCCATTTGTCGCCCATTGGCATCGACATTTTCAACATGGGTTTGCAAAATCTGATAGAAGCAGCCACGGTGGTGGGGGGGCCTCAGCCACGGCCGGTGGGGATTAGTCGTCCAGCTTTGGCTGGACGGACAACAGATTATTCCCTTTGAAATATATATTACTATTTATTTATTTAATTAAATGAATTTAAGCCCCCCCATGGGTAACACCGTGGCCATATAATTTCCATTTAATAAATATGTTGGATTATATTTGTGTGTTGAGTTTTTATTTAAGGTACCTTTGTGCTAGCCCATGAAAGGTCCCAGCAATATGCTGGACCAACATGGGCTGGCCCAAAGGAGAAAGCACATCCGTGCAGCTCTCCTGCTGTTTTCTTTCGTTTCAGGTGCCGTGCTGACGCTGGGCAGCAACAGCCATGTGATTGGCGGATCGAGCGGACCAGCCGATTGGTCGAATCGAGCGGGAGGAACCCGCGCTGAGGAAGTTTATAAAAAGGCTCCAGGGGTGCTTTGCTGGTGACACTGTTGGGGATTTATTCAAAATGAAGGCATACTGAACCATCATGGCTACCACAGCATCTTGCAGCGGCATGCTATTCCATCCGGTTTGCGTTTAGTTGGACCATCATTTATTTTTCAACAGGACAATGACCCCAAACACACCTCCAGGCTGTGTAAGGGCTATTTGACCAAGAAGGAGAGTGATGGGGTGCTGCGCCAGATGACTACCTCTTGAAGCTCATCAAGAGAATGCCAAGAGTGTACAAAGCAGTAATCAAAGCAAAAGGTGGCTACTTTGAAGAACCTAGAATATGAAATATATTTTCAGTTGTTTCACACTTTTTTGTTATGCATAATTCCACATGTGTTAATTCATAGTTTTGATGCCTTCAGTGTGAATCTACAATTTTCATAGTCATGAAAATAAAGAAAACTATTTGAATGAGAAGGTGTGTCCAAACTTTTGGTCTGTACTGTATATATATATATATATATATATATATATATATATATATATATATATATATATATATATATATATATTCTTATTCCAGTGGGTAAAGCCCTTGCACATATCCTTGATAAGTATCCAGGTGTGCATAGATGAGACTCAAAATTGCGCAGACATACGCTCTAAACAGCCCTAAATGGGGGAATATTTTTTACCTTATTGTATCAAAGTTTCCTCCTGGGACTTGACCAGCCTTAATGCTGATGAACCAATTAGGTCTAAAAGATGAAAAAGAGAAAAGGTCTTTTAGACCAAATTGGTGCATCAGTATTCAGGCTGGTCAAGTCCCAGGAGGAAACTTTGATACAATAAGGTAAAATCGATTTCCCCATCGAGGGCTGTTTAGCGCATATGTCTGCGCAATTTTGAGTCTCATCTATGCACACCTGGATACTTATCAAGGATATGTGCAAGGGCTTTATCCACTGGAATAATTATATATATATATATATATATATATATATATATATATATATATATATATATATATATATATATATATATATATATATATATATATATTTCTTTTCTTTTTCTCCCTCTTTGTTCCTTTTTTCCTTCCCCCCTGTTCCTTAGAACTGGCAGATTAAAATTGGGCTTAAGCCAGAGGGTCAACGCTCCTTTTGTGCTTGAACACAATATATGCACACACTCTCTTCACCTACGCCTGACAACAATTAAACCAGAACCAGCACCAGCAAGTAAGTAATGGTGCTTAATCTTTTTGATATCAGCATCATTTGCGCACTGCATGTGATTTTCCACTCTTTATCTCCCTTCAGGTTGAGCTCATTTACCTCTCTCTCATTAGGCTTGCATATGGGACTCTGTCTCGTTTTTTGTTCCTGTCTGACAAAACACAGCTGATTCCACTAGCTGGGATTTTTCCATCCAGGGAACTGTGCCTCCATGGTTGCTTCTTTTCGGTCTCCTGCCCTGCTCATTTGAGGTATGGGATCTGTCCTAGTCTACATCCGTTGCATAGACTTTATCCACTGTTACATATTACAAAAATGGAATCAAAACTTTAACTAATATTTGATGTGGTTACCTGTTATATTTAAAGCTTAATACGACATACAGTACTCGCTGTGTATACGTGCTGTACCCACTATGAGACTTTCTTATGCTATTTTGTTATGCTATTATGTTATTTCATTGTGAACTCTTTATTCATGTAGACTACCACTGACCATGGGTTCCTGACAAAGCCCACATAGGGCGAAACTAGTTGAACCATCAACACGAGTGGAATGAAGAAGACTAGTTGCAGTTATTTGCATATACAGCACTTCTTCTATCCATATATGGTTGTTTTTAGTACTTATTAAACATATCTATACAAATACTTTTGTATCAATAAATCTTTTTTTATTTTTATTTTCATGTTTGTGACTCAAGTGCTGTGGGTTTCACAGAAATGTTCCCCATCTACCTATTACATGTATCCATCATGCATCACCAAAAATCCCATACCATATCCCACTACGGGAAACACTTCTATTACTTAACAATGTTGCCTTTGTTTGGATAAGTAAATTGTGTTAATCTTGTCTGAGACAGCTTTCCCTTCACCTACTATTAAGTGTGCTAATGAACTCACCTGTTGTCTGCTAAGGGATGTATTGACACTCAGAATAATGTGTATTGGGGGCTCGTTATGTAACCATTGTATGATGTTGTGGGTGGATCCGGGTCATTGTTCATGTGATTACTGCAGTATTCTCAAGTGTATATAAAGAGCATGTATTCCTTTAATAAAGTTCATTCTTATTTGACCATCAACACAGAGCTTTGTCTCGTATTTGGGGGAGAATTATTTGTATGGGTTTCTTCTTCACCTGGTTGAAATGTTGGTAGTTGCCTTTGTGTTTGAGAATGGAATGCCGTAAACGACTTTAACCCCTTTCATACTTGGGGTGTCATTACACTCATCCTTACTTGTGAATATCTTATTAGTTTTACCTACTTGGGTAATCTTTTAAATGACATTTACAAATTACAAATTCACTAAAATAATAAGCCACATGAGACATAAGAAAAATAACAGTTATTCTGTACAAACTTTATTAATGATTCATAGTCATACTGAGGTCATACTATGTAAATGTTCTGGAATCAGTAAAATAGTAAATTGATGCAAAGGAAAAATCCTTCTGTATAAAACAGCACATCATGTCCTTTATTATAAACCCTGTAAACTAGTGGTATTTAAACTAAATATTTAGTTTATTCAAGTTCTTCATAGTAGAGAAGCAGAAAGATTATGTGAACATTTGAAAAATTACAGCCAAGTACTTCAATTATAGAAGACTCCTTTAACCACTTAAGCCCCAGACCATTTCAATGGACAAAGACCAGAGCACTTTGTATAATTCGGCACTGCGTCACTTTAACTGACAAATGCGCGGTCCTGCAATGTGGCTCCCAAACAAAATTGACATCCCTTTTCCCCACAAATAGAGCTTTCTTTTGGTGGTATTTGATTACCTCTGCGTTTTTAATATTTTTTTTGCTATAAACAAAAATAGAGCACCAATTTTGAAAATAATGCAATCTTTTTTACTTTTTGCTATAATAAATATCCCCAAAAAATCTATAAAAAAAAAAATCCACAGTTTTGGTTGATACGTATTCTTCAACATATTTTTGGTAAAAAAATTCCAATAAGCGTATATTGATTGGTTTACGCAAAATGTATAGCGTCTACAAATTAGGAGATAGTTTTATGGCATTTTCATTATTATTTTTTTACTAGTAATGGCGGCGATCAGCAATTTTTATCGTGACTGCGACTTTATGGCGGACATATCAGACACTTTCGACATATTTTTGGGACCATTGTAATTTTTACAGCAATCAGTGCTATAAATATGCACTGTTACTGTGAAAATTACACTGGTAGTGAAGGGGTTAACCACTAGGTGGTGCTGAAGGGGTTAAGTGTGTCCTAGGGAGTGCTTCTAACTGGTAGGGGGCGTGGCTATGAGTGACGCATTACTGATCGCTGTTCCAGATGAGAGAGAAAAGACGATCAGTGACAGTGTCACTGGGCAGAACAGGAAGATGCTTGTTTACACTTACCTGCTCGCGGCAAGGAATTTCAAAGTGACATATATATATACACGTTACTTTGCCCAGTCGTGCCATTCTGCCGACGTATATGTACAGGAGTCGGTCAGGAATTGGTTAATATCCATATATAATGCTTTGACCCTAATGCTGTTTCAGTACAGTTACATTGTGTAAGTGTCAAAAAATCTTTTCCAGATCAATAGTCTTCAAGTATTAGTATGTGAAAATAAGAGTAAAAGTAACATGAATTTGCAGTGTTTTGAATGTTAATGACATCTAATCTCATAGCCCCATTATTGGTATTAAACCCAAAAGCAAACATTGCTTGTAAAATATATTGTAGCTTACCAATCCTTAGATGTGATGGCTGTAATATACATGGCTGTAATATACAAATCCCAAGGGATTTTGTGAGACACAAACCACAGGGAATAAAATATATACAATTTTTAGTGAACATTTAAACATTTTTGATACATACAATTAAAAAAAAATCTGGTAGACATCAGTACATACACATATGCATGGGTTTTCATAGTTACATAAATCAAAGTATGACTGACAGTTCAAGGTGTAAATGTATATATGATATATTTCTCTATGTGTTTCGCAGGACATTGCTTGCTTCCTCAGGAGATATGTTTACCAACATCTGAAATGAGAGACAAGGTTGTTAACAATCAGATCAGAAAGGGAAGGGGGGTGCGCATGCTCGGGACTTCCGGGAAGACGCTCTGAACGGGAGCTCCGAGCCGCCCCAGCATATCGAGGCTCACAGCGTACTTCCCACTGGGAGAACAGCCCCGAGGACGGTCTGTTAGGGAAGCGGAGGTAGCGGAACACATCCCTGGATGTCTGGTAGCGGCGACAGGAGAAGCATTAGCCGGCAGCTGGACTTTGGCCTAGCGGCTCCCTCAGGCCCCAAGATGGCAGCCGCAGCAACTCCTCGTGGAGACACGGCAGGTCCTGACTCCATTGCAGACCCTCCATCCCCGATCCAGCACACTATACCCCAGCTGGCAACTCCTGTGAGTACTGTACCTCCTCATATAATATCACGGCTTCTACAGAATCACTCCTTAGCCGCACTATGGCAGACATGCTGAACACCCCTGTGCTGCAAACCCCCATGAGCCATGCTGGCTTCCAGATGCCTTCTCCCATCCCTCAGCGCTCTCAAACTGACATGGCACAACTCCTTAATTGCTTCTCTGATATGCTGGCAGCGGGGCTAACGCAGACTGCAGCGCAGATTACATCCTCCATTAAGGCCGACCTGCAAAATATAGGAGCCCGCATGGACGCCATTGAACAGGCGGTAGACAACACGGCAGCCCGTACCAACCAAAATACTAACTGTATACACTCACTGCAGGACCAACTTGAAATCGCCTTAGCCAAAATCGATGATTTGGAAAATCGCAGCAGGAGATATAACTTTCGCATTAGGGGGGTCCCTGAGGGGGTTGTTGATATCCCTGACGCTGTGAAATCATTCATTAAAATCGTTATTCCTGATATCCCTGATCATAAGCTCGAACTGGACAGGGCCCACAGAGCTCTTCAACCTCTTCGCCAAGATGGACTCCCGAGGGATGTGGTGGTCAAGCCCCACTACTATAGTGTGAAAGAAGAGGTTATGAGGAGGTCCCGTAATCTTGATGACCTCAACATTCAGGGGAACAAGATACAGATCTTTGCAGATATCTCTCCAACTACAATCCAGAAGAGGAGGTCCCTCAAGCCCCTTTTAGGAGTTCTCTTGCAGAAGTCCATCAAATATAGGTGGTCCTTTCCATTTCGTCTCCAGTTTGATTACAAAGACAAATCCTATGGCTTCTCGAATTTCAGAGACGGTGAACAGCTACTACTGCGTCTTGGCTTCATCAATCAAGAATTGCCCCCTCAGGAGTCTTCTCTCCGTCCTGGTTCGTCTAAAAGACCCCCCACTGGCAGTCCCATCACTCCGCTGTGGAACAAGCAACAATCAAAGAGGTCCCGAGACTCTCGTCCTCCAAGATGACTGTGGATCTCAGATTCGTCTCTTTGGGACTATTGTACCCTACCTCGGGTATCCTGCTTCCCGCCGGTGTAGTGCTGCTCACTATACCCACTGAGTTTGCGCCACTCAATTGGCCCTTTTTTCTTAGAATTCTTAAGCATGTTTTTTTTTGCCGGAATTGGCCTCTTTTGTTGACCCTGCCCTCCCCTCGGGGACGGTAGAGTTCTGTCCAGTTAAGTGATCAATGATTATAATGTTTGCCATATTGTTTGTGCTCCAACCTTATTTAGTGAACTTTAATTTTAACTGTTTTTGTCTGGGCCCATGTGCCTGGAGGTCTCCCACCTATAGTTTAATAGTTTTATTGTGGGCCTTTAGGCTGGGGCGGACATGCATGTCACTCCCTCTGCGGTACCAAGACAGAGCTTGCTCTTCTTGAGTCTGCAGGTACACAACCCCCATAGGGGCCGTCACCTTACTGGGCCCACCCCTGTGTTGGGCTTCAGTCAAGACTGGGCCGACCAGTCCTGTTTACTTATTTTCCTAGTCAGTTTTGCCTAGGTCTGCTTTTTTTTTTCTTTCCTCCTCCTCTCTTTCCTCTTTTCCTCATCCTCATGTCTGAATATAATTCGTCATATTATTCCTTTTGTGTTCTTTTGATTCTACAGGAGTTCACACGGAAGGCCTTCACATTATCCAGATTGCAACTGGGACTTCCTCTTGGCTCTTCTCTACACACCTCCGGCTTCTCGTGGATTAAGGTAGGCCTTTCTCCTGTATGCTCGCACACACCCGCTTTGGTCCATGGCTGATACACCTCCTAAACGAGTTGCGCTTAGGGTAGCCTCGCACAACACACAAGGCCTAAACTCCCCGACCAAAAGGCGCAAGGCTTTCCAGAGTTATCATTCAAGGGGCCTTGACGTCGTCCTACTCCAGGAGACCCATTTCCTCAACACCTACAACCCCCCTTTTCTCCACCGCGGATACCCGACCTTCTTTTTGGCAAATGCTGAGTCTAAGAAGAGAGGGGTAGCCATTCTTATTTAAAAAAAGACCCACTTCGTACGTTCTTTAACTATCACAGATAAGGAGGGGCGTTACATTCTTGTTCAGGGGTCGATAGAAGGCAGGGTTCACACTTTAGTCTCTTACTATGCTCCCAACAGTGGACAGTCCCACTTCTTCTCCAAATTGTTTTCCACTCTCGCACCTCATTTTGAGGGAAGGGTGATTTTGGGCGGGGACTCTAATATAACCTTTGACAATATTTTAGATAAATCTTCAGCAGGGATCCCCCACCTCAAAAGGCCTCCTAAACAAAGCCTTCACATTGCACGTCTCCTACACTCTCTAGGCCTCATTGACACATGGAGGGAACTTAATCCTAAGGTGAAGGATTACACACATTACTCGGCACCTCACAAAACCTATGCCAGAATCGACCATATCTTCCTACCTGCCGCTGACATTCACACTGCTTCTCATGCATCCATTTTTGAAGTCCCTTGGTCTGACCATTCCTTAGTACTCGTTAAGCTCTCTGATACTATTTCCTCTCCTGGGTATCATCCGTGGCTCCTTAACGCTTCACTTCTATCCAACCCGGTGCATTGTACTATGTTGGAGAGGGAGATTCGGGAATATTTTGAGAACAATGACAATAATGATATCTCCCCCAGTTCCCTTTGGGGAGCCCATAAGGCTGTGCTGAGGGGAAAGATCATTCAGCTTTCGTCGAAACTGAAGCGGGAACGGAGGATGGACATAGAGAAGCTTGAGAGAGACTTCAAATATCTAAGCAAAACTCACAAGCGGGATCCCTCTCGGGCTTCTCTTGATAAACTTGATTCGGCCAGACTAGCGCTCAATTTGGCTCTCACATCCTCGGCAGATAAACATCTGCAATGGCAGAATAGTAAATTCTATATGAGGGCGAACAAGTTTGGCCCTCAGCTAGCAGCCAAACTCACCCCCAAATTGCGGACGTACGCAATTCCCAAGATTAAGGTCTCGAATGGTTCGTTAACCCAGAACCCGGAAAAGATTCTCAAGACCTTCCAATCATTCTACTCTACCCTGTACTCTTCGGACTCTCGACACTCCCAGACAGACCTTGACACCTTTCTACAGAATGTCCCTCTTCCCAGACTCTCGGACTCCCATCGTTCTATTCTTGACTCCCCATTTCAGGTGACAGAGATATGCGCAGTTATCAAAGATCTTAAGAAGGACTCTGCCCCGGGCCCTGACGGGTTTTCTAACCATTACTATAAGACATTCTCTGATATTTTGGCCCCTTATCTGGTCCGGTTCTTTAACTCCTTGCGCAAGGATTCCTTAGTGGATCCCTCGGCGAACCTAGCCTTTATTTCTGTAATCCCTAAACCGGGGAAGGACCCTAGCGAAGTAAGCAACTACAGACCAATCTCGTTGATTAACAACGATTTGAAGATAATGACAAAAGTTTTAGCAAATAGAATGGCATCCTTTATTGGTTCTTACATTCACAAGGACCAGGTTGGCTTCATACCGGGGAGACAGGGCCCGGACCAGATTCGGAGGGCAGTAGATGCTATTTCATTTATGAGGTCAGGTTGGGATGGCGGCATACCCCAAGAAGGCTACTTACTTTCTATTGACCTACAGAAGGCGTTTGATACGGTTGAGTGGCCATATCTCTTCACTTTGCTTCGCAAATGGGGTTTTGGTCCCGACTTTATTAAAATTTTAGAGGCACTCTATTCCCAACCGACAGCACAGGTTGGGTTCCAGGGTCACCTCTCAGATCGATTCTCCATTAAGAAGGGTACGAGACAGGGCTGCCCCCTATCCCCCCTTCTTTTCACGGTAGCCATAGAAACTCTGGCTATCGCGATCAGAAATCATCCGGACATCCAAGGGGTTCGCTGTGGCCAAACGACGCACAAATGTGCCTTGTTCGCGGATGATGTTCTTCTCTTTATCACCTCTCCACTCACCTCGACCCCTAATGTGATCCACCTTCTTAATGATTTCAGTAAAATATCAGGCCTTAAAGTTAACATGTCCAAATCTGTAGCCCTCAATGTCTCCCTCCCTCAGTCTCAAGTAGAAAGCCTGAAAAGTCACTTCCCCTTCTCCTGGAACTCTACTTCTATTCCCTATTTAGGCATTAACCTTACCTCACAGATTGAGCTTCTACACAAACATAATTACCCACCCATGGTCAAAAAGTTAACGGAAGGGGGCGTGGCCTAGACAGGCATGTGAGCGGTCGCAGAGCACGGAGCTCCCGCTAATGATCCTGATTTGATCCGGTTCCCGACAATAGCAGCTGCAGGCGATCGATTCCCCGGAGGCACGCTGCCTTACTGGTCATAGCGGAGGGGGCCTGGAAGATCGGCAGGGTCCGGATGACCCGTAAATCTGAGAAGGGAGCCGCAGCAGCGGCGACCATGGAATTCCAAGATGGCGCTGGGGCCTCGCAGCAACCTAAGACAGCGCGCGGCGCTGAGAAGCACGCGGAGGGTGGCGGTAAGACTCCTAAAACGCACAAGCAACAGGGGAAGGAGCCCCCCAAAGATATGCTTTTTTACACACAAAAGCTACAGGGGCCCACCAGCTCCCCTGCTTTGTCGCAACTGACATGGGCGCAGAGAGTGCAGGGCCAAAATGGCGACTCGGCTATGGACGACACGCTGCCTCTGGAGAGCTCGTCTGACACCATGCAGGAATTATTCGGGGAATTACAGGAAGAGGCCCCGCAACCCACGCTCGGTGAGATCCTCTGGGCAGTGCAGAAATGCACCACGTCGGTCACTGCCTCGGTGGATGGACTGAAAATACAGTTTGGGGAGCTTACTGAGACGGTGTCCCTCATGCGCCATGACCTCCAGAAGATCAGGGAGAGGACCACGGCTGTGGAGGGCCGCGTCAGTGAGGTGGAGGATGCACTTCCACCCCTTACTAGGGACACCAGATCTGCCCTACAGCAGTCCGCGCAGGCCAACGCAAAGACAGATGACATTGAGAACCGCCTGCGCAGGAATAATGTCCGCATAGTGGGACTCCCTGAGAAGGTGGAAGGTAGGGACCCCACGGCCTTTGTAGAGACCTGGCTCCAAGACATCTTTGGCAAGGAGGCCTTTACTACATTGTTCGCGGTGGAGCGGGCGCACCGCACGCCTCCCAGACCCCTTCCACCAGGCAGCCCCCCCAGGTCCATGCTGGCCAGACTCCTTAACTATCGGGACAGGGAGATAATCCTGCGGCTGGCCAGGGAAAGGGGTTCGGTGCACTACAACGGAGCCAGGATCTCGTTCTACCCGGACTTTTCGGCTGAGGTGCAGCGCAAGAGAGCCAAATTTGCGGAGGTCAAAAAGCGGTTGCAGAAAATACAAGTCACATATGCCATGCTATTCCCAGCGAAGCTCCGGGTCACGGTGAGGGGTCAAGCCACCTTCTTTGAAACCACCGCGGAGGCCGCGCAGTGGCTGGATCATAATGAGCAAGGTATGAGGGGACGCCGAGAGGATGACAGAGGAGATTGAGACCCCGCACTCGCCCCCACAGGTTACAAGTTTTCGCCGCAGACAAGATAAGTTGTTACCTTTTGAACGGGATATTGCCTTTTTTTATTTTATTAGCGCCTACTTAGAGCTTCGGCAGCTGTGAATATACCCCCCCTGGACTCTATGCTACAGTGGGGGGCATGCACCTGCATACTGTTTGGTGCCCTTACTTCACCCCGGCTGGGGAACTGTTTGTTTTTGTGCCCGGTTGGCACACATTGTTTGCTGGGTCCACATATTAGATGGCCACAGAGGAGACATACTTCCGTCCCGGCTGGGGCTGAGACGTGGTCACAGTTGCTTAAATTTTTCTTTTTCACGGTTTTTGCTCAAACGCTCGCAGGTATACACCATTTTTTGTTCGCTTACTGGCTGAACTTTTGGCCTCGGGCCTTGGCCAACACTTATCACTTGACTCCGCCATGGCCACCACCCCGGTAGTGACTTGGAATGTCCGAGGTGTACATGACCCATTAAAATGCACTATGATTCGCTCGGGCCTGAAGAAATTCCTTCCTGGCATTGTGGGCCTACAGGAGACTCACCTCACGAAGGACACGGTAGGGTGTCTGGGATTTTCCTGGGTGGGCAAGGCCTACCACTCCACTCATACCTCTTACTCTCGGGGGGTGAGTGTGCTGGTACATAGCTCCTTGGCCTACCAGGAAATAGATGCAGCCATAGACACCCTAGGCAGATATGTCTTTTTGTACTGCAAGATATTTACAGTTACCATGGTGCTAGCCTTTGTGTATATCCCCCCTCCTTTCTCTCGAGAGATATTGCAGCTGTTTTTGGCATACCTGGGCAACAAGCCTGATGTTCCTGTTTTGGTAATGGGGGATTTTAATGCATGTATTGATCCTAGGATAGACAGACACCCCCCAACCCAGGTGCCTCGGGGAAGCAGGGGAACTATACTGAGCAGACTGTTGGGGGAGGTAGGGTGGCTAGACATTTGGAGAGCTCGATACCCCATGGTTAAACAATTTTCTTGCTTCTCTAAGTCTCATGGGTCCCTGTCCCGTATAGATTTGTGTGTGGGGTCCCCTCAGGTTCTCCATATGATCCCTAAGGTGGAGTACTTCCCAAGGGGGGTCTCCGACCACTCCCCACTGGTGGCCCACCTGATTACCCGCCCGATCTCCTCACTGCCCAGGGCCCCGTGGAAACTAAACGCCTTCTGGCTGAAGCTGTTTACCTCCCATGATCAGATTACACGCAGAATGGAACAGTATTTTGAGGAAAATTGGGGAGGGGAGGATCGAGCCATGAGTTGGGATGCCCTTAAGGCCTGTCTGAGGGGAACATTCATTGAGGAAATTGCAGTCATTAAGCACAACTCGTCCGATCTTTTAGATCGGGTCGAGGACCAGGTGAGGCAGCTGGAGCTAGCATATGTCTTGGACCCATCGGAGCCCGCGAGGGAGGCGTGGACGTCGGGCCAGGATTCCCTGGACCGGCTGAGATCCTCCGCCGCAGAGCGAAAGCGCTTCTTTACCCAGCAGGCCTACTACGAAGAGGGGGAGAAGACGGGTCGTTTGTTGGCCAGAATTGCCAGGTCTCAGCAGGCGTCTCCTGCCATAGGAGCGATTCGCGACACGCAGGGACGGCTGGTGAACGAACCTGAGTTGATTTTGGAGGAGCTAGCTAATTTCTATTCGGAACTGTACAAGGTGCGAGATGATTTTACAGACGCAGAGCTGCAGTGTTATATTGATGCGGTTGCCCTCCCGGTTTTGAGCAGCACGGCGCGGGCTGAGCTGGAGAAGCCGCTTACCCTGGAGGAACTCCGGGAGGCGGCTTCTTCCTTTCCTAACTGCAAGGCCCCGGGCGACGACGGTATACCCATTGAAGTGTATACTCAGTATGGGGGGACATTGCTGCCCAAGTTGCTCGAGGTGTTCAACTCTTCGTTTGACACGGGTGACCTGCCTACATCCATGACAAGGGCGAACATTGTTCTACTGCTGAAGGCTGGCAAGGATCCACTGGATCCTGGGTCATACCGGCCTATTTCCCTTTTACAAAGTGACGTCAAAATACTTGCGAAGATACTGGCTATACGGGTGAATAAAATTATCCTATCCATTATACACTCCGACCAAGCGGGCTTTATGCCGCGTAAATCCACCGCGACGAATCTCCGTCGGTTATATTTAAATATGCAGACCCCCTCGGATTCCGTTGGCCGCAGGGCACTGTTGTCGTTAGATGCTAATAAAGCCTTCAACAGTGTCGGCTGGCGGTACCTGTGGGCGGTGCTGTCCAAATTCGGATTCGGTCCCAGATTCCTGAGGTGGGTACGACTTTTGTATGCTGCGCCCAAGGCGGCCGTACGAATGGCAGATAGGATGTCCCATGCTTTTGCTCTGGGCAGGGGGACCAGGCAGGGTTGTCCCCTGTCCCCCCTGCTCTTTGCCCTGGCTATTGAGCCTCTGGCGGCCCTGGTGAGGGATTGCGGGTCGGTCCGCGGGTTCAGATATGGTGACATGCACGAAAAGATCATGTTGTATGCGGACGACATGCTCCTCTTTTTGGAGGATGCAGAGGAATCCCTTCAACAGGTGATGGCCATAATCACTGACTTTGGTCGCTTTTCAGGCCTCACCATCAACTGGACAAAGTCAGCCCTGATGTTCCTGGATGGGGAGCCGACGCACCGGAGCAGCCTGCCGTGCCCGGTCCCCATAGTGACGTCCTTTAAGTATCTGGGGGTCTGGGTGTCCCCCTTGATAACCGATTACTGTAAGCTCAATGTGTACCCCTTATTGTCCAGATTTAGGGATAAAATTCAGATATGGAACAGACTGAAGATGTCACTGGCGGGTAAAACCAACCTTATCAAAATGATACTAATGCCGCAACTGCTATACTTCCTCCATAACGCGCCCATTGTTATCACCCTTAAAATATTTTGTGTAGTTAACTCTCTCTTTCGACAGCTGTTGTGGCACACTAAACCCCCTAGGATAAAGCTAGAACAGCTCCAGCGCCCAAAGGAGGGGGGGGGCCTGGCTCTGCCCAATCCATGGTTGTATTACTTGGCGGCACAGCTGCAGCACCTAATAGGGGTCATGGAACCTCTGCCCACGATCTCCTCGGCTAGGCTTATGCTGCGGGGATCTGGGGCAGCCTCGATCCCTGAGGGGTTGGAGGCCCGCAGGTTTCAAAGATCAAACAAACGTATGCCCACCTATGCTCTCGTCCAGAAGGTGTGGAATAAGGTCAGGCAGCTTCAAGATGTGTTGGGGTTCACTGAGTTTAGTCCCATTTGGGAGAATGACACATATGAGGAACTGGCCAGGCTTGACCAGGGCCACAGGTGGAGATCCGTGGGGATTACGCATCTTAAGCATATCTTTCGGAGGGGGGCTCTGTTGTCCTTTAGCGAGCTGAGGTCCAGATTTAACTTGCCACCCACCATGCAGTTTTACTATATGCAATTGCAGCACGCAGTGCAGGCCCAGGGGATAGCTGTAGAGTGGGTTCAGTCCCCCACACCTGTTTTCCGAATGTTGAGTTCCGCGCAGGATACCAGGGGCATGATATCGCAATGCTACGGCATGCTTTTGGCGTCATTCCTTGAGGGGTGCCCTATGAAGGTGGCGGAACAGTGGGAGACAGACTTGGGACCCCTGGAGGGTGAGGTATGGGAGGAGGCGCTGCAGGACGTTAATACCTGTTCACTAAATGTATCACAGAAAGTCTCCCAGCTCTACATATTGTTAAGGGTGCACTTCACCCCGGTCAAACTTTTTAGAATGGGCAGATCTCTGGATCCGCTGTGTGGACGCTGTAGGGCGGCCCAGGGGGATCTGATTCACTTGCTCTGGCGGTGCCCCAAGTTACACAGATACTGGGCTGAGGTTCTGGCTACGCTGAATTCGGTGTTCCAGGCCAACGTCCCTCTGGAGCTGCTTCATTGCATACTAGGTGTCCTGGAGGGGGTGATTGAGGAGGAAGGCACCAGGGTGGCATTCGCTAGAGCTCTATTTCAGGCAAGGAAGCTCATTCTCATACATTGGAAATCAAGGGAGGCGCCTTTGCTAAAGACCTGGGTCCAGCATATGGGTAAGACACTGTTGATGGAGAAATTTATCTATCAGCATAGAGGTAACGCAGGGAAATTCCTTAAACTTTGGGATCCCTGGCTTGCGATACCTGGCCTAAGCCCTTTGGAATTGGTTCAAACTAGGCTACTTGGTGGGGTTTAGTGGTATAGGACGTGTGAGCACTGTTGTGTAGTAAAGTCTATGATGTATAACCAGCAATTCTGTTGTAATAGACTAGAAAGTAATGATGCAAGATGTCATTCTGTTTATTGTATTCCTGTAACAGTATGTTTTATGAGCAATAAAAACCTTTTGATTAAAAAAAAAAAAAGTTAACGGAAGATCTACGCCAATGGTCCCTGTATAATTTATCTTGGCTGGGCCGTGTTAATGCAGTCAAGATGACCCTTTTACCCAAAATATTGTATCTTTTCCGCTCCCTGCCCATTCCGATCACTAAATCTTACATTGATTCTCTTCAGTCTGCTATAACTAGATTCATTTGGGATAAGAAGGGAAACCGCCTTTCCAAGACGGTCCTTTTTAGGCCTAGACTGAAGGGGGTCCTTGGACTGCCTAATTTGTGGTGGTACTATCGCGCGGCCCAACTTAGCCAGTTTTCGATAATCTATCTAAAAGGTCCCAAGCCCGACTGGGTCTCCATGGAAAGAGCCGCTACCCCAGGGTTTACCCTAGACTTCCTTCTATGGTGCCACCCTAGGAACCGACCCCCGATCTTAGCTCCTACACTTTCCCACTCCATGTCCTTATGTGACTCACTTCACAAACTGAAATCACTGGTATCCCATTGGCACCCTCTGGCACATATCTTTCACAACCCCCGATTCCCCCCGGACTAGACATAGTTGCCTTTAAATGGTGACTTGACAAAGGTTTATACAGAATTGGCCACTTTTTTAACTCAAACGGACCCCTCACTCTAGGCCATTGCACCTCTAGACTTAAAATGCCCCCATCTGAGAAATTTCGCTTTTTCCAACTCTCCCACTTTCTAAACCAGATTAGGAGGGCCTGTCCGGATCAGCCTTCTGTGACCCCCTACGAGCAGTGGTGTTCTTCAGCCATGGACACAAGAGGAGGTATTTCTTTAATTTACTCCACTCTGGCCGAGCCTCTGGAGAAAGCGCTCTACATGACGAGCTGGGATCGTGACCTTGACCTCGATTGGTCATTAGAACGGTGGCATTCTAATTTGGCTCGTTCCTTCAAGGGCATTTTGAATGTGTCGCTTGTTGAGGCGAGCCTCAAGGTTATGACCCGCTGGTACTTGGTTCCCACTCGCCTTGCCAAATTTTACCCGCAATCCTCCCCCTTGTGTTTTAGGGGTTGTGGGCTTACTGGCTCCTTCCTCCACACACTGTGGGAATGCCCTAGAATCCGATCATTTTGGCATAAAATCTTCCACCTTATTAGAAAACTCACGGGAGTGGGGATTGCTCATGATCCCACCATTGCCTTACTCAACAACCCTATCCCTAAAATTTCCAAATGCACACAGGCGCTGATATTTTTCATCTTCTTGGGAGCCAAGATGACTATTACCAAGGCCTGGAAGTCTCCGTCAGTTTCCTTTTTAATGGCCAAAAGAAAAATCTCCTGGATAATGTCCAATGAGAAAATTTCCAACATTATTCTAGACACTGTAGATGGCTTCAAGCTCATCTGGGAACCTTGGGCTTCATATGTTGGAGTCCCCCTTTGATTCTCTCCGCTCGCTCACGAATCCTCTGCATACTAGGCCTTCCGTGTGTCTCCTGTCTCCTAGTCTTATGTCCTTCTCTTTCCTCACCTGTTCTCTTTTCTTTTACCTTCTTTTTCCCTACTGTTCTACTTTATTAGTATATTTAATTTAGCTTTCGAAGCAGTTATGGACCTTAAAGGTCATTTATGCATTTCTTCTCTGATTGAATACTGTTTTGTTTTCGTATTAAGGGTCTATTGCATGTCATTTTCGGAACCAGAGGACGAGGGTAGTCCCCTCTTTTCTGGCTCCTAGGTTTTGATGGCCCTTATGTTCTGTTCGAATTGGTCCTGGACCAGAGCTCCGTATAGTTTAACATGCCTATCCATGTTTCTGATACTTTATTTGGGGCGAATGTTATTTTGGGGGGGCCCTAGGCCGCCCACCCCCGGAGTAGTGTGCTCCCTTTTGGGGCTTGGGGGGAGGGTGGGACGGGAGTTCCAGCCATCTTAGTATGATATAACTATAATTGCTCTTTGATGCTGTTATGGAGCTGGCTACTTAATGTTTTACCTTGCTCTGGCCGAATTATGCCTTTCTTTGTATCATTGCAAAACTCTTAATAAAAACTATTATTAAAAAAAATAAAAAAATAAAAATAAAAGTGCAGTTGGTAAGTTTTCACTATTGTCCTGGCGACCAAGAGGGAAGACAAAGGCAATCTTTTGACTGTTTCTTTTTTAAAGGTATGCTGTGATAGTGTTATATATTTTAATAAAAGGCTGCAATGACCATTTTGACTCCAAAAAAAAAAAGGGAAGGGGAGGGAAGGGAAACGGCAGAGGAAAAGGGGAGGGAATCGTAGAGAGGAGGGGGAAACATGGGGGGGGACTAGCAAAAAAAAGGGAGAGGGAAGACCAAAACTTACAATTGTGTATATTAGTCCTAAGGAACTTCCAAACCAGGGTAAACTAAAGTGGATTCTTGGTTCCCATAAAGCCCCCCATTAGAGGTGAAGATAAAGGAAAACAAAAGAAGATCCCAAACGGTCTGTATAGTTCTCCTGAGGGCTGTGGAGGGGAGGGGGCCAGGAGGAAAACCTCCAAGGAAATGACGATGTCAGGTGTCACAATAGTCAGGGGTGTACAAATACAGTAAACCTCAATGAAGGGGGCAAATAGTCCTTGTTCCAAGTAGCAAACTCCTAAACATCACACCCCACATGCAAAAAACAACCCAGTATAGGCGCATGCAAATACATAATGAACAAAAAAAATGTGTACCAGAAGTGGTTAATGGTGAACGTAAGGTCCGAACAATATGAGGGAAATTAGACATTTTCCCAGAGGGGGTTGTGCATGGGTGTGAAAAATATGTGGACCTCATTGGGCGTCTACCTTGGAGTGGGACTGTATAAATATAAAAAAAAAAATGGCTGTAATAGTTTCCTTGTTTAGGCTTTCTTTTTTCTATTTCAATCTGGTGATCCAGCCAGTAAGTCTGTTGTTTTTCTGTTTCAATATTTTTATTAAGGCATTTTCAATCTCCACACAACAAAACGGAACAAATAAAATCGTATAAGGAAGCCATATTATCAAAAGCAGTATAAAACATACACAGAACGTATCCTCGACTGTAATATATATGGTGGTAGTCTACGTATACAATGTAGAATTCTCAGTAGATTTCACCATTCGGCATACACAGTAGTATGCCAATCATTCAGAAGTCAGTTAACAAAACACATGTCAAGGCCCACGAAATTCAAGGCAGTAATTGAACAATCAAATGCGTGGAAAGGCAGAACAGTATTATCATCGATAAAAATGAATAAATTAAAACGAATTTCAGGGGCCCAACACCATTCCCAATATATAGAATATCAGGTTAGTTATTGGGACCGCGTGTCAAAGATACAGGTATTCCAAACCTATTACTATAAGTTAAGCAAGGAAAATAAACGTAGTAAAATCAAAAGAAGAAGAAAAAAAAAAAAAAACATAAATGGTATGAGGGGGAAAGTATCTCCGTGCCAGCCGATGAAACATCCGATATCTAGATCAGAAGAGACCTAGGATCATATGACAAATAGTTGATCCATGGATCCCAGACAGCTTTGAAGAAATCTAGTTTGTCATGAAGGATAGCAGTCATATGTTCGTTGAGCATGATCCAGGAGAGTTTGTTTTTAAGGTGGTCGAATGGGAGCATGGCCGACCTCCACGATTTTGCTATAACCATTCTAGCTGAAATAAATATAAATCTTATAAGGCATTTTTGAGGTCTAGAGGCGTTTTTCACATCACACCCCAGCAGCGATTGTTTCGGAGATTTAATTAAATTAATTTGAGTAAGAGTATATATAAAATTATAAACTCTGATCCAATAGCGCCTCACTCTGGGGCATTTCCACCATATGTGGTACATTGTTCCCTCAAGTCCACATCCACGGAAGCAAAGAGGAGAAGCATCAGGTACAAAGGAAGCCAGTCTAAAGGGAACCATGTACCACCTCAAGAGTATTTTGTAATTTGCTTCAATTATTGAAGTGTTCATAAGCGAACGTGAAGCTCCCTGAGCCAATTTTAACCAGTCCGAAAGCTCAATACTTTCCTGGATATCCTCATCCCATTTTACCATATATTTCAATCTAACTGAAGAAGCTGTCAAAATAGAGTAAATATTTGAAATAAGACCTTGCATGCTGTCGAATTTACGACATAAATATTCCATTTTTGACAGTGACGTTAAATTGGAATCACATGGCAAGGTTTCCAAAAAACGTTTTATTAGATCATAATTACATCTTTCAGAAATTGGAATATGAAAACGTTCCTCCAGGATATTATAACGTAGCATTCCACCAGTATCACAGACGTCCGCAATGCGTATCAGACCTTTATTTTTCCACCATTCAAAATTATTGTGAACAAGCCCCGGGGCAAATTTTCTGTTCCCAAAAATAGGCGCCATCGGGGAGTGAAGAGATCTAAATTTATATGTTCTGGACAATCTATCCCAGATATTAAGAGATAGCGATAAAGTTGGGCATAATATCGGCGGCCTATCACCAGGTGGCAACCAAAGCATGTGTGATAAAGACATACCTCTACATGCGTGGCTTTCCAATTCCATCCAGATAGGACCGGGGCGTGAAGAGTGTGATCTAGTCAATTGTGCCAGTATTGCAGCATAGTAATATTTGATTAAATCAGGAGCGCCCAGACCCCCATAAGCCTTGGGAGTAAGTAGGGTATGTTTATCTACTCTAGGTTTCTTATTCCCCCATATATACGAAATAACTCTGGATTGAAAAGCTTTGAGGTCTGATTGAACTAATGCCACCGGAAGTGAGCGGAAATAGTATAATAATTTTGGGAGGATATTCATCTTGATAGAAAATAATCTACCCAGCCATGACGGTGGATGAAATAACCATTTGTCCAAATCAGCCCTAAGTTTTTTAAATAGAGCAGGGTAGTTCTGGGAATACAACGTGCGTATTGATGGAGTGATGTTGATCCCCAAATATGGGAGGGAATCCGTATGCCAATTAAAGGAGAATGATTGCTTAAGTGAGGAGATCGTGACATCGTCCAATGAAATATTCAAGGCTTGAGATTTTTCCTGATTAACAGTTAGGCCAGAAATAGAGGAAAATAATGCAAGAATAATAATATTCAAATTTGGAAGAGTAGTGATTGGTGAAGATATCAGCATTAGGATGTCATCTGCAAAAAGGACACATTTATGCTCACTGATACCACATTTAATACCCAAAATATCTGGAGAAGATCGAATTTTGATTGCTAGTGGTTCCAGGGCCAGGACAAAGAGTAGTGGCGACAAAGGACAACCCTGTCTCGTTCCCCTATGAATCAGAATGGGATCGGAGGAATATCCACCAACCATCAAGGATGCCGAAGGGGAGTTATACAGCATTTGAAGAATAGTCAAAAATCGTGACTCAAAACCAAATTTATGTAAAATATAGAAAAGATAATCCCAAGATAGGGAATCGAATGCCTTGTGCATATCTAATGACAAAAGCATTTCAACAGAAAAAGCTCTCACACTTACAGGGGTGAGACAGACCATGTAACACTGGTAGAGGTGCTTAGGGTCCACTTTTATTTTCTTATGTAAAAACTTTATCCCAAAGGGAAAAAATATGTTTGCTGTAATTGATTAAAAATATTGGCTTAAATTCAGTTTCAGTTTGTTATTGTATTTAAATCAGCTTTTACTTGTAACACTCATCTCCCCTTTAGAGTGATAATGTTGCTGTCCAAATCTGCCCCCTGTGCTCCTTTATCCAGAGTGGTGTCTGTCTAATGCAGGGGATGTGTTACTGGCTAGCTCCACAGGGGAAAAAAGAGGGGGAAAAAGCCTCAAAAAAGAAAACTAATACAGCCACCACATCTCATGATTGGTACGCTACAATATATACAATTTTTGGTTATGGGTTTAATATTTCACCCTAACATATAAACAATGTGTTATCTGATGCATAGGGGTTCCTTTATATGCAACACAAAGATTTTAGCTGTATCACAGCCTTCAAAATATGCAAAATTAAATGAAATTCTGCACCAGCATTTACCGTAGGTCATATTAACTGAATAACTACCGATGGTAAAGGAACCTGGCCTGATTGGACAGTCACATGATACACGAGCTGGAACAACTGATGAGAGATGAAAAGGGTTGTTATGACAATGCATTTTTAGAGGGCGTGGCCTCCTTCTTTAGGTCTATCATGTGTTCTCAGATGAGCCCATCCTGGGATTATTAACCCCTTTATTATCACATAATGGGCTTCTACAAGGAACACATAACTATTGATTGAAATGGCAACTTAATTAACAATGGAAATGAACATTAGATTTCATAGACCCGTTCCCCCTTCACTTTTGTATTGTATTATGCTCCAAGCCGGGGGCAAGCAGAACTTTTCTCATCTATGTTGGGGGGGGGGATTTGAATGTGGCCCTTGACCATATGCTAGACAAATCGGGAAATGGTCACTCACGCCTGCTCCACCCTCCAAAACAGAGTGTGTATGTAGCTAAGCTCCTCCACTTGCATGGTCTAGTAGACAGCTGGAGGGACCATGTTGGACCATTTAATTGGCGCATCAATGAGACCTTGCTAAGTGACCCGGTACAATCCACAATTTCGGTCAAAGAACTCCAAAAATTATTTTATACCAACAATACGGAGGATATTTCTCCCTAAACGCTCTGGGTGGCCCATAAGGCTGTCATTAGAATCAAACTAATCCAGATTACTTTCCAGCGCAAATGGGAAAAAAGAGCTGAAAGTGTCAAAGTCGAAAAAGAATTCCAAACAGTCTCCAAAAAAAATAAGTGTCACCCCACAGCTGAGTCTCTCGCTCAATTAAAGGCGGCACACCTAGTATTAAATCTCACACTCATCACCAAAGTTGAAAATAACCTTTGTTGGACTAACGCTCTGTATTATCTACAGAAAGACAAAATAGGTCCCAGGTTGGCTTATATTTTGACTTCCAAAACACAGTCCTTCTCTTTACCTAAAATTCGCTCCCCCACATGTACTCTCACTCAGGACCCTGATCAAATTATGGCCACTTTTCAGAAATGGAAAAAAAAATAAACTAATAAAAAAGCCGCAACTAAAAAATGTTATACAACATCAAAACACAATATACAAAGAAAAAAGCTGCGCTAATGTGTGTGTTAATAAGATGCACTGACACCAGTGCAAATATTACAAGAAGTGAATGACAAACAGTGATCACACTGTGAGCTTGGTAAAAAAAGACGAATGAACCCTTATGGGTTAATCACAGTTCACCATAAAGTCCATAACAGACTGAATAATCATGGTCTCCAAAGTGAAAAATAAATATTTCCAACTCCTGAAGAAAGTGATGATAGAAGCACCTCCACCTAAGTCACACACTGCCTCTTACCGAAACTCTATGATCTCTTATTACAGGAGATCATAGACAGCATGTAATGACGGTATCCTCACAGCATATCACCAGACTGGGACGGTCACAGTAATGGATGGCCTCAAGCAGTGTACCGATATATGTTTAGAAAGAAAATAGAGAGCTCCCATAGCATGAGATCCTCAAGGTTTTTAATAAGTTAAAAAAGATGTACACTTACATCAAGGCAGTTGTCATACAGCATATAAAAATCGAGCAGGCCGGCTCCTCGAACGAACAGCCCGTATCTTTCGGTGTAAACACTTCACGCAGTGACGTCAGAACGTTGTCTCCCAACGTTTTGTCTCGATGGGGACGTGGTCAAGGGATACAGGCGGCGTTCTGAATCACCGCATTTTAAATACAAATGGTATAGTGCAGCCTCGCTGTGAGTCCCAAAACAGCCGCACCAGCGCCATTTTAACTGATGGAAAAAATATGTATGAGAGTAAGTTTATACTGAATAACATACCCCAAAACAAAGCAAAAAGAAGAAGATAAAAAAAGGCCCAGGCAATCGCATACACGATCCCCTAGCATCCACATATATCCCTATATCGGATGAACAGCATAAACAATGGATGAACATATATATAAAAAATAAAAAATCTTTTTAAAACTGGTGTAAGGGGTTAGCTCGGTAGCGGGGTGTGTGACCCCTTGGATGGGTTCACTACACACTGAATTTATACAGACAGGCAGTCGAAGACGGTTGAAAACAAAGATTTTGGTTTATTCTTCCATCTTGCTGGAAACAAGTGCAAGCATCCAAACAGCATAAACAAAATCAAACATAAAATAAACCCTGGCCACTTGGGGCGTCTATCTTCACCACACAGGAACCTATCTATGGGGTCTGGCAGACACTGCTGGTCATACAGCAGAAAAACAATAGTCTTTTGATTTTTATCACACAGAAAAATCAATCCTCTCCTCACCTTCTCAGAAGACTTTCAGTACGCTGCTCTCCTTACTCACAAAGCCTCAGGATTATGCAGCAATTTAGTGGTAATCCTCTGGACTACTTATAGAGGCCTTAATTGCCTCATTCTGAACAGCTGAAGTTTTTCAACGGCCTTTAGCCTTTTTCTGGCTACAGTTGCCGCCGACGCCTAATAACAATTGGTGTATTGTCTAAACAAGGCAGAAATGTATGTCCCTTCTGTGACAACACCCACAGATTTACCTGACTTCCTGTCACACTGGATATTTCAAATGTATAAAAAGGTAGCTCAAATTTAGGACCTTCAACCTATATAAATCTCCCAGTTTGGTAGATCCACATGAAATTTGCATATCAAGCCATGTGAATCCTAACATGCCAGATGTGTTCAGGCCGATCAAAGCAGAATTCAAACGCCTGCCAATAATTTCTAAACTGATAAAAATACTAGGAGGAGAGATAAGGGGGCGCAAAAAGAAAATATATATTAACCCCCTGCGCTCAAAACCATCCCATCATAAAGGATTTTATAAAGTACTGCCACAACAAAGCAATACACTATTTATGACCCTTCATGTCTTAATGTAATGTAGTTCTAAAATCTAATAACAGCTGAATAGGACTCACATCAAGCTCACAGATATCACCAATACTGGCATCTTTAATCTGAGTGCGCACCCCCTAACGGAACCTGAATTGGCAGTCCTTGACAAGGGACTTAAATAAATTTAACACTTATATGGACATTCACAAATATGTTCGAAAACGTAATGTCCAACGGTATATGGCCTCTAATCCTTTCAATCCGTCTAGGACTGTTTCTTATGGTTATGTACATTCAGGTTTAGCCAGCTTTAGGTTGCATACTAGAACATTTTGTATTGACGAAGGTGCTTGAACCAGAAACGTGTTGAGTACCGAAGATATTACTTTAATACCGGAGAGTATTTTTATAATACGTCATACTATCTATGTAATCTGTCATGTTTTCTTTGTCTTTTTTTCTTATTTTTGCTTTTAAAATACTGTGGGCTAGATTCATAAAGCCCGCCGTAAGTTTGTGTGGGCGTAGCGTATCTGAGATATGCTACGCCGCCGTAACTTAGTGAGGCTGGGGCTGAATTCACAAAGAACCTGCGCCCTAAGTTACGGCGGCGTAGCGTACATCTGCCGGCGTAAGCGGGACGAATTCAAATTGAGAAGAGGTGGGCGTGTTTTTTGGAAATAAAACATGACCCCACGTAAATGACGTCTCTAACGAACGGCGCATGCGCCATCCATGAACGTATCCCAATGCGCATGCTCCTAATCACGTCGCAAATAGTCAATGCTTTTGACGTGAAAATTATATTTACGCGAAGCCCTATTCGCGAACGACTTACGCAAACGACGTCAAATTTTCAAAATTTGACGCAGGAACGACGTCCATACTTAACATTGGCTATGCCTCATATAGCAGGAGTAACGTTACGCCGGAAAAATCCGCCGGGCACACGTACGTTTCTGAATCGGCGTATCCAGCTCATTTGCATATTCTACGCTGAAATCGATGGCAGCGCCACCTAGCGGCCAGCGTAAATATGTACCATAAGATACGACGGCGTAAAAGACTTACGCCAGTCGGATCTTAGCCTAATTTCGGCGTATCTTGCTTTCTGAATACAGAAAGAAGATACGCCGGCGCAGCTTTGAATTTACGCGGCGTATCAATAGATACGCCGGCGTAAATTCTTGCTGAATCTAGCCCTGTATGTGCTTTTTGTGATATGTCTTTTTAATGATCATTTCATGTTTGAATGATCAAACGATTTTATATACTCATAATAAATATTTTGTTTATCTATTGATGTGTGGTTGTTGCCTACAAAGTCCCAACCAAAGGGGGTTCCTTTTCCTTCTATAAACACAGGGATGTGGCGACAACACACTGGTCTGACATGGTGAAATCCTTTCAGATTACAAAAATGTATTGTTGGACTTGTTAACAAGGGAGTGCAGCTGGGGATTTTGGATAAAAAAGAGAAGGAGTATAGAGGGCCAAATCCTCAAAGCAGATGCGCCGACTTAACCAGAGTTTTCTAAATTTACACGGCGCGTATCTTTGCGCCCGATCCTCATAACGAGTTACGCCTTAAAATCCGGGTTTTCCGTCCTACCTAAAATTATTACACCTGCGCATCCCCGGACGCAAACGCCGCTGTTTTTGATAGGCAAAGATGCAAATAAGGGAGATAGGGCGATCCACAAAATTAAGTGTGTGCGCCGTAGATTACGCCCTGTGCGCACCTGTTAGTTTCCCTGCGCAAATTTACACTTTATAAAAGCAGACCTAATTTTACACATGCCGTGTAAGGGTCTGCTCAAGCAACTGAATAGAGGTAGAGCTGACAACACATCTCTGCAGGACAACAATCTGACTGCCAAAATGCCCGGGCCATCAATGGTTGTAACGGCACTCGCCACTTTACAGGCACAAAGAAGGAGGAGGGCACAGAGGAGGAGGAGGAGGGCACAGGAGAGGGTTTACTGCCCATGGCGAGATCTGTTTGCCATGCCTGCTTCAGAGGTGTATGGCAACTACATATTTAACAGGGAAGCCATCCTGGAGCTCACAGAAATCCTGAAGGATGATCTCACCACCCCAACCCAACGATCCCATGCCCTGCCACCTCTCCAAAAAGTAATGGCAACATTACATTTTCTGGCCACTGGGTCTTTCCAGCGCGCATCTGGAGGTCTGTCTGGGATGGTCCA
This sequence comes from Rana temporaria, assembly GCF_905171775.1. Taxonomy (NCBI): domain Eukaryota; kingdom Metazoa; phylum Chordata; class Amphibia; order Anura; family Ranidae; genus Rana; species Rana temporaria. The sequence goes on along the minus strand of NC_053491.1, from coordinate 289,326,285 downwards.
GTCCTCTATGAGCACGTGTGTCCATCAAGTGGTCCCTGCAATACTGCGGCACATGGCCAATCAGTTCCAAAAGCCCACCCAGGAGGACCAGCGTCTGCAAACCATGACTGACTTTTATGAAATTGATGGGTTCCCACGGACCATCGGGGCGATAGACTGTACACATGTGGCACTACAGCCCCCCCATGACACTGAGCACCTGTTCCGGAATCGAAAAGGCTGGCATTCTATAAATGTGCAGGTGATTGTAGATGCCCATGGCCTCATCTGGCACCTTTGTGCTAAATTTCCTGGTTCGTGCCATGACAGTTTTATTTTCCGGCAGACCAACATCTCCCGAGATTTGGAGATGAACGTGTATGGAGACAGCTGGCTGATTGGTGAGTGACATTGTGTCAGGTATGTCCCCCCCCATGATGCAGATATCACAAGGGGCACATGCATGACTAACATCCTCCTGTCTTTTCCCTTACAGGTGACTCTGGATATGCCCTGGGACCCCACCTGATGACCCCCTTCAGGAACCCCCAAACCCCAGGAGAGCAACGCTACAACCAGGCGCACATTCGCACCTGGGCAGTTGTGGAACGCACATTTGGGCTTCTGAAGTCCCGCTTCAGATGCCTGGACAAGACTGGGGATACATTGTTGTATTCCCCAGACTCTGTGTGCCAAATAATTGGGGCATGTTGTATACTCCACAACTTTGCCATGAGAAAGGGACTGCATATTGACTTATGTGCTGACCTGACCCCCCACCCAGGCAATCCCCCCCTAACCCACTCTACCCGGTCTGCTGAGGGCACAGCAGCCAGGAGACGCCTTGCAGAAGGCATCTTTTCACAGTAAATGCACATAAATCATGTCACAATGAAATTTTTTGGATTCACCAAAAACGCACAGAAATCATGTCACAATGAAAATGTATGTTTGCACAGTAAATGCACATGAATAATGTCACAAAGAGAATGTATCTTTGATCAGTAAATGCACATTAATTATATCACAATGAGAATGTCTTTTTTCACAGAAAACGCACATTAATTATCTCACAATGAGAATGCATGAATGCACACCACTGTGGTCCCTAGCACAGACACATCACATGCACATCGAATTGGATTAGATCCAAGTACCCCCCCCTTTGGTACTTGGGAGCAGTAATGCCACGCCACGGCTCCAATTATGTCACTGTGCATTCATACACCATTCAGGAACCTGGGATGACTTCTCCCTGGTTCTGGGGATCCCTACTCCACCAAAACTGAGGGTGACACCCTTATTTCATCAGGAATGCCACCCCCCCCCCCACATTCACACATCGTTCACACACATAAACCAAATCATAAGTACAGTATAATAAACAAAATCATAAAAATAAAAAAAAAGTACCCCTGCAACTTTGTGCGCAAATGCGCTGTGGATACAGCACTTACGACACCAACTTAGGGCGCCGTAACTTAAATGACATAAGTTAGGTAAAACTAAATTTGCACAGCTTTTTGAGGATTTGGCCCTTAGTGCCTCTGGCTCCTCATATACCGGTAATGTACTATCTTCCAAAAGTCCATAAGGATGCTGCACGCCCCCCCCTGTTCGACCCATTATCAGTGGGATTGATTCCATTACATCTCGTATAGGACACTTTATCGATTTCCATTTACAACCTTTAGTGAAATCCATTCCCTATTACCTTAAGGATACCAGAGACACCATTCGACTTCTGTAACAGGTAGTTTATTGCGATGATTATTTGTTGGTCACTGCAGACGTCGCAGCTCTGTACACTTGCATACCACATAAACTGGGACTTTCTGCTGTGGATTATTATCTAACTAAAAGTGATAAGATCCCTGTAAACCAACAAAGGTATATTATGGATCTAATAATTCACAACAAAACACAATTATTTCTGTTTAACCACTTAAGACCCGGACCAAAATGCAGCTAAAGGACCTTGCCCCTTTTTGCGATTCGGCACTGTGTCGCTTTAACTGACAATTGCGCGGTCGTGCGACGTGCCTCCCAAACAAAATTGGCGTCCTTTTTTACCCCACAAATAGAGCTTTCTTTTGGTGTTATTTGATCACCTCTGCGGTTTTAATTTTTTGCGCTATAAACAAAAATAGAGCGTCAATTTTGAAAAAAATGCTATATTTTTTACTTTTTGCTATAATAAATATCCCCCAAAAATATATATATATAAAAAAAAATGTACTCAGTTTAGGCCGATACGTTCTATTCTACCTATTTTTGGTAAAACAAATCGCAATAAGCGTTTATCGGTTGGTTTGCGCAAAATTTATAGCGTTTACAAAATAGGGGATAGTTTTATTGCATTTTTATTATTTTGTTTTACTACTAATGGCGGCGATCAGCGATTTTTTTCGTGACTGCGACATTATGGAGGACACTTCGGACAATTTTTACACATTTTTGGGACCATTGTCATTTTGTTTATTGTGAAAATGACAGTTGCAGTTTGGGAGTTAACCACAAGGGGGCGCTGATGGGGTTATGTGTTCCCTGAAGTGTGTTTACAACTGTAGGGGGGTGTGGCTGTAGGTGTGATGTCATCGATTGTGTCCCCCTATAAAAGGGATGACATGATCGATGCAGCCGCCACAGTGAAGAACGGGGAAGCCGTGTTTACACACAGCTCCCCCCATTCTTCAGCTCTGGGAACCGATCTTCTTAAGCTCCACGGAGCTTCGGACCGGGTCTTGCCCGTGACCCACGGCTGGGTACTAGTACAGGACGTACCCAGTCGTGCCATTCTGCCGACATATATGTGAAAGAGGCGGTCTTTAAGTGGTTAATGACCAGTTCTATTTGCAACAGAAGGGAGTAGCTAAATTTGCCCCCAGTTTTGCTAATCTTATTATGGCCCAATGGGAGGAGGATGTCGTCTATGCCCTAAATAGACCTGAATTGGTACTATGGTTCAGATATATAGACGACATCCTTCTCCTGTGGAAGGGTGACAAGGAGTCCTAATGGGATTTTATGGCTATTCTTAATACCAACAAGAGAGGCATTGTATTAAGTTATGAGGCTAGTTGTACCACCATTCACTTTCTCGATTTATACATTTTCATTTTAGATCACTGACTAATTACCAGGACTTTCTTCAAAGCCACCAACCAGAATGGATACATTGCAGTTGACAGCTGGCACCACATCTCTTGGCTGAAGTCAACTATTGCGCAATGGACGCAATTGTACTAACTTATCTGACTTTTACCATCAGGCTTCAATTCCCAAGTCCAAATTTGTAGAGAAAGGTAATCATCCCACAACCATAGATGAGGAGATTGGCAAGGTGTCTTTATTGGATAAGTGCACATTGACAACGGAACAACCTAAACGTATACAGGACACTAAGTTTAGTTTTATATACAACATAAACAAATAAAATATATCTTTAATTGCCACTGGAATGTACCTAAGAATGATTGATTGTTAGGCCCTGCCCTTCCCAATCGTGCTGGAGTTATTTTCAGAAAAGCACCTCCTTTGAATGGACAGTTTGCTACAAATGTTATTGATCCTCCGATCAGAGCTTATATTTTCCAGAATCTTGATGGGTATTATCCCTGTCGCAAATTCAACGTATGCATGCATAATATGTGTGGGAGGAGGAAGTCTGAGTCTGTTGAGTCTACTTCTACACCTGTGCCACCTGTGCCACAAAGCAATATGTGGTACGGACCATTAGTTCCTTCGGTGAGGGTTAATGAACATAATGGCAATATTTAAAAAGGCTGTATTAATCATAGCGTACCCAGACTCTCCCTCATCATAATAAAAACACATTAGGTACTACATTCCAGATCAAGACAAACTTGTCCCCCATTGGAGAGGTGACTACAGAATGAATATTGATTTGGGACATAGATGCCTTTATCAATAAAGCCTAGATTTTTGATTGTGGATTTATTTTCCTAGGGTCTTGTTTTCCTGATTTTTGCTTATTACCTACCTTTTTTTCCAATGGACTAGGTCCATACATTCCATCAGGTCATGTTCATACACTAGTTCCTTATTAGGAGCCTATATACCATATATACCTTTCCATGTCACTTACCACCTGTGACGGTATCGGTATGATATCCCCGTCAAGCATTCCCTCCTCTCCATACAAGAACATCACAGGATTCCCCACACATGAGTCAAGACTGGATGCTGGAACCAAGACACTTTATTGACACAAAAACTCAGCTTATATGTGGTTACAGCCTGTTAGGAACGCCCCCCTCACACAGTGGGGTTTCCCATACAGATTATAGGAGACAAGTCGGAGCCGACCATGCAGACACGTTTCTTTAGATAAAGACATCAGGGGAGTTAATTAATACACTGAAGCAATCAGAATAATTAACATACTACTTCTCTAATCGTTTAGCCTGATGATACAATACACATCTTTTAAGGGTAAACACAGATCTTCTTTACACAACACAATAGATCAATTAACCTTTAGAATAGTGAGGGGACATTAGCACGTCAATAACCGGTCAGAGGAATGAATCACACATGAAATTCCTTTCTACCTCTACAGACATGGCTAGCAGGGAGCAGTAAACTGAGACATATAGGCAAATGTATCACAATGGCCCCCCTTTTGCTCCCTGCTCCGGCAAATCCGGTTGGACCTTCCCTGGTCCAGTAGGGTTGACGGGTTCAGAGCTTTTAGTCCGAGGTTAACTCCGTTTGGCATGACTGACCTCCCTTGGCAACTGCTTCAGACTCAGGTATGTCACCGGGTCGTCAGATCACACGCCGGTCAGTCCCCAAGTCTTTGTGCGATCTGCAAAGTCACCCGAAGTCAGTGTGAAGACAGCGAATGGGTCTGTGCGCCGCCGTCTAGGTGTCCCGCTATGGGAGGGGGCAGGTTATGGCTCTGAAGTGACGATCACAGGAGATTCATAAAAAGAAAAAGTTATATTTGTTGAAATGCTGTAGCACTGGTGCTCAGAGTCCGGGGGGGGGGGGAGAGGGGACTCAGAGCCCCATAAGGTCAGCCACCCCCTGCTCCCTCCGCAGCCGCCGGTTCTCCTCTTGGAGCTTCTCCAGCTCCATCTCCAGTTCATGGAGCCTGGGGGGGTCAGCCCGCTGTGACCTCAGGTGGTTGTTCTCCTCCTCCATGCGGCTTATGCACTCCTCCAGCTCTATGTACTCACGGATCAGCTCCTGCTTGCTCATGTCCTGCAGGCTCTCCACGTGGTCCTTCATCATCAGGAACTGGGTGGTGGTGTAAGGGGCCACCGGTGGGCTCTTGGCGAACATCTCGGCCCGCATCTGGGACGCCCGCTGCGACTCCCTCTCCTCCAGTCGCTTCTTCTCCTCCCAGGTCAGCTTGTTATACGGCTTCCAGGACCTCTTCTTCTTGAAGGGTGGCCGGCGGTGCCTCTTTCTGCCCAGCTCCCTCCAGGGCCCCTCCGGCTCAGGGCTGGAGCCCATGACCAGCTGACAATGGTGTTCCCTGTTGTCCGTAATAGCAGATTGTACCATGAGGGCTTCGTAAGGGGTGCCCAATGGTTCTTCCCGACCCCGCTCCTGGGGATCCCAAGCCGAGTCTACACAATGGGCTGCTGCTGGTGGGCGGTACCCAGGTTGAGACCAATTTGACCTGGTGTTGTCATTCATGGGGCAATTCTGCTTGAAGTGACCCAACTGTTTGCACCGGAAGCAGCGTTGTTCGTTGTCCTCCTGGCGTGGGTAGCGAGGGCTAGATGTCATCGGTCTGTTAGGCGGTTGGTATCTAGCGGCTGGTGGGTGTGAGGGCGCCGTTGGTTGTGGAGGTTGTACCCGTGGTGTGACCTGGTTTGTCTTGCGAGTATCCGCATATTCATCCGCCAACTTCGCGGCCTCTGGTAGAGTCATGGGCCTGCGATCTCTCACCCAATCTTTGACATCCGTCTGGATGTGATTGTAAAATTGCTCCAGGAGCATTAGTTGCAAAATGTCCTCTGCGGTGGTGGCCTGGCTGCTGTTAACCCAGTTAGAGGCCGACAGGGACAGCTGGCATGCCCATTCTGCGTAAGAGTCTTTCGTGGTTTTGCGTGAGTCCCTGAACTTCTGTCGGTGGGACTCTGGGGTTACTGCAAAACGAGCCAGGAGCGCTTCTTTAACCCTGGCGTAGCTATGGATATCCTGATCTGGCACGGTCCGGAAAGCATCAGAAGCTTTGCCTGACAGTTTGCCTGACAATATTGCGACCCACTCTCTTCTAGCTATTCGGTGTAGGTTACATTGTCGCTCAAAATCCGCCAGGTAGTTATCAATCTCACAGTCCTTTTCATCAAAAGCTTTAAAAGCGCTAAACGGAATCTTCCTTGCGTCTGCTGTGCTGTACTCACTGTTCGTAGAAGGTGCGGCTGCTTGTTGGACTGCTGCCAGTTTTAACTGTAGCTCTGCGTCCCTTATTTGTTTATCCTTCTGTAGTTCTGCGTCTCTTATTTGTTTATCCTTCTGTAGTTCTGCGTCCCTTATTTCTTTAGCCTCCTGTAGCTCTGCGTCTCTTATTTCTTTAGCCTCCTGTAGTTCTGCGTCCCTTATTTCTTTAGCCTCCTGTAGCTCTGCGTCTCTTATTTGTTTGGCCTCCTCCGCTAACAGGTCCATCACTTTCAGCACCACATCCGGCGTTGGGTTCGGGCCGAACCACGCTAGCTTCTCTCTCATTAGCTTGTTGGCTGGCGATTCCTCCTCCTGAATCACTGGTGTCTCCATCTCTTGTACTGCTGGCGTTGCTGCAATCACGTCCTCCTGGTCTATCTCCATTGATTCTGCTATGATGACCCGCTTGGTTTTGTTGCTAGCAATCCTTCCACGAACTTCCAGTAGTTCTTCCAGTGTCTGCTTGGAATCCGGGTGTAAAGGAGAGTAGAAGGGAAAATCCCACTGCTACCAACCAATTGTGACGGTATCGGTATGATATCCCCGTCAAGCATTCCCTCCTCTCCATACAAGAACATCACAGGATTCCCCACACATGAGTCAAGACTGGATGCTGGAACCAAGACACTTTATTGACACAAAAACTCAGCTTATATGTGGTTACAGCCTGTTAGGAACGCCCCCCTCACACAGTGGGGTTTCCCATACAGATTATAGGAGACAAGTCGGAGCCGACCATGCAGACACGTTTCTTTAGATAAAGACATCAGGGGAGTTAATTAATACACTGAAGCAATCAGAATAATTAACATACTACTTCTCTAATCATTTAGCCTGATGATACAATACACATCTTTTAAGGGTAAACACAGATCTTCTTTACACAACACAATAGATCAATTAACCTTTAGAATAGTGAGGGGACATTAGCACGTCAATAACCGGTCAGAGGAATGAATCACACATGAAATTCCTTTCTACCTCTACAGACATGGCTAGCAGGGAGCAGTAAACTGAGACATATAGGCAAATGTATCACACCACCATTCTATTTTTTTTATTCTTTTAGATGTTATATATTTTTATATGGTTATAATGATATTGTTCAATATCAGACTTCAATGCATATTAGTTTTAGACTTTGTGGTGTGCGACCGGCCATGCAATTAGCCTTGTATGTAATGCTGGTTTCTGTCCTATTTTAATGATTGGCCTTTTGCCCTTTTTGGTGTGTGATTGATGTTGGTTTTCTGATGCACCCACCTAACCTTGCAGTTGTGACACACATGGACGGGGCCTGGTTGTTGTGAGTAATGAACGTCATTTATGTGTCATGCCCTGTTGTGTGTCTCCTGGTGTGTTGTGAATTACGCATTCATAACTACAAACAAGGCTTGGACATTCACCACAACGTTGTTTAGGTAAGCCGCTGGTCACGTGATTAACAAAGATGGCGACATACCCATGATTGGTGAGTTGAATTGAGGCAAGAAACACCACACCATATGTCGACTCGTGATAACGTGACCCTGAGGCTCGTGTGATTGGTGAGCCAAAGCGAAGGAGAGCGCACACCCTCCTCCAAGATGGCCATCAATTAGGCTTTGGTTCCTATCTAATTAGGTTATACGTTTTTCATATATATGGCGCAGTGTCTGACAGCAGGAAATACCCCAGTTGAAGTCCCATAAGAATAACGCTTGATTTACTGCCTGCTAGGCTCCATACACTGCGCCTGTTTTATTAGCTTTCATGATCACATTTTATTGTACACATCTTGAGCGATGTTTGTACTATTTTTTATTATTAAAGCCTTACAGTGCGTTGTTTGACCTACACCATGTGGAAGCCTTACTTTTTTTCTTTTATGACCACAATTTTTCCTTGGCAGGGGGGATTCAAGGTGTTTCCACATCCAGGAGATCATGGCTGTATCCTTGTTTCCTGTGTCCCGGTCTGTCACTCATTGCAGGTGTGTGTCTGCACCCGTTCCAAACCCAGGAGATTGTGGCCTGGTATCCTGGCTTCTATCCATGCCTGTTTGACCCTCCGCTGCTGGCGTATGTATCCACATCTTATGGTAAGAGTACAAAGGGTTACTAAATGCACAAACCACAAGGGTCAAAATCTACCTAAAAACGAACCCAGCAGCTGCCAAAATAAAGGTGTTCTCACTCTAAACAAATTTGATAAACAGTAGGTAATATTGCACTTGCTCTTAATAGCTAAAACTACAGTATAATCTATAAATATATAAATAAGTCCCAAATATGATAGGTGCATAATAACAGCACCCATTAACCATAAATAGTGCAAAGATAGTATAAATTGTCTAACAATGAATGTGCAATAAATGACAATATACATGCAAATAACATCTGTGCAAACAATATCAAATAGTCCAAAAAAACTCCCAACAGAGGGAATGTGCAAAGTTCTATATGTGAAGGAATAAATGTATTCCAATTCAATGTGTATAGAATCACATACACAGTGCAAAGAAGTTCAATCCAGGCTGTGCAGCAAGAAACATCAAAATAAAAGTGCAGTGTTCCATCATCCAAAAGAGTCTCAACCATCCACTGTTCACTCTCTGTTACTGCCACACTGATCGATTGACTCCCAGGATATCCTCAGCGTAGTCACAGGGTATTTAGGCTCATTGACATGCAGAGAAAAGAGGAAGGCATGGTGCAGTATAATCAATGTACAATTTATTAAAACAAAATAACTTACAATTAGGTTAAGAATAGAGTTGAGCGAACCCGAACTGTAAAGTTTGGGTTCGTACCGTACTTTTGGATTTTTGGCACCCGGCCCGAACCCGAACAATTACTGTAAGTTCGGGTTCGGTGTTCGGCAATGTAATGGCGCGCTGCAGGCAGCCAATCAACATTTGTTTAACTCGTGTGACCTAGAAGCCATCACAGCATGCCTACTAATGGCAATGGCTGTGATCAGAAATCAAATTACACCAGCACTGCATATGTTACTGTGAGATACACCCTTTAGATACTGTTCTTCTATTGTTTGTGCTATTCAAAAAACATCCATTTAGGGCAAAAAAAATTTTTTTTGCAGTGTTTCCACCATATCGGTACGTTGAGATACACCCTTTAGATACTGTTCTTCTATTGTTTGTGCTATTCAAAAAACATCCATTTAGGGCAAAAAAAAAAATTTTTTTTGCAGTGTTTCCACCATATCTGTACGTGTGAGATACACCCTTTAGATACTGTTCTTCTATTGTTTGTGCTATTCAAAAAACATCCATTTAGGGCAAAAGAATTTTTTTTTGCAGTGTTTTCACCATATCTGTACGTGTGAGATACACCATTTAGATACTGTTCCTCTATTGTGCTATTCAAAAAACATCCATTTAGGGCAAAAAAAATTTTTTTTGCAGTGGTTCCACCATATCTGTACATGTGAGATACAACCTTTAGATATTGTTCTTCTATTGTGCTATTCAAAAAAACACCCATTTAGGGAAAATATTTTTTTTTGGTGCATTCCTGCATATCTGTACGTGTGAGATACACACTTTGGGCTAGATCCACGTACATCGGCGCATATATAGGCCGGCGTACGCATTCTAAATTCCGCTATGCAGGCTCAACTCAGAGAGCAAGCACCGTATCCTCAGAGCATTTGCTTCCAACGTTGCGCCGGCGCAACGTAAATTCGTAGGCGTAAGCCGGCGAATCAAAGTGGGAAGGAAGTGGGAGTGGTTCCATTTAAATGAACTGTGACCCCATGCAAATACAACTAGGCCCGGCGTAACCCCTAAGATACGCCCAGGGCCTAAATAACGCCCAGACATGCGCCCGTCGAGTGCAAAAGTACATCCGACTTCTTTCCCCCCCCTGAAGCAAGGTACTTTTGTTTGCTGTTTGTTTAGAGCCATGTCTGCTCCAGCTACTGAGAAGGACAAGAGAAGAAGAATTTTTTCGGACCAGGAGAAGGATGTTATCATCAGGGCCATGTCCAGGTATGATGTGTACCTCCATGGTGCAGAGAGTGGCCAACACCACTAAGGCCAGAAGGCTCAGATCCTGTTGCAGATGCGACAGAGGTCAATGCCCTGGGATACAAGGTCCGGTCCTCCAAGGCCATTCAGAAAAAAATCAATGACCTGCGTCGCCTGGTCCGAGGGAAGCTGGCCAAGATAAGGAGTCATGCCAGTGGCACTGGAGGGGGACCAGCCACTACTATGACGCTCACTCCTGATGAGCAGGTGGTTGCCCAGTGTCTCCACAGGCATCAATGGGAGGGAGTGGAGGGCTTTGACTCCATTGAGGAGGCATTGAGGACAGGTAAGTGTGTTTTATCTCCTATCTGGTGTGTAGCATGTGAGGGGGTGGAAGGGAACATGTGACAAGTGTGTGGCTCCACCAACATGTGAATGTTTTGTGTCATCCACAGATGTGCTGGAGGGAGCTGGACCATCTTCTGCCGGTGGCCATCCCACACCATACCCCAAACATCATTCTGAGCCTGACCCCCTGGGAGGCCATGAGTCATCGGTGGAGGGGAATGGCCACACCTCTCCTCAGAAGGTGGTTGAGGAGGAGACGGTGAACATGGACACTGATGTTTGCCTCTACTCTACTCTCCCCCTTTGGCCAGGCCCACTCAGACCTCCACCTCCATCAGGGGTAGCCCCTTAGGGTCCTCCCCAAACTGGTCTACCCCCTCAAGGGGCTCCCCTTATAGACGGCCCAAGCCTCTCCTGGCCCAAGGAAGGCTACCAGGAAGACTAGGGGGGTGCCTGAGTTCCTCCTGGAACATCTCAAGAGGGAACAGGCCCACCAGACCTGACATCTGGGTGAGGTTGCCGTCCAGATGCAGCGAGTGGCAGACAGCATGGCCTCCTCTGCCAACATCAATGACAGTATCCAGGATGTCAACGCCAACTGTGCTACTGTGGTCACCTGCCTGGGGGATCTGCAGGCCACCACAGCAGGCCTCGTGACAGAGGTCCAGACCCTGGGAGAGGTCATACAGGACAATACTGCTGCCATCCAGGTGGAGGGGAGGCAGTCAAGGCTTCTGCAGGCCGAGACCAATGCGGTCCTCACCCGCATCGCCCTGGCGTTGGAGGGCAAGCAGCCAGCCAGGGAGAGACCAGGGGATGCTCCTCCTCCTCCTGATTCCCCCCCCACCCTGAGGCTCACCATGCAGTTAAGGAGCCTTGGCCGTGGCACCAGGCGTGGGCCACGACAGGGCAGATGAGTGCGTTTTACAGTGTGACTGGTGTGTGAATGTGGGGGTGACATACCTGCCAGCAAGGTGTGTCACCCTGGGTTGTCGGGGAGAAGTTATCCCCACGACCGTGTGAATGCGGTATGAATGGACAGCGACATAATTGGGGCCTTGGCGTGACGTTGCTGCTCCCAAGTCCTGCATGGTGGACTTGGGCTAATCCAATGTGATGTGGATGTGGTGTGTGTGAGCTAGGGACCACAGTGGTGTGCATGCGTGCATTGTCCGTGTGCCATGATAAATGTGTGTGTTTAACGTGCAAAGATGCGTTCCACAAGCCACCTCCTGACTGCTGTTCCATCAGCAGAATGGGTAGCCTCGGTCAGGGGGGGACTGTGTGGTTCTGGAGTCAGGTCATAACAAATGTCAAGCTCCAGGCCCTTTCTCACGGCAACGTTGTGCAGCATGCAACATGCACCGATGATCTGGCACACAAAGTTGGGGGAATACAACAGGGTACCCTCGGCCTTATCCAGGCATCAGAAACGGGACTTCAGGAGGCCAAATGTGCGTTCCACCACTGCACGGGTACGTATGTGTGCATCATTGTATTTTATCCCTCCTCTGGTTTGGGGATTCCGGAATGGAGTCATGAGATGGGGCCCAAGTGCATATGCAGAGTCACCTGGAAGGGAAAAGACAGGAGGATGTTAGCCATGCATGTGCCCCTCGTGATGTCTGCATCGTGGGGTCGGACAGTCATGCCTGACTCCCATGTCACTCACCAACCAGCCAGCTGTCCCTGTACACGTTCTGGTCAAATTCTGTTGGGAGGTTGCTTTGACGGTATATGTAGCTGTCATGGCTGGCCTCTGGGTGTTTGGCACGGACGTGCCATATGAGGGATTTGGCATTGGCTATCACCTGTACGTTGACGGAATGCCAATGCTTCCGATTATGGTATATGTGCTCTGTGGCACGGGGGGGCGTAGTGCCACATGGGTGCAATCAATAGGCCCTGATGGTGCGTGGGAATCTTGCAATACTGTAGAAATCACGCATTGCCTTCTGCCGCAGATGCTCCTGGGTGGGTCTGATGATGTTGTGGGACATGCGTCTTAGGATTGCGGGGACAACCTGGTGCATACATCTTCTCATGGAGGATTGTGCTATCCCAGCCACAACTCCACTTGTACGCTGGAACGAGCCACTGGCGAGGAAATGGAGTGTTGCCAGTTCCTTGACCAGTGGCTGCACTGCATGTGAGCAATCTGTCTGGCTGGTGAGGTCATCATGCAGGGTTGTGGCTAATTCCACGATGGCATCAGGGCTGAATCTGAAGATGCGATACACCACCGAATCCCCCATGCCAAAGACTGTTGTGCGCGGTCGGTATATCCTCTCCCGTCCCCTCCTCCTACGCGCCTGTGAAGCCAGTAGTATAGCTATGACCATGGATGCCCCTGGCATGTTGGCATACAGATTGTTGTCCTGAAAGTGTGGATGCTCAGCTCGTCCGTAACGGTGCTGCTGCAGCTGCTCTCTGGCTGACCTGTGCATGTCTGCTGCTGATTTACCCCTGCTTTTATGAGGGGTAACTTTAGGCCGGACGTACAAGTTACGCGGGGCGCGCGTAGCTGGCGTCGGGCGCACATAAGTTTGTGGATCGCCGTATCTCCCTCATTTGCATATTTGCATAGGAAATCAATGGGAGCGCCAGATGCGTCCAGCGTATATATGCGCCCACGCTGCGCCGGCGTAGGAAAGTTACATTGGTCGGAAGAAGCCTATTTTCAGACGTATCTATTTCTGTGGATACGCCGGCGCAGATATACACTTATGCCGGCGCATCTCGAGATACGCCAGCGTAAGTGCTTTGTGGGATCTGGCCCTTTATATACTGTTCTTCTATTGTGCTATTCAAAAAAAATATTTAGGGCAAATAATTTTTTTTGGTGCGTTTCTGCATATCTTGTATTTGTGAGATACACCCTTTAGATACTGTTCTTCTATTGTGCTATTCAAAAAACACCCATTTAGGGCAAGATCCTACATTTGAGAAATATGAGGAGAACGCCAAGGGACGTGGCCCCAGTCGTGGTGCTGCTGGTGGAGCTCCTGTTGCAGGGAGAGGACGTGGTCAATCTGTGCTAGCTACACGCACAAGTGAAACACCTTCCTCAGGTGCGAGTAGGCGACAGAGCTGCTGCGGTATTTGGTTGGGCCTAATACGGCTCTACGAATGTTGAGGCCAGGAGCAGTACAGGCGATAGTAGATTTGGGTTGCTGACAGTGCCTCCAGTTCCTTCACATTGTCTCCCAACCAGTCTTGTGCTGAAAGATCAGAGTTGGCACCTGCAGCCGATTGTCCATCAGTCTTTTCACCTCACCCCCTTGCAAATCAGCCAAGCAGTATGAGCCCCAAATCATGCAGCAGTCTCTTCTGCTTTTTGATGACTCTGTTAGCAGGGTTTCCCAGGGCCATCCACCTAGCCCTGCCCCAGAAGTGGAAGAGATTGAGTGCACCGATGCCCAACCACTTATGTTTCAAGATGAGTACATGGGAGGACCATCGCAGCACGTCTCGGATGATGAAGTAACACAGTTGCCAACTGCTGCTGCTTTCGCAATTGTGCAGAATGACAAGGAGGGCAGGAGTAAAGACTGGGTGGAAGATGATGTGGAGGACGATGAGTTCCTCGACCCCACATGGAATCAACATCATGCAGGTGACCTGTGTAGTTTGGAGGAAGAGGCGGTGGTCGCACAGAGCCACCAGCACAGCAGAAGAGGGAGCAGGGTGCAAAAGCGGAGCGTCCGTCCCTTAGACAGTACGCCTGCTACTGCCCAACGCAGCAAGGGACCGAACACACCAAAGCCAGGTCCAAGGAGTTCCCTAGCGTGGCAGTTCTTCACACAATGTGCTGATGACAAGACATGAGTGGTTTGCACGCTGTGCAATCAGAGCCTGAAGCGAGGCATAAACGTTCTCAACCTGAGCACAACCTGCATGACCAGGCACAAGCTGCAGTGGAGTAGACACCTCAAAAACCAAGAAAGGTCTCTGGCTCCTCCTGTTTCCTTTTCTGCTTCAGTCTCTGCCTCTTCATCCACCTCTGTAGTGACAGTGGCACCTGCCACCCCGCAAACAGAGGATCTGCCAGCAACACTACACCATGGAAGTGTTCAGCTCTCTATCTCCCAAACACTGGAGCAGAAGAGGAAGTACCCCCCTACCCTCCCGCGATCCCTGGCCCTGAATGCCAGCATTTCAAAATTACTGGCCTTTGAAATGCTAGCATTCTGTCTGGTGAGACGCAGAGTTTAAAAGCCTGATGGCATTGGCTGTCCCACAGTACGTCGTGCCCAGCCGCGACTACTTTTCCAGGCGAGCCATCCCTTCCCTGCACAACCAAGTGGGGGACAAAATCAGATGTGCATTGCGCAACGCCATCTGTGGCAAGGTCCACCTAACTACGGATACGTGGACCAGTAAGCACGGTCAGGGACGTTATATCTCTCTAACAGCACACTGGGTAAATGCAGTGCCGGCTGGGCCTGAGGCGGATAGCAGTTTGGCGCATGTCCTTCTAACCACCGAGGATTGCAGGGCGCTTCAGTTTGCCTCCTGTTGCTAACTCCTCCTACTCTGTTTCCTCATCCTCTACCACCTCCTCATCTGGTCAGCGTAACACATTCACCACCAACTTCAGCACAGCCATGGGTAAACGACAGCAGGCAGTTTTAAAACTTTCCTGTTTGGGGGAAAAACCCCACACCACGCAGGAGTTGTGGAGGGACATGGAACAACAGACTGATGAGTGGTTGGCGGCAGTGAGCCTCAAGCCGGGCCTGGTGGTGTGCGATAATGGGCGAAATCTCGTAGCAGCTCTAAGCCTAGCCGGTTTGACGCACATCCCTTGCCTGGCGCATGTGCTGAATTTGGGATGCAGAGGTTCCTTTAAAACTTACCCCGATATGCCACAGCTGCTGCAGAAAGTGCGGGCCGTCTGTGCACACTTTCGGCGTTCTCACCTTGCTACTGCTTGCCTGTCAGCGCTGCAGCATAACTTCGGCCTTCCCGCTCACCGCCTCATATGTGATGTGCCCACAGGGTGGAACTCCACCTTGCACATGCTGGCCAGACTGTGCGAGCAGCAGCAGGCACGCGTGAGTCGCTCTGCGGAACAGAACCACTTCACCACCAATAACTAGGCCTCCATGCGAGACCTGTGTGCCTTGTTGCGCTGTTTCGAGTACTCCACCAACATGGCCAGTGCCGATGACGCCGTTCTCAGCATTACTATCCCAGTTCTATGCCTCCTTAAAAAAACGGTTCGGGCGTTGATGGAAGAGGATATGGCACAGGAGGAGGAGGAGGAGGAGGAATCGGGGATCATTTCCAAGACTTTCAGGGCAGTCATTCACAAGTGGCTCAGAGGGTGGGTTCCTGCACCAACAAGCGCGAGGTACACAATTGTCCAGCAAGGGCACAGTTCTGGAGGATGATGAGGAGGAGGATGAGGAGGAGGAGATGGAGGAGGAGGAACCATGTTCACAGCAGGGTGGCACCCAGACCAGCTCATGGCCATCACTGGTGCGTGGCTGGGGGGATACAGAGGACACAGACGATACACCTCCCACAGAGGACAGCTTTTCGTTGCCTCTGGGCAGCCTGGCACACATGAGCGATTACATGCTGCAGTGTCTCCGCAACGACCATGTCAGGTCACCCGTAGCCAGGTGACAAGTGCACCCCGTTGGGGTCAGGGATGCACCTCAGGGTGGTGAACCCTATGACCGACTACTGCTAGCAGAGATGAAGCGTGAACCTAAGATCACCCAGGGTGGAGTCTAAGACCCAGTTTTGTATTCACCAGAGCCCCTAGTGGTGGGGAAGGCCTTGGCCGCAACTGGATCCAGGTCGCGACCTCGAGATTCCCTAGGTCACACTCCGCAGGGAGAGAGCGGAAGCAGCCAGCTGGACAAACGGTGGTGATGGGTAGGCCGAGGTCAGGACAACAGGCAGACAAGGATAACCGTGGGACAAGCAAATGGTCAGGGGCACAGGCAGACAAGGATAATCGTGGGACAGGCAAATGGTCAGGGGCACAGGAAAACAGCAGAAGTCAGAAACAAGCCTAAACGGTACACGGAAAGATGATCGTAGCACACTGCAAACAGGAACTAGCAAACTACACTACAGACAGGAACTAAGCATAGGAACACTGTTGAACAGCACTGCAGACCTGTAGAGCAACGGTTAATATAGACTTCCTGGAATTGGCCTGGGTGGGACCATACAGGAGGAGGAAGTGATAAAAATGGGAACCAGAACAGGGTCAGGCCTTTAATGAACACATGGAGATCAGGTAAGCAGACAGACTTTGTTGCATATCCATGACAGACCACCGAGTTGCCCACATTTTAACAGGTGCTGATTACTGGGTGGCCACGCTGCTGGATCCCAGTTACAAGGACAATGTACCATCCTTAATTCCCTCACTGGAGCGTGACCGTAAGATGCGCGAGTACAAGCACACGCTGGTAGACATGCTGCTGGTGGAATTCCCACCTGACAGCGGGGGCACAGTGGAAGCACAAGGCGAAGGCAGAGGAGAAGGAAGAGGTCGCCAACGCAGCCGGGGCACCGCCAGCACCTCAGAAGGCAGTGTTAGCATGGCCGAAATGTGGAAAAGATTTGTCAGCGCGCCACAACAACCAGCACCACCAGCTGATATGGAACATCTTAGCAGGAGGCAGCATTTTACCAACATGGTGGAGCAGTATGTGTGCACACGTCTACACATACTGAATGACGGGTCTGTCCCCTTAAACTTCTGGGTCTCCAAATTGGGCACATGGCCTGAGCTTGCCCTTTACGCCTTGGAGGTGCTGGCCTGCCCTGCAGCCAGTGTATTATCTGAATGTGTATTTAGCATGGCAGGGGGCGTTATCACAGACAAGCGCAGTCGCCTGCCAGAGCCAATGTGGACAAGCTCACGTTCATTAAAATTAACCAGGCATTGATTCCACAGGACTTGTCCGTACCTTGTGCAGAATAGACAAGTATACCGGCCTTACCCAGCCATTCTTGTACTTTTGATCTTTCTCACTCTTTTGGGGTGTACCCTAATTTAAAAAATAAATAAATTAAAAACAAAAACCTGTGTTGGCTACCTCATCCTCCTCCACCGCTGCTTCCACCTACAACGCCACATCCACCACCACCTCAACCCCCTACTCCATACGTTTTATTTAAAAAAAACTCCTCCAGTTCTATTTTTACTCTGGTTTCTTTATCTTTGTCCTGTAGGAATTCTTCATTAAGCCTCCACTTCATATTATTTTCCCGTTTCTCCCCTATTTTTAGTCGTAATGACACTGGCGCATGGTCAGAGAAGGTTGCTATTCCTATGCTGGAATTACTTATATTTTCTAGAAACCTATGCATTACCAGAAAAAAATCAATCCTCGAGTAGGTCTCGTGTAACAGGGGAGCGGAATGTATAATCCTGCTGTTTGTTATGTTGTATCTTCCATACATCTACTAATTGAGACTGATGGAGTTTTTTTTTTTCAATTTATTCCTCCATGCCATTCCGGTCCCCTGTGCACGCAATGTACTGTCTAAATCTGGATCCATGTGAAAATTAAAATCCCCTGCTAATATAGCTATTCCCCCTTTGAACTCCATGAACTCAGTTATCACTTTCATTAGATAGCGGATAGGATTTTTGTTTGGGCAATATACGTTTGCCAATGAGATTTCTACCCCATTCCGTTTTCCTCTCAGGAACAAATATCTCCCCTCTGGATCTGCCCTTCTCTCGTGTACTATGAACCTAATTTTTTGGGCGAAACCTATAGCAACCCCTTTTGCTCGACTGATTGGAGAATCTCCAAAATACCATACCGGGTAAGATTGTGTCATATTTTTGCGGTTTGCTTCTGCGGTAAGGTGAGTCTCCTGCAAATGATCACGTCCACCTTCGTTAAACTAAGCTCCTTCATTATATTTGCGCGCTTAATGGGTGCATTTAGGCCCCTGACATTATAAGATATTATGTTAATCTCCAACATTTTTTAAGAGATATTCTTCTTTACCTTTTGTGATATTCTGGGGTCCCCCCTTCCCTTCTACAAGTCCCTCCCCCTCCCTGTCTTCCCTTCCCCCTGCTCCCTCCTTCCCCCCCCACCCCGTCCACCTTTCCCTTGGAGGAAATACTGGCCTCTCTGAGGCCCTTGGCCGTGGCCCTCCTTTCTATTTCCCGGCCTCCGGCTCCTCCTCCTCGAGGTTGAACTCTGAGGGAGTACAGAGAACAAGCACCCTGCCCACCCGTGTCCACCCACTCCAACTCCATCCCTCCAAACCGTCCCTGCATATAGATCCCTCTATCTGTGTGTCATAGAAGGAAAAAAAATTCTCTCTTTTTTTTTCTTTCCCCCTTTCCTTCTCTCATGCATCTCAAACCCTTTCTATCTGGTCTCTTCCAAACCGGTTGCCAAGCCTGTACTTCTTCTGGACTTTCTATTTGCTCCAGTTTCTCCCACCATCCAGGAATCTCAATTAGGTCTATATTCAATCTCCTGCAGAAATTTGGGGTCTCCTCTGGAAATCTTAATGTTGCCGAGCGGCCCCCCTACGGCCTGTCAAACAAGCAGGAAAACCCCATGTGTACTGGATGTTTTGTGATTTAAGTAGATCCAGTAGTGGCTTCAATATTCTTCTCCGGGATAGCATCTCTCCTGATAAATCTGGGAAGATCTGTAAACTAGTTTCTCGATATTTAGTCGATTGGTTGGCTTTCATGTAGCTATTTATTAGCTCTTTGTCTTGATAGTTGTGGAATCTAGCTATCACATCTCTTGGGACCTCTCCCCCTACTTCTGGCGGTTTTCTGATCCGGTGTATCCTTTCAAACTTGATTTTACTTTTGACATCTTTTGTTCCCAACATGTGACCAAATATCTCGTCCATTTGTTCTTGTAGATTATCTTCTCCTTGTTGTTCCAGTAGGCCTCTAATCCTTATGTTCTTTCGTCTGTTCCTATTCTCCTGGTCCTCGATTTTGTACCTCATGTATCTCTGATCTTTACATAAGTCCTCAACTTGTTTCTTTAGTCCTTTTATTTCTAAGCTATGACTGTCCATTCTTTCCTGTTTATTTCCCCTTTTATAGAGGACCGCATCCTCCTAGGTCAAGATTATTATTTTTTTATTTTTATGTATTTTATGTTATTTTAAGTTATTTCCCTATCCACATTTGCAGAGTACTTGCTATGCTCTTACCAACAGTTTGCTGCCATTTGCAGCCCTCTAGCCCTTTCCATTACCTTTTTAGAGACATTTTGGTACTCAAAAGTTCTGGTCCCCATTGACTTCAATGGGGTTCGGGTTCGGGGGGTCAAGTTTGGGTTAAGTTCGGGTTCCGAACCCAGACTTTTTTCGAAGTTCGGCCGAACCCGAACATCCTGGTGTTCACTCAACTCCAGTTATGAACAAACAGCGTAGTATCGCGAGAATTTTCGGTCTCGATCGCGACCAGAAGTGACGTCACCCGGCTTTTTCACTGACCCATTGCATCACTGTTCACGTGACTTCCCTTTTTTATTTTTTTCCCCTTCTCTGGACTCCCCCAAGTTCCAGCACATCCTTGCTGAGATTTGGTGTTCAGAACAGGATGTAATACTCCAGTTGTGGCCGAACCAGAGTTTTATAAAGTGGTTGGATTATAGTTTTATCTCTTGAGTAAATTCCATTTTAATGCATGCAAATAGTCTGCTAGGTTTGCTGATGTAGCTTGAGATTGCATGTCATTCCTGAGTCTTATCTACTAGGACCCCCAGATCTTTTCCTGTCCTGGATTACCCCAGAGGTTCTTTTCCTAACGAGTAACTTATGTTTATATTTTTACCTCCTCGTGCATTACCTTACATTTTTCAACAAACCTCTAGTTGCCCACCCCTTTATTTTTTTAGGGGTCTTCTTGTAAAGTTCATATATCCTGCTGTGAAGTTATTGCCCTACTTAGCTTCGCTTCATCAGCAAACACTGAGATTAAGCTATTTATACAAACCTCTATATCATTAATAAGTTAAACAGAACTGGTCCCAGGACGGAGACATTGGATACCCCACTTACCACTCCAGACCAGTCTGAGTACACGTTATTTATCACCACCCTTTGGATATGCCCCTGTAACAAGTTTTCTGTCCAAGAACAAACTCTGTGATCCATGTCTACAGACTTCAGTTTGTAAATTAAAGCATCTAATTGGCACTGTATCAAATTCTTTTGCAAAATCCAGATACACAACATCAATAGGTCTACCTTTATCTAGATAGCAGCTCACTTCCTCGTAGATTGTTAGCAAATTGGTTTGGCAAGGATGACTTTTTGTAAACCCATGCTGATTACTACTAATGATAATATTCTCATCAGCAAATTCTTGGGTATAGTCTCTTATCATTACCTCCAATAGTTTACACACTATCGATGTTAGTCTGACAGCATATAGGGCCAGATCCACAAAAGGAATACGCCGGCGTATCTACTGATACGCCGTCGTATCCCGGTTTCTATCTATGCGACTGATTCACAGAATCAGTTACGCATAGATATTCCTAAGATCCGGCAGGTGTAATAGTTTTACACTGTCAGGTCTTAGGATGCAGTACCTCGGCCGCCGCTGGGGGCATTTCTCGTTGAAATTCCGCGTCGGGAATGCAAATTAGCACTTACGGAGATCCACGAAGCGGTTTCCCTTCGTGAAGTCTCCGTAAGTTGTTAGTTTGCAAACGCAAAATTAGGGCTACTTTTACAAAGTGTAAAGTTAGTACACCATGTAAAAGTAGACCCTTCTTTCCCGCGACGCTGTCAAATTTTTTTTTTAAAAAAAAATTTCCCGCCGCATCTCTTTTTTTTCCGACGCAACTTTTTTTACCCGGCGCGATTCACAAAACTCGGCGTAGCGTAACTTTGCGCAAAGCACGTCGGGAAAATCGCGTCGGGAGCATGCGCAGTACGTCTGGCGCGGGAGCGCGCCTAATTTAAATGGCACTCGCCCCATTAGATTGGGCACGCCTTGCGCCGGACAGATTTAAGTTACACAGCCGAAAATTTATAGGTAAGTGCTTTGTGGATCGGGCACTTAGGTAGAAATTTTGCGGCGGTGTAACTTAAATAGGAAGATTTAAGTTAAGCCCACTGGCTGTGGATCTGGCCCATAGTTTCCAGGAATATAACTCTATGAGTACCATGTGGACTCTTTGCCAATCAGCTGGTACCATTCCTGTCAGTATGTTGTCCATAAAAATTAGGAATAACGGTTTGGCTATAACCGTATTATGTTTTTTGAAGACTTTCGGGCGTAAGCCATCTGTCCCTGATGATTTCTTTGTGTTAAGATTTTCTAGTCTTTTTTGGACACCAGCCTTTATTGTCTATTGTTTTTATACCCCTTATTTTCCTTTGTAAAAGAGAAAGAGGAAAATAAAGCATTTAGTACACTTGCCTTCTCCTTGTCATTTGTAACCAACTTCCCTTCATCATCCTTCATCCTTTATGGGGCCAATATAATACATTTCTTGTATTTTTTTATCTCCTCCGCTATGTGTCTCTTGTAGTCTTTTTTACCCACCCTGATTGCGTTCTTACATTTCTCATTCCATTCCTTGTAGTATTGGAATGCTGAGAATGACCCCTCAGCTTTATATTTTTTTTAAAGGACATTTCCTTTCTTTAATATGATTTTACATTATGGTTTAGCCACCCAGGTTTAACCTTAGCTCTTTTATATTTATTGCCCATTGGAATGCACTAGATAATACCTTTAGTTGATATGTTCCTAAAACACTCCCGTTTACCTCAGTGTTCAATGCATCTAGGATTTGGTCCTATTTAATATCTTATAGTATTGAGCACAGTTTAGAAAAGTTGGCTTATTTGAAATTGGTCCGATCCGCAGATGGAAGGAAAAATAGTGTTTCCTCTGCCTGCAGAATCGGAGGAATGCGAAGGCGGGCGAGATCGGGTGTCATCGGATGTTCATCCACTGACACCCGCGAACTCATAGGGACCAATGTATGTCCCTTTTTCATCCGCACACGGATGGAGGAAAAAGAGGACATACGGTCCGCAAGTGTGAAAGGGGTCTAAGTCCATGAAATATTTTTTTAGGACGCTCCACCTTCCTCTAACCTTGTTTTTGGTACCAACGTGTACCATGACAGCTTGGTCCTCCCCAGCCCCACCCAAAAATCTGTTCATTATATCCACAATTCTTGCCAATATTCATCAAAATACCTAATTTCTCAGAAAGCGCTGACAATGTGGCAATACAGCTTCTGTAATGCTAGTAGAATTACCACCCTCTGTCCGCACACAAAGACTATAATTTGGTGGTATTTATTCAGTACTTCCCAGGTTTCCCCCAGGTGCTGCGAAAAATGGGACCAGGGTATTCACATGGCCATCTATAAAAAAAGAGAAAGGTGTTAAAATAGAAATGTTCCAATTTTGAATGTTAACAGTGTTGTGCTCTGCACACCAGCATACCTTTGATAAAAAGCCTTTACATATACATTAAAACAAAATCTTCTGTAAAAATTATAAAATCCTTTCAACCATAAAGACACTGGTATGTCAGTAATAAAAAAACAGTGCTTGTAAACCTATACTAGTTTTCTCCACTGTCCAATATCCACTTCTATGCATCAACAGCATTTAAAAGAGATGTGCAGATTATTTTGCACTATCCCAATAACATCAAGTGTTTTTGTCAAGCAATACATGATTCCTCATTTTGTAGCTTGCATACTGTCAATCTCCTGTGTCCCTGAGAACTTTCCTCTATACTAACACCTTATGTGCAGATAGATTAAAGGAGAAGTACAGCTAAAGCTTGTTTGGCTGTACTTCTCCTGTGCATCACAGGAGCACAGTCCATTCTGCACTCCTGTGACCAGTTTTCAGCACACAGCAGGCTAAAGTCCTGTTCTTAACAGACAGTGGTCTGAAGGAGCCCGGTGTCAGCTGACATAACAAAGCCAGTCCAGGCTGGGGAAAATGTACAACAATATGGTTGGTATTCTCCCACAACCCTGGACCGGCACCTGGTGCAGCCTCTCAGGGAGCCGTTGAGAGCCTGAGCCAGCTGGTCCCACCCCCTCTACAGACCAGTGCTCCAGTGAGCGCTGGGGGTGGCAGAGCAGACAGCGGTGATTGACAGTCACCAGCTCTCTGCTCATGTAGCTCTGAGAATTGAGTTTTCAGCAGTGTTTGATTGTTCAGTTCTAGTCTTAGAGCCGGCGGGGGACAGACGCAGCATCGGAACAATGCTGCATCCACCAAAATAAACTTCTCTTTTATACTGCACATATTTGCTAGTGTAAGATATATTGAATTATATTGTAACCAAGGTTGACATGTTGTACATCTATTTTGATTCTACAGTATACAGTATATGATATTTGGTCAACATTGTTTTTTTTTTTTTACTTATGAAAGTTTTTATTCAGAAATTTTTACAAAGAGAAAGGAGAAAACCAGACAAATGAGGCTCCACAGGTTAAAACCAAGCTTACATCAGAAATCAGAGTAAATAACATATAAAGAATTTAGCAGAAAAACAGCACATTTGTTCAATCCAAATATATAAAAGTAAAAGGCTAGATGTCGACGAACGAGAGTAGCCCCAACAAAAGGGGGTCACCCATTGTTCAAATGATACATAAAACCCTTAAATAAAAAACAATGAATCTAGTTGAAAGCCCTCGAAAGGTACCCCCTAAGATCAAAGCGCCAGATCATAAAAAAGGGGGGAATCAGAGGAATACAACCAGTACTGATGGTCAAAAAGAGAAAAGTAAAAAACAATACCCCACTAGCAGAGAAGAAAAGAGGAAGAAGAAAAGTTAGGAATAATTGGAAAAAGGTAAGGAAAGGGGAGAAGAAAGTAATAGAAAAAGAACAGAAAGAGGAAAACTACAGAGATTACAATTACCTAGCTTGGGAGCTTCAAGCCTGTATGAGAATAGACAGGAAATTATAAATGTGCATATAGGTTGCCCGTGGTTCCCAAATAGCCTCAAATTTCCGGGAAGTGTCCACAAGAGAGCTAACCATCTTCTCCTGAGCCATGATCCAGGAAATTTTAAACTTTGCCAAGTGGAAAGATACAAAGGGTTGTTTCCAGTCCCTGCAATGGTTAGTTTGGCACCCATGAGAATAAAGAATATAAGACGTTGCACGCTCTGGAGGCACCATCAACTGTAAAGTTGAGATGGGCAATGTATTGGGAGGCCAGTGATCTTGCAAAGCATAGTAAAGGAGGTTTTCATGCTGACTGTGGAGAGCAATTATAGATCACTGAAACCCCCCCCCCCCCCATCTGCTCCATGGCTTTACCACACTCCTGCTCATATGCTTTAATGACAAAAAGTTTATGTTTAGATACCCATAAAACACAAGGGGAGAGGCGCCTCTGGGTGTAGTGGTTTAAACAATTTAATAGTAAAAACAGTAGACATTGGCCACTCACATTTTGGTGGTTAAAATAAGCATGTAAATTCCCAGACAAGGGAGGGAGGTCATCAGGTCCGTCGATCGATTCCTGGTCCTGCTGGGGAGCTGTGTTGCTGGAAGCATAGCTCACACTGCTGGTGGAAGTGGAGTCAGCTGCGGTGGAGGAACAGACTTCAAAGCGAGGCTTGGAGCGCGGTTAGTGAGGCAGGTGAGGGATGATGATGTCACTGGAACTGCCAAGCTTTTCTGAGTGTACAGGCAGCGTATGACGTGGCAGCCGCATTCCTTCATCAAGCTAGTGGATAAGGGGTGTGGAGCTAGATTTATGTTACGATGAGGGGAGGGGCCTGGGGCAGGACATGCAAGAAGGTGGGTGGAACAGCAGATCGGGACATACAGTAGAACAGTGTAAACTAATAGGTAACGCTGAAACGGCTGAAATTACATGGCAGGAAAGGATGTATATGGCACAGGAGGCAGGACACATACTAGACATGAAGCTGTAACAGGCGCCAATGAGAGAATTAATAAATTAACTAAACGATAATTGATGATAGAGATGATGGCGAGTGGGGGTGCTGAATAATGAATAATGGATGATGTGGGATGGGGATACATAAGATTAGTAAATAATTAGTAAATAATTAGTAAATAATGATCAAGCAATACACAGGAGAGGGAGGGGTTTATTTATTTTGGAGGGGGGGAGGGGTATAAGGTAAATCGAAGGTCAAAGCTTGGATGGGCACCAGAGCAAGTAGTCTAGGTTGTGAAAGGGAACTGTCTTTCAATATGCATTCAATCAGGATGTGCTGACTGTGAGTAGATCACTGAAAGTTTTTTGTGAGCTGAGCAGCTTGGTAATACCAAAATA
This sequence comes from Rana temporaria, assembly GCF_905171775.1. Lineage (NCBI taxonomy): Eukaryota > Metazoa > Chordata > Amphibia > Anura > Ranidae > Rana > Rana temporaria. The sequence goes on along the minus strand of NC_053491.1, from coordinate 289,300,279 downwards.
GGTTGGGAAGCCCAATACCTCCTTGGTTTGACGAGGACTACCTTTGACAGGTGATATCCCTTCCCTCCCCATATAAATTTAATAATTTTAGATTGTAATCACTGCAAGTTGGTCAACATTTCTTAACATATTAAATACTCTAGAAAGATTTCCCTTTCAAACTTTTATTATGTATTTCAATGTAATGACTGAAGGATGTTTTTTTTTTTTTATTTCTGCACTAAATGCTCTAATCCCTAATGTTGATAGTTGATATTTACTTATCCTTTTGCTCAGCCCAGGTATTGTTTCTTACAGAAACATGGTGAAATAAGACACGATGATAAAATATCCTTTGTTCAGCCATTATAAGGAAAAGGGAACAGATGTAGAAAGTGAGTGTGCCAAGTGGAAAAAATTGTTTATATTTGAAATGTAGCTTACCCCTTTTAAAATTTTGCAGATGTAAAAGAGTTAAGATTATAATTTTTTTTGGTATATTACATATTTGAAAATTGTAATGTAAAGTAAAATAATCAATGTATAATACAATGTTTTAGGTAGGCAGAGTAACAAGATAACATAGTTAGAATTAAAGTAGTACAGTAGTTCCTGGTTTTCCTGAAAGCAGCCCTAATAACCTAAAGATCACTATTTTAAAAGATTCTTAAAAGCAAAATTACCATTTTAACATTACTATAAAGATCCTATTTAAATGAAATTGATTGGATATATATGAATATGGCCAGAGACAGGTAATTTCCCCTGCTTGATTTTCTCAGAGGCTTTAATCTTTTATTGTATATCACAGATTTTTCATTTCAATACAAAGTAAATGCACAAGCTGCTCAAACTAAGTATAAAATGTAATGTTCTGTGTCTGGCATTTCTAAATGCAGCTTTTAAGTAAAAGCATGTTTGCTTTAATCTGTGTTATTGATGATAGTTATCTTTAAAACAGTCTTCTTGTTTCTGAGATTCTTTTAATAGGAATGCATATTCCTAAATGTTCCTATAATTTAGGCAGTCAGGTATAATATACAACAATAAAGAACATAGAAATATGATATTTGAGTTCATTACAGTCTCTTCAGTGGTGCGCATTGCAAAACAGATGACTGTGGATGGGCACTGCTGTGCTTGAATGCATTTTTGGACGAATATAGCAATATGTATATCTGGAGGAAATCAATTATCAAGACTCACATAGGAGACAGAAGTGTTTTAGGAATGGCAGGGATTTTCAGCCAGCAATGCTTTTTGAAAAATATCATCTTGAATTAATATTAGTGTACAATAAAAACTGTGGTTAAAAATCAATACTATTGCCCTTTTATATAGTAGTCCTACTTATTTTGTCTACTGCATTGTTACGGTTTGTTTTATGATAAAAATTAACCCATGCTTCAATTTATTTAAAAACATATATATATATATATATATATATATATATATATATATATATATATATATATATATATATATAGGGGCCTGATCCACAAAAGGGATACGCCGGCGTATCTACTGATACGCCGTCTTATCCGTGTTTCTATCTATGGAACTGATCCACAGAATCAGTTTCACATAGATAGGCAGAATATCCGACATGTGGGACTTACACTGTCGGATCTTAGGATGCAGTACCGCAGCCGCCGCTGGGGGCATTTCTCGTCGAAATCCAGCGTCGGGTATGCAAATTAGCACTTACAGAGATCCACAAAGCTTTTACGCTTCGTTTTTTCTCCGTAAGTATTAGTTTGCCGTCGCAAAATTAGGGCTGCTTTTACAAGGCCTAAACTGTTTACACCTTGTAAAAGTAGACCCTTCTAACCCGCGTCGCTGTCATTTTTTTTTTATTTATTTTTTTTCCGCCGCAACTCGTTTTTTTTTTTACACCCGTCGCGATTCTCAAAACCCGGCGCAGCGTAAAACCGCGCAAAGCACGTCGGGAAAATGACGTCGGGAGCATGCGCAGTACATCCGGTGCGGGAGCGTGCCGAATTTAAATGGGACTCGCCCCATTAAATTAGGAACGCCTTGCGCCGGGACGGATTTAAGTTACACCGCTCAAAATTTCTAGGTAAGTGCTTTGTGGATCGGGCACTTAGGTAGAGATTTTGCGGCGGTGTAACTTAAATCCGAGTATTTAAGTTAAGCCCGCTTGTTGTGGATCAGGCCCATAGTGCCTTGCGAAAGTATTCGCCCCCCTTGAACTTTGCAACCTTTTGCCACATTTCAGGCTTCAAACGTAAAGATATAAAACTGTAATTTTTTGGGAAGAATCAACAACGAGTGGGACACAATCATGAAGTGGAACGAAATTTATTGGATATTTCAAACTTTTTTAACAAATAAAAAACTGAAAAATTGGGGGTGCAAAATTATTCAGCCCCCTTAAGTTAATACTTTGTAGCGCCACCTTTTGCTGCGATTACAGCTGTAAGTCGCTTGGGGTATGTCTCTATCAGTTTTGCACATCGAGAGACTGAAATTTTTGCCCAGTTCAATGAGGTTGGATGGAGAGCGTTTGTGAACAGCAGTTTTCAGTTTTTTCCACAGATTCTCGATTGGATTCAGGTCTGGACTTTGACTTGGCCATTCTAACACCTGGATATGTTTATTTGTGAACCATTCCATTGTAGATGTTGCTTTATGTTTTGGATCATTGTCTTGTTGGAAGACAAATCTCCGTCCCAGTCTCAGGTCTTTTGCAGACTCCATCAGGTTTTCTTCCAGAATGGTCCTGTATTTGGCTCCATCCATTTTCCCATCAATTTTAACCATCTTCCCTGTCCCTGCTGAAGAAAAGCAGGCCCAAACCATGATGCTGCCACCACCATGTTTGACAGTGGGGATGGTGTGTTCACGGTGATGAGCTGTGTTGCTTTTACGCCACAATAACAATATTATCGCTTGCACAGTGCTCCTTGGGATGTTTAAACCTTGGGAAATCTATTTGTATCCAAATCTGACTTTAAACTTCTCCACAACAGTATCTCGGACCTGCCTGATGTGTTCCTTGTTCTTCATGATGCTCTCTGCGCTTTAAACGGACCTCTGAGACTATCACAGTGCAGGTGAATTTATACAGAGACTTGATTACACACAGGTGGATTCTATTTATCGTCATTTAGGTCAACATTGGATCATTCAGAGATCCTCACTGAACTTCTGGAGAGAGTTTGCTGCACTGAAAGTAAAGGGGCTGAATAATTTTGCACGCCAAATTTTTCAGTTTTTTATTAGTTAAAAAAGTTTGAAATATCCAATAAATTTCGTTCCACTTCATGATTGTGTCCCACTTGTTGATTCTTCAAAAAAAAATTACAGTTTTATATCTTTACGTTTGAAGCCGGAAATGTGGCAAAAGGTCGCAAAGTTCAAGGGGGCCGAATACTTTCGCAAGTCACTTATTATTGTGTTAATTATGTATATATAGAAAACATATAATGTCTTGCAGATTTATTTCAGAGACCCAAAGCCCTTACTGTCATGTACCTGGGTGTCATTGAACCACAATGTTCCTGGTTCCACAGCTGTAGCCTTACCTGTTGTGACACAGGGGAGCTCTGGAATTCTTGCTTGTTCTGCCAGCCTGATGCATTGTCTTGGACTCACTAGCCCCACCTGCTGCCAGCTGCGGACAATGTACAATCAAGCAGCTCATAAATAGCAGCACTTCCTGTTACTCAGTGCCTGTTTGTGTGGACTAGCTCCCTGGGTGTATTGATAGCTCTGTGACACGGATTACCATATATGGGCTTCTGCCTGAATTCTTGAACACTCTCTAGCCTGCTGATTTTGTACTTCGCCCCCAGCTTCTGTATGACCTCTGCCTGCCTGACCACTCTCTGGATTTTGATTGTGTACCACTTTGCTTGATCTGTTGCCAACCTGACTAAATTTTCGCCTGAATCCTCAGCACACAAGCTCCACTTCGGACACTATCTTCCACAGGTACCTTACACTTGCACAATATATGGCTGATGTCCTATACTAACTGAAGCCTGTCTATTGACTGTTATCCATAATCTTTTTTTATTTTTAACCACTTGCTGACCACAGTACTTATACTGCGGGTGGGCGGCACAGGCAGGTGGTATCACATGCATGTCATTCAGCCTGCTCCAGTTCAAGGGCACACAGCACGCCCCCTCCCATTACTGCAGTGTTATGGTAGCGAATTGCAGATCCTGGTACTTGGGGACCGGTGATCATGTGATCACTATACAATGATAAGATCACAGTGTCAACAGAGCTGCTACAAATTAATTCATTCATAACAGCTGTTTTTCCTATGCTGTAATTGGCTCACAGCTATCACACGGTACCATGTTATTATCTGTATCCAATCACAGATCACTTGTTACCCATTCATGATAGTTGAAAACTTTGGGCTAGATTCACAGAAAAAGTACGCCGGATTATCTGCTGATACTCCGGCGTACTTTCAAATTTGCCGCGGCGTATCTTTATTTGTCATTCACAAACAACGATACGACGGCTTTTGGCTAAGATTCGTAAGCCTTCGGATCTTATGTGTAATTTTCCGGCGGCCGCTGGGTGGAGTTTGCGTCGTTTTCCAGCGTCGGGTATGCAAATTAGCTGATTACGGCGATCCACGAAGATACGCGCGTTCGTCGCAATCTCTTACGTCGTCGCTAGTCAGTTTTTCCCATCGTAAAGTTAAGAGTGCTATTTAGATGGTGTAAAATTACACCATCCATGTTAAAGTATGGCTGTCGTTCCCGCATCGAATTTCAATTTTTTTTTTTTTTTTTTTTTGCGTAAGACGTCCGGGAATACGAAAGTACGTTACGCACGTCGCCGTTCAAAAAACACGTCGGGGGGCCGTAATTTCACGCAAAGCACGGCGGGAAATTTCCTAACGGAGCATGCGCAGAACGTTCGGCGCGGGAACGCGCCTAATTAAAATGGTACACGCCCCATTTGAATTAGGCGGGCTTGCGCCGGACGGCTTTACGCTACGCCGCCACAAGTTTACAGGCAAGTGCTTTGTGAATCAAGCACTTACGCCAAAAACTTGCGGCGGCGTAACATAAAGGGTACACGTTACGCCGCCGTAGATATTCGTGAATCTGGCCCACAGCTTGCAGAGTGTTAATATAGTCACTGGTCTGGAGAGGGATTTAAGGGAAAATGGTTTCCCTCTATATGGTCACTTACAGGGGTTTCGGCACACAGTGCTCACAGACATTTTCCTGCTGTCCTGTATTGGCTGTCAAAATAGGGAAACTGCAAATCCTTAGACTGCACAGGCAATGAACACAAATTACAACATGATTAGGCATCAGAAATATAAATATAACTTTGTTGGGGTGACTAGTAGACTTGTGCACAATGGAAAATTTTGTTTAGTTTAGTTTTCATTCATTACATGCATATGTTTGTTCTGTTATATTCGTTATGTTACGTTAACAAATTTTTGGATAATTTGTTATTTCTGTAGAGTATCGATATTCATTATAACAAATCGATTTATTTTTGGATAATCTGATTGTGATACATTTGCCTATATGTCTCAGTTTACTGCTCCCTGCTAGCCATATGGGTAGAGGTAGAAAGGAATTTCATGTGTGATTCATTCCTCTGACAGGTTATTGAAGTGCTAATGTCCCCTCACTATTCTAAACGTTAATTGATCTATTGTGTTGTGTGAAGAAGATCTGTGTTTACCCTTAAAAGATGTGTATTGTATCATCAGGCTAAATGATTAGAGAAGTAGTATGTTAATTATTCTGATTGCTTCAGTGTATTAATTAACTCCACTGATGTCTTTATCTAAAGAAACGTGTCTGCATGGTCGGCTCCGACTTGTCTCCTATAATCTGTATGGGAAACCCCACTGTGTGAGGGGGGGCGTTCCTAACAGGTTGTAACCACATATAAGCTGAGTTTTTGTGTGATTAAAGTGTCTTGTTCTAGCAGTAAGCTTGGCATGTGTGGCTTTCTGGGCGATTCCAGGGATATCCCTCCTCGTGGAATATTGGGGTGATTTTCGTTATGGGAAGAAGGGAACGTTGACGGGGATACCGTCACAATTGGTTGGTAGCAGTGGGATTTTCCCTTCTATTCCCCTTCACACCCGGATTCCAAGCAGACACTGGAAGAACTACTGGAAGTTCGTGGAAGGATTGCTAGCAACAAAACCAAGCGGGTCATCATAGCAGAATCAATGGAGATAGACCAGGAGGACGGGATTGCAGCAACGCCAGCAGTACAAGAGATGGAGACACCAGTGATTCAGGAGGAGGAATCGCCAGCCAACAAGCTAATGAGAGAGAAGCTAGCGTGGTTCGGCCCGAACCCAACGCCGGATGTGGTGCTGAAAGTGATGGACCTGTTAGTAAACGCAGAGCTACAGAAGGATAAACAAATAAGAGACGCAGAGCTACAGTTAAAACTGGCAGCAGTCCAACAAGCAGCCGCACATCCTCCAAACAGTGAGTACAGCACAGCAGACACAAGGAAGATCCCGTTTAGCGCTTTTAAAGCTTTTGATGAAAAGGACTGTGAGATTGATAACTACCTGGCAGACTTTGAGCGACAATGTAACCTGCACCGAATAGCTAGAGGAGACTGGGTTGCAATATTGTCAGGCAAAGCTTCTGATGCTTTCCGGACCGTGCCAGATCAGGATATCCATAGCTACGCCCGGGTTAAAGAAGTGCTCCTAGCTCGTTATGCAGTAACCCCAGAGTCCCACCGACAGAAGTTCAGGGACTCACGCAAAACCACGAAAGACTCTTACGCGGAGTGGGCATGCCAGTTGTCCCTGTCGGCCTCTAACTGGGTTAACAGCAGCCAGGCCACCACCGCAGAGGACATTTTGCAACTAATGCTCCTGGAGCAATTTTACAATCACATCCAGATGGATGTCAAAGATTGGGTGAGAGATCGCAGGCCCATGACTCTACCAGAGGCCGCGAAGTTGGTGGATGAATATGCGGATACTCGCAAGACGAACCAGGTCACACCACGGGTACAACCTCCACGACCAACGGCGCCCTCACACCCACCAGCCGCTAGATACCAACCTCCTAACAGACCGGTGACATCTAGCCCTCGCTACCCACGCCAGGAGGACAACGAACAACGCTGCTTCCGGTGCAAACAGCTGGGTCACTTCAAGCAGAATTGCCCCATGAACGACAACACCAGGTCAAATTGGTCTCAACCTGGGTACCGCCCACCAGCAGCAGCCCATTGTGTAGACTCGGCTTGGGATCTCCAGGAGCTGGGTCCGGAAGAACCATCGGACACCGTTTACGAAGTCCTCACGGTACAATCGGGTATTAAGGACAACAGGGAACACCATTGTCAGCTGGTCATGGGCGACAGCCATGAGACGGCAGGGCCCTGGAGGGAGCTGGGCAGAAAGAGGCACCGCCAGCTACCCCCCAAGAAGAAGAGGTCCTGGAAGCCGTATAACAAGCTGACCTGGGAGGAGAAGAAGCGACTGGAGGAGAGGGAGTCGCAGCGGGCATCCCAGATGCGGGCCGAGATGTTCACCAAGGGCCCACCGGTGGCCCCTTACACCACCACCCAGTTCCTGATGATGAAGGACCACGTGGAGAGCCTGCAGGACATGAGCAAGCAGGAGCTGATCCGTGAGTACATAGAGCTGGAGGAATGCATAAGCCGCATGGAGGAGGAGAACAACCACCTGAGGTCACAGCAGGCTGACCCCCCCAGGCTCCATGAACTGGAGATGGAGCTGGAGAAGCTCCAAGAGGAGAACCGGCGACTGCGGAGGGAGCAGGGGGTGGCTGATCTTATGGGGCTCTGATTCCCCTCCCCCCGAACTCTGAGCACCAGTGCTACAGCATTTCAACAAATATAACTTTTTCTTTTTATGAATCTCCTGTGATTGTCACTTCAGAGCCATAACCTGCCCCCTCCCATAGCGGGACACCTAGACGGCGGCGCACAGACCCATTCGCTGTCTTCACACTGACTTCTGGTGACTTTGCAGATCACACACAGACTTGGACTGACCGGCGTGTGATCTGACGACCCGGTGACATACCTGAGTCTGAAGCAGTTGTCAAGGGAGTTAACCTCGGACTAAAAGCTCTGAACCCGTCAACCCTACTGGACCAGGGAAGGTCCAACCGGGTTTGCCGGAGCAGGGAGCAAAAGGGGGGCCATTGTGATACATTTGCCTATATGTCTCAGTTTACTGCTCCCTGCTAGCCATATGGGTAGAGGTAGAAAGGAATTTCATGTGTGATTCATTCCTCTGACAGGTTATTGAAGTGCTAATGTCCCCTCACTATTCTAAACGTTAATTGATCTATTGTGTTGTGTGAAGAAGATCTGTGTTTACCCTTAAAAGATGTGTATTGTATCATCAGGCTAAATGATTAGAGAAGTAGTATGTTAATTATTCTGATTGCTTCAGTGTATTAATTAACTCCACTGATGTCTTTATCTAAAGAAACGTGTCTGCATGGTCGGCTCCGACTTGTCTCCTATAATCTGTATGGGAAACCCCACTGTGTGAGGGGGGGCGTTCCTAACAGGTTGTAACCACATATAAGCTGAGTTTTTGTGTGATTAAAGTGTCTTGTTCTAGCAGTAAGCTTGGCATGTGTGGCTTTCTGGGCGATTCCAGGGATATCCCTCCTCGTGGAATATTGGGGTGATTTTCGTTATGGGAAGAAGGGAACGTTGACGGGGATATCATACCGATACCGTCACACTGATATTTAAGTATATATTCGTGATAATAATTCATAGTTCGGAAAGTCTTTGTTTATTGATCCATTAACACACACAGTGACAATATCTCTTCTCCTCTGCTCAAATACAACACTCTTGTCTCTAAGGGCCAGATCCACAAAAAGGATACGCAGGCGTATCTGCTGATACGCCGTTGTATCCCTGTTTCTATCTATGCGACTGACTCATAGAATCAGTTACGCATAGATATTCCTAAGATCCGGCAGGTGTAATCGTTTTACACTGTCGGATCTTAGGATGCAGTACCGCGGCCGCCGCTGGGGGAATTTCTCGTTGAAATTCCGCGTCGGGTATGCAAATTAGCACTTACGGAGATCCACAAAGCTTTTTCCCTTTGTTTTTTTTCCGTAAGTGTTAGTTTGCCATCGCAAAATTAGGGCTGCTTTTACAAAGTGTAAACTTAGTACACCATGTAAAAGTAGACCCTTCTTTCCCGCGTCGCTGTCCAATTTTTTTTTCATCACGCTGTAAGGCTCTGTACACACGAGGAGACATGTCCGATGAAAATGGTTCACGAACCGTTTTCATCGGACATGTCTCCTGGGAGCTTTTGGTCTGAAGTGTGTACACACCATCAGACCAAAATCCCCACGGACAGAGAACGCGGTGACGTAGAAGACACCGACGTTCTCAAACACGGAAGTTCAATGCTTCCACGCATGCGTCAAATCAATTTGACGCATGCGCGGGATTTCGGTCCGCTGGTTAGACGTACTAACCAGCGGACATGTCTAAGCATGCTAAGAAACTTTTGTCTGCTGGAAACCTGTGCGCTAGGCCAGGAAACCTGTCCGCTAGGCCGTACACACGACCGAACATGTCCGATGAAACTGTTTCATCCGACATGTTCGGTCGTGTGTACGGGGCCTAACACGGAATCAGCTAAAGCAGCCCAAAGACGAATGGAACTTCCCCTTTGTACGTCACCGTGCTTTGCTAGATAATTTTTTAAAAACAAAGGGCCAGATCCACAAAAAGCGGCGCAAATTTAGTTCTTCAAAACTTATGTCATTTAAGTTACGGCGTCCTAATTTGGTATCGTAAGTGCCGTATCCACAGCGCATTTGCGCCCAAATTTGCGTCAGCGTAACTTAAATTCCGAGGCATAAGGCGGGCTTATTGCAAGTGGGAAGGAAGTGGGCGTGCTTCATTGTAATGATCCGTGACCCCATGCAAATGAGGCGCCGGCCGTACTGCGCATGCGCGCACGAATCTGGACCTCACTGGGCATGTGCAGAACTTGGCTCGGCGCAATCAGTGAGATAGGTAAAAGGCCAAGCGTACTTAGTTTGAGGATCGCCCTGTGTATAAAAAGCCCCAGTCAAACACAATTCCCTTGCAAAAGTATATCCCAGTGTTTCCCTTCCTAGAGTAAGTTGCTTCTGCTCTGAACGTTTGTTGGTGTTTGTTGGTAAGTTGTGTTTGTGAGAAAAGTTTTTGAGGAGTTGGAGAGTATAGTTGGTGTTTGTTTTTGATAAGTGTATATATTTTTTTTTGTTTGTGATTGTATTTTCTGATTGTTTTTTTGTGATTGTATTTATTTATTTTTTTTGCGTGTTTGTTTTTGAATTTATAGTAGCTGTCTGCTTGTGTGTTTAGATTTTTGTTTGTTTTTTCAGTAAGTATTTTTGTTTGCTTGTTGTGTGTGTATTGTTGATTGTTTGTTGTGTGTGTATTGTTGATTGTTTTTTGGGTGAGTTTCTTGTTGCTGGGAGGTGCCTGTGATGGCCCCCAAGCGCAGGAAGCTGAATTTTACCCTGGGAGAGAAGCAAAGTCTGCCTCGGGGCATCGTCCGATATGGGCGTTATCTGCATGGCCCTGAGAGCCGGAACACCCCCCCGGCCAGGAGGAAGGAGATAATTAAAAAGATCACGGATCAGATCAATGCGGCGGGGGGGAGACCAGGACCCCCGCTGGCATACAAAAGAAGATAAATGATCTTAGGAGCGTGGTCCGGACCAAGATGGCAAGGATTGATGCCCATACCAGGGGCACTGGAGGAGGGGGACCCTGCCCCGTCAGGCTGACTGAGGAGGAATGGGCAGTAGCCCAGTGTTTCCACCCACAGCAGGTGGTGGGCCTGCCTGGCTATCAATCTGATGTTCCTGTGAGGACAGGTAAGTTTTTGTTCTTTCTTTCTGGAGATTAGCATGTGTGGGTGGGGGAAGGGAAGATGTGCCAAGTGTGTGGATCCTCAAACCTGTGATTGTTTTGTGTCCTCCACAGATGGCCAGGAGGTTGCAGGCCCATCAGGCCAGGAGGTTGCAGGCCCATCAGGCCAGGAGGTTGCTGGCCCATCAGGCCAGGCTGCTGCACCACCCCCAAGACAGGCTGCTGATGAGTCCCAAGAAGGGCAGGATTCCCCAGGGGAGGGAAGTGGCCAAATCTCCCCTCATGAGGAGGTTGAGGGGGAGGAGGATGAGGGGGTGGAGGAAGAAGATCTGCAGCTTGGCAGGGAAATCCTGTTGGCCTCTGATAGGATGACCTTTGAGGCTTCCCCTGAGGCTACCCCAGAGGCTGGCAGCAGTCAGGCCACCAACAGGGGTAGCCCCTCCCACTCCTCCCCCAACAGGCCGCAACCCACAAGGGTCACTCTCTCCCCTCCTCCCAGGCCACAAGCCTCAGGGGCAGGCAGGATGGCGACCCAGGAGACCAGGGGGGTGGCCGAGCGTCTGCCGGTCAGTCTGCTGAGGGACAATGCCCAGCAGACCCGCACTCTGGCTCAAATGAAACAAAAAGTGACCCAGATGGAGCACAGCCTGGGTGTAATGAAGGAGGCACTCGGTGATGTGGCCACCAACTCAGTGGCGGTCATCACATGCTTGAATGACCTGCATACCGCCACAACAGGTGTGGCCCAGGAGGTGAGTGCCCGGACCCAGGCTGTGCAGGACAATACCAGGTCTGGCCAGGCCAATGCGGCTGCCCTCACTCTCTGTCTTACAAGGATAGCAGTGGCCTTGGAGGGCAGGCAAGCAGGAGGACAGTCACCAGGGGAGGCTCCTCCTTCCCCTGCTCACCCCCCCAGGAGGATCCTCCTTCCCCTGCTCACACTTCCCCCCATGAAGATACTTCCTCCCCTGCTCACACCCCCCCCAATGAAGATCCTCCGGTTGGGCGTGGCCGTGCCCGTGCCCGTGGCCAGCCCAGGCGTAGCACTCGCCGCCGCAACTAAATTAGCAGGGATACTTTATTTTTATTTTTTATGATTTATTTTTATTTTTATTATTTATTTTGGTATACTGTACTTATGATTTGTTTTATGTGTGTGAATGATGTGTGAATGTGGGGGGGTGGCATTCCTGATAAAATAAGGGTGTCACCCTCAGTTTTGGTGGAGAAGGGATCCCCAGGACCAGGGAGAAGTGATTCCAGGTTCCTGAATGGTGTATGAATGCACAGTGACATAATTGGAGCCGTGGCGTGGCGTTACTGCTCCCAAGTACCAAAGGGGGGGGGGGGTACTAGGATCAAATCCAATTCGATGTGCATGTGATATGTCTGTGCTAGGGACCACAGTGGTGTGCATTCATGCATTCTCATTGTGACATAATTAATGTGCGTTTACTGTGAAAAAAAACATTCTCATTGTGACATAATTAATGTGCTTTTACTGTGAAAAAAAACATTCTCATTGTGACATAATTAATGTGCGTTTTCTGTGAAAAAATGCCTTCTGCGAGGCGTCTCCTGGCTGCTGTGCCCTCAGCAGACCGGGTAGAGTTGGTTAGGGGGGGGAATGTCTGGGTCGGGGGTCAGGTCAGCACGTATGTCAATCTCCAGGCCCCTTCTCACTGCAAAGTTGTGCAGAATACAACATGCACCGATTATCTGGCACACAAAGTCTGGGGAATACAACAGTGTACCCCCAGACTTATCCAGGCATCTGAAGCGGGACTTCAGTAGCCCAAATGTGCGTTCCACAACTGCACGGGTACGAATGTGAGCCTCATTATATTTTTGCTCTCCTGGGGTTTGGGGGTTCCGGTATGGGGTCATCATATGGCAGGATCCAGGGAATTTCGCACAGACGTGCCATATGAGGGATTGTGCATCCACTATGACCTGGACATTTATGGAATGCCAGTGCTTCCTATTACGGAACATGTGCTCTGTCTCATGGGGGGGCTGTAGTGCCACATGGGTACAATCAATGGCCCCGATGGTCCGTGGGAATCGGGCAATGTGGTAAAAGTCCGTCATGGTTTTCAATCGCTGGACCTCCTGGGTGGGTTTTTGGAATTGATTGGCCATGCGTCTCAGTATTGCAGGGACTACTTGGTGCACACACCTGCTCATGGAGGATTGTGCCATCCCAGCCAGACCTCCACATGTGCGTTGGAAAGAGCCAGTGGCAAGGAAATTTAGTGTTTCCATTACTTTGATCAGAGGCGGCAGGGCATGGGATCGTTGTGTTGGGGTGGTGAGATCATCCTGCAGGATTCTGGTTAATTCCAGGATGGCTTCACGGTTGAAACGGAAGTTGCCATAGACCTCAGAAGCAGTCATGCCAAAGAGATCTCGGCGTGGGCGGTATACCCTCTCCTGTGCCCTCCTCCTCCTCTGTGCCCTCCTCCTTCTTTGCGCCTCTAAAGTAACGAGTGCAGTTAGGATCATGGATGGCCCTGGCATGTTGGCAGACAGATTGTAGTCCAGCAAATATGTGTGCTCAGCTCTTCCTCAATGCTGTTGCTTCAGCAGACATTTACATGGCAGGTGTAAAATTAGGGCTGCTTTTATAAAGTGTAACTTCCCGCCGGGAAACTAACAGGTGCGCACAGGGCGTAATCTACGGCTCACACACTTAATTTTGTGGATCGCCCTATCTCCCTCATTTGCATCTTTGCCTATCAAAAACAGCGGCGTGACTAGCGTAATTTGCGTCCGTGGAAGCGCCGGTGTAATTTTTTTAGGTAGGACGGAAAAACCTGGTTTTAAGGCGTATCTCGTTTTGAGGATCGGGCGCAAAGATACGCGCGGTGTAAATTTAGAAATCTCGAGTTAAGTCGGCGCATCTGCTTTGTGGATTTGGCCCATAGGTTGTGTGGGCAACGTTGTTTTAATGATGAAGTTGGAAAAACTTTGTTTTTTCAACATGCTGAAAAACAAAGTTTTTTTTCATGCTGAAAAATGATTGTGTGTACGCGGCAAAAGACTCTTTACCTATTCCCAAATTAGACGATCGACACCATGACATATTGGAAGCTCCAATATCTTCAGAAGAGATCGCCCAAGTCATTTAAACATCTAAAACAGGGCTCGGCTCCCCTACTCTAAAGCCTTTGCGACTAGCCTATCCCCTTACCTAGCATGCTTGTTCAATTCCCTCAGGCAAGGAGCATCTTTAGAATGCTCTCAACTCAGCATACATCACCATAATTCCGAAGCCTGGGAAGGACCCTAGTGAAGTCAGTAACTATCGCCCTATCTCTCTGATAAACGATGACCTAAAAATCCTGACTAAAATCCTAGCTGGCTCTCCTCATTCATTAACTCATACATACATAAGGACCAGGTAGTTGGCTCTCCTCATGCATTAACTCATACATACATAAGGACCAGGTAGGATTTATACCAGGTAGACAAGGTCCAGACCAAATCAGAAGAGCGATAGACATTATCTTTTACGTTCAGGCTGGGATAGAGGGCAGCCACAAGAATGTATGCTTCTGTCCATCGATCTACAGAAGGCCTTCAATTCCATATCTTGGCCTTATCTCTTCTCCATCTTAGGGCGATGATAAGTAGAACAGCATTTTACTAACATTTTAAGTGCCCTCTATTTATCCCTCTGTAGGGTGTGACTCCAATGCTTTTTATTCAGAACCCTTTCTAATTTCAAAAGGTAAAACCACTTCAATCTAGCTGGCCCACTCCTCCAGATTTCTGAATTTTCTACACTCAATATGGAAGACATATAGCCAGATTCAGGTAGAGATACGACGGTGTATCAGTAGATACGCCGTCGTAAATCCGAATCTGCGCCTTCGTATATTTAAGCGTATTCTCAAACTGAGATACGCTTAAATGTTGCTAAGATACGAGTGGCGTAAGTCTTCCTACGCCATCGTATCTTAGCTGCCTATTTACGCTGGCCGCTAGGGGCGTGTACGCTGATTTACGCCTAGAATATGTAAATCAGCGAGATACGCCTATTCACGAACGTACGCACGGCCGTCGCAGTAAAGATACGCCGTTTATGTAAGTCGTTTTCAGGCGTAAAGATAAACCACCAAAAAGATGGCGCAGCCAATGTTAAGTATGGACGTCGGAACCGCGTCAAATTTTTTAATTTTTACGTCGTTTGCGTAAGTCGTCCGTGAATGGGGCTGGGCGTAATTTACGTTCACATCGAAACCAATGAGTCTTTGCGGCGTAATTTAGAGCATGCACACTGGGATACGTCCATGGACGGCGCATGCGCCGTTCATTCAAAACGTCATTTTCGTAGGGGCATGCTTTATTTACATAAAACATGCCCACCTTTTCACAATTTGAATTAGGCGAGCTTACACCGGCACATTTACGCTACGCCGCCGTAACTTAGGACGCAAGTGCTTTTAGCCAGATTCACGTATGGCGGCTTAAAGTTATGCGGGCGTAGCGTATGTAATTTACGTTACACCGCCGCAAGTTAGAGAGGCAAGTGCTGTATTCACAAAGCACTTGCATCCTAAGTTACGGCGGCGTATCGTAAATGTGCCGGCGTAAGCGCACCTAATTCATATTGTGAATAGCTGGGCGTGTTTTATTCAAATAAAGCATGACCCCACGTAAATTACATTTTGAACGAACGGCGCATGTGCCGTCTGTGGACGTATCCCAGTGCGCATGCTCCAAATTACGCCGCAAAGGCTCATTGGTTTCGACGTGAACGGAAATGACGCCCAGCCCCATTCACGGACGACTTAGGCAAACGACGTAAAAATTTAAAAATTGGACGCGGTTCCGACGTCCATACTTAACATTGGCTGCAACATCTTTTTGGTGGTTTATCTTTACGCCTGAAAACGCCTTACGTAAACGGCGTATCTTTACTGCGACGGCCGTGTGTACATTCGTGAATAGGCGTATCTCGCTGATTTACATATTCTAGGCATAAATCCAGCGTACACGCCCCTAGCGGCCAGCGTAAATAGGCAGCTAAGATACGACGGCGTAGGAGGTCGTATCTTAACAACATTTAAATGTATCTCAGTTTGAGCATATGCTTAATGTTACGACGGCGCAGGTTCAGAGTTACGACGGCTTATCTACTGATACGCCGTCGTATCTCTACCTGAATCTGGCTATTTGTGAATACAGCACTTGCCTCTCTAACTTGCGGCGGTGTAACGTAAATTATATACGCTACGCCTGCATAACTTTAAGCTGCCGTACGTGAATCTGGCTATAAGCCTTCCCCCCTAACATTACACCATACGAACACTGCTGTGCCCAGGCAATGGAGAAGAGAGGGGGAATATTGGTGATCTATGAGTCACTTATGAGGGTTCATTCTAAACCCAGTTATATGACAGAATGGGACCTCTCACAAGAGTGGGACATTGAAAAATGGTACACTGTAACCTCGAGGGCCTACCGAGGAATTTTAAAAGTCTTTTTGATCAAAGCAGTCCTCAAGGTAATAACCCCGATAGTACTTGGTACCCACAAGGCTGGTCAAGTTCTACCCCCCAGCCTCTCCCCTTTGTTTGTCCATGATGGGAATGCCCCAAAATAAGAAGTTTCTGGAACAAATATTTGCCATGAATTGTAAAATTACAGGTGTCTAAGTCACAAAAGCTCCACATATAGCCTTATTACATTTTCCTATTGACAAGGCTTCTAATAATGCAGGGCATTTAATCCACTTCATATTCCTAGGGGCTAAACTGACAATAGCTAGAACCTGGAAGAGACCCTTTGTCTCCCTTGCCATAATGAAAAAGAAGATCTCATGGATCATGGCTCAGGAGAAGATTGTCAGCATACTTCAGGATACAGTAGGGAAGTTCAAAGCCACTTGGAAACCCTGAGCCGACTATATACACACACCTTTGAACCCCACACAGGGTTTATAAACCCAATTCAGTGTTCCGTCAGGACACACATGATCTTTGCCTCTATCATTCACTTCCTTTCATGCTCCTTTTCCTTCCTCTTCTACCATCTCTTCTTTATCTAATTATCTTCAATCCTTTTTGTTTTAACACAAGATATTGCCTGTGTATGTTATATTTCACATTCTTTTATACCTCTCTACCATAATAGACAAACATTGGTGATCAGAAATGCTCTGTGGAGTGTAGTTGACCCCACAGCCCATGACGCAGCTTGATCCCAGTAGGGGTGTCAGGGTGAGAGGAAAAAATCCACTCCCTCACTTCAACATAATAATCAATGTATAACGGTTTTTATAATCCAAACATAGCTTATAAAATGGTGTAAGATACTCTACATTTTAAATACCTGTATAACAGAAGGACCTAATGCTTGTGCATTCCTTGTTCTTACTCATGAAAAACTTTAAAAAAAAGATTGAGAGTGAAAGCACAGAGAAAAAAGGAAAATTTCTTGATTTTGACATAGATTATTGTGTTAATGAATACAAATGAAATTGTAATTCGCTCCAATGTATGTAAACAATAGTAAAAGTTACAATCACAGAGAACTATCACACTTCTAAAATAAATTCAAATTTAAGTTGTACGCAATCTCTTACATTGAATGAAAGACACAAATTTCATGGTAGGGGCGTGGCTGAGCATGGCAGTGTGAGACACTGCATCGTGTGTGTCGGCGTCCTAACATGGCTCCAGTGAGAAGCACGGGAGGCTCATGAGGCATCCGGCCCGAGCGGACCGAGCGTGGTGAGTTCAGGCTGCATCTAGTAGAGAGTGCTGATCACCGCGGATCTCCGCTGATTACCGCTGACTACGGCCAACTCGCGAACTCGCGCTGACAAGAGGAGAGGAGGAGAAAGTGAAAGTGAAACGAGAGCGAGGAGGTCCCAGCTAGCCGCCGAGAGCTAAGGAGACGCAACGGCGCTTGTATGGCCCCTACTCTGTATAGAGAGGGCAGGCTGTCTGGGGAGATACTTTGTGTATCGTGCAGAGTGGTTGTACGGGTGCCATATACCTGAAGTGCATCTGAGCCAGGAGAGTGAAGTGGCTGATGCGAAGACGGGAGAAGCAGGCAGGAGGGCGGAACATCCCCCCCACTCGTATGCCACTTGCTTACAGTCCCAGGCTGTAAATGAGATAATTTGCCGTGGAGCAGGGATTAAAGTGAGCGTGCAACAAAAAACAGCCACTGTGGAGACAATCACCAGCTACCTACAACGGATGGAGGAAAGACAGCCAAAACAAGTGCGGATACCAGAGGAGAAGGAGCAGATGGAACAGCTGAAGCCGCAGCACAATATGCCAGGTGAGCACAGTTTTGTGCACAGTGACATGTCATCTTTAACCGCATTTTCACCAGACAGAGACATAATAAAACACACTATACAAGATAATGATGTTGATATGGCTAATAGGGCAAATACAGGTGCTCAAGCTTCCCTGGCTGATAATACATGCTTAACTATGGCTAGTAAGCCTAGTGGGATAGAGAGATCTGATGGGGGTGATCAGGACATTAAAAAATTGCTAAACTCTCTTCCCACTAAGGATGATATTCAGGAGCTGATGAGTAAATGGCTGGGCCCTTTGAAGGTGGAAATGGAAGAGATACGGCAGAACACTGAAATTTTAGATAAGAAGGTTCTAAGTTGCACAACAGCACAAGGACTAACTGATGCTCGGGTAGACCAACTGGAGGAAGTAGTCAGACTACAACATCAGAGACTGCTAACACTAAAAATACAGGTAGAAGAAAATGAAAATAGAAACAGAAGGAATAATATACAGATTAAAGGCATTTCAGAGACAGTTACTACAGTTGATTTAAGAGGGAGAGTGTCGGCCATTTTTAACGAGATACTGTGTAATCCATCTGATAATCAAATTGAGCTTGACCGGGTGCACAGGATCCCTACAGATACCAATCCGACATAAGAACCCCCAAGAGATGTGCTTTGCAGGGTGCATTTTTTTAGGATAAAAGAGGCGATAATGAGGGCGGCTTGGCAGAAAAGTCCGATGAAAATATACAAAGATATAATCCAAGTGTTCCCCGACTTAAGCCATCAGACGAGAGCTAGGAGATGGAGACTGGGAGGGAGTTGAGGTATAAAGGGGAAGGGAGAAAGGGGGGGAGACCAGGGGTAGGAGTCAGATTGGGTGGCTGTTTAAATGATAACACAGAGATATTAATGAGGAAGAACTTTAAGTGGAATTATCTGAACTATAAGAATATGTTTATGTATGTTGTAGATATGGTTGTATATACATATAGTACCGCTTTGTTATTAAGGGTGTATAGGAATACAATGGTTAAGATATAGATGAAGATACAAGGGAGGGGGGGGGGGAAGGGAGGGAGATAATTTAAGAGAGAATGAAGTGCTAGGGATGTATACAAAGGGAGGAGGGGGAAGAGAGAGAGCAAGAGGTAGATAGAATGTAAAAATGGATAAAAATAAACTATATAAAGAAGAGAGAAACATGATTAACTATATGGAAAAGAAGAGAGAGGGCCATGTTTGGGGACGCTGGGCACTAGCACTGTCCTGCTCTACAGCACATTAAACGCCTCTCCCCTGGGTGGAGGACAAGCCGGAGGCGGTTTTTTTTTATCTCCCTTTTTTCTATGGCGGCCCGGTCTCTGAGGGGACACCGGGAGACTACAGACGTGAGGAGGCAATCCTCGTGCAGGGGGATAGGGTTTTTTTTTTGTTGGTGTCTGTTTGCTGGCATCCCCCACCCCCCCCCCTCCTGATAGTTAACCCCAGTAGGAAGGATAAAAAATGTTGAATATAACATTTACCTCGTATAATGTTAAAGGGTTAAATATCCCGGAAAAAAGAGTACGATTGTTATCGGAAATACATAGACTTAAATCACAGGTCACCTTTATACAAGAAACAAATTTTAAGGGAGAAAAAACCCCGAACTTGAAAAACCGCAGGTTCCCGATAGTATACCATAGTACATCACAAAACTCAAAATCATGCGGGGTATCTATTTTGATATCTAAACAAGTGGCGTAGAAGGAATCTGCAGTGATTAAAGATGAAGTAGGACATTTGTTAATAGTTAAAGGAACATTGAACCAACAGAAGACCACGTTAGTAAATATTTATTTACCAAACGTCGATCAGATAAATTACTTAGAATCATGTCTACAAATGGTCCATCAATACAGGGAGGGAATTTTGGTGATAGGGGGCGATCTGAACCTAGCCCTGGATCCCATGAAAGACACGTCGAAAGGTATCTCTCACCTGTCATATATTAAATTAAGGAAAGCTAAAAAACGCCTACAAGAATTACAATTGATTGATAGCTGGAGGATGACTCATGCACAAGAGAGGGATTACACGTTATTCGCAGCCAGACATGGAACATACACTAGAATCGACTATGTTTTTATTCCGCAAAATTTAGTGACATCTTTAGTGGATGCCACTATTGGAACTTTTACGCTCTCAGACCACGCTCCAACAGATTGTACAATAAAATGGGGAGAGGAAGATAAGAAAGAATAGCACTGGAAAATAAATGAGACTCTACTGAAAGATAGTAAGTACGAAGAGAAAATAAGGGAAGAATTCGAGTTTTTCTTTGAGACAAACGATACAGATGAAACAACTCCTTTCTGTCTGTGGGAAACGCACAAATGCGTAATGAGAGGTAACCTCATCGCAATGGGAGCATATAGAAAAAATAAGTTAAACGAACAGATAGATACAATGTTTAAGCGAATTGGAGAGCTAGAAACCGTACATAAAAAATCCCAGGCTCAATCAATAGAACAAGAATTAGATGCGGCCCGAGAAAAATTGAACCTTCTGCTGATAGATAAAGCCAAAGCAAAATTAACAAGGGGGAGACAAACCTTTTTATGAGTTTGGGAACAAACCAGGTAGAACATTAGCAAATGTCTTGAAAGAAGCACATATAGGTGATCATATTACACAAATTAAGACATCTAATGATAAAATGGTCAACACCCCGCAAGAGATCGCAAATTGCTTTAAGAAATATTGCGAGAAACTATATCAGCTGGAGGAAAAACTGTCTCCAGAGAAGCAACAAGAGAAACTAAAAAAAGCCAGGGAATATATTAAAGACACATTGATGCCAAAAATATCAGAGGATATAGCAAGGAAATTAGATGAGCCAATTACAAATGGGGAGTTCACGGAAGCTCTAAAAATATTAAAACTGGGTAAGGCACCAGGCCCTGATGGGTTTACCTTAACATATTATAGGATGTTCGCTGAGAAATTAGCACAAAGATTCACAGCAGCTTTTAATTCATTGCGGGAAGGAAAGAAAATACCAAACGAAACATTGATGGCACATATAGTAGTTATTCCAAAAGAAGGGAAAGATCCTTCGCAATGTGCCAGCTACCGTCCCATATCACTGCTGAATGTGGACTTAAAAGTATTTACTAAGATTCTTGCTACAAGGTTAGTAGAATGGATTCCAGATTTGATACACCCAGATCAAGTGGGATTTATACCAGGTAGGGAGGGGAGAGAGAATACTCAGCGAGTGGTAAATGCGATATATCTAGCACAAAAAGAAAAGAAGCCAATGATATTAGTAGCTAGTGATGCAGAAAAAGCGTTTGACTGAGTGGAGTGGTCGTTTCTAAAAGCAATGCTGCAACACATAGGATTAAGAGAAGGGATGATGAGCTGGTTCACGAATCTATACTCACAACCACGCGCAAAAGTTAAAATAGAAGGTAAGATATCCGACCCATTCGATATTCGAAATGGGACAAGACAAGGATGCCCACTACCACCCATAATTTTTGTTTTGACTATGGAGCCTTTTCTATGGAAAATACGAGCTAATGTGAATATCAGGGGGGTAGCAACGAAAGGAGAGGTTCAGAAAGATGATCTAATTTTCTTTATAATATCTCCAGTTATCTCCCTACCTCCCTTAATGGTAGAAATAAGAGAGTATGGAAAGCTTTCCAATTTTAAAGTAAATTATGGGTAAACAGAAGCATTAGGAATAGAAATTAAAGCGGAAATATTGGAGCAGATTAAAACACATTTTGACTTTAGGTGGACAGACTCCTATATAAATTATCTAGGAACAAAGATTACAGGGAGCTTAAATCGACTATTTGAACTTAACCATGTAACACTGGCGAGGCAAATAAAATTAGACCTAGATAGATGGGATAAAGGAATCTTCACATGGTTTGGGCAGACAAACATATTAAAGATGAATGTGCTTCCAAAAATGTTATATCTAATACAGGCCCCCACAAAGCTTTTTAAGAGAACTAAGATCAAGATTCTTGAAATTTATATGGGCAGGGAAACCAGCAAGGATAAGTAGGGCTATTTTATCATTACCTAAGGGGAAAGGAGGGATTGGATTCCCAGATCTGATAAAATATCAGGAAGCAGCTCATTTAGCCAAAGTTGTGGAGTGGTGTGGGCGGAATAAGAAACCCTGGATAAGAATGGAACAAGCGACGGTAGAGGTTCCATTAGAAGGACTGGCATGGACCCCAGATAGTGAAATAACAGCAGAGGCAAAGAAACATCCAATGGTAGGAGCCACTATAGGGATTACTAAAAAGATTTTTGAAAAAACGAGTATGTCAAAATATCCAAGCCCACTAACACCAATTCTGGGCACTAAGGCTTTCCAAATAGGAATGATAGATCCAAGGTTTAATGCCCTGCGACAGAGGGGTATAAGTAGGATCATTCACTTCTCAAAAGATATCCGACTAATGACAAGGAGAGAGATTGAAATAGAAGGTATGCCAGAATTAGATTTCCTAAGGCTGCTGCAATTAGAAGCATTCCTCCGGACAAAGGCAGGTATCTACACAATAGTTAGGACCCTGTCTAAATTTGAGCAGATATGCCTAGAAGGGAACTCAATAAGACACTCGTTGTCTTATTTTTACGTAACATTAATTAATCTAGACATACCACAAGAATTTACGTTTATACAAGCATGGGAGAGAGATCTGGGACTAACATTTACTCAAGAACAAAAAGATAGGATCCTGCGATTTACACATAAGGCATCAGTAGCAAGTAAATATGAGGAGGGAGGATATAAAATACTAACGAGATGGTATAGAACACCAACAGTACTACACTGAATATACCCAGAGACGTCAGATGTCTGTTGGAGATGTCTTGAAACAGAAGGGACATTAGTGCACATCTGGTGGGAGTGTAGAAAAATACAGGAATTCTGGAAAATGGTAACGGAAACAATCAATACAATCACAGGAACTAATTTAGTGGATAGACCATCGGCGGTCTTATTACTAGATATTCCATTTTCAATGGAAAAATACAAAAACTTGTTGATAAGACATCTTATTATAGCTGCGAGGGCGTGCATCCCTGCCATGTGGAAACAAGAGATTCCTCCATCGAGAGTACAATGGCTCGCAAAAGTGGCAGAGATACAACAAATGGAGAATTTAACAATGGCATTGAAAGATCAGGATAAGAGATACCGGTTGACATGGGCTCCTTATGTGAGGTATAGGGAGGGGTAAGAGGAGGGGGGATGGGGAATGGCCAACATGAACCCTTTTTTTATTTTTGTAAAGGGATGGGGAGGGGGGTGGTGAGGGTAACAAGATATAGAAAGAGAGGAAAATGAGAAGTATTGCGAAACCAGGACAAAGGAGGGAGGAGGGGGGGATGGTGGGGTTCCTTTCCATCGTCCGCTTAACTCTTTGATATAGTTTAATTAAGTAGAAGAGATGAAATGTAATATCCTGCAACGTAATTATTGAAAAAAATAAAGAATTTATAAAAAAAAGACACACATTTCATAATGATTAAACCACAAGTTTCAAATATGTTTATTACTGACATTATTATATCAAAATTAAACTGACCAAAAGCATAGATTCAAATAAGAAAATACATTTTGCACTTTAATAGCGGAGGTAAAAACTGTGATAAAATTTGGGGCAACAAAGCTAAAGTTTATTTTACACAGTCAACACAAGTGGTGCAAATAAAAGCTATTATATTAATTATGGCCCAGATTCACAAAGCACTTACGCCGACCTAAGTCACGTTACGCCGAAGTAAGTGCAAATATGCACAGGCGTATGTGTGCGCCAGAGTCACAAACCTATATACGCTTAAAAACTGGCCACCCTACGCGGACGTATCTTGCACAAGCCAGCGTAGCATGGGCGCAAATATGGGCTGGACACATGTTGCTTCTCCCATTGATTAGGCATTCAAATATGCAAATGAGGGAAATACGGCGATTCACGAACGTGCGTGAACCCAGCGCATGCTACGCGGGACGCACGTAAGTTGTACTTCTGGCGCAAAGTTATTTCCCATAAAGGAAGTGCAACCCGGCAACAGACGTGCACAGGTCAGCTGGAGAGCAGCTGCAGCAGCACCGTTACGGATGAGCTGAGCAACCACACTTGCAGGACAACACATCTGTATGCCAACATGCTAGAGGCAGCCATGGTCATAGCACTACTGCGTCCACAGGCACGGAGGAGGGCACAGGAGAGGATATACTGAATGCCGATTTCCCCTTTGGCATGGGGGAATCGGAGGTGTACCGCATCTTCAGATTCAGCCCTTATGCCATCCTGGAATTAGCCACAGCCCTGCATGATGAAATCACCAGCCAGACAGAAGGCTCACATGCAGTGCAGCCACTAGTCAAGGTACTGGCAACACTCCATTTCCTCGCCAGTGGATCTTTCCAACGTACAAGTGGAGTCCTGTCTGGGATGTCACAATCTACCACGAGCAGATGCGTGCACCAGGTTGTCCCGCAATCCTCACACACATGTCCCACCACATCATCAAACCGACCCATGAGCAATGCAGGATTTCTACAGAATTGCCAGATTCTCACGCACCGTCAGGGCCATTGATTGCACACATGTGGCACTACGCCCCCCCCCGTGCCACAGAGCACATATACTGCAATCGTAAGCAGTGGCATTCCATCAACGTACATGTGATAGCCAATGCCCAATGCCTCATATGGCACGTCCGTGCCAAACACCCAGGGGCCAGCCACGACAGCTACATATACCGTCAAAGCAACATTCCAACAGAATTCGAACAGAACATGTACAGGGACAGCTGGCTGGTTGGTGAGTGACATGGGAGTCAGGCATGACTGTCCGATCCCATGATGCAGACATCACAAGGGGCACACGCACGACTAACATCCTCCTGTCTTTTTCCTTCCAGGTGACTCGGAATATGCACTTGGGCCCCATCTCCTGACTTCATACCGGAATCCCCAAACTAGAGGCCAGAGAAGATACAATGCTGCACACATACACACCCGTGCAGTGGTGGAGCGCACATTTGTCATCCTGAAGTCCCGTTTCCGATGCCTGGATAAGTCCGGGGTGGCCCTGTTGTATTCCCCAAACATTGTGTGCCAGATCATCGGTGCATGTTGCGTGCTGCACAACTACGCCATGAGAAAGGGCCTGGAGATTGACATATGTGATGACCTGACCCCCGAGCCACACAGTCCCCCCCTGACCGAGGCTACCCCGTCTGCTGAAGGAACAGCAGTCAGGAACGCATCTTTGCACGTTAAACACACACATTCATCATGGCACAAGGACAATGCATGCATGCACTGTGGTCCCTAGCTCACACACCACATCCACCTCACATTGGTTTAGCCCAAGTCCACCGCACGGGACTTTGGAGCAGCAATGCCACGTCAAGGCCCCAATGATGTTGCTGTCCATTCATACCACATTCACACGGTCATGGGGATAACCTCTCCCCGACGAAACAAGGTGACACGCCTTGCTGGCAGGAATGTCACACATTGGTCACACACACACATACACACACTCACACACCAGTCACACCGTAGCATCACCAGGCAAACCCTGCCCTGCAAACTGGTGTCCAGTCACCACTTCTGCACTCCTGACCGTGTGCAGTCTGATGGTGCTGTGAAAAAAAAATAGGGATCATGCCATTGTCCGACATGGCATGCCCTTACAGGAGGACGGCACATGCATCTGTGCACGACACAAAAAAAAAATCTCATACTCAGAGCTGCAATCGTCCTCAGGAGAGTCATTTGCCCTCTCGTGGGCCAGGCCTTGTGTCCAGGGTGCGGCTCCTCAGTTGTCGTCGCGACGACTTGGGTGGGGGGTGTTGCATCACAAGAAGGTTCATCCCCTGGGCTGTCGCTCCTGGAGCTGATGGCAGATGTTGCCTGCATCCCCTCCAAGGCAACAGCAATGCGTATCAGCACGCTATTGGTCTCTGCCTGCATCCGCATCTGCCTGGGGTTGTTCTGGCGACCCTCCGACTGGATAGTGGCAGTGATCCCTGTTGCTGTGTCCTGCAGCTCCCCAATCGCCACGGTGTGCCGTTCCTGGGTGGCATGCACAACCGATTCCTGGTCCACAGATGTTGAGGGACCCCCTGCTCGGACCATCATTTGCATGGGGTCACACCCACTTCCACCTACGCCGGCCTGCGCCTTCAAAACATACGCCACGCCGACACAGCGTTGGGAGCAAGAGCTTGCTGAATGCGGTGCTTGCCTCTCCGCGCTGCGTCGGCGTGGTGTACGGATTTTGCGTTACAGCGGCGTAATGTATGCCCACACTCTGTGAATCTGGGCCTATATACTTATCTGCTAGTGATATATATTTAAAGGGAGTAAAAATGTATGTGCTCGGCAACTTTTACTGAAGAAATATTGTATATAGTTGTCAGGGAAAATAAATGAAGGCATACAGCAGGGGTGATCAGTTGGCTGCACCTTAAGGAATCAGGACCAGGTGGATAAGTAAACAATATGGGCTAGATTCACAGAACACTTACGCTGGCGTATCTACAGATACGCAGCGTAAGTGAACAAATGCGCCGTCGTATCTATGCGCCTATTCTCTTAACTATATACGCCTGAATTTGGCCTCCATCCGACCGACGTAAGTCTCCTACGCCGTCGGATCTTGGGCGCATATTTACGCTGGCTGCAAGGGGTGCTTCCATTGATTTACGCACTGAATATGTAAATGACCTAGATACGCCTATTCACAAACGTACTTGCGCCCGTCGCTGTAATCTACGCCGTTTATGTAAGGCGTACGTCCGTCGTAAAGTTATCCCTGCTATAGGTGGCGCTACCCATGCAAAGGTATGGATGTCGGAACAGCCGTCTAATTTTACGTCGTTTACGTTAGTCGTACGTGAATGGGGCTGTGCGTAGGTGACGTTTATGTCGTTCGCATTGAGCCGTCATATCTTATGGAGTATATGCGACGTGATTCTGAGCATGCGCGCGCATGCACCGTTCGATCGGCCCTTCATTTACATGGGGTCACGGTTAATTTAAATGTAGCACACCCACTACCTGCCGACCATATTGCGCTACGCCGCCGCAACGTATGGGGCGAGTGCTTTGTGAATACTGCTCTGGGCTCTCTGCGTGCCGTAGGCGTAGCGTATATTCGATACGCTACGCCGGCAAAACTATGCACCGAGGTACGTGAATTTAGCCCTATGTTTATTAAGAAAATTACATACATCCAATACCAACACCAGTAAATCATACACAAGCAAAAGGAAAATAAATGTAACAATGAAAACCCCAAGTAAATAGCCTAACAAATTATACCTAACCAAATACACGTGGGGGAACACACATGAGAAACCAGCAGAGACAAGAGACAAGGGGAGCAGGAAGCCAGTTAGTGGCAGCAGGGAGCAGATTCCAGAAGGCTAGTCTCTGGATCAGGCAGGGACATGACTTGCAGGGAAAATCCTGAAGCACTGGACCTCAGTGCAAGGCAGGCTTATATACTCCCAGCAGTCCTATCAGGTGCAGTTTAATTACCTGTATGGTCCATTGTGAAGAAAATAGACTTTATTCAGTATTTTCTCATAGGTTCGGTTTTCTTTTAAGAACCCCTGGACCGATCTGGGTGAAATTTGGATATGTTGGTCCCCCAGATCAGGGCTATCAGGGGATATGTAATTGTAGGGATACCTTGTGTGGAAAGGGGTGTTCAAACTTTTGGGAAAATTGTGTGCTCTCTGCCTGGAGATAATTGGTTTATTCCTTAACTGATCTCAATATCTCCCAGGCAGAGAGAGGGCGGGTGTACTATAAAAGTTTGCTGTGATTTAATGTCGTCTGCTACTGTCATGTAAATGAACCTTAGTCTGGCTCTCAAGACACTGTATTGTGTGAATTTCTATTGAAGATAAATGTGTATTGGAGGCTCGTTAGTACCCATTGTATGCTGTTGTGGGTGGAGTGTGTCATTGTCCATCTGATTACTGCAAGTATTCTTTTGGTGTATATAAGAGCCTGCCTTCTCAATAAAGATGTTCTATGCCTGGTACACCCTTCATGAAGTCTTGGCTCATGTTTGGGGGAATATTCTAACCATTGGGAAGAATCATCCTGGAAACTGCATTCATCTCCACTATCCCTCTACCTCACTTAAGCTCGGTGATTGAGGGATGGAAAGAAGGCTGCAGTACCATAACCACTGCAGGTCTTAACAACGTCTAATTACCTTTATGGTCCATCTTCTGGGAGACACCTGCTGGTGGCCACCAGAACTACACCCTTTGGTTCTAAAAACTGTGCCACCAGCAGGTGATTCAAGAAATTACACAGGTCCTGACAATAGTATTGTGCTCAGATGTAGTATACTCAATGAATAATTTCCTTATAATTAATTGATGTTGCTCTATTATGATTTTTAGTTTCGATATTGCTTGACCCACATATTACAGTACACAAGGATATTCTTGCACGTAAATACGTTTTGCATGTGGTGATTTGATGAGGACATTTTTTTTTATAAAGAATATATTAGTTTTGGTCTTGTTGATGATATGACTAGTGTAGCAGAGCATCCTAGAGAGAGCTGGGAAAAGTCCTGTTTGCGGTTTATACGTCTCCCAGGCTCCTCTAAAACACATTCAGGGATCTCTGATCCATGGTCCAGTTTGGATCTTGGTCCTCTCCCCCAGACCAATTTAAACTCACCTGAGACAGACAGACAGTGCTCTTGGCCTGGGAACCTCAGACAACTTCTGTCTAGGAGAGCAACAGGTTGGTAAAAGCTATTAAGCTGTGTATGTGGAATCTGAAAAGCTGTAGGCTTGCTCAGCCTGATAGTTAGGACCTGTAAATATTGTATAGTTAGTGCCGAGACACGGCTAGGTTTTTGTTTGGCTATTTTTGTTCCCATTTGTTGTTCTGGAACCCTGTACAACACCTGTATATATCACAAATAAACACTGCACTGTTTGTCATTACCTCACTGGATTTGGTATCTGTGCTGGAAAGACCCAGGGAGCTTTGTACCTACTACCTGCCCCCCAGGTTACCCTAATGATAAATCTTGTCTTATTGTTTTGTCGATTCTTACTAATTTCTCTTGATGCAAAACATGGTTTTTTTTATGGATTTTGCTCTTGAGAATGTACATACTGGTTTGGTAAGTGAGGCAAACATGTTGTAGGGGTCTCTAAAAGACCCTGTTATCAACCTAAAACGTTGCCAGTAAAATAACAGAAAAACAGGAATTTAAAATGCTTGCATGAAGAAGTTTTCATTTCTATAAAAAAAAAATTCAATATAGTTTATGTTTCTCTTTTCTTTAGATATTCTGGCCAAGTATTCCCCAGGTTTATTTCCCCACCTGTATCTTTCTTTTACTACTTTCTTAAATATTTTTCTCGTTTCCTGTTCCATCAGGTCTCCCAGCTGGGCCCTTTTATTCACAATTTTTTTTATATATTTCCCTGTCTTGATTTGTTTTAAGTTTTTGTTCCAGTTCATGTACAGTAACTCCTTTATTGTGTTTTTCATTATTAATTCCCTTGCCTTCTTTTTCCCCGCCCCTATTAATTTGCCCCTAATGAACGCCTTATGGGCTTCCCATATTGTTGCTGAACTCACTTCTGGTGTGTTATTTATCATAAAGTATTGTTCAATCTCGTTTCTTATTGTCTTATTTACTTCTATATCATCTATAAGGTCTTCATTTAAGTTCCATGTCCCTTTTCTTTGCTCTATTTCGTTAAACCGTATTTTTACCATAACCGGGGCATGGTCCGAGATCGATATTATACCTATTGAAGTTTCTGTTACATATTCCAGAACCCCATGATCCACCATAATGTAGTCAAGTCTCGAGTATGTATCATGGACAGATGAGTGATATGTATAGTCCTTTTTATTTGGATGTGTTATTCTCCATGGATCTATTAATTGCTGGTTATGCATTTTTTTTCTTAACCAGTCTTAATTGTTTGGTATCTCTCATCTGTACACTAGATGTGCTGTCGAGCTGATGCTCCATTGAGACGTTAAAGTCTCTCACTAAAATTACCTAACCTTGTTTAAAGTCCATTAAGGCATTCAAAATTCCCTTTAGGTATTTTTGTTTTTTTTTATTAGGACAATATTCATTTGCAAGGGTATATCTTTTACCGTATAGGATCCCTTTCAGAAACAGGTAACGCCCTTCTGGGTCAACGCTCCGCTCTTCCACTTTGAAGCTAATATTTTTCCCTACTCCTATGGTGACTCCCTTTGCTCTTTTATTTGGGGAGTCTCCATAGTACCAGGTTGGGATTGCCCGAGAATAGAGTCTTACCTTGGAGTCTAATGCAATATGTGTCTCCTGTAAGAAAATTATTTCTGCAGAGTACCTTTCCATCTCTTTCAATACCATGTATCTTTTTTTCTGTGGAGTTAAGACCTCTGACATTATATGTAATAAAGTTTACGTTAGTCATCTATTTCTTCCCTTTTTTCTTTTCTTTTCCTTTCCCTTTTCTTTCTTCCTGTCCCTGTCTGACAGATGCTTTTCTTTTCCTTTTTTTCCCTAATTCTGAGGTGAACAGATCCTAATCGCCTTCTAACTACCCCCACCTTCCCTCCCTCTTCCCAGCCTCCCGATCCCACCCCCTCCCCTGTTTGTGCCTTGACCCCATGGTCTCAGTATGGAGTTTGCTCTTTTGAGGCCCTCATTGGCACTCTATACTCCTAGAACTGAGGTGGAGTTCTGTTTGGCACGATCAGCCTCCTCTCCCCTATTGCTAGGGTAGTAAAGTCTGAGCCAACCTCGAGTCCCGGTCCCCTTACCCCCTCCGTTCACTGTATGTCTTTGTTTGCTACATTTAATCCCCTATATGCCCTTCCACACCGTACCTCCCGCGCACTCCTCCCACCGCCCAGCCACGGGACCTAGAGTGGGGGAGGGAGAGGGGTGAGGGATCAAGAGTGAGGGGAAAAAAAACAAGCCCCCTCGAAAAAGGGCAGTGTTCTCCTCCGCTCTCGCTCTGTCTCCCTATAAATGATTTGACCACATCATTTGCACATATCCCTCTCTGTTTTCTGGGAGTACCTAATTACTCCTAATTATTATCTGTGCTTGTCCAGCTTTCCCACCCTTCTCTTCATTTCCCCACATAACTTTTTATGTAGTTTATTGGAGAAGAATGAAAGGGAATACTATAGAGTGTCACTTGAGGCACCTAGTAGCAGCCTCAGGCCTCTATTCTACAAGTAAAGTTTTTACAGATTAAAAAAAAAATGTACGTGAATATGGTAAATGCACTTGTAACCTTGTGGGAAGGATGTTGTTGAAATGAATGGTATATATCTCATTATAAAGTCCACAGTATTTTTGAATGATGTGTCAGGAATTTTATTTTTAGATGGTGAATGTGTTTTTTCTATTAGTACAAAAGTATCAGGCTCCTGGCACACAGTTTGGGGGAGATGCAGACCCCAAAACAAAGGCAGCCTGCGTGACTTACCCAGAAGGTAATAGTGGGAAGAGACAAAATTAACCAAACAGCCCTCCACTCAACCAGTGTGTAGCACAGAGGACCA
This sequence comes from Rana temporaria, assembly GCF_905171775.1. Taxonomy (NCBI): domain Eukaryota; kingdom Metazoa; phylum Chordata; class Amphibia; order Anura; family Ranidae; genus Rana; species Rana temporaria. Next base: position 289,268,537 of record NC_053491.1, on the reverse strand, counting down.
TTCACAAAACACTGCAGATTCACATGTCTCATTCCATCACATACCCCAATATATTTTCTAACTTTATTACCCATGGTTAACTGTACACCCAGAAATGCTGGTATATAGCACATTTACAGCTATTATCAGGCCATTCATTAGAGTAATTTGTTCTGTAATAATAGGATGTATCTGTGATATACACCAATGGTTATGCATGTGCAGTTGGTCATCAATTCCAGTATCCTGAAATTACGAATAATTGAATACATTGTATGGACAAGAGTTTTAAGATAACATTTTGCTTTATCATTTCTGATGTTGTTTGTTTAAAAAATCTTTATTAAATGAGTAAATGATTTGTAGTTAGAAATACATATTTTAGTTAAAAGCCAAGTTCACCTTTTTTAGGCCAAATTTTACTTTTTATGATATATTTTCTGTCAAAACCACCCCAAGGTGCATATCTCTCACTTGCCTAGTCCATGACAGTTTAGAGTCTGCATCTCTCTAATCAAATTTTTAAAAAAATGCATCTTAGCCCATTTAAAATACAAAAAAATGCTGTACAAATCTCTTTTATTATTCAGTGTATTGGAATTATTGTCTTAAGCACTTTTAGCCAGATTCTCGTAGCACTTACGCCAACGTATCTACAGGCTACAAGCGGTGCGCGTAAGTTGTACGTCCGGATAAAAGTTATCCCTTATAAAGCAGGTGTAACTAAGCAAAAGACGTGCACAGGTCAGCTGGAGAGCAGCTGCAGCAGCACCGTTACGGACAAGCTGAGCAACCCCACTTGCAGGACAACACATCTGTATGCCAACATGCCAGGGGCAGCCATGGTCATAGCACTACTACTGTGTCCACAGGCACGTAGGAGGGCACGGGAGAGGATATACCGAACGCGCATGAACGTCTTTGGCATGGGGGAAACGGAGGTGTATCATATCTTCAGATTCAGCCCTGATGCCATCCTGGAATTAGCCACAGCCCTGCATGATGACATCACCAGCAAGACACAAAGCTCACATGCAGTTCAGCCACTGGTCAAGGTACTGGCAACACTCCATTTCCTTGCAAGTGGATCTTTTCAATGTACAAGTGGAGTCATGGCTGGGATGACACAATCCAGCATGAGCAGATGCATGCACGAGGTTGTCCCCGCAATCCTCACACGCATGTCCCACCACATCATCAAACCCACCCATGAGCATCTGCGGCAGAAGGCAATGCAGGGTTTCTACAGAATTGCCAGATTCCAACGCACTGTGGGGGCCTATTGATTGCAAACATGTGGCACTACGGCCCCCCGTGCCACAGAGCACATATATCGTAATCGTAAGCAGTGGCATTCCATCAACGTACAGGTGATAGCCGATGCCCAATGCCTCATATGGCACGTCCGTGCCAAACACCCCGGGGCCATCCACGACAGCTACATATACCGTCAAAGCCACATCCCAACAGAATTCCAACAGAACGTGTACAGGGACAGCTGGCTGGTTGGTGAGTGACATGGGAGGGGAACATGCACGACTAACATCCTCCTGTCTTTTCCCTTCTAGGTGACTCTGCATATGCACTTGGGCCCCATCTCATGACTCCATACCGGAATCCCCAAACCAGAGGAGAAAGAAGATACAATGCTGCACACATACGTACCCGTGCAGTGGTGGAGCGCACATTTGGCATCCTGAATTCCCGTTTCCGATGCCTGGATAAGTCCGGGGGGACCCTGTTGTATTCCCCAAACTTTGTGTGCCAGATCATCGGTGCATGTTGCATGCTGCACAACTACGCCATGAGAAAGGGCCTTGAGATTGACATATGTGATGACCTGACCCCCCAACCACACAGTCCCCCCCCTGCCCGAGGCTACCCCGTCTGCTGAAGGAACAGCAGTCAGGACTTGCCTCGTGGAACGCATCTTTGCACGTTAAACACACACATTCATCATGGCACAAGGACAATGCACGCATGCACACCACTGTGGTCCCTAGCTCACACACACCACATCCACCTCACATTGGATTAGCCCAAGTCCACCCGGCAGGACTTGGGAGCCGCAACGCCGCGCCAAAGCCCCAATGGTGTTGCTGTCCATTCATACCACATTCACACGGTCGTGGGGATAACCTCTCCCCGACGACCCAGGGTGACACGCCTTGCTGGCAGGTATGTCACCCCCACATTCACACACCAGTCACACTGTAGCCTGCACTCCTCACCGTGTGCATTCACTCCAAAATAAAAAAGCTCATATTTTGAGCACATAAATAATATGAAAAAGCTCATAACCTGAGCAACAAAAATAAATAAAAAAAAGCCACTCATTTGCCCTGTCGTGGGCCACGCATGGTGCCACGGCTCCGGCTCCTCAGTTGCCTGGGGGGAACCTCGGGTGGGGGGTGGGGCATCTGGAGGAGGATCATCCCCAGGTCTGCCACTCCTGGCAGGTGCTGGCTGCCTGCCCTCCAATGCCAGGGCAATGCAGGTGAGGACCGCATTTGTCTCCGCCTGCATCCTCAGCTGGCGGGTGGTGGTGTGCCACTGGTGGCGCTTCGTCTGCCTCCCCTCCGCCTCAATGGCAGCCGTGTTTGCCTGTACCGCCACTGCCAGGGTCTTTACCTCTCCCACAAGGTCTGCTGTTGTGGCCTGCAGCTCCCCAATGCAGGTGACCACTGCAGCGCAGTTGCCAATGACATCCTGCAGGCCGTCTGATATCTGGGCCGAGGAGGCCAGGCTGTCTGCCACCCGGCGCAGGTCTGGCGGGCCTGGTCCCTTGCAAGATGATCCTGGAGGGAATCAGGAACACCCCTTGTCTTCCGCGTTGCGTTCCTGGGGGCAGAAGAGGCTTGGGGCCGTGTGTACAGAGAGGCCCTTGAGGGGCTTCCCCTGCTGGGGGCTGAGCCTGAGGGGCTTCCCCTGCTGGGGGCTGAGCCTGAGGGGCTTCCCCTGCTGGGGGCTGAGGGGCTTCCCCTGATTGGGGGGAGGTCTGTGAGGGCCCGGGCAAAACGGAAGACTCCTCAAAGTAGAGGCAAACCTCCTGATCAAGATTCACTGTCTCCTCCTCAACCACCTCTAGAGGAGAGGTGTGGGCACTCCCCTCCACCGCTGGATCTTGGCTTTCCAGGGGGTCAGGCTGAGCCAGATGTTCTGGGGATGGCGTGGGACGGCCACCGGCAGCAGATGGCCCAGCTCCCTCCAGCACATCTGTGGATGACACAAAGCATTCACATGTTGGTGGACACACACACTTGTCACATGTTCTCTTCCACCCCCTCACATGCCACACACCGGATGGGGGATACAAAACACTTACCTGTCCTCGAGGCCTGATCAAGGGAGTCAAAGCCCTCCAGGTCCTCCAATTGCTCCCTCTCCAGACACCTGGCGATTACCTCCTCCTCCGGGGTCAACCGCACAGCACATGGTGGTCCGCCCCCCCGTGCCCCTCTGGTGCCTTCTGATGGCGGCCACTTTATCCCGGACATGCCGCCGCAAATCGTTTGTTAATGTCCTTGGAGGTCTGGGACTCATGGCCAAGGGCATTAATGTCAATGTTGATCTGCTCCAAGATTTCTTGTTTCTTGGCCCTGCTGGCATGGCGACTCTTGGCGCCATGGAGGAATACATCATACTTCTCTATGGCCGAGATGAGGACAGCCTTCTCATCTGGAGAGAAATTTTTCTTCCTCCTGTCTTTTTCAGACTCCACATCAGCCATCTCACAAACAAAAGTACCTTGCTTCAGGGAGGGAAACAAGCAGGATGTACTTTTGCGCCGGACGGGCGTATGGCTGGGCGTATTTATGCGCTCTGCGTAAGCCGGTGGGCCGGCGTATCCCAGGAAGTTGCTCCGGCGTAGTTGTGAGCACAGGGGAGCGCACATACACCCACGTCACTGCGCATGCTCCGTTCATGGTACGCCGGGCGTAAAACACTGCTCCACGCTCGGACAATCATTAGCATAAGGTCACACCCACTTACACTTATGCTGGCTTACGCCTTCGAAATTACGTTACGCCGGCACAACGTTGGGAGCAAGTCCTTTATGAATACTTTGCTTGCCTCTCTGTGTTACGTCGGCGTAGCGCATATGAGATGCGCTACGCCGGCAGAAATATGCGCCGATCTATGTGAATCCAGCTATTTGTTTATAAATATTGTAAACTCGCTTCTCCTCACAAATAAAAATGTTGTGGGAAAAAAATGGCGTAGAGGTCCCCCTCAAAACCCATACCAGCCCCATCAGGCCTGGTATAGATTTTAAGGGGAACCCTGCGCTAAAAAAAAATGGCATAGGGGTCCCCCAAAAAATACCAGACCCTTTTCTGAGCACACAACCAAGAGAGCACCCCCTCCTGAAATGTACCAGGCTACATGCCCTCAACATGGGGAGGATGCTCTTTGATCTGACTGACCCCAAAGCACCTTGTCATCATTTTGATGGGGACAAGGGCCTCCTCCCCACAACTCTTGCCCGGTGGTTGTGGGGGGTCTGCAGATCCCACCCCCTATGTGAATTGGTAACAGGGTACATTGTACCCCTAGCATTTCACAAAAAAAATGTCAAAAATGGTAAAGACAGGAGACACTTCAGAACAAGTTCTTTATTAAAAAAAATGTCCAGCGATTGTCCATTCGTCTTCTATTCCGATGCCCAAAAAAATGTCAAAAAAACCCTCAACAGCTCTGTCCCAGGCATCTCCTGCCGACTGACGCGTGTCTCTCGCTTTGACAGCTGTTACAGCGGGGCCACTCAGTGACATGAACAGGTGAACCTGCCCCCCTCTGACACCATGAGGTTCAGTGAGAGAAGCATCAGTCGGTGACCACCTCCCATGGAGGCGGAACTGTTGCGGCTTTTCTTCTTTTTTTTTCGGGCGGCGAAAGTTGAATGGACATCACTGGACAGACCTGAAAGTATCCTCCCCCATGTTGAGGGCATGTGGCCTGGTATGATTCAGAAGAAGGGCGCTCTCTCGTCCTCCCTCTTTTCCTGCGGCCTGCCAGGTTGCGTGCTCGGATAAGGGTCTGGTATGGATTTTTGGGGGACCCCTACGGCATTTTTTTTGGCACAGGTTTCCCCTTAAAATCCATACCAGACCTGAACTTTGGGGGGACCCCCATGCAATTTTTTTATGTATGGTTCTTGGTTCCCCTTAATATTCATACCAGACCCAAAGGGCCTGGTAATGGACTGGGGGTATCCCGGCCTGCTTGTGATTCTTGACCTGTGTCTTGTTCACTGTTTATCCTTGTCTGCTTGTTGCCTGACCTTTAGCTTATCCTCCTGTAGCCTACCGTGAGCGTGAGCTGGGAAACCCCCAGGGCCGCGACCTGGAGTCAGCTGCAGTGAAGTCCATCCTCACCACTAGAGGCTCTGGTGAACACCAGCTGGCCCTTAGACTCTGCGCCCTGGGGATTCTAGCTCCCTGTGGAATCCGTGTTGGCGCCCCAGTGGACCTGCCTTTCTGCACCACCCAGGGTTCCAACCGCAGCAATCAGCCGTAGGGTCCACTATCATAGCGTGCACTCCTGACCCAACGGTGTGCATCTGTTACCTGACCGCAGGTGATCTGACAGGGGGGACCAATGCCGTTTTTTTTTCAATTACTTTTATCTGTATTGTCAAGACCAGACAATTCATTAAAGCCGTGATCTGTTTTAAATTAATATGTTTCCTTAATGCCCTGTACACACAAGCGGAATGTCCGTTTGAAAAAAGTTGGATGGTTTTTCCGACGGAATTCTGCTCAAGCTTGGCTTGCATACACATGGTCACACAAAAGTTCTCTGAACTTTCGAGCGTTAAGAATGCAGTGACATACAACACTACGACAAAGCGAGAAAAAGAAGTTCAATGCTTCAGAGCATGTGTTAAATTGTTTCCGAGCATGTGTGTTTTTTTCCCGTCGTAATTCCATAAAGACTAATGGATTTTCCGAAAAATTGAGAACCTGCTCTCTTTCTAAGTCCGTCAGAAATTCAGACGGAAAAAGTCCGATGGGGCATATACACAGTCGGAATATCCGATGAAAAGCTCCCATCTGACTTTTTCCATCGGAAATTCCGACAGTTTGTACGCGGCATTAGAAATGTAATTTTGCTGCGGGACTGTTCTAAACATGGGAAAATGTGCCACTTTACAGGCATACTATAGACACCCCCCATGTACGAAATTGAAAGGAATATTTTACTTTTATTGTTTCACTTTAAGCATGATGTACCATGCATATAAGCCTTTAAAATGAGCACTTTAGATTTTTCATCTTCATGTCCCATATACTTTAACAGTGTTTGCATGTTCGTACAAATGTTTTGCCTGTTTGGTGTTCGGCTCATCCTTAGTTGCTATGGACAATCTCAAGTTTCCAGACAGAAAGAACAGTATATATAATATAAAAGTGCATGCAGGGCACTAGTCAAAGCATTAGGGACAAAAGGGATGTGAAAAGATTTGATACAGTACACTGTAATCTTACAGATTACATTTCTGTATGTTATGAATTTTTTTTAATTGGCGCTGGGCTCCACCCCCATGCAACGCTCGCAGGGAACGAAGCCCAGTACACAGAGGCATTGGGTGGAGGACACAGCCCACAGACACAGTGGGGGGACATCACAGGATCCTGGGGACAAGGTAAGTACACTGCACCAGGATCCTGAGATGCAATCCCGAGTGTGGCTTGGGGTAAGTGCTAATGGTATTGAAATTTAACCCGCGAGCCACACTCAAGAATACCGCTAGAGAGGTTAATGTGATATTGGTACATAGGGAAGCTGGATGTTAGAAACTTTTTTATCTATATGCCGATAAATTTCAGTTGTGTTAAAGCTGTCACTCAAGTGTGCTAACTTTTTTTTTACCAAATTATATCACTGGAGATTTTATATCTCCATGTATATGGATTTTTGAGTAACACATGTAGAAGCTTGTCTTGTAAGACCTTAAAAAGTAGTATATTTTTGCTGATACATCAAAACTGTCCACGTGGAATAATTTTTTTCCGATTTTTAGAGGAATGTTGTAAAAGCCTATATCACTGTTAAAGATGATCCATTTTGAATAATGTGAATTGTAGTATGATCTTTAGAGATTTAGAAAATATATGTTGTATGGTTCATGGGTGCCTAATTATGATTGCTTATTATAAAAAAATATGGATATTTTTGTAAGAATTTCTATTAGTGATAGAGTCATGTTCAGTCTACAATGTGTTTGAGTCAAACTCTGCCTGTTAAAAGTTTGCAGTCCCCATGAGCTAATGTGGAATTTTGCTGGGCCAAACCCTAATGACTTTGAACTTAGGTCAGCTTGTTTAAATGGGACAATAATGCTAGTTTTGTTATATGCTAGCCCACTCACTATGTGCAAAAGTTACAAACATCTGACTTACAAACCACTTATACTTACAAACGAAGGGAGACAGCCGGAAGTGAAATAAAATCGACCCCCATAGGAAGGGAAATTAACTTTAAAAATTATCATATGAAAAGGTGTCTCCACTGAAACTTTATTACCAATCTTTGTTTCCACAACCCTACATTTTCACAGGGACAGAAAGTAAGGTGAAATCTTATGAAAAGGGGCACAGACAGCCAAAGAAACCTTACAGGGGTGTTAAACCTTCGCTACGCTATCCAAAAAAAACATAAAAGAAATTTGGGCTAGTAACAAACCTACAGAACCTCTTGTAACCCAGGGACTGCCTATGTGCTGACAAATGCAGCAAACTGTAAATTAAGGAGACAAAACAGCCACTTAACAAATTGATGGACAAACTCTGAGTGCCAGGACTCTTTTTCCTAAAGGTGTTGGTCTTCCAACACCTTTTGGAAAAATGAAATTCTCTTGGGACAGGGAAGTTCACATATAAGACAGAGGACAACTGGTTTGCAAGAAGCATAAGGGTATATATTCACACAAGATGGGGTGGGACTATGGGGTGGCTATTCCAGTGCAGTCCCACTGAATCAACAAGGTAAAATGACTGGTTCTTTATGTGCCTGGTTTACATACCACACGGTTGCAGTGGTGTGCAGGCACCTTGCATTGAGAGAAAAAAACTGCATGTAGTACTTTTTATCAGTGCAGTGTTAGGCAATCAACTGCCTTTCACTGCCATGTCCGGAAATGTAACTTTATGAGATGTCTGTGTGACATCTCAAAGTCCATAAAAACAAACAAAAAACAACCGTGTCATAGCCAAATGACTGTTACACCATGGTCAGCTAATTCTGGGAGGGTGTACAATGATGTCCTCCCAGAATCACGCTTCCTTCCCCCTGGGGCATGTACACAGGCATGTCCAAGACCATCGGGTCCTCCGGACCCGACGCGCCATGGATCAGAGTAAAGGGCCAAAAACAGCAGCCCTTTACCACATGCTCTCTCCGTTCAATGATGGAATGATCACTTGTCAACAAACAGGTGCATGTTCAGTTCAGTTCCTCCCCTCACACCCATTTGTACAGTGTGTGAGGAGAGAAGGAAACTGGTGCAGCAGCACTTGTGGGCTGGATCTGAAGTGCCCACAGTACTGATCTGTGCCCATCCATGGCTCATTCCTTCTCATCAGTGCTCATCCATGCCACATCCATGCCATTACAGTGCTTCATAAAAGTGTAATAGGTAGTCAAATTAGATTTGACATGTTATGCCCCTAGAACACCTGATGGTGCTCCCTGCATGTTTGGCCTCTGTATGTGGCTAGGCTGTATAAAAGTCTCACACATGTGGTATTGTCATACGAGTAGCAGAATATATTTTGGGATGTACATGCTATGTGTTAGAAATATCTTATACATGGACAACTTTGTGTAGTAAAAAAAAAAAAAAAAAAAAATTCTTTCCACATTTTCCAAAAACTTGTGGAAAAAATTACATGTCCAAAAAACTCATTTTGCCTCAAAGAATATATGTTGGGGTGTTAACTTTTCAAAATGGGGTAATTTTTTGGGCGTTTCCGGGCCATCAAAACTGTAGTCAAGAATATTAGTGGAGTAGTCAAGAATATTAATGTGTAATTTATGCTCCTAGAACACCTGATGGCGCTCCCTACATGTTTGGCCTCTGTATGTGGCCAGGATGTGTAAAAGTCTCACATATGGTATCACCATATTTGGGAGGAATAGTAAAATGTGTCTTGGGGTGTAGTTGCAAGTATGTGAGAAATAACCTGTTAATATGATAATTTTGTGAAGAAAAAAATCTTAATTTTGCAAAGAATTGTGGGAAAATATTACAACTTTAAAAAACTCGCCATGCTTACTAAATGCCTTGGAATGTATACTTTCCAAAAGTTGGGTAAATTGGGGGGTATTTGTGCTTTTCTAGCTTGATAGTGTCTCAAGAAATGAGGTAGGCTGAACAAATATACACATATTTTGGTTATTTTTACCAAAGACATGTAGCAATATAAATTTTAGCCCACATTTATGAAGAAAAATAACTAATTTGCAAAGTGTTGTAGCGCCCCCTTACTTTCAGTATGGGCACTACGCTAAAGTTAGTGGGGAATGGGAGAGTTATTTTGCTCCCATTCATAATTTGTTAAATTTGGGCTGTTGTCATTCCTGAACTGTCCTGTGGGTCAGTCTGCGCTCCAGGGGTGCCGATCCCACCCCTGGGCGACAGTTGGTGCTAGAGGTGTTCTGGCAGAGCAATTTTCCCCAGCAGCCAATTAGAGGAGTTTTCCCTTGCGGAGCATGCTGGGGGAGAGTATATCTGTGGCAGACGCCATTTTTGTTTTTTCTTTGCGGGTTCCAGGTGCGGCACCCACCTTTAGGGTGTGTGCATCCAACAGTACCCGGCGATATGGCCTACCAGGCCGGGGTCGCACGCTACGCGGAGCTCCATGCTGCTAAAAGGGGCCCCAGTGACTTGCTGGGTCCCCGGCTCTATTGAAGAGATCCCAAGCTATGTGCTGAATGGTGGGGGATTGGCTCAAGGAGAACCCAGAGGCAGGTTATCTGAGGGGCTTGAACGAACCATCGGGGATCCGGTGACCGGGACATTGACAGGTACACTTCAATTGTCGCCCGGTGACCCTAATCTAATCTACTGGGAGGATTTGCTCAATCCATTTAGCTCATCCAAGTACTAGGCCTGTGGCAGAGGTCCCTAGAGCCAGGTCTGTAGCAGAGACCTGTTCCTCCCAGCAACCTTAAGTGGCGCTTCAGCTGCCAGGCCCGTGGCAGGAGTCTGTCCGGGGGCACTTCACCCACTCTGGCTAGAGTGGCTATGAACTGTATCTACTACTACTGAGAGCAGGATTGCTCTTTCTCATATCCATGCCTGATACTGCAAAGTTCTCTATTGCTTCATCAACTTTTTCTCTCTACCTCATGTTGATGTTGGTCATGTTGGGCCGAGAATAAAGCATTCAGAAAATCTTCATTTATTGTCTGGACATTCGCTCACTAATCTACTCATCAACTTCACCCCTAGACAACGGTAAGAGGTAACTTAATATGCCGATCCCAACAACAATCAGCGGCTCCTGAGGGGTTAGCGCTACACGGTTATAGAGAAAAATGCTTTTTTTATACAAAATTTTGATCTATTTTACGTTATACTGCAGCACAAAAATAAAAGACCCAGTGGTGATTAAATGCCGCCAAAACGCTATATTTGTGTGAAAAAGGGACAAAATTAATATGGGTGCAGTGTTGCATGACTGAGTAATTGTCATTGTGTAATTGTGAGAGTGCTGAAAATCCGAGAGCTGAAAAGCGCTGAAAATCCCCTCGGTTCTGGTATTGATGGACTTCAGCTTGGACACACTGGGCCAGATTCTGGTAGAATCCACGGCGGCGTAGCGTAAGGCATTTACACTACGCCGCCGCAAATTACTGGAGCAAGTGCCGTATTCTCCAAGCACTTGCTCCGTAATTTGCGGCGGCGTAGTGTAAATGGCCTGGCGTAAGGCCGCGTAATTCAAAGGGGGGGGGCTTGTATTTAAATTAAGCACGCCCCGCGACGATCGAACTGCGCATGCACCGGGCATAAAAATAGCCCAGTGCGCATGCTCCAGCTCACGACGGAAAACGTCAATGACGCCGACGTGAGCGTCATTAACGTAAAGTCGTATTCGCGATCGACTTACAAAAATGACGCAAACGACGGAAAAAGACGATGCTGACCCGACGCCATACTTAACATGGCATACGACGGACCTACGTAAACTTGCCCCTCATATAGCAGGGGCAAGTTTACGCTTACGGAAACGTCGTAAATTCACTGCGTCGTCCGCGCATCGGCGTAAATAGCTCATTTGCATAGACGACGGGGAAAACGACGAGGCGACACCTAGCGGCAGGAAAAAAAATTGCATTTAAGATCTGACAGCGTAAGAGCCTTACGCCTGTCAGATCTAAGGGATATCTATGCGTAACTGATTCTAAGAATCAGTCGCATAGATACCTAGGGCCAGATTAGGACTTACGATGGCGCAAATGGCGTTGCGCCGTCGTAAGCCTTTTAAGAATCTGGCCCATAGTCTCTCTGATTGCTCTCCCTGTGGGGATCACCACCACTGCTGCATGTACTCCCAGTGGCAGGAGATTGGAAGCATGTGCAGCAGTGGTGGTAGTGATCCTCGCAGAGAGAGTAATCATAGAGATGGTGTATCCAAGCTGAAGTCCATCCATACCAGATCCAAGGTGATTTGTGAGATCCATCCATATGAAACATCTGAGTGATCTGGCTTTCCTATGCAATGTTTACTTATCCCTGACTGTGTGGTTCACTACCGTAAGGTATTTGGATCCACACTTTCTAGTAAGCGTACCCTCATTATCTATGGTGGTGATTATTGTCAAGCCAATGGCTGTTTCTGTTTATGGACCATCACTTCAAGCACTTCTGTGGATTTAGATTTTTTCATGGGTAAATTATTTAGTGACCCTGTATGGACATTCTTTTATACATTAAAACCTTGGTTTGAGAGTAACTTGGTTTGAGAGTGTTTTGAATAACAAGCAACATTTTAAAATGTTTACTTGATATACAAGCAATGTCTTGATATACCAGTAGCGTCATGTCGGAACTGAGTATAAAAGAGAAGAGAGTCGCCTCTAAGTGTAGCAATATGGTCACAGTTAATGAAGGTACAACATTTAGCAACTTGCATGGTTGATTAAAACAGACACATCTAAGTATGCAGGCATCCGGGGTAAAGCTGTCCACATATACCTTCCCCCGCACCACCATCAATGTCTTTCCTTCCATGCTGCGCTCCATGAGCACTTCAAGCCTCTCTTTCAGATTGCTCTACTGCAGGGTAGTCTTCCCGGTCACTATTGCAGAAGGTGGTCTGACCGATGGTCTATGTGGACAGCTTTACCATGTGAGTTGCTAAATGTTGTACCTTCATTTAATGTAACCATATTGCTACACTTACAGGCGCCTCTCTTCTCTTTTATACTCTTTAGCTCCTGCTGGATTTAGCTTCTAATCCCATTGTAAAGGCCACCATTTGTGGATGGATATTTTATGGTTACACAACCTATCATATTGCTATAATCTTTTTTTATGGACTATCAAAGGAAAGAACTATGAATAAATGGTTGTGTAAAAAATCAGCGTTTCTATTATTTCTTATGGGGAAATTCACTTTGATATAGGAGTGCTTTGGATTACAAGCATGCTTTCCGGAACGAATTATGCTCGCAATCCAAGGCTTTACTGTATATCTTTCATTGACCTTTTCATTTGAACACATGTGTTGGGACTTTTCATCTCTTTTCACTTGGTTTACTAATTTATGATTTCTTAAGAAGCCTGTGTGAATGACTACTTAAGAGTTTCATATATTTCTACACTTGTTCATTATATATGAAGAAGATGGGGCAAGGTGCAGGGTAAAAGTAGCATCTTAGTGAAATCTCACACTGAAGAATTGTAGGTGATGGTGTCACCTATTTATTTGTTTGCAATAATATCCAAAAACTCATATCTAGCAAGTATGCCCATATGCAGTGATTTGGAATCACTATGAAAACCGTAGGTTTTACCACTCAACCACAGAAATCCCAGTGTGGGTACTTATTGAGGCAATAGACTTTGACCCTCTTCCTACTAATAATATCCTTTGACTGAGCCCTCAAAACCGTAGAAAAATGAAAAATCCAATCTCGAAACACTCATTGTCATTATGGGATAGGTAAAAAACCTCTCATGGATTGCAATCCCCACACATTCCGCTTCTTTCCTTTTATAAAAATCTGACCTTTTATCCAGCATGGGTATTTCCAAAAACTTTTAAGGCTTGGATCAGGGCTGGTATTACGTGTTTATATCACATAGCATCAACAACTACAATTCGACCTTTACCAGACCTTTGTGAGGCATCCGGCCTCCCCACTACAGAAATTTTCAGATACCATCAAATCAAAAACTTTTATAGACCTTCCCTTAGCCTTAGCGATAATTTAAATAATATTACCCAATTTGAAAGGATATGTCTCAAAGATCCACATGCCAAAGGTCGTATTTCAATAATTTATTCCCAATTGATCACTAAAACAAAAACCATAATACCTTCTTATATTGCTAAATGGGAATTAGACCTGGAATGTAAAATTAATAACGAAACCTGGGCAAGCATTTGGTCTAATACTAGCTCTTCATCTATAAATGTATCGGCAATGGAAACATCATATAAAGTGCTTTCCCGCTGGTACCTGGTTCCCAATAGATTAGCCAAATTTTCAGCAAACTGTTCAAATCTCTGTTTCCACGGTTGCCCAGACAAAGGAACATATATCCACATCTGGTGGCAGTGTCCACTTGTAAGGAAGTTCTGGGAAGGGATTTATAGAATCGCTTCTAAAATATTTGACTGTATTATATTACCAGATCCAATGACGGCCTTACTTAACATTAAACCAGAAACCCTTTCTCGGAATCAGCATAAGTTATTTCTTTTGTTTATGATAGCAGCGAAACAGGTAATAGCTAGTGCATGGAAATCACCTGCATTACTGTTGTCGGAAGCCGAAAAAAGAATGAATCTTTCATTCGTACATGCTAAACTAGAAGCACTAGACAAAAATGGATTGTAAAAATTCGATAGCATATGGAAACCCTGGGCCACATACTATACGTCAGACACTTTCGACTCAAGAGTTCTCATGTCATGTTATTGATACCCTTTTATGGATAATTGTGAAATAAAATAAATTAAATCCACCTTCGGAACACCACTACCCTCTCCCTTCCCCCCATTAGTTCCCATTCCCATTTATTAGTAACTTTTTTTATTTATATTTATTTATATCTGTATAATACTTCAGCTCCTACTACAGTACAATTATTATTGCATTTATCTGTATTTCAATGCTGTATCTCATTCTAAGTTGTTGTCATCTGACATACTGTAACTGTTGTAATCTATTACTTTAAAATAAAAACATTATTAAAAAAAAAAAGAAAACCGTAGGTTTTGTGGCAATGCAGTTTGCACTTAGACATATAACATTGGGGCCCTAAGTTCAGACTTCATCAGGGATAACATCTAAATGGGGGCTGCATATTCTACTGGGGTTTGCATATACATTTTTTTTTCATCTAAAGCAATTGAAAAATGTATTCAATTCTTTAACAGTTTTGAATCCAGAGAGTTTTTAAGTAATAACCCCTAATATGTGGGTGTAATACTGTGGTAGAAATAATGGACTGTAAAATCTCTCATACTAGCAAGTGGTGTCTGGATTATGTATTTTGTAATTTGGTTATGTATTTTGTGTGGTGGGATAGAATTTGTTGGCAATATATAAATGATTATTCCTAATTTCACCTATCTAGAGATTAAGTGCATGTTTAAACTAAGGTTATGAATTTTATCACAGTCTAGACTATTAAAGAGCATGATGACTGGGAATTAACACAGAAAATGTCAAGCAAATACTGTGTGTACATAGTGTATGCATGGTTCATTTAGTTTTACAATAAAAATTATTCGCTAATGAACACATATTACAGTTGCAACTACATGGTTGTATTTAAAACATCAAACATATCTAGATGCTATTTACAAATCTGTCTGTTAAAAGTGTATTACTTATTTTGTACCGGTATATAACGATGGTCCTTCTATAAAAACAGCTTGCATTAAATTGCCATAAGTCAAGTGAGATCAGAGAGGGAGTAAATGGCACATTTATCAACAAAGAATTATTATAAACCTATGTTTACTTAAAACAAATTATGAAAATTATGAAAAATCAGCACACGTGATATAACTTGCCTTACATAGTTAGTCTGGTTGAAAAAAGACGAGTCCATCCAGTTCAACCAATAGAAGGGGGAAAAATATACAATCCTATGCCCACAGTTGATCCAGAGGAAGGCAACAACCCCAATAAAGCATGATGCAATTTATTCCAGCAGGGGAAAAAATCCCTTCCTGATCCCCAAGAGGCAATCAGATGTGTAAGATTGTGCTGCTGTGTTTTGGCCTGAAGCTCAGCAGGCAACCATGTGTGACACAAGTAAGCAAAAGTTTTTCCAGCACACTTACCAGCTAGCCTGCAAGCAAAGCAAAATGACAGTCTAAAAATTTGCATTAAAACAGATTTAATTTGCATACCTTTGCAAATACTGACCCGGATTCAGAGAGAATTTACGCCGGCGTATCCACAGATACGCCGTGTAAATTCAAATCTGCGCCGGCGTATCTTTTTTCGGTATTCAGAAAGCAAGATACACCGACATTAGCCAAAGATACGACTAGCATAAGTCTCTTTCGCCGTCGTATCTTAGGGTGCATTCTCACGCTGGCCACTAGGTGGCGCTCCCGTCGTTTTCGGCGTAGAGTATGCAAATTACCTAGTTACGTCGATTCACAAACGTACGTGCGCCCGGCGGTAGTTTTTTACGTCGTTTGCGTAAGGCTTTTTCGGCATAATGTTGCTCCTGCTATTAGGTGGCGCAGCCAATGTTAAGTATGGACGTCGTTCCTGCTTCAAAATTTGAATTTTTTGCTTCGTTTGCGTAATTCGTTTGCGAATAGGGCTGGACGTAATTTACGTTCACGTCGAAACCAATGACGTCCTTGCGACGTCATTTGAAGCAATGCACACTGGGATATGTACACTGACGGCGCATGCACCGTTCATAAATCTCGTCAATCACGTCAGGTCATCACATATTAGCATAAAACACGCCCCCCCTTCCACATTTGAATTACGCGGGCTTACGCCGGCCCCATTTACGCTACGCCGCCGCAACTTACGGAGCAAGTGCTTTGTGAATACTGCACTTGATCCTGTAAGTTGCGTTGGCGTAGCGTAAATACAATACACTGCGCCGCCGTAACATAAAGCACAGCTACCTGAATCTACCCCACTGTATTTGTGGAAGCTGCACTGCTTCATCAAGGCCCCTCTGTAAAGTGCCATTTTACACCTTATATTTGAGAGTCTCCATATCAGACCATATGTGGTAATTGATACATTAAGGGCAGGTATGCCTGGAGGCAGTCCATTCCTCCTTAAAGGCACAGTGAGACATTAGAAGCCCAGCAAAAGCACAATGGCAGCTGAAGGTAACCAATTTACCCCGTGCCAGTTTTAGAGAGCTATACGAAAATGGCAACCACCCCAACTTATGTCTAGCTTTAACCACTTGCTTACTGGGCACTTAAACACCTTTCTCCTTCATTGATATGCGCTGATTAGGCTGCACTGGTGGGCACAGATAAGGCTTCACAGAAAAGGCAGCACTGATGGGCACAGATAAGGTGGCACTGGTGGCCACTAATAAGATGGCACTGATGGCCACTGATAAGGTGGCACTGATGGACACTGGTAGGTGACACGGATGGGCACTGATAGACAGCACTGTTAAGGCACTGATGGGTGGCACTGTGGGCACTGATGGATGGCACTGGTAGGTGGGCACAGGTAAGCAGCACTGTTGTGCACTGACAGGTGGCACAGGTATCCATAGAAGAGCTGGCGGCAGCTCTCCTTGATCAGGACCGATGTCCCTCTGACAGTCATCAGTGATCGGCTTTTTCTTTTTCTCCTCACGCTATCAGCGCGAGGAGAAAAAATAGCTGATTACTGGCTGTTTACATCACATGATCAGCTGTCATTGGCTGACAGCTGATCACATGGTAAGAGGTCAGGATTACAGCACGCCCTGCAGGGCCCTGAACATGGGAGGACGTCTATTGAGGCCTTCCCGGCAAAGAAGGTCCACGATGTAGCCGTCATTCGGCTATAGCATGGATCTGAAGAAGTTAAAGTAAGTTGCACATGGAAGGGCTTTGCACACCTCCCCCACTCACATGTTGTAAGGGCTGGGCTCAGCCCTCCCTTCTCAGTGCTCTGCTGTCAGTTTAATGACAACATTTCCATGATCACTTCCTGCTCTCCAGCTAGCCTTTTCTGGCTTTTTGAACTGCCTGGTTCATATCACCCAGGCCTTCACCAACATATATGAAGATTCTCTGCTGTTTTCTTGTTAAAGACTTACCTGGCTGACATCCTATCTGGTTCCTGATCCTGTTTGCTGTGTCTAATGCTGATCTCTGACTTCCTGATTTACTGCCTTGCACTGACCAACCGCTTTGATTACCAAACCATGGCTATGTTTTGACTATGTTTACTATTTGCACTATTTTTACCACTATATTAAAAGGAGTGATTTTTACTGCATTTTCTGTCTCCGCCTGATTCATGGTGCCTGACACATGTCAACTCTGCACCTGGACACCTTCTCCTCCTCCTGTTCTACCTTGTCCTGACCCTTATAAAAGATCAGTAGGATATTATGTTGGCAGCCCATTCTTCTCATGCATATTATTTTTAAGCACTGTAGAAGCTATAGGTTCTGTTAAAAAAAAAAAAAAAATCCTGAACACTTATGGTGCAAATCATAGATTTCTGTCTGCTAACCACAAACATAACCTGTAATTTAAAGGCTAGGTTATTTAGGATGTAACATGTTACTATAAAGCACCTGTCTACACCTCTGAATGTCTGCAGGAGCCTGGCATCAATAGATTGCAGATTTACAAGATTATTCTTCAACTGTTTGAAAGCAGAATATATGTCCAAAATCTGTTATAGGACTTTGGCATTTATAGAATGTATGGTCCGGATTCACAAAGCACTTACGCCGACGTATCTCGAGATACGCCGCGTAAATGTAACTATGCGCCGTCGTATCAATGCGCCATGCCCACAATCTGATATACACCTAAAAATAGGCTTCCTACGACCGACATAACTTGCCTACGCCGTCGTATCGTGGGCGCATATTTACACTGGGTGCATTTGCCGCTCCTATTGATTTTCTATGCACATATGTAAATGAGGGAGATACGCTGATTCACAAACGTACTTGCGCCCGGCGCATAATATACGCGGTTTGTGTAAGTCGTATGTTAGGCGTAAAGTTATTCCCCATATATGAGGCGCAACTCATGCTAAGGTATGGACCAGGGAACACAGCCGTCGTATTTTTTTTTGTATAATCAGTGTTTATTGAAGTAATAAAAAAAATAGTCTGGGGCAGAGGGGAGGCACCAAGGCCTCCAACTAACCACCCCCAAATGAGCCAGAGGGCCAGGGCCAGGGGACCAGCGAAGGCACTCAGGTGGGGCCATGGGACTAATCACGGTCCAACAGCGTGCTCCAGTTCACCTCACAGTATACCCAACATATACGGACATATAAATCCCACTGGCAATAAGTCCTAAAAAATAAAGGAAAAAAAACAAGGGGGAGAAAGGGGAAAGGAGGGAGAGGCCTCAGAAAATGAGAAGCTAGAAATGAGAGGTATAGAGGGAAAAGGAGAGAAGGGGGAGATAAGAAGGAAAGGAGGGAAGAAAGAAGGAAGAGAGAAGAGAACAGTGCGTACCTCAAAAGCTGGCAAAGAACGTGTCCACCTCCACACCGGGTGCATCACTCCAGTCCAAAGCACCAGCACCATCAGACCACCACAGCGACTAACTACTAAAGGGGCCAGCCTCTCCTCTATCGAGAGCCTGCATTCTGCGAGCCTTAAGGGAGGGCTCCGTCAGTTCCAGCAGAGCGACGTCTAGACTAGAGGGAACAAAATTAGGATCCGGGACATAATCCGTCCACGGCGCCCAAATGGCCAGGTGCTGTTCGCGGCGGTCACGACAGGTGGCCACCCAACTCTCAGCCTCTCCGATGGCACTCACCCCCCGCAGCCAATCCTCATGACCAGGGACCCTGGACTGCTTCCAATAAGCTGGAAGCAGTCTCCTGGCTGCATTAAGTAAATGTGGTATTACACTTTTCTTATAATGACTTGGAGGGATTGTTGGGACATGGAGAAGAAAGTGCACCGGAGAGAGGGGAATGTCAATCCCCGTGATCGTCAGTATCTGATCCTTTACATCTGTCCAGAAGGGTTCAATCAAGGGGCAACCCCACCATATGTGAATGAGTGTACCCCTGTGCCCACACCCATGCCAACACAACCCGGATTCAGTGGGGTAAATACACGCCATGTCTGCCGGTACACGGTACCAGCGAGACAGAATTTTAAAATTTGTCTCTTGGGTTTTGGAATCTATAGAGGAAGTATGAGTAAGGCGGTACAGATGGGTCAGTTGTGTGTCTGTGAGGACCTGATCCAGGTGTGGGCAGAGGGGCAGCGGAACCCAGTAGGCGGTATAGCTCCGATACCAGGTGGGGGGTAGGATCTTCATTAACAAAAAGACTCTCAAACGGGGTAAGAGAGGAGGGGTCCCTGATCTTATGGCCTTGCTTCTCAAAGAAATGGTGCAGCTGTCTATAGCGCTAGAAATTCATCCGTGGGCCCTGTCGTCCCGCAGGGAGGGCCTCATAGTCTAGGAGCCTACTGTCTTTCATAAGTTTGCCGCAACTGGCGTTACCATCATCCACCCATGACCCAAAAAAGGCGATTTGCTCTCCCGGAGGGAACCAAAGGAAGCCTGCCAGTGGGGCCAGCGGTGACATAAGGGGAGACAATTTAAGCATAGCATTTAACCTGTCCCATACCGCGAGCACATGCGCCGTCAGCGGGGAAGTCATCTCAGAAAATCCCCTATGTTCCCGAGGCAACCATGGTGCGTATGATAGGTTCCTTCCCGCGAGGCATTTCTCCAGAGACACCCAAAGCTTCGAGTGAGAGTGGAAACGCCAGTTAAGTATTCTTTGAAGAGCTATCGCCCTGTAATATCGCCTAACGTCAGGGAACCCCAGACCACCCTCTGTCTTAGAACGTTTCAACATCTTAAGAGCTATTCGGGGCTTACGCGCATTCCAGACGAACTCAGTCAGCATGCTACAGAGGCGGTCAAAAAACAATCCGGGCAAGCGAATCGGAAGCATCTGAAAGTAAAAAAGGATGCGGGGCAAAACGTTCATTTTTATCACGTTCACCCGGCCAAACCAGGTGAAGGCAGTGCGAGTCCATTGGGAAAGGTCCGCCTTAATCGCGGCAAGCAGGGGGGAGAAGTTAGCATTGTACAGTGCGTCATATCTATCCGTAAGCTGTACTCCTAGGTAGCGCAGGGATGCCTTGGCCCACAAAAAAGGGAAGGTGTCCCTAAGTCTCTCTGCTAGGTCCGGGGACAAGTTGATGGGGAGGATTTCGGATTTCTCATAATTTATTTAAAAATTGGATAGGGTTCCAAAATGTTTAAGTTCCCTCAGCAGGTTCGGCAACGAGATCAGGGGGTTCGCTAGATGGAAATAAACATCATCAGCATAAGCCGAAAGCTTATATTCCACATTCCCAACCTGCAGACACCTGATGTCACCATTAGCTCTAACAGTGCAGAGCAGAGGCTCCAGTACCAGAGCAAAGAGGAGGGGTGAGAGAGGGCACCCCTGTCTCGTGCCGTTCCTGATGGGGAAGCGGGAAGAAATGGTGCCATTCACCTTCACCTGTGCACATGGATCAGAGTAAAGGGCTAAAACGGAAGCCAACATACGAGGACCGAGTCCTAAATGACCAAGCACCTCTTGCAGATATGACCAATCAACCCAGTCAAATGCCTTTTTGGCATCGGTTGAAAGGATGAGGTAGGGCTGGGGGTCTGTACAGGGGGAGCCCAGTGAATAAGCTGAATCGCTCTCAGGGAATTGTCTCTGGCTTCCCCGCCCGGGATAAAGCCCATCTGATCAAGGTGCACAAGTCCAGGCAACAGATGTTTAAGCCTATTAGCCAATATTTTTGCTAGGATCTTCACATCTAAGTTAAGGAGGGAAATAGGGCGGTAGCTCTGTGGGGCGGCAGGGTCCTTGCCCTCCTTCGGGATTACAGTGATATGAACTAATAGTGCCTCTGAGGGAATTGCCTTGCCCCCCGCTATAGAATTAAAATAACTTAACAAGGGAGTCTCCAAGTGAGAGATAAAGGTCTTATAATAGGCCTTAGTGAAGCCGTCGTATTTTACGTTGTTTACGTAGTACGTGAATAGGGCTCGGCGTAGGTTACGTTCACGTCGTAGGCAGTGATCCGTCGTATCTTAGGGAGTAGTTTCGATGCGATTCTGAGCATGCGCATTGGGATACGTCCACGGGACGGCGCATGCGCCGTTCGTTTTAAGTACTTGTATGGCACTCGGCCCATCATTTGCATGGGGTCACACCTCATTAGCATGGCTCACGCCCACTTCCACATATGACAGCTTACGCCGAGGGAACCCAGCGCAGTTTGGGAGGCAAGTGCTTTGAGAATTCGGTGCTTGCCTCTCTGCGCGACGTCGGTGTAGCGTATATTAGATACGCTACGCCGGCATAAATATGCACCAATGTATGTGAATCCGGGCCTATGTCTTTGTTTGGAGAGTTTAAGATAACATTTTTTTCATTCATTGTAAAGTATGTTCCAGAGGAGACCCTAACAGTAATGCTTATTTAAAAAGCTTATTGGAGAGGTATTCAGTAGTAAGGTACATACATTTAGCAATATCCTTGATGAACATAAAAAAAGTAGTTACACTAAAAGTGGAAATAAACTGCAAAAAAGTCTTTACTGTACGTTATTAAATTGCTCCTTAGTGCCAGTTTAAACTCATCTCCCCAGCATTCAGCTATCATTGGAAAAGCATCAGCTTCTCTACAGCAGTTCGTCATGTCCCGATACAGATCTAGCTGTAACTCAATGGATGGGATAGTGGACCACTGCAGTTTAGTGCTGGGGATAGCTTCTTTGAGCTAGCTTTAGAAAGGAACTTAACTATTTAAACAATAGGATATGTATGTTTTTATTTAAATTTTTTTAAAGCATGAGCTCTTTATTGAAATGTTCACAGAGAAAAACATTGCAACTGATATAAAAAAGTAGTGGATATCATAGAGATAACAATTGCAACCTACAGATGTAGTACACAAGTTTAAGCATTCTGAGAGAAAATCAGGCATGGTATACAGGTCCTATAATATGTTTAGTGAGGTTGGGGCAGAAATTAGTAATCCAAGTGTCCCATGCTGTGGGAAACTTCTTGTAAGCTGGTAAGCAATAAATTGTTCAAAACTTACTATCAAGCATATTTGTTGTTAGACCTCTAATATCCTTGGGACTATATTGCCAATCCATTTGCTCACAATCATCAATCTAGTGACATAGAGTATATGCACCCATCACAGTTCTTTGTCGACATGTGCACTGCCAAAAAAATGTGTTTTTTTGTTTTTTCGAAAATCCCAAAATTCTACATAATAATAACTATTAGATTATAGGTATTGGAATTTCCTTTCAAATTTGGCTGTTAGTAAATGTAACAAATAAAAATTCATCTGAAGTTACAAATTATCCGAAATAAAGAGTGCCACATCTAAACAAATGGAACTAACAAAAAAGATAAAAATTAAGTTCAATGCTTCCGAGCATGCGTCGACTTGATTCTGAGCATGCATGGATTTTTAACCGATGGACTTGCCCACAGATAATCGTTTTTTCTATCGGTTTTTTAACCATCAGATAATTTTAAAACAGGTTCTAAGTTTTTTCACCGATGGGAAAAAACCCGATGGGGCCCACACACGATCGGTTTGTCCGATGAAAACGGTCCATCGTGTGTACGCGGCATAATTGGTATGATTTTCCAGTAAAGCTGTTGCCTAAAACTTGATTTTGTGTCATGTTGTCTGTTGATGTGAAACTAAAGTTTACATTTACAATTGTGATTCTTTTTATTCATTGATAGTTGAAGTAGCGAATAAAAATATTAGTGGGGGAGTTAAAATCTTATTATTTTTTTAGAGTAATTACATACTGTACAAGTGATTTTTAACTGCAGCTATATTTTATTAGATTTTTTGAGGTTGCACTTTTTATTGCAGCAAGACTTAATAAGAATACTGATATTATCTTGGCGCCCGTAACACACACAATTTTTTATATTTTTTTAGAATTGTGAAAAACCTGCCGGAAAACAATAGCACCCAAGTCTTACATTGATTATTACTGAAGTAGGCATGTCAAATTTTTACAGGGCCATTCTGTTGTCACATATGCACCCTTTGTATTTGTGGGCTTTTTCAACCAATAAACAGAGGGGACTTGTGCACACAGCATGGCAGTGGTTTTAAATTTGGATCTCAGCTACCATCATTTTAACAGCAACTGCCTTTTTTTATGGAACCCATGCTAAAGCATGAAAAATGGAAAATATCTTACATGCACATAAAGTCAATATTTGGTACAAGGTTGCTTTTAAATTTAAAGATCCAATGTTGGGTATACGTCCCAAAAAAAATTCTAATGAGGAATCAAGAGGCAACATGTTCTTTTTAACACTGAAAAATCAGTATATACTTAAAAGAAATAAATATGACATTTAGTTTGCTAAAACACTTGCTATAATGAACATCTGCTATTTTCATCAATTCTGTATTCAATTTTTATTTATTTTTTTGCATAGTATTGCTCCCGGAGAACCACAACCTTTTTCATCCACTTTCTGTTCACAAGCACTCTGTAACACTCTATTAAAAGCCCCTTCCTGTCTACAAGTACTCACTCTAAAGTTGGCTATCCATCATAGCCCCTGACTGGATTTCTGACTGTGGCAATAGCAGACAGAATGACAACACAGGCTCACTGCTAATTTTTTACCCACAGGAGTAAGTGTCTAAACAGGAACCTTATAGTGGGTTTACCATGTATTCTACTTTTTAATAAAAAAACTGAATATTTTAAATTATTGAAAACAGGGCTTGAAATTACATTAATATGTTAAAACATGTAAGAGATTGTATTGATTAGGTTTAAATATATTGTAACATAAACCAACAGAATCTCGTAAACATGCTAATTATACTAAAACATTCTTACCCTGGACACATTGAAGTAAATAATGTTAAAAATACATGCATACCCTAACATCATTACTCTTTGGTGACACTGTAATTGCAAGTGGGAATACTTTTGAAAAATGGGGCAGAGCATGACATCTTCACTGACATGATACAGGTTTTTGTAGCAGATGTGACCTATATTTCCTCTAGATGGGCAAGCTGTTGTATACAAATTGTTTAAGCCTTAACCTTTCAAAAATAATAATAAACAGTTATGCCCTGTACACACGATCGGATATCTGATGAAATCTAATCCGATGGATTTTTCCGTCGGATATCCGATGAAGCTGACTTTCATCAGTCAAAAATCCTACCATGTCCAACGCGGTGACGTAAAACACTACGATGTGCTGAGGAAAATGAAGTTCAATGCTTCCGAGCATGCGTCGACTTGATTCTCAGCATTCCATGGATTTTTCTCCGATGGAGTTTCACACAGACAATCGTTTTTTTTCTATTGTTTTTTTATCCATAGGAAAATTTTAAATCATGTTCTATTTTTTTCACCGATGGAAAACAAACCGATGGGTCCCACACGCGATCGTTTTGTCCGATGAAAACAGTTCATCGGTCTGTTTTCATCAGACAAACCGATCGTGTGTACAGGGCTTTATAGTTACTGTACTTGGTCACCTGTTCCTAAAATTCTGTTGAAGTGCAATATTAGCCTAAATTAGATATTAAAGAGTCTCAGAAGAAGCTCATACATTAGAAAACAGTTGTAATCATCAAACATTTGACATTGTTTTTTGACCAACAGACATTTTTCACTTGGTAATATGGCTTTGCCAGTCTATAATAAGAAATACATTGAATAGCAATGATTTTACTTTTTTCTAACCAGGTTTTAAAACCTGTTACCCTTAAAGTATGTCTATATCAACAATCGATGTACCAGAATACTACTAGAACAACGTCCTGTGAAGAGAAAAAATATAAATTTCCAGTTTACGAAAATAAAACACAGCCTACCAACATCTAATTCCAGCCATGAAGCTTAGTGAAGGGCATAATCATGTAGTCAGACTGCTTTGTTATCTCCAGACCTGGAGCGTTTGGAAACAATTTAGATATATATGAGTTCCAACTTGTAACAAGAACTTTTGCAATAGAATATTAGATTGCATGTGATCTAAATCACAAAATATTTTGAGTCATAAAATAAGACAGCTTCATACAGAATTAAATGAACAGAAAAGTCATTAAGACTAAAGTAATTAGCTATTTCAGCTTGACCAAGTCAAAGTGCTGGCCTAAGTCCCATTAATATGTTGTGTCATCATTGAAAACAAACTATTTTAGAAAAACGTGCCACGTTAAAGCTTAACACCAGTCAGGAAAACTTTGTATCAGCAGCTGGGAAACTAGATATATGTAGCTATACCAAGAAACTGGGACAAGACCATGTATGTATAGTGAGATTTTTTTACAGTGAACAATAACCACACATCAACAGCAATAAGAAACTAAACGACAAAATTCATAACAAGCAACCGATAAACTAACTACCGTATATACATACAAATGAGAAACACACAAGGCAAAGGAAAGCAGGGAGCAGTCAGGGAGGGAGAAAACAAAACTGGGATGGGAACAAGGCAGCAGGATACTGGATGCAGGGCAAGGACAAGAGCAATATCAAGAGAAAATGGCTACAGAGTCAGGCAGCAGTATGACAAACAGGGTACAAGCAGGAGCAGCAAAAACACTGAGGCAAGGAGCAGTGGAAAATGTGGAACTCAAGTACCCTCCCAGGAGATGTAGTCAAGTGGAGCTGTTTGCTGGAACCTACTGGCTGCTGGTGGATAAAAAAAACTGCAGCTTTCTGCCCAGAGCACCACAGTGCCACTAGCAGGTGAACTTGGTCCTAACATATGGCTTTGCAACCCCAGATATTACCTTGAAAAAGTCACATTGGCATCATGACTGTGCTGCGCATAGCCTATCCATAGATCAAATCTCTGGCCCTGGGATGGAAACAGAAGGTCTCACCCACATAAAACTGCATCAAGAAAACTACAGGGAGGGTGGAGATAAGACCAGTTATCCTGAACAATGAGAGAAAGTATCAGTGATCAGTCTTATTACAGTACATTCCTGCACAGAGACAACATTTACACTGGATTGCTGCAAATGTCCTGGAAGAAATACACCAAACACTCCAAGATTCAGATCACACTCCAGTTTTTGTGCAAAAAAAAAAGCCTGGATTGGCTTACAAAAAGTAGGATGAATGAAGGTAATTGTCAGTTACCCCACAAAAGAATTGACAACAGATCATAGTCATATGGCTGCACGGATAGATCTGGGAATATGGTAAGGATTCACAGATTTTTCTGCTGTTTTAAACCAAGAGAATTGAAATACTAATGATCAAATAACGGATATATGAACAGGCTTAAGCCTCGTACACACGCTCGGTTTTCCCGGCAAGAACCAGCAAGGAAACTGCTGGCAGAGCTTTCTTGCCGAGTAAACCGAGCGTGTGTACGAGGCTTCCAGGTTTCTCATCTGGATATCTGGCCAGAATCTCAACGAGAAAAATAGAGATCCTGCTCTCGATTTTCTCATCGAGATTCTTGTCGGCCTGTTTCCCTATGAGAAACCCGAGAGTGTGTTTACTTACCTGTCGCTGTGGAAACCCGTGCATGCTCAAAATGACTTTGACGCATGTGCGGTAGCTTCCATGGCATAGGTAGGGTGAAGCAAGATGGCAGCGACGGCATCGAATGTGACGAGCGCATGCTTGTTGTACGCCATGATGTCACCATGTTCTTGCCTTTCAAGAGAACCGCGGTTCTTTTGAAAGGTCTGTGTGTACACTCGGGCGGCAAGAGATTCTTGTCAAGAATCTCGTCGGGAAAAACAACGTTTTTTTCCTGACGAGATTCTTGCCCATGTGTACGAGGCCTGAGACTAAATTTAGGATATGGGTATGTTAGATTGTAGTAGCTCTGGCAAAAAATTATATTAGCCAAGTTGAATTCTATGCTCATGAAATGTGTCATTGCAAATTAAAAAGATGAGATCAATAATCAGTATATGTCTTTACACATTCTATGCTGATTCGATTAGGGAACTGTGCTACCTGTGTGGATATAAATACTGAGGTATGTTTATGACACTCATTTGGACTAAAGAGGTTTAGATAGTCTTTGTCACATCATCACCATTACAGACTAAGTCTATCTGAATGTAATAAACTACTACGAGCTATACCATGACCTGGATAAACAAGAGCCTTCACCAACATATTTATCGCTATCCTCATGCCGCGTACACATGGTCGTTTTTTGTGATGAAATAAAACAACGTTTTTAAAAACGTCATTTAAAATGATTGTGTGTGGGCTTCACATCGTTTTTTGTCTTCTAAAAAAATGTCGTTTTTTTTGTGTCATAAAAAATGATAGTGTGTGGGCTAAAACGACGTTTTAAACAACGTTTTAAACCCGCGCATGCTCAGAAGCAAATTATGAGACGGGAGCTTGAATGGAACAGAGTGCCGTCGTACGTGTTGTACGTAACCACGCTTTGCTAGAGCATTTGCAGAAAACGATGGTGTGTGGGCAATGTCGTTTTTTTAAAATGAAGTTTGAAAAACGTTGTTTTTTTTCATGATAAAAAACAACGTTTTTTTACAAGACAAAAAACGACCGTGTGTACGCGGCATAATTTTGGAATAAAATATGAAGACTTCAAAATAACACAGACTTGTTTATTGTATGCACTTATTTATACACCCCAAAAAAATGTCTTATTAGTATACACTGCAACCATTTATCATGATTAGAATATACCAGTACGTTTCTTATGCCGCGTACACACAATCATTTTTCAGCATGAAAAAAAACGTTGTTTTCAGCATGTTGAAAAAACAACGTTTTTCCAACTTCATCATTAAAACGACAGTTGCCCACACACCATCGTTTTTAAAAAATTATCTAGCAAAGCGCGTTGACATACAACACGTACAACAGCACTAAAAAGGGGAAGTTCCATTCGCCTTTGGGCTGCTTTAGCTGATTCCGTGTTAGTAAAAGACGATTCACATTTTTTTGTCTGTTACAGCGTGATGAATGTGCTTACCCCATTATGAACGGTAGTTTTACCAGAACGAGCACTCCCGTCTCATAACTTGCTTCTGAGCATGCGCAGGTTTTTAACATCGTTTTAGCCCACACACGATCATTTTTTACAACCCGAAAAACGACATTGTTTAAAACAACGTTAAAAAATGCAGCATGTTTGAATTTTTTTGGGTCGTTTTTCAGAACCTGAAAAATGATGTGAAGCCCACACACGATCATTTAAAATGATATTTTTTTTTTAAATTACATTTTTTTTCATGCCAAAAAATGATCGTGTGTACGCGGCATCAGTCTTAAAGGGGTTGTAAAGGAATAATTATTTTTTTTCATAATAAGCATCCTTTACCTGCAGACATTCCTCTTTTCACTTCCTCATTGTTCGTTTTTGCTCAGAAGTTGCTCTATTTCTTCTCTGTTCTGTTCACTTCCTGCTTGTCTGATTTTACTGACCACTGTGATGGGAGGCTTTACTGCGGTGGTCAGTAATGTGCTCACCCCCTCCTGATAAAGTGGAGGAGATGTGCTAAAACTTGAGAGTGCTGATCGTATTGGTATTGTCCCCTCTTACCCTTCTCTCCCCCTCTTTTCCCTTTTTTTCTTCTTTTTCTTCTTCTTCTTCTCTGTTCTCCCCTGCTATTTTCCCCTTTTTTTTTCTACTCATCCGTTTTTTCTTCTTTTTTTCCTTTTGTGCTTTCCCTTTATCTCTTTTGAACAAATGTTTTTTTTTTGTGCCGCTATTATTCCCCTTGACGTTGATCCAGGGAATAGTTTGTTTATGTGGGGACTAATGTCTGGGTCTGGGCGGTCTGGGGGACTTCCCCCCCATTGGCACAGTGAGTTCCCTTACGGGGTGCTGATGGGTGGAGGGTTTTTCCAGATGCCCTTATGATTTGGGTCTCTTGGGTTTGGGTTGGGGCCACTTACAGGTTTATTTGTCTCAAAGTGGAGGAAGATTGTATACATTATTTGGGTATTTACAGGGTTAATTTTGGGGTTTCTCCTAATTTTCATGCTATATGTCTAAGTATCCCTGTCTTTTTTATAGCTATTGCTTCATTTTGGTTGTTAAATGGGGCAGGCCCTATACTCTTCCATGACATCATATCTTCCCCAATATTTGTGTTCTGTTTTTCATTTGTTTTTTGTCTCTGTGATTGTACGAATGATTGTTCTGTACCCTTTACACCCTGATTCTTGTTTTTTTTTCTCCTTTGAAAATAAAAACTTTTGAAAGCAAAAAACTTGAGAGTGCAAAATCGAGTGCAGCTGTGCATGGTAGTCAACTTCTAAGCTATAGGCCCCTTTCACACAGGAGCCTCCGTTAAGCGGAATCCACTTGCTCCGCTAATCGCCACTGGCGGATCACAGGTCCATGTCCACTCCGCTATGCAAAGCGGACATGAAAACAGTTCCGCTCTCCTCTGTGAGGCGATCAGATGGGAACGGCCTGCCTGTCTGTTCCCATCCGATCTGCCAGACAGATTGGGAATAGGTCCACCATCTGTCTGTTTTTGGCAGACAGGATCAGATCAGATGGCGACGAGTGTCAGCGGACATGTGCTGACATCCACCGCTCCATAGACTGGAGTGTCTGATCAGGTCCGCCTTAAAAAACTGACAGGTGGACCTAATCGGACAGCCCGTGTGAAAGGGGCCTTATTGTCAAAGATTAAAGGGGTTGTAAAGGAAAACATTTTTTTTTTCATAATAAGCATCCTTTACCTGCAGACATTCCTCTTTTCACTTCCTCATTGTTCGTTTTTGCTCAAAAGTTGCTCTATTTCTTCTCTGTTCTGTTCACTTCCTGCTTGTCTGATTGTTACTCACCGCCGTGAAGGGAGGCTTTACTGCGGTGGTCAGTAACGTGCTCACCCCCTCCTGGGAACTACATCTGAGTGCCCGGATGCTCTCTTTGTGTTAGAGACTTCAAGGAGGTGTGAATTACTGGGCGTGCTGCAATTCATACTGGGAAATGTAGTTCTTACATGAACAAACGATGCAAACCAGGAAGTGAATGAGAGAACAGAAACTAGAATGCCGGAGGTGATATAGATGGAGGAATTTAATAGGTATTTACTAGTTTTTTAACAGAATCATTACACTTTTCTGTCTGTCTGCCTTGCAGACATTAATTTTAGGCAAAACATTTTTTTCCTTTAGTGACCCTTTAAGCTTTTGAAGAAGCATGAGACTGTAGGCCACACACACACCAGCACCCATCTTAATAACCTATTATAACTGGTAAATAAAGAAACATACACCATTTTCTCTTTTGTCAAATATAAAGGCCGCGCGTACCTTTATTGGTTTTAATCATCATAACAAAAACCACTTTATTTATTAAACTCATCTTTCAATTTTTCAATAAACACCAGCGTCCTGCCCAGTTATCCAAAACTCGGGCAGACAGTATACACCATTTTATTTAACAACCAATAGTCCCCACCAGGCGGGCTTGCTTCAAGCCCGGCCCACCCCCACCACCGCGGCCATTTCAATACCGGATTGCAAACCAAGATTAAACAGATTCAAACCTATTTACGAAAGGTGAACCCCATCAGATCTGTAGAAACCGGGAACACCACCTTCCAGGTCAATATGACGATAAGATAGCCCACCAATGGTGGGCATGTATTTCTCCATGGCCCTATTCACCCTTTTCCTCATCCGCTCCATTGCCCTCCTCATCTTAGAGGAGAGCCATGCCAGGCGAGGAACTATTTCCGAAAATATGGTGACCGTATTTGGGGAAATAGCATGAAATCTACCAAGATCCCGCTTGATAAAACCTAAAAGATCCACAGTTCTGAGATTCCCTAAATCGTTACTTCCTAAGTGCAGCACCAAGATAGATGGAGGTGGCCAAACCTGAAATAAACGTGACAAATGAAAATATAACTGATGCCATTGGAGGCCACGCACTCCTTTCCAAAGCAACCTGTAGGATTCTGGTTGTAGTGATAAATTACCGTATATGGACGATGAGTCGCTCTCTTATGAGCCCAGTGTATGAACGAATGTCCCAGAATCCAAACAGTGCAATGTAAATCTGAAAATTAAACAAACAATTTAGGTCTTATGTACAATTTAAAGCAATCCGACCTCCACCTCCCCATTTCCTTAATAGCAGACTCTTCCATACCCCTCATAGCTCCTTCTGAAGCTGCACCTATCCGGAAAGAATGTGAAGAAAATTTTAAACCTTGTAAACTCAACAAACCCAGGCATTTGTTGAAAACAAAATTAAATTGGTATCTGGATAAAGGCGCTAAATTATTGTGTATAATTGGCCATTACCTTGCGGTCTTACCTTTAAAAATTGATGAACCAAGGATACCGGACATACCACCTCATTGATCTGAGCCTGCAAGGTAATCAAAGAACCTCTACCACATCGATCCATCTTTGATTGCTGCAGCCAAATGCGCACCACAGAACCTTCCACCACCACATGCTCCGAGCGGATGCCCGAGCCACCATATTTGGAATCCGGTACTAACTCTGAAAACCGGAACGCACCAAAAATGCTAAAACAAAAGCGGTTTGAAAAGCAATGCTTCATAATCTGAAAAACACACCATGTTAGTCCCGGCACACAAGCCGGACAGTATTTCCAGTGAGATAGGCCTTCTGTCATCCGCTACAAAGGTTCTCCTTCTGTACCCTTTAATTGCCTGCTTGATTGAAAAATATGACATGCAAGATGGCAGACCTTTTAGCCGACAGAAAAACGAAATACCCGCTAATGATCTTGCTAAATGACTGTAAGGAAAACCATCCTCCATGAGATAAGCCACAAAAGCCAATAGCCCGCCTTCCGACGGCGTACTGCCATTGAAACCTGGATTATTAGCAAAAACCGTCCAATCCCTCCAGGAGGCCGCATAGCCTGCCCATGTCTTGGGCGCCACGGAACTCCTAATCGCCTCGGCTGCCAAGCTCATACTATCGACCATAAGTGGTCTGGGCACCTGGCGCCCACCTCGTCTGCCTCTGGCAGCAAGCTCCGAAAGCGGTCCATCTGAAAACGCGACAGAGAGTCAGCGATTGTGTTAAGTACACCAGGGGTGTATTTGGCTTTTAGCCAAATGTTATATTTTAAACAAAAAAAAAAAAATTTGGCGTAAGGCTTTTGCCACCCATAACGAGCTAGATGATAGACAGTTTTATAGCAAATAACACTCCTTTGTTGTCCGTTTCTACCAAAATATGCTGATTTGCAAACGACTCGCCCCATAATTCCACTGCCACTAAAACCGGGAAAAGCTCAAGCAGAACTAAATTTTAGTAGCACCCAGATGTATCCAGAAATCTGGCCAAGCTACACAACACCAATGGGATCCCCAAATAGCTCCAAAACCCTTGGAACCTGCTGCATCTGTAAATAACTTAAAATCAGAGGCAAACAAAAATCCTTTTGAAAAACCGATCTCCCATTGTAAGATTCCAGAAATCTCAACCACACACGCAGGTCCTCCTTCATAGAAACCATTAATCGAATGTGAGCGAACGGGGATTTCAAACCTGACGTGGCCAATGAAAGCCTCCGAGAAAAAATGCGCCCCAACGGCATTATCCTGCACGCAAAAGCCAAAATGCCTAATAAGGACTGCAGTTCCTTTAACAATACCTTTTTCTTCTGCATAAAACGTGCCAACGTGCCAGAGGATCCCTGAAAACCCTCCTCTTCAGAGAAGCCTATCCTACCCACACCTAACAACTGGATTTGCATTTGAGTCCATCTGATCATCCCCCACAGCTACTACCCATTGTTCCACTTGACCCTCCCTTCTAGATTGTAAGCTCTAACGAGCAGGGCCCTCTGATCCATCCTGTATTGAATTGTATTGTGACTGTACTGTTTTCCCTGATGTAAAGCGCTGCGCAAACTGTTGGCGCTATATAAATCCTGTATAATAATAATAATAATAATAAGAACCTCAATTTTTTAATTTTCGCCTCAGGCAGGCTGAACTCCATCTTCACTGTGTCAATATGTATCCCCAAGAATTCTAAAGAAGAAACTGGTGCGCATGTTTTTTCCTCCGCCAGTGGTATGCCAAAAGACTGCGCCAAGGACTGAAAAGTACACAACAAATTCGCACAACGTGAATAATCCGCTGTCCCAATAAATAAGAAGTCATACAAATAGTACACCACTGTGTGCCCCTGCTTTGGAACAAACTACCCACTGCAAAAATGTGGAAAAGACTTCAAAATAAGCACAATGATTAGCCCATTGGAAGACATTTATCAAAAAAGAAACAGTCATCAAACTGAAAACCTAAAGAGTTAAATGCCCCAGGGGAAATGGGCAACAGACAGAATGCTGACTTTATGTCTGCCTTAGCTAGCAGAGCCCCTGGACCACAAGACCTGATTTTCTCAATTGCCTCCTCAAATGTAGCGTAAGAAACTGAACATAAAGACGCGTCTATATCATCATTCAAAGACTGCCCTTTCGGGATGATGATGGATTAAGCGAAAAGAATTAGGTTCTCTTTTAGGAACTACCCCCAGCGGTGACAATCGGAAATTTTCAAAAGGGGGGACCCCAAAAGCACCTTCCACCCGCCCCTCACTAATTTCCTTCCAAATCTTATCTCTTGCCACTTGGGGATAGGCCGAAACTGATTTCAGGTTTCCTACCATCTCACACCCAACTCCCTTAAAGGTAGGTATCTGAAAACCCTGGGAAAAACCATCAATGAGAACATGGGCCTTCTCCCTGTCTGGATACTGTTCCAGCCATGGGCGCATTTTTTCCAGCCTCACTGGAAAGCAGGCCTTTGGGAAAAATATCCCTCTGTCCAGGTGTGGATACGGCGGCATTCTTTTTAAAACATTTCGCGACCGGATGCGCACCAGCACAAAAAGAATACTCGTGCCTATATTTGCAAGAGGCATTCCAACGACATTGCTGTTCGTTAAAAGCAAAACAGCAACCTTTCCTATAGTTGGCTGATGTTTGGGGAACGGCCATACCCTGCCTAGGGGTATGCTGCTTTTGGGACACCATTAAGTTGAGCCATAGGCCCACGTCCTTCATGCCCCACCTGAGAGAAGGGTGGATAGACAGTTTTTGACGAAATGCTTCGTCATAAAAGAACCATCCTAAACCCCCAACATTTTTATAGGCTTCCAGTATGTGGTCTAAATGCTGGAACAACCCACCGCATACACCTGGGTTTTTTTCAGCCATCACACCTGAATAAATAAAAAATGCCTGGAGCCAATTGTGAAAAGATCTGGGAGCTTGCCTGCGTCTATCCTCCTCCTGCTTCTCCTCCTGCCTGTCAGTTTTAGAAAACAGCTCTTTTTGCATGGGGAGCAGGGACAAAATTTCTATGAAATCTCCTTTCCAGATTTTCTCTTTTACCTGCCTACTCAGGTGGTAGGGAGAAAATTCACATGGCATAACATCTTTCATAAGAGTTTCAGGCAGCCTCTGCTCCATTACAACCATTGTATTGTTAATATTAGAAACATCATCCAGCTGATGTGACAGAGAATTAGAAAAAACAGAGATATTAGCAAGAGAAGCAGATACTGCAGCAGTAGAGGGCGCAGCAGTGACAGAGTTAACAGGAGGAGAGAGAGATTTTACCAAGGAAGACAGGGAATCCATAATAACCTGCAGTGCCTGTGCTTGATTACACTCACTAGCCACTGGGGGTCCTCCTGCTCCCTGCTGCGACGCTCTATCCAGGAACACGCTCTGCACTGTGTCCGTGGAGTTCTGCAGCTTGTTAGCATGGCTGACTGCTGGCTGCTGGTCCCTGTCAGCGCTGAGAGGCCTGGAGACTTTAAAAGGGGATGGCCCCCCTTTTCCTGCCTGATTCGCGGGCTTCTTCGGTCCGCCCCGCCGTCCGCCGCTTGCTGGTGATCGCACACTGGTCCCCCTTTTTCTGCCTGCCCGACTGGCCGCCGCTGACCTCCGCTGCCATGTTCTCCTCCACCGCCGCGTCCTCCGTCCCTGCGGCAGCTGGGCTGGATCTCCTGGTCGCCATTCCGCGCCTCTTTCGTCGGCTCGTCCACCCACTGACCCGCGCTTCTCCTCTGCGACGTGGAGCAACCTGCTTCCTCTTAATCCTCGCTTGCGGTGGCAGGTTCAAGGCATCGACGCAGCCAGGCTTCACCTCCCTCTTCACTGGCCCTGTTCAGGAGCAGCTTCACCAGGGACTCCATTATTCAGGTAGGATGGGTGTTGAAAAACCTGGCAGCACTTCGCCTGTTGATCTGGTCCAGGGGGAAGAGAATGAGCCCCACAGCAGCTTGATCTTTTATAGGCCTACCTGAGGGCTTCCAGTACCTTCCCTGGGTTCCTATTGGGTCAAACACACCTGTAAGGTAAACTGTACATAATTAAGCAGCCTAGCTATCGCTTAATAACTACAGGTGTGTGCTGGCCACACTCTCAAGCAGGAGGGCCCCAATTAGTGCCCTCCTTTTACAATCTATTTGAATACTACAGTGAGATTGTTTACAAATGACCCATAGACTGTACAATTTCTTTACTTTGTATATTGTGATTAAGACACTATGTTATATTTTAAACTGCAAAATATACATAGGAAAGCCTTTCTATAAAAAGTAAGACCTTCTTTTACCTTTCAAAGGTCCATCTTGATTGTATTCTGATCCACACAACTGACCTACACTCTGGGATGCACGTGGAGATCCATGCAAATCCATAAGATGACTACTGTAACTGTCAATGATTTGAACAAGCTGCCTGGAAGACATGTGCATTTTGTGCGGGTGAGGATGACCCTCTGTACGGGTGTACATATCAGTACGCCTGAGTAAATGAGGCCTAAGAAGCTACATTTTTGCAGTCCAAAAACACTCATCTTATGCAGAAGGATATATAGACTATTAACAGCATGGTTTACAAAATCAAGGATGCAATCAGCGCAAAAATATATAAATGATGATAGTAATAATAGTAAAAAATAGTAAAAAACTCCTCCCCCAATAATGCAAGCTGAACACTGACAGGATATTCACAAAAATCCAGAAAATTGCAAAGATGAAAAGAGAAAAAGTTCAATAAGAATATATATATATATATATATATATATATATATATATATATATATATATATATATATATATATATATATATATATATATATATATATATATATATATATATATATATATATATATATATATATATATATATATGACTAATTAATATACAGGTGAAAAAATAAAGTCCAAAGTGTGTGAAAACAAATTCCAAAAATGCCATATTACAGAAATCTTCACCGGGTGATGATTAAAATCCAAACTCAATGTGATCCCTCCACCAGTAAGAATGGGTACTCTCACCTCCAAACATGGACCCCTGTTTTACCAGGTGGTCAAATAAAGCAGATTTCCCAGCATGGAAAGCCAGCAAGCAAGATACATGGATCAATTCCTCATAAGTCAGTGGTAAATGGACCATACATAAAAAAATAAGAAATCCAGATCTAAGTGATCTCTGATGAGCTAAAACATTTATTTAACTGGTTGCCGACCAGCCGCCGCAGTTCTACGGTGGCAGGTCGGCTCTCCTGCTCGAGAGCCCGTAGCTCTACGTCGGCAGGCGAAGCGGCCACTAGGGGCGCGCGCACCCCCGCTCGCTCCTGACTCCCGCGCGCATGCCCGACGGTCGCGATCCCCATCGGGCACCCGCGATCGCTTGTTACAGAGCGAGAACCGGGAGCTGTGTGTGTAAACACACAGCTCCCGGTCCTGTCAGGGGGAAAAATGACAGATCGTCTGTTCATACAATGTATGAACAGCGATCAGTCATTTCCCCTAGTGAGTCCACCCCCCTACAGTTAGAACACATCCAGGGAACATACTTAACCCCTTCCCCGCCCCCTAGTGTTAACCCCTTCCCTGTAATCAATGCCTTTGCACTGATCGCTATAAAAGTGCCAATGGTCCCAAAAATTTGTCAGAAGTGTCCGAAGTATCCGCCATAATGTCACAGTACCGAAAAAAAATCGCTGATCGCCGCCATTGCTAGTAAAAAAAATAATTAATAAAATGACATAAAACTACTCCCTATTTTGTAAACGCTATAACTTTTGCGCAAACCAATCAAACGCTTATTGCGATTTTTTTTTACGAAAAATATGTAGAAGAATAAGTATCGTCCTAAACTGAGGAAAAAAATTGTCTTTTTTATATATTTTTGGGGGATATTTATTATACTAAAAAGTAAAAAATATTAATTTTTTTCAAAATTGTCGCTCTATTTTTGTTTATAGCGCAAAAACTAAAAACTGCAGAGGTGATCAAATACCACCAAAAGAAAGCTCTATTTGTGGGGGAAAAAAGACGCCAATTTTGTTTGGGAGCCACGTTGCACGACCGCGCAATTGTCAGTTAAAGCGATGCAGTGCCGAATCGCAAAAAGTGCTCTGGTCTTTGACCATCAATATGGTCCGGGGGTTAAGTGGTTAAAATTAATCCAACACAGGCTACTCACATTAGCCAAGAAAGAAAACGGCAGTAAAGATGTAAACAGTCACAGAACAGATAATTCAAAAAAATATTTTCCAAGGATGGCAGCGAGGTACAGGAGAAGGAGCCTGGAGACACGTCGCTCGCTGCCATCCTTGAAAAAGATCTTTTTGAATGATCTGTTCTGTGACTGTATACATCTTTACTGCTGATTTCTTTCTTGGCTAATGTGAGTAGCCTGTGTTACATTACTTTTAAATAAATGTTTTAGCTCATCAGAGATCTGGATTTCTTCTTTTTTCATGTATAGTCCGTTTTACCACCGACTTATGAGGAATTGATCCATGTATCTTGCTTGCTGTCTTTCCATGCTGGGAAATCTGCTTTATTTGACCACCTGGTAAAACAGGGCTCCATGTTTGGAGGTGAGAGCACCCACTCTTACTGGTGGAGGGATCACTTTGAGTTTGGATTTTAATCATCACCTGGTGAAGATTCCTGTAATCTGGCATTTTTGGAATTCTTTTTCACACACTTTGGACTTTATTTTTTCACTTGTATATTAATTAGTCTTTATATATATATATATATATATATATATATATATATATATATATATATATATATATATATATATATATTTATATATATATTCTTATTGAATTTTGCACTGCACTTTTTGTTGTCTTTTCATCTTATCAACAGCATGGAACAAGCTTGCTTATGGTGCTTATATTTCTTCTGCTATGGCACTACTGGCCCATATGTTTAGAGTAATTTTTGCAATTGAAAGTGATTGTAAAGTCCTTGGGCCAGATCCACAAAGAAATTACGCCGGCGTATCTATTGATACGCAGCGTAATTTCAAAGTTCCCGCGTTGTATCATTGTTTTGTATCCACAAAACAAGATACAACGGAATGAGGGATCGAACCGGCAGGCGTACGTCTTGGTACACCGTCGGATTGTAGGTGTATATTTACACTGGCCGCTAGGTGGCGTTTCCGTCGAATTCCGCGTCAAGTATGCAAATTAGCTAGATACGGCGATCCACGAACGTACGTCCGTCGGGCGCATTTTTTTACGTTGTTTGAGTTTGGCTTTTTCCGGCTTATAGTTACCCCTGCTATATGGTGGCGTACTCAATGTTAAGTATGGCCGTCGTTCCCGCGTCAAAATTTGAATTGTTTACGTTGTTTGCGTAAGTCGTTCGCGAATAGGGATTTGCGTAGAATGACATCACCGTCGTAAGCATTGGCTTGTTCCGGTTTAATTTCGAGCATGCGCACTGGGTTACCCCCACGGACGGCGCATGCGCCGTTCAAAAAAAACATTATTTACGTCGGGTCATGACGTATTTACATAAAACACGCCCCCATTACATTGATTTGAATTGCGCGTCCTTACGCCGCCAAAGATACACTACGCCGGCCATAACTTACGGCGCGCATTCTTTGAGTATTCGAAAAAAAATAAGTTACGGCGGCGCAGTGTATCTTAAATACACTATGCCTGGCGGAAATATGCGCCGATGTACGTGGATCTGCCCCCTTGTTTTTTTTTTTTCTCTAAAAATTTTACACTTGTTACTTAACTGTTCTGTGCAGTGGTTTTGCACAGGGCAGCCCAGATCCTTGTCTTCTCAGGTCCCTCTTCTGCTCTTTTGGCCTCTCCCTCCTTTCGAGTGCCCCCACAGCAAGCATGCTTTCATATGTGGATGCAATAAACTAAGGTGGAATCTGGACCAGGTTTTCTGGGAGACCTTGGCAGTGTGGAATTCAAGCTAGGTTTTGCTTCCCACTTTTGACCAGCAGCAGGTGGGATAAAGAAGCAAATGGCCTGGGACTTGGGAAAGCCACCTGAGAGAGAACTGCATGTGGAAATTGCTCTGTAAGAAAAAGAAAAGGTTTGAAAAATGATTTTGTCAATGACTGGGAGAAGCCCTTCACCTGTCGGATAGTAATCTGCCCTGTTTGGCTAGTGTGAGGTTGGCAAGAAGTTATTTTCGTGTTATGTTCTGTTTGTTTTGATGGCCACCTTTTCAAATAAAAGTGACTATAAGTCAAAATGTAAAATTTTATTAAAAACGTGCCATTTGGGGACTGTCTCCTTTTTCTCAAGGAAAGTGATCCTCACTATATATATATATATATATATATATATATATATATATATATATATATATATATATATATATATATATATATATATATAAAATATGCTTTTATATACTGACAGTGCAAGGCCCCGCCACTGTACAAAAGGAACGGGTTCACACGGATGCAGAGTGTTTGGCTATTTTGAGTGTAGAAATTTTTTTTTTCAGTTTGTGTAGGCCGTGGCATAGTTCAAGCCTATATACAGATGACAGATCTGCTCCATTGGCGGGACAGGGTTCTCCACCTAAAAAGCCGGATGTATCAAGCTGGGAGACAGGAGGGCTTCATACTAGTGCTTGAGGATTCCCCTATTGATACGCTAGGGCGTGGGCCCATGCATCATGGTGCTGCAAAAAAGAGAGTCGGGAAAGCTGTAACTTTTTTACGTGAGCACAGGTGTTCTGTTAGTTGCTCTGAAGGACCAAGGCAAAATGTGTGTGCAGTGGTAATGCAAAGAGAAGGAGCCAAGTGGCTTTGTATTATTTTGTGCTTTTTCCTGTTTCCTTTTTATAACAGAAGGTGTTATTGCTAGAGGGCTGAAACAATATAGCCAGTGGCCATATTTGGGCATTGATATACCTGCTACATCCGCCCCTTTGTTTAAATGGCTGGGATTCCCAGGGATATCAGTAGTTCTCAGGAACCCAACAGGTGCAAGGCTTCCTTATAAAGCAGTGACAGAGGAAAGTTGTACTATATAGAGATAATACAATTTCTATATATGATTTACAGCTACCACCAGATGAGCACAATTTGGGCATTCACCTGAAACCCTGTAACAGCCAAACTTCAGTCCAAACTAGTGTTGGGCGAATGGTTTGGCCTGAGCATAAGTCCCATTTGGCAAACAGCCAAATTTTCAGGGTGTTTGGCAGTTGTTCGCCCCACTGAATGCCCTGCAATGCACTGCTCGCTGCACAGTGCACAAAGCTTGGCCCAATCAGGGTGCAGTAAAAGCTGCTTGTTAAGAAACAGGGCTGGGAAGCTGGCTGGGAATAGGGAAAATCATAATTGGGGTAATCCGACTGAATGGAGGCACTACCAGTGAAACTGTACGACCAACCTTAGGCCCAAAGTGTCAATATTTTGTGTGGCCACCATTATTTTCCAGCACTGCCTTAACCGTCTTGTGCATGGAGTTCACCAGAGCTTCACAAGTTGCCACTGGAGTCCTCTTTGGGGGTCATTATTATGTTGGAATACTGCCCTGTGGCCCAGTCTTTGAAGGGAGGGGATCATGCTCTGCTTCAGTATGTCACAGTAAATGTTGGCATTCATGGTTCCCTCAAGGAACTGTAGCTCACCAGTGCCGGCAGCACTCATGCAGCCCCAGACCATGACAATCCCACCACCATGCTTGATTGTAGGCAAGACACACTTGTCTTTGTACTCCTCACCTGGTTGCCACCCCACACGCTTGACACCATCTGAACCAAATACATTTATCTTGGTCTCATCAGACCACAGGACATGGTTCCAGTAAGCCATGTCATTAGTCTGCTTGTCTTCGGCAAACTGTTTGCAGGCTTTCTTGTGCATCATCTTTAGAAGAGGCTTCCTTCATGGACAACAGTCATGCAGACCAATTTGATGCAGTGTGCGGCGTATGGTCTCAGTACTGACAGGCTGACCCCCCCACCCCTTCAACCTCTGCAGCAATGCTGGCAGTAGGGATGAGCCGAACATACCCACGTATGAACGTTCGAACATACCGACCGTTCGCGCGAACATTTAGAACCCCATTGAAGTCTATGGGACTCGAACGTTCGAATTCAAAAGTGCTAATTTTAAAGCCCAATATTCAAGTTATTGTTGGAAAACGTCTTTGAGAACCCGGGTCTTGCCCCAGGGAACATGTATCAATGGAAAAAAAAGTTTTAAAAACTGTAGTTTTTTCTGGAGCAGCGATTTTAATGATACTTAAAGTGAAAAAAAAAATTCCTTTAAATATCGTACCTGCTGGGTGTCTAAAGTAGTGGCACGTGTTTATAAATGTCCCTACACAACATGAGATTACTCTCAGAAAAAAGTAATTTAATACTGCTTGCGGCTTTAATGTAATGTTTGGTCCCTGCAATATGGATAAAAATCATGTCACATTAAAGAAAGTTGAGAAACGGGGGGAGGGGGTGTTCTGCTGTCGGAAATGACTCAGCCAGCGAGTTTAGAAGCAGGGTGAGGGGGCGAAAATGACTTCTCACCAGGTGGGGCCTCTAGTAATTTGGGGGGTCCTTTGCAGCTTTGCGGGGCCCTAAGCGGCTTGCATAGTGAGCCTATAGGGAGGATCGGCCCTGACAAGACCCTTTGGCCCTATATACTTTGAACAGCAGTATACAGGCGGTGCAATCAAGACAAGGACTGTAGGTTTTTTTAAGTAGAATCTGAACCATGTCATACTTTGCTGCTGCATATTGCACAATTTCCTAAAGAGACCCTCAACAAACTACATGACACTTGTGCCTGGTGATGAGGCCATTGATGTTCCAGTGGTGGCCCGTGAGCCTGTGGCCATACAGGCTTGGCCCACCAAAGCGCACGTGCTGTGTGGCAACAATATGTTGATTATTTTAGGGGTGGGGGGGACCAATACAATGCCAGATCTTGGCTGAATAAATTATTTTTTTGGGAAAGAAAAATTCTAGAAAAAAGGGTGGTTGCCATCCGGGGCCCCCTTTGAACAAATTCTGTGAAGAGCTCCTGTTCTCTGAAGGCCTCCATTATTTCTGCAAGTCAAAATTTAGCAAAAAAAAATAATGTCAGTCAAGCCTTAGCTTTCTCCCCATATCTAACCCACAAACTCATCCACTGATCATAAAGTCCAAAAATCAAGTTTCGTATCATCGTACTGCACGATCGTTTTCTACCGACTGCGAACGACGTTCTCACTCACGCAATATCCCTTTATACATTGCAGTAAGAGCAACTGCGTTTATGGGCAAATAAACAGCACACGTGCAGTAAGAGCTACTGCGTTTATGGGCAAAAACACAGCAAACGTGCACTAACAGCAACTGCGTTTATGGGCAAAAACACAGCAAACGTGCAGTTAGAGCGACTGCGTTTATGGGCAAAAACACAGCAAACGTGCACTAACAGCGACTGCGTTTATGGGCAAAAACACAGCAAATGTGCAGTAAGAGCAATTGCGTTTATGGGCAAAAACACAGCAAACATGCAGTTGAGCAACTGCGTTTATGGCCAAAAACACAGCAACCGTGCAGTAATAGCGACTGTGTTTATGGGCAAAAACACAGCAAACGTGCAGTAAGAGCGACTGCGTTTATGGGCAAAAACACAGCAAACGTGCAGTAAGAGCGACTGCATTTATGGGCAAAAACACAGCAAACGTGCAGTAATAGCGACTGCGTTTATGGTCAAAAACACAGCAAATGTGCACTAACAGCAACTGAGTTTATGGGCAAAAACACAGCAAATGTGCAATAACAGCCACTGCGTTTATGGGCAAAAACACAGCAAACGTGCACTAACAGCAACTGCGTTTATGGGCAAAAACACAGCAAATGTGCAGTAAGAGCGACTGCGTTTATGGCCAAAACCACAGCAAACGTGCACTAACAGCAACTGGGTTTATGGGCAAAAACACAGCAAACGTGCAGTAAGAGCGAGTGCGTTTATGGCCAAAAACACAGCAAACGTGCACTAACAGCAACTGCGTTTATAGGCAAAAACACAGCAAACGTGTAGTAAGAGCGACT
Organism: Rana temporaria; assembly: GCF_905171775.1. Classification (NCBI taxonomy): domain Eukaryota; kingdom Metazoa; phylum Chordata; class Amphibia; order Anura; family Ranidae; genus Rana; species Rana temporaria. The sequence goes on along the minus strand of NC_053491.1, from coordinate 289,224,802 downwards.
GCGTTTATGGGCAAAAACACAGCAAACGTGCACTAACAGCGACTGCATTTATGGGCAAAAACACAGCAAACGTGCAGTAAGAGCGACTGTGTTTATGTGCAATTAAATAGCCCACGTGCATTAACAGCGACTGCGTTTATGTGCAAATAAATAGCACACGTGCAGTAACAGCTAATGCGTTTATGTTCAATTATATAGCACACATGCAATAACAGCAACTGCGTGTATGTGCAATTATATACCACATGTCCACTAACACTGAGTACTATGTTTAGGTGTAAACTAAACACTATGCAGGCAATACAACACGTTAGGGCACTGCATCTAGCACAATCTACTGCCTAACAATAGGAATAGCTGATCTAGCTATACAGTGTATAAATATATGTACAACGCTAGGATGTATATATATCCTCTACACACTGTAAATTTAACTAAACTGACTAGCCTGCCTGCTATATCTATCTATCTATCTATCTATCTATCTGGTAGAAAAGACGCTGTGTCTCTATCTATCTCTCTCTCTCTCTCTCTAACTGTCTGACTGACTTCTCTTTAACAAAGCCGGAACACGCCTTACAGGCGGCCTTATATAGTGTGGGGCGTGTACTAAACCCCCTGAGCCATAATTGGCCAAAGCCACCCTGGCTTTGGCCAATTATGGTTCTTTGTTTTTTGCGCGCTGTGATTGGCAGAGCATGCAGGGTCATGGTGCATGCTTGACCAATCATCAGCGTGCAATGCCACAGTGAATTATGGGCCAACGCGCATCACTCGAATTTGGCGCGAACGACCCGTTTTGTTCTAAATTCGTCGAACGTACGAACAGACGATGTTCGAGTCGAACATACGTTTGAGTCGAACGACAAGCTCATCCCTAGCTGGCAGCACTCATACGTCTATTTCCCAAAGACAACCTCTGGATATGATGCTGAGCTCATGCACTCAGCCTCTTTGGTCAACCATGACGAGGCCTGTTCTGAGTGGAACCTGTCCTGTTAAACCATTGTAAGATCTTGGCCAGCATGCTGCAGTTCAGTTTCAGGGTTTTGGAAAACTTCTTATAGCCTGGGCCATCTTTATGTAGAACAATAAAAAAAATTTCAGATCCTCAGAGTTCTTTGCCATGTTGAACTTCCAGTGACCAGTATGATAGAGTAAGAGCAATAAACACCAAATTTAACACACCTGCTCCCAATTCACACCTTAGATCTTGTAACACTAATGAGTCACATGGGAAAATAGCGAATTGAGCCCAATTTAGACATTCTCACTTTTGTTGCCAGTGGTTTAGACATTAATGTCTGTGTGTTGAGGGGACAGAAAATTGACACTGTTATACATATACATTGTAGCAAATTGTCCACACTGATGTTGTCACATAAAAATATATATACACAGTGTCTCACAAAAGTGAGTACACCCCTCACATTTCAGTAAAAATGAGCACACAACTTTTGAAAAGTACGATTTTAAGCTTTAGGATTTATTTAGCTAATTACGTGAAAGTAGGGTTACATGAAAGTAGGGTTAAAATTATAACTTGGATTACAAAATCTTCCATTTTACTCAAATTAGTTGCAAAAATGAATACACCCCATAACAAAAAATACTACATTTAGTATTTTGTATGATCTTCATGATTTGTAAGGGCAGCACCAAGACTTCTAGGCATGGAATGAACAAGTTGGCGACATATTGCAACATATATCTTTCTCCATTCTTCAAGAATGACCTCTTTTAGAGTCTGGATGCTGGATAAAGAGTGATGCTCAACTTGTCTCTTCAGAATTCCCCATAGGTGTTCAATGAAGTTCAGATCAGGAGACATACAGTACTTGGTCACTGAATCACTTTCACCTGTTCTTTTTAAGAAATGCAACAGTGGACTTAGATGTGTTTTGGATTATTGTCATGTTGGAAAAGTGTATGACAACCAAGGGCACAGAGTTATGGTAGCATCTTCTCTTTCAATATAGAGCAGTACATCTGTGAATTCATAATACTATCAATGAAATGCAGTTCTCTAACACCGGCAGCACTCATGCAGGACCACAGAAGAACACTGCCACCACCATGTTTCACTGTAGGCATTGGGGTGTATTTATTTCTGCAACATGATCTTGAATGATTTTTGTGCAAATTAACCGCTTAAGGACCTCCTCCTGCACATATATGTCGGCAGAATGGCAGGGACAGGCATATCAAGGAAGGAGGAGAGCTGTTGGTGACGTCATCTGCTCGCGGCCGAGAGCGGTGACAACCATTACACTCGTTACATGCCGTTTTTACAGATCTGTCTGTAAGTGTATCTATTTATTTATTTATTAAATCGTTATTACGTTTTTACGCTATGGAGCCTTCCGTGTTCTTTATTTGATTGCCATCCTTTTGGGAGTGTTATCGTTGTGACCTTTGAGCCTGTACCTGGGGGACTGGAGTGGCAGGCTGGCTGTGAGACCGATATCCCCAGCGGTATCTGCTGTGCTTGTTGAGCCAGCAATATTGTAGGCTTATTTAAGCCTCTTTAAGGTAAGAGGCTTGTGGAAACACATTTCTGCACATCCACACTGTGGGAATCTTGCCGTTTTTTCCATGGTTACAAGCACATATGCACTTCTGAAAATCATGGACTGAAGCATAATTGTGGACTATTGTTTACAGTGGAGCACCTATGCACTTTGGGAAACATTGACTGAAACTTTTTGTCATCATTTATTTTTTGAACACTTGATTCATTTATTTGCATGTTTGTGCACAAAGACACATCTTTTAATTTTAATTTTATTTTTAGTTCACTATGCATGATTTATTCATTGATTTCACCTTATATTTAAAGTAATTGTGGATCTTTTAGTTCCACTTACACATTTTTAATAATTTCTGGTTTGTTTTATTTCATCATTTATCACATTGGTTTTGATATGGTTAGTGTGATATTGCTTTATCTTAATGGTATTAAGATTGTTAATCACCAAAATCACTTTCTCATCCCCCGCATCAGTTTGTTGATGATTGGTGGGTCATTATCGATCAGGAGTGAACCATTTATATTTTTTTCTGACATATTGGGATTGTCGAATTATTATTTATGCACTGTGGGTTGCAGTTAGCAATTTCACCCTCCCTTTTAATATTTTATCATTACACTTTGTAATGGAACACATTATTTGACATGCAGGAATTGTCAGTTTTATATTATTATTATATTTTTAGTACTTAATTTAATTACTAGCAAGCGCCGTTACACCCCCCTCTTTCAAATTGTTAACAGTGTGTGAGCACTATTTAGTTTTGGCTGTTGCTTAGACTTATTAATAGGTTATTAATAATTTTTTATCTTTGCCCTGGTTAGTGTGGTTTTGCGCATTAGTTCCCCCCGTTTTTACATATCAACGTACCAGTACGTCCCCTGTCCGTGTGGTCGCGCGGGAGTATTTTGTAGTATAGTTGTAATATAGCTGTTTACTCAGGTGTACTCATTTATGCTGAGCACTATGGGCCAAATTCTCAAAAGAGATACGCAGACTTAACTCCATTTTTCTAAATTTACACGGCGCGTATATTTGCGCACGATCGTCAAAACGACTTAAGCAAACATTTCCGTATTTTCAGCCGTACTTAAATTAGTTACACCTGCGCATTCCCGGGCGCAAATTACGCTAGGCTCGCCGCTGTTTTTGATAGGCAAAGATGCAAATGAGGGAGTTAGGGCGATTCTCAGAATTAAGTGTGTGTGCCGTATTTTCCGCCCTGTGCGCACCTGTTAGTTTTTCTGACTAAATTTCCACATTATAAAACCAGCCCTAATTTTACACATGCTGTGGAAGGGTTTGCTGAAGGTAGTGACTAGAGGTTAGAGCTCTAGTTGTGAAGGTTATTTGTTGAAAAATGCCAGGACCAGCGATGATTCTGACGGCACTTGCTGCCTTACAGGCACAAAGGAGGAGGAGGGCACAGAGGAGGAGGATGAGGGCACAGGCGCGAGTTTATCGTCCACGGCGTGATATTTGGCAAATGCCAGCTTATGAGGTGATTGGCAACTACCGTTTTGATAGGGAGGCCACCCTGGAGATCACCCAACTCCTTCATGAGGATCTAATCGCCCCAACCCTACGTTCCCATGCCCTGACACCTCTCGAAAAAGTGATGGCAACCCTCCATTTTTTAGCGAGTGGCTCATTCCAGCGTGCATCTGGAGGTGTGGCTGGGATGGTGCAGTCATCAATGAGCAAATGTGTCCATCAGGTGGTCCCTGCCATACTGCGGTGCATGAGCAACCAGTTTGTCATGCCCACCCAGGAGGACCAGCGTGTGCAAGCCATGACAGACTTTTATAACATTGCTGGCTTTCCAAGGACCATCGGGGCGATAGACTGCACCCATGTGGCACTACAGCCCCCCCATGATACTGAACACCTGTTCAGAAATAGGAAAGGCTGGCATTCGATAAACGTACAGGTTATCGTAGATGCACATGGCCTCATCTGGCACGTTTGTGCCAAGTTTCCAGGCTCGTGCCACGATAGTTACATCCTACGGCAGACCAAAATCTACAGAGACTTGGAGATGAACGTTTATGGAGACAGCTGGCTGATTGGTGAGTGACATTGGTGTCAGGTATGCCCCCCCCATGATGCAGACATCACAAGGGGCACATGCATGACTAATATCCTCCTGTCTTTTCCCTTACAGGTGACTCAGGATATGCGTTGGGACCCCACCTGATGACCCCCTTTAGGAACCCCCAAACACCCGGAGAACGGAAATTCAATGAGGTGCACATCCAGACCCGGGCAATAGTAGAGCGGACTTTTGGCCTTCTCAAGTCCAGATTTAGATGCCTTGACAAGACTGGGGGTACACTATTGTATTCCCCAGACTTTGTCTGCCAAATTATTGGGGCATGTTGCATCCTGCACAATTTTGCTTTGAGAAGGGGCCTGCATGTGGAGATATGTCCTGACCTAACCCCCCACCCAGGCAATCCCCCCCCCCCAAACTACTCTACCCGGTCTGCTGAGGGCCAGGCAATAAGGAGACAACTGTCTGAAGGCATCTTTGCCCAGTAAATGGATCCTAATTATCTTTTTGTTTTTGCTTTGCCCAGAACAAATCACAGAGATTATGTGACCTTTAAATATTTTCTTTGCAAATTAAATGCACATTACTTATATGCCAATGAGAATGTTTTTTTTTTGTTACAAAACGCACATTAATTATCTCACAATGAGAATGCATGAATGCACGTCACTGTGGTCCCTAGCACAGACACATCACATGCACATCGAATTGGATTAGATCCAAGTACCCCCCCCCTTTGGTACTTGGGAGCAGTAACGCCCCGCCACGGCTCCAATTATGTCACTGTGCATTCATACACCATTCAGGAACCTAGGATGACTTCTCTCTGGTCCTGGGGATCCATACTCCACCAAAACTGAGGGTGACACCCTTATGATTTCAGGAATGCCACCCCCCCACATTCACACATCATTCACACACATAAACCAAATCATAAGTACAGTAGCAAAAAAAAAAAAAAAAAAAAAATCAAAAGTACCCCTGCAAATTAAGGATGTTGCCGAGTGCTCCTTCTGGGCTGGCCACGGGCACGGCCACGGGGACGGCCACGGCCGACTGGGGGATCTTCACGGGGGGGGGGTCTGTGCAGGGGAGGGAGTATTTTCAGGGGGGGGACTGTGCAGGGGAGGGAGTATTTTCATTGGGGGGGGACTGTGCAGGGGAGGGAGTATTTTCAGGGGGGGGACTGTGCAGGGGAGGGAGTATTTTCAGGGGAGGGGACTGTGCAGGGGAGGGAGTATTTTCAGGGGGGGGACTGTGCAGGGGAGGGAGTATTTTCAGGGGGGGGGGTCTGTGCAGGGGAAGAAGCAGCCTCCCCTGGTGTCTGTCCTCCTGCTGGCCTTCCCTCCAAGGCAACGGCTATCCTTGTCAGACAGGAAGTAATGTCAGCCGTATTGGCCTGCACAGCCCGGGTATTGGCCTGCACAGCCTGGGTGAGGGCAGTCACCTCCTGGGCCACACCTGTTGTGGCGTTCCTCAGGTCCCACAAACAGGTGATGACCCCCACGGAGTTGGTGGCCACGTCACCCAGTGACTCCCTCATTGCACCCAGGCTGCGCTCCACCTTGGTCATTGTTTTTTGTATTGCAGACAGACTGCGGGTCTGCCGGACATTGTCCCTCAACAGACTGACCGCCAGACGCACCAACCCCCCCCTGTTTTCCGGGGTCGGCCTCCTACTTGCCCCTGAGGCTTGTGGCCTTGGAGGAGGAGTTGGAGTGAGCCATGGGTGCTGCTGCATGTTGGAGGAGGGTTGGAAGGGGCGACCCATGATGGTGGCCTGACTGCTGGGCGCCTGTGGGGTTCCCTCAGGGGATGATTCAAAGGTCATATCTTGGCCCATCATTATTTCCTGCCCAATCAGAATATTGTCATCTTCCTCCCCCTCATCCTCCTCCCACTCAACATCCAAATTAGGGGAGTTGTGGGCACTCCCCTCCCATGGCGAATCCTGCCCTTCTTGGGACTCTGCATGAGCCTGTCTTGGGGGTGGTGCAGCAGCCTGCCCTGATGGGCCAGCAACCTCCTGCCCTGATGGGCCAGCAACCTCCTGCCCTGATGGGCCAGCAACCTCCTGACCTGATGGGCCAGCAACCTCCTGACCTGATTGGGCTGCCACCTCCTGGGCTGATGGGGCTGCCACCTCCTGGGCTGATGGGGCTGCCACCTCCTGGGCTGATGGGGCTGCCACCTCCTGGGCTGATGGGGCTGCCACCTCCTGGGCTGATGGGGCTGCAACCTCCTGGCCATCTGGGGAGGACACAAAACAATCACAGGTTGTTGGATCCACACACTTGGCACATCTTCCCTTCCCCCACCCACACATGCTAATCACCAGATAGAAATTCCAAAAAATTACCTGTCCTCATAAGAGGATCATTGTCAAAGCCAGGCAGGCCCACCACCTGCTGTGGGTGGAAACACTGGGCCACTGCCCATTCCTCCTCACTCATCCTGACTGGGCAGGGTCCCCCTCCTCCAGTGCCCCTGGTATGGGCATGCAGCGTTGCCAGCTTGTTCCGGGACACGCTCCTCAAGTCATTAATTTTTTTTTGAACTCCAGCGATGGTCCTGGTCTCCCCCCCCCCGCCGCATTGATCCGATCGGTGATCTTTTGAAGGATCTCCTTCCTCCTGGCCAGGGTGGTGTTGTGGCTCTCAGGGCCATGGAGAAATCGCCCAAATTTAATGACGCCCTGAGCAAGTATATGCTTCTCTGCCAGGGTAAAATTAAGCTTCCTGCGCTTGGGAGCCATGACAGACAACACCCAGCAACAGGGAACTCACCCAAAAAACAAACACTTATCAAAAACAATCAGGCAAAAAAGGAAAACAAAAAACAAACACTTATCAAAAACAATCAGGCAAAAAAGGAAAACAAAAAACAAACACTTATCAAAACCAAACAGGCAAAAAAGGAAAACAAAAAACAATCACACACCAAAAAACAAACACTTATCAAAAACAAACACCAACTATACCCTCCAACTCCACAAACACTTTTCTCACAAAAAAATCTTACCAACAAACACTGACAAACGTTCAAAGCAGAAGCAACTTGCTTTAGGAAGGGAACACAGGGAAATACTTTTGCAATTGAAGTCTGTTTGACTTCGGCTATTTAGACACAGGGCGATCTTCAAACTAAGTACGCTTGGCCTTTTACCTATCTCACTGATTGCGCTGACCAAAGTTCTGCACATGCGCAGTGAGGTCCAGATTCGTGCGCGCATGCGCAGTACGGCCGGCACTTCATTTGCATGGGGTCACGGCTCATTACAATGAAGCACGCCCACTTCATTCCCACTTGCATAACCACGCCTTACGCATTGAAACTTAAGTTAAGGACGGCGCAATTTTGTGCGCAAATGCACTGAGAATACGGTACTTACGACACCAACTTAGGGCGCCGTAACTTAAATGACATAAGTTAGATAATCCTAAATTTACACATGTTTTTGAGAATTTGGCCCTATATATATATAAATTGTATGACAATTAATGATTTTCTGTAAAGTCTGTAATTAATGCTGCTATGTTCAGTGTTTGAGACTTTAGTCAGTATTAATCTTTCTGTGGTCTCACACAGATAGCTGAGAATATGGGGCCAAATCCTCAGCCAGGCGGCGTAACTTAACTTTCAGCAGTTAAGTTACACTGACTTAAAGTTTTTACCTAAGTGCCTGATCCTCAAAGCACTTACGTAAAAATTTCAAGCAGTGTAAGTTAAGTGCCGCCGTCGTAAGGCGTTCCTCCTCTCCGGGGGGCGTTTACAATTTAAATGAGGCGCGCTCCCGCGCCGGCCGTACTGCGCATGCGTGTGACGTCATTTTCCCGACGTGCATCGCGCGAACGTAATTGACGCCGGGCGGCTTTGTGGATTGCGACGGGACACTAAAGTTACGACGGGTGAAAAAAAGACGCGCCGGGAAAACAAATAATTATAAAAAAAAATGACAGCGTCGCTCGGCATGCATTCCTGAGGGAGAACTCCATGCCAATTTTCAATGAAAAAAACGGCATGGGTTCCCCCTCAGGAGCATACCAGGCCCTTAGGTCTGTTATGGGTTGTAAGGAGACCCCCCTCCGCCGCAAAATTGACGTAGGGGGTCCCCCTACAATCCATACCAGACCCGTATCCAAAGCACGCTACCCGGCCAGCCAGGAAGGGAGTGGGGACGAGCGAGCGCCCCCCCCCCTCCTGAGCCGTGCCAGGCCGCATGCCCTCAACATGGGGGGGTTGGGTGCTCTGGGGCAGGGGGGCGCACTGCGGGCCCCCCCACCCCAGAGCACCCTGTCCCCATGTTGATGAGGACAGGACCTCTTCCCGACAACCCTTGCCATTGGTTGTCGGGGTCTGCGGGCGGAGGCTTATCGGAATCTGGGAGTCCCCTTTAATAAGGGGGCCCCCAGATACCGGCCCCCCACCCTAAGTGAATGGATATGGGGTACATCGTACCCCTATCCATTCACCTGTAGGCAAAAAGTAAAAGTTAATAAACACACAACACAAGGCTTTTTAAAATATTTTATTATTCTGCTCCGGACGCCCCCCCTGTCTTCGTTATTAGCTCAATTACCAGGGGGGGCTTCTTCTTCCACTCTCCGGGGGTCTTCTCCGCTCTCCGGGGGTCTTCTCCGCTCTCCGGGGGTCTTCTCCGCTCTCCGGGGGTGTTCCGCTCTCCGGGGGGGGCTTCTCCGGACTCCGGGGGGCTTCTTCCATCTTCTCCCCTCTTCCGCTCTTGACTCGGCGAACCCCGGTTCTTCTGCAGCTCTCCGGTGCCTTCTTCTTCAGCGCTGGCTGCCTGCTATGTTTGTGTGTTAGCTCGATTTCAAACAGGCAGCCGGCGCGGTCTTCTGTGACGTCAGGGTCTTCTGGTCTTCTGTTCTTCCGATGTTGCCTCGTCGCCTGTTGTCGCTGTAATGATGGAAGCGCGCCTTGCATCACATTTATATAGGCATCGCCGTCCCATCATGCTCCGGCAGGTACCCACGTGGTGGGTGCCTACCCACGTGCACCCACCACGTGGGTACCTACCGGAGCATGATGGGACGGTGATGCCTATATAAATGTGATGCAAGGCGCGCTTCCATCATTACAGCGACAACAGGCGACGAGGCAACATAGGAAGAACAGAAGACCAGAAGACCCTGACGTCACAGAAGACCGCGCCGGCTGCCTGTTTGAAATCGAGCTAACACACAAACATAGCAGGCAGCCAGCGCTGAAGAAGAAGGCACCGGAGAGCTGCAGAAGAACCGGGGTTCGCCGAGTCAAGAGCGGAAGAGGGGAGAAGATGGAAGAAGCCCCCCGGAGTCCGGAGAAGCCCCCCCCGGAGAGCGGAGAAGACCCCCGGAGAGTGGAAGAAGAAGCCCCCCCTGGTAATTGAGCTAATAACGAAGACAGGGGGGGCGTCCGGAGCAGAATAATAAAATATTTTAAAAAGCCTTGTGTTGTGTGTTTATTAACTTTTACTTTTTGCCTACAGGTGAATGGATAGGGGTACGATGTACCCCATATCCATTCACTTAGGGTGGGGGGCCGGTATCTGGGGGCCCCCTTATTAAAGGGGACTCCCAGATTCCGATAAGCCTCCGCCCGCAGACCCCGACAACCAATGGCAAGGGTTGTCGGGAAGAGGTCCTGTCCTCATCAACATGGGGACAGGGTGCTCTGGGGTGGGGGGGCCCGCAGTGCGCCCCCCTGCCCCAGAGCACCCAACCCCCCCATGTTGAGGGCATGCGGCCTGGCACGGCTCAGGAGGGGGGGGGGCGCTCGCTCGTCCCCACTCCCTTCCTGGCTGGCCGGGGTAGCGTGCTTTGGATACGGGTCTGGTATGGATTGTAGGGGGACCCCCTACGTCAATTTTGCGGCGGAGGGGGGTCTCCTTACAACCCATAACAGACCTAAGGGCCTGGTATGCTCCTGAGGGGGAACCCATGCCGTTTTTTTCATTGAAAATTGGCATGGAGTTCTCCCTCGGGAATGCATACCAAATGCCGTCGCTTGAATGGGCCTTTACAAGGTGTGACTAACTTTACACCTTGTAAAAGCAGCCCTAGTTTTACACCAGGCAAACTAACACTTACGGCGAAAAAACTAGGTACAAAAGCTTTGAGGATCGCCCTAAGTGCTAATTTGCATACTAACAGAGGCATTTCGACTCGAAATGCCCCCAGTGGCGGATGCGGTACTGCATCCTAAGATCCGGCAGTGTAAGTCCCTTACAGATGTCGGATCTTCTGCCTAACTTAGGAAAACTGCTTCTGAGGATCAGTTCCAAAGTTAGAACCAGAGATACGACGGCTTACGCCGGAGTATCTCTTTTGTGGATTTGCCCCATACTACCCATCAAATCATAAGTCTCAAACTTTTATAACCAATATCTCTACGACAATATGAAGTCATAAGCCCTCTAGCAAACTAAAACGTACAAGCAGAAATACAAGTTTAATTTACAAGAAAGAACATTGTGTATCTACTGCAGCAACACAACTAAAGCCTGCTAAGCACTATCAGAGTAAAAACGTTGCTCTACTATTTATTAACGTCCTATTTAATCTATTGTAATAATAATATATATAATATATTAATCTATGTAATGCTCCTCTTAATAAAAGCAAATGCTCGCAAAGTTTTAAGCAGTGTGGTTCAGTTTTCAAATACTGTACAAAAATATCTAAATATGTGTTTTTTCTCTCTGAATTAAGTATTCATATTTCATAATCACATATTGTTAATGGGCAACTAACTACTACATCTCCTACAAAATGCTTAAAGTCCAGTGGTTGAACCATCTTATTATAGAATGCATGTTTAATGTTTTCATTTCACGTAAGGCTTTTAGCTGTTTTTAAGAGAAACCGCACTGAAAAAAAAAATGTTTCAAAAGGTGATGATTACTTATTAGCTGCATAAATTATTTTTGTTGCTGTACAATTTAGCACTGATGATTTTCATCATCCAATCATGTAAAAGCAAAAATGCTGTATTTCCCCCCGTGGACCTGATTGTGTATTCTTTACAAAGTGAGACTTCACCACATTCACTAAGCTTTGGGGAAAATTAGTGCAACTACACTTGCAAAGTGCACAGTCAATTTGCCTTAACTAAATAATTCCCTTTGTTTGTTAGAGGGAAGCCTTCCAGCACTGGCTTCCATTAAGATGTCTTGTGATCAATTGCCAAGAGACGCAAAGGAAGCTGATGCCGGAAAAAGTTAAATTTAAAGGTCACAATAAAATAGAAAATTGAATATCAAATATTTATCGCAATTTTCCTTTCCATTATTGGCTCCACCTCAGCACACATGGGTAAGGGCCTGCAAACCCCCACAATGATAGGACGTTTAACTCATACATTTTAGCACCTGAGCCAGCACCACGTTCTGTATCTAGCACTCCACTCTAGCCAGTCAGAAAAGGAAAATTGCGGTAAGTATTTGATATTCAATTTTCCATTTTCCTGACAGTTCCATGTCAGCACACACATGGGAAATAACTAGAGAAAATACAGGGTGGGTATTCATTAACAGAAAAATGTTAATCAACATGACACAGAGCCCATGACTCTGGGCCCAACTCCACCATAGTTAAGGCAGCTGGTTCAATACAATAGTGAGTAAGGAAGGCCTTGATGACCAAGTGGCTGCCTTGCAGGTAGTTTGCATGGACACACCCTTTGCTGCTGCCCAGAATGTAGAAATAATGAAAGTAACATGCTCTCTGATGTCATCAGACAATGCCAAACCCTTCACTTATAGGCCACGGTTATAGCTTTAACTATCCAGGAAGTGGTTAGCCTGCTAAATGCTTTGAGCCTTTACTTGATCATGTATGTGAAGAGGACTGAGTTGGCTATCTCAGACCGAGAAGAATGTCGGCAGAACTATTTATTGGTTAGCTGGAATACAGTAGGCACCTTTGGCTCCTTGTAGGCCAGGGCTGCCATCTCCGACATATCTCCCAACGTTTTGAGATGGGAACGAGGGACACCTACTAGCAAAAGTATGTAGGCATAGGACACACCCTATGCCATGTCCCCTTTACAGAGAATTACCCCCCCCCCCCAAAAAAAAAAAATTAAAAAAAGATACAGTAATTAAAACCCACAAGTGATTTTTTTTTTATTTTATTTTTTTTACCACTACTATTCTATTATGTTGTCGTTTGACATTTTGAGATGCAGCAATTGATAAATTGGATGTAAGGTTTAGCACTGGGACACACTTTTTGAAAGATAAATAGTGCATTTTATATACAACTATCCAGATCAGACCAAAATGAGGGACAAATGAGGAGGGCAGAGAGACAGTGAGACAGTCCCCAAAATCAGGGACTGTTGGGAGCTATGATCTCTGAGAATCTCCTTGTGACAAAAAAGGCAGTGTAAAAGGTTAGACACCAAAGGGACATATTTTGCGAGAACATATCTGAAGCCAGAAATCCCAGGACCACGGGTAGGTCTCATTTAAGGAAGCAAAGTTTTCTAGGAGGCTTTAATCTCAGGACCGCTCTGAAAAATTGAACAACAAGGCTACTGGCGGCCCACTGAATCCCAGTGAAGGCATACAGGGCAGAAACATGACCCTTAAGGCCCCATGCACACGAGACGCTGCTAAACTCGAGTTCAGAGGCATTTGGGCATTTTTTTCAACTGCCCCTGAACACATTTAATGTTATCCTATGTGTCCATGCACACAATCACGTTTTTTGGCGTTTTAAAGCAGTTGGGTTTATGTCCGTTTTTTCAGATGCAAAATTTTGGGTTCAGAAGCGTTTTAAACGTTGGGAGGATCTACAATGTCTTTGAGATAAGCGCTGACAGCCGCAAACGCGGTCAAACGCAGATAATCGCGGCAAAACGCTGCGCAATTTGCGGCAAAAACAGGCGTTTAGAGGTGTTTGTAATTGCTTCTCGTGTGCATGGGGCCTAAGAGTACTAAGACTTAGGTTCATGTCTAGGCCTTTTTGGAGAAGGACCAAAATATTACTTATTTGGGCGGAGAAAGGAGAGAAGCCTTGAGTGGAAGCAAAGTCCTGGAACTTGATCCACGCTTATTGTAAGTTGCATTAGAGCTTGGTTTTCTACACTTTAGCAGAGTACCAATTACAGCATTTGGACAGTTGCCTCGATCAGCCTCTGCCTTCCAAAATCCAAGCCTGCACCCGCTGCCTCTGAGGAGATGGATAAAGCACTAAACCCTGATATGGCAGACCCAGGGATATTGGAATTGACTTGAAGTCAGTAGACACAGAAGAACCACAGATGTTTGGTCCAGTTAGGTATTACTGCCAGAACTGTGACTTTACCCTTTATCAGACTTCTGAGAAAGTTGAAGATTAGTGGTATCCATGGAAAGGCATATGCAGTCTGAAAAGACCACGCTGCTGTCAGAGCAAGGTAAACTGGTGTAAAAACATTGGCAGTTTGGCATTCGCTGGTGATGCAAATAGGTCCATCCCCGGTTGAAAAGCCCAAATATCAACATTGACAGATTTGAGGATTCAGGAACTACTTCTTTATTGTCTAACTGATGTCTTGACAAATAGTCTGCCTCGAGAATGGAGAGACCTGGAATTTAGGCTGCCCGCAGAATTGACTGAGCATCCCTGAATTGTAACTTGAAAAAAAGTTTAAAAGACAGCTCCCATCTCCAGGATGTTGGATACTATATTCTTCACTTGGTGGGACCATTTGCATTGGGCTACTCTCCCCTGACAGGTAGCTCCCCCACCTCAAGTACTGGCATTGGTTGTGATAACTATCCAAGCAATCGGCAAAGGGAGTGACTGGAAAAAAAAAATTCTAGGTATCTAGCCACCAACTCAGAATCTTCACCTGTAATGAGGTTTGAATCAATTTGGCTTGTGTTCTCTGACTTCCACTGGGATAGGAAACTGAATCGGCAAGCTCAGGCCTTCCACTGAGTCCATCTGACCATGGCTATTGCAGCTACCATTGTCCCTACTACCTATTGGCACTGTTCTGGCTGCTAGAAAGTTGTCTATCAGTACAGAACAAAATCTCTGATGAATCTCAAAAAAAAAATCTATTCTGGAAGGGACACCATGCTTCGATGAGTACCTATACACACTCCCAGGTATATAAGGCATTGACTAGGTGTGAGATTGCTATTATTTATTTTTTAAGTTGAACAGCCAACTGAAGACCTGAAGAACTGACAGTACTAGCGTCTGGTGTAAAGGAAGAGTTTACCGATTCTGGGCCGGCGAAAGCCTAGGTTATGGTAAAATCAAGCTCCTCTATGTGTTAAAAGGAACACCAGGGAGAGGAGAACCTGGAGCACACCCTTGGAGAGGTTGTAAGCCTGAGGAGCAAACTAACAAACTGATGGTGTAGAGGCCCCAAGGCGAAGCATAGATATCTTGACAGTTTTAATGTATCGGAATATGAAAACAAGAATCTCTTACAGTGGGTGACCGCGATATTGTGTCAATCTCGCTCCCTTTCTCGGCGAGATTGACCACCTACGAGCCCCATCGCGGGAGCCAGCGCCGAGCTGGCTTGCCGCGATGTAGACAAAGCCGTCATAGAAGCGACGGGAGATCCGACTTGGATTCCCGCCAATTCTAGGTGCGGCATTTGGTATGCATTCCTGAGGGAGAACTCCACGCCAATTTTTAAATAAAAAACCGACATGGGTCCCCCCCCAGGAGCATACCAGGCCCTTAGGTCTGGTATGGGTTGTAAGGAGACCCCCCCTACACCAAAAAACCGACGTAGGGGGTCCCCTACAATCCATACCAGACCCGTATCCAAAGCACGCTACCCGGCCTGCCAGGAAGGGAGTGGGGACGAGTGAGCGCCCCCCCCCCCCTCCTGAGCCGTACCAGGCAGCATGCCCTTAACATGGGGGGTTGGGTGCTCTGGGGCAGGGGGGCACGCTGCGGGGCCCCCCCACCCCAGAGCACCCTGTCCCCATGTTGAAAAGGACAGGGCCTCTTCCCGACAACCCTGGCCGTTGGTTGTCGGGGTCTGCGGGGGGCTTATCGGAATCTGGGAGCCCCCTCAAATAAGGGGGCCCCCGGATACCTGCCCCCCACCCTAAGTGAATGGATATGGGGTACATCGTACCCCTACCCATTCACCTGGAGGCAAAGTGTTAAAATTAATAAACACACGACGCAGGGTTTTTAAAATAATTTATTAGTCTGCTTCGGGGGCCCCCCTGTCTTCTTTAGCTCTTTTAGCAGGGGGGGCTTCTTCTTCCGCTCTCCGGGGGGTCTTCTGCTCTCCGGGGGGTCTTCTCCGCTCTCCGGGGTCTTCTTCTATCTTCGCCGCTCTCCGCTGTTGACTCGGGGGACACCCCGGTGCTTCTCGCGCTGTCCGGTGCCTTCTCCTTCAGCTCTGGCCGCCCGCTATCTTCGTGTGTTAGCTCAGTTACTAGCAGGCCAGCACGCTCTTCTGTGACGTCGTCTTCTTCTCCCTGCTTTCGATGTTGACCCGACGGCTCTTCTCGCTGCAATGACAGGTGCGCGGCTTGCATCCGACTTATATAGTCCTCACAGTCCCATCATGCTCTGGTACCTACCCACGTGGTAGCGGGCGGCCAGCGCTGAAGGAGAAGGCACCGGACAGCGCGAGAAGAACCGGGGTGCGCCTAGTCAACAGCGGAGAGCGGCGAAGATAGAAGAAGACCCCCAGAGCGGGGAAGACCCCCCCGGAGAGTGGAGAAGACCCCCGAGAGCGGAGAAGACCCCCGGAGAGCAGAAGACCCCCCCGGAGAGCGGAAGAAGCCCCCCTGCTAAAAGAGCTAAAGAAGACAGGGGGGCCCCCCGAGCAGACTAATAAATTATTTTAAAAACCCTATGTCATGTGTTTATTAACTTTAATAAACACACGACATAGGGTTTTTAAAATATCTGGGGGCCCCCTTATTTGAGGGGGCTCCCAGATTCCAATAAGCCCCCCGCCCGCAGACCCGGACAACCAACGGCCAGGGTTGTCGGGAAGAGGCCCTGTCCTTATAAACATGGGAACAGGGTGCTCTGGGGTGGGGGGGCCCCGCAGTGCGCCCCCCTGCCCCAGAGCACCCGACCCCCCCATGTTGAGGGCATGCGGCCTGGTACGGCTCAGGAGGGGGGGGACGCTCACAGAATCAACGCGATGCTGTCGTGCTAGAAACACATTCTCGGCAACATGTACTGTAGATCCACGGATAGCCGCCAATCTCCTGGTTAAACAACTTTCAGCATGGTTTGACATGATTCTATCTTGAAGTGTTCTTAAAAAAAAGACCATTGTTCTCCTTTTTTAAATTTTTTTAGGGACCAAAAATATTGGAGAACACACGCTCGAGAAGCATTCCTGACAAAGCACTGGGATGATTGCTTTCACAGCAATGTGTTTATATTCAAGGGAAGAGTTCCCCTCTTCACAGAACAAAATCAGCATTTTCGTCAGAATGGACTTCAAGCACGATATCTAGCGAAACAGACAAGCGTGACCCTCGGATATGGTGCGCAAGACACTCTCTCTTACATTGGTCCATACTCTTTGAAACCAGAGCAGACTGGCCCCTACTGGAAGGGACCGGGTGAATGAATCGTCAAAACAGCTTAGAAGCTTCCCGCAGTTAGGCCCAAGCTTTTAATCCACACTTCCATGGCTTGCCACTGACACCAAATTCCATTGAAGGCTTGCATGCATCTCCAACTAATACATAAATCTTTTGAGGTAAAGGTCAGCTCCGATACTGCATCTTCTAGAGATGGGTGACATGCCTTGCCAACCTCAACAGGGCAGAATCAACAACAGGTGACCCATCCAGTTACTTGAGGTCTTCTTTCCTGAAAGGATAAAGTTTGGATAAACAGTTGGGAAAAGAAAATGTGTTCTTTATCTGGGGTCCATTTTCCTGTTGATGTATCTCTGAATTCTTTATGAAAGAAAAAACCCAGCTGTTTTCTCGATATAATTGAAATATTTCTTCTTTTTGGGGTGAGCCTCCAGCTCATTCTCCCATACCAAGGCGCACCTGACCGCCCTCACAAAATCATTCACCTTAGTGAAATCAAACCTGCCCCTGATCTACATTTTCATCTGAGTTTTCTCCTGTATCAGAGCCAGAGGCGTAAGCTTCACAAGGTATTGTAGCTGCAACACCGGTTGCATCCTGAGAAGCAGAGGCCATCCTTTGAAACATTTGTTTCTTATTGACACTAATTTTGATTTGTCTGTTTAGCAAGTAATTTGTCAGGAAGGGCCACGTTTGGACAGGAATAGCATCCGCTTGGTTGTGGCTGTGAGTAATGACTAGACTCATCGCGCTTCTGAGGTGGCCGAAGTTTAATGAAGGAGAAGTGGAGATGGGATACATTGTGACTGGAATGATACATTTCCTTGATCTGCATCCACGTCTTAAAGAGGAGGCACAGTCACCGGTCGAATGGTGATATCTGGAAGGACTATGTTAAATCTGTCATTAGCCAGACAGCTCACGAGAGAGAGGGGATTGAGAGAAAAAAGAAGAAAACAAAAAGTAATATAAATACATATATATATATATATATAGCAACCGCCATACCTTCTTTGCATATGTTGGTGTTTTGGAGGGGTTGGCTCTTGATTTGGCATTCTGTAATAAAAGTCAGGTTAACATCATGCTAATCAAGCAAATACATACAAGACACAACATGCGCATTACCAGGCTTGGGCAGCAGGTGGCAGTGCAGAACATCACAACGTCTGTGCAGAGAGCTTGAAAAAGAGCAAACAGCTGACCCAACATCTTGGCAACTTCTGTCTTAGGTGAACCTGTAGTCACATGATTTAGCCTAGTCCAAGGCAATCCACACAGATCAGGAAGAAGCTTGTAGTGAGGCTGTCTGGCTGGAACTGGGGCGTGCATTCCAGCAACTCTGAAGCCAGGATCCTTTATCCTTCAACAATGGAAAAGCCATGCCAACCCTCCACACAGTCAATATTTACCCAGCCTTACAACAAAGCCCCCGAATACCAGAAGCGGGGTTCCCTCACCCTGCTCCATTTAGAAGCACTCAGTGAGGACTGCATCCAGGCAGTCTCAGATGGACAGCCTGGGATTTACCCCAGCAAGGTAGGCACCGATTGCTCCTGCTATCTCTGTGAGAAGGAAAAAAGAGCAATGTGGTGCTGGCTCACGTGCTAAAATTTATGAGTTAAACGTCCTATCATTGTGGGGGTGGGCGGGGCCCTTATGTGTCTGCTGACATGGACCTGTCAGGAAACAATGGTTTTTAGAATCACCCATCTTTCACCAATAAATCAGTTTATCTGCCATTTAACTGCTATAAAAGCATAAATTGACTATAGGTGCACCCCAAGCCAAAGATTTTCAGTCCTTTCTTGTTGTATATCACATTGTAAAGGTCCTGGGAGTAACCATACAATCTCCTTTTCACAAAATCCAAAACCGCTACACAGATAAAAGTATTTTCAGAAGCACATTTTTTTTTAATCGTATATTTATTAATATTTTCCATGAAAAATACAGAAGTTCAAAAGTTCAAAGAAAACAAAGTGCAATTTGAACAGTATGGTCACCATACAAAGTACCGAAGTCAAGCACAGACGAAAACAAATTAAACTTACAATAATATCAATATAAATATAATATATCAATATAAGAGGTGATATAAAATTGCAAAACTGTTCAAGTGAAGTGTGGACCAGGAGAGAAAGCTTAACAAACAGGTAACATTGTATCTCACTAAAAATAATTTTTACTCTCCAGATCAGCGAACAGCAAGATTCCCAGAGTGTCTGAACTGAAGGACTAGGGCGATTATACTGAACGAAAAAAGAGGGGGGGGAGGGGAGGACACCATGGAGAGAATACTACAACAGTATGCATTCTATGAAGACTAGACTAACAAAAATCGAACGGACAGGCGTTGATCATGAAAGAATTAATGACATGGCACCTGGGTTAAGTTCAGAGTGATACCATAAATCCCAAATTAACGAAAACTGAGGAAGGGTGTGGTGAATTACTGCAGTAAGGTTTTCCATTCTATGGATCTGTTCCAGGATTTGTAAAACCTGTGGGAGTGTGGGTGGGGAGGTTGATAGCCATCTCAAGGGGATAGCCCTTTTAGCCGCCAGTAGGATGAAGGGGGTTAACTTTTGATCGTGTTTGGAGATACCCGGGAATGGCAGACCCAGAAGGTAGTGAATCGGGTCTAAGGGTAGGTTCATCTTGAGTAGGCCTTGTAGGTGTGCTTGGACAGAGGACCAGAATGACTGGATAATGGGGCACTCCCAGAATATGTGAAAGAGAGTGCCAGGATTGTCCTGGCATCTCCAGCATACTAGAGGAGCTTTGGGGTCACATCTATGTAAAACCTCTGGAGTCCTGTAGCAGAAAAATAAAATTTTATCAGCTGTCTCTCTCTGCCCAACACACCTTGATGATTTGGAAACAGCTTTCCAAATCCTCTGCCACTGGAGGTGAAAAATAGGTTGTTGTAGGATCTGAGACCACTTCTGCATATATAAATGGTGTGTATCAGTCAATGGGAGAGAATTGTGGAGAAACTTATAAATATCTGAGGTGAGGTGGGTCTGGTGTAGGCCTTGAGCATATAAAAGTTCAAATGGGGTGGATTTGTCTAGGGTCAGAGTTTGTGACTGAGAGTGGAAATAGTGTTTAAATTGGAGATAATCTTACCTGAAGGGCCTGGTAATTGAATTTGGGGGGACCCCCATGCTTTTTTTTTTATTTTTTATGAATGAATCCTCTCTGAATTGCCGAGAGCCGACAATTCATTATAGCCATGAGTCCGGTTTTAAATGACTTTTTTTCTTTCAGAAATGACACTTTGTGCAGGGACAGTTCTAAGTACTGGAAACATGCGCTATTTCACATGCTAACTTTGCACCCCCCCCCTAGGTACGAAATTTAAAGGAATATTTCACTTTTATTGTTTCACTCTAAGCATTATTAAATTCACTGCTCCCAGAAAAACGGCCGTTTTTAAAACTTTTTTTTTTTGCATTGATACATGTCCCCTGGGGCAGGACCCAGGTCCCCAAACACTTTTTAGGACAATAACTTGCATATTAACCTTTAAAATTAGTACTTTCGATTTCTCCCATAGACTTTAACAGGGTGTTCCGCGGCATTTTGAATTTGCTGTGAACACCTCAAATTGTTCGTTGTTCGCCGAACAGGCGAACAGGCAATGTTCGAGTCGAACATGAGTTCGACTCTAACTCGAAACTCATCCCTAATTGCCAGAGTAGAGAGGGGGATGTGGAGTGAAAGGGCCTCAGTTTTGCTCGCATTTGTTTTGTACCCAGAAATTGAGCCAAATTCTTCTAATAAAACACGAAGATTCTGGAGGGAAGTATGAGGACTGGTCAGCATCAGTAGGATGTTGTCTGCAAACAGAGAGAGTTTATACTCTATCGTAGCGAGACCTCTCGGATGTCAGGATTTGCACGGTTAGCGTCGGCTAGTGGTTCGAAACATAGTATAAC
Source organism: Rana temporaria (assembly GCF_905171775.1). Taxonomy (NCBI): domain Eukaryota; kingdom Metazoa; phylum Chordata; class Amphibia; order Anura; family Ranidae; genus Rana; species Rana temporaria. The sequence goes on along the minus strand of NC_053491.1, from coordinate 289,203,733 downwards.
GAGCAAAGGGGACAGCGGGCACCCCTGTCTGGTGCCATTGCTCAAGGGGAATAATGGAAAAAAGAACTAGGAAAGCTTAACCTGGGAAGTGGGTCGGGAGTATAAGGCATGTAATGCTGCCATAAAGGGGCCTTTAAAACCATATTTGGAGAGAGTGGCAAACATGAAAGGCCAGATTAGACGGTCAAGGGCCTTTTGTGCATATCTAGGCTCAGGATTAGGGCTGGACGTGTCGTTCTGTTTAGCAGATCAATGAGGTCAATGGTGCGCCTGGTGTTGTCACCAGCATGTCGAGCAGGGACAAATCCTACCTGATCCTCATGTACAAGTTTAGGGATTAAAAGGGAGAGTCTGTTGGCTAATATTTTGGTAAAAATCTTGTAGTCGGAATTGAGTAGAGCTATGGGTCTATAATTGTCAGGGAGGGAGGTGTCCTTGCTGGGTTTTGGGATCACTGAGATGGGCGTGGAGATAGTGAGGATGGGGAACAGTTCCCTCTATCAGGGAGATAAAGAGGGATATTAAATGTGTGCTCAAAATCGAGTAAGGTAGGCCATCTGGGCCAGGAGATTTGTGAGTTGGAAGATTCTTGCCCACGTCTGCTAATTCTTCAGGAGTGACTGCTGAATTTAGGGAGGTAAGCTGGACTAAGGAGAGTTTGGGCAGATGCAGGGATTCAAAAAAGGAGTCAAATTTGTCTTGTGAAAAGAGGTGATTGGGATCTGTGTTTAGACAGTTGTATAGTTTGTGGTAAAATTCTCCAAAGACTTTGGACATAGTAAGGGGACAATAGGTTGGTGTGCCAATAGTTTGCATAAGAAAGTCTGGAGATGAGTGGAAGGGGCAGAGTTTCTGTGGGGTTTGTTGGAGTATTCATAAAACTTCTGCTTAGACCACAAAAGGGATTTACCTGTTTTTTTCATGTCTATGGATCGGAGCTGGTTTTGTAAAAAGATGACGGTTCGGAGTCCAACCACCATGGGGGAAGACATTGGAAGCCTCTTGGCCTTCTGGAGTTTATTTAAGAGATAATAGCGTTGGAAGGTTGCATCTTTTTTTTCAAGCGGGAGCCCATGGAAATACATTGGCCCCGAAAAATGGCTTTGTGAGCTTCCCATAAGGTGGAGGCCTCCAAAACTGTGTTGTTATTGAGCTGGAAAAATTCTGACAAGTTGTTGGATAGGTTCTAGGTGATGCAGAGGACAGGGCAGATCAGGTTATAGGGTCAATTTCTGAGGAGACCATGGATGTCAGTAGGGGAGAGAAGACAAAAAAGTAGTCTAGCCTGGAATAAAGCTTATGAGGGTTGGAGTAAAATGTATACTGTTTTTGTGTGGTGTGTTTAAGTCTTCAAGCATCAAGGAGATTATGTGTTCTAATAAGTTTGCAGAAAGATGTCGAGAGGTGATGGACTGTGGAGGCTGTTGCGGAGGGGAAAAGTATATGTCTATCTTTACCAGGAGACATGGTCATATTAAAATCACCTCCTATGACAGTAAAAGGTTGGGAGACTTTATCTAATTCTGCAAATTCAGTAGAGAGGAATTGGATTTGTCCAGAATTGGGAGCATATATATTCACCAGAATTAGTGAGTGGGTGAGGAAGTAGCAGTCCAAATAAAATATCTGCCATGGGGATCCAAATAAGAGGATTTGAGGTAGGTACGTTTAATTAAAATTGCCTCTTCTGCTTCCCAGAAAGGTCAGAGGCCATATAGGCCATAGGGAATTGCTTACTGGAAAATGTACTGGTTTCTGGCAAATTTGAAGAATCCCCCAGGGCAGAAATGGGTCTATTGTACCATTATTACATCAGCCCCTGGAGATGTAATGTCTTTCAAAGCTAGCCATCGCTTTTGAACAGAGTTTAGGCCTTTAACATTACAAAAACTTCAATGCCATGTTAACTTAAAACATTTAAAGAGCAACCTAAATATAGCATAGAACATAGTAGGTAGGGGTTCCATGGTGTGTGGAACAAGGAAGGGGAGAGGGACATATTAGAAAAAGATTGAAAAAAATCAAAACACTGACATACATGCATCATGTTCAAGAAAGGTCAGAAAAAAAGACCTGAAAAAGAGTACAAAAAAAACAAAAACAAAAAATGAAAGTTACCAAAAAGAAATCTGGGGGTGGTTGTCCGCCAGGAAGCCAGGGCCAAATCCTTGGACTGGGAAGAGGAGCATGGGGTCTCCAAAGATGGGGGAGAGGGTGAACGTCCTCCACCGTCCTCCGGAGTTAGAGTTCCTGGAATATGGATGGTTAATAAACACACATAAGGAGCAAAACAAAAACAAAAAAAGAAGTGAGTGGGCATATAACCAGGGAGGAATAGAAGCAACACATGGTACACTCCATGGGTGTGGGGTGGAAAAAAAGCCTCCATTGTGAAGGCACTGGTCGCGTGGGGAAAAAAAAAGAACATCATGGGGCCAGGTAAGATCAAAGATCAAAGCCAAATCATGGGGTTATGTTCATCAAGTTGGGAACCTGGACACAAGGCATCTCTGGGGTGTGAAGGTGGACTTGTGGTGTTTTTGTCTCACCGGGGTCCAGATGCGGCTTGGAGCTGCTGGTGGTTTAGATGTGACAGGAAGCGGTGCAATGTCCTCTTCAAGGAGGGGTGGGAGACCTAGGTTACGCAGGAAGGCATCACTTTCTTGGAGGTCTCACAGGGAGTGCTGTGTACCATCATGGGAGGTGGAGAGGTGGAAGGGAAAGCCCCAGCCATATGCCACTTTATGAGCCTGGAGGTGGAGTGTCAGTGGACAAAGATTCATCCGTTTTGCAAGAGTAATGGGTGAAAGGACCCTTTTAAATCGAGCCTGGATTTATTGCGGGTTGCAATGATTAGAGCTTCTTTGCTATCATAGTAATGGAAATGGACGATTATGTCTTGTGGGTTTGCCCCAGCCGGGGGTTTGGGAGCTAGTGACTTGTGGGCTCTGTCCAGTCACCAGTCAATATCAGGGATATTGGGAGTCACAACATTGAAGAGGCTTAGTAAATAGGGGTGGATTTCCTGATCTTCCACTGTTTCTAGGATACCTCTAATCCGCAGGTTCTGTCTGCATGCCCTATTTTCCAAATCTTCCTGTTGGGCCTGGAGTTGGGAGACAGTGGGCTAGATTCACATAGATTAGCGGATCTTTAGATCCGCGTAATCTATGTGATTTACGATCCGCCAGTGCAATTTTGCAAGTCACTTACACCAGTCGGATCCAAGGGAGATCTATGCGGAACTGATTCTTATGAATCAGTCGCATAGATCCGACCGTCGGATCTCAGAGATACGACGGCGGATCAGGAGATCCGCCGTCGTATCTCTTGATGAATCTGGCCCAGTGTATTTAATAGGAGCATTGTCCTCTTTCAAGACTTGTACATATTGAACAAGCTCATCAAATTTTGTCTCTAGTGTGTCAGTATGCTCCCCTATTTGTACTATCTCTCCCCTCAGCTCTTTAGCTAACTTTCGCACCTCTTGTGCCATATTGCAGATGAGGGCTTGAAATAAAGTGTTCAATTTATCATCCAAAACCTCAGCTGTCAGGGAGGTAGAGGAACCTTGGGTTTGTGTGAGGGGGAGAACTTGGTGGCGCAACATCCTGGTTACTCGAGGCCGGGGATGCAGGTCTAAGCAGGTAACGGTCCAGGGTGTAGGAAGATCGCGGCCCGGGAAACGAAGAGTAGACGTGCCTTTGATCCCCTATTTTGCCCATGGGGTGTACAATCGTTGTGGGAGTGTAAGGAGGTTACTCCCATCCCTGTTAGAGCTGTGTAATGGGTAGCGGGAGTCCCGGAGTGTTGGCGGGGGACGAAGCCCAAGTCTCACACGTCCGCCATGATCAGAAGCCGCGCATTCATGCCATTGGGAAGCACAGTTTATATATAAGCAAAAAATACAACAGGGAAAAATGAAAGAAAAACATAGGCAAAATACAAAGCCAGAGAAGAAAAACACTACAAGAGAAGACAACTGATAGTGTCAGGAAGAGGCAAAGATTTACAATATAACTAAAATATTATTTTATTTATAGGACTGTTAGTTTTACATATCTTTCAATATTTTTTTCTCCCTTTTGCAGTTAGTTGCTGGTATGCAAAAAATTCACTCCTGCAGTATTAACATGATGACCCAAATTCCAACCATATGAGATGAGGATTGGTAGCATGATACAGTACTTACAACTGGTGTTCTATGTAGTAAAGGCTGCGTGATTATTGCAAAACCTAGAGGGAGGTACATTCACTAAAAAGTCAGCTAGGAAAAATTGCATTTACTCAATAGTGTTTTATCTGTGTGGTACCAAAATATATCAAATTATAATGTATTAATAAAAATAAATTGGACCTTTCTCTTCATGTACTAGTCATGTTTGGAATAGTAACAATGTGAGGGGTTAATGCTCCCCTCAACTCAAGGGAGGGGAATTATATACTGAGGGCAGATTGATTGATGTTAAACACTACAGGGGGAAATGGAAGCACAGAAGGAGAATTGTTTTGCAGTCAGGCTAAAATCAGCCTAAACATAAGGTGGTGGTTCAATCTGCTAGTATAATACAGTCTTTAAATGTATTTTTTAGATTAGCATATAGACACATTATTTTAAAATACATTTTTGTTTATTTAACAGACACCCAAGTGTCAGTCTTAGGAAAGGACAGGAAAAATCCAAAACAACCAGTAGTTTATTCCCCAAGAATTATTGGTCAAAAGTGCTTGTTGTGGACTGATATACCTAGATTCAGGTATGTTGCCGCAACTTTGCGGCGGCGTAGCTTAAGGCATTTAAGCTACGCCGCCGTAAGTTTGCGAGGCAAGTACATGATTTTACAATGTACTTGCCTGCTATGTTACGGCGGGGGTAGCCTAAAGCGGGCGGGCGTAAGGGCGCCAAATTCAAATGTGTGTAAGGGGGGCATGTTTTATGTTAATAAGGCTTGACCTTACGTTTTTGAAGTTTTTTTTTGCTGCGCATGCGCCGGGCACCTACATTTCCCCTTGTTCATTGCGGCTAAGTACGCCGCACGGGCCTATTGATTTTGATGTGGACGTAAACGACGTAAATCCCGATTCACGGACGACTTACACAAACGACGTAAAAATTTTGAATTTCGACGCGGGAACGGCGGCCATACTTAACATTACTATTCCATGTAGGGCTAAGCTCTAACTTTAGGCGGCCTAACTCTAACGTAAACGGCGTAAAAGTACTGCATCAGCCGGGCGTATGTTCGCGAATCTGCGTATCTACTCATTTACATATTCTACCCCGACCTCAATGGAAGCGCCACCTAGCGGCCATCCGAAATATTGCAATCTAAGATAGGATGGCGCAAGCCGTCGTATATTAGATATGTTTAAGCGTATCTCTGTTTGAGCATACACTTAAACATAAGTCGGCGTAGATTCTGAGTTAGGTCGGCTTATCTACTGATAAGCCGGCCTAACTCTTACTGAATATACCTAATAATCCCCATTTTGCTATGCTGAGTTGTCATTTTAAAACTGAGGCCGCGTACACACGATCAGTCCATCCGATGAGAATGGTGCCTACACACCATCAGTTAAAAAAACGTTCGAGTCCAACGCGGTGACGTAAAACACAACGACGTGCAGAGAAAAATGAAGTTCAATGTTTCCAAGCATGTGTCGACTTGATTCTGAGCATACGCGGGTTTTTAACCTACACTTTTGCATACTAACCATCGGTTTTGACCTATCGTTTAGGTGTCCATCGGTTCAAATTTAAAGCAAGTTCTAAAATTTTTGACCGAAGGATAACTGACCGATGGGGCCCACACACGATCGGTTTGGACCGATGAAAAGGTCCTTCAGTCCGTTTTCATCGCTTTGGACCGACCGTGTGTATGCAGCCTAAGTTTGTTGGTCTGGCCTCCTCATATTTTCATGATATAGATGCTGTTTCCATTTAGTTTTGAACTTTAAATAAAATATTTTCTTCACACCATAATTTAAGTCTCATTCACTTCAGAAGCTACACATTTTGCCTTAGCCTTTTGCCTAAACTATTTTTTATTGTTTTATGACTGAGAAGGAGATGATAAGAAATGTAATAAAGTACTGTCCCGGTTGGCATTGATTGGCAAGGAAGGTCACTTGGATCAATAATTTGTTCACACCTGCAATGTTGCACTATTTAAGACTTTGTGCTAAAATTGTCCTTAATGCTAGAAGTAGAGATTTTTATTTTCTCCCAATGCACAAGTAAGATCCATCCATACCCTGTTGCTAATTTGTGAAGGCAGACATCTAGGGCACAGCACAGGGAGACATACAACTTAATATAAAAAGGTATTTTATTATAAACATATTCAAAATATAAAAGACTTTTACAAAAGTCAACTAGAGGAATAGATCCACTTTATATATTGTTCCCCCATGTATCATGCAGGACATCAATGGGCATCAACTTATTAAGTATAACAATAATATGTATAGTTATTTTTTTGTTTGAATGATGACAATAGTGTTGCTCCACTCACAAGTACATGGTCCAGAAGAAGCTGTTTAATGAAACGCATTGGCCATTGCAAGCTGGACAAGATCATCTGGACTATACATATTATTGTTATACTAAATTAGTTGATAGTCATTGGCGTTCTGCATGATATAGGGGGAAACATATATATCTCCTCGCATCTGACCCCAGCTTGGCTGACTACTCTATATCTTCTGCTCCTGTGTATGACCCGGCTTGTTCTTGTAAATTCCTTTGGACTGATTCCTGTGTATGACCCTTGGCCTGGCTCCAGACTTCATTCTTGGTTTACCTACGGTACCACACCTGAACCCTTCCCTGCACGGCTACTGAGTCCGCTCTTCCAGCACACCCCAGCTACCTTGCCTGCATCTACCTAGTCAGTAGCAGTACTGGCAATCCGTGCACCTTTGGACCCCACACTCCCTGTCTCATTCCCAAGGTTGCGGTGCACTTAGCCGCAAGGGGCGCTCTCTCAGCATTCCGGCCTCACACCAGAGACTTGACAGTACAATCCAGCCATGTCGGAGGTCAGCAGAGGTGCGTCCCCATTAGAGGCTCTGTGCCAACAAGCCACAGCTTTGGCCCATGAAGTCCAGAAACTGCAGGAAGCACATCTTCAGCTTGAAGGTCGTTTCCAACACATGACAGAGCTCCTATGGAACCAGCACCATCTTCTACCTACTCCCCAGCATCCGTCCAAGGATCAACCCCAGCGACCCTGACGATGGTGGCTCCTCCTCCAGAGTCCCAATCCCCGAACGATTTTTTAGGGATCGAAGGAGGTTCAGGTCCTTCAGAAATGCCTGTTTACTACACCTGGTTTTGCAACCCCAGACTTTTGCTCTAGAGACTGTTAGGTCGGGTTCCTCATTTCTCTGTTGTCCGGTGACCCCCAGACCTGGGCCCACAACCTATGGGAACAGAAAAGCCTGGTTATTAGCACGGTGGACTCCTTCTTCTCAGCCATGTCACAACTTTATGAAGACCCCCAGCGAACGGCCACTGCACTCGCTACAACAGGGGATTCGGCCAGTGGAGGACTATACTGTGGACTTCCGTCGATGGTCTGCAAACACTGAATGGAATCAAGCGGCTCTAAAACACCAGTTCCGTCTGGGTCTTTCTGAGTTCCTCAAGGATGAATTAGCCAGAGTCGTTATCCCCACTACTCTTGAGGGCCTCATTCAATTGGCCATTCAGCTTGACCGACGCCTGCGATAGCGACAGTCAGAACGGTCTCGGACCCCCAGGCCTGAAATTCTTATTCCTTTTGCACCTCCGCAAGTAGGCCTGGTACGGCACTGACCCCTGACGAGAGACGTCATCGCCGCCAAGCCAACCTTTGCCTCTATTGGGGAGGAAACGGTCACTCCCTATGCAACTGCCCCATAAGGCCCAAGAAGCCATTGTCTTACACCCCAGTGTACTTTCAGGTTTCTGGAACTTCTCCTTCCCATATTGTTCTTCCTATTACGCTGCAGTTAGGGAAAGAGGAAGTGCAGCTCCATGCCATAATCGACTCTGGGGCATGTAGCTGCTTTGTGGACTTAAACCTAGAACCTTGACTTGCCCCTTATCCACAAGAAACAGGGGCTGGAGGTTCACCTGGCAGATGGCACAATGCCTATTTCCGATCCTGTTACCCTAGAGACTGCTCCTCTTCTTGTCACTACTCCTGATGGCCATCGGGAATTTCTTCGCTTTGACACTTTGCGTTCACCTATGTTTCCAGTCACCTTGGGGTTCCCCTGGCTCCAAGCACACAACCCTCAGATCAATTGGAGTACCAAGGATGTTGTGTTTACCTCGCCCTATTGCCAGCAGCACTGCTTGGTCCCTAAATCCGGAAGTATCATCAGCTGCCTGACAGTTCAGCCCACATCTGCCAATAACCAAAATATACCACCAGCCTATCAAGAGTTCTTGGACGCCTTTGATAAGAGAAAAGCCAATACCCTACCCCCACATCGGTCATATGGCTGTCCTATAGAATTGCTCCCTGGGGCCGAAATCCCGTTCGGACGCATCTTCCCTCTCTCTGAGACAGAATTAGGAACTCTACGACAATACGTGGATGAAAACTTGGCAAAGGGGTTCATCCGTCCTTCCTCCTCTCCAGCTGTTGCCAGCATTTTCTTTGTAGAAAAAAAAGAATAAGACTTTGAGACCTTGTGTTGTTTACAGGGACCTTAATAGGATTACCATTAAGAACCGCTATCCACTTCCACTCGTCCCCGAGCTCTTTCAGAGATTCCGCACCACTAAAATATTCACCAAACTTGATCTACGGGGGGCCTACAACCTTGTTCGTATCCGTGAGGGTGACGAGTGGAAGACGGCTTTTAGAACGCGATTTGGACATTTTGAATATCTTGTGATGCCTTTTGGTCTCTGTAATGCCCCAGCAACGTTCCAACATTTCGTTAACGATATTTTCCGGGAATATCTGGATTACTTTGTCATCATCTACTTGGATGACATTCTCATATTCTCGGCTACTCTGGAACTCGATTGGACACATGTTAAGACAGTGGACATGGACATGGACTTTAGGTAAAAGCGGAAAAGTGTGATTTCGAAAAAGAATCAATACAGTTTCTTGGGCTGATCATATCCACTGGAGGGGTAGCTATGGACCCGCAAAAGGTACAAGCGATCCTGGATTGGCTGACTCCATCAGACAAGAAGGGGGTACAGAGATTTGTAGGCTTCACAAATTTCTACAGATGATTTATCAGGAACTTTTCTTCCATCATTTCACCTATCACCCAAGTCACCCGCCTACACACCCGGTTCCAGTGGTCCCTAGAAGCACAATCCGCTTTTGAAAAACTGAAGTCTCTGTTCATCTCAGCCCCCATCCTGCAACATCCTGATCCTGCTCTGCCCTATACTTTGGAGGTCGACGCCTCAGAAGTAGCCACTGGGGCAGTGTTATTACAACGCCAGGGACCTAAGTCATTGCTTCACCCTGTGGCTTTCTCCTCTCAGAAAATGAGTCAGCCAGAGAGGAACTACGACGTAGGTGACTGCGAACTGTTGGCTATCAAAACAGCCTTGGAGGAGTGGAGATATCTTCTCGAAGGGGCCTCTCACCCTATTATGATATTCACAGATCACAGGAACTTAGAGTACCTCCGCACGGCCAAGCACCTGAAACCCCGACAAGCTCGCCAGGCCCTGTTTTTCTCGAGATTTAATTTTCACATCACATATCGCCCCGGTTCCAAGAATGGAAAAGCTGACGCCTTGTCCCGGATGTTTCCTGACACTCCCAAGGAAACTGTTCCAAGTACAATCCTATCTCCACAAAACTTTCTCATGATTCAACCTGATCTAAGGTTCTCATTTGAACAAGCGTCCGTCCAGTGCCCGGAACCAGAGGCATCCTCTTTAAGAAGTCATGGAGGGTACCTTTGGTATCAGGACAAAGTCTTTATTCCACAATCAGCCAGAATCCAGGTCTTAAAGACATTTCATGACCACCAACTTGCTGGGCACTTTGGGGTACGCAAGACAATGAATCTCATCCAACGTTCTTTTTGGTGGCCTGCTTTGAAATCAGATTGCCGGGAATATGTTAGCTCCTGCACAACCTACCAGCGAAACAAGGGGTCCAACGTTAAATCTTGGGGTCTGTTACGACCACTGCCGGTACCAGAACAACCATGGAAGAAAATTTCAATGGACTTTAGAGTAGAGCTACCTCCCTCAGACGAGTTCACAACTATCCTAGTAGTGGTGGACCGTTTGTCCAAAATGACACACTTTTTGCCCATGATGGGTACACCATCTGCTGTGGACACGGCAAAAAAATTTATAAAATAAATTGTCAAAGTCCATGGCCTACCTGATAATATTGTGTCCGATAGAGGGGCACAATTTACCTCCCGATTCTGGAGAGAACTCTGTAAGATGTTGTCAATCGAGCTATGCCTATCCTCGGCCTATCATCCACAAAGCAATGGTCAAACCGAAAGAACAAACCAGACCTTAGAACAATACTTACGCTGTTTCTGCTCTTTTTCCCAGAATGATTGGATTTCATTACTCCCGTGCGCAGAATTCGCATACAAGAATTCAGTACATACTTCCACCAATCAGTCACCTTTTTGGGCTAATTATGGGTTCCACCCCTCATTTTTACCTAATGTCATTCCAGAGGCCTCAGGCCCAGCAGTCCAAGACAGGATAAACTCTATCCAGACAAACTACCAAACCCTTCAGCTAACCATGCAAAGAGCTCAGGAAAACTATAAGAAACAGTATTACAAGAGAAGAAGAGGGAACCCCACCTTTAAAGTTGGTGATAAGGTGTGGCTTTCCTCAGCAAAACTCAAGCTTTCTTGCCCCTCCCGAAAGTTGGGACCTAGATTTATTGGCCCATTTTAAGATCAGACGAGAAATTAACCTAGTAGCTTTTGGACTGGCACTACCAAGTTCCAATAAAATCCACCCGGTATTTCATGTTTCTCTGCTTAACCACTTAAGCCCCGGACCATATTGCTAGTCAAAGACCAGAGCACTTTTTGCGATTCGGTACTGCGTCGCTTTAACTGACAATTGCGCAGTCGTGCGACGTGGCTCCAAAACAAAATTGGTGTCCTTTGTTTCCCACAAATAGAGCTTTCTTTTGGTGGTATTTGATCACCCTTGTGGTTTTTAGTTTTTGCGCTATAAACAAAAATAGAGCGACAATTTTGAAAAAAATGAATATTTTTTACTTTTTACCATAATAAATATCCCCCAAAAATATATAAAAAAACGATTGTTTTCCTCAGTTTAGGCTGATACGTATTCTTCTACATATTTTTCGTAAAATTGGTTTGCGAAAAGTTATAGCGTTTACAAAAAAGGGGGAAGTTTTATGGCATTTTTATTAATATTTTTTTTTTTACTAGTAATGGCGGCGATTTTTTTTCGGTACTGCGACATTATGGCGGACACTACGGACACTTTTGACACATTTTTGGGACCATTGGCATTTTTATAGCGATCAGTGCTATAAAAATGCATTAATTACTATAAAAATGCCATGGGAAGGGGTTAACACTAGGGGCGGGGAAGGGGTTAAAGTATGTTCCCTGGGTGTGTTCTAACTGTAGGGGGGGTGGACACACAGCTCCCGGTTCTTGCTCTGTAACAAGCGATCGCAGGTCCCCGGCGGTGATCGCGACCATCGGGCACGCGCGCGGGAGTCAGGAGCGAGCGGGGGCGCGCACGCTCCTATTGGCTGCTGGGAGAGATGACGTAGATCTACGTGATCTCGCCCAGCAGAGCCGATCTGCCACCATAAAACTGCGGCAGCTGGTCGGCAAGCAGTTAAACCTGTTATCTCTAGTCCATTTCCAGGGAGAAAGGAAGTTCCTCCGCCTCCAATCGCTGTGGGAGATGAAACCGAGTTTGAAGTAGAAGCCATCCTGGACTACCGTCGGAGAGGTAGGACTATTCAATTTCTCATAAAATGGAAAGGTTATTTGGTAGAAGAGAATTCCTGGAAACCTGAAGGCAATATACATGCCCCTAGACTTCTGCAGAGGTTCCGTTCCCGATACCCTAAAAGATGGGCCCGGCTGGGCATCCGAAGGCTGCCCCTTGGGGGGGGCACTGTCAGGGAAACGGCTGTGGAAGTACTGGCAATATTGCCAGTAGAAGAAATGGCCGAAGGCTGTGTTAGGGAAATGGCCGTGGAAGTACTGGCAATCTTGCCAGTAGAAGAAATTGCCGCCAGAGGCACATCATGTGACAGGTGGATCCCCCTGCTATAAAAGGCTACCACTGTCTTACCCAAATTGCTGGATTGTCATCGGTTTCCTGTGTCTCCTGTATCCTGTGTATCCTGAATCTCTGGCTTGAGCCTTGGCTTACATCTGAACCTGTGACTCTGCTTATCTCCTTGCATCTGACCCCGGCTTTGCTGACTACTCTATATCTGCTCCTGTGTATGACCCGGCTTGTTCTTGTAAATTCCTTTGGACTGATTCCTGTGTATGACCCTTGGCCTGGCTCCAGGCTTCGTTCTTGGTTTACCTACGGTACCGCACCTGAACCCTTCCCTGCACGGCTACTGAGTCCGCTCTTCCAGCACACCCCAGCTACTTTGCCTGCATCTACCTAGTCAGCAGCAGTACTGGCAACCCATGCACCTTTGGGCCCCGTACTCCCTGTCTCATTCCCAGGGGTGCGGTGCACTTAGCCGCAAGGGGCGCCCTCACAGCAATCGGGCCTCACACCTGAGACTTGACAGTTTATAATATAATAACTTTTTATATTAAAATGTATGTCTCATACTGTGCCTTAAAAGTCCATCAATTATCTGTACAAGTAATTTTTGTCTGTGTTTTTTGTTAGTATTCATTTAAGATGTTTCCTAAATGTCTGACCTAAGAGCAATTGTACAAGATGCTCACTATCATCTTTATTAGTCATGTAAACCTCTTCTGTGCCCCTTCCTAATTTAGTTTAATTTTGCTGAATTGTAGTCAGACTTTACTTGATTTATGGCTAAACTCCACCTCTTACTATCCCTCACGAATTGCCATTTCATTTGAAAGCACAGGTCACTGAATCGATGTCAGTGGATAATGAAATGGCAGCTGACAGAGCTTAGCCATTAAATTAGAGGCCAGTTACGAACTAAAACTAAATTAAAGTGGGCACAGAAAGAGCTGTATAGAGTAATAGGTATCACTTTTACTTTTTTTTTTTTTTTTTAAATAGCGCACAGGTTCACTATAAATTTGACAAATATACAAGCCACTATGAAAAATATGCATTAGAATCTCATTGATCTACATTATTCTATAATATTAGCACAAGATAGCAGCTTTTGGAGTCATGACATCTATTTATTTCCAGTTTTATATAAAACATTTTTAGAACTTGCAAATTTGTAAAGATATGCAATGTATGCTTTGCATTTCTTTGCATTTTAGGAATGTATTGTTCAGTAAAGTTGGGGCCTGTAGCTGATAATGACGTTTGTCTCAGAGCATCATGTTTCTCTGTTTTGTAGCCAACAAATCAACAACTGCATCCACTCTGATGTTTGATCAAAATATTTAGAGCATGTGCTTGCATTACATCCCCTAGAACTTTTGGAATTTGGGTAAAACTTTAATCAAAGTCATCCTGTAGATTACAACTATTTCTAAGTGAATAGAAATATTGAATACATTTTTATTATAAAATGTTGTCCTGACAGAAGCTCTTGTTAGAACGAAATATGAAGGCTGTCATTCTGATATGCCTGTGAAAATGCTAGTTGCCGTTGACCCCTTTTTCTTTCAGAGTCACTGAGCTGGTACAAAAATAAAAATCAGGACTTCTTATTTTCTTTGCAGTGCCCTCGTTCTTTGTCTTAGTAAAGCTGCAAAAAAAAAAAAAAAAAAACGACAACTAGCATTTTCAAAAGAAGGTCTTGAGCCCTCAAATTTATATTATAACAGGTATTCTTTGCAGTCTATGTAGAGGCATTTTTTTTAAATGTAGTTTTGCATGGTGCAGGGAAGGATTCTGTCAAGTTATTATGACTTTGTCTGTCCCTGTGGAAATACAAGTGTTTGTATATTCTTAATAAGCAGTAAATGAGCTTTAATGCAAATTCTTAGTGACCTGTAATTGTAGGCACTGCAGAACAACCCATCCTCAAAGTTCTCAGTAAGTGCACACATTGTTTAGATTCTTCTCTCAAGTGCTCATCTCACTCTACTAACACCCCACTAAAATATGGTAAGCAAAAAGCAGAAAATGTAATGCATTGTGCATGTTTGAACATGTTTCTACTGCAATCCATCTCTATTGACAAGTATCAATTACTGATAAAACAGAAAATAAATATCACAAAAACTTGATAGTCATGTCATAACTGCATTTTGTGACTGCCTGTGCTTGAAAGGATGCCGTTTGCTTAATTCTACCCTTGACACAAGCCCAACAAATGGTTCTAGCTGTTTTAGAATTTGTCAGACATGCTACAGGGAAAGAAACTATTGAAGCTCCAAAAGTAAACCAAGTAAACTGACATGTATCATTGAAATAAAATATGAATAAGGAAATGGAAGAATCAATACCAACATCAATTAGCCAGTTAGAGTCCCCTAGAGAACTTTATAAATATATTTTATTACTGAACATGCATAAAAAAGAATTGCCTAAGCAATAATCCTTCCTCAGTCACTTTTTGATCTGCACTACTTTATGAGCCTCACCAGGAAAGGGCAAATACATAGAACATATAAGAAAAAAAAAAGTGGCCTCGCGTGAAAATAACACAACACATTTGTACAAAAACTCTGACCTTTTAGCAGTTCAGGCTTTCAGGTTATATAAAATGATTATGCATTTCAGTATCTATCACAGAAGAAAAACACAGCCTGCAGGGACCTAATATAATAACAAAACAGATTGACTATTCATGTGCTGCTGATATATTTACAAAAGCAGTGATCCTGCAATAGAAACAATTCCACTGCTTAAATACATTTTTCAACCCTTTCTGGTTTTTATTTCTAGTCAATTTAGTGTATTGATATAAAACTGAAGAGTGGTAGAGAAATGAATTAAAGAAATAGAAGAAAAATACATTAATGTGGTGCTTAGCATAAAAAAAGCTCTTTTGCTAAGTATATATCACAGTACATGGTGGGTTTAGGTTTGTTTTACAAGTCACTGTCATTTTACATAAAATGCTGCTAACTGTTATAAAGTGCAGGCACCTAGGTGCCCATTATAATGATTTACACCTTGGGATAAATAGGGGTGAAAGGGGGGCATCAAGCTCCAATGCTACTACTAACTGTCAGAGCTTTATCTGACTAGAGAAACATCAGAGGCACTGTAAGACATTTATAAAAGTCTCCAGCTTTTTTTTTATCTTGTTGAAGTGATTGTAGTGACAGTTTCACTTTAAAATAGGTAATTCTTCTTTATAAACAACATTTAAAGTGTATGTAAAGGCAGAAGTTTGTTTAGATAAATAACAACTGCTTGGACCTTGAAGAAGGGGTAACACCCCGAAAGCTTGTCCTGAAAAATTGTATGTTAGTGCAAATAAAAAAAGTATCACGGACAGTACTCAATTTTCTTTAGATAAATAAAGTATGCAAGGATTACATCTGCTCTCATGTTTTATTAATATGTGTGCCACAATTGGGGGAAATTCACTCTTCTACTTATACTGATCAAGAACAAAAAATGTGTGTAAATCTTCCAAAAAAAAAGCTATACATACTGTATACATTAACTCCTCAATTTGGAGATGGCGCATTCCAGACTGTTTTGTGCAGATGGCTTACAAAGTATACAGTAGATTGTCTAACAATTAAAGCCAATCAATTCTTCTGTAACTGGTGTAACCAGACTCCGAACTGTCATGCCTTGTACACACGACCGGTTTTCACGACAAGAAAACTGCCATTGTTTATATTGATCGTGAAAACTTGTCGTGTGTATGCTCCCTAGCAGTTTTCACGACGAAAAAACTGCCCGCAAAAAATTGAAACCAGCTCTCTTTTTTCTTGACGTGTTTCCCGTCAGTCTTTTTCTTGTCACGAAAAACGGTCATGTGTATGCTTTTCCGAGGGGAAAAAGCGTGCATGCTCAGAATCAAGTATGCAGCCCAAAAGCAACCCAAAGGGTGGTGCCATTTGAAAGGAACTTCCCCTTTATAGTCCCGTCATACATGTTGTACATCACTGCGCTTTGGTCTGACGTTTTTTTTCTTGCTGAGAAAAATGGTCGTATGTACGAGGCATATAAGATTTGGAGCAATTGAGAACTGACCTATAGAGAGAAATTGTACCTCTTAATTTCCACAGAAATTAGATATGACAGTTCTCAATATAGTTACAAATATTTACCATCTGGAATTTAAAGATATATTCGATATTTATCAGTAGTTCAATATTTAAGTGACTGCAATGTGAGCAAAGGCACTTTTAAATCAGTTTGTGAACTTTCTGTACATATAATGAAGAATTCAATTAGTGTTTTACTACTGCAATTATATATATGGCAAGCTATTTTTTTTTAGATTTGGATAGATGGGTGGGGGGTTAAAACCAATATTTTATTTTCTGTCTGTGTCCTTGTTATAGAGATATTTATTTTTCTGATTGTCCTGGTCACCAATGTAACCAGAAATGAAAGTTAGGGTAATACAAAATTCTAGGTTAACACCAGAACTTGATTAAAGGAACATTTTTCAAGGACATTTGTTAAAAAATGGGTATATACCTCACATTGGAAATATATCCTCTCACTTTCTATTGAATGTAACTTAGGGGAATTTTTTGGCATTAAAGGCCAGCTGTAAAAAAATGCAGCAGGCAAAAATACTGTCATGGTTATGCAGTAATGTTTGTCTGTCAGCTTATCTCTCCATGTGCTGATTAAGAGGCCAGCTACTCTCACCTGTCTGCTTAAGTAATCTCTCCTCTAAGCATGGCTCCACCCCAGGCCCTATCAGGGAACTCTATATTAACCACTTAAGCCCCGGACCAAAATGCAGCTGAAGGCCCAGGCCAGGTTTTGCGATTCGGCACTGCGTCGCTTTAACAGACAATTGCACGGTAGTGTGACGTGGCTCCCAAACAAAATTGACGTCCTTTTTTTCCCACAAATAGAGCTTTCTTTTGGTGGTATTTGATCACCTCTGCGGCAATTTTGAAAAAAATGCAATATTTTTTACTTTTTGCTATAATCAATATCCCCCAAAAACATATACAAAAAAAAATGTTTTCCTCAGTTTAGGCCGATACGTATTCTTCTACCTATTTTTGGTAAAAAAAAATCGCAATAAGCGTTTATCGGTTGGTTTGCGCAAAATTTATAGTGTTTACAAAATAGGGGATAGTTTTATTGCATTTTTATAAAAAAAAAATTTTACTACTAATGGCGGCGATCAGCGATTTTTTTTCATGACTGCGACATTATGGCGGACACTTCGGACAATGTTGATACATTTTTGGGACCATTGTCATTTTCACAGCAAAAAATGCATTTAAATTGCATTGTTTATTGTGAAAATGACAGTTGCAGTTTGGGAGTTAACCACAGGGGGCGCTGAAGGAGTTAGGTTTCACCTAGTGTGTGTTTACAACTGTAGGGGGTGTGGCTGTAGGTCTGACATCATCGATCATGTCTCCCTATAAAAGCGATCACACGATCGATGCAGCCGCCACAGTGAAGCACGGGGAAGCCGTGTTTACATACGACTCTCCCCGTTCTTCAGCTCCGGGGGAGCGATCGCGAGGGGGAGGCTAGAAACAAATAGCCGCGCCCTCATGCCGGATCGCTCCCACACGATTTTCGACCGCCGCATGTACCGGGGGGGGGGTCCCGATCGGACCCCCGACCCGCGGAAAGGCAGGGACGTACATGTACGTCCATATGCCTGTACGTGCCATTCTGTGGACGTATATATACATGCAGCGGTCGTTAAGTGGTTAACCTGTGCACTGCAAGCCAGCCGTGCTGATCAACATTGTTTGTTAGCTTGTGTGTGTGTCTTGCTGTGTCTTCTACATCTGATTCCAGTTTCCGATCTTGGCTTGTTCTCGACTATCCCTGCCTGCTTGTGACCCTGACCTTTGGTGTGTTCTATGTTTATCCTTGTCTGCTAGTCGCCCCGACCTTTGTCTTATCCCCTTACTATCTTTTGTTATTCTGGGCTGCTGCTTCCTCTCTATCCTCCTGTAGCCTACTGTGAGCTCTAGCTGGGAGACTCTGGGGGCCGCGACCTGGAGCCAGTTGCAGCCCAGTCCATCCTCACCACTAGAGGCTCTGGTAAACACCTTCTGGCTCTTAGACTCTGTGCCCTGGGGAATCTTATGCTCTAGCTCCCTGTGGGATCTGTGTTGCCTTGGCAAGCAGTCATCCTCTTATGATGGAGCTGGAAGGTGAAGCGTATTGGGACATGACTACACTGCAACCAGAAGTGACGCACTGGATAAAAGTCCAGGTGACATGCCGATGGTTTGGCCTACACACTCCCGCGGCTGACTGAGAAGACATTGTGGAGTGGGATATTTGTTTGGAAGTCCCGATGAGATGCCGGGAAGTCCCGGTGAGACGCCAATGATTCAGCCTACACACTGACATTCCCAGGGCTGACTGAGGTGACGTTGTGGAGTGAAATATTTGTTTTTGCTCTTCAGTTTTTTGTGAGTAATTTCTACTATTTTTTTATTAAAATATTTATGCATCATTTTAAATATATGGTGATAGAGCAAGAGAAGGAAGAGATTTGCTGGCTGATTTGTCTGAAGAAAATGGGAATCCCCCACAACCTACACAATCAATTTATGACACTCGTTTTATTAGAGGCATATACACTGCTCAAAAAAATTAAAGGAACACTTTAAAAACATATCAGATCTCAACGGGCAAAAATCTCATTCTGGATATCTATACTGATATGGACTGGGTAATGTGTTAGGAATGAAAGGATGGCACAGAATTTGATGGAAATGACAATTATCCACCTACAGAGGGCTGAATTCAAAGACACCCTGAAATCAAAGTGAAAAAATGATGCAGCAAGCTAGTCCATTTTGCCGAAATTTCATTGCAACAACTCAAAATGGTCCTCGGTAGTTTGTATGCATGCCTGACAACATCAGGGCATGCTCCTAATGAGACGACGGATGGTGTACTGGGGTATTTCCTCCCAGATCTGGACCAGAGCATCACTGAGCTCCTAAACAGACTGAGGTGCAACCTAGCGGCACCGGATGGACCCAAACATGTCCCAGAGGTGTTCTTTTGGATTTAGGTCAGGTGAGCGTGGGGGCCATTCATTGGTATATGAATAAAGGAAATGATGAGCGCAAAAATATAAATGGAATGGTGCAAATACCACATCAAAATGTGAATGATAAGTGACAATTTAAACAGTGAATGTGATCCTCCTAGATAAAGGAACTGACATAAACACACAAACGCCACTAAACTAGTGGTAGCTGGGCTGTGCAATCAAGGGTAATAATGAAAAAGTGTCCAATAAGTGATAATAAATATATTGATAAATATAATGTCCCAAAATGGCAAAAAAGTTGCAGTGATTCCTATGTGAGATATGGAAGCGATGTGCTGTATCTCTTATAGAATGATGAAAACATCCACACGACAGGTGGGCTCACAATGCGCTTACCTCCCCCATGATGGGTAATCAGCCTTAGAAATCCTCAAATGGAAAGCCTGCAGTTCGATCTCCTCTCCCAATGGATGGTCTGCGATGTCCAAGCACTCTCTCCAGAGACGTGTCCTTCCCACTGAATACAGGTTCCTAGGCTTCACAAAGATGGCCGCGCCGTATCCATATAGTTGCCAGGGATATCAACAGAAAAAAGCTCCCATAGTGAAGAATTTCCCAATAGGGATTTATTTATACTTCAAACAATAAATAAAAAGATAGTCCAAACATGGAAAATTTAAAATAAAAGTCCAGCAACGTGTAGTGACAAGCAGTGATGTTTCAAACGAGATGCCGCGTCACTTCCGGTTACGTCTAAAATGCCTTACGCGTTGCGTCACGACACGTGACTTCATCAGAGGCCTTCATCATTCTATAAGAGATACAGCACATCGCTTCCATATCTCACATAGGAATCACTGCAACTTTTTTGCCATTTTGGGACATTATATTTATCAATATATTTATTATCACTTATTGGACACTTTTTCATTATTACCCTTGATTGCACAGCCCAGCTACCACTAGTTTAGTGGCGTTTGTGTGTTTATGTCAGTTCCTCTATCTAGGAGGATCACATTCACTGTTTAAATTGTCACTTATCATTCACATTTTGATGTGGTATTTGCACCATTCCATTTATATTTTTGCGCTCATCATTTCCTTTATTCATTTCCTATATTTGTTGTTAGTACAATTTAGATTTGAGCTGCATTAATTTACATTTAGTTTGTTTGTATTTTTTTACCCTCACTTTGTTAGTATTGGCTAGCGCTTTAGTCACTTCTTCTTTTGTTGCATTCATTGGTATAAATTTCTTCATCCTCCAGGAACTGGCTGCATGCTCTCGCCACATGGGGCCGGGCATTTTCGTGCACCAGGAGGAACCCAGGACCCACTGCACCAGCTAATGGCAGTCAGGGTGCCATTGTGTAGCCTGTAGAGGTCTGTATATCCCTCCATGGATATGCCTCCCCAGACCATCACTGACCCACTATCAGGGAAATAGACGCGCTGATGCGCATGCACGCACAAGGATTCGCGGCACTGTGAATAGGCACACGCGTGTGTGCAATGGTGCACGCCCGGCGTGATGATTGCCCAGCCTATTTAAACCCGCTGCTGACACTGGCGCATCACTGGTGTATCTTCAGCTTGTCCTACATTCCTGAGTTCCGTGTGTCTGCTGTTCCTGATCTGTGTACCGACCCGGCTTGCCCTGACCTGATCCTTCTCACCTTTTGGCTTGATCCTTGGCTTGCACCTGACTTCTCTCCGCCTGCTTCCTGCATCTGATCCCGGTCTGGCTACTGGACTTGTTTATCTTGCTCTCTGAACTTTACTCTGATTCTGGACTGATTTCCTGTGTTGACCCCTGGTTTGGCTTCCGACTCTGCTATCTAGTCTGTCCTCCAGTTCCTGCTTCCTGGACCACCGAAGCACACCTGTCTCCAGTTTCAGCTTCCCGGTGCCCGTGATTCTGTGGGCACCACACCTGCTGTATCACCTTCAGTGGTGTGCTGCGCTCGGCCGCAAGATAAGCCCTCCTAGCATCTCGGCCTTCTACCAAGTTCCTGACACCCACCACCAAACCGGTCATGCTGAACAATGTTACAGACAGCATAAAGTTCTCTGCGGCTTCTCCAGACCCTTTCACATCTGTCACCTATGCTCAGGGGGAACATGCTCTCATCTGTGAAAAGCATGGGGCACCAGTGGCGGACCCGCCAATTCTGGTGTTCAATGGAAAATGCCAATCGAGCTCCACAGTGTTCGACAGTGAGCACAGAGCACACTAGGGGACGTCGGCCCTCAGGCCACCCCCATGAAGTCTGTTTCTTATTGTTTGGTCAGAGACATTCACACCAGTGGCCTGCTGGAGGTCATTTTGAAGGGCTCTGGCAGTGCTCATCCTGTTCCTCCTTGCACAAAGGAGCAGATACTGATCCTGCTGATGGGTTAAGGACCTTCTAAGGCTCTGTCCAGCTCTCCTAGAGTAATTGCCTGCCTCCTGGAATCTCCTCCATGCTCTTGAGACTGTGCTGGGAGACACTGCAAACCTTCTGGCAATGATATGTATTGATGTGCCATCCTGGAGGAGTTCGACTGCCTGTGCAACCTTTATAGGGTCCAAGTATCGCCTCGTGCTACCAGTAGTGACACTGACCCTAGCCAAATGTAAAACTAGTGAAAAAAAGTCAAAAAAGATAGGTAGGGGAAAAAAAATGTCAGACACCTCCACCTGAAAAACATTCCTGTTTTGGAGGTTGTCTCATTGTTGCCCATCTAGTGCACCTGATGTTAATTTCAATTAACAGCAAAGAGGCTGAAACTGATTAACAACACCCTCTGTATACACCCCTCCCCCTCTGCTACTTAACTGACCAGATCAATATCCCAGTTCTGATTCAAAAGTGTTCCTTTAATTTTTTTGAGCAGTGTATATTTAGTGAGTGCAATATCTAAAGGAAGTGGTGAACACACTTGTGTGGTGTTATGAGAGATCACTGGATGAAAGAAGATTACTGTAATACAAAGGTAAACGATCATTGAAATTATTTTTTTGGACTTCAATTTGGATATTTTTGGACTTTTTTTATTTGTTTCATATATTTTGGATTACTTTACATGACACTTGACTCTGGCACTGGGTGTATATATAACTTTAGTTATTTCTTTATATAATATTTTTTAGCGTATGGTTATCAATGCAGGGCCTCTCAGATTGTGTTTCTGATTTGTTTTATAAAAAAATAGAATTATACTCACCATTGGTGCAGCACCAGTCCAATGCCCATTCCAGCTCTAAGACTAAGAAATGAACTATCAAAGGCCACTGATTCCTCCATGTTCCATGATCAGAGAGCTGACGACTGTCACCAGCTCCATGGTTTACTGGAGCACTGAGCTGTGAAGGGGGTGGGAACAGCTGGCTCAGGCACTCAGCAGCTCGCTGAGAGCCTGAGCCAACTGCCAGTCCAGGCAGTTTTCAGAGTCTAAACCGGCTCTGTGATGTCAGCCGACAGTGAGCTTTAGCCTGCTGTCAGCTGAAAACAGATCTCATAATTGCAGAACGAACTGCACTCCTGTGATCCCAGGAAAAGTATAGCCAAAAGAGCTTTGGCTATACTTCTCCATTAAATAAAATACATGAAGATGTAAAACAACCATTATGCGTGACCAGGATGTTGTCTGGTGAAAACCCCTAATATTCTTATTTTAAATCTTGTATTGATAATCTATTGTATTTGAAAAATAAATTACCACCAGGTCAGTAATAATAGAAAAACTATTGTAAATTAAGCTGTGAAAGTCTAAAAGTAATTTATAATAAAATGTGATTTCTGTAGAACTGGATTGTAGATCTATTTATACAGTATTCCCTTGTTATTCCTGTTGTTATTTGTTGAAAGTTGACCCATGTTTGCTCTATACACATATAGAAAAACAGAGAGATTTTCCTCTGGGAAGGCATCTATCAACTAATGCTAAGCAGAAATGAGCAGATTCAGCATTTATGAATAGATTCAGATATATGTTTCCCTGTATCAGAGCTGCCCACATATTTAATTATAATTAAGAATGGGAGACAACAAAGAAGATAAAGATATATTATCAGAATAGTACATTAACTATTGCAGGCATAACTTCCTAGAGAATAGGTTTGCGTCCTATATAATATCTGTGGCTATGCGAATATTGTCTTTTATAATGCAATAGGAAAAAATACTGGTAAGGAGATTTTTCCCCTGCCAGTCTATCCACCAAGATCCTACCAAAGATTTTTAGGTCATTGTTAACTTCCCTGACGGTATAATTATTTCAGATTTTAGGTGCTGAAAGCGGTACCATTATTTTGCATGTAAATATGGTGTTTTATATTGTAGGCCTGTAATTCTTAGGAATAACTCACTTAAATCTGTCCAAACCAAAGCCTAGTAGACATCTTGGGTATGATAACGTTTGAAACACAAAATCATAAATTATAATATAATAAATAATAACAAATAATAATTTAATAATAATAATTAAAAAAAATTGGTCAAACAAGGGTGCAATATTAGTAGTCATGACTCATGTTGCTTCAGTTAATGTCCCGGGTATGGAAAATTTTAAAACAAGGTACAGCACAAATTCCGACGTCACAATCAGGACAATAGAAATGGGTTTCTTTTCGGATTTTCCCTCCAGTGTCATCACGCTTAGAGCAGCAAACCACACACATCTTTGTGGGTGCTGTCTTCTTTTCAGTTGGTGGAATGTGGTCCATAAAGTGACGACCAGTCAGGCGTTCCGGGTTCACAACGCCAGCAGCCCGACGTCCAGATCTGTTTACAGCCGTTGGGGTCTGGTGCTTCAGAAATATAAGTTCGGCAACCTTCCACACAAAGTCTGCATGAACCATAAGCCTGTCACTCCTTTTCCAGCAGAATGAAGGCATTCCACAGCCACTGTTCAAGAAGATGCCTGAAGATTTTTTTGTAATATTTTTTTTGTTGCTTCCTCATGGGTGCATAAAAGGTCATGGCTTGGTCAGCTCTGTCCACACCTCCCATGGTATTGTTGTAATCCAACATGACTTGTGGCTTTGTTACGTCTTTTCCATCTTTGGTGTGTACCATTACATTAGATGTGTTGTGAATGGTACTCATAAGGCACACGTCTTTTTTGTCACGCCATCTCAGTGCCATAATTTTTCCTTTCTGCCAGGCAACTATTTCTCCTGCCCTGAGCTTTTTTTTGGCAAAGGTTGGCGGCATGTCACGCCGGTTATCGCTAACAGTCCCATATGCATCCGTCTTGTTCAGAAGAAGGAACTCAGAGTTCTGGAGAAGTATAAAAATTGTCTGTGTTGACACATTTTTTTTCAGTTTTGGAGCTGGATGAGAACTCTCATCAAAGTGTTCATTATTTGCAAAGTGCAAATATTTCATTATCAGAGAGAATTTGTATTCCGACATTACTGTGCCAAGAAAAGGAGCCGCCAGTAATTTGTTGGTTGTCCAGTACTATTTCCCCACCACACCCTGAAGAATTATAAGGCCCAGAAACTTCCAGATGTCCTCTCTGGTTACCGGTTACCACTTTCTGCTCCTTGAAAACTGTTGATGGGTAGCAGCTTGTTGCTCCTGGTAGCGATTTGTCTCCATAACATTTTTTGCAATAACCTCATCAGTCAAAAAGAGTTTGAGGTATGCCAAGGGGTTGTCATCCTCAACATCTACTTTGATCCCAGGTGCTCCTATAAATGGAAATCTTGGGGGTGCTACGTGCTTCATACCGCAATCAATCGAGCACCAAGTCCACACATCACTGGGCACAGTCGCAGGATCATCCTTGAAATTGCTTTCTGCATCTGATGACGAACTTTCCCACAAGTCGCTATCATTCAACTCCTCTGCAAGCGATTCTGTATCACTGTCGCTGTTTGCCAGCAGGTCATATACCGCTTTTGAGGTGAAGGCACGCTTTTTTGATGCCATGGTCGCTCTGAAGTTTCCAGACACAAATTACAGTAAAACTGCAGGCAAGGGCACTGGAGAAAACACTGGGGGGCAATCTAAGGTCAATTTATTTTGCATTGTAATCCAATAGGATTACATTGTATCAGTGTGTTGGTGCTTTTATACATTTGAATTTGCCACCAGTTCCACCCCCCTGCATTGCGACACTCACGGGGAAGGGAATCCAGGGCACACAGTGTATCAGGTGTAAGATCTGGCCACTGTACACTGCGGAAATACATTGCGGGATCCCGGGAACAAGGTAAGTAACCTCTTCCAGGATGCAGCGATGCAATCCTGAGGGAGAGTGTGATCCTTTAGTTTGCTAATAGCATTTTGTCTAGGAAGCCATTGCCTTATAAGACAGAGTTGAAAAGCCAAACCAGTCTGGGAGACAGATGAGAGGAAAACTTTTTATAATATATGGAGGAGAAACCATCAGGTCTGGGAGCCGAGCCCATCTTTAGTGCCTTGATAACATTCAGCACTTCTGAGTAATTGGTGAGTTAAGTTTATCCAATTGAGAGGTGGTGAGAGTGGGGATTGAAATGGAATTAAACCAGGCCAAATCCTCATCTGAGGGCTCAGACTGAGGAGGCGCCAGCAAAGAAGAGTAAAAATATTTGATGATTTTTAAGACTTCCTGTGGATGAGATGTAGTCAGGCCCGAGGGGGTAGACAATTTATAAACAAATGGAGGGGGGGACTGGTTCTGTCTAGTGTGGAGTTTGCCACCATGTTGAAGTCCCCACCAACAATCATATGAGGAGATTTATATCTAGCTAAGTTATCAAAAATGGGACGTGAAGAAGGAGGCAGAGGATTCGTTTTGGGCGTAGATGCTAGCAATAGTGAGCTCCCTGTTGTGTATAACCCCTTTGATTATGACAAAGCTACTGTCTTTATCCCTATATATCTGACGCACTTCCATCCAGGCGTGTATAAATATGGCAGCACCCCTACTTTTCGAGGAGTGAAGTGTATAAAAGGACTGTGGGAAATTTCTATAAAATTATTTGGGGTGGGAGGCTTGAGAGAAGTGTGTCTCCTGACTCAAAATAATTTTAGTGTTGAGTTGCTTTTAAAAGGCAAAGGCCTTACTTCTTTGATAGGGGAGTTGAAACCTTTAACATTGTGTGAAATGCAGTTAATGAACATAGGTAAAATTTAGGGAATTGTTCTGCTGACTTAATACAATGTAGGTGATTAGGAAGCCAAGCCTCCCATCCCCTAATACTGTAAGAGGTGCTGCCACACTTTGTTGGGAATAGCATAGAGACCACAATAAGATAAACATGCTATTAAACAAGGGTACCGTACCTCACGTACTCATGTAATATATAGGAGAATGACCCATAATCTGAAAGAGATCTGAAAAAAAAGAGTCCAAGAAAGAAAAACATGAAAAAAAGTGAACTGGATTAGGTAACATTATTTAAAAAGAGTGCACTAAAAGGTAGCAACAAGGGGGGAACAAACAAAGTGCACTTCCCAGCTCCAGAAAAAAATAATCTACTCGTTAATGAGATACCATTATGTAGAGAAAAGATCATAAATAATAAAAAAATATTAAAATATATATATATCAATATCATAAAACACCCAGCAGTATGATGTGATAAAAATTATGGGCCAGATTCTCAAAGGCGTTACGACGGAGCAACACCACTAGCGCCGTCGTAACTCCTCATCTGGCCCCGGGTATCTATGCGACTGATTCTTAGAATCAGTTGCGCATAGATACCCATTAGATCTGACATGCGTAAGGCTGTTACGCTGTGAGATCTTAAAAGTATTTTTTTTTCCCGCCGCTAGGTGTCGCATCATCGTTTTCCCCGTCGTCTATGCAAATGAGGTAAGTACGCGAGATTCCCGAACCTACGCGCGTCCGACGCTGAGAATTTACGTTGTTTCCGTAGCGTACGCGACACGTAAGGTTGCCCCTGCTATTAGCAGGGGCAACCAATGTTAACTATGGCCGTCGTTCCCGCGTCGAAGTTTAAAAAAAATACGTCGTTTGCGTAAAGAAGTCCGTGAATGGCGCTGGACGCCATTTACGTAAACGTCTAAGCAAATGACGTTGGGGCGACGTCATTTAGCGCAATGCACGTCGGGTAATTTACCCGACGGAGCATGCGCAGTACGCTCGTCGCGGGAGCGCGCCTAATTTAAATGGTGCCCGCCCCATTTGAATTGGGCGGGCTTGCGCCGAGCGAATTAACGATACACCGCCGCAAGTTTACAGGTAAGTGGGCCAGATTCTCATACATTAACGTTGCTCCTGGGCAGCGTAATGTATGTGCTGTACGCTACACCGCCGCAGGTTTACAGGTTTACATCCTGATTCTCAGAACACTTACCTGTAAACTTGCGGCGGTGTATCGTTAATTCACTCGGCGCAAGCCCGCCCAATTCAAATGGGGCGGGCACCATTTAAATTAGGCACGCTCCCGCGCCGAGCGTACTGCGCATGCTCCGTCGGGTAAATTACCCCGATGTGCATTGCGCTAAATGACGTCGCCCCGACGTCATTTGCTTAGACGTTTACGTAAATGGCGTCCAGCGCCATTCACGGACGTCTTACGCAAACAACGTATTTTTTTTAAACTTCGACGCGGGAACGACGGCCATAGTTAACATTGGTTGCCCCTGCTAATAGCAGGGGCAACCTTACGCGTCGCGTACGCTACGGAAACGACGTAAATTCTCAGCATCGGACGCGCGTAGGTTCGGGAATCTCGCGTACTTACCTCATTTGCATAGACGACGGGGAAAACGACGATGCGACATCTAGCGGCGGGAAAAAAAAATACTTTTAAGATCTGACAGCGTAAAGGTTAAGGATAGTAGCTACTGATACGCTACTGATAATATTGGCCCATTTCCCATAAGGAGATAAGTTTCCTACCTTAGCCGCATATTGATTAGCATATTGGGGATGTCTGTTTTATAATGACATTATTTTGGCATTGTTCGTCTGGTACAAATGTAAACGTAAGGTTATCATATTCCACCGGGTGGTGGGTTCCGCAAAGTGTCTTTGCTAATGTGAAACAATGCGTCTCTACGACGATATGTTGAATTGGTGTATGATACTATGGATTATTTACTTTGTGCAGTGTTAATATATCCTATGCTTTCATTATCCCAATGATATGACAAGAATGACGTCTATGTCTTCCGCTCTCCTAAACACCAATGGAAGCGGACGAGCACGAACGTTCTAACCAATAGCCGTGTAGGAGGGATGGTAAAAGGATGTGATGTACGCCGAGAAGCCACGCCCTCTGTTGAAGTCGGATGTGACGAAACGCGCCAGGCAGTGGCTACGACGGCGTATCCAGGAACTGTTAGGAGTGCGCTCCACCACCGTAACCAGGACAGGCGTCTCCAGTAGCGTGCATTCAGCACAAGCGTGACCCCCTGTGAGCGGAGGAGAGCGGTGAATACACTCTATATGCTCTTTTACAGTGATTTTATTGTACGTAGATAGGAAGCGGTGGGTGTGATTTCACGGGTTTATTGTGTCATATTAAAGCGGAATTACACTATATTGGTGCTTTTGTTTTTTTATGATTCGTGAGTTGGAATTTAAACCTTTGCTGTTTCTGGAATGATGTTGGAGGTCGGATCAGGAGGATCTAACTAATTATAAGGCTGTGTTTAATCTGCTATCTGGTGAGTGTGAACCCCAGAGGGGAAGGGTGCTTCACGTTTTGCGTGGTGAAGATTGGAAGTCGGTGGAGGGAGTAGTACCATTCCTTGAAACACTTCTTTCACTTCTCTGAACTGTGCCTTTTTGACCTACCTGTGGACTTTCCCAATATATATTATCTACATTGGACTCCATCTTAGCGCTGTTTTATCATTGAATAACCATTTATAGATTATATATAGGGTTGAGTGAACCCGAGCTGTAAAGTTCGGGTTCGGTACGGATTCGGTATGGGTTTTTTTTGCTCCCGAACCCGAATAATTGGAAAAAGTCCGGATTCGGAGTTCGGGTATGTTTTGGCGCGCTGCACGGCAGCCAATCGCCATTTGTTTTACAACTGTGACTGGGAACTGATCACAGCCATGCCAACTTATGGCTTGGCTGTGATTGGCCAGTGCAGCGCATGTGACCCAGCATGTGACCAGCCTCTATATTAGATCGAGGCACATAGCACAGATCGTCACTCTGCTTTAGTTATGATAGGGAAAGGCTGCTGATTCTGCGGCTTAGGGACAGTGAGGTTTGATCCTGCTTCATACATCTAAACAAGCATTCATTATTCATAGAACTCCGCTCTAGTTATGACAGGGAGAGGCTGCTGAATGATTCTTAGGGACAGTGTCAGTGAGGTTTGATCCTGCTTCATACATCTAAACAAGCATTCTTTATTCATAGAACTCCGCTCTAGTTATGACAGGGAGAGGCTGCTGAATGATTCTTAGGGACAGTGTCAGTGAGGTTTGATCCTGCTTCATACATCTAAACAAGCATTCTTTATTCATAGAACTCCGCTCTAGTTATGACAGGGAGAGGCTGCTGAATGATTCTTAGGGACAGTGTCAGTGAGGTTTGATCCTGCTTCAGAAATCTAACCAATACTATTTATTTCTTTGACATCATTATCATCTTATGGTTTATGGGCCGCTCGTCAGTCTGGTGTAGCTATGGTAGGGACAGGCTCCGGATTTTGAGGGACAGTGTCAGTGAGGTGAATGCTGCTTCAGAAATCTAAACCAGCATTCTTGATTTCTGTGACATCTGCTTCATATAGTACATTGTTTAGGGCTGGGTTACCTGCTTCTTGGTATAGGTAGAGACATATATAGGTGAATCTCTGCCCATTTCACCAGCACACTCTACCTGTCCCCTGTCAAATACTGTCTGTGCAGTACAATTGTTTAGGGCTGGGTTACCTGCTTCTTGGTATAGGTAGGGAAATATATAGGTGAATCTCTGCCCATTTCACCAGCACACTCTACCTGTCCCCTGTTAAATACTGTCTGTGCAGTACAATTGTTTAGGGCTGGGTTACTTGCTTCTTGGTATAGGTAGAGAAATATATAGGTGAATCTTTGCCCATTTCACCAGCACACTCTACCTGTCCCCTGTCATATACTGTCTGTGCAGTACAATTGTTTAGGGCTGGGTTACCTGCATCTTGGTATAGGTAGAAAAAGATATAGCTGAATCTCTGCCCATTTCACCAGCACACTCTACCTGTCCCCTGTCATATACTGTCTGTGCAGTACAATTGTTTAGGGCTGGGTTACCTGCTTCTTGGTATAGGTAGAGACATATATAGGTGAATCTCTGCCCATTTCACCAGCACACTCTACCTGTCCCCTGTCATATACTGTCTGTGCAGTACAATTGTTTAGGGCTGGGTTACCTGCTTCTTGGTATAGGTAGAGAAATATATAGGTGAATCTCTGCCCATTTCACCAGCACACTCTACCTGTCCCCTGTCATATACTGTCTGTGCAGTACAATTGTTTAGGGCTGGGTTACCTGCTTCTTGGTATAGGTAGAGAAATATATAGGTGAATCTCTGCCCATTTCACCAGCACACTCTACCTGTCCCCTGTCATATACTGTCTGTGCAGTACATTGTTTAGGAATGGCTTCCTGCTTATTGAAATAGGTAGAGAAATATATAGGTGAATCTCTGCCTATTTCACTAGCTTACACTATTTTTGTATTTACAATTTCTCAAAATTAGGGCAAGACCCTAAATGTGAGAAATATATAGGTGAATCTCTGCCCATTTCACCAGCACTCCACCAGTACATTGTTTAGGGCTGGGTTCCTGCTTCTTGCTATAGGTAGAGAAATATATAGGTGAATCTCTGCCTATTTCACCATATTACACTATTTTTGTATTTAACATTTCTCAAAATTAGGGCAAGACCCTAAATTTGAGAAATATGAGGAAAACGTCAAATAAGGGACTTGGCCGCAGTCGTGGTGCTGCTGGTGGAGCTCCTGTTACAGGGAGAGGACGTGGTCGATCTGTGCCAGCTACACGCACAAGTGAAACACCTTTCTCAGGTGCGAGTAACCGACAGAGCCTGCAGCGGTATTTGGTCGGGCCTAATCCAGCTCTGTGAATGTTGAGGCCAGGAGCAGAACAGGCGGTAGTAGATTGGGTTGCTGACAGTGCCTACAGTTCCTTCACATTGTTTTCCAACCAGTCTTGTGCTGAAAGTTCAGAGTTTGCGCCTGCAGCCGATGTCCACCATCAGTCTTTCACCTCACCCCCTTGCAAATCAGCCAAGCAGTCTGAGCCCCAAAGCATCCAGCAGTCTCTTCTTCTTTTTGATGAGTCTGTTAGCATGTGTTCCCAGGGCCATCCACCTAGCCCAGCCCCAGAAGGGGAAGAGATTGAGTGCACTGATGCCCAACCACTTATATTTCAAGATGAGTACATGGGGGGACCATCACAGCACGTCTTGGATGATGATGAAACACAGTTGCCAACTGCTGGTGCTTTTGCAATTGTGCAGACCGACAAGGAGGGCAGTGGTGAAGACTGGGTGGAAGATGATGTGCAGGACGATGAGGTCCTCGACCCAACATGGAATCAACCTCATGCAGGTGACCCGTGTAGTTCGGAGGAATAGGCGGTGGTCACACAGAGCCACCAGCACAGCAGAAGAGGGAGCAGGGTGACAAAAAAGAGCGTCCGTCCCCTAGACAGTACGCCTGCTACTGCCCAACGCAGCAAGTGACCGAGCACACCAAAGCCAGGTCCAAGGAGTTCCCTAGCGTGGCAGTTCTTCACACAATGTGCTGATGACAAGACACGCGTGGTTTGCACGTTGTGCAATCAGAGCCTGAAGCGAGGCATAAACGTTCTCAACCTGAGCACAACCTGCATGACCAGGCATCTAAGTGCAAAGCACGAGCTGCAGTGGAGTAGACACCTCAAAAACCAAGAAAGGTCTCTGGCTCCTCCTCCTTCCTCTTCTGCATCAGTCTCAGGCCTCTCTGCCTCTTCATCCACCTCCGTAGTGACAGTGCCACCTGCCACCCCTCAATTAGAGGACCGGCAAGCAACACTACCACCTGGGTCACCAAACATCTCCACAATGTCCCATGGAAGCATTCAGCTCTCCATCTCCCAAACACTGGAGCGTAAGAGGAAGTACCCCTCTACCCACCTGCGATCCCTGGCCCTGAATGCCAGCATTTCAAAATTACTGGCCTTTGAAATGCTGTCATTCCGTCTGGTGGAGACGCAGAAGTTTAAAAAGCCTGATGGCATTGGCTGTCCCACAGTACGTCGTGCCCAGCCGCTACTACTTTTCCAGGCGAGCCATCCCTTCCCTGCACAACCAAGTGCGGGACAAAATCAGGTGTGCACTGCGCAATGCCATCTGTGCCAAGGTACACCTAACTACGGATACGTGGACCAGTAAGCACGGTCAGGGACGTTATATCTCCCTAACAGCGCACTGGGTAAATGTAGTGGCGGCTGGGCCTGAGGCGGATAGCAGTTTGGCGCATGTCCTTCCACCACCGAGGATTGCAGGGCGCTTCAGTTTGTCTCCTGTTCCTAACTCCTTCTACTCCGCTTCCTTATCCTCTACCGCCTCCTCATCCAGTCAGCATAACAAATTCACCACCAACTTCAGCACAGCCATGGGTAAACGCCAGCAGGCAGTTTTAAAACTTTCCTGTTTGGGGGAAAAACCACACACCGCGCAGGAGTTGTGGAGGGACATGGAACAACAGACCGATGAGTGGTTGGCGTCAGTGAGCCTCAAGCCGGGCCTGGTGGTGTGCGATAACGGGCGAAATCTCGTAGCAGCTCTGGGCCTAGCCGGTTTGACGCACATCCCTTGCTTGGCGCATGTGCTGAATTTGGTGGTGCAGAGTTTCCTGAAAACTTACCCCGATATGCCACAGCTGCTGCAGAATGTGTGGTCAGTCTGTGCGCACTTTCGGCGTTCTCACCCTGCTGCTGCTCGCCTGGCAGCGCTGCAGCGTAACATCGGCCTTCCCGCTCACTGCCTCATATGTGATGTGCCCACAAGGTGGAACTCCACCTTGCATATGCTGGCCAGACTGTGCGAGCAGCAGCAGGCGATAGTGGAGTTCCAGCTGCAGCACGCACGCGTGAGTCGCTCTGCGGAACAGAACCACTTTACCACCAATAACTGGGCCTCCATGCGAGACCTGTGTGCCTTGTTGCGCTGTTTTGAGTACTCCACCAACATGGCCAGTGCCAAT
Organism: Rana temporaria; assembly: GCF_905171775.1. NCBI lineage: Eukaryota > Metazoa > Chordata > Amphibia > Anura > Ranidae > Rana > Rana temporaria. Next base: position 289,170,293 of record NC_053491.1, on the reverse strand, counting down.
GACGCCGCTCTCAGCGTGACTATCCCAGTTCTATGCCTCCTTGAAAAAATGCTACAGGTGATGATGGAAGAGGATGTGGCACAGGAGGAGGAGGAGGAATCATCGGGATCATTTGCAAGGCTTTCAGGGCAGTCATTCACAAGTGGCTCCGAGGGTGGGTTCGTGCACCAACAAAGGCCAGGTACACAATTGTCCAGCAAGGGCACAGTTCTGGAGGATGACGCGGTGGAGGATGAGGAGGAGGAAGACATGGAGGAGGAGGAGGAACCCTGTTCACAGCAGGATGGCATCCAGACCAGCTCATGGCCATTACTGGTGCGTGGCTGGGGGGATACAGAGGACACAGATGATACACCTCCCACAGAGGACAGCTGTTCGTCGACTCTGGGCAGCCTGGCACACATGAGCAATTACATGCTGCAGTGTCTCCGCAACGACCGGCGTGTTTTGCACATTATGACAGGTGCTGATTACTGGGTGGCCACGCTGCTGGATCCCCGTTACAAGGACAATGTACCATCCTCAATCCCCTCACTGGAGCGTGAACGCAAGATGCGCGAGTACAAGCGCACGCTGGTAGACGCACTGCTGGTGCAATTCCCACCTGGCAGCGGGGGCACAGTGGAAGCAGAAGGCGAAGGCAGAGGAGGAGGAAGAGGTCGCCAACGCAGCAGGGGCACCGCCAGGCAGGGTTAGCATGGCCGAAATGTGGAAAAGCTTTGTCAGCACGCCACAACAAACAGCACCACCAGCTGATATGGAACGTTTTAGCAGGAGGCAGCATTTCAGCAACATGGTGGAGCAGTATGTGTGCACACGCCTACACGTACTGAATGACGGCTATGCCCCCTTAAACTTCTGGGTCTCCAAATTGGGCACATGGCCTGAGCTTGCCCTTTACGCCTTGGAGGACCTGGCCTGCCCTGCGGCCAGTGTATTGTCTGAACGTGTATTTAGCACGGCAGGGGGCGTTATCACAGACAAGCGCAGCCGCCTGTCCAGAGCCAATGTGGACAAGCTCACGTTCATTAAAATGAACCAGGCATGGATCCCAGAGGACTTGTCCGTACCTTGTGCAGAATAGACACCGGGCCGGCCTTACCCAGCCATTGTTTTTTTTCTGATCTTTCTAGGGTTGCCATCTCATCCCTTTAAAAGCAAAAACATATTAATTACACAGGTTCTCTGGCTGATTAAGTTGCTGCTAATTAAACTCACTTGGTGCCTTAGCCCCAGAACCTGTGTAATTACTCTGTGTTCTGGTTTAAAGGGATGAGGTAGCAACATATATTAAAAATCAAAACCTGCTGTGTTGGCTACCTCCTCCTCCACCACCGCTTCCACCTACACCGCCACATCCACCTCAACCTCCTAATACATATGGACCTCGTCCTCCTAGGTCAAAATGATTTTATTTTATTTTTTTATTTTTTTTATGTTTTATTTTATGTTATTTTGAGTTATTTCCCTATCCACATTTATTTTAAGAGTACTTAAAAAGAAAAAAAGAGAGAGCGGAGGGCGCACCGACCTAGTGTGATACTGATATGAGTTTTATTAAAATTGTTTAAAATAAATCATTGTACTCACAAGTGGAGTATAAAATCAGGCCTTGAAAGACAATACAGCAGAAATTATTCGAATATACCTCATGGAGTGGGATTGTGTAGGCAGCACAAAAAAGGTTTCAAAATATATAAAAAATTATATCAATTTATTACAAAAATAGATTCAGCATATACAAAAATATCTCAAAAATTACATGAATGTACATTATACAAATCGTAAATGATGCAAATACTGTCCGGCATACGGTACCATCACCAAATTTGGGAGGTAAGTTGTAGCTGAAAGCCGACGCCTTTCGAATGCTACGCATTCTTCATCATGGCATAAACAAGTATTACATCTGAAGTAGATCAAAAAATAATGTAAATATTAAATACATTCACAATATAACATTGTACTTTCTTCATTTAAATACAGAAACAGCACATGTAATAATATACCTTCTTCATCAAACAAAGAAAAAGCACATATATTAGTGAAAAACATCTCACCTATTGTTTAAAAATTCCGCGCCCAAGGGTGTGGACCAAAAAGCCCCCCCGATGTCCTGGGACCCAGATGTCTCCTATTGCAGGCTGCACCATACAGAGAAGTCCCTATTTGGTTTCACTCATAGAGTGGAAAGAACCAATTGGTTCAATTTGAGTGGCGTTGAAAAACCTATATAAGGGAGATAGAGTGAAGAAAAAGATACCCCAGGGGAAGAGGAGAGAGAAACATAAAGTTCTCATCAGTTTGTATAGAAATAAGCCAGTGTTAAGCATCAATTCATCGGTTGGAAATTGTATTCCAAGCAGTTCATGAAACTTACCACCAGTGAGTGGAAATCCTGTGTCCAAAATCCAACTAAATCCAGGTAAATCCTGAAAAAGGGTTTCTGGTTTCCCCAGGCAGGTTCCCCTTGGGGGTAAAAAATGGCTCCTTGCTCTCCTGAATGTGGAGAGGGAATGACACCACAAATCCCTCTTGGCCCTCCTTAAGTACCTACCTTGACTCTGTTCAGGTGATGTGTTCCTCCCCATCCTCCATGGGGGAATTTTTAAGCTTTTAACACAATGGTATGCTACGCCGGATAAGATTAAAAAATGGTACCCGTTGACATCAGATCTTTGCTGGAGATGTGAGCAAGACCAGGGCACTACTATCCATATTTGGTGGGAGTGCCCTCGTCTTAGACCCTTTTGGGATAAGGTGGTCGAGTTGATCAGGGTCATTGCGGATACCACAATTTCTCTCACTTCTGCATGTTGCCTACTACATATTGCAGACTTCTCATGGCAGCATTATAAACAATCACTCACTAGACATCTGCTGAATGCAGCGAAAGTTTTGATCCCCAGACACTGGAAATCGAGGGATACTCCTTCTATCCCCGAATGGCTCAGCGCCATAGAAAATATCTACCAAATGGAGGAAACCGTAGCTATCACCAGGGAATCCACTAAAAAATGTAACCTGATGTGGTCACCTTGGGTGGCGTTTAGGCATTCGGATCAATACCTGCAATTAGAAATGAGATGAGATTGCCGTTGTGACTCTGATCCTTTCTTTTCCACTCTCCCTGATAATTTAAGATGGGCCGTTTTGCACAGTGTCAGCTTCCCCCCCTATCCCCTCCCCCCCCCTTTCCTTTTTTTTTCTCTTTTTCTCTCTTCTCCCTTTTTTTTTTTCCTTCCTTTTTTCTTTGTCTTTTCTTTAATTTTCTTCTTAGTATTAGTTAGTAGCGGGCAACATCCTAGGTGTGATGTGCCCTGTGCTATCTTTTGTGTCTGTGTGCAGTACTCATGTACCCTGGTTGTATTCTGTACTCTGACTCTTTTCTTTTTTCTATTTCAAAATAAAAAAATGTATTTAATAAAAATATTAATTGTTTGGTAAGGAGACATCTCATGTGGTGGTGGTACACTTATATAAATTGTAAACACTGGGTGTATGTGTGTCTCCCATACCCCATAGCATTGATCCTATGATAAGGGTCACCATTTCCGGCAGGATCACACAATTTTTTTTCCTACGTATCCTGTGGAGTCAATTCCCCATTTGCTGAAATCCATCAACATTGGAGGAGTTAGTACTGGTGTGCTAACCAAAGACCTGGGTTGGGTTATAGCCATCTGCCATAATGGCTTACTTTCTGGTAAGCATTCAATTTATCAGGCTGATATAGGACCCAGGAAGTCTTTGTGTTTTTTCTTACCAGCCTTTCCTATTGGACTCAATATTCCAGTACTTTTTTGGACTCATAGCACAATTTTTTATTTTTTATCTTTACTGTGTTTATCACACTATTGTCGCTGCTGTAGAGGGGTTCATAGGATAATTTATTTATTTACACTATCTATTGATCATAGTAAGCACAGTTTTTTACCCTTATTTTTGTACACAGCTGCACAGCAAAACTTAGTTCCATAACAAAACGAATGTGCCTAACCTTGCTGTGAGAATAAGAAAAACATCTTTTTTAGAAACCTTTCTGGGTGGGGAAGTCACACAGCAGCACCGAGGGACAGAATCCGGAACCAGCAGGTGCCATGAGACTGTAGTTGCTCTGTCATCGAATCATGTATAGCCAGGGAGAGCTGTGAAGTGTAGTATTGTTAACTATTGTCTCTGTCCGTGTTGTCATAGCAAATCCTTCATCTATCTTGTCTAGAAGGCAGTGTATGCCAGATTTGAGACGGTCTGGGGGTCAAGGGAGGGCAGTGGTTCGCCTCCGCTCCCAAGAGGCACAGTTTCACCAAAATTTCTTGACCCTCTTGGACCGTAGTGGCTGAATACGTGGATCCGTTATGTGGTATCACCAATTTGAAAAGGAAGCCCCATCTGAAATGGATCCTGGTGGTTAGGAAACCTGCTTTGCGTCAAAGGGGGTGGGGTCACCCATACATGTCACTGGGTAACACCGGCATTTCCCATTGCGTCAGAGGGGGGCAGGGTCACCCGCACACGTCACGGGTGGTCCCGATCGAGTCCTTTTTTTTTTTTCTTCGTATCCTCGCTGGAGATCGAGAATGGATTTACATCGCTGGGGATCGAGAATGGATTTACATGGCTGGATTTTTTTTTCTTTTTTATTCTTTTTACTAAATGACTTAGCCCAAGCTATGAACTGTGGTTTTTAACATTTTTGACACTTTTTTGTGAAATGGTAGGGGTACAACGTACCCCATTATTCACGCTAATTAAATGCAAAGAGATGAAACCGCACCTGCAAGTTCTCAAATACCATCGTATATCATATCGATGGGGGTTCCTTTTCTCCCTGCACTCCTCTTATAAGGGAACTTACTATACCTGCAAATCGAGAAATTAACTCTTGTCATCATTAGAGAAATCCACCTGTTAGCACCCACAACTACAATAGATGGGCCTAAACATGGAAGCATGGAAATCATTTTTCATCTGCACAACAACCTCAAAAATCAGCAAATACTCGGATGGGTCAGCCCGCACAAAATAGGTTGTTTTACCTTCTCCTCCACCTGAAGAAGAATATATTACAGACTGATGCTTTCTAATAGGGGTGATACTTATGTTTCAATCTCCTTAAGATGTTTTCTATAATTCTTGCATTGCATATGGTAACATATTTGTTGTCCTGGAGATGATATTGAGTGGTGTTTGTGCACTTAAATCATGTCTATGACAGATTTAATTTATTTTTTATTATTTTATATATATATATATATATATATATATATATATATATATATATATATATATATATATATATATATTGTAATAGTCAGGGTCCCGGTCACCATAAAAACGCAGCAAAAACGGACACAGAGTCTGCATGTCAGTGGACTGCAGAACTTCACAGCATAACTTTAAAACGGACAAAACTGTTTTGGCAGCTTTCTCCGGGTTTTGCTAAGTTTGAATGGGGCTGTGTGGTTTGGAGATCCTGCAGAGACTTGGGCGGGATGGGATCTCCGGCCCTGTGTCCAGGTCTTGGGAATAGCCAGCAGGTTGGGTGCTCAGGTGAAAACAGCCAATATAATAAATATAATCAGCTGTCTGCCCTTGAAGACTACATCCCTGGTGTGGGGGGGACTTTGTGCCTGGCGGACTGGGAAGGCTGGTAGACCTGAGGTGGCTAGCGAGTCCAAGGGGGCTGGAGGAAGTCCGGAAGTCTGGGAGACAGTAAGCTGGAGAATCCTGTTGAGGCCAGGAGTGGGCCAGGTATAGCAGGTACTGCAAGGCTGAGTGAGCCTGGGAGCCAGGAGGCTTGGTATTTTGTTTCTATGAACATTACTGGAGAAGAACCCCTGCGTGGGAATCCTGTATGTGAACTGTTTATTTTTGCCTTTTAAATAAAAATGGGCTGCCATGCCCTCAAACCTAACATCTGACTGCTGTGGACTCGCTGAAAAACGCATTTACCATTGAGATAAACCCCCAATGTTTACAATATATATACGTTTGGCTGCTTTTACTTCATATTTAAGCATTTTGGCTGATATACCTCTATTTATATATATTAAATTCGATTTTTATTACTTTAAATATTCAATTCAAAGTTTCTAAAATTATAAGGGCTCCTTCAAGCAGTTTCATTAATGGGGCCTATTATTATTGGTATTTGGACTCTTACTAGATATACCATATGAGAATGGCTTTAAGGCTTAGAAAAGTTATTCTATTTTTCACAGGAACAAAGTTGATTACCATTGATTGATGAGTTGATTTGATAGATGGCTTTATCTATACATTGTCTACTCAAATCTATTCAAAGGTTTAATTTTATAATTTTGTTTTTATTCTTTCAAATTTTTAATTATTTTTTATTTTTTAATAATTATATATTGTAACTACTAGTTGCCTCGTAATATTCAAAGGTTTTATTAGACCTATTTTATAATTCTGACTCATTAGTCAAATGATTTTTTTCTTACTGAATGTTGAGATGGCTGTTGTAATCCTGGGGACAGCCACCGCACCTCCATCTTTTCCTCGAGTGACCAGCATAGATTTGGAAAAAAATTGTATCCACTGATTGGTGATGTAACACCATTCATTGGATAACCTACTCCAAATTGGAGCACTTTTTTTATATATATATATTTTTATCTACATTTATAGGTAACTTCTCTCAAACGCCTATAATAATATTGTTACAATAGCCACACAGTAGCGAAACTAGTAGAGATCCTGATCGATATGACCCCCTCCGTTTCATCGCCGTTTCAAGTTTGAATTAATTTCCAAATTATCAGCACATTTTAGCTGCAAAAATCCCCAAGTTTACACAGCCTCGGCTAATACTAAAAAGTGGGGAGCACTAATTGCTTTCCACCCTCAACACCGTTTACCCCAAAAACAGAACGCAAAGACCCTGAATGTAGATACCTGATCCTATCTGGATTACTAATGGATAGTGAGATTACGATTGTCTCTTATTATGCCCCTAACAAAAATCCTGTATCATTTTTTTCCCATCTTTTTTCAGTTATCGAAACACATGAAATAAGTACTCTCATAATTGGTGGTGACTCAAACCAAGTATTATACCCATTCCTTGACAAATCCCCGACTCCACTTAATTCACCTAAAATTCTTCAGAAGCTTATAAACCAATATGCTCTTCTTGATACTTGGCGAGAACATAACCCTGCAAAATGACAATACACATTAATCTTATCCTCATAAATTTTCCAGCATAGATCATCTTTTTGTTCCTGTTAGTACCTCAGCTCTCATTCTAGACTCACAAATTATTCCATGCACTTGGTCAGATCATAATGTGGTAGTAACAATCCTTTCTTCCCTGGTCCCAAAGCCCAATCATCGAACTTAGTACATCAATGATAGCTTGCTGGCAAATTCTTCATATCAATTGGAGTTAGGAAAAGCCATAAAATATTATCTTATCCACAAAAATGCTACTGATACAGACCCCATAACTCGGTGGGAAGCTCTCAAACCCTATATTAGAGGGGTTTGTATTAGTCAAGCATCATCCCAAGAAAAATAACACATACACAAAGGTCTGGAAGAAGGATTTTATAAATCTTCTGAAAAATCTCAGACTACACCTTAACCATCAAATAAACGTATTTATCACAAAACTCGATAGGAACTTGACATATTTCTATCCGAATCAGCTGAAAAAACGCTTTGTAGATCTAAACATACTTTCTATATAAAAGCTAACAAAGCAGACACCTTTTTGGCCTTGGCATTGAGAAAGACCAATTATACCCCAAAACCTATCCATTTAAAAATAATAGAACTGCAAACCGCTATAAAATTACTCAAGCTACGGAAACGACCAGGTATTGACGGCTTTTCAGCCTCTCGGCGAACAGCGAACAATTTAGGGTAACAAATTTGAAAAGCTGCAGAACGCTGTTAAAAGTCTATGGGAGAAATGACACACAGGAGGGGGTGGGGTCATCCATCCACGTCACTGGGTAACCCCTGGGGTTACCCAGTAACGTGGATGGGTGACCCCACCCAGTGACGTCAATGAGTGGAGACTGCAGTGTCGCTGGAGAATGGATCATCATTGGACATCGAGAGACGGGATTACATCACTGGAATTTATTTATTTTTATTTATTTTTTAAAGAAAGGACTTGTCCAGCTGTGTCTGTGTGTTTTTTACAATTTTTGACACTTTCTTTGTGAAATGGTAGGGGTACAATGTACCCCGTTACCAATTCACATGGAGAGGTGGGATTTCAATAAGCCCCCCACCCGCAGACCCCCACAACCACTGGGCAAGGATTGTGGGGATGAGGCCTTTGTCCCCACCAACATGGGGGGGGACATCCTCCCCATGTTGAGGGCATGTGGCCTGGTACAGTTCAGGAGGGGGGTTCTCTCGTCCCCCCTCTTTTTCTGTGGCCTGCCAGGTTAAGTGCTCGGATAAGGGTCTGGTATGGATTTTTGGGGGAATCCCACGCCATTTTTTTTAAATGACATGGGGTTCCCCTTAATATCCTTACCAGACCTGAAGGGCCTAATATGGAATTTGGGGGGACCCCACGTTTGTTTTTTTTGGTTTGGGATTCCCCTCAATATTCATACCAGACCCTTTTTTTCCTTTAGAAATTACATTTTGTGCAGGGACAGTTCTAAACACGGGAAACATGCACTAATTTACAGGCTTACTATACATACACCCCAGATACAAAATTTAGAGGAATGTTTTACTTTATTGTATCACTTTAAAGCATTATTAAAATCACTGCTCCCAAAAAATCGGATGTTTTCAAACTTTTTTCGCATTGATACATGTCCCCTGGGGCAGGACCCAGGTCCCCAAACACTTGTTTATGACAATAACTTGCATATTAACCTTTAAAATTAGCACTTTTGATTTTTCATGTTCATGTCCCATAGACTTTAAGATAATACATCTTGGTCTAATTATAGACCAATATCAATCCTTAATGTAGATATCAAGATATTAGCCACTTCCAGACTTTTTTGTTCAATGAATTTTTATTAAGATAGGACAGACAAATACAGAAAGGAAAAAACAGGAGAACAATGTCGACACAAATACAACACGCATCAGGTCAAGGATCATACAATAAAATAAAAAAAGGGGGGGGTAGGGGAAAGGGACCGCGGCCAGGCCACGGCGAGCCATCGTGACGATTCAGGTGTCGTACATTCATAGCCTATTAAACCTCGCCCCATGGCTTAGCCGCGAACCACTCCCCTCCAATGTTCTTGTCAAATAACACTTGAGCCAAAGCAAAAAAAAATATAGCAAGTGTCAAAGAAAGTCAAGAAGGGAAAGTGCAAGGTGAGGAAAGAAGTAAGAGGCGGAGAAGAGACAGAAAATAGGAGAGGGTGGGGAGATAGGTGGGGGGGGAGGGAGGGGGGAAAGGGGAGGGTAATCCGCAGCAGGTGACCATCAGAACCATTTAGATAAAACAAACATGTTAAGAACAAGCCTACTAGGTAATATCGTCTCAGGGTTCAAGAGATAAGATTGGCATATGTAGAAGTGAATTTAAAGGCAAACCAGTCAGCCCATATTTTGATCGCTAAGTCAGCTTTATTTCTGCTAGATAGTGTGAGACCCTCTATGTGATATGTACTATCAACTTCCTCCAGCCATTGACGCAGAGTTGGAACTGTGGATAACTTCCAGAACCTAGGAATTAGAGACTTTGCCGCATTTAAAAAATGCGGTGTCAAAGATTTCTTATATGAGCTAACTGGTCTGTCCGTACAGTGTAGTAGCACAACCCAAGGGTCGCTAGGGGTCTTGAATCCCTGTATTTCTTTTCATACAATCTAAAACAGAATGCCAAAACGGGCGAATAGCTGGGCAGAACCATCATAAGTGAGCATGTGTCGCTCGATTCCCACAGCCCCGCCAGCAGAGGGGGGAGGTCTGAGGGAAAATCCAATGAAGCACTGCAGGGGTAAGGTGCCACCTGGTAAGAACTTTGTAGTTAACCTCTGCTGTCCTAGAAGAGATCGAAGAGGTGTGGGCTAGACACAGGATCTTGGACTTTTGGGCCTCTGTGAAAGACATATTGAGGTCTTGTTCCCAGTTGTGGAGAAAGATGGGTTGGCCCTTAGTTAACAGGGATATAAGGGCCTTGTAGAAGTAAGAGAGAGGCCTGTCTGGAAGTTGGTCCTCAGCAAAAGCAAGTTCGATGAGTGACAAATCCGTTAAAACTCGAAGTGGACGTGGGAGTGAGCGTACAAAGGCTGAAAGTTGGTGATATTTCCAATGGTCCATTTGAGATACGGGGGGGGGGGGGGGTCCCGTGAGTTCAGGCAAAGGAGTAATTCCAGTGGGGTGAGCACTTGGTGCAGCTTTGTCGCAGTGCCCAAAGACCAATTCTTCCCAGAGGTGTACGTATTCCCTGGAGGGAAGTAGTTGTGTCCAGCTAGAGGCATCAGCGGAAAATTGTGTGCCCATTTGTGAGTTTGGCATAGCGAGTCCCAGATCATCAATGTTGAGAGCGTAAGAGGGGAAGTGGATGTGGCCAAAGACCTGCATTTTCTGGGGATCCACATCTGAGTAGAAAGATCAGTAGCGCACAGGGATTCCTCCAATGACACCCACAATTTAGAATGCTTATGGTATTTCCAGTCCAGCAACCTGGTAAGGACTGTAGAAACAAAGTAGGCTTTGACATCTGGTAGACCAAGGCCTCCTTCTGATTTAGACCTGATGAGAGTGGATCTAGCTAACCTGGGTCGCCTCCCATGCCATATATATTTACATAAAAGGGATCTAAGCAAAGTGAAGAAACCTACAGGAACCTTAAAGGGGATCATTTGAAACAAAAATAGCAGCCACTTCCAGACTTAACCCCATTATAGGATCTCTAATTCACAAAGATCAAACTGGATTTATTCCTTTAAGATAGGCTGGTGACTGACCGAGCTACACTTTTAGCTCATGTGGCTCATACTCACCAAATTCCAACAAACATGTTTCCTTTTATTGGAGATACGAAAGACGTTTGATTTCATTGTCAATGGCCTTACCTACACTCTATCCTTAGTAGATGGGGGTTCGGTCCTCATCTCCTGAGATTGATCACTACTCTATATCAGCATCCTAAGGCATATATAACCTATTTGGGATTTAAATCTGATCAATTTAAAATTGAAACAGGTACTTTTCACTCTCCTCTTTGATTTAGCAATTGAACCCCTTGCCCAACTCATTAGATCCAATCCAGACATAAGAGGATTAGAATTATGTGGTTATCATTATAAGCTATGCATGTTTGCAGATGATGTCTTACTATTCCTTACCTCATCTATAACATCAGTACCAACTCTTCTAGAAATCCTCTTCAAATTTCAAGAAGTATCAGGCCTTAAAGCGGGGGTTCACCCTATTAATAAAAAAAAAAAAAAAAGTACGCCTGTCTTTATTTTTTTAGTCCCGTACTCACAGTGCAATCGTAGACACAAGATTCTGACCCTCCTCGGGGAATGGGCGTTCCTATGGAGAGGGAAGGTGATTGACGGCCAGCTCTGGCACATCACGCTTCTCCGGAAATACCCGAAATAGGACTTGGCGCTTCACGGCGCCTGCGCATAGTCTGTGCGCAGGCGCCGTATAGCGCCGTGAAGAGCCGAGACCTCTTCCGGCTGTCTTCGGGGAGCGTCACGTGCCAGAGCCGGCCGTCAATCACCTTCCCTCTCCATAGGAACGCCCATTCCCCGCGGGGAGTCGGAATCTTGTGTCTACGATTGCACAGTGAGTACGGGACTAAAAAAATAAAGACAGGCATACTGTAGCTCGCGCTACTATGCCTCATGTTATGCTAAAAAGTTGTTATGGAGGGTGAACCACCGCTTTAAGATAAATCCTCACAAATCCAAAGCCCTTAATGTATCCCTACCACTCGATATCCAAACCAAATTAGTTAATTCCTTACCATTTACATGGACAACGACATATAATACATATCTAGGAATTAACCTTACGGCTAATCCTACAGAGCTTTATGCAACAAACTATCCACCAATGATAACACAACTTAATAAACTTCTCACAAATTTATCAAACTTATATCTAGCATGGATGGGTAGAACTGCAGTAAAAAAAATGTCTATCCACCTGAAAATACTATACCTTTTTAGAGTTCTTCCCGTCGCGATACCTTCACACTTCTTACGAATATTACAAAGGAAAACTTTACAATATATATGGGGTAAGATGAAACCCAGATTACCTAAACCTACTTTATATTCTCCTAGAAACCCGGGAGGTCTGGGAGTACCAAATATTACTATGCAGCCCAATTGCACATCTTTTATGGCTCTCTCCTACTCAAAGAAAGATGGTCAAAAAAACCATAACCAAACAACCTGTCTATTTGGGACAGATTGAAAATGTGATTTGGTCTGCAATCTCGCCACAATCCTCTACTTTCCTTTCTTCATAACCCATCATTCTATCCAGCCTGGTCCTCCCCAACCTCAAAGAGAGTATTGACTTGTGCACATAATTTTATACATCCACATCAAATCTCACTACCTTTGAACAAGCCTGATCCTCATAGGCATGGACTAATTTCTGATTATATAGCCAATTACTGTCACACACCACTTCCTCTCCCTTAACCAACAAATGGGAAAGAGACCTTCAATTACAACAAGACAACATAAATTGGACCGAAATCTGGCAAGCCACCAAATGGGCCTTTCTAGGTGGTAACTGATTCCTGACAAAATTTCAAAATGATCTCCACAATATCCTTCCCACTGCTTCCAAAGCTGCCTTACCCCTGGTACACAAGTGCATATATGGTGGGAATGCAAAATAGTCAAATCATTTTGGTCGGAAATGTTTCAAATTTTTAACACAATATTCAACACTAGTGATGGACGAACATCCGACGGGACGGTTCGCGAACGCAAATGTCCACGAACCACAAGTTTGTGGCGGGCCCGCATTGAGTTTAATGGCAGGCGAATATTAAAAACCTGCAGGTCATACTTGCAGCCACAAAATACTTACTAGCTGTGCACAAATAGTCCCACAACATGGACACTGACCTATCAGAAGTATTAAGTAAAAAGCCGATGCATAAGTAATTGCCGCCATTACAAGCCCCAAAAATTAGCCCACAGGCATTCACCTGACAGCAAACAACTTTGTATTATGTGGCTGGAGGTACATTAAGCTATTCACCGGATACAGAATTGTCGGCCATCACAGGCCATAAAAATTAGCCCACAGGCATTCACCTGACAGCCAAACAACCTTGTATTCTGTGGCTGGTGGACATAAGGCATTTACCGGATACAGAAATAAGTGTCGGCCATTACAGGCCCCAAAAATTAGCCTACGGCCACAGGCGTTCACCTGAGCAGCAAACAACCTTGTATTCTGTGGCTGGTGATACATTAGGCATTGTAACAGCACTGGTGAACGGAGTGAACCACACTGCGGTTAGCAAGGAATTCAATGCTATTCTCTATGTGACAACTCAGTATTAGGCCGCAGGCATCACTCCTTGCAACAGGAGTTTGGGGGACCTATACATCATCTCTGTGCAACATAAAGAAAGGTGTTGAGCTACTAAGCATGGACGCATTACAACATGTGACCAAGGTTTAGCGATTAAAATGAGTCAAGGTCAATATCCCAATACACCACTACATGCAGGTGATTATCAGTTCTCTACATCATATCAACCTTAGCATGTAGAGATGTATTTAGGCCACTAGGGGAGATGCTATGAAATAGCATTAACCCCTAGCATAGAAAAGTTAGAGCGAACATGTTCAACAATTAGGTCAAGGCCTATAAGTATTTTATACTTCTGTCAAGCACGTAGTAAATTGTATTTGTAGTTAACAAATAGGGTTTTAGCGAACCCGAACTGTAAAGTGCGGGTTCGTACCGGACTTTTGGATTTTTGGTACCTAGGCCGAACCCAAACAATTTACTGTAAGTTCGGGTTCGGTGTTCGGCAGTGTAATGGCGCGCTGCAGGGCAGCCAATCACCATTTGTTTCACTTGTGTGACCTAGAAGCCATCACAGCCATGCCTACTAATGGCATGGCTGCGATTGGCCAGTGCAGCATGTGACCCAGCATGCGACCCAGCCTCTACATAAGCTAGAGGCACATAGCACAGCTCGTCACTCTGCTTTAGATAGGGTAGGGAAAGGCTGGTGCTGCTGCTACTCTGAGGTAGAGAATTAGATAGGAGTCAGACAGTCTGTCCAGCTTCAGAAATCAAATTACTCAATGAATCTACATAGCACAGCAAGTCACTCTGCTTTAGATAGTTACTTTAGGGAAAGGTTCCTGCCTGGTTTTGCTTTTAGGGAGAGAAATAGATAGGAGTCAGTCCTGCTTCAGAAATCAAATTATACCAGCACTGCATATGTTTCTGTGAGATACACCCTTTAGAAACTTTAGGGAAAGGTTCCTGCCTGCTTTTGCTTTTAGGGAGAGAAATAGGAGACAGTCCTGCTTCAGAAATCAAATTACACCAGCACTGCATATGTTACTATGAGATACACCCTTTAGATACTTTAGAGAAAGGTTCCTGCCTGCTTTTGCTTTTAGGGAGAGAAATAGGAGTCAGTCCTGCTTCAGAAATCAAATTACACCAGCACTGCATATGTTTATGTAAGATACACCCTTTAGATACTTTAGGGAAAGGTTCCTGCCTGATTTTGCTTTTAGGGAGAGAAATAGGAGTCAGTCCTGCTTCAGAAATCAAATTACATCAGCACTGCATATGTTACTATGAGATACACCCTTTAGATACTTTAGGGAAAGGTTCCTGCCTGCTTTTTGTTTTAGGGAGAGAAAAAGGTCAGTCCTGCTTCAAAAATCTAATTACACCAGCACTGCATATGTTACTGTGAGATACACCCTTTAGATCCTTTTGGAAAAGGTTCCTGCCTGCTTTTGCTTTTAGGGAGAGAAATAGGAGTCAGTCCTGCTTCAGAAATCAAATTACACCAGCACTGCATATGTTACTGTGAGATACACCCTTTAGATACTTTTCTTCTATTGTGCTATTCAAAAAACATCCATTTAGGGAACAAAATTGCAGTGTTTCCTCCAGTGTTTGCAGTGTTTCCCCTTCATATCTCTACATGTGAGATAAAACTTTAGCTACTGTTCTTCTATTTTGCTATTCAAAAAACACCCATTTAGGGCAAAAACATATATTTTGCAGTGTTTCCTCCAGTGTTTGCAGTGTTTCCTCCATATCTGTACGTGTGAGATAAACACTTTAGCTACTTTTCTTCTATTTTACTATTCAAAAAACACCCATTTAGGGCAAAAACATATATTTTGCAGTGTTTCCTCCAGTGTTTGCAGTGTTTCCTCCATATCTGTACATGTGAGATAAACACTTTAGCTACTGTTCTTCTATTTTGCTATCAAAAAAACACCCATTTAGGGCAACAAAATATATTTTGCAGTGTTTCCTTCAGTGTTTGCAGTGTTTCCTCCATATCTGTACGTGTGAGATAAACACTTTAGCTACTGTTTTTCTTCCACCTACACTGCCACATCCACCGCCACCTCAACCTTCTACTCCATATGGACCTCGTCCTCCTAGGTCAAGATTATTTATTTTTTATTTTTATGTATTTTATGTTATTTTAAGTTATTTCCCTATCCAGATTTGTTTGCAGAGTACTTGTCATGCTCTTGCCAACATTTTGCTGCCATTTGCAGCCCTCTAGCCCTTTCCATTAGTGTTTTAGAGACATTTTAGTACTGAAAAGTTCGGGTCCCCATTGACTTCAATGGGGTTCGGGTTCGGGGTCAAGTTCGGGTCAAGTTCGGGTCCCGAACCCAGACTTTTTTCCGAAGTTTAGCCGAATCCATCGAACCCGAACATCCAGGTGTCCGCTCAACTCTAGTTACAAGTATTAATTGCTTACGAGAGATGGTGTAGCTCAGGTACTTTGAGGATACACATATAATACACAAGTTGTACTGGCAACTAATAGAAAGGTATGAGAGGCAATATAGCTCAGGTACTTTGAGAGTAAATATAGTATTAGTAGTAACAAGTATTAATTGTATATGAGAGGCAATATAGCTCAGGTACTTTGAGAGTACATATAGTATTAGTAGTAACAAGTATCAATTGTATATAAGAGGCAATATAGCTCAGGTACTTTGAGAGTACACATAGTATTTGTAGTAACAAGTATTAATTGCGTATGAGAGGCAATATAGCTCAGGTACTTTGAGAGTACATATAGTATTAGTAGTAACAAGTATTAATTGCATATGAGAGGCAATATAGCTCAGGTACTTTGAGAGTACATATAGTATTTGTAGTAACAAGTATTAATTGCGTATGAGAGGCAATATAGCTCAGGTACTTTGAGAGTACATATAGCCGGCGTCATTGTTTTTTTACGATCAAACATTTGGGCCACGGAAGCCTGCCTTTTTGCAGAAAAACGTGAGGACGGCATGATGGAAGGTGGAGTGGAGGACAATTGTGAGCATAGAGGGGAAGGAGAAGGAGAATACATTGGACGGTGAGAGCCTGGAGTGTGGCTTTGTGGTTCTAATGGCGTTGCTCCCACTGGGCTCAGTGATGGGAGGCCAGGTGCCTTTCTTAAGGCGGTCGTCCCTAGGTAAGTGTTGGGCTTACCGCGACTTATGCCTTGACTGCAAAGGCTGCAGATGGCAACACTATTGTCTACAGCAGACACGGTAAAAAAAGCCCACACTGCGGAGCCATGGGCCGGCGTCCTGGGAGCTCCAGATGTGACCGTACATTGTTGATGGCTCGCTCCTGATACATTAGGAGTCTTCATTGTCCATCCTGTGCAATGTAAGTTCGGCCTGCTTCTCCTCCCTATATGTTGGTCCATCTCTCCCTCTGAACTCCCCTCCTCTTCCTCTATTGTGGGCACCCACGTGACGTCTGTAGACACGTCATCATCGACGTCACCTTCCCCATCACTAACAATAGAGATCTCGGAGTAGGCAGCAACAGCAGGCACCAACCTCCTTGGGCTGATCTGAGTACTGTCGTCAGACTGCTGAGTGCCGGCTGTTGCTACCTCCTCTTCCTGATCCAATGCCAAGAATGGCTGCGCATCCGAAATGTCTTCTGATGGATCGGAAAATAATTCCTGTGACTCAAGAGGAGGGTATATGGTGGTGGTGGTGGTGGTGGCGAGCCAAGTCTGTTGCGTCCTTTGACGTAATTGAACGAACATTGTGCCACTTCCCACTTTTGCTCCAGCCTGGTGCTCCTGCCCTACCCCTACCACCCCTGCGGAAGGGCCTGCCTCTTCCTTTGCCTGTCATTTTTTAAATGACCCTGTGACAACAAAAGTCTCTAGAGAAGTGCAGTGTATGTGGAAGAAGGTATATAACAAAATCTGTCATTTTGGGGGGGCCACTGGTTTATCGCACCAGTTATGAAACTTTTTTTCAGGATTTGTTTTTAATGTGTGTAGAGGTAACGCAGCGAAAGAGGCAAAAATTCAGCAGTAACCAAATACACTGCCAGTCACAATGCTGCACAATACAAATCCACTTTAATATGCTTTCTATATTCGAAAGTATATTATAAGTGTATATTACACCTATATACTGCAGAGCAAGTAGCACACCTATACCAGTGCTTAAAGGACTTTTGTGGACCTGTTAGGTAGCGATTTGTGTTCCTAAAGTCTGTCCCCTGCTGGAAACGCCAACCTCTCCCTACACTGACAAAAAGTATATGAATGTATTACACACCTATGTACTGCAGAGCAAGTAGGACACCTATACCAGTGCTTGAAAGGACTTTTGTGGACCTGTTAGGTAGCGATTTGTGTCGCTAAAGTCTGTCCCTGCTGGAAACGCCAACCTCTCCCTACACTGACAAAAGTATATGAATGTATTACACACCTATATACTGCACAGCAAGTAGCACACCTATACCAGTACTTAAAAGGACTGAATAAAGCCTGTCCCTGCTCCAAACAGCACCCTCTCCCTACACTGACAAAAAGCAGAATGTAAGATGGCCGCCAGATCAGGTCTATTTATATGGTAGGGGGTATGTCCATGTGCTGAAATGTCTCAATTGGCTGTCCTGCACCACCTGATGGATGTGTCATAGGTCAAAGTTCTTACCCATGTAACATTGCGGACCGCCGCAAACATCGCCAGATGTCCGGCGGTTTGGTGGATCGTGAACGAGCAAAATTTGTCGCGAAACGACCGCCGAGCGAACCGGCAGGCCATCTCTATTCTACCGCCTGATCCAGCTACGGCACTCCTGAACAGTAAACCCCACACCCTATCACATTGTCAATTTAAAGTAATGCTCTTTATAACCACAGCAGCAAAGCAGACTATGTAACTATGTAACTATTGCGACAGCATGGAAATCAAATTAACTACCAGTATGTATTTTATCAGTCAAAAACAGAATTACTCAATCCATGATTCATGCAAAAACCGAAGCAATCTTTCTTGACAGTATATCCAAATATGAAGCCTTGTGGAGACCATGGTTTGAGCATTTCCTACCTCTGGGTTTTGATAAGACATTGTTGTCTCTATGAGGGGAGTTTGCCCTAAATATCCTCTCTGGAAATATTCCTCATTCTCCACTCTATCATTCCCTTACCTGGTTTAGTTTTACATTATTTTTCTTACAAACAAGTTTAAACCAATCAAAACAAGGTCATCTGAGATAGTTAGGAATATAACTTAATCTCCAGATAACGCCAAGTCAATTAGCTGGAACTTGGCCTTGGAATAGTTCATTAATTTCTCCTAACTTTTTTAGGTTATTTTGACCTACTATATCGAGCAAACGCTATCTTCTTCCATTTTCGCGATAACTAAATATTACCTTTTATATTTTTCTATCTTGATTATATATGATTGTTATTGATGATAGCTAGAATAACATCAATAAGTTATGATAACGGAAATGTTGCACTAAGGAATACTCATTACATTTGGTTCTATATACTTCATGAGAGAAGCATAGTTATAACTAGGGTTGAGCGAACCCGAACTGTAAAGTTCGGGTTCGGTACGGACTTTTGTTTTTTGTTTTGTACCCGGACCCGAACCCGAAAAAATTTGCTGTAAGGTTCGGGTCCGGTGTTCAGCAATGTAATGGGCGGGCTGCAGGGCAGCCAATCACCATTTGTTTTACTCCTGTGACTAAGAAGCCATCACAGCCATGCCTACTAATGGCATGGCTGTGATTGGCCAGTGCAGCATGTGACCCAGCATGTGACCCAGACTCTATATAAGCTAGAGGGACATAGCACAGCTCATCACGCTGCTTTAGATAGGGTAGGGAAAGGCTGCTGCTGATCTGATCTGAGGGAGAGAATTAGACTCAGAGTCAGACTGTCCTGCTACAGAAATCATATTACACCAGCGCTGCATATGTTTCTGTGAGATACTCTGCATTAGATACTTTAGGGAAAGGTTCCTGATTGTTCTTATAGGGAGAGTAATATATAGGAGTCAGTCCTGCTTCAGAAATCATATTACACCAGCGCTGCATATGTTACCTGTGAGATACTCTGCATTAGATACTTTAGGGAAAGGTTCCAGATTGTTCTTATAGGGAGAGAAATATATAGGAGTCAATCCTGCTTCACAAATCAAATTGCAGCAGCACTGCATATGTTCCTGTGAGATACTGTGCATATTGCAGCAGCACTGCATATGTTCCTGTGAGATACTCTGCATTATATACTTTAGGGAAAGGTTCCCGATTGTTCTTTTAGGGAGAGAAATATATAGGAGTCAGTCCTGCTTCACAAATCAAATTGCAGCAGCACTGCATATGTTCCTGTGAGATACTCTGCATTTTGCACCAGCACTGCATATGTTCCTGTAAGATACTCTGCATATTGCATCAGCACTGCATATGTTCCTGTGAGATACTCTGCATATTACACCAGCACTGCATATGTTACTGTGAGATACACCCTTTATATACTTCTCTATACTTTAGCCAGTGTTCTTCTATTGTTCTATTCAAAAATCACCCATTTAGGGCAACAATATATATGTGTCAGTGTTTCCTCCAGTGTTTGCAGTGTTTCCTCCATATCTCTATGTGTGAGATAAACACTTTACATACTGTTTTCTATTGTGCTATTCAAAAAAAAAATCTTTTGGGCAAATCATTTTTTTTGGTGCATTTCCTGCATATCTGTAGGTGTGAGATAAACACTTTAGCTACTGTTATTCTATTGTTCTGTTCAAAAAACACCCATTTAGGGCAAAAAAATTATATTTTGCAGTTTTTCCTCCAGTGTCTGCAGTCTTTCCTGCATATCTGTATGTGTGAGATACACACTTTACATACTGTTTTCTATTGTGCTATTCAAAAAAAAAATCTTTTGGCCAAATATTTATTTTTTGGTGCGTTTCCTGCATATCTGTAGGTGTGAGATAAACACTTTAGCTAGTGTTCTTCTATTGTTCTATTCAAAAAACACCCATTTAGGGCAAGATCCTACATTTGAGAAATATGAGAGAACGTCCAAATAAGGGACCTGGCCGCGATCGTGGTGCTGCTGGTGAAGCTCCTGTTGCAGGGAGAGGACGTGGTCAATCTGTGCCAGCTACACGCACAAGTGAAACACCTTTCTCAGGTGCGAGTAGGCGACAGAGCCTGCAGCAGTATTTGGTGGGGCCTAATCCGGCTCTACGAATGTTGAGGCCAGGAGCAGAACAGGCGATAGTAGATTGGGTTGCTGACAGTGCCTCCAGTTCCTTCACATTGTTTTCCAACCGGTCTTGTGCTGAAAGATCAGATTTGGCACCTGCAGCCGATGTCCATCAGTCTTTCACCTCACCCCCTTGCAAATCAGCCAAGCAGTCTGAGCCCCAAATCATGCAGCAGTCTCTTCTGCTTTTTGATGAGTCTGTTAGCATGGGTTCCCAGGGCCAACCACCTAGCCCTGCCCCAGAAGTGGAAGAGATTGAGTGCACCGATGCCCAACCACTTATGTTTCAAGATGAGTACATGGGGGGACCATCACAGCACATCTCGGATGATGATGAAACACAGTTGTCAACTGCTGCTGCTTTCGCAATTGTGCAGACCGACAAGGAGGGCAGTGGTGAAGACTGGGTGGAAGATAATGTGGTGGACGATGAGGTCCTCGACCCCACATGGAATCAACCTCATGCAGGTGACCCATGTAGTTCGGAGGAAGAGGAGGTGGTCGCACAGAGCCACCGGCACAGCAGAAGAGGGAGCAGGGTGCAAAAGCGGAGCGTCCGTTCCCTAGACATTACGCCTGCTACTGCCCAACACACCAAGGGACCGAGCACACCAAAGCCAGGTCCAAGGAGTTCCCAAGTTGGAACTCTACCTTGCACATGCTGGCCAGACTGTGGCCAGACTGTGCGAGCAGCAGCAGGCGATAGTGGAGTTTCAGATGCAGCACGCACGCGTGAGTCGCTCTGCGGAACAGAACCACTTCACCACCAATAACTGGACCTCCATGCGAGACCTGTGTGCCTTGTTGCGCTGTTTCGAGTACTCCACCAACATGGCCAGTGCCAATGACACAGTTCTCAGCGTTACTATCCCAGTTCTATGCCTCCTTGAAAAAACGTTTCGGGCGATGATGGAAGAGGATGTGGCACAGGAGGAGGAGGAGGAATCGGGATCATTTCCAAGGCTTTCAGGGCAGTCATTCACAAGTGGCTCCGAGGGTGGGTTCCTGCACCAACAAAGGCCAGGTACACAATTGTCCAGCAAGGGCACAGTTCTGGAGGATGAAGAGGTGGAGGATGAGGAGGAGGAGATGGAGGAGGAGGAGGAGGAACCATGTTCACAGCAGGGTGGCACCCAGACCAGCTCATGGTTATCACTGGTGCATGGCTGGGGGGATACAGAGGACACAGATGATACACCTCCCACAGAGGACAGCTTTTCGTTGCCTCTGGGCAGCCTGGCACACATGAGCGATTACATGCTGCAGTGTCTCCGCAACGACCACCGTGTTTCGCACATTTTAACAGGTGCTGATTACTGGGTGGCCACGCTGCTGGATCCCTATTACAAGGACAATGTACCGTCCTTAATTCCCTCACTGGAGCATGATCGCAAGATGCGCGTCTACAATCGCACGCTGGTAGACGCGCTGCTGGTGGAATTCCAACCTGACAGCGGGGGCACAGTGGAAGCACAAGGCGAAGGCAGAGGAGGAGGAATAGGTCGCCAACGCAGCTGGGGCACCGCCAGAACCTCAGAAGGCAGGGTTAGCATGGCCGAAATGTGGAAAAGCTTTGTCAGCACGCCACAACAACCAGCACCACCAGCTGATATGGAACGTTTTAGCAGGAGGCAGCATTTCACCAACATGGTGGAGCAGTATCTGTGCACACGCCTACACGTACTGAATGATGGGTCTGCTCCCTTAATTTCTGGGTCTCCAAATTGGGAACATGGCCTGAGCTTGCTCTTTACGCCTTGGAGGTGCTGGCCTGCCCTGCAGCCAGTGTATTATCTGAACGTGTATTTAGCACGGCAGGGGGCGTTATCACAGACAAGCACAGCCACCTGTCCAGAGCCAATATGGACAAGCTCACGTTCATTAAAATGAACCAGGCATGGATCCAACAGGACTTGTCTGTACCCTGTGCAGAATAGACATGTATTCCGGCCTTACCCAGCCATTCTTGTATTTCTGATCTTTCTAGGGTTGCCACCTCATCCCTTTAAAAGCGAAAACATATTAATTACACAGGTTCTCTGGCTGATTAAGGTGCTAATTAAACTAACTTGGTGCCTTATCGACATTAAATTAGCCCCAGAACCTGTGTAATTACTATGTGTTCAGGTTTAAAGGGATGATGTGGCAATCCTAGATCTTTCTCACTCTTTTGGGGTTTACCCTAATTTAAAAAATAAATCAATTAAAAACAAAAACCTGCTGCGTTGGCTACCTCGTCCTCCTCCACCGCCGCTTCCACCTACACCGTTACATCCACCGCTACCACAACCTCCTACTCCATATGGACCTCGTCCTCCTAGGTCAAATTTTTTTATTTTTTTATGTTATTTTAAGTTATTTCCCTATCCACATTTGTTTTCAGAGTACTTGCCATGCTCTTACTGAGATTTTGCTGCCATTTGCAGCCCTCTAGCCTGTTCCCTTAGTTTTTTAGAGACATTTTAGTACTCAAAAGTTTGGGTCCCCATTTACTTCAATGGGGTTCAGGTTCGGGGTCAAGTTCGGGTCCCGAACCCAGACTTTTTTCCGAAGTTCGGTTGAACCCGTCGAACCCGAACATCCAGGTGTCCGCTCAACTCTAGTTATAACTGATTTTTTCATTTTATAATTTTCACTTATGACCTTTGTTATGTTTTATGAAAACATAATAAAATATTCAAACAGAAAAAATTCTCTCGAGAGTAATCAGCTGTAACAAAATAACCAACAGTGCATGGAGGAGTGTTGAAAAAATTGTAATTATAATTAATTCCTCAGAATCTTCATCTCTTCACCACACCACGTGGGCCACTGCTAGCTTAATATTTTACACTCACCAGAAATCAGGTGAAAATCAGCCTTAAATTCCACAAATAAGCAGACTTCCTCTCCTGGTCTTCAGATCATATAACGGACTACCTCTTTAGCTTCTAATGTTATTTCACCAGTATTAGGTCTGTATGGGTTCACACTGTGTTCTATCCTGTAATGCCAGACTCCAATAGATTGCTACTGGATCCCAAGCTCATCAGCGATCATCCCCAAAGGATAAAGAAGCTCTCATAGTATAATTTAGACATGTGCAATTTGTTTAGTTTCTAATTCGTTTTTTAACGAAGAATCGGAAATTCATTAATTTCGAATTTTCGTATTAACGAATTTTTTATTTCCGAATTTTCAGCCTCCCGAAAATTTCGAATTTCCGAATTTCCGAAAATTCGAATTTACAAATTTTTTAATTTCCGAAATTCCGAATTTTTAATTTTCGTATTTCCGATTTTTTAATTTCCGAATTTTCGTATTTCCGAATTTCGGAAATTTGGATTTTCGGAAATACGAAAATTTTTCATTTTTTAAATTTTAGAAATTCCGAATTTTCGTATTTCCGAATGTCGGAAATACGAATTTTTTTTGTTTTTTTAATTCTCGAAATTTCGAATTTTCTAAATTTCGAATTTTTCATTTTTTATTTTTCAATTTTTCAATTTTGGAAATTTCGAATTTTTAATTTTTTATTTTTTGAATTTTCGAATTTTCAAATTTCGAATATTCCAATTTTTTATTTTTCGAATTTTTCAATTTTCGAATTTTCAATTTTCAAAATTTGGAATTTTTCATTTTCGAATTTTCAAATTTCGAATTTTTCAATTTTCGAATTTTCGATTATTTTATTTTTCGAATTGTTCAATTTCGAATTTTCGAATTGTTCAATTTCGAATTTTCGAATTGTTCAATTTCGAATTTTCGAAATGTTCAATTTCGAATTTTCGAATAGTTCAATTTCGAATTTTCGAATAGTTCATTTTCGAATTTTCGAATTTTCAAATTTCGAATTTTCAAATTTCGAATTTTCAAATTTCGAATTTTCAAATTTCGAATTTTCAAATTTCGATTTTATTACTTTCGAATTTCCATATTTCGAAATTTCGAAATTCAGAATTTTCGAATTTTCGAATTTTTCATTTTCGAATTTTTCATTTTCAAAATTTAGAAATTTCGAATTTTTCATTTTCGAATTTTTCATTTTATCAATTTCGAATTTCGAATTTTCGAATTGTTCAATTTCGAATTTTAGAAATTTCGAATTTTCGAATTTCGAAATTTTTCATTTTCAAAATTTCGAATTTCATTTTCGAATTTTCGAATAGTTCATTTTCGAATTTTCAACTTTCGAATTTTTCAACTTTCGAATTTTTCAGTTTCGAATTTTCAAATTTTGAATTTTCGAATTTTTCACTTTCGAGTTTCGAAATTTTAAATTTTCGATATTTCGAAATTTCGAATTTACGAATTTTCAAATTTTTAATTTTCGAAATTTAAAATTTTTAATTTTCGAAATTTCGAATATACGAATTTTTCATTTTCGAATTTTCGAAAATGAAAAATTCGAAAATTCGAAAAATTTGAAAATTCGGAAAAAAAGCGAAAATTCGAAAATTAAATAAATCAGAATTTTCGAATTTTCGAAATTGTGGAATTTTTTGAAATTGTGGAATTTTCGATTTTTTTAATTATCGAATTTTAGAAATTCCGAAATCCCGAATTTTAGAATTACATTTTTTTCGTACTTCCGAATTTTTTCGTTTCCGAACTTTCCGAATTTTTAGAATTTCCGAAAATTTGTTTTTTTTCATTTTCGTTTCATTCGTTTTTTTCAGAAATTTCGTTTTTTTCCGTTTTATTCGTTTTTTGCTTTTTCAGAAATCCGAAAATTCTGAATTCCGAATTTTCGAATTTTCGAATTTCACGAATTTACGAATTTACGAAAAAAGCAAAATAAGTGATAAAACGGAAAAAAATTATTTTTCGATTTTCCCGAATTTCCAAAAAAAAAAAAAAACGAATGAAACAAAAAACGAAAACATTTTTTTTTTGAACTTTCCGAATTTCCGAAAAAAAAAAAAAAAAACGAAAATAACAAACGAAAGAAACGATTTTTTTGGCAGTGCACATGTCTAGTATAATTCCATTTTAAACAGTTTTTAAAAAAAAATCAAAATCCCCCTTTCATATTGCACTTACAAATATAAAAGTGTCAAAATCCAAATCCAAAATCAGTGACCTGATCCGTGATTGGATAATAATTAAATCAGCATATGTGAACAATATATAATTGCCTAAAAAATGATTAATAAATAAAGTCCCAAGATATTGCAGACAGCGCTGCGCATTGATGAAAATGTGATTCAATATGATCAAATATACAGAGTCTTTAAAAGTCCCAAACGAAAAAAAGAAAAAAGAAGAAAGTTGTCCAAAAACTCTTCAATTAAGGTGATCTTCTTAGAAGGGAAAGAAGGGGGGGTGCCACCACCACATGTAAATCTTCAATTTCACCCAAGGTGTAAATATATAGATTGCTCTTACCAGAGCTTGTTGACCACTTTGGTGAAAAAGATGGTCACACAAGCTTATGCAGGATTGTGCCTGCGCACATAAGGATAAGGGAAAACCGATAGTAGATCCAGGAGCTCCAAATAGGATATATGTATAAAAGGAAAACCAGAGGAGATGCCAATAGCGTGATAACGTTTAATTAAAAATACATTAAAATCATGGAAAACAGCCAAATGGCCTCTTACTTAAAAGGGTGCCCACCCGGCACTGAGGCTGCAGACTTGCTACCGCCAATATGCGGTTCGAATTACCGGCTCAAGGGGAGGAAGCTGCCACCGTCACACCACCATGGAAACCTCGCTGTCAACACTCCAGAGCGGGGGGACGTCACGTGACCAGGACCGCCTCCGACGTACGTTTCGTTGTGAGAACGTCTTCAGGGGGGCGTGCCTGGTCACTGATGCATCATGGTATTTGTAGTAGGTAAGGGCCGCTAATTGGTCAATTGGGAAATCTAATGCGGATACAGCCTCGGTGCTAGGACAACACTCACAGGTTAAATTCCACAAACATAGCGCAATAACACAAGGTCTTGTCTCGGTAATCATAGGATTCGATACATACATGTGTGTTTAGAAAATATATACTTAAAAACTTTAAAAAGCAGAGGGGAAAAGGAAAAACAATAAGTTTAAAAATCCGCAACTCTCGCATCCCTCCGGACGTGCAACACCATTGACACTGGATACATCTCACGAAAGATACAATGACATAGGCTGAGATAATCTACCTCAGAAGAGATAGATACGGACTTAATACCAAGAGGTGAAAAATTGGTTTATAAATAGAATGAACTACAAAACCAATAAGTTATTAAAATAATAAAAAAATATAATAAAAAAACGGCACATGAAAGGGAGATAGGAGGAACGCCTCCCCTAACCTTCTGTAGACGTGCATACCCAAAACCAAGGACCAGAGTCTCCCTAAATATATTAGTAAGTTAAATATGATAGACAATCTATTGACAAAGAGTCTAAATCATAAATGGTGGACAAAACCTCAAAATGGGGAACATAGCAATAACCACACATACAGTATAAACTAAAAAAAATAAATAAAAAGATATATAATAAAAAAGGGGGTAATACTTAAGAAAAAGGAGATCAACTTGGTATAAAAAATCAGTCATCAGTTAAAAAACAATTGAGATCTAGCTCAATGTTCAAACCTGTTGGTTGCATCGTACGCAATTTATGAACCCATTTCATTTCATTTTGTGAAACGCTGCGTAACATATGTGTACCTCGCCAGTGTCTATTAATTTTGTCAATACCATAAAAGGTACAAAGGCTAGGGTCACTCCCATGATGGCTAGCAAAGTGCCTAGACACGCTATGATTGGGGAAACTCTTTTTTATATTCGCCAGGTGTTCATTAATTCGAATCTTTAACTGACGGGTAGTTCTCTCCTTTTTTTGAATCGACATGAATCATTAAGATTCTATAAGCGTTATATCGATGACATCATCCTATTCTGGGAGGGACCGGGTGAATGCCTTATGACTTTTGTAGCACAAATGAATCAAAACAATTATGGACTGACTTTTACAGCTGAAACCAGTATGCTCTCTGTTAATTATTTGGATCTTACTATTAGGAAGGTT
This sequence comes from Rana temporaria, assembly GCF_905171775.1. NCBI lineage: Eukaryota > Metazoa > Chordata > Amphibia > Anura > Ranidae > Rana > Rana temporaria. Next base: position 289,142,573 of record NC_053491.1, on the reverse strand, counting down.
AATTCTAATTTCCAAACACTTACTTACTTTAAACCTACAGACCGGAATGGGTACGTGCCCACCCATAGCTGCCATCATCCCTCCTGGATAGGGGCAGTCCCTAAGGGACAGTTTATGAGGTTAAAAAGAAACTGTGACACTGAGGAAGATTTTGAGATCCAAGCTAAATTGTTAACCACTAGATTTCTAGAAAAAGGATACACAGGGGATACACTGAAACATGCCTATGATCAAGTTGCCATTTTGGATAGACAATCCTTGTTGGTCCCCAAACCCAAAAAAGAGTATAAGAATGAGGTACCTTTTATATCTGGGTTTCACAGGCAGTATCGTCAAGTAGAGTCAGTGTTCAAACGTCATTGGCACATTTTGATGAAGGACAAAGATCTCATCACTTCAATCCCCAAGGTGCCAAAATTTATCTACAAGAGAGCACCAGGCCTTAGGAATAAAATTGCTCCTAATGTTCCCGATCCACCCAAGAAATTGGTCACCTTTCTGGATGGATCTGGTTTCCATCATTGTACCAGGTGTAAAGCATGTAGGACAACGCGGAAACCTGGAGACAAGAAGAAAAAAATTGAGTTCAGATCTAATGTCACAGGGGAATCTTTCAAAATCAAACCCCTGATCACATGTGCTTCCGACCATGTCACGTATGTTCTCGAGTGTCCCTGCTCTTTACAGTACGTGGGGAGAACTACCCGTCAGTTAAAGATTCGAATTAATGAACACCTGGCGAATATAAAAAAGAGTTTCCCCAATCATAGCGTGTCTAGGCACTTTGCTAGCCATCATGGGAGTGACCCTAGCCTTTGTACCTTTTATGGTATTGACAAAATTAATAGACACTGGCGAGGTACACATATGTTACGCAGCGTTTCACAAAATGAAATGAAATGGGTTCATAAATTGCGTACGATGCAACCAACAGGTTTGAACATTGAGCTAGATCTCAATTGTTTTTTAACTGATGACTGATTTTTTATACCAAGTTGATCTCCTTTTTCTTAAGTATTACCCCCTTTTTTATTATATATCTTTTTATTATTTTTTTTAGTTTATACTGTATGTGTGGTTATTGCTATGTTCCCCATTTTGAGGTTTTGTCCACCATTTATGATTTAGACTCTTTGTCAATAGATTGTCTATCATATTTAACTTACTAATATATTTAGGGAGACTCTGGTCCTTGGTTTTGGGTATGCACGTCTACAGGAGGTTAGGGGAGGCGTTCCTCCTATCTCCCTTTCATGTGCCGTTTTTTTATTATATTTTTTTATTATTTTAATAACTTATTGGTTTTGTAGTTCATTCTATTTATAAACCAATTTTTCACCTCTTGGTATTAAGTCCGTATCTATCTCTTCTGAGGTAGATTATCTCAGCCTATGTCATTGTATCTTTCGTGAGATGTATCCAGTGTCAATGGTGTTGCACGTCCGGAGGGATGCGAGAGTTGCGGATTTTAAACTTATTGTTTTTCCTTTTCCCCTCTGCTTTTTAAAGTTTTTAAGTATATATTTTCTAAACACACATGTATGTATCGAATCCTATGATTACCGAGACAAGACCTTGTGTTATTGCGCTATGTTTGTGGAATTTAACCTGTGAGTGTTTGTCCTAGCACCGAGGCTGTATCCGCATTAGATTTCCCAATTGACCAATTAGCGGCCCTTACCTACTACAAATACCATGATGCATCAGTGACCAGGCACGCCCCCCTGAAGACGTTCTTACAACGAAACGTACGTCGGAGGCGGTCCTGGTCACGTGACGTCCCCCCGCTCTGGAGTGTTGACAGCGAGGTTTCCATGGTGGTGTGACGGCGGCAGCTTCCTCCCCTTGAGCCGGTAATTCGAACCGCATATTGGCGGTAGCAAGTCTGCAGCCTCAGTGCCGGGTGGGCACCCTTTTAAGTAAGAGGCCATTTGGCTGTTTTCCATGATTTTAATGTATTTTTAATTAAACGTTATCACGCTATTGGCATCTCCTCTGGTTTTCCTTTTATACATATATCCTATTTGGAGCTCCTGATCTACTATCGGTTTTCCCTTATCCTTATGTGCGCAGGCACAATCCTGCATAAGCTTGTGTGACCATCTTTTTCACCAAAGTGGTCAACAAGCTCTGGTAAGAGCAATCTATATATTTACACCTTGGGTGAAATTGAAGATTTACATGTGGTGGTGGCACCCCCCCTTCTTTCCCTTCTAAGAAGATCACCTTAATTGAAGAGTTTTTGGACAACTTTCTTCTTTTTTCTTTTTTTCGTTTGGGACTTTTAAAGACTCTGTATATTTGATCATATTGAATCACATTTTCATCAATGCGCAGCGCTGTCTGCAATATCTTGGGACTTTATTTATTAATCATTTTTTAGGCAATTATATATTGTTCACATATGCTGATTTAATTATTATCCAATCACGGATCAGGTCACTGATTTTGGATTTGGATTTTGACACTTTTGCACTAATCAAGGTTTGTGTCTAGTATAGAGCGCCCTCTATCCCCACTTCTAACGTTCACAATCCAGCATTGTTTATGAGGAGCAGCTTTTTTATTTTGTAGATTATTATTTAGGTAATTAGGCGCGGAATTTTTTGCTATTTACACTTACAAATATAGGATTAAAAACAAGCATGTAAACAGTAGCTTGCCTGCCTGGTGTCAATCCACCTCTCCTAGTGTTGAAAGAATCGCGGGGATGCTTCGTCAGAAGGCGTGGCTACATGGCATGGCTCACTCCTATTTATAGGCTGTTTTTTGGTAATTTAACCCTCCGACTGCCTCCAATTTCAATCAATGCAGAGATCACTCTTATCATTACATAATTGCTCTATACTCATAATGTGTGTAGTTTGCATTAATACATCCACCAAACGTACAATGCAACTTTGAGGATAAAATGTTGAAACTATATGATATGTTCTAATGTCTTTGGATGGATCCATGGATGGGTTTGTGCTTCATGTGTAGTGCATCAAACCACCACAAAATATAACTGGATACACATTCTCCAGTCTCTCATTCTAAATGTCTTATATGAATCCATCCAAAACATAAATACTGAATACAAAATACATAATTAAAAACATCTATAATTCATAATTTAAAAATGTAAAATTAAAAAATATTTTAAAAATCCAATCGGTCACTATTGAATAATTGATGTACTGCAAACCCCATAAATTTATATGTAAAGCCAAAATAATAAATTTCTATATTAATAGTCACTAGGGATGAGCCGAACACCCCTCGGTTCGGTTTGCACCAGAACATGCAAACAGGCAAAACATTTTTTTGGACACGCAAACACCGTTAAAGTCTATGGGACACGAACATGAAAAATCAAAAGTGCAAATTTTAAAGGCTAATATGCAAGTTATTGTCATAAAAAGTGTTTGGAGACCCTTTCACACCAGTGGCCTGCTGGAGGTCATTTTGTAGGGCTCTGCCTGTCTCCTGGAATCTCCTCCATGCTCTTGAGACTGTGCTGGGAGATACGGCAAACCTTCTGGCAATAACAGGTATTGATGTGCCATCCTGGAGGAATTGGACTGCCCGTGCAACCTTTATAGGGTCCAAGTATCGCCTTGTGCTACCAGTAGTGACACTGACCCTAGCCAAATCCAAAACTAGTGAAAAACAGAAAAGATGAGTAGGGAAAAAAATGTCAGACACCTCCACCTGAAAAAACATTCCTGTTTTGGAGGTCGTCTCATTGTTGCCCATCTAGTGCACCTGTTGTTAATTTCAATTAACAGCAAAGCAGCTGAAACTGATTAACAACCCCCGCTGTATACACCCCTCCCCCTCTGCTACTTAACTGACCTGATTAATATCCCAGGAGTTCTGATTCAAAAGTGTTCCTTTAATTTTTTTGAGCAGTGTAGAATTTTGGGGGGATCCCCACACCATTTTTTGCACAATTCCGATTAATATCCATGCCAGCCCTGAATGGTCTGATATAGAATGTGGTGGGACCCCCACACATTTTTTTACAGGCACACTATAGACACCCCCCAGGTATGAAATTTAAAGGAATATTTCACTTTTATTGTTTCACTTTAAGCATTATTAAAATCTCTGCTCCCAAAAAAAATTCAATTTTTAAAACTTTTTTTTTGACTGATACATGTCCCCTGGGGCAGGACCCGGGTCCCTAAACACTTTTTATGACAATAACTTGCATATTAAGCTTTAAAAAAACGTTTAAAGGGTGTTCCGCGGCTTTTAGAATTTGCTGCAAACACCCCAAATTGTTCGCTGTTTGGCGAACAGGCGAACAGCCAATGTTCGAGTCGAACTCATGTTCGACTCAAATATAAAGCTCATCCCTAATAGTCACTAATAAAGCAGTTTAAATCCAGCTGGGCAAAGTGTCAGTCAAAAAAATCCATTTAATCCTCTATTTTGACAGTTCCCTGTCTCTATTTTCACCTTGCCAGTTCCTCCAAAACTTCAGGCCTGCAGGGTCCCTGTTATGCTCATGCCTAAAGTGTAATACACTGTGATCTTTATGCCCTGTGCATATATTATAAATATGCTATGAGACTCACTTACCTAGTTTCGGCCAATATACATTAAACCACAAGGGCACTGCATAGACCACTTATGTCGAATTGCAAGAAATAAAATCTTTGATCTCAAATTCACATCCTTTAGATGATGAACTGAACCTAGTAAGACCTCTAATATGAGTATTAACCTGCTGGTAGACCTTACATTTTCTGCATGCATAAAAACTAGTAGCCAGATTCAGGTAGAGCGGCGTATGTTTAAGCGGGCGTAGCGCAGCTCATATGCGCTACGCCAACGTAAAATAGAGAGGCAAGGCCAGTATTCACAAAGCACTTGCTCCCTAAGTTACGTCGGCGTAGCGTAAATGGGCCGGCGTAAGCCCGCCAAATTCAAATTAGGAAGGTAGTGGGCGTGTTGTTTTAAAATGAGTCGTGACCCCATGTAAATGCATGGCCGTACGAACAGCGCATCCACGCGCATGCTCAGAATCACGTCGCATATACTCCCTAAGAAACGACGGCTCAATGCGTACGACGTGAATGTAACCTACGCCCAGCCTCATTCACGTACGACTTACGCAAACAACGTAAAATCCAACGGCAGTTCCGACGTCCACACCCTACACGACTTAGACCAGCTATTTGGTGGTTTATCTTTACGCCGGACGTACGCCTTACGTAAACAGCGTAGCTTACTGCGATGGGCGCAAGTACGTTCGTGAATCGGCGTATCTAGGTCATTTACATATTCGACGCATAAATCAAAGGAAGCGCCCCTTGTGGCCAGCGTAAATATGCACCCAAGATACGACGGCGTAGGAGACTTACGTCGGTCTTATCTTGGCAAAATTCAGGCGTATCTCATTTAAAGAATTAGCATATACTGTAGATACGACGACGCTCATTTGGACTTATGACGGCGTATCAGTAGATACGTCGGCGTAAGTCTTTGTGAATCCGGGCCATAGTGTGTGCCAGAACATCTGTAGTTGTCTGGGCGGATCCAACACTTTCTTTACTATCCTATCCCCAAAAGAAGGTGCTTTTCGAAAAATAAAATTGGGGTAATACTCTTTTTAACTTTTTTCCATACCTAATATCCTCCAATGCTTTTTAAAAATATCTTCTATTCCTCTATATCGAATGTGGAAATTGCTAATAAACCCCCATTCTTGTTTTGTGTCATTGGGTCTCTCATTGCCTTTTAAACATACAAAACCTTTTTCTTCAAAACATTTTATTACGTGTGTAAACATTTCTAAATGCCCATAAATGTGTCTAACACGCCTAAACAAGGGAATAAGCATGTCATTGTTTCTTCTATTGGCTAGAATAAAGTAATACTCTAAATAGTAAAATTAGTTTATGCTCATATGCATCTAAACATAATCTGTGCATAAATGCGCATAAAAATACATATTAGTCCTGGCAAAAAACAATGCTGCATATTTTCATATACCTGTGTGTATGAAGCTTAAGAGGTCTAAGGTGACCTAAGTGTGGTATACTTGTAGTGTCGATGACTACTTTGTGATTGTTGCTTTTTTGTTGCCTCATTATTATCATCCTCCTTGGTTGTCAATTTTACATAGGCATCCAGGATAGTAAACAATATACCATTTATTGTCAAAAGTATTGTGACACCTGCTTTTTCACACACATGAACTTCAATGGCATCCCAGTCTAAGTCCATATGGTTCAAAATTGAGTTTTCCCAGCCTTTGCAGCTATAACAGCTTCAACTCTTCTGGGAAGGCTGTCCATAAGGTTTAGGCTGCATTCACACCTGAGCGACAAAACGCCCGACGCCGGACGCTTCTGCCGCTAGAGGGGAGAATTCCCATTGCTGTCTATGGAGATGGTTCACATCTCATAGACGCCGAACGCCTGTCGCCTGAAAAAAAGTCCCGGACCCTTTTTTTCAGGCGACAGTGGCGTTTTCCCATTGACAGCAATGGGAAGACTTTTGAAAAAAAAAAAAAAAAATGAAAGTTTCATAATCGCGGCAAAATACGCCGCTACCGCCGAACGCGCCTGTCGCTCAGGTGTGAATGGACTCTAAGGCATGTATCTATGGGAATGTTTGACCATTCTTTCAGAATTGTATTTGTAAAGTCAGGCACTGATAATGGAGGAGAAGGCCTGACTCACAGTCTCTGCTCTAATCCAAAGGTGTTCTATTGGGTTCAGGTCAGGACTCTGTGCAGGACAGTCAAGTTCCTCCATCCCAAACTCATTCATCTATGTCTTTATGGACCTTCCTTTGTGCACTGGTGCGCAGTCATGTTGGAACAGGTAGGGGCCATCCCCAAACTGTTCCCACAAAGTTGGGAGCATGAAAAATGTCTTGGTATGCTGATGCCTTAAGAGTTCCCTTCACTAGAACTAAGGGGCCAAGCCCAATCCCTGAGAAACAACCCCACACCATAACCCCCCCCCCCCCTCCACCAAATGATTTGGACCATTGTGCAAAGAAAAGTTCAATAAAGTCACAGGGCCAGATTCTTAGAGGAGATACGACGGCGTATCTCCAGATACGCCATCGTATCTCTGCGTCCGGCCGGTCGTATCTATGCGCCTGATTCTTAGAATCAGTTACGCATAGATATCTATTAGATCCGACAGGCATAAGTCTCTTACGCCGTTGGATCGTAACTGCATATTTATGCTGGCTGCTAGGGGCGTGTACGCTGATTTACGCGCCAAAATAAGTAAATCAGCTAGATACGCGAAATCACAAACGTACGCACGACCGACGCAGTACAGTTACGCCGTTTACGTTAGGCTTTTCCCGGCGTATAGTTACCCCTGCTATATGGTGGCGTAAGTGCAGCGTACCAATGTTAAGTATGGCCGTTGTTCCCGCGTCAAAATTTGAAAAAGTTAAGTCGTTTGCGTAAGTCGTCCGTGAATGGGCTGGATGTCATTTACGTTCACGTCGAAACCAATGACGTCCTTGCAGTGTACTTTGGAGCAATGCACACTGGGAAATTCCACGGACGGCGCATACGCAGTTCGGGAAAAACATCAATCACGTCGGGTCAAGCCTGTTTTACATAACACACGCCCACCTCTTCACAATTTAAATTAGGCGGGCTTATGCCGGCCTATTTATGCTATGCCGCCGCAACTTTTTTTTGAGAATACGGCTCTTTCCTGTAAAAGTTGCGGAGGCGTAACGTAAATAGGATACGTTATGCCCGCACAAAGTTACACGATTCTACGTGAATCTAGCCCTTGGATGATCGAGTTTGGGGTGAAGGAACTTTACTGAACACACCAAGGCCAGTTCTCTAAATGTGCTAGAAACTCAGCCTGTTCCCCTCCAATGATCAGACTTGTCATGACACCCTCCCCTGAACAGCCTTTCACTAAAAAGATTAGTGTGCTGCATTGTAAACTCCCCTAGCTCTTATACAGCTGATAACAGAGGGAATGTAATGACTTACAGAAAGTGTATATATAATGTTTTTTTTTCTATACACAAATGTTTTGCCTTTCATTTCTATTTAAAACTGAATGGGCTGTTTGACAAGGGAAGTTTTTACAATAACTTTTTTTTTTTTAAATCAGAAAGGTGTTTATTGATACATAAACAAATTCAAACAAACAGTACATCTCTCCATTGCACAGACATAGGTTAATTTCTTAAAAGCGTGTAACATACATGAAAATAGACACGTCCCCCTCTTCACCCACCGGCACCAGTCCTCCCCATTTAACAAATATACATGTCCCCCCCCCCCCCGACACCAATAATACAATAGACAAGCCCTTGTGATCCCACAATAGCAGTTGTCTACAAGCACCTCAGAATTCTGGTCATGACAAGCTCCCTGGGGCTCAAACCCGGCGTATCCAGCCACAACCCCCATATTCTCTCAAATCTGCCAGGACACCCTCTATGCTGATAAATATGTTTTCCATCTCTAATGGCTTTCCCACGTGGGAAATCCAAGAGGAAAGGGTCGGTGGGGAGGCAGACTTCCACCTCATTAGTATCAATTTTCTAGCCTGGAACAGTGTCCTAGAGACAGCCACCCTGGTTGCTTCCTCAGGGACTGCATCTTCCAACACCCCCAGCAGGCAACAAACAGGATCGACCGGAACCTTCGTCTGAAAAGCAGAGTTGATTGTCTCCACCACCCCACCCCAGTATCTGTGTAGTTTTGGGCATCACCACAGGAGATGTATCAGGTCCCCCTCGCGCTGCTGGCATCGGCAGCACAACGGGTCCACCCGCCTACCCATCCTGTGCAATCTCACCAGTGTATAGTGTACCCACAGCAATATGTACAGTTGTGAAACCTTTTGTGCGACATTTAGGGAGCATGTAGTTAGGGATTGAAGGGCTTCCTCCCACTGGTCACCCGTAACCTGGCCGAGATCCCTCTGCCAGGCAGACAGTCCCCACATGGGTACGTGTCCAGGTGTTTGGACAGTAGCATCTGATAGCACTGGGAAATAATTCCTTTGGTCTCAGAGATTGATCTCAGCAAGTGGAATACCGGAGCGGGTGACAACGTCCACTCCACAGCATTCCCCTGTGCTGCCACTGCGTGCCTAAGCTGAAGATAGGAGAGCCACATAGATGCCGGAAGATCGAATCGAGCCTGCAGCTGAGGAAACGTCAGCAGCCTGCCATTATGGAATATCTGAGACAACATAGTTATCCCAAAAGTTTTCCAGCGGGATCCCTGCTGCAATTTAGCCAATTCAGTGTAAGAGGAGTTATTCCATATAGGACTATGTTCAGTGAACCCCCTCACCCCCTGGAGCTGCCTACCCTTGTTCCACATCTTTTGAGTTAACGTCAATGTCGGGTTTAGCTTATTGGACTTGAGAAACATTTGTGCCTCCAGGCCAAGGGGAATGGTCTCGGCTCCAGAAGCAAACAGCAGCAGCCGTGCCGCCGATCCCTCTGGGTCCCGAGCCATGGAGCCTACCAAATGCTGTAGCTGTGCAGCCAAGTAGTATACCCAAGGGTTGGGGACCGCCAACCCTCCATCATCCTTAGCTCGCTGGAGCTGCTCCAGCCTGATCCTGGGGGTCCTCCCGCTCCACAGCAACTTTCTGAAAAGGGTGTTCACTACTCTAAAAATCTTCAAGTGAATAACCACCGGGGAGTTATGGAGGAAGTACAGCAGTTGGGCCATTAAGATCATTTTGATTAAGTTTGCTTTGCCTGCCAGGGACATCTTAAGGTTGTTCCATGTGTTAATCTTATCTCTAAATCGGGACAGCAAAGGATATACATTTAGCAAACAGTAGTCTGACAGTTTGGGCGAGATTTGCACCCCTAGATACTTGAAACTATCCACTACAGGAATGGGGCATGAGGCCGGGAGGGTCACCTCCCTGTCCTCATCTAGCATCATCAGGGCAGATTTGGACCAATTAATGGTCAGGCCTGAAAAGTGGCCTTTTACAATAACTTTTACTGTTAGAACTGTTCCCACAAAGGTTACAGTCCTTTAGTGAAGGGTTACTTACTTAACTTGTGCACTATTGATCAAAGTAGAACAATTTCACCATGCTGCCAACCAATAAGTGACAGATGCGGTCTCAAATCCCACTGCTGCCACAGGAATGTGACAATTGCATTCTCTGCATCACGCTGTGGAGAGGTTTTCTAGCTCATAGAACAACAATCTAAATTCCAGTAGATTAACAGTAATCATCACTTGGATGGTTAACTCCACAGCTAACCCTTTACACACATTAAAAGTAGTTGTCATTGTATGAATACACACCATTTATAGAAATGCTGACCTTTACAAAATGTCCGTGATACAACAATATTTGTTAAAAAAATAAATACAAAATAGACAGTAAACTACTCTACAGTAGTCTGCTTGGATTTGGTTTTGACACTCCTGGTAAGTACATTCACTCTGATAAAATAAAGGTTATATATTCTTGCCATTGAGATACTTGGATGTAACAGTGATTGCCGTTTATTGGAATATTAGTGTTGTAATAGAATTTTTTCCCTGGTCCAATTCCAGAATACTTTTCTATTCTGCCTCTGATTCAAATCTATAATGATGTGAATGCATGCATGTAAAAGAATCACACTGGGACACACTGGTTCAGTGCACGCTCTTCCTCATCAACAGGAACCCCTTTATTCAGGTTACAGCTCTTTATAGTCAAAGTGACATAAGCAAACGTTATTACACATGTGTGTATATGATTGGTTCATCCGTATATGGTCCTTTTCCTGTCGACATCTGTTCCTTGCCACGAGGCTGCCTTCCAAAGTTTCAGCAGACATTTTCTTTGCACGGTGGGAGGGGTAGGAAAAGGAGTGAGAGTAAGACATCTGTTTTTCATTTTGAATATCTCTGTCATAATTTTCAGTCAATGAAAATACTACTGTTTCTCACGTGATCACTAAGACTATATATATATTGCAACAAGAAAGAAAATAAATAATAAAAATAATAAAGAAGAAAAGAGAATAACAATATTTGAGTGTTTAAAAGAGAGAGATAACAGAGACATAAAATAATAATTTTATCAACTTCATCACAGTGTTTATGCTGCTTTTAATCCTGAACCAAGTAAATGCAATATTTTACAATAAACATAACTCGTAAGGTGGTTTTACACTATGAGTGTTTAAATATTTATTGGGGACAGTCACCACACTGATATGGATGATCCTGATGATTGTCAGTATCCAGTGGTCGGTTTTGGGATCTTTTCCATCTGGCTTTCTATATGAGACTGGTGCATAAGGTGTCATTTGAGCTTGTGTGACCTTCCGTATTAGGAGGTCCATTTTTTGTGGCAAGGATACATCCTGACCTATGGTGTGGGTAAAGTCATGTGGTGAAGGGATTCTTCTTGGTTCTGAAACACAGGATTACATTTTGTTTGTCACTTTTTTTTTTCCTTTTTTTCACATTTGCATTTTTATATGGACTTTAAATTTCCACTTGGACTTTAGTGCAACACATAAATGAATTCATTGCCTGTTTTTAGGTTTAACTACTTCAGCGCTCACACCTGTAAACCCTCAATGGACCAGAGAAAATTAAAAATTCACGCTATGAATGTTTTTATTCAGTAAATAATGCTTACATGTCTCTCTATTGTCTTGAAACAAGTATCTTTTTAACAAATCCCTAAAAAAAAGTAAGAATACTTAAAATATAATAACGAAACAAAAAAAAATGTAAGTTCAACTCGAACATCAGGTGTTCGCCCGTTCGCTTAACAGCGGGAAATTTGAGTACCACGGAATGCCCCATAATACACTGCAATATGGCAGTGCATTGCTGCATGCTTTGGCCAATCACTGAGATTGGCCAATTATGCCGAGAGGCAGGGTGCCTTTGGCCAATTATGGCTCAGGGGGACTCAAGCCCACGCCCCACACTATATAAGGCTGCTTACATAGCGGCCATGTATAGTGTGTGGACAAAGATAGATTGAGCTAGATTAGGCAGGCAGGTTAGTGGTGCTCAGGCAGTGTATAATATATATATATATATATATATATATATATATATAAATACAGTCTAGTGTATATATATATATATATATATATATATATATATATATATATATATATATACATATATATATATAAATATATATATCCATACCTGACCCTTTTCCGAGCATGCAACCTGGCAGGACGCAGGAAAAGGGGGGACAAGAGAGCGCCCCCCCCTCCTGAACCGTACCAGGCCACATGCCCTGAAAATGGAGAGGGTTGCTTTGAGGTCCTTCCCAAAGCACCTTGTCCACATTTTGATGGGGACAAGGGCCTCATCCCCACAACCCTTGCCCAACGGTTGTGGGGATCTGCGGGTAGGGGGCTTATCGGAATCTGGAAGCCCACTTTAAAGCGGGGGTTCACCCTATCGACGGGAAATTTTTTTTTTTTTTATTTTACCTTAAAATCAGGCATTGTAGCGCGAGCTACAGTATGCCTGTCCCGAATTTTTTACCGTCGTACTCACCTTGTAGTCGTCCATCGAAGATTCCGGGGAATGGGCGTGCCTATGGAGACGGAGGATGATTGACGGCCGGCTCTGGCGCGTCACGCTTCTCCGGAAATAGCCGAAATAGGCTTGGTCTTCACGACGCGTGCGCATAGCCTGTGCGCAGGCGCCGTGAAGAGCCGAGACCTACTCCGGCTGTCTTCGGGGAGAGTGACGTGCCAGGGCCGGCCGTCAATCATCCTCCCTCTCCATAGGCACGCCCATTCCCCGCGGGAGCCGGAATCTACGAGCATGCAACCTGGCAGGACGCAGGAAAAGGGGGGACAAGAAAGCGCCCCCCCCTCCTGAACCGTACCAGGCCACATGCCCTGAAAATGGAGAGGGTTGCTTTGAGGTCCTTCCCAAAGCACCTTGTCCACATTTTGATGGGGACAAGGGCCTCATCCCCACAACCCTTGCCCAACGGTTGTGGGGATCTGCGGGTAGGGGGCTTATCGGAATCTGGAAGCCCACTTTAAAGCGGGGGTTCACCCTATCGACGGGAAATTTTTTTTTATTTTTTATTTTACCTTAAAATCAGGCATTGTAGCGTGAGCTACAGTATGCCTGTCCCGAATTTTTTACCGTCGTACTCGCCTTGTAGTCGTCCATCGAAGATTCCGGGGAATGGGCGTGCCTATGGAGACGGAGGATGATTGACGGCCGGCTCTGGCGCGTCACGCTTCTCCGGAAATAGCCGAAATAGGCTTGGTCTTCACGACGCGTGCGCATAGCCTGTGCGCAGGCGCCGTGAAGAGCCGAGACCTACTCCGGCTGTCTTCGGGGAGAGTGACGTGCCAGGGCCGGCCGTCAATCATCCTCCCTCTCCATAGGCACGCCCATTCCCCGCGGGAGCCGGAATCTACGATGGACGACTACAAGGTGAGTACGGGGTTAAAAAAATCGGGACAGGCATACTGTAGCTCGCGCTACAATGCCTGTCTCGATGGTAAAATGTGTCGGGGGGGGTGAACTACCGCTTTAACAAGAGGGCCCCCATATCCTGCCGCCCCTATGTTAATGGTATCGAGTACATTGTACCCTTACCCATTCACCAAAAAAGGTGTCCAAATGCAAAAATGACAGAAGACAGTTTTTGACAATTCCTTTATTATAAAAAAGTGTCCCGCAATGTCCATCCATCTTCAAAAAAACCCTGCCACCGACTGCTGTCATATGGGCAAGGGCGGGCCATCAGGGTGCTGTAACCAGTTGACCCCATGCCCTTCTGATGTCATGTGATGTCAGATGGGGCGAGGTCACCCATTTACGTCACTGGTTGGCCCCGCCCTTTCCTATGAAACAACTGTCAAAGAGTAAAGACAGCATGGGAAGCCTCCCGTGGAGGCAGAGTTTTACAATTTTTTTGGCGACAATCATAACGCCCTGATTGACAATGGATTTACATTGCGGGACACTTTTTGTTTTTTCTCCTGATGTTTTTACTTTCTTGACACTTGTTTTGTGAATTGGTAGGGGTACAATGTACCTGATACCCATTCACATAAGGGGGGTTGGGATCTGGGGGCCCCGTTGTTAAAGGTGGCTTCCAGATTGTGATAAGCCCCCCACCCGCAGACCCTCACAACCAATCAGTAAGGGTTATGGGGATGAGGCCCTTGTCCCCATTAACATGGGGCCAAGTTGCTTTGGGGGAACCCCAAAGCACCCTCCGCATGTTGAGGGCATGTTGCCTGGTACGGTTCAGGAGGGGGGGCGCTCTCTCGTCCCCCACCCTTTCCGAATGTCAAGAACGCGGTGACGTACAACACTAGAACGAGCTGAGAAAAATTATGTTTAATGATTCCGAGCATGAGTTGAATTGATTGCGTTGGATTTTTGTGCGTTGAATTGTGTACACTTGGTCGGACTTTCCGGCAAGAACTTTTGTTGTCGGAAAATTTGAGAACAAGCTCAGATCGAACATTTGTTGTCGGAAAGCCCAACTGTATGTGCGTGGCATAGCAGGGCATATTTTTAGCACTGATAACTGTAATAATGTCACTGGTCCCCAAACAAGAGAATGTCGCAGTCCCATAAAGAAATTGCTGATTCCAGCCCTTACTAGTAAAAAATTCAAAATAAATAAAAATGCCATAAAATTATCCCACAGTTTGTAGACACGATAACTTTTGCTTTGTTTATAGTGCAAAACATAAAAAACACAGAGGTGATCAAATACCACCAAAATAAAGCTCTATATATGGGGGAAAAAATTATATCAATTTTATTTAGGTACAGCGTTGCGATTTTCAGTTAAAGTTACTCAGTGCCGTATCGCAAATAATGGCCTGGCCATTAAGGGGGTAAAACCTTCTGGGGCTGAAGTGGTTAATTTTTATCCTTTAATTTTTTTGTTTCTTTATATACATGTTTGTATTGCCATGAAAGGTTTATTTTGGGTAACATACTCTACATCAGGTCCTGCCACTCCCTTCCCCCTTTTTCTTCCTGCATTTGAGCAAATGGTTCCCATATATCACACAATGTTTTTGTCCTCCTTTTTTTCCTTTTCCCTGGTTCTACCTCTTTTGTTTTTTACTTTCTTCTACTGAGTCTCTGATGCAGATAGCTAACCTATGGCCATAGAATGTCACCACTGACAGCATGGGGACTCCTGATCTGCCAGTGTTTAAAATGGTGCTCATGTCATGGGTTTTCCTGACATACTCTGCATAGGTGCTGACACTTCTAGCACACACGGGCCATGGTGGTGTTTCTTGTACAGCCAGTGCTTGCATCATTGTGTGGATACACATGGAGCCAAATGGCATAATGATGTCATTGTGTAGGCACCATTCTGGGACATCTGATCTATGCAGAAGCCATTTGGCACTAAGAGCAGATTCTTTTTGAGGCGTTTGTGGCAGTAAGGCTGGATCTGTTTAAGGATTTATAAAGGGGGGTAGGAGACACTAGGTCTGCATGCCTCCTTCCCCTAAATATCATAAGGGTACCTCTGGAGTAGGGATGAGCTTCGAGTTTGAGTCAAACTCATGTTCGACTCGAACATTGCCTGTTCGCCTGTTTGGCGAACAACGAACAATTTCGGGTGTTCGCGGCAAATTCGAAAAGCCGCAGAACACCCTGTTAAAGTCTATGGGAGAAATCTAAAGTGCTAATTTTAAAGGCTAATATGCAAGTTATTGTCCTAAAAAGTGTTTGGGGACCAGGGTCCTGTCCCAGGGGACATGTATCAATGCAAAAAAAGTTTTAAAAACGGCTATTTTTTACGGGAGCAAGTGATTTTAATAATGCTAAAAGTGAAACAATAAAAGTGAAATATTACTTTAAATTTCCTACCTAGGGGGGGTGTAAAGTTAGCATGTGAAATAATGCATGTTTCCCGTACATAGAACTGTCCCTGCACAAAGTGTCATTTCTGAAAGAAAAAAAGACATTTAAAACTGACTTGCGGCTATAATGAATTGTCGGCTCTGGCAATTCAGAGCGAATTTATTCATAAAAAAAAATAGCGTGGGGGTCCCCCCAAATTCAATTACCAGGCCCTTCAGGTCTGGAATGGATATTAAGGGGAACCCCACCGTCAATTTAAAAAAAAAATATGTGGGGTTCCCCCAAATATCCATTCCAGACCCTTCAGGTCTGGTGTGGATTTTAAGGGGAACTCCACCCCAAATTTAAAAAAAAATGGCATGGAGTTCCCCCAAAAATCCACACCAGACCCCTTATCCGAGCACGTTAACCTGGCCGACCGCAGAAAAGAGGGGGGACAGGTCCCGGCTTCCTGCTCCAATGTTGTCTGTATCCAGTGACGGGTGATCTCTCCTGTCCAGCGATGAGAAGATTGCCCGGGGACCCATAGCTCCAGAGCACAGCATCGGAAGCCGTCTCTCTCCGCCGGGCACAGCCCAGCGGAATGACGCGGCTATAGCTTTAACATTTCTTATATAGGGGACCCCGCCCCTTCTGACGCAAGGGGGAAGACCGGGCTTCCCCAGTGGCGTAGCAGAGGGTGCGGGGTCACGTGACAGACTGTGACATCCTCCCCATGTCACACTCTGTCCCCCCCTCTTTTCTGCGTCCGGCCAGGTTAACGTGCTCGGATAAGGGGTCTGGTGTGGATTTTTGGGGGAACTCCACGCCATTTTTTTTTAAATTGATGGCGGGGTTCCTCTTAATATCCATTCCAGACCTGAAGGGTCTGGTAATTCAATTTGGGGGGACCCCCACGCTATATTTCCTTTTTTTTTATGAATGAAGTCAGTTTTAAATGTCTTTTTTTCTTTCAGAAATGACACTTTGTGCAGGGACAGTTTTAAGTACGGGAAACATGCGCTATTTCACATGATAACTTTACACCCCCCAGGTACGAAATTTAAAGGAATATTTCACTTTTATTGTTTCACTTTTAGCATTATTAAAATCACTGCTCCCGAAAAAAACAGCCGTTTTGAAAAAAAAAAATTTCAATGATACATGTCCCCTGGGACAGGACCCAGGTCCCCAAACACTTTTTAGGACAATAACTTGCATATTAGCCTTTAAAATTAGCACTTTAGATTTCAAACGTTCGAGTCCCATAGACTTTAATAGGGTTCTAAAGTTCACACGAACGTTTGGTGTGTTTGCAAGTTCTGGTGCGAACCGAACAGTGTTCGGCTCATCCCTACTCTGGAGTATCAGGCAGTGAGGTGTGCAGGTAAGGTCTGGATATGTAGTTAAGGACTGCAGTTAATTTATCTTTAATAATCTCAATCTTATTAATTCTCAATTACCCTTGCCTTTGCCTGGTCCCCCATGTATGCTGCTTTCCCTAACCTAGTACATTCTTTGTCTAAAAGATCCCCTACAGGCACACAACTGTTAATTGTGTGGATGAATTTTTTTGGTAGGTGATTCTTCTTAGGGCACCCACATGTCCCGGATTCTTTACTTCTTCCAGAGTGCCCCCTTACATTCTGCAGGGTGCCCCCTTACATCCTCTAGAGTGCCCCCATACATTCTCCAGGGTGCCACCTTACATCCTCCAGGGTGCCCCCTACATCTTCCAGAGTGCCCCCTTAGTGCCCCTTTACTATCTCCAGAATGCCCCCTTATATCTTCCAGAGTGCCCCTTAGTACAGTAGTACTAAGGGTGCACTCTGGACAATGTAAGGGGGCACTTTGAAGGTACTAAAAAGGCACTCTGGAGGAGAATGTAAGGGGCACTCTGAGGGATCTTAGGGATGAACAGTAGTACTAAGGAAGCACTTTGGAGGAGGATGTAAGGGGGTACTCTGAAGGTACTAAAAAGGCTCTTAGAAAGAGAATGTAAGGGGAACTCCAGAGGATCTAAAAAGACACTAAGATGGCCCCCTGGAGGATGTAAGTGGGCACTCTGAACACTCCACACTCCTCTCCTGCACATACTATTTACCACTATACACTCCACACTCCTCTCCTACACATAATTCCCACAGCCATGCGCTCTGCACTCCTCTCCTGTACATACCAGCCACCGCCATACACTCCACACTCCTCTCCTGCACATACTACTCACCACCATACACTCTGCACTCCTCTCATGCATATACTGTGATGGACTTGAAACTAAAATGAAAATTTTATGTTATGATTAGAACTATTAAAATGTTTCTCGGTTTATATTTCTTTAATTCTTTTTATATTTCCATATTTCTTTTTATATATGCATATGTATGTATGTATGAGAATGATCAATACTGCTTATTTTCCTTAAAGAGTTTATATCAGGAATGATATATGATGGTTTTTAAAGTAATGAATTTAGCATTGAAAATACAAGGGAAAACTGTTTTGTTCAGAAGCCTCTACATCCTCTCCTTCTGTTTATCGTCTTTGGAATGTGTGCTCCGGCCCATCCCCATCATCCTGTCTTCCCCTCACCCAAATGACTGTTTGAATCTTGTAACCAAAGGAATTCTATGTAAAATGGCGAATGAGTTTGAAAAAAAGACACGAGGGGACTTTATGTCACATGACAAGAAGGGTGCGTGCAACTAGTCTGAGAAGAACATGGAATAGGAAACCACCCTTCTATATGAACTGGCCAATGAGGGTTCCCTGCTAAGCACAGGGGGTATGTAATAAGGGGGCTGGGATGAATGAATTTATGATGTGAACCAATCAAATGCATGTGTCTTGTGATGTCATCTTGCAATAAATTAGAGAGCTGGCTGAAGCTCCAGTCTCTCTCTCTGCTGTTGAAACGTTGGAAGGTGAGCATGTGGTCTGTTTTCTCCATAGATTGCACTGTCTCACCATAGTAATTTGAATCAAACGGCAGGATGGGTAACCCTGAGATTGTATCAGGAAAATTAATTAATGAGTCTCTATCAATACTACCCGCCTCTGAACACGCCACACTCCTCTCTGGCACATGCTACCCACCACCATACACTCCGCACTCCTCTCATGCACATGCTACCCACCACCATACATTCCACATGCCTCTCCCACACATAATACCCACAGCCATATGCAGGGCCGCCATCAGGAATTATGGGGCCCCTTACACAGCTTCAGGCATGCTTCCAGAGAACCGGGGGGGGGTGCTGCCGCCATAAACTGAGGGGGGGCTGCCGCGGATTGAGAAGCGGGGGGGCTTTACACAAAAACGAAGAAATAAAGAAAAAAAAATATAAAAAAAGGGGGGGAACCCATCCGGGGCCCTGGGGACCTCTGGGCCCTTTAATAAAAATTAAAAAAATATATATATAAAAAAATATATTTTTTTTTTTAAAAAGGGGGTTGCCATCTGGGGCTCTGGGGACCTCTGGGCCCTTTAATATATATATATATATATATATATATATATATATATATATATATATATATATATATATATATATATATATATAAATGTATGTGTGTGTGTGTGTGTATATATATATATATATATATATATATATATATATATATATATATATATATATAAAAAAAAAAAATAAAAAAAATAAAAATAAACATTTATTAAAAAAAAGGGGGGGGTTTGCCACACATGGGGCACTGGGGACCTCTGAGCCCTTTAATAATAATATATATATATATATATATATATATATATATATATATATATATATATATATATATATAAAAAAATATATATAAAGACAAAAAAATATATATATAAAAAAAATATATATAAAAAAATATATTTTTTTTATAAAAAAAGGGGGGTTGCCATCCGGGGCCCTGGGGACCTCTGGGCCCTTTAATAATAATAATAATAATAATAATAATATTATATATATATGGGGACCTCCGGACCTCTAAAAAAAAAAATGGCTCTTTATTAAAAAATAAAATAAAAATATATATAAAAAATATATTTTTTTATAAAAAAAAAATAAAAAAAAGGGGGGTTGCCATCCGGGGCCTCCAGGCCCCTGGGGACCTCCGGACCTCTAAAAAAAAAAAATTTGCCCTAAAAAAAAAAAAACATTTTTTTTTTTTTTTTTTTAAAGGGGGTTGCCATCCGGGCCCCTGGGTACCTCCGGGCCCCTTACAGGTTTAATGCCTGTACCCCCCTGATGGCGGCCCTGGCCATATGCTCTGCACTCCTCTCCTGTACATACCACCCACCACCATACACTCCGCACTCCTCTCCTGCACATACTACGTACCACCATACACTCCACACTCCTTTTCTGCATATACTACCCACCTCTGAACACTCCACACTCCTCTCTACACATACCACCCAATGCCATACACTATGCACTTCCCTCCTGCACATAATACCCACAGCCATACACTCTGCACTCCTCTCCTGTACATACTCACCACTGCAGTACACTATTTAACATCACCACTTTTTTTTTTACACTGTAAAGTATAAGTAATCTCAGACTCTATTTAACCACTTGCTTACTGGGCACTTAAACCCCCCTCCTGCCCAGACCAATTTTCAGCTTTCAGCGCTGATGCACTTTGAATGACAATTGCGCGGTCATACAACACTATACCCAAATTACATTTTATATATTTTTTCCCACAAATAGAGCTTTCTTTTGATGGTATTTGATCACCTGTGCGGTTTTTATTTTTTGTTAAAATAAAATAAAAATACAGATAAAAAAATTATAGATTTTTTGTTATAAAATTTTGCAAACAAGTAATTTTTCTCCTTCATTGATGTACGCTGATGAGGCTGCACTGATGTGCTGCACTCGTGGGCACTGATGGGCTGCACTCGTGGGCACTGATGGGCTGCACTGGTGGGCACTGATAGACGGCACTGGTGGGCACTAATAGACGGCACTGGTGGGCACTGAGAAGTGGCACTAATAGGTGGCATTGATAGGTGGCACTGATAGCTGGCAGTGATGGGCACTGATAGGTGGCAGTGATAGGCACTGATGGGTGGCAATAATGGGCACACTGATCGACACTGGTAAGTTGCACTGCTAGGTGGCACTGATGAGGCACTGATTGGCACCACTGGTGGGCATTGATAGGTGGATTTTGTGGGCATTGATAGGTGGCACTCGTGGGCATTAATAGGTGGCACTCGTGGGCACCGTGGGCACTGGCAGGTGGCAATGGCAAGTGACACTGGCAGGGGGTACTGTTAGCACAGATGAGGCAGAATTGCCTCTTCCTCTTCGGTGCCGATGTCCCTTACACATAAGCCAGTGATCAGCTTTTTTTTCTCCTCACGCTGTCAACATGAGGAGAAGGGGGGGATCGGCCCCTTACTCGGATCTGTGATCACCTGAGTCTCAGCGCCTGCGGGGAGCACACAAAGGGGAGGACATCTATTGACGTCCTCCCGGCAATTGGGGTCCACGCTGTGGCCGTCATTCGGCTATAGCGTGGACCCCTAGTGGTTAGCGACACTCCCTTTAAGCCAGGCCCAATATTTAGCACAATTTAAACCACACCCACATTTTGTCCCTACGCATTTTGCGTATCGCATTGTTGTTTTTCCTGATGTTTAGAGCCCACTTTTGATCTTGCAAAATTCTGTCTTGAAAAAAAAAATGAAAAAGATATCTCTGAAGATATTTGTGAAAAATTCAAGTATTCCCACTACATATGAAATATGTTCTAATAAGGCATTAGATCATTGTGACATGCATGTACATTGTATTATGTTTGAAGTGATTAGGAGGTTTATGCAGCAAGTTATGTATATGCTTGTGTATACACAGAAAAGTCTTTGAAAGTCTGGCAAAATGTGAGTATTTCTGTGTTTTTATCCATATTTTATTTTCTATGCATTACTGTTGAGAGACTACTGATATAAAAAGTTTTTTGGAGTTTTCAGTTTTGCATGCCTGGACCTCTACTTATTTAGCCAACGCATTTATGTTTATTTCCTTTAGCGAATTGACTTTAAACTGTTTTATGTGGTAGTTACCAAGCATTTTATTTATTTTTAGGTAAATACTAGGGATAGTTAATTGACATTTTCAGTATCGCTAGCAATATTTGGGAAAAATTGGTCAGGTCACCCAAATATCACTTGCGATATGCTTTGGTGAATAATGGAGCCCACCGAGTGATAGTAGCACATTTTATAAAAATATGCAGAAGTAGATCCCCCTTCCCCTCTGCAAAAATATGAGCAGATCAGTAAATGCTGTAAAGTAGATTCAAATGGCATTCAAATGCATCTGATCTACACTGCATTGCTTACTTTTCGTGGTCTATTTCCATTAGTGCTGGAGTAGAGGCTGCTATGGAAAATTGAATGTTACATTGACCATATAAATAGTAAATGATCATGTAACTACACTAAGGATAGATATGAAGTTGCTAAAATATAAAATACTCCTTGTCAGTAATAGGGTAGGTTTTTAATTTAACTGAAAGTGTTTTATGTATTGGAAATGAGCACTTATCAGCATTAGGTGTAATGATATGATTCAGATGTATCTATGTACTTATGTACATTGTAAGAGAATATTTTACTTAATAGAAAGTATATTTGAGTACTGTATGCATTAATGTTAATGTTTTTTTTTTTATTAGCCAGTAGGATTTAAATATACATAATTTAACCTTTTAAATCCCAGGGCTCTCTATATAGAGAACTAAAAGCTTGATATAGTTCCCTACCATCATTTTGGTCTAGATTTTTTAAGCAAAGATTTCATTCCTAGGTGTATGTATATTTAATATACAAAATACAACATTTACACCACCCTCCTTACCATACCATCCCAAATCAACTATTGTACCTAACCTTCTCTGTCAGCAGATCTACCAAACATGGAAACCCCCAAAACACATATAAATACCACCCCATGTAACTTATCACTCCGTAGACTATTCCCATCCCTCTCTACACATAGACTCCCCTAAACAATCTCTCTTATCTCAAGAAGCCAGCTTAATTCACAACACAGTCAATGCCAACAAAGATTTGACTTCCCTAAAAACTAGGTCCCTTCGGGCCTACGAGTTACAAAGTTTGTTAATACTCACTATACAACCTATACTACTCCATTGTATTTCCTTACGTACACTATAGCTTTGTTATACAACTTTTTGTCATTGTATTTGGATTGAATGATAAACCACTGTTACAGTTTGCATGTTTATCTTCAGGCCGCTGGGCCCATGTAATATCTCATATTGTACACCCACCCGTCTCTGTACACTTACCTTGAATATCCTTAAAAGAGAAGATTTTTTTTTCTATTCATACTTACCTCGGTGGATGCAGCATCAGGCTGATGATGCATCTGTCCCCCGGCATCTCTGCACTGAGAACCGAGCCACGAACACCGCTGTTGGCTCGGTTCTCACTCCTCCTCGACCAGAGCGATGCTGACTGTCAGTCAGCATGTCTTCTGCTCTACTTCTCAGCGCTCATTGGAGCGCTGAGCAGTGGTTGGGCGTGGAGCGGCCGTCTCAGCAGCTCGCTGAGACGGCCATTAATCAGGGCAGCAGGCAGATCCGGACTTGAAAGTCGTGATGACGCTCTGCCCTGACTGATGGCAGTGATATCAGTGGAGAGTGGAAAAACGGGTCACAGGAGTGCAAATCGAATTGCACTCCTGTGACCCATAGGAGAAGCCCAGCCTAAAAAGCTCAGGCTGGGCTTATCCTTTAATAAAATATTATGGAAACGAAAAAATATAAAAATACAACATTTATCAATTATGTTAAATAGAAAAGAAAAAAAAAACTGTGTAGATGATTTCTACTTTGTACTTTGATTGCAATGTTTGATCAGATTTAAAACAAAACTACAGGCTGAAGAAAAAAGTTATGCCGCGTACACACGGTCGTTTTTCGGCATGAAAAAAAATAATTTTTCAGCATGTCCAAAAAACAACGTTTTTCCAACTTCATCATTAAAAACGATGTTGCCCACACACCATCGTTTTTGAAAAATTATGAACAAAGCGCAATGACGTACAACACGTATGACGGCACTCTAAAGGGGAAGTTCTATTTGCCTTTGGGCTGCTTTTAGCTGATTTCGTGTTAGTAAAAGATGATTCACTCTTTTTTGTCTGTTACAGCGTGATGAATGTGCTTACTCCATTATGAATGGTAGATTTACCAGAACGAGCGCTCCCGTCTCATAACTCGGTTCTGGGCATGCACGGGTTTAAAACGTCGTTTTAGCCCACACACGATAATTTTTTACAACCCGAAAAACGACATTTTAAAAAACGACATTAAAAAATGCAGCATGTTCACATTTTTTTTAGACAACCATAATCGTCTGGTTGTTACCTAACCAGGGATACCATCAGTCATTGTGGCAATATACAAAATAGAAAATATAATCAGCGCAATAAAACACAAAAAAGATAACAAGCAGCTG
This sequence comes from Rana temporaria, assembly GCF_905171775.1. Lineage (NCBI taxonomy): Eukaryota > Metazoa > Chordata > Amphibia > Anura > Ranidae > Rana > Rana temporaria. Next base: position 289,118,280 of record NC_053491.1, on the reverse strand, counting down.
AACACTGGGATTCAATTAATAAAATTCCTGAGAGTAAATGTAAATAGATAGTGCAGCGCTTAAAAGTCCAAAAAATAGAAAGTCCAATATGAATCTTTTCTAAAGTGACTGGTGATGAATAGGAATCATGCAGGTGCTGTAGCGTGAAAATAAGAAGAGACACCTCCACCAATGGTAGTAATGGCCGCTCACCTCACAGATATGACCCTCTGTTAGATAAGGTCATAAACAGCATTCCCATAAGGGTATCGCCAAAGGAAATCCAGCAATGATATAAGCAATAAAAGGCAATGATCTTCAGAGCAAGGTCAGCAATCGAGCATCAAATCCAGGCATATAAAAGAAAAACAGCACATAGTGTTTCTCCGTGCAGGTATAACAGCAAATTTTAATAAACTTTAAAAAAACGCACTTACAGAGCAAGGCACTAAGTCCAGTGCCAGGAAAAACAAACGTGTGTGTAGGTATTCAATCTGTGATCGCGGGTGACGTCACGCTCTCCCTACCGAACGTTACGTCCCTGGGGCGGGACTTCTTCAGCGGTTGTAGGGGAGATAGACAATCACCCTGTTATATGTGCGTCCGTTGCTATGGCAACCGCGACGCCAACTGCAACTACAGTGCGGCGGCGGGAACAAAATAAAATAATCCAATTAACGTAGAGGGAGGGAGTGACGTGGAGCTCAAGGGTCACATGGTAGTAATGGTTGCCATGGAGAAACAACGCTGCATCTGCTACAGTGCGGCGAGGGAGACAAAACCAGGCAATATTAGCACAACGCGGCGAAAGTGTAAACATAGCGATATGCACACAGAGGGACCCTGGTCTCCATAACCACCACCCAATACGACAGGATTTAAAAGGAAATAAAAAGGGGGAATATTATAAAAAACAAATGAGGTTTAAAAACCCCCCATAAGGAAGAATCTATACATAAACCACCTAATCAGATGGTAAAAATGTAAAAAAATATATATATAAAAACACGTGAGGTCAACCACGATCATTATGATAAACACACAATTGCATAATAATACAACAATATAATATACAGAAAAACATATAGATATCTATATAAAAAATACATATAATAAAAATATATTATCAATATATATATAAAAATATAATATCAATATATATAAAAAAATAGTAATATGTAGTAAACTCCCCAAAAAATCAACGATCAGAAATAAAGCAATTAATATCAAAATCTACGTTAAGGCCGTCTGGAATAAGAACATGTGTCTCATGGATCCAATACGATTCTTTCTTACTTAATTGCCGGATGAAGTTACCCCCCCTCCAATGACGGTTAACTTTCTCTATCCCCCAAAAACGTAGACCCTTCAGGTTTTTATGATGGAATTCTTTAAAGTTACGTGATACATTATGCGTAGTTTTCCCTTGCTTGATATTATTAACATGCTCAGCCAGGCGGACATGTAGGGGTCTAGATGTCCTCCCTATATACTGCAGGCCGCAGTCACATTGAAGCATGTATACTACGCCTATAGTGTCACACGTGATGAGCTGCTTGATGTCATACTCTCTATTGGTGGCAGATGCCAGAAATTTTTTCATCTTTTTCAGATTAACCTTGGAACTCTTACATGGTACACATCGTCCACAGGCATAGAATCCCCCCAAGAATTTGAACAATCTGTTGTCAGAAATGACCGGGGGGTTAAGCACGCTAGGTGCTAACCGATCTCTGAGGGAGGGAGCCTTCTTATATATAAATTGAGGCTTTTCTGGTAATACTGGACCCAACACTTTGTCCTGTTTAGGGATAGATCAATTCTTGGCAATGATCCTTTCGAATTTCTTATGTTGGACATTATAATCCAGGATCATTTTAAAATTATGCGTGTCATTAGTGGACGGCCAGTCGAAATGACCCGGTCAGACACAAGAGTGGTTCTGTCTAATTTTTGGACTTGTCCCATTTCAGCATCCAGAATCTCACTATTATATCCTTTTTGGACAAATCTATCAGCCAGAACCCGAGACTGGATAGCATAATCCGTCTCAGAGGTACAGTTCCGACGTAATCGAATAAATTGGCCCTTTGGAATATTGCAAAGCCAAGATTTGTGGTGACAGCTCCCCAGCGGAATATAAGCATTGCGATCCGTAGGTTTAAAATAATTAGTGAGTTTAAAATGATTCACATCCTTCGCAATATTAAGATCCAGAAACACAATTTTCTCATAATCAATGGTCCAAGTAAAATTAATGTTCTTATTATTATTAAGGCCACTAATAAACACATCTAATAAAGACCTCTCGCCATTCCACACGATGATCACACAAATTGTGGCAATATACTTTGCAATAGCCTGATGTCAGGTGACCGGTCATGGCATAAAAAAAAACTGAGTTCCAACATACACTTAGTATCAATTAGCCACCCTTTATTTGTTTACTTATGGTTGCCAGGTGACCGCTTTACATATAAACTGAGGGGTGAAGCAAGGTGGCGCTGCTCCTGATGGTGTCACTGTGATGAAATGTGTAGGGCGGGGCTATTTATAATGAGCTGAATTTAACCACTTAAGGATCAAGCCTCTTTTTGAAACTCAGTGTTTACAAGTTAAAAACAATATTTTTTTTGTTGATGAAAAATTACTTAGAACCACCAAACATTATAATTTTTTTCTAACACCCTTGAGAATAAAATGGTGGTCATTGCAATACTTTATGTCATACCGTATTTGCGCAGCGGTCTTACAAGCTCACTTTTTTTGAAAAAATACACTTTTTTGAATTAAAAAATAAGACAACAGTAAAGTTAGCCCATTTTTTTTATTTTGTGAAAGATAATGTTTCGCTGAGTAACGTGATACCCAACATGTGATGCTTCAAAATTGTGCCCGCTCATGGAATGGCGATGAACTTTTACCCTTAAAAATCTCATTAGGCGACGTTTAAAAAATTCTACAGGTTGCATGTTTTGAGTTACAGAAAAGGTCTAGGGCTAGAATTATTGCTCTCGCTCTAACGATTGCGGTAATACCTCACATGTGTGCTATGAACACCATTTTCATATGCAGGTTCTGCTCACGTATGCGTTCGCTGCTGCTTGCGAGCTCATCGGGATGGGGCACTTTCAATTTATTTTTCTTCATTTTACTTTATTTTATCTATTTTGACACTGTTTTAAAAAAAAATTGGATAACTTTTATTCCTATTACAAGGAATGTAAACATCCCTTGTAATAGAAAAAAGCATGACAGGTCCTCTTAAATATAGGATCTGGGGTCAAAAAGACCTCATATCTCATATTTGGACTAAAATGTTAAAAATAAATTGTTATTTAAAAAAAAAATGACAAAAAAAATGTCCCTTCAAGAGCTATGGGTGGGATAGACATTTTGACGTTGCTTCCACCCTGCTATGGTATGGAGATGGGTGGGGGCCATCTTCCCCGCACTCGTCTCCATACACAGCACGAGAGAGGACCTGATCGCCCGCCACCAACAACTGTGATCTTGCGGCAAATCCACTCATTGAAAAGATGAATAACCTGGGTTATGGCAGCTAGCTGCTGTCACAACAGAGAAATGATTTTTAAAGAGCCAACGTATATATACAGTGGGCGGTCCTAAAGTGGTTAAAGATCTACAACTTTTTCTATGCACACAAAAGGCCTATTTCTCTCAAACAGTGGCCCAGATTCAAGAAGCACTTGCGCCCGCGCAACCATAGGTTACGCAGCGCAAGTGCTTACTTGCTCCGGTGTAACGAGTGCTCCTGATTCAGGAACCTTGTTACACCGACTGCAGGCTAAAATCTGCACGGCAAAAGGCTCTTATGCCTCGCAGATTTTAGGCTGCATTCTTGCGGGGGCCGCTAGGGGGCGCTCCCATTGTGTATCAGCGTGTAGTATGCAAATTGCATACTACCACTGATTCACAAGTGAATCAGCCAATGCTAAAGTATAGCCGGCCTTCCCGCGCCGTGAAATTTGAATTTCACGGCGTTTGCGTAAGTGAAACGTGAATGGCGCTGGACGCCATTCACGTTCACATAGAAGCAAATGACGTCCTTGCGACATCATTTGCCGCAATGCACATCGGGAAAGTTTCCCGACGGAGCATGTGCTGTACGCTCGGCGCGGGAGCGCGCCTAATTTAAATGATTCCCGCCCCCGGCGGGATCATTTAACTTGCGCGCGCTTACGCCGGGCAAATTTGCGGAGCTACTGCTCCTTGAATCGAGGGCAGCGCAAAATATTTGCGGGGGCGCAGGGCAAAATCGTTGCCCTGCTCCCCCGCAAATATCGCGCAATTCTACTTGAATCTGGGCCATTGTTCACAAATCTGTCTAAATTTGTGTTATTGAGCACTTCTCCTTTGCCAAGATAATTTATCCACCTCACAGGTGTGGCATATCAAGTGTGCCTCAGGATGGCCAAAATAAAAGCGCACTCTAAAATGTCCTGTTTTACTGTATTGGGGGGGTTGGGGGGTCCGAAAACCAGTCAGTATCTGGTGTGACCACCATTTGCCTCACGCAGTGCAGCACATATCCTTCGCACAGAGTTGATTAGGTTCTTGATTGTGGCCTGTGGAATGTTGGTCCATTCCTCTTCAATGGCTGTGCAAAGTTGCTGGATATTGGCAGGAACTAGAACACTCTGTCATATATGCCAATCCAGAGCATCCCAACCTTGCTCAATGGGTGACATGTCTGGTGAGTATGTTGGCCATGCAAGAACTGGGATGTTTTCAGCTTCCAGGAATTGTCTACAGATCCTTGCAACATTGGGCCGTGCAACATGAGGTGATGGTCGTGAATGAATGGCACAACAATAGGCCTCAGGATCTCGTCACTGTATCGCTGTGTGTTTAAAATGCCATCAATAAAATGCATCTTTGTTCATTGTCCATAGCATATGGCTGCCCAAATCATAACTCCACCACCACCATGGGCCACTCGATCCACAACGTTGACATCAGTAAACCGCTTACCCACACAATGCCATACACGCTGTCTGCCATGTTCCCTGTACAGTGAGAATCTGGATTCATCCGTGAAGAGAACACCTCTTCAAAGTGAAGACACCATAGAATGTGAGCATTTTCCTACTCAAGTCAGTTATGTTGATGAACTGCAGTCAGGTCAAGACCCCGATGAGGATGACAAGCATGCAGATGAGGTTCCCTGAGACGGTTTCTGATAGTTTCTGACTTGTCACACATATTTGAGCAGCGGTTTTACAAGCGCACTTTTTTTTGGAAAAAATACACTTTTTTGAATAAAAAAATAAGATAACAGTAAAGTTAGCCCAATTTATTTATTTTGTGAAAGATAATGTTACGCCGAGTAAATTTATACCCAACATGTGATGCTTCAAAATTGTGCCCGCTTGTGGAATGGCGACAAACTTTTACCTTTAAAAATCTCCATAGGCGACATTAAAAAAATTCTACAGGTTGCGTGTTTTGAGTTACAGAAAAAGGTCTAGGGCTAGAATTATTGCTCTCTCTCTAACTATCGTGGCGATACTTCACATGTGTGCTTTAAACACCATTTTCATATGCAGGCTCTGTTCACGTATGCGTTCGTTTCTGCTCGCGAGCTCAGCGGGATGGGTTGCTTACATTTTTTTTCTTATTCATTTTACTTTATTTTATTTATTTTGACATTGTTTTACTTTTTTTTTTAAATAGGTCACTTTTATTTCTAGTACAAGGAATGTAAACATCCCTTGTAATAGAAAGAAGCATGACATGTCCTCTAAAAGAATGAACATTCAATTCAAAGGCAACAGCTCTGGTGGACATTCATGCTGTCAGCATGCCAATTGCACGCTCCCTCAAAACTTACAACATCTATGGCATTGTGCTGTGTGAGTATCTTGATATGCCACACTTGTGAGGTGGATGGATTATCTCGGCAAAGTGGAAATATTTACTAACACAAATATAGACAGATTTGTTAACAATAATTGAGAGAAATAGGCCTTTTGTGTACATAGAAAAAGTCGTAGATCTTTAATCAGCTCATGATAAATAAGAGCAAACACAAAAGTGTTGTGTTTAACATTTTGCTCAGTGTATATATTTTTCTCCTTTTCGTATACACATATTCAAGTATTACTTCATTATTTCATTAATTCATTATTTCCTAAGGGGATTTGTTTGTTTACACTTGAGAATGGTTTTTATATGTGAGAGTGCAGGATAAAAAGGTTGGCATACACGCACTTTCTTGCTGGGAGATACACTTTTCACTAAGCACATTTATTGGTTTAAGAGGAAGGATAGTTTTGTTTGCTCAAAGACTGTGCTCTTTGCAATTGCAGTTGCTCCAGCTCTGTGACCAAGCCCTGGTAGGCAGGGCTAAACATGTTAGAGGACATGGCTGGAGCAGCACTGGCCATACACAGCCATATCCACGTCTGAAGCACTGGATCGGTTTTGAGTGGCGTCTTACCTCACTTAAGTAGTTTCTCCAGAGTTTAGTAAATGAGGGAAAGCTCTGCTGACTTCCATCATCCAATCATGCGCAGGCAAAAATAATGTTTTTTTTCTATTTTATTTAACTTACATGTGATTGGGTTTTGTTTGCACAGTGACACTTTACCCGATTTACTAAGCTCTGGACCTAATTTACTAAGCATTTGCACATTTGCCTTTAGTAAATCAATCCCCCAGTGTGTATAAACTGAAATGATGTCAGTTTTCTGTCAAACCTTATGCTGCGTACACACGATAATTTTTCGTGTTGTAAAAAACAAAGTTTTTCAGGCTCTAGAAAAAACAAAGTTTTTTTTCAACTTCATCATTAAAACGGCCTTGCCTACACACGATCGTTAAAAAAAAAAATGCTCTAGCAAAGCGCAGTGACGTACAACACGTACGACGGCACTATAAAGGGGAAGTTCCATTCGGATGACGCCACCCTTTGGGCTGCTTTAGCTGATTTCGTGTTAGTAAAAGACGATTCGCGCTTTTCTGTCTGTTACAGCGTGATGAATGTGCTTACTCCATTATGAACGGTAGTTTTACCAGAACAAGCGCTCCCATCTCATAACTTGCTTCTGAGCATGCGCGGGTTTTTCACATTGTTAAAGCCCAAACACAATGATTTTTTACAACCCGAAAAATGACAATGTTTAAAACGTTGTGAAAAAATAGAGCATGTTCAAAAAAAAATTGCCCGTTTTTCAGAACCCGAAAAATGCTCTGAAGAGCACACACGATCGTTTTAAATTACATTTTAAAAAAACGTTGTTTTTTACAACCCGAAAAATGATTGTGTGTACGCGGCATTATACCGACTGCTGTTCACTTTTACCAAGAGATAGAATGTATTTACTGGCAGCCAATAAAGACAAGTCTATTGGGCCTTTAATTTTAGGAAATCTATTTTGCCAATATCTGATGTCAGTAACCGTGAACACTTGTTCCCAGTGTTAGTTTGAAAAAAATGATTAAAAATATTCTTAAATAGGTTTTGGTACTTTTTTGTGCTCTATGTTAATACAACAAAATGCAAAAACCATCAGGACCCACAGTGGACTTGAATACATCAGTTCTCATAGTTAAGTGGAATTACTGCAAGCTGGAAGAGGGTTTTCTGCAATGCATTAATCTTGGCCATCTACAGCTCGGGTTTCCTTAGGGGGAACAGAGTGATAGGCTTATCAGAGTGTTCTTCCACCTTTGTTCAGCCACTTGTTGGGGCATAGTGTACAGGGAAAGAGTAACTTGGTTCTGACGAGGGTATCAGAATACTAACTGAATAGAATACTTCAAATATACATCTTTCACTTGTGCTTGAATTAATTGGTTATCAATACATAAGCATTACATATTTTATTAAAATCTAAGCAAGCACACTATAATAACCCCTCAGCTTTGTTTCCTCTTGGAAAACCATGGAATGGTTACATTTAAAATGAGCATTTAAGGCCTGAAAAAAACCCAAAACATATTTTTTCTGTAAATAGACACTCTGTAGAATAGATACACAGAGGGGGTTATTTACAAAAGGCAAATGCACTTTGCACTACAAGTGCACTGCAAAGTGCACATGAAAGTGCAGTCATTGTAGATTGTTGTAGATCTGAGCGGAAGATTTCAAATGAGGGGAAGCTCTGTTGCTGTTATCATCCAATCATGTGCAAGCTAAAATGCTGTTTTCTATTTTCCTTGCATGTCCCCCTCAGATCTACAGTGATTGCACTTCCAAGTGCACTTTGAAATACTTGTAATAATATATATATGAATCTGAAATGTATTATGCTTGCTTAACTGTATATTCCCTCTTGTATTTAATCTTTATGTATCTGTATGGAATGTGAGAATGTTTGTATAACAACACATCCCCCATTATGCTGTTTTTGGTCAAGCCTGGAATCCTGTTTACCTTAACCACTTAAGCCCCGGACCAAGACCCAAGGTGTTTTTACAGTTCGGGACTACGTCGCTTTAACAGACAATTGCGCGGTCGTGCAACGTGGCTCCCAAACAAAATTGGCGTCCTTTTTTTCCCACAAATAGAGCTTTCTTTTGGTGGTATTTGATCACCTCTGCGGTTTTTATTTTTTGCACTATAAACAAAAATAGAGCGACAATTTTGAAAAAAATTCAATATTTTTTACTTTTTGCTATAATAAATATCCCCCAAAAACATATATAAAATAGTTTTTTTCCTCAGTTTAGGCCGATACGTATTCTTCTACCTATTTTTGGTAAAAAAAATCACAATAAGCGTTTATCGATTGGTTTGTGCAAAATTTATAGCGTTTACAAAATAGGGGATAGTTTTATTGCATTTTTATTATTTTTTTTTTTTTTACTACTAATGGCGGCGATCAGCGATTTTTTTCGTGACTGCGACATTATGGCGGACACTTCGGACAATTTTGACACATTTTTGGGACCATTGTCATTTTCACAGCAAAAAATGCATTTAAATTGCATTCTTTATTGTGAAAATGACAGTTGCAGTTTGGGAGTTAACCACAGGTGGTGCTGTAGGATTTAGTGTACACTTAGTGTGTGTTTACAACTGTAGGGGGGTGTGGCTGTAGGAATGACATCATCGATCGAGTCTCCCCTATAAAGGGGATCACTCGATCGATGCAGCGCCATAGTGAAGCACGGGGAAGCCGTGTTTAGATACGGCTCTCCCCGTTCTTCAGCTCCGGGGAGCGATCGCGACGGAGCGGCTATAAACAAATAGCCGCGCCGTCGTCCCGGATCGCTCCCCGAGGGAACCCGACCACCGCGTGTAGCGCGGGGGGGTCCCGATCGGTCCCCCGACCCACGTCTAGGCAGGCACGTACAGGTACGTTGATGTGCCTGTCCGTGCCATTCTGCCGACGTATATCTACATGCGGCGGTCGGGAAGTGGTTAAAGCATACTTGACGTGATTGTAGCCGTATTAGTGCAATTGTGACAGAGAAAATAGAGTACTGTCCGTGATACTTTTTTAATTTGCACTAACATACAATTTTTCAGGACAAGCTTTTGGGGTGTTACTCCTTCTTCAAGGTCCAAGCAGTACTGGTTCACAATTTTTTTGGCAGAATGTTAAAACAAAACAAGAAAAAAAAAAAGAGGGAAAATAAAACAAAAAAACCCATAAAAATCAAGGGTCATAAAGATAGCAGCAGAGTTAGTGAGATCAGACAGAGGGAGGCCTATAGACTAGAGGGGGGATGTTAGTCACAGAGGAAGGTCATAAAACTGTAGTATAATGGGTAAGGAAGCCAATATCTAAATTTATGGCCATTCGTTTTTTTTTTTTTTTTTTAAAGAATTATCATTCTTAGTTCAAATGTTTTCCTTTCCTGGATAGTTCTGAAATTCCCTTTAAGAACTAATAGCTAGATTCACCTACATGGCCGCAACTTTAAGGCGGCGTAGCTTAAGGCATTTAAGCTACACCGCCGTAAGTTAGCGAGGCAAGTACATGATTCACAATGTACTTGCCTGCTAAGTTATGGCGGCGTAGCCTAAAGCGGGCGGGCGTAATGGCGCCTAAATCAAATTTAGCTAAGGGGGCGTGTTTTATGTTAATGGGGCTTGACCCGATGTTTTTTAAGTTTTTTTCAAACCGCGCATGCGCCGGGTGCCTACATTTCCCAGTTTGCATTGCGGTTAAGTACGCCGCACAGGCCTATTGATTTTGCCGTGGACGTAAACGACGTAAATCCCTATTCACGGACGACTTACGCAAACGACGTAAAATTTTCGAATTTCGACGCAGGAACGGCGGCCATACTTAACATTACTATTCCATCTATTTGATGGAATAACTTTAGGCGGCCTATCTCTTACGTAAACGGCGTAAATGTACTGCGGCGACCGGGCGTACGTTCGTGAATAGGCGTATCGACTAATTTACATATTCTACGCCGACCGCGATGGAAGCGCCACCTAGTGGCCAGCCTCAATATTGCAACCTAAGATAGGACGGCGCAAGCCGTCGTATCTTAGATATATTTAAGCGTATCTCTGTTTGAGAATACACTTAAACATAGGTCGGCGCAGATTCTGAGTTAGGTCGGCGTATCTACTGATACGCCGGCCCAACTCTTTCTATATCTGGCTATAAAACATTAAGGTCTTCTATAGTGTGGTCCGGTTGTGAGAAGTGATGTCCCACAGGTGTGCAGAAACTGTCTTCCTTATGTTCCTTGATGGTATGTCTGTGTAAATTCATCCTCGCTTGCAACTTCTCTCCTATTTCACCAACATAAGATCCTTTGCCACACCTTTTGCATTGGATGAGGTACACAACATTACTTGAGGTACAGTTGTATGATCCCATGATAGTGAAGGTCCCATTTGTGTGTGTGACACTTTTGAATAGATTGATCTGGTTGCATAGTTTGCAGTGTTTTTTATTGCAGGGTTTGCTTCCATTATTAGCGACTTCATTATCATAGTGAAGTTTCCTGCTGATTAGTTTGTGTCTGAGGTTGGGTGGTTGTCTGAAAGCTAATAATGGGAGTTGTTGGAATATTCCTTTCAGAGTTTCATCCTCTGTTATAATGGGTTGTAAATCTTTGATTATCTTTTTTATCCCTTCTAGTGTTGGGTTGTATGTGGTTATTTGTTTTTTTTTCTCTTGTATTGAAGGAGATTTTCTCTAGGGGTTTTCAAGGCTGTGTTTATGCTGTTGTTGATGGTTTTGTCTTTGTAACCTTTCTTATGGAAGGAGTCTGCCAGTGCTCTGTCTTCTGGGTCTGAACAAATTTGATGGTATCTGATGGCCTGGCTGTGTATGATGGCTTGTTTAGTGTGTTGGGGGTGAAAACTGGAACTATGAAAATAGCTGCATCGGTCAGTCAGTTTTCTGTATATGGAAGTGTGAAGCTTGTCATTCCTAATGTATACTGTGGTGTCTAGGAAGTTAACATGTGTGTTCGAATAATACATTTTTAGTTTGATAGATGGGTGAAAAGTGTTGATCAATGAGAAGAATTGGTTTAGATTTTCTTCACCTTCAGTCCATATCATAAATATATCATCAATATAGCGATAATATCTCTATGGCTTTTGTTGTATGCTGTTCAGGAATTTGTGCTCCAGGTCAGCCATAAATAAGTTTGCATAGTGGGGTGCCATTTTGCTTCCCATAGCAGTACCCATACATTGGAGATAGATGTCATTATTGAAAGTGAAGTAGTTGTGTGTAAGAATGAATTTGATGAGCTGTGTAACATCCTCAGCAGTGTATTTGTGGTTTGGTGAGGATGATAAGAATATGTGACATGCTGCCAACCCATCCTTGAGGGATGTTACTGTACAGAGATTCTACATTCATAGTGACTAGAAGTGTATTTGGTGGTGTAACGAAACTATGTATTTCAGAAGATGGGACATTACTGACAGTTCATTGCAGAAGGTACTGGACACATTACAAGTGGTTTATTTTGTCCTGACTAGGTCAATAGGACAATGACCCTTCAATGCTTAGCTCAGGCTATTGAAATGCTAAGTGGAGCCGGCTTGTGAAATACCTTGTTATTGTGTTCTGCAGGTTAATGGCTGTTGTCAGAGACGGGACGTCTCTAGGAGATAATTACCTCCACTAAATGACTTTTAGAATGTGCTATTTTACAGCTGAACCGGGCTCTCTCTCTGGATCTCGTGGATGGGGATATACCAGCGGTACTCGTATATCGCAACTTGCCAGGGAAAAGGACATCTCCAACGGCTGATACCCTCTCACTACCTGGGTTTCGCTGTTACAGGTGGTAATTGTTGTATATTGTTAAGCTTGTTCAGAAAATCAGTGGTGTCTTGCAGGAAAATAGTAGTGTTCATCACTAACAGTTTTAACATGTTTTCTATGTTTTCTGAGATATGTTCGGTAAGTGTATTCATACCTGTTATAATAGGTCTGCCTGGATTTCCTGGCTTGTGAATCTTGGGCAGCATATAGAAGTCTCCAATATTTGGATTATTCGGAATCGCATTAATGAGTTCTGAATGTAGGTGGCTTGGTATTGTCGCAATCAAACCTTTTAATTGCTTAGTAAAATCCTGGGTCGGATCATAATCCAGTTTTTTGTAGTAAGTAGTATTTGCCAGCTGCCTCTGGCCCTCTTGTATATATTTATCTGTATCCATCACAATGACTGCTCCCCCTTTATTTGCTGGTTTGATGGTTATGGCCTGATTATTGCGCAGATCGTGTACAGCTCTTCGCTCCAGTGGTGAAAGGTTGTATAATATTTTCTTTTGCTGGGTGGATATCAGGGATGTTACTCGCAGCCTGAAGCTGTCAATATAGGTATCCAGTTTGGGGTTCTGTCCAACCACCAAATTGGATTATTTACAGGTATGGTCAGATATGGAGGAATTCTTTAGGAGACTAAGGCTCAAAGAATATTTTCACAGTAATGAAAGAAATCCTAGGACAATAGGAGGTGACAAAAAGAAAAAGAACAGCAACTTCACACCTCCACAAGGACGCTATAAATGAAACAGGAAAATGTTTTGCTGCAAATTTAAAGGATCCCCCAGGGCGGAAATGTGTCTCCTGGACAAGGATTATGTCTGCAGCTGAAGACTTGAACTCCTTCAAAGCCAACCAACGCTTATGAACAGAGTTCAAGCCCTTCACATTATAAGTGAGAACCCGGAGAGCCATCACAATGAAACATGATTAAGCTATGGTGACTATTGGACAATAATGTCCATGCAAACATAAACAAACAGAATGAGCAAAAAAGTCCATGGTGTATCCTGTGGAGGGAAAACATGAAATAGTAGTCATCAACATTAGTGAAGAATGACAATGAAAAATAAAAATGTAGGCACAACAAACAAAAAGTGAAAAATAGGTAAAAAAAGGACCTATAAAAACAAAACAAATAAGTATAGCCCGGGGGGTAATAACCACCCAGGAGTCCACAGCCGTGGCTGTGGAACAAAAGGAGGCACACTAGGTCCCCGCCGTCTTCCGACAAAAAACTTAATAGAAAAATTGAACCATAATCCACGAAAGAAACATCCCATTTGCATGGGTGTAAAACTCCCCAAACTAGGGGAAACTCGGTAAGGCAAGGGCCGAAACCAACTTGATCAAACTGCAGGAGAGACATCTTTCAAGATGGGAGCCTAGGAAAAGGGTGTCGCTGGGGTGTAGAGTAGGCCTTCTGTGATTTTTGCCGAGCAGGGGTCCAAATCCGGCTTGGAATGGATGTAGATTTGGGTATCGCCGGGAGTGGTATGGGGTCTTCATCTGGCAGCGGTGGAAAGCTAAAATTGCAAATGAACGCCTCACTCTCCTGAAGATCCCTCATGGAGTATTGGACCCCAAGGCAGACAAGCAGCAGGGAAATCCCCAGCTATATGGAATGTGATGATTTTGCAAGTGGGTGATCACTGGTCAAAAGCTGCGGTGTTTAGCAAGAGTTATAGGAGACAGGTCACTAAAAATGTGTATTTTAGCCCCCTTGAATTCCAGCCGAGATTTGTTACGCGTGGCCATGGTCAAAGCTTCCTTGCTGTCATAATAATGAAAGCGTACGATAATGTCCCTGGGCTTCACTCCTGCAGGGGGTTTAGGAGCCAGTGACCTATGTGCTCTATCTAGTCTCCAGTCTATGTCTGGTATCAGAGGGGCCACGGTGTTAAAGAGGCTTAGTAGATATGGTCGAATCTCTCTGTCTCCTACGGTTTCAGGGACACCTCTGATCCACAGATTTTGGTGACGTTCTCTGTTTTCCAAATCCTCTTGTTGGGACTGGAGCTGAGAGATAGACTGTTTTAAACCAGCATTGTCCTCTTTCAGAACGTGAACGTACTGTATCAGGTCATCAAATTTGGTTTCTAAGACGTCAGTGCGTTCACCAATTTGAGCGATCTCTCCCCTCAATTCGTGAGCAAGCTTCCCTATTTCCTTGGAGACATTGCTGGTCAGATCTGGCAGGAGAGCTTGCAGCTTATGGTCCAGTATGTCCACCGTGACAGGAGCTGACATTTCTGCGGATGGAGTGGGCACAAAGAGCTAAGATTCTGGCAGTGCCGGTGTGGCTTTGGCGAGGCTGGGGATTCGGGCATATTCAGGAAGTGGTCCAGCGTCTGTGCAGGCCGCAGCTCCGGTGTGTGAGATTGAGCTGAGTGTTTCGGCCTGTATTTCACCATGGGGTGTCTAGGCGTGTCGGCGGATCAGTGCGGAGTCTCCCGTGGCTGAGGCAATGGACATTCGCTGTATGGGAGCGGTGAAAGGCGGCGGGGATAAGAGCAGGGGGGATGCATGTCCCACATCGTTAGACGCCGCGTAAACGCCCCCCCTGATAGCATCTGTGTTGTGTGGAATCCAGGAGGGGGAGGTCTGCGGGGACCTGTAATTTGCGGCCAATGGAGGCCCAAGCAGTCCAGCAGAATGGGTCCACGAAGTATGGAAACCCGAGCCGCCCGGCAGAGTGGGGTCTATGATGATGTGCGGGGGGAGGCTAAACTGTCCAGCAGGATGGGGCCCGTGGCCTTCAGAGGCTTAAGCAATCCAGCAGGATGAGGCTTGCAGAACCCCAGGACCCAGAAGCCCAGCCGGATGGCATCTGAGGCATGTAAAGGCTCAAGCAGACCTGCAACCGCGGAGCCCTGGAAGATGGCGGCCATCACTAGGCCTCAGCAGGCAAGCAGCAAGCACCCCCAGGCAGCGTCCATCCAGGCAGCCTCCAGTAGGACCCCTGGCCGCAGCAAAGAAGAGATCGAGGTGCACTTCCGTGGGATACGGCCGCAGGAAACACCGGGGATCCACAGGCTCAACTAGACCGCGAGCGCTGCAGGTGTCTCCGATGCCTAGCCCAACCTCCGGACTACGTCAGGCAGGAGGGTGGGTGGCAGGTGGGGACAGATGGTGGCTCCTTACCCCCAATGTAGCCGGGATCATGCTCCCTCTGGAGGCTCCAGGCAGGCAATATGGCAGCGGCCTCGGGGACTGGAGGCCTCGTATCTCGGGCGCCCCTCGGCCGAATTCCCCAAAAAGAACAATGCTGGGCACCGCAGGAGACCGAGCCAGGTAAGCCCGAGCGATGTGCAGCCCTGGATGTTTGTTTTTCAGCTCAGGTGGCGGTGGATGGTGCTCGGGATTCCTGGAGCTCCCCGCAGACACCTCTTTAAAATTAGCACTTTTGATTTTTCATATTCACTTTGATTTTCATATTCATAACACTTTAACAGTGTTCAAGTGTTCGAACAAATTTTTTTTGCATGTTCTGCTGCGAACCGAATCGGGGGGTGTTCGGCGCATCCCTACTCTCTATTTTTAGTAAACCCCAGTGGCTCCAGCACTTTTACTCAGCTGTCAAAAGAATATTAAATTGTACTAATAATAATTAAATTTACATGTTTACTTTTTATGTTTCATTGTAATACATGTATCTGAGCTTGTACTGTAAATGCCCCGCGGTGGCCATGAGCCTTATTAAAGATGCACGGATAGAGTGTTAAGCATATTTCTATGTTGTTTGAATATAATTGATGTTATTTATAACTGTTTTGTCTTCTTCCTTGATGTTTTGCCTTTTATTCAGTCTTGGTGGATTTTGTCCTGGTCCCTGTCTCCCCATTGTCTATGGGGGCAGGTGCCATACATTTATTACCTCCCCCTGCATCCTATTTAACAATTTAGGAACCCCACAGATGCAATCCCCAGGCGGAACATCTGATACCATCACAATCTCTGTATAATAGGACTTCCAGGCCACGTCACTTCCGGTTATATACTTTCACAGATTTGGAATGCACAGCACCAAGATCCACCTTATCCATCGGCGTGGTTTTCGTCTCCCACTCTGATTGTATCAGCTGGGAGTGATCACGCCGCCCCCATCTCGCCCAGGTGGCATTTGGCAATCCCAGGAGTTGACTTGATTTGCATCCTCAGTGGCAGGTCAGTGGTCAGATGAGCCTTCCCTTGTCCCTCCGGATCCTACACGATCCTCCTGGACTTGTGGTCTGGGCGATGGGGTGGTCTCAGGGATCCTTCAATTCTCCTCCCCTTGTAATTGAGGCAGACTCCTTTATATATATATATATATATATATATATATATATATATATATATATATATATATATATATATATATATACACATATATATATAGATATTAATATATATATATATATATATATATATATATATATATATATATATATATATATATATATATATATATATACACACACATATATATATATAGATATATATATATATATATATATATATATATATATATATATACACATACACCTTACATAGTTACATAGTTAGTCAGGTTGAAAAAAGACACAAGTCCATCCAGTTCAACCACAAAAAACAAAAAAACAAAATAAAAAACAGTAAAATCCTATACACCCAACTCCATACCCACATCTATGATTGTTTCTACTCACTATACCTTTCATGTGACGAGACAGATGAGGGATACATACACACTCATGACATTGAGATCTCAGGTGAGAACCCCCCTGTAGGGATAACTTTTGCAGGTGTTGATTTATTTACCTAGAATATAATAACTTTGGTAGTTTTTCTGGTACAATGTTTTTATTGATATAAAGAAAAAAAAAACAGATAACAAATTCCCACACAAAGGGATATGGTCATGGAGCATAAGACAGAAGATCATGTAAAGATAAAAAATAAAACATAAAGCGTGTTGTAAAGGTATAAATTATAGACTAACCCTAACCCTCAGGCCAGGGGTCCTTGAGAAAAGGTACATGAAAGAGGGAGGATAGGAGACCGAAGACCCTTGACCAGAATCCCACAAGACGGGGGCAAGACCACCATATATGTATTGCATCTCCTCGCTGACCACACCACCGGAAGCAACTATCACCGCAGGATGGGTTTGATTTGGCAATGCAGGCTGGGACCCAGTACTTTATAGGCTGCCTCCAACCTGGCTGTGTTAAAAGAGCATTTTGCTATGCTGGACCAGGCCTTACTCCAGTCTGCAAGGTCTATGGGGGATAGGTCACGTTCCCAGTGAAGCACATAGGAGAGGGTAGTGGAGGTGCCACTAGCAGTGAGTGAGGAGTAGATCATGGAGATAGTGCCCCAAGTGCCTGGGCTATGCTGGCAGGTGTGTACAAAGGGGGGATAGGTCTATGGGGGATAGGTCACGTTCCCAGTGAAGCACATAGGAGAGGGTAGTGGAGGTGCCACTAGCAGTGAGTGAGGAGTATATCATGGAGATGGTGCCCCAAGTGCCTGGGCTATGCTGGCAGGTGTGTACAAAGGCAGTGATTTGATATGGGAAGGAGTCAATACTTCGGAAGGATGTTATGCAGTTAATTCAGTTAGAGGGCTTTTTGGGTCTCTGGGATTGAGGACCATGTGGTGAAAGAGCGGGAACCAAGAAAGTGACGAACCTGTGAAAACCCATGGGCAGGCCACCACGAGAAGGTGTGAGGTTGTTCCGAGCCAGGTGGGAACATAGGGTTATCCAGGAAAGGGTGTAGTGGCAGAAATGGAGACATGAGTTTTCCAGGTTACCATATTGAGTCCCATAATTTCAAACTATGTGTTATGGGGGCTGACAGAAGGAGGCTGCATTTTAAGGGGTAGCCACAGTAAGGCAGAGACAGGGATAGGTATGCAGTTAGGCACCTCCAGGAGTACCCAGAGGGGGATGTCAGACATTGCCTGGAGCATGGGGAGTTGGGAAAGTTGGGCAACTTGGTAGTATCTTGCAATGTCTGGAACACCCAGCCCGCCCCGAAATCTACAAGCATAACTTTGGTGTTTTTTTTATTGTTTTTTGATAGGTTGCCCCACACTTTTTCCCACACTACTAGCATTGGCCAAGGTTGAAGGATGACTTGGCTTACACATTAAAAAAAAAACTTTTATATTCATAATTTTTTCTTATCCATTTGGGACATCCTCTTGGCCTTGCACAGACTTTGCCTAAGGTCTGTAAGACCTTTAAGTACCCAAACACCCTGCCCCATCGGTTTTTGGTTCCCATCTCCTCCATCCTCTCCCCTCCCTCCCCCCTCTCTCCCTCCCCTTCCTTCCACCACACACCTCCCAGCCCTTCCCCATCCCTCTATCTCCCCTGTTTTCCTCCCCCTCTACCTATAACACTGTCAATATATTGTTTGTAGGCTATTACAGTATATGTACAATTTTGTACTGTTTTAAGGCCCTGATGAAGTGGGATTTCCCATGAAACGTGTAGGAAATACTCCTTGATTTTCTCAGTCAGGACTGGCACATCCTGGACCAAATAATAGTAACTGTGGTGTTAACCAGTTGTATCTGCAATGTTTTAATTCACCTATTTGTATATGGAAAATAAAGATTTATTGTTTTTTTTAAATGTTTTGGTATATGTATTCATTAAACCCTACAAGGTACACACACAGTCCCACCCTACTTTACTTGTTTTAGTTCTCAGCTGTTAAAAGAGTTCTGTAAGGATGAGCATGCTATCAAAGTATGCTGATGTCATGGGGAAGGTAGCAGCAACAGTATAACATATGCATTATTTTAATTAGATTTTTTTTTTTTTATTGTATTATGTTTGCAAAATGTTTTATTGTGGGATCAAAGTAATTTACAACATACATGTTATGTTATTGATATTGGTGGTATTTTGTAAGTTCACTTAACAAAGAATAACACAAATATGATTGTTTTCTCACTGACATTTTATTTATTGCATGGTTTACGCTTAAATTAATAACATGTCTAAAAATAAGTCATGACACCCAAGGTTTTTCATGTATGTAATATGCGATTTAGTTTCATATTAAGATATGTTTATTGTTTACATTATATGTTATTACTGTTACAAGATAGGATTTAAAGATTGTATAATTGTATAGTCATACATTTCATACACTCATAGTCATAATTTTATGTACTTATAGTATATAGATTTCAAAACAGTCTGTTCCCTACTGCCAAATGACACACCTCTGATGGTGATATTTAATTTTGATATTTATATTCACTCTCTGAAGCAGCATTGATTAATTTTAATCCTCATGCTGCTAGAATTAGTAAATAGGAAAGTATATCATATGTACTTGTTTTAAACAAACATTTGTTCTACAAATCTGTAGTTACTTCCTGGTTTCTTGACTAGGCAACTGATGTCATACATCACAGGAGTCTTCAGAAGGGGAGGGGAGGAGGAGGGGTTATGCATGCTTGAGCTAATGGCAGACGGATTCCATGAAGTAAATGCTACATGAATCATTTGGCTTTATTCAAGATGCCACGGCCAGAAATGCTAGGGGTTGTTTTTCAAAATGATTTCTAAACAATATTGCATGGAGACATGGATGGATGGGGAAGTTTTTTTTTTTTTTTTTAAATACTCTTTATTACAAATTCTTGCAAATTAATTTACATATTTTCACATTTATTTTATTCCAATATTGTAACATATATTTCTATTATTATATTCATACACTCATATTCTTCCATCCTTCTCATCCTATCTTATGGTCTCTATTTACAATAAAGAAAAATGTCCCTCCTTTATTCACATTATACTGTATTTATTATATAAATTCTACTATATTTCCAGATCTTCCTATATCCGCGGTTAAATGTGATCTATTCCATTTTACACATATATTATCATATTTCTGCACATTTCCCCTTTGTTCATACATTATACTCTCAAGCGGTACAAGTTGATTTACTGCTCTCACCCCAGGAATAGTACTTCTTGCAGAAATATCCTAGTATACTTAAATTCTCTTTCTTCTTTTTTAAGTACCCCCAACAGACATAGTTCTTCTGTAGCCACCATTGGTTTATTTATAACTTTTCCTACTTTTCCAGCCACCTGTTGCCAGAATTTCCCTATGTGTCCTCAATGCCACATGAAGTGGAGGAAATCCGCTCGCCCCTGCCCACATCTTGTGCAGTTTGGGGTGGCCATTCTTCCCATCCTATACAATCTATTTGGGGCCAAATACAGTATGTCTGGTGTATTATATTTAATTGGATTATCCTATTATTCATTGCTGGGGATACCTTCAAGTGAGAAGAGCAGATTTCATCCCACTCTTGATCGATCGCTCATTCCTGGAATGGCTATCTGCCATTCATCCTTTACTCCCAATGGTTCTCTACCTATTTTACTCTTTAGTAGGTGTGAATATATTTTAAATATCAATCCCTTTGGGCCTTGTGATCTCAGGATACCTATAAGGGGATATTTTGATTTTTTTTTATCCCTTTCTTTCAAACTGTTCCTGCAATAGATGTCTAAGCTGTAAATACCTGTAGAATTGTTTACTATGAAGGCTGTATTGTTTACACAGATTCTCATCTGGCACTATTACATTGTTATTATAAATCTGTCCTATAGTTGTTACTTTGTTCTGTTTTTTTAATATTTACTATCTTCAAATTTTTCTAAATACTTAAATGTTGGGTTGCTCCACAAAGCAGTTTCCGGCGGGGTATCCTCAAAACCCGTTAGTTTTTTTGCCTCCTTCCAAACTAACCTTGCCAGTTTAAGGAGGGGGATTTTTACTCCAATCCTCCTCAAATCTGTTGTTTCAAATCCTACCAATAGGTCTTCTACCTGCATTTTATTCAACAAATACTCCTCCACTCTCGTTTGCTGTTCCTGCTTTACCCATGTTCTTTTTTTTTTTTTCAAACCTAAAATTCTTCTTTATTGCAATATACCGGTAAGTGTATATATGTTAATACACATGCGTATAGGTACATACGTATGCGCCTAAATGACTCCACACAACAGTAACATTTTCTTTTTCTATCATTTTCGTGTTTTACAGCTCTGTACTCCCTCTATTGCTGATTTCTTTTTTTTTCAAATTTTCCTTTTTTTTATTTCGTTTCTTTTCCAAGAAAACAAAAAGCAAGAAAGTGATACAGGAAACATAAGAAGAGGACTGAGCATAGTCCTATACATCAACATATATATGAGAATTATATTTATTCTCTCTCTTCAACTCTATTTACTATTCATAATATCTGTATCACTACTAGTTTCAATCCATTCCTCTATGATAGACCAAATACTTTCTACTTCTAAACTAATTTTCAGACTACCCGAGTATTCCATCTCCCACTAAGTATCCATTTATTCTTTATCTAAAGTACTAATTCCCTCCTTAGTCCCGCAGCACTTCCTTCCTCATTTTATCCCCCCTTTCCCTCCCCCCTCATCCCTACCTCTAGACCCCCTTCTTCCCCCATTCCCCTCCTCCAGCCGTCTATCCTCAGGCCGGAGAGAAGAATTAGGAGAAGAGGAAAAAAAAAAAAAAAAAAACAAAAAAAAAAAAAAAAAAAAAAGAGGGAAGAAAAATTTTTCTTAACAGGACAATACAAAACACCCCTCCTCTCCTCCGCTATCCTCCATCCGTGCGCAAAATGTTCTCTCTCCTATTTTCCTTCTTTCTTCCATCTACTGCCCTTTATCTTATTCTCCTATTAACTTTTTACCTTCCTCCGACTTTAAAAATAATTCCCAAGGTGCCCATATCATTTTAATTTGCTCTTTCTTATCTATTGTTTTTGGGAGGAGTTTCTCCATTATCCCTATTTTCCTTACTTTTTTCAGCCACATAGATATTGGAGGTGCCTCGGGATCTTTCCATTTTGTTGCAATGCAGCTTTTCGCCGCATTTATCAAATGACACATCATTGATCCCTTATATCTCACCGGATATATTTCAGCATGATGTAGTAGAAAAAACGATGGGTCAACTGGAATATGATATTCCGTAAATTCTTGTGTAATTCTCCGTACTTTTTCCCAGAATTGTTGTATTATTGGACATCCCCAAAATGTATGTAGCATTGTCCCTTTCTCCCCACAGCCTCTCCAACATCTATCTGACATTTCAGGAAAAAATGTATTTAAACGCGCTGGCGTATAGTACCATCTTGTTAATATTTTATAATTTAATTCTTGTATTTTCGTGCATCTTGAAGAGTTTAATGCTAAATTTATAATATTTTGGCTTTGTATTGGGGAAAAAACTTGGCCTAAATCTCTCTCCCATTTTACTAGGCTCGACATTCTAAAGTCTTCTGGTGGTGCAGTCAATAATGTGTACATTTTAGAGATCATATGGGCTAGTGGTTCCTTTCCTCCACAGTACTCCTCAAACTTTGTAAGTGCCCGTTTATACTTTTCTGCACCATCCAGAGTCTCCAGAAAGTGTCGTACCTGTCGCGCTTGCCATATCGGTATCTCGCCGCTCCCTCCCCTTTGTGCTATTTCTCCTATTGTCATCCACCCCCTTTCCCCCAGAAAGTGGGAGGCTTGAAATCTACCCTTTTCTTTTAATTTCTTGAGTATATGGGATTCCATACCAGGCTGGAATTCTGGATTTCCTATTATTGGGTAGAGGGGGGAATTATTAGTTGAGAAGTTCGGATTATGACATATTTTATTTCCAGTCCATAAAGTTGGTCCTATCGTTGGGTGAGTTTTAACTGTAAGGGGTAACGCAGAATAGCACCATATTGCCCTATCTAACGGTACAGGGCACATTTGTTGCTCTATAGTGATCCACAATTTATAATCCCCATGTCTACTCCAATCTGCTATCCTGCCCAACTGGACTGCGTGATAGTACTTTAACATATCCGGTGCTGATATCCCTCCCACCTTCTTGGGTAGGATCAATAATTTCCTACCAATCCTGGGCCTTTTACTCCCCCATATAAATTTTGTAAATAAGGCCCGAATTTGATTGAAGTACGACATGGGGATCTGAATTGGTAGAGCTTGAAAAAGATATAAAAACTTTGGCACTACACTCATTTTCAAAATATTAGATCTCCCAAACCAAGAGTGCATCCCTCTACTCCATCCATCTAACATTGTTCTGATTGTACCCAATAATGGCTTAAAATTTAGTTCAAAAGTATCCTTTAAATCTGGTGGCATTTGAGTGCCCAAATAATTCAATGCCCTCGTCGTCCACTTAAACTTAAAACTAAATTCCAAACCATTCTTAATCGACCCTGGCAGAGCGACCCCCATTGCTTCAGATTTATTATAATTTATTTTAAAGTTTGACATCCTCCCGTAGAGTTCTACTTCTTTCATTAAATTTGGAAGGGATATCTGTGGTTTTGTTAGGGAGAAGAGCATGTCATCTGCGTAGGCCGATACTTTATATTCCCTCCCTCCCATTTGAATACCCACTATATCTCTGTTCTGTCGAATCTTGTTTAATAATGGTTCTAATGTCAGTGCA
Organism: Rana temporaria; assembly: GCF_905171775.1. Lineage (NCBI taxonomy): Eukaryota > Metazoa > Chordata > Amphibia > Anura > Ranidae > Rana > Rana temporaria. The sequence continues at coordinate 289,094,579 of NC_053491.1, read as the reverse complement.
AATAATAAAGGCGACAGGGGGCAGCCCTGCCTAGTACCATTTGTAATTGCTAGAGGCTCAGAGTACACCCCATTCACTTTTACCAAAGCTCTGGGTCCCGCATACACCCCCGCTATCCACTGAGCCATCCGCTCTCCTAATCCCATTTGTTTTACTGTTCCCAACATAAACTCCCAATTCACTCGATCGAATGCCTTCTCTGCATCTGAGTTCAAGAAAACACTCGATATCTTCTTTTCTTTTACTTGGTTTATTAAGTTTAACACTTTAATAGTACTATCCCTTGCTTCTCTATTTGGGATGAACCCGACCTGATCCAAATGTACCAGTTTAGATAGATAGGGCTGTATACGTGATGCCAAGATCTTTGTCAGAATTTTAATATCTACATTTATTAATGATATTGGTCTATAACTGGTGCATGCCCCTGGATCCTTCCCTTCTTTTGGGATAATCGTAATATGTGCTAGTAACGTCTCCGGGGGTAACCTTCTTATTTGTCCTACTGTATTAAACAATTTAGTCATGTAGGTCCCTAATAGTGTACTAAAGCTTTTATAATATTGTATGGTGAACCCATCTGGGCCTGGAGCTTTACCCTGTTTTATTGTTTTCATTATTGATTGCACTTCCTCCAGAGTAATTGGTTTTCCCAAATCTCTTCGCTCTGGAGATGTTAATCTAGTCAGACCTGCTGAAGATATATATTTCTCAACAGCCCCAGAGGGGTTCTCCTTCCCTTGAAGGTTATATAACGCGGCGTAGTATTTCCTAAATTCTTGTGCTATTTCTTTTGAAAGGTGGAGTTTTTTATCTTCTTTGGTTTTAATAAATGGGATATATGACCGTGACTGTAATTTTTTCAATTTTTTTGCTAGTAACTTCCCACATTTATCACCTGAATCATATGTCATCTTCTCTGCATATTGTAGAACCGCTTCAGCCTTATATCTCAGGAGATCCGCTACCTGTCTTCTTAAATGTGTTAATTCAATTCCTATACCCGTTTCTGTCTTTTTTTTATGTTGTATCTCCAATCTCTGTATCTTTTCTAGTAGTTCTTTTATTTGTTTTTCTCTAGCTTTCTTAACTCGGGAGCCATGTTTAATTAAAACCCCTCGGATCACTGATTTATGGGCTTCCCAAACTATTCCCGGATCACTTTCTTCATTATCATTTGTCTGGAAATACCACGTTATTTCTTTTTTTACGTCTTCAATTATATCGGGATTCTGTAGTAAACTCTCATTTAATTTCCACCTCCGCTCTGACGTCTGAGTTCCCTCTCCCCAAGTTATTTCCATTGTTACTGGGGCGTGATCTGTCCAAGTTATATTTCCAATTGAAATGTCCTTTATCAAGTGTAGACACTGATGAGGTATCAAAAATAGATCTATTCTTGAATATATTTGATGTGGGTTTGAAAAATATGTATAGTCTTTCTCTCCTGCATGTAATATGCGCCATCCATCTACTAACTGAAATTCAAATAGTTTTTTTATGATTTGTTTCCTAATTTTATTTGATACTGACGACGTCCCTACTGAGGTATCTTCCTTTGGGTTCAAAGCTATATTCAAATCTCCACCACATATCAATTTGCCCTCTTTAAAGTGCATCAGTTTAGTAATCACCTTTGATAAGAAACTATCTTGATGTATATTCGGTGCATAAATCGTCGCTAATGTTACATTCTCGCCCATGTTCTTAAATGTTTTAATTGCCCCGCTAGGTAGTATATATATAGTTCTGGGATTGGCTGCTGTTTTCAGTCTTTGTAGCGTTTTAAATTTTAATTTACATCTCCCATATGCCCAGATAAATCTGGTCAGCTAGGAGTTTAATTGTTTAAATATATATTTAGGTATCTTTACCTCTGAATGCAACTTAACATATAAACACGTTGGCAATATAATTGGATTTGATCAACTGTGTTCTACCTGCGATCCATAACGGAAATGTTTTCCATATTCCCAGTTTGTTCTTCACATATTATATCAGTGGGCTTATGTTTGCTTTCAGGGCTTCCTCTGGTTTTAAAGTAATATTTATTCCAAGATATTTAAATGTTTTGACTATTTTCAATGGGGTCCGAGGTTCCCCCCCATTCCCCAGCCCCAGTAGTATCAGTGCTGACTTCTGCCAATTTATTTTAAGCCCTGAACATGTCCCATATTTTTCTATTATTTTCATTGCCTTCGCCAGTGATGTATGAACTTCTTCTTCAATGTATAATATTATATCATCGGCATATAATCTTATATGTTCAATCTTTCCTCCCACTTTTATCCCTTTATACTTTTTAGATTGTCTAAATCTATTGGCCAATGCTTCTATTGTCAGGGGGAACAGCTGGGGGGACATCGGACACCCCTGTCTAGTTCCCCTATATAGTTTTATTTTAGGTGATAGAATTCCGTTTATTAATAAGTTGGAGCATGTTTTTTTGTACAGAATACCCACCCATTTATGAAATCCTACCCTGAATCCGCGTTTTTCCAACACTGTCTGCATAAATTCCCATTCTATAGAGTCAAATGCCTTGGCTGTATTCAACTAGACCAAGGCACTCGACTCGTTATATTATTTGTGGTAGATTTCCTCAGCATAAATCCCACTTAATCATCTGACACTACAGATAGGATTACCTCATTGAGCCTCTTTGCCAGTATTTTGCCAATATTTTGCAATCACTAGTAATGAAATTAGTCTATACGACGCACAATTATATCTATTTTTATCTGGCTTTGGTATTAATATTACTGTTTCCTCGTACATAGAGGGTGGCATTTCTCCCTGGAGGAATGTCTCCCTGTATATCTTGGTCAGGGCCAGGGCCATAATTTCCACATACCGCTGGTAAAATTCTACCGGTATGCCATCTGGCCCGGGCGCCTTTCCCTTTCCCATTGAATTGATAGCCTCTCTTATCTCCTCTTCAATATCTCTTTCCATTTCTTGTTTTTGTTCCTTTGTTAACTTCAGAAATTCTAAATTCTCTAGATACTTCTCTATCTCTTCTCTTGTAGCTATCAATGTTGATGTATACATTTTGTCATAATTATTATGAAAACTTGCGAAAACCTACTGTGTTGACAATTTCCCCTCTCTCATTTCTCACCTCTGCAATAGCTAATGTTGAAGATTGTTGTTTTATCAGGTAGTTATTGGCATGGTACCCTTGCTCATAGTTTTGTTGTTTCAGCTGGGACTTCTTACGTTTTGCTTTAACTATTAATTGGTTCTTATATTGCCTCGTTGTTCCTGCCCATTTTATCTGGTTAATATTTGAGTTTTTTTTTTTATAAACTCTGCTTCAGCTTGTCTACATACCTTTGCTAATTCCTCTCCTTCCTGTCTATTAGTGTGTTTGATATATGATTTTGTGAATCCTATAATTCCTCTTAAGTATGTCTTAAAGGTATCCCAAGTTGTGCCTTATATTTTTCTATCCCTGTGGGCTTCCAAGAACATTACCACTTGCTCCGGTATTCGATCATTTTATCCAATCTGGTTCAACCAATAAGGTTGAACTCTGTATCCCGGCATCTACCTCCAGGGCCTATCCTTATATCAAAGACCAGTCCTGAGTGATCAGATACCCACCTAAGCATATAGGTAGATGATTGAATCATTGGGAGTGTCTTCTCATTCCCAAGGGCCAGGTCTATTCTAGTCATGCATCCTCTACTAGATGCATGCCACGAATATACTCTGGCCCCCGGGTTTCTAATCCTCCAAAGATCAATCCATGACACTTCTTTTAAAAGTGTTTTTTTTTGTGTTTTTCCCAAACCTGTCCAGCTTTGGGTTCAACCACATGTTAAATTCTCCCATGCATATAATATGGGCATATGGGTATTCTGACATAAACAACACAGCCTCCTTCAGTACTCCCATTGTAGCCGGAGGGGGGGGGGGTTATATATCCTCATAATAACACATGGAAGTAAGTGCACCAGGGCAAAAACAAAAACATATCACCCATCTGGATCCCCCTTAACCCTGATGCACTCCCATACCACCATTCTGTGTACTATGAGTGAAACCCCTCTGGAAAACGTTGTGTGACATCAGTGGTATGACCACTGTATCCATGTTTTTTTTTATTTGTGTGCCCATACCTCTCACGTTCCACGTCAAAAAAGTGCATTTATTTTTAACCCTCTTTCATTCGGGGGGGGGGGGGGGTCTGATTTCTATATCTCTTTCTGTTCTTAGTAACCATTCTGATTTTCCTTCCACTCATCCATTCATTCTTCCTCATCCATCCCAATAAATTTAGGGCATTACCAACATATCACATCTGCTCTTATATAGGTAATTTTTATAGCTTTCAGCCTTTCTACTCCTCAACCCCCCCTCCCCTCCTTTCCTCCAAGAAGGGAGGATATAATCTTCCAAAAGAAAAGGCAAGGGGAAAGAAAAGCAAATAACACAAAAAAATATATAACTGGTGCTCAGATGCAATGAAGATCCGCTTTAGGAATATTGGGCCAGATCCTCAAAAGAGATACTCCGACTTAACTGCTGTTCAGTCTGTGTGTAACTTTGGAAACGATCCTCAAAAGGCTTTTTCCAAAGTTAGACAGAAGATCCGGCATGTGTAATTGAATTACACTGCCGAATCTTAGGATGCAGTACCGCATCCGCCGCTGGGGGCATTTCGAGTCGAAATGCCGTTGCTAGTATGCAAATTAGCACTTAAGGCGATCCACAAAGCTTTCTAGCTTCGTTTTTGCGCCGTAAGTGTTATTTTGCAAGTGTAAAATTAGGGCTGGTTCTACAAAGTGTAAACTAGTCACACCTTGTAAAAGCCCATTCCAGCGACGGCATTTGGTATGCTTTCCCGAGGGAGAACTCCACGGCAATTTGTAAAAAACAAAACCGGCATGGGTTCCCCCCCAGGAGCATACCAGGCCCTTAGGTCTGGTATGGGTTGTAAGGGGACCCCCCCTACACCGAAAAATCGACGTAGGGGTCCCCCTACAATCCATACCAGACCCGTATCCAAAGCACGCTACCCGGCCGGCCAGGAATGGGAGTGGGGACGAGCGAGCGCCCCCCCCCCTCCTGAGCCGTGCCAGGCCGCATGCCCTCAACATGGGGGGGTTGGGTGCTCTGGGGCAGGGGGGCGCACTGCGGGCCCCCCCACCCCAGAGCACCCTGTCCCCATGTTGATGAGGACAGGACCTCTTCCCGACAACCCTTGCCATTGGTTGTCGGGGTCTGCGGGCGGAGGCTTATCGGAATCTGGGAGTCCCCTTTAATAAGGGGGCCCCCAGATACCGGCCCCCCACCCTAAGTGAATGGATATGGGGTACATCGTACCCCTATCCATTCACCTGGAGGCAAAAAGTAAAAGTTAATAAACACACAACACAAGGCTTTTTAAAATATTTTATTATTCTGCTCCGGACGCCCCCCCTGTCTTCATTATTAGCTCTTTTACCAGGGGGGGCTTCTTCTTCCACTCTCCGGGGGTCTTCTCCGCTCTCCGGGGGGGGGTTTCTTCTTCCGCTCTCCGGGGGGGGCTTCTCCGGACTCCGGGGGGCTTCTTCCATCTTCTCCCCTCTTCCGCTCTTGACTCGGCGAACCCCGGTTCTTCTGCAGCTCTCCGGTGCCTTCTTCTTCAGCGCTGGCTGCCTGCTATGTTTGTGTGTTAGCTCGATTTCAAACAGGCAGCCAGCGCGGTCTTCTGTGGCGTCAGGGTCTTCTGGTCTTCTGTTCTTCCGATGTTGCCTCGTCGCCTGTTGTCGCTGTAATGATGGAAGCGCGCCTTGCATCCCATTTATATAGGCATAACCGTCCCATCATGCTCCGGCAGGTACCCACGTGGTGGGTGCCTACCCACGTGCACCCACCACGTGGGTACCTACCGGAGCATGATGGGACGGTGATGCCTATATAAATGGGATGCAAGGCGCGCTTCCATCATTACAGCGACAACAGGCGACGAGGCAACATCGGAAGAACAGAAGACCAGAAGACCCTGACGCCACAGAAGACCGCGCTGGCTGCCTGTTTGAAATCGAGCTAACACACAAACATAGCAGGCAGCCAGCGCTGAAGAAGAAGGCACCGGAGAGCTGCAGAAGAACCGGGGTTCGCCGAGTCAAGAGCGGAAGAGGGGAGAAGATGGAAGAAGCCCCCCGGAGTCCGGAGAAGCCCCCCCCGGAGAGCGGAAGAAGAAACCCCCCCCCCGGAGAGCGGAGAAGACCCCCGGAGAGTGGAAGAAGAAGCCCCCCCTGGTAAAAGAGCTAATAACGAAGACAGGGGGGGCGTCCGGAGCAGAATAATAAAATATTTTAAAAAGCCTTGTGTTGTGTGTTTATTAACTTTTACTTTTTGCCTCCAGGTGAATGGATAGGGGTACGATGTACCCCATATCCATTCACTTAGGGTGGGGGGCCGGTATCTGGGGGCCCCCTTATTAAAGGGGACTCCCAGATTCCGATAAGCCTCCGCCCGCAGACCCCGACAACCAATGGCAAGGGTTGTCGGGAAGAGGTCCTGTCCTCATCAACATGGGGACAGGGTGCTCTGGGGTGGGGGGGCCCGCAGTGCGCGCCCCCCTGCCCCAGAGCACCCAACCCCCCCATGTTGAGGGCACGCGGCCTGGCACGGCTCAGGAGGGGGGGGGCGCTCGCTCGTCCCCACTCCCTTCCTGGCCGGCCGGGTAGCGTGCTTTGGATACGGGTCTGGTATGGATTGTAGGGGGACCCCCTACGTCAATTTTTCGGCGTGGGGGGGTCTCCTTACAACCCATGCCAGACCTAAGGGCCTGGTATGCTCCTGGGGGGGGAACCCATGCCGGTTTTTTCTTTGAAAATTGGCATGGAGTTCTCCCTCAGGAATGCATGCCGCTGACATTTTTTTTTTTCCCCGACGCAACTTTAAGCCGTCGCGATCCTCAAAACTCGGCGTAACGTAACTTCGCGCATGCGCAGTACGGCCGGCGCGGGAGCGCGCCTCATTTAAATGGGACTCGCCCCATTTGAATAGGAACGCCTTGCGCCGGCGGAATTTTAGTTACACAGCCTGAAATTTCTAGATAAGTGCTTTGTGGATCAGGCACTTAGGTAGAAACTTTAAGGCAGTGTAACTTAAATTGGATTTTTTAAGTTACGTCAGGTTTTTGTGGATCTGGCCCATTGTACTGTGAAAAATATGGAGGCTGCCATTGTTGAACTCCGTATGAAAATGCTAGTTGGCTGATCATCTCTGATTCCCTGACCCAGAACTAGTATGCAGATCATGAAAGTCAATGTGAAGACAGACCCCCTGTATGTTTTTGCCTATTCTATTGACTTAGAAAGTAAAAGTCATTGATTAAACAAGAAAATCAGTAAACCATGATTTTCAAAAGGTGAGATCAACAATGGCAGCTTTTATTCTTCTACAATAAAGGTTTCCTTCACTGTTTTTGAGGGCAGAGGATCCTTATAATAGAAATTATAATATGTGAAAACAAACTGTAGAGGTAACATTTCATAAAACAATATAACATTGTTACAAAAAAGGATTTGTATATAAACAAGCGATGTGTGGACACAATAACATTTGCAAAATTGATTCCTGATTGTGTTTGGCCCTTCAACAGAACTGATTCAGTGTAACCACATGATAGGTATTGAACAGGCCACTTTGCTCACTAACTTGGAAACAAAGTTGGTCCTTCTACAACACTGATGTCTGATTCCATTCCTTAAAGTACTCCCAATGACCCACCTGTCATAAATTAATGCATCAAAATTAATGCATCAAAATTAATGCCTCAATAGGCTTTCTCCACACCTGGGAGAAAGCCTTGCATTATGGTGTGTAGTTACAGACAGAAGAACAGAAAGTGAGGATTTCTCAGAAGAAAAAAGGACATTTAAAAGCAAAATCGAAGGGTGAGGTAAGTGAAGGAGGACTAAGGTAAAGAAAACTATTCAGGGAAAAAAAATTACATTTGCAACCCCCTTAAACCAATCAGTGACAGTATTTGACCACAGATCCCTCTGTTATAGAAACATCATTCTCCAATTCAATCAGCATCCAATTAGAGATCATTTAGGTTCAGGGTTATTTTTTATGATCATTATCCACTGGGGGCCATTCACAGTGAAACTATATACATTTTGTATTGAATAAATTATTTTTCATCATACCCTGTATTTGCAATCTTTTGCATTAATGCAATAATATCGCATGACAGTTCCTTTGTGAATGGTATGCTGGCGTCCAGACTTTTTGTGTTTGTTTTCGTTGTGTATTTGTATTGTTGTGTGTGTCTTTATGTTTTCTGTTTGATTTTATAGCACTACGTTTTTTTGGGGGGTTTCTTCCCCCCTTGGAGGAGGCCCTGTGAGTGAAGCTGTCTTAATATTTATATGTCAATAGACGCATTATGAATTTATGAATTATGCACCCTCTGTGGAATTAATAAACTTTGTACTTTTTTCGTATCATAATCTAGACTAAGACCCTCTGTTGTGTCAGTAGCCGCTTTTGGACCTCGGTAGAGATACCTGGGCTTTCTTTTGTATTGCCATGAACAAGACCCTAAAACCTCATCGACAGTATGCAGCAGCCTATCTGGACAATATAGTGGTACATAGCACTGACTTGAAGTCTCACTTTTCCCATGTGCAGGCTGTTTCTGGATTCCCTCTTCAAGGAAGGTTTTACAGTGAACCCCAAGAAATGTGCCATTGGTTTAGAGGAAGCCAGGTATTTGGGCTACAGTATTGGCTGTGGAGTCATAAAACCTCAGTTGAACAAAATAGAAGCAATTTAAGAATGGCTAGGTCCTGTAAACCAAAAGTAGGTTAGAGCCTTTCTTGGGATGACAGGATATTATAGAAGGTTTATCCCAAATTGTACAACTTTAGCTGCCCCACTAACTGACCTTACAGAAGGGAAAGACTCAGTAATGGTGAAAGGGTCCCCAGTAGCAGAGGAGTCTTTTGAAGTCCTGAAGAACACTCTTTGTGCACAGCCAGTGCTGTACTCCCCCTATTTCTCCAAGGGTTATTTGTTGTTGCGTCTGATGTAGGTATTAGGACAATATTGTCACAGGTGCACAATGGGAAGAAAACCATGTGGTGTACCTGTGCAGAAAGCTCAATGAACATTAGTAAAAGTATGCAGTCATTGGAATGGAAGTTTGATTTAATGACTGACCATGCTCCCCTGAAATGAATGGCTCAAAAGAAGGAGATTAATAGAAGTGGTCGGGTGCACCAGTGGTTTTTGGCTCAACAGGATTACTCCTTCACAGTAAAACACAGGCCAGGTGTTGAGATGGGAATGTGGATGCCCTATCTTGTGTTTACTACTGTTGGGCCACAGGTGTTTCAACACTGGGGTTGAAATGGGGGGGGGGGTATGTAGCTGATCGTCCCAGAGAAAGGTGGGAAAAGGCCTTTTTTCTCCCAGGCTCCTCTCATATTCATTCAGAGATGTCTGATCCACGATCCAGTTCGGATCTTCGGCCTCTACCCCAGGCCAATTTTTAACTCACCTGAGACAGACAGCCAGTGCTCTCTGCCTGGAAAAAATTAGACAACTCCTGTCTGGGAGGGTGAATGCTTGGTGAAAACTTACAAGTTGCATATGTGGAAGCTGACAAGCTGTAGGCTTGCTCAGTTTGGTAGTTAGGACTGGTATATTTTGTATAGTTAGTGCCGAGACACGGCTAGGCTTTTGTTTTGCTATTATTTTTCCTGTTTGTTTTCTGAGACACTGTACATCACCTGTATATAGACTTTTAAATATCAAAAATAAACACCACACTGTTTTGTCACTACCTTTGTGGATTTGGTATCTGTGCCTGAGAGACTGCTTATCCCAGGGAGCATTGTACCTGCTACCTGTTCCCCAGCTTACGATATATATATATATATATATATATATATATATATATATATATATATATATATATATATATAAATATATATATACTGTATATTAACTTTTGAACATCAGGTTTTTATCCAACAGCAAGTTTCTATTTTCCTGTTCCATGGAACCCAGTTAAATAAAGTGAGGCTTGCAGAGAGGCAGATTTACTAAAGTAATTGCATATCTTACAGAAAATACCTTAAAAATCCATGCTAAAATAAAAATAAATAAACAAAAAATGGAAATAAGCAGCGCTAGTGATAAACCAGATAAAAAATCAGGTGACGTATAATTATGACAAAAACATAAAGTGTAAGTACAACTAATTAGTGCATATGAAGTGACTTAGCAAAAGATAAGACCAATCAGGTCAAACTTAAATTTGGTTTTGCGAACTTACTTTTTATGCACTAATTAGTCGCACATGCACTTTATGGGGCAGATCCACGTACCTCTGCGCCGGGCGCAGCGTATCTAAGATACACTACGCCGCCGTAAATTTGTTCTTTTTTTTCGAATCCTCAAAGAATTTGCGCCGTAAGATACGGCGGCGTAGTGTATCTTTGGCGGCGTAATGGTGCGCCATTCAAATCTCTGTGATGGGGCGTGTTTTATGTAAATACGTCGTGACCCGACATAAACAACTTTTTTTTTTAACTGCGCATGCGCCGTCCGTGGGGGTATCCCAGTGCACATGCTCGAAATTAACCCGGAACAAGCCAATGCTCACGACGGTGACGTCATTCTACGCAAATCCCTATTAGCGAACGACTTACGCAAACGACGTAAAAAATTCAAAATTGTACGCGGGAACGACGGCCATACTTAACATTGAGTACGCCTCATAACAGCAGCTTTAACTATACGCGGGAAAAAGCCGAATGCAAACAACGTAAAAAAATGCGCCGGCCGGTCATACGTTCGTGGATCGCCGTAACTAGCTAATTTGCATACTTGACGCGAAATTCGACGGAAACGCCACCTAACGGCCGCCAAAAAATTGCAGCTTAGATCCTTCGGCGTACTAACACGTACACCTGTCGGATCTAGCCGAGATGCCGTCGGATCTTGTTTTGAGGATACAAAACAAAGATATGTCGTGCAAAATTTGAAATACGCAGCGTATCAAGAGATACGCCGGCGTAATACCTTTGGGGATCTGCCCTTTTATGTGTTTGTCATAATTATATGTCACATTTTTTTATCTGGCTTAACTCTAGCGCTGCTTATTTCTGGCCATAACTCTTTATCTGTCTTTGGAAGAAATCTTTGACATTGAAGACCTGGACCCATGTAAATGCTACTTTCAACCTACATTGAGAGTTCAATTATTAATGACTCTGGTCTATACTAGATTTGCATGGAAAACCACAATATATACCATGAGCTTTAATGGAGTCTTGGGTTGCTTAAATGCATTTACCTTAATGCCTGCATACATGTTTTGTAATTCTTCCAAATGATAAGGACAAATCAATACAAAGCACTCCAATTGAAAGGAGGATGTCTAGTCTTTTTTGCTGCATATGGTGGAATATCCATAATGCTGTTTTGAAATGGCTTGATAGTTGACACCTGGACTTTACAGTACATAGCAACATTTTTTTTTTTTACTTCATTTCTCAGACCTTTATACATTTATATATATATTTTTTCTAATGAGAACAAATTGTCAATATAGTGCAATGTCAGGTGCAAAAGAGGGTGAAAGTTTATGCACTGCATGATTACTGACAAAAAAAAAGTAATGGGTGTTAGATAGGGATGAGCCCGATGTTCGTGTCAAACGTAAGTTAAACTCGAACATTCGGTGTCCACCTGTTCGCCGAATAGTGAACAATTTGCAGTGTTCGCGGCAAATTCGAAAGCCATGGAACACCCTTTAAAAGTCTATGGGAGAAATCAAAAGTGCTAATTTCAAAGGCTTATATGCATGGTATTGTCATAAAAAGTGTTTGGGGACCCGGGTCCTACGCCAGGGGACATGTATCAATGCAAAAAAAGATTTAAAAACTGAAGTTTTTCCAGGAGCAGTGATTTTAATATTGCTTAAAGTGAAACAATAAAAGTGAAATATTCCTTTAAATATCGTACCTGGGGGTGTCTATAGTTTGCCTGTAAAGTGGCGCATTTTTCCTGTGATTATAACAGTCTCACAGCAAAATGACATTTCTTAAGGAAAAAAAGTTATTTTATCGGGTCCCGGCAATACAGATAAAAGTCATTTAAAAGTCATTTAAAAAAATGGCATGGGTTCCCCCCAAGTCCATTACCAGGCCCTTTGGGTCTGATATGAATATTAAGGGGAACCCCAAACCAAAATAAAAAAAAAATTGTGTGGGGGTCCCCCCAAATTCCATACCAGGCCCTCCAGGTCTGGTATGGATATTAAGGGGAACCCAGCAACATTTTTTTTTAAATGGCGTAGGGGTCCTCATTAAGATCCATACCAGACCCTTCAGGTCTGGTATGGATTTTAAGGGGAACCCTATGCCAAAATAAAAAAATGGTATAGGGGTCCCCCCAAAATCCCTACCAGACCCTTATCTGAGCACACAACCTGGCAGGCTGAAGGAAAATAGGGGAGGACCAGAGAGTGCCCCCCTCCTGAACCGTACTAGGCCACATGCCCTCAACATGGGGAGGATGGGGAGGTAAAAAACAAGAGACAGCTTGGGACAAGTCCTTTATTAAAAAATAAAAAAATAAAAAAGTCCAGCGATTTAATCCATCTCGACCCGACGAACGGAAAAAAAAGCCGCAACAGATGTGCCTCCATAGGAGACTCCTGTCAAATGACCCGTCTCTCGCTCTGAAGGCTCTTATATAGCTGAGGGCGGTGCCACCCGTTGATGTACATGGGGACCCCGCCCCCTCTGATGCCACAGGAAACCCCTGCGGCCTCAGAAGGGGGCAGGGTCACCCTTGCAGAGTGGCCCCATCCTCAGCTATATAAGAGCTGTCAGAGTGAGAGACTTTTTCCTTTTTTACTAAAGGACTTGTCTCAAGTTGTCTGTTGTTTTTTTTACCTTTTTTTTACACTATTTTGGGTCAAATGGTAGGGGTACAATGTACCCTTTACCAATTCACATAGGGGAGTGGGATCTGGGGGTCCCCTAGTTAAAAGGGGCTTCCAGATTCCAATAAGCCCCCACTCACAGACCCCCACAACCACCCAGCAAGGGTTGTGGGGATGAGGCTTTTGTCCCTATCAACATGGGGACATGGTGCTTTGGGGTGGTATGGTTCAGGAGGGGGGCCGCTCTCTTTCCCCCCCTCCTTTTCTTGCGGCCTGCCATGTTGCGTGCTCGGATAATGGTCTGGTATGGATTTTGAGGGGGACCCCTACACTATTTAAAAAAAAAAGTGGTGCAGGGTTCCCCTTAATATCCATACCAGACCTGAAGGGCCTGGTATGGAATTTGGGGGGATCCCCACACAATTTTTTTTTATTTTGGTTCAGGGGTTCTCCTTAATATTCATACCAGACCCAAAGGGCCTGGTAATGGACTGGGGGGGGGACCCATGCCATTTTTTTCAATTACTTTTATCTGTATTGACGGGACCCAACAATTCATTACAGCCACGATCAGTTTTAAATTACTTTTTGTCCTTTAGAAATTTAATTTTGCTGTGAGACTGTTCTAAACACGGGAAACATGTGCCACTTTACAGGCAAACTATAGACACCCCCAGGTACAAAATTTAAAGGAACATTTTACTTTTATTGTTTCACTTTAACCAGTTGCCGACCAGCTGCCGCAGTTTTATGGTGGCAGGTCGGCTCGGCTGCGCAAAATAACATAATATTACGTGATTTCGCATTTCAGCCGCTAGGGGCGCGCGCGATCGCTCGTTACAGAGCGAGAACTGCACACACAGCTCCCGGTCCTGTCAGGGGGAGAAATTACTGATCGCATGTTCATACAATGTATGAACAGCGATCTGTCATTTCCCCTAGTCAGTCCCACCCCCCCTTCAGTTAGAGCACACCTAGGGAACATAATGAACCCCTTCCTCACCCCCTAGTGTTAACCCCTTCCCTGCCAGTGACATTTTTACAGTAATCAATGCATTTTTATAGCACTGATCGCTATAAAAATGCCAATGGTCCCAAAAATGTGTCAAAAGTGTCCGAAGTGTCCCCCATAAGGTCGCAGTACCGATAAAAATTGCAGATCGCCACCATTACTAGTAAAACAAAAAAATATTAATAAAAATGCCATAAAACTATCCCCTATTTTGTAGACGCTATAACTTTTGCGCAAACCAATGACAATACCATGCATATAAGCCTTTAAAATTAGCACTTTTGTTTTTTCATGTTCATGTCCCATAGACTTTAACTCTTTAACTTTCTGGAGCGAACCGAACCAGGGGGTGTTCGGCTCATCCTTAGTGTTAGACAATACAATAATTTCAACCAATTGGTCATCATCAGAGGCTGCGAGGATCTATTGATTGAAATGCATTGGACAGAGCTGATAAGTGATATCAAATGCTACTACAGACTAGAGGTGCAATGGAATACAAACTAAGATGTGATGTATATGGGTTTTTTATTATTAACCAATGCTTAAAGCGGAGGTCTGTAAAGCTGCAAAAAAATAAAAAGTCGGCAGCTTCAAACACTGTAGCTGCTGACTTTTAATAAGCACACTTACCTGTCCAGGGTGCCCGCGTTGTCGGCCGCACAAGGCCGATCCGTCCTTTGGATCGGGTCCCGACGCTGCCATTCGAAGTAAGGGAAACAGGCAGTGGAGCCTTGCAGCTTTGCTGCCCGTTTCCTACTGTGCATGCGCGAATCGCACAACGCTTTGTGAATGGCCAGCTATCTTCTTCTGGGTCACACACAGGTCCCAGAAGACAGTGGGACCAAATGTCCCAGAAGACGATGCAAAGAGGAGAAGAATGAAGACTTCTGCGGAATAGGAAGTGGCAGATTAGGATGATCCATTTCTGGTAAGTATAAAAAAATATATATATAATTTTTTTTAGGGCAGACCTCCGCTTTAAGGATCTGCACTATGCAGAGTGCTATTTTCCTGTGACTACTGTGACTGCTGGGCTGCAGAGGGTACTGCATTGAAGACGTGTTGCACATGCTACTTTGATTGTGTGGCAGATACCAGGATGGTGCTGCTTAAAGCGGGGGTTCACCCTTAGAGGGCACTTTTCCCCCTTAGATTCCTGCTCGTTTTTACTAGGGGAATCGGCTATTTATTTTAAAATATGTGCAGTACTTACCCGTTTACGAGATGCATCCTCTCCGTCGCTTCCGGGTATGGGCTTCGGGAATGGGCGTTCCTTCTTGATTGACAGGCTTCCGAGAGGCTTCCGACGGTCGCATCCATCGCGTCACGATTTTCCGAAAGAAGCCGAACGTCGGTGCGCAGGCGCAGTATAGAGCCGCACCGACGTTCGGCTTCTTTCGGCTACGAGTGACGCGATGGATGCGACCGTCGGAAGCCTCTCGGAAGGCTGTCAATCAAGAAGGAACGCCCGCTCCCGAAGACCCATACCTGGAAGCGACGGAAGAAGATGCAGCT
The DNA here is from genome assembly GCF_905171775.1 of Rana temporaria. NCBI lineage: Eukaryota > Metazoa > Chordata > Amphibia > Anura > Ranidae > Rana > Rana temporaria. The sequence goes on along the minus strand of NC_053491.1, from coordinate 289,079,139 downwards.
CGAAAACGGGTAAGTACTGCTCATATTTTAATACAAATAGCCGATTCCCCTAGACCGAACGAGCAGGAAGCTAAGGGGAGAAATTTTTTTTTTTTACAAATGGGTGAACTCCCGCTTTAAGTGTGATCAGATCCCCTATACAGGCAGCCCTTGGGTTACAAATAAGATAGGGTGTCTAGGTTTGTTCTTAAGTTTAATGTGTTTGTAAGTCAGAACAGGTAAATTTTTTAACTGTAGCTCCAGCCAAAAGAATAATTTTGACTTTTTTTTGGATAGCATAGGGACAGGGGCAGACTGACAATTCATGGGGCCCCCGGGCAATAGAAGATTATGGGGCCCCTGGGCTTACAGATGGCCACCACGCCAGGAGGCAGTGCAGAGATGGGGCAGCTAAAATCTCTGGATTTTCGCATCAAAAGCATGTCGGTTTCGGACATATCAGGGACAGATCTAAAAAAACATAGATTTTTACATACTGTCCCTGGTTTTACTGAGCCTGGCAACCCTGATGGGGCCCCTAGTGGCATGGGGCCCTCGGGCAGTGCCCGAGTGACTCAATGGTCAGTCCGCCCCTGCATAGGGAAGGGTTAACACCCTGGTAACATTTGTTTTGCTGTCTGTGCCCCTTTCTGTCCCTATGACAATTGGATTTTGAAAATTCTGAGTCCTTTGTAAGTCAGATGTTTGAAATATGGGGACTACCTGTAATATGTGGGGTTGAAGAATCTGGTAAACAGTTCAATGTGATCTTAAATTTGGGTGTGTTTCCTAAAATCTACACTTAAGGATAGAGTCACACATTCTGGAGAAGCATAAAAGCAGAGTATTGAGGACAATTTAAAAACAACAGACTTTAAGGCCCCGTACACACGACCAGTTTCCTCGGCAGAATTCAGCTTCCGACCGAGTTTCTGGCTGAATTCTGCCGAGGAAACTGGTCGTGTGTACACTTTCAGCCGAGGAAGCCGACGAGGAGCTCGACGAGGAAATAGAGAACATGTTCTCTATTTCCTCGTTGTTCTATGGGAGCTCTCGTCCCGCCGAGCTCCTCGGCGGCTTCAGTGCTGAACTGGCCGAGGAACTCGATGTGTTTGGCACGTCGAGTTCCTCGGCCGTGTGTACGAGGCTTTACACTCTGGACTGGTTAAAATGCCTGTTAATGCATTTTTATGTTTTTTGGGGGTTTTATGGATTAGTAAAAAATGTAGTTTAGAATAGTCAAGCTTAGAATTTGGACTAAATACAAACACAAATTCCTAGTGTTCAATTTATTGCATATAGTTTTTATTTATCTCTCTTATGTTTCTTTATTCTTTTTTTTTTTTTAAGTGTATTTTGTGCGTGTACTCGAGGAGGCGGACTGCAGGAGTTGGGAGTAGGCAGGCCTCCCCCAGAGGCAATCTGCCATCTTTCTCCATGCCCCGTGTGGCAATGGCGGGTGCGTGAGGGGGTCCTCCCACACAGCCTGCCCTACCTGCTCCGCTTTGAAGCCCAACGGGGCAAAGGGACTCCCTATAAGGGAGTGAGAGGATCTAGCCCGCTCAACCAGCCCCGTTAGTCCTTCGCCTCTCTTTTTAGAGACCGCGTGGTCAAAGTGCGTGCATGTTAACCCAATTTCGAGTGCGTGTAGTTCGTGGTTTTTGTGGGAGGGGGGTGGGCGTACTAAGCGCAGGCTTACCTCGCATAGCACACCCACCAGGAGCCGGGCTGAGACCACCAAACTCAATTCACATGTAGCCGAGACCGGGATTCGAACCCCTAGCTGCAGCTGCAGAGGTGAATGGCTTGTCAGCGCAGTGCCAATCGCGTTGAGCCACCGCAGCTCCCTCATTTATCTCTCTTATGATCAGGGGCGGACTGACCATTTGGGCACTCGGGCACTGCCCGAGGGCCCCATGCCACTAGGGGGTCCCATCAGGGTTGCCAGCCTCAGTAAAACCAGGGACAGTATGTAAAAATCTGTGTTTTAAAAAAAATCCCAAGATTACAGCTGCCCCGCCTCTCCAGTAACTTTTCAGTGTGTGTGTATGTGTATTTTGTGTGTACGTATACTGTGTGTGTGTATACTGTGTGTGTATATAGTATGTCTATGTGTGTATACTGTGTATGTATACTGTATGTGTGTGTATACTGTGTGTGTATATTGTGTATGTTTACAGTACTTTATGTGTGTATACTGTGTGTGTATATTGTGTATACTGTGTATGTATACTGTATGTGTGTGTTTGTATACTGTGTATGTATACTGTATGTGTGTGTGGATATACTGTGTGTGTACATTGTGTGTATACTGTGTATGTATACTGTATGTGTGTGTATACTGTGTATGTATACTGTATTATGTGTCTGTATACTGTGTGGCCCCATAATCTATTGCCTGGGGGCCCCATGATCTCCTATTGCCCAGGGGGACCCATAAGTTGTCAGTCCGCCCCTGCTTATGATGGACCATGTGCATTGTGTGATTTTTATATAAAATAATGGAAAATAACATTTATTTAAAAAAATTATTCAGGCTATAGGATAATTTGGACAAACTGTCAGTGAAGAAAAATGTTCACTTTTTTCCTTTAATGTCTATTATTGATCTTTGCTTGGGATTCAACACCCAGCAATATGTATATGTGAAGCAAATCCAGTACACATGAAAATCCCCAATTCTGATAATATAAAATGAAACATGCCAAAAACATGCAACATAATAAAAATCTATGCGACCATGGTTAAAATTGTGGGTAAACTGCATGAAAACCATGCATACACCCACGTTGTGGCCAAACCGCAGCACAGCAGTGCGAAACCGGCCTAATTTATGGGTCAGTCTTTGCTACTGCATATGGTTGCAGCACTCAAGTGTTTTCAAGTAGCCTATCTTAGGTTTTCTGAGTGGTAGCATTAAAAGCATTATTTTACTTACAAGTCCAGCACTGAAGCAATATTGAATGCAATCTAATATAATTTTAAGTTTAATTATTCAGCATTGCACACTTATTAATTTAGCTAATGACAATAAAATAAGAACTGCTATTATTGTTTCAATAATAATGATACAACATTTATCTTTCAAATGTCAATTAAGAGTTGCTCACCGCTTATTTCCTTGTGGGTAAAATTTCAAACGCTGCGATTTAATTCCATTGTGTCTTTAGAGAGATAGACCACCCAGTATACTAAATTAAATCCTGCAAACGCCAATGGAAATAGTATTCTGGCATACTGGTCTATTTTACTAGTTCCACTATAAGGACTTGATGAGATTCCAAGTTGTGTAAGGTCTGCAGCAGGAACATCAGTCTGTTGACAATATGGTGCTCCATAGGGTGGTACATTGTCTTCAAGTGATACATCGCCTTGAGAGACCATTGAGTTAATTCTTTTCTTTAAGTTGCAGTTGGAATCAGAATGCTGCAAAGACAAATTAGTTTAAACAATTATAACTAACTTTGAAACATGAGATACAAATGCTAGAATGATCATAATTAGTTTTAAAACTGCATATAAAATAACATTTACATTTATTGTTTTCCAAATCATACATGTTTCTTAATTGATATTGTATTCATTTCTATCATTTGTAAAAATCATTTTATTTTAACCACTTGCCTACTGGGCACTTTCACCCCCTTCCTGCCCAGGCCATTTTTCAGCTTTCAGCGCTGTCACACTTTGAATGACAATTGCGCGGTCATACAACATTGTACCCAAATGAAATTTTTATCATTTTTTCCCCACAAATAGAGCTTTCTTTTGGTGGTATTTGATCACCTCTGCAGTTTTTTTTTGCTATAATAAATATTCATTTTTTTTAGGCTGATTCATATTATTGGTAAAAAAAAATCGCAATAAGCGTATATTGATTGGTTTGCGCAAAAGTTATAGGGTCTACAAAATAGGGGAAAGATTTATAGCATTTTTATTATTATATTTTTTTTAATAGTAATGGCGGCGATCATCGATTTTTATCGCGATATTGCGGCGGACACATTGGACACTTTTGACACATTTTTGAGACCTTTCACATTTATACAGCGATCCCTGCTATAAAAATGCATTGATTACTGTATAAATGTGACTGGTAGGAAAGGGGTTAACACTAGGGGGCAATCAAGGGGTTAATGTATTCCCTAGGGAGTGATTCTTACTGTGGGGGGAGGGGAGTGACTGGAGGAAGTAGACCGATGGTTGTCCCTCTGTACACGTTTACACACACAGATCCAAGTTCCTGCTCAGTTACTGGGCAATCGCAGGTACCCAGCGGTGATCGTGGCCACCGGGCAGGCGCACCCGTTCCCCAGTGATGCGGTGGATAAAAATCAATGGAAAAAAAGATTTAATTTAAGGTTTAACAAAATAAATGTTGAATTATTTATTTACTGCTCAGCGTTCAAAACTTTTTAAGATAATTTTCTTTAAAGTAGTTGTAAAGCCTCAAAGTTTTTTTTTTTTTTTCATTTATAGGTTTTTATTGTCAAATTTCACATGAGACAAAGCATCGTTTACATTGAACATTCATCTGAAAATGTTTACAGTTCAAGCATAGTATACATCTTTTATGAAAATAAAGGGTGTTGTGGTGACAGCATCATTAGCATTCATTCAACTGACTACCAACTAGTTAGCATCCTAACGATTATAACAGTGGGGTGAACGTAAGGGTGCATATTGCTGCGTAGCAAACTGGAGAGAGTAGGAGGGATGGAACCACCCGAGCACCCCCTAAGGGTGCAAGACTGTGCCCGGGTAGGCCACCCCGCCGGACCTCCCTCGGGAGACCCCTGGTAAGCAACTAAACAAAATGACAAACAATATTGTTATCAACATCAGAGATTAAACATTTTGACAAAGGCAGGGGATGCCGTCCAGGTCTGCCATTGAAGCCACAGCTGCTTTTGTGTCAGTGTGGTACCCTGTTTCAAAGCCAGGGTTGACTCATATGTGAAATGTTCATGTGTGGTTCGGACTACATCTGTAATTGTGGGGGGTTCGGGGTCTTTCCACTTCCTCGTGATATTGAGGTAAAGCCTCAAATTTTTTCACCGTAATGCATTCTATACATTAGGGTAAAAAACCTTCTGTACCGCAGATCCCCCCAGACCCCCCCCCCCTTTATTCTTACCTGAGCCCGATCCGATCCAGCAATGTGCATTAGTGCAGCTGCTCAACCCGTTCTCTCTCCTCATTGGACAGATTGATAGCAGCAAGAGCCAGTGGCTCTAGCTGCTGTCAATCAAATCCAGTGACACAGGAGTGGGGGTTGGGGCTGAGTCCCGCTGTCTGTGTCAATGGACACTGCAGTGGGGCCCAGGAGCGAGTTTGCACAGGTGCCCTTAGGGAAAGCCAAATAAAGAGGAGGGGCCTGGAGCATCTGCGGGGACACCTCAGAAAAAGAGGATTGGGGCTACTCTGTGCAAAACAATTGCACAGAGCAGGTAAGTATAAGCATGTTTATTATTTTTTTTTAAACAAAAACTGATTGGTTTTTATGTTTACTCAAAGTCCTTTATTTAAAACAGTATTTATTTTATAGTAAATAAAAAAATAATTAATTATTTGCCATAATGATAATTTTACTTCATGTCACAGTAAGTAGGTAGAAGACCGTTTACCAATTCAATGGAAGCAGTGAATAACATATTGTTGTGCCCGGACCATGGCAAGTTGCATAAAATCAATTTTTCATATACTTCCATCTATTAGGATATGATAAAAGGGGGATATGCCCTGAAATGCATTGTAATGGCAACCGTGCCACCAGATACACTCCATAATGTTTCATCAGCCCATCAGAGTACCCATCTGCAGCCCATCAGAGTATCGGCGTACCTATCTGGAGCCCATCAGAGTACCCGAGTACCCATCTCCAGCTCATCCGAATACCCGAGTACCTAACTGCAACCCATCAGATTACCCGAGTACCTGTTTCCAGCCCATCAGAGTACCCAAATACCTGTCAACAGCCCATCTGAGTACCTGAGTTCCTGTCACCAGCCCATCTGAGTACCCAAGTACCTGTCACCAGCCCATCAGAGTACCCATCTGCAGCCCATTAGTACCCGAGTACCTATCTGGAGCCCATCAGAGTACCCGAGTACCTGTCTCCAGCCCATCCGAGTACCCGAGTACCTAACTGCAGCTCATCAGATTACCCAAGTACTTGTCTCCAGCCCATCAGAGTACCCGAATACCTGTCACCAGCCCATTAGAGTAACCAAGTACCTGTCTCCAGCCCATCAGAGTACCCGAATACCTGTCACAAGCCCATTAGAGTTACCAAGTACCTGTCACCAGCCCATCAGAGTACCCGAGTACCTATCTGCAGACCATAAGATTACCTGAGCACCTGTCTCCAGTCCATCAGATTACCAAAGTACCTATCTGCAGCCCATGCCTCATAAAATATACCTTGGGGTGTATGCTTTCCAAAATTGAGTCATTTATGGGTAATTCCCCTGTCCTGGTGCTCCAGGACCTTCAACAGTGTGATAGGAAGGAATGAAATTATATGTGTAATTAATGCTTCCAGAACGCCTGAAGGTACTGCTTCAATGTTGGACCTCTGTATTTGGCCAGGCTGTGTAAAAGTCTCACACATGTGGTATGGCCATATTCAGGATGAGTAGCATAATGTATTTTGGGGTGTAATTCTTGCTATGTACATGCTGTGTGTTTGAAATATCTTATAAATTGACAACTTTGTGTAAAAAAAAAAGTTTTCATTTTCTTTCCACGTTTTCAGAAGATTTGTGGAAAAAAAATAACCGTTCAAAAGACTCATTATGCCTCATAGAATATACTTTGGGGTGTTTACTTTCCAAAATGGGGTAATTTTGTGGGTAATTCCATTGTCTTGGTGATCCAGGGCCTGTGATAGCTTGTTAGAAAATTTTATGTGCAATTTATGCTCCTAGAACGCCTGACAGTGCTCCCCACATGTTGGTCCTCTGTATATGGCTAGGCTGTGAAAAAGTCTCACACATGTGGTAATTTGAAGTATGCATATGCTGTGTGTGAGAAATAATTTTGTGTGAAAAAATAAATAAATAATAATTTCTTAATTTTCCCAAGAATTGTGGAAAAAAATGTAAACTTCAAAAAACTCACTATACCTTTTACTAAATACCATGGACTGTCTACTTTCCAAAAAGGGGTAATTTGGGGGGATATTTGTACTTTCGTGACAGGGCCTCGAGATGAGATAGGCCGTCAGTGCATCAGGTGTGATCAATTTTCAATGATTTGCACCATAGCTTTAAGGCTCGATTCACACCTATGCATGTTGCTTTTGAGCGTTGTTGAAGTACTTTTTGCGGTGCTTGCTGTGTTTTTTCACTTGCAATTTTGACGCGATTTGCGTTTTAATTTGTTTACATCAATTTCAATTTTTTTTACATTTCATTTAAAAACCAGGTTAAAAAAAACCCTCAAAGCGCAAATCGCGGCAAAAACGCATTAAAATCGCGGTAAAAACGCGGTACGTTTTGGATGCGGGTCCATTGACTTCTATTACATGCAAAACGCTGCTTTTTGCAGTAAAAAAAGTCCCCGACCCTTTCCAAAAACGCAAAGGCACAAAAAAGCATTGATGTGAACATGTTCCATAGGAACCCATGTTAAAAAATGTCCCTGCTTTTCTGCAAAATGCAAAATGCACCAAAAAACGCATTAGTGTGAATCGAGCCTATGGGGCAGATCCACAGAGATCTGCACGGGCGCAGCGTATGGGAGATACGCTATGCCGCTGTAACTTACATTTTTAAACTTCGAATCCTCAAAGAATTTGCACCGTAAGTTATGGCGGCGCCTAATTCAAATCGGCGAGTAGGGGGCGTGTTTCATTTAAATGAAGCGCGTCCCCGTGCCGAATGAACTGTGCATGCGCCGTTTCTAAATTTCCCGCCGTACATTGCGCGAAATGATGTCGCAAGGACGTAATTTTTTAAACTTAGACGTGACTTACGTCCATCCCGATTCACGGACGACTTAAGCAAAAAAAAGAAAAAATTCAAATTTCGACACGGGAACGACGGCCATACTTAACATGGCAAATCTAACTATACGCCGCAAAAAAGCAGCTTTAACTATACGCCGGAAAAAGCCGACTAGAGACGACGTAAGAGAATGCGACGGCCACGCGTACGTTCGTGGATCATCGGAAATAGCAAATTTTCATACCCGACGCGGAAAACGACGCAAACTCCACCCAGCGGACGCCTAAGTATTGCATCTACGATCTTAAGGCGTACGTAGCCGTACGCCTGTCGGATCAAACCCAGATGCCGTTGTATCTTGGTTTGAGGATTCAAACTAAAGATACGATGCGGGTAATTTGAAAGTACGCCGGCGTATCAGTAGATACGCCGGCGTACTCTGTCTGTGGATCTGCCCCTAGGACTCTATAACTTTCACACAGACCAAATAATATTCACTTATCTGGGTTATTTTTTTACCATAGATATGTAGCAGTATAAATTCATGAACAGAAGTTACTCAATTGCAAAGTTTTAACATAGAAACAAAAAAAATATATATTATTTTAATTTTCACAATTTTTTCACTTATGTTGCAAAAAATTTAAATAAACCCAGTGGTGATTAAATACCACCAAATGAAAGCTCTAGTTGTGTGAAAAAAAAAATTAGTTTGGGTACAGTGTTGCATGTCCGAGCAATTGCCATTGAAAGTGCGAGAGTGCTGAAAGATGAAAATCGGTCTGGGCAGGAGGGGTGTATAAGTGTCCTGTGATTAACCACTTCAATACAGGTCACTTTCACCCCCTTCCTGCCCAGGCCAATTTTCAAGTTTCAGCGCTGTAACACTTTGAATGACAACTGTGCGGTCATGCAACACACACATTAAATTTTGCTAATTTTTTTTCACACAGATAGAGCTTTCTTTTATTGGTAGTTGACCACCTCTGCGGTTTTTATTTTTTGCGCTAGAAACAAAAATAAGCGTCAGTTTTGACTTTTTGCTATAATAAATATCCCAAATGTACCGCTTTCTGCCCAGCCTATAGAAGAATAATGATGGCGAAGCGGTGGTTCAGTTATCCTGACTGGGCATCATATGACATCCAGCAGGATAACAGCCGCCGCGTGCCTGTCGGGACGCACATCGCAGCATTCGATGGTTTGGTGTGTCAGTCTGACACACCGCTACGCTGATCTCGGTAAAGAGCCTCTGACGGAGGCTCTCAGCTGATCACGATGTAAACAGGAAGAGCCGTTGATCGGCTTTTCCTCACTCGCATCTGACAGACGCAATTATAGGAGAGCCGATCAGAGGCTCTGACAGTTGATTGTTGATCAGCGCAGCCCCCCCTCAGATGCCCACACTGGACCGCCAGGGAAGCCGCTAGGACCACCAGGGAAGCCCCTAACATGTGCATGGCCATGTACGTCCTCCATGGCCACTAGGAATGCAAATATATGACCAATATATGCCCAATATATGCCAATCAGGGCACTGACTGGCACCATTATGGATCATATCAGATCAGTGATGCCCAGAAGTGCCACCCATCAGTGTCCATCAGTGCCACCCATAAGTGCCCATCCATGCTCATCAGTGACCATCAGTGCCCATCTGTGACACCCATAACTACCCATTGGTGCAACCCATAAGTATCCATCAGTGCCCCCTATGAGTGCCCATCAGTGTTGCCTTTGAGTGCCCATCAGTGCCACCTATCAGGGGCCATCAGTGCCACCATCATCAGTGCTCATTGGTGCCACCTCATCAGTGCCCATCAGTGCAGCCATATCAGTGCCCGTCATTGAAGGAGAAAACAAACTTATTTACAAAAAAATTAACAGAAACAAAGAAAATGTTTTTTCTCAACATTTTCAGTTTTTTTTTATTTGTTGTGCAAAAACGAAAAATCGCAGAGGTGATTAAATACCACGAAAAGAAAGCTCTATTTGTGGGAACAAAATTAAAATGTGTGTCATTTAAATTGCGACAGCTCTGAAAGCTTAAAATTGGCTTGGGCAGGAAGGGGGTGTAAGTGCCTGGTACTGAAGTGGTTAAAAAAAACAAAAACACATTTTTTCCTCAGTTTAGGTCCATATATATTCTTCTACATATTTTTGTTAAACAAAAACGCAATAAGCGTATATTGATTGGTTTGCGCAAACGTTACAGGGCCAGATTCAGAAAGATCAGCGGATCTTTCTGCTGGCGTAACTCATTTACGTTACGCCGCCGCAAGTTTTTCAGGCAAGTGCTGTATTCACAAAGCACTTGCCTGTAAAGTTGCGGCGGCGTAGCGTAAACTACCCGGCGGAATTCAAATTCGGCAGGTAGGGGGCGTGTATCATTTAAATGATGTGCTTCCCCGCACCGAACGAACTGCGCATGCACCGGCCGCGAATGAATCCCAGTAAGCATGCTCCAAATGACATCGGCAACTCGTCATGCTTTCGACGTTTACGCAAATTACGTCCATCCGTATTCGCGAACGACTTACGCAAACGATGTAAAAAATTCAAATTTCGTCGCGGGAACGACGGCCATACTTAACATTGGCTGCGCCTCATAGACCCAGGGGTAACTATACGCCGGAAAAAGCCGAACGCAAACGACGTAAAAAAAAAGCGCCGGGCGGTCGTTCGTTTCTGAATCAGCGTAACTCCTCATTTGCATATTCCTTGCGTATACAAACTAAAGCGCCACCTAGCGGACAGCGTGAGATTGCAGCCTAAGATCCGACAGTGTAAGTCACTTACACCTGTCGGATCTTAGGGAGATCTATGCGGAACCTGATTCTATGAATCAGGCGCATAGATCCGACCGACGGAACTCAGAGATACGACGGAGTATCAGGAGATACACCGTCGTATCTCTTTGTGAATCTGGCCCATAGTGTCTACAAAATACTGTAGGTTATTGCTTTATGGCATTTTTATTATTATTATAATTTTTTTACTAGTAGTGGTGGTGATCCATGATTTTTTATCATGACTGCAACTTTGCGGCAGACAGATCGGACACTTTTGACACTTTTTTTTAAACCATTGACATTTATACAGCGATCAGTGCTATAAAATACCACTGATTACTGTGTAAATGTCTCTGGCAGGGAAGGGGTTAACACTAGGGGGTGATCAAGGGGCTAAATGTGTTCCCTGACTGTGTGTTCTTTCTGTGGGGGGATGGAACTAACTAGGGGAGGAGACAGATCAGTATTCCTATATACTAGAAACATACAATCCGTCTCCTCTCCCCTGACAGGACATAGATCTGTATGTTTACAAGTGTACATCGCGGCCACCAGGCATGCGCATCGGCTCCATTTTTATGTGGTGGCGTGCACGCTCTCGATGCCGGCGGGAAGCCAAGGACGTCATACGACACCCGCCCGGAAAGAGAGAGCCACCTTGCGGACGTCATATGACAATATGCAGGATGGTAAGTGGTTACATTTTATTTATTTATTTCAATAGCCAATTATTAAATATGCCTGTAAACGAAATTCAGCTAAATGCGAGTTACTGAGTTTACACACATTTACAAGCTGTTGTAGGCATTTGGAGTTTCAAATGCCTCTAAACATCCATCCTGAACACAAGTTTTTAAAAAAATGCTTCCAAATGAAACTGCCAAGAAATGACTAAAAACGAACCTGTGTTCATGTACTGATAAGATAACATAGAGGGGAGTTCAGGGGCAGATGAAAAAAACGCACAACGTTTACCAGCAGCAGTGTACATGAGGCCTCATATTTACTGCCCATAAGTGCACATTTGTGCCAAACTGGGGCCAATCCACTACATTGCAGCTTACTGGCTTTACAGTGAGGGACACAGGTGCATGATTGTCAGCTACACTGCAGGCTTATACAAGTGGATTGCGGATTAAAGGGGTTGTAAAGGATAGTTTTTTTATTTTCTAAATAGGTTCCTTTAAGCTAGTGCATTGTTGGTTCACTTACCATTTCCTTCGGTTTCCCTTCTAAATGTTTTTTTTCTTTGTCTGAATTTCTCACTTCCTGTTTCTCCTCAGTAAGCTTGCCCCCGTCATCTGAGCTGTTCTGGCTTGGGGTTAGTCAGCCAGAACAGCTTACTGAGGAGGCACAGGAAGTGAGAAATTCAGACAAAGAAAAAAAAGACATTTAAAAGGGAAATCGAAGGAAAAGGTTAGTGAACCAACAATGCACTAGCTTAAATGATCTTATTTAGAAAATAAAAAACAAACCTTTACAACCCATTTAAGCTACAGAGAGCACATCCAACCTGGATTATATGCAATATGTATGTGCCTATGCATTTCCTGTTAAATGTAAGTGTGATGAATTGTATCTCTTTTTTTTTTTTTTTTGCCATAATGTAAGGTTTATCTGCGCTAGGGTTGCATTTTATTATTTTTTATGATTTTCTTTCCATATGCAGCATTTTAGAACAAAGCATATAATACAGCAAATTAGTAAATAAACCTTAGTTGCAAGCTATGCATATCAGCTTACATTGGAAAGTTTTGGTGGATTATTATAACAACAAAATCTGTTTTATATATTTTAATGCATGCTAATAGAAAGCATTATTTTTACTTCTAACTCATCTTTAAAGCCAAATCATAGTTACCAATAAAATGTTCAATGAAAAACAAAATGTCTCTAATGATGTAGCTGTGTCTGTTCTAGGTCTAACTCCAATGTTCTAATGTGACCGTTGATGATTAATTGAGTTGTTTGGCAGACCAATATAGCGTTTGTCGAACCTTGTTATTTTTTATTATGATTTGCCATGCTTGGTCCGACAACCATCTGTAGCCCATAGCTTTATTATTTATTTTATAGACTGTCATGGCAATGAAGCCTTCGGCATGATTGGTAAGTTGATTCAGTGGAGTGGGAATTTTACCAGTTTCATCTGAATCACTGGCTCAGCAAAAACTGTTATTTTTAAGGACATATGGAATTTTCATTGAAGGCAAAAGATCACGCTGAGATGATTATTAGCCTACACTATCCCTATAACATGTACAAATTTAAACATAAGCCATATATAAAAACTTATATTTAGGGGGCGTCGCTACAACATGCATGTGTGAGGATGTGTTCCTGGTGAGCGTTGTGAGACCCGCTCGGATAACAGCACCTACAGCAGCCTATGTGGGGGAAAACTCAGCAGATTATTATGCCCCCTATGTGGAAACCATCCCCGTCACCTCTGCGGATTCCTTGGAGCTTTTCCAGTTCACTGGATGTCTATTTTACAGAGACCCACCAGAGTCTGATCGGATACTCCAAGATGGTGCCGGGTGAGCTCTCTGATTCTCTCTCCTCAACTACCTTCACTCACACTTCCTCCCCCCTTCTCCCCCTCAGGCTCAGACAGCCAGGATTGGTGCTCTGATATGGGAAAGGGGCTTGGGGATAAGGACTTGTGCTCTCATCTTCTCTCCCTCCCCACTATGGCTAATCTGGAGCTATTTTCTACCAGGGCTAAGAAGGCCCTGCAGGAAGACACTGAACATATTGGGGGTAGAGTAGAGGCCATGGAGTCACAATGGGAGGAAGTCAACCCTACCATGCAGGCACTCACTGAGCTCTGTAAGTCACAGGACCAAATAATCAACCCTATGCTGGATCAAATGGATGATTTTGAAAATAGGAGCTGTAGAGTTAACATCCACATTAAGGGCCTACCTGAAGCCACTGCATCCCGGAATAGTGTCCCTACTCTGCAGGGGGTGTTTAAACAGATCCTAGGCCATGAGGAACCAGAATACATTGAGATTGATTGTGCTCATAGAACTCTCCGTCCACCTTCTGATGATCCAGATAAACACAGGGACATTATATGTAAACTTCATAAATAATGTTCCATGGTAGAGGAATTCGTCTTGTGGATTTCAATGGAGCTAAACTGTCCTTCTTCCCAGATCTTTCCAGATGCACCCAGATGCAACGCCATGCTCTCAAGCCACTGCTGGAGGCCATACATGATGCCAAGTTGATTTACAGATTGGGCTTTCCTTTCAGTCTAACGGTCATCAAGGCGACACAATGGATCCCAAAGTGGCTCATCACATTCCTCCTCTCTCCGGAGGACAATCTGACTGTATGAAATGGTCTCTGCTGACTGTACAGCTACCCTGGGGGCTTCCATCCTCCTTGGCTGCTGTGTAATCATTTACAATAAGTTAAGGTGCAGGCCTGCACCTTATGTTTGTAGCGGGACCCCCTTTGGACTCACACCTGATGCCTTACCACCTACCCCACAGTAGGCCAACTCTTCTGAGTTATGTCCCCTATTTGGGACCTTACGCTGCTTGCTGGCCTGTTTCCTTGACCTGATGACTGAGTGGAGGCTCCTGACTAGCGATGTTTTTGCATTGTGGTGTGCCCTTTGGGCTTTATGCTCTCTATGTTGTTTATTATGTCTTTTATGCTCTGTTTTATATTTTATAGGTTCCTATTCCTGCTTTTTGTTGTCTCAACGCTCCCTGTTTCATGGTCAGGTATGCTGTGGGTCTCTCTCTCACTCTGACGGAGCCCCGGGGCTTCCCTGTTTCATCTCTCCTCATGGCTTCCCTGAAAATCGCATTGTACAATGTCCATGGTCTGGACTCCTTTTCGAAGCGCAGTAAGTTGTGGCTTGAGATGAAGCGAATGGGAGAACATGTACTATTTTTACAAGAAACACTGCACTGACTCATTCTATCGCCTCCCTACCCATCTATATAAATGATGGTACCCAAGTAATTCACCATGTCCCAAATCAGGGAGTGGCCTTAGCTATTCATCATTTTTTCCCAATGGAAAATCTGGCTGACGCTAATGGCAGGTATGTGTTCCTTAACCACTTAAGGACCGTCTCCTGCACATATATGTCGGCAGAATGGCACGGCTGGGCACAAGCACGTACAGGTACATCCTCTTTAAGTGCCCAGCCGTGGATCACAGGCGTGCTCCCGCGATCCGGTCCAAAGCTCCGTGACCGCGACCGTGGGACCCGATCGCCGCTGGAGTTCTGCGATCGGTCCCCAGAGCTGAAGAACGGGGAGAGCTGTGTGTAAACACGACTTCCCCGTTCTTCACTGTGGTGCCGTCATTGATCGTGTGTTCCCTTATATAGGGAATCACAATCAATGACGTCACACCTACAGCCACACCCCCTACAGTTAGAAACACAGATGAGGTCACACTTAACCCCTTCAGTGCCCCCTTGTGGTTAACTCCAAAACTGCAATTGTCATTTTCACAGTAAACTATTTTTTTTGCTATGAAAATGACAATGGTCCCAAAAATGTATCAAAATTGTCCGATGTGTCCGCCATAATGTCGCAGTCACGAAAAAAAAAACGCTGATCGCCGTAATTAGTAGTAAAAACATGTTTTTTTTATAAAAATGCAATAAAACTATCCCCTATTTTGTAAACACTATAAATTTTGCACAAACCAATCGATAAACGCTTATTGCGATTTCTTTTACCAAAAATACGTTGAAGAATACCTATCGGCCTAAACTGACGTTTTTTTTTTATATAGTTTTTTGGGGGATATTTATTATATCAAAAAGTAAAAAATATTGCATTTTTTTCAAAATTGTCGCTCTATTTTTGTTTATAGCGCAAAAAATAAAAACCGCAGAGGTGATCAAATACCACCAAAAAAAAACATATTTGTCGGAAAAAAAGGACGCCAATTTTGTTTGGGAGCCACGTCACACGACCGCGCAATTGTCAGTTAAAGCGACGCAGTGCCAAATCGCAAAAACTTGCCAGGTCCTTTAGCTGCCTAAAGTGGTTAAAGACACTATTTTGGAACTTAAGTTCACCTTTGCAGCTGTGTATGCCCCTAATTGTAAGAAGATTACTTTTTTGGACTCTGTCCTAGAGTCTCTCTCCTCCTTCAGGGAAGGTCAGCTGATATTGGGTAGAGAGTTTAATGTTAGCCCCGATCCACAATTAGACACGTCCTCGAGCCATTCTGCCCATTTGCCTTTCCAAAGCATATCTGAAAATCCCTGCAAGAGCACCATTTAGTTGATTTCTGTAGGCTGCTCCATCCTACTATGATAGCTATTTTTCATCTACTCATAATGTCTATACTCAAATAGACCTTCTAAGGATGGACCAATTTTCCCTTGAATCTCTGTGGTGCGCCCATTGGCTCCATAACGATCTCGGGTCATGCCCCGGTTTCCATCTTCCTGCATGCACTGCCTTCTGATGCATGGTCATGGACATGGCTTCTGAACAAGAAAATTCTGGATGATGCAGTGGCACTGAAACAAGTTTCAGACACTATACCCCTGTGCTTTGCCAAAAACCTGATGAGTGAGGCGGGGACTGGATCTGTCTGGAAAGGACACAAAGCAGTGGTTCAGGGGAAAATGGCGAGAGAGGGGGAATTACAAACCCTCCTGACAAAGATCCACTCGGTTGAACTCACACATAAGCACTGCGTCACCCCAGTGTTGGCAACGGCACTACAATCCCTCTGTCAGGAGTTGGCTACTCTGCTTGACATCTGGATTTGGACTGATCACTGCGTCACGTTTCCCATAAATTCGATGAATTTGGGAATAAATGCGGGAGATTACTTGCAAGGGCTCTCAAATGTCAATGTGGGCATGTCTATAAACGTACTACTACAGCGGGCCCTTCAGTGGTGCTCTCGTCGAAAATAGTGCACACGTTTTAGGGAATACTCTGCCTGATACTCTACCTGGTTTCAATTGAGCCCCAGAAGGTGGAGCATATCTTGTAGTATCTGGAGGAGGCCCAATCCCCACAGCTCACTACCCCTGTTAATGACCAACTGGACTAACCTATTTCTCCATCAGACATTGTGGCAGCTGTTAAAGACCTCCCTAAAGGGAAGAGTCTGGGCCCGAATGGTTTCACCAATGCCTACTATAGTAAGTTTCAACTGCTCCTCAACTGCTCCCCCATCGCTGCCTATTTCAATGCGATCAATGCTCCTTAACTGCTCCCCCATCTGTGCCTATTTCAATTTGTTAGCTTTGGGCACAGTGATGCTCAAAGAGGCATTGATGGCTAACATTACAGTCACCCCCAAAGAGGGGAAGGACCATACTATTCCTGGTAATTATAGGCCACTTTCGCTTTTGAACACAGACATTAAAATCTTAGCAAAGATCTTAGCCAACTGTATTAAACCAATCCTTCCAACGATCGTCCACCCTGACCAGACGGGGGTTCATAGTGGGGAGGGAAGCCAGGGATAATTCTAATAGAGAAATCCAGCTAATTCATTGGGCTGAAAGGCAGGCTAATCACCATCCCTGTCATATGCTTCCCACAGGTGCTGAAAAGGCGTTTGACATGGTGGACTGGATTTACCTCTGGACAGTTTTGGCCAAATTAGGTTTAGGCCCCAATATGCTCTTGTGGATATCTTTGCTTTAAAGTTCCCCAGAAGCTATGGTAAAGGTGAATGGGGTGTTATCAGCCTGGTCCCCTATTCGCAACGGGACGCAAGAGGGATGGCCTTGGTCACCCCTCATTTTTGCCATGACCCTCGAACCACTCCTTAACACAACATGCCTTAACACTGCCATTGAGGGCTTTACAGTGGACCTGATGGAGCATAAACTGTCATCCTATGGAGATGATGTCTTATTTAATGTCTCTGACCCTTTGATTTCCCTCTCTAATATTATGGCTGAACTAAGAATTTAATCTGCTTTAAAATTTTATAAACTATAACAAGTCAGAGATTCTACCATTTAACTTCCCTTTGGGATTGTGTACACAGATGCAAGCCTCATTCTCCTTTACCTGGTGCCAGGTTTGGGTGTCTATTTACCAGCCCAGTGCTCCCAGTTGTATACCTGTAATTATGTCCCATTGCTTTTCATTATTAGAGTGGACTTACAAAACTGGGACCGCACTGCCTTTTCCTGGATGGGCCGGGTCAGTGTCTTAAAGATGAACGCGTTGCCCCGTATTCTTTTCTATTTACAAATGGTGCCCATTTCATTGCCCCGGTCTTTCTTCTCAACCCTCAACAGTTTGTTTCTGCAATACATCTGGAATGGGAAAAGCCCTCATCAAAAAGAAACAAAGCGATCTTTAGTAAAAAAAAATCAGCACACATTACACATTGTTAGGCACACATTTAACCTGTTGATTACCCGAGATGTTAACACCTTCCCAGCCAGCCAGTGTCATTAGTACAGTGTAGAGTACTATCACTGATCACTGTATTAGTGTCACTGGTGATGTCTGTGGCAGTTAGTCAGTTCTTACTTAGTGGCAGTTAATGTCACATTCCATTACATATACCAAAGTTTGTAGATGCTATAACTTTCACGCAAATAATGATAGTTATAACACTCCACAGGACAATACCAAAACTCAAGCAACATTTTACCACTTTGACCCGAAAGCCAAGTATTTAGGATACAGATATACAATGGTAGATATTTGTAGAGATGGAATAAAAAAAGGCCCGCATTATTTTCTAAATGTACATAATATAACTGGATAATCACATTTATAGGTAAAGTTGATTAAGGAATATCCGATTTCCTCGCGAGTGGTCAGGAAGTATTTTTTTTTTCCTCTAAAGGAGCAAATTAAATCATGCTTTGCTGGTTTTTTTTTGCTTCTCCTGTGGGTTTTGGGTTGTGTATATGGGATTGTATGATTTGTTTTTCCTTTTATTGGTTGAACTAGATGGACTTGTGTCCTCTTTTTTTTAACCAGACTAACTATGTAACTATGTAATTAACTTCCTAACCCCAAAAATCACTAACAGATTTGAACACAACTTTGTTACCTCCTGCTTGCCTGTGTCACAACTAGCGATGGGCTGAACACCCCCCCCCCCCCCAGTTCAGTTTGTCCAAGACCTCCCGAACATGGAAAAAGTTCAGACCTAAGCCATGAACTCTATTAAAGTCTATGGGACCTGAACTTGAAAAATCTAAGGTGCCCATTTTAAAAGCTTATATGCAAGTTATTTTCTATAAAAAGGGTATGGAGGCTGGGTACTGCCCTGCGGGACATATATCAATGCAAAACATTTTTTTTTAAAGATATTTTTTTAAAATATAGTGCCTGTGGGGTCCCCTTAGTCTGACTGTAAAGTGGCACATTTGTACCATGTATAGAACCTGTTGCAGCAAAACTGACATATATAAACAAAAATTGTCAGCAATACAAAAAAATATGCTTGGGGGCCACCCACAATATCCATAGCAGACTATTATCCAAGCATGCAGCCTAGCAGACCAGGAAAGGGGGGGACGGATTGCCCCCTCCTGAACCATACCAGGCCACATGCCCTCAACATGGGGGGTGCTTTGGGCCAGGGGGCATGTTGATGGGGAAAGGGGCCTTTCCCTGACATCCCTGGGCTGTGTTTGTGGGGGTCTGTAGACAGGGGGCGTATCAGAATCTAGAAGCCACCTTTAATAATGGGGCCCCTAGATACCGTCCCTCCTATGTGAATGAGTATGGGGTATATAGTACCCTTACCTATTCACAAAAAAAAGTGTCAAAAATAAATAAAAAATACACACACAGTTTTTGACAATACCTTTATTAAAAAGAAAAAAAAAACAATGTTCCCTGATGTAGATCCATTGTCAATCATGACCCGCAAAAAGCATGCAGTTAGCGGTTAGTGGAGCTTTTTTCCCTTTTTTGTGGATCTGGCAGTGTGGCGGGCATCATGATTGATGATGGATCTACATTGTGGGACTATGGTTTTTTTAATTTTTAATAAAGGAATTGTCAAAAATTGTGTGTGTGTTTTTATTTATTTTTAATACTTTTTTTGGTGAATGAATAGGGGTACAATGTACCCCTGCTCATTCACATGGGGGACCGGGATCTATATTCTGATAAGCCCCCTGACCACGACCCCCATAACCACAGCCCAAAGTTGTGGGGAAGAGGTCCTTGTCCCAGCATGAGGACAAGGTGCTTTGGGCTGGGGGGGTCAGAGTCCCCCCTGCCCAAAAGCACATACCATGTTGAGGGAATGTAGCCTGGTATGGTTCAGGAGGGGGACTCTTGTCTTCCAGGCTGCATGCTCACATAATGGGTCTGCTATGGATTTTGGAGGGACCCCAAGCCATTTTTTTTATTTTGGCATGGGGGTTCCCCTCAAAATCCATACCAGACCTATAGGTCTGGTATGGATTTTGGGGGGAGCCCACACCATTTTTTTAATTTTGGCTTGGGGTTCCCCTTAAAATCCATACCAGATCCAAAGAGCATGGTATGGATTGGGGTGGGACCCCTGCGCCATTTTATTTCCCCTTTTTTCTATTGTCTAAATTTTTTTTATTATTCAGCTGTCATTGGGGAAGCATAGGATGCATTAAGGTGAAAAAACACAAAGTTTTACAACTCCTTAAAAAGAAAAACATCAATGTGAAAAGAGATATGAGCAGTGTCAAAACCTGTTAAGATGCCAAGAAAAAGAAAGTAAAGCTAGACAAGTGTAGGGTTGCTAGCAATATGAACTAGTCTAGATTTGAATCCACCAAATCAGCAACTCTAGGGACTATGACTTACTCATCCTAATTACCTTTGGTGAAAGAAAAGAGCAGAGAAGAGGATAATAGAAGAGTATGAAAATCACAAAGTCAAAGTTCACAAGTAACTGAAGATGGTTTAAATTTGAATTACTTTGGATAAAATGGCATGATACAGACCATAAAAACCACCACATGAACTTAAATGGTTGAAGAGCTGTAATGTTGTTCCTAACCACTAGGTGGCATACGTATCGTAATTGTGTATACAGTATAACTAATACACTTCGCTGTAAAACTTACATGGGTCAAAGCATTGATCATTGTTGCTGTTTATATTATTTAAATTCATGTTTAGAAAACACTATAGTGCAGAGACATCAGGATAATCTTTACCATTTGCAATTGGAGCATAGGGGCCAATGTAACATAAAAGAACCTAAATGTAGACTTTTTTTTTGCTATAATTTATAAACTTGACTACTATAAATTACTAGAAAAAAGTAACAGATCATGCTTTTTGTACTGAAAAGATTTGGCCCTCTTCAGTAAATTGTTTTGTTTTTTACAATTTAAATGGTATAAAATATAATTTCAGACCCATAGGTGTGCGCAGCCTGTTGCATTAGAGTGCACACCCCAAAGCTCAAACACACATGCACATGCAGAGTCCGGGTGTATGCTGCATACTGAGTGCAGTATTCTGGTGTATGCTGCATATAAAGTACAGAGTTCAGATGTGGGGTGCGAGAGTGCAGAGAGCAGGTGTGCGATGCCTATAGAGTGCAGAGAGCAGGTGTGCACTGTGCATAGAGAGCAGAGTTCCTATATAGTGCAGAGTTTATGTGTGTGCTGCCTATAGAGAGCAGAGTTCAGGTGAGAGGGGAGGAGGGGGAGACAGATGGGGAGAAGGAGAGACAGATGGGGAGAAAGGGGGGCATGTGGGGGATTGGGGGGCAGATGGGGTAGACAGATGGGGGAGAACAGGGAGAGACAGATAGGGAGAAGGATGGGGGAGACATATGGGGGAAAGGGGGGGGGCATGGGGGAGACAGATTGGGGAGAAGGGGGGCAGATGGGGAGAAGGGTAAGACCGATTGTGGATAAGAGGGACATATGGGAGAGAAGGGGAAGACATATGGGGGAGAAGGGGAGGGGGAACAGATAGGCGAGAAGGGGGAGCCAGATGAAGGAGAAGTGGAGAGGGGGGACTGATAGGGGATTTGGGGGTGACAAATGGGAGAAAAGGAGGAATGGACAGATGGAAAAAAGGAGGGGACAGATAGGGGAGGGGGGAGACTTATGGGGAGAAGGAGGGGACAGACGGGGGGCATATGGGAGAGAAGAGGGAGACAGATGAAGGAGAAGAGGAGAGGGGGGAATTGTGAGTCATAGTTGCTATAGTTCTAGTTTCTGCTGATATTGGCGATATGCAACCCTACCTGGGCACAGCATCTATGAGAGAGGAATATTGCTTGGGGGCACAACTGAAATCTGGAGGTGCATAGCCCATCCCAGCCCCCCCCCCCCTAGATCTGGCCATGTTCCATAGGAGAGTTCAGACTGCAGGAAGGACACAGGCTTCATGAGATTCTGTGGCCAGGCTAACATGGCTGTGCACATCATCTGCCCAATCCTCAGCTTTCACTGGCATGGGACAGGAAACATGGAGGGTTCAGTGCAGGCAGCCGCTGGGAGAGGAGTGCTGTCACTTGTTGACACAGAAACCTCAGAAGTGTTTACAGATGACAGGAGAATGCGGCAAGCGCAGGGCAGTACCTGACATGGTTCCGGGTAAAAACAAGCCCAACGCCACTGCACAGAGCACTATGCATGCGGTGTGACCTGGCACACCCTGTGCACATGCCTATGTTCAGACAAAAGACACATAGGCATACTTCGGGAACATTTACAAGTATTTTCTGCCGTTTTGAACTGCAGCCAGCAAAATAATGTTCCTAAAATCAGTTGTAACACTATATATAGTCTCTATGTGTATATAATACTTTTTACTGAATAACTTACTGTGACAATCTCATCCTCTGCCACCGCTGTCACAGTCACTGCTGCTAAGGTAGCTGTTTGTTTCACAACCTTCATCATAGCTTTTTGAATCTGGAGATTGGTAAAATAATTCACTGCAGCAAACTCAATGAGTGCAGAGAATACGAAGGCAAAACAGACAGCTATAAACCAGTCCATTGCAGTTGCATATGATACTTTTGGGAAGGAGTGCCTTGCACTGATGCTTAAAGTGGTCATTGTAAGAACTGTTGTAATCCCTTAAAAATAAAGAAGAAATAAATAATATTAGTCACTTTTTATTATGCTACTACGCATGCACGTTACGCACACATGCACAAAGAAGAAAAAATAAAGTCTTCTAATGCAAAATATGTAAACTATTATTTTGGCACATGAACATTAACTAGGATGTTACCTAGAATGAGTGCTCCAATTTAAAATATCTCAGAATTAATTGATTTGTTATTACTGACATCTGCAATTACCCCATTCATTGGCAAAAAACATTCAATCTCTTCAAACACCCCACAACCAATCAAATTACTGGGTGGGAGAATCAATTGTCTGGGATGAATTTTCTCAGGGGATTTCTGTTGTTTCTTAAGCATAAGCCTAACAACATAGTCATCTATTTGGTGAATAACTGATAGCAGCATACATATTTATGTCAGGATCTTCAGGTTGCCCTGTCATGTCTCTGCTACCTTTAGAAGTATTATAATTTCACTGCAAGATTTTCAGACCAGACCATGCATACATTGCTAATCAAAATAAATCGGAAAATAAGTGTCTTCTGTGCAATTGCTTGTTATTTAATACAATTTATGTCTTAATTTTTTCAGTGGTATGGTAACAAGCCAATCTTTTTTTTTTAATTGGCTAATTGATTAAGGAAAAGAGGATTGTACAAAGGTGATGTAAACTATAATTACAATCAGCAATATCTAAATAGATAATTAAATGGCCTGATCATTTTTGGATGTGCTAGATATTGTGTTGGATAAATAATTATCACACCAATGTTTGTTTAATAAGTGCAAAGTTCAGTAAGCCATAGCAACCAATCATATTTGAATCTACTGTAGTAGATTCATAAAAGGCTGTGGTGAGTTATTGTGAAAGTTAGAAACAAGCCTGACTCAAGATTCTTCCACTGTGACAACAATAACATTTGCCTTGTTTTATTACACCAAAATCAACGCAAGCTCATTATACAGATTAATTTAAGGAGAATTATTAAGTCATGTGTAAATGTAAAATATAAACAAAACAAAACATGCAGTACCCCATTGTTATATACCCCATATATTCATGCAGTCATTAGAAAATACTAAACTCACACCTGTGATAGATAGGAAGGGTAAGCTACAGATCTTCCATTTAGATACATAGATACAAAATTCAAAAACATATACAATTCAATAAAAAAAGTTGAGATACATTTGTGTCTTTCTGCTCAACAACACATTCCATAAAAAAAAAATAAAAAAAATAAACATGGATCCAAAAGCATATGGAAATTATGATTAGGTTTAAGACAACTTAATAAATTAAACAGACAAATGACCTAGTGCACTGTGTCATTTGAATTGCAATTAATATAGTGCTCCGATGCATATTTTATCTCCTCCAGCTGATGTAAGTGTCTTGAGAGTTTTAACTGTCTGATTTTGGCACTGGTACAAATCACTGAAGGACTGGTATGCTTGGCTTCTGATACTTTCACAAGCATTGACTAAATAATTAATTGGATGGTTTATTTTGTTTTACTTCTTCAGGAGTTAGGTTATAGTCTAATGTTAGGAAAGGTATACAATTAAATATTAAGGGTTGATTTTCAATAATAGTTTAGGTGTTAGAATAATGTTAAAGGGGTTGTAAAGGTAAAAAAAAAAATCCCTAAATAGCATCCTTTACCTTAGTGCAGTCCTCTTTCACGTACCTCATCCTTCGATTTTGCTTTTAAATGTCCTTATTTCTTCTGAGAAATCCTCACTTCCTGTTCTTCTGTCTGTAACTACACACCGTAATGCAGGACTTTCTCCCTGGTGTGAGGGGGCGAGCAGGTGTGTCAGGACGCCCACTAACACACAGCTCCTTTATCTGCAAAGTAGAGAGTGTCCTGACACCCCTGCTCACCCCCTCCCCCTCAAGAGGCTTTCTCCACACCAGGGAGAAAGCCTCACATTACGGTGTGTAGTTACAGACAGAAGAACAGGAGGTGGGGATTTCTCAGAAGAAATAAGGACATTTAAAAGCAAAATCGAAGGATGACGTAAGTGAAGGAGGACTGCACTAAGGTAAAGGAAGCTATTTAGGGAATTTTTTTTTACCTTTACAACCCCTTTAAGGATTAAAAGTTACATTTTGTAAAGCTTCAATGCAGTGTTGGGTTGTAG
This sequence comes from Rana temporaria, assembly GCF_905171775.1. NCBI lineage: Eukaryota > Metazoa > Chordata > Amphibia > Anura > Ranidae > Rana > Rana temporaria. Next base: position 289,054,253 of record NC_053491.1, on the reverse strand, counting down.
TTTACATTCCAGTACTATGTGGTAGGTAAGAGTAAAAGTTTAAACTTAGGGTAGATCAAATGTTAAGGTTGTACAGTAGGTGCACGCGATATTGTGTCAATCTCGCTCCCTTTCTCGGCGAGATTGAGCACCTACGAGCCCCATCGCGGGAGCCAGCGCCGAGCTGGCTTGCCGCGATAGAGACAAAGCCGTCATAGAAGCGACGGGAGATCCGACTTGGATTCCCGCCAATTCTACACGTGTGCAGCGTTTGTTATGAATCCTGAGGGGGAAGTCCCCGCCGGATTTTAAATAAAAATCCGGCATGGGTTCCCCCCTCAGGAGCATACCGGGCCCTTAGGTCTGTTATGGGTTGTAAGGAGAGCCCCCCCTACGCCGAAAACGGCGTAGGGGGTCCCCTACAATCCATACCAGACCCGTATCCAAAGCACGCTACCCGGCCGGCCAGGAAAGGAGTGGGGACGAGCGAGTGCCCCCCCCCTCCTGAGCCGTACCAGGCTGCATGCCCTCAACATGGGGGGGTTGGGTGCTCTGGGGCAGGGGGGCGCACTGCGGCCCCCCCACCTCAGAGCACCCTGTCCCCATGTTGATGAGGACAGGACCCCTTCCCGACAACCCTAGTCTTTGGTTGTCGGGGTATGCGGGCGGGAGGCTTATCGGAATCTGGGAGCCCCCTTTAATAAGGGGGCCCCCAGATACCGGCCCCCCACCCTAAGTGAATGGATATGGGGTACATCGTACCCCTAACCATTCACCTGGAGGAAAAATGTCAAAGTTAATAAACACACCACACAAGGGTTTTTAAAATAATGTATTTTTCTGCTCCGGAGGCACCCCTGTCTTCTTTATTAGCTCTTTTACCAGGGGGGGCTTCTTCTTTGACGTCTTCGGGTGGGTGGGGGCCGCCGTCTGGTTCTCTTCCACCGCCAGGGGGGTCGCTTTTAAAAAAGCCCTTCCGCTATCCCGACGGGTCTTCTCCGCTATCCGGGGGGTCTTCTCAACTCTCCGGGGGTCTCCTTCTATGTTCGCCGCTCTCCGCTGTTGACTCGGCGCACCCCGGTTCTTCCTCCAGCTGTCCGGTGCCTTCTCCTTCAGCGCTGAACGTCTATCTTCTTCTTCCATGCTGTGACGTATTCTTCTTCTTCCGGGCTGTGACGTCATCTTCTTCACTTCTCCAGATGTTGACACGCCGGCTCTTCTCGCTGAAATGACGGATGCGCGCCTTGCATCGGACCTATATAGGCCTCACAGTCCCATCATGCTCTGTACCTACCCATGTGATACCTACCCACGTGGGTAGGTATCACATGGGTAGGTACAGAGCATGATGGGACTGTGAGGCCTATATAGGTCCGATGAAAGCAGCGCACCTGCCATTTCAGCGAGAAGAGCCAGCGTGTCAACATCGGGAGAAGAGAAGAGAAGACGTCACAGCACAGCGGCCTGAAGGGAGAAGTAGAAGTCGTCACAGAACAGCGGAAGAAGAGGAGAAGACGTCACAGAACAGCGGAAGAAGGAGAAGGCACCGGACAGCGGGAGGAAGAACCGGGGTGCGCCGAGTCAAGAGCGGAGAGCGGCGAACATAGAAGAAGACACCCCCGGAGCGGAGAAGACGTCACAGAAGAGCGGTGAAGACCCCGGAGAGCAGGAGAAGACCCCCGGAAATCGAAAGAAGAAGCTTCCCCTGGTAAAAGAGCTAAAGAAGACAGGGGGAGCCTCCGGAGCAGACTAATAACATATTTTAATACCCTGTGTTTTTTATTTGTGTTTTTACCACTTTTCCTCCAGGTGAATGGTTAGGGGTACGATGTACCCCATATCCATTCACTTAGGGTGGGGGGCCGGTATCTGGGGGCCCCCTTATTAAAGGGGGCTCCCAGATTCCGATAAGCCTCCCGCCCGCATACCCCGACAACCAACGGCCAGGGTTGTCGGGAAGGGGCCCTGTCCTCATCAACATGGGGACAGGGTGCTCTGGGGTGGGGGGGCCCCACAGTGCGCCCCCCTGCCCCAGAGCACCCAACCCCCCCATGTTGAGGGCATGCAGCCTGGTACGGCTCAGGAGGGGGGGGGCGCTCACTCGTCCCCACTCCTTTCCTGACCGGCCGGGTAGCGTGCTTTGGATACGGGTCTGGTATGGATTGTAGGGGGACCCCCTACGCCGTTTTTTCGGCGTAGGGGGGCTCTCCTTACAACCCATAACAGACTTAAGGGCCCGGTATGCTCCTGAGGGGGGAACCCATGCCAAATTTTTATTTAAAATCCGGCGGGGACTTCCCCCTCAGGATTCATAACAAACGCCGCACACGTGTAGAATTGGCGGGAATCCAAGTCGGATCTCCCGTCGCTTCTATGACGCGCACGTTGGAATGTGCTGTCACTATTCCAGTGAGTGCGAGATCTCGGCACCATGTCGCCGAGAATCAGCGCGATGCTGTCATGCTAAAAACGCAATATCACAAACACCTACTGTAGATAGGAAAAGATAACATTTCGGAGAGACAATGCAGGGATAGTGCAGGGGGACAGCATAGTTTAGAGTGAAATGCCTGTTTGTTTTTGCTACTAAAAGTCCTTCACTAAAAGGTCCTGCTCCTAATTTCCAGTGTTGTATTCACCAATATAAATAAACATATTTATATGGGATGGTTTTTAAAAAGTAGCAAAATCTATCCCGGAAAATAATTCCCTGACATATTAGGTCACATCCTAATAATTAACCACTTCCCATCCTTAGGCCATTAAAAGATTTTCAGGACTTTAAGTGGTTAAAAGAAAGTCATGGCTGCAGCTAGAGCAAGGAGCTTGGTGTAATTTTTTTAAGCCTTTTATTCACATATCTGGGCGGCTCCCACCACCACCAACGGTGGTTCTAAGGCTCTCTCATTTCAACAGGAAGCACAGGACCATGGTAAACTGCCAAATGATACCTCTAGTTTCAGAGGTATCATTCTGCATCTATTGTAGCTAAGAAAGAAGCTAATCATGCACAAACTGTACTTGATTAGCTGCAATGGAAGGCATGGGGGTCTAATAGACTCTTGGAGGTTGATTTACTAAAACTGGAGAGTACAAAATCTGGTGTTGCTGTGCATGGTATCCAATCAGCTTCTAACTTCAGCTTATTCAATTAAGCTTTGACAGAAAAAAAACACCTGGAAGCTGACTGGTTTCTATGCAAATGTTGTACTCTCTAGTTTCAGTAAATCAACCCCTTGGTGTCTCCAGAAAGAATACCTGTAAACTGTCCATGCTATCACATAAGGAGCCTGTTTTCCTATGCTTTTGATAAACAATTCTGCATATATTTGGCAACATAAAAAAATTGCAACACTATTGTATATCTAGGGCCTCTGCTTTTAGAAAATGTATAATGGTTTGGGGTTATAAATACTTTTTAAGAAAGAAAGGGCTAATTTTAAAGTGTGAGGAAAATTTAAAAACATGCCCTGTGCATGAAGTGGTTAATAGACTTAGTATCCCAATTCATATTTAAATTCAAATGAATCATATCTTTATTATGGTATGCTCATAACTCAGAATTATTTTCCATAGGTAAAACTTAATAGGTGACCATAACATTGGATATTCAGTACATAACAATCTCCAGGTGCAAAGCACCTTCCACCTTCCACCAACCAATGTATTACTGCACCTTGCACCATTATCTTCACATTTTACTGTCTTATTCAATAATATTAAAACTTATCAAGTGTTCAGTGTTAGATATTAAAAAAGTTATTGTTGTTAAAGTTGTAACTTTCTTTTTTTATTTGTCTCCCTGTTTACAGGAACTTACAGCATTATCCAAGGGTAAGATGATGTGACAGACACGTCTTGGGTATAAATCTCCAGCCACATAAGGTACATATTAATTTAGCTATATATAGGTTCTAAAAAATAAGCTAAGTCCATACCCGCAACAGTCCTTGCTGGAACTGATTCTTTGTTGATCCAAAACACAACTTGAGACAACACAACAGTCATGCTGCATGGAATGTATGTATGGATGATGTAATAGCCTATTTTCCTTCGTAGGTAAAACAGTACAGTTTGCTGTGAATATTCACCTGTGACAAATAGACAATGAAATGATCAATGAATAATGAAATGGAAGGTAATGGGTGCATCAATTCCAAGGCATACCAAAAACTGTTCTAGCCGGAACAGATTCTTTGTTGATCCAAAAAGACACCTGAGAAAGAATGACGGTCATTATGCAAGGGATATACGTCTGTATAACAAAATATCCCATTTTCCTTTGCAGGTGGAAATGCACTGTCATTACAATGTATTCACCTGTTGATTAAAAAAACAAACAAACATATAATTAACTCAACAAATACAAATAAATGTACCACCATTATTACAGATACTGTTTTAATTTTACAGTGGGATCCACACTGCTAGTATTGTGGCTGGACTAAATTAATAAAAGAGGGTGTGTGGCCAGCAGTAAAGGAGTATGGCCACTTAGAAGCAAAGTTCCGTTCCACAGCGGCAAATTAAGCTATTCTCGCAGTCCCTGAGCCCGGAACAAATCGATTTCACCGCCCATACCCTCAGGTACCTGTAGAAAACATGTCTAGGAAGAGGAAAACTCAGACGGATGACAGACTTTTTCCAGCAGCACCGCCGGCAGCACAGTCAAGATTGTGTCGGTGAGCAAATAGGAAACCTGCATGGCATATCTCAGGCAAACAGAGATAGCTCCCAACACTTCTCAACCAACAAATCCCAGCCTCATACAGAGAGCAACTTTTACTCCCAATCCTCCTCATCTTCATCCAGCCCTGTGAAGGCAAAACAGCAAAACCTTCCGCAATATACAAATGAAGGAGACATCAGAGATGTTTCTCTCAATGATACAAGGGACATACAAGACTCCATCTTGGTTTTTCCTACTAAAGACCAGCCTGTATTAGACACAACATTAAAAGACATGCTTGTCTCACTGCACAGCACAATACATGCAGATATTCTATCCGAGACAAATAATTTCTAAACTGATTACCTAAACCAAGGCATCTCCCAGATCAGCTACAAAAGGACATGATTGTACGCATCCATTTCTACCAAACCAAGGACAAATTCCTTATGCGCACCTGAAACCCAGAGAATAGGCCTCTGTGCACTCAAGGCTATCTGCATACACAATGCAAAGGACAAGAAATTTGGCTACCATCTCTAAACATTTGTGGAACCATCGGATCATATACCGATGGGCGTACACATCTCGCAAGACTTCAGGCGGTGGATGTGCGACGATGATAGGGAGCGGTGAGGAGATGAGTCAGGACAATCAACAGTAACCGCAGTAGTGTCAGGAACAAAAAAATGCAAGTAATAAAAGCACAGGAGCAGTTGAACAAGAGCCTGAGTTAATGGTTGTACCTGGCCCCGCCAGCAGAGGGAGAAACGACTTTAAATGATTTATTACAAGCGGTTAATGCATGTAAGCACTCACTGGGGGAACTATGTGATCAAATGAAGGGCATTAAAGATGAACTGTCTTTAGTATGACATGAGCTGCAGAAAACAGTTGAAGGAATAACGGCTGCGGAAGGGAGGATAAGTCAAATAGAGGATGATTTATACCCAGTAAAACAGGAGGTTAACATTTTGAAAGATCAAATGGGCAAGTTTGCTGAAAAATGTGGACAATGTGAGGTTTGTGGGGCTTCCTAAAAAGAGTGAAGGGCCAAATCCGATAGAATTCCTGGAAAAGTGGTTCATAGAGCTATTTGGAAGAGAGACTTTCTCACAATAGTTTTAAATAGAAAAAGCACATAGAGTCCCTTTCAGGGCCCCGCCCCCAGGAGGATACCCTAGACCAGGGATATGCAATTAGCGAACCTCCAGCTGTTGCAAAACTACAAGTCCCATCATGCTTCTGACTCTGGTGTCATGCTTGTGGCTGTCAGAGTCTTGCTATGCCTCATGGGAATTGTAGTTCTGCAACAGCTGGAGGTCCGCTAATTGCATATCCCCGTCCTAGACCAATGCTGTTGAGAAATGGGAAATATCCTTGGAAAACAATGGTATTAGGATCTCAATGTATCCAGACGTTTTGCCCGACCTGCAGAAGCGCAGGGCTGAGTTTATGGAAATTAAATGTAGACTTAAAAAATGTAATGTCAAATATGCATTGCTCTACCCAGCGTGGCTACGAGTGGTCGCACTGGAGGGACCAGTTTTTTTACTCTCCTGCTGGAGCGGTATCATGGTTGGAGGATAATAGGGAAAAGCTGCCGATAAAATGAGAGGGAGTGAAGGAAGAGAGAGGGAGACACTTGGATTGAATTTGGGGTCACTGGGAAGATTAATAAGTTAAATTGGTTTGATGGAGTAGGAAGACACACAGAAGAAGAGAGTATCAATGAATGTGGGGGGCACTTGTAAAAATTAAATTTTCTTGGTGATTATAGGGGGGGGGGGGGTGGAGGGGAGAAGGGGGAGGGTGGAAAGTGGGGAGTGTGCTGTAATGGAAGGTGAGGAGAAAGTTGAGCTGCATGTATCGGTCACAAAAAAAAGCCCTTAGGGCAAACCGAAAAAGGTGTAGGGTGGGTAATAGGGGGGGGGGGTTGAGATGGGGGGTGTGGAAAGGTGGTAAGACACACAGGAAGGATGGCACAGAGGACACAGAAGGCACAGAGTTATAATTCATTTGATAGAAGAAATATAGGAACATTTAAAATTTGATGATAAAACAAATATTAAAGATTCACTTAGGAGAAGAGGTTATATTTATAACACAACACAGGAAACAAGAATATTGGGGTACTGAGTTACAAAGGGAAATGATTATATGTAGGATGGTATTTGTTCACTTGGCTTTATTATGCTATCTGTTGAGGATTCCCTCTTCCTCTTTTTTAGCTCTATTTCATTTCTTGATATTCAGTCTAGGATATTGAATATAGGCTCCTAGAATGTCCAACCAGCTAAGAAAGCAGCAGTATTTTCTATGTTGGAAATGCATGGAGTGGGGCTGATCTGCCTGCAGGAGACACACCTGACAAAGTGCACTAAGTTACAGTTTCGAAGCAGGAGGTTTCAATGTCAATATCACTCGGTGTACTCCTCTTATTCAAGGGGGGTGAGCATATTGGTAAGAAGTGGAGTGGTGTTCTCCTGCAGGCAGATCAGCATAGATGAAGTAGGGCGTTATATTTTTCTTTATTGTGAAAAAGAAAAGAAAAAGTATGTTTTGTCAAATATTTACCGTATTTTTCGCTCCTGACCATAAGACGCACCTATGTTTTAGAGGAGGAAAACAAGAAAAAAAAATTCTGAACCAAATGGTGTAATAAAATATTTTCCAAGAGCCCATGAAATGCAGCCTGACCATTCCCATAAATGCAGACTGTCCATTGCCATAAACGCAGACTGACCATTGCCATAAACGCAGACTGACCATTACCATAAAACACAGACTGAGCATTGCCATAAAACACAGACTGACCATTGCCATAAAACACCATAAAACGCAGACTGACCATTGCCATAAACGCAGACTGACCATTGCCATAAATCGCAGACTGACCATTGGCGTAAAACCGCAGACTGACCATTGCCATAAAACGCAGACTGACCATTGCTATAAAAATGCAGACTGACCATTGCCAAAAAACGCAGACTGACCATTGCCAAAAAACACAGACTGATCATTGCCAAAAAATGCTGCACTTGTGGCTGCACCTTGTTTTACTTGCCAGTAGCAGCCATGGGATCATCAGGCATGGGGGTCACCATCCGGACGTCTAAAGCTTAGCATGCAATGCCCCACCCCCTGCCCATGATTACACAGTGCCGAGCAACTGTCTCTGTTGTTTTGGTGCCGCACACCTGCGCTGAGCCTGGATGTCACAGAGGAGGGAGGAGGAGCTGAATCATCGCTACAGGCCTGCCTGGGGGCCTGTAGCTGGCTGGGGATGGTTTGTGTGCGGGACCCGGGAGGAGGCAGAGGGGGGGCTTCTTTCGTGCAGAGATGCCACCCCTGCAAAGTGCACTGGGCGAGGGTGGTGGCGGTGGGGGCGGTGCCAGCGACGGCGGGGGGCAGTGCCTGTCGTATATTCGCACCATAAGACGCAGAGACATTTTTCCCCATATTTCTGGGGAGAAAAAGTGTGTCTTATGGTGCGGAAAATACAGTATATCCCTCTGCCTTTTAAATAAGAGTTTATATATAGACTAATGGAATTTTTGATGGATAAAATTGGAATACCGGTTATAGTAGTGGGGGACTTCAATGAGGTCATTGATAACAAAGTGGACAGGTTTCCACCAGGAACACTGCTGCATAGTATGTCTGAGAACCCGCTGCATCAATTCCTACAAGAATCTTGGTTATTCGATATGCAGAGGGTGCGAAATTCCGGATACTTTGCAATTCTCTTGTTTTTTGAGTTCCTATTCCACATTCTCTAGGATTGATTTGGCCCTAGGTAACAGGGAAGCGCTACAGACAATAATGGATATAGTATATCTACCAAGGAGGGTATCGGATCATTTACTGCTGGTGGTTTCTGTGAATTTGGAGGGGAAAAGGTCTCTTGGGGCATGGAAGATGAGCCCATTCTGGTTTGAACTAATGGGGAGCCCAGATGAGGGTTAAGCTAAAAGAGTTTGTGGAGTTAAATGAAGGTACGATGACCAAGGGAGTAATGTGGGATGCGCTGAAGGCATTTCTTAGGGGCATACTGATCCAGCAGGTAGAAAAAAATAAGAAGAAATCAAGAGAGTGGGAGGATAAAATTAGGAAGGAGCTTGTGAAGGCAGAAAAGCAATATGTGGATGACCCATCGCCAGGGAAACAAAGATTATGACTGAATAAACAACTAGGAGCAAAAAATAGCAGTGATTAGGAAAACAGAGAACAAGTGACTTGTCCAGAAGCAAGCTGCATTTGGGGAAGGGGAAAGTGTAGGACTGATATTGGCTTATCTAGTGAGAACTAATTACTCCCCCTCTGCAATTCCTGCGATTAGGACAGTAGGGGAAATCTCATCCCAGGTTTCAGAGATTACAGATACATTAAGAGAATATTACGAAAACCAGTACAGGTAGCGGGGGATGGCAGGAGGGGGGGGGATTTGAAATATTTTTTAAGAATATGGTGATACTGGCCCTTACAGTAGAGGATAGAGAGGGAATGGAGGCTCCAATAACCATTGAGGAAATACAGCAAGCAGTAGCGGGGATGGTTAACCAAAAATCTCCCGGGCCAGACAGACTCCCAACAGAGACTGAACTGGGCAGAAGTTGTGGGGAAACTGCCTACCTTTTTTTAGAGGCATCAATAATAGTATTGCATAAAGAGGGGAAAGATCCATTAGACACCACATCTTATAGACCAATGTCTTTGCTGTGTTCAGATGCCAAAATATTGGCTAAAGTAATGGGTTTATCTCTGGCAGATCGACCAGTATGAATATAAGAAGGATATTCCTCAATCTACAGATACCAACTGAGAATATTGGAGCAAGAGCGGTTATGTCCTTCAATGTAGTTAAGGCATTTGATAGCCTGGATTGGGGGATTATCTGGCGAGTATTGGAGGGAATTTGGGTTCGGGCCCTCTTTTATCAGGTGGATAAAAACACTGTATAGTGGCAGGAGCACTAAAATCAGAGTTAATAATGATTACTCGGGTAAGATTCAATTGAAAAGGGGGACGAGACAGGGGTGCCCATTGTCAGCCACTGGCAATAGCAATAAGATCAAGCTTAGGTATGAAGGGGTTTTTAAGGATGACAAGATCCCATTATATGCGGATGAGATTAGCCTTTTTTGGGGGGATACAGAGCAATCCCTTAACCACTTTCCCACCGGACCATTTGTCAGCCTTAAGACCAGAGGTGTTTTTACAATGTTCCACTGCGCTGCTTTAACTGGTAATTGCGCGGCCATACAATGTTGTACCCAAACAAAATTTGCGTCCTTTTTTTCCCACAAATAGAGCTTTCTTTTGATGGTATTTGATTGCCTCTGCGATTTTTAATGTTTGCGATATAAACGGAAAAAGAGAGAAAATTTTGAGAAAAAATGATATTTTCTACTTTTTGTTATAAGAAAAATCGAACAAACTCAATTTTAGTCATACATTTTGGCCAAAATGTATTCAGCCACATGTCTTTAGTAAAAAAAATGCCAATAAGCGTATATTTATTGGTTTGCGCAAAAGTTATAGCATCTACAAACTAGGGTACATTTTCTGGAATTTACACAGCTTTTATTTTATGACTGCCTATCTCAATTCTTGAGGTGCTAAAATAGCAGGGAAGTACAAAACCCCCCCAAATGACCCCATTTTGGAAAGTAGACACCCCAAGGAACCTGCTGAAAGGCATGTTGAGTCCATTAAATATTTTTTTTTTGTACCAAGTGATTGAATAATGACAAAAAAAAAAAAAAAAAAAAAATTACAAAAAGTTGTCAATAAATGATATATTGCTCACACATGCCATAGTTATATGTGGAATTGCACCCCAAAATACATTCTGCTGCTTCTCCTGAGTACGGGGATACCACATGTGTGAGACTTTTTGGGAGCCCAACCACGTACGGGGCCCCGAAAACCAAGCACCGCCTTCAGGATTTCTAAGGGCGCAAATTTTTGATTTCACTTCTCACTACCTAAGACAGTTTTGAAGGCCATAAAATGCCCAAATAGCACAAAATCCCCTCAAATGACCCCATTTTGGAAAGTAGACACCCCAAGGAATCTGCTGAGGGGCATATTGAGCCCACTGAATATTTAATTTTTTTGTACCAAGTGATTGAATAATGACAAAAAAAAAAAAGAAAAAAGAAATTACAAAAAGTTGTAACTAAATGATATATTGCTCATACATGCCATGGTTATATGTGGAATTGCACCCCAAAATACATTCTGCTGCTTCTCCTGAGTACGGGGATACCACATGTGTGGGACTTTTTGTGAGTCTAGCCGCGTACGGTGCCCCGAAAACCAAGCATCGCCTTCAGGATTTCTAAGGGCGCAAATTTTTTATTTCACTCCTCACTACCTATCACAGTTTTGAAGGCCATAAAATGCCCAAATAGCACAAACCCCCCCAAATGACCCCATTTTGGAAAGTAGACACCCCAGGCTATTTGCTGAGAGGCATGTTGAGTCCATGGAATATTTAATATTTTGCCAAAAGTTGCGGGAATATGAAATTTTTTTTTTTTTTTGCACAAAATTGTCACTAAATGATATATTGCTCACACATGCCATGGACATATGTGGAATTACACCCCAAAATACATTCTGCAGCTTCTCCTGAGTACGGGGATACCACATGTGTGGGACTTTTTGGGAGCCTAGCCGCGTACGGGACCCCGAAAACCAAGCACGGCCTTCAGGATTTCTAAGGGCATACATTTTTGATTTCACTCCTCACTACCGATCACTACCTATCACAGTATTGAAGGCCATAAAATGCCATGATGGCACCCAACTCCCCCAAATGACCCCATTTTGGAAAGTAGATACCCCAAGCTATTTTCTGAGAGGCATTTTGAGTTCATGGAATATTTTATATCTTGCCACCAGTTGCTGGAATATGACAAACTTTTTTTTTTTTTGCACAAAGTTGTTACTAAATGATATATTGCTCACACATGCCATGGTTATATGTGGAATTGCACCCCAAAATACATTCTGCTGCTTCTCCTGAGTACGGGGATACCACATGTGAGGGACTTTTCGGGAGCCTAGCCGCGTACGGGGCCCCGAAAACCAAGCACCGCCTTCAGGATTTCTAAGGGCGCAAATTTTTGATTTCACTCCTCGCTGCCTATCACAGTTTCGGAGGCCATGGAATTCCCAGATGGCACACAACCCCCCCAAATGACCCCATTTTGGAAAGTAGACACCCCAAGCTATTTGCTGAGAGGCATGGTGAGTATTTTACAGCGCTCATTTATTTTTGAAAATGAAGAAAGATATATATATTTTTTTTTTCTTTTTTCAAATTTCAAATCTTTGTGACAAAAAGCAAGATCTGCAAAATACTCAACATACCCCTCTCAGCAAATAGCTTGGGGTGTCTACTTTCCAAAATGGGGTCATTTGGGGGGGTTTTGTGCCATCTGGGCATTCCATGGCCTCCGAAACTGTGATAGGTAGTGAGGAGTGAAATCAAAAATTTACACCCTTAGAAAGCCTGAAGGTGGTGATTGGTTTTTGGGGTCCTGTACGCGGCTAGGCTCCCAAAAAGTCTCACACATGTGGTATCCCCGTACTCAGGAGAAGCAGCAGAATGTATTTTGGGGTGTAATTCCACATATGCCCATGGCATGTTTGAGCAATATATCATTTAGTGACAACTTTGTGCAAAAAAAAAAAAAATAATAATAATAATTCTCTTTCCTACAACTTGTGTCAAAATATAAAATATTCCATGGACTCGAGATGCCTCTCAGCAAATAGCTTGGGGTGTCTACTTTCCAAAATGGGGTCATTTGGGGGGGTTTTGAACTGTCCTGGCATTTTATGAACAACATTTAGAAGCTTATGTCACACATTACCCACTCTTCTAACCACTTGAAGAAAAAGCCCTTTCTGACACTGTTTGTTTACATAAAAACATATTATTTTTTTGCAAGAAAGTTAAGTTGAACCCCCAAACATTATATATTATTTTAAAGCAAAGGCCCTACAGATTAAAATGGTGGGTGTTGCATTTTTTTTTACCACGCAGTATTTGCGCAGCGATTTTTCAAATGCATTTTTTTGGGCAAAAATACATATTTTTTTATTTTAATGCACTAAAACACACTATATTGCCCAAATGTTTGATGAAATAAAAAAGATGATCTTAGGCCGAGTACATAGATACCAAACACGACATGCTTTAAAATTGCGCACAAATGCGCAGTGGCGACAAACTACATACATTTTTAAAAGCCTTTAAAAGCCTCTACGGGTTACCACATTAGATTTACAGAGGAGGTCTACTTCTAAAATTACTGCCCTCGATCTGACCTTCGCGGTGATACCTCACATGCATGGTACAATTGCTGTTTACATATGACGCCAAACCGACCCTTGCGTTCGCCTTTGCGCAAGAGCAGGGGGGGACAGGGGTGCTTTTTTTTTTTTTTTTTTATTATTATTTAATTTGCTTTTTTAATTTTATTTTAAACTGTTCCTTACTTTTTTTTATTATTTTTATAATTTTTATTGCCATCTTAGGGCATGTAAATATCCCCTATGATAGCAATAGTTAGTGACAGGTACTCTTTTTTGAAAAAATTGGGGTCTATTAGACCCTAGATCTCTCCTCTGCCCTTAAAGCATCTGACCACACCAAGATCGGTGTGATAAAATGTTTTCCCACTTTCCCAATGGCGCAGTTTATATCCGGGGAGGGGACATACCCTCCCACTGCTTGTAAAAGCAGTTTAGAGGCTAATTAGCCGCTAGGACTGCTTTTACATGAAAGCCGACCGCTGGCTGAAAAGAATGATACCAAGATGATACCTAAACCCGAAGGCATCATTCTGGTATAACCATTCAAAGTCCAGCAACATACCATACGTTGATGGTTCTTGTTGGACATGTATTGTAATCTTTTTTTTTTTTCATGCAGCCTGTTGGCTGAACGAAAAAAAGATTGATCGGTGGGTATGCCCACCATTAGAATACCTCCCTTCATCCACCCACTTCTAATGATGGGCATACATGCACTATTTATATATGACGAAGCATGGGGGCATCCTCCCGCAAAAAAGTTATGCCGCTCACACACGTATGTACGCCGCATAAAAAGTTATGGCGCATACACACGGTCGGACTTTTCCACGGGCAAGCTTCCGACGGAATTTCGACCGTATGTACGCGGCATTAGGAGCAAAATCGCTCCTCCACCCCTAATGCCCCCATGCTTCGGCATATATGCTCTTTTTTTAACTGTGGTGGTGAAATCACCTCCCACAGTGTTGGAGTCGCGGCTTTATGTATCGTGGGAGCAAACGCTGTTGCTGTCACGCTAAATAAATCTGCGCTGCAACTGAATGGCGTACCTGCTAAGCAAATGATGGTTAACATTATAACAAAGTAACATTACATTTTAACAGTAAGATCTTACCATACCATACCTGCAAAGCAAATATAAAAAAAAACAAAAACATTTTTTAACGCAACCTGTGCCTAAAAAATATATATGCCGAAGCATGGGGGCATCCTCCCGCAAAAAAAGTTATGCCGCGTACACACGGTCGAACTTTTCCACGGGCATGCCTCCGTCGGAATTTCGACCGTATGTACGCGGCATTAGGAGCAAAATCGCTCCTCCGCCCCTAATGCCCCCATGCTTCGGCATATATGCTCTTTTTTTAACTGTGGTGGTGAAATCACCTCCTACAGCGTTGGAGTCGCGGCTTTATATATCGTGGGAGCAAACGCTGTTGCTGTCACGCTAAATAAATCCGCGATGCAACTGAATAGCGTACCTGCTAAGCAAATGATGGTTAACAATAAAACAAACATTACAGTATAACATACCATACCTGCAAAGCAAATACAATAAAACATTGTAAAAATAGAGAGAATAGATATAGAACAATAGTGAGTGGACAGTAGAGAGTGAACATAAGAGAACAATAAAGAGAGGAGAAAAATACAACCACAACTATTTTTGGATTTTTTATTTTATATATTTTTTTGTGTTTTTGTGTGTTTTTTTTATTTTTTTTCTACTTTTTTTCACTTTTATGAAAACTATAAACTGAACGTTGCAGATTATGGTCTCTCAAAATGTGATGGCCATCACATATTCCGAGACCCTGTGTTGGTGTGCCTAGGACTGTGTGGTGCTGTACCCTACGCTAAAACTGAACTAGTGTGTGGTAGCGTTTGAAACATACACCAATGCAGAGACCAGGTTGGTCAGGACAGTCGGGACAATAAAAGCGGGTGTCACGCCTAAATCCGAGTTTGCTGCAGACACGACATCTTTTTTGGGGGGTTTTTCTGGTAGGGGTACCAGCGAGGACAAAAGGAAAATGCCTCTCATACAGCCGGCTCACTGCATTTGCGTTGGGAAGGTGGGGCACAGCACCATCTGGGAACAGAAGGGCTTCGACGATCTCTTCCTGGAATTTTAGGAAGGATCCAGTCCGTCCTGAAGCTCTGTATAGCACATGAGCGTTCAGCAAAGTCAATTGAAACAAATAAACTGACACTTTTTTGTACCAGCGTTTGGACCTCCGGGCAATTAGGTACGGCGCCAACAACTGGTCATTGAGGTCCACCCCTCCCATGTTAAGGTTGTACTCGTGGATACAGAGGGGTTTCTCCACAAAACCAGTCGCCGTAGGAATTTGGACTGCCGTGTCTGCGTGAAGCGAGGACAGAACTTTCCGTGAATCCCTCCACTTCACTGCTAACAAATTATTACACTGTAAGCAGGCTCTCTCCCCCCGACTAAGACGGGATTCTACAAGCCGTTGGGGGATGCCCCGGCGATTAGGTCGCACGGTGCCACATGCGCCAATTCCATAATCAAAAAGGTGACTAAAAAGTGGCACGCTTGTGTAATAATTGTCCACGTACAAGTGGTACCCCTTTCCGAATAAGGGTGACACCAATTCCCACACTATCCTACCAGCACTCCCTATGTAATCAGGGCAATTCTCCGGCTCTACGTGACTGTCTTTTCCCTCGTAAACCATAAAGCTAGATGTATAGCCTGTTGCCCTGTCACAGAGCTTATACAACTTGACCCCGTATCTGGCACGCTTGCTGGGAAGGTATTGTTTGAATGACAAGCGGCCAGAAAACTTAATCAGGGACTCATCAACGCAGACAACTTGTTGGGGATTATACAAGGCTGCAAACCGTTCGTTGAAGTGGTTTACGAGGGGCCGAATTTTGTAGAGCCGATCGAATCCAGGGTCTCCCCGAGGACGACAGAGTTCATTGTCACTAAAATGCATGAACCGCAAGATCTGCTCGTATCGTGTCCTGGCCATGGAGGCAGAGAAAATGGGCATATGGTGAACTGGGTGCGTGGACCAATACATCCGCAGCTCACTCTTTTTAGTAATGCCCATGATGAGGGAAAGGCCCAGAAAGATCTTAAATTCGGAAACCGTAATTGGCTTCCAATCTCTGGCAAGGGACAGCTGGGGATTAGCGGCGATGAATTGACCAGCGTACAAATTGCTTTGGTCCACAATAGATCTATAGAGATCTTCGGTGAAATACAGCGAATAAAAATCCAGTGACGTAAAATCAACTGTATTCACCTGAATTCCGGGTTGGCCAGTGAATGGGGGAAGTACGGGTGCTGCAGAAGTGGTGGGTACCCAATCAGGATTGGCGAATGCAGCAGGAAGGGCACTATGGGGACGGGCCTGTCTCTGTCGTCTTCTTCTTGGTGGCAGCGGGACACTACTCGTGCTTGCCACCTCTCCAGCTTGAACTGCACTTATGGGACTCGCCACGTCACCAAGTGTTACTGCAGTGCTGGATATATGACCAGGATGTACTAGGCCGCTGGTGCTTGCCAGTTCACCAGAAGGAATAGCGGCGCTAGTACTTCTCTCCTCCATACGAGAGCCCTGCGGTTCTTGCACCTCAGCGACAGCTAAAGATCGGGGTCTGGTACGCCTGACCCTAGCAGGGACCACAACTCCGTCGTCAGAGCTATCTGTCAGGGAGCCACTGTCGTCTACAGGATCGTATTCTGAGCAAGAATTTGACAGATGCGTGACCTCCTCATCACTATCTGTCAGGCTCATAAACAAGTAGGCCTCTTCATCACTGTACCATCGATTTGCCATTTTGGGCTCTAAATTTAGGGGTACAGTGGTGAGATTCACAGGCAAAAAAGCACCTGACCTGTTAGCGACTGAGTCAAGCGCTACCAAAAATACTGTTAGCGATCGCAGAGATCAGGCCTGACTCTGCGAACGCTGCAGTTATGTGTTTTTGTGTTTTGTGTCAGTGATCGATCGATCGATACTGCACTTCGGTGGGTTGGGCTGGGCGAAGGGGCTAAATGCAGGTGCTAGCAGGTATCTGGGCTGATCCCGCTAACAATGCGTTTTTGGGAACCCTAAACTGCAGGGGACGCTAGTATAGATCTGATCAGATCAGGTATCGATCCGATCAGATACTATACCACTAAAGGGAGGCGTATGGTGCGTGCGTGGGTGTTAGCGCTACTGGCACTAATCTGACGCTGCCTGGGGCGACGCAGACCCTATCTGGCGCTAAAACCAAACTTTTATCACACGCCGGGCGATCAGGGGGTTAAAACTTTATTGCAAAAAATATGGCGGGTGCCCTGATGCTATAGAAAATAAACGAACTAAACTGCGTCACCCGTGACACTTATACTGTGATCACTGGTGACAGGGGGTAATGAAGGGGTTAAACCTTTATTGGGGGGGGTTAGGAGGGGTCCCTAGACTTTTTGGGGCCTAAGACTAATTACCCTAACAATTATTTTTGTCACTAATGACACTAGTACAGCGATCAAAAAAAAATCTGATCGCTGTACTGGGTGACACAGTGACAGGCAGTGAATGGGTTAATTTGGGGGGTGATCAGGGGGTGATCAGGGGGTTAATGGTGTGCCTATGTGACCTGGTGTTAGTGTAGTGTTGTGCAACTCACGTTTCAGATGCTCTCTCCCTCTCGGTCTGGAACGAAAAGACCGACACGAGGGAGAGAGCAGTACTTCCCCTGCCAATGTTTACAAAACATTGACAGGGGAAGACAACCATTGGCCAGGAGTGATCACCAGGTCCAGGCCAGATTTTATTGGCCTGGACCTGGTGATTGATCAGTTCTGAAACGAATCTGATCATCGGGAACGGCGGGGAGGCGCGCTCGCGCGCGCCCCCTTGCCGTTCACGCGCAGGACATATAGCTACGGGCTCTCGCCTGGGAGAGCCGACCTGCCGCCGTATTATGACGGTGCGCGGTCGGCAAGTAGTTAAGCAGGTAATGAGTATCTTGGAGAGATTTGGAAGACTCTCAGGATTAGACATGAACTGGGAGAAGTTGGCACTTTTGCCAGTGGACCCCATTAGGAACCCTATACTGCCAGAATTGCCGCAGTTGGAAGTAGTAGAAACAATAGAATATTTAGGTATATATTTGAAGAGTGACCCCAATAAGTATGTAAATAATAATATAAATTCCCCCTTTGGCCAAATTTAAATGTAAAATTAATATTTGGAGTCACCTCCCCCATCGGTAGCTATTAGTTATTATTAGTTATTTATTATTTCAGATTTTCTAATTTTCGGAATTAAAAATTTCCGAATTTACAAATTATTTTCGAATTTACAAATTTACATATTTTTTCCAATTTATGAATATTTTTTCAATTTATGAATTTTTGAACATTTGAATTTAAGAATATATTTAGAAAAGTTTGTTAAATGGGTTTTCATTCATTTGGATATTTCCAAATTTCCAAATTTTTCGAAATTCATTAAAAAATTAATTTGGAACAAAACAAATTGCACATGTCTAGCTGCCAGTGGCACACATGCGTGCCCCAGACCCAGAAGTGCTGGATCATGTACTAGGTACGAGAGCCACCTTGCCACCGTATATTTACATTACATGGTCGGCAAGTGGTTAAAGGCTTCAATCACGTTTTTCCTTTCCCTTTGTTCCTCCAGACTGTACATGGGTAAGTTACTGAAGTCACTCTTGATATCTTTTATCCCTCAGACCTTTCACCATTTTTGCTACCCATCTCTGGACTCGTTCTATTTTATCAATATGTTTTTGTAAGTACATTCTCTCAAAAACGGACATCATGTTGTAAATGAGGTCTCACTAAAGATCTATATAGAGCAGGGATATGCAATTAGCGGACCTCCAGCTGTTGCAAAACTACAAATCCCATCATGCCTCTGCCTCTGGGTGTCATGCTTGTGGCTGTCAGAGTCTTGCTATGCCTCATGGGACTTGTAGTTCTGCAACAGCTGGAGGTCCGCTAATTGCATAGCCCCGATATAGAGGGATCAAGACCTTCTTCCTCTAGTGAGACATCCTAGTATTCTATTTGCTTTTCCCACTGCCTGGCCACACTGTTTGTTCATTTTGCAATCATCTGAAATAAGTACCCCCAAACCCTTTACTTCTGTAGTGCTGGTTAACACTGTACCTCCAATGCTGAACTCTCTCAACGAATAATTTTTCCCTAGTGCATTAATTTACATTTACAATTAGGCGACTGGGAGATTGTCATACTTTAACAGGAAATGTTTAAACAAGAACTTAGAGGTATTATTTTAATTAAAGCTGTGGACATAAAAATATTTAACTTTTGAAATAATATTACCATGTTAATGCTTATTTTAGATATTGGTAACTTGGTTTTTGTATACTTTAGATATATTTCCTTTTAGTATTCAACACAGTTTTTTCAAATTTCTACCAAGAAATCTCTGTAAAACAACCACTTCCCACACATTCTTTAGCCAAAAGATGGCTACATCATGGTTCTCCAGTTCTGGGAGGGCTTCCATGGATGTCCTCCCAGAACGGCAATTCTTGCTTGCCTAGGGTTGACACCTTTTCTTCAAGTCAAACCCGAACACTTTAGCGGCGCACATCAATTTTTTTGTAGTATAAACTATACATATTTTTTGCCATTAAACAACATTTCTAATCATATGAAGTTAATAACAAGAGCTTCTCTTTTACATCTGAAATCACAGAGTGTCTTTCCACTGTAAGGGGGGACTCTGCAGACTCTGATGTAAGGGAGAACTCTGGGGACTCTAACAAAAGGGATGCTCTGGGTACCCTGATTTAAGGGGGAACACTGAGAATTCTGATGTACGGAGAGGACTCTGATGTAAGGAGGAACACTCTGGCCTCTGATGTAAAGGGGAACTCTGATGTAAGGGGTTCTCTGAGAACCCCGATTTACCTTAGTGTACTCACTCAGGCAGGAAAGAGAAGGGAGGGACTTCAGTCACAGGGGATGGATGTTAAGCTCACTCACCCCTTGGCAGTCAGCACCTCTCATCCAGATGTATCTGAGGCTGCTGGACTTCCGGCCCACAATTTCCTTTTTGTGTGGGCAGACACAGAGCGGTAGGGGCGGGAGGAAGAGGTGCAGATCAAGCCCCCTCTTCTCTGCTGTCTGTGTGTTTTGAAGGGATTGTTAGTGCTGGATTTGGGCAGCACGAAAGCGAGTGCAACAGACAATCTCAGCTTAGACTACTGAAGCCAGCATCCCTGCTGGGAAGCCATGGTCCAGTCTGAATAATGTTTCCACGTTTCAGGCAGTCACATCTGATCACAGATTGCGGTAAAGGGCCAGTCACAGCGTGACCATTCGATTACCTGTGTCCAATCCCAGCTGGTTACATGTAAATAGACTGGCCGGTTAACAGCAGTCCATTCCTCACACGGTGCCTCTGTGTGAAAAAAGGAGTGCCGATAACTGGCAAGCCTGACAATACATTGTTTACACTAATAATCAGGGCACTGATCAGGGCAGCCCCATCAGTGCCAATCAGTGCCCATCAGTGCAGATAAGTGCAGCTTATAAGTGCCCATCAGGGCACTGATCAGGGCAGCCCCATCAGTGCAGCTTATCAGTGACCATCAGTACAGCTGATCAGTGCCCATCAGTGCCACCTCTCAGTGCCCATCCGTACTGCCTCATCAGTGCCTCTTTATCAGTGCCCATCAGTGAAGCTTATCAGTACCCATCAGCACTGCCTCATCAGTGCCCATCAGTGCCGCCTCACCAGTGCATATAAGTACAGCCTCATCAGTGTCCATCAGTGCAGCCTGATTAGTGCCCATCAGTGCAGACTCATTGGTGCCCATCAGTGAAGAAGAAAAATTACTTATTTGATTTTTTTTTAAACAGAAACAAAAAAAAATTCAGTTTTTTTTTGTTTGTTTACCAAAAAACGGTGGTGATTAACGCTTCCGGACCACCCTACATACATTTACTGCGGTAGGGCGGCCAGAATGTGCACAATCATGTACCTGTATGGGATTTCATGATTTTGTGTACTACATTTTTTCACTCTTGAGAAGAGGAGAATTAGGGGGATATGATCCACATGTACAAATATATAAGGGGTCCATATAGTGAACTTGGTGCTGATTTATTCACTTTATGGTCAACACTGAGGACAAGGGGGCACTCTTTACGTCTAGAGGAAAAGAGATTTCACCTCCAAATATGGAAAGGTTTCTTCACAGTAAGAGCTGTGAAAATGTGGAATAGACTCCCTCCAGAGGTGCTTCTGGTCAGCTCAGTAGATTGCTTTAAGAAAGGTCTGGATACTTTCCTAAATGTACAGAATATAACTAAGTACTAAGATTGTACTGTGTTTTTTATTTTGTTTGTTTATTTTATTTTTTTGTGGTAGGACTGGATGGACTTGTGTCTTTTTTCAACCTGACTAACTATGTAACTATGTGTGCGTGATTTTGTGCTGAAAGCAGGACAATTATTTTGCATGGAAATTTGGCATTTTATATTGTAGGCCTGTAATTCTTAGGAATAACTCACCTAAATCTGTCCAAACAAGAGTCTAGTAGACTAAGGCCTTGTACACACGAGAGGATTTCTGCTGGAAACGGTCCGCCGGACCGTTTCCAGCGGATAAATCCTCTGGCGGATTTTGATCTGATGGCTGTACACACCATCAGATCAAAATCCCCGCGGAATACATCCGCGGTGACGTGGCTGCGCCGTCGCCGCGCCGATGACGCGGCGACGTGCGCAACCCTGGAAGGTAAATTCTTCCACGCATGCATCAAATCATTACGACGCATGCGAGGGATGGGATCGGACGGACTTATCCGGTGAGTCTGTACAGAGGACCGGATAAGTCCGGCGGACAGGATTCCAGCGCATAGATTTGTTAGCATGCTAAGAAATTTTTGTCCGCTGAAAATCCGTCGGCTGGATTTTTATCCGCCTGAAAATGTCCGCTAGGCCGTACACTTGACCGGATCTATCTGCTGGAACTCATCCGCGGATCAATCCCAGCGGATCGATCCGGTCGTGTGTACGGGGCCTAAGGTGACCAGATTTTTAAAACGAAATCCGGGGACATATTTTTTTTATTGGCAAATTGTAAACTCTTTTATAAGCATATTTTCCTCAAATTATATATGCAGTCAGTGGTGTAGCATGGGTTGTCAGTGCCCAGGACAAGGCAAGAAATTTGCACCCCCCGCCAGACTTTTAGCCAGACTTTTAGCACTTCCTGAGTCCCTTCCACTAGTACAGTAGAACTGACCAACTTGATTCCAACACTGACCTACCTGACCACTACACTAACCTACCTGATTTCTACAATGACCACTACACTGATCTACCTGATTCCTACACTGACCTACCTGATTCCTACACTGACCAACCTGATTCCTACATCGACCTCCCCGATTCCTACACTGACCAACCTGATTCCTACACCCACCTACCTGATTCCTACGCTGACCACTATACCGACCTACCTGATTCCTACACTGACCACTACACTGACCTACCTGACCACTACACTGACCTACATTATCCCTACACTGACCTACCTGATTCCTACACTATCCACTAGGCTAACCTACCTGGTTCCTACACTGACCACTACACTGTCCTACCTGAGTTCTACACTGACCACTACACTGACCTACCTGATTTCTACACTGATCACTACACTGACTAACCTGATTCCTGCACTGATCACTACACTGACCTACCTCATTCCTACACTGACCACTGCACTAACCTACCCAATTCCTACACTGACCAACCTGATTCCTATACCCACCTACCTGATTCCTAAATTGACCACTATACCGACCTACCTGATTCCTACACTGACCACTACACTGACCACTACACTGACCTACCGTATCCCAAAACTGACCTAACTTATCCCTACACTGACCTACTTGATTCCTACACTAACCTACCTGATTCCTACACTATTCCACTACACTAACCTGCCTGGTTCCTACACTGACCACTACACTGACCTACCTGAGTTCTATACTGACCACTACACTGACTTACCTGATTTCTGCACTACTCACCCCCCCCCCCCCCGACATGAACAGTGTAGATTGGTTAATTTTGCTCACCTCTCCATGCAGTTCCCAACACCCAGACGCTCCTCAGTATCCCCTGCCAAGAGCTTCTCCAATAGCTGCCGTATGCTCTGCACAGCCCCTCCCCTCCACTGTTTTCACACACACACGTGGGACGCCCGCACCAGAGGGATCATGGGGGACAGGCTGGACCATAGGAGTCCCTGGGCAGGGGGAGCAACACAGCACACTTGAGAGGCACAGCAGTTATTTTATGCCCCCCCTAAATGTTGCACCCGGCGTGAGAGTACCAGATGCCCCCCCCCACATGTCACTGAAACCCGGGGACAAATCCAGGGACAGAGTGGCTCCGGGACAGTGTCCTCAATCCAGGGACTGTCCCCAGAAACCGGGGATGTCTGGTCACCCTATAGTAGACATCCCGGGTATGATAAAGTTTGAAACACAAAATCATAAATTATAATATAATAAATAACTATAAATAATTATAACAAATAATAATAATAATAATAATAATAATAATAATAATAATAATACAAATTAATCAATAATGTAATCAAATCAAAAACACTGAAATTTGCTCAGTTGCAGAATTGTCGCTGTCATTACTTTCAGTGTCTGAAAACAAATTTCCCCGCAAATCACTATAGCTCAATTCTGCAAGTGATTCTAATTTATTATTTTTTCTAGCTGCTCTAAAACCACTTTTGGCATAAAGGGACACTTTTTGGTTGCTATGGACAATCTCCAGTTTCCAGGCAGAAAAAACTGTCTTTATTATATAAAAGTGCATACAGGACACTAGACAGACCTCTAGGGACAAAGGGGGTGTGTAACTATTTTATACCAGGCCTGTACAAAGTCCGGCCCGCGGGCCAATTGTGGCCCCGTTACGGTTTAATATGGCCCCCTAGTAATTTGTATATATATATATATATATATCTTTTGTGGCCCCCAGGGCCACAAAAGATATATACTGTATTTATCGACACTGTCAGATTATCTACAGGATAATCTCCTGTTAACTCCTGGGCCGCCATTGGACGACTCTTTTGTCTATCATAGGAGGCCAGACATTGTATTAAAGAGGCTGCTGTGTAAACAGGAGATTCTCCTGTATGTAATCTAATCTGTTGCCACTCGTCCTGCACGCTACAGATGAGCATCGATCAGGCTGCACTGATGGCAATGGTGAGGCTGCATTTGTGGCATTGGAGAGGCTGCATTTATGGCAATGGTGAAGCTGCAGATGGGCACTGATTAGTCTGAATTGATGGCCACTGAACCTTATTTTGCTTCACAGTTCTTTATTTTAAATACATTTTTTTCCTGAAACTTCCCTCCTAAAGTGAAGGTGCGTGTTATACGCCGATAAATACGGTATATCCAAATAACACGCCCAAGCTCATCCTTAGTCCTAAGCGGTGCTCAGAGATTCGTTGGAGCCACAATATATATATATATATATATATATATATACACACATACAAATAACATGCCCAACACATCTCTTCACCACACACAGCCACAAAGGCAATAGAATTCTTGTTGGGCAGTGTAGTAGTGCTTGGACGAACACACTTAGATCGACATTTAATAGTACAAAGAATGTCAGGCAAAATGGTCGGCCCCCACGCATCAAATCAAATCTGGCCCTCTTTAAAAAAAGTTTGGACACCCCTGTTTTATACAGTACTGTAATCTGTAAGATTACAGTTTACTGTATGTATTGTGTGTTTTTACTTTTTTGAATTTAGCGCCGATCTCCGCCCCTGTGCGTTGCAACGTTGCAGGGAACAGAGCTTGACGGCACTCAGGCACTGTGTGAATCGAGCGAGGAGACAGCTCGCTCACACAGTGGGGAGACATCGCAGGATCCAGGGAACAAGGTAAGTAACTATGCCTGGATCCTGCAATGTGATCCCAAGTCTGGCTCGGGGATACCGCTAATGGTACTGAAATTTCATCCCGAGCCAGACTCGGGAATACCGCTAGGCAAGTTAAGGGGGTAAATCCTTCCAGGGCTGAAATGGTTGAGGCTATCAACAATCTTGAGATGGCAGTTAATAGTTCTAGCCCAAATGTAATATTTAAGTATTCTCATTCAACTTTGGTTAAAATATATTATCTTGCATGTCTTTCAATCCAAATAAGAACAATTCCTAATGGGAATTAAATGGCATTTTGTTCAGAAACTGTGTAGAACTTAATAAAACTCTATTCTCTTGATGTGATGGGAAAAGTTATATTAGTATAATGGTGCCTCCTAATCAGATTTTCCTAAGCATGCCTTTAAAGCAGCAGTAAACCGCTGGGTGTTTTTCTTTCTTTTTTTTTTAAACCTGAAATGCAATGCCATAATGTGTTAGTATGTGATGCATACTGTTGTGGAAATTGTATGAAGATGTATTTAATATGTATTGTCATAGTGTCACCCATTGTTGGTTCTCCCGCAGCCCGCTCTAAAGAGCAGATTGGGGCAGAAGGGTGTTTGCGGAGTGGGGGTGTCGGCCGGCCAAAGGGCCCCTGTGTGATGCACAGAAATTTGCCTGTGGGGATGCGTCCACTCTGCAAACGCATTGTCGGTTTAGCGGATATATGCTCTTGTCATCTCTCAGTGCCTGATCAACATTGTATTGTGACGTGTGCATATACCTGCAGATAAGCTCCCCTCATCAGGAACTGTGTTCATTGGTTATTGTACTATTACTGTATCGTATTGTTATTGAATTATTACTGTATCATATTGTTGTTGCATTATTACTGTATCATTATTTTATCGTATCATGTTGTTGTTGTATTATATTGTATTCATGTATTGTATGTATCTAAATATCCCTGTCGGAAGGGTTATCATATATTGTCACATCCATATATAGGCATTTTGCTGTGTGGAGCCCCCATGCTGTGTCCGGACTTCCCATGGAGGAGGTCACATGCTTTGACCAATCAGCTGTGGTTTGTGAAAGCTTTTGTTATAATAAAAGGACGCTGTGTGGGCGTTGGCAAAGAAGTGATTGCTGGGAGCTATGATGAGAACAGTCTGGTGTTGAGGTCTCTTGACTTGAATGGATGGCAGATCGGATGAATGGTGAGTGAAACTTTTAGCTTAAAGATGGATAATTTCACTAAGATGAAGTGTGTGGTTATAGCACAAGGCAGAATGGTGGTGTGCTCTGCATACAACCAATTTTGCCACATTAATACTAGCACATTATGTGAAATTTATGTGAAGCCTTCCAGTGGTGCACTGTCACCTCTGAAGGCGCTGCCATCTTCATCCAGTCCTCTGCCTGTGTGAGTGGCCTGATGACGTCACTCACACACATGCATGTGGGAGCCTCCGTTTATGGCCGCGATGACATCACTCCCACACATGCATGTGGGAGCCTCCGTTTATGGCACAGGACTCAAAGGTTTCTACAGGAACGTCACTGTATGCTGGTCCTTCAGAGTGCATGCGCCGGTGACATCACTGGCTGCATGTACACTAAATATCTACTAAACCATGCACGTTTAGGAGATATTTACAGTAGACATGTGCACACTGAAATATTTTGTTTTGGAATTTCGGTTTCGTATGAAATTTGTATTTATTTTGTTACTCCCGAAAAAAATTTTTTTATTTTGTTTCGTTAAAAAATGCATTTGCCTGAAAATCTGAATTATGGTCAAATCGGTCAATTGAAGGCTTATAATGTCTGTCAGATGTTCTAAGAGGATTCGACAAAAGCAGCTAAACTGTATGACGCCGTGATCAGACATTTCCAGTCGAATGCTCCACCCACAAGCTATAGTAGAATTCTAATGTTGACTAGTAATGATTATAATTATAAAAACAACATTAGAAATCTTCTATAGCCTATGGGTGGAGCATTTGACCGTGATGCCGCGTACACACGATAATTTTGTTGTTTTAAAAAATGTCGTTTTTCAGGTTGTAAAAAATGATCGTGTGTGGGCTAAAACAGCGTTTTAAACCCGCACATGCTCAGAAGCAAGTCATGAGACGGGAGCGCTCGTTCTGGTAAAACTACCATTCATAATGGAGTAAGCACATTCATCACGCTGTAACAGACAGAAAAGCGTGAATCGTCTTTTACTAACACGGAATCAGCCAAAGCAGCCCAAAGGCGAATAGAACTACCCCTTTAGAGTGACGTTGTACGTGTTGTACGTCACCACACTTTGTTCATCATTTTTTTAAAACGATGGTGTGTGGGCAACGTCGTTTTTAATGATGAAGTTGGAAAAACGTTGTTTTTTGGACATGCTGAAAAACAACGCTTTTTTCATGCCGAAAAATGATCGTGTGTACGCAGCATAAATGTCCACTCATGACGATCGTATTTTTTTAGCTGCTTCGTTGAATCTTCATTTCGAATGTCGAATATTTTATCTCTATGTCGAATAATTTTGGACTAATATAGTTTTTTTTTTTTTTTTGATCAAAAAGGTTTTTATTGCTCACACAACAGATAAACATAGTACAGATGACATTGTACATTTAAAATTGCAAAAGAGTATATCTTCAAGAATACAGTTCAACCATCAGATGCATTTTATAAGGTCACTTATGCACGATCGTTTTGACAACAGACCCATCCGGGCACCAACCCTTCCACTCCACCCCCGCCCTCTCTCCCCATTCTCCCCCCTTCATTTGTCCGCACATGTACGCAGGCCCAGGGCTCCGCAAATCAGTCCCCGTCTCTACATCCCCCCAAGTAACCGCTCTTGAACTAGTTCCACGGGGCTCAGCCCCGGCGTTGCGAGCCATGGGTCCCACAGTCTGAAAAATGTACCTGCATTACCCCTGTGCTGGTAGATGTATTTCTCCATCAGTAAAGTCTTGCCCACATGTTGTACCCAGACCTTAACAGACGGGGGCTCCCTTGACTTCCAATGTATAAGGATAAGCTTTCTCGCCTGGAATAGAGCCCTGGCAAACGCCACTCTAGTGGTTTCTTCTGCTATCGCCCCTTCCAACACGCCCAAGAGGCAGCAAAGTGGGTCCAATGGGACACTAGTCTGAAATACCGAGTTCAGGGTCGCCAGAACCTCCGACCAGTACCTGTGGAGCTTTGGACACCGCCATAGCAAGTGGACCAAGTCTCCCTGGGTTGCCCTGCATCGACCACACAGTGGGTCTGGGGCACAGCCCATTCTAAAGAGTTTGACCGGAGTGTAATGCACCCTGAGTAGGATGTAGAGCTGAGACACCCTTTGCGACACATTCAGCGAGCACGCGTTCACCGCCAGCAGGGCCTCCTCCCATACCTCCCCCTCAATCGGCCCCAAGTCTGTCTCCCATTGCTCTGCCACCTTCATAGGATGCCCCTCTAACAATGACGACAGGAGCATATTATAGCATTGCGAAATCATGCCTTTGGTATCCTGCGCTTGAAACAACGTTCGGAAAACCGGAGTGGGGGACTGAACCCACTCAACCGCTGTCCCCTGCGCTCTCACTGCATGCTGTAGCTGTATGTAATAAAAGTGCATATTGTGCGACAGGTTAAATCTACTTTGTAGTTCACTGAAGGGAAGTAGGGCCCCCCCTCTAAAGATATGTTTGAGATGCGTGACCCCACAGGAGCTCCACCTGCGACCCTGCTCGAGCTTGGCCAGCTCCCCATAGGCGTCATTCCCCCAAATGGGACTGAACTCTGTGAACCCGGTTACTCCCTGGAGCTGTCTAGCCTTGTTCCATATCTTCTGGACAAGCGCATATGTGGGCATTCTCCTATTGGGTTTTTGAAATTTACACGCCTCCAGCCCCTCTGGTATCAAGGCTGCCCCCGATCCCCGCAGCATAAGTAGAGCCGCCGAGGCATCGGGTTGCACCCCCGCGGTTCCTATCAAATGTTGGAGTTGGCCCGCATATAATATATCCAGGGATTTGGTAGTGCCAGCCCACCCCCCTCCTTCGGGCGCTGCAACTGCTCAAGTTTGATCCTAGGGGTTTTGGTGTCCCACAGCAGCTGCCTGAAGAGAGAGTTGACCACTCTGAATACTTTCAGGGTGATCACCATAGGAGCATTGTGCAAGAAATACAGCAACTGGGGCATTAGTATCATTTTGATGAGATTAGTTTTGCCTGCCAGGGACATTTTTAGTTTGTTCCACACTTGAATTTTGTCTCTGAATTTGGATAACAGGGGGTATATATTTAATTTACAGAAGTCGGTAATCGTGGGGGATATCCAGACCCCCAGATATTTAAAAGATGACACTACCGGTACTGAGCACGCGGGGCCACCCCCCTGCGCGGGTGCCCCATCCAGGAACATCAGGGCTGACTTGGTCCAATTAATTGTAAGCCCCGAAAAGCGGCCAAAGTCAGTAACAATGGCCATGGTCTGTTGCAGAGATCCCTCCGTATCCTCCAAAAAGAGGAGCATGTCATCTGCGTATAGCATGATTTTCTCATGCATGTCTCCATATCTGAACCCCCGAATCGCCTCGCAGCTCCTCACCAGGACCGCGAGGGGCTCGATGGCCAGAGCAAAGAGCAGGGGGGACAGGGGACAGCCCTGCCTAGTCCCCCTGCCCAGAGCAAAGGCATGGGACACCCTATCCGCCATACGTATGGCCGCCTGAGGTGTAGCATACAGAAGCCGGACCCATCCCTGGAACCTAGGGCCGAAGCCAAATTTGGTCAGTACCGCCCATAGATACCGCCAGCCGACACTGTCGAAGGCCTTATTGGCATCTAGCGACAGCAGTGCCCTACTGCCGACGGCCTCCGAGGGGGTCTGCATGTTCAGGTACAGCCGCCGGAGATTCGTCGCCGTGGATTTGCATGGCATGAATCCTGCCTGGTCTGGATGTATGATGGACAGAATAATTTTGTTCACGCGCATGGCCAGGACTTTTGCAAGTATTTTGACGTCGCTCTGTAGCAAAGAAATGGGTCTATACGATCCGGGATCCAAAGGATCCTTGCCCGCCTTCAGTAATAAGATAATATTCGCCCTTGTCATGGAAGGAGGCAGGGCCCCCGAGTCGAGCGAGGCGTTAAACACCTCGAGCAACCTAGGCAGCACCACCCCCCCATACTGGGTATACACCTCCATGGGTAGGCCGTCATCCCCCGGGGCCTTACACGTGGGAAACGAGGCCACCGCCTCCCCCAGCTCCTCCAGAGTCAACGGCTTCTCTAGCTCGGCCCTTGCCCCCTCTTTCAGGGCCGGGAGAGCTATCGCATCCATGTAGCGCTGCAACTCCTCGTCCGTGAAGTCATCCCTTGAACTGTACAGTGTCGCGTAGAAAGCCGCTAACTCGGTCAAGATTGATTCAGGTTCATTCACCAGCCTACCCTTTGTATCCCGAATTGCTCCTATGGCCGGGGACGCCTGTTGTGACCTCGCTATTCTGGCCAACAAGCGGCCTGTTTTTTCCCCTTCCTCATAGTAGGCCTGCTGGGTAAAGAATCGCTTTTTCTCCGCGGTGGAGGATCTCAGCCGGTCCAGGGCGTCCTGGGCCGACATCCACCCCTCCCTCGCGGATTCCGAGGGGTCAACAACATAGGTCAGTTCTAACTGTCTCACCTGGTCCTCCACCTGCTCCATAAGAGCAGAGGAGTTGTGTTTTTTGGACGCAATCTCCTCAATGAACGTTCCCCGCAGGCATGCTTTAAAGGCATCCCAGCCCAGGGCCCTCTCCGTCCCCTCCCAGTTGTCTCGGAAGTATTGTTCTATTCTGCGAGTAATATGGTCATGGGAGGTGAACAATTTTAGCCAGAAGGCGTTTAGTTTCCACGGGGCCTTGGGCAGAGAGGACACCGGGCGCGTGACCAGGTGGGCCACAAGTGGGGAGTGATCAGAGACCCCCCGTGGAAAATATTCCACCCTAGGGATCATATGAAGTACCTGCGGGGACCCGACACATAGATCGATGCGGGACAGTGAGCCGTGCGTTTTGGAGAAGCACGAGAACTGTTTGGTCGCAGGGTATCTAGCTCTCCAAATATCTAGCCACCCTACCTCTCCCATTAATCTGCTCAGGGCTGTCCCCCTACTCCCCTGGGGCATCCTAACCGGTGGGTGCCTATCCTCCCTCGGGTCAATACATGCATTGAAGTCCCCCATAATCATCACGGGGACATCCGACTTATCACCCAGGTATGACAGCAGAAGCTGTAACACCTCTCTCGAGAAAGGGGGGGGAATATATACAAAAGCAATAACCATCGTTACCATAAATACTTTGCAATATAGAAAGACATATCTACCGAGCGGGTCAACCTGTGCGTCTATTTCCTGGTAGGCCAAGGAACCGTGTACCAGCACACTCACCCCCCTTGAATATGAGGTGTGAGTGGAGTGGTATGCCTTGCCCACCCAGGAAAATCCCAGACACCCAACCGTGTCCTTGGTAAGGTGAGTTTCCTGCAACCCCACAATAGCAGGGAGAAATTTCTTCAGGCCCGCCCGTATCATAGACCGTTTCAGTGGATCATGTACCCCGCGCACATTCCAAGTCACTATCGGGGTGGTGGCCATAGCTGAGTCTGAAAATAGTTATCGTCCAGGGTATAAGGCCTCGAGGCCCTTTCCGAAGGGCTAGGCCCCAGCCGGGGCCGGGTCTGGTCCATCAAGTAACCATGCATCATGTGGCATAAGTCTGTGAGCAGAGTATCAAAAATAACCAATAATAAAAAGGAGAAAAAACAGTTAAACATACGTGTCCACCTCTCGGTCCCGTCCGGGGCAGAGGTCGATATCCTGTTGCGTGGATCCAGCAGTCCCTGTGTGCCAACAGGGCGCCAAAAAACTAGGGAAGACTCCCCCGGCCGGGGTTCGTCGCTGGTACCAAATAGCTCATACGTGTAGGCCCCCCCCTGTAGCATGGAGTCCAGAGGGGGTGCGATTCAGCTTCCGAAGCTCTTAGGTAACGCTATCAAAGTGAAATCAGGTAAAGTTCCGGCTTGCAGGTAACAACAAAACTGGTCTGCGGCGAACTTAGCGGCTATGTAGGGGTGTCCCTAGGGCCTCAGTCCCCCCTGTCTTCCTCGTGGCGTCTCCTCAAGTCCTGTTCGTTGTGGTCTAGCCACTGTGCGGCCTCCGCGGCAGATTCGAAAAACGTGGCTTGACCCCTCACCGTAATCCTCAGCTTGGCCGGGAACAGCATGGCGTAGTTAACTTGGATCCTTTGCAGGCACTTTTTAACATCCACAAACTTGGCCCTCTTGCGTTGCACCTCAGCTGAGAAGTCGGGGTAGAACGACACTCTGGCACCGTTGTAGTGCACCGATCCCCTTTCCCTGGCCAGCCGCAGGATGGTTTCTTTGTCCCTATAATTTAGGAGCCTGGCTAGGACGGATCTGGGGGGGCTGCCAGGGGGAAGGGGTCTGGGAGGCGTTCGGTGCGCCCTCTCTACCGCGTACAGCGTGGAAAATGCCTCCTTGCCAAAAGTCTCCTGGAGCCACGTCTCAATGAACGTAGTGGGGTCCCTACCTTCCACCTTCTCGGGGAGACCCACTATGCGGACATTGTTCCTCCTCAGGCGGTTCTCAATGTCATCTGTTTTTGCGGCGGCCTGTGCGGACTGCTGCAGTGCTGTCCTAGCATCCCTGGTGAGGGGTGGGAGCGCGTCCTCTACCTCGCTGATGCGTCCCTCCACAGCCGTGGTTCTCTCCCTAATTTTCTGGAGGTCATGGCGCATGAGAGATACTGTCTCAGTAAGCTCCCCAAACTGTGCCTTCAGGCCGTCCACAGAGGCTGTAACTGAAGTTGTGCACTTCTGCACCGCCCGGAGGATCTCACTAAGTGTGGGTTGTGGGGCATCATCCTGTAATTCCCCAAATATGTCCTGCATAGTGTCCGTGGAGCTCTCAAGTGGCAGCGTGTCATCCATAGCAGAGTCTCCATTGAGGCCCTGCACTCTCTGCGCCCACGTCGGCTGTGTATGCGCCGGGGAGCTGGTAGAGCCCTGCAGCCTTTGGGTGTAATATAGCATGTCCTTGGGGGGTTCTTTCCCCTGGTGTTTGGCCGCTTTGGGCGCCTTACCTCCAGCCTCTGCCTGTCTTTCAGGCCCGCGCACTGCACGCTGCTGCTGAGAGGCCCCGGCGCCATCTTGGATCTCCATGGCCGAGCCGACCGCGGCTCCTTTCTCGGGTTTGCGGGTCATTCGGATCCCCGCCGCTCGATCAGACACCCCCCGCTGAGGTCCGTGAAGTGCGCTGCCTCTTTTGGTCCGCTCGTTGGCGTCGGATGTTGCCGGTAACAGGATCGTAGCAGGATCAGTAGCGGGAGCTCCGTGAACTGCGACTGTTCACATGCCCGTCCAGGCCACGCCCCCCGGACTAATATAGTTAGGTTAGGCACAGCCAACCACAGGTTCAATAGACACAGATTGCCGTGGTCACCGACATGTCAAACCTTCTATCTATCTATATCGAACTGTTGTCACAACAATATGAAAATATAATGGATACGAAAATAAAGCATTTTCTTATTTTGGATTTCTGATTCTGCCTGTTCATTAAACGGACATGAAAATCCCCAAAATTTGGATGAAAACGAATGTCCATGTCTAATTTAAAGTACCTAAGCCTTATTGTAGGCTTACCTCACCTATAGGTATAATTCATGCATTGGAAAGGATAACACTTATGGAAACTGGGTGCTCAAAGGTCTCAAACCTAGGACTATGTGAATGACATCCATGCCCCATGCTCTATTGGGGTTGTAAGTAATTTTCTAGCAAAAAAAATACTGATTTAAACTTGTAAACAAAAAGGGTCAGAAAAGGCCTGGCCTTCAAGTGGTTAAACTTCCAACATATGAATCAGACCATGAATTCACATAGGGACAAGTATATCTAATGCATTTCACTTTAACAATAGTACATAGCAGCTTGGGAAAAGCTATGACATGGTAACACAAAGAGTCAAATGTGTAATTTTTTTTTTTTTGTAATAGTATCAAAAGGCAACAGCAGGGGGAGGGGGGTGTTCTGGGAGTGCTTCCACTGTGACCTCAGCAGACAAGCCCCCTGTGCTACACCAAAACCCTAGTCCAGAGTTTTCAGGAACTTAGCTTCACACTGTACTCTATACTTTGCCCAATGCTGATAGCTATGACTCAGTGGCGGCCCGTCCATAGGGGGCGCCCTGGTGCCGCCCCCCCCCCCTCCCCCAGCCAGTAAAAAAAAAAAAAATGTCCCTTTAAAAAACGAAAAAAAAAATCCTTATGTGCACTGTGTCCCGGCGTCGGGCGCCGCGCATAGTGCGGTATGGGTAGTGCCACGTCTGTGCAATCACAAGATTGCAGACGCAGCGCTACATTGGCAGCTAAAATATGCCTTTGTGGCGCAAACCGACGCGCCACTATTTCCGGCGCGATGGCCTGTATTATGGCCGGGCGGGTGCAGTGAGTGCACACAGTGCATAGAACTATTTCACCGCCCCAGTGGGCGGTGCTTTCTTTCACAGTCTCCAAGCACAGGAAGTGACCTCAGCGCTGCAGCTCAATAGAACACGCATGGCCTGAGAGGATCTGCTGCAAAGCGGTAGGGAACTAACTGAAGCCATGCCTTCACCCCCAGTCCCCCATGTGCACTAACCCCCCCCACTTAAAACTTTTTTAATGTACCATCTGGCCGAATAGGCGGCCGTCAGGACCCCCCCCCCCGCTTATTGAAAGTTTCCGGGCGGCCGTCACTGATAATGATTTTTAATGTTCAATGCAATGCATATTATGGGTGAAATGCCAGCCGTCAGCAGCCTGAGCCCAGGAGAAGATGGGGAACTACAAGTCCCAGCAGGTTATAATATAAGGCTCCTAGGTGGATGGGTGTCTTATATTATAACCTGCTGGGACTTGTAGTTCCCAATCTTCTCCTGGGCTCAGGTGCATGCAATCCACCATCTATGGGACTACAAGTCCCAGCAGTGAGAAAAACTGGACAAAGATGGTGGATTGCATGCACCTGAGCCCCAGGAGACGATGGAGAACTACAAGTCCAAGCAGGTTATAATATAAAGCTCCGAGGTGGATGGATGACTGGACAGTGACACAGTGGGGACAATTGGCACAGCGACAATTAAAGGGCACAGTGGTGACAATTGGCACAGTGGCTGTGTTTGATGGCATGGCACAGTGGCTGTGTTTGATGGCATGGCACAGTGGCTGTGTTTGATGGCATGGCACAGTGGCTGCGTTTGATGGCATGGTACAGTGGCTGCATTTGATGGCATGGTACAGTGGCTGTATTTGATGGCATGGTACAGTGGCTGCATTTGATGGCATGGTACAGTGGCTGCATTTGATGGCATGGCACAGTGACTGCATTTGATAGCATGGTACAGTGGCTGCATTTGATGGCATGGCACAGTGGTGACAATTGATGGCACAGTGACCACAATTGATGGCATGGCACAGTGGTGACAATTGATGGCACAGTGACCACAATTGATGGCATGGCACAGTGGCTGCATTTGATGGCATAGCACAGTGGCTGCATTTGATGGCATGGTACAGTGGCTGCATTTGATGGCATGGCACAGTGGCTGCATTTGATGGCATGGCACAGTGGTGACAATTGATGGCACAGTGACCACTTTTGATGACATGGCACAGTGGCTGCATTTGATGGCATGGCACAGTGGCTGCATTTGATGGCATGGCACAGTGGTGACAATTGATGGCATGGCACAGTGGTTGCATTTGATGGCATGGTACAGTGGTGACAATTGATGGCACAGTGGCTGCGTTTGATGGCATGGTACAGTGGTGACAATTGATGGCACAGTGACTGCGTTTGATGGCATTGCACAGTGACTGCGTTTGATGGTATGGCACAGTGGCTGCGTTTGATGGCATGGCACAGTGGTGCGAATTGATGGAACAGAGGCTGCATTTGATGGGCACAGTGAGGCTGCGATTTTTTTTTCTTCGTTTGCGCTCCCCCAAAAATTTTGAGCACCAGCCGCCACTGTATGACATACTCTTCTTCAACGTCACACCACAGTTGTGTCCCATTGTATCCTATATAATCATATTTTTGTCTCCATACGTTTTATTTTTAAAATGATACCATTCACTGAATCTAGCTATTTTATGTCATTCAGCTCAGTGAAAATGTGTTCTGCCAGCTTTGTGCAGTCTAACCAAGCTCACCACAGCTCAAGCTCAATAAGAATGCTGATGTTTTCTCATGTGTAAGACATGAAAAAGACATGGGAGACATGTGAACGTGTGGCATAGGGAAGAACTTCTCCAAAGAAACACATTATCAATATGTGTGCTGGTACACCGACTGGGGAATTGTGGACTTATGCCATTTATGTCATTTATTGCTTGAAAAGTCAAAAGCAAAGTTCTAAAAATAATGTGTATTTTATTCTTATGACATTCTTATGTTATGCACACTGAAAATATCAAGTGACATCAATATTATTGTAACATTCTAATATGATTTATTTATTGTGTAATGATAGACAAGATAAAATGTGGTGTCCAGTAAGAATGAACATTTTGAGGTTGATTTACTAAAGTGGAGTTCCACCCTCAATTTTTTTTTTACCAAAAATCCTAAAAAAAAATTTGAAAAAATAAAAATTATACTTACTAAAAATAGCGTAATCTGCCTCTTTGTCTGTGGTGGGTCTTCTTTCTCCGTCCTAGTCGTGGTGTCTTCTGGTGAATGGGGCTCGCTGCCTTCTGGGAACTGTGTGTATCCCAGAGAGCAGCTGGCCCATGCGTAGTAGGAAACGGGCATGGCTTCACTGCCTGTTTCCCTTACTGAGGATGGCGGGACCGGGAGCTGCTAGGATCGAGGGATCGGCCTCGGGGGGCTGACATCCCGAGTGAGTAGGACTGGTAAGTGTCTTTATTAAAAGTAAGCAGCTACAGTGTTTGTAGCTGCTGACTTAAAAAAATGTGGGTGGAAACGCCCTTTAAGACAGAGCTGAGTAAATTAAAGTGATTGTAAAGTCTTGTTTTTCCTCTTAAAATACCAAACATATTATACTTACCTGCCCTGTGCAGTGGTTTTGCATAGGGCAACCCAGATCCTCCCCTTCTTGGATCTCTCTTCAGCTCTCCTGGCCCCTCCATCCTGTCGAGTACCCCCACAGCAAGCAGCTTGTTATGGTGGCACCCGAGCCGAGAGAGGTGGGGCTTAAGTAAGTATTAGGTGGTTCTGGGGGGGGGGGGGGGGCTGCTGTACACAGAGGTTTTTTTTTTTTTATCTTAATGCATAGAATGCACTAAGATAAAAAAAAAAGTCTCAATTTACAACCACATTAAGTGAAGCTTCACTTTGCAAATACCCAATCGCAAAGACAGCATTTTTGCTTTCACATGATTGGATAATAGAAATCAGCAGAGCTTCTGCTCATCTATTAAGCATTGGAGCAACTGTTCTTGCAGAGTGCAACTGCACTTTGAAAATTGCAGTCTATATGCCTTTAGTAAATTAGCCCATTTATATCACAGTGAATTAAATAATTTGTAGAAAAAAAGCAAAGATGCCCTAAATAAAATTTACAAATACCATACTGGTGACCCCACAATAGGGATAAAACTTTTTCGCGGAAGGCAGTTTAACAAGACACGTGGCCACTCATTAAAATTGGAATAATAGAGGTTTAACCTTAAAATTTGTAGAGGGCTTTTTACTGTAAGAGCGGCAAGAATGTGTAATTCCCTTCCACAGGCAGTGGTCATCGATGGTTTCAAGAAACTATTAGATAAGAACCTGAATGACCGCAACATCCAGGGATTTACAGCGTAATACTGACAAATAATTACACACAGGTTGGACTTGAAGAACTGTCTTTTTTCAACCTCACCCACTATATAACTATGTAACTATGTATATGATAGGCTTTAAAAATATTTTTTAAATAAAATGGCCACATGACTAAAGACAAATATAGTAGAATACCTGTATTAGATTTCATTGTTTCACTTGAAACTGTTTGCCCAACAAGATCATATTGAAGAAGACTTGAAGATTCTTCTGGTACCTCAACCGAGTATAAAGGTCCTTTCTTCCACGTATAAACAATTTCACTTTTTGGATATGCATCTGTTTAATTAAGTTCAGAACAGAGAAAAATATTAAACATAAAACATGACCCTGGCAAATGAGTAGCAATGCTAAACCATATTTCTTCCTCATATTCCAATTCCTGACAGGGGAGAGGGAAGGTAGAGTGTGTGTATGGGGGGAGGGGGTGCTAAGAAAGGCACTACAACTGAATAATAGAAAAATGTAATTCAGTTACAGTTTCAATATTTTTACAATGAGCTTGCCTTGCTGGATCATAAGGCAATAACCTGCATTCTCAATGTAGTGTTATAGAAATGTCAGAAATCTTGTCAGCTGATAACATCCTGTGCTTTTTGTATGTGCCACATTTTAATCTGTTACATTGATTCCAGATATTTCTGTGGATGAACACAAATCCTATGTTATGGAGAGGGAATGTGGAGGAGAGGACTTTGTGTTCTCTCTTAGGATAGGAACGCTACTCCTCCATAGATACAGTACCATACATGTGCATTATCACCCTAGTACAGGAAGAATGTATAAAAGAATAAATAAAGGAAATAAAGCCTGAAAGGGAAAAAAAAAAAAAAATCAGCTACCACATATAAGTACTGGTAAGATGGAATATATTTTTTTTCTTGGCTTTGATAGACAATAATAGCAAACAATATTGGGTTTTTGTTATTCCATTTTCAATGTAAGATTTTAGGATAATGTTATGTTCTAGGCTTGAGATAATGGAGTAACTCAGGGATAAATGACTGAGTAAAAGAAAAAGTAATATTAAAAGTTTAGTGAGAGTTAGATAGGATGCCTATCTGTAGCTCTCAAGGCCCCATACACACCATAGAATCTATCCGCAGATAAATCCCATCAAATGGGTTTCTGCGGATAGATCCTATGGTGTGTACACTCCGTCGGATATTTATCCGCAGATAAATCTCCCCTGGAATGGATTTCCAGCAGATGGATATTTGCTGACATGCTCAACAAATCCATCTGCTGGAATCCATTCCAACGGATGGATCCGCTCGTCTGTACAGACTTACCGGATCCATCCGCCCAAAGGGATTCCCCGCACGCGTCGTAATGATTTGACGCATGCGTGGAATTCCTTATATGACAGCGTCGAGCCCGTCGCCGCGTCATAATAGCGGCGACGGCGCGACACGTCATCGGCAGAGGATTTCAGCGCGGATTTCAATGCGATGGTGTGTACACGCCATCGCATTGAAATCTTCTGAAATCCTCGAGAGGATTTATCCGCGGATACGGTCCGCTGGACCGTATCTGCGGATAAATCCTCTCGTGTGTATGGGGCCTCACTCTTTCTCATTCCTCCATAAGAACAGTTGAAGAAACATTTGTGTAAAAAAAATTATATGCATTCACATGCAAAGTGGATAGCGCCTTTAAGGGACATACATCCCCGGAATGGAGCATGCTTTTGTGCTTCTATCACTGCAGCATTTGTACTATGACAGAAAAGGCAGGCAAAGTGAACGTAACCTTCTTACAAGACATCTGCTTATACATAGGAAAGGCCTAGTTCAATAACTTGTAAGACAGTAAGGAAATCAATGTGTTCTAAACATTCCCTAAAAAGATGCCTACAGCTGCATGTACAACATTTCTGAACAGCAACATCACTGCTAACACAAAACTGTTCCAGTGTAATCCATTATAACAACAAATGTGTGATAACAAATAATGGTGTATAAATAGCACATTGTAATAGGTCTCCATAAAAAAAAAATATAATAAATTAATTCTACATACAGCTGCCAAACTTCAGAGGGCATGCATGTCCATCCATAGGAAAATTCATTAACCTCATAGGACATTCTGCTTTAATTGTCAATCTGAAATAAAGATACTATGGCATTTTAACACAGTATACTTTGTTTTACATTGTTTTGTGCTCTGCAAATATTAAATTATACAAGTTTTTTTTTTTGCCAAAGCAAATATATGTGCAACCAAACATTTTTAAGACTCAGATTGACAGATTTGCATTCCTATTGCAGTCAGAAATGTGTTAATTACAGTGTGCCATCTTACATAATAGTTTCAAAATGTGCTTTCCTAAGGCCAGTTCAGTGTTGACATATGGAGAAAATAAATTTAATTAAAGGCTAAGTTCACCTTCTCAGGCAGAATTTCACTATCTTATAAAAAAAAGAAGTCTTTTCTTTTTTTTAAAATCAGAAAAAATGTTTTATTGTGCCAGCAAAATAAAACACAGGTTACAAACCATAGTTAAAGGGTCACTAAAGGAAATATTTTTTTTTAGCTAAATAGCTTCCTTTACCTTACTGCAGTACTGATTTCATGTCCTCATTGCTAGTTTTTGCTTTGATGTTGCTGTAAAACTGCTCTGATCTCCACACTTCCTGGTTGTCTGGCTCCTTATAATGCCGCGTACACACCATCACTTTATGTGATGAAAAAAAAATGACGTTTTTAAAAACGTCACTTTAATTGACTGTGTGTGGGGGAAAACATCGTTTTATGTCTTGTAAAAAACGACCAAAAAAAATTGAAGCATGCTTCAATTTTATGTGTCGTTTTTCAAAAGTGCACTTTTTACTTCACAGAAATTGACCGTGTGTAGCAAAAAACGTCGTTTTCTAAGACGTTTTTTCATCCACGCATGCCCAGAAGCTACTTATGAAGCAAGCTTCAATGGTAAAACGTGGTGGAACGTAACCTCACTTTGCAAGATCATTGTGAGAAAACGATGGTGTGTAGGCAACTTCGTCTTTGAAAATTGAAGTTTCAAAAACGTCATTTTTTACTTCACAGAAAGTGTCGTTTTTTTTCATCACATAAAGTGATGGTGTGTACGCGGCATAACTATCATACTGGGAGCTTTTCATGGTGGTCTAAGCTGTCATTACTGTGTGTCTAAAACTTAACAGAACCAATCAGATTCATTTTAAAAACAAAACACTGCCCTGGATTTGTTTGTTTTTATTCTGTGTGTCTCTTTACTTCACATAAACATGAAACCAGTTTAAAAATGAAAGTGAAACTGTAGGCACATTATATGGTTGATTTTTATCTATTTTTAATCATTTTTAAAGGAATCAGTTAACTTTTATGTCTCTATACCCTGTAAACAGTCATTTCAGCAAAAAAAATGTTTTCCTTTAGTGATCCTTTAAGAAAACAGCATGTAACACATCAATAAAGCAGATAAGATAAGGTAGGCAGCGCTGGGCGGGCAATTGCGACTTCACCCCCCAACACAACCAAACATGAGGCCAATGGGCCACAACTTAAACACTATGCCCCACAGTCTGTCCACGTTTTCTGAACCACTTCCCACCGTAAATCGAAGACGTGTGCCTAGATTGCAACATCTATGTGATGTGTACTTCAAACAGAGACAGATCTCCTCCCTGAATAAAAATGCCCTTTATACCTGCAGCAACCGAGTCAAAATCAGGGATGCCATATGTCATAAAATTTCCAGGCAGCATTTCTATGCTGATATGTAAGGTGCTCCCATATAAGGATGAGGTTAACCTGTTTAACCCATTGTTTCTTGGTTGGGACATGCGGGGATAACCAAAATCTAGCCACCAACTTTTGTGCTAAATACAAGAGTCTGATCACTGCAATATTAGTTGGGTGAGGGTATAGTTCTTCATCAACTGCACCCAATATGCATATTAGGGGGTCCAAAGGGACCCTATCTTGGTAAACCGAGGAAATAACCTCAGTAATACTACCCCAGTACCGGTGCAACTTAGGACATCGCCACATCAGGTGAATGAGCGACCCTTCATCGCCGCAATGTTTAGTGCATAGCAAATAATCTCTTTTTCCCCAATGAAACAATTGTATAGGCGTGCGGTAGGCCCTATGTAACAGAAACAGGTGAGACAATCTGTGTGATTGTGAAACCAAAGTGAGAGGACCTGCTTGTAAGCATGTGTCCCATGTTTCGCCATTGATGACCCATAGGTCTTCCGTCCAACCTCTTCTACTTGGTAAAGTCGCTGAGTCCTGTACGGTTGACAAAAGGCTGGAATAGATATGGGATATTAGGGCCTTTTTCTCCCAACCAAAAAATATGCATTTT
Organism: Rana temporaria; assembly: GCF_905171775.1. NCBI lineage: Eukaryota > Metazoa > Chordata > Amphibia > Anura > Ranidae > Rana > Rana temporaria. The sequence goes on along the minus strand of NC_053491.1, from coordinate 289,012,089 downwards.
ATTAAGGGATGACTAGAGAGTAGGAAAACAGAAATCTGACCCTGGGCCTGCAGGGCATGCCGGACCTGAATGTATCTATAGAATTGGTGTCTGGGGAGGTTAAATTCCTCTGCACTTTAGTACATTTTGATTATACAATTGGGCAATATTGCAGATACCGGCCAGTCTCCAGGACTGGAAGCCGTCTAATTTGGACACTTCCACAAATTTGTGGTTATCCCAGAGTGGTGTAGCTGCAATAAATCCTGAAATACGCAAGCTAGACCTCACCGTGGACCATAGTTTTTTTACGGAGGACTACAGTAGGCGCCGCCCATCGCAGGTGAGGAAACGCTGCCTCCAAACTCGCCAGCACTGAGGTGTTCCGTGTCCCTGTCCGCAACTGGTTTTTAATAGAGTCAGATTTGCTTAAGTGCCCCAACCCACCTAGGTGCTGTAACTAAGAGGCAAGGAAATTAAATTTGAGGTTTGGAACTGCAGATCCTTCCTGATCTTTAGCGCAGCCTCTTTTTAACATCATTAAACTGTGCACATTGTTTTTGCACCTCTGCCAAAAAATCCGGGAACACGGATATTTTAGAATTATCCATTACCAGAGTGTCCCCCAAAGAACGTGCTTTAGACAAGATGACATCTCTATCTTTATAGTTCAGCCATTTAAACAGGAAGGCTCTGGGGGAATTAACCAGGGGCAGAGGCCTAAGAGGGACACAATGCGCACACTCCACTGCAAACATAAAAACTACTCTTTTCCAAATTTCTCTATCAGCCATTGCTCTATGAAAGCAACTGGGTTCTTCCCTTCCATCCTCTTTGGAATACCGATAGCTCTAACATTGTTTCGGCACATTCTATTTTCGAGTTCATCGAGTTTTGCTGCATGTTTAGCCACCATTAATTGTTGGGCATGCGACTCCCTTTGCATGGGGGCCCAGTCATACTCCAAAGTGCTGATGCGCCCCTTTGGCCCTATATATTTTGAACAGCATTATACAGGCGGTGCAAACAAGACAGGCAATGTAGGTTTGTTGTTAAGTAGAATATGTTTGTAATTTTGAACTGGTACTTTTTTAAAGTGTAGCTCCAGCCATAAAATCTATTTTTAAGCTTTCCTGAAAACATAGAGAAGGGTTATCACCCCTGTAAACATTTGTTTTGCTGTCTGTGTGTATCTGTTCAAAAGATTGCAATTTACTTTCTGTCCCAATGACAAATGATGTTTTGAAAATTATTTTTTTTTTGTGAAACAAGGATTGGTGATAAAGCATCAGTGGACAGGAGACACCTCTTACAGAAGAGAATTTCCCTTCCTAGGGGTAGATTTCCTCTAACTTCCTATTGTCTCCTTCCGTTTGCAAGTAGGAGTCGTTTGTAAGTTGGATGTTTGAAAGTAGGGGCCTGCCGTATATACTCTGCAGAAATTTGGACCCTAAGTGTTGGTGTTGCCACAACACTGTAAGCCCTCACAGTTAGTCTTGGTGGGTGCTGGAATGCCCTGCTGTGTGAACTATTATATCAAGAATTGTAATTACATGCCATTGTTGAACAGTGGTAGAAAAATTGGGCATTTGGTACTGGCACTGGTGCCACAACTCTGTAAGCCCTCACAGTTACTCTTGGTGGGCACAGGAATGGGCTCTGCTGTGAAATATTAGATCAAGAATTGTAATTACATGCCCCTGTTAAACAGGGGCTAAAAAATTGGGCCTGTGTTGGTGGTGGTGCTGGTGCCACAACACTGCAACCCCTCACAGATACTCTAGTTGGAGCGCAGGAATGAGCCCGCTGCAAAGTATTGCATCAAAAATTGTAATTACACGCCCCTGTTAAACAGGGCAGAAAAATTGGGCCTTAGGCACTGGTGCCACAACACTGCAACCCCTCACAGATACTCTAGTTGGAGCGCAGGAATGAGCCCGCTGCAAAGTATTGCATCAAAAATTGTAATTACACGCCCCTGTTAAAAAGGGGCAGAAAAATTGGGCCTTAGGCACTGGTGCTGGTTCCACAACACTGCAACCCCTCACAGATACTCTAGTTGGAGCGCAGGAATGAGCCCGCTGCAAAGAATTGCATCAAAAATTGTAATTACATGCCCCTGTTAAACAGGGGCAGAAAAATTGAGCCTTAGCCACTGGTGCTGGTGCCCAGAACTAAAAATGTTCTTATAAGCTATCAGCATTATCATTGAGAAGGAAAAGGATAGTGACTCAGCAAGCATAACAGTATAGTCACTCAGCATCAGCATAGGCAGTCTTGAAAGGATCTGACATTTCAAACAAAATTATTCAGTTACATCAGCATCAGGTGCTTGGTAGCTGGTGGTGATCCAAGCCTGATTCATTTTTATGAAGGTCAGTCGATCGACCGAGTCGGTGGAGAGGCGCACCCTGTGATCAGTTACAAAGCCTCCAGCAGCACTGAATGTGCGTTCTGAAAGAACGCTGGATGCAGGACAAGCCAGTAGCTCAAGGTCCGCAACCGTATTCTTGTAACGTGGATCAAGGAGATTTGCCAGCCAGTAATGATCCCTCTCCTTGATAGCACGAACACGAGGATCCTTCTGCAGGCTTTGCAGGATCAGGGAGGCCATACAATGTATGTTTGCTGAGGCATTCGGTGAGGAGTCCTCTGGGTCACTGAGGACGACAGGATCCGCAGCCACCTCATCCCAGCCATGTACAAGTCCATGGGTTCCTTGGGACTGTAATTGATCCCTTGAAGACTGCAGCTGATTCTGAGTGCTAGGCTCCACCTCTATGCTGACACAATCCTCCTCCTCGTCCTCTTCCTGTGTGATAGGCAGGCAAGCAGGAACACTGTCTGGATAAAGGGGGCCTTGAGAGGTAAGGAAGTCCTCCTCTTCCTCCCTCTGTTCTGCCTCAAGGGCCCTGTCCATTATTCCACACAGCGTGTGCTCCAACATGTGAATAAGAGGGACAGTCTCACTGATGCATGCACTGTCACTGCTCACTATCCTTGTGGCCTCCTCAAATGGTGACAGGACAGTGAATGCATCCCTGATCATGGCGTGGGGGAAAAACCAAGCTGACCCAGTTCTGCTGCCATATTGGCACAGATACTCATTGATGGCCCTCTTCTACGTGTGCAGCCGCTACAGCATGCCAATGTAGAGTTCCACCTGGTAGGCATGTCACAGATTAGGCGGTTCTTGTGCAGGTTGTATTCCACTTGGAGGTCTGCCAGCCGAGCACTGGCAATATATGACCGTCGGAAATGCACACAGACTTTCCTGGCCAGATTCAGGACATCCTGTAAGCCCGGGTACCTGCCCAAGAACCGCTGCACCACCAAATTAAATACATGAGCAAAACAGGGCACATGGATCAGTTGTCCCTGTCGCAGGGCGGAGAGAAGGTTGGTGCCATTGTTGCAAACCACCATTCCTGGCTTAAGCTGGCGTGGCGTCAACCACCTCTGAGCCTGCCCCTGCAGAGCTTGACAGAACCTCTGACCCAGTGTGGCTCCTGTCCCCAAGCACACCAGCTCAAGCACCGTATGGCATCTCTTTGCCTGCGTACCTGCATAGCCCCTTGAACGCCTACGGAGCACCGCTGATTCCGAGAACACATCAGCACAGGAAGAGGCCACAGATGAAGACGAGGAGGGGGTGGAGGAGAGAGGTGTCTCACAACCAGTAGTAGCATTTTGGAGGTGTGGTGGCAGAACAACCTCCAACACTACTGTACCTTGTCCTACATCCTTCCAAGCTGCCAGCAGTCACCCAATGCGCTGTGAAAGATAGGTAACGTCTCTGTCCATGCCTGCTGGACCATGAGTCAACGGTAATATGCACCTTACCACTGACCGCCCTGCCCAGCGAGGCATGGACATTGCCTTCCACATGGAGGTAGAGAGCCGGAATCGCCTTCCGTGAGAAAAAGTGGCGTTTGGGAACTTGCCACTGAGGAACCGCACATTCCACAAACTCACGGAAGGAGGCAGAATCTACAAACTGAAAAGGCAGTAGTTGACGTGCTAGCAATTTAGCTAAGCTAGCATTCAACCGCTGGGCATGTGGATGGCTGGGAGAGAACTTATTTTGGCGCTGCAGCAGCTGGGGCAGGAAAATTTGCCTGGAACAATCTGCCATCGGTGTACCGATAGTAGATTGCCCGCATGTTCTAGGCTGTGCCACACCTAATTCTACACCTTCAATCCTATCAGTGCAGGCTTCAGAGAGGACTGAGGGTATAGTGGGGTTGGAGATCCCAACTGATGAGGGGAAAGGGGAGGTCCGCTTTGTTCTTTGGTGTGGGTCTTTGAGGTATGCTTGCCAATGAACTGCATGGCAGGTTGACATATGTCTGGTCAAGCATTTGGTGCCCAAGCGGGTGATGTTTTGGCCACACGAGATACGCTTGAGACATATGTTGCAAATAGCAGCGGTGCGATCTGATGCACTTGTCTCAAAAAAGGCCCACACCAAAGAAATTTTGGAATAATTCTGAGACACAGCAGCGCCCTGCACATGCGTAGCTCTGCGTTGTGATGCAGTCGGTGTTCTGCCCTTAAGCTGTCCCATGGAGGGCATCCTGCCTCGTTGGAGATGTGCCTGTGCCTCTTCCTCCTCCTCCTCCTCTCTCCTATCAGGCACCCATGTAGAGTCAGTGACCTCATCATCCCCTCCCTCCTCATCACTGTAGAAAACCTGGCAGTATGCTGCAGCTGGGGGAACATGACTGCCAGATTGCTGTCCTTCTTGGGCACCCCCTCTCTCTGGGCTCGCGTAAATGCCTTCCTCTAGCTGTGTACCATAATCTGAGCCTTAAAAACGCTGTGCATCCTCATGCAGCATGTACCCAATACTGTGGTCAAACAGTTCGGGGGACTCCTCAGGAGTACATGGTGGGGCTAGGGAAGGAGTGACTGATGCCATTGAGCAGAGGGAAGAGGACACCTTGGCAGCTGCTTTGCCAGACAAAGTAACCTGAGCCTGGGTGAGAGAGGATGAGGAGGATGAGGACAGCTTGGTCATCCACTCTACCAAGTCTTTGGCATGTTGCGGCTCAACGTGGCCAGCTGCCCAAAACAAGGACAAGCGTGTCCAACAACCACGTGCTGATGAGGATGCACCGTGTCCCCGACCAGCACTGTTGCCTCTAGACGCAGAGCCTGCTTGCCCTCGTGACTCTCTGCCTCTCCTTGTTGTCCTTCCAGACATACTAATGGCCTGCAGAAGACAAAGGCAGTACACACACCTCGTAGCTTTAGGTGTAAACTGCAGAGGACACTGGCAATACACACCAAGTGGCTTTAGGTGCAAACTACAGAGGAAAGGGCAGTATACACAAAGTAGCTTTAGGTGCAAACTACAGAGGACACGGCCAGTACACACCAAGTAGCTTTAGGTGCAAACTACAGAGGACAAAGGCAGTACACACACCACGTAGCTGTTACGGAACCATGAACCAGACGTACAACAAGAGATAAGTGAAAATAAGAAGGCTTTATTGAATATCAAGCATTAAAGCAAAAGTCCAAACGGATGGTGAACCCGAAGCAGAGTCTTGCGAAGCCAGAGGTCAGGAACCAGAAGGGTAGTCAGACGAATCCAGGATCGAAACCAGAAGCAGCAGCAGTCTTAGAAGCATGTGAACACAGGAGGACCAAGCAAGGAACAGAGCCACAGACCTCCTATATATATATATGAGCCAGGCATCCAGCTCCTCCCAGTGGGAAGGAGGAGCCGCAGGGTGGGAGGCTACAAGAGACCCAGAAACCAAGATGGCCGCCAGCACATGTCAAACGAAGGAGACAGGAGAGAGGTAAGACCATGACAGTACCTCCCCCTCAAGGGCCCCTCCTCCGCGGTGCAAAAAACGGTTTCTGAGGGAAGCGTGCGTGGAAGGCTCGGAGCAAAGCAGGAGCATGGACATCAGCGGAGGGAACCCAGGAACGCTCCTCTGGACCATAACCACGCCAGTGGACCAAAAACTGCACCCGACCGCGTACCAGGCGTGAGTCCAGGATATTGCTCACCTCATACTCCTCATGATTGCCCACTTGGACCGGACGAGGCAGAGGAACCGAGGAAGTGAAGCGATTGCACACCAGTGGCTTCAACAGGGAGACATGAAACACGTTGGAGATCCGCATGCCAGGAGGAAGCGCAAGGGCATAGGCTACCAGGTTTACCCTGCGAAGCACTCGGAAGGGACCAACAAAGCGAGGAGCCAGCTTGGGAGTGGGCACTCGAAGGTTGAGGTTGCGAGTGGACAACCATACACTGTCTCCGACCTGGTAGGAAGGAGCAGGCGCTCGTCTGCGATCAGCCTGGAGTTTCTGGCGCTGCGCAGAGACCTCAAGGGACTTCTGGATCTGTACCCAAGAGGCGCGTAGGACGGAAAGGTGATCCTCCACAGCCGGAATATCCTGGGGAGAGAATGCCTCCGGTAACACGGCAGGTTGGAACCCATAATTGGCCAAGAAGGGAGACGTCCCAGAGGAAGAGTTCACCGCCGTGTTCCTGGCAAACTCAGCCCAAGGCAGGAGGTCAACCCAATTGTCCTGGTGATCGGAGACATAGCAACGAAGGAATTGCTCCAATGCCTGATTGGATCGTTCTGCGGCCCCATTGGACTGAGGGTGGTAGGCCGAGGAGAAGGAGAGATGAATCCCCAACTGGGAGCAAAAGGCGCGCCAGAACCTGGACACAAACTGACTCCCCCGATCCGACACTATCTCCTTGGGCAAACCGTGCAATCGGAAGACCTCCCAGGCAAAAATCGTGGCCAACTCTTGTGCAGAGGGTAACTTCTTGAGAGGAACACAGTGGCACATTTTGGAAAACCGATCCACAATCATCAGAATGACCGTATGGCCTCGGGATGCAGGGAGGTCCACAATGAAATCCATCCCCAGGTGTGACCATGGGCGCTCCCCGGTGGCTATGGGTTGCAGCAGGCCCAACGGAAGGTGCCGAGGGGACTTACTTTGGGCACAAACGGAGCATGCCGCTACATATGCGGCGATGTCAGAACGTAGGGAAGGCCACCAGAACAGACGTGAAACAGCCCAGGACAGCTGATTCTTACCAGGATGCCCCGCGGTCTTGGAGTTATGGTAGGTTCGCAACAACCGAGTGTGCAACTCCTCAGGCACAAAACATCTGCCGTTGGGTCTCCCAGAGGGAGCACCAGATTGAGCCGCCAAAATCTGCTCACCAAGGGGAGAGGTCAGGATGGTGCGAATGGCGGCCAGGATCTGATTCGGAGGTATGACCGAAGTCGGTATAGATTCCTCCCTGGACAGCTCGGAGTACTGCCGTGATAAGGCATCCGCCCTGATGTTCTTGGAACCGGGTAGGTAGGAGACCACATAATTAAAACGTGACAAGAACAGAGCCCATCTGGCCTGACGTGGTGTCAATCTCTTGGCCTCAGAAAGGTAGGTCAGATTCTTGTGGTCCGTCAGGATGAGAACCGGAACCACCGAGCCCTCGAGCAAGTGCCTCCACTCTTTGAGAGCCTGCACTATGGCCAATAACTCCCTGTCACCAATCTGATAGTTGCACTCCGCGGGTGACAGTTTCCGGGAGTAAAACCCACAAGGAAGCAGCGGACCCTCTGGTGTTCTACGCTGAGACAGAAGGGCGCCTACTCCCGTCTCAGACGCGTCCACCTCGAGGACAAAGGGCAACCCAGGGTTGGAATGAGACAGAATCGGAGCCGACACAAAGGCGGATTTTAGGACCTCAAAAGCCCGGATGGCCTCGAGCGGCCAGACCTGGGAATTACTGCCCTTCCTGGTCAGATCCGTGAGAGGCTTGGCCAGCACGGAGAAGTCCTGATGAACTTCCGATAATAATTGGCGAAGCCCAAAAAGCGCTGCAAGGAACGAAGACCACTGGGCTGAGGCCACTGTAAGACAGCCGAAACCTTCTCAGGGTCCATGGAGAACCCCTCAGCGGAAATGATGTAACCTAAGAAGGTTACCTGGGAACGGTGAAATTCGCATTTCTCAAGCTTACCGAACAGCTTGTTCTCTCGTAACCGTTGCAACACTCGCTTGACATCCAGAATGTGGGCCTCCATGGACTCGGAGTATACCAAGATGTCATCCAAATAGACCACCACACACTGCTGCAACAGGTCACGGAAAACATCGTTGATGAATTCCTGAAAGACTGCGGGCGCATTGCACAACCCAAAGGGCATAACCAAGGATTCATAATGACCGGTCCTGGTGTTAAACGCGGTCTTCCACTCATCGCCCGCCTTGATCCTTACCAGGTTATATGCCGCCCTCAGGTCGAGTTTGGTAAAGACCGTGGCCCCCTTAAGGCGGTCGAACAGCTCGGAAATCAAGGGTATCGGGTAAGCGTTTTTGATCGTGATGCGATTAAGGCCCCTGTAATCGATGCAAGGCCTCAACTCACCGCCCTTCTTCTTCACAAAGAAAAATCCAGCCCCTGCCGGGGACGAGGATTTGCGAATGTGACCACGGGACAGCGCCTCCATCACGTACTCCTCCATGGCCTCATTCTCCGCAACCGACAGTGGATAGACCCTGCCGCGAGGAGGAACGGCACCAGGTTGTAACTCTATGGCACAATCATATGGGCGGTGCGGAGGTAGGGCAACTGCGCGTACCTTATCGAATACATCCCGGTACTCCTCGTATTCATGAGGCAACAGAGAGTCCGAGGAAGTACACAGCAACTTGACAGGCCCATGGATGCACTTAGCCCCACACTGTGGTGACCATGAGAGGATCTCGGCCGATCTCCAGTCGAAAGTCGGATTATGCTTCTGGAGCCAGGGGTACCCCAAGACCACCGAGTAGTGTGGAGACGAAATAACTTGGAAGCAGACCGACTCTCTGTGAACGGCACCAATGGCTATCCCCACTGGAAGGGTCTCATGAGTCACGTGTGACGGCTGGAGGGGTCTGCCGTCTATCGCCTCTAGAGCCAGCGGGGAACCTCGAGCCTGTAGAGGAATGGAATTGGCGGCAGCGAACTCACTATCAATGAAAAAACCACCAGCACCAGAGTCCACCAACGCCTGGGTCGTCACCGAGCCCCCGACCCAGGAGAGGACAACAGTGATCAGTGGTTTATCAACACGGGAAACCGGGGACGAGGAGACTCCACCCAAGATCTGCCCCCGACAGGATCTCAGGTGCGAGCGTTTCCCGGACGGTCCGGACATGCCAACCGAAAATGCCCACCGAGACCACAGTACATGCATCGGCCCTCGCGTCTCCGGAGTACCCTCTCTCCCTCGGACAGGCGAGCAAACCCCAGCTGCATGGGTTCACCCCCAGACAAGTCAACACCAGGAGGCGTGGGAGGAGAGGTAGGCACGGGTGGGACAGCAAACGTAGGCGCCAAACTGTTAGGAGGCCTCCGCAGGCTCTCCTTAAAGGAAGGTCTCTCCCTGAGTCTGGTGTCAATCAAAATCAGGAAAGAAATAAGAGCCTCGAGCTCCACTGGTAGGTCCTTAGCTGCAACCTCATCCTTCAAGGCATCCGAGAGACCATGAGAGAAAGCAGCGACCAGAGCCTCATTATTCCAACCTACCTCTGCTGCCAGGGTACGAAACTCAATGGCGTATTCGGCTACGGATCGTGAACCCTGTCTGACGGACATAAGGAGCTTCGCAGCAGAGGCGGCGTGAGCCGGCACATCGAATACCTTCCGAAGAGTAGCAACAAAACCGGAAAACTCGGCAACCACCGGATTGTTGTTCTCCCATAAAGGGCTGGCCCAGGCCAAGGCCTTGTCCGAGAGCAGCGAGATCAAGAACCCCACCTTTGATCTCTCAGTGGGAAAGGCATGTGGCAGCAACTCGAAATAAATGCCCACTTGGTTAAGGAAACCTCGGCACTGAGTTGGCTCTCCCCCAAATCGCTGTGGAAGGGGGGCAGAACCGGTCATACCCCGAAACACCGCAGGCGCAACAACAGGTGTCGGGGTAGACTCTGGCGCAACAACCGGAGCGGCAGTAGGAGCGGGCCCAGGAGCGACAACCGACCCATCGGCAACGGGAGCGAAATGAGCCGTGCGTTCAAGCAGGGTTTGCAACGCCACGGCGAACTGACCCAACAGGGACTCCAGCTGATCAAGTCTGGCAACCAGCGTGGGTAGCGAGGATGGCCCTGTACCGTCAAAATTCATGGCTTGGTCCTAATGTTACGGAACCATGAACCAGACGTACAACAAGAGATAAGTGAAAATAAGAAGGCTTTATTGAATATCAAGCATTAAAGCAAAAGTCCAAACGGATGGTGAACCCGAAGCAGAGTCTTGCGAAGCCAGAGGTCAGGAACCAGAAGGGTAGTCAGACGAATCCAGGATCGGAACCAGTAGCAGCGCAGTCTTAGAAGCATGTGAACACAGGAGGACCAAGCAAGGAACAGAGCCACAGACCTCCTATATATATATGAGCCAGGCATCCAGCTCCTCCCAGTGGGAAGGAGGAGCCGCAGGGTGGGAGGCTACAAGAGACCCAGAAACCAAGATGGCCGCCAGCACATGTCAAACGAAGGAGACAGGAGAGAGGTAAGACCATGACAGTAGCTTTATGGTGCATACTGCAGAAGACACAGGCAGTACAAACTACGTAGCTTTAGGTGCAAACTACAGAGGACACGGGCAGTACACACACTGCGTAGCTTTAGGTGCAAACTGCAGAGGACACGGGCAGTACACACCAAGTAGCTTTAGGTGCAAACTGCAGAGGACAAAGGCAGTACACACACTACGTAGCTTTAAGTGCAAACTGCAGAGGACACGGGCAGTACACACCACGTAGCTTTAGGTGCAAACTGCAGAGCGGTCAGTCCGCTCTTCTGTAACATCATCTTCTTCTCTTCTCGTCTTCCGTCTTCTCCAGATGTTGACACGCCGGCCGGCTATTCTCGCTGCAATGATGTGTGCCCGGCTTGCGTCAGATTTATATAGGCCTCACAGTCCCATCATGCTCTGGTACCTACCCATGTGATACCTACCCACGTGGTACCTACCAGAGCATGATGGGACTGTGAGGCCTATATAAATCCGACGCAAGCCGGGCACACGTCATTGCAGCGAGAAGAGCCGGCCGGCGTGTCAACATCTGGAGAAGACGGAAGACGAGAAGAGAAGAAGATGACGTTACAGAAGAGCGGACTGACCGCCGCCAGTATAGCGGCGGCCAGCCCTGAAGGAGAAGGAACCGGACAGCGGGAGGAAGAACCCGGGTGCGCCGAGTCAAGAGCGGAGAGCGGCGAATATAGAAGAAGACCCCCCCCAGAGCTGAGAAGACCCCCGGAGCGGAGAAGACGTCACAGAAGAGCTGAGAAGACCCCCGGAGCAGAGAAGACGTCACAAAAGAGCGGTGAAGACCCCGGAGAGCAGGAGAAGACCCCCGGAAATCGGAAGAAGAAGCCTCCCCTGGTAAAAGAGCTAAAGAAGACAGGGGAGGCCTCCAGAGCAGACTAATAAAATATTTTAATACCCTGTGTGGTTTATTTGTGTTTTTACCACTTTTCTTGCAGGTGAATGGGTAGGGGTACGATGTACCCCATACTCATTCACTTAGGGTGGGGGGCCGGTATCTGGGGGCCCCCTTATTAAAGGGGGCTCCCAGATTCCGATAAGCCTCCCACCCGCATACCCCGACAACCAACGGCCAGGGTTGTCGGGAAGGGGCCCTGTCCTCATCAACATGGGGACAGGGTACTCTGGGGTGGGGGGGCCGCAGTGCGCCCCCCTGCCCCAGAGCACCCAACCCCCCCATGTTGAGGGCATGCAGCCCGGTAAGGCTCAGGAGGGGGGGGGCGCTCGCTCGTCCCCACTCCCTTCCTGACCGGCCGGGTAGCGTGCTTTGGATACGGGTCTGGTATGGATTGTAGGGGGACCCCCCTACGCCGTTTTTTCGGCGTAGGGGGTGCTCTCCTTACAACCCATAACAGACCTAAGGGCCCGGTATGCTCCTGAGGGGGGAACCCATGCCGGATTTTTATTTAAAATCCGGCGGGGACTTCCCCCTCAGGATTCATAACAAACGCCGCACACGTGTAGAATTGGCGGGAATCCAAGTCGGATCTCCCGTCGCTTCTATGATGCGCTTGCTGGGATGTGCTGTCACTATTCCAGTGAGTGCGAGATGTCGGCGAGATCTCGGCACCGTGTCGCCGAGAATCAGCGCGATGCTGTCGTGCTAAAAACACAATATCACAAACACCAACTGTAGGTGCAAACAGCAGAGGATAAAGGCAGTACACACACTACATAGGTTTAGGTGCAAACTGCAGAGGACAAAGGCAGTACACACATCACGTAGCTTTATGGTGCACACTGCAGAAGACACAGGCAGTACACACTATGTAGCTTTAGGTGCAAACTGCAGAGGACACGGGCAGTACACACACTACATAGCTTTATGGTGAACACTGCAGAGGACACAGGCAGTACACACTACGTAGCTTTAGGTGCAAACTGCAGAGGACACGGGCAGTACACATCAAGTAGCTTTAGATGCAAACTGCAGAGGACAAAGGCAGTACACACACTACATACCTTTATGTGCAAACTGCAGAGGACACGGGCAGTACACACCACGTAGCTTTAGGTGCAAACTGCAGAGGACACGGGCAGTACACACCAAGTAGCTTTAGGTGCAAACTGCAGAGGACAAAGGCAGTACACACACTACGTAGCTTTAGATGCAAACTGCAGAGGACATGGGCAGTACACACCACGTAGCTTTAGGTGCAAACCGCAGAGGACACGGGCAGTACACACCAAATAGCTTTAGGTGCAAACTGCAGAGGACAAAGGCAGTACACACACCACATATCTTTATGGTGCAAACTGCAGAGGACACGGGCAGTACACACCACGTAGCTTTAGGTGCAAACTGCAGAGCGGTCAGTCCGCTCTTCTGTAACATCATCTTCTTCTCTTCTCGTCTTCCGTCTTCTCCAGATGTTGACACGCCGGCCGGCTATTCTCGCTGCAATGATGTGTGCCCGGCTTGCGTCAGATTTATATAGGCCTCACAGTCCCATCATGCTCTGGTACCTACCCATGTGATACCTACCCACGTGGTACCTACCAGAGCATGATGGGACTGTGAGGCCTATATAAATCCGACGCAAGCCGGGCACACGTCATTGCAGCGAGAAGAGCCGGCCGGCGTGTCAACATCTGGAGAAGACGGAAGACGAGAAGAGAAGAAGATGACGTTACAGAAGAGCGGACTGACCGCCGCCAGTATAGCGGCGGCCAGCCCTGAAGGAGAAGGAACCGGACAGCGGGAGGAAGAACCCGGGTGCGCCGAGTCAAGAGCGGAGAGCGGCAAATATAGAAGAAGACCCCCCCCAGAGCTGAGAAGACCCCCGGAGCGGAGAAGACGTCACAGAAGAGCTGAGAAGACCCCCGGAGCAGAGAAGACGTCACAAAAGAGCGGTGAAGACCCCGGAGAGCAGGAGAAGACCCCCGGAAATCGGAAGAAGAAGCCTCCCCTGGTAAAAGAACTAAAGAAGACAGGGGAGGCCTCCGGAGCAGACTAATAAAATATTTTAATACCCTGTGTGGTTTATTTGTGTTTTTACCACTTTTCTTGCAGGTGAATGGGTAGGGGTACGATGTACCCCATACTCATTCACTTAGGGTGGGGGGCCGGTATCTGGGGGCCCCCTTATTAAAGGGGGCTCCCAGATTCCGATAAGCCTCCCACCCGCATACCCCGACAACCAACGGCCAGGGTTGTCGGGAAGGGGCCCTGTCCTCATCAACATGGGGACAGGGTACTCTGGGGTGGGGGGGCCGCAGTGCGCCCCCCTGCCCCAGAGCACCCAACCCCCCCATGTTGAGGGCATGCAGCCCGGTAAGGCTCAGGAGGGGGGGGGGGCGCTCGCTCGTCCCCACTCCCTTCCTAACCGGCCGGGTAGCGTGCTTTGGATACGGGTCTGGTATGGATTGTAGGGGGACCCCCCTACGCCGTTTTTTCGGCGTAGGGGGTGCTCTCCTTACAACCCATAACAGACCTAAGGGCCCGGTATGCTCCTGAGGGGGGAACCCATGCCGGATTTTTATTTAAAATCCGGCGGGGACTTCCCCCTCAGGATTCATAACAAACGCCGCACACGTGTAGAATTGGCGGGAATCCAAGTCGGATCTCCCGTCGCTTCTATGACGCGCTTGCTGGGATGTGCTGTCACTATTCCAGTGAGTGCGAGATGTCGGCGAGATCTCGGCACCATGTCGCCGAGAATCAGCGCGATGCTGTCGTGCTAAAAACACAATATCACAAACACCTATTGTAGGTGCAAACAGCAGAGGATAAAGGCAGTACACACACTACATAGGTTTAGGTGCAAACTGCAGAGGACAAAGGCAGTACACACATCACGTAGCTTTATGGTGCACACTGCAGAAGACACAGGCAGTACACACTATGTAGCTTTAGGTGCAAACTGCAGAGGACACGGGCAGTACACACACTACATAGCTTTATGGTGAACACTGCAGAGGACACAGGCAGTACACACTACGTAGCTTTAGGTGCAAACTGCAGAGGACACGGGCAGTACACATCAAGTAGCTTTAGATGCAAACTGCAGAGGACAAAGGCAGTACACACACTACATACCTTTAGGTGCAAACTGCAGAGGACACGGGCAGTACACACCACGTAGCTTTAGGTGCAAACTGCAGAGGACACGGGCAGTACACACCAAGTAGCTTTAGGTGCAAACTGCAGAGGACAAAGGCAGTACACACACTACGTAGCTTTAGGTGCAAACTGCAGAGGACAAAGGCAGTACACACACCACATATCTTTATGGTGCACACTGCAGAGGACACAGGCAGTACACACCACGTAGATTTAGGTGCAAACTGCAGAGGACACGGGCACACTGTGGCCCAGATTCTTAAAGACTTACGACGGCGTATCTCCAGACCATTGTAAGTCCGAATGGCTGCCGTTGTATCTATGCGCCTGATTCATAGAATCAGTTATGCATAGATTTGGCCAAGATACGAGCGGCGTAAGTCTCCTACTCCGTCGTATCTTGGGGTGCATATTTACGCTGGCCGCTAGGTGGCGCTTCCGTTGATTTCCGCGTCGAATATGCAAATGAGCTAGATTCACGAACGTACGTGCGCCGGTCGCATTTAGTTACACCGTTTACGTAAGACATACGCCGGCGTAAAGATAAAGCAGGTCTCTAGGTGGCACAGCCCATACAAAGTATGGACGTCGGAACAAGCGTATCTTGTTACGTCGTTTGCGTAAGTCGTACGCGAATAGGGCTGTGCGTAAGTTACGTTCACGCCATAGGCAGTGTTCGACGTATCTTAGGCATTCTATCCGACGCATGCGCACTGGGATACGTCCACGGACGGCACATGCGCCGTTCTTTCAAAGCGTAATTTACGTGGGGTCATGCTTTATTTACATAAAACACGCCCACCTCTTCACAATTTGAATTAGGCGCACTTACGCCGGCACATTTACGCTATGCCACCGTAACTGAGGACGCAAGTGCTTTGTGAATACAGCACTTGCCTCTCTAAGTTGCGGTGGCGTAGCATAAATACGATACGCTACGCCCGCCAAAACTTACGCCTCCCTACGTGAATCTAGGCCTGTAACTTTAACTGACTAGCCTGCCTGCTCTATCTACCTAGAAAAAATGACACTCTCTCTCTGTCTCTAACCACTGCCGCAACACACTACACAAGGCCGACCTGCAGGCGGCCTTTTATAGTGTGGGGCGTGTACTAAACGCCCTTAGCCATAATTGGCCAAAGCCACCCTGGCTTTGGCCAATTATGGCTCTCTGTTTTTTGCGCACTGTGATTGTCCAAGCTTGCGGGTCATAGTGCATGCTTGGCCAATCATCAGCCAGCAATGGATTGCGATGCCGCAGTGAATTATGGGCCGTGACGCGCCACTCGAATTTGGCACGAACGGCCCGTAACGTTCGTATTTCCATGAACTGTCGAACATACGATGTTCGAGTCAAACGTGAGTTTGACTCGAACACGAAGCTCATCCCTACTGCAGAACAGCCTATTAATTTGAGAATGAACTGCCTGCCACACCTCAATAGCACCAAAGTGCATGGGTCTTTTTTTTATTTTATTTTTTTAATGCCGCTGCACCAAAATGCATGGTGCTTTTGTTAGCATGCATTTTTATTTTTGTGATTTTCTTTTTTATTTACACACACACATATATATATATACATATATATATTTTTTTCCAGAATCGTGCAGCTCTACTGCCTTTAGGAATTATTATGAGAAACACCAGCAAATCTATTGACGTAGCTTTAGGTGCACACTGTACAGAGGACACAGACAGTACACCATGTGAGAATACTGCAGCTAGCACAATCACCTGCCTGTCAGTAAATTAGGAAGAGCGGATCTAGCCAAACTATACAGTGTATAAATATATATACAACACCTGGGATGCATATATATCCTCTACACACTGTGGCCCAGATTCACGTAGAATGGCGTATCTTTGTGCGGGCGTAACATATCCTATTTACGTTACGCCTCCGCAACTTTTACAGGCAAGTGCCGTATTCTCAAACGAAAGTTGCAGCGGCGTAGCGTAAATAGGCCGGCGTAAGCCCGCCTAATTCAAATGTGGTAGATGTGGGCGTGTGTTATGTTAATTTTATGTGACCCCACGTAAATGACGCTTTTTACGAACGGCGCATGCGCCGTCGGTGAAAATATCCCAGTGCGCATGCTCCAAATTAACCCGCAAGAAGCCAATGCTTTCGACGTGAACGTAAATGACGCCCAGCCGTATTCGCAAACGACTTACGCAAACGACGTAAAATTTTCAAAATTTGATGCAGGAACGACGTCCATATTTAACATTGGTACGCTGCATGTATGCCTCATATAGCAAGGGTAACTTTACACTGGGAAAAGCCTAACGTAAACGACGTATCTGTACTGTGTCGGACGGGCGTATGTTCGTGAATTTGCGTATCTAGATGATTTACATATTTCTAGGCGTAAATCAGCGTACACGCCCCTAGCGGCCAGCGTAAATATGCAGTTAAGATCCGACGGCGTAAGAGACTTATGTCGGTCGGATCTAATACAAATCTATGCGTAACTGATTCTAAGAATCAGGTGCATAGATACGACGGCTCAGACTCAGAGATACGACGGCGTATCTGGAGATATGCTGTCGTATCTCCTTTGAGAATCTGGGCCTGTAACTCTAACTTACTAGCCTGCCTGCCTGCTCTATCTAACTCCAAAAAAATGACACTCTCTCTCTCTGTAAACCACCAACACACTACACAAGGCCGACTTCCAGGCCGACTTCCAGGCAGCATTTTATAGTGTGGGGCATGTACTAAACCCCCTGAGCCATAATTGGCCAAAGCCACCTTGCTTTGGCCAATTATGGCTCACCGTTTTTTGTGCGCTGTTATTGGCTAAGCATGCGGGTCATAGTGCATGCTTGGCCAATCATCAGCCAGCAATGCACTGCGATGCCGCAGTGAATTATGGGCCGAGACACGCCACTCGAATTTGGCGCAAACAGCCCAAAACTTACGTAATTCGACGAACGATCTAACATACGATGCCCCCCTAAGATGCCCTTTCTTATGTTTTTTCTGCCCAGCCATCCCAGTGTGTTCTCTCACTTACCTTGTCCACGGAAGCTTTGGATTTTCTCCTCTCTGTTCAACTTTAAGCTGGCTTCCTGTATCATAAGTGTAACCTTCTGGGAAACTTCATATCCCATTATGCACTCCCCTATGCATCACATAATAAAGCATGTTTACTACTCTGGACCAGACCTCCATCAACTCTTTTTATTTCCATCCGCTTTCTTATTTCTTCCTTTAAGATGGCTATACATGATAAAATCTGGATGTAAAATCTCCTTTAGATCTATCATCAACTATGTAGTGCAAGGGCCTGCTTGATTTGTTAACAACCGAATGGATTGTTTAGGTGGGTTCTCCCATTACACAGTTTTTGTAAATCTAAAAGAAATTGTATAGAGATTGTACAATTGCATAGTGCATGGCCAGGTTTATACAAGTTGATGGAAGGGAGACATTCAGCTGTTAATGTTCTTGTAATCCATGTCCATTTCAGAGAGGGGAAGGTGTAAATAAACAAATATCACTTATAGGCCCTATTCCCTCCATCATATTGGGAGGGCATTTTTTTGGTGTATTTTTCCCGTGACATGCATAGGCCAGCCTATTGATTTCAATAGACTGCCCTACTAATGACAAGTGCAGCAAAGTAGCTCATGGGACATTTTGATGTGTTTCAGTTTTCAATTTTTTTGCCTTACGTTTATCGCATATTTGTGCACTTGACAAAATTCACGTATGCTTCCACATTTGGGGCGCCATTAACAAATAATTCCACCAAAATTATAATTATTCTTTTTTTGTGTATATAGGTGGCCATACACTACACAATATGATTGTACAATCTCTGTGCAACCTCCTTTAGATTTACCGAAACAATATAATTGGAGGACTCACCTAATCAATCTGTATCCACTCAGGCATGCTCTTACACGCCATATTTGAGAGGACATCTAAAGGTGAATGCATGGTCAGACTCTATAGTGTTGAGTGAGATTTACAGATTTTTAGGAACACACCTATCCTGTTTTCAATACTACAGCTCTGTTCAACATAGGCTGTTGTGTGATCACTAAGTTCCTGCACACACTGCCAAATGAACAATCTATGCAAGAAGAAGGTATAAAACCGATTATAGCTTTGTATACAAAGAGGGAGAACAGTGATCACTTATAATGTCTGCATTGCAAAAGCATGAAACTACAGAGGTGGGTGGGAACAATCTTTTGGAGGGGGAGGGCAGATGCAGAGTGTGTTTTAATGAGGTCAGCTGCTGAACAACTTCCTTCTAATGGTTTTCAGGTGCTAATGGTCAGATAGCAGGAAGTAATGAAAGAGTTTTCTATCGGAAAAAGGAGAGGCTGAGGTAATCCTGTCCTAGAATACAAAGCAAGTGTTTTCTTTTATGCAGCAGAGATACATTAATGGTATATAGGTACGTATGGAAACTGGAATTTAGGAAAAAATGTGAACTTAGCCTTTAAGTCTAGCTGCACAGTACAAGCAAGAGGTGAGGTATTTCCTTGCCTGATGCTGCAGGCCATTTCAGTTAGTTAATTACATCTGGAAATATCCCTCACTTCTAAGGCCTCCTGCACACAGGAAAATAAAATGCTGCAATGTTTGTACTGATTTAAAATGAGAGGCATTGTTGTCTATGGAACTATGCACACAGCTAAGTAAAGATCAGATTTGATCAGCATTGAGTACAGAGCCATAATACAAAGTGTGCAGTAACTTACTCACATACCCCTGTTAACTCATCTATAAGCATGTTTACGCAAGTATAAATGAGTACATTACAACACTGGCAATTAAGAATAATAAGCCTAATAGTGTTAAAAGATAACAAAAACATTGGGTAAAGCCACTAGGGACTAGTTAGAGGTACAGTATTTCCTTTATATTAAAAGCTGAGTTAGAACTACTTGTATTTCAGCAAACAGATAAAATAATAGTATGTTCCAACGCCTGCTGCATAGGACTACTTAGATAGAAATAGCTATCTCCTACCTGCTTATGTCAAATGTTCTGTTCAATTTTTTCTGATTTAACCTTTTTGTCATGTGCATTGCTTTTGTTTACATTGAAATGTACTCAATAAAATATTTGAACAAGAAAATTAATAGTATGTTATTTATACCAATTTTATTAGTTATAAGTTAATTGCACTAAATTGCATTTGATAAATTGTTTACATTTTGTTTGGATGATGTCACACTGGACTGAATGTCAACCGATTAAGGACCGCCTCACGCCGATATACGTATCGGCCTAAACTGAGGAAAAAAAAATAATTTATAGATTTTTTGGGGATATTTATTATAGCAAAAAGTAAAAAATATAGAAGTTTTTCAAAATTGTCGCTCTATTTTTGTTTATAGCGCAAAAAAATAAAAACCGCAGAGGTGATAAAATACCACCAAAAGAAAGCTCTATTTGTGGGAAAAAAAGGACGCCAATTTTGTTTGGGAGCCACGTTGCACGTCCGCGCAATTGTCAGTTAAAGCGACGCAGTGCCGAATCGCAAAAAGGGGCCAGGTCCTTTAGCTGCAAAATGGTCCGGGGCTTAAGTGGTTAAATAATGTTGCATCACATAGTGTTGTAAATACAGTAGCATGTTTTGTATTGCAATTTTTTTCTACATCAGATTCAATTTCAATTGTAGGCTGCAACCCTATAGGGTTATATCCCTTTGTGATTCAGTCTGAGCCAACTATCAGTATTATTTAGACTCACAAAGTGCACAAACACTGTACTTTGGAATATTAATTAAATGGGAGGGCCACAATATCAAAAGTCATTCCAGCTGACCTATTTTTTCTCTGGCTTATTACACTAATTATCAAGGTCAGCTAAAGTTTAAAGCCATGAGAGACTATGATGACATTTAAGGGTGATTTGGTACGTTGGATGTGATAATGTAAAAAAAAAAAATGTGCAAGCATTTGATGGGTTTTAGGTACTTGGCAAATTGTAACCAAGTTCAGTAACACATTTATTACTTGGGGTAATGCCCTTTCTTACCTCATAGTATAGAGGATTGTTCCATTCTGCATAATTCGGAACAGTTTATTGGGTGTCGTCATATTATGAGAGATTGACCTTTTCCCATTTCTAAAAAAAGTGTCTGGTGTCCAAATCTTACTGACCATTAAATTATTTAACCTAAGTATTTCTGTAGGACCATCAAATTTTAGCCGTTCGTCAATCCATGTCTGCCGGAAAAAAACATCCATTGTGTATTCCTGTAGGAAAAATAAGACCATTAAAGATTTCAGGGAAAAATACCAGACCAAGTAATTTAATAGACAACTTAACTAGCATGTTAGCCACACTTCTGTCACTGCTTAATGATTTTAATCCTATTACCATTAAGCAGTTACTTAAAAAAGCTACTATAGGGGGAGGGGGAGTGTGCTTTTACTTAACGTCTCACTGAACAAAAACTTAATCAAGCAGTATAAAATAGCTTGAATGTTCTAAGGCAAATTACCTGAAAACCTGTAAAATAATTACATGCAAAAATATATAATACTTAAAATAAAAAAATGTAAGAAATGGATTGAAAGCACTAATATAAAACTTTATCTTTGGAACAGAATCATAATGCTAATATAGTGAAAGTTTAATTTGTTATGTGCAAAATTAGTTGTTTTTCCTATTACAACATAGTGTGAAATTAAGTTACTGCCATAGTAATATTTCTTCAAGACTATGACACTAAGTTAAGAAAATTTGAGGTCAGTGTCAATTTTTTTTTTAGAAAAAGCTATCATGCTGATATGGTTTAATTCCATGTGGGAAGATTTGTAATAGTGGGAATATTCTAATTAGCTATTATGCTATGTGATAACATTTATGCCATTTTTATAGAATTGACTTTTATATGTGCAGTGACCTACTACATGCTTCTACTTGATTACTCACATGTTTGCATATAGATCAGTCATGTTCTTCCTTTTGGATCAAATTGATGCAGCATATGTAGTTGGTCAATTATGGATAATAAAATGAGTGTTTGGTGTAACCAGTAAGTACCGGTATAAGGAACAATTCATTTTTTTACTCAAAGCAAACAATCCAATTTTAGCTATTTAAAAAAAAAATGGTTGTTGAATGGTTGCTATAGCATGGTATTTGAACTAAGAGGCAAAATATTTACAAACCAGAACTGAAAGACTTGGTTTTATGAGGTTCCAATATGTTAATGTCCTGGAAACAGCCAATGATCCAATCAGCATAAAAACATACAAATTGGTAAATTGGCAAACTGAATTTTTTTTAACTCCAAAAAGATGTTCTCATTCTGCAGGGCATTCTAAATTTCACAATTATCTGCAGATCAAACAGGTTAATGGTAAATTAAAGTATTCAGGTAAATATAAATTCATTAATTTGCAGTGCTCCAGATTTAATTATCAGTAGTTGATTTACTAAAACTGGAGAGTGCAAAACCAAATGCAGCTGTACATGATAGCCAATCAGCTTATAACTTCAGATTGTTCAATTAAGCATTGACAACAAAAAAAAAATAGAAGCTGAACTTTTACTGAATTTAAAGGTATTATTTTTACTATTTGTTTGGAGAGTATAATTAACTTGTTGTATGTACTGTAAACAAACAGATTATTAAAAGCTACTATAAGAAATATGCTTTCACTAACATCTTACTGATCAAAAATCAAGTACAGTAGTTGACCCATGCCCTCATTGGCTAGGAACCAGAGGAAGCTGGCAGAGTTTGTGTTCCTAGCTGCCCGGCAAACCCTGGCTAAAGCATGGGAACAACTGTTTCTGAATTTTGATGAAGTTCATCAGAGGTTCATGGGCGAGATGGTACATGAGAAGCCCACCTCCATTCTAGAGGACACCTAAACCAACTTTCGCAAAGTTTGGGATCCTTGAATCACCTATAATACCCATGGACAGGACCTTGCTCTCAATTTGACCTAGTCTAGCAACTTGCTGGTGCAATGCTCTGGCTGAACCCTGTGGGAGAGACTTCTCCAGCCCCTCCCCAACTTCTGTTACCCTCTTTCTTCCTATTTCCTCCTTCCTCTGAGGCAAGTCTCCCCTGAAACTATTCTGACTTCTTCCCCCCTTTTTTTGGGAGGGGGGGCAGTACCCATTGTGGCACATTGTAATTTTGAATATTATCCATGGAGAGCAGCACTCTCCACCTGATGTATCGTACTGATTTTCTCAACTGAGATTTTTATGCAAACTGTTGGGTTTGGTATTTTACCTCTAACCTCTAACCTCTAATATGGGCCACCATTCCCTTGCAACCTTTGATACAGTGTGCTTTTCTTGTCCCATTATTTGTGCCATTTCCCTGTATTTGACCGCAATGTATGCCTTTGTTTTCTATTGGAAAACTTGGAAAGCATAATACAATTTTTCTACAACAAAAATCAAGCAGATGAATACTCCAGGTCACAAGTATCTTGGTGTTCTTTTTTTACAGTAGTAAACAGGGGCAGCAAAATGGCAAAGCCACTTTCTGACTTTACGCCAACTTTACAATGTGATCATTTTATAAATATATTTTGTAGTAAATGATGAACAGTCATGTAATGATACTTTCATATGCAGTGTTACAGGCAGATAATGTTTAAAATTGTACAACATTTTACAATTATTATCTTATGTGGACCTTTTAAATAAAATTTATTTTTCACTTTGATAAAAAGTGACAAAGGAGATAAATGATACATTATTAACCTCCCTGGCGGTATGATTATTTCAGAAAAAAAGTACTGAAAGCGGTACCATTATTTGCAAGAAAATTTGGCATTTTATATTGTAGGCCTGTCATTTTTAGGAATAACTCACTTAAATCTGACCAAACAAGAGTCTAGTAGGCATCCCCGGTATGATTAAAAAAAAAAAAATTATAAATTATAATATAATAAATAATTATAAATAATTATAACAAATAATAATATAATTATAATAAAAATTATTTAATAACGTAATCAACTCAAAATCACTGAAATTTGCTCAGTTGCAGAATTGTCGCTGTCATTACTTTTATTTTTTTATGACAAATTTCCCCACAAATCGCTATCGTACAATTATGCAAGTGATTATAATTTATTATCGCTGTTTTCTAGCTGCTCTAAAACCATTTTTGACATAAAGGGACACTTTTGGTTGCTATGGACAATCTACAGTTTGCAGGCAGAAAGAACAGTTTTTTATTATACAAAAGAACATGTAGGGCACTGGGCAGACAACTAGGGACAAGGGGTGTGTGTATTTTTTACATACAGTACTGTAATCTATAAGATTACAGTATACTGTATGTAAGGTGTTTGTTTACCTTTTTGAATTTGGCGCCGTTCTCTACTCCCGTGCGTCGTAATGTCGCAGGGAACGGAGATCGGCGGCACACAGAGGCACTGTGTGAATCGAGCGAGGTCCCGCTCGCTCACACTGCGCGGCGGCATTGCTGGATCTAGGGACAAGGTAAGTAAACCATGCCTGTGGATTCTGCGAGGCGAGCCCGAGTCTGACTCGGGGTTACCAATCGCAGCACAAAAATGTAACCCCGAGTCAGACTCAGGAATACCGCCAGGGGGGTTAATATGATTATTATTATCATTATACAGGATTTATATATAGCGCCCACAGTTTGCTCAGCACTTTACAACATGAGGGCAAACAGTACAGTTACAATACAATTTGGCACAAGAGGAATCAGAGGGTCCTGCTCGTTAGAGCTTTCAAGAGGGAAGGTCGAGTGATGCAAAAGGTAATAACCGGGGAGGATGAGCTGTTGGAGAGATTAGGAGATAGTCAGACAGATTGGGGTAGGGAGCTTTAAAGGATGGAAGAGTCGTGGAGGTGAGCATTGCGAGGAGGTGACAAGGGAGCTAGAAAGCAGGAGGTCTTAGGAGGATTGAAGAGAGCAGTTTGGATGATATTTTGAGACCAGATTAGGGATGTAGCTGGGGCAGAGTTGTAGATGGCTTTGTAAGTTGCTGTTAGTACTTTGAATTGTATTCATTGGGTGAGCAGAATCCAGTGGAGGGATTGGCAGAGAGGGCAGCATGATTTGGACAGAATTGGCTGAGGGCCTAAAAGGACAGTTCAGAGTCCAGGGTTACCCCTAGCACCCTGGCATGCGGAGACAGACTGATAGTTGTGCCATTGATCTTGACAGAGAAGTCAGGGGAGGGGGTACGAGGGGGAAGAAATATTAAGAACTTGGTTTTGGATAGATTGAGTTTGAGGAAGTGGTTGGACATCCAGTCTGATATGTCTGTTAGTAAATCAGTGATGCATTTGTAAACTGATGGGGTGAGCTATGTGGTAGAGAGATATATTTGGGTATTATCAGCATAGAAATTATATAAGAAACTATGTGAAGCTATCAGCTGCCCCAGGGAGGAGGTGTATATTGAGAATAGGGGATGTCCAAGGATATAACCTTGGGGGACCCCGACAGTAAGAGGAGAAGGAGAGGAGGAAGTAGAGTTGTAGGTGACACTGAGGGTACGGTGAGATAGGTAAGATGCAAAAAATTGAGACTATAGTCGTAGAGACCAAGGAAGTACAGATTCTTGAGGAGGAGGGGGTGGTCAACTGTAAAAAAATCCAGGGGAGAGGTCCACGAGTAAGAGAATGAAATAATGACCATTGGTTTTAGCTGTTAGTAAGTTATTGTGAGTTTAAGGAGAGCGTTTTCTGTGGAGTGTTGTGGGTGGAATCCAGAAAGAAGGGGATCAAGAAGGTTATTCTCAATAAGGTGGCAGATCAGCCAGTTGTAGATTAGAAGTTCAAGGAGTTTGAAGGCAAATGGGAGTAAGTAGATAGATGTTAGGTTGTTAACATTAGTGGGGTCCAGTGAGGACTTTTTAAGTATGGGGGTTATTAGTGCATGTTTTAGAGGGTTGGGGAAGATGTCAGTAGAAAGGGAGAGATTAAAGAGTGTAGGATAGAGCCAGAGGGTGACCATAGTATTTGCGGGGTCCAGGGACAGGTGGTTAGGTGGGCGTTAGAAAAAAGTTAATGACTTCCTCTATAGTAGGTGGGTTAAATGAGGGAGGTATTGATGGTGTAGGTGGACAAGGAGTGTAAGGTGAGGGAGATGTCTGTACAGCAGAGATCTCATCATGCATTGTATCAATCTTATTTTTGAAGTAATTAGTGATCTCCTGGGCAGTAAGTGAGGGGGAGGTAATGAAGGACGAAGTAGAGAGTTAAAGGTAGAAAATAGATAATGGGGACTGTGTAAGAGGGTGTTAATAAGAGTGATAAAATAGCTTTTAGTTTCCAGTGTGGCAGTACATTATATTTGGTATATGCTAAAGCATAAAGTCATCAGGATTGCAGAAGCAGCATTTAGAGGATTGCAGATTGTTTTAATTGTGTATTGCTTTGATTGTCCCTGAAAGATTGTGGTAACCTGATCCTTTCCTTTTTTCAGTGAGAAGAGAAAATGAGAAACCTAACCACACATGTGCTGCTTCCACAATTAGGCAAAGCCACACAACAAACAATGACAGGTTGTGTGGATTACAAACACTGGGTAGATGTCTTCCTGTCAATGCTTCTTTTAGGTAAAACCATACCTGCTAAAAAAAATCTTGAATATACTTACCTTTCCAGACCATTTCTTGAAACACTGCCACTTCACTGCTCCCTGGCTACCGAAGGTATTTTAGATCTTGAAATCTTTAAGATACATAATCAATTTCATACCAGAAACCATTTTAAATCTACTGACCGCAACACTTACATCCCCTTGAATAGTTGCCACCATCATTTGTCGTTGTGCAACATCCCAAGAGGGCAATTTATTTGGCTTCGACACAGTTGCACACCAGAGGATGAGTTTTTGTCACAGTCAGAAGTTTTAGCAACAAGATTTAAACAGAAAGGTTACACCCACTCAGCAATCATTAAGGAAATTGAGAAGGCGAGAACTACTGATAGAACCACTATCGTAGCTGATAAGGTTGTCAAACCATCTGATGCGGGGATTACTAACCAGTTTAGGATGACCATGGATTACAGTATACAGCATAAAAAAAATTGAAAAATTGTGGCTAAATATTGGCCCATTTTAAAATATGATTGTATACTGGGTCCTCATCTTCCTAATCGTGCTGAATTTATCTACCGCAAAGCACCCTCCCTTTGTGACAGTTTGGCACTTGGGGTCATTGATCCACCAAGGATTCCTGAGAATAAACTTTTTAGTTTTCTGTCTGGTTTCTAGGCATGTGGCAGATGTGCCACATGCAAACAAGCTAGAAACAATGTAAAAAAGCAAAAAATTTGTGTTCAGTTCCTCGGTTACCAATA
The DNA here is from genome assembly GCF_905171775.1 of Rana temporaria. Taxonomy (NCBI): domain Eukaryota; kingdom Metazoa; phylum Chordata; class Amphibia; order Anura; family Ranidae; genus Rana; species Rana temporaria. The sequence goes on along the minus strand of NC_053491.1, from coordinate 288,985,161 downwards.
AACAGTATCAGATCAAAGATCTCATTACATGTGCGATTGTTGGTGTAGTTTATATGCTTGCGTGCGACTGCGGATTGCAATATATTGGCAGAACATCTAGAGCACTGCATGTACGTGTTGGTGAGCATATACGCAACATCAAAAGGGGTGTTAAAACCCACAGTGTATACAGACACTTTCGGATATGCCACCAAAGGGATCCTAAACACCTGAAGTTTTGGGGATTTGAAAAAGTCCCCAGACATTGGTGAGGCGGTCATTACATTCACTAGCTAAGATGTAGAGAATCCTTTTGTTTTTTTTAAACCAAAGTTATGGCGCCAGCTGGCATGAATGTTGACTTTGACCCTAATTGTTTTATTTCCAACAGAAAATGTAGTATTTTTTTTAGATTAGTCTTTCTGTTTTGGTCAATGTGGATTGAGTATTGGATTTAATTTTAATATGATTCAGAATTTTAATATGTTTTATAATGTTTTTAATGTTTTTATGCATGTACTGTATTTACATGTTTCATATATATCTTGAAAGATGGTTGCGGGGTGACATCCTTTTATTATTAGTCCTCTAGTAGGATTATATATTTTTATTCTTGCTCTATGAGCAGAGTACTTTTTTTAATGAGGGTGTATTCCCCTTTAAATCCCTAAACCTGGGTGTCTCTTTATTATTAAAGCAGTTATTTTCTTTTCCCTTACAATCACATATGTCACCATGAGTTGGGGTTTTATATAAAAAAAAAATTCTTAAAGTTTAATATATGCTTTTTTCTAAAGTATGATATTACAGTTCGGCGATTCATCTTTCAGCGATAAGCCTTTGTCTGTATAGACTTGATTGCAGAGGAATTGGTTTGTAGTTGGTTCCGCCCTATTCCATAGCGTGATTGGCTGAGGGGTGGTCGCTGTAGTGATATAAACAAGTCTGCGGGCCACTGACGTAACTCCGTCCCCACGCTGAAGAAGTCCCTGCCTACTGGACGTAACGCATACGGGGGGAGGAGCTACCTTGGACGTCACTCGCATCCATCTTTCGGGTTTGAAACAAACCTGCACGCTATACCAACTTACACTGGTTTCTTGAGTGCTCATTTTGTGAGTATTATTCTTTTATTTGCTGGTATTAATAAATTGTTATAAAAAGGAGAGCACTATTTTGTCCCTTTTGTTTCTTCCTCCATGTGTGGTGTGAGACCCATGGCTCCATCTAATTTATATCCTTACCCCAGGAGTGGGTATGAAGCCTCGTACACACGGCCGAGGAACTCGACGTGCCAAACACATCGAGTTCCTCGGCCAGTTCAGCCCTGAAGCCGCCGAGGAGCTCGGCGGGGCGAGAGCTCCCATTGAACAACGAGGAAATAGAGAACATGTTCTCTATTTCCTCGCCGAGCTCCTCGTCGGCTTCCTCGGCCGAAAGTGTACACACTACCAGTTTCCTCGGCAGAATTCAGCCAGAAACTCGGTCGGAAGCTGAATTCTGCCGAGGAAACTGGTCGTGTGTACGAGGCCTAAGGCTGTGTGACCTTACTCAGGTCAGTTTTATAAGGTGAGAGGCTTTAATTATCTGTGGTGGAGGGACAGCACTCACCTTTATTTGTCTTGTTGCAAGATCGCGGGGAGAAGATTTATTTCTGTTTATATGAAGTGTTATTCCTGGATGGTTTTACATGGACTATTATGATTCATTGATTAAATTAACAATTTTTATGGACATTATTAGCTATTTTTTTAATTATTTTGCGTTGTACTGTTCCCGCTTTTTACTGAAGGTATTTCGCACTTTTATGTGTGTGGAATACCTACTACCCCATGACACACAGTGTTTTCTTTTATTGGCTGATACATACTTTATGTACATAACATACAAGCTGGTGGGAGGAACAAGAGTGTGCTGTGGGGTAAACAGTTATTAAACCTCTTTGACCTGTTGAAAGCATGCAGCAGCCAGAGCACAGTAAAGCAGTGAGGTTTCAAAAAAATTGCCACTAGCAGGGTATGTATATCCATGCTTCTTTTAGTAGGTATGGCTTTGAATAGAATTAGGACTTAAGGGACCATAAAGATCCAAAAGACCAAAAAAAGGAAGGGGCAAGAGGACTATATCGGTACTGTATGAGCAGATAAACTCAAAGAGTAATTATATAAAAAAATATATAAATTTATTAACATGGTATCAAAAAGACAGACATAATCATAAAATACATCGAAACAACAATACAAGACAATAAACATATAGCGAGACTGACCATACAAGTCACCAAGCTAGAATAGTCACCGTAGGGAGAAAAGAAAGAGAGAGGGGGGGGAAAGGGGAAAAAAGGTGGAGCAGAGGAGGTACGGAGCAGAGAAGGAGAGAAAAATGAAGGGGAGAAGAAGGTAAGGAAAGGAAAGGGAGGAGGGGGGACGAACATACTACAGGAACAGAAGGGAGAGGGAGGGAAAGAGGGGAGCAAAAGAGGAAGGGAGGGAAAGAGGTATGACTTTATATAGAAGTGACCATTTGCTAACAAGAAAACTTGAATCTTGCTTACAGTACGGGCTGTAAGATAATCTGTGTATAAAACATATCTGTAGCAATTTCTACCAGAATGTTAAAAGTCTCCTTCCAGTGTACTGTTACATGCCTACATTGTGGGATTGTTTTTGAACATGTTTTTTAATTTAAAGATTTGGTTATAAAGGTCATGAAAAAACACTAAATATAATGTAGATGAGAGATCAGATACACAGGCATTTGCTCATCATCTATACTGAATGTAATAAAGGTAAAGTGTATGTAAACCTCAAACTTTTTTTTTTTTTTTTGCATAGAATGTGGAATTATTAGAACCTCTATATAGTCTTTATTGCTGTCTCTTTATTGCTGTTTGAGAGATTTACCCAACTATTGTTGCCATTGACCATTGTCTTTGGTACAGAATTTAAGGGGAAATGCAACCTGTTCTAGTACTAAAAGTCTGGGAGGGCATAGCCTCCATCTCTCTGGGACAGGAATACTCTCCAATGGTACACAGATCAAAAAAGAAACCTAACAGGGGTCTTAAAGGGTACACAGCGTCTCTCCGCAGGGATGTAGTCCCAAGGGAGGGGGTGAGCATGCTGACTAACCCCCAGCCAGAACAGCTCAGATGATGGGGGCAAGCTTACTGAGGAGGAACAGGAAGTGAGAAATTCAGACAAAGAAAAAAATATTTAGAAGGGAAATCGAAGGAAAAGGTTAGTGAACCAACAATGCACTAGCTTAAAGGAACCTATTTAGAAAATAAAAAACAAACCTTTACAACCCCTTTAATCTTAACCATCCCATACTCTCTAACCATAATAAAAAGAAAAATACCTCATATACATCTTAACTGTATATGTGTGTTACAAGACATTTTCAGGTGGAATCAGACAAGACAGTATTTTTGTTTTGTAATTAATGAAACTAATACTGTTATTAGCTTCCGCACTTCGAGGAAATCTGTCTTGAGAGTGAAATGTAGTAGCTGATACTGCAAACTACATTCTGCTATTTTGTCTCTTGATTCAGCATTTATAAAATTGCTAAACCAGGTATAATATGCAACAAATTTTAACTTAGAACTGACCCAAGTCAATGACAGAAAAAAATATTATGGCCACTAAGGTCAATGTGGCAAGCAGACAAAGAGGCAAATGAGTAACATCAACCTATTCTGTATATTTCTCTTACTACATCATCTTTGTCCAGGCAGCAAGTAATAATGTCAGGGATTATGTCTTTAGACAGCCACTTGTTAATGCTCACAAAGATTAGGTCACAGTACAGATAGATTTCACATAATTGTAATAGCAGAATTAAAAGAAACAATTCAACTAACAGTTAAAAAAAAAACTTTTAATGTAAGAGTACATAATTGTACTACAATGTATTTTTAAGCTTTGCCCAATGTTCTGCTTAAATCCAGGAACATATGGGAGAGAATTACTAAAATTGGAGCATGCCAAATCTGGTGCAGCTCTGTATAGAATCCAATCAGCTTCTAGGTTTTCCCATCAAGCCTTAATTAAACATGCTGAAGTTAGAAGCTTATTGGCTACAATGCACAGCATACCAGATTCTGATTGCTCAATTTTTAGTAAATCTACCCCATAGTGTTGCTTTATTATAGGAGCAGAGCATAGTTGCTTTGCAAAGATAAAATTCACTTTACAAAGTTAATGTTTACATAGCTTAGTGAATGATGTAAAGCTAAGTGAAAGTTTGCAAAGAATACTATGCAAAAATATAAAAAAAAAAAATGATGTTTGTGCACACATGATTGAATGATTGAAGTCAGCCTAGCTTCATGTTATTCACTAAGCTGAGTGAAAAGTCACATTGTTTAGTAAATAAGCTAAACTCCTTTGGTGTCCAGATGATACATAGAACAGCCATGTTTTGTACATCAGATGTCCATTAATTTCTGTATACAGACCTTCGGTCACGATCCCCCTCCATAAGTTAAAAAGTGATTTTCTAGTCTGCCCTGAGAGGTTCATGGAGGCTCACATTGCTGAACTCTCCTTTAAAACAGTGTATTTCCCTGGCTTACTGAGTCATTGACCTAGAACAAGCATAAAGATAAGGAATTCTGACATGTTTAAGGTATTAAAGCAGTAGTAAACTATACAAAAAAAAAGCAAAAACAAATGGCCTCCCCAAAGTTAATGTCATAATGTGCTAGTATGCATCTCATACTAGCACATTATGACAGATTTACCTATAAAACTGATTCCTCCAGCAGAACATTATCACTGCTGTCAGGGATTCTATCTTAGCCCTGTCTTCCCTATGGGTTTGCATGCTTTGAATGGCCAAACCACAATAATGTCACTCCTGCGTATGCATGCTGCAGTCATGGTTGTGGCAAAGCACTCTCACTGGACAGCACACTCGAGCATGCCCTCCATTCAGAGCTCAGTATGCATGCACAGGTGATGTCACTGGCGGCTACACATCTAAATATCTAAGGGCCAAATCCTCAGCCAGGCGGCGTAACTTAACTTGCAGCAGTTAAGTTACACTGACTTAAAGTTTTTACCTAAGTGCCTGATCCACAAAGCACTTACGTAAAAATTTCAAGCCGTGTAAGTTAAGTGCCGCCGTCGTAAGGCGTTCCTCCTCTCCGGGGGGCGTTTACAATTTAAATGAGGCGCGCTCCCGCGCCGGCCGTACTGCGCATGCGTGTGACGTAATTTTCCCGACGTGCATCGCGCGAACGTAATTGACGCCGGGCGGCTTTGTGGATTGCGACGGGACACTAAAGTTGCGACGGGTGAAAAAAAGACGCGCCGGGAAAACAAATAATTAAAAAAAAAAATGACAGCGTCACTCAGCATGCATTCCTGAGAGGGAGAACTCCATGCCAATTTTCAAAGAAAAAAACGGCATGGGTTCCCCCCCAGGAGCATACCAGGCCCTTAGGTCTGTTATGGGTTGTAAGGAGACCCCCCTCCGCCGAAAAATCGACGTAGGGGGTCCCCCTACAATCCATACCAGACCCGTATCCAAAGCACGCTACCCGGCCGGTCAGGAATGGGAGTGGGGACGAGCGAGCGTCCCCCCCCTCCTGAGCCGTGCCAGGCCGCATGCCCTCAACATGGGGGGGTTGGGTGCTCTGGGGCAGGGGGGCGCACTGCGGGCCCCCCCACCCCAGAGCACCCTGTCCCCATGTTGATGAGGACAGGACCTCTTCCCGACAACCCTTGCCGTTGGTTGTCGGGGTATGCGGGCGGGGGCTTATCGGAATCTGGGAGTCCCCTTTAATAAGGGGGCCCCCAGATACCGGCCCCCCACCCTAAGTGAATGGATATGGGGTACATCGTACCCCTATCCATTCACCTGTAGGCAAAAAGTAAAAGTTAATAAACACACAACACAAGGCTTTTTAAAATAATTTATTATTCTGCTCCGGAGGCCCCCCCTGTCTTCGTTATTAGCTCAATTACCAGGGGGGGCTTCTTCTTCTGCTCTCCGGGGGTCTTCTCCGCTCTCCGGGGGTCTTCTCCGCTCTCCGGGGGTCTTCTCCGCTCTCCGGGGGGGGCTTCTCCGGACTCCGGGGGGCTTCTTCCATCTTCTCCCCTCTTCCGCTGTTGACTCGGCGAACCCCGGTTCTTGTGCAGCTCTCCGGTGCCTTCTTCTTCAGCGCTGGCTGCCTGCTATGTTTGTGTGTTAGCTCGATTAGTAACAGGCAGCCGGCGCGGTCTTCTGTGACGTCATCTTCTCTTCTGTTCTTCTCCCCTCTTCCGATGTTGCCTCGTCGCCTGTTGTCGCTGTAATGATGGAAGCGCGCCTTGCATCACATTTATATAGGCATCACCGTCCCATCATGCTCCGGTAGGTACCCACGTGGTGGGTGCACGTGGGTAGGCACCCACCACGTGGGTACCTGCCGGAGCATGATGGGACGGTGATGCCTATATAAATGGGATGCAAGGCGCGCTTCCATCATTACAGCGACAACAGGCGACGAGGCAACATCGGAAGAAAGGAAGAGAAGACCCTGACGCCACAGAAGACCGCGCTGGCTGCCTGTTACTAATCGAGCTAACACACAGATAGCAGGCAGCCAGCGCTGAAGAAGAAGGCACCGGAGAGCTGCACAAGAACCGGGGTTCGCCGAGTCAACAGCGGAAGAGGGGAGAAGATGGAAGAAGACCCCCGGAGTCCGGAGAAGCCCCCCCCCCGGAGAGCGGAAGAAGAAACCCCCCCCGGAGAGCGGAGAAGACCCCCGGAGAGCGGAAGAAGAAGCCCCCCCTGGTAATTGAGCTAATAACGAAGACAGGGGGGGCCTCCGGAGCAGAATAATAAATTATTTTAAAAAGCCTTGTGTTGTGTGTTTATTAACTTTTACTTTTTGCCTACAGGTGAATGGATAGGGGTACGATGTACCCCATATCCATTCACTTAGGGTGGGGGGCCGGTATCTGGGGGCCCCCTTATTAAAGGGGACTCCCAGATTCCGATAAGCCCCCGCCCGCATACCCCGACAACCAACGGCAAGGGTTGTCGGGAAGAGGTCCTGTCCTCATCAACATGGGGACAGGGTGCTCTGGGGTGGGGGGGCCCGCAGTGCGCCCCCCTGCCCCAGAGCACCCAACCCCCCCATGTTGAGGGCATGCGGCCTGGCACGGCTCAGGAGGGGGGGACGCTCGCTCGTCCCCACTCCCATTCCTGACCGGCCGGGTAGCGTGCTTTGGATACGGGTCTGGTATGGATTGTAGGGGGACCCCCTACGTCGAATCTTCGGCGGAGGGGGGTCTCCTTACAACCCATAACAGACCTAAGGGCCTGGTATGCTCCTGGGGGGGAACCCATGCCGGTTTGGAATTTACAAATTGCCGTGGAGTTCTCCCTCGGGAATGCATACCAAATGCCGTCGCTTGAATGGGCCTTTACAAGGTGTGACTAACTTTACACTTTGTAAAAGCAGCCCTAGTTTTACACCAGGCAAACTAACACTTACGGCGAAAAAACTAGGCACAAAAGCTTTGAGGATCGCCCTAAGTGCTAATTTGCATACTAGAAGAGGCATTTCGACTCGAAATGCCCCCAGTGGCGGATGCGGTACTGCATCTTAAGATCCGGCAGTGTAAGTCCCTTACAGATGTCGGATCTTCTGCCTAACTTAGGAAAACTGCTTCTGAGGATCAGTTCCAAAGTTAGAACCAGAGATACGACGGCTTACGCCGGAGTATCTCTTTTGTGGATTTGCCCCTAAGTTCCTAAATGGTGCACATTTAAGAGATATCCACTGTACCTACAGGCAAGCATTATTCTTGTTTGGTTGTGAGTGGTTGTACCGGCGCAAATAAATATTAAATATTACGTGTTAATATAAATTAAATTATTTGGTCTGCTGCAGTTGTGGTGTACTCCACCAGGTGGTGCAGTTGTGCAAAATATTAGAGTGTATTCGTACAGTTTGTACTCCTGCGCTGACCTTAAAATATAAATGAATATGTATATATCCGTGACATTCATACACCAGCTCTTGTGAATCGTTATCTCTAAATCTGTGATACATTCACATATATAGAAACAAAATTTAAAAATTATATAAAACACTAAATTTATGAACCCCTTCTCCCCTGCAAACTCTTAAGCGCGTCTGCGCTATTAATCAATAATGAAAAAATGAAAATACGGAACTATAAATACACGAAATAGTCCAGTGCAATCGTGCATTAATACAATGTCCTCAAAAAGCGTGCCTCCAGTAAGTGCAGGAATTTGTGCCTTGCTGCAAAAAAAAATTGTGACTTTGCCACCTTATAGTGTCACCACCACCTCCTATTGCGCTATGCTCTCACCAGATTTAAAAAGGTAAACTGCATATAATCATATGGTGTGCGGTTTCCTCTTCTGGTTCCCGAATCTCTGCGCTCCAACTCTCTATGGGTTCTCTTATACTCCCAAGAAGAAAAAAGGCCCATATGGTGTAGTACGTTTTAACAAGTTTTATTCATGAAACATTAAAAATTAATTTTACACTCACATGTTCCTGTGCCCAAGCCGGCACTAGCCTGTCCAGCATCACTGCTACCTTCCCGGCGTGCTTTCCAAGCCTTAACCGTGGTGCGTTCCAGCGGACGAAAATGCCTGTGCCGTATCATTCCAGGGGTCAAGGATCGTGTGGCGTGAAAAAGATGTGCGGTACCCCCGCATGAATAAAACTTGTTAAAACGTACTACACCATATGGGCCTTTTTTCTTCTTGGGAGTATAAGAGAACCCATAGAGAGTTGGAGCGCAGAGATTCAGGAACCAGAAGAGGAAACCGCACACCATATGATTATATGCAGTTTACCTTTTTGAATCTGGTGAGAGCATAGAGCAATAGGAGGTGGTGGTGACACTATAAGGTGGCAAAGTCACAAATTTTTTTTTGCAGCAAGGCACAAATTCCTGCACTTACTGGAGGCACGCTTTTTGAGGACATTGTATTAATGCACGATTGCACTGGACTATTTAGTGTATTTATAGTTCCGTATTTTCATTTTTTCATTATTGATTAATAGCGCAGACGCGCTTAAGAGTTTGCAGGGGAGAAGGGGTAACGATTCACAAGAGCTGGTGTATGAATGTCACGGATATATACATATTCATTTATATTTTAAGGTCAGCACAGGAGTACAAACTGTACGAATACACTTTAATATTAAGCATTATTCTTGGCTTACCTGTAGGTTTAAGTTTAGTTGACTTTTTAAGGCTGTTTTTATTTAATACTAGCAAAAGAGTGGCTATCTAATCACAGAATGTATTTTGTGATGGAATGAAATTTGACATTTAGAACATAAAATATTAATTTGAAGTTCATTTTGATACTCTATATAACATCTAGTATTGTTTAAAAAAAAGACCCATTGGGTTGCTTTTTCATCTTATATAGTACTGATCCATTAAAATATTGATCACATTGGACATGGGACAAGAAGTAAAGAGAAGTCTACCAAATGGAACACAGATGGCAAAAAAAAAAAAAAAACCTACAGGTGTTATTAACCCCATTACTCTATCCAAAAGAAAAACATGCCTTCAGTTCTACTTTAAAGTCAGTGGCTTAGAACACATGAAGTCAAACGGTTAGCATGACAGCTTGTAATATGGGAACGCAGGTTCACCAGCCAGCTGGTTGTAAAAGTAAATAATCATTGTCCAGATATAAAAAAAAAACACACAACACAGCTCACCACCAGTATCTATGTCCCACACTGGGGTTTAGGGTTCCCATTTGTTTCAGATCACACAACAAGCTGTGACAACACACAGATTCCCAGTCTCCAGAGTCCACACTTGTTCACAGCTTTGGACCATTGCACATTACTTTTAGACACAGGCTGCCTCCTTCATGATGCTTTTCAAGACTCCCTTGCATGTGAAACCCTTCAGGACCAAAGTCCATATAATCAGGGACATTACGGGTCCCAAATGAGGACTCTTCTCTCCTACTGGCAAATAAACTGCACTTTGCAAGTGCAGTTGCACTCATTTTACCCAGAGCTTAATAATTGTGGTGAAGATTTGTTGCTTTCTATCATACAATTGTATCTGAGCAAAAATGCATTTTTTTTTCCCTTGCACCTGATTTGGTATTCTTTAAAGTGAAGCATTGCCACATTTTCTAAGCTCTTGGGAAAATGAGTGCAGCCCCCTTGCAAAGTGTATGGCCTATTTGATTTTATTAACTCAACACCATAGTCTCATAACTTAATTTTTGATGCTTTCAAAGTGTTTAACTATTTGAATGTATTTTACTTTGTCATAGTTCAAGATTTATATTCAATCCAACAGTTTTAAGGAGATTTCTGTAGAAAGAACTACTAAGTACGTATATAGAACACTAGTACCTTCTGTGACATACTATGTATTGACAAGAAGATTATACAAAGTAATCTGCTTTAATCACTTTGCTTGTACACTGTACAGATATAATGTAATGTAAGAGACACTAGTAATGTAGCACAAATAAGCACTGAAATCAAACATATACTGTCTATAGTTTTTAAGGAAAAACAGCCAAATAATCCTTACCATTTCAACATCTGAAACTGGACCAAAGCTAGTCACATAGATATCAGTTTTGACTTCAGTTACAGGACCTGGTAGACATGTTAAGAAATTATAAAAATGATTACTGAAATGTACTACATTTTATCAAATAAAACATAAAATAATTAAACACATCAATTAAATATAAGATCCAAAAATACCTTCTATTATACTAGACACTGCGGTATAATATTTTATATAGTTTAACTGAAAGTTTTTTGCTCACAGAATTTACCTCCAAATCCAGGACGGAGTCTGTTATCATAACCATCTAGTAGCCTATCCAAGATGCGAGTTATATTTTCAGAGTATATATTGTCATGAACTGTGTATTCTCCAAGACCTCTACTTGCCCTAAAACATTGGAAAGCAATTGTTTTTAACTTAAGTCAGATTAAATTGTATTCAAATTTCAGAAACAGGACACAAGATAATGTATGCATATGTAATACAATACACTGACACATAATAATACTGTAAGATAATGCAGTATTATTAATAAAATAATAATAATAATAATAATAATAATAATAATAATAATAATAATAATAATAATAATAATAATACAGTTCTAATACAATAACATGAATATCTTAATTAGTAATATTAACTTGCTTACCTTAAATTGAAGTAGCATAACCAGAAGATCATCCAAGCCATGTCTCAGTGCAGTGAAAATGACCAGTGAAATCTTTTTACCAAATTACCGTGTTAAGTTTCACATGTCATAATTTTTTTTTCTTTATTTTTTCTCAATAATCCAGTTAAAATTCAGTGCAGAAGTATGTGATGCAGATGGAAAATATCCCCCCTTTTTGCTCTTTGACTTCCGTATAACGGTTAAGACTCAACTGACTTGTTTAGCTCAGGGAATTAGATGTTTGAAGGGACAGTACACGCTTGGAGAGCATTGACAATAATCGAATAAGGCATTATGGGAGATTAAAAGGAAGACATCCACAGCTAGTTTTGGCAAAGAATTAGCAGGGACCTGTTAGGAAATCTGGACGAGCCACGGTTTCTCGCTGATACAGAATGGCCCTCGCTCCTGCCATGTGTACTAAAAGTCATGTATATATATATTTCAATTGTAAAGTTATATAATCATTGTAAAATTAAGAAGAAATGCCTTAATTTCTAATTTTAATTTAAATATGATGCAGCCCTTGGAAAACAGCCAATAAATAGTATTTAAGGTCTGAGCGGTCCATGTAATTAGCATGAAAAAATGGATTCATTAATTTTTTCCCATTGAACTAATCCCTTAAACCACAGTAAACTAGTGTCATTAACCCTAAGTAAAGAGATATACGACGATTAAAAAGTGCATCAATTACAAATTCTTGTCAATTATGCCTATGTGTTGTGATAGTTAGGACTTAATAATCGGGAATTGGATCATTAAGCACCACAAGCTATAGTTCATTGGGTGGGTTATTACACAGAGTCCAAACTCAGGCAAAGAATTGTACTCATTTACCTCAATTAATGATATAAAATGCAGGACCATTTTGCTTGCGTTAGAACAAACCAGCTGGAAATTATATTGTAAAGAATGCAGACAATGATAAACAGCTAATTGGTATTGAAACCACATCATTCATTTCATTATGAAGCTACAAAGCAGATATCACTATTTCTTGTGAGAATATAAAACTGATCAGCATTGTTAAATTTCTGCATAGTAAATATTTACATGAAAACTGGACTTCAAGCAAACTGCTAAATACTATAAATAAAATATAAAAGGGAAATGTTTTATGTGCCAAAGGGTTGTATTCCTATAAATCTATCTAGTCCTGGTATTTACACCTCCATATCAGTCAACCGATCAATGTTGGCAAGCTGATTTGTCTCTCCTACTAGTAAGAAAAACAGCTTAGTCACATCATACGCTCAACCTGTGATTGGACAGTGAACGAGCAACAGATAAACTGATCCTCCCGCAAATGTTTTTGGTTAGCACGTGTGCATACAACACACCTTATTAGCTCCTAATGCTGGCCCTGACTCATCTGAGTACTGTTGTATAGGGGACTATTGATAGGCTGATACCAAATCAAAGCCAGGTATTTGAACTAAAAAAATAAATACATTTTTGTTTTTGTCTGTAGCTCAGTTTTAAACAATTTTGAGGTTGATTTACTAAGGGCAATAGGCTTTTCACTTTGCAAGGGAGATTGCATTTTGCAAGGGAACTTACCCCAGAGCTTAATACATGTGGTAATGTTTCACTTTGCAAAGAATACTCAACCATGGGCAAGAAAAAAAAACAGCATTTTTACTTGAACATGATTGGATTATGAAAATCAGCAGAGCTTCACTTCCTTCACTAAGCTCTGGGGTGAATTCACTTGCAAAGTAAAGTTTTGCTTACAAAGTGAATAGCGTATTTGTCTTTTGTAAATCAATCATTTTGTCTTCAAGACAGTGCTAGCATCACAGACCGGGCTGGGACAAGGGGTGGCAGGAGGGGCAGGAGGGGAAGCTGCCCTGGACACAGTGGAGAAAGGGGGCAAAGAATAGACACAGGGCAATAGACATATTCTATAGCATGCATTAACACTGGGGGAGGAGGCGCAGTTCTGCATCCTTGCCCTGGGCGCTATAAGAACCTGTCCGGGTACTGATCATTGAGTGGGCATTGGAGGGCTCTACAGCCTAAAAAATATATTGGTGCATCCCAACCAATCTGGCTGCTATGACCATGAGGGCTCCCAATTTAGGTGTGTACGTACAAGGGAAAATCTTCTTCTTGTTTCCATGTATGATATAACATATCACATGATGCAGAAACACAAGAAGGAAGGGACACGTGCATTTAATGCTCAATAAAAGGCTTTTTTGCACAGTCCAATCCCTGATACATAGTCACATCTGCATACAGAATTTTCAATATTTACTTCTATAATAAGGATATGCACTCTCATTAAAGTTACAATGATCCCCTTCTGGTCAGTGTGTGGAGCTGTTTCTGCTCCAACAAACAAACATTTAGTCTGCAGTAGGTGTTTGCATGAAAAAACATTACAATAAAAAACAATTATGCGGGAGGGCAGAGCTTGCCAAGGACCGTGATGGCCGCAAGAGAACAGAACTCCAGAATCACCAGGGACACAGCGGCCCATACAGCAGCGATCCAGACACCCCAAATCGGCAAACATACACCGCAGAAGCTGCCCAGCATGACAAATAAACGGAAAGAGCACTGGAGGCCACAGAAGCTTACAGCTTACTTCACACAGGGGCAGAAGCCTCTTCACACAGGGGCTCTCCTGTACCATCCATGGCTAGCACTCCCCAGCAAATGCAAAGGAAGAGCAATCCCTCAAAAAGGAATTCACCACCAAGTAGCCAACACTCCCCTTTATCCGCATCTGCATTGGGGAGCCCAGAGAAGGTAAGATTCAGGCTGGATGGCACGGATCCTGCTCCTAAGGTGAGAGTGGGCCTAGACCCAGGGGATGATACCAGGGAACTCCCTGACTCCATAGATCACTTCCCCACTAGCGATCAGCCAGTACTAGATACTACTCTTAAAGATATGTTGGTATTCCTTAGAAGTTCACTTCACAATGACTTGATGGCCTGTGTACATAAGTTTGGGAAGGAAATACAGTCAGTGTCTGCAAGGGTGTATCATGTAGAAACAAAGATGTGGAATATGCCTCCACAATTAACAGTCTGGTTGATGCACGTGACACTAAAGAAGAGGAGATGGATCTGCCTGATCTTACAGAACTGGATGTTACAGTGGACAGAATTCATAGATTGCCAAAACCCTCTTATCTCCCAGATAAAGTACCAAGTAATGGCCACGGAAGGTCCCAAACCATCTACACAGCGGTTCATACTCTGGCACATCCAGCCCCTCTACAAGGAACCCGGCAAAATCCAAACCGAGGATGGACTCCCCTGTCAGGCCACATAGAGATCCTAACATGGAGGTAAGCAGGCCGCGGGGGAAACCATAACAAAAAAACAGTCTCATATCAAACACCATGCTTAAGGAAAGGTTGCTGTCCCTCAGATCCTCACTTCAAGATGACATGTGAAGGGGATTAACCAATGCCACAAGGAGGTTCAAGCTATCAGGGTCAGAGTAGATTGGGTCGAACAACAGATGGATAAATACACAACCACATACAACACCATGGTGGATGCATGCGCGGCCCAAAGAGAGGATATAGCATGGTTAAAAGATAAAGTTGCAGACCTTGAGGATAGGTCCAGAAGGAACAACATTAAGTTAAGGGGTGTCCCAGAGTCTTCCTCCCGCTGTAATGCTGTGTGCACGGCTCGCACCAATTTATATAGGCCTCGTTTAACGTCACAGTCCCATCACAATTTAATGGGGCGGGGTCACTGGGTGATATCCTCCCCCTTATGTCGTCACCACCTGGAGCATTATGGGACTGTGGCATTACAGTGGAAGGAAGCAACGTGTCAACATCAAAGAAGAAAAGAAGGCAGAAGGCGACAGAAGCCCAGGCCCCTCCACTCGTAAAAGAGCCAAAGAATAGACCGGGGGCCCCCGGCGGAAGAGAACCAGACGTCACTGAAGACCAGGACTGCCCCGGCGGAAGAGAACCAGAAGGCGGTGAAGACCGGAACCTCCAGGGCCTTCAAAAGTGTAATAGGTAGTCAACAAGTTAGATGTGTAATTTATGCTCCTAGAACACCTGATGGTGCTCCTTGCATATTTGGCCTCTCTATGTGGCCAGGCTGTGAAAAATTCCCACACATGTGGTATCGCCATACTCAGAAGGAGTAGCAAAATGTATTTTTGCGCTTCATTTGTGGCATACACATGCCATGTGAGAGAAATAACCTATTACAATGACAATTTTGTGGGGGGGGGGCAAAAGTAAATCTTAATTTTGCAAAGAATTCTGGGAAAAAATGACAACATCAAAAACCTCACCATGCATCTTACTAAATACCTTGGAATGTCTAATTCAAGAAATGGGTAATTTGGGGGGTATTTGTACTTTCCTGGCTTGTTTGGGTTGCAAGAAATTATATAGGCCACCAGTACATCAGGTGTGATAATTTTTTTATGACTTGCACCTCAGCTTGTAGACTCTCTAACTTTCACAAAGACCAAATAATATCCACTAATTTGGGTTATTTTTACCAAAGATATATAGCAGTATAAATTGTGGCCAAAATTTATGAAGAAAAATGTATCATTTGCAAAATGTTATTGCATAAACTAAGAACCAGAGGTGATCAAATACCACCAAAAGAAAAAAAGGACAAAAAATCCACTTGGATACAGTATTACATGACTGAGTAATTGACATTCAAAGTGTGAGAGCACTGAAAGCTGAAAATTGGTCCGGGTACGAAGGGGGTTTAAGTGCCCAGTAAGAAAGTTGTTAAAACTGGTATTGAGCATAGAAATAAGAAGCCACACATTCTTGATTTTCCAACTATTTTTACTCACATGTGCGTTATAAAATTTAGGAGAAAATTAAAACCTTTTTTTCTTTAAAACTTTTTTTTTTTTTTGGTTTTGCATAAACAGGCATGTTTCAAAAAATAAAACATATAAAACTCTGGAATTTACAAAGTTCAACCTTTGAAAAACTGAAGGCAATATCAGACATTATATATACCTAGATTCACATAGATGGCCGCAACTTTAAGGCGGCGTAGCTTAAGGCATTTAAGCTACGCCGCCGTAAGTTAGCGAGGCAAGTACATGATTCTCAAAGTACTTGCCTGCTAAGTTACGGCGGCATAGCCTAAAGCGGGCGGGCGTAAGGGCGCCTAATTCAAATTTAGCTGAGGGGGCGTGTTTTATGTTAATGGGGCTTGACCTGACGTTTTTGAAGATTTTTTTGAACTGCGCATGCGCCTACATTTCCCAGTGTGCATTGCGGCTACATCCGCCGCACGGGCCTATTGATTCCGACGTGGACGTAAACGACGAAAATCCCTATTCACGGACTACTTACGCAAACGACGTAAAATTTTCGAATTTCGAAGCGGGAACGGCGGCCATACTTTAACATTGGCTATGCCACCTAGGGGGCATCTTTAACTTTAGGCGGCCTATCTCTTACGTAAACTGCGTAAATGTACTACGGTGGCCGGGCGTATGTTCGTGAATAGGCGTATCTACTGATTTACATATTCTACGCTGACCGCAATGGAAGCACCACCTAGCGGCCAGCCAAAATATTGCAACCTAAGATAGGACGGCGCAAGCCGTCGTATCTTAGATATGTTTAAGCGGATCTCTGTTTGAGAATACACTTAAACATAGGTCGGCGCAGATTCTGAGTTAGGTCGGCGTATCTGATGATACGCCGACCTAACTCTTACTGCATCTAGCTAATAGTGTTTAAAAAAATGTGTTTGCTGTTACCTTCATGTAATGGGGTGATGTCACCACTGAACAAGCCAAATTTTGAAGATGCACACAGTGTGCATCAAAATGTGATATCGCCCATCATGGGGGATCAATGGACATGTTTTGGGGGTGTAACCCTTTCCTCTCACCTACTTGTATTGCAAGGAAGGGGTTGCACCCACAAAACACGTACTTTGATTTCCCCTGATGTTGACACACTGGCCCGGATTCAGAAAGAATTGCGCTCTATTTGCGGAGGCGCAGGGCAACGATTGCCCTGCGCCCCCGCAAATATTTTGCGCTGCCCTCGATTCACGGAGCAGTAGCTCCGTAAATTGCGAGGGCGCGTCGGCAAAATTGCCCCGCATAAGCGCGCGCAATGTAAATGATCCTGCCTGGGGCGGGAATCATTTAAATTAGGCGCGCTCCCGCGCCGAGCGTAGAGCGCATGCTCCGTCGGGAAACTTTCCCGACGTGCATTGCGGCAAATGACGTTGCAAGGACGTCATTTGCTTCAAAGTGAACGTGAATGGCGTCCAGCGCCATTCACGATTCACTTACGCAAACAACGTAAAATTTGAACGTCGCGACGCGGGAACGCCGGGTATAGTTTAGCATTGGCTGCCCCTGCTATTAGAAGGGGCAGCCTTACGCTAAACACGCCATACGGAAATGACGTAACTTGCGTACGCAGGGAGCGCACAACATTGTGAATCGGCGTAAGTATGCAATTTGCATACTATACGCTGACCACAATGGGAACGCCCCCTAGCGGTCATCGCAAGAATGCAGCCTAAAATCTGCGTGGCATAAGAGCCTTATGCCACGCAGATTTTAGGCTGCAGTCGGCGTAACGAGTTCTCTGAATCAAGAGAACTCGTTACGCCGGCGCAAGTCAGCAATTGCGCTGCGTAACTATGGTTATTAATTTGGGAAATTATAGTCCCAAAAAAAATGTAAAATGGTGCAATTATACAAAGATCTTTAGACTCTCCCCAACACATCAATCATGTTCTTAATTTGTTGGTCAAAACAATTGAGTTTGTTCCTTATAATGTCTATGTCACGACTCATAACCATGAGGTCCTGTATTATGATTTGTGCGCTACCACTTGAGAAAGGAGAAGATTGCTCTTCAACAAGCAGCACATCACCTAAAAACAAAAAGTAAAAAAACATGTCCTAATATATATGCATGTATGCATCTATTCCCTGAATTTGTGGTGACAGACACTGACCTGTTGTGGTGCCAATTGCGGACACTTCCTCCACCTCTCCTTCCTCCACCTTTTTTTCCTCCACCTCTTCTTCCTCCACATCCTGACTTTGGGGTTCTCTGTGAGGTTGGGGTTCTGTGTGAGGTTGGGGTTCTCTCTGAGGTGTGGGGTTCCTGGGCTCCTCAGAGTGGTGTCCTCCGAGTCTTCGCTCCCCTATGAGAATGAGACAAAAGGTATACTTAAAGCACACAGATATTTGAGGGCAGAAATGGAAATATGAAACATTGCTTGGAAGTGTGGTACAATTGTCTGTTTTGGTAGAGTTCCAAGATGAAGACATGATTTATTATAGTTTTCCAAAGCTGGAATACTTACCTTTTTTGGGACAAGTTTCACACATGGAGATACCCCAAGAATCCAATGGAGCACCTGTGTGGGACACCCTAAAAAGGTTGTTTTGGTGGCCCACACTAGTGCTCCAGAGTCCAGATGTGTAACCAGCTGCTGAGTGTCCTCTCCTTTACACCGAATCAAGTTTGCATTTCACATTTTAGTTACAAACACATCTAGACAACAATGTTCTAAATGTTGTTTTAATACAAATAGGCATGACCAAATGTAGTTTACCTGTATCTGCGCAAAACATCGTATTTTGTGGACAAACAATGTTTACTACGAACGGTTAGACTTTGGCCACTAACCTGAAAGTTGCCATTTTAAAATGTCCAACCAGTCAATAAAAGCACATGGAGCAACATGAAAATAATAATAAAAATACTAATAACATAGGAAAAATACTTACTTTTTGCAAGAATTTTTTTGATCTTCCTGTACTGCTCCCGCTCCCTCAGCTTCAGGTCAGACCACCTTTTTCTCAACTGCTCTTTTGATCTCCGGACCCCAAATTTTTCTCGTACAGACTCCTCACCACTTTGCTCATTATTTTGGGCTTTCTGAGATTAGGGTTGGTGTACAGCCCATGTTTCCCATCATAATCTCTACACCGCAAGATGTACAGCATCTGCACCATTTCTACAAAGGACATATTACTGGCCTTGTATCTTCTCCTGGATCCATAGTTTTCCATCTTTGTGCATTCCTCGTCGTTACTTAAAATATCAGCCACCTGCTGTCTCTCCGCCATGTCGTCTCCCACTGCGCGCCAAAAGAGAAGGGGCAGGGAATATACTAGAAAGAACATCAAGGGCGGGCGACGTTTCACGCATGCTCAGTGTATATAATGCTAACACACATGTGTTGTAACTACATTTTGTGTGCGGAGGAAGGACGACCGGAAGTTCCGAACGTCATAAAATAAGGTCAAATTGAAACTTGGGGCATCAGTGGCCTATACTGCGTCATGATTGAGGCCTATATTGGGATAAGATTAGGACAGTTTAGGCTGACCTAGTGTTTTTGTCTTGTGTTTTATCTTGCAGAAAATATGCAGAAGTTTAAAGACCCTGGGCCAGATTCTCGTAGATCGGCGCATATTTAGTCAGGCGTAGCGCATCTGAGATGCGCTACGCCGACTTAACTTGGAGAGAGCTGCCCCATATTCCCGGACCACATGCGTCCTACGATGCGCTAGCGCAACTTAAATGTGTCGGCGTAAGCCGGCGCAAGTGAAGGTAGGAGGGAAGTGGGCGTGAAACATTCTAATGAACCGTGACCCCATGCAAATGATGTCCAGACCGAACAGAGCATGCGCCGGACGTGCCCCGCCCTCTGCGCATGCGCAAACCAACAATAGGTGTAACTCCCCCCTGAGATGGGCCGGCCCAGTGCATAAAAGCTTCACCACATGCGCCCAACGAGCGCAAAGTTACTCCATTTATTGTGTTGGTGGTGTCCGTGTGAGATTTGGAATTTTTGCTTTGCAATGCCTGGACCCAGGAAGGAGAGACGCAAAAAAAACTTCACCCCAGATGAGAGGGCCATAATTGTCTCTGCCATGGAGAGATACGATGCTCGCCTCCATGGTGCAGATAGTGCCAGCACCAGCAAGTCAAAAAAGGATGAGATCCTTATGAGAATTGCTGCCCAGGTGAATGCCTTAGGCCATGAGGTCAGGACCCCCCAGGACATTAAAAAAAAAATGAATGACCTGCGGGGTGTGGTGAGAAACAAGCTTGCCATGATTAACAAGCATTCCAGGGGCACTGGAGGGGGGCCACCCTGTCCCATTCGGCTCACAGAAGAGGAGCAAGTGATTTCCCGCTGCCTTCAGAGGGAGCAGGTGGAGGGCCTGGAGGGCCACGACTCAAGTGAGCCGGCCATGAGGACAGGTAAGTGTGTTTTATCGTCTATCTGGTGTGTAGCATGTTTGGGGGGGGACATGTGACAAGTGTGTGGGTCCACCAACATGTGAATGTTTTGTGTCATCCACAGGTGTGCAGGAAGTAGCGGGGCCATCCGATGCTGCCAGTGGCCGTCCGAGATCATCCCCTGAGCATCCTGTTTCTGTGGCTGACCCCCTGGGAAGCCAACAGGCCTTGGTGGAGGGGAGTGGGCAGTCCTCTGCGCAGGAGGTGGTTGAGGAGGAGGTCGTCCATGAGGAGGTGGTCCATGAGGTCCAGACAGACCAGGCAGATCAGGATGTGTTCCTCTTTTTAGAGGATTTGCATGTGGTGGCAGGACCATCCCAAACCCGCCACATCTCCAGCCCCTCAGGGTCCAACAATACCCTCTCCAGTCCCTCCCGTCCCATCCCCCTCATCTCCAGCCCCTCAAGGTCCTCCCCCTATGCAAGGGCCCCAGCCACTCCTGTCCCCAGGAAGGCGACCCATAAGCCAAGGGGTGCGGCAGGAATGCTGCAAGAAAATCTTGCCAGGCAGCAGGACCAACAGAGCCGCCATATGGGGGAACTCGTGGTGGAATTGAGGCACCTATCTAACAGCCTGGCCTCCTTGGGAGCAGTACCTGATGCTATCCAGGATGTCGCTGGAAACAGTGCAGCAACAGTCACCTGCCTCGGGGAGCTGCAGACGACCACAGCTGAACTTGTGGGGGGGGTCAGGTGCCTTCGAGTGGCTGTACAGGCCCAGACAGCTTCCCAGGAGGCCCAGACAGCTTCCCTGGAGGCTGTGCTCACCCGCATAGTGGTGGCTTTGGAGGGCAGACAGGCAGCCAGGGAGGGACCTGGGGATGCTCCTCCACCTGATGCCCCACCCCCCCCAACTGAGGCTCCCCGCAGGCAAGTGAGGGCCAGGAACCTGGACACCAGGCGTAGCCCGCGCCAGGGCAAGTGATTTTTTTTCCAGTTATGTTTGCTCTGGTTAAGAGCTTTTTTATTTATTTTTGCTCTGGTTAAGAGCTTTTTTATTTCTATTTGCTCTGGTTAACCACTTAAGCCCCGGACCAATATGCTGCCTAAAGACCCAAGGGGTTTTTACAGTTTGGGACTGCGTCGCTTTAACAGACAATTGCGCACTTGTGCGACGTGGCTCCCAAACAAAATTGGCATCCTTTTTTCCCCACAAATAGAGCTTTCTTTTGGTGGTATTTGATCACCTCTGCGGTTTTTATTTTTTGCGCTATAAACAAAAATAGAGCGACAATTTTGAAAAAAATTCAATATTTATATAAATTATTTTTTTTCCTCAGTTTAGGCCGATACGTATTCTTCTACCTATTTTTGGTAAAAAAATCGCAATAATCGTTTATCGGTTGGTTTGCGCAAAATTTATAGCGTTTACAAAATAGGGGATAGTTTTATTGCATTTTTATTTTTTTTATTTTTTTTACTACTAATGGCGGCGATCAGCGATTTTTTTCGTGACTGCGACATTATGGCGGACACTTCGGACAATTTTGACACATTTTTGGGACCACTGTCATTTTCACAGCAAAAAATGCATTTAAATTGCATTCTTTATTGTGAAAATGACAGTTGCAGTTTGGGAGTTAAACACAGGGGGCGCTGTAACATTTAGGGTTCACTTTGTGTGTGTTTACAACTGTAGGGGGGTGTGGCTGTAGGACTGACATCATCGATCGAGTCTCCGTAATAAAAGGGATCACTCGATCGATGCGCCGCCATAGTGAAGCACAGGGAAGCCGTGTTTACACACGGCTCTCCCCGTTCTTCAGCTCCGGGGAGCGATCGCGACGGAGCGGCTATAAACGAATAGCCGCGCCGTCGTCCCGGATCGCTCCCCGAGGCTTACCGACCACCGCATGTACGGGGGGGGTCCTGATCGGACCCCCGACCCACGTCAAGCAGAGGACGTATACAAAGTTTGGGGAATACAACAGGGTACCCCCAGTCTTATCCAGGCATCGGAAACGGGACTTCAGGAGGCCAAATGTCCGTTCCACCACTCCAGGAGTATGTGCGTTTGCTTCATTGTATCTTCTCTCTCCTCTGGTTTGGGGGTTCCGGAATGGAGTCATGAGATGGGGTCCAAGTGCATATGCAGAGTCACCTGGAAGGGAAAAGACAGGAGGATGTTAGTCATGCATGTGCCCCTCGTGATGTCTGCATCATGGGGGGGACAGTCATGCCTGACACCCATGTCACTCACCAACCAGCCAGCTGTCCCCATACACGTTCTGTTCAAATTATGTGGAGATGTTGCTCTGACGGTATATGTAGCTGCCGTGGCTGGACCCTGGGTGTTTGGCACCGACATGCCATATGAGGCCTTGGGCATCCACTATCACCTGTACATTGATTGAATGCCAATGCTTCCTATTGCGATAAATGTGCTCTGTGTCATGGGGGGGCTGTCCGTCAATTAGGCAGAAATCATGCATTGCCTTCAGCCGCAGGTCCTCCTGGGTGGGTTTGATGATTTGGTTGGCCATGCGTCTCAGGATTGCGGGGACAACCTGGTGCACACATCTGCTCATGCTGGTTTGTGATATCCCAGCCACGTCTGCACTTGTGTGCTGAAAAGAACCAGTGGCCAGGAAATGCAGTGTTGCCAGGACCTTCACCAGTGGCTGTACTGCATGTGAGCGGTGTGTCTGGCTGGTGATGTCATCCTGCAGGGCTCTGGTCATTTCCAGGATGGCAGCAGGGCTGAATCTGAAACGGCGATACACCTCCAAATCACCCATGCCAAAGAGGCTAATGCGCGGTGGGTATATCCTCTCACTTGCCCTCCTCCTTCTACACGCCTCTGCCTCTGCACACACTAGTAGTGCTAAGACCACGCCTGCCCCTGGCATGTTGGCATACGAATGTGTTGTCCTATAAGTGTGGTTGCTCAGCTCGTCCGGGATGGTGCTGCTGTATTTGCTTTCAAGCTGACTTACTCAGGTCTGGGGCAAAGTTACCCGTGCTTTATGAGGGGTAACTTTCGGCCGGCCATTCGTCTTACGCGCACAGCGCGTAGCCTACGCCGATCGCGCGTAGGTTCGGGAATCAGCGCATCTACATAATTTGCATATTTGAATACTAATTCTATGGCAGCGCAGGATGCCATCAGCGGAAATATGCGCCTACGCTGCGTAAACTTAAACAAGTTAAGACGGACGGGAGAAGCCTTGTTTCTGGCGTATCTGGTTCTGTGACTACGGCGCATAGATACGACGGTGCATCTTTACACTTACACCGCGCATATTCATATACGCCGGCGTAACTTCTTTGAGATGATTTGATTTGAATCAAGATCTTCTTTTTTGCCATAGCGGGGCCATCCGATGCTGCCAGTGGCCGTCCGAGATCATCCCCTGAGCATCCTGTTTCTGTGGCTGACCCCCTGGGAAGCCAACAGGCCTTGGTGGAGGGGAGTGGGCAGTCCTCTGCGCAGGAGGTGGTTGAGGAGGAGGTCGTCCATGAGGAGGTGGTCCATGAGGAGGTGGTCCAGACAGATCAGGATGTGTTCCTCTTTTTAGAGGATTTGCATGTGGTGGCAGGACCATCCCAAACCCGCCACATCTCCAGCCCCTCAGGGTCCAACAATACCCTCTCCAGTCCCTCCCGTCCCATCCCCCTCATCTCCAGCCCCTCAAGGTCCTCCCCCTATGCAAGGGCCCCAGCCACTCCTGTCCCCAGGAAGGCGACCCATAAGCCAAGGGGTGCGGCAGGAATGCTGCAAGAAAATCTTGCCAGGCAGCAGGACCAACAGAGCCGCCATATGGGGGAACTCGTGGTGGAATTGAGGCGCCTATCTAACAGCCTGGCCTCCTTGGGAGCAGTACCTGATGCTATCCAGGATGTCGCTGGAAACAGTGCAGCAACAGTCACCTGCCTCGGGGAGCTGCAGACGACCACAGCTGAACTTGTGGGGGGGTCAGGTGCCTTCGAGTGGCTGTACAGGCCCAGACAGCTTCCCAGGAGGCCCAGACAGCTTTCCTGGAGGCTGTGCTCACCCGCATAGTGGTGGCTTTGGAGGGCAGACAGGCAGCCAGGGATTGACCTGGGGATGCTCCTCCACCTGATGCCCCACCCCCCCCCAACTGAGGCTCCCCCCAGGCAAGTGAGGGCCAGGAACCTGGACACCAGGCGTAGCCCGCGCCAGGGCAAGTGATTTTTTTTCCAGTTATGTTTGCTCTGGTTAGGAGCTTTTTTATTTCTATTTGCTCTGGTTAAGAGCTTTTTTATTTCTATTTGCTCTGGTTAACCACTTAAGCCCCGGACCAATATGCTGCCTAAAGACCCAAGGGGTTTTTACAGTTTGGGACTGCGTCGCTTTAACAGACAATTGCGCACTTGTGCGACGTGGCTCCCAAACAAAATTGGCGTCCTTTTTTCTCCACAAATAGAGCTTTCTTTTGGTGGTATTTGATCACCTCTGCGGTTTTTATTTTTTGCGCTATAAACAAAAATAGAGCGACAATTTTGAAAAAAATGCAATATTTTTTACTTTTTGCTATAATAAATATCCCCCAAAAACATATATAAATTATTTTTTTTCCTCAGTTTAGGCCGATACGTATTCTTCTACCTATTTTTGGTAAAAAAAATCGCAATAATCGTTAATCGGTTGGTTTGCGCAAAATTTATAGCGTTTACAAAATAGGGGATAGTTTTATTGCATTTTTATTTCTTTTATTTTTTTTACTACTAATGGCGGCGATCAGCGATTTTTTTCGTGACTGCGACATTATGGCGGACACTTCGGACAATTTTGACACATTTTTGGGACCACTGTCATTTTCACAGCAAAAAATGCATTTAAATTGCATTCTTTATTGTGAAAATGACAGTTGCAGTTTGGGAGTTAAACACAGGGGGCGCTGTAACATTTAGGGTTCACTTTGTGTGTGTTTACAACTGTAGGGGGGTGTGGCTGTAGGACTGACATCATCGATCGAGTCTCCGTAATAAAAGGGATCACTCGATCGATGCGCCGCCATAGTGAAGCACGGGGAAGCCGTGTTTACACACGGCTCTCCCCGTTCTTCAGCTCCGGGGAGCAATCGCGACGGAGCGGCTATAAACGAAAAGCCACGCCGTCGTCCCGGATCGCTCCCCGAGGCTAACCGACCACCGCATGTACGGGGGGACGTATAGGTACGTGCATGTGCCTGTCCGTGCCTTTCTGCTGACGTATATTTACATGAGGAGGTCGGCAAGTGGTTAAGAGCTCTTTTATTTCTATTTGCTCTGGTTAAGAGCGTTTTATTTTTTTTGCTGCACACAGGCAGTAGTGCAGAGTACAGTGTGAATGGTGTGAATGTGGGGGGGTGACACTCCTGCCAGTAAGGGGTGTCACCCTCGGTCGCTGGGGATAAGTTCTCCCCAGGTCCGTATGAATGACGTATAAGTATGGACAACAACATCATTGGGGCCTTGACGCGGCGTTGCTGCTCCCTAGTACCATGCGGGGTACTTCGGTCTAATCCAATGTGATGTGGATGTGGGGTGTGTGTGCTAGGGACCACAGTGGTGTGCATGCGTGCATTCTCATTGTGCCATGTTTAATGTGTGTGTTTAACGTTCAAAGATTTGTTCCACGAGGCATCTCCTGACTGCTGTACCATCAGCAGATGGGGTAGCCTCAGGCAGGGGGGGATTATCTGGTTGGGGGGTCAGGTCATCACGTATGTCAATCTCCAGGCCCTTTCTCACTGCGAAGTTGTGCAGCACGCAACATGCAGCGATGATCTGGCACACAAAGTTTGGGGAATACAACAGGGTACCCTCAGTCTTATCCAGGCATCGGAAACGGGACTTCAGGAGGCCAAATGTCCGTTCCACCACTCCACGAGTACGTGCGTTTGCTTCATTGTATCTTCTCTCTCCTCTGGTTTGGGGGTTCCGGAATGGAGTCATGAGATGGGGTCCAAGTGCATATGCAGAGTCACCTGGAAGGGAAAAGACAGGAGGATGTTAGTCATGCATGTGCCCCTCGTGATGTCTGCATCATGGGGGGGACAGTCATGCCTGACACCCATGTCACTCACCAACCAGCCAGCTGTCCCCATACACGTTCTGTTCAAATTATGTGGAGATGTTGCTCTGACGGTATATGTAGCTGCCGTGGCTGGACCCTGGGTGTTTGGCACGGACATGCCATATGAGGCCTTGGGCATCCACTATCACCTGTACATTGATTGAATGCCAATGCTTCCGATTGCGATAAATGTGCTCTGTGTCATGGGGGGGCTGTCCGTCAATTAGGCAGAAATCATGCATTGCCTTCAGCCGCAGGTCCTCCTGGGTGGGTTTGATGATTTGGTTGGCCATGCATCTCAGGATTGCGGGGACAACCTGGTGCACACATCTGCTCATGCTGGTTTGTGATATCCCAGCCACGTCTGCACTTGTGTGCTGAAAAGAACCAGTGGCCAGGAAATGCAGTGTTGCCAGGACCTTCACCAGTGGCTGTACTGCATGTGAGCGGTGTGTCTGGCTGGTGATGTCATCCTGCAGGGCTCTGGTCATTTCCAGGATGGCAGCAGGGCTGAATCTGAAACGGCGATACACCTCCAAATCACCCATGCCAAAGAGGCTAATGCGCGGTGGGTATATCCTCTCACTTGCCCTCCTCCTTCTACACTCCTCTGCCTCTGCACACACTAGTAGTGCTAAGACCATGCCTGCCCCTGGCATGTTGGCATACGAATGTGTTGTCCTATAAGTGTGGTTGCTCAGCTCGTCCGGGATGGTGCTGCTGTATTTGCTTTCAAGCTGACTTACTCAGGTCTGGGGCAAAGTTACCCGTGCTTTATGAGGGGTAACTTTCGGCCGGCCATTCGTCTTACGCGCACAGCGCGTAGCCTACGCCGATCGCGCGTAGGTTCGGGAATCAGCGCATCTACATAATTTGCATATTTGAATACTAATTCTATGGCAGCGCAGGATGCCATCAGCGGAAATATGCGCCTACGCTGCGTAAACTTAAACAAGTTAAGACGGACGGGAGAAGCCTTGTTTCTGGCGTATCTGGTTCTGTGACTACGGCGCATAGATACGACGGCGCATCTTTACACTTACACCGCGCATATTCATATACGCCGGCGTAACTTCTTTGAGAATATGGCCCCCTGTCATCATGTCTGCTTTCATAGACAAATACAGGGAAATGCGTAATTTGTGGGAGCTAAAACACAATTTATACCATAACCGCTACACAAGGAGGGCAACAATGGACAAATTGGTGTAATTTTTACAGACATGGATCCCCGAGGCTGACTCTCACATGGTGAATAGTAAAGTAAATAACTTGAGAAACATTTACAGGAAGGAGTACAAGAAAATCCTCCTATCACAGAAGTCAGGAGCAGCAGCAGACAAAGTGCATGCACCCAAGCTGTGGTATTTCCAGAAACTGTAATTCCTGGACGACCAGCTGGAAGTCAGGGAATCACTTTTGAGCCTTCCCTCCACCCCAGCATAGGATGAAGAGGAGATACCTGGCCTGGTAGCCAAGTATAGTATTTTTATCCCTATATATTGTCCTAGGATTATTGTTGGGAACTAGATGTTATTATTCCCAAATTAATGATTAATCAAAAAGTTATTTACATATCAATAGACAGTAGTGGCCAGAAATGATTGAGACAAGGATGAAAACTGCAGGGGTCAGAATGAGTCTTTTCTATTTATTAACATTCAATTTGCAACAGTCCTGAGCTGAAAATTGTGTGTGATTGATGAAGGAAAAACTAAAACTTTGTCCCTTTTTCATACACAGGTTGACCTCAGCCAGGAGGACGAAGCTCTGGAGTGTGGCAGTCAGGAAGAAGAAAGAGTGAGTGGCAGCCAGGAGGAGGCCGGGCCCAGTGGCAGGTAGGAGGTGGCTGGGCCCAGTGGCAGGTAGGAGAACGCTGGGCCCAGTGGCAGCCAGCTGGTGCCCAGTGCCAGCACCCAGTCACAGGTACCTCCCCTCCACGAAAAGATCATCAAGGCCCAGGAAGGTGAGTCAGATGTAGGAGGAATCCCTGAGGCTCATAAGAGAGGCAGCCGAGATCATGAGAGCCCCCACAAACCCAGAAGAGGCCTATGGCTGTTATCTGGCCACTAGGATACAGACAATGGAGGCGTGCAGGGAGCTGTGGAGGGAATGCTGCAGGGAGGTGTGGAGGGAACACTGCAGGGAGGTGTGGAGGGAATGCTGCAGGGAGGACCAGAAAGTGATTCCCTGGCTTCAGTCTGGTTGGACAGAAAACTCAGTTTGTTGTAGTACCACAGCTTGGGTACATATATGTCTTCTGCTGCTGCTCCTGATTTCTGTGATTTGTGGACCAGATTGTGCTCCCAACTGTATGTGCTTCTCAAGTTATTTATTTTATTTTCAACACACTTCATGTCTGCCTTGGGGTCCAAAGGCTGCGTAAATTCTACCAAATTTTTGCCCATCCTCTTTATTTTGTTTCCAGAATAAATGGATATTTGATTTACTTTAAATATTTGCCTATGTGTTTTTCATAAAACGGACAGTTTGTTTGTGAATAGGCAGGTACATTTTATAAATACAGGGCTAGATTCAAGTAGCCCGCCGTAAGTTTGTGCGGGCGTAGCGTATGTTATTTACGCTACGCCACCGCAACTTACACGAGCAAGTGCAGTATTCACAAAGCACTTGCTCCGTAAGTTGCGGCGGCGTAGCGTAAATGGGGCCGGCGTAAGCGCGCCTAATTCAAATGAGTATGAGGGGGGCGTGTTTTATGTAAATGGGTGGTGACCCGACGTGATTGGCGTTATTCCCGAATGGCGCATGTGCCGTCCGTGGAATTTCCCAGTGTGCATTGCTCCAAAGTACGCTGCAAGGACGTCATTGGTTTCGACGTGAACGTAAATTACGTCCAGCACTATTCGCGAACGACTTACGCAAACAACGTAAAAAATTCTAAATTTGGCGCGGAAACGACGTCAATACTTAACATTGCGTACGTCTCACAATAGCAGGAGCAACCTTACGCCGAAAAAGCCTAACTTAACGACGTAAAAAAATAGTGCCGGGCGTACGTAAATTTGTGAATTGGCGTATCTAGGTCATTTGCATATTCTACACCGAAAACGACGGAAGCGCCACATAGCGGCCAGCATAAATATGCACCCTAAGATACGACGGTGTAAGAGACTTACGCCAGTGGGATCTTAGGCTAATGTCGGCGTATCTTGCTTTCTGAATACAGAAAGAGGATACGCTGGCGCAGCTTTGAATTTACGCAGCGTATCTATAGATACGCCGGCGTAAATCAATGCTGAATCTAGCCCACAATGTGTAATTAACAAGGGACACCAACCAACCTCCTTGAGATAACAAAATGCAAGCTAATAATGTTATTGTGGTAACTTGACCATAAAATAAAATGGAGATCACAAGAAAATATTCAATCTCCACCAAAAAAAATAGAAGATCTTGATTCAAATCACACAAAAAAAAAAAAAATTTGAGATCTTGCTTTAAAATCAAATACAAATATTTATGAGATCACAAGAAACAATAAAGAAACACGTTTTTCAGAACAGAGAGTCCAAGGACAAATGGAGGAGATTTGTTGCAGGGGTCACATATACATTCTCAGGGCTGCCATCATAGGGGAAACAGAAACCATGTTCCAATACTGTGAACAAAAAGTAAGGGAAGAGGCGCCTCTAAGTGTAGAGGTTTTAAAAACAATTTAATAATCAGGTTAGTAAAGACAACGCACATTTAGCGAGGTAAAAGTAGGCATTGTACAGAATCCATGAAGAAAGATCATCAGGTCAGTCTATCTGCTCCTTCTCCTGCTGGGGCGCTGTGCTGCATGGAAGCATCATTCACCGCTGAGAGATGGTAACAGTCGGCGGCGGTGGGGGAGCTTCAGAGCGAGGCCTGGAGTATGGTGGATTAGAGCAGTTGAG
Organism: Rana temporaria; assembly: GCF_905171775.1. NCBI lineage: Eukaryota > Metazoa > Chordata > Amphibia > Anura > Ranidae > Rana > Rana temporaria. The sequence continues at coordinate 288,954,777 of NC_053491.1, read as the reverse complement.
GGGCAGTAACGTCACTGGCATGCAACGCGTTTCCGAGCGTGTGTACTGCGTGTGTTGCGGCAGTCGCGCTCCTTTGTCAAGCTCTTGAGCTTGACAAAGGAGCACGACTGCCGCAACACATGCAGTACGCCAACTTGTAAACGCGTTGCATGCCAGTGACGTTACTGCCCCTCGACTGCTCTGATCCACCATACTCCAGGCCTCGCTCTGAAGCTCCCCCACCGCCGCCGACTGTTACCATCTCTCAGCGGTGAATGATGCTTCCATGCAGCACAGCGCCCCAGCAGGAGAAGGATCAGATAGACTGACCTAATGATCTTTCTTCATGTATTCTGTACAATGCCTACTTTTACCTCGCTAAATGTGAGTTGCCTGTACTAACCTGATTATTAAATTGTTTTTAAAATGTCTACACTTAGAGTCCGATATGAAGAGGAGCACATCGAAGAAGCCTTCCAAAATTATCTGCAGTTGTATGACAAAGTCTGTGCAGGAGGTGAAAAAACAACGAAACCTGATAGAGCTGAACAACCACAAGTAAGGTTCTGTACCAGATTTAACAACAAAGTTGTCATAATACAAAAAAATCTTCAGGAAAAAAAAGGATGATCTTAAATCAGATCCGTTCCTGAAAACGAGCCTATCATCGCATCCATAATCCTTGGACCACCATTTTTTATCAAAAAGGCAGCTATAGGTGCAGGAGTAGTAACTGTGGGAACTGCGCATACATGTGCCACAGGAAAAAAATATGTAGTTGGAGTTGATGGTAAGAGCCACAAGATCAAGCAGTTTATTAACTGTGGCACTCCTCTGCCCCTGTGAAACATAGATACTACCCTTTAGGGGCCTGGCCCTAGCACCCAGCCACTTTTACCCATGGCATTAGACCATGTTACCATGGGAGTATTAGGACTTTTAGTATGGCTATAGGTACAGTTAGGAGTAATGCTTTGAGATGGTAGGATTTGGTAAGGCATTATTTTAGTGAGGTAAAAATAGACGGCTAGAACTATGAATCTTTTTGTGACGATATAATTATACTTGCATGATTTATTTCAGAATTATTTGCTAGACCAAAGCGGAGAAATTGGCTCTCTGGAGATTAATGGTATTTTATGGTTATATCCATTAACAATTAGGTATGATGATAATTATTATTATTATTATTATTATTATTATTATTATTATTATTATTATTATTATTATTATTATGTTTTATGCATATATAAAAGTTCCATTATTGCTCCTTTTAAATATTACGTTTAAGTAATTTAGCTATAATAATTTAATGCACAGTGGGTTGGTGATAATATGTCTATAGAAGTATGTACTACTGTTTTAGTACATTTTAATATATTTATGAAAGTTTGCTATGGTTTGTTTATATGAGATTCCTTTAAAATACTTTTTGTCCCCACCCACTGTGCATTTTAGGTTCCATATGTGTATCTGTGTGTCAGACACCCAGGAAGGAGCCTTGGTATGGTTCCATGGTTATAGTATTTGTATTGTTAATAGATCTGCTAGAGGGAGAGCTGTGCGCACATATGTGTATGCGTACGCTCACAAGCAGTACTGTGGGGCCTAGAAGTGACTGGAGCATTGTGAGTTGTGGGCGAAAGTGACGTATCAGGCGACCGGAAGTGGCAGGTGGAACGCAAACACATCCGCACTTCCTGGCCGCATCCCCTGCGCACACGGCATTGGCCGGATGCGCACACAGGAGCGGAAGTGGCGCAGTGAGTGGCCAGAAGTGGTGGATGAAACGCAGAAACACCCACACTTCCTGGCTATGGGACGCCGTGCGTTCCACTTGGTGCACCTGGAGAATCTGGGTCCCCACATCATGCATATTGGATGGCATTTATCCGCCCGGCAAGATCGCACCCCCCTCCTCCTACTGATTTACGGGAAGAGGGTTATGGAGGTAAGATCTGGGAGACCCATATTCACAGGAATCCCAGTATAAGATTTGTCTCACAATGGGGGGGGGGGGACATATATCCTCACCAATCCCAGTGCAATACATGTAAATGAAGTTTTTGATGATAGTTGATTGTTATCCATTTACCTATTAATCTAATTTTGTATCTATTTATTTATTTATTCATTCATCTAATTATCTATTGACTAATTTTGATTTACTGGGTGGAATTAGCTCACGCAGATGGGCGTGACCTATCTGTGTAGGTCATACTTCATATTCCCATCGCACACATTCCTGGATGAGCTCTTGATTTTCGGTGCTGTAGCAACAACCAGCTGGATACTGGAACAAGTCACAATGAGAATATTTGCCAGCACACCAAGGAACGACATAAATAGCGTCCAAACGGATGATTTATTGCATGATCACAGCACAAGGAGAGTGCAACGTTTCAGGGCTACACAGGACCCCTTCATCAGGCATGTGAGGTTTTGGAGCCACGCAGGACCCCTTCATCAGGCATGTGATAAATGTGGGGTTACAGTGGGCAAAATTTTACACTTTCCCTACCGAGTCATTGTAAAATGACATTGGCTGGAACCCCCCCTCAGAGTGGACGTCATATGACGTCCTTGCATTCCCGGGCGGCTAGGGAGAGCGTGCGGGTCCCGGTGTGCGTGCCATTATTGCACGCACACCGGGATGTCTGCCTAGGGCACCAGCGATTGTCCGCAATCACGGCAGGACCATGGATCTGTGTGTGTTAACACACAGATCCATGTCCTGTCAGCGGTGAGGAGACCGATGTGTGTTCCCAGTACAGAGGAACACACATATGTCTCCTCCCCTTGTGAGTCCCCCTCCCCTACAGTTAGAACACACTTTAGGGAACATATTTACCCCTTCCTCGCCCCCTAGTGTTAACCCCTTTCCTGCCAGTCACATTTACACAGTAATCAGTGCAGTTTTATAGCACTAATCGCTGTATAAATGTAAATGGTCCCAAAAATGTGTCAAAAGTGTCCGATATGTCCGCTGCAATGTCGCAGTCACAATAAAAATCGCAGATCGCCACCATTACTAGTAAAAAAAAAAATGCCATAATTATATTCCCTATTTTGTAGATGCTAGAACTTTTGTGTAAACCGATTAAATAAGCTTATTGTGATTTTTTTTTACTAAAAATATGTAGAAGAATATGTATCAGTCTAAATTGAGGAAAAAAATATATAAAAAAAATATATGATATTTATTAAATCAAAAAGTAAAAGATATTGTGTTTTTTTCAAAATTGTCGCTCTTCTTTTGTTTATAGCGCAAAAAATAAAAACGACAGAGGTGATCAAATACCACAAAAAGAAAACTCTATTTGTGGGGAAAAAAAGGGCATCAATTTTGTTTGGGAGCCAAGTCGTATGACCGCGCAATTGTCATTCAAAGTGCAACAGCGCTGAAAACTAAAAATTGGTCTGGGCAGGAAGGGGGTGAAAATTCCCTGTATGAAAGTGGTTAAAGAACCATCAACCAATCAAAAAAGCCAGAAAAATTAAAAAAACACATGAAAATCCAAGCTCCTCCCACCCCCAGACTGGTATGACGTCACAAATCCCGCCAGAAAACAGCTCTGAACACTTTAAATACATTGGTATAATATCACAAATATCACAAAAACATGTATCAAAAAAAGTGGATATGGTAAAAAGGCATATTAAACATGCCTTTAAGGTACCTTTAGGTTGCTGTGATGACATGTGTCCACAATCACTGTGTGGACGAGCCAGCTGCTGAGGGACATCTGTGTGCAGTGTACGCTCGTATAATAGATCGACGCCAGTGCAGGGTCTAAGGACTGATTGTAGCAGCGATTGCAGACCGCGCTTCTGTATCACAGAGCGGTATCTAGGCAACCAGAGACGCTCATGTGCCGAGACAGTCGGCAGTGCGGGGATGCTGTGTTTACAATAGCCACTGCAGGCCGCACGTGCGCGTTATACCGGCGGTATATAATATCAGGAGATGCTGCAGTGCTGGGGCCTCCGATGTCATGGAAATGAGTGACGTCGGTGGACCCCGTCCCCAAGGCGGACTGCAACCAATTCAGGGAGGTGAGCAAGTTGAGTGAAGGTGAAGAACGTAAGTGAGTAAAAGTGAAGAGTAGCAGTGAAATGAAGGACAAAAGGGTGAACAAAATAAATAAATAGAAGTAGAAGAGAGGAAGAAGAGAAAAGAAGGGAAAAATAGAGGGGAGAAAGAGAGAGAAAGGGGAAAAAATGGAAAGAAAAGAAAGAAAGGAAGAGAAAAAAAAATAAAAAATGAAAAGGAAAAAAGGAAAAAATGGAAAAAAAAATGGAAAGAAAAAGAAAATTAAAAAAGAAGAAAAAAGAGAAATGGGTAAAGAAAAAGGAAAGGGAGTGAAAAGGAAAAGAAAAGGAAACGAGCGAGAAAAAGGGGGAAAACATAACAAAAAATGTATTTGAAATTAAATAAGAGAAAAGGAAAACAAGAGGATTAAATTCGAGGAAAAGAAAAGAAAAAAAGAAAAAAAAAGAAAAGGAAGAGACAAGGGCAAGTAGGAAAAGAAGAAGTGGGAATGTGGAGAAGGAAAGAAGGGGGGGAATGGAGTGGGGGGAAAGGAAAAGGGGGGGGGATTTAAGGAAAGAGGGAGGGAAGAGGGAGAAAAGGAAAGGGGGAGTGGAGGGGGAGAAGGAGGAGGAGAAGGGGGTGGGTTGGGGGGAAGGGGAGGGGAAAGTAAAATGCATAAAACCTAGATGTAGAGGACCCATAGAGCTATATTTAAAGGAAATTCCAAGTCCATATAATGCAGGGAGAAAAATGCAGGTGACGTGGTCACAGCAATTACAAAGTTATCCCAATTTAAGTTGCCATAGGTTCGTCATCAGAACATTGCCAAAAAAGGAAACAGAAAAAGAAAAAATAGTTCAATCATCGTTCAAGTCAGGAACACAGGTCAGTTATCTCTCATTCAGGAAGCATGTAAATGATAGGTTGGCATTGAGTCCTCCAGGGTGTACAGTGCCCAGGGTGTGGATCCAATAGGCTTCACACTGTAATAGTTGTCGGTCACGGTCGCCGCCTCTAATGGGCTGTTGGACATGTACAGAATATAACTGAGTACTAAGATTTGTAGGTAAAGTTGATCCAGGGTAAATCCGATTGCCTCTCGGGGGATCAGGAAGGAATTTTTTCCCCTGCTGTAGCAAATTGGATCATACTCTGCTGGGGTTTTTTGCCTTCCTCTGGATCAACTGTGGCTATGGAGTTGGGTGTATAGGATTTTACTGTGTTTTTTATTTTGTTTTTTTATTTTTTGTGGTTGAACTGGATGGACTTGTGTCTTTTTTCAACCTGACTAACTATGTAACTATGTAACTATGTAACTATGTTCAATGACCATTCCCCTTAGTTCATGTGTTTGATGTCTGTGTTTGAAAAAATGCACAGCCACTGGTTTATTATAGTCAATTTGCACATCCTCCTCTGACAGGCCGAGTCTAATGTCGCTTCTATGTTTTTGAAAACCTCCTTTTAAAAGGGCCTATTGTTTTACCGACATAGGTAAGTGCGCATGGGCATTTAAGGATGTAATTTCAGTAGTCGGTATTGCAGTTTAGGTACTCTTTAATGCGATAGCGGTTGCCCCTATGTGGGTGAAAAAAAGTTTTCGCCGCATATAAGAGAATTACACACATTGCAATTGTGACATCTATAACAGCCGGTCTTCTGAGAGATTCTCGGTATGGTTTTAGCATATTTATGTCTAGGATCGGCTTGTACGAGAAAGTCACAAAGTGTCTTGTTGCGTCTATGTGCCATTGGGGCGCTGTTTTAAATTCAAATGCCAATGTGTTGTCAGCTTGTAGAATGTATGAGTAGTCTTAGTCCTGGTTAGTGCCTGGTCAAGGACTTCTGCAGGATACCCCCTTTCCTGAAACTTTTCATACATCTTATTTAGCTGCTGTAATTTGTCATCTTCATCAGAATAGATCCGAGACTTCATCATAAACTGAGATATTGGCAGACTATTCAAAAGATGTACTATCTGGGTAGGTGTCACCCGGGGTATGGATACATGGATACATATAAGGACAATTAGGAGAGACAAGCCATTGACCTTCTAGGCTCTGATGAAAAGGGTAAGCCCTTGAAATGCGTCAGCCCCTCAACATCTGATCCCCTCAACATCAGGTCCTGTCTGCAGGTGTCAAGGGACGCAGTCCGATCAATTGACAAGCCTTTTTTCTTTTTGAATAATTGTATTGTTTTTTGTTTTTTTTTTATAAGTGACAATAAATTACAATACATCAGCATTGTAAGAGCAGGTTTCAAATATAAAATAAAAATATACAAAAAAGCTTCTCATGTAAATAAAAATTATTAAAGTAAAATATATATTATGTCCTATAATAATAGATTGCATAACAAATAATATATCATATTATAATATTCATATTAAATATGAAATAAGATGAGATGCACAGGGTAATAAAAAAATGTAATTACAAATATAAGATCAATAAACGGGTATAAGTATAAATGCTAAAAATTAAAAACAAAAAAAGGGGTAAAGTTAGAATAATATTTTAAAATATTATAGAGTAATAGGGGATAACAGACTGCAATCAGGGCCAAGGTCCGGCTATATGGCTTGGCGCTTCCTGAGAAAATAAGTGAACATGTTTTCTACCCCGATTTATACTATAAATAATGTAGGGAGAGGGAAAGGGAAGGAAAAAAAAGAGGGGGAAAGGGAAAACCGTCCAGAGAGTAATATCATGTGGTAAAATAGAGCTCATGGAACAAAAGGATTATAGTATTTATCATATATTTATGTCTATGACAAGCCTTTTTCATGCTCGTTTGTGAGTATATATATATATATTGCTTTTATGTTTCTAAAATATTTTACCACTGGTAATGCACAAGGTCGGTGCGCCCTCCTTTTTTCCTTTTTTTTTCTACCTGCGCCGACAACACAGGATCTCATAGTGGACAGGATCCACAGAATCTCCAAGCCATCTTTCCTGCCAGAAGGAACTCCAAGAGACATATTGTTGAGAGTCCACTTCTACCACGAAAGGAACAGATCCTGCAGGCAGCACGCAGACCTGATAGTGTCCCTCTACAGTATACTGACATACAACTACTTCCAGACCTCTCCAGGCACACACTGTAAAGATGCTGCAATCTGGAGACTATTACGAAGGCCTTAAGAAACCACAAAATCCCACACCAATGAAGATACCCTGCAATGCTCTCCATCCCACATAATGGGATCACAAAGTCTATCACAACAATGGATGAAGGAATCGCAGCCCTACATCAATGAGGGATACTTCCAGACCAGGCCTTAAGCCTCCTACACACGATCAGTCCATCCGATGAGAACGGTCCGAAGGTGCGTTCTCATGCTAGAGTTCGTGCTGCGTATGGGCTGTCTTCTGCAGTTCATATTGTTACTAGATCTGTGGCCGTGAACAGGGCGAGGAGGAGTTCATGGGCCAAGAATTGTTTGCGCCAGCGTGACCAATTCTCTCATATGCCTCTGCTTAGGGAAATCCAGGAGAATAATCCTGAGGACTTCAGGAACTTTCTCAGTATGACAGACCCCGTTTTTTCCATGTCTATTGGATATTCTGTCCCCCTATATCACGAGGCAGGACACTGTGATGCGCCAAGCCATCACGGCCGAGCAGAGGATTATTGCCACGTTGCGGTACCTGGCGACTGGGAGGAGCCTGCAGGACCTCAAGTTCTTGACAGGCATCTCCCCCCAGGCGCTTCGGATCGTCATACCGGAGAGGTGTTCTGCCATCATACAAGTGATGCAGGAGGAGTATATTAAGGTAAGTTTTCTCCTTTCACATCACAATCTATGTCTTTAATGTATGCTAGTGTTTCTTGCATTATTCCCTAATTACCATGATTGTAATATGCTGTGAATGTCCCCTTTGTCCCCATGCAAGTTGTAATCTTTGAATGGTCCTTTTTTGGCCTACATGCATCTTTCCCTTCACTAACCTGTCCAGCATGCTATCCTAGGCCCAAACACACCTAGCCTGGTCTGTTTACAACCTGATTTTTGTCTGCTCCATTGTAGTTCTGCCCCCCCCCCCTTAAAATGTGTCCCAATGTCTGTTTTCTGATTCAATGTAGGCAGAGTATTAACTGTTTTTATTTTCTGGGCCTAAACTCAGCTCGAACCCCCCCCCCCCCTAAAAAGGTTAAATGGCCCATCAGAGGGGTGAGGAGTCTGATAAGTGGTCCTATATTTTTTGCCAGGAACTACTCACTCCAATACAAAATGTTATACTGATGTTGGACAAGGAAGTGTTTTGTATTGTGATTGCAATGTTTATGTGCCAAAGTACTCATTGTATTTTTTTTTTGTCCCCACAGTTTCCCTCCATGCCACAGGAATGGCAGACTGTGGCTTCCCAATTTGCCCATCGGTGGGACTTCCCGAACTGCGGAGGGGCAATAGACGGGAAACACGTCCGCATAGTGCTGCCACCCCGTTCGGGGTCGTACTAATACAACTACAAAGGTTTTCATAGTATCGTGTTAATGGCGGTGGTGTCGGCACAGTACGAATTTTTGTATGTGGACGTGGGGAAGAACGACCAGCTGTCTGATGGGGGAGTGTTCGCGCAGATGGAGTTTGTCAAGCGTTTACAGTCTGGTGGCCTTGCACTGTCACGGGATGAAGACAATTTGGAAGGACTCCTGTTTGTTTTTCTCACGGATGAAGCTTTCGGGGTTGGACCTCACCTCATGCGGCCTTTTCCCCAGTGAGCCCTATCCCAGAAGAGGAGGGTTTTCAATCTTCGGCTGGCCAGAGCCCGGAGGGTAGTCGAGAGTGCCTTCAGGATACTCGCCAGCCGGTTCCGCCTGTTCCAGACAGCCATACACATGGCGGAATATAAACTGAACACCATTGTTTTTGCCTGTTGCATTTTTCACAATTTTTTACGCAGGCACTCCCAGACATACCTAACCAACATTGGTCTTGAAGCAGGACTACCCTCAGATACATTTGTTGGCCTGGACACTGGGCGAACTGGCTTGGCCCCCCAATCCGCTCGTGAGGCACGCAACAAATATGTTGAGTACTTCGTGGGTAGGGGGGCCATTGCTATGCCAGACCATATTTCTTTCTAATTCGGCCCACAATAAAAAAAAATATTTAATAAATAATTTGACCATTGGAATTACAGTTGTTTGTCATTCTGCATCCCCCAATTTTCTGCTGTGATGTGTGGTGTTTTAAAAGTTTTTTACCAACAAAAGGCAACCGAGAGGTTTTTTCAGAGTGCGGCTGTCCAAACATTCTTTTCTACTTTGCTTCCTGCATTGCCGGCACCTGGGCTTTTCTGAGAAGATACGGATTGTTCCATACACCCATCTGGAGCGGTGACTTCATTTTCTCTGTTTGTCATTCTTGCTTTGGTTTCTTTTATCTGTCTGCCTGGTTCTCCAACTAGTGCACTTGTAGTGCCAAATGTATTTCTCTGTTTTAGTAAATAACCACAATTGCACAGTAATCACTCACTTTTTTAAATGTACAAACTGGTATTGAACATAGAAATAAGAAGCCACACAACTTTTTTATTTTTACTTGTGCGTTTTTGAATTTTTCAGGTAAAAAAATCCAATTTTTTTTTTCAGTGCACAACTTGTGCGTTTTTGAATTTTTCAGGTAAAAAAATCCAATTTTTTTTTTGCACAACTTGTGCGTTTTTGAAGTTTTCATGTAAAAAAATAAAACGTTTATTTTGGGTGTACGAAAACCAGGCTTTTTTCAAACAAGCAAATATCTACAAACAATGGAACTTACAAAGTTCAACCTTATTAGAAACACATATGATGGGGTGATGTCACCCCGGAACAAGCCAAAATTTGAAGATGCACACATATTGAGCAGCAAAATGAGGATTTCTATCCTGATCCCATGCCACATGTAAACATGTGATATCTGCCATCATGGGTGATCAATGGATGTGTTTTGGGGGTGCAAACCCTTCCTCACACCTACTTAAGTAGCGAGGAAGGGGTTGCACCCACAAAGCACAGACATAGATATCCTGTGATGGCAGATAGCACATGTTGACACACTGTGTGCATCTTCAAATTTTGTCTTGTGGATTACCCAAATCCAAACTTGGATTTGGGGGGGGGGGGGGGTGAGTCTACAATACGGCCCATCATGTCAATGATGTTTTTATATTTTTGTTCTATGACATTCATCCTCTTCCTCAGAATGTCCATTTTACTACTGCATTCCATGATTTCTTGTATGAGGATTTTAGCACTAGCACTGGAGAAAGGTGTCATAGCAGATGCTCTGATACCACCATGTTCACCCCCTAAAAAATGCAAAAGGGTTTATTAGAAATGTGCAGGCCTACCTACATCTCTTTTTCCCTGTGAAGCTGGGGTGACAGACACTGACCTGTTGTGCTGATAATCTCCACCTCTCCATCTTCCACGCCTCCTTCTTCCACCTCTCCTTCTTCCACCTCTCTTTCTTCCACCTCTCTTTCTTCCACCTCTCTTTCTTCCACAACTCCTTCTTCCACATCCACCTCCTCCACATGCTGAGGTTGGTGGGGTGTTTCTGGTCTGTGCCTCCTTGCCTCCTCAGAATGGTGTCCTCTTCTTTCCCCTAATAAAATGAATCAAAAGGTATACTCAGCACACAGATATTGGAGGGCAGAAATAGCAAACATTGCTTCGAAGTGGGGTACAATTGTCTGTTTGGGATCCTTCCTAAAAACATCACCTTTGTTTTTCTGAGTTACCCCAAGCTGGACTACTGACGGTTTTTGGCAAAGTGACACACATGGATACACCCCCAAAGTATCATTTGTGGGAGACCCTAATAAAAATGCTAGTTATGGGGGACACACAGGTGCTCCTGAGTCCAGATGTGTAAACAGCTGCTTATTATCACTGTGTGAATGAATCCGGTTTGCCTTTCACATTCTAGTAAGGTTGAACAAACACATCATCTTGACAACAATGTTTACATTGGTTTACGCCAAATAGGCATGACCACGTGTGCTTTTCCTGGATCTGCGGAAAACATCGGATTTTGGAGGAACGATGTTTACTACAAACGGAAAATACTACACTTTGCCAACTTGTAAACAGAAATTAGCCATGTTCAAAAGTACAACCAGGCCAAACAAGCACATGGAGAAAAACATGGCAAAAAATAATAATGACAATTGCACCATGAAAATTACCTACTTTTGTCAATAATTTTTTTGATCTTCCTACAGTGGGGATCGAAAGTTTGGGCACCCCAGGTAAAAAATTGTATTATTGTGCATAACGAAGCCAAGGAAAGATGGACAAATCTCCAAAAGGCATCAAATTACAGATTAGTCATTCTTATAATATGTCAAAAAAATTAGATTTCTTTTCCATCATTTACACTTTCAAAATTACAGAGAACAAAAAAAATGTCATCTGTAAAAGTTTGGGCACCCTGCAGAATTTATAGCATGCACTGCCCCCTTTGCAAAGCTGAGACCTGCCAGTGTCATGGATTGTTCTCAATCATCATCTGGGAGGACCAGGTGATGTCAATCTCAAAGGTTTTAAATGCCCAGACTCATCTGACCTTGCCCCAACAATCAGCACCATGGGTTCTTCTAAGCAGTTGTCTAGAAAACTGACACTGAAAATAGTTGACGCTCACAAAGCTGGAGAAGGCTATAAGAAGATAGCAAAGCATTTTCAGATGTCAATATCCTCTGTTCGGAATGTAATTAAGAAATGGCAGTCATCAGGAACAGTGAAAGTTAAAGCAAGATTGTGAGAAAAGCAATTCAAAACCCATGTTTGACTGCACGATCCCTCCAGAAAGATCTGGCAGACACTGGAGTTGTGGTACACCATTCCACTATAAAGAGATACTTGTACAAATATGGTCTTCATGGAAGAGTCATCAGAAGAAAACCTCTTCTACATCCTCACCACAAAAATCAGCATTTGAACTTTGCAAATGAACATATAGACAAGCCTGAGGAGACACTGTGTTTGAAGGTCAAAAGATTGTGCGAAGATTCTGTCAATGTAAAAGCTGACCTAGTGTTTATATGTTTTTGGTTTGCTATTCTAGAAAGAAAATCAAGATGCAAAAACTGAATGATCCTGACCTGTGTTGCGCTTCATCGACAAATACAGGGAGCTCAGGTGCTTATGGGACATCAGGAGCCAATCTTATCGCAATCAAAATGTCAGAAAGGCAACACTTGCCCAATTTGCCAAGTATATGCAGACATGGATACCAGAGGTCACTTCCATCGTGATCAAGAACAAAATCAACAACATCAGGAACACCTACAGAAAGCGATATATCCAAGTGCGTGATTCTCAGAGGTCAGGAGCAGCAGCAGATGAAGTACAGGAGCCCAAGCTGTGGTACTACAAACACCTCAGGTTTCTGGATGATCAAATTGAGGCCCGGGAATCACGTTCAAGTCTTCTTTCCACCCTTCCTTCCACCCTTCCTTCCAGCGTGCCTTCCACGGTTCCCCCCACCCCTGCAGAGTGTGCTGAGGAGCTGGCTGACATCGAGGAGCCAGATCTACACATCTTCAGTGAGGTATAGTAGTTTACAACATATTTCTTGGCTGCAAATTATTGTTGGTTTAACAAGATGATTTTGTAACCAAAAGGAAAGCTTGGAAACACAAACAAAAGTCATGGGCAGAAAGAATTGTGTCAGGGATGCCAACTGCAGGGGTCAGAATGAGAGTCTGTACAATTAAAAAAATAAAAAAAATAAACAAACAGTCAAGAGCTTGAAAATGTGTGTGATTGATTTCGCAAAAACTAAAACCATGTCCCTTTTTTCTACACAGGAAGAGATCAGCCAGGAGGAGGCAGCTCCGGAAGGTGTCAGCCAGGAGGAGGAAGGGGTGAGTGGCAGACAGGAGGAGGCTGGGCCAAGTGGCAGTCAGCAGGTGCCCAGGCCCAGCGGCAGCACTGTATCACAGGTGCCTCCCCTCCAGATGTGCCCACCTACGAAAAGGAGGTGCATGACCCAGCTGGAGGAGGAGTCCCTGCGGGTCATCAGGGAGGCATCTGAGATCATGAGGGCCCCCATAACCCAGTTAAGAGCTACAGCTCCTACCTGGCGCACGACCTGCAAACATTGGAGTATGTATATTCCTTTGTGAGGATCACTGCTGATATATCAGACAAGGCCCCACAGGGAGACTCTGTTTAGAGACCTTGGTTAAACAGTATCAAGAGACGCCTCACCAGGAAACATCTGGGGTCTATGCTGCTTGTACCTAGAAAGATCTTTATATGCTGTTACCTTACAGCAGTAAGGTAAGGGGATATCCTCACTAACCACAAGGGGAAAAGGAGCACTTTCCTATCTGATATCCACGTTGGCAACTTGACACCGGCACTGGCACTTTATGTTGTTGCTGTTTGCACATGAATACCGAAGTTTATACAAAATGCAATATATTGCAATATTGAATATTTTTGAATACAACATTCTATTTGAGGACTTTTTTCATTATGCATGTTTTTTCCACAATTGCACTCGGCACTTTATCTTTTTAAGGTTCATTTATTTTGGCTTTATATTTGTTTGAGTGTTACATATGTTTCATCTGTTTTAACATATGTCTTACATGTTTTACATTTGATTGACTGATCACTATTTCTTAATACTAGTTATATTCACTTAGTCCCTTTCCCACTCTTCCTATACAGCATAGCATTACCCCCCTTTTTTTGACTATAGACATTCTATTCTTACCAATGAAATATCCACTTATCAACAATACAAGGTACAGAGGCTCTACATGTTTTGCTTCCTCAGGAGCTAGATACATACAGGGAGTGCAGAATTATTAGGCAAATGAGTATTTTGACCACATCATCCTCTTTATGCATGTTGTCTTACTCGAAGCTGTATAGGCTCAAAAGCCTACTACCGATTAAGCATATTAGGTGATGTACATCTCTGTAATGAGAAGGTGTGTGGTCTAATGACATCAACACCCTATATCAGGTGTGCATAATTATTAGTCAACTTCCTTTCCTTTGGCAAAATGGGTCAAAAGAAGGACTTGACAGGCTCAGAAAAGTCAAAAATAGTGAGATATCTTGCAGAGGGATGCAGCACTCTTAAAATTGCAAAGCTTCTGAAGCGTGATCATCGAACAATCAAGCGTTTCATTCAAAATAGTCAACAGGGTCGCAAGAAGCGTGTGGAAAAACCAAGGCGCAAAATAACTGCCCATGAACTGAGAAAAGTCAAGCGTGCAGCTGCCAAGATGCCACTTGCCACCAGTTTGGCCATATTTCAGAGCTGCAACATCACTGGAGTGCCCAAAAGCACAAGGTGTGCAATACTCAGAGACATGGCCAAGGTAAGAAAGGCTGAAAGACGACCACCACTGAACAAGACACACAAGCTGAAACGTCAAGACTGGGCCAAGAAATATCTCAAGACTGATTTTTCTAAGGTTTTATGGACTGCTGAAATGAGAGTGAGTCTTGATGGGCCAGATGGATGGGCCCGTGGCTGGATTGGTGAAGGGCAGAGAGCTCCAGTCTGACTCAGACGCCAGCAAGGTGGAGGTGGAGTACTGGTTTGGGCTGGTATCATCAAAGATGAGCTTGTGGGGCCTTTTCGGGTTGAGGATGGAGTCAAGCTCAACTCCCAGTCCTACTGCTAGTTTCTGGAAGACACCTTCTTCAAGCAGTGGTACAGGAAGAAGTCTGCATCCTTCAAGAAAAACATGATTTTCATGCAGGACAATGCTCCATCACACGCGTCCAAGTACTCCACAGCGTGGCTGGCAAGAAAGGGTATAAAAGAAGAAAAACTAATGACATGGCCTCCTTGTTCACCTGATCTGAACCCCATTGAGAACCTGTGGTCCATCATCAAATGTGAGATTTACAAGGAGGGAAAACAGTACACCTCTCTGAACAGTGTCTGGGAGGCTGCGGTTGCTGCTGCACGCAATGTTGATGGTGAACAGATCAAAACACTGACAGAATCCATGGATGGCAGGCTTTTGAGTGTCCTTGCAAAGAAAGGTGGCTATATTGGTCACTGATTTGTTTTTGTTTTGTTTTTGAATGTCAGAAATGTATATTTGTGAATGTTGAGATGTTATATTGGTTTCACTGGTAAAAATAAATAATTGAAATGGGTATATATTTTTTTTTGTTAAGTTGCCTAATAATTATGCACAGTAATAGTCACCTGCACACACAGATATCCCCCTAAAATAGCTAAAACTAAAAACAAACTAAAAACTACTTCCAAAAATATTCAGCTTTGATATTAATGAGTTTTTTGGGTTCATTGAGAACATGGTTGTTGTTCAATAATAAAATTAATCCTCAAAAATACAACTTGCCTAATAATTCTGCACTCCCTGTATATAAATTTGTCAAGGGATATGAATGAATTTTGTCACATGAACTATAAATAGAAAGGACATCATTAGTATTATTATACATTGTGGATATATAATTTAATAAACTACACTTTTTATTTAAAAATGGATGTGCATCCATCTCTTGAACCAAGCCCAGTCCATGCCGTGATCTCACCATGGGTACTGCGCCATAAAAGACTGATAAATGGATCAAGAGGGTGGCCCACCCCGGAGGGCACAGGAACTCACAATCTTTTTTTTATATACTATATCTCTGATTATCAGTTTTTCCTACGGTGCCATTAAAGCCCACCCAAGCCTCTTTTTTTCATACAATATTTTGATGGGAAGAAGGCACCAATTTAAAAAACAATCTTATATTTATAGCACTTTTACACAACCACATGTAGTGGCCTGCTATTTTCTAGCTGGCGCTGCTTTAAATTTAGAGGGTAGTCTGAGAGTAAGTTGACTCAGACTGTGTTATTTTTACAAAATTTGGGCCTCTGTTCCAGTCATGGCTGTACTGTGAGTGACCACTATTGTTGTCTGTGGTGCTGTTACCGCCCCAGGCTGAGGGTGGCAGCAGTCAGGTCAAGGTGTTTTGGGTGTTCCCCTTCAGCAGCCAATCATAGGGAGTTGATTGTCCCACTGTGCATGCTGGGGAGGAGTACTTAAGGGACAGATGTCACTAGTCCGGGGTCGTCGTCCATCCTGGGTCTGTCATCCCACAACCCCCCGTGTGTGGCCCTCCTGGCCAGGGGTGCATGTTCAAGTGTTCCTGGCTTCCGGGACCATGTTGGTCTGGTGTTGTGATCCACTAAGTAGGCCCGGTAGTCAGACGGGTCCTGTGCTGTCCTTCCTGAGGGAGGAAGCCACTCGATGGATAACCTGTCTTGGAGAGCACCGAGCAAGAGGCTGGTATCTCAGGAGATGCCTTGAACTTCATCGAAGGACACAACATTAGGGAAAGGCTAAATGATGGTCGCCTGTCAGTTCTAAGTTCACAAGAAATTGATTGGGAGAGATCCGGGTGCTTAATCCTGTGCTGAGAGGATTTTGGACTGAATGTGTCTCCATCTTTGGGAAGGTCTGTGGCAGAGACTATACCAAGCCTTGAACTTCATCGAAGGAGGCACCATTACTGAAAGGCTGAATGATGGTCGCCTGTCAGTTCTAAGTTCACAAGAAATTGATGGGGAGAGATCCGGGTGCTTAATCCTGTGCTGAGAAGATTTTAGACCGAATGTGTCTCCATCTTTGGGACTGTCTGTGGAAGAGACTATACCAAGATTCCATGTGACATCCTGGCTACTAGGTTAGTGAGAGAGGCCTATCCAGGTGCACAATACCCGCTCTGGCTAGAGTGGCGACGAAAGCTGCATTGCATTTCCGAACAAAGTTATACACCTGAACCTATTCTCTATTACCCTTCCACCTCTTCAACTACTAATTTTATCCTTTTACCAAGTTGGGCAAATAAAGCAAAGAAAAAGAAGTCTAAAGTGTGGACATTGAACTTTTTCTCAACTCTCATCTGATACCCTAGACTAGACGGCCCAAAACAAACCAGCAGCTCCTTCGGGGGTAGTGCTACACACAGATAACATACAATTCCTACAGAGAATTAAACTCCTATCACTGGCAGAAAATCAGCTTAAAGAATTAAATTCCCCATTCTCTACTCAAAAAATAGAAACAATCACAACAACACTACCAAATGGTAAATCACCGGGACCAGATGGTTTCGCAAATGAATGCTACAACACATTCAAAGAAATTCTTGCTCCACACATGCAATTGATCTTCACAAATGCAGCAGAATCTTCTTAATTTCCCCCTGAGATGCTGAGAGCCCACATACAGTAATCACTTTACCCAATCCTGGGAAAGATCCAACCACCCCAGCCAACTTTAGGCCAATATTCCTTCTAAACTCAGACATCAAAATATACGCAAAAATACTAGCCAAAAGATTGGCAAATATTGTTCCCTATATCATACAGCATGACCTGATGGGATTTGTGAGGGGGAGACAAACCTCAGATGCTACCAGAAGAATCATTAATGATATTCACCATGCTGTTAAAACCCGAATGCCTTCTCTGTTTCTATCTATAAACGAGAAAAGGCATTCGACAGGTTCCACTGTTACTGGCCAAATTCGGCTTCAAAGGTCCAAAACTCACTACAATATTGGCTCTATATTGCTGCCCATCAGCACACGTGTACAAATCAGGTCTCCTATTCACACCCTTTAACATATTCAACGGAACTCGTCAAGGTTTCCCTCTCTCCCCTGAAATATTTTCTGGGAAAAATGTGGCAAGTCTGTTTGGAGCTTAGTGCCATCTGTTGGTTATTTTAAGCATCATTTCCCAGAGATTCACACAATGGGATGCTTTGTGAATTTCCCTAAAAGTGCGTTGCCACTGCTCTTCTGAGAATGTAGTGGCTAGGTAATTTTCCCATTTCCTAATAGCAGCTGTTTTACTGAAAGTCTGTTTGTTGTGAATGAGGTTGTAGAATAGAGATATTCCTTTAATGGTAGGCGTCGGAATTGAGTAGAAGCACCATGCTTTGATTGGTACTTTTATTTTGAGTATGGGGTGTGCTCTTAGGAAGTGGGAAATGCGTACACAGGAAAACAACATATTGTTTGGTAATTTGTGTTCAGCCATTATTAGTGATGGACGAACATCCGACAGGATGGTTCACGAACGCTAACCGCAAACTTTCGCAAATGTCCGCGAACCGCAAGTTTGCGGCGGGCCCAATTGACTTTAATGGCAGGCGAATATTAAAAACCTTCAGGTCATATTTGCAGCCACAAAATACTTACTAGCTGTGCACAAATAGTCCCACAATATGGACACTGAGCTACCAGAAGTATTAAGTGGAAAACCGGATACATAAGTAAGTGCCGGCCATTACAAGCCCCAAAAATTAGCCGACAGGCGTTCACCTGACAGCAAACAACTTTGTATTCTGTGACTGGAGGTACATTAAGATATTCACCGGATACAGAAGTGTCGGCCATTACAGGCCCCAAAAATTAGCCTACAAGCGTTCACTTGACAGCAAACAACCTTGTATTCTGTGACTGGTGGTACATTAGCCATTCAACGGATACAGAAGTAAGTTTCGGCCATTACAGGCCCCAAAAATTAGCCCATGGCCACAGGCATTCACCGGACAGCAAACAACCTTGTAGTCTGTGGCTGGTGGTACATTAGGCATTCAACTGATACAGAAGTAAGTGTCAACCATTACAGGCCCCAAAAATTAGCCCACGGCCACAGGTGTTCACTAGACAGCAAACAACCTTGTGTTCTGTGGCTGGTGGTACATTAGGCATTCACCGGATACAGAAGTAAGTGTTGACCATTACAGGCCCCAAAAATTAGCCCACAGCGACAGGCGTTCACCGGACAGCAAACAACCTTGTATTCTGTGGCTGGTGGTACATTAGGCATTCGCCGGATACAGAAGTAAGTGTCGGCCAGTACAGACCCCAAAAATTAGCCCACGGCGACAGGCGTTTACCTGACAGCAAACAACCTTGTATTCTGTGGCTGGTGGTACATTAGGCATTCACCGGATACAGAAAAAAGTGTCGGCCAGTACAGGCCCAAAAAATTAGCCCACAGGCGTTCACCTGAATTACTGGTCACATGTGTTGAATTCCTCCGAGATTCATGCTTAATTCTGTTGTGAGCTAGGCGAGTGCGGTTATCGGTCACGACCCCCCCTGCTGCGCTGAACGTGCTTTCGGACAGGACACTGGATGAGGGGCAAGCCAACAGTCCCATTGCAAATTGTGCAAGCTCTGGCCAGAGGTCAAGCCTGCCCACCCAGTAGTCCAGGGGTTCATCACTTCTCAGTGCATCCACATCGGTCGTTAACCCGATGTAGTCGGACACCTGTCGGTCTAGGCGTTCCCTGAAGCTGGATCCGGAGGACAGCTGTCGATGGGTAGGCTGAAAGAATGATCTCATATCATTAGTGACCAAGACATCTTCAAACCGCCCTCTTCTTGCAGGCACTGTTGGATTGGTACCCAAAACTGTTTCTCTGTGAGTGGAAATTCCTCTGCCAGCAAACGCAAAAGCAGAATGCAGAATTTCTCCAAGCAAGGCCTGGAAGTGCTGCATTCTGATAGCCCTCTGTGATGGTGTTAACATTTCCGCCATGTTTTGTTTGTACCGAGGGTCTAAGTACATTGCCACCCAGTACTGGTCCTTGGCCTTTATACTTTTTATACGGGGGTCCCTCTTAAAACACTTGAGCATGAATGCCCCCATTTGCACTAAACTGGAAGTGCTGTACCGGCCTGGCTCCTGTTTATCATCTAGGATAATGTCATCCACGTTCTCCTCCCCCCATCCACGAACAACACCAGGGATCCCAGAAAGGTTTAAAGCATGCTCTTTTTGCTCCTCCTCCGCCCCGGCACCTTCTTCCTCTGACTCCTCTTCAGACTCCCATTGTTGACTTGTCTCAGGTGGAGTAGCCCCCCCTGGGAATTCATCCAGCATTGCGACTTCCTCATCTTCCTGCTCTTCGACGGCTTGATCAATGACATGACGCAATGCATGCTCCAGAAAGAAGGCGTAAGGTACGATGTCACTGATGGTGCCCTGGCTGTGACTGACCAGTTTGGCGATCTCATCAAATGGCCGCAGAAGTCTGCATGAGTCGCGCATGAGCAGCCACTGGCGCAGTGAAAATAAACAAGCTCCCCAGAACCTGTCCTGCCGCAGAGTTCGTACAGGTAGTCGTTAACTGCACGTTTCTGCTGGAGCAGCCTATCAAGCATATACAATGTTGAGTTCCATCGCGTCGGGCAGTCACAAATAAGACGTCTGACGGCATGTTGTGTCGCCGCTGAATGTCAGCAAGGCGAGCCATGGCCATGTAAGATCTTCTGAAATGGGCCGAGATTTTCCTGGCCTGCCGCAAGACGTCCTGGAGCCCAGGGTATTTGGCAATGAATCGCTGCAGGACCAAGTTCAAAACGTGTGCCATGCATGGCACGTGTGTAATTTTGCCCTGTTTCAACGTGCTCAGCAGATTGGCACCATTGTCGCACACCACTTTACCAACTGTCAAATTGAGCAGTGTTAGCCACTGATCTGCCTGTGAACGCAAAGCTGAAAGGAGTGCAGGAGCAGTGTGACTCTTGTCTTCCAGGCACAACAGACGCAGCACAGCATGGCAACGTCTCACCTGGCATGTCGAATAGGTTCTGGGGATCTTGGGTGGCGCAGCGGAAGAGACGATAGCATCGGAAAATGAGGAGTCAGTCAAGGAGGAGAGGGAGGATGGAGGAGGAGGAGAAGAAGAGGCAGGCCTGCATGTAATCCGTGGCGGTAAAACCAAATCTACATGGGTGCCACGGGTTACATGCTTGACAGCCGTCAGAAGGTTCACCCAGTGGGCAGTGAAAGTTATATACCTTCCCTGCCCGTGTTTGCCAGACCACGTGTCTGTGGTAATATGTATCTTGGCACTGTGTGCCAGAGATACATTCACTTGCCGCTGAACATGGCCATATAGCTCTGGGATGCCCTTCTGTGAAAAAATTTCCTTCCTGGGACCTTCCATTGTGGTGTTTCAATGGCCACAAATTTTCGAAAGGCCTCCGACTCCAACAGTTTATATGGCAGTAGTTGGCGAGCTATTAGTTAGGACAGGCCAGCGGTCAACTGTTGGGCAAGAGGGTTATCCGGCTATGGAAGCCTGCCTTTTTGCAGAAAAATGTGAGGGAGGCATGATGGAAGGTGGAGTGGAGGACAATTGTGAACATAGAGGGGAAGGAGAAGGAGAAGAGGCTGGACGGTGAGAGCCTCGAGTGTGACTTTGTGGGTTCTGATGGCGTTGCTCCCACTGGGCTCGGTGATGGGAGGCCAGGTGCCTTCTTAAGGCGGTCATCCCTAGGTGAGTGTTGGGCTTTCCGTGACTTATGCATTGACTGCAAAGGCTGCAGATGGCAACACTATTGTCTGCAGCGGACACGTAAAAAAAAGCCCACACTGCGGAGCCATGGGCCTGCATCCTGGGAGCGCCAGATGTGACCGTACATGGTTGATGGCTCGCTCCTGATACATTAGAAGTCTGGTTTGTCCCTCCTGTGCAATGTAAGTTCGGCCTGCTTCTCCTCCCTATCTGCTGGTCCATCTCTCCCTTTGAACTCCCTTCCTCTTCCTCTCTTGTGGGCACCCACGTGACGTCTGTAGACACGTCATCATCAACGTCACCTTCCCCATCACTAACAGTAGAGATCTCGGAGTAGGCAGCAACAGCGGGCACCAACCTCCTTGGGCTGATCTGAGTACTGTTGTCAGACTGCTGAGTGCCGGCTGTTGCTACCTCCTCTTCCTGATCCAATGCCAAGAATGGCTGCGCATCTGAAATGTCTTCTGATGGATCGGAAAATAATTCCTGTGACTCAAGCGAAGGGTATATGGTGGTGGCGGTGGTGGTGGTGTTGGTGGCGAGCCACTCAACCAAGTCTGGTGCGTCCTTTGACGTAATCGAACAAACATTGTGCCATTTCCCACTTTGGCTCCGGCCTGGTGCTCCTGCCCTACCCATACCATCCCTGCGGAAGGGCCTGCCTCTTCCTCTGCCTGTCATTTTTTAAATGATCCTGTGACAACAAAAGTCTTTAGAGAAGCGCAGTATATGTGGAAAAGGTATATAACAAAATCTGTCGCTTTGGGGGGCCACTGGTTTATCGCACCAGTTATATGCTTTCTATATTCTAAAGTATATTATAAGTGTATATTACACCTATATACTGCACAGCAAGTAGTACACCTATACCAGTGCTTGAAAGGACTTTTGTGGACCTGTTAGGTAGCGTTTTTTGTTGCTAAAGTCTGTCCCTGCTGGAAACGCCAACCTCTCCCTACACTGACAAAAAGTATATGAATGTATTATACACCTATAAACAGCAAAGCAAGTAGCACACCTATACCAGTGCTTGAAAGGACTTTTGTGGACCTGTTAGGTAGCGATTTGTGTCGTTAAATTCTGTCCCTGATGGAAACATCAACCTCTCCCTACACTGACAAAACGTATATGAATGAATGTATTAGACACCTATATACTGCACAGCAAGTAGCACACCTATACCAGTCCTTAACCTCCCTGGCGGTATGATTATGTCTGGAATTTTGTACTAAAAGCGGTACAATTTTTTGCATGGAAATTTGGTGCTTTATAGTGTTTTATACCGTAGGCCTGCAATTCTTAGGAATAACTCACTTAAATCTGTCCAAACAAGAGTCTAGTAGACATCTTGGGTATGATAAAGTTTGAAAAACAAAATCATAAATTATAATATAATAAATAACTATACATAATTATAACAAATAATAATGTAATTATAATACAAATTATTCAATAATGTAAACAAATCAAAAACACTGAAATTTGCTCGGTTGCAGAATTGTCGCTGTCATTATTTGTATTGCTTGATGATGAATTTCCCCACAAATCACTATCTCTCAATTCTGCAAGTGATTCTAATTTATTATCGCTGTTACTTTTTGAGTTCTTTTGCACTTGAATCATGTAGCTGGCCTTACACGTGATTGCTTTTTCTGAGCAAGCATACAATAAATGTTTTAAATGTTGGCTTACAAGTATTCAATATGTTAGGTGAGCAGAGGACATATTGTGAGCAACAGTCCAGTACATTTGATATCTTGGCAGTGTCCAAAAGGTTGATGTCATCTTCATGAACAGATCTGCGCGAGGAAAGAACATATTGAACGAGAGGGAAGCTTTCTGGCCAAAATTAATAAGGTGCTTTTCAAACATTTAATTTCAAGTATGCATGTTTTCTTTTTTTTTGATGAATATGAATTATACTGACAATTATACTTTCAAATACTAATAATTTTAAATTACTAGGACACTTTCTGGCTTTCTTATGCAGCTGCTGAGTCATTTTAATACACATTGCTCAACTTCTTTTTTGACATTTATTTAGCCAAGCTAATTATATTTTTCACGGGTTTTGCATGAAACTCATTACCATAACAAACTTAGAAGTGTACTGAAACACATCCTCAAAAAAGCATGCTGTTTTAACAATTGCATCATAGTATCCTCTGATGTGCAAACACGATTACTGAATTTATGACAAGGCTAAAAGAACAGCTTTCAGTGTCCCCAGCACAACAGGCAAACAAAGGAGAGGAACAAGAACAAAAATAATTTGCAATGCACTTCACCAAACTTACTTTTTCCCTTTAATAATTTAGTTTGGATAAGTTTTTGATTCAGATCCAAAAAGAGAAAATGCATCAGGGACAAATTTTTTCCAATGAAAAAAAATGACCTTATAAAAGTATATTGGGGAAAATTGCATACTGTACATCAGAGTGGATGTTCATGTTGCAAGTTAAATTGCAGGATCATGGCTGATGTAGATTTTCCAAAATTAATCATTGTTATGGCAATGACAATCTTAAAACCTGTCCTACTATGATTATTACCACAATTTTAGACACTGCATGGTGGAGAATTGCTCTGTCCTATGACTGAATGTAACAGCTAGCAGATATATATATATCATTTGCAACCAGTGGCGTATCTAGGGTATGGAAGCCATGGCAAGTGCCATGGGCGCCATATGAAGGGGGCGCTGATGAGTGGCTGGGCAGCAAGGCACTTACCAGGGTCTGAGGGTCTCTTTTTCCCCTCTATCCGAGCATAGGCAGGATCTCCTTTTCAGCACCTTTGCTAATGGACAATGGCAGTGCTATCTCTGCTGCGTTCAGTCACAGCCCTCCCTGTTCTCCCAGGCTCTCCCATTCCATCTGGTCGGATTGGCAGCACAAAAAGAAGAAGGAGGAACATCAGTTTCTCCCTCTCCTCTGTGAAAACTGAGGCCTTAAGTAATGCAGATTTCATCACTTCTAGTATTGGTTATGCATTTACCTGGCCTTGGAGGGCAGAGGAGGGATCAGGGGTTTAATAAACCCCAGATTTCTCCATAAAGAGGATATGTCACTACCAAAGGTATCACAAGGGATGATAAATATCACTAGTTTTGTTAGCTGTTTTTTTTGTTAAGGTTATTTGAAAGATGAGTTTCAAATGTTTCGACAGGGGCACAGTTTCAGTGCTTGCCATAGGAGCTATTTTCACTAGATACACCTCTGTTTGCAACACATTGATAAAGTGGAGGAGATGTGCTAAAACTGGAGAGTGCAAAATCGAGTGCAGCAGTGCATGGTAGTGCATGGTAGTCAACTTCTAAGCTATAGGCCCCTTTCACACAGGAGCCTCCGTTAAGCGAAATCCACTTGCTCCGCTAATCGCCACTGGCGGATCACAGGTCCATGTCCACTCCGCTATGCAAAAAAACAGTCCCGCTCTCCTCTATGAGGCGATCAGATGGGAACGGCCTGCCTGTCTGTTTCCATCCTATCTGCCAGACAGATGGGGAATAGGTCTGATTTTGTCTGATTGTGGCAGACAGGATCAGATGGCAACGAGTGTCAGCAGACATGTGCTGACATCCACCACTCCAGATCAGTCTGATCAGGTCCGCCTTAAAAAACTGACAGGTGGACCTAATCGGACAGCCCGTTTCAAACGGGCCTTATTGTCAAAGCTTAAAGGGGTTGTAAAGGAAAACATTTTTTTCATAATAAGCATCCTTTACTTGCAGACATTCCTCTTTTCACTTCCTCATTGTTCGTTTTTGCTCAGAAGTTGCTCTATTTCTTCTCTGTTCTGTTCACTTCCTGCTTGTCTGATTGTTACTCACCACCGTGAAGGGAGGCTTTACTGCGGTGGTCAGTGACGTGCTCGCCCCCTCCTGGGAACTACATCTATGTGGCAGGATGCTCTCTACGTGTTAGAGACTTCAAGGAGGTGTGAATTACTGGGCGTGCCACAATGCATACTGGGAAATGTAGTTCTTACATGAACGAGCGCCGCAAACCAGGAAGTGAATGAGAGAACAGAAACTAGAACGCCGGAGGTGATATAGATGAAGGAATTTAATAGGTATTTACAGAATTATTACACTATTCTGTCTGTCTACCTTGCAGACATTAATTTTGGGCAAAAATTTGTTTTCCTTTACAACTCCTTTAATAGAACAAGGTGAAGTTAGAAACTGATTGGATAACATGCACAGCTGCAGCAGATTCTATGTGCACCAGTTTTAGTAAACCTTCCCCAGTGTGTCTAACCATAGTATGAGTGGACATTATCTGATAATGCTAGATGAAATGTGGCTTGCAGTAACACACAGTTGAAAGAATGGTATAGAGTATATATATATATATATATATATATATATATATATATATATATATATATATATATATATATATATAGTATATATATTTTATATATATATATATATATATATATATATATATATATATATTGTGACAGGAAGTCAGGTAAATCTGTGGGTGTTGTCACAGACGGGAGATACATTTGTGCCTGGTTTAAACAATACACCAATTGTTATTAGGCGTCGGCTGCAGAAATAGCCAGAAAAAGGTTTAAGGGCGTTGGAAGACTTCAGCTGTTCAGAATGAGGCAATTAAGGCCTCTATAAAAAAAATCCAGAGGATTACCACTGAATTGCTGCATCCTGAGGCTTTGTGAGTAAGGAGAGCAGTGTACTGAAAGTCTTCTGAGGAGGTGAGGAGAGGATTGATTTTTCTGTGTGATAAAAATCAAAAGACTATTGTTTTTCTGCTGTATGACCAGCAGTGTCTGCCCAGCACTAGGCTGTGCCAGACTCCATAGATAGGTTCATGTGTGGTGAATAAGGATGAGCCGAACACCCCCCTGTTCGGTTCGCATCAGAACTTGCGAACACACCAAATGTTTGTGTGAACTTTAGAACCCCGTTAAAGTCTATGGGACTCGAACATTTGAAATCTAAAGTGTTAATTTTAAAGGCTAATATGCAAGTTATTGTCCTAAAAAGTGTTTGGGGACCTGGGTCCTGTCCCAGGAAACATGTATCAATGCAAAAAAAGTTTTAAAAACTGAAGTTTTTTCAGGAGCAGTGAATTTAATAATGCTAAAAGTGAAACAATAAAAGTGTAATATTACTTTAAATTTCGTACCTATGGGGGGTATAAAGTCAGCATGTGAAAAAGCGCATGTTTCCCGTACATAGAACTGTCCCTGCACAAAGTGTCATTTCTGAAAGAAAAAAAGGCATTTAATACCGGCTTTGCGGCTCTAATGAATTGTCGGCTCTGGCAATTCAGAGATGATTCATTCATAAAAAAAAAAAAACGTAGGGGTCCCCCAAATTCCATTAACAGGCCCTTCAGGTCTGATATGGATATTAAGGGGAACCCTGCCGTCAATTTAAAAAAAATGACGTGGGGTTCCCCCCAAATATCCATACCAGACCCTTCAGGTCTGGTGTGGATTTTAAGGGGCACTCCACCCCAAATAAAAAAAAATGGCGTGGAGTTCCCCCAAAAATCCACACCAGACCCTTATCCGAGCACGTTAACCTGGCCGGCCGCAGAAAAGAGGGGGGACAGAGTGCTGCCTCCCCTCTCCTGAACCACACCGCCCTCAACATGGGGAGGATGTTTCTCCCCCTCACTTTCCTTCTCTGCTCTATCCAACACCCAAGTTGCATCAGTGACCTCATCATCATCATTCCCTCCATCCTCATCATCACTTGGCAATACACTGTGGCTGTGTGTTGTTTATTAATATTCTCCCTTCTCTGTAGGCTCATGTTATGCCATTCCTCTACTTCAAAATCAACATCAGAATCAAGTAATGTCTGTGCATCTTCAAGAAGCAAGTGGCTGATGCTGTGTTCAAATAATTCAGCTTACTCCTCCCTGCATGATGCTAGGGTCAGGAGTATCTGTGGACAAGGAGGAAGAATAAGCCACTCTGACATCTGCGGTGGACTGTGCACTAGTGTCAGCTTTTGTCATAGAGGATGAGGAGCATTTGGTTGGTTTATTAAGCCAGTTCACCACCCGCTGTGCATGATGTGATAGCATGGGCAACATTGCTAAACAGAGAAAAATGTGTCAACCTTTTCCTGTGGACACACATGATGCTGGACCCCTCATAGTGGCATGGGAATATCTGCCTCTCCTTGTTGGCCTCCCAGACATGATGGGGGGGGGGGTTATTGCCCACATACTAGACACTGGGAAATGTGTCATTGGATGCACCTTATTGAATAAAATGTGGTGTTTGGTGCACTTTAAATTGAGGACTGACGCTGACAGAAAATTAAAAATGTTAAAAAATAAATAAAAATGGGGGAACACCAGCGTCACAGTGTTAAAAACTGCAGCTGACAATTTAAAAAAAGGGTAGCAGGCAGTTAAAAGAAAAAAGACAAAAAAAGCATGTAGCAAGTGCAACCAAAAAAAGTGGTATACAGCACTAAATGTTATGCAATGCTGTGTTAAACAATGCACTACACTAACACACTACTACACTGACGTGACACTATACTGACACATTATAATGACACACTACACTATACGGATACACTATACTGACACACTATACTCATGCTATACTAAGACTATAACACAACATAACATGCTAGTAGCAAACTGATCCCTGCTTTATCTATCTCCACTCCAACAACACACTGCAAAAGCTTCCTATGGGAAGGAACCTTTTATAGAGTGGAGTGGGAAAATGAGCACTGAACAGTGATTGGACAAAATCATCATCACTTTGTCCAATCAAGGCTTTGACAGTGCTCTGTGCCCTAATTGACAAAGCCTTGCACCTGACCAATTAGGGCCTTATAACACCCTATGAAGCGTGCAATGCATTGTGCGGCACTCGGTGGGTGAACACCCTGCCGAGCACCCCGCAAATTCTGTTGTTTGCTAAACAAGCAATGTTCAGGCTAAAAGTTTTTTTGCCCATTTGTCCACCACTATAGGGCACATGACATGACAAACACTGCTATCTACTACTTTATTTTTACCTCCAGAAAGTTTAACTGAAGTGACCACTCATCAGCCCAGTTATTAGCAATACAAACCCTCACATTTGTTTCAACCTGCTGGGGACAGAAATAGTTCTCCTCAATTACATACAGTATTTGCCTCCATTTGTTAGTTTAAATGAATGTCCAAAAAACTCCTAAACTCCATGTCAATGTCTCAATGTCAGACCACCTGATCATGACTAACATAACCCAAATCTTTTTAGCTTTGCACCAATCCTTTAACCACTTCAATACCAGGCACTTTCGGCCATTCCTGCCCAGGACAATTTACAGCTTTCAGCGCTGTCACAGTTTGAATGACAATTGCACGGTCATGCTACAATTTACCCAAACAAATTTTTTATAATTTTCTTCCCACAGATAGTGCTTTCTTTTGGTGGTATTTGATCACCTCTGTTTTTTTATTTTTTACTAAACAGACTAAAAAATGTCTATGTTTCTGTCATAAAATTGTTTTCTCCCCTTTACTGATGGCCACTGATGAGATGGCACTGATGGGCACTGATGAGGCAGCACTGATGGGCACTGATGAGTTGGCACTGATAAAGTGGCACTGATGAGGAGGCACTGATATGTATAATTGATGGGTACTGATAGGCGGCACTGATATGCAGCACTGATGGGCACCAATAGGTGGCACTGATATGCAGCACCGATAGGCACTGATAGGCTGCACTGATGGGAATTGATAGGGGGCACTTATGGGCACTGACAGGTGGCACTGGTGGGCACTGACAGGCGGCACTGATGGGCACTGACAAGCGGTTGTGATGGGCACTGACAGACGTCGCTGATAGGTGGTACTGATCGGCACTGACAGGTGGCACTGATGGGCAGCACTGATGATGAGTTACTGACAGGTTTGACTGCTGGGCACTGATTGGCATGGTTATGGGCACTGACTGGCACTGTGGTGGGCACTCATTAGCACTGATATGGTCACTGATTGGCACTTTGATGGGCACTATCAGACTTTTATGGGGCACTGCCTTACCACTTATGGCTTTTTAGCTGCTGATGGGCACATATGAGGGGGCTGTGCTGATAATCAATGTGCTGATTGTGCACAGACCCGCCCTCTGACAGGGAGAGCCGCTGAACGGCTCTCCCTGTCAGCACAAACCGAGGAATGCCATTTACTGGCACATCCTGGTTCACACAAAGATCAGCTGTGATTGGTCTGACAGAGGCTTATTGCAATCGGAGATGCAGTGTGTCAGACTGAATCACCAACAAGAAAATGATTTCTCCTTTTAGTAGACCTATCCACAACTCTTGACTGATTTGCAACCTCAGATTAAACAGTTTCTTCTGGTATTGCAATTTTTTTCTCAGGGTCCCCCTTACTATGCAGCTACAAGGCTTGGCCACTCACAAGCAGCTATTTTTGCAACTGTGTATCTTCTTCTAGCTCAAAAAGAACACTATAGAGATTACGCAGTGTCACACCAAAAGATACTGTGCATTTTTATGGTCCATAGGTCCCGCTCTTCCCAACCCAACAATCATTTACACTGCCCTTCCCCTGTGCAGTCTTTATAGAAGAGGTGGCTTTTTGAAGGGCCACTCATCAGAACAAATTGGCTTAGACAGTCTTCTGATCTCAGACTGCAGGGCACAAACCAAAAGAGTTAGAAGAGCAATGTCATCACATAGACTAGAAATTGGCAAATAAATGGGACAGCATCCCAGCTTCCAGAAATTACCACAAAAAAACAAATGCCAAACAAGTATTGCACTAAACTAAAAAAGACATTTTTAAAAAGATTTACCTAAATTCAAACACAGATACTAACCAAAGATAGTTGGCTGTCTCCAAACGCCTGCTGTTTTCAAACTACTGATGTTCAAAATTATGCAATTTCAAGAGTGTGTCTCACTGGCTCAATATTCATAAGTTCTTACCAAACACTGCCCCAGTGTTTTCTTAGCACACAACATCAGAGCGTCATGGACACATATATGTGGCTTCTGGATGTTAGGGCCCACTTTTCTTGCTGCTGCATATATGTGTTACATGGTCAGGAAGAGGTTGAGCTTTCTACTGTAAACACTACCACAGATAACATTCACATATGATCCAAAATCTTTGCATAAACCTTTAATACACATTTCACCACACTGCTACTTACATCAGCAGGGTGGATTGCCATGCAATTCTTCATCAAGCTAATGGGATTTAATACAGTTCCAAATTAAAGTGTATGTCTTGACAATATACTGTATATTTTATAGTGCTGAGGGGTGTGAACCTTTATCAGTTTCTTACTGCTGGGTCTTGGCTAGAGAGACTTTCCAGAATGTATGCCTGGTATACACTATGCCCTCTCAGCTGATCGAAAAAAACTGAGGAGCTCACTGTACTAATGGTCCGGTTTTTGCACAGAGATCTCCCAGCTGAGCTACCCTCCCCTCCACAGCACACCGGTTAGCACTCACAGCCATTGGCCGATCAGCAAATGTTTTTCTGGCATTCGCGTTCTACAGAAACCAGACTGGCTTCTGTTAGATTGGCTGCTGTACACAAGGGCCAAATTTCCCTGTCAATACTGGCAAACGTTTAGCTCATATGTACTAGGCATTACTGCCCCGGTGATAAGGCTTTCATCAAATAAAAAGTGAGGAAAGTTTCCAACAGCAACATAGTGAGAATGAAAACTTTGCAGTAGGCATTAGGGAAAGCAAGAGTGCCTGTCAGGTTATTTATTTCTGCCTGTGCTAGGCTGACCAGATGTCCCCAGTTTCCGGGGACAGTCTCTGGATTGAGGACACTGTCCCTAGACTGAATATGTCCTTGGTTCTGTCCCCAGGTTCAGGGGCAGCACCCATACCTATTGCTGACAGCTTAACCCTAGCAGAACATGCAGCAGTGAGAATATCCATCCAGCACAGCAGGGATTGGTGGGCAACCCAGGACGTAAATGGCCACAAGTGAGTGGAGCTGTCAAATTGGAGCTCTTATGTCGGGTAGACAGGGCTGATATATGGAGCTCTGCCCCCTTCGTCTGACAACCTGTGCACAGACAAACAGCTGGCAGTTATACATTGGTGGGCGGAGAGTAAGGCCCCATACACACAAGAGGATTTATCCGCAGATACGGTCCAGCGGACCGTATCCGCGGATAAATCCTCTCGAGGATTTCAGAGGATTTCTATGCGATGGCGTGTACACACCATCGCATTGAAATCCGCGCTGAAATCCTCTGCCGATGACGTGTCGCGCCGTCGCCGCTATTATGACGCGGCGACGGGCGCGACGCTGTCATATAAGGAATTCCACGCATGCGTCAAATCATTACGACGCGTGCGGGGAATCCCTTTAGACGGATGGATCCGGTAAGTCTGTACAGACGAGCGGATCCATCCGTTGGAATGGATTCCAGCAGATGGATTTGTTGAGCATGTCAGCAAATATCCATCTGCTGGAAATCCATCCCAGGGGAGATTTATCCGCGGATAAATATCCGTTGGCGTGTACACACCATAGGATCTATCCGCAGAAACCCATTTGATGGGATTTATCTGCGGATAGATTCTATGGTGTGTAAGGTGGCAGGGGGTGGGACCAATTGTAACTACTGTATGTGTACCAGCAGTGGTGTATAATTCAGGTTTATTATACACCGTTGTGGGTGCACATACAGTAGTTACAATTGAAAAAATATATAAAAGGTGGCGCTAAGCATATACAAGTGAATATACAGTATATATCATGAACCAAAGTCATGAACATATACTGTATCACTGCAAAAAAAACACATATATTGTTGAACATATAGCATGCAAAAAAGTTTATTAGTGCTAGTGTTCCCAACCTAAAAATGCAAAATAAAAAAAAATAAAAAACAAGATTCTCTTATTGCGTTTAAGATTTTATTTTTTATTTTGGTGCAGCGGTTCCCATTAAAATCTATACTGGACCTGAAGGGTCTGGTATGGATTTTTGGGGGAAACCCCACGCCATTTAAAAAAAAATGGTGCAGGGTTCCCCTAATATCCATACCAGACCTGAAGGGCCGATATAGAATTTGGGGGGACCCCACGTTTTTTTTGGTTCGGTGCACTACTTTACAGGCATACTATAGACACCCCCCAGATACGAAATTTAAAGGAATATTTTACTTTTATTGTTTCACTTTAAGCATTTTTAAAATCACTGTTCCCGTATAAACGTCTGTTTTTAAAACTTTTTTTGCATTGATACATGTCCCCTGGGACAGGACCCAGGTCCCCAAACACTTTTTATGATAATAACTTGCATATTAACCTTTAAAATTAGCACTTTTGATTTCTCCCATAGACTTTTAAAGGGTCTTCAGCGGCTTTCGAATTTGTCACGAACACCCTCAATTGTTCGCTATTCGGCGAACAGGCAAACACCCGATGTTCGAGTCAAACTAACGTTTGACTCAAACATTGGGCTCATCCCTAATAGGAAGTGTAGAGTTGTGCTGCATTTTTGGGCTTTTTATTGGTAAATAGAATCCAGAACATACTGATAACCATTGTACACCATGAATAAACCTACACTTTCTGACTTGCTGGTCACACCCACTTCTGGTCACTCTCACATGTAGCGCACCGCATTAGCACCCTCACATTTACCTCAAGCACCACCATAGCACCCCCCACAAAAATTGTCTGGAGCAGTCCCTGCCCGGATTGAATTTGAATTCTGCCACCCCATCCCTCCGTCCAAGTTTCCAATCTTATCTTTTTAACATTTTTTAGTCATATCCCAAAAAATTCTAAGAACTATCTTTTTAAGAGAGAAATAAGGGGGCGTGGCTAGCCATCAAGCTGTATGGACGGCTGAACCTACAGCTCCTGCACTGACCGGAGGATTACCCGCATTTAGTGCTGATCCACTCACCCAAAATGCACCACCAAGACCCCCATGCAGTGGGGAACCAGCCCGGAACCTCCCGCAAACGGAAGGAATACAGGATTCCCCGTAAACTAACAGACTTTTTCTCCACAACACCCGGAGGGAATATCCAAGATGGCGCCCGCGACCGCTCCCCGCGAGGCGATCGGGCCTACACGGACCTGCCTGATGAGGAGGATTCGTTTGAACGGCCGCAAGTGACACCCGTGATTCCTGGACCGCCATCCACCTCCAGCAGTCCGGCAAAGACGCGGATGCGTCTCGACTCGGGGGCGCAGGCCTCAGAGGTAAGGCCTAACATGGACGCTCTCCTCACACTGCCTCCCGCACCATCCCCTATTGCGGCCTTCCCCACATCAAACCAGCCTGTAGTAGACACACAGCTGAAGGATATGCTCATTACCCTGCACAGCTCCCTTCACAATGACATATCCACTATGTTCTCTGCATTTAAACTTGAGATGGGTCATATAGGAAACAGGATGGGGCACGTTGAGAATCAGATGGGAGCCATGACTGAAACGGTGAATGACCTAGTGGATGCACATGACCATGTCAGAGATGAACAGCAGTGAGTGCGGGCCAAAATGGCGGACCTCGAAGACAGATCGAGACGAAATAATGTAAAAATTTGTGGTATACCTGAATCGATCATTCCAGACGATCTAAACATGTACGCTAGGAAAATGATCTCCACCCTGCTGCCTGAGCTTCCCCCTGTGGAAACCATAATTGATCGTATCCACCGCCTGCCAAAACCCCCCCCATCTGCCTGCAGAAGTCCCCCGTGACACACTGATGAAAATTCACTTTTTCCACGCAAAAGATATGCTCCTAGCCAAAAATAGGCGACTGGAACAACTGCCACCGCCCTATTCTAAACTGCAACTGTTTGCGGACATTTCTCAATACACCAGACAGCAAAGGAGGCAGCTCCAAACCATTACCAAGCCGCTCAAAAATCACAAGATACCCTATCAATGGGGATTCCCGACCAAGCTACTAGTGACCAAAAATGGGGTGAAACATGCCATTCACACAGTGGCAGAAGGAATATCCTTACTTAGGAAATGGAAGATTATCCCTGAAACTGAAGACCTACCCCACCTACCAACTGGGGAGAAGCATCGTCCTCTCTCACAAAGTCCTCACTTTGGTGAGATCAAGTGATCATGGATCAGTGCAATCCTCTAGCTAGTTACGTTAGCACTCCGGTCCAGTGCCTGCTCGTTGCAGTTAGCCCACAAACTCTTACCCCCTGATAACGCTCAGTGGTCATACTGTTATACCACTGACCCTCGTTAGTGTTTTGCTGCTCCCTCTCCTCCCTACCTAACCTGTTCCTACTGCACTTATATACCATACCAATAACTGTTGTCCTTTTCTCCTTATACCCGTCCTGATCCTGGAAGAATACCTATACGTTTGCGCACTTTTCACTGAAGACACCGCCTTCGTGACCCCCCGGATCCTCTGGGCCTGCAGAATCCTCCTCTAGCCCAACTTCACACCAAGAGAACTGTGAGTACTGCCTTTCCCTTACACACGACGCACCACCTCACACGATGCCGAAATTCCTATCACTCAACGTGAAAGGACTAAACCACCCGGCCAAAAGGGCCTCAATGTGGAAAACCGCTCGAGACTCTGGGTGCGATGTCCTCTGTGTGCAAGAGACACATTTTAAGCTCTCTGCAGAACCCTCCTGCACAAACAAAGATTTTCCTCACCTGTATAAGGCCTCGGGACCTGATAAGAAAAATTGAATTTTGGTAGCCTTCAAAACCACGGTCTCACTGGACCTTCACAATTCCCTCGCTGACCCAAATGGTCGATACTTGGCATTAGACTGCTCCCTGAATGGTGTAAGACACACCATTGTGACGGTATATGCACCCAACAAAAGACAGATCCCTTTCCTGTCCAAACTGATGAAAACACTAGATCGCTTTAAACAAGGCCGCCTTGTCATATGCGGAGACTTCAATATTGTACCAGACAACTCTATTGACGCCTCATCCAGACCTGGTAGGACTTCGTCACCCATGGGCAATTTCATTCGCTCGCACGATCTGTATGATGTGTGGCGTTGCCACCACACCACCGAAAGAGACTATACCTTCTACTCCCCCTGCCACAACACCTACACCCGCATTGACTATTTTTTTTTTTTTTTTAAATTGTTTATTTATAAATTTTGCAAATCGTACAAAAAAAGTACAGATGAATAATTAACAGTATAAAGAGATACAGGTATACATTGTCTTAGTGAACTACTAAGCAAACAAAATCAGCATAAGTATTGGAATAGTGATGTGAAGAGACGATTGTCTTGAGTGGGAGTAAGGGAGTGCATCACAGTATCAAAAGAGAAGACTCAGAAAATGGGCGCGATAACATCTGTCCAAGGGCCATGGAGGCAACATAATCATTCTATAAACATACTGTAAAATTGGACAGAAAAACAAAAATAAAACCCTGCATATAAAAGTGGTAAACACACTAGTGGGAAGCTTAGGTAAATGAAGCAAACTAACTTGATTCGTCTCCTTCAGACCCATAAACTGAGTCATCCCACACTGACCACGTATCAGAAAATTTATTCTCCGTACCCTCTACTGTAGCCGTCAGTTGCTCCATTTTTCTGATGTCAGCCACAGTAGAGAGCAGCTGTGGGATTGTTGGGGGCGAAGAGGACAGCCATAGTCTGGGGATGACCCTCTTAGCAGCCAGCAGTATAAAAGATATTAATTGGCGCAAGGCCTTAGAGACACCAGGGAACGGGAGACCCACCAAACAGATCATGGGCGTCAGGGTGACAGGGGTCTCCACCAAGTCTTCTAACAATTTCTGGACTTGAAGCCAAAAGCGGTGAACAGGGGGACACTCCCAGAAGATGTGGAAGTGAGAGCCTACAGCGTTATTACACCTCCAGCATTGCTTTGGAACCGTTGGGTTGCGGGCATGTAATATGTCTGGGGTCCTATACCAATGCATCAGAACCTTGTATGCAGATTCCTTGTGGGCTACACATCGAGAAATCCTGGAGGTGTGCCTCCACACTCTCTCCCAATCTAATAGAGAGATGTCGTGTTGTAAGACCTGTGACCATTTTCTCATGTAGAGGTGAGCATTCGCCACCATGGGGACTGCCTCGTGCAATATCTTGTAGATGGTAGAGATCATTTGGGGCTCATGAGGGCCTCTAGCGCATAGGGATTCAAAGTCGGTTGGCCTTTCCAAAGTCAAAGAAGGGGATAAAGTAGAAAAAAAATGTCTAATCTGTAGATATGAGTGGAAAAGCTTTTGGGGAATCTGATGCTGATTCTGCAATTTAGGAAAAGTCAGAAGACGTCGGGTCACTGGGTTAACAAAGTGTCGTAGTTGGAAAAGACCTGCCTGAGTCCAAGGTAGCATGCGGTCGTAAGAGAGGCTATCTGGGATGTCCGGATTAAATAGAACGTTCACGAGTGGTGGGCTCGAAGAGGACAAGGAGTAGCGTTCAGAGCAACGTTTCCAAATAGATAACGTGAACAGCATGGGGGCTAAACAAAGTTTCCGCAATTGGGGCATATGAAGGGAAGCAGAGGGCCAAAGCATATAACAAGGGTGGACTGGAGTTGTGACATTCATTTCTATCTCTGCCCACCTATTTGGGGCTTTTCGAGAGGTCCAGGAGGTGAGAGCTCTCAGATGCGAGGCAAAATAATATTTAATGAAATCCGGGCCTCCCAATCCCCCCCTATTCTTCTGGGCTAGGACCATCGTCCCTGCCAGCCTATGGGAGGAATTATTCCAGATAAAGCGAAGACTCCTCCTTTGAAGGGTTTTAAGCAGCGTCATTGGGACTGCTACTGGTAGCGTTTCAAACAAATATAACAATTTAGGCAGGACGGACATTTTAAGAACATTAATTCTTCCCAACATGGATAGAGGGAGGGCGGTCCAATGGGTCAGCAAACGGTTAATTTATGAAAGCAAGGGAGGAAAGTTGGCCCGATATAGAGTGTCATAAGAGGCTGTGAGCTGAACCCCTAGATATGTAAGTGACTGTGAGCACCAATGGTAATTATACTGGCTTTGGAGGGAAGACAAGAGAGGTGGAGGGATGTTTATGGGTAACGCTTCTGTCTTGGCAGCATTAATTTTAAACCCTGAAAGGCATCTAAAGGCATCTAGAACGCTATGTAGATGTGGCAAAGTAGAGTGCGGGTGTGTGAGGGTGAGGAGGACATCGTCGGCAAATAGGGACAGTTTATATTCCGTGTGTCGAAGACGAACGCCTCTAATATCCGGACATTCCCGTATAACCGCAGCTAGGGGTTCTAAACTAAGGATAAAGAGCAGAGGCGACAGAGGACAGCCCTGTCTTGTACCATTGCTAAGGGAAAATGTACGTGATAGATGTGAGGAGAGTTGTACTTGTGATGTGGGCTTTGAATATAAGGCTTGAAGAGCTTGGACAAAGGGACCCGAGAATCCGTAGCGGGATAGAATTGCAAACATGAATGGCCAACTAAGGCGATCAAACGCTTTTTGGGCGTCTAAACTAAGGATCAAAGCAGGGTTCTTGGTTTTGTTAAGTAGATCAATAAGGTCAATTGTCCGACGTGTGTTGTCGCCTGCATGTCGCATGGGAACAAATCCAACTTGGTCTCTATGAATTAGTGCTGGTAAAATTAGAGAGAGTCTATTTGCTAAAATTTTGGTGAAAATTTTATAGTCTGAATTTAGCAGGGCGATGGGACGGTAATTATCAGGGGAGGATGGGTCTTTACCCGGCTTTGGGATCACGGTTACAGAAGCATGCAAAAATGAGGAGTGCGGTAGTTTACCCTGTAGTAGCGAATGAAAGAGAGTTAGCATGTGTGGAGTAAGAATCTGCAAAAATGCTTTATAATAGGAATATGGAAGACCGTCTGGGCCCGGGGCTTTATGTGAAGGAAGGTGTTTAATTACTTCAGTTAGTTCCTCAGTGGAAATAGGTTGATTTAGTGAGGCACGGTGATCTAATGAGAGTCTTGGGAGATGTACGGATGATAGGAAAGCGTCTAGTCCGTCTTGTGAAAACTGGGTCTGCGGGTCAGTGCTCAAGCAATTATAAAGTTTTTTGTAATAATCTCCAAAAACTTCAGACATGGTCCGGGGACAGTATGTAGGCGAGCCATCTGGCTGTATTATATGATCAGGGATATTTAGAAAAGGGCGGGGTTTAAGCTTATGGACAAGCATTCTGTGTGGCTTATCCGCATACTCATAACATTTTTGCTTGGACCATAATATTGACTTCGAAATTTTGTTTGTATCTACGGACTTAATGCGATTGCGAATAGCAATCACCACACGCAAGCGACTCACCGTAGGAGAGCGGAGCAACTGTGCCTCCGCTGTCCGCAGCTGGGCCACAAGCTCCGATCTTAGTTTAATAGAATCTCGTTTCAGGCACGAGCCGGCTGAGATGCACTCACCCCTAAAAAAAGCCTTATGAGCTTCCCATACAGTAGATATGTCAGGGCCTGAGCCTACATTTAAATCAAAAAACTCTTCCATGTTCCGGAGGAGCTTAACCTTAGTTTCAGCATGTCGTAAAAGAGATTCGTTGAGTCTCCAGTGACAAGTCTTAGGTGAGGCTGTCTGGAGCGCTAGGCTTAAGGTAATGGGGGCATGATCAGACCATGTTATAGGGTCTATTTCAGAGGAGACTATGTTAGGTAGCAGGGGAGCAGTTACTAGGAAATGATCTAGGCGAGAATATAGCTTGTGCGGGGGGGAAAAGAAAGTATATTGACGTTGAATAGGGTGTTTCACTCTCCACGCATCAAAAAGATTATGGGACCTAATCAATTTACGGAAGGAGGTGGACAATTTAAGAACCTGAAGAGAGGGGGTCTGGTGAAATAAAACACGTCTGTCTCTGCTAGGAGACATACACATATTGAAATCCCCACCGATAATCGTGAAAGGCTGAGAAAAAGAACGCAGCCGTTCAAGAACCCCGGTGAGAAAGCCAATCTGCCCTGAATTGGGAGCGTAAACATTAGCTAAGGTAAAGGAAGTATTCAGATGGGTACAGCTCAGGAGGACAAACCTACCCCTGGGGTCTAGACTTGAAGCAAGGATTCGTAAGGGGCAAGAACGCTTAATCAATATGGCTACTCCAGCCTTCCCAGATGGGTCCGAGGCCATATAAACTGTGGGAAACAATCTAGATGCAAATTTAAAGGAACCTCCTGGGCGGAAATGTGTCTCCTGAACCATCACCACATCAGCTCCAGAGGATTTGAATTCCTTCAGCGCCAGCCAGCGCTTTCGTAGGGAATTCAAGCCCTTGACATTGCAAGAAAAAATCTTTAAAGCCATAGTACATACATGGGTAGAAAAGCAAAAAATATCTGAATACAATTCACGGGAAGGAGGTATTCCAACCCAAGGACAACTGAAAAAAACATATACACATCAGCATTTCTGAGCGG
Organism: Rana temporaria; assembly: GCF_905171775.1. Lineage (NCBI taxonomy): Eukaryota > Metazoa > Chordata > Amphibia > Anura > Ranidae > Rana > Rana temporaria. The sequence continues at coordinate 288,915,029 of NC_053491.1, read as the reverse complement.
TAAGACAATGTATGAGGACATTATAACCTGTGTCAAGATAAGAAACCAATAACAGGTCAAAAAAGGACCTGAGAAAAATTGAAGAGGTTTGGCAAAAATAAACAGTAAGAAAAATATGATACCTACATCAGAAAAAAAAAAAAAAAACATGTTTTGAAAGCCTGAAGGAAAAAAGTCCTTCAGGGGACCAAGGTGGAACACCTTGGAGATATAGAGAAACATGACGGTCAGCAAGAGCGACGGGTCGTGGCCCGCTCCTGTAGAAAGTTATTAGCCTCGGATGTAGTCAATTAACCTAGTGCAGAACTTAGCACCTCAAACTGAAACAGCAGGAAAAATAAAAAATAAAAATTTGTGTGGATGGGTTGTAGAGGAGAGCCCTCCCCGCAGACACCAGAAGAGGATGGTCGTGATCCTAGGCATCTGGGTATCAAAAAGAACAAACAAGGGGATGTATATCAAGGTTTCGGATTTCAGGTGGGGGGTCTAGATAAATTAGAGCGTTGTGGAGTGGAGAAAGCCTTCTGTTGTCTTCGCCAAACCGGGGTCCAGATAGCAGCGGGGGCCAGAAGGGGTCTGGTGGCCATAGCAGGCGGTGGGAGCTGTAGTTCCTCCTCCGGAACAGGTGGTAGGCCCAGGTTGCGGGTGAAATTTTCACATTCGTGGAGATCTCTGATGGAGTATTGTGTGCCATCTTTGGACGCTGAGAGCCTGAATGGAAAGCCCCATCTGTAGGTGACTTGATGTTGCTGAAGGTGCATTGTGATTGGGCGAAGGTTGCGCCTTTTAGCCAGGGTAATGGGAGAGAGATCATTGAAGATCTGGATCTTGGAACCTTTGAAATCAATGAGGTTCTTGTTGCGTGTAGCTGTTGTTAAGGCTTCCTTGCTATCATAATAGTGGAAACGGACTATTATGGCCCTCGGGTTGGATCCAGGAGGGGGTTTGGGGGCCAGAGATCTGTGTGCTCTGTCTAAGCGCCAGTCTATGTCAGGTATGCGAGGAGCAAGCGTAACAAATAGATCTAGTAGATAGACCCACAGGTCCTTATCGCTGACAGTTTCAGGGACCCCGCGGATCCTTATGTTCGAACGCCGCTCTCTGTTCTCCAAATCTTCTTGTTGGAGTTGGATTTGGGAAACTGTGTGCTTAAGATAGGCGTTTTCCTCTTCCAGAGCATGCATATACTGTATAGTCTCATCAAATTTAGTCTCCAAAGTGGCCGTGCGCTCTCCAAGCTGATCGATCTCTCCCCTTAGCTCTTGAGCGAGCTTTCCAACTTCTTTAGTTATGTTGCGTGTCAGGTCTTGTAACAATGTCTGTAGTTTCAGGTCTAGTACCGTTACTGTCACAGCTTCAGCAGGACTCTGTGGTTGGGACAAGTAACCTGCAGGAAGAGTGCCTGGCGCAGAGGCCATGGAGTCAGTGACTTCTGCCCGCTCTGCGGGGGTATTCGGAGCTGGGGATTGCGATATATATAAGAAACGTTCCATGGTTTGTGCAGGTCGCGAAGGTACTGGCGGGATAAAACCTTGATATATATTCTTCTGAAATCCTACCTTGCCCATGTAGAGCTCAGAGGTGTCTGGAGGCAGCTAATATCGATCCTGTAGCTGAGAATGCTTGTGAAGTAAAGCAGGATCCCATAGAGAAGGAGCGGGGGTCAAAAATAAAAAACTAAGACATGTCCATCACTGCTGCCAGCCGTACATGTGTCACTCTATTTTGCGCAGAACAGGGGCATCTGGATAGCAAGGCTGAGGCAGATGCAATTAAGAGGGTCCCTCCCTGGGGATGAGCACAGTGTCCCGACCGTGGGGGGGGGTTAGTGTAGAGGGATGCACTTGCAGAAAGCAGATGAGGCAGGTTTCAAAATGTCAGGGTGTCTGCAAGCCAGTGAAGTATAGTGCAGGCTTCCAGGGGGGAGGGGGGGGGGGGTTCTCAGGCTCCCAGAAGTGTGTAGGTCTTCTGGCCCCCTTAATGATGTTGCTGTGATAGGCCGAGAACAGAATCAGGCATCAAAGGGGGGGGGGGAACCTGGGAGCAGAGTCAGAGGTTGAGTGTACAAAAAAAAAATGGCCGCCGACCTCCACGACTAGGCCGGAGCCGTGGCGTTTCCTAGTCTGTTACCCCTCGGGAGGCCTCCGCACCGATCGGGACCTCCACCGGTCTCTCCACAGCCAAGAAGTAAGCCCCACCACTTACAGGGGATGGCGAGTCAGCCGACCGAGGGTAGGAGAGAGGAAGTGGGACAGGGAAGGCACCGTACCTCGAGGGGGGGCCCCGAAGGCCTCAAGCTGACTGCTGGGCTCCGGATGAAGAACAGGCACCGGAGGTCCTCCTGCGATCCCGCGATCTCGGGTGATGGAATGAGTTGTCTGGTGCTACCCAACGGGGGGGGGTGATTCACCCCAAACGTGGAAGATAGAGGGGACAGCCCAGGCCTCAAGATGGCGGCGAACCGCGGACTCGACAGAGCTTCTGGATGTTTTGCAGACGGCTCAACTCCACGATTTTTGGCCGGATTCGGAGCAGGAGATGTCCTGGTGTAGGTCGGGCAAAAAACCAGAGCCCTAGAGCCTCGATTCAGGGCGGATGGCCGTGGATTATGCACAGGGCCGGCGGAGCTCTGTACAGGCACGTCTTCTCCAGAGCTCGTTCGGACACGCCCATCTGACTATTTTTTGATTGATAAATGGACCCTCCCTACTGCCTCGGCCTCTGAGATCGGAACTATCACATGGTCAGACCATGCGCCAGTCATGTTAATCACCAGCGACTCACCAGCTACACCTGCTACGAGGATTTGGAGGGCTAACTCAACTCTCATGAACTCACCGCTTTACCTAGATCACATCAAAACATGTCTAGAAGAATTCTTTACCTTAAATGCAAATTCCGTTGCCGATAACTCGGTTCTTTGGAATGCCCATAAGGCATTCATACGAGGGATTCTTATCCAACTAGGAGCTAGAGAGAGGAGGAGGAGATCACAGCGCCTAGACTCCCTGACAGCGGATATCAAATCGCTGGAAGCCCAAAATCAATCGCACCCTGACGATACTATTAAACACAAACTAGGTATCCTTAGGCAAGAACTACGGTCCCATCTTTTAGACTCCTTTGAGAAAGCTCACACCCGCTTCAAAGCCACGCATTACTCTACAGGTAATAAAGCAGGGAAGGCTATGGCCGCAAGAATCAAAGGTCACCACTCCAAAACAAAAATTGCCCATCTCTACCACCCTGCTTCCAAACAAAAGCTTATAGACCCCTCGGCTATTGCTGACGCCTTTCGCCATTATTATAATACACTATATAACCTGAAAGATGACACCTCTGTACCACAACCCTCCCCCCAGGATATATCATCGTTCCTGGCAGAGATCAACCTTCCTAGTCTGTCCAAGGAACACCTTTTAACGTTAAACGCCCCGTTCACTTCCCTGGAGATGTTACAAACCATCTCGAAATTGCCTTCTAATAAATCCCCAGGTCCTGATGGACTCACTAGTGAGTACTACAAACTTTTTGGCCACACATTAGCACCCTTCCTCTCGAATGTTTGCAATGACGCTGCCTCATCCTCCTCTCTCCCTCCAGAAATGTTATCTGCCCTGATTGTTACACTACCGAAGCCAGGCAAGGAACCCACCCATGCGCAAAATTTTCGCCCTATATCGCTGCTGAACATAGACACCAAGATTTATGCGAAACTCATAGCCAATCGGTTGATTGACTTAATGCCCCTGCTCATTCATAAGGACCAGTCCGGTTTTACGAAAGGGAGGCAAACGTTCGATGCCACCCGCAGGATTCTCAACATCATACATAATGCCGGATCCACAAGAACGCCTTCTCTGCTCCTATCTTTGGATGCAGAGAAGGCGTTCGACAGAGTCCATTGGGATTACATGAGAGCGGCCCTTATCAAATTTGGTTTCCAAGGCCCCATTTTGTCGGCCATACTGGCACTATATTCCTCCCCTTCGACCCAGGTATATACCTCGGAAATGCTCTCACGTCCGTTCTCTATTACCAACGGCACCCGCCAGGGGTGTCCTTTGTCCCCGCTCATATTCAACCTGGTCATGGAACCCCTCGCGGAACATGTCAGGTCCCACTCCTCTATAGCAGGCTTCCGATTGGGCACTAAAGAGCATAAAATTAATTTATTCGTGGATGACGTGATACTGATGCTAGCGGACCCATTATCATCCCTGGCTTCGGTACAATCACTATTGCACAGATTTAGTACTGTCTCGTATTACAAGGTGAATGAACAAAAATCCCACATCCTAGACTTGGGACTGGACGCAATTACAAGTAACATACTCAGAAACACTTATCCCTATTCTTGGGCTGACGACGGTATAACATACCTAGGTGTGACACTTTCCAAATCGCTGACGGATCTATCAAAACGTAACTACACCAACATTAAGCAAGTACTGATCAAGGACACTACTGACCTTTCTAAACACGAATTCTCATGGGCAGGTCGCCTGGCGGCCTTTAAAATGATGTTGCTCCCCAAACTACTATACATTTTCCGTACGCTACCTATTCCTCTCTCACAAACATATCTCAAATCGCTACAGGCCATTTTAACCCACTTTGCGTGGCAAGGCAAAAAATCTTGGTGTGGACATTCTAAACTCATTAAACACAGATCGATGGGTGGGATGGGACATGTGGATATCAGAGACTACTATTTGGCTTCTATTCTCGCCCAGATGAAAGACTGGTTCACCAACTCACCAACTACACTATGGGGGGACATAGAAAACACCATGACACCAGGACCCACCCTATCTGGATGGTTGTTCAGCGTGGCCACGAGAAACACACCATTGACCCTCTACTCTCCTACCATCCAGGCCTCTGTCAAGGCTTGGAAAATCCTTAACACTACCCGATGGTCGAACCACCTGACCAAACCAGTACCCGTCCCACTAGAGACCCTCGCACTATTGTCACCTGACTTAGCTATCCCGACCTGGCTTTCAGACCGGATAACTTCCACTTCTGACCTACGCTCCCTTGCGTCTACTACCTCTTTCTCACAATTGCAACAAGAGCTCCACGCCCCTGCCAAGGACTATTTCACTTACTACAGGTTACAAAAATGCCTAGCGGCGAACCCTTCCCTAGAAGGATCTCTGCCCATTCACATCTGGAACTACTTCCTAACTGACACCAACAAACCAAGGGGCACCTCCATATTGTACTCTACCCTACAAGACAAAACCATTTTCCATAAATCAAAACCCCTGATCGATTGGGAAACTGATATTCAGACTCAATTCACTGACGAGCAATGGCAAACGGCAATCAAGGGTATTTACAAATGCACATCTTGCACCTCCCTTTGGGAACTCACCCAAAAAATACAAATGAGATGGTACATGACACCTCACAAGATAGCCAAATTCTTCCCGCAGGCCTCTAACCTGTGCTGGAGGGAATGCAAATTGCCTGGCACACTCATACACATCTTTTGGACATGCCCATGTATACGTAAACTTTGGACTGCAGTAAAGACGGTATTGCAGGACATCCTCCACTTTCACGTAAAATTGTCTTCCCACCTGGCCATCCTCAACTTGACTATCGACGAACTACCCCCGCACCTACGACTGGTGACCACACATGTTCTTTTAGCAACGAAACTTCTGTTGGCCAGGAAATGGAAAACGAAAGAAGTCCCCACACTCACAGAAGTAATCAACTTAGTACAAACCCATTGCACTTATGAAACTATCTTAGCCCGGGGGAAACCCAAATACTCTAAGCTGCTTGCCCTCTGGAACCCGTGGACCCTTTGGTACACGAACACATACACCAAGTGATACACCTTTGATCTTTGACCCTTGCTGAGATCTTCAACGGTACTCTTCCTCCCCCCCTTATGTCTCCCCCTCCCCCCCCCACCCTCTACCTCCCCACATCTGTACCCCGTCCTCTCCCACTCCTGGTCTTCCCTGCCCCCTCCCTCTATGTGTTTTACTATTAACACAACGCACTCTATGTTGAAGCCGAGACCTTGTTTGGTTTGATTTCTGTTCATTCACATGTTACTTGTTACGCTAAATCACTTTGACGCATCTTGAATGTGTGCTCAACATCAATCTATACTCATTATAGGTACGTTGTCATTTCTATGCAGTATTTTTGCATTATTGTCGTACTTGTAACGCTGAACTTTGAAATTTCAATAAAAAAATTATTTGAAATAAGAGAGAAATAACGTATATATCATACAATCATTCCATAAACACATACCACCTACACTGCATATATCATTTTAAGAAAATATGCTTATAAAATAGTTTTACCATTTGACAATGAAAAACAACAAGAAAAATGTCCCCAGATTTCATTTTAAAAATCTGGTCACCTTAGCCTGTGCCCCGGTGAAGAATTTTCTTCACTTCCTGTCTGATGAAACTATTGAGGAAAAGTCTCCATATAGCAGTAATACCCAACAAATGTTATAATCTTTTCCCACTTTCTGCAAGATTATAGAAGAAGTTTTTACATAACATCATACTTCAAGATAGCCGTCTGAACCACTTGTCCCAAGAGAAAATGTGATGCAGGATACTATGCAAAGAGAGCACTAGCTATAACACCTTCTTTCACTTGTAGCTAGTAGTATGAGTTCTATCTCATAAACAACAGCAACAATTAACATTTTATTATTATGTGGAATTATCTTATAAACTTTAATAATCTCAAGCTAAAGCAATGTAAACATGAATTTTAAAACACGATTAAGCTTTAAACTTTTAATTTGGGTTCCAAGCCTTAACAAAATACCCTGGTATCACATTTATTATCTTTGTTCATCCATCCACAGCATTGCCTGCAGTGAATTTGCTCTAATTTCAAGAATATTTTATCTACTAAGGATATATGCATGTCCAGATTAATTGCTTATTTATTTCATTACCATAATGTGCTTATTTATTTCAATGGTAATGTCAAAAACTCTAACCATATTATTCAATAACTTCAATTTAATTTATTTCAGTTCAGATTTTACCAGAAAACAAATCAATGGTTAAAATGATACATATCTGTTTGAAAGATTATCAAAATAAAGAGGTTATTTAAAAAAAAAAAAAACATGTTCAGTTTGTCTATCTTTATTTATTTGTATATTTTACTGTCTGTATACATTGGTAAAAACTGTAGACAGGTTTTTTTTTTTTTTTTTCAAGTGATCAGCTCCTCTAATGTTTTTTTCCTGTAGTTTGGCTATAGAAGGGGTTTAAATCACTGAAAATCAATCTGTTCCTACTACTCCAAAGCAAAGCTAATTAAACACAGAAATTAGCATTAATTGTGCAATAATTCACCTAAATTCTCTGGAGAATCCACAGAAAAACTATTGTTGTTGTGAGAATAATTAATCAAGACTAAATAACCAGTATTCAGTTAATGACTCTTTTGTCAGCTATCAGGTCAGTAAAAGTTATATTACTCTTATCAGATCCATATTACCGGATTATATATTTTACAACTTCTACAAAGATGTGATTACACACTAGCTACTGAAAGAGGACACATGTCTTAATCTTAAGGCAGGTCATAGATGATATGTATTTTTTTCCTGGAACCAGGAAAGAAAATTGCTTGATTCCCCCATCAACACAGTCAGGGCTAGATTCATAAAGCCCGCCGTAAGTTTGTGAGGGCATAGCGTATCTGACATATGCTACGCCGCCGTAACTTAGTGAGGCTGGGGCTGGATTCACAAAGAATCTGCGCCCTAAGTTACGGTGGCGTAGCATACATCTGCCGGCGTAAGCGCGCCAAATTCAAATTCTGAAGAGGTGGGCGTGTTTTATGTAAATAAAACATGACCCCACGTAAATGACGTCTCTAACGAACACCGCATGCGCTGTTCGTGAAAGAATCCCAGTGCGCATGATCGAAATTACACCGCAAATTGTCAATGCTTTAGATGTGAACGTAATTTACGCAAAGCCCTATTCGCGAACGACTTACGCAAACGACGTAAGCGACCCAAAATTCGACGCTGGCCCAACATCCATACTTAACATTGGTTGCTCCTCATATAGCAGGAGCAATGTTATGCCGGAAAAAGCCTTACGCAAATGACGTCAAATATTCCGTCGGGCGCACGTATGTTTCTGAATTGGCATATGCAGCTCATTTGCATATTCTACGCTGAAATCAACGGAAGCGCCACCTAGCGGCCAGCATAAATATGCAACTAAGATACTTACTTTACTGGCCAAGAATTGAACCGTCTGTGGCCGGCTCAAGGTAGATGTGTTGCTTATTCCTGCTCCTCTTGGGGAACCTGGAAACTGGGTACAGACCAAACTTATATTTCTGTTGAAACCACTATGGCCCAGATTCACAAAAGAGATACGACGGCGTATCTCCTGATACGCCGTCGTATCTCTGTTTTAGGGTCTTCCTAACTATGCGACTGATTCATAGAATCAGTTACACATAGTTAGCCCTAAGATCCGACAGATGTAATTGAATTACACTGTCGGATCTTAGGATGCAATACCTCGGCTGCCGCTGGGGGGAGTTTGCATCGTAAACCAGCGTCGGGTATGCAAATTAGTAGTTACGGCGATCCACGACGGTTTTTCGCGTTCACTACGTCGCTGCTAATCTAGTTTCCCGTCGCAAAGTTAGTCGTCGTTTTAGCTGCCCTAACTTTACACAGCCCACGTATGTGCTGTATAAAGTATGGCCATCGTTCCCGCGTCGAAATTTAAACATTTTTTGTTCTTGCGTAAGACGTCCGGGAATACGAAAGTACGTTACGCACGTCGCCGTTCGAAAAAATGATGTCACTTTGCGCAAAGCACAATGGGAATTTCAAAACGGAGCATGCGCAGTAGGTCCGGCGCGGGAGCGCGCCTAATTTAAATGGCACACACCCCTTTGAATTACGCGGGCTAACGCCGGAGGCCGCCAGCGTAAGTTTTCATGCAAGTGCTTTGTGAATCAGGCACTTGCAATGAAAACTTGCGGCGGTGATTGTACGTGAATCTGGGCCTATGTTTCCATCAACTATTACCCACACGTATTACAAATATTACAGGTATTGTTTGTTACATCTTTCTGATGGTGAGCCTTGTCTTTTAATGTAAGCTTAAAATAGTCCTTTAATACTTAAAGTGTTTGTAAACCCTCACATGTATTTAGTGAAGTGAATAGCCTCAGAGGATATACAGAGATGAAAAATATCCTCCTATATAAATTTTACTTGTTTATCTGCGGTCTTCTCCTCTCTACACCCCTTCAAAATTGCAGATCATGTTAAAAAATCGTTCTTCATCTGTCAGCAGCACAGAGGGTGGAGAGACTGCATTTATAGTGTGTGAGAGCTGTTTGGAGGAAACGAAAACCCTCCCCGTTAACACAACAGAAAAACTGTGTTGTAAATAGACAAGCTCTGTTCTGAGCTCTTCCTCCCCCTCCCGACACAAATTTTATGTCATGTGTCAGGGAAACACCATGAACAGGCAAAAGGTTTTAGCGAACATGCAGACTCTATTAAAGTCTATGGGACATAAACATGAAAAATCAAAAGTGCAGGAAACCCCCGTGGGCGTCAGAGGGGTCACCCATGACACCACGGGGAAACCGCAGGAAAAATCCATGGTATTAGAGGGGGGCGGGGTCACTCGTGTACGTCACGGGTGTCCCCACCCTCAGCTATTTAAGAGCTGTCACGGTGGGTGTAGCGTCATTCAATGGGAACCTCCCATGGAGGCATATCATGGCAGCATTTTTTTTCCAGTATCCTCTGGTCGAGAATGGATTACATCGCTGGAATTGTTTTTTTCTTTTTTAACCTCCCTGGTGGTATGATTATTTCAGAAAAAAGGTGCTGAAAGCGGTACCATTATTTGCAAGGAAATTTGGCGTTTTATACTGTAGGCCTGTAATTATTAGGAATAACTCATTTAAATCTGACCAAACAAGAGTCTAGTAGGCATCCCGGGTATGACATTTTTTTAAAACCAAAATTATAAATTATAATATAATAAATAATTATAAATAATTATAACAAATAATAATATAATTATAATAAAAATTATTCAATAATGTAATCAACTCAAAATCACTGAAATTTGCTCAGTTGCAGAATTGTCGCTGTCATTACTTTTATTTTTTTATGATGAATTTCCCCACAAATCGCTATCGCACAATTCTGCAAGTGATTATAATTTATTATCGCTGTTTTCTAGCTGCTCTAAAACCATTTTTGACATAAAGGGACACTTTTGGTTGCTATGGACAATCTACAGTTTGCAGGCAGAAAGAACAGTTTTTATTATATAAAAGTACATGTAGGACACTGGGCAGACCACTAGGGACAAGGGGGGTGTGCATTTTTTACATACAGTACTGTAATCTATAAGATTACAGAATACTGTATGTATTGTGTTTGTTTACCTTTTTGAATTTGGCGCCGTTCTCCGCTCCTGTGCGTCATAACGTCGCAGGGAACGGAGATCGGCGGCACAGGAGGACACTGTGTGATTTGAGCGAGGTCCCGCTCGCTCACACAGCGCGGTGGCATCACTGGATCCAGGGACAAGGTAAGTAAACCAAGCCTGTGGATTCAGCGAGGCGAGTCCGAGTCTGACTCGGGGTTACCGATCGTAGCCAAAAAATCTCACCCCGAGTCAGACTCGGGAATACCGCCAGAGGGGGTTAATAAAGGACTTGTCCCAAGCTGTGTCTTGTGTTTTTTAATTTGTTTTACACTTTTTTGTGAAATGGTAGGGGTACAATGTACCCCGTTACCAATTCACATAGGGGGGGCAGGATATGGGGGTCTCTTTTGTTCACATCCCTGTATGATTATGTCAGAGTTTTGGTTCTGAAAGCGGTACCATTGTTTTGCATGGAAATTTGGCGTTTTATATTGTAATCCTGCAATTCTTAGGAATAAATCTGACCAATCAGGAGTCTAGTAGACATGATAAAGTTTGAAACACAAAATCATAAATTATAATATAATAAATAACTATAAATAATTATAACAAATAATAATATAATAATAATAAAATATATTCAATAATGTAATCAAATCAAAAACACCGAAATTTGCTCAGTTGCAGAATTGTAGCTGTCATTACTTTTAGGCCCAGATTCACAAAAGAGATACAACGGCGTATCTCCTGATACGCCGTCGTATCTCTGTTTTAGGGTCTTCCTAACTATGCGACTGATTCATAGAATCAGTTACGCGTAGTTAGCCCTAAGATCCGACAGGTGTAATTGAATTACACTGTCGGATCTTAGGATGCAATACCTCGGCTGCCGCTAGGGGGGAGTTTGCGTCGTAAACCAGCGTCGGGTATTCAAATTAGTAGTTACGGCGATCCACGACGGTTTTTCGCGCTCGCTACGTCGCTGCTAGTCTTGTTTCCCGTCGCAAAGTTAGTCGTCGTTTTAGCTGCCCTAACTTTACACAGCCCACGTATGTGCTGTATAAAGTATGGGCGTCGTTCCCACGTCGAAATTTAAAAAATGTTTGTTCTTGCGTAAGACGTCCGGGAATACGAAAGTACGCTACGCACGTCGGTGTTTGAAAAAATGACATCACTTCGCGCAAAGCACGGTGGGAATTTCAAAACGGAGCATGCACAGTAGGTCCGGCGCGGGAGCGCGCCTAATTTAAATGGCACACGTCCCTTTGAATTACGCGGGCTTACGCCAGAGGCCGCCAGCGTAAGTTTTCATGCAAGTTCTTTGTGAATCAGGCACTTGCGATGAAAACTTGCGGCGGTGTAACGTATCTACGATACGTTACGCCGCCGCGATTCTACGTGAATCTGGGCCTTAGTGTTTGATGACGAATTTCCCCACAAATCGCTATTGCTCAATTCTGCAAGTGAATCCAATTTATTATCGCTGTTTTCTAGCTGGTCTAAAACCACTTTTAAAGGGAAACTTTTTGATTGCTATGGACAGCCTCCAGTTTCCAGGCAGAAAAAACTGTATTTATAATATAAAAGTGCATGCAGGGCACTGGACAGACCACTAGGGACAAAGGGGATGTGTAATTATTTCATACAGTACTGTAATGACAATGTAGATGACAGCTCACACACACAGTGGGGAGACATCGCAGGATCCAGGGGACAAGGTAAGTTGCTTTGCCTGGATACTGCGATGCGATCCTGAGTTTGGCTCGGGGGTTACCGCTAATGGTCCTGAAATCTTACCCCGAGCCAGAGGAGGTTAAAGGGGGCTTACAGATTCCGATAAGCCACCCGTTCACAGACCCCCACAACCACCGGGCAAAGATTGTGGGGATGATGTTCTTGAACCCCAAAGCATCCTCCCCATGTTGAGGGCATGTGGCCTGGTACGGTTCAGGGGGGCACTCTATCACCCCCCTCTTTTTCTGTGGCCTGCCAGGTTGCGAGCTCGGATAAGGGTCTGGTATGGATTTTGAGGGGGACGCCTAGGCCATTTTTTAAAACAAATTGGCGCAGGGTTCCCCTTAATGTCCATACCAGACCTGAAGGGCCTGGTATGGAATTTGGGAGGACCCCCATGCAATTGTTTTTTTTTTTTTTTAACCCATTCTGTTTTTTTTAAATGACTTTTATCTGTATTGCAGGACCCGACAATTATTTTGGCATGTCAAGTTATTTAAGGATTATATTAGAGATAATATTAATCCATTTGGATTCCGGGTCCAAATCGATCTGGACACTGAGTTCAAACAAACATGGGAACAAATACTTCAGGCATGTTCACGCAATTTAATGGTGACTTTAATAGGAGAATACTCAAAAAGATCCAACGCCCTTGACACAGAGATTATTAATCTGTGGATTATCAATGTGGGAAATTACAGAATTTCAAGACACATAAATCTGTTATAGCTAAAGAGAAAAAAATAAAAATACATTTAGAAACTTTTAATAAAGAGTTTCTCTTCAAAAAGGGACACAAATTTATACGAGCCTACAAATGGACCCAAAATAAATATAATAGCAAAAGTAATTTCAACCAGGGACAATATCACAATTCGACCCAACAAGGCCCTCACGTTTCTTCCCAAACATCTCACAAACAAAAACCTACACCAGGCACTAAACGCCAATACTATGGTGACCCTGCACAAGATCAAAAAGCCAAAAATCAAGTTTTGGAAAATACGTCCAGGCTTCCTCACTTGATCACTCCGATATCTGAAATATCAATGAATTGTTCCACACAAAAACCACCATCAAAGGATTTGATTTCCCACTAATGCACTTCCCAACTCACTTGAATTGGGTCTTAATGACCCATCTTTTTTAGAGCAAATTTTAGCAGGCGTCAAGCCAGCACAACCCAATCTTAGCACACACACACGAGTACCACTATAAACTCCCTGGAAGAATCCCAAATGCAAGTTAACACTGATTTAAGTATAATCAATTTATCCTCATATACTCTATCTAAGGAAGATGTTTCAATTTTACAAAAGAAATTCAACTTTTGCTCAAGTCAAAATTTGGATAAATTTGAGATATACAAAGACCTCCAACTATTTATCTGCAAATTAATTCTAAAGAAACTCTACCATAGACAACAAGGCAATGTAGACCACACCCCTAAAGAGAATCAAGCTTTGGATCAGTTGATCTCCCTTCTTGAAGAGAGTGATACAGCAGATCTCATTGACTCTGTTGATCTACCTAGAATTTTACAGTCAATAGAAACAGGATTACTATACCAAAACAAATCCCTCAAAGTCATTATTAAAGAAAAAAATCAGATTTTTGCCCACCCCCGAGCACTAATCCAAATGCTGCAGCATTTTTGAAGCTAGTGAACAATGATCTGGAGAAATTGAAGATACAGGCTAAGGGCTCCACAAATCTAAATGAGAAAGAGGTTGAAGCATTAAAGCTACTCGCTGATAACATCCAAATTACTATAAAACCTTGAGGTAAAGGTGGAAATGTCGTTCTCAACACATGCAAAAAAGTTCTCAATAATTATGATTGGTACCGTCAAATTCCAGCGGACATTACTGAGAAATATAACAGAGAATTCTATGTATTGATTGACACCGCCTATCTGAACAATGTAATTAATAAAAAAACATGGAGCTTCATCAGAAATAACTTTCCAAAGGTGCGCACATTCTATATCCCAAACTTCATAACAATTCCACAAACCCCCCAGGTAGGCCTATTATTTTGGGAATTTGCTCGATTAGTTATAATTCAAGCAAATTGGTCAATGAATTCCTAAGACCGTTTGTAACATCACTACCATCCTACGTGAGAGAGACTGTTCACTTCTTATAGATCATCAACAAACTAGACATTCCCCACTATGCTCTTTTAGTCACAATAGGCGTAGAAACATTGTATAATTCGATCCCACACGATAAAGGCTTAGCAGCTATTAACCATGTCCTGCAACAAGCCATTGCTGTAGACCCCGTTTACAATGAATTCATTCTTTCAATGCTGAAGACTATCCTTGGACAATGTCTTAACTTTTAATGTCTCCCACTACCTACAGATGCAGGGGGTTGTGATGGGGACCTGCTGTGCCCCATTGTATGCCAACCTGTACCTGGGGGAGTGGGAGACAATGTTTTTGGCAGATGAACGTCTAGCCATCTACACTGATCACATCCTTGGATGGTATTGCTACATCGACAATATCTTGATCATCTGGGATGGATCACAGGATATGCTCCAGCAGTGTATTTTAATAATGAACAGAAATTACTTCAATCTAAGTTTCACCATGCCTACAATAAAAATTGTATCACTTTCTTAGATGTGGAAATTTATAAGGAAGAAGACGGTAAATTGTGTAGCAAATTGTACAGAAAGCCCACAGCAGGAAACACAATACTCCATGCAACAAGCTTTCACCTGCAACCTTTAATTGACTCCATTCCTTACAGTCAATATTTAAGAATATAACGCAACTGCACTGATGACGAAACCTTTGTAAAAGAAGAAGCAAAATTACATGGCAGACTTCTTGCAAGAGGCTACTCACATGCCTCTTTAATGACCTCAATATTGGGCACTTTCACCCCCTTCCTGCCCAAGCCATTTTCAGCTTTCAGCGCTGTCACAATTTGAATGACAATTGCGCGGTCATGCAACACTTTACCCAAATTAAATTTTTATAATTTTTTCCCCACAAATAGAGCTTTCTTTTGGTGGCATTTGATCACCTCTGCGTTTTTTTTATTTTTTTTGCTATAAACAAAAGAAGAGCGACAATTTTGAAAAAAAAGCAATACTTTTTTCTTTTTGCTATAATAAATATCCCCAAAAAAAAATAAAAAAAAAATGTTTTTCCTCGATACGTATTCTTCTACATATTTTTGGTAAAAAAAATCGCATTAAGCGTATATTGATTGAAAATAGGGGATAGATTAATAGCATTTTTTTTTTATTTTTTTTTACTAGTAACGGCAGAGATCAGCGATTTTTTATTGTGACTGCGATATTGCGGCGGACACACTGGACACTTTTGACACTATTTTGGGACCATTCACATTTATACAGTGAACAGTGCTATAAATATGCACTGATAACTGTGTAAATGTGACTGGCAGGGAAGGGGTTAACCACTAGGGGGGCAATCAAGAGGTTAAATGTGTACCATAGTGAGTGCTTCTAACTGTAGGGGGGGGACTGACTGGGGGAGGTGACCAATCTGTGTCCCTATGTACAAGGCACACATCATCGGTTATCTTCTCCCTGACAGGACGTGGATCTCTGTGTTTACATACAGAGATCCACGGTTCTGCTCAGTTACTGGGCAATTGCGGGTGCTCAGTTACTGGGCAATTGCGCATTGTGTCCACAGTAACGCGGCAGGTGCACGCGTCATACGACGTCCTCCCAGAACAAAAGCATTATTGTGCCACTGTCAATTGACGGCAGCCGGTAGTAAAGTGGTTAAAAAGATCCTATAAGCAAACATCTATGAAATCTAGAAGTGATTTACTATATACCAAAAACAACAAAAGGATAACAGCATGATGTTTTGGCCACGCGAGATACTCTTCAGACATATGTTGCAAATAGCACCAGTACGATCTGATGCACTCGTCTCAAAAAGGCCCACACCAAAGAACTTTTGGAATAACGCTGAGACACAGCAGCGCCCTGCACATGCGTAGCTCTGCATTGTGATGCAGTCGGTGTGCTGCCCTTAAGCTGGCCCTTGGAGGGCATCCTGCCTCGTTGGAGATGTGCCTGTGCCTCCTCCTCCTCCTCTCTCCTATCAGGCACCCACGTAGAGTCAGTGATCTTATCATCCCCTTCCTCCTCATCACTGTAGAAAACCTGGCAGTATGCTGCAGCTGGGGGAGCATGACTGCCAGTATGCTGTCTATCTTGGGCACCCCCTCTCTCTGGGCTCACGTTACTGCCTTCATCTATCTGTGTACCATCACCGGAGCCTTCAAAATGCTGTGCATCCTCATGCAGCATGTACCCAACACTGTGGTTAAACAGTTTGGGGGACTCCTCAGGAGGACATGGTGGGGCTAGGGAAGGAGTGAGTGATGCCATTGAGCAGAAGGGCAGAGGACGCCTTGGCAGTTACTTTGCCAGACAAAGTACCCTCAGCCTGGGTGAGAGAGGATGAGGAGGATGAGGCCGGCTTGGTCATCCATTCTACCAAGTCTTCGGCATGTTGAGGCTCAACATGACCAGCTGCCGAAAACAAGGACGAGCGTGTCCAACGGCCACGTGCTGATGAGGATGCACCGTGTCCATGACCAGCACTGTTGCCTCTAGATGCAGAGCCTGCTTGCCCTCGTGACTCTCTGCCTCTCCTTGGTGTCCTTCCAGACATACTAATGGCCTGCAGAGGACAAAGGCAGTGCACACACCTCATAGCTTTAGGTGCAAACTGCAGAGGACACGGGCAGTACACACCAAGTAGCTTTAGGTGCAAACTACAAAGGACACGTGCAGTACACACCAAATAGCTTTAGGTGCAAACTACAGAGCACACGTGCAGTACACACCAAGTAGCTTTAGGTGCAAACTACAGAGCACACGTGCAGCACACACCAAGTTGCTTTAGGTGCAAACTACAGAGCACACGTGCAGTACACACCAAGTAGCTTTAGGTGCAAACTACAGAGCACACATGCAGTACACACCAAGTAGCTTTAAGTGCAAACTACAGAGCACACGTGCAGTACACACCAAGTAGCTTTAGGTGCAAACTACAGAGCACACATGCAGTACACACCAAGTAGCTTTAGGTGCAAACTACAGAGCACATGTGCAGTACACACCAAGTAGCTTTAGGTGCAAACTACAGAGGACGCGTGCAGTACACACCAAGTATCTTTAGGTGCAAACTGCAGAGGACACAGGCAATACACCATGTGAGAATACTGTAGCTAGTAGATTAAGAAGAACTGATCTAGCTAAACTATACAGTGTATAAATATATGTACAACACCTGGGATGTATATATATCCTCTACACACTGTGGGGCAGATTCACAAAGATCTGCCCCGTCGCAGTGTATCTGAGATACGCTACGCCGCCGTAACTTACTTTTTTTGGTTTGAATCCTGGAAGAATTTGCGGCGTAAGTTACGGCGGGGTAGTGTATCTCTCGCGGCGTAACAACGCCTAATTCAAATCGGCGAGTAGGGGAGCATGTTTCATTTAAATGAAGCGCGTCCCCGCGCCGAACGAACTGTGCATGCGCCGTCCCTAAATTTCCCGCCGTGCATTGCGCTAAATGATGTCGCAAGGACGTCATTGTTTTGACGTGGACGTAAATTACGTCCAGCCCAATTCACGGACGACTTACTAAAAAAAAATTAAAATGATACGCGGGAACGACGGGCACACTTAACATTGAGTATGCCACCAAACAGCAGCTTTAACTATACGCCGTAAAAAGCCGACTAGAGACGACGTAAAAGAATGCGACGGCCACCCGTACGTTCGTGGATCATCGGAAATAGCTAATTTGCATACTCAACGCGGAAAACGAGGTGAACGCCGAAGAATTGCATCTTAGATCCGAAGGCGTACGAAGACGTACGCCTGTCAGATCTAACCCAGATGTCGTTGTATCTTGTTTTGAGGATTCAAAACAAAGATACGACGCGGGAAATTTGAAAGTACGCCGGCGTATCAGTAGATACGCCGGCGTACTCGCTTTGTGGATCTGCCCCTGTAACTTTAACTGACTAGCCTGCCTGCTCTATCTACCTATAAAAAAGACACTCTCTCTCTCTCTCTCTTAGACAGATCTCTAATCACCGCCGCAACACACTACACAAGGCCGACCTGCAGGCGGCCTTTTATAGTGTGAGGCGTGTACTAAACCCCCTGAGCCATAATTGTCCTGGCTTTGGCCAATTATGGCTCTCCGTTTTTTGCATGCTGTGATTGGCCAAGCATGCGAGTCATAGTGCATGCTTGGCCAATCATAAGCCAGCAATGCCGCAGTGAATTATGGGCCGTGACGCGCCACTCGAATTTGGTGCGAACCGCCCGTAACGTTCGTATTTCGACGAACGATCGAACATACGATGTTCAAGTCGAACATGGGTTTGACTCGAACACAAAGCTCATCCCTACTATTAGTATTACTAACTAGCATATACCTGGCATGAAGGCATGTATGTATACACATGCACTGCATCTTGTCACAATTTTTTTGCAAATACAACATTTTTTACATTTATTATATATTTTTAACAAATTTTGTGACAAATGAGGATGTATGAATATACCATTTTGACTTATACTGTACATCTTTTGACCATGTTTGACTTATACATTCATTAATGTAAATTTACTTCCAACTGACGGATTGCTTTTCATTATCCCTGACCAGCTGACCCAGTTTGATGTGGTCCGCACCTAGTTTGGTGGTATTTTGGTTTGGTAGGCATGTATTGGTTTCACCCCTGTTTTTTGTCTTTCCAGTGCTCTCATTTGCCAGACCAACTATAGATAGGGGCAGGTCTAGGTTAAAATCTGCCCCCTGTCTATTGATTAGCACACCTGTGCTCCTCCTTAGGAGGCTTTAAAAATCATAGTTAGGACTGCAGCTACACAGAGTGCCTTGACGCTTGGCCTGCAGCTTCCCAGGTATTTGCAAATAACTGCAACTAAACCTCTGTTTTAATTACATATAGTTAGACAGATTAATTTGGTTTAGTGCTTCTTTGGTTGGTATGTTTGAGCCTGGTCATTATGGAAACATTTTTTATATTTTCCATATATATATACTTAATCGCATACTGCTAAAAACGCATCTCATTTAAAGTCCCAACCCTCCACCCTTTTTACACCTTTACAGGGATGGAGGCCTGTGGTAGTGTATACCACTTCCCTCACACAAAGTCCCAACCCCATTCCACGTTTTTAACATGTTTCTAGGGATTTCCATCTCTGGCCCCAGTATATCCTTCTGGCTGTTCCGCTGTCTTGGAATGTGAGGAGACAATTCTCCTCTGGGACGATAACCACTTTACCAAGTCTCCTTTGTAGACTTCCTATTTGCTTTGTTTGATGCCCATATGCCTTGAGATGGCAACCCCATTTGCACAGCTTTTCATCTTATCTACCTACATATTTTAATGTCATACAACGAAATATTGAAAACCACTCTGCTATCCAATTTATTTTTCACGTTCGTGTCCCATAGACTTTAACGATGTTCGCACGTTCGAACAAATTATTTGCCTGTTCGCATGTTTTGCTAAACCGAACCAGGGGTTTGGCTAATTTCTAGCTGCCCATGATTTTGATGGGACTTCCACTGTGATTACCTTTCTAGGTATCACCTTAGACACCGTCCGCATGGTCACCAGTCTGCCTCAGGAAAAGCTGGATAGGATTCAAGGTATCATACACAGTCTGATCAGGTCCCTGGTGTGCTCTAAGAAAGATTTGCAGTCACTGTTAAGCATGCTTAACTTTGCCATGAGGATTATTTCTCAGGGCAGGTCATTTGTGTCTAGGCTTTTGTTTTTTGTTCCTCTCTACCAGGACATCTATTCTGCGGTGCAATTGCAAACCGATGCTTGGGCGGATCTGCTTATGTGGGATTAGTTCTTGTGTAATTTAAGCAGGATGTCTATGTTTATACACCCATCTATGACCTTGTCTTCCAGATTTTTTTGGATGCCGCCGCCTCAGTGGGGTTTTCAGCTATTTTTGTGTGTCAGTGGTTAGCCAGTATATGGTCACCTGAGGTATTTGATACTAGCAGGTTTGCTTAGATGTCTGCATTATTTGAAATGTATCAAATAGTGGCTGCAGCTGTCATTTGGGGACCCTCTTGGTCTGGGCACACAGTGGTTTTCTACACCGATAACTCATCCACTGCAGAGATTATCAATAAGGGTAGATCCGGTCTCTCCTGATAATGTCCTTCATGCGCAGGTTGACGTGGTTGGGTCTCATGTATAATTTTCATTTCCAGGATGAGTTCATAAGTGGGGTCTACAATGTGGCTGCTGATGCCTTATCTTGTTCTGAATCCCACCGTTTCTTCCAACAGGATTCAGAAGCAGATCAGGTGGCTAAGCCGGTTCCACCTTTTGCCCTGCTGATATTAGAATAGACGTACTCAAGGAACAGGCTTCCAGCCTGGTGAATGTTTTACTGTCAAGGAACACTCTCAGGGCATACAAGACAGTGTGGAGGTGTTTCTGTGGCTTCACGTCCCTCTATCCCTGCAACTGGGTGGGGGATGTCAAGCACATGATGACTTTCTTGGCCTATTGTCATGGCAAGTTGTCACTGTCATTCAACACCATCAAGCTATACCTTTCATGTATTCAGCACTTCTTCTCAGTTCTCCATCCTGACAGACTGTCCTTTTTTGCAACTCATCCTATCAAAGCCACAATCAAAGGTATCCAGAGAATGCAGGGGAAGCCAAGGGTTAACTAGCAGATGTATTGTCCCTTTCACCCTTTGGGTTAGTCCCAGCTTGGTCCTCAAGGCGGCTGTTTTCTTTAGTTACTTTGGTTTCCTCAGACCTGGGGAGGTGTCTCAAGCTGGTCTTAATGCACCGGTACTCCTCAAAGGTAGTCTTACTAGGTTACCTGATCATTTTACACTTTAGCTCCCCAACAACAAGAAACAACAGACAGGTCAGGGTTTTGTGATTAATTATTACAGAACCAACGCTGGCTGGTGTCCAGTTGAGGTCTTGGATCAGCTCTCCTTGTTTGTAGCAGCCCCTCTCGATAGCCCGTTACTCCCCTTCCCTACACAGCCTCTTGCTTCCAGACAGTTTATCTCACATGTCAGAATTCTGATTGCTAACTTGGAGTTGAACCCAAAACAGGTTTTGGGTCATTCCTTTAGGATTGGGGCAGCATCCGCAGCATCCAAGCAGGGGATTCCATCCCATGTTATCAAATACATGGGATGCTGGCAATTGTCTTGTTACAGCTGGTACATTCCTGATACCCATGTGGAGGTCAAGCAAGCTTTTTCTACTTTGTTGAATCAACTGTTTGTTATGTTTACATTAAATTTCACTTCACTGTACCTAGTTGGTGTCTCTTTGCCCTCTTTTAAGCATACTCTCACATGTGACCATAGCACACCTCAGGTTGCCATTAGTTGGGATTTAAGTATCCTCCAGTATCCAGACTCTGACTACAAATACTCTTTATGGTCGTGGCCCAATGACCAAGACAGATATGAATCACATAAACACGCAACAAGACTTACAACATAAATAGACCTGAAGTGTGCCTTGGTGGTCTGGTCGGTATGCCAAGAAAAGGGGCAAAAGACTCAGATAGGGGAATAACTCTTTCTTGATTCTCGTGGTTATTGAGCCAGCTTAGTGGATGCTTGTGCTATTTCACCTGAGGATTTGGGATGTATGTGGCAAAGCAAGCAGACTTCCATCAGCCTTGTTTCTTGATTACGTGGTCTGGTACTCCATGCTGGGATGCAGCTGAAGCTGCTCCAATCCGGAAAGAATGTCCAGAGAACTGACTGGGGTTGATGCCCAAGTTGCTTAATAGGATCCTGACATGCCTGATAAACTGGCTGCCACTCAGGGGGCTAGTCAGAAAGGGTAGCAACAGGCTACCATCAGATAGGCTGGGTAGATGAGACAGTAGCCAGTTGAGCACCATCACTGGGCACCAGGTGTTTTTAGTCTGAAACAGGTTGATGTCAACCCTGGGACCAGTTTGTTGCTTTTTGGAGACTGTAAGATGATGGGTATAATGGTCTGGAAAGCGAGTCAAGTAGCATCAGAGCTCACTAGGTCATAGTAAATCGTAGAAGGCCAAGTAGATGGCCGCTTGGATGACCAGGCTGGGTAAAGCCCCAAAGGGAGAATGAGTAAGGATTTCAGAGATATCCCTGAATATGGCTCGTGATAGGTAAGCTTTTGCCACTGACTACAGGTTGGGGCTTCTGTATGCCCCTTAGGAGGGACCTGACTGCATGGGTCGAGAATACTGACAGTTTTCTGGGGTCCTGCAGGGGTACGCCCCTTGCAGTGCTGCCAGCTTCCCTCCTCTCCACTCTTCTACCTTTTCTGAATGAACACTTCAAGTGGTCTGTAGTGTTGAGCAGAATATGCCATATTCGATTTCGCGATATATCTCGAATATATATTCGAATATTCGAGATATATTCGCTAAATTCGAATATTCGTGATATTTTATCGAAATTAAATGATTGCGATTTTTCGCTATTGCGAATGCGAAAATAATTGCGATTTTTTGATAACTGCGGTAGGAGCACTCTGATTGGCTCAGAATATTTGTGATATTTTATCGAAATATCGCAACATGCGAATGCGATATTTATTGCGCAATTTCGAGAAATGCTGGAGGAGCGCTCTGATTGGCTCAGAATATTCGTGATATTTTATCGAAATATCGCAACATGCGAATGCGATATTTATTGCGCAATTTCGACAAATGCTGTAGGAGCACTCTGATTGGCTCAGAATATTCGTGATATTTTACAATACAAAATAATTGCGAATATTCGGCAAATGCGGAAGGAGCACTCTGATTGGCTCAGAATATTCTTGATATTTTACAATACAAAATAATTGCGAATATTCGGCAAATGCGGAAGGAGCACTCTGATTGGCTCAGAATATTCTTGATATTTTACAATACAAAATAATTGCGAATATTCGGCAAATGCGGAAGGAGCACTCTGATTGGCTCAGAATATTCGTGATATTTTACAATACAAAATAAAAAGTGTTTTGCATTGGTGGTGATTCTTTACTCTATCCATCTGTCACAGCCGTTTGTCAATCAAACACCTTGAAGATTGAACACGTTCATGCTGCATGCTTTGGACTTTTTTTCACTTCACATATCAAAGACATTTTTATGAAAGATTATTTTTCTATTATTGGGACTATATTTCTTTATATATTTGTTTCACTGTGTATTTCACAAGTTATTTGCGCTTGCTTATTTTATAATTTGCCCACATGTCTTGTCACTAGACATATTTTTTATTCTTGTAGAGCGACTCCATTTTCTGTCTTGTATTAATTTATGTTGTATAACATTTTTGAGTTGCTGCTGTATTCTCCCCTTTTTTAAGGTATGCGCAATTTTTTCCTTCTTACAAAAAATAATAATATCAAACATACAAATATTCATAACATACACATACACAAAGCCCCCCCCCTTTTGCATCAGAGACAATCAGAGTTCTCCTACCACAGTTATCGAAAATTCGCAATCATTTTCGCATTCGCAATAGCGAAAAATCGCAATTTTTTTTTTTCAATTTGGCAACATAAAAGGATCGCCTCAGCTTAGCTACTCGGCCCAGGGTCTCTAATCATACCAGCAATGCTTTTAGACGTCGATAGGATGTGATCTGTTTTAAAAATCAAATTGAAAAAATGCGAATATTCGGAATTGCGAATATTCACCGCGAAATTCGAAATATAGCGCGATTTCTCGAATATGCTATATTCGAGTCGAATATTCGCAATGCGAATATTCGTGAGCAACACTAGTGGTCTGTACCGATTTCTTCTGTCTTCATTCTTAACTGAAGCATAACAAAATATGTACTCTGTACTGCAGGCTGCAGAGAAAGATACTGGGGAATCTCTGTCCTCAGTTTCTCTGTCTCAAAAGTGAGACGTCAGGGGTTTGTTTAGAACCTTGATATTTCACCAAAGCCCCATAACCGGGCTCCTAATAATAATAATAATAATAATAATAATAACTCCTGCAGACTGTTACTCCTCCTCTGCACAGCTTCGGCAGACTGTTACTTCCAGGACTCTTCTCCTCCTGCACAAACTTCCCTGTCACAGCGTTAGTCTTTCAGCCCCATCATCTTGAATAGGGATGAGCTTCGTGTTCGAGTCAAACTCATGTTCGACTCGAACATCGTATGTTCGATCGTTTGTCGAATTGCGAACATTATGGGCCGTTCACACCAAATTCAAGTGGCACGTCATGGCCCATAATTCACTGCGGCATCGCAGTGCATTGCTGGCTGATGATTGGCCAAACATGCACTATGACCCGCATGCTTGGCCAATCACAGCGCCGTCTGTACAGAGAGCCGTAAATGGCTAAAGCCAGGGTGGCTTTGGCCAATTATGCCTCAGGGGATTTAGTACACACCCTACACTATATAAGGCCGCCTGAAAGTCGGCCTTGTGTAGTGTGGTGTGGCATTGGTGAAAGACAGACAGAGAGAGAGACAGCGTCATTTCAATTGAGTTAGTTAGAGCAGGAAGGCAGGCAAGTCAGTTAGCTGCAGTTACAGTGTGTAGAGGATATATATGCATCCCAGGTGTTGTGTATATGTATTTATACACTGTATTCAGTTTAGCTAGGTCCGTTCCTGTATTCTCTTCCTAATATACTGACAGGCAGGCAGGTTATTGTGCTAGCTGCAGTATGTTCACTTAGTGTACTATGTCCTTTGCACAGTGTACACCTAAAGCTTACCTGAATACAATTGCTGGTGTTCTCATACAAATACAGGCAGGGACCTCCTGTATTAATTTTTTAGTGTCCTTTGCACAGTGTGCACCTAAAGCTTACCTGAATACAATTGCTGGTGTTCTCATACAAATACAGGCAGGGACCTCCAGTATCCAGTTTTAGTGTCCTTTGCACAGTGTGCACCTAAAGCTTACCTGAATACAATTGGTGGTGTTCTCATACAAATACAGGCAGGGACCTCCAGTATCCAGTTTTAGTGTCCTTTGCACAGTGTGCACCTAAAGATTACCTGAATACAATTGCTGCTGTTCTCATACAAATACCACAAGCAGGGTTCTGCAAGTATTTTCACTTGGTGTACTGTGTCCTCTGCACAGTGTGCACCTAAAGCTACCTGACTACAATTGCTGGTGTTCTCATACTAATGCCACAGGCAGGGAGCTGCAAGTATTTGCAGTTAGTGTACTGTGTCCTTTGCACAGTGTGCAACTAAAGCTAACTGAAGACAATTTCTGGTGTTCTCTTAATAATAATAATACTACAGGCAGGCATTTGATTCTGCTAGAACCCAGCTAAAGGAAGGCAGTAAACGTGAGCCCAGAGAGAGGGGGTGCCCAAGAAGGACAGCAATCTGGCAGCCATGTTCCCCCAGCTGCAGCATACTGCCAGGTTTGCTACAGTGATGAGAAGGGAGGGGATGATGAGATCACTGACTCCACGTGTTTGCCTGATAGGAGAGAGCAGTTTCTTGGCAAGCGTACCTAAAAGACCCACACCAAAAAACAAAGCAGACCTCTTCTTGCTCCTCATCAGCTGGGATCTCAAACCCTACTATACATTCAGTCTTCTCTCGAGCCTGCACTGATAGGAATTAAGGTGTAGAATTAGGTATGTCACAGCCAAGTACTTGCGGGCAATCTGCTATCGGTACACCAACATCAGATTGTACCAGGTAAATTTCCCTGCCCCAGCTGCTGCAGCGCCCAGCCATCCACATGCCCAGTGGTTGAATACTAGCTTGGCTAAATTTCTAGCACTTCAACTGCTGCCTTTTCAGTTGGTAGACTCTGCCCCCTTCTGTGAGTTTGTGGAATGTGCGGTACCTCAGTGGCAGGTTCCAAATGCCACTTTTTCTCACAGAAGGTGATTCCGGATCTCTACTGACATGTGGAAGGCAATGTCCATGCCTCGCTGGACAGGGCGGTCAGCAGTAAGGTGCATATTACCGCTGACTCATGGTCCAGCAGGCATGGAAGGGACGTTACCTATCTTTCACGGTGCACAAGAGTAACTGTGAGGGCTTACAGTGTTGTGGCAACACCACCACCACCATCACCAAAGGCCCAATTTTACTGCACCTGTTCAACAATGGCATGTAATTACAATTTTTTATATAATAGTTCACAGCAGGGTGTTCCAGCGCCCACCAAGACTAACTGTGAGGGCTTACAGTGTTGTGGCAACACCAACACCTAAGACCCAAATGTATGCAGAGTATATATGGCAGGCCCCTACTTTCAAACATCCAACTTACAAACGACTCCTACTTGCAAACGGAAGGAGACAACAGGAAGTTCGAAGAAATCTACCCCTAGGAAGGAAAATTCTCTCCTGTAAGAGGTGTCTCCTCCCCACTGATGCTTTATCACTAGGGTTGAGTGAACCCGAACTGTAAAGTTTGGGTTCGGTAAGGACTTTGGGTTTTTCCCGAACCCGAATAATTGGAAAAAGTTCGGGTTCAGGTTCGGAGTTCGGGTATGTTTTGGCGCGCTGCACGGCAGCCAATCGCCATTTGTTTTACTACTGTGACTGGGAACTGATCACAGCCATGCCTACTTATGGCATGGCTGTGATTGGCCAGTGCAGTATGTGACCCAGCATGTGACCAGCCTCTATATTAGATCGAGGCACACAGCACAGATCGTCACTCTGCTTTAGTTATGATAGGGAGAGGCTGCTGCTGCTGCTTAGGGACAGTGTCAGAGAGTTGTATCCTGCTTCAGAAATCTCAACAAGCACACTTTATTTCTTTGATATCTGCATCATCTTATGGTTTCTGGCTCGTCACTGTGCTTTAGTTATAATAGGGAGAGGCTGCTGCTGCTTAGGGACAGTGTCAGAGAGTTGTATCCTGCTTCAGAAATCTAAACAAACACACTTTATTCCTGTGACATCTGCTGTGCTTCATATAGTTTAGGAATTTTGTTCAGCTAGAGGGACAGTCAGAAATCTATAGGTGACTCTGTATATTTCAACAGCACTGCACCTGCCATCACCTGTGCACCTGTGATATACTGTCTTTGTGTCCAGTACATAGTTCAGGGACAGGTTCCAGAAATTTTCCTATAGGGACAGCAATCTATAGGTGACTCTGTATATTTCAGCAGCACTTCACCTGTCCCCTGTGATATACTGTCTGTGCAGTACATTGTTTAGGGCTGGGTTCCTGCTTCTTGCTATAGGTAGAGAAATATATAGGCGAATCTCTGCCTATTTCACCAGCACTCTACCTGTCCCCTGTGATATACTGTCTGTGCAGTACATTGTTTAGGGATGGGTTCTTGCTTCTTGCTATAGGTAGAGAAATATATAGGTGAATCTCTGCCTATTTCACCAGCACTCTACCTGTCCCCTGTGATATACTATCTGTGCAGTACATTGTTTGGGGGTGGGTTCCTGCTTCTTGCTATAGGTAGAGAAATATATAGGTGAATCTCTGCCTATTTCACCAACACTCTACCTGTCCCCTGTGATATACTGTCTGTGCAGTACATTGTTTAGAGGTAGGTTCCTGCTTCTTGCTATAGGTAGAGAAATATATAGGTGAATCTCTGCCTAGTTCACCAGCACTCTACCTGTCCCCTGTGATATACTGTCTGTGCAGTACATTGTTTAGGACTGGGTTCCTGCTTCTTGCTATAGGTAGAGAAATATATAGGTGAATCTCTGCCTATTTCACCAGCACTCCACCTGTCCCCTGTGATATACTGTCTGTGCAGTACATTTTTTAGGGGTAGGTTCCTGCTTCTTGCTATAGGTAGAGAAATATATAGGTGAATCTCTGCCTATTTCACCAGCACTCCACCTGTCCCCTGTGATATACTGTCTGTGCAGTACATTTTTTAGGGGTAGGTTCCTGCTTCTTGCTATAGGTAGAGAAATATATAGGTGAATCTCTGCCTATTTCACCATATTACACTATTTTTGTATTTAACATTTCTCAAAATTAGGGCAAGACCCTAAATTTCAGAAATATGAGGACAACGTCAAATAAGGGACGTGGCCGCGGTCGTGGTGCTGCTGGTGGAGCTCCTGTTACAGGGAGAGGACGTGGTCGATCTGTGCCAGCTACACGCACAAGTGAAACACCTTTCTCGGGTGCGAGTAGCCGACAGAGCCTGCAGTGGTATTTGGTCGGGCCTAATCCAGCTCTACGAATGTTGAGGCCAGGAGCAGAACAGGTGGTAGTAGATTGGGTTGCTGACAGTGCCTCCAGTTCCTTCACATTGTTTTCCAACCAGTCTTGTGCTGAAAGTTCAGAGTTGGCGCCTGCAGCCGATGTCCACCATCAGTCTTTCACCTTTCACCCCCTTGCAAATCAGCCAAGCAGTCTGAGCCCCAAATCATGCAGCAGTCTCTTCTTCTTTTTGATGAGTCTGTTAGCATGTGTTCCCAGGGCCATCCACCTAGCCCAGCCCCAGAAGGGGAAGAGATTGAGTGCACCGATGCCCAACCACTTATATTTCAAGATGAGTACATGGGGGAACCATCACAGCACGTCTTGGATGATGATGAAACACAGTTGCCAACTGCTGGTGCTTTTGCAATTGTGCAGACCGACAAGGAGGGCAGTGGTGAAGACTGGGTGGAAGATAATGTGGAGGACGATGAGGTCCTCGACCCGACATGGAATCAACCTCATGCAGGTGACCCGTGTAGTTCGGAGGAAGAGGCGGTGGTCGCACAGAGCCACCAGCACAGCAGAAGAGGGAGCAGGATGCCAAAGCAGAGCGTCCGTCCCCTAGACAGTACGCCTGCTACTGCCCAACGCAGCAAGGGACCGAGCACACCAAAGCCAGGTCCAAGGAGTTCCCTAGCGTGGCAGTTCTTCACACAATGTGCTGATGACAAGACACGCATGGTTTGCACGTTGTGCAATCAGAGCCTGAAGCGAGGCATAAACGTTCTCAACCTGAGCACAACCTGCATAACCAGGCATCTAAGTGCAAAGCACGAGCTGCAGTGGAGTAGACACCTCAAAAACCAAGAAAGGTCTCTGGCTCCTCCTGCTTCCTCTTCTGCATCAGTCTCAGGCCTCTCTGCCTCTTCATCCACCTCCGTAGTGACAGTGCCACCTGCCACCCCTCAATTAGAGGACCGGCAAGCAACACTACCACCTGGGTCACCAAACATCTCCACAATGTCCCATGGAAGCATTCAGCTCTCCATCTCCCAAACACTGGAGCGTAAGAGGAAGTACCCCTCTACCCACCCGC
This sequence comes from Rana temporaria, assembly GCF_905171775.1. NCBI lineage: Eukaryota > Metazoa > Chordata > Amphibia > Anura > Ranidae > Rana > Rana temporaria. Next base: position 288,885,560 of record NC_053491.1, on the reverse strand, counting down.
GATCCCTGGCCCTGAATGCCAGCATTTCAAAATTACTGGCCTTTGAAATGCTGTCATTCCGTCTGGTGGAGACGCAGAGTTTTAAAAGCCTGATGGCATTGGCTGTCCCACAGTACGTCGTGCCCAGCCGCCACTACTTTTCCAGGCAAGCCATCCCTTCCCTGCACAACCAAGTGGGGGACAAAATCAGGTGTGCACTGCGCAACGCCATCTGTGCCAAGGTCCACCTAACTACGGATACGTGGACCAGTAAGCACGGTCAGGGAGTTATATCTCCCTAACAGCGCACTGGCTAAATGTAGTGGCGGCTGGGCCTGAGGCGGATAGCAGTTTGGTACATGTCCTTCCACCACCGAGGATTGCAGGCCGCTTCAGTTTGCCTCCTGTTCCTAACTCCTGCTACTCCGCTTCCTCATCCTCTACCGCCTCCTCATCCAGTCAGCGTAACAAATTCACCACCAACTTCAGCACAGCCATGGGTAAACGCCAGCAGGCAGTTTTAAAACTTTCCTGTTTGGGGGAAAAACCACACACCGCACAGGAGTTGTGGAGGGACATGGAACAACAGACCGATGAGTGGTTGGCGTCAGTGAGCCTCAAGCCGGGCCTGGTGGTGTGCGAAAACGGGCAAAATCTCGTAGCAGCTCTGGGCCTAGCCGGTTTGACGCACATCCAATGCCTGGTGCATGTGCTGAATTTGGTGGTGCAGAGTTTCCTGAAAACTTACCCCGATATGCCACAGCTGCTGCAGAAAGTGCGGGCCGTCTGTGCGCACTTTCGGCATTCTCACCTTGCTGCTGCTCGCCTGGCAGCGCTGCAGCGTAACTTTGGACTTCCCGCTCACCGCCTCATATGTGATGTGCCCACAAGATGGAACTCCACCTTGCACATGCTGGCCAGACTGTGCGAGCAGCAGCAGGCGATAGTGGAGTTCCAGCTGCAGCGCGCATGCGTGAGTCACTCTGCGGAACAGAACCACTTTACCACCAATAACTGGGCCTCCATGCGAGACCTGTGTGCCTTGTTGCGCTGTTTTGAGTACTCCACCAACATGGCCAGTGCCGATGACGCCGCTCTCAGCGTGACTATCCCAGTTCTATGCCTCCTTGAAAAAACGCTACGGGACGATGATGGAAGAGGTGGGGCACAGGAGGAGGAGGAGGAGGAGGAATAGGGATCATTTCAAAGGTTTTCAGGGCAGTCATTCACAAGTGGCTCCGAGGGTGGGTTTGTGCACCAACAAAGGCCAGGTACACAATTGTCCAGCAAGGGCACAGTTCTGGAGGATGACACGGTGGAGGATGAGGAGGAGGAAGACATGGAGGAGGAGGAGGAACCAAGTTCACAGCAGGATGGCATCCAGACCAGCTCATGGCCATTACTGGTGCGTGGCTGGGGGGATACAGAGGACACAGATGATACACCTCCCACAGAGGACAGCTGTTCGTTGCCTCTGGGCAGCCTGGCACACATGAGCAATTACATGCTGCAGTGTCTCCGCAACGACCGGCGTGTTTCGCACATTATAGCAGGTGCTGATTACTGGGTGGCCATGCTGCTGGATCCCCATTACAAGGACAATGTACCGTCCTTAATCCCCTCACTGGAGCGTGAACGCAAGATGCGTGAGTACAAGCGCACGCTGGTAGACGCGCTGCTGGTGCAATTCCCACCTGGCAGCGGCGGCACAGTGGAAGCAGAAGGCGAAGGCAGAGGAGGAGGAAGAGGTCGCCAACGCAGCAGGGGCACCGCCAGCACCTCAGAAGGCAGGGTTAGCATGGCCGAAATGTGGAAAAGCTTTGTCAGCACGCCACAACAAACAGCACCACCAGCTGATATGGAACGTTTTAGCAGGAGGCAGCATTTCAGCAACATGGTGGAGCAGTATGTGTGCACACGCCTACACGTACTGAATGATGGCTATGCCCCCTTAAACTTCTGGGTCTCAAAATTGGGCACATGGCCTGAGCTTGCCCTTTCCGCCTTGGAGGTTCTGGCCTGCCCTGCGGCCAGTGTATTGTCTGAACGTGTATTTAGCACGGCAGGGGGCGTTATCACAGACAAGCACAGCCGCCTGTCCAGAGCCAATCTGGACAAGCTCACGTTCATTAAAATGAACCAGGCATGGATCCCACAGGACTTGTCCGTACCTTGTGCAGAATAGACACCGGGCCGGCCTTACCCAGCCATTGTTTTTTTTCTGATCTTTCTAGGGTTGCCATCTCATCCCTTTAAAAGCAAAAACATATTAATTACACAGGTTCTCTGGCTGATTAAGTTGCTGCTAATTAAACTCACTTGGTGCCTTATCGACAGTAAATTAGCCCCAGAACCTGTGTAATTACTCTGTGTTCTGGTTTAAAGGGATGAGGTAGCAACCCTAGATCTGTCTCACTCTTTTGGGGTTTACCCTAATTTAAAAAATACATATGTTAAAAACCAAAACCTGCTGTGTTGGCTACCTCCTCCTCCTCCTCCTCCACCGCCGCTTCCACCTACACCACCACATCCACCTCAACCTCCTAATACATATGGACCTCGTCCTCCTAGGTCAAAATGATTTTATTTTTTATTTTTATATTTTTTATGTTTTATTGTATCTTATTTGAGTTATTTCCCTATCCACATTTATTTTAAGAGTACTTGCCATGCTCTTCCTGACATTTTGCTGCCATTTGCAGCCCTCCAGCCCTTTCCCTTCGTTTTTTAGAGACATTTTTGTAGTCAAAAGTCCGGGTCCCCATTGACTTCAATGGGGTTCGGGTCAAAGTCCGGGTTCGGGTTCGGTCCCGAACCCAAACTTTTTTTTCAAAGTTCGGGTTCGGGTCCGAACCCGGACATCCAGGTGTCCGCTCAACTCTATTTATCACCAATCCTTGTTTCACCAAAAAAAAACATTTGTCATTGGGACAGAAAGTGAGGTGAAATCTTCTGAACAGGTGCACAGACAGCACAACAAATGTTACAGGGGGATAACCCTTCCCTATGTTTTCCAAAAAGCTTAACCACTTAAGACCCGGACCTTTAGGCAGCTAAAGGACCCGGCCAGGTTTTGCGATTTGGCACTGCGTCACTTTAACAGACAATTGCGCGGACGTGGCTCCCAAACAAAATTGGCGTCCTTTTTTTCCAACAAATAGAGCTTTCTTTTGGTGGTATTTGATCACCTCTGCGGTTTTTATTTTTGCGCTATAAACAAAAATAGAGCGTCAATTTTGAAAAAATGCAATATTTTTTACTTTTTGCTATAATAAATATCCCCCAAAAATATATATTAAAAAAGTTTTTCCTCAGTTTAGGCCGATACGAAGCGTTTATCGGTTGGTTTGCGCAAAATTTATAGCGTTTACAAAATAGGGGATAGTTTTATTGCATTTTTTTTATTCATTTTTTTTTTACTACTAATGGCGGTGATTTTTTTCATGACTTCGACATTATGGCGGACACTTCGGACAATTTTGACACATTTTTGGGACCATTGTCATTTTCACAGCAAAAAAATGCATTGTTTACGGTGAAAATGACAATTGCCGTTTGGGAGTTAAGCACAAGGGGGCGCTGAAGGGGTTATTTATGACCTAATACGTGTTTCTAACTGTAGGGGGTGTGGCTGTAGGTGTGAGGTCATCGATTGTGTATCCCTATAAAAGGGATCACACGATCGATGAAGCCGCCACAGTGAAGAACGGGGAAGCTGTGTTTACATACAGCTCTCTCCGTTCTTCAGCTCCGGGGACCGATCGCGGGACTCCAGCGGCGATCGGGTCTGCGGGTCCCGGTCACGGAGCTTCAGACCAGGTCGCAGGCGCGTGCCCGTGACCCACGATTGGGTATTAGCACAGGACGTACCTGTACGTGCATGTGCCCAGCCGTGCCATTCTGCCGACGTAAATGTGCAGGAGGCGGTCCTTAAGTGGTTAAAAAATAGATTTTTTTTTAGCTGGAGCTACACTTAAAAATGTACCAGTTCAAAATAACAGATTCTACTTAACAGCAAACCTACAGTCCCTGTCTTGTTTGCACCACCTGTACATATGTATATAGGGCCTGGGGGCCCCACGCCTTTCCTTTTTTTTATTTGGGTGCGGGGTTCCCCTTAATATCCATACAAGACCCAAAGGGGCTGGTAATGGCCTGGGGGGGGGGGACCCATGCCATTTTTCTCAATGATTTTCATTCATATTGCCGGGACTAGACATTACAGGCGCAAGCAGTTTTAAATGACTTTTTTCCTATAGAAATGTCATTTTTTGCAGGGACAGTTCTAAACATGGGAAACACATGCCACTTCACAGGCATTTTCAATTTAAGCATCATTAAAATCACTGCTCCCGAAAAAACTTCAGTTTCTAAAACTTTTTTTGCATTGATACATGTTCCCTGGGGCAGGACCCGGGTCCCCAAACCCTTTATAGGACAATAACCTTTAAAATTAGCACTTTTGATTTAGAACCTTCGAGTCCCAAAGACTTTAATGGGGTTCTAAAGCTTGTGCGAACGTTCGGTCCGTTCGAAGGTTCTGATGAGAACCGAACCAGGGGCTGTTTGGCTCATCCCTTATCTTGAACTGTACCAGGCTTTAATCTGAATAATCCCTAGCTGTTGCTGAACCTGCTGCAGTACCCCTACTTGATAGCCTAGTTACTCCGACTGCAGCGACTTGACACAAAACCCCACAGTCTCTCCTCTGGCTTTGCACCCAGCTTCCCTGGCATGCCTCTTCAAGATATCCACTGTGCCTCACTCACCGATCTCCTCCTGCCCTAAGTCCTTGGTGAAAAATTCACCCAGACATGCGTACCGACTGCTTCTCCTGCTCCTGTTCCAGGACACCTCTCCATGAACATGTAAGAAGAGACTCCCTCCCAGCTCCCGAGCTCCTGCACTGAGGTCGGCAACCCACCAGATGGGGGTGGGCCTTCTGATGCAGTCTAACACTCCATTATTCACTTCACCCAGCTGACAACTCCCATCCAGTGGGCTGGACCTAAGTTTATATAGGAGGCCTGCCCCCTGCCAATACCAGTTGGGGATTGGTCAGGGCTCCTCACATGAACTCCCTGTCACTCCAATTCCCAGCCCTGCCCATCTTCCAGAACATTCTCACTGGAAGCAGGAAAGACGCCCAAGAACTGAAAGACAGGTGGTCACACCCACTGCTAAACTAACCACTCCCTGCCCCCAGATTAAAACAAATGGCCTAGCATGCAGCATAAGCCTGTTTAAATTTACCTGCACTGACAGAACCTTAAACACTACACCTCTAGCACCTAGCTATGGTAGAGGGTGCTACATATGTCACTCTCTTGCCTGGAAGGGGTCACTGGGGAGGCTGTTAGGATGACCTCTAGCTGACCAGTATCTTACGTTCCTGATAGTCAATCTAAGGCCCCGTACACACGACCGGATCTGTCCGCTGGCATTTATCCGCGGATCAGTTCCAGCAGACAAATCCGGTCGTGTGTACGGCCTAGCGGACATTTTTCGGTGGACATTTGTCCAGCCGACCGTTTTTCAAGCAGATAAAAATTTCTTAGCATGCTAAGAAATCTATCCGCTGGAAACCTGTCCGTCGGACGTGTTCGGTCGTCTGTACAGACTCACCGGACACGTACGACCGACCGCTATCCCTCGCATGCGTCGTACTGATTCGACGCACGCGTGGAAGCTTTGAACTTCCAGGGCCGCCCACGTCACCGCGTCATGGTCGCGGCAACGGCGCGGCCACGCCCCACGTATTGTTTACGCGCGGATTTCTGTCTGATGGTGTGTACAACCATCAGACAGAAATCTCCGGGCAGACATGTCCGCTGAAAACGGTCCGGCGGACCGTTTTCAGCGGATTATCCGCCCGTGTGTACGGGGCCTAAGAAAGCCCTCCATTGACTGAGAGTGGAAACATCTTATGGTGTTACCAAAAATTCCTTTAACCACTTAAGGACCGCCGCACAACGATATACGTTGGTAGAATGGCACGGCTGGGCACAGGGACGTACATATACGTCCCCTTTAAGAGCCCAGCCGTGGGTCGCGAGCGTGCCGCCGGCGGTGCGCTCGCGACCCGGTCCGAAGCTCCGTGACCGCGCCTACGGGACCTGCGGACCCTATCGCCGCGGTTGTCCCGCAATGGGGTCACAGGAGCTGAAGAACGGGGAGAGGTGAGTGTAAACAAACCTTCCCCGTTCATCTCTGTGGCAACGTCAGTGATCGTCTGTTCCCTGATATAGGGAACGACGATCACTGATGTCACACATCCAGCCCTGCCCCCCTACAGTTAGAAACACACATGAGGTCACAATTAACCCATATATCGCCCCCTAGTGGTTAGCCCATTCACTACCATTGTAATTTTCACAGTAATCAGTGCATTTTGATAGCACTTTTCGCTGTGAAAATGACAATGGTCCCAAAAATATGCCAAAAGTGTCCAATGTGTCCGCCATAATGTCGCAGTCCCAAAAAAAATGCTGATCACCGCCATTAGCAGTAAAAAAAAAATATTAATAAAAATGCCATAAAACTATACCCTATTTTGTAAACGCTATAAATTTTGCGCAAACCAATCGATAAACCCTTTTTGCGTTGTTTTTTTTACCAAAAATAAGTAGAAGAATACGTACAGTATCGGCCTAAACTGAGGAATTTTTTTTTATATCTTTTTTTGGGGATATTTATTATAGCAAAATGTAAAAATATTGAATTTTTTTCAAAATTGTCGCTCTATTTTTGTTTATAGCGCAAAAAAAAAAACGGCAGAGGTGATCAAATACCACCAAAAGAAAGCTCTATTTGTGGGAAAAAAAGACGCCAAATTTTGTTTGGGAGCCACGTTGCACGACCACGCAATTGTCAGTTAAAGAGACGCAGTGCCGAATCACAAAGTCCTTAACCTGCATAATGGTCAGGGTCTTAACCGGTTAAGAGCGTTTTTTTACTTCGGTGGTTGGGCAGAGAGGCGATATAAAAGCAAATCAGAGCTCGGGCTTGGCTCTCTTTGAGCCCACATTTCAGATCACCAGGTATGCGTAATGTATCAGCATAACTTTTTGTTCCTCTTTTCTGTAACTATTCTGTCCTGCAATTTGTTTTAATATATTGATAAGGTTTTGTATTTCCATTGTAACACCATTCTTTTTGTTGTAATACTTACTTATTTTGTAGTTCATTATATTTGATTTGATTGGTAGCTAGCTTCTCTTCTGTATAAATAAATTGTATTTTATTTTGCACAGTGGTTAACTATTTTTAGTATTCTTATAAACCACTCTGGCGGTATTCCCAAGTCTGGCTTTGGGGGGGGAAATCAAGTACCATAAGCGGTATCCCCGAGCCAGACTCGGGATTGCATCGCAGTATCCAGGCGGAGATTACTTGTCCCCTGGATCCAGCGATGTCTTACCGCTGTGAGATCGAGCTGTGTTCTCGCTCGATTCACACAGTGCCCGTGTGCCGCCAAGCTCCGTTCCCTGCGACGTCATGACACACGGGGCAGAGATCGACACCAAATTCCAAAAAATAAAAACACAATACACATACAGTATACTGTAATCTTACAGATTACAGTACTGTATAAAATAAATACACATCCCCTTTGTCCCTAGTGGTCTGCCCAGTGACCTGCATGCACTTTTATATAATAAAGACTGTTCTTTCTGCCTGAAAACTGTAGATTGTCCAAAGCAACCAAAAAGTGTCCCTGTATGTCAAAAGTGGTTTTAGACCAGCTAAAAAACAGAGATAATAAATTAGAATCACTTGCAGAATTGAGCGATAGCGATTTGTGGGGAAATTCGTCATCAAACACTGAAAGTGATAATTTTTATTATTATTATATTATTATTTGTTATAATTATTTATAGTTATTTATTATATTATAATTTATGATTTTTGTTTCAAACTTTATCATACCCGAGATGTCTACTAGACTCTTGTTTGGACTGATTTAAGTAAGTTATTCCTAAGAATTGCAGGCCTACAGTATAAAATGCAAAATTTCCATGCAAAATAATGGTACTGCTTTCAGCACCTAAAATCTGAAAGAATCATACCGCCAGGGAGGTTAATGACAGAGATACAAGGCCTGATTTTTTGACTTAGATAAAAGGAGTTGATCACTTATTACATTTATAATCCCAGATAAGATTAAAGGAATAAGAGAGATAGAGAAATTGCCAAAACATATGGCGCCCCGTGTGATGAGTTTCAGCGTTTGGATGAATGTTACATCTTGTGTGGAGGACAGAGGAAACGATAAACATTTCTTTTTTATGTCTTCGATTGTTTTCACCTCTGTTTCCCTTGTCTGAATACCCAGACAAGCAGAATACCCAGACTAGCAAGCTTCTTAGAACTTTTTTAACATTTTGTCTGTGCTAATACTTCCTTGAGACTGATTATGATTATGAACAGTATAATTAAAATAACATTTACTAAGAGTGAATATAAAAACATCCTAACTACTCAAACAGTGTGTGTCCAGGAGACCCGCAGGTGGATTTTGATTTTATGCAAGAGATGCCAAACCCAGCCACAACAACACACATTGAGGATTTAGCACCTAGTCAAAGAAAAATTAGGAATTAGTTATTAGTCTATAATCAAAAAAGCCGAAAATGCTGGGGAGAAGAAAAAAAAACACCTTCATATATGCATATAGATTCATGCATATATATCAAAATGTTATACATAATACATTCACTAAAAAAGCTCTGATAAAATATATAAGGGCCAAAGCGTCAAAAGACAGCGATGCAGATACTAAAAGATAATCATAATAATAATAACTTTGTGAAAATGTCATGGATAGGAAAAATTATCACATGACTGGAGCAGCTGCAGTGTAAAATGATGTAAACAATCGATAGATAATAAAGAATAAACCACGCTAAATGCTACGTACAACAAAGTTAATAATGAAACACTAAATTAAATAAATAAATAAAAAAACACACTAAAAAAGAACAATCACTGGAAAAAATCCCCAGTGAAAAAAGTGCTTGTGCAGTTGGAACAGTATTGATGAAGGTCTCATACACGGTACTGTGACTTGAAATATGGATGAAAAATTCTGTGCTCCTTATGTGCTTAAATAGGGTGCCGCTCTGGTAGATGTACACTCACCCTTGGGATTGGACCAACTATCGCTAGTTAGGTCAGATGCATTTGTGGGGCGACCCCTGTAGGTATCCTCTGGACCGGTGGTTGTATATGGTAAATAATCTTCATGTAGATAGATATAATAGAAAAAGCCTCATTGCGCAGTACCATTTAAAAAACGTTATTCCAAAAGATTAAAAGAAGATATTCAACTTATATGCAAGAGTGCCTGATATCCTGGCACCCAGAGTGAACAGCAGGTAAAAAAGTCATCCATGAAAACTGCCAGATCAATACATGAAACCTCTATGGCCCGGATTCACAAAGCACTTACGCCGATGTATCTCCTGATACGCTGCGTAAGTGCAAATATGCGCCGTCGTATCTCCTGATACGCCGCGTAAGTGCAAATATGCGCCGTCGTATCTATGCGCGGGAGCCACAAACTAAGATACGCCTAAAAACAGGCTTCATCCAACCGACGTAACTTGCCTACGCTGGCGTAGAGTGGGCGCATATTTATGCTGGACGCATTTGGCGCTCTCATTGATTTTGTATTCACATATGCAAATGAGGGAGATACGGCGATTCACAAACGTACGTGCGCCCGACGCAGTGCGCGTAAAGTTCTACGTCCGGCGTAAAGTTATGCCCCATAAAGGAGGTGTAACTCAGCAGCATCCATGCAAATGGCTGCACCAGGGAACACAAGCCGTCGTATTTTACGTAGTTTACGTTGGACGTGAATATGGCTGGGCGTAGGTTACGTTCACGTCGTAGGCAGTGATCTGACATATCTTAGGGAGTAGATTCTGAGCATGCGCACTGGGATGCGTCCACGGGACGGCGCATGCGCCGTTCGTTATACGTGTCTGTCTGGCACTAGGCCCATCATTTGCATGGCTCACGCCCACTTCCACCTACGCCGGCTTATGCCTAGGAAACCCAGCACAGTTTTGGCAGCACTGGCTTTGTGAATTCAGTGCTTGCCTCTCTGCGCTGCGTCGGCGTAGCTTACAAGATAAGCGCTACGGCGGCATAAATATGCGCCGCTGTCTGTGAATCCGGGCCTATGCATTTAGGCCTATCAGATTGGCCGTCTTCAGGAAGTTTATTTATTTATTTATTTATTAAAATGCTTATAAAACACAGCGCAGTCTTACACACGTGCCTCGATGCGCTGGCGGGATAAAAACAGAACAGAAAAGGGGCAAAAACTACATCGACCAAACAAGTGACAATAAAACAATAACAATCAGCGAATAAAAAAATATAAAACATACAAAGCTAAATATATAAAAATTTTGAGCTATCAGAATACTTAAAATTTAAGTCACCCCGAAAGCCTGGATATATAGCCATGTTTTTAACAATCTCCTAAACTTTAGGAGATCATTTTCCAGTCTTATATGAAGGGGCAAGGAGTTCCAGAACTGAGCTCCTTGAACTTCCAGGGTCCTCCCACCACATTTGTTTTTAGCAAATTTGGGGATGTTCAACAAAGCCAAATTCTCAGACCGCAGCGATCTAGTAGGCACATGTCTGATGAATTTTTCTCTGAGATAGCCCGGTCCAAAACCATGGATGGCCTTATGCACAAGACACCCCGTCTTAAACTGAGCCCGTTGTGCCACGGGCAGCCAGTGTAAGGCTTGTAGGGATGGAGTGATGTGATCGTACCGGCCCACGCCCGTGAGTAACCTGGCAGCCGCATTCTGCACCAGCTGAAGCTTGTGCAAGATGTTCTTAGACACACCCATATACAGGGCATTGCAATAATCAAGTCGACTACCAACCATTGCATTGACCATAGAGATTTTGTCAGAGTCCTCGATAAAGCGAAACGTAGATCTCAGGAGTCTCAAGTGGAAGTGGCATACACTTACCACTTGATTCACCTGGCTACGCAATGCCAACTTAGAATCAAGGATAACCCCCAGGTCCCTGACTTTAGAGACTGGTACCGGACTCGGTTTAAAGGAGTCTGGCCAGTCGGGCATCTTACTAGGGCAATCATGGTTACTGAAGATCATAGTTTCAGTTTTGGAGCCATTAAGCTTGAGGTAATTGGCTCCCATCCAGGTTCTAATCTCCTCCAAACAAGAGGCAAGATCAACCTGCCTCTCGTTGGTCCTGGGGAGGCGGAAGTATATCTGGGTGTCGTCTGCGTAGACGTGGAAGAGAAGGTTATGGCGGCGTATGATGTACAACAATGGTCTCATGTAGATATTAAACAGGATGGGCGATAATGCCGAACCCTGAGGGACCCCACAGGAGAGAGAACTATCAGCAGAGTAATACGGTACCAATCTTACCCGCTGAACTCTCTCCTGCAGAAAAGAGGCCATCCATGCCAAAGCAGTACCATCAGTGCCAGCCACAGTCCCTAGTCTTTCCAACAGTCTGGTATGATCAATGGTGTCGAAGGCTGCAGACAGATCCAGAAGTACTAAGGCCGAGGTGTCATTCCTATCCAAAGACCAGAGGAGATCATCCTGGACTTTAACCAAGGCCGTTTCAGGGCCTCTACCAGGTCGGAATCCTGACTGGAGGTCATCAAAGATGTTGTTAGATTCCAAGTGAGGCTGATACTGCCATACCGCTGCTCTTTCCATGATCTTAGCAAGGAACGGTAAGGTGGAAATGGGTCGATTGTTACTGAGCACAGAGCGTGGCAAGTTAGAATTCTTCAGCAGTGGTATAATCACCGCCTGCTTTAGAATACTTGGCACCACTCCAGATGAAAAAGACGTGCTTACAATGTCAGCTATAAAAGGGGCCATGGTCTCACAGGCATCCTTCATCAGCTGTGCAATGCAGGGATCGAGCGCAGAGGACGATGCCCTGAGAGACTTGAGGATGATTTTTATTTCCAGGGGGGTGACAGGAGAAAAACTGTCAAAACGATTGCCCCTATACACAGGTATAGACTCAGAGTAATTAATGTTTTCAATATTATCTCTAATACTCTGAATCTTATCCATGAAATAGTCAGCAAGCACCTGACAGAAGTCACCCGACACTTCTTCGGGAGCTTGGGTACATGACGGATTAGCAAGAGCTCTTGCGATCCGAAAGAGCTCTGCTGCCGAGTTATTCGCCTTTTTAATTTTTCCGGTAAAAAATACCTTTTTAGCCTCGACGATTCCTGATTTATAGATCATTTTTTTTAAAGAAAATATCAATCTTTTTTCCTTTTGTTTATCAAAAAATCAAATAACACAGTGGGCCGGATTCAGAAAGAGATACGCCGTCGTATCTCTGAGTTCCGACGGTTGTATCTATGCGACTGATTCAGAGAATTAGTTACGCATAGATATCCCTAAGATCCGACAGGTGTAAGTCTCAAGGATTTCAGAGGATTTGGATCCGATGGAGTGTACTCACCATAGGATCGAAATCCGCGCCGAAATCCCCTCACGATGACGTGTCGCGCCGTCGCCGCGATGATGACGCGGCGACGAGCGCGACGCTGTCATATAAGGAATTCCACGCATGCGTCGAATCATTACGACGCATGCGGGGGATCCCTTCGGACGGATTGATCCGATGAGTCTGTACAGACCAGCGGATCAATCCGTTGGGATCGATTCAAGCGGATAGATTTGTAGACATGTCTACAAATTTTTATCTGCTGGAATTGTGAAATTCCCGCGGATAAATATCCACAGGAATGTACACACCATAGAATCTATCCGCTGAAACCGATCCGCTGAGATTTTTCAGCGGATGGATTCTATGGTGTGTACGGGGCGTTAGGCTGCAATTCCAGGCTGGCCGCTAGGTGGCGCTTCCGCATTTTTACGCGAGGAATATGCAAATGAGGATTTACGCCGATTCAGAAACGAACGACTGCCCGGCGCTTTTTTTTTACGTCATTTGCGTTCGGCTTTTACCCCTGCTATATGAGGGGTAGCTAATGTTAAGTATGGCCGTCGTTTCCGCACCGAGTTTTGAAATGTTACTTTGTTTGCATAAGTCGTTCGCGAATACCGCTGGACGTAATTTTCGTTCACGTCGAAACCAATGACGTCCTTGCAACGTCATTTACAGCAATGCACACTGGGATATTTTACGGACGGCGCATGCACCGTTAAAACAAAACGTAAAAAACGCAGGGTCAAGACACATTTAAATAAAAAACGCCCCCTACATCCCCATTTGAATTACGCGGCCTTTCGCCGCAACACATACGTTACGCCGCCGTAACTAAGGGCGCAAGTTCTTTCTGAATAAAGAACTTGCGCCCAAAGTTAGAGCGGCGTAACGTATCTGAATCTGGCCCAGTGGTGATTAAATATCTGTCTCAACCTTAAAGATTTCATGTGGGTACAGTGTTGCATGACCGATCAATTGTCATTCACAGTACAATAGCACTGAAAGCTGAAAATTGGCTTGGGTAGGGGCATTTTGGGGTTTTAAGTTGTGTGTTTTTTTTAACAAATTTTTACAGGGCTTTTTTTTTCAGATTATAAAATACCATGGTCAGCATACGTCCCTCCATTATCCGCAGCCCTGCTCTCAGCTCTCCTCTCTCCCCCTCGCCCCCTCCTCCCTGACTGTCAGCTCCATGTCTGGGTCCCTGTCTTTGCCCTACCTCAATCCTTGATGCTATTTTTACAAATAAAATGTTATATATGGTCACTTCCATGCATATATTATAGTTAGACATAGCACACTGTATAAATCTTTTATAAAAATTAGGCTTTTAAATACAGATCTTCAGAGGAGCTGGCACAGATTTATACTTTTGGGTTACCAACCACTTTAAGTTCTCAAAGTTCCTTGTTACTGACAGTGACAGTGGCAACCACAAATCATACCACTGCCATTAAAATGTGATGATTGTGTTTCCTGCTCACAGGAAAAAAATCTATAAGAGTGATCATTATTGGAGTCAGCGACTATGTTTCAAGAAAAGGTTGAATGGGGTGGGACTTTGTATGTGCCTTGGAGGAGTAAATAAATATTTAAATACTAGAAATATAGAAAAATAAACAACTTTTATTTTTCTCCAAAGGGCAGTAATACCACCAAATCAAAGCATGAAGTAAAATCACGTTATGTTTGGAAGTTTTAAATTCAGGGTGTACGATTCCCAAGCAGAGAAGATAGTAGGTCCTACGCATTTCACAGATTTCCGCTTCGTCAGGACCTTTGAAAGTGGCACAATGAAATATCATATGAACTCTAAAAACAGAGGGTATTGATAGAAAAATAAATATTAAATAATAAAACACCTCGAGCTATATGTACAGTTGCATCTATGTGGAGAGGTGCTTCCGTGTCTTGGGAAGGCATAAATAGAGGTATATATATTAACCACTTCCCGCCCGGTCAATAGACAATTGACGTCCGGGAAGTGGTTCTGTTATCCTGACTGGACGTCTATTGACGTCCAGCAGGATAACATGCCGACACGCACCCGAGGGGGCGAGGCAGCGCGGAGATCGGTGGTGCAGGGTGTCAGTCTGATACCCTGCATCTCCGATCTCGGTAAAGAGCCTCCGGCGGAGGCTCTATACCACGTGATCAGCCGTGTCCAATCACGGCTGATCACGATGTAAACAGGAAGACCGTTCCTCACTCGCATCTGACAGACGCAAGCAGAGGAGAGCCGATCGCCGAAGGGGGGTATATGCTGATTGTTTATCAGCGTAGCCCCCCCACGGATGCCCACACTGGACCACCAGAGAAGCCACCAGGACCACCAGAGAAGGGGGCAACATGTGGATGGCCAGGTATGTACCCCATGGCCATCCACATGTTAAAAAATATTTGCAATAGATGCCAAGCAGTGCCCACAAATGGGCACTGACTGGCAACATGGGCACAACATATAAAACATACAAAAGTGATGCCCAGCAATGCCACCATCAGTGCCACCCCTCAGTGTCCATCAGTGCCACCTCTCAGTGACCATCCATGCCCATCAGTGCCCACCTATCAGTGCTCATCTGTGCCACCTATCAGTGCCACCCATAAGTACCCATCAGTGCCACCCATGAGTGCCCATCAGTGCCTCCTATGAGTGCCCATCAGTGCTGCATACCAGCGCCGCCTATCAGTGCCGCCTATCAGCGCCCATCTGTGCCACCTATCAGTGCCACCCATAAGTACCCATCAGTGCCACCCATGAGTGCCCATCAGTGCCGCCTATGAGTGCCCATCAGTGCTGCATACCAGCGCCACCTATCAGTGCCGCCTATCAGCGCCCATCTGTGCCACCTATCAGTGCCACCCATAAGTACCCATCAGTGCCACCCATGAGTGCCCATCAGTGCCGCCTATGAGTGCCCATCAGTGCTGCATACCAGCGCCGCCTATCAGTGCCCATCAGTGCTGCCTATTAGCGCCCATCTGTGCCACCTATCAGTGCCACCCTTAAGTACCCATCAGTGCCACCCATGAGTGCCCATCAGTGCCGCCTATGAGTGCCCATCAGTGCTGCATACCAGTGCTGCCTATCAGTTCCCATCAGTGCCGCCTATCAGTGCCCATCAGTGCTGCCTATCAGTGACCATCATCAGTGCCAATCAGTGCCACCTCATCAGTGCCACCTCAATGGTGCCACCTCAACGATACCCATCAGTGCCGCCTTATCAGTGCCCATCAGTGCAGCCATATCAGTGCCTGTAATTGAAGAAGAAAACATACTTATTTACAAAAAATTACAGAAAAAAACTTTATTTTTTTCTAAATTTTTTGTCTTTTTTTTAGTTGTTGCGCAAAAAATTAAAATTGCAGAGGTGATCAAATACCACCAAAAGAAAGCTCTATTTCTGTGAACAAAATGATAAAAATTTAATTTGGGTACAGTGTAGCATGACTGCGCAATTGTCATTCAAATTGCGACAGCGCTGAAAGCTGAAAATTGGCTTGGGCAGGAAGGTGCGTAAGTGCCTGGTATCGAAGTGGTTAAACCATAAAGGTTATTGAAATACATTAAATTAATCAGACATATTGAATGTATATCTAAATTAGAAAAGAAAGAAAAAAAAAACAGAAAGACACTTACCACTGAGCTGTAACTGTCAGGCGCCGGTGCTGCGGACAAATAAGGCCTCGTACACACGACCGAACATGTCTGCTGAAACTGGTCCGCGGACCAGTTTCAGCAGACATGTTCGGTCGTGTGTACGGCCGACCGGACAATTTTCCGGCGGATCGGACAGGTTTCCAGCGGACGAATGCTTCTTAGCATGCTAAGAAACATGTCCGCTGGAAGCCTGTCCGTCGGACATGTTCGGTCGTCTGTACGACTTACCGGACATGTCCGCTCGGCCAAAAGCCCTCGCATGCGTCGAAGTGATTCGACGCATGCGTGAAAGCATTGACCTTCCAGGGTCGCGCACATCGCCGCAAAATCGGCACGGCGACGGCGCGGCCACGTCACCGCGTATCTTGTCCACGCAGATTTTGGTTTGATGGTGTGTACAACCATGAGACCGAAATCTCCGAGCGGACATGTCCAATGAAAACGGTCCGTGTGTACGGGGCCAAAGGCTTACGTGCCTGTGAGGACACTCCCCTCTAGGTACTATAGTTGAAATTTGAAGGTGAAAAATGTGTAAAAAGAAAAAAAAAAGCATTATACTTAATTATACTCACTGTATACATTATACTCACTGTATAAGACTACCCCCTTCTTACTAGTCTTTCTGGAAGCTAAAGGGTAGCCAGAAACAGGCTTTTTCAAATATCACTGTGCCATTACATTACATTCCTCACTGTGCCATTACATTACATTCCTCACTGTGCCATTACATCACTTGCCCCTCACTGTGCCATCACTTGCCTCCTCTCTGTGCCATCACTTGCCCCCTCTCTGTGCCATCACTTGCCCCCTCTCTGTGCCATCACTTGCTCACTGTGCCATCACTTGCCCCCTCTCTGTGCCATCACAGCAAACGGTGCATTTACTCCCTTTTTTTCTGAATAGCAGGCGGTGCGGTGCGGTGACAGTCTCCATGCTGCTGCGAGCGTCAATGATTTAAAAGACGCGCCTTCTCCTCAGACTATCCTGTGGTAGGCGGAACACAAATCTTCCCAGCAGCGCCTCTGTTCTGTGTTCTGCCTATCACAGACGTCTTCTCATCTCGTCCGAGGATGAGAAGGCATCTGTGATAGGAGGAACACAGAACAGAGGCGCTGCTGGGAAGATTTGTGTTCCGCCTATCACAGAACACTCTGAGGAGAAGGAGCGTCTTTTAAATCATTGACGCTCGCAACAGCACGGAGACCGTACCCGGCGTATAAGACGACCCCCGACTTTGGATGCATTTTTTTGCATCCAGAAAGTCATCTTATACGCCGGAAAATACGGTATATACACCTCTATTTATGCCTTCCCAAGACACGGAAGCACCACTCCACATGAATGCAAATGTACATATAGCTCGAAGTGTTTTTTAATGTAATATTTAATTTGTAATAATTTATGTTAAGGATCAAAAGTGTATATCCAATGATTGTGTAAACCTCATTGTATGTATATTTTTCACATTTTTTTTCTCTTATTTTCTTTCTTTTTATTCCGTTTCTATATTGAAATATATCAAATATGCTATTTATGTATATTTTGTTCTATCAATGGCCTCTGTTTTTAGAGTTCATATGATATTTCATTGTGCCATTTTCAAAGGCCCTGACAAAGCGGAAATCCGTGAAACGCATAGGCCCTACGATCTTCTCTGCTTGGGAATCACACACCCTGAATTTGAAACATCAAAACTGTAATGTGATTTTAATTCATGCTTTGATTTTGTGGTATTACTGCTCTTTGGCAGAAAAATAAAAGTTGTTTATTTTTCTATATTTCTATATTTATTTACTCCCCATACAAAATCCCACCCCCCATTCAACCTTTTCTTGAAACATAGTCGCGGAGCCAGGAGGCGGGGTCATGCTGCACTAGAGCTCCGCTCTGTGGGGAAAGAAAACCGCAAATAATTGATTTTAATAGAGCTGCAAACGAACAGAAAACGACGGGTCGAGTTCCCAGGAGGTGAGGAGAACCATTTTATTGAAATATGGTGCTGGGGGGGTGCCAGAAATAAGGGTAAATCCAACCCTAATAGCACGGCCCAGCAGATGAAGGGCTCTGTAAAAAAGGCGGCATTCTCCTCAGCCACCTCAGCTACCTCAGAGTCTAATACTGAGGGGAAAGGGAATGAAATCCGCAGCTTCTCTGAGGAACATGGACACGGACAGTGAGGAGAAGGACTTGTCTAATACCCCACAAATAGCTACATTAAGTAAGACAGTCCCCTCAGAGCTCCTAAGTCAATTCGAGAAAATGCTGAATAAAACGCTAAAGCGCACCTCAGAGCAAATCACCACTAGTCTAACTAAGGAAATAAGAGACTTGGGCTGCCGCACAGAGACTTTAGAGGCAAAAATGGACGAAATTGAAATTTATACTCAAGATTGCCAATCAGAACTAGATGCGCTTAAAGAGGAGAACTTGGTACTTCATAGCAAACTAGAAGATTTTGAGAACCGCGCCAGGAGATCGAATTTGAGATTCAGGGGAATTCCTGAGACGGTCCTGGACCTTTCAGGAACCATTCTAGCACTGTGTCAGGAGCTAGTGCCGGGACTGCCTGTAGAACGCCTGGAATTTGATAGAATACATAGGGCATTAGCCCCCAAAAAATCTGAGGGACCCCCCATGGATATCATTGCAAAATTCCACTACTACAGAACAAAAGAGCAGGTTCTGGAAGCAGCCAGAGAGAAGAGCAGTTTAACATTCCAGGGAAACAATTTCCAGATATTCGCCGATCTATCGCAACTGACAATTACCAAACGGCGTGCAATGAAACCCCTTTTAGTGGAATTACAACAGCGAAACATAAAGTACCAATGGGGATTTCCCTTCTCCCTCAGATTTACATTCCAGGGCTTAAAGATAGTGTGCAGATCACCTGATCAATTACACCAAGCTTTAATTGATCTGAAGCTCATTGATCACAGTATCACACACAACTCCTCCCGCAGAAGATCAGCATCAACATCTTCCCGCAATGGCATCATTCAACCTGAAAAGAACAATGGAACTCATCACACAAACAAACGAGGAAGATTTGTGTCTCAACCCCAAGACCAAGAGGATACCATGGACTGACCACCTTCCAGAGGACCTCATGAATTTCTTCTTCCCCTGGTCACAAGAACACTTCACAAGAAAAGATGTACAGATTGCATGGATTGAGAACTTGATGTTTTTTATTTTTATTTTAATTTTTTTTATTTTTTTTACTCTTATTTTTAATTTCTACTTTTAAATTTTTCTCTTTTGACCCAATTTTATTCTCATTTTCACCGCTTATTGCGATTCTTATTTTTCATTTTTTACCTTGCACTCCTACCTTTATCACATTCTTACTTCTTTCCATTTTTTTTCCACTTCCCCCCCACTTTTTATTTCCTCACCTCCTCCTCACCTCAGGGTGGGGAGGAGGGGGGGGGGGAGGAAACGACAAGGCCTGCCTCTTCATTCGCAGGGTCCCTCAGACTTATGACATCTCACACCATTTAATTACACCCCAGGTACCTAAGAGACACCTCTAAAACCCATTCTCTTATCCTCCTCTAGTTATAATATCCAAAGTTGCTTCACCACATTACACCACCTCGTGCACTAGTAGCCCAGTCAGCGTCCAGGCGCAAGGCGAGTTTTGGTGTGTAGAATCTGCATTGTTTTAATGGTCAATAGGTAGATACCCAATCTGACATATATATGATCAATAGAAGCCTAATCTTACCCAAACTATTGGACCTACTTGAGGGATTTTTTCCTAAAATTCCAATGGAACACATGATCCAATTAAAACATCTTTGGTATAGGCTAATGAATTCTACAATCTCTTTATTTAATTAATTAAGGATAGTTAACCCCCTCTCATATCTCTCGCCTAAACAACAGAAGGCGAGCAGTTAGTGTTATCCTGTTCGAAATGTTATTAACAGCTTAGTTGAGAAAAAACACCTCAGACGGTGTTTACTTGAACATATTTACAGCGGTTTTCCACCGTACGGAACCAACCTGTGCTCCACCATGATCTCCTCAGTTCCCCGCAAGATTAAGCGGGGGATTGATGGGATCCCCTTTTCCCCTGGCGGGGGTAGTCCATCCCCGCCACGGGTAAACCTAACAAACTTTATTGGTTTATTGTTGACTGTTTATTTACTAATTTTTTCTGTGTTTCCCTTCCTTTTCAAGGTTGAATACCCCAGAGACCCCTTTTCCTTTTCTTTCCCCAAGTCTGCAGGGATTGGGCTGGCCAGATGTCCTCCGGTTTATCACGGTAAGATGGACAGAGAAGTAAAGCTACCATGGCACCATTGAATATATTGTCGTTAAATGTACAGGGATTGAATGTGCCACAGAAAAGAACCAAGGCCTTCAGAACATTTCAGGCCAAAAAAGCCCATATTGTTTGCCTACAGGAAACTCACTTTACTACGAACACGACTCCTAGATTTTTTAACCCCTCCTATCCACAAGTCTATTCAGCCTCTGCTTCAGTCAAAAAAAGGGGAACCCTTATCGCTTTTCATCGCACCACACCATTCACTCTAAAAACGGAAATCAAAGATCCAGAGGGCAGATACATACTATTAACAGGCCAAGTGTTAGATACGGAGATCACGATAGTATCTTATTATGCTCCTAATCTAAACCCGTTACCCTTCTTATCGCATCTTTTCCAAATAATTAATTCACATAAAATAGGGACTCTCCTCATCTACGGAGACTCCAACCAAGTCCTTCTTCCATTCTTAGATAAAACCCCCTATGTCACACCTAAACACCAAGCTAAATGGACCCTTCCCAACTTATTAGCCAAATACAATTTAGTAGACACGTGGAGAGAACACAATCCCACAAAACGTAACTACACATACTTTTCAAACCCACACCAATCCTTCAGCCGAATTGATCATATTTTTGTGACAATCGGTATGGTCCCTGAAATACTATATTCAAATATAATACCCATCCCTTGGTCAGATCACAATGCGGTGTACACCACAATGGCATCGACCATTCCGAAAAACCATGATCCCACTTGGTATCTTCCTGAAATTATACTCAAACACCCTGCCCATTGCCAATTGATTGAACAAGCTCTAAAAGACTATCTAGAACTCAATGCAAGCCCTGAAATATCCCCACCTACATTATGGGAAGCACATAAGCCAGTCCTCAGAGGAGCATTCCAGCGGCAAATAGGGATCTTAAAAAAGGAGCGAGCACTGATGGCAAGAAAATTGGAAACAGAATTCAACTTAGCATTTCTGGCCCTACAAAACTGCCAAACTCAAACTAATAGAACTCGGCTGGACAAAGCACGTCTGGAATACGACTTGTTCTTAACCGATTCGGCGAATAGAACACTTAATAGATCTAGACATGCTTTCTACAAGCAAGCTAATAAACCAGGGACATATTTAGCTAGAGCGCTAAACACACTCAATAAGACTTTTAAACCTATAAAGTTAAAAATTGCCAACAGGGTTCTCTCCAGCAACCCACTTAAAATAGTTCAAAAGTTTAGCTCACATCTAAAACAACTCTACTCAGAAACTACTGTATTTGACGAATCTAAAGCTGACTCCTTTTTTGCACAAATTAATCTTCCACAAATAAGTCAATCACAGAAAGAACAGTTGGAAGAACCAATTACGCAAGAGGATGTAGCTTTAGCCATTCGGGAACTCAAAATTAACAAAAGACCGGGACCTGACGGGTTCTCGGCAAACTACCTCAAAACTTTTACTGAGTTACTTTCACCCAGACTGGCAGAGGCATTTAACAACTTACTAGAGCAAAAAACCTTCAGACCTGAAACGTTGCTAGCAACGGTTTGTATGAATCCCAAACCACATTCGGATGACACACTTTGTAGCAATTATCGTCCCATATCTATGCTTAACATAGATATAAAACTATTAGGTAAAATACTAGCTACCCGCCTTAACAATTTTATCGGTACTCTAATCAATCGAGATCAAGTAGGTTTCATGCCATCCAGACAAGCGGTCGATAATATACGCAAGGCATGCCTCTTGGCCAACATAGCAAAGAAAAGGGGTATACCGGCGTGTTTTCTCTCTCTGGACATCAAACAAGCTTTTGATTCTGTTTCCTGGGCGTATTTAAAATATACTCTACAGAAATGGGGCTTTGGCCCTAATTTCACTAATTGGATTATGGAACTTTATAATAACCCTAAAGCTTATGTTAAATACGCAGGATATAAGTCTGACACATTTGATATCAGAAGAGGAACACGTCAGGGCTGCCCGTTATCCCCGTTATTATTTGCCCTCCTTATCGAACCGCTTGCTCAGAAAATCAGATCAGACCCCACTATCCTAGGTATAGAATTAGGAGGTCATAAACATAAATTATGCCTATTTGCGGATGACATTCTTTTATTTCTTTCTTCCCCGCAAGTAACTGGCCCTAATCTCATCCCAATACTTGATAGATTCACGACGTTCTCAGGTCTAGCCATTAATCCCAAGAAATGTGTAGCACTAAACATATCCCTCTCAAGGCTAGAAATAAGTGCAGCCACAGTAGGTCTTCCATTTACATGGTCGGATAAGAGCATCCCGTACTTAGGAACACACGTAACGGCTGATACATCTGATTTATTCTCTTATAATTATCCCCCTCTTCTTAAACAGATAACAAACTTACTCAAATCCTGGTCCCAGCTCCCATTATCCTGGTTAGGTAGGATCAACGCAGTTAAGATGACAATATTACCAAAATTGTTGTATCTTTTTAGAGTGCTCCCGAGTCCAATACCGGCTTACTTTCTGAGGATAATACAAAACAGAATGACGACCTTTATATGGGGCACATCTAGGCCCAGAATAAAGGCGAAAATCTTGCATCTCCCCAAAACTCAAGGAGGGTTAGGATATCCGAATTTTACAAACTACTATAGGGCAGCGCAAATTTCAACCTTGGCCAAATATCATGCAAAAAAGGAAACACCTCTCTGGGTAGCGATTGAGGCAACCGAGTGTGATCCCATCCCTCCAGCTAACTTACTATGGATTCTTCCCAAGCTACGCGGGAAAATCTGCAATCCAATTATTAAACATTCTCTCTCACTATGGGATAGCTATAAATCCAAGTATTCACTGGTGTCCCCTCTCAACCCACTGCTTTCATTTTATAAAAACCCAACATTTTATCCGGCATGGATCTTCCCTAACACATTCAAGGAATGGGTAAGGAAAGATTGTATATATGTCTATAAATTTTTGGATTCATCAGGTATCATGCCCTTCCCGACAGTATGTAAAAAATACGGTATACCTCAATCAGAATTGTTTCGATACCTCCAAATAAAAAATTTCGTGGAAACACATCTGACCTCTTCGGCTCTGAAAAACCAGATGTCACCTTTTGAAAGTATATGTAAAGATAATCCACATGTAAGAGGTACAATTTCGGTTCTGTACTTGCAGTCACTATCCCACAATAACACAACAAAGCTTCCTTATGTTCAGAAATGGGAGAGTGACCTGGGTATAGAACTTAGTACCTCGGATTGGAATCAAATATGGCGAAACACTAAATCGGCTTCCTCGAATATAATAGCATTGGAAGCGGGCTATAAGGTATTAATGAGATGGTATCTGGTGCCAAGCAGAATAGCTAAATATGCACCAAACTGCACCGGACATTGCTATAGGGGTTGCATCACCGAAGGTACATATTTTCATACTTGGTGGACGTGTCCAATAGTACAGAAATTCTGGGATAAGATTTTCAAGATGGTAAATGCGGTGACTAAATTGAGAATACTTCCAGACCCTAAATTGGCACTACTGAATTTAAAGCCCATCAATCTAACACACACACACTTCAAGCTACTAACACAACTCTTTACGGCAGCCAAACAAACCATAGCAAAAGCTTGGAAAACTCCAATTTTATCAACGACGGAAACAAAAAATAGAATGAATATTGCTATTGATATGGAACCCTTGGATACAATATGCTATACCAGAAAATTTTAATAAAGGTGTAATGATGCCATGGTAGCTTTCCTATACAAAAATAACCGTTGTACATTTCATGCTTTGACGACGGATCCTAGCCCATCCCTGCAGACTTCCTTACCTGCCCCCCCCCCCCCCCCATTTTCCTTTTTTTTTTTTTCCTTCTTCCTTTTCCTGATCTGATACTGCATAAGGTAGTACCCTCGTGTATCTACCGTTAACTTTGAAAAGGTAGCACATTTTAGAAATTTAAAGTTGATAGGTAGTAAGGTTACATTAAATAAGGACGTATTATCTTTGATATATTATCCACTAGGACAAGTTGTAAGGATTACATATTTGGCTATGTTAACTACTTAAACTCTTCCTGCGATAGTACACAGAACATGGCTAAAATATTCCCGTTTATTGTTGTTTAAGAAAGATGATACTGTTAGTCAATCTTATGTTATAATAACCACCTGATTACTGTAACGAATGTATGCTTCATGTACAATTTATTCTTGCATTTAATAAAGATATTCTTGACAAGGAAACATAGTCGCATATTCTTAGGGGATGGTGCCTTTATAGGAGCTCTTTATTATTCCACATGTACCCCAACCCCTACACATTATTGGAGTCAGTTATCTAGGAAATTATTTCTTAATGCTCCAAAGTAGATGCTATGACTTCCAAAGTCAAAGTAAAAAAAAAAACACTTTCTTTACAATATCTACTATTCTGACCCTTAAGAAATGTCTGACATTCACTCAAATGCCATTTCGAAGATTCCACAATTTCGAAAATTCCGATTTTTTTATTTTCGATTTTTTTTAATTTTCGA
The DNA here is from genome assembly GCF_905171775.1 of Rana temporaria. Lineage (NCBI taxonomy): Eukaryota > Metazoa > Chordata > Amphibia > Anura > Ranidae > Rana > Rana temporaria. The sequence continues at coordinate 288,860,602 of NC_053491.1, read as the reverse complement.
ACGTTCAAATTTTTCGAATTTTGAAATGAAAAATTTGTAAATTCGAAAAAAAAAAAAAAAAATCGAAAATTCGTATATTCGAAAATTCGAAAATGAAAAATTCGAAATTTCGAAAATTAAAAATTCGAAAATGAAAAAATAAACAATTCGAAAATTAAAAATTCGAAATTAGAACATGAAAGATTCAAAATTTCGAAAATGAAAAATTCGAAAATTCGATATTAAAAGTAAAAGAAAGTAGAACGTAGAAAGTAAAAAATTCTAAAATGAAAAATTCGAAAATTCGAAAATGAAAAATTTGAAAATTCGAAAATTCGAAATTTCGAAGATTGAAAATTCGAAAATTCTAAATTTCGAAAATTTGAAAGTTCGAAAATTGAAAATTTCGAAATTCGAAAGTAAAAAATTTGAATATTCGAAAATTTTAATATTCGAAAATCCGAATATTCGAAATTCGAAAATTGAAAAATGTGAAAAGTAAAAAATTCGAATATTCGAAATTTGAAAATTCGAAATTTGAAAATTCGAATATCCGAAAATTCGAAAATTCAAAAAATAAAACATGAACAATTAGAAATTTCGAAAATTCAAAAAAAACGAAAAATGTTTGTATTTCCGAAAATCAGAATTTCCGAAATTCGGAAATACGAAAATTCGGAAATTTAAAAATCGGAAATACGAAAATTCGGAAATAAAAAATTCGGAATTTGGGAAATTAAAAAATTCGGAAATTCGAATTTTCGTAAGTCCGAAAATTTGGAAATTCGGAAATTTTCGGAAGTCCGAAAATTCGGAAATAAAAAATTTGTTAATACAAAAATTCGGAATTAACGAATTAACGAATTTCCGTTAAAAAACGAATTATAAACTAAACGAATTGCACATGTCTAGCAAGAAGGATTCTTTAATATCTGGTTAGATCATTTAGAAATTCTGCTTAACCAATTACATATATATATTGTTTTAATGAAAGAAAGGAAAATAGAGAAACAATAAGAATCAGAAAAATGAACAGGTTTAAAAGAGAAACAAACTAAACAAAGCCCTGGCCTCAGAAATTACTCTTAAGCCCTGTACACACGATCGGTTTGTCTGATGAAAACAGACCGATGGACTGTTTTCACCGGACAAACCGATTGTGTGTGGGCCCCATCAGTTTGTTTTCCATCGGTGAAAAAACATAGAACATGTTTTAAATGTTTCCTATGGATAAAAAAACGATAGAAAAAAATGATCATCTGTGTGGAAGTCCATCGGTCAAAAATCCCTGCATGCTCAGAATCAAGTCGACGCTTGCTCGGAAGCATTGAACTTAATTTTTCTCAGCACGTCATAGTGTTTAACGTCACCGCATTTTGGCACTGTCGGATTTTTGACTCAAGGGCCCGGATTCAGATAGCACTTACGCCGGCGTATCTCGAGATGCGCGGCGTAAGTGTAAATTTGCTCCGTCGTATCTATGCGCCATACCCACAGAACCAGATACGCCTCAAAATAGGCTTCTTCCTACCGGCGTAACTTTTCTAGGCGCATATATACGCTGGACGGATCTGCCGCTCCCATAGATTTTGTATTGAAATATGCAAATGAGTGAGAAACGCCGATTCAGAAACGTACGTTTGGCCGGCGCAAGGCTACGCGCGGTGCGCGTAAGTGGAAAGTCCGGCGGAAAGTTACCCCTCATAAAGCAGGGGTAACTTTGCACCAGACTTGCACAGGTCAGCTGGAGAGCAGCTACAGCAGCACTGTTACAGACGACCTGAGCACCAACACTTGCAGGACAACACATCTGTATGCCAACATGCCAGGGGCAGCCGTGGTCATAGCACTACTGCGTCTACGGGCATGTAGGAGGGCACGGGAGAGGATATTCTGAACGCGCATTGACATCTTTGGCATGGGTGAATCAGAGGTGTATCGCATCTTCAGATTCAGCCCTGATGCCATCCTGAAATTAGCCACAATCCTGCATGATGACATCACCAGCAAGACACACCGCGTACATGCAGTGCAGCCACTGGTCAAGGTACTGGCAACACTGAATTTCCTCGCCAGTGGATCTTTTCAAAGAACAAGTGGAGTCGTGGCTGGTTTGTCACAATCCACCATGAGCAGATGCGTGCACCAGGTTGTCCCCGCAATCCTCAGACGCATGTCCCACCACTTTATCAGACCCACCCAGGAGCACCTGCGGCAGAAGGCAATGGCAGATTTCTACAGAATTGCCGGATTCCCACGCAACGTGGGGGCCCTTGATTGCACCCATGTGGCACTACGGCCCCCCCGTGACACAGAGCACATATACTGCAATCGTAAGCATTGGCATTCCATCAACGTACAGGTGATAGCCGATGCCCAATGTCTCATATGGCACGTCCGTGCCAAACACCCAGGGGCCGGCCACGACAGCTTCATATACCGTCAAAGCACCATCCCAACAGAATTCGAACAGAATGTGTATGGGGACAGCTGGCTGGTTGGTGAGTGACATGGTTGTCAAGCATGACTGTCCAACCCCATGATGCAGACATCACGAGGGGCACATGCATGACTAACATCCTCCTATCTTTTCCCTTCCAGGTGATGCGGCATATGCACTTGGACCCCATCTCATGACTCCATTCCGGAATCCCCAAACCAGAGGAGAGAGCAGATACAATGAAGCACACACACGTACACGTGGAGTGGTGGAATGCACATTTGGCCTCCTGAAGTCCCGTTTCCCATGCCTGGATAAGTCTGGGGTACCCTGTTGTATTCCCCAAACTTTGTGTGCCAGATCATCGGTGCATGTTGCATTCTTCACAACTACGCCATGAGAAAGGGCCTGGAGATTGACCTACGTGATGACCTGACCCCCGAACCACACAGCCCCCCCTGCCCGAGGCTACCCCGTCTGCTGAGGGAAGAGCAGTCAGGAGATGCCTCGTGGTAGGCTTATTTACAAGTTAAACACACACATTCATCATGGCACAAGGAGAATGCACGCATGCACACCACTGTGGTCTCTAGCACACACACCCCACATCCTCATCATGTTGGATTAGCCCAAGTCCACCAGGCAGGACTTGGGAGCAGCAACACCACACCAAGGCTCCAATTATGTTGCTTTACATTCATACACCATTCACATGGGTCGTGGGGATAATTTCTCCCCAACGACCGAGGGTGACACCCCTTTGCCGGCAGGAGTGTCACCCCCCCCACATTCACACACCAGTCACACTATAGTCTGCACTACTCCCTGTGTGCAGGGATTCCAAAAAGATAAAAATCATAATCTGAGTGTAAATAATAAAGACACTCATCACAAAACTCGGCACTTGAGTATAAAATAACATCAGCAAAAAAATCATCGGCCCTGTCGTGGGCTACGTCTGGTGCCTAGGCTCCTGGGGCGCAGTTGCCTGGGGGGATCCTCAGGTGGGGGGGTGGGGCGTCTGGTGGTGGAACATCCCCCGGTCTCTCCCTGGCTGCCTGGCTGCCCTCCAATGCCACGACTATCCGGTGAAGGTAGATATTGGTGGCAGCCTGCATCCGCAGCTGGCTTGTGGTGTTGCTGCACAGGTGGCGCCTTGTCTGCCTCCCCTCCTCATGGACAGCAGCTGCCAGGCTATGGACCTCAGTCACAAGGCCTAATGTGGTGGCCTGCAGGTCCATCATACAGGTCAGAAGGGTTGCGCCGTTGCCAACCACATCCTGCAGGCTCGCGTTTATGGTGGTATTCTGTCCAGCCTACTGGGTGAGGGCCTCCTGCACAGCGACAGTACAGGCAGCCTGGCTCTCGGCCGAGAAGGCCAGGCTCTCTGCAACGCGGTGCAGATCACCCACTAGGGAACCCATATGGCGGGTCTGCCTGGTCTGGTCCCTCGCCAGATGATCCTCAAATTCCTCAGGATCACCCCTTGATTTTCTGGTAGCCTTCCTAGGGGCAGGAGAGGCTTGGGGCCAGCTGTAGGGGATGTCCCTTGAGGGGCTATCCCTGATGGGGATGGTGGCCCTTGAGGGGCTATCCCTGATGGGGATGGTGGCCCTTGAGGGGCTATCCCTGATGGGGATGGTGGCCCTTAATGGGCTATCCCTGATGGGGGAGGATGTTTTGGAGGGACCAGGTATGGGGGTCTCCTCCACAAGATATACTGCATCCTCTATCCCGACGTGCTCCTCCTCCACTTCCTCTAGAGGTGAGGTAGGAGCACTCTCCACCACGGATGGCGTGGGTCGCACATTAGCCAATGACGGCCCAGCTCCCTCCTGCACATCTGTGGATGACACAAAACATTCACATGTTGGTGGACCCACACACTTGTCACATGTTCCCTTGCCCCCCCACACATGCTACACACCAGAAAGAAGATAAAACACACTTACCTGTCCTCAAAGGCTGATCCATAGAATCGTAGCCCTCCAGGCCCTCCACCAGCTGCCTATCCAGGCACCTGGCAACGACCAGCTCATCTGCTGTCAGGGAGATATTAGCGGCTGGTCCTCCTCCTGTGCCAGTGGCATGCCTCCTGATCGCCACAAGCTTCTCCTTTACTAGTCGCTGCAGATCATTTATTTGTTTACGAATATGTTTGGGCTCTGTAGCCGCCACGCGGAGGGCATTCACCTGGGTGGTGATCTCCAAATATATTTGCATTTTCTCGTCCTTGCTAGTGGTGCCACTCTGTGCCCCATAGGGACACAGATAATCAATCAATAATTATAGCCTTCTCCTGAGGGCTGAAGTTGGTCATTCTGCGGTCCGTAGAAGTCCCTGGTGCAGACATACTTCAAAACAAAAGTACTGGCACCCAAAAATGCTTGTGTACTTTTGCACTTGATGGGTGCATGTCTGGGCGTATTTATGCACTGGGCGTAGGCAGTGGGCCGGCGTATCTTAGGGGTTACGCCGGGCGTAGTTGTGCGCATGCGCAGATGGGGGCAGACAATCCGTCCTCATCACAGCGCATGCACCGTTTAAGATCATATCTCTCTGCAACACGGTCGGACCATCATTTGCATGGGGTGATGCCCACTTACACTTACGCTGCCTTATGCCGTCGAAAATACGTTACGCTGGCGCATCTTGGTAAGTAATATCTTTCTGAATACAGTACATGCCTCTCCGCGCTGGTCCGGCGTAGTGTAAATAAGATATGCTACGCCGGCAAAAATATGCACCAATGTATCTGAATCTGGGCCATGGTGTGTAGGTAAGACTGATGAAAGTCAGCTTCATCAGATATCCGACGAAAAAATCGGATTAGATTCCATCAGATATACAATCGTGTGTACAGGGCTTTAGCATTCTGGCATGTTTCTGGAGGATAACAAAAGCTGGTAGCTGTCAATTTCAGCAGCTTTTTGTTGACCTTCTGAAAAGTGTCAATGAGCCAATCCCCACCCAATCAAAAGAGCTGAAGGGTATGATGTAGTAATCCTTGAGCATTTGATTATACCTTAACAGATACTTCCTTAATGTCTCTTTATGATGAAGTGGGACTGACGATGTTCCCAAAAGGCATTGGCTGTTTTCATATGACTCATTTACCAAAAACATAAACAAACAATCTTAAACTCTTTCATCTGTTTTTGGTTTGATGTTACTTTCTGTATTTTGATGGTAAAAATATATTGCTGGTTGCCCATTGAAAAAAGTATTGGTGTGTGGGAGCCGTATTACTAGAGCCATTGAGCTTGTTTGACGTGTTCCTTCACCTGACTGCATGTATAACTTTAAAAGTTCCCAGTGTCTCTCTAAATGTGTTCTTCTGGAGTTCCTGCTCAGGCTGCCTGTAAACTGTCATTACATGTTCTTCCATTGTTTATTGTAAGCAAATTCACATGAAAAGTTTTGTTTTGTCTTCTACTTTCCTCTCTCAAACATACCACATACTGTAAGTAACATCATTCAGTCACGTTGTTATTGGATATAGCCCCTCCCACACTGTCTGCAGTTTGTTTCCCCACATTGGGAGTAAAACATACAGTACACCTTCTGACCCATGTTGTACATCTACTATTTTGCATTATGGTCATACCAGCAATTTTGTTTGGCCTAAGACTGTGTCATGTTCTCCTGCACCATTCCAACCAGTGTCTTCATTTTGACCCAGCACCTTGTAACATATTCAACTACAGAGAGCTCAGGCTCAACAATCACTCCCTCCTAAGCCTCTTAAATTAGGTCTAAGGGTCCTCTGGCTTGTCTTTTGTGTGAGTTCAAGTGGTTAAACGTATGTGGACTCCTGTGTGACACCTCTCTGTAAGCAGTCAAAAGTTGAGACAACTATTGTTCCCAGTCCCTTCACAAGCATCCTCAGCATCTATTTCAGAGTCCCCTTGAAACATTTCTACTGGACACTAATTCATAGGTGGAAAGGACTGCCTGCAATTTTCACATTTTTATATTTTTAGGTTTGACATAAAGTAGAGAATTTGCTCAAATCTGGTGCAACTCTGCACAGAAACCAATCAGCTTCCAAGATGTATTGTCAATGTCTAATTGAACAAGTTAGAAGCTGATCTCTTCCAAACTGCTACAGCACCCTTGTCCTAGAGCTTTCCCTAGAAACATGTGCGATGGGAATATGGATTATTATTAAAAAAAAAATCTGGAATGGTGTCCTTTTTGTCCACCAGCTGCTGGAATATTTGAGGTCTTTTAATTGGAGTAGTAAAATTACAGCTTGCACTCTTTTTTTCTAGTACATTTTGGCCAATTCTCCCTCAAAAAATCGGCATCTGCTTGAAAATTTTACACTGCTGTATCACCTATGTCCCCTAATTCTTAAGGCAAGTTTTAAATTGGCCAGCAGAAAGAAATTTTTAATTCAGCAGGAACAAGGACATTCTAAGCAGACAATGCTGTTGCCAAAAACTGTTTGTGAAAATCGTACTGTTCTGTAACATTATATGTAGCTATAAGACATAAGAGCCCATTCACACATGGGCAACACGACTTCCAGCGCGACTTTTGGAGGCAACTTGGACACGACCTGAATATGAATCACAGTGTGACTTGGGGCGACTTCTGCGCAACCTACAATGCGACTTGAAGTTGCCTCCAGGAGGGGGAACTTCATGCCAAATTTTAAATAAAAACCGGCATGGGTTCCCCCTCCAAGAGCATACCAGGCCCTTAGGTCTGGAATGGATTTCAAAGGGAACCCCTATGCTGAAAAAATGGCGTGGGGGTGCCCCAAATCTATACCAGACCCTTATCCGAGCATGGTTCTTTCTCCCTTCTGCCGGGCACCTCCGCTGTCTTCTTCCAGCTCTTTTACCAGCAGGGGCCCGGTCTTCTCCCTGTTTCCGACTTCGGGGGGTCTTCTTCTGACTTGGGAGGTCTTCTTCCAACTCCGGGGGGTCTTTCGACTTCTCCGCTCTCTTCTCCCGCTCTCCGGTTCTTGCTCCCTTCTGCCGGTACACCTCCGCTGTCTTCTTACAGCTCTTTTACCAGCAGGGCCCCGGTCTTCCGAGTCGCCTTCTTCCCTCTTTTCTTCTTCGATGTTGACTCGACGATCCCTCCCGCTGTAATGCCGGGTGTGCGGTGCGCAACTATTTATATAGGCCTCTTATGACGTCACAGTCCCAGCATGCTCTGGGTAGTGATGACATAAGGGGGTGGGGTAATTATGTCATCACCACCCGGAGCATGCTGGGACTGTGAGGTCATAAGAGGCCTATATAAATCATTGTGCACCGCACACCCGGCATTACAGCGGGAGAGCGCGTCGAGTCAACATCGAAGAAGAGAAGAGGGAAGAAGGCGACGCAGAAGACCGGGCACCCGCTGGTAAAAGAGCTGGAAGAAGACAGCGGAGGTGCCAGGCAGAAGGGAGAAAGAACCAGAAAGCGGGAGAAGAGAGCGGAGAAGTCAGAAGACCCCCTGAAGTCAGAAGAAGACCTCCCCGAAGTCAGAAGAAGGGAGAAGACCGAGCCCCCGCTAGTAAAAGAGCTGGAAGAAGATAGCGGAGGTGCCCGGCAGAAGGGAGAAAGAACCGGAGAGCGGAGAAGTCGGAAGATCCCCAAAGTCAGAAGAAGACCACCGGAGCTGCCTAATAAATTACTTTAAAAACCTTATTCTTAACACTTTTTACCCTCCCAGGTGAATGGGTAGGGGTATGATGTACCCCATACTCATTCACATAGGGTGGGGGGCCAGGATCTGGGGGCCCCCTTATTAAAGGGGGCTCTCAGATTTCGATAAGCCCCCCGCCCGCAGACCCTGACAACCAACAACCAGGGTTGTCGGGAAGAGGCCCTTGTCCCCATCAACATGGGGACAAGGTGCTTTGGGGTGCCCCAAAGCACCTACCCCCCATTTTGAGGGCATGCTGCCTGGTATGGTTCAGGAGGGGGGGGCACTCACTCATCCCCACCCCCTTTCCCGACCGGCCGGGCTGCATGCTCGGATAAAGGTCTGGTATGGATTTGGGGGTTACCCCCATGCCATTTTTTTGGCAAAGGGGGTTCCCCTTGAAATTCATACCAGCCCTAAAGGCCTGGTATGCTCCTGGAGGTGAACCCATGCTGTTTTTTTATTTAAAATTTGGTTTGGAGTTTCCCTGTGGGAGGACGGTGTTTGCCTTAGAACAGGTTCACACTGGGGCGACTTCCTGTAAAGTTGCCTCACTGTGAATGGGGATCCGACTTGGAGGCGACTTTCCTTTGAAATCAATGGGTACAAGTCGCCTACAAGTCGGATTGAAGTAGTACAGGAACCTTTTTTCAATTCAGAGCGACTGCAGTAGTGTGCATTAAGACGGCTCCATTCACTTGAGGTGACAAGGGCGACTTGGGGTGAGCTGAAGTCGGATGCAAAGTCGGACCTGTGTGAATGGGCTCTGAAGGATTCGTGTATTTTCAATTTTGCACTTGAAGCCACCATAAAGAGACCCTCTCCCAGCTGTATATATATTTTTTGTTGTTGTCCCCTATGGCCATACGCCATAAGCCTTATATCTCTTATGTGTACTGTAAGGGTGGGACCCTGTGCTGTGTGAGAAATTACTGGTTTACGCCAAATTCGGGAGAAAAAGACACACTAATTGGACAGCTGTGTGTTCAGCTATTTAGTTCTGATCTGACATGGAATCAGGGCCCCACTCCACAAACAGGAAGTCTGTTCCAGGGAGTCAGGTGAGCTCCCATCTCTCTGAGAGGAGAGAGAGGCTGCATGGGTTGCAGCTAGAGCCTGCATATCTGCAGTAGGCAGATGTCGGCTGGTGTCTCTGTGTGAGAAAAGAAGCTGTGTGCTTCAAGAAGATTGATGCTGTGTGCATCCAAGAAGCTCAAACGCTGTGTGCGGATAAGTCGATGTGTGCGAATCAAACGCTGTGTGCGAATCAGACGCTGTGTGCGGCTGTTGAGTTTGCAAGATACAGGAATGGTGGAACCCCCCTGCGAGGGCTGCTAATGTACTTGTGAACTTTTGTTTTTTAAATAAAATTGGGCTACCAGGCCCTTAAAAACTCAGTTCTGGACTGGCATACTCACTGGAAAGCACACCTACTATTGGAGTCAGATCCCCCAATCCTACATATGGTGGAGGTATTGCTTCGGGCACTTTTGGAAGAGTTCCAGATCATCGCATACCAAACAGTGAGTAAAAAAAAAAAAACTGTGGCCCGGATTCACATACATCGGCGCATATTTATGCCGGCGTAGCGCAGAGAGGCAAGCACAGTATTCACAAAGCACTCGCTCCCACTTGCTGCCAAATCTACGCTGGGTTTTGAAAGCGCAAGTCCTCGTAAGTGGAAGTGGGCGTGAGCCATGCAAATGAGGCGTGACCCCATGCAAATGATGGGCCGAGCGCCATAAAGCTACGAATAAACGAACGGTGCATGCGCCGTCCCGTGGATGCATCCCAGTGCGCATGCTCAGAATCAAGACGGAACTACTCCCTAAGATACGACGGATCACTGCCTACGACGTGAACGTAACCTACGCCCAGCCCTATTCACGTACTACGTAAACGACGCAAGATACAACGGCTGTGTTCCCTGGTCCATACCTTTGCATGAGTTGCGCCTCATATATGGGGAATAACTTTACGCCGGGCGTACGACTTACGAAAACCGCGTATATTATGCGCCGGGCGCAAGTACCTTTGTGAATCGACGTATTTCCCTCATTTCCATATTTGAATAGGAAATCAATGGGAGCGCCACCTACGTCCAGCGTAAATATGCGCCCATGATACGCCGGTGTAGGAAAGTTACGTCGGTCGGATAAAGCCTATTTTCAGGCGTATCTTGGTTTCAAAGTCCAGCGCAGAGATATGACGACACATATTTACACTTACGCGGCGTATCTGTAGATATGTCGGCGTAAGTGCTTTGTGAATCCGGGCCTGTGTTTTGCAGCACTACTGTGATATCAGGAACCTGTACTCACCGAGGCCGAGATGCTGAGGACGGTTCACCCTTGCGACCCTGCGCAGTCCACTCTCTGGAGTTGAGACAGAGGAGGGAAGGCACAAGGAGGCACCGGTGCCGGAAGCAGGTTGGTAGACTTGGTGCGTCTGAAGGTGGCTGAGCAGGCGTGGAAGACTGGAAGCAACTGGAGATCAGGCAGCTACTGGCAGGAGGCCCAGAAGAAACAAGCATAAGATAAAGGCAAGTCCGGGTCACAGGCCGTGGGTCAAGGGCTGGAGAAGGCAGAGAAAGTCCGTAGGTACAAGCCAAGGTCAAAGGGCAGGAGACAGCAGCAATCCAAGGTACGTTAGCCAAAAGGTCAGAGGTTCCGGGTGAGAGGAGAGTCGTCAGGAAGTCCGGGTCAAAACAAGGAGATATGGCAACAGGTAAACTCACTAAAGCTGATGACAAACCAGCAACCTGTTCAGGGAAGGCTGCTGGTTTAAATAGGAATGTCCGGCCTCTGATTGGCCCCAGGGTTGCCAAATACGTGCACGTGCGCGCTTCCACGCACACGGCGCGCTGCCGTACCGCGCATGCGTGCGCGCAAACCACGCACAGGCATGCGCCGAAATGTCATTCTACTGGGCATGTGCGGGAATCTGTCAGAGATGGAGCTAGTACCCTGACAGTGCCCCCCCCCAAGGGGCGGACTCCGGACGCCCAAACTGGTCATTAACTCCGGGTGTTCCAGGTGAAAGGCCCGAATCAGCCGAGGGGCATGGAGATTCTGGGAAGGCTCCCAAGAGTTATCTTCAGGGGGATATCCCTTCCACTTTATAAGGTATTGCAACTGCCTTCCTCTTTTCCTGCAGCTCAAGATAGCCTCCACCTCAAATTCTTTTTCACCCTCAATCTTCACTGGTGGAGGTGGCAGTTCTTCTCTTCCGTTGAAGGGATCCGGCACAACGGGTTTGAGCAAGGAGGCATGGAACACGGGGTGGACCCTGTAAGACTCGGGTAATGCCAGTTCAAAATCCACAGGATTGATCTTCCGTCTGATCTCAAATGGGCCGATGAACCTTGGACCCAACTATCGTGAGGGGACAGGTAATTTGAGGTTGGTGGCAGACAGCCAAACCTTCTCACCAACTTCGAAAGCTGGGCAATCCTTCCTCCCTCGGTCATAGAACCTCTTATAATCCTCCTGGGCTTGCTGCATAACCTCCTGTAATTTTTGGAAATTCCGCTGAATGAAGGTTACATGTTCCTGGACAGCTGGCACAGGTGCTTCAGGGATAGAGTCTGGGAGAAAGGAAGGATGGAAACCAAAGTTAGCCCAGAATGGAGTTTGGTTAGTGGTGGAATGTACGGAGTTATTATAGGCGAACTCGGCTGAAGATAGCAAGGAGGACCAATCGTCTTGGGAGACTGAGCAAAAGCAACGTAAGTATTGTTCCAGCGTTTGGTTGGTCCGTTCTGTCTGGCCATTACTTTGGGGATGATAGGCAGAGGAAAGGCAGATTTTTACTTCCAGTGCTTTGCAGAGCTCCTTCCAAAATTTGGATGTAAATTGAGTACCTCTGTCGGATACGATGCTTTTGGGCACCCCATGAAGCCTGACGACCTCTTTAAAAAAAATTCTGGCTGTATCTGCCGCGGAGGGCGTACCTATCATAGGCAGAAAATGCGCCATTTTGGACAGGCGGTCAACCACGACTAGGATCGTGGTAAACCCTGCTGATGGAGGCAGATCGACAATGAAGTCCATAGAGATTTCAGCCCAAGGGCGCTCCGGAATGGGTAGAGGTTTAAGCAGGAAAAAGAAATCTCGCGCCAAATGAATTACACTAAATTATATACTTGATAAATCAAGTGACTAACTGAGTGAAGCTGCTCCCAAATAAAATCAGGTGACTGACTTGCATATATTGTATAGTGAGGTGAGGGGCGCTATATCAAAATAGTGGATGCGTGTCACAATGTGCGTTTGAGTAGTACACAGTGTAACTGTGTACCCAAATCTATGTGAAAAACCAAACAGATTATAGTCTAAACTCTATAAGTACAATAGTGCCAAATGCTGTGGAAAATAAATAAAATATAAAAAAAATAAAAAAAAAAAAAAAATTTTTTTTTTTTTTTTTTTTTAAAAGAATGTCCAGCAAATAAATAGTTAAGTGCAAAATGGATCCAGTGTTGTATCAAGTCCAGGTGCAAAATGCAAATAATCCAATCCCAAATCGCAGGGAAAAGTGCAAATGCTAAAGTGCTTGTGAATCTTCAAAATAGCCAAAGTGCGAGAAAGAAGTGATCCGCCTTCACCTATAGGTCACCAGAATAATAATGGATGGCTCCTTACCACACGGTGTTGACCAGATTACTTAAAATATGGTCGATCAGGCTTGTTTTAAATGAGGATCAGCAGGGTCTCATTGGGTTCCAATGTCAGCGATTGCAGCAAATGGTGTACCAAGAAAGGAGAAGAGATACCACCATAGTGTAAAACCATTTAATATACAAAAGTTAAAATTACAATGCCAAATGGCCTCTTACTGTTGCTGGTGCCCGTTCCCGGCACTGAGGCTGTAGGTGGTGGGGATAGTAAGACAAGATAAGAGATGGCCGCGTCCTGGTCCACTAGCGTGCGTTCCAACGCTAGTTGTCCATCAACCAGTGAGACCGGAAGTGCGTGGCTATGCGTGTGCGCTCGGATACCGCCTCGACGTCACGTTTCAGTTAAACCGTCTTCAGGAAGAGGTTTAAGCAGGCCCCAGGTCTTCGTGTTTGGTCCCTTATTCCGTTGGCAGCGAATGCAGGAAGTGACGTAATCTTTACAGTCGGACCTCCATTTTGGCCACCAGAAAGAGCGGGAGATTAGCTCGGAGGTTTTACGTGTACCAAAATGGCCTGCCAATTTGCGATCATGAAAAGTGCTCAGAATCAACTGCCTAGCTTCCATTGGCACAAAAAATTTTCCTCACGACCACAGTAGGTCATCCCTTCTCTCCAAAGAGGAGATCTCATGGTCAGGGCACCGTCGACAAGCTGCTTTCAGAGAGGTCAGTAAGTCTGCTTGAGGGAGTAACAAGAAATTTTGAGACGATAGGATAGTGCTGGGTTCGGATGTGTTGGGTGTTTCAGGAAACATCCTGGAGAGGGCGTCAGCCTTTCCATTTTTAGAGCCGGGACGGTAAGTAATATGGAAATTGAAGCGAGTGAAGAGAGCCCAGCGGGCCTGCCTGGGTCTTAGACGTTTTGCGGACCGTAAGTACTCCAGATTCCTGTGGTCAGTGAAAATGATGATGGGATGAGCTGCCCCCTCCAGCAGGTATCTCCACTCCTCTAATGCGAACTTTATGGCCAGTAATTCTCTATCCCCGACGTCATAATTTTTTTCAGGGGGGCTCAGCTTCCGGGAAGCATAGGCTACTGGGTGAAGGAGTGACTTTAGCCCCTGTCTTTGAGAAAGAACAGCGCCTGTAGCAGATTCCGAGGCATCAACTTCTAAGACAAAAGGCAGTGTTGAATCCGGATGACATAGCACAGGTGCCGAGGAGAAAGCTGCTTTAAGTTTAATAAAGGCCTCTTGGGCCTCTTGTGGCCACTGAAAACGGTGCCCTTGGCGGGTCAACTTGGTAATAGGAGAGACAATAGATGAGAAGCCGATGATGAATCGTCTATAAAAGTTGGCAAAGCCAATGAAGCGCTGGATGCCTTTCTTGTCCATTGGAGGTGACCACTCCTGGATTGCTCTGACTTTCTGGGGGTCCATGGCTACCCCATTTACGGAGATGATGAATCCTAGAAACTGTACCGATGTCTTTTCAAATTCACACTTCTCTGCCTTGAGATAAAGCTTGTGCTGTCTTAAGATAGTGAGAACCTTCATAACGTGGTGCCGATGTAGCTCCATTGTGGCTGAAAAGATGAGGATGTCATCCAAGTATAATACCAGGAAGTCATCCAGATGTTGCCGGAAAATGTCATTGACTAGGTGCTGGAATGTGGCGGGAGCGTTACAAAGCCCAAAGGGCATGACCAAATACTCGAAGTGCCCGAATCTGGACCTAAAAGCTGTCTTCCACTCGTCGCCTGCTCTTATTCGGACGAGGTTGTAGGCGCCCCGGAGGTCTAGTTTAGAGAAGACCTGAGCCGATCGGAATTGTTGGAACAGTTTGGGAATAAGAGGCAGCGGGTATCTGTTCTTGATGGTAATTTTGTTTAACTCCCTATAATCAATGCAGGGTCTAAGGGATCCGTCCTTCTTCTCGACAAATAAGATCCCCGCCCCAGCTGGTGAGGAAGAAGGGCGGATGAACTTTTTTTCTAAGTTCTCGTCAATATAGACCTTGAGGGCCTTCAACTCAGTCTCTGACAAGGGGAATATGCGCCCAAAAGGAATTTCAGACCCTGGCAGGAGGTCGATGGGGCAGTCATATGACCGGTGTGGAGGGAGACTATCGGCTTGTTGTTTGTCGAAGACGTCCTTAAATTCCAGGTAGACCGAGGGGACGTGCTGAAGGTCTTCTGGTGGAGTGGTTAGCGTAGAACAAGTGGCTGTAACTGGTGCAAGGCAGTGCTGAGAGCAGTAGGAGGAGGAGAAACTGACTTCTCTTTTGAGCCAGTCGATGCAGGGCAGATGGACTTGCAACCACGGGAGACCCAGGATAATGGGGAACATGGGGGATGGAATAAGGTCCAACCGGAGAAATTCATGGTGTCCGGAGTCAGAGATGGCACGGATAGGAAGGGTTTCTTGGGTGATCAGTCCTGAACGGGGAAAAGAGCCGTCAGCCAAGTGGACTTGGAGATGGAAATCCTTGGTACGGCAGGGGATACGCAGCTTTTGGGCCAAGGAAGAGTCCAGGAAGCAGCTGCAGGCCCCTGAATCAATAATTGCCGGCAGGCGGGTTGCCCCTTCCGGGAGCTGTAGGGAAAGAAAGAGGACAACGTAAGTCTGTGGCAAACTGGTAACATGGTAGTTGAGAGCAGGTGGAGGCTTCGACTTACAGGGTCTCACTGGACAGGTGCGCAGGAAATGGCCGGCTGCTCCGCAATACAGGCAAAGATTGGCTTGATGTCTCCGGAGCTTTTCCTCCGGGGTAAGAGGGGCC
Organism: Rana temporaria; assembly: GCF_905171775.1. Classification (NCBI taxonomy): domain Eukaryota; kingdom Metazoa; phylum Chordata; class Amphibia; order Anura; family Ranidae; genus Rana; species Rana temporaria. The sequence continues at coordinate 288,845,136 of NC_053491.1, read as the reverse complement.
CGAACTAGGCCGAGCTGCATAGGCTCTGGTTCAGGTAGTGCGGTGGTCGGTGGAGATGAGAGAGGAGGAGGTGCTGAAGCATATCTCGGCGGGGTCCAGCTGGGACGGTTGGTCTGGAACCGCTCAGAACGTCGTTCTCGCAGGCGCCTGTCGAGCTGGGTGGCAGCTTGGATCAACCCTTCCAGCGAGGCAGGGATTTCTGACCTCGCAAGCTCGTCCTTAAGGGCTTCAGAGAGGCCTTGACGATACTGATATTTGAGAGCCACCTCGTTCCAGCCTGTGTCAGCTGACCATTTTCTGAATTCAGCGGTGTAATCTTCCACCGGTCTTCTCCCTTGGTTTAAGTTGTGCAGGGTGACTTCTGCTGTGGCTGAACGCAGAGGGTCGTCATACCTTCTTTACCCACATGGCCAAATTGTATCGATGGTGTCCAGTATCGGACTTCGTTGTTCCATCAAGGTATGCGCCCATGCTTGGGGCTCATCAGAGAGGAGAGAAATAACGAACCCGACCTTTATGGCTTCGGAACTAAAAGTTCTGGGTTGGAGAGCCAAATACAGTGAACAGGCATTTTTGAAGGCCCGATACTTCCAGCGATCACCTGCGAAGCGCTCAGGCATGGGTACTCGAGGTTCAGGGTTGGACACCATCATGGCTGGACTTGCGGGGGCCTGAGAGGCTGAAGGTCCGGGAGGTGAGGCTACAGCAGTAGCGGAAGGTCCAGGTAAGCCAGCCTCGGCCATCGATCTGAAGGTAGCCTTCCTGTAGTTTTTGAACTGCTTCAGTCAAAGCGGAGACTTGCTGGCACAGAGTCTCAAAAGGTGAACGCGCCCTGTCGGCCTCAGACATCTGGCTGGTTTGTACTATCAGGAACCTGTACTCACCGAGGCCGAGATGCTGAGGACGGTTCACCCTTGCGACCCTGCGCAGTCCACTCTCTGGAGTTGAGACAGAGGAGGGAAGGCACAAGGAGGCACCGGTGCCGGAAGCAGGTTGGTAGACTTGGTGCGTCTGAAGGTGGTTGAGCAGGCGTGGAAGACTGGAAGCAACTGGAGATCAGGCAGCTACTGGCCGGAGGCCCAGAAGAAACAAGCATAAGATAAAGGCAAGTCCGGGTCACAGGCCATGGGTCAAGGGCTGGAGAAGGCAGAGAAAGTCCGTAGGTACAAGCCAAGGTCAAAGGGCAGGAGACAGCAGCAATCCAAAGGTACGTTAGCCAAAAGGTCAGAGGTTCCGGGTGAGAGGAGAGTCGTCAGGAAGTCCAGGTCAAAACAAGGAAATATGGCAACAGGTAAACTCACTAAAGCTGATGACAAACCAGCAACCTGTTCAGGGAAGGCTGCTGGTTTAAATAGGAATGTCCGGCCTCTGATTGGCCCCAGGGTTGCCGCATACGTGCACGTGCGCGCTTCCACGCACACGGCGCGCTGCCGTACCGCGCATGCGTGCGCGCAAACCACGCACAGGCATGCGCCGAAATGTCATTCTACTGGGCATGTGCGGGAATCTGTCAGAGATGGAGCTAGTACCCTGACATGTGATGAGCAGCCAATATGAACTGAAAGTTAAAGTTTTCTGCTGTGAACTGCTGTTAACTGTGTGTGGCAGTCAGGAGAACTGCATTTCACAGGAGTTCAATTAATGGACTGTGTTGCACACAGGTGGTGTACCTGTGGAAGTGAGCTCAGCGTGGCCTGAGAAGATGTATCCACTTGGGAAGGCCCAGTGAGTGGATGGTTCAAGCAGAATCGCAAAGAGTGAAGTCTGCATGTGAAAGTGTGCTGTTTGCAAGTCTTGGAGACAGTACACCAACATTTTCCTGTGTTAAAAAGGAACTGTGTTAAAAACCATTGCCCTGTTTGCAGCGATGGCGAGGTCAAAACGCAAACAGAAAGCAATGAGTGCTGAAATGAGACACAGAACTTTATGGCTGGAGGGGTTGTTACCGACGGAACAAGCCCCAGACTGCTGCAAGATGCACTTGGCTGTGCTGAACCAAGCCAAAGGGAAAGTGCATGCTGTTGCCCCTGGCAACGCTGGTGTAGCCCGGCCAGCTATCAATGTGAAAAGTGTTGAAAGCCAGGTGCGCTGTTTGCGATGCAGAGTGGGGGCATGAAGTTTCCAAATGCCCTTTGTCCCAGTCTTCAACAAAGCAAAGGTATGAGAAGCCTGCTCTGAATGTAAAGAGTGAGCAGATGGGTACAGTTGCCCATAGCAATGCCTATGATGTCAGGTCAGTGGACCGCAAGACAAGGATATTGCCTACGGAGAGTCCTGGCAAGTTTAAAGCAACGCCGCTTCATGGAGAGAGAAGTCTACTTGTGTTTCGGAAAGCCAGCAACGTGGAGCTGGGAGAGAACCGTTTCCGTTAGCAACCAGAGAAAATGTGTCAGATGCAAGTGAAATTCTGCGTGTTGGGAGAGTGTCATCTCCCTTAGCAACAGGAGAATGTCGCCAAACGCCATGTCTGGAATGTGGTCAGCTGGGGCACGGCATATTTTCTTGCCCTAGATTCTGGGGTGCAGCTGGAGGGGATGCTAAACAGTGGGAGATGCCTGCTGTAATTTCATCCTGTGGCCACCAGGGGGAGTTGGCCAGTGACTATGCAACTGAGAGACAGAGCACTCAAGTGAAGATCGATTTACCGACTACGGATATGGTAAGACTGTTGCAGTTTGTGATTCAAAGGAAGTAGCAGTGTGTCCGGTGAGGAGATCTGCAGACGGTGTAAAAATGGACTTGCTGCGGTGTGTTACCCAGATCAGTGGGGAGACACAGGTTAAAACCCTCTTTGCAGCAAGGTCAAAGACTGAAAAAGACCTATGGACTCTGTGTGCACCTAAGGTAGTCCAACAGAGTGTTGAGAGAGATGTGTTAGAGGTGACCAAAACAGTTGGTGTGCCATGTTCCCTAGCGATAGAGACAGGTGCTGCGGAGTTGCCAAGGGAAACTGCCAAGGAGCCTGTATTGGTGAGGGTAGTGGTTTCCCAGGACAACTGTGAAGCCGCCCTAGTGGGCCAAATAATTCCTTTAGAGAGGAAGGGTGATGTGCTGAGTGGCATGCAGGGTGCCATGCGTTCTGACAAGAGGCAATCTGATAGAGATTACAAAACTGCTATGTTTATGAATGCTGATGATGAAGATATTGCTGATTAAACATGTACTTATGGTGATATGATGCTTAATGAGGAAGGGGTGATCGCTAAGCAGGATATGCGATTCCCCTTAGCATCCGCATATAAAGCTGCAGAGCTGTCCTTAGAAACCTCCAGGAAGCTCTGTGTTTTGGAGCCAGAGGTTGCCTGGGACAACTGTGGTGCCGCTCTGATGGATAAGAGGGTACTTGACCTTGGAGATGAGAAAAATGGTAAAACTCAAATGTTTAAAATTACTTTGTAGTGATAATGGGTTATTGCGATCTGTCACTACTGGCAGAAAAAGTCCTGATGAGTTTAATGAAGCGCCACCTGAGCAAAGTGGTAAAGTTATGTTATTGAAGCCTGCTGTATTTATAAATGTGTCTGCAGCGGAACCACTCTGTCCTGTGTCTCCTTTGGCAGTTGGAGCCGTACTGCATAGTACCTCTGATGGGAGCACAGAGAAAGTAGACTGGGACAGAGGGGCCATAAGTTTGTTGGCTATATTGAAAGAAGGCTCAGTGGGTAACAGTGAAGTGGACACAATTTCTGCTGTGCTAAAGGGAGAGACTGCAGGTCCAGTAGACACAGGTGCGTTGGCTTTTTCAGAAGTTAACCCTCTCTTGTGGAAAGGATCTGAAAAGGGCGCATACATAGCAGAGGTTTTGTCCACAGCAAAAGAGATGAGGAATGTTAAGCTTCAGGATGATGGGGTAATGGATAACGATTTGGAGTCGCTCAGTGTTGCTGAAAGTGAGAGGATGAGTGTGACACATGCGATTTGCAGTGTTTATGGGGAGCCACACGTTTTGTGACTTCTACAAGTTATGTCAGATGCCTTTGAGGTAGAGGTCTCTTTAATGACCCCTCCACATCGTTGGTAAAGGAAAAGTTCCTAGAATTCTGTGTTTAGATGTGGCATGTCTAGAAATAACTGAGGTGTTGTTGCAATTGGTGAAAACCTTTCCAATGTACACCTGCGTGTATCCACAGCAGAGGGGCAACGTGGTACCAATCGGTGGACACCAATCGGTGGACACAGGTGGTACAGGTGTGGTTAGCCAGTGTTGAGGAAAATTAGTTGCTGTACTGTTGGTTAATTTTGTGCAAAGTTGTCTCACAGTTCTCTTCGAGAGTGCTTCCAGCAGCGGTTGTGTGCAGAAGGCGCTCAGGAGAATTGTTCGAGAAATCAGAAATAATAGACATAGTGGAAGTCTCTCCGTGTGCTGATGTGATGGGATGTATTCCTACTGGTGCGGTCCGAGGTACGGCTGAGCAGTGGTTGGTACAGGGCGTGTGTACTGTCTCATCCTTTAGACCTCATGTACAGGAAGGGCTCGGAATGGATGTGGCAGTAGTGGGAATTCAGTCCATCACTCGCAGAGAGGTGCGGTTTGAGGTACCCGGAGACACTTTGACAGGAAATAACAGTAATGGTAACTGTAACGAAAAACTGTATGAGAAGCACTGTAAAGCACTATCAGACATCTCAGAGGCATTGGTTGAGGTACCAATGGACACAGAAATGGTTAAAGAGATTGGTGTGGGAACATGTGTGTTGGTAGAACAAATGCTATTGGAGTGTTGGACAACAGGGGGTGATGTGAAACTGCAGGACTGTCCCATCTGGAGTAACTGCTTGCCTGTGGGTGGTCCCTCCATAGACGTTGTCCTAGCAAACAAGGGGACAAGAGGTCCCAGTGACAGTGTTGAGTTGAGTAACCCTTTGTGGAACATGGCTAGTGAGGTTGATCTCAGATGGTTTTGTTGCCAAAGGTAACCACATAGGGGTTAGTGAACCTGAGAAACAAATGTTGTTGGTTAATGTTGCGTCAGGTAGTGAGAGCGGTCAGTCCCTGACAGATTTCATGGAAGTGGATCCCCAACAGTCCCAGGAGAGTAGGTCTGGGGGAGGAAAAGGAAGGATCTTGAGGCCAGAGGGTAGAGGGGATAGAGAGATTAGTGGGAGCCCACGGTTCAGGAAGAAGTGCTGGTGGAAGCACAACCGGAATAAGATGTGGGTGGAGTGCCCCTTTAGAGAAAAGGTTGGGCAGGTTAGGACTCCTGCTGCTGGTAGTTGGCACAGGGGCGCCATGGCGAAGTGTTGGTGGAAACATACCCGGAAAAAAATGGGCCTATGCAGCCAATGGCTTGCACAGAGGTGTCCCATTTGTGATGATGGGTCTATGTGTTCCTTCCTCCAGTTCGAAACAAGAGGGAGGTTATGTAAGGGTGGGACCCTGTGCTGTGTGAGAAATTGCTGGTTTACACCAAATTCGGGAGAAAAAGACACACTAATTGGACAGCTGTGTGTTCAGCTATTTAGTTCTGATCTGACATGGAATTAGGGCCGCACCCCACAGACAGGAAGTCTGTTCCAGGGAGCCAGATGAGCTCCCATCTCTCTGAGAGGAGAGAGAGGCTGCATGGGTTGCAGCTAGAACCTGCATATCTGCAGGAGGCAGATGTCGGCTGGTGTCTCTGTGTGAGAAAAGAAGCTGTGGGCTTCAAGAAGATTGATGCTGTGTGCGTCCAAGAAGCTCAAACGCTGTGTGCGGATATGTCGCTGTGTGTGAATCAAACGCTGTGTGCGAATCAGGCGCTGCGTGCGGCTGTTGAGTTTGCAGGATACAGGAATGGTGGAACCCCCCTGCGAGGGCTGCTAATGTACTTGTGAACTTTTGTTTTTTAAATAAAAGTGGGCTACCAGGCCCTTAAAAACTCAGTTCTGGACTGGCGTACTCACTGGAAAACGTACCTACCATTGGAGTCAGATCCCCCAATCCTACAGTACATATAGAGCTAGATTCAGTAAGAAGTTACGTTGGCGTATCTGTTGATACGCCGCGTAACTTCTAGGATGCGCCGGCATATCTTTTTTCTGTATTCAGAAAGCAAGATACGCCAGAATTTTGCTAAGATACGACCGACGTAAGTCTCTGACGGCGTCGTATCTTAGGGTGCATATTTACGCTGGCCGCTAGGTGGCGCTTCCGTTGATTTTGGCGTAGAATATGCAAATGAGCTAGATACGCCGATTCAGAAACGTACGTGCGCCCGGTGGATTTTTTACGCCGTTTACGTAAGGCTTTTTCCGGCATAAGGTTACCCCTGCTATATGAGGAGTATCCAATGTTAAGTATAGACGTCGGGACAGCGTCAAATTTTGTGTCGTTTACGTCATTTGCGTAAGTCATTCGCGAATAGGGCTTTGCGTAAATTACGTTTACGTCGAAAGCATTGACTATTTGCGACGTGATTAGGAGCATGCGCACTGGCATACGTTCACGGACGGCGCATGCGCCGTTCGTTAGAGACGTCATTTACGTGAGGTCATGTTTTATTTACATAAAACACGCCCACCTCTTCACAATTTGAATTTGGCGCACTTACGCCGGTAGATTTACGCCGCCGTAATTTAGGGCGCAGGTTCTTTGTGAATCCAGCCCCAGCCTCACTAAGTTACAGCGGCGTAGCGTATCTGAGATACGCTACGCCCGCACAAAGTTACGGCAGACTATCTGAATCTAGCCCATAGACTTTTTTTTCTTAAAGATTAGGGAAGAGTTAAAACTATTGCCAGTTAAGTTTTTTTCTTTCTGTATACCATTGTGGAGACATACCATCAGTTCCTGTCATAGAAACACAGCAGAAGATGAAAGAAAAAGTCTACAAAGAGAGCGGCATTACCCTTGTAGAAAGTTGTCACCAGGACAATTGGAAAGTTTTTCCCTCACAATTTGGTCTGGTGAAAACTCCAATGTTGTATGTCCTTTCACTGTCTTTTTGGTGATAGCAGTCACAGGAAAAATAGAGAAGGTGAATCTCTGCAGCGGGAACAATAATAGAAATAAAAACCTTAGAGGATCTAAACCTTCCCAACTCTAACCAAAAACTATAAGAGAAAAGTTTTAGCTATATGGTCTTTATCATTGCTCTCTTCATACCCAGAAACATCTGAATAGTTTTACTGTAAATTATTGTGGTGTTCATAAGTAATGGTCAGCATCTGTTGTAGATATTTTTATAGAATGAGTCCACCTTCCTTCACTAAAAGATTGTAGTCCTATTTCTCTCCAGCAAGTGCAGCTCCTTGCTATGATTAGTTTTATTCTTATTTTGGCCTGGGTAAACTCCATTTTTTTGTAGAAAGTGAATTCAAATAGATTAAAAAAGACTAAAAATGGTATTGTGTTCCTCTTTAATAAGAAGTACTTTAAGTTCAGGTTACTTTTTAACAACACTATTTAATCAAAGTAGCCCTGCAAATAAAAGTTCCTTTTTATTCTTAAAATTCTCATATGAATACCAACAAATTCTGCAAGCCATTTTCTTGAACTGTAGTCTTTCATGCATACATTTTCATTATGCCCCACTGAATAACTAAGCACGTGTCTATCTAATTTATACTAACCTGTAATTGTATTCATTAACATTTACAGAGAACTGTTTATATATATTTGCCTGATGGCTTGCTTCAAAATTAGGGGCATATATTTTCTAAAATGTAGTTTTATAATAGGAAAAGTGATTTGAGTTTTTTTTTTACTAGGATATTTTAGTTATTGCTTTAATTATTACAGTATTTTACCTGATGGTCCTTTTTGTATATTGTCTAAACCATAGAGCTTCTCTTCCCAGTATATGTGCACCGTTTACCTACAGTATCATCTAATTAAAAAATGTATTTCCAGATTCGCAAAGTTCAATCAATTTCCCCACTCTACTTTTCAACAAGTTTAGAGCATACCTGTAAACCATGTTCCCAGTTTGGTGTGTGCTCTAGGAATGTACTTGACGTAAAAAAAACATAGTGTCAGGGATTGGTTGTATCTCTGAGAAGGCCAGCCAGCTAATCAATAACTACTTAAGACCATTTGTAAATTCCTTGCCCTCGTATGTACAGGACACCAGAGATCTGCTCAGAATCTTGGAGGACATCATTGTGCCAGCCAAGGCTTGGCTGGTTAAAAGTTGAGGCCCTATATTGCACGAATTCTCACTCTGAGGGAATATCCATGGTTGTTGAATTCCTCAGGGAGAGGGATCTATCTATGTGGTGCTATAACACTTTTGTGCTGGAATACATCTTGTCTAGGAATGAATTCATATTTAATGGCTCCCAATACCTGCAGGTGCAGGGGGTTGCGATGGGGACCAAATGTGTCCCACGGTATGCCAATGTGTGCCGGGGGGCAATCAGTGTTTTTTTTGGCAGTGACCCACCCATGTACCTGTGCCACATATTATAGTGGCATATGTACAAAAATGATATTTTGGTAATTTGGATGGGCACACGATGTGGACTGGAGGACTTTATGAAATGGATTGGGCAAAATACATTTAATATAAACTTTACAATGGAATGTGACCAATCAGATTCTGAAGATTTCAAATAGTTTAAGTTTAACCACCGATCTGTATCGTAAGTAAAGATGAGCCTGATGTTCGAGTCGAACGTAAGTTTGACTCGAACATCGGGTGTTCGCCTGTTCACGGTGTTCGGGTGTTCGTGGGAAATTTGAAAGCCGCGGAACACCCTTTAAAAGTCTATGGGAGGAGGCGCAAGAACAACGGCAATCAGCCTACTAAGCTGACAGAGTTCTTCCTCATGGAGCCCAGGCAAGATGGCGCCGGCTCCTCATCCATGCTGCTTCCCGGCCCTCAGAAGCACCCTGACAAATCGGGAAAATCTCACAAAAGTAGCAGCCCTCCTAAGAGTGCAAGATCCCCACCTGACACACTGTTCTCTGGAAGCCCTGAAAAGGCAAGATTTTGACTGGATGCAGCGGATGCTGCTCATGAGGTGAGCTCTCTCATAGAATCAGGGGATGACACCAGGGAGCTGCCGGACTACATAGACATGTTCCCCACTAACAATTTGCTGGTAATGGACACAGTTCTAAAGGAGATGTTAGTCTCCTTGAGGAGTTCCCTGCAATCGGATATGGTGTCCTGTGTTCACCAGTTCAGCACAGAAATCAGAGGGGTTTCAGATAGGGTCTCCCACATAGAAAATAAAATGGGGGAATTTGCATCCACCATTAATGACCTTGGTAGATGCCAATGACAGCAAGGAGGATGACATAGAGAACATTAAAGCGAAAATGACCGACATAGAAAACAGGTCCAGGAGAAATAATATAAAAATTAAAGGGGTCTCAGAATCTGTTAAGCCACAGGACCTGCGCAAGTATGCATTTCAAATGTTCTCTGCCATATTGCCTGATATGACCGAACTGGATTACACGGTGGATAGAATCCATCGGCTTCCTAAACCTTCTTATCTGGCTGATGACATCCCCAGAGATGTCATCCTGCGACTGCATTTCTATCACACAAAAGAGAAGTTGATGGCAGCATCCAGGCAGAGAGACCAAATACCTCCAACATATGCAAATCTTCAGTTTTATGCGGATTTATCTCAATACACCCTACAAAAGCGCAAAAACCTCACTACAGTCACAATGGCCCTAAGAAACCACAAATTAATCTACAAGTGGAGCTTCCCAACAAAGTTGATTGTTACTAAAGATAACAAGGACTATGTGATAGATTCCTTGGAGAGAGGCATGGCTCTGCTGAATGAATGCAGGATCATACCTGAACCACAAAACCCCCCTTGTTAAAAAAATGGCAATAGGAGTCCTGAATCTGATTGGCGCATAGTTGATAACAAAAATTATAGATCTCACTCTTAGCCTGCGGGAGGAATGACTTTTCGCATGAATGTCCGCTGGGGAGGAGACTCCTCCACTCTGAGAAGTTCTCAAGTTACTGATATCTCCCCCAATTACTCATTGAGTGACTAAAAAAGTCGCACCCAGTTGCCTTATTATCCTTTGGCTGTTAGCCAGTGTTATGTTCTTTTTTTGTTTGTTTACTTTGTTTTCCTATACCCTACCAGTCAAATATGTTCTGATGAACTGGAAATTGACAATGTTTGACCCCACTATGCTGTCGGAGCTGACAGTTCCTCTCCTACCAACTCACCTGATACTCCCACAGGCCATTGCCTCGTCTACAGTAAGTGCCTTCTTGTTATTGAAAAACACACCTCACTATATTCGCTTCCCGCCATGGATAAACCTCTTGACTATCAACTCCAAGGGACTCAATCACCCAGCCAAGTGGCGATCCCTTTGGAAGGAAGCCTTACAGAAAAAGCTGTGATATACTGTGTGTCTAAGAGACCCATTTTAGTAGTGCAGCACCCCCAAACTGCACGCATCTCGAATTCTCATTCACATTCTTCACAAATGCTGACTCAAAAATGAAGGGAGTTATGATTGCTGTGCGTGACTCAGTTCCTTTATGTCTACACAAGTCCATTATTGACCCTTTGGGGCGCTACATCATATTGGTATGTGATATCAATTTAACCACTTACACAGTGGAGAATGTCTACGCTCCCAATATGAGACAAACCAGATTCCTCCACAGAATGGCCAAAAAGATTAGATCTATACAAAAAGGTCTACTGGTGATGTGTGTGGACTTCAACATCGCCCCTGACCGGTCTATGGACTCCACTTTGTCACCGAAACGTCCTCCACCATCTCTGAATTCCTTTCTAAGAATCTATAAGCTTCATGGAGATGTTTAAAGGCTAGCGAAAAAGACTACGGCCCAGATTCAGAAAGAAGATACAACGGCGTATCTCCTGATATGCCGTCGTATCTCTGAGTCTGGCCGTCGTATCTATGCGCCTGATTCATAGAATCAGGTTACGCATAGATCTCCCTAAGATCCGACAGGTGTAAGTGACTTACACCGTCGGATCTTAGGCTGCAATCTCACGCTGGCCGCTAGGTGGCGCTTCCGTTTGTATACGCGAAGGAATATGCAAATGAGGAGTTACGTTGTTTGCGTTCGGCTTTTTCCGGTGTATAGTTACCCCTGCTATATGCGGCGTATCCTATGTTAAGTATGGCCGTCGTTCCCGTGCCAAGTTTTGAATTTTTTACGTCGTTTGCGTAAGTCGTTCGCAAATACGGATGGACGTAATTTACGTTCACGTCGAAACCAATGACGTCCTAGCGACGTCATTTAGAGCAATGCACGCTGGAAAATTTTACAGACGGCGCATGCGCAGTTCGTTCGGCGTGGGGACACGCCTGATTTAAATTTTACACGCCCCCTAGCCGCGGAATTTGAATTCCGCCGGGGGATTTAAGATACGCCGCCGCAAGTTTACAGGCAAGTGCTTTCTGAATAAAGCACTTGCCTCAAAAACTTGCGGTGGCGGATCGTAAATGAGATCCGATAACCTATCTGAATCTAGCCCTACACATTTTTCTCCAATAGACATAGGTCCTATAGTAGGATAGATTTTTTTTGGTTGATAAGAGGCTACTATTCAAATGTAAATCTGCTAAGATTAATAGCTGATGCCTTCAGCCACTATTACGGCTCACTCTATAATATTAAAAATAACCCTACATTATACAACTGTCCCCAGATACCATAGAAGCATTCCTTAATAAAATCAAACTCCCTTCACTCTCCCCTGACCAGCTTCTCAACCTGGACTCTCCTATCACTGAAATTGAGGTGAAGAAAATTATTCAATCCCTCCCTATGAATAAATCCCCAGGTCCTGATGGGTACACAGGGGAATATTACAAGACATTTCAGGATATACTCAGCCCACATTTGGTTGGGGTGTTTGGTTCTGCTGCTGTCTCATCCTCGTTCCCACAGGAAATGCTAAAGGCCATAATTGTAGCTCTTCCCAAACCGGGGAAGGAACAGATACACTCCAAAATTTTAGGCCTATTTCATTGTTGAACAATGACATCAACATTTATGCCAAACTCTTAGCGGCCAGGCTAGTGGATATTCTACCTGACATTATAGATGTTGATCAGTCTGGCTTCACCAGGGGGAGGCAGATGGCTGATGCCACCAGACGATTACTTAACATCATACGCATAACCGAACAACGTCAGACGCCTTCTCTGCTCCTAGCATTGGATGCGGAGAAGGCGTTCCAAAGAATACATTGGCAATTCTTGCTTCAGGCCCTGAGGAGGTTTGGTTTTAGAGGCCTCATCTATTCAGCAATAATGGCACTTTATACTCATCAATCAGCCCAAGTCTATATAGCAGGTACTCTCTCTACTCCATTCAAGATTACGAATGGTACACGGCAAGGGTGCCCCCTTTCGCCATTGATCTTCAACCTCCTACTGGAGCCGTTGGAAACTTATCTGAGGTCGCATCCCCAATTTACAGGAGTCCGGGTGGGAGGGAAAAACCATGTTATAAGTCTCTTTGCAGATGACATAATACTAATGCTCACAAACGTAGAATAATCCTTATATGCAGTGTACTCATCCCTTAGAGCACTTAATGAAATGTCTTATTACAAGGTGAATGAATCTAAGTCGCACATTCTGAACTTAGGGATCCCTAGTGAAATTAAACAGTGTATAGAGCAGAAATTCCCATTCGTGTGGAAGGAAGGGGGCATCAAGTACCTTGGTATAACATTAACACCCAAATCAGGTAATCTCCTCCAGGCTAATTATACCCCCTTCCTGAACTCCTTTAAGGCTAAACTACTGTCAATAACTAAGACTGAATAGTCATGGTTAGGTAGGTTGGCAGCTTTCAAGATGCAAGTAGTGCCTCAACTACTGTACTTTTTTAGAATATTACCCATTTCAATCCCCAATTCCTACTTCAACGCTCTACAATCCATATCTATGGCAAGGGAAGACGGCAAGGTGTGCTTTTGGTAGACTGACTAAACATAGGAAAGCGAGAGGGATGGGGCATGTACATTTGCAAGGCTACTACTTTGCTACAATCCTAGCTCAGTTGCAGCATTGGTTTCTATCTAACTCCAGACATTGTGGAAAGAGCTTGAACAGTTTCAAATTAACAAGAGTACAGTACGTGACTTCCTAATGGCATCTCACTTTAACACATCTCTAGACATTAAGACTGCACCACCTATCCTTGCATCACTAAGGGCGTGGGCCCATCTTCGGGGCTCTTACAAATGGACTGGACTGACATCACCACTGAAACTTTCTATTACTGCTATCCAAAATGTGTTACCAGACATTAACCTGATCAACTGGAAGACCAAGGGCATACACTACATAGAAGACACAATGGAAGGCACATCACTCTTACTATTCCAGTTTTTGAGAGAAAAGTATAATCTAGCTACAACAGAGCAGTATAAACATATGCAAGTGACACATTTGCTAAGACAGAACCCTCAGATCCTCACTTCCCTCCCTGTTAAATTTACCCAGTTTTACCAACAACCCGCTAATACTTCCAAAGGTATTTCACTTTTATATATGGGATTACAAGAAAAAAACAAGCTGATTAAAACACTGCACGTTATCCTGGGAAAGAGATATTGGAGGAGAGTACTCTGTCCACCAATGGGAAAAATCTTTGGGAACTGTGTATTCCTCTACCAAAAGCACAAATCTAAGCGAGATGCATCAGAAGATATTATTAAGGTGATACCTAACACCACACAGATTATCTAAAATATACAAAGATGTATCTCCCACTTGCTGGAGGCAATGTAGTGGAGTGGGTACGCTCGACCCATATACTGTGGTATTGCCCAAAGCTGAGTCTACTTTGGTTTCAGGTAAAGGCTATCATTGCTGACATCACCCCTATAAATTGATAATTTCTCCCAGGAATGGCAATACTATCATTAGATTTAGACTCTATACCAGCCCCCTGTAGAACCGTATTTTCACTTATCCTGCTAGCCACTCGACACATAATACTTTGACATTGGAAGAGAATAGAAGCTCCCACAGTCTCTGAGATAATTTCCACAATGCACGTACATGGTACATACAAAATCCTGCACTCTTCAAACAATGGGAATTACGATAAAACTATTAATCTGTGGAATCCTTGGCTCAGATGGTACTCAAGTCACACTGGTCTATGACATCTGAAACAACTCTCAGACAAATATGTTAACTTGAATTAATGGTAACCATAACCACTTCTAAGTGACCGAATGGGTATATACTTTTTTTATTTTTCTCTTTAATGGTATCACTATCTTGTTATACTTTGTATTATTCTTTTGAAAATGTTTAAATATAGGGTACCCCATGATTTAAGCATGGTAGTATTGATAATGGTTATGCTCTCCTATATGAGCAGAAGGAGGTGATACATCAACCCCTACTGGTGGATGGCCACTTCGACCAATTAGAGAGATTGTAAGTGGTTACCCTTGAGACAGACCCCTAAGTATAGGGTCATGATGACATTCACTTATATCCTAGAGTGAGTTCATAATAAGGGGAGTGTGTCCCTTTGTTGTAATGAATCTACATGATAAAGAAGTCTATGGGAGAAATCAAAAGTGCTAATTTTAAAAGGTTAATATGCAAGTTATTGTCATAAAAAGTATTTGGGGACCTGGGTCCTACCCCAGGGGACATGGGGGTATGTATCAATGCAAAAAAAAAGTTTTAAAAACTGCCGTTTTTTTCAGGAGCAGTGATTTTAATAATGCTTAAGTTGAAACAATAAAAGTGAAATATTCCTTAAAATGTTGTACTGTGCGGGACTTCCAGATCAGCACGCTAGCCAGGAGCTCCACACCGCTCCGGTCCTCCAGAGCCCCATACACCAGCTACATTTAGCGGAATCCCTCAGTGGAACCCTCCGACCTCCGGACAGTGCTGGGCACCCGCCTGTATGCCTGGGGTTCACCCAAGGAAGGACATTAACCATCAGGTCAACTTCGGCCTGGCTACCCCTGAGCCTCCCAAGATGGTGGTGGCAGCTCATCCATGCGGGGACACAGACACACAGGACAGCATAGTGGACCCTTCGCCTTCTCCCTTGCCTGCTACAACCGCAGTGAGTAACAATTGGACCCTTTTTGTCTCCCCAACTTCCACGGAATCACTGCTGGGCAGATCGCTGGCAGGCATCAGTCAGGTCAGTGTAGGTTTCAGTCAGGCCAGTGTAGGTGTGGGGCCAGTGTAGGCGTGGGGTAAGAGTAGGTGTGGGGTCAGTGTAGGTGTAGGTGTCGGTCAGTGTAATAGTCAGTGTAGGTGTGGGGTCAGTGTAGGTGTGGGGTCAGTGTAGGTGTCGTGTAGGTGTGGGGTCAGTGTAGGTGTGGGGTCATTGTAGGTGTCAGTCAGGTCATTGTAGGTGTCAGTCAGGTCATTGTAGGTGTCAGTCAGGTCAGTGTAGGTGTGGGGTCAGTGTAGGTGTCAGTCAGGTCAGTGTAGGTGTGGGGTCAGTGTAGGTGTCAGTCAGATCAGTGTAGGTGTCAGTCAGGTCAGTGTAGGTGCCAGTCAGGTCAGTGTAGGTGTCAGTTAGGTCAGTGTAGGTGTCGGTCAGTGTAATAGTCAGTGTAGGTGTGGGGCCAGTGTAGATGTGGGGTAAGAGTAGGTGTGGGGTCATTGTAGGTGTAGGTGTCGGTCAGTGTAATAGTCAGTGTAGGTGTCAGTCAGTGTAATAGTCAGTGTAGGTGTCAGTCAGTGTAATAGTCAGTGTAGGTGTGGGGCCAGTGTAGGTGTGGGACCAGTGTAGGTGTGGGGTAAGAGTAGATGTGGGGTCAGTGTAGGTGTCGGTCAGTGTAATAGTCAGTGTAGGTGTGGGGTCAATGTAGGTGTGGGGTCAGTGTAGGTGTGGGGTCAGTGTAGGTGTCGTGTAGGTGTAGGGTCAGTGTAGGTGTGGGGTCAGTGTAGGTGCCAGTCAGGTCAGTGTAGGTGCCAGTCAGGTCAGTGTAGGTGCCAGTCAGGTCAGTGTAGGTGCCAGTCAGGTCAGTGTAGGTGTGGGGTCAGTGTAGGCGTGGGACCAGTGTAGGTGTGGGGTAAGAGTAGATGTGGGGTCAGTGTAGGTGTCGGTCAGTGTAATAGTCAGTGTAGGTGTGGGGTCAGTGTAGGTGTGGGGTCAGTGTAGGTGTCAGTCAGGTCAGTGTAGGTGTCAGTCAGGTCAGTGTAGGTGTGGGGTCAGTGTAGGTGTAGGGTCAGTGTAGGTGTGGGGTCAGTGTAGGTGTCAGTCAGGTCAGTGTAGGTGTCAGTCAGGTCAGTGGAGGTGTCAGTCAGGTCAGTGTAGGTGTCGGTCAGTATAATAGTCAGTGTAGGTGTGGGGTCAGTGTAGATGTGGGGTCAGTGTAGGTGTCGGGTCAGTGTAGGTGTCGGGTCAGTGCAATAGTCAGTGTAGGTGTCAGTCAGGTCAGTGTAGGTGTCAGTCAGGTCAGTGTAGGTGTGGGGCCAGTGTAGGTGTGGCCAGTGTAGGTGTGGGGTCAGTGTAGGTGTGGGGTTAGTGTAGGTGTCGGGTCGGTGTAGGTGTCGGGTCAGTGTAGGTGTCGGTCAGTGTAATATTCAGTGTAGGTGTGGGGTCAGTGTAGGCATCAGTCAGGTCAGTGTAGGTGTGGGGCCAGTGTAGGTGTGGGGTCAGTGTAGGTGTGGGGTCAGTGTAGGCATCAGTCAGGTCAGTGTAGGTGTGGCCAGTGTAGGTGTGGGGTCAGTGTAGGTGTGGGGTTAGTGTAGGTGTCGGGTCGGTGTAGGTGTCGGGTCGGTGTAGGTGTCGGTCAGTGTAATATTCAGTGTAGGTGTGGGGTCGGTGTAGGTGTGGGGTCAGTGTAGGTGTGGGGTCAGTGTAGGTGTCGGTCAGTGTAATAGTCAGTGTAGGTGTCAGTGGGGCCAGTGTAGGTGTGGGCCCAGTGTAGGTGTGGGGCCAGTGTTGGTGTGTGGTCAGTGTAGGTGTGGGGTCAGTGTAGGTGTCAGTCAGGTCAGTGTAGGTGTCAGTCAGGTCAGTGTAGGTGTGGGGTAAGTGTAGGTGTGGGGTGAGTGTAGGTGTGGGGTCAGTGTAGGTGTCAGTCAGGTCAGTGTAGGTGTGTGGTCAGTGTAGGTGTGGGGTCAGTGTAGGCATCAGTCAGGTCAGTGTAGGTGTGGGGCCAGTGTAGGTGTGGGGTCAGTGTAGGTGTGGGGTCAGTGTAGGTGTGGGGTCAGTGTAGGTGTAGGTGTGGGGCCAGTGTAGGTGTGGGGTCAGTGTAGGTGTCGGGTCAGTGTAGGTGTCGGGTCAGTGTAGGTGTCGGGTCAGTGTAGGTGTTGGTGTAGGTCAGTGTAGGTGTGGGGTCAGTGTAGGTGTCAGTCAGGTCAGTATAGGTGTCAGTAAGGTCAGTGTAGGTGTCAGTAAGGTCAGTGTAGGTGTCAGTCAGTGTAGGTGTCGGTCAGTGTAATAGTCAGTGTAGGTGTGGGGTCAGTGTAGGTGTGGGGTCAGTGTAGGTGTGGGGTCAGTGTAGGTGTCGGCCAGTGTAATAGTCAGTGTAGGTGTCAGTCAGGTCAGTGTAGGTGTCAGTCAGGTCAGTGTAGGTGTGGGGCCAGTGTAGGTGTGGGGCCAGTGTAGGTGTGGGGCCAGTGTAGGTGTCAGTCAGGTCAGTGTAGGTGTCAGTCAGGTCAGTGTAGGTGTCAGTCAGGTCAGTGTAGGTGTCAGTCAGGTCAGTGTAGGTGTCAGTCAGGTCAGTGTAGGTGTCAGTCAGTGTAATAGTCAGTGTAGGTGTGGGGTCAGTGTAGGTGTGGATTCAGTGTAGGTGTCAGGTCAGTGTAGGTGTGAGTCAGGTCAGTGTAGGTGTGAGTCAGGTCAGTGTAGGTGTCGGTCAGTGTAATAGTCAGTGCAGGTGTCAGGTAGGCCAGTGTATGTGTCAGTCAGTGTAATAGTCAATGTAGGTGTCAGGTAGGCCAGTGTAGGTGTCAGGTAGGTCAGTGTAGGTGTCAGTCAGTGTAATAGTCAATGTAGGTGTCAGGGAGGCCAGTGTAGGTGTCAGGCCAGTGTAGGTGTCAGGTAGGCCAGTGTATGTGTCAGTCAGTGTAATAGTCAATGTAGGTGTCAGGTAGGCCAGTGTAGGTGTCAGGTAGGTCAGTGTAGGTGTCAGTCAGTGTAATAGTCAATGTAGGTGTCAGGGAGGCCAGTGTAGGTGTCAGGCCAGTGTAGGTGTCAGGTAGGCCAGTGTATGTGTCAGTCAGTGTAATAGTCAATATAGGTGTCTGGTAGGCCAGTGTAGGTGTCTGGTAGGTCAGTGCAGGTGTCTGGTAGGCCAGTGTAGGTTTCTGGTAGGCCAGTGTAGGTTTCTGGTAGGCCAGTGAAGGTGTCTGGTAGGCCAGTGTAGGTGTCTGGTAGGCCAGTGTAGGTGTCTGGTAGGCCAGTGTAGGTGTCTGGTAGGCCAGTGTAGGTGTCAGTTAGGCCAGTGTAGGTGTCAGTGTAATAGTCAATGTAGGTGTCAGGTAGGCCAGTGTATGTGTCAGTCAGTGTAATAGTCAATGTAGGTGTCAGTTAGGTCAGTATAGGTGTCGGGTAGGTCAGTGTAGGTGTGGGGTCAGTGTAGGTGTCAGTCAGGTCAGTGTAGGTGTCAGAAAGGTCAGTGTAGGTTTTAAGTCAGTGTAATAGTCAATGTAGGTGTTGGGTAGGCCAGTATAGGTGTCAGGTAGGCCAGTGTAGGTGTCAGGTCAGTGTAATAGTCAATGTAGGTGTCAGTCAGGTCAGTGTAGGTGTCAGTCAGGTCAGTGTAGGTGTGGGGTCAGTGTAGGTGTCAGTCAGGTCAGTGTAGGTGTCAGACAGGTCAGTGTAGGTGTCAGACAGGTCAGTGTAGGTGTCGGTCAGTGTAATAGTCAGTGTAGGTGTGGGGTCAGTGTAGGTGTGGGGTCAGTGTAGGTGTGGGGTCAGTGTAGGTGTGGGGTCAGTGTAGGTGTCGGGTCAGTGTAGGTGTCAGTCAGGTCAGTGTAGGTGTGGGGCCAGTGTAGGTGTGGGGCCAGTGTAGGTGTGGGGCCAGTGTAGGTATGGCCAGTGTAGGTGTGGGGTCAGTGTAGGTGTGGGGTCGGTGTAGGTGTCGGGTCGGTGTAGGTGTCGGTCAGTGTAATATTCAGTGTAGGTGTGGGGTCAGTGTAGGTGTCGGTCAGTGTAATAGTCAGTGTAGGTGTCAGTGGGGCCAGTGTAGGTGTGGGGCCAGTGTAGGTTTGGGGCCAGTGTAGGTGTGGGGTCAGTGTAGGTGTGGGGTCAGTGTAGGTGTGGGGTCAGTGTAGGTGTGGGGTCAGTGTAGGTGTGGGGTCAGTGTAGGTGTCAGTCAGGTCAGTGTAGGTGTGGGGTCAGTGTAGGTGTGGGGTCAGTGTAGGTGTGGGGTCAGTGTAGGCGTCAGTCAGGTCAGTGTAGGTGTGGGGCCAGTGTAGGTGTGGGGTCAGTGTAGGTGTGGGGTCAGTGTAGGCATCAGTCAGGTCAGTGTAGGTGTGGGGCCAGTGTAGGTGTGGGGTCAGTGTAGGTGTGGGGTCAGTGTAGGTGTCGGGTCAGTGTAGGTGTCGGATCAGTGTAGGTGTCGGATCAGTGAAGGTGTAGGTGTCGGTCAGTGTAATAATCAGTGTAGGTGTGGGGTCAGTGTAGGTGTCAGTCAGGTCAGTGTAGGTGTCAGTCAGGTCAGTGTAGGTGTCAGTCAGGTCAGTGTAGGTGTCAGTCAGGTCAGTGTAGGTGTCGGTCAGTGTAGGTGTCGGTCAGTGTAATAGTCAGTGTAGGTGTGGGGTCAGTGTAGGTGTGGGGTCAGTGTAGGTGTCGGTCAGTGTAATAGTCAGTGTAGGTGTCAGTCAGGTCAGTGTAGGTGTGGGGCCAGTGTAGGTGTGGGGCCAGTGTAGGTGTGGGGCCAGTGTAGGTTTGGGGCCAGTGTAGGTGTCAGTCAGGTCAGTGTAGGTGTCAGTCAGGTCAGTGTAGGTATGGCCAGTGTAGGTGTGGGGTCAGTGTAGGTGTGGGGTCGGTGTAGGTGTCGGGTCGGTGTAGGTGTCGGGACGGTGTAGGTGTCGGTCAGTGTAATATTCAGTGTAGGTGTGGGGTCAGTGTAGGTGTCGGTCAGTGTAATAGTCAGTGTAGGTGTCAGTGGGGCCAGTGTAGGTGTGGGGCCAGTGTAGGTGTGGGGTCAGTGTAGGTGTGGGGTCAGTGTAGGCATCAGTCAGGTCAGTGTAGGTGTGGGGCCAGTGTAGGTGTGGGGCCAGTGTAGGTGTGGGGTCAGTGTAGGTGTCGGGTCAGTGTAGATGTCGGGTCAGTGTAGGTGTCGGGTCAGTGTAGGTGTCGGGTCAGTGTAGGTGTCGGGTCAGTGTAGGTGTCGGGTCAGTGTAGGTGTAGGTGTCGGTCAGTGTAATAATCAGTGTAGGTGTGGGGTCAGTGTAGGTGTCAGTCAGGTCAGTGTAGGTGTCAGTCAGGTCAGTGTAGGTGTCAGTCAGGTCAGTGTAGGTGTCAGTCAGGTCAGTGTAGGTGTCAGTCAGTGTAGGTGTCGGTCAGTGTAATAGTCAGTGTAGGTGTGGGGTCAGTGTAGGTGTGGGGTCAGTGTAGGTGTGGGGTCAGTGTAGGTGTCGGTCAGTGTAATAGTCAGTGTAGGTGTCAGTCAGGTCAGTGTAGGTGTGGGGCCAGTGTAGGTGTGGGGCCAGTGTAGGTGTGGGGCCAGTGTAGGTTTGGGGCCAGTGTAGGTTTGGGGCCAGTGTAGGTGTCAGTCAGGTCAGTGTAGGTGTCAGTCAGGTCAGTGAAGGTATGGCCAGTGTAGGTGTGGGGTCAGTGTAGGTGTGGGGTCGGTGTAGGTGTCGGGTCGGTGTAGGTGTCGGGACGGTGTAGGTGTCGGTCAGTGTAATATTCAGTGTAGGTGTGGGGTCAGTGTAGGTGTCGGTCAGTGTAATAGTCAGTGTAGGTGTGTGGTCAGTGTAGGTGTCGGGTCAGTGTAGGTGTCGGGTCAGTGTAGGTGTCGGGTCAGTGTAGGTGTCGGATCAGTGAAGGTGTAGGTGTCGGTCAGTGTAATAATCAGTGTAGGTGTGGGGTCAGTGTAGGTGTCAGTCAGGTCAGTGTAGGTGTCAGTCAGGTCAGTGTAGGTGTCAGTCAGTGTAGGTGTCGGTCAGTGTAATAGTCAGTGTAGGTGTGGGGTCAGTGTAGGTGTGGGGTCAGTGTAGGTGTCGGGTCAGTGTAGGTGTCGGGTCAGTGTAGGTGTCGGGTCAGTGTAGGTGTCGGTCAGTGTAATAGTCAGTGTAGGTGTCAGTCAGGTCAGTGTAGGTGTCGGGTCAGTGTAGGTGTCGGGTCAGTGTAGGTGTCGGTCAGTGTAATAGTCAGTGTAGGTGTCAGTCAGGTCAGTGTAGGTGTGGGGCCAGTGTAGGTGTGGGGCCAGTGTAGGTGTGGGGCCAGTGTAGGTGTGGGGCCAGTGTAGGTTTGGGGCCAGTGTAGGTGTGGGGCCAGTGTAGGTTTGGGGCCAGTGTAGGTGTCAGTCAGGTCAGTGTAGGTGTGAGTCAGGTCAGTGTAGGTGTCGGTCAGTGTAATAGTCAGTGTAGGTGTGGGGTCAGTGTAGGTGTGGGGTCATTGTAGGTGTCAGGTCAGTGTAGGTGTGAGTCAGGTCAGTGTAGGTGTAAGTCAGGTCAGTGTAGGTGTGAGTCAGGTCAGTGTAGGTGTGAGTCAGGTCAGTGTAGGTGTCGGTCAGTGTAATATTCAGTGTAGGTGTGGGGTCAGTGTAGGTGTCGGTCAGTGTAATAGTCAGTGTAGGTGTGTGGTCAGTGTAGGTGTCGGGTCAGTGTAGATGTCGGGTCAGTGTAGGTGTCGGGTCAGTGTAGGTGTCGGGTCAGTGTAGGTGTCGGGTCAGTGTAGGTGTAGGTGTCGGTCAGTGTAATAATCAGTGTAGGTGTGGGGTCAGTGTAGGTGTCAGTCAGGTCAGTGTAGGTGTCAGTCAGGTCAGTGTAGGTGTCAGTCAGTGTAGGTGTCGGTCAGTGTAATAGTCAGTGTAGGTGTGGGGTCAGTGTAGGTGTGGGGTCAGTGTAGGTGTCGGGTCAGTGTAGGTGTCGGTCAGTGTAATAGTCAGTGTAGGTGTCAGTCAGGTCAGTGTAGGTGTGGGGCCAGTGTAGGTGTGGGGCCAGTGTAGGTGTGGGGCCAGTGTAGGTGTGGGGCCAGGGTAGGTGTGGGGCCAGTGTAGGTTTGGGGCCAGTGTAGGTGTGGGGCCAGTGTAGGTGTGGGGCCAGTGTAGGTGTCAGTCAGGTCAGTGTAGGTGTGAGTCAGGTCAGTGTAGGTGTCGGTCAGTGTAATAGTCAGTGTAGGTGTGGGGTCAGTGTAGGTGTGGGGTCATTGTAGGTGTCAGGTCAGTGTAGGTGTGAGTCAGGTCAGTGTAGGTGTAAGTCAGGTCAGTGTAGGTGTGAGTCAGGTCAGTGTAGGTGTCGGTCAGTGTAATAGTCAGTGTAGGTGTCAGGGAGGCCAGTGTAGGTGTCAGGCCAGTGTAGGTGTCAGGTAGGCCAGTGTAGGTGTCAGTCAGTGTAATAGTTAATGTAGGTGTCAGGTAGGCCAGTGTAGGTGTCTGGTAGGTCAGTGCAGGTGTCTGGTAGGCCAGTGTAGGTTTCTGGTAGGCCAGTGTAGGTGTCTGGTAGGTCAGTGTAGGTGTCTGGTAGGTCAGTGTAGGTGTCTGGTAGGCCAGTGTAGGTGTCAGTTAGGTCAGTGTAGGTGTCAGTGTAATAGTCAATGTAGGTGTCAGGTAGGCCAGTCTATGTGTCAGTCAGTGTAATAGTCAATGTAGGTGTCAGTTAGGTCAGTATAGGTGTCGGGTAGGTCAGTGTAGCTGTCAGGTAGGTTTTAAGTCAGTGTAATAGTCAATGTAGGTGTTGGGTAGGCCAGTATAGGTGTCAGGTAGGCCAGTGTAGGTGTCAGGTCAGTGTAATAGTCAATGTAGGTGTCAGTTAGGTCAGTGTAGGTGTGGGGCCAGTGTAGGTGTGGGGTCAGTGTAGGTGTGGGGTCAGTGTAGGTGTGGGGTCAGTGTAGGCTTCAGTCAGGTCAGTGTAGGTGTGGGGTCAGTGTAGGTGTGGGGTCAGTGTAGGTGTGGGGTCAGTGTAGGTGTGGGGTCAGTGTAGGCTTCAGTCAGGTCAGTGTAGGTGTGGGGCCAGTGTAGGTGTGGGGTCAGTGTAGGTGTGGGGTCAGTGTAGGTGTGGGGTCAGTGTAGGTGTGGGGTCAGTGTAGGTGTCGGGTCAGTGTAGGTGTCGGGTCAGTGTAGGTGTCGGGTCAGTGTAGGTGTCGGGTCAGTGTAAGTGTCGGGTCAGTGTAGGTGTCGGGTCAGTGTAGGTGTCGGATCAGTGAAGGTGTAGGTGTCGGTCAGTGTAATAATCAGTGTAGGTGTGGGGTCAGTGTAGGTGTCAGTCAGGTCAGTGTAGGTGTCAGTCAGGTCAGTGTAGGTGTCAGTCAGGTCAGTGTAGGTGTCAGTCAGTGTAGGTGTCGGTCAGTGTAGGTGTCGGTCAGTGTAGGTGTCGGTCAGTGTAATAGTCAGTGTAGGTGTGGGGTCAGTGTAGGTGTGGGGTCAGTGTAGGTGTGGGGTCAGTGTAGGTGTCGGTCAGTGTAATAGTCAGTGTAGGTGTCAGTCAGGTCAGTGTAGGTGTGGGGCCAGTGTAGGTGTGGGGCCAGTGTAGGTGTGGGGCCAGTGTAGGTTTGGGGCCAGTGTAGGTGTGGGGCCAGTGTAGGTTTGGGGCCAGTGTAGGTGTCAGTCAGGTCAGTGTAGGTGTGAGTCAGGTCAGTGTAGGTGTCGGTCAGTGTAATAGTCAGTGTAGGTGTGGGGTCAGTGTAGGTGTGGGGTCATTGTAGGTGTCGGGTCAGTGTAGGTGTAAGTCAGGTCAGTGTAGGTGTGAGTCAGGTCAGTGTAGATGTCGGTCAGTGTAATAGTCAGTGTAGGTGTCAGGGAGGCCAGTGTAGGTGTCAGGCCAGTGTAGGTGTCAGGTAGGCCAGTGTAGGTGTCAGTCAGTGTAATAGTTAATGTAGGTGTCAGGTAGGCCAGTGTAGGTGTCTGGTAGGTCAGTGCAGGTGTCTGGTAGGCCAGTGCAGGTTTCTGGTAGGCCAGTGTAGGTGTCTGGTAGGTCAGTGTAGGTGTCTGGTAGGTCAGTGTAGGTGTCTGGTAGGTCAGTGTAGGTGTCTGGTAGGTCAGTGTAGGTGTCTGGTAGGTCAGTGTAGGTGTCTGGTAGGTCAGTGTAGGTGTCTGGTAGGCCAGTGTAGGTGTCTGGTAGGCCAGTGTAGGTGTCTGGTAGGCCAGTGTAGGTGTCAGTTAGGTCAGTGTAGGTGTCAGTGTAATAGTCAATGTAGGTGTCAGGTAGGCCAGTGTATGTGTCAGTCAGTGTAATAGTCAATGTAGGTGTCAGTTTGGTCAGTATAGGTGTCGGGTAGGTCAGTGTAGCTGTCAGGTAGGTTTTAAGTCAGTGTAATAGTCAATGTAGGTGTTGGGTAGGCCAGTATAGGTGTCAAGTAGGCCAGTGTAGGTGTCAGGTCAGTGTAATAGTCAATGTAGGTGTCAGTTTGGTCAGTGTAGGTGTCGGGAAAGTCAGTGTAGGTGTCAGGTCAGTGTAGGTGTCAGTCAGTGTAATAGTCAATGTAGGTGTCAGTTAGGTCAGTGTAGGTGTCAGGTCAGTGTAGGTGTCAGGTATGTCAGTGTAGGTGTAGGGTCAGTGTAGGTGCCAGTCAGTGTAATAATCAGTGTAGGTGTCTGGTCAGTGTAGGTGTCAGGTCAGTGTAAGTGTCAGGTCAGTGTTGGTGTCAGACCAGTGAAGGTGTCAGGTAGGCTAGTGTAGGTGTCAGGTCAGTGTAGGTGTCAGTCAGTGTAATAGTCAGTGTAGGTGTCTGGTAGGCCAGTGTAGGTGTCTGGTAGGCCAGTGTAGGTGTCAGTTAGGTCAGTGTAGATGTCAGTCAGTGTAATAGTCAATGTAGGTGTTAGGTAGGCCAGTGTATGTGTCAGTCAGTGTAATAGTCAATGTAGGTGTCAGGTCAGGTAGGCCAGTGTAGGTGGCAGGTAGGTCAGTGTAATTTAAGTAGTGCAGGAAGTAGGATTCAGGTGGATCAGTGCATGTGTCAGGTAGGTGTGTCAGGGGGTCAGATAGGTCACAAGTGTTGCAGGGGCAGGGTAAAGTGGAGTCAGGCCGCAGCAAAATTAGGTATCACCTAGGGTGTCAAAGATCCTTGCACCAGCCCTGGTGGTCAGTGTGGTGTGTAGTGTACAAAATAAAGAAAGTGTTCAGCGCTGAAACATAAAGTGAAATACAAAATATACAATAAGAATGCTTGCCAGCACTTAGGATAAATTCAAATAAAACATCCCAAAGAAACATGTGATATAAAAAATTCAGCGCAAAAAAATAATAATAATAATAATAATATAAAATAAGTAAATAAAGTCCATAAGTGAATAAGTGTGAGAGAAATCCAATAATTTCATATACAAGTGCAAATCCAGAAAAAGTGACCAGAATAAAGATCCTCCACCAATATGGATGGCCTCTCACCTCCTTACTTCGACCTCCAGGAGGTCACAAAGCGCAGTATGCAATAACACAGGTCCTGGTATCAAGGATCAGCAGGTATCTGATCTCTCCGTATCAAAACAAACGGCCCCAGGTATGGCAGCAATAGGACATATGGAACAAAGAGGAAAGGGATCTAGTGCTCTATGTAGCAAAACCAGCAATTATTTAAGATAAAAACAATAATAAACTCACATTGCATGGCACTCACAGCCGAGTGCTAAGCTCCAAGCAGTGTAATCCAACAGTGTGAACAGTCATGAACATCATGAGGCGGCGATCACGGGTGATGTCACACGTAACTCCTCCCCCTCGTACGCGTTACGTCCCAGTGGGCGGGACTTCCTCAGCGTAGGGTCAGGAGATATCGTGGACGTCCCGCTGTCTTTTTTTTTAATTCAAGTAATTCTTTATTCATTTTGTTCCATACAAAAAAATGACATAAAAACATTTTACATACCACATGTCATTACAATAAACTCTTCTTTATTTGCTGCTAGTTTTTCTCCTTTTACCCAGTTCCCTTCCCTCCCCCTACTAGTTTATATCCCATGCACCCCTAAACCTTTAGCCTGCATTTTACTATTAACATGTTTCCTTTAGCTTGCCTCTTTTTTTTTCCTTTTTTTTCTACACTGAACAGTTCCTGTCACACGCTATTATCTCAATATTTCTCTCTTGGCCTGCCCCGTTGGCCCACCTTTATTCCCCTTCTCTATTTACGGCGGGCAACCCATTCTTCTCAGCCAGGGTTCCCACATTGTCTTAAATTTATTAAAGTTTCCTTGTCTGGTTAGGGTTACCTTTTATTTCCATACTGTGGCGCTTATCACATTTTCCCACTCTGCTGGTGTAGGTGTATTCTCTGACTGCCACTTTTGTGCAATCAGTTTTCTAGCACCTTATAGCCGCTACCCTGTTGTTTCTTGGCTCAGATCTCTCATCTATACATCCCAGGAGACAAACCAATGCCCCCTGTTCCAAATCCATCCCAAAAGTGGTATTTATGATCTCAACTACTTTGCCCCAATACTTGTGTAGTTTTGGGCACCTCCACATCATATGTATTAGGTCGCCTGTGGTTTGGCATCTGGGGCATTTATCGTCTGCTTTCCTACCAAAATTATATAACCTCTTTGGCGTGTAGTAGACTCTATAAAATAAAAATAAATGGGAGACTTTCTGCGATGGGGCGAGCGACACCAAGTTCCCTGCCGCAAGAATCTGTTCCCATTGCCCAGTTGTAATTTGGCCTACATCCACCTCCCACCTCTGTTTATTTTTTTCCAGCCTTTCTCCCCCTAGGAATCCTTCACTGAACTTAGCATAGAGATCGGAAATAATTCCCTTGGAGCTCTCGGCTTTAATTAGGCGTTGAAGCTGGGGGATTTGTTGTCCTCTTACCGAGCCCATCTTAGGCCCCGTACACACGGCCGAGGAACTCGACGTGCCAAGCACGTCGAGTTCCTCGTCGAGTTCTGGGATGAAGCCGCCGAGGAGCTCGGCGGGCCGCCTTCTCCCATAGAACAACGAGAAAATAGAGAACATGTTCTCTATTTTCTCGTCGAGCTCCTCGGCGGCTCCATCGAGCCAAAACTGTACAGACGACAGAGTTTCTCGGCAGATTCCGGGTTTTGACCGAGTTTCTCTGTGAATTCTGCCGAGAAACTCTGTCGTGTGTACGGGGCCTCAGATTGTGCCTGGAGGGCATGCCTTACCTGCAGATAGGTGTAAAATAGGGAGTTTGGTAAAGCATATTCTTCTTTAAACACTGCAAATGGCTTCAGTGTCTCATTTGAATAGAGTTGATTTATTCTAGTTATTCCCAGCCTTTCCCACTCTTTCAATTTTCCCATTTTTACAATCTCCTGCAGGTTTTTGTTATCCCAAAGTGGGGAATACTCTGTTAACCCCTTATACCCCAGCGCTACCTTACTTGCCTGCCAAGTTTTTTTAATCAATCTCAGTGTAGGGTTCATGACTGGGAAGGAATCAGCCTCTAGTGTTTCGATCATAGACTTGTGGGGGGACCCCGTTAGCATCATCTTCCCGCTGACGCTCCCTCCTCCTTCTATACCACCCCCCCCCAAATGCTGTAATTGAGCCGCCAGGAAGTAGCTGTAGGGGTGGGGGACCGCCAGCCTGTAACGTCTGCAGGCTGATCCTAGCTGTCCCCTTCCTGTCCCCTTCCTCCAGACAAGTTCCCTGAAAAGAGTCTCAGTTTTTTTGAACCAGGCTTTTCCTATCCACACAGGTGAATTATGGAGCACGTACAGTAGTTGCGGCATACAGATCATTTTTATAAGATTACTTCTTCCCGCTATCGATAAAGGGAGTTTTCCCCAAATATCCGCTTTCCATTTGAATTTTTTCAAAGGGGGCTTTAAATTGTTTATAATGTATTTTTCTGGGTCCAGTGCTACAGTTACGCCTAGATATTCCATTTTTTCCACCGTTTTCAATTGGGGAAATACTCCACCCGTCCTGTTACCTGCTGGATTTGTTGGCAAGAGTGCAGACTTTTCCCAATTGATCACTAGCCCCGATATTAGCCCAAATGCCTCCACCGTTTCTATTGCCGATTTCAGGGACTTTGTACAGTCCCCCAGGAAGAGCAGGATATCATCAGGACGTCCTGCTGTCTAAAAGAATATATAGCCATGGCAATCCGACGCTCTCATGGTAACCACCACAACAACTCACGTCAGACCAGCTGACAGGCACGGCCTAATGCAACCACTAGCAGGGATGCAAATTAACAGCCGCTCCATTATTTAAAAAGCACCCGATCTAGCCACTTACCGGATGACAGCAAGCACTATACACGCAAGCTGACTATAAAACTAAATTGCCAGGCAAATTATTTAAATCTATATAAAATCATATAAAATCCATAATAAAAACGACTATCAAACATTACAAGACGCCATCCGTGATCGCCTCCTCAGTACATATATAAACACATCATATTAAGTAAAATAAGCCCAAAAGGCAAGAAACATATAAATAAAGAAAGATAAAATAAAATAACTAAAATGACACTGAACAATATCTATCTATTGAAATAAAACAGTTCAAGTCGAACTCCACATTTAAGCCCACTGGCGAGGAGACCTTGGTCTTATAAATCCAGTAGGATTCACGGCGGCTTAATTGACAAATATAATGCCCCCCTCGCCAGTGCTTATTCACCTTTTCTATACCCCAAAATGTAAGACCTTTGGGATCTCGTTGGTGGTACTGCCTAAAATGTTTGGGGACTCAATGAGTTTTTATTCCTCTCTTGATGTTGCTAATGTGCTCCCCCACCCTTACGTGTAACGCACGAGAAGTGCGCCCCACATATTGGAGACCACATTCGCATTCAAGCATGTAAACCACACCTACTGTAGTACACGTGATCAATTGTTTAATAGGATATTCGATCTTCGTGACTGTAGAACAAAAAGATTTACGTTTTTTAATATTGGTTTTAACATGCTTGCAAGTCTCACAGCGGCCACAGGCATAAAAACCAGAGAGGAAATTGAAAAGCTTAGGCTGAGCTATGATCGGTGGATCGACAGCTCCTGGAGCTAAACAGTCCCTAAGAGAAGGGGCCTTCCTGTAAATAAATTGTAGATGATCGGGAAGGACTGGGCCTAAGACTCCGTCACCTTTCAGGATCGGCCAATGTTTCGCCACAATTCTTTCAAATTTCTTATGTTGGATGTTGAAATCCAACAAAATTTTATAATTACTGGCAACCTCCTTATCTGGGTCTCGGGGCCTATCTGATATAATTGTACTCCTTTCTGTGGCCCTTACTTTCTCAATTTCCTGCTAAATCGCAGGATGAGAATAACCCTTAGACATGAACCTTGTTGCCAATTCCT
The DNA here is from genome assembly GCF_905171775.1 of Rana temporaria. Lineage (NCBI taxonomy): Eukaryota > Metazoa > Chordata > Amphibia > Anura > Ranidae > Rana > Rana temporaria. The sequence continues at coordinate 288,815,841 of NC_053491.1, read as the reverse complement.
GTGACTGCAACAAATAGTCCGACTCCAAAGTACAATTTCTACGGAGTCTGACAAATTGTCATCTCGGAATATTACATGACCACAACTGGTGATGACAGCTGGTAAGAGGAATATATCCATTCCGATCTACTGTCTTGAAATGATTTTTAGTATGCAGTTTGGATCCGGATTTGAATATCTCCAAATCAAGGAAAGTGACCTGATCCTGAGATACAGTCCAGGTGAGGACTATAATTCTACTGTTGTTATTAAGTTTGTCCATAAACAACTGAAGAGTGGGCAAATCGCCCTCCCAGATCATTATTAAGTAGTCTATGTACCTCCTGTAACAGAGGAGCTGGGGTGGCCTATCATGGAAAACCACATCCCGCTCCCAGTGGGCAATGAAAAGATTAGCCACACTGGGAGCAAAATGGGCTCCCATTGCAACTCCACATCGCTGCAGATAAAAATCTCTATCAAACCAGAAGTAATTTTTTATTAAACAAAATCTAAGGCTCTCCAACAAAAAGTGTACATGATCTTCACTCAGATCAGTGGCCTCCAATGCACAAAGAACTGAGGTGATAGCAGCTTCATAATCGTGTACAGAGACCCCACATCTGCTGTCACCAAGATGGTGTTCGGTGTACAGGGTATGGCGTCCAGAATCTGGATGATCTGTTTGGTGTCACGGAGGTATGCAGGCATTTTACACACCAATGGCTGCAACAAGACATCCAAATACTGGCCCAGACAGGATGTTACTGAGTCTATTCCATTCACGATCGGACGGCCGGGGTGTGTGTAGTGTCATGTGCAGTGTAGTGGTCAGTGTAGGAATCGGGTAGGTCAGTGCAGTGGACAGGTAGGTAAGTGTAATTGTCAGTCTAGGAATCATGTAAGTCCGTGTAGAGGTTAGTGTAGTGGTCAGTATAGGAATCAGGCTGGTCAGTACTATTGTAGGAAGGGAAGGGATTCAGGGAGTCCCAGGTTAGGGGGCGCAAATTTCTTGCCTTGCCCTGGGCGCTGACAACCCACGCTACGCCACTGTCCATAACTACCACTTTAGGGGTTTAGACATCATCCTAATCCAGGAAACCCACTTCCCTAAGAGCTTTTTGTTTTGTTTACAAACGGTTTATTGAAAAATAAGTCTCAATACAGTTTAAATGAACATAGGTAAGAAGTACAAATATATATATGGGAGCAGTACACATCAGCAAAAAATTTGCATAGCAGTTATTTAAAAGATAGGAAAACAAATTAAGGGCTGTATAATAGAATCATTGATAATATAATATAGGAATGCAAGAACCTAGTGGAATTGCTTAATGGCAAAATAAAAGGATAACAGTATCCCATTTTAGTTCAATGAATCAACAAAGATAGGTCCCATGGTTTCCATTTTCGATCGTATGTGTTCATAGTATCGAATAATGTGTGATGAATGCGTTCTGCTAGTTTGATGGTCAGCACACGATCCACAATTTGAGACCATGGCACAGTAGAGGAACGCCAGTTAAGAGCTATAGCCCAGTGTATTGAACTGAGCAATGTGTGTATTAGCCTAGTGTGGGCTATAGGAATGTCAGGAATAGGATTGAAAAGAAGGCACATTTTAGGTGTCAGTTCTATTCTTCTGCCTGTTATCTGTTCTATTTTGTTTTTGGCTTGTTGCCATGTATTTTTGAGGTGTTTACAATCCCAGAAGGTGTGTATGAGGGAACCCTGTACTGGGCATCCTCTAAAGCATAGGGGAGAGGTTGTTGCATAGAATGAATTGATTCTGTCAGGGGTGAGGTACCACCTGTATTGAAGTTTAATAGCAGATTCCCTGATGGAGGCTGTTTTGGTGCATTCCCTGAGAGCTTTAACCCTACCTTTTTCTTAGCCAATGCTGAAGATAAAAAAAGAGGGGTTGCAGTCCTCATCTCCAAACGCACCCTATTCACTCTCTCTCAAAACATCAGGGACAGTGAAGGACGATACATACTTGTCAAAAGCCATATTAATGGCATCCTATTCTCCATAATTTCATATTATGCCCCGAACAAAGGCCAGGCATCCTTTTTCTCTTTCATGCTAACCTTCCTATCCCCCCACCTTGAAGGTAAGGTGATAATGGGCAGTGATTCCAACGTCGCCTTTGATCACCTTCTAGATAAGTCATCACAAGGCAGAACCCCCCTCATAAAACGCCCCCCCAAACAGAGCCTTCGTATAGCCCGGCTCTTTCACTCCCTGGGCATGATAGACACTTGGAGGGAATTACACCCTACCGATAAAGACTATACACATTTCTCTGCTCCACATAGGACATATGCACGAATAGATAATATTTTCCTACACTCCTCAGATATCCACTTAGCATCTCAGGCCTCAATAAGTGAAGTCCCCTGGTCAGATCACTCCTTAGTCACCCTCAAAATCATTGTTTTTTTGTATCAGGCAAGTCCCCCCCAGTGGTGCTTTGATGAGACTCTCCTCACTAACCCGGTATACTGTACTATGCTCAAAAGAGATATACAGGAATACTTCCGCATTAATGATACTCCGGACATGTCTCCAACATTGTTATGGGGAGCCCATAAAGCAGTCATGAGGGGTAAATTTATCCAGCTCAAATAACAAATAGATATTACCAACTTAGAGAAAAACTTCCATTCCCACAAACCCACACCCACATCTCTAGCTCAACTGGCTGCAGCCAGAATTGCCCTGAATACGGCCCTTACCTCAAGCGCTGAAAAACACCTAAGATGGGTGAGCGGCAGATTCTATCTCCACTCAGACAAATTCGGCCCCCAACTTGCAGTGAGGCTCTCACCTAGGCACAAGAGTTCATGCCCTGCCCAAAATCAAATCACTTGCCGGTACCCTGACCCAAAACCCCAAACAGATTCTAGAAGCATTTCACTCGTTCTACTCAAATCTATACTCAGGTTCTAACCACAGCAATTCATATGCACTCGACACTTTCTTAGACAACATCCCACTTTCCAAAATTTCAGACTATCGATCTATAATGGAAGCCCCCATTTCTGGAAAGGAAGTCAGAGAGGTCATAAAAGAGCTAAAAAGTGGTTCAGCCCCAGGCCCAGATGGCTTCTTGACACAGTATTATAAGACTTTTACTGATGTCCTATCTCCCTATCTGGTCCGGTTTTTCAATTCCCTTAATAAGAATTTGCCCTTAGACTCAGAAGCTAATTTAGCATACATCTCTGTCATCCCCAAACCTGGCAAGGACCAAAGCCAAGTGAGCAATTATAGACCCATATCATTAATTAACAACAGCCTGAAATTGATGATGAAAATTCTATCCAACAGATTAGGATCCTTCATAGGGTCCTATGTACATAAAAAACAGGTTGGCTTCATCCCGGGGAGGCAGGGCCTGGACCAAATAAGGAGGGCTATAGATATCATATCCCTTCTGAAATTTAGCACTTTAGAGAGGTGGGGTTTTGGCTCAAATTTTCTCAACCTTCTTAAAGCCCTCTATTCCCGGCCCAGAGCACAGGTCACACTCCAAGGACACCACTCAGACCCTTTCCCTATCACCAAAGGGACTAGACAGGGTTTGCATACTATCCCCCCTCCTTTTCACCATCGCGATAGAGGCTCTAGCTATTAGAGGTCACTCAGACATCCACTGAGTCAAATGTGGGCCTACAATACACAAATGCATGCTCTTCGTGGATGATGTCATCCTCTTCATCACCTCCCCTCTTATCTCAACCCCTAATGTCTTACAACTCCTTAACAAATTTGGACAGGTATCAGGCCTGCAAGTCAATATGTCTAAATCTGTCGCCCTCAATGTCTCTACCCCCTCGTCCCTAGTTAATAGAATAAGGAACCATTTCCCCTTCTCCTGGAGTAATACCTCCATCCAATACCTGGCCATAACATTTCTAAGTTCAGCATGATGAGATGAAAATCTTGTAATAAGCTTAACTGTAGATGTGATAGTAGGAATTTTAGATTTAAAGAGGAGCTTGTTTTGCATTTGAAATGCTGCCTTTTTGTAAGCTTGTCGTAGTAAGCATGCTTGTAATAGTTTGGCCTGTTTTTCCTTCTACGTACGACCATTGGACATTGCTGGTTACCGCTACAATAAAAATTAGTAACGTCAGTTCACTTATACCACTGATGTAGATTACGATCTACTACAGTGTGTCTATCACCTCCTCCTTGGTTGTGATATATACTAGCCATACATATTTTTTGAAAAAAAAAAAAAAAAAAACTGTTTATTGAAATTTTTCAAAAAGAAATACAGAAAAGAAAAGAACAGGCATGACAAAGACAAAGGACCAATTGCACAAGTAACCATACGCCATATACAAAGTACTCAATTAACTAATAATCATAACAGAGTGCGGCATATTAGGCATTGAATCATAAGTAGATAAATAGTGACTAACGGCACTGTAATGGTGAGAACTGGTAGAATCTGAAGATACTTATGTAAGAATTAACCAATTTATATATAGGCCTGTGCATGCAAAAGGAATACATAAACATGTCATAAAGATGCCGGTATATATGAACAAGGCATAAATATAGGGCTACAAGTGGGGGGGGGGGCACCGAAAATCCGCGGGCCTTGTTCAAGGGGGGGGGGGGCGACAACCGGGGGAGCAGTAGAGCATGTATCATGTGCAGTGAAAAAGGGTACCTGGGGGGTCATCCTTTCCCGAGACTGAGGGTGGAGGGGATTTAGAGTATGAAAAGGAGTATTGGCCAAATGAAGCTAAGTCCTCCTGGGACAAGTTTAAAACCATGAAGGGTTGCCAAATGGAAAGAAAACAAGCTTTTGCAGTGTCCCGATGGAAATCCGTGGTGGCTCCTTCCTTGTAGAGGAGGAGACGGATGTCTTGTTTAATCTGGGCAATGGAGGGTGGGTGAGATGAGGTCCAATTCTTCAAAATGGCCCTTCGTGCGACCAGAAGGCATAGTAAAGGCCAGTCTTTGTAGGCATGCGAGATGATCATAGAGACTGAGGCGGATGGGCTATCCTGTCGTGACCGCTGGAGCAGCAAAGGATCCCAGTATCCAAAGATGAGGAGAAGCGGGTCCTTAGGGATTTTCAGCAGGGTGATTTCAAAGACGTAGGCCAGCACCTGGTCCCAGAAGGTAGAGATATAAGAGCATGCCCAGAAGCGGTGTGTCAGTGAAGGCTTAGGGTGATGGCATAGGGGCATTCAGCGATGCTTGGGTCCTGGGCGGAGCGAAGGAAGGGAATGTGTACCCGGTGAAGTATCTTTAATTGGGTTTCTTTCCAGATTTCGTTAGGAGTAAGTTGTTGGACTTTGTTAAAGCCTTACAGCAGTTTGTGTATCAGGTCATCGTCCGGAAAGTCTCTTCCCCAATTGGCCACAGATGAGGATGATAGGGAGGGGGAGGTCTTAAGGAGCAGGGGCTTGTAAATGTCCGAGATCTTGTAGGAGCCCTCCGAGATTAACTGGCCAGTAAAGGTGGGGGAGAAGCGTTTGCAGCGCTCATTGCAGGTAGCCCGAAGATAATGTATACATTGCCAAAAGTGAAAAGCATGAGATTGGGGCAGGGCAAAAATCTTGGCTACAGCTGCGAACGTTAGAGGACGGCCATTGGAAGTATCACAAAGTGAGGCAAAATGTGTGAGCCCCTTTTCCTGCCAGACTTTGAAGGGTCTATGGTTCAGGCCCGGGGGGGGGGGGGGGGAGCTGGGATTGCCCTGAATCGGTAGGTGTCTTGACATGAAAGGGGAGAGCCCAAGGTTTTTCCTGCTTTCCCTCCAGGCAATGACAGTGTCCCTGAGTAATAAGTTATGTTGGAGTGTGGGGGTGATCGATTTCCACTTACAGTGGAGGAGAGCCACCAGGGAGAAAGGGCGTGCCATAGCAGATTCAAAGGAGTAGTTTGAGTATCTTGACAAATGCAATATCCAGTCTAGACCTATTCTCAGCAAACATGCTATATTATACGTCCTAACATTTGGGAGACTAACACCACCCTCGCTTCTGGGAAGAAAAAGTTTTTTTTAAGGCTATGCGGGGTCTCTTACCTTGCCATATAAATTTGGAAATAGCCGATTCAATGAGTTTAACATCCTTATGGCGAAGGAGCAGAGGGATAGTTTGCATTGGGTACAACAATCTGGCGAAACTAACCATTTTCACCAGGTGACATCTTCCCAGGAGCGAGAGGGGCAGGTCCAACCAGTTCACTAATTCCTGAGAGATTTTTGACAACAAAGGGGGGTAGTTCAGGTGGTACAGGGAGGAGGGCAGTTTACCGATTTTAATGCCGAGGTAAGTGATATGGGATTTAGCAACAGAGAAGATGGAGCGCTGTGTCCAAGGGGGAGCAGGCAGAGTACCCAGGGGGAGAATTTCACTTTTGCCATAGTTAATTCGGAGACCCGAGCAGGCGCGGAAGGTATCGAAGATATTTTTGACGGTGAGCATGTCAGAGAAGGGGTTTGCTGAAAAAATAAGGACGTTGTCCGCAAAGAGAGAGGAGCGCAGTTCATGGGCACCAATTTGTATACCGTGGATAAGGTGTCTGGATAGGGGTTCTAATGCTATATTGAAAAGGAGCGGGGAGAGAGGGCAGCCCTGACGAGTTCCCTTGTGGAGGCGGAATTCTTCCGAAAGGAGGCCCGCAGCTACCAATTTTGCCGAGGGGGGAAGTGTACATGGCGTCAATAAGATGGCAGAAGGGGCCAGAGAAGCCCATTTTTGCCATGGCTAGAGAGAGCCATTCGAAGCTGACATTGTCGAAGGCTTTCTCCTTGTCTAGGGTGATGATGGCAAAGTCACCGTCGGGGAGCTGTTTTGCGTGTTCTAGAGCCAGCATCACTTTAAGAATGTTCAGAGTGGCTGTCCTACCCTTCACAAAGCCTGATTGCGCTGGATGAATTAAAGAGGGAATAACGTCAGAGAGCCTATTGGCAACGATTTTGGATAGAATTTTGACGTCCAGATTTAGTAAGGAAATCGGTCTATATGAACCAGGCTCCAGGGGGTCTTTACCCTTTTTGGATAGCAATTTGATGATGGCCTGGTTACCCGAAGGGAGGTAGGGGCCGCCGGACCATACGCCGCTGTAAACTTTGTGCAGGGTGGGTTCTACTAAATTCTGCAGGGTCTTTCACCCATCGGTTCCCGGGGGCCTTTTTTAATATTCAAAATTTCGATTTTCGAATTTTTCAATTCGAAAATCTAAATTTCGAAAATTCGAAATTCGAAATTCGAAATTTTGAAAATTGAAAAATTCGAAAATTAAAAAATTCGAAATTCAAGAATTCAAGAAATTCAAAAACTAAAAAAATTCGAAAATTAAAAAAATCGAAAACAAAAATTCGAAAATACGAAATTTCGAAAATTGAAAAATTCGAAATTCGAAAATTTAAAAATTCGAAATTTCGAAATTTCGAAAATTTAAAAAATCGAAAACTGAAAAATTCGAAATTCGAAAATTCGTAAATTTCGGAATTTCCGTTTTTTTTTTCGTTTCATTAGTTTTTTTCGTTTCATTCGTTTTTTCCGTTTTTTGCTTTTTCGGAAATTCCGAAAATTTCCAGAATTTACGAAAAAAGCAAAAAAAACGTTTTTTGTTTTTTTTTTGAAATTTACGAAAAAAAAAACAAATGAAACAAAAACAGAAAGAACAAATTTTTCGAATTTACGAATTTACGAAAAAAAAAACGAAAATAACATGTGAAGTGCACATGTCTAGATATCAGTGGCTGATACCATAGGGAGTAAGTCATCCGAACCAAAAATATAGTCTATTCTCGTGAAGATGGCATGAGGGTTGGAGTAGAAAGTGAATTCCCTATCAGCAGGGTGTGTCAAGCGCCAGAGGTCACAGAGGTGGAGGGAGTCCATAGTAGACGTGAAAAGTGAGGGGAGGCAGGGGACCTGGTCTAGGGTGTTTTGGGGAGGATCTGTCATCAATCTGGTGTAGGGTGTCATTGAAATTGCCGCCAATCAAGTGGGGGAGGTGGGTGTTTTGAAGCAGCCACGTAGAGAGTTCGCTATAGAAGGATTTACCGGGACTGTTAGGGGCATAAACATTCAAAATAACCAGTTCTTTGGATCCTATTTTAACATGTGCCGATAAAAGCCTACCTTGTGTATTGGTATTAGTCACTAAGATTGAGCATGGGAGGTTTTTGTGGATCAGCAGGAGGACACCTGCCTTCCGGCCTATGGCTTCTGAGCCTAAAACTGTGCCCACCCAAAGTTTTTTTGCATGCGTGGGAAGTCAGATGCGGACAGATGGGTCTCCTACAATAGTGCAATGTCTGTTTTAAGTCTCTTTAAATGTCTAAGGACCTTCATTCTCTTGTTAGGGGATCTGAGCCCCTTCACATTCCAGGAGATTATTTTCATGTTAGGGGGCCTGCGAAGGGGGTTTGAGAAGTAGTTGTAGAGTAGACACCGCGTGGTGCGAAGCTAAGGGAAGTCGCCGGAGTAGGGTGTGGTAGGCCGTGCTTGTCACGGAGGAGTGGTGGTGTATAGAGTAGGGGCACGTGGGTGCGAAGAGGACGGGAGGGGACAAGGGGGGTGGGGGGAGCAGGGGGAGAACCTGAAACAAAAACAACACAAACAAAACCAAATGCGAGAACTTCGCTTTTTTCCACATGGAGTCACTGTACGAGCCGGCTCCCCTGTCACGACCCTGGCAACATGAGACCCGGGAGCCCGGAGTAGGGTGCAGGGTGACAAGCGGCAGGCTGACAATTCGTGAAGCAGGGGGGAATAAGACGAGAGACCAGGAGGCGCAATTCAACGAACAAGTGATAAATCATTCTATTAGCAAGGGGACATAAGAAAGAGAGCATGAGCAAAATTTAATCCTGCATTGTAAGCTAAGTATAGACACATAGAACAAAGGGGCAATAGCATCAGGTGCAACAGGTGCAAGCATGTAGAGGAATAGATAAATACATAAGTACATAAGTCTACCTGGGCCTGTTGATGTGGAGATCACGGACATCATTGCGAAGAGGTCAAGGGGGGTAGAAGGAGTGGCAACGTATCAGGCCCTGAAAAGCCTTAGCGAGGCGTCGCAGGCGCCCAAGGGAGGGAAAACAAGTAGGAGAAAGAGCAAATTGCTGGAAGCTCATTTTGTGGAGAACAGGGCGGAATCTGGAATCGAGGCCCTGAAGCGCTTGGGAGAGTCCTTCCGAGGGCTCCTTTGGTCTAGGGGGCGGTTGAGTGGGGGGGCTTTAGAAGGTGACTGGGAGTGCGGAATTGCATGCCGTGAACGTAGAAAAGCTTCTGCTTCGGATGGATCCTGAAAAGACAGTTGTTCGCCATTCGGAGCTTTGAGGCGAAGAGTAGCCGGGAAGGCCAAAGTGAATTTAATTTGTTGTTTGAAAAGTTCCGTGCAGACCTGTTGAAATGCTTTTCTTTTCTTCGATACCTCTATCGAGTAATCAGCAAAGATCAGAACTTTAATGCCATCAATTTGTAGCTGGCGGGATTGCCGTAATGATTGCAGTATGAGGGACTTATCTGCATAGTTGCGGTATTTGGCGATCATTGGCCGCGGTGACTTACGGTCTGAGTTGAAAGCCCCCATGCGGTGGGCCCGTTCTACCGAGCAGAGGCCTGGAAGGCCTAGTGCTTCCGGGACGTGCTGGGCCCAGAAATCAGAGAGTGCAGATGCCTGGAGCGACTCCGGTACCCCCACAAAGCGCAGGCTACTCCTCCTGGATCTATTCTCCAAATCATCTAATTTCTGCAGAATATATTGGTTAGTTTTGTCCTGGGCATATTCTGTGCCCTGGGCCTGATAGAGCTCCTCTTCTGCGTTAGAGAGGCGGTGCTCGAGTTCATTAAGCCGAGTGCCATGCTCCCCTAGCTGGGCCTTTATTTGCGCAATCCCGGCGTTCACGGCCTTCTCCACTGACGCCGCTACCATGGGGGTTAATAGAGCAGCAACAGCCTGAGCTATCCGGTCTGTTGTGCTGTCCCCTGATTGCTGGGGTGGTGGTGTGTGTGGAGGAGGAGGGGGGGAGGTGTCACCGCTTACCTCCATCGCTGCCGGCTGCGCTGCTGACTGTGGAGCGGAGTAGGCCGAGACCGGGGCCTCGATTTGCGGATGCTCCAGCGACGGCTGAGCTGTCTGGGACAAGTGGGTGCGGGCACCCGATTTTTCCAGGAAATGATCCATGGAGTCGGATGGATGTGCCCAGAGGTGGAGGGTGACTCGTGGGGCTTCTCAGGCCAGTTTTTCAGGCAGAATTTGGTCGTGCTGCGGGAGCCGAGGAGGAGAGCAGCTACTCCATGCGGCGCCAGAATCGGAAGTCTCAGCCATACATAGTTTGATTACACGCCTGCACTTAGCCTTTGGTAAGCCATCATTTAACATCTGTTTACTTAATCCGTCTGAATAAGTTTTTATAACACATGGCCGAATGTACAATGTTTGCAGTTCAGACCATAGTGTATGTGTGCTGCTACACATGCCCTTGAGGGCATCTATGTATGCATGTACACACATTCTGTGATTATGCTTTTTTTTTCTTTTTATAGATGTTTATTTTGAAATGTTGGGACAATCTTTTTGACCAGTGTCTATTCATAATTTCAAAATGTTATTACCTTTAACCACTTCTCAATGGTAAATTGACGTCTGGGAAGTGGTTGCACAATCCTGACTGGACGTCTATTGACGTCCTGCAGGATAATGCCTAGCGCGTGCCTATATCCCTGCTTGCTACAGACACAACATCTTTTTTGGGGGGCTCGTTGGGTAGGGGTACTCTCGAGGACAAAAAGAAAATGCCTCTCATGCAGTCGGCTTACTGCATATGGTTGGGAATGGTGAGGTGTAGATCCGCCTGGATACAGGAGTTCTATGAGGATCTCATCCTGGAATTTAAGGAAGGATCCAGTCCGTCCTGAAGCTCTGCATATCATTCGAGCATTCAGTAAAGCCAATTGAAATAAGTACAGAGACACTTTTTTGTACCAGCGTCTCTGCGAACGCTGCAGTTATGTGTGTTGTGTTTTGTAAGTGATAGTGATTGATCGATACTGCACTTGGGTGGGCTGGGCAGAGGGGAAAAAAGCAGGTGCTAGCGGGGATCTGGGTTGATCCCGGTAACAATGCATTTTTGGTAACCCTAAACTCAGTGGCGGCTGGTGCTCAAAATTTTTGGGGGGGCGCAAACGAAAAAGAAAAAATTGTAGCCTCACTGTGCCCATCAAATGCAGCCACTGTGTCATCAATTGTCACCACTGTGCCATGCCATCAAACACAGCCACTGTGCCATCAATTGTCACCACTGTGCCATGCCATCAAACGCAGCCACTGTGCCATCAATTGTCACCACTGTGCCATGCCATCAAATGCAGTCACTGTGCCATTACAAATCTACACACATCTGATACATTGTAACATGCCCTGTGCACAGGATTACATCCATCCACACACCTGATACATTTAAAATGATCGTGTGTGGGCTTCACATCATTTTTCGGCTTATGAAAAATGGGAAAAAAAAATTCGAACATGCTGCATTTTTTCACATCGTTTTTTAAAATGTCGTTTTTCGTGTTGTTAAAAATGATTGTGTGTGGGCAAAACGACGTTTTAAACCCACGCATGCCCAGAAGCAAGTTATGAGAGTGCTCGTTCAGGTAAAACTACCATTCGTAATGGAGTAAGCACATTCATCAAGCTGTAACAGACAAAGAAGCGCAAATCGTCTTTTACTAATAAGGAATCAGCTAAAAGCAGCCCAAAGGCGAATAGAACTTCCCCTTTAGAGTGCCATTGTCCGTGGTGTACGTCACCGCGCTTTGTTCATAATTTTTCAAAAACGATGGTGTGTGGGCAACATCGTTTTTAATGATGAAGTTGGAAAAACTTTGTTTTTTGGACATGCTGAAAAACAATGTTTTTTTTCATGCCGAAAAACAATCGTGTGTACGCGGCATAATGCCGCGTACACACGACCGTTTTTTGGGTGGTAAAAAATGTCATTAAAAACGATCCTGTGTGGGCTCCAGAGCATTTTTCATAATGTAAAAAATGGGCATTAAAAATTTTGAACATGCTCTAATTTTTCACAACGTTTTTAACGTTGTCTCTTTTAACGTCGTAAAAAATGGTCGTGTGTGGGCTTTAACGACGTGAAAAAAACGCACATGCTCAGAAGCAAGTTATGAGATGGGAGCGCTCATTCTGGTAAAACTAGCATTCATAATGGAGTAAGCACATTTATCACGCTGTAACAGACTGAAAAGCGCAAATCGTCTTTTACTAACACGAAATCAGCAAAAGCAGCCCAAAGGGTGGGCCATCCGAATGAAACTTCCCCTTTATAGTGCCGTCGTACGTGTTGTACGTCACCGAGCTTTGCTAGAGCATTTTGTTTTTCACGATCGTGTGTAGGCAAGGCCGTTTTAACGATCAGGTTGAAAAAAAAAACGTTTTTTCTAGACCATAAAAAAATTATTTTATTACAACCCGAAAAATGGTCGTGTGTACGCGGCTTTAGTATAAAATCTTTGTTGCTCTGGTTAAATGGCTTACCGAGAGGGAGATCTGAGGGGAGGAGGGAGGATTTTCCATAACGGATTGTTCCAGAATGAAGGGAAATATTAATAAAGTGTTGGATAAATATGGATTGAAGAGACGAGATTTGAAGATAATCACTTTCAGATACACCAGATATAAGCGGGAGGGGAGAGGGGGTAAAGAAGAGAGAGGAAGGTGTAACCCCCACATACCCTATATAGGGGTGGTTTGGAGTTATTATTTTTTTTGCTCAATACAAAGAGAAATTGTGATACACGATAATACATAAATACACATAATAATACATGCGGAGGGGGAGACGAGGGAAAGAATAGGGACAAAAGATACAAAGCAAATATAGATGCTAGTATTTCCAGGGCTTTTTTTCTCAGAGAATAGGTGCAGGAACTCTCCTCTTTCTGAGTCACTTCTTGTCTCTGCCCCCCTACCCACCTCTGAGCACTGTTCCTTGGTTCCACCCCCTACCCACCTCCCAGTAGTGCCCCTCTTATGCCCTGTACACACGATTAGTTCATCCGATGAAAACGGTCTGATGGATTTTTTCATCAGATATCCGATGAAGCTGACTTTCATCAGTCTTGCCTACACACCATCAGTTAAAAAACCGATCGTGTCAGAACACGGTGACGTAAAACACAATGACGTGCTGAGAAAAATGAAGTTCAATGATTCTAAGCAATGCGTTGATTTTTAACCGATGGACTTCCCCCACAGATGATCGTTTTTTTCTATCGGTTTTTTAACCATCAGATAATTTTAAAACAGGTTCTAATTTTTTTCACCGATGGGGAAAAAAACTGATGGGGCCCACACATGATCGGTTCGTCTGATAAAAATGGTCCATCAGATCGTTTTCATCAGACGAACCGATCGTGTGTACGCGGCATTAGAGAATACAGAGCCAAGTATAATTTTGTGTTCTAAAGTAAATTGTACAGAATTTGTTAATGATAACAAGAAAAGTACTTAATAGATCCCCCACAGCCAGAGCAATAGACCCCCCAACAATAATAGATTTACCCAGAAACAATAGACCCCCCAGCAATAATGTACCCCCAGAACAAAATACTACCCCAGCAGCAACAACATATCTCACAGCGGCCAGCATCAATTGACTCTCCAGCAGCCAGCAACAAAAGACCCCCTCCCTCAACAGTAGATCTCTTCCAGCAATAATAGATCCCCTCCAGCAACAATAGTTTCCCCAGCAACCAGCATAAATTGACTCTGCAGCACACCCCAGCACCCCTTGCCATTATATACATTCAGTGTTGGAGGTGCGTTCCCCCGCGTTCCCGCTGAAAAAAAGCCTGAGTATTTCTCACAATTATAATTACACTAATAACCACTAGGGATGAGCTTCGTATTCAAGTCGAACTCATGTTCAACATCGTTCATCGAAATACGAACAAAACGGGTCGTTCGCGCCAAATTCGAGTTACGTTTCACAGACCATAATTCAGTGTGTTGCGATGGTTAAGAGAGGACAGAGAGAGTGTCATTTTTTGCAGGTAGATAGAGCAGGCAGGCAGGCAGGCTAGTCAGTTAATGTTACAGTGTGTAGAGCAGGGGTGGGCAATTATTTTTTTGATGGGGCCACATGAGAAACTAAAAATATTTTGGAGGGCCGGGCCAAAAGGCTAAACTCAATACTGCATAAAATCAATTGTATTTCTTTATAAAAAGCAGTAAATATCATTGTTGGAAAACTGGTACGAGTACTTGTTATAGACATGGCACAGGAGGGGGACAGAGGCTGGGGACATGGCACAGGAGGGGGACAGAGGCTGGGGACATGGCACAGGAAGGGGACAGAGGCTGGGGACATGGCACAGGAGGGGGACAGAGGCTGGGGACATGGCACAGGAGGGGGACAGAGGCTGGGGACATGGCACAGGAGGGGGACAGAGGCTGGGGACATGACACAGGAGGGGGACAGAGGCTGGGAACATGACACAGGAGGGGGACAGAGGCTGGGAACATGACACAGGAGGGGGACAGAGGCTGGGGACATGACACAGGAGGGGGACAGAGGCTGGGGACATGACACAGGAGGGGGACAGAGGCTGGGGACATGACACAGGAGGGGGACAGAGGCTGGGGACATGACACAGGAGGGGGACAGAGGCTGGGGACATGGCACAGGAGGGGGACAGAGGCTGGGGACATGGCACAGGAGGGGGACAGAGGCTGGGGACATGGCACAGGAGGGGGACAGAGGCTGGGGACATGGCACAGGAGGGGGGACAGAGGCTGGGGACATGACACAGGAGGGGGACAGAGGCTGGGGACATGACACAGGAGGGGGACAGAGGCTGGGGACATGGCACAGGAGGGGGACAGAGGCTGGGGACATGACACAGGAGGGGGACAGAGGCTGGGGACATGACACAGGAGGGGGACAGAGGCTGGGCACATGACACAAGAGGGGGACAGAGGCTGGGGACATGACACAAGAGGGGGACAGAGGCTGGGGACATGGCACAGGAGGGGACAGAGGCTGGGGACATGGCACAGGAGGGGGACAGACGCTGGGGACATGACACAGGAGGGGGACAGAGGCTGGGGACATGACACAAGAGGGGGACAGAGGCTGGGGACATGACAAAAGAGGGGGACAGAGGCTGGGGACATGTCACAGGAGGGGGACAGAGGCTGGGGACATGACACAGGAGGGGGACAGACGCTGGGGACATACGCTGGGGACATGGCACAGGAGGGGGACAGAGGCTGGGGACATGACACAGGAGGGGGACAGAGGCTGGGGACATGACGCAGGAGGGGGACAGAGGCTGGGGACATGACACAGGAGGGGGACAGAGGCTGGGGACATGACACAGGAGGGGGACAGACGCTGGGGACATGACACAGGAGGGGGACAGACGCTGGGGACATGACACAGGAGGGGGACAGACGCTGGGGACATGACACAGGAGGGGGACAGACGCTGGGGACATGACACAGGAGGGGGACAGACGCTGGGGACATGACACAGGAGGGGGACAGACGCTGGGGACATGACACAGGAGGGGGACAGAGGCTGGGGACATGACACAGGAGGGGGACAGACGCTGGGGACA
The DNA here is from genome assembly GCF_905171775.1 of Rana temporaria. Lineage (NCBI taxonomy): Eukaryota > Metazoa > Chordata > Amphibia > Anura > Ranidae > Rana > Rana temporaria. The sequence continues at coordinate 288,800,227 of NC_053491.1, read as the reverse complement.
TGACACAGGAGGGGGACAGACGCTGGGGACATGACACAGGAGGGGGACAGACGCTGGGGACAGGCAGCCACTGTTTAATCAATAACAATTGATTAAACAGTGGCTGCATGTGATGGCACAGTGGTTGCGTGTGATGGCACAGTGGTTGCATTTGATGGGCACAGTGGCGACAATTGATGGCACAGTGGCTGCGTGTGATGGGCACAGTGGCAACAATTGATGGCACAGTGACTGCGTGTGTTGGCACAGTGGCTGCGTGTGTTGGCACAGTGGCTGCATGTGATGGCACAGTGGCTGCGTTTGATGGGCACAGTGGCTGCGTGTGATTGGCACAGTGGCTGCGTTTGATGGGCAGAGTGGCTGCGTGTTATTGGCACAGTGGCTGCGTGTGATGGGCACAGTGGCTGCATGTGATGGGCACAGTGTCTGCGTGTGATTGGCACAGTGGCTGCGTGTGATTGGCACAGTGGCTGCGTGTGATTGGCACAGTGGCTGCATGTGATTGGCACAGTGGCTGCATGTGATTGGCACAGTGGCAACAATTGTATGCACAGTGGCTGTGTTTGATGGGAACAGTGGCTGCGTGTGATTGGCACAGTGGCTGCGTGTGATTGGCACAGTGGCTGCGTGTGATTGGCACAGTGGCTGCATGTGATTGGCAGAGTGGCTGCGTGTGATGGGCAGAGTGGCTGCGTTTGATGGGCAGAGTGGCTGCGTTTGATGGGCAGAGTGGCTGCGTTTGATGGGCACAGTGGCTGCATGTGATTGGCACAGTGGCTGCGTGTGATTGGCACAGTGGCTGCGTGTGATTGGCACAGTGGCTGTGTTTGGGAACAGTGGCTGCGTGTGATTGGCACAGTGGCTGCGTGTGATTGGCACAGTGGCTGTGTTTGGGAACAGTGGCTGCGTGTGATTGGCACAGTGGCGACAATTTATGGTGGCACAGTGGCTGCGTGTGTTGGCACAAGTGGCTGCATGTGTTGGCACAAGTGGCTGCATGTGTTGGCACAAGTGGCTGCGTGTGTTGGCACAAGTGGCTGCGTGTGACCCCTCCCGGCCCTGCCTACTGTTATCACCGCGGCGGGGAACATTAGACAGCGTTCGTTTGAACAGCTGTTTTCCCCGCTGCGCATAGACACTCCCCCTTGGACGGATCTGTCCAATCGCGAGCAAGGGGGAGTGTCTATGTGACTCCCCCTTGCTCGCGATTGGACAGATCCGTCCAAGGGGGAGTGTCTATGCCATAGACACTCCCCCTTGGACGGATCTGTCCAATCGCGAGCAAGGGGGAGTGTCTATGTGACTCCCCCTTGCTCGCGATTGGACAGATCCGTCCAAGGGGGAGTGTCTATGCGCGGCGGGGAAAACAGCTGTTCAAACGAACGCTGTCTAATGTTCCCCGCCGCGGTGATTAACGTGGCAGCGGCGGCGGTTTCGGCGGCGGGGGTGGGCCGGATTAAAAGGATTATACGGCCCGCGGGCCGTAGTTTGCCCAGGTCTGGTGTAGAGGATATATATACAGTGGGGATCGAAAGTTTGGGCACCCTAGGTAAAAATTTGTATTAATGTGCATAACGAAGCCAAGGAAAGATGGAAAAATCTCCAAAAGGCATCAAATTACAAATTAGACATTCTTATTAGAGTTGAGCGGACACCTGGATGTTCGGGTTCGGACCCGAACCCGTACTTTGAAAAAAAAGTTTGGGTTCGGGACCGAACCCGGACTTTGACCCGAACCCCATTGAAGTCAATGGGGACCCGGACTTTTGACTACAAAAATGTCTCTAAAAAACGAAGGGAAAGGGCTGGAGGGCTGCAAATTGCAGCAAAATGCCGGGAAGAGCATGGCAAGTACTCTGGAAATAAATGTGGATAGGGAAATAACTTAAAATAACATAAAAAAAAATTAAATAAAAAATATAATGATTTTTGACCTTTGAGGACGAGGTCCATACAGTTTTGTTCAAAATTATTGAACCCCCCAATGCTGTAAAGGGTTTTAGGGAATTTAGTGTACATTTGTAATTGTATTCAGAATTAAATTCTACAAGGACTTCATAAAGAACCATATGCAACTAATATGACATCAATTGGTTTTGTAATACAGTAGTAAATGCAAAATTCAAGGCAATGGGCACTGTTGAAACGCTACCTGGTCGTGGCAGAAAGAAGATGCTGACTTTGACTGCTGTGTGCTACCTGAAGCGTAGAGTGGAGAAAAGTCCCTGTGTGACTGCTGAGGAACTGAGAAAATATTTGTCAGATGTGGGTACTGAAGTTTCTGCTCAGACAATACGGTGCACACTGCATAATGAAGGCCTCCATGCCAGAACTCCCAGGCGCACCCCCTTGCTGTCTCCAAAGAATAAGAGTCGACTGCAGTATGCCAAAAGTCATGTGGGCAAACCACACACGTTTTGGGATTGTGTTCTGTCGACTGATGAAACAAAATTACAACTGTTTGGGCCCATGGATCAACGCTATGTTTGGAGGAGGAAGAACAAGGCCTATGATGAAAAGAACACCTTGCCTACTGTGAAGCATGGCGGGGGGTCAATCATGCTTTGGCTGTTTTGCTTCTGCAGGTACAGGGAAGCTTCAGCGTGTGCAAGGTACCATGAATTCTCTTCAGTACCAGGAGATATTGGATGACAATGTGATGCAGTCCGTCACAAACCTGAGGCTTGGGAGACGTTGGACCTTTCAACAGGACAATGATCCCAAGCATACCTCCAACTCCACTAGAGCATGGTTGCAGATTAAAGGCTGGAACATTTTGGAGTGGCCATCGCAGTCACCAGACTTAAATCCGATTGAGAACCTCTGGTGGGACTTAAAGAAAGCAATTGCAGTGCGCAAGCCTAAGAATGTGACTGAAGGTGGAAGCGGTGGTGGAGGAGGAGGAGGAGGAGGAGGAGGAGGTAGCCAACACAGCAGGTTTTGGTTTTTAATTGATTTATTTTTTAAATTAGGGTAAACCCCAAAATAGTGAGACAGATCTAGGGTTGCTACCTCATCCCTTTAAACCTGAACACAGAGTTACACAGGTTCTGGGGCTAATTTGATGTCGATAAGGCACCAAGTGAGTTTAATTAGCAGCACCTTAATCAGCCAGAGAACCTGTGTAATTAATATGTTTTTGCTTTGAAAGGGATGAGATGGCAACCCTAGAAAGCTCAGAAAAAAACAATGGCTGGGTAAGGCCGGCCCGGTGTCTATTCTGCACAAGGTACGGACAACTCCTCTGGGATCCATGCCTGGTTCATTTTAATGAACGTGAGCTTGTCCACATTGGATCTGGACAGGCGGCTGCGCTTGTCTGTGATAACGCCCCCTGCCGTGCTAAATACACGTTCAGACAATACACTGGCCGCAGGGCAGGCCAGCACCTCCAAGGCGTAAAGGGCAAGCTCAGGCCATGTGCCCAATTTGGAGACCCAGAAGCTTAAGGGGGCATAGCCGTCATTCAGTACGTGTAGGGGTGTGCTCACATACTGCTCCACCATGATGCTGAAATGCTGCCTCCTGCTAAAACGTTCCATATCAGCTGGTGGTGCTGTTTGTTGTGGCGTGCTGACAAAGCTTTTCCACATTTCGGCCATGCTAACCCTGCCTTCTGAGGTGCTGGCGGTGCCCCTGCTGTGTTGGCGACCTCTTCCTCCTCCTCTGCCTTCGCCTTCTGCTTCCACTGTGGCCCGCTGCCAGGTGGGAATTGCACCAACAGCGCGTCTAACAGCGTGCGCTTGTACTCGCGCATCTTGCGTTCACGCTCCAGTGAGGGGATTAAGGACGGTACATTGTCCTTGTAACGGGGATCCAGCAGCGTGGCCACCCAGTCGTTGCGGAGACACTGCAGCATGTAATTGCTCATGTGTGCCAGGCTGCCCAGAGGCAACGAAAAGTTGTCCTCTGTGTGAGGTGTATCATCTGTGTCCTCTGTATCCCCCCAGCCATGCACCAGTAATGGCCATGAGCTGGTCTGGATGCCATCCTGCTGTGAACATGGTTTCTCCTCCTCCTCCATGTCTTCCTCCTCCTCATCCTCCACCGCGTCATCCTCCAGAACTTTGCCCTTGCTAGACAATTGTGTACCTGGCCTTTGTTGGTGCATGAACCCACCCTCTGAGCCACTTGTGAATGACTGCCCTGAAAGCCTTGCAAATGATCCCGATTCCTCCTCCTCCTCCTCCTCCTCTTCCTCCTGTGCCACATCCTCTTCCATCATCGCCCGTAGCGTTTTTTCAAGGAGGCATAGAAGTGGGATAGTCACGCTGAGAGCGGCGTCATTGGCACTGGCCATGTTGGTGGAGTACTCAAAACAGTGCAACAAGGCACACAGGTCTCGCATGGAGGCCCAGTTATTGGTGGTAAAGTGGTTCTGTTCTGCAGAGTGACTCACGCGTTCATGCTGCAGCTGGAACTCCACTATCGCCTGCTGCTGCTCGCACAGTCTGGCCAGCATGTGCAAGGTGGAGTTCCACCTTGTGGGCACATCACATATGAGGCGATGAGCGGGAAGGCCGAAGTTACGCTGCAGCGCTGCCAGGCGAGCAGCAGCAGGGTCAGAATGCCTAAAGTGCGCACAGACGGCCCGCACTTTCTGCAGCAGCTGTGGCATATTGGGGTAAGTTCTCAGGAAACTCTGCACCACCAAATTCAACACATGCGCCAGGCAAGGAATGTGCATCAAACCGGCTAGGCCCAGTGCTGCTACGAGATTTCGCCCGTTATCGCACACCACCAGGCCCGGCTTGAGGCTCACTGACGCCAACCACTCATCGGTCTGTTGTTCCATGTCCCTCCACAACTCCTGCGCGGTGTGTTTTTTCCCCCAAACAGGAAAGTTTTAAAACTGCCTGCTGGCGTTTACCCATGGCTGTGCTGAAGTTGGTGGTGAGTTTGTTACGCTGACTGGATATGGAGTCGGTAGAGGATGAGGAAGCGGAGTAGAAGGAGTTAGGAACAGGAGGCAAACTGAAGCGCCCTGCAATCCTCGGTGGTGGAAGGACATGCGCCAAACTGCTATCCGCCTCAGGCCCAGCCGCCACTGTATTTACCCAGTGCGCTGTTAGGGAGATATAACGTCCCTGACCGTGCTTACTGGTCCACGTATCCGTAGTTAGGTGGACCTTGGCATAGATGGCGTTGCGCAGTGCACACCTGATTTTGTCCCCCACTTGGTTGTGCAGGGAAGGGATGGCTCGCCTGGAAAAGTAGTGGCGGCTGGGCACAACGTACTGTGGGACAGCCAATGCCATCAGGCTTTTAAAACTCTGCGTCTCCACGAGACGGAATGACAGCATTTCAAAGGCCAGTAATTTTGAAATGCTGACATTCAGGGCCAGGGATCGCGGGTGGGTAGAGGGGTACTTCCTCTTACGCTCCAGTGTTTGGGAGATGGAGAGCTGAATGCTTCCATGGGACATTGTGGAGATGTTTGGTGACCCAGGTGGTAGTGTTGCTTGCCGGTCCTCTAATTGTGGGGTGGCAGGTGGCACTGTCACTACGGAGGTGGATGAAGAGCCAGAGAGGCCCGAGACTGATGCAGAAGAGGAAGCAGGAGGAGCCAGAGACCTTTCTTGGTTTTTGCGGTGTCTACTCCACTGCAGCTCGTGCTTTGCACTTAGATGCCTGGTCATGCAGGTTGTGCTCAGGTTGAGAACGTTTATGCCTCGCTTCAGGCTCTGATTGCAAAACGTGCAAACCACGCGTGTCTTGTCATCAGCACATTGTGTGAAGAACTGCCACGCTAGGGAACTCCTTGGACCTGGCTTTGGTGTGCTTGGTTACTTGCTGCGTTGGGCAGTAGCAGGCGTACTGTCTAGGGGATGGACGATCTGCTTCCCCTTCTGGGGCTGGGCTAGGTGGATGGCCCTGGGAACACATGCTAACAGACTCATCAAAAAGAAGAAGAGACTGCTGCATGCTTTGGGGCTCAGACTGCTTGGCTGATTTGCAAGGGGGTGAGGTGAAAGACTGATGGTGGACATCGGCTGCAGGCGCCAACTCTGAACTTTCAGCACAAGACTGGTTGGAAAACGATGTGAAGGAACTGGAGGCACTGTCAGCAACCCGATCTACTACCGCCTGTTCTGCTCCTGGCCTCAACATTCGTAGAGCTGGATTAGGCCCAACCAAATACCGCTGCAGGCTCTGTCGGCTACTCGCACCTGAGAAAGGTGTTTCACTTGTGCTTGTAGCTGGCACAGATCGACCACGTCCTCTCCCTGTAACAGGAGCTCCACCAGCAGCACCACGACCGCGGCCACGTCCCTTATTTGAGGTTTTCCTCATATTTCTCAAATTTAGGGTCTTGCCCTAATTTTGAGAAATTTTAAATACAAAAATAGTGTAAGCTGGTGAAATAGGCAGAGATTCAGCTATATATTTCTCTACCTATAGCAAGAGGCAGGAACACAGCCCTAAACAATGTACTGGCGGAGTGCTGGTGAAATGGGCAGAGATTCACCTATATATTTCTCAAATTTAGGGTCTTGCCCTAATTTTGAGAAATTTTAAATACAAAAATAGTGTAAGCTGGTGAAATAGGCAGAGATTCAGCTATATATTTCTCTACCTATAGCAAGAGGCAGGAACACAGCCCTAAACAATGTACTGGCGGAGTGCTGGTGAAATGGGCAGAGATTCACCTATATATTTCTCAAATTTAGGGTCTTGCCCTAATTTTGAGAAATTTTAAATACAAAAATTGTGTAAGCTGGTGAAATAGGCAGAGATTCACCTATATATTTCTCTACCTATAGCAAGAAGCAGGAACCCAGCCCTAAACAATTTACTGCACAGACAGTATATCACAGGGGAGAGGTGCAGTGCTGTTGAGATATTCAGAGTCACCTATAGATTTCTGACTGCCCCTATAGGAAAATTGCAGGAACCTGTCCCTGAACTATGTACTTGACAGAAAAACACAGTATATCACCGGTGCACAGGTGCAGTACTGTTGAAATATTCAGAGTCACCTATAGATTTCTGACTGCCCCTATAGGAAAATTGCAGGAACCTGTCCCTGAACTGTGTACTTTATAGAAAAACACAGTATATCACAGGTGCACAGGTGGTGGCAGGTGCAGTGCTGTTGAAATATTCAGAGTCACCTATAGATTTCTGACTGCCCCTATAGGAAAATGCAGGAACCTGTCCCTGAACTATGTACTTGACAGAAAAACACAGTATATCACAGATGCACAGGTGCAGTGCTGTTGAAATATTCAGAGTCACCTATAGATTTCTGACTGCCCCTATAGGAAAATTGCAGGAACCTGTCCCTGAACTATGTACTTGACAGAAAAACACAGTATATCACAGGTGCACAGGTGCAGTGCTGTTGAAATATTCAGAGTCACCTATAGATTTCTGACTGCCCCTATAGGAAAATTGAGGGAACCTGTCCCTGAACTATGTTCTTGACAGAAAAACACAGTATATCACAGGTGCACAGGTGCAGTGCTGTTGAAATATTCAGAGTCACCTATAGATTTCTGACTGCCCCTATAGGAAAATTGCAGGAACCTGTCCCTGAACTATGTACTTGACGGAAAAACACAGTATATCACAGGTGCACAGGTGGTGGCAGGTGCAGTGCTGTTGAAATATTCAGAGTCACCTATAGAACCTGTCACTGAACTATGTACTTTATAGAAAAACACAGTATATCACAGGTGCACAGGTGGTGGCAGGTGCAGTGCTGTTGAAATATTCAGAGTCACCTATAGAACCTGTCACTGAACTATGTACTTTATAGAAAAACACAGTATATCACAGGTGCACAGGTGGTGGCAGGTGCAGTGCTGTTGAAATATTCAGAGTCACCTATAGAACCTGTCACTGAACTATGTACTTTATAGAAAAACACAGTATATCACAGGTGCAGTGCTGTTGAAATATTTCCCTATCGTAAGTGAAGCACAGTCAGTGACAGGGAGCCAGATAGCATTAGATGATGCAGATATAAAAAAAAATAAAGTGTGTTTCTTGAGATTTCTGGAGCCAGCAGAGTACACCTAACACTGTCCCTGGACGCCAAATGCAGTCTTTCCCTATCGTAAGTGAAGCACAGTGACAGCGAGTCAGAAAGCATTAGATGATGTAGATATCAAAAAAATAGATATCAAAAAATTGAGATTTCTGGAGCACAGAACACCTAACACTGTCCCTGAACGCCGAATGCAGCAGCCTTCCCCTATCATGAGTGAAGCAGAGTGATGATCTGTGCTGTGTGCCTCTTTCTAATATAGAGGCTGGTCACATGATAGGTCACATGCTACACTGGCCAATCACAGCCATGCCATAAGCAGGCATGGCTGTGATCAGTTCCCAGTCACAGTTGTAAAACGAATGGCGATTGGCTGCCGTGCAGCGTGCCAAAACATACCCGAACTCCGAACCCGGACTTTTTCCAATTATTCGGGTTCGGGAAAAAAACCAAACTCCGTACCGAACCCGAACTTTACAGTTCGGGTTCGCTCAACCCTAATTCTTATAATATGTCAAAAAAGTTAGATTTTATTTCCATCATTTACACTTTCAAAATTACAGAAAACAAAAAAATGGCGTCTGCAAAAGTTTGGGCACCCTGCAGAGTTAATATCTTGTACTGCCCCCTTTGGCAAGTATCACAGCTTGTAAACGCTTTTTGTAGTCTTTCAATTCTTGTTTGAGGTATCTTTGCCCATTCTTCCTTACAAAAGTCTTCCAGTTCTTTGAGATATCTGGGCTGTCTGTCACACACTGCTCTTTTAAAGGTATATCCATAGATTTTCAATTATGTTGAGGTCAGGAGATTGTGATGGCCATCAGTTTACGCCTCTTGATGTAATCCCCCATGGATTTTGAGGTGTGTTTAGGATCATTATCCATTTGTAGAAGCCATCCTCTCTCTTACTTCAGCTTTTTCACAGGCATCAAGTTACCATCCAAAATTTGCTGAAATTTTATTGAATCCATTTTTCCTTCTACTCGTGAAATCTTCCCGCACAGGGAAGATTTCACGAGTGCACCACTGGCTGAAATACAACCCCAAAGCATGATTGATCCACCCCCATGCTTAACAGTTGGACAGAGGTTCTTTTCATTAAATTCTGGGCCCTTTCTTCTCCAAACGCACCTTTGCTCATTCCGGCCAAAAAGTTATATATTTTTTTTTTTTTTACATTTCCTTGTCAAAATTATCTTTATTTGGTGATTGTAAAGTTACATGTAGCAAACTTTTGGTATAGTGAACAAAAGGTTGGCATTCCATATTCTCAACAAATTATATCTTTAGAATTAAATGCAAAATAAAACAAAGAGTATAACCAAATACTTCTGGCGACAACTGGAGAAGCTTGAGTATTTAGATGTGGAATGCTTACAGTCTGTCCCAGTTGCCTCGTTTCCAGATTAGCCGTACATTAAAGGCTACAAGTTTCTGTTTAACACAACCTTAAACATATTAATTCTAAGTTACAAAAGTACGCTACCATCTCTGCGTCGATTGTAAAAAATAAGAGGATATAATCACATACAATAACTAACCGGGGGAAGGGAAAAGGGGAAAAAGGGGATACAATAATAGGGTCTGCAGGGATGGGCTTGGCTCTGTTGTCAATATATACCTTATATAACAAATGTGTTTATTGAGCAAGCTACCATGGCATCATTACTCCTTCGTTAAAGTTTCCTGGTGCTGTGTATTGCGTCCACGGGTACCATATATTTTCAAACCTGGCGATCGTGTCCGTGTCCAATGCCTCCATTTTGGCATGTGACATCGCAGTATTCATTCTATTTTTTGTTTCCGTCACTGAAAGATTTGGGGTTTTCCAGGCTTTAGCAATGGTCTGCTTGGCCGCAGTAAAGAGTTGTGTTAGTAGTTTAAATTGTGCGTGTAATAAGTTACTGGGCTTTAAATTCAAAAGGGCTAATTTAGTGTCTGGAGGAATTTTCAATTTGGTCAGGATATTTTCTATCTCGAAAGTCTTTTTCCAGAACTTCTGTGCTTTAGGACACGTCCACCATGTATGAAAATATGTACCCGCGGTTGTACAACCCCTAAAGCATTGTCCAGAGTAACTCGGTACATATTTGGCTATTCTATCAGGCACCAGGTACCACCTTATAATTAATTTCCAATGCTAATATGTTGGAGGAGGCAGATTTAGGTATTGAGTACAAGATTTAGGTCATCTTGCCATTTCTGTACATATGGGAGTTTTGCCATACTAGTTTGAGTCGTTGCCTGTAGATATAGGGTCAATATTGTACCTCTTGCATGTGGATTTTCCTTGCAAACTCTTTCAAATGGAGACATCAGGTTTTTCGGTGTCGCCGGGATCATGAGCGACTCTACAATTTTTTTTATTTGGAGGTATCTAAACAGTTCTGATTGGGGGATACCATATTTCTTGCACAATGTTGGGAAGGGCATGATGCCTGATGGACCTAGGAATTTATAAACATATATACAATCTCTTTTCACCCATTCCTTGAATGTGTTAGGGAAGATCCAAGCTGGGTAGAATGCAGGATTTTTGTAAAATGAGAGCAATGGATTAAGGGGGGACTGTAATAGGTATTTAGTTTTGAATTTGTCCCACAATGACAGCGAGTGTTTGATAATGGGGTTGCAAATGTTTCTGCGTGACTTGGGGGAGATCCATAATAAGTTATCTGGTGGGACGGGGTCACATTCAGCCGCCTCTATCGCTACCCAGAGGGGTGCTTCCTTTTTTGCATGGTATTTGGCAAGGGTTGATATTTGTGCTGCTCTGTAGTAGTTCACCAAGTTCGGGTACCCTAATCCTCCGTGTGTTTTGGGGAGGTGCAGTATTTGCGCTTTTATTCTAGGCTTGGAGGAGCCCCAGATAAAGGTCGCCATTCTTTTCTGTGCTATTCTCAAAAAGTATGCCGGCAGTGGGACGGGGAGCACTCTGAAAAGATATAACAATTTTGGGAGAATCGTCATTTTGACTGCATTGATTCTTCCCAGCCATGACAGCGGGAGCTGAGACCAGGAGTTTAATAAATTTGTTATGTGTTTAAGGAGAGGAGGGTAGTTGTGCGAGAATAGGTCAGAAGTGTCAGCGGTTAGATGGGTTCCTAGGTATGGGATGCTTTTATCAGTCCATTTGAAAGGAAGGCCTATTTTCGCTGCATTGAGTTCTATTTTTGAGAGGGATACATTTAACGCTGAGCATTTTTTGGGGTTTATAACTAGACCTGAAAACGTCGCAAATCTATTGAGTAATGGGATGAGATTTGGGCCTGTTACTTGTGGGGAAGAAAGAAATAAAAGCATGTCATCCGCAAATAAACATAATTTATGCTTAAAGCCACCTATTTCAATGCCTAAAATAGTGGGATCTGATCTAATTTTTTGGGCAAGCGGTTCTATGAGTAGGGCGAATAGTAATGGAGATAACGGACATCCCTGTCGTGTCCCTCTCCTGACATCAAAGGTGTCCGACCTATAACCTGCGTATTTAACATAAGCCTTAGGTTTATTGTAGAGTTCCATAATCCATTTAATAAAATTCGGGCCAAAGCCCCATTTCTGAAGAGTATAACTTAAATACGACCAGGAGATGGAGTCAAAGGCTTGTTTGATATCCAGAGAAAGGAAACACGCCGGGATGCCCCTTTTTTTCGCTATGTGTGCTAGTAGGCACGCCCTACGTACATTATCACCTGCTTGTCTGGAGGGCATGTATCCTACTTGATCTCGATGGATCAGGTTGCCAATGAATTTGTTGAGGCGGGTGGCTAAAATTTTACCTAACAATTTTATGTCCGTGTTTAGCATGGAAATGGGACGATAATTGGTGCAGAGTGTGTCGTCTGAATGCGGCTTGGGAATCATACATATCGTCGCTAATAATGATTCTGGTCTGAAAGATTTTTGGTTTAATAAGTCATTGAAGGCTTCTGCCATTCTAGGAGAGAGTAAAACTTTTGAAGTATTGTGCTGAGAACCCATCAGGTCCTGGTCTCTTGTTTATTTTGAGATCCTGAATGGCAATAGTTACATCTTCTTGCGTGATTGGCTCTAATTGTATTTTTTGTGTTTGGCTTAATTGTGGGAGATTAATTTCTGAGAAGAAGGAATCTGCTTCCGTCTCTTTGAATGCGTTAGATTCCGCGTAAAGTGTTTTTAGGTGCGAGCTAAATTTTTGGACTATTTTGATTGGATTGCTAGAAACTACATTGTTAGCTATTTTTAGTTTTATAGGCTTAAAGGTCTTATTAAGCGAATTTAGCGCTCTGGCTAGATATGCCCCCGGTTTGTTTGCGTGTTTATAAAATTTGTGTCTAGTTCTGTTATGTGTTCTGTTTGCTGAATCAGTTAAAAACAAATCATATTCCAGGCGTGCTTTTTCAAGGCGAATTTTATTTCTAGGATTTTGGTTGTCTTGTAGGGCCAGGAAAGCCATGTTATATTCTGTTTCTAGTTTCTTTGCTATTTGAACCCGTTTCCTTTTAAGAATTCCCAGTTGCCGCTGAAATGTTCCTCTGAGAACTGGCTTATGTGCTTCCCATAAGGTGAGTGCGAATATTTCAAGACTAGCGTTGTGGTCTATGTATTCTTTTAGAGCCTGCTCAATGCTCTGGCAGTGGATCGGGTGTTTGAGCAAAATCTCAGGGAGGTACCAGGTGGGGTCATGGCTTTTCGGAATGACAGAAGCTATTGTGGTATATACAGCGTTTTGGGCTGACCATGGGATGGGTATAATGTTTGAATGTAATATTTCCAGAGCCATACCGATTGTTACAAAAATATGATCTATTCGACTGAATGATTGGTGTGGGTTCGAAAAATATGTATAATTTCGCTTCGTGGGGTTGGCTTCTCTCCATGTATCTACTAGATTGTGTTTGGATAGTAGATTGGGGAGAGTCCATTTGGCTTGATGCTTAGGTGGGGTGTAGGGGGTTTTATCTAGGAACAGGAGAAGGACTTGGTTGGAGTCTCCGCAGATGAAGAGGGTTCCTGTTTTGTGCAAATTAATTATTTGGAAGAGATGTGATAAAAAGGGTATTGGATTGAGGTTAGGGGCATAATATGATACAGTGATTTCAGAATCCATTATTTGGCCTGTTAAAATAAGGTATCTACCTTCCGGGTCTTTGATTTGAGATTTTAGTGTAAAGGGTGTGGTGCGATGGAATGCGATTAGGGTTCCTCTTTTTTTGACCGAGGCGGATGCTGTATAAACTTGTGGATATGAGGGGTTGAAAAATTTAGGTGTTGAGTTAGTGGTGAAGTGGGTTTCCTGTAGGCAAACAATGTGGGCCCTTTTGGCTTGGAAAGTTCTAAAAGCTTTGGCACGTTTCTGTGGTACATTTAGGCCCTGCACATTTAGAGACAATAAATTCAATGGTGCCATGGTAGCTTTACCTCTCTGCCCGTCTTACCATGATGATTCGTGTGGCAGTTGGCCAGCCCATTTCCTGCAGACTTGGGGAACGGAAGGGGGAGAGGGGGTCCGGAGTAATCAACCTTGGAGAGGGGGAAAAACACAAAACAAATTAGTAGTTGAACAATCTACAGTACACAAATGAAGTACAATACGTTTACCCGTGGCTGGGAAAAACCTTTCCAGCCAAGGGGAAAGGGGATCTCGTCGATTCCCCGCTTAATACTGCGGGGACCCGAGGAGATCATGGTGGGGCGCATGTTGTTTCCGTGCGGTGGGGGACCGCTTTTTAAGTAATCAGTGAAACACTGTGTGAGGTGTTATGTACTTTGTTTAATTTATAAACGAATTTCGAACAGGGTAATCCACATGTCTTGTACTCTTTTGTACAAGCACGTGGCAAGGGGGGGGGGAATTTTGCAGTAAAGCTCTTAACTAGATTGCTGCACATAGATAGATTCTATATCATTGACGGTGGTGGTACGTTAGGATATGAAATTATGTTGGGGTGTTGGGGGATTATTCCTCTGGGATTGCTGGTATCGGGTTCGCTGGAGTACTGATTTTATGCTACAAGAATCTATAAGCTAGGTGGGGGTATGGTTGTGCTAGTTGTAACAAAGTGTTGAATAGTGCCCAATACCCAGTTCTAGGTTGATTCCAGCCATCCTGAGGTAGAAAATAAAAGGAGGGTGCGTATCTTAGATCAGTCCGAGTAAATATACAGTATAGCGAGAAGTGGTGTTGGTTTTGCATGTAGGAGCATACTAAAGTTCTAGGCATTTATTGAGTAAAGGATAGGAGAAGTGGTGGGGTGTGACAGTGAGAATATAGGTGTTAAGGATGAATGATATGAAGAAATTGGATGTAGTGTGTGCTAAGTGAGTATAGGGGGAGAAACAGATTGATATGATTATCATGGATTAGGAAGATCTTAATGTACAAAAGGTCGGCATTGGCTCCCCCCCCCGCCCGAAGGCGAGGAGGGGGGGGAGGAGAAAAAAGGAAGGGGGGAGGGAGAGAGACCAAAATAGAGAGAAGAAAAAAAAATAAGAATGGAAATAAGAATCCACAATCAAAAATCGCCAGACTCTTAGTCCAATTTAGACTGTTCATCTCTTCCTATGGGACTCCATTGTAGGTAGGGCAAGAAGTGAATTTGGAAGTTCTAGTAGGTGGTCAGTCTGCATACTATTTTAGAACCCTGATAAGTGAACCGTAGGGAAAATGGAAATCCCCATTGATACTTGATTTGGTGTTGTTGAAGTTCCATCAAGAGGGGCTTCATTGCACGCCGTTTGGTGATTGTCAGCTGAGAAATGTCGGCGAATAACTGGTAGTTGTGCCCCTGGAAGGTTAGACTGTTCTTTTCCCTGGCTGTTCAAGGACCTGTTCTTTTGTCCTATAATAGTGGAATTTTACGATGATGTCCCTGGGAGGTCCCTCCGCTTTCCTTGGGGCTAGTGCCCTGTGGACTCTGTCAAATTCCAGTCTCTCTACTGTCATTCCCGGTATCAATTCCTGGCATATAGCTAATATCGTACCTGGAAGATCAAGGACTGTCTCAGGGATGCCCCTAAACCTTAAGTTTGACCTCCTGGCGCGGTTTTCAAAATCTTCTAATTTGGTTTGAAGTGCCATGTTCTCCTCTTTGAGTGTTTCTAGTTCAGATTGGTAGTCCTGTGTATAAATTTCTAATTCTTCCATCTTAGTCTCCAAGGTCTCAGTGCGACTACCCAGGTCCCTTATTTCTTTAGTGAGGCTTGAGGTAATTTGATCTGAGGTGCGCTTTAATGCTTTCTTCAGCATCCTCTCAAATTGCTGTATAAGTTCTGAGGGGACAGCTGTGCTTGATGCAGCAGCCTGTGAGGTGTCAGAAAGCTCCTCATGTTCACTATCTGAGCTCAAAGGACTCAGGGAGATGGCTGGCTTCATTAGCTTTGTTGTAATTCTTTTGCCTTTCCCTGCGGTGCGGACTTCTGAGGTGGCTGAGGTGTTTGCCGCTTTTTTAGCTGAGCCCTTTGTGTGCTGGGCAGCGCTGTTGGGGCTCGTTTTTGTCTTATTTCTTGCACCCCCCAACACCATTTTGGTATTAAAATGTTCCCCTCACCTCCCGGGGTGATGTCCTCTCTGTCCTGTTCTTTTGCTGCTCCGGTTATTTATTAATATCTGCGGTAAATTCCCCTCACGGAGCGGAGCACTAGTGCAGCATGTCTGTGCAGCTAGACCCCGCCCCAAAAAGTTATATTTTAACCTCATCGGTCCACAGAACTTGTTTCCAAAATGCATCAGGCTTGTCTATATGTTCATATGCAAAGTTCAAACGCTGATTTTTTGGTGAGGACGTAGAAGAGGTTTTCTTCTGATGACTCTTCCATGAAGACCATATTTGTACAACTATCTCTTTATAGTGGAATAGTGTACCACAACTCCAGTGTCTGCCAGATCTTTCTGGAGGGATCGTGCAGTCAAACATGGGTTTTGAATTGCTTTTCTCACAATTCTGTGAGCTGTTCTGTCTGATATTTTTCTTGGTCTTCCAGATCTTGCTTTAACTTCCACTGTTCCTGATGACTGCCATTTCTTAATTACATTCCGAACAGAGGATATTGACATCTGAAAACGCTTTGCTATCTTCTTATAGCCTTTTCCAGCTTTGTGAGCGTCAACTATTTTCAGTTTCAGTTTTCTAGACAACTGCTTAGAAGAACCCATGGTGCTGATTGTTGGGGCAAGGTCAGATGAGTCTGGGCATTTAAAACCTTTGAGATTGACATCACCTGGTCTTCCCAGACAATGATTGAGAACAATCCATGACACTGGCAGGTCTCAGCTTTGCAAAGGGGGCAGTGCATGCTATAAACTCCAAACTTTTGAAGACGGCATTTTTTTGTTTTCTGTAATTTTGAATGTGTAAATGATGGAAATAAAATCTAACTTTTTTTGACATATTATAAGAATGTCTAATCTGTAATTTAATGCCTTTTGGAGATTTTTCCATCTTTCCTTGGCTTCGTTATGCACATTAATACAAATTTTTACCTGGGGTGCCCAAACTTTCGATCCCCACTGTACATCCCAGGTGTTGTACATATATTTATACACTTGTATAGTTTAGCTAGATCAGTTCTTCCTAATTTACTGGCAGGCAGGTAATTGTGCTAGCTGCAGTATTCTTATGTGGTTTATTGCCTGTGTCCTCTGTAGTTTGCACCTAAGGCCTCGTACAGACGACCGGATCTATCCGCTGGGATTGATCCGCGGATCAGTTCCAGCGGACAAATCCGGCCATCTGTACGGCCTAGCGGATATTTATCCGCGGAGATTCGTCCGGCCGATCGATTTCAAGCGGATAGAAATTTGTTAGCATGCTAAGAAATCTATCCGCTTAAATCGTTTCCAGCGGATTGATCCGGTCGTCTGTACAGACTCACCGGATCAATCCGTCCACTCCCATCCCTCGCATGCGTCGTAATGATTCGACGCATGCGTGGAAGTAGTTACCCTCCAGCGTCGCGCACGTCACCGCGTCATCGGCGTAGCGACGGCGCGACACGTCACCGCGGGTGTTTTCCGCGTGGATTTTGATCCGATGGTGTGTACAAGCCATTTCCAGCGGATATCTCCTCGTCTGTACGAGGCTTAAAGCGACTTGGTGTGTACTGGCTGTGTGCTCTGTAGTTTGCACCTAAAGAATCAGGAGCAGTGATTTTAATGATGCTTAAATAAAAAAAAAAAAAAAAATGAAAAATTTCTTTAAATATTGTACCTGCTGGGTGTCTATAGCAGTGTTTCTCAACTCCAGTCCTCAGGGCGCACCAACAGGTCATGTTTTCAGGATTTCCCTCAGATGAAACTGCTGTGGTAATTACTAAGGCAGTGAAACTGATAAAATCACCTGTGCAAAATAATGGAAAGCCTGAAAACAAGACCTGTTGGTGCGCCTTGAGGACTGGAGTTGAGAAACACTGGTCTATAGTATGCCTGTGAAAACGTCTTTGAGAACCAGGGTCTTGCCCGAGGGAACATGTATCAATGGAAAAAAGTTTTAAAAACGACCCGGGTTCTCAAAGACGTTTTCACAGGCATACTATATAGACACCCAGCAGGTACAATATTTAAAGGAATTTTTAATTTTTTTATTTTTTTATTTAAGCATTATTAAAATCACTGCCCCTGAAAAAACAACCGTTTTTTTAAAACTTTTTTTCCATTGATACATGTTCCCTGGGGCAAGACACGGGTTCTCAAAGACGTTTTACGACAATAACTTGCATATTAGGCTTTAAAATGAGCACTTTTGAATTCGAACGTTCGAGTCCCATAGACATCAATGGGGTTCTAAATTTTTGCGCGAACGTTCGGTCCGTTCGAAAGTTCTGGTGGGAAGCGAACAGGGGGGTGTTCGGCTCATCCCTAAGGCCCCGTACACACGACCAAACATGTATGCTGAAACTGGTCCGCGGGCCAGTTTCAGCATACATGTTCGGTCGTGTGTAGGCGCAAGCGGGCCAAATTCCAGCAAACATTTGCCCGCCGGGCCTTTTCCCAGCAGACAAATATTCCTGGACGTGTTTTAAAACCGTCCGCTGGAATCCTGCCCGCTCGGACATGTACGGTCGTCAGTACAGACCTACCGTACATGTCCGAGCGCCCGCCGTCCCTCGCATGCGTCGAATGACTTCGACGCATGCGTGGAAGCCTTTAAATGGCAGGCCCGCCCACGTCGCCGTGCGTAGTGTTTACGCGCGGACTTCTGTACGATGGTTAGTACAACCATCGTACAGAAGCCCTCTGGCAGGCATGTACAGTGAAAACGGTCCGACGGACCGCTTTCATCGTACATGTTTGCTCGTTAGTACCCGGCCTAATAACCACACAAAGGTGTTAAGTAACTTTTTCACATTATACAAGATAAATCTTGTATTTAGATAATATTTGATTCACTAGGGGATGAAGGATAGAGAGGAGTCACTTGGAATGATATTTTATTATGGAGAGGGGAGAGAGGAGGAAATAGGTCTCCTCCCCCTTGACAGGGGGATTTTTTTTCTTTTCCCTCTCCATCCCCTCCCCCCCGAATCTTGCCCTATATACAATAAAAAGTATAGTTAGCAGCCAGGATTTCCACTCCCGTACCAATAGCGCTACTTATTTATTTATTTATTTTTAAGGAAAGGTAATCCCTAATAACATTTAACTACAACAAGACCTGTGCCGTAATTATACACGCCACATTTTTTCATTATTTGTTTTTTTCCCCCACGAAAGTGATGTTACCCTTTAAGCTTTGACATAAAAACCTGGAAGCTGTTTGATTTCTATGCAGATCTGCACCAGATTTTGCAGTCTTCGGTTTTAGTAAACCAACTCCATAATGTAGAACAGTGGTCTCCAATTTGCGGTCCTGGGGCCATATGTGACCCCCTTCCCGCCTCTATCTAGCCCCTGGGACACTTCCCCCAACTGACACCAATGATGAGGCACCCCCCCCCACCGACACCTTTAATAGGGCACCATTCCTCCCACCGACACCATGGAGGGGGCACTATTCCTCCCGCTAAACCCAACAGTGGGGAACCACTTCTCCTGTTAAAACCAATGATGGGGCAGTGTTTACTCCCACCAATGCCGAGACAGTTTCTATTATTATATTCTTTATTTTATCAAATATATAAAACTTAACATGATACATATGCATATAATATAGAAGACAACCTTCCTATTAACCCTTTTATCTTCCCTTTTATATTTATTTTCTTCCTAGTGACCTATCCGAGTCAGCAGAGAGATCACCGTCGCCCATCCCTTCTCCTGCGATCCCCTGATTGGACCTGCAGCTTAGCTCCGATCAGGCAGGGGATCAGGCAGCCATGCAGAGAGCTCCCTCCGGGACATTGTGGCAGGTCTCCTCACCAAACAAGACCTGCAGGAAATGGCAGCTTCGATCGTGAATGCCCTTTCTAGGGATTTACATGACTTGCGCCAGAAGGTGGATACAGTGGAGGAGAGGGTACTGGAGTCCTCCACCTCAGCTACTGACAACCGCATTGCCTCCCTGGAGTCTGAGCACAGAGCTTTTCGCCACCATCTTGTGGAAACCCAACTCAGGCTGGATGACGGTGAGAACAGGAGTAGGAGGAACAACCTGCGTCTCCGTGGCATCCCTGAAGCCACCATGGGGCCAGATCTTCATGCCACGGTGGTGGGCATTTTGAACCAGCTGTTGGGTAAGCCGCCAAACTCGGACCTAGAACTGGACAGGGTTCATCGCATCTCGGGCCCCCGGGCACCCTCTCTGCCTTCCCAGGGACCTGGCGCCGCAGACCTCCCCCAAGATGCAGGGTGCATTTCTTCACTGTCAAGGAGGAGATCCTGCGCCTAGCATTGGAGAAAGGTCCGATTGATTTGATGGAGCACTTATCCGTATCTACCCTGACATCTCCAGGCAAACGAGAGCCATGCGGAACCTCCTGCGGCCCCTCCTTGAAGTGGTCCACGAAACCGAAGCCACATATCGCTGGGGTCACCCTTTTCACCTGATTGTCCGGAAGCAGGGGGCCGAATTACACCTCCGATCCCCAGACCAGCTCCCGGAACTGTTCAGCTTTATTGCCAAGCCTACTGTACCGGTCCCCAATTGGTTTGACTATTTGCTTTCTCAGGAGGCACTCGGTCACCTTTGCCTTGGCCACAACGGGTCCGCCGACCACGCTCTCGTGCCCTAGTTATGAGACTGCCAGGCCTCATCTGCTGTCCCATGAAGCCTGATCCTCCACGTTACCCTGGGTCTTGGTAAGACATTCCGTTTGCTGCCAGATTGGCCACGTTTAATGGGCTATCTCCCCAGGCTACTGGGTGACTGAAGTGTTGAATACATTTAACTGTGACCAGCTCTGCCTACTTTGAGGGGTGCCCTCACAGTCTTTTGTGCCCCCCCCTGCACGCACGGCATTCTGTGAACACTTGCTGTCTATGGGGTCTCCCTTTACTGAATTTGGGGTATTTGTATGATGTTTACATGTGTTTTTTTGTACAATCTCCTGTTGCCCCCTGCACACCCGACACCCTGTGGATACCTGTTTCTAAGGGGTCCCCTTTTGCTGCACCTGGGGTATTTACATGTTTGCATTTTTCTTGCAGCACCTGCAACACTAGGCCCTACTGGGTGATACACCGTACTCTGTCTCCCGTATTCTACTGTGGTTAATGTTGTGCCCTGTTTTATGTTTAATCCTGAAGCAGTTTCCTTGCAGGTACACCTCTGGATTCTCGGTGCTGGTGCTCTGGGTCGGGGTGCGGGGCGCTCGGTTGCCTCCTAATACTTTACTATTCCCCGCCCGGTCGGGGCCCCACTTGCTAGGCCCTCAGCCCCCCTTCTCTCTCTGTGCTCCAGTGCTGACCAGTTATGATAGTCGTTCTATGGCTCTCCAGCTCCAGTCTCTAGTCTATGCTTATTAATTGTTATGTTATTTTTGTCCCTTTTTGGTTCGCAAGTTACATTTATTGTGGTTCTCTTTGTTCTCCATTGGTATTACCAACCTTCTTTTTTGTTACCTGATTGCTGCTCGAATCTGCGCAGGCCCTTACGCTCCAACCACCCCCCATTAGGGTGGACCCCTGCTTGGGCACATTACAGTGCCTAGCGAGGGATCACAGCTTCTTTTCGTTAGAAATCGACTGATCCTCTCCCCTCTCTTGCCTTCACTGTCCACCTCTCTCTCCCCTTCCCCTTTTCCCCCCTCCCCCTCCCTTCCTTTGCACCCCCATCTGTCTTCTCTCCCTGTTCTAGGCTCCTCCTTCCCCCTACCTCTTCTCTCTCCCTCCTCTTTCTTGCTCTCTTTACTTCTCCTTTATCGCACTCCGATTGGGTGGGATCCCTTGACCGGGCCTTATCCTCACACCTCTGGGTGTTCTCTGTCTAGCCAGGTGGCATTATGGGTCTCCTCAAGGTCACCTGCCTTAATGTTCGTGGTCTAAACACTCTGGAAAAGCTCTTGCAGCTTTTAGCTGACTTGCGCAAGAGCAGAACTCACATAGCCTTTTTGCAGGAGACGCATTTCCGCAGCGATAGTATGCCTAAACTGACTAAATCGGAACTTCCCGACGGTCTACCACAGCACTTCTCTGATCTCCAAATCGAAGGGGGTCAGCATCCTGTTGGCCAAATCGGTGCCCTGGTCGTTTGAGGCACAACGGTCAGATGAACACAGTCATTTTCTTCTCCTGAAGGGAACAGTGTTTGATATACGGGTTACCTTTGCCAATGTTTACTTCCCCAATGCAGACCACCCACAGTTACTGCGGAGACTTCTCCCTGAGCTTCTGGAATTTGCGGAGGGGGTTCTTGTTTTGGATGGAGACCTTAATTTTGCTATGGATCCGTCTCTAGATGTCTCACGAGGTGCCTCCCATCTCTCCTATTCGTGACTGAAGCGACTGAAGGCGGACCTACAAACTCTGCGTCTGGTGGATCCCTGGTGGCTGCTCAATCCGCAGGGCTGGGATTATACCTTCTTTTCTCAGGTGCATCTTACCTACTCGCGGCTAGACTACCTGCTGGTATCCCACAAAGACCTATACAGAGTTGTGTCCACCTCCATTGATGTCATGTCCTTCTCGAATCATGCGCTGGTTCACATGACCCTCCAATTGGGGCCGGTATCTCGATCCCCTCCGTCATGGAGACTAAATGAAGCCCTGCTTCAACCTGAGGAAACCCATTTGGAGGTGCTGAATACTCTACGGGAGTATTTATCTATCAATGGGGGCTCTGTTGTCAACCCTCTGGTGGTTTGGGAGGCCCACAAGGCAGTTGTCAGGGGCACGCTGATCAGAATAGGGGCCCGCCTGAAGCAGGAGAGAAACCAGCGTGTGGAGGAACTCTTTGCACTGATACACAGTCTGGAGTGTTCACATAAAGCCAGTCTGGCGAGTGTTACTTTTCAGGACCTTCTTAGAGTGCGTGAGGAACTCCGTTCACTTCTATTCCACAAAATGAAGCAAAAATTGGCCTGGGCGCATCGCACCATGTATGAGGTCTCGAATAATTATTGGCCAGGGCTTTGCGCAGTCCTCGCACCAAAACATATATATATTTTTTTTTTTAAAGTGTATTTTTGTGCGTGTACTCGAGAGAGGAGCCGGACTGCAGGAGTTGGGAGTAGGCAGGCCTGCCACCTTTCTCCATGCCCCGGGTGGCAATGGCGGGTCCTCCCACACAGCCCGCCCTACCTGCTCCGCTTTGAAGCCCAACGGGGCAGAGGCACTCCCTATAAGGGAGTGAGAGGATTAGCCCGCTCAACCAGCCCAGTTAGTCCTTCGCCTCTCTTTTTAGAGACCGCGTGGTCAAAGTGCGTGCATGTTAACCCAATTTTGAGTGCGTGTGTAAGTGTAGTGGTTTTTGTGGGAGGGGGGTGGGTGTACTAAGCGCAGGCTTACCTCGCATAGCACACCCACCGGGAGCCGGGCTGAGACCACCAACTCAATTCACATGTAGCCGAGACCGGGATCCGAACCCCTAGCTGCAGAGGTGAATGGCTTATCAGCGCAGTGCCAATCGCATTGAGCCATCGCAGCTCCACCAAAACATATATTTCTCACATCTTTGCCTCTTCTGGGCAAAAGCTGAACACGTCTTCGGATGTTGCGGCTGAGTTTCATTCCTTCTTTGAGGGCCCTCTGGCACCGACTCCTCGACTGTTGGCAGTTCCACCCCTCAATCATACGTAGCCGCTTCCGGCATGCCTGTACTCCAGTGCAGTGCAAGAAGAACTAGAAGAGCCCATCACGGTGGCCGAGCTAGGAGTGGCCTTGGCCCTGACATCCTGACTCCAACGTACTACAAAACCTTTTTTGACCTGTTGTCACAGCCACTAGTCTCTGCTCTCAATTCTATCTCAGCGGGCAACTCTTTTGCGGTGGACACCCTGAGAGCTTACATTTCCCTTATCCCGAAAGAGGGGAAAGCTCTGTCTCGGTGTGGGAATTATCGCCCGATAGCACTCCTGAATACTGGCTTGAAACTGTTGGCCAAAATCTTGGCCAACAGGTTGCTTTCTTATATAACTGGGGTGGATACTGTCCCTTTACTCCCACCCCACTGCAGCGGTCAAGGTCAATGAAACGAGGTATGTTTTCTTCGACTTTCGAAATGGCACGCGGCAGGATTGTCCGCTATCCCCCCTGATTTGTATACTCACGTTGGAGCCCCTCCTGTGCAGAATAAGGGCAGATGCGGGCATACTTGGGTACCAGAAATCTTTGGGAACCCACAAGGTGGCCGCATTTGCGGACAACCTGATCTTTTTTCTAACGGAACCACTTACCTCCCTCCCGAACTTGCTTCAATCTCTTCAGGAATATGGTGCCCTCTCTCTCTTTCAAATTAACTTATTTAAATCCTCCATTCTTAATATAACAGTTAGAAGGGACATTGTTCAGCGCTTGCGTTCGGCCTTTCCGTTGAGGTGGGCATATAATTCCATCCGATACTTGGGAGTCGATATCACTCCTGACCCTGCCGACCTTTGTTCAACACATTTTTCCCCCACTACTTCTTCGCCTAATGGCGGATCTCCTCCACTGGCACTCTCTCACGTTGACGTGGTTTGGCCATTGCAGTGCCCTTAAGATAACCCTGTTACTAAGAGTTTTGTACCTGTTGCAGGCACTCCCTATTCGCCTCCCCAAGTGTTTTTTAAGCGTTTTGACTCCGTGTTTCGGGACTTTGTCTGGTCCTTTCGTAAGCCCTGCATGAAACTCCAGCTCCTCCACCTAGTGAAGGGCAAGGAGGGTTGGCCTTCCGGACATGAGAGCCTACTACAGGGTGGCCCATCTCACTAGGTTGGTGGATTGGCACTGCCATGCGGAAGCGAAGCACTGGGTGGCGATGGAGGACTCTGGAGATACGGCCAGGAGCTGGCCCTGGATCACTACTTCTTTGCCAAAAGAATCTTGTGGCCCATCCTACCTAGGCAGCAGGCTTTTGGTGATCAGAGAGGCCTTTCGGCATTCCTTGGTGTCCCCGATGCCCTCCCCAATGGTCCCGGTTCTGGGAAATCCAGAATTTACGCCTGGACTCCAGAATCCCCACTTCAAGCACTTGGTAGCTGTGCGTCGGCTTCATCTGTGCGACTTTCTAGGACATAACGGTCAACTCTCATCTGGGGCTGGGGTGTCTGCCACGGAACCACCACTGGACTTCTGTAGCAGCCAACAGCTCTGCAACTTCTTGCACAGGGTATCTCTCGTTCACTTACTGAATTGGAACGTATTTGTCACCGTGGAGAGCCAGTGCGACACTGCCTTTTGCTTGTTTACTCCTCCCTGACCCAACCAGCAGATGGGTTCGTTCCTCCCTTCCTCACCAAATGGGAAGAGGAGCTCAGCACTACCTTTACTGATGCCCAGAGGGAGAAGATTCTCCATTTTGCTCAAAAATCCTCCATAGCTACTAGAGTTCAGGAGACCTGTTACAAAGTTGCGACCCGATGGTATAGAGTGCCCACTACCCTGCACCGTTTTTTCCCACAGGTTTCTAGCCTGTGCTGGTGCTGCGGCGAGGCAGAGGGGCCTGTCCCAGGCACTCCCCTTTCTGGCTTGAGGTGACACGCACAATCGAACACTTGACTGGTGTCTCACTGGAGGGGAACCCGGCGGCCTGTTTGCTTCATCTGTCGGAGCAACCTGTCAAGAAATATAAGGCTTTTATCACCATCCAGCTACTAAACGCTGCTAAGGCATGCATTTCCCTTTGTTGGAGATCGGAGAATCCCCCGGAAAAGTCCCTATGGTTTTCAAAAGTTAATGAACTCAGAAATATGGAAGATCTCACTGCCACCCAGCATAATAGGGAGGAGGCCTTTCTGGGAGACCTGGATACCCTGGCAGCACTTATACAGACACCTATTTCCAAGAAGAGGCGCAGTCCGTTTGAACCCGGTGGGCGTCTTCCGTTTCCCAGTCGGAGTGTACTATCCTGTTCTCCACACTTTCTTGATTCTGTACTTAGTTATTGCTTTTCTCCATATCTCCCCTCCTGTACCCTTTGCTCCTGACCCTTGCCCCCCCCCACCCCCTGTAACTCCTACCCCCTCCCCACAACCCCTGCCCAAACATGGGCGGCTTAGTCAGATGCTGAGAATATCCTGTTGCACATTACTCTTCCATGTGTTCCATGTCTGGGCCCACTTAGCCACTGGGTCGCTTTGCTTCCCAAGCAACAATAAAACTGATAAATTACTATTGTTTACATGGTATTTTATGCACTGCAGCTAGATCTAGGTTGTATATATCATGATCAGGATGCCTCTACAGCTGTGCACATTGTCATTACCTAGGCCCTGAGCCCCTGCCCATTTGCCTTCTTGCTGTGCAAGGCCGGACTATCTGTTATTTTTCTGGATTGAATTATAAAAAAAAAGAAGCTGAGTGCACATGTAAATGCTTAGGTCATCGGAAGGTGCCCATCCGTAGTGGTCATAGTAAATAGGCCCCCAAAAAAAGGTTTTGGGATTTCGGAGACTTCTCCTTTTTTTTTCCTCTCCCCTCCTCCCTTCCCTCCTCTTCCTTTCCAAATCCCGTCCCCTACCCTGAGATGTATACTGTCAAAATTCTTGACAGTATCCATCTCAGGGTAAGATACTCTTGTTAAATACCAAGGGGCTAAATATCCCCGAAAAGAGATGCATACTATTGAAGGATCTAAAATATGATGCAGCGTTTATTCAAGAAACATACTTCAGAGATGATAAACTCCCTATTTTAAAGAATAGGTATTACCCAGTTGCTTACCATTGTACGACCAGCCTAGCTAAAATTAAGGGTGTATCTACGTATATTACCATATTATCTATATTACCATCTAGACGCCTCCCACGGTCTTGTTAGGATATCCTGGCAGACCCGAAAGGACGCTTTATATTTGTCAAAGGCCTGATAGGAGAGGTGAAAATGACCTTTGCTGTCATATGCCCCAAATGACCATCAAGATCTTTTACTTAGCCATACAATAAATTGGCTTACAGAAGTTGATTTTAGGAGACATTTTTAATGTTCCGTTACTTCCCAATGGGGACACCTCTTCTGGCTCAATCTCCGTTACTCTTGGTACCCTCAAGCGAGCTGCACAAACTTTCCACAAGGCTCAACTGATCAACTTCTGGAGTTTACAGCACTCAAGCGAGAGAGACTATACATAATATTCCACTCCTCATAAACTATTCACGCATAGACTATTTTATGATCCCACATGCACAATTACAGGCTGTTTATAGGACAGCATGCAGCATAATTACATGGTCAGATCGCAAACTGATTGAGTTGACATATCAACTATCAGAGCACTCAGCTTCCAGGACTAGATTCTGGAGACTGAATGAAGAAAGCCTCTTGCAGATTCTCAAGATAGCGGAAGATGTACATGAGATAGGTCAGTACTTCCAAACCAATAAACAACCTGACTGCGACATAGGAATCCTATGGGAAGCCCATAAGGCTGTTATAAGAGGTGTTCTTATCAAACATGGAGCATGGCTTAAGCGCCAATGGACGGAAAAACTCACCAGGCCAAAGCTACCATACAACGATGTTGCAGACTTAGCTATGAGTCGGGAGACATATGCGGGTGAATGCTAGCACGTTCGGTTAGAGAACAAAAACTAGCTTCATATATCCCTCAAATCATTACACCTCAAGGTCAAAAAGCAGTGCTCCCTAAGCAAATTACACAGGGCTTTAGAGACATCTATTCTTCATTATACAACCTTCCAGAGCAGTTTTTCTCCCAGATACAAATAGAAGATTATATTGCCTCCTCTTAACTCACTCAGTTAACCTCAGAGGTTCAATAAGACTTGGAGGCGCCAATAACTCTAGACAAACTCCAAGATGCACTTAGGGCCTCTAAACTAGGCAAACCCCCGGGCCCTGATGGGTTCTTGCTACAGTATTACAATAAATTTCTCCCACTTTTAGGTCCTCATATGGTGGAACTGTTTAATAAAGTAAGCCTTGAAACACCTTTCCCTAGAGATACTTTAAAAGCACACGTCACAGTAATCCTTAAAGAAGGAAAAGATCCCACTTGCTGCGGTAGCTATAGGCCAATAGCACTCCTGAATTGCAATCTCAAATTATTTACGAAAATGATTGCCACTCGAATTGCGCAACATTTACAACCGCTGATACATCTTGATCAAGTGGGATTTATCCCAACTAGAGAAGCTCGAGATAATACAATTAAAGAGTTAAACCTTATCCACACTGCACAGGAGATGCGTAATCCATGCGTTATAATAGACACAGATGCTGAAAAAGCATTTGACTGTGTTAACTGGAATTTTATAATTGCGGTCTTATGTCACATAGGCCTGGGGGAACATATGCTGCAGTGGATAGTTAAGATTTACTCACATCCGACGGCCCAAGTCAAAGTTAACGGAACCCTATCAGACCCCTTCCCTATCTCAAATGGGACGAGGCAGGGGTGTCCACTGTCCCCGTTGCTTTACGTTCTCTCCCTGGAACCTTTTCTTTGTATGATACGGCGGAATCCAGATATCACTGGACGACTTGCTCTTTTCTCTCCCTAACCCTTTATTTCGCTTCCGAACCTTATTCGTGAATTTGAAATTGATGGCCCTATGTCTAATTTACGGATCAATATCAATAAATCGGAGGGTGGTTGGCGTTTCTACTGCGCTGCTACAGACCCTACAGATAAATTTCAAGTTTATGTGGACATATACAGCTTTGAAGTATCTGGGATCGTATATTCCCTCCAACCTAACTCGAGTCTGAACTTAATTTCCTCCCTCGTTTGACTAGAACACATATTTCTCTGGAGACGTGGAATCAGGGACTGCATTCGTGGTTTGGTAGATGCAATCTTTTAAAGATGAGTATCCTACCCAAGTACTTATACTTACTTCAAACCTTACCAATTAAGATACCATCCCAGTATTTTAAACAGCTCCATTCTTTATTTATCAAATTTATATAGGCACATAAGAGACCACGCATTCCCAGATCCCAACTATCTCTATCTAAACAAGGTGGAGGTATCGCCCTCTCATGCCGCGTACACACGACCGTTTTTCTCTACGTGATTCTTGTCAAGCCTGCCTTGCATACACATGATCGTGAAAAAAAATGCTTGAGCAAATCACGGTGACGTACAACACGTACAACGACACTATAAAGGGGAAGTTCCATTTGAATGGTGCCACCCTTTTGGCTGATTATGCAAATTTCTCTTCTCATAACTTGCTTCTGAGCATGCACGTTTTTTTTCCCCGTCGTTAAAGCCTACACGCGTCCGTTTTTAATGACGAGAAAAATGACGAGAAAAAATAGAGCAGGTTCTAAATTTTTAATGCCCATTTTTCTCGTCGAGAAAAATGCTCTGGAGCCTACACACGATCGTTTTTAATGACCAATTTAAAAAATGCAATTTTTCCTCGTCATGAAAAATGGTCGTGTGTACGTGGCATCAGAGGTACTTTAATACTATCAGGCTGCATATCTGGGGCGACTCATAGACTAGAGTCACCACTCAAGGGATAAACTCTGGGTTTGTATTGAGCAATATCAAACTGATGTTTTACTGAAAGGGTGCTATGATAATCTCCCGTGTTATTTAAAGTTACACTCTCTGATAAGCCCAACAATACGTACCTGCTCACAAGTGATCGTCAAAACCTCTC
Organism: Rana temporaria; assembly: GCF_905171775.1. Classification (NCBI taxonomy): domain Eukaryota; kingdom Metazoa; phylum Chordata; class Amphibia; order Anura; family Ranidae; genus Rana; species Rana temporaria. The sequence goes on along the minus strand of NC_053491.1, from coordinate 288,771,108 downwards.
TTTCGTCAATTGACTCGCACTTGATGCCTATTCTTGGGAATCTGAGACTTCCTCCAGGCTTGAGAGATCACCATTTTCCATCCTTCAACAAACTAACTGCTTTCGAGCATCACATTTTTTACTACCGGACGGCTGGCCGTCTATAGCTGCATTAATGGAGCCCTTGGGCTCCTTCCATCTGCCATTCTGAAATGCTTTGCTCACTAAAGTCTCCGGAGAGGTTCGGTTGACAATTATCCACATTTGAAGAGTGCTGCTCGAACAATGGGACCTTGATGCAAACTTGATGCAAAATTACATAACTTTAATATGTGTACAGTGTTGCATGACTGCGCAAATGCCAGTTAAAATAGCACAGTGCCAAATAGCGGAAACATTTCTAGTAATGAAGGGAATAAAATCTTGTGGAGGTCAAGAGGTCAATATAATTAATTTTATTATGCCTAGGACTGAAATATAAATAAATGTATAGGACTTTAAAACCTTATAATCTTAAAGTAAAACTGGCCCCAACCAAAAGTGTCTATAAAGAATCAAAATGAATATTATAAAATCCAATACATTTTCCATTAAACGAAAAAATCAAAACTTAAACACCAAAATTCTAATTTGCAAACACAAATAAAAAATATTTATAATACAAGACAGTTTGAAAAGAAAAAAACAAAATGCAAGCTCAAACAAATCCAAAAAGTAGGCATTGAATATGTAATCAAAATAAAATGTAGGACATTTTTTTTATTATTATTTACCACATATATTATTTATTTTTATGCATGTTTGTTTTTACTTTTCAGTTTGTCAGTTTGTTTGTCGGAAGTTGAAAGGAAACAGAATGCTTATAGAAAATTCCATCTGCAACTGTACAGTGCAATCTTGTACTGTTATTTTAAAAGGTTGACAACATCCTCTTCATGAGGCTAGTTACTGTGCAGTCACAGAGAGGTTTATTTCCTAAACACAGCAGCATTCCAAGTACCAGATGGCACATAAAAGGTTGCCTAGTTTGTGATGCATGGCTAGTACAAAAAACAGAAATAAGTTAAAAAAAGAATGGCCATAACTATTATTATTTATTTTTTCAAGTTGATAATCTGTAAATATTGTGGTACCTCAATAGTATTTTGAAAAAAAAAAAAATAATTCACAACTTTCTTAAAGTAATAAATTTAGGAAAGCAGTAAAAATTAAACGATTATATAAAAATAGCATTCTACACATTCTACACAAGCACAAGCACTAAAAATTAAATGATTATATAAAAATAGCATTCTACACATTCTCTTATGGATCATGTAGGACTGCTGTAAATAATTAATGTGAGACTAAAACCAAAGACCTACCTCCACCACTTCATAAACAACTATGTCTACAAACTGTATAACATTTAGTCACAGCTTCCCTACTGTGAGCACTGATTTTCTAAAGTAGTTTCTGTAATACTTTTGCCGATTTCAGGTGCGACTTCAATAGACATCTATCCATGAAGCCACAAAGATGTCTATCAAGTAGCACCAGAAATTGCTCTGACCTTGCTACTTTAAAATCGCGCTGCTTCAAGTGAAGTAGCGTGATTTCAAAGTAGCATCAATGTGAACCAGGGCTTAATGACACAATTTTACCTTCTTAATCATCCGTTAATAAGTCTTATGTCAGAGGCGAGTGCTCTTTTTTTCCTGCTAAATTTTCTTTTCTTTTTCAAGGGGAACATTTTCAAGAGATATAAGGTGAATCCATCCATCTCTAACTAAAATAATGTGTGCACTGACTCTTTCAGCAGCCAGTATACATTGCCTCCATTTGCATGTTACTTTCAAAGATAAGGAAGAGAACAGCTGAATTAATCGATGACCATTATTGTTTCTCTCCTGTATGCAAACTTTGCATTTTTTATTTTGCTGTTTACTCATAAAACGTGCATATATTCTGAAATATTTCATATACGGATCAATTAAGCACTGCCCACTGACTTGCAGGGGGAAGTCATTCACACTGTTATAATTGGACCACACTGAGAGCAAGCTGTATGTCTAACAGTATATCTGATATAGCAAGATTATGTCATTTGGGAGGTGGGAAAGGAGTCATTATAGACTATAGTCAGTAGGAACAACTAATATGTTTTCTAACTTGTCTGATCAAATCTTGTTATGAAAAAGATAAGCAATACATTGATTATATTCTAAAGGTGTGGCGTGGGAGGATCCTAAGTAGGGTTTGCACAGATTCTTAATTTCTTTTTTACAATAATGACTATGGCCTGAGCTTCACTGGTGAGTGGAGCTTGGATCATATCAGTTTTTTGGAACTCATCCTTTTGAAAATGGAGGGACTGATCTACACTGAAACATACTTTAAGGAGATAGACCATAACAACTATATTCCCACCACCAGTTGTCATCAACATAGATGGATATATAATACTCCTAGTGGCCAATTTACCAGGATTAGAATGAATTGTGTGTTGGACTCTGATTATATAGATCAGACTAATAATCTCAGAGAGGTTTTTGCTAAGGGATATAAACAGTCATTTTTGATTAGGTAAAGAAACAGCATTTTGTCAAAGAACAGACAATTGCTATATTCAAAAGAAATACAAAAAAAGACAGACAGCTGTGGGTTGCAATTTTATCAATGATTTCAATACACAGTCTAAAGAGTTAGATTAAATTATAAAGTTATATATAAATATAGTTGACCCCCAAAAAGAGCCAAGATGTAATTGGATATGGAAGGTTTTTACAGGTGCAATGAATGCAAGGCCTGTAAAACCACAATGAATCAAAATAGAAAGAAAAGTTAAAACCTAAAATAGGGTAAAATATCAGTAATATAAAAAGGGCTTTGACAAACACAGTTTCTCCCGACATTTTTAACTAAAACACAATTAGGATCCCAGTTTTTATGGGATAGATAGGATCGATGAACATTGGAGAGGGACAGATAAATCAAAAGGAAGTATAAAAAAAAGGGAATCCAATGGGTTTATGAAATGGATACTTTGCAATACGGGTTAAACATAGATATAGATTTAAGTTGTTTTCTGACTAATGCTTTATTTTTTTGACATGCTTTATTTTTTAACCACTTAAGGACTGCCTCCTGCACATATACATCGGCAGAATGGCACGGCTGGGCACAAGCACGTACCTGTACGTCCTCTTTAAGTGCCCAGCCGGTCCGAAGCTCCGCGGACCCGATCACTGCCGGAGTCCCACAATTGGTCCCCGGAGCTGAAGAACGGGGAGAGCTGTGTGTAAACACAGCTTCCCCTTTCTTCACTGTGGCGCTGTCATTGATCGTCTGTTCCCTGATATAGGGAAAGGCGATCAATGATGTCACACGTCCAGCCCCGCCCCCCTACAGTTAGAAACACATATGAGGTCACACTTAACCCCTTCAGCGCCCCATAGTGGTTAACTCCCAAACTGCAATTGACATTTTCACAGTAAACAATGCATTTTTATAGCATTTTTTGGTGTGAAAATGACAATGGTCCCAAAAGTGTGTCAAAATTGTCCGATGTGTCCGCCATAATGTTGCAGTCACAAAAAAAAAATCACTGATCGCTGCCATTAGTAGTAAAAAAAATAAAATAAAAAAAAAATGCAGTAAAACTATCCCCTATTTTGTAAACACTATAAATTTTGCGCAAACCAATCAATAAACGCTTATTGTGATTTTTTTTACCAAAAATAGATAAAAAAAAGTTTTTTTTATATATTTTTGGGGGATATTTATTATAGCAAAAAGTAAAAAATATTGCATTTTTTTCAAAATTGCTGCTCTATTTTTGTTTATAGCGCAAAAATTAAAAACCGCAGAGGTGATCAAATACCACCAAAATAAATCTCTATTTGTGGGAAAATAAGGAGGTCAATTTTGTTTGGGAGCCACGTCGCATGACCGCGCAATTGTCAGTTAAAGCGACGCAGTGCCGAATCGCAAAAACTGGCCAGGTCTTTTACCTGCATAAAGGTTCGGGTCTTAAGTGGTTAACAACATTTTTAACATTGTCGTTTTTTGGGTTGTAAAAAATGGTGTGGGCTTTAACGACATGAAAAATCCACGCATGCTCAGAAGCAAGACGGGAGCGCTCGTTCTGGTAAAACTACCGCTCGTAATGGAGTAACACATTCATCACGCTGTAACAGACAGAAAAGCGTGAATTGTCTTTTACTAACACGCAATCAGCTAAAGCAGCCTAAAGGGTGGCATCATCCGAATGGAACTGCCCCTTTATAGTCCTGTCTTACATGTTGTATGTCAGCGCGCTTTGCTATAGCATTTTTTTTCATGATCGTGTGTGATCGGGTTAAAAAAAAACTTTGTTTTTTCTAGAGCCTGAAAAACGTAATTTTTTACAACCCTGAAAAACGGTCGTGTGTGCGCGGCATAAGACACATTTCCATCCCTGATAAGTTCAGTCTGTAAATACTGTAAAGGCTGGTGTGCGGTCTCAACAATAATTATTTCACCTTAACCTCCCTGATGGTATGGAAAATTATCTCTCTCCCTCTCTCTGGAGTCCATACCTCTCTTAATACAAGAAAGGACTTTGCTTGCTTTGGAAACCGCAGCTTGGCATTGCATGCCATTATTGAGCTTATGATCTACCAAAACCCCCAGATCCTTCTCCACTACGGATCCCCCCAGTTGTTCCCCCCCTAGTATGTATGACGCATGCATATTCTTAGCCCCCAAGTGCATACCTTTAAATTTTTCAATATTAAACCTCATCTGTCACATAGTCGCCCAATTAGACAGAGCATTGAGGTCGGCTTGTAAATTGGAGACATCCTGTAAGGATAAAATAAATAACTATAAATAATTATAACAAATAATAATATAATAATAATAAAAATTATTCAATAATGTAATCAAATCAAAAACACTAAAATGTGCTCAGTTGCAGAATTGTCGCTGTCATTACTGTCAGTGTTTGAGGACAAATTTCCCCACAAATCGCTATCGTTCAATTCTGCAAGTGATTCTAATTTATTATCGCTGTTTTCTAGCTGGTCTAAAACCACTTTTGACATAAAGGGACACTTTTTGGTTGCTATGGACAATCTACAGTTTCCAGGCAGAAAGAACAGTATTTATTATATAAAAGTGCATGAAGGACACTGGGCAGACCACTAGGGACAAAGGGGGTGTGTAATTATATAGATTATGTTAGATTACAGTATACTGTATGTGTACTGTGTTTTATTTTAATTTGGCGCCTATCTCCGCCCCCGTGCATCATGACGTCGCAGGGAACGGAGCTCGGCGGCACTCAGAGCACTGTGTGAATCAAGAGAGGAGACAGCTCGCTCACATAGCGGGGAGACATCGCAGGATCCAAGGGACAAGGTAAGTAAACTCTGCCTGGATACTGCGATGCAATCCCGAGCCAGACTCGGGATTATCGCCAGGGAGGTTAAATATAACTGCGGAAATTTTGTAATGCCCAGACAGTGAACAATTTAGCTTTTTCACAGTCAGAAAATGTAATCTCTACTGAGGACTAGGGATGAGCTTTATGTTCGGGGGGAAAACATGAGTTTGACTGGAACATTGGCTATTCGCTGGTTCGCTGAACAGCGAACAATTTGGGGCAAATTCTAAAAAGCCGTAGAACATCCTTTAAAAGTCTGAGGCCCCGTACACACGACCGAGTTTCTCGGCAGAATTCAGCCAGAAACTCGGTCGGAGCTGGATTCTGCCGAGAAACTCAGTCGTGTGTACACTTTTCAGCGAGGAAGCCGACGAGGAACTCGTCGGGCCGAAAAGAGAACATGTTCTCTATTTCCTCATTGTTCAATGAGGAAAGTCGGCCCGCCGAGATCTCGGCGGCTTCCACACTGAACTCGACGAGGAACTCGATGTGTTTGGCACGTCGAGTTCCTCGGACGTGTGTACGGGGCCTGAGAGAAATCTAAAGTGCTAATTTTAATGGTTAATATGCAAGTTATTGTCATAAACATTGTTTGGGGACCTGGGTCCTGCCCCCAGGGGACATGTATCAATGCAATATATTTTTTTTAAAACAGCCGTTTTTTCGGGAGCAGTGCTTTTAATAATGCTTAAAGTGAAACAATAAAAGTTAAATATTCCTTTAAATTTTGTACCTGGGGGGTGTCTATAGTATGCCTGTAAAGTTGCGAATGTTTCCCATGTTACAATCTCTGCACAAAATTAAATTTCTAAAGGAAAAAAAGTAATTTAAAACTCGCGGCTATAATGAATTGTCAGGTCCTGGCAATACAGAAAAAAGTCATTGAAAGTCATTGAAAAAAAATGCATGGGGGGTCCCCCCAAATTCCATTACCAGACCCTTTAGGTCTGGTATAGATATTAAGGGGAACCCTGCACCAAATAAAAAAAAATGCGTGGGGTTCCCCGCAAAAAATCCATACCAGACCCTTCTGGTACATTGTACCCCTACCATTTCCCCCCAAAAAGTGAGAAAAAAAATACACACACACAAAAGTTGGGACAAAGTTTAATAAAAAAAAAATCCAGCTCTGTAATCCTTCTACGATCCCGGACCCGCCGCTACAAACGATACCATCTCCATAGGAGGCTCCCGGCCGAATGACGCGCGAGCCGCCTGACAGCTCTTTTAGAACCAAGCGCGGGGCCACCTGTGACATGGACAGTGACCGCGCCCCCTCTGATGCAATGGGGGTTTCCCATGATGTTGGAGAGTTTTAAGTCTTTCATATTTATTAAGGGAGTTGATTCACACAGTCAACAATTGTGTTGAGCATCTTAACCACTTAAGGACCGTCGCATGTACATATACGTAGGCAGAATGGCACGTACAGGCACATTCACGTACCTGTACGTGTCTGCCTTCCCGCAGGTCGGGGGTGCGATCGGACCCCCCCGGTACATGTGGCGGTACGTTTTGCTATGGGAGCGATCTGGGATGAGGGGGCGGCCATTAGTTTCTGGCCACTCCCTCGCGATCGCTCCAAACAAATCAGATGCTTCTTCTTCTGTGTAATGTAAACATAGGCAGGGGAAGTGATGTCACGCTCCACGAGGCTGTCTTTTTGACCGGAGCTCGTGGAGTGAAGAGTTGCACCAACACTACACTAACACCAGTACACATAGGCACACAATCCACCCCCCCAGTCACCCCCATATTACCCCCCGATCACCCCCCAGCCCCCAGTCACAGTGTCACTGTCATTTATTTACTAATCACTGCATTTAGTGTCATTTGTGACTGTAAAAAGTTTTAGGGACATTAGCTTTAGGCCCCTTTAGGTCCAGGGTACCCCCCTACCCCCCTAATAAAGGTTTAACCCCTTGATCGCCCCTCAGTTAACCCTTTCACGCCCTATCGCCAGTGTCACTAAGCAATCGTTTTTTTGATCTCTGTATTAGTGTCGCTGGTGCCGCTAGGTAGCCAGTTATTTTTTTAGGTTCGCCGCCAGGTTTTTATAGCGTCGGGTACCCCCATATATTTTCTAATAAAGGTTTTAACCCCCTGATTGCCCCTAAAATTAACCCTTTTACCAGTGATCACCGTATAAGTGTCACTGGTGAAGTTGGTTAGCCAGTTAGTTATTTAGTTATTTAGGCTCGCCGCCAGGTTTTTATATAGCGTCAGGTACCCCCATATATTACCTAATAAAGATTTTAACCCCCTGATTGCCCCCTAGTTAACCCTTTCAACAGTGATCACCGTATAAGTGTTACGGGTGACGCTGGTTAGTTAGTTTGCTGTTTATAGCATCAGGGCACCCACCGTTTATAATCCAATAAAGGTTTAACCCCCTGATCGCCCGGGGGGTGATATCAATAAAATTTTAGCGTCATTCAGGGTGTGCGTCGCCCCAGGCAGTGTTAGGTTAGTGCCAGTAACGCTTACACCCACGTGCAAAGCATACACCCCCCTTAGTGGTATAGTATCTGAACAGATCAATATCTGATCTGATCAGATCTATGCTAGTGTACCCAGCAGTTTAGGCAGTGGTGGCCCGTCCATAGGGGACGCCTGGCGCCGCCCCCCCTCCCCCCTCCTGTCACAAAAAAAAATGGGCCCTTTAAGAATTTTTATTTTGCTCATTTTGTCATTTTAACTTTAACTTTAACTGTAGTGATGGCGGCCGTCTATAGAGGGCGCTGCAGCGCCACCCCCTCTAGCAAATAACATACATTCATGCATTGCATGAATGTATGTTATTGTCTATCAGTCTATCTATTCAGATAACTGGACCTTGGGCACCGATTACCTGAATAACGGCAGCTGGTTGGCTGAGCGGAAGTGCCTATCAGAGCCAGCGGCTCTGATAGGCTTTCTGAGTACAGCCCTCCAGCTCTCGGATGTCTATCCTCGGAATGCAGCCCCCCTGCGTTCCTTGGATAAGACTGATGGCCGTTTCAGCCAATCAGGTTCCCGGATTCTTGTTATTGGTAACCTGATTGGCTGAAGCGTCACCAAGGCGGGAGAAGAATCAAGACATCGAGGGACATGGAAGGAGTTAGGTAAGTGCATTTTACAGTGGCAAAGACTCTGCTACCAGTGTAGAGAGAGAGAAGTATAGCAGCTTTGATCTTAAGCCACCAAAGAATTTGTTAACAATGTGATGTAGCATGCATAGGCTGTAGAGGTGCTGTGACCTCCTCCTGCACATACAGGCCCAGATTCAAGAAGCACTTGCGCCCGCGCAACCATAGTTGCGCGGCGCAAGTGCTTACTTGCTCCGGTGTAACGAGTGCTCCTGATTCAGGAACCTCGTTACACCGAATGCAGCCTAGGATGTGACAAACATAAGCCTCCTTATGCCTTCACATCCCAGGCTGCATTCTTGCGTTGGCCGCTAGGGGGCGCGGCCTTTGTGATTGGCGTGTAGTATGCAAATTGCATACTACCACCGATTCACAAAAGTTGCGCGGGCCCTGCGTACGCAAGGTACGGAGTTTCCGTACGGCGCCTTTAGCATAAGGCTGCTCCTGCTAATAGCAGGCGCAGCCAATGCTAAAGTATAGCTGCGCCTCCCGCCCGTGAAATTTAAATTTCACGTTGTTTACATAAGTGAACCGTGAATGGCGCTGGACGCCATTCACGTTCACTTAGAAGCAAATGACGTCCTTGCGACGTCATTTGCCGCAATGCACGTCGGGAAAGTTTCCCGACGGAGCATGCGCTGTTAGCTCGGCGTGGGAGCGCGCCTAATTTAAATGATTCCCGCCCCCGGCGGGATCATTTACATTAGGCGCCCTTACGCAGGGCTAATTAGCATAGCGCCTGCGCAATTTACGGAGCTACTGCTCCGTGAATCGCTGAGCAAATGGAAATATTTGCGTGGGCGCAGAGAAAAATCTTTGCTCTTTGCCCACGCAAATATTGCTCCATTCTACCTGAATCTGGGCCACACAGTATAGCCATCCCAGTATAGTATCCCATGTGCAGCGTATAATGTAATGTATGGGCTCTGCGATCTGTAAATGTATGGAATGCACAGTGTATAATATAATAGGTTGGATCTGTTATCTACAGATGTATGGAATCCAGTGCACAGTATATAATATAATGTATTGATCTGTGGTCTGCAGATGTATGGGATCTCATGCACAGTGTTGTGTTGGCTCTGTGATCTGTAACTGTATGTAATCCTATGCACAGTGTATAATGTATGGTGGTGGATCTGTGATCTAGATGTATATTACAATGTATCAGGTGTGTGGATGTATGGAATCCTATGCACAGGACACGTTACAATGTATCAGGTGTGTGGATGTATGGGATCCTATGATGCACAGAGCATGTTACAATGTATCAGATGTGTGGATTTATATAATCCTATGATGCACAGAGCATGTTACAATGTATTAGCTGTGTGCATGTATGGGATCCTATGATGCATCGAGTATGTTACAATGTATCAGGTGTGTGGATGTATGGGATCCTATGATGCACAGGACATGCTACAATGTATCAGGTGTGGGGATGTATGTGATCCTATGATGCACAGAGCATGTTACAATGTATCAGATGTGTGGATGTTTATAATCCTATGATGCACAGACATGTTACATGTATCAGGTGTGTGGATATATGGGATCCCATGCACAGAGCATGTTACAATGTATCAGGTGTGTGGATATATGTGCCCCTATGATGCATAGAGCTTGTTACAATGTATTAGCTGTGTGGATGGATGCGATCATATGCACAGAGCATTTTACAATGTATCAGGTGTGTCGATATATGGGATCCCATGCAGAGAGGCAGAGCATGTTACAATGTATCAGGTGTGTGGATGGATGTAATCCTGTGCACAGGGCATGTTACAATGTATCAGATGTGTGGATATTTGTGATCCGATGGCACAGTGACTGCATTTCATGGCATGGCACAGTGGTGACAATTGATGGCACAGTGGCTGCGTTTGATGGCATGGCACAGTGGTGACAATTGATGGCACAGTGGCTGCATTTGATGGGCACAGTGAGGCTGCAATTTTTTTCTTTTTCGTTTGCGCCCCCCCAAAAATTTTGAGCACCAGTCGCCACTGAGTTTAGGGTTCCCAAAAATGCATTGTTAGCGGGATCAGCCCAGATACCCGCTAGCACCTGCTTTTTTCCCCTCTGCCCAGCCCAGCCCAGCCCACCCAAGTGCAGTATCGATCAATCACTATCATTTACAAAACACAACACACATAACTGCAGCGTTCGCAGAGACGCTGGTACAAAAAAGTGTCTCTGTACTCATTTAAATTGGCTTTACTGAATGCTCGGGTGATATACAGAGCTTCAGGATGGACTGGATCCTTCCTTAAATTCCAGGATGAGATCCTCATAGAACTCCTGTATCCAGGCGGTTCTACACCTCACCATTCCCAACCAAATGCAGTAAGCCGACTGCATGAGAGGCATTTTCTTTTTGCCCTCGAGAGTACCCCTACGCAACGAACCCCCCAAAAAAGATGTTGTGTCTGTAGCAAGCAGGGATATAGGCATGACACCCGTTATTATTGTCCCCGCTGTCCTGACAATCCTGGTCTTTGCATTGGCATATGTTTTTTACGCTTCCACACATGAGTGAAGTATTAGCGTAGGGTAAAGCATTTCACAGGCTAGGATGCACTTACACAGGGTCTCCCAAGATGCCATCGCATTTTGAGAGATCCAAACCTGGAAACGAAAAGTTGAACAGTTACAGTTACAAAAAAATGTGTTAAAAAAAAAGGAAAAAATAAAAACACAAAAAAAAATAAAAAAATTGTTTTTGTTTTATTGTTCTCTCCCTCTCTATTCTCTCTCTATTGTTCTGCACTTTTTTTTACTGTATTCTATTCTGCAATGTTTTATTGTTATTATGTTTTATCATGCTTGCTTTTCAGGCATGTAATTTACTTTACTGTTTTCAGGTACACCATTCAGCTGTTGCGTGGATTTATTTATATTGACAGCAACAGTGTTTGCTCCCACGATACATAAAGCCATGACCCCAGTGCTGTAGGAGGTGATTTCACCACCACAGTTAAAAAAGAGCATATATGCCGCGTACATACGGTCAAAATTCCGACGGAGGCTTGCCCGTGGAAAAGTCCGACCGTGTGTGCGCGGCATAACTTTTTTGCGGGAAGATGCCCCCAGGCTTCGGCATATATAAATGGTGCATGTATGCCCATCATTAAAAGTGGGTGGATGAAGGGAGGTATTCTAATGGTGGGCATACCCACTAATCAATCTCTTTTTTTCGTTCAGCCAACAGGCTGCATGAAAAAAAAGATTACAATACATGTCTAACAAGAACCATCAACGTACTGGTATGTTGCTGGAATTTGAATGGTTATACCAGAATGATGCCTGCGGTTTTAGGTATCATCTTGGTATCATTCTTTTCAGCCAGCGGTCGGCTTTTATGTAAAAGCAATCCTAGCAGCTAATTAGCCTCTAGACTGCTTTTACAAACAGTGGGAGGGAATGCCCCCCCCGGATATAAACAGCGCCATTGGGAAATTGGGAAAGCATTTTATCACATCGATCTTGGTGTGGTCAGATGCTTTGAGGGCAGAGGAAGGATCTAGGGTCTAATAGACCCCGTGTTTTTCAAAAAAAGAGTACCTGTCACGACCTATTGCTATCATAGGGGATATTTGCATTCCCTAAGATAACAATAAAATGGTAAAAAAAAAATGGAAGGAACAGTTTACAAATAAAATAAAAAAGCGAAATAAATAATAAAAAAAAAGCATCCCTGCCCCCCCCCCCCCTGATCTTGCGCAAAGGCGAATGCAAGCGTCGGTCTGGAGTCATATGTAAACAGCAATGGCACCATGCATGCGAGGCATCACCGCAAAGGTCAGATCGAGGGCAGTCATTTTAGCAGTAGACCACCTCTGTAAATCTAATGTGGTAATGTGGTAAAGGCTTTTAAAAATGTATGTAGTTTGTTGCCACTGAGCGTTTGTGCGCAATTTTAAAGTATGTCGTGTTTGGTATCCATGTACTTGGCCTAAGATCATCTTTTTTATTCCATCAATAATTTGGGCAATATAGTGTGTTTTAGTGCATTAAAATTAAAAAAAAGTGTATTTTTCCCCAAAAATATCGTTTGAAAAATCGCTGCGCAAATACTGTGTGGAAAAAAAAATGAAAGAAAGAAAGTTACCGCTCCAGGTGTATTGTGTTAGGATGATCAGTATGGTCTCAGGAAATCAAGGGTGCTGGCAATGCACAAAGCAACAAATGGAAAAAGAAAATATGGACAGCCGCACTCCAAAAAACCTTGATGGTTGTCTTTATTTAAAAAAGGAAAAAAGCACTACAAGTCACAGCACACTACATGGGAGTAAAACAGCTTAGCGTGTGGTGTGCTGTGACTTGTAGTGCATTTTTCATTTTTTAAATAAAGACAACCATCAAGGTTTTTTGGAGTGCAGCTGTCCATATTTTCTTTTTCCATTTGGACAATGTTTTCATGTAAACAAAAAGTGTCAGAAAGGTCTTTGTCTTCAAGTGGTTAGAAGAGTGGGTGATGTGTGACATAAGCTTCTAAATGTTTTGCATAAAATGCCAGGACAGTTCAAACCCCCACAAATGACCCCATTTTGGAAAAAGACAATTTATTTATTTATTTTGCGCAAAATTGTCACTGAATGATACAGTATATTGCTCAAACATGACATGGGCTTATGTGTAATTACACCCCAAAATACATTCTATTGGTTCTCCCGAGTACGGGGATACCACATGTGTGAGACTTTTTAGGAGCCTAGCCGCGTACGGGACCCCAAAAACCAATCACCGCCTTCAGGCTTTCTAAGGGTGTAAATTTTTGATTTCACTCCTCACTGCCTATCACAGTTTTTGGAGGCCATGGAATGCCCAGATGGCACAAACTCCCCCCCAAATGACCCAATTTTGGAAAGTAGTAACCCCAAGCTCTTTTCTGAGAAGTATGGTGAGTATTTTGCAAATCTAGCTTTTTCTCACAAGGTTTTGAAAATTTAAAAAAGAAAAAAATTTTGTTTTTCTTTCTTAATTTTCAAAAACAAATGAGAGCTGTAAAATACTCACCATGCCTCTCAGCAAATATCTTGGGGTGTCTACTTTCCAAAATGGGATCATTTGGGGGGGGGGGGTTTGTGCTATTTTGGCATTTTATGGCCTTTTAAACTGTGATAAGTAGTGAGGAGTGAAATCAAAAATTGATGCCCTTAGAAATCTTAAAGGTGGTGCTTGGTTTTCGGGGCCCCGTACACGGCTCCCAATAAGTCCCACACGTGTGGTATCCCCGTACTCAGGGGAAGCAGCAAAATGTATTTTGGGGTGCAATTACACATATAACCATGGCATGTGTCATTATTCAATCACTTGGGACAAAAAAAAAATATTCAATGAAATCAGCATGCCTCTCAGCAATTTCCTTGGGTGTCTACTTTCCAAAATGGGGTCATTTGGGCGGGTTTTGTACCGCCCTGCCATTTTAGCACCTCAAGAAATGAGATAGTCATAAATTATAAGCTGTGTAAATTCCAGAAAATGTACCCTAGTTTGTAGACGCTATAACTTTTGCGAATACCAATAAATATACGTTATTGATTTTTTTTACTAAAGACATGTGGCTGAATAAGTTTGGCCTAAATGTATGACTAAAATTGAGATTATTATATTTTTCTTATAACAAAAATTAGAAAATATCATTTTTTTTCCAAATTTTCAACCTTTTTCCGTTTATATCGCCAAAAATAAAAATCGCAGAGGCAATAAAATACCATCAAAAGAAAGCTCTATTTGTGGGAAGAAAGGGACGCAAATTTATTTTTCGGTACAACATTGCATGACCACGCAATTACCAGTTAAAACTGCGCAGTGCCAAATTGTAAAAACACCTTGGGTCCTTAACCTGCATATTGGTCCGGGTCTTAAGTGTTTAAGGAGACCCATTCCAATTATCATATGATGGTGTGGTAGATTCCCAATAATAATAGGGTGCCTAATTTCCTTATTACCTAATTTAAGTTTAAGCCAGGCAGTACCCATGACTTGCAGTGGCTCTCCCCCTACTCTGATTAGTGAGCAATCAAAGCTCCTAAGTTTTGGTTTGTTGTGCACTGAATTTACTATGGTGGCTTGGGATCCTGTGTCAATTAAACCTGAAATGGGGTGATCCCCGGCCTCATGTACCTTTACTGTAGTTAAATATCTTCTATCAGATTCAGTCAACTTAGACATGAAATTAGCGTGGTTGAGGATATGTAGGGTTTCCAATAACTTACAGTTGTCATTTATCTCACTGCATGTCACACCTACTTTGCACTTATGATTCCTGTGGGATGGCCTGAGGGGCCTACTCAAAACAGAAGCACAAGGGGTAGGAGGTATACTGCCTGATTGGTCATTTACAATGTCTCCCAGCGGCTCAGCTACATTAGAGGAGTTAGAGGGATACTGAAAAACAGGAGCAGAATTAATAATCCAACACTGATCCCCCCTGTTTAGGGGCATGTCAGGGGTATGGTGTGTCTCTCCTGTCATCGCACCCAGGGTTGTCCCTTGCTGGAGGACTGTCTGAGGTTTTATGCATTCTATGACCCTGGGCTGGTCACAGCAGTGGCCCCTAAAAAAGACGGGTTAGCAGATTGGTGGTTAATCATTTGTGTTATTCAATTGCACATTCGATTAATCTGGGGCTCTACCTGTTCAATTTGCTGGCCCATGGCACTTTGGCGATTTGTCCTATTTTGCCTGACCCAGATACGTTCAGGACGGGACTGCAGAGATGCATCAGGCTCATCACCACTCCTCTGGTCTTGATGCTGTGGCCTCTCTCTCGGGAGTTCCTGTGGTTCCCTTTGATTTTGGGGAGTTAGGGGAGCTACACCAACCCTTGGGTTACTGACATGTTCCTGATTGGGAGGTGACCTGTGATTATCAGGATTTTCATTAAAATTAGGGTCTCTTATCAAGTTGGGGTCTCAGTTAAAGTTGGGGTTTCTGTAGTAACCAGGGTGCCCATGGAAGTTGGGGTTTCTGTTAGGGTTGTCCAGATACCGATACCAGTATCGGTATCGGGACCGATACCGAGTATTTGTGGGAGTACTCGTACTCGCGCAAATACCCCCGATACCTAAATAGAATACTTCCCCCCCCCTTTCCCCCCCCGCCGCTGCCGCCGCATCGAGGGACATGGCTAGAGGGACATTGCTGCATATGTGAGGGACATGGCTAGAGGGACATTGCTGCATATGTGAGGGACATGGCTGCATATGTGAGGGACATGGCTAGAGGGACATGGCTGCATATGTGAGGGACATGGCTAGAGGGACATTGCTGCATATGTGAGGGACATGGCTAGAGGGACATTGCTGCATATGTGAGGGACATGGCTAGAGGGACATTGCTGCATATGTGAGGGACATGGCTAGAGGGACATGGCTGCATATGTGAGGGACATGGCTAGAGGGACATGGCTGCATATGTGAGGGACATGGCTGCATATGTGAGGGACATGGCTAGAGGGACATGGCTGCATATGTGAGGGACATGGCTAGAGGGACATGGCTGCATATGTGGGGGACATGGCTGCATTTGGGGACACATTTAAAAAAAGTATCGGTATTCGGTATCGGCGACTACTTGAAAAAAAGTATCGGTACTTGTACTCGGTCCTAAAAAAGTGGTATCGGGACAACCCTAGTTTCTGTTAAAGCATAGGTACCTTTGGAAGTTGGGGTCTCTGTTAAAATTAGGGTTTCCCTCAAAGTTAGGGCTTCTGTTAAAGTAGGGGTACCTATTAAAATTGGTATCTTGATTCAAATTTGAATGTTGGTTGTTCTGGGACCCCTGCAGATATCCCCTCTGGCTATTTCTGTGCCCAGGGCCCCTTTCACCCTCACTACCGTAACCTTGCAACCTCTGTCTGTCCCCCATCATCTGCTGTGGCTGGGGTGTATCTCCAGGATGTCCCGTGGGTTTTCAATATCGGACTGCCTCAGCATATGATTTTCTCTCTGTTCACAGACCGAGAGGTTGAGGGGTCACAGTAGTGGCTGCTACAGTTTTAGGGTTGGGTTTGGTTTTTCTTTTCACCCCACCTTCGCTAGACTGCTGGATTGATTACAGGTGATCACTCTCTCTGAATAACCAATACAGGGAACATCCCTTTTTAAAATGTCTTGCCAGCCCCAATTTTATATAAACAGGTAATGATTCATAAAATAGAGTCTGGAATTCTGGCTGGTCCGGATTGGGGTCCTTTTCAGCCAGAAAGTAAGTGCTTCTATGACCAGACATTCTGTGGGACACTGATTAGGGCCACATTTTAATTTGTAGGCCACAGCTTTGGCAGCAGTGACAGTTTTGTAGGGTCCAAACTCCATTTCTCACCTCCATGACTGACCATACAGGGCCAGTAACAAATCAAATAATTTTCTGTACTTTTCTTCAAATATCCATGGTAGTAACTAAATTTTGGTACGAACGTCTTGAATGTCTATGATATTTAAGGTACATTTGTATGTTCCTGGATGGTAAGTGATTCTTTCTTGGAAAAAACGGGAACAGTTTCTTTTAAGACACAAGGAATGTCCTCATTCAGGTGAAAAGCTTAAACTACCTTCGGAAGAAAGGAAGGTTGCGGGCGTAGCACCACTTTACCCTTATGAAGGACCAAGTATGGTGACTTGCAAGACAAGGCCGCAAACTCAGAAACACATCTGACAGATGTAATGGCCACTAGAAAGGCCACCTTCTGAGACAGTGTCAAGAGAGGAATTTCTCTGATGTTCTCAAAGGGAGGTTCCTGGAGGACCAAGAGCACCAGATTCAAATGCCATGGAGGAAGCGGTGGTCTAATTGGTGGAATCACATGTCGAACCCCCTGTATAGGGATGAGCTTAGAGTTCGAGTCGAACTCATGTTCGAGTCGAACATTGCCTGTTCGCCGAACAGTGAACAATTTGGGGTGTTCGCGGCAAATTCAAAAAGCCACGGGACACCCTGTAAAAGTCTATGGTAGAAATGTAAAGTGCTAATTTTAAAGGCTAATATGCTAGTTATTGTCATAAAAAGTGTTTGGGGACCTGGGTCCTACCCCAGGGGACATGCATCAATGCAAAAAAAAGTTTTAAAAACTGACGTTTTTTCAGGAGCAGTGATTTTAATAATGCTTAAATTGAAACAATAAAAGTGAAATATTCCTTTAAATTTCGTACCTAGGGGATGTTTAAAGTATATATAACTGATAAACTACAGCGCTACTAAATCCAAAATACACCACACAATTAATAAATAAATGTAAAAAGCTGCAGTATGTGAAACAGGTTACCAACCAAACAACAAAATGTGAAAAATATAAACATATGCGCTAAAAACAACTAATTTATGTGATACCTTACTAAGATCAATCCAATTATGATAATAATTCAAAACCCTGAATAGGGGATTAGTCCTGTTGCCACAGTGGGGTGAAGCACACAAAATATATATAGATGAGGAAAAAAAATATATATAAAATAATTAGTGTATAGAAATTAATTAATAAATTAATACAGAGCTAATTAATTCAGAGCATCAAATAGTACTCAATCTCAGAATACCGTCCCTGTAGAGTAGATGGTAAAATAGGGTTAAACAATGTTGATTAGCAGCAGCGTGAGAGTGTCACTGGATACAACAGCTCTGTGAAACAGGTATCTTATACTCAGCTTCAAATCACTTCAGTAGCTCCAACGACACAGCCTTGGTCATTAGCGATGGTGCAAAAAAAAAGGCTTCAGCCCCCCCTCTTCAATACACCACAACAGGTGTGGGACATGTAAGAAAAAGGGAAACACAATAGTGTAATACAGCCAGACACGACAATACCACTGCCAATGCTATGCGCCGATCCACTCACGCTCTCCCCTTCTTTGAATCAAGCCACTCAGTAACGAAAAGTGTAGAGGTCCTCACTCGGGAACTTCCGACAGATCTCGTACAGCAGACTCCTCCCCCACGCGTTGCGTCACTTGCCACGTGACTTAAACATGGGTAATGTCCATAGAGCAATGCCGGCCAAACTTTTAGTGCTCAGGACGGACATGTGACAGGGAGCAAGCGAATCGGGGAGAGCACACTAACATGTTACATCATTGCGGCATCGAAACCAAAGTGGATTTGATACAATACATTAACCAACTTTAATGAAACAATCTTTACGATAAAAAACATCCACAGTATTATTAAAAATTATTAAAAATTAGGGATTGACATCACTGAGCAAAAACATAAAAGTGTGAATTAGCATACACTTATGGCCACTCCCTCTGGTGGTTAAAAAGGAATAATCCTACTTTGCATACACAAAGGCTAGAACCAACCACAGGCCATTGTAATAACAAGTAGAGATTATACACATTAAAATGATAAAATCGAGTTAATAGTGAAAATATATATATACACAATATATCCATATACATATCCCATATACTATATTAGTTAAAATTTAAAATTAGATTGTATAAAAATACTATAGAAATATTATATATAAAATCAATTGATACCCATGAGTCCAGTGGCTCGCAGATAATGATAGAACCTGACAAAAAAATATAAAAAAATATATATTGTATCAAAAATCTGAAATAAAGCAATTGAGGTCAAAATTGATATTTAAGCCATTGGGCGATAAAGACTTGATCTCAAAAATCCAACGGGATTCAGATTTGCTGAGTTCCCTCACTTTATGGCTTCCTCGCCAATGTGGGTTATGTTTTTGTATAGCCCAAAATTTCATCCCCTTGGGGTTTTTTTGATGACAGACTTCAAAGTGCCGTGACACACTATGTTTTGGAAAGCCATTTAATATATTTTGGACATGCTCCCTCATTCGTTTCCACATAGGTCGCTTGGTGCGCCCTACATATTGTAGGGAGCATGGGCATTCCAAAACATAAACGACCCCCTCCGTTCGGCACGTAATGAGGTCATCGATTTTATATTCTTTTTTGGTCACATTTGAAATAAACTTCGATTTTTATACAATCTAATTTTAAATTTTAACTAATATAGTATATGGGATATGTATATGGATATATTGTGTATATATATATTTTCACTATTAACTCGATTTTATCATTTTAATGTGTATAATCTCTACTTGTTATTACAATGGCCTGTGGTTGGTTCTAGCCTTTGTGTATGCAAAGTAGGATTATTCCTTTTTAACCACCAGAGGGAGTGGCCATAAGTGTATGCTAATTCACACTTTTATGTTTTTGCTCAGTGATGTCAATCCCTAATTTTTAATAATTTTTAATAATACTGTGGATGTTTTTTATCGTAAAGATTGTTTCATTAAAGTTGGTTAATGTATTGTATCAAATCCACTTTGGTTTCGATGCCGCAATGATGTAACATGTTAGTGTGCTCTCCCCGATTCGCTTGCTCCCTGTCACATGTCCGTCCTGAGCACTAAAAGTTTGGCCGGCATTGCTCTATGGACATTACCCATGATTAAGTCACGTGGCAAGTGACACAACGCGTGGGGGAGGAGTCTGCTGTACGAGATCTGTCGGAAGTTCCCGAGTGAGGACCTCTACACTTTTCGTTACTGAGTGGCTTGATTCAAAGAAGGGGAGAGCGTGAGTGGATCGGCGCATAGCATTGGCAGCGGTATTGTCGTGTCTGGCTGTATTACACTATTGTGTTTCCCTTTTTCTTACATGTCCCACACCTGTTGTGGTGTATTGAAGAGGGGGGCTGAAGCCTGTTTTTTGCACCATCGCTAATGACCAAGGCTGTGTCGTTGGAGCTACTGAAGTGATTTGAAGCTGAGTATAAGATACCTGTTTCACAGAGCTGTTGTATCCAGTGACACTCTCACGCTGCTGCTAATCAACATTGTTTAACCCTATTTTACCATCTACTCTACAGGGACGGTATTCTGAGATTGAGTACTATTTGATGCTCTGAATTAATTAGCTCTGTATTAATTTATTAATTAATTTCTATACACTAATTATTTTATATATATTTTTTTTCCTCATCTATATATATTTTGTGTGCTTCACCCCACTGTGGCAACAGGACTAATCCCCTATATAAAAATATCAGATATAATCCTAAAATTACTCCAATCCCAGCGCTCAATGGTATAATCAAAAATGTCACGATATTTATAAGGTATATAGCGGCTATTATAAGATCAACAATTACTAAAAAATATGTGTTATCAGAGGAAAAAACTTAATAAAACATTAACAGCGCTTTCAAGTCACTAGCGTGACTTATGAGTTCAAAAGAATCTCATAACCTTAAATGAGATGATAAAAAAGCTCTCAGAGTCAAAACATTTGTTTGGCGGCTCCTATCAGTCTCTTTATATAGATAGCTCAATCAAAAAGCTGTATGTGTGATGAAGTGTCCATTCACATATTGCTGCCAAAGCAGGAATTGTAGATAAAAAACTTCTCAAAGCACTACAGGACTGTATGCTTCACACTGATATCTTCCCCCTATAGGTAATGTACTCACCACATATTAGGTGAAAGACAGCATAATAAATCCTGGATCTCTGCTTGTTTCCTCAAAACTCTGGATGGATGTCAGCTGTGATGGGATCCTGGTGTGGAATCACCCCTCTGAAGACGTGAGCCAATCACGAAACGCGTCAGGGCGTGACTACACGACAAGCTTTCTTGCACTGAGACTGGTATTTACCCGGGACTTACAAAACAGGGGATAGAGATTTGTGAACATCCTCCCTGCATGAGCTGATACCATAGTTTTGAGTGACAAGCCTTTTATGATTTTAAACTGTGTAAGCATATGTGGGCAGCAGGGGTTTATTACTAACAATAAAAGGGTTTTACACTATCTAGTCTCCCTTTTTCTCCCTGCATGACCGTTGTGCTGCACCAATGTTCCAAGGAAACACCTCTTTACAACTGCAGAGAGATAAATTGTAGCAAGAGTGATTCCACACCAGGATCCCATCACAGCTGACATCCATCCAGAGTTTTGAGGAAACAAGCAGAGATCCAGGATTTATTATGCTGTCTTTCACCTAATATGTGGTGAGTACATTACCTATAGGGGGAAGATATCAGTGTGAAGCATACAGTCCTGTAGTGCTTTGAGAAGTTTTTTATCTACAATTCCTGCTTTGGCAGCAATATGTGAATGGACACTTCATCACACATACAGCTTTTTGATTGAGCTATCTATATAAAGAGACTGATAGGAGCCGCCAAACAAATGTTTTGACTCTGAGAGCTTTTTTATCATCTCATTTAAGGTTATGAGATTCTTTTGAACTCATAAGTCACGCTAGTGACTTGAAAGCGCTGTTAATGTTTTATTAAGTTTTTTCCTCTGATAACACATATTTTTTTAGGACTAATCCCCTATTCAGGGTTTTGAATTATTATCATAATTGGATTGATCTTAGTAAGGTATCACATAAATTAGTTGTTTTTAGCGCATATGTTGATGTTTAAAGTATGCTGTCACTGGCTGAAGGTGATGCGCTGCGCTGCGGACATCTCATCGCTGGATCCTGAACCTGGATGAAGAGGAGATCTTCTCATCGCTGGACCCCGGAGAGGAGATCACTCATCGCAGGATACCGACAGCGTTGGAGTGGAGACCGAGAGTGGATTACCACCGCTGGAATCCTTTTTTTTTTTTTTTAATAAAGGACTTTCCCAACTGTGTCTGTGTTTTTATTACAATTTGTTACACTTTCTTTGTGAAATGGTAGGGGTACAATGTACCCCATTACCAATTCACATGGGGGGGCGGGATCCGGGGGTCCCCTTTGTTAAAGCGGTCTTCCAGAGTCCGATAAGCCCCCCACCCGCAAACCACCACAACCAAAAAAAAACGTTTTTAAAACCTTTTTCTTTTGCATTGATACATGTCTCCTGGGGCAGGACCCAGGTCCCCAAACACTTTTTAGGACAATAACTTGCATATTAGCCTTTAAAATTAGCACTTTAGATTTCAAACGTTCAAGTCCCGTAGACTTTAACAGGGTTCTAAAGCTCACACTAACTTTTGGTCTGTTTGCAGGTTCTGGTGCGAACCGAACGGGGGGGGTGTTCGGCTCATCCCTACCCCTGTACAAACATACCCACTAGTGAATGGGTCACCAAGGGACATTGAAAGAAAACAGCCAAGGCTGAAATCTGTCCCTTAATGGTGCTTAAGGCACGTTTCTGATCTACTCCTTGCTGCAAAAACAGAAGGACCCTGGAAATTGAATATCCCCGTGGACGCCACTCCATCTCCTCACACATAGAGATGTAGGCCTTCCAAGTGCGATGGTAGATATTCCGAGAAGATGACTTCCGGGCCCTCAGCATGGTTGGGATGACCGAATCTGACAGACCTTGGTCTCTTATTACCTGTCTTTCAATAGCCATGCCGTTAAAGCCAGCGACTGTAAAGCAGGATGAAGTATGGGACATTGAGACAGATGGTCCTTCCGCATTGGCAGCCACCATGGGGTGCCCACCACCAGGCGCACAAGGTCGGCATACCAGGCATACGCCAGGGCCAATCTGGAGTGATGAGAATCACTGGGATCCCCTTGGTCTTGACTCTGCAGAGCAGTCAAGGAATCAACTTTAGTGGGGGAAGGCATAAATGAGCTGATATTGAGCCCATGGGGACACCAACGCGTGTGATGCGTCTGCCCAGGGATCTCAGGACCTGGCCACGAACCTCGACACCTTGCGATTGGGTCGAGAAGCCAGGAGATCCACATCCAGCGTGCCCCACCTCCGGCAAATGAGTTGTAACGAACCATTCCCCTTGGACCAGCATCTGGCGATTTAGATAGTCCGCCTGCCAGTTTTCTACAGCCGGAATGTAAACGGCTGACAGAACCGGTACGCTTCTTTCCGCCCATCGCAGGCGGTGATCGACCTCTGACGCCGCAGCCGAGCTCTGTGTTGCCCCCTGATGGTTGACATAAGCCACCGCCGTGGCGTTGTCCGACTGGATCCTGATTGGATGTCCTTGTAGCTTCTGCAACCACGAGGAGAGGAACAGCCTGATCGCTCAAAGTTCTAGTACATTGATCGGCAGGTGGGATTCGTCCAGAGTCCAGTGACCCTGGGCCGACTGGACTCCCCAGACTCCCCCCCAACCTGTGAGACTGGCGTCTGTCGTGATCACAGTCAAATGGAAGGGAAGGAACGACTTCCTGGACTGAAGAGCCAGGGATTTCAGCCACCAACTCAGAGAAGCCCTGACCAGGTGACTTACCTAAACCTGATGATCCATAGACAATGGAGATCTGTTCCATTTGGACAGGATCTCCTTCTGCAAGACTCAAGTGTGGAATTGGGCACATGGTACTGCCTCGAAGGAAGCTACCATGAGGCCCAGAACTCTCATGCAAAAACTGAGAGACGACCATTTGCAATTGGACTTACCAGTCAATTGGTTTTTGTCTGTAAATTGTGGCCGTCGTGCACTTGTTCCTATGAATGCCAGAATTTCTTACCATTAAGCACTGTTCTCACCAAGGAACTCTGCTTTAGTTTGGTTTAAACATAATGAACATTATCGGCTTCACCTGGAGCATATGAAAAGGATTCCAGTCCTTCATTGTTTCTATATGCTGCAATACCCATCTTGACCACAAAAACGACCTCTGCCCATATTGTTTTTCCTTATTTTGCTTATTTGAAATAATTACTGTAAGCTCCTGAAGAAGCGTTCCCCAAACGCACAACATGTCGGGCTGAACACCGCGTGACATCCCACCTTCTGAGAATTCAACTGGTCTTCAAACTCTACGATTAAGTGGTTGCGAGTCTTCCAATCTTTGTTGACCTCTGTAACTGTATTTCTAGTTAGTAGGTGGCCTGTCATGCCTATGTGTTTGCAATTATAGGCCGTATTTATGGCACTTTCTTATGTATTTTTTGTAATTTACTAAATCTATATATTTTTATAATAAATATCCATATTTTTAACTATACTACACCTCTAAAGTCCATTATCTTCCTTATGCACATGTGTATTCCTCTTTATACACATGTGTATACATAATTTTTTGTATTATCTATGAACTTATCAAAGAAAGTAGCATAACAAAAAACTTTAACAGAGCGGTTCGATTTGTGTGACCCGAAGGAGACAAACCTCTCTGTGGAAGTCACAGCTGTATCCTCCAGCTTGATAGAGCCCCTTACAGCATCAATAAGTGCACTCACAATTGCCCTGCCTTACGCTGACCCGAACGAGGGGTCCTCCTCACCAGGGAGGTCCTGGTCCGCATCCTCTGACATACCAGAACCGGGGTCCTGAGCTGCAGCCAGGCCCGAATCCGAGTCAGAGCATTCCCCAGAAGATGGCGGAGGAGGGGGCCCTTTTTACCCCCCCTACGCCCGCACGCAGCTTCCACCCTGGCAACAAAGGACTCCAGGACTGCCGACAAAGTATCCATGGGAACCGCAGGTGCAGGGGCACCGGTTGTTGCCTCTGGCATGTTTGGGGAAGAAAGGCCAGGTACTGACTTCATAATCACCCACTGACAGCCCTCAGGGACTAAGTGAAAACACTTAATAAGTCCAACCTCCTTGCTGCACTGACTGGGGGGGTTTACCCAGGGGACTCACCACCCAGAGGGAGACCACTCAGCGCCGCTGCCTGCCTTCCGTCTGTACACAGCGTGTGTCTGAGGAAAAAACCTGTGAGGTGATTGTGCTGCACGCCGTACAGGAAGCCAGTGCTAGAGGCCAAAACCCAATCCAAAATAGCAGCCAGCCCGCAAAGCCGACCTGCCTCACAGCGCGGCAAAATAGCCGCCAATGGAAATTTCAATAGATACAAAAATGGTGTCGGCGCTGCAAAAAATGGCCTGAGCACCGCGATGTGGACGAGAAGGCTATGGCAGAGACTTCCCAGGAGACAGACCACCCCCACAGAAAGCGGACCCCGACACCCCACAGTCCCCAACTGGGACCCGGAGTCCCCCTACAGGTACACCCCGGTCGCAGTGGTCCCAAGGGCAGGAGGGAAAAGGGTGACGGAGAGCAGGGAAAGGGTTGACAGGAGAACCCCTTAATCCTGGGAATGCCCAGCTGTTCCATCCTGCCGAGGCAAGAGGGACCGTACTTACCCGTCCTTGCGAGGACTTGCTGGCGCGTCCCTGACAGGCCTACAACCGAGCGGTACGGAGTAGCTGTCGGCCTGGTCCATTGTGAGTGAGACAGCAGCAGCCCAGTCATATGTGGACCCCGAATCATATGCTCACGGGCCACCCCTGGACCCATGGGATATGTTGTGGTCGATCCAGCGCGTAGCTAAGGTCTGCTCGCGCTCGATGGCCGGACTGGGGGGACTACAAGGATCTATAATATCCAGTCTGTCACATAGCCGGCAGTTGATAGAAGAATCACAAAAAAATGTAATAAAAATTTCTTCAGGACTCTGGACCCAACGGGTGCAAGGTCCGTCTCCTCTGCTAGGCAGAAACAAACTGAGCTGCATCCTGCAGGGTGAGGGGTTATGACAACTCTGTTAAAGTTACATTTTTTAAGATATATAACATGTTCTGCATAGTCCTCTCCTATGAACAGGAACAAAACCCACATGTCAAGATTGAAGGAGCTGTGTCCGTCCATTGGACAAAAAGAGAAAACCTGTTTATAAAGATCATATCTAAAAAAAAGTTTAAAGTCTGAAGTACAATCCAACATAAAAAGGCTACTAATAACTTCAGCCATATGAAGGAAACATTTATATGTATTTAGCAGGTAATGAAATCTATAAACACCTACGTGATCTGAACACACCAACGGGGCTCTAAATGAATATGCATTTCATAATAATGCACTGAAAAAGCAAGATGTTCTAAACAACTAAGACATTAGAAACTTTATTTCAGTACTAACAAGTACAATAGAAGTCATAGTTTAAAGAATAATTAACTCTCTGTGAATTTACAGTAAAAGTAGCAAATTGTAGATCCATTTCTCCACAGGATTTAATTGTATGGGGAAAATTTGTTGTACTCACACTAAAATCGGCATTATTCCATAAGATACTTTTCTGTGAACACTGCCCATAATTTTTATAAATGATCAGTGGGGAAGTAAAAAAAAAAGCTTTTGAGCTTTGTTTTGTCAAAAAACTTTTCTAAACAAATTGTCATATAAATGCACGGTAATGTACTTTAAGTACATAATGAATACTAATAACACTCTTGCCCCTCTTCGAAGAATACAAGTCACCAGCTGATTTGACCTGAATAACTAGGAGATTAAAATCCAAGGTTCATGATAACATTTATTGTGGCTAATTACCACTTCAGTATACCTGTTGTATACTATTGTTGAAGCAAGGAAGAAGATTATGCACTTTACAACAAAAAGGTTTAATATTGGCTATTTAACATTTAATGTGGCAGGCATTGGACAAATGTAAAGTAAAAGAAAGCTCAACAGCCGATTTGTACTTAATATTCACTAATTGCAACATAAGTGAGTGCATAGAAATAACAACTTAGTTACATAGTTTAACAAATTACCCTATTACTAACTATAGTAATTCAAAAGTGGATTAAATGTAATGAAAAATAAAACTTTTTTTTTTATATACAGTACATGACTCGTGTCTTCCATGTGTCCACATATTGAAATTGTTGTGGTTAATTTTTTTTTTCAAGCTGATGATGAATAAAGAATGTTATGTTCTTGTCTTTAGTATCACTAGGAAATTATGTCTACCATTAGGCATATAAAAAAATGTTTGTTACATGAATCTCTAACAACACTTTAAAGACAATCCCATGTAAACATAAATATTTGAACATTTGGCAAAGCCTTAATGTTAAAAAAAAATGCATAAAACTTTAGGGAAAAAAAATGTAGCATTCACTTTGAGTAAACTAAGAAACAAATGACGAGGCAATTATGGCCATTTTGATCTGAAAATGCTAGTTCCCAAATTGTCACTTTGAGCCTATATCTTCAATATCAGTTGAAGTATCACAAAAGTAATAAGTAAGTTAAATTTAATGCATAGTTAAAACCGATACTTGTCTCGGGTTAGTGGTTCAAAAATTACTGAAACCATTAGGCTATCAAACATGAAACCACAATGCTCCTAAACAAAAGTTACCCATAGAACTTGCTAATATGTCTTTGGTAAAAAAATCCCAATAAGACCCATTTCACACTGGGGCCACCTTAGCGGTAAAGTGCCACTCGTTTTAGCGCCGCTTTACCGCTTATGCAATGCTTTTCAGCCATTAGCGGGTGCTTTTAACCCAAAAGAAGGTGTGTCGGCGCTTCCAAAGCACTTTTCAGGTGTTTCGGAAGCGCTGCCCATTCATTGCAATGCTTTTGTAAAAAAAGCACCCATTGAAGAGGATGGGAGGCAGTTTTCAGGCGCTCTACAACTGCTATTTCTAGCCTGAAGACTGCCTCAGTGTGAAAAGGGTCTAATGCCCCGCACACACGACCAGGTTTTCCGAGGGTAAAACTGCGAGGAGAGCTTTTGACTGGGAATCCCGGCTGTGTGTATGCTCCCTCACAGTTTTTCCGACGGAAAACTGACAAACCCGACGACAAGAAAAGAGAACCAGCTCTCTTTTTACCCGTCAGGATTCCCCACTGACTTTTTCCCGTCGAAATCCTGAGCATGAGTGTATATTAATTTGTTTGTGTGAAAGTTATAGCATCTCCAAACAATGGTGTGTGTATATATATATATATATATATATATATATATATATATATATATATATATATATATATATATATATATATATATATATATATATATATATATATATATATATATATATACATATACATATATATATATATATATATATATATATATATATATATATATATACACTGTTACATAGTTGGTAAGGTTGAAAAAAGATGTGTGTGCTCATGTCAAAAAGCCATATCCTATATTCTTGTATATTGTGCTCGCTAAGATGCCCATCTAAACTTTTTTTTTTTTAAACTACCAGTACTTCCCACTGACACTACCAATTGTGAGTTCCACATCCTTCCTGCCCTGACAGTAAAAAAAACCCTACGTAGTTTAAGGTTAAACTGCTTCTTCTCCAATTTAATTGAGTGGCCACGTGTATTCTTATACTCCTTGAGACTGAATAGTTTATTCCCTATATTGCTATCATATCTCCTCTCTAGCCTCTCTTCTCCATGTGAGTAAGTTTAATGTTCGAAATTATACCTCATAGGGGTGCAGTCAAGGCACCCTCAATTTTTTTTTTAAGTCAGCAGCAACAAACACTGTAGCTGCTGACTTTTAATTGGGACATTTACCTGTCCAGGGAATTAAAAAACTGGAATTCGGCGCTAAGGGTTGGGTAGATGAGCCGCTTTCCCCTGTTTGGTCCCCCAGAGGGAGAGTAATGGTTGAAGTAAAGGTTGAATTCAGGGTGGTGGCGCTGCTGTAGTATTTTGTGTATCCTTGTCTTCAGTGTGAATCATTGTGCTAATAAGATTTAAAGTGTCGGGCACCTTGGTGCGGTGGACTCATGAAGAAGAGCCTCCGATAATGTGTAGAAGGTCCCCTTATTAATGAGTGTTTGTGATAAAATATGCCCACTGGTGGGCTTAGGAGTGATATGGAAGTGCTTAAACAGTGGTAACCTGGAGGTGTGTGTTCGGGATATTCCTACCCGCTAGACGTCCCTCCTACACCTCCACTAAGGTGTATAAGTGGATATTAATAGGTGATGCAAATGAGTAAAATTGCAAAAAGGTGATGCAAACATAAGAAAAATGCAAAAAAGGAATGAGGTGAAATAACTCAGTGGGATGCACTCCCACTGATCAAACGTGTGTAAATAAAACACAGTCCATGAGTGACTAAACACTGTGGTGATCCACACTTATCTACTGTATATAAGTGTAGTGAGCAGCAGGTAATAAACAGCAAGTTACAATGGCAAGCCTGGATTTTAATTCTGTTGCATACTGCTGAAGTTTTTTTCAAATAAATTCGCCCAGAGTACCTGGACCTACTACTCTATGTGGACTTCTCTTTTTCCTTTCACGTTCATCACCATAACCATCACTGCACGAGGTTCCTGTGGCCCGTCGAGGATCCCATTTGGTATCAGCTGGTAAGCAATCAACATAGCCCATTGGTCCCGTAAGGCTCAACACCCCCTCGTGGGGACTACTATCCGGTGAGTGGGGACCCAGAAGGGGGGAATACAGGAGTTCACTTGATGATCCAGACATAGGATAGCAACTGTTCATCCATTTATTATACTAATATTATTATACTAATAATACTAATTATACTAATTATACTAATACTAATATATTATACTAATATGCACTGCACAATTTTTTGCTAACATATTGGACTGGGGATAGTAGGATATATTGGGGAGCCTAGGGGGGCCCTCTGTGATCAGTCACCCAGTCACAGTAATTTCAACTGTTTATTACTTGCTGTTTATTACCTGTTGCTCACTACACTTCTATAGATAAGTGTGGATCACCACAGTGTTTAGTCACTCATGGACTTTGTTTTATTTACACACGTTTGATCACTGGGACTGGGAGTGCATCCCACTGAGTTATTTCACCTCATTCCTTTTTTGCATTTTTCTTATGTTTGCATCACCTTTTTGCAATTTTTCTCATTTGCATCACCTATTAATATCCACTTATACACCTTAGTGGAGGTGTAGGAGGGACGTCTAGCGGGTAGGAATATCCCGAACACACACCTCCAGGTTACCACTGTTTAAGCACTTCCATATCACTCCTAAGCCCACCAGTGGGCATATTTTATCACAAACACTCATTAATAAGGGGACCTTCTACACATTATCGGAGGCTCTTTTTCATGAGTCCACCGCACCAAGGTGCCTGACACTTTAAATCTTATTAGCACAATTAGTCACACAAGGATACACAAAATACTACACCTTAGCAGCGCCACCACCCTAAATTCAACATTTACCTGTCCAGGAAACCCACGATGTTGCCCCCCAAGGCCGATCTGTCCATGGGCTCGGGTGCAGACTACACTACAACTAAGGGAGACCGTCAGTGAAGCCTTCAGGCTTTACTGCTGGTTTCCTACTGTGCATGCATGAGTCATGCAGCATTTTCTGAATGGCCCCTGTCATCTTCTGGGACACACACAGGTCCTAGAAGGCAGCAGGGGGGAAGAGGAAATTACGTACCTTGCCGCAGCGAGGCTGGGATGGATGTTCACTTTTTACTGCATAAAAGGTAAGGAAAAAATGTATATCCAAAAATGAGGGGTGGAGGGGTGGTCTTTAGTTTAAGACCAAGTAGTAAAGTTGGGTGGAACTCCGCTTTAATGAACATCATTGTGTTGTCTTAACTTAGCCAGTTGGTTCACACTACATCAAGCTTTGACAAGGGACCCCCTCTAGACCACTGCAACTGTTTTACACCCATATCGACATCTACCATGAAGCCAGTTCCACTTTACTTACATACAGTTTTAATTTTGAACCAATCTATACTCTTCTTCATAAATGGCGGACTCATGATGTATGATCTCAAAGATATGTGACTATCCAATCTATGAGCTGGGGCATCCTATATCCATTAGATCCTTTAGGATCACTTTGCCAATTTTTCTTGAAATTATGGTCACTGGCCTATATGTAGCCAGATTGTGAGTTAGGTGGATGTTTTAACAGTATGAGTGTTTTTTGTGAAATTTGGTACCAATATTTTAAATACATTTATTGTTTTTGTAGTAATAAACTTTTTATATATAGTTCAGTTAGTTGAATACAATTTTCTTTTTTCTTTATATTTGCCTGAGGGCTGGTTGAGCACAAATTTGTTTTTATCTCTCAGTTGTAATTGTTCCTCATAACCAAGGTCCTCCAGTGCTCTTATTAACCTCCCTGGCGGTATCATTCTTTCTGGTTTTAGGTGCTGAAAGCGGTACAATTATTTTGCATGAAAATTTAGCATTTTATATTGTAGGCCTGTAATTCTTAGGAATAACACACTTAAATCTGACCAAACAGGAGTCTAGTAGACATCTCGGGTATGATAAAGTTTGAAACACAAAATCATAAATTATAATTTAATAAATAACTATAAATAATTATAACAAATAATAATATAATTATAATAAAAATTATTCAAGAATGTAATCAAATAAAAAACACAGATTTTTGCTCAGTTGCAGAATTGTCGCTGTCATTACTTTTATTGTGTGATGACGAATTTCCCCACAAATCACTATCGCTCAATTCTGCAAGTGACTCTAATTTATTATCGCTGTTTTCTAGCTGGTCTAAAACCACTTTTGACATACAGGGACACTTTTTGGTTGCTATGGACAATGTACAGTTTCCAGGCAGAAAGAACAGTTTTTATTATATAAAACTACATGCAGGACACTGGGCAGACCACTAGGGACAAAGGGGGTGTGTAATTTTTTTCATACAGTACTGTAATCTGTAAGATTACAGTATACTGTATGTATTGTGTTTATTTACTTTTTTGAATTTGGCGCTGATCTCCGCCCCCGTGTGTCGCACCGTCGAAGGGAACGGAGCTCGGTGGCACACAGGCACTGTGTGAATCGAGCGAGGCAGCAGCTCGATCACACAGCGGGGAGGCATCGCAGGATCCAGGGACAAGGTAAGTAACTCTGCCTGCCTGGATACTGCGAGCGATCCCAAGTCTGGCTCGGGGAAACCGCTAATGGTACAGGATTTCCACCCCGAGCCAGACTCGAGAATACCGCCAGGGGTGGCCAATCTATAGCCTCTTACACTGGCTGTATCTTAATCAGGTTCTTTTTTGGTGTTTCCAGTTCGATACCATTTCTTAATATTTTTTAATAATACCCCGTAATACAGTTAATACATTTTTTTTATATATTTTTTTATATTTTTTATATATTTTTTAACTATTGTTGTCTTCTTTCTAAATAAGCCAATTTTTCCATTGACTATGTATTCCCTGTGTGTGTGTATATATATACATCCATATGTAATTTTGATTTTGTTCTGCTATAATCTCAATAATTGCATTTAAACTGCAATTAGGCTACACCCCTAGTTAGGTTTAGTAACTCACTTTCGGTATTCACATACTAAATTTCCATACTAAATGTTCCAGCCAATCAGGTAATTTCTAGTTTGTTATATTTACCCTGGACAAAGATGGCCCCCATAGAGCCTGATGAAGAAGCACGCATGCTTCGAACGCGAGCACCTCCCCGCGACCCGTACCCGGAAGTGACGTTGTTCCACTACTGTGCTCTACGGAACTCTGTCCCCCGCTTTCCTGCATCGGAGGTGCGTGGTTCCCTCACCGCCACTGACAGGGGTAGGGACCTACAGTGACTCCTGCCTACCACCTTCCAGGCCAACAGAGCACCATCAATCCGGGCACAGAGCGGATGAAAGAAACCTACAAATCCACAGATAAGCCTTGTGTTTTTCGCTCCTTTGTGAGTGACACTTTTAAATTAATACTTTTTCTCAATAAATTAACCATTGCTACGCTTAGATGGCGTTGCTTTTCTCTCCTTTTTTTACTATTTCAGATTTTTCTTCAATCTGAAAGTTGGCAGCCTTCCTTGCGCTAGTGTAGTACAATATATTTCTTTTTATATGGACTTGCTACAATGGACTAATGGACTAATATATGCAGTTCTGTCTTTTTTCCTTTTTCCGCAACAAGATCTTTTTCCCTCCCCTTCCCCCTCATTTTCCCATAGTTTTCAAACTAGTTGCCTGCAGTCTTATCTGGAGAGCGCTTGATTAACCCTTGGTTTTTGTCCGCCAGGGGGTTAACTGTGTTGCCCTTCTCTGGACTTTCCAGCTCCAGCACATCCTTCCTGAGGATTGGTGACCTGGATGACATACTTCAGATGTCACTGAACTAGAGTCTTCTAAATTCAGGGCTCAAGTCCTGCGGGAACGTGTGGGAACGGAGTTCCTGCACTATTTTTACAGCAGGAACGCAGTTCCCTTTGCAGGACTAGAGCAGCCGAGAGCAGCCAAGCCACCCGAGCCGATCCTTCACCAAGCGGTGATGCCCAGCTCGAGTCACTGTCAGGGGCAGGCGAACCTTAGTAATCCTTTATGTTACTGGCCGCTTCCTGTATATGGATTCATTGGATAGTGTGCGAGTATTCCGTCACTTCCTCAATGCCGCAATGTCTCCTGGGAACAATGATAAAAGCTCCCAGGAGACATTGCGGAGGTCTGCCGCGAGTTATCACGGGATTTAGAAAGAAGCAACATTGCGGGCAGTAAAATAAAGGATTACTAAGGTACAGTGGATCAAACAAAAAAAAAACATGC
Source organism: Rana temporaria (assembly GCF_905171775.1). NCBI lineage: Eukaryota > Metazoa > Chordata > Amphibia > Anura > Ranidae > Rana > Rana temporaria. The sequence goes on along the minus strand of NC_053491.1, from coordinate 288,737,330 downwards.
GGTTTAGTAATTATGCATATGAGCGTATCATATTTTTTTTTTTTTGGTGGGGGAGTGGATCTTGGGTGGGAGTTCCCACACTTTTTTCCCCAGGACTTGACCCCTGTCTAAAGTGAAAGGATTGAAGTTTATGTCTTGAGTAAATACCCTTTTTTCCTTGTCAAGAATATCTTTATTAAATGCAAGAATAAATTGTACATGAAGCATACATTCGTTACAGTAATCAGGTGGTTATTATAACATAAGATTGACTAACAGTATCATCTTTCTTAAACAACAATAAACGGGAATATTTTAGCCATGTTCTGTGTACTATCGCAGGAAGAGTTTAAGTAGTTAACATAGCCAAATATGTAATCCTTACAACTTGTCCTAGTGGCTAGTGGATAATATATCAAAGATAATACGTCCTTATTTAATGTAACCTTACTACCTATCAACTTTAAATTTCTAAAATGTGCTACCTTTTCAAAGTTAACGGTAGATACACGAGGGTACTACCTTATGCAGTATCAGATCAGGAAAAGGAAGAAGGGAAGAAAAGGAAGGAAAATGGGGAGGGTCAGGTAAGGAAGTCTGCAGGGATGGGCTAGGATCCGTCGTCAAAGCATGAAATGTACAACGGTTATTTTTGTATAGGAAAGCTACCATGGCATCATTACACCTTTATTAAAATTTTCTGGTATAGCATATTGTATCCAAGGGTTCCATATTTTTTCAAAGTTGGCGATCGTGTCCGTTTCTAACGCTTCCATTTTGGCGTGCGTCATAGCAATATTCATTCTATTTTTTGTTTCCGTCGTTGATAAAATTGGAGTTTTCCAAGCTTTTGCTATGGTTTGTTTGGCTGCCGTAAAGAGTTGTGTTAGTAGCTTGAAGTGCGTGTGTGTTAGATTGATGGGCTTTAAATTCAGTAGTGCCAATTTAGGGTCTGGAAGTATTCTCAATTTAGTCACCGCATTTACCATCTTGAAAATCTTATCCCAGAATTTCTGTACTATTGGACACGTCCACCAAGTATGAAAATATGTACCTTCGGTGATGCAACCCCTATAGCAATGTCCGGTGCAGTTTGGTGCATATTTAGCTATTCTGCTTGGCACCAGGTACCATCTCATTAATACCTTATAGCCCGCTTCCAATGCTATTATATTCAAGGAAGCCGATTTAGTGTTTCGCCATATTTGATTCCAATCCGAGGTATTAAGTTCTATACCCAGGTCACTCTCCCATTTCTGAACATAAGGAAGCTTTGTTGTGTTATTGTGGGATAGTGACTGCAAGTACAGAACCGAAATTGTACCTCTTACATGTGGATTATCTTTACATATACTTTCAAAAGGTGACATCTGGTTTTTCAGAGCCGAAGAGGTCAGATGTGTTTCCACGAAATGTTTTATTTGGAGGTATCGAAACAATTCTGATTGAGGTATACCATATTTTTAACATACTGTCGGGAAAGGCATAATACCCGATGAATCCAAAAATGTATAGACATATATACAGTCTTTCCTTACCCATTCCTTGAATGTGTTAGGGAAGATCCATGCCGGATAAAATGTTGGGTTTTTATAAAATGAAAGCAGTGGGTTGAGAGGGGACACCAGTGAATACTTGGATTTATAGCTATTCCATAGTGAGAGAGAATGTTTAATAATTGGATTGCAGATTTTCCCGCGTAGCTTGGGAAGAATCCATAGTAAGTTAGCTGGAGGGATGGGATCACACTCGGTTGCCTCAATCGCTACCCAGAGAGGTGTTTCCTTTTTTGCATGATATTTGGCCAAGGTTGAAATTTGCGCTGCCCTATAGTAGTTTGAAAAAAATTTGGATATCCTAACCCTCCTTGAGTTTTGGGGAGATGCAAGATTTTCGCCTTTATTCTGGGCCTAGATGTGCCCCATATAAAGGTCGTCATTCTGTTTTGTATTATCCTCAGAAAGTAAGCCGGTATTGGACTCGGGAGCACTCTAAAAAGATACAACAATTTTGGTAATATTGTCATCTTAACTGCGTTGATCCTACCTAACCAGGATAATGGGAGCTCCTAAGTACGGGATGCTCTTATCCGACCATGTAAATGGAAGACCTACTGTGGCTGCACTTAATTCTAGTCTTGAGAGGGATATGTTTAGTGCTACACATTTCTTGGGATTAATGGCTAGACCTGAGAACGTCGCGATTCTATCAAGTATTGGGATGAGATTAGGGCCAGTTACTTGCGGGGAAGAAAGAAATAAAAGAATGTCATCCGCAAATAGGCATAATTTATGTTTATGACCTCCTAATTCTATACCTAGGATAGTGGGGTCTGATCTGATTTTCTGAGCAAGCGGTTCGATAAGGAGGGCAAATAATAACGGGGATAACGGGCAGCCCTGACGTGTTCCTCTTCTGATATCAAATGTGTCAGACTTATATCCTGCGTATTTAACATAAGCTTTAGGGTTATTATAAAGTTCCATAATCCAATTAGTGAAATTAGGGCCAAAGCCCCATTTCCGTAGAGTATATTTTAAATACGCCCAGGAAACAGAATCAAAAGCTTGTTTGATGTCCAGAGAGAGAAAACACGCCGGTATACCCCTTTTCTTTGCTACGTTGGCCAAGAGGCATGCCCTGCGTATATTATCGCCCGCTTGTCTGGATGGCATGAAACCTACTTGATCTCGATTGATTAGAGTACCGATAAAATTGTTAAGGCGGGTAGCTGGTATTTTACCTAATAGTTTTATATCTATGTTAAGCATAGATATGGGACGATAATTGCTACAAAGTGTGTCATCCGAATGTGGTTTGGGAATCATACAAACCGTTGCTAGCAATGTTTCAGGTCTGAAGGTTTTTTGCTCTAGTAAGTTGTTAAATGCCTCTGCCAGTCTGGGTGAAAGTAACTCAGTAAAAGTTTTGAGGTAGTTTGCCGAGAACCCGTCAGGTCCCGGTCTTTTGTTAATTTTGAGTTCCCGAATGGCTAAAGCTACATCCTCTTGCGTAATTGGTTCTTCCAACTGTTCTTTCTGTGATTGACTTATTTGTGGAAGATTAATTTGTGCAAAAAAGGAGTCAGCTTTAGATTCGTCAAATACAGTAGTTTCTGAGTAGAGTTGTTTTAGATGTGAGCTAAACTTTTGAACTATTTTAAGTGGGTTGCTGGAGAGAACCCTGTTGGCAATTTTTAACTTTGTGGGTTTAAAAGTCTTATTGAGTGTGTTTAGCGCTCTAGCTAAATATGTCCCTGGTTTATTAGCTTGCTTGTAGAAAGCATGTCTAGATCTATTAAGTGTTCTATTCGCCGAATCGGTTAAGAACAAGTCGTATTCCAGACGTGCTTTGTCCAGCCGAGTTCTATTAGTTTGAGTTTGGCAGTTTTGTAGAGCCAGAAATGCTAAGTTGAATTCTGTTTCCAATTTTCTTGCCATCAGTGCTCGCTCCTTTTTTAAGATCCCTATTTGCCGCTGGAATGCTCCTCTGAGGACTGGCTTATGTGCTTCCCATAATGTAAGTGGGGATATTTCAGGGCTTGCATTGAGTTCTAGATAGTCTTTTAGAGCTTGTTCAATCAATTGGCAATGGGCAGGGTGTTTGAGTATAATTTCAGGAAGATACCAAGTGGGATCATGGTTTTTCGGAATGGTCGATGCCATTGTGGTGTACACCGCATTGTGATCTGACCAAGGGATGGGTATTATATTTGAATATAGTATTTCAGGGACCATACCGATTGTCACAAAAATATGATCAATTCGGCTGAAGGATTGGTGTGGGTTTGAAAAGTATGTGTAGTTACGTTTTGTGGGATTGTGTTCTCTCCACTAGTCTACTAAATTGTATTTGGCTAATAAGTTGGGAAGGGTCCATTTAGCTTGGTGTTTAGGTGTGACATAGGGGGTTTTATCTAAGAATGGAAGAAGGACTTGGTTGGAGTCTCCGCAGATGAGAGTCCCTATTTTATGTGAATTAATTATTTGGAAAAGATGCGATAAGAAGGGTAACGGGTTTAGATTAGGAGCATAATAAGATACTATCGTGATCTCCGTATCTAACACTTGGCCTGTTAATAGTATGTATCTGCCCTCTGGATCTTTGATTTCCGTTTTTAGAGTGAATGGTGTGGTGCGATGAAAAGCGATAAGGGTTCCCCTTTTTTTGACTGAAGCAGAGGCTGAATAGACTTGTGGATAGGAGGGGTTAAAAAATCTAGGAGTCGTGTTCGTAGTAAAGTGAGTTTCCTGTAGGCAAACAATATGGGCTTTTTTGGTCTGAAATGTTCTGAAGGCCTTGGTTCTTTTCTGTGGCACATTCAATCCCTGTACATTTAACGACAATATATTCAATGGTGCCATGGTAGCTTTACTTCTCTGTCCATCTTACCGTAATAAACCGGAGGACATCTGGCCAGCCCAATCCCTGCAGACTTGGGGAAAGAAAAGGAAAAGGGGACTCTGGGGTATTCAACCTTGAAAAGGAAGGGAAACACAGAAAAAATTAGTAAATAAACAGTCAACAATAAACCAATAAAGTTTGTTAGGTTTACCCGTGGCGGGGATGGACTACCCCTGCCAGGGGAAAAGGGGATCCCATCAATCCCCCGCTTAATCTTGCGGGGAACTGAGGAGATCATGGTGGAGCACAGGTTGGTTCCGTGCGGTGGAAAACCGCTGTAAATATGTTCAAGTAAACACCGTCTGAGGTGTTTTTTCTCAACTAAGCTGTTAATAACATTTCGAACAGGATAACACTAACTGCTCGCCTTCTGTTGTTTAGGCGAGAGATATGAGAGGGGGTTAACTATCCTTAATTAATTAAATAAAGAGATTGTAGAATTCATTAGCCTATACCAAAGATGTTTTAATTGGATCATGTGTTCCATTGGAATTTTAGGAAAAAATTCCTCAAGTAGGTCCAATAGTTTGGGTAAGATTAGGCTTCTATTGATCAGATATATGTCAGATTGGGTATCTACCAGTGGCGGCTGGTGCTCAAAATTTTTGGGGGGGCGCAAACGAAGAAAAAAAAATCGCAGCCTCACTGTGCCCATCAAATGCAGCCACTGTTCCATCAATTCGCACCACTGTGCCATGCCATCAAATGCAACCACTGTGCCATGCCATCAATTGTGGTCACTGTGCCATCAATTGTCACCACTGTGCCATGCCATCAAATGCAGCCACTGTACCATGCCATCAATTGTGGTCACTGTGCCATCAATTGTCACCACTGTGCCATGCCATCAAATGCAGCCACTGTACCATGCCATCAATTGTGGTCACTGTGCCATCAATTGTCACCACTGTGCCATGCCATCAAATGCAGCCACTGTACCATGCCATCAAATGCAGCCACTGTACCATGCCATCAAATGCAGCCACTGTGCCATGCCATCAATTGTGGTCACTGTGCCATCAATTGTCACCACTGTGCCATGCCATCAAATGCAGCCACTGTACCATGCCATCAAATGCAGCCACTGTGCCATGCCATCAATTGTGGTCACTGTGCCATCAATTGTCACCACTGTGCCATGCCATCAATTGTGGTCACTGTGCCATGCCATCAAATGCAGCCACTGTACCATGCCATCAAATGCAGCCACTGTGCCATGCCATCAATTGTGGTCACTGTGCCATCAATTGTCACCACTGTGCCATGCCATCAATTGTGGTCACTGTGCCATCAATTGTCACCACTGTGCCATGCCATCAAATGCAGCCACTGTACCATGCCATCAATTGTCGCCACTGTGCCATGCCATCAATTGTGGTCACTGTGCCATCAATTGTCACCACTGTGCCATGCCATCAATTGTGGTCACTGTGCCATCAATTGTCACCACTGTGCCATGCCATCAAATGCAGCCACTGTACCATGCCATCAAATGCAGCCACTGCGCCATGCCATCAATTGTGGTCACTGTGCCAATTGTCACCACTGTGCCCTTTAATTGTCACTGTGCCAATTGTCCCCACTGTGTCACTGTCCAGTCATCCATCCACCTCGGAGCTTTATATAACCTGCTGGGACTTGTAGTTCTCCATCGTCTCCTGGGGCTCAGGTGCATGCAATCCATCATCTTTGTCTAGTTTTTCTCACTGCTGGGACTTGTAGTCCCATAGATGGTGGATTGCATGCACCTGAGCCCAGGAGAAGATGGGGAACTACAAGTCCCAGCAGGTTATAATACAAGACACCCATCCACCTAGGAGCCTTATATTATAACCTGCTGGGACTTGTAGTTCCCCATCTTCTCCTGGGCTCAGGCTGCTGACAGCTGGCATTTCACCCATAATATGCATTGCATTGAACATTAAAAATCATCAGTGACAACCGCCCAGAAACTTTCAATAAGCAGGGGGGGGGGGGGGGGGGGGGTCCTGACGGCCGCCTATTCGGCCAGATGGTACATTAAAAAAGTTTTAATAAGTGGGGGGGTTAGTGCTGGAGGGTGCCGCGATTTTGCCCGAAAATATATTTCTCACATGGGGGACTGGGGGGGAAGGCATGGCTTCAGTTAGTTCCCTACCTCTTTGCAGCAGATCCTCTCACTCAGGCCGTGCGTGTTCTATTGAGCTGCAGCGCTGAGGTCACTTCCTGTGCTTGGAGACTGTGAAAGAAAGCACCGCCCACTGGGGATGTGAAATAGTTCTATGCACTGTGTGCACTCACTGCACCCGCCCGGCCATCGCTCCGGAAATAGTGGCGCGTCGGTTTGCGCCACAAAGGCATATTTTAGCTGCCAGTGTAGCGCCGCGTCTGCAATTGCACAGACGTAGCTCTACCCAAACCGCACTATGCCCGGCGCCCGGTGCCGGGACACAGTGCACATAAGGATTTTTTTTTTTTTTTTCGTTTTTTTAAAGGGACATGTTTAAAAAAAAAAAAAAAAAAGTTTTTTTTTTTTTTTTTTTTTACTGGCTGGGGGAGGGGGGGCGGCGCCCGGGCGCCCCCTATGGACGGGCCGCCACTGGTATCTACCTATTGACCATTAAAACAATGCAGATTCTACACACCAAAACTCACCTTGCGCCTGGACGCTGACTAGGCTACTAGTGCACGAGGTGGTGTAATGTGGTGAAGCAACTTTGGATATTATAACTAGAGGAGGATAAGAGAATGGGTTTTAGAGGTGTCTCTTAGGTACCCGGGGTGTAATTAAATGGTGTGGGATGTCATAAGTCTGAGGGACCCTGCGAATGAAGAGGCAGGCCTTGTCGTTTCCTCCCCCCCCCCCTCCTCCCCACCCTGAGGTGAGGAGGAGGTGAGGAAATAAAAAGTGGGGGGGGGAAGTGGAAAAAAAAATGGAAAGAAGTAAGAATGTGATAAAGGTAGGAGTGCAAGGTAAAAAATGAAAAATAAGAATCGCAATAAGCGGTGAAAATGAGAATAAAATTGGGTCAAAAGAGAAAAATTTAAAAGTAGAAATTAAAAATAAGAGTAAAAAAAAAAAAAAAAAAAAAAAACATCAAGTTCTCAATCCATGCAATCTGTACATCTTTTCTTGTTAAGTGTTCTTGTGACCAGGGGAAGAAGAAATTCATGAGACACAAATCTTCCTCGTTTGTTTGTGTGATGAGTTCCATTTTTCTTTTCAGGTTGAATGCCATTGCGGGAAGATGTTGATGCTGATCTTCTGCGGGAGGAGTTGTGTGTGATACTGTGATCAATGAGCTTCAGATCAATTAAAGCTTGGTGTAATTGATCAGGTGATCTGCACACTATCTTTAAGCCCTGGAATGTAAATCTGAGGGAGAAGGGAAATCCCCATTGGTACTTTATGTTTCGCTGTTGTAATTCCACTAAAAGGGGTTTCATTGCACGCCGTTTGGTAATTGTCAGTTGCGATAGATCGGCGAATATCTGGAAATTGTTTCCCTGGAATGTTAAACTGCTCTTCTCTCTGGCTGCTTCCAGAACCTGCTCTTTTGTTCTGTAGTAGTGGAATTTTGCAATGATATCCCTGGGGGGTCCCTCAGATTTTTTTGGGGCTAATGCCCTATGTATTCTATCAAATTCCAGGCGTTCTACAGGCAGTCCCGGCACTAGCTCCTGACACAATGCTAGAATGGTACCTGAAAGGTCCAGGACCGTCTCAGGAATTCCCCTGAATCTCAAATTCGATCTCCTGGCGCGGTTCTCAAAATCTTCTAGTTTGCTATGAAGTACCAAGTTCTCCTCTTTAAGCGCATCTAGTTCTGATTGGCAATCTTGAGTATAAATTTCAATTTCATCCATTTTTGCCTCTAAAGTCTCTGTGCGGCAGCCCAAGTCTCTTATTTCCTTAGTTAGACTAGTGGTGATTTGCTCTGAGGTGCGCTTTAGCGCTTTATTCAGCATTTTATCGAATTGACTTAGGAGCTCTGAGGGGACTGTCTTACTTAATGTAGCTATTTGTGGGGTATTAGACAAGTCCTCCTCCTCACTGTCCGTGTCCATGTTCCTCAGAGAAGCTGCGGATTTCATTCCCTTTAACAAGCGTTGCTTGCCTTTCCCCTCAGTATTAGACTCTGAGGTAGCTGAGGTGGCTGAGGAGAATGCCGCCTTTTTTACAGAGCCCTTCATCTGCTGGGCCGTGCTATTAGGGTTGGATTTACCCTTATTTCTGGCACCCCCCAGCACCATATTTCAATAAAATGGTTCTCCTCACCTCCTGGGAACTCGACCCGTCGTTTTCTGTTCGTTTGCAGCTCTATTAAAATCAATTATTTGCGGTTTTCTTTCCCCACAGAGCGGAGCTCTAGTGCAGCATGACTGTGCAGCTAGACCCCCGTAAATACCCTTTTTTATGCATGCTAATATTGTGCTAGCTTTGCTTGCTGCAGCTTGGCATTGCATGCCGTTGTCTGTCATCTTCTAGAACCCCAGATCTTTTTCCATCTTGGATTCCCACAGAGGACCTCCCCCAGTGAGTAACTTGCATTCATATTTTTAGCCTCTTAGTGCATTATTTTGCAAAAGTGCATTATTTTACATAAGTGCATTATTTTACATAAGTGCATTATTTTAAATTTTTCAACATTAAACGTCATTTGGCATGTAGTTGCCTGCCCCTTTATTTTATTGAGGTCATCTTGTAAAGTCTATGGGCCAGATTCACAGAAAAAGTACGCCGGAGTATCTGCTGATACTCCGGCGTACTTTCAAATTTGCCGCGTCGTATCTTTATTTGTCATTCACAAACAAAGATACGACGGCTTTTGGCTAAGATCCGACAGGCGTACGGCGATCCACGAAGATACGCGCGTTCGTCGCAATCTCTTACGTCGTCGCTAGTCTTTTTTTCCCGTCATAAAGTTAAGAGTGCTATTTAGATGGTGTAAAATTACACCATCCATGTTAAAGTATGGCCGTCGTTCCCACGTCAAATTACATTTTTTTGTTTTTTGTGTAAGACGTCCGGGAATACGAAAGTACGTTACGCACGTCGCCATTCAAAAAACACGCCGGGGCGCCGTAATTTCACGCAAAGCACAGCGGGAAATTTCCTAACGGAGCATGCGCAGAACGTTCGGCGCGGAAACGCGCCTAATTTAAATGGTACACGCCCCATTTGAATTAGGCGGGCTTGCGCCGGACGGCTTTACGCTACGCCGCCGCAAGTTTACAGGCAAGTGCTTTGTGAATCAAGCACTTACGCCGAAAACTTGCGGTGGCGTAACGTAAAGGGGATACGTTACGCCGCCGTAGATATTCGTGAATCTGGCCCTTTATATCCTGCTGTGAAGTGATTACCCTGTTTATCTTGTTATCATGAGTAAACACTCAGATTTACCCCATCCTCTATATCAAATATTAATAAATTAAACAGAATTTGTCCCAAGGCAGAGCCCTGGTTTACCCCACTTACCAATCCAGACCAGTCTAAGTACAATCTTAAAACACCTGTGCAATGCTATATTCCAACACAGGGCAGCTACGCTCTCTCAATGGAAGTACATTGACTAGTGAATATATATAATGGAAGCGGACTACTACCCTTTTAAATCAGCAAAAAGGGGTTTGCCCAAAAATCTGTGAAAAATCCTGTGAAGTACTGCTGGTAAATTATCGGCAATTACACATATGGAAAGTAGATAAATCAAACATTAACCACTTAAGGACTGCCTCCTGCACATTTACGTCAGCAGAATGGCACAGCTGGGCACAAGCACGTACCTGTACGTCCCCTTTAAGTGCTCAGCCATGGGTCGTGCAAGCGCGAGTCCGAAGCTCCATGACCGAGTGTCCCGTGATCGGTCATAGGAGCTGACGAACGGGGAGAGGTGTGTGTAAACACACCATCCCCATTCTTTACAGTGGCAATGTGACTGATCGTCTGTTCCCTGATATAGGGAAAGGCGATCAGTGACGTCACATGTCCTGTCCTGCCCCACCCCCCTACAGTTAGAAACACATATGAGGTCACACATAACCCCTACAGCGCCCCCTAGTGGTTAACTCCTAAACTGCAATTGTCATTTTCACAGTAAACAATGCATTTTATAGCATTTTTTTCTGTGAAAATTACAATGGTCCCAAAAATGTGTCAAAATTGTCCGATGTGTCTGCCATAATGTCGCAGTCACAAAAAAATCGCTGATCGCCGCTATTTGTAGTAAAAAAATAAATAATAAAAATGGCATAAAACTATCCCCTATTTTGTAAACGCTATAAATTTTGCGCAAAACAATCGTTAAACGCTTATTGCGATTTTTGTTTACCAAAAATATGTAGAAGAATACGTATCGGCCTAAACTGAGAAAAAAAGTATATCTTTTTTGGGGGTATTTATTATAGCAAAAAGTAAAAAATATTGATTTTTTTTCAATATTGTCGCTCTATTTTTGTTTATAGCGCAAAAAATAAAAACCGCAGAGGTGATCAAATAACACCAAAATAAATCTCTGATTGTGAGAAAAAAAGGACGCCGATTTTGTTTGGGAGCCACATTGCACGACCGCGCAATTGTCAGTTAAAATGACGCAGTGCCGAATCGCAAAAACTGGCCAGGTCCTTTACCTGCATAATGGTCCAGGTCTTAAAGCGGTAGTTCACCCTCACTTACATCATTTTTCCATCGAGACAGGCATTGTAGCGCGAGCTACAGTATGCCTGTCCCGATTTTTTTACCCCCGTACTCACTGTGTACTCGTACATTAAAGATTTCGGCTCCCGCGGGGAATGGGCGTGCCTATGGAGAGGGAGGATGATTGACGGCCGGCCCTGGCACGTCACTCTCCCCGAAGACAGCCGGAGTAGGTCTCGGCTCTTCACGGCGCCTGCGCACAGGCTATGCGCAGGCGCCGTGAAGAGCCAAGCCTATTTCGGCTATTTCCGGAGAAGCGTGACGCGCCAGAGCCGGCCGTCAATCATCCTCCGTCTCCATAGGCACGCCCATTCCCCGAGGGGAGTCGGTATCTTCGATGTACGAGTACAAGGTGAGTACGGGGATAAAAAAATCGGGACAGGCATACTGTAGCTCGCGCTACAATGCCTGATTTTATGGTATAAGAAAAAAAATTTTTTTTTTTGCGTTTATAGGGTGAACCCCCGCTTTAAGTGGTTAAACAACTGCACAATCAAATAGATATGTATACAAAGTGTCAGTGCTTAAAGTGATTATAAAAGCAGAATGTTTTTTATCTTAATGCATTTTATGCATTAAGATAAAAAGCCTTCTGTGCGCAGCTCCCCTCCAGCACCCCTAATCCTTACCTGAGGTCCCTCTAGTTCCAGCAATGTTGCAGGAGTGTATTGTCTGCCCAGGACTCCCCTTCTCATTGGCTCCCGCTGCTGTCAACCAAAGTCAGCCAGCCAATGAGGAGAGAGAGGGGGTTGTTCAGTTTCATCTTTTTTTTACTGGCATTTCTCTGGAGACATAAAGGGGGGATGTGGGGGGCTTCTTTCCAGGGGAGGAGGGAGGAATTCTTGTTACCAATCTGGGAGATCAACCTGGACCAATTGGAATGAGTTACGGAACTTCCGGTAAATGTTCAGGTGAGCGTAAGGAGTGCTGGCGGCCATTATGGGTCAAAAGTAGTGCAAATGGGAAGTGCCACGTGTAACTCAGGTCTTTCTCGCGTAGTTTGTATAATAGAGTGCGCAAAGCCCTATGATTTTTCAAGGTTATCTGGGATAATTAATGGAAGAGCATGATGGTTTCCCCATTAAATCCAATCCAATCATTTCTTTGAGCTTTATGTATGATATCTTTTTTCAGCACAAAGTTCTGTAGACAGCAGATGAAGTCACGTGGGGGCATGGTATCCAGGCCACAAGCTCTCAGGGCCCTGTGAGCTCTCACAAACTCAGTCTCTGTGTCTTCAGGCCTTTCCAGCAGACTGTTAAATACCCTTTGTAAGGCTGGAATAATTTGCTCATTGTCCACTGACTCAGGGATCCCCCTGACTCTTATATAGTGTTGTTCATAAAAAGGGGGGTATTCCAGAGCTCCTAGCGATGTGATGCCTTTAAAACAAATGTAATAGTGTCTCTGATGGCACTTCTAAGCAGTGTTGTAACTAACAGCGTTTAAATAAACACCGTTAGGTAGCGATGGGCCTCCTGAGGGAAACGAATAATCTATCAGATTACTTTTGCCCTCTCGGCAACGCTGTTCCAATTACTGGGCAGCGTTACCGAAATTACTTAGAGCGTGCGGGGGGGGGCAGTCCGGGCAGACTCTGCCTCCTTCCGTGACGCTGCTTGTGAGTGACTCACCGCCCGACCACCTGACCAGCTGACGCGGCCTCGTCGAAAGTCACTCCGTACACTCCCAGCCACCTATCGGGTGGCTGGGAGTGTACGGGGTGACGTTTCGACGCGACCGCGTCAGCTGGTCGGACGGTGAGTCACAACAAGCAGCATCATGGGAGGAGGCGGAGTCTGCCTGGACTGCCCGGTGTTGTGCCGAGAATGGTTCCCCGTCGGAATCGGTTTTCCCTAGCTTTCGGCTCCGTTCGGAAATCTGCCTCTTTATTGCTGCTTCCCCGTGACGCTCCCTCCTACTATATCCACGAATGCCCATTAGCCCTCTGCTCTCCAGACTCTGCTTCCGCCCTACCCCCGTGCACGTCCCCGGTACAATGTCATTATTCATTACACAGGAGCATTGGAGCCCGCCGAGGAGATCATCATGACAGTCGGCGATGGAGAGGTACACAGGTACGCCCGCACAGTACACGGGACGGGACACACAGACCCAGGAGGTGGGGAATGGGGATAGAGCCAGATCATGATATCAGGCAGCTTAGCGGGCTTATCCAGGCTCTCCCCACAAAGGATGACATGCCTGGGCAGTGGGCAGTTGGGCACTGCGGGCAGGTGGATTTGATAATTAATTATACACAGTATTGCATTTGCTGGGCCTGCCTGGGCATGTGGAGCGGTCAGGTGGAGTGTGAGTGACACTCCACCGGACCGCTCCACATGCCCAGGCAGGCCCAGAAAATGCAATACTGTGTACAATTATTAATATCATCATCACACTCCACCTGCCCAGCAATACTGTACAATATAGATTCAGTGTGCAGTGTGAGTGACACTGCTGCAGTGCACACTGAATCTATATTGTACAGTATTGCTGCCTAGGCAGGTGGAGTGTGATGATGATATTAATAATTGTACACAGTATTGTTTCTTCACAGTAAGAGCTGTGAAAATGTGGAACAGACTCCCTCCAGACGTGGTTCTGGCCAGCTCAGTAGATTGCTTTAAGAAAGGCCTGGATTCTTTCCTAAATGTACAGAATATAACTGAGTACTAACATTTATAGGTAAAGTTGATCCAGGGTAAATCCGATTGCCTCTCGGGGGATCAGGAGGATTTTTTTCCCCTGCTGTAGCAAATTGGATCATGCTCTGCTGGGGGTTTTTGCCTTCCTCTGGATTAACTGTGGGTATGGAGTTGGGTGTATGGGATTGTATTTTGTTTTTTATTTTGTTTGTTTATTTATTTATTTTTTATTTTTTGTGGTTGAACTGGATGGACTTGTGTCTTTTTTCAACCTGACCAACTATGTAACTATGTAACTATTGCATTTGCTGGGCCTGCCATATACTGTACTGTACTATACTGTATAACTGTACTACAAAATTCCTTTACAAATAATGCATATTTTAAAATGTTATTAGTAATAACATTTTAAAATATGCATTATTTGTAAAGGAATTTTGTAGTGCAGTTATACAGTATAATACAGTACAGAATATGGCAGGCCCAGAAAATGCAATACTGTGTACAATTATTAATATCATCATCACACTCCACCTGCCCAGGCAGCAATACTGTACAATATAGATTCAGTGTGCACTGCAGCAGTGTCACTCACACTGCACACTGAATCTATATTGTACAGTATTGCTGGGCAGGTGGAGTGTGATGATGATATTAATAATTGTACACAGTACGAAATGTTCTAAAATACTGTATATAGTGTTTTTATTCTTCAATCAGTTAATATAAACATCTTTGATATTAAAGATGTTATAGAACATAATTGCATTGTAGAATATAAAAAAAAAATATCTCAGTTACTTTGCCGAGTAACTAGTTACTTTGCCAATAAAGTAACTGAGTCACTAACTCAATTACTTTTTCGGACAAGTAACTTGTAACTGTAACAAATTACTTTTTTAAAGGAAGATGAGCAACACTGCTTCTAAGTCAGTCTGTGTATTTAAAAGCAAGAGGAGGCAGCCATCCTCAGAGGGTGTCCATTACCTCTGTCAGCAAGAAGTATAATAAAAGAGGGGGGTGGGGGCGCCAACTGTAATAATCTTACTGTTATAAATGATGTAAGTATAGTGTATATACGTATAGGCTTACTTGATAATGATGTCCATCTACTTGCCAGTAGAATGAGCTATGAGCCCTGAGCGTGTAGCCTGTGACACTTCCCACTCTATGTCTAATTGCCCGCCCTGCCGTGTGACATCACTGTCGCTTCCGCGTTCCAGACTGGACAGCCTGTAGCTTCCTGTCATGTGACATCTCTGAGAAGCCTGTGATACGACATTCAAACATCGCCTACACCTTACGCCGAGGGATACACCACCAGAGCCTGCAGAGCGGCATCCACAGACCTTAGGACACCCCCATCCTCCATTGACATCTTTACCAAGTGAAGCTGTAAGTATATACACTATACTTACATCATTTAATCATTTACAACAGTAAGATTATTACAGTTGCGCCTCCACCCCCCTCTTTTCTTATACTTATATTGTTTTGTCTCCCCCTGCTGTCAAGGCCTTCTAAGTGTCTATTCATTTCTATGAAGTGTATAGAATGTTTTGCTGTCACTCTCTCCAGTCTGTTTATTGCCTTCTCTTTGTGTTTGTCAGCAGTGTTTTTCAGCAGAGGCTATTTTCCCAGTAAGCACTAGCAGATTGGTTTTGAGATCCGTTATGGCTGCTGAGAATGTGGCCTAATGTCTGCTGAAAAGCCAGACATATTAGCATAAGTGAGGGTGTGAAAGGAGTGTGAGAGTCCCCTACCGTTGTCCTCTGTAGCCGATTGAAAGCCCTCACTGAAATCCTCCTCTGGATGGGTCGGAGCCATCTTGCCTACAGCCACATTGCTCTGGGAGGAAGACTGGCTTTTGAAGAGGTCAGAGATGTTTCTGCCTGTGTAAGAGCTGCTGAATGGCGGGATTGGGTGTGAGGCATTCGGTAGTTCTGCTTTCTCATTATCGGGTGAGAAGAGTGCAGAAGGACGGGCTATAGGCTGTGAATCCCCTGGAGCTCCTCTAGTATGTTTTCATCTCAGCAGCGCGCCAAGCCATGCCCCCAGGAGGGCAGATTTATATAGGGCGAAGTCTTGCAGGGATTTAGTTTTATGCAACAGTTGTTTAAGAGCATGGCAATGTCTCTTAAGAATTCTGGTGTTATCGGTTTTCCAGGGTTGTAGATTGACAAGTTGAGCTGTAGCCGGGGCTGTTAACAATAACATGGATGTTGAAGTCTCCAAGAATTATAGTGGGTATTTCAGAGGAGAGAAAGTAGGTTAGCCAGGCAGTGAAGTCACCAAAAAAGTGAAATACTGGTCCAGGAGGCTGATAAATTGCTGCAATCCTCAGAGAAATGGGAGAAAACAGACAAATACAGTGCGTCTCAAAAAAAGGGAGAGATAAAGAGGGAAGGGTAGGAAGGACTTGGAAGCTGCTCTGCAGGGATAGAAGGAATATAGCTCCACCTCCATTCTGTCCATTGGGTCTGGGAGAGTGAGTCCAGTGGAGGCCACCATAAAAGAGGGCAGCAGGAGAAGCCGAGTCTAAATCTTAAAGACAGGTTTCAGTTATGGCGAGTATGTTAAAGTCATGAGACATAAAAAGGTCATGCACACATGTGAGCTTGTTACAGATGGAGCGGGCATTCCAAAGGGCGCATGAGATTGGGAGTTGGGTTTTTGAAAGCAGGGGGATAGAAATTAAACTGAATGGATTCCAGCTGTTAACAAAACACATAAATGTAGCACTAAAGTGTAACCAATGATGAATACACTGAGTTAAACTGTGTATACATATATCTGTGAATACATATGTCTAATAAATATGTGAAAAAAAGGCAGTCTCTGTAAAAAAGGGGTGATAGTCCAATAAATTAGAAGGTGATAGTTCTCCCTTATTCCAAACGTGTGAACAAAGAAAAGAAGAAGCCGTCACCATCTGGAGAGAGGCTTACCGGTGTGATTGAACCCAGAGGAACATACGTTCGAAAGGGTCAATCAGACGTGATGTAAATCCTGTAGGACCAATCAATTGCTGCAGCTCTCATACGACCTCCAAAACTCCAAGTTATGTTAACCAAAATGGATGGATGGTATATGCTAGTGTGGAGTGAGCCACCAGAGGTCAAAAAGCGAGGCCAAACGGAGAGTAACCATGGATAATGTTCTCGGCTTGCGTGGGTTTCCTCTAAGCTCTAGTTTTCTGCCACAACCAAAAACTTGCTAGTACATTTCTAGGAATCCAACCAAACTGGAATTCAATCTCTGTTCACTGCTTGGTGTGCCTTGCTCTGTTCATTGCAGCTTGATTTGCCTTGCAAATATTTGCTGAATTTGTATTTTGCGGGACTTCTTCTTTTGCTTCACAATTGTATAATGTGCAGCTAATGAGCCACTTTGGCTGTAGAGGAGGTGCTCCAATGCTTTGCTTCAACTCCGGTTCCCCCCTCTTGGTTTCTGGACGTCAGTCAGTTTCTGTTCCACTGATCTTGGATTGAATAAACCCTGGAGAGAAAATATTCTTCAGAGAAAACAAATGTGCCTTATAAATCTTTTTACAAGTTGGCTATGTTAGCGGAGTTTTTCAGATAAACAGTGGATTGCTTCACTCTCGCTGCACACTCGTGCAATAGGAAAAACACATTACAGTGAGCGCGAGAAATAAGCGACTGGGATCCGACTTGGATCCCCGCCAATATCAAGGCACTGTGTTTGGTATGAATCATGAGGGGAAACTCCACACCAGGCCCTTAGGTCTGGTATGGTATTTAAGGGGAATCTTTGTAAACTTCAGGTCCTGTTGGTCCTGTTGTGAACTTCAGGTCCTGCAGACTTCTCCCAGTCACCATGTATCTCAATGTGGCAACTAGCCTCTGCTCGGCAGTGATGGCTTGCCGCATGACACTGTCCTGCCTCATGATATAAGGGGACAGCAAAGCCAACAGACGGTAAAAAACGGGGTCCATCATCAGGGTTATTCTCCTGGATCTCCCGCAGCAAAGGCATATCAGAGAATCAGTCCCGCTGGAGCAACCAATTCTTTGTCCAGGAACTCCTCCTCACCCTGTTAATGGACTGAGCTTGGGCTAAAGCATGAACCCCAACACCAAGCCCACATGCATCACAAACTCTATGACAAGAACATACCTGACCCCGTCCCCCTCTGATGCAAGGATAAACGCCAGGCTTTCCCAGTGACAAAGATGGGTGGTTTCCATTGCATCAGAGGGGGGCGGGGTCACCCATCCACATCACTGGGAAAGCCTGGCGTTTCCCCTTGCGTCAGAGGGGGGCGGGGTCACGTGGCGGTGGCCCCACCCTCAGCTACATAAGAGCTGTCAGGCTAGCGCTGCGTCATTTCCGCGGTGTCTACGGTTGAGTCAGGATCGTGTGTGTGTGTACCTCGCTGGATATCATCGCTGGAGAGGAGATCGAGAGTGGATTACATCGCTGGAATCTTTTTTTTTTTCTTTTTTCTTTTTTTTTTTTAATAAAAGACTTATAAAGCTGTTTGTGTGGTTTTTAACAATTTGACTTTTTTTGTGAAATGGCAGGGGTACATTGTACCCATTATCAATTCACATAGGGGGGGCCAGAATCTGGGCGTCCCCTTTGTTAAAGGGGCTTCCAGATTCTGATAAGCCCCCCTGCCCGCAGATCCCCACAACCTCCAGGCTAGCTAGGGTTGTGGGGATGAGGCCCTTGTCCCCTTCAACATGGGGACAAGGTGCTTTGGGGGTCACAGACCCCCAAAGCATCCTCCCCATGTTGAGGGCATGTGGCCTGGTATGGTCTGGAGGGTGGGGGTGCTCTTTCGCCCCCCTCTTTTCCTGCGGCCTGCCAGGTTGCATGCTCAGATAAGGGTCTGGTATGGGTTTTTGGGGGAACCTCATGCCATTTTTTTTATTTGGTCCATACCAGATCTGAAGAGTCTGGTATGGATTTTGAGGGGGACCCCCCATTTTTTTTTTAAATGGTAATGGAATTTTGGGAGAACCCCACGCATTTTATTTTCTATTTTGTTTCCCTGCACAAAATTTAAATTTTTTAAGGAAAAAAAGCCATTTAAAATTACTCACGGCTATTAATAAATTGTCGGGTCCTGGCAATACACATTGTCATGAATTACCTCGGCCACCAGAGGGCGCTAGCGGCGCACCGGCACGCGCAATGCGCGCGCAATCGCGGCATCGCGCTCGTGCACGCGCGCACCGGCGGTAACGGCGCGCGGGAGCGCGCATCGGCGGTAACGGCGCGCGGGCACGTGCAGGCGTCCATCTGGCGCCAAAACAAACCTATTTAAAGTGTCCTGGGAGCCTGGCCCCTTGCTGTCCGGTCTGCAGCGTTTCCTGAGACCACCTGTACCTGTACCTGTACCAACTACTCCTGCTCGATCCAGATCCTGATACCCGGCTTGTCTTTGTTGTTCCTGTCTTCCGCCTGCCCTGACCTCGGCTTGTTCTGACCATCCTCCTGCCTGATCCCTGGTACTCCGCTGACCGCCTGTTGCCGACCCGGCTAGTCTACCTCTCTGTTACCTGGGCCTCTCCTGCTTACCAGTCCGGCTGCTCCTGCCTCTTCAGT
Organism: Rana temporaria; assembly: GCF_905171775.1. NCBI lineage: Eukaryota > Metazoa > Chordata > Amphibia > Anura > Ranidae > Rana > Rana temporaria. The sequence goes on along the minus strand of NC_053491.1, from coordinate 288,718,046 downwards.
CTTCTGGGACCCTGTTCAGTCTTCTGGGACCTGCTGCGGCCAGACTCTCCGAATACCTTCCTTTCCGGCTTACCCGCTGTTCCAGTGTTCCTGCCTCCAGGCTGCTACCTATCGGCCTGCACCTGCCCTTCAGAGACTTCCTCAGACTTCGCAGAAGCTCCATCTGGCCCCTGCACCAGCGTCATCCCTGGCGCTTGTGCGACTCTGCATTCCCGCTCCCCCTGTCTACTCTACCAGGGGTCCGGGATCAGAGGAGCAACAGCAGCCACTTCCTGCACGTCGGGCTCTCCCTTAAGGTACGTGACAGTACCGGACAGCCATGTCCGAGCCCGCGCAGGGAGTGGATCCGATGCAGGAACTCTGCCGCCATTTGGAAGGACTAACCCAGGCCGTCCGAACCCTGCAAGAAGGTTATACACGTCTGGAAAATCGGGTCCAAGCCTTGTCCACCCCTGCCACAGCCTCTGCGACTTCAGGGGCATCCGCTTCGCCATCAGTAATAATGCTGCCACCTGAACCTAAAGTTCCAATGCCCGAGAGGTTTGCAGGAGAACGTAGCAAATTTCGAGCCTTCCGCAACGCTTGCGACTTATACTTCGCTCTCCAACCCCGGACTTTCTCCCTGGAAGCCACTAAGGTGGGCTTCGTCGTTTCGCTACTGTCTGGCGAACCGCAAACCTGGGCTCATCGCCTCATGGAGAACAAGGATGAATCACTTGACAGCTTAACAGCCTTCTTCCAGGCTATGTCTCTGCTTTATGAGGACCCGCATCAGACCGCCACTGCAGAAGCTGCATTACATGCTCTACAACAGGGTCGCAGACCCGCAGAGGACTATGTGTCCGAATTCCGCAAATGGTGTTCTGACACAACCTGGAACGACTCGGCTCTCTGCTACCAGTTTCGCCTTGGCCTGTCCGAACCGATAAAAGATGAGCTGGCCCGGGTAGGAGTTCCTGGGACCCTGGATGCTTTAATCAACTTGACCATCCAGATCGATCGGCGCCTGAGGGAGCGCAGGACTGAAAGGACCACTGTCCCATCCCGCCCGGTCTGGATGATGCCACGGGTACCTTCCACGGTCAATCCACCTCCACCAGCTCCCACAGTCTCTTCTATCCCTGATACTTCAGAGCCCATGCAGCTAGGCCTCCTTCGCCCTTCACTTACGCCAGAGGAACGACAACGCCGTAGGGCCAACAACCTGTGCCTGTATTGCGGGGAGTCCGGACACTACGTGAGGACCTGTCCTGCCAAGCTGCGTAAGTGTCAATCCTTGTCGTCTGTATCCCTACCTGTCCTTCCAAGCAATTCCACTCATCTGGCTATCCTTGTTTTATTCCAGCTTCCAGGAAGAACTATACAAACCAGCGCCATTATTGATTCAGGAGCCTGTAGCTGCTTTTTGGATCAATCATTCGCCTTCAGATATCAGATTCCTCTCCGCCCCAGGTCTACTGGACTCTCTGTGTACTTAGCAGACGGCTCGGTGTTAAAGTCTGGTCCCGTCACCCAGGAGACCCAGCCTCTTGCCACCACCATTGCTGATAACCATCACGAACTCTTATGCCTGGATGTGATCAATTCCCCCCTGTTCCCTGTCATACTGGGAGTACCATGGCTCCAAGTCCACAACCCCCAGATTGACTGGGCCACTGGTAAAATTGACTTTAACTCTCCATTCTGCCGACAGCATTGCCTGCAACTACCGTCTCCACCTCTGCCATTACTCTGTTCGGACTCTGACATTGAGACTCGTCAATCCGTCCCAGAAATTTATCATGACTATCTGGATGTCTTCAGCAAAAAGGGGGCCGAGACCCTCCCACCTCACAGGGCCTATGACTGCCCCATCGAACTCCTTCCTGGTGCCGAAGTCCCCTTCGGAAGGATCTTTCCCTTAACCGGACTTGAACTTGAGACCCTGAAAACTTATATCGATGACAGCTTGAGGAGGGGGTTCATCCGTGCCTCCACGTCACCCGCGGGTGCGGGCATCTTTTTTGTTGAAAAGAAAGACCATTCCCTTCGCCCCTGTGTGGACTACCGGGAACTCAACAAAATAACTATTAAAAACAGATACCCTCTTCCCTTGGTACCCGAACTATTTCAGCGTCTGGGGTCCGCGGTCATCTTTACTAAATTGGACCTCCGAGGGGCCTACAACCTTGTCCGCATACGCGAAGGGGATGAGTGGAAGACCGCCTTCCGTACCCGTTTCGGGCACTTTGAATATCTAGTCATGCCCTTTGGACTCTGCAATGCTCCGGCAACATTCCAACACTTTGTCAATGACATTTTTAGAGATTATCTGGACCTCTTTGTGATCGTCTATCTGGATGATATCCTAATCTTCTCCCCTTCCCTAGAGAAACACCGGGTACATGTGAGGAAGGTGCTTGAACGTCTCCGTACCCACGGACTGTACGCAAAACCCAGCAAATGCGAGTTCGAGCGCCCCAGTATACAGTTTCTGGGACTTATCATCTCTGTAAGGGGCGTAGAGATGGATCCTCAGAAAGTTTCCGCAATTCTTGACTGGCCAGCTCCGACTGACAGAAAAGGTGTTCAGCGATTCGTCGGGTTTGCGAATTTTTATAGGAAGTTCATCAAAGCCTTTTCCAACATCATTTCTCCTATAACGGACTTGACTAAACTGTCTGCTCGGTTTCGCTGGACACCAGAGGCCCAAACAGCCTTCGAAACCCTGAAAGGCTTGTTCACCTCGGCATCCATTCTGAGACATCCCGACGCAAGCCTGCCCTACATTCTTGAAGTGGATGCATCTGAAACCGCGGTTGGAGCAGTCCTCTCTCAGAGGCAGGGTCCCAAGGCACTGCTATATCCTGTCGCATACTTTTCCCGTAAACTATCTGAAGCAGAGAAAAATTACGATGTTGGGGACCGGGAGCTGCTGGCCATAAAAGCCGCCTTGGAGGAGTGGCGGTATCTCCTGGAGGGCGCAGCGCACCCGATTTTGATTTTTACAGATCACAAAAACCTGGAGTACCTGAGGGTGGCCAAGAGACTTAGACCACGCCAAGCCAGGTGGGCACTTTTTTTTACGAGATTTTCATTCCACATCACGTACAGGCCAGGGTCAAAAAATGTCAAGCCGGATGCTCTTTCCCGCATGTACGCCAGTTCAGAGCCTCCCAATCCTCCGGATACTATTCTGTCATCAGGGAACTTTTTGTTACTACAAAGAGACTTGGTACCCCAAATCAGGCAGGCATCCGCTGGCATTTCTTCTCCACCTGATCCGGAGCTACAATCCAGGGACGGTTTGCTATGGTACCGGGATAAGATCTTCGTACCCGAGGGGCTGCGAGTTAGTGTTCTGGGCTCCTGCCATGACCACAAGCTGGCTGGGCACTTTGGGATACAAAAGACCGCTGAACTTCTGCAACGCACCTTTTGGTGGCCCCAACTCCTGAAGGACTGCAAGGATTATGTGGAATCGTGCACTACGTGCATTCGAAACAAAGGTAGTAAACTCAGAGCCTGGGGGCTCCTTAAGCTATTACCCGTACCGGAAAGACCTTGGAGAAGGATCTCCATGGACTTCATCGTGGAACTTCCCCCATCAGAGGGCTTCACCACTATCTTTGTGGTAGTGGACAGGCTGTCTAAGATGGCACACTTTGTCCCCTTAAAGGGCACACCCTCGGCTCCAGAGACGGCTAAAGTCTTCATCAGAGAAATTGTCAGACTCCACGGCATTCCTGCGGATATTGTGTCCGATCGTGGAGTACAGTTCACCTCTAGGTTTTGGAGGGCACTTTGCAGTAGTCTCGAGATCGGCCTATCGTTTTCCTCAGCATACCATCCTCAGTCAAATGGGCAGACGGAGAGAACGAATCAGACCCTTGAACAGTATCTCCGCTGCTTCTCGTCCTTTTCGCAAGAAGACTGGGTTTCTCTGCTGCCCTTGGCGGAGTTCGCTTATAATAATTCTATCCATTCGGCCACCAAACAGTCTCCTTTCTTTGCCTACTATGGGTTCCATCCACTGTTCCTCTCCAATTCTGTTCCAGAAAGTACGGTACCCGCCGTTCAAGACACCTTGGATTTCTTTAACTCAAATAACAGGATCCTGCAGGAAACAATGACCCAAACACAGGAACGCAATAAGGAAATCTTTGACAGGAGAAGAAGGGGGGAACTCAACTTAGTACCCGGAACTAAAGTTTACTTGTCCACCTTGAACTTAAGGCTTGCATGCCCTACGAAGAAACTAGGTCCTAAGTTCGTGGGTCCCTTTGCTGTCAAGAGAAGGATAAATGAGGTGGCCTACGAACTTGACTTACCAGAGTCCTTTCGAATCCACCCGGTGTTTCATGTTGCCCTGCTCAAACCGGACGTTCCCAACTCCTTCCCTGGACGGGATACCGATCCCCCAGAACCAGTATTGGTCGATGGTGAGGAGGAATTTGAGGTGGAATCTATCCTGGATTGCAGGAAGAGACGCAACCAAATTCAGTTCCTCGTTAAATGGAAGGGGTATGGGCCGGAGGAGAATTCATGGGAACCGGAGGACAACATACACGCCGAAAGACTAATTCAGTTGTTTAAAGACTCTCACCCGCTGAAGATGACTCAGTTGGGCATCCGGAGGCTGCCCCTTGGGGGGGGGGCAATGTCATGAATTACCTCGGCCACCAGAGGGCGCTAGCGGCGCACCGGCACGCGCAATGCGCGCGCAATCGCGGCATCGCGCTCGTGCACGCGCGCACCGGCGGTAACGGCGCGCGGGAGCGCGCATCGGCGGTAACGGCGCGCGGGCACGTGCAGGCGTCCATCTGGCGCCAAAACAAACCTATTTAAAGTGTCCTGGGAGCCTGGCCCCTTGCTGTCCGGTCTGCAGCGTTTCCTGAGACCACCTGTACCTGTACCTGTACCAACTACTCCTGCTCGATCCAGATCCTGATACCCGGCTTGTCTTTGTTGTTCCTGTCTTCCGCCTGCCCTGACCTTGGCTTGTTCTGACCATCCTCCTGCCTGATCCCTGGTACTCCGCTGACCGCCTGTTGCCGACCCGGCTAGTCTACCTCTCTGTTACCTGGGCCTCTCCTGCTTACCAGTCCGGCTGCTCCTGCCTCTTCAGTCTTCTGGGACCCTGTTCAGTCTTCTGGGACCTGCTGCGGCCAGACTCTCCGAATACCTTCCTTTCCGGCTTACCCGCTGTTCCAGTGTTCCTGCCTCCAGGCTGCTACCTATCGGCCTGCACCTGCCCTTCAGAGACTTCCTCAGACTTCGCAGAAGCTCCATCTGGCCCCTGCACCAGCGTCATCCCTGGCGCTTGTGCGACTCTGCATTCCCGCTCCCCCTGTCTACTCTACCAGGGGTCCGGGATCAGAGGAGCAACAGCAGCCACTTCCTGCACGTCGGGCTCTCCCTTAAGGTACGTGACACACATACAAGTTTTTTTCAATGACTTTTAATGAATAGCTGCGAGTAGTTTTAAATTACTTTTTTTCCTTAAAAAATTCCATTTTGTGCAGAGACAGTTCTAAGCATGGGAAACACGCACCACTTTACAGGCATACTATACACACCTCCCAGGTACGAAATTTTAAGTAATATTTCACTTTTATTGTTTCACTTTAAGCATTATTAAAATCACTGCTCCCGAAAAAAAAATGTTTTGCATTGATACATGTCCCCTGGGGCAGGACCCGGGTCCCCAAACACTTTTCAGGACAATAACTTGCATATTTGCACTTTTGATTTCTCACGTTCGAGTCCCATAGACTTTAACGGTGTTCGCGTGAACTTTTGGTGTGTTTGCATGTTCTGGATGCGAACTGAACCGGGGGGTGTTCGACATTCCTGTTTCCCCCACGATAATGGGTTTTGTGGGCATTTTTCAGGGTTGTTTTATTTTTGTTCTGTTATTATATCATGCTGTATTTTTAGCACATTATGTTCTACCAGTGCTCTGGCCTCATTTATGTATGTCATTTTGTACTCTATTTGTTCAAAATAATAAAAAGATTGAAAGTAAAAGACAAATACATTTGCTTTAAAATATATTATTGCTTCCTCTGTAAAAAATACTTTCAGACTGTTTTTTTAATCATTTTAATTCTGTTTAACTTTTTTTAGACACTGTATATGCATTTGTAAAAGTGAACGCCTATCCCCTGTTATGAATCCATAAATATTCACAAAGGTTACTTTGCCAGATGACAAATCTGAAATTCTGAAATTATTATGACAATCTGAAATTCAATATACTAATTTACAGACAATTCCATTTAAGAAGTCATCTTTTGCCTTCACTGTCTTAAAATTATAATGAGCTTATCAGAGAAGAACAGTGGAGTTAGCAAGAAGCCAAATTTGACCAAAAAAAAGGTTCTTTATATTTCCATTTAAATACAAACTCTTTGTTTGGCTGGTTTTAATTAAATAAGATGTCATAAGCATGCAAATTTCTAGAAATAAATCTGCATAAAATGTTCTTGAGCGTTCTTCAAGGAAGAAAATTATTTTTATTAGTTTTCTATCAGTTAGCAAACCAAAAGACTAGAGATGGGTGGCATAGGCCTCTGCAAATTAAATGCATATACTCAGTTGACTAAAAAACAAATATCAATGATTTATTATTGCTGTCACAAATTCACAAGGTTTGCCTTACTTTGTGGACATCTATTCGGACATACTGCCACATTCATGAAGCTGTAGATGACTCCCACTAATCTGACATAGCAGTTTCGTGTAAAAATGTCTGATTCAAAACAATGGTTTGGAGTGTGCCTTCAGCTTCTGAAGATCAAACAGCTAGGTAGTGGTGGGCCACTCTTCTAAACTGATTTTGTATGTCGACTGGTTACTTTTAAAGCAAAATATTCAAAGCAATGTAATGAGCAAGGTGGTATCCATCTTATAAGTGCAAATGATTGTACTTTTCAGTATGAAAACATGATTACAAATCTGAACCAAACAGACTGCTGACCAAAAGCAAGATGAAATTGTGCACATGTATGATAGCCAAGCAGTGATTTTATGTTAGCTTTTGTTTGTTTGTTTATTCTTGCAGTGGTAACTGGGCTTATTGTTAAATGTACTGTACATCTGTTTATGGCTGTGCAAGATCCAATGCATGTACATTTGTATGAGGCATTTCGATCATATATTAGCTGAGTAATTAATAGAGGTTGCCATTACTAGATTCCTTTCAAAACAGCTTTGGCTGTTTTACTGATGTAGCGGCAAAGCTGTTAAGTAACAGTAATAAACATTGAACTAACATAGAGAAACAAGTGATAGCAGCATGCACTTTTCCCATGATAGTCACTCAATCTGGGCTGTCGGGGGGGGGGGGGGGTATTTGTAGGCTTTTCATAAGGTATTTTCTTTTTTTCTGCCCAAAAATTCAATATAAGTGAAATTTCACATATACAGTATGTTAGCCCCCACAATCTAGATTATTTCCTTATCCAGAAAAGTATTTTTTTAGAAATTGGTAAGATGCTTTACTTTATGGAAATAATAATTCAGCAAAGGCAGGGTGGTGTAATGTTTTCTAGACGCTATACACACCACCTTGCTGTACCCTCCCAACTGCACCACTGTTGGATGAACCTCAACAAGGGGGAACAAACCTTTCCTCTACTATGTTGAGTGGAGGTATCTGGACTATAAACAATGGCTCAGATTCTCAAAGGACTTACGACGGCGCAGCGCCATGTATGCCGTCGTGAGTCCTAATCTGGCCTGTCGTATCTATGCGACTGATTCTTAGAATCAGTTAGGCATAGATATCCATTAGATCCGACAGGCGTAAGTCTCTTACGCCGTCGGATCGTAACTGCAAATTTTTTTTGCCCGCTAGGTGGCGCTTCCGTTGATTTCCGCGTCGAGTATGCAAATTAGCTAGATACGCGAATTCCCGAACGTACGCGCGGCCGACGCAGTAAAGTTACGACGTTTACGTTAGGCTTTTCCCTGCGTAATGTTGCCCCTGCTATATGGTGGCCTAAGTGCGGCGCAAAAATGTTAAGTATGGCCGTCGTTCCCGCGTCGAAATTTAAAAAAGTTACGTAGTTTGCGTAAGTCGTCCGTGAATGGGGCTGGACGTCATTTACGTTCACGTCGAAACCAATGACGTCCTTGCGACGTCATTTGGAGCAATGCACACTGGGATATTTTAGGGACGGCGCATGCACAGTTCATTCGGCGCGGGGACACGCTTCATTTAAATGATACATGCCCCCTACCCGCCAAATTTGAATTCCGCCGGGTGATTTACGCTACGCCGCCGCAACTTTACAGGCAAGTGCTTTGTTAATAAAGCACTTGCCTGAAAAACTTGCGGCGGCGTAACGTAAATTGGATACGTTACGCCGTCGCATAGATACGCCATTCTACGGGAATCTGGCCCAATGTTTTCAAAAATGTATGGGGGGTGCAATTATTTTTTTGGCCTACTTTCAAGCTCCTACACCATGTAACCTTTGTTACATCTTACTACTTAAATGTCAGCATTGGCTTTTTTTCTTTCCTAGTAACAGATGGACTAGGACACCAGGGACTGTCAGGCAGCAGTGGAGAGGAAAACCTATACTTTAGTCATCTTCTTCCTCTGAGGATTAGCAGGTAGCTCCTCAACAAAGAAATAGGAATAACCTGTGTCACCAGTTTTTGAAAAGCACAATTTTGACCCGAGACACGTGGTGTCACAGGTGACCCTGCCCCCTCTGATGCATCACAGGAAACCCCTGTTGTGTCAGAGGGGGGTGGGGTCACCCATGATGCCACGGGGAAACCAACGGAAACCACGTTACATCAAAGGGGCGGGGTCACCTGTGACACCACAGGGAAACCGCCAGAAACCATGTTGCGTCAAAGGGGGTGGGGTCAGTTGTCCACGTCACAGGTGGCCCCGCCCTAGGTTATTTAAGAGCTGTCAGATGGGTCGCACATCATTCGACCGGGTGCCTCCTATGGAGGCTGTATCGTTCATGGCGGTGGGTCCGGGTTGTAGAAGGATTACAGTGCTGGAATTTTTGTGCTGATTTTTTATTAAAGGACTTGTCCCAAGGCGTGTGTGAGTTTTTTCACCCTTTTTGTCACTTTTTTGGGTGAAATGGTAGGGGTACCATGTACCCCATTACCAATTCACATGGGGGGCTGGCATCTGGGGGTCCCTTTTCTTAAAGAGGCTTCCAGATTCCGATAAACCCCCCGTCCGCAGACCTCCACTACCACCGGGCAAGGGTTGTGGGGATGAGGCCCTTGTCCCCATCAACATGGGGACATTCTTCCCATGTTGAGGGCATGTGGCCTGGTGAGGTTCTGAAGGGGGTAGCTCTCTCGTTTCCCCCTCTTTTCCTCGGGCTGCCAGGTTGCATGCTCGGATAAAGGTCTGGTATGGATTTTTGGGGGGAACCCCACGCCATTTTTTTTATTTTGGCACAGGGTTCCCCTTAATGTTCATACCAGACCCAAAGGGCCTGGTAATGGACTGGGGAAACCCATGTCGTTTTCTTCAATAACTTTTATCTGTATTGCCAGGACCCGACAATTCATTATAGCTGCGAGTAGTTTTGAATGACTTTTTTTCCTTTAGAAATGTCATTTTGTGCAGGAACTTTGCTAAGCACAGGAAACATGTGCTACTTACAGGCATACTATAGACACCCCCCAGGTACAAAATTTAAAAGAATATTTCACTTTTATTGGTTCACTTTAAGCATTATTAAAATCACTGCTCCCGAAAAAAAACTGCCATACAGAGCAAACAGATCACCAGACTGCGGGTATTACCCAGATTCTCTGTTATAATACCAAAGAGCTCACTTGAGCTGAATGCTATGCAAATTTTTGTGGACCCCATCTTGTTTACCCCTGTATATACAATATGCATCAGTGTCGCGCAGACAGCCGAGATGGAGGGGGGAAATCTGAGACTTGACGCATGCACGCAGCAGGGCACAGACTGTGGGGGGCTGTGTTGGATGCCAGCACCGTGGTCTCCCGATGGGGGCCTATTTCTAGTGCAGGGTGAACGTGTTGTCTATGTGGTCCATGCCTCTGGAGGGATGTCCCCCCCCGCTCCACCGCCACGGCGCCGCCACCATGGAACTGTAGGGGCTGTACAGAAGCCACCATGCTGCCAGATATTTTACATGCAGCGCTGTGCAATCACATGGTAACATGTTAATCTTCACACTGATCTATTGACTATTCACTGTTTGGTCTGTGAATGAGATCTATGGCCCCAACAAGCAACTTCACCACTTACTCCTACCTGCAGACCATTAAGAAGTTGGTTGGATAACTAGCCAGATTGATGAAATACAGCATACTGGGCATTAACCCTATCCTGGTGTAGTGACTCTGAGGACTCTCCTGCCCAAAGGGGGCATTTCGATTTATTGGTTGATTGATCCTGGGAGGCTATCGCTAATCCAGACGCCCTTGGATAGCACATGGCATGTTACATGTATGAGTGTCCTCTGATATAATCCCTCTGCTTACAGTCAAGGAATGAAGGTCCTGAGGAAGCATAAAGCTAAACGTCGACCTCCCTGTTCTAGCAGCAATAGGGATCAAATATGTTTTATTTACAATATGTGGTTATATCTATGAGAGCTCACATTTTCTTGCTTTTATTTTGTAAATATATTTTTTCTTGTAATATGTTTGTAATAAATTGTATTTCATAAGATTATGTAGTGTTCCTTTTCTTGTACCATTAAAGTACACTCAAATAGTCCTATACCCTTAAACAGTCTATATATGGATGTGGTACCCCTTAACTATTTTCCTTTAGTACAATATGCATTGGTACTCTGGTATTTTTTTCTGGTGGTTTTCTCCTTTTGTCCTGCATGTCAGTTTTTGGACTCAATACACATCAGACTACTAGCCCAGTGTGATTACATTTGTGTTTTGATGTGACCTTTCTGGTTCCCTGTATACCATCTTCTTTGTTTTCCTTTTTGCCACTGACACATAAGCTACCCATAAAGTTTGTGTACTGTATAAATGATTAGTACAAATATATAGGTGTGTGTGTATTTACTGTATATATATGTATATACCGTATATAAAACCATATTCTTAAAGCTGAGTACATATTATGCAATATTTAGATTCTCCTACGCCGGGGGTCGTCTTATACGCCGGGTCAGCTGCTCGGATGCCTGCTGGATGTGCGTTAATACTGTATGTAGCTTCAGCTGTATATATATAACCCTCACAGTTAGTCTTGGTGTGCGCTGGAACGCCCTACTGTGTGAACTATTATATCAAGAATTTTAATTACATGCCATTGTTGAACAGTGGTAGAAAAATTGGGCCTTTGGTGCTGGCGCTGGTGCCACAACACTGTAAGTCCTCACAGTTACTCTTGGTGGGAGCAGGAATGGGCCCTGCTGTAAAATATTAGATAAAGAATTGTAATTACATGCCCCTGTTGAAAAGGGGCTGAAAAATTGGGCCTTTGGTGGTGGTGGTGGTGGTGCTGGTGCCACAACTCTGTAAGCCCTCACAGTTACTCTTGGTGGGCACAGGAATGGGCCCTGCTGTGAAATATTAGATCAAGAATTGTAATTGCATGCCCCTGTTGAACAGGAGCAGAAAAATTGGGCCTTTGTTGGTGGTGGTGCTGGTGCCACAACACTGCAACCCCTCACAGATACTCTAGTTGGAGCGCAGGAATGAGCCTGCTGCAAAGTATTGCATCAAAAATTGTAATTACACGCCCCTGTTAAACAGGGGCAGAAAAATTGGGCCTTAGCCACTGGTGGTGGTGCCCAGAACCCAAATTTTTCTTACAAGCTATCAGCAAGATCATTGAGGAGGAAAAGGATGGTCACTCAGCATAACAGGATAATCACTCAGCATCAGCATAGGCAGTCTTGAAGGGATCTGACATTTCAAAAAAAATTATTCAGTTACATCAGCATCAGGAGCTTGGTAGCTGGTGGTGATCCAAGCCTCATTCATTTTTATGAAGGTCAGTTGATCGACCGAGTCGGTAGAGAAGCGCACCCTGTGATCGGTTACAAAGCCTTCAGCAGCACTGAATGTGCGCTCTGAAAGAATGCTGGATGCAGGACAAGCCGGTAGCTCAATTGCGTACTGTGCAAGCTCTGGCCAGTGATCCATCCTCAAGACCCAGTAAGCCAGAGGATTTTCGTTGGTAAAGATGTCCAAGTCTGATCTTGCCCCTAGGTTTTCCCGCACCATTATTGTCCATTATTCCACGCAGTGTGTGCTCCAACAGGTGAATAACAGGGACAGTGTCACTGATGCATGCACTGTGACTGCTGCTTACAACCCTTGTGACCTCCTCAAATGGTGACAGGACAGTGCATGCATCCCTGATCATGGCCCACTGGCGTGGGGAAAAAAAACAAGCTCCCCTGACCCTGTCCTGCTGCCATATTGGCACAGATACTCATTGATGGCCCTCTGCTGCATGTGCAGCCGCTGCAGCATGGCCAAGGTAGAGTTCCACCTGGTGAGCATGTCACAGATTAGGCAGTTCTTGGGCAGGTTGTATTTCTTTTGGAGGTCTGCCAGCCAAGCACTGGCATTATATGAACGTCGGAAATGCACACACACTTTCCTGGCCTGCTTCAGGACAGCCTGTAAGCCCGGGTACCTGCCCAAGAACTGCTGCACCACCAAGTTAAGGACATGAGCAAAACAGCGCACATGGGTCAGCTGTCCCTGTCGCAGGGCAGAGAGGAGGTTGGTGCTATTGTCGCAAACCACCATTCCTGGCTTAAGCTGGCGTGGCGTCAACCACCTCTGAGCCTGCCCCTGCAGATCTGACAAAACCTCTGGCCCAGTGTGGCTCCTGTCCCCCAAGCACACCAGCTCAAGCACTGCATGGCATCTCTTTGCCTGCGCACCTGCATAGCCCCTTAAACGCCTCCGGAGCACCGCTGGTTCAGAGGACACATCAGCACAGGAAGAGGCCACAGAAGAAGAAGAGGAGGGGGTGGAGGGGAGAGGTGTGTCACAACCAGTAGTAGCATTTTGGAGGTGTGGTGGCGGAACAACCTCCAACACTACTGTACCTTGTCCTGCATCCTTCCCAGCTGCCAGCAGAGTCACCCAATGCACCGTGAAAGATAGGTAACGTCCCTGTCCATGCCTGCTGGACCATGAGACAGCGGTAATATGCACCTTACCATTGACTGCCCTGTCCAGCGAGGCATGGACATTGCCTTCGCCTTACGTGAGAAAAAGTGGCGTTTGGGAACTTGCCACTGAGGTACCGCACATTCCACAAATTCACTGAAGGGGGCAGATACTACCAACTAAAAAGGCAGCAATTGAAGTGTTAGCAATTTAGCTAAGCTAGCATTCAACCACTGGGCATGTGGATGGCTGAGAGAAAACTTCTTTTGGCGCTGCAGCAGCTGGGGCAGGGAAATTTGCCTGGTACAATCTGCCATCGGTGTACCTATAGTAGATTGCCCGCAAGTACTTGGCTGTGACACACCTAATTCTACACCTTCAGTCCTATCAGTGCAGGCTTCAGAGAGGACTGAGGGTATAGTGGGGTTGGAGAACCCAGCTGATGAGGAGCAAGGAGAGGTCTGCTTTGTTCTTTGGTGTGGGTCTTTGAGGTACGCTTGCCAACGAACTGCATGGCAGGTGATGTTTTGGCCACGCGAGATACGCTTGAGACATATGTTGCAAATGCGATCTGATGCACTCGTCTCAAAAAAGGCCCACACCAAAGAACTTTTGGAATAATGCTGCACATGCGTAGCTCTGCGTTGTGATGTAGTCGGTGTGCTGCCCTTAAGCTGGCCCCTGGAGGGCATCCTGCCTCGTTGGAGATGTGCCTCCACCTCCTCTCTTTTATCAGGCACCTACGTAGAGTCAGTGACCTCATCATCCCCTCCCTCCTCATCACTGTAGAAAACCTGGCAGTATGCTGCAGCTTGGGGAACATGACTGTCAGATTGCTTTCCTTCTTGGGCACCCCCTCTCTCTGGGCTCACGTTACTGCCTTCCTCTAGCTGTGTACCATCATCGAGGCCTTCCAAACGCTGCGCATCCTCCTGCATCATGTACCCAACACTGTGGTCAAACAGTTCGGGGGACTCCTCAGGAGGACATGGTGGGGCTAGGGAAGGAGTGACTGATGACATTGAGCAGAGGGAAGAGGCCGTGTTGGCAGCTGATTTTCCAGACAAAGTACCCTGAGCCTGGGTGAGAGAGGATGAGGAGGATTAGGACGGCTTGGTCATCCACTCTACCAAGTCTTTGGCACGTTGCGGCTCAACACAGGCAGCTGCTGAAAAAAAGGACGAGCGTGTCCCACGGTCATGTGCTGATGAGGATGCACCGTGTCCATGACCAGCACTGTTGCCTCTAGATGCAGAGCCTGCTTGCCCTCTTTTATCGGCTTGTGACTCTCTGCCCCTCCTTGTTGTCCTTCCAGACATACTAATGGCCTACAGAGGACACAGACAGTACACCACGTGAAAGTTCTTGCAGCAATATACCCTGCCTGTAGTATTAATATGAGAAGATCCCTGCTTCTAGGAGTAAATATAGCAAACGCCAGCTTTAGGTTAGGTGCACAATGTGCAGAGGACACAGGCAGTACACACACCACGTAGCTTTAGGTGCACACTGCAGAGGACACAGACAGTACACACACCACGTAGCTTTAGGTGCACACTGAAAAGGACACAGACAGTACACCACGTGAAAGTACTTGCAGCAATATACCCTGCCTGTAGTATTAATATGGGCAGATCCCTGCTTCTGGGAGTAAATATGAGAAACACCAGCTTTACGTTAGGTGCACAATGTGCAGAAGAACACAGACAGTACACACACCACGTAGCTTAAGGTGCACACTGCAGAGGACACAGACAGTATGCACACCACCTAGCTTTAGGTGCACACTGCAGAGGACACAGACAGTACACCACCTGAAATTACTTTCAGCAATATATCCTGCCTGTAGTATTAATATGAGCATATCCCTGCTTCTAGGAGTAAATATGAGAATCACCAGCTTTACGTTAGGTGCACAATGTGCAGAGGACACGGACAGTACACACACCACGTAGCTTTAGGTGCACACTGCAGAGTACATAGACAGTACACCATGTGAGAATACTGCAGCTAGCACAATCACCTGCCTGCCTGTCAGTAAATTAGGAAGAGCCGATCTAGCTAAACTCTACAGTGTATAAATATATATACAACACCTGGGATGCACATATATCCTCTACACACTGTAACTCTAACTGATTAGCCTGCCTGCCTGCTCTATCTACCTGCAATAAATGACACTCTCTCTCTGTCTTCTCTCAACCACTGCAACACACTACACAAGGCCGACCTGCAGGCGGCCTTTTATAGTGTGGGGCATGTACTAAACCCCCTGAGCCATAATTGGCCAAAGCCACCCTGGCTTTGGCCAATTATGGCTCTCTGTTTTTTGCAAGCTGTGATTTGCCAAGCATGCGGGTCATAGTGCATGCTTGGCCAATCATCAGACAGCAATGCACTGCGATGCTGCAGTGAATTATGGGCCGTAACACGCCACTCGAATTTGGCACGAACGGCCCGTAATGTTCGTATTTGGACAAACTGTCGAACATACGATGTTCGAGTCGAACGTGAGTTCGACTCGAACACGAAGCTCATCCCTACTGATGTGTAAACTGTGTTATGAATGGCATAAAGGGCCATTGTTATCAAGCAAAGATTTCCACAAAGACAAAATTAATGCAGAATCTAAACAAGATACCTCCAATGCAACCTATCAAATGTTTTCATAAGTTGGACCAAAAAATCAGCAAGTGCCATCCGATGTATGTCTGGTTTGGTTTGTCTTGACTATGGACAGTACCAATGTACACATTTGTGAGGATAATATTATAGCATAAAGTGGTATTTTGTGGATATACAGATACTCAAATTGAATCACCTCATCCCATATATGCATAGAGAAAAAAAGAGAGGGAATGGGTACCTCATAGTCCCAGGGTTCCTAGGTACCCATTCTCCCTTTTTTTTTCTATTATAGCATAAAGCTTGATGTCCATGTGCAACAGGGAGATGACCCTTTAAATTAGCTGGGTTTGTCATTGGCTGTGATGATTTAGACAGAGTCACAATAATAACCTGTCGCCCAGGTTCACACTGGGGTGTGGGAGTGAAGCCGTGCAAGTTCAGCTGAACTTGCATGATTTCACTCCAGCTGGCAGTCCCGATTTCAGCCGCGATTACAGAGACATCTGTGCAGGTTTCGCAAAATCACAAAAAGTAGTACAGAAACGTAAAAGAGGGGGAACCAATGCGCAAAACCACACCTAACCAAGGGCAATAATACAAATAATAAATAATGTAATAATACTACAATTAAGAACAATACTAAAAGAAGCAGCCACTACTATAAAAGTGCTCTCGCACCAATCGATATGTGTAAACGTAGGGGGTGTAATGACGCTTACTAATGCACAGCACCATGTGATAATAAATAAGTGATGAAATATAAATGTTTCACTCTGAATTCCTCACAGATTCCTTACACACCAAAACTAAGATGTAAAGGAAGGGAAATGTGAAAATAATGACATCCGGCAAATAGTGACTCAAATCGGAATTTGAGATCATAACATTGAAAAAATGTGAAACAATTGTAAAAGTTGTTAAATTGAAGTGAAAAAATCCATGCAAATACTAATACAATAATAAAGTATATGTGAACCAAAAAATATTCAATAAGTGCACTCAATATGTGCTAAAAAATAGTTCAAACAAAGTGTTCAAAGAAAAAAATCCATGCACAAAAGTATTCCAAATAAATAAAAAAATGAATGAAATAAAGTGCTTTGTGCAACAATTTCCGCGAAGTGCAATATATAAAACAAAGTGCTTGATGCAAAAGTTTCCACAAAGTGCGATAGTGCTTGATATAAGGGTGATGCTGCAGTCCAATGCACGATCCCTCCGTGTGGTAGTGCAGATCGGATAAAATAAAAATACCAGCCTCTCACCTCAAGAAAGACTAGTAAAGCCTATGTGTTGTAATGGAGACCAGCAGGTGGGTCAGGATAATCCAAGCTATTTCCAGCATCCGTCCACAGGTCATCCAAAAACGGCTCTCAATAAAAGCAGAATGCGCACTCCATAGTGTAGTAAGTATAGACAAGTTTAATAAAAAATCGTAACACTCACAGTTTAAAATTATCCGTTACAGGAACACGAGTAACAAACAGCAGTAGCAGATCTCCGCTCTCGGCCGCGAGCGGAGATGACGTCACCGACGGCACTTCTCTGATTCCCTGACGCGTTGCGTGGCTGATCGACGCCACTTAATCGTAGGTAAGGAGTGCCGTGGGTGAGCGGTGACTTAAATGAGAGCTGTAATTGGAGTGGATAAGCATCAAGCACTTTGTTTTATATATTGCACTTCGCGGAAATTGTTGCACAAAGCACTTTATTTCATTCATTTTTTTATTTATTTGGAATACTTTTGTGCATGGATTTTTTTCTTTGAACACTTTGTTTGAACTATTTTTTAGCACATATTGAGTGCACTTATTGAATATTTGTTGGTTCACATATACTTTATTATTGTATTAGTATTTGCATGGATTTTTTCACTTCAATTTAACAGCTTTTACAATTGTTTCACATTTTTTCAATGTTATGATCTCAAATTCCGATTTGAGTCACTATTTGCCGGATGTCATTATTTTCACATTTCCCTTCCTTTACATCTTAGTTTTGGTGTGTAAGGAATCTGTGAGGAATTCAGAGTGAAACATTTATATTTCATCACTTATTTATTATCACATGGTGCTGTGCATTAGTAAGCGCCATTACACCCCCTACGTTTACACAGTACAGAAACATATTTTTGGAATCGGTGCAGCGCTGCAGATGCGGCGTCGCACCGATTAGGACGGTGCCATTGCCGACAATTGTCGGCAAATGCTGCCGATTTGAGATACGATCTGACATGTCAAATCGCATCTCAAATCATACCAATGTGAACCAGGGCTTAGATATTTTTATGTAAATTTACCAGAATGCAAGGCTAAGTTAAAAAAAGTGTTACAAGTAAGGAGGAAGATGAGTACCAAAGGCCTTAAATGTTTAAAGATATTAATTTATAAAGCTGTTCCCTTCAGGAGATTATTCTAAAAGAAGCTTTCTAATAGCATTTAAGGTTTTAGGAGTTTAAATGGCTTTTTCAAAAGTCCTCTCTCTGCACTTTATAACCATGGGAAGTTCCATGCGTCAAGGAATTTCTTATTTTCCATAAGTGAGGGTTGATGTGTGTGTTCGTCACAAACTAAACTGTACAAAGAGGAATGAAATTTCCAAAATGCATCTGCAATCGCACCTGGACTGTAGAGTAGAGTATATGGGTAGGGTTTTTTCTTTTGTACTTTTATGTTTCATCAATCTAATCATAAATACCATAACCTTGTTGGCTTTAGAATAATTGGTCATTTAGAATTCCCTTATCATATTGTTAAATTAGTGAGGCAAAATATGAGCAAGCTGTTGACATAGCTTTCTCAGTTGATAATCATTATGTGAGGAGGATTGGGCTATTTTCTTTTTTTTTATGTGGATTTGTTTAGTAATATCCTGTATAACTTTTAAATGATGTTCCCTTTAAAATGTTTTTTTTTTATCAATGCCCCCTTAAAGTCTTTCAAACAAACTACAAAATCAATTTTTATCATTATACTGACTGTATTTGAAACAAAAGATTGTGGGGTGATTTACTAAATGCGAATAAGCTGTTAAATTTTCAAGGGATGGTGCTCTGCCCATGGGAATTTTCAGATTTTTGAAAGTAGGATTCTGGGAGCGTGGCTTGCAGGTGCTCAGTATAGCTTCTTAAACCAAGAGCTCTGACGGCTGGATTGAGAAGCAGAGCGATGGCAGATTTCATTCACAGCCTATCGGCAGCCCTTTCACGACTGCACCTTCTGGATACCCTCACAACCATGTAATGGAATGTAAAAGAAGATCAAAGGCCACAAAAACCCACAATCTTCTTTCTTCAGCCAACACCACTGAGACGATCGGACTAAGATGGTTCCAGCCCATAACCTCACACACTTCCAGCTCCTACATGAAGCTCCCAGAGGCTGCACAGAGGGATTCAGAGCTCCCAGATGTTCCCCGGTCTCCCAGCTATCCAGCCAGCACAAGCCCAGTGACTGGAGGTCCGTTGAAGGCCCTCATGAGGATGGACATGCAGTCACCATTAATAACTGAAGTGATCCACATACCAACACAGCCCTGCAATCTTCTATATCTTACTTCTCCACTTCTGGACAGTCAGTTCTTGACATCACCATGAAGGACATGTTCCTTTCCTTAACATTCTCCTTGTTGGCAAATTTTCTACATGACCTGCCCAATATGGGAGATAGAATATCATACATCGGAAACAAAATGGAGGACTGCACCACAACTATTAACAATCTGGTGGATGTTTATGATGAAGTCAAAGATGATCAAATGTGGATCAGACCTTGAAAACAGGTCTTGCCGAAACAATGTTAAATTACATCAGGTCCCAGAATCAGTCCCTACCTAAATTCCCACGAAACCTAATGTCTGCTTTACTACCAGAAGCTTCAGCACTTCACAATCAACCGCATACATTGCATCTCTAAACCACCTTATTTAACAGAAACATGCCCATGCCAATTACTAAAATCTATCCATGCATCTTTTAAAGACATACAACTTTTTCACCCTTCAGATGAGAAGGCAACTTAATTCAGTCATAAAAGTCTGGCATAAACACTAGATGCAATATCAATGTCGCTATCTGGCGACTTTATTGATAACCAAGAATGGCAGCTTTCATCTTATCACTACTCTCTGTGGCAGAATGAAACTTCTCCATTCTTAGGACATCATTTTGGATCCACCACAAAACACAATCACACCATCTGCTTCCTATCATCCTCTCACTTGTTCTCCATGTGGTGCCTTAATTCCGGAAAGCACAAACCAAGACCCAGATCGTTTGGCTGTTTTGAGGGCTTATCTTATGTCCAGGATACTTCTCTTCAGCCCATGGCTCCTTATTTTTCTCTTGCATAAATTTTCTCCATCAGTGCAGAACTACTGTAGCCCAGTTCTGTTTGTTCTGCTGCATTGTTCTGCCGCAGCAGTTCATTTCCTATCATGCTCAGTTGTTTTATTGTTTAACAAATTGATTTTAATTTTCATCTTTCCAGTCCTCTCTCTTCAGTATCACTGAACTCTACACAACTAGGCCCAGATACTGTCTTTTTGAATCATCCAAACATGATTGTTTCAGATCTATATCCCTTTTAAATACTTTTACCAACGATGCCCATCGCAAGACACTCCCTATGGAAAACTGCTCAAGCTCACAAATGCAACACCCTATATGTCCAAGAGACACACTTTTATCATTCTGCTCCACCTCTTTGCCAACATGCCAACATAATAATCATGGTTTCCATAAAGGACTCAGTCTCCTTCCAACTCCATTACAAAGTCCTAGATCCTAATGAGCAGTTCATCATTCTAGTTTGCGCCATCAACAATGTGCCCTACAAAATCTTCTGAACATTTATGCACCTAACAAGCGCCAGATCACTTGTCTTGCTAAAACCAGCTGAAAAGCAAAAGAAACCCAGAAAGGCCACCTACTTTTTTGAGGGGACTTTAATGTTGTACCTGACATTCCCTTGGATTCCACAACAGCTGCTGAACACCATGAAATTCCCCTAAAGAGCTTTTTACACACCCAAGATGTCTTGGATGTGTGGAGATGTTATCATGACACCGAATGAGATTACACCTAGTTCTCTCATTATCACAAATTGTACTCACGTATTGACCTATTCCTTACCAACAAATGGTTACTGCAAATGGTTCATTCATCCTCTATGCATACCATATCATGGTCAGATCACGCACCTATTTGTATCACACTTACCGATTCTCCCTCACAACCAAACTCTTATAGAGGAAGTAAACCCTCTGAAATGTTTCCTAAAAAAAAACCTGCAAGAGAAAGGCATAATGAGCTATTATGCATAGCATACTAGCTCATTATGAATTACTTACCTGAAATTGAAACCCCTGCAGCGACCCTCGTTCCTCTCCTCCGTCATGATACCCGAGTGACTTCCAGCGCTGTGACTGGCCGGAGCAGCGATGATGTCAGGGACGGTATGATCCCATTCATTAACGGCACGCTCATTGCGCCTGCGCCGTAGACATCGGTGCAGTCTTTTCTACAAATATCTCCTTAACTGTGTAGGTTAAGGAGATTTGTCATGCACCTATAGGTAAGCCTTAATCTAGGCTTACCTGTAGGGCCAAGTGGTCTTTAAGGGTTTACAACCACTTTAATGTGGCGTGCTAACAACCCGTAGTATGCCCATCAGTGCCTCATCATCAGTGCCATTGATCAGTGCTGCCTATGAGTGCCACCTACCAGTGCCTACCAGTGCCACCAATCAGTGCCACCTATCAGTGCCACCTATGTGTCCTTCAGTGACAACCATCAGTGCCACCCATCAGTGAAACCTTTCAGTGCCTGTCAGTGACAATCTGTGCCACCTGTGCAGAAAATCAGTGCTCATTAGTGCACCCTCATCAGCGCACACCAATGAAGGAGAAAAATTAGCTGTTTTCAAAATTGTATAACAAACTATGCAAAAATAATTTAAACCCAGCAGTGAATAAATACCACCAAAAGAAAGCTTTATTTGCATGAAAAAAAATGATAAAAAATTTAATTTGGGTACAGTGTTGCACAATTGTCATTCAAAGTGTGACAGCACTGAAAGCTGAAACGTGGCTTGGGCAGGAAGGGGGTTTAAGTGCCCAGTAGGCAAGTGATTAATTTGGCCCCTAGGTGTATATAGAAGATTGGGGCCTAGGAATTTTTGTGACTTTTAGGAATTTATTGGTTAAGGAGGGCAATTGATGGATCGTGGTTCAGAGAGATCTCAGTGATTTTACATATTAAATTGAAAATTTGTTTCAAGAAACCTAAAAATCTAGGGCACTGCCAGAGGGTGTGGATGAGCAAACCCAAATGACCACAGCCTCTGAAGCATAGGGGGGATGTATCTGGCTAAAATTTGACTAGGTGGGTTGGTACTAAGTACCTTCGAGATAAGACCTTAAGGTTGGCCTCTATCAAGGACACATTATTAATCCCCCTAAAAGATTGAGAAAAGCATAGATGGCAGGTGTATACATCTCACTCAATCTCGAGGTCACGTTCCCAACTCAACATGTATGACATTTTCTCAGATGGCTCAGCAAGAGCCAAGTAAATCAAGGAGATAACTCCCCTCATGTCCATGAATTTAGATCACCTTTGTTCATATGGGGTGACTGATAAAGGGTTTGGTTTATTGAACCAAATAGAATGTAAGAAATGGGAGATTCGAAAAAAGCTGACTCTTTCGGAGAGGGGCATCTCTAATTTGTTGACACAAGTGTGAGTGGCCAATTAAAGTTGAAATAATGACCAATTCAGTATAACCCTTTGTCCAACCACCATTGAAAAGCTTTAATATCTTTCCCTAGGGGAAAGGGGGGATTATGGAAAATATGGGCAAGCAAGTGCCAAGTTGAAGCTATTTTGGTTGACTTATGCATTGAGTTACATAATGCTATTTAGTGTGATAGTGTTGGGGATAGTCTAGAGGGTTATGATTGGGAGGGCTCCAAATAAGGAATTTCAATGCAATGTTTGGTACCGCCTGTCTTTTAATTTGTACCCAATCTGGTTTTTGTCCTCTGGAGTAGATACTTTTGAGCTAACTGCGCCGCTTGATAGTACCACAAGAGGTTGGGTTGTCCTAATTCCCCTCTTAGTCTAGATCTAATTAGAATGTGTTTATAGAAACAATGTCCCATTTTACCCTAGATAAAGCGAACTATGGCTGATTGGAATTTAGCTATATGTAGCTTAATCACAGGGATGGGGAGAGAGTGGAATAAGTAGAGAATTAGCAGTATTAGGGTCATTTTAATCGCATTTACTCTTCCCACCCAGGATAACCCATACAAAGACCACTGGGAAAGATCAGCTAACATTTTTGGGGGAATAGAGGGGGTAATTAATGTTAGTGAGGAGGTCTATAGATGGGGTTAGGTTGATACCCAGGTAAGGGATATCATAATTGTACCAAGAAAAGGGGAAGTGACACTTTAGTTGTTCTACCAAAGTCGAGGGGGTCAAGACATTGAGGGCAGTGGATTTTGACATATTAAAATAGAGGCCTGAAACTTGCCCAAATTTGTGTACTAAGTTAAGAATATTAGGGGTCAAGATAAAAGGGGATGTTAAAAGGAGAACATCATGGGCAAAGAGGGCACATTTATAAACTGATTGTCCACATCGAACTCCATGAATCTCAGGTTGAAGTCTGAACAATAAAAGTGAAATATTCCTTTACATTTCGTACATGGGGGGTGTCTATAGTATGCCTGTAAATTGGCACATTTTCCCCGTGTTTAGAACAGTCCATGCAGTAAAATTACATTTCTAAAGGAAAAAAGTAATTTAAAACTGCTTGCGGCTATAATGAATTGTCGGGTCCCGCAATACAGATAAAAGTCATTGAAAAAAAAATCATGGGTCCCCCCCCCCCCAGTACATTACCAAGCCCTTTGGGTCTGGTATGAATATTAAGGGGAATCCCAAACCAAAATTTAAAAAAAAAATTGTGTGGGTGTCCCCCAAATTCCATGACAGGCAATTCTGGTCTGGTATGGATATTAAGGGGAACCCTGTGCCCAAATAAAAAAAATGGCATAGGGTTCCCCTAAAAATTCATTCCAGACAATTCCAAGCACGCAACCTGGCAGACCACAGGAAAAGAGGGGGATGAGAGAGCGGCCCCCCTCCTAACCCATACCAGACCACATGCCCTCAACATGGGGAGGATGCTTTGGGGTCCAAAGCACCATTTCCCCATGTTGATGGGGACAAGGGCCTCATCCCCACAACACTTGCCCATTGGTTGTAGGGGTCTGTAGGCAGGGGGGCTTATCGGAATCTGGAAGCTCCCTTTAACAAGGGGAACCCTAGATCCTGCCACATGTGAATTGGTAACGGGGTACATTGTATCCCTACCATTTCACAAAAGAAGTGTCAAAAATGTTAAAAAACACAAGAGACAGCTTTTGACAAGTCCTTTATTAAAAAAGAAAAAGAAATCCAGCAATGTACATCCATTCTCGACCTGACGATACAAAAAAAAGCTGCTACTGATGCTGTGTGTATATCACGGGTGACCCTGCCCCCATCTGACGCCACTGGGAAACCGCAGGAAACCCCCCTGGCGTCAGAGGGGGCAGGGTCACCCGTGTACATCACGTGTTACCCCGCCCTCAGCTATTTAAGAGATGTCACGGCGGGTGTATCGTCATTCGACGGGAACCACCTATGAGGCATCAGTAGCAGCTTTTTTTTTCAGTATTGTCGGGTCGAGAATGGATGTACATCGCTGGAATTTTTTTCTTCTTTTTTAATAAAGGACTTGTCCCAAGCTGTTTCTTGTGTTTTTTAAAGGGGGCTTCCAGATTCCAATAAGCCCCCCCGTCTGCAGACCCTCACAACCACGGGTCAAGGGTTGTGGGGATTGTTTCACTTTAAGCATCATTAAAATGACTTCTTCCGAAAAAACTTCAGTTTTTAAAACTTTTTTTGCATTGATACATGTCCCCTGGGGCAGGACCCAGGTCCCCAAACACTTTTTATGACAATACCATGCATATAAGCATTTAAAATTAGCATTTTGATTTCTCCCATAGACTTTTAAAGGGTATTCCGCGGCTTTTGAATTTGCTGCGAACACCCCAATGTTCGAGTCGAACTTATGTTCAACTCGAACATCGGACTCATCACTAGTCTTTAGTTTCCAACTTCCCTGGATCTATAACAGGCTTGTGGATCACTGAAATATATGTGAGGTTAGATGCTTAGTTTAAAGGTGAACCAAGTCATAGGGAGTTGAAGAACCGGACCAGAAGAAGGGAGAGGATGTTAATAAACGTCTTGTAGTAACTAGTTGAAAAGCCATCAGGACCCGGAGCTGAGTCATTACATAGGTCCTTAATAACGTTCTGAACTTCAGTCTCTATGATAGGAGATTCTAGGATGGAACAGTGGGTGTCCTTGAGTTTAGGGAGGAGAATTTCCTCTAGAAAGTTCTCCAGTTTGTGGTTGGCACTGGTTCTTTAGAATAAAGTTTAGAGAAGAAGAAATGGAAAGCTTCTAGGATTCATTTGGGATTTTGAGTCAGGGATCATGATAAAGATTTGATTTGAGGGGGGGAATAAGTCTGAAGTTTAGAGATTAATTTGGATGCGAGTTGCGGTCCGATTTGATATTTTTGGAGGTAAAACTGGCCGCCCATCCATCTTAGGTGTTTTTCAGCAACTGAAGTTTGTAATAGAATGTGTAACTAACTGACTTCATGTTCTTTAAGTAGAAATTAACTTTTGAATATATGTGTTTTGACAATAAGTTTAACTAATAGTTTGCATAGAAACACACCCTGCAAGTCATTGTGGTTAAGCTGACTCACTAAGCAGCATGTTGTGTAAGCAAAATGATTAGCTAGTTCTTGTTAAACTAAAGTCAGCAGTTTAAATCATGATAAGAAAAGTACTGAGTTTGTATAACTTTTAGAAACATATGCATTAAAACGCAGCCCCTCCCTTCTTTCTTTTGCATATAAGCCACTGTAGTATTCAGTAAAGGTCAGTGACCTTATGAACACACTCAAGTCTGTTTTCCTGTGTCTTATTTATTCTCTCACAAATTCGGGGGTCACTGAAGCTCTTCCTGCATTACCTGAAGTACACCTGGATCTCTATCAGATGGTGGCAGAGGTGGGATAAAATAATCACCTTTCGTATGAAGGATCCCTTTGTCTTTTAGACAAGATTGTCCCTCTTGCCTTAGCTCTGATTTAAATTTCATCTCAAACTTTTTTTATAAATATAACAATTTATGTAGAAGAGGGATACAAACCACGCCTTGGTGTATAGGGGATTTTATGGGAAAATTAACCTTTAAAAATATAGGGGATTCCCGCTGGGAAAGTCTGCCTAAAAGTACTTCTGAGAAGGTCTTAATTGAATAATACAGTACTGTACAGTCCTTTTGGGAAGGAGCTGAAATAGGTAATGAGGATTATACTTCAGTGACCCAACCTACTTTCGCTTTCCTTTCTTTTGCATAAAGTATAAGAAATATTAGAAGTATAAGATAATTTGTTTGTGTTGGAGAAGGAGGCCTGTAAGGTAAGACAGGAATACCCTCGCTGTCACTGTTTTAATATGGGTCAAGAACATAGTAAAAATACTCTCAATCCCGGGGGAAAATTGTAAAGATTATATTGCTAGAGTTTGTGGTACTGATTATGAATTTATAAATCCTTGGGTTTCTAATTTGGCAGGATGGACAGAAGCTTTGGTCAGTACAGACCCTTTCCCCAGAAGAGGTGCAAATGATGAGTTCAGCAAAGACCTCCCGCACCTATTCAGCAAGGAGGTGGTGCACCTTCTGGAGCGTCTGTTCAGGGTACTACAATTGATACTCAACCTAAACCTGTTGCTGTTGCTAAACCTGTTGCACAAACCCTAATTCCTTCAGACCACGATGGTGCCCCACAAGGAGGCGTCTCCGGTGGGAAATGACTCCCCTTCATCTGCATCCCCTCCAGGATTGGAACATGGTTCTGAACATGGAGAGGACCTAGATGGCCCATCCCTAGATAGTTCCCCGATGAACACAGTCTTAAGAGGACTTACAGCTCTTGGGTCTCATTAGAAAGACTACAAGACAAAGGCAGGAAGGGGAGGAAGTCTCTGGAGGACAATACCATTTTATGACTATAGGAAATTACATGTTGGAAAAGGTAATTGATATTGAAGATATCAACCACATTATTAAACATTGCCCAAAACCAACTGAATCTGTCTCTGCAACCTTGTCCTATTTGAAAAAGGTTTGTTAAGGAAGAAATTATACACTGGAAGATATGCAGTTGATTATGGATGGTGTCATTGGACCCACTGCTGCATTTGATTGGACTAAAGAAGCATCCATAAATTAAACTGAAGATCCAAAAACAATTAAGGTTGATGCATATAAATAAAATACTGAAAGAGAAAAAACCTCCATATGGGATCATTTAGAAGCGAAATTATATAATGCCTTTAAAAACAGAACTTTCCTTCCTACTGCCATAGCTTGTAAACAAAAGTCAGGAGAAAGTATTTTAGAATTTTGGAAGATATTTATGGCTAGAAATGTGCAATTTGTTTAGTTTCTAATTCGTTTTTTAACGAAAATTCGTTAATTCCGAATTTTCGTATTAACAAATTTTTTTTTCAAATTTCCGAAAATTCGAATTTCCGAATTTTTTAATTTCCGAAATTCCGAATTTTTAATTTCAGAATTTTCGTATTTCCGATTTTTTAATTTCCGAATTTTCGTATTTCCGAATTTCGGAAATTCGGATTTTCGGAAACACAAAAATTTTTCGTTTTTTAAATTATAGAAATTCGGAATTTTTGTATTTACGAATTTCGGAAATTCGGATTTTCGGAAGTACGAAAAATTTTCGTATTTTTTTTTTAATTTTGGAAATTCCGAATTTTTCATTTTTTTAATTTTCGAATTTTCGAATATTCGAATTTTCAAATTTCGAATTTTCAAATTTCGAATTTTCAAATTTAGAATATTCAATTTAAATTTTTTTTCGCATTTTTCAATTTTCGAATATTCGAATATTCGAATTTTCAAATTTCAAATATTCGAATTTCGAATATTCGAATTTTTCATTTTCGATTTTCAAAGTTTGGAATTTTTCATTTTCGATTTTCAAAATTTGGAATTTTTCATTTTCGAATTTTCAAATTTCGAATTTTTCAAATTTCGAATTTTCGATTATTTTATTTTTCGAATTTTTCAATTTCGAATTTTTCAATTTCGAATTTTTCACTTTCGAATGTTCGAATTTTTTTTCATTTTCGAATTTTCAAATTTTCGGAATTTCAAATTAAAAATTCGAAATTCCGAAAATTCGAAAATTAAAAATTCGAAAATTCGAAAAATTTGAAAATTCGAAAATGAAAAAAAAATCGAAAATTAAAAAAATTGTGGAATGTTCTATTTTTTTAATTTTCGAATTTTTAGAAATTCGGAAATCCCGAATTTTAGAATTAAAATTTTTCGTACTTCCGAATTTTTTAATTTCCGAATTTTCCGAAATGTTCCGAATTTTTAGAATCTGTTTTTTTCATTTTCGTTTCATTCGTTTTTTTCGGAAATTTTGTTTTTTCCATTTTATTTGTTTTTTGCTTTTTCGGAAATCCCGAATTTACCGAATTTACGAATTTACGAAAAAAGCAAAAAAACAAATAAAACTGAAAAAAAAATATTTTTCAATTTTCCGGAATTTCCGAAAAAAAAAAAAAAATGAAACAAAAAATATATATTTTTTTTTCATTTACCGAATTCCTGAATTTCCGAAAAAAAAAAAAAAAATAACATAGAAACGATTTTTTTGGCAGTGCATATGTCTATTTATGGCTATGTGGACACATGTAGCTGGATTATCAATACTACCGGATATGCAGTTTGATGATCTAGACTTTCATAAACAACCTGAAACCCCAACATGGGTTAAGGGTTAAGCAAATAATTTCTGATTGGCCTACAAAGACCATACCGGAATTCCAGAAAGCAGTCACAGAGAAGGATGCAGCAGGATGTTTTGACATACCGAAGGGCCCAGGTACACACTTCCAGGGAGGACTGCCACAACAGCAGCCCTACCCAGGAAGCACTGTGCAGCAGAATAGAGGCAGGGACAGAGGAAGTGGGAATTATAGTACATTCTAAAAAGATTTCCATTCAAAGGCAATTTTTCTTTTCAGAACCTTATGATGGTGACCTACCTGGTGCCAATCATAAAGTCTGGTCTATAAATAGCCTAGACGTTGGTCTCATCTCATGTACCCTATATAAAGCCACGTTGAAACCCAGAGCCCAACCCATTTATCATAAACAATATCCTCTTTCCAGAGAAAAGGAAGAGGGTATTGTGCCTATGATTGAACATTTTCTGAAACAAGGCATAGTGAGAGAAATCACTGGAAAAAAATGGAATACACCAATTAACCCTGCAAAAAAGCAGCGTAATGGTTCTTATAGATTTGTGCAAGATCTTAGAGCTGTCAATAATTGAATTGTCTCCTATAGTGCCTGACGTGCCATCCCTCCTTACTTCCATACCATCTGATGCAGAATATTTTTCTGTTATTGACAAATGCATTTTTCTCCATTCCTGTGGACGAAGAGACACAGCCCAGTCCTGCTTTTAAACTGCTAAATGACATGATGTAGAATGCCCCAGGGTTATGTGGACTCCCCTGTAGTCTACTCAGTTGTGCTCCAGGCCACATTGCGGTCCTGTACTCCCCGTCATGGTTCTGTCCTACTCCAATATGTTACAAAAGGTGAAAGGAAAGTCTGTCACAAGAGAACTGCGTCTCTCGTGGGTCTAGCCCACCCACAGACCAAGAAAGATATGCTGTCCTTCCTTGGCATGATTGGTTACTTTCGCCAATGGATACCTGACTGTTCCCACTATGATAACATTTTGAGACAAACCACAGGTACTGACATGCCAGATTGTGTAAAATGGAATGCTGAAATGTACAATGCCTCCTGTATACCTTAAAGCATCTATGGTAACAGCTCCTGGTCTTGGCCTATCTGACTATAGCAAAGGGTTTCACCTATTTGCTAAGGACAACTTTAAACCATGACAGGAGTCCTAGCACAAGAACACAGGGCAAACTGCGCCCTATCGCTTTTTTCTCAAGAGTGGTGTCTATGCCAGTTCAGGGTATGTCGGCATGTCTAAGAGCTCTTGAATCCTGTGCTATGGTTGTGGAAATGGCCACATCTTTCACTTTAGGTCACCCAACATATGTCCGCACAACGGCTGAGTGGGTATGAGGTAATTTTGCTTTCAAACCCTAATTTGGAAATAAAATATGCTTCCCCCACCTCAGGCCCAGCCCCAATCCTGAATGCTCTGTTAGGTCTCAAAAATGAGGAGGATGAGGTAGCCCCACAACATGAATGTATTGAAGTTATACAGTAGGACACCTCACCCAGGGAGGACGTGTGCTTGAATGCAATCCCGGGAGCTTAAAATGTGTTTGTAGATGGGTCTTGCTCAAGACCAAATAACCACACTTATCATGCTGGATACCAGTTCCCTGACATTGCACTCGAGGCAAATCAAGTCCCATTTTAATCTGCTTCCAAACACAAGGCCACTATCCAGATGCCTTCTCTAGCCCCTGAAATACCTCTGCCTGATCAAACACTCTCAGACTTACAAACATATGCCACTGAAACTGACATAAAACAATGGAATAGTGCAGGTGTGCAGAAAAGTCCAGAGTCTGGGTTTGTCTGCCAAGAGGGGAGACCATGTATACCTATAGCTAGTGCCCCATTGTTTATCTCTCAGTACCATGGGGTGGGACACAGAGGCTGGCAGATGACATGTAAGTTACTGGATAATTATTTCTTTCATCCCAGGTCTTCCCTCTCTTGTAAAATCATATGTCTCTAGATGCATCACATGCATCCAGAACAATTCAAGGAATCCACACAAGGCAAAACTTGAACACTTGATATATCCATCCACACCATTCACTCATTTACAGATTGATTTCACCCACATACCAAAATTAGGTAAAATACATAAATATTTACTTGTAATAGTAGATATGTTCTCAAGATGGGTAGACACATTTGTAACTACAAAAGAAGATGCTCAAACAGTGGTAAAAATCCTCACTCAGGAGATCATTCCTCAATTGGGATGCCCACTACAGACCAACTCAGATAATGGCCCTGCTTTCATAGCCAGTTTGCCAAGATGTGGTAAAAGCATTAAAAATAGATTGGAAGTTTCACATTCCTTACCATCCTCAAAATTCAGGAATTGTAGAAAAAATGAATAGGAAAATAAAAGATAAGTTCAGGAAGGCTACAGGTGGATTATACTTATACCAACTGGAAAAGGGTTATTCTCCCTTTGAAATTCTTATGGACAGACCATTTCCCACTCCCTGGGACAGACAACCCTTAATGTTAGAAAGAGTGGATCTTCATCTTATTCAGGAAGAATATGTAAGAAAATGTATTGAAACGTTGGACAAAGTTGAAAGAAATGTCACTTGTATCTCTCCTTCTTCAAAGGAACCAACACACCCATTTAAGGTCGGTGACCTTGTGGTGGTCCAGCAGCTGAACCGAACCAAAAAGCAGGAATATCCCTTTGGAACCCCAACTACTGTGACCGTGGTAACCAGGACAGCAATCCTTGTGGAAGGACAACATTCTTGGATCCATGCCAGTCAAGTAAAGAAGGTCAACCAGGACCCTAAGTCCCCGTACAGACGACCGAACATGTCTGCTGAAACTGGTCCGCGGACCAGTTTCAGCAGACATGTTCGGTCGTGTGTAGGCCTGAGCGGGCAGGATTCAAGCAAACATTTGCCCGCCGGGCCTTTTCCCAGCGGACAAATATTGCCGGGCTTGTTTTAAAACAGCCCGCTGGAATCCTGTCCCCTCGGACATGTTCGGTCGCCTGTACAGACCTACCGTACATGTCCGAGCGCCCGCCATCCCTTGCATGCATCGAATGACTTCGACGCATGCATGGAAGCATTTAACTGGCAGGCCCGCCCACATCGCCGCGTCATCGTCGCGGCGACGGCGCGGACACGCCCCGCGTATTGTTTATGCGCGGATTTTTGTACGATGGTTAGTACAGCCATCGCACAGAAATCCCCGGGCAGACATGTACGGTGAAAACGGTCCGACGGACCGGTTTCATCGTACATGTTTGCTCATCTGTACCCGGCATAAGAAGCACGGCAAATACAAAGATAAAGACAAAGGAGGTTTAAAAAGTAGTGAAAATCCTTGAATAGTGAGTGAAGAAGGTGGTCAAGTCTCTGAAAAAGGTAACCTTGTTTATTTCACCTCAGACTTCTGGGAAAGCGTTTTGCTTCCTGTTCCTGATTACTCTGATTATGTTTCTACCCACCTGGGTCATAACCAACTGTATATATCAGGGGTGTCAAACTCAATTTCATCGCGGGCCGCATTAGCATTAGGATTACCCTCAAAAGGGCCGGTTGTATATGTAAGATTAGATGTCCAGCGCATCCCCTCCCCTTACATTAGATGTCAAGAGCCACCCCACCATCAGAAGTTGATTCCCCCACTCTCTTTTACATCAGTGTACCCCCCATTCCTTATGCTGCTGCTGGGAAGAAGCTGGATGCATTGCTTGAAAGCAGAAAGTAAGGGTCTGGAGGAGGACCAGAGGAGGGCTGGCGCTCTCCTGCAGCTGCAGGAGAGGTGTGAAGGCCACATGAAATGGCCTGGAGGGCCGAATTCACATTTAAGACACAAGAGAGACATACAAGCTGAAGGAAATAAGGAAGACAGTATGTATTACAATAAGGAAACTACCTATGTTACAATGAGGGGAAAATGAGCCATTTAAAGTCATGGCTCAAAGAGGGGATTGTAATAGAATGTATAAATAACTTCATTTTATTAAAGTAGAAATTAACTTTTGAATATATGTGTTTTGACATAATTAGCTTAACTAACAGTTTGCATAGAAACACACCCTACAAGTCATTATGGTTAAGCTGATTCACGGAGCAGCCTATTGTGTAAGCATAATTATTAGCTAGTTCTTGTTAAACTAAAGTCAGCAGTTTAAATCATGATAAGAAAAGTAGTGTATAACTTTTAGAAACATATGCATTAAAACACAGCCCCTCCCTTCTTTCTTTTGCATATAAGCCACGGTAGTATTCAGTAAAGCTCAGAGACCTTATGAACACACTCAAATCTGTTCCCTGTGTCTTATTTGGTCTCTTACGAATTTGGGGGTCACTGAAGTACACCCGGATGGCGTATTACCTCTATCAAAGATAAAGCTAAACTTAAAGCTAGCATAAAAGGTTCGGGTTTCGCTAAGGAATTTGATGTGGGGCTACATATATGTGATTTACCAAGTCATTTTAATTCTTTCTGCAGATTTGCTATTTCAACCTGACGTTGTCGTGAGGCCATTTTGGATAATTTTCCCTATTATAACTGGCCTCTGTGCTCCCCATAGAGAAATTGGAGGGGATGCCCCAGGGATAGTGCGGGTAAAGGAAAATGCCAGAATAAAGAAAATAGTAGTAAAGGTATGTAACAAATATACAAATGTTATTAAATATGCATATGCTACATTATAAACATGGAACACATTTTTTTTTAAATTGAACACATGAGTTTGGATAAACACAGCTGGTAAATGTTAGAACATACAAATTGTATCCAGACATAAAGTTGAATGCAGATGGTGAACACAACACATCCCAACATGTTTCGGAGAAAATGGGGGGGCTAAATTTATAGTGTGTATTACTTCCTTCTTCAGGGGTTAAGTGGAAGCAGGCTGATATCTTTCTATTAGAGGAATATAAACGTGTGAGTAATTATATCTCAGTCAACGTCAGTACAAGTATGTATACACAGCAATTGATTCATTTTGATAGGCATAAAATTACATATAAATGCATGATGCTCACTAGTGTTGCTCACGAATATTCGTATTGCGAATATTCGGCTCGAATATGGCATATTGGAGTATTCGCGAATATCTCGAATTTCGCGGCCAATATTCGCTATTCCGAATATTCACATTTTTTCAATTTTATTTTTAAAACAGATCACATCCTTTCGACGTCTAAAAGCATTGCTGGTATGATTAGAGACCCTGGGCCGAGTAGCTAAGCTGAGGCGATCCTTTTATGTTGCCGAATATAAAAAAAAAAAAATTGCGAAATTTCGCTAATGCGAATGCGAAAATGATTGCGAATTTTCGATAACTGTGGTAGGAGAACTCTGATTGTCTCTGATGCAAAAGGGGGGGCTTTGTGTATGTTTCTGTTATGAATATTTGTATGTTTGATATTATTTTTTTCTGTAAGAAGGAAAAAATTGCGCATACCTTAAAAAAAGGGGAGAATACAGCAGCAACTTAATACAAGACAGAAAATGAAGTCGCTCTACAAGAATAAAAAATATGTCTAGTGACAAGACATGTGGGCAAATTATAAAATAAGCAAGCGCAAATAACTTGTGAAATACACAGTGAAACAAATATATAAAGAAATATAGTCCCAATAATAGAAAAATAATCTTTCATAAAAATGTCTTTGATATGTGAAGTGAAAAAAAGTCCAAAGCATGCAGCATGAACGTGTTCAATCTTCAAGGTGTTTGATTGACAAACGGCTGTGACAGATGGATAGAGTAAAGAATCACCACCAATGCAAAACACTTTTTATTTTCTATTGTAAAATATCACGAATATTCTGAGCCAATCAGAGTGCTCCTTCCGCATTTGCCAAATATTCACAATTATTTTGTATTGTAAAATATCACGAATATTCTGAGCCAATCAGAGTGCTCCTTCCGAAATTTCGCCATCAATATCGCATTCGCATTTTGCGAAATTTCGATACAATATCACGAATATTCTGAGCCAATCAGAGTGCTCCTTCCGCTGTTGTCGAAATTTCGCAATTATTTTCGCATTCGCAATAGCAAAATTTCGCAAAAATTTCATTTCGATAAAATATCACGAATATTCGAATTTAGCGAATATTTCTCGAATATTCGGCTATATATTCGTGATATATCGCGAAATCGAATATGGCGTATTCTGCTCAACACTAATGCTCACAGGCCATGTGTCCCTTCAAAGGAATCCCCCATAGGGAGCCTGGGGAGATGTCATCTACATTATTAAGGAGAAAGTACTCGTAGAGTTCTTTCTCTAGCATATTACAGTTCACTGGGTTTCTCAAGAGGGTCTCATTAAAGAAGTCCAATCTGGGCTTTTTCGGCTGGGCTTCTCCTCTGGGTCACAGGAGTGCAATTTGTTTTGCATTCCTGTGACCCGTTTTCAGCAGAGAGCGGTCTGAAGTCATCACGACTTCCCAAGTCGGGATTCGCCAGCTGCCCTGATTGATGGCAGTCTCAGCGTCTCAGCGAGCCGCTGAGAAGCTGAGACGGCCTCTCCCCGCCCCTCCACGGCTCAGCGCTCCAATGAGTGTGGAGGAGCAGAGAGGAAAGAGGCTGACTAACAGTCAGCCTCTTTCCTCTATGGGATCTGTGAGAACCGAGCCAGCGGCGATGTTCGTGGCTCGGTTCTCAGTGCAAAGATGGTGGGGGACAGATGGAGCATCGGTCTGATGCTCCAGTCACCGAGGTAAGTATAAATACGGGAAAAATGAAATTAACATACTTCTCCTTTAAGATGCCAAGGATGAGGACCTGAAAAGGATAGGACCTCCATGAGCTTGAGGAGTACCAATGAGTTGTCTGACCAAGGTACATCACAAATAGAGGCCTGAATTGCTATGCGGATCTCTGAAGTGGGTGTATATATATGGTCTATTCTAGCATATGTCCTATGGGGGGCTGAGAAGTGTGTGTAATCTCTAGATGAGGGATTTAGTTCTCTCCATGTGTCTATCAGCCCTAGTGAATGCATGAACCAAGCAATGCAGCTTGTATAACAGTGTAAATTAGCTGACCCCTCAAAAGAACTCAAAATACATTCATTAATGTCTAAACAAAAGTGAGTACACCCCTAAGTGAAAATGTCCAAATTGGGCCCAAAGTGTCAATATTTTGTGTGGCCACAATTATTATTTTCTAGCACTGCCTTAACCCTCTTGGGCATGTAGTTCACCAGAGCTTCACAGGTTGCCACTGGAGTCCTCTTCCATGACGACATTGCGGAGCTGGTGGATGTTAGAGACCTTGCACTCCACCACCTTCTGTTTGAGGAAATCCCACAGCTGCTCAATAGGGTTTAAGTCTGGAGACATGCTTGGCCAGTCCATAACCTTTACCCTCAGCTTCTTTAGCAAGGCAGTGGTCATCTTGGAGATGTGTTTGGGGTCATTATTATGTTGGAATACTGCCCTGTGGCCCAGTCTCCGAAGGGAGGGGATCATGCTCGGCTTCAGTATGTCACAGTACATGTTGGCATTCATGATTCCCTCAATGAACTGTAGCTCCCCACTGCCGGCAGCTTTAGACCATGGCGCTCCCACCACCATGCTTGACTGTAGGAAAGACACACGCGTGACACCATCTGAACCAAGACAATAGCCATGCAGACCAATTTGATGCAGTGTGCAGTGTATGGTCTGAGCACTGACAGGCTGACCCCCCACCCCTTCAACCTCTTCAGAAATGCTGGCAGAACTCATACATCTATTTCCCAAAGACGCTGAGCATGTGCACTCAGCTTCTCCATGGCGAGGCCTGTTCTGACTGGAACCTGTCCCCTGGGTGTTTGGCACGGACGTGCCATATGAGGCATTGGGCATCGGCTATCACCTGTACGTTGATGGAATGCCACTGCTTACGATTGCGGTATATGTGCTCTGTGTCACGGGGGGGCCGTAGTGCCACATGTGTGCAATCAATGGCCCCCACGGTACGTGGGAATCTGGCAATTCTGTAGAAATCCTCCATTGCCTTCTGCTGCAGATGCTCCTGGGTGGGTCTGATGAAGTGGTGGGACATGCGTCTGAGGATTGCGGGGACAACCTGGTGCACACATCTGCTTATGGTGGATTGTGACATCCCAGCCACAACTCCACTTGTATGCTGAAAAGATCCACTTGCAAGAAAATGCAGTGTTGCCAGGACCTTGACCAGTGGCTGCACTGCATGTGCGCAATGTGTCTTGCTGGTGATGTCATAATGCAGGGTTCTGGCTAATTCTAGGATGGCATCAGGGCTAAATCTGAAGATGCGATACACCTCCGAATCACCCATGCCAAAGACGTTCATGCGCGTGCGGTATATCCTCTCCCGTGCCCTCCTACGAGTCGGTGGACCCATTAGTAGTGCTAGGACCACACCTGCCCCTGGCATGTTGGCACACGGATGTGTTGTTCTGCAAGTGTGGGTGCTCAGCTTGCTCAGCTCGTCCGTAACGCTGCTGCTGTAGCTACTCTCCAGCTGACCTGTGCACGCCTGGTGCAAAGACATTCCAGCTTTTTGATGGAATAACTTTAGGCCTGACGTACGACTTACGCGCACCGGGCGCACTTACATACGTGAATCGGCGTATCTCCCTCATTTGCATATTTGAATATGAAATCAATGTGAGCGCAAGATGCGTTGAGTGTAAATATGTGCCCACGAAACACCGGCGTAGGAAAGTTACGTCAGTCAGAGGAAGCCTATTTTCAGGCGTATCTTGTTCTGTGGGTACGGAACATAAATGCGCCGGCGCATATTTACACTTACGCTGCGTATCTGTAGATACGCCAGCGTAAGTCTTTCTGAATCTGGCTATTAATGTTTTGTGAATCTGCAGTCAGTTGGTAAGTGAATTGCTAGCAGATTGCTTTACATTTCATATATTTTGTGTGAATACTGGTTGTTTTTGATTATACAGAGAACTAGCATTTTGACAGTCCCTGGTATGCAGCTAGGTGGCCCATGGTTAATATCAAGCTAGATGCTAGAATAGTTATTGTTGTGATTTTAACCAAGCAAGAGCTAGTTCACTGCAAGCTGTGAAAAACGAACCCACCAACACAGTATAAGCATTATGTGGCTTTATTAAGCTGACTCCTAAGGTTGTACAAAATGATTGCTTTTTATTATATACTGTAGAAGAATAATAGTCCAAATCTAGGAAGAAAATCATGTATAGATGTAATGCATTCAAATATGGCATTTGAACATCTCTCAAGCAAAAAAAAAGAAACGTTTTTATTTTGTGCAGAGCAAAAACTGAATCGATTAAAAAAAAAATGCTAGTAATTTTGTTTGCAATGAGAAAATTTCACAATGAATGCTACTGTTGTACAGAAAAAAAAACTTGGCAGACATATACTGCTGGAAATTATAGGGCCATTACAAACACACTCTACCATACAGTCGAAACAAAAAACATAGATAATGGAGAGGAACTTTATAATCAGCAAGTGTTTTACACAATGCAGTCTACAGGACCATCTACAGGACCATTAAATTCTGATTTTCAGGTCGTTCTTCATAGGACTTGCTGTTCTTCAGTGCGTTCTGTTTAGTTCGTTCGGATCAGACAACCATTTTTTAGCCATGTTGCGGGTATGTTCTCGTCATAGAGTTTGTACTTTGCAGGCGCTTTGTGTTGGTCTTTTTGTTTTGGACCAAGACGAGTCCATGAACAGGGTGAGGAGGAGTTCATGGACCAAGAATTGGTTGCTCCTGCCTCTGCTGCAGGAGATCCAGGAGAATAATATTGATGACTACAGGAATTTTCTTAGGATGTCTGACCCCGTTTTTCAGCATAGGAAAAAAGGGGAATTCCCCCAGGGTGGGGCTTTAGCGGTAACAGTAGATAACGCAAACATACGTTTTCAATAAAATGTATTATGTAATGAGATACAAAAACAAGATATGAAAAACAGCAATATGTTTAAGAACAAGGTGCATAAATAAGTGATGTATTAATCCGGGAGGATAAATTCAGGCCCTACGCGTTTCGGAGTTCCGTTCCTTCTTCAGGGGCCAGAATCCATGCCGGGTTGTACTGTATGTAGTAAAAATATATAATAAAGCAAATATACAAAATGTATTCATGGTACATAAAAGGAAAAGCATAAAGTAAAGTCTGCACAACACATGTAGCGTACCCATCACCATGTGTATGAACCATAAGGACCGGAGAGCACTGTGGCGGTGGCACCAAGTCCTTAAGATGCATAGGGAACAGCTGGGGGGCACATATAGAGTCCCAAACTCCTCAGAACAAGCCCGGGGCGAACCGTCAAGGGTGTAAAATATATGCACAAGTCTCCTGCAGAAGCAAAAGACAGTGCATATGAAAGGTATA
Source organism: Rana temporaria (assembly GCF_905171775.1). NCBI lineage: Eukaryota > Metazoa > Chordata > Amphibia > Anura > Ranidae > Rana > Rana temporaria. Next base: position 288,679,026 of record NC_053491.1, on the reverse strand, counting down.
TGCAGGTATACAGGTATACACAAAATAGCAAGTTTGGTCAAAATAGGTATATATAAGCCAGGGATGCCGCAACGGCACTAACAATATCAGTGTATGACAACAGAGTGCTGCACAAAAGATATATACCTGCCGTAGGGCTTCCTTAGATAGAAAAACGGGAACGGCCAAAAGGCACATATGGGGTCCCGGTCATCAAAGGCAAACCAAGGCGCACAATATGGGGTTTCAAAAGTGCATAGGCAGAGCTCCTGCAAGAGCAAAAAGACACAGTATATGTAACGATAAAATGGATAAATAAATATCATGGGGATATGTAAGTTCAGGTAGCGAAAAAATAATAGACAAAAATAGTACAGATAAGAGGAACAAGCCAAAGGGCACTGATCCTCTGGGTAAGTACACTAAAAAACACACAAAGGCTGCATACCTGCAGTAAAGCAAGGGATGAGCCAAAGACAGCCACAGGAGTCAGAGGAAACCTCGTCTGTAAAAAAACAACGGTGTATAAACCATTAGTATAGCATATGCAGAGAACCTGGGAGGGCAAAGCCCAGCAAAATCTCAGATAGAAGCAGGGAAATAGACCTACCAGTAGAAGGAATGTACAGAGGATAACCACCACCGTCTGCCATAACTGACATTTTGAGGCAGCAGTGGGGTTTAAATACCTGGCTGCGTGTGCAGGGAGGGGCGAGGGATGTAACGCACCCTGATGACCAGGTGGGTGCGGAGGAGCGGCGTCTCCGTGTAACCACGGAGACGTCGGAATAGAGAAGGTACAGGGGTGGGGAGAGGGCGGTGACCAGCGTGTGACGTCGCCGCGCCGCGCTCGTACAGCGTACTGCCCAGATTGGGCGGAGTGGCCGAGAGAAGGCGGGGAGGAAAGCGCCTGGCGTCACCTCGCAACGCCCACCATACAGACAGACCAAGAAGTGGACCCCCTGTGTGACAATCACAGGGTAAACGGCGTCCACTCGCTAGCTGGCTGTCATGGCAACCTAGGTAGAAAGAGTACATGGCAGAGGGGAGGGGGCACGGTTAAGAGTGAGGGAAAAACACGCGCACACAGAGTGCACTAAGAAGGCGCTCACAGGGTCCTGGTCAACTGCACCGAGATAAGAAAGATGTTATATCTAAAACAACAATAGGAAGCCAAACAAAGCTACCAGGGGATTCTGAGAGGGGAATGAACCAGTATGTGCAGAACTAAGCACATGTTGGCTTTGGTGTCCCCCTTAATCACCAGGCAGGACACCTTTTTGTGGGAAGCCATCACAGCTGAGCAGAGGCTAGTCGCTACGTTACAATATCTGGTGACTAGGAGAAGATTGCAGGACCTGAAGTTCACAACAGGCATCTCCCCCCAGGTTCTGGGGATCATTATTCCAGAAACCTGTTCTGCCATCAAACAAGTCCTGCAGGAGCACTATATGAGGGTAAGTTTTCTCCTTTAACATCACATTCTATGTATTTAATGCTTGCTAATGTATTGTATTTCTTTCATCCTTCCCTAATTACCATTATTGTAATATGCTGTGTCCTTTGTCCTCATGCATGCTGTAATTTTTTAATGCCCCTTTTTTGGCCTACATGCATATTTCCCTTCACTAACCTCTAGTGACAGCATGCTATCCTGGGCACATGCACACCTAGCCTAGTCTGTTAACAATGTATTTTGTAAGATCCGTTGTAGTGCGTGCTTCACCCCCCCCCCCCCTAAAATGTGTTCTAAAGTATATTTTCACATTAAATTCTGAGTGTTTTTATATTTTTTGGGGGGTCCCAAACTCATCTAGCCCCCTTAATTTTTTACAATGGGCCATCAGAGAGGGTGAGGAATGTGATAATTGGGCCTTATATTTTTGTATTTAAATACTCCTTAAAATAAATGTTATAATGATGTTGAACAATAATGATTTTGTATAATCTGCTTGCAATGTTATGTGCAAAAGTACTAAAACATGTTTATCTTGCTTGACTCCACAGCTTCCTTCCACGCCACAGAAATGGCAGACTGTGGCCACTGTGACTTTGGCATCGTGGTTTGCCATGCAGTGGGACTTCCCCAACTGCGGAGGGGCAATCAACAGGAAGCATGTCCGCATCGTGCCACCACCCCATTCGGGTTCTTATAATTTAATTACAAGAGGTTTCATAACATTGTGTTGATGGTGATGGTGTCAGCACAATATGAATTCCTCTATGTGGATGTGGGGAAGGACGACCAGATGTCGGATGGGGGAGCCTTCAGCCAGACAGAGTTTGCTCTTCATCTCCAGAGTGATGACCTTGCATTGCCACCAGATGCAGAGAATGTGGAAGGACTCCCCTTTATGTTTCTGGCTGATGAAGCCTTTGGACTGGGACCGCATTTCATGAGGCCATTCCCCCAGAGGACCCTCACCCCGGAGAGGAGGGTGTTCAACTACCGGCTGACCAGGGCCCGAAGAGTTGTGGAGAATGCCTTTGGGATAATGGCCAGCCGATTCCGCCTATTTCTTACTTCTATCCACATGGCGGAGTATAAAATAAACTACCTAGAACTTTGCTGCTGCATTCTGCACAATTATTCGTGAAAAGTATCGCCAACTTACATGGCCACAGTTGGGCCTGAGGCCGGACTTTCATCTGACAATGCCCTGCCGGGCCTTGAACATGGCCTTCCTGGCTTGCCCCCCCCCAAAGTACCCGTGCAGTTCGGCAGCAATATGTTGAATATTTCACAGGCAGGGGGGCCATTCCTATGCCAGGCAATGTGTAATCCTTTTTTACAAAAAATACATAAATAAACAAATCTGCTTAAATTATATTTTTGATATATTGCTTGTGTTTCTTTTAGTTGTCTCCTAGCTTTTCCAAGTGTACTTGTAGTGCCAAGTGTATTTTCCTTAGGAAATAACAACCTTTTCACTGGTAAAACACCAAAACTAAACACAAAAGAGGTTTTAGAGCAGATTTGATAAAAATAAGCCACACTTTGTTGTTGTTCAAATGTTTTACTCTGTGCACATTCACACATGGTCTTAATAAAAAAAAAAAGGTATTATAAATCTGCAGGCCTACATCTCTGATTACCTGAAGCTGTGGTGACAGACACTGACCTGTTGCTCCACATCCTCAGGTTGGTATTCTTGGCGAGGTGTGGGGTTCCTGGGCTCCGAGGAGTGGTGTCCTCCCAGTCTTCTCTCCTCTATGAGAATGAAACAAAATGTACACTTAGCACACAGATATTTGAGGGCAAACATAGGAATATGAAACATTGATTGGAAGTGGGGTACAAGTATCTGTTTGGGCAGAGTTACAAGCAGAAGACATGATTTTTCAAAACCCAAATCATGACTACTGACCTTTTTGGGACAAGTTTCACACATGTAGACACCCCAATAATCCACTGTAGCACCTGTGTGGGACACCCTAAAAAGGTTGTTCTGGTGGCCCACACTAGTGTTCCTACATGCAGATGTATAAACAGCTGCTGAGTGTCCTCTCCTTTACACTGATTCAAGTTTGCATTTCATTCTAGTTATAAACATATCATCTAGACAACAATGTAATAACATTTATGGAATACAAACAGGCATGTAAAAAAAAAATGACCCTGTATCTTCCAAAAACATTGTATGTAGTGGGCGAACGATGTGTCTGTAACGACTGATTACTGTGCCCACTAAATTTTTTAAGATGACATTTTCTAAGGTCCAATAATAAAAAGCAACAACATGGAGCAACATGCAAGTTTTGAAATACAATAATAGGGACACAGGAGAAGTACTTACTTTTTTCAAGCATTCTCTTAATACTCCTTAACTGCTCCGGCTCCCTCAGTTTGAGGTCAGACCACCTCTTTCTAAGCTGCTTCTTTAATCTTTTCACCCCAAAATGTCTCTTCATACTTTTGACAACTTTCTTCATTATTTTGGCCTTCCTTAGATTAGGGTGGGTATACGGCCCACGCTTGCCATCATAATCCGACTTTCTCAATATGTCCACCATTTCCACGAAGGACATGTTAGATGCCTTGTATCTGCTCCTTGTTCATGACATTTCCTCATCAGGCTCCAAGCTTGTGTTGTCTTTATTAGACAAATTAATAATTGCATACACCTGCTCATCAGACTCTGCCATGTCGTCTGCGTGCCGAAAGAGAAGGAGCGGGGAAAATTTGAGAAAGAACGTCACGCATGCGTAGTGTATATAAAGCTAACACACATATGTCGTATCTATGTTCTGTGTGCGGAGGAAGGAGTAAAAGCGCTGAACGTCACACCGAAGGTATGATTTTAACTTGGGACATCAGTGGCCTATACTGCATAGAGATTGAGGCCTATATGGGGATAAAGATTACTAGAGTTTAGACTGTGATTTACATTAGGATTTTTGTCTTGTGTTTTGTCTTGCAGAAATAATGAATCCATTTCTTGAAAAATAATTTTTGATTGAATTAATTGATCAATTAAGGGAGCTGCCCGCTCTGTGGGAGACAAAAAACCCAATACATAAAAAAAGAGGGGTAAGGATAGCAGCGCTGGAGACCCTGCTCCCATTTGTGCACACACACATGCCCCACGCAACCATCGAACAGCTGGATACTAAAATTGGGACCTTGAGAGGCACATACAGGAGTGAGTGCTTTAAGGTCCTGGTTTCTCAGAGGTCAGGAGCAGCAGCAGGGAAGGTATATGTCCCGAAGTTGTAGTACTCCAACAGACTGGCCTTTCTTAACGACCACCTTGAAGCAAGGCACTCACTTTCCAGCCTTCCCTCCAACCTTCCTTCCAGCCTTCCCTGCAGCCAAGATGATCCTTCTCTGGAGCAAGAAGAGCCTTCCATCCTGGAATAAGAACCGGATGTGACCATCTGGAGCCAGGTATAGTATTTGCTATACATTTATTGTGATAAAATGTATGCTGTAAAATAGATGTTAATATGAAGAAAAATAATGTTTGATCAAAAAGTGTTTTACATATCAATAGACAGTAGTGGCCCAAAAAGTTGGGGAGAAAAGAATGAAGACTTCTGGGGTCAGAATTATAGTCTTTTCTATTTATTTTCATTCAATTTGCAACAGTCATGAGCTGAAAATTGTATGTTTGATTGATGAACCCAAAACTCAAACTATGTCCCTTGTTTATACACAGGAGGACATCAGCCATAATGAGAGGCTGGAAAGTGTCAGGCAGGAGGAGGCTGTGTCAAGTGGCAGAGAGGAGGTGGAAGGGGTGAGTGGCAGAGAGGAGGTGGCAGGGGTGAGTGGCAGAGAGGAGGTGGCAGGGCCAAGTGGCAGAATAAGATGTCAGGTGCCTCCCATCCGCCTTCCAACAAGAAGGGCCAGGAGGGATAGTAGTGTGAGTGAGGCAGCACTGGCCCTGATTAGAGAGGCACAGGCCACCCTCCAACAGCCAACCACCCCTGAAGAGGGCTATGCCGCCATAGTTGGCGTGAAGATGAGCCAGATGGCGATGGGCCAACACCTCCTATGTGAGCCCCTGCTTATTAGCCTATTAAATAAGGGGTTGATGTTGACAATTACTGAAACTACTGCTCGTTCGTTCAGCACAGTGGTAGAGTGGATAGTATTTTCACCTAGCAGCAAAAAGGATCGCTGGTTTGAATCCCGCCTGTGACACCATCTGCCTGGAGTTTGCATGTTCTCCCTGTGCCTGCGTGGGTTTCCTCCCACAATCTAAAAACATGCTGTAAATCGGATCCTGTCTAAGCCCTAATATGCAGTAGTATATTTAGGTTTTGTGCTGCCCTAGGCCTGACTAAACTTCTGCACCTCCTAATAGAAAAATTACCCACCCCTTCCTGTCAAGGCCACACCCTGTTTTTTTAGGACACGCCCAGAAATTTTCAGGGGACACACACACACACACACACACTAGTTCTGGGGGAGGGGGGGCACTGGATTCCCTTAATTTGCATAGTTTTTCTCTCACTTCCTGTTTGGCTATGGGGCAGGAAGTGAAGGCAAATCTCCCCAATTGGACAGGGATGGTACAAAATAAACTGACAGGGCCTATAACCCTCCCTCTATCCAAAATGAAAGAAAAAAGTGTTGATTATAGTTATACTTTAAGCACACATTTCTGATAATTTTATTGAGAGGGCTAAGAAAATATAACCATGCCAATAGGCCAGGATACAGTGTTGCTAATATGTATGAATGTGTGTTAGGGACCCCCACAAACACCACCCAATGTTAAATAAACAATTTTCTTTATTTGCAAATAAGTATTATCTGCTCATTTTTTGGGGATGTCTGCACCCCTGATAGGGTGAAGACACCTCACAAATGTTGTCACTTTCTACTTCAAATTCATTCACTTCCCATCACATACCCAAACAGGAAGTGAGGGTAAAACCTTACTAATGTCTTTTCTTGGAGACACAGAGATAAATCAATCAAAATAGTTTCCCATTATGTAAATTGCACTCTAGCATTTCGCTGTGTACACCCCAAATTATTAGGGATCTTGGACTTTGGGGTCCATTTACTAAAGGCAAATCCACTTTGCACTACAAGTGGACAAGCAAGGAAGGAAAAAAAAAAACTTTGCTTCTACAGGATTGGATGTTAAAACCATCAGTGCTTCCCCTCTGATTTTCAGCGACTACGCTTCTACTGCAGAGTGGTTTTGCCTTTACTAAACCCCAAACTAACTAATCATTTGGGGTGTACACAGCAGAGCAATTTTCTTAATGGGGACACTAGTTAGATTTACCTGTGTGTCCCCAAGAAAAGACATTGGTAGGGTTTTAACCCCACTTCCTGTTCAGCTGTGTCACAGGAAGTGAAGCCAATTTTAAGAAATAGGGACAAAGCCAAACACAAAAAACAAAAGCAGGGGTTCTAACACTCAGTTGGCTTCCCTCAAACACCCACAAATAGAATAGGATTGCCTTGCGCTAGAATTAAGCACAGTGCTGTAAATCAGCACTTCAAGCCTGTCCGCCAACACCCCCCCCCACCCCCCAACAGGCCATGTTTGCAGGTTTTCCTTCATCTTGTACATGTGCTTTAAAAGACATTCTGGATAAGATAAATCCACAAAACATGTCCTGTCTGGGGTACTTGACTGAGGCTGAGAACCACTGCAGTAAAAAGAAAACAATACTTACCGCGCTGTATTTTTCCTTTCCTGGTGAATAAACATGACAGCAAACATGTCATGCATACACACCAGGAAAAGAGCTTCCAGACAAAAATCACAACTGATTGTTGTAACCAATCAGCTCTAATTCAGCTGCAGCTGTCAAAATCTGTAGCATGAAAGTAACAAAAAACAAACTTCAAAATTTGAAAGTAATTTTATTTGTCAACAAAACAAGCAAAGCAAAAAAAAATTATAAAAAAAATATATAAAAAATAAAAATAAACAGGTTCATTTGAGACAGTAAACAGAATATGGTTTATGCTTTGGAAATAACACAATAGAGACACAGACACAGGTTTGAAACATTAGTCACAACATCTTGAGAAATATTTAGCAAAATAATGCAGTACAAAGACATCAAAGTGAGTGAACAGCGTAAAAAAAAAAACATACATTGACAAAAAAAAAAACCTTGATCAAAAAAATATCTTTTTGCAAAGACATTTTTGCCGGCCCCCACACACACAACCTACCCTCTTTCAGGGCAGCTGACAAATGCTCTACATGCTTTATATAACATAGGCTTGTGTGTCAATGACGCAATTGAAAACACATGGACAAAGTTCAGTCTCTATATTGGGTGCGCTTGTTGCACCTGTTAACTATCTCCTTAAATTACTAACCCAAAAAACACGCTCTATGAGACACAAAAAGCAACATCAAAAAGTCCCTGGGCATGCTCAGTTCACCAGAAATGCAGAGGCAGAAGCATGAACAAAGCTGCAATCGTGACTGAAAGCATGAGATCTGTGTTTATTTTTTTCCCGATCGCATGCTTTCCAGCCTGAAGGACAAGATGTTAGGTCTTATTGAATTATTACGTAAAAAAAAAAAAAAAAATTAAAATGCCCCTGTCCCTAGTAGCTCGCACTCAGAAGCAAACACGCATGTAAGTCCAGCCCACATATGTGAACGCCGTTCAAACCACACATGTGAGGTATTGACGCGTGCGTTAGAGCAAGAGCAATACTTTTAGCACTAGACCTCCTTTGTAACTCTAAACTGGTAACCTGTAAAAAAAACAAGCGTCGCCTATGGAGATTTTAAAGTCCTGAAGTTTGGCGCCATTCCATTAGTGTGTGCAATATAAAAGCGTGTCAAGTTAGGTATCTATTTACTCGGTGTAACATCATCTTTCACATTATCACCAAAAATTGGGCTAACTTTACTGTTTTGTTATTTTTTAACCACTTGCTGGTCAATGACCGGGCCACTTTTTGCGATTCGGGACTGCGTCGTTTTAACTGACAATTTCCGGCAGAAAACAGGGAAGCCCGGATGCCCTCCCCCAATCAAAAAGAGCTTAAAGGGGGTGGGGGGCCCCGGTGGAAGGCAGCGAGAAGCCTGGAGGGGTGGCGCCCCCCGGCAGAAAACTATGAAGCTCGGGGCCCCGACGGAAGAGAGAAGACCGGACCTACACCCCCCTTGTAAAAGAGCTTAAAGAAGAAAGGGGGGCCCAGGCAGAAGACCCCCCAGCTGACTAATAAATTACTACAAAAATCTGTGTGGTGTTTTTTTTACTTTACATTTTTTCACCAGGTGAATGGGTAGGGGTATGATTTACCCCATACTCATTCACATAGGGTAGGGGGCTGGCATCTGGGGGCCACCTTATTGAAGGGGGCTCCCAGATTCCGAAAAGCCCCCGCCCGCATACCCCGACAACCAACGGTCCCCTTGTCCCTATCGACATGGGGACAAGAGTGCTTTGGGGTGGGGGGGCACACAAAGCACACACTCCCCCATGTTGAGGGCACGGGTAGGTTTTCCCCTTATGATCCAGACCAGTGTTTCTCCAGTCCTCGGGGCACACCAACAGGTCTTGTTTTCAGGCTTTCCATTATTGTGCACAGGTGATTTGATCAGTTTCACTGCCTTAGTAATTACCACAGCAGTTTGATCTGAGGGAAATCCTGAAAACATGACCTGTTGGTGCGCCCCGAGGACTGGAGTTGAGAAACACTAATCCAGACCAAGCCGAAGGGCCTGATGTGCCACTGCAGGGGAACCCACGCCGTTTTTTTGTTTGAAATTTGGCGCAGAGTTCCCCTTCATGGTCAGCGCAAGCTGAAAACAGTTCGGCCTTTAATGTGCGCCGACTCAAGCTGTGCAATTACAGGTACGCCGCTTGGGATTTACCAAGATTTTCCCGGGTTAGTGAGACGGCGTGCGTGAGAGGATGAAATTGCCGCGCAGTATGCAAATAAACCTCCCCAAGCGTTTAGGCGTATATGCGGTGTGTTGCAATGTTTTAAAAAAAAAACACTTTCACTTTCAATTCGGCCCGTAGAACATAAACAAACACATGTCACTACACTTCCCCACTTCACCTCACATCCCCCCCTAATAAACTCCCGCCCAAACTTCTTCTAATTACATTTCTAAATGCCGTACGCCAGCTCTATAGAGGCGCACCATGCGCCCTCTCCTGGGCACACTAGGCATTATAGTAACTAAAGAAATACACTGCTCTGCCGGCGTATTTCTTTAGTAAATGTCAAAACGGCTGTTACTCCTGTCTTTGCTCCATGAGTCATGGAGCAAAGGCTTGGTAAATCAGCCCCTAAGTGTTGTTGGAAGCAACAGGCGTTTGATACGCCTGAATCTGCTATTTCTCCTTCTACTTCAACTCTTCTATCACCACAAAGTTTTATTGTTTTTACCCGGCTGGGTAATAAAAAGCACAGAAAAAGACACCTGTCATGGACATTCCGTTAATTCTACATCCACCATACACCCTTAGACAGTGGAGGAGCCATGAGGTAACATGCCACCCAAAACAAACCAGCAGCTCCTTCGGGGGTAGTGCTACACATATAATGCATGGTTCACACTTATATATGCGTAAGTGGAACACACTTTTAAAGCAACCTATTTCTCTCTAGATGTGGGCAAAAATTTGGTTGTTGACCTTTAAATCCTCCAAATGTGGGGTGCAGAGAGAGACTGCTGTGAATATCTTGGTATAGGACTCCAGAGATTATGCACCATTAAGATCCTACCCATTCAGTTATGTGTTGGGGGTGTGGGTTGGAGATGGGATCACATTTTCATATATTTTGGTTATGTCCCCTTATTCAGTCATTCTGGTCAGATGTAATGCTAGTACTTCAGAATGTGGTGAGCCTACAACTTCCTTTGGATCCTATCCATTGTTTACTGGGGTTCTCCTTCCCAGGTATAGCTAAACCAGGTAATTGGTTGATCTCATATATCATTTTGGCTGCAAAGAGAGCTATGCCATTGTGCTGCAGTGGTGTTTTAACTAGGGGGCAAGGGGCAGCCCGCCCTGGGTGTCATACACTGGGGGGTGTCCGGCGGCCATGGCACCCCTATCCTCCAAGTTCCCTGCATGAATCAGTGACAGGGTGTGAGGGTGCCCGAGTCGGGTACAGACCGTACCGCTACCCAGGTGACACTCAGGACCGGCTGTCGCGAGTAGGAGAAAAACAAACACTGTCTCTCGCTCTCTTGTACAGCAGGGTACTGGAGGGAGAGTGAGAGACGGTAAGGCAGTGTTGAACAGAGGACAGGAAATGCCGGAGGAGTAGCAGGTAATTAGTTGCTAGGTGGTCCTAGCAACCAATCATTATCTTGTGAATAGGAAAGTGCAAAGTAAGGTAGGAACAAACACAGAGCTATGCAACATGCAGGGGTCCAGAGATGTGGGGGGTATTGTGTAGGGGGTCCAGAGCTGTAGGGAGTGGGTAATGTGCAGGGGGTCCAGAGCTGTGTGGTGTTATATTATGTAGGGGGTCCAGAGCTATGGGGGGTATTGTGTAGGGTGTCCAGAGCTATGGGGGTATTGTGTAGGGGGTCCAGAGCTGTAGAGGTGTAATGTGCAGGGGGTCCAGAGCTGTAGGTGGTGGGTAATGTACAGGGGGTCCAGAACTGTGTGTGGGGGTATTGTGTAGGGGGTCCAGAGCTGTAAGGGGGTAATGTGCAGGGGGGCCAGAGCTGTAGGGGGTGGGTAATGTGCAGGGGGTTCAGATCTGTGTGTGGGGGGTATTGTGTAGGGGGTCCAGAGCTGTGGGGGTATTGTGTAGGGGTGAAAAAAAGTGTAATTCAGCGCAAACAAATAAATACAAAATTTTAAAATAAAAACTACAAAAAGCTGCTCCTCATATACAATACTGATTGCAATAGTTGAAAGGGATAGGTAGAGGGCGCTAGACCACAAAGTGATAAATCAATAAAATTGCTTGTAATCGTGATCATGCATATAATATCAATAACATAAAATAATACAAAATGATTATATTAATATTAAATAGTGTCTCTGTGTCATAGTTAGCCTCTATGGCATCAAGTCCTAATATCAAATAAGAAATAAGTAGGTAATTGAATCTTCTTATTTGCTGTGATCTTGCTTAAGTGAAAATAAAGTGCCACCACCACACTTGAATCTTCTTTACACCCAAAATGTGCTGAAGAAAATGGATGCGCTTACCAGAACAAGTTGACTACTTTAGTGAAAAAGATAGTCAAAAGAGCTTAGACAGGATTGTGCCTGCACACATGTTGACAGGAACATGGATGTATAACCTCATTCCCAGGCGTTCCAAACAAGGATATGTGAAAAAAAAAACAATAGAAAAGCCAATAGTGTAATATTGCTTTAATAAAAAAAAAAAAAATAACATAGGAAAAGCCAAATGGCCTCTTACTGTATAAGTGCCTACCCGGCACTGGGGCTGCAGACGTTTCACCGCTAATATGCGGTACGAATTTTGGGTATCAGGGATCGCCGCCCCCGGGGGAGTCCAGAGCTGTAGGGGGGGTAATGTTCAGGGGGTCCAGAGCTGTAGGGGGTAATGTACAGGGGGTCCAGAGCTGTAGGGGGGTAATGTGCAGGGGGTCCAGAGCTGTGAGTGGTAATGTGTGGGGAGTCCACAGCTGTGGGAAGAAGGGCCAGTCCAGGCCTCTCCCCAGCGGCAGGCATGTTCTCTGAGAGAGGCAGAGGTTGGTGGGGTGAGTAATGCTCTGTTTGGAGCAATTTATTTGGGGTACGGTATGGATACCAGCATTGGAGGACTGGAACTACTGACTAACTTCGGAGTCAACCCGTTTGGGGTTCCCTCCTGTGTCAGTCTCCCACCGAAAGGGGAGAGATGTAGCGGAATGGCCCGTGACACCCAGAGACCTTTGAAGGATGTGGGGTACTCCTGTGCCAGCGTCACTAATGACTCTTGGGTCTAGGGTCACCCTGTGCCCCTTTTGGGCATAGGGTGACTGATAAATGATAATTCATGTTTTGCAGGATATCTTGGATTATACAGTTTGATTTCATGCTGACCCCCAACCGGTCAATAGGAGTGTCTACTTCAATGCTTAAACTGTTGAGATGCTAACTAAGTCTGCTACTGTGGTGATGTGGATTGAAACTGAGAGTCAGCCTGGCTGGCTATTATGGGATGTTAAAGTATCTTGCTGTGATTACATTATGTGTCCATTGTACTAATTAAGTTTGAAAGGTCAGATGTCTCCTTTTAGGGGTAGGGAATTAGCATGTCAATTATGTTTAGTAAAGGAATGTGTTTTGTGTAACAGGTGAGGGGAACTTGTCACAGAGACAGACCGTCTGGGTAATGAGTAGTAATTAACTCACCTGAATGTCATTATCTAAAAGAATGTGATTGAAGCCCCATTGTGTGATGTGTGGGTGGAGTGTGTCTTTGTTCCTTTGATTACTGTAACATGCCTGTAACTGCATAAAAAGCTGAGAGTGTACCATTAAAATTCATTCATTGATTTTGGAACCAGTGACAGAGCTCTGTATCGTTATTTCTGGGGAAAATCCAATGGGTCCTGTCTGCTGGATTGTCGAGTGTCGGATAAGCTGTCGTGGTTGATGGAATTGAAATCGTAAACGGTGGTGACCGTTACAGAGATATTGAAGGATGCAGAGGTATGCAGGTGGCACAGTGGGGTGTTTTTAGATTTTAAAGTGAGGGGGTGCCAGATATGAGAGCCGCCCCGGGAGCCAAATGCTCTAGGTACGCCCCAGTTGTTCTGGTTGTCAAATACTCCTCCTTCCCAATTGCAATTATTACAACTCATAGCTGAAAACATGAAGTAGTTCCCCAGTTGAATAAAATGTGGGTTCTTTGGGATCAATCTGAATATAGAGATCTTCCACCTTAATTCTTTAATTTGTGGTTTCTGTATCTATGTCTATATCACTCTTCTTATTACCATTTTTTGATGGCCATATATGCAATTATTATGCTCCTCTGTATGTCATCCAGTAACTGGATGCTAATCTATTCTATTTACCCAATACTATGGCCCGGATTCACATACAGCGGCGCATAGTTATGCCGGCGTAGCGTTTCGAATATACGCTACGCCGACGTATCGCAGAGCGGTGAGCACAGTATTCACAAAGCACTTGCTCCCAAATCTACGCTGGGTTCCCTCGGCGTAACTCGTCGTAAGTGGCAGTGGGCGTGAGCCATGCTAATGAGGCGTGACCCCATGTAAATGATGGGCCGAGCGCCATCAAGATACAAATAACGAACGGTGCATGCACCGGCTCATGGACATATCCCAGTGCGCATGCTCAGAATCACGTCAGTACGTACGCCTAAGATACGTCGAATCACAGCCTACGACTTGAACGTAACCTACGCCCAGCCCTATTCACGTACTACTACGTAAACAACGTAAAATACGATGGCTGTTCCCTGGTCTATACCTTTGCATTAATTGCGCCTCATAGATGGGGAATAACTTTACGCCGGATGTACGACTTATGTAAACCGCGTATATTAACTCACTCATTTGCATATTCAAATCGTAAATCAATGGGAGCGCCCCTTGCGGCCAGCGTAAATATGCGCCCACGATACGACGGCGTAGGAAACTTACGTCAGTCGGATGAAGCCTGTTTACAGGCGTATCCTGCTTTCAGAGTCAGGCGCATAGATAAGACGGCACATATGTGCACTTACGCGGTGTATCTCGAGATACGTTGGCGTAAGTGCTACGTGAAACCGGGCCCATGTATTTTTTGCTTTTTATATGCCTTTTGGCATTTTGAGATGTATATTCTTTATACTGCTGTATTTATGTTTTCTTTTTGTACTAATAAAAATACAATTACAAAATAAAAAGAAGTTTACACATAGATGTCCCAGAACTATATTGTACGCAAAGGAAATCTCAGGTCTATGTTGACTTGATGTAAAATGTGCTTTCTTTGGGGTGCCTTGATTCTAATGAAGGACCAGTTCTTGAAGCAAGGGTTGGGTATATTTACAAATATGGATTAAAATACATTGTACCGTATTTGCCGGCGTATAAGACAACCTTTTATACTTAAAAATTTGGCTCAAAAATCGGGGGTCGTCTTATACGCCGGATGCAGACTGCGGGCGTCCATTTTTTAAATGTGCCATTTTTTAAAAGCCACGCCTCCTCCTTGTTCTGTTCCGTGATAGGCTCAGTGATCCGCCTATCACGGATGTCGTCTCGTCCTCAGCCTCAGACGAGAGGACGTCCGTGATAGGCAGAACACTGAACACAGGCTCTGCTGGGAAACTGAGTGTTCCGCCTATCACGGAACAGCACGAGGAAGAGGCATGGATTTTAAAAAATGGACGCCCGCATTTTGACTCACTCTGCCAGGCATAAAGTAATGAAGATCGGCGATGTGAGGTGAGGCAATGGCACGGTGAGGCAATGGCATGGTGAGGTGAGGCAATGACACGGTGAGGTGAGGCAATGACACAGTGAGGTGAGGCAATGGCATGGCAAGGAAATGGCACAGTGAGGTGAGGCAATGACATAGTGAGGTGAGGCAATGGCACAGTGGTCTTATACGGCGAATATATCCCAAAACCAACATTTTAGCTGGAAAATTAGGGGGTCGTCTTATACGCCGAGTCGCCTTATACGCCGGTAAATAAGGTAGTTACAAATAAGAAAATGGGGTAAAACAATGGGGAGGGAGATGGACAGGGGAAGAAAGGGGGTCTTATATGCAGACACACACACATTCTCACGGAGATTTTTCCCACATCGTTTCCTTTTTACCAATTTAAGGATCCACCCTCACTTGGGTCCCTGGCGAATCACAGTCTATAATGGCCTTGTGCATTGATCTAGTTCTGTTTATTGCAGGCCGGCTGTGCAAATGGTCATCTGCCTCAAATCAAAGTCTTTTTAAATTAGCTCCTGGAGAAGCTGTATTGTTCTCATGTCCATGCTGCATTAATATAAATTTTCATCCAATATTGAACATAGTTAAAATGTATTTATAGACGTCACTTACATTTATTATTTTCTATCCATAATTGTATTTACTCCTGTCAACACGGCTGATCGGAACATACATTCTTTGGAAAAACTGAATATTATTTATTAACGGATTGCAAACAGTCATTGAAGAAATAAAAACATGTAATAGCAGAACTGCTATGTAATTATCAAAGCTGAAAATTGTAAAATAACTGTGACAATTCATGGGCAATCTTTAATCAGACTTCTAGTATGGAAAGAGTTAACATAGATGTATGTATTTAAGAGAGAGCATTACCATTATGATATATTGCCATACCCAATAGTGTATGTATATTAAAACCATTGGATTTATCATTGTACCTAATGCAGACCTTAATTATTAAAAAATTCACATATATTGTCCATTAACTAAAACCACTCTATTACATAAGTATAAAGTACTTTGCCTGTATCCTATCATTACAGTTAATGTATGTACATTTTTCAGAAGAAGTCTACAGTCATCCAGTCATCCATGGTCAGAAGAGTTTCCGCTGACCAAAATGTTTACCACATACAGTGCTCAATATCTACATAAGTACTGTCAGTCTAAAGAAGCATAGAATGTTCAGAGAAATAACGATTATTTATTTACCATGTTACACTTTCTAGTCACTACAATATTATTATTATTTCCTAAGTTCTCTAAGTGCTAAATGTTTTTGGCCAGATATTGTCATATGAATTTGATTTTCAGAAAAGTGAGTATAAAAAAAAAAAAAAACTTTTTTTGAATTCAGGCAGACCCTTACCACTACATAGTTTTTGATAGATCTAAAGTACGATCATATTGTAATTTGTGTGGTGAGCTTAAAGTGGTTGTAAAGGCATTAGGTTCTTTTATGTTAATGCATTCTATGCATTAAGATAAAAAGCCTTCTGTGTGCAGCAGCCCCCTTCAGCCCCCCTAATACTTACCTGAGCGCCATCTCTATCCAGCGATGTCCATGAGTGTCTCGGCCACCCGGGACTCTTCCTAACAATTGGCTGAGACATAGCAGTGGCACCATTGACCCCTGCTGCTGTCAATCAAACTCAGTTAACTAATGAGGAGAGAGAGGGGGTGGGGCTGAACAATGGCTCTGTATCTAAATAGATACACAGAGCTGCGGCTTTGGTGCCACCATAGCAAGCTGCCTGCTGTGGGGGCACTAAATGGGAGGGAAGGGCCAGGAGCTCCAGCCAGGGACCCGAGAAGTGGAGTATCTGGGCTTGCCCTGTGCAAAACCACTGCACAAAGTAGGTATTTACATGTTTTTTTTAATAAAACAAAAATTCTAAGGCAGGCCAACCACGGTTCGAATCTCAACTGCTTCCTGCTTAACCAGCCTAGATTCGAACCATGTATGGGCAGGCTGAATGTACTAAGCATTATAGCCACTAGAAATAATCACTGCCCCCCGCTAGGAGAAGACAATGGGCCAGCAGGAGGGATTCCTGTATCAACAGTGTCTGTGCTTGTGAAGCATATGCTTCAGTGTAATTCTCCCTGCTTGTTTTAGTTATATTGTGTGTGTTAGAGGTAAAAAGGGTTCATGTGTTACAGGCTGATTGAGATGTTAATGACCCTTCTTCAGCCAGCTCCCTAGTTCAAATGGTAATTGATGTATTGTGTGTGTGAAGGAGACCGGCCTTACTGTTTACAATGATTAGATAAGTGGCTCATGTTAATTATTCTGATTGCTTCAGTGTAGTAATTACCTCCACTGATGTCATTATCTAAAGAAATGTGTCTGCATGGTCGGCTCCGACGTGTGTGAGGGGGGGCGGAGATTTCATTGTTCCTAACAGGTTGTAACCACATATAAGCTGAGTGTTGTGTCATTAAAGTGTCTTGTTCTAGCAGTAAGCCTGGGCTCATGTGTGGCTTATTGGGGCGATTCCATGGACTCCTACTTGTGGAATATTGGGTGATTTTCGTTATGGGAATAAGGGACTGTTTGACGGGGATATCATACCAATACCGTCACAACTGGTTGGCAGAAGCGGGATTTTCCCTTCTACTCTCCTTTACACCCGGATTCCAAGCAGACACTGGAAGAACTACTGGAAGTTCGTGGAAGTATTGCTAGCAACAAAACCAAGCGGGTCATCATAGCAGAATTAATGGACCTAGACCAGGAGGACGGGATTGCAGCAACGCCAGCAGTACAAGAGATGGAGACACCAGTGATTCAGGAGGAGGAATCGCCAGCCAACATGGGGGAATTGAGCAAATGTATTTATTACAACTCCTGGTTGAAGGAAAGAAATGATCTCTGTGTATGGCTGACATAAGGCTACCCATGTATAGCCATGTAAAGTGGTTTTAAAGGTGGCTATAATCTGCCTTTCTAGCAGAAGAAAAGGACATTTTGCAGTTAATCATTGTCCCGCAATATTTTGAGTAATTTGGTTGGAAAATGATAACACCTGCTAGTGGCTGTGGTCACTATGGTATATTTTTGTGGACCCTCATAATAATCTCGGAAAAAAGCTCAGATTTTTAGTATTGGTGCTGGTCATTAAAATGACGTTGCCTACACACGATAGTGAAAAAAAAATGCTCTAGCAAAGGTGACGTACAACACGTACGACGGCACTATAAAGGGGAAGTTCCATGCGAATGACGCCACCCTTGGGGCTGCTTTTGCTGATTTTGTGTTTGTAAAAGACGATTTGCGCTTTTCTGTCTGTTACAGCGTGATGAATGTGCTTACTCCATTACGAACGCTAGTTTTACCAGAACGAGCGCTCCCATCTCATAACTTGCTTCTGATCATGCGCCAGGTTTTTCACGTCACATTTTTACAACCCGAAAAACAACATTGTTTAAAACGTCGTTAAAAAATAGAGCATGTTCGAATTTTTATTTTTTTTTGTCGTTTTTCAGAACCCGAAAAATGCTCTGAAGCCCACACATGATCATTTTAAATAACATTTTTAAAAAACAAATGATTGTGTGTACGCGGCATAAAAATCATTAAACATACAACAGGAGCATGAGACAAAATTGTAACAGAGTCCAAATTGCTTAAATTGTTAATCATATGATCACATAAAAAAGCCAACAGGTTTCAGGAGCCACAACACCTGCTGTCTCTGATTAAACTGACACATGCTGCACAATTGTTCTGGTGTTTTACCATCAAAGTAAAGATCTAGCTGATTTTCTTTAGTCTTCTGAGTCCATCTAATCCCTGATAATATTCACTGGGATCTGGAAAAAGTGTTGTTGACCCCCAAAATCTGTTGGCTGTTTTATGTGATAACATGATAAACAAAATTAAGCAATTTTGATTCCTTTACCATTTAGTCTGTTGTACGTTTTCTCTTATTATGATGTGTCCTGGTCTAGTTTCCCAAAAATGATCTGTCTGTCTTATTTTTTCCTTGGAAACTTTCATTCAGGGTTATCACATGCTCCCGCTAAACATTGGATCATTGCCCAATCTGATATATAAAAGGTTGGTTTTGGAGGTATTGCACACATACACGGATAAGCCATGACATTATGACCACTGACAAGTAAAGGTAATATCTCATTAAAATGGCATCTGGAAATTGGTGGGATATATTAGGCAGCAAGTGAACATGGCGTCCATGAAGTTGATGTGGTGAAAGCAGAAAAAAAATGGGTATCACAGTTTGTTGTGTGTGGGGCTGTGGAGCCCATGGTGACTCAGATCTACAGCCAAAAGCTTTTACAGTGGCCACATGAACATCATAACTGGACTAAGGAGCAATGGAAGATGGCCTGGTCTGATGAATCATGTTTTCTATTACATCATGTGGATGGCAGAGTGCGTGTGCATAACTTACCTGGGGAAGAGATGGCACCAGGAATGCAGTGTAAGAAGGCAAGTTAACAGAGGCAGTGTGATGCTTTGGGCAATGTTCTGCTGGGAAACCTTGAGTCCTGCCATTCATGTGGATGTTACTTTGGTGTCAAAGCCTCAATAGGTCAGGGCTGTTTTAGTAAAAGGGGGCCATACTCAATTTTAGGTGGGTGGTCGTAATGTTATGGCTGAAAAGCTAACTCATGCAACTCCCGCTTCTGTCCTCTTTCCAGTGCGGCTGTGCCTCCCTCTCTGTTCATTGCTATCCTGCTTCCCACTCTCTGTTCTACCTTGAGAAATACAGAAGCAGAGGTCGGGGGAAAAAGCAGCATGGCCGCGGGTCCAGATAGTGGCTCAGTCAGGACCTAGACCGCGTTCTGTCATTTATTGAAGGGTCTATGAGAACCCTTAGCTTTTGAGTTGACTACATTAATGACTATATTTGTGGTTTATTAGTGTTTTAAACTAAATTAGGTAGTACAGCCATACATAGACAAAAACACAGACACTTTATTGCCTCTGAGCTTTGAACTTAGTACATTTCAAATAAAAGCATCATGACCTGGCCTGTGCCCAGAGTTTACTGGGATACCTTGCATGCACAAACAATAATCGCAGTGCATTGTGCAATGATGTTACTTGGGGTCATATTTTTTTTTTTTTTACCCCATATTTTTACTTTTGCAGTCAAATCCAGTATATCTTTATCTGTGCATCCTTAAGAAAGCAGAAAACATATTTCTTACCTTTTGGATGTTCTCAGGAGAAAGCGTCATGGCTGACTGCAAGGACTTTTGAACAAATCTGCCCTCAATTACATACAGTGTAAGGCTCCTTTCACACATGCGGACCCTTTAGGTCCGCCTGTCAGTTTTTTCATGCGGACCTGAACGGACACTCCATGTACCTCTATGGAGCGATGGATGTCAGCAGTGACATGTCCACTGACATCCAATCCCCTCCTATCCGCTCCGCTAAATCCAGACGGTTGGAACCCCTATTTTTCATCTGTCTGGTGGATCAGATTGGATGAAAACAGACAGGTGGTCCATTTTCATCCGATCTCCCTATAGAGGAGAGCAGAGATCTGACAGGTCCATCTCTGCACAGTGAGCAGAGATGGACCTGTCATCTGCAGGCTCAGCGGATCGATCCCTGCTGAGCAAGTGGAGTCCATGAAAACAGATCCACATGTGTGAAAGGGGCCTTAGAAGTCTAGCTTTTAAACCTCTAAACCTATAACACCACCTCTTTTTCCCCCTTGTTTGCACCTGAGCCTGATGTTGATACAGCGCTGTGCAGGAGAGCAGCAGCTCTTTCTGTCCTCTCTCTCCTCACAGGGCAGATGGATAGCAGAGGGAGCCATTCACTCCCACTGCTGTCAATCAAATAATGTGACCATGGAGTGGGGGGGTGAGGCCGAGCCACACTGTCAATAAATGCATACAGTGCAGCTTGGGAGCAGGTGTGCCATCATAGGAAGTGTCTTCCTATGGTGGCACACCAAGAAGAGAATGAGCAAGGAGCGCTGGTGGAGGACCCAAGAAGAGGAGAAACAGGGCTGCTCTGTGCAAAACCGTTGCACAGAGCATGGTCCAATTAATAAGTCTGTATGACGAAAAATGTCGGGCGTGGCTAAACGGCAACCATCTGTAAGCACTTCACGCTGTACACCAGATCAGAGAGTTACGGTTCGAGCTAGAGGAGCGGGTGAGAGTGATATCTAAGCTGTACACCTCAGGTCCACCGTGACCACACTATACACTACTACAGACGTTTTCTCCAACAGTTGTTGCTGTGATTTTCCTTGCTGGCTTTGAAGTGATGTGATGTTAGCGTAATGGTTGAAGTGTTTCACATAGCGTTTTATTAAACTGGTTTTAAAATATTACACTATTTGGAGCACTTTTCATTTACATGTGGAGAGATCCTATTTACATGCTTGCAGCTGGATAGCGGAGATCAGCTAAACCTGTCTGTGTGGTTTAAAGCGATTTTTCCAAGCACGAGTGTAAGGCATATGTATCTGGTGAGTGTGTCATTCAAAGGGAGTGTATCACTGGCACTGAATGGTGTGGTGGAAGATCAGAAAATTTTACACTGGATCAACCTTCTTTTTGTATAAATTTCATTATGCTTATGAACTTTTTATTGAATGTAGTTTATTTCACTTGTCAGAGGGTGATATTGTTACACTGATAATTTGAATTATCACATTGTCATCATCTTTATAGTGATACTTTAAAATGTACCGCGTACAGGGGCGGACTGACCATTGAGACACTCGGGCACTGCCCAAGGGCCCCATGCCACTAGGGGGCCCCATAAGGGTTGCCAGGCTCATTAAAACCAGGGACAGTATGTAAAAATCTGTGTTTTTTTTACATCTGTCCCTGATATGTCCAAAACCGACATGCTTTTGATGTGAAAATCCTGAGATTTTAGCTGCTCCGACTCTGTAATGCCTCCTGGCTTGGTGGCCATCTGTAAGCCAGGGGGCCCCATAATCTTCTATTGCCCTGGGCCCCATGAGTTGTCAGTCCGCCCCTGACCGCGTATGAAGTTGTCTTTATTTTACTTTATTTTTTTTCTTTGCACTCGGTTGTAAGTCTATACACATAAGTGCAATTTAGCGCCACTTATTTTTTCACTATTGAATTCAGATAGAGGTAAAAAATACAATCACAACTCTCATAGATGTTAAGGAGCGGGTGGTAACTATGGGCCAAATCCACAAAGACCCGGCGTAACGGCGAATTTCTAATTTAAGTTACACTGCCCTAAAATTTCTACCTAAGTGCCCGATCCACAAAGCACTTACCTAGAAATTTCTGGCCGAGTAACTTAAATTCCGCCGGCGCAAGGCGTTCCTCATTTCATGGGGGCGATTCCCATTTAACAGAAGGGTCTGCTTTTACATGGTGTACTAACTTTACACCATGTAAAAGCAGCCCTAATTTTGCGTATGCAACTTAATACTTACGGAGAAAAAACGAAGCAGAAAAGCTTCGTGGATCTCCGTAAGTGCTAATTTGCATACCCGAGGCGGCATTTCGACACGAAATGCCCCCAGCGGCGGATGCGGTACTGCATCCTAAGATCCGGCAGTGTAATTCAATTACACATGCTGGATCTTCTCCCTAACTATGGAAAACTGATTCTGTGGATCAGTTCCATAGTTAGGACCAGGGATACAACGGAGTAACAGCAGTTACTCCGTCGTATCTCTTTTGAGGATTTGGCCCTATGTCCTTAACAACCGATGAGTCTGACAGCTGTCAGTGCGGGGTAGTAGTATACACTCCAGACACTTTATTATGCCTCGTACGCACCCCCAGACTTTCCGAGAAAAAAAGTCAAACAGCCTTTTTTTGACGGAAAGTCCTTAGAACCTGTTCTCTATCTTTCCGTCGGACTTCCGACAGACTCGCGGCGGACTTTTGCATGGTCAAAAGTCCGACCATGTGTACAAGGCATTAGAAACACCTGTTTAATTGCTTCATAACACAAATTGCTAATCAGCCAGTCACATGTCAGCAATTCAATGCATTTAGGTATCTAGAAGGGGATTTAAGTGACTCTGAACGTGGCATGGTTGTTGGCGCCAAATGGGTTGATCTGAGTATTTAAAAAAATGTAGATCTACTGGGATTTTAAAGCACAACCATGTCTATGATTTACAGAGAATGGTCTGAAAAAGAGATAATATCAAGTGAGTGGCAGTTGTGTGGCTGAAAATGTCTAATTGATGTCAGAGGTCAGAGAAGAATGAACAGACTGGTTTGAGATGATAGAAAGGCAACAGTAACTCAACCACTCGATACAACCAAGGTATGTAGAATATCATCTCTGAACTCACAACACATCAAACCTTGAAGCAGATGGACTACAGCCAAAGAAGACCACACCAGGTGACACTCCTGTCAGCTAAGAACAGGAAACTGAGGCTACAATACGATTAGAAAAAGGTTGCCTGGTCTGATGAGTCTTGATTTTAGCTGCAACATTCAGATGGTAGGGGCAGAATTTGGCATAAACAACATAAAAAGCATGGATCCATCCTGTCTTGTATCAATGGGCTCAGGCTGGTGGTGGAGTAATGATGTGGGGGATATTTTCTTGGCACACTTGGGGCCCCTTAGTACCAATTGAGCATTGTATAAATTCCACGGCTTAAAGGGGTTGTAAAGGTACAATTTTTTTCCTAAATAGCTTCCTTTACCTTAGTGCAATCCTCCTTCACTTACCTCAGCCTTCAATTTTGCTTTTAAATGTCCTTATTTCTTCTGAGAAATCCTCACTTCCTGTTCTTCTGTCTGTAGCTCCACACAGTAATGTGAGGCTTTCTCCCTGGTGTGGAGTGTCGTGCTCACCCCCTTCCTTGGACTACAGGAGAGTCAGGACGCTCTCTACATTGCAGATAGAGAAAGGAGTTGTGTGTTAGTGGGCAGCCTGGTGCGGGGTTCCCCTTAATATCCATACCAAACCTGAAGGGCCTGATATGGAATTTGGGGGGACCACTTTTTTTGGGGTCTGGTAATGGACTGGGGGGGACCCTGGTTGTTTTCAACGACTTTGATCTCTATTGCCAGGACCCAACAATTCATGAATAGCCACAAGTAGTTTTAAATTACTTTTTTCCTTTAGAAATGACACAGGAAACACAGGAAACATGCACTACTTTACAGGCAAACTATACACATCCCCCAGGTACAAAATTTAAAGGTATATTTCACTTTTATTGTTTCACTTTAAGCATTATTAAAATCACTGCTCCCAAAAAAACGTTAGTTTTTAAAACTTTCTTGCATTGATACAGGTCCCCTGGGGCAGGACCCAGGTCCAGAAACACTTTTTGTGACAATAACTTGCATATTAACCTTTAAAATTAGCACTTTTGATTTTTCATGTTCGTGTCCCATAGAATTTAATGTTGTTTGTGTGTTCAAACACATTTTTTGCCTGTTCGCATGTTCTGGTGCAAATAGAACAGTGAGACCTATGGTATGCGTAGGTCATATCACTGAAAACATAATAGCCAGTTTTACTTTTAGCTTTTTCCTGTCCTTTTTTTTTAGACAAAAAGGAAAAACAGAGTCTAAATAACAACTTAATTTGTTTACAGAGACAGTACACTATTTGTTGTGTGTATTTTATGGTTAAATGTTTTAAAAAAAATCTAATAAAAACAAAACAGCAAAACAGGCAAACAACAAAAAGTAAGAGCAAAAAAAGTAGTGTGCTTTTTAAATTTTCAAGTTGCTATTTAGCCATTTTTACCCCTATTCTCTAAAAAAGCTTAAAAGGACCAACAATTTTTATTGCCTGTGGCATCGGTTCCGTGTGCAATACAAAAGTGTCAGCGGTTGCATGCTGAAGAGAAGACTCTGCACCGGAAGAGGGAAGTGTGACACAAAGTGCAAAAGGTGCACATGTGAAATGGTCTTCCACTGGCTTCAATACAATTAGAGCTCTAAATTTGGAATATATTTTGGAATATTCAGTGAAGACCAAATCTCAACAGAATCTTTCTTCAGTTATAATTAGCTCCCAAGAAAACATATTCCTAAATAGTACCAGGTCAACAGTATATTTATAACAGGTCTTTTTGACCCCAGATCTCATATTTAAGAGGACCTTACTTGTAATAGGAATAAAAGTGACACAATTTTTTGGGGAAAATAAATAAAAGGTAAAATAAATAAGATTTTTTTTTTTTAAACGTGCCCCATCCCGCCGAGCTTGTGTGCAGAAGCGAACGCATACTTGCAAACCACACATGTGAGGTATCACCACGCTTGATAGAGCGAGAACAATAATTCTAGCCCTTGACCTCCTCTGTGACTCAAAACATACATCCTGTTGAATTTTTTAAACGTTGCCTATGGATATTTTTAAGGGTAAAAGTTTGTCGCCATTCCACGAGCAGGCGCAATTTTGAAGCATGACATGTTGGGTATCAATTTACATGGCATAACATTATCTTTCACAATATAAAAAAAATTGGGCTAACTTTACTGTTGTCTTATTGTTTAACTCAAAAAAGTGTATTTTTTCCCAAAAAAGTGTGCTTGTAAGACCGCTGCGCAAATACGGTTTGACATAAAGTATTGCAAGGGTGTTGGAAAAAAATGTATAGGTGTTCTACATAATTTTATAGCAAACAAAACTGTATTTAACTTGTAAACAAAAAATCTCAGAAAGAGGCTCGGTCCTTAAGTGATTAACTACATGAACATGAACTAGGTAATAAAGATTACACCCACTGTAAAAATCACTATTGTGCAATACCAAAAAAAATGCAGACAAAATAACACAAGTTGCAGAAAAAATTTCACAAAGATGCTGTGAAAAAAACTTTTTTTGTTAATGTCAGTGTTCTATCGGTGATAAGTTTGTGCATAGCCATTCAAAATAATAATAATAATTAAAAAAACGCACAAAACATTGCACCAAAAAAATTGCACAAAAAAATCCTCAAAAATCCTGTGAAAAAAATCCGAAATATTAATACCAGTGTTCTATCAGTGATAGCTTAGTATATATACATATCAGTGATGAAAAGTTCTGTAAAAATATGCAGATTGAAGTCCTTATTCAACTGTGACCATTTCCAAATCCTTGTACTTCAATTAAATTATTCCAATCCACTGTGCATCTTTATATGATTCCAAGAAAAACATGCTCCACCACCAATGATGCAAATGTTCACTTACCAAAGACCAAAAGCCTGTTGGACCACAAATTCTCACTCACCAGAGCCCAAATCAATGCTGATGCTCCTGACTTCTCAACTCTGAGAAGTCATTGTTGACCTTTTTCTTTTACTTACCTCTCAATTCTGATAGATTTAGAATGGTCCAAAACTGAAGGACACAGGCCTTATTGGGACTTGAACAACTGACCCCAGTGACTAGATGCCAACTGCACTTTATGGAATAAATATGAACTCCTTAATACAGCCTTCTATAGTTATTTGCAATTTCATAATTTATTATCTGCTGTTTTTTTTTCCTTCCTCTGGATCAACTGTGGGTATGGAGTTGGGTGTATGGGATTGTACTATGTTTTTTGTTTTGTTTATTTTTTTTGTGGTTGGACTGGATGGACTTGTGTCTTTTTTCAACCTGACTAACTATGTAACTATGTAACTATTAGCACATTGGTGAGATATATTACCTTTTAGCAAGCCTACCCTCTTTGAGCGCATCTGTAGCTGTGGTAATTCTGAAAAGGGATTGTTTATCAAATCTATAAGGTCATTATACTGTAACTATATCAGGGGATCCATTCCCAACACACATGTATATTCAGAAATTGGACAAAAAATGAAGCGCACAAGGGGGGATAGTGCGCCTCCATTCCTAATCAGAAATTGGAGGACATTCCCAGGATAAAAATTAGGGATGCACCGATATATCGGTGGCCGATACATATCGGTCGAAAACAGCTGTTTTGGGGACATGCCGAAACAGCTTACAAATTGCCGATAATGCCTGCTCGCACGATCACTGCTGACTGTCCCGTGTACTCCTCCAGCCCCCCTCCATTTTCCTGCTGTCTCTCTCCCTCCGTGTCCCCCTCAGTTTTTCCTTCTCCTCTGTGTCCCCCTCAGTTTTTCCTTCTCCATATCCCC
This sequence comes from Rana temporaria, assembly GCF_905171775.1. Lineage (NCBI taxonomy): Eukaryota > Metazoa > Chordata > Amphibia > Anura > Ranidae > Rana > Rana temporaria. The sequence continues at coordinate 288,652,132 of NC_053491.1, read as the reverse complement.
CTCTGTGTTTCCTTCTCCCCCGTTGCCCCCTGCCGCGTTTCTCTCTCCCTCCGTGTCCCCCGCTGTGTTTCTCTCTCCCTCCGTGTCCCCCCCGTGTTTCTCTCACCCTCCATGTATCCCTCCGTGTCCCCCGCTATGTTTTTCTCTCCTTCCGTGCTCCTCCTCTACCCCCTGGAACTGTCAGGATGGAGAGCGGGGTAGAAGCCGGTAAATCCGGCTCCTTACTGTTCCGAATGGACAGAGTCAGTGATGATTGACTGTTCATTCACATAACTGAAACATCGTAAACTGTGTTTACAATGTTTCAGTTTATGAATGAAGAGAAGCATCTGTCTTCTCTCCTTTCATTTTCAGCGCAGCTGACGCTGCAGAGAAATGGATTGGGGAATCTGTGTCCCTAGTCCCTTTCCCTGTCTCAGAGGGGAAATGTCAGAGGTCTGTTAAGACCCCTGATATCTCACCAAAGCCCCCCCCCCAACAGGGCTGATTAAAAAAAAAAAAAAAATTGCACTAAATAATTTAAAAAATAAAATGTAAATAATAATAAAAAATAAAATGTAAATAATAAAAAAGAAAAAAAACACACTGAGAATCCACTACGCCTCCCCCCACCCAAAAAAAAAAATATATATCACTGTAAAAAAAAAATCACCATAAAAATAAAAATAGTAATTATTTAAAAAAAAGAAGAAAAAAGTCATTTTCGGTTTCGGTTTCGGCCTGACATTTTTTTTTATTTCGGTTTTGTTTCAGTTCTGAAATTTCCATTTCGGTGCACCACTAATAAAAATACAATTCGGTATATGAAACGTTAGTTGTAGGCATGTGCAAAAGGGAAACATTTGTTTATTTTCGTTTCATTTTAATTTGTTATTTAATTAATTTAGTTAAGTTAGATTCGTTACATGTGTTAAATTTGTTTTCTGAATTTGTTCGTTTTCGACCGAATTTCGAAAAATCCGGTCGAAAATATTTCGACCGGATTCGAAAACAAATTCTATTCGAATCGAATTCTAAAACAATTTGATTCTAAAACAAATTCGAATGAAAATTGAAAGCAAATTTGAATCAAAATATAAAAAATATAAATTGATTTCTAAAAAAGAATACAATAAAATAGAATATAAAATAATAAAACAATAGAATGAAAATCAAAGAATAGTAAAGAACAGAATGGAATTTAATAGAATGTAATCAAATACAATAGAATATGACCTGGCTTTTTCTATCTATCTTCTATCTATCTTCCATTTTCTGAAATTCCAAATTCATATAGAATGAACTCAAATTCGAATAGAAAAATATTAGAACAGTAGAATAATAATATATATATATATATATATATATATACTGTATATATATATATATATATATATATATATATATATATATATATATATTTTTTTTTTTCTATTCGCATTTGAGTTCATTCTATATGAATTTCGAATTTCAGAAGATGGTTATATATATATATATATAAATGTAATTATATATATATATATATATATATATATATATATATATATATATATATATATATATATATATATATATATATATATATATATATATATATATATATATATATATATATATATACATAATTACATATATATATATATATATACATAATTACATTTATATATATAACCATCTTCTGAAATTCGAAATTCATATAGAATGAACTCAAATTTGAATAGAAAAATATTAGAATAGAGCAGAAAAAAAGTATTTATATAAATATATATATATAGATATATATATATATATATATAATTATTCTACTCTTCTAATATTTTTCTATTCGAATTTGAGTTCATTCTATATGAATTTTGAATTTCAGAAAATGGAAGATAGATAGAAGATGGATAGAAGAAGCCAGGTCATATTCTATTGTATTTGATTACATTCTATTAAATTTCATTCTGTTCTTTACTATTCTTTGATTTTCATTCTATTGTTTTATTATTTTATATTCTATTTTATTGTACTCTTTTTTACAAATCGATTTATATTTTTTAGATTTTGATTCAAATTTGCTTTCAATTTTCATTCGAATTTGTTTTCGAATCGAATTGTTTTTGTGAAATGAACTCTTTGTTCTAATGATGGCTAGGATCTACTATACTATTGAACCCTTTGACACATCTCCTAGGTCTCTTTTTGAAAAACCCTAGAAAACTGATGACACATATACTGCTGCAAGCATTTTCTTTATAGATTTACACTGAATTCCATACTCTACCTATGATACCAGAACTATATTGGAATATCAGAATTCAATAATTATATAATATAAACAATAACAATTTGATGGAAACATTACCAGCTATACTGAATAATATGCTCAATGAGCATAATGAAATCTGATTATTGTCAGATATACTTGTCATCAAGGTAAATTGTGCAACCAATTAGTAATGCAAACAAGGTGCAAATAAATAGGTGATATGTTATTAGCTAAAAAAGTTCAATTCGACTAGTGCTAAACAGTGTCTAAGTCAGCTGTGAAAAACTTTCTCCAATCAGAAAAACGAATAAGCAGATCTTTATCATATGTTTCAACCAAGCAGATGAGAAATGATATGCAGAGGGGCTGCTTACCAAATTTATTGGATCTATGTAGCGGAGGTCATGCAAGCTCAGCACACAAGGGATCACTCAGGAAAAGCAGCGGTAGCTGGTCACGTCTCCAAACAGATTCTCTCTTCCACCAAACATCAGGGAACTGCAGCATAGGCAGGATCTTAGCATAGGCAGGATTCACTCCCAACAACAACGTAATGGACGAGGGTATTTTTAAAGGAAGAAAAAAAGCTTCATGGTGCAGTAAATTCTTTTAAAGTAAAGTCCCTTTATTCCGAATGCAGGGTAACTGACATCATTAAAACTTTCGATATAACTGTTTAAAAAACAAACAGACATGTAACCTTCCAGCCGCGGCTCAAGCCAGTCAGCTGGGGTGTGGTGACATCAGGTTCTCTCGCTCCACCCAACGTGGTGACGTCAGGTTCTCTCACTCCACCCAACGCTGCGTTTTTCCATATGAGGCATCAACAGGGATAGGAGGCCACCTTGTTTGCATTACTAATTGGTTGCGCAATTTACCTTACTTTTAACATTCCTATTTTTAGCTGTTTATTCCAGCTATATTGTTGTTGCAGCACAAGTCACTTTATTAGATTCAGTTTTTTTTCATCTTTTTCTTTGTAAAGAAAAAGGAAATTTTTCTTGCACCATCACTTTTTTTGTATCATTTATTTGCATTCATTTGCATTCTTGCATCTTTTGCACATTTTTACATTTATTTGCACACATTTGCACTTTTCACAGTGGGGGTAGCGCAAATTGTCCACGCTATGCATACTTGTCATCAAGAAATTATTTACTCTCAGGCAGGCTCCCCTCTTCATCTTTCCCTCCTTACATCTCCTTTTCTTTCCCTCTCTCTTTTTATTTGGTTTCCTTTTCAACTCCATCTTCATGGTGGTGGAAGATATCAATATTTTTCACTCTTTGCAATACTTCATTACTTTTTGGAGACAGGCAGGAGCACTGGGATATACTGTATCTGGTTGTATTCACAGATATGGACTATTTATGTACACTCTCTTTGTCTTAAATTATTCTAACTTGCAGTATGTTTTAATATTTTTTCAATTTATATATACATGGTTTGTATTACATTTAGAAAAGTATAAGTACAACACTGTTAAGATAACTGTTCACATCAATCATTAATCCAGTGACTGAAAACAGTATATTCGCCCAGGACTTCCACATCTATTCCCTTTTAAAACAACACAAACGTTCAAAACATATAATTGTCATATAAACATGTCCAGCCATATAGCATAGGAGATACCCTATACGTGGGTCACATCTCTAGAGTTCCTGTATAAGAATATTAAATCTAGCCCATTTCCAAGTGACCTATGAAGCATATAAGTAAATGCTCATAAATAGAAGATATTGCTAAATCTATAGATCCAAACCACTTCCTATAGTAATCATACATAGATGTATGTAAAATGTAGTCAATACTTGCATCCTTGTTGTAAAGAGATAACAACTACCATGACCCAGAAAGACCAAGGGAGACAGAGAGAGAGAGAGAGAGAGAGAGAGAGAGCAACAAAAGAAGACAAAAATGGAAGAAAACAATGGAAGAAAACATAATGATATCCAGTCAGCCATTTTCTATTGATTAGTAATAGTAAGCCTTGTAGCAAACGATATGTGCGCAATGATGGTTTTATTAAACAGAAATACCTCCAAATCTATACTCTGAAGATCCATCTCAGGGGTAAGTGGGATACATTACCCATTTAATATTAGAGATCAGTACAGAGAATGAATTCCAGAAACTTCTAACGTTTTGTAACCCTATAATGTATGAAATAGATTGCCTACCTGCTTTCAATTTCTTCAGCAGAGCCGAAAATGAGAAGAGTATATTTTGGAAAGCCTATATGGAGTCATGTACCATCTATTCAAGATCTTTTTTGGAGGTTTCCTTCCCATTTTAACATTGCTGCAGTCTTAGAGATGCATTGAAATAGACTATAGAAAAAGGATATACCTATCAAATTCTTGTGTATAGGGTAAGTTAGAAACCACCAAATGGATGAAGGTACAACATTAGATCTCTGTTAATGGAATGTATGAAAATGTTTAAGCTGGTGTGCTATATACTGCATTAGAAATTTCTTTAGGTATATGTTTCCAAATAGTGAGAGAAGAGTAGCCAAGTAAAATATTAACCATGGATTCCAAGGTAAAATGCACAGAAGGCATCCCCTGAGTTTCTACGTATTTAATCTAAGTTTACAACAAGCCTGGTGCCATCCAGCACTTGTCTACCTTTCAAAAACCTGACTTGGTACCATCCTATTAAATATGGTGTTACTTCAAAGTGATTTACCAAAATCTTTAAAGTATATTTTCAAGTCAGAATTTAGCACAGAAATAGGTCTAAAATGTTGTAGGTGAGTGGGATCTTTACCTGGTTTTGGCAAGGTCACTATAACAGCTTGCAACATCTCTTTTGGAAAGTAGCGCAGTTGAATATATTTACAAGATGAGGAGTCAATAGTCTCGATAATTTTTTTTATAGTATTCAGCTGAAAAACCATCTAGGCTTGGGGACTTATGAAATGGCAATAATTTAACAACCTCCAAGATTTTATTTTCTGTAATAGACCTATTTAAATGTAACAACGCATCCCCATCAACCTAGGGTAACTGTACACTGTAAAGAAAGGCAGCTATCGATTCAGACATAGGCTGCAGAGTATTCAAATCATCACCTAAATTATATATTGACTCAAAGTAATCACAGAAATAATTAGTTATATCCCGTGGATTGTAGGCCACACTACTGGTTTGATGATAAGACATTGTAAAAAGTTTTGTTTCAGCGTGGTGATGGCATGATTGAGTGGCCAATAACTTGCCTGCCCTAGTACCTTGAGAATATTAGTTTAATTTCAGTTGTTTCGTGTACTTATCATGAGCCAACATTATTGCTGTCCTGAGTTCTTTCCTGCATGAGCTAAGCTGCTCAGCGGTAGAGTTTATGGGCGAAAGTTTATGGGCAGACCCAATTTAGCAACTGTCTCAAGAAGAGACACAATGTGCTGCATTCTATGCTTTTTCTCCCAGTGAGAGAAAGGGCATCTCTATTAACTACTTCAGACCCGGGCCATTGTAAAAAAGACAGCCACAAGGTGGCGCTACAATGCCGGGAGGCCGTCTTTTTACGGCCTCTGGTCCTCCGGCCACTGGGGGGCGCGCGTGCACGGCACGTCACCGAGATGCCAATGCGCGTGCCTGGAGGCCGTGATGTCCACCAGGTACAAGCGATCGGCAGTGACAGATCAGGGACGTGGAGCTCTGTGTGTGATCACCGCCATTACTAGTAAAAAAAAATAAAAAAAAAATGTCAGAATTCTATCCCCTATTTTGTAGCCGCTATAACTTTTGTGAAAACCAATCATTATACGCTTATTGCGATTTTTTTTAACCAAAAATATGTAGAAGAATACATATCAGCCTAAACTGAGAAAAAAAAATTGGGATATTTATTATAGCAAAAAGTAAACATTTTTTTTTTTTTTTTAATGTACGCTCTTTTTTTGTTTATAGCGCAAAAAATAAAAAACGCAAAGGTGATCAAATACCACCAAAATAAAGCTCTATTTATGGGGAAAAAAAGGCGTAGATTTTGTTTGGGAGCCATGACACACAACCGCGCAATTTTCATTTAAAGCGTGACAGTGTCGAAAGCTTAACATTTTGCCGGGGCAGGATGGGGGTATATGTGCCCAGTAAGCAAGTGGTTAAGACTTGTAGGGGCACCATACATTAAACACCTTATCTAAATTCACAGTGTTAAAATTAGCAGTAATGAAGATTAGACAACATGTACATGTTGTTCCTCCACAGGTAAATATTTGCACATTTTCTATATCCATAATCTCCAAAGTGATAGAAGCATAGTCTGACCACAAGATATTATGGATACTCACTAAAGCCAATCTTTAGCAATTTATCAGTAAAAAAATGTATCTATTCTCGAAATATGAGTTGTGGGCAGAGAAAAAAAAGGTATGGTTTCTTTCAGATACATGAAGGCATCTCGAGGGGTCAGGTAGATTTTCCTGAGAGAGAAAAGAGGAAAGACTCTTTCGATTAGATGACTTTGGAAAATATATATTCAGTCGAGCATCCACTATAAGGTTGAAGTTCCCACAGAGCCTTTCTAAATTTTCCATCCTTTGGTCATAAGCTTACGTAGAAATGTTAGAGGAAACAAATTGAGGGTATACATTTTAATTATTATATGGATAGTATTACTGAGTTCACAAATCAGGATAATATATTTCCCGTTAGCATCCAGGTGGACCTCATGAAATTTGAAAGCACTGTGTCCTTAATGACTATCATAACTTCAAAACCCTTCTCTTATTTTTTGGGGGGAAAAGTGCAGATAATTCTTGTGGGTACACCAAAGAGGTATGTAGGCTTGAAAGTGTGTCTCTTGGACACAATCAAAAGTAATGAGGATTTTAGTAGTAATTTCACAAAATACCTTTCTTGTAGATCTGCCATTTTCAACTTAATATTTGGAAGGTCATTATTCATATCATTATGGACATCTACTAATTCATTATGGGCCCTTTTCAAACTCTCCCATCTTATGTTCGATGTGATCTACCTTGTCATAGGTAATAACCGCTTTAGTTTGCTGCATGAAGGGCATTAAATTGCTATTAATATATTCCCTTAGAGAGAAAAACGTGTTTTTAAGTGTGGTATGTATCACAGGCTGTCCTGTTGTAGCAACATCCTCAAATTGTGCCATATATTATTGTGTATCATTGATATGTTCCAATGCACTTACTTGTGGGGTCTCTTCTCTTGTCCTGTGCTTGGCAGGGTTACTTGTAGTTGACACAGGAGGTGAGCTCCAAGCGCTGTGAGGCTCCTTGCTGTGATAAATGTCACTTGTCCTAGAAGAGACACAGGTCAGGGAAGCCAGAGAGCTTCCTGCGCCAACGACATTTTGTGCCTCTGGCAATGCAGCCGGACCAAAGAGCTCAGTCAATTTTCAGGGCCCCTCTCTCATCTTGTGCTTCACTATTGATCCCTCACTGCTATGATTGGTAAGTGCAGAGCTGAAAAATCTTGCTCCTAGCCCCTGCAATCTCCCGCTACAGGTCCACCGCTCCAGAGATTCAGAAAGAAGCAGCCATACACTTTTACTCTCAGCCACACCCCTTAATTGTTTTCATTTATATGTCTTAAAATGGGCAAATATTTTCTAAGAAAAAAAATATATTAAAATGGAAGACCCTCTCCTAATTTTATGGTATTTTTAATTTTTAGATCAGTGCATATTCCGCATGGCAGTGCTCAGCTCGTTATACCCTTTGTTTTGACAATCCTTTGCCTATTAGCCTGAGATCCTGACAATATGAGAATATTTGTATCTATCTAACAATAGCAATCCTAAATCCTTCCCTATGAGTACTAAGTGTATAGATGATCAGCAGTGATTTGCTTATTGTAATAACTTTTAATTAGGTTCTGCAGAACATCTTAACATGTAGTATTAGCAATTAGTTATATTTAGTCTTCAAGCCATATGAAGGAAGAGATGCAATGGTGAAATGGAGTGTGGTCACATGTTTAATTTTGTACTTATTACAACTATCTCTATTGATGTTTTTTGTTAATATTTACATTGTCATGCACAATTGATAACATTGGATTATTTTAGTATGTATGTATTGTTTTCTTAATGAAGACAACTACAAAAATATCACTTGTAGGGACCACAGATGCTTATAAAGGCTGCATGATAAATCTTAATACCAACAGTTCAGTAAAAAATTGTAATATCTTATATATATAATTCACAAAGCTTTCACACATCGATGAGGAGCTTTGTTTTCAGCCATGCAACAATTTTTTTTATCTTTTTGGGCCTTAAAGGATAAGTTTACCTTTCATAACATGTTACATGTTAGGCGGCGTACAGACGACCGAACCTGTCTGCTTGAAACTGTCCGACGGGCAGTTTCCGGCGTACAAGGCAGATTTGTCTTTTGGTCCGCTGGCTTGTACACACCAGCGGACCAAATTCCCGTCGTACCAGAACGCGTGCACGTAAACCGCGTACAATGTCACTATAAAGGGAAAGCCCAAAGTCAATGGCGCCGTCCTCTGTTCCGCTTTTGCTAGTTACGGGTTTGCTCCTGTTAGTGAAGGTTTGGTTAGAGCCGATTCGCGCTTTTCGGTCTCCGCGCTTTACCAGGTAGTATTTTCGAGTTCAGTGCGTGTGCTTGCGGGATCGTAGTAGGCAATCGGGTACAGGCTTTCAGGTCGTGCGTTCTTTGCAGGTTGTGCTGGATTTGTGAGTGCTTTCTGTTGGAGTGTGTTCTTGACTGACCAGCCGGCCGGTTTGAAGCCATGATGGAGCAGCAGCGTCAATTTTCGCGAGTTGGTGCTGTTTATGGGATGGCTTCTGGATATGCTCAGCATTCCAGTAGTTTGGCCAGGAACAGGGGGAGGAGGCGTTCCTGGGCCAAGAATTGGTTGCGCCAGCGTGACCAGTTCTCTCATATGCCTCTGCTTAGGGAAATCCAGGAGAATAATCCTAATGACTATAGGAACTTTCTCCGTATGACGGACCACGTATTCAACCGTCTACTGGATCTTCTGTCCCCCTATATCACGAGGCAGGACACTGTGATGCGCCAAGACATCACGGCCGAGCAGAGGCTTATTGCCATGTTGCGGTACCTGGCGACTGGGAGGAGCCTGCAGGACCTCAAGTTCTCGACAGGCATCTCTCCGCGAAGCTTGGGGTCATCATACCGGACACATGTTCTGCCATCATCAAAGTTCTGCAGGAGGAGTATATTAAGGTAAGTTTCCTCATTTTAACCTCACAATCTGTCTTTAATAATGTGGGCAACTAACTTTTTCTTTTATTTCCCAGATATGCTGTGTGTTTAACTAACGTTCCCTTTTCTCCCTATGCATGTTGATATAAGCTTTCCATGTTCTTTTTCTTGGCCTACCTGCATATTTGTACCTTACCCAATATTAACCTGTCCAGCATGCTATCCTAGGGACAACCCCACCTAGCCTATTTATTTAAAAAAAAAAAAGATTTTACAGTTCAAACCCCCCCTAAAACTGTTTTTGTCCCCATCAGAGGGCTGTGGAGTCTCTTAATTAAGTGGGCCTATATATTTGTGCCCCGAAATTCTCCCTGCACAATTTTTGAATGCTATTTGAATACTGTGAAGTAGCACAAGGATGCTTGTAGGATTATGTTTGCAATGTTTATGTGCCAAAGTACTAATTATCTTTATTTGTTTGTCCCCACAGCTTCCCTCCACACCACAGGAATGGCAGACTGTGGCTTCCCAATTTGCGCAGCGGTGGGATTTTCCTAACTGCGGTGGAGCAATAGATGGGAAACACGTCCGCATAGTGCCGCCACCCCACTCGGGGTCCTACTATTTTAACTACAAAGGTTATCATAGTATTGTGTTGATGGCGGTGGTGTCGGCACAGTATGAGTTTCTATATGTGGACGTGGGGAAGAACGGCCGGATGTCTGATGGTGGAGTTTTCGCGCGGACAGAATTCTACGGTCGTCTCCAAGCTGATGGTCTGGCACTGCCACCGGATGAAGACAATGTGGAAGGACTTCCGTTTGTGTTTCTAGCGGACAAAGCTTTTGGGCTTGGACCTCACCTCATGCGGCCTTTTCCCCAGAGGACCCTCACCTCAGAGAGGACGGTGTTCAATTATCGGTTGGCCAGGGCTCGGAGGGTAGTCGAGAATGCCTTTGGGATCCTCTCCAACCAGTTCCGCCTGTTCCTGACATCGATACACTTGGCGGAATATAAATTGAACACCATTGTTTTTGCCTGCTGCATTTTGCACAACTTTCTACGCAGGCACTCCCAGACATACCTACCCAACATCGGTGCTGAGGCACGGCTACCCTCAGATACCCTTCCTGGGCTGGACACTGGTCGCGCTGGCTTGGCCCCCCAATCTGCTTGTGATGTACGCGACAAATATGTTGAGTACTTCATGGGTCGGGGGGCCATTGCTATGCCAGATCATATTTCTTTCTAATTCGGCCCCCAAAAGAAAGAAATATTCACAGAACTAATAAATAATTTGACCATTGGACTTTATACAGTTGTTTGTCATTATTGCTTTTTCTCTTTTTATCTGTCTTCCTGGTTATCCAACTAACTAGTGCACTTCTAGTGACAAATTTAGTTCTATAGTTTTAGTAAATAACCACAATTGCACATTATTCACTCATCTACAAACGGGTATTGAGTCTAGAAATAAGAAGCCACTAATTTTTCATATTTTGATGTCAAGCTTTTTATTTTCAGCTTGTTCATTACCCCCCAAAAAAGTAGGCATTTATTTATGAAAATATGTCTTTACAATTTGTAGTCAACAATATTTTTTTTTTTTTTTTTTTTTAACATTTTTTAAAGATTTTTATAGTGCTTATCCAGAATATAGTTTTTTTTAGCAATTTAACATTTTGGGTTATCAAATGTATTTTTATTTTTTTTATTTTTTTTTAGATCTCTATATATAATGAATATAATAATTTTTGGAGATATTTCTCTCTCTCTCTATATATATATATAAGAAATATATATATATATATATATATATAGATATATATATATATATATATATATATATATATATATATATATATATATATATATATATATATATATATATAGATATATATATATATATATAGATATATATATATATATATAGATATATATATAGATATATATATATATATATATATATACACTTCAAAAATAGTATTTTTTTTTTTGCCTAAAAATAATTTTGTATTTTTTTTTTGGTGGTTTTTAATTTTTTTTTATTCGCGTATTTTTCGCAATTTTTTGTATGGTTAATTTGTTTTTAATTTTTTTTGGGGTTTTCTGAAAAATCAAGCTTTATTTTTTTGTATTTTTTGAGATATATATAATTAAGCTTTTTTTTTTTTTTTTTTTTTTGGTATATATAAAATTATATATATATATATATATATATATATATATATATTTTTTTTTTTTTTGCTTTATTGGGTTATTGATTTTCCCCACTTTTTTTTTAAGAAAAATGTAAAAATGTACAACCAATATAACTTCAACGGTAAAAATTGTTCAAGATTCACAACAGCAGTCAGTCATGGTGTGCTTTCACACTGGAACACGCCAAAATTTGAAGATGCACACATTCAGTGTGAATTCGCCAAATCTCATTGGTTCAGGAGACAAATGGCCACATGTGCTATCTGACATCATGGGTGATCAATGTCTGTGTTTTATGGGAGCAAACCCTTCCTCTCAAATACTTGAGGAGCGAGGAGGGGGTTGTACCCACAAAGCACAGACAATAGATATTCTGTGATGGCAGATAGCACATGTTGGCACACTGTGTGTGCATCTTCAAATTTTGGCGTATTGATTATTCAAAAAGTAAAACGGGTTGGGGGGGCGGGGGATGGGCGGGGGGTGTTTCAGTCTTTGACACGGCCCATCATGTCAATAATATTTTTATAATTCTGTTCTATGACCATCATCCCTTGCCACATATTGTCCATTTCTGTGCTGCACTCCAAAATGACATTTCAAACATTCTGTTCCATGACCATCATACTTTGCCGCATATTGTCCATGTCTGTGCTGCACTCCATAACTTGCTGGATAATTATTGCAGCACTTGCACGCGAAAAATGTGCAACACCATCTTCATCCCCTAAAAAATAAAATAATTGCTCTCAAAACTTTTTACTTTTTACAGGCCTATCTACATATGTTTTGCCCTATAAAGCTGGGGTGACACTGACCTGATGGTGTGCTCATTTCTACCAATATCGCCATCTTCCACCACTCCACCTTCTTCCACCACTTCACCCTCATCTTCCACGACTCCTCCTTCTTCCACCACGTCACCCTCATCTTCCACGACTCCTCCTCCATCTTCCAAAAATTCCAAATCCAAAATTACTTCTTCATCCTCTCTTCCTTCCTCCTCTCTTCCTTCCTCCTCTCTTCCTTCCTCCTCTCCTTCCACATCCTCCTCCTCCTCCACAGGCCGAGATGGGCTATTTTCGGCGTGTCTGGCCCTCTCTGCCTCCTCCAAATGCTGGCGTCTTCTTTCCCCTAAATAACACAAAACAAAAGGTATACTCATCAGCACACAGATATTGGAGAGCAGAAATCGCATACATTGGTTTAGAAGAGGCTGTCTTTTTTTTTTGGTTTTTGTCTTCCTCCACCAAACCTACATTTTTAGCAGACTTCTAGGCCAAGCTCTGATCCTGCCCCTTTTTAAATAAAAGTGACACACATGGATGTCCCCCCTAAACTTGCTTTCTGGGAGACCCCCACAAAAAAAGGATCATTTTTATTGTGGAGACACAGGTGCTCTGCATTCCAGATCGGAAAACATCTGCTTTCTGATCACTGTTGAGAATGAATCCTGTTTGCCTTTCACATTCTCTTAATTTGATTTGTCAGAACTAGCTTTTACACAATGTTTACAAACAAAGTTTTGGGCCAGTGAGCCATGTCCAGGTGTGTTGTTCCTGGACTAACCTTGCATTTAGGAGAAACTATGTGATGTTACGTGATTTACTATTAACGAGATTTGCAAAAGGTAGGTATTTTCATTAAACACATCCAATTTAAACATGTGTTCAAAAGTACAAGTACAAAAATAAGGACTTACTTTTCCACAGAATTTTCAGGATCTTCTTCATCTGATGTGGCTCCCGCAATTTCAAATCTGACCAACGTTTCCTGAGCTGCTCTTTGGACCTGGTGACACCAAACATGTCCTTCATTCTCCTCGCCACCTTGTCCATAATGTGGGCCTTTCTGTGGTTAGGGGTCTTGTATGGCCCATATTCCCCATCATAGTCCTTCCTCCGCATGATATAAACCAACTACACCATTTCGTCGAACGCCATATTACTGGCTTTGTATCGTTTGGGCCTGGATCGGGACGTTCCTGCCTCTGTCCCTTCACTTGCGCCATGAGAGCTTCGTGCACGCTCGTGTGACATCGCCATCTTTCCTTCCCACAGAGATTATGGGCGTGGAAAAGAGGAAATTTTCCGCCATGGGCGGAGACGAGGGCGGCGTTTCATACATACGCGGAGTGTAGAGAATGCAAACAACGGGTTTACGTACGTTACACGGAGACTATTCGAGCGATTTCAGAACCTACGCAGTTAATGCCATATTTCCGTTTCACATCACAATATATAGATGGGAACAATGCTCTACCTCATTTAAATTTTGGTATGGTGTATTCAGATCAGGCCAAGTATTGTTCTGTGTTGGTTGGACAGAGGTCATTAGCAAGTGTCTTTTATGTCATCAATGCTGAGGGGCAGGATATCTACACATGAAATAGTGCCTTGATGAATGCTCTCATGTATAATAATTGTGTATGGTTATAGATTCCACTTATTTACTGCAATGTAACCAAAGGGTCTGCATGTATAAAATCAATGTTTGGGACAACCAATGGGGCAGAGCTGGCCAGCAGTTTTGCAACAGGAGACACTGTGTTTGTATTTATATATAGGTCCTACATTTTGGGACACATATTCGATCAATGTCAACGCTGAGCCTTTTTAAAATCGTGTTTTTTGTTTCTTTTTGTTTTGTTCATCTAGAGTATAAAATAATATTACTTTAATTCGACAAGCAATGGACCTACTTCAGACACAGGAGAATATACAGCAGTTGTTAGATAAATTCCGAGAAATGCCCATCCTGTGGGATTCAAAGCAGCCAAATTATTATAATAAAGATGTACGAGCGGCAGCACTTGAAGAGCTAGCAAACTACATGAGAACATGGGTGCCAGAATGCACTGCCAACATGTTGAAGGATAAATTTGCCAACCTCAGGGGCACATATAGAAGAGCTTACAAAGCTCATCAAAAACAAAAATCTGGAGCAGCAGCAAGACAACCAAAGGAGCCCAAGCTGTGGTATTTCAAACAGATGTCTTTTTTGCGGGATCAACTGGACGGCAGGCAATCAATGTCAAGTCTGCCTTCCAGCCTTCCCTCCACGCTACCTTACAGCGGAACTTCCCAAGATCCCCACAGCCCTGCAGAGTCTGAGGAAGAGGGCCTGGCTGACATAGACGCAGATCTGCGAGTCTTCGATGAGGAGGTATAGTAGTTTGCAAAATATTTCAGGGCTACTAATTATTGTTGGATTATTGCCTTGATATTGTAAAATAAAATACAAAACAGGTAAGTTGCGCTAACTAAGAGTGAATGAGGAATATCAATATAGTTGATATAATTAAATAGTGTCCATATATAAAAAATTATAAATGATACAATATAATAAAAAGTTCATAAGTGAATAAATTGTGAATAGATTATTGAATGAAGTTGTGCCCGTGACTGAACGCACAAAAATTCCTCCACCGGTGCAATGAATAAGTAAATGCCTATGAGCTTACCAGAAAGGCAAGCAAGAAAAGCTTGCAGCTGATCTCCCCAGCTAGGGTCTTTAATGGAAGTCCGGATGATATTCCTCCAATGTAGGTGGATAGATCCGGAGTCCGTGGAACATGAAAATAAATATGCAGGCAACAAATAGTGATGTACCGTAGGTATCACGAATATAGGCACACCAAGGGAAAGCCTCCACCAAAAGGAATCACCGAATAAGGGGGACTCTTACCAGACAAATGAAAATATGGAGCTTGTGGCCAAACCCAGCCAGGGCCTTTAGGGGTTAACTTCAGAAAATATCAATCGAAAGCAAACGACTCCCTCGTACAATATTGGCCAAGTAAGTCACCATAAAAAAGAGGAATTCCACATAGTGATGTACCGTAGGGAAACAATTTAATATGGTAGATATCACTTACATAAAAACAGGTAAAAACAGCATGTAATTTCGAGCCGGCCGGCTACTACGAACGCCCGTCCTCTGGACTTAGACGCAGCACGTCAAAGCGTCTCCTCCTCCCGACGTACGTTTCGTCAGTATGTGACGTCGTCTGGGGACGACGTCACATACTGACGAAACGTACGTCGGGAGGAGGAGACGCTTTGACGTGCTGCGTCTAAGTCCAGAGGACGGGCGTTCGTAGTAGCCGGCCGGCTCGAAATTACATGCTGTTTTTACCTGTTTTTATGTAAGTGATATCTACCATATTAAATTGTTTCCCTACGGTACATCACTATGTGGAATTCCTCTTTTTTATGGTGACTTACTTGGCCAATATTGTACGAGGGAGTCGTTTGCTTTCGATTGATATTTTCTGAAGTTAACCCCTAAAGGCCCTGGCTGGGTTTGGCCACAAGCTCCATATTTTCATTTGTCTGGTAAGAGTCCCCCTTATTCGGTGATTCCTTTTGGTGGAGGCTTTCCCTTGGTGTGCCTATATTCGTGATACCTACGGTACATCACTATTTGTTGCCTGCATATTTATTTTCATGTTCCACGGACTCCGGATCTATCCACCTACATTGGAGGAATATCATCCGGACTTCCATTAAAGACCCTAGCTGGGGAGATCAGCTGCAAGCTTTTCTTGCTTGCCTTTCTGGTAAGCTCATAGGCATTTACTTATTCATTGCACCGGTGGAGGAATTTTTGTGCGTTCAGTCACGGGCACAACTTCATTCAATAATCTATTCACAATTTATTCACTTATGAACTTTTTATTATATTGTATCATTTATAATTTTTTATATATGGACACTATTTAATTATATCAACTATATTGATATTCCTCATTCACTCTTAGTTAGCGCAACTTACCTGTTTTGTATTTGATTTTATTGTGTGTATATCACAATTTTTGTTGCAGCTTATATACTCAGATTTGTTTTTTAGTTAGTTGAGCGCAGTATCACATTTTTTCTTGTTTATTGTAAAATAAAAGCCAAGCTGGTAAAAAAAAAAAAAAAAAAAGTCATGGGCAGACTAATAGGTGTCAGGGATGACAACTGCAGGGGTCAGAAGGAGAGTCTGTTCAAGTTAAAATGAACCAAAAAAATAAAAAAATAACAAGCATGAAAATGTGTGTGATTTGATTGGGGTAAATATTAAAACATGTCCCTTTTTTTGACACAGGAAGAAGAGACCAGCCAGGAGGTGGCAGATCCTCCCGTCAATGTCAGCCAGGCCGAAGGGGTCAGTGGCAGCCAGGAGGAGGCCGGGCCCAGTACAAGTCCGCAGGTCTCCAGGCCCAGGACAACCACCAGCCAGTCTCCTCCCCTCCAGATGAGGCCACCAGGCCGAAGGAGGCAGATGAGGCTAGTGGAGGACGAGAGCCTCTGCATGATAAGGGAGGCCAGTGCTATAATGAGGGCCCCCCTCAACCCCACAGAAGCCTACAGTGCCTCCGTGGCTCACGATCTAAACCAAGGGGGGGAGGAGCAAAGGAGACTGGCAAAGGGCCTGATCAATCAGGTCCTTTGGTGGATGGAGAGGGACCTGCTGACCACAGACACTGGGCTATGTGACCCGGCCCGGCTTGCTGAACACCATCCTCCTGCTGCCACATCATCCCCACCTGCAAGGGGCCGTGTACGGGTCCATGGAAGATCCGCTCTAAGGCAGCCTGGAGGGAAGGTTGTAAGGAAGAGGAGACGTTGATTCCCTGCCTTCCATTTGATTCCCCACAAAAGACATCTTGTTTGGACTACCACAGCTTGGGTTCCTTTGGTTATGTGCTGCTGCTTTAGATTTTTGTTTGTGTGCCTCCTGAGGTTTGCTAGTTTATCCTTCATCATGTTGTAAATGGAAGTCTGCATGTATTTTGCTAGCTCTTCAAGTGCTGCCGTTCTGTTTATTTTTTTTTTTTTTGCTTTTGCCAAAATAAATGGCTTTTTGCTTTAAAGTCCAACATTGTCTATTGTTTGTTATACTGTGGGGATTATTAGGCATCAAACCTTAAAAAAAATATACAATGGGTCATTTACAAAGGCCAGAAACTCCTTGGGGGGAGGGGGAAATTTGGTGTGCCAACATAGTAAAAAAAAAAAAATAACCAAAAAATACAAAAAAATAAAAATAACTTGCCCAAAACCAAAAAATAAAAAAAAATAAAATGAACAAAATGGTGACATAACTAGAAACACCCAAAAAAATTGGAGAAGATGAACATTAAACTAAAAAAAATATTAAAAGATAGACATGTGGAGGACCAAACAAAATAATGCAACATCTGGGCTAGAAAACATTTTCTAAATATTACATCACAAGCAAGAAATGTCACATTTCAGTATGGGACAACTCAGTTGAAATAGCATCAGCAAGAGAACGGGTTTATTCTAGCAAGAGAACAATGAAGAAAAAGACGCAATAAACTGTTGTTTATTGCGTCGTTTTAGTCATTGTTCTCTTGCTAGAATAAACCTTTGAAATGACGAATGTGCCATATCCCAAAGAAACGCGAGTTTTACCTGAACGAGCGCTCCCGTCCCCTCATTTTGTCTGAGCATGCGTGGGTTTTTTGTACGATGATTTTGTGTACTAACCAGCGAACATGTCCGACCGGACAGGATTCCAGCGGGCTGTTTTAAAACAAGTTTGGAAATATTTGTATGCTGGGAAAAGGCCCGGCGGGCAAATATATGCTGGAATCCTGTCCGCTCGGACCTACACACGACCGAACATGTCTGCTGAAACTGGCCCGCGGACCAGTTTCAGCAGACATGTTCGGTCTTCTGTACTGGGCCTTACACCCATATTCAGGATGAAACATTTAACATGTTATGAAAGGACTGGTCCCCACTCCCTCCAACCCCCTCCCCTCTAACAGCTAGCAGGGATCTTCTCCCAGAGCCTGCTGTCAAAACGTAAAAAATATGTGGCCAAGCAGCCTCTGCCCCCCCAATGGCTGTTGGCTTGTAGTTCTCCATGAACTTTCAAAGTGATGTGAGCGCTGTGGTAGTTCATTGATTCTTCCTGTCAGAGTGTATGGCTTTCCCGTATGAGGTACGAGCAAACAGATACACTGACAAGTCTGCAGGAGTCATGCATTGCATCAGTGATCTTCTGATCGCTGGTGCAATGCTGTATAGGCTCCTATTACAAAAAAATAATAAATGCAATTTTTTTGTCAGCAAAGAAAATGTGCATTTATGATTTTTTGTAAAAAGGTAAATGTATCCTGTAAAATGTAAATGTAGACCACTAAAAAATACATAAAAAAATAGAACATATCTCAAATGTAGCATTAAATATCCAAAATTGATAGACAATATTACATTAAAATAATGATTATTTTTTGGAAAATAAGGATCTGTAAATTCAGCCTTGTACAATTTTAAATTTCAGTTGTAAAATTCAATACTAATTTCTTATTATATTAAAACTTTTTTGCCTAGCTAGGAAATGTTACGTTGAGTTTTAGAAATACTGTCTGGTAATAGCACTTGGAATCAAATAGTAAATTATTATCTAGAAGTATATTTGCTATAAGTCAATGATAAAAAATGTAATTATATTTTCATCTTGTAACAGAGTACCCTGGCATGGGACAATTACATTATTTCATCCGGACTTTATCATACACGTATCTGTCTATAACTTTGATTATCAAAATGTATTATGTACAGACAAGGCATTGTGAATCCAGAATTTCCTTGTAATCAAAGCTTGCACTTTCTTTAGACTGCATTTTCTTTCCATTTGTATTATGGTTGATTTGATTTGGATTAACGGCTGAGCTCAGCTTTACACCTAAGAAGTTCCTTCTATTGATCTCTACTTAAAAATCAGCAATACAATTTTTTGTATCATTCAATTAATTTGCATTAAAACACAGTTTGGCAGCCTTTCTCTGTTCTGAACTGGTATGGATAAAACTTCACCCCCAGTAACAGGAAAAGAGCTACATTTTTTTAAGAATTTATTTATTTAGAGTAAAAAAAGGCCTTTATAAATTAAGCTAACATCCACTGCTAATTTGTGTCTCCTTATTTTCTAGCTCTATATAATTTTCTAGAAAGAAAAGGAATCAAGACCAAAAACCACTGTATATTTTTTATTTAAGAAGAATTATTGCACAAATACAACGTTACTCATAACAGCCAATCAGATTTAAAGTGTATTTCCATGTATGCATCCAAATTCAGATAACATCTACTTTATGTTTGTTACATGTTGAGGAGGGGGTTGGACAGTTTTGACACTATTTTGGGACCATTGTAATTTTTTCAGCAAACAGTGCTATAAAAATGCAATGATTACTGTGAAAATGACACTGGCAGTGAAGGGGTTAACCTGTAGGGGCTCTAAAGGGGTTAAGTGTCCCCTAATATGTGTTTCTTACTGTAGGGGGCGTGGCTGGGCGTGTGACATCACTGATCGTCGTTCTCTATGACAGGGAACAGACTATCAGTGACAGGCTCACTAGGAAGCATGGAGAGAGGTTTGTTTACACTTACCTCTCCCCGTTCTTCAGCTCTGTGACCCGTTTGCGGGACACCGGCGACGATCCGCTGGAGCGGTCACGGAGCTCAGCTTTCCACCTGCGGCGCACTCCCGACCCACGACTGGGCTTCTTAAAGGGGACATTCCTGTATGTCCATATGCCCAGCCATGCCATTCTGCCGATGTATTTAGTTGTGTGGCAGTCCTTAACTGGTTAAGAAAAAGACTAACACAAATAAATAAATAAACTAACATCAGAGTCAATGGTAATGTGTCCATGCTACAATCAAGTAGGCCCAGTATATACCATAAACAAACAAATAGTAACAAAGTTAGGTCATCAATATAATAGTATATTCCACTAAGAAGACTAGTGAAGGTTAAGCCCTGAGCACCCAAGTGCCTATGGAACAGGCAATGCAAAATCCAGAAAAATCATAGAATACAGGAACAACAATCAAAACCACGTCTGAGGTAAACCAGTGTACATATGTTGTGGGCTAGCAGGTCAAAAATCCAAGGGAGTTATCAAAAAAAACACAACTATACTATATTCAACAGCAAAACCTGATTAGGGATAATGAGAGCGACTAAGTGCAAAGTAGAACAGCCCAGAAAAACCAAGAGGCGAAAAAAAAATTGGCCCAGCATGTGGGCGAGGAACAGTAATGGACAAAACAAATTATAAGAAAAAGATAGAGAGGAAAGACAGGATAGAGGCAAGGGGAGCAAAAAATATGGGGAGAAGGTGGGGGGAAGGGGAGTCAAAGGGGAGGGGCAGGTCCCTCCTGGGGAGTCCATGGCGAACACAGCTGAGCACAATGAAGAGTCCATGAACCTAAAAAATACAAGGGCGGGCACATCAACGGGAACTGCTCTAACCACAGTTGTCATAAATATGCACAAATTTGTCCTGAGTATGTGTGAGTATCACTATTAACTTTTTATTCAGCAAAGTCTCGTGCACCCACTGCTTTACCACCTCAAAAGAGAGGAGAGGCATTTTCCACACAGTCGCTAGGGTCTGTTTAACAGCTATGAGTCCAATATATGTTTATGAAGCAACGCTTCCCATGGGTTTTTATGTACAGTATATTGGAGTGAAAAATCGTATTAAACAATACATAGACTCGGATCCACAGGTGTTTGGCCTTGGTGCATGGCCACCATATATGTTTCATGTCACCTAGGGTCTGAGCATTCCCTAAAGCAATGGGCTGAATATGTGGATTGCGATACTCATTGGAATGTAATACCACCTAGACATGACTTTGAATGAGTTCTCTAGTGCCAGAACATTTCGCGATGAGTGGAATAATGCCTCCCACATGTTGGGCCAATATTCAAGCGATTGCAGGACACCAAAGTCTACTTCCTAGCAGAGGCAATAGGAAGGGCCCT
Source organism: Rana temporaria (assembly GCF_905171775.1). Taxonomy (NCBI): domain Eukaryota; kingdom Metazoa; phylum Chordata; class Amphibia; order Anura; family Ranidae; genus Rana; species Rana temporaria. The sequence goes on along the minus strand of NC_053491.1, from coordinate 288,630,716 downwards.
CGACGTTGGAAGTGCTTAGAAAAGATGAATACAGTAAAGAAACCAATCCTTGGGTGATCGGTCAGGTTCACCATCTGGTTTTGAATGTGATTGAATGCTTGGAGCTATCATAATACCAGAGTGTGCAAAAAGAGTTAAAAAAGCGGTGAATCTGAATGTAGCGGTATTTCTTAGAATCGGGGGAATCATAGATTTCCTTAAGCTGCTGAAAAGTATATACACTTTGAGATGTTATAAAATAATGAACACATGGCGGTGTGATGGGCGCACATAGCTGAGCTGGGGGAAGAGCCTGGCTGTGTTGCGGACTGAGCCGGATGAGGGAGTGTCCGGGTGGATGGGCTGGAGGCAATGGCATGGGAGGCCGGGACATGCTCCAGAGGTGAAAGCCCATAACACTCCCACAACACCCCCAGGATGGTGTTTGTTGCCTGAGGTGACAGTGGCTGCATGCCGGCAGAGGGACGGAAGCCCTGAGCATGGAGGAGAGAACGGAGCAGCACTCCTGGAGGACCCCTTCCCGCACCACCCCTTGTCTCGAGACTCGGAAGGAATGTGCAGGAGGAGAGGTGAGAAAACAGACAAATGGACTGTGAGCAGCTAGTGCTATATCTGCATATGCTCTGTATGTAATCTGCCTATGCTCTGGTAATTACTGGTTTACCTGCCCAGGGGGGGGGGGGGTTTACCTGCCCAGGGGGGAAGATTTTGAAATACTTTGATGCAACTGAGATAGTTGGTAAAATAACTTGTGTGGCTTAGCAGACTGGAGGATTAACAGATCAATGAATTAGAAAACGGGGTAGTAAAGCTGTCAATGTGATTAAAGAGCAAGAGAAGACCTTGTTATTTCTAGAGACTGTGAAACCCTGTTGACTGTGAAAACCCTGCATTGGTATTATTTTATCTGCTCCAGTGTGACCCCCTAATAGAAAATACCTATAAGGGAACTGAAATCAGGGGTCACTCTGATTGTTGGAGGAGCGTGTAAACCCCCAGCAAATTGGGGAAGACTGGGGATCTCTCCCCTTTATCCCCCCTCCAATTTATTCCTTTTGACTGCAATTAATAAACTTTGAAATAGAACTGGATAGCTGATTTCTGTCAAATACCTGGCCTAGAAAAAGCAGTAAAGGGGCTAGATTCACATAGCCCGCCCTAACTTTGCGGCGGCGTAGTGTATCGTGTTTACACTATGCCGCCGTAAGTTAGCGAGGCAAGTACATGATTCACATAGTACTTGCCTGCTAAGTTACGGCGGCGTAGCCTAAAGCGGGCGGACGTAAGGGCGCCTAATTCAAAATAGGCTGAGGGGGCGTGTTTAATGTTAATTTTGTTTGACCTGACGTGATTGACGTTTTTTTGGAACGGCGCATGCGCCGTCCGCCTACATATCCCAGTGTGCATTGCGGCAACGTACGCCGCATGGGCCTATTGGTTTCGACGTGGACGTAAATGACGTAAATCCCTATTCACAGACGACTTACGCAAACGGCGTAAAATATTTGAATTTCGACGCGGGAACGACGGCCATACTTAACATTACTATTCCAGCTATTTGATCGAATAACTTTAGGCCTGATAATGCGTTACGTAAACGGCGTATCTGTACAGCGTCGGCCGGGCGTACGTTTGTGAATAGGCGTATCTAGTGATTTACATATTCTACGCCGACCGCAATGGAAGCGCCACCTAGCGGTCAGCCTAAATATTGCACCCTAAGATAGGATGGCGCAAGCCGTCGTATCTTAGATAGGTTTAAGTGTATCTCTGTTTGAGAATACACTTAAACTTAGGACAGCGCAAATTCCGAGTTAGGTCGGCGTATCTACTGATACGCCAGCCTAACTCTTACTGAATCTGGCCAATAGTCTGGAATAAAAACAGTAAATACCAGAATGAGAGGCAGAACTACAAAAGGGGCCGAGCCTAAAACCTTGTACTTGAATACTAGCATGATCTAAAAATATCTAATAAAAGAGGAAAGCCCAAAAAGCCCTGTCCCTGAAAAACAACAGGCAGCTAAAGAAAAGAAAAAAAAAAACCTACAAAAAGAAAAGAGAAGCACAGGAAAAAACGAAAGCAGATACCAGGATGGACAGCAAAGCAGGTACAGGAGAACAAAGTACGTATGCTCGAATGCCAACTAAATCAGAAATAATAGAGATGTTTGAAAGACTAGAAAAAAGACTAGAAAATTATTTTAAGACAGAAATCGCTACAATGCGAGCAAACTTGGGCCAACTGCTGAAAAAGGATGGAGGAAACGGAGCATAAGAATGACAAACAAGCCTTAGAAATACAAGAACTAAAAACACAAGTTAAAACCTTACAAACCGGCCAGAGGGAAATATTGTACAGAATACAAAACCGAGAAAATCCCCTGTCCCATGAAACAAATGTGAGGCTATATTCCCACCAGCTTCCAACTTGGTACTATGGTGACTCGATGACAAATAAGGCAAAGGGGGTAGAAATTGGAATAGGTAGAGGAATTTGGTTCTCCCTGGAGGACAGATTAAGTGATCCAGAGAGAAGATTTCTATTTTTAAAGGGGAAGCTGCTGGGAATGGATTGAACATTAGCAAATATATATTGCCCTATAGGGCAACAGTATACCTGGGTGAAGCCCTGGAAAAATTGGCGAAATTTAAAAGAGGGAAAGTGTTGATAGCGGGGGACTTGAACTTCTGTATGGATCCGGAACAAGACAGTACATTCAGTGTAAAGGGGACGAGGAACATTCAGTTGAAGGTGATAAAACAGAAATTACATCACTACCAGTAAGTGGATGTATGGAGAATACAACATCCCAGGATACAAGATTTTATGTTCTACACTAAGATCGACTATTGGTTGATTGAACATAGGATGCTAGATTTGGTAATCTCTACCAATATAGAAATAACTACACTATCTGATTATGCACCAATGACCATGAAAATAAAGATACCAGAAACCCAGACACAAGCATATTCATAGAGGCTACATGAAGATCTATTAGATAAACAGGGGAGAAGATAATGAAACAAGAACTAGAACAATATGTCAGTTTAAATAAAACCAGTGAGATTGCAGATGACAACCTGTGAGAGGCCCATAAAGCCTACATAAGGGGAATCCTGATCTCACTGGGATCTAGGAAAAATATAGAAAGAATTAAAAAGATAGGAAAACTAAAAGAATAAATATACCTATTAGAGCAAAGACATAAAAAAGGGAGAGGGCAAGATCAGGAACTGTCACAAGAACTAGTAATAAAAAGAGGTGAACTAAAGCAATTATTAGAACAGGAAATAACCTTTATTAAAATCTCAAAAGAAAGATATCAATGGGGGAAAAAAGAGCAAATGCCTAGCAAGGATGTTAAGAAAAGAAAAAAAAAAAACTTTAAAGAAAAAATACAAAATAAAAAAGGGGAAATGATCTATAATACAAAGGATATAGCAATGGTCTTCTGAGACTTCTACAAACACCTATATTCAGTAAATGAAAAGTTATTGATCGAAAGTCCTCCTAAAAATATGGCACCTCATCCCTGGTTAAGTTAAATAGAGGGATTGGGAGGGTAGGGGATTATGGCGGTGCCAAAATACAAACCAGACATATTATTATATCAAAAATAGAAAATTGTATTAATGTTTACACAGGATTACAATCTGATTAACAACATTAGATTGTGGGAGCTGTATGTAGAGACAAAGTTGTTGATCAAGTCTACCCTACTAGTTTCGCCAGACACTGGCTTCCTCAGGGGATTTAGGACTAGATCGTCTCAATAGAAGGCTCTAAAATAGAACAAAACAGTTTTAACAATTCCATCAATTACAGTAAAATCTACATGTCATTATTATACAATCAATTTCAAGCATGATAGTTTGGCTGGGATAAGTGGCGAGGCATCAGAAACCGTAGTCCCAAAGAAAAGGTGCCAAAAATGACCCATGGATCCCTACTAACCCACATACTGGACCACCCTGGCAAAAGAGGGGGGAGACAGAAATATCCATTGGGGTAGATAAGGAACCTACCCAAAGTTCCGCATGCAGCCCGGTGGGGTAATCTGGATGACCAGATTGTGTCTGAATGGGAAATGGATAGGGAAAATATATGTATACACATACTGAGTAGCATTAAACTGCAATCTGTCTGTATCAAGAGAGTGTTAAAATAGAGACTTACACAAAAATTGAGCAGCCTGGATACAAGCAGGGTTCAATAGAGGACAATAACTGCAGTAAAGACCAGGGAAAATTTCCTTTAGAAAGAGAAGGAAAACAGAAAAACAAAGGGAATTAGATTAAGGCTTCCTAGCTGATGCTAAAAAGCACCCGTAGCAAAGATTCCATTAGCCGCGCTTACCGTGTGCTTGTAGAGGACACTGTGACAGTGTCCCTGTCAGTAGCAGACCTCATGAAATGAGCGGCGCCAATTTATAGCAGCTCGGCATGCGGTAGTGACTAGTTATGTCACTCAGCCAAGGGTCAGCGTACGTCCGTCGCGCCTACGACCCCCACAATGCCTAGCGGCCGCAAGGCCGCGTCATGGATAGACACCAGCCCATAGGCGGCGTGGCATCAGGGGAAGACGCGCACGTCCCAAGTACTACACAGAGGAGACGTAGAGCGGCAACCAAGGGCAGGACGGGAACACGGGTGATCCCGTTGTAGCTGCCCGTAGCAGCCATCGGATTCAAAAAGGAAAAATAAGGAATAAAACATAAAATATAAAATATAAAAAATAAAGTAGTATAAATCACACCCTTAATTTACATATGTGGTTTAAAAAAAGGGATAAGACCAGGAGCTAAGGCGAAACGAGCCAGGGCATGCGGAAACCGATGGAGGGATATATGGGGGGTAGGGGAAACACACAGGGGCACATGTGCACCAAATAGGAGACCAGTTAGGATCCGTCCCATTCCCACTTGTGGAAGGACCCAAATTTAGGTAGTGACGCCTAGCCAGAGATCCAAGCCAGAAAAGACAATAGATTAACATGACAAAGATTACTATAATGCTGTAAATGTACCATATGTTACAGAATCAAATTTCAAAAAGAATTATAACAATATAAATACAATGTTACACTGAATATAAATTGTATCCAAAAAAAGAAAACCCGATTGTTTGTTTTTAAATAGTACTATAGATACAACCCCCAATAAATGGGGATAATTCAGTTATGTCAGCCCAAGCCAAAATGTTCCCCAAGAATGGAATGTGGGGCACTAATCGGTTACCAGAAAAAAACAACCTATGGTCAGATTAGGGGAAAGGGAAATGATGGAGCATTGTGTGGGAGGAGGGGGTGATGGTTAGACCCAAAGGGGCTCTTATAGGCAGGACAATAAAGCAGATGTCAAAATTACTTTACATATTTATTGTACAAATTAATTATAAGAAAGGCTTAAAACTAATGTATTCGTTTAAGCCAGGGAATTTAATGGCATCTAGCAGGTGTATCCATCTAGTTTCAAGTTGGAGCAAGGTCTGATCAATTCCTCCACCACGGACATGCAGAGGTACATGTTCCAAAGCTGAGAAATTTATGGCGTTAGTATCGAAGCCATGTAGACACCCCACGTGTCTATTTAGGGCAGTGGTCATTAACCTTTTGTACAGTGGGTTGACGTGGTTTTTAATACGCTTTAAAAATGGTCTCTTTGTTTTACCAACGTAAAAACTTCCACATTGGCAACTTGCCAGGTAAACGACACCTACAGTTTGACATGTGATGCGAAATTTAGGTGTGTGAATTTTACCATTTGGTAAAAGAGTAACATTGTTGTTACTGATGAATGGACAGACATCACAGTCACCGCAATAAAAAGTGCCCCTAGATGTAGGCATATGACCATCCTTTCGTATGTGATGACTTTTTACAAGACGATCCCTTAAAGAGGGAGTTTGTTTAAATGTGATTTCTGGGTATGGTTTAACATACTTAGAGATTATGTTGTCTGCTCTAAGCAAGGGCCAGAACTTCTTGAAGATCTGTCTCATTTGTACATGTTGTTGCAAGAACTGCGTCACTATTCTAACAGAGTTGGTGTCTCCATGTTGTTTTTTGGCATTTGAATGAATAAGGGTAGAGCGGTCCAGCTTAATGACCTTGTTAAAGGATCGTTTAAGCAAGGAACGGCTATAACCATGGGAATGTAATCTCCAATACAATTAGTTTGCTGCAGTGTGGAAGTCTGTATAATTGGTACAGTTTCTCTTAAGCCTGAGAAACTGACTACAGGGGATACTATCCAACAAGGGTTCAGGGTGTGTGCTAGTCGCATGGAGGATGGTATTGCCCACTGAGGGCTTGCGATATAAAGATGAATGCAGACAGCCTGCCGGGTCGACATGGATCCGTAGATCCAGGAAGTTCACAACGGGCTGCATTCCATAGTAAACTTAAGATTGTAGGAATTGGTTGCCAACTGATTCATTAAGTGTGTGAGCTTGTCTCTAGTACCGGACCAAAAGATAAGAATGTCGTCTATATATCTGTACCATGTTATGACATTTAAAAGCAAACTAGACAGTCGAGAGTCCGAAAAAATCTCCTTCTCCCACCCCCCCAGATACAGGTTTGCATAGCTAGGGGCACATTTTGTCCCCATAGCCACTCCCTGTATCTGGAGGAAGTGGGAGGAGCCGAACATAAATACATTCCTTGTTAGGATAAATTTCAGTAACTTTAGAACAAAGTCATTATAAGGATCAGAGGCTGTGCCACGTGCCTGAAGCTCAGTAGATATGACTTCCAAGCCTCAAGCATGGGGAATACAATTGTATAGACTCTCCACATCAAGGGCTACCAGCCATGATCCTGGAGGAATAGATTTGCCATCAATAGTTTGAAGCAAGTGGATCATGTCTTTTACATGAGAAGGAAGAGAGGTTACATGGGGCAATATGTATCTATCCACCAATGCGCTTGCATTCTCAGTTAAGCCTTTACATCCCGAGACGATAGGTCATCCTGGGGGATGTTCAAGTGACTTGTGTACTTTTGGGAGCGCATAGAATGTAGGGATTTTGGACTCCCTAACATTCAAAAAGTTCCAAGTGTTCAAATCAATAATGCTTTTCTGGTAAGCTCCAAAAATCAAGTCGACATACTCTTTAGAGAAACTGTCAATCAGTGTTCTTGAAATGGGTCTGTACCAATCCTTGTTGCCAAGGATGTCGGGGCACATATTTTCGTACGCCCCGACATCCATGACAACAACATTTCCACCCTTATCGGCTGGTTTTATAATCAGATTGGGGTGATTTTGTAAGTCGGACACAGCCTTCAATAGGACAGGGGACAAGTTCCTATAGGTTTTGTTGGCTAAATCCATATTGTTAATTTCATTTGTCACCTGCTGAATGAAGGCCCAAAGATTGAGATTGGTTTGTAAGGAGGGGAAGGCCAGAGATTTTGTTTTATACGAGGCAGGAGGGGGGAAGGTGACACCAGGAACGACAACCCCCAAAGACATGGGTGCGTTGTCGTCACTGGTGTAACCCTCCTCCCAGAGACACATTAGATCATCCATGGCCTGGAGTTTCAGGTCTGTGTAATCCATAAGGGAAAAATCAACACCACCAGTTTGTTTGGGCTTGTCGTACAGTACTTTGAATAAAAGTCGTCTAGCAAATAAATGGGTGTCCTTAATTAGTTGGAATCTATCCATATCTGCTGAGGGGCAGAAGGTCAGACCTAAACCAAGGAGAGGAATTTGCTCCCTCGTCAGGGATTCGGAGGAGAGATTAATTGCCTCTAATCCTGTGGCTCCTGATTCGGAACTCGAGGAGTGGGGGTCAGATTTTGCTCTTGGCTCTTTCCTAAAAAAATGGGAGCTATCTTAGGGTCAATGTGCTCTGCACTAGCCAGGAACATCGTGGAAATTGAGGGCTCGCTTACCCGTCGTATAAGAAATGATGATAGAGCAGAGGGAATGGATGGAATAGCTCCAGTAGAGGGTAACAGTGTGGAATTAGAGATAGTCGCAGTGGTAGAGGATCTACCATACAGTGGATTGGACGAGTGCGTATTTAAAGGTGCGTTGCGAACCGGTTGTGAATTACGATTACCGGATGGACCGAATGTGTGATGTAGTGAGTCCAAGGATGCCGCGGTACGATCCCCCTTCCTCTTCTTAGGGAATCTGTCCTGAGAAAAATCATGATAAGTCGTTGATGTACTGGGTGAAACAGAGACAGAGGCAGAGACCGTATTAGGCATTTCAGTGTGGGTTTTTGGAGCTTCAAAATTAGATGGTTTGGTATATTTGGGAGGCGTGGTTTGATTCCACTTATAAGCATATCCGTTGTCATGGGCTAATTTATCCCTTTGAAATTTACTTTCTTTGGTGTTAATGATACTTAACGTTTACTCCTCCAAGTGTGCCTTCAGGTCCTTGTCCCTGGTGGCAAACCTGGAGGAGGCAGAAGCTGGTAAATAGTCAGAGTACCAAGTACTGATTTGTACATCGATCTGTTCCAGTTCGATTTCGTATTGTTTACACAAGATAGAAATCATTCCATGGGAACAGGTTTGTAAGTTATGTTCCCAGGATTGCTTCAAAGAATCATTAGCCTTGCGAACATTTGGACAAATTTGAATCCTGAGAACCCATGGAACCACATGATTCTCCATATATTTCTCAAAATAGGCTTTGTTCCAATAGATTCTAGACTTCTTCTCCAAGAGGCGTTGAAGTCGCATAAAGATTCGGTCGAGATCTTCATCTGACATGTTTGCCTCTTTCTGAGAGGAATGGATTTTGGCCATCAGATCCTCCCATGCTTCCCCACAGAAATCGGCCATGGCTGACACTGAAAACCGATATACGTGTCTGGGCTAAACCAACTGATTGTTAGAATAACAAAATATATCTTTACAACACTTTACAGAGTTAGTTACAAAAAGCATAACATAAGCAAAATATATATATATATATATATATATATATATATATATATATATATATATATATATATATAGCAAATAAGCACAATTTTTCAATTTCATTTGTTAGATTAGTTTGGTTTCTATAAGGGCGATCGACCATGAATGGTGGTGCATTAAAGGAAGCTATTACGTGGAAAAGTGAAAAGTTAGTGATCGAAAGTCCTCCTAAAAATACGGCACCTCATCCCTATAGAGGGATTGGGAGGGTAGGGGATTATCGCGGTGCCAAAATAGAAACCAGACATATTATTATATCAAAAATAAAAAAAATTATTAATGTTTATACAGGATTAAAATCTGATTTACATTATTAGATTGTGGGAGCTGTATGTAGAGACAAAGTTGTTGATCAAGTCTACCCTACTAGTTCCGCCAGACACTGGCTTCGTCAGGGGATTTAGGACTAGATCGTCTCAATAGAAGGCTCTAAAATAGAACAAAACAGTTTTAACAATTCCATCAATTACAGTAAAATCTACATGTCATTATTATTATACAATCAATTTCAAGCATGATAGTTTGGCTGGGATAAGTGGCGAGGCATCAGAAACCGTAGTCCCAAAGAAAAGGCGCCAAAAATGACCCATGGATCCCTACTAACCCACATACTGGACCACCCTGGCAAAAGAGGGGGGGCAGAAATATCCATTGGGGTAGATAAGGAACCTACCCAAAGTTCCGCATTGCAGCCCGGTGGGGTAACCCCTCAGGGGGGATGATGTATCCTGACCCCAATGTAGCAGCTAAGACAAATATTAAACAATGAAGTTAGAATTCTCTATATTAAAAGATGAAACCACACAGTAAATTTGGCGAGTATATTGATATAACAAAATCGTTAGTCAGATAAAAAGGTAAATATGAATAAAATATATATAGATGTAAAAATAGAAAAGGCAAAAAACAAAAAAAAAACGTCTATACAGCCAAGCCTACCTGAGAGCCTGATGATAAAATCAAGTTCAGATTAGGACAAACTGAGGATAGGTGCAGAGACACTGGATGACCAGATTGTGTCTGAATGGGAAATGGATAGGGAAAATATATGTATACACATACTGAGTAGCATTAAACTGCAATCTGTCTGTATCAAGAGAGTGTTAAAATAGAGACTTACACAAAAATTGAGCAGCCTGGATACAAGCAGGGTTCAATAGAGGACAATAACTTTAGAAAGAGAAGGAAAAACAGAAAAACAAAGGGAATTAGATTAAGGCTTCCTAGCTGATGCTAAGACTCACCCGTAGCAAAGATTCCATTAGCCGCGCTTACCGTGTGCTTGTAGAGGTCACTGTGACAGTGTCCCTGTCAGTAGCAGACCTCATAAAACGAGCAGCGCCAATTTATAGCCCCTCGGCGTGCGGTAGTGACGTAATTACGTCACTCGGCCAAGGGTCAACATACGGCCGTCGCGCCTACAACCCCCATAATGCCTAGCGCCCGCAAGGCCGCATCATGGGTAGACACCAGCCCATAGGCGGCGCGGCATCAGGGGAAGACGCGCACGTCCCAAGTACTACACAGAGGAGACACAGTGACACAGTGACCTCTACAAGTACACGATAAGCGCGGCTAATGGAATCTTTGCTACGGGTGAGTCTTAGCATCAGCTAGGAAGCCTTAATCTAATTCCCTTTGTTTTTCTGTTTTTCCTTCTCTTTCTAAAGGACATTTTCCCTGGTCTTTACTGCAGGTATTGTCCTCTATTGAACCCTGCTTGTATCCAGGCTGCTCAATTTTTGTGTAAGTCTCTATTTTAACACTCTCTTGATACAGACAGATTGCAGTTTAATGCTACTCAGTATGTGTATACATATATTTTCCCTATCCATTTCCCATTCAGACACAATCTGGTCATCCAGTGTCTCTGCACCTATCCTCAGTTTGTCCTAATCTGAACTTGATTTTATCATCAGGCTCTCAGGTAGGCTTGGCTGTATAGACGTTTTGTTTTTTGTTTTTTGTCTTTTCTATTTTTACATCTATATTTATTTTATTCATATTTACCTTTTTATCTGACTAACGATTTTGTTATATCAATATACTCGCCAAATGTGCTGTGTGGTTTCATCTTTTAATACAGAGAATTCTAACTTCATTGTTTAATATTTGTCTTAGCTGCCACATTGAGGTCAGGATACATCATCCCCCCTGAGGGGTTACCCCACCGGGCTGCATGCGGAACTTTGGGTAGGTTCCTTATCTACCCCAATGAATATTTCTGTCTCCCCCCTCTTTTGCCAGGGTGGTCCAGTATGTGGGTTAGTAGGGATCCATGGGTCATTTTTGGCACCTTTTCTTTGGGACTATGGTTTCTGATGCCTCGCCACTTATCCCAGCCAAACTATCATGCTTAAAATTGATTGTATAATAATAATGACATGTATATTTTACTGTAATTGATGGAATTGTTAAAACTGTTTTGTTCTATTTTAGAGCCTTCTATTGAGACGATCTAGTCCTAAATCCCCTGACAAAGCCAGTGTCTGGCGAAACTAGTAGGGTAGACTTAATCAACAACTTTGTCTCTACATACAGCTCCCACAATCTAATGTTGTAAATTAGATTTTAATCCTGTGTAAACATTATTAACATTTTCTATTTTTGATATAATAATATGTCTGGTTTCTATTTTGGCACCCTCTATTTATATTCAGTAAATCAAAAAGGACAAGGGAAGCAGGGAAAAAAAGAAAGAATAAAATAATATTTAAAAAAAGCTAGGATTCCCCGGATAACAGAGGAAAGAGCAATATCCCTTAAAACACCTATAAGAGTAGAGGAGATTAACCAGGCATTAAAAGAACCAGCACCAGGAAAAAGCCCAGGGCCAAATGGATATACGACATTATATTTAAAAAGGTTTAAAGAAATCTTGACCCCAAAACTGTGTACATATATGAATGGACTGGGAATGAGGTATGAGATGAGTTAAGCCTCATACACACGCATGGTTTTCTTGGCCAGAAACAGCAAGAAAACTGCTGGCAGAGCTTTTTGCAGAGAAAACAGTGTGTGTATATGGTTTTTGGTCTCTATTTTCTCATCATGATTCTCGGCAGTGTTTTCCTGCAAAGAAACCCGAGCGTCTGTATACTTACCTGCCTCCATGGAAACCCACGCATTCTCGATTAGACTTTGGCGCATGCGCGGTAGCTTCCAAGGCATAGTGTAGGGTGTAGCAAGATGGGGGCGACGGCATTGAATGTGACAAGCTCATGCTCATCGTAATCGATGACGTCACCACATTCTTGCCATTCAAAAAAACGGAGGTTCTTTTGAATGGCCGTGTGTATACTCGGCAAGCAAGGAAAGCTTGCCAGGAATCTCATCAGGAAAAACAACGTTTTTTTTCCTGACGAGATTCCCGGCCGTGTGTACAGGGCTTAAAGAGGCTTTTTTTACATCAATTACCATTATTGCAAAAGAAGGTAAAGATAGCATCATGTGTTCAAACTATAGACCTATATCATTGTTAAATGCGGACACAAAACTGGAGGAAGAGATAAGGGATTATAGTGGTGCCTGAACAAGTTAGATAAATAGTTTGAAAAAGGATTAAATGAAGACAAGATTTTATTGAAACTCAATTGAGCAAAAATGAGGACAATAAAGGTATGGAATATATACTGAATTAAAGTGAATATAGCACAATGTCCCAACATGTTTCACCAAATTGTTGGCTTCTTCAGGGGTGTGAAATTAATTCAGTGTAATAGATACAGTCTATAAGAAAAAAACATAACAGTATTGATAAATTACATACAGATATTTTCAAAATACAGCTGGAAGTCAAAGGATGTCCGAACATATGAGTGTCCAAATATGAGAGCCTCAGAGACAGACTTCATGCACAAATAAACCGTACCTATCCCCGGGTCAAGGATCAGGAAATATAAAGGATCTAGAAATATTAAAATGATATTTTGACTTTTTTGAAACAATATAATTAAAAGTGGTAACAAAAAAGTAAAAAGAAAAAAAGGAAAAAAAAAGTTTACCATGAAGCAATCAAATATGCAGTAAATAGCCTTGCTAGCAAAACTGCAGGGAGATAAGACTTAACCCTGCAGTGTCGTGTACATATGAAGCAATGGAACAACAAAAGGTAGCGAGCCTACAATAAAGAGTAAGGAAAATATAAGTGCAATAAATAAACAAAGGGGGAAATATGTACAGGAGGGGTTAATATGTACAGGGAAGAGGGGGGGTATGTACAGGAGGATGTAATATGTACAGGGAGGGGAGTTAATATGTACTGGAGGGGGTAATATGTACGGGGGGTAATATGTACAGGGGGTAATATGTACAGGGGGATAATATGTACGGGGGGATAATATGTATAGGGGGGTAATATGTACAGGTAGGGGGGGTAACATGTACAGGGGGTAATATGTACATGTGGGTGTAATATGTACAGGGAATAAGGTAATATGTGCTGTGATGCTGGGGCTGTATACTCTGTGCTGTGATGCTGGGGCTGTATATTCTGTGCTGTGATGCTGAGCTGTATACTCCTGACTCTATGGGTGGAAGCAAGTGGAATACAGGTGACGGAGTGAGTATTCTATAAGGGTGGGGCTTATGGGAAGTGGGAGGGGTCAAAAAGGAAGGGCGGGGTCTGGCGCCCCCCCATCCTAAAACTTCACCAGCCGCCACTGCTGAAGAGTATGGGGATAGGCCCAAGAATGATGTAGTGGATACAAACATATAAACGCCCCACAGCAATGGTAAACGTGAATGGAACATTGTCACCCCCCTTTAAGTTGAACAATGGGACGAGACAGGGATGCCCCCGTCTCCACTCCTGTTTGTACTGGCGCTGGAACCTTTTCTAGTGACAGGGTGGGGGGTTTCGGACATGGGGGGCTTCAAAGTCGGAGAAGAGGAACATAAATTAGCTGCATTTGCAGATGACATATTATTTTATATATCAAACCCCCGAATTACAATGCCCAAACTTTTGAAAACATTGAAGGAATATGGAGATCTATCTAATTTCAAGATCAACCCAAGTAAATCTGAGATATTAAATATGAAATTGAAAGATGAACAGAGTTTACAACAAGAGTTCCCATTCCCATGGAGGAGGACGGAAATAAAATATCATGGGATTAAACTAGCGGCATTACCGGAGGAAATATATCAAGCAAACTATATCCCATTATTAGAGGAAATAGGGGGATTAAATGTACCTGATTTTCAAAAATACTATGAGGCAGTTTTGTTAACATGCGTGGTGGAATGGGCTAAATTAAATAATGAGAAAAGGTGGGTCAACATAGATGTCAGGGAACCAACAGCAGGAGAAGGGCTTTAGGACCCAGCATCTCTGGCAGGAGAAGGGCTTTAGGACCCAGCATCTCTGGCAGGAAAAGGACTTTAGGACCCAGCATCTCTGGTAGGAGAAGGACTTTAGGACCCAGTATCTCTACCAGCAGGTCACATGGGCCTATATAAGGAAGTCTGCTAGTGTCTGCAAATGCTGGTTGATCTTCTGCTCCTCCAGTGTGTTATCTTCGTGATATTCCTGTTGCTGTGTCTCCTGTTATCGATCCGGCTTGTCCTTGACCTGTCTCCTGTTTGATTTCTGTGTTCGACTCCAGCTATCCACCCGACCACGTCTGCTCTGATACCAACCCGGCACATGGCCTAGGCTTTCTTCTGACCACGCTCCAGTCGCAGTATTATCTGAATCCTGCAACACCTCACGGGTGTCACCTGTCTGCTGATTCTACGCCAGCACACCAGCTGTGCTCTAGAAACTCCTGCATACAGTCCAGCTGGTGACCCGTGCATCTTTGGGCATGACCTTTCCTGTTTTCACCCTCAGGGGGGTCTGGAACTTAGCCGCAAGGGAAGCCCTCTCTCTCCATTGGCCTCCAGTGCCAGGTACGTGATAGTATCAACCAGCCAAGATGTCTGAGGCCGAGAGAGGTGCTTCCACATTGTAGGTCAGCAGATGACGGCTCTTACGCAAGCAGTCCAGAGCTTACAAGACGGCCACATTCAGCTGGAAGGACACCTTCACCCCCTTACTACCTCTAAGACTCCTGCGGATTTTAACTAAGCTACTAGCTCCACTGGCTCAGCTTCAACGGCCAGTTCTCCTGCCATAGCAACACCTGCTGTGGGATTACCTCCTCCAGAGTCCAGAGTTCCCACTCCTGAGTGCTTTTCAGGTGACCACCGGAAATTAAGGGCCTTCAAAAATGCATATGAACTTTACTTTGCCCTGCAACCAAGGACTTTTTGTCTTGAGACCGTCAAGGTGGGTTTCATCATCTCACTCTTATTAGATGAGCCACAGTCCTGGGCTAATAACCTCCTTGAGCAAAATAACTTAGTACTGGATTCAGTTGTCACCTTTTTTGAAGCTATGGCTACACTATATGATGATCCACAGCTACCACTGAGTCTTCCCCTAATGCCCTAGTACAAGGCAGACAACCGGTGGAGGATTATATTGTGAAGTGGTCCACTGATACCGGGTGGAATGATGCCGCCCTGAAATACCAGTTCCGGCAGGGCTTATCTGAGACTCTCAAGGACGAGTTAGCTAGGATCGAGGCTCCCACATCATTAGAGAATCTCATCCAAATCTCTATCCAACTAGACCGACGGCTTCAAGAGCGACGGTCCGAACGCACCCAGACCTTCCGACCTACATGGGTAATGCCAAAGGTTCCAGGACCAGCAATCCCAGTCTCTAATCCCCAGTCCATCAATACTTCTGACAGGGAACCCATGCAAATTGGCCTACTCCCCCCTGCTTTAACCTCTGAAGAGAAAGCATGCAGACGACAAGCTAACATGTGTCACTATTGTGGAGCTTCGGGCCACTACCTTTGCAGTTGTCCTGTTCACCCAAGAAAATCCAGCCTTCCACACCCCTCGTACCTCAAGTTACCTGGGACTGTATCCACTCATGTAATTCTCCCCATATCTCTGCAGGTGGCTGGAAAGGAAGTCAAGCTACGGGCGATCATTGACTCTGGAGCCTGGAGTTGTTTCTTGGACATCAACCTTGCCAAGAACTTACGCATACCCCTGAAACTAAAGGATCAAAGACTTGATATACATTTAGCAGATGGTTCTGCTCCCAGCTCAGGACCTGTCACTCAGGAGACTATCCATCTCCTTGCCACCACAGATGCAGGCCATCAGGAATTGATGTCATCAGGTCTCCAATATTCCCAGCCATCCTAGGGATACCCTGGCTGCGGGCACATAACCCGCAAATCGACTGGCCCAAGGGGGAAATCAGCTTCTTATCTCCCTACTGTCTCCAACACTGTGGCATTCCCACGCCTGTGAACCCTTCAGTGTGTCTCTCAGTTCAACCTACACCAGATCCCTGTCATGCTGTCCCTTCAGCCTACCTTGATTTCCTTGATGTTTTTGACAAAAAAGGGGCTGATGACCTGCCCCCGCATCGGTCCTACTATTGCCCAATTGAGTTGCTCCCCGGAGCAGAAGTACCCTTCGGGCGAATCTTTCCTTAATCCGAGCTGGAGGCCCTCCGACAATATATAGATGAAAACCTTGCCAAACGATTCATCCACTCTTCCTCTTCGCCTGCTGGAGCTGGCATCTTCTTCGTTGAGAAGAAGGATCATTCTTTCAGACCATGCATTGATTATCGGGACCCTAATAAAATCACCATCAAGAACACATACCCACTCCCTCTAGTTCCTGAGTTATTCCAAAGGTTCCGAACAGCTCGGTTTTCACAAAGTTGGACTTACGGGGGGCCTACAATCTGGTTTGTATTAGGGAAGGTGATGAGTGGAAGACCCCCTTCCGAACACGCTTTGGGCACTTTGAGTACCTTGTAATGCCATTCGGGCTATGTAACGCCCCCGCGACATTCCAACATTTTGTGAATGACATATTCAGAGAATACCTTGACCTGTTCTTAATCATCTATCTGGACGACATACTAATTTTCTCAGCTTCACTTGAACTCCATCGAGAGCACGTCAGAAAAGTGTTAAAGACCTTAAGAACTCATGGCTTATATGCCAAAGCAGAAAAGTGAGTTTGAGAAACAATCTATCCAGTTCTTGGGACTCATAATCTCCACAGAGGGGATCTCCATGGATCCTCAGAAGGTCTTGGCAATCTTGGAATGGCCTGCACCATCTGACAGGAAAGGGGTCCAGAGGTTTGTGGGCTTTGCTATCTTTTATAGGAAATTCATTCGGAATTTCTCGACTATCATTGCCTGATCACCCAGCTCACTCGCCTACACTCACGCTTCTCCTGGAACCAGGATTCTCAAATGGCTTTTGAAAAACTGAAGGCCATCTTCACCTCTGCTCCCGTGTTGCAGCACCCAGACCTAGCTGTTCCCTTTGTCCTCGAGGTGGACGCTGTAACGATACGCCAAATTAGATTCAGGTCTATGGTTCGCAAATGCGGGGACTTCTCAGGTTCAAACCCAGGTTTCACTCTTAACTCGGTTAAGAGTTTGGGTTCTATCATCACAGCCTCAGTGAAGTATATGGCGCTTATTCCAGCATAAGCAACATTAAAGTAAATCTAGGTATAAATGGTATAGATCGGGTATAGGGATATGAGTAGCTGCAGTACTAGGACTGCACACTAGGGGTCAGAGTGACCAGAGAGAAATAGAGCTCAGTGGTACCGGGTTTGTACAGACAGGACTGGGTTCCTTATGGACAGAGTAGTCTACATATCACAGTTCATTGGTTATTACTGAAAGGAACCAAGATCATTGGCAGAGAACAATGGTGAGGACATCTGTAGAGGGTTTAAGTGTATCTGCGTACTGAGTAACCATGAGATGCAATCCTCATAACTTGGATAAACTAGTAGTGCACAGCGACAGAATAGGATGGGATTAGGCATATGAAGCGGTGCATAGTAATTTGTATCTATAGCAGTGAGCAAAACATGAGAGCTGTAGTTCAAGCTTTAGGGAAACTCCATAGTACTTGATAACTATAGCAATAAACTCAGGCATGGAAGCAAAGCGACAAGCATGGAGAGCAGTGCATAGTAATTGGTTTCTGTAGCAATGAACTTTAACATGAGAGTTGTAGTTGAGACTTTAAGAGAACTCTATAGCGCTTGATAGCATTAGCAGTGAACATGAACTTGGAAGCAAAGCCACAAGTATGGAGAGCAGTACATAGTAATTGGTTTCTATAGCAGAGTACTTGCGGTTGCAGATAGCTGGGCATGGATGAGCGTCCTGGGAGCCTGGACCTGGATTAATGTGAGCGGTTGCCATGCAAGAAATCCTAGAGATCCAGTTCAGGAAGCTGGGGCACAGTAGAGGTGAGTCTGGAAGCCCAGCTGACAGTGGCGTTCTGTCAGCAATAGAGGAACGCCATACTGTCAGTGCTGGGAGTTTAAATAGGCCGCGCAGGAGTGGACAGGAAGTGCCACTAGGTGGCGCACCTCCGCAACCACCGTGGAGCGCAAGGCTGCAGGAAGTGAGAGAACACTCAAAGAGACAGATGTCAGTTATAAGGGAAGAACCAGCAACAATTGTACTTAGTGCAAAGTATTTAGGGTGGCGTTACAGACACATCCGAAGTAGCTACAGAAGTCGTGCTCTCTCAGAGTCGGAGACCAAAGGCCCAGCTTCATCCAGTAGCCTTCTGTTCCAGGAAGCTGAATCAGGCTGAGAGAAACTATGATGTGGGTGACAGAGAACTCCTGGCAATTAAAGTCGCCCTTTAAGAATGGAGGAACCTACTGGAGGGTGCTAACCACCCAATTATGATTTTCACAGATCACAAAAATCTGGAATATCTAAGATCTGCAAAACGCCTAAGACCTCGACAAGCCAGATGGGCCTTATTCTTTTCTAGATTTAACTTCCACCTGACATACCGCCCGGGTTCCAAAAATGGGAAAGCTGATGCCCTGTCCAGGATGTTCCCCGAATCTACTGAATGTGCTCCTCCAAGCACCATCTTATCTGCGCAAATGTTTTTGCTAATTCAATCCAGCCTAAAGGCATCCATTGAACAAGCTTCTGCATCTTGCCCCGAATCTGAACATGACTCATTAAGGAGGCTGGATGGATTACTTTGGCACCAGGACAAAATCTTTGTACCTTAGGAAGCAAGGCCCCAGGTTCTCAGGACATTCCATGACCACCAACTTGCAGGGAACTTTGGGGCCCGTAAGACTAATGAGCTCATTCAGCGGTCCTTTTGGTGGCCTAACCTCAGTCGGGACTGCAGATCCTACGTCAAGTCATGCACAACATATCTACGTAGCAAAGGCAACAAAGCCAAAGCCTGGGGGTTATTGAGACCTTGCCTATCCCTAAGCGCCCCTGGGAGATGATCTCTTTGGATTTTATTGTTGACCGTCCTCCCTCTAAAACTTCACGACCATCCTGGTTGTGGTTGACCGACTATCCAAGATGTCCCACTTTATTCCAATGATTGGTACTCCCTCTGCGGCCGAAACGGCTCATACTTTTATCAAGGAGATCATCAGACTTCACGGACTCCCAAAAAACATAGTTTCGGACCGGGGGGTGAAATTCACCTCCAGGTTTTGGAAAGCCCTTTTAAGTGGAACTCTGCCTATCATCTGCCTATCATCCCCAAAGTAATGGGCCAACGAAATGCACAAATCAAACCCTGGAGCAATACCTCCGCTGCTTTCCAGCTTTTTCCCAAGATTACTGGGCATCCCTGCTCCCACTGGCAGAATTTGCCTATAATAACTCTGTCCATTCAGCTACGAACCAGTCCCCATTCTGGGCCAATTATGGATTCCACCCTGCTGCCCTGCCTGAAACTATGCCTGAAACTACTGTACCCGCCTTGCAGGACAGACTGGTTTTCATGCAAAACAATTATCAGGTCCTCCAGGAGTCCATACAGAAGGCCCAACTGGATTACAAGAAACACTTTGATCGGAAACGGAGAAGGAATCTTGCCTTCAAGGTAGGGGACAAAGTGTGGCTGTCTACTGCTAACCTGAAATTGGCCTGCCCTTCACGTAAGCTAGGACCAATGTATATTGGCCCCTTTCAGATAAAACGGAAAATAAACCCAGTGGCATACAAACTGTCTCTGCCTGAATCATATAGGATCCTTTCGGTCTTTCACACCTCCTTGCTTAAACCAACTGTTCCAGATCTATTTCTAGGGAGATCGGAGCCACCGCTGCCGCCAGTGACTATTGGAGAGGACACAGAATTTGATGTAGAATCAATCCTTGACTGCAGGAAGTGAGGGAGACAAATTCAATTCCTAATTAAATGGAAATGGTATCCACCTGAAGCCAATGTACATACCCCTAGACTCCTCCGAGAGTTTCGGGCCAAATACCCTGAGAAAATTGCCCAAATGAGGCTGCCCATCGGGAGGGGGCACTGTCAGGGAACCAACAGCAGGAGAAGGGCTTTAGGACCCAGCATCTCTGGCAGGAGAAGGGCTTTAGGACCCAGCATCTCTGTCAGGAGAAGGACTTTAGGACCCAGCATCTCTGGCAGGAGAAGTGTGTTATCTTTGTGATATTCCTGTTTCTGTGTCTCCTGTTTTCGATTTGGCTTGTCCTTGACCTGTCTCCTGTTTGATTCCTGTGTTCGACTCCGGCTATCCACGTCTGCTCTGATACCAACCTGGCTCATGACCTAGGCTTTCTTCTGACCACGCTCCAGTCGCAGTATTATATGAATCCTGCAACACCTCACAGGTGTCACCTGTCTGCTGATTCTATGCCAGCACACCAGCTGTACTCTAGAAGCTCCTGCATACAGTCCAGCAGGCGACCCGTGCTTCTTTGGGCCTGACCTTTCCTGTTTTCACCCTCAGGGGGGCTGGAACTTAGCCGCAAGGGAAGCCCTCTCTCTCCATTGGCCTCCAGTACCAGGTACGTGATAAAAGAACATACAACGGCTAACAGACAATTAGGAAGGAACATATGGATACCCCCACAATATAGGACATTGGGAGAGAATACACATACACCTACATGGATTGTATTGAAAATTTGGGATTTTCCGCACAAGAAAAACAAATGGAAATATAATTCACCACTGATGGCACTAAAGGAAAACAACTATTTTGCACTGGGGAAAAGTTTGATAGGGGGGAATTGGATTAAAAAAGAAAACGTACAACAACGCAACATAAGGGGGAAAAATGTGCACTATACAAGAGTTAAAAATAAAAAAAAGATGTGTTGGAGATTAAGGAATGGAGGTACTTTCAGCTCAAGCATTCTATAGCAGCACTTCCTCATCCAATAAGAGAAGGAGACACTCTTACATCAATATAGCGATTATGTACCTTCAAAAAACACACAGGAATATATCTCAGATATACAAAACCCTTATGGAAGTAGAAGAGCTGTAAGTCCCGACAGTTATAAAATACTGGGAGAGGGAACTGGGGAAACGAGGAAGAAATCAAGAAGTGGGAAAAATTTGGAGATTAGTACATGGATCATCAGTAAATAATGGGATTTTGGAAATGAACTATACGTGTGTAACTCGGTGGTATAGAACCCCAGATATACTAGGGAAGTATCAAATGGAGTGTTGGTGAGGATGTAAACAAACGGGAACCCGGCCCCTCCCAGCGTGCTGCGTCATTGATTTGATTGACAGCAGCGGGAGCCAATGGCTGCACTGCTATCAATCAACCAATGAATGAGTCGAGAAGCCGAGAAGCCAGCACGTTCATGGCGCGGGACTTTTGAGGGGTCAGGAAAGTAAACAGGAGGGCTGGGGGGCCGCTAATCCTCTGAAGTTTTTTCACCTTAATGCATAGAATGCATTAAGGTGAAAAAACATGTACCTTTACAACCCCTTTAAGCAAGTGAGTTAGAAATTTGAAAAGTGAAGGATAATTATCAAAATCAAGAGAATGGTAAGTCAGTGTCAAATTGATGCCCAAATAAGTGATAGAATAGGATCACTGAAACAGAACATGCGCTGCCAGGGAGTGTTGAACTTTGTCCGACAGGAAAACATTTAAAGCATGATTTTGCTTGGTCGACTTATAGCCCTGACAAAGATGCAAAATCATACAGAAGGGAAAGTAGTTTAGGTAGAGTGGTATTGGGAGAAGTTAAGCACAATAGGACATAATCGTCCAAGTATTGCCAATTTATGATGCACACCTGCGAGATCAATGCCATGTCAGGACTCGAGCGGATGTGTGCTGCCAGTGGTTTGTGAGAGGAAATGAAGCAGAGACAATGGGCAGCCTTGACATGTAAGAATTGGAAAATTTGAAGATTCATAACCCATATACTTTATTTAGGCCTGTAGTGATATTGTTTATAGTGGTAAGATGATTAATATTTAGGTATTAGTATGATGATGTAAGTAATTTTCCAGCAGCAAACCAATTCTTCCAGAGAGATGCACTTTATTGACTTCTAACACAGAACGAAGTCTCGCAACAGATGACAACAGAGAATAATATGACAACAAATACTTGCCTTCAGAGTCCCATGTTTCCTAGACCTGTGCCTTCATAATCATGGAGAGTGAATAGACTAAACTCCAGGTTATATTCCCTATACATTGAATGGCTGAGCAATTTGATTGGCTGTCTCCATTAGGCCTTTGACCTACCCTCTGTCTTTCAGAGAGACAGGCAATGACCCCTAGCCAGAAACAGCTGCAGTCATAAACTGCCCTAATTTGCATTCTTGCATATTAACATAGCCCAGAGTTACTATCTGTCCCCTTTGATATGTGGAGTAAATCTTGTTTGGCCACATCCCCCCCTTTGATCAACAAGTCCCCCTAACACCCTTTTGCCTGGAATGTTTGTATGTGACACACATACACGGTGCTATACATATAACGTAATATTAATATATATGTGTATGTATTTTATATATTGTAACATAAACCCCCACTTGGGTCAGTTCTAACTACTAGAACTGACCCATTAATCAACAAACTTATTAGGATTTGAGGTACTGAATGCTTTACAATGGCTCATATAAAATATGAAGTTGAAACTGGTTACATCTCCATTCACCAGCCTCTAAAATATCCCCATAAAACAGTTATTAGATAATATAACTTTAGACCATGACTGGAAAAGGATTTGGTAAACATCAGTGGCTGTTAGGCCTTATTTCAAAGCTTGCTCAAGATCTTGAATCTTGTGCAAAAACGAGCTGATGTCACAGTCCATTCTTCAGTCTGACTTCATCACATCTCTCACCATCTCACTGAAAGTAAACTTGGTATGCTCTGGGAACTCCAGGGCAACCAAACCTTTATATGCCTAAGGGCGTGGCAACCAAAGGGGACTGACCAGTTACAGGCTCCAGGCTTCCCCCTCGATCACAAGGATGGTGACATGAAGGCCGCTACAAGAGCGGCCCTCGTGCAGCTCCCTCGGCATTCCGGAAGGCCTGGGAACCCCGACCTCTGTCGTCATCCCCATCGCAAAACGCATGACATCATGGCGACGTGCACACGCCGACGCCTCATGCGCGCGCAGTTCGCCATGGCCATTCGGGGATGAACACGGAACGCCGCCGGCAAGGCACAGCTCAATGAGCGGTCGAGAGGGAACCAACCGGCCACACCCGAGCAAAAAGAGGGGGTGGGAATGCGGGACACTACACCACCCCCCACCTTGCCGGGAACCCCGATGGGACCGCGGGAATACCTCCCCCCACAGAGGCGGGGGCCCAGAGAGAAAGCCCCGGATGACCGGCTGTGGCAAACAAAACTGGCATAGATCATAACCATACTGCACCTGGTGGTGGTTTAAAGTAGTACAAGTATTCTAAACATGAAAAAATTGCTACAAGAACTGTGTGCTAATTCCATATCATGGGACCCCTGCATGTGTAATCCAAAAAAAAATACCATAGTGGATATTCGAGCAGAATGTGATTCAGGGGTTAGTGGTATATACCTCCTGATGCATGGGGAGAAGAGAGAAAAGGAAGTTCACTCTAATCCCACAACCAATGGGTGTCTCATCTGTTACGAGAGGTGCCCATGTGAAAACCTTGAATAAATGTCAAGGTGCAAATTGGAAAATGCAGGGGTTAATGAAGGCGGAAAAACACACAGTTCATGTCGAGTCTCAAATGTGTCAAGGGGATATGGTGTTTATCCACCCAAACTCATGTTCGACTCGAACATTGCCTGTTCGGCTCACAACGAACAATTTGGGTGTTCGCGGCAAAATTCGAAAAGCCGCGTAACACCCTGTTAAAGTCTATGGGAGAAATCTAAAGTGCTAATTTTAAAGGCTAATATGCAAGTTATTGTCCTAAAAAGTGTTTGGGGACCTGGGTCCTGCACCAGGGGACATGTATCAATGCAAAAAAAGTTTTTTTCGGGCAATTTAATAATGCTTAAAGTGAAACAATAAAAGTGAAATATTCCTTTAAATTTCGTACGTGGGGGTGTAAATAGCGCATGTTTCCCGTACTTAGAACTGTCTCTGCACAAAGTGTAATTTCTGAAGGAAAAAAAGTAATTTAAAACTGATTCACAGCTATAATGAATTGTCGGCTCTCGGCAATTCAGAGAGAATTCATTCATAAATTCAATTACCAGGCCCTTCAGGTCTGGTATGGATATTAAGGGGAACCCCGCCGTCAATTTAAAAAAAAATGACGTGGGGTTCCCCCCAAATATCCATTCCAGACCCTTCAGGTCTGGTGTGGATTTTATGGGGAACTCCATCCCAAATTTAAAAAAAAATGGTGTGGAGTTCCCCCAACAATACACACCAGACCCCTTATCCGAGCAGGTAACCTGGCCGGCCGCAGAAAAGAGGGGGGGACGAGAGAGCGCCCCCCTCCTGGGAAATGGTAGGGGTACAATATACCCAATTACCAATTCACATAGGGGAAGGCCAGGATCTGGGGGTCCCCTTTGTCAAAGGGGTCTTCCTAAATCTGATAAGCCCCCCGCCCGCAGACCCCCACAACCCCCGGGCAAGGGATGTGGGGATGAGGCCCTTGTCCCCATCAACATGGGGACATCCTCCCCATGTTGAGGGCATGTGGCCTGGTACGGTCCAGGAGGGGGGGCACTCTCTCGTCCCCCCCTCTTTTCTGCGGCCGGCCAGGTTACCTGCTCGGATAAGGGGTCTGGTGTGGATTTTTGAGGGAAATCCACACCATTTTTTTTATTTGGGGTGGAGTTCCCCTTAAAATCCATACCAGACCTGAAGGGCCTGGTAATTGAATTTGGGGGGACCCCATGCTTTTTTTTTCTTTAATGAATAAATTCTCTCTGAATTGCCGGGAGCCGACAATTCATTATAGCCGCGAGTCAGTTTTAAATGACTTTTTTTCTTTCAGAAATGACACTTTGTGCAGAGACAGTTCTAAGTATGGGAAACATGCGCTATTTCACATGCATACTTTACACCCCCACTAGGTACGAAATTTAAAGGAATATTTCACTTTTATTGTTTCACCTTAAGCATTATTAAATTCACTGCTCCCGAAAAAACTGCCATTTTGAAACTTTTTTTTTTGCATTGATACATGTCCCCTGGGGCAGGACCCAGGTCCCCAAACACTTTTTAGGACAATAACTTGCATATTAGCCTTTAAAATTAGCACTTTAGATTTCAAACGTTCAAGTCCCATAGACTTTAACGGGGTTCTAAAGTTCACACAAACGTTTGGTGTGTTCGCAGGTTCTGGTGCGAACCGAACAGGGGGGTGTTCGGCTCATCCCTAATACTCAATCTTCAGGTGGTCATATTTATGTTTTAAATGAGATAACAGTATCCAGGTCTTGGACCTTTTCTTGTTATTATTTTAGTCAGCTCTGTTTTTCATATTAATATCATCTATGTTTGACCCGGTGTCTCCTCTCATGTTCATGTTCAGTATTTGTCCTAAACAATGTGGCTAAATCAATTTTGACAGCTTGCTCATTTGACTTTCTCCATAAAAGATCTGCTCTCAACAATATGGCCCGGATTCACATACATCGGCGCATATTTATGCCGCAGTAGCGTATCTTCTTTACGCTATGCCGACGCAGCGCAGAGAGGCAAGCACTGGATTCACAAAGCACTTGCCACCAAATGTGCGCTGGGTATCTTAGGCGTAAGTCGTTGTAAGTGGAAGTGGGCGTGAGTCATGCAAATGAGGCATGACCCCATGCAAATGATGGGACGAGCGCCATAAAAATACGAATAACGAACGGCGCATGCGCCGTCCCATGGACGCATCCAGTGCGCATGCTCAGAATCACGTCGGAACTACTCCCTAAGATACGACGGATCACTGCCTACGACGTGATTGTAACCTACGCCTAGTCATATTCACGTAAACGACAAAAGTACGCCGGACATACGACTTGCGCAAACCGTGTATATTATGCGCCGGGCACAAGTACGTTAGTAAATCGGCGTATCTCCCTCATTTGCATATGTGCATAGAAAATCAATGGGAGCGGCAAATGCGCCCAGCATAAATATGCGCCCACGATACGACGGCGTAGGCAAGTTACGTCGGTCGTAGGAAGCCCATTTTCAGGCGTATCTTAGTATGTGGGTCGGCGCATAGATACGACGGCACACATTTGTACTTACGTCAGCGTATCTTGAGATACGTCGGTGCAAGTGCTTTGTGAATCCGGGCCATAGTCTTTTAAATCATGGGGATTTGGGGTAAATAATAAAATATTTTGTTTGATATCTTCATGCGAAGCATCTAGAACCATACTCATATGTATCAAGCCTTCACGCTCAAATGCAAGATTATTACCAACCAATAATTCCATAATAGTAGGTAGTAGATTTAATGTTGATAAATGTAAAGTTATGCACTTGGGGGCTAAGAATATGCATGCATCATACATACTAGGGGGAGTACAACTGGGGAGATCCAAAGTGGAGAAGGATCTGGGGGTTTTGGTAGATCATAAGCTCAATAATGGCATGCAATGCCAAGCTGCGGTTTCCAAAGTGAGTGTCCTTTCTTGTATTAAGAGAGGTATGGACTCCAGAGAGCGAGATATCATTTTGCCCCTGGACAAATCATTAGTAAGACCTCATCTGGAATATGCAGTTCAGTTTTGGGCCCCAGTTCTCAAAAAGGATATCGGGGAACTGGAGAAAGTGCAGAGAAGGGTAACCAAACTGAAAAGAGGCATGGAGGAGCTCAGCTATGAGGAAAGATTAGAGGAACTGAATCTATTCACTCTTGAGAAGTGATCAAAATGTGCAAATATATAAGGGGTCCATATAGTGAACTTGGTGTTGAGATATTCACTTTACGGTCAACACAAAGGACAAGGGGGCACTCTTTCCAGCAGCAATCCGATTCTTTCAGAGAGATGCACTTTATTGACTTCCAACACAGAACAAAGTCTTGCAACAGATGACAAAATCCAACAGAGTAAATATGACAATGAGTTCCATGTTTCCTAGACCTGTGCCTTCATAATCATGGAGAGTGAATAGACTGAACTCCAGGTTATAGTCCCTATACACTCTCTAGTGTAATCTTTGGTCAAAAGATGGAGTTCTCTGTAGGTATCTACTAGTCCCATTGCATCCAGGAGGGCTCTGTAGGAACCGGAGTGTCAGCGCCCTTCAAATCTGGGACAGAGCGGTATAGACTAAGGCTGAGCACCGTATTAGAATACCCTTAAAGCAACAGAGTGTTTCTGGAGTGTGTGCACATGACATCACAATGGTGAGAGAAGAAAGGAAGCTGCCGATCATTTTGAGCATATTAGGAGCAGACAGTCACCTTCACATCCAATAGAGTACTCCTAAGTAATAAATAGTGGTTTTGTTGGTCAGCAATAGTCTTTTTACAGTGGAATGGAACCCTTTGCAATAGGAATCCCTCAGTGTTTAGTAGGGGCGGTGACGTGGTATACTTGAGGATACCAGGAGTCAAAGTAGTGTGGGACGCAGGACGAGGCAAAATGTGTTTCCTGTAGACAAGCAATTTGATTTTGTGGGAACAAAGATAATTAAAAATGCTAGGGCATTTTGCACCTGAATTTAAAGTTATGCACTTGGGGGCTAAGAATATGCATGTGTCATACATACTGGGGGGAGTACAACTGGGGAAATCAATGGTGGAAAAGGATCTGGTAGATCATACGCTTAATAATAGCATGCAATAGCTAGCTGCAGTTTGCAAAACAAGCAAAGTCCTTTCTTGTATCAAGAGAGGTGTAGACTCGAGAGAGAAAAATATAATTTTTCCCCTATACAAATCATTAGTAAGACCTCATCTGGAATATGCAGTTTAGTTTTGGGCACCAGTTCACAAAAAGGGTATTGGGGAACTGGAGAAAGTGCACAGAAGGGCAACCAAACTGATAAGAGGCATAGAGGAGCTCAGCTATGAGAAAATATTAGAGGAACTGAATTTATTTTCTCTTGAGAAGAGATTAATGCCCTGTACACACGATCTGATAGTCTGATGAAAATGGTCTATCAGACCGTTTTCATCAGACAAACCGATCGTGTGTACGCGGCATAAGGGGGATATGATCAACATGTATAAATACAAAAGTGGCTTCTCTTCTAGTGCATAGCAGTGTGTATTTTTAAATTCCCTTTTGTGGAAAAGTTTTTTTCCCTATGCTAGGGTCACCAGTACGGTATTTGTACATTTAAATGATATCCCCTCTCAAGTGTCTCTTCTCCAGAGAGAATAAGTTCATTGCTTCTAGTCTTTCACCATAGCTGAGATACTCCAGTCCCTTTATTAGCTTTGTTGCCCTTCTCTGAACTCTCTCTAGTTTCAGCACATCCCTCCTAAGGACTGGTGCCCAGAATTGGACAGCATACTCCAGGTGCGGCTGGACCAGAATCTTGTAGAGTGGGAGAATCGTTGTTTTATCTTTGGAGTGAATCCCCTTTTTAATGCATGACAATATTCATTTGGCTTTGCTTGCAGCAGTTTGGCATTGTATGCCATTGCTGAGCCTGTCATCTACTAGGACCCGCAGATCATTTTCAATTCTAGATTCCCACAGAGGTTCTCCGCCTAGCTGGATACAGCTGGATACTAACATTGAGAGGTAAAGTTGATCCAGGGAATATCCAATCAGGGAGGGATTTTTTCCCATGCTGGAGCAAATTGGATCATACTAGCTGATTTGCGTTTTTTTTTGCCTTCCTCTGGATCAACTGTGGGTATAGGATTGTGTATATAGAATTGTATGTTTTTTTTTCTGGTTGAACTAAATGGACTTGTGTCTTTTTCCAACCTGACTAACTATGAACATTCAGGGAAAGCCAGTTAAGGAACATGTTAAGACCCTAAAAAACTATACATGTACCGCCTGCCGACTCTTATACATACTTCCCAGGGTGAGGAGGGAAAAGAGGGACAAAAAGAAAGATGGACTGAAAACTAGTAAAAGAAAAAAAGATGAGGCCTTGGCAAGGAACCAGCCTAGCCTGGGAAATAATCCAGTACCTATACGGTATCTTCAGTCTACAATGCTCATAAGCGAAGAACCTGCCAGTGGTTTCAGGTGCACTCTGCACCAAGAGGGAGTCATCTTAGCCAATGAAATGGGAGAAACATGTACCAACAAAGGGGGAAGGGGCCTCTCCAATAAAAGAACGACAGTAGTGTCTGGATACCCAACATTGTGTGAAAAAAAAGGGGGGGGACACTTGTCAATGTCCGATTCTGTTTGACATACCAACTAACAAGGTAATAATATGCTATAATAAAGAAACAGTAAAAGCAAGGCAACCAACAGCCCATATATCATATGGAATGGCCCAGGGAAAAGGGAAGGGATTGGGTTAATGAAAGGGGAACAAAAGAAGGGGGAGAGGGGGAGGAAAAAGGACAAAATTGGGGCGTGGTCAAACAAAGTGTAAGATATCGGGGTGATTATACTCAAGTGGTGCATGCGGTTTCAGGAACACGTGTCAGTCCAGACTGTATTTTAAAGGCTTGGTAGCCCGCTTTTATTTAAAGGATACAAAGTTCAAAGAAAATAACAGCAATTTCCCTTGCAGGAGGGGTTCCCCCATTACTGTATAGTTAAAACCTTCAGCCTCCTGGCTTATTCACTTGCAGCACCACTGCTTCAGACCTTATGCCTAGGCCTTTGGTTTGCTCCTCAGAGCATATTCTCACACTGTCAGCTGCAGCCTCTCTCTCCTAGGGAACATGGGTGTCCTCCTGACACTCATAAAGACTTCATGTCTGTAGGGCAGAGTCCTCTTAAATACTCGGCCAGACTTCCTGGGTTGAGTTTTCTCCAAATGGGAGCCCTGAGCTCTATCCCAGCAAAGTTTTTTAACCCCGCCCACAGGTGTATAATCAGCATGCCTGTGTTTGCATAAACCAGGCTGAAAGTGCTAATCCATACAGTGAAATGGGGTCACCTCTCTACAAAAGCTTAGGAGGGTGATGAGGGTCACTGTAGGAGAGAAGTACCCAATATCACAAATAACAGCTTCATTAAGGCAAAAATGAACAGAAGTACGGTAAAGAAAATCATAAAGGCAAAGTGGTCAAATGGTTTAATGTCATCCCACAGCCCCACCAAGGCCCCCCCCAACAGCGGAGAGGCCAGCCTGGGGGCCCCAGTAGGCCTAGAGGGGGAGAATGTTAGGCTCAAACCCAAGACCCCATTGATAAATGGGAAACCTCATTAAGTCACTAGTCCCTGTAAACACGTTGACAAATTTGAAAGACAATGCACCAGATAATAATAGAGACAATCTAAATTATAATAGTTTGACTAGGCTCTAGATAAGGAGAGGAACTGTGTCATGATCAGTGTTATGGTTTGTGTCACATGCTGGTGGCACTATTGCTTTCAGCACCAAAGGGTGTAATTCTGGTGGCCACCAGCAGGTGTCTCCCAGTAGATGGACTTTTTCATTAATCAAGCTGCACCTGATGTGAACTGCTGGGAGTATATAAGCCTGCCCTTCACTAGGGTTCAGGGCTTCAGTATCCTCTCTGCTAGCTTTGTCCCTGCCTGACCTGATCCGTTGCCCGAATCTGTTCCTGATCCGCTTCCTGCTCTGTCCTGGACTCTGCGGAGATGGAGAAAGTGTTAGACTCAGGAATGTGTAACAGTCTCAGCA
Organism: Rana temporaria; assembly: GCF_905171775.1. NCBI lineage: Eukaryota > Metazoa > Chordata > Amphibia > Anura > Ranidae > Rana > Rana temporaria. Next base: position 288,599,712 of record NC_053491.1, on the reverse strand, counting down.
CACCAAGAGAGCACTTCCTGGTTATCACACCAACTCCAGGGAGTGGGTCCTCCCTCTTCTAGGTGGAGATGTAGGTCAGCTGAAAAAGAGGGAGAGAAAAGAAGGGGGAGGGAATCAAAGACACATCAGTGGAGGTCAAAAAAGGAAAGGAATTTCAGCCATCTACCAGACAGCCTCTGGTAGATGGCTGAAATTCCTTTCTTTTTTTGAGGGCTTGTGAGGGAAGAGTTTGTAAAGCCTGCAACATTTGATATCCAAGGTTTCATCCTTTATGTGTAGGTCCTGCTAAGGTGGATATTGGGGTGTGCTGACTCTGGTGTTGCTGGTTGGGAGCCAAGCTCAGCTGGGATACATATAATATGCAATTTTTAAGCAAAATCATTTTTTTTAATCCCTCTGCACATTATTGGAAATGAATTATGAAGACATCATATCTATGTCTTTAGTAATTCAATATATGTAAAAAATAAACTCCAACCCAATCCATTGTACCCTATACAGACAGCTAATGGACTATAATTCAATTGTCCATTAGTCGATACAAGAACTATTATGCAAATACTTTCTAATAGGCTCAGGACCTGAACAATATAAGCTGCATCCAAAAAAGGGCTAACAGAAAAAAACTGACTAATCACTAGTATTTCCTGTGGTTTCCCTGCAGCTGATATTTCCCAATTAAGATTATCATGCCTATCATGCTGCATTTTGTCTTTGCATTGAAGAAAGCATCTTGCATTCTCATGACAAAACTGTGTTCTTTATGACTGATGAGGCAACAACAGAGCAGCAGTAGAGGTAGAGGGAGCACAGATCTATAGAATGGATAATGCAGAAGCACTGCAGGTCCACAGGTAAATCTTTTTTTCCAACAAGGAGTGAGCAACACATTTATGACATTTATTGTGTTATTTTGTAATTATCACTAGACTAGTAACCACACGCACAGTAACTCACGTCATATTCCAACCAACATAAAGATTTAAAAACCATCATGAACCGTCACTGGAACGTGCTGAAAAATGATAAAATCCTTGGACCAGTTTTACCTGAACAAGCTAAGATCATTTTTAAAGGTGCGCCAACTTTAAGGAACAGTATCGCTCCAAATATTGTAGATCCCCCAGTACGTCCAACATTTTTTCAAAATATGGAGGGATATTTCCCATGCAAAAAATGCACAGTTTGCCGGTATAATCTTAGTGGGAGACGTAAAACTTTAGAATTCCAGTCTAGGGTAACAAACCAAAGTTACCCGATTAAACAGTTCTGCACGTGTGCTACTACACATGTCGTCTACCTGATCACCTGCCCGTGCGGGAAGCAATATGTGGGTCGCACGACCCGTGCATTTTCCGTTCGGGTAGGGGAACATATAACTAAAATCATATCAGGTCATGTCATAGTCGGGACCCAAGGCATCACAATTCCTGATTATTGACCGATATATTCCACCTTGGCGGGGAGGGGCCAAAACTCGAGGAATATCCAGACTTGAAACATACTGGATCTATGAATTGCAATCCCACTCCCCTCAGGGTATGAATTTTGAGTGGGATATAAACGCATTTATTAACCAGTACTAATTAGTCGGTCGATTCTTTGTATAAATTAATTTTTACATACAAACGATGTATATAATATTAATATTTTTATTCATATTTTGTAAGTGGGTTTATGTAGTGGTTTGTATTATTTGTAAGGGATGTATTTAATTTTGTATACCCATGTTCAATTATGGCTCTACTATTAATACTTTTTCTCTAAATTTTATATAAAAGAAATATTTTATTAAAAAAAAAAAATATTTATATATTTTTTATATTTTTCCTATATGCAACTTTGATTTGGAAATATATGCCATTTTTTAGCCTATTAATATGGGGTCTATGGGAACATTTAGAGCACCCATAATGTTCTGCTATTGAGCAAGATCATTCTATCTCAATAAAACCTCAACTCCTCTATATATAGTCAATAAAAATGTTCTATATATGGATTCTTTTTTGAACCAGATATGTATGGAGTTGTTTAAGGTTATCCAACTATATGGACTTTTGCCATTAAGAGTCTTTTATGATTATATGGCGTTTTCTCCGTTTTTTAAAGTTCCCTTAATTTTTTGATACTTTTATCATGATGTAAGTGTCTACATGCCCAGATATAGATTAGATTATAGAGCACACACTAATTAAAGATAGAAAGCCATATGCATCATAATCCCACTTAGGATGCGATTTATGTCTGTCTACATGCCCATTCAATCTGTCTCCTCTATGTCTCCCCATTGTATACCGACGTCTTTACTGTCACACGGGGTTAATGCTCTTACATCCCTACGGAGCGCACAGACATGCCTCGTATTGATGCTTGGTGGTGCGGTCACGTGACCGCAATCCACCAATGATGATCTGGAGTGGTTAGCCTTCTCTCTGCTATGAGAGTGAGGCTTGGTTTCCGGATCATGTGCTTGGTGGTGCGGTCATGGAACGCTCAGCCTTCTCTCTGATATGAGAGTGAAGCTGTTTTTTTTTATCATGTGATGCGGTATGATGCGCGTCATTAGCACACAATTTAGGGGACTTTATTATGCAAGATTTATATACTGTATCACATTAGCTGCAGCCAGCAGCGTTTTTAGCCTTATTAGGTTACTGCTGCAGCTTTTGATGAATTCAGTTTACTTTTGGTATGTTTTTTATTTATTTATTTTTGCCTCACTGACACACTTCCTGTATTGAAAGTGAGGCTTGACCCACACGCCACAGTCTCCATTTTTTCACTAACCAGGAAGTGGTGTGTGTTTACTACCAGCTTCCTATTGGAGCCATGATGTGAACATGAGGGTCTCTTGATGTATTTAAGGGTAAGTGTAGCAATGTCACAGCACCCCAGATGAAGTTCTTATTGTAACGAAACATGTCGGGATGGACTGCTGTCATCACTGCTACCCTAATTTTATGAGCTTGTTTTATCACTGCAAAATGTGAGTTTCTTTCTTTTAAATACATTTCATGTTATCATATAGAATTACGCTATGTGCACTCCAATTTCTTCTTTTGCATAATCACCGTTGCTACGCCCCTGTTGTGATTTACTGTATACCACTGCTTGGCATGAATCATTCCTGGACTGCCTGTCTGATATTTTATCAACAATCGTGAGACATCTTTGGTGTACCCTTCTCAGTGTACCATCTATACAAGCTATATTGACCTAGTGGGTATATGCCCTTCTGGGTCCAATCTTTCCGGTAAGCCCCTTGTCATAAGTGGTGGTGGATCTTCTATTTTTCACCATTGGATTTTGTTCACTCACTAATCACTGGATTTTTTCTTTGTGCTATCACATCATTTCTGACATTGGTCGGACTTTATTATCACTCATTCATTCAAGAGTTCTATGGACTAAGCTTAATATATTCATCACTATCAGTCACGTGTGGTGTTGCTTATTTAATTTTCAGATTGTTTTATTACAGTTTATTCATTATTAGCGCTGCACTTTTTCCACATAGTAACCACACACACAGTAACTTATATTTATACTCCAGATGAAGCTGTAGGCACAGGACATTTACTGATATTCATTTTTAGGAGGAATTCAACAGGTACTGTTTAGGCACAAAGGGAAGATCTAGATGTTCCCTTTCAAGATAGCAAAACTTCACTACATGTCTACTTTAACCAGCATCTGAGTTCAGATCAAAAAAAGTCCTACCTAGCCATCATTTTGTTATAGGCATAGGATGCATGTCATATGATGCCCTCCCGTGTCACGCCTCGCATGTGACCGCAGGGCTACACTGTGGCGCAATCTATCAACAACTGTGTCTATTAGACACAGCCGACTGATCGGTGTACCAGCTCGCTGCCAGTACCATGGGGCCACTGTGACCAATCACAGAAGATCACATGACAGTTGTAAATAATGGATGGCTTCCTGTCATGCCATCCATTGTGTAAAATTGTGTTGGTAGCTGTGATTGGTCAATGACATCACATGGTACAGACAGGGCCAATTACAGCCCATCTGTACCATATAATTAGCTCTAGCCAATCACAGATAATCACAACAACAAAAAACTGAATGAATACATTTAATTCGGAAAAATGCATGCAGGCAATAGAGTTGGGACGAACATCGAAAAGTTTTGGGCTAAACTGCAAACCCTATTAAAGTCTATGGGACCTGAATGTGAAAAATCAAAAGTACCCATTTTGAAGGCTTATATGCAAGTAATTGGTCCAAAAAAATTTTTTTTTATGGGGGACCGGGTACTGCCCTAGGGGACATGTATCAGTGCAATTTTGTTTAAAAAAAAAAAGATCGTTTTTAAAGGAGCAGTGATTATAATAATGCTTAACCACCGGAAAGATTTACCTCCTTAATGACCAGGCCATTTTTCTGAAAACGGCACTAGGCTGTTTTAACTGACAATTGCACGGTTGTGCGACACTGTAACCAAATAAAATTGATAAGGCAGCTAAAGGAAACAATCAATTTAAAAATTTAGATTGTATAAGACATTGCACAAGACATTAGTGCTATCCCATTTAGCATAATTTATCAAATACACTTGAGCAACGTTTTCTAGAAATCTTTTCAGTAAACTATAAAAATATGCAGTTGCAATTACTTTAATTGCTCTATTCTTGAGATCTTTATTCAATTACAACTGCTCTTGCTTGTTCACATGAAAGAAAATCCAGTGATGGGAGAATTCAAAATAAATCACTATATACACCTCTAAATATTTAATTTTGCATTATATATATTTTAAAAATAAATAATACTCCTACACTTTTAGGAACCAAAATATAACAATAGTGCTAAATTAACATTTCAATGTCAAAGTTGTATGTCAGAATTATGACTTTGAAAAACTGATTACTAACAAATGTTTTGTCATAATAAGTTTGATATTAAAAAGGTCATAAAAGGCCTAATTTATGACTAATTTTACCTTTTTACCTTAACTTTCAAATGTATACATTTTGTACTTTTTTGCAAAATGCCATTACAGAATGAATAAAACTACATATATATTTGAAAAGCACATCACTTTAAAAATATATTCTATCTACTTTCTAAAAGAATTTTGGCAGACTTGCTATTGTCCCTTTAAAATAAGTTATGGCTAAATTTATCTTTTTTTTTCTACAGTTTTCAGAACATTTTGAAGACTACTGGTCACAGAGATGAGTAAAATCTCTTTAAACCTGTGCAAACAAATTCTCATTAAAATTCCCCATAGACATGAAAGATATCTACTACTTTGTTACAGTCAGCAAGTAGCTAATCCCAGTTGGCAACATGCACTTCACGTCTCCAGAGCAAGGTTTCAAGCATGCTTTACTGTTCATAAAAATGGGCAATGAGACAGAAAATTAAAATAAATATTATTCTCTAAATATTTTACATGGTGACAAATAACTTGAAATGAGACAAAACGTTCAAACCCAAACTCTGATAAAACAGAACTGTGTTAAAGACAAGGGGCCAGATCCTCAAAGAAGTTACACTGGCGTATCTATTGATACGCAGCGTAACTTCTATTTTGCTCCGGCGTATCTTTGTTTTTTATCCACAAAACAAGATACGCCTGAAGCTGTGCTAGATCCGACTGGCGTACGTCTTAGTACGCCGTCGGATCTAAGGTGCATTTTTACTCTGGCCGCTAGGTGGCGTTTCCGGCGATTTCCGGGTTGAGTATGCAAATTAGCTAGATACGCGAATCCACAAATGTACGTCCGGCCGGGGCATTTTTCTACGTCGTTTCCGTAAGGCTTTTTTCGGCGTATAGTTACCCCTGCTATATGAGGCGTATCCTATGTTAAGTATGGCCGTCATTCCCGCGTCGAAATTTGAAAATTTTACGTTGTTTGCGTAAGTCATTCGTGAATAGGGCTTTGCGTAGAATGACGTTCATGTCGTAAGCATTGGCTTGTTGCAGGTTAATTTCGAGCATGCGCACTGGGATACCCCCACGGACGGCGCATGCGCCATTAAAAAAAACGTCATTTACGTCAGGTCAAGAAGTATTAACATAAAACACGCCCCCATCTCATACATTTGAATTGCCCGCCCTTACGCCGCCAAAGTTACACTACGCTGCCGTAACTTACGACGCAAATTCTTTCAGGATACAGAAAATATGCTGTAAGTTACGGCAGCATATTGTATCAGAGATATGCTACGCCGGATGGAAATAAGCGCCGAGCTTCGTGGATCTGGCCCTGTATCTTTTTTTAAGACACAAGCTTAAAACAATACTACATCCAAGCTCAGGCAGCCCATTTTGTAGGTGGTTGCTGTATGTTAATCAGAACCCAAGACTATTAGGTGGTCACATTAACTACAACCTATTATTTTTAGCCACTATGATATGAGGTGTCTACCAGTCTAATGGCAACTTAATTTAAAACACGGTGGGGATGGATCAGTATCATCTTCACCTGACAGGGAGGTACAGATCATCTCACCTGAGAGAGAATTGAGATATAGAACACCTGAACCAGTCAGATCGCATGAGGATGATCACAATAGATATCCAAGAGATCACCCCATTGACCCACCTAGACCATCTAGAGCTGAATATAATGAACCTAGGACTTAAAAACAATAATAAACCCCGGTCTAGATCTCCAAAAAAAACTAATTGGAAGAATAAGGGGAATCAAAAACCATCTAATCCCCCAAAAAATCAGCAGGGATCACAAGGGGGAAACCCACAAGGGTATCAGTATGACCCCTATTATCATAATCAGGATAGAAGAGACCCAAGGGATTATCACTTACCCCAGCACTATCAGTATGCAGGGGGCCAGCCCTATATACATCAGCAAAGGGGCCCACCAAGTAATGAATACCATCAACAAGATGAAGGAAGAAGTCCAATACAGACTCATAATAAATATGAGCCATTATCCAACTACAGAGAAGCTGTGGATCCTCGTTCTTCTTTTTTAGACTATCGCCGGGAAGAGAGGTCTCCTCCCTTGCGACAAGGGGAAGTAACATATCTTCAAAGCCCAAATCAAAGAGGGGATGCAGAGGGGGACTCAAAAAGAAGAAAAGTCCAATAGGAGAAAGCATCATTAATCTGAGTGGGATTGATTTAAGTCCAACTGAATTAATCACACTTGATAAGGGCCTCAAGTTTGCCCCCAAGCGCAATTTGAGTAAATTCGATGTATATGTGGATATAAAAAAGTTCACACGCAAGCTAAATATTAAAAAGTACATGGTAACTCAGCCAATAACTTATCAAGCAGTACCCAATATGCCAGGAAGAGTTGAGCATAGTCATTTAAGAAATAGGCGTACAGTTACCCCTGCTATATGAGGCGTATCCTATGTTAAGTATGGCCGTCGTTCCCGCGTCAAAATTTGAAAATTTTACGTTGTTTGCGTAAGTCATTCGCGAATAGGGCTTTGCGTAGAATGACGTTCACGTCGTAAGCATTGGCTTGTTGCGGGTTAATTTCGAGCATGCGCAAGGGGATACCCCAACGGACGGCGCATGCGCCGTAAAAAAAACGGCATTTACGTCAGGTCAAGACGTATTAACATAAAACACGCCCCATTCTCATACATTTGAATTGCCCGCCCTTACGCCGCCAAAGTTACACTACGCCGCCGTAACTTACGGTGCAAATTCTTTCAGGATACAGAAAATACGATGTAAGTTACGGCGGCATAGTGTATCAGAGATACGCTACGCCGGACGGAAAGAAGCGCCGAGCTTCGTGGATCTGGCCCTGTATCTTTTTTTAAGACACAAGCTTAAAACAATACTACATCCAAGCTCAGGCAGCCCATTTTGTAGGTGGTTGCTGTATGTTAATCAGAACCCAAGACTATTAGGTGGTCACATTAACTACAACCTATTATTTCTAGCCACTATAATATGAGGTGTCTACCAGTCTAATGGCAACTTAATTTAAAACACGGTGGGGATGGATCAGTATCATATTCACCTGACAGGGAGGTACGGATCATCTCACCTGAGAGAGAATTGAGATATAGAACACCTGAACCAGTCAGATCGCATGAGGATGATCACAATAGATATCCAAGAGATCACCCCATTGACCCACCTAGACCATCTAGAGCTGAATATAATGAACCTAGAACACCGAAACAATGGTGGAAAAATAAAAACAATAATAAACCCCGGTCTAGATCTCCAAAAAAAACAAATTGGAAGAATAAGGGGAATCAAAAACCATCTAATCCCCCAAAAAATCAGCAGGGATCACAAGGGGGAAACCCACAAGGGTATCAGTATGACCCCTATTATCATAATCAGGATAGAAGAGACCCAAGGGATTATCACTTAGCCCAGCACTATCAGTATGCAGGGGGGCAGCCATATATACATCAACAAAGGGGCCCACCAAGTAATGAATACCATCAACAAGATGAAGGAAGAAGTCCAATACAGACTCATAATAAATATGAGCCATTATCCAACTACAGAGAAGCTGTGGATCCTCGTTCTTCTTTTTTAGTCTATCGCCGGGAAGAGAGGTCTCCTCCCTTGCGACAAGGGGAAGTAACATATCTTCGAAGCCCAAATCAAAGAGGGGATGCAGAGGGAGACTCAAAAAGAAGAAAAGTCCAATAGGAGAAGGCATCATTAATCTGAGTGGGATTGATTTAAGTCCAACTGAATTAATCACACTTGATAAGGGCCTCAAGTTTGCCCCCAAGCGCAATTTGAGTAAATTCGATGTATATGTGGATATAAAAAAGTTCACACGCAAGCTAAATATTAAAAAGTACATGCTAACTCAGCCAATAACTTATGAAGCAGTACCCAATATGCCAGGAAGAGTTGAGCATAGTCATTTAAGAAATAAATCACTTTTCAACCCACAGGTACTCAACAACCAACATGTAGAGGTGTTCTCCAAAATGGTCCTGAGGGATCTGGATCACCTCAAAGTGAAGAAAATACCTAATCCCATGGCTATACACAAGGGTATCAAATTGTTGGAAGAAAACAAAGAAGTCATTAAAAGACCAGCCGATAAGGGTGGGGCCATTGTGGTCCTATCCAAGGACTATTATTATGAGGAATTGGGTAAACAACTGGAGGATACCAACACCTATATTAAATTACGAGCCAATCCTACAGGAGATTACAAGGAAGAGCTAGCCGAACTTATCTATAGAGGAAGAGAAAAAGGTGTTTTGAATAAAAGAGAAACTAAATACTTAATACTGGATGTATGTCGAGTTCCCATTATATACACAGTCCCCAAAGTCCACAAGGATCCCTTAAAACCACCTGGACGACCAATTATTAATGGGATCCAATCTATTAATTCGGAGTATGTGGACAAATTCATCCAGCCGTTAGTGCCCCAAACTAGGGCGTACCTCAGGGATATGAAGCATCTTATCCAAATTTTTGATAGTACAGTGATGGAATCTGATTGCAGTTATTTGTTAGCCACAGCTGATGTGGCATCACTGTATACTGTCATAAATCATGAGGAAGCCATTGGGGCCACCAAATGGACGTTGAATAACTGTGGTCATCTCATATCTAAACAAAAACGATTCATATTGAGATGTTTGGCATATGGGCTACAGCACAACTATTTCTGGCACAAATCAGAATATTATCGGCAATTAAACGGTATAGGAATGGGTGATAAATATGCACCAAGTGTAGCTAACGTTTTCATGTCTGAGTGGGAAGAGTCGTCTATCTATGAGAATATGCCTGAACAGCTTACACTATATAGAAGATTTATAGATGACTGTATCATCATTTGGAAAGGTGATGAGGACTCTTTAACTCAATTTTTTGAAAAATTAAACTGCAATCAGAAGAACATTAAGCTTACCTACACTATTAGTAATAAAACTATTCAGTTTCTCGATCTGGAGATCACTATGGAGAACCAACAGATAAAAACCAAAACATACTTTAAGCCGGTTCAAAGAAACAACTATATCCCTGTAGATAGTTGCCACTTTGATCCTTGGCTAATTAATATACCCAAGGGTCAAATGCTAAGGATCCGAAGAAATTGCTCAGACCCTCAGGTATTCCTGGATCAAGCCAAAATAATTGGAACAAAATTTATTAATAAAGGTTATGATAAGGACTTCATACAGGAACAAATATCTAAGGTGTACGAAATCCCACGGACCTCATTAATACAAGATAAAGTCAAACAAAGTAGTCTGGAAAATGAATTACCTCTAATTCTGAATTATAATGCCCAACACAAGCAACTTGAAGCCATCATAAAGAAGCATTGGCCAATACTAAAAGCAGATAGGCAGTTGCAGGGTATTTTACCCAGTTACCCTAGGGTGGTCTATAGAAGAGCACCAACAGGGATTTGGTAGCAAAAAACGTTCCTGACCCCCCGGTGAGGAATAATTTACTCACTTTTTATCAGGGAAAAGGGTTCTTCCTGTGTAAACGGTGCTTTGCATGCAAACAAACAAATTTTAATGGACAAAAATGTTCAAAATTTATATCTACAGCAACGAAGAAAGAATATGATATAAAGGACCTTATTACTTGTAGGACTGAGGGGGTAGTTTATGTTTTGGAGTGCTCCTGCTCGCTTCAGTATGTTGGACGCACTAAGCGGCCTATGTAGAAGCTCATCAGGGAGCATGTCCAAAATATACAGAAAGGCTTCCCAAAACACAATGTGTCGCGACACTTTGATTTGTGTCATCAAAATAACCCTAAGGTAATGAAGTTTTGGGCCATTGCCAAATACACTCCACATTGGAGAGGCAGTCACAAAATAAGGGAACTTAGCAAATCTGAGTCTCGTTGGATACATGAGATGCGGACTCTATCTCCCAATGGCCTGAACATTGAATTTGATTTAAATTGTTTCATTTCTTATTTTTTATTTTTTATTGGGTTTAAAATTTGATATATGTATTATGTATATATATTTATAATTGATGTTTTTACATTTATTCTCAGTGCAGATGTATATGTATATATATTAATTATTTTTAATAATTTTAAAACACAATTTCTTGTTTAGATAACACCTACTGGGTATGTTGTCTTTTTATGGTACCATATGATCAGTTTGGTACTCAGCCACTAGAGGGCTTTATTCAGCAAGTAGTTTTTAACTTAATATTTTAATGGTCTTTTATAAATTGTATGTATTCAATTTCATGTCTGTCCATATATCTGCATTGTGCTCACATAGAGTCCGCTATGTGTAAAAGTCTTGTTGCCACAATGATGTTTGTATTTTCCCTCCGTTTGCTCACTCTTATGACACGCTGACAGCGAGGTGGCTATTTGAGGATAGCCTGTGCTTAATCACGTAGTAACCCATGATTAAGTCACGTGTCCGTGACGTAACGCGTAGGGAGGAGTCTACAGTGACAGGACGATCGAATCCGAGCCCACCGGATCCGACTGAGGAGACTGCACACTGAGCGGCGTTTCATGCTTAACACAAGCGGGGATTCGTGAGTGCATTTGCTGATGTATTGGCTCATTTTTTCCACTTGATTTTGTTTATTGCGCAATGAGGTCTTGTCTTTCTTTTCTCATACATATCTGCCACTGAGTGCCCGCTCACCGGACTGTAGCAGTTGAAGTGCTGGGAATTGCATTCTGAGTGAAAGAAGGCATTGTATGTTTTTTCCTGAATGGGACTCACTAATGGTTGATCACTGTGCACATGCTTGAGGACTTGTCACATGTTTGATGTGTATTCAGTTTCACATTTGTTCACAGCCTATTGGTTTATATGGAGATTTGATTCTCCCTGAACATTTTTCTACGTTTTACACCTTATAAGTTAATATTAGCGCATCTATATTATTTTTCACTGTCTTTATCTTGATTTGGTATCACCCAGATAGCAGTTGTATTATTTAGTTTTTTTATATTTGTTTTTTTCTGTAATTATTAATTTAATAGCGCCGTAGTACACCATATATATTCTACCAGTCTATCGCCACATCTGCCATTTGCATCCAAATGACCTATTATAGTGGTTGGCACAGCCAATCCTATTTAATTCTTTGGTGAATCTTATTATATATTTATTTATTTTTGTCCTTACATGGTTATGCAATCATTTTTATTTACATATATCCATTTTGAAATATTGCCATCGACATTTATTATAATAATAGTATGTTCATAAGCTGATTACAATATTAGCTTGACCCCTGAAAGGCCCTCAGAATGGGTCCCTTCAAACATGTGAAGAATGTTGAAATAGGCAAGGAGCTCTGTGCATTAATACAAATCTTGGAAACTGCAGCCGGATGGAGAACAGTGATCACTTTCTTTGGTGGTGTTGTGATTATGATGAAGAAATAATACATTTTAGAATCTTCTGGCGGAGATGTTGAAATTCAAATAGGCCTCAAGATAGATGGACTAAAGGTCTTTTTGAATTCATATGTTTTCCAAGTTTCAATGGATCAACCATTTTTAGATTATACAAGCCCTGTGTTGAAATACATTTGCCTTTACAAAAATGTCCTGTTTCACAAAATAAGAAGGGCCTAGATTCAGTAAGCAATTGCGCCTGCGTAACCATAGGTTACGCAGCGCAATTGCTTACTTGCTCCGGCGTTACGAATGCTCCCTATTCAGGAACATCGTAACGCCGACTGCAGCCTAAAATCTGTGTGGCATAAGGCTCTTATGCCTCGCTGATTTTAGGCTGCATTCTTGCGTTGACCGCTAGGGGGCGCTCCCATTGTGATCAGCTTATATTGTATGCAAATTGCATACTAACACCGATTCACAAAGTTGCGCGGGCCCTGCGTACACAAGGTACGGAGTTTCCGTACGGCGTCTTTAGCGTAAGGCTGCCCCTTCTAATAGTAGGGGCAGCCAATGCTAAAGTATACCCACCCTTCCCGCGTCGCGACGTTCAAATTTTACGTCGTTTGCGTAAGTGATTCGTGAATGGCGCTGGACGCCATTCACGTTCACTTTGAAGCAAATGACGTCCTTGCGACGTCATTTGCCGCAATGCACGTCGGGAAAGTTTCCTGACGGAGCATGCGCTCTACGCTCGGCACGGGAGCGCGCCTAATTTAAATGGTTCCCGCCCCCGGCGGGATCATTTACATTGCGCGCGCTAACGCCGGGCAATTTTGCCGGCGCGCCCTCGCAATTTACGGAGCTACTGCTCCGTGAATCGAGGGCAGCGAAAAATATTTGCGGGGGCGCAGGGCAAAATCGTTGCCCTGTGCCTCCGCAAATAAAGCGCAAATGTACCTGAATCTGGGCCAAGATATTTACCTGTCTTTTACCTGTCTTTGGTGGGTAAATAAAAGTGACAAACACCACCATAGAAAAAAAAGTTACACAGACTGTTACACCCCTTGTTTAGCAAAACTCAATGGGGCAGATCCTCGTACAGCGGCGCATTTATGCGCCGGGCGTAGCGTATCTAAGATACACTACGCCGCCGTAACTTAATTATTTTTTTCAAATCCTGAAAGAATCCACGCCGTAAGTTACGGCGGCGTAGTGTATCTTTGCCGGCGTAATGGCGCCTAATTCAAATGGATGTAATGGGGGCGTGTTTTATGTAAATACGCTGTGACCCGACGTAAATGACGTTTTTTTTAACTGCGCATGCGCCGTCCGTGGGGGTATCCCAGTGTGCATGCTCGAAATTAAACCGGAACCAGCCAATGTTTACGATGGTGATGTCATTCTACGCAAATTCCTATTCGCGAACGACTTACGCAAACGACGTAAAAAATTCAAAATTGTACGTGGGAACGAAGGCCATACTTAACATTGAGTACGCCTCATAACAGCAGCTTTAACTATACGCCGGAAAAAGCCGAACGAAAACGACGTAAAAAAATGCGCCGGCCGGACGTATGTTCATGGATCGCCGTAAATAGCTAATTTGCATACTCGACGCCGATTTTGACGGAAACGCCACCTAGCGGCCGCCGAAAAATTGCATCTAAGATCCGACGGTGTACTAAGACGTACGCCTGTCGGATCGATCCCAGATGCCGTAGTATCTTGTTTTGTGGATACAAAACAAAGATACGACGCGGGACATTTAAAATTACGCCGGCGTATCAAGAGATACGCTGGCGTAATGCTTTTGTGGATCTGCCCCAATGTGTTACATTTTAGGAGTTGTGTAGATAACTAAACCATCTCTAAATATCCATTGAGTCTGTCCAAAGTTAATTTCAATATGTGCAGTCAGTACTATGTTTAAAATATAGTGTTTAAAATATGAAGTACAGCGCATAAACAAATATCTGAGTGAAGAAATTGATAATGACACCAAAAAAGTATTAAATTAATAAGAAAATATCCAAAAGAACCCCATTGAGAGGTTGTGTAGATTATGGAAATACAGAAATAGTATGTGAATACCAAAACTTAAAGAATGAAAAAAAAATACTGATAAGTATGTGATTCATAAAATCCAAAAAGTAAATTGCTTAGTGAATAAATAAGTGATCCTAATAATACAATAGGATATGTGTATGTGAAAAGAGTCCAAAAAACAAGATCCCAAATGTGGATGTATGAATCCAGGGTCTTCTTTCTCAGAGATAGAGTGACATCAAAGAAAACACTTCCTTCCACCAGATAGGCACCTGAGTGAATTAGAGATATGGGCCCGGATTCACATAGATCGGCGCATGTTTGTGCCAGCGTAGCGCATCTCATATGCGCTATGCCGACGTAACTCTGAGAGGCAAGAGCAGTATTCACAAAGCACTCACTCCCTACGTTGCGCCAGCGTAACGTAAATTGGCCGGCGTAAGCCCGCCTAATTAAAAGTAGGAAGGTAGTGGGCGTGATGTATTAAAATGAAGCGTGACTCCATGTAAATGAAGGGCCGAACGAACGGCGCATGCTCAGAATCACGTCGCATATACTCCATAAGATACGACGGCTCAATGCCTACGACGTGAACGTAACCTACGCCCAGCCCCATTCACGTACGACTTACGTAAACGATGTAAAATACGACGGCTGTTCCGACGTCCATACCTTTGCATTGGATGCGCCTCCTATATGGTGGAATAACTTTACGACGGACGTACTCCTTACGTAAACGGCGTAGATTACTGCGACGGGCGTCAGTACGTTTGTGAATCGGCGTATCTTGCTCATTTACAAATATGAGCCCAAGATACGACGGCGTAGGAGACTTACGTCGGTCGGATGAGGCCAAAATTCAGGCGTATCTTCTATTAAGAATTAGGCGCAGAGATACGACGGCGCATCCGTGCACTTACGCGGCGTATCAGACGATACGTCGGCGTAAGTGTCTGTGAATCTGGGCCGTAGTTTCCTTACCCGCTAATCTGACCACAAACACGGCGGTCAGTCAAAGCCCAGGATGTTTAAAGTCTCCCAAAAAGACTTGTGGCTGGAGCTGGTGCTAAACACTGAGTCAGGCGCTGATAGATATCTCTCCATGTGATCTCTAAATCACTCAGGTGCCTATCTGGTGGAAGGAAGTGACGCCATTCTATCTCTGAGAAAGAAGACCCTGGATTCATACATCCACATTTGGGATCTTGTTTTTTGGACTCTTTTTTTTTTTTTACTCAATAAGTTTTTATTAAGAAGTGATAAAGCATACAGAATTACTATCGCATTTACATAACATTTATTTTCCTATAAGAACTCTACAGAAAGATAATAAGAATCAGAGAGCAATTTAATAGAACACGACATATGAAGGGCCTTAGCCCCGAGATTGGCAATCTAACAATCAGCATAGTCAAACATATTAACACATATTGAAACATATCAAAACAGACTAGAAGAGACGGATCGGAGAGTAACCGCCAAGTGCTAAGATTTCTCAGGGTTTTGAGAGAGGGCCCCTTCCCCCTGAGCACCCCTTTCGGGCACTATTCTGTGCCCAGGTAGGGAACTCCCTCCCTTTCCCCCCATGCCATCTCCGATCCCTAGTTAAGCCCCCTATAGGGCGAGGGTATCACCTAGTGCTATGCCGTGAGCCTCTAATAGATGTCAGTCAAAGAGAAGAAGAGAGTGTGTCTGTCAATCCTGATGAGCCTATCCATTCAGTCCATAGTTGCCATTTCCTGAGGAGTTGTGTCTTGTCGCTGTGGCGTAATGCCAGGGTAGTTTCATAGATAAAGTGGGTATGTGTGGTGTGTACAACGTCCCGGAGGGTAGGAGGGTCAGGATCCTTCCATTTCCTAGTGATACTAAGGCATGCGGCTAAGAGAATATGAATAATAATCGTTCTCGCAGGGTTAGGGAAGCGGTCAATATTGAGAGATAGTAATGCCAAGGACAGTTGTTTGTCTATGGTCACCTTTGTGATGTCAAGAAGGAGTTGAAACACTAAAGTCCAGTAATGGGTAAGTCTCGGGCAGCCCCAAAGCGTATGTATCAAGTCACCTTTCTCACCACAGTTCCTCCAACATGTGTTGTTAAGTGAGGTGTCAAATTTGGAGATCATATCAGGAGTTAAATACCACCGGTAAGTTATCTTAAATGCTAGTTCCCATAGAGTGGAGCAGCATGTAGCCTTATAGGTGGAGTGGCCAGCCCTTTCCCATTGAGTCAGGGTGAATTCTTGCCCCAGATCCCTTTCCCAGGTGGTCAGTGCAGTGCAGCTAGTAAATGTGGTCTTGGAGCCAAGCAGGGTATAGAATGTCGTTATCCCCTTTCGGTGTGTTGTTGGGGACCTATAGTATACCCAGGCGGCTTGGGGAAGTGAGCAGTCCCATGTTTTTAACGAGAGAAGGCAGTGTCGGGTACGGAGGTAAAGGAACAGGTCAGAGTCTGGGATGCTAAATTGTTCCTGGAGGTCCGGGAAGGATTTGATGGTACTTCCCATTATCAGGTCGGATACATGGATCAGCCCTTTGGCTTTCCAGCGGGAGTACGAAGTGGAAACCATCAAGATTTGCAAAGTCTCTAGGGGAACAGGTATTGTAGAACGTACGTCAGGAGTCACGGGCAGTCACGCAAGTCGGGACCAGACCTTGAGGGTCACGAGAATGGTCGGGGAAAGGTGGGGAGGAGTTTTTGCCCCCATTGTGGTAGCAAACAACCAAGCAGGGAGATTATGATGTGGAACCGAGGATTGTTCTATTCTACCCCATAGGGTGGAAGGGGGGCCAGAGGAAAGCCATTCCTTAGTTTGCGTTAAAATTGAGGCCATGTAGTAGTCTCGGAAGTTGACATAGCCCATTCCCCCTGCTGAGTGGTGTTTTGTCAGTCGAGTGTGACCACATCTGGCTTTTTTACCTTTCCAGACGTATTTCGATTGCATTGATTGTAGTGATGAGAAATATTTGAGGGGGATGGGGAGCGTCCGAAATAGATACAATATTTGGGGGAGATGGAGCATTTTAAATGCTGCTAAGCGACCAGACCATGAGAACTCTAAGGATGCCAGCCTGGTGAGATCCGCCTGAAGTTTAGAGCGAATTGGTAGATAATTAGAGGCAAAGAAAGCTTTCGTAGAGGAGGTGAGCTGGATCCCTAGATACGTAATGCTACTGTCCGCCCAGACGTATGGGAAATTGAGTGCAATCCGGTTCTTAGTAGCCTCGTCTAAGCCTAGGTTAAGCATGTAGGATTTGGCCTCATTAGCTTTGTAGAAAGATATTTCGCTAAACCAGGCAAGCATCCTCTGGATCTCAGGCAGGGAGCGCTCAGGATCAGTAACTACAAGGATCACATCGTCCGCAAATAGGCTGATTTTGTGTTCTGCTCCTGCGATATTCATGCCGGAGATGTTTTTGTTAGTTCTTATAACTTCTGCTAGGGGTTCCATGACAAAGTTGAATATTAGGGGTGATAGAGGGCATCCCTGCCTAGTGCCGTTAGTGATTTGAAAGGGCGTGGAGAGGGCACCCGCCGAGAGTACCCGGGCTGATGGGTTGGAGTACAAAGCCATGATGGCATCATGAATGCCACCAACCAAACCAAATTTGGTCAACACTGCCGACACGTATCCCCAGTGGACCCTGTCAAACGCCTTCTCTGCATCTAAGGAAAGAAGCAGAGAAGGCGTTCCGGAGGTCTTGATCTGGTGCATGATGTTTATCATCCGTCGCGTGGCGTCTGAGGCCTGGCGTCCCTTGGTGAAACCCAACTGGTCTGGGGAAATTAAAGATGGGAGAATGTGTTCCAGTCTGTTGGCTATGAGTTTGGCATACATTTTTAGGTCAACGTTTAGTAAGGAAATGGGGCGGAAATTCTTCGGGGAGACGGGGTCTTTGCCTGGTTTGGGTAAGGTCACTACTGTAGCTGCAAGCATTTCAGCCGGGAAGGATGCTGAACCAGCGGCCGAGTTGAAGGTGCGCTGCATAGTGGGAGCTAAGAGGTGTTGGAATTTCCGGTAGTATTCCCCAGTGAAGCCATCTGGGCCTGGGGATTTAGAGGAGGGGAGGCCGTTTATCGCTTTAAGGATCTCATCAATCGTGAAGGGGTTAGTCAGTGTAGAGAGTTGTGTGGGCGTAACCGATGGGAGATCAACACTATCCAGGAATGTTTGGATCAAGGCAGGAGAGGGTTGGGCAGTGGAGGGGTCTTTCTTGAGATTGTATAGGTCTGCATAGTACTCACTAAATGCATCCGCTATCGATTGAGGTTTAAGGAGCTTTTCTCCGGAGTGGGGGTGGATCAAATATGGGATTTTCGTTTTGGTCCTGTAACCTTTGACTCTGAGGGACATTGCTTTCCCAGATTTATTGCCCGTGGAGTAGGAAGTGGCTTTAAGAAGCTTATATGTTTTTTCGTGTTTCTCGAGAAGTATGGCTCTGAGATCATGCCTTAAAGTAAAGATTTGCGACTGTAGGGACGGGGAAGGGTTGGTTTTGTTAAGGGCCTCCGCCGAGGTCAGGGCTTGTGTGAGTTCGTCTATCTTTCGAGTTCTATGTCGCTTAGCTCTAGCCCCCATTTGGAGGAAAACCCCCCGTATCACAGCCTTGTGGGCATTCCACACCACCAGCGGGTCAGATGTAGAAGTGTGGTTGATTGAGAAGTACTCTTCAAGATTTTTTTTGATGGTGTCTGAGTAGTAGGGAGTATTGAGGAGGTAGTTGTTGGCTTGTATAGGTAGTGGGATGGGAGGAATTGTCAGAGATGGTGAGACTAATGGGGGCATGATCTGACCAGGTGGTGGTGTGGATTTCAGAACCTAGAACCCTTTGCAATAACCAGCTATCAGTCAAAAACAAGTCAATACGCGAGTAGGTGTTGTGACGGGGCGACAAGAACGTAAAGTCCCTCTCGCTCGCATGACAGCACCTCCACACATCATACATGCTATGAGAAGAAATGAAAGAATCCAAGGAAGAAGCACGCCGGGGAGGCCCGGCGGTAGAGTCCATGGCATTGTTGGGGACCTTATTGAAATCCCCACATATAAATAAGTGTCCAGTTTGGAATTTGCGAATTGCCTTCATCATTTTCCTGAGGAATGTCATTTGACCCTGATTCGGGACATAGAGGGATACCAGAGTGTACGGTACTTTGTTGATGTCACAGTTCAGAAACACGTATCTACCATCCTGGTCAGTGACACATTGGTGTAGTTGGAAGGTGACCGAGTCTCTGATGGCGATCATCACTCCGCGTTGTTTTTTGGAGAAGTGGGCCTGAAAGACATGTGGGAACTGTTTGTGGGAGCACTTGGGAGTGGCTTGTAGCGCAAAGTGGGTCTCCTGGACGCACAGAACGTCACAATTGTGGGCAAGTGCTGATGACCACAAAGATGTCCGTTTTGCAGGGTGGTTTAGGCCCTTGGCATTAAGGGAGAGTATTTTGATCCCCATGTTCTGGTGTGAGGCGGTGGCAAGAGAACGTTAAAGTACTTACAGTTGTAGGTGAGAACCGCTCAAGACCCAGGTAAGTAGGCAGGGAAGGCGGGGTGGTGTGTTTTCTGGCGTATCAGGAAGCAGGGCAGGATCGAGCCGCTAAGATGTAGGAGACAAAAGTAAAGGTGAGTAAACACAGTAGGGTATTGAAAGGAGTTCGTGCCTTAGGTTTAGAGGAGAGGTTCACTGGATACAGTGTATGGAGAAGCAGCACCGTTAGGTGATCCCTGGGGTGGAAAAAATATCCAAATGAGAAAAATAAAACAAAAATAAAAATGAAAAAATAAACTGCAGGGAACAAGAGGTCAACAATTTCCCTGTACAAGGGAGCAACGTATGAATCAGCAACAAACAGCTCTACTCGAGCGGCTGATTAAGTGCAGGGGAGAGTTTAGTGAGCAGGTGGTGGGTCGCATGACCAGACCGGACAGAAGTGTTGCTCAGCGTGGCGGTCTCGGGTTATGCATTTTGAACTTCCCCTTGTCGGCTCCAAAGGTGAATGGATTAGGGACCCAGTTGTGTTCTGGCTGGTTGTGGGAGGGTTCTGGTAGAATTCCCCAGGAGTGTAGCAGCTTCATACCCCCTTCTAGGGTAGAGATAGCATGAGGGATGCCATTGTGAGTGACCAAGATGGTCGCCGGGTGACACCATTTATAAATGATCTTGTGGTTATGCAGGGCCTTCGTGATAGTTTTAAGTTGTCTTCTCATCTGAAGAGTGTACTGAGACAGATCGGCGTATAGCTGGATATCTGAGTATGGCGCCGGGAGCGGGGAAACTTCTCTTGCTTTCATTAGTATCTGCTCTTTAGCCTGAAAGAAATGAATTCTTAGTAGAACATCTCTGGGCACATCTGCCTCCAAATTGCGGGGCTTGGGGAGCCGATGTATGCGGTCTATAGTGAGTTCAATGGGGGTGAGCTCAGGTAGCATGCTGGAGAACATGGTGCTGGCATAGCCATGCAGCTCCTTTGGCTGGACGCTCTCAGGGACCCCGCGTATTTTAAGGTTGTTGCGTCTGGAGCGGTCCTCGAGGTCCGGGAGCTTCGCTTCGATCCATAAATTGTCATCCTTTTGCTCAGCATACACATCCACTAGCTCATTCACTGTGTCAGTGCAATCCACCATTTTGTTCTCTATGAATTGCATTCTATTGTCCATATGCTTCATTTCTAGAGAGAATGTGTTTATCAATGAGGATAGGTTAGTCATGAGTGAGGATTGTAAGGTCATGAGCATGTCCTTCATCGTGGTGTCTAACACCGGCTGCCCTGTGGTGGGAAACTGGGCAATGGAGGACTGCAGGGAGGATATGGCAGAGTCATTGTGTAGGCCTGTAATCACTGCGACTGAGGCCTGCGTGTGATGGTCCATCCTCATCTTGGATTTGGCAGGGCTCTGCGTTCCCGGTGTGGCAGGCGAGTTGTCCGGAGGGTAGGAGAGCTGCTGCGGCAGCTTCAGATCTTGTGGATGGGCTGTGGGGAGAGCCGTGTAATCCAGCATCTGCCGCGCTGTGCCCCCGTCGGCGCCATCTTGGCTTTTCCGGCAGGGCTGGAAGGAGAAGGATTCCAGCCGTTTCGGGCCGCGCTCTTGTGACCGCTTTCGGGTCATTGTGTCGGCGGGTCCCGGGGGAGGTGGGGTCGTGTCCGTGGTGCCGGTTTAGAGCGGTGTGAGTACCCGAAATTTTGCTCGTTGTCCGGTCCGGTCGGCGGAGCTCACAGCTCAAGCGTCCATTCGCGTGCACGCGCAAGCCACGCCCCCTTTTTGGACTCTTTTAACCTACACATATCCAATTGTATTATTAGGATCACTTATTTATTCACTAAGCAATTTACTTTTTGGATTTTATGAATCACATACTTATCAGTAGTTTTTTTTCATTCTTTAAGTTTTGGTATTCACATACTATTTCTGTATTTTCATAATCTACACAACCTCTCAATGGGGTTATTTTGGATATTTTCTTATTAACTTAATAATTTTTTGGTGCCATTATCAATTTCTTCACTCAATTATTTGTTGATGCGCTGTACTTCTTATTTTAAACACTTTCTTTAAATTTGTATTTACAATTTTTGGTACTGGCAGCATTTACGTTTTTTTCCACTCAGTTTAACGCAGTGTTTTTTCCAAGTCTTTTGGAAATCCCTTTTTATTATGTTTAAAATACATGTGGTTATAAGTCATTCAAATTATATAATATATTCCAGGTCACAGATACAATTATAATGGTAGTGTCTACTGGCCTAATGATAATTCTGTTATAAGGTAAAAATATAAAGGTTGCGATTTAGAACAAATTATAAGTAGAATTGTTTAACCACTTGCTGACTGCCTCGCGACGATATACGTCAGCAGAATGGCACGGGCAGGCAGAGTAACATATATATACTGTATGTATAGGAGAGATCCTTCCTGAGGGGGCAGCCACTGATTCATGGCCACCCCCTCACGATCGCTCCTGATGAATCAGAAGCTTCCTCTGCTTCTGAAATTGCAGAAGCAGAGGAAGTGATGTCACTCTTCTCGTGTCAGTCTTTTTGTCCGTCTCCCGAGGAGAGAAGACATCACATAGCAAGTGCACCAACAGTATACTGACACCAGTACACATAGGCACACAAATCACCCCCAAATCACCCCCTGATCACCCCCAATCACCCCCTGCACCCCCAGTCACAGTGACACTGATTGCAGTGTTAATTTTTTTACTGATCACTGCATTTGGTGTCATTTTGTGACTGTAAAAAGTGTTAGGGCTGTTAGTGGTAGTCCCCTTATGGTCTAGGGTACCCCCTAACCCCCTCTAATAAAGGTTTACCCCTTGTTAACCATTTCACCCCCTGTCGCCAGTGTCACTAAGCAATCTTTTTTCTGATCGCTGCATTAGTGTCGTGGGTGACGCTAGTGAGATAGTTAGTTATTTAGGTTCACCATCAGGTTTTTATAGCATCAGGTACTCCCATGTACTACCTATACTACCCCCTGATTGCCCCCTAGTTAACCCTTTCACCCCCTGTCACCAGTGATCACTGTATAAATGTCACTGGTGACGCTAGTTAACCAGTGAGCTATTTAGGTTCACCATCAGGTTTTTATAGCGTCAGGTACCCCCATATAATACCTAATAAGGGTTTTAACCCCCTGATTACCAACTAGTTAACCCTTTCACCCCCTGTCACCAGTGATCACAGTTTAAGTGTTACAGGTGACACTGGCTAGTTAGTTTGTTTTTTATAGCGTCAGGGCACCCGCCATTTATTACCCAATAACGGTTTAACCCCCTGATCGCCCAGTGGGTGATATTAGTTAGGTTTTAGGGTCAGTTAGGGTCTACGTCGCCCCAGGCAGCGTCAGATTAGTGCCAGTAGCACTAACATCCATGCACGCACCATACACTTCCCTTAGTGGTATAGTATCTGAACGGATCAATATCTGATCTGATCTATACTAGCATCCCCAGCAGTTTAGGGTTCCCAAAATGGCCAGCCCAGCCCACCCAAGTGCAGTATCAATTGATCACTGTCACTTACAAAACACTAAACACATAACTGCAGCATTCGCAGAGGCAGGCCTGATCCCTGCGGTCACTAACAGTTTTTTTGGTAGCGTTTGATACAGTTGCTGACAACCTAGTTTTTTTTCCTGTGAATCTTACTACTGTACCAAATAAGGACTAAGGCAGAAAGATCACCACATGCCAATATAATCTATAGCAAAAAAATGAGAGAAGGGGATAAAAAACCCTGGGATTTTAACAGTGTTCAGGGTGGAAACAGTGCAAAGACACAATTACAGCATCAATAAAATCGAATATTTTATTACAAAAGTGAAAAACATGAGGAAATTAGACCATCCATATCAAGGTTATATGTTCCACAACACAGCATGTATACAGACACTATTACTCAACATGTTTCGCTTATTTGAGCTTCTTCAGGAGTTTCTGGTAAGATGTATATTATGCTAGGGATGACAAAAAGACAGTGATGAAGCCTCATGTGGATTGTTTAAATTAAACAAGCAAAGAAATAAACAAATCAATGTTAAGATATTGGCATATTGCTAGTGTGTAAATAATCAGGAAATACATTGAAGGTCAAATAAATAGGGATACAAAAATATATACATGAGGGAGGAAAACAAGTCTTACCTAGGCCGCTATAAAACTGTATAGAAACTTGATTGAAAATGGAAAAATTAAACGTCCCATATGTGTTCAGAGCGCCCCACCTAAAAAGTCAGATTCCAAGCGATCAAATTTCATTAGGTACTTGGTTGGTAAATTAAAAAGGTAGGGTGAACCCGCGCTTAGGATATGTTGGAGAGGAAGGAAAAAAATGTGTATGAAAATGTAAGACTGCAGCCCCCCCTAATTAGTATTCCCCAAGGGGAATATAATAAGGAATAGGTGTAGATGGTGGGGGTAGTGGCGCTGTCTCTGCACTCCCTGTGTATGGCCCAGGGGGCTAAGTATAGGGCTGTCCAAAGGTATGGCAGCTGTGTGCAAATTAGATGTCTTATTTACTGAATCAGGGATAAAGAAATCTCACAAGTAGCATCAGTAATGTGTTTGCAATCAACAAAAATATATATAAATATAGAGGAAAATATATAAGATATAAGTAGGTGTCACCCACCAGTGGAGTGTATAAAAAGAGTATATAAAAAGAACTGGACCTTAGTTAACAAATGTAAATCCACTGGACAGGGATGTCACTCCCAGCTTATCAACTGGGTCGTGATATCAATAAATTGTGCATAAAAAATGCGTGCATAAATAATACCCCATGCTGAGGTGTACTCAAATAAGTGAGAGCAAATTTCTCCACAATAATAGTCACACTGGAGTGAGACCTCAACTCAGTGTACATATAAACATAAAATTATAAATAAAATAAAGCAATTATCTCATACGGTAGTCCTTGTGCATTCAATTAAAAAAAAATAATGAATATACATATAAAGCAAAAGTCCATTTTAAACTGTGATTAGTGAGTTCATCCAGTGATGAATCTTGACTCGTGGGCAATCACACTATGCCAGGTGAAATCGCTGTGATTCCGGTGCTCCCCCTCCTGTGTCCCCACTCACCAGAGACACTCACCCCTGCAGGGGTAAAGTGCATGTAATTAAGTGATCTCCAAGCGTTCCGCAGCACGGTTCTCCCGTCACTAGGATTTTCAGGCTGTCACACTGTCATCGGTGGAAAAGGGGGTAATTTTTGCTGATCCGAGTCCCTCCAAAAAAGGAAAACAGACTCCCGTAGTGTAGTATGTTTTGAAAAGTAATAGTAAAAAAATTTTATTGGCACTACCAACAATGTGGCGTGCACACCATCAGATACAGGAAGTACAAAAAATATTTTTTAAAAACAGTGGACAGGAGCCATTTCTTGCAGAAACTAACACCCAGCGATGACGTGGAAGCCTTTCTTACCACCTTTGAAAGGATAGCAGAGAGAGAAGCGTGGCCCCGGGACCAATGGGCCGGCATTATATCGCCTTTTCTCACTGGTGACCCGCAAAAGGCCTATTTTGACCTCCCAGCTGAGCACATCAAAGACTATGAACGTCTAAAAGCTGAAATCCTGGCACGCCTGGGAGTGACCACAGCTGTCCGGGCTCAGAGGGTGCATCGCTGGCGGTACAAATCGGACCAACCACCCAGGTCCCAGATGCATGAACTAATTCAGTTAGTTAAAAAATGGCTGCAGCCAGAAAAGTTGTCAGGTCCACAAATGGTGGAACGAGTGGTGATGGACCGGTACCTACGGTCCCTACAAGATGACCTACAGTGCTGGGTAAGCCATGGAAACCCTACTAATGCTGACCAGCTGATCGAGCTGGTTGAACGGTATACCGTGGTGGAGGACCTGCTTGGGCCTGCCAAGCGTCGAGAACCCACGCCAAGGACACCCAGACCAGCCACCAACCTGAGGAGAGAAGCCTTGCCAGATGTTGGCGTCCGCAGGTTTACACCATCTGCCCTAGAACCACGGAGGTCGGTTCCCGTACCAAAGATGGGAGACATACAATGTTGGCGATGTCGGTCCTGGGGGCATACCCGGGCACAATGCCCACTGCAGGAGGAGCCTATGGAGTGCGGAACTGGTCGAAGAAGCTCCTTCTATGTGCGAAGTGTGTGTACCACTCATCTTGACCTGGCTGCAGGACGGTTTGAGTGTGAAGTATGGGTGAACCACCTTCCTGCCAGGGCCCTACTGGACTCCGGTAGCATGGTAACATTAGTACATGCCAGGGTACTTGGGAGGCTTAGACCAGTGACTAAAACTCTTCGGGTGGTATGCATTCATGGGGATACCAAGGAGTACCCCTTGGTTCCGGTGACTGTCTCTTATGGCCATGCCTCAGTTACACAGGAGGTCGGGGTGGTAAACAGTTTAATTCATGACATCATAGTGGGGCGGGACTGTCCACTATTTCTGGAACTATGGAACGAGGTGCAAATGGCACCACCAGGGGAACTGGGGGCACTGGGCCTGGAAGGGACAGGGTCCGAGGGGTCCGGAGCTGAAATACACCCCTCTGATATAGAAATACCTACCATTGATAATGAAGTCGCAGGGAATGCTAATGTGGAGGATAATGCCCCTGACCCAGGTCTTAAACCCGGGTTGATCTCTGAGGTGGGGGAGGTCTTCCCATTACAAGTCATGCTGGGGGAGGATGATGAGGAGCTCTCCCCGGTTGAGGAGGATGAAGGGGAAACATCCTCAAGGCCAGTACATCCAGATCTAGATGTGTCCAGGGGTGCATTTGGTACCGCCCAATTACGAGACTCTGCCTTGGTCAATGCTCGAGAGCAGGTTTCTGTTGTTGATGGGGTCCCACAAATGCCAGACGCAGACCAGAGGTTCCCTCACTTTGCGTTGAAGGGGGACTTACTGTATCGAGTGGCTGAGAGCCGAGGGGAAACTATAGAGCAGTTGCTGGTTCCCCAACCGTATAGGCGGATGCTCCTCAATCTAGCCCACAACGATGCACTGGGAGGACACCTGGGGGCGGAGAAAACAGAGGCCAGGATAAACGACCGGTTTTACTGGCCAGGGTTGAAGGCCGAGGTTAAAAGATACTGTGCGTCTTGTCCTATTTGCCAGTTAACCGCTCCAGTGCCACACTATAGAAACCCTCTGGTGCCCTTGCCAATTATCGAAGTCCCGTTTGAACGGATCACTATGGATCTGGTGGGACCCCTGGTAAAGTCGGCACGGGGCCACCAATACATATTGGTCATCCTAGATTACGCAACTAGGTATCCAGAAGCTGTCCCTTTGAGGAAAGCCTCCTCTAAGGCCATCGCCAGGGAGTTGTTTCAAATGTTCTCACGAACTGGGTTCCCCAAAGAGATCCTGACAGACCAGGGTACCCCTTTTATGTCAAAGGTAATGGCGGACTTGTGCAAATTGTTTCAAATTAAGCAGTTGCGGACGTCTGTCTACCACCCACAGACCGATGGCCTAGTCGAAAGATTCAATAAAACCCTAAAATCCATGTTGAGAAGAGTAGTCCAGAAAGATGTGAAGGATTGGGATATGTTACTCCCTGCCCTGTTATTTGCTATCCGGGAGGTCCCGCAAGCATCCACAGGTTTTTCGCCATTTGAGTTAGTGTATGGTCGAAGGCCCCGGGGGTTACTCGACCTGGTAAAAGAAACGTGGGAAAGTGAATCCTCACCACACAAAACGGTGGTAGAGCATATCTCTCAAATGCGAGAGAGGGTGGCTAAGGTGATGCCACTGGTGAAGGAGCACATGCAGAAGGCTCAGGATGCCCAAAGAAGAGTGTATAACAGGTCGGCTAAAATTAGACAGTTCCAAGTAGGAGACCGGGTGGCTGTTCTAATACCCACGGTAGAGAGCAAATTCTTGGCCAAATGGCAGGGCCCATTTGAGGTAGTAGAGAAAGTCGGTGAGGTGGACTACAAGGTACACCAGCCAGGGAAAATAAAACCCTACCAGATCTATCACATCAATTTGTTGAAACCCTGGAGAGACAGAGAACAAGTGTCAGCGGTAGTAGGGGTACAGTCAGGGGACCATGCAGGGATCGACTTGGTGCAGGTTGCTGCTACCCTGACTAGACCTCAAACCCAGCAAACAAAAGAGTTTCTACAAAAAAATAGAGATATGTTTTCAGAGTTGCCCGGTCGCACCAACGTCATCGAGCATGACATTGTGACCGAGCCCAATGTAAAAGTCAGGTTAAAGCCTTACCGTATCCCAGAAGCTCATAGGGTGGCAGTGTCCGAAGAGGTTAAAAGAATGTTCGAGCTTGGAGTCATTGAAGAGTCGCAGAGCGAATGGTCAAGTCCAATTGTGTTGGTACCCAAGCCCAACGGCACCCTCCGCTTCTGCAACGACTTCAGAAAGCTTAATGAAGTCTCCAAATTCGACGCATATCCCATGCCACGAGTAGATGAGCTAATTGAAAGGTTGGGGCCTGCCAGGTACATTACCACGCTAGACCTCACAAAAGGGTACTGGCAGATTCCCCTGACTAAGGAAGCCAGGGAAAAGACAGCCTTCTCTACCCCAGAAGGCCACTTCCAATATAAGAGGATGCCATTTGGTCTACACTCCGGCCAAGTTCCAAAGGGCCATGGACAAAACTCTGCGTCCACACCAACGGTACACTTCTGTCTACCTAGATGACATAGTCATCTTCAGCACTGATTGGGAGTCCCACCTTCCCCGGGTTCAGGCAGTCGTAGACTCCTTAAGAAGAGCAGGGTTCACCATCAACCCCGAGAAGTGTGCCATTGGGATGGAGGAAGTAAAATACCTAGGGTATATTGTGGGTAGAGGGCTGGTGAAGCCCCAAATGAGTAAGGTGGAGGCCATACAGGACTGGCCCCGTCCCCTAACCAAGAAGCAGGTCAGAGCGTTTTTGGGCATAGTTGGCTATTATAGGAGGTTTGTCCCCAACTTTGCCACTGTTGCTGCACCACTGACCGACCTGACCAGAGGCAGAAAGTCAGTGATGATAAAGTGGAACGCCGAGGCCGAGACGGCTTTTCAAAAGCTTAAGACAGCTTTGTGCCAAGATCCGGTGCTTGTAGCTCCAGATTTTACAAAAGATTTTGTAGTACAGACAGATGCTTCAAGCGAAGGGTTGGGAGCGGTCCTGTCTCAGGAAATCAATGGGGAGGAGCACCCTGTGGTCTTTCTTAGTAGGAAGCTGACAGCAGCTGAAAGAAACTATGCGGTGGTGGAGCGGGAGTGTCTGGCCATCAAGTGGGCTCTAGACTCCCTGCGATATTTCCTCCTGGGCAGAAAGTTCCGCTTGGTGTCAGACCATGCTCCGCTTACCTGGATGAGACAGAATAAACACACCAATGCCAGGGTAACAAGGTGGTTCCTTTCTCTCCAGGAGTTCAATTTCATGGTAGAGCACAGACCCGGGAAACAGCATCAGAATGCCGATGCCCTCTCCCGAGTCCATTGTATGGTGTCTACTGTTGCCTCCAACACCTCCGCGTTGAGGCAGAGGGGGGGGGATATGTACAGGACACCGGGGGTGGGTCCTGGGCGGGTGCTATACGGCACCACTGTTTGGACTATGGTCCATTTAAATAAAGGTAGAAGGTTCAGGGGGTCACCCAAAAGTGGGTGAAAAGTTCCAGGCAGGCGCTAATTCAGAGAGGACTGGCTCGCAGTCTTCTCTATCTTAATAAAGTAGTTTGGGGCCTGGAATTTTGGAGGCTCCAAAGTGTTATTTGGGTGGGATGGAGCCTCCACTCCTAAACCCTGGAAGCCAGCGCACAAGGGGTTAAAATCTCACAGACAACCACCCATTAAAGCAGGAAGTGATGCTGGAGGGAGTGAGTGAGTTGGGAGAGTGCACCTGTGAGGACAAGATGGAAGTCTGCTAGCTGCTCAGAAAGGACCTTTGAGTAGTTTGGAAGTGAAGCTGTGTCTGCAGGGAAGGTCTGGAGGACTTCTTACTAAAAAAAACGTATGTGCCTTTCTTTTGGTTGTTTTTCTGAAGAAAGACTTTTTCCTAAATTATGCTGGAAACAAGCAGGACTTTTGTTGTGACGTTTTGGATGCTGAAGAAAAGCTTTATTTTGTTTTGTTTGGTCACCAATAAAGACCCTTTGCTTTACTGACACGGTTTTACGCACTTGTCTCGCGGAGCTTAAAGACCCCCGAAGTTTACAGAGGGAAGAGATAGTCACGTAGAGATGGAGAACTGCCCAGAATACATAGGAAGCGCTAGCAAGATTGTGTGGGACTTGGTGTCACCCTAATTCAGAAAGGGGTACCACTTGTATGTGGACAATTATTACATGAGCGTGCCACGTTTTAGTCACTTGTTTGATCATCAGATTGGTGCATGTGGTGCTTTGCGATCTAATCTCCGGGGCTTACCCCAGAGGCTTGTAGATTCCCATCTTAGGCTGGGGGAGAGAGCCTGCTTCAAGTAATAATTAGCTTGCTGTGAAGTGGCAGGATAATAAGAATGTTTTTGTTCTGTACTCCCTTTACGCAGACACAACGGTCCAAATTTCTATGGCGACTGGTGTGGAGAAACCCCTCAGTGTCCACAAATATAACCAAAATATTGGAGGGGTGAACCTCAACGACCAGTTGTTGGCGCCGTACCTAGTTGCTAGTTACAAAAAGGTGTCTGTATACTTATTTCAATTGGCTTTGCTGAACTCTCATGTGCTATACAGAGCTTCAGGATGGACTGGATCCTTCCTTAAATTCCAGGAAGAGATCGTTAGAGCCTTTCTGTATCCAGACGGTGCTTCACCTCACCATCCCAATCCAAATGCAGTAAGCCGGCTGCACAAGAGGCATTTTCCGTATGTCCTCCCTGGTACCCCTTCACAACGAGCCCCCCAAAGAAGATGTCGTGTCTGAAGCAAGCGCAGATATAGGCGTGACACCCACTATTATTGTCCCTCCTGTCCTGACAATCCTGGTCTTTGCATTGGTGAATGTTTTGAACGCTACCATACACTAGTGCAGTTTTAGCGTAGGGTACAGCACTGCACAGAGTAGGACGCACTTTCACAGGGTCTCCCAAGATGCCATCGTATTTTGAGAGACCCGAATCTGGAACCGAACCATTATGCTGGGTACACACCGGACCAAACCGATCGTGTGTGGGCCCCATCGGTTATTTATCCATAGATTAAAAAAAAGCCAACTTGTTTTGAATTTAACCGATGGATTCCTAACCGCTAGAAAAAAAACGATCGTTAGTAGGCACGAGCATTGGTTAAAAATCCACGCATGCTCAGAATCAAGTCGACGCATGCTTGGAAGCATTGAACTTTTTACATCACCGCGTTCTGACACGATCGTTTTTTAACCGATGGTGTGTAGGCACGACTGACCATCAGTCAGCTTCATTGGTTAACCGATGAAAACGGTCCATCAGACCGATCGCGTGCACGCGGCATTACAGTTACAAATAGTGTAAAAAAAAGTAAAAAAAAACACAAAAGAATATAAAATAAAAATAAAATAAAAAATAGTTGCTGTTTTATTGTTCTATATCTCTATTCTCTCTCTATTATTCTGCTCTTTTTTTTACTGTATTCAATTCTGAATGTTTTTATTGTTATTATGTCTTATCATGTTTGCTTTTCAGGTATGTATTTTTTTTATAATTTACTGTTTACGGTGTTTTATTGTTAACCATTTTTTGTTTTCAGTTACGTCATTCAGCTGCAGCGCAGATTTATTTATCTTGACAGCAACATCATTTGCTCCCACGATACATTAAGCCATGACTCCAGCACTGTAGGAGGTGATTTTACCACCACAGTTAAAAAAAGAGCATATATGCCGAAGCATGGGGGCAGCAGGGGTGGAGGAGCTATTTTCTCCTAACTTTTGGGGCAGATGCCCCCATGCTTCGGCATATATATATATATATATTTTTAGGCACAGATTGCATTAAAAAGTGTTTTATTTTTTACAGTTTTTTTGTAATTGCTTTGCAGGTATGGTATGTTTAACTATTATACTGTAATGTTACTTTGTTTTATTGTTAACCATCATTTGCTTAGCAGGTACGCCATTCAGTTGCAGCACAGATTTATTCATATTGACAGCAACAGCGTTTGCTCCCATGATACGTAAATCAGCGACTCCAGCGCTGTAGGAGGTGATTTCACCACCACAGTTAAAAACAAAATGGTGAATGTATGCCCATCATTAGAAGTGGGTGGATGAAGGGAGGTCTTCTAATGGTGGGCATACCCACCCATCAATCTCTTTTTTTTCCGTTTAGCCCATGAAAAAAAAAAGATTACAATATATGCCCAACAAGGACCAGCAACGTACTGGTATGTTGCTGGACTTTAAGTGGTTATACCAGAATGATGCCTGCAGGTTTAGGTAACATCTTGGTATCATTCTTTTCAGCCAGCGGTCGGCTTTCATGTAAATGCATTCCTAGCAGCTAATTAGCCTCTAGACTGCTTTTACAACAAGCAGTGGGAGGGACTGTCTTCCATGGTTTTCTCTGGCTCTCCTGTCCCAACAGGGAACTTGAGAATGCAGCCTGTGGTTCCGCCAGCTAACCATAGAGCTGATCAGAGACCAGAATGGTTCCAATCATCTCTATGGCCTAAGAAACCGGAAGCTACGAGCATTTCATGACTTAGATTTCGCCAGATATAAACAGTGCCATTGGGAAATTGGGAAAGCATTTTATCACACCGATCTTGGTGTGGCCAGATGCTTTGAGGGCAGAGGAGAGATCTAGGGTCTAATAGACCCCAATTTTTTCAAAAAAGAGTACCTGACACTACCTATTGCTATCATAGGGGATATTTATATTCCCTAAAATAAAAAATAAAAATGATTAAAAAAATAAAAATAAATGAAGGAACAGTTTAAAAATAAAAGAAAAAAGCAAAATAAGTAATTAAAAAAAATCACCCCTGTCCCCCCCTGCTCTCGCGCAAAAGGTGAATGCAAAGGTTGGTCTGGCGTCATGTGTAAACAGCAATTGCACTATGCATGTGAGGTATCACCATGAAGGTCAGAGCGAGGGCAGTAAATCTAAAGTGGTAA
Organism: Rana temporaria; assembly: GCF_905171775.1. NCBI lineage: Eukaryota > Metazoa > Chordata > Amphibia > Anura > Ranidae > Rana > Rana temporaria. The sequence goes on along the minus strand of NC_053491.1, from coordinate 288,566,814 downwards.
CCTGTAAAGGCTTTTAAAGGCTTTTAAAAATGTATGTAGTTTGTCACTGCTGCACATTTGTACACAACTTTAAAGCATGTCGTACTTGGTATCCATGTACTCGGCCTAAGATCATCTTTTTTACTTCATCAAACATTTGGCCAATATAGTGTGTTTTAGTGCATTAAAAAAAAAGTGTTTTTCCCCAAAAATGCATCTGAAAAATCGCTGCGCAAATACTGTGTGAAAAAAAAATGCAACACCCACCATTTTAATATGTAGGGCCTTTGCTTTAAAAATATATATAATGTTTGGGGGTTCAAAGTAATTTTCTTGCAAAAAAGTAAACAAAAAGTGTCAGAAAGCTTTGTCTTCAAGTGGTTAAGAGTGGGTGATGTGTGACATAAGCTTCTAAATGTTGTGCATAAAATGCCAGGACAGTCCAAACCCCCCCCCCCCCCAAATGACCCTATTTTGGAAAGTAGACACCCCAAGCTATTTGCTGAGAGGCATGTGAAGTCCATGGAATATTTTATATTTTGACACAAGTTGCGGGAAAGGGACATTTTTTATTTTATTTTTTGCACAAAGTTGTCACTAAATGATATATTGCTCAAACATGCCATGGGCATATGTGGAATTACACCCCAAAATACATTCTGCTGCTTCTCCTGAGTACGGGGATACCACATGTGTGAGACTTTTTGGGAGCCTAGCCACGTACAGGACCCCAAAAACCAATCACCGACTTCAGACTTTCCTCGGGCGTAAAATGTTGATTTCACTTCCTCACTACCTATCACAGTTACGGAGGCCATGAAATGTCAAGATAGAACAAAACCCCCCAAATTACTTCAAATATAAAATATTCCATGGACTCAACATGCCTCTCAGCAAATAGCTTGGGGTGTCTACTTTCAAAAAGGGGTCATTTGGGGGGGGGTGTGCTATCTGGGCATTTTCTGGCCTTTAAAACTGTGATAGGTAGTGATAGGTAGTGAGGAGTGAAATAAAATTTTTACGCCCTTAGAAATCCTGAAGGCGGTGATTGGTTTTTGGGTACCGTATGCAGCTAGGCTCCCAAAAAGTCTCACACATGTGGTATCCCTATATTCAGGAGAAGCAGCAGAATGTATTTTGGGTTGTAATTCCACATATGCCCATGGCATGTTTGAGCAATATATCATTTAGTGACAATTTTTTGGGTAACTTTTCAATCACTTGGGACAAAATAATTAAATATTCAATGGGCTCAACATGCCTCTCAGCAATTTCCTTGGGGTGTGTACTTTACAAAATTCGGTCATTTGGGGGTGGTTTTTACTGCCATGCCATTCTAGCACCTCAAGAAGTAAGGCAGTCATAAAATAAAAGCTGTATAAATTCCAGAAAATCTACCTTAGTTTGTAGACGTTATAAATTTTGCGCAAACCAATATACGCTTATTGAATTTCTTGTTACCAAAGAAATGTGGCTGAATAAATTTTAGCCTAATGCCGTGTACACACGATCGGTTCGTCTGATGAAAATGGTCTGATGGACCGTTTTCATCAGACGAACCGATCCTGTGGGGGGCCCATCGTTTTTTTTTATCCATCGGTGAAAAAACTAGGAACTTGTTTTAAAATGATCTGATGGTTAAAAAAACGATTGAAAAAAACGATCGTCTGTGGGTACGTCCATCGGTTAAAAATCCATGCATGCTCAGAATCAAGTCGACGCATGCTCGGAAGCATTGAACTTAATTTTTCTCAGCATGTCGTTGTGTTTTACGTCATCAGTTTTAACTGATGGTGTGTAGGCAAGACTGATGAAAGTCAGCTTTATCGGATATCTAATGAAAAAATTCATCAGACCGTTTTCATCGGATGAACCGATCGTGTGTACAGGGCATAAATGTATGACTAAAATGGAGTTTATTGGATTTATCTTATAACAAAGAGTAGAAAATATATATTTTCTCAAAATTTTCGATATTTTTCCATTTATATCGTAAAAAAAAATAATTGTGTCCCTTGGACACAGCCAATCACAGATCGTGCTGAATGGCCAATCGCAGAGGCCATTCAGCAATCGATCTCACCGTCCAATGAGAGATGATCTCAAATGTAAACATATGAGATCATCTCTCATCGCCGGTTTTCTCTCCTAACACACAGACAGCGTGTGAGGAGAGAGAGAGAGCGAGTTCAGTGTGAGATTACAGTGATTACAGTGAGTGAAAATTTTTTTTTAAAACAGTGCCCACAGTCCCTGCCAGTGCCACCTGCCAGTGCAATCAGCCAGTGCCACCTGCATTCTCATCAGTGCCACCTGCCCCTGCCATCAGTGCCACCTGCCCCTGCCATCAGTGCCACCTGCCCCTGCCATCAGTGCCACCTGCCCCTGCCATCTGCTCGTGCCATCTGCCATCAGTGCAATCTGCCATCAGTGCTACCTGCCAGAGCAATCTGCCATCAGTGCCACCTACCAGTGCAATCTGCCATCAGTGCCACCTGCATTCTCATCAGTGCCACCTGCCCCTGCCATCAGTGCCACCTGCCCCTGCCATCAGTGCCACCTGCCCCTGCCATCAGTGCCACCTGCCCCTGCCATCTGCTCGTGCCATCTGCCATCAGTGCAATCTGCCATCAGTGCTACCTGCCAGAGCAATCTGCCATCAGTGCCACCTACCAGTGCAATCTGCCATCAGTGCCATCTGCCCATGCCATCTGCCATCAGTGCCATCTGCCATCAGTGCCATCTTCCCATGCCATCTGCCCATGCCATCTGCCCGTGCCACCTGCCATTAGTGCTACCTGCCATCAGTGCCACCTGCCATTAATGCTAACTGCCATCAGTGCCATCTGCCCGTGCCATCTGCCAGTGCCATCTGCCAGTCCCATTTGCCGTCAGTGCCACCTGTCAGTGTCATCAGTGCCACGTGCCATCTTTTATTAGAGTCACTAGTGCCATGTATCAGTGTCATCACCAACGATGGCTAAAGGATCATTTTCAGCCAAGGAGGCGTACAAAATTCTTGCGGCCGACGGGAGCAACGGGGAGCTCTCCGATTCGGATTCCTGTGCAAATTCAGACACCGAATCTAACGTTAACTACGAGCCGATAGTTAGCAGTGGAACAGTACGAAGTACAAACCAAGTACGTTCATATTGGTCATCCCGCCCCATCTACCATATGCCCATCTTTTCCTCAACAATGCCCAGGTCCAGATATCAAATTATCATGAGATTCCTACACGACAATACCCAGTGCCCTCCCCGAAATGACCCAAATTTTGATAAACTTTATAAAATTCGGCCACTACTTAATTATTTTTCTGAAATTTTCCCCCAGTTGTTTACCACGGACCAACAAATATGCGTGGATGAGTCCCTTATAAAATTTTCTGGCAGGCTGGGCATAAAAAAATGTATTCCCACCAAAAGGGCCAGCTATGGGGTGAAGCTCTATAAATTGTGTGACTGAGCCACAGGGTATACATATGCCTTCAATGTATACGAAGGAAAGGACAGCCAGCTACACCCCCCTAATTGCCCAGACTACGTAGGAACCAGCGGGAAAATTGTTTGGGAACTCCTAAACCCACTCATGGAGAAAGGCTACCACTTGTATGTGGACAATTTTTATACAAGTTTGCCCCTGTTCCGAAACCTTTTCAGAAAGAACACACCAGCATGCGGCACCATACGGACGAACCGGAATGGCTTTCCTCAAAGCCTCGTCACCAAGAAATTAAGAAAAGGGGAGACGGTGAGTTTACCTAATGAGGAAGTTCTGGCTGTGAAGTGGAGGGACAAAATGGACGTGTAATTGCTTTCTACCACCCACAACAATACATTTGTTGAGATCAGACGGAGGAATGGGCGAATCCAAAAACCAACATGTATTCAAAAATACAATAAGTTCATGGGGGGTGTCGACTTTAACGACCAAATGCTGGAACCCTACCTTTCCATAAGAAGATCATACCAGTGGTATAAGAAAGTTTCAATTTATTTGTTTAATTTGGCCATGTACAATACTTATGTGATATATCGGAAAATCCACTCCAAGACCCAAATCCTACCTTTTCTACCAGGAGGAAATCACCACTGCTCTTTTATACCCCAGCACCCCACCAGTAAACATTCGATCCGATGTGGTTAGCCGACTCTATGAGCGTCACTTTTCAGATAAAGTCCCTCCCAGACCAACAGGCCAAAAACGCCAAAAAAGATGCCGGGTGTGCTCTAGAGGAGGAGTGAGAAGAGACACCACTTTTTATTGTGCCCAATGCCCTTCCCAACCAGGCCTCTGCATAGTTGGCCGTTTCCGCCGTTACCATACCTCACTAAATTATTAGTCACTTCCTGACATTTACCTTCACACCCCTTATGCCTCTGCTTGCTCTGTAACTGACCCTGGCTTGTTATTTGACCACGCTTCTGCCTACCGATTCTGTTTATACCTCTGCCTGATCTGGAACTGACCCTGGACTGTTATTTGACCACACTTATGCCTACCGATTCTGTTTATACCTCTGCCTGATCTGGAACTGACCCTGGACTGTTATTTGACCACGCTTATGCCTACCGATTCTGTTTATACCTCTGCCTGATCTGGAACTGACCCTGGACTGTTTGACCATTCTTTTTGCCTGCCTCTTGGACTGATCTTTTACCCTGCCAGTGGACTAGTGGGATTCATAGCACAGGGGTCTCACATATGTGAGGGGATCCAGAATTGTTTTTCTGGATGAAGAAAACAATTGTTTTTGTTTTCTAATCCTAGATTAGGGTCTGGTTGCCCGGAGGCTTCAAAGAGATTTGGGTGGGAGAAGCCTCTACCCCTGTCCCCATTCTGTCCTGAACGAGGCCCTACTTCTGCCTGTAGGACCTATGCCATCCTGCCTCTGCCTGTCGCATGAACACCACATGGACCTGCCTACTACCAGGACCAATATTTTGGCACTGCTGACAATCACTGCCTGCACTGACCCTGGACTGTATATGGACAATATCCCTGCCTGTTGCCTGGACAATTGCATTTGCTTTTGCTGACCAAGTCCCTGCCTGCTGTCTGGACCAGTGCTATCGTCCTGTGGACAACTGCGCTACTAAAACCCAAGGTACATTTTTTGTTTACCCTTTGCTTATCATAATGTATTTTGGGGTGTAATTCTTGGCATGTGCATGCTATGTGTCCCTAGAACACCTGTTGGTGTTCCTTGCATGTTGGGCCTCTGTATGTGGCCAGGCTGTGAAAAAAAACACACATGTGGTATTGCCATACTCAGGAAGAGTAGCAGAATGTATTTTGGGGTGTCATGTTTGCTATGTACATGCTATGTGTTGGCAATATCTTATAAATAGATAACTTTGCATAAAAAAATTGCGTTTTCATTTTCTTTCCACATTTTCCAAAAACTTCAGGAAAAAAATGAATTGTTCAAAAGACTCATTATGCCTCATAAATTATACGTTGGGGTGTTAGCTTTCCAAAATGGGGTCACTTTGTGGGCGTTTCCATTGCCCTGGTGCTCCAGGGCCTTCAAAACTGTAATAGGTAGTCAACAAGTTAGATGTGTAATTTATGCTCCTAGAACACCTGATGGTGCTCCCTGCATATTGGGCCTCTGTATGTGGCCAGGCTGTGAAAAAGTCCCACACATGTGGTATCGTCATACTTAGGAGGAGTAGCAGAATGTATTTTGGGGTGTCATTTTTGCTATGTACATGCTATGTGTTGGCAATATCTTATAAATGGACAACTTTGCATAAAAAAATTCCGTTTTTATTTTTCTTTCCACATTTTCCAAAAACTTCTGGAAAAAAATGAATTGTTCAAAAGACTCATTATGCCTCATAGATTATTTGTTGGGGTGTTAGCTTTCCAAAATTGGGTCACTTTGTGGGCGTTTCCATTGTCCTATTGCTCCAGGGGCTTCAAAACTGTAATAGGTAGTCAACAAGTTAGATGTGTAATTTATGCTCCTAGAACACCGGATGGTGCTCCCTGCATATTGGGCCTCTGTTTGTAGCCAGGCTGTGAAAAAGTCAGGGGCGGACTGACAGCTCATGGGGCCCCCGGGCAAAAGGAGATCATGGGGCCCCCTGTGTCTCTGCCCATGTGTCCCTGCCCACGTTCAAGCTGCATCCACACAAATCCTACCTACATATTGCACTGCCCATATTGCATGCATTCAAAGAATTTCTGGATGCTATGTTCCAAATAAATGTTTATTATAGGAATTAAAGAAAAATAAAATGTACATTAAAGTGCAACAATGGTACATTTTCGAAATTAAGGTTTTCATAAATTAGCACAATATTCCCGCATAGCTTTCCAATCGGCTCTTCATTGGTTAGATTGATAGCAGCGCAGCCATTGGCTCTCACTGCTGTCAATCAAATTAATGTTGTTGCACGCCAGGGGGTGGGGCTGAGTCATACACTTATCGGGTATGGCCGCCAAGTGTATCACACAGGAGTGCGCCTGCAAGGTAACCCACTCGGGAGAGAGCTTCCCAGAGGGGGTTAGCTCTTGCGGGGAGGAACCGTGAGAGCCTCCGTGGGACCCCAGAAGATGACGATCGGGGCCACTTTGTGCAAAACCAACTGCACAGTGGAGGTAAGTATAACATGTTTGTTATTAAAAAAAAAAAAAAAAACTGAACCCATACAACCCCTTTAACTATGAATTATGGCCCTAGAATTGCTCTCACTCTGATGTTCTGGTGGATACTATACATGTATCCATTATTGTTTACATACATATGCTCATCCTACATAACCCTTTTTATATAGAGTGTGTGAAGGGATTATGGGTGTGTTTTACATTTTTTTTAAATAATTGTATTTACTTTAAATCATTTTCACTGACTACCAATGTAAAGAACATTCTTCCCACTGATCACCAATGTAAGGAACATTCTTCTCACTGATCACCAATGTAAGGAACATTCTTCCCACTGATCACCAATGTAAGGACCATTCTTCCCACTGATCACCAATGTAAGGGACATTCTTCCCACTGATCACCAATCTAAAGAACATTCTTCCCACTGATCACCAATGTAAGGAACATTCTTCCCACTGATCACCAATGTAAGGGACATTCTTCTCACTGATCACCAATGTAAGGAACATTCTTCCCACTCATCACCAATGTAAGGGACATTCTTCCCACTGATCACCAATGTAAAGAACATTCTTCCCACTGATCACCAATGTAAGGAACATTCTTCCCACTGATCACCAATGTAAGGAACATTCTTCTCACTGATCACCAATGTAAGGAACATTCTTCCCACTCATCACCAATGTAAGGAACATTCTTCCCACTGATCACCAATGTAAGGAACATTCTTCCCACTGATCACCAATGTAAGGAACATTCTTCTCACTGATCACCAATGTAAGGGACATTCTTCTCACTGATCACCAATGTAAGGGACATTCTTCTCACTGATCACCAATGTAAGGAGCATTCTTCTCACTGATCACCAATGTAAGGGACATTCTTCTTACTGATCACCAATGTAAGGGACATTCTTCCCACTGATCACCAATGTAAGGACCATTCTTCTCACTGATCACCAATGTAAGGAACATTCTTCTCACTGATCACCAATGTAAGGAATATATATAGGGAATAACACTCACTTAGGCTGGATTCACACCTACAGTATGCATTTTTAGTGCTTTTTGCATTTTGCAGATTTGCACTACAGAACGTGTTCCATAGGAAACCATGTTAAATGGACTGTTGTGCAAATCTACAAAATGCAAAAAGCACAAAAAATGCCATAGATGTGAATCAGGCCTTAGTCCAGGTTCACACTGACAGCGGGAATGAAATTGTGTGAGACAGTTCAGCTAAACTCGCACGATTTCATACCCGCATGTCAGTGTGAATTTGGCGGGTGATTTCAGAGACGTCTGTGCGGATTCCATACACAGATGTCTATGGAAATTGCACCAAGAAGTCGCCAAAGGTTATACAGAAACTACTTTTGGGAATCGGTGCTGCGCCAGAAATGGGGCATCGCACCGATTCGGGTAGTGCTATTACCATGCGATTTGACATGTCAAATCGCATGGTATATTGCTTCAATGTAAATCAGGTCTAAGTGCTATTCCCTATATATAACACTGATATCTATACACTGAGTGGCATTCAGTGTACCAGATATCAGTGTGCAGGGGCGGACTGACCGTTCGGTCAGTTGGGCACTGCCTGAGGGCCCCGTGGTGGGAGGGCCCGGGCCGGCTCAGTCCGAAACCTGGAGGTGCCCGGAGCAGTGGCAGCTTATCATACACAATAAAAAAAAAAACGAGTCTGTACCCCCGAGAAAGCAGTGTCTTGAACCATTAAATCCTCCTAGCTAGGATGATGTGGCTGTTGTATGAGAGGCTCGGGAGGGATGAGCTGGCCAGGATGGATGGCTCATCATGTGCACTAGTGAATAGCACCTGACCTGCTACCTGGTAAATAAGCACAGACACAGCACAGGGAAAGAAGGTAAAGTAACAATCAGCATGGCTCTTATAACACAGATGAGACACAGACAGTGCTTTCATTATGACACTGACCTGCTTCTGCACAGGCAGGTCTGTGTGGATGCCATGCCTGTGCAATTCACATTTCACTCTGCCTCCGAGTCCAGCAGCTCCTTCACAGACAGTCCTCCGCGGCAGTGACTTACGGCCCCGCCCCCTCAGCTGAATTCCACAGGGGGAGAGGTGGCCGGAGCGCCTGTCACAGTGACTGTAAATCCCCGCACGGCTCCATCCATCTCCAGCTCACACCTCACAAGCCACTCATACAACAGCGCAGCCACATCAACCTAGCTAGAGGGATCCAAGGCACTGCTTTCTCTGGGTTTTTTTCATTGTGTAGAAACTGACGCTGCTGCAGGCACCTCCATGGGTGGACTGAGCCAGCCCGGGCCCCCCCACCACGGGCCCTCGGGCAGTGCCCGACGGACCGAATGGTCAGTCCGCCCCTGAAAAAAGTCCCACACATGTGGTATCGCCATACTCAGGAGGAGTAGCAGAATGTATTTTGGGGTGTCATTTTTGCTATGTACATGCTATGTGTTGGCAATATCTTATAAATGAACAACTTTGCATAAAAAAATTGCGTTTTCATTTTTTTTCCACATTTTCCAAAAACTTCTGGGAAAAAAAAGAATTGTTCAAAAGACTCATTATGCCTCATAGATTATACATTGGGGTGTTCGCTTTCCAAAATGGGGTCACTTTGTGGGTGTTTCCATTGTCCTGGTGCTCCAGGGTCTTCAAAACTGTAATAGGTAGTCAACAAGTTAGATTTATTTATGCTCCTAGAACACCTGATGGTGCACCCTGCATGTTGGCCCTCTGTATGTGGCCAGGCTGTGAAAAAGTCCCACACATGTGGTATCGTCATACTCAGGAGGAGTAGCAGAATGTATTTTCGGGTGTCATTTGTGGTATACACATGTCATGTGAGGGAAATAACCTATTACAATGACAATTTTGTGAGGGGGGAAAAAAATATTAATTTTGCAAAGAATTGTGGGAAAAAATTACAACATCTAAAACCTCATCATGCATCTTACTAAATACCTTGGAATGTCTACTTTCTAAAAAGGGGTCATTTGGGGGGTATTTGTACTTTCCTGGCATGTTCGGGTCGCAAGAATTGAGATAGGCACCGGTACAACAGGTCTGATAATTTTTTTATGATTTGCACCATAGCTTGTAGACTTTCACAAAGAGCAAATAATATCCACTAATTTGGGTTATTTTTACCAAAGATATGTAGCAGTATAAATATTGGCCAAAATTTATAAAGAAAAATTAATAATTTGCAAAATTTTATCGCATAAACTAAGAAAAATGTGTTTTTTTTCTAAATTTTCCGTCTTTTTTCATTTATAGCGCAAACAATAAAAAGTCCAGAGGTGATCAAATACCACCAAAAGAAAGCTCTATTTGTATGAAAAAAAAACTGACAAAAAATTCATTTGGGTACAATGTTGTATGACTGAGTAATTGACATTCAAAGTGTGAGAGTGCTGAAAGCTAAAATTTGGTCCGGGCACGAAGGGGGTTTAAGTGCCCAGTAAGCAAGTGGTTAAATATTGATGTATTGAATATTATACAATTGATAATTTTTCTACCAAATCATTAACCGCCTTGTAGATTTTTCTCGAAATATTCAATTGTCATTATATTCATACCGCTACCCCATTTCCCATCTTGGTACTTGGATATTACAGAGACCTTACTAGATCCATTAGAGAGATTTCTTCTACCTCATGTCTTGGTGACAAATGTTTTATCAGAGAAGAAGTGAGGGGAGTCTCCACAGCATCACATAGGTAAATCATGAAAGCCCTAGAGCAGGGACCTTCAATCTGTGGCCCTCCAGCTGTTGTGGAACTATGCATTCCATGAGGCATTGTAAAACTCTGACATTCACAGACATGACTAGGCTTGATGGGAATTGTAGTTCCTGAACAACTGGAGAGCCATAGTTTGAAGACCCCTGCTCTAGATGATAGTAATAATTTCCTAGGTGTTAAAAGCTTTAACTCTTTATCAAAGTCTTATATCAATTCATTTATTTGACCTTTATTAACTCTCTTTCACACATTTCTTACCCATATCAGGCTCTATTTCTTCTCTTTTTGCATACAAATACTTCCGCTGAATATCCTGTTCACTTAAGGCTAATTTCACACTGGTGATTAATGCTGGTGTGAATTTATAACAGTATTTCCTGATGTGGCTCTTAGTGGCTAGTGCAATGGGTGGGACATGGTTAAGCTGGCTGGTCTTGGCCGATTCTCTCAGTCTCGGGAGCTGCGATGCACTCCTGGGCTCTCCCCTCCCCCTCCCCTGTGTCACATGGGAGGCTGGGGAGATTCCCACTTGCGCATTGACGTCACGTCTCCGGCGTCATGCACGCTGCGTCACCTTGGCGGCGCTGGCGTGCATGCGCTGTTGTTTTTCCTTCTCGGCGTCTCCATGAGGTGGTTGGCGCTGGAATGGTGGACATATTCCTCTGATGAAGTCACGTGACGTGACGATACGCATCAGGAACTAGGAACTCTCGTGACCGGAAGTGACGTCTGCCTGCCGCAAAGTCCATGTTTTGAAGCTATACCAGCTCCCTGGATGATAATTTTTTGCTTTTTGCTTCAATGTAAGCACTTTTTACAATAAAATTTGCTGCTGTCTCGGATCCGTCTGGAAGCCACCATCTTGGTGAAGCCCAGCTCTACTCTCAGCTGATGTCCACACAGCCACCACGCTGATCCAGAGAGGCCAGTCACACACCGCTCTAAGCTACTACCCTTTTGGGTTAAGGTAAGCGCTCTGTGAGCTCATTACCAGGAAGATCTGTTGAAAGATTATCTGCCAAATGAATTGCATCAATATATGAACTGTTTTTCCATATGAATTGCATCATTATATGAACTGTTTATCCATATACTTCACTGGATTTCCTAGGCATCATTTATTAGGAACCTCATTTGTCCATTGCACTAGCACCTTACAACGATTGTGTTATATATGTATTTATTAGGCAATTTTCTGCCAATTTAGCACTTTCATCATCTAATAGGATCCCTGATTGTTGATTGCACCAAGCACTTTACTATGATTTTTGTCATTCATGTATTTGATTATTGACCACTAAGCTCAGCACTTTGATCACTTTAATTATTTTATAGGCTCTATTGAGCACTCTCTAGACCGCTCAGTGTATTATTTTTGCGCTCATCACTTTTCTTTTTTTCATATCTATACACAGTGAGTTGTTTTCACTTTAGATTGCAGCAGCAATTATATTGTAAACACGTTTGTATTCACTCATTCAATTCCACTTTGACCAGTGCTAAAGACTACCACATATTTGGAATGGTGGACAGCTGTGTCTGTTCTACTGTCTGATGCCACCCCCTCTCCCTATTGGCCGCCTAGCGTGCTGTTGGTGGATCCCCCGCCTATAATTGCAGTGAGTACATCTACTCTCTCCGGTCCAGCTGGTCCCCCCTCAAATGGACATGTCCATGATTGTGTTTGCAGCACTCACCCTCACAGATCCACTTATCAAGGTATATTTTGATGGTCGTTACCACGATATCCTGCTATTCCTATTTCACCCTTCTATATCCTTGACCACCATTTTACTTAGTGTTTATGATTTATCACCTCAGTATTGAGGTTTGTTTACTATATACATTGTTGCCACAATGTATTATGTTTCATACCATCTTACTGCTTACCACATACACTGTTATTACACTTTATCTTCCTTCTCACCACTCCATTTATTCATACCCTCCTTTCTCCATTGGTCCCTACTTTATTTTATCATCTACTACTTCATACACCAATTGGATTTTACCAACCAATTAAGGTTACAACTATCATGGAGATATATTTTAAGGATACTGATTTTGTATATTTTTATATTGTACCCAATATGCCCATTGGGAGCCAGTTAGATGCCCCCTCTGTCTATATTTAGTAGTATCATTATTACCCATCAGTTCCCATACCTACTGGAGTGTTCCAGCATATGCAAGTTCTAATAATTTTTTACCATGGAGACACGATTCAAGTGAATTGTTTTTTTCCCCCCTTATTGTGCTATTGCTATTTATGAACCCAATATGTTATTATACTTTATTACTATATAATGTTACAGAATTATGTACTATTCAATCTCTGACTACTATACTATGTATGCTATGTCTAATTTTTGTTTTTGTTACATATTTTTTATGCGATTAAACACTCGACTGCCAATTGCTGCCACGCAATGCTCTCATGTTAACGTTTTTGGGTTAAATGTACTGGTTATCTGCCATATTCAAATTGTGGTTCTCCTGGGATGCATGTTTCATCTAAAAGTCCCACCCTTGCTTTTTTCTGTTCAAATCAGCGGGGATGGAGGCATTTGGCTGATACCCAGTGCCTCATTTAAAGTCCCAACCTTTTTAGTCTAGTTTAGCTTATCCATATGGAGAAAGAAGAAAGAATGAAGTGGTAAGAAATCAAGTCCATCATTGTTGGCATCCCCCTTCTAATCTCAACTTCTAACAGTGTGTTATACATTCGGCAAAAGGCAGCACCCAACCCCCCCCCCCCCCATCTCATCTTAGGCCTTGTACACACGACCGAACATGTCCGCTGAAACTGGTCCGACCGTGTGTAGGGCCTAGCGGACAGTTTTCCGGCCTACCGGACAGGTTTCCAGCGGACAAAAGTTTCTTAGCATGCCTGATGGTTAGTACGACTCATCGGACATGTCCGCTGGTTATGACGTATAACCAGCGGCCCAAAATCCTGCGCATGCGTCGAATTGGAAGCATTGAACTCGCGTGTTAGAGAACGTTGGTGTCTTAAACGTCACCGTGTTCTCTGTCCGCGGGGATTTTGGTCTGATGGTGTGTACACACATCAGACCAAAAGCTCCCAGCAGACATGTCTGATGAAAACGGTACGCGGACCGTTTTCATCGGACATGTCTGCTCGAGTGTACAAGGCCTTACTGTGCGATGACAGTGTGTCAGCAGACATTCGGATGACCTCAACCCCCCCCCCCCCCGCTTCTTACTACTCATACACTTATACTGTGCGATCATAACACTGACTGTGTCATACAACTTATACTGTGTGAAGAGAAGGGGGGGGCGATCGCCGAATGTTATGATTGCTGCACAGTATAAGTGTATGAGTAGTGAGAAGCGGGGGTGGGGGGTGTTAGTGGTGATCGCCGAATGTATGACACAGTCAGTGTTATGATCGCACAGTATAAGTGTAAGAGTAGTGAGAAAAGGGGGGGGTGTTATTGGCGATCGCCGAATGTATGACACAGTCAGTGTTATGATCGCACAGTATAAGTGTATGAGTAGTGAGAAGCGGGGGGGGGGGGGGCGATCGCCGAATGTATGATCGCACAGTATAAGTGTATGAGTAGTGAGAAGGGGGGGGGTGGCGATCGCCGAATGTATGACACAGTCAGTGTTATGATCGCACAGTATAAGTAGTGATGAGAAGCGATCGCCCCTCCCCCCTTTCGCTTCTCATCACTACTATGCGATAATAACACTGACTGTGTCATACATTAGGCGATCAGCGCCTACCCCCGGCCTTTCATCTCAACTTATACTGTGTGGTCATAACACTAACTGTGTCATACATTCGGCGATCCCCCCCCCTCCCGCTTCTCATCACTACTTATACTGTGCGATAATAACACTGATTGTGTCATACATTAAGCGATCGGCACCACCATCCCCCCTGCCTCTCATCACTACTTATACTGTGCGATAATTACACTGACTGTGTCATGCATTCGGCGATCATCAGGAGCCTCCATCTCATCTCAACTTTTACTGTGCGATAATAACACTGTGTCATACATTCGGCAAACCCACCCCCCCGCTTATCTTCTTTTAATGAGTGCTGTAATATTGATTGTCCATTTACTTTCAGCGATCGGCGACAGAAACCCCCCGCTTATCAACTTTGAATGGTTATTGTCATATATATTCTGCGATTGGCGGCACCCCCCCTTTTGAACTTTTAATGGGCGCTGTCATTGTCATTTACTTTCAGCGATCGGCGCCCCCCCCATAACAACTTTTAAATGGGTTATTTCAGGATAGGTTTGCATAAGGGGTGGCAACTTCCTCTGCCGTTGCTATGGAGACCTGACCAGAAACCTATTACACTGCTTGTGTAGCACTGAGCATGTGCGAGAGCTGCATAGCTGAAATCCAGGAAGTAATACAGTCTGGCTTCAGATGCCCACACTTAAGATGGCCACGGTCTAATGCTAGTTTATAAACTTTCAAAATGCTGTAATAACAAAACAAAACAGGCCTTAGTTTACAGACTAACTTTACTAGAATACATTAAGCTTGTGTATTATAGGGGTATTTTTATTTAAAAAGTGTAATTTCGGCCAAAACACCGCTTTAAGCCCAACTGAAGAAAGGCAAGAATCCTATTAATGGCATACTTCCTAGGATGCCACCTTCTGGGTTCACATCAGGAAACATATACCTTCCAGATTCTGTAGTAAATGAGCCTGGAGGCCGGCTTCCTAGCATTAACCAGAATGGATAGGACTGGACCTGAGAGCCCACGTTTTCTTAGAATGTGGGTCTCAACAGCCAAACCATCAAATTTAGACTTTGTAAGGCAGGATGGAATATTGGACCCTGCGATAGTAGGTCCGAGCGTAGTGGGAGAACCCAAGGTCTACCTACTGCCATCCTTACAATTTCTACATACCAGGGTCTCCTGTGCCAAGCCAGGGTGATCAAAATCACCGGCTTTCCTTCCCTCTTGACTCTCTGAAGGAATTGTGGGAGAAGCGGAACTGGAGGGAACGCATAATGAGAGAATAACGATCCCATGAGATTGTCAGGGCATCTGACCCTTGTCCAGCTTTGCGTTGAACTGGGAAGCCAACAGGTCCGCATCTGGGGTACCCCATTTCTGACATATGATTTGAAATATTTCAGGGTGTAGAGACCATTCTTCTGGACTCAGCTGCTGGCAGGTTAAAAAATCCGCCTGACAATTTTCTACCCCTGGAATGAAGACTGCAGACAGGCGAGGAATATGCCTTTCTGCCCAGGTCAGAATGTGATTCACCTCTCTTTGGGCATCCAGACTTCTGGTGCCTCCTTGGTGATTGATATAGGCCACGTCTGTAGCATTGACGGACTGAATCCGAACAGGCCAACCCTAAAGTCTGTAAGGGTAGGAGCTTTTCGTTTTCGGACCACTTCCCTGGTTAGATGCTACTTCTAGAACTGCCCCCCCAGCCAAGAAGGCTGGCGTCTGTGGTTACCAATTTCCAGGTAACCGGAGTGAAGGATTTTCCTTCTGACAGACTTTGGGGGAGCAACCACCAATCGAGGCTCTGGTGAACCTTTGAGGATAAGATCATAGGAAGGTCCAGGGCCTGAACATCCAAGCTGACAGATTTCTGCGCTGTAACGGCCTTGAGTGAAACTGGGCGTAAGGAACAGCCTTGATTGAGGCTACCATCTTTCCCAATGTCATGCATAGACGGATGAAAGGTCTTCTCTTTGCCTTTATCACTTGGACCAAGTCTCCTATGGCTTTTGCCTTTGGCTTGGGAAGTAATACCTTGCTTTGGGACATGCCTATAACCATGCCCAAGTACTCCAGCCTTCTTTGAGGCTGCAAGGAGGATTTTTCTAGATTGAGGACCCAGCCTAGATACTCTAAATATTCCACTGTGATGTGCACATTGTGGCCCAAGCGTGCAGCGGACTGATCTATGATCAACAGTACGTCCATATAGGCTGTTACTGCTATGCCCCGTGCCCTTAGCCTTGCCAGGGCCAGAGCCAGTATTTTTGTGAACACTCAAGGTGCTGTAGCCAGCCCGAAAGAAAGGGACACAAACAAAGTGGCGCTGAACCACCGCAAACCTTAGAAACCTTTGGTGAGCGGGAAATATTGGCATATGTAGATATGCATCTCTGATGTCTATTGATGCCAGGAATTGTCCCCCCTGAAGGGTGGAAACAACTGAACGGACAGACTTCATGCGAAAGGAGCGAATGTTCAGAAACCGATTCAGGCCTTTCAGATCCAGGATAGGTCTGACATCCCCGTTTGGTTTTGGAACCGTGAAAAGTAAAACCCTGACCAATGTTCCTCTAGGGCTAACTTCATGATTACCCCTTGGCATAACAGGTGTTTCAAGGCCAACAGCAAAGGCCTTTTTTTTTTTTTGGATATTTGGCAACTCTTGATCTTAGAAAACGGGGTGGCGGAAGTTCTCTAAATTCTAGATGACCCACTTGTCCTAAACTTTGTTCCGCCAGGCTTTTGCAAATTGCTTCCCCCTACTCGGCCGAGGAAGTTTTGGGATTCTGCTTAGACTTTGGACCCCAATTTCTTTTTTGCCCTTAAGCTTGGCTCTGGACCTTTCCCCTAGTGTTAGACTGGGGAGGCCGTCGCCACTGCCTGGAGAATTAGGTTCCAGGGGCTGGAAAAAGAGAATGCTTAAATGAAGGAAATTTACTCTTCTTTTTATTTTATTTATTTATTTATTTTACTTTATGTTTTATTGAATTTTATATTTCACATACATAAAAAAAAAGAGCAACACATTCTCACCCGAGTGAAAATAAACTTTACCATATTTACCCCTAACTATTCCTACTCCCCCTCCCCCCCACTAACCTAAACCCCCATCTCTTTATTTTACCCTCCCCTTAAACCCCATTCCGCCTCGCTACATACTCCTAATTTCACCATATTTCTTTCTTAACTTAAACTTTTTCCACTCTTCCCATCTTTTTGAGAACCCCTCTCTTGTGTCTTCGTAGCAATGTCTTAGATATTCCATGTTTCGTATTTCTTCTATATTATAAGACCATTCGCCTATCTTTGGACTTTCTACTTTTTTCCAATTTTTAGGCATCAGGCTTTTTGCTGCATTAATCATGTGTATTATCATTGAGTTTTTATATTACTTTATCAGAATATCTACCCCATGAAATAGACATGTCCAAGGTTCCTCAGGTAGATCTGTCTTAGTGATCTCTTTGATATAGCTTAGTACTTCCTTCCAATAGATCGCTATCTTGGGGCATACCCACCATATGTGGGCCATAGTTCCCACCTGTCCACACCTCTGCCAACACTCTGTTGTTTGTCCTGTTTGGTACTTCCCTAGAGTATCGGGAGTTCTATACCACCTAGATATGCATTTATAGAGCATTTCCATCATCTTGTTGTTTACTGTTGATCCATGCACAAGTTTCAGAATTCTTCCCACTTCTTGGTTTCTTCTTTGTTTCCCCAATTCCTTCTCCCAGTTTTTTATGAATGTTGGTACCTCCAACTCCTCCACTTTGCTCAAAATTTTATATATGCGGGATATATTCCCACAAGTTTTTTCCGTATTACATAGGCGCTCTATTGATGTTAAGTCATCTCCTTCTCTTAACTCCTCTTTTTAACTGGCAACAGAGTAGACTTGCCTCTGGTAAACTGTTGGATGTATTTATCAAAGTCATCCCCAAACAGGCATCCTTCCCCAAAGGGAAACTCTGCCAAGTATCTTTTGCAAGAAACCTGGACCTCCCAATGTTTTAACCAAAGGGACCTGCGCATGTGTACCTGCAGGAGATTCAAGTGGGATGCTTGCTGAACAGAGTCCATAATCGCATCAATCGCAAAACTCAAGGTCCTCATAAACCTCAATCTCATCTCCATCTTCTTCATTTGTTCCTTGAGGAACTGACATACACCAATAGCTGCAACTGCAGGTTGTAATACAGCCCCAGCCATGGAGGAGGAGGCTTTTAATAGGGACTCCAGCTTTTTATCAGTCGGATCCTTAAAACCCTGAGCATTGTCTAAAAGACAGGTCAGGCTTTTGTTTGCACAAGAAATTGCTGCATTAATAGCAGGTACCCCCCATTTCTTAGTGAAACCTTCCTCCATAGTATAAAGGAGGGAAAACTATTCAAGAGGAGAAAACAGTTTATCTGGGTAAACCCAGTCATCATACATCAGTTTATCCAGCAAGGGATGAACTGGAAAAGAGCATGCAGCCTGCAGGGATTTCCTAGACCCCAAAAGAGGGAAAAAAAGGACATAGAAGCTTCCACAGGAGGCAATTTCTAAGTGGCATGCACCATCTCTGCATAATATTGCACCTGCATCTTTGGCGACTGAGAGGTAGCAGGAATCCTCTCATCCTCTGATTTCTCAGACTCATCTCCAGAGAGGGATTTTTCACTCTCGGAAGGCTCATCTGATGAGAGAGCCAGAGCAGATGATGGGGATCTACCCTATTTTCTGCTATCTTTCAAGGAGGTTGCGATAATAATAGCAATTCTTCCTGCTAAGCCATCCAAAGCAACTTTTAAAGCGTCTTCAGTGACGTATACAGGAGCTGCCATAGGAGAAGCTGCAGAACCAGACAGGGGCTCATCCTGTGAGGCTGTTATCAGGCTGACAGAGGGGGATGGTAAACTGCAGGCAAAGCAAAGGTACTATCCACAAAATAAATCAATATATCAATCACTGTTGTGTTATAGTCTTACATTACACTGATTTTAGCTCACTGCACAACCTGATGCCGAGTAGGAGTCTTGGTTTGCCTGGTTCAAATCCATAGGGATGCTTACAGCCCACAGCTCTCTGTCCATGCCGCTTACAGAAAGCTTCTGGTGTGCTGGGCTTTAAATCAGCCTTTTGGCACCTGCACACAGGTGCGCCCTGTCTGCACACGGGCACGTGCAACCGCGCCCCCCTCTCCATCTGCCCTTTAGACAGCATAAAGCATGCATGCCACTGTCATGTCGGCACCCAAGGCAACGCAGAGAAGGGGGAGAGATTACTGGGGCATCATTGGGGGACCCCTGTATGCGTTTTGTGGCAGAGCCTGCAACGGAGGAGGTGAGTGGCATTTTATATTTGACTGACTTCACTGAGCTTGTTCGTGATGGCTATGTAAGAATACACCAGGTATGCACTTACTCCCTCCAGTGGTGAAAACCAAGAAAGACATCCTACTCAAAGAAGATAATACAAAATAAATTATCCTCTTCTTACCTTATCCACGTCGCAGGAAAAGCTACTAAAAGTAGTTCCAGCTTTCACCCATCACGGCGGGCAAGTTGTGCCAACCTTCAGGTTTATTAAGGGTTCTATTAGAGAAAACCTCATACCTGGATCTGTATTAGACTGCCAGAAACTTTTTGTGCCACAGATGTATTAGTACACCAAAGTCTGGATCCCAGAGCCCAGACCTCCACAGAGAGACATTACAGGCAAACCTTGTTTCTTCTTTACATAAGGGCCCTGTTACCAACCATCTTAGGCTTTTGATATTGGCCCGAGGTATGGATCCAGTTATAGCTCCTAGGTCTCCGCAGCCAGACCATCAAAAGAGCATTTTTCTTCTTAGCACATGTTGAACGTGACCAACCACCTTAAACACTGGCTAAAAACTGAGGCACTCTCCATTTGGGAGGGGTTAAATAGGGGAGGAACTCAATTTTAATTGGGTTAACCAGTGTCCAATCATCTGTGTTGACTACATAACCCATTAAGTAATTAAGGCTCTGTGTCCTGTGATGTATGATCAAGAAAGGTATATTTGTTTAATGACTGGTATGATAATGCAGTTCACCTACTATACACAACTGCAATGTCTAAAATATGATTATTTGGTTAAAAAGTATATACTTAGAGAATTATGGAGGGGGGGGGGGGGGCAGTCAAACAATAATATCTAAACTTACTTGATGCAGAAATTCTGATTCTTAAGAGCTAAATTTGACAAAGCAGTCTGTTAATTTCAGTGTTTACCGGAAACCCTAAATAACATTTTTACATTGGCAAAATGATTCATGGATTAAATAACATCTGCAGAGAAAACTGACACTATTAACAATCGTGTTAGTCATTCGATCCAAAAATGCTTTTTAAATTATATAAGAATTTTGATCTCTGCTGTTTCCTTAGCTAGCAGTCTCTCACTAACAACTACAAACAAACTTTTGCTTTACTTTTGGGCAGCAGAGTTAAATAAGACTTTATATTAACTGATTGCCGACCGCCTCCTGTAGATATACTTTGGCAGAATGGCACGGCTGCGCAAAGCAACGTACCTCTACACTGCTTTGAATTTTCCACTGTGCAGGTGTGCGCCCCTGCCGTGAGCTCCGTGACTGTGCCTGCAGGTTTTGCAGACTCGATGTCCGCTGGTGTCTTGAAATCGTGTCATGGAGCTGCAGAACGGGGAGATGTAAACAAGGCATTTCCCTGTCTAGTGACAGGACAGTGATCTACTGCTCCCTGTCATCGGGAGTAGTGATCACTGTCACTCGTAGCCCAGCCCCCCCCCCACAATTAGAATCACTCCCTAGGACAAACTTAACTCTTTCCTCGCCCCCTAGTCCGACAACAAATGTGGGAAAGCATGTTTTAAAATTTTCCGACAACAAATTGTGTGTACACAAGTCCGTTGAAAAAAAAATACAAAGTACGAACATGCATGCTCCAAACCAATGCTAACCATAAGACAACATTAGCAGAAGTTGCCCAAAGGGTGGCGCTAAAGAGCTGAAAAACCACATAGTACGTCTAGTACATCACTACATTCTTGTATGTTGGCCAACAATTCTTTGCCGTTTGTATGCAATACAAGATCACGGCCAACACCCTTCGCACAAAATTCTACGACTTCGTCCGATGGAAATCCGATCGTGTGTACGAGGCAACTGACAACTGTGCGGTCATGCAACACTGTACCCAAATAAAATGTATATATTTCTTTCACACAAATAGAGCTTTCTTTGGTGGTATTTGATCACCACTGGGTTTTTTGTTTTGTATTATATAAAGAAAAAAAAATATTTTTTACTTTCTGCTATAAAACATACAGTATCCCCAAAACAAAAATCTCTTAATAAATGTTGGCCAAAATGTATTCTGCTACATGACTTTGGTGAAAAAAAGTCCCAATAAGTGTATATTGATAGGTTTGTGTGAAAGTTATAGCATCTACAAACTATGGGAAATATACTGGAATTTTTATTTATTTAGTTTTATACCAGCAACTTATAAAGGCACTGCAATACTGCAGTGGTCTATCTGACACTAACTGACACTGGGGGGAACTAACTAACTGCCATGGACATCACCAGTGTCATTATTACAGTGATCAGTGTTAATAATATACATTGTCCTTGTACTAGTGACACTGGGTAGGAAAGGATTACCATCTATAGTGATCAAGGGGTTAAATATGTGTCTGTGTGTGTACTGTGTGCTGATTTTACTGTGGATCTAGTTGTTTTCATTTTCTGACAGAGCTGTGTTCTGTGAGACTCAGAGCTTACTGCCAGGTGCTAGTGATCAATCATTGGCACCCGGGGATCGGCATGTGCTGTGACGAATCACAGCACAACCAGGCGGGGGGTATGCGAGCGTGCGCCCCTACATGGAAATGCAGAATCATGTATATATACGTTATTCTGAGCAGAGCAGCCACACCGTAGCAGTAAATCTACAATGGGGCGGTTGCTAAGTGGTTAAATAAAATGCATTTATTTGTCCCTCAGGCCTCGTACAGACGACCAGACATGTCCGATGAAATTTATTTGTCCCTTAGATGTTCAGTGGATTCAGCTGCATATAAACTATTGCAATAAACAGGTTCACCTACCAATTCACTGAAAGATGACCACTAGACACATACAGTACACATACAGTAACGCAGTCCAACCTATGTGTGTGATTATATGTCAGTATTACATTGTATATCCCTGTATGTTGCGGTTGGATTTGTGTTTTTTTTTCAACCTCACCTACTATGTAACTACCGTATTTATCGCGGTATAGCGCGCTCCCGCGTATAGCGCACACCCCTAAAGTTGCCCGAATTCATGTGGAAAAAAAGATGTTTTGTACTTACAGTTTTGGTGTCTTGCGCGGCGTCCATCGGCGGCCTCGTCGGGTCCGGTGTCCGTCTGCGGCTTCGGGTGT
This sequence comes from Rana temporaria, assembly GCF_905171775.1. Taxonomy (NCBI): domain Eukaryota; kingdom Metazoa; phylum Chordata; class Amphibia; order Anura; family Ranidae; genus Rana; species Rana temporaria. Next base: position 288,544,288 of record NC_053491.1, on the reverse strand, counting down.
CCTCTTCGTCGGGTCCGGCGTCCTTCTGCGGCGTCCTCGCGTCCTCCCCGCTCGTTTCCCGCGCTGAGTTTGAATACTGCGCCGACATATACCGAGCGCAGTACACTCGTGTATCGTCTGGCAGGCTCGGCAACTGTCACGCTGACAAAAAAACAAGCATAAATCTGCGCTATCTGTGTGAAAAGCTGCCACAAACAATCTAGTGAAACAAGAAAGTGATGAAATATACAAATATACCCCAGATGATGCAAACTATTGCGAAACGCGTCGGGACTCTGCTGCTGCCATGCGCCACCTTTTATTGATGCCCTTTGTTTTCATCAGAACTGTAAGTGTTTTTAACCGTTAATAAATTTCATTAATATTACGGTATTACACTATGAGACTTTGTTTTCTTTTATGTGCTTTGGATACGGTTTGATCTCTTGGGAGTTACCATCAAGACGTTGTTACCCCCCTTTGCTCTGGTTTAAAGCGATGCGTTCAAGCCATCGTTTTCTCTGTGTATCCGGATCCGATTGATGTGGTTCCACCAACTCACATAACAGCCTACATTGACCCTCTAGGCGTATGCTTAACAGGGTTCAATATCTCTGGTAAGCCTCCCCTCCTGGTGGTGGTCATCACTTCACACATTTATTTATTTTTATTCCACCGTGGTGTTCACAATTGTCCATCATAGGAGACTATTCACTGGCGGTGCATCTTTCCAGCGATCCACTGCTTTTGGATTTATTATATATGGACTTTTTATTTGTTCACACTGTTATATGATTCAGTTTTCTATAACATTTTTTATATCATCATTTTCTAGCGCCACTTTATTGTTTTTGTAACTGTCACGCTGACGTCCTGTACGCTCAGGACGTCAGTGCGAGAGGCGCCGAGACTGCCCGAAGATACACGAGTGTACTGTGCTCGGTATATGCCGGCGCAGTATTCAAACTCGTGGCGGAAAAGCGGGTATCGGCGTATATCGCGTACCCACGATTTTGCCCTGATTTTCAGGGCAAAATAGTGCGCGGTATACGCCGATAAATACAGAATGTAACATGTGTCATATAGCTAGGTCTGCGTTACTGTATGTGTCTAGTGGTCATCTTCCAGTGTATTGGTAGGTGAACCTGTTTATTGCAATAGTTTATATGCAGCTGAATCCACTGAACATCTGAGGCCTCGTACACACGACCGAACATGTCTGCTGAAACTGGTCCGACCGTGTGTAGGGCCTAGCGGACCGGATTCCTGGCCGAGCGGACAGGTTTCTTAGCATGCTAAGAAACATGTCCGCTGGAAAGCTGTCCGTCGGACATGTCCGATGGTCAGTACGACTCATCGGACATGTCCGCTGGCCCGAAATCCCGTGCATGCGTGGAAGTGATTCGACGCATGCGTGGAAGCATTGAACTTTTGGGTTCGCGCACGTCGCCGCATCACCGCGTTTTCTGTCCGCGGGGAATTTGGTCTGATGGTGTGTACACACATCAGACCAAATTCTGCCAGCAGACATGTCCGATGAAAACGGTCCGCGGACTGTTTTCATCGGACATGTCTGGTCGTCTGTACGAGGCCTGAGGGACAAATAAATGCATTTTATTTAGCCACTTAGCGACCGCCCCATTGTAGTTTTACTGCTATGGTGTGGCTGCTCTGCACAGAATCACGTATATATACATGATTCTGCATTTCCATGTAGGGGCGCACGCTCGCATACCCCCCGCCTGGTTGTGCTGTGATTCGTCACAGCACATGCCGATCACTGGGTGCCAATGATTGACCACTAGCACCGGCAGTAAGCTCTGAGTCTCACAGAACACAGCTCTGTCAGAAAATGAAAACAACTAGATCCACAGTAAAAGCAGCACACAGTACACACACAGACACATATTTAACACCTTGATCACTCTAGATGTTAAAACCTTCCTACTCAGTGTCACTAGTACAGGGACAATGTATTTTATTAGCACTGATCACTGTAATAATGACACTGGTGATGTCCATGGCAGTTAGTTAGTTCCCCCCAGTGTCAGTTAGTGTCAGATAGACCACTGCAGTATTGCAGTCCCTTTATCTAATATATTTTTTTAACTATCGATGCCCCCCGCTGAAGCCACCACCTGTGGAAGGGAATTCCACATCCTTGCCACTCTTACAGTAAAGAACCATCTATGCAGTTTAACATTTAACCTCTTTTCCTCTAATTTAGTGAGTGGCCAGGTGTCTTATTAAACTCCCTTACGCAATTTTTTTTTATCACTATTGTGTATGGTATGATATTTGTAATCATATCCCCTCTCAAGCGTCTCTTCTAAAGACAATAAGTTCAGTGCTTGCCATATTTCTTCATAACTAATATCCTCCAGACCCTTTTTTGCTGTGTTGCCCTTCTTTGTATCTGCTCCATTTCCAGTACATCCTTCCTGAGGACTGGTGCCCAAAATCGGACAGCATACTCTAGGTGCGGCTGGACCCAGGGCCGTCTTAATAGCATCATTGGCCCCTGGACAAAGTAATGCTCTGGGGCCCCTACCATGGAAACAGTGCAGGTAAACAGACATCAAGTAGGTAGGAGGCAGACAAGCAGAGCTTCCCCTTTAGCTCCTACCTTGAAGCTTTCGAGTCCCGAGCATTCAAGCTGCTTGGGGTGGGGTCAGACCATCACTGGCACTCCGGCCCTGCCCCTCCCTGCTGGCTGTGAAATAATAGCTATTGTTCTGCACAGCATAGTGCACCGCTGCCAGCCTGCTGCCCCTGTGTATCCATCACTATCAGTGCCATCATTGGGCCCCCAATTTCGGGGGAAGCGTGGGCTCAAGGACTAGCTGCTTTGGGGAAAGTGCAGGGCCCCCCCCTTCATCAGGGGCCCCTGGGCAGTGCCCAGGTGTGCCATCTCATTAAGACAGCCCTGGCTGGACCAAAGTCTTGTAAAGTGGGAGAATTATCGCTTTATCTCTGGAGTTAATCGACTTTTTAATACATGTCAATATTCTGTTTGCTTTATTAGCAGCAGCTTGGCATTGCATGCCATTGCTGAGCCTATCATCTACTAGGACCCCCAGACCATTTTCCATCCTAGATTCCCCCAGAGGTTCTCCCCCCAGTGAGTAGATTGCATTCATATTTTTTCCACCCAAATGCATTATTTTACATTTCTCTACATTCAAATGTATTTGCAATGTAATTGCCCACCCCATTAATTTGTTCATATCTTCTTGTAAGGTTTCCACATCCTGCGGAGAAATTATTGCCCTGTTCAGCTTAGTGCCGTCTGAAAATACAGAGATTGAAATGTTTACCCCATCATCCATGTTGTTTAACCACTTAAGCCCCGGACCATTTGGTTGGTTAAAGACCGGGCCATTTTTTGCGATTCGGCACTGCGTCACTTTAACTGACAATTGCGCAGTCGTGCGACGTGGCTCCTGAACAAAATTGACACATTTTTTTCCCATAAGTAGAGCTTTCTTTTGGTGTCAGCCTCTGCATTTTTTTAATTTTGGCTCTATAAACAAAAATAGAGCGACAATTTTAAAAAAAATGCAATATTTTTTACTTTTTGCTTTAATAAATATCCCCCAAAAATATATAAAAAAACATTTTTTTCCTCAGTTTAGGCTGATACGTATTCTTCTACATATTTTTGGCAAAAAAAATGGCAATAAGTGTTCATTGATTGGTTTGCACAAAGTTATAGCGTCTACAAAATAGGGGATATTTTTATGGCATTTTTCTTAATATTTTTTTTTACTAGTAATGGCGGCGATCAGTGATTTTTATCATGACTGCGACATTATGGCGGACACATGGGACACTTTTGACACCATTTTGGGACCATTGTCATTTTTACAGCGAACAGTTCTATAAAAATGCACTGACTACTGTAAAAATTTCACTGGCCGTGAAGGGGTTAACCTGTAGGGGGCGCTGAAGGGGTTACGTGTGTCCTAGGGAGTGATTGTAACTGTTAGGGGGTGTGGCTTGCCATGACGTCATTGATCGTTGTTCCCGATGACAGGGAACACGATCAGTGACAGTGTCACCTAGGCAGAACGGGAGATGTTGTGATTACACTAACATCTCCCCATTTTTCAGCTATGTGACTCGATCGTGGGATACCGTGCATGACCACGCGGCTCGCAAATTAAAGGGGACGTACCTGTACACCTATTTGCGCAGCCATGCCATTCTGTCAACGTACATCATTGTGCAGAGGTCGGGAACCGGTTATGAACAAATTAAACAGGATTGGTCCCAGCACAGAACCCTGGGGACCCCACTCCCCACCCCTGAGTATTCCCCATTTATCACCACCTGTTAGCATACAAGGTTTGTATTTAATGAGCTAAAACCACTATATGTCATTGCTGTGTGCCTACTACATTGTATGATCACTAGATGGCAGTGTTACGTTTGTGAGTTCATGTTTTGTCTATGCCTCATAAGTAATAAAAAAGTTCCTGCTTCCGTCGCCGCATTCATTGAAACAACAGACTGTCTGCCTGTACTTTGTTTAGCCCCAAAAGGTTATGTCTAACAGGTTATGGGCCCAGGACATGTTACAGAAGCCCAGTATATAATACAGATTACCCCTGGATATAGCCAGATACAGTGAGCTAGAGCAATTGAGTGCAGGAGACAGCAACAGAAAGACAAACAGCAGAAATAGCCGCTGCCATCCCCTCAGCAAAGTTCTCCATTGCAAATCTGACGAATCAGAACTACCAATCTTGGAAATTCAAGATGAAAATGCTGCTTATAAGAGAAGGTACGTGGAAATGTATAAATGAACAAAGACCTGCACAGCCCACAGAGGAGTGGTTAGACAGAGATCAGAAGGCGCAGAGCACAATCTCCCTGTACATAGATGATGATCAAATCATACATATATGTAACTGTCAGACTGCTAAAGACATGTGGGAAGAGTTACAGAAAGCACATGAAAGAGTTAATCTCAGCAATAAACTGTATTTAATCAGAAAGCTCTATCAGACCAAGCTATAAGAAAGACCAGTACATGCAGGACTATATAAGACAGACCTTAAAGATGGTGGAGAGACTGCGAGGGATTGGAGAAGAGATAAAAGATTTCCATGTTGCAGCGCTATTATTAAGTGGACTTCCTGAAAGTTATGAGACACTTGAAAGCATGAAAACTGAAAGCATGAGTAATGTGAGTGTGTGTTCAGAGACGGCTTTAAAGACGAAATACAAAAATAAACACAGTAACGTGCAGCTAGAAAAGCAGGAATGCTTTGTGTGCAAGAAACCAGGACACCTAAAAGCAGATTGTAGAATCTGGAAAGCTAGAAAAAAACAAAGTGCATTGCAACAAGCTAAGAATGTCATAGAAACAAAGGAGTATGCATTCGGATCCAAAAATGGTGTCACCTCTGTGCAAGCATGGTGTGTGGACTCAGGTGCTACAAGTCACATGACAAATGACCGAAGTTTCTTCGCTCAGCTTGATGAAAGCAAAACAGAAGGGATAACTACAGCTAATGGACAATTCATGAAATCAGTGGGAATAGGAGATGGCTTTCTATACTGTCCTATCTCTCCAGATATCACTAAAAGGATCCATATGAGGAATGTTCTGTATGTGCCAGATCTTGAAAGCAACCTTTTGTCAGTAAAGAAACTCACTAACCAAGGCAATGGAGTCACATTTCAGGGTGACAGTTGTATCATAACAAAAGGGGATTGCTTGCTTGCAAAGGCTAAAATCATAGATGAACTATATCAGCGAAACTGCAGTGAAATGGTTAAAATAGCCAAAGAGGATAAACATTCAAACTGCATCCACACTTGGCACAGACGATTGGGGCACAGAAATTCTGATACAATAAAGAAAATAGTTGAGAATAACTATGCAAGTGGTATTAAGATTAATCCATGTGATCACATAATGATTTGTACCAGCTGTATTAAAGGAAAAATGGCAAGGACACCTTTTCCCAAGCAGACCAACAGCAAAGCTCAAAAACCTCTGGACTTAATACATTCAGATCTTTGTGGTCCAATGAAAACTGTGACTCCAGGAAAGAAAAAGTACTTCCTGACCTTCATTGATGATTACTCCAGATATACCACAGTATTTCTACTTCACAATAAGGATGAAGTGCCAGAGGAATTAGAAGAGTATCTCGCTCAAGTAAATAATATTTTTGGCGAAATGCCCAGAGTACTACGAACAGATAATGGCTCAGAATATACAAGTGGTAAAACACAAGCCATTCTCAGGAAGCATGGAATTATGTTCCAGACAACAGTTCCATATAACCCGGAGCAAAATGGAGTTGCAGAGAGAATGAACCGCACACTGTGTGAAAGTGGGAGGAGCATGCTATTTGATGCTGATATGCCAACTACATACTGGGGAGAAGCTATCACAACTGCATGTTATCTTCAAAATCGTTTGCCGGGAAAAGCAACAACAAAAACTCCATATGAACTGTGGAACAAAAGGAAACCAGATTTAAGACACATCAGACTTTTTGGAAGTAAAGCCTATGTACACATTCCAAAAGAAAAATGTACAAAATGGGATGCGTGTGCAAAAGAAGGTGTACTTGTGGGGTACAGTGAATCTCAAAAAGGATACAGGATTTTACATCAAGACACGAACAAGGTAACAGTCAGCAGGAGTGTGATAATTGATGAAACTTCTATGTGCTCAAAGTTTGAACAACAGACACAAACTATTCAAACTAAGAAAGAATCAACATCAGTCACTCAAGAAAATAAGGAAAGTGATACAGAAATAGAAATTACTGCAGAAGAATCAAAACCTGAATCTGAACCAGAAATACCTTCAGTCAGAAAATCAACCTGTCATGGTCTTACCTCTCTCCTGTCTCCTTCGTTTGACATGTGCTGGCGGCCATCTTGGTTTCCAGGTCTCTTGTAGCCTCCCACCCTGCGGCTCCTCCTTCCCACTGGGAGGAGCTGGATGCCTGGCTCATATATATAGGAGTTCTGTGGCTTCAGTTCCTTGCTTGGTCCTCCTGTGTTCACATGCTTCTAAGACTGCTGCTGCTTCTGGTTCCGATCCTGGATTCGTCTGACTTCCCTGCTGGTTCCTGATCCTGGCTTCGTCTGACATTCCTGCTGGTTCCCGATCCTGGCTTCGCCTGACATCCCTGCTGGTTCCTGATCCTGGCTTCGTCTGACTACCCTTCTGGTTCCTGACCTCTGGCTTCGCAAGACTCTGATTCGGGTTCACCATCTGTTTTGGACTTTTGCTTTAATGCTTGATATTCAATAAAGCCTTCTTATTTTTCACTTATCTCTTGTTGTACGTCTGGTTCATGGTTCCGTAACATTAGGACCAAGCCATGAATTTTGACGGTACAGAGCCATCCTTGCTACCCACGCTGGTTGCCAGACTTGATCAGCTGGAGTCCCTGTTGGGTCAGTTCGCCGTGGCGTTGCAAACCCTGCTTGAACGCACGGCTCATTTCGCTCCCGTTGCCGATGGGTCGGTCGTCGCTCCTGGGCCCGCTCCTACGGCCGATCCGACTGTTGCGCCAGAGTCTACCTCGACACCTGTTGTTGCGCCTGCGGTGTTTCGGGGTATGTCCGGTTCTGCCCCCCTTCCACAGCGATTTGGGGGAGAGCCAACTCAGTGCCGAGGTTTCCTTAACCAAGTGGGCATTTATTTCGAGTTGCTGCCACATGCCTTTCCCACTGAGAGATCAAAGGTGGGGTTCTTGATCTCGCTGCTCTCGGACAAGGCCTTGGCCTGGGCCAGTCCTTTATGGGAGAACAACAATCCGGTGGTTGCCGAGTTTTCCGGTTTTGTTGCTTCTCTTCGGAAGGTATTCGATGTGCCGGCTCGCGCCGCCTCTGCTGCGAAGCTCCTTATGTCCGTCAGACAGGGTTCACGATCCGTAGCCGAATACGCCATTGAGTTTTGTACCCTGGCAGCAGAGGTAGGTTGGAATAATGAGGCCCTGGTCGCTGCTTTCTCTCATGGTCTCTCGGATGCCTTGAAGGATGAGGTTGCAGCTAAGGACCTACCAGTGGAGCTCGAGGCTCTTATTTCTTTCCTGATTTTGATTGACACCAGACTCAGGGAGAGACCTTCCTTTAAGGTGAGCCTGCGGAGGCCTCCTAACAGTTTGGCGCCTACGTTTGCTGTCCCACCCGTGCCTCCCTCTCCTCCCACGCCTCCTGGTGTTGACTTGTCTGGGGGTGAATCCTCTCAGCTGGGGTTTGCTCGCTTGTCCGAGGGGGAGAGGGTACTCCGGAGACGCGAGGGCCGATGCATGTACTGTGGTCTCGATGGGCATTTTCGGTTGGCATGTCCAAACCGTCCGGGAAACGCTCGCACCTGAGATCCTGTCGGGGGCAGATCTTGGGTGGAGTCTCCTCGTCCCCGGTTTCCCGTGTTGATAAACCACTGATCACTGTTGTCCTCTCCTGGGTCGGGGGCTCGGTGACGACCCAGGCGTTGGTGGACTCTGGTGCTGGTGGTTTTTTCATTGATAGTGAGTTCGCTGCCGCCAATTCCATTCCTCTACAGGCTCGAGGTTCCCCGCTGGCTCTAGAGGCGATAGACGGCAGACCTCTCCAACCGTCACACGTGACTCATGAGACCCTTCCAGTGGGGGTAGCCATTGGTGCCGCTCACAGAGAGTCGGTCTGCTTCCAAGTTATTTCGTCTCCACACTACTCGGTGGTCTTGGGGTACCCCTGGCTCCAGAAGCATAATCCGACTTTTGACTGGAGATCGGCCGAGATCCTCTCATGGTCAACACAGTGTGGGGCTAAGTGCATCCATGGGCCTGTCAAGTTGCTGTGTACTTCCTCGGACTCTCTGTTGCCTCCTGAATACGAGGAGTACCGGGATGTATTCGATAAGGTGCGCGCAGTTGCCCTACCTCCGCACCGCCCATATGATTGTGCCATTGAGTTACAACCTGGTGCCGTTCCTCCTCGTGGCAAGGTCTATCCACTGTCGGTTGCGGAGAATGAGGCCATGGAGGAGTACGTGAGGGAGGCGCTGTCCCGTGGTCACATTCGCAAATCCTCGTCCCCGGCAGGGGCTGGATTTTTCTTTGTGAAAAAGAAGGGCGGTGAGTTGAGGCCTTGCATCGATTACAGGGGTCTCAATCGCATCACGATCAAGAACGCTTACCCGATACCATTGATTTCCGAGCTGTTCGATCGCCTTAAAGGGGCCACGGTCTTTACCAAACTCGACCTGAGGGCGGCATATAACCTGGTAAGGATCAAGGCGGGCGATGAGTGGAAGACCGCCTTTAACACCAGGACCGGTCATTATGAATCCTTGGTTATGCCCTTTGGGTTGTGCAATGCGCCCGCAGTCTTTCAGGAATTCATCAACGATGTTTTCCGTGACCTGTTGCAGCAGTGTGTGGTGGTCTATTTGGATGACATCTTGGTATATTCTGAATCCAGGGAGGCCCACATTCTGGATGTCAAACGAGTGTTGCAACGGTTACGAGAGAACAAGCTGTTCGGTAAGCTTGAGAAATGCGAATTTCACCGATCCCAGGTAACCTTCCTAGGTTACATCATTTCCGCTGAGGGGTTCTCCATGGATCCTGAGAAGGTTTCGGCTGTCTTACAGTGGCCTCGGCCCAGTGGTCTTCGTTCCTTGCAGCGTTTTTTGGGCTTCGCCAATTATTATCGGAAGTTCATCAGGGACTTCTCCATGCTGGCCAAGCCTCTCACGGATCTGACCAGGAAGGGCAGTAATTCCCAGGTCTGGCCGCTCGAGGCCATCCGGGCTTTTGAGGCCCTAAAATCCGCCTTTGTGTCAGCTCCGATTCTGTCTCATCCCAACCCTGGGTTGCCCTTTGTCCTCGAGGTGGACGCGTCCGAGACGGGAGTAGGCGCCCTTCTGTCTCAACGTAGGACACCAGAGGGTCCGCTGCTTCCTTGTGGGTTTTACTCCCGGAAACTGTCACCCGCGGAGTGCAACTATCAGATTGGTGACAGGGAGTTATTGGCCATAGTGCAGGCTCTCAAAGAGTGGAGGCACTTGCTCGAGGGCTCGGTGGTTCCGGTTCTCATCTTGACGGACCACAAGAATCTGACCTACCTTTCTGAGGCCAAGAGATTGACACCACGTCAGGCCAGATGGGCTCTGTTCTTGTCACGTTTTAATTACGTGGTCTCCTACCTACCTGGTTCCAAGAACATCAGGGCGGATGCCTTATCACGGCAGTACTCCGAGCTGTCCAGGGAGGAATCTATACCGACTTCGGTCATACCTCCGAATCAGATCCTGGCCGCCATTCGCACCAGTCTGACCTCTCCCCTTGGTGAGCAGATTTTGGCGGCTCAGTCTGGTGCTCCCTCTGGGACACCCAACGGCAGATGTTTTGTGCCTGAGGAGTTGCGCACTCGGTTGTTGCGAACCTACCATAACTCCAAGACCGCGGGGCATCCTGGTAAGAATCAGCTGTCCTGGGCTGTTTCACGTCTGTTCTGGTGGCCTTCCCTACGTTCCGACATCGCCGCATATGTAGCGGCATGCTCCGTTTGTGCCCAAAGTAAGTCCCCTCGTCACCTTCCGTTGGGCCTGCTGCAACCCATAGCCACCGGGGAGCGCCCATGGTCACACCTGGGGATGGATTTCATTGTGGACCTCCCTGCATCCCGAGGCCATACGGTCATTCTCATGATTGTGGATCGGTTTTCCAAAATGTGCCACTGTGTTCCTCTCAAGAAGTTACCCTCTGCACAAGAGTTGGCCACGATTTTTGCCCGGGAGGTCTTCCGCTTGCACGGTTTGCCCAAAGAGATAGTGTCGGATCGGGGGAGTCAGTTTGTGTCCAGGTTCTGGCGCGCCTTTTGCTCCCAGTTGGGGATTCATCTCTCCTTCTCCTCGGCCTACCACCCTCAGTCCAATGGGGCCGCAGAACGATCCAATCAGGCCTTGGAGCAATTCCTTCGTTGCTATGTCTCCGATCACCAGGACAATTGGGTTGACCTCCTGCCTTGGGCTGAGTTTGCCAGGAACACGGCTGTGAACTCTTCCTCTGGGACGTCTCCCTTCATGGCCAATTATGGGTTCCAACCTGCCGTGTTACCGGAGGCATTCTCTCCCCAGGATATTCCGGCTGTGGAGGATCACCTTTCTGCTCTACGTGCTTCTTGGGGACAGATCCAGAGGTCCCTTGAGGTCTCTGCGCAGCGCCAGAAACTCCAGGCTGATCGCAGATGAGCGCCTGCTCCTTCCTACCAGGTCGGAGACCATGTATGGTTGTCCACTCGCAACCTCAACCTTCGAGTGCCCACTCCCAAGCTGGCCCCTCGCTTTGTTGGTCCCTTCCGAGTGCTTTGCAGGGTAAACCCGGTAGCCTATGCCCTTGCGCTTCCTCCTGGCATGCGGATCTCCAACGTGTTTCATGTCTCCCTGTTGAAGCCACTGGTGTGCAATCGCTTCACTTCCTCGGTTCCTCGGCCTCGTCCGGTCCAAGTGGGCAATCATGAGGAGTATGAGGTGAGCAATATCCTGGACTCACGCCTGGTTCGCGGTCGGGTGCAGTTTTTGGTCCACTGGCATGGTTATGGTCCAGAGGAGCGTTCCTGGGTTCCCTCCGCAGATGTCCATGCTCCTGCCTTGCTCCGAGCCTTCCACGCACGCTTCCCTCAGAAACCGTTTTTTGCACCGCGGAGGAGGGGCCCTTGAGGGGGAGGTACTGTCATGGTCTTACCTCTCTCCTGTCTCCTTCGTTTGACATGTGCTGGCGGCCATCTTGGTTTCCAGGTCTCTTGTAGCCTCCCACCCTGCGGCTCCTCCTTCCCACTGGGAGGAGCTGGATGCCTGGCTCATATATATAGGAGTTCTGTGGCTTCAGTTCCTTGCTTGGTCCTCCTGTGTTCACATGCTTCTAAGACTGCTGCTGCTTCTGGTTCCGATCCTGGATTCGTCTGACTTCCCTGCTGGTTCCTGATCCTGGCTTCGTCTGACATTCCTGCTGGTTCCCGATCCTGGCTTCGTCTGACATCCCTGCTGGTTCCTGATCCTGGCTTCGTCTGACTACCCTTCTGGTTCCTGACCTCTGGCTTCGCAAGACTCTGATTCGGGTTCACCATCTGTTTTGGACTTTTGCTTTAATGCTTGATATTCAATAAAGCCTTCTTATTTTTCACTTATCTCTTGTTGTACGTCTGGTTCATGGTTCCGTAACACAACCAGAATCAATAAAGGTGTTCCAGCTGAACGTTTATCTTATATAGCTCGTAGAGCTGTTCAAACTGAACCAGGTTCATGGAAAGATATGCAGAAACTGCCAATGCATGAGAAACAAATATGGAATAAAGCCGCTGATGAAGAAATGACATCACTCGAAGATCTCCAGACATGGACACTTTCAGAGCTACCTCAAGGTAAACATGCCATAGGATGTAAATGGGTTTTTAAAACCAAATGTAACTCTGAAGGGAAAGTCTGTCGGTACAAAGCAAGGCTGGTTGCTAAAGGTTACTCACAGAAGTTCGGTGAGGACTATGATGCTACTTTTGCTCCAGTTGCTAAACAAAGTACTTTCAGAACACTAATGACAGTGGCTGCCATGCGCACAATGATTGTGAAACATCACGATATTAAGACAGCTTTTCTTAATGGTGATATTGAAGAAGAAATTTACATGTCACAGCCAGAAGGATATTTGAAAAAGGGACAAGAGCATCTTGTCTGCAAGTTGAATAAATCTCTTTATGGCCTTAAACAATCAGGTTCGAGCATGGAACCTGAAGATTAATCAAGTTCTACTAAATGAAGGATTTACAAGAAGCAAAGCTGATCCGTGCCTATATGCTAAACAAGTAGACACTGAGTGGATGTATCTGCTAATTTATGTAGATGACCTGATCATTGCTCACAAAAACAACAATGAAATTGCAAAGTTAACAGGAGTACTCAACGAGCACTTTGAAACTAAAGACCTAGGTGAAGTGACATATTATCTTGGAATTGACATCCAGCGTGAGAAAGATGGAAGTTTCCTGTTGAATCAGAGTGCAAAAATTGAATCTATTCTTCAGCAATTCAACATGACAGAGGCGAAAGGAGCAAGCACACCTATGGATACAGCCTATCCAAAGTTAGAAGGAGAAGATGGTCTTCTCACATCCAATGAACAATACAGACAAGCAGTGGGGGCACTTCTCTACATTGCAACCACTACACGTCCAGACATTGCAGCCAGCATGTCTCTTCTTTGCAGGCGAGTTTATAAACCATGTCAAAGAGACTGGAATGCGATCAAAAGAGTTATGAGATATCTGAAACAGACAAAAGACTTAAATTTGAAACTGTCAGCAAGTGGTGATTTAAACCTCGTGGGATATGTGGACTCCGATTGGGCAGGTGATCACAGCACACGCAAATCCACAAGTGGTTACTTATTAAAATTGGGAGACAGTCCTATATCATGGTCCAGCAAGAAACAGATGTCAGTGGCATTGTCCTCTACAGAAGCTGAATACATATCTGCAGCTTATGCCAGTCAAGAAGTTGTGTGGTTACAGCAATTACTCAAGGATCTTGGAGAAGCAACATCAGAACCTACCGTCTTATTTGAGGACAATCAGGGTTGCATTAAGCTTGCAACAAGTGAAAAGATTAATGGAAGAACCAAGCACATCGATGTCAGACATCATTACATTCATGACTTAGTTGATCAGAAAGTGATTGAACTTGTGTATTGTGAGTCGGAAAAAATGATTGCTGATGCTTTGACAAAGCCACTAGCTAGAAACAGATTTGTTGATCTTAGATCAGAAATGGGATTGACATAGATAGTAGTTGTTGAGTGGGGGTGTTAGCATACAAGGTTTGTATTTAATGAGCTACAACCACTATATGTCATTGCTGTGTGCCTACTACATTGTATGATCACTAGATGGCAGTGTTACGTTTGTGAGTTCATGTTTTGTCTATGCCTCATAAGTAATAAAAGAGTTCCTGCTTCCGTCACCGCATTCATTGAAACAACAGACTGTCTGCCTGTACTTTGTTTAGCCCCAAAAGGTCATGTCTAACACCACCCTCTGAACTCGCCATTGTAGCCAGTTTTCAATCCATGTACTCACCCTATGGTCAATGCCAACAGACCTTACTTTGTACAGTAAACGTTAATGGGGAATTGGGTCAAATGGTTTTGCAAAATCCAGATACTCCACTATGTCACTGTGCATGTAAAACAATAACACTAGGACAGAGATACTCTGTCTGTCACAAGGATTAAAAAACACACTCAAAAGCTATGGGCAGATATAGTTAAACTATTGGAACATAGGAATACTTGCATAATAGTTTCTTCTGGTCTTAAATTAGCAGCATGGACATAACATGTGCCTAATGCCGCGTACACACGATCATTTTTCGGCATGTAAAAAACAACATTTTTAAAAAATGTCATTTAAAATGATCGTGTGTGGGCTTCACATCATTTTTCGGGTTCTGAAAAACGAAAAAAAAAATTCTAACATGCTGCATTTTTTAACGATGTTTTAACCACTTCCCGACTTTGTACGACTTTGTACGGCCGCAGGGTGGCTCTAAATCTCTGGGACGCCGTCTTTTTACGGCCTCCGCTCCTCCTGGTCACTGGGGGCCTGCCGCATCACTGGGATGCCGATGCGCGTGCCTGGCGGCCGCGACGTCCACCAGACACCCGCGATCAGCGGTTACAGAGACAAGGACATGGATCTGTTTGTGTAAACACACAGATCCATGTCCTGTCAGGGAGAGAGAAGAACGATCTGTGTCCCTTGTACATAGGGACACAGATCGGTCACCTCCCCCAGTCAGTCCCCCTCCACACACAGTTAGAACACTATGCAGGGTACACATTTAACCCCTCCCTCACCCCCTAGTGTTAACCCCTTCAATGCCAGATACATTTATACAGTAATTAGTGCATATTTATTGCACTGTACGCAGTATAAATGTGAATGGTGCCAAAAACGTGTCAAAAGTGTCCGATGTGTCTGCCATAATGTCGCAGTCCCAATAAAAAATCGCAGATCGCTGCCATTACTAGTAAAAAAAAAAAAACAATAATAATAATTTTGTCCCCTATTTTGTAGGCGCTAAAAATTTTGCGCAAACCAGTCGCTTATTGCGATTTTTTTTTTTTTTACCAAACATATGTAGAATACCTATCGGCCTAGACTGAGAGAAAAAAAAAGAAATAAAAAAAAATGGGCTATTTATTATAGCAACAAGTAAAAAATATATTTTTTTTTCAAAATTGTCGCTCTTTTTTTGTTTATAGCGCAAAAAATAAAAACCGCAGAGGTGATAAAATAACACCAAAAGAAAGCTCTATTTGTGGGAAAAAAAAGAACTTCAATTATGTTTTGGAGCCACGTCACACGACCGTGCAATTGTCAGTTAAAGCGACGCAGTGCCGGAAGCTGAAATTTTACCTGGGCAGGAAGGGGGTATATGTGCCCAGTAAGCAAGTGGTTAAACAATGTTGTTTTTCGGGTTGTTAAAATTGATCGTGTGTGGGCTAAAACGACGTGAAAAACCTGCGCATGCTCAGAAGCAAGTTATGAGACGGGAGCGCTCGTTCTGATAAAACTAGCGTTCGTAATGGAGTAAGCACATTCATCACGCTGTAACAGACAGAAAAGCGCGAATCGTCTTTTACAAACATGAAATCAGCAAAAGCAGACCCAAGGGTGGCGTAATCCGCATTGGAACTTCCCCTTTATAGTGCCGTCGTACGTGCTGTACGTCACCACGCTTTGCTAGAGCATTTTTTTTAACGATCGTGTGTGGGCAACGTCGTTTTAATGATGAAGTTGGAAAAAACAATGTTTTTTCTAGAGGCTGAAAAACATTGTTTTTTACATGCCAAAAATCGATCGTGTGTATGCGGCATTAGACTTTCTCTCTCTCTCTCTCTCTCTGCTTCTTCTTTTCAAAGACAGCCTTCAAGAGACAGGAAGTGCTAATATGTAATTATACACAGCACTGTGACATTAGCAGCTAACAGTAGAGGGCAGCATATCTCTACAAAGGAAACACCAGTCAAAGCCAAATCAGAGAGAATTATTTTAATTGATTTAGCTTAGAATTTATTGCAGGAATGAAATGATGTCAATATAAAAGAGAAACATTTGCCTAACATAAAGATGATTCATTCAATGTATCTTCAACTTTCAGTAGAAAGGATATACAATATTTTAGGTGGATTTTCTCATTTATTTTTCTCAGTTATTTTTCAAAGCACTGGTTTTATTTTTTACCACACAAAATGTTATCCTAGTATGCAAATATGTTTTTTATACTAGGGATGAGGTTTGGGTTTGCCACTACTGTGGGTTTGCAGCAAATTACCAAATCACCATGGTTTACAAAGCTTGCAAACTGCTTTGCACATCATGACAAAGTTTTATGAAAAGTTTGCAGGTTCATTACCAAAAAAAAAAAAAAGAGCAAACCCATAGCTTTTGCCCTGGCTCAGCTATTCACAAGCATCAATAATTTGAAAGAATAGAGCCCTTGCTACAAAAGGGTAGGTTTACAGCAACTTTAGTGTCAATGTGTGTTGGGACTGTTAAGGAAGCTGACAGTATTGTGTCTGGAGAGATACTGTTTATTATTTTTTTTATAATTGTAGCGCTACCCCCTCAGGAGCCGCTGATTTGTTGTTGGGAGCGGCGTATTAAGTTACCTTAGGCCCCGTACACACGGGAGGATTTATCCGCGGATACGGTCCAGCGGACCGCTTACACGGATAAATCCTCTCGAGGATTTGCGCGGATTTTGATGCGATGGAGTGTACTCACCATCGAATCGAAATCCGCGCCGAAATCCTCTGGCGATGATGTGTCACGCCGTCGCCGCGATGATGACGCAGCGACGTGCGCGACGCAGTCATATAAGGAATTCCACGCATGCGTTGAATCATTACGACGCATGCGGGGGATCCCTTTGGACGGATTGATCCGGTGAGTCTGTACAGACCAGCGGATCAATCCGTTGGGATGGATTCCAGCGGATAGATTTGAAGACATGTCTTCAAATATTTATCTGCTGGAAATCCATCGCATGGGAGAAAAATCCGCGGAAACAGATCCGCTGGATTGTACACACCATAGAATCAGAGTCATATGAAGTCATATGACGTCCTCGACTTTGTGCGGTGATATCTGAATGATGCCTGGAGCTACAGGCATCATTCAGATATCACTGTCTTCAGCCGCCGATTCTCTGCACGATAAGAACGATCGGGGGCCTGGAGAACAAATTGGCCGGCACTTTTAAAAAAAAATGGGATATTTAATTTTACAGTAGCAAAAAGTAAAACAAATGTATTTATTTTTTTTCAAACTTGTCACTCTTGTTTTTGTTTATAGCATAAAAATAAAAACCGCAGAGGTGATAAAATACCACCAAAAGAAAGCTCTATAAAAATCATTTGGGTACAGTGTTGAATGACTGCGCAATTGTCATTCAAAGTGCAATAGCCTTGAAAATTAAAAATTGCCCTGGGCAGGAAGGGGGTGAAAATGTCCTGTATTGAAGTGGTTAAACATGTATTTTTTTGTTGGTATTCTTTCAAACTTTTTTAACGTAACTTTATTGTTATAACATTGATGAGAAGGAAAAATATGGGATTTTAAAGGTGCCAAAATACAACACAAATTTTGTGTCCCCAGTGCAGTTCTCTCTTCCCTCGGCTTGGCTGCAGCTTTCCTCAAATGCAAAGACCTCAGATACAGGGCGGCACATCGCTCTGTGATCCCCTTCTTCTGAAGCTTCTCCTCATCTTGACATGTTAGAGCTGGGAAGGAGTCTAATGCCGCGTACACATTATCACTTTATGTGATAAAAAAAAAAAATTTTCATTCATTTCATTTTCAAAAACGACGTTGCCTACACACCATCGTTTTTTTAAAATGCTCTAGCAAAGCGCGGTTACGTTCAGCACTCTTTTCCATTGAAGCTCGCTTCATAACTTGCTTCTGAGCATGCGCGGGTTTAAAAACGTTGTTTTAAACGTCGTTTTAGCCTACACACAGTCATTTTTTATGACCCAAAAACTGACGTTTTGAAAAATGATACAAAAAATTGAAGCATGCTTCAATTTTTTTTTGTCGTTTTTCACAAGACATAAAACAACATTTTCCCCACACGCTGTCATTTTAAATGATGTTTTTAAAAACGTTGTTTTTTTTTTCATCACATAAAGTGATGGGGCCATATTCTTATACATCTAAGGCGGCGGAACGTATGTACTTTACGTTGCGCCGCCGCAAGTTTAAGTGGCAAGTGCCGGATTCCCAAACCACTTACCTGTAAACTTGCGGCGGCGTCGCGTAAAGTCCACCCGCGTAAGCCATCCTAATTCAAATGATCCTGGCAGGGGGCGTGGATCATTTAAATTAGGCGCGCTTCCGCGCCGATTGTAATGTGCATGCTCCGTCGGGTAAATTACCCGACGTGCATTGCGCTAAATGACGTCTCACGGACGTCATTTGTTTTGACTGTAATGTAAATGGCGTCCAGCGCCATTCACGGACGACTTACGCAAACGACGTTAAATTTTGAAATTTCGACGCGGGATCGACGGCCATACTTAACATTGAGTACGCCACCTAGGGGGCATCTTTATCTTTACGCCACGTATCGCTTACGGAAACTACGTTAAAACACTACGGCGGGCAAGCGTACGTTAGAGAATCGGCGTGACTAGTCATTTGCATATTCTACGCTGACCGCCACCTAGCGGTCAGCGTAAATATTGCAGCCTAAGATACAACGGCGCAAGCCGGCGTATCTTAGGCATGTTTAAGTGTATCTCAGTTTGAGAATACACTTAAACATAGGAAACGGACTTACGTAGGCGTATCTGTTGATACGCCTACGTAACTTGTTTAAGAATATGGCCCATGGTGTGTACGCGGCATTAGAGAAGTCGATGTCTAAACCTTTCCACAGCTGGCGGGACTCGGGAGAGCAGATGGGGGCAGGTAAACAAACTGTAATGTCTTAATTTTATAGTTCCTGATGGAAAAGCACTACAGTGAGAAAAAGATCAAAATATCTAAATTTTATTGAGACATTGGTTAAAATCAGTACAATATCATCATACAGTGTCCATACAATTGTGAAAAAGTGCAGTAACTCCAGCTCTACATGTTTCGCCAAACAATGGCTTCTTCAGGAGACTTTTAACAGGTATTGTATATGAAATCACTATACATAGATAATAATGAGATTATGAATATATCTCACAGGAACAGATTGCCAAACTGACATCCATGCTGCATAGTACAAATACAAAGGAATTGGTCTACTTCTCTTGCTTAACACAGCATACTATATGAGCAGATTGCCTTTCAATCAAATACAAAACAAGAGCTCTGTTACCTTGATGGTACTATCATGTGGGTGTATCTTGCCTTTTCATCTTATGGGCGGCGGCAATATAACTGTATACCCTGTGTACCCTTTTAATACCCCCTCCACCTCCATCAGCGTCCAATGGTGTCGATGGAGGTGCGAACACCCAAATAGGCCAAATGCGCATGCACGAGTCACACTGGAAGTGACGTCACACAAAAGCGCTCCATGTCTACAGTGCTATCTTGGAATATACCCATAGCAGGGAGCGGCAAAGGCAAACAATGATGCCCACCCCCATTCATCCCTGCACAAAATCTGCCTAATCAAGGCACGCAGACCGGGCAACCACACCAAGCGGGCATGCAAGGCACTTGGCAGGATGGCGCCAACGCCGAGGGCATCCACAGGAGCCAGTGGCTCCACTAAGGTGCTATGTGAAATGGCGCCTTGGGCGTCCGTATGGTCACCTATCCTATTCTATACCCTCCAGGTGCAAAAAATCTGTGCCATCTAGTGGTTAAATATGGACATAACATCCCAAACCCAAACATTTATATTACAAAAGTTATTTAATTGACATAAGAGCCATACTGAAGGAACAATTTACTCAAAGAAAGGAATATAGAGATATTTTTCATTGGAACCATGGGGAATTGGCATCAAGCGTTATGCATAATCAAGTCACAAAAAAGGTACAATACAATATATAACAATATTATTGAAAAATGTCAATCATTGAAAGCAATCTTCCTTGAAAGACCATACACAAAGGGCTTGTAGCTAATGGATTCATTCAATCCCGGATGTTTGGTAACTCCCAAGGTGTGAATCCATTTGGTTTCATGCTGCAAGAGTAGTTCATCTACATCCCCCCCCCCCCCTATCTCTCTATAGCAAAGAATTTCATTTTTAATAGCTGAAATCTATGGTAAAGGCCCATGCGTGAAACTGATGGGGTTTCTAATTTTTTCATGAGCCGAACACACCCCCCCCCCCATTCAGTTTGCACCAGAACCTGCGAACAGACCAAAAGTGTGTGTGAACTTTAGAACCCTGTTAAAGTCTATGGGACTCGAACGTTTGAAATCTAAAGTGCTCATTTTAAAGGCTAATATGCAAGTTATTGTCCTAAAAAGTGTTTGGGGACCCGGGTCCTGCCCCAGGGGACATGTATCAATGCAAAAAAAAGTTTTAAAAAGTCTGTTTTTTTGGGAGCAGTGATTTTAATAATGCTTAACCACTTAAGGACCGCCTCCTTCAAATATACGTCGGCAGAATGGCATGGCTGGGCACAAGCATGTACCTGTACGTCCTCTTTAGGTGCCCAGTCGTGGGTCGCGGGCGAGACCCACGGCTGGGCACCCAGTCCGAAGCTCCGTGACTGCGGGACCCGCAGTCCCGCGATCGGTCCCCGGAGCTGAAGAACGGGGAGAGCTGTGTGTAAACAGAGCTTCCCCGTTCTTCACAGTGACAGCTTCATTGATCGTGTGTTCCCTAATATAGGGAAACACCATCAATAACGTCACACGTCCAGCCCCGCCCCCCTACAGTTAGAAAAACATATGAGGTCACACATAACCCCTACAGCGCCCCCTAGTGGTTAACTCCCAAACTGCAATTGTCATTTTCACAGTAAACAATGCATTTTTATAGCATTTTTTGCTGTGAAAATTACAATGGTCCCAAAAATGTGTCAAAATTGTCCGATGTGTCCGCCATAATGTCGCAGTCATGAAAAAGATCGCTAATCACTGCCATTAGTAGTTAAAAAATTATTTTTTTATAAAAATGCAATAAAACTATCCCTTATTTTGTAAATGCTATAAATTTTGCGCAAACAAATCGATAAACGATTATTGCAATTTTTTTACCAAAAATAAGTAGAATACGTATCGGCCTAAACAGAGGAAAATTTTTTTTTATATCTTTTTGGGGGATATTTATTATAGCAAAACGTAAAAAATATTGAATTTTTTTCAAAATTGTCACTCTATTTTTGTTTATAGCGCAAAAAATAAATAACACAGGGGTAATCAAATACCACCAAACGAAAGCTCTATTTGTGGGAAAAAAAGGACGCCAATTTTGTTTGGGAGCCACATCGCACGACTGCGCAATTGTCAGTTAAAGCGACGCAGTGCCGAATCGCAAAAACTGGCCAGGTCCTTTACCTGCATAAAGGTCCGGGTCTTAAGTGGTTAAAGTGAAACAATAAAAGTGAAATATTCCTTTAAATTTCACACCTAGGGGGGGTGTATAGTATGCCTGTGAAGTAGCACTTAGAACTGTCCCTGCAAAAAATGTCATTTCTGAAGGAAAAAAAGTAATTTAAAATCACTCGCGGCTATAATGAATTGTCGGCTCCCAGCAATACAGAGAAAAGTCATTTACAAAAAAAATAAAAATGTGTGCCCCCCCCCCCCTCAAATTCAATTACCCGGCCTTTCAGGTCTGGTATGGATTTTATAGGGAACTCCACCCCGAATTAAAAAAAGAAAATACATTTTTTTTAATAAAGGAATTTTTTCCCTTCAGAAATGACACTTTGTGCAGGGACAGTTCTAAGCATGTCAAACAAGCTGCTTTACAGGCATACTATACACCCCCCCCCAGGTATGAAATTTAAAGGAATATTTTACTTTTATTGATTCACTTTAAGCATTATTAAAATCACTGCTCCCCAAAAAAATTCAGTTTTTAAAACTTTTTTTTGCATTGATACATGTCCCCTGGGGCAGGACCCAGGTCCCCAAATACTTTTTATGACAATAACTTGCATATTAGCCTTTAAAATTAGCACTTTAGATTTCTCCTATAGACTTTTACAGGGTGTTCCACGGCTTTTCGAATTTGCCGCAAAGACCCCAAATTGTTCGCTGTTCGCCGAACAGGCAATGTTCGAGTCGAACATGAGTTTGACTCAAACTCGAAGCTCATCCATAGTATTAAGATATCCATCATTATAGGTCACACAGGTGCCGATGCGTGTGCCTGGCAGCCGCGATGTCTGCCAGGCACCCGAGGTGGGCAGTTACAGAGCCAGGGACGTGGATCTCTGTGTGTAAAGACAGAGAATTACGTCCTGTCAGGGAGAGGAGACCGATGGTGTGTCTCTTGTATATAGGGACAACCATCGATCACCTTCCCCCACAGTAAGAATCACTCCCAGGGTACACATTTAACCCCTTCCTCGCCCCCTAGTGTTAATTCCTTCCTTGGCAGTCACATTTATACATTAATCAGTGCATATTTATAGCACTGTTCGCTGTATAAATGTGAATGGTCCCAAAAATATGTCAAAAGCATCTGATGTGTCCGCCGTAATATCGCAGTCCTGACAAAAATCGCAGATCGCCGCCAAAAATTATAATAAAAATAAATTCATAATTCTATCCCCTATTTTGTAGGCGCTATAACGTTTGCGCAAACCAAACAATAAAGGCTTATTGCAAAAAAAAAAATTACCAACAATACGTAGAAGAATACGTATCGGCCTAAGCTAAGAAAAAAACGTTTTTTTTTTGTTTGTTTTTTATGGAAAGTTAAAAATGTTTGCCCAGACTCTCAAAGGGCTTACGACGGCGCAACGCCGTCGTAAGTCCTAATCTGGGCCATCGTATCTATCTTCTATTCTTCTTAGAATCAGTTACGCATAGATATCCATTAGATCCAACAGGCGTAAGGCTCTTATGCCGTCGGATCTTAAATGCATTTTTTTTTTTGTCCGCTAGGTGTCGCCTCCCCGTCGAGTATGCAAATAAGCGAGATACGCGAATTCCCGAACGTACGCGCGGCCGACGCAGTGAATTTACGAAGTTTACGTTAGGTTTTTCCAGCGTAAAGTTGCCCCTGCTATATGAGGGGCAACCAATGTTAAGTATGGCCATTGTTCCCACGTCAAAATTTATAAATTTACATTGTTTGCGTAAGCCGTCCGTGAATGGGGCTGGACGCCATTTACGTTCACGTCCAAACCAATGACGTCCTTGCGACGTCATTTGGAGCAATGCACCTTGGGATATTTTTTGGACGGCGCATGCGCAGTACGTTTGGCGCTGGAACGCGCTTAATTTAAATACTACACGCCCCCTACCCGCCTAATTTGAATTAGACGGGCTTTTGCCGGGTGATTTACGCTACGCCGCCGCAACTTTACACGCAAGTGCTTTGTGAATAAAGCACTTGCCTGTAAAACTTGCGGCGGCGTAACGTAAATGAGATACGCCCCATTGTGTTTTTTTTCAAAATTGTTGCTCTATTTTTATTTATAGCGCAAAAAATAAAACACGCAGAGATGATCAAATAACACCAAAATAAAGCTCTATTTGTGGGAAAAAAAAGGACGTCAATTTTGTTTGGGAGCCACGTCGCACGACCGTGCAATTGTCATTTAAACCGTGACAGTGCTAAAGCTAAAAGCTGAAATTTCGCCTGGGCAGGAAGGGGGTATATGTGCCCAGTAAGCAAGTGGTTAAACAAATTGTCTGTTTATCTAACATATTTTTCTTAATTTATAGTGATTACATATGCAGTACCTGTTAAAAGTCCCCTGAAGAAGCCATGGTTTGGCAAAATATGTTGAGCTGGAGTTACTGCATTTTTTCACAGTCGTATGGACACTCTATGATGATACTATGCTGATTTTAAACCCTGATGTTTTTTTTTTTTAAACCCTGATGGGTTTTCCTTCTTCTTTTGCTCGCAGCAAAGCCTGCAAATGAAAAGCATAATGGGCTAATATGCATTGCATACTAGCCCATTATGTGCTACTTACCTGCAAAAGAATCCAGCGACGTCCCCAGTGTAGGCAGCGTCCATCTTCTGGCCCCTCTTCCTTCCGGGCCACGGACTCCGGCTCTGTGATTCGCCAAAGCCGTGTGACGTCACTCCCGTGCAATTAATGGCACAGGCTAGGGAAGAAACGGCACTTTGTTTCATTTCTTCCCCGCACATGTGCCGTTGGGATTTTCGGCGGACTACAAGTGAAATATCTCCTCAACGGCACATGTTTAGGATATATTTCCACTACCTATAGGTAAGCCTTATTCTAGGCTTACCTATAGGTAGAAGTCCAAAAAGTGGGTTTACAACCACTTTAACCAATGTTTCAATAAAATTGGCACCTTTAAAATACCATATTTTTCCTTCTTATCAATATGGTGCTGATGGCTTTCCGACATCCAGCAATTTAATATGTTATTGTTATAACACTGGGGCCAACAGCCCACTATATGATAGCATATTGCTGGTAATAGCAGGGGTCTAATAGACCTGTATTGTGACTTACTTTCCAATGAAGCTGATCAGGTACAATTTTTGTGGGATCAGCTCCATTCCTGGCTAGCACTGCTGGGGAATGAAAACTCCAAACCCAGAAGTGATGTAATACTGTCTATCCCAGGCATGTAAGTGGGACAGCGAAGCTCAGTATACATAGCAGGGGATGGGGAGCCCAAGGAAGTGTCAGAAAGCCAATAGTAAGCTTGACAATTACAATTACACTTGTCACCTGTGTTTAAAGAACCCCCTCCACTGCTACCAAAGTAATCATTTCAATGTTTTTTTATTATTATAGGAAATAGGGTTACAAAGAAAAGGGTTAGTATTGTGGGCTATGATGAAGTTAGATTAGATTAAGTTAGGCTATGATCTAACTAGATGACATTTATGGCAATATATGACAGTTTGACATCAGTTTGAGATGTTTATTAAATCATAAAGAATTCATTGATATTGTATATGCATTTGACCTGTCTCAAGCAAGTGTATATACTTACCTATTTTCATGCTGCTGTGGTCCAGTCACGTAATCTCCCTTGCGTTAGCCAGTGCTGCTGCAAGACAGAGAAGATAGGATGATGACAACAGCTGGCTATGCCTGAACTTCAATTGCCCATTCATTATTGGTTCTCCCTCCTCTCCCTTGCATTGGCAGTGGCTGACAGAGGAAAGCCAGATCATGTGACAAGACTGGAGCAGTCTGAAAATAGGTAAGTATATGCATATTTGTATACAGATTATTTAGCATAGGTGTTAGGAAGTGTGTGTGTGTGTGTGTGGGGGGGGGTCAGCAATTAGGATGAAGCTGGAATTCCACTTTAAGTGTATGAGTTTGCATTAGGTTAGGTTTAGAAGTGACATTGAGGTGAGGGGGCATGTATTTAGGGGGGTAACAGGAAACATGCTCGAGGTCTGTCCTCCTGTATCCTCCAATACCTTCATAACAGGAGGCAGGGGTTCTTTTCCCCACACCCACTGTCCCTTTTCAAAAGAAGAGTAGCTGTGCTGGGCTGTGCCCACACATCCGCAACATTCATTTGCACCAATCTATGAATGTATGAACTAAAAGTACAGTCTTCCACTGAAGCAGACAGCTTGTAGTTCTCAATAAGCTGCAAGGGTGCTGATGAGTTCATTGACACTTCCTCCAGCTTTGGCCACAGATCTGTGTATTCTGACAGTGGCGGGTTCCACTTTTAGAATGCAAGGTCCTATTGGATGGGGGATTACTCCATCCATCTATCTCGTTTGTGTAGATGGAGGAATCTGGTTGGAAAAAAAAATAACCGTGTAAGGCCTGCTTCACATAGATAGACAATTGTGGTATGTAGTGTATTATTGGAGTGGAAAGAGTCATACATTTATTTATTGCCGATAACTCTTAAAAATCAATATCATATCCAAGCTTACAAAATGGGAATCATGAGAGAATAACTGCTTGACATGGATTCTAATTGCTTTGCATGTCACAGCATCGCCACCTCTCCTCTCTGTGTGACAGGGCAGCCAGAAACCTCTAGAACATTGTGTAAAGTTGTTGTTGGTAATTATGCTCCAGGCAAATGAAACTGCAGTCTGTTATATAGTCTTCTCTACTGCCTATGGCTCAACATGGTGCAGTGTATTAAACTCACACCTGCTTGGTATGTTAGTACAGTATATGCTTTTGTCTTTCTGTTTAATTCTGCACTTACACACTACATACCGATGGGGTACAATGTACCCCATACTTATTTACATAGGGGGCGGTAGGATCTGGGGCCCCTTTGTTTAAGGGGGATTCCAGATTCTGATAAGCCCCTGCCTGAAGACCCCCACAACCTTAGCCCAGGGTTCTGAGGAAGAGGTGCTTGTGCCCAAATCTTGGCATGGGGGTTTCCGTTAAAATCCATGCCAGACTTAAGGGTCTGGTATGAGTTTTGGGGGGGGGACCCCCTGTTCTGTGTATTCAATTACTGTGTTTATGTGATTAAACAGTATGTTGTTGTTTTCCTTGATGTACACGAAGCTAGTTATATGCAGAGCCTACTTTGCCTTTCTGGTATAGCTTTAGCTGCTTGTTTTAGTTATATATTGTAATTTCTTAAAATGTGTTAATAAAGTTGTTAGGAACTAGAGCATTCTGGGGTGATTCTCAAGAGGAAGTCAGTCAGCCACCATTTTAGGAATGCACATCAAGAGAGTAAGGCTGTTTCTCCAGTCTACAAACAACAGACTTGGGGGGCACACCCTAAAAATGTGATATAGCGCTCACATACAAAAATTACATTTAAATCCTACAAGGCTATTTAAAACACCTGAGATCCTTATAGATATCCAATAAAGAGGTGTTTGTCTCCCATGGTTGAGATGCAAGGACCTTTCATTCTATGAATAGTGTAGGACCCCTAAATAGTTCTAAATAGCCTTTCAGGATTGAAATCTACCATTCTTCCACTCCTATCAATTCATAACCCTTCTCATATGTTTTAACTCACCGAGTGTTCTTCAACGGCACCTATTCCAAAAGTGAAGACCTGTGATTTCGTCTTCTTTCCTCTAACCTACATGTAACTACTGTCCTGTCCTGTAATGCTGTGGAGGTTTAGAAGGAGGAACACTAAGAGACCCAGTAGATTGACAGTCTTAAACATGTCAGTTTCTCTTTAGACTTCAGCTGGGAAATTCTCATAAACATAGCATTGTTCTTGGACATTGGGAAAAGGAAGCATTCAATTTTCCATGTATGCTTGTTTTGAATTGAGAAACTGATCCACTGATCCAAGACTTTTCTGGCACTATTTGGAGGCCCTAGAGAATAAATTGGTGGGTTTTGATTTTTTTTTTATGTCACACAGTTTTTGCACAT
Organism: Rana temporaria; assembly: GCF_905171775.1. NCBI lineage: Eukaryota > Metazoa > Chordata > Amphibia > Anura > Ranidae > Rana > Rana temporaria. The sequence goes on along the minus strand of NC_053491.1, from coordinate 288,516,812 downwards.
CAGTTTTTTAAATGCAATTTTTGGGAAATTTAAATTTTAATGCTAAAAAAAACACAATACATAATCCAATTTTTGTAAAATATAAAAGATGATGCTATGCCGAGTAAATAGATACCATACATGTAAATTGTCATATCCCTCCTCTGCACTTAAAAGCATTCAAAAACACCAATATCTGTATTTTTAAACGCATTTCATTATTTGAAAATGGCACCAAAAAAATGTTGTAAACCGGAAGTGATGTCATGTCATTGCTACCGGAATACCATTATTGACAGTCCATCAAAGCCAATCCCGGCTGTGTTGGGCTGTCCAGTCAGCTGGCGGATGTGCTGGCTTTTCACATTGGGTTTCCCAGTGGGAAGGGAGAGTCTGAGAGAGCCATGGAAGGTGGGGGACATCCCCTCCTGCTGCTTGCAAAAGCAATCAAACAGCTAGTTAGCTGATCTGATTGCTGTTACAAGAGAGTGGACTGTGCGCTCTGAAAAACCATACCAGAGTGATGCATGCAGCAGCGGAAAGTTAATGACAAGGTGACTTTAATTTATATTAACTGCACTTTAGACCCTGAGTGTGAAATTACAATTACAAAACAAATTTTTTTGCTTAAAGAGGAGCTCCAGCCTATAAAACAATACATAAACTAAGATTTAGCAGCTACAATAGCTGGTCTCCCACAGTACACAGAACATGGAAATGCATTTATTTTAGTAAATATAAACTGCTAAATACCCTTTCTCATCAGCAGTTAACTACTGTCCTGTCCTGTAATGCGGAGTAGTCCGGTGACTTCTTTGACAAAACAGAATGGTGCACGAAAGGGTACTGAAACACACTTAAAACAACTAAGAGTCTACAAAGTCCAGGAAGTATATTTATGCAGCATTAGTGGCAGCTCCCTTGAGAGCGAAGCAGTCTCTGGAAGAACAAGTAGGAGAAAAGCAAGGTGCACCAAAAACTAAGCACAGCAGAGGAGGCAATAAATGGTATATTTAATTAAAATCAGCCAAATGGCTACTCTCACGTTTATAAAGATCAATAGGCTTATAACAGTATAATACTGTGGTCACTCAGCGGCTCCCCGGTGGATGGTGGTATGTAGATGTTGACACGAGAGGAGAGGAGAGGAACATCTGTCTCATCATCTCAGAACCAGCATGGAACCCACTAGGATTTGCATCAGGAGTGACTGTTCCAGTTTAACAGTGTTTGAACCGACTTCACCTATATCTTCCTCTGGACTTCCGTCTGCCTACCAGGCTGTGAACTTGCCTTGTGTTTGACTCTGCACCTGTACCACGCTGCCTGATTGTGTACCAAACCCAGCTTGTATCATGTCTTGGCTTCAGTCTCATGTTCTCATGGAGTTCCAGTTCCCAGTGCCTGTCCCGTAATCTACGAGCATCGGGTTCCTGTCAAGCCTCAACTGGTGCCACCTGCTATTCCGGCCTACACTCCCTGCCATCTCTATCAGGGGCATTGGACAATAGATGCAAGAGAAGCCTTCTCTACAGCTTGATCTTCACCAGATACTTGACAATATGCCTGTATGTTTTGGTCGTTCAAGTGCTTATCCAGTTTTTTAAATTATCAATGCTCCCCGCTGAAACCACTGCCCGTGGAAGAGGATTCCACATACTTACCACTTTTACAGTAAAGAACCCTCTATTCAGTTTAAGGTTAAACCACTTTTCTTCTAATTTTAGTGAATGGCCATGTGTCTTAGTAAATTCTCTTTTGTGGAAAAGTTGTATCCCTATTGTGGGGTCACCAGTACGGTATTTGCACATTGAAATCATATCCCCTCTCAAGCGTCTTTTCTCCAGAGAGAACAAGTCCTCCAGTCCCTTTATTTGTTTTGTTGCACTTCTCTGGACTCTCTCCAGTTCCAGCACATCCTTCCAGAGAACTGGTTCCCAGAACTGGATGGCATACAGGGATGCTTACAGCCCACAGCTCTGTGTCCATGCCGCTTTACAGAAGGCTCTGGCGGGCTAAATCAGCCTCTTAGTGCTTGCACACAGGTGTGCCATGCCTGCGCACGGGCAAGAGCAACCATGGCCCTCCCCCTCTCCATCTGCCTATAGACAGTGGCCCAGATTCTCAAAGGAGATATGACTGCGTATCTTCAGATACGCTGTCGTATCTCTGAGTCTGAGCCATCGTATATATGCGCCTGATTCTTAGAATCAGTTGCGCATATATTTGTATTAGATCCGACTGGCGTAAGTCTCTTACCCTGTCGGATCTTAACTGCATATTTACGATGGCCGCTAGGGGCGTGTATGCTGATTTACGCATGGAAATATGTAAATCAGCTAGATACGCAAATTCACAAACGTACGCCCCACCGACGCAGTACAGATACGCCGTTTACGTTAGTAAAAAGCCGCTCGTAAAAAGCCGTTTGTAAAAAGCATAATTTACGTGGGGTCACATAAAATTTACATAACACACGCCCACATCTACCGCATTTGAATTAGGCAGGCTTACACCGGCCTATTTACGCTACGCCGCCGCAACTTTCTTTTGAGAATACGGCACTTTCCTGTAAAAGTTGCGGAGGCGTAACGTAAATAGGATACGTTAGCCCGCACAAAGATACGCGCATCTACGTGAATCCGGGCCAGTATGTGCACATGCGCCGACCATCATGGCAGCGCCCAAGGCAAAGAGGAAAGGAGAGCAGATCACTGGGGTTTCTTGGGGAGACCCCTGTATGCGTTTTTTGTGGCTGAGCCTGCAGTGGAAGAGGTGAGTGGTGTTTAACTGACCGACTGAGTGTGTCCTGGATGGCTATGTAAGAATACACCAGATATGTACTTACTCCCTCTAGTGGTGAAAACCAGGAAAGACATCCTACTCACAGAAGATAACATTTATTTAAAAATGTTCCTCTCTTACCTTATCCATGCCGCAGGAAAGCTACTAAAAAGTAGATCCAGCTTTCACCCATTACGGCGGGTAATGTTGTGCCAACCTTCAGGTTTACCATGGGTTCCCACTTAGAGGAACCTCATACCTGTAGAAGACTCTGCCAGTAACTTTTCATGCCACAGTTGCATTAGTACACGAAAGCCTGGATCCTGGAGCCCAGACCTCCGCAGAGAGACATTACAGGCAAACCTCATTTCTTCTTTACACAAGGCCCGGGTACCACCCAACTTAGGCTTTTGATATCGGCCCGAGGTATGGATCCGGTTATATCAACTAGGTCTCCGCAGAAGACCATCAAAAGAGCTTTTTCTTCTTAGCACATGTTCAACATGACCAAACAGAGGTACTCTCCATTTGGGAGGGGTTATATAGGGGAGGAGCTCAATTTTAATTGGGTTTACCAGTGTCCAATCACCTGTGGTGACTACATAAACCATTAAATATTTAAGGCTCTGTGTCCCGTGATGTATGAGCAAGAAATTATTGTTTTATCTCTGGAGTTAATTCCTATTTTTAATGCATGCCAATATTCTGTTTGCTTTGCTTGGAGCAGCTTGGCATTACATGCCATTGCTGACCCTGTCAGCTACTAGGACCCCTGTTCCATCCTAGATTCCCACAGAGGTTCTCCCACCAGTGAGTAGATTGTGTTAATATTTTTGCCACCCAAATGCATTAGTTTAAATGTTTCTACATTAAACGTCATTTAACATGTAGTTGCTGCCCCCCCCCCCATTAATTTGTTTGTATCTTCTTGCAAGGTTCTAGGATACACTATAGCATATTATGAACCCTTATTATACTTGGGGGCTTTGTAACTATGATGTTAAAATGCTTCAAGATTATTTAAGTCTATATCTATATTCATCTCTGCAGGTTAAAGAGTATCAAGCAAAAAATCAATTTTGTCTCATTTTGTGAGACTTTTATCTTGCTCTCTCCTCTTCAGTGACCTTTTATTTTGTCTATGGCATAGAAGACCATACATAATGAATATCTTTTGTGATAGTCCCTAAAATGTCTGCATACAATGGCTCAGATTCACAAAGCACTTACGCCGACGTATAACACGTTACGCCGACGTAAGTGCAAATGTGCGCTGTCGTATGTGTGTGCCAGACCCACAAACTAATATGCGCCTAAAAACAGGCTACACCACGCCGACGTAGCTTGCACACGCCGGCGTAGGGTGGGTGCACATTTAGGCTGGGCGCATGGTGCTGCTCCCATTGATTAGCCATTCAAACATGCAAATGAGGGAAATACGGTGATTCACGAACATGCGTGTGCCCGGCGCATGCTATGCTAGATGCGCGTAAGTTGTACACCCGGCGTAAAGTTATTCCTCATAAAGGAGGTGCAACCCAGCAACAGACCTGCACAGGTCTGCACCAGGGAACACAAGCCGGCGTATTGTGCATTGGACGTGTGTCTGGCTGGGCGTACGTTATGTTCACGGCGTACGCAGTGATCCGGCGTAGCTTAGGCAGTTGTGTTGGCATGGTTGTGAGCAGGCGCCTGTGGGTGCTGTGCTTGCATCCACGTCACGGCGCATGCGCAGTTTGTGATACGTACCTGTCTGGCGCTCGGCCCGTCATTTGCATGGGGTCACGCCTCGTTCGCATGGGTTCACACCCACTTCCACCTTCCCACTTCCACCTACGCCGACGTGCGCCTTCGAAACCCACGCCACGCTGGCGCAGTGTTGGGAGCACTGGCTTGCTGAATGCAATGCTTGCCTCTCTGCGCTGACGTAGCGTACAGTGCTTGCTCTACACCGGCGTAATGTGCACCTTGCTCTCTGTGAATCTGGGCCAATGTGTTTGTTGAATCCCTTTTTTTATATTATTGATGTCATTCTGACAAAAAAGGGGCCTCGTTCTCCCTACATACTGTTTATGGCATGGACATTCTATAATGTATGTTACATGGGTGCTAGTGCATGTTATTAATTCCCTATATCCTATATTCTCTTCCTGTGACTTTGGATGCAAATCCTACTCTGTTTTCCTGCTGACTCTGCATGGAAGACATTTTCCACACTTATAGACGCCTATTAGTTCCTTAAACATTTTGAGCTAGATTCAGGTACCCTTTACGTTGGCGTATCTATACATACGGCGCGTAAGTTAAAGATGCGCCGTCGTATCTATGCTTGCTATTCAGGGAGCTAGCCAAAAAATAATTATGGCTCATTGCCAATTTTAACCCTTCCAGTATGTAGGTAATTTATTCTTGTTGTAGATTAGTTTGTCTCTGTAATGCCCATTCTGCACTGCTTACTCCATCTTCTTTTATGATGTTGGTGTACACGGAATTTATTATTGTTACTAGATATTTAAAAGTAACAGTACTCAATTTTCTCTGTCACAATTGCACTAATACGGCTACAATTACGTCAAGTATTATTGTTACTAGGATATCTTTTCTTCCATTTTAAAGTTCCTCAACTCTGAAATCAGTTGCCTACTATTTTTCAGATAGTACTTTCCTTCTAATACCATCAGCTGTAGATATTTGTCTAGATATTCTCCCAACCTGGAGAAAAGGGAATCTATCCCACTGATTATCGGTCTTCCTGGGGGTTTTTCTTGATTTTTGTGGATTTTTGTAACATAATAAATGACCAGTGTTTTTGCTAATTCTGGAGTTAAATATCTTGCTTCTTTTTTGTTAACATTCCTTTATCTTTCCTCCGTTTTATGAAAGATTAAACATTTTTCTCATATTCTATTTTTGGGTTTCTTTAGAGTTTCCATGTGTCTTGCACACTCAGTAATTTATTGATTTTGGTTTCGTAGTCTGTTTTATTGAGAAAGACCAGTCCCCCTCCCTTATCAGCCAGAAATATAATTAGTAAACAAAAAAAGAAGAAGAAAAAACTCTGCGCTAAACCCACCATATAAAAAGAAAAAATACTTAATAACAAAGTATCATAAAAAGTGAAAAATGATGTGCAGCCTATATAAGTTTAAATACCTAAAACTCAAAAACACATACATACAAAGAATAGGTGCGCAATTCCTAAGCAATGTTACTTGTAGTACAAGTGATGAGTGCTAATTGAAATAATGTGAGTGTGTGATATACACATAAAAAGTTGGTAAACCAAAGGTCCCAAAAAAACAATGTGTGTACGCTCTCATAAATGAATATATAATATATATTAATCAAGTGAAAAAAGTCCCATAACATATATCCGTGTGAGATAAGATAAGTGGGTTCTGATGACAGAATAATATCCAGAAATCAGTTCAATGATCACTGCACATTTCAGCACGGTATCTGGAAGCAGTTTGATTCTTATTTCTCAGTCCAAAGGGAATGAAAATACTGACTCTTACCGCAAAAGTTATACCCCGGTTTTAAGGAGGTCAAAACAGCGTGTGCATCAGCCTGCCAGGTCCTGGTAGGAATTCACTCAACTCAGGCCTCGTACACACGACCGTATCCGCGGATAAATCCTCTCGTGTGTATGGGGCCTTAGGATGATACCAGATACTGGATACTGATTCAGTTCACTCAATGGAAAGAAAAAAGGGGACAAATCCTCATCGTGCAGTATGTCCAAAAAAAGTAATTTATTAAAAATCATAAAAAAGTCACAGCAGATAAAAAAATCAAGAAAATCTCTCACAGCAGGTCAAACAATCCACAGCAACAATATATAAAAAATGTATATATATAAAAAACAGCCAAGGATCAAACCATATGGGCTGTATGTATGAGTGTGATGGCGTTAGAATTGCTCCACCCGACTAGTTTCCCCAAAACTGGTTTCAACTGGGAACCCATATGGTTTGATCCTTGGCTGTTTTTTATATATATGAATTTTTTATATATATATATATTTTTTTGTGTGTTTTTTGGTCTTTTTTCTCCTCTTCAGAAATATTGTTGCAGGTTGGTAATACCTGTTAGGACTTTTTTCTTCTTGTTGTGTACAATTCCTGTGTATGGGGCTTCCTTCACTTCTTCTATGTTTGGGGGTTCTTTCTCCTCTTTGTGTGATTATTGGTGTTCTTTGTATAGTAGGTCTCATTTCAGGCCAGGGTGCTTCTTCTCTGTCTTTTGAAGCTGCTCTTGATTCATCAATCATGGAGATATTGTTAATATCTTGTAGAAAGGGAGAGAACTGTGGGACTTTAAGTGAGGCAACCGCCATGTCAGATATGAACAGAAACATAAAATATTACAGTACATAATTTATTGTTACATTGTATCAAAATAGATAGGTAGTCACATGACTTGCACTAAATATGCTGCTGCATAGCATGCAATACAAATTGCAAAAAAAATAAAAATAATTATACATAAAATAAATGGGTTGAATGACATAATATAATCGGGACAGGTAACTTAGGGCATCTAGTGGCACTCTACGCGTTTTCCTGGCATTACAGCCATTCATCAGGAGTGTGGTAACGTAATCAACTGGAAAGGAAATGGACAAAAATAATAATAATAAATAATACCCTTAAAATAATTCTCATCCGTCTGGCATTTGTAGACCTGTTGGTTTCCAAAGTGCAGCACATCTCTACGGAATTTTTTCTGCTTATTTTGTTGTATTTCTTTATCATGTTTTTTTTTAACTGCTTCTTGGAGATTAGTCTCCATTTCTTATATTTCCTTGATTCTATGTACGGGAGTAATTGATTTATTTGAAGTACCTCTATTTCAATATTTTTTTACTTTAAATTGTCTTTGTATTAAGCCTCGTACACACACGCTGTTTTCTCGGCAAGAAAGCTGCTGGGAGAGCTTTTTGCCGAGAAAACTGTGCGTGTGTATGGTTTCTTCGTCTGGAAAACTGACGAGAAAAATAGAGAACATGCTCTCTATTTTTCTCGTCAGGATTCTCGGCAGTGTTTTCCTGCTGAGAAACCTGAGCATGTGTATGCTTACCTGGCCCCGGTAAGCCCACGCATGCTCGATGAGACTTTGACACATGCGCGGTAGCTTACAAGGCATTGTGTAGGGTGTAGCAAGATGGCAGCAATGGCATCGACTGTGACGAACGCATGCTCATTGTAGTCGATGACGGCACCGCATTCTTGCCATTCAAAAGAACGTCAGTTCTTTTGAATGGTGTCTGTGTACACTCGGCGAGCAAGAATGCTTGCCAGGAATCTCATCAGGAAAACCAGTGTTTTTTTCCTGACAAGATTCCCGGCTGTGTGTACAGGGCTTAACTCTTTTTTGAAGAAGGTCCTAGATTCCCCCAGAGATTCTCCCCCTGAGTGAGTAGATTGCATTCATGTTTTTGCCACCTGAATGCATTTTTTTACATTTTTCTACATTGAAACACATTTGCCATATAGTTGCCCACCCCATTCATTTGTTCATATCTTCTTGCAAAGTTTCCATATACATATTGCCCTTCTTAGCTTAGTACCATCCGCAAATACTTGGATTGAGCTGTTTATCCCATGCTCCAGGTCGTTTATGAATTAAATTAAATAGGATTGGTCACAGGACAGAACCCTGGGGGACCCACTTTCCACTCGGACCATTCCGAGTACTTCCCATTTATCACTACCCTCAATCCATGTACTCACCCTATAGTCCATGCTAATAGACCTTACTTTGTAAAGTAAATATGTATGGGGAACTGTATCAAATGCTTTTGAAAAATCCAGATACACCACATCTACGGGCCTTCCCTTATCTAGATGGAAGCTCACTTCATCATAGAAGGTTAATAGATTAGTTTGGCAAGAACGATGCTTCATGGTTAAAGCTTGTGGGAGGAATTTCCCTTCTGCACTGACTGTCCTATCAGGATGCAGGACCCCTGATCCTCTTTCTGGACAGTGCTGATTGGTCCTGTGCTGATCACATGCACCCTCCAAAGAAAATAAAAACATTCTCTAGCTATACACACCAAACTGAGCATGTGCAGCCTGTCCCCTGGCTCTGTATTATCAGGAAAGATTTTGGGGACAGTAGAAAGAAGGGAGGACCAGAAGAGACAGGATCAACCAGCCTTTTTACACAATGCAGAGGATTAACCCCTTAGGTTCCACAAGCATGCTTTACTGCATATACGGAATTTACTGTTGTAGGTTTAGTAACACTTTAAGTTTAGAGGAAAATTAAAATGAAAAAAAAAATTTGTACATGGAACTGTACTTACATTTCTTGAGACATGTCCCTTTTGCTGGTAAATGGAGGAGGCAAACCTTTAATTCATTCATCTGTCCTCTATTAATTTTTCATTCATTGAAGCTACTGTATAGTACAGCTTCTATGAATAGAGGGGGGGGGGAGTGGAAAGAACGGACATAACATTCTTGATACCAACCCCCTTAGTACTGACAGATTACAGCTGAAAAGATTTACTGAAAGATTACAGAGGCAGGGGTATGTGGGCTGAGGACTTCAGATATCATCTAGGAGAGCAAGCACAAGTGACACTTCTCATCAAATGTAAGCACTGTCTTTGTGCTGACTTAAAACAAAAACAAAAAATACCTAAACTTAGACTTTAAAGAAGCAGCTGAATTTTAATTTAAAAAGAATAACATTTTAAAAACATGGATTTTGTTTTTGTTTAGTTTTCTTAATCACTTGCTGGACATATCTTTGTGGATATTCATCCATGCATACATTTTTTTATCATTATGTAATATGACCAGAGGATGTAAATTGAGTTCACTGGCTCAACAGTAGTGCTCTCTGTGCTTCTGTGTTATATTTTACAGACCATGATTTCTGTCTAACTTCAAGTGGTCTGTAAATATGCACATAGACAGTTTCATTTACGAAGGGATTGAGGTATCAAGCTGGGTGAACAAATGGTTTTACATAATTTTTGAAGCACATCACATCTGCAGCATTTCTAACTAAACTAGATTATGAGCACCAAAGCTCAGTGTAGTGTAAAAGGATTAGTGCCACAAGTGTATTGCTATGGTATTGTAATATGGCATCTATTATGTCAATGTATACTATTAATCAGATATAAAATGATGTATATGTTGTGTGCCAGCCCAAAAAAAAAAAAGATTACCGATTATATTACATAACAAAGGTTTTTTTTGTTTTCATTTTTACGATGAAGCAATTTAAAAATAAATAACTCTTTAGACTGTGTTTGCATATAATGGTGATTGATGTTCTTTTTTAGGCTCCAACCTATTTTGAAAATGCATTGATGGAAAATGCATACTGTCAGCCTTGTATGCAAAGCTGCTTTCAACTGTGCCTTTACCAAGCTGTGCATTTTACCAATATTTAAGTGTATGTGTCATGTACCTGGTCAGTGACCCTAACGTGTAGATGAAGGCCTCTTGTACAGCTCTGGCTCGGGGGCCACTGGTAGGGAGATAGTAGCCACAGGAGCACAGCGAGGTATGGGTGCCTGTAATCAGTCCAGTAGTCTGCGTGGCAACAGTCAGAAGGTGGAAGTGGCTGCAGAGCAGGCTGATATTAGATGAGCTGGCACAGAGGTTGGCTGGTGGCAGACTGTGATAGGCAGCTGGAACAGGAAGCTTGCTGGACTTGCAGGGTCAGAAAAGCCAGGTCAGTAACAGTCAGGCAGATTAGGCATAGACGGCAGACAGCAGGATGACGAGGTAACAAGCCAAGTCAGCAATGGGAGATAAAACAAGCAGTAACAGGAGGCTGAAGCAGAATCCAAAGACAAGCCGGGGTTGGGGCAGGTAGCAGACAAACACAGGTCAGAAGTAAACCAGATCAGGATCAGAGCTCACCTGGAATTAGGAACAACACACAGATGATGCAGAGGAAATAACAATGAGCCCATACTGAAGCCTGTTTAACCACTTGCCAACCAGCCGCCACAGTTGTACTGTGACAGGTTGGCTCAGCTGTGTGAATTGCCATCATTACTGTAAGGGAATTAGAGTAAGATCATCTGTTCCTAGTGATTAGGAACAGCAATCTCTCTCTACTCTCTGTCAGTCCACTCTCCCCACAGTTAGAAACACTTCCCAGGGAACACATTTAACCCCTTGATCACCCTAGTGTTAACCACTTCCGTGCTAGTGTCATTTATACAGTAATCAGTGCATTTTTATAGCACTGTTCACTGTATAAATGTCACTGGTCCTAAAAAAAATGTCAAAGGTGTCCAATCTGTCTATCACAATGTCACAGTCCCACTAAAAATCAGTGATTACCACCATTACTAGTAAAAAATAATAATACAAATGCCATAAATCTATTTCCTATTTTGTAGATGCTATAACTTTTGCGCAAACCAATCAATATACGCTTATTGCAAATTATTTTACCAAAAATATGTAGTAAAATACATATTGGCCTAAACTGATGAAGAAATGTGTTTTTTTTACTTTTTTTATATTTATTATATATAGCTTGAAACATAAAAACCTGCCCAAGACACTTTTCAGCTTTAAGCATTTTTTTGATGGGGGCTGCACTGATAATCAATGTGCTGACTATCAGCACAGACCCCCCCTCTGACAGGGAGAGCTGCTGATCGGCTCTCCCTGTCAGTGTGAACCGAGGAAAGACGTTTATCGGCACTTCCTGGTTCACGCGATGATCATCTGTGATTGGTCACAGCTGATCACGTGGTAAGATGCCTCAGTCAGAGGCTGCATACCACGATCGGAGTTGTGTTGTGTCAGACTGACACACTGCAGATCCGATCGCCACGCGTGCCAGCTTTTTATCCTGATCATGTCATATGATGTCCGATCAAGATAACTAAACCACTTTGCCGCCGTCATATTGCTCTATGGTGGACGGCAAGTGGTTAATTTAATAAATACCCTTTTCACTCAATGGAATTCCACTATGTGGCATTTTGTTCTCCTTCCTACCATATACACGAATACACAGGATTATTTTATTCACCCCACTCCATGATTGTCTACCCTGGGGGTCACTGCCCTTGAGAGCCATCAGAAGGATCGTAGGAACACCTGACTTCCAAGCCAGAGGTCGCCTCCACGGATGCCCCCAGGGTTTATTTTATGTTTGATTTTGTTTATGCTGTTTGGATGCTTGCACTTGTTTCCAGCAAGATGGAAGAATAAACCAAATTCTTTGTTTTCAACTGTCTTCGGCTGTTTCTCTGTATCGTTCCGTGTGTAGTGAACCCATCCAGGGGGTCACACATCCCAGCTACCGAGCTAACCCCTTACATCTTATATACACAATTTTATTTTTACTGTGGACTCATTTAGTTATTTCTTTTCACATGTTTGATACACACATCTCTGAGATTGACATGATCACTATATGGTCTTGGTTTTATCCAGAGACCATTCTTTTAGTGCTGCACTTTTCTTTTTTACCTTTGGTAAACATATATTTTACCAGCATTTTACAGTATTTGCTATGATATTATATTATACAGTATATGATTAACAGCTAACTATATAAAAAAATTTTTTTAGTATACAGGATTTACAGTATATAGCGCCAACAGTTTGTGCAGCACTTTACAATATAAGGGATAGCCTACCTCTACAAGCTTACAATCTAATAGGGATCTATTGCTAATAATATATTTTGTTGATAATTATTTATGTTAATATATATTTAAATGGACCAGTAGTTTGCATACTAAGAAAAAAGTTTGTAAAGAACATAAATGTTACTATAATTTTAGTATTGAAAACATAAGCTCTTTCACTATGGCACTGTATGTAAACTGCCTGCGGGACATAGATCTATATCCCTGCCATCTGAGTCTTTGAACATAAGGTCATACATCTAGCCAGTGACAGCCTTTTTTCCGGTGCATGAGCTGGGAATTGTTTGATATGGTTTTTGGCCAGGAAATGGCCCTTGCAAGGTGTTATATAGAATTTTGCTGTCACAGCTACCTTCCCTATCACTGGGATTCCCTGACATTTTAAGACTCACAGTCCAGCACCCTTTGTAAGCAGACTGAGCAGCTTGCTGTAACATGATCCAACATATTTGTCACTGTAAATAATATTGGTTCCAAACAAGCCCTTTGTACTTCAAGATCTACTAAATATGTCGTTTACACAAATAGCAAATGCTAAAAACAGACACATTTTCACAAACTTATCTGAAGTGAAAATGTATATATTTAAAACAATGGAAATGTAATACAGAACATTATCATTACAGACTGGCATCATGTTTGAATGGTCATTTTTAAGCATCCTAATGGTAAAGTTAGGTTTACAGACATTGTAAACTTTCTAATGTTTTTTGTTGTTTTTTAACTAAGTATTAGCGTAGTTATATTCCCTGTGTCATTTGTTTGCCTTATTTTATAAGCATGGGCTCACATGTTAGCTTGTCCATATTTGCTAGGGACAGGCAACGTCTTGTTCCGGAGTAACACAGCATCCAATTCATGCCTGTCATCTGTTTTGCATCACACATGTGATAGGGAGTATTAATGTGATAAAAACACATTGCTTCCAGCATGGTAACCTCTCTTTGAATGTTCTGCCTGTTTGTGGTTGTGTCAGACCTAACTACTGAATGTTGTGGAAATTTTATGAAGATGTATTTAACCTCCCTGGCGGTCTTCCCGAGACTGACTCGGGGTTAGATTTTCCTGCTACTATCGGTAACTCCGAGTCAGTCTCGGGCTCGCCTCGCTGAATCCACAGGCACTTTTTACTTACCTTGTCCCTGGATCCAGCGATGCCACCGCGCTGTGTGAGCGAGCGGGACCTCGCTCGATTCACATAGTGCCTCCGTGTGACGCCGATCTCCGTTCCCTGCGACGTTACGACGCACGGGGACGGAGAACGGCGCCAAATTCAAAAACGTAAACAAACACTATACACACAGTATACTGTAATCTTATAGATTACAGTACTGTATGTAAAAAAAACACACCCCCCCCCTGTCCCTAGTGGTCTGTCCAGTGTCCTGCATGTCATTTTATATAATAAAAACCTTTTTTTCTCCCTGCAAACTGTAGATTGTCCATAGCAACCAAAAGTGTCCCTTTATGTCAAAAATAGTTTTAGATCAGCTAAAAAACAGCGATAATAAATTATAATCACTTGCAGAATTGTGCGATAGCGATTTGTGGGGAAATTCGTCATAAAAAAAAAAAAAATAATGACAGCAACAATTCTGCAACTGAGCAAATTTCAGTGATTTTAATTTGATTACATTATTGAATAATTTTTATTATAATTATATTATTATTTGTTATAATTATTTATAATTATTTATTATATTATAATTTATAATTTTGTTTTTAAAAAAATGTAATACACGGGATGCCTATTAGAATCTTGTTTGGTCAGATTTAAGTGAGTTATTTCTAAAAATTACAGACCTACAATATAAAACGCCAAATTTCCTTGCAAATAATGGTACCGCTTTCAGCATGTTTTTTCTGAAAGAATCATACCGCCAGGGAGGTTAATATGTATTGGAATAGTGTCGCCCAGTGATACTACCCCCGCAGCCCGCTCTAAAGAGCTGACTGAGGCAGAATGACGCTAAATGAGTCCCGTCTGGTAGTGGAAAATTTCCTGAGATTGGAGAGAGGTGTTTTCAGAGTGATGATATGTCCGCCTGCGAAGAGCCCCTGTGCGATGCACAGAACGATCATCTGAGGGGATATGTTCGCTGCAAGAACATTATCGGTTATAGGCGGATGTATGCTTTTGTCTCTGCTGCGTCTGATCAGTACAGTCAGGATTTATAGCATCCACCTGTAGATAGCCTTCCATCCACAAGGAACGGTAGTATAATTCGGGTGGGCGTTGTTCTCTGGAACAGCGCAGAATAAGGAATAAAATATGGGGAGTGTTATGGTGCTTACTGATAAATAAATAATAAAGTGCTATGTGCAATCAAATGTGCAATTCCAATACTGGACAATATATCTCTGATGACAAAACGCTGACAACAATGCGTATCAGCTAACAGAAATGAATATACATAATTATGTGAAATACAAATTTTTCCAGTGAAAAATCTCCAAAAACAGTGAATCAATTCTAATAAAAATTGATAAAAAATATATTATAAAATAAAATAATAGTAAATGCTGTATAAAAAAATCAACTGTGATATTTTCTTCATGCAGAAGTATAAATAGATGCAAAGTGCAACTGTGAGTCTCTGTGCAATAATGATTAAAGTCCAATAACATGCAAAACATTCCACCATCCACAGTAATTCCTTAGTGTGCAATAATAATCGATTTAACTGACAATTGCGCGGTCGTGCGACGTGGCTCTGAAACAAAATTGACGTCCTTTTTTTCCCACAAATAGAGCTTTCTTTTGGTGGTATTTGATCACCTCTGTGGTTTTTATTTTTTGCGCTACAAACAAAAAAAGAATGTACATTTTGAAAAAAAACACAATGGGCCAGATTCATCAAGAGATACGACGGCGGATCTCCTGATCCGCCGTCGTATCTCTGAGATCCGACGGTCGGATCTATGCGACTGATTCATAAGAATCAGTTCCGCATAGATCTCCCTTAGATCCGACTGGTGTAAGTGACTTACAACGTTGGATATTAGGCTGCAATCTCCCGCCGGCCGCTAGGTGTCGCCTCGGTCTTTTACGCGTTGGATATGCAAATGAGGAGAACCGCCGATTCAGTAACGAACGCCAGCCCGTCGCTTTTTTTTTACGTCGTTTGCGTTTGGCTTTTTCCGGCGGATAGTTACCCCTGCTATAGCAGGGGTAACTGCGGCGTTTCCTATGTAGTATGGCCGTCGTTCCCGCGTTGAGTTTTAAATTTTAACGTTGTTTGCGTACGTCGATTCAGAATTCTTCCCGACACAAGTTACACTCACGCCGAAACCACTGACGTCCTAGCGACGTCAGTGGAATTTGAATTCCGCCGGGGGAGTTACGATCCGCCGGTGCAAGTTTCGAGGTAAGTGCTTTGTGAATACAGCACTAGCCTCGCAAAAGTGCACCGGCGGATCGTAAATCACATAGATTACGCGGATCTAAAGATCCGCTAATCTATGTGAATCTGGCCCAATATTTTTAACTTTTTGCTATAATAAATATGCCAATTTCTTTTTTAAAAAATTATTTTTTTTCTCAGTTTAGGCCGATACGTATTCTTCTACGTATTTTTGTTAAAAAAAAAGTGACTGGTTTGCGCAAAAGTTATAGTGCCAGATTCACAGAAGAAGTACGCCGGAGTATCTACTGATACTCCGGCGTACTTTCAAATTTGCCGCGTCGTATCTTTAGTTTGAATCCTTCGTACGCCTTCGGATCTTAGGTGTAATACTTTGGCGCCCGCTGGGTGGAGTTTGCGTCGTTTTCCGCGTCGGGTATGCTAATTAGTTTTTTCCGGCGATTCACGAAGGTACGCACGGCCGTCGCATTCTCTTATGTCGTCGCTAGTCGGCTTTTCCCGGTGTATAGTTAAAGCTGCTATTTCGTGGCGTATAGATAGACCTGCCATGTTAAAGTATGGCCGTCGTTTCCCGCGTCAAATTTTTAATTTTTTTTTTGCGTAAGTCGTCCATGAATGGGAAAGGACGTAACTCATGTCGACATTCAAAAAATTACGTCGGTGCAACGTCATTTCGCGCAAAGCACGGCGGGAAATTTCAAAACGGAGCATGCGCAGTACTTTCGGTGCGAGAACGCGCCTAATTTAAATGATCCAGACCCCCTACCCAGATCATTTGAATTAGGCGGGCTTACGCCAGAGGGATTTACGCTACACCGCCGCAACTTGTGTGAATTAAGCACTTGCCCGTAAAACTTGCGGCGGTGTAACGTAAATGCGATACGTTACGCCGCCGCAAATGTACCTGAATCTGGCCCTTAGCGCCTACAAAATAGGGGAATCGAATTATGATTTTTTTTTATTCGTTTTTTTTTTACTAGTAATGGCGACGATCTGCGATTTTTATTGGGACTGCGATATTACGGCGGACACATCGGACACTTTTGACACATTTTTGGGACCATTCACATTTATACAGCGACCAGTGCTATAAATATGCACTGGTTACTGTATAAATGTGACTGGAAGGGAAGGGGTTAACACTAGGGGGCGAGGAAGGGGTTAAATGTGTGCCCTGCATAGTGTTTCTAACTGCGGGGAAAGGGGACTGACTGGGGGAGGTGACCGATCTGTGTCCCTATGTACAAGGGACACAGCATCGGTCTCCTCTCCCTGACAGGACGTGGATCTGTGTGTTTACACACACAGATCCACGTCCTTGTCTGTGTATCCGCCGATTGCGGGTACCTGGCGGACATCGTGGCCACCAGGCATTGGCACTTTGGGGATGCAACGGGGGCGCGCGTGCCACCGCCGGTGCTCTCTCACCCCCCAGTGGCTGTAGGAGCGGAGGACGTCCATAGACGTCCTCCCCGGCAATTGAGAGCCACCTTGTGGCTGTCTTTTGTCAATTACCGGGATGTAAAGTGGTTAATCCCACAATGGCAGCAGCTCCTTAATGTCAGTGTAACCTTTATCGTGACCTTTACCGTGGAAGGATGGCTCTCAGTAGTAAAATAAGTAAAGAGGGGGCTCCATAGTGTATTAACGTTTAAAATATTTAATAAAAAACGGGGTATATACACTTACACTTAAGACGAAAACAACAAGCTCGTAAACACTTGACAATATCACTGGCACTTCCACTCTCGGTCGCGAGCGGAGATGATGTCACCACTGGCTCTCCTCCCTGTTCCTCCCTTAAACGTTACATGGCTGCACATGCCACTTAATCATAGGGTATTGAGCCATGGTGTAGATGGGTGACTTTTATGCTGCCGTGCCGTCATGGAAACGAATGGCACTATGACAACGGGCTCAGCAAACTTCATTTAAAACATAGACATCTTTAGGATTGCGTCATGCTATACCATATTAAAACGACATCTTAAAAAATTTGATTGTATGTAAAATCTGGGTTAAACGATTTTTAACCCAGATTTAATCAGATAATTGTTTATAAAATCATAACTTCTCATAATATTGCAATGCAAGAGGTTCATGTGTCCTGGTGAAACTAGTCCCAGCATCTTATGTTGCGGCCGATTGTAAAGATCTGATGGCGCGAGAGAAGGTAAAAATAGCAGGGACAACTAGAAGGGAATTGTTCACCAACCCCGACCAGGCCTGGGCATGGTTTCCTGCATGTACAAGGTGGGGGCTTGAGCTTATGATACGATTGAACAATTCTCATCCATTGTGGATGAGGTGTTCATTTAAACTATTGAAGCAAGAGTTATAGCTAGTGAAGGTTGGAATCTTTTTAAGGGTTTGAGAAACTTTGGGGATTTTTTTATTTCCCATTGGATCGTGGTTAAAGGAAGTAGGAATATATACTCATGTAATTTTGTTTATATTCCTTCTATATGTCGTGATGAGGTGCTCCTGTTGCCTGATTGGACACGTGACCAGAGCCCGAGCAGATGACCACATCTTCCTTAATGAGAAGCCCCAAATCTCAACCCATGTACAAGACACAGAGGAACCCAGACTGGTCGGCAATAACTACAGCTCACCATGTCATCTCTACATGTCTACAGAGTCAGACATGTCAAGTCGTGTTTTCCTTTTTATGGACTCATATGGACTGTAAGGACCGATTCATTTCCAGGTGTAAGAAGATCAAAATTCAGCGAGGAACACATGAGAGCATATGACAAAAAAGGACTGTTGTTGAAATTTTATGAAGATGTATTTAATATGTATTGTCATAGTGTCGCCCATTGTTAGTACAACCGTAGCCCACTCTAAAGAGCTGACTGGGGCAGACTGACGCTGGTTGAGTCCCGTCTGGTAGTGGAAAACTTCCTGGGATTGGAGAGAGGTGTTTGCAGAGTGGGGATATGTCTGCCGGCGAAGGGCCCCTGTGGGATGCACAGAACGATCGTCTAAGGGGATATGTTCGCTCTGCACATTATCAGGACATTATCAGTTATAGGTGGATGTACACTCTTGTCTCTGCTGTGTTTGATCAGCACAGTCAGGATTCGTATCGTACACCTGCAGATAGCCTCCCATCCACAACGAATGGTAGTATAATAAGGATATGCGTTGTTCTCTGGAACAGCGCAGAATAAGGATTCCTATCAGCGGTAGTACGGGAGCTTTTGGGTTGTTATGGTCAGAGACGGAGCCCATGCTTGTTTAGCTTCCATGAACCCTGTCTCTGCTCACATACCCATAGGAATCCTTTAGCCATTATTTATTGATTGTTTGAATTAAATACATTCTGTTGGAAGGATCTTGTGTGCACTCCCCCCCCACTTCCCTTCCTGTGAGTGCCCTTCCCTTTACTGTTTGCCATTTTCTGTGATGTCATTTTGTATTGATGAAGCGATTGGCTATTGTGGCGATCACTTCCTGTTTGTCAGAGCTTTTGTCTTTTATGATTAAAAGAGCCAAACACACTGCTCCCAGGAGGAGTGATGCTGACAGAGCTGAGACGTAAGCTATGGTGATGTCTGTTTACTCTGGGATATACGGGAAGTAGAATGGTGGGTAAGATGCATTATATCATTAGACGAACTGTGTGCTTATTAGCACAGGAGAAATGGTGTGCGCATAGGACAGGAATTTTCAGTTTGTAGACTACAGATAGAGGTCATACAGTTACCTGTACAGAGCCATACAACATATCTAGTACCTCACAAACAGAAACTTCTGACACTAAAATTTGAAGGTGTATTACAGATTAAATCTAAAATAGGATTTGTATACAGGTCTTCAAGGTGACACCATGAAACTACAGATTGACAGACGTCTTATGCATACCACGCAACATTTTGAGATGGGAATGAGGGACACCTACTAGCAAATGTATGTAGGCATAGGATACGCCCCCTGATACACCCCGTTAACAAAAAAAAAGGTTAATTAAATCCACAAGGGCTTTTTTTTACCACTACTATTACTTTATATTGGCTTTTGAAATGTACAAATGCAGCAATTTAAAAATTGGATGAAAAGTTTAGCGCTGGGAAACACTTGTATATACAACTATATAGATCAGGCGAAAATGAGGGACACATGAGGAGGAAAAAGGGACACAGGGACATTGGTCCAAATCAGGGACAATGCCTCGAAATCAGGGACAGTTGAGAGCTATGTCTTATGTATAGTTGCCAACATTTCAAAAAAAGTTCCAGTGACACTAATTTGCTGTGCATTCAGCAAGTCATTGTAAAATGTATGTACTCATTTAAGTACAGAGGGTTTTATAGTATGTTCAAAAAAGGATTGTGGAATGCATAGAAAAAGAGTGCAAAGTGTATATTTTATGCAGGAAATGAGTGCAGAGGTTTTGACCGTAAGCAGAATTTGCAGTTGAGAAGTGAGGAGGGTTCAACCATAGCCATAATATACAGGAGAGACGTGTGGAGTGTGTGAAGGTAGATAGTATGTGCAGGATAGAAGTCCTCAGGATGTGATGGCAAGTAGTATGTGCAGGAGAGGGGGGTTGTGTGTATGGCGGCCGGGAGTATGTGCAGGAAAGGACTGTGGAGTATATGATTGTATGTAAATAAAAAACAGTGGGTAGTACTACACTGTATATGTGCAGTAGATAAGTGAGGAGAGTGTAATGGTGGCCATTATATGCAGGAAAGGACTGCAAAGTGTATGATGGCAGGAAGTATGTGTAGGAGAGGAGTCCAGAGTGTATGATGGTGGTTTGTATGTGCAGAGTAGTATGGAGGGTATGATAGTATGTCTAGGTGTGGAGTGTATGATGGCATGTGCAGAAAATGGGTGCAGATAGTATGAGGGTATGTGCAGGAAATTAGTGCAGAGTGTATGACAGGGGCTGGAATTCACTGGCGGACTTAGACAGAGTGATGGACAGTGCTCTGGGAGATAGAGACAATGCTGCAGTGCCATGGGGGAGGGAGAGGAAGTGCTGTAAAGTTCTCAGGGAGACAGAGGGAGCACTGCAGATTGCTGGGGGAAATAGAGGGAGGGCTGAGGGAGATGGAGGGAGCACTGGAGACTACTGGGGGGGGGATATGGGTGCACTGGAGGAGACCAAGGGAATGCTGAAGAGTGCTGGGTGAGAGTAACTGAGAAGGGGGAAAAGGTGTATTATTTTTCAGCAAGCACAGAAAGAGAGAGTGTAGCCATGACTGCAGCCCCGATGCCAGGGCAGTCTGAGACACAGAAAAGGTGGGATATGCTTATGCCGGGGCAAAACACAAGGTGCAGGTAAGAAGGTTTATGAGCCTTTAAGCATATAAAGCAAACCTGAGTTTTTTCTTTAAGTAGGGGCAAAAAAAGTTCTCATTAGTCAGCCCCTGCAGCCTATACTCAAGTAAACCTCCTCACATTTCAGGCATTGGATATAAAATGGGCAGTGCTTGATGATGGGTGGCATAGGCATTCGCAGGACATATTCAATGGCTTGTTCTCCCTATTTCCTCCAGAAAACAGTGACAAGAAAACAAATGGAGGAAAATTATTAGCTGTCATATGACAGAGGGACGGTGCGGCCCTCATTCTGGGTGGACGTCATATGACGGTGCACCCAAATGGCCTCTTCCATGATCCACGCCCCGCAGCCGTGCTGTGTTGCTAGGACATGGCGTGACCCCGATCTCTGTAAAGAGCTGCTGATGCGGCTAACCATGTGATCAGCTGTGTCCATTCACAGCCGGTCACATGTAAATACAAGAAATGCCAGCTTAAAGAGTGTGCAGCAAGGAGAGCCGATCAGAGGCATCTCCTCTCAGGGAAGAACAGGGCATATAATCAGGGCACTGATCATCACAGTAAAGCCCCAGAAGTGCGAACAGTCAATACCCATAAGTGCCACCAATCAATGCCCATGAGTGCCACAAATCAGTGCCCATTGGTGACACAAATTAGTGCCCATCAGTGACACAAATCAGTGCCCATTACTGATGCCAGTCAGTGCTGCCTTTTAGTACTCATCAGTGCCTGGTCATCAGTGCTTCCCATAAATTCCCATCAGTGCTGCCCATCAGTGCTCAGTAGTGCCACCTATCCATGCCACATATCAGTGCCCACTAGTGATGCCTATCAGTGCCCACCAGTGCCACCTATCAGTGCCCACCAGTGCCACCTATCAGTGCTCATCAGTGCTGCATAACAGTGCCCATCAGTGCCTCATAATGTAGTCTTCTCATCAGTGCCACCTAATCAGTGCCCATAAGTGCTGTCTCATCAGTGCCCATAAGTGCCATGTCATCAGTGCCCATATGTGCCACCTTATCAGTGCCCATCAGTGCAATCTATCAGTACTCATCAGTGCCACCTCCTTAGCGTACATCAGCAAAGGTAAATGATTACTTATTTACAACATTTACAGACAGAAACTAAGAAAAACATTTAATTTTTTCAACATTTTCGATCATACCACCAAGAAAAAGCTCTGTTTGTATGAAGAAAATTATTAAAAATGTATTTGGATACAGTGTTTCATGACCACACAATTGTCATTCAAAGTGCGACAGTGCTGAAACCTGAAAAATGGCTTGGGCAGGAAGGGGGTGAAAGTGCCCAGTACTGAGGTGGTTAAACCAAAGCTGTTGTATTGTTCTAAATGAGCAAAACACAGATTCACTAAAATGAGAGCAGCAGTAGGGATGAGCTTTATGTTCGAGTCGAACATGAGTTTGACTCAAACATTGGTTGTTCGCCGAACAGCGAACAATTTTGGGTGTTCGCAGCAAATCCGAAAAGCCGCGGAACACCCTTTAAAAGTCTATGGGAGAAATCTAAAGTAAAGCTAATCTCAGGCCCCGTACACACGAGAGGATCCATCCGCTGGAATTGATCCACGGATCGGCTCCAGCGGATAGATCCGCTGGTGTGTACAATCCAGCGGATCTGTTTCCGCAGATTTTTATCCCCTGGGATGGATTTCAAGCGGATAAAAATTTGAAGACATGCTTTAAAATCTATCCACTTGAATCCATCCCAACGGATTGATCCGCTGGTCTGTACAGACTCACCGGATCAATCCGTCCGAATGAATCCCCCGCATGCGTCGTAATGATTCGACGCATGCGTGGAATTCCTTATATGACAGCGTCGCGCACGTCGCCCGCGTCATCATCGTGGCGACGGCGCGACACGTCATCGCGATGGGATATCGGCGCGGATTTCGATCCGCTGGTGAGTACACTCCATCGGATCAAAATCCTCGGAAATCCTTGAGAGGATTTATCCGCGGAAACGGTCCGCTGGACCGTATCCGCGGATAAATCCTCTTGTGTGTACTAGGCCTCAAAGGTTAATATGCAAGTTATTGTCAAAAAAAGTGTTTGGGGACCTGGGTCCTGCCTCATGGAACATGTATCAATGCAAAAAAAGTTTTAAAAACTGATGTTTTTTCAGGAGCAGTGATTTTAATAATGCTTAAAGTGAAACACTAAAAGTGAAATATTCCTTTAAATTTCGTACCTGGGGGTGTCTATAGTATGCCTGTAAAGTAGCGCATGTTTCCCGTGTTTATAACATTCTCTGCACAAAATGAAATTTCTAAAGGAAAAAGTCATTTAAAACTACTCTTGGCTATAATGAATTGTCGGGTGCTGGCAATACAGATCAAAGTAATTGAAAAATAATAAAAAAATGCGTGGGGGTCCGCCTAAATTCCATTACCAGGCCTTTCAGGTCTGGTATGGATATTAAGGGGAACCCTACGCCAAATTTAAAAAAAACATGTCGTGGGGTTCCCCCCAAAAATCAATACCAGACCCTTCAGGACTGGAATGGATTTTAAGGGGAACCCCACACCATAATTAAAAAAATGGCGTGGGGTTCCAGTGATGCTCTCCAGCCAGGAACGACGCACAATCCTGCCTCGACTGGAGGAACCCAGCCGAATGACGTGCAAGCTGTTTGACAGCTCTTTTATAACTGAGGGCCACCTGTCACGTGGACGAGTGACCCGCCCCTCTGACGCAACGGAGGTTTCCCGTGACGCGCCAGAGGGGGCGGGGTCACACGTCACGGGTGGCCGGGCCCTCGGTTATAAAAGAGCTGTCAAACAGCTTGCGTGTAATTCGGCCGGGTGCCTCTGGCAGGATCATGCGTTGTTCTGCTGGAGAGCATCACTAGAGAATGGATCAACGCTGGACATTGAGACTGGATTACATGCCTGGAATCTTTTTTTTTGTTTGTTTGTTTTTTAATAAAGGAATTAGCAGTCTCCTGTTGTTTTTGACATTTTCACACTTTTTTTTGTGAAATGGTAGGGGTACCCTTACCAATTCCCATAGGGGGGCGGGATCTGGAGTTCCCCTTTGATAAAGGGTGCTTCCAGATTCTGATAAGCCCTCTGCCCACAGACCCCCATAACCACCGGGCAAGGGTTGTGGGGATGAGGCCCTTGTCCCCATCAACATGGGGACATCCTCCCCATGTTGAGGGCATGTGGCCTGGTACAGTTCAGGAGGGGGGCGCTCTCTCGTCCCCCTCTCTTTTCCTGCGGCCTGCCAGGTTGTGTGCTCGGATAAGGGTCTGGTATGGATTTTTGGGGGGAACCCCACGCCATATTTTTTTTAATTTGGTGTAGGGTTCCCCTTAATATCCATACCAGACCTGAAGGGCCTGGTAATGGAATTTAGGGGGACCCCCACATTTTTTTTCAATGACTTTGATCTGTATTGCCAGGAGCCGACAATTCATTATAGCCGCAAGTAGTTTTAAATGACTTTTTTCCTTTAGAAATGTCATTTTGTGCAGAGACTGTTATAAACACGGGAATATTTCACTTTTATTGTTTCATTTAAGTATTATTAAAATCACTGCTCCTCAAAAAACATCATTTTTTAAAACAATTTTTGCATTGATACATGTCCCCTTGGGTCCCGAAACACTTTTTCTGACAATAACTTGCATATTAACCTTTAAAATGAGCACTTTTTATTTTTCATGTTCATGTCCCATAGACTTTAACGGTGTAGGTGCACACTGTGCAAAGGACACTAAATGAAAATACTGCAGGTCCCTGCCTGTATTTGTATGAGAACACCAGCAATTGTATTCAAGTAAGCTTTAGGTGCACACTGTGCAAAGGACACTAAATCAAAATACTAAAGGTCCCTGCTGGGAGTGAGCGGTCATGCATAGAAGCATATTTGTGGCATGTGGATGTTAAAGCCCACCCTCTTTGTCACCTCACATATACGTTATGTGGGCAGCAAGAGGATAAACTGTGTGGTGTGTCTATTTACTGTTTTTTTTTTAATGAGTAGGGGTACTATGTTTTAATTTATATTATGTATTTGTTTTAAAAGGGGGCTTCCAGATTGCAATAAGCCCCCTGAATGAAGACCCCCGCATCTACAAGCCAGGTAGGTGGGGAAGAGCCCCTTGTCCTCATCAAGATGGTGCATTTCGTGTGGCTTGGTATGGTTAAGACAAGCTGCATGCTCTGATAAGGGTTTGGTATAGAATTTGGATAATATGATATTACCACATGTAGCAAGTAGGCATGAGCCCGCAGGCGTTTGATTGTTTCTTAAACAAACCAAACATATGGGGCGTTCGCTGGAAATTTGAGTGCCGTGGTACGCCCCATGATTGGCTGAAACATGGTTGCTGCATAATGATTGGCTGAAGCATGCATCTGATTGGTCAATCACCACATGCTCTGCTGAGAGAGACATAATTGGCCAATCATGGCTCAAGGGGACTAAATCCATGCCCCACACTATATATAATACATTGTATTGAAGTGGTTAAGGGAAACCCTGTACCAAGAAAAAAATCTATACCAGGCCCTTCAGTTCTGGTATGTATTTCAAGGGAACCCTGCACCAAAAAAAATGGTGTGGGGGTCCCCCCAAAATCCATACCAAGCCCTTCAGGTCTGGTATGGGTTTTAAGGGGAACCCCGTGCCAAATTGTAAAAAAAAAAAAAATGACGTGGGGCCCCCCAAAATCCATACCAGACTCTTATCCGAGCATGCAACCTGGCAGGCTGCAGGAAAAAGGGGGGGGCAAGAGAGCCCCCCCAAACTGTACCAGGCAATAAGCCCTTAACATGAGGGGGGTGCATTGGGGGAACCCCAAAGCACCTTTTCTCCATGTTGATGGGGGCCTCATCCCCACAACCCTTGCCGGCTGGTTGTGGGGGTCTGCTGGCTGGGAGCTTATCGGAATCTAGAAACCCCCTTTAACACGGGGGCCTGGTATGGATTTTGGGGGGACCCCCACACCATTTTTTTTGGTGCAGGGTTGCCCTTAAAATACATACCAGAACTGAAGGGCCTGGTATAGATTTTTTCTTGGTACAGGGCTTCCCTTAACCACTTCAATACAATGTATTATATATAGTGTGGGGCATGGATTTAGTCCCCTTGAGCCATGATTGGCCAATTATGTCTCTCTCAGCAGAGCATGCAGGGATTGACCAATCAGGTGCATGCTTTAGCCAATCATTACTCAAATTTCCAGCGAACGCCCCATATGTTTGATTTGTTTAAGAAACAAGCAAACGCCTGCGGGCTCATGCTAACTTGCTACATGTGGTAATATCATATTATCCAAATTCTATACCAAACCCTTATCAGAGCATGCAGCTTGTCTTAACCATACCAAGCCACAATAAATGCACCATCTTGATGAGGACAAGGGGCTCTTCCCCACCTACCTCGCTTGTAGATGTGGGGGTCCACATTCAGGGGGCTTATTGCAATCTGGAAGCCCCCTTTTAAAACAAATACATAATATAAATTTAAACATAGTACCCCTACTCATTAAAAAAAAAAAACAGTAAATAGACACACCACACAGTTTATCCTCTTGCTGCCCACATAACGTATATGTAAGGTGACAAAGAGGGTGGGCTTTAACATCCGCATGCCACACATATGCTTCTATGCATGACCGCTCACTCCCAGCAGGGACCTGCAGTATTTTGATTTAGTGTCCTTTGCACAGTGTGCACCTAAAGCTTACCTGAATACAATTTCTGGTGTTCTCATACAAATACAGGCAAGGACCTGTAGTATTTTGATTTAGTGTCCTTTGGACAGTGTGCACCTAAAGCTCATTCCAGCGCTCCAACTAGAGTATCTGTGAGGGGTTGCTGTGTTGTGGAACCAGTGCCTAAGGTCCAATTTTTCTGCCCCTGTTCAACAGGGGCATGTAATTACAATTCTTGATCTGATATTTCACAGCAGGGCCCATTCCTGCGCCCACCAAGAGTAGCTGTGAGGGCTTACAGTGTTGTGGCAACACCACCACCAAAGGCCCAATTTTTCTGCCCCTGTTCAACAGGAGCATGTAATTTCAATTCTTGATCTAATATTTCACAGCAGGGCCCGTTCCAGGGCCCACCAAGAGTAACTGTGAGGACTAGGGATGAGCCGAAACACCCCCCGTTCGGTTCACACCAGAACATAGTTAGTCAGGTTGAAAAAAGACACAAGTCCATCCAGTCCAACCACAATCACAAAAAAATAAATAAAATAAAACCTGCGAACAGACCAAAAGTTTGTGTGAACTTTAGAACCCCATTGAAGTCTATGGGACTCGAACGTTTGAAATCTAAAGTGCTAATTTTAAAGGCTAATATGCAAGTTATTGTCCTAAAAAGTATTTGGGGACCCGGGTCCTGCCCCAGACGACATGTATCAATGTAATTTTTTTTTTAAAACTGCCGTTTTTTTTGTGAGCAGTGATTTTAATAATGCTTAAAGTGAAACAATTAAAGTGAAAAATTACTTTAAATTTCGTACCTGGGGGGGGGGTATAGTGTGCCTGTGAAGTAGCACTTGTTTTACCGTGCTTAGAACTGTCCCTGCACAAAGTGTCACCTGCAAGTCACTGGGAAAGCCTGGGTTTTTCCTTGCGTCAAAGGGGGACGGGGTCACTTGACGGGTGGTCCCCCCCTCACCTACATAAGAGCTGTCACTGGCTCCCGTCGTATCATTCCCGGAGTGTCTCTGGTGGAGACAGGTGATGCGCTGCGCTGTGGACATCTCATCGCTGGATCCTGGACCTGGATGAAGAGGAGATTTTCTCATCGCTGGACCCCGGAGAGGAGATCACCCATCGCAGGATACCGAAAGCGTTGGAGCGGAGACCGAGAGTGGCTTGCCACCGCTGGAATATTTTTTGTTTTTGTTTTTAATAAAGGACTTTCCCAACGGTGTCTGTGTTTTTTTTTTTACAATTTGTTACACTTTCTTTGTGAAATGGTAGGGGTGTAATGTAGTGTACCCTATTACCAATTCACATAGGGGGGCCGGGATCTGGGGGTCCCCTTTGTTAAAGGGGTCTTCCAGATTCCGATAAGCCCCCCACCCACAGACCACTACAAGCACCTGGCAAGGGTTGTGGGGATGAGGCCCTTGTCCCCATCAACATGGGGACATGGTGCTTTGAGGGGTCACAGACCCCCAAAGAATCCTCCCCATGTTGAGGGCATGTGGCCTGGTACGGTTCAGGGGGGGCGCTCTCTTGTCCCCCCTCTTTTCCTGTGGCCTGCCAGGTTGCATGCTCTGATATAGGGTCTGGAGCCGCCGGCGCCATCTTGACCTCGGTCTGCTCCAGCTAGCGGGAAGAAGTCTGTGAGCTTTTGTGGCAGGGTCGGCTGTTATCTTCGTTCGAAATTTAAAGTAATATTTCACTTTCAATGTTTCACTTTAAGCATTTTTTATGACAATAACTTGCATATTAGCCTTTAAAATTAACACTTTAGATTTCTCCCATAGACTTTTACAGGGCGTTCCGCTGCTTTTCGAATTTGCTGCGAACACCCAAAATAGTTCACTGTTCGAAAGCTCGAAGCACATCCCTAGTGAGGACTTACAGTGTTGTGGCACGAGCACCACCACCACCAACAAAGGCCCAATTTTTCTGCCCCTGTTCAACAGGGGCATGTAATTACAATTCTTGATCTAATATTTCACAGCAGGGCCCATTCCTGCGCCCACCAAGAGTAACTGTGAGGACTTACAGTGTTGTGGCACCAGCACCACCACCCCCAAAGGCCCAATTTTTCTACCACTGTTCAACAATGGCATGTAATTACAATTCTTAATATAATAGTTCACAGCAGAGTGTTCCAGTGCCCACCAAGACTAACTGTGAGGGCTTACAGTGTTGTGGCAACACCAACACCTAAGGCCCAAATTTCTGCAGAGTATATACGGCGGGCCTCTACTTTCAAACATCCAACTTACAAACGACTCCTACTTGCAAACGGAAGGAGACAACAGGAAGTGAGAGGAAATCTACCCCTAGGAAGGGAAATTCTCTCCTGTAAGAGTTAATATGTGAAAAAGGTGTCTCCTCTCCACTGATGCTTTATCACCAATCCTTGTTTCACAAAATCATTTTTTTTTTCAAAAAAACATTTGTCATTTGGGACAGAAAGTGAGGTGAAATCTTCTGAACAGGTGCACAGACAGCAACACAAATGTTATGCCGCATACACACGGTCGTTTTTTGTCTTGTAAAAAAACATTGTTTTTTCTCATGAAAAAAAACGACGTTTTTCAAACTTCATTTTAAAAAACAACGTTGCCTACACACCATCGTTTTTTCAAAATGCTCTAGAAAAGCGCGGTTACGTTCAGCACGTAGGCGGCACTCTGTTCCATTCAAGCTTGCGTCATAACTTGCTTCTGAGAATGCGCGGGTTTAAAAACGTTGTTTTAAACGTCGTTTTAGCGTACACACGATAATTTTTTATGACACAAAAAACAACGTTTTGAAAAACGACATAAAAAATTTAAGCATGTTCGAATTTTTTTTAGTCGTTTTTCAGAAGACATAAAACAACGTTTTTCCCACACACGGTCATTTTAAATTACGTTTTTAAAAATTTTGTTTTTTTTCATCACAAAAAATGACCGTGTGTACGCGGCATTACAGTGGTGATAACCCTTCCCTATGTTTTCCAAAAATCTTAAAAATAGATTTTTTGGCTGGAGCTACACTTTAAAAATGTAACAGTTCAAAATTACATACAGATTCTACTTAACAACAACTTAATACATATAATATAAGATGGAGACAATGGAAAAACTTCAATCATCGGAGGAGTACTTGGGAAAAATAATAAATGACAACAAAAGATGAAAGAAGATAAAAAGGAAGGAACAAACCATTAGGGGACAGGGGAGGGAGGGGGGTAAGTAAGGTTTTATAATTAAACTTGATAGATAAAATAATATACAATAGGGGTAAAAAAAATCACAAATAAAAATATAATGAAGTGAAAGACAAAATATAAAAAAATATCTTTCGGAAAACCACAAATGATGCAAAACCGAAGAAAAGACGATACTAATGAATAAATGAAATCATGAGCAAGTCTCTTGCTGTGGTTGAGTCTGAGGTGGTTAAGAAAAAAAAAAACAACAACCAGACATTACATTAAAGCCGCAAGCAGTTTTAAATGACTTTTTTTCCTATATATATATGTCATTTTGTGCAGGGACAGTTCTAAACGCGGGAAGCACGTGCCACTTCACAGGCATACTATAGACACCCAGCAGGTACAATATTTAAAGGAATATTTCACTTGTTTTTCACTTTAACCACTTTAGCCCCGGGCCTGTTTTTCAGAGTCGGTGTTTACGAGACAAAACCATTTTTTTTTGCTAGAAAATTACTTAAAACCCCCAAACATTATATATATTTTTTTTTCTAACACCCTAGAGAATAAAATGGAAGTCATTGCAATACTTTTTGTCACACCGTATTTGCGCAGCGGTCTTACAAGCGCACTTTTTTTTGAAAAAAATCACTTTTTTAAATGAAAAAATAAGACAACAATAAATTTGGCCCAATTTTTTTATATATTGTGAAAGATAATGTTACGCCGAGTAAAATGATACCCAACATGTCACGCTTAAAAATTTCGCCCGCTCGTGGCATGGCGTCAAACTTTTACCCTTAAAAATCTTGATAGGCGACGTTTAAAAAATTCTACAGGTTGCATTTTTTGAGTTACAGAGTAGGCCTAGGGCTAAAATTAATGCTCTCGCTCTAACGATCGCGGCGATACCTCACTTGTGTGGTTTGAATACCGTTTTCATATGTCGGCGCTACTCGCGTATACGTTCGCTTCTACGCGCGAGCTCGTCGGGACGGGGCGCTTTAAAACATTTTTTTTTTGCTTTTCGCATTTATTTTTATTTATTTTACAATTTTTAACACTGAAAAAAAAAAAAAAAAAAAAATTATCACTTTTATTCCTATTACAAGGAATGTAAACATCCCTTGTAATAGAAAAAAGCATGACAGGTCCTCTTAAATATGAGATCTGGGGTCAAAAAGACCTCAGATCTCATATTTAGGCTTAAATGCAAAAAAAAAAAAAAAAATTTGGAAATGTCATTTTTTCAAATGACAAAAAAAAAAATGTTTCTTTAAGACGCTGGGCGGGACTGACGTTTTGACGTCACTTCCGCCCAGCGGAGCTATGGGGACGGGCGAAGGAGATTTTTCCTTCAGTCTCGTCCCCGCTCAGCTGCCGGATGGTCGCGATCTCCTCCGCCGCTACCGACGGCTCCGGTAAGCGGCGGAGGGCGCGGAACAGCGGCGGGAGGGGGGGGGGCCCCTCTCCCGCCACCGATAACGGCGATCTCGCGGCGGATTCGCCGCGGAGACCGCCATTATCGTTAACACGGCCGCCCACAGAAGAGATGAATATCTCGATTGTGGCAGCAGCTGCTACCGTTACCGAGATATTCATCTCTAAAGTGATGACGTATAACGACGGTGGGCGGTCGGCAAGTAGTTAAGCATCATTAAAATCACTACTCCAGAAAAAACGGGCGTTTTTTTAAAAAAAATTGCATTGCTGCATGTTCCCTGGGGCAGAACCCGAGTCCCCAAACTCTTTTTAGGACAATAACTTGCATATTAGCCTTTAAAATTAGCACTTTTGATTTCAAATGTTCGAGTCCCATAGACTTTAACGGGGTACTAAAGTTTGTGCAAACTTTCGGTCCAGGGGATGTTCGGCTCATCCCTACTTCTAAAGGCAGACAGCTATACAGTGGAAGGTCTCCAGCTGGATAACACTTCTGTATAGTGTTACTTATCTTAGAGTTTCCCATTGTAGATCTTCACTCACTGAGCTCCCAGTCTCTCACTAGACTTCCAGATCCCAGTCATCACTGGATACCCTGAGCTCTTCCACAGCTAACCCGCTGTATATTCCTCAAGAGTTACCGCCGCTATCCTGCTGGGTCCCTGGCTTGACACTTACTGATGCCTTCCCACTTCTTCACTGTCCCCGGGTGGTAAAAAGACTGCTTTGGTACTTGCTTCAGCTTACTCACAGTAGTCTCCGGTAACAAGGTGGATGGTCCCTTAGTGGCAACGGTTTCCCCTCTACCTCCGACCACAACTGGTTCTCTGTCCGGCTGAACCTTTGCAATCCCAACCCTATGCTGCTTCTATTGCACCTAGATACAGTAGGCTTTAGGCAGCCTAGCAGCCAGGTGTCCCTGAGATAGGCCTCAGGCTTCCGGCCAGCAGCCCGGAGCGACATAACCCACATCCACCCAGACAGCCGTCCAGGTGGCACAGAACCTTGATCAGCTGACTCCACCCAAATAAATAGACTCTCCCAGCAGGCCAAGGGGCTTAAATAAACCCTTGTCCATTGGCTGAGACACCCCATCCATTCATAATATGTCCTTCTAATGCATGTGTTTCATCGTCTGCTCTGAGATGGGCTGATCAGAGGCAGGGAAGTTATCTATGGCTGCTGCATTCTGGATATCAGGAGGAGGCAGTATGAAGGGAATCCTGGGTCTGCGTCCTGGGGTGTCATCCTCTCTCCTGGGCTTGGATTTAACAGGGGCGGCAGAGGAATGTGAGCGGGGCGGTGAGTACTCACAATTTGCTGCAGTGGGGAAGCCTGGATGCTGATATCCGCCACTGTTGTTGTGAGGGGACGGCAGAGCTGCGTGGCTGAGGGAGCCGCCAGCGCCATCTTGACCTCGGTCTGCTCCAGCTAGCGGGAAGAAGTCCGTGAGCTTTTGTGGCAGGGTCGGCTGTTTTCTTCGTTTGAGCATGGCGCTCGGGCGTTGCGGGTCCCGCTGGGATGATTTTCGGGCGGTTTAATGCTGTTCAGCCCGCTGTGGAGTCGCTATTAGCCGGGTATAGAGCGGAGCTTGTCGTTCAGGCAGCCATCCGCAATGCCGGCAAGCCACGCCCCCCTGCATTTACAAATTTTATTAAAGCCAAAGTGTATTAACATGTTAAGGTTTACATTATCTGAAATGTTACTAATTGACCATAGATCTACGCTAAGCTACAGGATCACATTAGATACCACACAATTGTAGGTTCAGGTGAAGACACGGGAAAGAGTACTATCATGCTCCTAACAGCTGACAGAGGTGTTTGCCTAAAAATGTGAAGTAGCATTGAGGCCCCGTACACGCGGTCGGATCGAACCGATGAGAATAAACCGAAGTTCAGTTTCATCGGACCAAACCGACCGTGTGTATAGGCCATCGGTCTGTTTTCCTTCGGTCCAAAATTTAAAAACATGCTTCAAAATTGAACCGATGGACCGCTGCCTGATCGGACCAAACCGATGGTTAGTACAGAAAAGCATCGGTTCAAAACCCGCGCATGCTCAGAATGTGTACGGGGCCTCAGGAGAATTCTCTGTAGACACTTGGGCCCAGATTCACAAAGAGCAAGGCGCACATTACACCGCCGTAGAGTAACCACTGTATGCTACGCCAACGCAGCGCAGAGAGGCAAGCATTGCATTCAGCAAGTCAGTGCTCCCAACGCTGCGCCAGCGTGGCATGGGTTTCGAAGGCGTACGCCGGCGTAAGTGGAAGTGGGCGTGACCCCATGCAAATGAGGTGTGACCCCATGCAAATGATGGGCCGAGCTCCAGACAGGTACGTATCACGAACTGCGCATGCTCCGTGACGTGGACGCACCCCCCTGCGCCTGCTCATAACCATGCCGGCACAACTGCCTAAGCTACGCCGGATCACTGCGTAGGCTGTGAACATAACGTACGCCGAGCCAGACACACGTCCAACGCACAATACGCCAGCTTGTGTTCCCTGGTGCAGACCTGAGCATGTCTGTTGCTGGGTTGCACCTCCTTTATGGGGAATAACTTTACGCCGGACGTACAACTTACGCGCATCTCACGTAGCATGCGCCGGGCACACGCACGTTCGTGAATCGCATTATTTCCCTCATCCAAAAATACTTAATCAGTGACATTGGCATCAGGGGCTTCATAGCTGGTAATCCAGGACTGATTAATTTTTAAAAAAGTCAAATGGTCCACGGAGTCTGTGGACAGACGAGTCCTATGATCAGTAACAAAACCTCCTGCAGCACTGAATGCCTGTTTTGAAAGCACGTTGGATGCAGGGCAGCCCAACAACTCAATAGCATACTGGGCAAGTTCTGGCCAGTGGTATATTCTCATGACCCAGTAAGCCAGTGAATCGTCAGCTGGAAAGCTCTCCATCTCTGTTTTGGCCCCGAGGTAATCGTCCACCATGTGATGCAGACTCTGCCGATGGGATGTGGAAGCTGACAGCCCTGGGTGGCCCTGGGTGGTAAGGACTAAAAAATTCCGAAATTACTCACTTAGGCAGACGGCTTCTCCAACGCTCCTTTTTTGACCAACGGAAGACTCAAAACTATGTTTTCCACCACACTATAACCTACTAGAGTAAGGATTCTGCAGAGGAGGGCATGGAGGTGGCAGAGGAGGAGGATAGAGCTCACAGGTCTGGCATCATCACCACCAGCTGTATGGAGACATTGGGTTGAGTTGCAAGCAGCATTACCCAGTGTGCTGTGAACAAAATACATCATCCCTGCCCATGCTTGCTGGACCACGTGTCAGCAGTAAGGTGGATTTTATGGCTGATTGCCTTGCCCAACGATGCCAGAACATTCCCTTCCATGTGATGGTAGAGAGATGGAACGGCCTTACGTTAAAAGTAGTAGCGACTGGGAACCTGCCATTGTGGTACAGCACATTGTGCGAATTGACGGAAGGGGGCAGAATCCACCAGACTGAAAGACAGAAGTTAGAGAGCAAACAACTTTGACAAGCTTGCATTCAGACGCTGGGCATGTGGGTGGCAGGGACTGTATTTTTTTCTGCTGCAGAAGATGGGGCAGAAAAATTTGCAAGCTATAGTCTACAGCTGGTGGTGTACTGCTGGCAGATGAGCTGCTAGGACCTGGGACGCCGTGTGCTATACCCTCATCCCTGTCAGTGGAGGCTGCTGAAGGGTAATGACTCAGTATCGCAGGGGCAGACTAAAGTGGGTAAGGAGGAGGAGGGACAGATTTGTGCACCTTTTGTGTGGCTTTTAGGTGCACTTGCCAACGGGCTGAGTGGTTGGACGTTAAATGCCTTGTTAGTCATGTGGTACCCAAATGGTTGGTGTTTTGCCACGTTTGATGTGCCTGAGACACAGTTTGCAGATAGCAACAGTGCGATCTGCTGCAGATGTGCTGAAAAAGGCCCAGGCAGCTGAGCTTTGGGGAGTGGGCCCGGGAGATAACAGCTACAGAATTTGATGGAATAGGGTGGCTGCTCTCTACTCTTTCTTGATGTCGGCCTCCTTGGGGTTGTGCCGCCTCACCTTCAATTTCCTCCTCTGCTCTATCTGGCACCCAAGTCGCATCAGTGACCTCATCATCATCATCTTCTTTATCATCTCCATCTCCTCCATCTTCATCATTACCACTGGAGCCAACTTGGCAATATGCTGCTGTTGTGCTTTTTTAAGGTCAGTTTTACCCGCACAGTTTTTGCTAAGAATTCTTTTTAATGAAGATATTTTTGAATACAAGTCAAACTATATGACATAGTCTATAATATAAAACTGATTCACTGAGACGTATGATCATACAAAATAGCTACATTTATTGGTTGACAAAAATATGAATATTTACATGAAATTAACCACTTGCTTACTGGGCACTTAAACACCCCTCCTGCCCAGACCAATTTTCAGCTTTCAGCGCTCTCACACTTTGAATGACAATTACTCAGTCATGCAACATTGTACCCAAATTTTTTCATACAAATAAAGCTTTCTTTTGGTGGTATTTGATCACCTCTGGGTTTTTTTTGCGCTATTAATGAAAAAAGACCGAAAATCTTGAAAAAAAATGATTTTTTCTTCGTTTCTGTGATAAAATTTTGCAAATTATTAATATTTCTTTATACATTTTGGCCACAATTTATACTGCTACATGTCTTTGATAAAAATAACCCAACATTTTTGGAAATTATTTGGTCTGTGTGAAAGTTTTAGAGTCTACAAGCTATAGTGCAAATCATAAAAAAAATTATCACATCTGATCACACCTGATGTACTGAAGGCCTATCTCATTTCTTAAGACCATAACAAGCCGGGAAAGTACAAATGCCCCCTAAATAACCCCTTTTTGGAAAGTAGACATTCCAAGGTATTTATTAAGAGGCATGGTGAATCATTTGAAGTTGTAATTTTTTCCTACAATACAAAATTAAGATTTTATTTTTTTATTTAAAAATGTTCTCAAAATTGTCATTGTAATAGCTTATTTCTCTCACATGGCATGTACATACCACAAATGGCCCCCCAAAATACATTCTGCTACTCATCCTGAGTAAAACGATACCCCATGTGTGAGACTTTTTCACTGCCTGGCCACATACAGAGGCCCAACATGCAGGGAGCGCCATCAGGGGTTCTAGGAGCATAAATTGCACATCTAACTAGTTGACTACCTATTACACTTTTGAAGGCCCTGGAACACCAGGACAATGGAATTACCCACAAAGTGACCCCATTTTGGAAAGCTAATACCCCAATGTATAATCTATGAGGCATAATGAGTCTTTTGAACGGTTTATTTTTTTTCCAGCAGTTTTTGGAATATGTGGAAAAAAATGAAAACGCATTTTTTTTACACAAAGTTGTCCATTGATAAGATATTTCCAACACATAGCATATACATAGCAAAAAGTACACCCCAAAATACATTCTGCTACTCCTTCTGAGTAGAAAAATACCCCATATGTGTGAGACTTTTTCACTGCCTGGCCACATACAGAGGCCCAACATGCAGGGAGTGCCATCAGGGGTTCTAGGAGCATCAATTGCACATCTAACTAGTTGACTACCTATTACACTTTTGAAGGCCCTGGAACACCAGGACAATGGAATTACTCACAAAATGACCCCATTTTGGAAAGCTAACACCCCAACGTATAATCTATGAGGCATAATGAGTCTTTTAAACGGTTTATTTTTTTCCAGCAGTTTTTGCAATATGTGGAAAAAAAATGAAAACGTATTTTTTTTGCACAAAGTTGTCCATTGATAAGATATTTCCAACACATAGCATGTACATAGCAAAATGACACCCCAAAATACATTCTGCTACTCCTTCTGAGTACAATGATACCACATGTGTGAGACTTCTACACAGCCTGACCACATACAGAGATCCAACATGCAAGGAACACCGTCAGGTGTTCCAGAGATACATAGCATGCACATACCAAGAATTACACCCCAAAATACATTATGCTGAGCAAAGCGTAAACAAAAGATTACCTGTGGTAATAGTAGCGCAGTTCTACACAGCAGGATAGCACTGGTCCAGGCAGCAGGCAGGGACTTGGTCAGCAATGGCATACACAATTGTCCAGGCAGGGATACTGTCCCATCAGGGTTAGTGCAGGTGGTCAGTTCATGCAACAGGCAGAGGCATGATGGCATAGGTCCTACAGGCAGCAGGCAGAAGTAGGGCCTCGTTCAGGACAGAATGGGGACAGGGGTAGAGGCTTCTCCCACCCAAATCTCTTTGAAGCCTCCGGTCAACCAGACCCTAATCTAGGATGAGAAAACAAAAAAAAAATTGTTTTCTTCATCCAGAAAAACTTTTCTGGAGCCCCTTACATATGAGAGACCCCTGTGTTGAATCCCTTTAGTCCAGTAGCAGGGTACAAGATCAGTCCATGAGGCAGGCAAAAACATGGTCAAACAGTCCAAGGTCAGTTCCAGATCAGGCAGAGGCATTACAGAATCGTTAGGCAGAAGAATGGTCGAAAAAACAGTCCAGGGTCAGTTCCAGATCAGGCAGAGGTATTACAGAATCGTTAGGCAGAATCGTGGTAAAAAAACAAGCCGGGGTCAGTTACAGAGCAGGCAGTGGCATAAGGGGTGTGAAGGTGTGTGAAGGCAGGAACGGGGGATTAATAATTTAGTTTGGTATGGTAACGGCGAAAACAGTCAGTTACACAGAGGCCTGGTTGGGAAGGACAATTGGCACAATGGTAAGATGTGTCTCGTCTGACTCCTTTATTGGCACACACCTTAGATCTTTTTTGACGTCGTCGGCCTGTTTCTGTGGGAGGGACTTTATCGGGAAAATGACGCTCGGCGAGACGACTTAAAACATCAGATTGGATGGTTTGGGGTGCATCATTCGGGAAAATAAGGGCAGTGATAAGGTCCTCTTGGTAGCCAAGGAAGAGGTTGGGGTTTTGGGTGGAGTTGCGGTAAATTACATATGAATTATATATGGCCAATTGAAAAAAATAAATGGCAACTTTTTTGTACCAATGGTATGTCCACCTTGTGGCAAGATAGGGTTCAAGCATCTGGTCATTGAAGTCAACCCCCCCATAAACAAATTGTAGTCCTGGATGCATGTGGACTTTCGGATGGTGGTGCCACGCCTTCTGCCTGTTTCAACGACGGTATCATTATGGATGGAAGATAACATGTACACGTCTCTTCTGTCCTTCCACTTCACTGCCAGAACCTCCTTGTTTCGCAGACTTGCCGATTCTCCTCTTCTCAGCTTTTTATTCACAAGGCTTTGAGGAAAGCCTTTCCGGTTCTTTCTGATGGTGCCACATGCTGGCGTCTGCTTCCGGTGCAGGTTGTGGAACAGGGGAAGAGAGGTGTAAAAGTTGTCCACGTCCAAGTGGTATCCTTTTTCCAATAGGGGGTTAATGAGTTCCCAAACAATTTTGCCACTTGATCTCAAGTAGTCTGGGCAATTAGGGGGATTCAGCTGGGTGTCCTTGCCTTCATACACTCTGAAGGCATACAGGTACCTTGTGACTCGAAGAAAAGTATACCACTCTAAAAACAATCAATCCCCATTGTTTCTGTCCCAACAAACCAAGAGGGTGCTGGCTGTGCTCAATTACCATGAGATGAAAGAAAAATCCTGGATTGCCGCACTCCTCAGAAAACGATGTCTTTATTCAAAACATAAAAAACAACAAAAATTCAAATGGAAAAAACAGCCAAAATTCCTGCAGTCAACCAAGAAGTGGATTAGGAAAAAAGAGCTGACATGTTTCGCATCCTGGAGTGCGGCAATCCAGGATTTTTCTTTCATCTCATACCTTGTGACTCGGTTACACAATTTGTACACCTTCACACCATAGCAGGCTGTTTTGCTGGGGATAAATTGTTTCATTTGAAGCCTGCCACTAAATTTTATAAGAGACTCATCCAAACAGATGTGTTGGTCCGTGGGTATACAATTGGGGTAATTTCTCAGAAAAATAATTTAGTAAGGGACAAATTTTGAAAAGCCTGTCATGATTTGGGTGATTTTGGGGATGGCACTGGGTATTATCGTTAAAATGTAGGAATCTCATGATGTCGAAGGATCAGGATTTGGGCATTACGCTGGAGAAGATTGGCATGTGGTAGATGGGGTTTTTGGACCAAAAGGAACGTGAAGTGTTTTTTGGGTTGAGTCCCATACATAATGTGAGGCCTAAAAAAAATTCAACTCCTCCACCGTTAGGTCTCTCCACTGGAAGGGACGTGCATGATATGACGTGGGATTATTTGCAATAAATTGCTGTGCAAATAGGTTGCACTGGGCCACAATTCCGGATAGCATGTCCTCTATAAACATGAGGTTAAAATAATCGATTGGGGAAAAATTCTCCGTGTCCACCTGGATTCCTGGCTGGACAGTGAAAGGGGGGATGTTGGCTTCTCCTAAAGTAGGAGGAAGCCACAAGGGGTTCTGAAGGGCATGGGGAAGGCTGGCATGGGTCCTTGACCTTACTTGCCGAGGCACTGCGGTGCTGGTGGATGGCACTTCGGTGCTGGTGGATGGCACTGCAGTGCTGGTGGATGGCACTGCAGTACTGGTGGATGGCACTGCAGTGCTGGTGGATGGCACTGCCTCCTCACCAGAACGCCTTCGTTTAGCGGTCCGGCTATCTTCCTCCTCTGAATCACTCAGTGTTGCGCTACTGAAGGTTAGCTCATAATTGACGTCAAACTCAGAATCGGAATTGGAAATTGAAATGGAATCTGAAAGAGAGAGCTCCACGTTGCTCTCGTCGGGCGCGGAAAGAATTTGGTATGCCTCCTCGACGGAATAGAATCTTTTTGACATGGTTGCTGGTGCGACTACACAGGTGTGTGCTAAGCCTTCACTGATGGGCACTGATGAGGTGGAGCAGATGGGCACTGATGAGGTGGAGCAGATGGGCACTGAGGAGGTGGAGCAGATGGGCACTGATGAGGTGGAGCAGATGGGCACTGATTGGCGGAGCAAATGGGCACTGATTGGCGGAGCAGATGGGCACTGATGAGGCGGCATAGATATGCAGTGACTAATTGCACAGATGGGCACTGATTGGCACAGGTGGGCACTGAGGTGGCACTGATGAGGCGGCACAGATGAGGCAGCAGAGATGAGGCGGCACAGGTGGGCACTGATTGGCGACACAGGTGGGCACTGATTGGCGGCACAGGCAGGCACTGATTGGCGACACAGGTGGGCACTGATGAGGTGGCACAGGTGGGCACTGCGCAGATTAGCACAGGTGGACACAGATCCTTTGGGGACTGAGATGGCACTGGGTTGGCACTGGGATGGTACTGGGATGGCACTGGGATGGCACTGGGATGACTCACAGTATCACTTTGTATCACTCACAGTATCACTTTGTAACACTTGCACTCACAGATCTTTCTCCCTCCTCACACGCTGTCTCTGTGTGAGGAGGGAGAGGCGGCAATGAGAGATGATCTCATATCTGATTGGCCGTTCATGGCGATCTGTGATTGGCTCTGTCCAAGGGACACGGCCAGCACAGAATTTCCCCACTGCGCGCTCGGGAGCGCGCGCGGGGACCGAGCAAAGGGGCGGACTTTAAATTACGTCCTCCTGGATTTTCAGGTCCGCAGTGACGCCGTCATTTGGCTATAGCGAGGGCCTCAAGCGGTTAAAATACCAATTGCCTTACATGAACGACTTGAAAAATCAATAAAAATCCCCACAAAATGGGCACGTAGTACATTTGACATACTGCTGTCATGATACATTCTCAATTTGTTTCAATAACCTTGGGGCTGATTTACTATTAACAATGTGCTGCGCTGGTTCATGGCTTGATTAGTACGCCAGATGAATCCTTAACCTCCTTAGCGGTAATCCCGAGTCCAGCTTGGGGTGAATTTTTTATACCAAAAGCAGGATCCCCGAGCCAGACTCGGAGCCGCCTCGCAGCATCAACAGGCACAAGTTACTTAACTTGTGCCTGGATCCTGCGATGCATCCCCGCTGTGTGAGCGAGCGGCGTCCTCGCTCGATTCACACAGTGCCCCGTGTGCCGCCGATCTCCGGTACCTGCGACGTTATGACGCACGGGGGCGCAGAATGGCGCCAAATTCAAAAAAGTCAATAAACACATTACATACAGTATACTGTAATATTACAGATTACAGTACTGTATGTAAAAAATACACACCCCCTTGTCCCTAGTGGTCTGCCCAGTGTTCTGCATGTACTTTTATAAAATAAAAACTGTTCTTTCTGCCTGGAAACTGTAGATTGTCCATAGCAACCAAAAGTGTCCCTTTATGTCAAAAGTGATTTTAGAGCAGCTAGAAAACAGCGATAATAAATTATAATCACTTGCAGAATTGAGCGATAGTGATTTGTGGGGAAATTTGTCATAAAAAAATAAAAGTAATGACAGCGACAATTCTTCAACTGAGAACATTTCAGTGTTTTTGATTTGATTACATTATTGAATAATTTTTATTATAATTACATTATTATTTGTT
This sequence comes from Rana temporaria, assembly GCF_905171775.1. Classification (NCBI taxonomy): domain Eukaryota; kingdom Metazoa; phylum Chordata; class Amphibia; order Anura; family Ranidae; genus Rana; species Rana temporaria. Next base: position 288,474,885 of record NC_053491.1, on the reverse strand, counting down.
ATAATTATTTATAGTTATTTATTATATTATAATTTTGTGTTCCAAACTTTATCATACCCGGGATGTCTACTAGACTCTTGTTTGGACAGATTTAAGTGAGTTATTCCTAAGAATTACAGGCCTACAATGTAAAACGCCAAATTTCCATGCAAAATAATTGTACTGCTTTTGGTACAAAATTCCAGACATAATCATACCACCAGGGAGGTTAATTAGGCACATGAACCAGCGCAGCAGAGGGCGCAATGCAATTAATATGTAAAGCCGCCGCAGAACTCCCTTTAGAAGTCTATTGGAGAAATCAAAAGTGTTAATTTTCAAGGTTAATATGCTAGTTTTTGTCCTAAAAAGTGTATCAATGTTTTTTTTTTTTTTTTAAATGGCCGTTTTTTTCGGGAACAGTGAATTTAATAATGCTTAAAGTGCAACAATAAAAGTGAAATATTCCTTTACATTTCGTACCTAGGGGGGGTGTAAGTAAGCATGTGAAATAGGGCGTGTTTCCCGTACTTAGCACTGTCCTTGCTCAAAATGACCTTCTGAAGGAAAAAAAGGCATTAAAAAAATCACTCGCGGCTATAATGAATTGTCGTCTCCCGGCAATTCAGAGCAAATTCATTCATAAAAAAAAAAGCGTGGGGTCCCCCCAAATTCCATTACCAGGCCCTTCAGGTCAGGTATGGATATTAAGGGGAACCCCGCCGTAAAAAGAAAAAAAAATGACGTGGGGTTCCCCCAAATATCCATACCAGGCCCTTCAGGTCTGGTATGGATTTTAAGGGGAACTCCACCCCAAATTTATTAAAAAAAATGGCGTGAAGTTCCCCCAAAAATCCAAACCAGACCCCTTATCCGAGCACATAACCTGGCCGGCCGCAGAAAAGAAGGGGGAACAGAGTGCGCCCCCCCTCTCCTGAACCGTACCAGGCCATATGCCCTCAACATAGGGAGGGTGCTTTGGGGTCCCCCCAAAGCACCTTGTCCCCATGTTGATGGGAACAAGGGCCTCATCCCCACAACCCTGGCCGGTGGTTGTGGGGGTCTGCGGGCAGGGGGCTTATCGGAATCTGGAAGATCCCTTTAACAAAGGGGACCCCCAGATCCTGGCCCCCCTGTGTGAAATGGTAATGGGGTACATTGTACCTCAACCATTTCACAAAAAAAGTGTCAAAAATGACAATAGCCGGTTTTTGACAATTCCTTTATTAATGTATTCTTCTTCTTCTTTTCAGCTTTCATTTGGGTTTCTTCCTCTATCTTCTTCTTCTTCCTCTGCTTCTTTCTTGGGTCTTCTCGTCCGCATCTTGCACCAGCTTCTTCCTCCATCTTTTTCTCCTGCCTTCGGTCTTCTCGTCCGCATCCTGCTTCTTCTTCCCCGGACGATCCGCTTGCAATTGAAGTTCCCGCTGTGGGACGCTCCTGTGAACCTGCCCCCTCTAACGCCATGGGGAAAGACATAAGAAAGTCCCTGTGTGGTACATGTGCGTCACAGGAGCGTCACACAGCGGGAACTTCAATTGGAAGCGGATCGTCCGCATCTTGCACGGCTTCTTCTTCCCCGGACAATCCGCTTGCAATTGGGCTCTTAAAGGTGAAGTACCTGTACTTGCCTGTGCCCAGCCGTGCCATTCTACCGATGTATATCGGCATTAGGCGGTCCTTAAGTGGTTAAAAATGTATTTTTTACAGAAAGCATACAAAACAAATTACATTAAAATTCATTTAGTTGTTCATAAATGTGCCTTGAAACAAGAATAACACTCCACCTGCATGTCATATATAGTATACTTAGAATAGGGGACCCATAGGTCACTTTCCAATGGTTGATGCAATAGCATAAAATTGAAAGAGGCGGTGTGTCATAATACAGCTCAGCTCGACATGTTGCACATATTCAAAAGACACTTCTTCAGGAGCTTATGGTGTATTAGTTTTAAAATCAAAAGGTATAAAATAGAAGGAGAACAAGGTGGACAGCACAGCTGAAAATACAGGGATAAATCCTCACGTAGCTTCTAGGCCAATCTGTAAAACAAACTCACACAGGGACCTTGAGAAGATTGGTAGTACTGTAGCTTATAAGACCAGTGAGCATTGTTGATGGGCAACTGTAATGAAGCTTATGGATTAATCAGGGGATCCCCCACTAATTTTATATCTCTATTGTCCATATATTGAAGTTCCCATAGGGCATCGTCCTGGGTAAAGAATCCCCTGCAAATCTTTGCTTGAGATGACAGCTTCCGATCATGATAGAGGTGATTGTGAGGATAAACATTGCAGTTTTGGTTACTGAAGCTTCCTGATTCCCTCGTGAAGACTGAGGAGAAGAACAATGTAGTACCACACAGTATAGTGCTGCATGATTTGCCAAAGTAGTGCGCCCACTAATTTTTTCAATGTTACAGCTTATTTTACAGCTCATTCAAATGACTGCCATGTCAAAACTGGAACATAAGTGACCGTGTGGGAACATGCATGTGCGAATGCGCATATTCCACTGTGAACTGGCCCTACAGGTATGTAACGCTACCCCCGTAGGGGACGCTAGTGAATGTGGTCGTCTCCCACCATGCACAGCCAGGCATTTCCACTCACTTCAGAGACAAGAAGCAGTCCTTGCAGCTTTTTTTATTTTTTTATTAAGGGAATTGAACTTGGACAGGGAAGGGTGGATATGGGATGCTCATTTGATCAGTAGGACTCTTTAGGGACTTAAACTATATACGTCCAGTATACACTTTCATTCCTCTTCTACCTCAAAAACATCTTGCTTGCAGATTGTTACTCCCAGGACCAGCTAGCACAGGTTCTAGATCCAACACAAACTTAGCAGGATTTTAGCAGAATGCTCTTTGCAGGCAGGGATCGCTGCCCCCTTTAATGTAGCAAAAATAGAAGTCTATGGTGCTAGCTGTCCTATCTGTTGCTACTGCTTCCAACACCACCTCTTCAGGCCCTGCCAGCCCTACTGGCTGCAGCTGCCCCGTTCTCCTGCCTGTGCCACCACAGTGCTCCTGACTGGCTCTGCATCCATCCCAGACTGCTCCATATTAGTCCTCTCAGATATGCCTATCAGTCCTCCTGACTGTGTGTCACTCACCAGCCCTCTTGGTTATTCTATATCCTCCTGGATACTTGCCTGGTAGTGTCCTCCTACTGTCCACCTCTTGCTCCCATGCCTTATGACCAGGACACCTCCTTGTGTCTTGAAGAGGGTCCTGTCTGCACCTGGGACCTGGCCAAAGGTCACCCCCCCACACACACTGGGGAGCTATCTCTTAGGACATGACAGCCTAACTCTTCATCCCCAGCTTCCACCCGAACTCTACACTCCCCTGCTGAGCTAACCCTGAGTATTTGAGGGGGTTAGCTCCTGTTGGGGATTGGTCAGGGCCCTCATAATACTCTAGCTAGCTCCTCCTGGACTCCTCCTATCTGCTTCTGGAATATTTTCCAAGTTTCCAGCTAGCAGGGAGGAGTTCACCAGAGAAGCTGCTGATGAGTCATCCAGCCCATCTGAGTCACTCAAACCCTGAACCAGAAAATGCACAGAAATTTACCTACACTAATGCCGCATACACACGATCATTTTTTGGCATGAAAAAAAACATGTTTTTAAAAAATTTCATTCAAAATGATCGTGTGTGGGCTTCACATCATTTTTCAGGTTCTGAAAAACGACAAAAACAAAAATTCGAACATGCTGCATTTTTTAACGACGTTTTAAATTATGTTGTTTTTTGGGTTGTAAAAAATTATCGTGTGTGGGCTAAAACGACGTTAAAAACCCGCGCATGCTCAGAAGCAAGTTATGAGACAGGAGCGTTTGTTCTGATAAAACTACCATTCGTAATGGAGTAAGCACATTCATCACGCTGTAACAGACAGAAAAGCGCGAGTCATCTTTTACTAACAAAGAATCAGCTAAAGCAGCCCCAAGGGTGGCGTCATCCGCATGGAACTTCCCCTTTAGAGTGCCGTCATACGTGCTGTACGTCACCACGCTTTGCTAGAGCATTTTTTTAAAACGATGGTGTGTGGGCAACGTCGTTTTAATGATGAAGTTGAAACATTTTGTTTTTCTACATGCCGAAAAACATCATTTTTTTCATGCCGAAAATGATTGTGTGTACGCGGCATAACAAACAAAAACCCTAGCACTCTAGCAAAACAGCTAGGGTGTGCTACAGGTAAATACTTATATCACCATCAATTCACTTAGCGTTTTACATACTGTACATTCACATCAGTCCCTGTTGTCAAAGAACTTACAATCAAGGGCCCCTATCACATTCTAGAGCTAAGTAACCTAGCAGTATTAGAGTGTGGGAGGAAACCCAGGCAATACAAAAAATTCTCCTGTGCTCTGGTGTTTTTGTTATGGGGTAATGCAGTCCAATCGTAAGATAAAATCACAGGTCTTGCAGCCCTCCTCTGAACCATGGGTGTTCATAGACTAAGAGAAAAGAAAAAAACAAAAGAGGGAGGGCACACCGACCTAGTGCATTATCATAAGAGATTTTTATTTTAGTAAAAACAGGTAATTTATACTCACAAACGAGAGTTTGAATACAGCTTTGTCAATTAATCAGACCAGTCTTCTTGGTCCCTGCCAGCAAGACTTGATGATACTGAGGATTTAATGGTACCCTTTAGCGGCGGAACGGCTAACGTTTCTGGGGCGCACCCCTTTCCTCAGAGCCTGAGAGGTCTGTTATGGCTCTCTCCAGAAAGCCCTCCAGTATATATATGTGTGTATGTGTGTAGATAGGCACCTGCGCAGAGCTAACAAATCCCACCCCCAAATCAGTCCATAAAGGGAAGCAAGAATCTGCCTCCCTGAAGTATACTAGCAGATGCCCAACTATGGAAACATCAGCCTGCACTCACCTGCATGCTGTCTCAACCAGGAAGTGCGAGCGGCTCCTGCGTTCCAGTCGTACTGGCACTTCCGGTTTGGCCGGAACGTAATTTACGCCCATACGCGCTCGCCCTGTACAGGCGGCGCATACTGGAACTGCACTATCAGGAGCTGTGGGTGTATTGACACTACACCCACCTCCTCTGATACAATGGGATCAGTGATTCAGGCTCACCACTATCGTCAATACTCCCTCTAGTGGCCAGAAGATAGAAAAGCGGGGAAACGGCAGATATGGGGAGAAAAACATATAGCTATGGCTACGCAAAAAATGAATTTTTGGTACAATGAAACCAAGAGGGGGGGGGGGGGTTTGGGGGAGGGGAGAGGAAGCCGGTAGAGATCAGGTAAAACCTAACTCGCAGACCCTCAGTGCATAGCTACACACACACACACACACACACACACACACATAAAGGCATAGGGCAACAAAGCTATATAGTAGTGTACTGTATCACAAAGCTGAAGCTCCAGCTATAGCTATACGGTATGCACACAGTGGGTGGGGCTTTAAGGAAGGAACATCCAGTATTGCCTAATACTCAATAAATACAGATAAAATATAATAATAGATTAATAAAATAAACCTTTCTAAAATATATAAAAAAAAAAACAAATTTTAAATACAAAACCCAATATTTGAAATTCTAAATTTATAATTGATAAAATTAGTATGATGATTCATAATACTAATGCCAGGTACATCAATAGATGGACTCATATACATCTATCGTCTCAGCAAAGGGTCCAATCAACTATAGTTCATTAATGGAACCAGAGAGAGGGAGAGCGCCCATACTCTCATGTAGGATTGAGTGGATATAGCTCTCTCCAAGTAAAAGATTTATACTAATAGTAAATGGATAACATCACTAAAAACACTTGAATTAGGAAACCCAGGCAAGCACAGGGAGAGCAGGCAGGGTCCTGGCTTAAATTTGAACCCAGGACCCCAGTACTGCAAGGCAGAAACGATAGCCATAACCTAATGGTAATAGTTAAAAAAGAATGTGAATGTGCTATGTGGTGATAGCCATAGACAAGCTATCTGCTTACGTGAAATATATAGCGATCTTGAGACTGCTATATTAGTTGGGGGGATGAAAAATTCCTTGTCCACCGTGCCCAGCAAGCATGTGACAGGGTGTAGCGGAACAGTGGATTGATATATAGATGATATGGTATTAGTTATCGTACTCCAATATCTGAATAGTTTGGGGCAGTGCCACATCAGGTGTATAAGATCCCTGTTAGCCCCCCCACATCTGGGGCACAGAGGGGAATCCCTCCTGCCCCATCTGTGAAGTAGCACCGAGGTACGGTAGGTTCTGTGTAAAATGAAGAGTTGGGATAGCCTATACGATAAAGACACCAAGACGATTGGCAGAGACTGTAAGCACAGATCCTAGCCCTTGCCCCCAATCTCTCCTAGGTCCTGCTCCAACCTATGTCTATACAGAAGTTTTGCTGCATCCTGCATTTTAGATGAGAGTGTGTTATATATTTGTGAGATCATTCCTTTTTTATTCTGTGTGTTAAGTATGTAAGTTATTATGGGATGTTCTATGATGTTCAACATGGACAGTTGTGTCTGTGATTGCACAGCATGCCGGAGTTGGAGGTATTTATAAAAGTTATGTCTTGGTAGCCCGAACTCCTCCTGTAAATCAGTGAAGGATTTAAAGATGGTCTGTGAATAGAGTGATGTATTTTGCCCTTAGTCTTTAGCCTCCCAGGACTGGAACCCCTCTAGTTTCTGCAGCTCCATGTAGGAAGGATTACGCCACAGTGGGGTGTGTATTGTGAAGCCCTGTATACCCAAGCTATGTTTAATGAGGCCCCATAGTTTGGACAGTAAGTTTATGGTAGGAATCGATGCAGGGTATTCGGGAGATCTGCCTCAAGATGCGAAGTGGCGAGGAGGTCCAATGTGGCGTGATATAGTATGTTACAGATAGGGTCTGTTGAACTCCTCCCCAACCACCCAAGTGCTGCAGCTGTGAGGCCAGGAAATAGAGTCGCATGTTAGGGACTGCCAACCCCCCCTGGTCTTTACTGTACTGCAATGTGAATAATTTGATTCTAGTGATCTTTTTTTTCCAAAGGAGGCTTCTAAAGACAGTGTCAATGCGTGTGAACCACCTACGTGGCATCCATTGCGGGGAGTTATGTAGTATGTATAATAGCTGAGGTGCCCATACCATCTTTATAAGAAGAAATGGGTAACTTGCACCAGGCGCTGCATTTGGTTTGTATCTTAGTGATCATAGGGAGCAAGTTCAGAGTTAGATATCTAGAGGTATCCGGAGTAACCTGTACTCCCAAATACTTAAATGAGGAGACAACCTGGAGAGACCGGGCGCACTCTGGCAGTGGGGCTTTAAGTTCATCCAAGGGCAGGAGGGCTGACTTGCTCCAGTTTATGGAGAAGCCAACGAAGGTGCCAAATTGTGTGATTAAAGACGTTTAGTAGTGAAGTGAAAGTATCTCCCAGATATAGGAGAGTGTCATCTGCATACAGTGATATTTTATCAACTGCAGGGTCTCTCACGAAGCTGGATATCAATGGCGATGCTCTCACCATCTCTGCCAGTGGTTCCAGTGCTAAGGGAAACAACAAGGGTGACAAAGGGCACCCCTGCCTCGTGTCTCTGTAAAGAGGGAAAGTGTCCGAGAGATTACCATTAATATGCAGCCTGGCGGTGGGGTTTGTGTATAGTAGTTGGACCCATTTAATGAAATTCTTCCCCAGACCGAACCTCTCCAGGACCTCCCACAAATATGGCTACTCTACGCTGTCAAAGGCTTTGGCTTTGACTGCCCTATTATCCTGAGTGTCCACTGGGATCTGCAGATTGAGGAATAAATGTCTTATGTTTAGTGCTGTAGATCTGGAGGGGATAAACCCTGATTGGTCACAGTGAATGAGCTTTTGAATGACAGACGCTAGACGAGTGGCCAGCACTCTGACCGGTAGTTTCAAGCCCGTTGTGAGCAGAAAGATGGGCCTATAGGAGTTTGGGAGAAGTGGATCCTTGCCTGGCTTAAGTATCATAATTATAGTGGCCTCTGTCATGGATGGGGCAATTGACCTAGTTCTAGGGCTTCTGTTAAGGTCAGCTTTAGTTGTGGTAGCATAGTGTCAGCATACTTTTTGTATACCTCTGCCGGCAGTCCGTCTGCTCCCAGGGACCTGCCCGGAGGTGAAAGGGACAGGGCCTCTGAGAGTTTGTCGGTCGTGAGAGGGGCATGTCCCTATAAGACCGCTCAAGACGTGGCAGATTACACCCCAAGAGGAAGTCCCGGATATCAGTGGGAGCAGAGGAGACCTTAGAAGAATATACGTCTTCATAGAACGTTTGAAATATTGTGATAACCTCCGGATGTGCATTTACTACCCGGCCGGTGGCATCTTGGACTGCCGCTATGAATGAGGGGTCTCTACCGGACTTAGCCATCATGGGCAACATATGTCCGGTGTTCTCCCCTTCCTCATAGTATTTCTGTTGCAAAATAAAACGCTTGTTTTCTGCCTTCGATGTTGTCATATTATTAGACAACTTTTGTGCCTCCAACCATCTCCTTTCGGTATGGTCAGTCGGGTTTGCAATGAATCCGGATTCTGCCTCCCTTAGTTCCTGCAGGACAGAAAGCAGGGGGTGATGGTGGCTGCTGTGGCACCGCAGGGGGAGATTGGAGGCAGGGGGAGATTGGAGGCACAGCAGAGGGGGGTGGTGGCACCGCAGAGGGTGGGGGATGGAGACAGGGGTTGTTGGTGGCACCGCAGAAGGGGATGGAGGCAGGGGGAGATTGGAGGCAGGTGGAGATTGTGGCACTGTACAGGTGGATGAAGGCAGGGGGTGTTGGTGGCAGAGGGGGACGGAGGCAGGGGGTGATATAACAAAATAATTTTCCCTTATTTTATCGAAAATAACAAAAATATGTTTTTTTACCTTAATATCTACCTTAAATCACATTGCTATTTGCCTAGCGTACTTGTTTGTAGCCTAAATACTGAAATTTGCACCTACAAATGTAATTTTGTAACTTTTGTAAAATGCCAGTAAAAACTTGGCTGCGCCAGTAAATTTCGGGTGTCGTGCCAGTAAATTTCAATCTGGTAGGTTGGCAAAACTGACTGAGTATCAGCAATGTATGATAGCATCTCCTCGTAACAAAGACCAAGGTCAATCATGGAGAGGCCCCTGAGTGATGCAGAGTGGCAGGAATATGTCTTAGTTTGTTTTGTTTTTTTAGACACCAGACATCATGCAGTCCCATCTCCATCAGTAGATGGGCAAATGGTGTCGGGCCACTCATCTTAAATCTATCAGGGAGGGCCATCAAAAATGTATCTAGCTGGAAGTTTAAATAATTATTAAAGTCGCCCACAATAAGAGCCAGAACATTAGGGTGATGGGCCAGAAAGCTTGCCAAAATGTTTATAACCTCTGCAGAAAAGGGAGGTGGTATATATACATTTGCTAATATACATTCTAAGCCCTCCAGGTTGCACCTGAGAAACATATACCTCTCCTTGTCATCTATCAATGAGAGTGCACATGTAAAGGGGATCCCCTGGGGATCAGTATACTTACTCCCGGAGAAAACGAGGAATATGCAGAGTGAAACTGCCGGCAGAACATACGAGCTGAGAATTGTATGGATTGGTCTGTATGCATATGCGTTTCTTGTAAGCAAAGTATGGAGGACCGTAAGCGCTTAGCCCAGGGGCGGCTCCAGACATTTTTTTTGGGGGTGCTGTGTGGGTGCTGAAAGTATAAGTGGTGGTGCTAATGCGGCACGTGTTGCTCTCCTGTGGGCGTGGTTAAAAGTGGGTGTGGCCAAACGTGGGTGTTTTTTCATGGTCTCTCCCATTGTATAGACAAAATAGGGCCTTCAAGCACACAGAATTGATTGTTGGAGTAAAACAAGCCCTAATGGAACCAGCGATGATAAACCCCAGTATGTATAGGGTAAAGCAATGATAATCCCTAGTACATTTTAAGGCCAGCCAGAACACCCAGCACAGCATAACAGTGAGCAGCATACAGTGGAGGTCAGTGAGCAGTACACAGCATACAGTGCAGAGCAGGAGTGACCCTTAGAATGCCCAGATTAGGAGTGACCCCTTAGAGTGCAAAGAGATGGAGAGTGATCCCATAGAGAGAGGGCCAAGAGCAAGAGAGTGCTCCCTTTAGAGGACCCAGAGCAAGAGAGTGCTCCTGTTAGAGTGCCCACAGCAGGAGAGTGACCCCATAGAGCAGTGTTTCTCAACTCCAGTCCTCAAGGGAAATCCTGAAAACATGACCTGTTTGAGTGCCTTGAGGACTGGAGTTGAGAAACACTGCATATACAGTGCCCACAGCAGGAGAGTGACCCCATATACAGTGCCCACAGCAGGACAGTGACCCCATATACAGTGCCCACAGCAGGACAGTGCCCCCATATACAGTGCCCACAGCAGGAGAGTTACCCCATATACAGTGCCCACAGCAGGAGAGTTCCCTCTTTAAAGTGCCAGAGCAGAACAGTGCAGAACAGTGGCCCCTTGGAGTGCTCAGAGCAGGAGAGTTCCCCCTTAGAGAGAGTGCCCAGAGCAGCAGAGTGGCCCCATACACAGTGCCCACAGCACAACGGTGACCCATTACACAGTGCTCACAGCACAACAGTGACCCATTACACGGTGCCCACAGCACAATGGTGACCCCATACACAGAAGCCACAGCACAACGGTGACCCCCATACACAGTGTCCACAGCACAACAGTGACCCATTACACAGTGCCCACAGCACAACGGTGACCTATTACACGGTGCCCACTGCAGGACGGGTGACCCTATACACAGTGCCCACAGCAAGACAGGTGACCCCATACACAGTGCCCACAGCCGGATGGGTGACCCCATATACAGTGCCCACAGCACAACAGTGACCCCATACACAGTGCCCACAGTACAATGGTGACCCCATACACAGTGCCCACAGTACAACGGTGACCCATTACACAGTGCCCACAGCAGGACGAGTGACCCCATACACAGTGCCCACAGCACAATGGTGACCCCATACACAGTGCCCACAGCACAACGGTGACCCATTGCATGGTGCCTCATTACGCGGTGCCCACAGCAGGATGGGTGACCCCATACACAGTGCCCACAGAAGGACATGTGACCTCATACACAGTGCCCACAGCACACCGGTGACCCATTACACAGTTCCCACAGCAGGACAGGTGACCCCCATACACAGTGCCCACAGCACAATGGTGACCCCATACACATAGAGTCCAATGGTGCATCTGATCATCATTTGGGCACCCAATAAGAGGGCTGCTATCAGAGGATTTCCCTCAGAGTGTCCACTGCTCAGCCCAGATCCGGCATGCCCCTTACTCAGTGCCTGTGTAATGCAGCATGCTGCTATAGATTAGAGGACTGGAAAACCCCCCTCACTTCCAGGCTCAGCAGCTACATTAAAGTGGTTGTAAACCCACTGTTAACACTTGCACCTACAGGTAAGCCTAGATTAAGGAGATGTTTTCACAAAAACGGGCACCGCTGTCTACGGCACATGCACACTGTAGACAATGGTGCAGGCGCACATTTTTGTGAATGGCATTAACGAGGTTAATGCTGTGTTTTTGCACATGCGCGGGGACCTGCCAGTCCCGCGCGCAGCGCGGGAGTGACATCATTGCCGCTCCGGCCAATCACAGCACCGGAGCGGTGAAAATAGGAACTAGCGACAAGGGGACATGGCGGCGGCGGTGAACGGGACTGAGGCGGACTATGGGGGCTTCGATCTCAGGTAAGTGACACATAATGAGCTAGTATGCTGTGCATACTAGCTCATTATGCCTTTTTCTTACAGGTTATTTAAAAAAAAAACAGAACGATGCCTGCAGCAGTGATCAGCCTCACTCCTCCTAAGCCTTCCTCCTCGGACCACACTATGTGACACACACCCCTCTTGTCCTCTGACACTGGCAGGCTCAGTCAGCCCTGCAGACTGCAATGCACTAGTTCTGCTCCGTTCTACTCCCTCCCTCCTCCTCCCACCAAATAAGGAAACAGCTGCTCTCCTCCTCTTTAGAATACCTGCTTCCTCCAGGTTCCTGTGGCACTGCACAGGGCTGGGCTCTCTCGGCTGCTTCCATCCAAATTCATATTTTGCCAGCAAATGCAGGAGATAGCACGTGTCACCACCAGCAACCGGAGCAATCCGCCACTGATGCAGGCTCACCACGCAACCCCTGCTGGGTCTAACTGATCATTAGCAGCTTATTCGGCTGTATCGCTCCACTTTAAAAAGGAGTCCCTAGCCTCTTGCAGACAGGATTCACAGCAGTTACCAAATATTTTTTTTTTTATCCTGTAACTGTACTGTAATACCTCTGTGGAAATTTTGGGGGTGCTATGAGGGTGCTTGAAGATTTTTTGGGGGAGCTTCAGCACACCCAAGCACCCACCTGGAGCCGCCCCTGGCTTAGCCATGTGTGCCACAGCCAGCCTTTTCACTCTGCTACTCAGTCCCTGCACATTCCAACTAAGCACTACATGAGATCTGGCCATGTCATATTATTATAAAATGTCCGACAATAGCATTGTATGCAAATAGGGAAAAGAAAAACATTTCCTCAAGCGCGTTGAAGTTCAGTTTTTGTTGCGGGATCAGCAATAAGCAGAAGGATCATCAATCTGGAGTTCTGTATGGGGTCCTGGTCCGTGAGGATAAGCACCAAACAGGCCAACAGGGCTTTTACAAAAAAACTTTTAAGAAAAATCTTCATCCCCATGGGACTGTCAAGGCGTCCTGAGTGTGGGGAGACAAGACCCTTGGCCTGTTGTTGATGCGGTTCGTGAGCCTAAATGGCGCACCATGCAAAATGGGGTTGATAGCATAATTTTCTGTCATCTTTTAGGGCATCCGCCTTGCCAAGAATGTAGTAGCAGTAGGGAAGGATATACGGTGTCAAGGATTGTGTTCTGCATACCGTGAGATTATGTGCATCATACAGCCAGTCTGCGATTTGCTGCCTCCTCTTGGATGAAGCGTTCCTCTCTGTCAAGCCATTGCGACACCAATGTAGTCTGTCAAAGAAGTGGACCTGGTCTCTGGCCACCACACAGATTTGGGAGGGGTATAGCATAGAGTATTGTACATTGAGGCCCCTCAATCGTTTCTTTACATCATTGAATTGTGCTCTCTGCTTCTGCACTTCCGCAGAGAAATTTTGGAGTTAGCCATTTTTAGGGCGTCTCCCAGATTCCTGGCTTTTGAGAGTATAAAGTTTCTATCTTTGTAGTTGAGTAGATTGAACAAGAACGTGCGAGGCGGGTTGCCCAGTGGTAATGGTCTCATGTGTACTCTATGGACTCTTTCGACGCAAAACATGGGAGAAAAGGCTTCTTTCCCATATATCTGGAGAAGCCACTGTACAATAAATTGTACGGGGTTCCTTCCTTCGGTCTTTTCAGGAATGTCGATCGCTCTGACATTATTTCTCCTCATCCTATTTTCCATGTCATCTATGCAGGCAGCATGCTTGTCTACCGCCATTGTATTGTAGTGCACCTCCCCTTGTATAGGGGCCCATTAATCCTCCAATGTGCTCAGTCTGCCCGCAATTTTTGCATGTCTTGTCTAACAAAAGATAGTTCAGTTTTAACTCTTTTAGTTTCTAAGGTTAGGGATGCTATAGAGGTGTTTAGGGATGAGCTTTATGTTCGGGTCGAACATGAGTTTGACTCGAACATTGGCTGTTTGCCCGTTCGCCGAATAGCAAACAATTTGGAATATTCGCAGCAAATTCAAAAGCTGCGGAACACCCTTTAAAAGTCTATGGGAGAAATCAAAAGTGCTAATTTTAAAGGTTAATATGCAAGTTATCGTCATAAAAAGTGTTTGGGGGCCTGGGTCCTGCCCCAGGGGACATGTATCAATGCAAAAAAAAGATTTAAAAAGGCATTTTTTTGCCGTGATTGTAATAATACTTAAAGTGAAACAATAAAAGTGAAATATTCCTTAAAATGTCATACCTGGGGGGTGTCTATAGTATGCCAGTAAAGTAGCACATGTTTCCCGTGCTTAGAAAAGTCCCTGCACAAAATGATATTTCTAATGGAAAAAAATAATTTAAAACTACTCGCGGCTATAATGAATTGTCGGGTGCCGGCAATACAGCTAAAAGTCATTGAAAAAAACGACATGGGTCCCACCCAGTCCATTACCAGGCCCTTTGGGTCTGGTATGAATATTAAGGGGAACTCCGAACCAAAAAAATAAAATAAAAAATGCGTTTCAGGTCTGGTATAGATATTAAGAGGAACCCTGCGCCAAATAAAAAAAATGGTGTAGGCGTCCCCCTCAAAATCCATACCAGACCCCTCAGGGGAACCCCACGCTATTTTTTTTTAATTTTGGCGCAGGGTTCCCCTTAAAATCCATACTAGACCTGAAGGGTCTGGTATGGATTTTGAGGGGGACCCCTACACCATTTTCCCCCCCAAAAAAATCCATACCAGACCCTTATCCGAGCATGCAACCTGGCAGGCCACAGGAAAAGAGGGGGGAACAAGAGAGCGCGCCCCCTCCTGGACCGTACCAGGTCACATTCCCTCAACATCCTCCCCATGTTGAGGGCATGTGGCCCGGTACGGTTCAGGAGGGAGGGCACTCTCTCGTCCCCCTCTCTTTTCCTGCGACCTACCAGGTTGCGTGCTCAGATAAGGGTCTGGTATGGATTTTTGGGGGGAACCCCATGCCATTTTTTTTATTTTAGCGCGGGGTTCCCCTTAAAATCCATACCAGACCTGAAGGGTCTGGTATGGATTTTGAGGGGGACCCCTACACCATCTTTTTTTAATTTGTTGCAGGGTTTCCCTTAATATCCATACTAGACCTGAAGGGCCTGGTAATGGAATTTGGGGGACCCCCACACATTTTTTCTATTTTGGTTCGGGGTTCTACTTAATATTCATACCAGACCCAAAGGGCATGGTAATGGACACGCCGTTTTTTTCAATGACTTTTATCTGTATTGCCGGGACCCAACAATTCATTATAGCCGCGCATAGTTTAAGATTATTTTTTTTCCTTTAGAAATGCCATTTTGTGCAGGGACTGTTATAAACACGGGAAACATGTGCATATTTACAGGCATACTATAGACACCCCCCAGGTACGAAATTTAAATTAATATTTCACTTTATTGTTTCACTTTAAGCATTATTAAAATCACTGCTACCGAAAAAAAACTGTTTTTTTTTGCATTGGTACAGAACCCAGGTCCCCAAGCACCTTTTATGACAATAACTTACATTTTAACCTGTAAAATTAGCACTTTTACTTTTTCATGTTCGTGTCCCATAGACTTAACAGTGTTTGCATGTTCAAACAAATTTTTGCCTGTTCGCATGTTCTGCTGCGAACCGAACTGGGGGGTGTTTGGCTCATCCCTAGAGGTGTTGCATGAGAGCACTGCAACAATAATGTCTCTGAGAGTGGGCTCTGGACTATCCTGGTCAGGGGCATGGGCTGAAGGTTTGTCTGACACGCATACTAGGGTACTCACACTTTCCCATGGAAGACAAGGTGTAGCAGGGTCCTCAAGCGGTATGGTGTCATCAGCCTCGTTGCGGTCATCATCTGGGCCAGGGGGGGTGAGTGCAGACTGAGGGGAGTCTCTAGGTGCCATTTTGCAGTGAAGCTTCATAGCTGCAGCCTTGTACGTCTCCTTTGCAGCACAAGGTGGCCCACTGCAAGCTTGGCCAGCTTGGTCCGGAGTGCAGCGGGATGCTGATCCCCGCTTTGACATAGTGCCCAGTAGAGCCAAGGATACCTCCGTAAAATCGCCCTGCTAGTGGCTGAAAAGTGGCACAAAAGAGCCTCTTATACAGCAGTAATACACCTCTATAATAAGGAGCACTTTACCGCTAACGGCAGACACTTTCAGTGTGTAAGCAGCCTTAATCAAGCAGCTGTCTCTGGAATGTGGTAGGAAGTGTAGGTGAGCCCAGGGAGAACATGCAAACTCCATGTAGGTAGTTTCCTGACTGGGATTTGGATCCAGGGCCCCAGTGCTGCAAGGCAGATGTGCTAATTAGAGCCTAATGATAATGCATTCAAAAATGCACACAGCAAAATACTATTTTATATATTGCAGGTATTTATATAACGTTATCATATGCAGTGCTTTACATATTGTAAAGTCATATCAATCTCTGTCCTCAAGGAGCTTACAATCTAAAGCTCCTAGTTCACATACATCCACATACCAGGGACAGGTAATCAAGCAGCTGTCATTGCAATGTGGTAGGAAGTGTGGGTGAGCCCAGGAAGAACATGCAAACTCCATGCAGGTAGTGTCCTGGCTGGGATTTGGATCCAGAGCCCCAGTGCTGCAAGGCAGATGTGCTAATTAGAATATAATGATAATATGTAAAAAAAAAAGTGCACACAACGAAAAACTATTTTATTTATTACAGATATTTACATATCAATGTCATATGCAGTGCTTTACATATTGTACAGTCTCATCCATCTCCGTCCTCAAGAAGCCTGCAGGCAGCATCTTTGGGGCGCTCCCAAAACGCCACCTACCCATTGCAATGATTGCAACATGGGAGTTTTTAACCCCTATTTATGGCTTAAAAGCGCCCCGCTAGCGGCCAAAAAGCATTGCAAAAGCACCTCTTATATCGCAGTAAAGCTAAAACAAGCGACACTTTACCACTAACGGCTGACGCTTTCAGTGTGAAAGCAGCCACCAAGGAGCTGTCTCTGGAATGTGGTAGGAAGTGTATGTGAGCTCAGGGAGAACCTTGCAGGTAGTGTCTTGGCTGGTATTTGGATCCAGGTCCCCAGTGCTGCAAGGCAGATGTGCTAATTAGAATGTAATGATAATATGTAACACCAAATATTTACGCAACTTAAATCTATTTTATTTATTACAGATATTATATATATATATATATAAAACGCTGTTATATGCAGTGCTTTACATATTGTACAGTCTCATCTGTCTCTGTCATCAAGGAGCTTACAATCTAAGGCCCCTAGTTCACATACATCCACACTGAGGCAGTTTTCAGGCATTTTAGCACTATAAATAGCACCTGTTTGCGGGACGTTCGTAAAAGTCCTGAAAGCAGAATCTTTGGTGCGATTTGGAAGTGCTGTATACAGTGCTCCCATAACGCCACCTGCCCATTGCAATGATTGCAACACAGGAGTTTTTAACCCCCTTTTTTAGTTTAAAAGATCCCCGCTAGCGCCCGAAAAACGTGTCGCAAATGCGCCACTTATACAGCAGTAAAGCGCTGCTAACACAAGTGCCACTTTACCATTAACATCCGATGCTTTCAGTGGGAAAGTAGCCTTAAAGGGTTTGTAAGGGTTAAAAACATAAATAATAATTAAATAACAAACATACCATACTTACCTCAACTGTGCAGCTCGTTTTGCACAGAGTGGCCATGATCCTCGTGTTCTGGGGTCCTTCGGCGGCTGTCTCGGCTCCTCCCCGCAAGAGCTAACCCCCTTCTGGGAAGCGCTCTCCCAAGGGGGTTAGCTTGTGGGCGCGCTCCCATGTGATACAGTGGCGGCCATAGCCGTCAAGTGTATCACTTGGCCCCGCCTCCAGCAAGGTGTGCGAGAGTGCAAGGTGTTTTTTCACCTTAAAGGAGTGTTCCAGTCATTTTTAATGTTTATTAAAAGTCAGCAGCTACAAAAAGTGTAGCTGCTGGCTTTTAATAAACATACACTCACCTGCTCCACGTTCCAGCGACGCGCCGGCCAGGGCTCCGCTCCTCTCCCCCCCTCTCAGGCCGGCGTCTTCATTCTAAGTGTGGGCACCGGGCCGTGACAGCTTTCGGCTTCACAGCCGGGCACCCACTTTGCATGCGCGAGCGGCGCTGCGCCATCCGATCGCCTGGGACCTGTCACGTGTCCCAGGCGATCGCCTACAGGGAGGGGCTACCAAAAGGCGATTAGACTATTCGCCTTAGCAGCCCCTCGGTGGAAAGAGGAAGTGGGACAGGAAGTCCCACTCCTCCTGAAGCCCCCACTCCCCCCCCCCCAAAAAAAAATTACATGCTAAATGTGGCAAGTAAGGGGGCGAGGAGTGGATTAAGCGGAATTTCCACTTTTGGGTGGAACTCCACTTTAATGTATAGGATGCATCATGGTGAAAAAACACAAAGCTTTACAACCCCTTTAATCAAGCAGCTGTCTTTGGGATGTGGTAGGAAGTGTGGGAGAGCCCAGGAAGAACATGCAAACTCCATGCAGGTAGTGTTCTGGCTGGGATTTGGATCCAGGGCCCCAGTGCTGCAAGGCAGATGTGCTAATTAGAATGTAATGATAATATGTAACAAAAAATAAATAAAAATCACACAACGTAAAACTATTTACAGATATTTATAAAACGCTGTTATATGCAGTGCTTTACAATATTGTAGTCTCATCAGTCTCTGTCCTCAAGGAACTTACAATCAAAGGACCCCAGTAGTTCACATACCAGGGACAGTTCATCATTGGAATGTGGTAAGAAGTGTAGGTTAGCCCAGGGAGAGCATGCAAACTCCATGCAGGTAGTGTTCTGGCTGGGATTTGGTCCCAGTGTTACAAGGCAGATGTGCTAATTAGAATGTAATGATAATATGTAACAAAAAATAAATAAACATCACACAAAGTAAAACTATTTTATTTATTACAGATAGTTATATAATGTTACATATTGTAAAGTCATATCCGTCTCTGTCCTGAAGGAGCTTACAATCTAAGGCCCCTAGTTCACATACCAGGGACAGTCCATCATTGGAATGTGGTAGGAAGTGTAGGTGAGTCCAGGGAGAAGATGCAAACTCCATGCAGGTATTGTCCTGGCTGGGATTTGGAGCCAGGGCCCCAGTGTTGTAATGATGATAATAGAAATGCTATGAATGTGTGGCCCCTGATATAGAGATGGAACTAATGTTGTGCACTTTGGCTGTTTCTGTACTTGTCCGAACTCTCAGTCCTTCCCATGTGATGACGACGGACGGTTAACCCTTCCCTCCCTCGTTCTGCAGACAGCCGCCTCTCTCTGGCTCAGGCTCAGGCTCTCTCTCCGGCACGGCGCTGTCCACGGATGCGGTGCTGAAAGCTCGTGTCGGTTTCCTCACCCCCCCTTCCCCCCTCCTCCACTCCCACATCAGCCTCAGTGTCAGCAGCATCAGTACAGAGACAAGTAGCTGCCGCCCGCACCGAGCAGACCCAGCACAGCGGAGGAACACGTCCAATACTGTGCCAAGCCAAGGCCAGCGGCCGGGGTCATTGAGCCCAAGGTGTTGGGCTGCCTAAAAGTTGTCGGGAGGGGGGGACTCGTCCCCCATGTCCCCTTCCATTGTTTGCTCCTATGTCTGTAGCAAGCGAGCACTGCTCCGTTTTGATGTTGTACTGAGCTATGCGCATGCGCGGCACTTCAGAATTACTGCACTGGTCACAATAAGTTGGATGTCTTCTGCTCTTCACTGAAAGCCCCTAAATCATATCCAGAAAAAAAAAGGAAAAAAAAAAAGCCAAAGGGATGTTGAGATTCAGGAAAAGAGGTTACGCTGGGATCTGGTCACTCCAGGTTATCATTGCAATGGTCTGTGCACAGAGGTAAGTGATTGCAGATTGGAATGAAGGAGGTGGTGGTGGTGGAGGGGGGTGTTTTGTTTTGACTTTAAATAGACCAAAAAATGGTCCAGGGAGCTGGGATGGGGAACTGACAAAGATCTCTCTATTGTTTTGTCTTTGCTGTCTTTTAGTGCCAATGATCCCAGCAATATGTCACTGGTTAAAGAGACGGTTGATAGACTCTTGAAAGGCTATGACATCCGTTTAAGGCCAGATTTTGGAGGTAAATGACATGAATGAAGATTCATTATTGGCTAGATGATGCATTTGGAGGTGCATGGTCTTGTGTGTGTGTGTACCATACTGCTCATTTTTTATTTTTTTTACCTAGGACTGATGACAACTTCAAACTCATCTAGCAGTCACAAGCATATCTCACAATTAAAATAGTCCACCTTCTATAAAATGTCTATTATCTATCAGATGTGATCATGTCTTCTTCTTCCTATCACTATCCACCTGCCTGCCTGCTCTTAGCTTCTTAGCATGTTAACTCATGTGGCTGAGCATGTTGGGGCTACTCAGACATGTATGGATTGACTACTACAGCATGTGTGTGTAGAAAGAATCACAACCTATATGTCTATGTCTTATTACTTTTAAGAGTTGCAGGGCAGCTGTTATTTAACCCAGTACAGTGTTAGCAAAGCATGCATTTTTTTTTTAAATGTTATTTTAGAAGCGTATGCTAGAAATGGTTACCCTAAACCGCACAGGTGTATATGCCATTATTAAATGATAGTTTCTTCTCTTTAAATAATTATTGCCTTAAACTAAATGTAAATGTATAGTATGTTCTTCTTTAGATTTTGCTCCATTGTAGATCTTGCTCCATAGGTTAGTTATATCAAACCAGTAGATCAGGCAGTCAGAAAAGAGTTAAGTTCTTAGATATCTCAATGTGGACCTTCCTGTTGGCTTGCAGGTCCTCCTGTGGCGGTGGGAATGAACATAGATATTGCTAGTATAGACATGGTATCAGAAGTCAATATGGTAAGTCATATTTTTATTTCTGTAAAAAAAAAAAAAAAATGAAATTGGTAACAGTTGTTATTAAAGCTGCCTGTATTTTTAGTCCAACATATACAGTAATGGTCACATGCTATGATCGCAGTTGTGTCACCTGTTTGGGAATTGACCTTACGCTAAGAATGGATTTGATTAATGATCATTTTTACACAGATTTTTAAATGTTAAAATAATATGGTGCCTTGAATTTTATCCAACATTGGTATTTTAATAGATAAATAAATAAATAAATAAATAAATAAATAAATAAATAAATGTCAAATGAAATAGAATTCAGTGATATCGCTGTCTTAGTGTCCAGGTCTCATCACTGACAAGTCGTGACGACCTATTGACAGTCTTGTGTAGTACAGTCACTTTCTACGTATAGTAGCTTTTGATCGCTAAATTCAAGAAGCAGCATTTGACTTGTTTGCTTCATGCAATAGCATCCCCTGCTGACATATATGTTGCACTGCAGATCATAGACAAATTAGCTTTCCTTCTCCATTTGAGTTAAACATGGGTACTGGAGAGAAAGAAAAAAAAAGAGCAAGGTTGGAGAAGTTTGCTTCAGTTAGCAATAGCTTTGTTTGTTTGTTTAGCAACACTGAAGTACAATGATTTGTTGAGTTTACGGACATAATACATACAGTGTCTGCCCCAAGGCCATATTTTTACATGACACAGAATGTCCATATATCAGCTCATCTGTACTACTATTCAATTGCAACTTCAACTGTATGACATTGTAAATTATGCAATCGTTTACTGAGTAAAAACTTGCATAAGAAGCACGTGATGGCCATTTTGGCATTTGAATCAGGAATCACATTGGGCAGCAGAGATAAATTATTTTAATGTGTTTCTAAATCTTTGTAATGTAACTTCCTAACTGCTGGGAAGGTAGAATAACATTCCCTTGAACAGTATATGGTACATTTCATTTTTTTTTTCTCCAAGTTCAAAGGATGTCAGGAAGTGATTGCAGGGAAATGCTAATCAAGCTTGTGCTTATAACACAGCCTAAAACATTGATATGTATGCTGAATATTTGAATGTCAGGATGATAGCCTGCTTCGGCTTAGCAAGGGTTAAGCAATCAATCACTCTCTAAGTGTTAAATGAATATTCTCAGCAGAATGATGAGCCGCATTATTTTTCACGGGTCTTTTTCATTCCGATGTGTATATCCTGATAAACTCAATTGGGCTGATTGAACAAGTTAAGGGACAAATGCAGTTGCCTAGAGCAACCAGTTTTATAAAGATCTGAAACAGTAAACTGAAATCCAATTGGTTGCTATGGTTACTGCGCTATGCACATCATCATTGCTCTTTTCACTGCTTATTAAACAAGAATTACTGTGGTGCACATACACCTACATAGGAGACTTAATGGTAGTGATGATGCTTACTAACAAGTACTACATTTAAAAGCTTTTGAATATAATGAATGCACATGTGTTGAGTACTAAGTGGTTTGTTATAACAGTGGTACCTAGATGGTGTGCTGAAGACAATGTTAGAAATTATAGGAAGAAATGCTTGCTTTGTTGGCTTCTTACTTTCTGTTCAACTCAAAGGGCACAACATTGTACATTCAGCTTGCATTGGTTGTTAACCTGCAGATGACTGGGACAGCTTAGAATTCTATGCGCTTTAATGCAGACTAACTATTTCTGAATTCCTGGATATTTCCACATGCCATTTGAAGCTCTGATGTCATCAGTTAGTCATTGCATTCCCTAGGATTCCATTACAATGCTAACTCTGCCTCTCTCTAAGATACTATGCAAATTTGGTAAGCATCAAGGAAAATCGGGAGTATTGGCAAGCATAACGTGTTGACATATCAAAAGCATGTGAGTCTCCATCGTGCTAAAAATCAGCAATTTGTAGCATTTAGAGTGAAATACTGTTATTTACAGAGCAGCTACAAAATGGCTATGCAGCTGAAGAAAGGGAAAACATGAAAAATACTCCATCATAAAATAACTTCTGCTTTTTTTCCCCACTATATTTATTAAGGCTCGCCTTTTTAAAACATTTAGTGCTTTACGTCAGTGGAATATTTATTTTTCAGACCGTATTACATTTATTCTTTTATAGTTGTATAGGATTTAAAAGAATAATAGCTGACCCCTGAGAAAAGTGTTTGCTGTTATTTATTGCCATGGTTGATTTATACAAGTGTTAAAAAAAACTTCATTATCCTTGCTAAAGAAGAATTCATTAGAGGCAGGCGTGTTATCTTTGAACCAATTACAAGCTTCCAAAGGAAACTAAAAGTACAGTAGAGGACACTCAGGGGTCTATGTATAAAAAAATATAAAAAATTAACTAAAATGTTTTTTGAATGTTTGAGCATTCACACAAAAGTCACAAATAACACCCATAATGTTTGTAATATGTGTGAAATGTCAGTTTCTATTGCCTTCCTCAGGGTGAATGCACCATTCCCCATCATTTTATATGAAGAAAAGAGAAGGCCCATAGAAGTTAAAAAACATTTGACCAATAGAGAAAATAGCCTTACACTATAGGCTAAGAACATGCGACCAGAAGGGAAAATAATATGAGGTCTCTAAACTGTGTACAATGATCAGATTCTTTCACTGTTTAGGACCCCTGTTTGAACCCCTAATTGCAGCAGACACTGATATTTAGTAGCGATAAAATTACTGCTACTAAATGTGAGAGCTTCCAGCTCAAGGCAGCCTATACCCACTGGTGTCCTAACGACCAGCGACTCATGCCAGCCAGGCACATTCAGTTGTCAGCCAGGGATTCCAGATGACAGCTGCATGCAAACAAAGGGACAATGTAAAAAATAAATAAATAACATTGTGGATCCCCCCAAAATCCACACCAGACCCTTATCTGAGCATGTAGCCAGGTTGGCCACGGAATGGGTGGAAGAGCTTGGTCCCCCTCCTGAACCATACCAAGCCACATGCTCTTGACATAGGGAGGTACCTTGTCAGGGGGCAAAGCACTTTATGTCCATGTAGACAAGGACAAGGGCCTCTTCACCAAAACCCTGCCCTGGTGGTTGTAGAGATCTATGGGTGGGGGGCTATTTAGAATCTGAGTGCCCCCTTTAACATTAATAATGGCCCCCAGATACTGCCCCCATTCCCAAAAAATCAACATATGGTGACCTTCCAACGAATAAAAGCTCACATTAAAAAAGTCCCAAGCACACTAACATGGAGTGAGTGAGTGAAAAATGTATAAAGCGCAACACTTGCGAACTGAATCGCCTCTGGGCGCTGTTTCCATTCCTTCTGTAAGGAAACCCTTTACCTCAGAAGAGATGAGTTTTAATCATTCTCCTGAAGGCCAAGTGGTCCGACTCCAGTCGGATGGTGGTTGTTGGTAGTGCATTCCACAGTCGAGGTCCTTGGACAGCAAATCTCCGATCTCCTTTGGATTTGTATCTTGCCTTGGGTATTTCCAGTAGGTTTTGATTTGTTGATCGCAGAATGCGATTTGGGTTATGGGTTTTTATTTTTTCACATAGATATTGGGGAGCGTTTCCATGAATACACTTGTGTGTTAGGCAGAGTGCCTTAAAAGTGATTCTGTCTTTCACTGGAGACAACACCACAGGTAATTAAGTCTTTTAGATGGTTCACCTTTTTACAGATCTCTGTTAGTGGATAACATGTAACATTTCGCTAAAGGTGATGTTAGCCTTTAACTACCTCCCACCCGCCGTATAGTAAAATAACAGGATCTCCTCCCATTCTGGGACAATGTTATATGACATTGTCCCAGCGGGCGCTCTGGCACGGGAACGCGCCAAGTCCCTGGGACATGGCGTGACCCCGATCCCAGTAAACAGCAGATGATGCAGCTCTTTACCCATGTTATTGGCTGTGTCCAATCACAGCTGATCACATGTAAACACAAAATTGGCGTTTGTAGGCACTCCTCGAGAGACGATCAGTGGTATCTCCTTGCAGGGTAGACTGTACAGGTAATCAGGGCACTGATCATCAGTGCCTTGATTACAGTGCAGTGCCTAGAAAGTGATGCCAGTCTGTGCCCATCAGTGACACCAATCAATGCTGCCTTTTAGTTTCGCCCATCAGTGCTGCCTGTCAGTGCCCATCAGTACCACTTATCAGTGCTCATCAGTGCCACCTATCAGTGCCCATCAGTGCAGGATATTAGTGCCTCCACATCAGTGCCACCTAATCAGTGTCCTTCAGTGCCACCTCATTAGTGCCCATCAGTGCCGCCTCATCAGTGCCCATCAGTGCAGCCTATCAGTGCCCATTTTTTTTTTGTTAGGACCGCAGTCAGTTTTTTCAATAAAAACCCTTCTTTCTTTATTCCCTTTTTGCTTTTCTGCTCCTTCCCATCAACACACGTTATTTAATTTTTTTGCACCTGCCACTGTGTAGTGAGCACACTCGACACTATTGCTTGTGTAGTGGGCATACTCTTCAGGCATTCCTGTGTCACGTACTGATCTCATTCAAAACAACGTACATCCTTATGAGATGAGTTCCCCAAACCTGACACCCCCTGACACGTCAGCCTCTTCCCTGCATTGTATACAGACAGGGCATGTGTGGGCAGCACGGGTTGAATTCTTTTTTTTTTTCCAAACAATAGTTTTTTATTAAAGTATTATCATATTATACAAAGCTAGTACAATTAGATCATTTCAAGGTATATACAGCAGTATAAAGGAATACATCTTACAGGGAGATATAGATAGCGTACCTATGTGGGCTACATACTCTCTCTAAGGGTTGACGTCCAGAGGAGGTTAGGCCTGTCACCCCTTTCGGGTACAACTGTGAGCAGGCTAGATGCAAGATCGACAGTACGTGGGTTGAATTCTGATATGCATGCTCCTGTGTTGTGAAGAGTGTATCTAACATGCCTCCTCCCCATGCATTTCTTGCAATGCTGCTGGTCTTGGAAAAGTGCATGGATACAGAGACAAGTGATGTCAATCATGATACAGTGTGGTTTAGAAATCAGTGGGGGGATGGAATTGTTTGGTTGGGGTGATGGCAACCATGAGATCTCAGCTTCTACAACACACAGAAAGATGTGTTATATACACTTTCTACCCTAAGGTAAAGGGGACAAAATGCAAAATAAGCACAACGGGCATTGCTTATCTTCATTGTCATATGTCCCTTGTGCTTCTGTCTTTATGTCCCCCTGATGCCCCCACCCCTGATGCTGCAATCTTACAGTGTGGTGGGGGTTATAAGAGCTGGGGAGCTGTGATAGACTTTCATCAAGAGGGCCAGACTGTGCTGCCTTTTCTGCCCAACTCTTTTATTCATAGAAGCTGGTACTACAGCTTGTATGATCAAAACAGAATCTATGAGTGGAGGACAGGTGGATGATTGATCGGTCCGCCCCCTCCATTTATATCATTTATATATCATGTTTTATTAATAGAAGTTGGACCTGCTTCTGTAAATGGAATAGTTGGGCAGAAAGAGCAGGCATCGAGGGGGGCGGGAGCCTGAGACAGCTTCTCAGTTCTATTACCCCCCTGCTGCCCTGGAAGATTAAGGTGGTGGGGGTGGGGAATGGGGCATTGGATAAAGAATATTTCTATTGAATTAGAAGAGAGCAGCAGAAGAGACAAATGACAGTGAAGGTAAGTATTGTCCCATGGCTTATTTTGGAGTTTTTTTTGTAGGTAAATTTAGGCTTTAAAGTATAACTGAAGGCTAATATTTTTTTTTTTTTTTTTAGTTTTGGACAAAGTGGAAAGGGATTCAAACACCTGTCAATTTACTATCTGTGCCCCTGTTAGGGAAATTCACCCTCTCTATCTGTCCTGATTTCTTTTATCATTGAAAGTGAAATTAATAGAGAAGAAATCTTCCAATTGAGACACTAGTTCCAGTCCCCAAGAGGTTCTCTTAAGTTTCAGGGGTTTCCTCTCACTTCCTGTTTTGGCTATGGGACAGGAAGTGAAGGTAAATCTCCCCAATGGGACAAATATGGCATAAATAAACCTTACAGGGGTTATAACCCTCCCTTACTCTATCCAAAATGACAATAAAAGTGTTGTCTATAGTTCTATTTTAAGGATGAGCAGACCTGACAGTCCTAATAGATTCGATTTTATCATGTAGAAAGTTTTATTACTTGTTCTAACTTCAGCTAATACGAAACGATTATCTACTAGATATACAGTATAACAAGAAAATTATATTCATTCATTTTTGGTAGTTCATAACTGAAACTTTCAAAATTAAATTTGAAGTACAGGTATACAGGTAAATATATATAAAATACATTTAAGGCAGATGTTTTACCTGTCAATGTATTCCTGTCTATTAAAACAGGTGTAAAGGTTTTTTTTAATTTATTAAAATAATAAACATTTAACGTGTTATACTTACCTGCTTACCTGCAGCTTTGAGCCTCCTCTTCTGGGATCCCACAGTGACTTTATCCCTTCTGTATGTGCCGCCTTCGCAAGCCTGTGGGCTTGCTGCCAAGCTGGGCTGTGTGTGCCCATGGACAAACCCTGGACCTGCTTCCCCCGCTCCCTCCTCACAGGATTTGATTGACAGCATCAGGAACACAAACCGGCCCTGCTGCAGATGGGCACAGCGCTTTATCAAGACAGTACTCGGTTAAGTATATAGGAGGGTGAGGGAGTGATACTACTACTGGGGCATTTTTTTACCTTAATGCAGGGAATGCACTAAAGTGATAATAAAGGTTCAGTTTTAAAAAAAAAATAACAAACAGGTTATACTTACCTGCTGAGCAGCCTCAATCCTCCTCTTCTCAGATCCCCCACTGGCTTTCCTAGGTCCTTCCAGGCCACTTGTTGAGGGGATACACATGTGGGCTAGCTCCTAAGCCCCACTGGCTGCGTCCATAGATGCCGACAGTGTTCCTCGTCATAGGATTTGATTGACAGCAGCAGGAACCACTGGCTCCCACTGCATTCAATCTGCCCTGTGATAAGGAGAGAGCGGGGAGAGCTGCTGCTCTCATGCACTTTTCTGGATCAAGATGGGGGCGCGGGTGGTGCCTGGGGGGGATTCTAGACAAAGAAGTTTTTTTTTACCTTAATGCCCCGTACACACGGTCATTTTTTGTGATGAAAAAAAAAGGCCCTTTTTCTCATGAAAAAAAAAACAACGTCTTTCAAACTTAATTTTAAAAAATGGTGTTGCCTACACACCATCGTTTTTTCAAAATGCTCTAGCAAAGCGCGGTTACGTTCAGCACGTACGGCGGCACTCTGTTCCATACACTCCCCACACAGTTAGAAAGCACTCCCTAGGAGCACACTTAACCCTTTGATTGCCCCATGATGTTAACCTCTTCCCTGCCAGTGTCATTTATACAGTGACAGTGCATTTTTTAGCACAGATCACTGGATTGGTGTCACTGGTCACCAAAAAGGGTCACTTGGTGTCAGATTTGTCTGTTGCAATGTCGCAGTCCCGCTAAAATTCGCTGATCACCGCCATTACTAAGTTATTTTTAAGTCCTCAGATTTTGGCCTCATTCACACAGGGCATATAAATCTGTGCCACATGTGATGGTACAGATTCATACACTCCATGTGAATGATGCCTTACACAGCTCCTTCACAGAGCACATCCAGGAGAAAGATACCACTTTCTCTGTTATACTTATGGATTATAGTATTTTCATCTCTCCACCCAAAAGACACTGACCCAAAAGTGAAATAGCAGCAGCAGACTGATGAGAAAATCCCTCATTATGCTCTCTTTTCCTATTAAGGTGTTCCTTTTTTGGAACATTTGGATGACACTCATGCGATTGGCTTCTAGGCCTCCCTCTCCCAGTCTGAAGGGATTTCTGAGGCTGAAATCAAGTTAAAGATGAACTTTTTCC
Source organism: Rana temporaria (assembly GCF_905171775.1). Lineage (NCBI taxonomy): Eukaryota > Metazoa > Chordata > Amphibia > Anura > Ranidae > Rana > Rana temporaria. The sequence continues at coordinate 288,446,409 of NC_053491.1, read as the reverse complement.
TGATCGTGAAAATTACAAAAGAGGCACCTTTAGAAATGTTTAGTAATGGCAATCTGCAAGCAGATACCTAAAGATAATTGCAGGCATTTCATTTTTCTCATGATGGCCATTTTTACTAATGAATGTAAGATGATTTCATATAATCATGCAGAGCTGTATGCTGCAGTGATTTTTTGTGAAAGGGGGGAAAAGTCCACTTTAAAGACTTATTTAACCATTCCCTTTTCCCCTTTCTTATGCAGTCATTGGGACCCAGTAGGTAGCAAAAAACTATGCAGCTTTTAAAAAATATTAATTTATGTAAGTGCTATATCTGTAGGCCATTGACAACCCTCTCCCCCGCCCCTTCCCCCATCCTGTTCCTTTGCTAGGGCACTCCAGCTATTGGAGGCTCACCCCAGCAGTAAAGGAACGACTGAGGCCACATACACACGATCGGTCATAACTGATGAAAACGGACTGAAGGACTGTTTCATTCATCGGTTAACCGATGAAGCTGACTGATGGTCTGATGTGCCTACACACCATCGGTTAAAAAAACGATCGTGTCAGAACGTAAAACACACAACGTGCTGAAAAAAACAAAGTTCAATGCTTCCAAGCATGCGTCGACTTGATTCTGAGCATGCGCAGACTTTCGTCCGATGCTTTTGCATACTATTGATCGGTTTTGACCTATCGGTTAGGCGTCCATCGGTTCCATTTTAAAGCAAGTTCTCTTTTTTTTGACCGAAGGATAACTGACCAATGGGGCCCAAACACGATCGGTTTGGACCGATGAAACGGGCCTTCAGCCCGTTTTCATCGGTTTTGACCGATCGTGTGTAGGCGGCCTGACTGTTCATCCACATTCAAGTCCCATACATGTAAGTTGCACTGTCCCTCCCCCTGTTCAAGAATTACGGAGCTCAGCTTTGCACTCAACATGTACAAATTGAGATAAGTTTTTCCACATTTTATTTCATTCTCGTTTCCATCTCTGGCCAATTATGTCCAAATTCATCAAGAAAGGAATGAACCACAGGGGATTTGAAACTCTTTGCTGACTCCGGCAGCATTCTAGCAAAAGTTTTTACTAAAATAATATTGACCCAAGCAAGGTGCAGAGTTTTTATAAAATGGTTATATCATTCATGTTTGCCTAGTGTTCATGAAATCTAAGTAAGACCATACAAATAAGGTAGGGCTGTGGAATTTAAAGAATAATTTCTCAATTATTTGTAATTTTTTTTGATCGATCAAAATTATTTTTATCGGTACTAGTGGTGCAACGAATCGTAAATGATCCGTGATTCAAACGGGTCACCATATGCGGATCGGCACACCACATAAGCCGCGGCCATAGGAAAGGCCGCGGCTTCGGCCTAGCTCCCGAAGCGGCAGCCATCTTGGTCCACATGGTGGCGGCCTGGGTGAGCCTAGAGCGGCACGCTGATGTCATCACCCGGCCTCAACTGCTTGTGTTCGGCCGGCTTCTTTGGTAAGACTAAGCAAGCACTAATCTTCCTATACAGTGGGGGAGATGTGGACCATATTACAGTGGGGAGATGTCTGTGGATTACAGTGGGGGAGATATCTGTGGATATTACAGTGGGGGAGATGTCTGTATGTGCTTTAAAATTAATCAAAATGAGTCTATAAATCGACCAAAAAAAAATTTGATTAATCGAACACAAACATTTTAATTAGTAACAGCCCTAAAATAAAGTGTATGAAAAGGCAGTGGTTGGGTTTTTAAACACTTCGTCCTAAGATGGTCAGTGAAAGCAGAAAGAATAAGCACCCTAACTGCTGTGTAGAGCAGTTTTAAAGTGTGCAGCTATAGAAACAAATTGGATGTGGAAATGTCTGTCCCTCTATACAGGCTACATTCTGCACACAAAACGTGTTGGAGGAACACAACAAGATGGCTATTAAAGTAATACCATGACCTCATGTATGTATTTACAGTTTTCCCTTATACCGCATACACACAATCGGACATTCCAACAACAAAACCGTGGATTTTTTTCTGACGGAATGTTGGCTCAAACTTGTGTTGCATACACACGGTCACACAAATGTTGTCTGAAATTCCGGCCGTCAAGAACGCAGTGATGTACAACACTACAACGAGCCAAGAAAATGTTCAATAATTTCGAGCATGCGTTGAATTGATTCCAAGCATGCGTATGATTTTTGTGCGTCAGAATTGCATACACACAATCGGAATTTTCGACAAGAACTTTTGTTGTCGGAAAAATTGAGAACCAGCTCCCAAACATTTGTTGGTGGAAATTCCGTCGGATGGAGCCTACACACTGTCAGAATATCCGACCAAAAGCTCACATCAAACATTTGTCGGAAATTCCGATCGTGTGTATGCAGCATTCGTTTTCCTAAAAGTATATCTATATCTATCTATATAGAAGTCTATCTCCCGCAGCTTCATGGGCTGGGGTAACAACACTGCTGCACTGTCCGTGAAATCCAGTCAAAAGTAAGGAGGCCTGGAACATAATTTTATAAGCATGTTGATAATCACAGTACAAGGCTGGAATTATTTTAACAATAATGGGTTGAGAATAGGCCACATGCTTAATTTTTCACTGCACAATGTAGCCAATGTATCTGCATCCCAAATTACACATACTAGCTATAAAGATCTCACCTTGGCTCTAGGACTAATGCATTTTTTTTAATTCTGGAGTGTGTGCCATCTTTCTAGTGATCGCAGAGGGGACCCTGAAGTGCCAAGATTAATTAAAGGTGTTCTTTATAAGCACTTGAGCACCCCCCTGCGGCTGTGCAGACTTGTGCCACCTTGTTGGGGTTACTGCAGCTGCATGCCCTACCTCTTCATGTTTGCAATAACTTTGGATTGGCAACATCTCCTGGTTTCTACCTTGGCTGTGGGTGCATTATAGTGGCTATTATTGTGCTATTTGTGTTTGCTTGCAAGCACTCGATGCTGAGGCTTTCACTTTTCTTTTCTACTGCTTGTAGAGGTCATGAGTATGCCTCTGTGGACGATGTCACAAGCATGGCAGATCTTAAGCATAGGCTGAAAGGGTCAGATGGAATTGCTAGCTGAGGTTCACATTTTAGCTTCATTGGGGTTGGTGGGCAATCATATTCCTTCTTTGTCCTTCTTGTAGGTTCCCATAGACGTATGCCTGTCTCTCACTCTACCATCTCTTTGTGGATCAGACAAATTATCATCAGGGCTTATAGTCTGAAGTATAGGGTTCCTTCCTTGTCTATTATGACACACTCTACCAAATGTGTTAGTGCTTTATAGGATTTTCAACATCAGGTATGCATGTGTTTAGGTAGTGGGGAACATGATCACACAAGGATTCCAGTTTATAGGATAGCTTGAGAAATCTCAGAAACATCTAGCTGCTACACAACTCTTAAGGCCCATACACACGATCGGACTTTTTGACAGCAATTGTCCGACGGACTTGTTTTATCGGAAAATCCGACGTGTGCATGCTCCATCGCACAATTGTTTTCGGTTTTTCACCGGACAAATGTTCGCTGTGAATGCTCTCAAACTTTTCGGCAACAAATGTCCGATGGAGGATAATCCAATCGTGTGCACACAAATCCATCGGACTAAAGTCCAAAGTACAAACACGCATTCTCAGAACCAATGCTAACAATCAGACAACAATAGCAGAAGTTGCCCAAAGGGTGGCGGTAAAGAGCTAAAAAAACACGTGATTTGGGGAAAGTCGGCTGAAAATGTCCTGCCGTGTGTATGCAGAACAAGTCACAGCCAACACCATTCAGACCAAAATCCACGGAAAAGTCAGATGGAAGTCTGATCGTGTGTATCTAGGCTTCACAGTATGGTTAAGTGAACAGATAGTGCCAATATATGTGGTGCAAGACTTTGGTACCAGTGGAAAATTGTACTGATTTTCTCTACATACCGCTCAAGCTCTTGGTGGCTTGTGATTATATTATTTGCCATATTTTCAAAGGAGACCCTCTCCCATTTCAGCATGTAGAGGTGTTTAACCGGTTCTCGACTCGGCTCACACAGATATACTGCAGCAGAATGGCTCCCCTGGGCAAAACCTGATACAGGTACGTCCTTATTTTTCTCAGCCACCAGAGGGTGTGCCCGCTGCACAGCGGGGAACCCAATGGGCGCGATCACCTCCGGCCACGCACGATCGCATGCATGAACGCCAGCACGGGGATTTGTGTGTGTAAACAAACAAATCCCTGTGCTGTCAGGGAAGAGGAAACATATTGTTTGTTCCTACTAAGTAGGAAATACGATATGTCTCCTCTTATAGTCACTCCCATCCCCACACAGTTAGAACACACTAAGGGAGCACACAGTTAACTGATTACCCCCTAGTGTTAACCCCTTCCCTGCCAGTGACATTTACACAGTAATAAGTGCATTTTTATAGCACTGTTCGCTGTATAATTGTAAATGGTCCCAAAAAAGTGTCAAAAGTGTCCGATCTGTCAATCGTAATGTCTCAGTACCGCAAAAAATCGCAGATCATCACCATTACTTGTAAAAAAAGAAATAAACTAAAAATGCCATAAATCTTTCCCATCGTTTGTAGATGCTATAACTTTTATAACCAATCAATATATGCTTATTGTGATTTTCTTTACCAAAAATATGTAGAAGAATATATATTGGTCTAAACTGATGAAGAAACAAATTGTGGCTCTTTTTTTGTTTATAGCGCAAAAATAAATAAACGCATAGCACCAAAAGAAAGCTATATTTGTGGGAAAAAAATTATTTTGTTTGGGTACAACATCACACGACGTTCTGGTCAGTAAGGTGGTAAAATATTCCGAGGCTGAAGTGTTTAAGTTGGCTGTAGAGGTACCTAAATCCCTATTTTATAGATAGCAACAATCTGTCTCCTACAAGAAGTGGTGACTAGGCATATTTCTTCAAATAGGGTTCAATTAGAACAGTGGCTCCCAAATTCAATTCTTAAGTACCCCCATGTTTTCAGGGTTTCCTTTACCTTGCACATGTGCTTTAAATCAATGTCAATGCCACAGTATGTTATATAAGGAAAATTACCAAAACATTGCCTGTTGAGGGTACTTGAGGATTGAGATTAAAACCACTGAGTTAGAGAATTCTAGTGTGTTAGAGAATGTCTGGACATTGTAAATCAGACTTGCTTTGGAGTTCTGTAAAATAATGGTTTTATTCATTCAAGGTTAAAATGTTTGTGAGGTCAGACTTTGAAGGTGGAAACCATTGTTTTGTACATTGCCATGTATGTTTAAGGAATTTCATGGTGTAAAGAAATTTGGATGGTTCTATTACTACATTGCCATGTCACTGGATTAGTGTGAATAGGTGCTATGCACAGTTTCTCCACTTCAGTCCAGAAATTATATAACTATAGACTGGACCAAAGGCCAGAATTATGGCTAACAAAATATTTGGTAATGTCTGGAAACACTAGACCTTGGTTATCGGGAAGTATATAGAACCAATTTGGAGATTATGTGGAGTTTTTAATTTTATGTGAAGTTGAGGAGATAATTTTGTATCTCTTTAAAGTGATTGTAAACCCCCATATATACCCACTGAAGTGAAATGGTTGATACACAGAGATTAAACAAATCCTTCTACAATTTTACCTGTTTATCTGCGGCCCTCGTTCCTCTACAGCCTTCTAAAACACTCAGATCAAAGACTGAGGCCCCGTACACACGTCCGAGGAACTCGACGTGCCAAACACATCGAGTTCCTCGTCGAGTTCAGTGTTGAAGCCGCCGAGGATCTCGGCGGGCCGACTTTCCTCATTGAACAACAAGGAAATAGAGAACATGTTCTCTATTTGGCCCGACGAGTTCCTCGTCGGCTTCCTCGCTGAAAAGTGTACACACGACCGAGTTTCTCGGCAGAATCCAGCTCCGATCGAGTTTCTGGCTGAATTCTGCCGAGAAACTTGGTCGTGTGTACGGGGCCTAATTCTCAGCTCCAGCAGGGATCTGGTGCCACACACTTAAAAGCATAGAGTGGGAAGCTGAGTGTAATTTGATACTTAAGTAGAGGCAAAGGACACCCCCTCCACACACACAGACACACAGTCCCATAGGTGTACATATACAGCTGAGGCTGTTAGTCACCTTCTGTGTGCTGGAGGGGGGTTGGGCTATCTCCTGAGATTCTGTGGTATTGGCATATCCTGCCAGAAGTGACTCATGCACAAAGCAGAAGGAATTTCAGAGGGTTAAAACCGCTTGAAGATAAAGTGTGGGCACATGGATTTCAAATCGATATTTGCATAGAGAGTTGGTCACAATCTCCTGCTATGCCAATTGGTACACACCATCACTTTATGTGATGAAAAAAAACGACATTTTCTGTGAAGTAAAAAACGACGTTTTTGAAACTTAAATTTTCAAAAACGACGTTGCTTACACACCATAGTTTTTTCACAATGCTCTAGCAAAGCGAGGTTACGTTCACCACTTTTTTCCATTGAAGCTCGCTTCATAACTAGCTTCTGGGCATGCGCGGGTGTAAAAACCTCGTTTTAAACGTCGTTTTGTGCTACACACGGTCAATTTCTGTGAAGTAAAAAACGACGTTTTGAAAAACGACACATAAAATTGAAGCATGCTTCATTTTTTTTTGTCGTTTTTCACAAGACATAAAACAACGTTTTCCCCCACAAACGCTCATTTAAATCGACGTTTCTAAAAACGTCGTTTTTTTTCATCACATAAGGCATTAGACCTGTAGAATTCTGTTCGAAAGATGCCGTTTTTCAGAACGCTCATTTGATTATCTGACACACACCATCTTCCTCCTCTCCCCCTGCCTGCGCAAAGAGTATATGTATATATATATATATATATATATATATATATATATATATATATATATACAGAGAGAGAGAGAGAAAGAAGGAAAACAAAGAAAAAGGGGGTTAAGGAAAACCAGGAAAGAGAGAGGGGGCAACCAGGAAGAGGAATGATGCCTTGTCCCGTTTAGACCAAGGTCCAATAAATAGGACTACGAATAGACAACCACACCCCACACTCTCCTCCCAGTAGTAGTAGTATTGAAGTTTAGAAATGTAAGAAGATGGAAGTAAGTCATATGTAATCAACCAGGTATCGCACTGCTGCACTTCAAAATACAGGAATCATGTCAATGATCATGGAATTGAAAGGTTGATAGGCTATAGTTGTCTGGAAGTGGGTCCAGCATGCAACTTATTCAATTCTAATGACTATCAGAAGTATATCATTTACAGATATACAGGTAACTTCAGTTACATTAATAAAATAACCATAAAATATGTCAAAATAAGGCATGATATGTATTGTCCAAGAATAGGATGGGAGGTGTGTAGGTTTGTGGAATCACCCTGTTCTAATTACATTATCCCATTGCATGGTGTCATTAAGTCTGCAAAAGGTGTAAATTCTCAAATTTACAAGACTCAAGGTGTGAATCATCAATTGCTAGAGAAGGGACATTAAAATAGCATTATGTGGATGATAGATGATGTTGCAGATCTCCACCCCTGTTTGGGGGTGGTTGATCCATTTGTAATGTACATGATCTATTTAATATCTCTCACAATCAGTTGTTCTCTCTGCCCAATAGTGTTGGACCTCACTGTTCTTTTTCTTTAGGGTACAGGTAAACTGAGCCATGACCTGCAGAGTTTGCTATCCTATGTTGGGCCATCTTTTTTTAGAATAGTTTTTGTCTCCTTAGTGTATAGGTCCTTGCATTCCTTGCTACACTGCACTGCTTATACCGAAATAGGACTCAGCTGTATACGGCGCCTGCGCAGTCAGCTCCTAGTCCGTGCGCAGGCGCCGTATAGCGCCGTGAAGAGCCGAGACCTAGTCCGGCTATTTTCGGAACGTGTGACGCGCCATAGCCGGACGTCAATCGTGTTCCCCTCTTCATAGGAACGCCTACTCCCCGCGGTAATCTGAAACAAAAGTGCAGGATTAAACAGTAAATACAGCGCAAAAAAAGGGCATACTGTAGCTGACGCTAGTATGCTTGATTGGATGGTGCATAGATGTTTTTTAGGGTGAACCTCCGCCTTTAAGCTTTGCTTGCATTTGGATGTACACACTTCTGTCTCAGAGTATTGCTGAGCTTGAAAGGCACAGATGCGATATTTGTTAAAAAAACATTCTGACATCCCAGCCACATAGCTGATGTATTACATTGTGTGTTTTGCTTCTTCCCTTTGTTCGATGGTTCCTTGTTTAACCTCCCTGGCGGTTTTCAAGAGTGTGACTCGGAGTTAAATTTCAATACCATTAACAATAACCACAAGCCACACCAGGGATTGCATTGCAGGATCCTGGTGCAGGATACTTACCTTGTCCCCAGGATCCGCTGTGTTCGTGGGCTGTGCCCGATGTCTCTGTGTGCCAGGCTCCATTCCCTGCAAGCGTTGTGACGCACGGGGGCAGAGACTGGCGGCAAATTCAAAAAGTACTAAATTCATAACACATACAGTACACTGTAATCTTACAGATTACATTACTGTATGAAATAATTTCACGTTCCTAATGCTTTGTCCAGTTCCCTGCCTGCACTTATATTATATATACTATTCTTTTTGCCTGGAAACGTGAGATTGTCCATGGCAACCAAAAAGTGTCCCTTTACGTCAAAAGCCATTTTAGACCAGCTAGAAAACAGCAATTGTAAATTAGAACACTTGTAGAATTGAGCGATACTGAATCGTAGGGGAAATTTATGTTATTACTATTTTTTATAATTATTTATAGTTATTTATTATATTATAATTTATGATTTCATGTTTCAAACTTTATCATACCTGGGATATCTACTAGACCAGGGATATGCAATTAGCGGACCTCCAGATGTTGCCAAACTACAAGTCCCATGAGGCATAGCAAGACTCTGACAGCATCAAGCATGACACCCAGAGGCAGAGGCATGATGGGACTTGTAGTTTGGCAACAGCTGGAGGTCCGCTAATTGCATATCCCTGTACTAGACTCTTGTTTGGACAGATTTAAGTGTGTTATTACTAAGAATTACAGGCCTCGCCTGGGCTGAGCCCCTTAGGCCCCGTACACACGGCCGAGGAACTCGACGTGCCAAACACATCGAGTTCCTCGGCCAGTTCAGCCCTGAAGCCGCCGAGGAGCTCGGCGGGCCGAGAGCTCCCATAGAACAACGAGGAAATAGAGAACATGTTCTCGATTTCCTCGTCGAGCTCCTCGTCGGCTTCCTCGGCCGAAAGTGTACACACGGCCGGGTTTCTCGGCAGAATTCAGCCAGAAACTTGGTCGGAAGCTGAATTCTGCCGAGGAAACTGGTCGTGTGTACGGGGCCTCAGAGCTGGTACAGGAAAGGCTACTGGGTGGGAGGTAGGGGTTGAGGATAAACTATAGGGTCCCCGGTTTGATTATTTGGTTGACTGAATGGAGGGTGGAAGGGTGGACGGTCGGGAGGGGTAAGGGGTCCAGGGTGATGTGTCCAGTTGGTTGTAACGGTATATTGACTGTGTGAAATGATTTTAGAAGGTATTTTTGATGTCTGACCTACAATTTTGATGACGTGTCGTTCTAAAAGAACTGTGTAGACTGTCATTCTTTTATTGTATGTATGTTTTGTGAGCAATAAAAACCTTTCTGATTCAAAAAAAGAATTACAGGCCTACAATAAAAAATGCCAAATTTCTATGCAAAACAATTGTACCACTTTGAGTCGCAAAAATCTGACATAATCATACCACCAAGGTGGCTACCGTTAACCTTGTAAATGCTAAAACAAAAGCTCAGTCTGGCTGGCACAAGCTTTGAAAGTACTACTGAGGTGCCAAAGTGATAATATACACAAATATTATACAAAAAAGTCTCCGTCATAACGTTCATCCAAGTGCCAGAAATACTGTGTCATCCGCCACCTTATGGACCCATCTTCCAGTGTATTGCCACACCTCACAATCCAGTGAATTTGGCCTCTGTTTGAAGAAACCTTTATAATATATGAATATATATGTTGGAGATTATGAGTTTATGGTATTTGTACTGGATGTATAAGATATTCACTTTTGATTTAAACTGAATCACCTCCAAAGTATCTGGACAACTCAGGCGCTGCAAACATATTATTTATTAGACTGTCTTAGGGATTTGTATATCAATCCTGGTTTTGTTGGTTGCCTGTCCCTCACCCATAGCTCCAACCTTTTGACCTTTTTTCTACTGGTTCATTAAAGCTTATGATGTCTACCTTTTTTACACATCTTATTCTAGGCGCCTCAACTGAATGGTCTACCATTGGGTTCTGTTTCACAAACTCTTTTTCACAAAACCAACTGTGTTGTTTGTCTTTAGACTCTTTATTTGTTGTTATCATCTCAGTTCATTATTGTAGAGTTTTAATTACCCTAGCTTGTATTTAAGTGGGTGGTGGGAGTCAAAAAGCAGATAGTGATTTGTGTGGGAATAACAGTGCAAAACAAATATAGGTAAATATGACTTACTACTACTAGATATATTGTGACCTGGATGAATTAAAATAGACTAGCATTGACTAATGGTTGTCATAAGAGCCAAAAGTGCAAAAAAATAAATAAATACTAATTCTCTTTTGGCCAGATCAGTTTCTGGGCTGCAGTTTTTGTCTAAAAACAAGATTTAACACCCAATCCCTCCATGCATCAAAAGACCTTCACCAGAAACTAAAGTGGTTATAAAGCCTGAACAATAGTAGAGACCATGTCTGTGAAAACCTCCCCAACCCCCATGATGTCACCCCTTAATTTTGTGACAATGCGCAGGTTTAAATCAATGACCACTGTCTCATGGGAAGAAGTCACACGCTCCTCCATAAACACAAAGCATTTTTCTCCAGAATAGCAAAGTGAAAGTTTATTTTTAACCTCTTGCTGTCCTTAGGTCGTACCTCGGGTTTCAGTGGTTATTCCAGGGTCTTGGCTGAAGCCTCAGTATCTTTTTTTCATCCAACAATGCTGTGTAATATAAAAGCAATCAGAGTGGCTATACTACCACTGGATCACTTTTACATGTGGTGAAAGGTGGTCCCCCCTGCCTCTTTCCGCCGCCTTCCTCCTTGAAAGTGTTTGGATATTTAAAGAGATCATAGCTTTATTTTATTCAGTAGGCCAAGGGAACATTCTTTTTGATTAGTACATTCTCTCAATTCCTTTATTTTTAGTGCAAGAAACAAAAGGTTATGATTTTTGTTCAGCTTTAGACTCATTTAACCACCAGAAATCTCAGGATTAAGAAGAAGAAGGTAGTTCAAGAATTAAAGCCAAGGGTAAAGCGCACATGTCTGAAATCTTCAGACATTCCTCTTAAAGGAGTTGTAAAGGCAGACGTTTTTTTACCTCAATGCATTCTATGCATTAAGATAAAAAAAAAAAACTTCTGTGTTTGACAGCCTCCCCAGAACCCCCTAATTACTTACCTGAGCCCCATCTCTCTCTAGTGATGTGCATGAGTGTCTTAGCCCTCAGGAACTCTACCCCTTATTGGCTAAGACACAGCAACGGTGCCAGTGGCTTCAAAAGTCAGTTAGCCAATCAGGGGAGAACGGGGGCAGGGCCGGGTGGGGGCTCCATGTATGAATGGGCACACAGAGCTGTGATTCGACTCAGGTGACCCCACAGCAAGCAGGACGGAGGGGCCAGGAGCAACAAAGATGGACGCAAGAGGAGCAGGATCCAGGCTGCTCTGTGCAAAACCAACTGCACAGAGGAGCTAAGTATAACATGTTTGTTATTATTATTATTTTTTAAACAAGACTTTACAATCATTTTAATGTTATTTCACAATTGCCTGTCTCCAAAAATCATGGAATGCAGATGAGCAGGGCTTAGCTAGAGATATTTAGGAGGGCTTGTTTCTAGCAGTTTGTGATTTGCAGTGATTATATGGGTGCAGGATGGCAAAGGAAAGACTGAAACACACTGATGTGTTAGGCAGATGGCTTTTGTTTACAGTCCTGGCCTGTGATTACAGTATACATGTGGACAGGTAGACTGAAACAATTCATGGGTTACTCCAGGTGATTGTGTATATATATATATATATATATATATATATATATATATATATATATATATATATATATATATATATACATATATATATATATATATATATATATATATATATATATATATATATATATATATATATATATATATATACACACACATATATAAAATATTATATTATACTGTTACGGTATATACGTGCTTATGGTGATGATCAAAGCCCATGGAGAAAAGTATAGATAAAAGATATATTTGCAAAATTGCTTCCTAAGTTTGAATACAACAAGAAGCGCTAATGGGTTTTAAAAGCATAGTTATCCTTTATTAAGAGCACAATTAGTATAAACATTTTACACGTTGACTGGTGAACAGGGTTTTACTCAAGCAGTTTTTAGCTCTTGCAACAGAAAACTGTAGAACAAAAGTGGGCAGGAGGTTAAACTTATAAAGATAAAAGCTTTAGTAAAACATGAATTAAGGTATTTTTAGGTTGTCTGCATGAGAACACAAAATTGTAATAGTAATTCCTTATAGTTAAGAGAGCAAAGTAATGGCTTGTGCACTCATTAGTATACAAAAGAAATTAAGCTGCCATTACAGAATGAATATTCTTAAACTACCCATGTAAAGTTCACGATCCAAGAATAATAATCTTGGAGTGCTATCACTGGAGGAGAAATGTAGTGGACCTCATTATTTTAAAGGATATGTGTGTATGCCAGCTCACTGATCTTGTGTGGACAACTAAATTGTGTGTACATATGGACATGCACACACATACTACAGCCTACATGTGCAGTATTTACTAATAAGTGTGGTTTTCTAGAGCAGGGGTGGGCAATTATTTTTTCGATGGGGCCACATGAGAAACTAAAAATATTTTGGAGGGCCGGGCCAAAAGGCTAAACTCAATACTGCATAAAATCAATTGTATTTCTTTATAAAAAGCAGTAAATATCATTGTTGGAAAACTGGGGGACAGAGGCTGGGGACATGACACAGGAGGGGGACAGAGGCTGGGGACATGACACAGGAGGGGGACAGAGGCTGGGGACATGACACAGGAGGGGGACAGACGCTGGGGACATGGCACAGGAGGGGGACAGAGGCTGGGGACATGACACAGGAGGGGGACAGAGGCTGGGGACATGACACAGGAGGGGGACAGAGGCTGGGGACATGACACAGGAGGGGGACAGAGGCTGGGGACATGACACAGGAGGGGGACAGAGGCTGGGGACATGACACAGGAGGGGGACAGAGGCTGGGGACATGACACAGGAGGGGGACAGAGGCTGGGGACATGGCACAGGAGGGGGACAGAGGCTGGGGACATGACACAGGAGGGGGACAGAGGCTGGGGACATGACACAGGAGGGGGACAGAGGCTGGGGACATGACACAGGAGGGGGACAGAGGCTGGGGACATGGCACAGGAGGGGGACAGAGGCTGGGGACATGGCACAGGAGGGGGACAGAGGCTGGGGACATGGCACAGGAGGGGGACAGACGCTGGGGACATGACACAGGAGGGGGACAGAGGCTGGGGACATGACACAGGAGGGGGACAGAGGCTGGGGACATGACACAGGAGGGGGACAGAGGCTGGGGACATGACACAGGAGGGGGACAGAGGCTGGGGACATGACACATGAGGGGGACAGAGGCTGGGGACATGGCACAGGAGGGGGACAGAGGCTGGGGACATGGCACAGGAGGGGGACAGAGGCTGGGGACATGACACAGGAGGGGGACAGAGGCTGGGGACATGACACAGGAGGGGGACAGAGGCTGGGGACATGACACAGGAGGGGGACAGAGGCTGGGGACATGACACAGGAGGGGGACAGAGGCTGGGGACATGACACAGGAGGGGGACAGAGGCTGGGGACATGACACAGGAGGGGGACAGAGGCTGGGGACATGACACAGGAGGGGGACAGAGGCTGGGGACATGACACAGGAGGGGGACAGAGGCTGGGGACATGACACAGGAGGGGGACAGACGCTGGGGACATGACACAGGAGGGGGACAGACGCTGGGGACATGACACAGGAGGGGGACAGAGGCTGGGGACATGACACAGGAGGGGGACAGAGGCTGGGGACATGACACAGGAGGGGGACAGAGGCTGGGGACATGACACAGGAGGGGGACAGAGGCTGGGGTCATGACACAGGAGGGGGACAGACGCTGGGGACATGACACAGGAGGGGGACAGACGCTGGGGACATGACACAGGAGGGGGACAGACGCTGGGGACATGACACAGGAGGGGGACAGAGGCTGGGGACATGACACAGGAGGGGGACAGACGCTGGGGACATGACACAGGAGGGGGACAGACGCTGGGGACATGACACAGGAGGGGGACAGACGCTGGGGACATGACACAGGAGGGGGACAGACGCTGGGGACATGACACAGGAGGGGGACAGACGCTGGGGACAGGCAGCCACTGTTTAATCAATAACAATTGATTAAACAGTGGCTGCATGTGATGGCACAGTGGCTGCGTGTGATGGCACAGTGGTTGCGTTTGATGGGCACAGTGGCGACAATTGATGGCACAGTGGCTGCGTGTGATGGGCACAGTGGCAACAATTGATGGCACAGTGACTGCGTGTGTTGGCACAGTGGCTGCATGTGATGGCACAGTGGCTGCGTTTGATGGGCACAGTGGCTGCGTGTGATTGGCACAGTGGCTGCGTTTGATGGGCAGAGTGGCTGCGTGTTATTGGCACAGTGGCTGCGTGTGATTGGCACAGTGGCTGCGTGTGATTGGCACAGTGGCTGCGTTTGATGGGCACAGTGGCTGCGTTTGATGGGCACAGTGGCTGCGTGTGATTGGCACAGTGGCTGCGTGTGATTGGCACAGTGGCTGCGTGTGATTGGCACAGTGGCTGCATGTGATTGGCACAGTGGCTGCGTGTGATTGGCACAGTGGCTGCATGTGATTGGCACAGTGGCTGTCTTTGGGAACAGTGGCAACAATTGATTGCACAGTGGCTGAGTGTGATTGGCACAGTGGCTGCGTTTGATGGGAACAGTGGCTGCGTGTGATTGGCACAGTGGCTGCGTTTGATGGGAACAGTGGCTGCGTGTGATTAGCACAGTGGCTGCGTGTGATTGGCACAGTGGCTGCGTGTGATTGGCACAGTGGCTGCGTGTGATTGGCACAGTGGCTGCATGTGATTGGCACAGTGGCTGTCTTTGGGAACAGTGGCAACAATTGATTGCACAGTGGCTGAGTGTGATTGGCACAGTGGCTGCGTGTGATTGGCACAGTGGCTGCGTGTGATTGGCACAGTGGCTACGTGTGATTGGCACAGTGGCTGCGTGTGATTGGCACAGTGGCGACAATTTATGGTGGCGAAGTGGCTGCGTGTGTTGGCACAAGTGGCTGCGTGTGTTGGCACAAGTGGCTGCGTGTGTTGGCACAAGTGGCTGCATGTGTTGGGCACAAGTGGCTGCGTGTGATGGGCACAGTGGCTGAGTGTGATGGGCACAGTGGCTGCGTGTGATTGGCACAGTGGCGACAATTTATGGTGGCGAAGTGGCTGCGTGTGTTGGCACAAGTGGCTGCGTGTGTTGGCACAAGTGGCTGCATGTGTTGGCACAAGTGGCTGCGTGTGATGGGCACAGTGGCTGAGTGTGATTGGCACAGTGGCTGCGTGTGATTGGCACAGTGGCGACAATTTATGGTGGCGAAGTGGCTGTGTGTGTTGGCACAAGTGGCTGTGTGTGTTGGCACAAGTGGCTGCGTGTGTTGGCACAAGTGGCTGCATGTGCTGCGTGTGATGGGCACAGTGACCCCTCCCGGCCCTGCCTACTGTTATCACCGCGGCGGGGAACATAACAGACAGCGTTCGTTTGAACAGCTGTTTTCCCCGCTGCGCATAGACACTCCCCCTTGGACGGATCTGTCCAATCGCGAGCAAGGGGAGTGTCTATGTGACTCCCCCTTGCTCGCGATTGGACAGATCCGTCCAAGGGGAAGTGTCTATGCCATAGACACTCCCCCTTGGACGGATCTGTCCAATCGCGAGCAAGGGGGAGTGTCTATGTGACTCCCCCTTGCTCGCGATTGGACAGATCCGTCCAAGGGGGAGTGTCTATGCGCGGCGGGGAAAACAGCTGTTCAAACGAACGCTGTCTGTTATGTTCCCCGCCGCGGTGATAACAGTAGGTTGCGGCGGCGGGGGTGGGCCGGATTAAAAGGTCCGCCGGGCCGTATACGGCCCGCGGGCCGTAGTTTGCCCAGGTCTGTTCTAGAGACTGTACACTCCAGCCTCTGAAAGTACCCAGCTCACATTTCAAATGTGTTTCTGCAGTTCCAGTAACCCTCACTGATTATTAGTGGCAATGCTTCAGCAGTCCCACTATTGTTCTTAGTATTTGTATTTAGCTTTACTTAGTAGGAATGCTCTCCAAGCATTCCCAGTATTGTTATTAGTGGGAATACTTTCCAATCATTCCCAGTATTGTTATTAGTGGGAATACTTTCCAAGCATTCCCAGTATTGTCATTAGTGGGAATACTCTCCAAGCATTCCCAGTATTGTTATTTTTTTTTCTTATTCCGTATGTTTTTTGGCTCTGCGTAACTTCTGCATACTTTAAACTATTAAAACCATTCAACTTTTAAAATGTTTTCTTTCAGCTTATGATGAGACTTCAACTTTTTTCTACTATTTATACTTTTTAAAATATTAAGCTTTTTAACACTTTTTTTTAACATTGAAGTCAATGGGAGCATGCTTTAAAATCTTCTTCCGCTCCCAAAAGTTTCAGCTCCTTCATACTTTCACCTACAGACGCCAAACAGACATTAAAATGTTCACAAAATATTCAGCTATCCGGCTATATCTTCAGTTTGATATATTTTACAGTTTTTGTGAAAAAGCTGTTTAAGTTTAGTGATCATTTCAGGAAATTTTAGCGATTAAACAGAGTGTCTATGGGGCTGGTTAGAGCTTCTCACAGCTAGAGCACAGAGCCTTAAACAAGTTATCTTAATTCCTTCTCTATAAATTGCTCTCACACCCACAAGATCTACTTGTCATACAATTTCCCAGGGAAACACACAGCAAACTTATTTTTTAAATTGCTGACATGCCCACATTTTTAAGTTTATCAACATAAATTTTATACCGATATGTTCACAAAGGCTGTGTGTCTCTAACGATGAAGTCGCTGTTTCGATAGCATGTACTGTTGTGGATTTATTAAGGCTTGTTTGAAGCTCATTAGGTGTGGGGATTAACCACTTAAGGATCGCCTCCTGCACATATACGTCTGCAGAATGGCACGGCTGGGCACAAGCATGTACCTGTACGTCCTCTTTAAGTGCCCAGCCGTGGGTCGCACACACGTGCCACGAGCGCGCGCCCGTGACCCGGTCCAGAACTCTGTGACCGATCGCCGCCGGAGTCCTGCGATCAGTCACAGGAGCTGACGAACGGGGAGAGGTGTGTGGAAACACACCTTCCCCGTTCTTCACAGTGGCGCTGTCATTGATCATCTGTTCCCTGATATAGGGAAAGACGATCAATGATGTCACATGTCCAGCCCCGCCCCTACAGTTAGAAACACATATGAGGTCACACTTAACCCATTCAGCACCCCCTAGTGGTTAACTCCCAAACTGCAATTGTCATTTTCACAGTAAACAATGCATTTTTATAGCATTTTTTGCTGTGAAAATGACAATGGTCCCAAAAATGTGTCAAAATTGTCTGATGTGTCCGCCATAATGCCGAAGCCATGAAAAAAATCGCTGATCGCCGCCATTAGTAGTAAAAACAAAATATTAATAAAAGTGCAATAAAACTATCCCTATTTTGTAAACTCTATAAATTTTGTGCAAACCAATCGATAAACGCTTATTGCGATTTTTTTTACCAAAAATATGTACAAGAATACGTATCGGCCTAAACTGAGAAAAAAATATGTTTTTTTTATATCTTTTTTGGGGGGTATTTATTATAGCAAAAAGTAAAAAATATTGTTTTTTTTTAAAAATTGTCGCTCTATTTTTGTTTATAGCGCAAAAAATAAAAACCGCAGAGGTGATCAAATACCACCAAAAGAAAGCTCTATTTGTGGGAAAAAAGGACGCCAATTTTGTTTGGGAGCCACATCGTACAACTGCACAATTGTCAGTTAAAGCGACGCAGTGCCGAATTGCAAAAACTGGCCAGGTCCTTTACCTGCGTAATGGTTCGGGTCTTAAGTGGTTAATGATAAAAAAGCTTTAAAAAAAACTTTAAATATTCCACATCTTTCATACATTAGTGGCGTTGTTAAACTTTTTTTAATTAAATTCATGTTTATTTTAAAAGCATTCCTACTTTTTTAACTATTCCCACTTCTTCTTACGAATTTAAGCTATTCATCCAGTTAGCTTTAGCAATTCAGCTGTTCAGCATTCCCACGCATTTTCTGCAGGAAATACATTTTCTAGTTAACACATCAAAAGTGGACATTAGAGGAAAAAAATAATACTTTCAAGCCTGAATTTTCCTAGTATAGTAACTTGGTCTTTTTCGGCATGAAAAAAAAACGTTTTAAAAAATGTAAAAAAAATGTAATTTAAAATGATCATGTGTGGGCTTTCACATCATTTTTCGAGTTCTGAAAAACGACAATTTTATTTTCCAAACGTGCTGCATTTTTTAAAAACTTTTTAAAAAATGTCGTTTTTTGGGGTTGTAAAAATGATGCTCGGAAGCAAGTTATGAGACGGGAGCGCTCATTCTGGTAAAACTACCATTAGTAATAGAGTAAGCACATTCACCACGCTGTAACAGACACAAAAGCGCGAATCGTCTTTTTCTAACAGGAAATCAGCTAAAGCAGCCCCAAGGGTGGCGTCATCCGCATGAAACTTCCCCTTTATAGTGCCGTTGTTGTTGTACGTCACCACGCTTTGCTAGAGCATTTGTGGGCAACGTCGTTTTAATGATGAAGTTGGAAAAACAACGTTTTTTCTACATGCCAAAAAACTTAGTTTTTTCATGCCGAAAAATGATCGTGTGTACGGGGCATTAGTGTGGGAATACATATTATGTGAGAAACAAATGTGGTGCTCTTCTCTCACTGCAGATGTAACCCACTAGCTCGTAAAGCCTCACTTTTTTTGCATAAATTTAAACAACAAATACATCTTAACTACTTAAGACCCAGACCATTATACAAGGACCTGGCCTCTTTTTGCGATTCGGCACTGCGTCGTTTTAACTGACAATTGCGCAGTCGTGCGACGCGTCTCCCAAACAAAATTGGCGTCCTCTTTTTCCCACAAATAGAGCTGTCTTTTGGTGGTAATTGATCACCTCTGCGGTTTTTATTTAAACAAAAATAGAGCGACAATTTTGAAAAAAAATCAATATTTTTTACTTTTTGCTATAATAAATATCCCCCAAAAATATATAAAAAAACATATTTTTCCTCAGTTTAGGCCGATACGCATTCTTCTACATATTTTTGGTAAAAAAATTTTTTATAGCGTTTACAAAATAGAGGATAGTTTTATGGCATTTTTATTAACATTTTTTTTTTACTAGTAATGGTGGCGATCAGCGTTTGTTTTTTTTGACTGTGGCATTATGGTGGACACATCGGACACTTTTGACACATTTTTGGGACCATTGTCATTTTCATAGCGAAAAGTGCTATAAAAATGCACTGATTACTGTGAAAATGACAATGGCAGTGAAGGGGTTAACCACTAGGGACGCTAAGGGGTTAAGTATGCCCCTAGGGAGTGATTCTTACTGTAGGGTGGCTTGGCTGGACGTGTGATGTCACTGATCGTCGTTCCCTATAACAGGGAACAGACGATTAGTGACAAGCCACAGAGAAGAACGGGGAAGGTGTGTTTACACCTCTCCCAGTTCTTCAGCTCCTGTGACCCGATTGCGGGACACCAGCGGCGATTGGGTCCTGCAGGCGCGGTCACGGAGCTTCAGACCGGGTCGCGAACGCGCCATCGGCGGTGCACGCACGGCCACGGCTGGGCACTTAAAGGGCAATGTACCTGTACGTGCCTGTGCTCAGCCGCTCCATTCTGCCGACGTATATCGGCATTAGGCGGTCCTTAAGTGGTTAAACAAAAACTGTGACTTAACCGTGTTTTTCTACAGCAGGTGCAAGATCAGATTAGGACATGTCACTATTTTGATCTGACGCCGTTTAATAGTAATTTTCTCTCATCTTGATAAATCAACTAGGATTTACTGCAACTTCACTCTGGTCCTACTGAGCCTATATAAGAATGATAACATCTATCTGCACATTACTCCATTTATGGAGATCTCTGCTCTTCCTGCAACCTATAAAAAGCATAAGTCTTATTCAAATTGGTCACATCCCAGCTTGTTTTGCCATAAAACAGACTTTGTTAGGGGTAAATAAAGAGCAACATTAAAATAAAACATAATGCAGCTCAAAGCCACATGTATATGGGTTAGATGCCCGGTATAATTTTTTTTTTAAGATCGAGCACTGCCCCAAGATAACTTAAAGTGTTACTAAACCCACAACAGTAAAATCAGTCTGTATATGCAGTAAAGCATGCTTGTTATACTCACTGTGGAACCTAAGAGGTTAATTCTGCACTTTATGTAAAAAGGCTGTTTAATTCTGTCTCCTCGGATCCTCCTCTTCTTCCACATGCTCAGTTTGGTATGTATTGCTAAAGAGATCTTTTTTCTTGGGAGGCTGCATGTGATCAGCACAGGGCCAATCAGCACTGTCCAGACAGAGGGTCAAGGGTCCTGCAGCCTTATAGGACAGTCAGAGTAGAATGAAAACTCCTCCTTACAAGCTTTAACCAGACACTGATTTAAGTCACAAGACTGCTATATCCTGCTGATGAGAAAATGTATTTAGCAGTTTATATTTACTAAAATAATTGCATTTCCATTGTGTAGTGGTTACTCCATCACTATGACTGTGTGTGGGGTGGGATGGGTTAGAAGTCCAACTGCTGCAAACACCCATTAGCCTATCCATAGCTATTGTAATGTATAAATTATATGAAGTGATTGGTGTTGCGCTGCTAAAGTGGACATATGGTGCACTATTTTTCGCAAAACAAACAAAATAAATAAATACTGTTCAATACTGTTAATAAGGTGTAAATTTAAGACAGTCAATTAATGTGCAAATCAGCAAATAAATACATTAAACTGTTGTGTGTATAATCACATAGAAAATCTTTAGTGCCCGGTTTGTATTAAGGCAAGTTATTATACAACGATAGAGTGCAAAGAAACTATAACTTGAGTATATGAATAATAATCCAACTATGTAAGAGTACTTTAAATCAATGGTTTATCCCTTCACAATTAGGCCCCATACACACGATAGAATCCATCCGCTGAAAAATCCCAGCGAATGGGTTTCAGCGGATAGATCCTATGGTGTGTACACTCCAGCGGATCTGTTTCCGCGGATATTTATCCCCTGGGATGGATTTCGAGCGGATAAATATTTGATGACATGCTATCAAATCTATCCGCTGGAATCCATCCCAACGGATGGATCTGCTGGTCTGTACAGACTCACCGGATCCATCCGTCCGAAGGGATCCCCCGCATGCGTCGTAATGATTCGACGCATGCGTGGAATTCCTTATATGACAGCGTCGCGCACGTCGTCATAATCGTCATATCGTCATAATCGCGGCGACGGCGCGACACGTCATCGCCAGAGGATTTCGGCGCGGATTTCGATTCGATGGTGAGTGCACTCCATCGCATGGAAATCAGCGGAAATTCTTGAGAGGATTTATCCGTGGAAACGGTCCGCTGGACCGTATCCGCGGATAAATCCTCCCGTGTGTATGGGGCCTTAGATGTGTTTATCCATAAGTTGCTATGTCATCATTTTACATCGTTGTGGCATCTCTGTGTTCTCTAGCCTCTCACCCTAATACTACTTAAATTACATGTAGTTGTTATCTCTGTTATGCCCCAGTTGAAGTGTTATCACACAAAACCGTCCGGGCACATATATTGGCCTCAGCCATTCCTATACTGTGCTACTTTCTTTCTTATACAGGGATTTTTTTAAATGCTTTTGATTTTTTTCCTTTTGATGTTGATATGCAGTTTTATCGAGTGTGTTCATATTTGGTTGACCACCTTTTTGAACAATACATTTTGTACCATTTTTTTACACTATGAGGAGGCGTCCTCTTTTCCTTTTTTCCTTTTTTATATGGTGAGTCCATCCTATGCCTATATCGAGGAAACAGTGATTCATCATACCACGACCAGGATTCGAGCCAGTTTGGATCATACTATCGTGGAGAATCGCAGTCCAGAGCCATTGAGAGGAGCTGCTCCCCATTCATTGGGTTGATTATGCGCATCTGACCCATCAGCCGGTAAGAGTATTCAATCTCTTCTTACCTTGTTGATTGGGAATATCTCTGAATGGGATTCCAGATACGGTGACACTGGGAAGAAGCAGATACCATCTCTCACATATGCTCTGACAGCTCCACTGCATTTAGATGGACATTATGTATGCCCATTAACTTGTGTTTTCACCGTCACTATCACTGGTTTACACTGTGGACTTCATAATTAATATTAGTTCTTGCAGCCCCACATGTCAGGTATGTGATTGGACTTTTACCAGCGTATGGAAAGTGCCTCTTTTTTTTGTCGCTGCACTTTATTTTCTATTTTCACATTTTACACAATTTTTTCCTTTTGTTGTGCTAACTGCCACTTCGGATACTACATATTGGACAAGCGCACTATATTTATATAATTTTTGTTATCTCTGTTATGTCTGGTAGTCCTTCTATCTCCACTTACCTCTAGAGGTACTCTATTGGTCCTCCTAGGCTAGCAGAATTATATGGCAAGTGTGGTCTCCTCTAGCGTCTAGTTAGCATCTATACGAGTTTGGTACTCATGGGTTTTAATGAGTTTTTACTAATTTAAATGTGAGTAAGAGCTGTTTTACCTTAATAAATCATTTAAATCTAAAATGATAATACACTATGGAAAGTCTCTTTCACATATTTACATAATCACAGATGCCACAGAGAGTGGATACCTAGCATTACCATAAAGGAGACTACACTTGCCACTTGCCGGGGAGAACCAATAAAAGAGTATTCATCATATACTCAAATTATAGTTACTTTCCACTCTATCTTTGTATAATAACTTGCCTTTATACACCCTAATACTACTTAAATTACATGTAGTTGGTATCTCTGTTATGTCTGGTAGTCCTTCTATCTCCACTTACCTCTAGAGGTACTCTATTGGTCCTCCCAGGTTAGCAGAATTATGTGGCAATGTGGTCTCCTCTAGCGTCTAGTTAGCATCTATACAAGTTTGGTACTCATGGATTTTAAATGCATTTTTACTAATTTAAATGTGAGTAAGAGCTGTTTTACCTTAATAAATCCTTTAATATAAAATGATAATACACTATGGAAAGTCTCGTTCACATATATATAATCACAGATGACACAGAGAGTGGATACCCAGCATTACCATAAAGGAGACTACACTTGCCACTTGCCGGGGAGAACCAATAAAAGAGTATTCATCATATACTCATGTTATAGTTTCTTTTCACTCTAGCTTTGTATAATAACTTGCCTTTATACACACCAGTCACTGAAGATCTGCTATGTGATTATATGCACAACAGTTTTATCTATTTATTTGCAGATTTGTATCTATATGTAAGGGGGTAATTCTTCCCAATGGCTAAAAATGTAAAGAGCATTCTTCCCACTGACTATCAAACTGATGCATCATAATTTGTAGATATAGTAATTTTTAGCAGGGGTTCCTTGAGGTCAGAAAGTTATTTAAAGGGTTCCTCTGTGTTGAAAAGGTTGAAAAAGGCTGGTATATGGATTACAATCAATTGTAAATGTCTCAAACTTACCCTTTTACTAAATTAGTATGTATACGTCCAAACATGGTCACCCATGCCTGCATAGTGTGTAGTTTTACTAGTAGTAAAAATATTTGCCAGCACACCATGGAACAACGAAAATAGCGTCCAAACGGATAATTTATTGCATGATCACAACACAAAGAGAGTGCAACATTTCGGAGTCACGCAGGGCCCCATCGTCATCACATGCCCTCTCTTTGTGTTGTGATCATGCAATAAATCATCCGTTTGGACGATATTTTTGTCGTTCCATGGTGTGCTGGCAAATATTTTTACTGTAACTTGCACCAGTATCCAGCTGGTTGTTGCTACGAGCACCCAAACCCAGGAGCATATCCAGGAATGTATGCGATGGGAATATGAAGTATAGTTTTACTAGTAAACACAATTATTTTTTTGTAAATTACCACCAAATGAGCTTGCACACACTGTACAGCCAAATGTGTTTTCCAAACAGTCAGGTATATTGTTGAGTAAACATATTAATATCCATACCCAGACACAGGCTGTGCACTTGAAACCATGTTTTTGAAGTGATATATCTTAAACATCAGATCTATACTAGTTTTTGGACCACATACAGTATATGATGCTATGAGTAACTAACTATAAGGTGTACAAATGTGTTGTTCAAGTGATACTGCGCTGGTCTAAAAATTTTGTGGAAATTAAATTGATTTAAATAATAACACAATGTAAATAAATGAATATATATAGTTGCTGCTGCAGCAAAAAAATGTTGGATAAACATCAAGTGCAAATATAAAATAAAATTATGCTGCGCTGCTGTGGTATGACTTAAATACAGTTTCTATCCCAATTGTATCACAAAATTAGAGATATAACCGTATATATATACAAACAATGAAAATAAAGTGACTTAGTGCACACAATAAAGTGCAATCAATATTGAAAAAAAGTCCCAAAGAGATTTCAACAAAACTCCAAATTCTGTGCGGACATGAATGCCAGAAAGGAAGGTGCTGAAAGTAGTGTCCAAGTAGCAGGATAGATAAGAAAGCCACCACCTCCTATCTATATCCTGCTTACCGGATGGGATGGATCCCTATAATGAGGAATCAAATGCGCTTGTGGCTTTACAGCCCAGATGGCAATCAATCGATCCAGCAAGCAAAGGGTCCTCACTTCTTAGTAGGCAATCTAGCTTTCCCCTTTATGTTCACATTACCGCTCTCCAACAAGTCACCATGTAGATATCCAAAAGGAAAAAAGAATCGACATAGAGCAGTATTGCAAACAAAGCTGATTTAATAAGAAAATGTCAGTTTCACTCACATTTGGTGGAATAACAGTAAGCGTTTAAATGTCTCTAGCCGGCCGGCTTTCTCGTATCGCTCGTTCCTTCCGGATGGCGATGAGGTACACACAATAGTGGCGTCAGCACGCCGCTCCTCCCTACGCCGTTTCGTCCTATCGTAGACTTCTTCCAGGGGCAAATGGACTATTAAAACTGATATCCTTACACCCAAAGACCCAAACGTTGACATAGTGGTGAGGCTTGCATGCTTATATGACCCCTAGGGCTATACTCGTGGTAACATAGCTATGAGTAGGGTTCCTCATTTTGAGAAGATCGTTGGTGTTGACTCAAGAGTTTAGGGGGTTGGGGGTTGAACATTAGGCTAACAACTTCATCCTGTAATTTTTATGAATCTTAAAGGAATGAATCAAGTGTATGCTGTACACCTACTGAGCAGCAAAGGTTAAGATATGTGTAGCAAACCAGAATACATTGAATCTACACAGAGCGAGTGCTTTTGTTTAGATATGGAGAATAAAAGAAGAACATAATAGAAAAGATAGCTACTTAAGAAGCAAGATGAGAAGGTTGTGGCATAATAGATTTGCATAGATATCCAATTTTCTATACTAAATGGGACAATGATATATTTGAAACAGAATCTATTGTGCAGAAGAGAATTCACAAGCTCTAAGTGAATTTACACTGGT
Source organism: Rana temporaria (assembly GCF_905171775.1). Classification (NCBI taxonomy): domain Eukaryota; kingdom Metazoa; phylum Chordata; class Amphibia; order Anura; family Ranidae; genus Rana; species Rana temporaria. Next base: position 288,420,460 of record NC_053491.1, on the reverse strand, counting down.
AAACAAAAGAATATGTACCTTTAAAGTGATTCTAAAGGCAAAATGTTTTTTATTTTAAAGCATTCTATGTGTTCAGCAGTCCCCCTCAGCCCCCTAATACTTACCTGAGCCCCCTCTTGATACAGCAATGTTGCACGAGAGCCTCGACTGTCCGGGACTCTCCCTTTCTATTGGCTGAGACAGCAGTGGGAGCCATTGCTGTCAAAGTCAGTGAGAGAGGGGGTGGGGCTGAGTGCAGCTCCATGTCTGAATGGACACTCAAAGCAATGGCTCAGCTGGGGTGCCCCCATAGTATGCTGCTTACTGCCGGGGCACTGAACAGCAGGGAGGGGCAAGGTGGGACCCAAGAAGAGGAGCATCTGGACTGCCCTGTGTAAAACCACTGCACAGAGCAGGTAAGTATAATATGTTTGTTATTTTTAGACAAAAAAACAAGACTTTAATATCACATTAAGAATGATAGAAGTGGTAGAGTTTTCAATATCTCATTAATATGTGCTCATGCAAGACAACTTTTGTAAACAGCTGAAAAGAGTGTAGAGTGTATATCAACTTACTGAGGTATAATATTACAATATTAATAAATGATTTGAATGCACAAATTGGAAAATAGGACCCTGTGGCTTACTTCAAGTGAGTAACAATAACAGAGCATGGTTAGTTGATCTGAGCAAACACATGAGGCTAATTTGTACATATGTTGATCAAAACTTTATGTAGAGCTATGTAGGGCCGAAACAACTAATCGATAAATCGACAACTAACCGATTATGAAATTAATCGATTACAATTTTCATAATCGATTAATTGGCCAGTAACATAATGGGGTTAAAAAAACTAAAATTATCCCTTTATAGTACAAAAAAGCAAATCGCTACTGTAAATATTACTTTTACTGTCCCACAGTAAAAAAAAAATGAACCTCTTACAGTAGCAATTATTCGCTCTTTTTGTACTTATTTTAGTTTTTTTTTAACCCCATTATGTTACTAAACATCTCAGGCCTGGGGTCACACCTCTGTTTTTTGGTGCTTTTTGCAGAAACACACTACAGTTCATTTACATGTTTTCCTATGGGACACGTTCACATCCATGATTTTTTTTCAGCTGCTGCGTATTTGGAAAGGGTAAGGACTTTTTAACGCAAAGCGGTGCTATTTTTTTTTTTTCAATATACTTTAATGGAGAAGCTGCAGAAAAGTGTTTTTTAATGTGTTTTTGCAGCAATTTGTGTTTTTTATTCTGCCCAACAACAAATTGGCCCCCCAAAAAAAAAAAATGCAAATTTTTTTGTTTAAAGGCTATTATACAATTCATCGATTAATCGAAACAATAATCGGCCAACTAATCGATTATGAAAATAATCGTTAGTTGCAGCCCTAGAGCTATGCAAATGTAAAGCCGCCGCCGAACTCCTTATAGAAGTCTATGGGAGAAATCAAAAGTGTTAATTTTAAAGGTTAATATGCAAGTTTTGTCCTAAAAGTGTTTGGGGACCTGAGTCCTGACCCAGGGGACATGTATCAATGCTTTTTTTATTTTTTCAAAACGTCCATTTTTTCGGGAGCAGTGAATTTAATAATGCTTAAAGTGAAACAATAACAGTGAAATATTCCTTTAAATTTCGTACCTGGGGGGTGTAAAGTCAGCATGTGAAATAGCGCATTTTTCCCGCACTTAGAACTGTCCCTGCAAGAAAAAACATTCTGAAGGAAAAAAAGACATTTAAAATTCACTCGCGGCAATAATGAATTGTCGGCTCCGGCAATTCTGAGAGGATTCATTCATAAAAAATAAAATAAAAATAGCGTGGGGGTCCCCCCAAATTCAATTACCAGGCCCTTCAGGTCTGGTATGGATATGGCCCTTCAGGTCTGGTCGGATCCTGTCTAAATAAGTCCTAATATGCAGTAGTATATTTAGGTTTTGTGCTGCCCTAGGCCTGACTACATATCTGCACCTCCTAATAGAAAAATTACCCACCCCTTCCTGTCAAGGCCACACTCTGTTTTTTTAGGACCCGCCCAGAAATTTTCAGGGGGGGTACACACACACACTAGTTCTGGGGGGGCACTGGATTCCCTTAATTTGCATAGTTTTTCTCTCACTTCCTGTTTGGCTATGGGGCAGGAAGTGAAGGCAAATCTCCCCAATTTTACAGGGATGGTACAAAATAAACTGACAGGGCCTATAACCCTCCCTCACTCTATCCAAAATGAAAGAAAAAAGTGTTGATTATAGTTATACTTTAAGCACAAATTTCTGTTAATTTTTTTGAGAGGACTAAGAAAATATAACCATGCCAATAAGCCAGGATACAGCGTTGCTAATATGTATGAATGTGTGTTAGGGACCCCCACAAACACCACCCAATGTTAAATAAACAATTTTCTTAATTTGCAAATAAGTATCATCTGCTCATTTTTTTGGGGATGTCTGCACCCCTGATAGGGTGAAGACACCTCAAAAATGTTGTCACTTTCTAATTCAAATTCATTCACTTCCTGTCACATAGCCAAACAGGAAGTGAGGGTAAAACCTTACTAATATCTTTTCTTGGGGACACAGAGATCAATCTAAATAGTTTCCCATTATGTAAATTGCACTCTAGCATTTTGCTGTGTACACCGCAAATTATTAGGGATCTTGTACTTTGGGGTCCATTTACTAAAGGCAAACCCACTTAGCACTACAACTGGACAAGCAAGGAAGAAAAGAACAAAAAAAAAAAAAACTTTGCTTCTACAGGATTGGATGTTAAAACCATCAGTGCTTCCCCTCTGATTTTCAGCGACTACGCTTCTACTGCAGAGTGGCTTTGCCTTTACTAAACCCCAAACTAACTAATCATTTGGGATGTACACAGCAGTGCTGGAGTGCAATTTGCTTAATGGGGACACTAGTTAGATTGACTTGTGTCCCCAAGAAAATACATTGGTAGGGTTTTAACCTCACTTCCTGTTGAGCTGTGTGACAGGAAGTGAAGCCAATGTTAAGAAAAGGGACACAAAGCCCAACCCAAAAAACACAAGCAGGGGTTCTAACACTCACTTGGCTTCCCTCAAACACCCACAATTACAATAGGATTGCTTGCACTTACACTGTGCTGTAAATCAGCACTTCAAGCCTGTCCGCCAATAACCCCCCCCCCCCCCCCCACAACAGGCCATGTTTGCAGGTTTTCCTTCATCTTGCACATGTGCTTTAAAAGACAGTCTGGACAGCAATTCTTGATAAGATAAATCCACAAAACATGTCCTGTCGAGGGTACTTGAGGACTGAGGCTGAGAATCACTGCAGTAAAAGGAAAACATACTTACCGCTCTGTATTTCCTTTCCTGGTGGCTAAACATGGCAGCAAACATTTCATGCATACACACCAGGAAAGGAGCTTCGAGACAAATCACCAATCAGCCTAACCAATCAGCCCTAACTCAGCTGCAGCTGTCAAAATCTGTAGCATGAAAAAGTAACAAAAAACAAACTTCAAAATGTGAAAGTAATTTTATTGGTCAACAAAACAAGGAAAGCAAAAAATAAAAAAATAATTAAACAAAAATAAATAAATACAAAAATAAATAAATAAACATAGTTCAGTTGAGACAGTAAACAGCATATGGTTTATGCTTTGGAAATAACACAATAGAGCCACAGACACAGGAATGAAACATTAGTCACAACATCTTGAGAAATATTTAGCAAAATAATGCAGCACAGACAAAGTGAACACCGTAAAATAAAAAAACATACATTGACAAAAAAAAACCTTGATCAAAAACATATCTGTTTTGCAAAGACATTCTTGTCAGCCCCTACACACACAACCTAGCCTCTTGTCAGGGCAGCTAGCAAGTGCTCAAGACACGCTTTATATAACATAGGCTTGTGTGTTAATGATGCAATTAAAAACACATGGACAAAGTTCAGTCTCTACATTGGGTGCACTTGTTACACCTGTAAGGATGTCCTTAAATTACTAACCCATCCAAGTCCCATACTAAGTCATCCAAGTGAATTCACACACAAAAAGCAACATCAAAAATTCTAAGTCCCTGGGCATGCTCAGTTCACCAGAAATGCAGAAGCAGAAACAGAAAAAAAAGCTGCAATCACGGCTGAAAGCATGAGATCTCTGTTTTCTTTTTCCCCCTGATCGCATGCTTTCCAGCCTGAAGGACAGATGTGAGGTCTTATTGAATTATTACATAAAAAAAATAATAATAATAATAATTAAAACGCCCTGTCCCTAGTAGCTCGCACTCAGAAGCGAACAAGCATGTAAGTCCCGCCCACATATGTAAACGCCGTTCAAACCACACATGTGAGGTATTGACGCGTGCGTTAGAGCGAAATAAATACTTTTAGCACTAGACTTCCTCTGTAACTCTAAACTAAAGCGTCGCCTCTGGAGATTTTAAAGTCCTGAAGTTTGGCGCCATTCCATGAGTGTGTGCAATATTAAAGCGTATCAAGTTAGGTATCTATTTACTCGGTGTAACATCATCTTTCACATTATCCCTAAAAATTGGGCTAACTTTACTGTTTTGTTATTTTTTAACCACTTGCTGGTCAATGACCAGGCCACTTTTTGCGATTCGGTTCTGCGTCGTTTTAACTGAAAATTGCGCGGTCGTGCGATGTTGCTCCCAAACAAAATTGGCGTCCTTTTTCCCCACAAATAGAGCTTTTTTTTGGTGGTATTTGAGCACCTTTTTATTTTTTGCGCTATAAACAAAAATAGAGCGACAATTTAAACAAAAAAAATAATATTTTTTACTTTTTGCTATAATAAATATCCCCAAAAATAAAAAATAAATATGTTGTTTCCCTCAGTTTAGGCCGATACGTACTCTTCTACATATTTCTGGTTCAAAAAAATCGCAAAATGCGCAAAAGTTATAGCGTCTACAAAATAGGGGTTAGTTTTATGGCATTTTTATAAAAAAAAATTTGTTTACTAGTAATGGCGGTGATCAGCGATTTTTATCGGTACTGTGACATTATGGCGGACACATCGGACACATTTTTGGGACCATTTTTGGGACCATTTTTGGGAAATGACAGATCGCTATGACGATCAGGCATTTGTTCCCCTGACAGGACCGGGAGCTGTGTGTTTACACACACAACTCCCGATTCTCGCTCTGGGACCAGGGGCGAGCGGGGACGCTGAAGGGGAACTCCACACCAAATGTAAAAAAAAAAAAAACGGCGTGGGTTCCCCTGCAGTGGCACATCAGACCCTTCAGTTTGGTCTGGATCATAAGGGGGAACACCTACGCCGAAAAAGGTGAGGTTCCACCAAAATCCATACCAAACCCTTATCCAAGCACGCAGTCTGGCCGGACAGGAATGGGGGTGGGGACGAGCGAGCGCCCCCCCTCTTGAGCCGTACCAGACCGCGTGCCCTCAACATGGGGGAGTGTGTGCTTTGGGGCAGGGGGGCACTGCACCCCCCACCCCAAAGCACTTTTGTCCCTATGTCGATGGGGACAAGGGCCTCTTCCCGACAACCCTGGCCGTTGGTTGTCGGGGTATGCGGGCGGGAGACTTATCAAAATCTGGGAGCCCCCTTTAATAAGGTGGCCCCCAGATGCCGGCCCCCCACCCTGTGTGAATGAGTATGTGGTAAATCGTACCCCTACCCATTCACCTGGGGAAAACTGTAAAGTGAAAAAAAAACACACCACCAACACACCCGGGCTTCTCCGCTGGCTTCCGCCGGGGCCCCCCACCCCCTTTAAGCTCTTTTGGATTGGGGGGGCATCCGGGCTTCGCCGTTTTCTGCCGGGAGGGGGCGCCACCCCTCCGGGCTTCTCTCCGCTTTCTTCTCTGTTTCCTCTTCTGCCTGGCTCCTCCGCGGGGGCCAGGGCTTCTCTCCGCTATCTTCTTCCTTCTTCTGTTCCATTCGATGTTGACACGACGAGCTCTCCCGCTGCAATGCCGTCTGAGCGGTGTGCATCGACTTATATAGGCATAGGGCGTGGTCACCAGGTGATGTCACCCTGCGACCCCAACCTTTGTGACATCACATTCCCATCATGCCCCGGGAATGTGATGTCACAAAGGTTGGGGTCGCAGGGTGGCATCACCCGGTGACCACGTCCTATGCCTATATAAGTCGATGCACACCGCTCAGACGGCATTGCAGCGGGAGAGCTCGTCGTGTCAACATCGCTGGAAGAGAAGAAGGAAGAAGACAGCGGAGAGAAGCCCTGGCCCCCGCCGTGGAGACAGGCAGAAGAGGGAACAGAGAACACAGTGGAGAGAAGCCCACCCCCCGGCAGAAAACGGTGAAGCCCGGGGCCTCGGCGGAAGGCAGCGGAGAAGCCCGGAGGGGGGGTACCAAAATATCCTATGTCTTTTAGGAGGTTTGGCAGAGTAACAAAAGGAGACCTCAGTGACAGCAAAATATCATCTGCATAAGCGGCTACCTTAAATTCCCTGTTCCCTAACTGAAGTTCCTTTGATGTCATTATTTGCTCTCAATTTGTTTAGGAAAGGTTCTAAGGTAAGGATATAAATCAGAGGAGATAAGGGGCATCCCTGTCGAGTGCCGTTGCCAATGGAGAAGGCGTCCGACAGATGGCTATTTACCCGCACACGTCCAACCGGGTTGGAATACAGCGCAAAAATATAGGACAACATGTGGGACCGAAGGCCTATCTTTTCCAGGACCTCACGCATGTAGTCCCAAGCCACTCTGTTGAATGCCTTCTCCGCGTCCAACGACAGAAAGAAACCCAGAATCTTAGAAGTTGTCATCCAATGGTGGACATTTAATGCCCGTATAGTATTGTCCCTGGCCTCTCTGACAGGAACAAAGCCCACTTGGTCCAAAGAGATGAGACCAGGGAGAAGGGGCAGTAATCTATTGGCCAGGATCTTTGCATACATTGTAATGTCTACATTGAGCAAAGAAATGGGCCTATAGTTGGTTACTTGCATCACATCTTTGCCTTCCTTAGGAAGGACCGTTACAGTATATGCGCTTCTAACATGTGTCCCATAGAAACATTAGGTGTTAAGATGACATTAAATGTTGAGAGCATCTTGGAGGACAGGACATCTGCAAAACATTTATAATATTGTAGTGAGAGTCCATCAGGGCCTGGACTCTTGCCTGGCTTCATCCATGCCATTTTTATTAGATTACAACAGCCCGCCACAGATAGTGGGAGCCGTTTACATATTTTGATTTTCCCCTTATATTTCATCAATAGTGGGACAATATTATCTGTAATGTATTGTTTGGGATCTCTGGAAATATTTATACCTAAGTATTTTATTTGGCTTGCTATCTGGATCTGTGTGGACTTCTACGGCAGGGGACTGGTAATTGTGTGGATTTTCCTCAATTTATGGTGAGTCCAGAAAATTGACCAAAGATTTTAATTTCTTTAATAGCTTTCCTAAGAGAGTTCTGCGTGTCTCCTAGAAGCAAGAGGAGGTCATCCACATACAGTACCACTTTCTCTTCTATCTCGTCTTGTTTATACCCTCTTATCTCAGGGGCCGATCTAAGGGCTATTGCTAAATGTTTGATTGCGAGGGCAAAGAGAAGGGGGGACAATGGGCACCCTTCTCATTCCCCTCTGCAATCGAAACCAGATTAAGCGTTGTTCACTTTTACTTTTGCTTACAGTGTTCTGTATAGCATCTTTACCCAGTTCGTAAAAATCGGGCCGATTTGAAATTCTCTTAGGACTCTCCACAAGCATCTAATGACACAATTGCTCTCCTTCCATCCTCGTCTGTTGGAATCTGAAGATTCAGATATACTCGCCTTTTATTTATGCTAGTGGCCCTTCTGGGTATAAATCCAGATTTTTCAGGGTGGACCAGTTCCTCTATTACTTTGTTCAATCTGGCTGCAAGGACTTTCAACAAGATTTTTATATCTGAATTTAATAAAGATATGAGTCTTTATAATGAGGTATTAAGTGGATCTTTTCCTTCTTTGTGAATTACTATTATAGTGGATTCCATCATAGACGAGGGGAGTTCTCCCTTCGTCGCTGACCAGTTTAGAGCTCTCATAAGTTACGGGAGCAGCACCTTCCAGAAATGCCGGTAAGTCTCGACCGGGAGGCCATCTGGACCCGGGAACTTCTGACCCACCATCTCCTGTACCATCAGTTGAATTTCTTCCAACGTTATGGGCTTATCTAGTTGCTTCCTGTCTATCTCAGAAAGCAAGGGTATCGTCAAATTTCCCCCAAAATTGTTAATTTCTTCCCCCATTTTCTCCTGTTGGGAGCTATATAGGTCTGCATAGTAATCTTTAAATCTGTCCACTATCTCTGGTGTATAGGAGGATACTCTATCCTCCCCTACACTAATCACTGGAACCATCAATGGGGGTGAGTTCATCTTAACCAGGTGGGCCAGCATTCGGCCTACACTTTTGCCCTCCGCAAATGCTAATTGCTTTTGAAAAATGAGTTTATTCTCTGCTTTTCACTGACCACCCTCTCCCTTTCTCTAGATTTTTATTTTATTTTTGATATTTGTTGTATCATTATACCTCGGATTAAGGCCTTCAGTGTGTCCCATACTACCCCCTCTGATGCAGTGTCTTGGTTTATTTCAATAAATACCATTATGGCTCTTAATACCTCCTGTGGTTCTTCCATTAGTTCCATCCAATGGGGACTTAATCTCCCCTCCCTCAGGTGGTTACCTTCCCCCATCTCCAATATAACTGTCATCGGGGAGTGATCTGACAATCCTCTTGTTGTGTAGCTCACATTCTTTACCATGGGTATCGCCTCCTCGTTTCCTAAAACAAGGTAAATTCTCGACAATGTGGAGTGCGTTCTGGAAAAGCACGAGTATCGCTGGGACTATGGATTCCGTTTTCTCCATATATCCCTCAAACCTATCTCTCCCAAGAACTGGGATAATCTATCATGCCTTGTACTGTCTGATTGTATCGTTCGGGGGAATCTATCCAGCTCCCAATTTAAGACCATGTTAAAGTCCCACATAGCTACCACAAATTACCCAATACAAAGGTTCTATTCTCTAATTTACAGAATAAAAAAAAAACATAACGCCCCAGTTCATCAATCTTACTCTGTATATAGTTAAACATTACTCCTGACTTAATCAAAATGCTCACCCCCCAAAATGCTCACCCTTCACATGCCAGAATGGCACTGTGTTTGAAAGTCTCCCCATCCCAATTGGGGCATAGAGATATTCGTAAAATGTGTCTCCTGGAGGCATAAGAGTGTGGCCCCATATATTTTTGCCATTGATAAAACTGCTGCTTTTTTCCCTGGGTCTCCCAGGCCCCGAACATTCCAGGAGCATACAGTTAACTTTTTTATCTGTGCCCTTCTAATCATTAACTTTCACTTATAATAAAAATGTTGTAGTGTTTCCTTAAATAATAACCCGTGTGTATTCTTGTTAACATATCTTTCCTGTGGTATCTTTGTGTCAAAGTGATAAAGGAAGATATGATTGTGCTTCGTGCCTGCAATTCTAAACCTACCATTCCATACACACCATTCATACCCCCTATCTATCTCACGTGTCCCTCTCACTGCCTCTCTAGGCTTTGATTGGACCTTGCTATTGTGACTATTTTGAAATATTACCCTCTTCGTTATTCTCAGATTTATATCCCTCTTTCTTCCCCAAAAAAAAAAAACACATACAAGCAAATATTGCATAAAAACAGTAACACAAAAAAGAAAAGAAAATAACCCTCAAAAGTAGGGGACTCCTTGCTATTCCCCTTTATGAAAAGGGGTAATATGTGCACTTCTCCCCTCATTCCGAACATGTCCCCTCCCCCTCCCCCATCTCCTTGGTGTCTCCATAGTGTCCCGTATATATATATATATATATATATATATATATATATATATAAAAAAAGAAAAGGAGTAAAACACAAAAACAAAATTAGTTTGTACTGCATGCTGCATGAATTGTGCTTAATTGTGTTTAATTGTGCTTGTCCTAGATTTCTGAATAAAACAGGTCATGTCCATTTCTTTTATGGCTTCCCTTTTCAAATTTCTAGCCACTCCACTACCCCCTCAGGCGTATCAAAATACATCGTCCCCTCTAAGGCATTTACTCGCAATTTTGCCAGATATAGCAATGCATAAGTTATTTTCAACTGTTGTAATTTGTGTTTTATTTCTCCAAACTTAGCTCTCCGCTTTTGTAGGTCGGGTAAAAAATCTGGGTATATAGATACCCTAGTACCATTATAAAGAATATTACCCATATCTCTAGGTTTCTGTTATATAGACATTCTGTCTTTGTAGTAGAACATTTTTCTAGGAGGGAGCGGGGGGTCCTCCCGGTTGGGGGGTTTAGAGGGAACCCTGTGCACTCTCTCAATTGCTAGAAAAGGTGAAAAGGATTCCTGGCCAAATGTCTCTCTAAGCCAATTCTCCAGAAAGGCTATGGGGTCAGGACCCTCACTGCGCTCAGGTAATCCCACAATTCTCACGTTCTTCCTGCGCATCCTGTTTTACATATCGTCCATTTTTAGCTCCTGTTTAACCATTTGTTCTCTCACAATTTTCAGCTCCCTTTTGAGGGGGGTTAGATCATCCTCCACTAGACTAACTCTCTCCTCCAGAGCTGTGGTCCTTTTCGCTTTTTTTTGTAGATCATGTCTAACAAAAGACAGTTCTTCCTGCATAGTTTTAAGCTGGTAAGACATTTCATTTAGGGAAGATTTTCAAAAGTTAATTGCTATCAGAACTTCTTTAAAGACAGCTCTGCTTCCACTAGCCCTTTTCCCTCGGCTGGTAGACCCAATGCCTCTCTGGTCTCTCCGGTCACCAAAGATTTCCCCTCCAGATCACTTGTTTTTGCTAATATAGTTGTTTGGGGTGCTGTTTTTCTTGGAGGGGATTGGATTACAGTCTGGTCTGGGGTATGCGCGTATTTTCTGAGTTTCACTGCTGCTTGGCTTGCTGCTTGGCTTGCCTTTGTAGTGCGTTGTGATGACATTGTGAAGCAGACAGGGGTTTTTGTTCTAGAGAATACGCTATTTCTGTGTTTTACATTTTTCTTTGTTTCTGTTATAGAATTTTGCAAAGAAATAATCTTTCTTCATAAATTTAGCCCAAAATGTATTCTACTACATTTCTTTGGTGAACATAACCAAAATCAGTGTTTATTATTTGTCTGTAGAAAAGTTATAAACTATGTTATGTATATCTGAAAATTGATCAGTTCTGATGTTCATTTCATTTCTTGAGGCCCATACAAATATCCCCCAAATGACCCCTATTTGGAAAGTAGACAATCCAAAGTATTTATTAAGAGGCATGGCAGTTTTTTTGAATTGGTAATTTTTGGAAGAATTAAGATTTTTTTTTACAATATTTTTTTTTACATACAGTACTGTCTCCAGTGCAATACAGCATCATAATATAACTGCTGTGGTGGTGATCAGGGACACTGATCAGGGATTGATTTTGTTAACATACCGCGACCAGAACAATACAATAGTACCATAGTAACATTGTACTACTCTGGGAAAGTGATCAGGATTTTTATTTATTTTTTACATGTTATGATTTCTTATACCAGTGAATTTCATTGGTATAAGAACATATTTTTGCTGAATTAAACTAATTAATTCAGTATGTATTGTTGAGATTGACCCTGTCTGTACCTTGTGATCACTGTGAACAATCACAACTAGCAACACAATTGTACACAATGGCTGGCTTTAAAGGAAGCCATCCATTGTTTACAATTGTTGTGTGATCTGCTGTGAATGGTTACAGTGATCACATGGTACCGGCAGCGAGCTGATACATTGACCAGTCATTGGCTGTGTCTTATGGAAACAGCTGGTGACAGATTGTGCTGCAGCATGGCCTCATGATTGCGTGGAAGTTGTGCTTCGGCATTCAGGGAGGACGTCATATGAAGTCCACCCAGAATGACGAATGTCCCACCCAGCTATCAATTGAAAATAGGCTGGGCAGGAAGTGGTTAAACAAATGCATACATTGATAATATTCTAATAATTGTGAGCTACTATTGGTCAGGCATATGGAAAGTATGTAGACATGTATATACTAAAATAGTAGTTTAGTTGTCTGTTTCAATATAAAATAATGTCTAAGATGTTTATGTAATTTATATTTGACTAATTATGTTTGCATATGATTACAAATATAATGATTCATTTATGCAAATTTACACTGATACATTTGTGTATCTCTTTCTAATGATACTAATAGCATAATGATACCTGTGGGTTGTTATACATTTCACATTCTTGGGTTTTTCAAGCCAACAAATAAGCTTGTGTGTCTGTTTTGTGAAGAAAGCTAAAATTCATACCCCATAGAATCAGAATTTACCATAAGTCATCTGGTGAAAAGGCTGTCTGTGCATTTCTTGCTTGCCTTTATGCAAAACAGGGATGTCGATCATCACCTCTATAACAGTGTGGATCACTTAGTGATGGATGACAATTTGTGGCATCACTGATCTGCATGAATATGTCACAGTTGTGGGAAGAAGACACAACCAGGGCCTCTAGAGCTGGTGTGTTCACAAGTCTTGAAATTTCTGCTGCAAAGAGAACTACATATTACCTGAAGAGCAGATATTGAGAATGCTCAATGCTCAAGTGTTGAAAAGTTTATATGTATTTTTGTAAATGATATTGACACCTACAAAAAGAAATGATTCTTTATCAAAATGTTTAAAGCAGAACTGTGGCATCAGCATTTATGCACACATTTATTAAAGCGGTAGTAAAGCCTGCTTTGTTATTTCAACATACAGGTAAGACTATAATAAGGCTTACCTGTAGGTAAAATTAATACAGTGCACGTTTAGGAGATATTCACCCTGCATGCTGCCACTGACGTCACCGGCACATGCGCTCTGAAGGTCCCACATACCATGCTGGACCCTTAGAGCTACTTGCCGGAACCGAGGGCTCCCACGCGCACGCACGGGAATTATGTAATTAAGGCCATGGCCACTCACAAGGCTGCAGCCCGCAAACCAAGAAGAAAGGCCAGCCTTCTCAGTAGTAACCGTGTGGCGCTGGAAGGGCGTTGTTCTAAGGTGAATGTTTCATAATGTGCTAGTATCCAATGCATACTAGCACATTATGCCATTGTCTTCCAGGTGTTTTTTTTTATTTTGCAGTGGTTTACTACGGCTTTAAGCAGTATTGCTAAGAAAACATTGTACATAAAAATATGTTAACTTTAACAGTGAACTTCTCTTATTTGTTATCTTTTGGTCTGTTAATATTCTTGTGCCTTCACTTCTTGTGCTTTCTGCCTGACTGTTATCAGTTAGCATTGTTCTTAGCTATCATTGATGTCCACAGAACTACAATCTATATGTTATTGAGAAGAAACAATGGGCAGATTACTGTAGTCCTGCTCTGTCTCTATTGTCCTGATACAGTAGGCTGAGTGAGCATATATGTTTCAGGTACTGTTTGGCTGCAATAGCAGGATCCTAGCATGTATATGAGATCTGACTTGATCTATTCTAGCCACAGCACACCAAAATACACATAATTTGTTATTTTGTAAGCAATGCACTTTACGGCACTATGGTCAAAAACAATCGAACAAAATCCAAAGCAATAAAGCCCAAGTGTATGATCAGTTGCTATATATACATAATCATTTAAATACAGTGCTGTTTTTATTTGTTTTAAATTACATTTTTGACTATGTGCTGTATGGCAGGAACATTTAGAAGGTGTGTTGGGGGCCCATTCAGAATGACACATTGGGCTCTACTTGATGCCTTAAAGGGGTTGTAAAGGTTTGTTTTTTATTTTCTAAATAGGTTCACTTACCTTTTTCTTTCGATTTCCCTTCCAAATGTTTTTTTTTCTTTGTTTTCTTTGTCTGAATTTCACCCTTCCTGTTCCTCCTCAGTAAGCTGTTCAGTAAGCTGTTCTGGCTGACTAAACACCGCTCGGATGATGGTGTGAAGTTTACTGAGGAGAAACAGGAAGTGAGAAATTCAGACAAAGAAAAAAATAAAACATTTAGAAGGGAAATCGAAGGAAAAGGTTAGTGAACCAACAATGCACTAGCTTAAAGGAACCTATTTAGAAAATAAAAAAAACAAACCTTTACAACCCCTTTAACATGTGCTGTTGTAATGAGCACTTTTTAGCTTGTTTTACTACAATACAGTACAGTGGTATCAACATATGTTTGCTTCAGGCATCTAGTTGTGTGTAGCAAATGTTGTTGTTTCCTTGCACATAACAGTCAGTTTAAAGTGAACAAAGTATCACTTCACTTTACATTTTTAAAATCAATCCTGAATGTATATAGTTATTACTATTTTAATAATAAGGGAAACTTGCATTTTTCAAAAGTATCATTCTCTTTTATAATAAATCATACATTATAGAGCACTCATACACACTCCATTAAAAAAAAAAAAAAAAAAAAAACAGACAGAAACCAAAGCTATGCAATATGTATTATATCATATTCCCCTTTTTCCAATGAATGCAGTACATTCCATTGGCCGTCTCAGCTTATTCATGTAACTATGGCAACAAACCTTCATAATGATGCATATCCTCAAATCTCAAGAACATTGTGATATTTTACTTATACTTTAGTCTTTTTTGGGGGGAATTCAGCAATTAGTAACTGTGGCTGGATATTGACAGACAGTGATGTATTTGAGGCTTTAGTAACTAGTTTACAACCTTTTTAAAATATTTAGCTAACAAGATACAATAAATTGTGAATATCAGTGTTTCAGTGTTACATAGTGGAACTGCGAAAATATTATTTACTACATAACAAAATTTAAACAAGATCTGCATACTCCTTCTTTAGTGTAGTCAGTTTTCAAATGGAAAGCAGATGATCTGGCAGGAACACCAGGTATTTCACACAAAGGGAGCTTGATACAAAGGGCCAGATCCACAAAAGGATCTTAGGATGCAGTACCGCAGCCGCCGCTGGGGGGAGTTTGCGTCGTAAACCAGCGTCGGGTATGCAAATTATGAGTTACGGCGATCCACAACGGTTTTTAGCGTTCGCTACGTTGCCGCTAGTATAGTTTCCCGTCGCAAATTTACACTTTTTTTTTGCTGCCCTAACTTTAGTCAGCAAGTGTATTGCTGTCTAAAGTATGGCCGTCGTTCCCGCTTCGAAATGTAAAAATCAACGTCGTTTGCGTAAGCCGTCCGGGAATACGGAATTACGCTACGCGCGTCGCCGTTCAAAAAAATGACGTCACGGCGCTCAAAGCACGGCGGGAGTTCGGAAACGAAGCATGCGCAGTACGTCCGGTGCGGGAGCGCGCCTAATTTAAATGGGACTCGCCCCATTTGAATTGGCCCGCCCTGCGCCGGCCGGATTTAGGATACACCACCGCAAATTTCCAGGTAAGTGCTTTGTGGATCGGGCACTAACTTGGAAAAATTGCGGCGGTGTAACTTAAATCCGAAAAGTTAAGTTGTGCCCGGGATTCGTGGATCTGGCCCAAAGAGAAAAGGATACTTTCTCACACAACTACATGGTGGTACAGCAGGCACATATCAGAAATATGAAGTGTTGGGGTAACAAACGCTTTAACCAAAAGTCCCCTTATTGGCCAATCTAATCCTGCTGGCCATAGCTCAAATGTCAGACAGTGCATTATGGTTTTAAAAAAATCTCTTCAGTGAAGCCCATGGGATTCATCTCAAACTCATTGTAGTGGTGAACCCAAATCTCATACCTTCTTACTAGAGCTGCACGATTCTGGTCAAAGAGAGAATCACAATTCTTTTGCTTAGACTAAAGATCATGATTCTCAAAAACGGAATGCCAGAGCCCCCCCCCCAAATAAATAAATAAATAAATAAACCTGTGATTTATCTGAAAATATGAATATATAAAAAACAGACCAGTGATATGTCTATAATGTTAAAGACCATATAACTCCTATGAAAAAAAGCAGAATCAAACTTTGATTCTGCTTTTTTCATAGGAGTTATATGGTCTTTAACATTATAGACATATCACTGGTCTCTTTTTTATACATCAGAAGCAGTAGCGCCAGCAACCATTGGGTGGCACATGGATACACACAGTTGTACAGAACTGTGAGAAAGATTAATACATCAGAAGCAGTACCACCGGCAACCACTGGGTGGTGCATTGATACACACTACAGTTGTACAGATCTGCAAGAGAAACCCAGGCGTCCATCCAGCGGCGCAGGCTGCTGACGTTGGTTCCGATATTGGCGCCATTTGCGTTCCGCGCTGGTTACGTGGAACCGGCCGTGAAACAGAAGAATCGCGGGTCATCCCACGGGGAGATCGCGGGCGGGGAGAATCGAGATTGCAATTCTCTCGGCGATTAATCGTGCAGCTCTACTACTTACTGCTCTAATCTGCCAGTGGAACACCCCACTTATTATATTCAAGTTTCTGAAATGTTGAAACTTGCAAGGTGACCCCCTGTAACAGATGGATCACTGTGTAAACATGCAGCAGGAGCCTGTCTAGAAGTGTATCCAGGCCTATCTGGCCTACACAGACAGGCTATTGAGGAAGACTGAATGTAAAAGTTGGAGATTGTGAAGGGGCAGAGGTAGTCCCTGTCTGAACAGACTGGTGTGTGTCTGAGTTACGTCAGTAGCAGTCTATAGGTAAACAGGCAACAGGTTCAGTTTGGAGACTGGTGGAACAAGTTCAGCAGAGGGGCTGAGACTGAGGAGAAATACACTGTAAGAAAGGAGGAAAGTGTCCTAAATATGTCACACTGCTCTAGAGACTAATAGGGGCAACAGAGAGTACATAAAAGAGGTACCCTATGGTTTGGATGATTTATTACTACTATAATTAACTGTAGTTGTCCTATCATAGAACATCATCTGTCCATGGTTCACAGAAAACTCCCTGGGCTAATAGCTTAAAGGGAACAAATCATGAGAAACATATGTAAGGTGTCATTGCTGTCTTAATCTAAAGCATGAATTGCTTGACTTTTCTGCTGAGCCTTAGGCTTTAATACTTTTGACCAATACACAATGTTCCATTGTGGTAGTGCACACATTACAGCAATGCAAGTTACATGCATCAGTGCAGCACAGTCTGGGGTTGCTTTACTAAAGGCATACAGTCTCTGCACTTTGCAAGGGGAGTTGGAATCTTCAAGTGCAGATGCTCCAGAGCTTAGTAAATCATACAGTCATATGCTTGCAGATGATTAGATGATGGAAGTCAGCAAAACCTCCTCTCATTTACTAAGCTCTGGAGCACTTGCAGAGGGCAACTGCACTTACAAAGTGTACAGTCTATTTGCCTTTAGTAAATCTGTGTGTTGTGGTATGCTCCATTACAGAAAAATGGTGCATGTTGCATTTTTGGGACCTTTTTTGTGCAAAGGAAGCTAATTCATTTAAAATAATTCTTACTCACTAACTGCTAACTGCTTTTAGAGGGACAGGGAATAATAGATTGTGTTAGTGCATTCTGAGACCTGTACTACAGGTGCCTCTTTTTTCCTAAATCAGTTTACAAAGTAATATAATATATATATATATATATATATATATATATATATATATATATATATATATATATATATATATATATATATATATATATATATATATATATATATATATATATATATGTTAAAGTGTATCTAAACTCCCAAAAACATTGTAATATAAAGCAGTGTGCCAAGCTTTATATGTGGTGGCTGCATTTGTCTTTTTTAGGCTTTTTTCCCCTTTCTTCTTACTGTACTTGCTAATTCTATGAACACCATACTCCGTTAAGCCATAGACGATTCCACCATCAACAAAGTCAATGTTGATGGGTGAATCCCTCCCAGAGCACTATTGTGTTCTGCCACTTGCGGTACTCATATGTAAAAAATCCGACAGGCTGACTGTACCCAAGTCGATTGATGGAACCACCTGGGTACAACTAGTCTGCCCTTAGATGGATCCATCTATCTATGGCCGGCTTTCCTGTCCCTCTGTTGCTACATTCTCTTCTCCGCTGCATTTATGGAGGGGTGCATGGTTGTGACACAGGCTGAACATGCCTTTGTTCATCTCCATTATATGCCAGTAGTATGAATTAGTAGTTTACACGAAAAAGATACTTTTTTTTTTTTACAATCTTTTAAACTCACAGGAAGTGGCAAGGATATTACATTTCTGGCAAGACCCCTTTTACACTGAGGCACTTCTAAACTGTCAGTAAAACAATGAGCGCTTTTGCGGCACATTTCGGGCGCTTTTCAGGTGCTTTTGAAGAGCTTTTCTGGGCTTTTAAGGTGCTTTTGAAGAGCTTTCCAATCATTTTAATGGAGAGAGGCACTTTTCAGGTTCTTTTTTCAGCTCTCAAAACATGCTCCAAAGATGCTGCTTGCAGGAGTTTTTTCACCTCTCTGCCAGCGTACCGCCCAGTGTGAAAGGGGTCTGAAATGTTCTTAACGTGTAAAAAAAAAAATTCAGTTACCACATCTAAGGACTGGTAAGTGGCAATTTGAAATGTTTTGCTTTTGGGCTTAGGTATACTTACGGCTCCATTCACACCATGGAAATTCTGCCTGTGATTCAGAAAATGAGGGACGCCCTTTGTGATCCCCGTTACTATGAATAGCACCAAATCGTGGAGCGATTTTGCTGCGATTGACGCCCGACATACATGTACTTCTTTTGGTTGTCAAGCATCCCAAGATTCTATTTGTGCAATTTTTACTTGCAGCGATTTGGGGGCCATTCAAAGTAACGAGGATCACAAGCGCATTTCCGAATAGCCGGCAGAATCACAGTGATTCTGTCCCCAAAACAGAGACGCAGAAGTAAACTCAGTAACAGGAATCCCAAGAAAGCATAACACCACTAGATATTGCATTTCTACACACAAGGGTAAAATCGTCAAAGCTTTCTTACACTTTGTGCAGCTTACATTGGTATTTCTTGGGTCCGGTTGAAGCCGGTGCCATCTTTGCTGCTACCTCCCAATTTTTCTGCATCTGCACTTCCTCCTTTTCCAGTAGATCAGTGGAAAGATTTTCTAAACAAGTTAGAATACTTTTAAAGTCAGCAACTTTTAAATGATTTTATACTGCTTTATAT
Source organism: Rana temporaria (assembly GCF_905171775.1). Taxonomy (NCBI): domain Eukaryota; kingdom Metazoa; phylum Chordata; class Amphibia; order Anura; family Ranidae; genus Rana; species Rana temporaria. The sequence continues at coordinate 288,401,368 of NC_053491.1, read as the reverse complement.
GGTGCAAAGTCATCCAGATGGGTTTACTACCACTTTAAATAGGAAGTAAACCCTACAGGGGAAAAAAAGTTCCCCCCTTCCCTGCAAAGTAAAGGCATAATGTGCTAGTATTCATTGCATACATTTGCAGTACCTATAGGTAAGCCTTATTCTAGGCTTACCTATAAGTACATAAGTAGGGAGGTTTACAACTCCTTACGTAGTAGGGACGTTTACAACCTCTTTAACAACACGTTCATTCTTATCAAATTCTGACTGTCCAAGGTTATTAGTGTGCTGGTACTTCAGCAGATCTCGTTTAAGGTAGAAGCAGCCAGTGAACGTAACCTGACAACCTGAATGGGGTTCTGCTTTAAAAGATAATTCTAAATGAATGATTTGTCTTTGGTTTTGTTATAGGAATTACAAGTTTTCATTTTTGTGGAAATCATTGTTTCTCTATACTGTAACCTTGAGGGCATGTTTTATAATCTTTTGCTGAATAATTAAGTTAAATTACAAACCGAGAACTGTTGAGCAATCCATATTCGGGAACTCATTTGGAAAACAGCACAGACTCTTATTTATATTTCATACATACCTTCTGCTTGAATTTGTTGCTCTTTAGTATGTAACTGGAGTACATGCTGCAGGCTTTAGACACAGTACAATGGGTGAATATGGAACTATGGTAAGTACAAGAAATGGGGCGTTCTTTACACACTCCATTATTCCATAATATCTAAATAGAAAGCAAAGTTCCTGTTTCTTTATTTTTTTTCTGGCGCATTACTTTTGCAAAGTTTATGATTACCTGCTGTAAGATAGGAAAGTATGAGAAAGCTAAATCATTTGGTTTGGATTTTTTTTGGTGACAATGAAATATTATTAAATGTGCTTGAAAGGGAAAAGATAAAACAAAAGCAGAAGCTAGATGGGACTTTATATAAGGCGGAGACCTGGTATGGTCCAGTACCTCCATCCCTATCTAGTTAAGAGGGAGGGGGCGGGGAGTAGGACTTTGAATGAAGCACGTGGGTATATAAATATAAATGTATTAGTGTATATAGATACTGTAATATTATAATACATAATGGTAATCATGTCATATAATAAAAAACAGTTAAAGTAAATACATATGTACATACAATGAAGGCAGTTAGGCCACATGGTTAATAAAAAAAAAGATAGCCCTGTATTTGGCTCCATCTCTGACCAGCTTCCCTGTTGAAGAAAAACATCCTCACAACATGATGCTGCCAACGCTATGTTTCACGGTGGGGATGGTGTGTTCAATGTAATATGCAGTGTTAGTTTTCTGCCACACATAGCATTTTGCTTTTAGGCCAAAAAGTTAAAATTTGGTCTCATCTGACCAGAGCACCTTCTTCTACATGTTTGCTGTGTCCCCCACATGGCTTTTTGCAAACTGCAAACAGGACTTCTTATGCCTTTATTTCAACAATAGCTTTTTTCTTGCCACTCTTCCATAAATGCCAGATTTGTTGAGTGCACAACTAATAGTTGTCCTATGGACAGATTCTAACACCTGAGCTGCTCTTCTACAGCTCTTCCATAGTTACCATGGCTGCCCTCTGATTAATGCTCTTCTTGCCCGGCCTATCAGTTTAGGTGGACGGCCATGTCTCCCATATTGGGAGAACCTCAGTTTTTTTGCCAATGTCTAAGGTGTTGGTCACAAGTGAAGATGTGCTCTGAGGAGCTCCACTGGAGGGATCCATGCTGGATTTAAATAGCCTCCATAAAAACCAGATCCATCCAAAGTGCCTTGGGACAAAGTGGATGGTACCTGGGGCCTTGTATCCGAAGCACAAGGTTTTTGCCTGTAATGCCTCTCTTCAGAGGGCTGGATCCTGGGTTCCAGTGCTTTGGTCAGACCCAATACCAAAAGTTTTCTGACAGGGTGCGATACAGGTCCAGGTGTGTGGTGATCCTGACCATGCACCCCGGTACCTGAAGGTCTGTTGACTTAGCCCGCGGTGATGGGTGAAGATTGGGTCTGTCTGTGCTCAGCAGTATCCTGCAGCGGGGATAAGGTAAGTTAAGACAATCCTCGCTCGCCGGCTCATGGTGCAGACGCAGGGCGGGCCCTGCAAAAAAGCCCAGACGTCAGAACTCTGTAAAGCCTGAGGGACACAGCAGCTTGGGGCACGTAAGCACCTCGTGTGTGTTGGATACAGACTTACCTAAGACGCCTACTCAGCATTTAGCTGTGCAGATTAGCAGGCATTGTTTTTTGCTAGACTAAGTTCAGCTGTTGATGCACCTGTGTTAAGTTCCTCTGCTTTTAGCTTAGGACGTTCGTCTCCCTGTAGAAAAGGTTCAGGGGCAGGAATATAAAAGGGCACCAGGGTTTTCGCCACCTGAATCTGGTGGCCCTTATCATGCTTGCATGATACCATCCTCCCCATTAGAGACTTGAGGCAGCCCACAGGTTGAGCCATCAGCCCTGTCAGGCATTGCAGCCTCCCCCAACATTGCAGCCACTCTGCATATGTCTGTTTGGATGTTTTTTGCATTGCATTTGTTGGTCTATAAGAGGTTAACTGCTTTATTCACAGCATCCTCACAAGAAGCAGAAACCGGGGTGTGCCCCTTTCCCTGCTCTCAATCCTCAAACAAAGGGATTAAAAGACCTGAGGATGAAAATTCACTGTCAGAGGACAGGGAGCAGGTGCAGCCTAATGAGGCAGAGGTATCAGATCAGAAGCCTTACAAGTTCTGGAGTTGCAGCTGCAGTCTTTTTTAGAGATTCATACTGCATTGAACTTACCCTCAGCCTAGAAAGCCAAAAGCCTCTGTCTCCTCCTTGGGGTTTAAAATTGTTTCCTATAGGTTGTTAGAAAAACCTCCACAGGGTCCCCATCCTGGTGTTGGCTTCAGGCTAACCAAACTGTGGGATGCACAGTTGCTGGTGCACATTGCTAACACACAACAGCTATATTGCATGATTGTGGAAACGCACGTCCGCAGAGGATAACTTCCTCTTTACCAGTCCGCATGTTTGCATAAAATACATGAGTTTGGAATGTTCAAAATGCATGTGAGGTAAAATCAAGTAACAGAACATGTTTTATTGTTGATCACATAAAGATACATGTTTCTGTTTGTATGGGTTTACATATTTTTTACATAGTCACATGAGGATGCTTGGTCACATTAAAGTGCTTAAGTCGCACAGAGAGGTTTATTTGCACAGAAATGCCTAAAATCGCATAAAAATGCTTGAGTGCATAAAGATGTTGGATCACACATGGTTGCCTGATTACCTGAGTCCTTGATTACCCAAGGATACTTGATCACACAGAGAGGCTTGTTTTCACAGAAATGCCTAAAGTCGAATAAAAATGCTTGATTGCATAAAGATGCTGGATCACACAAGGTTGCCGGATCACACAAGTCCTTGATTACCCAAGGATATTTGGTCACACAGAGAGGCTTATTTTCACAGAAATGCCTAAAATCGCGAAAAAATGCTTGTGTGCATAAAGATGCTGGATCACACATGGTTGCCTGATCACCCGAGTCCTTGATTACCCAAGGATACTTGGTTACACAGAGAGGCTTGTTTTCACAGAAATGCCTAAAATCACATTAAAATGCTTGATTGCATAAATATGCTGGATCGCACAGGGGTGCTTGATCACACAAGAGTCCTTGGTCACACAAGGGTACTTTTCCCGCACAGTAGTGCTTAAAATGCATACAATGTCTGATCGCATGAAAAATGCTGAATCGCATAAGAATGCATGATTGCTTAAAGTTGCATGTTTGCCTAGATTTTGCATGGTTGTATAATGAGGCATGATAATTTAAGTTTCCTTAATTATACAGGATTCTTTGTGTTTACATAGGAATACGTGTCAACAAGAAATTGAACAGCTTTGTGACAAGGACAAAGGACAGATGCGTTAGTGTTCCTGTGGGACGAGTTGTCACTGGTTTATGCGTTCTCTCCCCCCAGTGCCGCGACTTTCGTTGTTTCTTTGCAACATCAGGGGAGAACGGAAGCTGGCCTAATTGCTCCGGCATAACCCAGACCAGGGCTTTTTTTTGCAGCCAATAGGTGCAGGAACTCCCCTTTTCTGAGTCACTTGTTTTCTCTGCAACTACCCACCTCCGAGCAACGTCCCTTAGTTCAATCCCCTACCCACCTCCCAGTACCGCCCCTTATAGACAATACAGAACCAAGTATAAATTTTGTTGTGCCAAGTCAATTGTATAGAATTTGGTTTCCCCTTCAGTCAGCAACAATAGATCCCCCTAACAATGTACCACCCACAACAAAGTTCCCCATCAACAGATCTCCGCACAGCCAGCATTAATAGACTCTCTGGCAGCCAACAATACACCCCTCTCCCAACAGTAGATCTCCTTCAGAAACAACTGCCCCACCCAGCAACAATAGGTCCCCCATCAGCAGCATTAGACCTCCTCAGCAACAATAGACCCCCTGCAAAAATAGATGCCCTCCAGCTAGAAAAGATCCGTCAACAGTGAGCATCAATACCCTGCAGCACACCCCAGCACCCCTTGACATTACATACAGTCAGTCCAGGAGGTGCCGGAACTGCGTTCCCCCCGCATTCCCGCTGAAAAAAAGCCCTGACCCAGACCACCTTACTGTCCAGGATTAGTAAGGGTGGTAGTAGAGGACCCAGGGTCCCTTACATCTTATCCATGCCTACTTTGCATGGGGATATTATATCCTGTCTTGCAAACATGGGAATTAATGGTCTGGCTGTTGTAAGCCTGCATTCTTGAGGATCAGGGCTTTCAGAATCAGCGGCAATTACCTTGATTCATACAGGAGAGCTGGCCTCCAGGACCATGTATCATAGGATCTGGAAGGCCCATGTTCCTGGTGTGAAACTAAGGGGTGGCATCCTTGGAAGTATGTCATAGGTAAAATTCTTGCTTTCCTGAATTAGAAAAGGAGATGGAGCTAGCGTTAAGTTCCATCAAGGATCCGATCTCGGCCTTGTCAGTATTTTCAAAGGTTGCTTGCTTCGCACTCTTTGATTTATACAAAGAGTAACGTGTATAAGTCCGCCAGTTAGGTCGCCCTTGTGCTCGGAGGATTGGGTCTAGTTTTTTTGGCTTAGAAGCTCAGCACCTTGGGCTGATGCACCATATTTCCCTTCATCCTTCTAAAAAGGGAATTGGTGTTCTTGGTTGTGGTAGCCTCCGCAAGAGAGTTTCAGTATTGGCAACTTTCTTTGTATAGAGCCATACATAATTATTCTTACAAGTAGGGTGATGTTAAATCCTCACCCAGCCTTATTTCCTAGAAGGATCTAGTTTTCATTTGAATCAAAATATTCTTGCCTTCCTTTTTTCCAGAACCTTGTTCCACGGAAGGAAACATTTTTGCTTTTCTCAATATAGATGAGAGCAGTTAAGATCTATCTGAAGGTTTCAGATATAGGAAACTGACATTTTGTTGTGCTGCCAGAAGACCCTAGAAATGGGCAGGCAGTGTTCAGATCAGCTATTAAAATGGTTACACTCACGTTAGGCCTGGACTTTTCTTACTCTATTTGAAGCGGCTGCTCAAAAAAGGAAAACTGATGTTGTTGCGCTACCAGGAGGCCCCAGGAAAGGGCAGGCAGCGTCTAATGCCACATACACACGATCGGTTCATCCGATGAAAACGGACCGATGGATTTCCACACAGACAATCGTTTTTTTTCTATCAAATTTTTAACAATCAGATAATTTTAAAACAGGTTCTATGTTTTTTCACTGATGGGGAAAAAAACTATGGGGCCCACACACGATCGGTTCATCCTATGAAAACGGTCCATCGGACCGTTTTCATCAGACGAACCGATCGTGTGTACAGGGCATAAGTCAACTGTTTTCAATGTTGATTCATCAGGTTATTATTCAGGCTTGTGGTTTAAAGAGAGGGTTTCCCCCTGTTTTTTTTTGGTGTGCACCCCACCAGGATACAGGCATACCCGGTTTTAAGTACACAATTGGGTTTATTTACTAAAGCTGGAAAGTGCAAAATCAGGCTCACTTCTGCATAGAAACCAATGAGCTTCTATCCCCAGCTTGTTCAATTAAGACTGGTAATAAAACCTGGAAGCTCATTGGTTTTTATGCAGAAGTGAGCCTGATTTTTTGCTTTTCAGCTTTAGTAAATAAACCCAATTGTGTACTTAAAACCGGGGTATGCCTGTAGTAAGCGCTTCATGCGTGGTGCATTACCAAGCCTTTATGACTCAGATTTGCAAGGCCGCAACTTGGTCGTCTGTGCTTACGTTCACTAATTCCTATGAGGTGAATATAAGACGGCAAGAGGATGCCGCTTTTTGGCGCAGTATGCTGCAGGCAGCAGTATAGGTCCTCACATCTGCATTGTTTGTGTCTCCCTCCCCTCAGTAAGCATTGCTTTGGGACATCCCACTCAGTAATTACCAGGCTCTGTGTCCCGTGATGTACGATAAAGAAAATAGGATTTTTATAACAGCTTACCTGTAAAATCCTTTTCTTGGAGTACATCACGGGACACAGAGCTCCCGACCCTCTTGTTTGGGGATATTGGGACACTTATTGCTTTGCTAAAAAAACTGAGGTGCTCCCAGTATGGGAGGGGTTATATAGGGAGGAAACTTCCTGTCTAATTGATTACACCAGTGTCCAGCACCTGAATGTGGAATATAACCCACTTAGTAGTTACCAGGCTCTGTGTTCCATGATGTACTCCAATAAAAGGGTTTTACAGGTAAGCTGTTATAAAAATTCTATTTTTTTATAACCTAACCCTGCTTTAAACTTTTCCACAAATTTTTCCCCGACCTTTCTGGTGTGTTCCTTGGCCTTCACGAGGCTGTTTGTTCACTGAGGTTCTCTAACAAACCTCTGAGAGCTTCACAGAACAGCTGCATTTATGCTGAGATTAAATTACACACAGGTGGACTCTATTTAGAAATTAGGTGACTTCTAAAGGCAAGTGGTTCCACTATATTTTAGTTAGGGGTATCAGAGTAAAGGGGGCTGAATACAAATGTACATCACACTTTTAACATATTTATTTGTAAAATAATATGTAATAAAAATTGAAAACCATTTATTGTTTTCATTCCACTTCACAATTATATGCCACTTTGTGTTGGTCTATCACATGAAATCCCAATAAAACATTTACATTTTTAGTTGTAACATGACAAAATATATAAAATATATAATTTCTGTATTCATCTACTTTTGCTATTCAATAGTTTACATTCTCTTTTATGTATTGATGATGTTGTATTTATAACCACTTGGGCAAATTTTTAATTTTTCACACACATATTAAAATCTGCATTGTTTACTAGAAATTAATTTAAACCCCCAAACAACTATACATTTTCTGAAATCAGATATATTTTAGAATAAAATAGTGGAAGTTGATTTTTTTTTATATTGTATGATATTTGGGCAACTGTTTATCAAACACGTTTTTAGGAAAAATATAACTAAATTGAATTTGTGTGCAAACACACGCAATATTAAAACCATTTTTGGTAAAATATATTAATGGGATTATGTTGAGGAAATGGATGCCAAACATGCCAAGCCTTAAGATTGTATGTGCCCCTGGAATTGTACAAAAATGTAATACCCACAATTCTCAACAGGCAACAAAGCATCTACAGGTTATCAGTTTAGCGTTAAGCATATACTGTATTTTAGTCCTAGAATTGTTGTTCACACTGTTTGCGACAAAAGCCTCACATGTATGGCACTATGATGTACATTTGCATTGGGGTGTAATACCCATTACATGATAGCATTGGGCAGGTCACAAGTCCTCTTTATGGAAACATGGGTGGTGTATTAAACCCCTAATGTCTTCCTGCCATCCATTGCAGCTAATCAGGCAAAGATCATGTTTGATTAGCTCCCACTCTGGCTACAGTAACCAGGGAATGACAGCTCTTAAAGCGGAGGTTCAACCTAAAACAATTATATACCATTACATCCAGCATTCTAACGACATGTACAGCATGCTGGTATTTTTATTTTTTTCGCTGTACATACTGTTTTATAGTTGTTTTTCTTTTCTCACTCCCGTGGGGAATAGGCGTTCCTTTGAAGAGGCGTAGATGATCGACGTGCGGATAAGGCGCGTCACGCGTTCCGAAAATAGCCAAACTGTGACTCGGCTATATACGGCGCCTGCGCAGTCAGCTCTACACGGCTCCTAGTCTGTGTGCAGGCGCCGTATAGCGCCGTATAGAGCCGAGTCCCAGTCCAGCTATTTTCGGAACGCGTGATGTGCCTTATCCGCACGTCAATTATCTGAGCTGTCGGAAGTATGCTGCATGTAATGGTATATATATATATATATATGTTTTTTAGGGTGAACCTCCGCTTTAACTCAGAAGTGATATAATACTGGTACTTTCACACCGAGGCGTTGCGGGGCGTTGGCGCTAAAATTTAGCAATTTTCAGCGGCGCTTTACCGTAATTTTTGACAATATTTTTGGCCGGTAGAAGGGCGGTTTTAATCTGCTAAACCTGCTAGCGGCCGAAAAAGGATAAAACCTGCCTGCAAAAACACCGCTTTGTGGGCGGTTTGGAGGCGCTGCCCCATTGATTTTATTGGACAGGGACGCTGTAGGAGTGGTATATTCACCACGCCTCCAAGATGCGGCTGGCAGGACTTTTTTTACTGTCCTGTCAGCGCAATGCTCCAGTGTTTTTAGCCCTCAGGCTTTCAAGAAGCAGCTCTTTCAGGGCGCTTTGCAGGAACTTTTTTTAGTGCAATGGAGCCTGCAAAGCGCCTCAGTGTGAAAGCAGCCTACATTTTGCTTCTGGATTCATTTTTAAAAAGGTTATGAGGACATGGATGTTCCCTGATCCCCTTCTGCTCACACTGTTACAACAGTTTGGTCCTGGGCTCCCCAGAGGGATGTGAGATCCTGGAAACCACCATGGGCACTGGCGAAGGGAGCACTACTTCAGAGCCCCATAAAAGTAATCTCAAGAGCTGCTTGGATCACTTTTGCCTGAAAGTCCTTCACCAAATCTAAAGATCAGTACTAATCTTGTGGCTGCAGCAGCTATGAGGTCGCTTTAACTCCTTGAATACTAGGATGTTTAGAAACATACCTTGATAGACAAGGGATTAATGTTAATCAGCTATTGACTGGGATTTGTGGCTTTAGGTCGGAATTGTTGACAGGGATTTCCAATGGATGAAGCAGATTTCCAACTGTATTGGGGGCCTGTGCTTTGATGCATTAACATTCAGGGATCCTAGTTCGATAATCTATTTTAAAACACAGTAGAATTACTGTTCCATTGTTGCTTACAGTACTTGGCAGAAGGGTATCTAACCACTGAAATACAGTGCTTCCAAATGACAGTCATTTAGCTTAATTGAGCAAATAAAGTAGACACACTTATAAACATGTGCATCCGTTTTCGTCCGAATGCATTTTCGTCCGAATTTCAGGTATTTTCGTTATGGTTTTAACAAACGATAACGAAAACCGAAAGATCCAACATAAACAAATGCTTTATTTTTGTTTTCGTTGCGGTCATAGGCATGCGCAAGGGGTGTGCCAGGTGTGCCTGGGCACACCCTAATCACTCTGTGCATTGCCAATTTCCCCTACTGCCCAGGCTTCCCTCTGTTTTTTGCCCCCCTTTCCTCTCCTCTACTCCTGGCTGTTACGGGGGATGTTTCAGGATGGAGAGCAGGGGAAGGGGCTAGCCCATGGGTGCCCAACCTGTGGCCCCCCAGCTGTTGCGGAACTCCAAGTCCAATGAGACACTGCGGTCAGTTACAAGCATGACTCCCAAAGGCAGAGGCATGATGGGACTTGTAGTTCCACAACAGTTTGAGGGCCACAGGTTGAGCACCCATGGGCTAGTCAATATGTCATCGACTGGCCCCTTCCTTTTCTAAATGAACATAGTGAACACACTCGCTCTCTGTGTTCATTCATAGCTGAAGCATATTAAACTGTGATTACTATGCTTCAATTTGTGAATGAACATGAATCTGCTCAGCAAGGCTCCTCCTATTCATTCCCTGTGCAGTGCACTGAGGCTGCAGAGAAAGGGTGTGTATTTTAGCTTTGGGGTGCACACCCTAATACAATGGGCTGCGCACACCTATGGTTGCGGTCGAATGTGCCTAACCTTAACTCTATTAGTCCAATATTATTCTACATAAAAAGAAAAGATTCGACATAGAGAGAAAAGATTCGACATTATAGAGACATGAAGAAGAGTCAACATAGAGAGAAAAGATTCGACATAGAGAGACATGAAGATTCGACATAGAGAGACATGAAGAGTCAATGTCGAATCTTTTTTTTTTTCTTAGACACCATAAGCCTTCAATGACAGATTCAACCTTAATTTGGATTTTTGGATGAATGCATTTTTTTAACAAAAAAACAAATAAATAAAAACGATTTTCGGGAGTAACTAAATAAATGTATTTTTCAAACGAAAACGAAATTATGAAACAAAATATTTCAGTGTGCACATGTCTAAAGTACACCAGTATAAAGATCATTATATTCAAAGTGACAGTTATTTTGACAGTCCAAAAAAACATATTTGAAAAAGTCACATGACTTAACTAAATATCCTTGTGTTGATGCTTTTTAAATTGAATCTAAAATCTATAATTTTATGGTCAGGACACAACACCACGTTTCACCTGCAAGTAAAATCTTTTTGCGACCATGGCTTTTGCAGTTGACAAAATGACAGGGTATAGGACTTGGTGTTTACAGGACTGGGGATACTGTAAACAATAACAGCAAAGAAATGGTATGTATACAGGGCAAACAAAAAGTCATCAACCCAGAAATAGTAGTTTAAAGGAGGAAAAGTAGTGGAAAAGGGGCATTGAACGATGACCATGTGAAATCTCTAATATCAATAGGTATGCAAACAATTGGTAAAACAAGTCATACGTTTGTTACAAACTTTAAAAAAACAAACATTTCATATCAGATAGGCACTATGCGGCTCCTATTAATAAAAACACAAGGATAGGGCAGCAGTCAGATTGTGCGTGGAGCTTGCCTACGCATTACACGGTTAGGGCAGCTTCTTCAGGGCTTCAGGCTCTCATCGTCTGACTGGAGACCAAACAAAAATAAAAATAATTATATTATATACAATACCTCAAAACTCATCAATATCCATTCAGTCTATGGGGAGACCAGTACAATCAGAAACTAAATTGTGAATTTCAACCTAGGGGGATGGAGCAGACCCGGCAACACCTCCAGAGGGCCCACAAAATGTACCAGAAAAAAACACAGATAAGGCTCATCATTTGGAGGCGGGTATATATAAAAACACCACATGTATCACATAAATAAACAAAATAAAGTAACCAAAGTGACATTTACAGTGCTCAAAAAGTAACACTAAGAGCCTTAGCTCATGGGTAATGCAAGGGTAAACCCTCCAGAGTCACACATAGTAGTAGGAGGTGGTGACATACAAATTTGAAACTATACAACAGGAAAGAATCAAAAGTAAATAATAAGAAAGAAAGATGGAATAGCACCTGTCAAATATCAGCATATACTGTCCCAGTTAAAGTCCAAGAGGGATAAACACTTATTACAAGTCAGTAGTCAGCAGCACAGCACACATAAAGAAATCCAACAAAAAAAACTGTCTCAAACAAAGTCTATGCTCCACTAATGTCCCGACAGGTAAAGGAACAACCACAGAGGCTCCTGGGCCTCCCAAGGACCCTAACTCTCAGCAACCCATTGCAACACTGTCCACCCTCTAAATAAAGGAAAGAGGGGGAGGTGACTGATTGGGGCTGGGTGGGTCCTAAAGGCATAATAAACAATGCATGCTAAATGCACGCTGCCTTAAACCCACCAGTAGCCGAAGGCCAACATGACCCAAATCCCCTCTGAGCTGCAGGTCAGGTTGTGGAGATCACATCATCAGTAGTGGCCACAAGACAGGGAAAAAGCAGAAGTGACGTGAAAGTGCGTCATCCAAAATGGCCACCAGACCAAAAGTATGTTCTAAGTTGGAACATGAGTGAAGCCAATAGGCTCCCAGCAGGTGTGCACATCTAATGGGATTCATCCAGAGGCCCAGGACACAGTACATCCCCACCTCCATCGTCGGCAGGCCCGGACTTAAAACGCCACACTGCAACATCACAAGGGCAACAAATAAGCATCACACCATGGCAATACAACCCGCCCACACACAAGAAAGAAAAAATGCATTAGAGCCATCATCAATACCTATTTAAAAGAAAAAAGCCAGTTAGACATAGCCAAAATGAATAGATAAGGCAAGGGAGAAAAAAAAAGGGGGGGAAGCAGGGGATGGGAGGAATGTTTCCCCATAATCCATAGGGAGTACAAGCTTGATACATATTTATATATATAATCAGCTAACATTCAGCAGTGAAAATACAATATATGATTACAGTGGGGATCGAAAGTTTGGGCACCCCAGGTAAAAATTTGTATTAATGTGCATAACGAAGCCAAGGAAAAATCTCCAAAAGGCATCAAATTACAGATTAGACATTTTTATAATATGTCAAAAAAAGTTAGATTTTATTTCAATTATTTACACTTTCAAAATTACAGAAAACAAAAAAATGGCGTTTGCAAAAGTTTGGGCACCCTGCAGAGTTAATATCTTGTACTGCCCCCTTTGGCAAGTATCACAGCTTGTAAACGCTTTTTGTAGCCAGCCAGGAGTCTTTCAATTCTTGTTTGAGGTATCTTTGCCCATTCTTCCTTACACAAGTCTTCCAGTTCTTTGATATTTCTGGGCTTTCTGTCACGCACTGCTCTTTTAAGGTCTATCCATAGATTTTCAATTATGTTGAGGTCAGGAGATTGTAAAGGTCATGGCAAAACCTTCAGTTTACGCCTCTTGATGTAATCCCCCGTGGATTTTGAGGTGTGTTTAGAATCATTATCCATTTGTAGAAGCCATCCTCTCTTTAACTTCCTTTTTTTCACAGATGGCATCAAGTTACCATCCAAAATTTGCTGAAATGTTATTGAATCCATTTTTCCTTCTACTCGTGAAGTGTTCCCTGTGCCACTGGCTGCAATACAACCCCAAAGCATGATTGATCCACCCCCATGCTTAACAGTTGGACAGAGGTTTTTTTCATTAAATTCTGTGCCCTTTCTTCTCCAAACGTACCTTTGCTCATTCCGACCAAAAAGTTCTATTTTAAATTCATCATTCCACAGAACTTGTTTCCAAAATGCATCAGGCTTGTCTATATGTTCATTTACAAAGTTCAAACGCTGATTTTTGTGGTGAGCACGTAGAAGAGGTTTTCTTCTGATGACTCTTCCATGAAGACCATATTTGTACAAGTATCTCTTTATAGTGGAATAGTGTACCACAATTCCAGTGTCTGCCAGATCTTTCTGGAGGGATCGTGCAGTCAAACGTGGGTTTTGAATTGCTTTTCTCACAATCCTGCGAGCTGTTCTGTCTGATATTTTTCTTGGTCTTCCAGATCTTGCTTTAACTTCCACTGTTCCTGATGACTGCCATTTCTTAATTACATTCCGAACAGAGGATATTGACATCTGAAAACACTTTGCTATCTTCTTATAGCCTTTCTCCAGCTTTGTGAGCGTCAACTATTTTCAGTTTCAGTTTTCTAGACAACTGCTTAGAATAACCCATGGTGCTGATTGTTGGGGCAAGGTCAGATGAGTCTGGGCATTTAAAACCTTTGAGATTGACATCACCTGGTCTTCCCAGATGATGATTGAGAACAATCCATGACACTGGCAGGTCTCAGCTTTGCAAAGGGGGCAGTGCATGCTATAAATTCTGCAGGGTGCCCAAACTTTTGCAGACGCAATTTTTTTGTTTTCTGTAATTTTGAAAGTGTAAATGGTGGAAATAAAATCTAACTTTTTGACATATTATAAGAATGTCTAATCTGTAATTTGATGCCTTTTGGAGATTTTTCCATCTTTCGTTGGCTTCGTTATGCACATTAATACAAATTTTTACCTGGGGTGCCCAAACTTTCGATCCCACTGTATTTCATGGCTCCAAAAAGGGGGCATTACTGACAAAAATATTTAGGCCTGGTGGATTAATTATGTACGTAAGATGCAATTTTCAAAGCACCCGCCCCCCCCCCATTGGTTGTGGTGTGTTCGGTTCAAGGCCATGAATTGTAAGGAATCTAATTTATAGCTGTGCTTGGCCCCAAAATGTCTAGCAATGGGGCTCTATGGATCACCATATGATATCCACCATGATTTTTTTTTTACTCTATGCCAAAACATTTTCTTAGTTTTGCCCACATAAAAGGCATCAAACCAACATGTTAATAGGTACACTATGCCTTTAGTCTCACAATTGTTTAGGGTTAATGGTAACAGATCCTATTTGAACAGGGACCCTGGTGATGTGGACATACTGGCAAAAGCTGCAATGTTCACATCTAAAGGTACTCTTGGGGCGTGTCCCAAACAGGCCATAGCTTGTGGTCTGTCGAAGTGACTATGTGTGAGCATGTCTTAGAGATCAAATTCTTTTAAATATTGTCCTGTGTGAGTAAATGCCAGTGTTCCTGTAAAATGTTTTTTATCTCATTACTCTGCCTATTAAATTTGATAATAGGTCTAATGTTCACTTCCTCTCGGTTTTGTTCACCTTGAAATAATAAGAGTTCTCATGGACTGTCCTTAGCTCTTTTATATGATCTCTTGATGGCCTTTTGGCTATATGTCCTCCTAAAGAACCTCTCTCGGCAGATCTGCCTGCATCTGAAAGTCTTGGTCACTAGTGCAATTCCTAAGAATACGTAGGTATTGTCCTACAGGTATTCCTCTACTGATGTTTTTAGAAAAGGCACTTCCTGCAGGTAGCATGGAACAAAAAACGATGTTGGTTTTCTAAATAAGTTTGTGGCAATTGAGCCATCTTTGTTTTTAACAATAATCAGATCTAAAAAGGTAGCGCTGTATGATCAAAATTGTACGTAAAACGTAAATTGAAACTATTGACATCTAAACCATCAACAAATTTGGTCAACATATCTTAGGGTCCAGTCCAAAAAATTTAAATGTTGTTCATATACCTTTGCCACAATGACATGTGGCGGAGGCAGCTAGACACCTCGTCAGACCCCAAAATGTACCACTCCCACTCCCCCAGGTACAAGTTAGCATAAGAGGAGCCACAGGTGGTTACCATAGCCACCCCCTGCACCTGGAGGTAGTGAGAGCGGTCAAACACAAAAACATTATGCATCAGTATGAATTCTGATGCCGCGTACACTCGACCGTTTTTCGAGTTGTAAAAAATTACGTTTTTTTATGTCATTAAAAACGATCGTGTGTGGGCTCCAGAGCATTTTTCACGATGTAAAAAATGACCATTAAAAATTTAGAACATACTCTAATTTTTCACGACATTTTTAACGTTGTCGTTTTTAACGTTTTAAAAAATGGTCGTGTGTGGGCTTTAACGACGTGCAAAAAACGTGCATATTCAGAAGCAAGTTATGAGATGGGAGCGCTCGTAAAACTACCGTTCGTAATGGAGTAAGCACATTCATCACGCAGTAACAGACTAAATCAGCAAAAGCAGCCCCAATGGTGGCACCATCTGAATGGAACTTCCCCTTTATAGTGCCGTTGTATATGTTGTGCGTCACTGCGCTTTGCTAGAGCATTTTTTTTTCACACGATCATGTGTAGGCAAGGCCGTTTTAATGATCGGGTTGAAAAAAAAATCGTTTTTTCTAGACCATTAAAAATGAAATTTTTTACAACCCGAAAAACAGTCGTGTGTACGCGGCGTAACAGTTCCAGCAAAAATAATATTGTTCTCATGATATTCCACACTTCTTTCCTCAAAGAACCTGGTGACAGCTCTCAGGTCCTGAGTGTGTGGTATACAAGAGTACAGAGATTCCACATCAATGGATGCAAGAATAGTTTTAGCATCCACATGTAGTCCGTCCAAAATTGTTAGCAAATGTATGTTGTCTTTGAGATAGGTAGGGAGGCTTTCTAAGTGAGATCGCAAGTGGTCAACCACCAATTTACTAGCCTTGGAAGTTAGACTGTTTATGCCTGAGACGATGGGTAATCTTGGGGGTTCCACAAATCCTTATACGTTTTGGGTAACACATAGGGCCAGATTCTCGTAGTTCGGCGTATCTTTGCACGGGCGTAACGTATCCGATTTACGTTACGCCTCCGCAACTTAGACGGGCAAGTGCTGTATTCTCAAAGCACTTGCTCCGTAAGTTGTGGTGGCGTAGCGTAAATAGGCCGGCGTAAGCCCGCCTAATTCAAATTTGGAACAGGGGGGCGTGTGTTATGTAAAATAACCATGACCCGACGTGATTGATGTTTTTCATGAACGGCGCATGCGCCGTCCGTGGACATATCCCAGTGTGCATTGATCCAAATACGCTGCAAGGACGTATTGGTTTTGACGTGAACGTAAATTGTGTCCAGCCCCATTCACGGACGACTTACGCAAACAACGTAAAATATTCAAAATTTGACGCGGGAACGACGTCTATACTTAACATTGGTATGCCGCATGTACGCCACCATATAGCAGGGGTAACTTTACACCGGGAAAAGCCTAACGTAAACGGCGTATCTGTACTGCGTCGGCCGGGCGTACGTTCGTGAATTCGCGTATCTAGCTGATTTACATATTTCTAGGCGTAAATCAGCGTACACGCCCCTAGCGGCCAGCGTAAATATGCAGTTACGATCCGACGGCGTAAGAGACTTGCGTCGGTCGGATCTAATAGAAATCTATGCGTAACTGATTCTAAGAATCAGGCGCATAGATACGACGGCACAACTCAGAGATACGACGGCGTATCTGGAGATACGCCATCGTATCTCCTTTGTGAATCTGGGCCATAAAATATTGGTGTAACTGCATGTGTGATCTTGAGGTAGTCTCTGGTGTCGGTGTCCTTAGTATTAATTTGTTGTCTGTATGCTTTATCAATAATTCAATAATTCTAAAGAAAGCTTCATGGAAATGGGTGCTAGTGATAGGAGATATTCTTTTATACCAAGCTGGGTTGGCCAAAATTTTTTTTCGCACATACCTAGGTTTTGTTCTGGTGTCATTATGACAATATTCCCCCCTTGTTAGGGGACTTAATGACAAGATTTTGACATTCCTGTAGTCTCCACAAGTACTCCCGTTGTTCTCTTTTAGTATGAATGGGACATCTTTGATAGTATGGTCTCTGGTAGTTGCCAACACCCCTGGTAAACAGGAAAAAGTGGAGAATCCCCCAAGGTGGGGCTTTTGAGGCAACAGTAGTTAGAGTAGTCAGGATTAATACAACAATATAATCGTTTAATAATAAACAAAGAATATATACATATATGACATAGTGGTTTAAAAACAACACATAAGGGGGTGTCAATTGAAAAGAGTAGAGAGTCCACAATATGAATACAGGGCCCTGTATTCATATTGTGGACTCTCTACTCTTTTCAATTGACACCCCCTTATGTTTTGTTTTTAAACCACTATGTCATATATGTATATATTCTTTGTTTATTATTAAACGATTATATTTTTGTATTAATCCTGACTACTCTAACTACTGTTGCCTCAAAAGCCCCACCTTGGGGGATTCTCCACTTTTTCCTTTTTTTGTTGTTCTCTTTTAGGCCAGATTCACACTAGTGCGGTGCAAATTCCAGCTCTGTTATCTCTGCAAAAAGATGAGAGAGCTGTTTAGCAGATCAGCTCCGTTTTAGCTGCGAATTTGGACACCTGGGAGAGGGGAGGGGGAGGGGGGAAGTGTATTGAGTAGAATGAGAGAAATCCTGATGAGAAATCAACACATCTGTGAATCAGATGCGTACCCATAGAAGATCATGGGCCTGAATTTGCACCTGAGCTGCACCGCAATGCCTAGAAAACGCACACATTTTATCAGCAATGCGCAGTACATTGTATATATATTTTCCCTTCTCCAAAATGGCCCCCATAGAGCCTGACGAAGAGGCACGCATGCCTTGAACGCACGCACCTCCCCGTGACCCAACAACCCGGAAGTGACATCATACCGCTGCGCTCCATCGAGCGCCTGTCCCCCTTCCTCCTCAGCATCGGAGGTTCACCATCCCGCTACAGCGGTGGATGGTGTTGTTAAACATCCAGACGCCCTTCTCCCTCACCAGCATTAGACCCTCACTATCCCGCTCATGCTGGCAACAGTAGTGCTGTACTGATCAGGGCGTCCATCTCACCATTCCAGGACCAGCGGAGCAGCTTCACCCAGGATGTTCTAAACGGATGATAACTACTACAGATAAGCTTTTTGTTATTTAATACATTGTGAGTGACACCTTGATATGAATACCTGTTTTTAATATTAAAAACGTGAATACTACACTTAGAGGGCGCTGCTTTTTGTCTCCTTATGAGCAGTGCGAATGCATCGCACATATGTGAACCAACCTCATTGAAATTAATGTATTTAGAAATGTTCTGTGAATTGGATGCTGGTTAAGCTGCGCTCAATTCGCATTGGTGTGAACCCAGCCTTATTGCATGATCTCTTAGGGTTTCTGAGATTAAGTTTATCAATGTCTGTCATAACTAATTGTAAGAAGAGAACCACCCAAGGACTGTTCTGAGTAGGGAATCTAGTCGACCTATTCCTATAGTTCCCCTAATTCCTATATATACAGGGTGTCAGTTCAGACTCTAAGGCCGCGTACACACGGTCGATCCAAACCGATGAGAATGGTCCGATGGGCCGATTTCATCGGTTCACCGCTGAAGTGGCCTGACGGTCTGATGTGCGTACACACCATCATTCCAAAAACCAATCGGGTCAGAACGCGGTGACGTAAAACACACGACGTGCTAAAAAAAACAAAGTTCAATGCTTCCAAGCATGCGTCGACTTGATTCTGAGCATGCGCGGGTTTTGAACCAATGCTTTTCTGTACTAACCATCGGTTTGGACCGATCGGTCAGCGATCCATCGGTTCGATTTTAAAGCATGTTTTAAAATTTTGGACCGAAAGACAACAGACCGATGGGCCATACACACGGTCGGTTTGGACCGATGAAACTGAACTTCGGTCCATTCTCATCAGTTTGGAACGACCGTGTGTACGCGGCCTTAAGAGAGTAATTTGATCCAATTATTCATCATTTAACAGAACTTTAATATTCACATCTCTACTTTCCCTTTCTAATTCAATGAGTATTTTTAATGCTTGACACTCGGGGTATAAAAATTCACGTTGCCGAAAAGTAGCTCCCTCTGCTGGGGATTCCTTGTTCCTGTATTTGGGACCCTCATGTTGATGTTTAAAACTAAGCTTGCATGTAAATAGATTCAGGTCTTTAATTAGAGCTAAATTATCCATATTGGTCATGGGACAAAAGTTTAATCCCAGTTTGAGTAACACCATGTCAAATTGATTATTTGAAGCCATTCATTGATCTGGTCGAATCACATATTGGTCCATGCTCTCTTGAGATGTTTGTGTCTGAGGGGTCTTGTTGGTGAGAGCTGGTTCTATAAAAATCATCATCAATGTAATCATGTTGTGTTAAATGGCCTTTTGACCCATAGGTGTTCTTTTTTTGTTACCGATCCGTCACCATTATTAACACCTGTGTGCTTTGTGTTTGCTCTAGCGTATGTTCCCCAGAAGGGGGATCTTTACATTTAGTAGGAATAGGTGTATGGCTATATTCCAATGCACCACATGACTCACCACCACCAGACCTTCCAGGATTTCTACATGCTCGGTGTGCAGATGCTCCACCTCTCGGATGGGAAGTACTATGTAAAGACAGGAAACTGTTGAGTGGTCAGAAAATTCACATCTGATTTATCATCAATTGTAAACAATCGATTTCTCCTCACATTATGCCATTTATATGCTCACCCTATTTGAAAGATCTTTAGTAAACTGTTTGTCTTGATTTATATTATCTGTTAATTGTACTCTTCCAGGTTTTCTTTGGGTTTTGTAAATGGGAGATTCAGAGGAATTATTTACCGTATTTATCGGCGTATAACACACACAGACATATAACATGCACCCTAACTTTAAGGCCTCGTACACACGACCGAACATGTTTGCTGAAACTGGTCCGCGGACCAGTTTCCGCGGACATGTTCGGTCGTCTGTATGGGTGACCGGACCGGATTCCCGGCCGAGCGGACAGGTTTCCAGCGGACAAATGTTTCTTAGCATGCTAAGAAACATGTCCGCTGGAAGCCTGTCCGTCGGACATGTTCGGTCGTCTGTATGACTCACCGGACATGTCCGCTTGGCCGAAAGCCCTCGCATGCGTCAAAGTGATTCGACGCATGCGTGGAAGCATTGACCTTCCAGGGTCGCGCACGTCGCCGCGTCATCGTCAGTGTCAGCCATCAGACCAAATGATCCCAGCGGACATGTCCGATGAAAACGGTCAGCGGACCGTTTTCATCGTCCATGTTTGCCTGTGTGTACGAGGCCTATGAGGGAAGTTTCAGGAAAAAATCTTTCCACAGCACCCTGCGTATAACACGCAGGCACAGTTTACCCTCTATTTTCAGGGTAAAAAAGTGAGTGTTATATGCCAATAAATACAGTAATTTATTTGAGATGACCTTCATTTCTCCATCTAGTCATGTGACCTCTGTATCATGATGTTCAGGATACCTAACATATTTACAGAGCACGCTGTCAGATTGTGTTCCCATTTGTCTTTAAGCTCCTGTGGAGGGTTTTGGACAGTGGGAAAAATCTGAACACAGGGGTACACATTTAGCTTCTATATATTGTTTAAAATAAAAGCTTTGCCAATATAATCTTGATTTATATTCCAGCAATTGTTTAAGTTGTGCTAGATATCATTATCAACATATCGAAAATATCCGAATAGTGTCTAGAATTATTATACAATTACTGACTGCTTATAGGACAATTGCTTTGTATCCAAGGAATGTACTTGGGGAAAGAAAATTGGATATGTCATGCCCTGTAACCAATGGGTGTCTACCACCTATATTTAAATAGTAACAGCAAAGAAATGGTATGTATAGAGGACAACATTTTTTAAACCATCTATATATCAGGACGTCGTCAAACCCAGCAATAGTAGTTAAAATGAGGAAAATGTGTGGAAAAATGTTGTTGAACAGTGACTGCCTGATATCTCTACTAGGGTTGAGCGAACCCGAACTGTAAAGTTTGGGTTCAGTACGGACTTTGGGTTTTTCCCGAACCCGGACCCGAACCCGAACAATTGGAAAAAGTCCGGGTTCGGGTTCGGAATTCGGGTATGTTTTGGCGCGATGCACGGCAGCCAATCACCATTCGTGTTACTACTGTGACTGGGAACTGATCACAGTCATGCCTACTTATGGCATGGCTGTAATTGGCCAGTGCAGCATGTGACCCATCATGTGACGTGCCTCTATATTAGATAGTTGTCACTGCTTCACTTATGTGAGGGAAAGGCTGCTGAATCTGGGACAGGGACAGTGCTAGGTGTATGCTGATCCAGAAATATCAACAAGCACTGTATTCCTGTGACATCTGCTGTGCTTCATATAGTTTAGGAATTTTGTTCAGCTATAGGGGCAGTTTGCAATCTATAGGTGACTGAGTATATCAACAGCAGTACACCTGCCACACCACCTGTGATGTACTGTGTTTCTGGCAAGTACATAGTCAGGCACAGGTTCCTGAAATATTTTTCCTATAGGGGCAGTCAGCACTCTATAGGTGACTGAGTATTTCAACAGCAGTACACCTGCCACACCACCTATGCACCTGTGATATACTGTGTTTCTGTCAAGTACATAGTCAGGCACAGGTTCCTGAAATATTTTTGCATATGGTTCTTTATGAAGTCCTTCTAGGATTTCATTCTGAATACAATTACAAATGTACACTAAATTCCCTAAAACCCTTTACAGCATTGGGGGGTTCAATAATTTTGAACAAAACTGTATGGACCTCGTCCTCAAAGGTCAAAAATCAAATTTTTTATTTTAATTTTTTTATGTTATTTTAGGTTATTTCCCTATCCACATTTATTTCCAGAGTACTTGCCATGCTCTTCCCGACATTTTGCTGCCATTTGCAGCCCTCCAGCCCTTTCCCTTAGTTTTTTAGAGACATTTTTGTAGTCAAAAGTCCGGGTCCCCATTGACTTCAATAGGGTTCGGGTTCGGGTCAAAGTCCGGGTTTGGGTTCGGTCCCGAACCCAAACTTTTTTTTCAAAGTCCGGGTTCGGGTCTGAACCCGAACATCCAGGTGTCCGCTCAACTCTAATCTCTACCCATTCATATTTGATATATCAGGCGGTCATCGTTCAATGCCTTTTTTCCACTACTTTTCCTGCCTTTGGATACTGTGAACATCCTGGAGTAAAACCCATGTCCTCAAGGACACAATAATAGATGTCAAGACTAATATAAATACCTAAAGCAGAACTAAAGTCCACAGAATACTTCTGCTCCATCAATGCAATCATTGGATCTCTGACCAGACACTGAAATTGTCTCCCGGGGCTTCCTCTGGATGCAGGATTTTTGGCCTCTTAATTGGCAGAGAGGTCTGATGACAGGATCTCTTTAAATACTTTTAAGGCAATCACAGGCTCACTTTAATTGTCATTAACCACTTAAAGACCGCCTAACGCCGATATACGTCAGCAGAATGGCATGGCTGGGCACAATCACGTACCCGTACGTCCTCTTTAAGTGCCCAGCCGTGGGTCGCGCGCGCCCGCAACCTGGTCCGAAGCTCCGTGCCCGTGGGACCCGTGGACCTGATCGCTGCCGGAGTCCCACAATCATTTACAGGAGCTGAAGAACGGGGAGAGGTGTGTGTAAACACACCTTCCCCGTTCTTCACAGTGGCAGTGTCACTGATCGTCTGTTCCCTGATATAGGGAAAGACCATCAGTGACATCACAAGTCGAGCCCCTCCCCCCTACCGTTAGAAACGCACATGAGGTCACACTTAACCCATACAGCGCCCCCTAGTGGTTAACTCCTAAACTGCAATTGTAATTTTCACAATAATCAATGCATTTTTATAGCACTTTTTGCTGTAAAAATGACAATGGTCCCAAAAATGTGTCAACATTGTCCGATGTGTCCGCCATTATGTCGTAGCCATGAAAAAAATTACTGATCGCCGCCATTAGTAGTAAAAAAAAAATTATAATTAAAAATGCCATAAAACTATGCCCTATTTTGTAAACGCTATAAATTTTGCGCAAACCAATCGTTAAATGCTTATTGCGATTTTTTTTTACCAAAAATAGGTAGAAGAATACGAATCAGCCTAAACTGAGGAAAACAAAAGTTTTTTTTATATCTTTTTTGGGGATATTTATTATACCAAAAAGTTAAAAATATTGCATTTTTTTCTGCAGAGGTGATCAAATGGCACCAAAAGAAAGCTCTATTTGTGGGGAAAAAAGGACGCCAATTTTATTAGGGAGCCACGTCGCACGACCACGCAATTGTCAGTTAAAGCGACGCAGTGCCGAATCGCAAAAATGGGCCTGGTCCTTTACCTGCATATTGGTCCGGGTCTTAAGTGGTTAAAATGAGAAACTAACATTGTTTACATGCAGTGCTGTCACAGAGTAGTTATGAAGTGGCCACACAATACAGTGAATAACATGTAGCAACAACAATTTACACTCATGTTGATATTAAAAGTCAAATGATGACATGCTTAGTAGAGTTCAGCACATATGACTAATATTTTGATTCATAAGATGTGGGTATATTCAGCCTTACATCAACATTATATCTACAAATATAAAAGTTCAGAATCTGATCACTGCAGAGTAAGATTTTTTTGTTTTTTTCTAAACAAATCTAAATCTAAATTAAGCTAATTAAAAATGTGCCTTTTCAATGATTTAATTAACAACAATATTAATAGAATCAATAGTATACTGTGGAAAAAGTAAGTACCTTGGCCTCAGATATTGGTATGGCCTCCTTTAGCTGAAATTACTTCTTGAAGACATTTTGTATAACTGCCCACCAGTCTCTGGCATTAACTTTGTTAACATCACGTTGACATCACTGCTGCTCTATGCTGCAATGGTGTCCCCTCTTCTTGTCCAATGACAGGGATGGAGGCACATGACTTTTACCTGGTCATAGCCTCACTCAAAGTCCCACCCTCCTTCTTGTTTGTTAAATGTTTGACTCACATGTGGAATTCCTATAGTTGCGAGATGTTTATGAATTTCCCATTTCAAATCTCCTAACATATTAATAGGATTCAAATCAGGACTTTAACTCGACCAGTCCATAACACCTATTTTCTTCTTTTTGACAAATTCTATAATAGATTTGCTAGTGTGCTTCAGATCATAGCTGTGTTTAAATATCCATTTTTCAGCTTCAAATTTCAGATAGATGGCTCCACATTCTTTGTCAAGCACACTTTAATATGAATCAGAATTTATAGTTAAATACATAACTGCAAACTGCCTAGACCCTGAAGGACAAAGCAATCCATAATGTTTCTCCTAAAATTCTGTCTTTGGTTTGAGTCAAGCATGTTTACTGTTACTGTGGTGAAACAACTCTGTTTTCGGTTCATTGGTCCACAACACAACATGACAAATCTTAATTTTTGTTAATTTAGATAATGAGAATAAATTTATTAGATCAATGTTATGTGTAGTATTCAAATATATCACCTTTATCTGTAGGCATTATTATTTTATATATTTTTTTATTTTATAAATTATAGAGGGCTAACCCAATTGCACAATCATGTTGATTATATGTCCATCATTGCATTTTTATATTTTTATATTTTATATTTATATTTTATAAATATTTTAACAAGATTCACACAACTTTTACCCAAGATTCACATATGTATCTAATTGGATTCAATAAAAAAAAAAAATGTGTGAATCTTGTATCAACATTTTTTTATAAACTGCCCCCTTGGTGTACAGTATGTCTAGAAACAAAAAGTACACCTTTGGCACATTTTACTTTGTTTTTATCTTTAAAAATACAGAAAATGGGGCAGATCCACAAAAGAATTACGCCAGCGTGTCTATTGATACTCCGGCGTAATTTAAAATTTGCCGCGTTGTATCTTTGTTTTGTATCTACAAAACAAGATACAACGGCATCTCGGAACGATGCGACAGGCGTAAGTCTTAGTACGCCGTCGGATCTTAGATGCAATTTTTCGGCGGCCGCTAGGTGGCGTTTCCGTCGAGTTCCGCATCGAGTATGCAAATTAGCTAGTTATGGCAATCCACGAACGTACGTCCGGCCGGCGCATTTTTTTTGCGTCGTTTGCGTTCGGCTTTTTCCGGCGTATAGTTAAAGCTGCTATATGGTAGCGTACGCAATGTTAAGTATGGCCGTCGTTCCTGCGTCAAAATTTTAATTTTTTACGTTGGTTGCATAAGTCATTCGCGAATAGGGATTTGCGTAGAATGACGTCACCATCGGAAGCATTGGCTTGTTCCGGGTTTATTTCGAGCATGCGCACTGGGATACCCCCACTGACGGCGCATGCGCAGTTAAAAAAAAACATTGTTTAAGTCAGGTCACAACGTATTTACATAAAACACGCCCCCATCACAGAGATTTGAATGCCGCGCCATTACGCCGCCAAAGATACACTACGCCGCCGTAACTTACGGTGCCGATTCTTTGTGGATTTGAAAAAAAAAGTAAGTTACGGCGGCGTAGTGTATCTTAGATACGCTACGCCCGGCGGATAAATGTGCCACTGTACGTGGATCTGCCCCAATGACTTGTTGATCCTACTAGAAATTAAGGGCCAAATTCTCAAAAGAGATACGCAGACTTAACTCCATTTTTCTAAATTTACACGGCGCGTATATTTGCGCACGATCGTCAAAACGACTTAAGCAAACATTTCCGTATTTTCAGCCGTACTTAAATTAGTTACACCTGCGCATTCCCGGGCGCAAATTACGCTAGGCTCGCCGCTGTTTTTGATAGGCAAAGATGCAAATGAGGGAGTTAGGGCGATTCTCAGAATTAAGTGTGTGTGCCGTATTTTCCGCCCTGTGCGCACCTGTTAGTTTTTCTGACTAAATTTCCACATTATAAAACCAGCCCTAATTTTACACATGCTGTGGAAGGGTTTGCTGAAGGTAGTGACTAGAGGTTAGAGCTCTAGTTGTGAAGGTTTTCTTTTGAAAAATGCCAGGACCAGCTATGATTTTGACGGCACTTGCTGCCTTACAGGCACAAAGGAGGAGGAGGGCACAGAGGAGGAGGATGAGGGCACAGGCGCGAGTTTATCGTCCACGGCGTGATATTTGGCAAATGCCAGCTTATGAGGTGATTGGCAACTACCGTTTTGATAGGGAGGCCATCCTGGAGATCACCCAACTCCTTCATGAGGATCTAATCGCCCCAACCCTACGTTCCCATGCCCTGACACCTCTTGAAAAAGTGATGGCAACCCTCCATTTTTTAGCGAGTGGCTCATTCCAGCGAACATCTGGAGGTGTGGCTGGGATGGTGCAGTCAACAATGAGCAAATGTGTCCATCAGGTGGTCCCTGCCATACTGCGGCGCATGAGCAACCAGTTTGTCATGCCCACCCAGGAGGACCAGCGTGTGCAAGCCATGACAGACTTTTATAACATTGCTGGCTTTCCAAAGACCATCGGGGCGATAGACTGCACCCATGTGGCACTGCAGCCCCCCCATGATACTGAACACCTGTTCAGAAATAGGAAAGGCTGGCATTCGATAAATGTACAGGTTATCGTAGATGCACATGGCCTCATCTGGCACGTTTGTGCCAAGTTTCCAGGCTCGTGCCACGATAGTTACATCCTAAGGCAGACCAAGATCTACAGAGACTTTGAGATGAACGTTTATGGAGACAGCTGGCTGATTGGTGAGTGACATTGGTGTCAGGTATGCCCCCCCCATGATGCAGACATCACAAGGGGCACATGCATGACTAATATCCTCCTGTCTTTTCCCTTACAGGTGACTCAGGATATGCGTTGGGACCCCACCTGATGAATCCCTTTAGGAACCCCCAAACACCCGGAGAACGGAAATTCAATGAGGTGCACATCCAGACCCGGGCAATAGTAGAGCGGACATTTGGCCTTCTCAAGTCCAGATTTAGATGCCTTGACAAGACTGGGGGTACACTCTTGTATTCCCCAGACTTTGTCTGCCAAATTATTGGGGCATGTTGCATCCTGCACAATTTTGCTTTGAGAAGGGGCCTGCATGTGGAGATATGTCCTGACCTAACCCCCCACCCAGGCAACCCCCCCCCCAAACCCCTCTACCCGGTCTGCTGAGGGCCAGGCACTAAGGAGACAACTGTCTGAAGGCATCTTTGCCCAGTAAATGGATCCTAATTATCTTTTTGTTTTTGCTTTGCCCAGAACAAATCACAGAGATTATGTGACCTTTAAATATTTTCTTTGCAAATTAAATGCACATTACTTATATGCCAATGAGAATGTTTTTTTTTTATTACAAAACGCACATTAATTATCTCACAATGAGAATGCATGAATGCACGTCACTGTGGTCCCTAGCACAGACACATCACATGCACATCGAATTGGATTAGATCCAAGTACCCCCCCCCTTTGGTACTTGGGAGCAGTAACGCCCCGCCACGGCTCCAATTATGTCACTGTGCATTCATACACCATTCAGGAACCTAGGATGACTTCTCCCTGGTCCTGGGGATCCCTACTCCACCAAAACTGAGGGTGACAGCCTTATGTTTTCAGGAATGCCACCCCCCCACATTCACACATCATTCACACACATAAACCAAATCATAAGTACAGTATAAAAAAAAAAATCAAAAGTACCCCTGCAAATTAAGGATGTTGCCGAGTGCTCCTTCTGGGCTGCCCACGGGCACGGGCACGGCCACGGGGACGGCCACGGCCGACTGGGGGATCTTCACGGGGGGGGTCTGTGCAGGGGAGGGAGTATTTTCAGGGGGGGGGACTGTGCAGGGGAAGAAGCAGCCTCCCCTGGTGTCTGTCCTCCTGCTGGCCTTCCCTCCAAGGCAACGGCTATCCTTGTCAGACAGGAAGTAATTTCAGCCGTATTGGCCTGCACAGCCCGGGTATTGGCCTGCACAGCCTGGGTGAGGGCAGTCACCTCCTGGGCCACACCTGTTGTGGCATTCCTCAGGTCCCACAAACAGGTGATGACCCCCATGGAGTTGGTGGCCACGTCACCCAGTGACTCCCTCATTGCACCCAGGCTGCGCTCCACCTTGGTCATTGTTTTTTGTATTGCAGACAGACTGCGGGTCTGACGGACATTGTCCCTCAACAGACTGACCGGCAGACGCACCAACCCCCCCCTGTTTTCCGGGGTCGGCCTCCTACTTGCCCCTGAGGCTTGTGGCCTTGGAGGAGGAGTTGGAGTGAGCCATGGGTGCTGCTGCATGTTGGAGGAGGGTTGGAAGGGGCGACCCATGATGGTGGCCTGACTGCTGGGCGCCTGTGGGGTTCCCTCAGGGGATGATTCAAAGGTCATATCTTGGCCCATCATTATTTCCTGCCCAATCAGAATATCGTCATCTTCCTCCCCCTCATCCTCCTCCCACTCAACATCCAAATTAGGGGAGTTGTGGGCACTCCCCTCCCATGGCGAATCCTGCCCTTCTTGGGACTCTGCATGAGCCTGTCTTGGGGGTGGTGCAGCAGCCTGCCCTGATGGGCCAGCAACCTCCTGCCCTGATGGGGCTGCCACCTCCTGACCTGATGGGGCTGCCACCTCCTGGGCTGATGGGGCTGCCACCTCCTGGGCTGATGGGGCTGCCACCTCCTGGGCTGATGGGGCTGCAACCTCCTGGCCATCTGGGGAGGACACAAAAAAATCACAGGTTGTTGGATCCACACACTTGGCACATCTTCCCTTCCCCCACCCACACATGCTAATCACCAGATAGAAATTACAAAAAATTACCTGTCCTCATAAGAGGATCATTGTCAAAGCCAGGCAGGCCCACCACCTGCTGTGGGTGGAAACACTGGGCCACTGCCCATTCCTCCTCACTCATCCTGACTGGGCAGGGTCCCCCTCCTCCAGTGCCCCTGGTATGGGCATGCAGCGTTGCCAGCTTGTTCCGGGACACGCTCCTCAAGTCATTAATTTTTTTTTGAACTCCAGCGATGGTCCTGGTCTCCCCCCCCCCCGCCGCATTGATCCGATCGGTGATCTTTTGAAGGATCTCCTTCCTCCTGGCCGGGGTGGTGGTGTGGCTCTCAGGGCCATGGAGAAATCGCCCAAATTTAATGACGCCCTGAGCAAGTATATGCTTCTCTGCCAGGGTAAAATTAAGCTTCCTGCGCTTGGGAGCCATGACAGACAACACCCAGCAACAGGGAACTCACCCAAAAAACAAACACTTATCAAAAACAATCAGGCAAAAAAGGAAAACAAAAAACAAACACTTATCAAACACAATCAGGCAAAAAAGGGAAACAAAAAACAAACACTTATCAAAAACAAACACCAACTATACCCTCCAACTCCACAAACACTTTTCTCACAAACAAATCTTACCAACAAACACTGACAAACGTTCAAAGCAGAAGCAACTTGCTTTAGGAAGGGAACACAGGGAAATACTTTTGCAATTGAAGTCTGTTTGACTGGGGCTATTTAGACACAGGGCGATCTTCAAACTAAGTACACTTGGCCTTTTACCTATCTCACTGATTGCGCTGACCAAAGTTCTGCACATGCGCAGTGAGGTCCAGATTCGTGCGCGCATGCGCAGTACGGCCGGCACTTCATTTGCATGGGGTCACGGCTCATTACAATGAAGCACGCCCACTTCATTCCCACTTGCCATAACCACGCCTTACGCATTGAAACTTAAGTTAAGGATGGCGCAATTTTGTGCGCAAATGCACTGAGAATACGGTACTTACGACACCAACTTAGGGCGCCGTAACTTAAATGACATAAGTTAGATAATCCTAAATTTACACATGTTTTTGAGAATTTGGCCCTAAGTGAGCTTCTAACTTCATGTAGTCTAGATTTACACTTTATCTTTATTCTACCTTGTATGCTATGTAATCACAACTGATCAGTGTTTAGGTTTCATTAGGTAAAACTTGCCAGATCAATAAAACAATTCTGATGTGTTGCTATGGGTTGTTAAATTAAGCTCGGCATATATTTTGACATAAATAAATGTATTTTGAGGGCAGGTGTATTGTCAAAGTACAATTA
This sequence comes from Rana temporaria, assembly GCF_905171775.1. Lineage (NCBI taxonomy): Eukaryota > Metazoa > Chordata > Amphibia > Anura > Ranidae > Rana > Rana temporaria. Next base: position 288,371,110 of record NC_053491.1, on the reverse strand, counting down.
AAAATATCTGAGTTTAGGTATATCTAATCAATGTAGCTGCTGACACAAAAGCTTGTGATATTAGGCCCAAACAAATACAGTATATATATATATAAAATTGTATTTATTTTTTACACAAAATAAGCAAAACAAAATAAAAAAAATAACTGAAAAAAGTGTATCACAATGTCACGCAAATAATACCAGAGTTATTGATATAGCCAGGTGTTACCCCAACTAATACCCCAGCATGGGGAGATTGGACTATCTTAGTACCACAGACTATAACACAGATTATGTGATAAAAAAGTTTTTACATTTTATTTATACAAAAATGTGTTAAAAAAGAACATATTTCCATACATATAAAACAAACAATGGCCCAGATTCAGGTAGATCCACGCAATATTTGCGTGGGCAAAGGGCAACGATTTTTGCTCTGTGCCCACGCAAATATTTCGATTTGCCCGCGATTCACGGAGCAGTAGCTCCGTAAATTGCGCGGGCGCTATGCTAATTAGCCCTGCGTAAGGGCGCCTAATGTAAATGATCCCGCCGGGGGCGGGAATCATTTAAATTAGGCGCGCTCCCGCGCCGAGCGAACAGCGCATGCTCCGTCGGGAAACTTTCCCGACGTGCATTGCGGCAAATTACGTCGCAAGGACGTCATTTGCTTCTAAGTGAACGTGAATGGCGTCCAGCGCCATTCACGAATCACTTACGTAAACGACGTGAAATTTAAATTTCACGAGCAGGAAGGGCGGCTATACTTTAGCATTGGCTGCTCCTACTATTAGCAGGAGCAGCCTTACGCTAAAGTCGCCGTACGGAAACTTTGTACCTTGCGTGCGCAGGGCCCGCGCAACTTTTGTGAATCGGTGGTAGTATGCAATTTGCATACTATACGCCGATCACAATGGCCGCGCCCCCTTGCGGCCAACGCAAGAATGCAGCCTGAGATATGAAGGCATAAGGAGGCTTATGTCTGTCATATCCTAGGCTGCAGTCCGCGTAGCGATGTTCCTGAATCAGGGGCATTCGCTACGCGGGAGCAAAACAGCTATTGCGCCGCGCAACCTATGGTTGCGCGGGCGCAATAGCTTCTTGAATCTGGGCCAATGCTTGCAATGGCATTTTTTTTATATATATGTTTTTCTGGTGGATCCTGAGGATACGGGATATAATTAATTTTTGATGTACAACCAATTCTCTACATGTTTACTGTATATTACGTGACCAATCCGTGCCTGTTGGAACAGTATCTCACTCTATTGTGAATCCAAAAGGGTAAATGTCCGACTGAAACCAAAAAGACATAGAAAAGCAGGAGTGGAAAGGAAAGTAGGTGGGAAAGAAGAGAGGAGATAAAACAGGAAAGGGGACGAGAGTGAGGAACAAAAAGGGGTAGGGGGGATAGGGAGGGGGAAGAAAAACTAAAGCACATGAGAAAGGGGAAAGATAAAAGAAAATCGGGAAGAGAAATATAGAGAGAGTAAGGAAAATAAAATTGAGAGGGTATACATATTGTCAATGGTGAACTAACCTATATAGCAGCACAATGGTCATGTAAGTCAACCTGGGGGAGGGAGTATTTAACCACAGCCACTAAGCACCCCACCAACATGGGGAAACATGTCAAGGTAGCTCTTGTAGTGCATTTAAAGGTGTCTGTATCACACAATCCACTTGCCTGTGACCTGACTATCCAAGTTGTATGAGGGCCCCTATGAGATGTTCAATATATACAATAAAACAATGGAAGAACAGTGTCAGCAAAGGATATAAATTAGGGGAAAGAGGCTAGAACATGATAAAGTAACTAAGATATAAAACCATATATTGTATATACTGTAAAAAAGAGAAAATTAGGCTAAAGCAGTGTTTCTCAATTCCAGTCCTCAGGCCCCCCCAACAGGTCAGGTTTTCAGGATTTCCCTCGGATGAAAAGGCTGTGGTGATTACCAAGGCAGTGAAACTGATCAAATCACCTGTGCAAAATAATGGAAATCCTGAAAACCTGACCTGTTGGGGGGGCCTGAGGACTGGAATTGAGAAACACTGGGCTAAAGGCACAGTTAGAGACTGAGAAAGCCCTCCTAGAAGTAGCCCTAGAGAAACTCAATGTAGAGAAGGAAGCAGCAGCTGCCATACCTGAAGCAGTAGCCTTAGAATTAGCTGTATACCCAAGAAGTGAATGCAGCAGACACAACTATATTCTCGAGCCAGAAGCTAAAACTCAAGATTCTCTGCAATAAACTTCAGATTACATCAATCAACATTTTAAGCTAAGCAGTGACAAAGATGACATCAAAGACACAAGCCAAAGACATTACACCGTACCGTCGCAAGTCAGTCTCAAGCCTGCAAACAGGAGAAATCGATGCAAAGTGACACCTCCTACGACAGACTCCCTATACGTGAGGTAACAGAGCCTTCTAATCTCCCTTCAGAACCAACGTCCAAGTCAGAATGGTATGACAGAGGCCGGCTTGACACCCTCAAAAGGTATGAATAGGTGTGAGTTAGTCACCAAAGGACTTGAACAGTTTAATGACTGCCCTGAAAGCTACAGAGCCTGGCGGTCTTCCTTTCAAAATGCCATCAGAGACTTAGATTTGTCTTGCAGTGAAGAGATAGACCTCCTGATCAAATGGCTTGGAAATTAGTCTGCCACACACGCCAGGTGAATCAGAACAATAAAAATAAACCACCCAGGCACTGGTCTTAAAACAATCTGGGATAGACTTGATGAGTGTTATGGTTCATAACATGGTTTACAGGACCTGCATTCTTGTACAATGCAGAGCAGACTGTTCCTAAGAGTGACACTATTGAACTAGTAGATCCAGACTCAGATACTGACATACATCCTGAGATCTCGACATTTCAGACTGCAACTTCAGACTGCCAGCTTAAATCTAAGAGATTTAACAGATTCTCAAAATGGAAGGCACTTGTTTGAGCTATTTCTTGTCTCATCCATATAGCTCACTCATTCAAAGGTGACTTAAACAGCTGTGACCACAAATGGTGGCATCATTGACAAAGGATCAGTTCAGCATTAGAGCTCCAGCAGTCTCAGGCTCTTATCATCTGCACGGTACAGCATGAAACTTATGCTAAGGAGATTGACTGTATCTTGAACAGGAAACCTATCCCTAGTGACAGTGCCCTGAGAAAACTTGACCAATTTCTGGATCAAAATGGACTATTGAGGGTAGGTGGTCGTCTAAGACAATCCAACTTAGAATCAGATTAGAGAAACCCTCTAATAGTTCCTGGTCACCACTACATTGTTTACTTGATCATATCACATCATTACCTCCATGTTAAACATCAAGGAAGACTGTTCACAGAGGGAGCTTTATGAGCTGCACGCCTATGGATAGTTGGAGCTAAGAGATGTGTGAGTAATGTGATCTTTCAATGTGTTACTTGTCGCAAACTTCGTGGCATGCTATAAACACAAAGAAATGGCTAACCTTTCAGCTGTCAAACTTGTTCCAGACCCTTCTTTCACCAATGTTGGCATTGATGTCTTTGGCCCTTGGTCTGTTGTCGCACATCACACCAGGGGAGGTCACGCAAACAACAAACGCTGAGCAGTCATATTTGCCTGTATGGTCATCAGAGCAGTGCACATTGAAGTCATTGAGTCTATGGACACTTCAAACTTCATAAATGCCCTCAGGCGCTTCATTGCTATCCGAGGCCCTGTAAAACACATCCGCTCAGACAGAGGCACTAACTTTGTTGGAGCAACCAGGGAACTTCATATTCCTTCAAACATGGACACCAAAGGGGTAGAGAGATACCTCAGATACAATGGCTGTTCATGGACTTTCAACCCACCTCACTCCTCTCACATGGGTGGAGCATGGGAAAGAATGATAGGCATAGCCCGCAGAATTCTGGACTCTATCTTTCTGCAAATAGCGACCTCAAGACTTACCCGCAAGAGTTTGGTAACCTTCATGGCAGAGGTCTTAGTCGTCATCATTGCCAGACCTCTAACTCCAGTCTCAAATGACCCAGACAAGCCTGTTTTACTCACACCATCAGCACTCCTTACACAGAAAACTGGAGTAATCAGTGCTCCCCAAGGGAATTTTACCACTAAAGACTTATACTTACGCCAGTGGAGACAAGTACAAAGTCTGGCAAATACCTTCTGGGACAGGTGGAGGAAGCAATATCTCTCCACTTTACAGCCACATACTAAATGGAAAGACAACAAACCCAACCTAAAAAAGGGAGACCTTGTTCTTGTTAAAGACTGTCAGTCCCAAAGAAATGAGTGGCCTTTGGGTCTCATCACCAATACCTTTCCAAGTGAGGATGGAAAGGTCAGAAAAGTTGAAGTCAATATTCATAGAAACAAGGAGACAAAGTTTTTCCTCAGACCAATTTCTGAACTAATTTTATTGTTCTCATGTGAGGAATAAATAGTGTCATCTTATGATACCAGATGGGGAATGTCAAGCCTTCGGCCTACAAGGGAAAAAAAAATCTTCTGGACTTGCATTACCCACATTGTCCACTAGATGCCACTCTTAACAAAAGACTATTGATGGGTGTTCTATGATGAATACACATTTCCTGTCATATCGCTGGGAACTAGCTCCACTTCCTATTACAACTCTTTCGTCTTTTCCACTGAGACAGTCCACATGGAGCCAGCTAAGCCTGCACCACACGTACCCTAGGAATATCCTGGTCCTTCTAAGGCAGCATCACTGGTATGCTAAAGATTGTTTACCTGTAGACCTAGTGGACATTTGTTTATGTTCATGTAATTCTTATACGTTCATTTATCTGTTTATTTCTAGTTTCACCATACATACGCGGATGTACATTCTATTCTTATATGGCCACCACATTGTAATAAAGATCCAAAGTTACAGACAGTCTGGTTATTTTAGGATGCAAGTTTTAGGCTGTATGTTGAGCTACATACACGCCAGGGGCAAACATGTAGCAAGAACAGAACAGCAATGATCGTCCCCATTTGGCGCCCCCACCTCAGGCCAAACGCGGTACAGCACACCACTTTGACCTGAATCCTGCTCGTTTTGCGAGACAACACTCGCAAACCGAGTTAGGATTTTAGGAAATACAGTGCTCATTTTGCGAAACGCTTGTTAACCGTGTTACTTGCAATCCGAGGTTCCACTGTACATACAACACTAATAATCAACATACAAAGTTAACTATAAAATATGATGCACACAAATGTCTAGTTAAATGTGGTTGAAAAGGCAGTTGTGCCCTATTTGGAGTAACCCAAACTAGACAGGTATCTAACTATACATAAACTTTCATTCAGAATTCATTACAATCTGAAAATTATTCTGTACATCTATAGCTAATGATAATAGTTTGGAACACACTAAGGCTGCTTTCACATTGCAGCGTCGAGCCGCGGTGACGGTATAGCCGCACTATTTGTAGCGCGGCTATACCATCGTGTTTACCGCGATATTCGGGCGCTAGCGGTGAGGTTTTAGCGTCCGAAAAAGGGTTAATACCGCGGTATTACCGCGCTTTCCCATTGATTTCAATGGGAAGGCGCGGTATAGGAGCGGTGAACACACCGCTCCTATACCGCGGTAAAGATGCGGCTAGCAGGAATTTTGGAGCGTTCCTGCTAGCGCACCGCTTCAATGTGAAAGCCTTCGGGCTTTCACATTGAAGACTACAGGGCATGATTTTTCATGCGGTATAGCAGCGCTATTTTTAGCACTGTACCGCATGAAAAACGCCCCAATGTGAAAGGGGCCTAACTCTTTCTCCCCTCAGTGAATGCTATGTCTATATCCTATTTTCATCTAGCAAATATAAGCATTGTTTCAAATGCTTTAAAGAAGGGAAATTGGTCTGAAAATGTAATTCCTAATATTACTCTTTCATAATGAGTCTTCTGTGGTTTGTGGTATATTTTAAAGGAGAATCTTCTGATTGTATTATATAGGTTAATAGAAATGGGTAATGAAAGAAGAAGTTTATTGAGTTTACAATGAAGGATAAATCCATTAGCATAATAAAGATCTGCTAGACAAAGTTGACATAATCTCTCTAATATGTTTACTGCTAAGATACTGTATAAGGAATAGAGTATACTTAATCCCTATTGGAGTGATTCAAGGAGGTTTTTGGCTATTTTAAAAAATCCACTCTAACCCCACATGTGGATAGATTTGTTGTGGGAAGCTGTTTTTTTTTCAATGTATATAAGTGAGAATAGATTATGGTGCATGGATACATTGCTACAGAATTGTTGCACCACAGGCTTGCTTAAACACAATTATGAGCATGCATTAATTGCAATTCCTAGTTGATTATATACTGATGTTGAATGCAAATGGCCTGCTCCTTATTTGCTGTGCACATTGAATGTAGTTCCTTCTGGTCCTTAAATCCACTAAGATACTAAGGTAAATAAAAAAAAAATGTGACCAGCTCACTAAGCAATGATGTGTGTGTGTGTGCCAAGTAAACAGTTTAAGTTTAAAACAATCCATATACTGTGCTAGAGTATGCATGTTTATTTGTCATGCAAATTACTATTTTTAGCACCAGAATATGGTATCTTGAATACTGGCTACTGCATGAATAAAGGCACTAGTATAAGTAGATGTGTAGTACAATACCCCCCTCATGGTAGATTTGAACCGTGTATGGGCAGGATGAATGTACCAAGTTGATCGATCAATCAACTTGGGTACAACCCACCCACCAAATTGTATTTGTGATTATTTCCAGTGGCTGCTATAGCTGCTAGCAATAATCACTGTCTGCTCTTGGCAGGGGTGGTTTGCCCTGCCCCCCCACTGGGAGAATACAATATAATCAAAGTGCTACAGTGATTTCTGTGTATACATAATAACATCAAATAAAGTCCATACATATTAATGAAACTCCATAAATTCATATCAGAAATAAAATCACCTTAATATTAAAATTAGAGTGTAGTAGGTGCTGCCAAATGTGCATGAAATCAGGAAAAATCTTTGTGTTGCACTTGTGCCCCCCTCTTGTGCTGCACTCATCGGATAACACTACCCATTAAAGGGTATTACAGTATCTATGACTGTAAATAAGGTCCTTGTGGCTAACTCCTTGGTCTCCAGTAAACTCATGGAAAGACAATAATATTGCCCATAGCATGACATGCATATAACATATATTTCCATATAACATGTTTTAATGCGCAATGTACTTACACTTACTAGAATCCAAGCGATTACAGATGTTGTATAAAAAAACAGGAAGTCTGGTTCACGGTGTGTTCCACGGACCAAAACCAGATGTGACATAAAGATGCAAAAGCTCCCACTTTTTCACAAAGGCGTCGTCAGAAGCAGCGCCATATTGCTACACCATCCAGTTTAAATAGGATGCGGTAGTCTATCAATCCAAGCATAGGCGTGCGCAAGGGGTATGCTAGGTGTGGGCACACCCTAATCCTGGGGTTGGCAACCTGTCAATGGTGGGCAGGTGACAGGTAAACTGCAATCCTTCTTTGCTGACCCTCAGAACCTGGACAGGATAGGTGGCGGGGGGTGGAATTTAGTGGAACCGATCTGTATTTTCCTCCTGCAGCAGCTGAAAGTAGGCTTCTCCTCCTATCCCCTTTGTCAACTTTCAGCTGTCACAGGAGGAAAATATAGGGGATCGGTACTAATATATGCCACCCCTCCTTTCCCTATTACTCTTCCTTCTGTTGCCCGGGTCCCCCATGTGCTCCCTGGCTCCCCCTTCCTCCCATTGTTTCAGGATGGAGAGCGGGGAAGAGGCCGGTAAATATGTCAAATGCATGTGTGTTGGAGCTTTGGGGTGCACAACCTAATGCAATAGACTGCACACACCTATGAGTCCAAGACCATGTGACAAGCAGCCATTTTTAATAGTGTTCTATTGCGGGTAATTATCTGAGTAATATCTGACAGAATTTATCCCCTAAATTGGGGAAAGACTAATCATATGGTCTCAAGAATTTGTACGTCACTGCAGCTATCAACAATGTGTACAGTATGCAAAAAATAAACAAACGTTATACTTAATTATTAAAAAATGAAAAATATTAAAAGATAATAAGTAACACTTTATGATTGAGGACCTTGTCTTGACATGAAAGTCTATTTTTGAATGTTCAAGCTGTTAACACATGTATTTTATTATTTTTGTAACACACTGAGCTCACATAGGAACTGATTGTGGTGTGCACCCATATATTTCAGATAATGATAATTATGCTTTCATGGCAAAAAAAATTCATTGCAGCAGTTTGAATCTGCGTTTGTCCACACACAGCTACTTACCGGCAACATACTGTAGTTTGTAAATGGATTGAAATCTGGCTAAAAGAATGTATTCCAAGAGTAGTAATTAATGATTCATACCCTGAATGGTCTAAGGTTATTAGTGATGTACCCCAGGGTTCAGTGTTGGTTGTTTTATTTATACATGATACAGTTTGGGATTAAAAGCACCATTTCAGTGTTTGCAGATGACCACTATGCAATGGAATCGTGTCTTTACAGCAGGGATATGCAATTAGCAGACCTCCAGATGTTGCAAAACTACAAATCCCATCATGCCTCTGCCTCTGGGTGTCATGCTTGTGGCTGTCAGAGCCTTGCTATGCCTCATGGGATTTGTAGTTCTGCAACAGCTGGAGGTCCGCTAATTGCATATCCCCGCTTTACAGGATGTCTCAAACTAACAAGCTGACCTCAGTTCACTATTTAATTGGGTGGCAAATGAAATTTAATGTTCATAAATGTAATATGCTAATAATATACATTCTAGGAGGAGAACAGCTGGGGGGTTCAATTATTGCGAAAGATTCTATGGGGCTGATTTACCAAGCCTTTGCTCCATGATTCATGGAGCAAAGGCTGGAGCAACAGCCGTTTTGAGATTTACTAAAGGAATGCGCTGCCAAAGCAGCACAATTCCTTATTTACTATAATGCTGAGTGCGCCCAGGAGGGGGCGCATAGTGCGCCCCTATGGACCTGGCGCACAGAATTTAGAAATGTGAAATGAAAGTGTTTGGGAGGGAGTTTATTAGGGGGGATGTGGGGTGATGTGTGGAAGTGTAGTGACATGTGTTTGTTTATCATTTACGGGCCGAATTGAAAGTGATTTTTGTGAAAACGAGCGGCTACGCCGGCAAGTACGTTTAAGCCTCCGGGAGGTTTATTTGTGTACTGAGCATGCGCGAGTGGCAAATTCGGCCACTTACGCAAGCCACTTCACTACACCGGCAAAATATTGGTAATTATCAAGCGGCGTAGCTGCCTTTGCGTGGCTTGAAGCGGCGCACGTGAATGCCCAAATCGTTTTCAGCTTACGCTGACCATGAAGGGGAACTCCACGCCAAATAAAAAAAAAATGGCGTAGGTTCCCCTCCAGGAGCACATCAGGCTCTTAGGTTTGGTATGGATAGTAAGGGGAAAACCTATGCCGAAAAAATGGCGTGGGGGTTCCCCCAAGATCCATACCAAACCCTTATCCGAGCACGCCCCCCCCTCCTGAGCCCTACCAAGCCGCATGCCCTCAACATGGGGGAGTGTGTGCTTTGGGGCAGGGGGGCACCCCCCACCCCAAAGCATTCTTGTCCCCATGTCGATGGGGACAAGGGCCTCTTCCCGACAACCCTGGCCGTTGGTTGTCGGGGTCTGCGGGCGGGGGCTTATCGGAATCTGGGAGCCCCCTTTAATAAGGTGCCCCCCAGATGCCAGCCCCCACCCTATGTGAATGAGTATGGAGTACATCGTACCCCTACCCATTCTCCTGAGGGAAAAATGTAAAGTTAAAAAAACACACTACACAGATTTTTGAAGTAATTTATTAGTCAGCTGGGGGGTCTTCTGCCGGCCCCCCCTTTCTTCTTTAAGCGCTTTTACAAAGGGGGGTAGGCCCGGTCTTCTCTGCTGTCTTCTGCGGGGGGGCAGCGGTCTTCTCTGTTCCCTCTTCTGCCCGGCCCGGTCTTCTCCGCTGTCTTCTGTGGGGGTGGTGGGGGCGCGGCGGTCTTCTCTGTTCCCTCTTCTGCCGGGCCCTGCTGGAACAAATTGGATCAAGCCTTGCTGCCTTTCTCTGGGTCAACTGTGGGTTAGGATTGTGTATATGGAGGTTTTCTATTCGTTTCTTTCTTTCTTTTGGTTGAACTACATTTTTGCCACATTTTTATGGTTGGAAGAATGGGGAATTTGAGTGGAGAGTGAAAAACAGTTTTGCTTTTGACTGCTGTGGTTGCAGTTTTAGTTTCTTTGGTGTCTTTACTAGCAGCTTTTTAAACACATTTTCATTCTCTTGTTTGTTTTTGTTATTTCAGATGTTTTTTTATTGATTTTAACCACTTCCATACCAGGCACTTACGCACCTACCCGCCCAAGCCAATTTTCAGCTTTCAGCACTGTCGCACTTTGAATGGCAATTGCGCGGTCGTGCGACGTGGCTCCCAAACAAAATTGGCGTCCTTGTTTCCCCACAAATAGAGCTTTCTTTTGGTGGTATTTGATCACCTCTGCGATTTTTTTTTTGCGCAACAACTAAAAAAAGAGTGAACATTTTGAAAAAAAATTACGTTTTTATTTTTTTCTGTAATTTTTTTTGTAAATAAGTAAGTTTTCTCTTTCAATTACGGGCACTGATATGGCGGCACTGATGGGCATCGATGAGATGGAACTGATGGACATCGATGAGGTAGTACTGACGGGCACAGATGAGGTGGCACTGATTGGTGGAGCTGGTATGCGGCACTGATGGGCACACATAGGCGGCACTGATGTGCACACATAGGCGGCACTGATGGGCACACATAGGCGGGACTGATGGGCACTCATGGGCGGCACTGATGGGCACTCATGGGCGGCACTGGGCACTCATAGGCGGCACAGATGGGCACTCATGGGCGGCACTTATGGGTGGCACTGATGGATACTTATGGGTGGCACAGATGGGCACTGATAGGTGGGCACTGGGCATGGATGGGCACTGTGGGGTGGCACTGATGGACACTGTGGGGTGGCACTGATGGACATTGTGGGGCAGCACTGATCTACCCATGTTGCCAGTCAGTGCCCAATTGTGGGCACTGATTGGCATCTTTTTTTTTTTTAAAGCTTTTTTTTTTTTAAGACTTTTTTTATTTTGTATGTGTTTTTTTATTTGCCCTTCCCTGGTGGTCCAGGGTGGGCTTCCCTGGTGGTCCAGTGTGGCGATCCGAGGGGGGGCTGCGCTGATAAACAATCAGCGTGAACCCCCCCCTGTCAGGAGAGCCGCCGATCAGCTCTCCTATACTCGCGTCTGTCAGACGCGAGTGAGGAAGAGCCATCAACTGCTCTTCCTGTTTACATCGTGATCAGCCATGATTGGACACGGCTAATCACGTGGTAAAGAGCCTCCGCCGGAGGCTCTTTACCGAGATCGGAGATGCAGGGTGTCAGACTGACACCCCGCATCACCGATCGCCGCGTTGGGCGCCCCCACGGGCGCGCGCGGCATGAAATCCTGCAGGACGTCCATGGACGTCCAGTCAGGATTTCAAAACCACTTCCCGGACGTAAATCGGCCATAGGCCGGGCGGGAAGTGGTTAAGCAATACAAGTTCTATATACTTTACAAAGTACTTGCATAACATCAGTTGTACAGAGAATGTGACATCAAAAGAGGTTTAACTTCTTACAATCAAGAATGGTTCATACAACTAAGAAGTAAATGATTTGTATATTACTAATGAACAAACAGTAGAGCAAGAGTCGTAGATAACCTTTCATCTGGAAGTGGCTATTCAAGTTTTCCATAATGACCAAATGAGCTCATATTTGGTCATATTACCATCTTTATAAGCTAAGATTTTTTTGTATTCAGCTATTACATTGATCTGTGAAAAAAGGAAAAAACTGCGCTAACCCACAAGTGAAAGTGTATAGAACTGCCAGCACTCTAACAAACAAAGTAAATAAAGAATAAAAATAAATAGTGCAGCACTAAATGAAACAAACATGATGAATGCAATAACTTGAAAACAATTGTGCTACGTGCAAAAACCACAACTGAATAACGGAAAATTGTATACTCACCTTTCCGTAATTTTCCTTTCCTGACGCATCTTCATGGCAGCACACACCGCATTCATGGCAGCACACACTGGGTTGTGACTCCGCCCCCACAACCTGACAAGATTGGTTAGCTATAAATTTGAAGGGGAGACATCCTGCACCATTCTCTGTATATATCATCATAAAACAGCAGGGTGGGCATCTGTGTGCTGCCATGAAGATGAGTCAGGAAAGAAAAATTACGGAAAGGTGAGTATACAATTTTCCATTTTCCTGACGCATTCATGGCAGCACACACTGGAAAAATAACTTGCCAGTCAGGAGGGTGCAAGAAAACAATATTTATTCTATAGTGCTGATGAATTGGCTCTAACAACAGATCTGCCAATGTCGGCAGTAGCCAAGTGAGCAGAATCCATTCTGTAGTGTGAAATGAAGGTATGTCGGGGATGACCAAGTTGCTGCTCTGCATATGGTCTCCGGTGAAATCCCGCAATATGCTGCCCACGAAGTAGCTACTGCCCTGGTCGAGTGAGCCCTCATGCCCTCGGGAACCATAAGTTGCTGAATGGAATAGGCTTCTTTGATAGCTTTTACTAGCCAGGAGGCGATGGTACGAGAGGTAGCTGCTTGGCCTCGTCTGCTCCCATGTGGGATAATCAAGAAAGAATCCGTCTTCCTCAAGTGAGATGTAGCTGTAAGGTAATTAGAAATGGTTGACTTGACATCCAAGGCATGGGGCTCGCCCCTCTCATTAGTAAAAGACGGAAGGATGATGTCCTGGTTATAATGAAAGGAAGAAGCTACCTTTGGTCTAAATCGGTCTGAAGGTTTCAGTACCACTCTGTCAGGGAAGAACACTAAATAGGGTTCCGTAGCTATAAGTACTTGTATCTCTGACACCCTTCTAGCTGATGTAATTGCAATAAGAAAAGCCAGTTAAATTCCACAGTGAGACTAAGTTAAACGGAAAAATGGGTGGATTTGACAAGGCCTCGAGTACTACTGAGAGATCCCATGTTGGAAAGACTGGCTTCCTAGGTGGTCTGATCTTCATGCAGGCCTTTAGAAATTGAGTGACCAGAGGGTGAAGAGCCCATCTAATACCTGTCTTGGCAGAAAGGGCGGAAACTTGAACCTTCAGGATACCCGAGCTCAGGCCTTTGTTAAGCCCTGACTGAAGAAATTCAAGAATTTGAGATGGTTCTGGTGAGATAGGATTCCAATCTCTTTGCTGTGACATTGACACAAACCTCTCCCAGATTCTAGTGTAGGTGGTATTAGTGGAGCTCTTTCTAGCTTGCATTAGGATCGATATTACTTCCTGGGAGCATCCTTGTTCCCTTAACCTAACCCTCTCATCTTCCATGCTGTCAGATGCAGCTTCTCTGGGACTGGATGGAAGAATTGCCCTTGATATAGGAGATCCCTGGTTACTGGTAGATGAATTGTAGGCTGCGTACTGAGTTGTAACAGGGTCGTAAACCATGGCCTCATCGTCCAGAACGGTATTACAGCTATAACCGTAGCTGAGGACTTCCGAAGCCGGGACAGGAATCTCGCAATCAGAGGAGTTGGAGGGAAAATGTACCCCAGCTCGAAGTTCCATGGGTGGACTAGGCAGTCTGTTCCTTCGGCTGATGGAAAGGGGGCTCTGTACAGGAACCTCTGACATTTGGTGTTTGTTGGCGTGGCTGCTAGGTCGACCTCTGGTACTCCCCATGTCTTTGTAAGAAGGGAGAATGTGTAGTGGTTCGGAGACCATTCGTTGTTCGACAGTGTCTCCTGGCTTAGGTAGTCGGCCAACACATTTTGTGCTGCCGGGACATACACTGCCCTGAGGTCTAATAGGTGCACTTGAGCCCATTCCAATATGGGGCGAAATTCCTCCAGAAGCATGTCGCTCCTGGTCCCTCTCTGTCTCTGGATATACAACACTGCCACCTTGTTGTCCATTTGGATAAGGACACTCTTTCCTTCCAGAAGAGGCACAAAGGTCATGAGAGCCTGGAAGGCTGCCCTGAGTTCTAAAACATTTGACACTATGCCCTGAGCTTAAAAGTGCCACTGACCTTGGGCTGCTTGGTCCCGATAATGTGCTCCCCATCCCTTCTGGCTGGCATCCGATGTTACTACTTCTGGACTTGGGGGAACTATTGGTCTGAACTACCTGAGGTTGAATGGGTGCGTCCACCACCATACTGATTGTTTTACCCAGCTGGGGATGTGAATAATTTGGAGCATTAATGTTCCGTTCCACTGTCTGAGAAAGGAATTCTGTAAGACTCGCATGTGCCACTGGGACCACTGTACCATGGGTATGGTCACAGACATGGACCCCAGGATACTGAGGCAGGCTCTGGCCGGATAGCGTCTGGATAATAACAGGCTCTGCATCTTCTGGACTAAGGGTTTCAGCTTCTCCTGAGGGAGTTGTACCCGGTTCAGCCTGGTATCAAACTCTGCCCCTAGGAACACCATGACTTGCATGGGCTGGAGACTGCTCTTCTTCCAGTTGACTAGCCACCCGAAGTCTTGCAGGGTCGTGAGCAATAACTCCCGGTGATCAATCAAGGTTTCCTAATTTTCTGCCAGGAGCAGAATGTCGTCCAACTAATGATGGACTCGCAACCCCTTCTCCCTGAGAAGTGCGATCAGTGGTAGGAGAACCTTGGTGAATGTCCTGGGTGCTGAGGAGATGCCGAATGGAAGGCACCGGAATTGGAAATGATACTGACTGATAGAGAACCAAAGAAACTTCCAGAAGGCGGGATGGATCGGGACGTACAGGTAAGCGTCTGATAGATCCACCGATAACATCCAGTCTCCCAGGTTCACCGCCAATAGAATGGACTGAAGGCTTTCCATTTTGAAGGCTTCTATTTTGATCCTCTTGTTGAGCCTCTTTAGGTCCAGGACTGTTTTTTTTCATGCCAAATATGAAGGGGAATAGAACCCCTTCCCTTTTTGGTGCCGCGGTACTTCCACGACTGCCCCTTTTGTATCAATTCTGTTACGTATTGTAGAAGTAACTTTCTTTTGTCTGGGGAAGATGGTATTTTGGTAGGCTGGAACATGTTCTCCGGCAATGTGCTCATGAATTTCCATTTGTGTCTGATCTTGATAGTGGAAAATGTCCATGGATCTGTTATGTGACTTGACCATATTTGAGCGAAGTTCTTGAGCCTGGGCGGGCGAATCCTCAAAAAAATTTGTGTTGATCCCCAGCAGTGATGGCCTTGACCCTTCTGTATCTTCGTAAAGGAGGGACGAGAATTTTTCCAGTCCCTCCTGAACTCCCTGCCGGGACGATAGGATCTAGCATCCCTGTTTTTGTTGGGAAGATTACGCCTATAAGCGGACCTTTCTGGGCTTCGGGTCTCCTATCGGAGGGTATTAGCCCTGACTTTCCTCCCATGACTTTGGAGATGGCTGAATCCAGTTTTGCGCCAAACAAGTTTGAGCCGTCATATGGAATTTTACACCAATTTGTTTTTGATGCTGCATCGGCTATCCAGGGCTTCAGCCATAAGGCCCTTCTGGCCATAACTAAGGCTAGCATTGCCCTTGCTGATGATCTAATGATGTCAACTAATGATCCAGCTATGAAGTCGCCTGCCAATTTAATCTCCTGTAGAGAGTAAATTATTTTCTCTTGATCAGTACCATCTAGGAGGGACTTCTCAATGTTAGCCGCCCATGCAGAAATGGCTTTGGCTACTGCGGCGGTGGTGATAGCCAGTCTACAAGCGCCTCCTGCCGTGGAGTAAGCCTTTTTTAATTCAAGATCGATTTTGCGATCAAGTACGTCCCAGAAGGTAACTGTGTCTTCAATCGGCAGTGTAATGTGTCTGGCAAGTCACTTTAGAGATGAATCGACTGTGGGTGCATTAATCAGGGAATTGATTTTAGACTCCCTTAACCACTTCCATACAGGGCAGTTATACACACATCCATACCGGGCCTATTCTGGCACTTCTTTCCTACATGTACAAATCATATTTTTTTTGCTAGAAAATTACACAGAACCCCCAAACATTATATATGTTTTTTTAGCAGACACCCTAGGGAATAAAACGACGGTCATTGAAACGTTTTATCTTGCACGCCATTTGCGCAATAATTTTTCAAACGCCTTTTTTTTGCAAAAAAATAGTTTCATGAATTAAAAAAATAACAAAACAGTAAAGTTAGCCCAATTTTTTTGTAAAATATGAAATATGATGTTACACCAAGTAAATAGATACCTAACATGTCACGCTTTAAAATTGCGCACACTCATGGAATGGTGCCAAACTTCGGTACTTAAAAATCTCCATAGGCAACGCTTTGAAATTTTTTACAGGTTACCAGTTTAGATTTACAGAGGAGATCTAGTGCTAGAATTGTTGCTGGCACTCTAACGCACGCGGCGATACCTCACATATGTGGTTTTAACGGCGTTTACATATGTCGGTGGGACTTGCGTGTGCGTTCGCTTCTGCGCGCGAGCTACTGGGGACAGGGGTGTTAAAAAAAATATTTTTTATTTCTTTTTTTTTTTTACATATTTATTTATTTTTTTACACTTTTTTTTTTTATTTTCTTTTTTTTATTATCACTTTTATTCCTATTACAAGGAATGTAAACATCCCTTGTAATAGGAATGTGTGTGACAGGTCCTCTTTATGGAGAGATGCAGGGTCAATAAGACCTCCAGGCTGGAAAGCATGAAATCGGTGAAAAAAAATTCACCGATCTCATGCTTACGGTTGCTTAGCAGCCGCAATTGCGGCTTTGTTTACTTACGGGGACCCGGGCGTGACGTCATCACATCGCGCCCGGGTCCTCCGACGGTCATAGAGATGACTGGTGACCATCTGTCACCAGTCATCTCTATGCTTCCTGCCAGCGCCGGACGATTCGTTCTCCGGGCCCCCGATGGCACGGGAGAGCCCGGAGAAGCACCGGATGGCGGCGGGAGGGGGGGATGTCCCCTCCCGCCGCCTGTAAGAACGATCTAGCGGTGGAATCGCCGCTATGATCGTTCTTATGTTGTGCAGAATCGCCGGCAGGAGAGAAGGATATCCACCCGGAAAGCCCAGGACGTCATATGACGTCCTCCTGGATCGAGGAGGGGTTCCTGCCGCCGTCATTTCACAATGACGCGGTAAGGAAGTGGTTAAAGGATACAATTTTGCAAGCTTGTTGCCTAGACTAGGCCGCTTATCCAATCTCTCCCATTCATCTTTTATGAGGTCCTCCAGCTCCTCTATGAAGGGAAACAACTCAGGATCCCTCTTCAGTTCTGGAAAATATTTCCGAACCTTCTGAGGTTCTGTCTCATCTTGCTCCCAGCCAATTGCTTCTTTGACTGAGCGAGCGAACGGTTAGACTAAGCAGAAGTAAAAAACCCTGACGCCACCTCGCGTTCATCGTTTTCAGAGAGGGTTTCTGACGCCTGTGCGTAGTGACAGGGTACTGGTGATGTGCTTGGGGTAGGATCGTTTATCAGCGGAAGCCGTAGTTCCCAAAATTGATTCTCGTGGCGGCTCTCTTATGAGCTCTGTCGCTACTCTGGCGTCCGGCTCCTTCTCCTTTGTTGCTTTGTTGAAGAAAGAACGGCAGGCCAATTTTCGTGGCAAAGCTGGAGCCCCGCATACCCAGCAAGCGTTTGCTGCGGGACGGGTATGGTAGCTTCGATCACGATGAGATGATGGTGATCGTCTGCGGTGAGATCAACTATGACGGGAGAGTGAACAAAGAGGGACTAATGGGGACTAAGGGAAAGTTGGGACTTTAAATGAAACAAAACATTAGGGGCAGAGCGAATCAGTGGGTAAAATAAATTAAGCTGTGTATTAGTAGCACATAAGGATACGTTGCATTGTAGATACATGGTAATAAATAATGTGTTAGAGTTCATAGTAGGGACATGATCGATCAGTCATAAACATTCCAATAATATCATGATAGCCAAAGTAACACATGATAAACGATGTAACCAGCATGAATGCATGGTGAATATACATGGTAAATCAATAAGTATGTTAAAGTGCATGATGTAGAAATGACTGATTGGCCCTAATAAGTTCCAATAAAGACATAGTAAACAATGTAACACATGGTAAAAACTGTGATCAACAGCAATCAGTAGTAGTTGTTAACAATGGAAATAAAAAATAAGAACATGATCGGTCAATCATAACAGGTAATGATTGTAACATAGTAGACAATATAGCGCATGATAAACAAGCAACCAGCAATATTGCATGGTAGGTATGCATAGTGAATCAATAATTACGTATAAGGTATGTCATGACAGGTAATAATTGTAACATAGTATACAATATAACGCATGATAGACAATGCAACCAGCAATATTGCATGGTATGTATGCATGGTAAATCAATAGTTATGTATGAAATATGTATAAATAGTATGACTGATTGATCATGAAGAGTTAAAATGGTAGCATGGTAGAAATATGATACATGATAAGTACTGTGATCAGCAGTGTATCCAAAGTGGTGTAGGCTCATAAAAAGTATTGTATAAGGTACATGATTCGAACGTTCAAATGCCCATGATAGTATCCATGATTAGAGTGACATATCATCTATAAGGTAAGCTCGACGCGTTTCGTGGATACTTTCCACTCATCAGAAGCAAGCAGAGGCCAAGGACACCTATGGTAAAAGATAAATGGTGGTAGAATACTAGTTAAGGGTACATAACTAGAGAGGAAAGAGGGGGAGCACAACAAGGTGGTCCAAACAATCTTACCTAGGGTAATTGGTAAAATAGGGTAGGAGATAATAATGTTGAAAAGAGGCATTGAGGGGCGTGGCCTGGACATGGCGGAGTGAAGACACTTCTCATCAGAGCTCCCGGCCTGAGCCCCTAATTTTCGGCCAAAATCACGCTAAAAACCGGCATGAACACTGCCAAACGCTACGGGACCAGAGCAGCTACGAAAGGGACTCCTGCTGGGAAAGTTTTGGGGCGAAATACAGAAATATTTCAAGTCCCTTCAGGAGGCAGCCCCGGACTCCGGCCTACCCGCACCACGAGGCTCTGCACAGATCGACGGAGAGGAGGCACGGGGACAGGTACTGGTCGCCGAGGGGTCGGAAGACTGGATGACATTCTCACAGCGGGACCCTGAGGACCACGCGCGAGACAACATGGCTTCCTCGCAACCCCACGAGCTCCCGGGCATGGATCCGGCCGTCAAGGCGCTTTTACAGGCCCTACCCACCAGGACGTACATTGAAGCCCTGATCCTGAAACTAGAGGAAACCCACAGAAGGGACATTCAGGAGGTGAGGGGAGAAGTGTCTACAATCACCGATCGGGTTACCTTGGGGGAAGAAGCTACAACCTCCCTGGTGGACCGCGTGACAGCACTGGAACAGGCCAGAGACCGCCATCAAGAAGCCACCATCTCGCTGCAGTTGCACCTGGAAGATGTCGAGGACAGGAGCCGCCGCAACAACCTGCGGCTCCGCGGCATCCCAGAGGCGGCAGACGTGGAAGATGTCGGGTCCATAGTCCTAGGGATCTTCAGGGGAGTGCTGGAGGACCCGGCGGCGGTGATTGTAGTGGACAGAGCCCACAGAGCGCTTGGGCCTAAACCGGCGAATCAGGAGAGACCGCGGGACATAGTGTGCCATCTTCATCGTTACGGGCAGAAGGAAGAGATCCTCCGACGAGCGTGGGACATCGAGGTGGAGGGAGCACAGGTCCGTATCCTGCCGGATCTCTCCAGGGCGACGCTGCGCCGCAGAGCGATGCTGCGGCCTATCCTGGAGCTGGCCAGGCAGTCGGGCCATACTTATCGGTGGGGATACCCGCTGGCGGTCACCTTCAGAAAGGACAACACAGCCTTCCTGCTCCAGAATCCAGCGGATCTCCCGGCCTTGTTCCGTTACTTGGGAGCGGAACCGATCCAGGTACCGGACTGGCTTCAATTCATCCCACGCCAGTCGAGCCGTTCCGGCCCTGCACCCTATCGAGGCCCTATGATGCAGAGGCCGCAGAGAGGCAGAAGGAGACGCCATTCTGCTCGTGGAGGCGTGGGACGTGAGTAGGCCCTGGGCCACACAATTTTCTAGCCACCCTTGCCATTGTTGTATACCCCCTCACCACCCTCCCCACGGAAGCTCATGACAATCTGCCCTGAGGCCCTTGCGATTTCGCCGGCCCCCCCTTGTGGCGGTTTGTGTGTTGCCGGATGCCCCCCCCCGGGGGAACTGGTTGGATGATTTACCGAGCTCTCCTCCCCTTGAAGCTTCTTTAAAGCTTACTCAGATATGTCAGCAATTCCATGTACCCCTGAGACCACCAGAACGGGATTCCCTCCATAGAAGCTCCTTTAGAGACAGGAGGGACTTCCAAACAGGAGAGGCTTGAACCTGCTGGGGCGATTGCGGTAAGAGGCATTTGCATCAGTCCAATCTGTCAGGTGAGGATAAAAAAAGAGAATGGTGCGGGGGGGGGGGGGGGTTTCCCATTCAAATTTATAGCTAACCAATCCTGTCAGGTTGTGGGGTGGAGTCACAACCCAGTGTGTGCTGCCATGAATGCGGTGTGTGCTGCCATGAAAGCGTCAGGAAATAATAATATAAAAGTCCATGTGTAGTGACCATACACCGTGGAAAAGTTGTAGTGCTAACTGAATCAAGCAAACATGAAAACAATATGTACTCAGTGTTGAGCAACAACTAAATGTGATAATGAACGTCCAAGTGCGGTAACCACACAGCGTGAAGTATTCTTCCAAATAACAGCACTGGATGTGGAATAACGGATTGCCTGAAGGAATCACAAGTGACTTCACATATAAAGAGAATAGGGTACTCTTACCGTGTGATGTGGACTCATCTGTTTATGCAACAGTAAGTCTGATGTGCTTATGGTCTCAAGGGACCTGAATCGGTGCAGCAAGGTCTCCCAGGTTGACAGTACAGTCTCGATGACTCCGGGGGGATGGATCAAAAAGACTGAAGAGATGAACCACAGGACCTTCTGCTACAGGATGGATATGGACCAGTTCTTATAGGCTCCAAAAAATGAAATAAACAGAAAGAGTGCTCCAAATGGTGCAGGTCATAAAAAAACATAAAATGTTTATTTAAATGAAGGGGTCATACAAAAATAACGGACAGAATAAAAGTTATCACATGAAAAATAAAAGCAGTATAGGGTGCTGTGAATCGAAAATCTGACATGTTTCGGCTCAGAAAGACGTCACCAGGGGCATCAACCTTGCCCCTGGTGATGGCTTTCTGAGCCGAAACGCATTTTTTAAGTCTGGATAATTCTTGTTGAATGCTAGAAACAAGTGGGAGAAAATTCACCTTGTTGTCAGACCATGGGTAAGGGACTTTGTTTTGTAGAGATGTTTTTAATGCCTCATCTATGGCTATACTTAAGATATTAGATTTTGATGCATTAACTTTATAATATGCAACTTTACTGAAAATTTGAAGTTCCTCATGTACTGCTGGTCAGGAGATGGCTGGATCAGTTAGGCCTCGTACACACCAGCGGATCTGTCCACTGACGGATTTCTGTCTGATGGTTGTACACACCATCAGACAGAAATCCGCGTGGACACGATACGCAATGATGTGGCCGCGCCATCGCCGCGACGATTACGCGGCGACGTGCGTGGCCCTGGAAGGTCAATGCTTCCACGCATGGATGGCGGCCGATCGGACATGTATGGTGAGTCTGTACAGACGACCAACATGTCGTCTGTACATGTCCGACGGACAGGCTTCCAGCGGACATGTTTCTTAGCATGCTAAGAAATTTTTGTCCGCTGGAAAACGGTCGGCTGGACAAATGTCTGCTGGAAACCTGTCCGGTCGGCCTTACACACGACCGAACATGTCTGCTGAAACTGGTCCGCGGACCAGTTTCAGCAGACATGTTCGATCGTGTGTACGGGGCCTCAGAGACAATATAACGTCATCTGCTAACAGTGAAATGACATGTTGAGAGTGTTGTAAGGGAATTCCTCGTATGCTGGGATTTGTTCAGATTTTTTCTGCTTAAGGCTTCATTATTAGAACGAAGATCAATGGGGATAAGGAGCAAACCTTATGAAGATAACCCCAGTGTACTGTGAAAAATAGAAAAAAGAGAGGGCGATAGACCACACAGTGATGAATCAATAAATTATTACTATAAGTGATCATAATATAAACTAACACTTCTAAAATAAATAATACAAATATATTCCAATTGTATAGTGTCTCTATGTCATGAGCAACTCAATGACATCAAGTCCCAATAGTATAATAAGTGAAGTGTAACAAATAGATGATAATAAATCTTATTTTGCTGTATCTTGCTTATGTGAAAGTAAAACGCCACCACCACACTCGAATCTTCTTTAACACCCAAAGATGTGCTGATGAAAAATGGATGCGCTTACCAGATTGAATGGACTACTTTAATTAAAAAGTTAGTCAAAAGAGCTTATGCAGGATTGTGCCTGCACACATGCCGACAGGAAAGATTGATGTTAACCTTATCACCAGGAGTTCCAAACAAGGATATGTAAAAAAAACAACGGAGAAGCCAATAGCGTGATACTGCTTTAATAAAAACTATTTAAAACAAAGGAAAAGCCAAATGGCCTCTTACTGTATTGGTGCCTACCCGGCACTGGGGCTGCAGACGTCTCACCGCCTAATTGCGGTACGAGTGTTTGGGTCGTCCGGGATCTCTGCTACCGCCGTAGCACAGCCTCGCGTTCCCAGCTGTCAGCTCCACGAGTCGGGGGGCACGTCACGTGACCGGGTAACCGCCTCCGACGTATGTTTCGTTGTATTGAACGTCTTCAGGGGGGCGTGCCCGGTCACTAGTGCATCATGGTATATGTAGTCTCAAAAGACTACTCATTGGTCCGTATGGGGAAGTTAATTTAAAAAGCAGCCTCGGTGCCGTTAGGTTTAAAAGCATTGCAAGCTGCTACACAGCAGCTGAATACCACTTCGTAAAAACAAAATATACAACACAAAGGCATTTTAATAAACATTTGTAAAAACCTTGGCAACCTGCACAAGAAAACCATAAGAAGGAAAACAGGTGCCACCCTCGCATCCCTCCGGACGTGCATCTTAGTCTTCCAATGGTAGACATTCAACATTACATTCAAACAATAAAAAATAATTGGATTAAATTACTTGATCAGGGGATATGGTATAATATATATATATATATATATATATATATATATATATATATATATATATACGTATCTGGATAAGGATTATTCCAAATATCAAACATATATATTAAAGGAGTCCTGGCATCAATTCAATAGAGAGAAAAAAGGGAACAAACCTCCCTTTAGATGTGCTCAGCGATCTCCTATTTGGGAGGATTTACCCCCATCCATGCTGGTAGGATAGATAAAAAACTAATATAACATTACCCCTGATTCTTTATATTTAAAGATGCATAATAAAATTAAGTCCTTAACTCAAAAAAGAAAGAAGACAATTATTATCATAACATTACATAAAAACTAGCCATCACAGATCACAAAAGCCAAATTCTGTTGCACATTAACAGTCCATCCTACCCTCAATTCCTATCCAAATGTTTGGTGCTCAGATCTAAACATCAACCATTAGGCATAAGTTAATACTATAGTTACCAAATTATAATTTCATAGAACTAGATCTGAACCATTCACATTAGTCATTAGCTAAGAAGCAGTTCAGATCTAGCTCAATGTTGAGACCCATGGGTTGCATAGTACGTAGTCTATGCACCCACTTTATCTCATTTTGTGAGACACTGCGGGTCATGTGCGTTCCCCGCCAATGTCTACCAATCTTATCTATGCCATAAAATGTGCACAAGCTTGGATCGCTGTCAAGATGATTGGCGAAGTGCCTGGACACACTGTGGTTCGGGAAACTTTTTGCAATATTCGCTAGATGCTCATTGATTCTCACTTTAAGTTGTCGTGTAGTCCTTCCCACATATTGCAGTGAACAAGGGCACTCCAGCACATAAGTGACATGATCCGATCCACAGGTGATCAGGGGTTTAATTTTGAAAGACTCTCCTGTCACATTGGATTTAAATTGTGTGATTTTCTTTTTATCTCCTGATTTACGCATGGTTTTACATGCTTTGCATCGAGTGCAGTGATGAAAACCAGATCCATCCAAAAATGTTACAAGTTTCTTAGGTGGATCGGGTACATTTGGGGCTATTTTATTTCTGAGACCTGGAGCTCTCCTATACATGAATTTAGGTACACTTGAAATAGATGTTTTTAAATCTTTGTCTTTCATTAAAATGGGCCAGTGCCGTTTAAAATGGCTTCAACCTGCCGATATTGTCTATGAAATCCGGAGACAAAAGCAGCTTCACTCTTAAACTCCTTCTTTGGTTTGGAAGTCAGCAGGGACTGTCTATCCAAACCAGCAACCTGGTCAAAAACTTGTTGCAATGTATCTGCTGCGTACCCCTTTTCCAAAAATGTATTTGTGAGATGTTTGGCTTGTACTGTAAAATCTTCATCTGTATCACAGTTGCGTTTTAGTCGCATGTACTGCCCTTTGGGCACTGCCCCTATCCATAAGGGATGGTGGCAGCTATTAGTGGGTACAAACCTATTCCGGTCGGTGGCTTTAAAAAACCTAAGGGTCTGAAACCTTGAGTCTTTTTTTCTTATTGTTAAATTTAGATAGTTTACTGCAGTAGTGCTGGTTTCTGCCACAAAGGTTAACCCATATTTATTATTGTTCATTTTTTCTATAAATAACTTCAAACCTTTGGCTGACCCCTCCCAAAACAAAATCACGTCATCAATATATCGTTTGTAAAAACTCAAAGATTTATGTTTATCCAAAAAAATTGTTTCATGTTCCCATTTGTTTAAAACAATATTAGCCACACTGGGTGCATATCGGGCACCCATGGCTACTCCTCCAACTTGATTAAAAAACTGATTATTCGCCCAAAAATAATTGTTTCCCATCGCCATTTCTAGCCCCTTGATCAGAAAGTTAATTTGGGTCTTTTTAAATTTGGATTCACGCTTTAAGGCCCACCAAAGGGCTATCAAGGCATCTTTGTGTCGAATATTTGTGTATAACGATTCGATATCCACTGTAACCATAATTGTATGGTCAGTGGCTTGGAGGTTTTGGAGGGCTACAATTAAATCTTTACTATCTTTAAGGTAAGACAGACTTTGGGGTGCCAATGGTTTGAAAAACCCTATTAATGTCTATAGGACCCGAAAAAAAAAGTACCCATTTTGAAGGCTTATATGCAAGTTATTGACCATAAAAAGGGTATGACAGCCCAGGTACTGCCCTGGGGGACATGTATGAATGCAATTTTTTATTGTTACAGCAGTGAGTTTAATAATGCTTAAAGTGAAACAATTAAAATGAAAAATCCTTTTAAATACAGTTGTGCTCAAAAGTTTACATACATTATGATTTTTTTGGCCATTTTTTTATTTCAAATAGTTTTTATTGAAATTTTCAATGTACAGTAATACAAACACAATTGCGCGGTTTAAAGTTTTCCATAGAAATGACAGTGAACTTGCCTTGAACAGTAGGTGGGTACCAAGTGTGTGCCAAGGGTTCACTTGTGTGAAAGTGGCAAAGCATTAGTAACTACAGAAAGAACAGACCAGACCAAAGGGAAGGGTCTCGATGTTAACACATTATGCGTAGTGTCAAAAACATAACACACCATAGAGGGGGGGGGGCAGGGGAGAAGAGGAGCGGGTGAACTCATGTCAAGGGGAGTGGGGAGGTAGGGAGGGGAGGGGGGGAAGGGAGGGAAGAGCACCAGTAAAGATCACAATATAATACATCAAAGGTGTGTCACTTGGCGTGTCACTTGGCGTAGGTGTTCGTGTACCAAGTGGTCCAAGGGTTCCAGAGGGCGAGCAGTTTAGAATAAGTGGGTTTCCCCTGGGCTAAGATAGTTTTGTATGTGTGGTGGGTTTGCACTAGGTTAATTACTTCAGTGAGAGTGGGGCATCCTTTGTTTTCCATTTTCTAGCAATCAGTAGTTTCGTCGCTAAAAGAACGTGTGTGGTCACCAGTCGGTGAGTCGGTGGTAGGTCGTCGATAGTTAGGTTGAGAATGGCTAGGTGAGATGACAGGAGTATGGGGGAGTGAAGGATCTCTCGTAAGGTCTTCTCAACTGCAGACCACAGTTGCCGAATGCGTGGACATGTCCAAAAGATGTGGAAGAGTGTGCCAGGTAAGTCACATTCTCTCCAGCACATGTCAGAGGTGTTTTCATAAAACTTGGCTATCTTGTGGGGTGTCATGTACCATCTCATTAGTATCTTCTGGGTCAGCTCCCATAGGGAGGTACAAGAGGTGTATTTGTAGACAGATTTAATTGCCGTTTGCCATTGCTCGTCAGTAAAGAGAGCCCGGACATCAGTCTCCCAGTCACCCAGGGGTTTAGTTTTGTGGAATAGGGTCTTGTCCTGAAGAGTGGAGTACAATATGGAGGTACCTCTAGGTTTATTAGCGTCACCCAGGAAGTAGTTCCAGATGTGGATTGGTAAAGAGCCTTCTAGTGAGGGGTTAGCCGTTAGGCATTTTTGCAGTCTATAGTATGTAAAGTAATCCTTGGTCGGAGCGAGGAATTGCTGTTGTAATTGTAAGAAGGAGGTAGTAGCTGCAAGGGCACGTAGGTCAGAAGTGGAGTGCACTCGTACTGCAAGCCACGTCGGAATGGTCAGGTCGGGTGACAGTAGTTTCAGTGTGTCTAAAGGGACCGGTATAGGTTTGGTCATAGAATTCGGCCATCGTGTGTTGTGAAGAATTTTCCATGCCTTAACAGAGGCCTGTATGGTAGGGGAGTATGGAGTCAGCGGTGTGTTTTTGGTGGTCGTACTGAACAGCCAACTGGCTAGGTTGGGTCCCGGTGTCGCAGTGTTTTCTATGTCCCCCCATAGTGTAGATGGAGCAGTGGAGAACCAGTCTCTCATTTGGGAGAGGATTGAGGACAGATAGTAGTCCCTGATGTCTATGTGGCCCATCCCGCCCACTGACCTGTGTTTAATGAGTTTAGAGTGGCTACATCGAGATTTTTTACCTTGCCACACAAACCGATTCAAGATGGATTGTAGAGAAGTGAGATAGGAGCGTGGAAGAGGCATGGGTAACGTGCGGAAAATGTACAACAGTCTGGGGAGTAACATCATTTTGAACGCCGCGAGGCGACCTGTCCATGAGAATTCATGTTTTTTGTTTCTTTGATCAGTGTTTGCTTGATGTTAGTGTAGTTGTGTTTTGAAGTATCTTTTAGTGATTTACATAGTGTTACGCCCAGGTATTGTATGCCCTTGTCTGCCCAGGAGTACGGGTAAGTGTTTCTAAGTAAGTTGCTAGTAATGGCGTCCAATCCTAGGTCTAAGATATGAGATTTTTGTTCATTCACCTTATAATATGAAACATTACTAAATCTTTGTAACAGCAATTGTACCGAAGCCAGGGAGGATATTGGGTCTGTGAGCAATAATATCACGTCGTCCGCGAATAGACTAATTTTATGGTCTTTAGTGCCGAAGCGGAAGCCCGCTATGTCGGGGTGATTCCTGACATGTTCCGCAAGCGGTTCCATGACCAGGTTGAATATGAGCGGGGACAAAGGGCAGCCTTGGCGGGTGCCATTGGTTATGGAGAATGGTCGTGACAGCATTTCTGAGGTGTACACTTGGGCCGAAGGGGAGGAGTACAGCGCCATTATGGCTGACAATATGGGGCCCTGGAAGCCAAATTTAACAAGAGTCGCTCTCATGTAGTCCCAGTGGACTCTGTCAAACGCCTTCTCCGCGTCCAGGGAAAGGAGCAGAGAAGGCGTTCGCGCGGATCCTGCACCATGTATGATGTTGAGAATCCTGCGGGTAGCATCAAACGTTTGTCTCCCTTTCGTGAATCCTGATTGGTCCTTGTGGATGAGTAAGGGCATCAGGTCAATCAGCCGGTTGGCTATGAGTTTGGCATAGATTTTGGTGTCCATGTTGAGTAAGGATATAGGATGAAAGTTTTGCGCGTGGGTGGGTTCCTTGCCTGGCTTCGGCAACGTAACAATCAATGCGGACAGCATTTCTGGAGGGAGAGAGGAGGACGAGGCACCGTCATTGCAGACATTTGAGAGGAAGGGCGCTAGAGTGTGCCCAAAGAGCTTATAGTATTCACTAGTGAGCCCATCAGGGCCCGGGGATTTGTTAGAGGGCAATTTTGAGATAATTTGTAGGATCTCTTGAGGGGTAAACGGGGCGTTCAAAATCAAAAGTTGATCGTCAGATAGCTGGGGAAGGTGAATTTCTCCTAGAAATGATGATATATCTTGGGAGGAGGGTTGTGGAACAGAGGAGTCGTCTTTTAAGTTATAGAGGGTATTATAATAGTGGCGAAATGCATCGGCAATGGTTGAGGGATCTATCAGTTTTTGTTTAGATGCAGGGTGGTATAGGTGGGCGATCTTGGTTTTGGCATAATGCCCTTTGATTCTGGCGGCCATGGCCTTACCGGCTTTATTGCCCGTGGAGTAGTGTTTAGCCCCGAAGCGGGTGTGAGCTTTCTCATAGGAGTCTAGAAGATGGGATCTCAATTCTTGTCTAAGGATACCTAGTTTATGTTTGAGGGCGCCGTCAGGGTGGGATTGGTTTTGTGTTTCTAGCGCTTGGATGTCTGCTGTCAGGGAGTCCAGACGCTGTGATCTCCTCCTCCTCTCCCTAGCTCCCAACTGGATAAGAATTCCTCGCACGAATGCTTTATGGGCATTCCAGAGGACTGAGTTATCTGTAACAGAGTCTGCATTTAATGCAAAAAATTCCTCTAAACAGTTCTTGATATATTCCGAATACAGAGGTGAGTTCATGAGAGTTGAATTAGCCCTCCAAATCCTCGTGGCGGAGGTGGAGGGAGAGTCACTAGTAATCAAGGCAATAGGTGCGTGGTCTGACCACGTGATGGTACCTATCTCAGAGGCTGAGGCAGTGGGCAGGGTCCATTTGTCGACCAAAAAATAGTCAATTCGAGTGTAGGAATTGTGACATGGAGAGAAAAAGGTGTAGTCCCTTTCAGTAGTGTGGTGGCATCGCCACACGTCGTACAGGTCATGTGAGCGTATGAAGGTTCCTATTGGTGACAAGGCTCTGTTGGGTCTGGAGGAAGCATCGATTGAATTGTCTGGAACAATGTTGAAGTCCCCGCAGATGACAAGGCGGCCTTGTTTAAAGCGGTCTATTTGTTTCATCAGTTTAGACAGAAAGGGGATTTGGCCCTTGTTTGGTGCATATACTGATACAATGGTGTATCTGACTCCATTCATAGAGCAGTCTAGTGCTAGGTATCTGCCATTGGGATCAATGAGGGTGTTATGGATATCAAGAGACACTGTGTTCTTGAAGGCCATCAGTATGCCATTCTTTTTGTCAGGTCCCGAGGCTTTAAGTATGGTGGGAAAGTCCTTATTTGTACATTTGGGTTCAGCAGAAATCTGGAAGTGTGTCTCTTGTACACAGAGGATATCGCATCTGGAGTCACGAGCTGTTTTCCAGAGCGATGCCCGTTTGGCGGGGTGGTTTAGGCCCTTCACATTAAGTGAGATAAACTTCGGCATCGTTCAATGTGGTGCTGTATATAACTGGAAGAGGGAGTACTCACAGTTCGGGTGGCGTGGGATCAGGACCGAGTAGAAGCTTGCAAGCCCTTAGGTTCCGGAGGGTCACGAGGATGGATTCTTCAGTAAAGGCTGTGGAGTGGTAGAGATGTGCTCTTCCGGTATCAGGATGGGTAAGGGGGAGAAGAGGACAACAGTTATTGCAATAGAACACAAATGCAACAGGGTCAGATAGGAAAACGGGGTGAAGGAACAACAGAAACGAACAAGGGTCAGTGGTATATCAGCAGAACCACTGAGCGTTGGTGGAGGGTTAAAGTTTGTGAACTAACTGCACGAGCAGGCACTGGACCGGAGTGCGTACTGAAAACTTGAGCTAGGACAGCACTGAAACCTGGTCACTTGATCCCATTGGAGTGAGGACTTTTATTGAGGGGCAGATGTTTCTCTGCAGTAGGCATGTGGGGCAATGGTTCCCCATCCGGGATGATTTTCCATTTTTTAAGTAGGTGTATTCCTTCTTCCACTGTGTGTATGGCATGTTTCACCCCGTTTTTGGTCACTAGGAGTTTGGTCGGGAACCCCCATTGGTAGGGTATCTTGTGGTTGTTGAGCGGCTTGGTGATGGTTTGCAATTGCTTGCGCTGTTGTCTGGTGTATTGGGAAATGTCCGCGTACAGTTGCAGTTTAAAGTACGGTGGCGGCAGCTGTTCTAGGCGCCTATTTTTGGCCAGGAGCATGTCTTTGGTGTGAAAAAAAATTATTTTCATCAGCGTGTCACGGGGAATTTCCACTGGCAGGTGGGGGGGTTTAGGGAGGCGATGTATGCGGTCTATTATAGTTTCCACTGGGGGAAGGTCTGGTAGTAAGGTGGAAATCATTTTTCTGGCATAGGTATTAAGGTCAGCAGGAATGATCAATTCGGGTATCCCGCG
This sequence comes from Rana temporaria, assembly GCF_905171775.1. NCBI lineage: Eukaryota > Metazoa > Chordata > Amphibia > Anura > Ranidae > Rana > Rana temporaria. The sequence goes on along the minus strand of NC_053491.1, from coordinate 288,340,498 downwards.
AATTTTGACGTTGTTGCGTCTCGACCTGTCTTCGAGGTCCGCCATTTTGGCCCGCACCCACTGTTGTTCACTTCTGACATGGTCGTGGGCATCAACTAGATCATTCACTGTTTCTGTCATGGCGCTCATCTGATTCTCAATGTACCCCATTCTGCTGCCTACATGACCCATTTCCAATTTAAATGCAGCAAACATAGTGGATATGTCACTGTGCAGGGAGCTGTGTAAGAAGGTGAGCATTTCCTTGAGCTGCGTGTCCACTACAGGCAGGCCTGAGGTGGGGAAGGCCGCAATGGGGGATGGTGCGGGGGGTAGCGTGAGGAGAGTGTCCTGTGCAGGCCTTACCTCAGATGGCTGCGGGCCCGAATCGAGCCGCATCCTCGTTTTCGCCGGACTGCTGGATGTGGACGGGGGCCCAGGAGTGGAGGAGGGATCCGGGGACGTCGCTTGTGGCCGGGTGAACAGTTCCTCCTCGTCGGGCAGGTCAGTGTAGGCCCGATCCCCTCGCGGGGAACGGTCGCGGGCGCCATCTTGGATTTGTCCTCCAGGCGCTGCGGCGAAAAAATCTGTGAGTTTCCGAGGGATCCGGTATTCCTTCCGTTTGCGGGAGGTTCCGGGCTGATTCCCCACTGTGTGGGGGTCCTGGTGATGCATTTCTGCGGTCGGGAGCAGTGCTTTGTCGGGTCGAATCTCCGGTCAGTGCAGGAGCTGTAAAGTCAGCCGTCCATTCAGCTCGATGGCTAGCCACGCCCCCCTGGCCATTTTTTTGAGAATATGAATGGTAACGCAAAAACATTTCTTCCGCTCATAGTTCGTGTTTGGCTGAAGCCATTTATTATCAATCAACTATGTTTATTCTTTTTAAATGATAATAGCAACAGAAACTACCCAAATTACCCTGATCAAAAGTTTACATACCATGGTGATTTTGGCCTGATAACATGCACACAAGTTGACACAAAGGGGTTTGAATGGCTATTGAAGGTAACAATCCTAACCTGTGATCTGTTTGCTAGTAATGAGTGTGTTTGTAAAAAGTCAATCCGTTTCTGGACTCCTGACAGACCCTTGGATCTTTCATCCATTGCTGCACTGATGTTTCTGGATTCTGAGTCATGGAGAAAGCAAAAGAATTGACAAAGGATCTGCGGGGAAAAAGGTATCCAAGGAAGTGAGAATGTCAATCTGCAGTGTTCAAAGTCTAATCAAGAAGTGGAAAATTAGGGGTTCTGTTGAAACCAAACCACGATCAGGTAGACCAACTGAAATGTCGGCCAGGAAAATTGTTTGGGATGCAAAGAAAAACCCACAAATACCTTCAGGTGAAATAAAGGACTCTCTTAAAATATGTGGTGTGGCTGTTTCAAGATGCACAATAAGGAGGCACTTGAAGAAAGGTGGGCTGCATGGTCGAGTATCCAGAAGAAAGCCATTACTATGCAAATGCCACAAAGTATCCTGCTTACAATATGACAAAGTGTCATTTCTGAAAGAAAAAAAGGCATTTAAAACCGGACTTGCGGCAATAATGAATTGTCGGCTCTGGCAATTCAGAGATGATTCATTCTGTATGTATTTAATCTGTACCCTGTATAGAACCTGCTTCAGGAAAATTTACATTTATAAAGAAAACAAATACATTTAGATTACCAGCAATACAATACCACTGTTAGCAATAGAAACATGTATAAAAAAAAGAGTGGGCCCCCCAATCTGGAGCTACATTTGGGACACTTTTTTTTTAAATGAAGGAACTGTCTGAAACTGTGTCTGTGTTTTTATTACTTTTTGACACTTTTTCTAGTGAATGGGTAGGGGGACAATGTACCCCATACTCATTCACATGGGGAGGCTGGGATATGGGGCCCCCTCTGTTAAAGGGGGTTTCCAGATTCTGATAAGCCCCGTGCCCACAGACTCCCACAACCACAGCCCAGGGTTGTGGGGAGGAGGCCCTTGTCCCCATCAGCATGAGAATAAGGTGCTTTGTTGTGGGGGGCAACACCCCCCATGTTGAGGGCATGTGGCCTGGTATGGTTCAGTGCCCCACCCCTTTCCTGGCCTTCCAGGCTGCATTCTCAAATAAGGATCTGGTATGACAATCAGCAATGACATCAGCAGGGCTCGTACTGACACATTTCATCTAAAGAGAATATGTCTTGTTAGACGAAACGCGTCTAGAGGAGCCCTGCTGATGTCATTGCGATACCCACAAACTTCAAATTTAAGCACTTGATCTACATTCTAAATGTGATTGTTTCCAATTTTCTTTTATATTTTTTTTACGTTTATACCGATTCACATTATGTGGAGTATTTTCTTTTTTTGGTCATGCTATTTTAAACACTTGAGAGGATTTGGTCTGACAAGTTGGCTGCTTCTGAAGATCGCTTCTTGGTGAAATCTCCTTGTAATATTCCTATCTCTCCATCGAGGCTTGTGTAATATTCCCATTTCTCCACCGGGGCTCCGACATCTCCACCAACTCCGATGCAGGGTGATGACATCACAGCGACCTCATCTGGCTCCTCCTCGTATCCCTATTTAAACAGCTGACGCCTATTGCTTGATGTTCGTGCTAGGAACCTGATGCTAGGCAAATAGCTCCAGTAGCTGACGGCTGCCTTCCTTCACTATTGGGCCGGATATAGCCCTGACTTCGATCTCCCTATTGGGCCGGACAGAGCCCCGACTGCCATCTCCTTTTTGGGTCGGACAGAGCCCCTCCAACTGTTCACAAAAGAACATGCGAAAAAGAAAAAGAAAATATGTGTCCATGCGAATAAAAGTCCATATAATAATAAATCCAAAGATCCAAATCAGAAGAATCCAAATAGAGTGTAAGTGAAGAGATGACACCAAAAAATATCCACCACCAGTGTAAGATGGCCTCTCACCTTACAGCTTCGACCCTGCCAGGTCACAAAGCATATCAATTTGAACCAAGGATCAGATTGAAACTTCCATAGGAAACGAATGGCTGAAAATGGCACCACGGATCCAAACCAGATCACTTTCCAGCAATATTACCACCATGTAATAGGGAAGACAAAGAAGATCTAGTGCTCTCTGGTAAACTTCATTTATTTAGGACAAAGTAAGCAAAAAAGATACACTCACATGTTAAGACACTCTATACGCCGAGTGTCAGCTGTAACAGCGTGTAGGCATAACAGTCTGCGGTGGTCGTGGGTGACATCCTGCGTGGCTCCTCTCCCCTGTACGCATTACGTCCTGTGGGCGGGACTTCTTCAGCGTGGGGTAAGGGAAAACACACTGGACTTCACCTTTGCGTATTATTTATATGTAGCCACAGTAACCCGTCAGCCAATTGCATCCAAAAGCGGATGCAGCCAATGACGGCACTTGCATTTCACAGGAGGAGCTCGTAAGCTGGAAATGGCTAGACGGCCACTGTGCTAAACGAAAAAGAGAAGTAACCAGACTTGCTGGATGGCTAGATGGGAACAACAGGCATACATATTATATATAAAATTACGCACATAAAAAACATAAAATATATATATATATATATATATATATACATGCCCGCAATATAACTTTCATAAATAAAAGGACGTCATCCACGATCGCCACCACTGGTACATCAGTACATAGTAATACCACAATAAATATAATTTGCAATAACCAATACAAATTATTAATTATCTGAAATTGTTACAATGTTCATAATTAAAAAATATAAAATCTAAAATCATGAAAAATAAAAAATAAATTAAATTGTATATAAACATTTAAACAAATCTCCTACAGCCCACCCTATCTATCAGAGATAAAACAGTTCAAGTCGAACTCCACGTTTAAGCACGCAGGAGATGCAACTTTGAGCTCAAAAATCCAAAAAGATTCACAGCGGCTTAATTGGTGGATAAAATGTCCGCCCCTCCAGTGTTTTGACAACTTTTCTATACCCCAAAACTTTAACCCCTTATAAGCCAACCTAAATGCACTGTTTAACTGGGCCACTATGTGGCAGATGAGGTTTAATGTTGAAAAATTGAAAGTTATGCACTTGAGGGCTAAGAATATGTATGCATTTTACATACTAGGAGAAGTACGGCTAGGTGTTTTGGTGCTATGAGGAAGGATTAGAGGAACTGAATTTATTCTCTTAAGAAGAGAGAATAGGGGGGATATGATCAACATGTATAAATACATAAGTGGTTCTTATAATGAACTTGGTTTTGAGGGGACACTCTCTATGTCTAGAGGAAAAGAGATTTAATCTTCAAAGACAAAAATGTTTCTTCATAGTAAGAGGTGTGAACATGTGGAATAGTCTCCCTCAAGAGCTGATTAGATTGCTTTAAAAAAGGCATGTATTTTTTTTCCAAAATGTAAAAAATAGGATCTGGATGGAATTGTTTTCTCTGCTGGAGAACAATAGTTTGTGCTTTGCTGGGGGGTTTTGAATTACTCTGCATCTACTGTGGCTATAGGGTTGTGTATATTGGATTGCATTTTATTTATTTTTTTATTGCTTTAACTACATGAAATAATTCACAAATGATGTGAATGTTGTTCTCCCCACAGAGGGCACCATTGACACTGGAGCATGGAGAAGATATGTAAAGCTTAGTGGGGGCAGTTGAAATATAAAAACAAAACACCTCACCTGTCTGATAATTTATTTGTATTTGTATTATTGATCAGCCTGACTAAATATGTACCTATGTAACTATCGGCTAAGAAATCAAATGTTCCATTTAATTGAAATATGTGATGCTCTTACCAGGAAACCTTACTTTGATTGTGCTTTGTGCTTTTATTGCATTTTACGTTTTTTCCCCCTCTTTAAATGCACTATAAACACATTTTATATAGCTGGTTGCTAAGGAGGGACCTGGGAAGCCTGGTCACTGGATCATTAACAATCAATGAGTCATCAGCTGTCAGTGGGCTTCCCCGCTGAAAGCTGAATTTAAAAAATAAATAAAGAATTTGCGAAAAAACATTTGCAATTTTCTTTTTTTGAAAGGCGTGGCGTCCCCCCCAAAATCCATACCTGACCTTTTTCTGAGCATGCCGCCCAGCAGATCAGGAAAAGGAGGAGACGAGTGAGTGCCCCCCTCCTGAACCATACCAGGCTACATGCTCTCAACAAGGGGGGTTCTTTGTGCCCCCCAACCCCAAAGCACCTTGCCCCCATGTTGTTGATGATAGGGGCCTCTTCCTGACAACCCTGGCCGGTAGTTGTTGGGGACTGCGGGCAGGGGCTTATAGAAATCTGGAAGCCCCAAGCAGGGGGCCCCCAGATCCTGCCCCCCCAGTGAATCCAAATGTAAATCACATGGTTAAAACATTACTGCAAAATGTTTTTTTTTTCGTTTAATCACAAACTATGCATAGAAATTTGACTTTTTTTATAAACATTAACTTATAAATCAAGCCAAACCTTTTTTTTATTTAGGATAGATAGAGTGGGGAAGAGTTAGTACCATGACAAGCTTTCCTGCTCTCTATGACTCTATTAAAAAGATTTCCCCTCACTTCCTGCTAACTTTTTCACCAAAAAGGAAGTAAGGGAAAATCTGCAACAGGGGTAAAGACAGAAAAAAAAACAGTAAAGTTAGCCCAATGTTTTTGCATAATGTGAAGTTGCGCCGAGTAAATTCATACCTAACATGTCACTCTTCAAAAATGCACACGCTCGTGGAATGGTGCCAAACTTTGCTACTTAAAGTGGGGGTTGACGCTAAAAAAAAAAGTTTAACATTACATTGAGCCGAGTTGTGAGAATGACATTATGCTGACCTTTTTTATTTTCTTGCCGTACATACAGTTTTATCTATATCAATCAATTAGCATGTGAATAGGAACGCCCAGTCCCGCAGGATTACATACCCGGAAGCCGCGGTGAATATATAGATAAAACGGTATGTACGGCAAGTAAATAAAAAAGGTCAGCATAATGTCATTCTCATAACTCGGCTCAATGTAATGTTAGAATTTTTTTTTAGAGTGAACCCCATAGGCGACACTTTTTTTTTTTACTGGTTACATGTTTTAAGTTACAGAGGAGGTCTAGGGCCAAAATGATTTCTCTTGCTCTAACGTTTGCATGTGTGGTTTGAACACCGTTTTCATATGTGGGTGGGACTTACATATGCGTTTGCTTCTGCATGCGAGCACACAGGGACAGAGGAGCTTTATTTATTTTTTCTTTATTTATTTTGGTTTGACACTTTTTTCCCCCAAAAAATATTTTTTGATCACTTTTATTCCTATTACAAGGAATATAAACATCCCTTGTAATAGAAATATGGCATGACAGGTCCTCTTTACAGTGAGATATGGGGTCAATAAGACCCCACATCTCACCTCTAGGCTATGAAGCCTGAAATAAAAAAAAACGATCCTGGCTTTGATCGTAGCGGTGAGTCGGTAGAAGCACCGGAGGGAGACGGGAGGCGTCCCATCTCGCCTCCCGTAAGAATGATCAAGCGGCAGAACAGCGTGTGCAGGCCCCAGGGGGCGTGCAGGAGCACGATTTTGGGAGGACATCAATGTATGCCCTCCCAGAATTATCAAGCCGCCTTGTAGCTGTCATTCGGCTATGGGATCCATTGGGGTGTGAATAATTTTACCCTGAACTGTGTTCACTTCAAATACCCATTCAACTTTAGAATATTTAAAAAAAAATTGTGTATTCACCAGAAATTGTGGTGTATTTAAAGTTAACAAAGGTTGATGTTAAAAAAAAAAAAAACTATTTTACTATATCATCTACTTTGCATTTATTTTATAAAATATTGCAAATATGAATAATGATATGTAAGATGCAAATAATCCAAAACAACCAATTGCTGGGGGTTACCCCATTTTACATACCAGAATTAGTTGCACTTGTTTTGTTGAGTTTGACTTAGAATGTATCCAGCTTTCCACTCTCTGTCTCTTTTTTTTTTCTCCCATCCTCTGCCTCTGACTCTTTCATAAATTCCATTAAAAAACTGTCAGCAACAAATTCTGATTTTAAAAGTGGATCAGTCGCTATCAACAGAAAAAAGGTAAAACATGCCTGTAAAATGTAAATTATGTTAAATCTGGCAGAAGTGGAAATCTGCGGTTGCATGCTGCTTTGAATCATTTAATAATCTGCCAAGAAAATATTGCAGTTAAAAATGATTGTTCAGTGCAATGTGTGTTTGTTGAACAAAGAAATATTTAGCAAATTATAATCTGTCACCTACATTTACACCATCCTGTTTTGAGCAGAAGAGATTCTGAATTGGTGAAGAAGATGTATTTTTAACTTTCTACTGGTTTGGTAACCTGTTGCTTACTCAACTTAATGTAACCAAGCAGATATGGCGGGTTGTTGTTAGCCACTTGCCGACCGTGTCCTGTACATATACGTCGGCAGAATGGCACGGCTGCACAAAGCAACGTAAAGGGACGTTGCTTTGAATTTGTCACCGTGCGGTTGCACACCCCTGCTGCAAGCTCTGTGACCGTGCCCGCGGGACCCGCGGACACAGTGTCCCGCGATAGTGTCACGGAGCTGCATAATGGGGAGATGCCAGTGTAAACAAGGCATCTCCCTGTTCTGCCTTGTGACAGGACACTGATCTACTGCTCCCTGTCATCGGGAACAGTGATTAATGTTGTGTCACAGGTATCCCAGCTTCCACACGGTTAGAATCACTCAGTATGACACACTTAACCCCTTCATTGCCCCCTAGTGGTTAACCCCTTCCCTGCCAGTGTCATTTACACAGTAATCAGTGCATTTTTATAGCGCTGATCGCTGTATAAATGACAATGGTCCCAAAATAGAAAAAGTGTCCGATGGGTCCACCATAATGTCAGTCATGATAAAAATCGCAGATCGCTGCCATTACTAGTAAAAAAAAAATATTATAATAATAAAAATGCCATAAAACTACCCCCTATTTTGTAGACACTATAACTTTTGAGCAAACCAATTAATCTCATTGCGATATTTTTTTTACCAAAAATATGTAGAAGAATATATATATCGGTGTGAACTGAGGAAAAAAAAGAGAGAGAGAAAGAGAGAGAGAGAGAGAGAGAGAGAGAGAGAGAGACCACTTGCCACTGCCTGCACAGAGAGAGGGAGACCACTTGATACTGCTTGCACAGAGAGAGAGACCACTTGACACTGCCTGCACAGAGAGAGATCACTTGACACTGCCTGCAAAGAGAGAGAGACTGCTTGACACTGCCAACACAGAGAGAGAGAGACCGCTTGGCACTGCCTGCACAGAGAGAGGTAGAGAGAATGCTTGATACTGCCTGCACAGAGAGACCGCTTGACACTGCCTGCACAGAGAGAGAGAGATAGAGACCGCTTGACACTGCCAGCACATAGAGAGAGAGACTGCTTGACTCTGCCTGCACAGAGAGAGAGACCACTTGACACTGCCTGTACAGAGAGAGAGAGAGAGAGAGTCTGCTTGACACTGCCTGCACAGAGAGAGAGACCACTTGACACTGCCTGCGCATAGAGAGAGAGACCGCTTGACACTGCTTGCACACAGAGAGAGACCACTTGACACTGTCTGAACAGAGAGAGACCATTTGACACTGCCTGCACAGTGAGCGATAGATGGCTTGATACTGCCTGCACAGAGAGAGATTGATTGACACTGCCTGCACAGAGAGAGAGAGAGAAACCACTTGACACTGCCTGAACAGAGGGAGAGAGAGAGAGAGAGAGAGAGAGAGAGAGAGAGAGAGAGAGAGAGACTGCTTGACACTGCCTGCACAGAGAGAGAGAGAGAGAGACCACTTCACACAGCCTGCACAAAGATAGACTACTTGACACTGCCTTCACAGAGAGAGAGAGAGACAGAGAGAGAGAGAGAGAGGGAGACCGCTTGACACTGCCTGCACAGAGAGAGAGACCACTTGACACTGCTTGCACATAGAGGGAAATCACTTGACACTGCCTGCACAGAAAGAGAGAGAGAGCGCTTGACACTGCCTGCACAGAGAGAGACTACTTGAAACTGCCTGAACACAGAGAGAGACTGCTCCACATTGCCCGCAGTGCGAAGCAGTCACTCTATGTGGGGGCAGTGCGAAGAGGTCACTCTCTGTGGGGGCAGTGCAAAGCGGTCACTCTCTGTGGGGGCAGTTCGAAGTGGTGACTCTCTGTGGGGGCAGTGCGGATCGGTCACACTCTGGGGGGCAGTGTGAAGTGGTCACTCTCTGTGGTGGCAGTGCGAAGGGGTCACTCTCTGTGGGGGCAATGCAAAGGGGTCACTCTCTGTGGGGGCAGTGCGAAGGGGTCACTGTGGGGGTGAAAGTTTTCCAGCCATCAGAATACAATAATCACTGCTGGCAGCTATAGCAAGGTAGTGACAGGCTTCTAGAAAAAAATAAAAACTCTTTAGCTACTGAGAGGGAGGGAGGAGGAGCTCACTTACTTTGACGGTCCCAGCCTCCCAGGAGACTTACTGGATTCGAGCTGACTGCTCGGATTTAACTTTTCGCCCACACAGTCAGTTGATAGATTGAATTCTGTACAACCACATTCTGCACATAGATAGATTGAAATTTTGCTGGTTCCGCAGACAATTCAATCTGTCTATGGTGGCTTAAGTCCATCAGCCTTTGGGTTTATTAACCTCTTGACCACTGGGCACTTAAACCCCCTTCCTGACCAGACCAATTTTCAGCTTTCGGTGCTCTCACAATTTGAATGACAATTACTCCGTCATACAACATTGTACCCATTTGAAATTTTTGTCCTTTTTTTCACACAAATAGAGCTTTCTTTTGGTGGTATTAGATCACCTCTGGGTTTTTTATTTTTTGCGCTATAAAAGAAAAACGACCGAAAATTCTGTAAAAAAAAAAAAAAATAACTTGTTTCTGTCATATTCGCAGGTTATTTCTCACACACAGCATATGCATACCACGAATGACACCCCAAAACACATTCTGCTATTCCTCCCGAGTATGGCGATACCCCATGTGTGCAACTTTTACACAGCGTGGCCACATACAGAGGCCCAACATGCAGGGAGCGCCATCAGGCGTTCTGGAGCACCCAGGCCAATTCTGACATTTCTCTCCTACATGGAAAAATCACAATTTATTTGCTAGAAAATTACATAGAACCCCAAAACATTATATATGCGGAGTATTGGGGTATTGCGGAGTATTGGGGTATTGCGGAGTATTGGGGTATTGCGGAGTATTGGGGTATTGCGGAGTATTGCGGGTATTGCAGAGTATTGGGGTATTGCAGAGTATCGCGCAGGGTATTGGGGTATTGCAGAGTATTGCGCAGGGTATTGGGGTATTGCAGAGTATCGGGGTATTGCAGAGTATCGGGGTATTGCAGAGTATGGGGTATTGCAGAGTATGGGGTATTGCAGAGTATCGGGGTATGGCAGAGTATCGGGGTATGGCAGAGTATCGGGGTATGGCAGAGTATCGGGGTATGGCAGAGTATCGGGGTATGGCAGAGTATTGCGCAGGGAGGGATGGCAGAGTATTGCGCAGGGAGGGATGGCAGAGTATGGGGTATGGCAGAGTATGGGGTATGGCAGAGTATTGCGCAGGGAGGGATGGCAGAGTATGGGGTATGGCAGAGTATTGCGCAGGGAGGGATGGCAGAGTATGGGGTATGGCAGAGTATTGCGCAGGGAGGGATGGCAGAGTATTGCGCAGGGAGGGATGGCAGAGTATGGGGTATGGCAGAGTATTGCGCAGGGAGGGATGGCAGAGTATGGGGTATGGCAGAGTATTGCGCAGGGAGGGATGGCAGAGTATGGGGTATGGCAGAGTATTGCGCAGGGAGGGATGGCAGAGTATGGTGTATGGCAGAGTATTGCGCAGGGAGGGATGGCAGAGTATTGATGGTACTGCAGAGTATTGCGCAGGGAGGGATGGCAGAGTATGGGGTATTGCAGAGTATTGATGGTACTGCAGAGTATTGCACAGGGAGGGATGGCAGAGTATGGGGTATTGCAGAGTATGGCTGGTACTGCAGAGTATTGCACAGGGAGGGATGGCTGGATCTGTGACTGCAGTTGTCACAGATCTAGCCCACAGCAGCTGCTGACACCCCGCGCTCCCCCCCCCCCTCCTTTCCTCTCCTCTCGCACTGTACCGAACGGTACAGAGAGGAGAGGGAGGAACCGGCGTCATCAAATGACGCCGGTTTGTTTACAAGTGATCGCTCCGTCATTTGACGGAGCGATCACGTGGTAAACAGCCGCGATTCGCGGCAATTTACCGTGATCCGTGATGCGCCGGGTCTTCTAGACCCGGCGAGCACGGACACTTCCGCGAGCGCGCCCCAGGGGACGCGCAAACGCGGAAGTGCACGAGGACGTCCCATGGACGTCCTGTCACAGTAACTCGACCGCGCTGTAGCAGTATTTTTGCTATAGCGCGGTCGGCAAGAGGTTAATATCCTCCAATCTGAAAGGGGTGCTCCACTTAGGTGTAGAAATTCACTTTGAACTCCATCTTATTTCCAGAACTCTTTAGGTATAAGTGCAAACAATAAGGTGAGGGCACATCAAATACCTACTGAGAGTAATGAAAATGAGGTGGAGTTCAAAGTGAATTGTGCCATTACTTGGAGGGATTGGCATTTAGAGGGTTAAAACAGGCAGGGAGGAAATGTGATATCACCTCCTCTGCCTGCCACTTTTCAGTGGAGTGCCTGCTGCAAGTGAATACAAGCCTTCGCACTCACACTGGTGTACTGACAGTTTGCCATAGCCCCTCAGGTTGCAAATTTTTGCTGCATTTTCTGGAATTGCACCAAAGATGCAGCATGCAGGACGTTTTGTGCACTTTCAGAACATGCAGTATAAATGTGCAACCTCTATGGGACCAAGTGCAACATGCAGGAAAACTGCCAGTACACCACCAGCACTGCAGACAAATCGCAGCATGCCAGTGTGAACCCACATCATAACACCTAGGGCAATGTAGTGACAGGCTGCTAGAAAAACAAAAAAAACTTTAGCTGCTGAGAGGGAGGGAGGAGGAGCTCACTTACTTAGATGGTCCCAGCCTCCCAGGAGACTCACTGGATTTGAGCCGACTGCTCAAATCGGAACACTATAGGGGTTAAGCAGTGTCAAACCAAAAGCTACATGTTTATGGTCCTCATGCCTTATTCTTCCAGACCCAACAGTTGTCCACACTGCCCTGCTCCTGTGCAGTCTTTGAGAAAGAGGTGGCTTTTTGCAGGGCAGCTCAACAGAACAAACTGGCTTAGACAACTTCCTGATCTCAGACTGCAGGACACAAACCAAGGAGTTTAGACAGGCAATGTCATCACATAGACTAGAAATCCGCATACAAATGTTATACATAACTATGATTAATTTATGATGGTCTCTTCATTTGTATGTACATATATTTTTTGGTTCACATGCTGATGATTTTAATGAAGTTAATATTAATCCCCCATGAAATTGTATGAGATTGTTCCCCCGGATCTAGCAAGCGCAGCGTAGAGTGCTGGTGTCTACTAATGCATTATATCATTTTATAAAAAAACTTTATTTTACAAATAAATATTTTATACTAAGTAAACCCATGACACTGGATTTGTAGAACATTTGGGGTTTTAAAAATAGAGATCACAGCAGTAGCTTTTTCCTTTCATACTTTTTCTCTATAATTAAAAGTCTGTAGAGAGTTGTACGGAGCAAGATGACAGTCAGGAATTATGTGGGATTGCTCCTCTGATGTTTGGCTACCTGCAAACTTAACATTTTTAAATATTCATAAAGATTATAAACAATGTACATACTCTGATTTGTCTTAAGAGACAGGTTTTTAGTAAAGTTAAGCTAACAATCCAGTTTGAGTACCATCTCCTTTTCTGAGTTAGAGAGCCTAGAGAGCCTTCAAAATCCATTGATATTCCAAAATCCAAATCCAAAATTTAAAGGGCAGGTGAACTTTTAACTAAACTCTCTCCCAAGCCATCAAATTGACTGCACTTACCTTGCCCAGCTACTTAACATTTGTCACAAAGCTGTGGTCTGCTCTGGTGTTTCCACAGGCTTGAATATGTTGGTATATTAAGAATGGAAATCCTACCCCTGTTATAAAAAAGAGAGGGAGGTGTTACATAGTCCTGACATAGTTTTATGTAGTCCTAGCACACTCCATGTCCCATGGTGACAAAGCTGCTTAGTATGGTGGCCTCCCTAGTACAGTAAAGTAAATTGCAGCATTACTATGTTAAAATAAGGGAAAAGGCGTGAACATTTTTAACTAAAGCAGAGCTTACATACACTTTAACCACTTGAAGACCAGCATGGTAAACCCCTTTTCTGTCCAGGCCAGTTTTCAGAGTTCAGCACATTGATATTTTGTGTAACAATTACTTGGTAATACAACAATGTACCCAGATAAATTATATATATATATATATATATATATATATATCTATTAACCACTTAAGCCTCGGACCATTTGGCTGGCCAAAGACCAGAGCACTTTTTGCGATTCGGCACTGCGTCGCTTTAACTGACAATTGCTTCCCTCAGGTTGCAAATTGTTGCTGCATTCTCTGGAATTGCACCTGACAATTGCTTCCAAACAAAATTGATGTCCTTTTTTTCCACAAATAGAGCTTTCTTTTGGTGGTATTTGATCACCTGTAATAAAACGAGGGGGTGTAATGGTGCTTGCCAATTAAACAATATTAAGTAACTAGCCAATTCACGATATAAACGCACATTATTGTGAATGACTGACCAATGTATCCAATTGTAAACCGTGTTTCTCACTCCTTATTCCTTATGTCACACCAAACATCAACAGAAATGATGAGAGGGATGAATACCGTGATAATAATGAAGTCCAAAATGTATGATTGACTAAAAAATATTTACAGTCATCAAATGATTTCCAAAATAAAGTGAACGAACATCAAAAGTAATAGTGGGATGAAATAGTCCCTTAGTGGGTGTAACCAAACGTCCAGTGAAAAATTAAGCAAATTGTGAAAAAATATTACTAATAAATAATTAATAAATACTTGGTGTAAATATCAATTAAATAATTAAATATATATACATAAATGAATAAAAAGTCTCAGTGCACAAACTCGTGCTGAATTGAATACAAATATATATATATATGAAAGTGTTCAATCAAAATAACGGTGCTTCAACAAAATTTCCAAAGTAAATAGTGCTCCAAAACAGTCCAATAATGAAGTGCTTGAATTTATATTCCCAAAGTGCAACAGTGCTTGATAAATAATAACTGCAATCCACCGCACGGTCACTCAGTGTAGCTGTGCAGAACAAACACCAGTGTATGGTAGTACAAGCCCCTCACCTTAGGAAAGGCTATAATGAGCCTGTATTACTGCTGATTTTGGCAAGCCCAGCAGATTCTACTGCAGATCTGTGTCTCCAGGTCAGCCTGTTGCTCCAATCTCCCAGCTGCAGGTCTCCTAAGTCCCAACCAGATCTCTACCAGAATGGATGGCACTCAATAAAAGCACAGTTGAATCCCCATAGTGTAGTATGTAATAAACAATTTTAATAAAAATAATATTGCAATCACATTTAAAACAGCTACAATCAGCATACAGTAGCATGTAGCAGCGTGTGTATCAGAGATATCTCCGTTCTCGGCCTCCTCCTTCCTGACACGTTGCGTGGCTGAACAACGCCACTTAGTCATAGGATAAGGAGCCGTAGGTAGACTGGTGACTTTTATACTGCCGCGCTGGTCAAATGAATTCAGCGGCAGAGCAAATTATAATTCAGCTAACATGGTCATCAAGTATATCTCATTATATAACATCATCTTTAAAAAAATATAAAAACAATTATCAAATAAATATATATAATATCATAGATATGTCCCTCGTGGTGGAAAATGATATTAATAGACTGGATCTCTATTCAATGCAGGCCAATGGTAATGGAGCCCCCTCTAGTGGATAATAGGAGAGCCACAACCAAATAGGTAGATGGCCATATCAATGATAATTTCCAAGGATGAAATAAATAGACTAAAAGTAGATCCAACAGGAAATAACTATAACATGGAGAGATATGGTAATAAACAGGGAAGGATCATTAACGTAATAGTTCAATGGCCCAATAAGAAGACAATAATTTAAAATATCCGGCTGATGAGAGATAGAATGTTCAATATAAACATAAGTATTAAAGAACAATTTAAAAAAAATATGTTTAAAATATTTAAAAGGAGATAAGAGTATAATCTAATAATTAGAAACTCAATGTTATGTCCATTAGGTGCTAAAGTGCATAATTTGTGAATCCAACGAGATTCTGCCTGGCTAATCTTTTGTACCTTAGTATCACCCCTCTAGTGGGGTTTGTACTTCTTTATGCCCCATACCCTTACTAGGGGTCTTTGTTATTACAATGTTCATAATGGCCGGATAGACTATGTTTAGGAACCCCCTCTTTTTATTACTATCATCGGTGTGTGAGCATCATTTAGTAGTGGCTGCTGCTTATATATATATTATATTTTATTTTATTTATTTCATATATATTTTAAATGTTTTAAATATTCGTTTTTAGTGCCCATGGTTAGAGTGGTTTTGCGCATTAGTTCCCCCCATTTACATTTGATCACCTGTGTGGTTTTTATTTTTTGCGCTATAAACAAAAATAGAGCGGCAATTTAAAAAAAATCAATATTTTGTACTTTTTGCTATAATAAATATCCCCATTTTTAAAAAATAAATAAAACATTTCTCAGTTTAGGCCGATATGTATTCTTCCACATATTTTTGGTAAAAAAAAAAAATGCAATAAGCGTATATTGATTGGTTTGCACAAAAGTTATAGCGTCTACAAAATAGAGGATAGTTTTATGGCATTTGTATTATATATTTTTTTTTAACAAGTGACTGCGACTTTATGGCACATTTTTGGGAACATTGTAATTTTTACAGCGATCAGTGCTATAAACATGCACTGATTACTGTAAAAATTACACTGGCAGTGAAGGGGTTAACCACTAGGTGGCACTTAAAAGGTAAGTGTGTCCTAGGGAGTGATTCTAACTGTTAGGGGGAGGAGATACCAGTGACACATTACTGATCACAGTGACATGTCACTAGGCAGAACAGGGGAATGCCTTGTTTACAAAGGCACCCCCCTGTTCTGCCTTTGCCGACCGCAATCGCGGGCTGCCCGGGAACATCAAGTTCCCGGAACCGGCGAGCGCACTCATTAGGCACGCGGCGGGCATACAGGTATGCCCATTTGTCTGCCTGTGCCATTGTGTAGACGTAAATGTGCGTGCGGCAGTCGCTATTTAAGTTGTGACACGGTACTGGTGTGGAGCTGACCAGGGACACTGTGGTTGGCTACACTGATCTGGTGACACTGCACTGGACATAGTGGGGGAGATTCACAAAGAGATACGACGGCGTATCTCTGAGATACGACGGTCGGATTTATGCGACTGATTCATAAGAATCAGTTACGCATAGATCTCCCTTAGATCCGACAGGTGTAAGTGACTTACACCATCGGATCTTAGGCTGCAATCTTCCGCTGTCCGCTAGGTGGCGTTTTGTGTTTTACTCGTGACAAATATGCAAATGAGGAGATATGCCGATTCAGAAACGAACGCCCGCCCGTCATTTTTTTTTACGTCGTTTGCGTTCGGCTTTTTCCGGCGGATAGTTACCCCTGCTATATGAAGGGTAGCTAATGTTAAGTATGGCCGTCGTTCCCGCACCGAGTTTTGAATTTTTACGTCGTTTGCGTAAGTCGGTCGCGAATACGGATGGCCGTGATTTATGTTCCCCCCCGAAAACAATGACGTCCTAGCGACGTCATTTGTAGCACGTATACTCTTCCTGTTTGCCTAGATATAATTATTTTATTATAGCTTCTTGTCAATGTTTAGGAAGTAGTTATATTTTGATTCTTTTTACCTTGGTTTATAAAAAAAAGTGCAATGTAACCTATACTGTGCAGTTATGCTCACACGCAGGCTAAAGATTTACCAATCCCCCCCCCCCCAGTCAATATATGGAATTCCCTAAAAGTCTACACTTTCCAAAATGTGATGCTCTTTGCCAACAGTAGCAAGTAAGGTATAAATTAACATGTTTTTAGCCATTATTCTAAAAGTGAGATTACTTTTGTTTTTCAGTGATTTAATAATGGTTGTT
The DNA here is from genome assembly GCF_905171775.1 of Rana temporaria. NCBI lineage: Eukaryota > Metazoa > Chordata > Amphibia > Anura > Ranidae > Rana > Rana temporaria. The sequence goes on along the minus strand of NC_053491.1, from coordinate 288,323,340 downwards.
AAAACTATTGATAAACTTGTGAATACCTTTTGCAATAAAAGGGCTTTTACTACATTATTTATTGTGGTCAGCACTTAGGCTCCTTTTAGTTCAACTCACCATAAAACTAATGAATGTTCTTTGCTCGTATGATGTAATGAACCTTTAGTGATTGCACCTCATAAAATTTATCACATCACTATAATGCTCTCTAATTATCCCTCACTTCACACTTTTTGTCTTGTTTTATAGCCAAATGTATTTGAAAGCCTTGCATTGTTATTTATTAACTTCTTTCCAGCTTCCTGCAGTTTAAAATAGTTTTCTATTTTAGTTGCCAAATCACAAGAGTTGAAGTAAAACAAAATGGTGATTAAAAAATAGACATCTGAGACTACTGCTGGAAATTAACAAGCATGATATAAATAAGATCTAATTGTTTTATTGATATATGTGATCTAGGCCACAGAGTGCCCAAGTATTTATATTAATTCATTAAATAGGAAGTAAGCCTTTTTTTTGACTGTATACGTAGAGTAGAGATTCAATTTGGCTGGTGTTCCTGGCATAATGCTTACCAGTGCTGCCGAATTAGGCCAGTTGCAGAAAATATGATTGCAAACAGTTTATATTAAGATATTAGCCATTACTTGCAAGTTAAAGTGGAGCCTCTGACAATGTTTTTCTTTTTAGTTTGTGAAAAGAATGTAAACATATCAGAATCTCTATAAGATTATTATATCCATATACGTATGTCCCTATTTATGTTACCAGGAACCTTTGCTAACTACTGGCTTCCAAATTACACAAAAGACAACATCCCAAACAGGTAACATTTTCTCTATGTACATATTCACACCATGTGCTTTGGCCAATACTTAAATTGACTATTAAAACAAATCTGTCAGATACATGAATAACAACTTATTTTCAAAGAAAGTTTACTTATGTAGGCTGCTGGTGCTCACCTCTTCTTCTGAAAATGCTATTGTCTAGTTGTTATACAAATTCAAAGGCTTTACAATGGTATAAAAGTCAGTGGGCTATGCCAAATGTGAAGTTAATGAATTCTGTTTTTACTTTCTGTGTCAAAAATCAGTGGCTCATAAAAAAATATAAAGCAAACCCCTTACCATTAGAGCTGCACGATTCTGGGAAAGATGAGAATCACGATTCTTTTGCATATAATGAAGATCACAATTCTCTCACAAGTATCAAAAATGTATTTGTTTAAAGTTATTTTCAACACAAAACAGAGCTTATGTGCTTAAATGCAGTGGGGTAGATTCAGGTAGGGGCGCGCAATGATACGGCGGTGCAGCGTATCGTATTTACGCTACGCCGCCGTAACTTACATGAGCAAGTGCTGTATTCACAAAGCACTTGCTCCGTAAGTTGCGGCGGCGTAGCGTAAATGGGGCCGGCGTAAGCCTGCGTAATTCAAATGTGGAAGGGGGGCGTGTTTTATGTAAATATATGATGACCTGATGTGATTGACGTTTTGTACGGACGGCGCATGCGCCGTCCATGTACATATCCCAGTGTGCATTGCTCCCAAGTACGGCGCAACGACGTATTGGTTTCGACGTGAACGTAAATTACGTCCAGCCCTATTCGCGAACGACTTACGCAAATGACGTAAAAAATTAAAATTTTGAAGTGGGAACGACGTCCATACTTAACATTGGCTGTGCCTCCTAATAGCAGGAACAACCTTACGCCGAAAAAGCCTAACGTAAACGACGTAAATAAATTGCGCCGGGCATACGTACGTTAGTGAATCGGCGTATCTAGGTAATTAGCATATTCTACGCCGACAACAACGGAAGCGCCCCTAGCGGCCAACGTTATATTGCACACAATTCTACGCTGCCGCAATCAAGTTACATCGGTGGAGGAAGCCTATTTTTTAAGCGTATCTGCCTTTGAGAATCGGCGTAATGATACGCGGGCACGGATTTCAAATTACGGCGGCGTATCTGGAGATACGCCGCCGTAAAAGGCACGTGAATCTACCCCAGTATATGTAAATCTGACGGACTGTTTACAAGTTAAATTTTAAAAGCCGAAGCAAACCTGTTGACCTTACATGCTTGCTAATGTGAAAGAGCAGCTCTGATTTTTACATTTAACTAAATGTGAAAATCAGAGGTGTACTGTCACATTAGCAAGCATGTAAGGTTTGCTGCTGCTTTTAAAATTTAACATGTAAACAGTCCGTCAGATTTACATATACCGTATTTAAGCACATAAGCTCCGTTTTGCGTTGTAAATAACTGTGAAATCTAAAACTCGTTGGGTGTAACAAGATGTCCGCTTGCCCCCTTCTCACTAACATTACTGTGCAGAAGTGTGGGGTGGAGCAAGATGGCCGTGACGAAATGTCACTTCCTAACGAGATAGCCGCTGCTGGGTGTACCAAGATGGCTGCCGCTCCAGAGCTAGGCCGAAGCCGGGGACTTTCCTATGGCCGCACCCGAGTAGCGGTACCGCTCGATCGCGCCATTTGTGTTGGACCTGAAAATCGCGGGTCATCCAGCCTGGAGATCGCAGGGGGTGAATCGAGATCGCAATCTTTTCACGATTAATCGTGCAGCTCTACTCACCATAAAAATCACATGCTGTCATAATGCCTGGCAATGCAAAACAAAATGATAAGTTATTCTGCCATCTTTAGGTGATTGGACACTTGCAAAAAAGGCAGGAAATCTCCTCCTAGGCATGACCTCCCGCTGTTAGGCAAGGCTTCACATTTTTTGCTGGAATGCTGGATTTAAATGAACTGCTCTTTCGTGTAAGGAACCTTCCTGGTGCTCCACTGTGAAAATGGTGATTTTAAGGCCTGAGACATCCTTTTTGCTTAATAGTATATAGATCTGGCCAAATATTGCTGTGTGCTGCCATCCCTTAAATACATACAGTACATAGAACAGATATCCCTCTTGGGAATGGGACTATAAAGACACTGATGCATTTCGAGGACTCTTCTTCAGAGGTGTCTGTAGCAGGAGAAAGACAATAAATACACTCCTAGGCATGACCTCTCCCTGTAAGGCAGAACTTTCGATTTTTTGCTAATGTTGCAATTGAATTGACTGCTCTTTCCTGGTGCTACACTGTGAAAAAGTGGTTTTAAGGCCTAAGCCATCTTTTTTGCCTAAGGTAGTTTCTTTGTTCCATCTGAACCATGACATTGAGTTACTGTCCTTTTGCCTCAGATGCCAGTGGACAAGGCTCTTAACACCTTGGATGTGGTTTGTGCTATTGGGTGTAACTTGAAATCAAAATTGCTGCTATTTGTCTTTTGGATTTTCTCTTTGTGCTTTCTAAGAGTCCATGGTTAAAAAGTTCCACCTTTTTCGGTGAATGTTCATTCTAAAGGCAGTGTCGGTGCTTCCTTGGTTATTTGTAATTAAACAGCAGCAAAAATTTGTAAAGCTGCTACCTGGTCTTCGCTTCATACTTTTATAAGGTTTTATCATGTGACTGTCAGAGCCACAGAGGACGTTACTTTTGGTTGGTGTGGATCTGCAGGCTGCTTGAGAATCTAGCCTATTCTTATTTATCTGTTTGAGGCATGTTGCTGTGTTGCCCTTCCCTCATATTCAGTGCTTTGGGACATCCCTATTGTAATGAAGGTGAATATTTCCTATGTGTGGGGAATGTGTGAAAACAAAATGTGATTTTTGTTAAAACTCTTTTCTTGGAGCACAACACAGGACCCAGGGATCCCAGATGAAGATATCTTGTATCTTATGGTGTACTCCAAGGTGATGTACTTATACATATACTAACATCAGAGGATTTTTTTTATGGGGGATAAGGGGCTGGAAGCATATGAAGACTTTTAATTGTACTGCAATCTCTGCTTATTTAAAAAAAAGTACAACTTATTTTTTGTTGGATAGTATGCAAGGGTTTTTAACCCCATCAGCTTTTTTTTGCTAGCAGTGTCACATTGGAAATTGTCTCCGTATTACTGTTTTTGGGACAACCTAAAGTTTTCACCTTCAGTTTTAGTAATAATAGTAAACATGAAACACAGAGTGGAATAGTCTCTCTATATTCAATGATTTTTATTGAGTTCTAAAGCATCAAACAAAATTATAACAGTATCTGTCATACATTGACAATGTAAGGAGAGTCACTTAAAAAGTACCAGTGACATAACAAAGAAGTAACAAGTGAACTGTAGGGAGATATTATTGCTAATCTTCAGTTAGAGGTATCGCCCAGGCCGCGTACACACGGTCAGTCCAAACCGATGAAAACGGCCTGAAGTCCAGTTTCATCAGTCCAAACCGACCATGTGTAAGGCCCATCGGTCTGTTGTCCTTCGGTCCAAAATTTTAGAACTTGCTTTAAAATTGAACCAATGGACTGCTGCCCGATAGGTCCAAACCAATGGTTAGTACACAAAAGCATCGGTTCAAAACCCGCGCATGCTCAGAATTAAGTCGACACATGCTTGGAAGCATTGAACTTCGTTTTCTTTCAGCACGTCGTGTGTTTTACGTCACCGCGTTCTGACCTGATCGGTTTTTGAACTGATGGTGTGTACGCACATCAGACCACCAGGCCACTTCAGCAGTGAACCCATGAAAACGGTCCGTCGGACCATTCTCATCGGTTTGGACCGACCGTGTGTACGCGGCCCCAGCCCCCCCAGACACCCCCTATGGGATCAGACTGTGTTGTGGTGTGGGGCAAAACCCCCAACCTTCAGTGTGGCATAGATCAACAATATTCTCCGTATTGACTATACAATAATGAAAATAATTATTGTTTGTGATAATAAACTGCAATTTCTAACAAAAATAACTATTTGCATTAGAAACAATACTAAGCTGTAATCTAACTGAATATTAAGGTTCAGGTTTTCCAAAGAGACCAGTTGAGCTCATATTTAGCTACATTTCCATCTTGATAAGCTAGCATTTATTCATATTCAGCTATCATGTTGACCTGTTTGATTATCTCCCTGACATTAGGAACAACATTTGTTTTCCATTTTAACATTATTACTGAGCAAGCAGCCATAATGATCTGCAAGGCTAGAGAACTAAAACATGGAAATATGTCATATACCTAGAATGGCTTGTTCAATGTTAGGTTTTGTGACCCTTGAGATTTAAAAATTTCAGCCCAGAAGCAACGAAGATGCAGGCAAGACCACACCATATGTGTTAGCGTGCCTACTTGACCACATCCTGTTTAGCAGAGGTTTGAGTTAGCGTCAGAGAATTTAGCCAAAATATACGGGGTGTAGTGCTATCTCAAGAGGATTTTTTGCGCATCAAGCGTATTGGTATAAGCACTTAATCACTCCAAGCCATTGGCTGTCGGAATATACCTTACCCAGCTCTTTTACCCATTTTTGTAATGAGGTTAATTCTATGAATGTTGTTTTGGAATTTAAAGTGTTGAAAAATTTGTGATATGACTTTTTGCTTGGAATCTTGTGTAAGCCATCATTTCCAGATTGTGTCCGGAACTAGGCAGCTCATACTCTTCAGGGTGTGGCATAACAAGGATATCTGCAAGTATGAGAACAATTCTGTTTTTGGTCATATAAATTTATGGGTTAGGTCTGTAAAGGACAGTAATTTACCTTTGGAAAACAAATCTTGTAAATTACTAATACCCCTATGATGCCAAGGCCCTAGAGAGATATCCAGCATAATCCATTTTAGAGATTCTAAGGGGATAGGAATCTCTGACCATGTTTGGTGTCTCCCATTTTTAGAAGGTATATCCAGGCCTGAAAGGAGGCAAGAATAGCGGGGTGATCAATACTTTCCCCTTGATGTTTAAGGGTGCTTGACATAAGCAGTGATAAAGGGGAAATATTGTCCATCCATGCTCTCTCTAGTTGACACCAAGGTTTTGGTGGAGAGCTGCTGAACCAGGATTTAAGTTGGTGTAATAATGAAGCCATGTAGTATTCTAGCAGCACAGGAAGGCCTATGCCTCCCATCAATCTGTTTCTTTTGGATTTGTAAGGAGAATCTTGCTTTGCTGTCTGCCCAGACAAATTGTGATAGTAGTTTTTGTGTGGCTGTAAAAAAGGAAATGTGCACAGGTATTGGAAGTGTCCTGAATAGATTTAAAAATTTTGCAAGCAATAACATCTTGTATGCTACCAAGTGGCTGGATCATGATAAAAGGTGTTTTTTTAAGTTTAACTATTTCTTGTTGAATGTTGGAGAGGAATTGGAGAAAATTTACTTCATACAAATCTGTGGAGGGAAAAGTTAGTTGGATTCCAAGATATTATAGAGGTTTGTTTGACCAACAATATGGAATTTGTTTTTGCAAAGATGCTTTTAGAAACTGGTCAATGGCTAGGCTTAAAATGTGGGACTTTTAGCCGCTCTGTCCGTTGCCTCTTCATTTTAATAGTAAGTTGTATGAGTTGACCCCTAATATACACCTTATGGGTATTCCATATCGTGAAGGTATCTTCAACTGAAGGGGCATTGAGTTTGAAACATTTGTTTAGTGTTTTCAAACTTTGTCTTTTGTTCTCTGGTTGAGACAATGTAAACATGTATTTGTTGCCACCGGTTTGCCCTTGTTTCAGTACAAAGATTCTCCACAGTCTTAAAAATTGGGGTGTGGTCAGACTATGTAATATAGGGAATGTCCGCTTTTGTAACCTTTTGAAGTAAAAACTTGTCAATAAGGAATAAGTCTATCCGAGAGTATGTATGATGAGCCTTGGAGAAGAAAGTGAAGTCCCTTTCTGATGAATGTTGACTTCTCCATATGTCAACAAGTTTGGATGAGGAGATGAAATGAGCCAGAGTTGCTCTACATTTCCTATGGTGCTTGGCATCGGAAAGTTCTAGGTTAATGTTCGGGATGGCATTGAAGTCTCCACATAGAATTAAATGTCCTGTCCACAATGTGGATATTTTTTTCCAGATTTTATTTAAAAAGGAAATTTGTTTGGTATTAGGAAGGTACAAGTTGACTAGAGTATATTTTACTTTATTTCGCAGATTAGGATTATGAAACTGCTGGCAGTGTCCATGTGGGTCTCCAGATGAGTAAATTGAACAGAGTCTTTAATGGCAATGGCCACTCCTCTCTTTTTAGATAGACCATTCGTCAGGAATGTGGTAATTGGCGATATCTAAAGATTGGAGGTTTACAGGAGTCAAAATGAGTTGCCTGGTAACAAATTGTGTCACATTTGAGGTTGCAGGCTTCTTTCCAGTGCATTTGCATTTTGAATGAGCTATTCAAGCTTTTTAAACTCAACAAATACATTTTGAAAGCCATGACCAAATATTATAGTATTGGTTTTTAGATAATGTAAAGGAGTACAGTCACACAGAGGTACCTGATTAAGGAGACTTGTTTAATAACCACATTTTGGAAGATGGAAAGTCAGTTCCTAAGGTAGATAAATTGATCGGTCAGAGGAGCTCCTGGATGTGGAAGGTCTATCAATTGAAAACTTTGCCAGCAAGATACCGTTACTGCAAGAGAAAAAGAAAACAAAAACAGAAAAACAGGGATAAAAACTGGCGATTCAGAACTAAAATCTGTGCGGAATATGCCCGCTCAATTTGTGGGGTCAACAAAAAAAAGAGAGTCAAACAGAGTGGCATTCTCCCAGGTTTCCAGGGAGTTGGTTATTCATATACGGTAAGGTAGTGTTGGAAGATTACCCGCCTCAGCGTCAGACTCGGCATGGATAGATAAGGTAGATTTAGGGGGATTTCCCTCTGCAGGATCTTGGGGATCTAGGATGTTCCATTGATGAAGTAGGCTTATTCCTTCAATAAAGCAGTAGTAAACCCGCATTTTTTTTCTTTACACCTGTAAGGGAAAAGGCATAATGAGCTTGTATGCACTGCATACTAGCTCATTATGAAATACTTACCTTAGAACAAGACATCGGTGTCCCCTCCGGTCCACGCTGAGGCAGCTGACATTTCGCCTCCGCGTGTCTTTCGAGTATCGTGGCTCCAGCGCTCTGAGTGGCTGGACCCGCAATGTCGTCACTCCCACGCAAGAGACCTCTTTCCATCAAGGTCTGGCGTCTGCTGGGCCTTAAGCCGAAAATCCCCTGTGTGCATGCGCCGCTGCATTCAGTGGCTCATTGCGAGGGGAATATCTCCTAAACTGTAAAGGTTTAGGAGATTTTTTTTACCTGCCTTATTATAGGCTTACCTGGAGGTAAAAGTTAAAAAAATAACTTTACAACCACTTTAACAGACGTGACCACAGAAGTTGCATCATCTTTTGTTATGAGCAGTTTGGCTGGATAGAGCCAGTGGTAGGTGATGCAATGGTTGTTTAGAGGTTTTCTGATAGTTTCTAGCTGACTGCGTTGTTGTAACATGAAGACAGAGAGATCGGCAAAGAAAGACAGATCTTGTATACTCTGTGGTAAGTTTGATAGATGTAATATTAATAACACAATATGTATCATAGTTTAAAATTGTATTTATTTGTTTCTATCCATGTGTTCAAGATGTAGATAATATTTGTGAATGCACCCATAATTGCCAACAGCAGCATGTATAATTTGATGCATTGACTCATACTCTGATAGTCAGGAGTAAATGTGTACCTTTTCCTGCCAGATGGAATGCATTGTTTTACTGTAAAGGCTTCTAAAAAAAACATTGGTGCAGTTGTCAGCTAAATTGACTTTTTGACGAGAGGGCTAAATAAGATATATCATCTCTTTCCCCGTTGAAAAGATCAAACCGCATAATTTAATTATACCACATGGCCCAGCAACTGCTATCCTAATATCACAAGTTACCACGTTGACAATCCAGGTGATTCTGGGTTATCAAATTTTAACCTATTTGTTTAAGCCTAAAGAGGATACGCAGCATAAAACATAATAACATAGATATTTTCTCTAAGTGCTAATTCTCTGTGGGGTTTGCTGGACTGAATCCTGAGCTGGCAGCTGCAGCACAGTGCTGGAGACGCAAATGAAGCAGTTCTCTACAGGCATCATATGGATTGTTGAACAACACGTATGACTATTACAAGCAACAGAAGCACAAGGGTTGCAGTGCAATTGAAATACTGTAAATAGAGAGTATTTTATGTAAAAGGCACATTTGCACAGACTGACTTTCTCTGTATTATAAAGATAGTCCCACATAGTGGCAGGCATTGACTGCAGAGGAATTGTGCATTTCTGTTTTTTGCTCAGTGGAGAACCCAATTCTTTTGGTTGAAAATGTTGTGTCTTTTTTTGTAAGGTTTCTATCCAAATTGCTAATGCCCTGCCACATGTTTTCACTCACCAAACAGTTGTGCCACATATATTTTATTCTCATTATGTCTGCTCACTATTATGTAACCAGTTCTTATATAGCCTGCAATGTGTCCCCGAACACATACAGACATCATTTATTGATAATATTTTATGTCGCACATTGACAGTCCATGTTGCTCACAGTCTGTGTCCCAAGGCTCATTTTCTTTGCATAGGTCATCAAATAATGATTATTATTATTTTTTAGGAGTTATAATTTACAGTATCTGTGGCTAACCAGAAGAATCACATCAAGGCGTGATACATTTAGGAAATAATACCTCCAACAGTGGAGCTTACATTGTTGACAATTTATAATCACATTTACTTCAACCCCCATTCTCTATTCATAATCATATGGTTAAGTTATAATTGGAGTCAAGCTACTTTAGGGGGTCAATTTAAAAAGATTTTGACTCAAAATTCACTTAGCTTTCTCCCCAGACTCACACATTTATCTAATTAGATTTAACTGGAAAAAAAATGAAAATTCAGGGAGAAAATTGTGTGAAAACGTTTACAAATAGATCCCTAAGTGTAATCAAAGCAGCTAAAGATATGAAGTTTATTGATCCCTCTAGGTGGCTATAATATCAATCACCACTGACAGTTTTCTAAATAAATGACACATGTACACTACTATCTGCACTATAGTAAGGGATGTAAACAGAACTCCAGTGTATGTTCAGCTATGCTAATGTGGTGATTACATTCCTATCTTGTAGATAAGTTGTTATTATGTATACACTTGCCTTTGTAATCACTAGTATTTTGTATTGAGTAAAACCCTGCATTTTAACCTTTTCCTTTTTTACTTAATAATCTATTATTAAAAAAAAAAAAATAGTAATCTATCCAAACAGCTAAAAATACAATCTTCCAATCCTTGTGGGAGATATCCAGTATCTCCTCCTCACTGTACTGTATATGGTTAATGGATACGCTCCGCCCTTCAGGTTTCATCAGAGTGATGTCACCAGGAGTTCAAGACGTCCCGGACACATTGTTTGCTGCACGCTTTAATTCATCTTTACTTTTGTAAGTGAGTTTTTAGCTTTTGTTATAATACATTTTATCAACAGAGTCACACTATGAGATGATTTTTTGTTCATCCATCCCCATATGAGTGTATCCATTAACCATATACAGTGAGGAGGAGAAACTGGATATAACCCACAAGGATTGGAAGCCTTTTATGTGTGGTGCCTTTGACCCCTGCAGGGGTTCAGCTATTTGGTGAGTGCAGATCTGAGGGGGAGAACAAGAGTAATTTACACCCATTCACCAGCTGGCTATATCTGCATGAATAGTTAAAGGGTCACTAAAGGAATTTTTTTTAGCTAAATAGCTTCCTTTACCTTACTGCAGTCCTGGTTTCATGTCATGATTGTTTGTTTTTGCTTTGAAGTAGCTGTAATCATTCTCTGATCTCCACACTTCCTGCTTGTCTGGCTCCTTATGAAAAAACTCATGCAAGCTTCTCACTGTGGTCCATGATCAAGACGGTGTGATTACTGTGTGTCTAAAACTCCTCAGAACCAGATTCATTTTCAAAACAAACACTGCCCTGTGTTTGTTTGTTTTTGTTCTGTGTGTCTCCGTACTTCACAGAAACATGAAACTAGTTTAAAAACTAAACTAAACTGCAGGCACATTATATGATTGATTTGTATCTATTTTTAATCATTTCTAAAAGGAATCAGTTAACTATTATGTCTCTATACCCTGTAAACAGTCATTTCAGCAAAAACATTTTTTTCCTTTACTGCTCCTTTAAGCACAAGTCACTTTGAATTGGGATATATATATATATATATATATATATATATATATATATATATATATATATATATATATATATATATGAATTTTGCACACTCGTGGTGCGTTAACACTTAGGGGCTGATTTACTATTCTCAGTGCGCTGCGCTGGTTCATGCCTTAATTAGTGCGCCGGGTGAAGCCTTAATTAGGCGCATGAACCAGCGTAGCAGCCGGCGCATTGCAAGTAATATGTAAAGCTGCCGCCGAACTCCCTATAGAAGTCTATGGGAGAAATCAAAAGTGTTCATATTAAAGGCTAATATGCAAGTTTTGTCCTAAAAAGTGTTTGGGGACCTGAGTCCTGCCCCAGGGGACATGTATCAATGCTTTTTTTATTTTTTAAAACAGCCGTTTTTTCGGGAGCAGTGAATTTAATAATGCTTAAAGTGAATAAAAGTGAAATTTTCCTTTAAATTTCGTACCTGGGGGGGGGTGTAAAGTCAGCATGTGAAGTAGCGCATTTTTCCCGCACTTAGAACTGTCCCTGCACAAAATGACATTCAGAAGGAAAAAAGTCATTTTAAATTCACACGCGGCAATAATGAATTGTCGGCTCTGGCAATTCTAAAGGGATTCATTCATAAAGAAAAAAATAAATGTGTGGGGGTTCCCCCAAATTAAATTACCAGGCCCTTCAGGTCTGGAATGGATATTAAGGGAACTCCACCCCAAATTAAAAAAAAATGGCGTGGAGTCCCCCTAAAAATCCACACCAGACCCTTATCCGAGCACGTTAACCTGGCCGGCCTCAGAAAAGAGGGGGGGACAGAGTGTGGCCCCCCCTCTCCTGAACCATACCAGGCCACATGCCGTCAACATGGGGAGGATGTCCCCATGTTGATGGGTACAAGGGCCTCATCCCCACAACCCTTGCCCGGTGGTTGTGGGGGTCTGCGGGCGGGGGGCTTATCAGAATCTGTAAGACCCCTTTAACAAAGGGGACCCCCAGATCCTGCCCCCCCTGTGTGAAATGGTAATGGGGTACATTGTACCCCTACCATTTCACCAAAAAAAAGTGTCAAAAGTGTTAAAAATTACAGTAGCCGGTTTTTGACAAATCTTTTATTCTCTTCTTTCCGCAGTTCTTCTTTTCTTCTTTCATTCGGGTTTCTTCCTCTGCTTCTTTCTTGGGTCTTCTCGTCTCATCTTGCCCGACGTCTTCTCCCATGTTCCTCTCCTTTCGTCGGCCTTCTCCTCCACATCTTGCCCGGCGTCTTCTCCTATCTTCTTCTCCGTCCGTCGGCCTTCTCGTCCACATCTTTTTCTTCCCCGGACGCAGTGCTTGAAATTGAATTTGCTGCCGTGTGCCGCTCCTGGGACCCGCCCCCCTCTGACGCCACAAGTAAACTCATTAGAAAGTCATGTGCGTCAGAGGGGGGCGGGGTCACAGAGCATCACACGGTGGGGGAATTCAATTTCAAGCACGACGTCCAGAGAAGAAGAAGCCGCCGCACTATGCGGACGAGCTTCCAATTGAAGTTCCCGCCGTGTGACGCTCATGTGACCCCGCCCCCCTCTGACGCACATATACCACAAGCAGACTTTCATATGTGTTTACCTGTGGCGTCAGAGGGGGAGGGGTCTCAGGAGCGGCACACGGCGGGGTCTTCAATTTCAAGCGCAGCACCCAGAAGAACAAGAAGACGGACGGAGAAGAAGATGGGAGAAGACGTCGGGCAAGATGTGGACGAGAAGACCCAAGAAAGAAGAGGAAGAAACCCGAATGAAAGAAGAAGAAGAACCGCGGAAAGAAGATTTTATTAAAAGATTTGTCAAAAACCGGCTACTGTCATTTTTAACACTTTTGACGCTTTTTTTGGGTGAAATGGTAGGGGTACAATGTACCCCATTACCATTCACATATCCTTTCTAGACCTGAAGGGCCTGGTAATTTAATTTGGGGGAACCCCCACACATTTTATTTTTATTTTTAATGAGCAATGTATTCTTTATAGCCATGAGTACTTTTAAGTAACTTTTTTTTTTCACTTCAGAAATGACATCTTGTACAGGGACAGTTCTAAGCACAGGAAACATGCATGTACCCCCCCTCCCCCCCTGTATGAAATTTAAAGGAATATTTCACTTTTATTGTTTCACTTTAACCACTTCCATACCGCACCTATTCTGGCACTTCTCTCCTTCATGTAAAAATTATATTTATTTCCTGGGAAATTACTCAGGACCCCCAAACATTATATATATATTTTTAGCAGACACCCTAGGGAATAAAGTGGCGGTAATTTTTTATTTGATTTCCAACGGTATTTGCGCAATAATTTTTCTAACGCCTTTTTTTTTGGCCCAAAAAAAAAAACGGTTTCATGAATTAAAAAATAACAAAACAGTAAAGTTAGCCCAATTTTTAGGGATAATGTGAAAGATGATGTTACACAGAGTAAATAGATACCTAACTTGTCACACTTTAATATTGCACACACTCATGGAATGGCACCAAACTTCGGGACATAAAAATATCCATAGGCGATGCTTGATTTTTTTTACAGGTTACCAGTTTAGAGTTACAGAGGAGGTCTAGGGCTAGAATTAGTTCTCTCGCTCTAACACACGCGTCAATACCTCACATATGTGGTTTGAATGGTGTTTACATATGTGGGCGGGACTTACATGCATGTTCGCTTCTGAGTGCGAGCTACTAGGGACAGGGGCGTTTTATTTTTTTTATTTTATTTTTTACCTAATATTTTTCTTTTTGCACTTTTTTGTCACTTTTTTTATTTTGGATCACTTTTATTCCTATTACAAGGAATGTAAACATACCTTGTAATAGGACTAGTGTGTGACAGGTCCTCTTTATGGAGAGAGGCGGGGTAAATAAGGCTGGAAAGCATGGTATTGGAAAAAACAAGTTCTGGGAGAGGGGGGCACTGGATTCCCTTAATTTGCATAGTTTTTCTCTCACTTCCTGTCTGGCTATAGGGCAGGAAGTGAAGGCAAATCTCCCCAATTGGACACAGATAATACAAAATAAACTGACAGGGCCTATAACCATCCCTCACTCTATCCAAAATTAAAGAAAATAAAAAAGTGTTCTAGTTTAAGCACAAATTTCAGAGAGTTTTATTGAGAGGCCTAAGAAAATATAACCATGCCAATAGGCCAGGATACAGCGTTGCTAATATGTATGAATGTGTGTGTTAGGGCCCCCCACAAACACCACCCAATGTTAAATAAACAATTTTCTTAATTTGCAAATAAGTATTATCTGCTCATTTTTGGGGGATGCCTGCACCCCTAATAGGGTGAAGACACCTCACAAATGTTGTCACTTTCTACTTCAAATTCATTCACTTCCTGTCACATAGCCAAACAGGAAGTGAGGGTAAAATCTTACTAATGTCTTTTGTTGGGGACACAGATCAATCTAAATAGTTTCCCATTATGGAAATTGCATTTTGCTGTGTACACCCCAAATTATTAGGGATCTTGGACTTTGGGGGTCCATTTACTAAAGGCAAATCCACTTTGCATTACAAGTGGACAAGCAAGGAAGAAAACAAAAAAACTTTGCTTCTACAGGATTGGATGTTAAAACCGTGAGTGCTTCCTCTCTGATTTTCAGCGATTATGCTTGTACTGCAGAGTGGCTTTGCCTTTACTAGACCCCAAGCTAACTAATCATTTGGGGTGTACACAGCAGTGCAAGTTGCTTAATGGGGACACTAGTTAGATTGACCCCAAGAAAAGACATTGGTAGGGTTTTAACCTCACTTCCTGTTCAGCTGTGTGACAGGAAGTGAAGCCAATTTTAAGAAAAGGGACACAAAGCTCAACCCAAAAAAAACACAAGCAGGGGTTCTAACACTCACTTGGCTTCCCTCAAACACCCACAATTAGAATAGGATTTCCTTGCGCTAGATTTAAGCACAGTGCTGTAAATCAGGCCTGTCCACCAATACCCCCCCCCCAACAGGCCATGTTTGCAGGTTTTCCTTCATCTTGCACATGTGCTTTAAAAGACAGTCTGGACAGCAATTCTTGATAAGAGAAATCCACAAAACATGTCCTGTCGGGGGTACTTGAGGGCTGAGGACCACTACAGTAAAAAGAAAATACTTACCACTTTGACTTTAATTTCCTGGTGATTAAACATGGCAGCAAACTTTTCATGCCTACACACCAGGAAAGAAGCTTAGACAAAAATCACCCCTAATTTGTTAGGCCAAACCTATTTCAGCTGCAGCTGTCAAAATCTGTAGCATGAAAAAGTAACAAAAAACAAACTTCAAAATTTGAAAGTAATTTTTATTGGTCAACAAAACAAGGAAAGCAAAAAAGACAAACAAACAAAAACACACACACAAACAAAAATAAATTTAAAAAATCAAAATAAACATAGGTTAACCTTTTTCAAAATAAGGCAGCATAGACAAATACATCAAATTGAACATCATTTAAAAATAAACAAAAAACATTGGCAAAATAAAAATAAACATGCTCCAAAACACATCTCTGTTTAGCAACAACATTCCAGCCAGCCTGCCCCTCTCAGGGCAGCTGAGGACTGCTCTATCCACGCTTTTTATAACATGTGTGCTTGTGTGCTAGTAATGAAGCAATTGAAATCACATGAACAAATTTCAGTCTCTAGTTTGGGTGAGCTTGTAAGTGGTTACACCTGTTAAGGATGTCCTTAAATTACTAACCCACCCACGCTCTATGAGCATGCTCAGAGACATCCAAGTGATTTTCACCCTCAAAAGCATGCTCAGTTCAGCTCACATGCAGGAACAAAGCTGCAATGGCTGCTGAAAGCATGAGAGCTGTGTTTTTTTCCCCTGAACTCATGCTTTCCAGGCTAAAGGGGAGGTCTTAGTGAATTATTACGTAACATAAATAAATAATAATAATTAAAACGCCCCTGTCCCTAGTAGCTCCCAGTCAGAAGCGAACACGCACATTTTTTTTCCAGGTTAACAGTTTAGAGTTACAGAAGAGGTCTAGTGCTAAAAGTATTGCTCTCGCTCTAACGCACACGTCAATACCCCACATGTGTGGTTTGAACGATGTTTACATATGTGGGCGGGACTTGCGTAAGTCCCGCCCAAATATGTAAACACCGTTCAAACCACACATGTGAGGTATTGACGCGTGCGTTAGAGCGAGAGCAATACTTTTAGACCTTCTCTGTAACTATAAACTGGTAACCTGAAAAAAAAAACGTCGCCTAGTACTGAAGTTTGGCGCCATTCCATGTGTGTTTGCAATAGTAAAGAGTGACATGTTAGGTATCTATTTCCTCGGTGTAACATCATCTTTCACATTATCGCCAAAAATTGGGCTAACTTTAGTGTTTTGTTAATTTTTAACCACTTGAGCCCCAGACCATATTACTGGTCAATGACCGGGCCAGTTTTTGTGATTCGGCACTGCGTCGTTTTAACTGACAATTGCGCGGTCGTGTGACGTGGTTCCCAATCAAAATTGGCGTCCTTTTTTGTTCCCACAAATAGATTTTTTTTTGGTGGTATTTTATCACCTCTGCGTTTTTTCTTTTTTTTGCTATAAACAAAAATATAGCGACTTTAAAAAAAAAATAATAATAATTGTTACTGTTTGCTATAATAAATATCCCCAAAATGATCTAAAAATAATATATTTTTTCCCTCGGTTTAGGCCGATACGTATTCTTCCACATATTTTTGGTTCCAAAAAATTGCAATAAGCGTTTGATTGGTTTGCGCAAAAGTTATAGCCTCTACAAAATAGGGGTTAGTTTTATGGCTTTTTTATTAATATTTTTTTTTTTACTAGTAATGGCGGCGATCAGCGATTTTTATCGGTACTGTGACATTATGGCGGACACATTTTTGGGACCATTGGGCATTTTTCGAGCGACCAATGTTCTAAAAATGCATTGCTTACTATAAAAAATTTCACTGGCAAGGAAAGGGGTTAACACTAGGGGCGAGGGAGGGGTTAATTATGTTCCCTGGGTGTGTTCTAACTGTAAGGGGGGTGGGACTGACTAGGGGAAATGACAGATCGCTGTTCATACATTGTATGAACAGACGAACAGGCATTTCCCCCCTGACAGGACCAGGATAAAGGGGAACTCTGCGCCAAATTTCAAACAAGAAACCGGCGCGGGTCCCCCTTCAGGGGTACATTAGGCTCTTCGGCTTGGTCTGGAACATGAGGGGTGAAAAACAGCGTGGGGTCCCCCCAGATCCAGACCAAACCCTCATCCCAGGCATGCAGTCTGGCCCGGACAGGAATAGGGGTGGGGACGAGCGAGCGCCCCCCCTCCTGAGCCGTACCAGACCGCATGCCCTCGACATGGGGGAGTGTGTGCTTTGAGGGAGGGGGCACTGCCCCCCCACCTAAAGCACTCTTGTCCCCATGTCGATAGGGACAAGAGCCTCTTCCCGACAACCCTAGCCGTTGGTTGTCGGGGTATGCGGGTGGGGGGCTTATCAGAATCTGAGAGCCCCTTTAATAAGGGGGCCCCCAGATGCCGACCCCCCACCCTATGTGAATGAGTATGGGGTACATCGTACCCCTACCCATTCACCTGGGGGGAAAATGTAAAGTAAAAAAAACACACCACACAGATTTTTTAAATAATTTATTAGTCAGCTCCGGGGCCCCCCTTTCTTCTTTAAGCTCTTTCACAAGGGGGGTGTCTTCTCTCCCGATCTTCCGCCGGGGCCCTGGGCTTCGCCGATTTCTGCCGGGGGAGGGCGCCATCCCTCGGTCTTATCCGGTGCCTTCCGCCGAGGCCCCCCAACCCATTTAAGCTCTTTTACATTAGGGGGGGGCATCCGGACTTCGGCGACTTCTGCCGGGGGATGGCGCCTATCCCCGGGTCTTTCCGGTGCCTTCCGCCAGGGCCCCGGTCTTCCTCGTTTTCTGTCGGGGTGCGCCAAATCCCCGGTCTTTTCTCTGCTGTCTTGGCGTTCCCTCTTCTGCCTGTCTCCCCCGTGGAGCCAGGGATTTCTTTCCGCTTTCTTCTCTGTTCCCTCTTCTGCCTGTCTCCCCCGCGGAGCCAGGGCTTTCTTTCCGCTTTTTTCTCTGTTCCCTCTTCTGCCTGTCTCCTCCGGGGGACAGGGCTTTCTTTCCGCTTTCTTCTCCCTTCTCTTCCATTCGATGTTGACACGACGAGGTCTGGCGCTGAAATGCCGTCTGAGCGGTGGGCATTGACTTATATAGGGCAATGCCACCATGTGACCTCAACCCATGTGACATCACATTCCCATCATGCCCAGGGAATGTGATGTCACATGGTGGCATTGCCCTATATAAGTCAATCCCCATCGCTCAGACGGCATTTCAGCACCGGACCTCGTTGTGTCAACATCGAATGGAAGAGAAGGGAGAAGAAAGCGGAAAGAAAGCCCTGTCCCCTGGAGGAGGCAGGCAGAAGAGGGAACAGAGAAGAAAGCGGAAAGAAAGCCCTGGCTCCGCGGGGGAGACAGGCAGAAGAGGGAACAGAGAAGAAAGCCCTGTCCCCCAGAGGAGACAGGCAGAAGAGGGAACAGAGAAGAAAGTGGAAAGAAAGCCCTGGCTCTGCGGGGGATACAGGCAGAAGAGGGAACGCCAAGACAGCAGAGAAAAGACCAGGGATTTGGCGCACCCCCGGCAGAAGATGAGGAACAAGACCGGACCCCCGGCCGGAAGGCACCGGAAAGACCGGGGGATAGGCGCCATCTCCCGGCAGAAGTCGCCGAAGTCCGGATGCCCCCCTAATGTAAAAGAGCTTAAATGGGTTGGGGGGGCCCCGGCCGAAGGCACCGGATAAGACCAAGGGTTGGCGCCCTCCCACGGCAGAAATCGGCGAAGCCCAGGGCCCCGGCGGAAGATCGGGAGAGAAGACACCCCCCCTTGTGAAAGAGCTTAAAGAAGAAAGGGGGGGCCCCGGAGCTGACTAATAAATTATTTTAAAAATCTGTGTGGTGTGTTTTTTTTACTTTACATTTTCCCCCCAGGTGAATGGGTAGGGGTACGATGTACCCCATACTCATTCACATAGGGTGGGGGGCCGGCATCTGGGGGCCCCCTTATTAAAGGGGGCTCGCAGATTCTGATAACCCCCCGCCTGCATACCCCAACAACGAAAGGCTAGGGTTGTCGGGAAGAGGCTATTGTCCGTATCGACATGTGGACAAGAGTGCTTTGGGGTGGGGGGGCAGTGCCCCCCTCACCAAAGCACACACTCTCCCATGTTGAGGGCATGCGGTCTGGTACGGCTCAGAAGGGGGGGGGCGCTCGCTCGTCCCCACCCCCATTCCTGTCCATGCTCAGCAGCGTCTCCTCAATCCCAGAAATAAATACAGTGACAGAGAGAGATAGTGAGAGCATGAAGGTGAGGTGACAGGGGCAGGTTGTGTGCAGGCTAGTATAAACACTCTCCCGAAAGCCTGCATAGAGGAAGACACCATCCGGTCTAAATGTGTTTCCGGGTTTCGAGCATGCTATAAACCAGACACATGACTCAAAAACCGGACAAGGTGGCAACGGACGGAGGATGTTTACTCGTGTTGCCTGGGAGACAAAAGAGGTGGCGACCTGCCGGCCGTTGCGCAGGCCACATGGCAAGGTCTGGCGGGCCTGATTTGGCCCGCGGGCCTTGTGTTTGCCACCCCTGACTTAAAGCGGAGCTCCACCTTATTTTCGACATTTGTTCAATCATACTGCTGACTATAATATGGCTTAAAATGGATGTTTATAAGTTTTCAATATGTACAGTACGTTATATTTGATCTTGTTTTAGGTCTGCACAAGCTGCGGGTATTCTGCGGGTATAGCGTCACTTCCCGTACCCGCAGTGTGCTTCTAACACATTATGTTAATACAAGTGTATACATTTAAGACATATGTATGTGTGAGAGTTGGCATAATTGTTTATTTTTGCACACAGCATTTTTTAAAGAGACAGGGTGTAAGAATTTTCTTTTTTTATATTTTGGCTTCTGAGTCACATCATATTTTAAGAGGTGACACAATTAATTGAGATACATAAATGTTTCAGCGCTCAATTTAACAACTTTGGCTCTCAAACTTGTTTACCCCGTATGGACCAGAGCAAATTTCTGTTATGAGCCTGTTTATCTGGTGATAATTTTGCTATTACTTAAGACAGGGGTGTCAAACTCAAATTAATCGGGGGCCGCATTAGCAGTATGGTTTCCCTCAAAAGGCCGGTTGTATCTGTAGGACTATGTGTCCACTATTTATTATCATAAATAATTGTCACAGCATTTGTTTATTACTGGTTTTATGGAGTGCAGAGTTCAGGAGTTTGATGCGTATGGAGCGCAGGTTTCAGGAGTTTTCTGCATATGGAGTGCAGGGTTCAGGAGTTTGCTGCATATGGAGTGCAGGGTTCAGGAGTTTGCTGCATACAGAGTGCAGGAGCGCAGGGTTCAGGAGTGCAGGGCTCAGAAGTTTGCTGCATATTGAGTGCAGGGTTTAGGAGTTTGCTGCATATGGAATGCAGGGTACAGGAGTATGCTATGGACTGTGTGCAATATCTGACCTCTGCACCCTCCACTCTCCTTCCACCCTCCCATCCACCCTCAAATGGGGAGGGGTGGGATGGGGTAGGGTGGGATAGGATGGGATGGGGTGGGGGTGGGGTAGGATGGGGTAGGATGGGATGGGATGAGATGGGGTAGGATAAGATGGAGTAGGGTAGGATGAGATGGAGTGGGGTAGGATGGTATGGGGTAGGATGGGATGGGGACGGGATCGGGGTGGATGGGATGGGGATGGGATGGGGGTGGGGTGGGATGGGGTGGAGTGGGGTAGGATGGGATTGGATGGGATGGGGACGGGATAGGGATGGGGGGTAGGATGTGATGGGGACGGAATGGGGGTGGATGGGGTGGGGTAGGATGGGATGGGGTGGAATGGGATGGGGTGAAGTGGGGTAGGATGGGATGGGGTAGGATGAGATGGGGATGGGATAGGATGAGGTGGGAATGGATGTTTATAAGTTTTCAATATGTACAGTACGTTATATTTGATCTTGTTTTAGGTCTGCACAAGCTGCGGGTATTCTGCGGGTATTGCGTCACTTCCCGTACCCGCAGTGTGCTTCTAACACATTATGTTAATACAAGTGTATACATTTAAGACATATGTATGTGTGAGAGGTGGCATAATTGTTTATTTTTGCACACAGCATTTTTTAAAGAGACAGGGTGTAAGAATTTTCTTTTTTTATATTTTGGCTTCTGAGTCACATCATATTTTAAGAGGTGACACAATTAATTGAGATACATAAATGTTTCAGCGCTCAATTTAACAACTTTGGCTCTCAAACTTGTTTACCCCTGTATGGACCAGAGCAAATTTCTGTTATGAGCCTGTTTATCTGGTGATAATTTTGCTATTACTTAAGACAGGGGTGTCAAACTCAAATTAATCGGGGGCCGCATTAGCAGTATGGTTTCCCTCAAAAGGCCGGTTGTATCTGTAGGACTATGTGTCCACTATTTATTATCATAAATAATTGTCACAGCATTTGTTTATTACTGGTTTTATGGAGTGCAGGGTTCAGGAGTTTAATGCGTATGGAGCGCAGGTTTCAGGAGTTTTCTGCATATGGAGAGCAGGGTTCAGGAGTTTGCTGCATATGGAGTGCAGGGTTCAGGAGTTTGCTGCATACAGAGTGCAGGAGCGCAGGGTTCAGGAGTGCAGGGCTCAGAAGTTTGCTGCATATTGAGTGCAGGGTTCAGGAGTTTGCTGCATATGGAATGCAGGGTACAGGAGTATGCTATGGACTGTGTGCAATATCTGACCTCTGCACCCTCCACTCTCCTTCCACCCTCCCATCCACCCTCAAATGGGGTGGGGTGGGATGGGGTAGGGTGGGATAGGATGGGATGGGGGTGGGGTAGGATGGGATGGGGGTGGGGTAGGATGGGGTAGGATGGGATGGGATGAGATGGGGTAGGATAAGATGGAGTAGGGTAGGATGAGATGGAGTGGGGTAGGATGGTATGGGGTAGGATGGGATGGGGACGGGATCGGGGTGGATGGGATGGGGATGGGATGGGGGTGGGGTGGGATGGGGTGGAGTGGGGTAGGATGGGATTGGATGGGATGGGGACGGGATAGGGATGGAGTAGGGTAGGATGTGATGGGGACGGAATGGGGGTGGATGGGGTGGGGTAGGATGGGATGGGGTGGGATGGGATGGGGTGAAGTGGGGTAGGATGGGATGGGGTAGGATGAGATGGGGACGGGATAGGATGAGGTGGGTTGGGGTGGGATAGGATGGGGTGGAGTGGGATGGGATGGGTTGGAGTGGGGTAGGATGGGATGGGGTAGGATGGGATGGAATGGGGACAGGATGGGATGTGGACGGGATGGGGGTGGATAAGATGGGGTGGGGTAGGATGGGGTGGGGTAGGATGGGATGTGGACGGGATGGGGTGGGATAGGATGGGATAGGGTGGGATAGGATGGTATGGGATGGGATGGGGTGGGGTAGGATGAGATGAGGTGGGGTGGAGTGGGATGGGGTAGGATAGGATGGGATGGGGTGGATGGGGTGGGGTGGAGTGGGGTGGGATGGAGTGGGGTGGGATGGGATGGGGACGGGATAGGGTCAGGGTGGGGTAGGATAGGATGGGATGGGGACGGGATGGGGGTGGATGAGATGGGGTGGGGTAGGATGGGATGAGATGGGATGGGATGAGATGGGATGGGATGAGATGGGATGGGGTTTGGTGTGTGTGGAAGTCTTGCAGATCTCACTCATGACCAATAGAGCACACAGTAAGTATCCATGCCCCCAACCCCTATGTGTGTTGTAACTTGCACAGACCTGCTCGGTGCCACTGCTGCACGATGACTGCTTCCTCCACCGGCTCTCTACTGCTAGAGAGCATAACCTCCCCCACCTCCTGTTCACTGCACTTCCGCTGCCTCTTTCTGAGCTGTGATGAACGAGGGGACACTTGTACCTAGGCTAATCCTGTGCCCCTCACCCGCTACACTGCTGACAGTCACATTGCATGGCGCTCGCTCGGAGATGGAAAGGACACTTCACTAGGGGTGAACACATACCCCGCAGCCCGCACACATATCTGCTAGTATTCCATGCTCAGCAGCGTCTCCTCAATCCCGGAAATAAATACAGTGATAGAGAGAGATAGTGAGAGCAGGAAGGTGAGGTGACAGGGGCAGGTTGTGTGCAGGCTAGTATAAACACTCTCCCGAAAGCCTGCATAGAGGAAGACACCATCCGGTCTGAATGTGTTTCCGGGTTTCGAGCATGCTGAAAACCAGACACATGACTCAAAAACCGGACAAGGTGGCAACGGACGGAGGATGTTTACTCGTGTTGCCTGGGAGACAAAAGAGGTGGCGACCTGCCGGCCATTGCGCGGGCCACATGGCAAGGTCTGGCGGGCCTTGTGTTTGCCACCCCTGACTTAAAGCGGAGCTCCACCTTATTTTCAACATTTCAATCATACTGCTGACTATAATATGGCTTAAAATGGATGTTTATAAGTTTATAATATGTACAGTACGTTATATTTGATCTTGTTTTCTGTCTGCACAAGCTGCGGGTATTCTGCGGGTATAGTGTCACTTCCCATACCCGCAGTGTGCTTCTGTCACAGCTCCCAGTATTCATTGAAGAGCATTACTATTAAACATCACGTGATTACGGAACCCGGAAGTGACGCGCGATGTAAACAAAGAAAGGAGTGAGGGTGTTTCATAATACTCAATAACGGCTCCTCGCTGTTACGAGTGCGCATGCGCGGGATCGAGCGGTGAATGCTGGGACATCAGCATTCACCGCAATACGGAAGTGGCTGCTTGTGGGTTTCTAATGCCCACAAGCAAAATGGAAACAGCGCTACAAGCACAATATAAGTTTACATTGCAGACAGAATCGGACTGCAGAGGAGTTTGGACACCAGGTTTGTGAGTACATTACATGTAATGTATTAAGCATTTAACTACCAGAAAAAAAAAACGTGATGGTCATGGGAGATCCGCTTTAAGATAACACATTAAATACATACATTGTTTTTTTTTTTTTTTAAGGACATATTGTCCTGCAACATAATTTTTTTTCACAACCCTGAAGCCTCGTACGCACAGTCGGACATCAAACAAAATTTCCCTTGGATTTTTGTCCAAAGGGAGTTGTCCGGTCACACCCATAGCATACACACGCTCTGACTTTTTCGGCAACAAACACAAACGTAGTGATGTTTCAACGTACTGACGAGAGTTTAAAAGAGGAAGTTCAATTCTCCGGCGTCACCCTTTGGGCTCCTTCTGCTAATGGAGAGTTAGTAGAGGTTTCGTCTGTGTGCATTCGCGATTTTCAGTTTCGTGCAATTTTGTTTGTTTCTGAACGTCCGTTCATCAAGCAGACATGTTGCGCAATGGGGTTGTGCTAACTTGACCCACAAAATAATATAGAAATATGTTTGATTCATATAACCAAAATACACTAATCCAAAGTAAAGACATTTGTTTTTACTCCGTCAGTATCACCAGCAAAGCAGCTTTTAGTACTATCACATTATAAAGAAGAGAATGTGCACTGCTTTTCTTGATTTCAGAACTTGCCGCGTCACGAATGTGCTCTTTCAAATACGAACGCTAAGTTTACCATACAGAACGCTTCCTGCTGGTCTTTGCTTCTGAGCATGCGCGTTTGTACTTTGTACAAAAGTCCGATTGCTTCCTGTACAAATGGTCTACGCACCATCGGACTCTTGTTGACGTAAAGTTTGTCCGTTTGCAGACCAAACTTTTTGTCCGATGAAACCCGAAAAAGTTTGTCCAATGGAGCGTACACACGGTCAGACTATTTTGAAAACTTGCTCATGTTGAAGTTTGTTGGCAAAAAGTCTGACCATGTGTATGGGCCTTTAGACAATTAAACTTAAAGAAAAAACACTAAACAACATTTTTTTTCTTTTTTTGAGCAGTTTTAGTTTAAATATAAATAGTGTTGTTGCACATAAAAATTATGCATTTTATTCTGTAATTTGTCCTGTTTAAAACTACAATTATGATTTTGATACAAAGCATTGCAAAGTTATTTAAAAAAGAAGTAAAATGTGTTTTTTCAAGTTGATGCTTGTAAATATATGTAAAGGTTTATAAATTTTAATAAACAAAGTAAACAAAAATAGAAAAAAAGTTAATAAAATAGAAAAGAAAATCACCAGGAAAATTTAAAAATGTAATGGAGAAGGTGAATACTGAGTTAATTGGTGCTGGTTGGAGTAAACTAAGGCAGGGCTCAACATTTCATGTCCTGAGCTACTAGCCAGGCCTCAAAGGTTACTCACCACCAGTGCCCCACTCAATCCCTAATTCCGCCCCTAAACACGCCCTCATAAATTTTCTCATGAAATGACACTTAAATGTTTTATACAAAAATATCAACTTTATCAGTGCAGCCTCACCTGTGCCCACCATTGCAGCCACACTGTGCACCAACCATTGCAGCCACACTGTGCCCACCATTGCAGCCACACTGTGCAGAGACTGTGCAGTGAGGTGGTTGCACCTGCTGTAAGAGGTAGAGGTAGGATAGCTCAGGCAGGCAGGCTTCTCAGCATTCCAGCCAGCGTCCAGTATCCAGCACTCCGGTATCCAGGACTTTTCAAACACCCCTCGGATCCTGACCCTAGGCAGCCTATGGTTTCTGGTCCCTCTCCCCTGGTCTTCCCAATCATACCCTCTCCGAAAAAAAAAGCAGCCGACTGCAGCCACGAACGTCTCCCAGGCTCTGACCATCGAGCCAGACAAGCAGGACAGACCGTGGCCATTACCATTATTTACATGTTTTTGGGTGTGTCCAGTACGTCCAAAGTCTGCAACTGGTTACTATCCACATTATATCTACTCCCCCAAATTATAGGCCATAGCACGGAATCTAATACCTTACCTTATTAAAAAAAATCTGACAGATCCCTTTATAACAGCTTATTTTCAAAGAAAATGTACTTATGTAGGCTGCTATTGCCTAGTTGTCATACAAATTCAGAGGATTTAAAATTGTACAAGTCACTGGACTATGGCAAATGTGGAGTTCATGAGTTCTGACTTTACTTTCTGTGTCAAAAGTTAGTGGCTCAGAAAAAATATAAAGCAGACCTTGCAGTAAAATGCAAGGTCTGCCTATACTATCTGGTCTCCTCCCACCGTAAAAATCACTTGCTACCATCATGCCTGGCAATGCAAAAAAAAAAAAGTAAGTTATGCTGCCATTTTCAGGTGATTGGATACTTGCAAAAAAGGCAGGAAATCCACTCCTAGGCATGACCTCTATCTGTAAGGCAGGGCTTCAGATTTTTGCTAATGTTGGAATTTATTTGAATGCTCTTTCGTGTAAAGCCTCGTACACACGCACGTTTTTCTCGGCAAGAAACAGCAAGAAAACTGCTGGCAGAGCTTTCTTGCCGAGTAAACCGTACGTGTGTATGAGGCTTTGAGGTTTCTCATCAAGAAAATTGCCCAGAATCTAGACAAAATTTTCTCGTTGTGATTCTCAGCAGTGTTTTCCTGCCGAGAAACCCGAGCGTGTGTATACTTACCTGTCTCCATGGAAACCTGCGCATGCTCGAAATGACTTTGACGCATGCGCTGTAGCTTCCAAGGCATAGGTAGGGTGAAGCAAGATGGCAGCGATGGCATCAAATGTGACGAGCGCATGCTTGTCATAGTCGATGACGTCACCGCGTTCGTGCCATTCAAAAGAACGGCGGTTCTTTTGAATCGTACATGTGTACACTCGGCCGGCAAGAGAATCTTGCCAGGAATCTCATCAGAAGAAACAACATGTTTTCCCTGACGAGAATCCGGGCTGTGTGTACAGGGCTTAAGGAACCTTCCTGGTGCTCCATTGTGAAAAGGTGGTCTCAAGGCCTGAGCCATCCTTTTTGCCTAAGGTTGTTTCTTTGTTCCATCTGAACCAGTCCTTTGCCGCAGATGCCGATGGACAAGGTTATTATTTGTGCTATTGGGTGTACCTTGAATCGACTGCTGCTATTTGTCAGTTGGATTCCCACTTTGTGCTTCCTGAGGGCCCAAGGAACCTTATGTTTAAAAAGTTCCAAAAAAATATTTTTTTCTATCCTTAGATGCCGAGAAGGCGTTCGATAGAGTGGCCTGGGACTTCATTGACACAGTATTAGAACACATAGGCATTCTTTCCCAAATGAGAGCTTATATCAAAGCACTTTACATTAACCCAACAGCAAGAGTACGAGTCAAGGGCTGCCCCCTATCCCCTTTGCTCTTTGTTCTAACCTTAGAGCCACTTTTAAACAGAATCAGAGCCAATCAGGACATCAAAGGAATCAAGATTAAAAAAAATACCTATAAAATAGCCGCATTTGCGGATGACATGCTCCTTTTTCTTTCAGAACCTCACATCTCCATACCCAACCTTTTACAAGACCTGTAACACTTTAATCTACTGTCCAACTTAAAGATAAATCATTTGAAATCAACCGCCCTAAACATAACGCTACCTTCAAATGTTATAGATTTAGGTAAAATAAATTTCTCGTTCACTTGGGCCAAGCACAACATAACCTATTTAGGAATAGAAATCCCTTCCAATTGAAAAGACGGCTTTAAACTCAATTTTGTGCCTATACTAAAAGAAACACACAAAGACCTAAAAAGATGGAATTCTCTAAACGTATCCTGGTTTGGTAGAGCTTCCCTAATCAAAATGACAATACTGCCTCGATTCTTATATGTTATGCAAACAATACCCATTTTCTTAGCCGCATCCTTCTTTTCATCCTTCCGTAAAGCTTGCTCCACATTTATTTGGAGGGGGAAATCCCCTATGATCAAACTTTCCAGATTATATCTACCCAAAAACAAGGGGGGAATAGCATTACCAGGTCTAAAAAAATACCACCAAGCAACCATCCTGACACGGATTGTGGATTGGAATATACACTTAGCGGTCAAAGATTGGGTATCTCTGGAGCACATGCAATTCACCCAAGAACTTAACACCTTACCGTGGATTCACCCTAAATACCATTCAAGGGGTATCAAATCACACCCCCTCATAGGTCCTACCTTAAGAGTCTTCCACAGCACCTTCAAACCCACTAATACAACCCCCTGGCTCAGTCCTTTAATGACACTAAGAAATAACCTGGATTTCCCTCTAGGTCTCGAGAAAAACTTTCTAATACACCACTGGCCACACGGGAAAATACTATCCAAACACTTTTTTTAAAAACGGGAAAATGTTGTCTAGAGAGGACCTGAACAACGACATTAAGCCTTTCCAAATCCCACATTGGAATTACATCCAAATCAGACACTACTTGACCAAGACCGAGACTGCACATTCCTGGACAAGACCGCTTACAGAATTAGAGGACCTTTGCACAAAAGAAATCCTGCACAGACATGTCATATTGACCCTATACAATTCACTGTTTGGGGACAATACAGACTTCTCCAGCTCCTCATGCCAGAATTGGGAAAGAGATATTGATACCTCTCTAACTGATGAGAATTGGGAAAAAATCTATACATATGCGCATAAAGGGTCTCTAAATGTAGCCACACAAGAGTGCAGTTTCAAAATAATTACCAGATGGTACAGAACCCCTCTATTCTCCACAAATTTTCTCCCCAAATCTCTGACAGATGCTGGCGATGCAAGCAAGAGGAGGGATCGATGCTCCATATTTGGTGGTCCTGCCCATTGATCCAAATTTTTTGAACGTCAGTCCACGAAACCATTATATCAATCACTTCTGAAAATATTAACTTCAACCCAGCACAAAACCTCTTACACTTCAACTCCTTGCCAAGAAAACGCTACTTGAAATCGTTACCAATGTTTATGATTAAGGCAGCGCATCAGTGTGTCCCTTCCCACTGGTGCACGACTATTACTCCTTCCAAAACAGAATGGTTTAGGACAGGGGTCTCCAAACTTTATGAGCAAAGGGCCAGTTTACTGTCCTTCAGACTTTAACCACTTCCATACCAGGTACTTACGCAGCTTCCCGCCCAAGCCAATTTTCAGCTTTCAGCACTGTCGCACTTTGAATGGCAATTGCGCGGTCATGCTACACTGTACCCAAACAAAATTGGCGTCCTTTTTTCCCCACAAATAGAGCTTTCTTTTGGTGGTATTTGATCACCTCTGCGATTTTTTTTTTTGCGCAACAACTAAAAAAAGGCTGAAAATTTGGAAAAAAAATTACGTTTTTATTTTTTTCTGTTAATTTTTTTGTAAATAAGTTTTCTCTTTCAATTATGGGCACTGATATGGCGGCACTAATGGGCACCGATGAGATGGCACTGATGGACATCGATGAGGTAGTACTGACGGGCACAGATGAGGTGGCACTGATTGGCGGCGCTGGTATGCGACACTGATGGGCACACATAGGCGGCACTGATGGGCACACATAGGCGGCACTGATGGGCACACATAGGCAGCACTGATGGGCACACATAGGCGGCACTGATGGGCACACATAGGCGGCACTGATGGGCACTCATGGGCGGCACTGGGCACTCATAGGCGGCACAGATGGGCACTCATGGGCGGCACTGATGGATACTTATGGGTGGCATAGATGGGCACTGCTAGGTGGGCACTGGGCATGGATGGGCACTGTGGGGTGGCACTGATGGACACTGGGGTGGCGCTGATGGACACTGGGGTGGCGCTGATGGACACTGGGGTGGCGCTGATGGACACTGGGGTGGCAGCACTGATTGTTGCCAGTCAGTGCCCATTTGTGGGGGCACTGACTGGCATCTTTTTTCTTTATTTTTTTTTTTTTTTTTTTTTTTTTTGGACTTTTTTTTTTTTTTTTAGCTTTTTTTTTTTTTTTGCCCACCCTGGTGCTCCAGGGTGGGCATCCCTGGTGGTCCAGTGTGGCGATCCGAGGGGGGGCTGCGCTGATAAACAATCAGCGCTAACCCCCCCTGTCAGGAGAGCCGCCGATCGGCTATCCTCTACTCGCGTCTGTCAGACGCGAGTGAGGAAGAGCCATCGGCGGCTCTTCCTGTTTACATCGTGATCAGCCGTGGTTGGACACGGCTGATCACGTGGTAAAGAGTCTCCGCCGGAGGCTCTTTACCGAGATCGGAGATGCAGGGTGTCAGACTGACACCCCGCATCACCGATCGCCGCGATGCGCGCCCCCACGGGCGCGCGCGGCATGAAATCCTGCAGGACGTTCTAGAACGTCCTGTCAGGATTTCATAACCACTTCCCGGACGTAAATCGGCCATAGGCCGGGCGGGAAGTGGTTAAGAGGGGCGGAGTGTGGCCAGTGTGAGAAGAAAATGCCTTGGCGTCAATTTGGGCACAGAATGCCCTATCATTTATATTAGTGGGAGGAAAATTTTCCCATTGTTGGCATTAGGGCCCCAAATATGGCCCCATCATTGGCGTCATTGGGAGAAATAGGATCCCCTCATTGGTGTCAGTGGGAGGAATAAGTTGTTGGCATCAGGGCAAAGAATTGTGCCTCATCATTGGTGTCAATGGGAAGAATAGGTCCCTGCAGTTGGTGTCAGAGGGATAAATAGTGCCCTATTGTTGGTGTAGAAGGAATAGTGCCTTGTATCAGTGTGGGGAATAGTGTCTCAAGGGCCTGATAAAGGCAAGCAAAGGGCCACATCCGGCCCCCGGGCCACAGTTTGGAGACCCCTGGTTTAGGAGAATAAACATTATAGAAAAAATAGAGAAACTCATAAGTATATCCCAAGAGAATATAATGAAATTTTCAACAACATGGCACAATTGGGTGGTTTTCAAAGAATCTCAGGCATATAAAACAATTATGCAATAAGAAATAAAGATACCCTCAGCAAGGCTATTAATCATACTGGAAAAGTGGAAGAAACTTAATAATAAATTATCCTAATTCAGAAGTACCATAATAAGCCCCCCCTTTTTTTCCCCTCCCTTCCCCCCTTCTTCCCTCATCCCCCCTATTTCCTTCCTCCAACTGTTAAGGTAATATTTACTCCAACATCTTGCCTATTGGTTGAAATAGATATAAATCTAACAAAAATGAAACCTTTCTCTGGTGAATCCTACGGTTTTCAATGCTCACACATTCATGTTTGTTTTTCTCTCTCTGTTTAATGATTGTATGCTATCAAAAGATTGTAACATCTGACATCATTAGTTCCGATACTACCTGACATTGTAACCATATGTCGTTTTTTTATGTGCTGTATTACATTCATATTCTGTCATTGTTTTTATAATCACCAAATAAAACTTTATGAAACAAAAAAGTTCCACCTTTTTTGGTGATTGCTCATTCTACAAGCAGTGTCGGTGCCTACGGAGCTATTCATCAAACAGTAGTTCAAGTTTGTAAAGCAGTTACCTGGTCTTTGGTTCATACTTTTATAAAGTTTTACCACATGAATGGCAGAGCCACTGAGAACGTTACTTTTGGTTGGTGTATCTGACAGGCTGCTGTGTGAGGCTCTAGCCTATTCCTATTTATCTGTTTGGGGCATGTTGGTTTGTTGTTGTGTTGCCCTCCCCTCATATTCAGTGCTCTGGGACATCCATATTGTAATAAAGGTGAAGATTTCCTATGTTTTCGGACGTGTGATTAAAAAAAAAAAAAAAAAAAAAACGTTATATATTTTTGTTAAAACACTTTTCTTGGAGCACAAGACAGATTTTTTTTGGGGATAGGGTCTAAGTTTTAGACATATTTAATATTAGTGTTGTATACTTCAATGTTGTTGCATATGGGTCATTATAGCAGACTGGGCACAAGGCGGGAGGGTGTTGCTGGAAATGAACTCTGATAAGCACATGAACAGTCCACATAGTAGTAATTAGCACATGTATTGTACATACCAAAAATGTTCTATCATAGCAACTAGGGTTGTCCCGATACCAATACTAGTATCAGTATCGGGACCGATCATGAGCATTTGCGCGAGTACTTGTACTCGCGCAAATGCTCCTATGCTTCACCGATACTTTTTTTTTCTTCCTCTGAGAGGGGGTGGAGAGTGGTCGGAGAGGAGACTGGGAGGAAGGCGGAGAGCAGAGCAGTCCTTGGGTATGTAAAACATGCCACTGGAGGAGAGGAGAGCTGCTGTCGCTGCCGCCGTCTAATTGATTGGCGCTCAGGGAACATAACAGCTTTCATTTGAATAGCCGTGTGTTCCCCGCCGCGTGTTGTCATATATAGCCCCTCCCCCTTGTCCATGCACTTTGATAGACAGATCACCCATCCCAGGATTGGACAAGTGATCTGTCTATTAAAGTGTCCGGACAAGGGGGAGGGGCTATATGTGACGACGCGCGGTGGGGAACACACAGCTATTCAAATGAAGGCTGTTATGTTCCCCGAGCGCCGATCAACTAGACAGCAGGGGGGAGACCTACACAAAGCTGCATTTGGGGACATGGCTGCATTTGGAGAGACACAAGGCTGCATTTGGGGAGACACAAGGCTGCATTTGTGGAGACACACGGCTGCATTTGGGGAGACACGCGGCTGCATTTGGGGAGACACGCGGCTGCATTTGGGGAGACACGGCTGCATTTGGGGAGACACAAGGCTGCATTTGGGGACACAAGGCTGCATTTGTGGACACATGGCTGCATTTTTAAAAAAACGTATCGGTAATCGGTATCAGCGAGTACATGAAAAAAAGTATAATCCCTAATAGCAACAATTTCTGAGAATGTACTATAGCTTTAGAATTCAATACAAATGTTATTTAAAGGGATTGTAAAGGTTCATGTTTTGTCACCTTAATGCATCCTATGCATTATGGTGAAAAAACATCTGATGATTAATGGGGGTGGGGCCGAGTCCTGTGGTCGCCGGCTATGGACGCCGAATACAGTACTCGGGAGTGCACCCGCAAGGTAAGCCCCTTGGGAGAGCACTTCCCAGGGGGGTTATCAGAAGCAGAGAGGAGCCGAGACAGCCACAAGGGACTCCAGAAGACGAGGATCGGGGCCACTCTGTGCAAAACGAGCTGCACAGTGGAGGTAAGTATGATATGTTTGTTATTTTTTTTTTTTATATTTGAAGCTTTACAATCACTTTAAATACTGAAAGATTACTTTTAGGTTTTTGAAAATCTCTTTATGCTAGCAGCATACAATGGCAGCTGGCCATCAGACTTAGAAATTAAGGCTGATTTAGTAAAGACATTAAGAATATTTATACAATTAACTGTGTAAATATTATCTAAGCAGAAGAAATAAGTAAAAATTAATTTGCTTTTCACATGATTGGCTAATTTAAGTGAATATTCAAACAGTTTATTGTTTGAACATTCTCAAGTTCTTAAAGTTGTACAGGCTCAATGTTTTTACCTTCATACATTCTATGCATGAAGGTAAAAAAAAAAACTCCCCCCTAATACTTAACTGAGCCACATCGCAATCCAGAGATGTGCACGAGAGCCTCAGCTCTCCGGGGACTCTCCCTCCTCATTGGCTGAGACCGTAGCAGCTGTGTGTAAATGGACACACAAAGCAATGGCTCAGGAGGGAGCCTGCTTGGGTGCCTCAATTGCAAGCTGCTTGCTTTGGGGGCACTCGGCAGAAGGGAGGGGCCAGGAGCGCCAGCGGGGGACCCAAGAAGAAGAGGATTGGGGCTGCTCTGTGCTAAACTGCTGCACAGAGCAGGCAAGTGTATCATGTTTGTTATTTAAAAAAAAAATGCATTTACTATAACTTTAAGCCTATAATGTGACTGAGCAGAATTCTTCAATAGGATGGGATGATAGCATACATGTTTACCAGGCCTAGAGGGTTAATTAAATATCAAGTAATTGTGAGGCTTAATAATATGTCTGCTCTCAAAAGCTGACTGACTATGAAACATCTCCAAAATATATAAAAAGGATTGCCATACATCTGTTATTTCATATGGGTATATGGCTGTTATTTTGAGACAGAAATAATGAAATGTAGTTATTTTCTTAAAATGAATGGTTCAAATAAGTCTTTTTCTATATTAAAACAGCCTTCTTTGGAACTATTATGTACTTTCTAGGATACTGTTGTTTTTGTACATTGGTCCAATTTGAAATCAGGTTAGCATGAAACAGCCTGTCTAGGCCTGCTGTTTAAAATTATGTATGTACTTTTTGAAGTTAAAAAGCCTGTTTTTCATGCTCACAGCATAATTCATGCTGGGGGTGATGTATAAAAACTGAAAAAAAAAATTATTCTGCCCTTAGTAACCAATTAGGGCATGTGAGTTATTTTAGAAAAGCAATAAAAGTGTGCACGTTTGTTAAAGGGAATGTACAATTAGGGGCAGATCCTCGTACAGCGGCGCATTTATGCGCCGGGCGTAGCGTATCTAAGATACACTACGCCGCCGTAACTTCCTTTTTTTTAATCCACAAAGAATTTGAGCCGTAAGTTACGGCGGCGTAGTGTATCTTTGGCGGTGTAAGGGCGCGGAATTCAAATGGATGTAATGGGGGCGTGTTTTATGTAAATACGTCGTGACCCGATGCGGGAACGACGGCCATACTTAACATTGAGTACGCCTCATAACAGCAGCTTTAACTAAAAGCCGAACGCAAACGGCGTAAAAAAATGCGCCGGCCGGACGTACGTTCGTGGATCGCCATAACTAGCTAATTTGCATACTCGACGTGGAATTCGACGGAAACGCCACCTAGCGGCCGCCGAAAGATTGCAGCTTAGATCCGACGGCGTACTAAGACGTACGCCTGTCGGATCTAGCCGAGATGCCGTCGGATCTTGTTTTGAAGATACAAAACAAAGATATGACGCGCAAAATTTGAAATTACGCGGCGTATCAAGATGTAATGCATAGTACAATGTAAATAGTGCAAAAGTTTGGGGCATGTGGTGAAAAGTTCCTCAGTTTAAGCCGATATATATTCGTCTACATATTTCATGGTAAAAAAAAAAAAAAAAATGCTTCCACAAAATAGGAGATAGATGTATGGCATTTTTTTTTTTTTTTTTACTAGTAATGGCGGTGATCTGCGATTATCGTGACTGTGGCATTGCCGCGGACATATCAGACACTTTTTACACTATTTGGGACCTAGGGAGTGATTATAACTGCAGGGGGTGGGGACTCACAAGGGGAGGAGACTGATCGGTGTTCCTCTTTACTGGAAACACACCATCCTTCTCCTCTCACCTGACAGGATGTGGATCTGTGTGTTTACACACACGCACAGATCCACGGCCCTGCTCTGTTACTGTGTAATCATGGGTGCCTAGCAGAGATCACGCCCGCCAGGCACGCCCATTGACTCTGAGTGACTCGGTGGCGTACGTGCGACCCCTAGATGGCCGGGAAGCCCAGGACGTCATATGTCCCCCACCCAGAAAGGGAGATCCCTCCTGCGGACATCATTTGACAATGGGCGGGTAGGGAAGCGGTTAAAGTGCATTATTACACAGGTGACCAAGTACACAAAACTAAATTACCCTACTGTGACCAGTAAGGAAGTGGTTTGTTTCACACAGTGGAGAAGTGCATTGAAGTCAGGAGAGAAATGTGTATCAGTGCAGTGGCGGTCAGCAATTTATGTGGCAAGTGGTTGAAAGTCTGCATGGCCCTGGGCATTGTACTGCTAACAATTCTCTGTCAACAGCGCCATTCACCATCATATTGCCAAGGACCTTGTTGAAGCAGGCATTACATACAAGAGCACATAAGTCAATGTACAAAGAAATACTATTTTCAAAATGCAATAACTATTAGGCCCCGTACACACGAGAGGATCCATCCGCTGGAATTGATCTGCGGACCGGCTCCAGCGGATAGATCCCCTGGTGTGTACAATCCAGCGGATCTGTTTCCGCAGATTTTTATCCCCTGGGATGGATTTCCAGCGGATAAAAATTTTAAGACATGCTTTAAAATCTATCCGCTTGAATCTATCCCAACGGATTGATCCGCTGGTCTGCACAGATTAACCGGATCAATCCGTCCGAATCAATCCCCCGCATGCGTCGTAATGATTCGACGCATGCGTGGAATTCCTTATATGACAGCGTCGCGGCGACGGCGCGACACGTCATCGCGATGGGATTTCGGCGCGGATTTCGATCCGATGGTGAGTACACTCCATCGGATCAAAATCCTCGGAAATCCTCGAGAGGATTTATCCGCGGAAACGGTCCGGTGGCCCGTGTCCGCGGATAAATCCTCTCGTGTGTACTAGGCCTCAGTTTTCATATTAGCGTAGTCTAGTCAGTTAAAAATAATTGTTAGTCGATTGCTGTGAATTAAGGAAAATTTCAAACCATCAGCCCTTTTACTGCTTTTCTAAATTAACCGGATAACCGCCTCTATCTTCCAGTGTACGAAAGAAAAAAGTCTGCTCTGTGGCTTGTTTTGTTTTAAGTGGATTTCAAAGAACACATGACATTGCAAAGGACAATTAAACATAATTTGGCATCATTTCAATGGAGAGTAACATCTACCTGGGGATATGTTGATGTATATTCAAAATGTTTTGCATTCAGGACATCTGAAAAGAATTCCTGATAAGCTTAACGTTTTGCGGACATTAAACAACCATCTTAGTTATTGTCTAAAGGTTTCAAGATTGTTTGGATATGTGCCAATCATTAAAACTTAGCGTTTGCCAGTAGAACTCTGATGATAGAGGGGAAAAAAATACTGTACAATACTGGCAAACCTTTTGGTTCCCATGACAACCACTTTCTGAAATGTTAATATTAGAACATATCAAAATGGAATAAGACACTTTAGTGAAATTATTGCAGTGTTCAATGCTTTTATATGGTACTTTGTTGGTGCTGTCATTTATATTAGTAATATCACATGATACAGGTACACCTTAACATGTAAAAATATATTTGCAAAGGAGCCTTGTTTTGATACCAAGAACAGAATAGGCTAGCCCCTTTGTTGATTGGTAAGATTGGCACTGGGAACAATTGTATGCTATGTTTTCTTATGCACTAATATAGTTACATAGGTAGTCTGGATGAAAAAAGATACAAGTTCATCCAGTTCAAGCAATATAAGTGGAAAACAATTACAATCCTATATACACAATCCTATACCCACAGTTGATCCAGAGAAAAGCAAAAAAAAAACAAAGCGAAGCATGAACCAATTTGCTACAGCAGGGGGGAAAACATTTCTGGTCCCCCAAGAGGCAATTGGATATTCCCTGGATAAACTTTACTTTTAAATATTAGTATACAGTTATATTATGTGTATCTAGGAAAGAATGAAGGCCTTTTTAAAACAATCTACTACGCTTGCCCGGAACCAGCTCTTAAGGAAGTTGATTCTACATTTTCAAAGCCCTTACTGTGAAGAAGCCTTTTTCATATTTGGACATGTACAGTACATTTATTTTCCTCCAGATGTAAAGAGTGACCCCTTGTCCTCTTTGATTACCTTAAAGTGAATAACTCAACACCAAGTTCACTATGTTGATCATATCCCCCCTTAATCTCTTCTTTCAAGAGAGAATACATTCAGTTCTTCTAATCTTTTCTCATAGCTGAGCTCCGCCGTGCCTCTTATCAGTTTGGTTGCCCTTCTCAGAACTTTCACCAGCTCCCCAATATCCTTTTTTTGGGAACTGGTGCCCAAAACTGAACTGCATATTCCAGATGAGGTCTTACTAATGATTTCTACAGGGGAAAAAATATGTCTCTCTCTCTCTGCAGTCTATACCTCACTTAATACAAGAAAGGATTTTGCTCACTTTAGAAACCTAGTAGGCAAAACAGTAGGCATTGCAGTAGGCATTGCATACAGTTATTAAGCCTGTGATCTACCAGAACAACCAATTAAACAGTGAACCACTGGACTTTTTTCAGCGGAAATTCCGATCGTGTGTACACGGCATAACACTCTGGGAGGCTCACAAACCTGTTTTGCGTGGTGCTTTTCAGAGACAAATGGCAATACTTAAAGTGGATGTAAACCCATTTTCTTTTATGTCACAATGTAGAGTATAAGATTTCCTATCATCTGTGCCCAGTCTTTCCACACAGAGTTAATCCAGCGCTGAGCAATCCTCTTTTAATGTTCAGTGAAAATTAACAGAATTCCAGATAAAAACTTGCCAAATTATAAAGTCCGTTTCTCTGTTCTTGCTTTGTGTTACAGGTTATTTACATATCTAGAGCTTGGACATGTTTATCATATGTTATGTTATGTTTATCATAATATGAGGTGATCCAAAGTTCATTGTATATTACCAGGATATGTAAATAACCTGTAACACAAAGCAAGAACAGAGAAACGGACTTTATAATTTGGCAAGTTTGTATCTGGAATTCTGTTAATTTTCACTGAACATTAAAAGAGGATTGCTCAGCGCTGGATTAACTCTGTGTGGCAAGACTGGGCACATATGATAGGAAATCTTATACTCTACATTGTGACATAAAAAAAAAATGGGGTTTACATCCACTTTAAACGGGACAGCAAAATTCTTGCACAGAAACTAGAAATGGAATTTAGTGCAGCCTTCATATCCTTTCAAGATAACCCATCTCTGATTACAAAGTTTCAATTGGAAAAAAACAGATTAGAATATGACTTATTTTCAGACAAATCCTTCAAACACTCTAGACACAATTTCTATATGAAAAACAAACAAACAAACAAACAAACAAACCAGTCACATATCTGGCACAAGCGCTGAACCCAAAAAACTATTTGTTCAAACCAATCCGTTTAAAGTTATCAAAGGACATTTATACTAGTAACCCAGTCAAAATTGTCCACACATTTCAATTCCATCTCACCTCTTTGTACAAGTCAACCAATGAATTCAACCCTACAGAAGCCGACTCTTTCTTTTCGCAGATCACCCTACCAGAACTATCTCATGCTCAAAAAAATCTATTGGAAGAACCTATAACAATGGAAGAAGTAGCTTATTTCATTAGAGACTTAAAAATTAATAAAAGACTAGATCCAGATGGATACTCAGCCTTTTATTACGTTTACAGAGATTCTTTCCTCTATTCTAGCTGAGGCTTTTAATATATTGTTAGACGGTCACTCCTTTAGACAAGAATCACTAATGGCAATGGTATGCATGATCCAAAACCTCTCTGATGATACCTCTTACACGAATTATCAGCCCATTTCTCTTTTGAACCTCAATATCAATCTCCTGGCAAAAAAATTTGCAAAACGCCTTAACAGTATCATAGGTAATCTAATAAACAGAGATCAAGCAGGCTTTATGCTGAATAGACAAGCGGGTGACAATGTACGCAAGGCAGTGCTTTTGGCTCATATTGCTAGAAAGCGCCAAATCCATTCTTGCTTTCTACCCCTTGATATTAAGAGGGCATTTGATACTGTATCTTGGCAATATATGCATTACTCACTACAAAAATGGGTGTTTGGCCCACATTTCATAAAATGGATTGCAGCACCCTATGATAAACTTAAAGCGTATATATATAAATATAAAATATGCAGGATACAAATCTGAATCATTTAATATTGAAAGAGGCGCACAACAGGGTTGCTGACTATCTCCCATCTTATTCGCTCTTTTACTAGAACCCTTAGCCCAACAAATTAGAACCAATCACACAATAACTGGCATTGAAATAGGAGGTCTTACACACACACTCTGTATGTTTGCAGATGATATTTTGCTTTTTCTATCATCACCACAAGACTCAAAGTGGCACTCCCATTTACCTGGGCAGAGAAATCATGACAGCTTCTAATACAGACTTATTCTCAGACAATTATCCTCCTTTATTGAGACAGATCACAAACCTATTAAAACAGTGGTCACAACTCCTACTGTCCTGGATAGGAAAGATTAATGCAACTCCAGTACCTGTCGCTGAGAATGTGTTTCCAGCACGGCGGCATCGCGCTGATTCTCGGCGACATGGTGCCGACATCTCGCACTCGCTGGAATAGGAAAAGCACATTCCAGCTAGCGCATCATAGAAGCGATGGGAATACAACTTGGATTCCCGCCAATTCTAGCCGCGGCGTTTGGTATGAATCATGAGGGGGAACTCCACGCCAAATTTTAAATAAAAAACCGGCATGGGTTCCCCCCCAGGGGCACACCAGGCCCTTAGGTCTGGTATGGATTGTATAGAGAACCCCTACGCTGAAAAAACGGCGTAGGGGTTCCCCCACAATCCATACCAGACCCGTATCCAAGCACGCCGCCCGGTCAGGAAAGGAGTGGGAACGAGCGAGCGGAAAAATAGGGTTTTCTTCCGTCTGCAAAATCGGATCTTCGCAGAGGCGGACGAGATGTTCATCCGCTGACACCCGCAATCTTATAGGGACCAATGTACGTCCCTTTTTCCTCTGCAAACGGATGGATGAAAAATCGGACATATGGTCCGCACGTGTGAAAGGGGCCTAAGACACAAGAAGGCATCCATCAGCTGACCTTATTAGCACACACCTGTGGCTGTGTTCCCTCCTTCCAGCAGATCCCAACCACCCCCCAGCTAGGTGCATGGTTTTCTAATACAATTAATCAGTGAACACTGGTCTCACTAAATACAGGCATTTTTTGTGTCTTAAATTCATCCTGCATAGATTTGTTTATTTGGAGAGTGTAGGAAATTAGAGATCGGATAACAGCCTATATTGAAAAAGCTGTAGTATTGAAAGCAGGAGAAGTGTGTCATGGGTTCTGTAACTCTCAGCATACACTATACATTCTGATTGTACAATCTCCTTTAGATCTACCATTAATTATGTAGTGCAAGGGCCTGTCTGATTGGAGTGATTGGATAGCTGGTGTGTCCTCCCATTATATAGTTTTGATAATTCTAAAGGAAATTGTACAGAGCTTGTGGAATTAGATTGTATAGTATATGGCCACCTAAAATTAACTAGTTGCTAACTACTTCTTATCCTTGTTTTCTTTGCAACAACATTTTCAAAATAAAAATCCGCTTCGGTAACATTTAGAAAGTTAGGGGTAGCTCCTAATTGTGTCCAGTGAACTCTACGTAGCTTTGTGGAGTGACGTTGTGCTGCCTGCCACAAGTGGGTGTAACAACACAAATTTGATTGTAAAAAAAAATCAACGTGGGTGTCCCCCCAATCCAAACCAGGCTCTTAGGTCTCCATTATATGATACATAATTGTTAATGTCTAATCAGAATTGTATTAGAATGTTGACTTCTAGTTATATATGTTTATGCATTCATAATGGTACTACTATATATTCTAGATAGAAATATGATCAAAACAGTAGTTAGCACTCTGATCTAGTAGCAGTCAGGTCATGGGTTCAAATCCCACCTATGTAGCTACCTAACCCCCACCTCCCTAATGTTTCAATGGTGAATGGATATGTGCGTAGGCGAACACATATTTGCTATCACCGTGATACAATGTATCTCTCACTGATGGAACGTGTGTTCGCCAAAGCACATATGCTTTTGCCATTGCAATTCTAGGGAGGTGGCATGTCTGGGATTTGAACTTGTGATCAAAGTGCTTCTAGCTAAGGGTGCTAAAGAATAAGCCACTGTTGTCATGCATACTGGAATATACTTAATAACAGTTTAACCTGAGCTTATGGCCAGCCAACCCTAGGTCATACCTATGGAGACAACGACTCCCATATCGTGCATACTACATCAGTCCATGTCCCCATACCTAGCTAAAGCCTTATCTCCGTTCAATATCGGATGAAACCCCCTTTCTGATCGGGTACTTCTTCCAGGTGGACTTGATGCCCATTTACTTAGGACTATGCCTATTATACATTTGTACATCTGACACAATGCTATACCTCTTCTTACTCATATTTAATTTGTTAATTAATGCTGTAAACTCAAAATCCAGTACCATTTTTTTATTTCTGTACCTTGACATCAATATAATACAATAAAATACTTCAACAAGTATAACATTAAGCCAATGTGCTGAGTACAACTATACTTAGAATAGAAAATAGCACCATAATTACATGGTATAAGCAAAATAAGAAAAACAATTCACATCTACAACTTTTTTGCAATTTAGCAATGATCTTGCATTTGTATTTTAGGGGAGTTCTCTTGATCTATGTTCATTTGTTAATCATTGTACTTCTGTATAATTGTGTTCACCTCAATTGCTTAGTGGGTTCCACTCCTACCTAGAAAGAAAGGCTATGGGGCAGATTCTGGTAGATTTGCATAAAAATGCGGCGGCGTAACGTATCTCATTTACGTTACACCGCCGCAAGTTTTACGGGCAAGTGCTTGATTCACAAAGCACTTGCCTGTAAAGTTGCGGCGGCGTAGCGTAAATCCCCCGGCGCAAATCAAATGATCCGGGTAGGGGGATTTAAATTAGGCGAGTTCCCGCGCCGAACGTACTGCGCATGCGCCGTCCCTAAAATTTCCAGACGTGCATTGCGCGAAATGACGTCGCAAGGACGTCATTGGCTTCGACGTTAACGTAAATGGCGTCCAGCACCATTCATGGACGACTTACGCAAACAACGTAAATTTTTACATTTCGACGCGGGAACGACGGCCATACTTAACATTGGTTGCCCCTCATATAGCAGGGGCAACTTTACGCATCACATAAGATACGGAAACGTTGTAACTTCACTGCGTCGACCGCGCGTACGTTCGGGAATTTTGCGTAAATAGCTAATTTGCATAAACGACGGGAAAAACAACGGAGGCGACACCTAGCGGCGGAAAAAAATTTGCATTTAAGATCTGACAGCGTAAGAGCCTTACGCCTGTCAGATCTAATAGATATCTATGCATAACTGATTCTAAGAATCAGTCGCATAGATACGACGGCCCAGATTAGGACTTACGACGGCACATATGGCGTTGCGCCGTCGTAAGCCCTTTCAGAATCTGGGCCTATGTGTTCAAATTCCAAACATGGTATCAAATAAAATTTTAAACAACAAAGTGTACTGAAAATAGGTGAACGCCTAATTGCTACTGCCACATCAACATGGTTGTTTCCATAATTTGCATTCTCAAGTGCATGCAATGGTATGTTATTTAGCACAAATATTATTGTGTAACAATAAAATAATCAAAACACTTTTGGACATGTAGGGTGTTAGCATGGTTGGGATTTGAACTCATGACCTAAGTGCTTGTTGTTCATCAGTGCAGACCACTAGTTGATGTCTTAATTGCGAGTAATTGGGAGTAACTAGGTGCAGAGTGGCTATTTTTTCTCTTTATTCTTAGTGAATTAGGCCCTATGTAACTATATTAGCAAAACTCCAGTTTAATAAATAACCATTTTGAACAGTGCAAGTCCTATGATGCTGTTAGCATGTGACATGATCACTAAGCTTAGTGACCACAAGTATATAGCTGGAATTGTTTTACTGTAAGCAGAGATCTCATGATTCCATCAATGCTGTCACTAACATCTAAGATCTTTAACAATGTATAATATTACAGTATAGAATATGACACAATCACTTTGTGGCCACTGGTAATGACACTGCAAGAGTACCATGTGTCCCTACATCTGTTCTGGTCAAAGTGTAACACAGTTGTGAGCTGGCTGTGATAATTACAGTATGTATATGGACAGGCTTTTATTAACAACTAATATTGCAATTCCCTTGTGTTTATTTCCACTGAGTAGCATAGGGAAACAGACAGAAGCCTTCTGCAGTTTAAACAATTCCTACAAGAAGAATATTGGCAGTTGAGGTAAAGTAATCTGGCAGCAGCAATTTAAATGAATTAAAGTGGACTGAAGTGCAAAGAGATGTGTATGGGGCAGGCTGATGATAAGAAGATTTATAGCACTTGAGAAATGATGAGGAGAAATGATTACGCATGAAAATGTTGGCTGTTGGAAGAAAATTGGCAAACTTAAAATTTTAAACATGAAGGCAAAGGGATTTATAAAGAAGTAAGATTCTATACTGTCTTGATGGTAAAAAATATTACAACTGTTGACATGAAAATGTCAGTGGCAATGATGTAATGAATATAAGCAGAGCTTTACTTAGGGATCATTCACTGACCAGCCATTTAGAGGTGGCCTTTGTTATTTAAATGACTCTCAGAGAGAAAGGGTGCCAATAGACAGGGGGGCATAAACTGCAAAAGACCCTCAATAAAAACAGCATATAAGTATGTACATCACTGGAGTTTAAGTAGTTATACTGGTATGATGCCTGCAGCTGCAAACATCATCCCGGTATTGTTTTTTAGAGCCGATGGTTGGCTCTCTTGTAAAAGCACTACATTTATTTACTCTTGAAAGGGGACATGATATCGATTTACAAATACCTCAATGGTGATCTCAGCATAGGAAAAAAACAGTTCAGTCTCAGGGAGTGTAAGAGGACAGGAGCCACACAATGAAATTGGGGGAGAAGCGGTTTAACATTAAGCTGCACAGGTTTTTTTCACTCTCAGGGCAATAAGGATGTGGAACTCTCTTCCACAATTGGTGGTGTCAGCATGGTGTATTGATATTTTTTAAAATACTCT
The DNA here is from genome assembly GCF_905171775.1 of Rana temporaria. NCBI lineage: Eukaryota > Metazoa > Chordata > Amphibia > Anura > Ranidae > Rana > Rana temporaria. Next base: position 288,278,797 of record NC_053491.1, on the reverse strand, counting down.
TGGATGTACATCTTAAAAAACACAACATACAGGGATATGGGAAATAATTATAGACACTGACACACGTACAGGTTGAAACGGATGGACTATTATCTTTTTTTAACCTTATCTACTATGTAACTACTGTATGTAAAAGCAATCCTAGCAGCTAGTTAGCCAATGGATTGCTTTTACAAGCAGCAGGAGAGGACTGCCCCCCTCCCTTCATTTTCCAACTCTTTACCAGAATCTTCCATCCAGATCCACCAGTTAGCAGAAGTGCGGCCATAGAGCCCAACAAAGACCAGATCGGCTTTGTTGGGCACTATTATATAGTAACCCTGAAGCAACGACATCACATAACTTCCAGGTTACCTGGATGTAAACAGCACCATTTTTTAAATCAAAAGCATTTAATCTCACTAATATTGGTGTACAGTAATTATAGTTACATAGTTAGCCTGTGACATGTGACATGTTTATGCTGTTTTTCAGACACTGTGCATTATGTGCTTTTAACCACCCAACCACCCAATATCTATATGGCGATTTTCATATCCTGCTACACATAGCCATCTAGTGATATCGGTAACAAAGGGAGTTTTCTTAAATGCAGAAAATATTTTCTTGTTTCAAAGGTTTTGGGTTTGATGTATGGGCTTTACAGGCATGCATGGGTTACATCTAGCTACTTGCATATATATATATTGAATATAGCAACCTAGGCCGATCCATCCACATGGTTGAGAGCTCTCACTGACACACGAGCAATGCTTCATGTGCACAGGTTTTGGCTGCATTTAATGGTCCCTTGGCTTTCGATCGTACTTTATCCAATTCACTTCCCTTATCGGGCAGATCGAAGTCCAAGCCCAAAGCATGTTTTGTTATAGAGTTATAGAGATATGTATATATATGACACATTTGTCCATTTAACAGCGGTGTTCCTATGTATATATATATATATATATATATATATATATATATATATATATATATATATATATATATATATATATATATATATATATATATATATATACATATTCATTTATTTATCTACTTTTATGTTTGTATTTATATACTATATATATATATATATATATATATATACATATTCATTTATTTATCTACTTTTATGTTTGTATTTATATACTATATATATATATATATATATATATATATATATATATATATATATATATATATATATACATGTTTTTTCATATATCTATATCTATATTTACATACATACTCGGACATCAATATTAACATTTGTATTCCTAACGCTCTATGCATTGTGGCCATCATGCGCATTCTGATGAACTTCCTTGTTTGGGCCATTTCTTTGACCCGGGGGTTAATTCACATTTTATTATTTAAATAGTCAACTTCACACAGTTATCCTGTTTCTATAAAGCAGACTAGTCCAAATATAACACATGTCATAGTTGATTTATATTTTATATCTACCCTGGGTTCAACACTCTTGTTATTTTATCTATATTTATCAACTTCACATTTTACTGATTTTTACATAACTTTCACTCACTTTATTTATGTAGAGAATTGTAACTCATATAATACATGTTTTCGGACATAATTTATTATTATATGTTTTACATCATCTTATATACATATCTTCTAAATTTATGTAAGCACGGGTTATATGTTCACCAACACAGATTTTCGATAGAGAGCCTCTTTGGATTCTCAATCTTTTTCACTCACTATTTACACTCATACATATACACTTACAAAGGGATTTTGTATCTGCAATCCTTTATACATGTATTGTTCATAGATGTATTATATACATAGGGACTTTAGCATTATTTTTATTTTTGATTAACTCAATCTGTTTTTCTCATTCTCAGGACTATTTCTGGAATGAGAATAACTATAAGTGTTTTGTGGTCTTTTTAAACTTCAAATTAAATTTTGAATAGGTGTGTTTGCTCTCTCAACCATGCAATCTGGATTTGTCTAGGTTCAGATACTAATTGGTAACTTGCTAATTGGATTGTTGATTGGGTTCCCAGCTACTATCCTTTTTTTCATGTGACCTATAGTTGTATATATACTGGACATCCACTTTCTATGTTGTAAGCTATGAATAAGCACTAAAGTTTGGTGTGAAACGCGTCAGTTTTACCCCGTCTGCTGTGGCTTGCTTTTTGTGTGTTTTTTTATTTTAAAATAAATGCAATTTTTTTTTGGAGTGCGGCTGTCCAGAACATTTTTCCTTAATTTTGCATCATTCCATGCATTGCCAGCACCCGTGGCTTTGGATCAGGTGAGGAGACTTTCTGATTAGTATCCTAGAGCGATGATTTCTCTTTTACAACAGCCTGGTTGAAAAAAGACACAAGTCCGTCCAGTTCAACCAATTAAAGGGAAAAAAATTGAATGCTTTTAAGGTATCTAGGGTCTTATAGACCCCAGATCTCTCCATAAAGAGTACCTGTTACATGCCTATTGCTGTGACAAGGAATGCTTAAATGTCTTGTGACAGCAATAAAAGTGCTAAAAAAATTTAATAAAAAATAAATTGCATTTGAAAGCCGCTGCAAAAATACCACGTGACACAAAAAACTGCAATGGTCGCCATTTTATTCCCTAGGGTCTCTGCTAAAAAAAATATAATGTTTGGGGGCAATAAGTAATTTTCTAGATCGTACAATTTTAATTTGATCAGTAAAGTTATACATTGCATAACTTTATATTCTGTCATACGAAACATTTTGTACTTTAGTAACCTATTTATTTTCGATATGGAGACTAACATACAAAATACAAAAAAAATGACGATCATTTGTCCAATAATCTCATCGTGTGTACTAAGCTTAAGAACATTGGACTTAACCAACTCAGTAGTTTCTAAAAGAAAATAATACCTCATTATCTGTAATTTGATTTCTTTAATTCTATGCCTTCTGCAACCAATTTGCAACCAATTTTACTTGTGGTTGTAGTAGGGATCTACTTGAAGACCAAGCCTTTTCTGGCACTTTTTGTTTACAAATTTAAATCAGTATTTTTTCGCTAAAATTACTTATTACCCCCAAGACCCTAGCAAAAATGTTGATTATTGCAATTTTATTATGTCACATGGTATTTTCGCAGTGGCTTTTCAAATGTTAATGAATTTAGAATAAAAAAAACACAAAATGTAAAATGTGAAAGATGTTGTTACGCTGAGTAAAAAGATACCTAACATGTCATGCTTTAAAATTGCGCAAGCTCGTGAAATGGCGAAAGATTAAAGTACTTAAGAATCTCCATGGGCAAGGCTTTAAAATGTTTTACTGGTTACCTATTTTGAGTTACTGAATAGAATATAATTATTGCTCTAGCTCTAATGTTCATGGCTATACAGTTGTGCTGATAAGTTTACATACCCTGGCAGAATTTATGATTTCTTTAGCATTTTTCAGAGAATATGAATGATAACACAAAAACTATTCTTTCACTGATGGTTAGTGTTTGGCTGAAGCCATTTATTTTCAATCAATTGTGTTTACTCTTTTTAGATCATAGAGACAACATAAACTACCAAAATTACCCTGATCAAAAGTTTACATACCCCAGTTTTTACATCAATGACAGCTTGAAGTCTTTTGTGGTATTTGTGGATGAAGCCTCGTACACACGACCGAGAAACTCGACGGGCGAAACACATTGTTTTCCTCGTCGAGTTCCTTGTTAGGCTGTCGAGGAACTCGACAAGCCAATTTTCTCCATTCCCGTCAAGGAAATCGAGAACATGCTCTCTTTTTGGCTCATCGAGTTTCTCGACAGTTTCCTCAACGAAAATGTACACACAACCGGTTTCCTTGGCAAAACAAATTCTCCCAGCAAGTTTCTTGCTGGTTTTTGCAGAGAAACTTGGTCGTGTGTACGAGGCCTGAGGCTCTTTATCTTCTCAGATAGTAAAGCTGCCCTTTATTCTGCTCTTGGCAAAAAGCCTCTAATTCCTGTAAATTCTTGGGCTGTCTTGCAGTCTCTTGATATTGAGGTCAGAAGACTGGATGGCTACTCTAGAACCTTCACTTTATTCTGCTGTAGCCAATGACAGGCTGACTTGGCCCTGTAATTTGGATCATTGTCATGTTGGAATGTCCAAGTATGTCCCATCCTGGCTGACGAATGCAAATGTTCAACTATTATTTTTTTATAACATACTGCATTTATCTTGCCATACATTTTGATCACATTTCCTGTGCCTTTGTAGCGCACACATCCCTAAAACATCAGTGATCCACCTCCGTGTTTCACAGAAGGAATGGTTTACCTTTTATCATAGGCCTTGTTGACTCCTCTACAAATGTAGCGTTTAAGGTTATGGCCAAAAAGCTCAATTTTGGTCTCATCACTCTGTGACAGACGCACCTGGGACAGAGGCTTTTGGAGGGGACTGAATGCTAGCCTCTTGCCTTGCGATCAGGGGCCCTGGCATTTGGGGGAACGGTGCTCTTTGTGAGCTGTATGCCTGGGACCCTGTATATGCCATTAGAGTGACTGATTCATACTGTTGGGACATACAGTGTAAGGAGATGCTAATGCCATCCCCTCCAGCCATCTGTCTGTTCTCTGTGCTAATTGACCCTGCTATTGTGTGAAGATGTCTTGTGTTTACACTTATGATAATGTGTATTGTATAGCAGGTGAGCGAGGAGACATGACGTCTACCCTGAAAGGTCATATCTATGAGTCGCCTAGTCTGGGTAATAATTAGTTAATTAGCTCATGTTAATTTATGTTCTGGTTACCTCCTCTTTAAACTGTATATAAGGTTGTATTCTTGGTTCTATTAAACACTCCATGTTCAGCAGACAAACAAGTCTTGTCTCGTTGTGTGCTTGAGAGCAGCTGGAATATCTGATATCTATATCCAGACTGATAGGAAGCGGTATATGACGGAAGCACTCAAGCAGAGTGTGGGACGTTCTGTTACACACTCCAAATGACTTTGGCCAGAAGGTTTGAGATTTGTCTCTTTGCTGTTTGGCATAATGTAAGCAGGATACTGTGTGGCATTTGCATATTAATGTCTTTCTTCTGGCGACTCGACCATACAGCCCATCTTTCTTCAAGTGCCTCCTTATTGTGCATCTTGAAACAGCCACACCACATGTTTTCAGAAAGTCCTGTATTTCACCTGAAGTTATTTGTGGGTTTTTGATTTGCACCCCAAAGTATTTTCCTGTCAGTTGTGGCTGAAATCTAAGTTGGTCTACCTGACCATGGTTTGGTTTCAACAGAACCCCTCTTTTTCCACTTCTTGATTAGAGTTTGAACACTGCTAATTGGCATTCTCAATTCATTGGATATCTTTTTATATCCCTTTCCTGTTTTATACATTTTAACTACCTTTTCCTGCAGATCCTTTAACAATTCCTTTGCTTTCCCCATAATTTCGAATCCAGAAGCATCAGTGCAGCACTGTAATAAAGGTGCAAGGGTCTATCAGGAGTCCAGAAACTCATTGACCTTTTATACAAACACACTTATTACAAGAAAACAGATCATACCTGAGGATGGTAATAGCCATTTAAACCCCTTTGTATCAACTTGTGTGCATGTTATCAGGCCAAAATCACTATGGTATGTAAACTTTTGATCAGGGTCGTTTGGGTAGTTTATGTTGTCATTATGATTTAAAAAACAAACAAACAGTTGATTGATAATAAATGGCTTCAGCCAAACACTAATCATGAGTGAAAGACATGCCAGGGTATGTAAACTTATTAGCACAACTGTACCTCCCATGTGTGGTGCAAACACTGTTTATATCTACATGCATGACTTTATTTTATTCTTATTTATATATATTTTTTTTTATCTTTTCACTGTCTCTTTATTTTATTTATTTTTTTATCACTTTCATTCCTATTACAAGGGATGTAAACATCCTTTGTAATAGAAATAAGAATTGCATGTTCTCTTTATGGAAAGATCTGGGGTAAAAAATACCCCAAATCTCTTTTACCTTTAAAAGCAAAAGTAAAAAAAAATCATTTTTTTATCTTTTGCTTAAAAAAAAAAAATAGCTTACATCCGCCCTAGACTGAAAGTGACGTCATGATGTCAATCATGTACGTATTGAAGTTGGCAAGTGGATACCAATGTTTTTTCAACCTTTTTTCATCATAGTACTGTTTAAAAGTATTTTCAATTTTGAGGCACCCCAGTGTAAAAAAGCAGTCCCACTAACTTATAAAAACATTTCTGATCATACAGAGTTTAAGTGTCCGGGGTGTAGGGGCCAGGAGAAAGATCTTGTTTACATGCTATACTTAAGTGTGCAATTGTATGAGATGGTTGCATAGACACAGTCGATGCTCCCCACATCTGTGTGGATGCGGAACTCCTGTGCATCCCCATGTGGACAAACACGACACTGGCATACACTTAAAGCAGAGTTACACCCAAAAGTGGAACTTCCGCTCATTGTCCCCCCCTCTGGTGGCACATTTGGCTCCTTTCGGGGGGGGAAGCGGATACCTGTCTTTGACAGGTACTCTTCCCCACTTCCGGGAGACTGGGCCATGGTGCATTACGTCAGCAGCTTGGCTCTGTCCTCCCTCCTCCTTCCCCCGCTGCCGGGCCAGTAGGAGAGCACAGTGGTGCCTTGCACATGTGCAGTAGGAACCTGGTGTGAAGACGTAATGCTTCACTACCAGGTTCCCTTGCCAGCAATGGTGGCGGCAGCCTCCGACAGCTGATGGAAACATCAGCTGTGGTGCCGACATCGCTGGACTCCTGAACAGGTAACTGTCCTATAATCAAAATTCAGCAGCTGCAGTATGTGTTGCTGCAGGCTTTTAATTTTTGCAGGGGTGGGCAGACATCCACTTTAACTATGCCTATGTGAATGAGGCCTAACAGTAACATAGAGACAGACATACATATACACAAATAAACACACATACACATGCATACATAAACTCATATACATGCATTCTTGTGTACATACATATAACACACATACGTTCATACATACACCCACACAAATACACATGCATACAGTAAACTCACATATCTACATACACACAAACTTACATACACATAAACTCACATACACACACCCACACATTTAGACCCCTTTCACACTGGGGCTGTGGACACATTCGCGGTACAGCACTGCTCGCTTTACCCTGTTTAAGCGGTGCTTTTGTGACACTTTTCGACCACTAGCGGGGAGCTTTTAACCCCACAGAAGGGGGTTGAAATCTCACATGTTGCTGCACTTACAAATCACCTTTTAGGCGTTTCGAAAGCACTGCCCATTCATTGCAATGGGCAGGGGCGCTTTCGGGGGAAACTGTATTCAGGGCTCCCAACCCACCCCAAAGATAATGTTTGCAGGACTTTTCCGAATGTCCCACAAGTGCACCACCTGGGTGGGAAAGCACCCATTGCAGAGAATGGGAGGCAGTTTTTAGCTGCTTTACAGGTGCTATTTCATCCATTTACTGTAACTGGCTGATGCAGGCATCTTCTCTGCTTGACTGACATTCATGTACTTGACCTACTCTACTAGACATTCATTTCTACTAGACCTTTTTGTTAAAGCGGGAGTTCACCCATTTATTAAAAAAAAAAAAAATTCCCTTTTTTCCCCCTTAGATTCCTGCTCGTTTGGTCTAGGGGAATCTGTTTTAAAATATGAGCAGTACTTACCGTTTTCGAGGTGCATCTTCTTCCGTCGCTTCCGGGTATGGGTCTTCGGGAGCGGGTGTTCCTTCTTGATTGACAGTCTTCCGAGAGGCTTCCGACGGTCGCATCCATCGCGTCACTCGTAGCTGAAAGAAGCCGAACGTCGGTGCGGCTCTATACTGCGCCTGCGCACCGACGTCCGGCTTCTTTCGGAAAATCGTGACGCGATGGATGCGACCGTCGGAAGCCTCTCGGAAGACTGTCAATCAAGAAGGAACGCCCATTCCCGCGGCCCATACCCGGAAGCGACGGAGAGGATGCATCTCGTAAACGGGTAAGTACTGCTCATATTTTAAAACAAATAGCCGATTCCCCTAGACAAAACGAGCAGGAATCTAAGGCTAAAAAGTTCTCTCTAAGGGTGAACCACCGCTTTAAGCTGTCATTAAGCACAGGGCTGACTCCCTATTTCTTGATCCTAAATCACTACCAGTATTTATTATTAAAGGTAAAAAATCATTATCGTTGTTTCTAATAACAATTGAAATAATAAAACTGAATATATTGCACTAACTCTTATCTACAATGCAGTGAGTCCTAACCTTTTATTCTTCAATGAGGGCATGGGGAAGATGCTACTAGAGTGGGTAATCCTACACATTTTATCATAGTAATTCAATAATTCAATAGCTTTTTAAAAAACCCTATAAGGCCCAGGACAGGCAGCACACAGTCTTGTACCACTGATGTTGTTGTCTGCCTCTATTCTATTCTTATCTTAAGAATAGGCTGAACAAATTGTGCTCCAGTTATTTGCAAATCAATGTCAGGCAATGCCTTCAGTTCAGTCAATAATGCAGGTGCTGTCTATCTTGGACAATGTAAGAGGCTGGTTTTAATTGTAACCAAAATAGCACAGTTTTTGGAAGCTTGCTTTTTTTTTGCTTGTGTTTTTTATTACAACAAAAATGGTAATAAATGATGTTAATCAAAAAGTATACTGAGAGATTTTTTAAATAAACTTATCATGCTATGAAAGATGCATTTACATATTCCTATACTTTGTAACATGATTATAGTACACCAAATTGCTTATAGCAGAGATTGGGATAGACCAGTAGCTTTAAACAGAATGCAGTAAAATTACATAAATTTATATAGTGTTTCCATAGTAACTGACAAGGAGAATTGTTAGTGAGTTTTTTGCTGGAGATATGCATCAGCTTCTCAGGAAAATAATTTTGCTATACATGGTACTTAGGATTTAAAATTCAATTATGAATACTTTTCATATACCTAAATATACTTTGACCTGCTTAACCTGGCTGGCGGTATCCCCGAGCGTGACTCGGGGTGTTTTTTTCATGCTAGGATCGGTATCCCAGAGTCACGCTCGGGGTAGATGTGCAGAGCATGCAGCGGCGCGGCTTACCTTTGCAGCATCCACAGACAAGTTACTCACCTTGTCCCTGGATCCTGCGATGCATCCCCGCTGTGTGAGCGAGCGGGACCTCCTCGCTCGAATCACAGTGTCCCCGTGTGCCGCCGATCTCCGTACCCTGCGACGTTACGACGCACGGGGGCGGAGAACGGCGCCAAATTCAAAAAAGTAAACAAACACAATACATACAGTACACTGTAATCTTATAGATTACAGTACTGTATGTAAAAAAAACACACCCCCTTGTCCCTAGTGGTCTGCCCAGTGCCCTACATGTTCTTTTGTATAATAAAAACTGTTCTTTCTGCCTGAAAACTGTAGATTGTCCAAAAGTGTCCCTTTATGTCAAAAATGGTTTTAGAGCAGCTAGAAAACAGCGATAATAAATTAAAATCACTTGCAGAATTGTGTGATAGCGATTTGTGGGGAAATTTGTCATAAAAAAAAAAATAATGACAGCGACAATTCTGCAACTGAGAAAATTTCAGTGATTTTGAGTTGATTACATTATTGAATAATTTTTATTATAATTATATTATTATTTGTTATAATTATTTATAATTATTTATTATATTATAATTTATAATTTTGTTTTTTTTAAAAAATCATACCCGGGATGCCTACAAGACTCTTGTTTGGTCAGATTTAAGTGAGTTATTCCTAAAAATTACAGGCCTACAGTATAAAACACCAAATTTCCTTGCAAAATAATTGTACCGCTTTTGGTACGTAATTCCAGACAGAATCATACCGCCAGGGAGGTTAATGCTACACAGGAGGCTTATTCACAACTACTTGTCATTTAGTGTAAGTATACTGTGTTTTCATCTCATTGACACGTCTGTGGATGGTGCTTTTGCATTACTATAGCAAAATGCCCTTTACTGAAATAAAATTATAGTCACTGACCTACTGCTTAGGGTTTAATGCAATTTACATTGGATATTACTCTTGCAACAGACTCCACAGGGGACATTAATTTACATCTACTGTGACTGCCACTTTACCTAGCTTTAATAAAATACATCAGAAGATTAGTTGCCATTACAACCTACTTTGAATTCCAACTTATGCTTCCATGATATTTTTGAACAATACAAGAGTGCCCAAAATATTTGATATATTCAAACATACTCTAGCTTCTTGTACATGCTGCTGAATATAATATACTGTATATGCAATGAGAATTGTCAGTAGTGTCTACTACAATACATAAACATGTTGCAGGATTATATGAATGACATTCAAAAGGCTGCAAAACCCTCTGTTTGTATAGTAATTGGTCCCATTTACCAAGTGCGTACTGGGTTGCGAAGCAAGAAACAATTCAAAGGAAAATTGTTGGCCCCACAATCAGATGCAATCACTCTTCGGCAGCAACACTTCTCTTAGGTAGTCATATATTACTGTATTCATGCTGTTAGCTTGGATGAGGGAATTATTTGAATTTCTTTTGATCAGACTACAATACTTAATTAAGCTGTGTGTGGCACTCTTAAAGCGGTTGTATGCCCAGACACAAAGCAAAAAAAAAAAAAAAATGTAAGGCAAAGGCATAACGAGCTAGTATACTAGCTTATAATTAAAAAAATTACCTTAGAACGAGACATTGGCAGCTGATCCCGGTCACCACCGAGGTAGCTGACATTTCCCCTCGGCGTGTCTTCCGGGTTTGCGCCTCTGGGAATGTAAGTAACCGGAGCCACAATGTCGTCACTCCAGCGCATGCGAGTGGGAGACTTCTTTTCGGCAAGGTACGGCAGCATCCACCGGACCTTCGGCCAGACCTTTACAGCGCATGCAATGTTTTTTGCACATAATACCTATCTTATGGGAGACACCTGTGCACTGTAAGCATATTCTAGTTGTCAGATCATTACTCTTCCTGTGTATATTCTTCTGATAAGCATCCTTTAGCTGTTTATTTTTGTATCTACATTTCAAAAATGTATCCATCAAAACCTTTGCTTTTACCTCAGAGTCCTTTATGTGGGTACAGTTTCTTTGGATCCACAGTTATGGTCCCTTTGGTATACTCTTAAGGACAGGTTTTAGATGGAAACCACCAGCATGCAATAAACTGTTGGTTGCAAAGGGTTTCCTAAAAAGTTTGTTGTTAGGAGGTTGTTTATCACACATGTCAGGTCTAAAGATGTGACCGGCCTTTTATCTCATGTGCTTGTAAATTTAAGATTAAATGGGTCATCACCTAATAAGTTTTTGTTTTGTCACACTTGTCTGTAATCACACCTTCTCCTATATACTTCACCTATAAAAGCAAAATATTTAATTAAATTTTGAGCTTATAAAAGGCATTGAGATGTATTCTGTTCTCATTGCTTGTCTGATAGCAAGCTGACATCTGTATAAAAAAATACATTATTTAAATGGGAGTTAATTAGGCATCATTTTAAATTGCGTTCATATCACTTACATCTTCTTTCGATTTTAAATGTATTCTGCTGCAATAAAAGTCAAAGGCCTTGAAGAAATGTGTGTGTGTGTGTGTGTGTGTGTGTGTGTGTGTGTATATATATATATATATATATATATATATATATATATATATATATATATATATATATACACATGCAAAATGTTGTGTAAGTATAAGTAAATATGCAACACCAGCATTCTTTACATAATATTAATAAGGATTATTATTATTAGTAGTAGTAGTGGTATTGTTATTATTTTTAAACAAAAAATGGTCTGAAAAACAAAGTATCACCATAACTTAAAAACTTAAAATCCCCAAGGGACAAAGTATGCATAGCACTTGGTCCAGTTCTAAAATATGACAGTTGTGTGCAATAGAAGCACATTGTTATGCCTGTTTGCACTGAATGTCAGCTCCTCTCCAGACTCAAGCCCAATTTATAGACATTCCTGTGGTCGAGCTACAGCACAGCACACCATCCCTATTTAAGATTCTTGTTTTTTCTAAACAAGTTCTTTTTTTTTATCCAGAATAAAGTTTATTGAAGCACTCATATAAAATTACATACATCGAGATTACTTTCAGGTATAAGGCAATAGACTACAATCCATTACAATTTTCAACGATGGTACACCATATCACACCACCATCCACATCCATGTCAAAATCCGGTCCGTCCCCGACCCCACCCTGACTCTCCCACTCAATAAAAAATGTTTTCCACATCCCCCAGACCAATCTCAGTTACATTTCAAAGATCAAGTTGGATTGCTCAGACCGAGTAACCTACCCGTGACCAGGTCCACCAGGGCCAAGCCCGCTACATCTAGCCACTGTGACGATCCTGTCTTTATGTATACAATTCGATTAAATGGATCTCAACTGCAGAGGTTTCTCAGAATACAAACCAATTAGTCACTCTATATATATATTTAAGAGTTAATGGTTTTATCTCATCACAACCTCAAATGAAGTACCAACATAATCAAAGAGCTTATTAACTCATAAGCTTCTATACTGCAATATAGATATGTGCCAGACTATGTAATATCTCTCGAGAGTTACAATAGTACTAGATAAAGTCTCTGATTTCAATCAGTGTTATAGAATCCAATAATTAAGCATACAGCTTCTACACATGTATCTTCAGGCAGATCTCCTCTAAACAATTAAGGTACACTGACAGGCAAAGTCCATGAACTAACAGCATACAATAGCCTTATACTGGAATGTTTAGTTAGAGATACTTGCGGTACTGCTGGTTTACAGATGAGGGAAGTGTATGCTGGAATCCTGGACGCAGGCTGTTAGGAATCCTCCCTGTAGACAGTTGTTTTAGGTTGGGATGCAATCCCTGTAGTGCTGTAGCCTGGAGATGGTCAGCTGGTTCCTGGAGAGGGTGAGCTGGTGCATGGAGAACGTGAGCTGCTTCCTGGAGAGGTTGAGCTGATGGCTGGAGTAGCAGGTTCACAGGGGTGTCAGTTCCAGGTCCTGGGTGACGGCAGGGGTCCAACAGAATAGCGGAACACCCTGCCGTCAGTGTAGTGGGTTTAAATAGCCCGCGAACCGCGGGAAAGAGCCAGCCACGCTGGACGCACTTCCGCGTTCCAGCGTGGAACGCAAGCGCGGCGCACCGGAAGTGACGCTGGGCTAGCCAAGAGAGGAGCGCAGCTGAAGGAAGTAAACAAAGCTGCGCTCGTCTCACAGTGAATAACGCCAGTGGCGTTACATACTCCCCTCCTCAAGGGGGCTACACCAGTGCCCCTAATAGAGGATGGACGATTAGGATACCTATGATGAAATTGCCTGATCAGGCGAGGAGCATGTAAATGTGAAGAGTCTTCCCAAGAGTCTTCAAGTTGCGAGTAACCTTTCCATCGTATTAAATATTGAATTACAGAGCCCTTCTTTCTAGAATCTAGAATCTTTCCAATTTCGTATTCAGTTTCGCCCATGACTTCAACCGGAGAAGGAGGCCGAGATATTCTGTTGGGAAATGGGTTAGGTATGAATGGTTTGATAAGGGAAACATGGAATGAGGGATGTATTTTCCAATCGGAAGGTAACTGTAATCTTACTGCGTTAGCATTAATTACATGAGAAATAGGATAGGGTCCCATGAATTGACGTCCAAGTTTTTTCGAGGGTATGTTTAAGCGTAGGTTTCTGGTGGAAAGCCACACTAAATCACCCACCTTGTAGACTGGAGGTATTGATCTGTGGGCATCATAATTATGTTTTTGTCGTAACTGGGCGTTTTCTAAATTAGAACGTAAACTAGGAAGAACCTTCTTTAAATTAGCAAGATAATGTTCTACTGCAGGAACATTGCTTGAGAGGGAAGAGGATGGTATACTATTTGGGTGAAACCCGTAGTTCGCATAAAATGGTGAAAATTGGGATGAGGAGCTGGTAGAGTTATTGTATGCGAATTCCGCGTGGGGTAGTAGTTGAAACCAATCATCTTGGAGATGGGTACAATAGCAACGTAAATACTGCTCTAAGATTTGATTAATACGTTCCGTCTGTCCGTTTGTCTGCGGATGGTAAGCAGTAGACATACGATGATCGATCCTTAAAGTGTTACATAAAGCCTTCCAGAATTTGGAGATGAACTGAGATCCTCGGTCCGAGATAATTTGATAGGGTAGCCCATGAAGTTTGAGAACATTGTTGATGAAGGTTGTTGCTGTCTGAAAAGAGGTTGGTAGATTTTTTAATGGAATAAAGTGTGCCATTTTTGTAAGTAGATCTACAGTGACCATGATGGTGTTGGCATCATTTGATCTAGGAAGATCAACTATGAAATCCATTGACACAACCTCCCAAGGTCTATTTGGTATTGGAATAGATGCCAAAAGTCCGAATGGAGGTTTTCTTGAAAGCTTGTTAGTGGCACAAATGTCACAGGAACTGACGTAGTCATGAACCATTTTAGCTAAATGGGGCCACCAGTAATGTCTTTTCACGAGATGAATCGTTTTAGTAATTCCCGGGTGACCAGCTAATGGGGAATCATGTAGTTGTTTGAGTAAGGTCAACTGTAATTGTGGGGGTACGTATAACTTACCCTTGTAGGTGTATAACCCATCTGATGCTTTTACTATACCTTTAGGTAGATTAGATGCATTCTCAGAGATGGACTGAAAGAGCAATTTTTTAAAGGAGGAGGTTACTCCAATGAAGCGTTTTGAAGGTATGATGGAGAGTGGTATAATTTCAGTGCTGTCATCTTCATACATGCGAGATAGGGAATCAGCCTTTAAGTTTTGTGAACCAGGCCTATAGGAAATGTAAAAGTCAAACCTGTCAAAAAATAAACTCCACCTCACCTGTCGAGCGGACAGAGTCTTGCAAGATTTTAAATGTTGTAGATTACGATGATCTGTCAGTATGGTGATTGGGTGTGTAGATCCCTCAAGAAGATGTCTCCAGTTGGCTAGCGCATCTCTAATTGCCAAGAGTTCTTTTTCTCCTATTGGGTAGTTCTTTTCTGCAGAGGTTAGAGTTCTAGAATAGAAAGCCACTGGGTGTAAGGGATCAGACAAGGTTGATTGTTGGGAGAGTACTGCACCCAAAGCGAAGTGAGAGGCATCTACTTCCAAAGTGAAATGAAATTGAGGGTTTGGTAGTTAAAGAATAGGAGCCATAGTGTAAGAAAGTTTTAGTGAATCAAAATATCTTTGTGCTTCATCTGACCAACTGAAAGGTGTGTTTTTGCTAGTTAAAGCATTTAAGGGTTTGACAATCTCTGAGAAATTTTTGATAAATTTCCTGTAATAGTTAGAAAATCCAAGGAAGCGCTGCAAAGCCTTCCTTGAATGTGGAATAGGCCAGGAGAGAATAGAATCGACTTTGGAACGGTCCATTTGAATGCCTTCGGGAGTGATTTGATATCCGAGAAAAGAGATAGATGTCTGACTGAAAACACACTTTTCGAGCTTGACATATAGACAATGAGTCCTGAGTCTACCCAAAACCCATCTTACATGTTTAGTGTGTTCTTTGAAAGTGTCGGAAAAAAATCAAAATGTCGTCCAGATAGATTACAACACAAATGTCTAATAAATCACGGAAAATGTCGTTGATGAAACGTTGGAAAGTTGCGGGTGCGTTACATAACCCAAAAGGCATTACCAAATACTCAAAAAGTCCATAACGAGTCTTGAATGCGGTTTTCCACTCATCCCCTGGACGAATCCTGATTAAATTGTATGCACCTCTGAGATCTAGTTTTGTAAAGATCTTGGAGGTTTGCAACCGTTCTATCAATTCTGGAATAAGAGGCAGGGGATAACGATTTTTTACTGTGATGTTATTCAATGATCGATAATCTATTATAGGTCTGAGGGATCCATCTTTGTTTTTTACAAAAAACATGGCGGCACTAGTGGGAGAAGTGGAGGGTCTAATGAAACCCTTTTTTAAGTTATCGTCAAGATAATCCTTAAGATGGACGAGTTCTGGCTGAGATAATGGGTAAATTCTAGCAGTTGGAACGGGTCTATCTGGAATAAGATCAATGGGACAGTCATATATTCTATGAGGTGGAAGTATCTCTGCATTAGTTTTGCTGAAAACATTGGAAAAATCATGTAAATAGGTTGGAAGACCCTCACAGTTCACACTAGCTAAAAGTATGTTATGGATGGGAAAGCAACTTTCTTTACAGAACGTAGAATCAAGGGTAATTGCGGTATCGGACCAATGAATAGTTGGGTGATGAAGATGTAACCATGGTAGGCCTAACACAATTGGAAATAGGGGCGATGGAATGACATCAAAAACCAATGTCTCAGTATGTGCATTACCACAAGTAACCAGTAGGGGTACAGTTTGAGATTGGAGTGGGCCAAAAGATGAAGTAGAGCCATCAATGAAAGTGACAGACAAAGGAGTATGCTTTACCACACAAGGGATTTTATTTAAATTAACAAAACGTAAATCAATAAAGTTGCCACAGGCACCAGTGTCGACCATCGCGTCAATGGTTGTCCTATCTTGATCCCACTGTAAGGTAAGGGTGAGATATATATAGTTATTGGTGGTAGATCCAGATGAAGTACTAGTTACATTGAAATTACTAATGTTAAAGTTATTACCTTCAGAGCGATTCTTTAGGATTGGGCAAGAAGAGACCATGTGATCAGGGGCGGAGCAATAAAGACAGAGATTCTGTGCTCTTCTTCTTTGTTTCTCAGCTGGAGATAATGGGCCTTTAATAGTACCAACTTCCATAGGAACTTCCTTTGGGGGGGACCTGGACCTCCTAAAGGGTGTAGGTTGATAGGATAGAGTACGTTCAGCCTTCCTTTCTCTGAGTCGGCGATCAATAGAGAGAGAGAGATGCATAAGATCCTCTAAGGATGCGGGAATTTCAACACGAGCAAGTTCATCTTTCATAGACTCAGACAGCCCAAGATGGAATTGATTTCTGAGGGCTATATCAGTCCACAAGGTTTCACGACACCAGCACTTGAACTCTGAAATATAGTCCTCTACGGGTCTTTTCCCTTGCTTAAGGTTGCGGATAGTATTTTCTGCTGTTAATTGTTTGTTAGGATCCTCATAGAGGAGAGACACCGGAAGTGACGCTGGGCTAGCCAAGAGAGGAGCGCAGCTAAAGGAAGTAAACAAAGCTGCGCTCGTCTCACAGTGAATAACGCCAGTGGCGTTACAGCCACCTGCCCCACAGCTTCTCAAATTTCTGGGAGCACCCTCTGTGTTGGTATATCACCTTCTCCTTTCGGAGCATTTCCCCCATTATATTGATCCACTCCTTCAGGCTGGGAGGCTCCTCCGCTATCCAGTGAGACATTATGAGTTTGCGAGCCTGGAATAGGGACCTAATAACCGCCACCTTAGTACCTTCCTCCCATTCCAGCTCATCTAATATAAGGAGCAAGCATCGTTTAGGGTCAGTAGGCAGCAAGACTTGGAACACCCTATTAATGGTGTCCACTACTCCCGCCCAATAGGGGTGGAGCTTCGGGCATCTCCACAGTAGGTGGATCAGGTCGCCATGATCCCTCTTACACCTGGTACATAGCGGGGTGGGCCTTAGCCCCATAGCAAACAGCCTATGGGGGGTGTAATACACCCTCAGTAATAGGTATAATTGTAATAGGTATAATCTGGATGGACCAAGCTGGTAATGACCCCGTTCAACCTGATCGCTAACATTTTGGCCAGCAGCTTAATGTCGCTCTGGAGCAGCGATATCGGCCTGTAGGAGCCCGGATCCAACGGATACTTGCCAGGCTTTAGTATCAATACGATGTTAGCAGTGGTCATGGAAGCAGGCAAAGTCTGTCGTTCCCTGGCCACATTAAACACCGCCAGGAGTTTCGGTAGGAGAATACCCGCATAGTGCTTGTACACTTCGATGGGCAATCCGTCTGCCCCCGGTTGCCTTACAGTTAGGGAACGCGGCCAGCGCTGTCTGCAGCTCTTCTAAAGTGAAGAGGGCGTCCAAGGCCTTCCGCTGCACCTGACCCAGTCGGGGGAAGTCAATGTCCTGCAAGTAGGTCAAGAGTTCTGTCCGGGTAAATAGCTCCGTCGGGAGGTACAATGTCTCATAAAATCTAGCCAGTTCTGCCAAGACCACGTCCGGGGAATTCACTATCTTGCCCTCTCTATTTCTGATTGCTCCAATACTGGGAGACCTCTGCTGGGAGTTAGCTATCCTGGCAAGCATACGCCCTGTACTTTCGCCCTCCTCAAAGAAAGCCAGCCTAGAGAAAAATAACTTTTTTTCTGCCTTGGAGGCCAGCAGCCGCTCATAAGCTGATTGAGCTGACTGCCATACCTCCTTAGCAGCCTCCGTTGGGGTTTGCACGAAAGCCTCCTCCAGGGCGGTTACCTGTTTTTCAAGGTCCTCTTTGAGCCCCGAAGAATCCCTCTTCACCCTGGTAATTTCCCGGATAAGTAACCCCCTCACATAGGCTTTAAAGGCATCCCACTGCTCCGATGGGGATTCAGCAAAGCTCCCTCTATCCAAAAACTCCTGCATGCTCCGCTCCACCTCCTCGTGTGACAGGAAGAGTTCCAGCCAAAAGGCGTTAAATTTCCATGGGGATCTAGGAAGTGTAGAGGGTGGAGAAGCAATTAAGTTAGTCACCAAATGTGAATGGTCTGAGACACTACGGGGCTTATACTTCACCTCCGAGATGGATGGGAGCATAGCAGGGTTACACACTACCAGGTCTATCCTAGATAATGTCCCGTGGGTCTTGGAAAAGCAGGATAACTGCCTCTCCATTGGGTTCCTAGACCTCCATACGTCTATCCATCCTCCCTCGGTGAGCAGTCTTAGCAATGGAGAGTCCCTCAGAGGGGACGAAACCCCGGATGCGGGGTGTCGGTCCATCGAGGGACTCAGCCAGCAATTAAAGTCCCCCACTATCAGCAGCGGGAGGTCCGGCCTGCCCTCCAAATAGGCTAGCAGCGTCCGGAGCACTGTCACTGTGAACGGCCGGGGTATATAAACACATGCCAATATACAGTTCAATTTACCCACCCGGCAATGCAAAAAAATAAACCGCCCCTCCGCATCAATACACACATCCATTTCCTGAAAATCAATAGCGGTGTGTATCATTACGCTCACACCCCTAGAGTACGAGGTGTGAGTGGAATGGTAAGCCTTACCCACCCAGGCATATTTAAGACAGCATTGCGTTTCAGTGGTTAAGTGCGTTTCCTGCATGCATAAAATCATAGGATGATACTTTTTCTGACAAGTAGATACCATCATACGCTTCAGTGGGGAACCAAGGCCCCTCACATTCCACGATACCACCGACAGCTCAGCCATTGGGATATAGCATGCATAAATGAAAGGGTAAAGGCATTATAAATAAAAACATCAGCCTCCAGTTGGTACCTAGAGTCCCGGGTGTGGTCAGGACAGAACAGACATGGTATCTCGGTGTAGCAATTAGCTCGCAAAGTTCTCGATGTAGGTGGTAAAAGTGCAAAAAACAATTATAGGCCTGGGCCGTCAACATACCGAACCCGTATTCATGGCCTGTGCTCCGGAAACAGTACTGCAGTGTGAAAAAAGAAAAAGAACAGGTCCAGGCCGCCAACCCTTGGCTCCAACAGGGAGCGAACCATAATAAGGCACTTTTGCTCCACGTATATTGTGGAGTAATCGCATTTTCCTTGCAACTTTACAAGATGACTCAGAGTTCACATCCTAATATAACGTCTCCCAGCAGAACATGGCAAAAAACTTAGTCACTCAGGTAAAGGAAGTAAAATAAAAATAAAAGGGGTCTTTTATGCAAAGTTCAATGAATGAAGACAGCAGACCATCTTCCGCAATCCGGGGAAGGGGGAAGAGGGGACCAGAATCAAACCCTCCACTTCAAAAAGTGCAGGCATTGCGCCAAAAAACAGAACTTAAAACATAATAACCTGCTTCTGCTTCTGTGGGGTCAGTCTCCTTCCTCCTCTCTCTCGCGGTGACGTAGGGCCTGCTCGTTGCGATCAAGCCACAGTGCAGCATCTTGGGCTGATTCAAAGAATTGGGCTTGCCGATTGGCGGTAACTCTCAGCTTGACAGGGTAGAGCATAGCATATGGCAGTTGTAGTGCGCGAAGACGCCTTTTTACATCCAAAAATTTAGCCCGGCGGCATTGCACCTCAGCAGAAAAGTCCGGGTAGAAGGACACCCGGACCCCATTAACCTGGACGTTGGCCTTCTCTCTAGCATGTCTCAGCACCGCCTCCCTGTCCCTATAGTTGAGCAATCTGGCCAGAATAGGCCTAGGGGGGCACCAGGCTGTGGTGGGCGACCCGGTGTGCGGTGTGCTCTTTCAACTGTAAAGAACGGAGAGAAGGCCTCTTTTCCAAATACTTCTATCAGCCAGCCTTCAACAAAGGTGGTGGGGTCCCGGCCTTCCGTCTTCTCTGGCAGCCCCACTATGCGCACATTGTTGCGGCGTAAACGATTCTCAATGTCGTCAGCCCTGTTGTTAGTGTCTCTGGCCAGCTGCATGGCTGCATGGGCCTCGCGAGCAACTGGGGGCAGCCTATCTTCCACTTCACTCACCCTGCTCTCCACAGCCGTCGTGCGCTGCCGTATCTTTTGCATGTCCTGTCGCAGTAGGGACACATCCTCTCTGAGACCCCCAAACTGTTCCTTGAGTGTGTTTACAGAAGCGGTACATACATGAACCACTCTCAATATTTCGGCCAGGGTCGGTTGCTCTGTATCCCCCGCCTCAGTATCCGCATCTGTGGGTATGGAGGGGGGCTGTTCCACAGTATTCCCCCGCTCTACACATCTCCAAGCCCCTCCATCTGCCTGCCCCTGCAAGGCCTGCCCGAGTCCTGGGCCCGATCAGCTCCCCCCCCTTCCTTCCTGCTCCGGGGGACCCCCCAGCTTTTGTGTAAAGTCTTTGCTGCTTTTTTGCTGGTCTCCCCCTTGGGCCTGTCAGCGCCTCGTGGAGTGCGGAGAGCCTGGGCCGCGGCGGCGCCATCTTGGATCTCGAGCGCCGGCCAATCTTCCTTTTTTTTGGCCATTCCGCGGGTGCAGAGAGCCGGCGGGTGGACCGGGAGGGTGAACGGGTGAGTAGCCAGCTGAACAGCCGTTCAAATCCGTCGGATCGCTGCTGGGAGAGGATCAATACCAGGTACTACGGAGGAGCTGTGAGACACACGTCTTCTCACATGCCGTTCTTGGCCACGCCCCCTTCGAAACAAGTTCTAAACAAGAAAGCATCACTGTAAAAGATTAGTATGTGCTATAATAGTGGACTATGTATACCAATAAACCTCTTGTGCTTAGTGTGAAATAAATTGTTATCCGTTAAAAAAATAAATAAAACAATAATGAATGAATAAAATATGTGATAATCACTTAAAACCAAAAGATTAAATAAGGGACACTGCACACTATGTAATGTTAGAATAAATAACATTAAAGAAATCACAGAACCATATAGGTGGGCTGCTCCTTTAAATCATGTAACATAAAATTTGCTTTTGATTATTATACTTATAGGGGCAGATTCACGTACCTCGGCGCATATCTCCGCCGGTCGCAGCGTATCTAAGATACACTACGCCGCCATAACTTTTTTTTTTAGAATCCTCAAAGAATTTGCGCCGTAAGTTATGGCGGCATAGTGTATCTTTGTCGGCGTAAGGGTGCGGAATTCAAATGGATGTGATGGGGGCGTGTTTTATGTAAATACGTCATGACCCGTCGTAAACAACGTTTTTTTTTAACGGCGCATTCACCGTCCGTGGGGGTATCCCAGTGCGCATGCTCGAAATTAAACCGGAACAAGCCAATGCTTACGACGGCGACGTCATTCTACGCAAATCCCTATTTGCAAATGACTTACGCAAACAACATAAAAAATTCAAAAGGCGACTCGGGAATGACGGCCATACTTAACATTGGCTACGCCTCATAATAGCAGGGGTAACTATACCCAGGAAAAAGCCGAACGCAAACAATGTAAAAAAATGCTCCGGCCGGACGTACGTTCGTGGATCGCCGTAACAAGCTAATTTGCATACTCAACGCGGAATTCTACGGAAATGCCACCTAGCGGCCGACGAAAAAATACACCTAAGATCTGTCGGATCGATCCGAGATGCAGTCGTATCTTGTTTTGTAGATACAAAACAAAGATATGACGCACAAAATTTGAAATTACGCGGCGTATCAAGAGATACGCCAGCGTAATTCTTTTGTGGATCTGCCCCATGTATACTATGGGGCAGATCCACAAAATAATTACACCGGCGTATCTCTTGATACGCCGATTAATTTCAAATTTTGCGTGTCATATCTTTGTTTTGTATCTACAAAACAAGATATGACTGCATCTCGGATCGATCCGACAGGCGTACGTCTTAGTACGCCGTCGGATCTTAGGTGCATTTTTTCGGCGGCCGCTAGGTGGCGTTTCCGTTGAATTCCGTGTCGAGTATGCAAATTAGCTTGTTACGGCGATCCACGAACGTACGTCTGCCCGGCACATTTTTTTATGTCGTTTGCGTTCGTCTTTTTCCGGCGTATAGTTACCCCTGCTATTATGAGGCATACTCAATGTTAAGTATGGCCGTCGCTCCCGCGTCGCCTTTTGAATTTGTTACATCATTTGCGTAAGTCTTTCGCGTATAGGGATTTCCGTAGAATGACGTCACCGTCGTAAGCATTGGCTTGTTCCGGTTTAATTTCGAGCATGCGCACTGGGATACCCACACGGACGGCACATGTGCCGTTAAAAAAAAACATTGCTTATGTTGGGACACAATGTATTTACATAAAACACGCCCCTATCACATCCATTTGAATTCCACGCCCTTACACCGCCAAAGATACACTATGCCGCCGTAACTTACGGTGCAAATTCTTTGAGGATTCGAAAAGAAAAAAGTTACGGCGGCGTAGTGTATCTTAGATAAGCTGCCCCCAGCGGAGATATGCGCCGAGGTACGTGAACCTGCCCCTATATGTATAATATACAATATATAGCCACCATATAGTGATATTTTTTCCACTACATGAACAGTGCAATATAAAATCCACAGAAATACAAATAACCTAGAGGTGCCAGCATTCCTCTTTATGATCCCCATGCTCCTTTGACACATATAGACCTCTATCTTAATAGAGATATTGACCCCAAACAATAAGGCCCGGTACACACGAGCAAACATGTACAATGAAACCGGTCCGTCGGACCGTTTTCACCGTACATGCCTGCCAGAGGGCTTCTGTACGATGGTTGTACTAACCATCGTACAGAAGTCCGCGCGTAAACAATACGCGGGGCGTGTCCGCGTCGTCGCCACGACGATGACGCGGCGATGACGCGGCGACGTGGGCGGGCCTGCCATTTAAAGGCTTCCACGCATGCGTCAAAGTCATTCGACGCATGCGAGGGACGGCGGGCGCTCGGACATGTACGGTAGGTCTGTACTGACGACCGTACATGTCCGAGCGGGCAGGATTCCAGCGGACGGTTTTAAAACACGTCCAGGAATATTTGTCTGCTGGGAAAAGGCCCGGCGGGCAAATGTTTGCTGGAATTCGGCCCGCTCGCGCCTACACACGACCGAACATGTATGCTGAAACTGGCCCGCGGACCAGTTTCAGCATACATGTTTGGTCGTGTGTACGTGGCCTAAGAGGTCATTAGCGTATGAGCATGAGCATGAAACTACAGCAAGAACCGCCAGCTTCTTAACTTCTCAACCTCTAGTGAATGCCTGGGATTTTAGATGCCAGATAGCACCTAAAAGGTCTGGTAATGGAATTTAGGGAAACCCCCACGCATTTTTTTTTCAATGACTTTCAATGACTTTGATCTGTATTGCCGGGGCCCGACAATTTGTTATAGCCGCGAGTAGTTTTAAATTACTTTTTTTCCTTTTAGAAATGCAATTTTGTACAGAGACTGTTATAAACACAGGAAAAATGCGCTACTTTACAGGCAAACTATAGACACCCCCCAGGTACGAAATTTAAAGGAATATTTCACTTTTATTGTTTCACTTTAAGCATTATTTAAATCACTGCTCCTGAAAAAACTGCAGTTTTTAAAAAAAATGTTGCATTGATACATGTCCCCTGGGACAGGACACGATCCCCAAACACTTTTTCTGACAATAACTTTCATATTAGCCTTTAAAATTAGCACTTTTGATTTTTCATGTTCGTGTCCCATGGACTTTAACGGTGTTTGCGTGTTCGAACAAATTTTTTGCATGTTCGCATGTTCTGCTGTGAACCGAACCGGGGGATGTTCAGCTCATCCCTACATGACAGTAGAGCTGCATGATTCTGGCCAAAATGAGAGTCACAATTTTTTTGCTTAGAATAAAGATCACAATTCTCTCACAATTCTCGTGGTGTAAAATCATTCACATTATACCAGAATAAAAATTATAAATTGGGCTAACTTTACTGTTTTTTTTTTTTTATTATTCATTAAGGTAATTTTTTCCCCATTTTAAAGACCGCTGTGGTAGGGGTTTATACTCATAAACTCCTGTCAACTCATATGAGTTAATAAGAGTTGAGTGCATCAGGTGTATGGGAAAATGATTTGAGCAGCTGAATTGCTGAGCACTGCTAAGAGCTCTATCTCTGCTAAAGAAGACCCAGGAGTTCTTTGGACTCTGATACCTCTTTTGCAGGTAAAAATCCATGAGTCAGTGTTTTTTTGTGCAGAAGACAAGCTGGTTTTGGTTTTGCTGCTGTGTTAAAGAAAATATGTCTGCTTTTATTTTGCTGTTAGAAGCTTAATTTTGTATGCATATTGGGAAATGATGTCTTGGCTGTAACAATATAACACATGCATATGGAGAAATTGTTTGGATGTTTGTGTGCAGTGTTTATACATGTTGAAAATTTACATGTGAATGTGTGCATGGGTTAAATACTGTACGTAACAATAGATGCATCTAAAGTTTGTGTAAAGATATCTACAGTGTGGTAACCATCCATAAATATATACAGTAACTATGTAGAGTGTATGGCATGGGACATATCTGTAGCCCCTATATCTTTTGCAGAACATAGAAACATAGGATTGTGCTAAATAGAAAAACGTTTACAGTTTTGTAAAGTGGTTTTAGAGTAAAGAATCATAAGTAATAATTAAGTTTGTGTATTTTTAAATTGTTGGAACAGCTTCAATGATAAATAATAAAATAAATTGGGTACCTTAAAGGATTTATAAGATCACTTATTTTATAAACAGGCAAAAATATCAACTGGGGCACTTTCATTGAATCCTTATCCCTTACCTATATATTACTATCTATGAGACCCACCCGTGACTATCCTTCCCCACTCTTCTTAACCTAACTCCATATTAATTACAAAAAACAGTTGGAGAGATATACAATGATCATACACTGGTCAGTTTGACCAAGCAAACACCAACACTTACCTATGACACATTCTGGTTCTCTTATCTACTGCGTACATTTCCTTTATATCATAGCAAAACAACAGTGTTCTCGTGAATTGCCATACACTATACTATATACTCATTCTTTGACTGTATGCTAGTTGATAAATAAAACATTTGAAAAAAAAAATGACATCCATAGACCATAATTTTAAGAAAAAATAGATATGCCTTTCACCAAAAATTCACTAATGATGAATCAATCATTGTCTTTTAAAACACATGTACTTTGCAAATTCACTAGCAGTCAATGTTTGGTGAATGTCAGATTCCCTGCTTTATAAATATGCCCCTACGTACTCTCTTGCCAGTTTTTCTAGTAAGTATCTCTCCTCTTCAAAAGACAATTAGGCTTTCTATCAGTTTCAACAGCCTGGAAGCCAGCATGAAAGCAATGATGTGTAGTTAGTTAAAATTGTCTTTTCACTTTATTGCTTTTAGCTCTCTTCACTATGTCTGACACATCAGAGAGAGAAACCACTTATTAAGGTACATGCTGTAGCACAGGACACTAATGTTCTACTTTTTTTGGCTGTTTGTTGATCTATTACTGTCAAAAGATAGAATTTTTTTAGGGCTCATTTACGTATATATATATATATATATATATACATTTTGGGAATGCCCGCAGGACAATGGACTTCTTCCAGGAGAATAACATCACTCTTTTGGCCCATCCTGCGTGTTCCCCTGATCTAAATCCAATTGAGAACCTTTGGGGATGGATGGCAAGGGAAGTTTACAAAAATGGACAACAGTTCCAGACAGTAGATGGCCTTCGTGTGGCTGTCTTCACCACTTGGAGAAATGTTCCCACTCACCTCATGGAAACGCTTGCATCAAGCATGCCAAAACAAATTTTTGAAGTGATCAACAATAACAGCAGAGCTACTCATTACTGAGTTCATGTTTGGAAGTTGGATTTCTTTTGGGGGGGGTTTAGTTTTTTTTTGGTGGTGTGGTCCTAAACTTTTGATCAGCTGAAAAACAGCCTGTTTCAGTTTATTTGTTGTTTTCATTAAATTGAATGCTCAAAAAATGTTTTGTCTCACTCTCATTTCTTCTTGTTGCATGTTGAAGCTCTACTTGGAACCTTGATTTTTTGCCATTTTTCAAGTGGTCTTAAACTTTTGATCAGGACTGTTTATATATATTGTACAGGACGCCGTGGCTGGGTCCTGGAAGGACATTATATTTCCCCTCTGTTTGGACTGTGGTGCCTGGAAGGGAATGGAAAGGGTTAACGCACCTGTCTAAGGAAGTAGTTTAAAGCAGACAGGAAGTTGCAGGTGAGAGGTGAAGGAGTATAGTGGAGTCAATTGGTAATGGTGGAGAAGTGAAAGCAGTGGAAGCTATGAGAAGCTGTGAACAACTTTAAAAGGACTTGGCAGTGTCCTGCCTGAAAGCCTGCTACTGAAGGACTTACCTGCAAGGACTGTTTAACTGCGATAGCAGTTCTGAAATGTTATTTCTTTTGTTTTTGCTGCTGCAAAGCCATTTAAGTTTAATAAACCTCAGTTTTGATTTAAAAAGCCTGTGTCCTGCGATCAAGCTGGTCCCCCAAACATTACAATATATATATATATATATATATATATATATTATACAGGTCATTCTCAAAAAAATAGCATATTGTGATAAAGTTCATTATTTTCTGTAATGTACTGATAAACATTAGAATTTCATATATTTTAGATTCATTACACACAACTGAAGTAGTTCTAGCCTTTTATTGTTTTAATATTGATGATTTTGGCATACAGCTCATGAAAACCCCAAATTCCTATCTCAAAAAATTAGCATATTTCATCCGACCAATAAAAGAAAAATGTTTTTAATAAAAAAAAAAAGTCAACCTTCAAATAATTATGTTCAGTTATGCATTCAATACTTGGTCGGGAATCCTTTTGCAGAAATGACTGCTTCAATGCGGCGTGGCATGGAGGCAATCAGCATGTGGCACTGTTGAGGTGTTATTGAGGCCCAGGATGCTTCGGTAGCAGCCTTAAGCTCATCCAGAGTGTTGATTCTTGCGTCTCTCAACTTTCTCTTCCCAATATCCCACAGATTCTCTATGGGGTTCAGGTCAGGAGAGTTGGCAGGCCAATTGAGCACAGTAATACCATGGTCAGTAAACCATTTACCAGTGGTTTTGGCACTGTGAGCAGGTGCCAGGTCGTGCTGAAAAATGAAATCTTCATCTCCATAAAGCTTTTCAGCAGATGGAAGCATGAAGTGCTCCAAAATCTCCTGATAGCTAGCTGCATTCACCCTGCCCTTGATAAAACACAGTGGACCAACACCAGCAGCTGACATGGCACCCCAGACCATCACTGACTGTGGGTACTTGACACTGGACTTCAGGCATTTTGGCATTTCCCTCTCCCCAGTCTTCCTCCAGACTCTGGCACCTTGATTACCGAATGACATGCAAAATTAGCTTTCATCCGAAAAAAGTACTTTGGACCACTGAGCAACACTCCAGTGTTGCTTCTCTGTAGCCCAGGTCAGGCGCTTCTGCCGCTGTTTCTGGTTCAAAAGTGGCTTGACCTGGGGAATGCGGCACCTGTAGCCCATTTCCTGCACACGCCTGTACACTGTGGCTCTGGATGTTTCTACTCCAGACTCAGTCCACTGCTTCCGCAGGTCCCCAAAGGTCTGGAATCGGTCCTTCTCCACAATCTTCCTCAGGGTCCGGTCACCTCTTCTCGTTGTGCAGCGTTTTCTGCCACACTTTACCCTTCCCACAGACTTCCCACTGAGGTGCCTTGATACAGCACTCTGGAAACAGCCTATTCGTTCAGAAATTTCTTTCTGTGTCTTACCCTCTTGCTTGAGGGTGTCAATGATGGCTTTCTGGACAGCAGTCAGGTCGGCAGTCTTACCCATGATTGCGGTTTGGAGTAATGTTTTTAAAAGCCTCAGGAATCTTTTGTAGGTGTTTAGAGTTAATTAGTTGATTCAGATGATTAGGTAAAGAGCTAGTTTAGAGAACCTTTTCATGATATGCTAATTTTTTGAGATAGGAATTTGGGGTTTTCATGAGCTGTATGCCAAAATCATCAATATTAAAACAATAAAAGGCTTGAACTACTTCAGTTGTGTGTAATGAATCTAAAATATATGAACGTCTAATGTTTATCAGTACATTACAGAAAATAATGAACTTTATCACAATATGCTAATATTTTGAGAATGACCTGTATATATATATATATATATATATATATATATATATATATATATATATATATATATATATATATATATATATATTAAAGTAATATTTATTTACAGTGAAAGCAAACCGTGAACACAGTTAACACAGCACACAGTAAACATGAAATACCCCACACAGAACCAAAAACCCTGCTAGCTGTTGAACCTGAACAAGTAAATATATATACAGACCAAGCTAGGGACAAGGGTACAAGGAATTCAAGGTTGCAAGGAAGGGGGGATCATGGCTGGGGACAGAGCAGAGGGAGGCAGGAGCAAGGCAGAGGGGTGCAGACTGGATCAGGATAAGCAGCAAGGCAGGGACCAAAATCGTGACGTGGCAGGGAAGGGAGAAGCCTTAAGGCTCTGTTCACACCAAGGTGTATATATGCCTGAAGCGCGACGCTGCAGCAGCCCCTAAGACGCTGGAGGGATGATTTTACATTGCCCTCTATGGAGATGGTTCACATCTCCACGCTGAACGCCATACGCCTGCCGCCTGAAAACAAGTCTCGGACCTTTTTTTCAGGCGGCTTTCGGCGTTCGGCATAGGAGATGTGGACCTGGGGGTAAGCTGCATTCACAATCGCGGCGTTTTGTCACCGCAAATCGCGGTACAAAACGCCGCAATTTGTCGCCGCAATTCGCGGGGACAAAACGCCGCGATTAGGTACGCCAAGGTGTGAATGCAGCCTAAAATGGCCCCCTGGCAGATGGATACTAATTTGCCTGATTACCCCAGCCTGCCGGCTCCTTGGAGACACCTGCTGGTGGATACTGGAGCTGTAACACACAGCCCAGAACAGGATAGTGCCACCAGCAGGTGAACTTAATCCTAACATCCAGTGTAGTACAGCTGACCAGAAAGGGTGAATGAGAGTGCACAGCCACCATATCACATGATGTGGCCTCACATAATCTCCAGCAAAGCTCTGTAGTGTCCAAAAAAGCTCTATATAGAGACACTGGTGTGTAGTGCCATCTGGTTAAAATCTTGTGTTGTCACGTGTGTTGTGCTGTAAACACAGGCAGTAGGCACATGCACCTCTTGTGATGTTTTCTGTGCATTAAAACTTTTGGACGTTTTATACGATCCGTGGTGTGCTGGCAAATATGTTCATGTAGTAGGCAGGATGGTACATTCCTTCAAAATGCGTCAGCCGACAGTGGTCATTGCAATCTCCTGTTAGCATCTGGAGTCATCTAGACCAATTGCTGTCATCTGGACATTATATGTATTGCAAGTTTTCTTTCTATGTTTGTGAGCAGTTTTTTAACTACATTTTTATTAAAAATATACTCAAGGATAATGCTGGTTCACCAGTTTTTCAAATTTTTCCCCTTTTTTCTCTTTAGTAGGCAGGATGGACTGGAGAACTGGTGGTGTCTGTGAGCTCTACAATCAGCATTATCAGATAGCCAAGGGATAAGAGAATCAAAGCGTCAGATGGGAGGGCGGCCGCTTGCAGACCTGCCGCCGGAGGTGGCTGGAAAGTGGGGCGTGTCACACGGCTCTCACACGCTTCTGCAAGCTACAAGAAGACACAGTTATGTGAGGGGAGAGCCACAATGTGTCTCCAAGGCCCCACCTTTTTCTTCAGGCTCTGAGCCTTGTAAAGATCACAAACACCGCCGGAGTCAATCCATTTGGAGAGAAAATAGAAAATATTGATAGTCTTTTTATCTCAATGAGTATTTTAGGAGAAAGGGGGTTTCCTTGGTTTGGAAACATTTATTTAGTCTCATAATCATCAAATAATTTATATGTTTAATTTGAATTACTTTGCAAGTAGAAGTATCCAACATGGTAATTATGTATATATTTTTTAAATCAATAGTGTATGGTATTATGTTTGCGTGGTATTGGCTCAGTTTGAAAAGGGAAACATGTTTTATCACAGAATTATGTCTCCCATGTAGTAGATTTGATTATTTATGACAGTATTGTAAATGTTATTGCTTTTGTTTTCCACAGAGCGGATATTATAGAGCCCTAATGGAGCATTAAATTAATGAATATGCTGCTCCCCTTAGGTTTAATCACTGTTCAGTTTCATTAATGCCTTTAAAATCCATATTTTAATATTAACATTTTTTTCTGCAGATAATGCCTTGAGTTTGGTCATGATATCCATTCTAAACACCATGCAGTTTTTACTCTGCACATTGTCTGTGTACATGGTTAGTGATTGCCAAAGTTATAGCTAAAGGGATTTTCAAATGTAACTATTGTACAGATATTTGGTATACATATGGACAATCCTTAAATTCTTTTTAAGGTCTACAGTGCATCCAGAAAGTATTTACAGCCTTATTCCAAATTTTCATTATTTTCCTTAAAATTATACAAACAATACCCCATAATAACAACATGAAAGAAGTTTGTTTGACATTTTGCAAAATGTGTTAAAAATACAAAAACAAACTAAATCACATGCAAGGTTTTGGACAGTGAAAGGCCAAATAAGGCAGCACATATTAAATAGTTACAAACTTAGGGACACTAAAAGTGAGAGTTTAAAGGTGCCAAAAAAAGAGATAACAACTTATCACATCACTACCCAATGGGGAACTTTTTTGTCCATGTTTCAGGGCTGACTGCAATACCCAAGGCGTTGTGTACCTCATAAATTGCCAATGTGGAACATTTTATGTTGGCAAAACCACCCGCCAACTACGCCAATGAATCAATGACCGCATCTATTACTCCACAAGTGATAAGATGCTGACCCCATAAGTAGACATCTAGACATATACTATAGATTTAATCACTTGCTTACTGGGCACTTAAAAACCCCCTTCTGCCCAGACCAATTTTCAGCTTTCAGTCACACTGAATGACAATTGTGCGGTCATACAACACTGTACCCAAATTAAATTGTATAATTTTTCTCACAAATAGAGCTTTCTTTTGGTGGTATTTGATCACCCCTGCGGTTTTTATTTTTTGTAAAAAATAAAATCAAAAAACGATTAAACAAATTATATTTTTTTATATTTTGTTATAAAATTTTGCAAACAGGTAATTTTTCTCCTTCATTGAGGTACGCTGATGTGGCTGCACTGATGGGCTGCACTGATGGGCTGCCTTGATGGGCACCAATAAGGCGGCACTGATCGGCACCTATAGGCGGCACTGGTGGGCTCTGAGAAATGACACTGAGAGGTTTCACTGATGGGCATTGAAAGGTGACACTGGTGGGCACTGAAAAATGGCACTAATAGGTGGCAGTGATGGGCACTGATGGGTGGCAATAATAGGCACTGATCAGCACTGCTAGGTTACACTGATAGGAAGTATTACTAGGTGGCACTGATGAGGCACTGATTGGCACCACTGGTGGGCATTGATAGGTGGCACTATGGGCATTGCTTGGCACTGTGGGCACTGGCAGATGGGCACAGATGAGGCAGAATCGGCTCTTCCTCTTCGGGACTGATGTCCCTTGTACACAAGCTGGTGATCGGCTTTTTTTCTCCTGATGCTGTTAGCGTGAGGAGAAAAAAAAAACGATTACTGATCCTTTGTTTACATCATGTGATCAGCTGTCATTGGCTGACAGCTGATCACATGGTAAGGGGCCGGAACCGGACCCTTACAAGGATCTGTGATCACCCGAGTCTCAGTGACTCAGTGATCACAGTGCGCGCCACGTGCGCCCTGCTTTGCATGTGCAAAGGGGAGGTTGTCTATTAACGTCCTCCCAGATTTTCAGGTCCGCGCTGTAGCTATCATTCGGCTAAAGCGGGCCTCTAGTAGTTAATACATCAGTTGTCACCTTCCTGGTCCTGGCTGTTATCCAGCAAGATCCCAGGGGTGGCAACTGGGATTAAATAATTTTGCAACAGGAAACAAATTGATAGAACGCTTAAATGCTATACATCCACCTGGGATAAAGGATTTACAAACTTATAAATCTTTCTTATAGAAGTGGATGTCCTCTTTCCTCTTCCCCTCTTCCCCCTTCCCAACAAAACCCCCTCCCATATTTCCTCCCCCTTCCCCCCATCATTTAATGGCCACCTCTGATCAACCATGCCAACTTTTTTCCCGCATTTATATGTTTGAACTGTTCTAATTACTATATGTTTTTGTCCTTTTTGTCTTTTTTTTTCTGCTTTATGTGTTTTTTTTATGTCAGATGTCCCCAATGCTTTAATTAATCTTAAAACCTATTTTATATTTACAATCCTACAAATTTGCTCTTGAATATATAATATTTTATTATGTGTACATATTCTTCTATTTTTAAAGGACCTTATGTTTTGCATTTCTCATTGTGTGGATGACTCCTATACTACCTATAACTGGGCCTTTTGCCATATGTTAGTGCTGCGGGTTCGGATGTACAGCCAGAAGGCTCCCTTCTAATCAGTAGTGGTTGGGTTTTGCGGCTTGGAAAAGACTGGTTGCTGGGCTCTACCTTGTTGAGCACTTCCATGGCTGACCGCTAGGCTCCATCTAGCCAGTGGTACATCCCGATGGCCTTATGCATTCTGGATGATCAGCCTGGAGACACTACTGGGGGGAGCCATTGGCTTTCTGACTTCCATTGGGACGCTTGCCCTGCCAGACTCAGCACTACGATGGCCATGACTGCGAGCCACGCATGTACGATTGGGTGGGTTGCGCGCACACCCTATCACGGCCGGGTCAGGTGATGCAGGAACTCCGGCCACACACCTGATTGGGGCATGCATTTAAAAGCTGTGTGTGACAGCCTAACTCCATGGCACTACCCCCATCTGCGGCCTCCCTTACCCGGATGATCCTCACTTTATTGTAAACGCTGGTATGTAGTTTTTGTTTCCTTTTGCGAAACATGTAGAGCTCAGAACTCTGTTAAATTCCAGCATAGTCACACAAGCTTGGTTCAATTTGTGTTGACATTCTTGATCAGTTTTTGGAGTGTTCTAGTTGTCACTGTAGCCTATCTACAGTTTTTATATATACTGTGGCTTCTGTTTTATGTTTACAAATTATGTAAACATAATTAATTGGTGCCTAAAATGTCAATCCACCTACAACAATTTGAACATTTAACATTTAGGACGCGACACTGCGCTATCACAGGCACCCACAGATCCATCCTGTGTTGGCATCCTGCTAATTTTTAGATTCAACTTATCACATATAAATAAAAATGATTAATGTTTTATTTTATACAGTTTAAATAGTAAAAATGTATCACATCAACATGTGATTCGTGCAACAATGCAACCACTTCTGCTCTACATGTTTCGCCCAGAAGAGCTTCCTCAGGAGACTCAAGAGTGCTGCATGAAGTTAATGCTATAGATGAGAAGATAAGCATTTATAAATATCAAATTATATAAATGTCATTGTAATTATACAGACATAGAGAAATTGGAATGGGAATTTTTAGGTGCATAAACAACACAGGAAATATATCAAAAATACATTTTATTTGTACATTATTATATAAATAGATATAATATAAAAATCCATCATACAGTAAAATATGGTTTCAGATATGCATACAGACAAATTTCTCTACATGTTTCGCCATTCGATTTGGCTTCCTCAGGAGTTTTTTGTCATGCACTACTGAAACACAAGATAAGAAAAAACAAACAATATGAAGAAAACAAACAAAATATATGTCAATGATGCACATAAGGCACCAAAAGAGATTTACCTGGCCCCAGATTTTGCATACTCATGAGTAATAATTAAAGACAGAGAAGCCTCAAAGTTATTCTCAAATTTTCCGTAATAGGTGTCCACTCTAAAAAAATATATAATATAATACACAAAACAATCAGAAAATTCCATTCAGACAAAGCAGGGGCACAGATCTTAATAGCCATAATTATAGAATCAATACCTGATGAGTATAGATCAGGCAGAAAACAAAATAGGAACAAAAATAGCAAAACAAAACCTAGCCATGTTTCGGCACTAATTATACAATATATACAGGTCCTAACTACCAGTCTGAGCAAGCCTGCAGCTTGTCAGCTTTCACAGATACAGCTCAACAGCTTTTTTACCAACCTTTTGCTTTCACAGACCAGTGTTGTCTGTGTTTCCCTTACCAAGAGCAAAAGCTGTCTGTCTCAGGTGAGCCTAAATTATCCTGGGGAACAGAACCAAGATCCATACTAGACCATGGATCAGAGAATCTGTATGAGAGGAGCCTGGGAGATGTATAAACCCCAAACAGAACTTTTCCCGGCTCTCTCTGGGATGTTCTGCTACAAAATATGTACACGGATAACAGGGGCAATGCAAGAATAGGGGGAATCAGGACTAGGTACAGGAACAAGGCAAGCATCAGTAAGGAGACAGGATACAGGAATAGCTCAAGAGCAGGATGGATCTGGCAACAAGTAAAGCAATCAACACACTGACACAAATTGCAATAGCAGAGGTGGGACTTAAAGTGTTACTAAACCCACAACAGTAAAATCAGTTTGTATATGCAGTAAAGAATGCTTGTTATACTCACTGTGGAACCTAAGGGGTTAATCCTCTGCATTGTATATAAATGCTGTGTGATCCTGTCTCTCTAATCCTATTTAACTGACTCCCATCTTGTGATAGAACACATCATTAGGGGTCAGGTTACACATGCTCAGTTTTTCTTGAAAGAGTGCATATGATCGGCACAGGGCCAATCAGCACTGTCCAGACAGAGGATCAGGGGAGAATGAAAATACCTCCTACAAGCTTTAAGAAGAGACTGATACAAGTCACAAAATTGCTATATACTGCTGATGAGCAAAAGTTTAAGTTTACTAAAACAAATGCATTTCCATGTTCTGTGTACTATGGGAGACCAGATCAAGTGAATTCAGGTTTTGGGTTTAGTAACACTTTAACTGCCGTCCCGGAAGAACTGGGTGCAGGAACCTGCATGCTGCTGGGAGACGCCTGTTGGTGCTCACTAGAACTACAGCTTTCAGCCCAGAGAACGACAGTGCCATCAGCAGGTGAACATGGGAACTTGGGAGCTTACTGACAGTAACAGATTTTGAGCCGGCGTAAGCGCGCCTAAATCAAATGAGGAACAGGGGGGCGTGTTTTATGTAAACTAATCATGACCCCACGTTAATTACGCTTTTTTCGAAAGGCGCATGCGCTCGCATGCTCAGTATCACGTTGAATTTTTAAATTAAATTACGCCCGCTCAATGCCTAGTCGACGTGAACGTAACTTACGTCCAGCCCCATTCATGGACGACTTACGCAAACGACGTAAAACACGACGCTGTTCGTACCTATGTCTTACGTAAACGACGTATCTTGCTATGCCGGGCGCACGTACATTCGTGAATCGGCGTATCTAGCTCATTAGCATATCCGACGCAGAAATCTACGGAAGCGCCACCTAGCGGCCAGCGAAAATATGCAACTAAGATACAACGGTGTAAGAGACTTACGCCGCTCGTATCTTAGCCGAATTTATGCGTAACTGATTCTAAGAATCAGCCGCATAGATACAACGGCTCTCATTCTGACTTACGACGGCGTACATGACGCTACGCCGTCATAAATCCTTTGAGAATCTGGGCCATAAAGTCTACCAACTTTTGCTTTGAAGAACAACAGTTATTATTATTTATTTATTTTCCATTTAAGTTTTTTATTGGAATTTTTGTACATACAAAAGAGTCATACGTCATTGAAACAAGTAAACATACAAGAGTGTAGGACATCATCACATGGTAGCATTAATTTTACAGCTTGAAGATAACTTGGATGCATGGTAGATACAGCAGATTAGTCGGCATCCTCAAACAGGTCTTATAACTAACTTCATAGGTCCCAACATGGGCAATTAGCATTGGTAAATGATGCATAACGGAGGTACAATTGCAACAAGCAAAGGTGAGGCATCAAGCAGTAAAATGAGTACAGGTAGGGAAGTAAATAGAGAAGTAAATAATAATAACAATAATAATTATAAAAGAAAAGGGAAGTAAGGGAGGGCCAAGGCCCAGGGGGGGGAGGGGGGAAGGGAACGGGATGGGAAGGGAGTGGGAAGGGGAAGAGAGAGGGGGAGGGAGTGGGAGAGAGAGTGAGAGTGAGATGGACCTAGTAGTTAAGACCAGTACAAAGTGTATTAATACCAGGGCATGGAGAGAACCTCCGCTGAAACGTAAGTAATCATTAATAGCTCATAAGCAAACGGTTAACTAAGGTAAACCAAGATAAGGTCACTCCTTATACCACTCAGTCCATATTAGCCATCTCCTATCAAAGCTCCTCCTCTGTCCAGCTCTGGAGGCGATTAGGGATTCGTAAATGCAGTTGTCGCGAGTGAGGGAGAGTACGTTTGAGAGATTGGGGACTACATTGGATTTCCAGTTCCGAGTAATGAGGGATCTGGAGGCTAGCAGGAGGTGTGTAACCACAGTTCGGAACTGAGGGGGGAATTTGTCAATGTTTAAGCTTAGCAGAGCCAGGTCAGGTCCCGGCCGCGTAATAATACCTGTAATAGAGGATATACATCTGAACACACTGTTCCAAAAGCTAGTCAAGTGTTTGCACTTCCAAAAAACGTGCATAATGTTACCCACCTCTCCACATCCCCTCCAGCACAGAGGCGAATTAGCCAACGAGAATTTGGACATCCTGTATGGCGTGAGGTACCACCTTAAGGAAATCTTCTGGGCAAGTTCCCAGTGGTTTGAGCATTTAGAGGCCTTGAAGACCGAATTGAGAGCGACCTGCCACTGTGAGTCCGTGTAGGTCTTGCCAAGGTCCGCCTCCCATTTCAGGAATGGGGGGGCCTTGACGAAGGTGCGTCTATGCTGGAGTAGAGTGTAGAAAAGGGGTATCCCTTTGATCGGGGGAGTGGAGGACGTGAAAAATTTCCACACTTGGGCCGGGAGGAGAATTTTGGGGCTGTTAACTGATTGTAGGAAATGAGATATTTGGCAAAATTGATATGTGTCATTCGAGGAGAGGTTGTACATGGACTGGAGGAGCTGAAAGGAGACGAGGCAGCCCTCGCGGAAAAGATCCGAGACGTGGGTGATGCCCCTGCTTCTCCAGTCCCCAAGATTGATATTGGGGATAGCACTCATTAGGGTCTAAATGGGGATTGGTACTTCCACCATTTCGTCTCGAGGGTCGGAGATGAGTCCAAGGTCCCTCCAGGCCCCCAAGGAGGCTCGAATGGACAGGGGAAGCTGGTGTAGGGAAAAGGGTCTCAACCTATCAATAAATAGTAAGGAGGGTAGGTCCTTAGTGGGGCTTAGTGACCTTTCGATGCTGCACCAAGGGACCACCGGAGGGTCAGAAAACCATGTCTTTAGTTGGTTCAGGAGGGTTGCGCGGTAATAGTCCCTTATATCCGTAATACCCATGCCACCGGCAGATCTATGTCTAGTTAGTGTTTTAGAGCATCTGGGTCTTCGTGCGCTCCACGCGTAGGTTCGCAAGATAGAGTTCAAGGATCTCAGGTGGGGGGGCTTTACGGGGACAGGAAGCGTGCGAAAGACGTACAGGATCTGGGGTAGCAGTAACATCTTAAAGGAAGCCAGACACCCAGACCAGGAGAGTTCTGTCTTAGCTAGCCGGGTGGACTCCTTCAAGAGTTTCCCTATTAGAGCTGGGTAGTTGGCATCCGCCAATCCCGAAGGGTCTGCCGTGATCTGGAGGCCTAGGTACGAGATGCTATGTGTGGACCACGCATATGGGAAGGCACCTTCCAAATAGGCCCGGTCAGAGGGAGGGAGATGGATAGGCAGTATGACCGACTTGGAGCAATTGACTTTATAATAGGAGATGTTACTGAAGGACTGGAGAACACTTTGGATGTGGGGGAGTGATTTAGCAGGGGATGTTATGGATAGGATGATGTCATCGGCAAATAAATTAATCTTATGGAGTGTGTCTTGGATAGAGAAACCTAGGATTTGGGAATGGGTTCTGATTTTTTCGGCCAGTGGTTCGATCAAGAGGTTAAAAATCGAGGGGGATAGGGGGCACCCCTGACGTGTCCCATTAGATATTTGGAAAGGTTGGGAAAGGAAATTAGAGGAGTAGACCTGGGCCAGGGGATGAGAGTAGAGGGCCAGGATAGCTGATACAATAGGACCCCGAAACCCAAACTTAGTTAAAGTCTGGGACATTTAGCCCCAGTGGACCATGTCTAACGCCTTCTCCGCATCCAAAGAAAGGAGCAGAGAAGGCGTTCGAGAGGCCCAAGCGTGCTGCACCACCCCAATAATCCTGCGAGTGGCGTCAGAAGCTTGTCTGCCTACCGTAAAACCGGACTGGTCTGGGTTGATTAATGATGGCAAAACAGTTAAAAGTCTGTGGGCGAGGATTTTGGCATAGAGCTTAACGTCAGTATTTAATAGTGAGATGGGGCGAAAGTTGGAAGGGACATCAGGGGGTTTGCCGGGTTTTGGTATAGTCACAACATAGGCGTTTAACATCTCAGGGGGGAGGCTGGCAGATGACATGGCCTGTGAGAACACAGAGCGTAAGGTAGGGGCAAGGAGATTGCCGAAGGTCCTGTAATAGTCATTTGATAGCCCATCAGGACCAGGAGATTTACCTAGGGGCATCTTGGCTATCGTTTTCAGAATTTCCTCAACTGTGATGGGGGCATTTAAGTTCTCAAGTTGAGAAGGGGACAGGGTGGGTAGAGATAGATCGGCCAGAAATTTTTGTATGTCCTGGTCTGTGGGCTGTGGGGTGTTACCGTCATCCTTTAGATTATATAAGGATGAGTAGTAGTCAGCAAATGAGTTGGCAATGTCGTTCGGGTCGTACAGCTTGCTATCATTTGTCGGGTTGCGAATAAAGGGGATTTTCGTACATGTCCTCTGGTCCTTAAGGTGACG
Organism: Rana temporaria; assembly: GCF_905171775.1. NCBI lineage: Eukaryota > Metazoa > Chordata > Amphibia > Anura > Ranidae > Rana > Rana temporaria. The sequence goes on along the minus strand of NC_053491.1, from coordinate 288,239,284 downwards.
AGCTAAAAATTTGCCAGCTTTGTTTCCAGAGGAGTAGTACGTCATCTTCAGGGCTTTAACAAATTTGTTGTGGGATTCTAGGAGTAGGCGTCTAAGGTCACATCTAAGCTTAACCAGTTTGGCCGACAGATCTGGGCTAGGTGAAGTCCTATTTTGTGTCTCTATGGATCTGATCTCCCGCAGGAGAAGGTCAACCTTCAAGGTCCTTTGGTGTTTCAATCTCAAGCTAATTTGGAGTAGAACACCCCTGATGAAGGCTTTGTGGGCGCGCCACAGGACGGTTGGATCTGCAACCGAACCCTCATTGATCTCAAAAAATTCAGTCAGCTGTTTAGTGATGTTATTTACCTGGTCTGGCATTTGAAACACTCCCACATTGGCCCTCCAGACACAAGCAGGGTTGGGGGTCAACTCCTCCGCCAGTACAATAGAGACGGGTGCGTGGTCTGACCACGAGATGTCGTGAATGGAGGAGGAGGAGACTACCCCAAGCAGGGACCTATCCACCAAGATCAGATCGATACGGAAGTATTGTGCCTTGCTGAATGGAAAGTGAAGTTGCGTTCATTGGAGTGTTGACACCTCCAGACATCATAGTAGTCTTCTCTCAGAAGGGCAGGGAAAAACGTTGGAAGGGGACGTTTAGATTTTGAGGTTGTGTCAACACCGCAATCAACCGACATGTTAAAGTCACCACATATAATAACCTCTCCTTTTTTAACAGAAGAAATAATCTTGAACACCGTATTAACAAACCTGGCCTGGTGAACATTAGGGGCATAAAGATTAACAATTGTATAGGAACGATTATTAAATTCACCTATAATAATCAAATATCTGCCAGCAGGATCAGAAATCATCTCCCCGAGTTTGAATGTCACAGAGTCTCTGATAATGGTAATGACCCCTCTATGCTTCCTATTGGGGGCAGAGGCGAAGAATATGTGGGGGTAGTTCTTGTTTGTAGGGGAGGGGGGCTTAGAGGAGAGAAAATGGGATTCCTGTACACATAGAATGTCCGCCCAACAACAGTTATTATTAATGTAACCTATTGATAAGTTATTCCAATAAATCTACCTGGGAATGTCTGCAGTATTATAGATTCCCCAGTGACCGAGAGTTGTTTCCTGATGAGCTTAATCAGCTGGATCAGGCAACAGTCAGTTCATTTCTATGGCCAATTGTGGAGATGTAGGTCACCAAACTTTATTTTTATTAGACTACAAAAACAGTATTTACAGAATGTGTAACATCGTGTCTGTGGGGGATTTCTACTTTACTGTATAAAGCACATTAGCACTTTGAAGTCATCAGTTTGTCACTAACAAATTAATGGACCATTTAGGTGAACGTCCCATGAATCAGCAAGCTGCAGAGGATTACATTTAAAGACTATTTAATGGTTTTAGCAAATGTATTGAACAAGGTTCATTTGTTCTTATGCAATTTGAAAATGTCATTTAAGGACGATTACAACTTTTCTTATCAGCTTATACACTTAAATAAGTTTCCATACTGCTATTGAATATAGCTATAATACCTGTAACAAACGAGCTACATGTCCATATGCAAGATATATAATATACATTAAAAGATTATAACAGCTGGGGACATATAACAAACAAACACATTTCCATCTGTAGAATGAAAATACCATCTGTTTTTGGTGAGCTGTCATTTTAAATTCCCTGAAAGTATTTTTGGATCATTTTCTTTTTGTATTGTCACTTACTAGTTATTTTACATATTTTAATGTTTATTTTTTTTTTTTTTTTTAGATTCATGTAATTATTTCACATGTCAGGTGCTAAGTGATAAAATACATTGTGGGCTTTGTTCAGGTGTTCACATATGCTGCATCAAGTGAAAAAAAAATACTACATCAAAATGCTTGTGATTTATGATTTTTTTTTTTCAGTTTGATTTTCTCATAACAAGAGAATCTTCCTGCCATTCTTTGTCACACAACAGCAAGTCTCTGTGTCCCAGCCTCTCACCCACAATGCCACCATGTTTTTTGTTTTGTTTTTTATTATAGATCATTGATGTAATTTATGGGAGCTAACCTGAACTACCTAATATTGTATAAATATTTAATTCCATGCATATTTAAATTGGACTTAAAAGGTACAATAGATACAATATGTACTGACACACTATTGAATAATTTTATGAAATAGCAATACTAAAAAGCTGCATTTATATTAGACATTTATTTGTATGTATAATCACATAAAAACAAAGTTGCCTCTTAGCTCAGGCTTCAACAAGTTGCAATAGACTTCACATCATAGGTACTAAATCATAATAATATTGTTGGTACATTATTTATTACACATCAAAATATGTCATCAGCTGACAACCATGATAAGCCTTTTTTTGTGGTAAGTGACCCAATAGGATCTACAGACAGAAAATGAGCAATTAGATGTAATAAAGGTCTATGCCTATCCCAACATTTGGGAATGTAGTTAAAAAAGAAAAATACCTTTAATCATTAAAGAGGGATCCAAACTCATTAAGTAGGCCATCGATCCCCCCAGTGGGGTTTAAATCTATGTACATCTATATATTAGATAGAATAAAGGGATTGGGGGGGTGGGGGATTATCGCAGTGCCAAAATAGAAACCAGACATATTTTTTATCAAAAGTAGAAAAGATATTTATTGTTTGTACATAGATCAAATTTGATTTATAAGACAACAGAAAAAAGTGAATTGTGGGAGCTGTACATCGAGATAAAGTTGTTGATCAAGTCTACCCTACTAGTTTCGCCAGACACTGGCTTCCTCAGGGGATTTAAGACTAAATCATCTCAGTAGAAGGCTCTAAAATAGAACAAAACAAATTTAGCACTTTCATTAATAGATATACAGTAAAACGATTTTGTATGTCATTATTATTACACAGTTCAATTCAAAATAAAATAATAAATAGTTTGGCTAGAATAAGTGGCGAGGCATCAGAGGGTGCATCAGTACTGGGGGTATTAGGGATTCATGAGCCACTTTATGCACTCTTTTATTGGGGACCTTGGTTTCTGATGCCTCGCCACCTATTCTAGCCAAACTATTTATTATTTTATTTTGAATTGAACTGTGTAATAATCTGTCAAGTGGAAGGAAAATGATAAAAGGTTTTCACATTTTTTACAAATAAATATGTGAAACGTGTGGCGTGCATTTGTATTCAGCCCCCCTGAGTCAATACTTTGTAGAACCACCTTTTGCTGCAATTACAGCTGCAGGTCTTTTTGGATATGTCTCTACCAGCTTTGCACATCTACAGTGACATTTTACCCATTCTTCTTTGCAAAATAGCTCAAGCTCTGTCAGATTGAATTGCATCTGTGAACAGCGATTTTCAAGTGTTGCCACAGATTCTCAATTGGATTTAGGTCTGGACTTTGACTGGGCCATTTTAACACATACTGTAAAGATGCTTTGATTTAAACTATTCCATTGTAGCTCTGGCTGTATGTTTAGGGTTGCTGTCCTGCTGGAAGGTGAACCTCTGCCCCAGTCTCAAGTCTTTTGCAGACTCTTTTGCCTCATACAGACGACCAGTTTTCCTGTTGGAAAAACTGCAGTGAGAGCTTTTGGCCGGGAATTCCGACTGTGTGAAAAAAAAAAAAAAAAAAAAAAAAGAGAGCAGGATTTATTTTTCCCCGTTTTTTTCCCACTTGACAGGAAAAAATCCTAGCGGGAAAACCGTTTATCTGTATGCTTTTCCAATGGGAAAAAAATGTGCATGCTTGGAATCAAGTATGAGACGTGAGCGCTCGTTCTGGTAAAACTAGCGTCCTTAATGGAGATAGCACATTTGTCACGCTGTGACGGACTGAAAAGCACGAGGCTCAAAAGCGTGAATCATCTCTCACCAAACTTTTACTAACACAAGGATCAGCAAAAGCAGCCCAAAGGGTAACACCTTTGGAATTGAACTTCCCCTTTATAGTGCCGTCGTATGTGTTGTACGTCACCACGCTTTGGAGGTATGGAATTTAGTCTGGCCGTGTGTATGCAAGACAAGCTTGGCTGGAATTCCGTCGGGAAAACCATAATTTTTTTATCCAACGGGAAAACCGGTCATGTGTACATGGCATAACAGGTTTTCTTCTAAGATTGCCCTGTATTTGGCTTCATCCATCTTCCTATCAACTCTGACCAGATTCCCTGTCCCTGCTGAAAAAAAATCATCCCCACAACATGATGCTGCCACCACCATGTTTCACGTTGGTGATCATGAGTTCAGGGTGATGTGCAGTGATAGTTTTCCGCCACACATAGCATTTTGCTTTTAAGCCACAAAGTTAAATTTTGGTCTCATCTAACCAGAGCACCATCATTTCACATGTGTGCTGTGTCCCCCACATGGCTTCTCGCAAACTGCAAACATGAATTTGTATTGCTTTTTTTTAACAATATCCTTCTTCTTGCCACTCTTCCATAAGGCCTCATGCACACTGGATGTTTTTTGACATTTTTACAGCAGCTGTTTTTGGCTGTAGACATTTTTTCTGCTGTCATTAAACTCTCCATCATGTTATCCTATGTGTCCATGCACACATAGGCTGTTATCAGCAGTTTTGGGCAGTAGTGGGTTCTGAGAGACGTTGTTCAGCTGTACAAACACTCTAACGCTTATAAACGCTGATAAACATTGATAAACACTCATAAACTTCACTCTCCATCATTTAACGTTTTTGATCCATTGAAAAAATCCAGCTAAAAAACACTATTGCAAAAACGTTGAAAACAGTTGAAAAACTCACTGCAAAACTCCATGCAAAGCTACAGTAGGTGCACGCGATATTGTGTCAATCTCGCTCCCTTTCTCGGCGAGATTGACCACCTACAAGCCCCATCGCGGGAGCCAGCGCCGAGCTGGCTTGCCGCGATAGAGACAAAGCCGTCATAGAAGCGACGGGAGATCCGACTTGGATTCCCGCCAATTCTACACGTGTGTGGCGTTTGTTATGAATCCTGAGGGGGAAGTCCCCGCCGGATTTTAAATAAAAATCCGGCATGGGTTCCCCCTCAGGAGCATACCGGGCCCTTAGGTCTGTTATGGGTTGTAAGGAGAGCCCCCCTACGCCGAAAAAACGGCGTAGGGGGTCCCCCTACAATCGATAACAGACCCGTATCCAAAGCACACTACCCGGCCGGCCAGGAAAGGAATGGGGACGATCGAGCGCCCCCCCCCCCTCCTGAGCCGTACCAGGCTGCATGCCCTCAACATGGGGGGGTTGGGTGCTCTGGGGCAGGGGGGCGCACTGCGGGGCCCCCCCACCCCAGAGCACCCTGTCCCCATGTTGATGAGGACAGGGCCCCTTCCCGACAACCCTGGCCGTTGGTTGTCGGGGTATGCTCTGTACCTACCCATGTGATACCTACCCACGTGGGTAGGTATCACATGGGTAGGTACAGAGCATGATGGGACTGTGAGGCCTATATAGGTCCGATGCAAGCCGCGCACCCGTCATTTCAGCGAGAAGAGCCGGCGTGTCAACATCGGGAGAAGAAAAGAAGATGACGTCACAGCCCAGAAGAAGAAGAATATGTCATAGCACGGAAGAAGAAGATAGACGTTCAGCGCTGAAGGAGAAGGCACCGGACAGCTGGAGGAAGGACCGGGGTGCGCCGAGTCAACAGCGGAGAGCGGCGAACATAGCAGAAGACCCCCGGAGAGTGAAGAAGACCCCCCGGATAGCGGAAGAAGAAGCACACCACCCCCCGCCGAAGACGTCGGAGGAAACCCGCCGAGGAGTGGGCGCTTTTATAAAAGCGACCCCCCCCGGCGGTGGAAGAGAACCGGACGGCGGCGAAGAGCGGCCCCCACCCGAAGACGTCAAAGAAGAAGCCCCCCCTGGTAAAAAGAGCTAAAGAAGACAGGGGGCGGCCTCCGGAGCAGACTAATAAATTATTTTAAAAACTCTTGTGTTGTGTTTATTGACTTTAACATTTTTCCTCCAGGTGAATGGGTAGGGGTACGATGTACCCCATATCCATTCACTTAGGGTGGGGGGCCGGTATCTGGGGGCCCCCTTATTAAAGGGGGCTCCCAGATTCCGATAAGCCTCCCGCCCGCATACCCCGACAACCAACGGCCAGGGTTGTCGGGAAGGGGCCCTGTCCTCATCAACATGGGGACATGGTGCTCTGGGATGGGGGGGCCCCGCAGTGCGCCCCCCTGCCCCAGAGCACCCAACCCCCCCATGTTGAGGGCATGCAGCCTGGTACGGCTTAGGAGGGGGGGCGCTCGCTCGTCCCCACTCCTTTCCTGGCCGGCCGGGTAGCGTGCTTTGGATACGGGTCTGGTATGGATTGTAGGGGGACCCCCTACGCCATTTTTTCGGCGTAGGGGGGGCTCTCCTTACAACCCATAACAGACCTAAGGGCCCGGTATGCTCCTGAGGGGGAACCCATGCCGGATTTTTATTTAAAATCCGGCAGGGACTTCCCCCTCAGGATTCATAACAAACGCCGCACACGTGTAGAATTGGCGGGAATCCAAGTCGGATCTCCCGTCGCTTCTATGACGCGCTTGCTGGAATGTGCTGTCACCATTCAAGCGAGTGCGAGATGTCGGCACCCTGTCGCCGAGAATCAGCGCGATGCTGTCGTGCTAAAAACACATTCTCGGCGGCAGGTACTGTACTGGTGTTTTCATAACATTATTTTAACGTCCAGCGTGCATGAGGCCTAAAGGCCAGCTTTGTGGAGTGCAGGACTAATAGTTGTCCTGTGGACAGAATCTCTTACCTGAGCTGTAGCTCTCTGCAGCTCCTCCAGAGTTCCCTGATTAATGCTCTCCTTGCCTGGCCTGTCAGTTTAGGTGGACAGCCATGTCTTGGTAGATTTTCAGTTGTGCCATATTTTTTTTTTCATTTTCAGATGATGGATTGAACAGTGCTCCATGTGATGTTCAAAGCTTGAGATATTTTTTTTTATACAGTCCTTTGCAAAAGTATTCACCCCCTTGGCTTTTTACCTATTTTGTTACATTACCGCCTTTAGTTTTTTTTTTTACCTGAATTATATGTGATGGATCAGAACACAATAATCTAAGTTGGTGAAGTAAAATTAGAAAAATAGATACGTAAAACTATTTTTCAGAAATAATAAACTGATAATTGGCATTTGTGTATGTATTCACCCCCTTTGTTATGAAGCCCATAAAAAGCTCTGGTGCAACCAATTACCTTCAGAAGTCACATAATTAGTGAAATGAAGTCCACCTGTGTGTTCAAAGCCTAATCAGACCCAATATGCATGTCCATAAGTTTTACTTGACCATCAGGTCTGCCTATGGTTTGCAGATACAAATATGTGCAACATGACCTACATGCATGTGTCCCATGTATGGTTATACATATTATATAAGAAGGGTATTACCTGATTATTTTAACAGTTGTTTTTCACTGCTCAATAGTTTCATAATATTGAGGACACTTGGAGTCCTGTCTGCTGCACAGCTATTACTTCATCCACTCTTTCTTTCTTACTCGCTAGGGGGATAACCTTTGGGAGAATGGATCTGGTGGTCCTAGTTAGAAATGGAGGCAAGGCAGGGCAATGTCATTATCATAAATTATTTATTACTATACTTTTCATAATTATTATCAATATATTTACTGGGCAGACAAAGCTACTCAGACATCAAGGGCTTGTTGTTTCTTAAATGTTTTGCAGGACAGTTTTGTGTGTCAATTGGTAGAGGGCCTAACTAGAAATGATGCTCTACTGGACCTACTAATTGCAAACAACACAGATCAGATTGCAGATATGGTAATACGGGATAACTTGGGGAACAGTGATTACAGAATAATTCAGTTGAACATAAATCATAGGAAAAGGAGACATCAGGGTCATACAAGAATACAAAATTCTCGAAGAGCCAACTTTACTAAACTGCGCTCCATATTGTTTGACATTAAATTGGATCAAAGTCTAAGGCTTGATTCACATATATGCATGTTGCTTTTGAGCATTTCTGTAGTGCTTTTTGCGGTGCTTGCCGCGTTTTTGGACATACATGTTCACCCCGATTTCACCGCGATCTTGCAGCGATTTGCGCTTTGCTTTTTTTTTACACTGTATATATCTGTTAACTAAGGCGGTGCGAGAAGCCAGCCACCACGTCCTTAACAAGAGGTCACGCCCCCTTGTTACATCACTGACCCATCATGCCCTGGGCGGTGACATCACCAGGGGTGTGGCCTCCATATGACATAATCTGATTGCCTCGCCCCATCATTATTAAAGAAATGCAGGACATCGGCGCCGACAGATCAGCGGTTTGCAGCATCAGAGGAGGGTCGTTGGAGGGGGCAGCGGCAGAGGAAGAAGAACACCAGACAAAGAAGACAGAAGAAGAGCGGAAGAAGAAGCAGGGGGAGAATGAGAAGATCAGAGGATGAAGATGTGGGAGAAGATGGAAGAAGACCGGATGAAGAAGAAGATATTTTTTATAAAAGACTTGTCAAAATCGGTCTACTGTATTATTTAACACTACACTACTTTTTTTGGGTGAATGGGTAGGGGTACAATGTACCCCATACTCATTTACATAGGTGGGCTGGGATGTAGGGGCCCCCTTGTTAAATGGGGGCTTCCAGATACAGAGAAGCCCCCCGCCTGCAGAACCCAACAACCACCGTGCAAGGGTTGTCGGGAAGAGGTCCTTGTTCCCATCAACATGGGGGCAAGGTGATTTTGGGTGGGGGGCACAGATCCCCCCCACCCCAAAGCACCCATCCCCCCATGTTATGGGCACGTTGTCTGGTATGATTCAGGAAGGGGGAGCGCTCGCTCGTCCCTCCCCTTCCTGACCTGCCAGGCTGCATGCTCAGATAAGGGTCTGGTATGGATTTTGGGGGGATTCCCACGCCATTTTTTTATTTTTGTGTGAGGGTCTTGGCATGGACCTGGGGGAGACCCCCATGCTGTTTTTTTCCACATTTTTTTTTAGCCAGAAAGCCAGCTGACAGCTGATGACTCATTGGTTGTTAAGGTCCCGGCCCCCTCCTTAGCAACCAGCTATATACAGTGTAAAAAAAAAGAAATAAAAAAAGGCAAATCACGTCAAAATCGCGCTAAAAACGCAATGCTTGCGTTTAGGATCTGAGTCTATGGAATTCTATTACATGCAAAACGCTGCATTTTGCGGGAAAAAAAAGTACCCGACCCTTTCCAAAAATGCATTGATGTGAACATGTTTCATAGCAACCCCCGTTAAAAAAATTCCCTGCATTTTTGCAAAATGCATCAAAAAACACATTAGTGTGAATAGAGCCTTAAGCTTGATACACACTATACAACTTTTGTTGTTCGATTTCCTTTAGATTTACCTTACACTTTGTAGTGCAAGGGCCTGCATGATTGCATACAAATTGAAAGTGTTTAAGTTTGACCTCAAATTATATGGTTTTGGTGTGTATTCAGCTTTAGAATAAAAAAACAAAAAAAAACATAGCAGGAAATTGGTTCTTTAAGAACATATTAAATAATGGCATTAGGGCGCATCCCAATGGGCAACAAATATAACAGAACTAAAGTTAAACCTGGGTGGATACATTTTACTTAAAAAGGCATATAAAGGAATGCAAATACAAAATAAATACATTTGGCATTGCAACATTAAAAATAATACATTAAGAAATGTAAGAGCACAATTAGGGCAGTTTAAATGGCAAATGAGAGACACATAGCAAAAGGTAAGTAGAAAAAAAGACCTAAACATTTTTTAAATATATTAAAAGGCAAGGTCAGAACATGCCTTTAAAGGATAATCAGGGTAAGTTGGTTAAAAGTGACAATGAGAAGGCAACTGAATTACATAATTTTTTTACAAAGAGAAATAAGGGGTATAACAAACAAGACTATATGGTTAGTAACACAATGTAGAATGTACCCTTGTGGCTAACAGAAGCCAGTGCTCAAAAAAGACTCAACAAATTACATAAATCACCAGAACCAGATGATGTGCACTTGAGAGTCCACAATGAACTTAGCCATGTTATAGATAAGCCAATTATTCATAATGTTTAAGGACAGCTTAGAAACTAGAATAGTACCAGCTGATTGTCAAAGAGCTAACATGGTACCAGTAGGGCCAATATATATACCTGAAAACTACAGTCCAGTCAGCCTAACAGCAATAGTATATAAACTATTGGAGAGGATTGGAAGGGGCCAGATCCCAAAAAATTCTGAAGAAAGGAATATTATTAGTAGTAATTAACATGGACTCAGGAAGGATCATTCTTGCTAGACCAGCTGGTTAACATTCTATGATGAAGTAAGCTGTAATTTGGATAGAGGAATGCCTGTACACATGTGGTGTATATGGATTTCACCAAAGGATTCAATACAATTTCCCATAAACACTTAATTTGCAAATTTACAAATTTAACCACTTCCATACCAGGTACTTACGCAGCTTCCCGCCCAAGCCAATTTTCAGCTTTCAGCACTGTCGCACTTTGAATGGCAATTGCGCGGTCATGCTACACTGTACCCAAACAAAATTGGCGTCCTTTTTTCCCCACAAATAGAGCTTTCTTTTGGTGGTATTCGATCACCTCTGCGATTTTTTTTTTTTGCGCAACAACTAAAAAAAGGCTGAAAATTTGGAAAAAAAATTAAGTTTTTATTTTTTTTCTGTTAATTTTTTTGTAAATAAGTTTTCTCTTTCAATTACGGGCACTGATATGGCGGCACTAATGGGCACCGATGAGATGGCACTGATGGACATCGATGAGGTAGTACTGACGGGCACAGATGAGGTGGCACTGATTGGCGGCGCTGGTATGCGACACTGATGGGCACACATAGGCGGCACTGATGGGCACACATAGGCGGCACTGATGGGCACACATAGGCGGCACTGATGGGCACACATAGGCGGCACTGATGGGCACACATAGGCGGCACTGATGGGCACACATAGGCGGCACTGGGCACTCATGGGCGGCACAGATGGGCACTCATAAGCGGCACAGATGGGCGGCACTGATGGATACTTATGGGTGGCACAGATGGGCACTGATAGGTGGGCACTGGGCATGGATGGGCACTGTGGGGTGGCACTGATGGACACTGGGGTGGCGCTGATGGACACTGGGGTGGCGCTGATGGACACTGGGGTGGCAGCACTTATTTTTGCCAGGTTGCCAGTCAGTGCCCATTTGTGGGCACTGACTGGCATCTTTTTTCTTTATGCTTTTTTTTTTATTTTATTTTTAGACTTTTTTTTTTTTTTTTTTGCCATTTTTTTTTTTTTGCCCACCCTGGTGCTCCAGGGTGGGCATCCCTGGTGCTCCAGGGTGGCGATCCGAGGGGGGGCTGCGCTGATAAACAATCAGCGCTAACCCCCCCTGTCAGGAGAGCCGCCGATCGGCTATCCTCTACTCGCGTCTGTCAGATGCGAGTGAGGAAGAGCCATCAACGGCTCTTCCTGTTTACATCGTGATCAGCCGTGGTTGGACACGGCTGATCACGTGGTAAAGAGTCTCCGCCGGAGGCTCTTTACCGAGATCGGAGATGCAGGGTGTCAGACTGACACCCCGCATCACCGATCGCCGCGATGCGCGCCCCCACGGGCTCGCGCGGCATGAAATCCTGCAGGACGTTCTAGAACGTCCTGTCAGGATTTCATAACCACTTCCCGGACGTAAATCGGCCATAGGCCGGGCGGGAAGTGGTTAAAGTCTATTGGCATTGAAGATGTGCATGTACCTGGATAGAAAACTGGCTACAGGGGGGCGCTTGCTCTGCACCTACCGAGACCAGATTGATACACAGCAAGGAGTCTGAAACTGACACAGCCTCCACCTGCTGAACCTGCACACTGCTGTAACCCACTAGAGCTGACCACAATGGTATACAGTAGCTCTAAGCCGAAAACAAAGCCATAGAGTGGCTGGAGGTTCCTAGCTCCACAGAAAATGGTCCCCGAGGGACATTGTAGTAAAACTACACTTCTTCCTGTCAGAAACCATGAGTCAGACTGAGACAGAAGTGCAATTAAATCACACTTGTTCAATAATAAAAAGATAAACAGAGCTGAGAAGGTACATGGGCCGAAATGACGACACTCCCTCTCTCCATCACTCTCCCTTTCTTTTCCCCTCTTTTCTTTCCTTTTTCTCTTTGGAGACCCCTAGTCTCCAAAGACTAGGGGTCTTTGATACTTAGAAGTTAAGTCTACTGCTCAGTTTAGCCATAACATGTGGTTAGTCCAGAAGGACAATGGCCAGCTTGCACTTCGCCATGTTGGCGGCACTGGTTTTAATAGGCAAGCTGGCATACTTGCAATTGCTAGGCAGAGATAACATGCACGCCCTAGGCTACTGTTAAGGTGTTTATTCTTTATGTTCCCCCTGTGGGCCTGGGGCTCTGTATGGCTGTATGTTATGTACATTTGAACCATTGACCAATAAAATTGTTATTGATAAAAAAAAAAGATAAACAGAGTAAGCATAGTCAAAACATAGCCAGAGTTCAGGAACCAGATCGGAAAGTCAGCCGAGCCAAATGTCATAGAGCCAGAGAAGAACGTAGTAGAACAGCAAGCAAGATCAGGAGCCAGAGGGTTGTGTCAGCCAAGCAAGTCTTCAACAGGAATGTAGGAGAGTCTCTGTGATGTTGACCAAGGCGAAGGCAGAGAGCAAGTGAACTAGAAGGCTTAAGTAGGCAGAACTGACGAGCCAGATCATCAACAGGTGAGTCACTGTGGAGAGATAGGAGCTGGCAATTAGCCGACAGCTGATTTCTTTTAAAATTTTGAAGGGAAAATGGAGCAGGAGCATTGGGAGGTTCTCTTCCTATGAGTTGGTTATTTCTGTATACATTTGCACTGTTTGTTTATCACATGCCGGAGGAAGAGTTCCTGCATGGTCATGAAACACTGCCTTTCTATGTAATCATACAAGAACTTTGTACGCTGAAACAAGCTTGTTGATGTGCTGGTGACGAATGTTATCCTTATCTACATGCTGTTTACATCACAATGAATAGCACAGAATTTTAAGTATATTGCAAAAAAGTGAACCACAAATCGCAGTTCCATTTACATGTAGATAACAGGCCTAAAAAAAATCCTGAATCTAGAGAGTAAGCTGCTGAAATCAATCAGCAGCTGCAATCAGTAGTAACTCCTCAATCATTTATTAACCTGGCATCAAGGAGCGGCTATTAGAATTGCCATCAAAGGAAATCTTTCTCAGGCTGGATTCACACCCATGCATTTTTAGTGTTTTGCATTTTGCAGATTTGCACTACAGCCCATTTAACATGGTTTCCTATGGAACATGTTCTGTAGTGCAAATCTGCAAAATGCAAAAAGCACTAAAAATGCATGGGTGTGAATCCAGCCTTAGGGTCGGTTCTGGGGCCAGCATAATGGTGCTTAGGCAGCCGTCTTAGGACACCAGGATAGGAGAGGGTGGAAAATCCAAATCCACAGCCAATTGCTGGGGGATTTCATTTTTTTTTTTTTCATTTAAAGATTTTTATTATGAGAAAATTAGACATTTTACAACATAAGACATGCAAACATATCAATGATATAAGTATACAATATTAGAGGATAATGTGGGCTTAGTCCAAAAACAGAGAAAAGGTATATTTTCATTATGTGAGTATAAACAAACTTAATGTACGCAGCTCATGAAGGCTGGTGAACTAGCATGAGTTCTCGAATAAAATGTTTGTTTACCAAGTCAGAGGTTAGAAGTGGGGTGACAATGGGGAAAAAGAGAAGAGCAGAACAGAAATAGATAGTGAATGATTCTCAATCCATGTAAGGTTGTATTAGGGCCCTAACTTTGAGCGAAGACTCTATCATTAATCAGGCGTAGGTGACACGAGAGATGTATCTTTCTGTCCTGAGAATATTTAAAAATTAACCAGGGAGACCATGTTTCATGATATCGTTCAACAGCATCATCTGCCTGTGCCACTGTCTCCTCCATGTCGCCAAACTTCATCATCTTGAGAAGCCAGCCCCTGACAGTAGGGACTCTTGTTGACTTCCAGTACAGCGGTATGAGGGATTTGGCTGTGTTTAGTAAGTGTCTAGAGAGGGAACGTTTATATCTTTTGAGAGAGAAGTCATTGACATGCAGGAGACAGCATGCCACGTCGAGTGTCAAGCTGGTGTCTGTTATATCCTTAATGATCTTCCTGACCTCCGACCAGTACTGGGCAATCATCGGGCATTGCCACCAAATGTGGAGGAGTGTGCCCTTGTCAGCATGGCAGCACCAGCACAAGTCAGAGGAGGAAGGGTACCACTTGTGTAACTTGGCGGGAGTTGTATACAATTGTGTGAGCAGTTTATATGCTGTCTCCTGCATCCTGGTGCTAAGGGAGCATTTGTGTGTAAGTATTCCAACTTTTTGCCATTGTCTCTCCGTCAGAGAGATGTCTAGGTCCCTTGACCAACGGTCCTTAAACCTGTCTGTAGTATTCAAACTAGAGTTCTGAACCCAGGTGTACTCCAACGATGTGGCCTTTCTAATCGGTTTCCCTTCCAAGCAAACCGATTCTAGCCCTGTCGCTTGCCTAGTAAAATGTCCTCTGCGTCGGGTGCTGGTAGTATAGCTACGGATTTGAAAGTAGGTCCATAGAGGTAGCCTCGGGCCCGAGACATCAGACTCAAGTGTTTTGTGGTCTTTGATCAGTCCATTTTGAAAGCAGTGTGTAGCTAGTACTGGAGTGGTCCGTGATGATGAAGATAAAGATAAAAGGCCATTCCCTATCCCCGGCGGGAAATCTGGGTTGTCCTTCAAAGGAGTGAGAGGGCTCAGCTGTGTGGAGAAGTTTGGTGGATTTACATTTTTAACTCCTTCCCAATGCTTGTACACACCATTGTTTGTGCTGGGAGCATGCTGCAGAGCACGCTTTCAGCACAGAGAGCAGGCTCTTACTGAGAGCCCTAGGTTCCCGATCACCTGAAGGTTGTCATAGTCTCTCACTTGCTATCACCAGTCTCTTTCCTCTGAATGGAGAGAATATAAATATTGGCCCGGATTCACACAGTACTTGCGCCGACGTATCTCGAGATACGCCGCGTAAGTGCAAATATGCACCGTCATATCTGTGCGCCGTGCCGACAAAACTAAGATACGCCCGAAAATAGGCTTCATCCGACCAACGTAACTTGCTTACGCCGCTGTAGAGTGTGCGCATATTTACGCTGGACGCATTTGGCGCTCCCATTGATTTTCTATTCACATATGCAAATGAGGGAGATATGCCGAATCACGAACGTCCATCTGTCCGAAGCAGTGCGCATAAAGTCATACGTCCGGCGTAAAGTTATGCCCCATGCAAAGGGCTGCACCAGGGAACACAAGCCGACGTATTTTACGTAGGACGTGAATATGACTAGGTGTAGGTTACGTTCACGCCATAGGCAGTGATCCAACGTATCTTAGGCAGTTGTTCTGACGTGATTGTGAGCATGCGCACTGAGATGCGCCCACGGGACGGCGCATGCACAGTTGGTGATACGTATCTGTCTGGTGCTCGGCCCATCATTTGCATTTTAACTCCACCTTTTACCTTCCCAGAAGTGTTGCCTTTTTGATGCAGTTTCCATTCATTTTAGTGGGAGGTACGTTTTTGGTGCGTTTTTTACCTGACCGAACATGCATCAAACATGCAGCAAGCAGGATTTTTTTAGGCTGCTTTCACACTGATCTGTTTTTCTTCTGCTTTTGCGTTTAAAAAGAAGAAAAACTTGTGACCATGTAACCCTATGAAAATCTTTACACTGATCCATTGCGGGTCCACTGCACTTGGTAAAATCATGTTTGCTGCATTTTTGGTGCAGGTTTGGTGACATAAAAAAAAAAACGCACCCAAAAACACACCTCCCCATTGAACCACATAAAAATGCACCCATGGTTTTCACATCCTGTGAAAAACACACTGGGGTGGATTCAAGAAGCAATTTCGCCTGTGTAACCATAGGTTACACAGCGCAATTGTTTACTTTCCCCGGCGTAACGAGTGCTCCTGATTCAGGAACCTTGTTACGCCGGCTGCAGCCTAAGATCTGCGCGGCATAAGGCTCTTATGCCCGCATATCTTAGGCTGCATTCTTGCGATGGCCGCTAGGTGGCGTTCCCGTTGTGCTCAGCGTATAGTATGCAAATTGCATACTAACACCGATTCACAACGTTGCGCGAGCCCTGCGTACGCAATTTACGTTGTTTCCGTACGGCAGTTTTTGCGTAAGGCTGCCCCTGCTTTTAAAAGCAGGGGCAGCCAATGTTACGTATACCCGTCGTTCCCGCGTCACAAAATTTGAATTTTACGTAGTTTGCGTAAGTGATTTGTGAATGGCGCTGGACGGCATTCACGTTCACTTTGAAGCAAATGACGTCCTTGCGACGTCATTTGCCGCAATGCACGTCGGGAAAGTTTCCAGACGGAGCATGCGCTCTACGATCGGCGCGGGAACGCGCCTAATTTAAATGATTCCCGCCCCCTACGGGATCATTTAAATTGCGCGCGCTTGCGCCGGGCATTTTGCCGGCGCGCACACGCAATTTACGGAGCTTCTGCTCCGTGAATCGAGGGCAGCGCAAAAAAAATTGCGGGGGCGCAGGGCAAAATCGTTGCCCTGCGCCTCCGTAATAAATGCGCAAATCTACTTGAATCCGGCCCACTGTAAACTTGGTAAAAATGCAGCATCAGTGTAAAAGTGCCCTTGAATGCAACTGATCAGTGCGAAAAGCTACATAGGATTTAAAGTGATGTATTCTTCTTCATCTTTTTTTCATCTTTTTTTAAGCAAAGAACTAAACAAAAGCAGATCAGTGTGAAAGATGCCTTACTATCAATGTCTGTGTATTTCAGGTAGGATTTATAAAAAAAAAGGCAACATGCACATTATCGTTCTGGGCCCTACTACGGGTGCAAACAACAAATACCATACATATATGTGGTATCACTACAATTGCCAGGAGCAGGAACATTTATTTTGGGTGGTTCTTTCTGGTAAGCTATGGTAATAGCAAGACATATACAGCTGACTTGTTTAAACAAATATCATTTTTTTCTACTATTTCCTTTGATAATTAAAAAAAAAATCAGTTAGTCAAAAAACAAATAAAAGCCCAGTTTGTCCTGATAAAACAATGTATAATACACCTGGATACACAAAGTAGTTGCAATGATATGTACAGTTTTACTAACAAATGTCAAAGTTGCAAAATTGAGTTCAGGCGACAGGATTTGTTTTACCCTCTCTCATGAAGGGGTTAAAATATTTGTCTTCCATTCCGTAATTCCATGCCCTCTATTCTACTTCCACAGTGTGCAAGTTTTAGGCCCCATACACACTATTAGATTTTCCAAAACCATGTAGTGCAGGGGCCTGCCAGATTGCAAACAAATTGAAACTCTTAGGCCCCATGCACACGGTTTAAAAACGCCCATTTTGCCGCAAATTTTGCAGTGTTTTACCGTGTTTGCGTTTATAAGAGTTTAGTTAAGAAACATCATAAGCTCAAACAGTATTATTTAACCATTTCAGCCATTTTGTGAGACCAGTGTGAGTAGCAGCTGAGAGAGCAGCAGTGTACTTGTATTTAGCGTGTCACTTGCCACATCACCTGCCACAAGCTGCGGATTGTCCACTTGCCACGTCACCTGCCACAAGTTGTGAATTGTCCACTTACCACATTACCTGGCCATGTCACCTGCCACACGTTGTGAATTGTCCACTTGCCACATCACCTGGCCATGCCACCTGCCACAAGTTGTGGATTGTCCACTGGCCACATCACCTGCCACATCACCTGGCCACGTCACCTGCCACCTGGCCACATCACCTGGCCATGTCACCTGCCACAAGTTGTGGATTGTCCACTGGCCACACCACCTGCCACGTCAACTGGCCACATCACCTGCCACAAGTTGTGGATTGTCCACTTGCCACGTCACCTGACCACATCACCTGCCACAAGTTGTGGATTATCCACTTGCCAAATCACCTGGCCATGTCACCTGGCCACGTCACCTGTCCACATCACCTGCCACAAGTTGTGGATTGTTCACTGGCCACGTCACCTGCCATGTCAACTGGCCACATTACCTGCCACAAGTGGTGGATTGTCCACTTGCCATGTCACCTGACCATGTCACCTGCCACAAGTTGTGAATTGTCCACTTGCCATGTCACCTGGCCACGTCACCTGCCACAAGTTATGGATTATCCACTTGCCAAATCACCTGGCCACGTCACCTGCCACAAGTTGTGGATTGTCCACTGACCACATCACCTGGCCATGTCACCTTGCCACGTTACCTGTTCACATCACATGGCACGTCACCTGGCCACAAGTTGTGGATTGTCCACATCACCTGCCACGTCACCTGGCCATGTCACCTGCCACCTGGCCACATCACCTGGCCATGTCACCTACCACAAGTTGTGGATTGTCCACTGGCCACGTCACCTGCCACGTCAACTGGCCACATCACCTGCCACAAGTTGTGGATTGTCCACTTGCCACGTCACCTGACCACATCACCTGCCATAAGTTTTGGATTATCCACTTGCCAAATCACCTGGCCATGTCACCTGGCCATGTCACCTGGCCACGTCACCTGTCCACGTCACCTGCCACAAGTTGTGAATTGTTCACTGGCCACGTCACCTGCCACGTAAACTGGCCACATCACCTGCCACAAGTGGTGGATTGTCCACTGGCCACGTCACCTGGCCACGTCACCTGCCACTTCACCTGGCCACGTTACCTGGCCACGTCACCTGCCACAAGTTTTGGATTGTTCACTGGCCACGTCACCTTCCACGTCAACTGGCCACATCACCTGCCACAAGTTGTGGATTGTCCACTTGCCACGTCACCTGACCACGTCACCTGCCACAAGTTGTGGATTGTCCACTTGCCATGTCACCTGACCACGTCACCTGCCACAAGTTGTGAATTGTCCACTTGCCATGTCACCTGGCCACGTCACCTGCCACAAGTTTTGGATTGTTCACTGGCCACATCACCTGCCACGTCAACTGACCACGTCACCTGCCACAAGTTGTGGATTGTCCACTCGCCATGTCACCTGGCCACGTCACCTGCCACAAGTTGTGGATTGTCCACTTGCCACGTCACCTGACCACGTCACCTGCCACAAGTTGTGGATTGTCCACTTGCCATGTCACCTGACCATGTCACCTGGCCACGTCACCTGCCACATCAACTGGCCACATCACCTGCCACAAGTTGTGGATTGTCCACTTGCTACGTCACCTGACCACGTCACCTACCACAAGTTGTGGATTGTCCACTGGCCACATCACCTGGCCATGTCACCTGCCACAAGTTGTGGATTGTCCACTTGCCACGTCACCTGGCCATGTCACCTTGCCACGTTACCTTTTCACATCACCTGGCACGTCACCTGGCCACAAGTTGTGGATTGTCCACTGGCCACGTCACCTGGCCATGTCACCTGGCCACTTCACCTGCCACGTCACCTGGCCATGTCACCTGCCACAAGTTGTGGATTGTCCACCCGCTACGTCACCTGGCCACATCACCTGCCATGTCACCTGGCCACATCACCTGCCACAAGTTGTGGATTGTCCACTTACCACATCACCTGGCCACAAGTTGTGGATTGTCCACTGGCCACATCACCTGCCACAAGTTGTGGATTGTCCACTGGCCACATCACCTGGCCACATCACCTGTCACGTCACCTGGCCACATCACCTGCCACAAGTTGTGGATTTTCCACTTGCCATGTCACCTGGCCACAAGTTGTGGATTGTCCACTGGCCGCGTCACCTGGCCACGTCACCTGCCACAAGTTGTGGATTGTCCACTGGCCACATCACCTGCCACATCACCTGCCACAAGTTGTGGAATATCCACTGGCCATGTCACCTGATCACGTCACCTGGCCACAAGTTGTGGAATATCCACTTGCCACATCACCTGGTCACATCACCTTGCCACGTCACCTGCCACAAGTTGTGGAGTGTCCACTTGCCACAACACCTGCCACAAGTTGTGGATTGTCCACTTGCCACAAGTTGTGAATTGTCCACTTGCCACGTCACCTGCCACGTCACCTTCCACAAGTTGTGGGTTGTCCACAATGCAAGCAATTACCGTTTTTATGTTTTTTTATGGTTTTTCATAATTTGCCATCAGTTTTGAGATTTCTAATGTAAAAAAAAAAAAAAAAAGAGGTCACCTTTAAAAACGCCTATAAACGATAGGTACCAACGTTTTGCCACGTTTAGCAGCGTTTTGTCGCGTTTTGCGTCTGAAACTTGGAAATGTTTGCGTCTGAACCCATTTTTTTGCTTCTGAAAAAACGAGGATAAACGCAACTGCCGAAAAACACTGAAAAACTTGACTGTGTGCATGGACACATAGGATAACATTGAATGTGTTCAGGGGCACTTGAAAAAACTGTCCAACTGCCTCTGAACACATGTTTACCAGCATTTACCAGCGTCTCGTGTGCATGGGGCCTTAAGGTTTGACCTCATATTATATGGTTTTGGTAAATCTGAAGACAAAAATCTGCAAAAAATCTAATAGTGTGTATG
Organism: Rana temporaria; assembly: GCF_905171775.1. Lineage (NCBI taxonomy): Eukaryota > Metazoa > Chordata > Amphibia > Anura > Ranidae > Rana > Rana temporaria. Next base: position 288,218,679 of record NC_053491.1, on the reverse strand, counting down.
GGGTCTTAGTTTTCCTCACCTGCCAGCTGCCTATAGCCAGTGAGGGGGTGCAGGGAATGAAAAACCCTGCCCCCTTAGAACTGGTTCAGACCTATTTATTTTTTGTGCTCTTTACATTTTGCAGATTTGCACTACAGAATGTGTCCCATAGAAAACTATGTTAAATGGACTGTAGTGCAAATCTTCAAAATGCAAAAAAAACACAAACAATGCATAAGTGTGAACCAGGCCTTATTACACATTGCTGTTTAGCAGCAGTTCAGCACAGCCTACATTTTTGATGCTGTGTGACATCATTCACACTGCGCCCCATCACATTATGAGAATAATGTGAAGAAGGTACCAGCATTGGAGGGGGTGGCAGAAGAATGATGCGGTCAGCAAAAATGGAAAATTGTATCAAATACTTACCGTAATTTTCTTTTTCTGATGCCAAGACATGGCAGCATACATATGATATAGCTCCGCCCCTATATCCACCCACATGATTCGTTTAACTCTCTATAAAAGTCTGACTGAGAGCAACCTCCCTCATTCTCCGTATAAAGCAAAAAGATTAGAGAGAGGGTTTGTATGCTGCCATGTCTTGGCATCAGGAAAGGAAAATTACAGTAACTATTTGATACAATTTTCAGTTTTCCTGACACCAGACATGGCAGCAGACATATGATAAATTATGAGCTTTTGAGAGGAAGGGTTTAATGCTGTAAACTTAATCTTTATTCAACAAAAAGACATAGAAGCTTGGATAGACTTCCTCCCAAACTCTACTGTAGTAAGAGCTGCTGGATCCACCCTGTAGTGTTTTAAGAACATATAATGTGATGACCAGCTAGCCTCTTTGCAGACTATATCCAGAGGCAACCCTGCCTGTGCCATCCAAGAAGATGACATCACCCTGGTTGAGTGATGAGCTCTAACCACCTCTGGAGGATCCTTCCCGGCTCTACATGCCCAGTGAATATGTTTACTATTCAGGCCTAGATGGTTCTGGCCAAAGCCCCTTACTCTTTAAATCTTCATGATTCTGAATGTAGAAGTAGCCTGGATATAGGCTTTAAGGACTTTTGGAATGTCCAACTTGTGCAGATCAGCATCTGATTCCACTGGGAAGGCTAGAAACACATATTCACTGGAAAGATGGAATGTGGATGCCACTCTTTGAAACAAAATGATCCAATGGTCTCAGTACAACCCTGTCTGGGAAGAACATGGAATAAGGTTATGCCGCCCCAAATTTTTGGAGTCAACACTTTCCTCTGAAATCATGGCTAATAGAAAAGCCGATGGAACCTATTTCTCTTGGGAGGGTGTAGTCCAAGTACCTCTCTCATGAAGTGATCCATCAGCAGGTTTTCTGCCCATTTATTTTTGGGTAATAGCCAAGATGGCTGAAATTTGCACCTTAAGCAAACTGAGCCCCAATTGCAATTCAGATTGTAGAAAAGACAGGATTTTAGATACATTTGGGTCACTAGGGTCAAGCTGACATCCAGCTGCAAAGCTTGTGAACCTAATCCATATTCTGGAGTAGATGGCATTGATTGACCCTTTCATATAACTCTGTAAATTCTAATCCCTTCTGGAAAACATCCTAATGCTGCGTACACACAACCGTTTTTCATGACAAGAAAAATGCAATTTTTTAAATTGGTCATTAAAAACGATCATGTGTAGGCTCCAGAGCATTTTTCACAATGTGAAAAATAGGCATTCAAAATTTTGAATATGCTCTATTTTTTCTTGAGGTTTTTCACGTTGTCGTTTTTAACGTGGTGAAAAATGGTCGCGTGTAGGCTTTAACGACGGTAAAAAACACGCATGCTCAGAAGCAAATTATGAGAAGGGAAATTTGCATAATTATGCCCAAAGGGTGGCACCATTCGAATGGAACTTTCCCTTTATAATGTCGTCGTACTTCACCGTGCTTTGCTGGAGCATTTTTTCTCCATGATCGTGTGTATGCAAGGGAGGCTTTTCTCAAGAATCACGTCGAGAAAAACATTTTTTTTCCATGACATTAAAAATGGTCGTGTGTACGCGGCATAACACTTGTAACCTATGCCTTACAATTTCCAGGCCGCTAAGGTTAGTCGTGATGGTTGCAGATGTAGTGTATCCTCAGACAAGAGCAGATGAGTTACCGGCAGAGTGATCGGTGTGCACACGCTGATACCCATTGCCAGAGAGACCCATGGTCTTTGAGGCCAGTAAGGAAAACCTGTGATGACTGTCAAAAATCTCCTCAGGAATTTTGGGATTAAAGAAATTGGAGGGAAGGTATAGGCCAGTTGCCCAACCCAAGGATTGGTAAAGGCATCGGTCCCCTCCACTAATGGATGAGGGTAGCGTGAGAGGAACCAGTTCCCCTTGTAGTAGGCTGATGAGGCAAAATAGATCCAGTTGTGGCAACCCCCACTTGTGGATGATCCTTTGGAACACTTCGGGGTGAAGGGACCATTCGTTGGGATCCTTGAATTGTTCGGATAGACAATCCACTTCCAAATTCTGATAGCCTGGAAGATATATGGCCCTAAAATCTGGGAGATATTGCTGGGCCAAAGTCATGATTTGTTCCACCTCTCTCAAGAGGGATTGGCTGTGTGTGTCACCTTGTCGCTGTATATAGGACACTGCTGCCGTGTGGTCCAGACGGAATAGGACTGACAGACCCTGTATGTGTGGCAGTAAAGTGTTCAATGTCATGAATGCTGGTAGGAGAATATTGGAAACTAGGCCCTAAGTGGGAAATTGAGATGCTCGCAGGTGGTGCCCTACCCTGCTGTGCTGGTGTAACAGCTTTGGTGAATGGGAGTGAACCACAACTGCAGTTAGCAATGATTTCAATGCACTTTTCTATGTGAGAGTTCAGTATTGGACCCCAGGCGTTACTCCAATCAGAACAGGAGTTTGAGGGTTCTCTACATCATCTCTCACTTACATAAAGGGATGTGTTGAGCTACTAGGGGTGGACGTATTACAACATGCGACCAACCCCTAGTGTTAAAGGAATACGATATACATGAAGATTCCAATGCACCCCTGTATGAAAGTGATTATCAGTACCGGACCCCAGGCGTCACTCCACACAGAACAGGAGTTTGGGGGTTCTCTACATCATATCACTTAAGCATAGGGAGGTGCATTAGGCCACTAAGGGAGAAGGTATAAAATACCTTCTACCCTTAGCATAGAAAAGTTAAAGCAAACATGTTCAGCAACTTAGGGCATGGGCCCATAAACAAGTAACAACTTATGTCTAGCGCGTAGTAGTTGAGGGGAACGTAAGCAACGGATAGTTGCGTAAGAGAGGCAAATATAGCTCAGGTAATTTGAGAGTGTATGTCCCTTTAAGATACTCCACAGTAACAGCCAAGAACACAACAGACAAACTCAAGTAGTATATTAATACTGAGTAAGCCAGAGATGATTACATCAGCTGATTTAGATGCAATTTATGTAGCAGATGATTCTTATGCACTACAAGTGAAACAATGGCTACTTATCCGTTTGTAGAGGATCTGTCTTGTTGTAGTTTAGCAGCAATGGGATTCCGCAATATAGGGACTCAGGGTGGAAGATATCCTAAGGGTGTCCTCAGCAAAGGCAGACTGGATGTGGTTAAGGTAGTGGCTAGATAGCCATAGAATTCCAGCCTGGGTTGATGTGCAGCGTGGGGACTGATGGCACCGGTCTTTGTAGGGTGGCCGAGCTACGGCTGACAATAATAGAACAGCGTGTATAATACACACCGTTCTGTTTATAGTAGACCAACATGTGTGCCAAATGCAGAGCTAATTGCATTCGGCACTTCCACGTTCCAGGCTGTTGGCGATGACGTCATTGTGCGGTCGCCACGCTGCATTCCAGCGTGGAAGGCATTACGGCGCCAGGTGCCAATTACAGCTGGCATATGTGGCAACAATGATTCATGGCTGCAGCCCTAATTGACTAAGCCATTTAGCATTTTTTTTATCACCAGAAACTCTAGTGCCTCCGGCCTTGTTGGAAAACTGAGTTTCCAGTGAGCCCAGAGGATCATCGCAATACACAAAGCCATTGTCCGAAGAGGACTCATGCACTGGGATGCTGACATCACTGGTGCAGCCAATGCCTGTTGGAACGTCTCCCTGACTTTAGGGAGTTTGAGGTGGCAAAGAAACTAAGGCCGCATGAGTATTGAATTGGGCCCCTAGGTACAGCATATTCTGCGTAGGCTCCAGCTGGTTTTGTTAATGCCTGCCCCTCAACTCGAAACTGAGGAACTGCTGGTATGACTAAAGGATTGGACATGCTGATAGGTATATTGCAAGTCCACTGAAATCCTCCAGTAACCTGGTTAAATGACCTGGATTTATGGTATGGAGAGACTTCATCTTGAGTCTATCCATATAAATTGATTCAGCCTCTTGAGGTAGTTCTGGAGGATACCGTTTGAACAACCAAAATGGCCTTGCCATTGGTAATGATTGAGCACAAAATGAATGTGTGAAATTAGTCTATGTGACCTTGTGTTGGTGTCTTTGGTGTTATCACTTTGACCAATAAATAATAAATCTAAATTCCTGGATGTGCAGCCATTTCTTTTATTACATGGCCTTGCACCCTGTGGACTAAAACCACAATCTTTCGGCTGTGGTCTTGCTGGAACTAGGTCACATTGAGCCACCTGGCTCCAACTGCTTCCTGGGCAGGCCTGGCTTTAAAAGGGCTTCTGGGTATCTTGGGGAGCCACAAGGGTCTTAGCTCTCTGTGATCTTACTGAGGTTGACTGTGTACCCCTCCAATGCCCTCTGAAGTCCTTGGATGGGCAAAAGCCTCCAAAATCCCAGTACCTGTTTGGCGCTCCTCTGGATGGTTGCCCCCTCTGGCTCTTCGATCTTGGGGCAGAAGACCTGATTTTCCTCCTGTAACCCTGGAGATGATAGTTTCCAGTTTTTTGACAAAACAGCGCCTTCCCATCAAAAGGCAGTTTACAGCAATTCTGCTTTTAAGGTGGGCCAGCCATCCAGGATTTTAGCCACAGTGCTCTTTTGGCTGTGACTGAGCCGAGCATGGCTCTGGATGACCATCAAATGATGTCTATAGCTGCCTCACCTGTAAAGCCTGCTGAGAGTTTTATCTCATCAAGAGCCTTGATGACTTTTCTCTTTGGCAGCTGGTTTAATCGCATGCTCCAAGTTCTGCGGACACTCGCATAGCACTTGCTACCGATGTTAAAGCAATGGTGGTTTTACAAGCACTACATGCCGTAAGGTAAAACTTTCTAAAGTCCATGTCAATGTGTCAATCAAGGATATCGTGAAAGAAGGAAGAGTCTTCCAACGGAAGTGTCACATTCTTGGCCACCGTTGGTGGGTTAGATAAAGGAGTCGCATCCTCCTCCGTTAGTGGATACAACTTCTGCAACCTATTGGTTGAGGAGGATTTTCTCTCTCCTCTTTCCCATTCTTCCTGAAACAGGCCTCCTATTTCTGTCATAAGATTTCTCCTATGGAACTCTAATGCTGCGTACACACCATCACTTTATGTGATGAAAAAAAATGACGTTTTTAAAAACGTCACTTTAATTGACTGTGTGTGGGGGAAAACGTTGTTTTATGTCTTGTAAAAAACAACCAAAAAAAATTGAAGCATGCTTCAATTTTATGTGTCGTTTTTCAAAAGTGCACTTTTTACTTCACAGAAATTGACCGTGTGTAGCAAAAAACGTAGTTTTCTAAGACGTTTTTTCATCCACGCATGCCCAGAAGCTACTTATGAAGCAAGCTTCAATGGTAAAACGTGGTGGAACGTAACCTCACTTTGCAAGAACATTGTGAGAAAAACGATGGTGTGTAGGCAACTTCGTCTTTGAAAATTGAAGTTTCAAAAACGTCATTTTTTACTTCACAGAAAGTGTCGTTTTTTTTCATCACATAAAGTGATGGTGTGTATGCGGCATTAGGCTTGTTCACACTTGCAGCAGGATCTGCTATTGCACTGAAGGCAATGGGCCAAATCCACAAAGCAGATGCACCGACTTAACTCGAGATTTCTAAATTTACACCGCGAGATACGCCTTAAAACCAGGTTTTTCCGTCCTACCTAAAAAAATTACACCGGCGCTTCCACGGACGCAAATTACGCTAGTCACGTGGCTGTTTTTGATAGGCAAAGATGCAAATGAGGGAGATAGGGCGATCCACAAAATTAAGTGTGTGCGCCGTAGATTACGCCCTGTGCGCACCTGTTAGTTTCCCGGCGGGAAGTTACACTTTATGGCCCAGATTCACGAAGCAGATACGACGGTGTATCTCGAGATACGCGGCGTAAGTGTAGATGTGCGCCGTCGTATCGATGCGCGGTACCCACAGAAGCACATACACGTGAACTTAGGCTTCACCCGTCCAACGCAACTGTCCTCCGCCGGCGAAACTTAGGCGCATATTTAGGCTAGGCGTATTCTTCGTTCCCATTGATTAGCTATTCAATTATGCAAATGAGGGCGAAATGCCGATTCACATGCGTACGATTGTCCGTCGTAGGCTACGCGCGGTGCGCGTAAGCTGCTAGCCCGATCTAAAGTTACCCTTCATAAAAGCAGGGGTAACTTTGCAACGGACTTGCACAGGTCAGCTGGAGAGCAGCAACAGCAGCAGCGTGACAGAGGAGCTGAGCAACAACACTTGCAGGACAACACATCTGTGTGCCAACATGTCAGGGGCAGCCGTGGTCATAGTACTACGGCGTCTACGAGCACGCAGGAGGAGGAGGAGGGCACAGGAGAGGGTACCCCGAGATCGCATGGACCTCTTTGGCATGGTGGAATCGGAGGTGTTTCGCTTGTTGAGATTTGACACTGAAGCCATCATGGAAATAGTACGATCCCTGCAGGATGACCTCACCAACCCAACACATCGATCACAAGCAGTGCCGCCACTGCTCAAGGTCATGGCAACCCTGCATTTTTTGGCCAGTGGATCATTTCAAAGAACCAGTGGAAATTTGGCTGGGATGTCCCAATCCACAATGAGTAGGTGCGTGCACCAAGTTGTACCCGCCATCCTGAGACGGATGTCCCACCACATTGTGAGACCCACCCAGGAGGTCCAGCAGGCAAAGGCAAGAACCGATTTCTATAAAATAGCCAGATTTCCACGCACTGTGGGGGCCATTGATTGTTCTCACGTGGCACTCCAGGCCCCCCGTGACGCTGAGCATATGTACCGTAACAGGAAGAATTGGCATTCCATTAATGTACAAGTAATAACCGATGCTCAAGGCCTCATATGGCACGTATGTGCTAAACACCCTGGAGCCACCCATGACAGCTTTATCTACCGGCAAAGCGACATCCCAAGACAATTTGAAGAGAACGTGTATGGGGACAGCTGGCTGGTTGGTGAGTGACATGGGTGTCAGGCATTACTGTCCCCCCCCCATGATGCTGACATCACGAGGGGCACATGCATGACTAACATCCTCCTGTCTTTTCCCTTACAGGTGACTCTGGATATGCCCTGGGACCCCATCTCATGACTCCATTCCGGAACCCACAAACACCAGGAGAAAGAAGCTACAACGAGGCTCATATACGTACCCGGGGAGTGGTGGAGCGCACGTTTGGCCTCCTGAAGTCACGTTTCCGATGCCTAGATAGGTCTGGGGGTACACTGTTGTATGCCCCAGACTTTGTGTGCCAGATAATCGGGGCATGTTGCATTTTGCACAATTTCGCAATGAGAAGGGGCCTGCAGATTGAAGTCCGTCATGACCTGACCCCCGAACCAGACATTCCCCCCCCACCCGAGGGTCCCCCGTCTGCAGAGGGAAGAGCAGTCAGGAGATGCCTCGTGGAAGGCTTATTTTCACGTGCAACACGCACATGAAACATGTCACAATGCTAATGCACGCATGCACCCCACTGTGGTCCCTAACACACCCCCCCCCCAAACACCAATAAATTGGATTAGACCGAAGTACACCGTGCGGTACTTGGGAGCAGCAACGCCACGTCAAGGCTCCAATTATGTTGCTGTATGTTTTTCAGAAAATATTTGTCAATATATATATCCCAAATAAAAATAAAATAAATACAACTCCAATCGAGTATCATAATAAACAAATATCACTCATATCATGAGTATCAATTAATAACCAAAAATCAAATAGAATATAAAAATAAAATTATATAAATGGCACTCATCTGGCCCGACGTGTACTACGCCTAGTGCCAAGGCTCCGTGCCCTCTGTTGCCTGGGGGCAGCCGCGGGTGGGGGGGGTGGTTCATTGGGAGGAGGAACATCCCCCGGTCTCTCCCTGGCTGCCTGGATACCCTCTAAAGCCAGGGCTATGCGGGTGAGGACCGCAGTGGTCTGATTCCCCACCGCCTCAATGGCTGCTGTATTGGCCTGTATGGCCACTCCCAGGCTCCTCACCTCTGCCACAAGGCCTGAATTAGTGTCATCCAGGTCCCTAACGCAGGTCACCAACGCAGTGCTGTTGGCACTGACCTCCTGCACATTTTCACTAATGGTGGCAGTGAAAGCAGCCTGGGTCTGCTGCATGGAGGCCAGGCTGGCTGCCACCCGGCGCATATCACATGCAACAGAACCCACATGTTGGGTCTGCCTGGCCAGGTCCATAGCCAAAGTGGCTTCTAAGGCATCAGGATCACCCCTCGTCTTCCTAATTGCCTTCCTGGGTGCAGGTGAGGCTTGGGGACGAATGTATGGGGAGGACCCTGAGGGAACTTCCCTTAGGGAGGATGGGCTTCCCAAAAGGTCGGAGGCCCTTAGGGGGCTTCCCAAAAGGGTGGAGGCCCTTGGGGGGGTTACAATAAAGTTGGAGTCCCTTGGGGGGGTATCCCCTATGGAGGTATGGGAGGGTCCAGCGACGGTGGTCTCATCCCCCAGATATATGCCATCATCCAGGTGCCCGTGCTCCTCCTCCACTTCCTCTAATGGAGAGGTGTGGACACTGGTATCCTGGGATGGGCTTGGTTGGCCAGCAGCCGAGGATGGGCCCGCTTCATCCTGCACATCTGTGGATGACACAAAACAGTAACATGTTGGTGGACCCACACACTTGTCACATATTCACCCCCCCCCCACATGCTATACACCAGATAAAAGAAAAAACACACTCACCTGTCCTCAAGGGCTGATCAACTGACTCGAAGCCCTCCAGGCCCTCCACCTGCTCCTTCTCCAGGCACCTGGCAATGACCTCCTCATCAGGTGTCAGTCTTAGTTTCAGGGCTGGTCCACCTCCGGTGCCCCTACTGTGTTTTTTTATCTTGGCCACCTTCTCCTTCACAAGACGCCGCAGGTCGTTGATCTTCTTGGCGATCTTGTCTGGGGTCCGGTTGGCATAGCCAAGGGCACTCACCTCCGCAGCAATCTGTGCCAAGATTTGATCCTTACGGACCTTGCTGGTCGAGCCACTTTCCTTGCCGTGGAGGAACTTGTTATACTTCCTCATGGCATCTATAATCACCGCCTTCTCCTCAATAAGAAAGTTTTTTTCCCTCCTATCTTTCGTGCCAGCCTCAGACATCTTTTTTGATCTGAACAAAGCAAAAGTAGCCACACCAAACGACCAAAACCAGCAGGTGTACTTTTGCACTTGACTGGCGCATGTCCGGGCGGATTTATGCCCTGGGCGGAAACGGTGGGCTGGGTTATCGTGGGGGGGAATACGATCGGCGAATTGGGGCGCATGCGCAGTGGGACGCGGGGGATGCGATCACGTGACGGCGCATGCGCCGTTCGTTCGGACCTTAATTTGCATGGGGTCACGATTCATTTAAATGGATCACGCCCACCTCCTTCCCAATTTGAATTACGTCGGGTTACGCCATCAAAAGTACATTACGATGGCGCATCGCAGCGCGCATTTGCTTGCTGAATAGGCTGCTTGCCTCTCTAAGTTTCGACGGTCTAGTGTATCTGCATTGCGATACGCCCGCCTATTGATGCGCTGAGCTTCGTGAATCTGGGCCTATAAAAGCAGCCCTAATTTTACACCTGCCGTGTAAATGTCTGCTGAAGCAACAACATTGAGGAAGAGCTGAGCACACATATTTGCTGGACTACAATCTGTCTGCCAACATGCCAGGGCCATCCATGATCCTAACTGCACTCGTTACTTTAGAGGCGCAAAGAAGGAGGAGGGCACAGAGGAGGAGGAGGAGGGCACAGGAGAGGGTATACCGCCCACGCCGAGATCTCTTTGGCATGACTGCTTCTGAGGTCTATGGCAACTTCCGTTTCAACCGTGAAGCCATCCTGGAATTAACCAGAATCCTGCAGGATGATCTCACCACCCAAACACAACGATCCCATGCCCTGCCGCCTCTGATCAAAGTAATAGCAACACTCCATTTCCTTGCCACTGGCTCTTTCCAACGCACATGTGGAGGTCTGGCTGGGATGGCACAATCCTCCATGAGCAGGTGTGTGCACCAAGTAGTCCCTGCAATACTGAGACGCATGGCCAATCAATTCCAAAAACCCACCCAGGAGGTCCAGCGATTGAAAACCATGACGGACTTTTACCACATTGCCCGATTTCCACGGACCATCGGGGCCATTGATTGTACCCATGTGGCACTACAGCCCCCCCATGAGACAGAGCACATGTTCCGTAATAGGAAGCACTGGCATTCCATAAATGTCCAGGTCATAGTTGATGCACAATCCCTCATATGGCACATCTGTGCGAAATTCCCTGGATCCTGCCATGACAGCTACATCTTCAGGCAGACCAACATCTCCAGAGATTTGGAACTGAACGTGTATGGGGACAGCTGGCTGATTGGTGAGTGACATGGGTGTCAGGTATGACTGTCCCCCCCCATGATGCAGACATCACAAGGGGCAAATGCATGACTAACATCCTCCTGTCTTTTCCCTTCCAGGTGACTCTGGATATGCACTGGGACCCCATATGATGACCCCATACCGGAACCCCCAAACCCCAGGAGAGCAAAAATATAATGAGGCTCACATTCGTACCCGTGCAGTTGTGGAACGCACATTTGGGCTCCTGAAGTCCCGCTTCAGATGCCTGGATAAGTCTGGGGGTACACTGTTGTATTCCCCAGACTTTGTGTGCCAGATAATCGGTGCATGTTGTATTCTGCACAACTTTGCAGTGAGAAGGGGCCTGGAGATTGACATACGTGCTGACCTGACCCCCGACCCAGACATTCCCCCCCTAACCAACTCTACCCGGTCTGCTGAGGGCACAGCAGCCAGGAGACACCTCGCAGAAGGCATTTTTTCACAGTAAACGCACATTAATTATGTCACAATGAGAATGTTTTTTTCACAGTAAACGCACATTAATTATGTCACAATGAGAATGTTTTTTTTCACAGTAAACGCACATTAATTATGTCACAATGAGAATGCATGAATGCACACCACTGTGGTCCCTAGCACAGACATATCACATGCACATCGAATTGGATTCGATCCAAGTACCCCCCCCCCCTTTGGTACTTGGGAGCAGTAACGCCACGCCACGGCTCCAATTATGTCACTGTGCATTCATACACCATTCAGGAACCTGGGATCACTTCTCCCTGGTCCTGGGGATCCCTTCTCCACCAAAACTGAGGGTGACACCCTTATTTTATCAGGAATGCCACCCCCCCCCACATTCACACATCATTCACACACATAAAACAAATCATAAGTACAGTATACCAAAATAAATCATAAAAATAAAAAATAAAATCATAAAAATAAAAAAACAAAAGTATCCCTGCTAATTTAGTTGTGGCGGCGAGTGCTACGCCTGGGCTGGCCACGGGCACGGGCAAGGGCACGGCCACAACCACGGCCAACCGGAGGATCTTCATTGGGGGGGTGTGAGCAGGGGAGGAAGTATCTTCATGGGGGGAAGTGTGAGCAGGGGAAGGAGGATCCTCCTGGGGGGTGAGCAGGGGAAGGAGGAGCCTCCCCTGGTGACTGTCCTCCTGCTGGCCTGCCCTCCAAGGCCACTGCTATCCTTGTAAGACAGAGAGTGAGGGCAGCTGCACTGGCCTGGCCAGACCTGGTATTGTCCTGCACAGCCTGGGTCAGGGCACTCACCTCCTGGGCCACGCCTGTTGTGGCGGTATGCAGGTCATTCAAGCATGTGATGACCGCCACTGAGTTGGTGGCCACATCACCGAGTGCCTCCTTCATTACACCCAGGCTGTGCTCTATCTGGGTCACTTTTTGTTTCATTTGAGCCAGAGTGCGGGTCTGCCGGGCATTGTCCCTCAGCAGACTGACCGGCAGACGCTCGGCCACCCACCTGGTCTCCTGGGTCGCCATCCTGCCTGCCCCTGAGGCTTGTGGCCTGGGAGGAGGAGAGAGAGTGACCCTTGTGGGTTGCGGCCTGTTGGGGGAGGAGTGGGAGGGGCTACCCCTGATGGTGGCCTGACTGCTGCCAGCCTCTGGGGTAGCCTCAGGGGAAGCCTCAAAGGTCATCCTATCAGAGGCCAACAGGATTTCCCTGCCAAGATGCAGATCTTCTTCCTCCACCCCCTCATCCTCCTCCCCCCCATTTTATTATTATTATATTTGTTTCTATTATAATTATGTATAGTTAATCTGGTTACTTTATGTGGCACGAAGATTGATAGCGCAGCTCTGGATTACCCCCAGGGTTCCCATGAGGCAACAGTGGATTGACCAGGTGAACAAACTGTTGATAAGGGAGAAACTGACATATCAGCACAGAAATGCACCCCGTAAATTCCATACAATGTGGCAGGCCTGGTTAGATATCCCAGGGGTGGTACCCCATCAGTTGATCAAGGACAGATTACTACAAGGCTAAGAGAGTTAAACTGGTGGAGAGTCCGATAGAAATGATAAAAACTGGTAGTTGTATAGCTCCTGCAGTGAGATAGGTGATCGTAGTGGGCCGGGCGACTTGATTGGATATTACACATTCCCAGGGCTCTGGGACCGGGTATTGATTACAGTTATACTTCCTATATGTTTCTAGTTTTCCTTTTTGTTCTTGTTTTTTTTGTTGTTTTTTCTCTTATTTTCATTTTTTTTCTTTGATACACTAGGGCTATTGGTTAATGTTCCTTGCAGAGGTTTAAGGATAGTGGAGGAGTGAGAAGAAAAGGGGAAAAAAAAAGTTTACTACCTGTTTTCAAATGATTTGATGTGCCGACTTGTGTACATTCTGATATTCATATACTGTGAAACTTTTATATACTACTGACCTGGTGCAGGTATGTGTAAAATACTGGTCTGTATATTGTCTCCTGTTGTCTTAAACATTCTCGTGTACACAGTGTATGTGATATTATGCAACACCAAATTAAACTTTTTTTTCTGTTTTTAAAAATGTTGAAAAAAATACTGTCACTGTACGGAATTTGCTTTTAGTATTAAAAGTAGTTTAAAATCGCTAAATGTTAATGAAATTAGATTTCTGGTAGGTGGCACTAATAAAAGGGGATCTCTGGTTGCCATGGAGCATCCAATATGATTGCTTGTCATACTATATCAAAGGAGTCTCCAGGCCACCTCCATTATATTGAAAAGCTATCAGAAGGATTTACCGTATGACTGTATGAGTATACTATGCTGATTACTAATATGTATTCATATTTTAAGTTCACAGAGCGCTGTGTAAGTAAACATTGACATTGATTTTGTTCCTACAAGGTGGGGTGCCACTCATTTCTTATTTCTCGGAATGAATAAATTGTTATTTTCTCTGCAAGAGAAGGCATCACAACACTGGCCTAGATTCAAGAAGCACTTGCGCGGGAACAAGTGTGATTTGCGCCGCGCAAGTACTGATTTGCTCCTATGCAAATTTGCGGCTGATTCTGTAAACCAGTTAAGCCTGAAATGCGGCCATTTTCCCACGCACGCAGCCTAGCTGTTCCTGCGCAATTTTCGCGCAATTTTGCGCGGGGTGTAAGTTGCGCCTTCATGGAATTCCCTCAGCGAATATGCAAATTAGGTACTGCCGATGATTCAGAAACATGCGCGTGTGATGCGCATCTTGCGCTGGAAGCGCGCAAGCTTTTTTCCCTGGGAAAACTTGCTCCTGTTAAAAGCAGGGGCAAGTTAGCAAAAGATGGCCAAATGTCATCTAAAGGAGCGCGCAACTTCAGCAGCACCTAGACAGACGATCTGAACAAGCAGAGCACCCACATTTTCGGGACTTCACATCTGTGCACCAACATGCCAGGGGCAGCTATGGTTCTTGATATTCTATTTACTGAGCCGACTCGTAGGAGGGCACGGGAGAGGGAGAAGGGGAGGGGTCCACAAGGGAGGGGCTTGCCCTGGAGGGGCTTGCCCTGGAGGGGGATGACGTGCTGGGTTGCACAGGGATGGTGGTATCCTCCTGGAGGGAGCCAGAGTCCTCCTGGATGAGGAAAAAGGAATCCTCCTCCAATACCACTTGCTCCTCCATACTTGGCCCCGGTATGATCTCCTCCTGGACCAACATAGACAGAATGTCCATGGGGCCTGACTGGACCCCTGGCTCTGGTCTGGATGGGCTGGGTCGAGCCGCAGCCGAAGACGGCCCAGCTTCTTCTTCCTCATCACCACCTGTGGATGACACCAAAACGACATATTTTGCTGGTGCAACACACTTCTCATATGTTCACTTGTACCCCCTCCCATGATGCACAGCAGATATGAAAGAAAAATAATACTTACATCTTCACTTCTACCCACAAATATGTTCACTTGTACCCCCTCCCATGATGCACAGCAGATATGAAAGAAAAATAATACTTACATCTTCACTTCTACCCACAAATATGTTCACTTGTACCCCCTCCCATGATGCACAGCAGATATGAAAGAAAAATAATACTTACATCTTCACTTCTACCCACAAATATGTTCACTTCTACCCCCTCCCATGATGCACAGCAGATATGAAAGAAAAATAACTTACCAGTCCCCAAGTTCCCAACAGTGGAGTCGTACCCTTCAAGTCCCTCCACCTGCTCCTGCACGAACGTTTGTGCAATAAGCTGCTCCTCCTGATTGAGCCGGATCATACATCGCGCACCACCTCCCGTGCCACCGGTATGCTTCCTGATAAGAGCCAGTTTTTCACGGACCCTGCGCCTCATATCATTTAATTTCTTCTGGATGTCATCCCAGGTACACACTTCATTACCCAGGGCATTGATGTCCAGGGCAATGGCTTCATATATAGCCCTCCTTTGGGCAATGGTGGTGTTTGCCCGCTGGGCACCATATAGGACTTCCTTATGCTGCTGGAGTGCAGCAATCAGGATGTCCATCTCCGCAGCCACATAGTTGGCCTTCCTTTTTTTGGTCCCTTTGGGAGGTGCCATGTCTTGCAAAAGGGCTGAATTTCCTTGCTCAGGGGGGGTAGGAAAAAGCAGGATGAAATTCAGCAAAGAACCTGCGCAAGTCTGCTCCTATTTATTTGCTCAGTGCAAGCAGCTGAGCAGGATTTGCCCTGAAATTATGCTAGCAAACCTCTGCTGAGCCGAAAATTCCTCATTTACATAGGGGCACACCCACTTTGACTTGCACGGCCTTGCGCCCTCAGCTTTGCCTTAAACAGGAGCAAATTAAATGAACAAACGATTCCTGAATCAGGTGGCAATTTGGCAAAATTGCTCCAGCGCAGAGAAATTCAGGTGTAAGTAATGGGCAAATCTACCTGAATCTGGGCCACTCTTTCTAATGAAGGGTATAGTATGCTTAAAAGGAAATCAATGGAAGTTTCAATTAAGCGCTCACTAGACCACCAATATTTCCCCCCCACAGTTAAAATGTGCAAATATAACCTAACAATGAGGTCTAGACCTAGGTGAAAGTTGAAGCCAGAAAATTCAGCACCGGAGCTCATATTTTGAAATCTTCCGGTATAGGAAGGTTGGTCTTCGGCATGAAGATTTGCTATAATATTGAGAACATGTAGAAATGTTATTTTTTGCCTAACAATACCCTACATATTTATGTTTTTGTCTTGATTTTTTCCTGTAAAATATCAGTGCATTAACCATGCCTGGGCATTCCTGTATCTTGAAACTCTTATGAGATTTCATGGTAGAAACAGAGAAGTGATTGTTAACTTTGGATACTAAGTCATCGATTGAATGGGTTGAGGACTATAGATCAATTTTTCCTGATCAAAAAAGAAATAAATACTTTATTGAACTATGTATGCATATCATAAGATCAGATTGTGACTGCTAGGCTTACAAGATTTGAAGTGATTCCACTGCTGTGTTGCCCACTGTTTACTTGAAAGAAAGCTGCATCTGAGAATTTGCAGTGCAAGGATATTCCTACTTTTGCTTGATTTATTTTAAGGCCCCTTTCACCCTGAGGAGTTTTTCAGGCAGTTTAGCGCTAAAAATCGTGCCTAAATACCGCCCGAAAAACTCCTGTCCTGCAGTCTGAGGTGATGCGCTAGCGGGACCGCTCCAAAAGTCCTGCCAGCAGCATTTTGGAGGAGCGGTGTGTTTTACCGCTCATTCACTGCTCCTTACCATTGAAAGCAATGGGAAACCGCGGTAATACTGCCGGCAATGTGTCTCTGCAGTGGTGCATTGCGGGCGGTATTAACCCTTTTTCGGCCGTTAGCGGGGGTTAATACCACACCGCTAGCAGCCAAATACCGCCGGAATTCCACGGCAACTCAGACGGTATAGCGCCGCTAAAAATAGCAGCGCTATACCCACACCGCACATCCTGCCCCAGTGTGAAAGGGGCCTAAGGATCCACGCTTTCTATAGCTAATAGCTCAAGCTGCTTCTTAAGTATCACCTCACCTGACATTTAATCACCAGTTATCAGTGGGGCAGCTCTGACATGAGGAAGCAAATATCTGCTCCACTGCAAAGAGGAATGCCTATACCAGAGACACAGCCAGCTGCCTGCAGTGCCATCAGGAGACACTGGCCCAGATTCAGGTAGATTTGCCCATTAGTTGCACATGTGAAGAGCAGCTGATTTGCTCTGCGCTGGGGCAAATTGGAAAGATTGCCACCTGATTCAGGATTCCTTTTGTCTACTAACTTGCTCCTTTGTAAGGCAAAAATCAGGGCGTAAGGCAGCGCAAGTGAAAGTGGGTGTGCCCTATGCAAATGATCTTTTTTCCACTCAGCAGTGGTTTGCGCCTATTTTCAGGGCAAATTTTGCCCACCTGCTTGCACTGAGCAAATAAATAGGGGCAGACCTGCGCAGGTCCTGTGCAAAATTACATCCTGCTTGTTCCACCCCCTCCTGAGCAAGGTAATTTTGCCCTTTGCTGCGAGATGGCACCTCCCGGCCAAAAAAAAAGAGGAAGGCTAATTTTGTGGCAGCGGAGATGGAGATCATGCTGGAGGCACTGACGCGCCATACTGTTGTTCTGTATGGCGCTGAACGCCAAAATACTACGGTAGCCCAAAGGAGGGCAATATTTGAGGCGATAATCTTAGACATCAATGCCCTGGGCTTTGAGGACCGGACTTGGATGGACATCCAGAAAAAGTTCAGGGACATGTGGCGTCGCGTCCAGGACAAAATTGTCCTCATTAAAAAGCACAGCAGGGGCACCGGAGGAGGACCAGCCTGTTCTGTGCGACTCAATCCGGAGGAGGAGGTCATCTCTCAGAGTCTAGCGCTGGAGCAGGTGGAGGGACTGCCAGGCTATGACTCCACTGTTGGGACTTGGGGACTGGTAAGTTTTTTGTTTCTCATATCTGCTGTGTATCATGGGAGGGGGTAGAAGTGAACATATGAGGGGGTAGAAGGGAAGATGTAAAACGTTTTTTTTTCTCATATTTGCTGTGTATCATGGGAGGGGGTAGAAGGGAACATATGAGGGGGTAGAAGGGAAGATGTAAAAATTTTTTATTTCTCATATCTGCTGTGTATCATGGGAGGGGTAGAAGGGAACATATGATAAGTGTGTTGCTCCAGCAATATTTTTGTTTTGTGTCATCCACAGATGTTGATGATGAGGCTGGGCCGTCGTCGGCTGTAGGGCGACCCACGCCATCCCCAGAACATCATGGGGTGCAGTCAGGCCCTCTGCAGATCCTGGGCATGTTGGTGGAGGAGGATATCGGCCAGAGTCCATCTAGGGAGGAGGAAGTGGTGGAGGAGTCCGTTATACTCAACCTGGAGGAATCTGTGTCCCTCCAGGAGGATCCCACCATCCCTGACCGACCCACCACCCCCCCGACCATAACATCATCCCCCTCCAGGGCAAGCCCCTCCAGTGTCCCTCCCTCCAGTGTCCCTCCCTCCAGTGTCCCTCCCTCCAGTGTCCCCCCCTCCAGTGTCACTCCCTCCTGTGTGACCCCCTCCCCTTCTGCTCCCTCAGTTCGTGCCCCAGCCTCTCCTCCAAGGAAGGCTCTTTCTAAAACTAGGGGTGTACGATCCCAAGCCTCCGTGAGGGTCTGCAGGAGGAGCAGGCCCGGCAGACCCACCATATAGGGGAGATGGTGGGAGACCTGAGGCGGGTGGCGGACAGCCTGGCATCCTCCTCCTCCTCTGTCCAGCAGGCCCTCACCCACCATGCTGACCGGGGGGACCGACAGAATGAGACCCTGGAGGATGTTAGTGGCAACTGCGCAGCCATTGTGACCTGTCTGGTTGAACAGCAGGATGCCACTGCATTATTAACTTCAGAGGTGAGCAGGTTGGCAGGTGCGGTGGAGGCCAACACTGCTGCTGTGCGGGAGGAGGGGAGACTTACCCGACGGCAGTTGAGGATCCCCACCCCATGCTCCACCACGGCGTCTGAGGAGCCAGAGCCGGGGCACCCTTGGGCCAAGGATGTCCAAAAGAAAAAAATAATTTATGACCATTTTTTTTTGGTGGCTCAGATTATGAGCTTTTTTTTTGGTTATGCTCAGATTTTGAGTTTTTTTATTTTATTGATGCTCAGATTATGAGCTTGATTTTTGGTTATGCTCAGATTTTTATTTTTTTTTATTTTATTGATGCTCAGATTATGAGCTTGTTTTTTGGTTATGCTCATATTTTTTTTTTTTTTTTTTTTATTGATGCTCAGATTATGAGCTTGTTTTTTGGTTATGCTCAGATTTTGAGTTTTTTTATTTTATTGATGCTCAGATTATGAGCTTGTTTTTTGGTTATGCTCAGATTTTGATTTTTTTTTTTTTATTGATGCTCAGATTATGAGCTTTTTTTTATTTTGTAGCTGCCCCTGGCATGTTGGCGCACAGATGTGAGATCCAGAAAGTGTGGGTGCTCTGCTTGTTCAGCTCGTCCGTCTTGGTGCTGCTGTAGTTGCTCTCCAGCTGACCTGTGGCCATCTGTTGCTAACTTGCCCCTGCTTTTATAAAGTGCAAATTTGCCCCGGCCAAACAGTTTGCGCGCTTTGGGAGCAAAATGCTCCTCACACGCGCAAGTTTATGAATCAGTGGCAGTTCCTCATTTGCATATTTGCTGAGGGAAAACCATGAGAGCGCAAGTTGCTCCCTGAGCAAAATTGCCCCTTAATTGCGCCGGGGCAGAGAAACTGCCTCCGTGCAAAAATGGCACATTTCAGGCTTAGCTTGCTTTCTGGGTCACCCGCAAATTTGCCTGGGAGCAAATCCGTACTTGCGCGGCGCAAATCACACTTGCTCCCGCGCAAGTCGTACCTGAATCTGGGCCACTCATTTTCAACAAGCCTTAGGTCAGGTTCACACCTATGCAAATTGAATGCACGTTTCCCCACATTCAATTCTCATAGCAGGAGAATGTGACTGGCTCTCTATTGAGTTGGTTCACATATCTCCACAGCGGGTCTGGTGCGGTGTGCCGGAAAAACGCATGCCTTTTTTTGGTGCATTTCAGGTTCCATTTCAGCCCAAAACTCTGGCTGAAATCGGACCTGAACCGGTGAACCTGCACGCACCGGACCCCTACTGTGAGCGGCATGCTGGGACGGTGTGAACCCTAAAGTGTAACTAAAGGCAAAACTTTTTTTTCACACAAATAGAGCGATATTTTGGTGGTATTTGATCACCAATGGTTTATTTATTTTTTAAGAAATAAATTTATTGTTTTTTTAAATGCATTATTTTTTGTTTTTAAAATTTATTTATACATTTTGACCAAACAACTCTGTTACATTTCTTTGGTAAAATAACCCAAATCAGTGTTCATTATTTAGTCTGTAGGAAAAATCAAACATCATGTCCCCTGGTGTACCTCCATCATCAATCATGCGGCCCACCACACTGCTGCACCCGGAAAAAAAAAAACTCTGGCCTCACTGAAGACTCCCTGCTGACTGCCTGCTCCTCTGTCTGACATTTCCTCAACCCGCCCCCTTGTGACATCACTGACCGTGGCATGCTGGGTTGGTGATGTCACAAGGAATGGGGTCACCCACTGATGTAATTGGGCGACCCCACCCCTTAGCGATTTCGGAAATGTCAGGTGGAGGAGCAGGCAAGACAAGGCTGTATTTTTTTTTCATATACCGAGGGGGCGTTTTTTTAATTATTTAATAAAGGAATTGTCAAAAACTTGTATAGTGTCTTTATTCACTTCTTACACTTTATTGGTGATTGGGTTGGGTATCTGTTGGCAGTTGCACATTTTCTTTGCACATATTTAATTTTTGACATTCTACATAGCAGGGCATTAGCATGCTTTAACTATATCCTAATTTTGGTGACTTGTCACTGAATTGGGAAATGAATAGGAAGACTAGAGTATCTAGGGAAATATTATTGATGAGAATCATGTCTCCGCTGATAGCACACAACACGCATGCAGTAAATTGCCCTACTGCAATATTACATGATATACTTAAATATTTTGTATGTCGTCTATATGAACTTGAATGGTAAGCTCTGCCCTAAGGGAAAAAAAAGTATTCAGATTTTTTTTAAGTGGGTCTATTGCTGTAGACCTTTCAAAGTAAATTAATGAAACAAATAAAAACAAATGACAGGACAAGGCAATCCTATAGACAGCAGATTTTCACTTTTGATACTACCCAGGTTTCGGTAGTTACATTAGCTTGCATCTATTGAACACTAAAGCTGAACCATTATTTTGGCAAAAAGCACCACTCTTTGTTGACAGGCCACTTTACCACTTTTCTTTATTTACATTTACAATTCTTCTATATTTTAAAAAATAAATAATATGAATGCTTTGATTATTATAAGCTCAGCGAAATAGCAGTGATTACCCCATAGTGGGCTGAAAACACATTAAACACAATGGAACTAAACAACTGTCTGTTAGGCATTTTTCGCTACAATTGCAGAAATGGAGGAAAACATTAATCATATTCATTAAACGTTGTCAGTTGCTGAATATCAGCGTTGTTACAGTAATTCCAGTAAATGACCCAGACAGAATCTGCCATAGACAGATAAAGGAAATCACTGGTAACAATACCTTTTTGACTATTGATTTACAAAATAATAGATTCCAGGTTTATGCATCAGTGGAGATTGTAATAACCTATTAGGATTCATAAACCACTCAGCATGCAACAGGCAATATGACTAACACTTTGCATTTGTTCCATTCCCTAGCAGTGCTTTAAGTTAAAAACAGAGAGCTCCCTTGGGAACATTAACCTCTTGATGAGTAAATCCATCAAAATAAATTTTTTAGTTTTGGTGGAACAAGGTTTGATCTCTTTTTGATTACTATCCAAAAAAGACAGGGGAATCTCCCCTCACTCATGCCATGGACAGGTTTGTAAAAAGGGTGAACCAAAAAAATAAATCAGGGAAGTCTACACTGAGCCCCCCTCACAAGATGTGGATGTTTTTGTAGCAGTTGCTTGGCAAAGCTTTCCTTTGCCATTGACTTCAAACTTACCATTCCTCTATCCTTTCAGATCACATTTCCCCATGAGCTATTACAGGTCCCCAGATTCAGTGATGCTGTACTGCTGTTCCAGTGGACTATATTAGGAACCATACATTTTACTTAAGGAGGGTAGTGCCTCGAAACTCAACACACATGTTTATTTACTAAAGCTGAAGAGTGCAGAAATCGGGCGTTGGCGTTAAAGTGCCGCTATTCTTAGCGGCGCTTTACTGTTGTCTTTGCCACGATTTTTGGCCGCTAGTGGGGTGGTTTTGACCCCCGCTATCAGCCGAAAAAGGGTTAAACCCTCCCGCAAAAACACCACTTTGCAGCGTTTTGCAGGAGGTTTGGAGGCGCTGCCCCATTGATTTCAATGGGCAGGGGCGCTGTAGGAGCAGTATGTTCACCGCTCATACAGCGCCTCAAAGATGCGGCTGGCAGGACTTTTATTACCATCCTGCCAGCACAATGCTCCAGTGTGAAAGCTCTAAGGCTTTCACACTGGATATAAAGGAGCGGCTCTTTCAGGGTGCTTTGCAGTCACTATTTTTAGCGCAATAGCACCTGCAAAGTGCCTCAGTGTGAAAGCAGCCTTATACTACTATAAATCAGCCTCATCAGGCGTTGATCCCCATCGATTCTGATGGTTAGTTGGATGAATAAATCACAATTGTAAAACTGTCCCCTCGGGAGCAAAACAATAATGTGATAGAATATTGCTAATAATAACAAGCAGCTACAATATCATCTGTAATCTATAACCAGAATAGAAAGGAAAAAGAGAAAGTACATAAATTAGAACATTAGTCAGATACAAGAGTAAGTTGGTATTAGTTGTATTTCTGTGAACGTATATAGACCTAAAAAAGTATAGAGAACTGGGATAACAGGGGTTCCCCAGGTCTTATCCAGGTAAATATTCTAGGTAGAGAGTTGCAACAAGTTATTTGTGTATGCAGTGGAGTATCTGAAGATCCGCCAAGGTTGCCAGACTTTGTGAAACTTGTCAACTCTGTCATTGGTCTGAGTCAGGGTTTCTTCCATTGCGTAGATGTCAAGCATGATGCTGATTTCAAAATGATTCTGGTTTCTGTTATTTGCTTAGTTAAGAGTTTGTCTTTATCCCAGAATTGTGCTATTTGCGAACATTTCCACCATATGTGGAATAGCGTACCCTTCTCTTGTTTGCACCTCCAACAAGTTTCTGGTATCTGTGGGTTCCATCCATGCATCTTGGCCGGGGTATTGTACCAGTGAGTCATACGTTTGTAGGCTGTCTCCTGCATCCTAGTGCTTATAGAACACTTATGAGCTAAAATGCAGACATGCCTCCATTGCTTGGCTGTGATCTCCATATATGCAGCTCATCCGACCATCTCCCTCTGAGTCCATCTGATTATTTATATTTTGAGTATTGTAGCCAGGAATAGGCCATGGAAGTTGTTTTGGTACACTGAGCACCGCTAAGACAGATCAACTCCAGAACCATAGGGGGTCTATGAAAGTCACTTTTATCTGCTTGCCTCCCTAGGTAACTGCGCAGTTGCAAATAGGCCCAAAAGGCAAGTGTGGTATGTTTTCCCCCTCTTTGAGTGGCGCCCACTCTTTCACTACGCCTTTAGTGAAGCAGTCCCCCACCAGAAGGGGCTCCGAGTTCTCCCCGGATTGGAAGTGGGGGTTATTTATGACTGTCTCAATGTCAGGATTATCTTTTAATGGTGTAAGGGGACTGGGTTGGGAGGAAATATCAAGGGTTCTGGTTATTTTATGAAAAATTTCCAGCGTGCATCCAGTAAGGGGGTGCTATTTTAGACTAGTTGGACAGCGTCCCCAAGGAACCCCTGGAGAGTACTTCAGTGGGAGTGGGCTTAAAGCAGCTTCTAGGGATACCCAATCTTTTGCTGCACCATGACAATGCCAATCAATGATTCTTTTCCTTGGTAGTAGGACCTAAAAAACGGTATGTCCATACCCCCTTGTTCTTTAGGTTTCATCAGGAGAGTATTCCTGATTCTGGGCCTCTGGGAATTCCAAAGAAACTTCAATAAGATGGTTCTTAACAAGGAGAAAAAGGCTGCAGGGATCCTGAGTGGGAGCGCATGAAGTAGGTAGAGTAGTCCGGGGAGGATGGTCATCTAGATTATGGCCGCACGGCTAAACCAAGAGAGGTGTCCTAATTGCCACCTGTTTAGGTCTTTCCTTACATTTTTGAGAAACATGGGAAAGTTTTGTCCATATGTGTTTGTCAATTTGGATGTGAGCCATATTCCCACATATTTTAAAGCCCTAGGTTCCCATCTAAAGAGGGAAGTCACTTTCACCTGGTTAAGCAGTCTATCTGGCAAGGAGACATTCAGGGCTTCTGACTTGGTATAATTTTTTTTTTCATACTACATTCAGACTCCACCCACATAGAGGACACAAGACTTGCTCACATTTTGCCTGCTTATAGCATCCTTACTATGTTTTTTTTTATTTATATATATATATATATATATATATATATATATATATATATATATATATATATATATATATATATATATATATCATGCTTTTAGAGCTTTTACATACTTTTAAAGCTTTTACATATTATGAACATTTACATACATATTAAAGAGGACATAACAGAAAAACTACATGTCCCTTTTTTTCCCCCATCCCCCTCCCCCTCCCTCCCCCTGCTACCTCACCGTTCCTACGCTTACGACCTTATTTCATATCCTCCAACCTTAGCTGCTATTAGGTCTTCTCCCTTAGGTTTTCCGCATAGCTCCACATTTTCTTGAATGCCCTCCAGTGTTCCCATTTCTTATTTTGGGCCATGTTACCCTCCTCTATTCTGTTCCGTAGGTCTTCCGTGTTATACATCTCTTCTACCAAATCTATCCACATATAGATGGACACTCGGCCTCCTGCCATTTTTTGGGAATCAGCCTTTTGGATGCATTTAGCAAATGTGGTACCAAAGATTCTTTATAAAGTTTTGCCGCTACCTTGCCTCCATGAAAGAGTACAATCCATGGGTCAATCTTTATTTCCTTCCTGGTAATATCTTTTATAAATCCTTAAAAAAAAATCCAGTAATTTCTGACTTTTGGACATTCCCACCATAGGCCATTCAAAGGGACTTGCAGCCCCGCCAACAATCAGCTGACTGACCCTCAGTTTGTCTGATGTTATATACCATCCCGTTATACACTTGTAGTTCATTTCTGCGGTCCTATTGTCCACGGCCGAGGAGTGGGTCATTCTCAACATTTTCCCTATTGTGAGCTTATCCTTCTGTGTTCCTAACTCCCATTCCCATTTTTTGATGAATGGAGGTGTCTCATGTCCGTCCACTGCTAATAATATCTTGTACAGCCTTGAAATGATACCTTTGGGTCTGTTGGTGATACATAAGCTTTCCAATGCTGATAACTGTTCCCCTGACCTTAATGGTTGGGGTAGCTTTCGAACAAAGTGGCTTTACTGTTGATATCTCCAGTCATCGATTAACATTAACTCGTCTTTGTGTTTTAGCTCCTGTAGTGTTATTAAATTCCCTTTTTTAATTATGTCCCTTAGCTGTGCAGTATCTTTTTTAATCCAATTCCCCCCCACTGTGATTTTTCCTGGTGCAAACTACTCATTTTCCTTTAACACTATAATAGGTGAGTTATATTCCTTATTCATTTTTTTGTGTAGTGTATCCCAAATTTTTAGTGCAATCTGTGTTACCACATGGGTGTTCTCATCCAGTGCTTTAAACTGAGGGGGGTTCCAAATTATACTTCCTAGCTTAACCTTTGACAGTGCATTTTCTAACTTTACCCATCTTTTTTCCTGGTTGACCCTGGCCCACTCCACCACCCTGGACAAGACCACTGCTTCGTAATATTTTCTGATGTCCGGGACCGCAAGTCCCCCATGTTTTTTTTTCTTGTTTCAAGACCAGGAAGGAAATTCTATGTTTCTTATTCTTCCATATATAATTCATTATCAGGTTTTTAAGAATTCTAAAATAGGGTTTCGGCAATGCAATTGGTATCATCTGAAATGTATAAAGGATTTTTGGGAGAAGGACCATTTTCAAGAAATTAATTCGACCTGTCCAAGAGATTGGTCTATTTATAGCCCTTTTTATTTCTGTTTTAATTTCGTCCAGTAGGGGGATACAATTAATGTCATATACTTTCTTGATTGAGTTAGCTAATTTAATTCCCAAATATTTGAGCTCCTTCTGCCAGGGAAACCGGAACTCCGCCCTTAGGAGCCCCCTCTTCTGGCTTGCTGATATTTACATTTAAAATCTCCGTCTTAGAGACGTTAATTTTGAAATTAGAAATATCCCCATACTGTCGAAGTAATTTTAGTAAACTCGGGATTGACGTTCTGGGGTTTACAATGTATAACAATACATCATCCGCAAATGCGGATAACTTATGCTCTTTATCGTCTACTCTGATCCCTTTTACGTCAGGGCAATTACGAATACTAGCCAAGAGGGGCTCGAGAGATAGGACAAATAAAAGTGGTGAAAGGGGACACCCCTGTCTCGTGCCTTTTTTCATCATAAAAGTTTGGGATAGCCTGCCATTAATTTTTATCCTTGCCGTTGGGAGATGGTACAGTGTGTTAATCCACTTTAACATCCTGTGTCCAAGGCCCATGGTTTCCAGAGTTTGTAACATGAGTCCCCAGTCTACCCTGTTGAACGCTTTTTCTGTGTCTATCGACAGAAGTAGCCCTGGGGACCCATTCTCTTTCATCTTTTTAAGGAGTAACATAGCTCTCACCCCATTGTCCCTCCCCTCTCTTCCTGGGATGAATCCCACCTGGTCCAGATGGACCAGTTTGGTCATCAATCTTTTCAATCGTTCAGCTAACACCTTTGCAAAGAGCTTGGTGTCAGTATTAAGCAACAAAATCGGCCTGTACCCGGAGCATAGCTTTTTGTCTTTCCCTTCCTTGTAGCAGCCAGGGCTTCCCTACTCATTACATAATCTTTCCCTAGACTGTTAAAGTATTGGCACAGTCTTGGGATCAATATCTTCTTACACTTTTTGTAGTATAGCGTTGTGAACCCATCTGGGCCAGGACTTTTGCCCGAGGCTGAGCCCGCAAGCGCTTCACTAATTATTTCCTCAGTTATTGGTTTATCCAGAGTTAGGGCTACACTCTGTCCGATGTTCTGCAGTCTTGCACCCTCAAGGAACTCAGTGGTTTTGCACTTTTTCTCTCCTTTCTGCCATGTCTTCTGCGCTACCGAGTACAAGGAATTCTAGTATCTTGTTCCATGAGTTCTTTAAGTTGTCTCTTTTTCTAACTAAGTCATGGTAAAGCTCCTTTTGCTTCCCCTGTTTTGTATGTTCTTGTTCGATTTTGAATACTTCAGCAATCAAGTTATTCATTTTACTGCACTTTTCTTTTTTCTTCCTGGCCCCCTCTGAGATCAAAATCCCTCTAATAAAAGCTTTATGCTCTTCCCATGGAGTTGCTTTTGAGATTTCTTTGGTATAGTTTGTCTTAAAATAATAATCCAACTCACTTTTCACCCTTTCTAAACTGACTTGGTATAATTAATCTTGAGATTAGAGATTAGGAAAATTTATTCTTACCTGAAATTTTCTTTTCCTGTAGTCCGTAGGCGGCACACAATGGGTTAAGCTTTCCATCTAACCCCTAAAGGAAGAAAACTTAAACAAGCAGTGAGACAAGTTTAATCAATTAATCAATTAATCAAGCACAGCAAGTCCACCTGTCCTGAAGCTATAAACCTCCCCCAAGAACACACACAGACGTATCTTATGCAGCAATATAGTAATTTTAATGGGAGGGAAAACCTGTGCCGCCTACGGACTACAGGAAAAAAAAATTTCAGGTAAGAATAAATTTTCCTATTCCTGGTCGTCCTACGGCGGCACACAATGGGATTTGCAAAGCAGTGCAAGAAAAGAAAGGGAGGGACATCAATGGTTTATGGCACCCTGAAGCACTCTCGAGCCAAAGGCCGATCCCTCGGACGAAACTACATCGATTCTGTAGTGTTTTATGAACGTGTTCGGTGAAGCCCACGTAGCTGCCTTACAGATCTGGTCCATTGGAACATGATACCTCTCAGCCCAGGACGTAGCTGTAGACCTTGTGGAGTGAGCTCTTAAGAGAAGAGGGGATTCTTTGTTTTCTAGAAAATAACAGTGCTTGATGGTATCCCTTATCCATCTTGCTAGCGATGACTTACTCGCTTTTTCCCCTTGTTTGGCCCTTGGAACTGTAGGAACAGTGCCTCGGACTGTCTGAACCCCGAGGTTCTCTGTAAGTAGGTAGAGATGGTTCTTTTTACGTCCAAGAGGTGTAGGTCATCCTCAGAAACATCTTCAAACACAGGCAATACAATTTCCTGATTGATATTCGTGGACGTGGAGACTTTGGGAAGGAAACCCGGCATAGTCCTTAGAATAACTGCATCCGATAGAAACCTGAGATAGGGTTCTTTGGATGAGAGGGCCTGAAGCTCACTTATTCTTCTGGCGGATGTAATTGCTACCAGAAAGATACATTTGAAAGTGAGGAACCTTAAGGATGAACTCTCCAGAGGCTCGAAGGGAGGTGATGTTAGCCTTTTTAGCACTAAAGGTAAGCTCCAAGCTGGTAATGGCTTATGGAAGGATGGTCGTAATTTAATAATTGCTCTGAAAAACCTGCTGACGAGAGGTGTTTTTGAAAATATTCCGTTCAGGCAGGAGTTAATGGCGGTCAACTGTGCCCTCAGAGTGTTCGGCTTCAGACCCTTTTGGAAGCCCTCTTGTAAGAACTGCAAGAGAGATGCCACTTGCTCAGGAGAAGATGAATTCCTGGCGCACCAGGCCGAGTAGAGGGTCCACACTCTACTGTAGACTTTTAAGGTAGCAGGCTTCCTAGAGGCTAGAAGGGTAGCAATAACCTCCTGAGATAGGCTTTGAGCCGTCAAGGCTTTGAGTTCAAATTCCATGCCGCCAGCTGGAGTTTCTCGAGGTCTGGGTGGAGCATCTCCGATTGGAGAAGAAGGTCCTTCTGGATGCGTAACTTCCAGACCTGATCCTTTGCCATATTCAAGGCTAGCGGGAACTATGCCCCCCTGGGCCAAAATGGCAGGATTGCTATTGCTCTCACCTCCTCGTCCCGAATTTTCTGCAGCACTTTCGGGATCAGTGGAATCGGGGGAAAGATAGACGAAAAACTTCCTCCAGCTTATCGACAGAGCGTCTATCGCTAGCGGAATCCCCACTCTGGATAGGGAGCAGAACTGGGGAAGCTTCCTGTTCTGAGAGTTGGCCATCGCATCCAAATCTGGCAGACCCCACCTGGAGGTGATTTTCCTGAAGACCAGAGGGTTCAGCTCCCAGTCTCCCGGGCCGATTCCTGCTGAGCCAATCCGCTCTCACATTGTCCACTCCTCTGATGTGGATGGCCGTTAGAGAAAGGAGGTTTTCCTCCGCCCAGAGCATGATGCGGGCACACTCCTTCTGCATGTAAGGGCTTTGTGTTCCCCCCTGTTTGTTCAGGTAGAATACTGCAGGTAGAATACTGCAGCTAAGTTGTCTGATTGTACCTGAACCGCCTTGTGAAGAATTCTGGACTTGAAATGGACGAGTGCTTTCCTGATTGCCGTGAGCTCTTTCAAGTTCGAAGACATTAGAAGCTCCCTTTGCGACCAGGCTTCTTGTACCCAATGATCCTCCACATGGGCACCCCAGGCTAAGCCTGAGGCATCCGAGGTGAGGACCGTCTGAGACGGAGCCTTGAGGGATCTGCCCTTCAGGAAATGTTGTGGGTGCATCCACCAACGGAGATCCTGCTTCACTGCCAGAGAAATGTTGATAGTTCTCTGCAAAGAGTCTGGGCTCTTGTCCCATTGGGTCAAAATGCAGTCCTGTAGCACTCTGAAATGAGCCCTGGCCGAAGGAACAGCTTCCAAGGATGATGTCATCATTCCCAGTACTCTCATTGCCTTCCTCACTGAGCAGTGATCGATTTGCAAGAGATCTTGTACCGCCTGTTGAAGATTGGTAGCCCTCTGATCTGAAAGGAACAACTTCATTTGAAGGGTGTCTATTGTGAACCCGAGGTAGGGAATGACTGGAGTAGGGTTCAGAGAAGACTTTTTTACGTTTACTATGAAACCGTGGGCGTCCAGCATTTGTAGAGTCTTGTGAGGATGTTGTTTCAACATGGCCTCTGAGGGAGCTCTGACTAGCCAGTCGTCTAGATAGGGTGTCACACATATCCCCTGTAGCCGCAGGGCTGCAGTCAGGACCACCACCACTTTCGTAAAAACTCGAGGTGCCGAGGTAATGCCAAATGGCAGGCATGTGAACTGAAAATGGAGAATCTGGAGATTGAAGAGGAGAACGACCCGTAGATATTTCCTGTGTGCCCTGAGAATAGGGACGTGCAGGTATGCGTCCTGAAGGTCGACTGACGCTAGGAAGTCTCCTTCTTCTATGTTCGCAATGGCAGAACGAATTGATTCCATTCTGCATTTGCGTTTGACAAAAACTGATTTAGGTAAGACAGGTCTATTACTAGCCTCCCTCCTCTTGAGGCTTAGGGTACTGGAAATATCGGGGAGTAGAGACCTTGGAATCTTTCTTGATCTGGAACCTTTTCTAGAGCGTGCTTTCTTATGAAATCTTCCACCAACTCTAGAACTACTGGGTTGGAGGGCTTGTTGAGCATGAACCTCTGTGGTGGAAAAGACCCCAGCTCTAGAGAGTACCCTCTTGAGACGATGTCCGTTACCCAGGAGTCCAACAACGTCTTTTGCCAGATCTGAGAAAAAAACCTCAGCCTGCCTCCCACTGGAGGAGAGGCGCTGATGGCGTCAGGCTTCTTTGGGCTTATTGAAAGGCTGCTTCTTGGCTGTCGCTGAATCTTGCCTTTTTTTATAGTAGGACCTTCTGCCCCGAAAGGAATAGTTCCTTTTTGTGGAGTATCTGGAACTCCCGTAAACCGGCTTACTCGACCTTTTCCTCTCTAAGGGAAAGGCAGCGTCTTTCTCCTCATTGTAAGATTTGAGAATATCTTTCAGATGAGGGCCAAACATGGATGAAGGATGGAAAGGCATGTTAACAAAACTGACTTTGATCATATGTCACCCGACCATTCCCTTATCCAAAGCGCCCTCCTGGTCGCATTGGACAAGGCGAGGGATCTGGACGAAAATTTTAGAACATCCACAGGAGCATCACATAAAAACTCTGCGGCCGACTTCATCATGTCAACTCCTTTCAACAAAGAGTCTCTAGACACCCCTTCCTCAGCCACATCCTTAGGGCTCTGGCTACCGGAACTGAGGAAGCCGCAATTTTTGGGGTGGAAGCCGCCGCTAGGTAATTCTTTTTAGCCAAGCTATCTGCCTTGCGCTCTAAAGGGTCGGACAATCTGGAGGATTCTTCTGAGGGAAACAGAGATTTTTAACCATCCGGGCAGCCGCCAGATCCAGCTTAGGTGGATTTTCCCACTCAGATGAAAATTCGTAAGCCCTGCCTATAAATGGATTTAAAGCGGGCCCCCGCATCAGATTTTCTGTCAGGATTGGCCCAGACCTTTTTGAACCAGTCACTCAGAATGGGATGAGAAGGGAATCTCATATCTGGGATCTGAGGAAAATAATATAGCTGATCCTTCTTTAGTCTAGCCGATACATCTTTGGAAGATTCTATAGTATTCATTACCGCAGACAGTAACTTGGGAATCTTATCTTTGGGTAACAAGTACAAGTGGTCATCCAAATCATCAAAAACAACTTCCGGATTGGATGAGGAGGCACTACGTTCCCCAGATGAGGAGTTAGATGCAGCAGGGGATATATCTCTGGTACTTCCTTTTTGGGCACCAGAGAGTCTTTAATTTCTTTGAATGTGTTACACATTTCTCCCTTAAACCATGACAGGAAAGAACTAGCATTATCAGATTGATTCAAACAAGATGCGTTTTTCACATTTGTTGCATAAGTTGCCACTTAAATAATATGCTGCTGCAGATTTTAAGTTTAAAATAAGTAAAAAAATAAGGACCATGCCTCCTACCTCTGACCGGCCAAGGGATCTGCTGCCTAGGCTGAGTGCAGCCATTTGCAGATCCCGCCGGTCAGAAATAAGCCAGGGACCCGGACCGGGAGTGACGCGGCAGAGCACTGGGATCTCCGGACCCCAGCCGCCTATACTGTACACCATATTCATGCAAGCTGACGGTCAGCAATCGCTATCCAAAAACGAGTATTTAATTCGCCATCGGCGCTTACCGTTTCCTCCGGTCCTAGACGCGAATTCCGGAACTCCCGGAAGTGCGTCATAGGTCTGCGCGGTCCTCTGCGGCGACTTCCGGCCTATGGAGCGCAAACATCCCCGGTATCCATTCAGCCGCTGAGCGGGGAATACATGGCGGCCTCCTCAGGAAAACAACGTCCTTTATTGCCGGACCAGGGGATGTGGGGGTGCAGGCCGAGGGACCGAGGATAGCACCCAGTATACAGCCGCCCCTAAGCTCAGCAACCCAGAAGCACCGGGTGTGAGCACTTGCCTCACGTCTTCTTCATCTGTGGTAAGAAGAAAGAAAAAAATACGTCTGTGTGTGTTCTTGGGGGAGGTTTATAGCTTCAGGACAGGTGGACTTGCTGTGCTTGATTAATTGATTAATTGATTTAACTTGTCTCACTGCTTGTTTAAGTTTTCTTCCTTTAGGGGTTAGATGGAAAGCTTAACCCATTGTGTGCCGCCGTAGGACGACCAGGAAATAGCTATAGATGTCAAACTCCATCAGGTTAAGGCAAGAAGGTTATTGGGTTGGTTAAAAAGAAAAGCAAGTCGTCAGCTACTTTGTATTCCTTATTTGAAACCGTGAAACCGTGAATCCCTAAATGTCTGCATTAGCTCTGACTATTCTAATAAAAGGTTCCAAAGATAATATAAACAGCAGAAGGGATAATGGGCACCCCTGTCTGGTGCCGTTGGTTATCAGGACTTTGTCTGATAAAGTGCCATTTATCTTTAGTTTTGCTGTTGGGCATTGATACAATGCGGAAATTCTGGCCATCATGCGAGCCCCCAGACCCACCCTGGCACACACGGCCAGCATATAATCCCACGCTATGCAGTCAAAAGCCTTCTTTGCATCCGTAGATAGGAGAAGGCCCTCCATGTTCCCTGTGTGCACTGCCTGGGTCAAAAGCATGACCTTTATCACATTATCTCTGGCCTTACGTCCAGCCTGGAGGCCAGAATGCTTGCGTAAATCTTAGCATCTAGATTTAGTAGGGAGATAGGGCAGTAGCTAGCACATTCCGCTGGGTTTTTACCTTCCTTGTGAACTACAGTGATGTGGGCTGATAGAAAATCAGGGGTGACCTTTCAAGGTTCAGACATAGAATCTAACGCAGCTCTGAGTGGGTCCCCGAGGATATGCGCAAAAGTCTAGTAATATATGGATGTGAAACCGTCCAGTCCTGGGCTTTTACCTGATTTAAGTTGCTTAATGGCAAGTTTAATCTTTGTGGCTGTTATTGGCTCCCCCTAAAGTGATATGTCTGAGTCTGATAGAGCAGGCATGCCACTTTTCTCGAGGTAGTCCCAAATGATTTGTGTCCTCTCCCCCTCCATGCCCTCCAGTCTGTGGGAAGGTAGGTTGTATAGCTTTGTGTAAAAGTCATGGAAATGTTTTTCAATAGCCTCAGTGGTCACATCTATCTTACCATCTCCCCTCCAGATACCAAGTATGACATTTTTAGCCACCTGTTCCTTTAAAGCCCTGGCTAGTAGTCTCCCAGTCTTATTACCAGATTCATAATATATCCGCTTTTTAAAAAATAGATATCTCTTTGATCTGTCATCAAAGAGCTGTTGGAGGGCCTTCCTTTTTTCCAACAGCTCAGTAGCTGTAAGGATGGTAAGGGATTGTTTGTGGAGATTTTCTAAATGTTTTATTCAATCCGTCAGAGTCCAAATGTTTTTATCCCTGTCCCTCTTGCGCTGTGAGCCCATCCTAATGAGTTCCCCTCTTAATGTACATTTGTGAGCTTCCCACGTCATAAGCGGGTCCATGTCCGAGGAGGAATTTTGCTGAAAAAATTCAGTGATTGAGGTGGTCAGTTTCGTCAGGAGGTCAGAATCGGTCAGTAGAGATGCATTTAGCTGGCAAGTGTGAGATTGTGTTGAGGGTGTAATCGCTTTTAGGGATAGTGAGATTCTGCGCATGGTTCGAGTAGGATTGGATGCCTATGCGTGCCCCTGTAACTAGTGCCAGGTCCCACTGAGATATGAAAAGGTAGTCTATACATGAGTGCCGATTATCTGGCGGAGAGAATAATGTGAAATTACGTCCTTCGGGGTGTTGGAAACGCCAGGTATCAATCAGTTGTAAGGTTTGGAGCAGGGATTTAATTTGTTTGAGGATCTTGTATGTAATGTACATTTTCTCATTGGATGTGTCAGTTAATGGGTTAAGGGGCACATTGAAGTCCCCGCCTAGGATTAGGCAGCCCGAGGAAAACCCCAGAAGCTCCTGCACAGCGTTGGCAGAAGGACACGTGTGATTTGTTTCGGAAAGTAGACATTGTCATAGGTGTGTTGTTGTACAGACCTTTTAAAAAAACAAATCTACCCTTGGGATCTATCATTTTTTTCTTGTAGGGTAAAATGGGCTTCTTTGCTTATCAAGGTGGAGACCCCCTGGCTCTGGAGTCGCCATTTGTGGCGTGGTATGCCTCTTTAAAGAAGGTGTCTGTCAATTTGGGAGCATGGTGAGTTTTGAAGTGGGTCTCCTGCAAGTGTGGCCTACCTTTTTTGAGCTCTCTCAGCAGTGTAGAGCGTCCCTCGGGTATGTTCAAGCCTTTGACATTATGAGAGATCACTAGTGGACCTCGGCCAAGGTTCGAGTAGGCCATGTCAAGGACTCAGAGTGAGACGGTCTGGAGTACGCCTAGGAAACAAAGCTGTTGATAACAGATTAGTATCAATGTAACTACGGTATATTCACAGAAATAAATCAAAGTCAGCTATACCAATAGATATAGAACAGAAATGAAAAAGTTAGAGATGGAGGGAACTAGAAGATGATGGAGTGGACTGAAGATATCTCTTATCAGGCAGAACTTGCTGTCCTGAATAGGAAGTAAATTAGTGCGTCCAATACCCAACAAATAGGTATGAAGGCACATGGCGGGGGGGAGGGGGCGACTAACAACTGGGCAAGCGGTCAGCCACTTGCTTCTGCCAGCCTTAAACTGTAAAAAGGTTGACTACATTTTAAGTAAGTAGAATGCATCACAACACACACAACCTGCAAACTGTAATCACATCTTTTTCTAGATCTAAATCTACCCAACCCGGTAGTGAAAAAACAAGTCCTCCAATGGGCAATATGTTAATTAAAGGAAAATATGTATTTATTGCTTTTCAACAGATTGATACAACACATATAACCATCAAATGTCTACAATACAGGAAGGTACATATCAATACATACTGTCTGAGACACTGTATAACGTGAGCCCATCACGAGTCCAACAAATTTGCCTCCCTTGTCGGGTGGCTAACAATGTGTGACATGGAAAAACAAGAAGGGCTAATGAGATAGAAATCAGTAGGACAACATCTGACCACTAGGAAAGAGAAACAGAGAAAAAGTAAGTAAGAGAGAGGAAAGAAGAAGAGAGGGAGGAAAAGACAGGTGGGGGGGAGAAGGATGAACCAAGCAGGCCATGACACGCCATCTGTGCAGAATATGCGTGGACTGAGCATCAGGGCTGATCCTGAGGTGTTAGTAACGCCTTTAAGGAGTCTGAGGTAGAATAATCGATCCACAAGAGCCACAAGGTCTTAAATTTATCATAAGTGTCAGTATCCAAGGCCAACATCTCCTCCATGCGCATGATGTCATTGACTACAGAGACCCACAAGGATAGAGGAGGGGTAGTAGTAGTTTTCCAAAATTGGGGGATAAGCTGCCTTTCGGCCAACAGACAGAAACGCAGCAGGCTACCCTTCTGGGAAGCTATGGAGCCAGGTAACATGGACAGTAAAGCTATTTCCAGTGAAGGTGTCAGGGGTCGATCATAGAGCCTGCTGTATATGGCAAAAACCTGGGACCAAAGGGGCTGAACGGCTGGACATTTCCACCAAATATGGAGGTAGCTACCATCCACCGAGCCGCATCTCCAACACACAGGGGGCACAGATGGACATTTTTTTTGTGAGGATCCCTGTACCATTGAGAGAGGAGCTTAATTTTTTTCTCCTGGAAGTAGCAGGAGACAGAGGACTTGTGAGTGAAGTAATACAATTTCTGCCAATCCGCTATATGGAGTTTCTTTCCTAGATCTGTGGACCACTTCCTTGTGTAAGAGGGGGGTTGATCATGTATCAATGTATGCTGCAGTGTGTACATAGAGGAAAGCAAATGTTTTGGTGTTTCTGAGAGAGATCACAGCTGTTCAAAACCCGTTAGGGGTCTGCGAATCTGGGACAAGGAAAAAAGGTTAGAGCAAAAGGAGGATATGCGTAGGGCCATGAGTCAACTGCCTTGGTCCCCAGGCATTAAGGGAGAGCCGGAAACGGGGTGTACAAATGAGCTCGCTATGGGCCAGGCATGGCGGGATTATGGTCCCACTGTGCGTGAACCCAGTCCCTAAGGTAACACAGGGTGGTCGAAAAGGGATGTGAGTGGCGAAGGGTCAGTGGACAATAAGGAAAGCAATCCCTTCTTGTACCATAACTGTAGGGCAGCTGTTGTCAACGGAGAAGCATCAGAAAGTAACTGTAATTGATGCCCATGTCCCCAAAGCAAGGCCCGAAGATCATAAACGGACAGATCCTGTTCCACCATGGTGGACGCTTTAGGGAAGGGGCGAGGGAACCACTCCAACACCCTAGATAATAATGCAGCCCTATGATATAATTCAAAGTCGGCTAGTCCCACCCCGCCCCGAGTCTTGGGGTAAGGTGTGTCCATTTTCAATGTATTAATACGTCCAAACCAAGGTATTGGGGAGGAGTTCCAGGCTTCCAATTCTCTCCAAAGCTGGGTCAGAAGAGGGAGATAATTGAGAGCATAATGCTGCGACAGATTGGAGGGGATCATTATACCTAAATAAGAGATGCCCTTAGGGCTCCACTGGAAGGAAAAGTTTGTCTGTAATCTAGTGAGGGTTGTACGGGGAAGGCATATATTCAGGGCTTCAGTCTTGGATATATTAAATTTAAAGTTACTAAAGTCCCCGAACCTACGAAATTCACTCATTAAAGAGGGGAGAGACATGTGAGGTTGTTGAACGTAGACCAGTACGTCTTCCACATAAAGGGAGAGCTTGTGTTCGGCAGAGGGTCTTAATCCCCATTATGGGTTCTGTCTAATGGCCTGGGCCAAGTGTTCAATCACTAAAACAAAAAGTAGAGATGACAGGGGACAGCCCTGACGCGTACCATTTTCTATCTGAACGGGCGTGGAAGAGGAACCGTTGACCAGGACAGATGCAGAGGGGCGAGAGTATAGACCCATAGCCTTGGATATAAAAGCAGGGCCCAAACCCAACTGCTGCAAGGAGAGACACAAAAATTGCCAGTTGACCCGGTCAAAGGCCTTCTCCGCATCAAATGACAGTAAACAAGCCTTCAGGCCACGGCGTTGGATGTAAGATAACAGGTGAATGGTTTTAGTCATGTTGTCTCTGGCCTAATGACCAGGGACAAAGCCCATCTGGTCTTTATGGACAATTGAGGGTAACAAGGGGGAAAGGTGGTTGGCCAGATCCTTGGCGTAAAGCTTAACATCTATGTTAAGGAGCGAGATTGGTCGGTAGCTACTACACTGTGATGGATCTTTGCCAGGTTTGGGTATGACTGAAATGTTAGCGGCTAGGAGATTACCGGAGGGTAGATGAGTGTCGTCAATGGAATTAAATGCAGTGGACATTAAAGGGGCCAAGGATTGGGCCAATGATTTATAAAACCTAGGAGAAAACACATCTGGGCCTGGACATTTGCCAGACTTTAAGCAATTAATAGCGGTAAGGAATTCCTCGACCGTTAGGGGGTTATCCAATGCAGTGGCCTGTTCGTGCTTATCTGGGGGAGGGCCGTTTCTGAGATATACGCCTTCATGGCGGATAGACTAGAGTACTCCGACTGGGCTAGCGGAGTCTGCGAGGATAAGTTATATAGGTTGGAATAATAACGTCGGAAGGCCTCCAGAATGCCCTTTGTGTTGCAAATTTTTTGTTGGTCAGCAGTACAGATATGTTATATGGGACAGCGCATGGGGCGGAAGTGAAAGACTTTCGCCAGATGTTGGCCGCATTTGTTGGCAAGGAGATAGTGTCAATTACGTCCCCGATCCCTGGCAGAGAGGGAGTTGGCATCAAGGAGGCAGATAAGCTCTCTATGAGCATAGGAAAGGTCAACGTATGTAACCAGATCCATGTTACGTTTGTGTGCCGTCTCAAGTGTGTTTATAACAGACAGGAGTCTGGTAATGTCTGCTCTTCTGGCCTTCTTAAGGCGAGAACCATGCTGTATGAGGGACCCCTGAATCACACATTTAAGGGCCTCCCATTTAGCAAGAGGGTTATCCGAAAGTTGGTCTCTAATAAAATTCTGTATCTCTAGCTCAACGTCCGCGATACATAGGGGGTCAGTCAATAGGTTGTCATTCATACGCCACAAGAACATTCTACTCAAGGTCAAGGGGTGGGCCAAGCTAAGGTGAATGGGGGCATGATCAGACCAAAGTATGTTGCACAGGGAGGCCTTAAGTGGGGTGTCAAGCAAGGATTGGGAGATTAATGAAGTAGTCAATGCGACTATAGGAATTGTGGGCCACAGAATAACAGCTGTAATTTATCTCAAAAGGATGCTGTACTCTCCAGACATCCACCAATTGTGCGGAATGTAGAACTGAATTTATGTCTGTAAGAGCAGTGTGTGATATGGAGGACTTGCATGAGAAAGTGTCCACGGACGGTGAAAAAGCCACATTGAGGTCGCCACCGAGAATGAAACAGGGACCGCCAAAAGAGAGTAACTTTTCTAAAACCCTGGATGGGAAGCTCCCCTGGTCTAGGTTCGGACCATATACATTAGCCACTGTGAAAACAGAAGAGTTAGATTTCAATTTAAGGAACAGGTATCGGCCTAGGGGGTCAATAAATGAATCTAAGACCTGGGGGTGAAAGGATTTGTGAAAAGCTATGAACACTCCCCTGGACTTAGATTGCAGGTTCGTACTGTGATACCATTGGTGGTTATTAAGGGTCGGAAAAGCCGATCCTCAGAAATGAGTCTCCTGTAGCATCAATATCTGCAATACGTTAATTAGAATGTCCCCTTAGTATTAGTTTGCTTCACTCCCCCTGCTGTCCCTAGGTAGGATATCATGCAGATTTAAACCCCCCTAATCCCCTTAAAACTTAATCAACTGTTTCCATGACATGCAGCTTATTTGTGCTGTATCCATTAAGCAAACAAGTCTGGTTCTCAACTGAGATCTCACGTTCAACTTAGTCCTCAGATTCAGCAATATCAGTCAAGGTCTCTGAATGTGGGGAAATAGGTTGCAAACATGTCCCTACATAGTTCAAGACCAGTTGATGGTAGAGGTCAGTAGGGGGGGGAGATCCAGACTCATGGGGGATGGGGGGATCTGTAGAGTCTGATGCCCTGGCCCCTCAGGCTTTTCAGAGTCTGTGGGGGGCAAGGGAAGTGCTGGGGGAGAGAGGGGGAGTAGGGAGAGGGGGAGGGGTGTGGGAAGAGGGGAGTAGGAAGAGGGGGTAAATTAGGAGGGATGGGGGAGGAGGAGCGGCAGGGCAGATAATGCAGCACAAGTGTGGCACAAGGCTTTCTTCTGCCGTATCACATCCTATGGGTCTTCAAAACCGGAGGAAAGTGGGACATATGCTGAGGGGATGTTTAGTAAAAATGGACAAACAAAAGAGTAACTTAACAGGTTGGCCCTTTCAGGCCTCGATCAGTTTTCTTCTTGTTCTCTGCGGTCTTCCCTGGAAGATCTAGGTGTTCCAGCCTTTGAGCCTCCAGAATGGTGCGATTTCTGCCTTTTGTAGAGCAAAAGGCAGAAAAAAGGCACCTCTTATCCGGGGTGGAGAAGGGAGATCTCGGTGGCGATCGTTCTAAGGGATCCTCCTGGAATTCTGAATACCAATTGGGCAGTGGGATATATTCAAGATCCAATGCCGTACAAAAATGATGCAGGTCACCTGGTTCACGCAGGGTATGCTGATGCCCGTTGAAGTTCACCGTCAGAGCAAATGGAAACCTCCAGGTATACTTCAGCTCACGTTCCCTTAACTTTTCCAGCAGGGGGGCATAGGGCTCTACAGTTTCTCAGAACAATTTGGGTTAATCCTGAAACAGCATTATATTAGCCCCATTGAAAATAATCTACTCATTCCTCCTCGCCTTGCGCATGATTTCTTCTTTGAGTGTAAAGTTCTGCAGGCAGCAGATGATGTCTCGAGGGGGTGCATTGTCAGGTCCCTTCGGTCTGAGTGCTCTATGTGCTCTGACAAAATCGATCCCCATGTCTTCTTGTCTCTCTAGCAGACTATTAACCGGTTAAGACCCGGACCAATATGCAGTTTAAGGACCTTGCCCCTTTTTGCGATTCGGCACTGCGTCGCTTTAACTGACAATTGCGCAGTCGTGCCACGTGGCTCCCAAACAAAATTGGCGTCCTTTTTTTCCCACAAATAGAGCTTTGTTTTGGTGGTATTTGATCACCTCTGCGTTTTTTACTTTTTGCGCTATAAACAAAAATAGAGCAACAATTTTGAAAAACATTCAATATTTTTTTACTTTTTGCTATAATAAATATCCCCAAAAAAAGATATAATTATTTTTTTCCCCTCAGTTTAGGCCAATACATATTTTTCTACCTATTTTTGGAAAAAAAAATCACAATAAGCGTTTATCGATTGGTTTGCACAAACTGTATAGTGTTTACAAAATAGGGGATAGTTTTATGGCATTTTTATTAATATATATTTTTTTACTACTAATGGTGGCGATCAGCGATTTTTTTGCATGACTGCAACATTATGGCTGACACATCGGACACTTTTGACACATTTTTGGGACCATTGTCATTTTCACAGCGAAAAGTGCTAAAAAATGCACTGATTACTGTGAAAATGTCAATGGTAGTGAATGGGTTAACCACTAGGGGGCAGGTGCTCAGGTGCATTACCTTGCATTACCCACTGAACCCCCATGTGATCTCCTGAATGCCCACATTACAGTATTCCCAAATCCAGGAAAAGACCCCTGAGTAATTACCAACTATAGATCTCGTTACTGAACGTAGATCTTAAATGATATGCCAAAACACATATCATTTTTATCATACATTCCAAATTTAAGGATTGGGTTCAGCTAGACCACTTCATGTCATCCCGCCCACTATCACCAATACCCTGGATATCCCCACAACACACCGCCCTGGGTTGTAAAACCAACACAAATCTCCTTTTGAGACACTTGCAGCAAAAACAAAATCTCCTAGATTATAGGCCCAATGACCTCAGACACAACCCAGACTTTACACCAGGAACACACACATCCTTTCTGACAGGAACATGGCCATACCCAAACATCCAAGCAGAACATTTCTTTGAAGAAGGCCGTCTCCTCTCCCAAACCAAATTAGCTACTAACATGACAAATGGCACATTCCCCTTTTGGATGTATGTACAAATTAGACATTTCTTTGAAAAACACAAACCCTGACCTGATTGTTCTAGACGCATTTAAAAAAATGAGCCCCAAAGCCATCTGATGTCTTACACCTACTCCCTACTATTCTCAGACCAAAACACCAAGTTAAACTGGGCCAGCCACAAATGGGAACAGGAACTCTCAATCGATCTCACAGACCAGGATTGTGAAAACATATTTGCATACTTTCACAAGGGAACAGTAAATGTACATGCACAAGAAAACGCATTGAAAATATTCTCAAGATGGTATAGAACCCCCCTCAGATTACACCACCTTTACCCATCACTCTGCCAGCAATGCTGGAGATGTGAAACATAGATAGGTTTGCTTCTACATGTATGGTGGAACTGCTCTAAACTTCAGCCTTTCTGGAGGGAGGTTCACCGCCTTATCAACCAAATAACCACCTATACACTTGACTACACACCAGCGCAATTCTTGCTCCACCACTCCACACCCCCGCACAGGGCTTACTTCCGCTCTCTAGCCATGCATATGGTGAACACAGCAAAGATGTGCATCCAAATCAAATGGCGCTCCCCTGAACCACCATCTATAGTAGACTGGTTCAGACGTATACAAAAAGCAGCGGAAATTGAGGAGCTAATACATCAAGCAAATTACACATCTGCTAAGTTCAGTAAAACATGGTCTTGCTTTTTGTCACAACTGATGTATACAAACAGGCCCTGACCTGAAAGAATCGCAAGAGCTGTGTCAGGGAAATAGGGGAATGAGGGAACTATACCCCTCCCCCCACCTCTTCATCGTCTCTCCACCCCTTTTTCCTATCTAGGTCCTTTCCCCATGCAAAACTACACCACATAATGACACCTAGAGTCCCCCAATTACCCCCCATGATATCCATTACTTCTCATCTTCCTCTTCCTTTACCATATCCCCATCCACTGCGACCCCTATATCACCAGATACCCATACCTGAATTAGGCTATTAGATCTAGCATCATCATAGCCACACCTACCACCAACACTAGATAGCTGTAAAAAAAAAAAAAAAACCTAATGCTTCCTTAAGATCTCTTTGCTTAATGATAAACAAAACATGCCATGTTCTGCCATGTATAGTTTGAATATCACCATGCACAGTTATAATGTTTCACCTATACAATTGCCATATCAGTTGTGTCTGCATTCATACATTACTTGTATTTTCTGTTGTTATTGTTCATACTCGTAATCATTTTTTTTTTGCAAAAAATAAATACTTAACTGCCATCTTAACGGTAGATA
This sequence comes from Rana temporaria, assembly GCF_905171775.1. Lineage (NCBI taxonomy): Eukaryota > Metazoa > Chordata > Amphibia > Anura > Ranidae > Rana > Rana temporaria. The sequence continues at coordinate 288,175,882 of NC_053491.1, read as the reverse complement.
TAAAACAAACAAAAACAAATACTGCAGTTATGTATTCACAAAAAATAGTTTCAAATGTGACTAGCATAAGTACCAAAATTTAGTATTAGCCTACTGTTATTTATTATGCAACAACACATAGGGGGTTATTTACTAAAGGCAAATCCACTTTGCACTACAAGTTCACTGCCAGTGCACTTGGAAGTGCAGTCACTGTAGATCTGCGGGGAACATGCAAGGAAAATAACAAAAAATGCATTTTAGCTTGCCAATTATTGGATGATAAAATCAGCAGAGCTTCCCCTTATTTCAGATCTACCCCTCAGATTTAAAGCGACTTTACTTCCAAGTGCACTTGCAGCGTACCTGTAGTGCAAAGTGGATTTGCCTTTCGTAAATAACCCCCACAGAGTAGGAGAACTAGGGTCATTGCACTCATTGCAGGCATTTCTATTTTAAACCAACAGGGTTGTTTTACAAGGTGAGGATTAATAATCACTTTAACTCCACACCTAAACTTCTTTAAACATCTGGATCCCTTCCCTTGTTAGAAAGGTAAAACATTTAGCAAAAAAAATTAATAAACATTTCAACAAATCTACTTTTATTTCATAACTTACCCTTCTGCATAGTATTTTTTACATAATGAAGGGAAAAAATATATATTATTTTATGTGTCAAGCCCTAGGTGTTTTAGGTTTCAAGTAACTGCTTATATTCCTCAATGACATTGGAATGGGTTCACAAATAATTTTTACTTAATAACTTACAAGAGCCGATTTATTAAAATTAAAACTAAAAATTAGAACATAAATGGATTGTTCTTGATGGTTCAATTTACAGGTATTTATAAAATGAATTTATAAAATTAAAGTTGAGACCAGAAAGATTGCAGTTGCCAACAACTACACTTTTGTTCTGGTTTCATTATAATTTGTTTTTAGAGTTTGCACAATAGTTAAAAAAAAAAAAAAAAAAAAAATAGGGTTAGATAAATAAAGTATCTATATTCAGAATTGTGGTCAGTTTTGCTATACATCTTTTTATTCCTTTCTGTGCTATTTACTAGCTCAGATCAAGAAACTGAATAAAATATTCACCTAACGAGTCCTGCTGAAGCATCCATAGCAGAACCTTTGATACAGACAAAATTGTAATCCTACTGGGGCTGTTACATCTCCATGCTCAGCCCAACTTGGTTAAATAAGGATCTAATGATTTTTCCAGAGATATGTCACAGTTGTGGTAGAAATCTGCAGCTGTGAAGTATTCTTTCTTTAGCTTTTTCTTGTCAGGACGACTTTGTTATATTACTTTTTAAAAGGCAACTATCGAATATAATCGTACAAATACAGTATATGAAATGCAATTAAAAAAAAATACTGTAAATGTTCTAAAATCTAAAGAAGCTCTGCAGCAATAAATACACGCTTTTTCGATGAAAAAAAAAAAAAAAAAAACGATTGAGAATGTGCTGCATGTTCTTCGTGATTTTATGGAAGCTTGTTTACACTTATCTGACATTTTTGTCTGTCCTTCAAAATCTATAGGGTTTTGATCTTATCTAAACTTTAAATGTATTTTAAATATCTCTCAGTTGCAAGTACTAGCTTCTAACAGGTCTCTAAAGCATGTGGAATATGACTGAGCAAACTCTCAAGAGCCCCTCAACAATTAACATGCTTGCACTATAGTTACTGCATGTTTTAACTGGTTCTTTTTTTACTCTTTATTTAAAGGACTTTCCTTCCCACTCCCCCATACCCCCGGTTATAGTGTAATAGCGAGGAAAAATAGTAGGCCAGCAACCAAAGAAAATTTCTAAATGCCTGATATAGACATTATAAACCATACTTGTTTTTTGCCTTTTGCATGCCTGCACAACCTAATAGGTTTAGACAACAAAAGTAACATAGTTAAATGTCGGGTATTGTCAGTCCACCTTTTTCTTTGGGCATTGAAGATGTAAAGAGTTTATAGTAAATATATTGGGGCAGATCCTCATACAGCGGCACATCTGTACGCCAGGCGCAGCGTATCTAAGATACACTGCGCCACCGTAACTTATTTATTTTATTTTGAATCCACAAAGAATTTGCGCCGTAAGTTACGGCGGCGTAGTGTATCTCTGGCGGCATAAGGGCGCGGAATTCAAATGGATGTAATGGGGGCGTGTTTTATGTAAATACGTCGTGACCCGACGTAAACAACGTTTTTTTTTAACTGCGTATGCGCTGTCCCTGGGGGTATCCCAGTGTGCATACTCGAAATTTGACCGGAAGAAGCCAATGCTTATGACGGTGACGTCATTCTATGCAAATTCCTATTTGCGAACGACTTAGGCAAACGGCATAAAAAATTCAAAATTGTACGCAGGAACGACGGCCATACTTAACATTGAGTACGCCACCATATAGCAGCTTTAACTATACGCCGGAAAAAGCCGAACGCAAACGGCGTAAAAAATGCGCCGGCCGGATGTATGTTCCTGGATCGCTGTAAATAGCTAATTTGCATACTCAACGCGGATTTCGCCGGAAATGCCACCTAGCGCCTGCCGAAAAATTGCATCCAAGATCCCAGATGCCGTTGTATCTTGTTTTGTGGATACAAAACAAAGATACGACACAGGAATTTTGAAATTACGCCAGCGTATCAATAGATACGCCGGCGTAATCCTTTTGTGGATCTGCCCCATTATATACATTTATTATAAATGCTGTGATAAAATGTGTGGCTGCTGGCAAACGTTTGATATACCCAAACCTAAAGACTTTAATGTGCCAAACATGAAGTCCTAAATCAAAGTCCATATATAGTCAGATAAAAAAAGATCTTGCACCATCCAGCAAGTCCTTGTCATGTAACAAAAACTCAGAGTGCCACTACTTTGATCAAATGCACACTCACCAAACCATAATCTCTCACAGGTATGGTATGTAGCAGTCAAAGGCTATCTCCTTATCTTTTTACAGGACAAAGACTGAGAGGGAATAATGCCTTGTATTACACCAATTGTCCCCAGTTCCTGTGCCCAAGACAAACTCTACCAGGGAAAGGGAAATTATTTCTTAGTTACTTCTTAGAGAGAGTAGTCTGTATAGCTGTGAGTGGGACCCATCAGGCCCACTCATTGCAGGCTGCCTGCAAAAGAAAACACAAAAGAGGGGGGGGGGGGAAATATACAATTACTCACCCTGCACAAGGAGAGACAACAGAAGTGACTGGTCTCACGGCAGGGAGTTTCTGAACAAAGACAGTTCTTAAAAATCAAAAGAAAATTAAAGGCATGAACAGAGAAGAATTTGTAATCTTGTCCCAAAGACCCCTAATGTCCCATTAAAGAGAAGCTATCACAGAGTGTTTATATCATATAGGGGGCTTTTTCTCTCCTATGTAATATAAAACAAAAGTTTATTGAAAAAAATGTAAAAAAAAACTATTATACTCAAGCACTAAGAAAAATGTTGAGCCTGCCTGCCACTGTGCATACATGAACATAAACACACACGTTGGGGTGCCTATGTAAGAAAATGCTTTTACGTTACACATTGCTGCACACATTGGAGTGAGAACAACAGTTCTATTGCCAATATTCACAATTAACTCTAAAGTAATGACCTGCAGGGACTTTTAAAATGTTGCCTTAGGAAAATATAGGATACCAGAGTTCATTGACATTTTGCAGATGCACACAATCTTAAAGCTTGACAAGGTGGGTATCCTCTCACTCGACACAATTTCATATTGTATATTTGCCCAAAAAAAATTAATATATTGAGTTGACATGCCTTAAAATTCATTTTAGTGTATCTTAAAGTGAACTTTTGTGCTGAAAAACTGTTGCACAAATGGGAATACGTATTTCAGCTGATTGCAAAATGAGCAAACAGTGTGACCGGACAGTGGGAAAAGCTAATACGATTTGAGGATGCATCACTAGAGGGATCACCAGCAGGAGGAAGTAGGTTCTGATTCCTCTATATAGATCTTGTTACGTACCTGGGTGTGAGCCTGACGCGTGGAGGGAGACCTCCCGTACAACCCCGGCTCGGAGACCACTGGAATGGGGACAGTGGTGGTAGGAGCGCGGTGGGGTACAGGTGCCTGTTCTGGTTGTTGCTGCTGGTGAGATGGGAACCGAGAGACAGGAAGCAGATGATGCAGGTTTGCAGACTTAGTAGATGCAGGTCAGCAGAGCGTGGATGCAGGTCAGCAGAGCCGAGGATGCAGGTTAGCAGAGGCGTGGATGCAGGTTAGCAGAGGCGTGGATGCAGGTTAGCAGAGGCGTGGATGCAGGTTAGCAGCGCAGCAGGTGCAGGTGGGCGGAGTCAGGCAGGCCGGGTCTTACACTTGGAGTCATAGCAGAAGCAATAGGCAGAAGAGTAGTCAGTCCAGGCCGGGTCTTGGCAACGGGTATTCAAGCAGGGAACAGAGCAAGGTCAACAAGCCGGAGTCAGGATTGGAGCAGGAAGCAGAGTCAGGAAGCTGGGTCATACACTTGGAACAGAATGCTTTCAAACAGCAACAGGAGCTCAGGGAACAGATGCAGATCAAGCCGCGAGGTGCAGCATCACCACAGTGTCTTTTATAGGCTTGCTGGGCGCCAAAAGATGCGTCTAGTGCGTGCGCATGCGCGCACGCACGAGCGACGGCTGGTTAGGTACGTTTTGGCGCGTGCGCGAAGGAGCGCGCAACGGCTGCATAGCTGTGTGCAAGGTCCGTGGTTGGCGCATGCGCGTAGGCGCGTGCCGAGGGGAGCGAACAGTACGTCCCTGACAGATCTTTAGTGAGACCTCATTTAGAATAATGTGTCCAGTTCTGGAAACCTCACTTACAAAGATATTGATAGAATAGAATCAGTCCAGAGACGGGTGACACAAAATGGTGAAAGGTCTGAAGGATAACACATACTGAGGAACTTAATATGTACAGTCTGGAAGAAAGAAGGGAAATTGGATACATGATTGAAACCTTTAAATACATCGAGGGGGTGAATGAGGTTTAGGAGGGCAGTTTTTCAATATGAAACCAAAATTAAGAACACAGGGACATGACCTCTAACTAACTGGAGGAAAGTTCAATATTAATGTTAAAGTATTATGTTACTGAATCGGTAGTTGATTCTTAGAATAAACTGCCAGCAGATGTAGTGAGACAGTCGACAGTAAATGGCTTCCAACATGCTTGGGACAAACATAGATCTATACTCAGACAAAACAATTAATGAAAAAATACAAAACACATTGCAGACTCGATGGACTGCTAGATACATGACATAAAAAAAATTTAACTACCCGTATTTTATTATTCAGTATGTCTGCTTTAGGAACATATATAGGCCTGGATTCACAAAGGAGTTACGACGGCATATCTCCAGATACGCCGTCCTAACTCCGAATGCGGGCCTTCGCAACTTGGCGCCTGATTCATAGAATCAGATACGTCTCAGAGTTGCCTAGATACGAGTGGCATAAGTCTCCTACGCCGTCGTATCTTAGGGTGCATATTTACGCTGGCCGCTAGGTGGCGCTTCCGTAGATTTCCACGTAGAATATGCAAAATAGCTAGATATGCTGATTCATGAACGTATGTGCGCCCGGCGTATCAATATACGTCGTTTACGTAAGACATACGCCGGCGTAAAGTTATCTCTCATAAAGCAGGGGTAAGTCATGTTAGGTATGGATGTCGGAAACGTACGAACATCGTCGTATTTTACGTCGTTTGCGTAAGTCGTCCGTGAATGGGGCTGGGCGTAGGTTACATTCACGTCAACTAAGCATTAAGTGGGCGCAATTTACTTTAAAAATTCGACGTGATACTGAGCATGTGTGCGCATGCACCGTTCCTAAAAATTGTCAATTACGTGGGGTCATGATTAGTTTACATAAAACACGCCCACCTCTTCCTCATTTGATTTAGGCGCGCTTACGCCGGCACATTTACTCTACACCGCCGTAACTTAGGACGCAAGTGCTTTGTGAATACTGCACTTGCCTCTCTAAGTTGCGTTGGCGTAGCGTAAATACGATACGCTACGCCCACTTAAAGTTACGCCGCCCTACGTGAATCTGGGCCCTAATGTTTAGGGGTTTCAACTATTCTTTAGACCTCAAATAATTTGTTTAAATGTGTGCAAAAACAGCTCTGGCACTGAAAGGGGTACAGGTTTATGATTCAAACCAAAAACCAAAGCAAGAAAATGTTACTTTGCCTACTTTAAAAGGTTAGTTCATCTTTAGTACTAAAATTGTAATAACATCAGAAACTTTGTTTTCCTCGACGAGTTAAGACAAAATCTCGTCGTTCTCAAACAATCATTTTTTTCTATCGTTTTTTTAACCATACAAAAATTTTAAAACACGTTCTATTTTTTTTTCACCGATGGGAAAAAAAAACTGGTGGGGCCCACACACGATCGGTTCGTCCGATGAAAACGGTCCATCAGTCCGTTTTCATCAGACAAACCGATCGTGTGTACAGGGCATTACACATTCAAAGTGTTACAAAAAAATGTGATGCTTCTTTATTTTACCTGTTCTATCATTTACAGTATGCATATATACATATGAATAAGATTGGTGAACCCTTTTTTATGCTTAGTATGTTTATTCTGTATTGATTACAATGTCAACAGCTGCTAAGGAAAAGTAATTATAATGACTGAACCTCTTGGGCTTGTAGACACTTGCACCCCCTCTGTACCTCATGAGATAGGAAAACATGTCAAGGAATGGTGTTTTGCTGAAGGATTTAGACTGTGATGTGAACAGTTGATAAAGTGGATGAGAGTAGCATTTGTTGTATGTGATAAACACCAGGTAGATGCACTAACTTGTGACAAATAGCTGGTCAAACTCACACCACACTATCACTGATACCTGATAATAACACTCTCAGCCTGAGCCTGCACAAAGGTTTTACATCTTGTGGGACCCCAGTCTTTAAGTGCCAGTAGACTGAAAGCAATATTCACTGGGTTTAGTTAACTATGCAGTTAACCCGTTATACCCCAAACTGCCACCAGATAGCTTATCGGTCTACCAATCATTCACAATAGCAATTATGACATTTAAGAAATGTCTGTAATACACACTGTCATAAAAGACAGGAATATGTAGAGATGTATAAGATACAGAATATATGGTGCAAACAAAATATTAACAGAAAAGGGGTGCTACAAGAGAAAAAAAAAGATACAATAAAACAACAAAAAACAAAGACAAAAAAGGGTTTAAGAATTAAAATACTATCAAGGTTTGCTCAATGAGCTTAAGATGGCTCCCATAAAAAAAAATCTTGCCGGTGTTCATTTTTTGATTGGTAAAATATTTTTTCTGGTGCCTGAGGACAGTGCAAATTATCTGACCAAGGAGAAGATATGAGTGGCCAATGGGACGTCACAGTCTTTATGATCATACAGCTGCCACTCCCGCAGATATAGTCATCTGTGTTACTATATTGAAATACCTACAGGTTACATTCTGGTAACTGGTATATTATTGTCCACCCTGGAATTATCTATTGAATTAATACAAATATGATGGCTATCAGGTGTCGGTTTCACCTATGAGATGTAATTTGTCTAACCAACTGTAATACTTTAATGGTGTTTTCTCTGAAAATGCTACTAATTAGTGGATACATAAGTGCAGGTAGGGATAGTCAGCCAGGAATTTGTATTCCCTAAACCATTCCAGCTAAACTATTTACAAGCAGTAATAAATCAGATACTATAAGTTAGGATGAATAGCTGCTTGAGCAAAAAAAAAAGACCCTGTTTCCGTAACGCATGTTATACAGCACAGTGCTTGTGCTGTGTCATTTGGCCCCCTGCAACACCTGTAATACCCGTATGATCCTGCCTGGCTATACCCTCCCCCTTGCACGCTAACACTGTGGTCAGTGTACATGCCTCCATCAGCCGCAGCCTGCTATCTCTCCTGTGTCCTCTCCTCCATCCTCCCCCCCCCCTGCTTGTGTCAGTTTTCATATTTAATATTAAAAGTTTCCATCCCCTCTGTATTATAACAATAATTTCCAATAACAAAGTGGGGTTGATTTACTAAGGGCAAATAGACTGTGCACTTTGCAAAGTGCAGTTGCACTCTGCAGAGGCAGTTGCTCCAGAGCATAGTAAATTAGGTAAAGGTTTACTTTGCAAAGGATACCCAATCACATGCAAGGAAAAAAATGAATTTTTGCGTGTGCATGATTGGATGATGGAAGTCAACAGATCTTCTACTCATTTACTAAGCTCTGGAATAACTATACTTTGCAAAGTGAACAGTCTATTTGCCTTCAGTAAATCACCCCCAGTGTATTCCTGTGATCATGGGACTCCTCTGCTCTATCTCTCCTCTCCTCCCCAGCTGACATCAGCGGCAGTGCTCGCCCCCGCCCGCTGGAACTGTGAGTTGGGCAGAGAAGAGGAGAGAGGAGGCGCCTGAGCGCAGGAAGACACTGTGTTATCAGTACAGATAAGCATATTTATTATATAACACAGACACAGGGGAACTTATTGTTCTAATACAGAGGCGATGGAAGCATTTTATAGAAGTGGCTTTACAACCACTTTAAGCCTGGGAAGGTGTTTTGTGAAGAGAGGGTTATTTACCCTTATACTGGAGGTTGCTTAGAAGTCGAAATATGGGTTGCTCGGTGGAACTCCAGTGAGTCATTTGGGGAAATGGGTTTCAGGCATGTTGGAGGATCCTTTCTGGGACTTCTCTGATCACTGGGCCCCTGTTTAGCTTTATCTGCAAAGGTGTCTGCTGACATTTGCCTGGGTTTTTGAAAGCAAAGGAATAATTCTGCCTTGTCTGGTGTATGGAAGGTAAGTGGTTCTCCATCTGGAGCTTGCAGCCTGATAATTGTTGGGTAAGCCAGGGTGAAGTGGATGCCTCTTTTGAAAAGCTCTCAACAAATTGTTTGGAATTATTTTCTTTTACGGGAAACCTCCGCCAAGTAATCAGCAAAGATAAATAACTTATGTCCGTCGACTTCCACGGAGCGGGCTTTGCAGAGGGGAGATGAGAGATGAGCTGTGGAGGCCATATTAGGTTCTGGGGTTGCCTGTGTGCAGGAGATATGCCTCAAGCGGGATCCGGAGTGGAAGTGCGACCGGGGGAGATACCGCTTTATACAGTTTAATGCAGGGCAGGTGTGGGAGGTGATCTGGTGGTAGAGGAGCTGCTCCTGGAGTTTATATCAGGTTTTTATCCGCAGGCTGAGCAGAGACTCTGGTCTCCTTGTCCACTACATACAGCGCTGGACTGGGAAGGTGCTTTGGCTAAAAACACCAGATTGCGCTGTGTATTGTCCTGCTAATGGGGTATATGATGGGCTAAATCAAAAAGTTATCTGTCTGTCATGCTTTGTTTTGATGTTGGTCAATTTGGTGCAGCTAAACGTTAATGTTAAGGAAGATGCACTCCTAGGATTATAGCCAGGGACAGAAAAAGGGATCACTGCTGCTACAGTATGTCTCCTATTCTAAAAATGTCATGGCTGAATTATGAATTCTAAACAACATGACTGCTCTGTGTCTTCTGACACAGTTTTGGGGGTTTGTATTATTATCACATCATTTGCTTGGAAGCCCTTGGGCTTGAGGTCAATTAAACCCTCTTCGCTGCTCTGGTTACTATAGGAAGTGTTGGTGGCTAAGCTATATACCTTATATAGAATAGAGCATGAACATAGAGCTACCCTCTATACACTGCAGAACTATTTTTAGCTTTTGCTGCCCGTGTATGAGGGAGTACAATGTTTATAAAGTGCCAAGCTATTTTTCTTCCATTGTAATTTGATTTCAAGTAGTCTGCTAAACTAAAATAAACCACATATTGTTTTACTAGAGTAATTAATTTGTGACAGCCCTTCAGATTATTATATTGGCAATTAGTTTGTCATGCTGTGAATAATTGTATTTAATGTTTTTTTTTTTTTAATCTTAAATATTAAGCATGTTGGAGAATCCTGTGCATTTCTGTGAGTTTAAACACAAATATTCTGGCTTCATTTATAATTCTAGGAAGGTTCAGGTTGCTCAGTATTAATGGTAAAGTGATTGTCAATAGGCTTTGGAGATATTGTGCTAGTCAAACACAGATTTGGGATATGTTTTGTTAGTTATGAAAAACTATGTTTGAGGCACATTTCTGGAGGTACACTCTGAAAAGTCTGAACATTTCCAGTTTGAAATGTCAAGAGACAATCTCACTTGAGTATATACATTAGATATGGCTCAAACTGACCAACCACCATTTTTGAGGGCTGGTAGGATGTTGGATGATGTATATGTGTTACCTAGGTTTCTTACCTACACATGTTGCGGTGTTCTAGGGTTGATAACTGATATAAAGAACACAAGCTTGTGGTTTTCTCAGAAAGGTAATAAGTCATGTTGTCCATTCTTAGGTCCACACCCTACCTGGTAGCCAGACTTCATTATTCATCTCAACAGTGCACACAGCTTTATATACTGTACATGAGATGACTGGTTTTCACTGCTCTGTCTTACTTTGTCTACCATGTAATTCTGAATATAGGTGAAAAGCTGAGTGCTTGTAGAATACTCAAAAAGGTGCATATGCATCCTGTTTGTTTTGAGGAACCCAATATGAGGCACTCTGTTAATCAGGAACTGACATGAGTTTACTTGACTCGGGCAAGCAGATGATGTTTTGTTTGTTTTTTGCCAAGGAGTGTACAAAGCCTATCAGCAGTGAAACTGCATTTGTTTGTCACTATATTGAATACAAGTTAAGGACAAACCTGTTTGGATTGTACCTGGCTATTACATGCATGGTGTACCACTGCCAAAACCACTTGAGCCTTAAGTTTCAGGTCCACAGGCTTTTGTTTTTTTCTGTCAGTGACTGACAGTATGGATCAGTTAATATTGGAGGAGGGCACTCTTGTAAGATAACTGTGCCTTAATGTGCAGGTATGTTGTGCTCCCCCCACCCAGTATACCTTAGTTCTGCTTTCAAATGTGCCCCAGGGACCCACAAAACCAGCGACATTCTACACTGTGGAATTTAACACATGTTTATATTGTCCTAAACTTCTCTCCAACTGCTCTCCCACATCTTCTCAAAGGCTTGTCATTGCTCCAGGATAGGCAGTCAGAAGGTTCTGGAGGCGGGTCTTCACAGTATAAACATTTTTATTTAGATGTTTTTTGTTTTTTTTCTTGACAGATTTACTTTAAATAGACCAAACCAAATAATAATTTAAGTGGACATGTATTTATTATTTCTTTCATTTTACTTCTCACTTTGCCTGGTAATATGAGGTTTCCTTATTGCTAAGGTTATATGCAAATTCATTCTGCATTTATTGATAGGCAGGTAGAATAGGATGATTATTCATTTCTCTGTGTATCAAAATCTGTGCCTGTTACAGTAATTATTAATGTGATAATTAAAACATGATTGTGAAAACAGAATTTATTACTGTCAGACCCCTCCTGAGTTATCTCCCAAATGTTCAGACAGATTCACTTTATAAAAAAAAGGGAAAATATTTTATAATCCAGATAATTTGTCCAGTCATTTGTACGTTGTTCTAAATAAATTATAAAGCCTTGTGATTCTAGCTGTGAAATAATACTGAAAACGATGTATTCAGATGCTCAATAGTTTTATTTTATTGAAATTACTCATTGTCTGTTTTTCTCTCCCCCTTCTTTCAGGACTATACACTGACAATGTACTTTCAGCAGGCATGGAGGGATAAAAGGCTTTCATATTCTGTGATTCCTTTAAATTTGACCTTGGACAATAGAGTGGCAGATCAGCTGTGGGTTCCTGATACATACTTTCTAAATGACAAGAAGTCTTTTGTTCATGGTGTTACAGTCAAGAACAGAATGATTCGCTTGCATCCTGATGGCACCGTGCTCTATGGTCTAAGGTCAGTTTGTAATACATACTTGTGCTGGATTACATGGTCTTCCATTTCAGAGTGTTAAAAGCATTACTTGTCAAAAAAGTATTTGCATACAAAGCATTCATTCATGAGTATTAGTGTTGCTCACGAATATTCGCATTGCGAATATTCGACTCGAATATAGCATATTCGAGAAATCGCGCTATATTTCGAAATTCGCGGTGAATATTCGCAATTCCGAATATTCGATTTTTTACAATTTTTTTTTTGAATCAGATCACATCCTAGATATCTCCATCGACGTCTAAAAGCATTGCTGGTATAATTAGAGACCCTGGGCCGAGTAGCTGAAGCGTTCATTGAATTTTCCAGAAAGATCGCAATGCGATTATTCGGCAAACGCAATATCGCGCGATTATTTTCCTCGCCCCGATCTTCCGCATCAGAGCGATTTTTACAGTTTCATTTTTAAAACAGATCACATCCTAGTGATCTCCATAGACGTCTGAAAGCATTGCTGGTATGATTAGAGCCATTGGGCCGAGTAGCTGAAGCGATCATTTTATATTGCCGAATATTCGCAATGCGAATATTCGGCAATAGGAATATTGCGCGATTATTTGCTCCGCCCTTTTGCATCAGAGCCAATCAGAGTTCTCCTTCCACACTCGTCACAGGTTAGCAACCAATAGGAACCTGCCTGCATGGACATTATATAAGCTCACTCCCAGCACCATTTCATTGCAGATTCAGAAGCTTGCTATAGAGTGTGGAGGCTGTTTCTGTGTTCCTGGTTTCCTGGTTTCCTGTGTCTTTGTTCTTGATTGATTTAGATCATCACCAGCATTGCTATTTAGTGATTCCAGTGGATCTTTTCCAGTATATCAACTGCTTTTTTCAAAGCAATAGACCCAAGAGCTTTTTTCAAAGCTACGTTTTGTGCTGTTTTGTGCTGTTTTTTTCATTTGTGTTACTGTTTGATCCTGCAATCCTCCCTGTTCAGTTATATTTGCAAGAGATTTCAGAACACATATTGATCTGAGCTTTATAAAAGAGCTTTTCTAAAAGCTAAGTTTTGTTCATCTTGTGTTACTGTCAGATCTTGCAGGTTCACTGTTCAGTGATATTTGATAGGCATCTCAGTTCAAATTTTGTTTAGTTTTCCCTAAAGAGCTTTTATAAAAGCTAAGTTTTGTGTTCAGTTTAGTTAAATTTTGTGTAGTAAGTGTACACACTGTTAGTGTACATTTATTTCATCTAGCTTAGCTTAGTGTGTGTTTAGTGTCTGTGTTTAAAAAAAAAAAAAAAAAAAAAGTTAGTGTTTGTTTAGTGCTTTTTTTTTTTTTCTTTAATTTTGTAGTCCTTGTCTGGTGTACTACTTTTCTTATAGTTTAGTAGCTGTCTGTGTACGTCTTTGTCTGCGTGCCTGTCTTGTAAAAAAAACACAAAAACACATTTTGTTCACATTTTCCCCCCCAATAAAGTTTAACCCCCCCACACACATATCAGCAATTATGAGCGGCATCCGTGGCCGTGGCAGTAGGGGTAGGGGAGTTACTCCCAGTGCTGGATCGCTGCCAGCACGGGGTACCTCTCGTGCCCCTACTAGTGGTAGAGGATCGGGTGCAAGGGGAGTACGCCTGATCCGGGAGTTCTTCCCATCGGGCAGCCGCCCGATATTGCCATCTCAGGCTCAAGTAGTGGTGGACTACATGGGGCACAGCAGTGCCACTGAGTCGTCGGTCCCGACTCACAGTAGTACCACCATTACACCGTTGCCTGTACTACCCCCCCCCAGCCCCCAAGAGTCCAGCATCTTACTGTTCGACAGCGACAGTGATAGGGATCTCTTGGGGGAGGCCATGCATCAGGCAGACCTCCAGCTCTGTCCTGATGGTCAGGACCTTTTTGAAGGGATGGATGAGGAGGATGGGATACCTGCTGGCAGTATCCCAGAGACATCCCTTCAAACTGGTGCTGCTGTTTTGGTGCAGGAAACAGCAGCACCTAGTCAGACCCAGGCGTGGGTGAGGGGACAGCGGAGCCAGGCTAGAGGCTCCATGTCACGTGGTTCCCTCAGACCAACACATCTCAGCCCTTGGTCTGACATCTCTGGGGGCGAAGAGGGTGACCCATCATGGTTGCCATCTGACGCGTCGGCTCACTACGTCAGTGACGACGGGGAAGGTAGGCACCCTGGTGAAACGGTGCGCCAGGTCACCACCAGGGAGACCATCGTCAGGGTCTCCACTGGTGATGGCAGCAGGAGGTGTCAGGAGGAGGAGCAGCAGCAGCAGCAGCAGCAGCAGGCAGCTCCACCTGTGCGCACCGAATCCCAGCAGGTGCAAGTAAGCGTCACCCCATCTGACAGGAGGGCGGTGCTGAAGTCACCTGTCTGGAATTTCTTTACCCTGGTGGCAGACAACCCTACCGTGGCCATCTGCCGGATTTGTAAAGTGAGGGTGAAGAGAGGGAAGTGTTTGGCTCGGGTGGGTACCACAGCCCTGAACCAGCACCTCAGGATAAACCACTGGGCGTTGTATGAGGAGATGAAGCGTGGTGGTGGTAGCAGCGCCACCACCACAAGTGAGCAGGGTACAGCAGCCCCTGCCACATCTTCATCTGTTTCCAGCAGGTCATGCCCCCCCGCTCCCTCTAGTAGAGGTACTGGTACCGGCAGCCAGACCTCTACTTCCACAGCACCCTCCACGTCTGTGTCCCGCACTGCCGTCCGGCGCCAGGCGTCGATTTCAGACGCCTTTGACCGCACCACTCCCTTCCCCCCTGGAGACCGACGTGTGCGTTCCCTCAATGGGCTCCTGGCAAGGGTTATTGCCCAACATCTGCTGCCCTTCAACATAGTTGACAGCAACCCCTTCAGGCAGATGTTGGAGCAGGCCCAACCCCAATGGCGTGTCCCCAGCCGCCATTTCTTTGCCAGGACTGGTGTCCCTGCCCTACACCAGCACATTGTTCAGAATGTAACCCTGTCGCTGGATCACGCTGTCAGCGACAGGGTTCATCTGACAATGGATGGCTGGACCAGCAGGCATGGGCAGGGACGCTACATCAGCTTCACGGCCCATTGGGTTTCCCTCCGAGGCGTCGGTGAGGGATCGTCGGCAACCGATCTTGTGGTGCCGCCCCGGGGTGTCCAGGGGAGAACTGCTGGTCTCCCTCAAGCCACTGTCTCCGCAGCTGCTGAGCCTCCCAGCAAGCGCCCCCGTAGCTACTCAAGTGTGGGGCACGTGCGCTGTCAGGCCGTGCTCCAGCTTGTTAGTTTAGGGGACCGGAGACACACTGCAGAAGAAGTGCTGAAAGCACTTCAAGCTCAGGTCCAGAAGTGGCTGACACCCCGAAGGCTCCAGCCAGGTATGGTTGTCTGCGATAACGGCAGCAACCTACTCGCCGCCCTCCATGCTGGCAGTCTGACGCACGTGCCCTGTCTGGCACATGTCCTCAACCTGGTGGTGCAGAAGTTCCTGCGCACTTATCCAGGGTTGAGTGACATTGTGGCAAAGGCGCGTAGGATTGCCAGCCACTTCAGGCGCTCCCCAACCGCTACCGCGTCCCTGTCCAAATTGCAGCGGAAGTACAATCTGCCCCTTCACAGGCTGATTGTGGACAGTGTGACGCGGTGGAACTCCACCCTCCACATGCTGAAGAGGTTGTGGGAGCAGCAAAGGGCGGTGAGGGAGTACCTGATGGAACTAGGCACTCAGAGGGCTTCACCACAACTCCCTTTCATCGCCTGTGCGCAGTGGGGGCAGATAAACCAGGTCTGCCAAGTGTTGTCCTCCTTCGAGCAGGCGACCAAGATGGTCAGCAGTGAGCAAATTGGCCTCAATAGCGTGCTGCCAATACTGTTCATGCTGGAGAGGACACTAGATCGCCTGCTCGAGGCTGGGGAGAGTGCCTTGGTGGAGCAGGAGGAGTCAGCAATGCTCCACCGAGACCAGGGCCAGGACCAGGAGGAGGAGGAGGAGGAGGAGGATGATGATGAAGAGGAGGAGGAGGTGGTTGCTGGTGTCGTCCCGGAGTCAGGGCCTGGTCAGGAGGGAGAGCCGGTGTTGGGGGCACCGATAGTCCGGGGGTTGGGCATGTCTGAGTTTGACCAGCAGCGCCTCAGGGAAGAAGAGTCGCACCTCATTCACCTGGCCAGCATTGAGGAGTCACAGCGGGCTGTGCTCTTCCCCATGGCTGCCCACATGCTCAGATGCCTCAGGAGGGACCCCCGGGTTAAGACCATCAAGACGAGGGATGATTTCTGGATGGCCACCCTTTTGGATCCCAGGTGCAAGGGGAAACTGGAGCAGTTCATCCCAGCCAGCCGGAGGCAGCACCGGATGGAGGAACTGCAGGCAGCCATTGTCAGACGGTTGGAGCAGGCAACTCCCCGGCCTCCAGTTGTCCCCCCTCATCTCACCCAGCAGGTGGCTGCACCCAGCTGCAGCCGAGCAGGGGACCTAATGGAAGAGATGAGGATGTTCTTCCAAACCGAGCGACCCAGTACCACCACCAGCAGCAGCAGCAGCAGTCACCACCAGCGGCTGGCCCACATGGTGGCAGACTACATGGCGTCCGTCGGTGCTTCTGACAGTATGAGCACCGACGACCCCATGGAGTACTGGGTTGCCAGATTGGACACCTGCCGCGAGCTCGCTCAGTATGCGCTGGAGTTATTGTCTTGCCCCCCCTCCAGCGTACTATCTGAGCGGACATTCAGCGCGGCAGGTGGGGTGGTCACGGACAAGAGGACCCGTCTGTCCACAGAGTCCGTGGACAGACTCACATTCATAAAGATGAATGAGTCCTGGATCGGCGGTGACTTTCTGGCACCCGTCGTCGGTTCAGGGCGCTGAAGGGTCCCTTGCCATGCATTCCCTGATGAAGCCCCGGACCTGATGTATTTACAGTGCTGAATATAACTATTTCAACATCAGAGAAAATCAATGTTAATATTTGGTACAGTAGGCTTTCTTTGCAATTACAGCGGTCAAAAATTTCTTTTATTTTTACACCAGCTTTGCACACACTGGAGGAGGGATTTTGGCCCACTCCTCCACACAGATCTTCTCTACATCAGTCATGTTTCTGGGCTATCGCTGAGAAACACGGAGTTTGAGCTCCCTCCAAAGATTCTCTATTGGGTTTAGGTCTGGAGACTGGCTAGGCCACGCCAGAACCTTGATATGCTCCTTACAGAGCCAATCCTTGGTTATCCTGGCTGTGTGCTTTGGGTCATTCTCATGTTGGAAGACCCAGCCTCGACCCATCTTCAAAGCTCTAACTCAGGGAAGGAGGTTGTTGCCCAAAATCTTGCAATACATGGCCCCGGTCATCCTCTCCTTAATACAGTGCAGTCACCCTGTCCCATGTGCAGAAAAACACCACCAAAGCATGATGCTACCACCCCCATGCTTCACATTAGGGATGGCGTTCTTGGCATGGTACTCATCATTATTCTTCCTCCGAACACGGTTAGTGAAATTATGATCAAAAAATTATATTATAGTCTCATCTGACCACATGATTTTCTCCCATGACTCCTTTGGATCAGTCAAGACAATTATGTCAGCAGTTATTTCACACCCTATATACTCTTATTAAGACTGCTGTACATCATGGCAACTCCTGCCCATGTGATATGACTCTGTATCAACTACTACTGTTAATACTACTACTGATGCTTCTGCTGCTGCTGCCGCCCAGTCAATACACCTATGTCAGCAGTTATTTCACACTCTATATACTCTTATTAAGACTGCTGTACATCATGGCAACTCCTGCCCATGTGATATGACTCTGTATCAACTACTACTGTTAATACTACTACTGCTGCTTCTGCTGCTGCTGCCGCCCAGTCAATACACCTATGTCAGCAGTTATTTCACACTCTATATACTCTTATTAAGACTGCTGTACATCATGGCAACTCCTGCCCATGTGATATGACTCTGTATCAACTACTACTGTTAATACTACTACTGCTGCTTCTGCTGCTGCTGCTGCCGCCCAGTCAATACACCTATGTCAGCAGTTATTTCACACTCTATATACTCTTATTAAGACTGCTGTACATCATGGCAACTCCTGCCCATGTGATATGACTCTGTATCAACTACTACTGTTAATACTACTACTGCTGCTTCTGCTGCTGCTGCCGCCCAGTCAATACACCTATGTCAGCAGTTATTTCACACTCTATATACTCTTATTAAGACTGCTGTACATCATGGCAACTCCTGCCCATGTGATATGACTCTGTATCAACTACTACTGTTAATACTACTACTGCTGCTTCTGCTGCTGCTGCCGCCCAGTCAATACACCTATGTCAGCAGTTATTTCACACTCTATATACTCTTATTAAGACTGCTGTACATCATGGCAACTCCTGCCCATGTGATATGACTCTGTATCAACTACTACTGTTAATACTACTACTGCTGCTTCTGCTGCTGCTGCTGCCGCCCAGTCAATACACCTATGTCAGCAGTTATTTCACACTCTATATACTCTTATTAAGACTGCTGTACATCATGGCAACTCCTGCCCATGTGATATGACTCTGTATCAACTACTACTGTTAATACTACTACTGCTGCTTCTGCTGCTGCTGCCGCCCAGTCAATACACCTATGTCAGCAGTTATTTCACACTCTATATACTCTTATTAAGACTGCTGTACATCATGGCAACTCCTGCCCATGTGATATGACTCTGTATCAACTACTACTGTTAATACTACTACTGATGCTTCTGCTGCTGCTGCCGCCCAGTCAATACACCTATGTCAGCAGTTATTTCACACTCTATATACTCTTATTAAGACTGCTGTACATCATGGCAACTCCTGCCCATGTGATATGACTCTGTATCAACTACTACTGTTAATACTACTACTGCTGCTTCTGCTGCTGCTGCTGCCGCCCAGTCAATACACCTATGTCAGCAGTTATTTCACACTCTATATACTCTTATTAAGACTGCTGTACATCATGGCAACTCCTGCCCATGTGATATGACTCTGTATCAACTACTACTGTTAATACTACTACTGCTGCTTCTGCTGCTGCTGCCGCCCAGTCAATACACCTATGTCAGCAGTTATTTCACACTCTATATACTCTTATTAAGACTGCTGTACATCATGGCAACTCCTGCCCATGTGATATGACTCTGTATCAACTACTACTGTTAATACTACTACTGCTGCTTCTGCTGTTGCTGCTGCCGCCCAGTCAATACACCTATGTCAGCAGTTGTTTCACACTCTATATACTCTTATTCCTACTGCTGTTCATCATGGCAACTCCTGCCCAAGTGATATGACTCTGTATCAACTACTACTGCTAATACTACTACTGCTGCTGCTGCTGCTGCTGCTGCTCAGTCAAGACAACTATGTCAAAAGTAATTTCCCACTCTATATACTCCTATTACCACTGCTGTTCATCATGGCACCTCCTGCCCAAGTGATATGACTCTGTATCTACTACTACTACTACTACTGCTGCTGCTGCTGCTCTGTCAAGACACCTATGTAAAAAGTTAATTCCCACTCTATATATACTCCTATTACCACTGCTGTTCACTGATACCACTGATAGTTAATTTATCCCTTAACTACCCCCATTTGTGAGGGTCGGGGTTTTCCTTTAAAGTCCCATGCAAATCAATGGAAAATGTATGTTCCCACATAACTTCTGTACGCCTGGAGATATTTCAATAATACCCGCTATACATATTACTTATATGCCAAATAAAAATATATAACAGTTAAATTAACCCTTACCAACACCCTTATATAAAAGATGGGTATATTTATATTACTATGATTTTCCTCCCCAAAAGGTTAAGATAGGAAGACCGGGCAACGCCGGGTATTCAGCTAGTAATAGTATAAAATGTTTTCGGTTATTATTAAGCTAGATGTGTTGATGTTGATGTTGATGTGTTAGATGTGAAGTTAGATGTGAAGTTAGATGTGTTTAAAAAACTAACAATTTCAATAAGAAATGAAACCTTTGCAAAATATAACATTTTTTATTAAAAAAAAAAAAAAAAAATTAGGACATTAACTTCTGAAGCTCTGTCACCTCATCCATGTTTTTCGCCAGTTGTTGCACCAGTTGTTGATTTTGGCGCATCAAAAACAGTATCTGCTGCTCATTTGCCATTACTCTCTTCGTGAGGTTTTTCATGGCAGCTTGCTTCACCTCTAGCTTTTTTAGAACTGTTAGGATATAAGAAAAAAACATTTGGATTTCAAAGACCGTTACGAAAGATTATTTTCAGCCATAAAAATAATAAAGTCTGACTTAAGAGACTCTATGAAAGAGGATCTGGCAGAGGCAATTCTCTTCCTTAGAACTCTACATTGCATTTATTTGCATTTGCTAAGCCTAGAACTACATTTCAAGATTAATATAAACCATTTCTAGGTTTTTCATATTTTTTTTTTTGGGTTCATTATAGATAAGCTTTGTTTTGGTTCTAAAACAGCCAAATAATGTGGTCTGTATTTTTGAACTGTTAAAGATCATGTTCCTGATGTTTAAGCCTGCTGCTACTATCCAGTCACTTGATTGTTTTCATTGTGTTTGTCTTTTGCTTAAACTGTGCAATACAGTAGACTGTTGGCTTCCCAGCCAGTAGTCCTGTGGTAGTTTGCGTTTCTTTCCCTCAAGGAATCTATAAAATACATTCGCATATTAATACAGAGGAGTCGGAGTCGGGGAGTCGGGGAGTCGGAGTCTGAAGTACATAAAACTGAGGAGTCGGAGTCGAAAAATTTATCTACCGACTCCACAGCCCTGCTTTAAATGCTGTCCATTTTTAGAGCTACATTTTATTGTTGAAATTTTATTAATATATGTGCACATATTTACCCTCCTGATTGACGGTATAATTAACCGTCTCATCCTGCTCCTCTTCCTCGTCACCCACTACTCCACCAGAAGTTTCGGGGGGGGGGTGCAGCTCCTCCTCTTGCTCCTCCACAGGAACTGGGGGTGGTGATGTGGATGGCCCTGGCTGCTCCTCCTCATCCCTCTCCTCCTCTTCCACATCCTCCTCCTGCTCCTCCTCTGCGGCCTGTCGCCTTGTGCGCTTGGGGCGCACAGTTGGTAGCGGAGCTCCTATAATAACACAATGTTCATATATTATAAAAATGTTTTCTAATGACGTATGCAAATTCTGTGTACTCTACTGTATTGTATATGAATACAAATTAATTTATATAGACAGTTAACCAATGGGACAATGTTATATTAAAGGGTCTTGTGGGCACTACAGGGGACTGAGCGTGAGCTGGGCTGCCACCATGGTAAAATGAGCTGTTTTTGTCTCCTTTGTTTTGTTCAGACGATCTCATGTTAAAAAAAAGTACTTGATGGAGTACACAGGATTACTATAACAACCCCACGCCTAACACAGGAATTTAGTGGGAATCTATATATATAAAACTCAACGTGTGTGTGCATGTATGTATGTATGTTCCACCATCACGTCCAAACGGCTAAAGATATTTACATGAAACTTGGCACACAGGTTACTTATATGTCAGCCACAAATATAGGATTGGTGGTTTAACCCATACCCACCCCCATTTGCCTTGGTCAGGGTTTTTCTTTAAAGTCCCATTCAACTCTATGGGAAATACATGTTATTTCATAACAGCTGTAGATATTTCGATAACACTTGGTCACATGTTATCTATACGTCCACTTAAAGTATAGGATCGTTAATTTATCCCTTAACTAACCCCATTGGTGAGGGTCGGGCTTTTTGTTTAAAGTCCCATGCAAAGCAATGGGAAAAGTATGTTCCCACATAACTTCTGTGTTCCTGTCTGCTGTCCCATGTTTTTTTCCAACAGTACTATGAATACCTTGGCTGGTGGTGATATATGTTACAACAACATGGCGTCTTGGTTAACAACATCTGACCTTACATTAATTACATATGACCTTCCATAACTGTCCCCAAGGGACCCGGGCTGGCTCAACGCGATTGCCACTGCGCTGACAAGCCATTCACCTCTGCAGCTAGGGGTTCGGATCCCGCTCTCGGCTACATGTGAATTGAGTTTGGTGGTCTCAGCTCGGCCCCCGGTGGGTGTGCTATGCGAGGTAAGCCTGCGCTTAGTATGCCCACCTCCCTCCCACAAAAACCACCACACTTACACACGCACTCGCAATTGGGTTAACATGCACGCACTCTGACCATGCGGTCTCTAAAAAGAGAGGCGAAGGACTAACGGGGCTGGTTGAGCGGGCAAATCCTCTCACTCCCTTATAGGGAGTCCCTCTGCCCCGTGGGGCTTCGAAGCGGAGCAGGTAGGACGGTCTGTGTGGGAGGACCCCCTCACACCCGCCATTGCCACCCGGGGCATGGAGAAAGGTGGCAGATTACCTCTGGGGGAGGCCTGCCTACTCCCAACTCCTGCAGTCCGGCTCCTCTCTCGAGTACACGCACAAAATACACTTTAGGGAAAAAAAAACATAACTGTGACCAATAACTTACCAGGATGATATTTATTCCGGATACGCCTGACCCGGTTCATCTGGCGCCTCTTCAGGTCGGACCACTTTTTGAGGATCGCCATGCGAGTGTGTTCTTCGCCTAGTTCCTCAATCAGGGAGCTTATAACTCCCTGTTTTTCTTGCTGCCTCCGCAGCTCATCGTATCCTGTTTCCAGGAACTTCTGCAAGATGAAGAACAAAGTATATTGTAATACTTTTGTTGACAGCCTTATGGATATATGACATAAATGTATGCTATTCAACAATTGGAAGCATTCTCGCCTTATTAATCAATGACAGGGGTAACATGACAGATTTTATATACTGCCATTTCCGTCGCCACCTTTTTTACATAAATATAGCAGCCATTATCATTTGCATAATTATGAATATATACTAACTTTTAAACTAGACTAAAATGCAGTTGAAGATAATGAAATAACAGTGGTCAAAATACTTACACAAATCAGCAACTTTTCCTCAGATACAGTGAAATTACTTCCAACCATCTTGCTCTGCGATTGCGTTGCGATCATAAAGTTGGAAACTGGCAAGGGTCCAGGAAATGGTCGCGTGTTGTTCGCGTGTTGATTGCGCTGCTTGGACCGAGATGGGTCCATATGGCTTCGGCTGTATGGACCACAGTAACTCTTTTCCCTGTCAGGAGCCTAACGCCCCGGGGGGTCAGAGACGGGACCTTTTCGGAGGACCACTGACGTATGCAACCGTCGCAGTTTTTTGTGATGTCACTCTTTAGGTGTGTGCAAATTTTTCCTTGCACCGGGTGGAGTTTTTGGGTTGTGTTTTGCACGCCACAGGCTTTTCAACAGAAAATAACCAGCTGGAGGCAGAATGGTTGCAAAACACTACGGGTTTGTTACCTAACTCTGGGTTTCAAGACCAGTCCACCTCCAGCTGTTGCAAAACTACTACTCCCATCAGCCACGGTCTGTCAGTGCATGCTAAGAATTTTACTTTTGCTGCATCTAGGGTGCCACAGTTTAGAGACCCGTGCATAAAGGCCTGAAAAATGTGGGCCTGCAGAACTTACAATACTAGAAGTGCCAGCATTCCCAGGCATGCTGGAAGTTGTAGTTCTGCAACATCTAAAGGGCAATATGTATTCGAACGTCCTTGGGCCTTGAGGACACTGAAGTCAGGACGTTCGCATACGTCCTATGTCCAAAAAAATTTTAAATTCATTATGCTAAATAACAAGGAAAAGTGCCTAAATACACATTTGCCAACCAGGGTGTCTGCAGCTGTCCAGGCATGCTGGGACTTGTAGTTTTGTAAAAGCAGGAGACACATTTTTGGTTAAATACTAATATCTGATCATATATACTAACTTTTAAACTAGACTTAAATGCAGTTGAAGATGATGAAATAACAGTGGTCAAAATACTTACACAAATCAGCAACTTTTCCTCAGACTTTGAGAAATTGCTTCCCACCATGTTGCTGTAATATTGGGAAACTGGCAAGGCTCCAGGAAATGGTCGCGTGTTGTTCGCGCAATTGCGCATGCGCGATCGAAAAATCGCAATCGCAATATGTATTTTGGTTAAAATATCATACATATTCGATTTCAGAGTGCTGCTACAGCAGTTTTCGAAATATCTGCAATAAATTTCGCATTCGCATGTTGCGATATTTCGATAAAATATCAGGAATATTCTGAGCCAATCAGAGCGCTCCTCCAGCATATCTCGAAATTGCGCAATAAATATCGCATTCGCATGTTGCGATATTTCGATAAAATATCAGGAATATTCTGAGCCAATCAGAGCGCTCCTCCAGCATATCTCGAAATTGCGCAATAAATATCGCAATCGCATGTTGCGATATTTCGATAAAATATCACGAATATTCTGAGCCAATCAGAGCGCTCCTCCAGCATATCTCGAAATTGCGCAATAAATATCGCATTCGCATGTTGCGATATTTCGATAAAATATCACGAATATTCTGAGCCAATCAGAGCGCTCCTCCAGCATATCTCGAAATTGCGCAATAAATATCGCATTCGCATGTTGCGATATTTCGATAAAATATCACGAATATTCTAAGCCAATCAGAGCGCTCCTACCGCAGTTATTAAAAAATCGCAATTATTTTCGCATTCGCAATAGCGAAAAATCGCATTCAATTAATTTCGATAAAATATCACGAATATTCGAATTTAGCGAATATATCTCGAATATTCGAATATATATTCGAGATATATCGCGAAATCGAATATGGCATATTCTGCTCAACACTAATGAGTATGTATGATCATCTGCATGATTTTGATCTATCGTAGTTTTTATTGACGTCAACACTGTTTTTGCATTAGTGATAGGCATTTCCCCAATGTTGATTAAAATTGTTATACTATTCTGGCTAATTTCTCTACAGGTGTAAGTACATCAGAGTTAATATATTATGCTTTTTCTGGTGTCCCTTTTTTCTTTCAAAATGCCTTTTTATTGGCCAGAGTTTTATTATGTGTGTGATATGTCAGATCAATTACATCATTCACAGTCTAGAAGAACTTTTGGTCTCACAAAGTTGTGTTATATTTGAAAGCATGCTCCATGAGTTCATGGACACATACAACTAATATATCTACAGTATATACTAGGCACAGAAAGTGAGAGCGCATGGAGACAAGCATTTATTTCATTTAGGAAGATGATATTTGTTAATTTGTTTTGGAGCTTCTGGGTCAACTCCATAGGTGTGTACAGCCTATTGCATTAGGGTGTGCCCCGTAAGATTAAAAACACATATATGTGTGTGTGTATGTATGTATATATATATATATATATATATATATATATATATATATATATATATATATATATATATATATATATATATATATATATATATATATATATATATATATATATAACATTTTTAAATGTATTAAAGATTTTTTTAACCTCTTGAGCTCCAGAAGGTTTTACCACCTTCATGACCAGGCCATTTTTTTGCTGTTCAGCACTATGGCACTTCAACTGGCAATTGTTCAGTCATGTAACACTGTACCCAAAGTATGTTTTTATCTTTTTTTTCACACACATTGTTTTCAAGTTGTTTTTTATTTTTTGCAATATAAAGGAAAAAAAGTAGGGGCTTGTAGCAGCAGACATGGAGCATGGAGGGAATTCCTCAAGTGATAAAGGTAAACTCCTTCCTATCAGCAACCACATGGCTGGAAGTAGAGGACTCCCAGGCTACCATCTCTGCCTCCTTCCCAGTTTTAGCTACTCAATCAGCCAGAACAGCCACCCGTGAGTGTGTATGAAGGAGAGTTTGGCCGCATTCCCAGCCCACCTATCACCTCCTCAGCCTAGGGAGATATAGACGGGAGCCCCTGCCAGCTGAAAGTCACTAAAGAAACACTGCTGCTGGTCTAGAAAATTAAAAGCTAGCCCAGTGACAGAGATGGTCACAGAGATGGGGGTGAACCCAAGAATCCCCCTAGAGCTGGCCCTAGATTAGGGTGTACCCAGGCACCTGGCACACCCCTGCACATGCCTATGGTAAACTCATTGAAAATAGTGCACTCATTGAGTGGCTGGTGTTTTATCACAATAATTGTTAAACAGAAACCAAATGATCCCAATAAGCCACTGAGAGCTCTTTTTACTGGCTATGCTAAAAAAAAACAAAAACAAAAAAAAACAGCTATCCTAAATACAATAGCAAATAGCAAATAAATGTAAATACAATGTAAAAAAAAAAATATATATATATATATATATATATATATATATATATATATATATATATATATATATATATATATATATAAACACTGTAATAATAACCAACAGTATTAAATATTTCAAGTTTTCCTTTTACATGGTAGCTTTACTTTTCTATGAACAACATGAATTTGGCATTACCCTTCTTCTGCATCAGACTTCCTGTTTTAAATTGAGAACATATGTACAGATAAAACAAGCTCCTATTACATAAATCATGCTAAATGCATCATGTAACATTAGTGTGTGTTAGTTAATTATTGGTTAACACATTTGTTTGAAATCTATCTGTCAGAAGACCCTTTTCCCACAGATGCTGGTTTTAGTGGGATCTGAAACTGCAATTCCACAATTTACCAGCTGATGTCAAAATCTGATCATGCAGCTCCTTCACTATATTAAAAATATGTAGTGTATGTTATGCTCTTATGTCCTAAACAGTGGTGTTTGCCATCCAAGCTATGTATATAAAAAGGTGGTCTTAAAGCTAAAGTCAGTGTTATTTTAGTTGTTAGCTAAGACTGATTTGTGCTATAGGGAAACTATTATCACTTGGTTGATCTAGATGGACTTGTGTCTTTTTTAACCTAACTATGCAACTTTAAGTCAATTTTGTTATTTTATTTTATTTTTTTAAAGGAATTAAGTCTATATACTTTTGCTTTATATACATTTTTTTTTGTATTATTAATATACAGTATACAATTCAGGATGCACTCATGACAAGGGATTTTAAGAGCATTATGGCTTTCAAAAGAGTACAGCAGTAGTCATTTCTAACTGTTTCTCATTAATTCAAAATCCACAGAGCAGGGAGTGTATGCATTTCAGGCTGAATGTCAATACTCTGTAAAGCTGGTCAGTCTTGGATAGAAATTTGGCAGCTTCAGCAGGGACTGGCTGAATTTTGATCCATGTGTGGCCACTGTGGTTGAACAGCAGTCGATCAACCAGTTAACTTCTGTTCAACTGCCCTGTTGGATAAAAGCTGCTCAATCAGTGCATTAGACAATAGGCTGCAGTGCTGTTTATAATACATTAGCGCAGTGGGGAAGCTTCCCCCCAATGACCTTGAATGTCTTCAATAAGCCACTGTAGGACCAGCTTGAAAAAGCAACTACACTACAATTTTCTAATTTCACAAAATATTCCTATCAAAGAAATAGCCCCTGTAGTAGGCAACCCATTCACTGTGTTTGCATGTATATATACAGTATATATATATTGCGACCTTGGGGGGATGTCTAGCTCAAGTGTAGCACCTGCTAGCAAGAACAATCCACTCCAGAAATTCAATTTCAGGGCTTGTTGGCACACTTTTATTAAGAAAAGTTCAAGAAAACAAAATCACAGGTTTTCCCTTGCAGGGGGTTTCCACCGTCCATACAAAATAATGATAAATTCAGCCTCCTAGCTCATATATACAGCAGTGCTGCTCCGGCCTTTCACTTCAGGCTCTCGTCGGTCTCCTACAGACTATTCCCTTGCCAACACCGAGCCCCCCACCGCTCTGACCCTCAGACTTGGGTCTCTGGCTTTCACTGTGCACTTATGCACACTCTGGCTTTCACAGTGCAGCCTGCACTCTCTAGCTACTCCAGTGCATACCTGCACTCCCTGGGTTCTCCCATGCAATCCTGGACTCCTCGGGAGGGTGACACCCAGACTCCTGGTCCTGACTATCAGACCCACACACACCTGAACAATCAGTGTGCCGTTGAGTCTCAAAACATGGATCCAGGACTTTTTTTGTTGCCAGCGGTTTAGACATTGTAAACCCGCATCAATTTTTTTTTTTTTTTCCTCCTGCAAGGCAAAAGTCATAATGAGCTAATATGCACCGCATATTAGCTCATTATGAAATACTTACCTCGGAACGAGGTGTGTAAAACTTTTTTTTTTTTTTTCATATTTAACTTCTTTATTTTTGTTTTATATTTAGGGTCATACAGATTTAACATAACATATAACATATATATTGGGCCCATAATCAAATGGATAATATCGCTTCAGACTCCCAAGAGGGTGACCCAGGGAATAAAAAATCCCACTAGAATACCTAGATAAAAAGAATTACCAACATAATCATTTTACCCTGGTCTTGTATTAGTCCTCTTCTTATCATTTATCTCTTATGTCTCTACCCTAGGGCCCCCATATTCTCCGCACCCCACTTGTCCCAATCAAAACCCTTATCCTTTTATTTTAAACCCTGCCTACCCCTTCCCTATACATAAAACCTACAACCCACCCAAATAATAATAATAATAATAGCAAAAAAAAAACCTGTAGGTAAAAGTCATAAAGTGGGGTTTACAACCACTTTAATGGCGGTGTGTTGAGTTTTTTTGAGGGGACAGCACATTACACTATTATACAAGCTGTACACTCACTACTTTTCATTGTAGCAAAGTGTCATATCTTCAGTGTTATCACATGAAAAGATATCATAAAAAAATGTGAGAGGTGTACTCAATTTTTGAGAGATACTGTATACACACACACACAATATTTTGTCAAAATTATTGGGACATCTGCCTTTACACATACATGAACTTTAATGGCATCCCAGTCTTAGTCGGGTTCAATATTGAGTTGGCCCACCCTTTGCAGCTATAATAGTTTCTACTCTTCTGGGAAGGCTGTGCACAAGGTTTAGAAGTGTGTCTATGGAAATGTTTGACAATTCTTCCAAAAGTGCATTTGTGAGGTCAGGCACTGATGTTTGACAAGAAGGCCTGGCTTGCAGTCTCCACTCTAATTCTTTTCAAAGATATTCTATCGGGTTGAGGTCAGGACTCTGTGCAGGCCAGTCAAGTTCCTCCACCCCAAACTCGCTTATCCACACTATATTGCCAAAAGTATAGGGCCACCCCTCCAAATCAGTGACAATGAGTGACGATCAGTGACAGTGCCACTGTGAAGAACGGGGAAGGTGTGTTTACACACACCTCTCCCCGTTCTTCAGCTCCTGTGACCGATCGCGGGACACCGGCGGCGATCGGGTCCGCGTGTGCCGTGGTCACGGAGCTTTGGACCGGGTCGCGTGCCTGTGCCCAGCCGTGCCATTCTGCCGACGTATATGTGCAGGAGGTGGTCCTTAAGTGGTTAAGACAGAAAAGTCACATTACAGGATTTTCGTATTTCAGACACAAGCTCTGCCAAAAATAGGGCTCTATCTATCTATCTATCTATCTATCTATCTATCTATCTATCTATCTATCTATCTATCTATCTATCTATCTATCTATCTATCTCTAGATAGATAGATAGATAGATAGATAGATAGATAGATAGATAGATAGATAGATAGATAGATAGATAGATAGTTGTCTTAAATGTGTCAAATGTGAAAATCCTGTAATGTGACTTTTCTGTCTTAAGTTACAAATAAAAAATATTTTTGTATTGAACATAAAGAAAATACATACCAAATGTTGCATTCTCTTTAAATACACAATTGCACACAAGTCACTCCTGACACCAGAGGATTAATTTAGCTTATGATGCAGAAATGGCATGCAGATTTACATTTTAAGGCCACAAGGGAAAGGAGATTAAAATTGAACAGAACTCTAAACTTACAAATTAAGCTACATTATACCCATTGATTGTAATAATGGAATGTCTAACCTTTACTTTACAAGTCTGTTGCCCATTAGTGCAACTAATTTGTCTGTAGTATATTGACTGACTAGTGGTTTAATGTCTTTATTTTCTCTATATCCGCTTGTTAATTATTTTTACTTTAATGTCTTCTATAGAGCACAATGCCACCTAGTTTAAAGTATTTCTAAACCCAATAACAAAAAATGGAATGTATTGCAGTTTACCTATCCTTTGATGTGATTACTGCATTCACTTTTTTTCAGGCTAAGTAGATTGCAAGTACACACAAATGTTTGTTGACCCTGATGAAAATCTTGAATCCTTGTGTACCAAACTAAATTTTAAATCAGTTTCCCAGACTAGAAGTTTTATAAACGGGATGATGAGAGGGTGATGTGTTTATAGTCCCAATCAAGAGAGCAGCCTAGGGTGACAATGTCGTTCTTCCGTAGATACAATACAGTGAGTGAGAGCTATCACCCTAAGACCCCTTTCACACCAAAGCATTTTAAAAGCGTTCTAGCGTTAAAAATAGCGCTTTTAAAACGCTCATAAAACGCTCTCCATGCATCTCAATGGACCCTTTCACACTGAGTCCTGCAAGCAGCATATTTGGAGCAGCTTTTGGGCGCTGAAAAAAATGCCCATTGAAATGAATTGAAAGCGCTGTAAAAACGCCTTACCCTTTCACACTGAGGCACTGCAAAAACGCCAAGGTCTTAGCGGTGCTTTACCAGCACATTGGGATTGCAGATGAGGCTTCGCTCGAATAACGCTCAAAAAACGTTCGAATAACGCTCGAATAATGCTTGAAAAACGCCCCAGTGTGAAAGGGGCCTTAGACAGAAAGTGTGTTACTGACAGGATTTATAGTTAATAATAAAGGGAAAAAAGCTTTAAAAAATAAAATAATACGGCTGATACTTCTACTTACCGGTAAATAGCAATATATTACATTTTTGTTTTGGGGTTTATATATATATATATATATATATATATATATATATATATATATATATATATATATATATGCATGCTTTAGAGTGGTTGAAAACATATATCCAGTGATGTGACAAGCCTCAGGTTATACACAGAGATGAAACACATCCTCCTACATAAGTTGTACTTATTTATCTGCCCATGGTCTTTTCGAGTGTTCCAAACACAGTTTACTTTTTATCTCTCTGAAGCAGAAGGAGGGAATGAAGATCTGACATTACATTCACTGCAGAGCTAGAGCACAGAGCTCCATGAAATCTGATAGCTGATTGGAGAGAAATGACACACCCTCTCCAACGGTCTCAGAGAACAAACCAGAGTGGAGTCTGAGTCACCTGCTGTGTGCATGGAGGGAGGGGGTGGGTCATCTCCTGGGAGGCTGAGGTGTCGGCCTAGAGTCTTATCAGTGCATTATGCAAATAGCAGAGAGCTCAGAGATTAGAGAAGAACCAGAGTTAGTGCTTTAGATTCAAAATAGTACACACCAGGAGACAAGTACACCGGGAACGGGTCTGTTGCCCCCACCTCCGACTGCTAGCTGCCAGTCCTTATCTCTCTGCCCTCAGTCTCCCCCGCTGTGCATTCAGTCCTCCTCGCTCCCCCACCCCAGCTTCATTTTCTACTGTTGTCAGTGAACCGCAGAGAGCAAGAGGCAGTTTAGGTCAGAGGGTGGGGGGAAGGATCTGGCCAAGTTAACTTTTCAAGTTAATCCACAGGTGATTGGTCCCAAGATACCAATTACCAACTTTGTAATATGAAATGTCACTCTGCCAGCTCCCGCTACCGCTCCTGCCCCTGTCCAGAACTGTGCTGCCTCTAAGTCTCCTGTGTGCACAGGTAGGATTCTATGGGAAGGAAGGGGGGAAAGAGGACACTATTGTGTGTGTGTGTGTGGGGGGGGAGTGGGGGGAGGGCCAACCCCATAGCAGTGTCCTTTACCACCCTTCACATCACCCCCCCAATCCCTGCATTCTGAGTGTAACACACTCCTGACCCCTGCATTCTGAGCACAACACACTCCTTAAAACTGCATTGAGCATAACATACTCCTGATCCCTGCATTCTGAATATAAAGCACTCTTGATACCTGTACTCTGAGTGTAACACACTTCTGATCCCTGATTTCTGAGCATAATGCACTTCTGATCCCTGCATTCTGAGCATAATGCATGCCTAATCCCTAAATTCTGAGCCTAACGCACTCCAGATCATTGCATTCTGAGCAAAAAACACTCCTTAACCCTGCATTCTGAGCGTACACACTCTTGAACCCTGCATTTGCAGTGTAACACACTCCTAAACACTGCATTCTGATTGTAACTTACTCCTAAACCCTGCAGTCTATTGTAATACTTTTTTTGTGACCACTGCATTTGCGATCTACGCCTGGGGTTAACAATGTATCATTACCTGCAGTAGATCACAAAGGCAGTGCATTTTGAACACATATGGAACATGCTTTTCTGGTATCATGTTCTGGTGTAAACTGGCCCTTACAACGGGGCGGGTGTTGTTCAGGTAGATCTCCATCTCTCTAAGGTTGTCTATCCCTCTTTGGATAGCATGGCATGGTTAGAATTTCTGTCCAGTTTTATTGTTATAGTTTTATTGTTAATGTTTTTTTTTCTAGATGGTTTAATTGTCCTAGTGGCCTTTCTAAAAGGGATATAAAGTGATAAGCAGTCAACATACAAGAGAGGATGGGGGGTCTTGCAGGGGGGGAATGTTTCAGTGGTAACTATCTGGGGATTCCCATTACTTTGAATTCATGAACTTTTTTATATCTTGCTGGTGGCACATAGTCATAAAAAACACATACAATTTGTTTTCTAATTCTGTAATTTATCCTACAAAACGTTGTCTAGAGATTCACTCCTTCATTTGTATTTTACATGCTCCCACTCCCAGACACTGAAGGTCAGAGTGGGAGGGTTTCAGTAGCAGAGGCAATGCTGCAAATTCAGAAAGCAGTTGGCAAGGCTAGGTTTGGACAGGTGCTGACTGACAAGTTACAGGTTAGTGAACCAGCAGTGGTAATACTGGTAGTCACAACCCCTGCAACATGTTTTTCTCTAACTGTAGTGCAAGCAGCCACAGATATATATAGTAGGTGCTGCATTGTAGTCATACCATCACAGAAAGCTGTATTAGGTGGACTTTAATGACAGGTTCAGAAGTTATTTGTAGGAATTTGCAGAGGAGCGTATACTTAGGTGTTCCAGCACATCTTTTTTTTAATATGAGGCTATTGTTCTACTTTTTTTTTATATTCATTTATTTTTATTTTTATTTTCTTAATCCGACAATTGATAAGTACAAATAACATAGTTACAAAGTGAAAAAAAAATTGCAAAATGACCATCAAGGAAAAAGTATACAGTTATTTTAGACAACCAAAGGTATCTTCTTCCTACTATTTCCCCCTATGTCAATTCACTTATAACTCCCTTCCCCCCACCCCCCCCTCGCTACCCCATCCTTGAAGAGCGTACCTCCCTTATGATTGCTAACCGAGGAAGAGGGTCGACCACCCCGCTGTACTCAGTACCTCCTTGATGTGTGGCTGGGAAAATCTTCCAGGAGAGCAATGTACATAAAGGCCCCTCTAGGAGACCCTGCCTAAAAAGTAACGGAGCGGATAGATTATTAAAGACCATTATTGACAGGGGGCGTGGGGTCTTAGTGGGCCAAGGTGGATAGCATCGCTGGATCTCTCTACAAGGGGTCTCCTGCAGCCCTCAACCAAGGTCCCCACAGTCTCGCAAATTTCCCATAATTTTCTGTCTAGTAAGGCACACTCTTTTGCTGGAAATAGTTAAGTTAATGGTTGCTGCCCAGTTTTCTACGGACGGGGGAACGTGTGCCTGCCATTTTTGGGCTATTATCTTGCGTGCCTGAAGGTCATAGCCACTGGGTCAAAGGAGGATCCAAATGCCTTGTTGATCCTCTCGCTTATCTCCACCCAGTAGCCATATAGCTACTGGGTGGAGATAATTAACTATTAACAAATAGTTAAGTTATCGGTTGCTGCCCAGTTTTCTACGGACAGGACAACGTGTGCCTGCCATTTTTGGGCTATTATCTTGCGTGCCTAAATAAGGCATCTCAATATTGCTTCCAAATTGCCTGGTGGGACTCTGTTGTCCTCCATACACCCCAGGAGGCAAGTCATAGACATTGGGTCAAGGGAGGATCCAAATCCCTTGTTGATCCTCTCGATTATCTCCACCCAGTAGCCATATAGCCTTGGGCACTTCCAAACCATTAGTATAAGATCCCCTTTAGCTTTGCACCTTGGGCATTCGTTATTGTGCCTCCACCCTAGTTTAAACATCTTATGGGGGGTATAATATACCCCATGCAGTAAAAACAGGTGGGAAAATCTCTGCGCTGGAGCGATCGAGACCAATGCTCCTCGTTGTAAGATCCTGTCCCACTGTTCAGAAGTTATTGTCCCCACGTCCCTTTCCCACCCCTCTCTGCTCTTGGAAGGACCCACTCTACTTATTGCTCTAGCCCCCAGAATGTTATACATTACTGAAATTAAGCCTTTAGGTGTTCTTGCATTAATTACTTTAAGAAGGGAAGGAATCTGGGTCCATATAACTGTTTGTGATCTAAATTGTGCTTGGATGGCATGGCGAACCTGAAGGTATTTATAGAATGTCTTGTTTGGTATATTGAATTCCCTTGTTAATTCTAAGAATGTTTTCATAGTATTACTCTCGAACAGATGTATTAAACGAGTTATGCCCTGTCTCACCCACTCCCCCGGGTTCTTCTATACTCATTACTTCCTGTAAGTTTTTATTACTCCATAGGGGAGAAGATTCTGTTGGCCCAACATACCCCAGCAATGCCTTTGTTGTCTGCCATATTTTGCTAACTAATTTTGTGGTCGGGCATTTTTGGAAGAAAAAGTCTGCTTCTAAGGCTACCACAAGCAGCCTATGGGGATTGCCTGTTAGCAATAATCGACTATTGGGATAGGATACTCAAGCCTAATCCAGCAGCAAAAATCTATGTCCATCTCTCTCCTCCCTGTGTAGTCCCCTAAATCAATGTCTGACCTCCCACCTATCGCCTCTCCTCTTCCCCTCCACTCCTCCTGTGGCAACACAAGCATTAATAATAAAAAAAAAGTTATACTAGATAACACAAATAATATTATGTACTTTTTTGATTCATGAGTGATTAAAGCAAACCTGTTAAAATATTTTCTGCAGGTGCCCCCTTGAATTCGGTCACATCCTCGTTTTGTCAGGGTCAGATAATAATGATCTGCAGACTTTTATTAAAGATGTATGTAGCACCCTGCTCCTAATGAATAGGCTATAATGTAAATTTAGTGGGTTGTCTAAATTTTAAATAGTTCAGAATGTATTTCTCAAAGCTAAATTAGCTTCTGTTCCAGTTTAGCTGTGTTGTGTGCATTTCTCGCTGTTGCCAGTAGGTGTTGTTGTCACCACAGGCCAGTGTGAGAAATACAGCAAGCTAAGTGTATTGGCTATTTTTTCACCAGAAACAGCCCAATCAGGAGTTTCTTTGTAGCTGGGCATTATGGGAGAGGATATTTAAGGGACAGAAGCCATGTGATTTGCTCTTTTCCCTCGTGGCCCTCCTGGCCAGAGGAATGTGACAGCTTCTCTCTTCTACCTCGGGCCCTGCTGGCTCGAGGTTATGTTTCTACACATAGGCCCAGAATTCTGGCTGGGGGCTTACTAGTCCAGAGGTAGTCCTGTGTTGTCTTGCCTGCGGGAAGAAGCCGAGCAACTGAGAAGATCCAGGGGAGGACTTTTTTTGGAGAGAACCGAGCGGAAGGCTGGTTTATCAAGAAGGGCCTGGTGACTCATTTGGAGGATGCACCTAAACCAATTTACCCTCACAGTACTGCCGGTTGGCTTAAAGGCTCTGGTACTGTGTAGCTGTGCTTCAATCTACCAACTACTGGTCACAAAATCCTGTGGCAGAGGATTATCCAACATTTTCATTATATTTCTAAGTCTGTGGCAGAGACTTTGTCCGTGCATCATACTGGCTGCTGTGAGAGAGGCCTATCTGGGTGTGCAAGAGATCTGCTGACAGAAAGTGGTATTCATCTTTTGGATCCTAGGGTTCCTCAGTGTTCTGCAATAAGGTATCTGAACTTCCCCTAACCCTCCATCCCTCTACTACTGCAAGTTGCTTTTATTAAAAGCATTGAAAATAAGACTGGTAATTGGTGCATACATCTTTTTTCAATAGAGACTCTTAGTTCTGAAATGATGAAAGGAGGGGTAACAGCAGGACCCACAAATTATTCTCAGCAGCTCCTACGGGGGTAGTGCTACGCGTAATATAAAACATAACTTGTCCCTAGAGATGTCCTGGCACAGGGACCATTTCCCCTTCTTCTGCGAGTGCATGGGCTTCTTTATGTCTTACTGTCAGAGAATTTGAAAAGCCAATGACAACTCCCAGCTAACATGACCGGGTGAATTAATTTGTTTAGCACAATTGGAACTTTCTGCACATATTTAAGTAGTCTTAAATTTTCCAGATCCTGGTTAAATCTAATTTAGGTAACACAATTTGTTAATCTTTGCTTGTTTTTTTTTTGTTTTCGTTTTTTAACAACACAGATGACATTTGGTTTAGAAATTGATGTTTATTGAATTTTAAACAATACAAATGTGAAAAAAAAAAAAACAATTACAATATTGCTCTTTAATGTCTGTTAAGCTTCTGTAGTAAAAAAAAAAGTGAAAGTTTAAGAAAGCAAACAACCATTGTAATAGAGACATCTGGTTCAAATCTCCCAAGCATGCTATTTTAATGTGATATTGTTCATCAAAGGAAAATGTCATTTCAGATGCTCTATTTTAATTTTAATTTAAATGCCTCTCAGTTTGTCTGTCTGTGTTGTTTTTTTTTATTTTACACAGCAAGTAGCTATTAGTTAAAAAAATATATACAGTGAGGAAAATAAGTATTTGAACACCCTGCTATTTTGCAAGTTCTCCCACTTGGAAATCATGGAGGGGTCTGAAATTGTCATCGTAGGTGCATGTCCACTGTGAGAGACATAATCAAAAAAAAAATTCCAGAAATCACAATTTATGATTTTTTAACTATTTATTTGTATGATACAGCTGCAAATAAGTATTTGAACACCTGTCTATCAGCTAGAATTCTGACCCTCAAAGACCTGTTAGTCTGCCTTTAAAATGTCCACCTCCACTCCATTTATTATCCTAAATTAGATGCACCTGTTTGAGGTCATTAGCTGCATAAAGACACCTGTCCACCCCATACAATCAGTAAGAATCCAACTACTAACATGGCCAAGACCAAAGAGCTGTCCAAAGACACTAGAGACAAAATTGTACACCTCCACAAGGCTGGAAAGGGCTATGGGGAAATTGCCAAGCAGCTTGGTGAAAACAGGTCCACTGTTGGAGCAATCATTAGAAAATGGAAGAAGCTAAACATGACTGTCAATCTCCCTCGGACTGGGGCTCCATGCAAAATCTCACCTCGTGGGGTCTCAATGATCCTAAGAAAGGTGAGAAATCAGCCCAGGACTACACGGGAGGAGCTGGTCAATGACCTGAAAAGAGCTGGGACCACCGTTTCCAAGGTTACTGTTGGTAATACACTAAGACGTCATGGTTTGAAATCATGCATGGCACGGAAGGTTCCTCTGCTTAAACCAGCACATGTCAAGGCCCGTCTTAAGTTTGCCAATGACCATTTGGATGATCCAGAGGAGTCATGGGAGAAAGTCAAGTGGTCAGATGAGACCAAAATAGAACTTTTTGGTCATAATTCCACTAACCGTGTTCGGAGGAAGAAGAATGATGAGTACCATCCCAAGAACACCATCCCTACTGTGAAGCATGGGGGTGGTAGCATCATGCTTTGGGGGTGTTTTTCTGCACATGGGACAGGGCGACTGCACTGTATTAAGGAGAGGATGACCAGGGCCATGTATTGCGAGATTTTGGGCAACAACCTCCTTCCCTCAGTTAGAGCTTTGAAGATGGGTCGAGGCTGGGTCTTCCAACATGACAATGACCCGAAGCACACAGCCAGGATAACCAAGGAGTGGCTCTGTAAGAAGCATATCAAGGTTCTGGCGTGGCCTAGCCAGTCTCCAGACCTAAACCCAATAGAGAATCTTTGGAGGGAGCTCAAACTCCGTGTTTCTCAGCGACAGCCCAGAAACCTGACTGATCTAGAGAAGATCTGTGTGGAGGAGTGGGCCAAAATCCCTCCTCCAGTGTGTGCAAACCTGGTGAAAAACTACAAGAAACGTTTGACCTCTGTAATTGCAAACAAAGGCTACTGTACCAAATATTAACATTGATTTTCTCAGGTGTTCAAATACTTATTTGCAGCTGTATCATACAAATAAATAGTTAAAAAAATCATACATTGTGATTTCTGGATTTTTTTTTTGATTATGTCTCTCACAGTGGACATGCACCTACGATAACAATTTCAGACCCCTCCATGATTTCCAAGTGGGAGAACTTGCAAAATAGCAGGGTGTTCAAATACTTATTTTCCTCACTGTATATATATTGACTAAATGATATGCTATGTTTAAGGAAAATACTGCAAGTACCTTGTTTTCTATGCCACTTCTTTTTGTTTGGCTATACAGTAATTAACAGTAGATAAAAATATATATATATATTAAAGGGTTGTGGGAGATTGAGGGGGATTATAACGGTGCCATTTAAATAAGTCGTACACAATAAACAATCAAGGTTATAAATATAAACAATTTATTGATATAAAAATTATTATAAAAACATTAGGATCAAATAGATTTGACAAGTTTACAAAATTCCCGACATGTTTCGGCAAAGCGTTGCCTTCCTCAGGGGTATGAGTCAATCAATCTATTATTTAAATCTAGTAGAAAATACATACAAAAACATTAATTCACAATGTTATAAATAAATGAATGTTTCAAAATTAGAGCTACAATCTCAATGGTCAAATGAACAAGCAATGATCAAGTGTATGGAAAATAATCAACTATGCCAGACTAACACAGAAATCGGACCTACCCTGTATCCAAGCAAAAAGCAGAGCCAAAGTGCAGCAAATCGTGACACAAATCGAGGCACAAACCAGACCTTAGTATGGCTGCAGGATAATGTTGCAAACTAAAATATAAAATTCAAAAAAGAAAAAAAAAGTTAGGGATTATAAGAACCACAAAATGAACATCTGTGGTATCCTATCCTCTAACAGGACTAACATAGCCTCTAAACATACCTGGTTTGGATTCATATAAAATTTAGAAAGAAGGGTGCTGGAAAAACTGCCATAAATGGAGGATTGGCAGTGTAGTTCAATGGGTAGATTATAAAGTCCTATATCATCACATAAGACTTTAGTCAAAGGCAGATGGAAAGTAAAAGGCCTGAAAGATATAAATACGTATGGACCATTAGAAAAGGTCCAACATTCTCATGGGTGACATTTAAAGTCAACCAAGAGCGCAAAGAAGAAAAATGTCAAAATAAAATAAATAGGTCAGAGAAAAAAGGGGAAATTAGCAGTTTACCTTTCATCAAACAAGACTGAGAGACAACATCCAACAGGCTCACCAGCAAACATGTGCTGAATGAGCCTGTTTAAATAGCCCCTAGCTGATCAGTGATAAGAACCACTGAACAGCTGCGGACAAAAAGGTAGCCAATCGCGCATGCAAACCCCATAGTGCTGTGCGGCGTGACGTCAGTCTCCGGCCAATGGGGAATTAGCACAGCGATCAGACACACGCAAATCAGCACGATCTTGTAAAGGGGGAGGGCGGAGATGGTTAGGACGGCGATTTTACCGCCATTTTTGCGGCCACGATTTTACCGCGATTTTGCCGCGATTCGCGGCCGCAATTTCAATGAATGCCTGTGTAAGTGGCATCAAAATCGGACCAAAGTAGTGCAAGGACTACTTTGAAGTAGGCACAACTTAAAGTCGTGCCAGTATGAATGGTAGTCATTGAAAATAATGGAGAATGACTTGTCATACGATTTTGCAGTCCAAAATCGTGAGACAAGTCGTATAAGTGTGACCAGGGGCGGGCAATGTGTCAGTGGACAACACGGCCCTTGGGTGTCCATACAGCCAAGGGGTCGGGGGGTCAAGATAGCATCA
Organism: Rana temporaria; assembly: GCF_905171775.1. Taxonomy (NCBI): domain Eukaryota; kingdom Metazoa; phylum Chordata; class Amphibia; order Anura; family Ranidae; genus Rana; species Rana temporaria. Next base: position 288,135,951 of record NC_053491.1, on the reverse strand, counting down.
CAAAGGTGCCACACAGGGACAGGGCTGATACCAGAGCAAGGGCAGGAACCAAGAACAGAGCCAATCAAACACAGTTGAAACCACACAGCGATGTAAAAGAGATCACAGGATATTCACAGACCATGAGAACGGAGCCCAAAAGGAGACATTCTGCAAATCTGGTGAAAAAAACAAAAACATAGTTACAGCATTTTTCAATCGTTCAAACATTTGTAACAAAACCATAAGTTTATACAAATACACTGTCATTTATGATTACAATCAAAGTGACTTAATAGTAAATATAGGGACAATATGAAAAGGGGAGGGAAGAAAAAGAAGGGAATAAAGCATGGGAATAAGGGAAGACTAGAATAGCCAAATGGGTCCCATGATGACATAGGGATATATACAAGGAGTGGTTAAAATAAGGAATAGCACAGGGATGGGAATGGGCATGGGTCCTCAAAGAGGAACCAACAGGACTGTAGAGAATATACACAAAATTAAATAACTCATAAAAAGGACTTAAAGCTAATGTACTCATTGAGTTCTGGGTACTTAATAGCATCAAGGTTATGGATCCAACGTGTCTCTAGCTGTAACAAGGTCACATCTATGTCACCACCACGAACATGCGGTAAAACATGCTCGAGGGCATAAAATCGCTCCAAGTTTGCGTCAAAACCATGCTAGCAACCAATATGTCGGTTTAAGGCAGTGGTGGTCAGCCTTTTAAAGAGTGGCAAAATATGGTCTCTAATTCTTTTAAAGAATGGTCTCTTGGTTTTTCCAACATAAAAACAACCACATTGACATAAAGCAAAATATACCACACCGATAGTTTTACAGGTTACACGTTTATTGATATTATTATCAATTATCAATATTAAAAAGCATAAATATAAAAAACAGTGCAGCGCTGTTTTTTATATTTATGCTTTTTAATTTGTTGTACACATTTTAGTGCTAGCTGCTACTTGTCTTTCTTTTTGTTTGTTCATAACAATACTCATCACTTTTTTATCACTAATTTACTAGCGCAGCGCCAACCTTTGGGTTTTTTTTTAATTATCAATATTAGTAAATCCCGTAGGAAGAGGTACTTCACTAGAATTGGATAGGTAACCGCAGACATCGCATCTTCCACAAGGGAAGGTGCCTGTTTGCAGAGTAGGCTGGAGAGTTTCCGAACAAAAAATGGCTGGATACCAACCGGTCCTTAAGAGAGGGAGCACAGCGGTAGGTTATTTGGGGAGATGGCTGAATGAATTTATTTTATGGTGTTGTCAGCCAAAAGAATAGGCCAAACATTTTTGAGAACAGTATTAAGTTGACCATGCTGTTTGGAAAATTTAGCAATCACGCAAACAGAACTGTTGGATTTAGGAGTTTTTTTTTAATGGATTAAATCCTTTCTGTTCAATTTCATAACTCTATTAAAAGATTTCTTCAAAAGGGAACGGCTATAACCCCAAACCAAAAGTCCGTCGCGTAATTCATTGGCTGCTTTAACAAAGTCTGATTCCAAAGTACAATTTCTTTTGAAGCCTGAGAAATTGACTGTAAGGAATACTGTTTAAAAGAGGTTGGGGGTGACACACACATGTGGTATTGCCATACACCGGAGAAGTAGAAGAATGTGTTTTGGGGTGTAATATTGGGTATGCCTATGATGTGCATTAAAATATCATATTAACCACTTAAGGACCGTCTCCTGCACATTTACGTCGGCAGAATGGCACGGCTGGGCACATGTACGTATAGGTACGTCATGTGCTAGTACCCAGCCCGCGACCCGGTCCGAAGCTCCGGGACCACGGGACCCGCGGACCCAATCGCCGCTGGAGTCCCGCGATCTGTCCCCGGAGCTGAAGAACGGGGAGAGCTGTGTGTAAACACAGCTTCCCCGTTCTTCACTGTGGCGGCCTCATCGATCGTGTGATCCCTTTTATAGGGATACACAATCGATGACGTCACACCTACAGCCACACCCCCCTACAGTTGTAAACACACATGAGGTCACACATAACCCCATCAGCGCCCCCTTGTGGTTAACTCCCAAACTGCAATTGTCATTTTCACAATAAACAATGCATTTTAAATGCATTTTTTGCTGTGAAAATGGTCGCAACAATTTGTCAAAATTGTCCGAAGGGTCCGCCATTATGACGCAGTCATGAAAAAAATCACTGATCGCCGCCATTAGTAGTAAAAAATAAATAAATAAAAAAGCAATAAAACTATCCCCTATTTTGGAAACACTATAAATTTTGCGCAAACCAACCGATAAACGCTTATTGAGTTTTTTTTTACCAAAACTAGGTAGAAGAATACGTATCGGCCTAAACTGAGGAAAAAAAATGTTTTTTTTTATATATTTTTGGGGGATATTTATTATAGCAAAAAGTAAAAAATATTGAATTTTTTTCAAAATTGTCGCTCTATTTTTGTTTATAGCGCAAAAAATAAAAACCGCAGAGGTGATCAAATACCACCAAAAGAAAGCTCTATTTGTGGGAAAAAAAAGGACGCCAATTTTGTTTGGGATCCACGTCGCACGACCGCGCAATTGTCTGTTAAAGCGACGCAGTGCCGAATCGCAAAACCTGGCCGGGTCCTTTAGCTGCCTAAAGGTCCGGGTCTTAAGTGGTTAATTGACAAGTATTTGTAATATATATGTATATATATATATATAATATATATATATATATATATATTCTGCATTTTCTAAAAACTTGTAGCAAGAAAATATTTTCAAAAGACTCACTATGCCTTTCAGAAAATACTTTGGAGTGTTTGTTTTAAAAAAATGTTGTGGGTGTTTACACTGTCCTAGTGCTTCAGGGCCCTCACACATGTGTTAGGTAGTCAAAAATTAGATGTGTAGTTTATGCATAATATATTCTTTCAAAAGTGCCGCTTAGATTTTGGGCTCCTCTATACAACTAGGCTGTGGACGTCTCATACATGTGGTATCAACATACTCAGGAGGAATAGGAGAATCTGTTTTGGGGTGTAATTATAAGTATGTCTATGCTATGTGTGAGAAATAACTTGTAATATATATCGTATGTGGGAAAAAAATACCTATGTCACATACATACGATCGGAAAGTCCGACAACAAAATTGTGGATTTTTTTCAGACGGATTGTTGGCTCAAACTTGTCTTGCATACACACGGTGACACAAATGTTGTTGGAAATTCCAAACGTCAAGAATGTGGTGACGTACAACACTACGACGAGCAGAGAAAAATGAAGTTCAATGATTCCGAGCATACAGACAATCTTTTGTTGTTGGAAATTTTTTGTCGGATTTTCCGACAACAAGCTCACATTGAACATTTGTTGTCGGAAATTCCGACCGTGTGTATGCGGCATTAGTTTCTTACTATATACCTTAGACCAGGGATCCTCAAACTACGGCCCTCCAGCTGTTGCGGAACTACACATCCCATGAGGCATTGTAAAACTCTGACATTCACAGACATGAATAGGCATCATGGGAATTGTAGTTCCTTAACAACTGGAGGGCCATAGTTTGAAGACCCATGCCTTAGACTGTCTACTTTCCAAAGTGTATCATTTATATATTGTCCTGATATTTTAGGGCCTCAAGAAATGAGATAGGCAGTCAGTACATCAGGATTGATACATTTTCAAACATATAGGCCCGGATTCACAAAGCACTTGCGCCAATGTATCTCAAGATACGCCGACGTAAGGACAAATGTGCACCATCGTATCAATGCGCCGACCCACATACTAAGATTTTCCCCCAAAAATAGGCTTCCTACGACCGACGTAACTTGCCTACGCCGTCATATCGTGGGCTCATATTTACGCTGGGCGCATTTGCCGCTCCCATTGATTTTCTATGCACATATGCAAATGAGGGAGATACGCCAATTCACGAACGTACTTGCGCCCGGCGCATAATATACACGGTTTGCGTAAGTCGTACGTCCGGCGTAAAGTTATTCCCCATATATGAGGCGCAACCCATGCAAAGGTATGGACCAGGGAACACAAGCCGTCGTATATTTTGTCGTTTACGTTGTACGTGAATATGACTAGGCGTAGGTTATGTTCACGTCGTAGGCAGTGATCCGTCGTATCTTAGGGAGTAGTTCCGACGTGATTGTGAGCATGCGCACTGGATGCTTTCACGGGACGGCACATGCGCCGTTCGTTATTCATATCTTTATGGCGCTCGGCCCATCATTTGCATGGGGTCACACCTCATTTGCATGGCTCACACCCACTTCCACTTACGACAACTTACGCCTAAGAAACCCTGCACAGATTTGGTGGCAAGTGCTTCGTGAATTCGGTGCTTGCCTCTCTGCGCTGCATTGGCGTAGCTTAAAGAAGATATGCTATGGCGGCATAAATATACGCCGATGTATGTGAATCCGGGCCTTACTGTATACTATAGTTTGTATGACTCTTAAGCCCGCATTCACACCTAGGCGTTTTTACGCCTGTAGCGCTACGCCGCTGCCGCCAGAGGGCTGAAAACAGATGTGCCTCTATGGAGATGGTTCACATCTCCACGCCGAACGCCGGACGCCTGTCGCCTGCCGCGTGAAAAAAGGTCCCGGACCTTTTTTTCAGGCGTCTTCGAGCGTTCGGCTAGGAGATGGGAATCATCTCCAATAGAGGGGGTCATCTTGGGGCACATCTAGGCGGACAATACCGGCATTTTGTCGCCGCAAATCGCGGTACAAAACGCCGCTATTTTTACCGCGATTTGCGGCGACAAAACGCCGTGATTTTGTCCGCCTAGATGTAAATGCAGCCTTAACTTTGGCCCACACTAAATAATACACACTTATTTTACCAAATACATTTTGCAAAATACATTTTTTTTGGTTTTCAAAAGAGTTTTATTTTATTAGTAACAAGAAAAAATACCAGGTGTAGCAGTATACAAAGCCATCGGATATCATATATATCAGAATTGACAGAATCACAAAGGTACAATGATAAGTATGTACAACAGGATAAATACAAGAGAGCCTGTGGGTCAATGACTAAACGACAAAGTACAAATAACCTGGTACCACAATAATGAACAGTATAGAACCATAACTGAGAAAAAATTGAGAGGAGATTTCAAACAATGTAAAAGCGGTGAGGAAGGGATGAAGGGAGGGGAAGAAAAAAAAAGGGGGGTAGGTCAGTTCTGAAGTTTAAAAAATGAACCAAGGATTCCATTTTGCGTCAAACTTGGGGATAGAGTCATGTAATGTGTGATGGATCTTCTCAAATAACATCATTTGATCAACTCTTGTTATAATCAGCGAGAATCGAACCAAGTCCTTTTTCCAGCTAAGGGCAATTGCCCACTGTGCAGCTAAACAAATCGAATGGATCAGTTTCACAAGGGGTCCAGGGGAATCCTGTACTCTTTCAAATAGAAGGCAGTGAGTATGTGTTAGGGCCATGCGTCCACCCGCCAATTTATCAATCAGTCCCAATGTTTCAGTCCAGGTGGGCCTCAGTTTGTCACATTCCCAAAATAAATGAAGATAGGAGCCTGGGAGGTTACAGCCTCTAAAGCATAAGGGGGACACCTGTGTGAACATCCCATGAAGACGCACTGGAGTGTAATACCAGCGGGTCAACAATTGTATCGCTGTTTCTCTAATAGTGAGAGAAAGAGTGCATTTACGCATATTAAGCCAGCATGATGTCCAGTCGAATTCATCTGCCACCAGATTGAGCTCCTGTTCCCATTGGGACCTATACTTAAGTATAGGGGATTCCATGGCCGAGACCAGATAATTATAAATTCCTGAGATAAGACCTCTTTAGCGAGGGGCTGTGTCACATATAGTTTTGTTACCAGTGGAAGAGTCCGATGCGGGGCTAACATAATGTGACTGAAAAAAGTGCCTAATTTGAAGGTAGTGATAAAACTCACCCTCCAAGATACCATGCTTCTATTGTAAATTAGTAAATGACTCAAACTTAGAGTCTTGCATAAAGTTTGCCAGTTTAGACAGGCCCAGGTCTAACCAGGTCTGGAAAGTGTCCAGGCAAGCAAAGGCCGGGGCAAATCGTGAGTCACCCAGAAACGAGGCACTTAGAGGAGGTTGTGAGATAAGGCCAAACATAACCTTATAACTATCCCATTGGCCCAGGCATGCAGCAACTATAAGGTTTTTGGAACATAGAATAGAACTAGCTGGGTTGGAAGACCACATGAGTCCAGGGAGATAAAATGGGGCTATATACTCACTTTCAAACTTAACCCATGGAACCCTGGGGTTACGAATGTTCCATTGAGCTTGCTGGGAAAATCTGCTGGACAAGTAGTACAACCATAATTGAGGGGGGGACGGTATAAGATATTTTTAGCAAATCTAGGGGGCCTATCTTTCCATATGAATTTATAAAATAGGGTCTGGATCTTGAGAACGTAGAGTTTTGATAGCCTAATTGGAAGGGATCTAAATAAATACAGCAACTTAGAGAGACTGGTCATCTTAAGGGCAGTCACCCTCCCAGGAAAGCAATGTGAAGTGGGGCCCAAAGTTTAAGCAACTGTTTAATTTTGGAGACCATTGGGAGATAGTTAGTTTCAAACAATTTCAAACAATTTCCGGTAGACACTGGTCAGTACCACCTGCGCCCACCAGTGTCGCCTGTGCCCAGCAGTGTCACCTGTGTGCTCATCAGTGCAACCAGAGCAACACTAGTGCAACCAGTTCCACCTGCACCACTGCAGTGCCACCTGTGCCCACCAGTGCCACCTGTGCCCACCAGTGCCGCCTGCTAATCATTGACCCTAGAGCCACAGCAGTGCAACCAGAGCCACACCAGTGCACACCAGTGCCACCTTTGCCCATCAGTTCCACATGCACCACTGCAGTGCCACATCAGCGCCCCCAGTGCCCACCAATACCCACCAGTGTTCTGCAGTGCAGCCTCACCAGCCACCAGTATGGCAAAAACATATTTTACCACCCAGGAGGCCTACCAGCGTCTATGCATGACTGATGAGAGCAGCGGGGAGCTCTCTGAGTCTCAGTCCAATTTGGATTCGGCCTATGAACCCGTTACAAGCAGCGGGTCTGATACGGAATCAGAGGAGGAACGTGTGCCTGTTAAAAGAATGCGTTCTGGCGTGGAGCAGCAGCAGCCTACTACTAGCATAGTGCCGTCCACCTCGCGAACAGTGCTGTCCACCTCGCGAGCAGTGCCGTCTACCTCGCGAGCAGTGCCGTCCACCTCGCGAGCAGTGCCGTCCACCTCGCGAGCAGTCCAACTGCAACAAAGGCCAGGCACCTGAAGGGTGTACCCTTCGCACCAAAGGGATAGGGGCCATGCCAGCCTTCCCTATGGCTTTCAAAACCCCCTGTGGCTGCCTTCTAATTCCATAGCAACAAATATCCCCCCTTTCACCCCCCAGACAGGTGTCCAGATGAACACCGATAATTTTGCCATGCTTGATTTTTTTCATTTGATTTTTACCGAAGAATTACTCTTATCCATTGTGGCCCAGTGCAACAGTTCATAGTTAGCAACCCTGGTTCCAGTTGCCCGCCCCTTTGAGTGGAGAGAACTAGCCATAGAGGAGTTCAAAATATTCTTAGGCCTAACTTTCAATATGGGTCTCTCAAAAAAAAAATGTACTCCTATTGGTCTACCAAAACCATCCACCACATGCCAGTCTTCTCATCCCATATGCCCAGATCAAGATACTTTATGATTATGCGGTTCCTGCACTATAATGATAACACCCATTATCCTCCCCGAAATGACCCTGCTTTTGACAAATTATTTAAAATTCGGCCACTCCCAAATTTTTTCTCTGAAAAATTCCCCCAGTTATATACCCCTGAACAGAATATATCCGTGGATTAGTCCCTTGTCAAATTCTCAGGCAGGATGGGCATCAAACAGTTCATCCCCAGCAAAAGGGCCCGATATGGGGTTAAAATGTACAAAATTTGCGACCGAGACACGGGGTACATCTACTCCTTCCTGGTGTACAGTGTAGAAGGACTCCCAACTGCATCCCCCCAAATGCCCAGAATACATTGGAACCAGTGGAAAAGTTGTCTGGGAGCTTGTCTATCCACTGCTTGGAAAAGGATACCACCTTTATGTGGATAATTTTGACACTAGCCTGCCCCTGTTTCGCAATCTTCACCGGAGGGACACCCCAGCATATGGCACAGTAAGAACCAATAGAAAGGGCTTCCCGTAAAAATTGGTCAATCAAAAGCTAAGACGAGGGGAGACGACATCTTTGCGGAACCAGGAGCTATTGGCTGTCAAGTGGAGGGACAGATGAGATGTCCACATGCTTACAACGATCCACAACAACACCTACGTGGAAGTCCCCAAAAGTAACGGGCCAATCCAAAAACCATCTTGTGTCTACGATTATAATTTGTTTATGGGGGGAGTGGACTTCAACGATCAGATGATTGAACTCTACCTTCCCTCAAGAAAATCCCGCCACTGGTATAAGAAAGTGTCCATTTATTTTTTCAGTTTGGCCATGTATAACACTTATGTTATTTACAAAAAATCAACACAGAATCCCGTATCCTATCTGCACTACCAAGAAGAAGTTGTCACCGCCCTTTTGTACCCTGAAAGCCCACCAGAAAATATTTGCTCTGAATGCGTGAGCAGACTCCACGGACACCACTTTCCTGTGAAAATCCCCCCGCGTGAAAATGGGCACAAATGTCAGAAGAGATGCCGGGTGTGCGCCAGAGGAGGAGTCAGAAGAGACACCACAATTTATTGTCCCAATTGTCCTTCCCAACCAGGCCTCTGTTTAGGTGTATGTTTCCGCTGTTACCATACTGCTCAAAATTTTTAGGGAAGTATGGTAAACAAAATTCAAATTTCCTGTAATTTTCCTCCAAACCCCTTATGCAACTACACTGTACATACCTCTGCCTTCTCTGGAACCGACCCTGGACTGTTATACGACCACCCTTTTGCCTAACACTAAAAATACCTCTGCCTCCTCCGGAACTGACCCTGGCTTGTTATTCGACCACGCGTCTGCCTAACGCTTAACTTTACCTACCTCTGCCTGCTCTGGAACTGATCCTGGACTGTTTGACCATGTTTTTTGCCTGCCTCTTGGATTGATCTTTTACCCTGCTATTCTAGTGGGAACACAGGGGTCTCACATATGTGAGGGGCTCCAGAATTGTTTTTCTGGATGAAAAATTTTTTTTTTTAGTCTTCTCATTCCTGGATTAGGGTCTGGTTGCCCAGAGGCTTCAAAGAGATTTGGGTGGGAGAAGCCTCTACCCCTGTCCTCATTCTTTCCTGGCCTGCTACTTGGACCATGTTCCTGCTTACTACCAGGACCAATATTTTGGCACTACTTTGTCTCTAATTGAACTGGCCCTGGACTGTATATGGACAGTATCCCTGCCTGTACTGACTATGGACAATATTCCTGCCTGCTGCCTGGACAATTCCATTCACTGTCGCTGACCACGTCCCTGCCTGCTGCCTGGATCAGGGCTCTCCTCCTGTGGACAATTGCACTACTAAAACCACAGGTAATCTTTTTTTTTTTTACCCATTACTCAGCAGAATGTATTTTAGGGTGTAATTCTTGGTATGTACATGCTGTGTTAGAAATATGAAGGGCCTTCAACAATGTGATAGATTGTAAGGAAATTAGATGTGTAATTTATGTCCCTAGAACGCCTGATGGTGCTTCTTGGATGTTGGGTCTCTATGTGGCCAGGCTGTTAAAAAAGCTCACACATGTGGTATCGCCATACTCAGGAGGAGCAGCAGAATATATTTTGGGGTGTAATTTTTTCTATGTACATGCTATGTGTTTTGAAATATCGTATAAATGGACAACTTTGTGTAAAAAAATGTGGTCTAATTTTTTTCCACATTTTCCAAAAACATCTGGAAAAAAATGAACCATTCAAAAGACTCATTATGCCTCATAGATTATACGTTGGGGTGTTAGCTTTCCAAAATGGGGTCACTTTGTGGGCATTTCCATTGTCCTGGTGCTCCAGGGCCTTCAAAAGTGTGAGGCCCCACACACGGGAGTATTTATCCCCGGATACGGTCCAGCGGACCGTTTCCACGGATAAATCCTCTCGAGGATTTCCGCGGATTTCTATGCGATGGCGTGTACACACCATCGCATTGAAATCCGCGCTGAAATCCTCTGGCGATGACGTGTCGTGCCGTCGCCGCGATTATGACTCGGCGACGTGCGCGACGCTGTCATATAAGGAATTCCACGCATGCGTCAAATCATTATGACGCATGCGGGGGATCCCTTCGAACGGATGGATCCGGTGAGTCTGTACAGACCAGCGGATCCATCTGTTGGGATGGACTCCAGCAGATGGATATGTTCTGCATGTCAGCAAATATCCGATCTGCTGGAATCCATCCCAGGGGAGATATATCCGCGGAAAAAGATCCGCTGGCGTGTACACACCATAGGATCTATCCGCTGAAACCCATTTGCTGGGATTTATCTGCGGATGGATTCTATGGTGTGTACGGGGCCTAATAGGTGGTTGAGAGATTAGATGTGTAATTTATGCTCCTAGAACGCCTGAAGTTGCTACTTCAGTGTTGGGCCTCTGTATGTGGCCAGGCTGTGTAAAAGTCTCACACGTGTGGTATCGCCATACTCAGGAGGGGCAGTAGAATATATTTTGGGGTGTCATTTGTGGAATATACATGCCATGTGAGAGAAATAACCTGTTATAATGACAATATGGTGTGAAAAAAAAACTAACTATGCCTCTTACTAACTACCTTGGAATGTCTACTTTCCAAAAATGGGTCATGTGGGGGGTATTTGTACTTTACTGGCTTGTTAGGGTCTCAAGAAATGAGAGAGGCTGTCAGTACATCAGGTATGATCAAATTGATCAATTTTCAGTAATTGGTACCATCGCTTGTAGACCCTATAACTTTCACCCAGACTAAATAATATCCACATTGTTTTTTACCAAAGATATGTAGCAGTATACATTTTAGGCCAAATTTATGAAGAACAATTACTTTTTTTGCAAAATGTTATAAAAGAAATGAAGAAAATTCATTTTTTTTACACAATTTTCATTTTTTTTTCATATTTAGCGAAAAAAAATTAAACCGCAGAGGTGATCAAATACCACCAAAAGAAAGCTCTATTTGTGGGGAAAAAATGACAGTGGTTACAGTGTTGTATGACTGAGTTATTGTCATTCAAAATGTGAGAGCACCGAAAGCTGAAAATTGGTCTGGTTATTAAGTGGTTTTAAAGCGGGAGTTCACCCAATTTTTTTTTTTAACATTAGATTGATGCTCATTTTGTCAAGGGGAATCGGGTAGTTTTTTTTAAAATCGAAGCAGTACTTACCGTTTTAGAGAGCGATCTTCTCTGCCGCTTCCGGTTATGGTCTTCAGGACTGGGCGATCCTATTTGATTGACAGGCTTCCGACAGGCTTCCGACGGTCGCATACATCGCGTCACGAGTAGCCAAAAGAAGCCGAACGTCGGTGCGGCTCTATACGGTGCCTGCGCACCGACGTTCGGCTACTTTCGGAAAATCGTGACGCAATGTATGCGGCCCTCGGAAGCCTGTCAATCAAATAGGAACGCCCAGTCCCGCAGCCCATACCCGGAAGCGGCAGAGAAGATCGCTCTCTAAAACGGTAAGTACTACTTCGATTTTAAAAAAACTACCCGATTCCCCATGACAAAATGAGCATCAATCTAATGTTAAAATTTAATTTTTCGGGTGAACCTCCACTTTAAGTCCCCAGTGGTCAGGTGGTTAAGTAATCTCTCCTCTAGCATGGATCCACCCAGGCCCTATTAGGGAACTCTATATTAACCTGTGCACTGAAATCCAGCCGGGCTGATCAACAGTGTTTGTTAAACTATTGTGTGTTTGAGTTCCTTCTTGCCGTGTGCTACATCTGTCTGTTTTACTGATCTTGGCTTGTTCTCGACTATCCCTGTCTGCTTGTGACTTTAACCTTTGGTGTGTCCTTTGTTTATCCTTGTCTGCTAGTTGCCCCGACCTTTGGCTCTCACTATCTCTTGTATCCTGAGCTTCTGCTTCCCCTCTATCCTCTATAGCCTACTGTGAGCATGAGCTGGGGGACTCTGGGGGCCGCGACCTGGATCCAGTTGCAGCCCAGTCCATCCTTACCACTAGAGGCTCTGGTGAACACCTGCTGGATCTTAGACTCTGTGCCTTGGGGAATCGTAGGCTCTAGCTCCCTGTGGGATCCCTGTTAGTTCCCCAGTGGACCTGCCTTTCTTAGCCACCCAGTGTTCCGTCCGCAGCAGTCAGCCGTAGGGTCCACTACCTTAGCGGTGCACTCCTGACCCCAACGGTGTGCATCTGTCACCTGACCACAGGTGACCTGACAAACCCACTGTAAAAAAGTTGCAAATGTCTACAGTATTTACATGATAAAGAACAACCCATGCGTAAACACGTGTCATAGAAAAAAGCACCTTTAAAACAAAAACCCAATGAATTAAAAGGTTCCGAGGCAATAGGCAGTAACCTGAAAGCAGATTGAATATCTGATTTTGCCAATAAAGCGCCTCTACCAAATGTCCTTATAAGTTTTATGGCGTCATCAAAACTAGCATAAGTTACAGAAGATAGAGAACCATCAATCTTGACATTTAGCAAACTGCCCTTTGGAAATGAAAGATGATAAATCAGACAATAGGTATTAGGTTTCTTTTTTGGTACTAATCCTAATGGAGATACACAGAATTTTTTAAAAGGAGGAGAGACAAAAGACCAGCCCCACAACCAGCAGCAATTTCCTTTATCAACTTTTTTCTACCCGCCTGACTTTGCATAAAAACTGATTTCAGGTTACTCACTACATTGCAACCGGAATCGGAAAAAAACTGGCAGTTTAAAACCTAAAGAAAAACCCTCAATTAAAATTTCTGCTTTCTCCTTGTCTGGATATAAGAGTCGCCAAGGGTACATTTTTTACAACTTCACTGGTGTGTGCTTTTGGAATTGTCCCTAGACTGAGTGTGTGAAGAGGTCCTTTTAAAACACTGATGCTTATAACAACATGATGTCGACCATTTGCATTGGGACTCATTATAAGTATAACATACACCCTTCTTATACATTAAATACATATTTGGATTCAACTGCGGTTGTTTTGCAAATACTTGCTTTTGGGGAAGGATGAGGTTTAACCATAAACCAACATCCTTCATCCCCCATCTGAGATTAGGGTAAACAGCAATTTTTTGACGGAATGATTCGTCATAACTGTACCAACCAAAACCGCCAAAATTCTTATAAGCCTCAAGAATATGCTCAAGGTGTTAAAATAAACCGCTAAATTTTTCAGGGAATTTTTCCCCCATAACTGCTGAAAAAATACAAAAGGCTTGAAGCCAATTATGAAAAGACCTTGGAGCGGTACAACGTCTATCTTCAACATCATTGGTTCTTTTATCGTTTTTAAAAGAAAGATCCTTAGTACTAGGGAGCAACGTTAATAAATCAATAAATTCACCTTTCCATATTCTTTCTTTTGTGTTAGATGCTAAATGAAAACCTAAAGGGGAGATTTAGCATGGTAATACCTTCTTATAACAAGTTTCAGGAACATGAGATAACACGGGTGATATACCAGTAGGTTCCTGTATATTGCTAACAGTAATAGTAGGAACATGTGAAGTAAAAGGCATCGTAGTGTTAACATTAGACCAAACATTCACAGGAGATGAAACAGGTAATGACAGCTGTGGATTAGCTATAGAATCAGTACATTTAGAGAAAGAATTAAGCAATTGATTCAATACCATCTGTTGTGCTGACTCACCAGCCTGAACGGTGGATGACTGATTGTCCTGTAGATTGCTGCTCTGAGTATGTGAACCCGAAACAGCTGATCCTGCAGAAGCCTCTGGCAGCTGAGGAGCCATCACAGTGTCCAGCTGAGGTAGACTGGACACATGCGACGCCGTTGGCCTGGAAACAGGTGACACTGTTACCTGAAAGGAAAGAGGAACATCTCAAATGGGAGGCAGGGTTTGCCAAGCTCTTCCCCGCCTAACTGTGACGTGGAGGGGGGATGGGGAAAACGCCCTCCTCCTTTTCTGAATACGTCGTCCACTGTGCAGGTTCGCTGTGATGTCATCCGCCTCCTCGTCATGTGGGCGGGAATCCACATACTCTTGAGAAGCTGTGGCAGTCACAGGCGGCTTCGCTGGAGCCTGCGGGACTAAGAGCGCTGACTGGATGAGTGAATCACAGGTAGTGGAGGGGCTGGCTCGATATATATTCTAGGGGCCGCTTGATGTATAGAAAGCTCATCCGTCCCCACATCCGGCGCAGGCTCAGCTTGCAATTCGGCCAGGCATCTCCGCAGCCACTCTTCTCCTCCCTCTGACTCTGCCCTCTCAAGGACCCTTCTGACGAGCGTCTCCATGACCTCAGACATCAATAGCCTACAGGAGGTGAGATGTGGGGGTTTTATATAGCCCCTAGACACGTGTATTGCTCCAGAAAACACATGTTTTTCCCACCTGGAATCACATTTTTTCCCACCTGGGATCCACATGCCTGTCATAACTATTCTTAAAGAGACAGTAACATTTAATATATATATATATATATATATATATATATATATATATATATATTTTGTTTTTGGACTGCCACAATCCCATGCTGTGGGCACTAATTAATACCCACATTATAAGGCCACATGTTTCTTGACAATTGACTATCTTACCTACATATGGTTAATACGTCTATTCACAAAGTTATTGCCCCTGCCTTTGTAGGTGTCTGTGGTATGTGGTTTTTCGAATGTGTGGAGTTCTTGTGGGGAGGACCAGAGACAGCCGCCGAGGGACCCCAGAAGACGTGGATCGGGGGCACTCTGTGCAAAACGAGCTGCACAGTGTAGGTAAGTATAACATGTTTGTTTTAAAAAAGAAAAAAGACAATCTTTACAACCCCATCCTATGATTGAAATTTGAATAATGAATGTAACTGCACTTTTATACAGTTATCAATTAACTTACTCCCCTCCTCTAACTCTTATGCCTTGTACACGCAATGGCCCAGATTCACAAAGCACTTACGCCGATGTATAACAAGTTACGCCGACGTAAGTGCAAATGTGCACCGTCGTATCTGTGCGCCAGACCCACAAACCAGGCTACACCCCGCCGACGTAGCTTGCTTACGCCGGTGTAGGGTGGGTGCACATTTAGGCTTGGTGCATGGTGCCGCTCCCATTGATTAGCCATTCAAACATGCACATGAGGGAAATACAGCGATTCACGAATGTACGTTCAGCGCAAATTCTAGTGTGTAGAAATTCTGATGTGATACCAAAAAATTCCTGGCGTGACACAAATAAGTGAAGGTGACACAAAATCGTAAGGTCAATTGCTATGCATCACTGAAACTAAACAATTGACTATAAATAAAAATGCACGTGAAAAACAAAAATAACTTGTAAATGAAAACAATATATGAATGTGTATAAAGTCTGTGAATGAATGAGATTGTGCAAGCAAAAAAGACTACAGGTGAGGTATTAGTCCATATGCTCCCAGATATCTTAAAGAAAACTTCTTTAAAAGAGTGAACTTCACAGCGAATGTCTTCAGAGAAAAGGATAGTACAGGGCTGACACAACCTTCCACCAAGGCACACCTGAGTGACAAAACAATGCCCTTACCAGATGTGGAGACCACAACGGTGGTCAGACTGGACCCGGGTATATTTAGAGTCACCCAAATGACTGTATGTAGCACACTGGATCTGCTTCAAGCTATTTCCCATCGGTCAGAACGGATGAATGGCTCAGATGCAAAAAGAAAAGAAAAGGGCCCATAGTGCAACTTTGCAAAACAATTTAATGATCAAAGTAAAATATTGCACTTACAGATAGGTGGAGAATCATAAGCCCAATAAGGTGCACAAAGTGCGGTTTCAAAAGCTGGATCTCGGCGTCCTCTATGGCTTCCCCTTCCTGGGTCAGTTCAGGTTAGCGTGAAAAACGTCAGAATGCAGGCCACGCCTATGCATTTCGTCATACGTGACGTCGTCTGGGACTGGCTGCTGCAGCCCTGTACTATCCTTTTCTCTGAAGACATTCGCTGTGAAGTTCACTCTTTTAAAGAAGTTTTCTTTAAGATATCTGGGAGCATATGGACTAATACCTCACCTGTAGTCTTTTTTGCTTGCACAATCTCATTCATTCACAGACTTTATACACATTCATATATTGTTTTCATTTACAAGTTATTTTTGTTTTTCACGTGCATTTTTATTTATAGTCAATTGTTTAGTTTCAGTGATGCATAGCAATTGACCTTACGATTTTGTGTCACCTTCACTTATTTGTGTCACGCCAGGAATTTTTTGGTATCACATCAGAATTTCTATACACTAGAATTTGCGCTGTACCTCTTTTCTTTATTTTGTTTAAATATTTGTATCTATATTTTTGGTACTAGCAGCATTTTCAATTTTTTGTTTAGCGCAGTGTTTTTCCCGTTTTTTTACACGAATGTACGTTCGCCCGACACAGGCTACGCGAAGTTATTCCCCATAAAGAAGGTGCAACCCAGCAGCAGACATGCAAAGGTCTGCACCAGGGCGTATATTACGTTGGACGTGTGTCTGGCTGGGCGTAGGTTACGTTCACGCCATACGCAGCAATCCGGCGTAGTTTAGGCAGTTGTTCTGACGTGGTTGTGGGCAGGCGCAGGGGGATTTGTCCACGTCACGGCGCATGTGCAGTTCGTGATATGTATCTGTCTGGCGCTCGGCCCATCATTTGCAGGGGGTCACGCCTCATTTGCATGGGTCACGCCCACCTACGCCGGCGTACGCCTTTGAAACCCAGGCCACGCTGGCGCAGCGTTGGGAGCACTGGCTTGCTGAATTCCATGCTTGCCTCTCTGTGCTGCATTGGCGTAGCACACATTGTTTGCCCTACGGCGGCGTAATGTGCGCCCACACTCTGTGAATCTGGGCCAATCAGTTTTTCCGACAGGAAAACCAATTATTTTTTTTCAGCAGGAAAATGGCTGAAATGTGTCTTGCATATACACGGTCACTCAAATCTTGGCTGAAATTCCGAACGTCAATAACGCGGTGACGAGCTGAGACCAATGAAGTTCAATAGGCAGTTCAGCTCTTCTGCTTGATTCTGAGCATGCGCGTTTATTTTTGCAACAAATGTGATTTGCGATAGGAATTTTCCCTGTCATGAAAATTGAGATCCTGCTCTCAATCTTTTCTTGGCAGGAAAACTGACAGAAAAAGTGTGATGGAGCATACACACGGTTGGTTTTCCTGACAAAAACCTCACATCGCACTTTTCCTGTCAGGAAAACTGATCGTGTGTACGAGGCATAACTCTGACCTCAAACCATCTCACCCACCCCTCATACTGCCTCACCTGCCCCGCATACTGCCTCACCTACCCCCCATACTGCCTCACCTTCCCTTTCAGCCTTATCTACCCCTTCCCTTACAGCCTTACCTACCCCATTCCCTTACTGCCCCACCTACCCCACAATACTTCTTCATCTGCCCCCCCATACTGCCTCACATCCCCCACCCCACCCCCCATATTGCCTCACCTACTATACTACTTCACCTACACCTCATCCTGCTTCATCTAACCCTCATACTGCCTAACCTGCCCCCATACTGCCTCACTTACCCCTTCCCTTATTGCCTCACCTTACCCTTCCCTTAGTGCCTCACTTACCCCCGTGTCTCACCCACCCCCCATACCACCTCATCCACCCCCCATACTGCCTCACCTACCTGTCCATACTGCCTCACCCACCCCTCATACTGCCTGACCCCCCCCCCCAAGACTGCCTCACCTACCCCTCCATACTGTCTCAACTACCCCTCACCCCCCTCATCATGGGGGTGCAAGTAGCTGGTCTTGCTTAGGGTGAAAAATAGTCTAGCACCAGCCCTGTCTGTCTCAGTGACAATGGAACAAATATGGAGGGTAATTCTCTCCGGGAGGGGAAGCAACACAGACAACAATAAAAAAAACTGGTTTCATCCCTTCCAAAATCTATGCAAAACTAGAAAAAAATGTTTGGCTATATGCATACTTTAACAGTAATTTTACTAATGCTTTTGTAAAAATGAAATACATATTTTTTTGAAGATGTAGCTATGTTTTATGTTGCACTGTAAGTAATTTCAGTACTCTTCATGATTCATTAAGAGCCGGTTCTCACTGGGGCGACTTGTCAGGTGACTCAGCCGCTTAACAAGTCACGTCCCATTCTATTCAATAGAACCATTCCAATAGGAGCGACGCAAGTTGCTCCCACTTAGAAAAAGGTTTTTGTACGACTTTGGGGGCGACTCGGGGCGACTTGCATTGACTTCTATACAGAAGTCATTTTGCAAGTCGGCTCTGAAATCGTCTTCAGGACGCCTTGCCGAAACGCCCCCGAAGTCGTGCCGCCCCAGTGTGAACTGGCTCTTATTGTTTAGCAGCATGTTGTACCATGTTAGCCATCAAGAAAAGTAAACGTTTTGATTTAGGGTGATACCATTTATTGGCTAACTAAATATATTGTAGTGGATGCTATCAAAGGCTAGTGTGCTTTGAAAGCTTTTTGATTAGCCAATAAATGATATCACCCTATATCTAAATGTAATGTTTAAAAAGTTATTTTTCATTCAGGAAGCATTTTTAGCCCCTGAAATCAAGATTTAATAATATCAAGTGAACAGCAGATTTTAAGGGAAGTTCATTTTTACCCTTCCTTCTTTGCAAGTCTGTATACCTTGGAGCCAGTGCCTTCAGTCTTTTAAACTTGATGCCTGGAAGCACTCCAAATTTGTTACCATTTAAAAATGTTAATATTATATTACACTAATCCTGTAGGCTATTTTTTTTTTACTGGTTCACAGTACATTTTGCAACACAGTGGTTGCCAAAACAAATATAGATGACATGAAGTACCATTTTGTATCTTTATTTCCAACATAATCATAAGAGGACCCCTACTTGAAATAAACCTTTTATGGCAGAATGATACTGTTCACTGTTTTTTTTTTTTCTGAATACATAACTTACCTGATTGAACTACTACCTGTCTCATTCTGATCTCAATGACCAACAATCAATTTTTTGTCTAAGGGCTACACAATTCTGTAACTTCAGCCTCACAATGGGTAACTGCAAGCACCAGCAGATTTGGTGTAAAAATCATGTTTATTTGGTGTTAAAATCACAATTTTATTTTCTAAATATAATGACAATATAAACTTTGACCTCTAGCATCCTAGCTATTTATCAAACAAACCAAAAAAAAAAAGAGAGCAATAAAGAGTAAACAAAAAAAACAATACAAATAAGTGAATATCTATTCCCCCTCCACACGTGCACAGCCATATTCTCTGGAACAGGCAGAGAGGGACCATTTTGTCAATTGTTTTTAAACTTTACCTCTCTGCCTTGCATAATAGCACTACTGTTTTCCATAGCATATATGTCAGCTATTTTTTTTAAACCACTTTGAGACCGGGGGAGGGGATTCCTGCTTCCAGAGGGCTGAAACACATGACTTGGCTGCATTCAGAAGATGAACGGTCATCAAATTACTATATTTACGCCTGGAAAGATCTGAGAGGTGGAGAAGATATCTAGCAGGTTCAAAACCCAGATCCTGATCTGTCAGCTGTCCTATAATGTCTTGAACTTTAGTCCAGAATACCTGAAGTTTCCGACATGACCAAAAAATATGAAGCATATTAACCTATTACCGCAACGCCAGCACATATTCGTGCTTTCCGGATAGATTTTATGCAACAATGATGGAACTCTATACCATTGTGTTAGAATTTTAAAGCACAGCTCTTGGTACTTACTAGACGTTGAGGAGTAGTGGGCAAAGTATAACATATAGTTCCGCTGCTCTTCAGATAATGTAATATCTAAATTTCTTTCCCATTTCTGAAGGAATCCCGGGGCATAACCATCTGACGATTGTACTCAAACAGTTTGTAAACAGTTTGTATACCTCAGATACCCCATGTGCCGAGGGAGCTTTAACCAAACATAGATTTTCCAAGGGAGTATTCGGACGATCTGACCTCTCCTTCTGAAGAAGTGAACTAAGAAAATGGGTAAGTTGCTGCATCCGCCATGGATCCAATGGCAGAGTAAACATCGACTGAATTTCCGCCCTAGTCTTCAACCTATGTTCTTCAAGGTAGTCACCTAGGCAAAATTTACCCTGTCTCACCATTTGTCTGAAATAGCCATCTATATGGCCGGGGGAAAATGCCGCATTTTCCAATATTGGGTACAGCCAATATATTTCTTCTTCCACCTTGGAGAATAAATGGCTTTGTTGTACTACTTGCAGAGTTGCCCCTATCAAGGGATGATGCCTCAAAATGCCAAGTGTGCTTGGCCTTAACCATGTCATACACTGGAGTGGGATCTGGATACACGATTGTTCAATCGCTACCCACGTTTTGTATCCCCCCATCTCTGCACCACGCTATTGCCCTGGCGAGGTGTACTGCCTAATAGTATCGATTCCGGTCCGGAAACGCCATACCTCCCTGGGTTTTCGGCATGGCAGGATGGTCGGATAAACGTGGGAGCTTTTTTGCCCAGGTAAAATCTAATAAAAATACTATGCAATGATGACCCTGGAATAACTATTGGTAAGGTCTGAAAAAGATACAGTAGCCTGGCAAAATATTCATTTTAAGAATCACATTTCTACCCATCCATGTATAAGGAACTTCATTCCATCTCTTCAAATCGGCCGACAGATCCCGCATTATCGGTGGAAAATATAGCTGCAAATATTTTGTCTACTGAGGGAGTCAATTTGACCTCTAGATATGTCAGAAAAGAAGAAGCCCAGGGGAAAGAGAATGAAGCTTGAAGAGCTTTAACACACGCAGGGGTCAGCGTAATATTGAGCAATTCTGATTTCTTTTTTTTATATATTTTTTTTTTATTAAGTTTTGCAAAAAACATACATAATCACATATGTGATACGCATAGTGAGGTACAACCATAAGAAATTCACTATTCACATAGATATACAATACATGGTGTTAACCTCAATCAACAATTATAACAGTATTAATCAGTAAACATGTTATGTGTTGTATCAGATTGCTGTCTACCCTCCTCGGACACCCCATATGGGAACATTCTGTGTCCGGGGGAGGGAGGCAACACCTTTGCTCCAATATAAAATACTGGGGAGAGAAGGCAGGCAATAAGGGAGAGAGAACGTAAAGGTAGAATATATCATTTAAGTCAGACATTTACCAAAGTATCATACCAATCATTCCAGGGAAGCCAACGAGCAAGAGTGTTTGAACGTGTGTGTGGCTCAAACGCCATTAAAAATTCATAGGAGTAGTGTGTCTGTACTAAGTCGGTCAAATCTTTAAAAGTCGGGATTTTGTCTGTCTTCCAAAGTCTGGCGATCATTAGTCTAGTTCAGGGATAAGCAATTAGCGGACCTCCAGCTGTTGCAAAACTACAAGTCCCATCATGCCTCTGCCTCTAGGTTCATGCTTGTGGCTGTCAGAGTCTTGCTATGCCTCATGGGAATTGTAGTTCTGCAACATCTGGAGGTCCGCTAATTGCTTATCCCTGGTCTAGTTGGTAGCAGGATATGGATAGTTGTTGTTCTAAAGTTTGGTGGAAACAAATCTATACCAATGTTTAGAATGGCCAGTTGTGATGTGAGTTTGCACTGTGAGCGTGTAATATTAGATATCAGGTCAGATACAACTGACCAGAGCTTATTCAAATGTGGACATGCCCAAAATATGCAATGTAGAGTACTGATTTGCCCGCAGAGTCTCCAACAACAGGTGTTAGAGATGAGCCGAAACTTAGCTAGTTTCTGAGGTGTTAGGTACCACCTCAAGGTAATTTTTTGTGTCAATTCCCAGAGAGATGTACACTTTGTGGACTTATAGATAGAATTTAAGGCAGTTTGCCATTGTTGGTCAGTAAATTGTTGTTGTAGATCCTCCTCCCATCTCCTAAAGGGTAGAAATTTGGTAAATACCTTTTTTTCATGCAGTGTAGCATATATTAGGGAAATGCTATTGCATTTCCGGCTATTGGAAAAATAGAAGTTCCATATGTCAGCAGGGATTACCCCCTCCAGGTGAGGACAGGAGGACACACACTTGTAAATTCTATGATATGTCAAGAAATCTTTGGACGGTGCTTTATATATTTCTTGGACTTGTGCAAATGGTTTGTGCACTAAATTGTCACGTAGCTCTGAAGTCAAGGTGAATCGGTCTGTGATCCGTCTAGGTATGATTAGGTCCGGAGTTATTAGACACATGGTTTCGAGCTGAATTTGGAGTGCTTTGGTGGGTGGGTGTGACCATTTGGAATGACAAGCGGTAAGTGAGGCTTGGATGGTTGGGGCAAGAAACTTACAGCTGGGGGAAATCACAGCAGTACTAAATAACCAATGTTTAAGATTGCCCCCGGGACCATCGTGGATTCCATGTGACTCCATATTTTTGTGGGTTTCGCGACAAGCCAGTCTTTTAATTGTGTTAATACCGTGGTGTTGTAGTAATCTTTTAAATCAGTATATCCTGACCCACCGACCGATCTATGTTTGGTGAGTTTGTCATGTCCACTTCTAGCTTTTTTCCCTTGCCAGATGAAGTGATGAATGATTGATTGAAGGGATTTGGGGTATGAATAAGGTACAGGTATGGGCAATGTGCGAAAAAGGTACGAAATCTTGGGCAGAACCATAATTTTGAAGGCCGCTAGTCGACCATTCCACGTAAATTCGAACTTGGATAGTTTGGTCAGGTCATGAGTGAGTGTGCGTTTAAGATCAACATAGTTACTATGGAAGAGTTGTTTCACAGATCTGGTAAGTATGATGCCCAAGTAGGAGATACCTGAGTCAGCCCACGTGTATAAATACTGATGTCTGAGGATGTTGCTCATGAGACCAAGATCAAGAATATGTGATTTGCTAATATTCGCTTTGTAATAGGATACAGCACTAAATCTTTTCAGGACTGATTGTACCAAAGCCAGGGAGACTGTGGGATTGGTCAACATGAGGATCACGTCATCAGCAAATAAATGTATCTTGTGTTCTAAGGGGCCAATATGAAATCCAGAGATAAGTGGGTTTGCTCTAATATGTTCAGCGAGAGGCTCCATGATTAAGTTGAATATAAGAGGGGATAGGGGGCACCCCTGCTGGGTCCCATTGGTTATAGAGAATGGTTTAGATAAAATTTCTGCCGAATATACTTGGGCTGAGGGAGATGAATACAGGGCCATTATTGCCGAAAGAATACGGCCTTGGAATCCAAATTTGCGGAGCGCGCCTTGAAGGTAGGCCCAATGCACTCTATCGAACACCTTCTCTGCATCCAATGATAGAAGCAGAGAAGGCGTTGCGGAGGCCTCCACGTGGTGTATGATGTTAATGAGTCTGCGTGTGGCGTCAAACGCTTGATGGCCGGCTGTGAAGCCAGACTGGTCCTGGTGAATCAGGGTTGGCATTATATCAGATAGTCTAGTGGCAATTAATTTAGAGTATATATTTGTATTAATGTTAAGTAAGGAGATTGGCCTAAAATTTGGGGACAATGTGGGTTCTTTACCTGGCTTTGGTAACGTAATGATAAGCGATTTGTGCATTTCAGGCGGAAGAGAGGATGAGGAGGCAGCATCGTTACATACATTAGTCAGGTTGGGGCGTTAGAATCGACTGGAATTGTTTATAGTAGTCTCCTGTGAGACCATCTGGTCCTGGTGATTTATTAGAAGGCAATTTTGATATCACGGCTAATAACTCACTTGTTGTAAAGGTGGTGTTAATGACCAATAACTGATCCGGGCAGAGATTGGGCAATTTAATATCGCTCAAAAAGGAATTAATGTCCTCCTCAGTAGGTTGGAATGTTGTAGTGTCAGCTTTTAAATTATACAATGAGCTATAGTAATGGCCGAATGCATCAGCTATAGATTGGGGATCGATAAGCTTGACATTAGTGACTGGGTGGAAAAGATATGTAATTTTCATTTTGGTACGATACCCCTTAATTCTTAATGCCATGGCTTTCCCCCACTTTATTACCCATTGTGTAATGTTGGGCTTTGAATCTTTTCTGAGATTTTTCAAAGGAATCTAGTAGGAGTTACCTAAGTTCCTGTCTTAGGAGTACAAGTTTTGTTTTGTTGTTAGGATCAGGAGTAGATTGGTTGCTTTTTTCCAGATCTTTAATGGATGATGTGAGGGAATCTAGACACTGCCCCCTTATCCTCTTCTCCCTGGCCCCAATTTGAATTAAAAGACCTCTAATGAACACCTTATGGGCATTCCACAGGGTAGCACTATCTGACACAGAGTTGGTGAATGGTGAAGAATTCCTCTAGTTGATTTTGCAGGTGTGCAGCATACTTGGGGGACTGTATAATGGAAGCATTGGCTCTCCATAGCCTTTTGGAATTGGCAGTTGGCAAGGTGTCAACCGCAATGGTGACGGGGCATGATCTGACCATGTTATTGTGGATATTTTCGAATCAGAAATTTTGGGTAATAGCCATTTGTCTATCAGGAAGTAGTCGATTCGGCTATATGAGTTGTGCCGGTGCGAAAAAAAATGTGTAGTCACGTTCGGTGGTGTGGTGACACCTCCAAACGTCATACAAGTCCATGCTTCTTAAGAACGATCCCATTGGAGATGGGTACCTATTGGATTTGGAAGAAGTTTCCATGAGATTGTCTGGCGCGAGATTAAAATCTCCGCAGAGGATAAGATGACCTTGTCTGAAACCACTTATTTTCTTCATAAGTTTCTTTAGAAATTTGAGTTGCTGGGAGTTAGGTGCATATAAGTTTACTAGGGTATATCTGGTGTTATCCAGTGTGCAGTCCAAAACCAGGTATCTTCCCTCAATGTCAACAAGACTGTCGTGGAGGGTAAAGGATACAGTGTTTTTAACTGCTATTAGAACTCCATTCTTCTTTTGAGGACCGGAGGCTTTAAATATGTGGGGGAAGTTTTTGTTGGAGCACTGGGGTTCCATATTGATCCTGAAATGAGTCTCTTGAACACAGATCACTTTGCAGTGTGAGTCATGAGCCGTGCGCCATAGTGGGGCTCGTTTTGCTGGGTGGTTTAAACCTTTGGCGTTCAGTGACAAGAATTTTGGCATTGTGGCCTGTGGTGTGAGACTGCTGTAGTGTGTGATCAGAGTACTTACAGTTGGATGAAGTTAAAGGTGTGGAAGATCAATTCCGCGCACCGCAATTAATTTGGTGTTGGACTCTGAAGTGTAGATGCAGCAGCAGTTAGTAGAAGTAGTCCTTTGTGTGTTCTCTGGCGACGACTCTCAGGAGAGCAAGAAAAAAAGACAGTCACAAATATGTAAACAATGAACAGTTTGCCTGCCTCAGAACAAGGGCAAAACAAACCAGGTGGGAATTAAAGAATACCAGCAGGAGTAGGATAAGCCTACTGGGCTTTGGTGGGGTAAAAGTTTGTGAGCTGGCTACAACGAGCGTAGCGCCGAACCGGAGCAAATGCTATATGTAAGTGTAACTTGGGAAGCACTCATTGTGATAATTTGGAGTTCCTGGGCACAGGGTTGCTGTGAATCAGGTGGATCAGCATCAGGGAGATCCATGTACGAGCCATTTTCACTGTGCAGGCGCCATATCTTGGGAGCTGAGGCCCGGCGGCTGCCGTCAGTTTCCTGGGCTTTCTGTAATCTTTCCTTTTACGGGACATGACCGGGTGAATCGCTGGTCTCCGGTGCCCGTGTGGAGTGATGTATCGTTCTCTTGTAGTGTGCTTGCCCGCTGTGTGGCAGGCGCAACACTATAAAGTGCCTCATGCGCTGTGGCATTAGAAGAATTAGAAGAATTGTGATATCGCTGACTTTTCAGTCCAACAAGACTGTCTATTACTCTGAAATTCCTCTATTGTCGTTCTTTGGAAGCAGTAAGGTTTAAAGAGCACACCAAATGCTTAAAATAACTTATTTATTAACTTCACTTTTCTTCATAGATAACACTGCTGCTTTGCAGCAGACATTCCATGTACAAACACGTGTTGAATAAGTATCACAAAATGGCGGTTCAAATATTCAATCTTGTCATTCAACATAAAATGGTGGATATATTTCTTCTTCAGTATTTATACTCTCTCTCTCTCTCTGTAAGTTATCAAAGCATTCTCGGATTTCTCTGAAAGGTATAACTGGGGTTTGCAATTTGATTTGCAGGGTTGCTTTAGTTTGGTTAGCTTGTTAAAGTGGATGGATGGATGTGACTTTGTTCGGTGGAACTACAGTTAGGGCGGTTAAATGCATTTGTTTGGTGGAACTATTTAGCTACCTAGGACAGGTTCTAGCTGGCCAGCTACACTCCCACCAAAATTACTTATAATTCTTGTTCTCTATAGTAGGATGTGAACATGAATTTGGGGAATTTTCCATCAGGCTCTCAACTTCCAAGTGTCTTGTATTACTCTCAAGTAGAACAACTAACTTCTGTATTGGACGTTCCAACATAAGTGGAGTATTGAGACGTTTTCCCTTTTTGTCAAGTTTTGAGTCTCCTATTTGTAACAACGCTCTTCTTACTAGTTTGTCTTCATCCTTTTGAACTTCTAGAACTTTGGCCAATTTCCATTGACTTCTAGGTAAATCTTCTTTCACTAATACTATGTCACCAACTTGGACATTTCTCCTGGGTGTTTGCCATTTACTTCTCAGCGTAAGATTGGCTAAGTACTCTTTCCTCCATCTATTCCAAAACTGTTCTGATAGATATTGAACTCTTCGCCATCTCATTTTGGCATATAAATCCTCTTTGGTGAATTTGCCAGGCGGTATTTGTGTGCAATCAGACTTAAGGTGAAGTAGATGGTTAGGAGTTAAAGGTTCCAAACTTGTTGGATCATTGATGTTGTCCAATGTAAGTGGACGACTGTTAACAATAGACATTACTTCATAGAATAGAGTCCTGAGTGAAGCATCATCCATTTTTCCGGAGTTCTTTTTCAACATTGAACTTAACACATTTCTTACAGTTCTGATTTGTCTTTCCCAAACTCCTCCTGTGTGGCTTGCATGTGGAGCATTCATATGAAATTCACGTTGATTCTGTGACAAGTACTCAGTTACCTTGTCTTTATCAATCTCCTTTAGAGCTTTCTTCAATTCATTTTTTGCTCAGACAAAATTAGATCCTTGGTCAGATCTAAGCTCTCTGACAGTACCTCTAATGGCTATGAAACATCTCAAGGCATTGATGAATGCGTCAGTTGACACATCTTCTAACATTTCCAGGTGAATTGCTCTGGAGCTCAGACATGTAAATATTAGCCCATATATCTTGTATTCCTTGCGGTTTTGCTTGGTGATGAATGGGCCAAAGCAATCCATTCCACTATAAAGAAATGGTGCTGATGGATTCACATGATCTACTGGTAAATCTGCCATTCTTTGTTCTTCGGTAGGTCTATGTGCCTTTCTACAGGTTACGCATTTATTTATATACTTTGCTATAACTTTGCTTCCTTTCACTATCCAGTAACCACCATCTCTCAAACAGTTCTGGGTAAAGCTTCTTCCTTGATGCAAGCATTTGTTGTGGTAGTGATCAATAATCAATCTTGTGAAAGTAGAATTTTGGGGTAGAATTGCTGGATGCGTCACTCTGCTGGGTAACAAAGCATTTTCCAGTCTCCCTCCCACCTTCAGTATACCATCCTGTAGAACAAGATTGAGCTTGTACAGTGGGTGGTTGTTGGGAATCCTTTTAGGTTCTTGACTGAGTCTCTTGCACTCTGGTTGCCACTTTCTCTTCAAAGGATATTTTAAAGAAGAACTCGTCATTCTCTACATTCCATCCCAAGCCAAGTACATTCTGAACTGGAAGATGATCATAATTGAGATCTACATTCTTCATTGTTGATGCACGTTCAGAGTCACTAATGGATTCCAGTACCTCTCTGTTGTTTGAGATGAATTTGTGAAGGCGCAGATTTCCTCTTGCGCATAATTCTTGGCTTTCCTTTACTAATTTGATTGCAGATTCTGTGGACTTTAGATTTATAAGACCATCATCTACATAGAAGTTTTTCTTAAGAAAATTTGCTGCTGATGGACAATCCTTTTCTCTTTTATCAGCCAAGTACTTCATACCATAATTGGCGCAACCCGGAGACGATGCTGCTCCAAATAAATGTACTTTCATTCTGTATTCTGCTGGCTCTGTATCTGTAGCTCCGTCCTCCCACCATAGGAACCTCAGGAAGTCTATATCTTCATTCTTCACATGGAACTGGTGGAACATTTTTTCAACATCACACATGACCGCTATGGGATACTTTCTGAATCTACAGAGTACTCCAGGCAGAGTGTTTGTAAGATCTGGTCCTTTTAGTAGATGATCGTTCAATGCAACACCATCATACTTTGCTGAGCAATCAAATACTACTAATTTTATCTGTTTTCTTTGGGTGGTAAACACCTTGATGTGGGATGTACCACACTTCTTCTTTAGGTTGGTTATTCACCTTCTATGCATGTCCTTCTTCAAGGATGCCTTCCATGAATTTCAAATAATCCTGCTTGAATCTGAGATCTCTTCCCATCTTTTTCTTCAAGCATTTCAATCTTGCTAGGGCAAGATTTCTGTTATTTGACAGATGAGGTCGTTCTCTGAAGGGTAAGGGCACTTCAAGATAACCTTGTTGATTCTGCTGAATACTCTTTTCTAGAGTGTGTACAAACTTTATGTCTTCCTGGGATACACTCTTTTCTTCAGAACTTATGTCTGCGAAGTTAGATTCAAGGATCTTGATTACCTTTGCTGAACTTACAGTTGGTATCTCTTGGACAGATATTCGATGACACAATCCTGTCACCTGTCTTGGGTTTGCAATCTGCTGTTTTCCTCCAACATCACCCCATCCTAGATCAGTTCGAACAGCGTAGGGTTCACCCTTTCCTCCTGTGATTACCTCTCGTGGTACCGAAGCTTCGGGACAATTGTATCCTATCAACAGTCCGACACCAATTTCCTTCTTGTTCCTCTTTTTAGGATTTGAAATGCACACTGGTACAACCATTGATGTGCTGTTGCTTTCTCCTTCTCTTACTCTGCAAGAGAATACTGATACTTTATTTTCTTCCTCAGCATCTTTAGGTATTGAAGATTCATCCTTCTTTGGACGTTCTTCGTGTAGTGGCGTAGGATGGCGTCCTTTGCAGACGCTGCATGTAGCTTTTTTCTTACACTCCTTAGGCCCCATACACACGACCGAGTTTCTCGGCAGAATTCAGCCAGAAACTCGGTCGGAGCTGGATTCTGCCGAGAAACTCGGTCGCGTGTACACTTTTCAGCGAGGAAGCCGACGAGGAACTCGTCGGGCCGAAAAGAGAACATGTTCTCTATTTCCTCGTTGTTCAATGAGGAAAGTCGGCCCGCCGAGATCTCGGCGGCTTCCACACTGAACTCGACGAGGAACTCGATGCGTTTGGCACGTCGAGTTCCTCGGACGTGTGTACGGGGCCTTAGTGACATGGCCTTTTCTTAAGCATCCAAAACACAGTTGGTTATCAAGTACACATTTTTTCTTTTCACTTGAGGACTTCTCTTTCAATTGTTGTCAATTGTGTATGGAGTGGTTCTCTCCACAGAACATACACTGAGGCCTTGTACACACGGTCGTTCCAAACCGATGAGAATGGTCCGACTGACCGTTTTCATCGGTTCACCACTGAAGTGGCCTGATGTGTGTACACACCATCGTTCCAAAAACCGATCGGATCAGAATGCGGTGACGTCAAACACACGACGTGCTGAATAAAACAAAGTTCAATGCTTCCAAGCATGTGTCGACTTGATTCTGAGCATGCGTGGGTTTTGAACCGATGCTTTTCTGTACTAACCATCGGTTTGGACCGATCGGGCAGCAGTCCATCGGTTCGGTTTTGAAGCATGTTTTAACATTTTGGACCAAAGGAAAACAGACCGATGGGCTATACACACGGTCGGTTTGGACCGATGGAACTGAACCTCGGTCCATTCTCATCGGTTTTGTCCGACCGTGTGTACGGGGCCTCAAAGGTAGTCTGAGGATTTGTCGGTTCTGTCTCTTTACTCAACCCAGTAGTGACTTTAAACTTGCTTTCACAGGTATCTAGACCTTTAGCTGCTGAGTTGATTGCAAAGCTAGTTGCTCTTGCATGTCTTGTATCTCTTGCAGGCCTTTCTTTTAAGGATTTTAAGGCATAAGATGCTGTTACTGGATTACATGCTATTCGTGCTTCCCTATTAACGAACTCAGAGAACTTTTCAAAACTTGGGAAATCCTTATTTAGATCCAACTGTTCAGTCACATAGCGATTCCATCTAGAAGCCATTTCTTCAGGTAGCTTATCTAGCATCCTGTAATTTTCTAGATAGTCATTCAGTACTTCTAATCCTTGTACATGTGGGATGGCATTGCTGCATGCTTGCAGGAAATCACCATACTCTTGGAGTTTGAAGTGTTCCTTGGGACCTATTTTAGGCCAGTTATTCAATTTCTCCCTAAAGGCTCTTTGTACTAAGAAAGGATGACCATATCTCGCATTTAACTTTTTCCAAGCTCGCTTGTAGGCTTCTCCGTCTGTTCTATAGAAGTTACCTTCAAGGGCTTTCTTTGCTTCTCCACCAACATATCTCTGAAGGTAGAATAACTTGTCAACTGATCTGGAACAATGATGCTCAATGATCATTTCAAAACTTGCCTTCCACTCTATGAACTCTAGTATGTCCCCTGAAAATACAGTAGGTTCTGCAATGGGAAGTCTTGCTGGAACTGTTCTCTGCCGTCCTGCTGGGACAATAGTCACAATATTCTCCTGGTCATTGCAGTGACATCTAGGAGTATAATTGTCCTGTTTTATTTTCTCACTTAGTTCTAAATTAAGTGAGTCTCTCTTTTCGTCTTTCTGAGCAGGGATGGAATGGCAATGACTTTTTCCTTCCCTACGTACTGAAGATTTCCTTTCATTTTCCTGGATGTATGAAGGTAAGTATGAGTCTGATTCTTCACTTAGTACAGATTTGGACCTATGACTACCATTCATGTCCTCTTTGTGCACTCTTAGTCTGGCTTCTATAATCTTAACTTCTTTCAGCCTTTCCAGACTTTTCAGTTGATGGCGCTGTGCCTCCATTTCAGCTTCCATTTCGGCTATTCGTAGACGCTGCTCCTCAATGGCAGGTTTCATCTCGATTTCTGCTTTCTTGACAGCAATTTGTTCAACAAATTCCTTTCTTTTGGCTAGAGTACTTGATGGCTCTGATGTGTAACTGGCATTTCTGCTAGTGAATTAAGTCCCACTTGAGATTGTGGTTCCCCCTAAGGACCTAGCATAGTCTCTCGTGAAGAGCTTGTTCATTCTCTTTCTCGCCTTAACTTCATCATAGTTAGCTTCAGATGATAATTCTCTCATGAGCTTTACTAAATCTTTAGTGACTGCAGTACATGTGTCCATGTTCCTCACAATATCCTGGGAAGGTGTCGTGGATGACCGCAGATTGACATACACTGCTATAAGCTCTGATTCACATTCTTCTATCGTCTCTAAAAGATCACTCAAGTTTTCTTTTATACTATCTTGCTTTAGCTTTCTACGAGCATCTTTAATGTATAATTTCCACTTATCATATATTCTGGTGAACCTTTTTCCTTTTAATGCTGCTTCTTGCTCCAAATTTTCCTGCATTTTTGGGGTTGGGTTTCTGATACGTTCTGAGCGTCTTAGCTCACTTGTTTGGGGCAAGGCTAATGCTGCATCAGACTCTTCTACCTCAGACAGGTTCACTTTTCACCCACTATCATATATATCTTTGTATCCTCTAACAGTGGCATGGTAATACTAGGCTTAGACATTTTACTTTAAATGCTATAACAATAGATGCAGGCAATAAATGACTTTCACTTTAAATGCAATGGCAATAGATGCAGGCAATAAATGAATTTCACTTTAAATGCAATAGCAATAGATGCAGGCAATAAATGACTTTTACTTTAAATACTTTAGAGTCTGTCTACTACAAACCATCCTTTGTTTTACTTTACAGTCTTTTATTCCTGAACACGAAAATGTCTCTTTATACCAAGGCCTATGTGCAATGATAAGTAATAAAATGAAAGCTCTGACCTTATTCTGAAGAGCAGGATACTGTTATCTGTAAGTTGCTGGAACAAATGTCAGTCTTAGGCCTGGTACACACGGTAGGATTGATCCGTGGATACGGTCCGCCAGACCGTATCCGCGGATAAATCCTCTGCGGATTTTAATCCGATGGAGTGTACACACCATCGGATTGAAATCCGCGCCGAATTCCCATGGCAGTGACGTGTCGCGCCGTCATATAAGGATATCCACACATGCGTCGAATCATTACGACGCATGCGAGGGATGGGTTCGGACGGATCGATCCGGTGAGTCTGTACAGACCACCGGATCGATCCGCTGGTGCCGATTCCAGCGGATAGATTTGTAAGCATGTCTACAAATTTTTATCTGCTGGAATTCGGAAATATCCGCGGATAAATATCCGCTGGAACGTACACACCAGGGGATCTATCCACTGAAACCGATCCGCTGAGATTTTTAAGCGGATGGATCCTCTCGTGTGTACGGGGCCTAAGAGGAGACTTGTCTTTTCTTGATGTGAAGCTTGCGCTGACTTGCGATGCTCTATGATGACTTGCGATGCTTTGCGATGAGTTGCGATGCTCTGCGATGAGTCGTGATGCTCTGTGACGACTTGCGATGCTCTGTGATGAGTCGCGATGCTCTGTGATGACTTGCGATGCTCTGGGATGAGTCGCGATGCTCTGCTGCAGGCTTTGGGAAAACTAGCTGGCTGCAGTACTTGGCCTCTTCATGGGTGGCGGTGCAGGCACTCTAGGTCTGGACTTTGGTCTCCCACCATGCATTTTTTTCTCTCTCTAGGGGTCACAGGAGGGTTGGTGCTTTTTCCGTGACTATCTTGCCTTAGCCGTTCTGCCACTTTAAGAGTCGGCTGCAGTTTGAGTAAACACGCTTCTATGGCCTCTATGGTAGCTCCACTGAGGTGTCTTTACTTGCTCACTCAGGGATCTGTTGCTGCACGGCAGTATATGCTGGCACTCCACTGCTCAAATGCGCTCTTTACTGTGCAAGTTGAGGAGCGCTATCGCTTTACTCCCTCAAAGGGCCTAAATAGTTCCACTGTGGCAGGGGCAACACTATAAAGTGCCTAATGCGCTGTGGCATTAGAAGAATTGTGATATCTCTGACTTTTCAGTCCAACAAGACTGTCTATTACTCTGAAATTCCTCTATTGCCGTTCTTTGGAAGCAGTAAGGTTTAAAGAGCACACCAAATGCTTAAAATAACTTCTTTATTAACTTCACTTTTCTTCATAGATAACACTGCTGCTTTGCAGCAGACAGTCCATGTACAAACACGTGTTGAATAAGTATCACAAAATGGTGGTTCAAATATTCAATCTTGTCATTCAACATAAAATGGTGGATATATTTCTTCTTCAGTATTTATACTCTCTCTCTCTCTCTCTGTAAGTTATCAAAGCATTCTCGGATTTCTCTGAAAGGTATAACTGTGGTTTGCAATTTGGTTTGCAGGGTTGCTTTAGTTCGGTTAGCTTGTTCAAATGGATGGATGGATGTGACTTAGTTCCATGGAACTACAGTTAGGACGGTTAGATGACTTTGTTTGGTGGAACTATTTAGCTACCTAGGACAGGTTCTAGCTGGCAAGCTACACACTGTAATCTCCGGTCGGCACAGGAGCTGGGAGATCAAGCGTCCATTCCGCTCGGCAGCTGGCCACGCCCCCCAGCAATTCTGATTTTTGAATGTTCATTTTTAAATTTGACAGGACAGAGTACCGATTAAACCCTTTTAGTAAGTTTGGCAACATTTCTGGGGATATAATAAAGAACAATATGCCGTCCTCAAAAGCCATAGCTTTATCGTCCGCCTTGCCTATTGAAAAACCATGAATATCCGTGCTTCCTCAAACAAATCACAAAAATGGTTCTAAAGTTAATATAAAAATCAACAGAGATAGCGGACATCCTTGTCTTGTGCCATTACTCAAATTAAAGTATGGAGAGGTCACCTCATTGATTCTAACAGCTGCAGAAGGAGCCGAGTATATAGCCTCTATCCATTTTCTTCATTTTTAACGTTCTTTGCCACAACTCCCCAACTTGTTTTAATTGGTGTATACCATTTTTTATCAGGGGGTAATAGCAGTACCTGCATAAGAGAAGAAGAGGAACATGCTAACATGCTACCAAAAATACATGTGATGTTGTTAGTTGTTTACTGCATACATACAGTAGGTTAACAACTCACACAATGCCCAGGGTAACAATGAAAGTTGCTCAGTATTCACCTTGAAAGTCCATACAGGCCCAATATCAGAGCCCACAGGGGAAAAGTATAGCTGTCAGTGGTCTGTTAGGGCAAGTAAACACTCACAGTAAAAATCTGTTGAAAAAAAGGGAAGGATATAAATGTACCAGTCTAAGATAAATATAATTAGGCAAAAAAATCACATAAAACCAAAAATAAGATCAATCTGACCCAGAATGTGAGAATCTTCGATCGCAGGAGATGGGGAAGGTACCACCATTGGGCTTCACAAAATAAAGATGGAAATACAGCCTAAAAAATAATAAAACATAATAAATGATGTAATAATATGCACCAAATTAGTGGCATCATTATCAAAAAAGACAAAAGGTCGATGAAAAAAAAATCATCTAAATTAAAATATTCCCCCCATCATAAGTCCAGAAAAGGAAATATGTGGTTTGTTTACAGATCACACAGAATGACTGCAATTTCTGTGTTCCTGGAAGAGAGGCAAATGGCAGCGAAGAAAAAACTCAGAGGCCCGGATTCAGAGAGCAGTTACGATGGCGTATCTCCGGATACGCCGTCATAACTCTGAGTTGCGGGGTTGTATCTATGCGACTGATTCATAGAATCAGTTACGCATAGATTTCCCTAAGATCCGACCAGCGTAAGTGTCTTACACCGTTGTATCTTAGGCTGCATATTTACGCTGGCCGCTAGGTGGCGCTTCCGTAGATTTACGCAAGGAATGTGCAAATTAGGTAGATACGCCGATTCAGAAACGTACGTCCGCCTGGCGCATTTCTTTACATCGTTTACGTTCGGCTTTTTCCGGCATAAAGTTACCCCTGCTATATGAGGCATATCCTATGTTAAGTATGGACGTCGTTCCCCCGCCGATTTTTGAAAATGTTACGTTGTTTGCGTAAGTCGTTCGCGAATAGGGCTGTACGTAAGTTATGTTCACGTCTAAAGCATTGACGATTTGCGGCATAATTTTGAGCATGCGCACTGGGGTTCTTTCATGAACGGCGCATGCGTCGTTCGTAAAAAAACGTCAAATATGCGGGGTCACCATTAATTTAAATAAAACACGCCCACATCATCCACATTTGAATTAGGCGGGCTTACGCCGGACCACATAGGTTACACCACCATAACTTAGGGCGCAAGTTCTTTCTGAATACGGAACTTGCGCCCTAATTTACGGTGGCGTAACATATCTGAGATACGTTATGCCCACCGACAGATACACCATTGTATCTGAATCCGGGCCCTAGTGTGTATATATAGGGTCATCAGTTAAGTACTTAATTATTAATTTTGTGGGGGGTCACTCAAAATGGCCATGGTCCATATAGTGGCAAATGAAGAAAAAAGGGGTAGTGCTGCTCTGTGAATAGGGAATGGGATAAACGTGCAGAGGAAGTGTGGCAAATCCTTATATATGAAAAAAATATAATCTGACTACTAATCATAATGACAATAGTGGGGAATGATAATAGTATACCATAAAAAATAAATAACATCAAAATTAAACGTGCTACAGTGCAGCTAAAACTAGCTGACAAAAGTGTGGAGTAATACAAAGTGACAGTGCTGGTATCATATGGTGAGATACAGTAGTAAATAATGTACTAATACACAATAAGGTGTACAGCGTGCATAGAACAACACACAACGGTGACTGTAATAAACTGAGTTCAATGTCCATGCAACAAATAACTAATAAACATAACAAAGGAAGAAATCCAAAATAAAAGTGCTGGTGTAGATGCCAAAATAACGCAAAGAAAAGTGGGTTTCCGGTGTTCTCTTCAGATTAAGTGAGGATGTCCCCTTACCTTACTGCTGTAAGGTAACAGCATATAAACCCAGGTACACTTTTATGGTCGTATCCACATAGGGTGTAATCCAAATGGACTGTAATTGAAAAGATAGATCCCTCTCGGTAGTCACGTCCGAACAATGACAGTGACTCGCACCCAGGGAGATAAAGTGCCAATAGTGCAGTATTGTTTTAAAAAGGTTTATTAAACAAAATAATACACTAGGGTACTCACATTGCTGTGATAAATTCAGGCATGTAAAAAAAGTGCGTTCACCGATGGCACCTCCGGTACCTCTTGGTGGACTCTTTGTTACCAAGAGGTACCGGAGGTGACGTCGGCGAACATACTTTTTTTACATGCCTGAATTTATCACAGCAATGTGAGTACCCTAGTGTATCATTTTGTTCAACAAACCTTTTTAAAACAATACTGCACTATTGGCACTTTATCTCCCTGGGTGCGAGTCACTGTCATTGTTTGGACGTGACTACCGAGAGGGATCTATCTTTTCAATTACAGTCCATTTGGATTACACCCTATGTGGATACGACCAGAAAAGTGTACCTGGGTTTATATGCTGTTACCTTACAGCAGTAAGGTAAGGGGACATCCTCAAATACTCTGAAGAGAACACCGGAAACCCACTTTTCTTCACGTTATTTTGGCATCTACACCAGAACTTTTATTTTGGATTTCTTCTTTTGTTATGCTTATTAGTTATTTGTTGCATGGACATTTAACCCAGTTCATTACAGTCACCATTGTGTGTTGTTCTATGCACGCTGTACACCTTATTGTGTATTAGTACATTATTTACTACTGTATCTCACCATATGATACCAGCACTGTCACTTTGTATTACTCCACACTTTTGTCAGCTAGTTTTAGCTGCACTGTAGCACGTTTAATTTTGATGTTATTTATTTTTTATGGTATACTATTATCATTCCCCACTATTGTCATTATGATTAATAGTCAGATTATATATTTTCATATATAAGGATTTGCCACACTTCCTCTGCACGTTTATCCTATTCCCTATTCACAGCGCAGCACTACCCCTTTTTTCTTCATTTGTTCCTGGTTTGATACACCTTTCAGTGCCGCAGCTGTACCCCTTCCCTTTCCCTCTTCCCCCACTTTCCTGGTAGCGTGGTAATACTCACCCCATCACCCATATAGTGGCAAGCTGCACAATTGGCACCAAAATCCCGTTACTCCCTGCAGTTTGCATGATTGTCGTGCGATTTCAATGCAGTGATCGAAATGCACAGGATTTGTTGCATTTCCAGCACCAAATATATGTGAACCAAGCTTTAGGAGTTTTCAAATGTAATGTATTTATTACAGTTCATTGTGAGTTCTGCCATTGCGAATGACACTACCATGCATAAAAGGTTAATTCAAGCTAGTTAAATTAATGACATTAATCTGGGTAAATATGTGACTTCTTAGACCTGACGGTAATGAACACACCATAGACTATTATTATTTCATTGGTAATTCAGCTCAAAGTAGAAACTGACACTTTTGCTTTATGCTGTTCCCTGTAGTAGTGTTGTGTTTATGAAAATCATACTGTGTGATAAAGCCAAAGCACTTACAATGGTATCTAAATCCATCCAAATTCTAAGCAGACAATGGAGCCAAGACTTACTGTAAGCAAAGTCAGCAGTTCTTCGGCAATCGCTACCGTCAAGGGGCTAGAACAGCATAACAAATAGTGCCAAGTACATACTAAATTAATACATACATGTGAAAGTGAACCATGGGCAATTGTAATCCCGGTATGTATTGCCATGATACAATTGTGAGTTCGACAAGTGCACACTTTTATTTACACAATGTTGATTAATAATCTGTATATACCCGTATGGTTAAAAAACTGAAGTGTTTGGATGGAAGACTTTGACTGCCATCTGGACAAGAGGTACACATTTTAGATATTCTGTAACTGGCGTAGATATAAGCAGGTTTAAAATAGCTGTAAACCCAACCACAAAGCTATCATTTATGTCCCTTTGTCCCCACAAATAGAGCTTTATTTTGGTGGTATTTAATCTCCACTGCGGTTTTTAGTTTTTGCACTATAAACAAAAAAACAGCGAACATTTTGAAAACAAACACAATATTTTGTAGTTTTTGCTATAATAAATATCCTAATTAAAAAAAAAAAAAATGTTCCTTAGTTTAGGCCGATATATTATTCTACATATTTTTGGTAAAAAATAATTGCAATAAGCATATATTGATTG
Source organism: Rana temporaria (assembly GCF_905171775.1). Classification (NCBI taxonomy): domain Eukaryota; kingdom Metazoa; phylum Chordata; class Amphibia; order Anura; family Ranidae; genus Rana; species Rana temporaria. Next base: position 288,097,422 of record NC_053491.1, on the reverse strand, counting down.
GTTTGCACAAAAGTTATAGGCCCAGATTCTCAAAGAAGTTACACCGGCGTATCTCGAGATGCACGGCGTAAGTGTAAATATGCGCCGTCGTATCTATGCGCCATACCCACAGAACCAGATACGCCTGAAAATAGGCTTCTTCCGACCGGCGTAACTTTTCTACGCCGGCGTAGTATAGGCGCATATTTACGCCGGGAGCATCTTGCGCTCCCATTGATTTCCTATTCAAATATGCAAATGAGGGAAATGTGCCGATTCCCAAATGTACGACCGCCCGACGCAGGCTACGCACGGTGCGCGTAAGCTGTACGTCCGGTCTAAACTTGCCCCTCATAAAGCAGGGGCAACTTTGCACCAGACGTGTGCAGGTCAGCTGGAGAGCAGCTTCAGCAGCACCGTTATGGACGAGCTGAGCAACCACACTTGCAGGACAAGACATCTGTATGCCAACATGCCAGGTGCATCCATGGTCATAGCACTACTAGTGTGTGCCCAGGCGCATAGAAGGAGGAGGAGGGCATGGGAGAGGATATACTGAACGCGCATAAACATCTTTGGCATGGGGGATTCTGAGGTGTATCGTATCTTCAGCTTTAAAAAATTATGCCATCGAGGAAATAGCCACAGCCCTGCATGATGACATCACCAGCCAGACACACCGCTCACATGCAGTGCAGCCACTGGTCAAGGTACTGGCAACACTCCATTTCCTTGCCAGTGGATCTTTTCAGCATACGAGTGGAGTTGCGGCTGGGATGTCACAAACCAGCATGAGCAGATGTGTGCACCAGGTTGTCTCCGCAATCCTCAGACGCATGTCCCACCACATCATCAGATCCACCCAGGAGCATCTGCGGGTGAAGGAAATGGCTGATTTTGTCAGAATTGCAGGATTCCCACGCACCGTGGGGGCCATTGATTGCACACATGTGGCACTACAGCCCCCCATGCCACAGAGCACATATACCGTAATCGTAAGCATTGGCATTCCATCAACGTACAGGTAATAGTCGATGCCCAAGGCCTCATATGGCACGTCCGTGCCAAACATCCAGGGTCCAGCCACGACAGCTACATATACCGTCAAAGCACCATACCAACAGAATTTGAACAGAACGTGTATGGGAACAGCTGGCTGGTTGGTGAGCGACATGGGAGTCAGGCATGACTGTCCTCCCCCATGATGCACACATCACAAGGGGCACATGCACGACTAACATCCTCCTGTCTTTTCCCTTCCAGGTGACTCTGCATATGCACTTGGACCCCATCACATGACTCCATTCCGGAATCCCCAAACCCCAGGAGAGGAAAACTACAATGCTGCACACATACGTACCCGTGGAGTGGTGGAACGCACATTTGGCATCCTGAAGTCCCTATTCTGATGCCTGGATAAGTCTGGGGGTACCCTGTTGTATTCCCCAAACTTTGCCGGCAGGAGTGTCACCCCCCCCACATTCACACAACAGTCACACTAATCTGCACGCCTCACCGTGTGCATTATTACCAAAATAATAAACACTCTTCACCAGAGCAAAATAAACATAATAAACACTCTTCACCAGAGCAAAATAAAAATAAAAAATTCCCTGGCTGCTGCCACACCCACGGCTCCGCAACTGCCTGGTTGACGGTGGGGGGGGGACATCAGGTGGAGGAGCATCCACCATGGCTGGAGGCCTGCCCTCTAATGCCACGGCAATACGCCTCAGAAGGCTGTTGGTCTCGGTCTGCACTTCCACAATGGCAGTTGTGTGGCCCTGGACGGCCTCACTCAGGGTCCGCACCTCTGCCACAAGGGTAACCGTGGCGGTCTGGAGATCCCCCAAGCAGGATATGATTGCTGTGGTATTGGCTGCCACATCCTGCAGACCATCCGTGATGTGTCCCCTGTCGCCCAGGCTGTCAGCCACTCTCCGCAGGACCTGGGCCGTCTGCATGTCCTGGGCAGTGGTCAGGGTAACTGGCAGGAATTCCGGAACCCACCTGGTCTTCCTGGTTGCCTTCCTGGGCCCACGAGAGGCTTCAGGCCTGGCATAGGGGGAGGGACTGGAGGGAGTGGGTGGGTTGGGGATGGAGCCAGAGGGACTTGAGGGAGTGGGTGTGTTGGTGATGGAGCCAGAGGGAGTCGAGGATTGGAGGCTTGACGGCCGGGAAGGACCAGCTGTGATGGACGACTCCTCCAGGTATAGGGACACCTCCTCCCCCAAATGCTCAGCATCCTCCTAAATCACCTCCTCACTGGAGGTCTGGCCACCACTCCCATCCACCAATGCCTCTTGGCTTCCCGGGGGGTCAGGGGCAGAATCATCAGGGGATGGTGTGGGACGGGCAGGGGCACCAGATGGCCCAGCTCCCTCCTGGACATCTGCGGATGACACAAAACATTCACATGTTGGTGGACCCACACACTTGTCACATATTCCCTCCCCCCCTCACATGCTACACACCAGATAGTAGAAAAAACACACTTACCTGTCCTCAAGGGCAGCACAACTGAGTCGTAGCCCGGCATTCCCTCCACTTGCACCCTGGTAAGGCAGCGGGCAACAACCTCCTCCTCAGGTGTCAGATGGACCCTAGAGGGTGGTCCACCACCAGTGCCCCTGGCATGGCTCGCCATAAGAGCCATCTAATCCTTAACCCTCCGGCGAAGATCATTCATCTTCTTAGCAATATGTTTGGGCCTCCTCGCCTCATTGGGCCTCCTCGCCTCATTGATCTGGTCCGTGATCCTCTGAAGGATCTCGTCCCTTCTGCCATTGCTGGTGTCCTTGCTACGGGACCCATGGAGGCGATCATAGTACCTCTCCATGGCAGCAAGGATTATCCCTTTTTCCTCAGGAGAGAATTTTTTTTTCTTGTCCCAGAACGCTGGGCAGACATGTCTACAATCAGAATGCAAAAGTATAGCCACCAATCCACCAAACCAAACAGGTGTACTTTTGCACTCGACGGGCGCATGTCTGGGCGTATTTATGCCCTGGGCGTAAACAGTGGGCCGGCGTAACTCAGGAATAACGCCAGGCGTAGTGTATGCATGCGCAGAGGGGCGCGGGAAATGCAATCACGTGATAGCGCATGCGCCGTTTGTTCGGCCCTTCATTCGCATGGGGTCACGGTTCATTTAAATGGATCACGCCCACTTCCTTCCTACTTTGAATTACGCCGTCTTGCGCCGACCAATTTACGCTGCGCCCGCGCAAAAATGAACGCTTCTGATTAGAGAATACGGAGCGTGCCTCTCTAAGTTACGTCGGCGTAACGCATCTGAGATGCGCTACGCCGGCATAAAGATGCGCCGATCTACGAGAATCTGGGCCATAGTGTCTACAAAATAGGTAATAGATTTATGTCATTTTTTTTATTATTCTTTTTTTACTGCAATTTTTATCAGGACTGCGACATTTTGGTGGACAGATCGGACAGCTTTGACACTATTCTGGAACCATTGACATTTATACAGCGATCAGAGCTAAAAGTAGACATTGATTACTGTATAAATGACACTGGCAGGGATTGGGTTATCACTAGGGGCGATCAAGGAGTTAACTGTGTTCCCTATGTGTGTTCTAACTGTAGGGGGGGTTGGACTGACTAGGGGAAGAGAGAGATCTATGTTCATACTCAGTATGAACACACAATCTGTCTCTTCTCCCCTGAGAAAATCTGGATTTGTGCGTTTACACACACAGATCCCGGTTCTCGCTCTGTCACAAGCAATCGCGGGTGCCGGGGACACGCGGCAGGCACGCAGCCTTCTGTGACGTCTTAAAAAAGCAACATACAACTATGGCGATTTGCACAGGCGTGCCAACCTGGCGCCGTATAACCGCGGCGGCTGGTCGGCTATCAATTAAATAATCATGCAATGAAGGCCCCTCCCTATTCAGGAACTTTTATGGGGGTGACAACACTCTTGCCCTATCTAGGTCTCTTGCATTTTCACCTGGTGGGAACTATAAGTGACTATACCTGCACTCATTGCACATGCAAATACATCCTATTGCAGATGGAGCACATTTATGTAGACAAGAAATGGCTGAAAAAGGCTGTAGAAGATAAGTAGCACTGATATGCAATGAAGAATAAAAAGTGTGAAAACAGTATTTTCTAAAGGAAAACAATATGGCAATTGTGTGTGATTGTAAATGTCATTCATTGTGTATGATACAAACTAAATGTAATCCATTTAGGGTTTACATTTATATTTAGTTCACTGTAAGGCTGGGTTCACACCTATGCAAATTGGATGCAGGTTTACACGCATTTCAATTCGCATAGAGGGAGAATGTGAATGGCTCTCTATGGAGCCGGTTCACATATCTCGGTGCATTTTGCAGGAAAGATGCGTGCCTTTTTTGGTCAGTTTCGGGTCCAAATTTCATCCAAAATTCATGCTGACATCGAACCTGAGTCGCTGAACCAGCACTGACCGAACCCCTGCTGTGCAACAGATGCGGCTCATATGTGAACCAAGCCTACATGTCGTTTTTGCAGGTCACACAAAAGGGTTATACACTTTATAGGTTCCCTACTAATATCCCTGCTAATACTCCTATTGTTTTCTTATTATATGGATTTCATTTACAAGAGAAAAGGAATCGGCCTCCTACCTCGCATGTTCTCCCACATTAATGCATTATATTCCACCCCTTCAGCAGGGGTAAAAATAAATGGTCACCTGTCAAACGGCTTTACCATTAGCAATGGGACACAACAGGGATGCCCACTATCCCCCCTGATTTCCGTTCTATCTCTAGAACCCCTCTTAAATAAATTGAAAGCCAACTCAGATATTAAGGGCATCACCATAGCGAACAGAGACTTCAAAGTCGTTGCTTTTGCAGATGATATTCTCCTCTCTCTATAATCACCTTGAGTATCCCTACCTAACTTACTGAAAGACATAAAACAGTTCGGAGATCTATCAAATTTGTTTTAATGATAATGTAAGCACAACTTTTTTTTTTTAAGTTTTAATTAATAAATACATCAATGAGCACTATTTTCTCCGCCTGTCTTCCTTGAGATTATATGTTGTGAGTGATTGAGCCTGGCTTTTCCACCTGCTGATTTTACCCTCAGATTACATTTTGGGATCCCATTCTAGCATGGATTCATATACTTGATAAGACATATAAGAATGTTCCCAGTGGCTCCATGTTCTATTTTTGCCACAATGGCTTTTGCTTTAATGAGAATGTAAGTGCACGTTTTTGAGGTTTCAATAAAGCAGTATTAAATCCAAAAGGAACATGTATTATATTGCAATTTACCAATTCTTAGATGTGGTGGCTCTATTAGTTAACTTTTTTTAGGATTAGGCATGGACCATAGAGTTTGTTCATTGATAGAAAACTAGTTACATGGGTGTGTCTAAAGGCTTGTGATAAATATATATATTTTTTTGGAATATTCACTTTTTATTTTATTGTATAGATGTAGAAAAAACACAGTTACATATTGAAAAAAAAAACATCCTATCATTTCATCTATACCCTATACTCCTATTCCCCCTACCACTACAAAACCTCCCACAAGAGGGGAGCAAAGGTTCCTGGGCATCACACCCCCTCCAACAGGTTGAGGGCCCCTCTGTCCCAATCCTATGCTCCCTCTGTGGGGTTACATACCATCTTGCCAGGAAGTTTATAGCACAATTCCACAGTTTTTTTATCCCCTGAGGAATAACACGCCAATCTCAGGAATTTCCTTCTATGCTCCTTGTCTGTAAGTGGGCCGATCTCCTCTTCCCATTTCCCCAGGTATGAAGGAAATTCTGGTTCTATCTCTTTGATTAGTGTCCTATAGATTTTGAATGCACTTTGCCTTAGGCTAAGGGGAGAGCAAAATAGTTTCTCCTTTTCCCCATAGCGGTGATGGCAGTGATTGTGTAAAATGCTGCAATTGAGTGTACCTCCATTTGTCTAGTGGCATATTTCCCAATTTTTGTTATAAGTTCCTCGTGCGTGCAAAGCCTATTTCCTATCATAACATCTTGTAGCAGTATGTCTTCTTTTTTTGCCCATCTTGTGAAATATATGTGTTCCTCTTTCCCTGGCTTAAAATAATTTGTGCCCAGTATCGATAATAGTGGTGAATTGTGATCCCAGTGGTGCATTTTCCCCAAGCCATCCCAAATTCTAAAAGTGTTTCTAGTTAGTGGGTTTTTACTATTAGCTAATTATCTGTGCTGCCAAACCAGTTTCTCTAAATCTACATTACTTTGAGAAATCTCCATATTCACCCAGCTTCTCCCCTCTTTATTATGTATCCACTCTAACATCCAAGAAATACAGATCGGCTGGTAGTATTTCTTGAAGTCTGGGGCTGCTAATTCTCCCAACCTTTTAGCTTTTGCTAAGGTTGCATATGCAATTCTGGGCTGTTTGTGTGCCCAGATATATTTTAATATCTTTAATTTAATTTCTTAAAATTGTCCTGGGGTACTGTTATTGGGATCATTTGAAAAATATAAGTCAACCTTTGTAAAATATATATTTTTAAAGCATTAATTCTTCATATCCATGAAAGGGGCTTATGTCTCAGGTTCTCCAAGTGTTCTTTGATTTTATTGAGTGCTGGTATATAATTGGCCTTGAACAAATTCTCTAGTGATGCAGTCAATTTTATTCCCAGGTATCCCAGTCCCTCCTTACACCAAGCAAAAGGAAATTTAGGTTGGATCCCCGCTGTTCCTCCCTTGAGATAGTAATATTCAGAATCTCTGATTTGGTCATATTTAAGTTAGTAAATTTTCCGTACCTGGTCAGCTCCATATGCCGCTATTTGAACTCCCTCTCCCCAACTTTTACCCCTCCAATATCCTGTTTTTTACGGATCACCACTAGCAAGGGTTCCAGTGCTATTTCAAACAGCATTGGTGACAGGGGACACCCCTGCCTTGTCCCATTAAATAGATCCAAAGAGGGAGATAAGGTCCCATTTATGATTTTGGATGTTGGGTGACAATAGAAAGCTAGTATCCATTTCATCATCTTTACCCCAATACCCAGATGTCTTAATGTTCCAAACATGAAGCCCCAGTCCACCCCGTCAAAGACCTTTATGGCATCAATGAACAGGAATGCGACTGGGGACTTCCCCCCCTCTACTTCATGGATCAGACATAGTGACTTCAGGCCATTATCTTTTCCCTCCCTCCCTGGTACAAACCCTACATGATACTTGTTTACCCAGCTTGGTAGTAGGGGCTTTAGTCTTTCTGCTATTACTTTGGCAAAGATCTTTATATCTTTAGATCTGTATTTAACAGGGATATTGGACGGTAACTCGAATTGTTGGGTCCTTCCCTTCTTTTGAGATGATTCCTTCCACAGGGTCTCTCCTTCGGCCAGGGCATTAAGATATTCACATAGTTTAGGGATCAAAAATCAAATTAAAATCTCTTATAGTATAAGATTGAGTACCCGTCAGGTCCCGAAGACTTTCCAAGGGCCATACTATTTATTGCTCTTCTTACTTCTTCGGGAGTAATTGGGACTTCAAGTTGCTCCAGTTCCTCTCTGGAGACCAAGGGAAGGTCAAGTCCTCTCAGGTATTAATGGATTTCTCCTTCCCTACATGTCTCCCTCCGACTCACATTGTATAATGAACTATAATATTCATTAAAGACCTCCACTATTTCCAGGGACGAATGAACCATCTCTCCCTGATGGTTCTTAACTTTAGAGACAAAGGAAGGTTTTTTTTCCCCTTATTACTCTAGCCAACCACTTCCCAGATTTATTACCTCTCCTTATTTGCGATGTGGAAGATGCATTGTTGTTCTGTTCTAAAAGATCCGCTAGTTGTGCCCTTTTTGTTACCAATTCCTGTCTCTCCGGGATACCTATGGGTCTTGTCATTTGTTCTAGGTCCTGTATCTCTCCATATAGGAAACCGAGTTTCTCTCCCCTCTCTTTTTCCCTGTGCCTACTCCTATCAGTACCCCCTTTATAACGGCCATGTCTGCTTCCCATAGGGCCACACGGGAGATTTCTGGTGTGTCATTTACCGCAAAGAAATTTTCAATTTCCTACTCAATCTTCTTAATTATCCCTGGGTCCTGGATAAGAGAATTATTCAGTCTCCAGTTCCTTCCGGGCCTGGTATTTAATATTTCTAGCTTAGTCACTACAGGGGCATGATCGGATAGAGTGATTGCTTTGATCCCTGCATTTTTAAGAGACGGCAATAATTGCTGTTCTATAAAAAATGTAGGCAATTCTTGAAAATGACCTGTGGACTGGGGAGTAAAATGTATAGTCTCTGTTTACTGGGTGCTTAACCCTCTGTGTATCTACCAGCTGATGTTCCAATAATACTTTTTTTACAACCTTCTGTCTTTTAGTTGTAAAATGGGAGTGGACCCCTGTATCCATCTGTGGGTCTATATTCAGATTTAAATCCCCCGCCACTATAAGTTTACCTTCTTTACATATTTCAAGTTTTTTTAACACTTTATTTAGAAATAAGTCTGGTTGCCTATTTGGAGACTATGGGGCAGATCCACAGAGATCTGCACTGGCGCAGCGTATGGGGGATACGCTACGCCGCTGTAACTTACTTTTTTAAACTTCGAATCCACAAACAATTTGCGCCGTAAGTTACGGCGGCATAGTCTTTCTCTCGCGGCGTAAGGATGCCTAATTCAAATCGGCGAGTAGGGGGTGTGTTTCATTTAAATGAAGCGCGTCCCTGCGCCGAATGAACTGCGCATGCGCTGTCCCTAAATTTCCCGCCGTGCATTGCGCTAAATGACGTCGCAAGGACGTCATATTTTTTAACATAGATGTAAATTACGTCCATCCCGAATCACGGACGACAAAAAAAAATAAAAAAAAATAAACGCGGGAACGACGGCCATACTTAACATGGCAAGTCTAGCTATACGCTGCAAAACACCAGCTTTAACTATACGCCGGAAAAAGCCGACTAGAGACAACATAAGAGAATGCGACGGCCGCGCGTACGTTCGTGGATCGTCGGAAATAGCTAATTTGCATACTCGATGTGGAAAACGACGAGAACTCCACCCAGCGGACGCCGAAGTATTGCATCTAAGATCCAAAGGCGTACAAAGCCATACACCTGTCGGATCTAACCCAGATGCCGTCGTATCTTGGTTTGAGGATTCAAACCAAAGATACGACGCGGGAAATTTGAAAGTACGCTGGCGTATCAGTACCATATATATTTGTCAGTCTGCATTCCATATTAAACAAAGTCCCCTTTACATAAAGAAACTTCCCTTCAGAATCTGCCAGCTGCTCTCTAACTGTACATACCGTGGTCCTAATCAAAACCTATGGCCACATCCCTCGAGTGACTGGATGTTAAGTCTCCATAGAACCACTTAGGGAACGAGTGTGACTCCAATCTACGCCCTGAGGCATGGGCAATATGCGTTTCTTGGAGGCAGACACATTTCCCCTAGAAAAAGGAGCTCTTTATTTACTTTATACTTTTTACTAGGGGTATTTATCCCCTTTACATTATAAGTGATCACATTTATTGTGGTCATGGTTCATCTCCTAAGAGAGCAGCTGGCAGGCCGCAACACATCCAGAGAGACAGAGGAGAGAAGAAAAACAAAGAAAAAAAAAGAGCCCCCCTTCCCCAAAGCCCCCCCCCCACATAGGAGGCTGGACTAATTCCATGTTGTTTCATGTGTGGGTTCAACGGCATCTACCTTAATGTCGATGGGTTCCGGTTTCTCTTTTAGGGGAGGGATACTCCTCCCTCCTCAGCCCTTTTGCTGTCCTCTGAACTCCCCTCCCTCTATCCCTCCTGCCCACTCCCCCCCCACCTTCACCCTTTAGCTTCAGTTATGCCCAATTTTTATTTATTATTTTCTTTCCATTTTCCCCTCTCCTCATCCCAAGCATCACTCAAGGTACCCATCCTATTGCGTTAACCATCTCCCATTCCAATCTTGGCCACCCCTCCCCCGGATGTGAGTCCAATGTATGCTGCCCAGGGCTGCCCTTGACCCATTATTCTCCTCCCAACTATGCAGGAAAGGGGGTGAAAGGTCTAATTTACTGCACAAGTCCAATATATCTTCAGGGAATCTTAGAACTGCACTGCAATCATCTTTTTCCCTTTAAGACACACTGGAAATCCCCACTGGTATGTCACATTCAATGCACGCATTTATTCTGTCAGTGGTTTAAGAAGTCTTCTTCTCACTAGGGTCTCTGCTGATAAGTCCGAAAATATTTGCAGTTTGGTTCCATCATATGATATTCCTCTCAGCATCCTTATTCCTTCCATAATTTTAGACTTCTCCTCCGCATGGTGGAACCTAGCTATCACATCTCTTGAAGTGTCATCTGCTTGCACTTGGTATCTTGTGATCCTATGCACCCTATCCATTTTCAGTGTTTCTGCTGGTTCTCTCCCCAGGATAGGGTTAAACAGTTCCTGCATCACCTTTCTTAATTTGTAATTTTTATATTTCTCTGGTATCCCTCTTATCCATATATTTTTTCGGCAGCTTTGATTTTCTTGGTCCTCCAATTTATAGAATAGCCATCTGTTTGTTTTTTGCAAAGATGTCATATGCTCATTCATTTCCTCCAGCCTTTGTTCAAATGTGTCCATTCTTTCCTCTGTTTCTTCGATTCGCCCCAGGACCTGTCCAAAATCAGTTCTAACTACTGCAATTTCTGTTTTCAGTGATGCTTATATTTTAGCCAGCATCTCTGCCATCATCTCTTTAATTTGGAGAAGGCTTGCCTGTGCTCCTTCTTCCCCCAGACTCTCCTCAGTCTCTGGCACCGCGGCTACTTTCTTCTTCTGGAGGTGTCCATTTTTTGTCTTGGAGCTCCTGTGGGAATTGTTTCCTTAGTTTTTTGGTCATGTTACAGGCGTTGTATTGATTTTCCCCTGCTATCATATGCTTGGGGGTTCCATGTCCATTGTCTATCATACTTGTATCAGCTGACATGTAGCTCTGAATACCTCCTGGTCTCGCCGCAGGTGGCGCCCCTTTCCTCACTGTACCTGACCTCCCTCTCAAAATTGGTTCAAGGGCTTTCCTTACTTTGAGTTTTCCTGGAGAGGAGAGGCCCCAGACCAGCAGTCCGCGTCAGCTGGTAGCCCCCTTCAGTACTTAATACCCTTTGTGGGACAGTAATATTAGTTCTCAGATAATGACAGCAGATATTCAACTAATAACATTTATCTCAGGTCAGCAAAGTCCTCATTTCAGGGTATCAGGTCTCGGGGTATAACAGGGGAATTCATGGTATCCAGGTCGGCGCTAGAATACATAAATACGCAGCCTATGCGGATGACGTTTTATTCTTTATCCAACATCCACGTATTTCACTGCCGATTCTGATGTCTGAATTCTCCTCATTCCAAGGTCTCTCCAACTTTAAGATTAATCTTTCAAAATCCGAAATTTTAAATATAACAGTTCCCCAACGAATGGCTGATCAGCTGAGACCCCTATTTCCCTTTCGCTGGGTTCCATCGCGCATGAAATATCTTGGCATTTATTTGACTCCCCACCTCCATTCTCTCTTCAGACATAACTATATCCCTCTTCTAAATGCCATTAAGGATGATCTCCGGAAGTGGTCTTCCCTCTCTCACTCTTGGCTAGGTAAGGTTAATATAATAAAGATGAACATACTCCCCCGTATTCTTTTCTTGTTACAAATGATTCCCTTGAAGATCCCAATAGGTTTTTTTACCCTTTTACAAACCATGGTCTCTCGCTTTATATGGAGGGATGGGCGTCCCAGGGTTTCTAGGGAGACTCTTTACAGAGCCAAATGTTCAGGGGGACTGGCTTTACCTAATTTTAAAGCTTACTATCAAGCAGTTATATTAGCACGTATAGCGGATTGGAAATATGCTGCCACCTCCAAATTATGGGTTCAATTGGAACATTCTTTATGTGGCTCTGATCTCTCTGTGACCCCTTGGATCCCACGTTTTTTTAGAAATTTATCCCCTATTACCTCACCTCTCACCTTATCTTCCCTACAAATCTGGGATGATCTACATAAGAAATTTAAGTGGTCTTATAACTCCCCATTAACTCCCTTGATGTCTCACAGATACTTCGCCCCGGGTCTCCTTGATTCGGGCTTTCAGAAATGGTCACCGGATGGCCCTCTCTTATTGTACCATGTTGCCTCCTCCAATTGTCTTAAACCCTTGTCTGAGATTCTGGGTCACAATTCACCCTCATTCTTGGACAAGTGGAGATACAAGCAATTGAGTAGTTTTTTCCATACATTGCCACGTCCCTTAAGAGGTATCTCAGATCTCAACAGCATAGAACAGATTCTTCTGCCTAGGGATCCTCCTACACGTTCTATCTCCCAATTCTACAAAGCCCTCCTGGACTTACAATGCCCTTTGTATCCAGAATATATATCCCGATGGGAGAAGGATTTGGAGATTACTATTACTGATAAAAAAAAGGATAAGATACTCAAGCTTACACATGTCTCTTCCCTGGCTTCTTCCATGACTGAATCTAACTTCAAGCTCCTAACTAGATGGCACCTCACTCCTGCCAAGCTTCACCGTATGTTCCCTAGTAATTCCCCACTCTGTTGGAGGAATTGCGGTCAAATTGCCACCCATGCCCACATTTGGTGGTCTTGTCCCCTCATTCGCCCTTACTGGACAGAAGTCTTAAACTTGATATCTCAGATCACTGAGGTACAAATCCCCCTTGAACCGTGGACGGTTCTCTTCCACGCCACCTCTAGGCCCATTGGCAAATACAAGCGTTCAATCACTCCACACCTTCTTAATACAGCCAAAGCCATTATCCCTCGTCTCTGGGGTCAACCTGAAACTCCTTCCATTAAAACATGGTTACAAAAGATTTGAGGTTAGCCTCATGGAAGAACTCACTCACATTGCAAGAGACACCAGTGAACAACACTCCCGAATCTGGGCGTCCTGGTCTTCATTCATCTCTACACAGTGCTATTTAGATATTATTTCTTCGCCCCCTTACGGGTCTGAAGCCACATGAGGCGGTCTTTCACCAAATTGTGACCCTTTATCCCACTCCCTGACATGGTTTCCCATTACTCTTGATATCTTTCTAAATAAGTCCGATTAGTGATATGCTTGATACGATTGCCATGTGACCCAGTGTTATGACCCTGATTCTGAGAACACTCTGTCTCAAGTTTAGACTCCAGGTGTAGAGGCCTATCAGAATTAACCACCAGCTCACTCTCACTGAACTATAAGAGTATGGGGTCTATATCATCATATCCTCTGATTGGAGCAAAACATGTAGTAATAGTTTAATACTTGTTAAACTATGTTGTATCTTTTATCTAGGAATATATAAAGATAAGTCTTTAGTAGGTGCTTTCTATATATATAGGTAGCGAACTTGAGTCAAGTAGAAAATTAGCACTCTTGATATAACTTCTAGAAAGAAGTCCCAATATAATTAAAGCAAGTATCTGAATAGTAAATATGCGTTTCTGAGTGAGAGAGAAAGAGATAGTGCAGAGTATGGATTGCAACACTTCCTATGTGGCAAAATAGTCTTTATACACAAGCAGTTACTAGGTAGTGAGGACCAGGTCTGTTTGCACAGGAGTAGATGGTATTTCCAAATATGTAGTAATATGATCTATATACTCATGCAGCTTAAGAGGTAGTATAAACCAGGGCTGTTTGCACAGGAGTAGATGGTAATCTCAATATGCAGTAATATGCTCTATATACTCATATAGCTTAAGAGATAGTATGGACCAGGACTGTTTGCACAGGAGTAGATGGTAATCCCAATATGCAGTAATATGATCAGAATATACTTGCGGTTAGGAGATAGTCCAGATTGGGATAGTTAGCACAGGTGCTGATAGTTTCTCCTTAGCAGTATGCAGAGCTGGTGGTCCTTCTATGCAATATAGTAATGAGGTCTGGATCCAAGTGTCCCACAAAAGTGAACTTCAAGGTTGCTGTAGGTTGGTGGAGGGTCTCCAGGTGGCGGCAGGGTCCAACAAGAATATTCCAACAACCTGCCGCCAGTGCTGGAGGTTTAAATAGCCCGGTCTGTCATGCACGCCGAGCGCCACACACTGGAACGCACTTCCGCGTTCCAGCGTGGAGCGCAGACGTCCGCGTACCGGAAGTGACGCGGATGTCTTCTACAATGGAGCGCAGCTGTCATTGCAGGTAAAGCTGCGCTCCTTGTACACAAATTAACGCTAATAGCGTTACATACTCCCCTCCTCAAGGGGGCCCATCCGGGGCGCCTAATAGGAGATGGTTTATCAGGATATTTGTGATGGAACTGCTTAATGAGTCTAGGGGCATGAATATCTGATGAGCATTCCCAGGAATCATCTGTGGGAGAATAGCCTTTCCAACGAATCAAGTATTGAATGGAAGAACCTCTCTTCCTGGAATCCAAAATCTTCTCTACTTGATATTCAGTCTCACCAAAAACTTGAACTGGTGGAGGAGGTTGTGGATCTCTGTTTGGAAAAGGATTTGGTTTGTAAGGTTTAATTAATGAAACATGGAAGGATGGATGAATCTTCCAGTCGGCGGGTAAAATTAATCTGACAGCATTATTATTGATGATGTGGGAAATTGGAAAAGGTCCCGTGTACTGACGACCAAGTTTCTTTGAAGGAATTTTGAGTCGTAAATTCCTAGTAGATAACCATACCAAGTCTCCAATCTTATATGAAGGGGGTTTTGTTCTATGAGAATCATAGTACTTTTGTCTAATCTGTGCATCTTCAAGATTAGAACGAAGAGTATCAAGAGTATCCTTTATGGTTGATAAAAGATTCTGGACAGCAGGGACATTAGTTGAAGGGAAAGTAGACGGTAAATTATTAGGATGAAAACCATAATTTGCGTAAAAAGGTGAAAACTGGGAGGATGAACTGGAGGCGTTGTTATAAGCAAATTCTGCATGTGGAAGTAAATGAAACCAGTCGTCTTGAAGATGAGTACAGTAACAGCGCAGATATTGTTCCAGTGTTTGATTTACTCGTTCTGTTTGCCCATTAGTTTGGGGGTGATAGGCGGTAGACATGCGATGATCTATTTGTAGAGTTTGACAGAGAGCTTTCCAGAATCTGGAAATAAATTGTGAGCCTCTATCTGAAATGATCTGAGATGGTAAGCCATGAAGTTTAAGAATATTTGATATGAAAGCCTTTGCAGTCTCTTGAGAGGTTGGTAATCTTTTCAAAGGTACAAAATGGGCCATCTTTGTTAGAACATCAACTGTGACCATGATGGTGTTTGTTCCATTTGACCTTGGGAGGTCAACTATGAAATCCATAGAAATAACGTCCCAAGGTCTATTGGGTACTGGGATAGAAGTCAATAGACCATAGGGAGGTTTTCTAGAATGTTTGTTGGTGGCACAGGTCTGGCAAGAATTAACATAATCTTGAACTGTCTTTGTGAGATTTGGCCACCAGTAATTTCTCTTGACTAAATGAAGGGTCTTAGTAATTCCAGGATGTCCTGCAAGTGGAGCATCATGAAGTTGTTTTAGTAATATAAGTTGCAATTTCGGTGGAACATATATCTTGTTGTTAAAAGTAAATAGTCCATTAGACTCTTGTTGTAAACCCATAGGTAAATGAGGTTTTTCTTTAGTAAGGGTTTGAATAAGCAACTTATTAAAGGTCATAGTAGTACCCAGAATTCTATTGGATGGAATAATTGAAAGTGGTGGAATCTCCAATGTTTGTTCTTCATGCATACGAGACAAAGAGTCTGCTTTAGTATTTTGAGTACCAGGAAGGTAAGAAATAACAAAATTGAATCTATCAAAAAATAGACTCCATCTGACTTGACGGGCAGAGAGAGTTTTACAAGATTTTAAGTGTTGTAAATTTCGATGATCAGTGAGGATGGTAATAGTATGTGTTGAACCCTCCAGCAAATGTCTCCAGTTAGAGAGAGCATCTCTTATTGCTAGTAATTCTTTCTCACCAATAGGATAATTTTTTTCCGCTGAGGTGAGTGTCCTGGAAAAAAAAGCAACTGGATGTAGTGGTTCTGATAATGTTGGTTGTTGGGAAAGTACAGCGCCAAGAGCAAAATGCGAAGCATCTACTTCTAATGTGAAATGGTATGATGGATTTGGCAATTGAAGAATAGGAGCTGAAGTGTAACTTTTCTTGAGTGTGTCAAAGGATTTCTGTGCATCATCATTCCAAACAAAAGGTATCTTTGAACTGGTTAAGCTGGTTAATGGTCTGACAATAGCTGAAAAGTTTTTTATGAACTTTCTGTAGTAATTTGAAAAGCCGAGAAATCTCTGAAGAGCTTTCCTAGTTTGTGGTGAAGGCCAGGACAGAATGCAATCTACCTTAGATCGATCCATCTGAACTCCACTAGGAGTAATTTGGTATCCCAGGAAGGAGATAGTAGTTTGATTGAATACACACTTTTCAAGTTTAGCATACAAAGAGTGTGTCCTAAGCCTAGCCAGAACCCAGCGCACATGTTTGTGATGTTCATCCTGATTCTCAGAATAAATTAAGATGTTGTCCAAGTAAATTACAACGCAAATATCAAGTAGATCATGAAAAATATCATTAATGAACCACTGAAAAGTTGCTGGAGCGTTACACAAACCGAAAGGCATTACACAATACTCAAAAAGTCCATATCGGGTTTTAAAGGCAGTTTTCCATTCGTCACCCGAACGGATTCTGATCAGATTATATGCACCTCTGAGGTCCAGTTTTGTATAGACCTTGGCGTTCTGTAGACGCTCAATGAGTTCTGGAATGAGTGGTAATGGGTATCTATTTTTTACAGTGATATTATTGAGAGAACGATAATCAATGATTGGTCGGAGTGAACCATCTTTATTCTTTACGAAAAAGAGAGCTGCACTTGCTGAAGAGGTGGAGTTCCTAATAAACCCCTTTTTGAGATTCTCATCGAGGTACTCTTTTAAATGTACAAGCTCTGGTTGTGAGAGGGGGTAGATTCGAGCAGTAGGGATAGGACTGTCCGGAATGAGATCTATGGGACAGTCGTAAATTCTATGTGGAGGAAGTTTATTTGCATTAGTCTTACTGAATACGTCAAGGAAGTCATGCAAATATTCAGGTAGGTCATGTGGAATGGCGTCAGAGAAAGAGATGATACATGGCGAATAACAGAACTCTTTACAATAATCAGACTGTAAAGAAATTGATTTGGAGGACCATAAGAAAACAGGCTGATGGAGAAGCAACCATGGAAGGCCTAGAACAATTGGAAAGACAGGTGATGAAATAATATCAAATTTGAGAGTCTCAGAGTGACCAGTGGCACATGTAACCTTTAGGGGAGATGTCTGAGATATAACAGGACCATGAGTTGAACTGGACCCATCAATAAAAGTGAGCGACACTGGATTTTGCTTAAAGCGGATGTGTCACGGGGAAAAAATATTAAAAGCCAGCAGCTACAAATACTGCAGCTGCTGACTTTTAATATTAGGACACTTACCTGTCCTGGAGTCCAGCGCTGATCGCAGCAGAGCACGAGCGATCGCTCGTCTCTCTGCTGCTCCCCCCTCCATCCACGCTCAGGGAACCAGGAAGTGAAGCGCTGCGGCTTCACTGCCCGGTTCCCTACGGCGCATGCGCGAGTCGCGCTGCGCTCGCCGATTGGCTCACACGCTGTGTGTTGGGAGCCGAGTGTTCCCAGCACACAACGGGCGACAGACGGGATGTGACGGAATGCCCGTCTTTCGCCCGTAGCGTGTGGCCGGAAGTGGGTGCAAATACCTGTCTTTAGACAGGTGTCTGCACCCCCCTCCCCCCTGAAAGGTGTCAAATGTGACACCGGAGGGGGGGAGGGTTCCGATCAGCGGGACTCCACTTTAGGGTGGAGGACCGCTTTAAACACACAGGGAATTTTATTTGATTCTACAATACTTGAATCTATAAAGTTGCCGCAGGCTCCGCTGTCGACCATTGCTTCAATGGAAATCTCTTCTTGATCCCACTGTAGAGTAAGAAGGATAAAAATATATCGATTAGATGTGGAAAAAGATGAGTCTGATTTATTAATGTGGGAAAATTTACCTTCAGAATTTTTCTTAAGTAGAGGACAGGTAGAGACAATGTGGTCTGGAGCTGAACAATAAAGGCATAGATTATTGGCTCTACGGCGTTGCTTTTCTGCTGGAGTCAAAGGTCCTCTTATAGTTCCAAGTTCCATTGGAGACTCCTTTGAAGGTGATCTGAATCTCCTGAAGGAAGTGACTGGGTATGTGTTTGCACGTTCCGCCTTTCTCTCACGCAGGCGGCGATCGATAGTCACTGATAGGTGCATGAGGTCTTCTACAGTATCAGGGAGCACAACGCGAGCAAGCTCATCTTTCATAGCCTCTGATAATCCCAAACGAAATTGATTTCTAAGAGCAATCTCTGACCATTGGGTCTCCCTGCTCCAGCATTTAAATTCTGAAATAAAGTCCTCCACAGGCCTCTTTCCTTGTTTGAGGGTTCTGATTGAATTTTCAGCTGTTAGCTGTTTGTTAGGATCTTCATATAAGAGAGACATCTCATTAATGAAAGTATCAAAAGCTCCCAAAAGATCTCCATGTTCTTCTATGTATGTATCAGCCCACACTCTGGGTTCACCTCTGAGATAGAATAAAGATCCTCACTTTAATTACCTATCAGAGTAATAAGTGCGCGGACGTAATTCATACATCAAACGGCATGAACTAATGAATTGTCTATAATTCTTCCTTTCACCAGAAAAAAGTTCTGGTGGGCAGACCTTAGCTTCAGGTCTGTCTCTAGCTTGTGCATGATTGAGATTGCGTAAGGTATCATTTTGAACATGCAATTCATTCATGTTAGCAGTCAGGTTATCCACTCTTTGAGAGAGTGTAACTAAATGATTTGCAAGTTCAGCTGGATCCATCTTGAAAAAAATTTCTTTTTTTTTTTTTTTTTAAAAGAGGTTGGAATATTATGTTATGACCCTGATTCTGAGAACACTCTGTCTCAAGTTTAGACTCCAGGTGTAGAGGCCTATCAGAATTAACCACCAGCTCACTCTCACTGAACTATAAGAGTATGGGGTCTATATCATCATATCCTCTGATTGGAGCAAAACATGTAGTAATAGTTTAATACTTGTTAAACTACAGTAGGTGTTTGTGATATTGTGCTTTTAGCACGACAGCGTCGCGCTGATTCTCGGCGACAGGGTGCCGAGATCTCGCCGGCATCTCACACTCACTGGAATAGTGACAGCACATCCCAGCAAGCGCGTCATAGAAGCGACGGGAGATCCGACTTGGATTCCCGCCAATTCTACACGTGTGCGGCGTGTTATGAATCCTGAGGGGGAAGTCCCCGCCGGATTTTAAATAAAAATCCGGCATGGGTCCCCCCCTCAGGAGCATACCGGACCCTTAGGTCTGTTATGGGTTGTAAGGAGAGCCCCCCTACGCCGAAAAAAACGGCGTAGGGGGTCCCCCTACAATCCATACCAGACCCGTATCCAAAGCACGCTACCCGGCCAGCCAGGAAGGGAGTGGGGACGAGCGAGCGCCCCCCCCCCTCCTGAGCCGTACCAGGCTGCATGCCCTCAACATGGGGGGGTTGGGTGCTCTGGGGCAGGGGGGCGCACTGCGGCCCCCCCACCTCAGAGCACCCTGTCCCCATGTTGATGAGGACAGGGCCCCTTCCCGACAACCCTGGCCGTTGGTTGTCGGGGTATGCGGGCGGGAGGCTTATCGGAATCTGGGAGCCCCCTTTAATAAGGGGGCCCCCAGATACCGGCCCCCCACCCTAAGTGAATGAGTATGGGGTACATCGTACCCCTACCCATTCACCTGCAAGAAAAGTGGTAAAAACACAAATAAACCACACAGTGTATTAAAATATTTTATTTTTCTGCTCCGGAGGCCGCCCCCTGTCTTCTTTATTAGCTCTTTTACCAGGGGGGGCTTCTTCTTTGACGTCTTCGGGTGGGTGGGGGCCGCCGTCTGGTTCTCTTCCACCGCCGGGGGGGGGTGGCTTTTAAAAAAGCCCCCACCCCCCCGGCGGGTTTCCTCCGGCGTCTTCGGCGGGGCTCTTCTTCTTCCGCTATCCCGACGGGTCTTCTCAACTCTCCGGGGTTCTCCTTCTGTCTTCGCCGCTCTCCGTTGTTGACTCGTCGCACCCCGGTTCTTCGTCTCGCTGTCCGGTCCCTTCTTCCGTGCTGTACGTCTTCTTCTGTGCTGTGAGTTCTTCTTCCGCGCTGTGACGTCATGTTCTTCACTTCTCTTCTTCTCCCCATGTTGACTCGCCGGTCCTCCTCGCTGAAATGACGGATGCGCGCCTTGCATCGGACCTATATAGGCCTCGCAGTCCCATCATGCTCTGTACCTACCCATGTGATACCTACCCACGTGGGTAGGTATCACATGGGTAGGTACCAGAGCATGATGGGATTGTGAGGCCTATATAGGTCCGATGCAAGGCGCGCATCCGTCATTTCAGCGAGGAGGACCGGCGAGTCAACATGGGGAGAAGAAGAGAAGTGAAGAACATGACGTCACAGCGCGGAAGAAGAACTCACAGCACAGAAGAAGACGTACAGCACGGAAGAAGGGACCGGACAGCGAGACGAAGAACCGGGGTGCGACGAGTCAACAACGGAGAGCGGCGAAGACAGAAGGAGAACCCCGGAGAGTTGAGAAGACCCGTCGGGATAGCGGAAGAAGAAGAGCCCCGCCGAAGACGCCGGAGGAAACCCGCCGGGGGGGTGGGGGCTTTTTTAAAAGCCACCCCCCCCCGGCGGTGGAAGAGAACCAGACGGCGGCCCCCACCCACCCGAAGACGTCAAAGAAGAAGCCCCCCCTGGTAAAAGAGCTAATAAAGAAGACAGGGGGCGGCCTCCGGAGCAGAAAAATAAAATATTTTAATACACTGTGTGGTTTATTTGTGTTTTTACCACTTTTCTTGCAGGTGAATGGGTAGGGGTACGATGTACCCCATACTCATTCACTTAGGGTGGGGGGCCGGTATCTGGGGGCCCCCTTATTAAAGGGGGCTCCCAGATTCCGATAAGCCTCCCGCCCGCATACCCCGACAACCAACGGCCAGGGTTGTCGGGAAGGGGCCCTGTCCTCATCAACATGGGGACAGGGTGCTCTGAGGTGGGGGGGCCGCAGTGCGCCCCCCTGCCCCAGAGCACCCAACCCCCCCATGTTGAGGGCATGCAGCCTGGTACGGCTCAGGAGGGGGGGGGCGCTCGCTCGTCCCCACTCCCTTCCTGGCTGGCCGGGTAGCGTGCTTTGGATACGGGTCTGGTATGGATTGTAGGGGGACCCCCTACGCCGTTTTTTTCGGCGTAGGGGGGCTCTCCTTACAACCCATAACAGACCTAAGGGCCCGGTATGCTCCTGAGGGGGGGGACCCATGCCGGATTTTTATTTAAAATCCGGCGGGGACTTCCCCCTCAGGATTCATAACAAACGCCGCACACGTGTAGAATTGGCGGGAATCCAAGTCGGATCTCCCGTCGCTTCTATGACGGCTCTGTCTCCATCGCGGCAAGCCAGCTCGGCGCTGGCTCCCGCGATGGGGCTCGTAGGTGCTCAATCTCGCTGAGAAAGAGAGCGAGATTGACACAAAATCGGCTTCACCTACTGTATGTTGTATCTTTTATCTAGGAATATATAAAGATAAGTCTTTAGTAGGTGCTTTCTATATATATAGGTAGCGAACTTGAGTCAAGTAGAAAATTAGCACTCTTGATATAACTTCTAGAAAGAAGTCCCAATATAATTAAAGCAAATATCTGAATAGTAAATATGCGTTTCTGAGTGAGAGAGAAAGAGATAGTGCAGAGTATGGATTGCAACACTTCCTATGTGGCAAAATAGTCTTTATACACAAGCAGTTACTAGGTAGTGAGGACCAGGTCTGTTTGCACAGGAGTAGATGGTATTTCCAAATATGTAGTAATATGATCTATATACTCATGCAGCTTAAGAGGTAGTATAAACCAGGGCTGTTTGCACAGGAGTAGATGGTAATCTCAATATGCAGTAATATGCTCTATATACTCATATAGCTTAAGAGATAGTATGGACCAGGACTGTTTGCACAGGAGTAGATGGTAATCCCAATATGCAGTAATATGATCAGAATATACTTGCGGTTAGGAGATAGTCCAGATTGGGATAGTTAGCACAGGTGCTGATAGTTTCTCCTTAGCAGTATGCAGAGCTGGTGGTCCTTCTATGCAATATAGTAATGAGGTCTGGATCCAAGTGTCCCACAAAAGTGAACTTCAAGGTTTCTGTAGGTTGGTGGAGGGTCTCCAGGTGGCGGCAGGGTCCAACAAGAATATTCCAACAACCTGCCGCCAGTGCTGGAGGTTTAAATAGCCCGGTCTGTCATGCACGCCGAGCGCCACACACTGGAACGCACTTCCGCGTTCCAGCGTGGAGCGCAGACGTCCGCGTACCGGAAGTGACGCGGATGTCTTCTACAATGGAGCGCAGCTGTCATTGCAGGTAAAGCTGCGCTCCTTGTACACAAATTAACGCTAATAGCGTTACACCCAGCTCTCCCTCCCCGCCCTTCCCTACCCTTCCCTGCTTACCCATCCTACATCCCTCTAATCTCTTTTTCTCCATCTTTTTCCTATCCTCTTTTCTTTTTTCTTTTTCTTCATTTATAGACAAATTGAAATGCTTGTGTTCTCTATGATGCATCATTTGGTATACTTTCCAATTTACTACTCTGTATTGATGCCTATTTGGAGAGTTGACTTACTTTTATTGTATTGTCTATTTCTATCAATAAAAAAATATATTAAACAAAAAAAAAAATCAGGTCTCGGGGTATCAGGGCTTGTCAACCAGTAGCAGTGGTTTCCCATACACTGGTGCTGTGAGAAAAGAAAGAGGTTTGCGATTGTTATTAAAGAAAAAAGAAAAGGAGGGATGGCAGTGGTGGTTTTCCTTTCCCCTCTTCTTCACTAAAAATGAAGAAACAGCAGGTAGCAAAGTAACGGTAGTTATTAGGTCACTGCAAGTAAGCACAATTTTTAGCCCGAGTGATAACTCATAAGGGAGTGATGCTCTGTAAAGTAATGGCCCCTCTATACAGGCCCATATAATTGCCACCAAGATTTATCAGAGGGGACAGCCATTCATCCGAATGTAACAACAGTGTATCCACAAGCAAGATGATTGACAATAATCAGTGTTAACTGTCAGCGGCGCTCTGTTAGAGAGTAAAAAAAAAGGGGGGATAGGGTGGGACTTTGTATGAGGCATATGATCAACAAACATAGGCCTCCATCCCTATTAGTGAATAGAGGGGGGGAGGGGGGTTGGACTTTGAATGAGATGCGTTTTTAGCAATATGCAATTATTCAAAAATAATTAAATAAATATATAAAAAAATGTTTCCATAATAACCAGGATCAAGGTTACCAACCAAAAAAGCAACAAACCAAATAGATCTGTCTAACTGTATGCATTAAACACAGAGGTTTAGTTGCATGTATTTGCAAATACCTGTGTAAGCTGCAGGCCACGTCAAGGCTCTATGTGTACTGCAGTCCTAACTATAACATTTTAAAGTCTCCTCAATGGGAGCACAGGTGAGCTAATTAATAGATAAGTGGCAGGTGACTGGAGGTACCTGGTCCTCCTTAAATGGGCAGGAGCACACCAAACACCCAGCGCATAGGAGCAAAGGTGCTGGTGTGCTGTCTGACCATGCCCCTACATATGGCTGGTTTAACAATAATGAGCACTGGAAAAAACACATATGTATATACAAAGATATCATAAAAGAAATGCAGGAGTATAACTATTCATGCCTTCCAAACCACCACTGAAATAAATGTGGACCACATCAACCCGGGGTAAGCTAGTCAATAAATGACAATGCACAATTAACTGTCAATGGTAAATCTGTGGAGGCACTTCATTTCACTCCTGAAACGCATATCCACCCCTGGATAATGTAAAAAAAAGGGGGGATAGGGTGGGACTTTGTATGAGGCATATGATCAACAAACATAGGCCTCCATACCTATTAGTTAATAGAGGATGGAGAAGGAGGGGTTGGGAATTTGAATGAAATGTGTTTTTAGCAATATGCAATTATTCAAAAAGAATTAAATAAATATATATATAAAAAAAAAATGTTTTCATAATAACCAGGATCAAGGTTACCAACCAAAAAAGCTACAGACCAAGTTGAGCTGTCTAACTGTATGCATTAAAAACAGAGGTTTAGTTGCACATATTTGCAAATATCTGTGTAAGCTGCAGGCCCCGTCAAGGCTCTCTGTGTACTGCAGTCCTAACTATAACATTTTAAAGTCTCCTCAATGGGAGCACAGATGAGCTAATCAATAGATAAGTGGCAGGTGACTGGGGGTACCCAGTCCTTAAAGAGGCAGGAGCACACCAAACACCCAGCGCATAAGAGCAAAGGTGCTGGTGTGCTGCCTGATCATGCCCCTACCTATAGCTGGTTTAACAATAATGAGCACTGGAAAAAATGTGTATGTATATACAAAGATATCATAAAAGAAATGCAGGAGTGGAACTATTCATGCCTTCCAAACCAAAAAATACAATGAAATAAATGCAGAACACATCAACCCAGGTCAGCTAGTCAATAAATGGCAATGCACAATTAACTGTCAATGTTAAATCTGTGTAGGCACTTTATTCCACTCCTGAAACACATCTCCATCCCTAGATAATGTAAAAAAAGGGGGGATAAGGTGGGAATTTATATGAGGCATATGATCAACAAACATAGACCTCCATCCCTATTAGTGAATAGAGGTGGATATGGGGGGGGGGGGGGGGTTGGGACTTTGAATGAGATGCGTTTTTAGCAATATGCAATTATTCAAAAATAATTAAATACATATATAAAAAAAATCTTTCCATAATAACCAGGCTTAACCACTACAGACCCGCGCTATAGCCGAATGACGGCTTCAGCGCGGATCTGAATATCCAACAGGCCGTCAATTGACGGCCGCCCCTTTGGGCGTTCCCCGCGCGCGCTCCAGAGCGCGCTGCGGGGAAACTCTGTGTTGGCCGTGTCACTTGGACACAGCCAATCACAGATCGCCGCGAACGGCCAATCAGAGTGGCCGTTTGCGATGCGATCTGTGCGGCCAATGAGAGATGATCTCATATGTAAACATATGAGATCATCTCTCATTGCCGGCTCACACAGAGACAGCGTCCTGTCTCTGCAGAGGAGACCGATCTGTGTCTCTTGTACATAGGGACACAGATCGGTCACCTCCCCCAGTCACCCCCCCTTCCCCCACAGTTAGAACACTAAGCAGTATACACATTTAACCCCTTCCTCACCCCCTAGTGTTAACCCCTTCAATGCCAGTCACATTTATACAGTAATTAGTGCATATTTATAGCACTGATCGCAGTATAAATGTGAATGCCGCCAAAAATGTTTCAAAAGTGTCCGATGTGTCCGCCATAACGTCGCAGTCCCAATAAAAATCGCAGATCGCCGCCATTTCTAGTAAAAAAAAAAAAAAAAAATTCTGTCCCCTATATTGTAGGCGCTATAACTTTTGCTCAAACCAGACGCTTATTGCGATTTTTTTTTTTTTTACCAAAAATATGTAGAAGAATATTTATCGCCCTAAACTGAGAAAAAAACGTGTTTTTTTTTTAAAATTGGGATATTTATTATAGCAACAAGTAAAAAATATTATATTTTTTTTCAAAATTGTCGCTCTTTTTTGTTTATAGCGCAAAAAATAAAAACCGCACAGGCGATCAAATACCACCAAAAGAAAGCTCTACTTGTGGGAAAAAAAGGACGTCAATTTTGTTTGGGAGCCATGTCTCACGACCGCGCAATTGTCAGTTAAAGCGACGCAGTGCCGGAAAGCTGAAATTTCACCTGGGCAGGAGGGGGGTATATGTGCCCAGTAAGCAAGTGGTTAAGGTTACCAACCAAAAAAGCAACACACCAAATTGAGCTATCTAACTGTATGCATTAAAAACAGAGGTTTCGTTGCACGTATTTGCAAATACCTGTGTAAGCTGCAGGCCCCGTCAAGGCTCTCTGTGTACTGCAGTCCGAACTATAACATTTTAAAGTCTCCTCAATGGGAGCACAGGTGAGCTAATCAATAGATAAGGGGCAGGTGACTGGGGG
This sequence comes from Rana temporaria, assembly GCF_905171775.1. NCBI lineage: Eukaryota > Metazoa > Chordata > Amphibia > Anura > Ranidae > Rana > Rana temporaria. The sequence goes on along the minus strand of NC_053491.1, from coordinate 288,071,251 downwards.
TACCCAGTCCTTAAAGAGGCAGGAGCACACCAAACACCCAGCACATAGGAGCAAAGGTGCTGGTGTGCTGCCTGACCATGCCCCTACCTATGGCTGGTTTAACAATAATGAGCACTGGAAAAATTGCAAATTTATATATGAAGATATCATAAAAGAAATACAGGAGTGGAACTATTCATGCTTTCCAAACCAAAACACAAAATAAATTCGGACCACATCAACCCGGGTCAGCTAGTCAATAAATGACAATGCACGATTAACTATCCACAGTAAATGTGTGGAGGCACTTTAAAATGTTATAGTTAGGACTGCAGTACACAGAGAGCCTTGATGGGGCCTGCAGCTTACACAGGTATTTGCAAATACGTGCAGCTAAACCTCTGTTTTTAATGCACACAGTTAGGCCGGGTACACACGGACAAACATGTATGGTGAAAGCGGTCCGTCGGACCGTTTTCACCATACATGTCTGCCAGAGGGCTTCTGTACGATGGTTGTACACACCATCGTACAGAAGTCCGCGCGTAAACAATACGCGGGGCGTGTCCGCGGTGTCGCCGCGTCGATGACGCGGTGTCGCCGCGACAATGACGCGGCGACGTGGGCGGCCCGCCTTTAAAATGCTTCCACGCATGCGTCGAAGTCATTCGACGCATGCGAGGGACGGCGGGCGCCTGGACATGTACGGTAGGTCTGTACTGACGACCGTACATGTCCGAGCGGGCAGAATTCCAGCGGACTGTTTTAAAACAAGTCCAGGAATATTTGTCTGCTGGGAAAAGGCCCGGCGGGCAAATGTTTGCTGGAATTCGGCCCGCTCGCGCCCACACACGACCAAACATGTCTGCTGAAACTGGCCTGCGGGCCAGTTTCAGCAGACATGTTTGCTCGTGAGTATGGGGCCTTAGACAGCTCAATATGGTTTGTTGCTTTTTTGGTTGGTAATCTTGAGCCTGGTTATTATGAAAACATTTTTTTATATATTTATTTAATTATTTTTAAATAATTGCATATTGCTAAAAACACATCTCATTTAAAGTCCCCCCCCCTTCTCCCCCCTCTATTCTCTATCAGAGAGTAAGAAGCATTCTCCCTAAGGCCCCGTACACACGACCGGATCTGTCCATTGGGATTTATCCGCAGATCAGTTCCAGCAGACAAATCCGGTCGTGTGTACGGCCTAGCGGACATTTTTCGGCGGACATTTGTCCAGCCGACCGTTTTTCAAGCGGATAAAAATGTCTTAGCATGCTAATAAATCTATCCGCTGGAAACCTGTCCGTCGGACTTTTCTGGTCGTTTTTACAGACTCACCGGATAAGTCCAAGCGATCCCCATCCCTCGCATGCGTCGAAGTGATTCGACGCATGCGTGGAAGTATTTACCTTCCAGGGTCGCGCACGTCGCCTCGTCATCGTCGCGGAGACGGCGCGGCCACGTCACCGCGTATGTTTTCCGCTGGGGTGTGTACAGCCCATCAGATTATAATCCGGAGCAGAAATGTCCGCTGGAAACGGTCCAGCGGACGGCTTTCATCGGATATCCGCTCGTGTGTACAGGGCCAAGTGACAATAATTATCCACAGTTAGCCTTTATCAGCAGAGATTTGTCAGCAAGTATATCAGGTTAAGACAGTCACAGTGTTGTGGTCGGCAGCTGTCATTAGCACATAGCAATTGATTTTACATTCATTAACAGTCATTGACAAAACTTCAGCAAGCAACTATGTCCTAAATAAGAGGCTCTCCTCTATTTAAGGCACTTATGGGAAGCAGTCCCACTCACTTCAGTAAAGTTCAGTTAAAGTTCAGTTTACTCGGTATATACATCATTTGGATTTAAATTGATTCAATCCCACCACTTCCACACCGCTCTTTTCAACAGACTAGTCCTGCTGATAACCGGCTCACAGTTCCAATAGCCTTCGTCAGCTTCCTAGCTTCCCCTGAGACGGATCCCCTCCAGGCAGCATGTGTTTAGGAGCAGAAAGCCAGGCAGAACTGGGAAAGTTGGGGGGAGGTGGGGCAAGCAGGGGATGGCCGTATTAGCTCACAGCAAGGGCATCAGTGGCACCGGAGCACCTGAGGGAGAGCTGTGTGGGAGTCGTGAGCCACGGTCTTGCGAGTGGCATGGCCAGCCACATGATCCTCTGCTGTCTTGCACTCATGGCTCCTCTCTTCCCCAGTGTAGCATAGCGTGACAGGGGCTTCAGGCGGGGAGGCTAGCACGAGCGCTGCTTCATGTCAAAGCTCCTCCCCTCCATTGTGTCTTTAAAAGACTTAAAACTGGTGATAAATAACATGTACTCGGACTGATCTGGAGTGGTAGGTGGGGTACCCCAAGGCTCTGTTCTGGGACCACTTCTGTTTAATTTATTCATTAACAATACAGAGGATGTTATGAATAGCTCAATCTCAGTTTTTGCGGATGACACAAACATAAGCAGGGCAATAAC